>NC_137548.1:22969781-28494781 GCF_963082525.1 Nesoenas mayeri
TAGTTGGTCAATTTTAGTCACCTGTTCAGTTTGCTCCTCCTTGCAAATACGCAACGTGCATTCTTATCTGCAACTTTGCATTCCATTGCTATGTCTACCAAAACATGTAGCCAAATTCAGAAAAATGCAGTTACTTAAAAGAACTTAACTGAAAGGAAAATTCAGTAAAAGAGAAACTGGTCTCGTTTTTAACAAAACCAGGACAGCCAAGAAGATCTAAATACTGCCCAATACTAACGGACACAATATAAAATACTATAATAAATCATGAAGCATTCATTACTCATCTATTTTTTAATGCTATGCAAAACCACAGCACTACCTTACAATTTTCTTGCACTACCTTACGTTATTCTTGCACTAAAAAGTAACCTGCCACATACTAGCCTAACTCAGTCACCAGTTGTTTTCAGATCACAAGCGATCAGAAAGGGATTAAAAAAAATAATTTAATACATCTCCCCTTTTTTTTTATCATTAATAATTCTTTTAAAAATTACAAATATCAAGATTACAATTCTGTATACACATTTGTGTATAAATTACCCACTTATTGTCCTCTCTAGCTCCCAAGTACTGAAGAAGAGTAGACTAGAAGAGAGCTTATTTTGCACTGTTTTCCTCTTTAAGCTTTAATCTTTATGTTATATTACAAATAAATTAGAGAAGCATTGACCCATCAGATACCTCAAGTTTCAACCAGTATTAAAATATATAAGTTCAACAGGTGATCTTTGCTCTCTCACTTTCCTCTTCGGCTGCTGTTCAGCCCACTTGAACCTTCCAACACAATGTTTCTTCTCTTTTCCACCCCTGAAGTGGTGTGTCTGGGAGGATGATCTTCCCAACCCAGACACAGATGATGCAGCATCTGTACCACTCTGTACACAGACTGAAAGTTAACACCTCCAAGTACACTCTTACACGGTGCACAAGATCTGCCCTATCGATCACAGCTCCTGTTTTTTCAGACTGGCTGCATACAGTATTTTTAGATTACATCTGAGTTTCAACTTAAAAAAAATATGCCATTAGAGAAAGCAGACAGGGACAGAAAGTCTACTTTTGCTTTCCTAACAGAAACCACAGGTAGAAAAATCCACATGGTTACAGAGACCTACACAGCATGTTCCCCAGTAGTCACAAGCTGAAATTGTTCAAACAGTGACCATCAGCACTTCAGACCTCATTAGGGAATGCATTTCTATTTCTACAGCTGCCAAAAGAAACACATCTCAAGTATAAACCAAATTATATCGGGTTTGTGTGGTAAAGTTTTGGTAGCAGGGGGCTGCAGAGGTGGCTTCTGTGAGATGATGCCAGAAACTTGACAGAGTCAAGTCTGTTTTGCCCATGGCAGTAATTGGAAAGTGATCTCTCCCTGTCCTTATATCGACCCATAAGCCTTTCATCACATTTTATCCTCCTGTTCAGCTGAGGAGGGAGAGCGCTGAAGCAGCTTGGTGGGCACTTGGTGTCTAGCCAGGGCCAACCAACCACAGAAATCAAAACGTGGTAGAGCAGTCAAAACTTAACAACCTTGAAGAGCCATGTAGCACCTCAGACCTGGGCAAGATGAGATGAGGGAAAAAATAAACAGCCCTCAACTTCCCACTGAATGCTTGTGTCCACCCAAGAATGGCCCTCTACCTGCAAAGCCTCTCCTCCCAGCAGAAGGAGAGTAGGCAGGAGGGCCTTGGCTGTGAGATACTAGAACTGAAAAGGGCTGCTAAATTTCTCTGCCATGAGCCAGCATCACTATTTTGTCTCTTTCATCATTAGAGGTGCTCAGCTTGCCTATGCCAATCCTTTCACAGCCTTCCACAAAGGGAAAAATAGTGCACAAAGATGCAAAGAAAACTGTGAGAAGCAAGAAATGAGAAACTCATTACAGATGTATGAGGTTTTTAGGTTATTTTTAAACATTGCTGCAATACTGTAATGTGCTAAAATGCTTAAAAGACAGCATCATAAGACACACTGCCACAGATTCTGTAATATGAAAGCATTGCCAACACACCATCAATGTGTCAACAATCAAGCTTCAGGCTTTTTTTTTTCTTTTCATTTTTTCCTTAAATAGTATGCTGATATTCAAACAAGAATATTAATTACTTCATTGAATAGAAGTGTCCTACGGCTTTTCATCTCCTGCTCAGTGTACTACAGTGTACTAAATGGATTAGATTGCACCAGCTGCTAATTTTTTTAAACAATGTTCACTCAAACCTTCTACGTGTGTGCTATTACACAGCAATAGTCAGGCCAATTAGGACTAATAAAGCCAAAGCTCAAATGGTGGTTGCTTGATTACTATAGGGATAAAGCTGAAGAAAGGACACAGGAGACACAACACTAAGAAATAAGGAAAATTCTATTAATGACTAGACAGACATTACTTCATGGTCAGAAAAAAGTTGTTGCTAGTTTGCAGCCCCAGTATGGATTTACTTCACAACCTTGAATCAGTCCTTATAAGTCTTACGAGGCATGTTATGAGATCTGAGATCCTCAGCTAAGAAGTACTAGAACGATGTAAAATTAAGGCCTATTTCAGGAACACCTGCCCCAAACTCCCTCCTGTTTTTAAACCTCAAGTGACACACTCGTAGACTTCAGTAAGGTAGAGATACTAAAACTTGTTTAGCACAGCCTCTCCATACATAGTTACATTTTTCCCCCTTAAGTTCCTAATTTACCCACACAAACACAGGCAAACTGACTTGCAGCTGGAAAATTTCAAGAAGCAAAAAACATTGCAGGGATTTAAGACTGAACAGTGAATGGATATTTATTAAGTACAGGGAATGGACAGGGAGTGGCATTGGTTAGTCAGGTTCCACACTTACCTGCCCCTCCTCCACAGTTCCTTTAAAGACAATAAACTTTATAATAAAGTATCGATAACATCTTCCCATTTAGGCTAACAGGCTTATCACGCGCTCCACCACAGACTATGTTGTTTTAATTAGCAAGATGGATCTCGGAGCTGATATGTTCTGTTGTGCTATAATTCCTGCCTTTACAGTAATTTTCTCCTGTTTTTCACACTATAATGTGCCATAAATCCTACTTAGGCTGCCTCACTGGCCTGTTGCTGCTCAGAGTCAATCTTTCAGGCCCTCTGTTTCCATGACAACTTCCCACCAACCTCCCCTTTGCAGGATTATCCTACAGCCCCCTGGGGAGACGGCTGTGATACTCCTGGGCTCCCAAAGCTGCAGCTCCATTCAGTCACCTCCCTGTCTCCAGTGGGTTTGAACTGACCTGCCTTGCTAGGCTGCTGCACCCATGGAACTGGGCAACCGGTCCTTTCTTCAACCCCTTTGAACAGAGATGCCTAGAAAAATTATAGACGCTTGGCTACTTAAATGCCTAAACAAGTCAGGAACAAAAGAAATAACTTCTCCTCCCACTCTGGCACTTTTCTTTCTGTTTTCTTTCATTTTTCTCTGTGTCCTCTGATCCCACGTTCAGTCTCTACACACACATTTCACAGCTTATTAGCACATAACCTTCGTTGTTCTTAATACCCAGCCTTTGTATCGTTGTTCCTCTCATATTCTTTTCTCCTATTTTATCCTGATTCCTATTTCTTTTCCTTCTTTACTGCTCTTTTAAACTAATTTTCTTCTTTTTTACTCATGTTCTGCAATGCTTTATAAATACAGCTAGAGGATCCAGAAATGATTACAAGGTCATCCATCAACTCCTCCTGCTCCCCCAGGTCACACACCATATTCCACCAATACTTAATTAAATTTCAATCACTGAAAAAACAAACAGGCACTTTTTTTTTTTTTTTTTTCCACTCCCTAGGAGTCTCCTTGTTTAATTTTTCTTCACTCATTTTGAGTTAGTAAACATTTGTAACTTAGGAGCAAGTATCAATCTGTCCAAGCTATTTCAAGGAAGCAAACAAAAACAGGGTTTACTGTCCTCTTGAGCTAAGGGAGAGGCGAACAACGATGATAGTCAGAAGGGCTGCACATGAAATAGCAACTTCTCTGAAGCCACTGTATAAATACAGCAATTGGGAGCCTCCAAACATTTGCAGGCAGTGAGGAAATAGCATTTCTCAGATACCCTTCTGCGTGACCTATTGATTCTCCAACCTTATTGCTGTTTTTATAGTTGCAATTCCTTACAAACAAAGGGTACATAACTGTCCACAGTAAGAAATGCAATAGGTATATATGTATCACCTAACCTTAAGCACCTAATATAACTCAAAGCTCCTAGGTTTACAGCTTATGAACAGACAGGATCTTACACATCAAATTACTCCAGCCTTTGGCCCAGCCACATAGCTGAATGCCCAAGTTAGGTTGTTCAGTTAGGCTGGGTGAAGAAGGAACCTTCTTAGAGAAGATCCTCCCATAAGCTTGTTGTTTCCACAGACCTGGCAAGTTTCCAGCCAACTTCAGCTGAGTAGGACATGCTCAGCCCCACAGTACTTGATCATACATATGGCACAGTTAAAAAGCAAAATGATTTTTACATGGAAAGACAGGATCATTCTCATCCTTTACTTTTCAGAATAAAGAAAAAGGAAGCTGTACTAGCCAAAAAATGGAATCCACAGTTGTGAGTCCTTCTAATTTGAGAGAAAATGTATTACAGTATCAGATTGACGATACAGCTAATGGAATATCTCATGACTTCGCTACAGACAGGGAAATGACAGCGACAGAAAAAAAGCCAGAAATCCTTCATAATTCAGTAGCATCTCTACAATCTTTACATTTCAACTCTAGCTTAAATTTCCAAAAATTTCAAGTGCCAACCTAGGCTATGAAATACATGCTGCCCTTACAGCTCCAGAACTAGCTCTTAACAGAAACCTTCACATAGAAACAGAAAGCAAAAACTGCAGAAAAACAATTTGGATCAACGAGAAAAAAAAAAAAAAAACTTTCCCTATGGAAGCCTCACTTGGAAGACTTTTTTTTTTTCCCCCCACTAAATCTTCATGCTGTCATTTGTTTATGTTTAATAGACCTAATTTTAAATGTAAATAGGACCTTCCATATCTCTTTAATTTAATAAGTAGTATTTTTTACTCACCTGAATCCCTACAGTAATATGGCTTGTAACTTTACGTTTCAAATTTGTTTTTTATACATACTGAGAAGACTGATTTTAAGACTAATAAAAGATTATATACTTCAAAAGGAAGTGAGCAAACATTAGAAAATCCCAGAATTAATTTCTATTAAGAAAACTTACCCAGAAGTAATGGCATTTTTCAGAACTACCATCATTACAATCTTGAAACAGATTTCTGGAATATTTTGCTCACATTTGACAAGCTTGAGGGGTGGGATGCCATCCAGAGGGACCTGGACAAGCTCGAGAAGTGGGCCTATGCAAACCTCATGAGGTTCAACAAACTCAAGTGCAAGGTCCTGCACCTGCATCAGGGCAACCCCCAGTATTAATACAGACTGGAGGAGAAGGACTTGGGGTTGCTGGTGGATGAGAGACTGAATATGAGTTGGCAATGTGCACTTGCACCCCAGAAGGTCAATCATGTCTTGGGCTGCATCAAAAGGAACATGGCCAGCAAGTTGAGAGAGGTGATTCTGCCCCTCTGGTAAGACCTCACCTGGAGTACTGTGTTCAGCTCTGGAGTGCTCAGCAGAGGAAAGCCAGGGACCTGTTGGAGAGGGGCCAGAGGAGGCCACAAAAATGGTCAGAGGGATTGAACAGCTCTGCTGTGAGGACAGGCTGAAAGAGCTGAGGTTGTTCAGCCTGGAGAAGGCTCCCAGGAGACCTTATTGTGGCCTTTCAGTACTTAAAAGGGCCTAAAAGAAAGATGGGGACAGACTTTTTAGCAGGGCCTGTTATGACAGGACAAGGGACAACGGTTTTAAAATAAAGGAGGGGAGATACAGGCTACACATGAGGAAGAAGTTTTCTACAGTGAGGGTGGTGAAACACTGGAACAGGTTGCCCAGAGCGGTGGTAGATGCTCCATCCCTGAAAACATTCAAGGTCAGGCTGGACCAGGGTCTGAGCAACCTGATCTAGTTGAAGATGTCCCTGCTTATTGCAGGTGGGTTGGACTAGATGACATTTGAAGGTCCCTTCCAACCCATTTCTTGCTCACATGAGTCAAGATCTCCTTCCATCTTGTAAAGGAGAACTTCAGTAGATGAATGAAGCTGTATTTGCCATAGTCTTTATCTATTCCATATTTCCTGCCCAGAATTCAGTCATATTAAGTACCTCAAACCACACAGTTTATACAGACTCGTAACTGTAACATATTTGTGACAGTCATTGCAGGAATTTCAGCACCTTCATGAAAGATTCCTCTGAACTGGACAGAGTACTGAGCTGATGCCTAGCTTAATTTGATCGTTTCTCACAGATCTGTTTCTTGCTTTAGAACTGGACTTTGGACTCCCTGACACAAGGGCCATCTTCGTTCTAATTCATATAACAGATCAAGCTGCTGCTAGGTGTTATTTGAACCACCAATGCTGTAATAACAAAGTATTTATTAATTATAGTTTTTAATTGGCACATGTGAAGAATAGGCATTGCATGCCAGATCTGCACTCCATCTACTCTGATGTTTCATCTTGATTGCTGCCTGTACCAGACACTTCACAGTATATGCCTTAACCCACTGTTTTACTCCTACTTATAGCCTCATTCCCCTATGAGCTAGAGCATAATAGAAAATGCCCTTTGTCTTATTAAAGTGAACAGAAATTCCATACCTCAAGCCACTGACTCACTTGAGCACTAAACAAATTTAATAATTTTTCCAGGCTATGTTCATGAGTACGTCTGAGCGCACATCTACAGCTCCATTTCCAGGGAGTTAGCCAACATCTCCACTGTTCTAATAAGAGTTTTCTACCCACATGATGGAAGGACCATCCTGCTTTTAGGAGGACTAGAGAAATTCCAGAAAGTAAAGCTCAAGAAGACGATGAAAGCTAAGTTTTCAGTTAGTTTCCCTCAAAAAGTTTCTGTATTCCTCCACCCTAAAAGTGGTTTTCCCATATAAAACGTTTTCCAAACCCTACTTTGAAAAGTGAACTTGAAATCAGTGCCCCTAAAGATATCCCCAAATACCTCATGGATCAGTGACATTACACTCATTGACAATAGTTTTGTCCATGAGGGTGAATGAGTAAATCATAAGTCAGCCCCCAACCTTGATGAGCTGAAGATAATCAGGGCAGTCAAGATAGTTGATAAGCTGGAAACACCATTTACAGAAGTAAAGCATTCTTTACAACTTGTAGCCTTTGCCTTTAAAAAATTAAGCTGCTCTTCATTGCCACCAACTAATTGTCTTCTTTTGTAAAATCAAGCCCCAGTAATGAAACATGACGCTGATGTTCTCCAAAAGCATGAGAACTTAAATTTCGGCTGTTGTGGTCTCACTTTTCCTCCCACTGCACAATCCTCACCTCTCCAGACTCCACACTTGTTCACATTGCAAGGCAGACAGCCCAGTTCAGAGTTCTGATCCAGCTAAAACCAGAAAAGTTGTTTTTCTAGGGGCTTTATTCACTTTTGGCTGGTTAGGGACACACTTCACCTTTTCACCTGAATTGCAGTGGCAGCACATGCATAAGGCCAGAAACTTGTAGCAGCAGCCTTCACTTAAGGCTGGCTTATGTTGTCACAGAATATCCTGATGCCTTCATCTGCACAAAAGCAGAGTTTGGCTGATTTTCAACTCTAAGACAGGGGTGTCAAACTCATTTTCACCAGGGGCCACATCAGCCTTGCAGTTGCCTTCAAAGGGATGAATGTAATTTTAGGACTGTATAAATGTACATTCACCCCAGTGAAAATGAGTTTGACAACCCTGCTCTAAAAGGACACAATAACATCATGTTCTTATTAAAACACTTCAGTTGGATAAATTCACAGAATATTTGGGGTTGGAAGGGACCTCTGGAGATCATCTAGTTCAACCCACCTGCTAAAGCAGGTTCACCTAGAGTAGATTGCACAGGAAGGCATCCAGGCAGGTTTTGAATGTCTCCAGGGAGGAAGACTCCACAAACAATCTGGGTAGCCTGTTCCAGTGCTCTGTCTCTGTCACCCTCAAAGTAAAGAAGTTTCTCCTCATATTCAGACAGAACCTTCTATGCTTCAGTCTGTGCCCATTGTCCCTCATCCTATCATTGGGCACCACTGAGAAGAGTCTGGTCCCACCCTCTTGACACCCACCCTTGAGATATTTATAAGCACTGATAAGATCCAATTCCAACTTGTTGTTCTGCACCTCACAAAAAAAAAAAAAAAAAAGCTGCTTCCTCAGATGTTCCTGTACTTCAGCGATTGGTTAAGAAAAATCCCCTCTAATTGTGTAGTACAGATTGTAAAGCAATTTCAGAACTTCCAGGTGTATTCAAAATAAAGTCATAGTGCACCACAGACATGCATATGTCCTATTGTTCAAGGTAAAAAAAAACCAATCCCAACCCAAAAATCAAACACACAACCAAATGTCATCCACAGCATGCTTAGAAGCCTTTCATGAGTTTCAAACCCCTGACAACTCATTCCATGCCCATGACTTTGCTCAGGACGCTCCATTGATGGTAAACTGACTCCATTCCAACAGTACCACACAATTCCAGCTCTCTGACACATACAAACCGTGGACAGTCAAGGTGTGATTATGTGAAAATTGCTCTAATGCTCCTCAGGCAACACTCCAGCTGAGAAGTCTCCCTGAGCAGTGAACAGTTGTTTTGAGGGATTTACATCTACTTCTTACCCTGGAAATAGCTCCCATTCTAAGCCAGTGTTGCAAAAGGATGACAAACTAATGATCATCTGAGGTTTGCTTTTCATTTTCAAAGTTATTTAATGCAAGCTTGTAAAAAAAGATAAAATAAAAATTTAAAAAACAATGTTATATTGTGAAACATCACACTTCTTAAAAATTGGAAGGCAGATAAGGAACCTCTAAAACTATCCTCTCAAACATGCAAATTTCAGTCCAGATCTTCAGAGAAAAAAAAAGTTTCGCTGCAGAAAAACCTTCTTTGCACTTTGCTGAACCTTTCAGTAAGAGGCCAGACAATGCCCAGAGACAGGACACCTTTCCATGCACACTCGAAGGCAGCTGTGCATGTGTGGAATAAAAAGAAGGGAAGCCAGTAGCCTCCTGAGCAAGAATTACCTGTATGGCATAGATAAACAACAGGCTCCTGACTCCTTTTCAGTTTGGTCAATATTTGCTATCAATAATTTGAATCAATCAGTTTTATAGCTGGGACTTAGATACTTCTGACAATAGCTTGTTTTCCTACACAGAAATGTATCAGATACTGAAATACTGTGTGTTTTGGAAACAAGATTATTCTAAACACAAAAAGGCAAGAAATTCAAGGAAAGAAAAAAAAAAAAAAAAGGAAATATTGCGCTTATCTAAACTATGTCATTAACCTGGAAAAATACTTCAGTATAAACTTGTTCCAAGAGATGAGTAATACCCCTGAGAAAGCATATATTTCTAATAACAGGAGCAACTCAATGATACTGGCTGGAAGAAAATGGGGTTTAGAAACAACATTCCCTCCTGGTATTGTATTGAGAAATACAAAAAAAACGTGCTGCATATAGCCTTATCCAGGGATACAGGTAGGATACCAGTTAGCTAGAAGTATATTTTTGTTGATAACAAAGCTCATGCTCTCCAGACTGCATAAAAATTGGGTAATGAGCTTGCAAGCTCTGTTCCACTGCACTTCCATGAAAGGATTTTGGTCCCCTGGCACACACAAATGTGGGGAGAGGCAGTTTCTCCATACATAACTGCACTTGGTGCTACAGGGCCACGTGACAGGGATGTGCTGCTGGGACCATATGTTGAAGTTCAAAATAGACTCTTCAGAGCACAGACGTGCCAGGCACCTGAGGTCAGAATCACTGCACTGAAAAACAAAATGTTAAAGTGTCTGACAGACCAGGATTTTTATTTTATTTTTTTTTTTTTAAGCCTGTTATAAAACTGTCCATAACAGATTCCACTGGTTCATCACAGTTATTCATTATCAGGTAAATAACAATTGATTTCAATGTCCCCACACACATACTGACTCGATAAACCATTTCTCCCCTGATGAGCTACAGCTGTCTCCAAGATAAATACCACCCAATTTTAAAACTCCATTAGATCACATCTACTTCTGCATAACTACTGCAGTTTCTGTTCGGTGGCGTAAGTTAAGTCAAAGGATGCCAGGAACTGCTTTGTTTATGTAGCTAAATGTGCATGTTTTACTTTTCTCTATATTAGGATTTGTGGTCCATTTTAGTTTCCATAATAATACTTAGTACTTATAGAACACTTCGCATTTACAAACATTAACTAATTATAATAAGAAATAAGAAGTGGAAGCCTCTAGAGCAGAGCCAAGCCACACCAGTCTTTTCTCCTGTAGGCTACATACCTATTGCTTGAAGCGCGATGTGCCTTTTCTGTTCCACTTCAGTTTTCACTCTGAAACTCCTTACATGTCTCAGTCTCAGAAAGCAGACAGCACCTTTCTTGATGTCTTCCACACCTACCCACACATAGCTGCACCTCCCTTCTAGTCAGAAACAATCCCTTCTATCCCTGCCAGGGAACCAAGGAACAGTACAAAAGAAAAAACAAACAAACAAACAAACAAAAACAAACAAACCAACCAACCTCGAGTGCTCCTCTCCTTCCTCTAAAAGTAAACCCTAATTTCTTACTCTTTTTGTGACATTATCAGCCATCTCCTCCTATATCTACTTGACCCTTCCTTTCCACAGATGCCATTCTAATCCCAAGATTCACACATCTCATCTTCCTTGGTATCTTGTGCTCAGTTTTCCAGTCCAGCACATATTTTTGGGGTATCTACCCATGCAGCTGCCCCTACTTTTTTTTTTTTTTTTCTTTTAAACTTCTTCTTGACCTTATTCCATCCATCAGCAGTAACCACCCATACTTCTGCATGTATACTCTGCTTCCACTCTTTATCCCTCCTGAGCTTAAGAGCACTGATTGCATCAAATTGGGCATGGTTATGTTTAGTGGCTCAGTATCCACAAAGGACAGGCTCCAGCCATTTGAAATATCCATTTAAGCTCCCTGCTGAGCTTGCAGGCTTTCAGGACCAAGGATACACTGAAACTTAAACAGGCACTGTGCTGCCAGTGATTGACTTATTTGTGTCAGTGCCTTGCACCAGGTGAGTACTTCAGATGCACAATCTGCTACAATCTTGGAGCAGGCTGTGTGACATGACATGTCAAATCATCTCCACCTTATACACACAGATGTAAATAGCTAGCATACGATAGTTTCACAAGTTATGCGGCTGCTGACTCAGGAACTCATTTATGCAAGGAACCATTATCAAAGAAATATCTATTATCATGGGGGTGAGAACACCTCTCACATTCTGTATTATTTTTTCTAGATTGGGGAGCATCAGGTCAAGCACAACATCAGAATGGCCCCGTGCTCCATGATGCACGGCTCGCTTGTGCTGGATGATGGTGGTTGCAGCAGACCATTTTTGCTTCCCTATTTCTTGGACACTGACAAAAGCTAATTGCAACACATCCAGAAGGGCTGCACTGAATGATAAGCTGGGTACATTTTTGAAGCACTTTCTAAGCACTGGATAGGGTTTCTTCAGAGGTAAACACAACAAACTATTTTTCAACAAAAAGAGCACAGATCACCCTTGTGTAAACTGTCCAAATCGCTCCGGCAGGGAGCATGGAGGTACTTCCAGACGATGGAACACAGGTTTGTACCTGCTGCTTAGCATAAGAACAGGTACCTCTTTTACCCACAGAAACATTTGGTTCTTAGAGTGGCTTTTATCAGTAAATAGAAGAGTACTGTGCAAAAAGAGGACAAGTATCATTATGCCTATATTAGGAACCCAGAGGCAAGGGGCAGGAGGCCGGGAGAAAAACTTTAAAAAAGGGGGGCATGTCTTATACAAGATTGTGGCACGGGGCAAAGAATACAGAGTAGCAGAGCTCAGGAAAAGGGAAAGCTTGTATCAACATGCTGTGGATGTAACTGCTTGCAAAGATTTGAAGTGAGCAAAAACAGTGTCAAAGAGTATCTTCAATAACTCCCAAGTTGAAGAAAAAGATGAAATTAAGCACAGTAAATTGCAGTTTCAGTGCCCAAGAGTATTTCCTTTGAGGGACTTGTGGGTTTTTTTTGTTTGTTTGTTTGTGAGTTGGTTTTTTTTTTTTTGGGGGGGTGGTGGTGGTGGTGCTTGTGTTTTTTGTTTGGTTTGTTTTGTTTTGTTGTTGTTTTGGGGTTTTTTTGTTGTTGTTGTTAGTAATATGTGATGGAAGACATTCAAGGCAATATGCTGGTAATTCATTGAAAGAAGCAAGGCTGAACTGGCCACTCTGAATTTCTTCTGCCTTTCCCCCCCACTTTTTTTTTTGTTTGTTTTTAAAAAGGTATGTACATTTTTTTTCTTTATTCATCTCCAGCAGACAGAAGCCTGAATAGCATTCGATATTAAGTAACAGCCTCACACTGGTACCTTCGGAAATGAGCTTCGAAGCCCTAATTAAGCCAATACGTCTTTGGCAATGTCTATAACCCTTACATAGGCACAGCAGTGAGAATTCTGCAATCATGAAATCTAAGTAGGAAAACAGATGGTCTTAAATAAAATAAAAACTTTGTGTGCAATTTGTTTTGCAACATTGAATGAGGTCTCCAACTTGATAAAAAAAAATAAGGAGAAGCAACACTGAATAAACCTTTGTCTTTGAACTCCTGTCTTTAACTTGGTTCCACAGATTAAAATGAAACAGCAAAGATAAAAATTCAAAGGAGTCCAAGAACATATTAGTATAGGCCAGTGAACTGGGATACAGTTTAGCGTAACTGGGAAAGCTCTCAGAGGACAGCGATGCACTGATTTTCACTAGTGCCTTTCATTTTCAGCAAGAAGCGGCAGTTATGAGAAGGGAGCACCATGGGCCTCTGCAGGGGTGGGCCATGAACTCAGCTTGAAGCACACTAGCAAAGCCGGACATGTCAGCAGTTGTTTGAGGTCAGGACTGAAGCAAACTCCTACAGTTTGTCTAAGGAGCTTGTGTTTGAACACCTAGTAACTTGGAACAGTGTGGGTGTTATGAGAAGAAGGAAAAAGTCACAGAGAGCTCACAGACAGTGGTAAATTATCTACCCAATGATAAAGCTTCCAAACAAATTTCATCAGCACATCATTACTGAACTCCATTGATTTGGAAAAGAAAACAATTAATGCCAAAGCAAACATCTGTGACATCTTTAAATACAATACTGCAAACCACAGGAGTGTAACTTAAAAGTCAAGCATTTTGAAACATTATGAGTTTTATTCAAGGACTACAGGAGAAGCCTTTCAAATCTGAGCAAAAGTCATCCACTGCACGGGCTGGTCCTGTGATGTGCACCTGCACTGCTGCTATAGGGGTTGTCACACTAACATGAACAAACACATACAAACTCTGAAGTCTCAGTAGCATGCATGCTGTAAAAACTGTTAGCAATGAATTATTCATTCTATGCATTAAGGAACTGGAAGCTGCACACCAAATGCAAATGAGACTGACAGTTAATTGTGTTTGCTCACCCTCAGCCTGTCCTTCAGTAACATGCAACTTCTGTTCAGCTTTACCTCCTCCAGCTCAACCAACTCTCACTACTCAGTTAACAGAGAGGTATTAGATGTGTCATCAAATCTGAAGTTGATGAAATCAAATATCAGCCATCAACTGGCTCTGTTAGGTACCGACAGCACGTTAGTTATGGCAGCCTCCAAGCAACTGGCTCTGAACAAGTCCAACACTGCTCATCAGAGGACAAGGTGCTGTGCATCACCTTCTTTCGGGCCTCTACTGTCTATTTATCTCTTTTTAAAAAACCTGGGAAAACATCTAGGTTGTGTTAAAATTAACTGACTAGTTTCATAACCTGGATGGATGCTTTTCAAAGGCTAGAATAAAACCTAGGGAGCTCCACAGGATCAGAATGGTGATGATGTGAACAGCAAAGTTAACTAGGGGAGGTGCAACCAAGTAAATCCAAATCTCACTTTAAAGAGAGTGGGCATACCCACAGGTTATTTTCAGATCTCTGAAAACACTACTGGGACATCAAAAAAGGACAAAAATAACCAAAACTAATCTTTCACCTAGTGGGCCTGCTGAGGTGGGAAGGATAGTAGCCTTGCATAACATGGCACGTAAGTCATGTAACCAAAACCTAAGACTATTCTCTCCAAGATATGCAGAAACAACAAGCACTCCTTTGACATCTTTTGCTAGGAAGGAAGATAAATAAAAGGCACCCAGGGACATACATGAAATATGTTTGCTCTGCACATTTTCTCCTCCCTTTTGGGAGACATTCCTCTTCAAAAGAAAAAGAGATGCACAGGAGCACGCCACAGGGCAGAAAGAAGTCTACCACTGAGGTAACGTGTGGAAGCTTGTCTTCACAGTTAGTCATCCTAAAGTTGTGGGTAGCTTGGAGCCTTTGCATGAAACAGGTATGGCCACTGTGGAGAAGAGAGGAAGAAGGAATCTGTAGGAGGGAAGAAAGATGGTACGCAGTTCTGTTTGTTATTTTTATTGCTCTTCAATTAGAGAAATACTGGAAACAGGGTTCTGGCTGTTGTACGAGATGCCACAACAACAAGAGATATTGAGGCATAATACAGGATTACTGAAATCCTGGAGCAGCCTTTACCATCCAGCGCAGCAGCCCACAGGACTCAGATCTCTATCAACCAGAGAGAGGGTGCTGCAAGAGGTAGGAAGCTGCTCTGGCAGCTGCTTCAACCACCAAGCAAGGACTGTAGCCTTACCCCAGGGGAAGAACAATTGGATATTGCATGCTACTGTAGTGAGGGGGGGGTTTCTTCTTATGCTTCCTTCCTACCTTCAAATAAATATACTGGTGAGAGGGGAAGTTAGCTCACTGTACAGCAGAAACTCACTCCAAAGCAAGGTGGTCATCTTACATGTGGATCCATCCTTACCATATTTTAAATCAATGAAATCTTATTTGTGGGGAAGACTATTGTTGGTGGCCTCCAGCAAACATTTCCACATCCTTCTGCAGCAGCTTGTAAGTCTGCTTGTAAGGACAGCAGCATTAAAGAGTTAGGATAGTTAAACTGGAGCTAGAGGTTGGAGCAGGTGATAGGAGAACTTGCAGTAGAGGGTAATTATACATCCAGCACTGAATCAACTGCCCATCACCCTGCATACAGCTACTCCACCTCCCTCTGGGACTAAGAAACATCTCTCACTGTTACAAAACTTCCACCAGCTTTCCACAGTCAAGATAATGAGTCACTTCTATGCAGTTCTTCTTTCAATACTAGATTATCACTAAGCTACCCACTGACCTTTTCCTTTTTGACCACGTAGTGCAAAGGTCAACAATTTTCTTGAATTATTTTTCAGTAGAAAGGTTCATCATGAAAACTTCCAAGTTCTGCAAAGGGCTGTCAGTTCACCAATCTATGCATTACTTACATGTGTTCAGCAGATGGTTGGCAGGGATTAGTCTGTGGCTGGCTTTCAGACTGATTCCCGCAGCATTCACCATGCATTAGTGCTATGATTCATCAAGGGATACTGTTTGTTTACTTATTGACTTTATGCAGGACTTCTTCTGCTTACAAATGATGTATGAATATCCTTAGTTTTTCTCTGAATACTATTAGTCTCTGCCCACTTGGTTGTGCATAATTGCTCACAAGTAGATAAAAAAAACCCCAAAATACTAAGTAGTTTTTACAAAAGTACAAGTGCTCAGTTTCAATAGTCAGAGCACATGGCTTCTTGGAAGACATTTTAAGTTCTCCCTCGTACAAATGTGATAGTCAAACACATCATCGGTAACATTAAAGCAAGGCTGAGGTACCTTTTCTTGCTCAGCCTTCATCTAAAAAATGATCCTTTTGTAATACCAGGAAGCAGGTAAATTCTCTGGGGGATTTTCATATTATTACTTTATAGAGAGGCTACATGTTATATTTGACCTGTGACCTGCAAGTTTTTCCACCTGTACCTTAGGGATTAAGAAAACTATAGGCAGACCAGGAAATAATTGTATATTTCTGTCAACTTGTACATTTCAAATGATCTCAGAAGACAAGTTACACAAAACTCAACAACAGTCTCCAATTAAAATAAAGTTGCATACACACACCAGCTATTCTAACACAGAGACCTCAGCTTTAGACAGGCTGTTCCTTTCACACTGACCACAGATTACATCATCATAGATATCTCACCATAGGTTTGAACACAAGCTAAAGAAAGCTTTTTTACATCTTGCTGAAGAGTCAAGAGACTGATATTGGAGTCAAAGCAGGCTTTCAATACCATTTCCTCAAAAAGAAAGTAATAAACAAACAACAACAAAAAAAGGCAAGTAATTTTGTGAAGCAACTTTAAAGTACAATGGAACTGGTAAAATATCAATTTTATTTCTATTCTCTTCCCCCTTCTTTTCTCCCACTTAATACAAAACTACTACTGAATCCAGTTCATCAGCACAGAAATATGCTTTTGATTTGATCCTGGGCAGCAAGTGGAAGTATAGCACTGTGTAAACCACATAGTAAGGTATGGGATCTTAGACCAAAGTCGACAGAATACACACATAATTCAGGTTAAGAGTCCTCTTTGCTCATGTTTTCTCCATTCTCAACATTGTGACCTCAGGACACAGCACTTTTTGACTTTTTTAAAGGTAAAAAAAACGTGTACAGCTGTTTAATCTCTGTCATTTCCACAGAGCTGTCATTTGCAGATAAACTACACCTGCACATAGCAGGTTAAAAAACCTCTTTGCTTAGAATTCACTAAGTAGGCATTTCAACCCTGTAAGACACCCATTCTCATTTTGAAATAGTATGGAACTCACAGCTTTCAATGGCAGGGAGACAGAGACACCGGAACACCAAAGCATATGGGTTCAGCTGCAGTTATTGTTTTTATTTTGCCAGAAAGACCCCACCACAAGCACACTGAAAATCTTTGCTTTTCAAGTGTGTCCTAGTGACAGCAATACAAAAATAATTTAGAACCAACCACGTAATTATGTTCATTTATTTCAACCTTCCATTACTGGAGATAACAAGATAAATAGTGAAATGTGAACTTTAACAATCCTGTAATTATAGCCACTGAACTGTATGTTATTAAAGGAATTGTGCAAAAACCCAGATGCAAAAGAATCAACGGGGTATGTAAATAGAAATGAAACAGTAAAATAATCAAGCAATGAAGAAGTAATGTGCAGTACTAAATAGCTTCTCAGCATCTTGCTACAGTGTTTAACAAATATTTTGGTTTTTTTTTCCTCAGTATGTCACCCTTTCTACTACCATATATTGTTCAGCGGTTATTGTTGTGAACCAGCAGAAAACACCCTGACAGCTGCTGGCAACAGTTGCCTGTAAGCAGAGTTACAGGAAGTGCAGATATGCTGAGGACTCAGTTTACACAGATGAGAATAGCTTACAGAAATCATTACAGTTGACAAGAATTAGGACCAGTTCTTACCACAACTCAGGAGCTACGCTGAGCCCGTGAGAAGTACCAATCTCCTGCCTTCCAGCAGCCGAGCTGCAGCATTCACACCAGGTCAGAAGTCAGCACAGCCCTGAGACAGACTGGCTCTAACAGCCAAACTACAGACACCAAAGGCAGAAGACTATTGTCCAGAGGGAAGTTATCTGGCATTGAAGTTTCTGTTCATACACAGCACAGCCACCTATTTTACTAAGACCTCAATTTTGTTACAATGAGTAGAGATGAGGAGGAAAGGACAGTTTGTTCTCCTCTTCTTCCCAGAACAGCTGTTTTGTGACATAAGAATATCTACATTTCCAGCAGTCTGAAATTGGTTTAGTATACAGAAAAAGAAACACTCAACCTGAATTTCAATACTCCTAATGCATCTTAGCCTCTTGTGAGTGGCTTCTACCCCATCTAAAGTATTACTTGACTTCTGGTTTTAATGGCATAGACAAAGGCAAAGCAACTTTTTAATTCCAAGTGTCTTTCCCTTCTTCACATACAGGTACCTCAAGGAAGGAAAACAAGAAACTGTACTAACATATAACAGCGCAGAAAGAACTCCATCCTAGAATTCAAAACACAGCCACTGAGTCAAGTTTCCACAGATCAGCAAAGGCTTAGGGTATGTGATATGCAACACTAGAAGTATATTATAGCCTTTCTACTCCAGGAAGCAAGAACACAATACCACCCCCCTCACTAGGTATTTGGGAGGAAAAAGCCCACCCTAGCCTAGACACTACTCAGTGCCAGGAGCCTAGCACTAATTGCAGAACCTACTTTGTAGGTTAGGCTTCACAGCTGGCAGTAACCACAGCATCTAGGAAAGCTCTCTTCTGCACCTAGAATATTCTGCCTGCAGCATGATATCAAGCTACCATGTAACAACCATTTTCTTATCCTTGTCCTCTGAGAAGAAGGGCATTTTATTCCATCACCCCCATCCAAATACTACAACTGGCCAGGTTTAGCTTAACAGTGTTTTTATCACTTATAGGCCTTTTTGCGAGGAGCATCCTTAATCAAGGATTTAGTTCACTATTATAGCCCAAAGATGAGACAAGTACACAGCCCAACCTCAGATCTCCAAATGTCAGAAGCCACTGTGCTATTTGTCACCACCATCATTTCTCCTCTTCTGAAAGAAAAAGCCCCAGTCCCTTCTCTCTTCAAGTTTCCTGCCTTAAACAGCTAAGATTTCTTACTATTCACCCATAGTCCAAGTATGCTTCCACATTCATAATCCATACCTTCTCCCTGCTAAAGAGGTTCATTGTTTTCCCATCTACTCAGGCTGCCCTCTTCTACAGCATCCAGGTTCAGCTGGCTTCTGAGCTTCAGCTGGAGGAAATAATGAAGCCTCTCCTTAACCTTTGACAGGCTGCAGCTGAGATGTTTTCCTCCCAGATACTGAACAACTTCAAGGCATTTGCTGAGTGGGGCCAGAAAGTTTATATAAACAAAGTACATTAAAAGTCACATGTGCTGTATTTACATCATTATGGCTTGGTGGATTTTGCTGTGATATATCACTGATTTTCTTGCAGGCAGTCACACTGTTCTACACATGATGGATTGTTACAGCATACCACTGAGACTCTTTCAAAGTCAGCAGAGAACAGTACTGAGGACTTCTTTGCAATTTGTTTCACCAGGTTTTGGCAAGACTTAAGGACACATTTCATTCTAGATGTTTTAAGATCTGCGTCCTTGTTTGTCAGGTCTCAAAACTTCTGTTGATTTTAAAAATACACAACCATCAGCAAGATCCACACCTAGGAGATCTCTATCAAAAGAAAATTCCAGCGAAAAATCTAAGCGATTTTTATTTGCCCTCCTCTTGCATTTCCTACAGGTTAATTACTCATCATGAGTTAATTCAGCAGTATCTAATGAAAACATCCTCTGTGCTCCCACCTAAGAATGCCCTGCTTAGAGGTGAAAGACCACCAATTGTCCTTTTCTTCCTACCTGTGCTTCCTTATGCTTATGTCCCAGCTGCCACTGAAGGTGCAATCTTGACTCCACAAGACTTGAGAGAGACTAAATTCCTTCTACCTTCCATTAAAAGGTTTGAACACATCTGTTTGATTAGGAATACCATTAATGCTGGCAGAGGAGAAACTCAGACCTGAGTAATGAAATTGAAAAGAACCCAGGGAGGCAAACTCCTACCCCTGTTCACAGGTAGTTTGCAGTATACAGTGTTACACTCTGCTTGCAAACAGAGGGCAAACTCGGAACTCCTTAGAGCTTTTTTCCCAGTTTAGGCAAAAGTAAAGGATAAATGCACACTCTCTGTCTACAATTAAAAGATCAGATATATAACTTTGCTGCAACAGTCTCCTTCTAAAATGTTATCTACAAATACTAACTAATCTACAGACTGCCTTCGTCTTTAACCCTGTAGCAGTTAAAGCAGATGAAAGAGGTAACCGATACTGCAATTCATACTTTATCTAGAGTTGGTGCAATACCATTTTGAGTATTTTCTTTTCCCCAAACATAGGAAGGGAGAAGATTTCCCACAACATCCAAGACCCCAGAGCTGACCCTTTGTTATTCAGAGACTTAAAGTAGATGCATTAAGTGAATAGCATGGGAAGAGGCTCTCTCCACATGGTCCTTCCTAACCCTTCTCCCACCTGCTTATGTGTGCAATTTTTACTTCCCCTGAAACAAAACAAACACAGAAGCAAGAATCCCTTCCAAAACTTCTTCATCCAGGGTTGACAAACATTCATCTTCCTGGTGCCTTCATGTTATTTTACATGGCGGTAGCATTGATAGTCTCATTTGGGAGAGACTCAATTCACTTCAGTGCAATTTGTTCAGTGGTAAAGTAGGTTACAAACCATTTCAGAGCTTAAACTAGGAAGTGTGGAGTTATGATCCAATGACCACTAAAGGATACACTTAGGCCAATAAAGTCAGAGGAAGAAGATGAGGAAAGATCAAACAACTATGAGGTACATTAAGAAGCCAAGGCATTTCTGGTGATTTCTTCAGTCATTATCAAGTTCCAAAGAGAATTTCCAAGTGCTCAAATATTTAAGATGATATAAAAAAACTGCATATGCTTCCTGACAGTTTTTATGCTTCTGTTTTGATCACGATAGCAGCAGATCTTTGCACTTTGTTAATAATTCTAGTAGCAAATATGATTTCATCCTTTATTTGTCCTGGTCAGAAGGGACACAAAAGACAAATGAACTACTGCATAGCCAGGTGATTGCGAGCTAATTAACACCTTAATTGTTGGACTAAGCTACGACAAGTTACAATGCACATATCTATGAAGGAAGAAAAAGTGAAGAAAACAAACCAGTGCATGGAGAAAAAGATTAGATAAGGGTGGAGGAATAGCACAGCAAGCATTTTACAAATCTGTGCTAAAATCATTGCTTAGCTGGCTGGCTGAGAGGAGGTTAAGAGAAAGGCAAAATCTGTTTCTGAGCTCCTGTTTACTTCAGCAGATAAACAAGTTTGGATTAAAGTGGAAAAAAAAATTGAGATGTCAGCATACTTCAAAAGCAGAACATTTTACTCAGTACACTTTCCATTAGCTGGATTGCTTCGAGCTGTCTCTTTCTCTCTCTCTAATATTTTCCTCACTGATGTAGCTTACAATGGTGTCAATGACAAAATTGAAGTTACTGACAAACCATCATGGAATCAGTCTAATCCACGGAGCACAGACATGCTCTTCCCTAATTACACCAAGTACGACTGTTGGTAATTTTCTGCACAAAACCAGAAAAATAAAAAAGATATGCTTAATAACCTTTTTTTTTTTTTTTTTCCTCCTTTCTTTATCCCTCTGTAGATCTTCTTTCTAACCTGTCTTTATGTGGTAGAAGGAAAAATGACCTACAGAAATTAAATCAGATGATCTGGACACCAGAAATGAAAAAGAAAAAAATAAAAAAAAAAAAGAAAGTCCATGGGTTTAATTGTTTAATTTGATCTCTACAAAGCAAATCTGAGGCCAGACACCTTTTTGGTATAAAAAGCTATTAAAGTGGATAAACTAAACAGGCCAAACAGGCCTAGACCATCAAAGAATCTAAATACAATCTTTAAGATTATGATGTCCGAGAGCTGTTCATCTTCATCTTTCTTTCTGGTTTTATCAATCTCCTTTTTTCCATATATCCTTTCTTTGCTACCACCTTATCAGGAACAAAGAGTGGGGAGACATGTTAATAGTCTTCAAGTACCTGAAGGCTGCTGCAAAGAAGGGAATTATCTCTTCTCATCCAGGATGGATAAGGCAAAAAAATGACAGACTTAAGCTGCAGAAAAGGAGATCCATGTTAGTTATAGGGCAGGGCTTTCTGTAACTAAAATATTGGAGCCCTAGCACTGACTGCCTGGGGAGATTGTTGACTCTCTGTCACTAGAAGTCTCTACAGACAGCTTAGGTCACCATCCATCCAGAACGACAGAGGTAGAGTTTAACTTGCCTTGAGGGAAGACAGATGATATGTTTTCTTAATGTTTCTTCTTATCCTAAGATTATGTGATCTCACAAGTTAAAAAAGGCCTGGATTGGGTCTGGTAGGTACTTAGAAGACAGGTCACCTGACAAATTAGCTGTGAAGTGATTTCTGAGAGTTCTCACCCCTCTAATCAATAAATAGTCAATGTCCCAACTAGGCACTGCACTACCAAAAGTGTCAATAACTCAATAGAATAGGACTTTTCTCTTTTTATGCTATGCCTTCAATAATGGCACAGAGTTGCTGGAATAGTCCTCTTTAGAGTGAGACATAAAATGAAAATTCTGACAATTTTTTTTTATTTAAGTTGTTTCCTAGATCCCAACTTTTAAATTGAAGTCTCAGCTGCACCCCAGTGTTTAGACTATCTGCCTGTGGCTTATCATTTTAGTAAATCCTTAGATTCCAATTAGTTAGAGTGGGAGTTTCAAGAAGCATATTGGACTGAGATCTTAATCTAGATGGTGCTTTGAAGTGGCCAGGAAATGCAGAGCTGATCAGTAGTACATGCTGAGGGTGCAGACCCAGCTCTAGCAAAAACAGGTAGCTCAATAACATCCCGTGGAAGTGAAAATAAGGCAGACATAAATCCATTAGGCTGAAAGAAGATGGAGAGACAGACATATGGCTGCATTTGCTTGTTTGGTTTTGTATCAGTTGCCAGACTTGTGTTTTAAAGTCATCTAAAGCATAACCCTGGAAACTTTACCCAGCCAGCTAAATTTTGCATGCAGTTGCTACTGACCAAAGAGCCCTAATGAAAGATGAACAAGAAAAAATAACACAGACAGTTTTTAAGAACAGGAAACTGTTTTGCTTGCTTGGAGGCTTCGCATTTCTACTGCATTAAGAACACTCCAATTAAATCTTGAAGTGTCTTCTGGAGCAGCAAAAGGAACAGACTCCCACCACAGTGTGATCTTTCATATCTGCCTGATATACTCACTTCATTTCTATAAACAACCCTGCCAGATAATGAAACAAACAGAAATTCTCCTCTTCAGGTATGGGAGGCAGATCATCCTAAACACCATAGAATCAAAATACCCCAACACAAGCAGATCAAAGGCACCATAGAAAAGAAGTTCTATGGAAAAATCACAAGAAATCAGCTGAAAAAAAAATCTCATAGTCCTTTTTTCATTTAGTGTCACAGAGCACAACCTAATTTTGCATAGTCGGGTACAAAGAATTCTAGAGATTATATGTCATTTGGTTTTCCTCAGTTCTAGCTATAAGAAAACCAGCAATAGAGAAAATAGTTTCCTGTCCTTAGCCACCTTCACTAAACACAAGTGTAGCTGCTAACCAGGCAGAGCTAACCAGAATATTACTGAGTGCTTTGACTCTATCACCACAGTTGTGACTACAGGACTGAAGCAGCTCTCTTGAGCTGTTCTGCTGATAAATGTATATGCAACATTGTTCATACAAAGCACACTAAAATGCTAAGCACCACATGAAAAAATAAAAGCAGTCATTGGGTAGGCATGGTCTTCTGCTTAGACCAGTGCCAGGAAAGATTATCTCCACTGCCTGCATGGGAGTTATACAGATAAAAAATCTATGTGATAAGGGAGTTAGAGACAGCCCTGCATTGGAGGACTTCAGCAGGTGTGCTCCTTTCAGAATGAGTGGGGTGCATTCAGTATCTCACTGGGATCAAGCTTTCCAGAAAGCTCAGATGATATTAATGATGCAGCAAGCCAGTCCTGCAGAACAGAGTCAATGGCAAGATCTGTGTATCTCCAGGGGCAGACAGCACCAAGAAAGAGCAAGGCAGACTTGGAATAAACATCACAAATATATGGTGTTTCCCCACTCACATTTACAAAAAACTGCATACACGGCACATGAAAGACGGAAGTGATCATCAAACAGAATGAAATAATGAAGTCAGATGGGAGAACAGTGTCCAACAGAACCCTACAGTGACTGCAGCAACTACAAGGCACCAAGTAGAGACACTAGAGAAGAGAAAGGTTGAAATTTTATATTGTTTTTATTTACAGATGACATAGTATTAAGATTCTTTAAAGTATTTTTTTTTTTTTTTTTCCAATGCAGAGAAAAATAGCAGCATGCAGATATTTTTCTTCCAGCAACAAGGAAGTTTTAGTGCCCAAGTCTGGACAGGTGCATTCCTGTGCATCCAATATTGGTTGTGTCTTTACTGGTGCATTCATCAAGCTGCAGACCTATGCATCTCTCACTAGAAATCATGCTGGGTATATAGAAGACCTCATTCTTCTTTATACTAAGGCCACATTACTCATTCAATGTAAAGAATCCTTAGCTGTATTGCCTGTATATGTCCTTTACATCACCATCACCTTGTGAAAAGGCCTTGACATAAGTGAGAATCATGTTTTCAGGTTATAATAAATTATTTTTCTATGTTTTTTACTGTGGAAGTTATTTCATTTCATTACTGCCCTGTTTTCCAGTTATGTCTATTGACAATGACTGCAGTGACTACATTACAGTAATTTTATTTTCACCCTGGAATAATCAGAAGCCTGTTTCACTGACAACATAAAGAAAATTCAAAGTCTAGGCAGAGCAACTTCCCCTCCCCTTGTTTACAAAACATCACTATAGGATGTATCTACACAAGGTGCCCATACACAGTAATGATGGGTATCATAGATAAATCCAGATGTATGTACTGCACAAAGGATGGCAATATACTGATTAACCAGAATTAGATTAATAAATTGCCAGGCTCTACAAAGAAAATCCACTACTTAATATACCAGCTGCACAGCTATTTGTACCTACTTCTAGTGTGCACTCAGGAAAGTACTAATCACTTCTTCAAATCTTTACATTTCACCAGAAACACCATAAATTACTCTTCTTGTATCTCATATGTGGGAACACATCTTTCAATATACTGTGACTGTAACAATTCTGGATCTGAAATCTACAGTTTCAGAATCTACTCTGTGGCCTCACTGAGAAGAACATAGTGCAGGACTTAGGGGTGTTAATATAACTTTCATGATACAGAGATACCACATACAGCTATAAACTTGTAGCACAACATGCAACTCCATACTTTGTCATCTAAATTTTTCCCATTTCCACAAAAGCCCTGCACAATTTCATCCCATAGTGTGTATTTCCAAATTTACCTTTCCAAACTGTCTAAAGCATAGTGTGTATTTTTGCCTGGCTGGTCTACAACTATGGAGAAAAATGTATTAAAAGAGAAAAGCAGAGAAAGAAAAAGGAAAAATGAGTATGTGTAAGAAGAAAAAGGAAAATGTCAAAGATAGTGTGAGAAGAGTGAAAAATACAGAGGAAATAAGAAAACCTGTCAAAGCGAATCTGCAAGAAAAAAAAAATAAGAGGAAGAAAGGAGAAAAAGATGATACACATTTACTACAAGATGATACATAAGACATGACATACGATCCCCATTAGAATCCCCCATTCTGACTGTTGACAATTCACTACTATACAGCACCTCAAGTATCCATTTTACTTTTCAATCTGCTAAAGAGTAGATATTGAGATGATACATGCTGCAATGTGGTATCAGCATTTCCCTACAGCCATGAAGCCCACTATCAGCACAGATAAACCTGTGCCAGGATACCTTCCTTATCAGAATATGAGCAACAAACAGTCTAAAATCATGTTAGATTGAAAAGATCATCCTTGTTGCAGGTCCCTTACAGCAATCAGAAGAGCAGCACAAACATATGTCAGAATCAAAACACCATTGTCTCCTAATAGTCAGGTATTAATTATGGTCTGGGAATAAAAGGATGATTTCTCCTTGCTGACCTACGCCTGCTAAGACGCTGAGCTACAGATCTAAACACCAGCTCTCTGGCTTAATCTTCTCCCTTCTTATACTCTGGGAATAGAGAGACAGGTTTGTGCAAATTTTGGTAATCAAGCCTTCTGGGGCCTGCAAATTATATTTAATGAGAAGAGCCTTGTTGTTTGCTCCTAGGAGAATAAAAACCTGCTGTTGGCAGCAAGAGATCTAATCTATGGCCGACATTTCCACACTGAAGGAAACATGGTTAATTATAGAGTTTTATTTGTTTGTGAAAAATTCTAGGGGAGCAAGAAAAGGAAAATTAAGAATCATTAGCAAAAATCCTTCTTAACGGTGAGCTCTATCTGGCTACAAAATTGTCCCACAGAGGAGAATGGCAGATGCCTTAGTCTATTGGTCATTTTAACTGGAATGGATAAAAATCCTGTAGGAAGTACTGAGACTCAACACAATTCATTGAGAGTTTCAGAAATTCCTCCTTAAGTCTTCTGAAGAGCTACAGCCTTGGAAGCAGGGTTCTACCAATGGTCTTAAAAGCCCTAGACAAAGATTATAACTCTGAATTCACAATAAACAATACACAGGACTTTTCCATATGGGAAGTACCGTATGAAATAATCATCACTCACACCACACATATTGATACTGCACACTTGACGTGGCTTATTAGGTCTTTCTCATCTGTATTTTACACACTAATATTTATGTAGCCTTCCACTTTTATATTTTAGGTTCATTATCTGAAATACCATTTACTGAGTTATAGCAGTGCTGAATAGTTACGAATTTGGGATAATTTTGAGAAATATCAGTATAGCTCTCTGGAAATGACCACTTTTATTTGCTAGTGAATTCCATTGCTCTGTGGTTAACACTATGATAATAATTACCTTTATTTCTTGCTCTATAATTTTTATTAAACACTTCTAGTTCTTTGTTGGTTCCTTGATTTTTTTTTTTCTCCCATAGTTAACATATGTAGCTCACTAGGAACCAGGATATCTTTGTTTTCAACTTACTGCTTGTTCCCTGGAGCAAGTCCCATTATTTCCATGTGTTTTGCTTTCACCCTCTTGCACAATGCTGGCTGACGTATTTCAAAGAACTCTGATAGGTTTATTTACTATAAGGCTGTCAGAAAGGGTAGATACAGAAAAAAGTTCCAGAGCTAAATTGCAAATTAGGACCTCTTGAGTATGTTCTCATTCCTTATCAGCTTAATTTTAATAAATTAAATTGATTCCCATTCTAAACAGAAATATACTCCGTTCTAAATACCAAATCACTGGGTGTGTTAAAAAAGCAGAGCAACAGATACAGACAGACTAATGTGGGCAGGATTTCTTTAAGTATCACTCCTTATAACGTGGTGAATTCCTCTTTCTCTATACCCAAACCTCAAGGGACTGTGCACAGTAAGGGTGTCTCAGAGACTGTACTGCTTCTTGATCATGTTTTGTAGCATGACATTCCTACTAATTCTTGTACTTTCAAATATGCAAGGTATGGTTAGTGGTGGGAAACTAGTGTAAATTATTATTGGCCAAATAAGCATTCATTTTGCATGAAGACTTTGTTTCATAATCCAATATTTTCACAACTCAAAATCCCATTTCCATAGTATCTTCTTCCATAATTCCTGGGAGAAATAGCAGACCCCATCGCCTTACTACAGTTCTTCTGCCCATGTCTTAGCTATTTCATCCTCTTCTGGTTATGAAAATCAGGAGATGGTCACCACAGCATGACTTGCTGGACACCTGCTGCTGGCAACTTTCTCAAATGATGATTTAAAATTTAAGAATGATGGATGGTCAGCATGAGATACGAGTATGCTTTTTGATCTGTCTCTTGAGAGATACTTTTCTGCTCTTACCAGTTGTAAAATCACACTTTATACAGTTATTTCAATTATAAATAATTAGTGCTTAATCAGTCATCATAAACAGACAAGCAAGTATTACAGACTATACTGAAGTTCACTGGATGATAGGTTTTAATAGCCATGGCTCATAATCACAATAAAATATCTTCCCCTGATGTGTTGTGACTAACAGCAATATTTCCTCATGATGCTTATTTGTCACATATGAACTCTCTGTAAACTATTTACCATTTGTTATAAATGAGACTGGATGAAATCCAAACAAGAACAAGCAAAGGCTCTGCAGAGACAAGAGCGTTTTGTGCTCAGCAGTCAGTCAGCTCTATGTTTTTGCACGGAAACGCATACAGACTCATCTCTCCTTTGACTTCAAACAGAGACATTTACAAAACCCTGTTGATTCTAAATAGAAGATTAGATGCTCTCTGTGACTCCTATAGGGCTGGGGTGACTTCGAGAGTCTGACGAAAAGGTTGTGTATATTGCTCTCTTGTTAATCAGCCCCTTTTATGCTCTGCAAAAACAACCACTCTTCTGGTTCCCTGAAGGTGACTTCCACCCACAGGAAAAATGCCAAGATACTTAATTTCTATATATTCAATCTTAGTAAGATTAGAATTTAAAAAGTGCATGCAACAGAATATCTATGCCACTGTCATATATGGGCAAAATACTCTGTAAATGAATGCAGGCACTTGCCACTTTCACTTATGGAAATCAATGAAAATATTAAACAAGCTGCTGCACCTGATTCTACCACTGAAGCTAATGTTACTATAAAAGAGTTATTCCTTAAATATATGTAGTTATTTAACTTTAGGTAACAAATCAAGGCATGGCATTAAATGTGCACTAGAATTCTATGGAATGCTTGGTTTTGTTTTCTTTTTCTTTTCAGTTCCTACCCACACTCCCATCTCAAATATTAAGTAGCGGTTTTGTTTATTTCCTATGGGGACTTGGAGAAATGCAATTTCATTTTCCTGTATTCCTTCTATTTTTCTAGGATGACTTATAGCTGAGAGAATGGCATCCCAAGTACTGTCATCCGATTAGAAAAAAAGGACTTAGTACATGCGTGGAAAGGGAGAATATTCAAATCCTAGGCTATTCATTTCCTCTGTAAAAGTAAGTATAGCTTCCATAACACTACATGCATTAGCAAAAAGTGAAGGCTGACACTCCAGAAAGCCCAGCTGTTCTAGAAAACCTCCAAGACTTTAAAATCCTTGCACCATCATCTCAGAAGAAATGAGATAGAATACAGAATAGAGCTGGTGAAGCTCTAGAAAACTCTCCCTCTTTTTGCAGGGAAAAGCCTACAACAGTGTGTTGAGAGGGGAAATAGCCAACCACAGTCCAGTTCAGTCTCTGATACAGCATAAACCAAAGTCCTCTGAAATCCAACGGTCTTGAATCAGAGCAGTGGGATGTGGATAAGCTTTTTAAACTGCATCGTGGAACCAGCAGCAGAGGTGGCCATAACAGGCTGTGGGTTGCACATATCAATATATGAGCTGAAGTGTCTGTTGGTGCCCAACAGGTCTGCACAGGTGTGCACTTCAGGTACACCTATGAGCAACAGAGGGTAATTGCTGGTGCTTGAAGTTGGCTGCCTTTTACTGATAAACGGTAGATCGAACTGCATATATTTCAAACACACATGCTAGTACTTTCTCTAGAGGGAAAATGATCCTAGTAGAAGTCATATCCACCGCAGAAAGACGTAACAGAGCTGGAGAATGTACAGTAAAGGGCAAAATGAGGAAGGTTTATGTGCAAGAAGGAATTAAACTGACTAAGATTCTTCAACTTGGAAGATACGATTAGGAAGATTTACACCATAAAAGGCATCAAGAAGATGAATAGGGAATAATTAGTCACTATTTCCATAATAAGGAAGAGACACCAGATTAGCAAGCCAAAGCTCTATGAAAAATAAAAGGAAAGTCTTTTTTGCACATAATTCCTAATTACAGTTGTGATACCCATTTTGCAGGATACCACAAGTATAAATGGACTGAAAATATCATTAGACTAATTCACAGAAGAAAATTCCACTGATGATCTGAACTCAAAGATGTAAATAAAACCTCTGACCTTGGTAGATTTTTGGGGACATAGGAATGTATTTCAGGAAAACAATAACTGTATTTCTGCAATGGTTTTATGCTTTTTCTTCTTATTATAATATTTTAATATTTATTTTAACATCTGACCATGACTGGATATGAAGAGTAACATCCAGCTGTGTAGTAGAGCTAATTTACACTAAAAAAGCTTTTCCTTTAGCTCATCTAGCAGATGAACATGTATCCTTCCATCATATCCTTTAACACTGTTGTGGACTTTCAAGTGACCATCATGTGGTATATACTTCAGCATACTGCAGAATCTTAAACACTTAGAGAACCACAGTTTTGCAGTTTTCCAAAGTATACCTTAAAATACAACAAAAATCCTGTGATGTCAATGTCAGACCATATCAGAATACTGACTTTGTTCTGCACTTTCAGACTGACACAGTTCCCGTCACCACCCACCACTGAAGAGTATCTAAGAGTTAAGAGTAAAGGACCATAGTATAAGAGAATACATTTTTCATGCAAGGCCCTTGCTATAATGCTGACAGCATATTATGAATATAAAAGCAAAGTCATCTTCATAAAAAGCTAAAAAGAGAACAGATTTGTGGCACAAGGCATAAATACCCTAGTTGTGGTCTGTAGAGCACAAAGGGTACATAAGGCATTTCTTGGCTGCCTGGGAAAAATGGTTTCATCACAAAGTTCTCCCTCTGTCTCCTAACTTCCAATGACAGAATTGCATTTCAAAGAAAGATACAAATGTACACATTCCTAATCTCAGTTTTCCTTGCAAGCTACTGATATTGCTGTTGCCAGGATGTTGTAGGATGAGAATCAGTGAAGAAATGTCCCAAAAGATAATGTATCTTTAAAATGTTTTGCAATCCCTGTCTTAAATAATGCATATAACAGCATGTGAAATAATACGACTAAAACCTAAAAGGCACTGTTTATGAGTTATCAGCTCTGCTAGATTCAAAGTTCAGCCTTTAGACCTGAATAACTCAAAACGAACTCCAGATCTGAACATAATTTCCTATGTACAATCCGAACAAGTCAGTCAATTTTTAACAGACCTGCTTTCACTGCTGTGTGAAAATGACTACCTAGTACATGGTACATCCATCCCAAGATGAATACCTTAAAGAGCATGGCTTGTGCTGTCTTCTAAGTATCCTCCAAATAATCACACCTTTTGAACACTGCTGCTGTGCAACTCTTATATCCAGTGTTGCTTTTGTACATTAAGATAAACAATGAGTAGTTTTTGCATAAATAAACAAGTTACAGATTAATACATTTGTAGATAACTACTTACATGCATAATAGCTGTATATTGGGTAAAGTTAAGCTTCATCCCACCCATTCAATGCAGAGAGTTCAGTTATGTAAAGCAAACAACATTTGTACAAGTCTATATGCCATTAAAAGAGCCTTTCAGTTTCAATACCTTACCCAGGAGCCCTAGTTATGAATCCAGCTCTGAGTCAAAACACCACAGTTGTTAGTAAAAAAACAGGTATCATGGACATCCACTTAAAGATATACAAATAGTTGGCCAGTAGGTCAAAAAAATCAAAAAAACCCCACCACCAGACAAATTTAAGTGCATTTCCTTTTGTTAATATCATTCACTCATCTCGTATGCAGCTATCAGGAGCAGCTGAGCGGAGTTTGGAAGGGGCTTGTGTGATCAGGACCTAACTCTGCATGATGGCCATATTGATAATGTCTCAAGCTGGCAGCAGTGGCACATAACTCACAGATACCAGCACCTTTTCTCTCTGTTTCACAGTTTGTACAACCGCCTGCCTCTAAGAGTTGTTCACTGGCATGTCCAGCTGGTTTTCCAGGTAGGGATTAGCTGTGTTTATGATACTTTCCAAAATATCTAGTTGCAGGAACTGCAGAAATTGCAAAGGGGTTTATTAAATGCAAAGAGAACAAAGAACTCACAATCTCCTACGGCCTATTAAGAGACTGCTTCCATGCGTAAGCAAATAAATAATAACGCATTCACATAAATACAATGGATTTCTCTTCACCATCTATCGTTCTTTCCCTCCTGCAATTATTTCTGAGTGAAGTGAAATTGTAAATAGCTTTACCCACTAAATGATCATAAGAAAATTATTTCAGAAGTGCCACAGTGCAGCTTGGGGGCTTTTCCCAATCATTCAGCACTCAAACGATTAGCTCAGAGCAAATTTTTGCAACTATGCTCACCAGGGCAAAAACACATTGTGAGGAATGATGAAAGCAGAACGTAAGTCACATTTGATTTTCAGAAGTGCTTGCAAGAGAGCTGTGGTTATGAACTGGAACAGTCAAAGATGCAGTTGGCCGTAATGAAGTAGCTAATCTACAAACTTCAGCTCAGGATAAAAATGCCAGTCCTGGAGTGCATGGAGCCAAGGTGAGCAGTGAGTGCTGCTTGTCAGAAATGAAGCACACAGCAAATACTGCCAAGCAAACCCAGGTTGGGACAGCACGGACGAGCGAACAGCACTGGCAGAGCTGTGCAGCACCCCAGTATGGTGCCTGGATTTAGCCAGCAATGCTCAACCTTCCCACTCACAAAAAGACAACAGCAAATCCATCAGTTTTACAGATTCTTCAGAGAGGCTCAAGGCCATTTATCTTCCCAACTAAAGCATCAAGGAAAGAGAGCAGTTGGCTACCTAGTTTGAATTAGTTCCTTCCAGAACATGGTAGCGAGTAGAGAAGAGCCTTGAAACACCTGTATAAAACACACTCCTATGGCTAAACTAATCTTCCACTCCATTACCAATGGTCCTCCATGGAAATGCAACAGTGAAACTATTCTGATAAAAGAAATGTGCTGCCTTGGTCAGAAGGTGATTCTTTTACCCAGTAGATTTCAATCGGATCTACCAACCCCCCTACTTTCTGTGAGAAGCTTATGCCTCAAAAGAACTCAGCAGCCACATAAAATCTGCTATGTAGTCAGTATCTTCATTGTTTTCATAACAAAGGGAAGAATTTGCACAATACATCACTTTGAAGAAAAGTCATCATAAGCCATTTCACAGAAGCCAACATATGTCACTATTTATAATACATTTCATTAAGATTTACCTTTATCTTTTCTTTAGACCAAGAAGCAGTTTTGATTTTCCTAAGGTCCCAATCATTTCAGTCTGGAAAGTACAACAATCTCCACTCAGAAAAGGAAGCAGATGTTTCCACATAAGGTATATGAGCTGTAGAATATGTTGAAAACTACCTACAAACAAAATGAAGTGTTTCTGAAAATCTCTGTTATATGCCAAAGATATCTGTCACTGGAATGCTTGTGAGTGGGATAAATGACCTTCTTTGGCCACTCCAGCAATGGCTTTCACATCTCAAGAATTTTCTCCCTCTATACTCATGTGTATGTCTGCAACGATGCCTTTGCATCATATATACACTATAGTATTCGCAAGATAGTCAGGAGAGGTTATTCAGAAAGAGTACACATGACTTGGGTTCCACCAGGCTCCACATCACCTTAGAACAGTGTGTGAACAGCCAAGGAAGAGGCAGAAAACAAGTGTGGCCAAGGAAAGAGTTTAACTTTGATTCTCATCATGCTTAGAGTTATTCAGCTTCACTCTGTTAGCAGAAAAGGATGGCTGGATGGCTACTCAAGGTGCTGCTAGGAAATGACTAGTGCCATCTGCTCATTACTTCTCTCCTTCAGCGAATACATGCAATACCATCATGCTGCAGTAGGGTCTGTGCCCATTATCTGATTTACCCAATGTACACAGTTTATTTAGGAGGGTCAATTACTGACTTAAATCATTGCCAATCAAAAACAGTTGCTGATCAGAAAAATATGTAGCCACTGATGCAAGAGAGTAGTTGGTCTTGTTCCTTTCACTGGATGTGGTCACAAGGCAACACCTTACTGAATACAACCCAGGCTACACATCTCAGCAACTGCCGGAAGGAGACCATTAGTCGAAGGTCAGGTTTACCCCAGCTGAGTACGTGCGGCAGCCTCTCAGATGGACTTTGGCTGGTTCTAACCAGAGACCAGCAGAAGTCTATTCCAGTAGGCACCTGATTCCTGCAAGTTCTCTGTGACTGAAGAAAGACCTACATCTATGTATAGCCCTAGGTACCATGATGGGAAGCAACAAATGTAAGAAAACCATAAGTAGCCTTTTTCATCTCCTATTTTAATAGAAAATTTAGCAAGTGGTAAGATTCACTAGACAGACTATTTCTGTAAGAAACAGATAGTATAATTGCATGTGTTAGAATGGATTTTTAAATGTATGTTGGCCTGAGGGAAACAGCTTTGCTCACATCTTTGTAAACAGCTATTCACTCTCTCCCTGCCTCTTGAGGTAAATGTTCACTGAACTGTAAGGGGGAAAAATACCTAAATCTGGGATGTGTTAAAGATCTGCAGCCTCATCAAAAGGTTCAGGTACATCTTTTGTCACTATGATGGGTACAGCTCATCTCAGCTTACAGTAAATTAAAGCTGATCCCAGCAGCTGAGACCACACTATGTCAAAGAACTAGGTGTGCAATAGAGCAGAAGATACAATTGGAATAGCCATCATCAACAACATTTCATCTGCTAACAAATTATTCCCCTGATCTCCATGCTCATTGCCAATTTATTTCAAAGCATCACCTATTTAGGAATAACATTAAATATCCGCCTGGCTTTGATATTTCATACTTGAAACCAAACTTTAATTTTTGATCCACGAACATGTTGTAGTGAGAGAGACAAAGTTACCATAGAGCTATGAGGGAGTACCTCATCTGCTATAGTACTTCCCCCCATAAATTAGTCATAAATTAATGAAAGGAGCAACAGCAGACACACAGTTTGATCACTTTTAGCTGGTCTCTTATTAGCACAAAACCAGAACAGTGGGTACACAACCACATCTACATTAAAACAATACATTCCCATAGGAAAACAGGGTGAAGGTTCTTCAGGACACTAAATACATTTCCCTAAAAATCTCCTGACAGGAACACAAAGAGACAGAACTCACAGCTTCTTTTGATATTTTTGTGTAAACTATCAGTCACCCTCTCTATTAAAAATATGCCTGATTTTCCATTTGATAGTCTCTAGATTCGGCTTTTACTTACTGTTTTTCATTATATATTCCTCTGCAGATTAAATATACCATTAGTGCTTGGTATTTTCTTGCCATGGACACAGTTTTATACTGCTACCAGGTCACCTCAATTTTCCTTTACTAAGGTGTCTTTTAAAAGTGATGGAGCATTGTTGCAGATAATACACTTGGGGACACTTTCAAGCAGTTATTTTATTCTGTACCCGTTTTTTTTTCTCCGAGATTTTAGATGCTCCAAGAGTTGTGCATGCAGACTCTGCACGTGAACTAGATAGAAATTCACTGAAAGTATGGACCCACAGATCTGCAGAGCTGCATAACATGATCAAGACGTGTAAGGGTTTTACTTTGTGTCTTCTTTGGATCCCACTTCAGAAAAAGGCATTCTTCCCTTCAAACTGTTTTTCTAGGTTCAAAAGAATAGCGTATTTTTCCATTGTATCTTCATTCTCGTTTCTTACTTTCAATAGCTGCAATATTGTACCCTAGAAGTGGCTACTTCTGTCTATGGTTTGAAAGGTACATCCTAAATGCTGGGAGCTATTAGAGATTATTGGAGCTTTTTTCAGGAAAATGAAAGTGCTATTAAATTAATTAAATATTATAAATTTAATTAATATGAAGTAAATGTCTGCAGGGAAAAGGACTGAAAATAAAAAGTTCAGGTTTCATTTTTGACCTTGAGATTACAATTTGCATTTTTTTCCAGAGCCACTCTAGCAATCTGAAACCACACATGCTTTGCATTTAGCCATGCCAGCAATGATGAATCTGGCAAGCAGATGGAATACTCGAAGCTGTCAGTTTGCATTAAGGTTACATTTATCCTTCAAAATACTGATGATAATAATGACTTCTTCAAAGAGTCAATAATCCCTTAAAAAAAAAGGGGGGCGGGGGGGGGGGGGTGGGGAGCAACAAGTCTGATTTTTATTCATCACAAAGTATCTTCCATTCTACCTCCTCTGTTCAAGTGAAGGTTGTAGCACCATAGTTAGGAACCTATGACTTTAATATATATGGAACAAAATAGTAGTCTCAGGGCATCAATTTTAAAAAGTCAGTGAATCCTAAACAAGTACAATCCTCCAGTGTAAGACCTTTAAGCAAAGGCCTAAAGTTAGGCATGGGTTTGTACATTGTGCTTACTGGAGAAAAATCTCTTAGATACCATTACCATCTTCCAAGTAAAACTTTCTTCTTCAAACTGCCCTAAACTTTTTCCCATCCAGTCTGTGTGGCTGCAATAATTGGGATTCCACAATCTCCCCTCTTCCCCTTCCCAAACTGTTCCATGTCAAAATATATCCTCCATTTCAGTTCTTCTCACAGAAGAAAGTGAGCGGACACAAGTTTAGCTGCAGCAGTGTTTTTACTTCACACATAACTAAAGAATGAGAGAGCAATTTTGTTTAAAATGTTTGCAGCATTATGTACCAGTAATTTAGCAAAAACGGAAATAATTTTCTGTACTTTGGAAACAACTATTTGCTTTAAGAATGTGTGGGTGGTGTGGAGATGTCTTGACTAATGTGATTTGCAATACAACTTCATCAAATTGCAGTGACATCAGTACTGGTATGGAGTTCTAGACTGTCATCCCCAGAACATAAAGTTCACAGAATAGATACAACTAGAGTTATGAAGGAGAGACTCTCAGTGACTCCTGAAAAAGTGTTACATTGGGAGAGGCATTTTCCAGAAAGGGGACCAAGTTTCCTTTAGTTTTTCAGCTGAAGCTGTTGTTAAGGATGTCAGCAAGCTATTTCTGTGCTTCTTGAAGTGGGCTAGTTGCTTGTCTACAGCCAAATAAAAGTCTTTCCACTAGAAACTGGAAAAAGTCAGTCAATGTCACACAAAATAAATGACCACTTGATAACTATCACTATGGAAGTGGACTGGCATTTACCTCCTTTATTCTGTAATCTCTGGTTCTCCTTTCTTGTGCTTTAACTATCAGCAGAACCTGCTCAACACACACTGTATGGGCAAATAAAGAATTTAAAGGATAATAATTATCTCCATGTGGAAACCTAAGGGCATCTATATACATCAGGTTACTAGGTTGAAAATTACATCTATTAAACCAAATAAATTACTTGTGTACTGTACTTGAGGTAATCCATAAAGTAATTTACTACTTCTGCTGTCGTGCAAACCTGTGTTAATTTAGATAATGATAATTGATGATTTGCCGCATCAAATGAATGAAATAAATCCATAAAGTTTTATCCTATCAATCGGCCCCTCTCAATTAAAGAAAGAACAGCATTAATCATTGTGAGTCAAGCTTCCCTAGAAGAGCCTCTCTACTTACCATTGAACTGATAAGAGGGATCAAGAGGTCACTGTCTGAAATCTACCCAGAGCTCTCAAAAGAGCTGTTACTGCTATTGCACCAACTGATAACATAGTCTGTATGTTTTCATTCCAGCCTGCACACTGCAAACATATCTCACTAATACAATAACCTTGGCTTATTTCCATATGGTGGGTAATTGCCCTGTACTATTTGATAAATTAAAAAGATTAACCAAAGTACTAACTACAATAAAAGCAGCTAATTTAAGAATTTTGGCTCTATATTATCTTCTCTTTATTGAAATGGAACTTAAAAATCCTCCCTCTGCTTCAACTAATGATAAAACATTAGATAAAGATAGGTTTCTTTATTCTCTATTGGTTGACAAATAACAATTTATCCTCTAATTATGCAGCTCAAATAGCATTTTCCTTGACTGCAATTCCACACTTGCATACGGATCTTAGCCTGTCTAAGTGAAGCACTGCCCTCACAGCAGTAGTTGTCAGTCTCCTGCAGGTTAGAGGACAGAGAAGCTGTCAGCATGTCAACAAAGGCAGGAAAAATTCCTGTTGTCATGTGGAAAGAGGGAAGAAGAAGAGGAGACCACCAGGGCCCCGTAAACACTGGAGTTTATTGAGCTTTTGCCATTTTCTAGAAGACTTTCAAAGTATATTGAAAAGCTATAATTAAACAATAATAAAACGTCTTTCAGTTAACCAACAACTCATTTAGTCCTCTGCAAGCAATCTGTCCCCTCTCTATCACTTCCAAAAGAACAGCATGTGTTGATCATCAACAGATTCAGGCTGTTTTGGTCCCAGAAGGTGGACAGAATTCCAAAACTGTTTGAAACTCAAACCCTGCCCCACTAGCCACCCACCCAGGCTCTTGTGCATGCCCGTCTCTAGCTGCAGGCTGTGAAGTCCCCCATTATAATTCAGAACACTGGAAAGACAAAGTGAGATAAGCACATGGGTATGCAGGAGGTACGTTCCTTGCCAGAAGGGCCCTTCAGAAGGAGGATGTGCAGTTGCATCTCTTTGAAATCCAAAATGTAGATTTGTAACATGCTGTCTCAATAAACGTTGCAATTAGTGTTCCTCACTATCATTCATGGACTCATAAGCTGAAGATGAAGACAAATCCTCTCCTCTTGGGTTGGCACAACCTGGGAGTACTGTGAAAGGTTTTATATTCATCTCAAGAAGCTTTTAGCATCACACTGTAGCTTTCCCTCTTTGTAGTAAAAAAGTGGCACAAATGGCTTTTTGCCTGAATTGCATTTATTCTGCCAAACTCAGGGATCTATAGAAAATGACAGAACTATGTCTTACTCTCTCTGTGCTCAAAGCTGGCTTAAAATGAACCAGCTGCAGATCTGCAGCTACATTTCTGTGGTGCTGTGCCCAGACTAACATGTCCTCCCACTCAACAGGTCTCATTGTCTGGGTCGCAGTACCAGGCTACCACAGCTCTGTAACTTCTGGACTTGATCTTACTCATGTCTGAATAACTTCAAATTCAGGCAGAGTGATCTCAGATCTTTCTCCATCTGTCCATTCTGTCCGTTCCAGCTCTGTTTGAAAAAGTATTTTCAAGCTCCATCTTAAAAACAGTTTTTTTTTTTTTACTCTCTCCACCTGTCTGCCTCTGTTTGGAAATTGTCAAAAAAACTCACCAGTGTAAAGGTTAGGAATCTTCCTCTCATCTCCAGATTCCATTTGTCCCTTGCAAACTTATACCCTTTACTTTTTAGGTAAAATTCGCCTTTCTGAATTCAAAGAGCCCTTGTCTTCCTTGGTGCTGAACTGATTGATGCAGTTACAGGAAATGATAATCTTCCTTCCTAGCCTCTGCTCTGCTAGGCTAGATAAATCAAACTCTTTTACAAACATTTTCTATGAAGGACTTTCCACTCCTCAACAATCTGGGAGCTCTTCTCTTTATCCATTCCAGAACAAATTCATCTTTCTTGAACAGGAGTGACCAAAACCGAACACACTTTCTAAAAGAAACCTCAACGGTGTTATACACAATAACACTAATTCTTCCGTATTTCTGCCAGAAGTACAACAGCTCTGCTGAAATATCCTGGGATATTATTTCACATTTCTATCATCTTTTCATGTTTGTACAGAACCCTTTGTTTCACGAAACTGCTCTTTACATCTCAGAGGAGTGTGTTCATGCAAAGCATTTCTGATCCCTTGTAATTCCAAGAAAGGACAAACTTAATCAGAAAATGTTCAGCTTACATCTAGGCACAAATACCTCGGCATCTGAGTATGTTCCAGTATTGATTTTAATTGGATCTATCTTTTCTTTGGAGCAAACTAAAGAAAGATGTTTCTACTGCAGTTGTGACATTTTCAATTTTGGTCTAATCTACACTGATGCAAAAATTCAAAGCAATTGAACAGCACAGCCACACTACATTTTTTTCAAACAAGTTTCTACTCTTAGTTCTTTTTCAGAAATAGCCAAGCATTCAAGATAAGCAGAATGTCCTCCACCTCTCTGGACTGGTTTACTCATTCTACCCATCCAGCCCTATGATACTCTTTCCAAGTAAATCAAATACAAGAGCATTTTGTTCTCAGAATCCCCTTCATGCTTTTTGCAATCCTGCTTCAATGAGTAAGATACTGCAAAACCAATGTGGTTTGTCAGCCAGGATCTGACACCAGCCTCAGAGCCTCTTCTCTCTAGTGGTTCTTGAAATTCAACAAGATGTCAAGTGCTGCTGGAGGGAAAGAGGGAGGCAGGGAGGAAGGGAGAGTATAGCGATGCCATCCAAATCACATTCCAGATAACTGCTGAAGAACTCACAGCAAATGACACCAAATAATCTCTTCACTACACGCTTTAATCGGCTCCTCTCTGGAACATGACTAGGTTCAATCGTTATTAAACCGACCCTGCCAAGTATTTTATATTAGTTTGTATGTTTTTTCCTCTGGATGTCTTAAGACATTTCTTCTGCTGTAGAAATGAATTTGACTTTGAGCCAGGTTTTCAGCCAAGGTAAATCTGTGCAGCTCTGCTGAAGTCAGTTCACACCACCTGAAGAGCTTTCCTTCAGCAGACAGATTTTTTTTATCCTAATTGTTTGTTCAAGACAGAAAAACTCTTCGTACTATTTATTTTTCTATTTAAGTCAAGTTCAGGATACCAGCAGCAAACTAGATAAGTTAATTCAAGCACTGAATTGGCTGCATTTGGAAAAACTAAAGGAAAAATGTATGTATTAAAAAAACATGCAAGACTTGTTTAAGAAGTCCTTATTATTATTTAAAATTCTCAGTTAAAAATGCCAGGATCCAATTTTCAAATTTAACAGCATTTAAGCCTTTCCCTCCCCTCTCCCTCACCACCAAACAGAAAGGAAAAGTGTTTGGGAATAAAAGTCCTGCTTTGTCAGGTCAAGATGGGCCAAGTGATGTACGAGTGGTTAGGGACATGGGGACACCTGCTGAACAATAACTTAGGGAAGCCCACTGCTATGTTCAGATCCAACAATGATGTGCTTCACAACTCTGAAAAAATTCCTTTATTTCTTGTGCCTGAATTACCCATCTACAAGGGTAACAACAATAATGATTCAGACTCCACATGGCACTCTGAAATTTAGAAAAATGCAATCTAAATGCTAGGTATTAGCATGTGATTTTTTTTTTTTTTCATGTAAAATGTAGGATAGTTCTTAGTGGCTGTAAAAAAACCCCTGCATTGAAGTGTTGGAGACTATATTTTCACAGCGTTCCTATACAACTTTAACTCAGATCCTCCCCAAGTTTCTTTTTAGCTCTGCTATATTTTGCAGAGTTATCTTCTGTATTTGTCTTTGCTTAGTGGGTGGTATTCTTTCTTTTTTTTTCCAGAATCAGAGATTTTCCAAGTGTTCTGTACATTAACAAATGGCCTTTGAAGCAATCCAACATAATTTCGGCTACATTAATTTGATCTACTTGTTATCCTTGAAACAGTTTTTGACTTTGCAGAAACCAGCGTTTGCATCTAATGCAACAAGTATTGTAAATTGCCCTTAAGTGCTTAAAAATTAGTTTCAGACTGTATCATCTGGCATCCATTTGTCACATAAAGGCAGCAAGTATAAGGCTTTTATCAGAAACATCCAACACTTGTATCTGAAAGCCAGTGAAAAACTGCCAAATGGCAACAAATTTTGTTTGAATCTAACCTAAGTAAGATCTGAAATAGAAGAAAGTGAAAAATGTTGTAACCAGTTAACATTCTAGCAAGCTAGATAGTTACTTCCAAAAATACAGCAAGACATACCTCCTTTAAATTGCTCAATAATTTTCTACAATTTGGAGTATATATATATATATATCACACTTGGATGATGAACCTCTAGTTCTTATGAAATTAGTTTGCAACACATTCCAATCCCACCACATTGAGGTCAGACCAGAGTTCTTCTATAATGCAATGAACTAACTAAACAGACACATACTTGCGGCCTCAAGTTTGAACCCGTGAACACTTAAACTGGGAAAACACCTTACTGAAGTAAAAACAATGTCAGAATAATCCTAATGCTTTCTATCTCTAAGTACAGGTGCCAATAGTCTCATTTTATAAATGTAAAACCACAGCACTTAATTTAAGCATGTGCAACTAAAGTAAAGAATTACTTAAAAGTCTGATCTTCAACACACAGTGAACTGTAGTTCCCCCTGAAGACAATTATGGTCAAAGGCGTTTAGGCTTAGATCATTAATGGTATTGAGGTACATAGGTCTTATTTTGTTTCTTAGTTTTTCAGCTTCCTCAGCTAGTGGATAAATATCTAAATAGGTGCTAGAAGCTGCTGTGTGCATGAAATGGAGACACATGCTCCTTTCCTTACCTTCAAACTTCATGCTCTTTCTACCCTGCCATCACCTCAATAGCCCCTGTGACATTTGAGAAACACATGGGAAAGCCTTCTAGTTCTTTTTTAAGGGCCTACCAAGGTCTGTTCCTCTAGACTGCAATGACAATGTTTCCTATATATGGTTCTCACTGTTACTGTCTCCCTAAATTCAGCTTGTTTCTTGTTCTTGGTTCTCACTAACTTTCTTCAAAGAAAGTTAGGGCAGAATTTGATCTGCATCATTCCTATGTAAGATAATTTGGAGATATGAGGTATAACACTGCCTTTTAGACAATTACCTTTTTTAAAAAAAGGCACTGAACATCTTTTGAAAGAAAGACCTCTTTTCCTTCAGTTAAATTTGACATGGTAAGTAAAGATTTTCATTTATGGGTTGGCAAAACAAGAAGTAAGACTCTCTGGTTCACTGAACGAACTTCATGTAATCATATTGGAAGCATGTATACAAGCAGAATTAGCCAGGAATAGTTCTTTATGTAAACCCACTGAAACTAAGAAATTATTTGAAAAATTGGTCCAAACCCTCTTGAATTTATGCCAGTTTCACCGTGATGCACATTCACTAGCTTCCACAGTTTTAGATCACAGAATTGCAGAACTTTTGATCACAGTCATAGTGAGAAAATAACCAACGCCAGTCTTCTTACTCCCAGCTCATAAGTAACATGAATTCAGCCTGAGGTTTAAGAAATCCCTTCCGTGCCACACATCCCTCCCTTCTTCCTCTGCCTCATTTGCTGAACAAATGAAAAAAAATCACTTTCCATGAAAAGGCAGCGGTAATGAAATTATAGCTGTGAAGGTAACCCTAGCCCACTCCAACTCCAGTGCAGAGCAGACCGCCAGCTGCTGTCCTAGAGAGCTGCACCCTGCAGTGGCCCCGTGGCAACCTCATTAACTGTGGCTTCCTCCAAGAGCAAGACACCATCCTCTCTCACCTGGGCCTCCCTTACACACGTCTGGGCTGCTTTTCTCTCTTTCCTATTGGGTATTCAATGGATGAGGATTTTTTTTTCAATTATTACGTAAGGTCACATGCATTTTTATCTTTATAATTAATCTATGTTTTTTTTATAAAGAAAGAAAGATGGAAAAGAAAAAAAAAGAAAATTTTCTCTCAATGCTCCAGTGCAATTTTTAACCATGCAATGCCTAGTATAAGGGTTATACACTGTATGGAATAATGTTGTCTCCTACATGCTTCAAGGATAAAGCTGGAAGAAGAGTAATGAGAATAAGGAATCAAGAAGTTTGGCTCAGTCAGGGTTTTGTTGCCAGTTCCAAGAGAATGCTCTGACTAATTAGTACAATGCAAGAAGGATTGGGGATCAGAACTCTGTTTTCAGCGTCCCTGCTTCTTTGTCATGTTGTCTCTGTGCTGCTGGTAAAAGGGATAACAATGCTTCCCTCCCTTCCCTAGGAATGGCAAGAAGATCAAGGAGCCACACAGCTGCAGCCAAAAAGCTACACTGCATCCCCCTCACCCCCTCTCCCTCCAGCTTCCATATGCACTGAAGCACAAACATGCCTAGCTCTAAACCCTGTTCTTTCCTTAAAACCAAGGGAATGCAGGTAAGGGTCCACGACATGGACTGCTAACGCTGGTTTCAGCATAGTTGAAGGAACTACTGGAGACAGGCTCTTGGAACCATTCCTCATCTCTGCGAGGTCAAGCATAGAAGGATGAGCTAAGCACAGCAGAGAGGATGCAAACACATATTACAATCAAAGCCAGGGTCAGGCTTGAGTCAAATCCTGCTCTGGATTTCAAACTCCCACTGGAGTCTGGGGAGACTGCTTTTCAGAACTGAGAACCAGTTCTGAGAGGGGACAAATGACAGCAATGGTATTGGGAGCATGGACCTGAAGTGCCTGTTTGCTCTTTTCTCAGAACCTGGAGGGAAAAAAAAAAATACAAAACAGGAATGAAGGATTCTACCAGGGAAGAGAGAAGACAATGTAGGCAGCAAACACTCAGCTGCTACAGAATGACCAGAAAGGCAAGAGAGAAAAAAAATTCCTACAAAAAGATACTACACCATCAGCAAGAAAGGGCTACTGCAGAGGGGACCAGCAAACAGCCTTCCTCTTAATGCCCAGGGATTTTCAGTTCTAGTGAGATAAAGCAGACATATTACACTGGTGCAAGCACAGAGTATCACGTCCAGTTCAAGCTAAACACGTGTGAGTCTTAATACTGCTCTATAAGAAGGATATCTAATACACATGGCATACGTACAATTCCCATCCTAAACACAAAATAAGACAGGCTTGTGCTCAGGGGTGGCATTCGCCTCTAAGAGCAGCCTGCTGTAGAGATCTGGCATACCATGATACCACACTGTCACTCCCACACAATTTGTCCCTCCAGTCGTTATCAGAAAAACAGTAAGGCACAGTAAATGAGGAAGGGCTAAAGGGCTAAATGTTCCCCAGTGTTTTCAGGCAATTATTAGGGTATTATGTACCCAGCTTCCCTACTTGAAATGTCTCTGTCTATCTTCGGGAGCCCAATAAACCACATCATACCCTAAGGATGTTTAACATCCTCTACACGCTGCCTCTTTTTGCTAAGCCAGCCAAATGTGAGGCTGGCCTGCTTTCAGCATGTGACAGTTCAAATTCGGACAAAACTGGCCAAGTTCAAGTAAGGTATATGCCATGCTCTGCAAAAAAAAAGATTATTAGAACTTAAGAAAATGTAAGTTGAGACATCTTAAATAAAGGAAATGTGGCAATACTGTAAAAGTAAATGTGGAAAAAAAGATTATTTTGAGCATATCTTGGAAAAAGTCTGGGACATATTCATGATGGCATGATATTCCTCAAGGGCATTTTCTTAAAGGATATGCAGACTGGCGCTAGCCACAAAGTAGCAGGCTGAGGACGACTGTGGGAGGGAGCAACAGAAATTTGGGGCAAGAAGGGAGAATGGTCTAAAGCAGTCATGTGCTAGAAGGCTGAAAATAAATCATCTCACAAAACTAGCATAGGTTGTTATGCAACAGTAGATGAAATGCACAGGCACCCTCAGATCTGGTCATCAGTATCAGCAGCAAAGGCAGTAAAGAAACTTTCAGCATCGAATCTGTCGACCATTGTGCAATTTCTTTCTGCTTGTTACCTTGGGAGGAGACTCAAAATATAAACACATCTTATTTATCTGTTTTAAATTGTATAAAGGCAGCTTATTTGTAAAGGAATAAAGTGCAATTTCACTACTCTTGACTGTAATTACTTAATTTCCCTGAGCTGTTTCAAACATGGTCAAGAGACTTCTGGCTCTTCTCTAGCTATTAGCTGATATACTGTACTGCAACTGCAGTACTATTTTCGAAAGTATAGTAGGATTCAGTCTTAAAGTGTATCTATTATATTTGCACTCAGTGTCTCTTACAACCAGCAAGCTACCCTCACGGCAGACAAAGGCTGACTCTGTGATGCGCTTCATTCACTTTCTTGTTCTCCCCACAAAATGTCTCCTCAGAAACACTAAAGAACCTCTTTAGCCACAGATACTTCTGCTCCACAAAAAATAAAAAAATATTTTGAAAAAATTCCACATTCTTAGTGTGTTTCTTCCCCTGACATATTTTCATTTTGCCTAGTATGTCAGGTTCCCCTGTCTCCAGCTGTCATTAGTACTTCAGAAAGCTGCTGGGACTGAGATAGGAACATGGAAACTTATTTCACCTAAGTTTAGATCCAAAACTGGCACAGAGAGGACAAGAAAAGGCCAAATAGTCTTTCACTGCCAGGCTACTGGCCTTCTGTTGATCAAGGCCAGGAGCAAATTAAAGTGAATCGTGTCTGCTGCTGGTTCAGGACCCTTCTGACATGAATTTCATGGATACAGATATGATTCTCAGGGACAGGATCAATGCAGCACAAGCAACACGTACCATGATCTTACAAGCACCTTGAAAGCAAGGAGAATACAGAGTTCTGGGGGAATACCTAAATGGCAAATACAAGGAATGACTGCATAAAAGAGATTTCCTTTCTGGCCATATAGGTGAGCTCTCCAAGTCAGCTTAAATGTATGTGGGCAGCTTAAACTACCATCACTGTATACATATACTGCAAATAAAAAGAGGAAGCTGGCAGAGAGGCTGTTAAATTTGCATTGTACTAATATTCAAGCAATTAAACTAAACAACAATTCATCATTTTACCTAGGTACACCAACTCACTACATATATCCAAACTAATGTACCCATATTAAAATTCCTCTAAAGGCCCTAGCTAAAGGGCTAGTTTCCCGTGAGCTGGAATCAAAAGTACAATGAGAAAATGTACAGGGTTTTTTATTACCAATTACGAGAGTATTCATGCAGCGCTGCTTAAATATTATCTTCTAAAACTGATAAAGGGCAATGTAAGGGGGAGTTCTTCAGAGAGCGGAACACTAGACAACTAAAGCTCTTAATTACAAGGTAATACCCAAGAATTTCAAGATCATACCCAGACTAAACTCTGTCCTTTATACCGGTATTCATTCCCTAACATACATCCCTTAAAAAAAGAAGTCTACACATCATAATTCTCTATCATGTTTTTAAAGAATTTTAAGAACATTTCATGCACCAGTTAGTTCAAAGATACTGCGATACATTAAAAGTTCAAAGCAGCAGCTTCTCTCTTTCATATTATACATCATTTTAGGAAGCAAAAGTTAAGAGAAGGAAAAGTTGTGTGCAATTTAATATGCCTCTTCTCCAAAGGTCTGTACTTGTTGCTCTTACACTAAGATTGTTGTATAATCTCCTTTAGCACAGAAAAGAAAAAACAGTATATATTGTATTGATGGTGGCAAAACATAGACAGATCACATTTGAAAGAATATGGGAAAATACAAACCAAGAATGCTATGTCCACAGAGGAGCACGGGTCAAACACCTTCAGTCATCTGCAGCTGCTCCCAGTTAGCTACCATCACGTATCCTGACCGCATCATAGTGGGTGCTATGCTACCATTGTCAAGAGAAAACATGAGCAGGTGGTGCAGCACTACCTCTAATTCATCATCTTAACCAGTGACATATAAAAAGCAGTGAAACATAAAGTGCTATTAGACCTGAAAATCTGCCATAATTGCAATGGCGCTGCTAACTAACCGTTCAGCCCCATGTTCTGAGTAATTAGGGCAATGGTTTATGACCAGCACTTGGTGGTATTAGCAAAATGTAACAGGAGATTGAGCATGACGGGTGGGTTGGTAAAGAGGATGAGGAGCTGTAAATTACAGCTTCAAGGAATCACCTGTTAAAAGCCATGTGTTCTTTATCAAAAAGGAAAAAGTTTCCCATATACAATGGGTAAGGAGATGGAATTCAAGACAATGCCAAGATGATGGTCTTTTGCAATAATATTTTTGACTTTTTTTTTTGTTCACATATGGATTATGTGATTTTGCTTTGGCAAGTCAGCAGGAGAAAGAAAAGTCTAGCAGACAGGCTTTTGCAAGATAAATTCTATGTGCTTAAATGATTTGAGAAACGCGTTAGCTTATTTCCAGTTAGGATGAAAAGGCTGATGTTATAAGTCACTGACACTGCAGCTCTGTATGCAGCAGGAGACTGGAGGAGTTGAGCTGACGCAAAGAAATACCACAGAGGGAGGAGAAGCCTTTGCTTCATGACCTCAAGGGCTAGGTTTACAACAGGGAGGATTTTGCAGAAGATGCAAAAGATGGACATGCATGATTTTTATTTTTTTTTCCACAGCCTTGAAGATATTTACTTTGAATTCCAGCACAAGTCGAGCTAACTTCCTTGTTTTAATTCCTACTTGAAGTCCAATAGCTGTGTCTGAACTAGAGAATTCCTTTTTTTCTTTTAATTCTTTTAGTGAAGAAGGGATTTTTGACTGAAAATTGCCAGCAGCAATGACTTTCCCACACTGTAGAAAACTGTTCTATTATCACTTAATCCCTATTATTTAAAATGTGCAGACTATTTCTAGTCTGCATTTGTCTAGCTTAAACTTCCAGCCAGACAATAATGTCACGCTTTCACTTTTAAAAATTTAAAAGCTCTCTATTATTAAATTGCTGTTTACCCCTGTATGTAACTGTAGCTTGTGACTGTCACCCCTCTACCTTTTCCTTTTTGGGTGGATACCTTTCAACTCTCACAAAAAGGCAAATTTTCCAATCCTTTTAACAATTAACGTATTTAAGAACAAAACCCCTCTAACAAAAGAGCTGCTGTTAGCATAAGAAATGGATCTCAGTCACACTCATGCCAAAACCAGATATATTTATTCCTACTCAATACTCTCCTGTTTACATATCCAGGAAGTGATTTCGATCTTTGGCCACAATGTTATCCTGAGAACTCGTTTTCATCTGAGTAACAGCCATGACCCCTGACTTTTTTGCAAAAAATCACTGCTTCCTAAGTTACTCTGTAAGGATGCCCTATATTAGTTGTTTTAAAACGGATGCATTTCAAAACAGCCATTTTAAAATGTATCTTGCTCAGCTGTCCTCAATTTCCAAAACAATTCAGTCTAACAGTGACATTTCATCTCTGAATGTTTGGAGTACCCTCTGTTTGAAACATTCAATGCCAGCTGGTCTGTGAAGAGGACTCACATGACATCATTCCCCTATACACATACATACGTTTTTCTTCTCCAAACAGCTGCTTACGGCACAACTGTACACCCTTATTCTTTCAGAGGATGCTCCAATACAGGTAGCAGTAGCATTGTGAAAAGCAGAGAAAATAATCCAACTCTTGGATAAGCCATAAAGAAAGGGCCATGCCAGGAGACTGGCTCAGCAGAAGGGAGCTGGCATATATGACACAGGAGGGAAGCAGGAATGACCCTTTTCCACATTTCAAACAACCCACTGGGCTGGGTGCCTCCCTACATCTGAAACAGCAACCTCCCAGCCTGTCATTGCTGTCCCAGGGTCTGCACAGTGGGTACATGGCAATGGGATGTTAATGGGGAGACTGAAGTGGAGGGAGAAGCAATGACTCTGAACAAATTGTCTTTTACTGATAGGAATTTGATTTGTAACAGAGAATAATCTAAATTAACAATCCTTTCAACCTTTATTTTTTGGCAACAAAGAAGATTCTGAAACGGAAAAACAGAGGCATCTTTCTGTTGAAGAAAATATCCTTTTCTTAGGGGGAGGAGAGGCTTCTATAGACTCATCCCACCTGCTACACAGTGGTGCATGCCACAAAACAGCATGCCTGGGGAAACTGGCAAAGGTAATGACATTTCCTCTGAACCCTTGAAGGTGGATAAAGAAAAAAGGCGCTCTGTCCTTCCCCCATTCTCTTTGAGCTGTCACAGTGATGTGCTGCACCCATAAAATAAGGCAAGAGCTGATGAGGAATTCACAGCTCCAAGGGAGCTCGTTTCCACCCTCCAAGAGTCAGAGGCCTACAGGATATATTGTGGTGAGCACAATGGCAAGACCAGAGAGGGAAAAAGTGTGTTTCTGGATTTACAGTCATTTATTCTGAGCCAACCAACAGAATCTCAAGTGGGAGGGTGAGGAACACAGGGTGCAAAATTAGTCTGCATTTAAATAAGAGACATGAGGGTTTGGATTTCTCCCCGCTCCTTGCTCTGTTTAAACAGCCCAGCACTGCCTGCGAACAAAGCCTAAGAAGATTATGTTCTGTGAGGATAATCTCAGCTTTCTAGTGCTGTCTTGGCTTTAGAAATACAGCATTCCAGTTTTCTCCCAGGGTCATTTCAATTCCTTTCCCATCAGCTCTTATATGCTTCTCCAGCTACCCCTGATTTCTGGGGTGAATTTTTAAATGTTATAATTATCAAGACTCCTTGGATTTTTCTGCCATTCAGGCTTGAAAGGGATGGATTCCTCACCTGAAGGTAACAGGATCAGGTGGCAAGCAACTTTCTCAGTGATCTAGGTACACCTTGGAGAGCAGTGGACCGAGCACTCCCCACGTGTGTGGGTAGCCAGCAGTCCAGAGCGCCTCACTGCCCATCCAAACACATTATCCCATCTGAGCATTAAATTATGCAGAAAATATTTCAGCAGCTCAAATACTGAGCAAATGGTAATGATGTTGTCACTTCAGCAAAACGTGTAAATATCCATGCAGATGGACAACACTTGTGAAGAAGATGAGGAAGGTGAGAGAGGACTCCTTTGATGTGCCCTGAGCAGCTCCCGTGGTGGTGGGGGCCTGGCTGCTGGCTAGGGGATAGATGCTCCCGTCTTGGCACAGCCCTCCCCACTTTCAGGCAGCCTCCCTCGCCTTCCCTGCTCCAAGAATGAAGGGCAGCGCAGAGTGGCCTGCCCGGCAGGCACTGTGCACCAAGTTCAAACACGCTGAAGCCTGAAGAGCGGCATCTGTTTAAGCTGGGCTTGAATTTGGCTCCACGCCTGCCAGAAGACTGGAGAACATGCTGTGTAGGATTTTGGCCTGATTTATGCAGGCTGAATCTATAGGTAAATCAATGTCAGGAATATTTTATGTCTGAATACACTGTGCATATGTGCCTTGGCTGCAGATATTGTGGCGATATTTTGGGTTATGTGTTGCTTCATTTACATCTACTGGTTGTATACAGAACGTAAGCACAACTATTAAGAGAACTGATAAATATGCAGGAGGAATGATTGAGAAAGAAAGTAATACAAGAACCAAGAGCAGAAAAACTGCTAAGAGCTACAGCCCTCTCCTAAGGCAGGGTCTGGGTACCCATTGCACAGGACAGGTGCAAAGCTCCCGACTTCCCTGTGCTAAGACCACAGGATGGAACTTTCAAACTCCTGCATGTCATAACCACATTAAATAGCCTGTGAATGCACCTTCTTCCTCTGGTCTAGTGTAGGTTAGTCTACATTGTACTTGGTCTTATTGTACTACCTTTAGTCTTTTGTTTGGGCTGTGAACATGGAAATGTAGCACTGACAAGAAAGGAACACAGCAAATAACCAATATCACATAAATAACCCAAAAAACTGTAATTGTTCTTTGTGGCACCAAACAAATTCCTTTGACTTCTATGGATGTTTGGCCGGAATATTGATTAACTGAATCAGTCTGCATACCACAAGCAACAGAGAAAGTAGAGTGATAGAGGAACAAAACAAACATGAACTAATATCAAGTTCACCCTCAGGCTTAAGAAAGATTGAAAACAGCAAGTACGGTGCCTCATTCCATCTTACCCATATTGATTTTGGAGGTCCTGCATCAACATTTCCCAGAGTCACATTAGAGCTCGGGGTGGGAAATCCCAGTTCCAAGGAAGAACAAACGAATGCCAAGATGAATTAAAAAAACCAAATGCTGCAATAAACCCACTTATTCTAATGTAGTTTCTTATCCATTGACATTGCAAAGCACAACCAGGAGCACATCTCCTACAGGAACACCTCAAGGGCATTTTGTGAAATTTCCCTCATTCCCAACAAAAATGGCCAAGAAAATATCTAAGTCTTACAGAGTATCATTTCTTAAAATACATTAGAAAGCTCTGGTGGATGCAACACAGTCTCTATAGTCAAGAAGTTTCAATTCAAAGCACTCCATCAGGAAATACACACAGCACAACTGACCACAGACTTCCTGACATGGCAGTTGGTAACTACGCACAGTACAAATGAGGGGAAAAAAAGAGAAAAAAGGTTCTGAAATGCTGTAAGAATACTTAAAGTAAGAATACTTAAAGTAAGAATACTTAAATACTTTCAGATCAAACAGTTTCCCTGGGTGCTAAGACTGGACACAATAAACTCGCCCGGGGCCCAGCTCCTGTTGGAAATCCAATGTGCCAGGCAAGGAGCCAGCCAAATCTCTCCTGTGTCTAAATGCCCTGAGGTTTCCTGATGCACAAGCTCCTAGTGGCTGGATGCCTCTGCCATGGATCAGCCCCTCCATGCAAGCCTTTCATTCTCTTCCCACAGCAATCAAGCTCTAAAGGCTCATGCCACATATTAGAAAAAGGATCAACAATGTGAAGTCTGACATCACTTGGTGATATATGACATGAGCATGTGTGTATATGTACGTAATTCTCTGTGTGTGTATACATGCAGATGCACACATTCAACAGCCTCTATTTGCTGAGAATCGTGACCTACCCAAGCCCCACAGTCACACCACCAAATGAGCACCACCCCATCTAAGCAAGGAAAGAAGTACTAAAATGACAGCTACTTTGCATTTTTATGAGGTTTGTCTCCTACAAGTCTCTGTACCTCTGCAAAGCGCTCTCATCACTGCTTCAAGTCCATCTTGTTTCCTTCAGCTGATTGGGAAGTTTCATTTGTCTCTGTCTCCCCTCCTCCCTGCCTGTCCCTGTGCCCTTGGCATCAGTGTGTCCTGAAAGACGTTTCTCAATGGTGCTCTCTTGTTATATTGTCCTTCCCAAATACCTCTGCTACCACTGACTTCTTCATGCTGTCAGGCACTCACAAACTATTTCTGCTCCTGTACCATCTTTTCTGGGCAAACTGGAGAGAAAATATTTGTCAGGTTCACTGTTATCCCCAGCCCAAGAGGAAGGAGCACATGCTAGGCCCTGGGGAGCTTCCCTGCTCCCAAGTCCATGTTTGTACCCTAGCTCTGTCCCAAACCTGAACTAGGGCAAGAACTGGGTATATGTCAACCCTCCCACTTAGCACCCTAGATTTCATTAATGGAAAACCTGGAAAAGTGAGAGGGTGGGGAGGTGCCACATGATCTCACCCTGGTAAAAGATCAAGATGACTGAGAGACTAAAAGTTCATGGGGCAATACAGTATATGTGCAGGGATAAATTTAGCTATGGCCTGACAGTCTTGCCTTCCTGCTTGTAAACAGAGATAATCACGCTTCCTTAATTCATCATGAGTGTTGAGAATAAACATAAAAATTCTTAAGGCTCATCTTAGTGTAAGAACACAACACACAGAGGTCCAAAAGAGGCCATGGCAAAGCTTTGCTTAGCTTACAGCAGATGCACTCATGAAGGCTGATTGCTTTCCAAATGGAACAAAACCACCTTAAAGCCATAAAATCTCTGTAGTACATATAACATTACTAGACAAGCCCCTTCCTTTCCTTCCACAAGCTCTTTTGACCCCTCTTTTTTTCCTCTATCAGTCACCCTAACATAATCCAACAGCTGAGTTTAAGTAAATACTCAAATGCTTTACTAATGCCAGTTCAACCAAGTCATCATTTCACGAGACTTCCTCAAGGCATGCACAGCTCATTCTCTTCTTTTCATGCCAGAATCCAAGGTTTACATGACCCTCTGTGGCTAGACAGGGTGAAAGCCTTGAGTATACATCAAATAATTCAGGAGTAGAATAAGCACCATGAACTAAAAGCAGCTGACCTCTTCTTAGTCCCCTGAGCTTGGCCCCTTTGTTTTCCAAGCCTTTGATGGACCAGTAAATCACTCTTCTCCAATCACATTGAGACATGCAGCTTCTTATGTCAAACCCTTCAAAGAAAACTATGCAGGGGGTCAAACCAAAGAAGTCTGTGGTTGTTCTTAAGAAAGGACAAATGAGATAACATGGTAACTTTATTTAGGTTCTCTTTGTAAAGGATTGCTAATGTTATAGCAAATTATGGTTTCTAGTCTATGCAGCACTGCAGCCTCACAGCAAAGGAGAAGTCTTAGTGAGCAAGTTGAATCCTTCTGGCAGGTTTATTCACTCATAAGGAATTCCTTTCATTATTTAGTACAAATAAAGATATACCTTCATGAAAGGCTTCTGCTGCTCATGCTGCTCACATTCATATTTGATAGCTGAACAGAGAGCTAGAGCCTTTTGCCTGTTTCACATCACTGTGTAAGAGAGGTTCTCTTGTGAGACTGCTAATTTTTCAGAAGAATGCTGCGGTTTCATGCTGAATTGGACTGATGGTCCATCAAATCTTGCCTTCTGCCTCTGAAGTCCACTAAGAGAGTGAAAAGAGTTTGCAGCATGTTTGGCTTATCCAGCGAAGCCAGGCACCACAGGGAGAGACTCCTTCCTGACCTCTGTAGTGATTAGATAATGACTTGAAGCATGCAATTTGATTATCCCTTTGTTAGAGGCTGAATGTGCCTCTGAATCTCTGTCCATGAGGGCAGGGAGCAAACTGTAAACAGGATTTCTGACTCTCTCTGCTTTAATTCTACCTAGGATTAAGAGGGAAAAAATAGAGACCCTACATGTATGTACCCTCTGCCCATCCCTGCTCTCCTCTTTCAGCAGCATTAGCTTGCCACCATGCTCACAGCCCCCAAAAGGTTTGGAGTTTGGCTTCGAGAAAGACAGGTGAAAGTTATTGTCTTTCCTCCTGCTCTATGATGCAGGCTGCACACAATCCAGGGTCTTACATCAGCAACTTGTTACTATTTTGAGCAAATATATGAATTGGGTCCTGCTGTCCAGTGGCAATAGATGGTATAAAGATATAGGTTTTGTTCACAGTACAAAATGACACTTCTTTTCATGTCTCTGTGTGCTGGCGCTTTGGTCCCACATTATTGAAGACTGTGACAACTAGATGCTGATCATTTGCCGTCTGATCCTTCTCAGTCCTTGCACTAACAGTCAAGTAGCCTCCTCTAACTCATCTGTTCTCAAAGCTAAATAATCCTCCTTTTCAGTATCTCCCCTACTTATAAACTTCAACATTCAGTACACTTTTTTACCCATATTTTGCCAACAGTAGGAAAACCCAAAGCAGAAGTGTGTGTTCTGATTATGTCCAAGCCAGAAACAGCAAGTGCAGAATTCGCTAGGGGAAATCACTGCAAAATAAACAGATGAATAAGATACTCAACATTTTGCAAGCCTATAAAAAAGCTGGGCTGGAACAGAGTGGGCAGGAACTAAAGGGCTGAGTGCCAATCACAATAGCTGAGGGGTCTGTTAATTTATCCCCCGAAGATTTCCTCCTCCCTTAGGTTGTAACTAATAACACAAACTCCTCTTCTAATGCCACTAATGCTATTATGCTGAAAAGCCCAAACCTGAGGAGGGAACGGCAGTGTGTGGCAGCAGATGCCAGCAATCAGCCAAGATCATAAGCAGAGTGTGTCTCCTGGCTATGAGATGAATGTTTACTTCATTTCCATCTGCATCCCCCATACTCTGCTCCCCTGAACCCTTCCAGTGCCTCCTCTTCCAACACTCTGCTCTGTTCATGTCAAAATGATAATTTTTAATTTATTCTGCTTTTCTGGTTGCTGTGCTAACCCAGAGCTTGTGCTGCTTGGTGTCTAAGCAGCTTGTCCTGGGGATATGGTTAAACCTGCCTTTGATCAGCATTTAATCCTTCAAGGTGCTCAGGGGGCTGCAGTTTAGTTTCTGTGTGAAAGCAATTAGAAAAGATGGAACTGAGGAAATGGTACTCTCCCTCTTCTTCACACTCCAACCCTCCCTCCCTCCAAAAGAAACATTTATCATGGACTGTGATGGTTGTTACAGTGGGAGAAGAAGCTGCTCCATGGGCTTGGCCTGGATCTGATGAATGTGAGAAGTGGTAACCCTGGCCATCAGAAGCCTAATCTGTCTGTTTCCACAGGTAGCCCAAAGATCTGGCTTATTTTGTTCCTCAGCTAAATATAAGCTTCTGGTTAGAGAGAGAAGCTTATCCTCCCTTCCCTCAAGCCTCCATCAGGGAGAACAAGCAGAGGTAGCATTTTTAACAGATGGAAGCCAAGTTCTCCAAGGGAATCTTTTGAAGTAAATAAATAAAAAGTAACTTGTAGTTCCTACACCCAGCTAAATATGTGTGTCTCGATAAAGCCCTAACTGTGAGGTACAGCCATCTGCAGGGAAGCAGAAGCTGCAGATGGAAAACAAGGGGAGGAACTGGGGAAGAATTTGAGAAGGCAAGACTAGACTGGATGACTAAAGGTAACTGATGCCAAACATCCCAGATAAAGCTATTTAGAACAGGATTCTGTTGATACTCAGTGGCTCCACACCTAAAATCACTTAAAACTAAGTGATGTGAGGTCCACATCAATGTATTGCCACTGCAAAGGAGTTCCCCCAATGGGGAAAATGCACCATCCATTTTAGCATTTTACAGGAACTTGGCACTTCCAAACCAAAGAGCAGCATAGAGCCCACTTGTCCCACATATTTTTGATTTCAGATTCAAAATTTAGAGGTCACAGAATGGTATTTCTTGACCCCTCTCTACACGGAACTTGTTCATCACAATGATCTGGCACACGCTTTTTTGTTATTAGCTAGATCCTGTCAGCCAAGCTCTTGGTGACACAGAAATGAGATACAATACGGTTTCTTTATCTAGCTAAGGTACTTCTGGAGTGCCGATCAATGTAGTTATCTAGGAAATGTATCATCAGGATATTAAAATTGGTTATCGTTCCCCAAGTGCTGTGCTGAGTTACTCAATTGGAGATTAAAGTTATAAATCTAAAAATGGATGGAACCATAACAGGACTTCGCCACTGCTAGCACTCAATATGACTCAGTCTAGTGAACTTGGGATGCACTGTAGCTTCTGGATTCCAGTTGTTCTGCAACATAATTGTTTTATGGACCTGGACAAGATGCTTTTTCCCTCTAGGCCTTAGTGATCTTAGGATACTTAGTTTCCATACGAAACTCAATTTTCAATGAAATAGAATTAATGTTATTTTCCTATTTTGGTAGGACAGTTTCAGCTGACTCTAGATATGTAAATAGCTGTGAAATTGCAAATAATAATTTATCTCATTTGCACTTGCTTACGGTTACAATGCTGTAACTCTTTGTATGCTCTTACGTATTTCTGCTCTGTGCCTGGAGATGGGAATTAGGATTTTAACCTGTCACTCATCACATAATAAAGTCTTAGTCACTCACCTCTTATATCTAGAAAAAAATTCTAGCAACCGTATGTAATTTTGAAGTACCAACTAAACCTCACTGCTTGACCTAAGTCTCACAAATCTTCATGCCATGACACCATACTAAAGGACTGCCAGCTGAATGAGTAGCAAAGAAATGAAAATCCCTTCACAGTTAAATATGCAACTTGTTCGAATACCACATAAGAGAAACATTTTTCATCTGATATGGAAAATAAATGAGAAACATATCAGTCCCATTTAGACATATGTTACACTCTGCGGAACACTCCTTTTTCTCACATTTGAAATGTGAAAAATACTGACAATACAGAGTTAAACTGGTCTCTGGCAGAATTAACGCAGATTCCAGAGGTCACCCTGCAGACAGGAGCTCCCTGTCACCCCTGCTCCATAGCTCAAAGCTGCCTCAGGGCAGGTGAGGAGCAGCCCCTTCCTTCCCTCTTCTGCTGCTCCAAGCCCTGCAGCCTTACCAGGACTCTTGCTTTTTCACCTCTTATGCTCTGCAGCCCTAAAGAAAACACTGCCTGTGTTCTCCCTCCTCTACAAGTACAGAGTGAATTAGCTTTGCTACAGAAAAAAAATCACTGCTACCCCAGGCGTGCTAGGAGAAAAGTAACTGAGGTAAAGAGTTAAATCAATTACAAAAACATGTCCCAACCCCCTCTTCCTGAGCTTCAGCTTTCCTCACCCATTTTTTCCTTTCTCAGGCTTATTCAATATAGAAAAAATTATGTTAAAAAAATAATAATAATAAAAAAGCCAGCTAGCTCAGCAGGAGCTACATACTGATTAGAAAAGTTTTGCTTTGGGGAGTGCAGGTTTGGGGGCAGAAGGAAATGAAGCAAATAAATGGTATTAATCCTTTAAACCTGAGAGTTTTAGCTACTGCATTAAAAAGTTGGCAGTGGTATCTTCTAATCCCAAACCCCAAGTGCAGCGTATTATCCAGCAGACTGCATTCCCACACTTGACACCTCCCTAAAAGCTTTCCTGCCTGTGTGCCAGTTTTATCAGCTACCTGGAGGACTAAAAGAGGACTCGCTCACTAATTCCCGACCTTAGAGCAATCCTCCTCTGTTCTTTGAATGGCAGGGTGAATAGGGCACTATCTTTAGAAAGCCTTTGCTTGTTCAGTTACACCACCTTGCTTCACTATTAGCCCTGAGCCAAAACCACAATAGTGAGTGGAAGCATCAAAAGCATTCAGTGGTGGTCTAATTCTGCTTTCCCTGCTTCACCCTGAGGTGTGACTGACTCTGCTGCAGACCCTGAAAGCTGATGAGCAGTTCACAAAACAATGCTAAAACAGTGCAGGCCAAGACATGAAGAAAAAGTCAGCATCCAAGTAAGCCTGCAGGAAGAATTTAAAGAGTCAAGATAAAAATAACAGAAGTGGGACACAGCCAGAAATGAGGATTAACACTAGACAACGTCAGTGACAATGAGTGACGAGGATTCCCAGTTGCATGTCTTATACCAAAAATATCTCCACAAGGAACAACCTGCCCCCTAGTCCGAAGAAGGGTGAGATCAGCACTGAAATACCAGAACTGCCATTTCGGATGAAATCCAGGTCCCGGTATGTGCCTATGACAGTAGTGAGTGTCACACCACACAGGGAAAGGACAGCAAACCCTGCTGTGAGAGGGGAATGATGTAGTCTATCTGAACAAATGATGTAGTTGGAAAAGACAGGCAAGATTTCAGACACAAAATCATTTTCAGATTAAAAAATTGCTCTGTTATAGTCCAGTTTTATCAAATGATTTACTAACTTTGCTTCATTTACACACTAACACCATTATAGTCAGAACAACACTATTAACTACAATCTGCTCCAGTAAGTTTGGGAAGATGTTCTCCTGCACCTCCTAGGTCGCATCCTCATTTCTAAGCCTTGAAATAGCAGGTTTTTTACTAGCAGTTAAAGACCTGTCAAGCTGCCTTGACAATGGCCACTGTGTGGCACAGCTTCCCCAACACCACACTGAACCATCTTCTCAGTCCTATGGCAGACAGATAAGGAAACATCACCTAGTTAAATGTAGAATTTGACATAATTAGTATAATTAATATTAATGCTTAATGATTCTAAATCCCCATCTCCTTTGCTAGTTCATCCATAAATGCAATATTTCTCCAGGTCTGCAAGCAACGTGATACCTGTCCTTTGATCTTGTCCTCTTTCAAGTCACAAAATAAGATCTCATATTAAGATTCAGTAGGAGAGACAAACTGCTTGGAGTTTTGGTATAGCATTACAATGTACTGAACATATTATTTTTTCCAAATCACAGCTTTCCCAACTTTCCTTGGATTCTGTCACAGAAAGGCTGACACACCGGATAGACCATGGAAGAAATTAGATCAGATGCAATCTGTTTCTCTCTTTCTTTCTTTTTTCTTTCTATCTTTTTTTTTTTTTTTTTTTAAGACACCTGAAGCAGATGAAAACAGAGAAAGGTTGTCAGATGCCCACTGGGTAAAAGCTGCCATAGCTCTGCAACAGTCACTGAGTAGAATAAGCCAATATATTGATAACTACTGAGAAGTTATTCTGTGTATCTCACAATATTAACACCAAAGTCAACATGAAGGAAAGGGGAAAGGGGCTTTCACCTCTTCTGTTCAAACCTCCAGCCTAATGAATGTACAACAGCCCTAACACACACACTTGTTAAAATGACCCTGGCTGAGTCAGAGAGGCCCTGCAGCACCATCTGCCCCTGCTGATCACCCTCCTCCTCCTAAACACCCACCTTCTGCCCCAGAATATGCCTTGCTCTGCTGACACACTCCTGTGTCAGGCAGAAGTCCCCAACATCAGAAGAAGAAATAACAATAACAGCCTAAGCAGGCTTCTAAAAATCAATTATCTATCTGCTTTTCTTTTTTTTTTTTTTTAATTACAAGTAAAATGGCCCATGTTCTATTACTGATATCAATGTAAACCTGGAAGATTGCTGTTAAGAGCAGCAGAACAGAACTAGGATCAGAACCAGCACCCTCCTGTTGTATCTGAACTTACAGCAAATTTTGGCGGTATGTAATGTGTGATCTCACTTTTTTTTGTGGACATTGTACTATATCATGAACACATTATTTAACCTTGGGAAACATCTGAATTTTTCTTCATTAACTATTTTATCAACATCATTCTCTGTGGGGCCAAAGCATAGTTACTTGCTCGAAAACAGATTCAGAGGAAACCTATGCATTGCTCTCCACTGTGGAGTGCAGCTTTTCAAATCTGGTCCCTTAGATGCAGTATTTGGCCTCATAATCTCTCCCCAGCACTGGCAGACACTTACAGAGCAGACTGGAGATACTTTGGGAATTCTCAGCTGTGTCATATAGTAAAATCATAATCCAAAGGACTGGACCCCCATGAAAATGTTTGGCATGGATGTGGCTATTTCTAAAAACAGAGTGGACTGTGGTCAACAGCCTGTGGGGATTTCTGCTGAGCTGGGAAAGTTTAATAAGCAGATATGTTGGGCAAAGGATTAAAACACTTTCATATTACATTTCAGGAACAAACACAAGGCAATTCAACTCAATCCACTTAATGTCTTTTTGTTCCTGTCACACCTGTAAATGCTACTGACCATCACCTAGAGACATGCTTCTCCAGAATAAGCATTTTTCCCATCCAAAGGAGGTTTCTCATAGTTAGATTTCAAAGATCACGGTGTCCCTCCTCCCCTCCCAGCCTCTGCTTCCTTTGGCAGTGTTCTGGTGCAGATTTTCTTAGATAATACAGTTGCTTTAATGTTTTCAAACTTAAGGCTTCTTAAATGGAAAAATGGTCTTTTAAAAACTGCAACATTCTACTTTTCAACATTTTTCATTTTTGCAACACTTTAAATGCTAATTCTTTTATCAAAAATGTTATTGGAACTGTTATCAAAATGGTTATAACTGTAGTAAAACTTCTTAGAACATGAAAAACAAATCCATTTTGAACCCTATGAAACAGAAAGAGCATCAAAATCTCTATATTGAATGGGTAAGTTGAAAAATATTTTCCAGCCCAGCTCTTCAGAAAGGCAGGCAGTTAACCCACTCCTTGCTGTGCTCTCTCCCCTCTTCTCTGCAAATGTAAGCACTGAAATGTGCCTGCCATTCATTCCCTTTCAATGTGGACACAACAGAGACTGAATCTTCCACAGCCTATCTGCCTCCAAACCTACCAACCAGTGTTTCTAGGGGGCTATTCACATGCTCACAATTTCATGTACAAATTCTGAACTATACAGCTGCAGGACACTCTGAAGGGACTGCTTTGCTGGGCCACACTTTGCAGGAAGAAAGACAGAATGCTAAGTGGTCCTGACCACATGCACACAACCACTACTGCGGCACACACACACATCAGTGGTAACTCCTTGAGTCTCTCCCCAGGGCTATTTAAGCTGTAGGAAGTGAGCCCAATGGACAGGAATCCTACTTGCCTTTTACTTCTAAAATGCCAGTGCTAGTGAATACCTGTATGGAAAATCAACAACATTAACAACAAAAAGGGAGAAAGTAAAACCTCTCTTGAGACATAAATTAAGATATTTTGCAAGTGTAATGTAATGGTGCAGAGTTGTCACAAAAGCCACTGCACTCTGACCCTTCGCCTCCCTCCCATTTAAATGCTTTCTGTGAGCACAGCCTTATAGAGGTTCCGTGTACCAACTAAAAGGGTTGTCATGTTTAATGGAGCCAATGATGGCTAAATCTCAATCCCTGGTTAATCATTTGCTCTTGCCAGCACGGTAAAGCTGAGCATCCCAAATCTCCAGGACAGTCGTGTTAATGGAATAAGCAAAAAAGTCAAGTGAGATGTTATCTGAGCCTGCCTGATGAGATTGCAGTTTGCAGACAACCCTGGCTTATCTTAGATGATGAACTATCGGGGATAAACAAAATGCATCAAGCCTGTTTCCCCAGGACCTTGACTTGATGGTAGTAGGGGAATATGAATAATATCTAGGTGGTTCAATACAGATTAAATGAGGAACTGGATAAGATCATGGTTTTAACAAATATCCACTTAAAAAATATCCCCAAATGCCTGGTCCAATAACCATGCAATGCAGAGGATTAAACTTCTGGTATACATTATTTAAGGATGGGTAAATTAAGGGTAAAATCAAGGACTCCACTCTAAATGCAATGTGTATATGCAGGCATACATTATTCTTTCTATGAGTACACTTAAAATAATACTTGAGTTTTTCAGAATCAAAAAACTATTACTTATCTCAAAATGGTTTACAAAGCTGGGTCACTAACATAATTCCTACACATAGAAGGAAACTGCAGTATCTAGTTTGCATAATCTGGCTAAGATTATAAAACCAGAAAATGGAAGATCCAGAAACGGATTCTCAGATCCTGCTCTCCTCCACATCCACAAGCATACAGCTATATATCAATGATGTAAGCAAGAAACAGTTTGGTAAGAAAGACATAGAAATCTTGCAAAATAAAGACTAAATATTGTCCTACACATCTGTGATCTCACAAAAATTATATATTCCACTTGATAACTGGCGTTGAGGAAAAAAAAAACAAAACAACATCTAGTTTAGGCATGCAAATCCACAATGTGTAGAGACATGCAAGGATTATTTATTTATGCAAATGTGACTGTATTATATGTGCCTGAACAAGGTATTGAAACGTATTGCATTAACACATCGTATTGTTTCTCTTAAACAATGTATTGCTCTAAACAGTGAACTGTTTGGGCTTTAAATTTATCTAGCTTTAAACACTGAAAAAATATTATATGGCAGCGAATGTGGGATCGAGCCACGGTTCAGGCTTGCTCCAGTAGCAGGTTACAGAATCTTAATAGAATTTCTTCATGCAGAATTAGTGTAGAACTCCACAATGGAATATTTTCATAACAGAATCAGTGATACTTTAAGAAGTCCACAACCACAGTTCGGTTTGGAAAAATTTACAGGGCTGGTTTTGTTCCACAGTGGCAGTTAAAAGAATATCACAACCTTACTGCTGACGTTTGACACTGCCCCATTCTCTTTGAATGCTTTTCCTCAGAACCTCACTGACAGCAATTGCAATTTCAAAATACCTCATCAATTAAAATCCCAGCTACAGAGTCATAACGCAACAAACATCCAGTTTTAAGGCTAAAACTTAGGAGGATAGCATGTCTTAGAATATTTGCTTCCAGAGCCCCAGTCATCTACAGCTAAGATCCAGAAATGTTTTTTATTCCTCCTGCTGTTCAAGCCACACTGTATCAAACAAGGGAGAAATAACAGCAACTATTTTGGGAGCCTTCTAAATGGATTAATGCTCATGTAACCCAGGCTTTCAGAATGGTTCTAATGGCATAGATGTGCATTTTTGTTTGCATTTGTGTCCAAATCTTTTTATGACTAGCATTGCTTGAAAATTTTCCACTGAAGGGTAATTCATCAGAAGTAAACTATTTATAGAAATTGTTCTATATTCAGTTTTAAACAAGTTTAGGCATTTAAGAATAAGGCTTCAGGTTTCATTAAAAACATGTTTTATTTGGAAAGCTTAATAAATAAACACTTAAGTTAAAAAAATGTCAAAGATTGAAACTCTTGTAATGATGCTGTTATACCCAAGATGATCAAAGAATATAAACGAGCAAGGTTTGCCTTTAGCAGACCAACCAGTATAGAAGGATAAAATGCAAAACATAAGGAACATAACCCCTATTCAGATCTAAAAGCGTAACAGCAGTTTTCAAAGCTACATGTGGCTTTAGACTAAAAGTTCTGAATCTAACATTGTTATCTAATGAATTAGTTAATTTGAGAGAACAGGTTCCTGCTACCTGTAGATCCATGGGGAGTGGTACTAGCAATAATAATATGGTCTCTCAGTGAGACAGAGAGAGAATTATTGTCTATAGGATGTGAAGGAGTTCACAGGCAGCAGATGTAAGAAGAAATACAACATACTATAAATCAATATTGCTATGCCGAGCCCTTGATTTCTAGGGTCTAACAGTTACAAATTTTACTTTCTAAGATCTTCCTTTGAAACTGTTTTGAAGGAGTCCCTTGAGGATCAGGGCTGATATGTTAGAGTGGTTATTTGTGAAAAATGTTCTCCCACTGTTAACTGGATATTTCTATTTACTGACTGTCTGTGTAAGTTCACCATGGTACACAGCAGGTCTCTGGTCTCACCAGCTTTGGTTCCATGAGGGCCTTTGCAGTACTGGATGACTTTGCATTATTGGTCCATATTCTGGACCACACATATGTTAAATCCAAGGTCAGAGCTACTTGTTTAGATACACAGGTACAGGTTGTGCCAGCAATGGAGCTGATGTGACCTCTCGCCAGCTGTGAGCATGGTGAGGGCACAACAGACTATCTTGATACCAAGTGTCTTCTGGTTTGTAATGGTGAAAGTAAGATCTGGCTGATTATGCCTCCCAAGCCTCTAGGAACTAAGCAAGTATTTGAAGTTCCCATGACCACCTGGGAGTTAAGAGCATGCAAAGGTGAAGCTCTGATTTGTCTGGAGCTATAGCAGAAGACAAGGTCGAAACAGGATCTAAGAAGTTGTTGCTGCCATATTCCTTGCTTAGACCACTCTGCCTCTTTTCCTGTGGGAAAAGCTGAAAGCTGCTCTTTGGGAAGCTTACACTAGTTTAGATGAAAACACTGAATAGAAAGGACTTACTTTTAAGCACCATAGATTGAAAAACACTGTGAGTACATGGCCACTGTTGTTTGAAAGTGGACACAACAGGTTTAATGTCTTTGCAGTTTGGAGGCAAAAGAGAAAACATTTCTGGCAGCATTTGGATGGCTGAGGTTGTTTCTATTATAGACAAATGCACACGAATCCAGCTTTTCTGCAAAGTAATGTACAATCTCTCTCTCTGACACATACATCATATTTCCAGTCCTCAGAAGTCCCTGATGCAGGTTACTATCAGGAAGAGAAAAAGGTATGGCTGCCATACGCACATATTTCTCCAAATACATCCTATTCTTCTACCTTAAAATGCTGTCTAAGGAAGCTGGAGGATCATGTACATGCGTCTGGCATTTCTGGACACACAGTTTTCCAGTGCTTATGCACAGGTCAATGCTATAATGCATGTGCAGTGAGCCAAATATTCCAGGAAGTCCCAATTCACGCACACCATGCCAACAATCTGCCTACAAACCATAAATTATGAGTATTTGAGACACATTAGAATTGAGTTACATGAATGGATTATTCATGATGCCACTTCTTGGCAGTATCAGACTACCTGTGCATGTGCTTCCTTCCCCTGTGCACATATTTCTGTGAGGAAATTCTAGACAGAAACACAGCCATGCCACCAAGTAAAAGCAATGTGAAAGGTGAAGTGGACCAGAGGTCACCAGTGCCAGGTTGCATGGTCAGATTTGACTTTGTGCAGAGCTGCATTCAGATAGCATAAACTCTATTAACCTCTGAAGCCTATAATTAGGCACCCTGATGGCCTAGAGTGAAGTGACACAAAGCAGTAAACCCAGGGACTTCAGCAGAACTTGAGCTGTTTCAATGTGGTGACAGCTTCTGACTCAGCAAACTGCCTTCCCTCTCCATGTCCCATTTTCTCATCTTAGAACAAGAAATACAAAAGCTGATTGCTTGCCCTCTATCAGATGCTATAAGAAGCTACATGAAATGCTTTGAGATAGTAATGTAAAAATAGCGAAGTACAAAGTTAGCATAAGAAACAGACCTATTAATGAAGAATAGCATGTGAAATTATTATAGCTAGGATAAAACTACAACCAGTCTCCTCCTCAGTTCTTTACAGTGTAAGGTGATCACCATTTGTGAGGTCAAGGAAAAAACCACAACCCTCCCCTGGGATATACAATTAAGCATATCAAAGAGGTTATTTGCATCCATCTGTAGCATCTGGCACTGGCCACGGCCAGAGACAGAATACCAGACCAGATGGACCAATGTGTATAGAAATTCTTATAATTTTCTGTGATTAATTTCTTCCTTCAGGTTGGGTATGTCTCTTCTAATTGTGTATCAACATATAACCAAAATTGGTGCTGACATATCATTGATTGTACTGTGAGTTTATCTGCAGCTCAGCATTCTGGGACAGTTTAGTCCCTTGCTTACCTCAACTCTAATGTAGGATTTCTTTATCAGTGAATTTCTACATTCACTCATACATTTTCCAAGCCTTGTCCTCAGAGGTTACCGACGGAATCCATGACTCAACTGTAATTTGAACCAAAAATCTTTTTCAGTTCCTGAATCTTTGCTACTGTAAAAATGTAGCCTATAAGACTCCAAATGATTTTCTCATAGTAGAGTCTTGTCTGTGAATTTCTAGAACCCGGGTTTACACGGCAGAATCCTAAAACCTTCCCACAAATTATTTTGGAATGACTGCACTGTTTTTCTGTGATGCATTCTGAGACATGCAGAGTAAGGATGGTGTAAACAGTGAAGACAACAGAAATCTCACCTTTCACAAGAGCCACCCACTGCATTTTTTGTTTGTTTGTTTGAAGAACATGTAAGTAGTAATAATTATTTAATTTTAGAATTATTTTCTTTCTAAATAATTTATTATATAAATAATTAGGAACCATTAGCACTGCACCATAAAATTATGACATTGCGTTGTCCTATCACATCAGAGACTCTGTTGCTATATTTTAAACTTCTTGACTAAGTAGGACTTTGTAAACACAGTCAAGTTCAGCTACATGAAAGCCAGTGACTGAATCAGCCTCTTTAGAAGGTGCCCTTGAATCCAGGAACCCAGAAAGGTTATAGAAAAGGGTTGCTGTATGTTGGTTGCTCAGGCTGTGAAATGGGATAAAAGAAGAAAGAAATAGCTCCTGCAGATATCACTGCTTTGTCTTTACTCAGTATTGAGAAGGGAATAGTCTCCACACACAGCCCCTAGCTCTTTCTTGAATCTGAACTCAGCTCCCCTATGGACATGAATTACGCATAATCCTAAACCTCAGCAGAAACGTAAAAGCCAGATATTGCTCCTGAAGAGATCCAAGCTTCCCTGAGGAGCAATACTACAGATATCCCTCTGTACATACGTCAGGGTGCCCCAACAAAAATGCCCACTATTCAGACACCACATTTGAACAAACTGCTCCTCTTTGCACAGGCAGGGCACGCAGACACCCCAAGGCACCACTGCAGACTATAGTACAGCTCAGACGTTACCTGGGTCTGCCCCAGTGACCTTCCCAGTAATACAAATAAAGCATTGCATAGCTCTTCCCATGGTGAGCAGGAACAGAATCCACCCTTTCTTCCTCCACAGAAAATATTGTTTTCAATACCTCTTTAGACCAGTAGGTAATAAGCTACACATATTACTGTCTTCTTCTAGATATTGCCAATAAGATTTCAAAGAACAGAGGCAATGGTAAAAAAAAGTAATAAGCTAAATAGGTGTCTCAGGCGTCACAGTGACTGGATTTGTAAAAATATATGGAATACTTGGAAGTATAGGTCCAAGGTCAAAAGAGTGTGTGGCTAAAAGACCACTGTAAATTGAATAACACCAGCATAGGACTCTGGTAGGCAAGTTACAGAGCCCACAGCCTTCTGCAGAGCACCCTAAACCTCCTCAGCTCCGATCAAGAGGAGCCAACAAGGTAGCCCTGCTGCTGAACTCTGATACTTCCTTTCCTGTTTCTCTAGTGTATTTTTTTCTTCAGCTTCAAATTGTTCATGTCTTTTGTTGAGAACTACCTGGACCTTTAGTGGTTCTTATAATCTCTGCTTCCTCTACTTCTGATCTAAGAGAAAGAAAGAATGCAAATTGTACCCTTGACTGATTTACACTTCAGCCTAATTTCCATCTTCCTGCTCTTCTCTCCCTCCCCTCTTCTTTCCCTCACTGGCTGAAACCACCTCAATAATTTTGACCACAATTTTTGGCAAAATGAATTGATTGAACACTTGCAGATAAGATCTAACTTGTGACGGACGCAGAAGACAGTGAACAGGGACACTGAAAGTAGAGGCTGGGGTGATGTGGTCAGCTCTTTGGGCTACTGGTATAAAAAAATCCCCCGAGATTTCTGGAACCAGTGAAGAGAAATGCATGTCCATAATGCTCCTTGAAGCAGTAAATGAAACCGTCACCAGCAGCAGAGAATCACTTGCTCTCAGAAAGAAATGACTGAAACAAAATGCTGCATTTAACCACACAGCCCAGGCATTCCCCATTTTTCTGACACTGTATTCTTGGGACAAGGATCAATATTTCTTTGCAGAATTGGCTGCACAAAAAAGAACCACTTCTTCTCGAGGCATTACAGGGATGAATTCCCAGGACTTCTCAAAGACAGTACCAGGAGCTGTGAAGGTCTCTAAATTCAAAGAACCAAATATTCTGGCCTATAAGACTCCAAATGATTTTCTCATAGTAGAGTCTTGTCTGTGAATTTCTAGAACCCGGGTTTACACGGCAGAATCCTAAAACCTTCCCACAAATTATTTTGGAATGACTGCACTGTTTTTCTGTGATGCATTCTGAGACATGCAGAGTAAGGAAGTTCAAAAATATCTTTCCTGTATGTTGAGAAAGAACAATAACAATATAGTGCTTTTCCTTTCAGATGGTTTATATCAGGATCTAAAGAGATTTTAAATACTCATACATTTCTGCATTACAGCACAGGGAAACTGGTGTATGATGTGCCCCCAAAAATTCATCATTCATTATGTCAAGGTAAGCCAGTGGTAGAGCCAAGGAAAAAGTCTGAGGGTTCTTGTCCTCAGTTCTGCTTAGTGCTGCTGCTGAGGAAAAACCTCTTCAGCATTGCTCATTGCCATGTGAGATATGGCTTCACTGACACCAATGGCAAAAGTTCTCACCAAGGAATACAGAAAAGGCTCAGGTTTTCACCATTTCTGTAAAACAGCTATCAGGTATTAATTAGTCCAATAGAGGAAGCTGCTCATTTTGCCAATGTATATGTTCCTAATGACTGGGCCAAGAAAAGGAGCCTGAATTTATGGCTAGTTAAGTAGAAACCAACCTGTCTGGAATAATAATTACCTGAAACAAAATAAGCTTATATATATACTACTGGCAGTCATCTGAGCGGAATTTGCTACCCTGATCTTCGGTTACAAGACATATTATTATTTTCCTAAGCCAATACACATCAATTCTGGAGGACACCCACCCCCACCACCTTACTCTGTTGCAGGCTACTGTAAACCTGGCGTGCTCCTAGTATCTAGAGTCAGAAAAGCAAGTCACCAGGTAAGGGGATCCTTATTGGGCATGGACATTTTTTTCTCAAGATTCTCCACAAAAAAAAAAAAAAAAAAAAAAAAAAAGAAAGAGTTTGAAAAGAAGACAGAAAGAATTCTTTGCTCTATTTTTCCTCTTCAAGCCTGTATAAGGTGCTGAATACATTTCTCAAGGAAAATTAATTTCTTTGCTTTTTCCTTGCCTCTAATGAACTGCCTCTGAATGCATGAGGGCACAGGAAGGAGAACAGACTTCGTGGTGAGATAATAAAAAGTGAAAAGGCATTCAAAGCCATCAGTATCTTGCAAACCTACACTGACGGAAATATGCTGGACTGCAGACAGGGGAGCAAGATCAGGGAAACTTGGAATAGCTTCAGCATCCATTACTTAACTGGAAAGAAAAGACGATATTGGAGGAGCAAGGAATCCTCCTGAAATCCTATAGAGAGTTTACGGAAGCAGATGACCAGATGTAGATGACATAAACTTAAGATTTCTCTAGGTCCTGCCCAGGCCACCAGCATTGCTAAACATTGCACTGAGTGGACATCAGTGAATGACAAACTGTTCTGTGAAAACCCAAGGACAACATCACTATCAGTAGCACAATCAGAATGTGAGAAGAGCTAAGATGGACTACCATTAGACAGTAAATCAAGGAAAACAAAGGAAAGAGAAAAATGTCAGGGTTTTGCCTACTGTTTTGACTTTCAACTCACCAGATACTAAAAGACCCATAGCCCTTGTAGGTCAGAAAATGTGTCTATATAACTACAAGCTCCAATAGTCCTTGAAGTTAAAAAGCCTTAGATAATCACCACAACTCAGGGAAGCTGTAAAAGATAAAGTACAAGAAACTCAGAAGCCTTAATCCAATAAACGCAGGGATTCCTGAGTGTTCAACCAGACAATGAGAATCTTTCCACAGCAGACAGCTCAGTGGAGACCTCGGCAGAACCAAATATCTATGTATAGTCCAGGCAGCATAATAACAGAATCAAAATGAGCTAGGCCTTTTTAAAAAATTCCTATTATTTTCTTTGAGAACAGTTGCATTTCTTCAACAATTTCAGGTCAGTTCTTGTTTTAGTCAAACATGTTCAGTTGCCCTGCAGAAGGTGGGCAGATCTCAAACCATCTTGTGACATTTGCTAGCACATGTACATGCTGAAGAAGTCAGTTTTCCTGCTTGACAAAATGAGCAGTGCTGAATGTTTTCGATTTTAATAAAACACTGCTAGACGTGCCTTCTCTAAGGCCATGTTTATGTATGCTTTGTAGATGAGAAAAGGAGAAACACCGTTAATGACCGGTATGCTCAATACACAGTTGTCTACTGTGTCTTCTCTCCATTAACCGCCCCATAACTGCCTTCCCAATGCTATTTGGGAAATGTCCGTACTCTACTGCTTTGCAGCCTTCACCAGCAGTGGAGGACATTTGTGCACTGAAATGTGGTAGCTGAAACAGCAAACCTGCAGAACCAGTTAAATAGAAACATTTGCAGAGATCATTCCTGTAACATCTCCACTGGCTGGGGTCATTAAGCAAACCAGCAGGAGCAGAAGGCTGGTGTAACAGGAAGTCGTGAAAACCCTTGCTGGGCAGCGCAGCAGATGAGGAAGGAAACAAAGGGTTCACCAGCCTTGTCCAGATCATCAGCTGATGTCATCCAGCATGACATCAAAGATTAAACTGTTAGAAAAAAAAAAAAAACAACAAAATTCACCTCCTCTCTCCTTCCAATAATTTGATCCCCCTAATGTAGACATACTGAATTTGTTCTAAATTCAAAACCATGTCCCAAGCCTAACATGGAGATGGATTTACTCTGTTGTTATTAAATGGAGCCTGGCCTCAACAGGCAAATCAGCCTGATGGTACTCTCTTCCTGAGCCCTCTAGAAAACAAAGTCTTCCCTGATTCTTTACCATGTGGTATTCACAGAATAAGCAAAGGGTATGTTTTCAGAAACATCTTGCATCTTTCTGATTTATTCACCCTGTCCCTTGAGCTTTTGCAGACACAAGGCCCTCTAGACAGTGAAATACATCCCACTCTCTTCACAGAATCACAGAATGTCAGGGATTGGAAGGGACCTCAAAAGATCATCCAGTCCAATCCCCCTGCTGGAGCAGGAACACCCAGCTGAGGTTACACAGGAATGTGTCCTGGCAGGTTTTGAATGTCTCCAGAGAAAGAGACTCCACAACCCCCCTGGGCAGCCTGTTCCAGTGCTCTGTCACCCTCACCGTGAGGAAGTTTCTTCTCAAATTTAAATGGAACCTCCTGTGTTCCAGTTTATACCCATTGCTCTTTGTCCTATCACTGGTTGTCACCAAGAAGAGCTTGGCTCCATCCTTGTGACACTCATCCTTTATATATTTATAAACATTAATGAGGTCACTCCTCAGTCTCCTCTTCTTCAAGGTAAAGAGCCCCAGCTCCCTCAGCCTTTCCTCATAAGGGAGATGCTCCACTCTGTTAATCATCTTCATGGCTCTGCGCTGGACTCTCTCCAGCAGTTCCCTGTCCTTCTTGAACTGAGGGGCCCAGAACTGGACACAATATTCCAGGTGTGGTCTCACCAGGGCAGAGTAGAGGGGAAGGAGAACCTCTCAGCCTACTAACCACACCCCTTCTCTTGTTCTCTTTCATCAAGAATGCAAAGAGATAAAAGGCCCAAAACTAAGAGGTGATAAAGTAAAACTTAGTACTGGATCAATTTAGTAATGTCCTTTATCAGCCTGCTGTTCATGCTCAGCAACCACTATAACTCATACCAACTTCATTTTCATTTTAATATACCATACAGTAAAGCAGCATAAATACACATCCCCAGATCTAAAGCGTATAATCTGTAAACTACAGGAACAGGCAGATCATTTCCATTAGTTTCTTATGTAGCAAAAAACACAATTTACACTCAAAGCACATAATTATATTCAAATTCTAAAAGACAGTGTCAGAAATACTTTAAATTCATAGTTTGGGGAAAGGTCACTCAGGGGTATAAGTAGTTATATTTTAATGTGCAAAAACAACACACACACACACAGAGCACAGAAGTAATTTGTAAGAGTGGTAAATTGCAGGCCCCCGCTCCAGCAGTTGCCAGGAATCCAGCACAGCCAGCACTCTGGCCAAAAGGTTCTTCGGAAACACCAGTGCTGGCATCTGGCATTAGAGGCTGTCCAGGCTTTAAAGCCATGTGGCAGAATGCTACTGCATCTATGTCCAGAATCTGAGGGTGCCCTCCTTGTCCTTCACAGAGAGATGGAAGCAGGCTGCTCTTTTAAGTTGCTCCAACATCTAACTCTCAAGAGGATTACAGAGATTTTATACACTTCTGTGACTCCCTGTCATGTATCTCAAAGCACACAAATACACCAGGACTGCTCACCTTACCTAGGAGATAAGTGGTTTTCTCTTCACAGGTGAAGAAAACAAGTCAGAAAGAAAGGTAATCTTTCACCAAGGTCATACAACAAATCAGAATCACTGGCTAACAGTGTCATCTTGTGTGCAGAGGTTACACAGAAGACATGAAAAACACCTTTTTCTCTCTAGTGCAACTCACCTTTCATAGTTGTCAAAGCCCACCAGAACAAGAGAAATGAAAAACCAAAGAAATGTCTGCAAACCAACACAGGACTGTCATCCTGGGCAGCTACACAGAGAGCCAGTCTTCTCAGGGTAGAGCACATGGAAACGGAGAAATAGAAAAATGTTCATCCTGTGTACTTCCCAGACAAAACTTCTGTTCATAGAATCATACAACAGTTTGGGTTGGAAGGGATCCTCAAAGATCATATAATCCAATGCCCCTGCAATGAGCAGGGACATCTTCAACTATATCAGGTTTCTCAGAGCCCCATCCAGCCTGGCCTTGAATGTCTCCAGGGATGGGGCATCTACCACTTCTCTGGGCAATGCGGACCAGTGTTTCACCACCCTCACTGCAAAAAAGTTTCTTCCTCTCATCTAGTCTAGTGTTCCTTACATGTAGAAGTTTCAGCTCTTTATTCGTTTAACTGCTGTATGGCAAAACATGGAACTTCCCCACCACCAGCTGGAGACCATCCTAGTTTTAATCAGTATTCCCACCTTAGATGACCTGGGTACTTTTCCTTGCTTATAATGAGACCTGTCTGAGAAATTTGGAACTTTCAACAGCAGAGTGACTATTGTAACATTGTTCAAGCATGTATTTTCATGCCACGGTAAAAGAACAACAAAAAAAACCCAACAACAACAACAACAAACCATCACCACTACCAACAAAAAACAAACCAAAACAAAAAAAACAAAAACAAAAAACCAACCAAACAAAAAACAAACAAACAAACAAACAAAAACCCCAAACCCAAGGAAAACTGGCCAGCAGCTTTAAGAAATTTTTTTTCTATTTTTTAAATGTAGAAATATTATAAAAAGTATCATCCTCATTCTGCAGCAGCATTCTGACTGCATAGCTTCTGTCACATAACCCAATATTCTTTACAACTTCAATGCCTATACAAAGCATACAGCAGGATCCTTCATCTGTCTTTGAAATGCAGTCACCTCTGCAGCAGAATGTGGCAGTTGCTTGACAAGTCAGGGCTATATTACGCAAAAGCAGAAATGATAAAAAGTAGAAGAAACCTCTCTCCGGTCTAAATTGCTAAGGAAATACAAGGAAGAAGAAAGCCCTGATCTAATTCTGACTCAGGACTAGAATTCCCACTTTTGCAAAATGTGCTATGAGATACTGAGCAAGCCCAAAGTAGCTATCAGAATATGCTTTTTTTAAACACATGTTAAGAGACTGTACCTTCAGCAGCACAGGAGCACAGGTCTGAGCGATGTTTCAAAGAGCACAGAGGTGTATACTAAATCAGAATAACAGGGTTTAACAATAACATTAGGTTTCTCATGTTCCAGATCATGTAAGATCACTGGAATCTCCCAGGATCAAACACCAGGTGAACAGATTTAAGCTTCAGTTTTGCAGATCAACAGAAGTTATTCCAAGTTGGGTATAATTAATACTGTGCATAGAATGAGAAGTCAAAGCACCTGATCAGAAACTGTTTCATATAAAAGTATGCACAGAATAAGTCAAATAGTAACCTGTTGTGAGGAAACAGTCTTTGCATATACCAGAATTTCCCTGTGTTCAACTACCAAACACTGCTTTCTTGGAAGAGCTACAGAGACTCAGCCTGGGGGCCAGGGGGGGTGGACAAAGCATGGGGGTGGCTGGCGTGGACAAAGCTCAGCTATGATAATTTCAACAAGGCTACAAGGGTCTACTGGGTTTGGCTGCTTATATTTCTGGGTAGCCAACTTGAGACAATTTAAGTAGATTTTGCCTTTCTTTAAAAATATTAGTCATTGTTAATATCTCTGAGGAAGTGAATGTAAACATTCAGGCATACAGAATCACTAGTCTTTTTCAAAAAAAGTAGGCTTCATCATTGATAGAAGACTAGAGGCAAAGCCACAGAACGTAGTCAGACTTCTAGCTTTTCACTTTTGCAGAACTTAACTGCAACCCTAATTTCATCTCTGAATGAAGTTAATTTTACTGGATCACTGACTGCTCTTTGTAGAATGATTTTTTTTGCCTTTTGTTAAAGCTACCAACCTTTGCTCAAAGTAATCTTCTGATGATGGAGGAACAGGGAAGGTCCTGTTCAGTACTGGGGAGTCAGCAGTGCCGAGGACTACGGATTAGTCTTCTACTCTATAGAAAAGGCAGGATCGCAGGAACAAAGACACCCAAGATGAGAAACAGGAGACACTGTAGGAGCAGCAAGGAACAGGACTTACGTATTATAAAGAGGATACACTGTCACAGCTGTGTGTGTCAAGCTTTGACACTGTTTTGCGGAATACCTGCCTATTTTTTATGGTTTATCTAAGCATTTTTTCCCATTTGCTAATTTTAAAAAATATATAAGAGATAGAAATGCTTCATATAAATGATGGAACTTGCAAGAGTTGACTAAGGCCTGAGTTACACCTGAAAGATCTGGTGGCTACCCACTGTCAGTCCTCATGACGAGCCCTTACTTTTTGCTGTGATTTGTGCAACAGTCTGAGCAACCCTAGTCCCTGTGAAGTGAAAACCAAACGAGACCCCCCCCACGCCCACCATTGCTCCCACAGCTGCCCCTGCACAGCAATACTCTGAAGGCTGGGGAAATCTGCAGGAGGCATCACACGCACCCCTGCTCCCCATGCGTTAACGAGTGACAAAGAAAAACAGCTGGAGGAGAAAAGGAGAAACCAAATTAATTAATTCATCACTAAGACAAAACATGCACAAATCGCTTCATTTTATCTGTCAACCAGAGGCATGCATTATTCATCAGCTGAGGCAAAGAGGACATGGAAAGAGGGGCTGTGAAGCCACTGCTGCAGGCTCTGGTAAAGCAGCTGACCCAGCAAGGTGCTAAATAGCTAAGTAGAGGCAGGAGGATTCAGCACATGTAGACTTTCAATAAACACAGCTCCAACTTTGTTCCACCATTGGATTTTCTTCCTCTCTCTGTCCCACAAGCCCTTAGTGAAACAGAGAGGAATCAGGGCTTTCCATTCCTATCACTCAGAGAGAAAGATTCTGCCAGTCTAGGAAGATTCTGACATGGAAAAATGATTTCTTCTGACTTACTGAAGTCCCCTGCTTGGCCAGACTCCCTCCCCTGCTGACAAAGAGGTAAACCTGTTACAAAGGCTTTCTCCTTGAGAAGATGCACTGTGCCAAGTTCTACATTTGCAGGTTGCAGCTCAACTACCGGAAAGCACCAGCTTGGTGATTTCAGAATTAACTCTCGTAACACCAGCACAGTAACGACTGCCAGTCCTGGGCCCGCTCCCTTTCAAGTTAAGCTGCAAGAAGGTTTTTCCACTGATTTTAAAGGAACGCTAAACACAGACTCCAAATAAGTGTTCACTGCTTGTGAGACATTTACTTTTCCTCTGTGCTACATGCTAATATTCTTCAAACAGATTTAAATTCACTGGGATGTAGAAGAAAAGAGGAAAATACGGTTAAATAGAAGACTGGGTTCCAGTGGTCAGTACTGTGGGACTGGGAGGCAACACAGCAGGGTGACCAGGATCCTGACCTGATTCCTTCCGAAACCAGCATGCATGTAGTCACCAAGTAGGGTAGGAGTCAGAATGAATTTATTTCCCTCTAGCAAAAGAAAAAACAAACAAGCAAAAAAATCAAAATCCCAGGAAACACAGGGAATGCAAGGCCTCCCTGGAATCTGACTTTTCAACACTGTCACAGATCCAAATTCCAAGGGTCTCTGTAGCGCAACAATGGAAGAAAACACAAAAATAAACCATGTGCCTGTTTACAAGACCAGCTGTTTTTGTGGTTTCTTTTTTTCTCTCTCTCCCCCAACCCTTTACTCATGGACAAAGTGTGTTTCCATGCCAGCTTTGCTACATGGCATGATCAGGAAAGGGGGAAAAAAAATCACAGGGTGGGTTATGTACCATCCTGAACTCCCTGAGCTCTCCATTTCCCTTGATTCCTTACTGCAACGAGGACACAGAAAAAATGTGCCTGTCTCTTACTAAAGTTGATAACAGCTTTTGCTCAGAGTTCTTAAATGAGGCTTTGCTGGGCTTTCACGGCAAATGGAAAAGTCATCAAGGAGAAAAGAACTATCATTTCTTGACCAGAAAACAGACTACGGACTCTCCCACAGACTACGCCTGTCTTTTACATCAAGGCTAGCCACTATCACATTCTGTGACATCCGTGTCTCCTATCCTCACAGGGGACCTATGAGCCAGACTTTCCTATTCTGTTCTATCACAGGAGTGCCCAGCTACAGAAGAAACACCTCTGCAGGACCAGAAAAAGAAGAACTGGTGTCAGAAATGAGAGAGAGGATCACTTGGAAGGAGAAGGGAAAGAAGAGGAGAGCCCTAGGACGGCTGGTTGAAATGCCGCATGACATGGCTGCAGTAGGCCGCTCAGAGGGGTGTGCTGGCAGGGCTGTGTCAGAGTTACAGATATTGAAACCTGAAGTGTCACGGATAAGCACTTGGATGACCAGCAGAGCAATCTGAAGAGTTCAAATGGCACAGCGATGAATGGACTTTCAATTAAGGCTGTAGGTACACTGGCAGAATTGTAGAAGGAGCTCAGTGCTGCAGGTCTGAGCGGAGGCGGCATTGGAGAGGGAATGGGCTCAGGAACAAAGCCAGGAGACAGATGCTGTGGGTCACCACTGAGCACCAGCAGAGCAGGGCTGCGCTAGCAGTTGATGCTTTAGCAGAGCTGCTGGAGGGCACAGGAAGAGGGTGGCTGGAGCACTGCGGGGCAGGTTGCTGGTGCTCTGGCAGTGCGGGAGGGGGGAGCCCAGGAAGCTGCAGAACAGCACCGTGCTGCAGAGGCAAGGACTTGGGACCGAAATGGCGCTGGGCAAAATGGGTTGAGCTGGAGGTGCACAGCCAGTGGCAGCATCCTGTCAGCCTATCAGTCACTCGCTTCTACCCCAAAGTTCACATTCACCCCAAAAAGCAAGAGAAACATGTTTAGGCGCCTCACAGGAAGGGAACCAGTACCATGCCAGACATCAAGCCTATCTGTTAGGCACCACCTATGTGAAACTCAGTTATGGGTTATTAATCATTAGCAGTAGGAGCCCTGTTATTTGCAGCAATACTCAAGGCCATGTGAGACAATCTCTATTGTGCTAAATTAAGAGAGGATATGAGGGATCAGCTAGTCCCTGAACCAAAGGGTTTCCAACAGGAATAGCTAAAAGAAAAACAAGCTGGGAGGGGAAGAAAAACAGAGCTAGGTACAATAGCAGACACTTTAGTTGCCTTTCCAGTATATCACTACCTTTGCCTAAAAGGTGACAGAGCAAAGCTGTTGAGAGATTCACGGTGCTGGCCAGACCTGACCTGACCTGGAACTGTGTGGGGACAGGTCCAGGCCCTGGCCTGGCTGCCTTTCCCAGCTGATGTGGCAGAAGGACAGGACAGGCAAGAAGGGAAGGGGGAGAAGTAGGAGAGCCCCATGTCAGTCAGGCCTTGGCCAACTCCAGTCAGGGTGGGCAGACTCAGGACATCTGGGCAAGAGGCAGTGCTGGTCCAGCTGCTGAGCATTGCTCAGCATTTCAATGACAGATGCTGGTGGGTCCCCCTCTAACCTTGGCATCTCTTAAACCCCCTCTTCCCCTTCTCCCTGAACTGCCAGAGTGGAAACCCGCTCCCTGTACTTTCCTGCCTCTGGTTTCCCGGGAAGCCACTGCCAGGCACCAAGCATGGAGCTGGGAGCGGCGGTAGGGAGAGCTCACCCTTTTCTTTCTACAGCCCAAGCCAGCCGACAACTCCACCACGGAAGGCTGCGAGCGAGTGCGTAGAGCAGGGGAGAAGCGGCGGCAGGCAACCCCCCGAGTCCCCGGCCGGCCCTCCCGCAGCGGGCACCCAGGTCTTCCTGGATGGCGTCTGGGAAGATGCGCTGCTGCAAGGGCCGTGCCAGCCGCTACGACTCGGCTAGAGCCGGGAGCCGCGGAGCCAGTTATCCCCTTTCGGAGGAGCCAGTGATCCCTTTCGGAGGAGCCCAAATCCCAGCGGGATGGGAGCGGGTGTCCCTCCGCCTGCCTCGAGGTGTTCGGCGCTGCTGCCCGGCACGGAGCGGCCCGAGCCCCGCCCCGGCCTCGCCAGCCCCCCACCTTCCGTCCTGCTGGACCACGCCGGCCGGGGAAGTTGGCTCTGGAAGAGGCCCGGCCTCAGCCCTGGGCTTAGCTGGGGACGGGTGGGAGGGGAAGGGGGGAGAGGGAGAAGGAAGGACGCAAGGGAAGAAAGGAGGATTAATGGGGAAGGGAGCTAACGGCGGAAATATGTGGGGCTGTAAAGACCCCCCCTCCCCCCGAGCCACGGCCATAGTCCCTGTTTCCCCTCTGCTGCTCCAGCTGCTCTGCAAAAAGATTAGAAACAAACAAGAGTGGGAACCCACCGTGTCCTCCTCGGAGGGAGACAGGGGAGCGGTAGATAGAGATAGGCACAGAGTGGTGCTTGCTGCCGTGGAAGTGATGCTCATACTGAGCCTGAGATACAGACGAGGAAGAGGAGGCAGAAGAAGCCACGTTAGAGGAACTCCACACAGAGCTGACGATACATCCCCAAAAGAGGGAGCACATCCACAGGGTCCAGGCGCGCGGCGTCCCGGCAAATGCTGGGGTCTATTCTCAGGTGCATGGTCAAGGCACAGGACACCTACAGACGGGCAGTCTGAATTCCAGCCAGGGAGAGTGGATAAGGTTCATGATGCCAGGGGACCCATGCTAGCAGAAAGAGTCGCTTCCGAGGCTCTAGGGCGGGCGTGTGTGCTCAAAAGGCAAAGAGACAGTATGTGTCTGTGCGAAAGAGCGGGTGCCAGGAGGGAAGGGGAGGGAAGGGGAAGGTTAGTAACCACACACAGAAGAATAAGACGCGCCGTTTCCCAGGGCTGGACCTACTGTGCCAGGAAACCCCGCGGCCGCACGGAGCCTCCGGGAGAACGCAGGAAAGCCGCACATGTCAGCGCGAGGGTCCTGGAGCTTGCACTTCTCAGGTTCCTCCAGGATCACGGGGTCCTTGAGGACTTTTCCCTGCCTGCGATCCCCGTCTCTCACTTTGCTGAGAGGGACTACTAAAAACGAAAAAGAAGAAATAAACCAGAGACCCCAGGTAAATTTTTGATTATTTTTATCCCAATTCCAGGGGGTTTCTGTTGCTTCTCCACTAGCAAGTGTTGCAATGCAGAACGTCTAGGCACACGCACACGCACGCGCACACACGGACACACGGATCTGGATTGTTATCCTTCTTCCACCGGATCCAGGCGACTGAGGGCTCAAGCCGATTAAGCCTGCGCAGCCGGGGAGGGCAATGCCAGGTCTTCCCAGGCAGGCAAGCACGGAGAAGAGAGCGGAGGGCCGGGCGGCGCGGGTCCGGCGGAGCGGTGGGCGCGGATCGAGCGGAGCCGGGGGCGGGATGCTGGCGGCCGGCGCGCCAAGTGCGGGGAACTCCGCGGCGCAGGTGAAGCGCAGCCGGGGCGGCGCGGGGAAGCGGCTCCACGAATGGGCGAGCCGTTATGCAAATATTCCGGCCCTGGCGAGCCAATGAGGGCGTCGGCAGCTCTCCGCAGAGGGACTGGCTGGCTCCCGGGGGGAGGCGGGGTCTGAGGGCGGCACCGCCCCCGCCATTCATGCGCCGGTGCCTTACACACGCGTCCGCCGCCCCCGGCCGGGCCCGGTGCAGCCGCTCGGGGGCGAGGAGGGGCCGGGCTGGTGCTGTCACCGGCGGGAAACGCCCCAGACCCCCAAAACTGTTCGCACAGAAGTTCCCGGCACTGACCCAGCGGAGGGGAGCGCCTCGCACCCGCACCGAGAAACCAGCGCCGGGCATCTGCCCCGCCCAGGAGCGCCCGCTGCCCGCCCTGAGCAGCCCCTGGGGAAACGCGTCCCGCTGGTCCGTGCGGAGACGAGACGCGTCCGCTTCCTACGGGCACCTCCTCTCCCGCCGCGGTCCAGCTCTGCCGTGCCGGGGCGGCCCTCCTCGGGCACGGAGGCGGGGAAGCCGCGGGGATAAGAGCCCAGTGGGAGACGCGTGCGGCTGGGAGCGGGGTGCGCAACCGGTACCCGTCCCTCTGCGGTGCCACAGGGACGGGCTCATTTGGCACCGTTTCCCCCGCGCCGGCCCCTCCTAGCTCTCATCCTGCGGCCGCACTGCACGGGAGCAAATTGAGAACCAGGAAGGACCGCGCTCGCTAAAACTCCGTACTGCTTTTTTGCCTTTTTTTTTTCTTCTTCTTCTTTTTTTTTTTTTTTTTTTTTTTTAAATGGTCCTGCAACAATAGGCTGAGTCCAAATCGGTATTATTTGCACTTAATCCTCAGAGACTGAGGACCGTACCCAGATGTTACAGCCCATAAATTAATAAATAAACGTAGCAGCATTACCTAGTAATTTATTGCCTACCACTTTGCATGGCAAAAATCCCCAGCCACACTGGGCAAGCCAGTCACCAACGGTGAAGTGACTTATGCAAGATCACTCAGGGAGTAATTAAGGACCTTTGGAAAAGGAGCCAGCCCCAGGCCTTGCCTTGCATTGCACTGCCTCCCTCTCCTTCATTTATTAATTCAAACCAGAATAAATTGTTTATGACTGAGTTTCCTAGTTTTCCCCTCCGGATCTGTGTTTTGTAAGTGTGCACTCACACGCCTCAGAAACCTGCTTCACACACTTCGTACGTATTTCCATAAAGCAAAGATGCAATGTTTTCAGCCACTGATCTCAATTAGGTACAGCACAAGAGTTAACTTGTAATGATGAGCCCAATTTGCACACCTAAAACATCTATCTGAGCCTTATATGCTTGCAATTTATATTCTAGTAACTTATAGTTTAAGTGGTCTAAATCAGGGGCTAGAGCAGTCAGAAACACTTCAGTGTTTTGCTGGGTTTAATCAATGATTTGTGGATGGTAAAGCTGGAAAGCAAGAATACTACTTTCAAATTTATCCAACATCTGCCACCCAAGAATCTCAGGGTGCTTTAAAATCTATTGTTAATGCAGCCATTTAATAGCTTTACTTTGCCTTTCTATAGATAAGGAAACAGAGGATCAGAGGTGTTGAGCCAGTGAGTAACTGATAGGCATGGGAACTGAGCAGAACAGACACCAGGATTGTCCAACCTAACCAGTGTGTGGTGTTAGAATAAACATTTGTCTGATTTGATGGCCATTTGTTAGCCTTAAAGTGTGAATATCAGCCTTCCTCATAAGGGGTGAGTAACCTGCAGGGAGGTGCCTGCTGGCTGGCAGGTTTGCAGTGTCATGCTCAGGGCACAGAGCAAGTTCTCTCTGTGCAAGACAGCTGTTCCTGGGTCTGAGTTTTGTTGAGAAAACTGGAGTTGCTGTGATATATGTGGCAGGATACCCAGAAGGATCCTATCTTTGAGAGGAAGCCTCCCTACACTCTTAACTGTCTTGGGAGAGGAGTGAAAATATAACCTTGCATATCACTCTTGAAAGGCTGCTGACCCATGAGGATATTGTTGGTATCCACCTTGAATTCCTCACAACATAAGTCCTGACTTTCACCCACGTCCACAGACAAAGTACTCTGAAATATTTTTTGTGTAGTTAAACTGTAGAGAGTTTGATTTAGGGAAAGGAGGAAGGATGTGTATTAAATACACAGCACTGAATGGTTTATTTGTAAAATACAAGAAATCTGTTCTGAATAAATTTCAGACCCAAGTAGCTATCAAGAATGCAACAAAAATCTGCCTCCCATCATTGTACTTTCTTTTTCTCTGACCACAGCATTACAAAAAGGACAGAATATATCACACATTACCAGATCAATCACTTAAAACGGGACTCCAGATCTAAACATCAAGGACTCAGTGCTGCTTCTCCAGAATGCAATGGTGGAAATCTCATTCATTGATATGGAAAATGTATGTGTTTTATGAAGTGCAATTCCAGACAGAAGAGCAGGAGAACTGCACAGGTACACTCCTTGCCACTTTCCTGCAACTGTTTGCCCTATTGCTAAAAGAGAAAAAAACAGAAGAGGGACCTTCTTAGTTGACAAAACAATGGTAACATCCTTGGGGTCTTGATTCCCCTTTAACAGCCTGACAGATGACATCCTCTTCTCTGTACCTGAGCCCCTGTTCATGCCAGGCACCTCTTGAGCTGCTGTGGGAGGTAGAGTCCCCGCAATGGACAGCAAATTACCAAGCGCCAAAGAAAATCACCAATCCTTTCCTCGGCTCATGCTGTCACCAACCCCTTCCCCACACACAGAGGTACCAGCTTAGATGCAGGGGATATACAAAGGACATAAGCATCACTTGACACTGCCCTGGCCATAGACACAAAATGCCTCATAGTCCCCAAACATGAGAAACAGAGATGCTGTGTTGCCCCTGTGCTGAGGAGTTGTCCTAAGTTCTGCCTACCAACCTTCCTTTGCTGCAAACCATTGGGTAAAAACAGCCTTAGGCAAAAAAGGATGAAGGCCAAGAGAGTCAATCTATATGAGTACAACACAAATATAAAAATAAATTTTAAAAAAGGAAAAAAAACCCTGCAAAGCTGGTTATAAATACATCATAGAGTTCTGGTGACACCATAAAGTTCTAGAACTTCACTCTACCTTGCTTTATTAGGTGTCGGTGGATGTATTTACTGCCCTGTAATTCACAGGTGACTCATTTATTTAGCAGCAACACTGCAGGAAGAGGGCAAATTTCAAATCCAGTTTCCCCTCTTGGGTCACAAGGGGGGAGTTTCAACAGCATTATTCCGACCAGATTTACTTCAAAAGAGGAATTGTTATTTTCCTATTAGCTTAGTTCATCTGAGTAAACATACAGTCTTTCTAAATGCTCTTGCACCTTCAGAACTGAAATGGGTGCCTTAAATGATAACGGTTCTCATCAAAAGTTGCTCCCTACAGACATGAGAAAAATAGTACTGTTTCTTACATAGCTGTTTCTTTTACTACAAGAGCAGAGGGCGACCATATTCCGCAGAAATGAGAAATAATAAAGCAATTGTTTCTGAGTTTTAGAATCACAGAAAGAGAGCCAATTGGCTTCAAGCCCAGGAAAAGTTTCTACTCTCCCTTATTTGTGTCAACAAGTACAACTCTCTCTATATTTCCTATTAAATCTTAGCTGTTAATTACTTTGATGCACTCAGAACTGAAAAAGTGAGCTCTTCTCTAAATTCAGAGATCTCTAAAACTGGATCCAAAGGGGAATCTCCATTAGCTTTTAGCAATGCAGGGTGGCTGCCAGAGAGATGACAGCTCTGGCTCCAATCAGTAGAGGCTGATGTGGTACAGTATTAGCCAGTGTATTGCTATATAATAAGGTTAAGACATTGCTATATAATAAGGTTAAGCTAGAATACCCTGTCACTGAAAAGCTTTTTCCAGACTGAACTGTTTCTCTCAAGGTTCAGAACAGTTCCATTTTTTAAAAAAATAAAACATACTTTACCAAGAACAAGAGGAAGGTTTTGCTTACAATCTTAAAATAGAGGCTAAAATAAAATAAAATGAATGAGAGGGTATTGCATGCTGTAGAGAGTGTAGGACTAACATATAGACACCTTTGTCTTTAGCAAGTTACTTCAAATACTGCTAAGGACAGCAGTGACCAAAATGCTGGTAGTTCCTCAGCACTGCCGGCAGAATTAACTGCTCTGAGACTAGACCCTGGTGCCCCACTGTCCTTGTCATCACTGCCCCTCTGCAGGCAGCCTCCAGACACGGGTCAGACCCAGCAGCACCAAAGAATTATCCATATCCACTCATCCAGAGGGAAAGGGAAGGGTTGCTCCAGGACAGGGCTGAAGACCACACAGAGCTGCTTCTATGCAGTACTTTTTCTGTGTATAACCAACTCACTACTGTCTCTGTAGCTCCCAGTTCTATTCCACACCTTTGAAAAACAAAAGAGCAATCTATTCTCAGGGGTTCTGTGCTCTCCTTTAGCATCTACTAAGTCCAGTTACCTACAAAAGTTGAGGCACCAGTAACATAGGGCAGGTCTAATTCTCTTTTCACCTCAGCTCCAAGGGACCAGTGTTTGCTATAAGCAACTAATACAGGAGCTTTGGAGTCTAGTTTTGTTCTTATTTATGTCAGGACAAGTAAATTCAACAGAGACAGTGGACTGATATCAGTGAAGGGAGATTGGACCCTTGATGTTCATTTGTGAGAAGAGAAATGCAAGCTGATGACAACCAGTTAGCCTGGGCTAGCAGTAACTTAGCCACAAGCAACAGTAACCACTGGGAGCTTTGACAGAAGATGAGGGACATAAATTCAGTTCTGTCAAGTATCTAATTTAAGGGCCAGAAATCTTGCAAAGGTCAGACTTTTATTTTCTCAAATTTCACACCTACAGTCCTATGCTGGTGGAAAAAAAAAGCAAGAACAAGAAGAGGCGGCGAGGCACAAATACAGCAATATATTTAATTTTGATAAGCTTTAATCAATTGTAATTGGGAAAGAGGCAATTTCAGAATTTGCTAATACAAACTGACAATAACACGTTAGAACTGGTCCTGCTTACTAGGTAATATATACAGGACAATCCAGTGTGCTTAGCACTACGTAAACTAACAGAAGCAGAGTCCCGTTCCTGGAGAGCTTAAAGACTTGCTGGAAAGGTATGAGCCAACATGCTGGACCAGCTTTATGAGCAAACAGTACCTTTTTGGCTCAAGTCTGCTAGTCTGTGAACCTAAGAGAAAGGAAAGGCTTAGATACTAGCAAGAATGGCTTCACACAGCAGCAACTAGTGCAACTTCTTTCAGCCCTGGGCCTGTAAGTCTCCCATCTTCACTGAATATGCCACAGAGATATTCCCAGCTACCTGCACAGGACACCGGTGAGCATCCTCTCTCCTAAAGCTGCCTCATAAATTAGGACAAGATCCTTCTCACGCTCTAGACTCTCTACTAGATCAATAATTATGAATGTGCTTTGCATTAAATGAAGGATGCCTAAGTTTGGTTTACTTCAACAATTGTGAGGAGCTCCTGCTATTCAAGTACCCATCATCTCCATTTTTGTCTCACAAATACTTTGATCCCTGCCTCTGGGGTACTTTACTGTAGTTGGCTAAAGAGGCCCTAGTCTGCCTGTCTACTGTGTGCTGAGACTCTCGTCTTACAAGAGAAAACCAATTCTGTGGGGCTGAAGAGCTCTTTCCTCCAGGAAGGCTGGAACTGCATTTGTACCTTTTACACTCATCAGAAGCTGGAGTCAATGGCAGCTGCTCAAATCTTGTCAGGCAGAGAAACAAAACCTGCTTCTACTTCTTGTATCATTTAAGACAATGTGACTTTTTATCAAAGGTTTGCTCAGAAAGTTTACAGAAACCAGAAGACTGAGCAAATTTGAAGAAATCAGGGCTGTCCACTGCTCGACCTTAAATAGTTATTCAATCACCAATGAAGGAGCCCAATGGTTTAGTTTTCTGATGTTTCTGTCACAGAATTCACACTTCATTGCTTCTACTACCTATGTTTCACTAAGGATAGCAGAATAAAATGGTAGGGACCTGTAGTATGTGCTGAGAACTGGTTTCCATCATTCATAACAGTCCCCTCTTATAGGGAGATTACTTTCTAAGCAGCTATGTGATTAGCCTGATTTTATACTGAGCCAAATTGATCTCTAACATAGCTCATAGCAACTGACAATATAGATGCAAGTTGCTACTATGTTTATGGAAACAAAAATATATGTAGCTTGCTCTCCCTGTGGTTGCAATCAATATTGGCAAGTCCAAGGTGAACAGCCTGTTTCTCAGCCTAGGTGTGAGCCTTGCCTAGGATAACATGCTGCTGCAACCCCTTGTCTTTAGTGACTCTCACAGCAGCAAGAGGTTAGACACATCAGCAAATCACAGAGTAGGACGTGTGACCTACTGTCATCTTGGCTGTATCTATTCTGTAGAACTATATTTAGATGTCCTAGGTCTGCTAGTCCAGCACCTTACACGCTAACGCTAAATATTAGCACTGCAGAACTAACACTTATGCCATGAATTCTTAGTGTGGAAGAAAAGAGGTGGGAAATTATTTAAGAGCTCTGAGTTCTAGAACTTAAATAGTACCTGAAAGTCTGAAATAGAAAGAGACAGGGAATGGATAGAGTTAAAATATCTGCTGCAGTAAATAGAGAACTATTTTAATTTTTACCTATAAAAGCAAAAAGGAGACTTTTATTTTCCTTTTGCACTCAAAGAAATCTTGTATGACACAGAAAGAAAAAGCTGGAAAAACTGTTGCTTTGGCTCCTTTAAACTGGTTTCTGTGCTAATGAAAAGAGAGCTCTCTAATAGACGCTGTGCACAGGCTCCCCTCTGCTTTGCTTCTCTCTTCCACCTATCATCTTGCCGGGCTTTTGCCTGTAATCACCTGTTCATCTCACAGCAATAACTGCCAGGTGACTGGTGCTTGCTGTAGTCTCCCAAATGCCAAAAAAAGAATTAAAAGAAAAGCAAAGAAAGATGTAGGGGGGGAATCTTTCAATGACACAAGTGTCTCACCACCAGCCAGACAAAAAGTTAAATGTCTCCTGTGGCCAAAGCTGCTCATGGGGGAGATGCTGGTAGGTGCAATTTCCTGGGACGCATACCTTGTCAGTGTGCAGAAGATGAAGAGAAAAAGAAGGTCAGAGCAAAGCTAAAAAAATTGAAAGGACAAATGAAGACACTGTGGGAAACAATTCTTCTGCTTTTAACCCTGAAAGAGCCCATGCTGCCTGGTCTGTGGCAAACCAACTTACTCAGGTATGAAAAGGCATCATGAAAAATAAGACCATTAGATGGCCTTCTCCTCACCCAATGGAAATAGCCATTTTTTTGTGGTGTCTGTGCTACACAACCTGCACAGGGTAGTACACAGTATATAGTTCAGTTGCTCTCAACCACAGCAGAAATTATTTTTTTCCCTCCAAGTAACAGGCCTCATAGTAGACAAGACAGCCAGGAACTCCAAGGCGGGATAAATTTTACCTACAACATTCTTGGTGATGTTGTCTAATTTGCAATTATGAAAAATGAGTGCCTCTGGAAGTAATATATACCAGTGCTCAACTTTATCAACAGAATTTATATTTTTCTCAATTTTTTTTCACAAATCTGCTGGAGTAAAAAAGTGGCTTGTGACACCTATAAATTACAAATGCATTAGTAAGGATATAATTAATATTACCTTTCCTTGTGCCCAGATAGAAACGTACTAAAATATTGTAACTAATAACAGTATGATAGTATATACAAGCATTTCACTAGGTATGTGAGCAACACGTCCACCAATCGGGCAAACAAGAGGTGATTAGTTGCTCATAGGAGGCATCCAAGTGTCCTACTGAGTACACAAGCAGAATGTCTGGGAAAAAATAACAAGAGAAGCAGTGCTGTTAGCAGCTGAAGATCCCACTTTTGGGAGAGTGAAAGTAGCATTAAAACATCAGGTATGAAAAGGGAAATGTGATACAGAAGATGACAAGCCAGCATCACTTCCAACTTCTTTCATCCTTCTCACCTCTTCTCCTGCAGCTAAGATCAGCAAGGACAGTAGCTGTCGGTGGTAACTACAGAGAATCAGCTCTATGGTACTACATAGTCACAGTTTAATTTAGGGGATAAACATTAAAGACTAACAGTTTTGTATATAAAGTAATAATTAATGATAATGATTAAGAATTAACCATTAGCATAAAGTGTGTTGCTAATTAATGAGCTCAGTAGAGCTTCATTTTAAAGTTTAAAACTGGCCTGATTTATCAGTTTTCTAAACATTCCCTTCCTAGCAGCCTGTAATTCCCTAACATACCTATACATACACACACATTTTCAGTTGCAGTATTGTCATCTGTAATTTCGGTCCTATCATAGACAAAAGATTATTTCCTTCCTCTTTACAGATATCTTTTACATCTTTGAAGACTTCTACTATGTCCTAGACAAGGAGATTTTGTTTTCTTGTTCCTTAGAGATCTGTGGATGTTAGACTGTGCTCATTATTGCTAGTTTACTAGAAACTTTTTCCAAATATCTACATTTTTCTTGAAGTGCAATGCCACAGACCAGATGCAGTCCTCCAGATGAAGTCTCATGAGCACTGCATACAGAAGAACAATTATTTAATGTATCTCATTGATGATACTCCTGTTTACATTACTTGTAAGATATGTGACCCCCTCACATAGAAGGAGGGTTCATATTAGCACCCTACTAACTTCTTCCAGGTTTATATTGTATAACATGGAACATATGGCTAAGCCCTGCTCCATGGGTTCCTAGGCTTTTTTTCACTAAGATTTTTTTTTAAGTTTTTGCAACTTTCAGAAAATGCAGCTTAGCATTACACTGTGATAGGTACAGTACCAACTACCTGTTCCCTGCTGATATATTTAATGCTAGTGAGGACAGGCCCTGGCTTGAAGGCATGCAACACACCCACTCAAACTAATCAAACAGATGGAAGCAAAATACACTCCAGGTCCATTTGCAGCAACTGATCAGAGGACTTACTAGGACACTTGGTCTCCAGCAGAGAAGCTCAAGAAAAGCACAACAGTGAGAATAAATGTAAGGAGCAGAAACTGCTTTAAAAACACCTCTCTCCTGGTGAAGCACCTCACTCTCCTATCATTCCCCAGGGTTTCAAACTCCATTCCACCCGCACAAGCTTCTCCAGCACTGCAGGTCTCCTGAGACACCAGCAGTTTCCTTATCTTGTCAAATCCTCCATCCTGCCTGTGATTCAAAGAGTGTTTGTGCTAGTCACATGGATGCCAAAAGCCTGCTTTCTCAAACTGAATGCTTCCCTCCACCCAGCAATCTGGTCTCCGAGTAAAATGGGAGGGAATTTGTGTAGGGGGAGGCATTCAGCAGCAATAAAACCCCACTGGTGCTGCAAAGGCTGACACCAGAGCACAGGCAGACATCAACAGTATATGGGCTTTAAGAACCAGGCACCTGTGGAAATGAGGAAGGGGAAAAAAAGAAGAGGAAGGAGCAACACACCCCCTCACTCATAGGCCGTATAGAACAGATAAGGTGTAAACTGCTTAAACATGGATGTGCTATTTATTGGACAGGACAGAGAAAAACCTCCAGCTATTCATTGTAAAATGCCATGGGAAAAACTAATGATATGGATGCAGGGACAACATTTAAAGTAGTCAGATGCATACAAACACATGTGCACGCACACATGCACACACACATATTTCTGTTTCTCTCTCTCCTCTTCAGTCTCTTTACCTCTTCCTCAGTCTGTCAGCAGGGATAACTACAGAGGAAACCAGAAAAAGAGAAAATGGGAAAATGTCTGTGCAACCCATAGAGGGAGCTCACTTGAAGAATCACATTTTTTCTTTCTTCCTTCTGAACTTCTGGTTGGTCATACAAAAGCCATCTGCACCCTGGATGAATTCCTCCCTTAAGTCACTCCTTAAGTTATAATTAGGTCTGCCCAGTTTTAACTAGATGCCATGCTTCACCTCCCTCCCCTTTTTATCAGTCACTAAAAAGTGAGCACTCAAGATGGCAACACACAGTCTGTCATTGACTCCTCCAGGGTACTGGCAGGAGTATGGTGGGTACGGTGAGGATGAAAGAAAACTGAGTGGTCTTCAGGATGACTAACTCTGAATCATTTTGTTGCTGTCTTCATCTCTGCATTCTGATCTCCTCCTGCACAGAAATCAGGAGGTAGCTATTCTATGACAGCCCAAGCTATCAAAATTTGCCAAAAGAAACACAGAGCAGTATGTGATCAACAGAATAAACAGATATACAGGTGCTCTGTATAACACCTTTTCTTGCACTGAGATGCTTATTACCCACTGCCAGTCCCTACACTAGATGTAATCCTCAGAAAAGAAGCAGCAGACAGAGAAAAGAAGGGCATCTGATATTCCTGGCTCCCTGAAAACACATTGTTCTACAAGCAGCAGAACCACAGAAATAAATCAGCAGGAAACAAGGCTTCAGGTTTCCCCTTTGTCACCCCACCATTCACCACAGTAGCGTCATCGCATCACCCTCAGTTCCCCGCACCTTCTCTCACATTCCCTCCTCTGATGCACTCGGATTTTTGTCATGTTTCCTTACCCCCTGTAACACCTTTCATTTCCTTCCCTCCTCATGTCTTGTTTTGGCTGAGGAAGAGGCAGCCTGCATTGTGGCAGGTCCAGAGCTGCAAGCCTACCAGCTGGTGGACCAGCCCTAATGCCTTAGCAGGAATGAGGAACAAGTTCTGTAGGAATTCAGTGTCTTCATAGCTTCAACACTCCTGTCAAATGTGGTGGTTGCTGGCCAGGCAACCCAACAGGCAACGGCCACACAGAATGATTGCAGAAGCATCATTTCCTTAGAAAACCAGATTAAAATAACACTATGTTTCCACAATTGTACAGTATGGCCTCAAGTGGTGTGACAGTTGAAGTTGCAGGATGTCAACTTCTCACTATGGGCTGTATTGCAAGAAACCCTTTGTAAAAAGAGAAGCAGAGCCAAAGACTATGGTATGAGAGACAGATAATTCAGCATCTTAGATCTGTACTGCATACATATGATGATGAAGTATGTTTTAGTTAAAGGACAACAAAAATAGCAGCACCAGAAGGAAACCTTCAAAGGTGAGTAATTCTGTGCCACTTTGTTGAAGCATTACTCTCTACTGCAAAGGGGAGATTTCATCTAGTGCTGGCAAAAGAACCTAGATGGCTAGAACACAAAGGCAGGCACAGTGTCTCCCTTCTGCACCCTCAAACATCACTTCAATATCAGAGCCAACCTCTAAACGGAAACTGCACAGGAAAGAGAAACAAATTATTTAATGCAGTTCCAGATAGCAGGAAAATACGATGCAAAAGCAAGTTTCAAAACTAGTATGACGGCATGTTTCCAACTTCTGTTGGGTAAAGAGTTAGCCTCTGAGGGGAGCCCCCAAACCCTCTGGCTATTTGTGGATTCTATGAGACTCTTTGATTTGTCCTCAGAAATACTGCTGAGATTTAAAGAACTTACTAACAAAATATGCATCTAAATAAATACATCATTGAAATCTGTTTAATAATTTTGTTTTGCTTTTTCCCAGCGAGCTGCATTGCAACAAACCACTCTCATTATTAGGTTTTCTTAGGTCACTAGTTACAGGCTGAAAATAATACATACCCAGCTGTTTTTATATAGAGCTTATTGTAGCTTAAGTTATATAAATCATGGTAAAAAAAAGTTTAAAGGATTAAAATCAGACTAGACAAAGCACTGAGACTACCCCAGGCAACAATCCCACACTGTCCAAGTAGGACAGCTGGCATTTAGCAGGTATTTTTACTTCCATCCATCTTCATTTTTCTCCCTTTCTATCTCCCATTTTTGTAATTGCCCATCCCATCCTGCACAGGAACGCACACAGGCTCACCCACTCACTCCCATTTCTTCTCTTGCCAAGAAGAGCATCCTGCGTGGGATTCAGTCATTTGTTGTCCACAGAACTTCTGGTGTGTGTCTCTCTAAATAGCTGACATCTGGAGGAGCTAGATGCTACTTATACCCTCCTCAGCACGATCAGATGCTGCTAAGGAACATGAACAAAATGCTTCATTTAAAAAATATCTTCTGTTATCCCCTCTACTTCTTTCTAACAGGGTTTTTGGGGGATTCACAGTCCACTGCAATTAGTGGTTGGCTTTCAAAGCCATTGTTCTTGGGGATGCAAAGAGACTAATATAAAAGTATATAGTGATAATAATCCATTACTTCTGCTGTCCAGCACTTCACTTCTATAACATACTTACTGTTTTTTAGGAAGAATGCACCATTCTGGAAGGCTGCTGCAGAGTTAGGAACATGGATCAGGCACCCATGGTGGCACCAAAGTTCTTTAATTACTAGACTCCCTTCCTTCCTCTTCATTCTTCAGCAGACACCTTAACTTTTATAGTGACTAAAACAAGGGTTTCACAGACTACAGATTTTCTAACTATACAAACATGTTTCTTTTAATGATTGTTTCTGCCTCACAAACAAATCAGGAGTCCACAATAACATGATCCTGTAATTAAAGACTGAAAGGAATGCAGGAAGGGGAAAATGTTACATTTACTTTCAGCATGCCTCAATTTTGAATGCTCAATTTTGCAACAAAAACCAAAATCAGTCAGAGCAGGGTTGTTGGTGGCTTTTTTAATGTTCTCTCACGTATCTATCTATTCATGTGCATCTGTAATCGTTACTTCAGTGGAGTATGCCTTCATTTAAAAAATACAGCTAGGACATACGTGCCTTAAGTCACCCAGGGAAAGAAATACAAACAGCAAAGTGACAGATAGCACAGATGCACCTACATTGATTAAATTGCTGTTGCCAGAACACACAAACTGCAATCTCTTTCCCTTTTGGTTTATTCAAGGTAACCTGTCATTCTTCTCCAACCCTTTTCAAAGTGCTCTTGTTAGCAGGTTGTGAGAATTAAGTTAAGTTGACTCACCAATATTAATAGGTATCTCTAATTCAATAGCAACATGTTCAGAGAATGCCACCTGCCTTCTCTTTAAGCAAAAGATGCTGAAACACAGCCAACACTTTACCCAGCTCTTTCGAAAGCTAAAATTAGACACACCTGTTTTAACAGTTGTTTCAGCAGCTGGACACTGGGATGTAGATCAATAAGATTTACTCACAGCTTTCTCCAATCTGAGCTAATAGTGCCATTTAAGTGCCTCGCCCTGTGTTTAGAGAAATTTGTGTTGTAGAGAACAGTGAGAATGAATCAAAAGAGGTCAGGGTGTTCCTCTTCCCCCTTGCTATAGCGCAAAAAAAAAATTACCTATTCAGTAGACTAGTAACTGCATGATCAAGATGTACTGGTCTTGATCTAGTAGTATATGAGGACAAGATCTTGAAACATATATAAACCAATGCAGTGACAAGCTGCAGGTATCATAAAACTGCAGGCTTGTGAGGTTTGTTCACTTCTATTCTCTGCAATGAGTTGTAAATGCTGATATCTAAAGCCAGCAACCAAATCCTGCCAACTTTTCCATTACTGATCCTGGAGTAACCCAGCTAACATGCAAAATACACTTCCCCAGCATCCAAAGCTCAAATGTCCCACCAGTTGTCTTCACATTCAATGTGCACCTCCACTGCAGAAACCTATGGGGTGCTAGGAAAAAAAAACAACACTGAGACATTATGGAAAAACTGACTGTAAAGTAAAAGAAAATATAAAGTAAATCTTACTGAAATTACACTCTAAGTATTAGCTGGAGCTATTTCCAAGCTTCTGTATCTGACCAAGTTGCTTGAGATTCCCAATACCTTGTCCTAAAAGGAAGAGGCAATTTCCTAAAGTTTCCATATCTCACAATCCAGTTCTGCTTGCCTTTTTTCCTGAGGCAAAATCAGTTTATACAGTGCTATCCAGAGGCACTTTTTCCCAGCCCAGTGGCAACCCCTCTAGTGTTACTGTGCGACCAAGTGCTAAATAGGATCAGTGAAATAATCTGTTATGAAGAAGTGTCCAAAAACAGAAGCACCATGAATTTGTATTGCAACTAAGAAAAATATACTAGAAAATTCCCAAGACAATTCTCAAAGTTACAGCTGGCCCTGTAGTCTTAGAGCTCCCACATAATCAGAAGCCATAAATTCACAGACACTAATGCACTCACGTATGTAAAAAGCAAATATCTCCCAGAGCATGTGCTCATCTATATGCTCCCCTGGGATAAGCATCTGTGTGTTTTCAAAGAAAAGACACATGCACATTCATCCATATGAACCCAGATAGGTAGCAGGCAAATCTACCCAGATCATTTATAACATACAAAAAATATGCAAGCATATATACATGCCTACACAGCTCTATAGCCAAGGGAGTGGATGCCTCAGAGCACATTGCACATAATCAGTTCCCATCAAATACACCTCAGATTTTCCCTGTCAAACAGAAAAGGGGCGGCAGGGAGAGGGACTACTTGGTTGTCAAACTGAGTAATAAAATGCTCATCAAGAGCATTTCTGATGGGATCTAAAAATGCTTGGAGAAGTGGGGCCATCACAGTCAAACTGCACCAGTTGAACTCAAGAGCACTGAAGACAGAGAGACACAGTGACACAAAGACTTTTCCCCAGTGTTTTTCTGGGAAATAATGAACAAAACCTTCAGTGATTACTCTGTTATACCTGCTGGCCCTGCTCTCAAGTCTATACTAGACAGAAGATGCTCTTCTCTTTCTTCAGATTAAATGTGTAAAAAGTCATCAGAGATTGGCATGATAATTATCTTTCCTCATTAGAAAGTGAGCGGTGGACCTGACTGAATATGACTCCTCTGTCAAGGCCCTTTGTGGACTGTAATAGTACTCACCCAACATCAATGGGCACAATACTTGATGTGAACAAAACAAAGCAACATATATCAAGTAATCCTATCTTTTTATTTGCTTTTTCCTCTTCTAAGCCTGCTGAGTGAGGTGGGAAGGTGCCAAATTCCTTTTTAACTTGTATAAATGCATCTAAATGTCACAGCAGAGCTTTGTAAAGTGAAAAGCTTTCAAAATGCTTTTATCTTCATATCTAAAATTGACTGCTCTTTTTTTTTTTTAATTAAAAAAGCCACACTCTCTCAGACCACTGCCCTTCACCATTCTTGGGGCCACTCAACTGCAGCAATCCACAGCAGAGCTCCCAGTGCCTCCTTGCAGCAGCATTCACCACAGCACAGGGTACAGCTTTGCCTGGGGAAGCCAGGAGGGAGGGTAAACACGCAGGTAAAGACAAGGCTGAAAATTCCTCCAGCTAGGGGATGTGCAGGCCTAAGGGGTCTTTCTGTGACAGAACAGATGGGCTCCCTCATTCACTTTTATAAATGTGTTTCAAAGATATTAATTGCTTTGGTTTTTTATTATTAGCTTGAGCTTGAAGACAGTGACTAATCCTTAAGAGCTGTGACCCCAGGGACTGCAGCACCACAACAGAAAAGGCACTGCCGAGGCCTTTGCAGAACACCAGCCCTGCCGCACAGTGCAGCTGGAACAACTTTGTTTAACAAGAGTGAGTGGGAACAGCTCAAGCTTCCATGCTGGTGCTCATATAGATATGACTTTCATAGATGTGCCATGCTGAGAAAGACGGTGGTAAATCGTTATGGGAGCAGTGTGGTAACAGATGGGGGCAGACAGTCCTGGCTGTCTACAAACTGCAGAATTAGCGAGAAGTGTGGAGTCTGACTGTGCTCAGTGGCCACAACAAATCAGCTCCCTTCCTTTTAGTATGACCAACCATGGTTCTTTCATCATCCCAAAGGTCACTCCTATCTTCTCAGTCTGGCTCATTCCTCAGTGTTTTCAGTTAAAAAAAAAAAAAGAAAAAATCTGGACCACAGATTGCATTTCTGATTTTACCAGAAAGATGTTAGGAGAAGTGTCCCATTTTGTTTTTTCTGCAGCCAAGTATAGGGCTCAGAGAAATTATCACATCTTATGGCCTGTTCAACAAAACATGCTGCAAACTGGTGTCATTATGCAGCAGTGGGAGCAGAACGGTGTTAATACACTGCAGTATCCCGCACCACTGTCAGGTGAGATATGTGGTCCCAAAATGGGATAGAATTTAATCAGACAAAACTTATTCTTCAAATCATCATATAATCTACAAGAACAGTGCAACTTAACCCATAAGAGCAGAGTCAAGTACTGAATTTAGGGATCCAGCATCACAGAAGGGGAACCTCAAATTCACTGCAAAGGAACTCTCTGCAAGCAATCCCTGAGCATGATCCCACTGCAACCTGCTCCGCTCTCGGGCCCCTTCTCACACCCAGCTCAAGAAAGTCCTTTTACACTGCAAAAATGAAGTCTCACAAAGGTAATTTTCCCTTTTCACCATGTGCCACAGTCTGCCCACTCCCAAGTACAACTGTGGGCCTTGAATTCCAGATTGCACTACAGAAGCTTAGGCTAGTAAAACTACCAGCCTCTGAAGTGCAAATCTGGGAACTGCCCCCCCAGAGCAAAAATAATAATTTTTAAATTATTACTATTTTTATTTTAACATACTAGAATTAGTTTTATTTGCCTTTTTATTTTAGATTTGGGGAAGGGGAGAGGGAATTCTGGGGTGTGTTTTCATGCTTTCATCTGTAATAGCTAGAAAATTTCTTTTCAGAAAAATTAAATGAGCAGACACAGCGACACACCATGTGCCTGCAGAAGCTAAGATTTTAAAATACGCATCAGCCACCAGTGGCCTCAAAATTAAATTATGCACTAGCAATAAAAAGACATTTCACGTTTAAAAACTCACCCCAATTCTTTATCAGTGAACACTTCAAAATACGTTTTCTGTAGAGGCACAGCCAGGTGTTTGCCAGGCAGATGTAACAGAATGCTACTTCACTGGAGCAGTGTTTAACTGCTGTGATCATTTAAATATGCATTTATTTGCCTTTGGAGTAAGAAAATGAAAAGCTAAAGTAGAGTTGTTTTGTAGCCTCACTTACAGTTACTAGCCTTCTCATCTAGATAAAACTTGGGTAGGCAACAGTGCTCTCCCTTGCACTGCCTCAGCTTTCCTAAAACTAATTGTTCTTGGGGAATATGACTAATTTCCTGTGTCTCCCCTTTCCTTTGACCCCATTCCCTTTTTTCCTTCCATACCTCCCTGTTTCATGGGCTACAATGGGACAAGGAGCAAGAGTAGCACACACATAACCTCATCTCTCTACCTTGTTGCTTTCAGCATTTCCCAATCCCAAGAAATAGTCCCTTTTGTCTACTGCCAGCTAGCAGCTTATTTGCATAAGGATGAACTATGGAGCCATGTTACCCCTTCTCTTCTGCAGTCCCACAGTCTGCTGATGAGCCTGAGTGCTTTTAAACAGGGTTATGCTTTCTCTCATGCCCTCTTGCAAGCTTGGTGCTCTGCCAGGCGGCTGCAGCACGGATGCACTGAATGCTGAATATTCCCTGCGCAGCAGGCCACCAGGAGCTCCGAGGGGGAGGCACATCCCAGCTCCTGCAGCTAAAGTCTGGCAAAAAGAATAAGCTCTCCTGCTGCCTTGAAAATGATGGATGTACACCAGAGGCTTTGCACAACCTACAGCCATATGATATCCCCCGCTGTCCTCTGGAACTCTGTACACAATATAAATTGCCACACACAGAAACATGCTCAATAGCACTGACCTGAACACTACCCATAACAGAACAAGCAGTAATGTAAAAGGTAATGTAACTTCAGTGCACAGGATCAACTTTTGCTTGTAGGGTGTGTTTACATGTAAAGCCTACATATTCATATATTAGATTCATGGCTGGCACATTCAAAGGGATGGCACAAGATAACCTGACTTGTTCCTTTTGGATAGGATTAAAAGCTTTCACATTGGTTCAGGGCTTCTTGAGAAAAAAACAATAACTGTTTCTCCCACAGTTCTCAAGAGACAGCAGGTTCTAGTCTAGATGGAAATGGCAACAACAGTCCTTCTTTTGGTACTACTGCTCCAAAAGGAGCTCTATAAAATCATATGTATTTTCTCACCTTCTAGGAATTAGCCATATCAAATATGCTTGACTTTCTGATGAGAAAGAAGTATTGGGTTTTTTTCTAACTGTCAAGGCTTAAACCTGAGAGAAAAAATCAAAGTCATACCCAGAGGGAAAGACTATATTACAAAAACTATGCTGTTTAACCTTAGCATTCCCCTTGAGAAAGTAGCTATAAGAACCTCTGGCCAGTGTGATCCCAGCAGCCCACATATAATTCACCTCCATGATGTCCTCAAGCAAGGGGTATGCATTTACAATAATTCACATACTAAATACAATTTGTAGCCTTCTAGCAATGAGAAGGCACGTAGCTACTGAAGGTTAAGGATTAGCACAATATTTTTTGTGTTTTTTGTGCCAGACATTCTGGTAAACCTCTGGTTTCCTGGAGAAACGCCCTGACAAGATAATGTAGTACCACTGACATCTAATTTTCTGTATGCTCATTAATTTGTTCTGTTAACACATTTTATTGCAGGCACAAATACTTGGTTATATTCAACTAAATTTTCCAAAGTTTTGTAAATCCCTCATCAGTTACAGAAAAAAATAGGGTTTGCTGGTTAATAATTTGTGCCAGATTCACACAGGATACCGAACCATGCAGCAGTAGCAAGAAAAGACCTCAGAGTTTTCTGCTCCAAAGCTACCACCTTCTGGGCTGCAGAAGACCTGATCTCCCTAAACCAAGCAACGTATGAAAACCCCAACATGCTCTGATCAGCTCTGGGTCTGTTCAGTACAACAGCAGAACACTCAGTTTTATTTTGCAATGAACGCGTAACCCTGAAAAGATACAAAAATAATATTCCAAAATCCTCAACTCCACAAATAAATTGTGTACTACATAGGAATAGTTTATATTTGTACAATATACAGTATCAAGCTGTTCCAAAGGAATTTAATGCCACAGGGTACATAGAAAGCAAGTATTATTTACCTCCAATGTCCAGAGAGCAGAGCTGAGGCAGTGAGAGACAGAACAGACTGTCAGGGTGGAGCAGCCTCTGTCACAGGCCACTCGACTGGATTCTCTCCCATCCTACCCAACAGCAACCACTATTATTTTTTAAATTATTAATTTCTAGGCATAAATTTCTGCACAAATACAGCATAAAAGCAGTCTCTGGTTTTCACTTCCGTATGTTTTGTTACAGCCTCTAATTACATGATCACACACGACTCTTTTTGACGTTACCTTTCCTTCATTCAGCACACAGGATGAATAACGTCTGTTGAAGGTGCCATTAGTTTATACTTTGTTTTATCTTCATTGCTCCATTTGTGGCCCCTCCTGCACACTGTACTAACACATGGGCTTTTCTGTGATGCCACTCAGCAAAGCACTGGACTGTTTTGCAAAAACTAATTACTTTTGACAATCCCTTTCTAAGGTGATAGGCTCATTTTACGAATGTAGAGCTCAGGAACAGGGGAATTAAGTCAAAGTGCTCACTAGTATTGAATGTGCAAATTCAGATTGCAAATTCTGATTACACAGAGTGTTTAGCACCTTATGACACCTTACACATTTGAATCACATTTAGCACTGACTAGATTGCTGTTTTCAGGGCTCAATATTGTTTCCATCTAAGCTATACCATCTCAAGTTGGGGACTGGAACACAAAGAACATATAATTCAGGGATTTCAATAACTTACCCAGCGTCCTACCATGACCCTTAGTTGATGTTTTGCTCAAGAACCCTCCCCACCTCATCCACTATCCATTCCACTTAACTAAAATTGAACCAGGCATCCTATGTAAAGGGCAGTCACTTCGAAAGGAGATCCCCAAGTTGTGCTAGAAACTCTTTCTTTCTGTGCAAGGCATGGGGAGAAAGTCATAGAGGAGAAATAATGATTAAACATGTTACCAAAGATTGTATCATGAAGCCCATACCGAAGGAGAACAAAGTTGACCGATACCAATTTTTAACTGCCTGAATTTGGATTCTCCCCTGTCCTTTCAGACTTGTTAAATACCAAACAGTTGTAGAGTTTGCATAAATATTGGTGTATATATAGATATATTTGCAAATACGGACATACAAACACATACATATACACATAAAAACACATAGCATACTCTGAAACTTATTTAAACTTTCTGTGAGAACCTTTTGATTTAAAGAGATGCTACCATATCCACCAGCATTTCTGGTTTACATTTTTTATTGAGCAAATCTAGAACTGAAAACTAGATTTCCTTCAAATTCCCCTACCTGCATGATGCGAGGAAATGAAAAAGCCTGTCAGCAGAAGTAATGTGTTTAATACCATGCCAGCCCTAAACATCAGTAGAGATTTCTCTGTATTGCAGATAATTCTATCACCAAGCCATATTGCTCTGTGATGTGCTTTTATCTTTGCTGTAGGATAATATCAATATTTCAAGCATGAGCAAGAGAATGTTTTATGAGATTGATGTGGGAAAATACAGTGACAAGTACATAAAAAAGGGCAGAGAAAAATGCCAGGTAGTCATCATAAATGCCTTCCATTCCCACCAGAATTCCTCTAGTTTATCCAATTCTAATCAACAAGTTGAGGTCTACTGGGGCCCCAGTGACTTTGATTACATTTTCAGTGCTGAAGAAGAACATCAAGCAAAAGAGAGAACAGATAATGGGAGGAGGAAGCTGTCACCTACATCCTAGAATCCTATGAAACCTTTACAGGCCAAAAAGTCCTATTTTGTTAAAGTTTAAATTATAAAGAAATAATTATTCATAAAAGAATGAAATAGAATGGAGAAAAAATAGTATTAAGTCATTTGTGATACTGCACACATGCCTGGTAAGGGCCAGACCATGCAGTGCAAATATTCCCGGGAACAACCTCTGCAAATCCATTGATGATGCCTCGAGCAGGCAGCTCTTTGGGCACTGCTGGAACCTGAGTATGAAAGTGCCCAAACAAGAAATTTTTCTTGTATGGCTCTAGCTGGGTGAATTATTCACCTTTTGTCTACTTTGGCAAAGAACACAGCTCTTCTGAAGAAAACCTCTCAGTTACAGATGGAATTACACCAAGAAAAAAAGGTGCTTTTCCACAGCACAGCTAAGTGACTATCTGTGCCCCACCATGGCACAAGATCTAAGCTTGTTTATATAAGCTCTGCCTGTAACTCTTCTGGCAAAGCCACCAACACAGACCATTTGTCATATTGTCTTATTTTGCCTCTAGGGCTTGCAGTTCCTCCCAGTTTGACAACAAAACTGATGACTATTACTTAACCCCTTTCCATATTAACACTGCAGCTGTTAAGCCAGACTGATGGTTTAGAGCAATTTGGTGTTAGCTACCTCAATATTTGGGTGTCAAACAAGAGAACCCTTAGAGGAACCTGAATTTCAGGAGAAGAGTGATCAGCACCCTCTACAACCAGTTTTAAAACTCAATTTCAAATCATGAAAATTGAGGTAACTAAAACCACTAGTTCTGTATATCTTGACTGTTTTGATGAGAAGAAAAAAGAAATCTTGCAACACAATCTTTTCTAAAGTGCCCTCCAACTCTACTGTCCCCTTATCTCTGACTCAACATGCGGTCCCTGGGGACATTCAGATATTTTTTAGTCCATCTGGAACAGTGCTCATTTCAAAGCCAATTTGAATGAAATGCCTAAAAATCTCTTTGAAAATAGCTTGCATAATAAGCACTGTACCTTTTATGATGTTACATTATTACCAAGCAGTAAATTCATTTGTTTTCCCAAATCCCTTACCAACTTCTCTTAAATACATAAATAAAATGGGGGAATTTCAGTGGATATTATTTCACAATATGTGGAACTGAGGCATTTTAATAAGAAATGCACCTCCAGGCTAAGAGGTATGAATTGTACACCAAAGGGAATGGCTTAATACACTGTTTAATGCTATCATCAAAACTGATGATAACATGACAGCTTTTATACATTTTAACATTTCTTAGAGCTGGGAAAAATGAGAATGACAACCATATTTGTATTAGCTAAATGTCAGAAGTGACACTGAGCCAGCCAGGTGGCACACAGCTTCCACAGAATTCCCTCTCCCTGAGCAAAAAATATTACCTGAACAGAGAGATCCAGGGATTTCCTCTAAGACTGTCCCTTAGAAAGGATGTCTGCTTCTCCTCTGTAGCCCACAAGGTCGTGCAGAATGATCCATACCAACCACGTCCTCACATCACATCCTCTTGCTCCTGAGTACGGTGTGTATTTTCAAAAGCTTTGACATGCAGTCAAGGTATGGCATGTTGGTAACTGCATTTGAAACAGGAGCAAGATGAGCAGGATGGTCCTGTCCACCAGGGAACAATCAATGTACCTTTTTCTGGGCAGAGAGATATGCAAGAGACCACACAGCTGCAATCAGCATAAGCTCTCTATGCAAGAACCTGGACAGACATCCTGAAGCACGGGTGGATGAAAATAATGAAGGATGAAAATAACTCTTTCAGGAGAAGGGGGGCGGAAAAAAAAGTTCCTTCCTTAGCTATATCCTTTCTAGAAGGACCTTGCCAGAAGAAAACAAAAAACCACACACTGTATCACCTATGATTATACAGAAATTCTTCTTTTGGGAGCGTATCTTTTCTTTACAAAGAGGTAGTGGACACCAGTAGTGCAAAGGCAGCAGCCCACTGCAAACTACCCAAGCCTGCATGCCTCTCCCATTCCCAAAAAGTAGGAGGGGAGGACTGGTATTTTCTGAAAGCTATCCTGAATCCCCCTGAGGAAGCTGCACGAGCCCAGGACTGCAATACGAGCAAGTTTTTCATTCTCATAGTCTCAAGGATGGGAAGATTGGCAGGGCACATGTGGGGATTCTCAGAAAAGGATACAAGTATGAGGCACTGGCTGTACCAGGGGAGGCTAACGAAGTGATGTTTCACTGGCTTCAATTAATCACAATTGTAAGCCTTATTTTCATGTTCTCAGAACCCTACCAGGCTTGTGATACAGGACCGAGTGTGCTCACAGAGCACATACCTGTTTACTGTATTCCTACAGACTCAGGTTGACCAGATCAGTTCTAACTCTTTGAGATACTGTTGTAAAAGGAGTGCTTTCAGACATGTAAAATTCACCTTTGAGTGTCCTGCGTCTAAATTGTGCGGGCCCTAGCAAAAAGTATTAGCTTGTACATAAATGTTTTCTCTTGCTTTTTCATTCTTCCAATGAACACAAAGTCCCCAGGGTCCTGTTAACTGCAAGACTGCTTGCATTTGTCAACAGAAAAAGGTTTTACACCTAACAATAAAGTATTCTGGCACTTTACAATTTGTTCTTAGCTCTATAACCCTTAAGAGGGATGCTGGCACTTTTACATGTTCACTGAGGTTAAATGGGGAAACACCTGAAGCCATACTGTGCCCACTTTCTGCAGTACAGAGACTTCTCCTATTCCATGGTACATGATTACCTTCTTGAGAAGGCAGCACCTCCAAATAATCAGGGAGCATTTTCCAAGTCAGTGTTTGGACATATTAAACAAACAGGAAAACTTCTTGTTTCTTTCTCTTACATCGGGTTCCTGGCAGAACAGCAGTTCCCCTTCTCCACCCAAACAAGACCTCTGGTTTCCATGGCAGTGGAAGAAAATCTAGGCTTAGATGGTATGGGAGAACACATGTGAGAGAAATTTCCATGAGGGAGCATATGCCTGATATAGGTTCTCATGAAGACCAAACACATAGGCCATTTGTGGCTAGTGAGCTGAGGTGTGTGCATCTCCCTTTTCTCTTGCTGGAAAGCATGTTTTCTGCATGGGAAAAGTAAAAATGCAAACAGTTTTTCCAGGTTGGAGTTGAAGGTTGGTGCTTTCTTTTCATCTCCTTTCTCTTCATCTCCTTTCTCCTGTCTCTTTGTCTCCTTTCATAGGTGAAGACTCCTGACCAAGTGTTTTCATATTAAGATATGTTTGGTGAAAGGGTCAGGGAAGTGTAGCACAGCTTAATGTTTAACCCTAGCACAGGGATGAAGAAAAAAGAATTTTCAGGATTTTAGGCAGTGGGGTTTTTTTAAAACATACCAGTTATTAGTTCGGAAGTACCTGTGCATGGAGGGGCAGAAAGGGAATGCCACACGCAATCTGAGTTTCTGAGCTGCTCTGTCCTCCTGTCACTTCCCTCTCCACACACCTCAGCCCTTCCTCCAATGCTCCTGTGACTTCTTAGACCTGGCTTCTCCCAGAACTGATTTGCATTTCTTTAAACATTTGTACAAATATTTACTCCAATGTAATTATCTTCATAAGATTTACAGCCATAGGATTGTTTTTTCCACCAAGTATTGAGACACAACACATTTTAGATTCAGTTATTCTGTACCTAAATAATAAAGAGCTGGTATTTTGATATTACTCTGTCTTAACTTAGTGTATAGAGTACCCCATAAGGATTTAAAGCTGCTTCAGGAAATAAATATCTCAGACTTATAAATACATTTCTTTTCTCATAGCTCTAAAAGGCTTTCCCCTTGAACTTGTTTGTAGCTTTAAAAAACCCCAACATATTATTATTTCCTAGCTGTGTGCTATGAGCACATAAGCACTGTATCAAAGCTGCAAGTTTCACAGGATAAGGGTTGTCGTGTGGAGTTTTTTGTTTGCTTGGGGTTTGTTTTTTAAGGTTGGTTTTGTTATTGTGTTTGCTTTAAAAAAACCAAAACCAACACAAACACAACCAAACAACAACAAAAACTTTATTTTGATCTTAAAACCATATGTGTAATCAAGCACTACACTTTGAGCGCTGACCCAGCCAGAGTGTTGCTTCTCAGCTCTGCCATTGTGTCACAACTGATCTCTAACTCCTCCATCTCTGGGTTATTCATTACCTCTCCTCATGCTTATCTGCTGGCTATTTATAAATTAAACTCCACTCTCACTGATTTCACTAGCTTCCCTGAAAGAGGGTCTAAATTTGCAGAATAAAATGCTGAAGTTACACAAACACTCCCCAAACTGGAGAAAACAAACCCCATCTCAGAAACAGCAGAGTTACTGTGGATGTTCAGAGTATTTCCACTTGGGGCTATTCTAAATATTGCCATTTGATGCAGCCATTTTGGACTTCCAGCAGGCATGAGGGCACAAACTAGCTTACTGAGAGTCATTTGCACATACGATGATAAAGTCCTGACTTACAATATATTGGAAAAGCAATCACCAACAGTAGGCAGTTTAGCTTCCCGCAGCTTCAGAAAGCCTGTGCATAAGTGACTGGAGGCTGAAAATCCCTAGGCGTCTTATAGCCATACTGTGTCAGAAATAAGCCCCAGGGACCAGATCCTCAGGTCATCATATTCCCATTGCCTTTGGGAAGTCCTTCTAATTTATACTAGCTGAGGAATCAGCTTTTATATGTATGGCCTCCATAATTCTTTTCCTACGATACCTCAAATAAAATGAGAATGATAAAAAAATCTAAAAGTATATGAGTGCATGAAAAGGAAGTGGGTACTGCTCTGTCTCATACCATTAAGAACCTGAAAAAGGCAAAGTTTGGAATAGCGGCTTCAGATCCACCCCAATACACAGAGCAAAACCTGGCCAAGGCAACCTCCAGAATTAGGAGCACAACTCTTGGTCTATTTTCTTACCTCTGTTACCCTTTCTTCCTGACCTTGGGTAAGTTGTTTAACCTTTCTTTTCTAAGTTTCTCTAACTGTGGTATGACGCTTTACCTCCTGTAGAGGTTGTGGTGCTTAATTGGCCAATATCTCTCAAACACTTGAAGGGCTTTGGATGAAATATGTCGTTCAAGAGAAATAATTAAAGTCAATGGAGCTGTGACAACTGATGCTAGCTGAAGATCTTCCCCCTGGTGTTTAATAGGATGAGAAGGAGGCTTACTTGAAATGACAGGAAGCCAGAGAGACATTTGGTGGCAATAATATCATAAATGAGTCAAAGGATTACTATTTACTGTGATAATACTCAGCATTTTTCATCTTCCAGGCACTCTATCAGCACCCATTAATTATCAAACCTCCCCCTAAGCAGAGATCTATAGCATGTTCCCCATTATCAGATGGGTGATGTGACTTATTCAACAAAACAAGATGTGAGAAGTCAAATTTGAGCACCTGACTCCTAAGCCTATTCTCAGGTCTCCCTTTCCACCACTCTTCTGTTAGGTACACATTTCCTTTTCTTTTGTTTCAATGATGAAAACCCATCCTCTGCCCCTTTCTTTGCAAGCATTCCTGCCTAATACTCTGATAGATACTGCTCAGATTCTCTTCCTTAAACTTCTCAAAGCTTGCAGGCAGAAAGCAAAGCTGAGTGGAATGCTGCTGGACTGAGCAGCTCTCCTTGTCTCAACAGCCCCTTTCCTCAAGCACCAAGAGAGAAGTAACAGTATTTGCTCTTGCAAGTATCTTTCATTGTTTACTCTCAGTCCCACACAGCACCTGGCCGCTCCACTGCAACCTCTCCTTTCAGAAGCAGTTCTTATAAGAATATGCCAGGACAGGGTCTGTTGCTTCAGACTGTCTAGTGCTTATTGCAGGAAGAAATCTGTGACCTGCTTAAGCCCCTAGGAAAAATTACCGTCGTTCCTTCAGCTCCCAAAGATGCCTGCCATTGGAGGATGCAAGGCTGAGGTTACATAAGTGCTGGCTGGATCCAGCTGTTTGCAGAGAGCCTGGTCACAGCTGCTCCACTCTGCTCCCACCCCCCACAGTAATGGATGCCAGGCCAGGCTTTTGGGTGCTCAGTCTGAGTAACAGACTCAAGGGGAGTCTCCATGGATTAGTTTCTGTGTGGAAGGAATATATATATTTCAATCAGTACCCTGCTTGAAAATACAAAAGCATCACACTGTGCCTGGATGCTGCTGTGCTGAAGTGTCCCAGCAGATGGAAGAGTAACATAAAATGGGACAAATCATTGAAGTGTTATAATGTTATAAATCTGCAACAATCCCAGAGAATGCAGTTTATATTAAAGACTTCCACTGCTGCTTACAACAACCATGCTACAGCAACATTTGGGGTAATTAGTCTTGAATGCTAGTGATTTTTTTATTTCATAAGTGGAATACTCTAGATTTACACTCATAGAGTTGAAAGTAGAGCTTTGGCTATATTTGCTCTACTCAAACAACAGCCCAAATGGGATGGAGGAGAAAATATAAACTACTACCTAATCAAACCTCAGCATTTACTTTAGGTAACACCACAGTGAGCCACATTTGCATGTATTATTTCCTGACTATCTATCTATAGCAGGCTTGGCACAGGCTTTTTTCCCTGTAAAAAAATAACCAAAACCACTTGCCATAAAAGTGCATATTACGGTCCATGTTACATTTGAGACAATAAGGAAATAAAATGAGTATATGTGACTGGATTTTTTTTTTCACGTTTTTAACAGAGCAGAAAGGTAATTAAAGACACATATTTGCACTTGCTGATACTTCCATGCTTTGATGGTAATATAACACTTTGGGTTGATCTCTATTTTATATATTGAAGAGAGACAGTACATCACACAAACTGTTAAGTTTTTCCTATTGAGATAACAGCCACACCCACCTAAAAATTCTGTGAGAAAAAGACATTATTACTTTTGTGCTCTTTGATTACTAAAATGTAAAATTCTAGACAGTTAGTTTGGATGTTAGGTTCTTAAGCCACTGGGTATCATTTGTTATGCACAAGGGAACTCTCTGATAAAAGTTTCACTCAATGCCAACAGATAGGGTTCAGCTGGAAGGGAATCTGACACTGACTCCCTCTATTACCTTAGAAAAATCTCTTATTTCTTGTGTTCTTCCAGTGGGAGCCATTAGAGTCAATTTGCTAACATATACAAATGTGATTTAAGACCATCAGACAGAAGGCCTTAAAGAAAAAGCACTGTCCTCATAGATTTACATTAAATTATCTTAACAAAGTGAATGCTATGCTATCTTTAGTCACAAAGTAGAAAAAAAAGGTATGCAGGGAGAGTCACGCTATCTGATAACTAACACAGTAGGGAGATCTGTGACAAGGAGATGAACAGATTCACAACAGCTAAAACTTCAGAGGCTTTATGCAAAACTACAGGTGAAAACAATGACATGTTTCATTTAGAGGCTTGCTCAGAGCTCATCTTCTAATATTGTTTATCTGAAAAAATAGGAGAGAGAGAAGGTAGCAATTACCATTGGGGAAAACATAAAAGATAACTGCTGTGTGTGTGCCAGGCATTGGGGAAAATTACTACTTTGTCTTTAGCACACAGATGAGATTCTCCCTGCAGCCAAACAGAAGCTATACTATAAATGCAAAGTCCAGCTATATTCGACAAGAAAAGGCGAGGAATTCAACTGGATCAGAAACAAAGCTATTCATGAGGTATTTTGGACAATGAGGTTTTGCTACAAGTGTAGGCTGCATACAGCAGCTTACCAGTGACTTGGGAAAGGTAGCAGTGCCATCCACATTTTGGGAGCTCTAGCAGGTTAGTAATGGGAATTACCTGGGATGACAACGGAAAGCTGAGCAGTCACTAGCACAAGGGACATAGTCTCAGTTGGCACTTCGCTTTTTCGGGGTGTATTTAGATGAAAGACAGTTCTGTGCTCCCAAATGAAGAGAGTGTACTTTTCAGTTTGGGAACAGATTCCAGGATTTTCCTTTTCCTTGGCAGCAATGATCTGGAATGGTCTATGGTGATCCAGTGGGCATATCCCAAATAAAATGATGGCTTATTGGGTACATGAGATTTCTGCCTGGATTTCTCTATATGACTGCTGAGTTGGAGGGAAAGACCTTGACAACCAGGAGAAAAAAAAAAAAAAAAAAGGCAGCACAAAAGCCCAAGGGAAATGGAGCTAGACTGTAATGAGAAAAAGGAATAGATAAATGGGAAGCGGTGCGCAAGTAGCACTTAAGTCTGTGTGAGGTTAACACTCACCACTTACTCCAAGCTAAATAAATGCTGCCTGGGGACTGCGATTAGAGCCGGCAGCTCAGGGGAAGCAGTAGCTCCTCAAAGCTGGAGCCAGGAGGAAGCTCTGGGAGCTCAGCAGCGCAGTGCACATTTTTGAGCTCTAGCCTCATCCGACTAAAGGGAACATGATGTTCACAATAAGGGTGAAAGCACTCCTCTCCCCTACCACATCCATCTAATGCAGTGCCATCATACTGCCAGGCTGTGCAGAGATGTCATGTCATTCTGTCACACCGCCATCAGGGAGCTTCAGTGCAAATGGAGATGTCACGTGTCCTGTCCAACCTGACCACCTCCTTTAGACAACAGCTTGAATGCTTCCTCCCCTCTGTACAATCCCAGCTCAGAGACAAATGAGCAGGCAGCCAAATGCAGATCAAAATCCTCTTCTGAATACTCTGCCTCTTGTAATACCTCTGCTTTTTTCAGAAGCAGGTATTGGATAAAACTGCTCAGGCACAGCCCATAGTCAGAAGTGGCAGTCAAATTATTCATTTACTTGTTCTGATTCTTATTACATTCTACCTCCAGGTATGTAATCAGGCTTTTATTCACCTAACTGCTTTATCCTCTAACAAGCTATTCATCTGAAGAGTTTTCACTGCAGGATTTCCACTGTAAGGATATTTTTTGTTGTGTTAGAGAAGGAATTCACTGCTTCAGTGCAACACTTTTGCTCATTAAAAATAATTTCCCAGTGAGTTTGGTTCCAGTAGCTCTTCAGTCATATTAGAGGTCCTGTTGCAGCATTAGCTCCAGAGAACTTGCTAAAGACCAGCAGGGAAAATGAAATAGAGAGGAGAAAACGAGAAGCTGGAAGGGCAAGACAGATTGCTGGCAAATTATAAGCAAGCTCAGACATGCTGTTGCCCACTGGGGTACTGTTTCTCACAGCCCTGGGAAATGTGTTTGACCGTGAAGTCAGACTGTACCCTCACGAGTATTTCTCCCCTACTCCCAAATACAGTTATCTATGTATTTTCGCTCTCACCTCACTTTCTTCCATGCTCACTTCCCCCTTATACCAATCTTGGGTTTTTCCTTTACTCCCACATCTCCTGTGCTCAGCATAAATGCTTCAAAACTTGCTTTTCAAGCATAGACTCTTTCCAGTGTTTAGGGAAATTTGGTACAGGGGAGCCTATGGTTTATAGCAGCAAATTCACTAACATGAGCACACCGCCCTGGAGAGATAGCATGTTCAGCTGCCAGTGAGTTTACTTCAGCTGCTTTGCTTTCAGAGCAGGCAGCTGTCTCATCAGAAAGTTTTGTGTGCGTGGCGTGGGGCAGGCCTGCAGCAGCCTCTCTGTTACAGTATGTAACACAAATTGACAACTTTCAGTGTAGCTCCCTGTTTTCACATAAATAAGAGAGTTGGCACAGTCTGGAGGTGAAGAAAGATGATTTGAAGATGCAAAGCATGTTAATCTCCCCTCTTGTGACTTAAGCATAGGTAGCAGTCAATGATCTATTTCTGATATACTGCATAAATAATGAGTCATATTATTCAGTGAAGCATCAGCTCAGACAAACACAGGAAGAAGCAATGTGTTACTTTTCATTCAGTGGGCTAATTTCACCTCCGATCTAAGTCAAAAGCCTTCCTGAGGCTCTTCCTCAGTTGAATACAACTTTGTTGTAAAAAAAAGAACACAGAGTCCCTTAGTGTGAAAGTGCTGATTGCTTCAGGGAATTCATGGCAGTACAATGGTATCTACTTCTCTTTAATTAGCAGAACAGGAGGAGTTGGGTAGACTCTCCTGGACACAGGAAAAATAATATGACAGGTCACTGTTTAGCCTAAGCAAATGTACTAAAAGATCCAACAAGAAACTGCTTTTCTTGCCTAGACAGGGAATATTGCTCTCACCTAAAGAGTCAATATGCTGGAAACCTTGCTGCCTGAGGTGAAACTGGAGACATAAAAGCCACTGAGATTATCCTGCAGGGGGACAACATGTGCTGCAAAAGGAATGAACTCATTGAGAATTTCTGGACCTTTTCCATATCTAATCTTATTGAAAAGAGCTGTTCTGGTCACAGTGGCCAATGTAATCACCTAGGAAGACAAGGGAATATAAATTTGGGCCTCCAGGCTCAAGTGGCTTGTGTCCGTGTTCACTACTGAATGCTTTGTTTCTCAGCTGCATCTCAGGAATCCTTTGATTCACTTCCTGCTTCTGACACTGGTAGGTGAGAAATGGCTCTTCCACCTGCTATTAAACCCAGAGGAAATTCTGTAGTCTATTTTATCTCTAGTATCTCTTCAACTGGTGTAATTGGGTTGTTTCAGGATGGATGAAGCAAGACCTGAGAAATGAGTATCCATGAGTTACTGAAAGGAGAAATCGCAAACAAAATCTCAGACTTGAAGTTAAAAACTTAGACAATCCCCTCTTTTCCAAAATCTCATCTGTAACACGTCAGCACAACTGCTGGTATGGGAGTACAAAACAAATCAGGAGACTGGCTGTCCTCCTCAGACTGGTCCAAGGGTGATAATGATAATGCTTAGAAAGCATCTTTCACCAGGAATGGGAAGAAGTAGTTTTTCCATTCAACAAAAGATGGAATTAAATCAAAGAGAATGTGCAATGAGGAGGTCAGCATCAAACAGCAAGCAGAGGCTGAACTGAAAGTATAAACAGATGTCCTAGGTGTCAGTCCAGCACTTTCTCCCAGAAGCTGTGCGTCATAAACCACTGAAAAGAAAAATCTGTAGACTATCAGACAGAAAAGACATCCCCACAGGACTGTGGAAAAAAGTCAGAGGGACTTGGAAACCCTTTTCCCTGAACAATTAAGTAAGACTAGAGCCAGATATATGTAAAAATATATGAATACCTGGAAAGAAACAACCATGAGCTGGTAGCACTCATATAAGAGAAAGCCTCATAAGCCACTGTGTCACTCTTACCTATCCTTTACTGATGGCAATACATGTCTTTTAGCGAGACTTCCCAAAACCAAATAAGTCGGGGAAAAATTTAATGAAATATAACAAGGGAAGGTGTAGAGTCCTGCATCTGGGTAGGAACAACCCCAGCTTCCATTATAAATTGGGGAATGACCTATTAGAGAGCAGCGTAGGAGAAAGGGACCTGGGGGTCCTGGTGGACAACAGGATTACCATGAGCCAGCACTGTGCCCTTGTGGCCAGGAAGACCAATGGCATCCTGGGGTGTATTGCAAGGGGAGTGGTTAGTAGGTCGAAAAAGGTTCTCCTTCCCCTCTACTCTGCCCTGGTGAGACCACACCTGGAATATTGTGTCCAGTTCTGGGCCCCTCAGTTCAAGAAGGACAGGGAACTGCTGGAGAGAGTCCAGCACAGGGCAACAAAGATGATGAAGGGAGTGGAGCATCTCCCTTATGAGGAAAGGCTGAGGGAGCTGGGTCTCTTTAGCTTGGAGAAGAGGAGACTGGGGGGCGACCTTATTAATGTTTATAAATATATAAAGGGTGAGTGTCACAAGGATGGAGCCAGGCTCTTCTCGGTGACATCTGACGGCAGGACAAGGGGTAATGGGTTCAAATTGGAACACAAGAGGTTCCACTTAAATTTGAGAAGAAACTTCTTCTCAGTAAAGGTAACAGAACATTGGAACAGGCTGGATTGGGGAGGGGTGTTGTGGAGTCTTCTTCTCTGGAGACATTCAAAACCTGCCTGGACACATTCCTGTGTAACATCATCCAGGTGTTCCTGCTCTGGCAGGGGGATTGGACTGGATGATCTCTTGAGGTCCCTTCCAATCCCTAACATTCTGTGATTCTGTGAAGTCACTAGCACATTAGGGTAACCATTGCACACTGGCCAAGATTCAAACTGTCTGATTTTTGGTACATGATGCATCATAGTTAACGTTGCAATCATGCTGGTCAGGAATTATCCATCCTCACGTAGGCCTCTACATCTGAGAGCATCAGACAGATTTCTTTCAGAGTCAATGGTCGCATTTCCAAGGCTGAATTCATCTGGTGTCATTTAGATATCCATTTTTAAAAAAAGAGGAGACACCAAGCCCACATACCTCCACATTGAACCTCAGGCTGGAAATCCAAATTTGAATCTCTAACAGCAAATAGATACACATATGTCCTTTACTGAATTGAGTCTCAGTCACTAGAAGAGGCCCAAGGTTTCAGGCAGATTCACATAGAAATTCAAGTAGTAAGAGCTAAACTTCACAGAAGTCCTCTGTAGCATCAAAAGGGAAGTTTGTGTGCCACAAAGACCAGCGATGGTAACATACGCCTTCAGTTACATCCCCCTGTATTGATGCGTGCTGCTAGAAGGAAAGTGGTACAGACTCCATACTGTGCTCCACCAGGATGTTTGCCACCAAATTTGGACTACACACAATGTGGCTAATGCAACAGGTCAACATAGAGGCTGGTTATTAACTTAAATCCCATGACTGTGAATCAAGACTAACAAAAAACCATTAGAACTCCAGGACCCAGACTTAAGCCAGTATAAGCTTTAAGCCAGAATTAACTCTGAATGCAGGGGCTTAGTTTGGCAACCCCAGATCTTTCTCATGAATTCAGTGAAGATTAGGCTGTTAGCAATGACTAATCAGAACAGTCTCTTAGGAAAAGAAGAGTTTAATTACCTCAGTGTACTACTCAGTGACTTGCCTAGACATACCACACACTGAAAGATACGTGACAATGTGGGTGCTGCAGTTTATATCATCACGAGCTCAGGACAGCCCTGTTAGTCATGAGTTTAATTCCCGTCTCCCTCTTTTCTGAAGTACATTAGCTGCTATGGAAACAGTGTCATTAGAATGGGCAGGGCATTCTGGCACCCAGATGAACCCCATGCTTATGCTCAACAATGTATCTTCTATGCAGAGCTCTAGCTAGTCTAACACACACAGAGTCTGAGGTGCATTTCTATACAAAGGAATTAATTCAGAAAAATTTTGAAGTTCATTTCCCTACCCTTGTTTTGTGGTGGGCTTCTTATACCCTATAATGTCATAAAACAGCAAACTTCACAGCACACACAGCTGCAATGATTGACAATGTGATATTCAGTTAAGAAAGCTTGAGAAATACCTCCTTGCACCAAAAATGCAAGACTAGAATCCTTCTGCTGAATTATAATCACAATTTAATTAATTTAAATTCTTGTGCTTCTTGCAATTCTCCTTTTGAAAGGAGACTGGAAGAAATGCTACCTCAACTGGATCAACAGATGCAGAGAGAATCTAGACTTTTACATCTTCATGTTAAACACCACTTACCAAAAGACTAAGATACAATCAGTCTTTTTTCTTTTTTTTTTTTTTTTTTTAATAATAATAAAAAAAAAGGCAGCAGGTCTCCTTAATTAAGGAGCCTATCAAATGCCATAGTCTGAATGAAAATTTTTACAGAGGAATAATGAAATAAGAACTTCCCTGCTCAATCAAATCAATGGCTCATCTGTTCCTGTATCTAAATGTGACAACTGCCAAATGTTTTGAGCAAGATGTAACCAATTCCTTTTCTGCTACTGCCACTCATTTCAATCCTACTAGACTATAACCTGCCTTGTCACACTCCTCCCAATTCCGGTGTGTGATCACAGATAGGGCAATCGGTTTGGAAAAGCTTCTGAAATATTTACTAGATTTTATAATACCTGGAATGTCAGGAAATAATAATAAACCAAACAATTATAGTACATACCGCTTTTTCCAACAGGAGTGTGCTTGGTCTATTTATCTTTCCCAGTCCTTTGTCTTCATTTTTTAAAAAACTATACAGTAAATTCTGAGATATTACAAGGAAAGCAACTGCCAGATCTCTCATGCAAGCCCAGAAGTGACTGAACTACCTCTGCTTTAACAACCAGTCTTACGCCACTGTAGAGACCCAAAAGACTAGGAAAAATTCAGCAAAGCTTCTAAAGCAGGAATCTTGTAAAATTCAACTTATCACATTCGTGATAGCACAACTTCCAAATTGTCATTTTTGTTCTTCTTGTGAGAAGCAGCAAACACCATCAGCATTTCATTGAAGAATATGCATGCCTCCATTTACCACTGAATTCTGAACAGCAGCCTCCTGTGTCTGAAGAAGCTATTTTTTTTTTCTCTGAAATAGGATAGTCAAATTAGCTATTAGTAATTTACCCAGAGTAAATTAGACTTGACTGATTATTATCTGCCAATCTGTAGAAATAGTTAACTAGAAAACAGAATGGAGGAACATCATGTGACTGTTAACTTCTAACAAACTGCAGTCAGAGAAGCTGGAATGTGCAGTAACACCTGAAATGCATATTGCAGTGCAGAAGGAAGTTGACTTGGAAAGCTAAAGCCTTGGGCTCCCCCCTGCAATGCTGTTTGGACAAAGAAGAACAACTAACCGCAGTAAAATAGGCAATAGCTTTTTCTTCTTAGCTAGAAAATTTCCAATGCTGCCTTTAAAATTGTTAGTAATCTGTTAGATTTTGACAAGGCTGTTGTCTACTATTTATTGTTAAGCAGAACCAAAAAGGAGTCCATCTCTGGGGAGAGGGTCTTACCTGTCTTTAGTCTTGATGGAGGAACACCAGTAACGAAGAGGGTCTGCAAAGCCAGATAGTTCATCAAAGACCAATGAAGCTGTGGAGCTGCACAGCTCTCCCTTGAACACTAGAGTCAAGTGCAATGGCTGACTACTAAGAATTAATATCCCCGAAGGACTGTAAAATGGTCAGAGGCACAGTAAGCCTGTGGAGCTATGACAGATGCTGGTCACAGCCCAATCACCATGCAAGCAATTCTCAGTCACATCAGCAGATACTTTGTTTACCTGGGACTTTTACAAGTGGAAGGAATCAATGACATTCTCCAGGAGACTGGTCATCTAATCACAATGGTTTTTGACCTTTTCAGTTTGCATACACTGAAACATTTTTGGGTCTCTCTTGTAGAGCTCTGTACAGTGATTTTAAGCCAATGACAATAGGCTTGCTTCTCTTAGTTGCTTTTTCAAATAGCTTAGATGTAGTGCACCCACTTCTATAAGTCGAAAACTAAAGATATCCCAGTAGATGTTTTCCACACCTAACCATAAAATCCAGTGACTTAAAATAAAAAAACCAGTTTATTAATACATTTTCATAGTAGTGATCACTACTTTGAAGATACTTCCACATTCTGTTAACTTTAACCTCCAATATGAGAGCAACCTGCCACCACACTGTAGTATTTGCATTGTGCTCTGTGAGACTAAGACAATATTTGGACGCCCAGATGCTGCAGGTTGGTCTTTCCAGATAGATCCTCCTGAGCAACCCTGCAGCAGAGGTAGATGAGCAAATCTACCTCTGTCTACATCTCTCAGTACCCTATTGCTACGTGGTGATCACAGGGTTGGGAAGAAAGTCTGCAGAGATAATGACTGCAATTTGGAAGGGCTTCTCTTTGTAAGCTTGCTTGCTGAGGCGGCACTAATTGCAGAGCAAGGCTTCAGCTCAGGGGGCCTCACAAGCAGAGCTGCCTACTCCTGAAGCTTAATTCCCTGATTCATGACCTTGGAACAGCAGGGACAGGGGAGAAGAGGGAACACATCTGACAGTTGTTGCACTGAGGAAGGCAGAGCGGCCTGAGGGTTCAGGACATAGATCCAGTCCTCAGCTCTATTTTCTGATGGATGTCAGCTGTGGACATCTCACAAAATCTGTCCTTGGACTTGAGTTTGTCTTGTAATGGCAATGACCAAGTGCTTTGAGGTATTTGGAAGACAGAAAATGCAGAAACATTTTGTAACATTTAATTATTAAATATAGGACTAGACAAAAACCTCTGAATCTTGTTATTATTCAGATAGATAAATATAGAGCTGGTTGCACTGAGTCCCTTCTGTGTTTTCCTTCTGTGAATATTATAGCAAGTGACAAGTAATATGGAATGAGAAAAAATGGAAAGAGAGGTAGAAGGAACTATTTTAAACTCGTATCAGAAACTGTTCACAGAAAAAGACTGTTGATTGTGCTAGCTTATTTGCATTTGAGGCCCGACTTGTCTGACAGTAAGAATAATAGTAATAAAAAACCTGATTATAAAGTCTACTGAACTCTCCTTTAGCCAAATCCCTGAAAAGCTTCAGAAATGGCATCTGAAGAACTTTATTTTCTCTTCAAGGAACTAATGTTCTGTGTATCAATATCACATCTTTCCAGGTAACTAAAGACAGGGATGGTAGCAGGAACCACTACAAAGGTATAAGCTGAACAGGGGAGTTAAAGCCCAAAAGCTTAAGAACAGTCCTAACAGAGGAAATGAGTGGAATTAACTGTTTCCAACAAAGATGACAAAGCAATGTCTCTCCAAAAGGATAAGTGAAAGATAGATACTTTATACGACTGATTTACCCTCCCAGCTGCACTGACCCATCAATACTAGAGCGCTGCCCCACACAGGTCAGGGATATCACCGGGGCACTCCCCAGCCTGGTGCCCGTGACAGACTACTACCCGCTGCTGATCTTCCAGACAGGTGGGAGGGAAGCTGCATCCCGTAGTCTGAAGGAAATGAAGAAAGACTTCAGGGCCTTGGGACAGTTGGTGAAAGAGTCTGGGGTAGAAGTTATTCTTTCTTCCCTCCTTCCCTTTTCGGGTGACGATGTGGGATAGATTAGAAGAATCCAGTCCACAAATGCTTGGTTACAAGACTGGTGCTACAGGCAGGGCTTTGGGTTCTTTGATAATGGCTGATTTTATGTCACCAGTCCAGACAGTAATACATGGAAAAGGTTTATCTCACAGGGGCAAAGGATGCTGGGACAGGAATTAGCAGGGCTCATTTGGGGAGCTTTAAACTAGATTCAAAGGGAGATGCACAGACCCAGCACCACAGGCCCAGCAGAAGGGCAGTTTTACATCAATGGAGGCAGAGAGCTACAGGTGAAGATTCTGAGGTGAGAGGACACTGTGTTCAAATAACAGAGAAATAATGTCCAGTCTTACCTCTTTTCTTTGAGACCGGTATAAACCTTACAGATATTGAAATAATAGCAACTGAAATGCCAATAAAGGAGCCCAGAAGAAAAATACATGAGTACAAAACATTATGTTGTACACAACAGCCACACAATGACCAAGAGGTCAGAGAGGAAAAAGGAACACAGAAGGACTTCTGATTTTTATTCCTTGATCTGCCACGTCTTTGCTAGATCATCCTCAGCAAGTCATTTACATGTCTTCTCTACATCCTATTTGTAGTTTATAAAAGAGGAAAAAATACTTTGAAGTGATTTGAGTTCTTCAGACAACAAGTGCTGCACATGAGAAGGATGTTATAATTATTATTAATTGATAGAGCTTGTATTTAAAAAAAAAAAAAAATCCCAAGTCCTTCTTAGGAATGAGTGTAGAAGTGGGCTATGATCCTGGAAATGTTCATAGTAAGGTACTTCTGAGAATATAAATTTTGGGACTACTTTTCTGCTACACAGCTATTGATGTAGACTGATGTTCTTCACAGAAAAGAGGGAGCCTTCCAAGAAAGCTCTAAGAGCATCTGGTAAATGAGCCAGAATTGCAAGTGCTCCTGAAATGAGAGCTTGTTTATTGGGTTGCACTGGCATCTCACGATAACATTTTGCAATTCATTTTTTTTTACTGTGTCTCACTTGATTAGAAAGAGCCTTTGTAAATCCAAACTAAAGCAAGTTTAGAGCAGTTAGTAGTTCCAAATTAAACAAACCCCCTTCCCTCTTATTACAAAAAAATGTATATTTTTATCTCTAAGTGTTTCCATTCAACAACTGCAACCAAGAAATATCCATACCCTGACAACGCAGTCCTTGCAGCTACTGTGGAAGGAAACCAATTCCTCCCTGACATATTCAGTGACTACCAAATAGCTCTTCCTAAGCACCTTCCAACATTTGCATTATATGAAAATATATAATATGTTATTATGTACTAATATATAATAGCATATAATAGTGTTGTATATAATAATATATAATTATATTGTATTAGAAATAAAAGTAATACTACTAACTTCTACTGTGGCATGAGAATCAATGAAGATGTAGCATAATTGCAGAATTTGCACTCGAAGTTTTATATTAAGATGACTGAGGCTGAAGACAGCAAAAGAAACTTTCAGTATCAGAGCTGCTTCCCTTGAGTAGATGGGGCTTTTTCTAGAAAAGCTCATTGCACTTCAGTATCCTCTCATAAATATATACCAGTAGTTACACCAGACAGGTACAGGCTGAGCACTCACGCTGCCCTGCTCTGGCTACACTGACTGCACACTCAGAACTGTTAATGTCAATGGCATCAATTCTCTTCTGTTTGACATAAATTCTGCCTTCATAATTAGAGTTTTCAAGCACTTGAAGACAACGGCTACTTTTCCTTTTTCTTACATTTCTGTTTTTACGTAAGGATTATTTTGAAATGCTTGCTAAAGTAGCAAGTTACCATAGCAAGTGTTCATTACAGTCTCAGTTTCAGCAAGGTTAGTGTGCATGGCCAGGGCAGATTGCCTTGGTCGGAACTGTCACCTTAATCTGTGCTGTCCCTTTCTGTTGATCATCCCTGCCTGTCATCTCCACTTATTTTTAGAACAGCACCTCTTTGGGAAAGGAACCACATTTCTGCAACACATTTTACCCAGTGACTAGCATAAGGCAGTTCCAATATAAATAAAGAGTTGTCAAAAATGAACAGAAGCATAGAGAGCTTCACTGGACATAGCAATGACTTTAAAACCCTAAGTTGCCCAGCTTGATGTATGCCACAGAGAATCCATTCCTTAATAATAAAGTTCACATTTCAGTGTGAAGAATTTTGGAGCAAACACTGTTGGCATTTGTCCACCAAGGAGGTACCAGTCACCATATTATATAAGGACTGAAGATAAAATTAGATTGAGAACAATGTGTAGCATCTTCTAGAGCACAATGACTCACATTCACACATGAGACTGTCAAGCTGGAACACAGCCATGGAGAGTTTAAAAACAAGGCTGCAGTAAAAAGTGCATCTCCAGATTCTTTTGTTGAAAATATGAAGATAGATAACTACAGAGCTAGGGGCATGCTAGTGCTCTCCAGCCTGTTGATTCCAGAGGCCACAGAAATTCATGAACCATACGAGATGAACAATATTACCTCCTTCCCTCCACTTAGCAAATTAGCAAACAGAAAGAATTAATGGGAAAAATCACAATAACATGAAGGTTAAATATCCCTAAGAGAAATGTCAGGAGATTCTATGTAGAAGGTGAAACCTTTTCCTGCAATGACATGTCAGCTCGCAGAGAGTCCACACTGCCTTATTCATACATCCCAGCTTAGCAGAGACTGGAAAATGTGGGATTCTGCACAGATCTGCCACTCAGAAAAAGTGTATTGTCCATATTGTGGTACACACAGAATGAGAGGAGTGGATCAGTCTGTCTGTAACCATCGCTTCTTCTCCATCATTTCAGCTTCCCAAGAAGGAAGCAACATTGCTGATCCTCACTTCAGTGCATTCTCCATCCATATTATTGTTGCACAGCCTTGCTCATCAACTCATGGAACTACAGGAAAGACAGACCATTTATGGCTTCTACTCTGGCATTGTCAACCTGCGTCCACAGCTACTCGTGTTTTATACTTTATCAGAAAATGGTCTTTGAAACAATTGCTGTGTCCTGACTGATGTCAATGCTTATGGCAAATACTGTCAAGAACCACCTCCCAAGCACTGTCAACACCTCTCAGTGAAGGTGTTCAGAAGCTGTCTCCCAACTAATGTCAAGAACTAGCAAAAAAGGTGGTCCGATGCTAGCACCTGATTGCTGTTAGTTCACAGCAGGCCTGGTCAAAGCCACTTCCTGACCGTTGTTGACATCAGCCAGTCAGGTCTCTTGTCTACATTGATGGTAACAGGAACAAAGTCACAATGCAGTTTCACTTCCATAACAGCTAAACAAAGAACCATAGAATCATTTTGGTTGGAAGAGACCCTCAAGATCATTGAGTCCAACCATAACCTAACTCTAGCACTAAACCATGTCCCTAAGAACCTTATCAACATGTCTTTTAAACACCTCCAGGGATGGTGACTCCACCACTTCCTTGGGCAGGCTGCTCCAGTCCTTTACAACCTTTCTGTGAAGAAATTTTTCCTAACATCCAATCTGAAATTCCCCTGGTGCAACTTGATGGCATCTCCTCTTATCCTATCACTTGCTATGTGGGAGAAGGGACCAACACCTTGGATGCTACAACCTCCTTTCAGGTGGTTGTCAACAGCAATAAGGTCTCCTCTTAGCCTCCTTTTCTCCAGGCTAAACAGCCCCAGTTCCATCAGCTGCTCCTCATCTGACTTTTTCTCCAGACCCCTCACCACCTTTGTTGTCCTTCTCTTAACTCTCTCCAGCACCTCAATGTCTTTCCTGTAGTGAGTGGCCCAAAACTGAACACAGGATTTGAAGTGTGGCCTCACCAGCACCAAGCAGAGGACAATCACTCCCCTAGTCCTGCTGGCCACACTATTCCTGATACAAGACAGGATGCTGTTGGCCTTTCTGGCCACACTGCTGGCTCATGTTCAGCCAGCTGTTGATCAATGCCCCCAGGTCCTTTTCCACCAGGCAGCTTTCCAGCCACTCTTCCCTGAGCCCATAGCATTCACAGGGTTGTTGTGTCCCAAGTGCAGAACCCGGCACTTGGCCTTGTTGAACCTCATGCCATTGGCCTCAGCCCATCAATCAAGCTGGTCCAGATCCCTCTGTAGAGCCTTCCTACCCTCAAGCAGATCAACACTTCCACTCAATGTTCATTACAACCTCATCTCACAATCAGCAAGCACCTTATTCTGTACCTTAGCTAGCATAGAATCCCTGCAACACATGGGAGTTAACAGCACTAAACAAAAATTATCCAGCAGTTTTGTCCAAGTCTGAATAAACAATCAGTAAAAATACCACCACTTACACATGGTGGATCTTATTGCCATGAGATCTTCCCTCTGCCATATTCAGCTGAATCTTCCTTAAGATTTCTCTTTTCCTTTGTTTTACCTTCTTTTGCTATGCTTCTCTGTAAGCAACACTTCTCACTCCTTGATTTTAAATAATTATCTCGTCCCTACTTAGTCACAAATTAGTCAAGTTGCACATATTTAGTTTGTTCATATAAATTCACATGCAACTGTTTGACTCCTTTAGGAGATGCAAAAAGCAAAGAATGCTTCTAGTGAAAGGAGAAAAACGACAGATTGTCCTGCAATGTGTGTGTGTATATATATACACACATACACTGTATGTTCTGGCACATGGCAGGGTGTATTTACTGTATGAGGCCATATGCTTGAAGAATTAGAACAGAGGAAAAAAGCCAATTTCTGAATGTTGTATATCTATTTTGCATATTGTCAAATAGATTCTAAATATATGGGAAACAAAATTCGTGAGATTCACAATTCATACAGGACAGGCAATCACATATAAAGATCAGCGAGTGTTCAGGAGTCAGATTTACAAACAAAGAAGGCACAACGCTTCTTATCTGTATGAAGATGTATCACTGCTCTTGTTTTTTCAGCTTTTCAAAAGAACCTCTCTTAAAACTCTGAGCATGCCAAATGCAACAGAAACATTATCATAATCCTTGCATCATGTGGATTTACAAGGCTGTTTCCACCAGCCCAGAGGTGGACGCACTGAGCACCATAGTACGTCACATAATACAAACATGTCCACAGTCAATTTGATGCTTTGCATGAAAGTATACACACATTAAATGGATGAAAACACTGACAGTTAAAACACTTTTTCAACCTAACAGAAAACAGCATAACAAGGAGAATTAGCTGAGCACTGGAAACTCAAGCAAGATAAATTTGTCAGAGAAAATAGGACTCAATAACTTCCAATGAGTTTGAATAAGTAGATTTTGCTTGTAGCCAGAAGAGATGTAAATATTTAGAAAAAGAAGTTACATCTATGCTTTCATACCCTTTGTTGCTTGTTGTTTTTTTGGGTTTGAGACTTCTTTTATTCCTTTCTGTTATTATGAGACAGAAATACCCATGTTATGTGACATTTCCTCCCTTCCACAAGTGTTTAAGTGGAAAGAGACTAGCTCTTCAACAGCAACAGTTAAAGGTTATGGACACAACACATTTGTGTCTAGTTGTCTACATCAAGTGTTGCCTTGTGAAATCATTAAAAAAAAGAGACGGGGAAACCAGGAACCAGCTCTCCTCTTTAGGCTTTTTAGGTCTATAAAGAATTAGACATGCTATTTTCAACTTACTCAGCATCTTCTCTGGAACCTCTTAACCTAAGGAATTATAAAGCGCCACTGTGAAGTGACCATCTTTCTGATTTTGTAATGTTATTCTGTTAAATTAACAGTTGTGAATAATTCAAATTACTAGAAAGCAATTCAATTAGTTAAATTAGTTTTAGTCTAGCAAATTATGTCAATAAAGGACTTCATCACACATCAAAGCACAAACTCCTCTTAAAAAATGTCCCAAAACCACAGCTGTCTTAACAAGGGACCTTAAATACAAAGATCTTCCTGAAGAACAGATTAGAAACTCTGGCTCTTTCAGAGAAACCCACTCTTACCTTGTGATGGCACGAGGGATCAATTACACAATATATTTCCAAAGACTTAAATTAACTGCTGCCTAGAGAATACCTCTGTATTCTTGATAGACTTCATTTCCATTTCCAGACTGGCCACTGATTATTCATGAAACCTCAAGCCTCTTCTCATTCCAGTACCTCAGTTTCCCTTCCTCTCAAATATGAGGACCATGATGTTGGTATCTACATGGATATGATGGATTCTCAGGAGTATTTCTCAGATGACTTGAAGTCATCTGAGCAGTGCCATTTCAGTAGAAACCATGAATGATTAGCAGGTGTTGCTATTACAGTGAAAACTTGTTATATTTTAAAATCTAACATTTTGAGTGAAAGAAAAACTAAACAAAACAACACCTTTTGGTTTCTACAGCAAACCTTAGGTGGTCATTTGATTTTAACCTTCAAGATTCTTTTAAATTTATTGTGCAGTGAAAGAAGATTGAGAGCAGGATCTGGAAAAGAATCAGGAATTCACTGTCTTCCTTCTTAATAGCCACTTCAGACCTGCAACATTGATCCCCATTAGCCATCATTATGGCACCTTGCCCCACTGGTTAGAAGAGGTTTTTTCCTAGTGTGCTGAGCAAGAAGTCTCCAGCCAGCCCGTGCAGAGGCAGGACTTCATGCATAATATGAAAGAAACAGTAACAATGACAGGACAAAAAGGACTTTGACAGAGAAAGATTGATGGCGGCAAATAGAGAAGTGTCACAAAGCCAACCTCATGCTTGCCAGGCTCCAAAGCCACATTTGTCATCTGTGGCACTTTCTCCCTGGTGCAAGCTGCTTGTCAAATGGACTAGTTCAAATGTTCAGCAGGCGAGGAGATGTGGAGGTGAAGAAGTGAAGACATCATTCTTCATTACTCACTTCAGAAAGGGGGAAAGGAAAATAAGAAAAAGTCGACCACAGTGCAGTCTTGATTAATTACCAGACGTGGCAGTGACAGTGAAAGCCAGAGGAGGGTGAATTTTATTGCTATATATGCCCAGTGCAAACCCAACTTCCCTGAGAACCAGCAGCTCAATGAAACAGGCAGGAGCTCCCGGATCCTCACAGCCTGCAGGCTGAGAACACAGACCTGCCCAGCCCCTCCACGCTGGGCCTCAGATCTTTCTGACTGGCAAACCGCAGGGACTGTCGGTAGCTTTGGCCTTACAGTGAGCAATAAGTTGCATATGGAGTTGTCAATACGGAGATTGCACGTACAGAGTATGAGAACAATTATTTTGTGTAGAACTGAAATGCCTGTGAAGAGGATTTAAATACTTTCGAAGTGTAAATCACATGCAATTGTGATGTTTTTTGTCTAGCTGATCTCTACCCTATAAGTTGACAGAGACTTTGAAACACCTACCTGTATTGCTAAAGTTGCCAATAACTGATCTCTCCTTACATGTTATTTAAAACCATTTAGAGTGCAATTATGCTAGGAAAGCAGTTCAGTTAAAATGCCATTATGGGTCTCATATCATGTATGCTTAGCATTAAATAAATAAATAAATAAATAAAACAATCTGGTTTTTCCTTCCCTAATTGCCAACCTTGTAATCTCAGCCTGTGATCTGAAGTTGACACCTTTCCAGCCCATACATCATGTGGCATAAAGAATGCACCTTTGGACTTTTTAAACAATTATATAAAAACATTTAAGCCATGAAAGACATGTCTCTCTCTGCTCTCAAAGTTCTGCCGACTTTAATAGGAGTGAAAAATATTTCAAATGCATCTTAATTTCTATATCCTGCAGTTCTAATTCCACAGTCACAAAGGGTTAAAAATCATTTCCATTATTACTTGAACAAATAGACTTGAGATTTCAGCAGTCTTGGATCATATTCCACCAAGTTTCAATCACAGTGGCAGCTACTGGCAACCACTTGTCCCACGTTCATTAGTAGCAAAAATTGCTTTCAACAGTGGTTGAGTGTGGATTAGACCAACTGATGACAATCACTGTTAAATGACAGGTTGCTTTGCGAGTACATACACAGTTTAAACATTTAGAGGCCCAGGGCTGACGAAGGACTCCTAAGCATGAATCTCTGCACTACCCATAATAAAGGACTCTGAGACAGAGGACCTGGACTGTGAACACTGTATTTACACAGTCCCTGGAACAAGAACAATTTTCTGAGCTTAAAAACACAAAGGTTTCAAAGGTTTCAATAGGTGCAGGAGGTCTAAAAAACATACCCAACTGTGTGGCCCCTCCCATTCTTCTCCCATCCCATCACCTCCATCTAAGGAGACAAACATAAGGAGACCCAAAAAACTGACAAAACAAAAATCTATTCAGGCATTCAGTGCAGCTAAGCTGGTAGCATTTTCAGGTGCACATAGGAGCAGAGCAGGAGACCACTTAGTAGAATTCTGTCAGAATGAGCAGATACATACAGGGTACCAGACAGTTATGCTGCCTAAGCAAATTTTTCAGTATCACTTAAGCTGCACTTTAAACACCAAAGTGCTTTTGTGGATTCTGGCCACAGCCTTTTGGAACTGAGACTTTCCACCTGCTTGTTGACAGAATATTTAAAAATCTTCAAGGTATGCATCCTCCTAAAACATGAAAGAGGTAAGTGCTATTACCTTCACTTTCACAGCTGGGAAACTGAGCCCTACAATATGGCCAGAAAAGAAAGAAGCGGACAGTAGAGTATCTTTCAGAAAGCCAGGGAGCAGCTGTATCCAAGCTGTATCAGAGTCAGAAACAGGACACCTGGAAAGTATGATGTCCCTGCTGAGAGACAGAGGTCGTCAGTTGTAGATGGATACCATAACACTTCTGCAGGGAGAATAGCACATTACCTCTGCATGGATCTGCTCTACACAGCACAAGGACACCAGTCTTGTGGAGCTGGGCCAGTGCACTCAACACCATGCTTGGCTGTGCAGCACAGAAAGGCCAGTCACTGCTCAAAGTCACCTTACATGTCTACAGAACTTACGGCAAATACAAAACCTAAACTCCTAAAAATGGCATAATTTTCGTCTCCTCACTCCCCTCGCCTGATTATCACATTAAAAATAGTCCCATCTTTTCAAAACATAAACACTGTCACCCTCAAAGTGTGTGTGTTTTCCCAGCAAAAATGAGTCACTTTCCAAGCAAAGGTAAACTTCCTTCAGAAGCTTTGTATTACATTGCCCTCAGCACCATTTTCATGGAAACCTACCATACCTGTTTTATCAGGGTTTCTCACAAAGCAAAATCTGAGCAGGTGCAAAATCCAGAAAAAGAAATCTGTAAAGTTTTGTGCCTTTTCTTTAATGGTTTTGATTTCACCTGGTTCTAAACTGCAGCTCAAGTTGCACAAAATACATACTACTACTAAGCGCCTGTATTTTCCCTGACACACTTTATTCATTGACCCCACATATTGAAAGCCACCATGAAAGACTGTTCTGCTTTGCATTTATTTGTCACATTCACTGGCTCTCAGTGTCCCTCGCTGCAGCTGGTGCCTCAGTAAAGCTCTGGAGATCTGCCCCCTCATCAGTTCCACTCTGAAGGCACCCAGATCTGCTCTCAAGCAAAGAAAAAGAAATGTGGCTCCAAATGCCTGAGTGGCTTTCCCCTTCAGCCCTCCCTGCAGGCATCCATATTTTGTTCTTTCCAGATAAGCCTCCAAGTTATAGCCACTATCCTTCTTCCTGGCCTGTCAATGAAGCCTGACAACCCTTTCTCTTAATCACCTGAAGCCATCAGTCATTATGAGGGACATGCCAATCCACAGCTTGAACATGTTACACTCACAGGAATCCCACCACTGTCTAGGCTACCCAGTGACAGCTTCTGACCCAGTGTTCTAAACCAAGGCAAAGGGCCTGAGGCAGAATAACACAACAGATGTACCACCACCAGGTTGGCACTCTCCTGCACCCTATGCCCACATCAGAGCTCCCCAGCAACAGCAGGAATTAGATTCTGCTGAGGCAGAAACCATGTATTTTATCATGTACAAATTCAAAACACTGTATGACACATCTTTATCTTTGTGCTTGAACTAATAGAGAATCTCTGTCAATGGAGAAGAGGTATGACACAGCTGAGAGACTCTTATTCAAGTTGGTAGAGGAAGCTATATACAAATTCATCAGACAAGAGAAGATCTTCCTACCTCTTGCCCCAAAGCCCAAACTAAATGTTTCAGATGTTGAAAAATACAGTGGGTTCTTTCCTATCATTGTTCTATATTTGCAGCTGACAATACAGTCACTATTGAAACTGGGAAGCAAAAAAATGCCTAAGCAACCAAAAAAACTAGTTTATTTCAATTGCCCAAACATGAGCTAGAAATACTAGAAAAGGTACAAGAAAGACTTCCTACATTGAAAATCCAATATGATTACCTAGATGACAGTGTTTAACTGACAGAAGAAGGTAAAGAAGTTATGCAAAAATGTTGAGATGATCTGTTTCTATCTCTTAGTCTGGACACTTAAACAGGATGATCTCTCCATACCATGCCGCCCTATGGCTCTTCTGTGCAGAGCAGGCATAACACTCAGTGTTCTTTGCACAGGGTGTCAAACAGCAGGGAATACAGGCTGAAAGATGAATACATCCCCTAGGTTCAATACATGCAAAAGCAACATCAAAGTCTTGTAATTTAATGTGTGCTCTGATGTTTATCCTCACTCTGCTTAGGCTGGTGAAAAGTATAGATCAGATGCTTAATGTCTTTAACAGCCACCTAACACTAGAATCAATATTGCCAAACACCATGGGCTGTCCCTCATTAATGCCTTTGCATCAGTGGTGCCTCTGATTTAACGTACTTTTAATAGTTTACAGCATTTGATCTATACACTTCACTTGCCTAAACAGAAAGAAAGAAACATCTCTTGACACAACTGTACATAATGTGCATGGGCTATGAAACTAGAGAAGAAGTAGAGTATGAACGTTGGGGATAGTGGCTGCAGATCACAGTCACTCTTATCACTGACCTTGACTCTTTAATTAAAAGAGACAAAATGTCAAGATTCCAGCAAAGAAGTGATAGTGACGGTTATGAAATATATAAAGTTCCTGCAGGCGTCAGAGAGAGGGGAAGACATCAAGGAAAAGAGCAACTTTTACTTTACTCATGTTTAAGGAGTTCTTTGGGGTGCTATAAACACAAGAAGCAAGAAGGCTCTGATTTTTCATCTTTGGGGCTTGTGCTAGAAAGGCTGAGACTTGTCTTCTTTGGGACTGGTGCAAAATCCACCCCTCTCCTGTCTTAATGCTGTAACACACAGCATGAAGGCATTTCTGTGGGACATCACATGATGGTACCGGGTACATCAGGATATTCTGGGGCCTCCTGCCATGAGGTGATGGTGTGACTACACAACAGAAGCACGCATGGGCAGATGGATTGTCCCACTGCACAAACACTAAAAGGAAGCTACAGAAGTAATATTCATCAGATCCAGCCCCTTCAGAACTATTTAATACCTGTTGTGTGTATTCTCTATGTGTGTGTGCAGGAGTGTATATAAATATATATACATACATACACACATAAAGATATATCATCTCTACTCAACGACATCCAGAAACTAAGTACAATCTTTACAGGGTGGGTCTTGTACCCAGATAAATTGCATAACCACAACCCATACATAACCACAGAAATGTATCTCTGGATTCCTATGCTTGTGGCCACAGCTCAGTAAAAAGCACTCTCTCCTAAAGGATGACAAACAACATCCTCACGCTTTTTAGACTTTTGCTTTTATGATTGCATCCTAGCAGCTTATCATGTGTTTCCATACCTGGGGTCTCCAAGGAAATTCCTTACCACCTGGTTACTGCTGGATTTTAGATTCCACCATGATAGAGAAAAGTTCTGCATTTCCGTGGAGACTTTGCCCTCTAACTTAATAAGCAGCACAGAACCTCGCTCTATGAAACAGCTCAGAAGGGCAGATGACAATGCATTGCTCTTCCCTGCACCTTGGCCTACTCATCACCTTATCTTAGCTCAATAATTTTGTTTCAGCCTTACTGCAGCTGCATTCCATATAAATACATCTTTCACCTTCCACCTTTGCCTCATGCTCTATTCAGACAACATAATGTTCCTTGCCCTGTGGAAAAGGAGGGAACAGGAACTGCAGCCCCTTGCCTATAGGAGAACAGTGCATCACTCTCAGAAATGTACATGAGGATTTGGTCTAACGTTTTATCACCTGTAACTCAGCTGATATTTCTGCACAGTCTCTGATTCTGTCAGCCTCATTTCTTTCCACTACAGACAGGTTTGACATCTTCCTCAAGAAAATAAGAGTACAAGAAAGGGGTGGTAGAGAGGAAGAGGAGGAAGGCAGTGCATGTTTGTTCTGTAATAGCTTGAGGAAGGTGTGTGGGGGATGGAGTAGGGCTAGAGCTATCATCCAGTAATCACAGCTCAGGAAGAAAAGCTTGCACTGTAAGGCATGCAACATCTTTGGAATGTGATTTACACTTGATAAGCAGATTTTCTTTTATATTCTCTTCCGTTCCCTGCTTTTCTCTCACCAACCTATAGCACATGGGAATATTTTCCTTCTATTATTAAAGTGGAGGGGTTTTTTATCTCCTGTTCTTGCAATGAAAGAAAAAACATGAACAAACCCATTTAAAAACCCTCACAAAGAAGAATATTCTGAAAATCTAGCTAGAGTAGCTCAAGAAAGCAGCTAACACAACTTGGATTAAATAGGAGAGAGATGGAGCAGTTCCGGGTTCTCAGCTCCCTTTAGCATTTGCTGTGTGATCACCTTCTGTAGTAAAACCCCTGGAGAGAGCTTGCAGCCTGTTTATCTCCAGGCTTTTGAAGTAAGAACTAGGAGTACCTATGTTTCCCACCTGCACAATCTCCCTCATTCATTTTAACGTGTGAAAGCCTTTAGGACTCAGTGTCAAATGCACTGTGCAAGGAAGTGTGTTAAGGCAAAACAGGGTTTCAAAGAGTCAGTACAGTGGGCAAGTGCAGAGAACCCAGGAATATGAGCAGGAAATGCTTGCAAAAGAGGTAGCAGCCTGTTACTGTACTCCACTGACAAGTTCTGTCACTAACTCAGCAAAGGGTGGGGAAGGAAGAGAAAACTCCGGTGGTTTCCAAAAGAATGGCAAACATGATCTGGTAGTATGGGGCTTGCGCTAGCAGTTAGGAGTTCCGGTCTTACTGCAGCTCTGTGTCCTCTCTCCAGTGAAGCACTGACCACATTACGCCACTTCTCTGAAATTCAGTTTTCCATCAGTAAAATGGTCATGTTTTGACTCTCTTCCATAAAGCACAAAGATCCACAGAAAACTGCCACATAAGTGCTAATTATTGGTAAAAATAAGATTCTGTTCTAACTCCTTAAGACAAACTAGCAGGAGCTTAGGAAATGAACAGCGCAATCTCAATAATGATGATCATCCCAACAGCACTAGCATGTTTAGCTCTGTATAAATCAGGCCTGGCAGTTTGATGAGTTGCAAGGAAGGCGATGTTGTGTCTCAAGAGGAATGGACAAGTGCTGACAGCTCACCAAGGCTTCCTCTGCACAGACATTAAGCAGCTTTCAGCAAATGCTCAAACTCCCGCGAGAGGAAAGAACAGTGGAGAGGGAGGGAAAGAAAAACATTTTGTAAACTTTTTTTTCTCTCTCTCTTTTTTTTTTTTTTTTAACTTCTGTTGCTGTTCCATCTCCCTCCCTAGCTCCTTTTTATTACAAATTAAATAATTACTGGGCTGTAGCCCAAAACACTGAAGATTTCACATCTTGTTTGGTCTAATTATATCAGCTGGCCTGACAAAACGGTTTCATCAATGGAATTGCCTTGCAAGAGCTCCGGCTAATCAATTCTTTGACACTTAATTAAGAACTCTGCTGGTCTGTAAGGATTCAGGGGAGGGGGGGAGATGTTGGGCAGCAGAGTGTCTGGATACGCAATGTAGAGCACAGGTTGTTAAAACTCCTGGCACAAATGGACCTCCGCCTCCCTCAATGTCCCTGCTCATCTTCCAGCTTTAATATCACCTCACACTTTATCTGTCTCTCTAACCACTTGCTTCAGTTGGGGTTTTTTTATTACTTTAATCTCAGCCCTGCCACCAGTAATGGCTTCAAAACCTCTCTAGGGCCTTAGATCTACTTTCAGACAGATGTTTCCAAAGCAGACTGCAGCAGACAGGCTCCAAGCATAACACTTCAAGCTGAAAGTGCATCGGACCTCACACACTAATCAGATTGACGTTGAGGCAGCATTTGGAAAGGAGGCCTCAGCAGAAAGTCAGCTGCCACAGTGAGAGGAACCCCAGGGCTGCTCCTCTGGGCCAGCAGCCACCCTCCTAGCAAGCACAGTGCCTGCAGGACCTTGCTGGCCGAAGGGTAAAGGCTTTCCCCTGAAAAACACTGCTACCAGCCTGAGCAATCTGGGGATCACCCAGCAGTACAGACTGTGACCCATCTCTGCAGCAAGAAGACATTTGCGTTTATTTTGAATGACAACTGCATGCAATTCCAAGCTTATATTGTTTTTCATGGTTATACTGGCTTTTACCTGGCTAATAGAGGACAGATGATGTTCATTCTGGCAGGAAGATAGTATCTGATCTAGCATAAATATTGCCACTCAGTGCAAAGTTAACCCACTAACATTTTTAATAGCCCTATTCTTGCAATGTAAATTTAACCTGGATCAAGTACATTTTATCATTTGCTGGCAGTCTGTTTTGATCTAGCCCCAGAGCAGAAATTAAAATCTGTGAGCCACTTACAAGCTATCATTTAAGAAAGTGGCATTTATAAGCAAATAGATAATTAAAAAACAAACAACCAACAGTGCAACAAACCAGCAAAAACAAATTAGTAAAAAAATCTAGAATCTGCCTGGGTAAAAACTAGTTTAGAAATGTTTAAAGAAAACACATGGGAATTGCACCCAACGTCATTTCAGGTGCTAAAGCTGCATCACCAAGCTACCTACACAGCCCCTGCTTGCTGCTCCTCTCATGGAAAGCCAGAGGTTTGCAATATCAGAGGTAAACAAGAGATGGGAGGCACTCTTAGCCTGAGCACACACTAGCCAGATGTGCCTTACCATGCCTGGTTACACTGCAGATCTAAAGCTTCAGGTTCAATTCCAGTAGTGTCAAAGACTGATCAAGAGCTGGAAAGCCAAATGCTTCACTGCAAAGAAAGTAGCTGGTGACAGGCAGGCAGTCCTTCACAGCATGAACACATTCAGAGCTGTGACCCAGAGGACCCTGACAGCAGTTCATAGCTTTCCATTTCTAAACTCTCCAAATTTTGCAGTTTAACTGAGAAGGCCTTAGATGAAAAACAAGCCTTAACCTTCTGAAGTTTAGGATTCAAATTTGAAGACTGCCTTAGGAAAGGAATCAACCAATAATGTAACGGGAAATGACAAAATGAATTTTACACACATTTTCTCTACATCTGAAAGACATTAGCTAGTAAGTGTAAACTCCTTTATTTGTTGGGTCCATTCCTGGTTTGGAAAGCCACAAGATTCCAAATAAAAGCAAAATAATATCTTTTTTTAATCAAATTGCTAGGTGTAACATGAACTCTTATCATTACTAGATGGCATACATGGAAGACTCCCAGAATCCATTGTCTCAAATGGGAACGCAAATTGGTAACAGTGGCAGTGTCAATACATACACTTAAGTTTTGGCCACCTTGAAAGACCATGGGAAACCCAGACACACTCCACAGAAACAAAAGTAGAGGAAAGCAAGCAGGCATCTCCTTTATTTCTAAGCTTCTAGGGTTAGTCTTATCGAAGTAGCATCAAGAAAAGAGGGCCTAATATTCTCTTCCAGTTTTTGTTACTGTCCTCTCCTAGTGTCAATGCTGCCAGTTTTTTTCCCTTTGCACCTCCTGCCATCAGGACATACTTTTCTGCAACCCCTTCTCTCACTACCATTGAGTTTCAGTTTATTTTTTTACCCCAAGAAAGCACTAGCCCCTACACCTCACTCAGTTTTTCTACTTCTTTGAAAATAAAGTTGCCTTGTTTTCACTGTCATTGGTAGAGGTATGGCAGTTTACACGGTGTAAAGTTTTTCTTATACTAGATAATAAACTTAATACGAATTATACAAATAATAATGGACAACTGCTAAAACACAGCTGAGTTTCTAGCTTGCAGCAAACAGTGACTTTTGCAAAGAACTAGCTGACTACCCAGATCAGCTGGTACCCAAAAAATATGAACGCAACAGAGCAAATGGAACATGAGGCTAGTGAAAAATGGAAATTGGAAATTAATTATGAACAGAATGAGAAAGATTGAAAAACTACCTTTATAAAGCTCTGCATTGACTTCAGTCTTTCAGTGTTGACTGACTGTCAGGAAGTTAATATTTTGCTGTAAGAAATGTGCAAATCCTTCATATTTGTAATTTTATTTTTTGGTGGTAGGTAAAAAAAAATTGAGAAAGAGCTCCATTTGCTTCTTCCCAGAGAATATGATTTCAAATTTCAATTAAAATGAAATGAGCAGCACGATTATCGCTATAGAGCAGGCGCCTGGTAGCAGCAATAGGCCTCTTTCACTGCCATGGCAACCGGTCCTCATTGTCACGGCTACCTTGGCACTACATGTAATTGTCGATGTGTGAGCCTGACTGATAATACACAATCAATACCCCATAAGCAGAAAACATCATTTTCAGTCTGGGGAAAATAAAAAAAAAATGGGGGGGGGAGGAGAGGGATGTGCTTGTAAAAGAGAACGAAAGAAGGAAAGAGAAACAGGGAAAGGAGAAAAACAGAGGGTGGGAAAGAAGAAGGGAGACCTAACTCTGAAACACCTTCAACAATGAGGCATGCTGGTTTTTTTTCTATAAAGCAGATAGTTGGAAAAATCCCACCAGCACACATGAGCACCTGCTAAATCCCTCTAATAATATATTAACTAATTGTTTATGCTAAAATCATTAAAGCTTTATCTAAACACCACATCAGCCAAGAAAATGCTTTTATATATAACCAACAGTAATTCTGATAATGCCAAATTCTCAGTAAAGAGCTGGCTCATACAGTCCAGAGCAGGAAGCCGATTTTTCTATCCAGATCATTAGGTTTTTGTCTGAGTATAAAAACAAAATCAAAAAAGCCCAGGGAGCAAACAGATTATGTACGGAAAGCGGGAGGTTTGTCCTTAAACATAGAGCAGAAAGTGAACTGTGATATCAGAGTGGAAACAGGTGCAGGAGAAGGATAAATAGAGAAATAAAAAGTCTGCTCAGTATTAACACACTAATGCTTTGGTCAGTTCATGTTCTTCTCTGAACATTGTGTCCTTTTACCTAATGTTTGCATGCTGTTCAGTGCAATCAGGTCCCATTACTAGTGTAACACAAGTGTGAATGGAAATGCATAATAAAAAAGGACACACAGAAGAGTGTAAAGAGAGAAGTGTAGGGAAAGAAATTAACAGTGCAGAAAGAAAGCAGGAAAAGTGATGGAAAAAGCTTGACACTTTTTATAGGTCCGGGGTCTAAACATACAGTTATGCTGACTTCAGTGTCAGCTACCTGAACACTACACCTGTGTACACAGGCAAAACGGAGCATACAAGACTATCAGCTGATACCAGCAAGTTCAGTTGATAAGGTCCCAAGCAGCTACAAATGTGGACATGCAGCACCAGTTGTACATCCCCAGGGGACAAGCCCATAAGCAATGTCATTGAGATTTCAGGTCAAGCTGGAGTAAAATCCCTATGGGCTACCACGAAGTCAGTGTCTTCAGGTTTAAGGTGTTTCATTCCCTCAAAAGGCTCTAAGGGTAAATATCAGCAAACTGTGGACTCACCTGAAAAAGTGAGGGAATGACAAGGGAAGTGGATCCCTGCAGATACTAAAACAGTGATCTTAAAAACTCCTTAATGGGATCTAAGTACTCCTCCAGGAAAAGCAACACTCACGTGATTGTGTGGAAGTGAGATGCTCGCATTTCAGACCTCTGAACATATCTCGATGTTATCAGGTGGTATCAGTGGGGCTGAAGCCAATTAAGAAAAAAGCCCATGTACTTGTTCAGAATGGTACAGAGAGAAAGTGACCCATGTTCTCAAACCACCTTCTTCCAGATCTTTTTTCTTTCTTCAGTAGTTTTACTTATTTCAAAGAGAAACTCAAAAGACATTTTGCAGGTATGCATTAATAACTTTTGGGTTTCATAGCATAGCGCAGGGGCAGCTGATGGTACAATATGACATTGATAAGCTTGGCATATTAATACTGAATGCACAATGAGAATGTCTTCCTAAATCCCTTAAGAGATAATCATCTGTAATAAATTAACTACATCAGAGACAGAGAAGAAATTCTTATGTGGCTTGGATGAGCATGGGCAGATGTGAATCACCCTATTTTATGGTCTACCATTTCTTAAATATCAGCCTCGCATCTGTTGAAACTGGACAGGTACCTTTGGTTTTGACTGCTGTCTTTTCACTGATGTGCTTCTCTGAGATACCACATGTGGTAATATTAATTTTAAAAGCACATTGTGTATTCAAGTATCCAATATAGAAGTAAAAATGTGATCCTGAATGAGTCAGTTTAGATGAAGTTCCCAGTTCCCACACCCCAACTACACAATGTAGTTGCTGCTGAAAGTTCAGCTTTCCTAGATAATCAATTCTATTATAATTACACTGCCAGCATAATTCCTACCTACAATATCAATCACCTCTTGCATGAAGAGTAAGTGTATCATACAGATATGCCAAGTCCAAGAAGAATCCTGCATTAGTACTGTGGCAACATACTTCGCGTTCCCATATTGCCAATCAAGTCAATTCAGATAAAGCAGATCAAGGGAGAGTTACCTGAAGCAGCTTTAGCTTCTCTCTTTTTAATCCAAATCAGAGAAAAATAATGAAGGATATGGGTTTGACCACACCTTAGGCCAGCATGTTCACATATCATATAGCCCTGAATCTTTTATGTGCCTTCAAACTCCATGGCTCTTCTGAAACCGTATGATTGCATCTTCCTAAAACTCACACTCACTCTGGGAAGATTAACTGTAACTTCCATCTTTATTTGTCAAATTCATACTGCATAATAGATATGATAATTGGGCCCCAGTTGTCTAACATTTATGGAACAAACCTCTGATAACAACAGATTGACTGACAGCTCCAGTTGTAGAACACAAACACAAAGTCTTTTAGATTGTAATTTTCTAACTGTTAACACTAAAGCTAGAAAAGCAAAATTAAACAACAATAAAGGACATACCTGCAACAAATGCAATGTCAGAAATTTCCCTGCGGTTTCAGTGAGGCATTATTCTAAAATAAAACTTGAAGACATCCTAGAGTTCTAGTTTTACTAATATTCCACCGGTCTTGCCAGGGATGCCTCATCATTTCCCTGTATCTCAAGAGCTACTTTCCAGACACTTAGAAAGCTTTAATTTTCTTTTTCTTTTATGAACTTGAGCTTTATTTTACCTCCTGCCTCTGTGTGACCAAGTAGGACTGGTCAGGAGCACACTCTGAAAATGAATGTAAACCCCTAGCAGGCAAAGCCAGCAATCTGTTCCATTTTGGCTCTTTGTCAGAATATCTGATCTATTCTGACTTTCAAGTTCTGTTTGAGACAATGTGTCAGGAGAAGCAATCAAAACCATTTTTATTTACTGCATTCTTTTTAGTAATTGCAGCCTTTTATCATTTTTCTAAAGACAAATGATTAATGAAGTCTAATTTGTGCTATAATTAGCAGGAAGAAAGAAATGAAACAACCACTCTTTTCCTTCCAAAACAATGTTAAGAATAACCATTGAGTATATTACATAAAGTCATAATACATAGGTAATTATATAATGTGATCTTGTTGTTACTAAGGTTTGCAGATGTAGAGGCTTCCCCTGAACAGCTCATTCCAGGACCCAAGCCTGACATGCTAGAAAACATCCTCTGCCCCGAGAAATATATATGTCTTGCTTTTGGTGAAGAACACAAAACTCCCTCTATGCATATTTTTCAAATATTACCAAAAAAAAAGTGAAAAGAAAATCTGCAAATATGACCACCTTCCATAAACCAAAACTAACCTCACTCATGAGCACTGGCAATAGGTGGGATGTGCATAGTCAGGACAGACGGACAGTACAACCTGAGAGAACAGAGCACAAAGGGAACAGCACTCACTGAAACACTAAACCCTTTCCTGAGAACCACTCCAACTTCCTGGGTCTAAAATGAGAATCAATCCCTAATTGCAACGTTTACACCTGCTTATTTATTGTTTGTGCTACATAAGGTAAGTAGAAGAACAGCCGCACAATGGAAAGTTAAGTTCCCTATAGCACACAGAGAATCATAGAATCATAGAATAGAATCTTAGAATTGTTTCGGTTGGAAGACACCATCAGGATCATCAAGTCCAAGCATAACCTAACTCTAGCACTAAACCATGTTCCTAAGAAGCTCATCTAAACACTTTTTAAACACCTCCAGGGATGGTGACTCCACCGGTTCCTTGGGCAGCCTGACAATCATTTCCATGAAAAAATTTTCCCTAATATGCAATCTAAATCTTCCCTGGCGCAACTTGAGGGCATCTCCTCTTGTCCTATCACTTGTTACTTGAGAGAAGAGACCAACACCCTTGATGCTACAACCTCCTTTCAGGTGGTTGTAGACAGCCGTAAGATCTCCCCTCAGCCTCCTTTTCTCCAGGCTAAACAGCCCCAGTTCCCTCAGCTGCTCCTCATCAGACTTGTGCTCCAGGCCTCTCACCAGCTTCCTCGCCCTCCTCTGTACTCTCTCTAGTACCTCAACAGCCTTCTTATGATGAGGGTCCCAAATGTTTTGCTACTAAAATGCACAGCCAATAGCAAAGCTCCAGAAAAACTGTGAGGCAAATCTCAAAAAGCATTTTCTATTAAAAAGCCTATCTCTTCCAAAGTGATCTAACAGGAAGTCCATCCAACCTGGCATGAAAAGCACACACTTGAAATGAACCAGCAAGTGAATGAGTCTGGCCTCTCTGGGCATAACCCTGACCCTGTCCTCACAGCCTTGGGTAAGAGATTCTGGCATCCAATGGAGGTAACAATTTTAAGTCAATGTTACAGCTCGAGCTCCTTGAATATGAGGCTAAAAGTGGTTGCAGGGGCTGTTTGACAAAACCTGTCTGACGGTTGGAAAAGCAAACTTGCAGAAAACAATCTGCTATGATAAACATCTAGGAGTCTTTGAAGGTCACGTAATGCAAAGACTGTAGTGGTGGGAGATAGAAGAAGGGGATGGAAACAATTCCAGGTTGTGCAATTAGGAAGAAAAAGACACAAAGGAACAAGCAGAAGGAATATGGAGATGCATTTCTGTTTGGCAACGAATCCCCTTGAACAGCCTCCACAGAGTGAAAGTGGAATTTGTGTTGCTTTAGTCACTTATAATTAGGTTGGATATATCATTGGCGAATGTGACTTAAAGAACAAACTTGCAGCAACTGCCAAGGGAAGGACTAGATGGCACAGGTGTTTGCCATCTCTTGTGTCTAAGGCATCTTTCACTTCATCCTTAAGTGCCTTCTAGTTTTTCTGTGTAAGCCTGTTAATGCCACTATCCTGGCAAAATTCCAATTTACTAATTAGTTTCTGCCTACCTTAAATTTCTTTTCGTGGCTTTGATTTGTTATAACATTATCACATCTCCTCTTAAGTATAATATTGTGCTGCCATGTTCCACTCCAGAAGCAGTTGCTAATACACACAGAAGGAGAATGTGGTGGCTGTTTAAAAGAGCTCAGCAAACATGAGAATGTATGACAGTAAGTGGAGGAGGAGATCGCAGCCAATACAAATCTGCTACAGAAACTCAGCAGAAAATATCTCCTCAAATTGGAACTAGACCAGACCCCTGGATTTAACATATCTACAATTGTGAAAACTGACAGAAGATCTTTAAAAACACCAACAGTCATGAAGTAGGCCTATGCTTTATGCCAAAAGGGCAGTGGAATCAGTACAGCTTCAAGGGGCAAAGGACCATTGACAGAGGTATCCCTATTACTTGGTGTTACAGGGTTTTTTGTGTGTGTTTTTTGGTTGTTTTTTTGTTTTGTGGATTTTGTTTTTTTGTTTTGTTTTTTGTTGGTTTGGTTTGGTTTTGGTTGTTGTGGTTTTTAGTTTGTTTTTTGTTTGTTTTTTGGGTTCGGGTTTGTTTGGTTAGTTGGTTTTGGGTTTTTTTTTTTTTAGATCTTCAAACCCTAACTAACTCTACGCAAAATCTGGTGAGATAGCAGCACAAGGCAGTGAGGCTGCAGGAAGTCAACTGTTTTCTTTTGTAGACAACCCTCCTGCTCTGTTTCTTATAACATATCTCAGTCTTGAAAATCCATGAAAAAAACAAAAAAAGCCACAGGCCACACACTTGAAAAGCAACAACAAACATAAATTTAAGAAGTTGAGTTCTTTTCCTCTCTGCTTATTTATTCTGGAAAAACTTGGCAATTTAAGCTCCTAGTTGGTTTCATTTTTTCTTCCTCATATAATGCACCCAACTCTAAAAAGCACGCAAGATTGCTTACTTTTAAAATGCAAACGTTCAAGAAAAACACATACCAGAAAAAAAATGATAATTTCTTCCCTCTGTTCTTCCCAATGAAATAAGTTGTGTGCGTACCACTTGCAAATCCCCCAGGATCTCAGGAGATATGGGAGAACTAGAGATGACAGTATTTTCTGACATCCATTACAATTATCATTCACTTTTTTTTTTTTTAAGAGGAACATTGATATTGTAGAAATATGAAAGCATTTTTAACTGCAAAGAAAAGTAAATAAATAACTGCATTAGTTAAATCCATTCTCGCATCTTGAGAGGTTATTTATTTTCTCTGAGGGCTGATAAAAGTTCCCGATGACATACTTTCTAATTTTAAAATCGCTCTCACTTCACAGTTCTGAAAAAGCTGATGTCAGGGAGTGAGTGGGTGGGTGGGTCTGTTTTAAGTGTGATTCACACATTAGATTCTCTTATCAGCTCATGCATATTCACAAGTGCTATCCACAGGCTGTGGGGCTCATGAGTCCCACCAGGAAAGGGTCATTTGGAGGCAGCTCATTAAGAACAGGGAAAAGAAAAAGAGAAAAGCTGTTATACCATCATGTCTTCCTATGTCAGGCATGCAAAAGATACTGGCCCTATCTGTGCTGCAACAGAATACTTCCCACCTGCAGTGGGGTTCTCCCTGTCCTTAGCCCTGTTTCCTCCCACCATCTTGTGGCTCTCCATAACGCACAAGTAAATCCAAGTCTGTAACGATCTCCCTCATAAATGGAGCCATGTTTTCAAATATGCCTGGGACTGGGGCACACCAAGGCTGATTGGCAGCATAGTATAAGTTTTGTGTTTATGAGGAAGCCTGAAATAACATGCTGCCCTGCTACCATGCAATCTCCACTGAACACACTTTTCAATACTATCTGCTCCTATTGTGGGTCTGATCATGATAGCTCCTCCCCAAAGTAAATCCTTCTGTGGTCAAGAAGAAGATTTTTCCTGAGATCTTAGTTACTGCACAAGGAGTAGAAACTTTTCAAATACCTGACATGAGATACAACTGGGATGATGATGTCACCTGTCCAGGTGAAAGTGAGGTGGGGCCACTAAACTCTTGTCCCAACTTGGCCTCATAGCATCAGACTAGCTAGCAGAACATCTTTCTCTCTTTGAAGTCTTTTGCTGAAGAGAAGTGCTTTGTCTCTTCTCCATCAGACTGCAACACATTTACAGGTATAGAAGAGGGTGTTATGGAATGATGAGATGACAAGCCTGTGCCATCATCTTGGTAGAAAAGATGAGATTCACCCACGAGAGCTATACAAGAAGATGCTGTATGATGGCTGCTGGACATAGACATGCCCTGAGATGCAACCTTGCTCTCGTGTTCCCTCTATGACTAACATAACCCCCAAAGAAAAGCCTCATCACAGAGTCTCCACAAATCCTGCCTTAGCCTGATCAGTTGGAAAAGGTTCTGTTGACTGCAATGCACAGACCCTGGCTCTCAGAAGTTAGCAAGCACAGTCGAGGTGGGGGAGGTAGGGAGGGAATGTATATGATACAGACACACACAACACTGTAATTAAGGGTAATTTCAGAACCATTTACCTGTGTTTCAGTGTCTGACAACTTTTCACTTGTGAATGCTGCGTACGCCTCAGCTCTACAGACTGATCTTGTTTTTCTGTTGCTGGGATGGGAGGATCAGAAAAATGAGTAGTTCTCTGAATTAATTACCTGTTCTGATTTGAGCAACATGCACTGAAATACAGTTTAACTCTTGCTCAGAAGGAATTAAGTGGCTACACTGCAAAAGAACTGAAATGGAGCCATGTCTACTGTCGACACACACAGAGCTACTGTAGAGGCTCTCCCAGCTGCAGTGCACAACCAAGGAGCAATATTGCCATACAGAAGACTCGATGTTTTTGAAAGATTACACTGAAACCCTAACTTCACCTGATATGACTTGTAGTAGCAAAGAAACTATCATAAACATTGACTTTTCTCAGTCACCACCCCAAAAGCCATGCTGGATTTCCATTTTCTTTTGCTGTGAATCTGAGGTTTACCATCCATTTTGTTGAAAAGTACTATGATGGGATTGCAAGAGCTGCAAGTCAGAGGACTCAAGTCCCTAATTCCACAAGTGGGTCTGTTTTGGGCACATTACATCACTTCTTACCACTCCTGTTCTTCTGCTCCTTAAAGCAGCAGCATCATCATCCACCTTTGTCAGGTGGTCTGAAAACCAGGACTAAAAGATATCTGGAATGAGTACTTTGGAGAAGTCCAGTGAAAAAGTTGTCAGGAAAGAGGCATTTTAATGGAATTCTAAAGATCATGTCAAACAATCAGTACTTGACTCACTTTTTTGCTTATTTTTTAAATTAGCTTGACAATAGTGCTCCAGGTCCGGATCCATGATGTCGGTCTCTGTCATGTCAAGGTATGTGACACACCAGACTATACCAGATTGCAAATGACATCGTATGGTATTATAACAAAATACTCCCTCCCAACTTGGTGGTGGTAGTAATGGGACAAAAATAAGGGAAATTAAAGCTGAAAATTATTTTCTCTCATTTAAAGTAACACAGCAGTGTATTTTATACATCACTTTTACCTCAAATATGGAAAATCTTTTCAGAGCTTATAGCAGAGAATGACCAAAAGCATCATGCAAAGCTACACAAACTTTGGACAGGTGATACAATTTATTTTCTCAAACACTTTTGTCCTGACCTGCAGCTCCCCAGATACCTGAGGCCTAGGTGCTGCACTCTATTGCAACCCTCTTCAGGACTCATCCCCTTCCTTCCCCTACCCACAGCAACTATATTCCACAAGGTACCTCAACGAACTCCATCAATCGGGCTATGCTGAACCTTGTGTTCTGTTAGTCTTTCAAGACTTGGAAAAATCATTTCTGGGGCTGGAATCTATAACAGAGGAGACTGAGATCACTACATTTTTTTTTATTCCATTATGGACAGGATTTGACTTCACACCTACAGAGCTGAAAAATTCTAACTCATATATGCTTACTGTTTTAATATAGTCTTAACCTCTTTTTCCAGCCCATTTTCTTTCTTGCTTTCACTGTGCAAAATGAGGATTTTCTGAGAAGGCCAGTGTGGCCACTACAACAGGGTGGTCCTGCAGGTCTTGTTCATATGTATATGCTATTTCCTTATTTTCTTTTTGAATGTGATTTTTCACTCCTTCCTTTTTTTTTTTTTTTTTTTCCCAGAGCAGCAGGGAGCAGCATATGGCTGAACTAAACTTCATATAGCTCACAAATGCTCTATGTGAACAACCCTTGAAGTAATGACCACCGATGACATATCTGGGTAGGGCTATCAACACTTATGACATCCATCTTTGTATTCAAAAGTGGTAAAATCTTTCTGTAACAGAGCTAATCTGTCATTGACAGCAGAAGGTACCACAATCAGCTGAGAACACACTAGATTCTGCTGAACTGTGTGGTAGCAGCAATTAACTTTGTGCTATCATGTGTCCACATCTGAGAAGCAGCATGACTGTCCCATGCTAGTCTCAGACCGACTGAAAGCTCCCTTAGCATTACACTGATATCAGCAACCCTGATTAGGTGGCTCCCTCTCACTCATTACCCCTCTGGGACAGTAAGTGATACACACTCCCACAAGATTGTGTAAATGCCATCCCAGCAGTAAATGAACAGTCATGACAATGGATGTAGGAGATGATGCTGGTCAGTGTTTGACAGTGAATTATAAGCAAGGAGCATTTACTGTAAAGAGGATGCAAAATTCAGGATGGGCTATTTCCTATTGAGCTAAAGCAATAAATTACAAGTTTTTGACACAACTTGAGCTAGAATGTGCAAGAGGAGAAAGAAACAGGAAGGGAACTAGCAATAGTACTCTGTATTCACCTTTGCTTCCATGGCCTGACTTGACTGCTGTTGGTGCACAAAATATCATAGCAGCTGCTCCTTCTTTACTGAAAAATTATTAATGATTGCAAAAACCCTTCCTGTCATTAGTTCTTCCTGTCAGAGCAAACCAGATCCTGCAGAGGATACCTGTATCATAATACAGCTCAGTTGCTGCAGAACTAGGGGCTGGGTTCAGGGCAGACATGCACGGGACTTCTTTAGGAGCTTCTGTCACAGACTAAAAATGTAATTGACCCCAAGAAAACAAAAGTATTTGATAAAAGTGTCAGATCATCAGGTCTGAGAATGACAAGGTCAGCCACATCTCCCCCAAACCCAAATACAGACCAATAGGCAGACAAAGGTACTTGACATAACAAAGAGAGAAGGAGCAAGAATTCATGCTGTATTTGCACGACAAGCAGCCCTCTTCAGAAGGTGATTCAGGAAAAGTGCCTGACATCAGTGTTCCAAAACTCTGATGGATCTCATTTGTCTTCACAGATTGCACAGTGACTCCTGCCTTACAGTTTAGTTACTCAAAATTAGGGTGCATGAATGCCTTCTAAAATGCTCATGGTTCCATCCCAGGCCCATCTTTCTCTGTAAAGAAAAGACTGAAAGTAACAAACAGCAAATGCTATTCAGCTTTCCCTGTCAGTTAATAATTGGTTTCCCATGTCAGCACTTGCCCTCGTACATAGTCTTCTCCCATCATACACATATGTTCATATAACAGCCCTATAAACCTCCCAAATGTCTCCTTACTGGAAACAGGCCACTATCTCCAGGACTCCGTTGCACTGACCCCTCCAGTCCCACAGAGAACAAAGCAGCCCTTCAAGAACAGGCATCTTACGCAAAACTCTGGGGACAAATGAGTTGTGAATGAAAGGCAGCAGCTGCCGAGATGGCTGGATGTCTCTGATACCACAGCCAGCATCACAGACTCTTGCTGCTCTCTATTTGGAACCGAAACGACCATTTGTAAATCATTTTTAATTGTCATGTTAAAGAGCACAGTGCAGCACTCAGAGAGCTCATGATGTTGGAGGCCTGACACTGCCATCAGGCACAGATCAGTGGGCAGAATAACAGGAGGCAAAGCCGCAGCGTTACACAAGCAGGTGCAGGCAGGCAAGTGGGAGTTTGAGAGAGGAGGCAAGGGCATGTCCTCTTCATGCTCCCTCGTGGGGAGCAACTCTTGTGAACTCGATGGCAACAGAACCTCTTACGCCATGGATTAATTTGGTCCCTTTCAAAAGCACACAATTCAAAAACCTTGAGGGGTTCTTCACAATGAAATGGCCGCGTTACTTGTAAATTTTCTCTTCTTAAGCAATGGGAAGTGGCTTCTTCAGTTCCTAATAGCTCAACCCTACCTTGACTTCAAAGGAACAAGAGAGGGGTTGCTACTAAGGTTCAGCAGGCTCTGACTAGCTATTCACCTTTTTGGCATTATGCCTTTTAGCCAGATCTTAATTTGAATGGTTCCTAGAAAATCTCACCAAGTCAGGGATCTTCTTTCCAAAAGGCATGGTTCTCCAGGGAGAGATACCCCATTTTCCCAAAAATAAAACAGGGTTTTATATTAGTTTTTGCTCCAAAACTTATTACTTTTTTACATAAATAGCTGCCTGGGCACTATTTAAATTGATTTTTTTTTTTATGAACTCTAACTAGGGATTATTTTTGGAGTAGGACTTATATTTTGAGAATCCTCAAAAATCCTGAAAAATCATGCTAAGGGTTATTTCCAGGGTAGGTCTTATTTTTGAGGGAACAGGGTACATCAAATCAGAAAGGCTCAGTCACTCTGGAAGTATCCTTTCAGCAAGTTCTATAGTAAGTGGAGGAAGAGCTTTTTCTGTGGATCTAGAAGCATGGGTCCAGTTGCATCCCATATTTCTGAAACACCAAACATAGATTTGGATCCTGTATACATGAAGTAATAATACAGAGTAACGGGTATTCAATGACCTTCACATACTTCTCACAACTGTTATTTGCTATTAAAGACTCCACAGCACTTTAAACCAAGGTGCCTTCAGCTACGTTCCAGAAGCCAAATACCCACAAATTGCTCATTCACCTCTGGGATCACTAGACTACTGGGGAGCAAAGCAAAGCAAGGGCTGAAAGCAGGGATCCACCTTGCCTTCACCATGGAGTAGCCAGACTACGGTAGTAAGAAGTTCTGGGTGCATCATCTCAGTAGGTATAATTATTATGCGAAACAGCAGGTAGCGGGAGAAAGGCACAGAAAAGGGTTCTGCTTCACTGAGGATTCTTATTACTGCCTAAATACAGAAGATTAGATTTTCTTTCATTATTGCTCCCCAGGAGGCCATGGGCCTTGCAGCTCTAGGATGTTTTGTAATCTGACATAAGGGACACCTGTTCATCTGCAGCACATTGCTTCGCTTGGCAAACACACTTTGGTTCTGTTGTGAGCAGCAGAAGTGCTATGCTTAGCACAGTCTGAGGGTGGAAGGCAGAAATGGCTAACTGCTGCTCTTCAGTCTCAAAGAAGCTGCTATGATTGCTGTTACGTTATTTATAGTTTCAAAGAGCTATCCTTGCAATTGGGAATAAGAAGCTGACGAGTCATAGCCATGTCCACCTCTTTTACATCGGCACTTCCATGTTACATCGTTTTTGCCGGCCAGAAATTGGCATTACAACAACTAAATATCATGATAAATATAGTAAAATGTCATGATAAATATACTAAATACATAACAACTCAATATTATGAAACTAGCAGACAAATGCTCGAGAACTTGGCTATTTGTGTTTAAGAACAAGTCTGATGCAATGGTGATCAGGAGAGAATCAGACTCAGCTTTTTTGATATTCCTGCCAGAGCTTTCTCAGCCACAGAGAACAGACCTGATGCACAGTAACAAACATCACCAGTTCCCTATGCCCACACAGGATTTCAGTGGCCTCCTGGTGAAAGGAGTTCTTCTGTATGTCAGGAAAACCCTTCTAGAAGCTTAGAACACTTGACTTTACCATCTCCTCCTCCCTTTAGGTCCTCTGATTGCCCTCATCCTCTTTCATCTAAACAATAACCAAAGTGGCAAGAAACTGGAGTGTTGATTTGGATGAAAAAGAATTTGCTATGGCTTTCAGCTGAGCTCAAAGTGATTTTTTTTTAAGGATTCAAAAATATTGTTGGGAGTTCAGTTCCTTTCAGTGCCATTGTACTGAGTATTTCCTAACTCTCTACAGGTGGTAAACTGCGAAGAAATGAGATAATAGGTTAAAGTCACCAGAACTCTTAAGAAAATCTGTCCCAGTGGTAGAGCTGACAGAGTCCACAGAGAGACAGGTAAGAAGGAGCAGGCTGTGAGAGGTGTGGGTTGTCCCCACACAGTTCTGCAGAACACTGACACTGAAAGTGTACAGGTGACAAGTTAAGTGTTAGCTTTGTGAATTATTCAGAAGTGATTAGAAGTGAAATATCTAATTGTTTTTAGGCTCAAAGCAGAACCTGTGGATCACACCACCCACTTTCTATCCAACTCTGGCCCAAAGTTTCTGAGACATCACTCTGAAACAAAACAAGAATAGTAGGAAATCTTACACAAATATGCAGTGAACCTTTCCTCTTACTGCTAGTCCCGGTTCTAAAAAACAAGTAAATAGACAGTTCTGACAGATAAGCTTTGACAAATTTAACTCAAGCAGTTTAAGATATTACTGTACACACTTGTCTCTCTCATCACTTCACTGGAGGTTACCACCCTCAAAATTAAATCAAAAAAAGGAGAAGTCCATGCCTTAGTTGCTACAGGTCACTATCCTAACCAGCATCTTAGCACAAGCCATTTCCTCTGATGGTTTCATTCAAATTGTTATGCTATGAATTAGTTGTGAAAATGCAGACACTCCACTCATTGTGCGACTTCACTGACAAAAGCGGTAACCATGTGTACTAGGATAGCGACCATAACTGAGAAAGATAATGTTAAATACCCATATGTCTGCCACAGTCTACCTGTGGATGCCCTAGGATTGCTTAGGCTATCCAGTCTTTGACATTTTACTCCATTCGATTGAGGGTCTTACAGCAAAAGTAGGGTGAGCAAACATAACCATCAGGCTACTGAGCAATTCAACTGATTTGTCTGTCTGCCTTCCATTCTAACCTGCAATTCTTTTGACATGAACTGCCTGTAAATCCACTTACAATTTCTTTCCACCCAACCAGTTCTCTCTGGAATTGCCAAAGAAGCTTCCTTCTACTGGTGCTCTTCCTTCACGGAGAAGCAACGTTTCACCAAGCAGCACGGTATGAAAGCTACATGAATAGTTTTGCTTTCAAGAACATTCCATTTCATGACTGCTCCTCAAAGGTGAACATAAAATAAATACATAGAGTAAAATGCAAAAGAGAGGAGAACTAACCATGTCCCCCTAAAGACTAACTACACAAGAGAGAAAACAAAGGGAGGATCAAGATATTCTTCAACTCACAATTTTTTAAAAACTTAGAAAATCTATTTCTTGGCCGCATTGATTTTATGTAGGAACTTGGGGGCTGGAGGTAGTGAATTTATGCTTTGGGGGAAAAGAGAATGTTACCCCTCCCATTTGCAGTTTTCTTCAGTTCATTAAATGAAATAAATTGATTTGGCAAAGCTAATTTTGTAATTAAAAAGCTTATCATGGCTTTCTCTAATGAGCTAAGCAAACAGACAGTAATTCAGTGACAATATTTACACAGCGCACACAGGGGGACGTTTGTTTAGAAAATTAAATAATAGAAAAAAATGGGAGGAGGATAGAAGGAAAAGTAATCAAAGGAGAAGAGGTCAGTTCTAGATCTAAGCTCATCCCAGGATGCTGCTCCTCTGATGACTTGTTCCTGTTCCCTTTGCAACACAGCAGCAAAAGGAAGAAAAGACTGTAAGTGACCTATGCTATCCCCCTGTGTAAAAGGGCTTTTCACAGACTGAATTAACTATGCTCTCATCTCCAGCTGGGACTATAGCCAACTTTCTATTCAGGACTTCTGGGACAGCTTTACACACGTGCAAGACTAAGAATTACCTTCCACGATACAATTTATCCCTCTAGGTTGCCAGGGGCTTCGTGCACACCAACTGAGGGCATCGTGCGGAAGGAAGGATAAACTCTTGAGAGCTAGAGGAAAAACATGACCATGCTTGCTTCAGAAAGCTCTTCTATTATAGCTGGTATGGTGCTCAGAATGCGAAGTATTCCTTTTACTCCTTCAGAAAACAGGAAAACACCACAAAGATCCTGCCTTAAGCAAAGCTTTGAGTACTACAGGGTGAAAAAAAGTGACAGAGGAAACTCAAGAGTTCACTAGAGATTTCTCTGCTTTTGGTCTGTTCAGTTATGCAGAGGTAGGTCATTTAAGTCCTGGAGAAAGCTTCCTAGAGGAGGAAGGAGGAAGTGTCTTTTCCTTTGCCCCCACTTCCCTTGTCCTCCAGAGCCTGTTCTCTCACCATCTTTCCCTGCCCTGTGTACCTGTGTGTGAGACCTCGGGCAGTATAAGAGTAGGGGGAAGTGAGCCCTGGAAAAAGTCACTCTTAGTCTTCTGAATTTTGCATGCTTACAAAGCTGTTCCCTCTATTCTTGAAAAGAGAACTGACTCAGATGCTGTAGCAATAGGCAACAGTACAAGTCAAGATAAAAAGACAAATCCTTAAAAAGGTGAGCAGAACATCAGTTAGATGTGAGGCAGCACAGAGATGAGAAAATGCTTCTATGAGAAAGGTTAATAGTGGGAGTGAACTCACAAAGCTTAAAAGACCAGAGAGAGAGAACAAAACTGTAACTTCCGTGGACAGAGAAAAAGATCTTACGAATCAAAAAATTTGTCACATTTCAATTTAGAAATAGCAGCATTCTAACATCTAGCTTACGCTTTTAAACCCTTCTTCTCATCTATAATGTACAGGTTGAAACAACTCACATTAACAGACAAAATTAATTCAGAAGATTTGACTCTCAAACTTTCAAACGTCGTGAAAAAGGGACCATCAGAGGTCAGCATATCACTGGTCTCACAGATGCAGGAGGAGGAGAAACAGTGAGACCTACTTTCTTTAAGATTTACTCCATAATAAGACAACCTACCTCTACTTCTGAACTGAGCCCAACAGGAACCACTAGTACAGACTAAAGGCTTGTGATGAATCAGCCCATCTCCCAGCACCACTTGAGACACCAAAAGACATCTTTAGATAAAAAAAGAAAAGCTGATTTTGTCTGCTGAGTTCAGATCCATACATACACTTTCCCAAACAGCCTCTCAAAGACTAATGCCAACATGGTTTCATAAATTAATATTTTATTTCAGTGATGTAAAAGGGTATCTGCAACTTGCATGGAAGAGCTGAGCTGAGCCAACCCGCTGTCATACCAAACATACCTGATGCTCCCAAAAAACAACAAAAGAAGTTCCCCATTTCTGCTTTCCTCAAAGGCTTCCTTCTCACATCCTACTTTCTCTCTGATATAAGAAAGCAAGGATGCCATACAAGAGCGTTCTGAGACAAGAGAGCAGGCTTTGAAAATCTGCAGGTGTTGAACTCCCAGCTGCAGGAGCTGAATGTAGCCTACTCGTATTCCTGGAAGCACATTCTTATGATGGTGGCTTGGACCAGAGGATAGTTTCTGGTATGGATTGCAGAGATACAAGGCAAAGCAAGATAGACAAAATCATAACAGATCTGAGCATCTTTAATAATCCTTAATCACTTGTCCTGGAAAGGAGACTACTATCACTTCTCTCATACCACATCTTGCTGGCTGTTCCTGAAAGTCCTCTAACAGTAGGGCACAATTGCACATTCATTAACACCAGACATCCACACTGTCTAGTAGTACTAATTTGACACAGAGCAGGCATAGGCTCACAGCTGCACCTCTGTTAAATTAGCCAGAGAATACGATAGAGCATTTAAGGCTATTGACATACCAGCTGGGGTTGAATATACCTGATCCAGCATATAATTAGAGATGCGTAAACAAACAGTTAAAGATCCAGCACAAAGTCTACTGGTACACACCAAAATCCTTTGAACAAATCTGAGAAAGCAGAATAAATGTATGGGTGCCACGTGGCTCAGCTTTTCTGGTTTTATCTGAGATGTCCTAAAGCTGGATCAACTGTGTCATTGAACCATTGTCATTATGCGTGGCAGGGACAGCCTGTTTCGGTACACAGGCACAGAAACAGAAGTTAAGGCATACACAGAATTGCCCTGCTTGCTATGACTCACAGCCAAATGTGGCTAGGAATTGCTGGTAATTAAGGTTTATGAATCTCAGTACCACAGACTCAATCCTGCAAGCTAACAAGCACCCCATGATTTAAAGAAATTTGAGGTATTCACAACACTGACTAATTGGTTGCCAATAAGATTTCTCAGCAGTCACCTTTTGTATTACATTATCCAGCAAAGAAACTATTTTCCTCTCCTTCATCCTTTGTCTCTTCTTATCCATCTAACTTTCAGGGTTTTTGAGTGCAGGAACAACCCCTTCAGGACAGCAAAGTTAGCCAGGCATGATTCGCTGGCAAGAAAACAGACAAGAGCCCAAGAAGCTGCCTAGGTTAGACCTCAGGGCAAAGCTGTGCCACTTCATTAGCTGGAATGGTAACACGAAAATCCCTGTGGCGCTGCAGTAATAAATATGTAATAAATGCTACCTTTATACATAGTGGAAAAATCCTGCAGGTTGTACTGCTGGGGAATAATTCTGCTTTGTGCTTAGGCAAATGGACTAAATGGAATATGGGAGGGTTTTTCTATTTCTTCTGTAATCTAATACTGTCAGTGCAACAGCAACTAAAATTCTCTGTTTGTTTGGGTTTTTTAATCACTAAATTTATAATTGACTTGCTTATGGGAGACTGGATGTACCGCCCTGTATCGCTGCTCCCACAGGGTGGGATCAGAGCCACTCCAGCAGGCAGCACTGCTCATACGCTTCGACTATGAAGACGGAGCAGAGGGTCTCCTTCAACTCAGGTAGTCACAGTCTTTGGGTTCTGGAAGAATAAGACCAGACTTATGTCCAGATGCCTTTATGCTGTATTGAAGGGTCTTTTTTTGATAGCAACAGCTCGGAGCTCACCCTGGACTTTTTTTGACCTGCAAAAGATAAGTACCTGAAGACTTGCTACACAGAGAAAATTATTAGGTAATGACTTAAACATCTGAGGGCCCAACTGAAGAGATGGCACAGTAGGAGAGCTCTTGAGAATAGCACAACTGAAAAATGATCCACACATCTCCCACCTTACTGGCAACTCAGGGTGTCTTTTTTCTTTTCTTTTCTTTCTTTTTTTTTTTTTTAAATGTAGGAAGTGAGGCTGTCGTGACCAGGTGAGGATGAGGTGGCTGTGAGGTTTCTCCACGGAGTCTTTAACTACCCTCTGGGTATATTAGCGCCTGCCTGCAACACGTGAAACACTTGACTATTAGCTTAGCTCTCTTTCTCCAGCTAAAAGCATTAAATTGCAGATGCCAAGTGTTTTCTTCCCCTCATTCTCTTTCAAATTTCTGAAAGCTAAAGTAATTTTGTCATGACTCACATTATAAAAAGAACAAGCGATGTGACTGCTCCCACTTATCATGCACATGTACAAAACAAATATTCTCTGTCCGCTCTACCTTGACTTGCTGGTGCCTGCAGTCCTATCATCACAGCCATCTGTTTGAGTATTAATGCCAAGCTCTGCTCCATGAGGTAATTTTTTTTTTTTTTTCCCTGGGAGGTGGAAATCTTTTTATTTCCTTCCCCTTCCAATTATTCTTCTATCACTCCTATTAAATTCACTAGAATTAGTTCTTGGTAATGAAAAGAAGGATTTGGCTATGGCGCGAGCAAAAATCCTGGATATTGACAGAAAACACCCATTTTGAGATCACAGAGACTGGACACAAATCAGAGTGCCAAAATATGAGAAATCACAGTATCAAAATCAAGAGAAATTGGCAATGGGTAGCTCTCAAGGTTTTATCCACAACAAGTTCTCTCCCAGAATATAACCCTGATCTTACTAGACTACACTGAATATCTTTCATCCAGTGACACAAACTGATCACTGCTGTGATCTTCAGCAAATTAATTCAGTTATGGAAACAATTAAAATCATTAAGTTCCTAAATGACAAATGCAATCTGAGATAACTGGTGAGGCTTTCTGTTAAGTTCACAGGTCAAAGTCATCTTCTCAACTGAGAAAAGTAGTTGCTTTTTCTCCCTATTCAGTGTAATGTCAGCTGCTAGAAAACAGGCTCCCTATCATTTTTCTTTTGGAAAACTATCCCCCCTCAGCTCCTTTCAGCTCTCACACAAAGTTAGCGTTGTTTCAGTCACAAAGACATCCACAGTACAATCTGAGCTAAAACCAATTTTGTGAAGTCATATGAAAACATAAGGTTTTAATTTTCACTTGAACTTACTTTTCAAAAGTTGCAACAAAGACTGAAATGTAACAACAAAGAACAGGTTCCGTATCCAGTACAAGTAACAGATTAATTTTCCAAATTCAATAAAACGGATTCTTTAAAGAGGTTTACAAAGTAGAAAAAAATATTTAGTAAAATGCTTACAAATTACATTATTTTTGCAAGTATCTCTATAACTTATGCTCCTGTTTGTGAAACAATAAAGCACTATGAACATAACCCTTTACATATGTACAAACCAGGTGAAACTAGGAAGCACTGGAAACCCAGTGGAGCAGATTTTGGTGACTTGTCTCTTGAGTGATACTGGTCCATCTGTGATAAGGATAAACCTCCAAGCTTCTGAATCCCTGCTACCGAATTCAGATTCTAGAGTTTTTGGATCTATTCCTGTTTTCAATGTGTAAGCAGAAAGCAAATGCTGCCAAAGGCATCTACATAGCCTTGTATTTATCGTAATCAAATTTCAAACTCCAGCCTTTCCACTCTTTGAGGGATAAATGGTTAAAAACATGCACTGCAACGTCGTAGCCCAACTCTTTTATTGGAATACACACCTAGATGCAGCCAGAGAGTTTCTTCCGAGTACAAACTGCAAGGTTCTGATGCATGCGTGGAATTGTGCAACAACATTGCCCTGCCTTATAACCCATTCTTTCTTACAACCAATGTTGGTTGCACACTCTCTGCTGAAGGCGACATTTTTAACTCACTTTTGCTAAGACTTTTATCATCAGTACTATGTATAAAATATTAAAAAATAATGTTTATAGCTAGATAAATTCACTGTGAAGAAAACAACATGCAAGTTTGGCCCCTTTTTATTCTTCATGGACTGAACCAGATTTCTGTGAATGGATTTGTTTTTCAGATACATCCGCCAAATAGTTCATTTGAGCACATCTCCGCCTCCAGAACAGTTGCAAGCTGCTCACTTCAATTATTGCCTATTCACAGTGCATGAGTGGTAGTATGGTATTGTTTTCAGTTCCTGACTAGAGGAATAAAACTTTTTAAATGGGGGAGCGATAAGTAGCAAATGCTAAATCACTGTTCATAAATAGCTTTCTAAGATAGACTGTATGATTACATGCTCATGTTAAAGTCTGTGAAACCTACAAAATAGAGGAATGTTTTTACAAATATCTACAAGAAAGGACTAATCTGACCCTACATACAGTGGCAGTCATCATCAGTGCTTTAATGTAAGAAGTATTTACAAATTGCTTTTTGTATTAAGCAGCAAATTTTAATATCCAAGAGTGAGAGTTTTAAACTCTCAGGCAGTGATGCTATACTGTAGAATTCATTATTTTTTTTTCAAATGGAAAGAACAGCCACATCCAAGAAAACTCCATAATTTTTAAGCACATTCAGCGCTTTCCCTACTGGAAATCACCACCAGCTCCTTTTCCCATTTTGTGTGCTGTATACATATGTGAGCAGTTTTGTCTTCATCCCAAAGCTGTGAGACTAAAAATCCTCCTGCATTTTTCCACTACCTGATACCTAATCACTGCAAAGTTCTCTTTGATTACAGTGTGAAGCATAATGACAATCACGAAGGGAGATGGCAAAAAAATTTGTTGGTATCAGCCTCTACAGCTAAAGGTTGGTTATGCTGCTTCTGTGCCAGAAGGAGGAGAGGTGCTAAACTATATAATTTAGTTGAGTGGATAACGGTGCTCTGCTGCCATGGGTGAGTGGTAGTGTCATGATGTTTGTACAGTGACATCTGGGTGGCTGACTGATGGAGAGTTTTCACAACTTCGATAGGGTGTGGCCATGCTGTGACTTTGATATAGAGGACTTAATTTTTTTAAGGCGAGGAATAGACAAGAAACTCTGTGAGCTGACAGAAGTCAGAAATAAGATAGATGTAATAAGTACCACTCTAGCCATCTACAGCAGCAGAATCTGTTCCTTCCAAGTCCCTTTTACATTTTTAGTTTGAACTGGCAGTAATAAAAATTAAAATCCCAATGCTGTAGCTCACATCAGAAGAAAAGAAGAAATCAGCCAGAAAGCAGAACAATGAAAGAAAACAAACTTCCTATGTCCCCAAGAGCCTAGCTACTGTACTCCCCTTGCTCTTCAAATTCTCCCCCTCTTGTTTGCCGATAGAGTACTCACCCCCTCCTTCTTGTCATCAATATATGCTACTTTTTAAAAATATTTTTTTACAGTTAAGAACTGACTGTAAGCTCTAGGGCTGATGAGGACTTTGATTCAGTACTAACTTCAAAGGGAACATGCTAGGTGCTTAAACATGAGTGACATGCCATCACTTCTCTTCCTGCACTCAGTGTGCCCTGATGAATAATCAAGGCAGCTTTTATAGAGACGCAAGAAATGGTGATCACAGTTTGTCTCTGAGTCAGTTGACATTCTTGTTTTATATCTAAAGTAAATAAGGGTGGAAGACACAGACCTAGAGCAAGAGATGGGGTTGTGTGCCAATCCCTTCAGATCTCATTTAGTCTGTGTTACAGAGAAGTTAGTCTTTACAATCCTGGATGCTAATAAAAGGAACATATCCCTCCTCTGAGAAATTAATAAATCTTGAGACAGCTTAAAGGAAGGACAAAAGAAAATTTACAGCCTTTAGTATTGACATCTGTGTCTCTGTATCTGTGATGGAATTAGGAGGAGGGATTTGAAGGTCTTGCAACATACCTGAGGGATGTAGGAGGTTCAGATTCTTCCAGAGGTAAGGAGTCATTCCAATATCTAGTATAAGTAACCTGATAATTGCACTGGGCACAAACAATGAGAATGAAGAACAAGTTTGCTTCATGACAACTCCAGCACAGTGCTTGCAAAGCTCTGTTATCCTTGTGATGGTCCCCCATCACCTTCCCACTGCACTTGGGATGCGACCTGCAGCATCCATGGCCACTCCAATCCTGCATGAGAGCACAGCAACCTTCTCTTTCATGATCTCAGATTTTTGCCAGGACTCAAATACCCAACTCAAAACAATTAGGTGAACAAATTCTAATCCTCTTAAAAATGACAGTTTCCAAATTCAGTAGTGAAGTGGTCGATTATTTTAGTGAAATGTAATGCTAATTTTCACATTGACTGCAGCAAAAAAGCATTAGATATTGCTGGGCTCACACATTATGTGATACTCTGTCCTCAGTTTCCTATCTATATGGGTAAGAATGTCAGCTGGAGACAGCCAGGAATGAGTGATGTGCTGCCACAGCTGCTTTGTGTGAGGCATATCAGGACCATAGCCCCATCAGGGGAAGCCTGGAGTCCTTGGCACAGAAAAGCATCAGAGAGGGCACTGTGACTGCCAGCAACAACCTTCTCCTTCTATAATGTCTGGTGCCATATGCACTTAATGAGAGGCTCATTTTTGCAGCTCAGTCAGAAAGAGGAGGAAATCAAATCCAAGATACTTTCCACTAGGCCATCCCCTCCCACATAAATTCTATACACCTTGTATGCTCTCCTCCATCACTTCTATTACCCATGGCTCTGCTCAACGTAACAGATATGGAGCTTCAAGCAAAATAAAATCAAAGAAGGTGAGATGGGAATATAAATCTTTATTTAGGATAATGAACAGACAAAAAAAAATTAAGAGGCTTTCTGAGATATAGAGCTGTTCATTGAACAGGCCTGCGGGGAGATATTTCCTGCAAGTTTAAAGGAAAGTCTTGCTAATATAAATCAAACCAGTCGAGCTGAAATTAAAACTATATGTTTAAGTGTTGCACTAGCATATGTACAAGATTCTTACTGTTAAGCCTGCATCTACTGATGCATGAGGTAGCAAAGGTAAACCTAATGGTTTAAGAACTAAATTTCTAAACTGAGTTTCTAAAGTTTCAACTCTAGTAGATTCAGCAGGTCTGTCTACTGATCAACACAGTAATAACAGAGCAGAAAAGGTTCAAATGAGATTAAATCTGGAATGGGCAATAGCTGTACTATTTGTGGGAGAGCACACCCTCAGACCGTGCTTTGGAGGGGGGTCAAACTCCAAATTAAGGGTGCTCCCAAACCTTGAGGAGGGACTTCCCTTCACCTCACTGGGAAGCGAGCCGAAAGAAGTGGCGGTCATCTGTTTGGCAACTTGGTGAAGCTACAAATTAAACTCCGTTTCACATTTCAACTTCCATTTGCATCTATATCTGAGTCCCTTTCCATACAATCCCTTAGGGAAGCTAAAGCCTACCTTTCTACCACAATGTTTCAATAAACAGCTATGTCCTGATCAAGAGAGACACCACCATCCACAGCCAGGGAGAAGGATGATCCTGGGGGATACTGCAGAACAGCCCAAGAGTTTAGCACTTTTGGCGCTGCTGTTTGAGGGATGTTCTGTTAGAATAAATGTCTTTATTTTGTTATTGCAAAGGACTGTTTCTTACTAAACAACCTGTACCAGACCCAAGTTTCATCAACACAATAGCTATCTCTGGGCTGACTTGCCATTTAGAACATGATTACCTATTGCCAGCAAATCCTTAATCTTCACAGTCCAGGCAGTCAGTGCTGAGAAATGTTAAAAATACCACTTACCGCATCTAGCGGAGGAGGAAGGGAACTGAGGAAAGGAAGGGGGAGAGGAAAGGAACAATATGTTGAAGAGGAAAAAAATGGAAGGTAAAAAATTTTGAAGAAATATAGAGGAGGAAAAAGGAGATGAAAAGGAACAGCAAGAAGTTGAAACAAGGGTGAAGACGTGGGAAAAGGGTAGCAGTAAATGAAGGACAGAAGTTTTAAAAATTTGAAGAATAAATTACATGTTTTTTCCCTCCAAATGCAAACATCTTGTGGAACCTGGCTGCAGAATTTACCCACAATACTTCCCTCCCCCTGCTAAAACTAGTTCAAGCTTTCTCAGTGAAACTGCCCAAACTGAATTTTGGAAGGCAAAATAAAGTAGATTGTGAATACTGAGGCGGCACAAGAGCTTAAGCCCACCGCCCTTCTCCCTTCCTGTCCCATGAGGGCACTAGAGTGACAGCAGCAGCTAATGCCAGGTGTGAAGGTAGGTGTCTATGGAAAGGGCCACCACCCCTCTCACAAGCCAGCCTCCTGCTGCAGAGCTGCAGCCTAAGCCAGGCTGCTCAGCTGCCACAAAACCTTCAGTGATGGAAACCTGCAGCCCAGGTAGCACAAGGCCCCCCAGCAGCTCATTCCTCTCTGGCACAGGCCAAGGCAGCAGTGTGGCTCCTCAGTTCCCACTCTCAGTGGGCTACCATCGCAAGCACCTGCCTCCTTGAACTCTCCTGGCTGCTGTTGCCATAGTTTGAAGAAATCATTATACAGTGCACAACACTGGGACTACAAACTACAGCTTGGTCTTAGTCCCCTCTCTGCCCCTTTTTGCCTTGTAGCTTCACCTTCCTAATGGCCAAGTTCCTTACAATCAGTTTGTGTTTTCTCCCAGTTTTTCCTTTCTGCTCTGCTTTATTTGCATCCTTCATCTGCAATTACAACTCTCTATTACTGAACCATATAAAATTATTCCTATATATTATAGTTATACTAAATGCCACCTTCTGCAGTCCCAATATTCTGAAAGTGAAATCGTTTTCACTAATACTGAACCTGAACTCCTTGTTCAGGAAGAAGAGCTCACATCTTCCTTTCTCCCTCGTAATCTGCTCTCTCTTTATGGGATCCCTTTACCACCCTGCAGGTAATTTTCCCTTAGGTTCTCTTTATTCTACACTGAACACTAAATTTAAATTGAATACATGCCCAGGTCTCTAAACCCACCTTCTTATTTTCCACATCTTAGACTCTTTATTACATATACATGCTGAGAAAGGAGGCAGTGTTGCAGACATGTCACAGAACCGTGGAAATGTGTTTTAAAGGCACATTACAAATGCCTTCCCTACCCTCTTGCATATGGTCACTGGTTTATCCACCAGTATAACTTCAGGCATTTCTAATGCGCCTCGTTTTGCACTATCTAGGTATTGGTATTGCACTGTACGACCACAGATAATAGTTGAAGTATTTAAAGCTTAATCAGCTTCTATAGAAGAGTCACTGGAGGACACGGAGACTGTGATCCAAACCATGCCCCCAATGTGACACTTCAGGGATTCAGTTTAGCCCTCTCTGTACATACAAGCCATATGTTTTGATGTTCAGTTCACTGTCAAGATATGAGATAGCAAACCAAAACTGCAGCCTGTCAGTATCAAAAGCACAGTTGGTAGCAACCAATAAACCACAACTTTAACATCACTGAATCAGCCAAAAGGCATATACATTAATTATGTTGCTTCACCTCTTTGAAATCAGAATGACCATGTAAAAATTCAGACATTTAGGACAAACCTGCCTTAACATTCACCATGAACAGTTGTGAAATAAAATATACCCTTTTTCCTCCTTTTCTGAGAAACTGAGGGATGCCCCTCAGTGAGATAAATGTTTCAAAATTCTAGTCAAGCAAATCTGCAGCAATAATGATAGAACAGGAAAACCAATAACAAATCATAACTACATTAACCTGCGGATGAGGTCAGTGCTGCATCCTGATGATGCATCGTTAGACTTGTGAGAAACGTACTGATGAGATATATTAAAAATTTTGGTCTATTACAGAAGTCATGGCCATTTCTTCAGCTTTTTTTCACTATAACACATCAGTTGGACTTTTAGAAAGCCATGATCCCTTCCAGATCTTCAAAAAGAGCATATGTGCTGTAGTAGCGGAAGCAGAGTCTTCATTAACTGTCAGTACTAATTCAGTTGGTACTAATTCAGACCCTCTGACACAGAGGTTGCACAACAGCCTCTATCAAGTTAAGATTGTCGTAACACACACACAAGATATTCCAAAACTCTCCTGAAACTTCATCAGAGTCCCTTTCTGGTCTGTGAAATTGGATCAGAACATAATGAAGTAGGCTGCCTGAGAAAATTTAAGGTACCTCCTAGTTCCATGTCAGATGCAATAACAATTTTTTTTTGAGATATCAGAATTTCTGATCTCAGGACTGTGTGCACCAGAAGGAAAAAAAAAAAACAAAAACAAAAACAAGCAACCTACCAAATAAAAACGATCAACCAAACAAAACCTCAAACCAAATAAACACTGATAATAACACTGCAAGTGTATTTAAAGTATCCGAGCATTGGATTTTTTTTTTTTAATTTTCTATTTTTTTTTTAGTCAGAGTGTATTTCGGTTCCAGATTCCTCCCAGCCAGACCACACATCTCCAAGAAAATATTCTCAGTTGTGTGTTTGTGCTTTTATGGCCTCTGACCTAAATTAATGTGATTTGAAAGGAGTGAACTGATGGTTCAGCTGATTATTTTTATCTTAGTTACATTATCGGTTTAAAAATGCATTCTCATGAATGATTTAACTGGTTAAATAATCTAGTGTGTATTTGCTTTACACTAAATTAGAACAGAGAAATTAAATTCTTTTGTATTTTCTTTTGTTGAGCTAATTTAGTTAAACACATCCCAGAAGCACAGTCCCACTTTAGTATCACTGACTGCAAAGTTGAGGCTGTGGCTGTATTTTGGCAGTAAGAAAAATGAGAAGAAACACTGGCTTTCTGTCTCCCTCCTATGAGTTGTTTGGTTTACATGTTGCAGTAAAAGAAGTTGTCTGGATGGGAAAATGTTGGGAGTTTGAAAAACTTTTCAGCAGAAGAAGATTCCTTTTAGTTTTACTTGTTGATTATAAAATGCTCCTGGTTTATTTGCATGCCTGCTTTGGGGTCTGTACAAGATTCAGACTAATTATCTTGTTTTATAAAGCACGTAATTAACAATCACAACTAATTGGAACTTCAAATTTGTTCATGTTATTTACATCTGTACTTATCACAGTTTTTCCCACTCTCCTTTTTTTTTTTTTTTTTTCTGTTTGCTGTAGTGTTATTGTTTTATATTTGACTGGGAGTTCCTAAGGGCATAAGTCATGCTGTCATATACATTCATACAATGTACTGCATTGGGATCCTGATGCTGAGAGAAGAATTTGGGAGTAATCAAAAGAGGATCTGATAAGCAAGCAATAAAGTGACTTAAAAATTATTTGTCTTTACCTGTTCTGATTTCTGTGCACCAGTGTGCATCTGAGAGTATTTCACTTAGATATAATGGGTCAAGAAACAACTGAAATGTTGCATACTGATACCTGAGGGTTCCACTAGGACCCAAGAGTCCTCATAAAGTTAAGTTGTCTTCTCATCTGATCATTAATGGTTTTGGCAAGGGGAGAGGAAAAATCCAAACTAATTTTCTGGGAAATATATTATAGCTATCTATCTCTGTGGTAATGCTTGAATATACAGTAGTTGCCTTCCAGAAGGGCACAAGTGCAAGAAAACCATCCACATTGGGACAAAGAAGAAAAAAGAAAAAATCAGATACCATTTATAAAATTCCATCTGCAAACACATTTTAAAGCATTTTCTGTATCTTTACTTGACCTCTAGCTTACTCAGCCCTCAATCTGCTGTAGAGATCTTTATAACTTCAAACATGGATTTATTTGTAATTGTTCCAAAGATAGGTCAATGAGGTACACCCCAGAGGACGGTAAAGCCAAACCAAATTGAGAAGGAGTAAATATAAAACCAAACCAAATTTTCACACGAAAATAAAAGAGGAGACAAGGATTTGCATGTTATTGTCAGCTGACGTGCAATATCTACAAAGACTATGCAGAAGGCTACATACATGTATATCTCTTTCCTGTTATAATTTCACACTCAAAGCAAATCACTCTGTTCTAAGGAGATTCAGGGTGAAAGGTCATGAGTGAAACCATTCTCCTTCTACTGAAATTTCTGTTCGCAGTGAGTCCTGCCAACATTCCTCCCTGAATTCATTTCAGAAAGCAAAAAGTTCAAACTCCATCAATTCCCCCCACCTCCAGCTGAAGCTCATCACTATTACAAAGCATCATGGCAGGCTGAAAGGTTCACACTAGTGATGATCTTGCAAAGCTGGCAGAGTGGAGACATCACTGAGAAACAGCAGCACCGAGTCAAGCAGGACATTCCAGAGAGGGCTCCCCTTAGCCACATTATAGTCACTGGAGTTTCACATGACCTTCAAGATGCCACTTCAGCTCCCTTCAAGAGACTTAAGCAGCCTCTCTGCTATTAAGATGTTCCTTCATTTGTCAACAGAAAGCTGCTAAATTGCTACCCTGAGCAAATTTACATAGAAATTACCAGTGATACTCTGCAAACAGTTAGGAGAATTACAGCAGAGCCACCCAGCAGAAACACTCCAGGATACACAGCCTACAAACACAGTCACTGCTCAGAGCGGGAGGACAATGTTATGGGGAAAACGCATTAGACTTGCAGAACTGTTAATACATGTGCATTCAGCACTGTGAGCTCTGTTTGGGCTCTAAGTACACCAGTCCCTCCAAAACTTTCCCCCAGTAGGAAGAAGATATGGTTAACATTTCCTTCCTATCTGCCAAGTATTTCCAAGTTCCCTTTGCGTATCTGTCCGATGTAGCTGAATCTCTGTGTGAAGGCTGCACAGGAAAGGGCAAATTGCTCCTCTGTCCTAATAGAGGATGCCTGGCTTTTTAGCCTGTCACTCTGAACTTTATCCTCCTATCCCTGAAATAGAAGCCTTGCTGCCACGCTCCAAGCTCCTACCAGAGGAGAGACCTCTCTCCTAGTCACACTTCTCAGACCCTCCATCTACCCTCAGTCTTCACGAGGCCCTTACCCTTTCCTTCACCCTGGAGACAGGAACCACACTGGGTACCTGTTCACATACTGCCATTTTTTTCATTTTTTTATCTCCTTTCTAGGGCTCTTGATATGATCACAATGGGCTTTCATTGGCAAAATTACAGAGCAGCACAATTTTTACATAATTCTTTTGTCAAGCACTACTTGTAGCAGCATCTGGCCTCCAAAGCCCTGTATGAGGACTCAGCAAATCACTGATAAAACCCAAGTCTGCCATGGTCACTAGACTTGACCAGGAGCATGGCTGACACCCAGAGCATTTCTTTCAAGGGCAGCATATTTCCAGAGCTGCCCTTTGATGGAGCAAGGCTTCTACAGCAATCAACAACCTCAGCACAAGGTCCTTGCCTTATAAAACAAAAATCCCAGCAACTTAAAAGCTGAGGAACAGTAACAGCACTGGACCCTCTCTACCCATAGAGAATCATTCCAGGAGGCAAATGAAGGAGTAGGCACTACAGGATACCAACAGGCAAGTCCACATTTCCTCAGACACCACATTGCAGCAGAGACTGGTGGGTCAGTGATGGTAAATAAAGAGGAATCAAGCAATAAAAAATTGTCCAGAAAATACTTTCCTCTTGGAAGGTATGTACATATGTGTGCATACATTTGCATGTGTACACTTACGAAGGAAAAAAAAATAGGTGGGTATTTGGTAGGGCATCTCTTATACTTACTATACAGTCCTGACATGAAATGACTGCACAGAGTAGGAGAAAAATCCCATTTCAAATAATGATCAAAGCCATCACAGGGGAATGAGTAGCTTCCACTTCTTAAAGCAAACAGCCAGCTAATATTTATTCCACAGTAAAGACAAAACTCTGCCTTCTGTCAAGGGGAAGAGAATAAATTGTTTTCCCATAACGGTGTTTTCTTTTCAATCAATTTCCCTTCAAGCTTGATTTAAGATGAGGCCATGTCAGAACCTCAGGCGAATGGAAGAAACCTAAGACACTTCCCCACCAAAGGTGAAAATGATGATGCAGGCAAACTTAGAGTTCAATCTATATACCAGTGCTGCATACCGGTACAGTCACACACTCCTCTCCCTCCTCCTCTTCAAATAAAAGGTTTGCAGCAACAATGGGCCAGCAGCAATGAGGAGAAAAGAGTTCAGAGCACAGAGAACAACAGCAAAGGAGATTTGTTTGTGTACATGTTGCATTACTTTGTGATAGAAGTACAACATACCAGAGAAAGTATTGTCTTGGGTCATTTTGCTACTTAAACACTCACTTATATGCTGTAAATGTTATAGATTTTTTTAAAGAAAGAGCTCTGTAGATGCTATATCATTGATATGCACTTATGTAAGAAAGAACAGTTACATGTGGTAAAACCCCTGGCTTCTAAGAAAAGCTATAAGGGGACAGAAGGAAGAATGAGGCTGCTTTCACAGCACTACAGGCACTTAGCTACTTGTAGAGTTAGGCTGTTAGGGAACACCTTAGGTTCAAACCCACTTCTGTCTGGTTAAAAATTGTGTATTTTTTCTGGGGTTACAGACAGCCCCTTGAGTTGGAAAAATCACGGTAGTTTGTATTTCAGAATGAAATTGATGTCTTAGAAGCTTTGCCATCTATTTATTTTAAATGCGAACTACAGAAATACTGTTTCCAGGAGGACAGACAATAATAGTAATAAAAACAACAACAACAACAAAAAACCCACCAAACCCAAAACAAAACAAAAAACTTACCCAAAAGCTTCAGTTATTTTTTAAATCTCAGAAAGATTTTGACAATTTGACCCGCATGCAGCATGTGCACTCAAAACTGTTCCAATAATATCTGAACCAAAACATAGTCATAAAATATCATAATATTCCTCTCAAAGTTCTTCCCAGGATACAACTCCCAGTCAAATAAATCGGCTTTTCAAATGTTATGGGATATTTACTATAACATTTGAGGGAGAGGATGTGGATCTGAACAACATAACCCCGCTTCATTTTCCTTCTGACAGAGATTTCATTTGGACTGTTGTCTCAAGACAGGAACACTGTGCATGTCTGAGTACAATGATTTCCTCATGGCACTACAGTCAGTAAACAGCTAGCAAATGATTCGGGTGTTCAGTGAACTTTGCAAGCAAGATTCTAAACAGTGTTAGTTAAGCAAGAGCTAATGAACAATTACTACAATGACATTCCCATTTCCTGGCGCTAATTCTTTCATTACTTATCCACAGGCACAACATCCATACACTGACATTACTATTATTGACAAAAGCCAGGAGCACAAAGGATGCCACATCCACTGCTGACAGCCCCAGAATCACTGCTGTTGATTAGGCTGGGGAAGGGGGCTGCTGGGAGGGACTGAGTTAACACCCAGCACAGCCAGGCTTTGACTAGCAAGGACTTGCTCGTGGTGCCAAGCACTTATGCACACACACGTGTACCTGTGCATGCACCTGCACAAGGAGAGTCTTATGGGATTCTTTCCATGATTAAGATTTTCTCCACAAATGTAGGCCAAGATTTTCAAAAATAGATGTCCAAAGTTAGGCATTCCAAAATCCATATTTAAGCATCTACAGAAGTGGCCTCATTCTCAGAAGTGCTGAAATTGCCAAGAGCAGTAAGATGCTCAAAACTTGAAAATCAGGCCACATCTTTAGGTCCTTGAGAACAGATTCAAGAGCCTAAGTTTAGGCATCTATATTCTTGACTGTAAAATGTTATTACCCATGCAAGATCTGCTATAATCCATCACAAATATATGACATTCTCAAAAATGTACTGTACTAATTGGCCCAGATTTTCAGTTGCAGCTGAAAAAAGTGCACTGCCCAGCTCAGAGCAGGATCACAAATGTAGCCACTGCCCTTCATCACCGATTTCCTGGTGGTATTTATGGCAGAGGATTACAGTGACTGCCAAAAGCACACAGCAAGCAACTGTGGCAGCTGACCTGGCCCATACTCCCTTTATCTACCCTCAGTCTCCAGCAGAAGAAAGGATGGAATAAATGGAAGATTGCAGTAGTCAAATTAAAAAAGAGCTCCCCCTCTATCAGTCATTCTCCCATGGCCAACTATTTCCATGTTTAAATCTACACAAGGCAAGGGAAATAGGCCCCATACTTTTATCAATGCCAATCACATTTATTAAACATGCAAATAGGGTATATCTGTTTACTTAAACGTTATCAAGTAGAATTCAGTAACATCCTTTGAAACTGATGTCAGATCATTCAGCTTGGGGAAATTAAAGGGAAATACATATACACAACTGTTTAGTACGCTGCAGCCCCAGTAGGGAAAACAGCCTTCCTGTGCTAAATGTGGTAGAAGCAGAATAAAAGGATTGCACAATATTTAAAGAGAAAAACACACTAGGGAAATGTTCATCAGTGAAATTACAAATATATAGAAAATTTTCTTTTAATGCATTGATATAATACAACTTCTCTACTTCCTCTGAATCCAAATTGACAACATTATCTCCGTGAAATACTCTGTAACAAAATTCTTAGTATGAATCAAGGTCTTTGGGGTACTTCGCTTCTCTATTTTTCAGCAGCATTTTTAAATAATTACTGCATCTCGTAGCTTCAGCGCTTAGCACTAAAGAAAAGATATTCTGCACACTTACTGCACCTGTACACAACCATACTGTCCCACACAGCTGGAAAGCTCTCTCTGATGAATGAAAATACTAGAATCACACAAAATTATCTTGAATATGAGGTCATTCATCATATCTGGCAACATCATCCTAAAAATTCAATGAAAGCAACCATACTTCCATAGCTGCTTTCATCCAAATGGTTTCCCATATGTCTACCATGATTAGCTTCTTAATGTATGCTGTTTGTATGCATACGAAGGGTCAAATTCTCAGACATCCTAAAATGATGGTATTCCACTGATAACAGAACTGTCCTTATCTTGAACAAGTAAGAGTTTGATCACAAATTCCTTTGCTTAACAATAAACTACAGCCACTTCTTGGATGGGTACAACCACCATTCAACGGCACACAAACAACTTTACCCTAGAGTTTATAGCAGGAAAGAAAACCACCTTTTTTCAAAGACACAGCAAGGGGAAATTAAAATAGACAATTAACCCAAACTGGACAAGAGATTTAAATATATTGTTTCTACATCATCTCCCAGAGAACAATATACCTACTAGATCACCTATAACCACGAGCACAGTTGAACTTAACCCCCTGCAGAGCATCTAGGCATGATTCCTACCAGGGCTATCTTTGCTGTAGCATATGTCTGTATGTTTCTTGAATCCAAAGCATGGAGGAACTTGCTTACTCACTGCTCCAACTTATTCCCAAAAACTGAAGAGCTGCTGAGAAGTTACAAGTTTTTTTGTTCAAACATAAGGCCAGTTATAAGGCTTCCAGAGCACCATGTTTACTCACGAACCCAGCCAGGTGCAAGACAATTCCAAACGCATGTTTGTCAGCAAAATAATCCTGCAAACTTACTCGTAGCTCATCTGAGCCAAAAATACTTTATTGCAAAGGTGGTATCACTGAGATCTTTTCAGTGAAAATTCTTTTTCATTTGCTACATAGCCCAGTGACTCATGAATTAGAAATAAATTCCCAAGGTGTAATAAATGGGAAGATAAGTGGGCTCTAAAATAATTATTTTGTCCAAAAAGCGCCCCCTTCACATGTGTTGCTGCAGTTCTCTTTTTTACCAATTATTTACTTGGGAAAAAGAGCATATTTGAAGGACTCTGCCAGGAAATGAAAGACAGAGCAAGGCAGATTCTAGCTGGAAGATATAGCTTAGTAAGGAAAGCCAGACCTGTTCCGTCAGACCAAAAACTCGATGAGTGGTAGGTGCCCAGTCACCTTCTGAGCTGGAACTCAGGCCTAGCAGTGGCCCAAAGGAAAGCATGCATGGCCACAGATTCTGCTGACCAGATCCAATCCATCGTTGATAGACGTGTCACTCTCTGTGGCTTGCAATGTAAGAGGAAAAAGCTGCCTCTGAATCTTTGTAGCTCAGCATGGTATAAGTTCCCAGGATGCAATCATTCACATAGCAAGGCTCAGACTTCTCTGCCATATTTTACTAAAGTTTTTCCTTGCAAAGCAAAGCATCTTATGGTCCCTGCGGACTACACCATCAACTTTAAATCCTGTGTTTATGAAGCTCATTTTCTCCTTTCATTAGTTCTCATTGTTCTCTCTGTGCTGCTGCAGGTATCTCTGCTGTTGTGCAGAGAGGCAGCGGCTTGCAGCAGCCTCAGTCACAGCAGAGCTGTGCTCTTCACCACAACCCTGTATTCCTGACAGACATCTGCCTTTCCTGTTGCACCCTCAAAGTGCCCTCTCCCTCTTCACAGGGGCAAACAGCTGCAGTAAAAAGACATACCATGCGGTCCACTATTGAGTAATTATATAATTATTAAAAAAAAAAAAAACACAAAAACATCCTTTAGCTGATATCAATGCCAGCAAATGCACAGACAACTGCTAGCAGAACAAGCTAGTTAATAATGAAAATGAGTGGTTTGAAATTTTGGTTAAGCTTTGCATGAAATATGGTTTGCTAATGTCCAGTGTTCAATTCTGCCTCATAGTCCGTGTCACTGTAAAGCTGCAGTTCCTGAGAAATGGAAAAAAGAACTGCAGTTTTGGGGAACAGCATTCCATGGGCTACATTGTTCCTCCCAGTGATCTTTTTCCACTACTGGGTGATGGTAATGCATGGTTTTAGATTGGATATTAAGAGAAATTTCTTCATGGAAAAGGTTGTCAGGCATTGGAACAGGCTGCCCAGGGACGTGGTTGAATCATCACCCCTGGAGGTGTTAAAATATGTGCAGATGAGGTTCTTAGGGACATGGTTTAGTGGTGGACTTGACAGTGTTAGGTTAACGACTGGACTCTGTCTTCAAGATCTTTTCCAGTCAAAATGATTCTATGAAAAAACATTCAGCGGTTAGCAGTATTATCAGGAATGTGCTTTGGAGTTATTGGTAACAGATGCTTCAGTGCAAGAATACATTTAGTAGGTAGTTATTAAATATCTGGCCTATATATATATATATTTCCTTCTTACTTGATCATTTATTCATATTTTAAAGTATTGGACTTCACATTTCTTATAAGGTTTTCTAACCAAATTTTATTAATGAGAGATTGCTCATTACTTATATATAGCGTTCTATGTAACATTTTTAACACACTCAAGATTTTGACCTCCACAACAATGCACAGCAATGAGTTCCAGAGGCTCATTATGTACAGAACAGAGGATTTCCTTAGGTTTCAAACAGGCAGCCTCTTTGCCAATTCCCTGCAAATATGCACTAATTTTTTGCATTGTAACCTTGCATTAAACAATATAGTCTCCTTGTATTTATTAAAGATATATAGTTTAAAAACAAAACAAAACCAGCACATCTTAATAAATCCACTGGCTCTCAAGAGAAGCCCAGAGCATACTATAGAATAATCCAGCACTGTGATTTTAGTATTCAATTAGAGAGAGTTGTGTTTAATAACAAAGTGTGTTTCACTTCAGACTAGTATCACTGAAGTTATTGAAACCACACTGTGCTCCATAGCTTACGTTTTTGGAGGGGATAGAGGGAATAGTATTAAAAACCTCTTTTCATTCCTTAACTTAATCCCAGCTTGAAGGGCTAAAGATAAAAATTGGAGATGGGTTTTTATTGTTGGGTTTCTCAGCTTTCTAATTAGATACCGAACTCCATAAAACGTGTGCTGCAGTAAAGAACCAGAGGAACTGCCTTATTGAGGCAGAGTGAAAACGTCTTAATCCTTCTGACCTTTACCACATTTTTTTTTTCTCCAACAGAACACACAGCTGACCTTTTCTACCTACTGACAGCAAAGCTTATGACAGATTTCCATTATCCAAAGTTTTCTGTAAATTCGCTGCAGCTACTACTGGTAACCAAGCTCAGTTCTGCAAGAATATTATAATGCATAACTCACTGAAAACTGTTGGTTGATACCTGTTCCAGAAAGTCGCAATGGCCACACCTGCAAACCTGCCAGCTTTCCAGATGTGCACATAGGCAAAATATCTGCAAGATAGTGAAACATTACAGATGTACCCAGCAGAAACAGGGCTAAAGTGTTGCCAGATGCACCAGTCATGTTCATCTAGGTCACAAACTCCCCCGGGTTGATGGATGTCTCAGTAATTAGGCTGCCTGCCCAGCACACAGGAGACCTTTCCCTGACTTAGTACAGTGACATCATGAAAGTCACTAGACCCCTGTGGCTCCATGCTTTATCTGTAAAATAGGTGTGGATTGCATCTCCCTACTTCAGTGTTATGAAACCCTTGTAGACAGTGGATCATTTCCAGCTATTCTAGTAACAGAGTTCAGATGGAAAAATTTGCAGAATATTTTAGGTGCACAGTTATCATTTAATTATGGAAAAACAAACAAACAAACAAAATATTGTGGGGTATGGTATGTAGGTTTTATTGGTACAAGTAGGATACAGGGATTATTCATGACTAGAAAAGCCCAGAGTGATTCATGAAGGTCATATCAGCTGACTAGCAGCAAAATCTTTCTAGCAGCAAAATCTTTATATTCAACTGCACCCTCCTGGTCTCTGTAAATTTCACACTTTTATTAAGAAAACCAAATGTTTGTGATGCTTTTATATTTTTTCACATCTTTTAAATTGAAATTATTTTTATATTGCTCCAGCTGTAAAGCCAGACTCTCTTAGTAACCATGTGTCCAACTACAAAGCTCACTGAGGGAAAGAAAACAAAAAATAAACTAATAAAAAACAAACTAATATTTTTATTCCAAAAATAACCTGAATTCTTATGCATTTTTCCTTTATAAAAATAGATCCAATACAGACATTTAAAATTAAGAATTTTTTGAGTGCTTATCATATATCTTCATAGAGAGCACTAGAAACTGAGCAGTTTAACAACTTCAGATCCATGCAACTATAAATGCCTCTATGGTTAGCGAAGACAAAGATGCTGGGGTGTGCAAAGGGGTCAAAGGTGAAGAGACTCAACAATAAAAAAGAAGTTTTTATCTACAAATCAGGGTAGCAGATGCAGTGAGAACAATATTTGCTATTTGGAAATCCTTTCTCACTCAGACTTGGCTTGGGATTTAAAAACCCAGGGGTTTCCACTCTGCATGTCACTGCAGGTTTTCAGGGGAATGAGCACTGAGAAATGTGAAGGCTCAGGCAGGGAGATGAAGAAAAGAAGAAAAAGTTGGGAGACAAGGATGTGCAGAACTCACCACACTGTGAGTGGAAACTGAGCCTCCTTATATGCATGACCACTGAAGATAAGATTTCAGAAACAAAAATGCAACTAAATGAGATTTGAAGAGGCCTGTGATGCACCTACCATAGAGAACTTCTGGAGAAACAAACTCCAGAGACAGCTAGAGCAGTCCTGAATGCAGCACTCAAAAATGATCACAAACACCACAAAACACAGAGTCTGATACGTGTGATCTGGCATAAGCATAGTGCAAGAATTTCAGCGGTTAACTAAAATCCTCTTTGGGTAAATATATTCTTGGCTACATAAAATTCCCCCGCAGACAATATTCTTTATTTTACTGTATTTTGTCACTAACCAGCCATAATGTTTTGTGCCATGATGACAGAAAAAAAAATTACTGTTCACAGAGCTTTGTGAGGAGCTTCCACAAAGAAAACCCAAATACACTTCCAGAAATAGAATTGCAGGAAAGTGTTATTCCAGATTTTAAGGCAACGAGAACCAGTGAATGGCTTATGTACATTTAATTCAGAATTCTACTGAGACTGCCTAGTAGCTTATTCTATACTGAAGGGAATTTACAATATAGGTATCATTAAAAATTGTCCCATGCTTCGGACAGAATGACTCAATTTTGAATGAGGAGTGACTCATGATCAAAATATAAGTAAAGCCAAAAATAAGTGCACCTATATAAAATATACTACTTGTAAATGTATACATATTTATAATAAATATGTTGCACACAGAGAGAAAAAAAAAGCTTATTGAAAGAAAATTAATGCAGGTGGAATCCAGAAAGGAGTAAGTTTTTAAAATCTTAAACAAAAGCCTGATTTCCGCATTGAATTCCAACTTGGTTTGTTTTGGTTTATTTGCAACACACAAAAGCTTGGGAAAGTATTTAAAGGACTGATTTTTCATTTTTACTTAACTAATGGGTTTGACTCTGACATTTCCTTCTTCATTCTTCTTCAGACTCCCTACCAAATAGTGCGAGCTCCATTCAGCCATGCTAAGCAGGAACAGACAAGAAAAAAAAAGTCTGTGATTGCCTCAGACTGATTTAGAAAGACAGTTTCAAATTTGAATATGAAAATCCTGGACAAATACTAACTAAGAAGAGAAACAAAAATCTACTAACCAAGATGCACAGGAAAGAGAGAAAAGCCTCTGCATGAAGATCAAAATCAAATTAAAACCAGGAAAATTTAGACTGAAGAGCAAGGAAATCTTCCAGAAAGTGCAAAGATACTACACAATATTTTTTCTATTCTTTATAATATTTGTCATAGAACCTCAAAACTGGATCTCAAACACGAAGTAAGTGCCATTTCTTAGATGATATGAATCTCATCACTAAGGACACTTAAAATTAGAGAAGAATGGAAAAAGCAATTGAAAACTAACCTGTAGGGGCCTCGCTGATGTCTAGAGTAGCATAAAATAAGTTTTCATTTCTCAAAAATGTGTTTGTAGCAAAAGTAGAAGACTTATGCACGCAGGGAAAAGGATACTGCATGACAGGGTCTTGTGTCTTTAAAGAAGGCATGATTATAGAGGTAGAGTCTTCCAGTAGTAAAGAGCATATGCAGGAAGGTAGGATAAACCTTACAAACAGATTGAAACACTGCCACAGAATGCAGAGACAAGATGACTTTGCTAAGCAAAGGCCATAGTTTCAGACACTATCTTTTGTTTTCCTTTCACAGTCATCTAAATACACTACAAAAAAACTGGCGTATCACTAAATCTTCAAGAGAGTGCTGTACTGGGATCCTTTGCTTTTTTTTTCCCCTTTCTGCATCTGAACTCTGCCCCATTCAGCAACCCAATGGTGAGAGGTTCCTTCAGTCTGTCTCTCCAAGATCCAAGACTTTGATTTAGTAATCCAGCTCTGCATTTGTAACAATAAATTCCACTATGACTCAACTGTCTGTCCCTGGGCGAAGGCTTAAAATTAAAGCAAAGCTGCAGCTGCAAGAAGCTGGATAAATAAATGTGGTTTGACTCTTTGTGTTTTGTTTTGTTTGTGTGGGGTTTTTTTGGTTGTTGTTTGCTTGTTTATTTTTTCCTGGAAAATGTAGTTACAGCTGATGGAAGTTTTCAAACATCTATTTCCTCAACAGTTTGGATCTGCATGAATATCATGCTCTTAAAATAAAAATCCAGAAAAAAAAAAAAATCTTTCCTTGTTTTTACATCACATGCAGACTTCACATTTCACAAAACTGTAATGACTGCATGTTTCCTCACACAGGTGCTCAGAATATGGGTAGTTCAGGAAACATCAAGCTGAGGTTTTCCACACTAAAATCCAGAAGAGAGTAAGTGCAGGCTGAAAACCAATAACTGCAGCTGCATCACTTTTCCACCCCACCCTCCAGGGAGAGACTGGAGAAGTAGCAGGGTAGTCTTGCTTCATCCTTCACCTTTACAAGTATTTGTACATGTGTGAGGGGAAAGGAAGAGGTGAAGGAAATGTCTTCTTTCAGTAATGGACCTGAAAATGAGAATTTTTAGCAGCACAGTATGTCACCAAACACCTTGTTGCTTTCTCTACCATTTGAAGAGCAGTATTTCATTTGCCCTTGCCTGCCATCTTTGCTTTGTAGGGTTTGCCATGTACAGGTCTTTATTTGCCACATTGTGGCACATGAAATCTGGGGTTCTCTCTCTGCAGGACTGATTAGGTCAAGGATTCCTATTGCACTCCAGCATCTCTATTGAATGCTTGATACCAAAGCTCTTAACCAACCCCATCCTTGCTCTGTATTTTCCACCCAACAGAGACAAATACCCTGGAAAAATTGCTACTAGACCAAGCTAAACATTAAAAACAGAATTTGCTTTTCTTCTTTTAAATGTGTTAGTTAGAAACCAGTTGGCTGTTTGTTTGGCATTCTGAGCCAAAGTCAAGCACCGATCTCTCCCTTGACTTACATTAGTCTTGAGAATACAAACAATAAGAAAGCTGGGGCTTAATGAGCCTGCATGTGGGGTCATTCTGGTGGAACAAAACAGGATGGTCATTTTTGGAGCCATCCCAGTTTGAAACGGGAGCAACAGAGAACTAAGGACCTGCAGAAAGACCTAATTCAAATGATTTCAGAGACAATGACTCCCTCATGGCTTCTTTACTCCAGCTGATTGTAAGATACTATTGCCCAAGTACTGGCACTGATCTGTTGATCAGCTTGCATCAGCCTTTGGCATTGCTGCAGTAGCACATCTGGCTTGAGAAGGAACAACTGAGCCTCCCCTCCAGGAACGTAAAACATATTTGCTTTTAGAGAGATTTGCTTCAAATAAAATGTGTACTATACAACACACAAAAGGAACGTATGTGAGACCAAAAAAAACCAGCCTCAACAGCTCTAAACCTTTTCTGTAATTATCTCTGCACAACACATAATAGAACCTTCTGCTAAAACCCAAGTGTGTGAAAAGCACAGACTTGCACCATTAGAGCTGAAAGCAAACCTCCTTTAACTGTCTCCAAGATGTGGAAGATAAATCTAGATGTAAAAACACTCCACCAACTATGGAGTCCATAGGCAACACATGCCAAAGGAAATGCAGAGACATGACACCATCTTCATCCAGTCACTCCTTCCCTTTCCTCTCTTTCCACAGACCCCCCATTCTGGAGCACATTTCATATTCTCTTTGTTACGCAACTTCTTAACAGCCTCCTTTCATCTCCCTGGCCTCCACAGCCCTGAAGATCAGGAAAAAGGACAAACCAGTAACTCAAGAGGTGCTCAGATATGAAGGTGATGGGATGATAGAAAATTCTAAAGACAGACTAGATTAGTGTCATACACATATCTTTGGGCCATCCAGAGAAGGAATCTTCAATTATTTCAAGGCAACTTAATAAGCTTTTGAAAATTTTACCTTGGCAACCTGTTCCCCAAGCTGCAAAACAATGAACAGAGAAATCTGAACATCAGACAAGTGAACGGTTAAAATCCTGCTTGTGATCTGCTGCAGACGCTTTCACTGGGAATGTTTGAGCATAATAGTTCTGCGTAGGAAGAAAGAAACTGTTGATATTTTAGTCACCTGCATATATTCTAGCTTGTTTGGCTCTTTTTATTTTAATAAAAAAAAAATAAAAAGGTGCATTTAATGATTATTCAGAAGTGGACTATTATAACCATTTAAAATAATATTCATACAGATCGTAATCAGCTCCAGTGTCTCTCAGCACGTGTGTGGGTTGGAGATGAGCACTGTGGCCAGTAGGCAGGGCCTTTTTTGGTACTGATGGGGGTGTATATTAAAACTTTAAAAGTTACTCTGATTAATTCACATCAAGTCATCTTAATTTTCCTCACTGCTTAATTATTCTAGCTGCTAAGATTCCCAAAAGGGAGTCAATTGTGCTCTTGAGTGTCATGATTAGAGTCATGCCTTTTTTTCAACTAGATTGAGACTCACCAACTCACAAGGAAGTTGGCTAGGACTTTTTCATGCATGAGTTGTCAGAACAAGATCCAGGAAGGTATTTTCATAACAAGGCTGCAAGTCTCACTTCTTGAGCAGCTCTTTCCTTTTAGACTACATATTGGTAGAATTCAAATTATGTAATTTCAGTTCTCTTAGGTACCTTCAAAATAGCTTGGCTTTGGACATAAGTACCAAGAAAATGCCTTCATAATAAGGTTTGTCCATTGGTAAAACCCCAGGGAGCAGAAGAGGTGGAAAGATTTTGCTTCTTAATTAGTTTTAGCTGGGATGTTCAAGGAAAAAATCTTCCTTTCCTGCAGCATCATCCCTACTGGCTGACTGGAAAAGCAGCACCATACAGCACTGTGCTTTACACAGCAGTTGCAGCTCCTCCCTGGCAATGATCCTTCTCTAATCGTAGTTTTCACTTCATTGTTCTGTGAATGCTTTTAATTCTTATTGGGTTTGTGTCCATTCTAAACACAATAACCTCATTACACTCCTTTCCTCAGAAGGTTGAGACAGGGTCACATCAATCACAGCAAGAGTTTTCTGAACATACAGAGAATGAAAATAGGTTGGGTACCTCCACATTTTCCATTCTCCTAGAAAGAGAGTGTCCTTTCATATAGCAATCCTTAATATGGGTACACAACATGCATATTTCATTCACGAAAAAAAGTGCATATGCAATCTAACTGAAACTACTCCAAATGAGAATCGTATTCAAACCGCTCCAGCCAAAATAATAATGTCAAGCACAACCTAAAACAGGCTACAGTGTGTTTCACAAGACAGCCTTTACATCTTCATATGAAAGGGAAACCCTCCATTTCAAATTTGCCTAAATTCTTAAAAGCCGGTAGAAATAGCAACCAAGCACTTGCTCTATCACATAGAGAAATACATTAAAGCATATTTTAATTATATAGGGGAGAGAAAAAGAAAAGTGCTTGACTCTTTCCCATACTCTATTTTCTATTTCCATCAACAAACTTTAAAAATAGCCTTTACAATTCAGCTCCAGATGCAACAATTTCAAAAGCTACCTTTGACTTTGCTTTTCAATTTTCTACTCACCTACAGAATCATAACAGCTACAGCTGTTCTGCTTATCTGTAGTATCTTCAACACCTGAAAAATCAGCCTACAAAGGCCTTTTGCTTCCTAATGTCTCAAAGAGGCTGCCCACTATTACTTCACTATTGAACTGATCGGGAAATACAGAGAGGTGGTTTAAATTACTGGTGGCCAACCAGAAGGTTTAAAAACCATCTCTTCTGGTTTCAGTCACACTATTTATCTGATATCTATCCTTCCTTTATTTATTATGCTAATGAGTTCATACTGCTGAGAATGCCAATACATTTATATAGAACCTAATCCATAAGCAGAATTCTGATCTTAAACTCTTTTGTTATTGATCTTTGATACCTTGGCCTGAAGCAGACCTGGGAATTCACATAATGAGTTCAGTCAGTATGGAAGTAGCTTTTGCTACTACTACAAAAAAGTTGGGATCTTTTTACTCTAGAAAAACTAACATGCTGAACTATCCCTGTGGTTTGAGTGCACAGGAATGGGGACTTAGCAGAAAGAGACCAACACATTCATTTTCTCCGAGAATCAAGGGCTTAAGCAAACTTTGCTCTGCAGAGTTGAAAGGCTTCCAGATACTGAAATAATCCAGCCTGGTAACAATTGTCAATTTAATTATTTTTTGCTGAGATTGGTACTCATAAAAACATCTCAGATTGACAGCCCTGGAGATGATGTCCTGTGTTATCTATGGAACAGATACAGTCCAAGAAGCAGCAGCACGTTTTAGTCTGATTTATTTTCATTTCAGTCTTAAATGTGTCCTTCGATTTTTAATTGACAATAGTGACACCTCTCTCCACTAGCACCATTTTCTATTTTTCTTTAAAAGACAAAGGTGTTTCCATCAGCCATTTAGATTTTACTTCTAAATCTGACTAATTCTCCCTAATACAGACTGCATCTTCATAAATAATTCTATTACTGTTATTGCCAAAGTATCTACAGGTTACTTATCCGGTGACCTATCTTTTAAATACAGAAAATAATATCTTTTTACATTAAATACAAGCATCTGGGTAGTTATATTTTAATGAGGTTTTGTCTTGTGGAGAAGGAGATCGCTCACTGAAAACAAAACTACAGAAATGCAATGGGGAATGGAAATCAAGAAAAGGGAAAGAATAATAGCAAAATAATAATTTTAATATATTTGTTGTCATATGTTGTTTCACCTGTGTATATGCCACTACCTACAGAGAGCAATGAAGCCACTTTGAGGCAGGAGAATTGTACAACAATGTTAATTATAGCAAAATAAAATTTACAACCAACTTCTGAAGGAAGTGAAAAAAAAAAAGGAAGAAGGCTAATCTAATGAGTAGGTAACTTAGGTAACTAGTAACCTGCTTAAACCTGGGCCTCGGGAGAGACACAAATACGGAGGCTGGTGGGCTCCAGCAGCCTGGCCCACAAAGCAACAGCTGCCATGACCCAACCATTGAGCATCTGCTGTAGGCAGCAATGAGGCAATCAGATTCTAACACAAAAAGTCACATCCTAATCTCTAAACTCAATCTAAAACATGAGATTTAGTACCCTTTCCAATTTTCCTGTTAACACAAATATCCAAAGTTGCAGCAATTATGTACATAAATGTCATCTGTCCCTGCATCTCACTAAGCTCTGGACCTCAATGAGACCCTTTGGCAAGTCATGCATTGTAAAACCTTGCTTCAGTTTGTTACCATATCAGAGATTTCTGGTCTGTTACACACAAAATCTTCAAAGGCAAGATTTTTTTAGAGGAATTTGAGCACATAACACATCCAGGATCTCGTTCTCATAATGGAGATAACCGCACCTTGCTATATCTTACTTATCTTTACAACATCTTCAAATTACAGACTGTAAAAGGCTTTACTGCTTGAGTAATGAGTAGGCAGGTGTGTAAGGGACCAGGTACTTCGTGTTGAAATTAGGTAAACTGTCACATAATGGCTAGTCACTGTCTCCTTCAGCTTGAAGTGATTATTTTCTAAAGACTGTTCTCTTGTTCTTTGTCCAGTTGAGTTTTAAATAACTAAAACATCAAGACTGCCTCAAAAACGACATTCAATATGATATTCTTGCTTACAAGGTCCCTCCAGTTTTATCAAAACAGCAAATCTTTCACCCTGCTGACTTGTCAAGAGAAGAAAGACACCATTATTATAGGAACATAACTATGATAGAGGAACCTTGAACTGCTCATTGAGTTTTGACTTGGACAAAATCTACAGCGGAGCTGTCAAGAAGGCCTGCCAGGGAAAGAACATATACACAGCTCCTCCATAGCGAGCTCCCTTCCTTATGCCCTACCCCACTCCTCCCCCTTAGTGGCTTCTCACCTTGTTTCTCCAAAGCCCTTAACGAATCAGAATTGGAAGATTTATTCACTGCTGTAGCTGTTCTGACATGGACTTTCTATGTAATATTTTTTCCAAGTAATTTTTACACTTTAGAAAATCTGTATTATAAATGTTAGAAAAAAACCACGTTAATTAACAAGGTGCACTGAAGCCATCCTGAGCACCTGCATAGACTAGAGGTAAGAAAACAAAGAGGTTCTAAGTCAGGATTGCAAACTGCTTTTTTTTAGAATTTATTTGCTTGGTATCCTTGACAAAGAGCTCCCAAACCCTAATGTCAGACAGAAAGCCTCATTATCAACCACCATTCACAATTCTACATCTTAAAACAGAGACAGAGAACGCACTCATTTAAGATTCAAATTTAGCTCCTTCCTGCTTGGACTTTTATGTCATCTTGTGCACTTATTATGATATATTTACATGGGAATTGCCAAGTCAACAAGCAAAGGGAGAAGAAATTTTTATGTCAAAGGAACAAAGCCTGCAGCATGCTTTTTGTTGTTGTTTTGGGTGTTTTTTTCTTTTATTTTTTTTTTTTTTTTTTTTTTAACAAAGAATTTTGTGGTATGAATCAGGTAATACGGAGTGGGAGGATCACGTCAGCAGGCTGTGGTACAGCACATGGAGCTGTGGAGACAGCTTAGGCATATGCAGCAGGTGTGTTGTCTCTTGAAGGACTTGGAAAAACGAGTGCTACAAAACTTCTTTTGCAAGAATATCTTGGTGCTAAACTTGCACTTCGAAAGCACTAGGATTTCTGAGATCTTTTCCTGCACCTATCAATTAATGTTGTCCTTTTGTATCTCCTTTTTCAAGATGGGGATATAATCCACAGATTTTTCTCACAGGCTAGTTGGGAAGATACTTCTTAGAGGAAATGACAACCTTTGCTAATGGAAAATACACCAAAATGCAAAATACTTACACTATTCCCTGGACACAGAGCAGATTCAACAGCACAGCTAGAGTATTCCACCAGGGGGACTTAATATATTCAAGTTAGTTTATTTTCCTTGGTCACTAAATACTGACCTTATTCTGGCTCTTCTGCTATTACATTCGAGGTTAAAATCATTGAATCATAGAACCAGAACATCCTGAGTTCAAAGGGATCCACAAGGATCATCGAGTGCAACTCCTGTCCCTGCATATGACAACCCCATGTCTGAGGGTGTTGTCCAGTCTCTTCTTGAACACTGTCAGGCTTGGGGCTGTGACACCTCCCTGGCGAATCTGTTCCAGTGCTCCACTACCCTCTGGGTGAAGACCTTTTTCCTCATGTCCAGCCCAAACCTCCCCTGGCACATCTTCCTGCCATTCCCTTGGGTTCTGTCATTGGTCACTAAACTGAAGAGTTCAGTGCCTGTCCTTCCTCCTCCCTCTTGTGAGGAAGCTCTAGCCTGTGATGTGGTCTCCTCTTAGTCTCCTCTTCTCCAGGCTGAACAAACCAAGTGACTTCAGCCACTCCTCATATGGCTTCCTCTCCAAACCCTTCACCAACTTCGTAGCCCTCTCCTGGACACTCTCCAGTAACTTAATATCTTTTTTATCCTGTGTTGCCCAGATCTACACACAGTGCCCCAGGTGAGGCCACACCAGTGCAGAGCAGAGTGGGAAAATCATCTCCCTGCCTGGCTAGCAATGCTGTGCTGGATGCACCCAGGACACGGGTGGCCCTCTTGGCTGCCAGGGCACACTGTTGGCTCATGTTCAACTTGCCATCAACCAGAACCCCCACATCCTTCTCCTCAGAGCTGCTTTCCAGCATCTTGTCCCCCAGTCTGTATGTACAGCCAGGGTTGCCGTGTCCCAGGTGCAAAATCTGGCTCTTGCTCTTGTTGAACTTAAAGTAGTATCTTGTGGCACATGGGAGCAAACTGACATGTAAACTCTAGACAAAGGCATTTACAAGGCCATATCTTCCTCCAAATACAGAAGGAAGTTTTTAGTAAGGTTGAAATCAGATTTATTCTGTTTCCTGGCCTATAGAGAGCCTAGCTCTGTCTGTTTGCCCTCTCAATTAAACTGACATGAATAAACAATAATGCCATTGATCTCAGAGAAGTCACATCAGTATGAAAGAAAATGTCAGGTGCATGGTGAGACCAGCCCTTGCATTAATGCAGCCCCTCCAGTGGCTCACCAAATATTTTTAAATAAATAAATAAATAATGAAAACAAGAGACAGTAAATCCAACTTCAAATAATGAGATATTTGGGGTTGCTGCTGTTCAGAATATTATTTATACAAACAAATAGTAGCCCCAGGTATTCTCAAATAAGCCCAGCAAGTTCCCTAAAGGTTTGTTAGCTGACTGCTTGCCTGGGGGCCACTGGATCTGTTACAGTCTTGCTGTAGCTTTCTGCTGAAGAAACCCTTCCTGAGAGTCTCAAATCTGGTAACAGGCTAGTCAGCAAACACACCAGGAAAATGCTGTGGACACCCAGTGAGGCACGCATTTACTGCGCCTAACATGGAATGCCAGATCACATGTCATTTGTAATGTGCATTTGGAGCTTTTAATCAAGGTGGAGAGAAGCATCCTCTCTCCTTCCGTGGCAGAGAGCTCCGGCTGGGTGCACAGTGCTGCATAACTGCAGTACCAAGGGATGAGGGAAGATCCTCGAGGGGAAAAGTAGTGATGAAATTGGCATGATTGCTAGTGGCTTCTTGTAGGAGACTGAGCTAGTAATTTCAAAAAACAAGCTTGTTAGAGGAAAACAGGAACGGCACCAACCTGCTGTAATGAGCAGGCAGTAGAACAGTGCCTCAATGCCATGCCCTGTTCTGGGTCTGAGCCACATGCTGCAAAAGTTGGGGCCTTGCTGGGCGTAAATGAACACAGCCTAATGATTTTTCCTCTCTTTAGTCTCCCAAACTAGGATTACTTTACAGTGTGAACCACAGAACACAAAAGCAATGCAGCAAAATTGTGGGCTGACCAGAAGGTTTCCATCAGCGACGCTATACAGATCGCACTGTCAGGGAAAAGGAGAAAGACTTGATGTTTTAACCAACTGTTTGGGTCTTGAGGTAAGGCAGTAACTCACATGGGACAGGGAGTTTCCAGTTTCCTCCAAACTATGGGCATTTTAAAAAATAATCACAACACTCCAGAGTACCATCTAGCTCAGAGAACACTGTTCAGGGACATTTTTACAGATGGGAATACAGAGGCACAGAGGGATTAAATGACTTGTCCAGTGTTATAAAATAAATCAGTGATAAAATATAGAAAAGAGTCAGGTGTCCTCATGTCCACTTCTGTACATAAATCACTAGACCATAAGTTGTTCTGCAAGATTATAGTTTCCTCCTTCCATATACTATCTTGCTTCCAGAGGAAGATTATTCTACATGCTGCATGGACTAACTTTTTTCCTAGTCTAATTCAAAACCTGTCAAGCCATGAAGTTTCTGTTCTAATCTCTTGGGAAATGATTCCAAAGCTTGACAGTGCAAGGACATATCTCAGTGAAGTTTTCCATGATATCTTAATTTTTTCGATTCTCTACTTGTAGTCATCTAAATGTATTGTCTTTTCCCATAGTACTTGTGATCCTCAGGCACTAGCAGAGTTATATTTCCCCTTCTCTCTCTCAGATAGCACTTAATCAAGTGATATAAAACTCTTTCAGTACTGTCTCTAAAAACAATTCCTTAAGGTTCGAAAATGTTTTTCATTTGTTCCCTTGAAATTTCTTCACTTTTCCTACATTAAACACTTATTTCAGTCTTTCCACAGTGTTCTTTGACCCTGGCCAGTATGTCTTTTCTCCCTGCTGATGTCACAGACTATAGCAGCATCCAGGATGATGGGAGAGCTGGAGTCTGGAGTGCACAATCAATAGTGTTGCAAGACCTCTAGGGCGGAGGGATTACTGGCAAGCTCCTTAAGGAATATTTCTATCCATCTGTTGGAACTGGAAGGAGTGTTAGATCATCCATTAATGTTGGGCTAATTTACTCAACACAGAGAGGCAGAAATTGCTGCTTCCTTCCTGTTCATTTTACCATGTTAGCCCACAGAAGTCAGGAGAAACATGTCAAATTCCAACATTAAATAATAACAATCCAATTGTTTGTCACACTGCCTGGCCAAATGAGCAAAAGGCAGACACTAATACCTGAAACCCTTGCAGTTTCCACTGCGGTCAGAATTAAGCCTCACAAAAATGGCCATCTCAGCAGAAATATACAACCACAAGCTGCCACATTAACATAAAGCACAGCAGCCAGAAATTATTGCTGCCTCTAATCTCCAAACACTCAGGAGCTGAACTGCATTCAGTGGAATGACCTGTCCTCCGTGATGCATTACTGCTCGCACTCACTCTAACACTCCCTCTCTCATGCACACACAGAGCCCGTCCTTTTGCAGTACAGAGACTTATGCTTCCTGAAATAAAAAAGCAATACTAAAACTGCCCCTGCCTGGTCCTCTTCCTCCTAACAAAATAATCAACTCTTAGCTTTTTGAGGACACTGGGACTCCTATTTTCAGTGAAGATCAAGAGACAAACAACAACCCAAAGCCTCAATTAGCATCTTGCTATTGTCACTCCAGAAGACTCAATAACTCCCTTTTTCCGCCGATATTTCTAATATGAAAGTGACAGGAAACAGTTAGCAGCTCGAACAAAAATCTATAAAGAATGTATGTGCAAATGAGCTTACACAAAGTCACATAAAAAATAACCTGAACTTCTTTCCTTTGACTTTGTGCCATCCCCTTCTCTGACCCCTCCCCTCTATCCTGTTTCTTATCTTCACTTCTCCTTAAAACCTTTACAGCTATGCCTATGAAGATGTCTGCCTAAAATTAAACTAGAAGAAATTAATATGTAATATTTCTACTACAGGTTACATTATTTTAATTTAATAACTGACTTGTTTGTATTTCAACTACTTCTAGTTGCTTACAGCAAAACTGATGAAAACCAGGTTTAAAGCAAAGTGAGTGCACCAGTTTAATAAAACCCAGTGGAAACTGTCCTAAATCAAACTGGTGCAACTAACAGTAGGAGAGAAAAGACCAAAGGTTTACTGTTGAAGACAGATTGACAGAGGTCTGCCTAAAATAATAATAAGCAGAGCTTGCATTTCAATGTAAGCATCGCAGATTTAATTTTCACCCAGGTTTCTACTTCAGGCAAAAGGATAACTTGTTTCAGATTTTGAGTAATTAAAAAACCACACAACCCACCCCTCCCCCTCACACACCACACCACTGAACACAAGACAACACACCATTGCAGGGTAACTCCTTCAGAAGACACACCAGTGAAGAACAAACTCTCTAGGCAGACACAGAGACACAAATTCAGCTCAGGCTGAGATGGTGTGTGGTGTGGTGGTGGGACAAGGCATTTGGGGAAGGATGCCATACAGAGAGAATTGGTGCTCTAAGTATGGAAAAAGACCCTTATGTTTTATATCTTGTTTTGCTTGAGAATGGAGGGCTTTATGCATTTCTTTAGAATAACAAAAATCCATTAATGATATCTGACTCTAACCAATTCATTTCTTCTCTGTAACTGGAATAAACTACTATCCCCAAAATTCAGGCTAGCTGCTGTAATGAAAACGAGCACAGTTTTTAACAGGAAGGTAGCAGCAATAAATAATCTAGCATCTATTGCTGCAATAAGAGCATGCTGCTGACAATGACGGATGGTTACTGTTCTGAGATCATCCTATATAAGATGACAGCTTAAATCAGATCTAGGTCTATGCATAAGACAACCTCTTCCACACATTCAAATATTATGTTCTAAAAAACAGAAAACAGCAGCCAGAACCCTCCATGATGCCACCATGATACCTATGGACTCCTAATTAACTTTCAGTCTTGGGGACTGCACAGCCATCATAAACATAGAAGGAATATTAGTACAGGGTCACCGCTATTATAAAACTAATGAATGAAATATCTGGAATGCAGTAGTTATTTCTCATCAATAAATATACTTTGGGCACTTCATTTAGGACTCAACATTAGCAAAGTGCTACAACAGCAAAAAGTAGTAAGTGTTAACGATCATTTAACTCAGACAACCTAAACTGCAGAGCCAGGAGAAGTCCCAAGAGTTTGCTTCAGAGAAGTCTTTGCATCTACTCTAAAAGGTCTTTTTAAAGCAGCACCACCAGCAGAGGATTTAATCTGCAAAGGAAATTTATGACATTCAACTCTAATTCAGTGTAAAAGTCTCACGTACTTCTATTTGAAACTCACCACATGTTCCCACCAAAATAATCAGCTGTGAAACAGTGAATTATGCCTATATTTAAAGTTAATATTGTTAGGCTTTGGAGCTGCATCCCCTTGAAACAAACAGACGCAGTTCTAACATCCCTCAGAGGCATTGCTTAAAGGTTGTCCGCAGCCTCATCCATCTGTTTTGGAAACATTTAAAAGTACTCACATTTATGAGACATTCTCCAGTAAAATATGTCAGCAAATATTTCAAGCACCACCCAGTTCTCCCCACATTTACACTTCTCCTTTCATGCCAGCAGACACAGCATTCTTAACACTCAGGCCTATCAGGTTGTGTCAGAAACACAGCCACCGTCCCTGTGTCATCTATGTCAAAGATATCCCTTTTTTCCTCCCTCTTCTTCCCCAGATCTAAGCCACTGAGCCCAGAAAGGTTGTCTACTTCTTTTATGCCTCAACTGAGAAATCAATAAACGCTCTCAGCCTTTCCAACTGCATGTTTTTATTTGACAACAGTATGCAACAACAATGATCTATGTGACACAGCTACAGCAGACTATTCTTAGGTGTACTATCACATTACTGCAATTGAACAGGATACCATAAAAGAGATTTAAGCTAAGTTTTACCCTGCCTTTGCGATGAAGAGTGTGTGAACAGTTAATTAAAGCAACTCACCTAACATGATATAGTGTGATGTAGTATCCAAACCCTTCACCACTTAAACTTTCAAGTGGCACACTCACTCTGTAGTAAAAGAACATCCAGCTCAGGGTGTTATCCCAGTATGGCTATTTTATTACCATTATTCAAGTACATGTTCCCTATTTCAACAAGCACACACTTATAATCCCTCTTGTCCTTCTTCCCAACCCTTTATGTGTACACTGCGCAGTGCACTGACCTCAGTGCCCTGCCACAGAACAAGAGGTAAGGAGAATGGAGATGCAGCATTTCTACTCAGTTTTAGACCGCTTCCCCCAAGATTAGACCTTGCGGCTGAGCTGAGGATCACAATACGGTTCATAAAACTTACATGACAACCACAAATACTCCTAGATAGTACTCACGAGTAACATGTTCTGAACTCAGAGATTAAGTGCCCCCACCTTACCACAAGCACATTGAAGTCAACAAGACCGTTTTCTTTAGATGAGTTCTTTGGCTTGTTCATTTCCTTCCACCTAAAGAAAACCCCAAAAGAAAACAAACAAAAAATGCACAAAAGCCCTAATAAATAAACATGTAACAGAGATCATACAAACTCATCATGAAAGGGAAAAGTTTGGGTCTCTTGTGAGAAACATTCAACATGCAAAGCTACAGCAGTCCAGCTCTGCCAAATGCAGGCAGTCTGGGCTGCCCAAGGGGTCTCCCTGCCCTGATATTTATGTATTTGGGCTGCACTGCCATAATGTTGGCTTATGGCAATCTCTTTTCTTAAAAAAAAAAAGAAAAGAAAAATCAATCAAAGTGAGCTATGGCTCCACAGGTCTGCAGTAAAGCCCAGCCATGTAGAAAATAGAGCAGCAGCTGCACTACAGGATCAAAAAACCAGAGTGAGCAAACTCCACCATAAGGCACAATTATCTCCCTGGAAAAAAAAAAAAAAAAAAAAAAAAAGAGAGAGATGAAAAATAAATACCCCCACCCCCCAGTGTCTAACAGAAACCCAAGAGATTTAGGTCTCTGATGCAAGATACTTGCTTACTATCCATTAACTTCCTTACAGACTTATTATTCTTTTTTCAAACATTTGGTGCTCATCAGACTTTAGTTTAGTACTTCAGAGGGAAGTAGAAAAAAGTATGCACAACAGCAAGGAAATCTAACCTGGGAGACTGTCCTTCACAGTCATATTCCACCCACGAGGCTCCTGAAGGAGTCATCCTGCCAAGTGAGGGAATGGGTCCCTCCCCAATCCTGTCAAGGCATAACAACTACATGGCAAGCTCAGGTAAGACAGGTATATCCTAGCATCAACATACAGTATCCAAATATTCTCAGAGAAAGGAACCCGAACCATATCTCCATGGACAACTACATTTTTAGAGTGTTTGAGAAATTCAATACAAACACAGATGTTTGCTCTTCTATTTCTAGTGAGTCAAAATAAAGCTGCAATTCAAAGACACTGCTATTACACATATCTACATTCTAATCATCAGGCAAATCTTAGATATTAAATTCTCACCTCAAATCATTCTCTGAATACATAAAACAGCTCAGACCCCCAACAAAGCAAGTCCTGGCAGCCATTATCTCATAAGACAGTGGATATGAGGCTGAGGTCTCAGAAATTCAATGGGCTAGTATATTTTGGTGCTGTGATATGCACATGCTCACTGGACACTCAAGTACCTTCTCATCCCTGAACCTACTGGACCCAAATCCCTGCTTGGGGATTGGCGGTCAATTGCCTACAAGAACCTTGCTAAATCCTCAGGGGACTGAGGAATTTCTTATGACACATGTATGACTTCTGACAGTGTTGTCAGTTGATAGCAAGAAATTTCAGTTCCTCAATGCAACCAGACATTGTTTTCTATCAGATGTCACCAAATTACATCATCATCTCATAATTTCCCCTGTCCACTTTTCACATCATACCCCGTCCACTTTTTTCTGCCTGTTTCAATGCATGAAATCCCTGGCTACATAGAATGAGGCCTTTAAGATATAAGCACCTCTAGAAAACATCAAACCCTGTGTTTATGGGATATGCCCACAAACTTTATGGCTTGGATAAATGCTGTGCAGCACTCAAGTATCTGCTTATTCATGCATATTTAAGACTTTTTAAAAAAACTTCCTGAATGCCTTAAGGAACTACTTATAGAACAGAAGTTACAGGAAATAACATTAACTAAGGTGTTTCAGTGGATGAGCAGTATAAATATACACCCTCTGAGTGGCTATCAGACAGCTGTGGTAAGTTAACACCGGTGAAGACCTTTGGATGTCTGGGGTTCCACTAATGCCCTGCAGTTCAGCAGGTTTTTTCATTTGTCTCCAGTCCCTACACTCCTCTTTAGCCTTTTGTGATTGTCAGGCCTCTGCATGCATACGAGGGAGAAAATGCAGCAGCAACTATAAAGTGCAAAGGAAAAAGGTGGGTGTCTGTAGAACAGAATAGTACGCAGACACTCTTTGCTGTAACTCTGTCTCATAGAGGTACTCCAAAAATCAATTTAGGCAGGTGATAAGCTCAAAACAGACTTTATTCTAACCAAAATCACTTAGCAGAGAAGCAACCAGAAATGGGGTTTATCCAAAATTATTCAGCGCTCCAGCAACATTTATTAAACTGCAGGCTCAGTTTACCAGTTGGGGATATTATTACTGTATGACCACATAAGAATTATGATCCATAGCCTGCACCCACTCACACACTCACAGAAGAGGCCTCTTTCACTCAAGGGTATCCAGAAAAAACTGCTTGGGCAAGGGCTCACACAAAGCTATATACAGAAGAATCACTCACCAAGGAGAAGGGAAGTCTCCTTAGAGAGTGCCCCTGATCTAAGGGGAGGGCTCTGTTCACAGACCTGCTGCTCCAAGAAGACCACTCAAAGGAGGTCTGCAGTGGGGTCCCAGTTTTGTAGCCTGGTTGGATCTGGCTGTGGTCATTATGAGCACGGTCCACAAGCTTCTTTGGGCCTGGATACCTCTTTGGCTGAGGGTCATGGTGCCTGCCCCCATTCACCCTCCCCAGCTCCTGCTCCCCCAGCAGGCAGGGGGGGAGATGAACATGAGGAGTCACCACGCCCCTGGGCGGGGGGGGATGTGCCTGTCGGCATCAACCGAAGAACAGGCACAGTGGGGCACAAAAAGTGCTAAAGAGCCATCAACTGTCCAATTGAAAGCTCCGGATCTCATGCACTGCAGAGAAATCAAACCCACCCACAGCAGAAGCAGTAAGTGTGGGGAGAAATGCAAGCTGGATGGGATATGCAACTGGGGGTAGAGTCTGCACGATGAGGGTCTTTCTAATTAGAGACGCTATGTACAAACATCTCAGTCACCTTAAGATGTTCACTGTTTCCAGCCAAGAAGACATTCTGCTGAATCTGCTGTCATTCATGAGATGATCACAGCACAAAACAGTACAACTAAATCCTGCAGCTGCAGTAAAAGTTGGTACCCAAGATTAATTAATTAAAAAAAACCAACAACACACAAACACAACACCACAAACAAAAATTACCAAATAAAAAAACCAAAACAAACAGAAAAACCCCAACAACACCCACAGATAAATCCAGCAATCTAAGGACTTGTCATTTAATCCCCTTAAGTCTTACACTTAAGGAAATTCAGTCACCTTTGACAATTCTTATCTCCGTATGCTCAAAGTACATTAGAATTGCGATAAACTCTTGAAGAACTGTGTTGATACACCACCAAAACACTATCACATGAAACTGTACCCAAAAGACACCTTCAGTTTTATAAGCACCTCCAGATTTCTCAGGTGAGCAAAAAGCACAACTGTGCATTGCCCTGTTGTAATGATGCCAGGAGAGCAAGGAGGACTCTTTGGCATTGCACAGCCTTTTCTTTGCAGAACCCCACTGAAGAGGCTGGGTGGCTGCTGTGCTGACACACATGCCAACAAGTTCTCTGCAAGCACCAACAGCTGGTCTCCACCAGGCCTGCAGGAAGCCAAAATTGCCCTCCTGTGGCCTCTCTTTCACACTCTGTGAGCTTCAGCTGAAGCATAAGCCCAAGTTAGCTGCATAACAGCAAGCTGCACACTCACCAGAGCAACAGTATGGGAATAAATAACAAAAGCCAATATGTCTGAGAGCAACTGGGAAGAGAAAAAGGTTCACACAAGGTGAAGACAAACAGCAATGTGGTAAGTAGCTGAGATGAATGCAATTGTCACCCATCTAGATGAGGCCTCTCCACACAAGTATGTGACAACTGGATACACTCAGGAGTTTAACTGGTCCTCTAGGGATATGGTGACTTGACAAATTATGATCTGCCTCAGGGAAAGCGCTTTTCTTAATTCTTCCTAAATTCTGTGATATGGGTGTGGGTAAAAACTTACAGGGACATTTTATAGATGTGCCCCGATGATGAGACAAAGTGTTTTTTCCATTTAGAAACTGCAGCAGGGAACTGAGGGTGGTCTGTACTGCTTTGACAGGCACTGCAATGCACTTCTCCAAACAACCTTAAAAGTGATGCCCCTAAGAACTGTAAAGAACATGTCCTCAATGGAAAGATCTTAGTACTGCTCCTTCCAGTTTCATAGCTGCAGCATGGGCACTTTATTCTACATCTCAAACAAAACTCAGCTCTTAAAGTCACCTTGTGAGATCTCAGTGTTTACTCATGAACAAAGAAATATCGTGTGTGGATGCAGAGAAATGCTTAAAAGAATTAATAGTATGTTCACAGGCCAAGCCTGAAGAGAAACAGAAAGGGAGTAGGAAGAAATGTAGTGCCTTATTTTCTCAAATTCTGAAACTTTGCATCACTTCAAAGAAGAGATGATCCATGGGATATGCTGGGCCCCCACCTACACAGTAGTGTTCGCGAATAAATCTTTCACTAATAAACTCAAGATATCGACTTCCACTGGCGTAAAAGAAACAACACACACGGCAATATGATGTGAATGTTTCTCTGCAAGGTTGAAATAATACTTCAGCCTGTATTCAAGCTCTTACTACACCTGTTGGCAGAAACTACATGGATGTTTGCATAAAAAAATATTCCAGAAAAAAAATCCAACATCAGAATAAGAAAAGGTGCTTAATACATGTTAAAATATCACATTACAGACAGAAAAATTTTAACTCTGCTCTACCTCTTTACCAACAAGATGCAAAGAAATTTCAAGGTCATCACTCATCAGCATAGCTGCACAAAAACAACACTAGTCAGAACTGTAGATAAGAATATGGTTGTAATACTGCATCATCCAATTCTTGTAGTCTTCATAGGCATCCCATGTGACTGGATTATTTTCGCAGCCTTCTTGCATTTTTAGATGTTCTACCAACTGGTATTTATTAGATAAATATTCCAGAGTTGAAAAGATGCACATTTCAAATAACATATAACATAGATCACAGAAATTTGAATAGGCTTAATGAAATGGAGAAAAGACAAGAAGGAGAACAGATTTGTTAAAAATTTTTTGTTTAAGAAGCTCATTAAGAGCATAATATAACAAAAATCTCAATTTCTGTAGGACAAGACGAACAATTAGACAAATGTATTGTTTATTCTGAACCACATTTAAACTTCAATATTAGTTTTAAAAACCTTGAAATCTAGCTTGAAACTAATAATATAATCTGCATACAGTCCTCTTTTGTCTATAATTTTCATCATTTTCTTAAATACAGTTAGAACTTAGATGATCCTCAAATGTCTACGACACAGAGACAAAAGGATTCCCACCCTCATAAACTAGTCAAAACGGCTGAGAGGCAGTATAGTATTATATAGAAGACTGCTCTTCAGAGTACCACAGCTTATTTTAGTATCTACCATGTATCTGAGGCACAATCCCAAAGCACCTACTTTGATGCTAAACCATAATACTGACTATTCACATGCCACTTCCAATCCACAGATCTCAAAAATGTTGGCAATGCTAAATCAACCTTGTAGCACCCTGTGAAGTGTACAAGCATTAGCCTTTACTTTTACACCTGCAGCACATTGACCTTCTTTGAAGAATGAGATCAGAACTAGGAATTCAGTCCAAGAATTCTGACTGCTACACACATACTTTGACTATTATGCTCTCTCTCAGCCCTCATCACAGTAGCCACACACCCAACTTTGCAAAATGTTGGCAATGCTAAATCAACCTTGTGGCACCCTATGAAGTGTACAAGCATTAGCCTTTACTTTCACACCTGCAGCACATTGACCTTCTTTGAAGAATGAGATCAGAACTAGGAATTCAGTCCAGGAATTCTGACTGCTACACACATACTTTGACTATTATGCTCTCTCTCAGCCCTCATCACAGTAGCCACACACCCAACTTTGCAGTTCCCATGTCTAAATATTCTCCCAATTTCTTCTCCACATAGCAGCACAAGAAGAGTCAATCTAACACTGAGGGAAACATAACAAAACCGTCTACACTGGAGATAGCCACTGGCAATTTCCAATTATTCCCAGATAGGTTGGCATCTCTTCATAGTGTCATTTAATGCTATCAGATAATAGCTAGTTATTTCTCAAACAAACAGCTGGAATCTAATCCTGTTCTCCTGAGTTTGCAAGACTCTTCTCCCAAGTTATCTCCTGAGAATTATCTCTTCATATTTTCTTGTCCAATGGAATCAGCTAAAAGGTAGCAGATAAGCCCAGAGTTCACACCAGGGCACTTGACATTTTTTTCTTATAAAGTTCTCATGCAGAGTAAGTGGGATATTATACAGAATAACTGCTTATGCTGCAAACATCAGCCTGAAAGGGACAGTACTTCCTTGGAGTGAGCAATCTGGAACTTGATAGAAACACATCAAAATAGAACAATTGATGGACATCAGCCAAAGCTGTACATCATCAAGTGAAGAAATTACTATGTTAATCAATAATAATTCTTTAGTTCCCAAATTACACATGAGAAAATAGAAGATTCAGGAGACCTTGACCTTGAAGTTCTTTCACCGCTCCATCATCAGATATCATTTTGCTCAACAACTAAAACAAGCTGGCAAGCTGCAGCTTCTGAAAGGATACATGTTCACATCTCTCTCCCCAAACACATAATTAGTTTCTCATCACAGGAACTTTAGCAGATTGTCCATGGTCTGTAAACCTGAAATAAATGACCTCTCTTCCATTCCAGGGGTGCAAGGCCAGAGCAGGAAAAAGGGGGAAAATGGATGTTGCCACTGGTCCACAAAGGATTTGTTTCAGGGGTTATTATAGGATGTTTGTCACCAGGTATCTCAGCCCAATTACTCTCCCAACATTCTCCGTTAAAAAAATATAAATATAAAACAATCGGAGAAGCATCTGAGGATTCATCATACTCTGTAAACACCTCATTTGCAACATAGTGTTTGTATTTATCTTCTTTTCATCCACCCTGATGTGAGCTGCTTTTGTAGTTCTCCCCAGACTTAACGCTAACATCTCACAGAAAACAAAACCACTTTAGAAGTCACTTGGAAATGTACAAATATAATGCAGGAACATTATTCTGAACCTTGATTTTAGTTTCAGAGGCAAAACAGAAAGCATATTAAGGCTGGTCTGCATAAAATTTCTCATGAAGCCAGATTTTGGTGTGAACCAGGGAAAAATACTTTCTTTGAACTTTGTATTGCTTGCATTTGCATTTTGAAACTGAAATTTCCCCTTGAAACTCCCAATATGTTTCTGTTACCTTCAGGGAACAATAAGGGAGCCCTCCTGTGGATAATGAACCACATTTAAATTCCCATGATGGACAAGGAAAGACTATGTAACCTAGGGGATTAACTGGCTCTATTTTAGAGCAAAGAGAGTGCGGTAGTAATCCGCTGGAGGCTGTAGTTTAATTTAAATGGCTATTAACTTTGTTCCATTGGGGCATTTATAGTTTAATTCATACCACTTTTCTGAAGTGAAAGAAATCACACCAAATAAAACATCCGAGGCTACAAAAGATATCTTAACCAGGGGAGAAAAAAAAAAAAAAAAAAAGTGATGGCTTTTTATATATATTATAAATGTTAAAATAGAATTATTTATGCTTCCTTCTTATGGATACATGAGGTTTAACTTTACTGCCAATATTTGCATGAGGGCAACAATATTGCTCATGTTGGTAAAGTTAGATACTTGTTCAAGACCACTGCTGAGCCAGGACTCAGGACTGAGCCTTCCTTAGTACATCACTGCTTCCTTTACATGAGGCATGACAAAGAACACGGTGCCCTCTTCCTCCTCCCTCAAACAGCAAAATACTCAGAAAAGGAAAATGCAAAGACCCAAGACCAGGTTAACTCTATCATCTACGTCCTTTTCCTGGACTCAACCAGTTTGTTTGCTTTAAGCAACAGCAGTTTTGCTCTCATAAATTGCAAAAAGGCCACATTCACCAGCAAAACACACTGTTCTTTACTGTCTGCCTCTGGCTTCAAAGAGCTGGTTTATTTTAGAAAACAAAAGAAAACCAAGTATCTGGTCCTGCTGGAATTTCAGCACTGAGGAAAAAAAAAAAAAATCCAATTTCTACCCCAATCATTCCCAGAGAAATGCACATTTGCTTTAAAAGTTTTGCATAATCTCACGTCATAGAACATAGTTGTGGACTTCCATTGTATCCAATAGGACTAGCAACTCCTCAGCATCCTGCAGGATGGAGGCTGTGCTCTGAAGTTCACAGCTGCTGAGTGTGACTACAGTCTTCAGATTTCTGCTTAGCTATCTTATGAGCTCAATTCACTTATGTCATACGTTGGCACAACTTCACCAATGTCAGTTTATTTCCAATAGCTTATGCCAGCACATCTTTCCAAAGAGTGTGAGCTAGTGAAAAGCATAAAATAGGTCCATTAATCTCTCCGCAACAGGATGAAACTACGCAGCAGTCTCAAAACATTTTCAAATATTTCCACTATTTCCCCTAAGTGTCTGTTCTTTAGAATCTGTTATGTCCGTTCAAGAGCTCATGTGACAGCACTTAAAGACACCTTTGGTATACTTGGATACTCAATCCTTCACTTTCCCTCATAAGATAGTTAGGAAATTAATTATATACAGAAATGTGCCTACAATGTAACTTTTCACACCTGCTGCAAAGCCACACATCCCCACTGACAGTCTTGCGATACAGGCCTTTGCAATCTCTAAACATATTGTAATAGCACTATGAGAGGAATAATTTCCTGAACAGTGTAGGTATAGCCATTTATAACCAGCAGCATCAAAGGGTCGCCAGGACAACTTATCTAGATGGTCAGCTTCTTCAGGGACTAATATAACCGACACCCAGCACAGAACTTAGGCCAGGTCTCAGTTCTTCTTCCCTGCAGCTGCTCAGGGGAGGTAATAACATCCATGCTCTTGTTGGCATTTTAACACCTCTGCGACCTTGTGTTATCACGGCTAGGCCCCAGCCGATCGCATTCCCTCCAGCCTGAGCAGCCAAAGTCCTGCTCAAGTAACGCCTCCTTGAAGGAGCAGAGACTGCTAAATTAATCATAGAGGCCACTTTTAGACTGGAGGAGACAGACAAGGTGCTTATCTTTCTTTTTCTGCTCTGTAAACTTCCTCTTGCTCTCTCGGGTTAACCCCTTCTTTTATTTCACTTTTTAAATGGTTGCATACAAAATGCCAGAGAGAATGAACTACAAAGAAACATTTTACAGCTGTAGGGACTCCTACTGTAGAGAACACTAGTGCAGGAACTGTACAGAGACAGGTCAGTTTACCAACAGGCAACACCAAAAGCAGCACTGAAACTTAACACCACAATATTTCACAATCACTCTGGCATGGAAATGAAGAATATTCAATGCGATTGAACTTGCAAGGAACATTTAATAATTACTTATAGTCCGACTTGTTCAGAACACTGAAACTAACACTCTGGTCCAGCTAAACATATTACACAGCTCTTGTGGACTACAGGTAATCAAGATTGGCTCCTGCCTTCTGTTAAGGGAATATTCTCATAGATTTTTATAAAAGTAGAGGTAAAATTCAATAGTCTTTGCTATCATGAGTCTCCTCTATAAACAGAGGACATACAGCTTACTCATATTTCTGATTTTGTTCTGCTTTCAGAAAAACTGCACACGCTGGAGGATTTCTGTACCTCAGACAAAAAGCAAATAAGGAACGAGACATGAAAATGTGCCTTATTTCTCTGTCTGCCATCGTATGAGGCCTGATTTCCAAATCCACAGATTTGAGCAGAAAGATTTCCATTTCATTCAACTAAATTAGGAACAAATCCACAATGCAAGACAAGGACAAAATAGTTGCAAACCCAATACACAAGCAGAGGTGTCAGAATTTGGTACGTACAGAGAAAGGAAATAATGATATCAGAGATTCAATAGCTACATCATAGTTTAAGCATAACAATTCTGGAAAATGATGCATTTTCAGGCATAACAATCTCTTCTAATGAAAAGAAAAAGTATTCAAAAAAGCTAAGCATATGATGAAAAATCAGACCTCACTCACTGTGTCTAGATTAGTATGTCTGCAGGGATCCTGAGTCTGAACAATAGCAAGGAACAACTTCTTTCATCAAAAAAACAACTGTATCATGCAATGGCAAGAAATTGAGCAACGGGCTCATCATTTCATATTAGTAGTATCTCCTGCACAGATGAAGAAATATCTTCTGTGAAAAGAAAGATCTATTTGAAATCCTAATGCACACAGGTGTGTGCAATATTGCCTGTACCTAAAACCACAAGGAAGGTTTAAATCAAACTAGGTAGAGGGATGCTTGACGAAAACAACAACAACCACCACCAAACAAACAAAAAAGCACAAACAAACAAAAGCAAACAAACAAATCCACACCTAAAAACACTCCAAATAAGCACACACCACCAAAAACCAATGACCAAAGAAACAAACAAAAACTCTTCAAGATATGTAAGACCAGAAGAAACAGGATACAAGTGAGGAAAGGAGGAAATATTTTAATTTTGGGAGAGGAGCTCTGTTACAGCATTAGAAAAGCAGATCAGCGAGAAGCTAGACAAATTAACTTGGAATCCACACACACTGAATACCTGGGTCCAGAAAATAAATGTGGGCATCTCACTATTACATGATTTTCTATCAATTCCCGTATTTTGTCATCAGCCAAAAGTTACAAAACCCTCCACCTTTCTTAGTAGTTTTCTGGAACAGGCTGCCATGGAACAGGTTTTCCAAAACTTCAGAACTTCTTCCAATATTAAGAAGAAATAATTTCAAGTTTTATGAAAACAGTTGAATACAGCCACATCACAGCCACTGCAACTCATCCATTTATTAGCCTAACACAGCAGGAGAAAGGAGAAAAGACTGAGTTAAAAGGCACAACACAAAACCAGTTTTAAAGAGCTGTGTGAGCAGAGGCAGTTTTCAGTGACTAATTTTCATAATACCTTCAGCTCCTACCTTTCACTGGAGTATGGGCCAGGGTCACCATGGTCCTCAAGATGAGGAGATAGTAGTACACAAGATAGAAAGGAGAGGAAAACAAAATAACAAGAAGATTCATGGCTGAACTTGGAATCTCTGCAGGGTTTAATACATCTCCTCAGAGATCTTAATTGCACATCAATCTTCTTCAGCTGGAGAATGAGAAGTGAAACATGCAGTTCTCCAGCTCGGCACAGAGGGCAAAGCGGAGTTAAAAAAGAAGTAGAAAAGATGGTTATGCTCAATAGAAACTGGATTTTCTCTCCTCTATCCATGAGAAGACAAGAAGTTTGTCCTTAGTGTTTGCCAACACAGGGAAATTACTTCAGAACAAATAACAATTTGACTTAACAGCATTCTGTCCATAATTCCCTCATTCTATACCTCAAGTTCTTTTTGGCAGTTAAGTTTAATCCACTTCTAACCCACACAAAGGCACGTTCAGTGCAGGATGCCCACGCAAGGAATTAGTACAGAATAAGTATGGTAAGCTGACAAGACTTTAGCTCAAAGTTCTCATCAACCTTCACTGCCAGTGTCATTCTTGTTATCCACAGGGACTTAAATTGCCAAGGTAGGAAAAGGAATTACATGAGAAACTTTGCTCTCCACTCCTATGGTTGCAAGACAGACAAGAATTCCCCTCTGCTGTTGCAGTGCTGGCCACACCCAGGCTATCCAGCCATGTTCACAGTTGCATATCAAGGATAATCCAAGGACGGAGTGAGGTCTGGTCTATGCTATGTTTAGAAGAACTGAGTGCCATCCTCTTTAATGTCTTTAAGCTGTGCCTGGCTTTTGTGGCTCCAGGTAGAACATCTGCATTTCTTACTGTATGAACAACTTATCTGTGTGATGATAACAGGAAAAATTTTGGTTACAGTCCTGACTTATCAGATCTAGAAAAGGAGATTTATGCAATCAGACAGTTTATTAGTAACTATGACCTTGTGTTTTATCCCACAAATTCAAAATTAGTAAGCACACTTGAGATGAATACCCCACACTTCAAATCTCAGCCACCTCCTGTTCTCAGAGTTCACATTCCTAAAGAAATGCCAACACAGAAATGACGTGTAACCTCACTCCCATCCATACCAACAATATTTTGTTCTAAGAGCAGCTTAGACTCCAGCACAAAAAGGCGCCAGTGACGAACATTCCCATCTTCTAATGCAGGAGAGTCGTACTTTAAATTACATGCTTTATAACATTTATGTTCCTCTTAACATTTGGAAATACCTAAAATTTCTTCACAGACTTAAATGGAGACTATCAGGATTAACATTATGGACTATCCTTTGGTGAGTGTGCAGTGGCAAATCTTAAGACCTTTTTAAACTGTCTTCCCCTAAGTTGCTCATGAGACTATCAGAACAATTTAGAAAAATCTAGCTGTTGATGCTATTGATTTCAAGATGAGAGAGAAGCACATTCTCCTTACAAACTGTTCTTTCTTGCTTACCAGCTCTCTTAAGTTCTGAATAGCAAAGGATGGAGAAGTCTCTCCTGCTTTGAAAAATAATGATACCTAAATTCTCTTTTTTCTATTAATTAAAAAGAAAAAAATGTGTAACAGAATATATGAGTTCTTTGGGGGAAGGAGAGGCCTTGTTAATTTTTAAAACCAAACCCACATTTTGAATCTAAGTGGCATGTTTCACATTTCAGGGTCTGGCAGCTCAACCATAATGTAAAACCTGCACTAGCAAAAAGACGAAGAAGAAAAAGTACACTTGTCTGCCCTGGAACTCTGCTGCCCTTAGGCATGAGCCAGAAATAACCCCAGAGGCAGGATGCAAATGAAATGCCTCGTCAGTGTGCGGGCCTTAATGTATTTTACCTTAAACATTTACGTTAACAGATGGTCCCCTGCAGTCCCATAAACTCACTCCTGAATTCCTTTCCATCTCACTCCAGGCCCCATTTGTCATCATCTGAACAGCACAATGTCACTAGGGGGTTGAGCCAGAACAGAAGAATGAGACAAACTGTATGAAATGATTGGTGTCACCTACACATATGCATTTGACCTCAGTTAAAAATGGAGGAAAATTGAAAGTAAGGGGAAACGGAGGAAATAAGGTGATGATCAGATTACCTAGTACTACTAGAAGTATATTAAAACAAAACAAAACACAACCAACCAACAGCAACCAACCAACCACAAAAAACCACCACCAACAAACAAAGAAAACACAACCAAACCCAAACCCTACACTGCTCTTTTTGGTGAAGACCCAGATGCTACTTTAAGTGGCGATGTAACTGTGTGCTGTGAAAGTGGCCCAGGCTGGCTCATGCATTTAAAGGGAAGGAGACTGATGGGCTCACCCAGATCAGGAAGTGGTACGATACAGCCAGGCGGCTCAGCTCTCACTTGTGGGAGATGCACAAGTCGCAGATCAGCCCAGTGCTCACATACATGACACCTGCTTTTGCCGAGCCTCTAAATTCTCAGCCCTGTCACAAAAAGTGATATTGATTTAACTGGGAGAAATAATAGAAATCTGAGCCCTGCTCTGGTAGGTTGAAAGATAACAGCTCTTGAGCTCACCTACGGCTGGGATTCCCTATAGCAAGGAAATAAATTTGAATTTGTTTGTGTCATTTTTTTCTTGGCCAAACATCAGAAAGAAATTGTCAGAACAGAGATGCCTGCCAAAACAAAAATCTCAAGCGCAAGAGGAAAAACCACAAATCAATCTAGTTGAACTCAGTGAAGGATAAGATCACAAATGGATAAGAACTGGCACAAGGTGATACTTCTTTATTCAAGGGCTGAAGACAGGCAACAGAGTTTGATCTATATTCTCACCAGATTCTTCCACAGAAGCCATAGGTACTCAAACTGCCCCAGATGTATCATACACTGACTCAACTCACAACATTCCTCTGAAGCGCAGAAATATCAACTCCATTTTACAAACAAGAAACTGAAGCATATCAAAAACAAAGAAAATTGTCACCTCACAAAGCATATCTATAGTCAAAAGAAAAGCAAACTGAGTCTCTTGAATCTCAGGTTAGTGACATAATGTTCAGCTCTGCCCAGATCCTGCAACTTCTCTTCCTCTCTGTGCAGACAGAAGGCAGGTACAGGGAAAAACTAGCAGTGCATTCTATGTTAATTCATTGTGATGGTAAAAAAAAAAGCACAGCCAACTCATTTCTTCATCTGAGAGAGGATGCCTTTGCTTATTTAAAAGAAAAGCTTACTTTAGTTCTCTAAATCGCTTCAGGAAATAGAATACACTGCACTTCACATCACTTCCGTGGATTTTATACTGTAAATTTGAATACGAGACTTACTTACATTTTAAAATGAATGACAGTGCTCTACAGTAAAGCTCCATCTTCATAAGAAAATCCCATTGTGTCAGATTATGAAACTGTTTGTTCTGTTTGAATCAGAGGAAGTTTGCCTACTCCCACAATCTTTATATTCAGTCTTCCAGTCTGAGCCAAAAACGTTAGGCAATTGTGAAGAATACTGTCTTCCATTCACCAGTAACGTTAACATTTCAAACAAATTCTTTGGTGGCAGTTCACTATAGCCCAGTGACTTCACAGGTCTTGCATCAGAGCATCCACATGCTTTGAAACAGGGTTTTCCTGGTCAAAATTTGAGACCACATTCATAGAAATGTAATTTTTTTTCTATCTCACACTTCAGAAGACATGCATAAGTTTGCTGTGCTCCCTGTCTTTCAAAAACTAGTTAGTAGAAAGCCGAAGTTCATAAAATACAGAAACAGGAAAAGTGGATTCTTCTCCAAAGGTCTGATACTTGGGATTCATGACAGTCACAGATTCCTTTCTGTCTCGTCTCTAGAGTTCAACAGCATCTGCCTTAAGAAAAACCTCTGCCCCTAAAATAACTCAGCTATATTCATGATAACCCACAATTTCTAATTTTCCCATCATCTGCCTAGCTCAAAACCCTGCTGGTACCCAGCAACCAAAGCAAGTTTCACTTAGCAGAACGGACACAGGAGAGCTGCTGGGGATTGCACTCAGGGAGAAACTCTCCCTCCCCTCCTTGCAAACTTATGCTGCTTTCAAGTGTAATGGAGGGACTGTGTCAAGAGGGAAAAGGCAGCCTTTTAGAGATGGCCAGCTAGGTAACAGCTAGCTATATCTTTTGGGTATTAACAACATTATTGTTAACTGGTTAGAAAATATATGGTTTGACTGAACAAAAACTGGCTGTGACCTTTATTTTAATCATTTTCACGTTCAAGTAATCAGTCAGTTATTGGGGCTCTTTGTCAGAAGTCCCTTTCATTTGGGCTTTGACTGGGACAGAAATGTTTTCTTTTACACTTGCATGCTGTACAAAATGAGGAAACACAGGGAATCCTGCAATCAGATTGGTTCTTCAAAGTTGAGATAACAAAGCAGATTTGAATAACTGACGTTCATAGAATGATTTTGGTTGGAAGAGACCATCAAGGTCATCAGATCCAACCATAACCTAACTCTAGCACTAAACCATGTCTTTTAGAACCTCATCTAAATGCCTTTGAAACACCTGCAGGGATGGTGACTCCACCACCTCCCTGGGCAGCCTGTTCCACTGCTTCACAACCCTTTCCATGAAGAATTTTTTCCTAATATCCAATCTGAATCTTCCCTGGTAAAACTTGAGGCCATTTCCTCTCATCCTATCTCTTGCTACCTGGGAGGGGCTGCTCTACCATTTTGGGAGTCTATGGTGCATTATGCTGCAACAATATTCCCTTCCAGCAGTTAAATCCAAGCCTTAATGTTCTTGCATTCCTTTGCACTAGACTCAGTGAAAAACTCACAGAGTTGCAGTGGAAAGGGATTTTAGGCACAACCCTATCCTGAAGGCTTCTTTACTCTCAAGGCCAGCATGGTCACTGTGAAATTCAGCCAGCACTGCAGAAACCATCTCTGATTTCATGTTGGGTTTCTTGTTCCCTCCTTGCTCCTCCTTATGCTCTCAAAGAAGCTGAGGGCAGAACACACACTCATAACTGTGATGCTGGCCACTTTATATTTGTTATTATATTTACATTTCTGTTTTCTCATTTTAAATATCAGTATTCTACAAGCTTTTGCAAACCACATTTCCTAAATACACATGCCCGCCACCTTCAAGCAGCCAGACTTTTCCAATAATGACCAGTTAGGACACCACGGTCCTCTTCCATAAATCGTAGCCTGCACTGAGGACTGATACAGTATGTGCTGAAGTGCCTCAGGTAGGGGCACTAGGCATATGTCTATGGTATTTTTATACCTCTGAAAAACACAGGCCACACTGCTTAAAGCAGCTTCTGTGTCTACATCCTGAGGGAAAACAGGTGACTTCTACTGGAGCTGCTATCCTCATATCTCTTCTATGGGCAAAGGGGTTCATAACAGGGAACAAGTATGTTGTCTTCATTAGCAGGTGTTGTTCTTTGTAATGGTGACTACAACACATCCCACATGGACTCCTCCCTTGGGCCATCCCCATGTGTTACTTCCACAAGGAATTCAAGTCCTGGAACAAAACAAATCTTTGACTATAGCTCTGTTCTTTGTAGAAGTTTTGTGCATGCCTCGCTCACATTTTTTATGTCATTTTGACTCAACTGTACATGAAAGAAATACACACTCTGTGCTACTAGATGAGATCATGGTAGCGAATATTTCATTACCACCAACACTAACTTTTCTCATAAATCTTTTCTGTTCTTTCAGTGAGTGGCGATTTAAGGAAGTTACATTTATAGCACTGATTCTGCAGGAGGGAGAGAGCGCACAGTGAGCTAGGACTGCAAGTGATGGGTCCCAGAGGAGCTAAAACACAGATGTCATGAAAAGCCATTTCAGAAACTGTACACAAAGACACAGCTGTGCAGTGGGAAGGAAAACAGGTGGCACCAGCATCAGGGGCTGGCAGAGCAGGGAAATAAACACACTGCCTTGCGTTACACTACAGCATTGCCACAACATACTTTCAAAAAGTACCCCTTAAAAAGGGCCTCTTAGAAAAGACCTCTTTCTCCACTGCTTCTAGAGAAGATGCTGAGGTTAAGCAGCCCTCTTCAAACAAAGCATCCCCAGAGCACAGAGTGCATTTGTCCATGATCTGTAAATTTACACAGGCTACCGAAGACTTGTGAAGTCAGCTGGAGTTAAGAGCCCCTCAGCAATATACTAAATCAGTCCCATGCTCACCCTGGAGTCCTCTACTTAGAAGCAGCTGTTTTTCTACTGCTTTTGTTCAGTTTTGCACCCCGAGGTTGAACAGACCAGTTATCCCCCTCACTCAGTGCCAGGGAGTCAAGGTCAAGAGACAGCAACAGAAGCAGCACAGGATCAGGAGTCATATCACTGCCCCATTCCAGTCTGCTCACGAGAACAGGCTGCTTCCTTACTCTATAATCCTTTATTTTGCAGACAAATTCTCTCTGTACAGCAGATTTTGAAGTGGCTAGACCAGATTTAAGGGCAGTGTGATCCTATCAGGATGCGAGGTCATGCAATTTATGCCATAAATCAACTGACTTGGTTTATGTTTCAAAGGTTGGAGTAGCTCCATCTAAGGCAGTGGGGAGCCCTCCAGTTCACTGACATCTGACACTCTGCAGTGTTTTTAAAATATGTTCTGAAAAGCAATACCAATAAAAATGACAGTGTAGAGTTCTCTTATTTATTCTTTCTGTGACACCAGATACTCAAAAATCTAAAGTACACATCTGCACTGTCTCTTCTTTCACTCACCACAACACATCCTGTTTTGGGTATGTAGCTGGCAGTACTGGTACAGTCATGATAAAACACACAGGAAGGTCTACTCTGTCCCTTATGCTTTACAAAGGTATTAAATCTAACATTTTTGATACAGATACAAGTATGGACCAAACAGGTAAACTCGGACCAGATCTGTGGCATCTGTGCTTGCTTTCATATGTGTTTTTTTGTTTGTTTCATGTTTTTCTTTTGTTTTGTTTCTGTGTGGGTTTGTTTGCTTGTGTTTTGTTGTTTGTTTGGTTAGTTGGTTGGGGGTTTTTGTGTTTTTGTTTTGTTTTGTTTTTCTAAATTCCAAAACACTACAGACTAATAGCATATGCTTATGTCTGACTGTTCATCTCTAGAAAGAAGAGATTTGTATGCCTAGCTACTTCTCAAAATCATTGAGGACGATGTCAGTTTGATCATAATTGAGATGCTAGTAAAGTGCAGAGCTAACTTAATAACATTAAAGAAGCATGTTGAAAATGGAAAGTATGTGGAATTACCTTTGATACCAGCCATTTTGTACCCTTCAATCTTTTCTCCAATAGCTCTCAGTATTTTTATGCCAAAAAGAAAAACTTGGTTTGATGGATACAGGAGGAATATGCCAGGTTTTATTATTATAAAATCACTCAATGCTATTACATTTCCAAATATTTATATGCTTATGACAAATAACATTTTCTCCCACATTGTTTCCAATGACTCTGAGGTATACCAGTAGTACTAGGTGCAGCTCACAGAGATTGAGGTACCAAAGTTCATCACAGAGCACTTACATACAGAGAAAACAATAGCATAACTGCCTGAAAGAAATCAAATTTTAAAATAAAGAGAGGTCAGGACAACTGTAGGGATCACAGCAGGAGAAGCTTTAAAAATAAAAGCCTCTCCTGTCCCATGAGTCAGCTCCACTGACAGTGTCTCCAGCTGGAACTTGTCTTGCTTCAGCTGCTGCAACTCTCACCAGCCCAGCTTTGCTGTGATCCCTCCCCTTGAACCTCACAAAGCCTCTGCAAAGTTTTGCTGCTAATTTGATTTGCAAACTGGATGGTTCTCAGACATCAGGCATGTGAAACATCAAAAGAGTTAACAAAAAATTATTAATAATTGACTCGATTTAAATTTTCCTTTAGCAGTTCAAGCAGGGGGGAAATACAAAACAAAGCTTGATGTGAGCAGCCCTTCACTCAGGACATAGATTGTGGAAAGTAATCTTGCAAAGAAAGCATAGGCCCAAGACAGTACCATAGTATTAAGCCCAACTCTTTAGCAGATTCTTTGAAACACTGGAAAAAGACAATCAAGCACTTTGGAACAAACCTCATTCTTCAGTCTAATTTATCTGTAAAATATGGGTGTGTATAACATCAAAATACCCAGGGTATGTGAGGCTTAATGCAATTTGGATATCCCTAGTCTGTTTTCTGAGGGCAGTATTCAGTCTGGTTCAAGTTAAGCACCTCAGCAGATCTGTTATGAGAGTCATTGAGCACACAAATCCCTTTTAGCATCAATGGGAAGCCCAGTTCCTCATGGTGACTGCAGGAGTAATAAGGCAAGTAAATCAAGCTTCTTATCTCAGTGCATAAATTCAGTTTCCTCAGGTGTGAAAACCCTGCCCCTGCATTTTCAAGGGAAAGTATGGATAAATAAATAATACTGGGTAATAGCTAATTCTTCCCAGCCTGCTTTGACTTTGGCTCAGCCCTGCTGCAAATGCTTTTCACTCATTTAGTCAGCTGTGACCACAATCCCATCTGCATTGAAAGATGCCTGGCCCTACTAATTTTTACATCTCGAAGCAGTGCATCTCAGAGCACCCAGCAGGCTAAGCCCTGGGTATTGATTACTCCTTAGCAGAACAGAAACTGCTATAGCCCTGTTTGGCCACAGGCCAACCACATCTGATTCCCCCATCCCTTTTTTTCCCCGCCTACCTTTTTTTTTTTTTTTTTTTTTTTAAATCTTAAATTAGTTAAATGCCTGGCAGGCCAAAGGCCCTCCCTACTCTGACTCTCCCCTCTGACTAACAGGCTAGAGTGCCAAAATGGCTCTTTGTAAATCTAATTGAAACAAATGCTATTGACCCAGACACATTTGCAAGTAAATCTGGTTGGACCTCAATCAGAGAGCATGTGTTTGACACCAAATTATGCTTAAGTGTTGCAGCAAGAAAAATGGGAACCGTGCTCTGGCAAATAGAGAGACAAAGGGAGGACTTAATTAAAGGGCTGAAAGAAATGCCACCATGCCCAGTAAATGAGATTCAGAGCTGAAAAGGAGAAGTACAGGACTGCCTCTTATTATAGGAAGCTAGCAATAAGGAGATTTGTTGCCCTCCACGAATGCTTGGGCACAGAATAACATCCTACATTGCTGTGAAAAGGGCAACAGAGACAGAGGCTAGGGGAAAGTTAACTACATTACCAGAGACCTGAAATGCCACCTTGCCTTTTGATTAGGGATTTTTCAGTCCAAAGCTGAAGATGAGGAAAGCACAGTTTGCAACTGCTGCTCCAAGGAATTACCTTCAAAAAGGCCACAGCGATGCTACAAGTCAGTGTAATGCAGCTACCAGCCTTGTCCTTACCCAGATAATAATCAGCCATATATTACTGAAACAAACACAAATTCCAGCACAAACGGCTGCACTAGACAGCCAAATCTCCTGTACAATAACCTCACACAGCATGAGAGATGGGAAGGTCCTGAGGGGGAAGGTAAAACACTTTCTCACCAGGGTTCTCTGAACAACAACATATAACAATCATTGCTTGCTACAATTCAAAAGAAATAAAAACATTATGTCTTGCAACAACCTGGAGGCCAGAAGAACAGAAGACATTCCTCAAAAAAAAAAAAAGAAAGAAGATATTTGTCTATTCTCACCACAACAGGCTAAGACAGCTCATTGTTTTTATTAACTATGCTAATTTGGGTGCGATATTCATCAAAATAACTATACCTATATAAACCCTAGTTTAAACAAAATTCTCTACATAGGCACAGTAACAGTGGCAAAGAACAGGATTTCTGACCTTCTCCTAAAACTATTGTCTGCATTTGAAGTCATTTGCACGCCTTTCCCTCTTCATTTGCACACCTTCCCTTCTTTCTTTCTGGGTAAAACTTCATTGTTCAAAATACATTAACTGAAAGTAGCAAATTGTTTCCAACACCCATCAGAGCACACTTGAGACTAGCAAAATACCCTCCCTCTCAAGGGCTAAATAAACCTAAGGAATGCACAACCAAACCTCCTAAGCTGGCATGTCTCAATGAACTTTCCAAAGTGAAATCATCTGATCTGCCTCTCCTAGAAATCAGTGCAGTCTCTGCTTCTGTCAGCTGGGTTCCTGCTGAAGCAAGGCAGGCGGTCTCACAGATCAGCGGGCAAGTTGCGCCTCTGATGTGTTTGACTGTCTCATTCATAAACACAACAAGCTATGACAGCAGTGATGGCGAGGCAGGAGGGGGGAATTCGATACAGTTCACAAACTGCAGGACACAATATCCATCAGCACAAACCAACCCGGTCCACAGCTCTCCAAGCCTGGCTTCCCCAGCAGGGCAGGCAGCTGCTAATGCTGCCCTCTGTCCTGCCTCTGCTTTGCTTTCTCCTCCAGCCCGGAATCCCCAGAGTAGGTAAGAGAAGCCTCCTGTGTAGAAAGCTGTTTGCAAGCACAGAACTACTCTTCTGTCACTGTGACCTACTGGAGCATGTGGCTACAGCCTGACAAACATGGACCATCCAGGACACTTTTAGAAGCAACTCTGAGATGCTTTGCCTCTTTCCTAAGAGGAACTGAGTTCCTAACATATCTCTGAAAAGAGACAATTACACAAGCTACATCAAATGCCCTAGACAATTACACATCAGGTCCAAATAAGAATCATGATACCTGACCCCAGCAAAGAATGTAGAGAAAGAATGAATTTCAAGTAAAGGTTTTTCCATGTGGAACTGGAGTACCAATAAGTGCAATGTGAGAAACATGCAAACATCAATGGACTGCTGACATGGGTAAGTATCTATCAGGCAATTAACTCCATCCACATACCATCTCCTCTTAGCATAACAATTACATATGGAGTGCTTTGTTTTAAAAAAGAAGTGAAAAATTTTACCGTGATTCTTAATACCGAACAAATATTTGCATATCTGGGAACATTTCTGCCTCCTCTTACTGAAACACTATTTCTGAGATGAAATTGGAGTATTTAACAGAACACTGATTTGTGCAAAAGAGATGAAGAAAAGGATTCCATATGCAAATTTTAAAAGGAGAAATTCAGGAAAGCAAAATGTCTTTATGCAATCTATATTTTTGAAGGGTAAAAGATGGCTTTTGCCAAGAAGTCTCCAGGAACTTCAGCCACGCCTGGAGAAGAGACTTTTGGTTTCATGTTTAATAAAGAACTACATCATCAGTCCCTAGAATTCTTGGCTTGGCCCTGTGTGCTCAGTCAGAACAAAGCACTGTCCCGTACTGCATTGCTCCAGCTCTTGGTCACTCCAGACAACAGCAATGATGATAACCCAGCACATGGAAACTGCGGTCTCTGAGTTAAGTGGAAGAAAAAGAAAAAAAAAAAAATTGAAAGGAGAAAAGAAAGCTAAGTTCTGTACCTTGACAGATGCTGACAAGAATAGAAACAATAAAAAAAGTCTCCCCTGTGAAAAACTCACCAAGCAGGGGCTGATGCATACCATGCAGACTTCATGCAGTGTCCCCCCTCAAAGATGTCACAGCCCTCATCAGCTTTGCTACTGTAATGTTCTTCTTGGAGAGGAGAGCTTTGCTGACACCCCGCCAGTCATTCCAATGACTGCTGACAGCCTCAGGGAGCATACCAATGGGAAAATGATGCCTGCATTCAAAGGTGCTGTCAAATCCAGATAATAAACTCTGCTGCAAGGCAGCATTGCCTAAGCATGTGTAAATACCTACAGGATCCATACATACCCACACACATTTACATATCGTCGGCTATATCTACAGTGATGAGAGTGAGACAGCATTGAGTCTGCATGATCCAAACAAGCCTGGGGTGGTGTTGTAAGGCACAATGTGAGTTTATCCACATGACAGCTGCACTAATCCCTTTGATCTGCAGTGACTGGGCTGCCTCGTTGCTATATTATATAATAACAGAAATTAAGATTAGCTACAGTAAACAGTAATATAGCATGAAATACAGTCAGGGCTTGTTCGGTGGACATTACTAAGACAGACCCAGAAATAGCACAGCACCTGGAGAGAGATGAGACTGCCCTGAGGTTTTGACATGAAATTACTGAGCAGGACCTACAGGATCTTACTCGTCCCTCATCCTCAGACTCTCATCTTCTTGCTCCAGTTTTGGACTAGTTGCATGGCAGCAAAATCTGAGCCTCAAATTTGGGACACCTCAAAGCTGAAATATGCCAGCAATCCTTGGAGATTTGACCCTAGTCAAAACCACAGTATCAGTTTCCCACTTGAATGAAGACAAATGAGCACTTGACTATCTGCCACTCCTTGCCTGCAGGTAAATCCTAAGGACAGAGCCAAAACACTACCCTATATTCCCAATGGCCATTTGACCAATAGCAGTAAGAAAACACCAGGGAAGGGAAATGCAGTATGACGTTAAAGCAGTGCAGCTTCTATAGACAGAATATTTTAGAAGTTTTCAGGAAAGGCTAGAACTTTTATAAATTCTTGGTTCTCTCACTGAAGATGCTTCTTTACCACATGTCAGTGGTAAGGATGAGGGCTGCTGACTTTGAGACACGCAGTTTGTTGTCACTGCGATATTAAAAAGTACTCCTAAATGTTTATTTCATTCAGTCTTCCTTTTTTCCTTTTTTTTTTTTTTTTCCCCCCGAAGGAAAAGAAGAAAGTATAAAAGACCTAAACCCTTTACAGTCCAATCCAAAGATTAATGTTTTATAAAGGAATCCACAGAATGAGTAAATTCATAGGTATTTTACTGTCCAGGGCATTATGGAAGCTGACAATCAAATCACCGATTTATCTGCTTCCCAGCCTTAATGTAGCTAAGCAGCAATGTATTTCATATAGTACAGATTTAATTAAACATTCAGCACTTGCGCTGTAATTTGGTCAGATAGTGGTTTACCAAATATGGAAATAGGGCCTCCTCCACCAAAAAAACATAATACAATGCTCAACTTTAAGGAAAGTAGAGGGAAATCAGTCAACACCATTCGATAGGGAGGTTTCCTCCTACTGTCTCTCTTTACTGTGTCATCTGTGCTACCCAGGACTTCATTACCTACAAAATAGTTCACTTTATCCTGTTTCAAAAGAAAACCACAAAAGAAGTCCATGAGCTATGGCGGTGCTATGATTCACAGACAAGCTGTTTTCATTTTGTCCAGTATCAAGGAAAGAGAAAAAAAAACCAAACAATGGACATGAGAAGTTAGGGGGTTAAGCATGCCACAGGACTGCTAGCTCTAAAAAACAGGAAAGACAGGCTGAGAGTGTTGGGGTTGTTCAGCCCAGAGAAGAGAAGGCTCCCAGGAGACCCTATTGCAGCCTTTCAGTACCTAAAAGGAGCTTATAAGAAGGGTTGGTACAGACTTTCTAGAAGAGCCTGTTATGATAGGACAAGGGGTAATGGCTTTAAACTAAAAGAGGGCAGATTCAGGTTAGACATGAGGTAGAATTTTTCTACAATGAGGGTGATGAAACACTGGCACAGGTTGCCCAGAGAGGTGGTCGATGCCCCATCCCTGGAGACATTCAAGGCCAGGCTGGATGGGGCTCTGAGCAACCTGATCGATTTGTAGATGTCCCTGCTCATTGCAGGGGGGTTGGACTAGATGACCTTTGAAGGTTCCTTCCAACCCAAACTATTCTATGATTCTATGAAAGAACATGTGGAGCAGTCACCTTTCCCTAACACTGGCAGTCAGTCATTTCCCAGGCCATGACAAGAAAATCTCCAAAACGGAAGAAATCAGACCCCTCCTATCAGGTTCTCCAGGTAAAACAACATTTGTTCATCAAAAGTCAGCTGTATGCCACAGCACATCTTACTAAAAATGGTGAAATCAGAAATTCCACATTTTAAGTTGCTCTAGGCTGAATGACGGATATGAGGTGTTTGCTCTGGCTCAGTCAAGCCTTCACAGTCAACACCATTATGTGGGTCCAGACTTTCACCTGCTGGCTCCATAGAAGACAAATCCTGAACAATGCGCTGAGACAGCTCAATATCACGGGCCTTCAGAGCAGGGCAAATTCAAATAGCAAGTTTGTACATCAGCCAAACCATCTCACCAAGATTGTGCCCACTGACTGAGATCATTATGTCCATTTAAGAATACCTCCACTGAGATAAGCATGGTAAATTTCTCACATCAGAAATGGTACAGTATAAATATTCACCAGAAGAAGAGCACATGGGATCCCCCCTTTCCTTGGCTTCCAGGGCTCCCTTATAAACATCTGGCACACTTCCATAAGTGCTGCCAGAACTGCACAGAAGCACAAAGCAGGTTACAGGACACATGCAGCCTAAGTGGCTTTCATAGCTTGTTTTGATGTTGCTATTGTTTCTAACAAGGCTAGTTTCTCTAGAGGATGCTCTGAATAGCAGAGCAGTTTCTGAATCAAACTGGAGGAAAGACCACTACAGAGCTCCAGGAAAACCTGGCTAAATTAAAAAGCTATAATTTACCAGGTTTAGAGACCAAGGAAAGGATTAAGAAACTAAAACAAAACAGTCTCCCCACTGTTTTGTCTTAGAGGAATTGCTTGGGCAGCCCACAAAAGGACTGGAAGTAAAAGACCTCACAAAGTAGCTGGAAAGACAACGTAAACAAAGGTAAGGAGACTTTGCTGCTTAGCCAGGACACTGATGCTAATGCTGCTGACCTAATAAACCTTCAGGAGCAACATACAGAATCATTCTAAGGAAAAGTAAACACGAACTTCACATTACCTTCAGGTGAACAGTGTTCAACAGAGCCTGGCCCCATACTGCTTTTAAGAGAGCAGGCACTCTTCCCCTCAACTCTGAGGAGACTCATCCCCCATTCAGTCTCCACCTGATACTTCAAAAATAATATAAAATGTAGGCAGGATCTCAGCTGCTACCAAAAAGCTGATGCCTCTCCACAATGCATACTCAGTATTCTACAGAGCGCTCTCAAAGTGTTGACCCCGACCAACACTGCACAAAGGGGATCTCTGACCCCATGGTCTAGCTGTGCTGCTAGAGTGAGCTATTGCTGTCATATCCACTTACCTTCGCTAGCTCCTGGCAGCACTGGTAGGCTGTCAGGAAGAAGAAAGGAGCCAATGTTTACCAGCAGACCCTTGCCCATTGCTGCTTTCTGGACATGACAAGCCCTGTCATTTCTCATATGCAAAAAATCAGAGTAATCATGCCTCTCCCCTCCAGGATGATATAATGGTGACTGCATAAATGGAGAAGAGCAGCAGCATATCTGGCACTCAGTACAGAGTGCAGAATATAGATATCAAGGAAAACAATGAAAACAAGAGCAAGACACCTTTTTGTTGTTTTTTTTGTTTGTTTGTTTTGGGGATTTTTTTAACGCAATCTTTGACAGAAAGAAGCTTTCATACATAGAAATTGGCTCACTCTGTTATTGAGGACAAAAATCCCTTAAAGCTGGTTCCTCACTGTTGATCCTTTCAATAACCCTGCCTGCCCAAGTCAGAACTTCCACATTTGGCACCTCCTTGTTTTCTCCATTTGCGAACCTGATACAGGGAGATGGTATTCACACTAACTGTAACACGGACTTTTTCCTACTGCTAGAGCTGCACGGGTTACAACCGGAGTGCTGAGAGCTGCTACTGGCACTGATCAACTTTACTAGCTGGGGACAGATGGAAGCAATGTGGAAAGCTGGGACACTAAAATCCTCCCGTCAAGAGGTCACCTCTTTCCCCGCCTTGTCAACAAAACTTTTCTATTTGAGGAACCATTACCAACCTACTAGCCTCTCATGATTCATACCCTTTCAAAGGCCCTACCCACACTAACATCTACAAGGAGTCAGTCAGACATTTGGCAGGACAAGCTATACTTCCATCCAGAAAACAAAGCTGCAGAAGGCCACCTCTTACCACTTGTGTGCTCCCCATCCATTAAACAACACTTGCTTGACCAGCTAATAGTCCTATAAGTACTGATTAATATGATCTCTCTGCAAGTTTATCAACAGCATCACACAAGTAATAATAGCATCAACAAAGCCAAAAAGAGAAGTCCATCAGCAGCTGGCTTAAGAAGATGCAGAAACTGTTCAGCTAAAATTATCTTAAGTGCTTATGGACTACTTTTTGTCACTGCTGGTTACTGAGAATCTTGTCCCTTGATGATTCATTTGCTACACTCCAGCGCACAGGTCATCTCAAGCAGCCCCCAGAAGAGGTACTGTCATGTACTGAATAAATTATGCAAAGTCTCTGAATGGCTCTGACACATACAAGAAAACAATTGCACTAAGGGAGCTTCAGCTAACCCAGAAATGCATTTGTATACGTGTACATGCATCTATGTGTATACGTATTTGCAGAAAAATATATGTATAGGTCTAAACACTAGGACACACTGATTTAAAACAAAAATGATGATCTAGTAGACCTGTTTGCTGCAAAATCAAAGGCAAATAATGTCAGTTCATCAAAGAAGAATTCAATTCCTGTCTTCATCTAGCATCTGCACCAGAGAAAAAAAAAAAAAAAAAACAGCGACAAAACAAAACAAAACAAAACAAAAACAAACCCTTACACAATCTTTGTCTGGCTGAACATGAAGGAAATCTCTTCTCACCATCTTCTACAACATGCAAAGATAAGCCACATTAAAAATTCACCTGTGTTGTCACCTCTCCCTCTACTATCCTTCTGTTCAAATACATTATATACAAATCATTGCCCTCAAGGGTGCAATTTAATTTTGTTCATTTCAGAATGAGCACCGTCAATAGCTATTATGGCAAGGCCAATTTTCCCTGCAAGAATTCAGAAAACCTGCAGTCTAGAAGTTTGTCTTCAGCTGGGTTCATAAACTGGTAAGTGCACAAAAGAAAAAAAAAAAAAAAAGATAGGTTAAAGGAATAAGAAATAAAAAGGACAGGAGGGCTGATGAACAGACAGTGGTCATCAGACATCAGCAAAAAGAAGAGCAAGAGACAGAAAAAAGGGACAAAGAGAGGGAGAACAAAGAATCAAAGTGCATTTTCATTGTAATATTACAAACCCTTTGATTGCTCTAATTACACCTAAAGGAAAACAAAACCCATTTACTGGTACTAAGTTTATGAATAATTAACTGGAAAGGAAGGAAGGCAGCAAGCTACAAACAACTCAATCTTAAGTTACGGGCAGGTTCTCTGGGAAGCAGGAAAGCATGCAATTTCTGGTGGGTGGTGGTAATTTTTTTTCCATTTTTCTCTCTTCTTGTATCTCAAGTGAGTTGAAACTACTTTTCTTCTTCTCCTCCCTGACCATTCCTGGCCTACGGTAAGTCTACCTTAGACTGCAATGCTTATGCTTCCTGCTGTGATGTAGCACTTTGAACATGCCTCATTCCGTAGAATGTTTGAGTGAGAACACCTCCTAGGAAAATCCAAGATGACTGACAGAAAATGGATGCTATTTTTCTTTGAAAAAACAACCATGTAGTAGTCCTTCAGAAGTATAGTAAAATCTGAGACTTCAGCAGCCATTAAAAAGTACTTGTGCTCTTTAAATGTAGTGGTGCCCCTTCTGCCAGCTCTTCTAAACAGAAGGAGCTTTGGGCACCTATGTCTTTAACCTAACTCCAGTCTTCATAATAATATATAGAAACAGGTGCCATAAAGAAAAATGATGGCACTCTTCTTGTTTTCTCCCCTTGCTGTCCTTTAATTTTGAAAAAAACAGCCCTCAGGAGTTTTGTTTTTTTGGAACACCAAGTGAAATTGAAGTGTTAGGCTTAGGAATTTATTAAAAGAAAACAAAAAAAAACCAAAACCAAACAACAACAAGAACAAAAAAAAAAAAACCCACAAAAACAAACAAACAAACAAACAAACAAACAAAAAAACCAACACACTCACACAAAAAAATCCTACATAACTAACCAATGGTATAGGAAAGAGTACAAGATGGTTTGAGCTTGTACAGTAGCATACACAACAGTCAGATGGGTCACTGGCCATCTCTGGAATTAAAGTAGTAAACTAGCCAAAGATGATCAACTAAATACCTTAGATAAAGTTTTTATATTCAAGATAAACAAAAATAAATGAAACATTTCTGGAAATATAAACAAAAAGGTTATAAAGAAACTAAAGGGAATAAGGGGTGGGTGGACTAATTGAATTATTAATCAGTACAGATGATGAAGTATTAATCATAATTTCATCTATTTTGCTGAAACATCAAAAAACCAAAAAACCAATCAATTCCAACGGAAAGGTACTAATAGGAACTAGCAAAGGTCACACCTTTCCATCCTAAAGTGATATCGTTGCTGATCCATAGGAATGAAAACTTTTGTTTGCAATTAATCAAGGGATCAAAAAGAAATCTTGATTTTATTTCCTGGCATGTTAGAGCAATGCTGCTATCAGTCACTTCATGCCTGCAGTGGGCTAAGGGCTAAATAAATCCATTTTCAAAGCATGGACATTTACTAAAATAAACAAAGATATTCATTACACAGCAGACAAGAAGGAGGAAAAGAAAGACTGAGGAAGAGAGCTTCTTACATATATTTATTTCATCTCCAGAAGTAAAAGCTTTTTGGACTGTAGAAATGCAATTGCTACATGCACCATGATGGATTAGCTCTGGTAAGCTGAAATAAATAGCCATTCATCTTACCACTTGCATCTGCACTGGGTATATCGTGTACAGAACTAAAATGAAAAGCCTACAGACAATCCTAACCTGGGGGCACACACTAGGAATATTTGCAAAACAGCTTTGCTATCAGAGCAAACTCTGAATGTGCTTTTGGAGCCTACAGTTCTGTTTGAATCAGCGACTCTACCATTCATCTCTCTGTATGGATAGTCACACAGAGAAAAACATGTCCACAGTAATCCATCATGGAAATACTGAGGGTTTTCTCTCAACTCAAAGCATCTCAGGAGGTTTGCCCTTAGAAAAGCCTTTGCCTACTGGTGTAATACAACTTCCAGACTATCACCACCAAATGCTGTGGCAGCATTTTGCCCACCTGGATTTTAAAGACTCTTCTAAAAATGAAAATAAACTTCTTGAAATGGCAAGTTAAAGTATCTAAATCTCTCACACACATAAGTTTTATACTGCCTCAGTTTTACTGATCAGGGATACATTCCCCAAAACAGGAGCAGCATTTCTGCATTTATGGCAAGAGAATTTAGAGAAGAAATTTGCCTTGCTGGAATGTAAACTTCTGGTTCCAGGATGCTTTCCACTTTGATGCTCACAGCCCTGAGCAATAAACCTGAGTCCAGTACTCCATTTTCATCTCCACTTGGAGAAGAAAAGGCTCAAGGAAGCCCAGATGTTCAGTAGCTTATTCCAGGGCCTTTAAAGTATTTCAAGGATGTGATCATCACCTGCAATGAAGTAGGTGTGCAAAAGTAGGGATTCACCTGAACAAGAAGTTGAGAGTATGGATATTGAGCAACTCAACCACGGCAACACTTCTCTTCTCTGGACCAGCCAGGAGTGACTTACTATTCACCACGCCAGACACTCACACTCACTTCACTGACTCCTAACATTCTGCAAATACCCCTCCTACCTTCTTCCCCAACAGACATCATTAAACACCTGCAGAACAGAACCATTTTGTTGTTTGGTTGTGTGGAGGTTTTTTTTGTTTGTTGTTTTTTGTTTGTTTGTTTGTCCCAAAGCACCTCATCCAGTATCTCACATGCCTTTTATTGTTTAGGTGAAAGAAATTTAGAAATTTTTCAGTGTTACAGTAATTACAATCTTGGCAGAGTCTATACAGGCAGGAGGTCACCAACACTTGAGAAAATCTGATTCCAAACAGCACATCTCCATCCATCTGAAACAGATGAGAACTGCAGTTGCCTGAGGGTATTCATTGTGCACTGTCTTGCATGGGCGGAAACATGCTTCTCTTCCTTACCAGTGAGTGTTTGTCAGAAATTTACGTTTTCTAAATCCCTCATCTAAAGCACCAATGGTACAGGTGCAGTTGTCCCATCCTCCTCTTCTCTGCTCTATGAGAATAGGAACAAAAGGAGCTCAGATGCTACCATCAAGGACTGTGGAAAGATACAGAGATTTCAAAAAGAAAACCATCCTCCCTAAGGCTATAGAAGTGCTACAAAGCCACACTGGGAAACAGTAAGAGATATCTGGTTTGATATGCAGAGTGAGCAGAAAAAGTAGAGAGTTCTGCGTACAGAGAAAATTGGAAATGAAAAACAGCAACAGAAAAGGTTCCATAGACCTTGTGCACTTAAAAAAAAAAAAAAAAAAAGTCTATTTTCTATTCCTTTCAGGTCCAGATCCTGAAAAAGGTGATGGAGACCTAAAGCCACAGGTGCTGCAGCAGCCCTGTACAGCAAGAGGAGCACATAGTCCACAACAGTCTCCTAACAATAACAAAAATCCAACCATCCCACACTGATGAAATACTGAATATTTCCTAATAAACACTATCCTAATATCTTCCTCCTCTGAACAAAGACTTTCAAATCAGGGTGGCATGAATGATATGGTCTGAGTAAGATGCAGATTATTTACATGTAGAAACTCTGCTTAAGAGAGACAGTTCCTACTGAGCTTGATAAATATTATTTTAACCTACAGCTATGCAATTGCTCAAAGGGTTTTGGTGTATATCAACTTCAGTTCATATATTCTAGCGCTAATTCTATTAGTGCATTTCAGCACTGACAGACAGCTCCCATGAAATACACCATGATACCTATACCACAGACATTTAACACACTGAACAAGCTCCCACACACCCATAATCCAAGAGATCTGTGTACAAAATGCTCCAGCAGATAAATTTCTAGAACTTATCAGCCTTAGAATTGAGTGTGTGCCCAGCTATTGCATCCCTGTTAAATGCTCTGATAACATGAGCTTTGCCCAAAGGCAGCTCTGGGCTCCTCCCAGGAGCTGTGATCTGCTGAACAAACATTAGTAAAGCTCTCAGAAATGAAATAATTGAAAATGCCCAATCACTATATAACCAAAATTCTTGAGTCTGTTCTTGGATTTTCCCTTTGGCTCAGATGCCCTTTTGAAAGGGAGGCATCACCTGCCTTTGGGCTGAACAACGCTGAAACACTGGAACAGTTTGTAGACCCTGCTTTTGCCTCCAGGTGGATACACTAAAAGATGACAATTTCCCAACAAAAAGCCCAAGGCACACTCCGGTTTTGACCTCCCTTTAATGAGGCAATATACATCTGCCAGGACTTTTGGAAAAACAAAGTTAATCCTCCCTCACACAACATGATGGATATCTGATTGTGTCCATATGAATCCCATGGCTATTAGAGTCTACTCCTTCATGTGACAATAAGCCTGCCATTCACCTAGTAACTTTTAATAATTATGCAACATTTGTTTCATCTGAAAACCCATGTAGCTTTGTTGTGCACCATCGCACATCTGTCTCATTCAACCCAGAGGTGGATATATTGCTTGAGTACGGCTCATATATTGCTTCAGGCTCTCTTCCAGTAAAGGTGCTAGACAAATGAGAGCTATTATTAGCATGGACAGTGCCAGCCACGAGCAGCTGGGGTGAGCACTTCTGCCTGCCAGAACAGGGTCTCCCTCCACCACACTGTAACAGCACATCTGTCTTAACACAGGAGCAACATATCAAGCTATCACACTGCCAGAGAAAAATTCCATGTGATGACCATTCAAATAGCTCACAGATTTTGCTGGGACCTAAGAAATTCTGATGATCTCAGAAATATCAAGGTGTCAGAATGCTGCTAGTATGCACAAACTGAAGGGTGGCCAGATTCTGCCAGCTGGCTCTAAAGCAGCTCCATAGGATAGGACACAACTTTCAGATTATGGCAATTGGGAGTAGCTAGTGTGGCCTTGCAGCCTGAAAAAATAATGCTTTCTGTAGAAATACCTCCAAGTGTACTGAACAAATAAACAATAATCCATAGGAGAAACAGAGAGGTCTTCAAATCCAAAGGAAATGAGGATGAGCCTACAATAAGTTCTTGCTTTTTACAGCATTTCTCTGCAGAAAAGCTATTTATGTTTCACCATCTTTAGGTTGAACTTCCAACTAGTTCATGACTAGTAAAGCCAATTTTTAACATCTGGAACACTCATTTAGCACCAAGTAATCCTTTTTGTCATATGAGCTGTCATGGGACATCATATTCCTTTTCCATGCAAAGCACTTCACAAGAGCTTGTAGTAGCATTATCCCCCTGTTACAGCTATGCAAACTGATGACCAGATTATCAGTCCAATTTTCAGGGAAGCTGAAAAGGTACAACATTCCATGGACAGATAGGACACTAAAACACAAATTGTAAGGAGGAAAAAATCCCTTCAGTAAGAACATGCAGTACTTTTATTGGACATTTTCATCCAATGATTTAAAAAAAAAAAAAAAAAAAAAGACAAAAATGGAGAGCCATTACTTTGTGTGATATGTAACCAGGAAAAAAAAAAAAAAAAAAAAAAAAAAGAGAGAGAAAGTAAATTGGTGTTCATATAAAAAGTAAATGGGAGTGCTAACAATAAGCAATACGTTCCCCAAAATTTGTCTCTGGCTCTGGATGAATTGTGCTGCCTTGTTTTGCACTAAATGCTGAAACTAATTCCTTGTCCTCACATCAAATCCAAATCAAAATATGTATTTTTTTTTTTTTATTGCAAGTAGCTGTTGACAAGATTTCAGTGCTTGCTTTGAAACAAAATGGCTGCTCAGTGATACATTGCAAGCCAGAGTGGCTGCATTTGAAGCGCATGGTTCATTCACATTCTGTGACATGGGAAAATATAGTTTGAATTTGTGACAGTTTCTGAATTTATTTATCATTTGAAAAGCAGCAAGCACAATATAAACCTAGACAATGGAGGCCATTTCACACATCTATTTCACTCAACACTGTTACTTCAACACTGTAGTGTTAGACAGCTCCAAACAATAAAGTCAAGGTGCCAGACACTGAAGCAGGACGATTCCTCAGCTCTGATTATTCCCTAGAATGGATCATCTCGAAAGGAGACCCATGGTCTTCGAGGTTCCTCCACACCCTTTGAAGCATTCAGGAGACAGCATTTCAACTCGGGAACATATCCAAGCAAGACATGAAAACTAAGCAAAGGAAGCAGGAGGTAAAATTCAGGCAAAATCAGCCTGCTCATCTACACACACAGTAGTCATATGCTAGTCTCTGTGTGCCATGACCTGATAGAAGTAATAGCTAAATAAAGTGACAGAAATATAGAAAACCTAATGTTGGTGTACCTAATAAAAATGCTTCTTTGTTAAAGAAAGAAATAAAACAACAGTATGGAGAAGACTGTGCTCTGTAACACTTTCATTGAGATGTTTTTCTGCACATAGAAAGCTTTGAAGTTCTATAATGCTCATGTGGGTTCAACTTGTCTTCAGACTGGCGGCAGGCTCATTCAGAGGACACATATTGCATGACCTCCTGCAAATACAACTTTATTTTTATTCTGCCTCACTGTCATTACCCCTTAATCTTAAATTTAGGGTGAAAGAAGCAGCTGCCTTCTACTGCCTGAAAATTGGAAAACCAACATTTGGCAAACCAGAGCACTTCATGTAACTCCAAGAGATCAAACTTACTTGACCTTCTGTGCTGCCTCTGATGGGAAACAAAACTGAAGAACAAACCCCACATACAATTTGCTTGGTTTGACTATTCCGAATTTTATTCTTTAAAGCCTCATAAAGCCATCTGTATAGAAAGAAAAACAGGGGTGCTGCAGCTAAGATTTGGAGTTGCCTTATGTCATTCGTCGCTAACCACCCAGTGCTTAGGGTAGCTAATGCTTTTAGCAACCCACTCTTCCAGGTCACAACAATTCCTTTGAACTGCAGCCCTAACATTTGGCATATAAATTGCTCCCACGATCTAGTATCACCTGCAAACTTAACACGGGAGATTATTCCATCTTATTGCCTCAATTATTAGTGAAGACATTAAGCAATGCCATCTCCAGCACTGACCCCTCAGGAACAGCACTGTCCTATGCTGAAATAGGTTTTCCCTCCTTCACCTTACTGATGAAATAGCTCTATGTGGGGAAGACCCATCAGTGTTGGGATGAAGACGTAACAGAAACTAATTTACTGATGAGTTGGATCTCAGCACATCTTTGCAAGAGAAGAAACAGCATGGAGCAGGCTCACTTTATAAGTTTATCAGTTATCAGACACCAGTGCCAGTTGTCTCTGGCCACATTTTCCTAAAAAAACTAATGAAGCTTTTTTCAAATAAGTAATGAGGAAATCTGGACTCTGACAAGAGCCATTAATTATAGAGTTAATAAAAAGGCCCTACATTATTTATTCCAAGCTCTGCAGCAGGAATGCCATTTTCTCAACCAATTTGAATAGGCTTGTGCTTAAAGTGAACATTTACCACCATAACATACTTAATATTATGCATAGATGCTTTGCACGACTTTATATTTTTCAAAGGATATTAAAATGTATTTGGAAATATCGGCAATCACATGTCCCCATGATGTAGAGCTGTAGTGTTATTTGCAATTGATAAATGCAACCACTTCTAGGGTTGAAAATACCTTAAGTACAGTATTCATACCCCCAAAAATGATGTTACATGCTAGTGTCCATCCAGTACAGAAACATATTATAAACTCAGCAATTTGTATTTAATTAAAGTAGTTCACTATCAGGCAATGAATCCTCATATTAACTTTTTTGGAACAAAAAATGAACACAAGTCACAGAATTATCTGGTCAGTTACTGCCCTGCCTGTGGACTCTTTATACCGGGAAAGAAATGGGAGATTTCATCATGCAGAAGTCTCCAAATTCAGAGGTTTGTAAAGAATATGCAGCATCTTTAAAACAAAAAGGAGTATGCCTAATCTGAAACTGCAGCAGTTAGGACAATGATAAAACTGGACAGTAAATTAAGTCACATCTCAGAGACATGTTCGAGTTCAGAATATTCTCTAATGTGTACTACTACAGCTTTTGCTAGGCCAGCAATTTAGGCAATTTGTGATGCATTTATTGTATTGTGTTTCTATTGTTCATGTATAGCAAGTGGTTTTATTTTGTTATGTTTCTGCTCTGAGAAAATTTGGAGCAATAAAACGTGATTGATTGACATTGTGTCTCCACGCCACAACACTGTGTCGCAGAGTCGTACCACCTGCCACCACTGCTGGTTACAGGAAACTGAACCCTGCACTCATGTTTCCCCCAGTTATCCATGGCTCACTGGCGAAAGCCCTCTCTCTGCATTCTCAGTTCCACTAAGGATAATCTCCTGTATGATTGTATTAATGGGAAATGTCAGATTAGGAGGGAGAAAACATGATTTTCAGACTGAGCTCTAGCAAGTTCTTGCTGGCTTGTTCTCAAATCTGCATGCTCCACTTTCTTGGCACCATCCTAAAATACATCTCAACACTCGCGCTGCAGTAGGGGCCTGCAGTTTAAGGCTGCTGAAGAATCAGCTGAGCCAGAAAAGAACAGTGATCCCAACCTTGACCCTCATTTACAGGCAGCAGTAGATAGTGAAGCTACATGAAGGAAAACGATGATACAAGAGATTTCTGTTTCAAAAGGGAAGGTTGAAACTCATTTGCCAGCTACCAGTCTTTCTCAAACGTCTTCATTAAAATATTAAAAGAAGCAACAAAGAATCATGACCAAGAAGAACATGCGTCACATGTATCTTGGTCAAAAAAAAGGGAGATGGACTGACCTTGGTTTCCTGACCTGCCTCTCAGTTACGTGGCAGGTGAACTCAGCAAAGTGTCACGTCCTGCCCCATGCCTCAGCTTCCTTGACCACAGTTGTCGGATTTATAATAGTTAGAAATTTTCCAGCAGCATTAAGAAATCTATTTCTCTACATATGTAAAAGAAAGCTCCTCAAATTGTGCTCCCTTGCAGAAGAACCACAAACAGCTTCAGTCCTGGTGCCTTGCAGAGCACTGACATAAGCACCACCAGCCCAAGGATGGCTGTATCCCACAACTCTGCTGAAAAGGGCTGTACAGAGATGTTCTCTTAGCAAAGGAGGTAGTGAGATGTGCTGGTGTGGAGCAGCTTACTTTCCTTAAAGCCCTAAAGCAATCAAAAAGCCTGACGGGCACCACAGAGCAACTAAAAGGGGTGAAAGTGTTAAAGAGCAGCTGGGTTCCAGCCTCTCCACAGCCACAGCTTGCAGAGCCAGCAGGTCGCCCTTCTGTGCAGCCCCCATTCTCAGCCCCTCTGCCAGGCGTCTCACAGCTGGGGGGAAATGCTGGCTCAGACTCACTGGGGACACAATGGCAACAGTAAAAATCAAACACAGTGTTCTGCTTTAGAAAAATGTAATTAAACAGTCCTCATACCAGCCACTTTTTCTCAAGCTCTGCATCCATTGTTCACAAAAAAAACTCACATACAACACACCAATACATTCTTAACACCATATTAAGTTTTATGTCCATTAAATTTTACCTGCAGAAAATAAACAGTTTGTCTGTTTTCTGCCTTTTAATAATGCATTTTTATGCTGCTAGGTCTTTGCCTGTTTAGACTCTAGGGGATGTAAAAAGTATTCTGAACACTGTCACCTGGATAAACACCCTATAAACTACAACTGAAATTTATCAGCCTCGTGGCAATTTCATTACATTAGAAATAGTACAAGGCTGTATTTATTAGTAGATAGGTAAGATATGAGTAAAAGATTAGCATACATAGATATATAAAAAAAAAAAATCCATGTCCTGCTATTCTACACAAAATACATACACACGTCTTTAACTTTTCCTGCATTTGGAATTCTACCAGGATACAAAGCTAGTGGGATCATTAAACCAAATCATATCTTCAGCACAGCCTGATATTTCACTAGAACCATTCAAATCAATTTACCCAACAGAGGCATTTGTCCCTGGCCTGTCACCATGGCCTGTACTGAGCGTCCTGCACTTCTTTATCTTTTGGCAGGGCCATCATAAGCAAACGACACAGAGGGTGATGTATGGGAACTAAGATTAGTTATAAATCCTCTAACCCTTCATTAGCCATCAGCCTGAGTGAATTTACTCCAAGCAAAGACTCTCTTCACTGCTCTCAGGAACAAGTCAGCTTTAAGATGACATGTTCTTCAAGGTAAAATTCCTCATTGCTTTTGGAAAAAGAAGACACTGTGATGGGAAGGAACAACCAAAAGCACACATCCCCAAAAGGTGATGATGTGCCTAAATATCAACAAGTCTCTTCCATGTATTCAGATGCTTGTCAAACATTTAGAAACCCAAAGTAAGAATCCCTCTCATCAAAGATTTAAGAGTGTAATTATTCCACTGACAAAACTTTGCTTTAAGAGACTGCCATTTTAAAACCCCAAGGAGGAAAAAAAGAAACACACACACACACCCCCCGAAGAAAAAAAGGGAAACACCACCCACCCAAAAAACACCACAAACACACAAGACACAAAACCACACACACACAAAAAACCAACCAAACTCAATCCAAATAAGTCATCACCTAAACCCTAAATCATTGAATTACTTTAAAAACTTGGAAAAGCAGTGAAAGATGGACAGAGCACCACTCTTTTTCACAGCAGCTGACTTGGGTTTCTTGCAAAGTCTTGTTGAACATCCTTGACGGTGGCACCGGTATACATTTCCCTTGCACACACCAGAAAAGACAGTAATAGAAGAAGCTGAGTAGCCATTTAGATAGCTAATGCAGAAATCCTCAAGTAGCACAGTACACAGCTGGTCAGCCAGTCCAGACTAGTAGAGCGACACCTTTGCTTAAATCACTTGACATGCCAGGATCCTGTAACTTAGATCCACACAAATGAGATTTCTTCCTCCCTACCATAGCTGGAGGCATCATCACTGCACCTGTTTGTTTGATTGGCAGATATCACAACAGCTAAGCTCCTGGGCTTCTCTCCTGCTTTTCAGTAAGCTGGTGTGCACACCAGCACCTGAGCACCATTCTGCATTCACAGGGCCAGATCTAAGAGGGAGCTCTACCATGGCAGGTAAATATCTGGATGTAAATTGTTACGTGCCTATAACTACTCTCTGTTGTGCAGTTTTCTCTGTAGATAAAGTAACACTGTTTACCGCAGTGAAGCCGGAGCCCCAGTGATTTCCCTGGCATAATATATACATTGTTAAGCTGACAATTAGTTTGATTGTATGTGAACATGGATTTTATATTCCACATATCCTGTTATCCACTTTATTTGTGATTTCCAGATCACAAATTATTCAAAAGCTCCTCAATAAGCTAGTCTAAAGAAAATAGGCAAATACCTTTCCACTAAAAATAGATTATGGTTATTTTGTTCAAGAGCCAGTTAAAGCACTGAGTTATTGCAACAAGGTGCAACAATGCGTAGTCTCAAGTTCAGTGGAAGAGCTGTCTCGTCTCTGGAGTAAGTCGGCCATCAGGCATGTATTTGCCATCAGGCAAACCTGGTGCATCACAGAGTTGGTATCAATAATTAAACGAACAGACCTATCCTGAAAGCTCTGGTACAAATTTTCCTATCCTGGCACACTGAGGAGAACATAGATATGGGTGCTCTCTACATAACAGCATTTCCTTTATTTCAGGCACACAACACTTTGAAGTAGTTAGGATGGGAGGAAGTGGTTAAATTCTGAGCCACAGCCAACCTGTTTCAGCCTGGACATCCAGGCTGTAAACTTCACCCAGGATTTTCCAGTTATCAGCCTCACAAAAACAGTTTTCCAGACATTTTCCACATGTAATTGAGGTTCAAAGCATGAAACATCAATACAATATAATAAGCATCTCTCTTTGTTCAGATAAAGCTAAGGTAAAGCTTTAGTCATTTAAAGCCTAACTTCGGTTTGGAAAATAGTTCAGGTCAATATTTATGACCTAAGCCTTTCTCCTAACAAGTTCAGCTATGGGGCTTTCAAACAGATATTGTTCAGCCCATTCTGCTCTGCTGCCTGCCTCTCTCCCCTGCATCCCCACTCAAATGTGCATGCACCAACACACACAGACACACAAATACACTCAGTCATTTGATACCATCGTAAAAGCAGCAGTCTCTTCTTTCCCATGCACACATCTCATTATCCATCCTTAGTACACAACTTGAGTAATACAATTTACTTCAATGTCACCAAGAGAGAGAGACACTCCTCTGAGACTGCCATTACCATAAACCACAACCTGCTACCAATTTATATGTCCTTATCTACCCCTTGTTTTAATCTCTTTATAAATGATAAAAAAGTGTTTTGCACCCCTGGCATTGTTGCTTAGTTTTTACATCTTCAGAAATCTTCTCATAGCTTTTTCTCTTCCTCCCAAAATAAATATTTCCATTTTGCCTCGCTCTACATCCCTGTTCCCTTTCAGTCTCAACACCAGAGCACAGTGCTGTTGCCCTGTCAGTGCCCACGTGTTCTTCCTGGATTGACTGTCTCTGTACTAATCTACTTCCACAGTCTGTTACAAATTAGCCAACCTCTCCAGTCCACACCAAGCTCTGACCAGCATCCTCAGAGGGTCTCCTGTGGCTGCCAGGTGAAGCAGGACAGACCATCAGAATGGCCATCATTGTGATGTCATTTATGAATAAGCCATCCCAAGCCACAATCCTACAGCAACTCAAAGGTTCAGAGTTAGGGCTATTCAAGAGATTTTAACATCTCTACAGCAGGGATTGCTTTTATTATTTGCCTGCATACTCCTCTGGCACTAACATAAGTTAAAGTGTCATAATAGGTTATGGAAAGAAGCTTGAGTCTTGAAGTGAGAATCTCCAGAAACAGCCAATATTTGTATTTTGCTAAACAAAGGAAGAATTATAATAATAGCAATTAGGAAACTATTCGAAGGAACTGAAGAGATTTTTAGTATAGGTTTAATAAGAAGACTGTTTAAAATTGAATGTACCCAAATCAAGACGTGGTCTCTGAGCTGATAGTTAGGTGTTTGAACACTAGCTATTGCTAATGTATGACTACATCCTCTGTCTATTAAGGATAAAAATATTTTTTGTGAATAACTTGAGAAAAATGTTTTGGAAAAAAGCGCAGCAGCCCCTTGCCAAAGGAGGCACTTCTGGAAATACATGGAACTTCAAAATCCTGAAAAGATGACTTTTATCTAGGTAGTAACTGAAGCTCCAAACAAACTGTGCTCCCTCCATGATGCTGCACAAGAACCCAACCGGTCCAGGTGGTGCTGATCACAGTACTGAATCAATCACTGATGAGCCAGTACTGGAGATGCAGCACTCCATTACAGTATCAGTCTTTTGAATGGTCTTATGTTTGTGTATGCTTCTGTTATACACTATTCACATCACTTCAGTGTGGAAAGGCTCTTAAAACATCTTAATGATACAACTGTATGCCTTCTAAAAACCTGCAGAACTTCTGGCAACAAAAGGAAGGGTGTATTCAGATCTAGTGTGTCTACATATATTTTGCCTCCCTGAATTCTTTTGCTTTTAGTAGGGTGTGGAATTTTCATTCATCTTTTTCTTTAAATTGTGTGGGTAGCAGAGCTATATGCTGTTGAAGAGCTGGCACAGTCCATCTCAAAGATGTGGAGTATTATCCTGGTATGCAACTAGTCCAAATAGCACTTTGCAATGAAAGGTGCTACAGGAGCAATAAGTGCCAGTGATCAAATGTTACTGAAATTTTACTCATGGAATCTAACACTTGACCCCTTGTGGTCATTTTCAGAGACATAAAATACATCTGCTCCATTTTAGCTAAGTTTTAATGCCTGTATCTTATAGATGTAAATGATAATTGAAGCTCCAGAGGAAGAGTCAGGCCCTAGAGTGCATGCAATGATCCTACACTTTGGCTAGGGCAAGGGGACTTGGGAATGTCATTCCTTAAGTGTGGAAAACTGCACAATGAGAAAGATACCACACAGAATGACAGCCTGGTCTGCTTACGCCAGCAGCTGCCCAAACAGAGCCCCAGTGCTGGTTACTAGCTCCCTTTGCACAGAAAGGCCAAAAATGTCACATGGCTCTGACATTAACATTAAAATCCTCCAAGAACAACAAAATAACACAAAAGAGATTGCTAAAGGGGAAAAGTCAATGCTATTACTGTACTTGAAATGAGTCAACTGTTACTATTACAATAGCATTAAAAAATAAATCACTGTGACTTTTTTGTTCTGCAGTGAAGTTCCTCTGTGTTTAGCATTTGATTCAAATTGGGCTGAAAAATAAGACTGCTCTATTTTGAATCCACGATCTCATGTAAAAGTAACGGGAAAGCCGCACAGTTATTGACAGCCATGCAGTAAATAAAAAGGAACTCTATAAAGGTGGTATGTTGCAGGCAAAGAAAGATCATTGTGCTGCTTTGAGATTTCAGTTATGTTGTGGGAAAGCTTATATGTTATTATTTAAAACAAAACAAAACACAACAACAACAAAAAAACCCCACCATGATTATTGGCTTTTGCTACGACTTACTGTTAAGTCTTTTCCTCCTTCTTGTATGCTTGTACTTATTTATCACAGTGTGTAAAAACTAATCATGAAGTGTAAAAATGTTAGAATTCCCTTATAAAGGGTTATACATCTATAGAGCCTAACTCTGCAAACAGCTCCTCGATATCTCAAAAGCACTACGTACACAAAATGGCCTCCCTTTCTTTAGATTGAAGTCACACTGCTATATTTTGGCATAGAATGACACCATAAACTTTAAACTGCCTTAAAGTCCCACATATCCTATAGCATTCACATTTTTCTGACCTTCTAGGGGTTTCATTATTCAGTAGATTTTCCCTACGAGGGAGGAATATTTCTACACTGCAAAAATTATATACTTAATGTGAGCCCTATTTGGGCAAACTAGAGAGAAATAATCAAAGAAATTAAGAAATACGCCCACTCTCTTAGGGCCCTCTTCTTCTTCAACAGTCTAGTGCTTCCCAACATTTTTTTGCTATCCTTACATGTTCAGGACTTTAAAGTCTTGGGAACCATTTATAGTCATGCCATGTGTTTCTCACATTTATGCCACTCCCTAAATTTTACTCATTTATACCAGTAAACAGTACATTAGCTACTGAAGAGCTCCTAATCAGTCCTCCTTTTCATTGGTATCCACACTACTTACTCAACAGATGCGGCTCCTCTAAGGGACTTTCCTTCTTCTAAAGAAGTGGCCAACAAGTAACATTATTTTGTTTCTCTGAAATGGTGTAGGGACAAAATAAGGGCACATCATCTTATTTCCCAGCTTGTTATCCTTCATCTGTCTCTCCCCAATCCCTTTAAAGAAATAGTCTTGCTGTGCTGCTGGGAAGAACTGGCTCATGCTGCAGACCTGTTTCTGTAGAACAATTTCAGCATTAGAGCAAACTTTTGACGTAGCCTCCATACATCATATTTTTTTTTTTCTCTGTGTGCCCCTTCTGAGAAAAGACAAGAGTGCCTAACATGTTGAATCTGTTCTGCCTCAGCTTGTGACCGAACTTGCCAAGAGGAGTGGTAGTAACTTGATCCATTGTGGAGAAGTGCAGGAAAATGGAGTCTAAAGAAAACAGAAGTACTTGTTGGTGTCCTGCAGAAAAACTGAAACCCTTGATTTCACCAGGATACCAAAGAACACACTCTCTGGGACTACATTTCCCCTGGAGTCCTCCAATCTCCTTGAGCTGTTGCAGGTTTTTATTCTTCCTTTTGCTTTTCTTTCCCTTTTTCCTCAAGACATGCCCTCAGCTTCCAAGAGAGAGACTGAATAATCTTTTAGTTGCTGACAAAGACAAGATCTTCCCACAGGCAATCATTCAACCAGACTGTCATTTATGCTCTGCTTTTCCCCACCTAACATACAGTTTTCAAACCATGAATGGCCCTGCAGCCCTTTGGGCTAAAAGGCATGTAACTGCTGTTAGCTCCATTTTGCGAATACAGGCTAGGGAACACAGTACAAAGGTGGGTTCAATCAACTAATAGAACATATCATCTTTATTATAAGGGTGTTCATAAGTTTAGTTCATAGACAATAGACAATAACAAGCTTTAAAGATACCTTTATTAGAATGAGATAATTCAGGCCCTGGAGGATTCTGTTGTTCTTCATTGACCATAACAGGAGTTTAACTACTTCAAATGTGCCTATGCAACAGGTATCTGTGGAACCGCCATAAGAGTAAGTCTGGAGTGTAACCAAATCTGCCAAGTTTCACTACGGTTTGCTTACCAGGAAACAACTCCACCAGATAAGCCAGGCACCACAAGGTACCTCTGAGCAGGTGGGTCTGCAGCTGCTCACAGAAACACTGGGAGAAAAACAACACATTCCAAGGCTCACAAAAAAGATCTCATTTAGTCTTATGCCAGCACTGAAGAGGCAATACCATTGTTATTTACTCCTATTTCCTGAGCACCGAACGAGGTAAAACTTGCCAGGAAAACCAGTAGCACAATTTGGATAAGAGTCACACTTCCACACAATAAACAGAAAGAACACAAAACCTTTCAGAAAGCAGAGCCATGACTTTTGAAAAACACGAACAAATGCCAATGCACGTACAATACTGGTCAAGAAAAATGAACTGAAGCAGATGCAGAGAAAGGCTATCAGGGGACTGACAAGCCTGTCTGATAAAAAGAATATTAAAAGACCTTGGCTTGTTCAGACCAGCTAAATAAATGTTGAGAGGGGATACATTTGCTGTGCACAAATACCCGGGGGGTAGAAATAGCTGAGAGTGGAAATGACTATTTAACTAAAGGACAATACTGGTACAAGAACAGATGGTTATAAACTGCCAAAGAATAAATTTAGACTAGAAATTAGACAAAGGTTTCTAATCAGCAGAGCAATGAAGCTTTTAAAAAGCCTTTACAGGGAACAGGGGCAAAAAGCTGCTCTAATTGAGGGATAAAGCTTCATGTATTTCTGAAAGGTATTATGAAATATGGTTCTCTACCAAAGCACAGTACTGGAGACGATGACTCCTGAGGTCCCTTGCAGCCTTCTGCTTTTCTGCATTACACACTAAATTCCATTCATAGCACCATCAACATGTCAGAAGTACAGTTCTGAAATACCTTGACCTCCCAGAACAGCTACATGCAGAACTATTCTGGCTGGACTCTTCTAAATGGTGAAGCAAAGACAGCTTCTAAGGGTGGGACTTCTGGAGCAGCCAAACCTGGGAACTTGAGCTGAATTTTTACATTACCTTAATAAGAAAGCCACAGAAAGGGGGCAAGTGCAGACAGTACACATATTCTGTTTTGGAAGTCATAAAAAAAAAAATGCTTTTAAAATCCCAGGGCTCTTGGGTTCAGGAAAACATCTCAACACATTGCTTCATGCCAGACAGCTCTCCTGAGGACCACCAGTCACTTTCCAGATGCACCCTGGCTATGTAATACCTTTATCAAAAGGCCAGTTATTTTTCTCCCTCATTGTTTATTTTTACTAAGGTTTTCCATAAAAGATTAACAGCAAGGCTAGGAATATTATAATCATGTATTGTCTTCATTCTTTCTGAGCAGGACACAGTCAAGTCTTTTGCAGGGCCATAGACATTTGTGAATATTTGATCTTTCCAACACGTATAAGTGCCAAAATTGTTACAGTACAGTAGAAAAATAATTTTCCTGGATTCTGAGAAGCACTGCAGAATTACCCTGCTCCCCCATATTTGCTTCATTTCTTAGCTACGGCTGCATCATGTTTACTGTCTGGGGTCATGTCATATACAACATTTTATCATTATTTCAAAATCATCAAAAACACACAGCAAAACAAAAAAAAAAAAAAAGTGAATTTGCAACAAAGATTCTATCTCATCTAAGCAACTCCCTCTTGACAGCCATTCCTACAGTCCGTATTATCAGGGCAGTTGAAGGTATTCCAAACACCAAGGAAAAAAATGATTGGAAAGCCCTAAACCCTCAGTAGATTTCTCTAGGATACTCAGTCAGCAATAGGCCATGGAGAAGCTACCTGGACAAAAGTGATCCTGAACAAGTGCAGAAAAAGATGAGGGTTTTTTTTGTAGAACACAAACCTCATTGCTTCTTCAGAAAATCTTCATCTAACCAATAGAAGAGAGAATGTGCCATGTCAATTTGCAAGCTCTGTCTCACTGGGCAAATTTGAAGAGCTTCTAAACTTACAGAAATAATCCTAAAGTACTGTTTCATAGCATGGTACATGCAGAGGCCATACCCATTGCTCTTCCACACCTCCTTCTACAGACCATTCTCATTGTGACTGAATCCTCTGGTGCTGGGAGGTTTTCAGCCGCATGCCTGATTAAATGCTGCCTCCCAGGATTCCTGGATAACAGGAATTAAATTTTAATACGCTTAATCTAGTTGACACTTTTTCATAAGCCATTTTCCCCCTCCTCCTTCTGTGTTATAAATGACCAATTCCCTAATCTGAGGTAATGCAGACCCTGGTCAAGGCTAATGAAGAGGCGGTGGGTGAGATCCTGCTTGCAACAGAGTCACATTAGGAAAGATTAATCACCTTCTAACCTACAATCCCACGTTTTGTCTCCAAACAGTAAGAAGGCAGAGAAAGAGGTATTCATCACATTAACCAAATAATACAGCAAATGCTTGGCAGTGGATCAGTGGTAAGGTGCTCTCCTAACAGGAAGACTACGAAAAGAGAAGCAATATGGGGTCACTAAGGTTGCTCAGGGACAAATATCCCCACACAAGTAGTAGGGAAGGGAAGTACCCCTAGCTCACACTTTGGATTTGTACTTTGGAGAGAAGGCTGCATCAGCCCTGAGAAGGAAGTATGTTGCAGTGTGTGTGATACTACCCTTTCAAATAAGTAGAAATATTGTCTCAATACAGCATATCTAACTAGCTGAAGGGAACCAGAGAGGAATAGTCTCAATCTGTGTAGCGTAAAACAAACTTCCAGCTACTTACTGTTACTGTATACTTCCAGAGCTTCAGGAACGGCTTAGGCAATGGTCTAGTGCAACCTTCTCTCTACATTCATACAATATTCATGCTGTCCATTGTTCATCCACAAGATAAACTTTTATCTTCAGTGAAGTTAGAATGCATGGGCATCATAGAATTATAGAATCATTTTGGTTGAAAGAGACTCTCAAGATCATCATGTCCAATCATAACTTAAATCTAGCACTAAACCATGTCCCTTAGAACATCATCTATACATCTTCTAAACACATCCAAGGATGGTGACTCAACCACCTCCCTGGGCAGCCTGTTCCACTGTTTCACAGCCCCTTTGATAAAGAAATGTTTCCTAATATCCAATCTGAATCTTCCCTGGTGCAACCTGAGGCCCTTTCATGCTATCACTTGCTACTTGGGAGAAGAGACCAACACCCTCCATGCTACAACCTCCTTTCAGGTAGTTGTAAATGGCAATAAGATCTCACCTCAGCTTCCTTTTCTCCAGGCTAAACAGCCCCCGTTCCCTCAGCTGCTCCTCATCAGACTTGTGCTCCAGGCCACTCACCAGCTTCATTGCCCTTCTCTGAACCCTCTCTAGTACCTCAATGTCTTACCTATAGTGGGGGGCCCAAAACTGAACACAGAATTCGAGGTTTGGCCTCACCAGTGCTGAGTACAGTTACTTGTTGCATCAACAAGGCCTAAGCCTGAGTGGCTTTACCTGCTTCTAGAGAGATGTAGAATTAAACTTCATGGCAGTAAGTCATTCCATTACTAACTCCTTACTCTTAGAAAGAATATTTTATTTTGTAAACTGAGACAAAGAGACTGATGGTGAGAGGATAGGAGACATTCCTAAAACACTGGTCTTCTAACTGACTACATACTAATGTTGTGTAATTACTAGAAAAGCAGCAGCAGAAGGGATAAGGAAATAATCTAAATCTTCTGCTTACCTACCTTCATCACCAGAAAGCATCAAACCATTAGAAACAGAGCAGAATTATTTATTTATTTATTTTAACTGCTGAGTTCTTGGAGGGATTCTTTTAGAATCATCTTATTCATTACTATTGTCAACAACCACTACATTTATTTAATTTAAACAGTAAAAATCCTTCCTTTTCATCCAGAAATGCTCCCAGAAAACTCAGAAATACTTCAGTTGTGACACAGAAGCACTGCTGCTTTATTGTCTTTTTATATACATATACTTATGCCTCCAGTCATATTCCTTGCTGAATCTTCTCAGCTTTTAAAGTCTCTCAGAATGTTTGTTCAGCTTATAGAAATGGTTTCCTGTTCTTCATATGAGGCAACTTACAAACTCCATTCACGCAATCAGGAACAAAATGTATGATGTTAGAGAAAAGCTGAAATATGATCTCCTGAAATGAATAACATGTATGGCAGGAGATAGGAAACAGATTTTTTTTTTTTTCAGCTGTGCTTAGTCATGATCAAATTTAGCCTCTTCATAGTGCTGGAGCAAGCTGACATCAAGTGTTCCATTTAGTTTGCAAATTAGGAGGATGTTGCCATGCAGTGTGAACATAACCATTCTCAAACAATTTAGCGCTATCTTTACCAGGCTTCTTTCTACTGCTGATCAGTAAATATGCAAGTGAAACATTTTTAGGTTCATTTCTTCTAAAGCAGAAAGGCAGACGAGTGGCAAAAGAATCCTCTACTTGGCTTCTGAACAGTGAAGCAAACACTCAGATGGTGATCCTCCACATCTGCCTTCTAGAAAAGAAAATGCCTGCTTTAACTGCCACCAACTAATAGCTAAGTGGCAAATTGTGAAAAAAATATGGACAAAACCCTATACAGACAGCTAAAGCAGCAAGCAGAGATTCAAAATTTGTATTTGACTGATGTCTTTACAAATCTGAGGGATGTATGCATGACCAATATTAAGCACAGGAGAACAAGAAACCTAATTCAGGAGTATGAAATTACTTTTTTAAAGGGTTTTGAAAAAAGCTTATAAATTAGGGTTTCAGAAGCTGCTGTCCCACAAAAAGTTTTCAAATTATATTTTAAATATTTAACACTTTATTTTACTTGAATAAACTTCACTTTTTCTTCAAGCTTATTAATGATGTGTCTTTAGACAAACTGACCAACACTGGGCATGCTGTTCTAGGAACCAGTGACGAACTTGCACAGTATGCCCATCTAACTTCAAATCCACATTTTCAGATTCTTGAGCTGTGATAACACCTACTTATGATGCAAACCAGTGCCGTTCTGTTTAGCTCATGAACAGATGAGTGGATAAAGCAAAGACACTAACATGAATTGCAGCAGCCCAAGAGAAGGCCTTCACAACACTGCATGATCACTAACAAAGGAAAAATTTGCTCCCTACAGATTGCAGGGGACAGTGCTCTACAACTTTTATACAGAAAAGAAGGATTTAAATGAATGCCAACACTAACATCAAATTAAAAGATAAAACTTAAGTTTCCTCAGAGAGTCCAGCAGAACTCCACCATGGGAGATTTCCTAGAGCAACCTGATCTAGTTGAACACATCCCTGCTCATTGCAGGGCAGTTGGACTAAATGACCTCTGAAGGTCCCTTCCAAACCAAACTATTCTATGCTTCTATGAAAAGGGAGCAGACAGCTTCACTGCCCAGGCCAGAAAGTTCAAGGCATAGGAGTATTGTGGGCACTGATATGCCCTACTTCTTATGGAAAATAGTCATTTGCCTTAAGAAGGTTTTTATTCTTTGGTGTGTGGAACAGAAGATTATTCTCAAGTGGATTCTTCACAGTTACATAAAAATGTCTTTGGGGATTACTGCAGCTGATCACTGTGCTTGCTGGAGTTTGTATTGTACTGGTGAGTAACTGGAATCACAGGATTCCTGGTACCAAGGACCTTCCTTTTGCAGTTACAAAGAGAGACTTCCACTATCAGGTTTACAAGTTTTAAAAATTTCTGAGAGCATCTGAGCTCAATCTGTTTTTTTCTGAGAGAACTAGCACTAACAAAACATCAATCAAGTCAAAATCTGCAAAAGGTAAATGCTAGAGATTGTGAACAGTGCCTCAGTCAACACCTCCTGTTGGATTATCAATAAAATACAGTTTTCAGTATTCACTGAGTAGCATTTATTTACCTGGGCAATACAAAGCTTACTCAGCTTTTGATCTCTGTGCTGTGATCACAAGACTTAATCAGAACCACAAGCAGAACTGTCCAGGTCTTGAAGCTTTTTCTCAAGAATGCTTCAAGATCTTCTTCCAATTCCCCTAAACATCCCCCAACATAAAGTACCTACTTGCCAAAGTGTAACAGCTGTTATTTTTCTGAGACTGAGCCAGACTTGAACCAGAAGAAGATACGTAACTCATCACAAACTACCTAGTCCCCGCCACCTTCCAACTGTGTTATTTGGAAGCAGCTACCCTTGACATGAAACAGTCTCACTGCCTACTGTAGTTAGCAGTTCCCAGATGGAAAAGATGTATAGGGCACTAGCAGCAAATGCCAAAGGGAATCCAGAGCCCTTAAAAAAACAAAATAAAAAAAACCCCACCAAAACAAACAAGCAAACAAATGAGGAAAGTAAGGAACAAGGGGGACTTTGCTCAGTGCTTAATAGTTTAGAAACCCTGTCCCTGGAGAATTCTATTCCTTCTGCCCTGATGTGTCATCCTGCTGTTTAACTACAAGCTCTGTCGATTCACAGCTGCTGCTCTGTGCAGGCCCTGGGCTGCCTTCAGAAGGAAACACGTGGAAAAGACAAAAAACCCTTTCCCCACTCAAAATAGCAAACCCTAAGTCAGAGAGAAGACAGCAACAGAGAAGGAAGTCCGAAGTCTGCAATACACAAGTGATGACAGAGTGAGCCAAGGCAAAAGCTATACTTGGCTGATGCTACTCTTGTTATACCAGAAGTCCCCATACAGAACAAACCACGCTTTATTCTCTACCTCGCCTATGACCCTGTTTTTACATTCAAAATGCCCTCGAGTTCCTGACATATTGTGATCCAGTCTGATCTTCAAAAGCTCAGTATAACCTATGTGTAGTCAACATGAGTCACCTAATTGGAACTGCAAGAAGAGTTCAGTTATTTGCCAACATGCATATTTTTGAAGCAGGCAAAGAAAATTTCACATTGTGTGCAGAAAACACCTTCACAATGTTATCCATAAATGCTTGATCTTACTTCCTAACACCCTACACCTTGAAGCCATAACTACTACATCAAGTAAACACATCCCAGATAAGGTTCTAAGGAGGACTTACAGAGAAAAACTGATCAGTGCAGCCTAGATTTTTTTTTTCTCTCCCTAGATTTACATAGTAGCAGAGGCAGGACACTGAGCAAGAAGTGACAAAAACCACCACCTCTGAGGTTAAAAATCTCTCTGGTGTATGCCTGTTCACACTCAGAAGTGTTTCTGAAGTTGTATCAAAGTACTACATTTTGAGTGAGAAATCAGAAGAGCTTTGAGCATTGGAACAATTACCAGCAAATTCAAAAACTTGCTAGAAGTATTCAGATAAGAAGCTTCTCTTGCCCAGGAGAAGACGCATGACATGGCATTTACACGCCACGGCTCATGGGGATTAATGGCTGTCGGTAGAAACTGCAGCTCATATGTGTCCTGAGCTAAGTGAGTAAGAAACAATTCTTATACAATGGTGTCATCAATTTATTTAGGTCCTAAAGTTCTCAAGTTGAGTGAAATGTAACAGTTAGGAAAATTCTAAGATTCGCATTAGGAGTCCCACTGAAAGGTATTTGGGTATTTGAAATGGAAAACTGTTACTGAGTTGCCCTAAAGTTGCAGTTGTTCCACAATAATTAGGACCAGTTATTAGGAGTTAACAAGTGGGGGAGGAAGTTTGTCTCAGCCTCATTTGGACATGTAAGGATTTTGTACTTTTTCTGTACTCATCACCTTCACACCACTTACGGGGATTTGAGACTAGAAACTGTAAATCAGGAATCCACTCTCAGTCAGCAGAAAAACAGGAAAGTACAAGTTCAAGCTTTTGGAAAATTCTAAGAACAAAAGCGGGAGGACAATCGAGGTCAGTCTGTTCTTTACAGAAGCATGAGGCAGTGAGAGGCAGAGCTGTGAAGACACTGAACATGCATATCCAACACATGAAGGTACGTGTGGTAATCAGGAAGCTAAAACGGCAGGCTCCAGGGTCACACAGGGGGGTTAAGAAGCGTTTTACCCCAAACACCTTTTTCTGTAAAGAAGCTGTTCTGCAGAACAAATGGAAGTTCTCTATCCATGACTTCCAAAATAGCTAATGAGTCACTTCTATCACTTTCCACACCAACATTAAACTTGCCTTAGCAACCTAAGGCAGGCTAATATCCCAGCCAGCTTGTGAAAAGTGACTTTTCTTCTCATTCTCCAGTAATCTCTTTCCATCTTGTGACAGAAACTCAGCAGAATTCAGCCTTTTCAAACACCAGCTTCCAATGTTTCCTCCCTGCAAGGACAGTATCCCTGGATCAGTACTTCTCTACGACAAATCTTATTGAAAGCAGGAGAAGTAAAACACACAAGAGCTCCCAAAACCACAGCTTCCACATAAATAGGAAAGTATGTGATGGAAGAATTGGGAGAACAGAACTGGTAATTATTTTAAGTAACATGATCAGATAATTTAAGTTTTGCCCTGGAACATTTTTGTACAAGACCTAAATAAATAAATAAAGGCAGCACTAGATAGACCCTTGCAACATGCAGCAATCTTCATGACTTCACAAACTGTAAGCAAGGAATAACCACAGACAAGAAGACACAGTCTCAGCCATACTGTTTGTTATTTAGCATGGCTGTTCTGAAACTATAGCATCTTAAAGTAGCCTTCTGAGGGTTTCCTAAGCCCTCTTAAGCCATGGCAAAGCCACAGGACTCAGTTAACATCGAGAGAAATGGGAACCGCAGAGAACTATACAAAACCTTAGGTGATTTTAGAAAACCTCTTCTTGAGATTAATTTGGAGAAGAGAAAAAGGCAACTGAAAAGACAAATTCTTTCTAACTTCATTTCAGGTTTTTGTATTCCAAACACTCACCAAGAGCCTGGGAAAAGCCAAGGAAGGGATGCCTGGGGTCTGGCGGGAACACAGCACCATCTCGTGGATTAAAGGGAAGAAGTATAAGAAACAAGGAATAAGGATTTCAGCACTTCGGATATCTGCAGCTTGGCTTTTTGACAGTATGTTCTTCTAGCAGGTTAACAAATCTCTCGATCGAAATGGTGCTTCATAAAAAAAGTTCACTGCAGATCTATAAAGAACAAATGAACAACAACTCCCTATTTTTATCCCTCAAACTCATCACTGTTAACATAAACACTGGGGGCCTCTTCATAAATAGAGATGTGTGGGCAGACAACCATCTGTACTTAATGCTATTTGCCAGCAGGCCCAGCGCAGCTGTGAGCACCCTTTTCTTGCAAGTCTGAATCTCCTGTGCTTAAGATGGGTAAAGAAAACAAGTCTCCAAATACCAAACTTGCCAGGACTAAAGACCTATACTTCCATCTCTTCAGTGCTGGAAAAGAAAAAAAGCCTTTTTCCATTTAGAAGGAGGAGTTGGAGGAAACTCAGAAAGGCAGCTTATTCCACCCTTTCCAGTATTTGCTCCCAAGCACGGACATATGCTTGCAGAGTGTCTGAGAGTGAGCAACTTCAGTTACCCAGCTGGTTCACATCTTACTGGTCATAAACAAGAATTTCCTGGCACCAGTGCAAGTATGAAAACCTGGTCAGTTTCTAATTCATTGACCAAACTTGGTTAAAAATTCATCTCTAAACTAGAAAGCATCTAAGTGTCCTGGCTCCTAAAGGAGGTAGAAAATACAGGGGTCTCTGCACAGGACGATGGAGTGGATCTTACATTCTGCACTATCCCAAGTATTGTGCCACACTTAGGTCCACTTCAGCAAATACCTCCAAGTTTATTCTTATTTCATTCTAGTCTCCAGAATGTAGTTTGCTTAAACCAGGAAGCATTATGTTATGCTAACTCTGCATTTTGAACAAATCCCATAATGAGTTTAGTACAGGTCTCAAGTGTGATATTTGGGCTAAGTTCTTTGGTGTGACTAAATTAAGATTAAATTACATGAGCCATCAGTAGCAATTCTGCAGCCAAGTGGGGATCTCTGTTAGGATGCTTCCCCTAAGACAAAGCACAAATTTGTGTTCAATGTGTCCATCAGAAGTGCCTCTGTTCTAGCAGCATGAGGTAAGGAATTTAAACCTCCAGCCTTTTCCAGGTGTGACAAATGCACAGTAAAGTCACCAGTGGTAACAAGTAGGGAAAAAAAAACCAAAACCCAACCAACCAAACAAAAAACACAAACAGAGGGAAAACAAAACAAAACAAAACAGGCTAATAACTTTTTTTTAAAAAGGAAAAAAAAAAAAAAACACTCACCAAAAACACACACATAAAAAAAACCAAAACAAACAAAAAAAAAGACCAAAAAAACCACACACACAAAAAAACACCAAACAAAGAATCCCCAACAAACAAAGAACCCCAAACCAACCAAACAAATAACAACAAAAAAGACCAAAAAAAGAGACAAAAAAAACCAAACAACACCACCACCAAAACAAACAAACAAGCACAAAAACACACCCTCCCGGTACAAACACTTAACTCATATGATTTCTGTTTAAACAGCAGGAAGCACAAACAATTCTGCCTCAGTTATTGGTATTCAAGTAACTATAACAAAATGAATTCTCAGGATATTCTCCATGGTATCTATGTAAGGCAACTCATTTACCACATGTATAAGCTGCACAGCTGACAATATTGTTATAAGTGACCAACATCATGCTCTATTAGGTAACTTTGCATGTTTCCTGGAGCCAAACATTATGCCCACTGACCTTGAGACTGATATAATCATCTCTCTTACATACACACACACATTCCCCTTCACCCAGATTTCCTCTTGCCCTATGTCACGTAGCTGGAGTGCCTACAACCATTTGCCATCAGTCAGATTCAGTTACTGCTTCTGCGAACTTTTTCTCATTCACAGAGAGCAAGGGCTTGAAAGCCAGGTCTGCCTAGCTCATTCTGCACTGGTAACACAACCAAACCAGTGTTACAACAGCAAAGCAGAAAAATTAGCCTTTGCCCATGTCAGCAGTAGCGCTGCCTTCTTGTAACCTGCAGCTGGCTTGGATCTGTAAATGAAACCCTCGTGCACAAGCACTTCTTATGACAGTCTGCATTTACAAGTAAAAGACACATAGCTGCTGAAGTCTTCAGTAGTAGAAAAAAACCCAATGATATTAGCCATCTCTTCAGTATTTTGTGATCTTTAATTATGAGAGTATCTGTGGCAGATGAACCCTTTAAAGACACAGATGCTTCTAAGGGACCTAAGAACTGTATGATGGATGGCTTGTGATATTGCTATTTATCCACATCATTTACCTGAGATCAGCAGGGCAGAAATGTAACAGACAGAAGGTCATTTAGTGAAAAAGAAATATGACAGATAGTTATAGGAAGCCAGCAAACCTGACACCAGCTTTGCTGTGGCCAAGCGCAGCAATTAGGTTTCAGACCAGAGACAAGAGGAAGAATAGAGCTCCAACCACATTTCCTTCAAAATCAACATGCTGGAGTCTCTTTGGAAGAAAAAACTGCTTATATTTGGCAGGTGTATTATTGAAGCCAAAGTCTAGTCAAGACACTCTGGTCTAGAGGTCAGTCGTATTATCTGAGACAGTTACTCAATGCACATGAGCACAACTAGTGTCAGGCTGAAGCTAGAGGCATTTGAACAAAAGCACATTACAGAGATCAGACAACTCTGCTTTCCTAGGGAAGGAGACATTTTCTTGTCTCTTTACCCATCCCACTCAAGACCACACTCTAGAGCTGGAAACAGAGACATCTGGAAAGGCATCTCCCAGGCCAGGGTGGCCACCACTGCTCATCTCCAACACAGAAATCTGGGAAAAGCCACAGGGAGTCTCAACACTGTGACTGAAGCATAAACCTCTAGACAGAGGAGGATGAACTAACTTAGGTCAACACTTTAAAATCAGTTGTCTTTTTTTTCAGATTAAGTTCTCTGCTAATTTTCATGATAAATTCATCATTTTGATGAAGCCAATGAATCCTGAACCTTGTTTTGAGAAAGAAGAAATTAACTACATCCCATTTTTTTACTCCTTCATTTTTCCTGTTCAGAACTATTCTGAGATTTTCACTGAAATATATAAAGTTTTGCTTGCCCTAAATGCTCACTTTTCATTGATTAAACTATCACTCAAATTTTTCACCAGTTCCATATGTTCACAAGAGTTTGAAATGAATTCACATTTAGATTTGGAAACTTTGGACGCTCATTAGCTAACTGGGGTTTCATTTAACACTTACCCTGCAGCAGAATTCATTTATTATTGTTTGGGGTTTTTTCGGTTGTGTTTTTGTTGTTGGTTGCTTTTGGTTTTTTGTTGTTGCTGTTGGTATTTTTGTGGGTTTTTGTGGTTTTGTTTGTGGTTTTTTGTTTGGTTTTGGGTTTTTGTTTGTTTTCATTTTTTTTAACTAAAAAGCCAATTTCTTTCCTCAACTGGAGAAATTCATTTGTAACCCAAAATCGCTAAGGAGAGCAAAAGGCTCCACTGTCAGTGCCTGCACAGGCCCTGGGTGTCAGTACACAGTAGAACACCTCTACAGAGACCATCAAATCCACCAAAAAATGCTCCCCCTTGCAAAATTTGTTTCTCAGGTACCCAAGCAGTCAGTTTCAATTTGCCCCTTGAGGATCATTATTAAGATAACTGTAATTAAGGTTTTGCATCTAATCCCCAATGCTCCACAGCTGAGATTTTTACACCACCTCCTGGGTAACAACACTGCAATGTGTTGTTGATATACAGACATATACAGCTAACCCCATTGGAGAACAATAGGTAGCCAAAACCAAGCAATAATTAGTACATTAGTCAGTCTAGATACTGAACAACAATCTTCTTCAGGACCTCTAACTCTTCCTGCCTTTGTTTTTTCAGTTAATCATTTCCATCGCAAAAAAACAAGATAAACATACAAGATGTCTCTCTCTACTCATCCCAGCCTCTTTACTTAGGTAGACCCAGACTTGAAGGCTCAAGAGCCAACAAGAAGAAAAAAAATAAAAAAAATTATATTATTGCCTGCATCCCTCTGCATGTTGGCATCCTCTCAGCTGCCTGCACCCTATAAATATTTTATGACATATATTTGTCCACGTTAATGACTAATCTGAACAGTAGATTTCAGTCTGAGGTATATATATATATATATATATATGTATATATAAATCTTAAAAAGAAAACAGGCATATTTGATATATGAACTCAGAGAATCCCATGCCAGATTTAATCTTCACAATACTGGCATAAATCTCAAGTTACCTCATTGAAATAAAAGGAATTATTCTGTATTTATAAAAAGTGTTACTAAAAATGAACTCTTGTCTATAAAATGCAAAGACCAACTCCAATCACTACTTCTCTATTCTCACCCATTAAGGCAGGGTCTTCTTTGCAAACTGTTTTCTATGTATTAATAAATACCTTGGGAAATAAACAATAATCACCTTGAGGACCTTAAAGGAATAAGAATACAGCATGTGCTACAACTCCATACTATCCAGGAAAAAATTAAGTTAATCCCATCCCATCTCATTAATACCATTACACTCCACTTACCACACATCAGACTTAGAGCAATGGCCTAAAAGCAAAGGTATCTAACTCAATCGGGTACTGCGGAGATGGGAGAGCACACAAAACCCAGCTGGGGCAAAAAGCAAACTAGAGATTATTGCAAGTCAGAGCTTCCATGCAGGACATTAGGCTCAACATCAGAATCAAAGTTTCATAATCCACAGTGCCAGTTATGGCAGATTCATAAGTGAAGACAATCAACGCCACCTGTGCTGTCACCTGGATTGGTGACTGGGGTTATCCTGCTGCAGATCAGCAACAGCTGCAAGATGATTAACAGGCTTTTGCAAGGGATTTTCCCTTCATGCAAAAGTACAGGTACCATCTAAATACTATGTGGCATCCAAAATACCTCATGTTGATGAAATGGTAGCTGCTGTGAGATTCACCTAGAGTATTTGGGCAACACAATCAATAATAGAAGTTTCATAGCAGTACGCAAAACAAACATTCACTTAAAATAATGGTTCTTAAGCTCAGGGTGACTTTTGCCTACAAAATCTAACACTACATCTATTTGCCACTAGCTTCTGAATTCAGTACTCTGCCATCTTCTGTGGAAAAGCTGATATAAGAACAGAAGAATCTTTAAAGAGTGAAATTGTTAGTCAAAGCCTATTGTGGTGTTTTCCTGAGGTTTTACATTTACTGCCTCTTAAATATGAACATGTGCAGGATATTACAAGGAAAAAGCTACATTAAAAATTAATCACATCTTTGTTACACTTGACAATTTAGAACACTTAATTTATTAACTTACATTTAGTGCAAAGATGTGCTTAGAGAACATCATCATCTGCAAATAGAGCTTGGGGTGACAGAACAGAGACTCCTACTTTGCTGTACCACACTTCTGTTACTGCTGTCAATTTACATCAATGTCTGTTCAGAAACCACTCCCTGAGTGTGCCATTCATGAAGGAACAGTTTCACAATCCAGCTCTTTCATGGGTCAAAATACTTAGTACACAGTACCACTCAGCTACTGATAACAAGAAGAGTGATAATTATCGCCATGACCACCAAAAAGTATCATATTAAAAAAAATACTGTCAAAGAGAGCAGAGATCACAAGGAACAAAATTATTGCAAGAAGCTTCTGTGACATGTTTATGAAAATGGCATAGCTGCTGCACCCTGTCAGGAAGAAAATTAAATAAATGCTTGAACCGCTCAAAGGTTGGTAACAGAAACTGTAATCACTGCCACCTGCAAAAAGTCCCTCTCCTACCATCCTATGGAAGTCTGTAGCACAGCTGGACCATAGTTTATATGCTGACAGCAGCCAGGTGTGCACAGATATCAGTGACTGATTGCAGCTCTCATCCTAAATGCTCCTTCTGCCAAGCTGTTGAAGCAATCGTAATTAAATTACTCACTAGAGATGTAGCTGCATTTTGGGGATCACAAAAGGATAAAGTTAGCTACCTTTCACAATTGAAAAAAAGAAACACTTCTCTGTCAGGGCACCTTGAGAAGCTGAAAGATGCATGAGAAACAAGTCCAAAAAGCACCCGTCACTCAAATTCCCTCTTTCTCACCCAAAACAGGGACATCCAGATTTCTCCCCATGATGTTGCCAACACTACCCACTGTGGATGACTCCCAAAGGAAACATGGGGCAAGCAAGCTTTTGATCTGCAGCCTGATCTGATGTTTTACAGCTATTACTCAAGGAAGGAGAAATGCCTTTCAGTACACAGAAATGCAACAAGCATTCTTAAACCATTCAACTGTGAAATCAATTATGTAGTGGGTTAATACTGCACATCAAAAAAGTTCATACTGCTTTATGAAGAAGTAGAAATAGATCCTTGTCCTAAAGATGTTATAGGTCTTGGAGTTGCAGTGCAAATGAAAATAAACAGTAGTAAGAAGGTTAAAAGCAGGGTTCACAACCCAAATCACAATGGTACAATTTACATCATGTATTAAAGTGCACAGTTCCCTTTTATCCCAGTTCTCAAGGGATAAGGTCATTCAGAGACAGAAGACACTAGAGGCTTAGGGTTGAAACTGAAAATGAACCATCAGCCAGATAACATTAGTTATAGTAGAGGGCATGTAAAAGAGCACTGAATAAGTGAGGGCAAAGCATGAGGAGGGAAGTAAGAAGTAGGTAGGGTGCCTGACCTGCTGTAATGAAGTATGATTCACTCAAGATAAATCAGAGGTGACTCTTGCTTCATGTAGGCCAGATGTCTCTGTAGTATCAAAGGCAAATCCCTAAGCGTGCTGATATTTAAATAGCTGACTGGTTCAGCCATGCATGATTAATGAAGTCTATGCAGATTTATTTTCTACACACTAGCAACCTCTTGCTCTCTGACTCAGTAAGTGATAAACTGGGCACATTAGAAATAAACGGGTGATAATTAAACATGAACAATGAAGAGGGTTTCTGTAAGTAAATTAAGCTGAGCATGTTAGCATTGACATTAAGGGAGGTCACAAAGTCTGGACAGAAATCAGCCCAGACAGTGAAAAACAGAAAATACTGAGGGAGAGAGAATAGGGTCGATCTCCAAACTAGAGGTCTGAATCCTACCATGGAGATAGCTGTAACTGCTCAGTAGCACGGACAACACAAGTGTGGAGTGCAAATGTCCCATGAGCACTTCAGAATAAAGCCGTCACCACAAAGTATAACAACAGTTAACTACTTCAGCCATTTGACCTATTAGCAGTCCCTTCTACTGATTATTCTGCCATGCTCTTTAAGCAGGAGTGAAAAAAGCTGTTTCTGCCACTGCCTTTTTGCAACCTAGTCTACAGACTATGCTCCAGAAGCGCGAATCCACTTAGGTACTCATTCACTGTTTAACAGAGGAGAGAAAAAAGGAAGTGCCTTAGTGGAAGAGGGATGGGTCTTGTCTGACATGCCTGGAACCTCACCTAGAACACACATGGCAAAAAGGTCAGCTTCGGCCTTACTCATTCAATCCAAAATACTTATTGGTCTTAAATTTGTTCTGCTAATTTTGATACCCTTCCTTTTAAGTCAAGGAAAAAAAAAATATGCTGGTTAGTAAGTAAGCCTGACTCACTGTGATTAGAGAACAGAAGTTATCAAAAGCTCTTCCTGTGACAGTGCTACATTAATGAACAAAAGAGCAAAGTCACCATGACTTCCCTGTCCCTTGATTCTTTCCCTCCTCCAAATGTGATTCACAGAAAAGGATCTTGGAAGAAAAATGTGATTTATTACATAGAAAGAACAAATAGCCCTATATATTACCTCTCCCCCATACAAAAACAAACAACAACAACAAACAAACCCAAAACAAACCCAAAAAATAACAACCACCACCTGAAAAAACCCAGGCAACACATAACCAAACATAAGTAAATTAACAAATAATCCCCCTAAAAAGCCAATCAATAGTCAGCAGCTAGCCTTAACTGTTGTAACAACAACAAAGACAACGCTGTTTGAAAAAGTGTTTTATACTCTGCCTTCTCATTGCTGCAGGTTACTGATCTTTTACAGGCAGTCTCCACTCATACATACTTGTGTTAGCCTGGCAATTTCTTCTGCAAAGCTTGACCCTCAGTGTTAGGCATCTGCATGAGGCACAGAGTAACAAGCAGTGTTTTCTACGATCTAGTTTGACATACATATACCATTTCCATTAGCTAGATTGCTGGAGCCATTTTTAATGTATTCTGTCTGTGCAGAAAATGTCATTGTTTGACCACATAGACAAGATGATTAATAAGTTAAAGAGGTTGTACAGCTGTTCATAGGACAACAGTTTAAATACTGCCACATCTTGAAGTCTATAACTACCATGTTTTCATTTCATGTCCTGGTGAAGAACAGTGACAGACAGGATGGAGTTCCTCTCAGATGCAAGATGCTTCGTTAGCACTGTGGATTAACTTCGAATTCTCATAGCTCATAGTTAGACATTTGAACAGTCTAAGCAACAGTTTGGCATATCAAGGTTGTTTAATATCCCCAGTTATCAACTACCGTGTGTTAATGCTGATTTCCTACATCTTAGAGTAACAAACAAGTTCCAAAAATAGGTTGAAATCCCTGATTTATGGAATGTGATGCTGGATGGATTAAAACCTCTCTAAAGACTGAAGAATGAGGAACAACTTCAAAAAATTAAGAACAGATCTTACAAAGCAAGAACAGAACTTAGATATCCAAAATAGCACCATTGCTTCTATTTCCATGTTTCTCTACAGGTGTTAATACTGGATGACAAGTAGGGCAGACCTTTAAATTTACTTTTGTACAACAGACTTCTCAAATACATTTTAGGGAAGGAGTGTGGGGTTTTTTGCTGTTGTTGTTAATATTGGTACAAGGAATGATACACCTTAACACGAAGGATATTAAAAGTGAATGAATGCCTCCATAGCTTCCATTAATTTCTTATTCTGAGGAATCCTGATTCCTACAGGGTAAAAACACCATCTAAAACAGAGCTACACAACACCACCTGAAAATTAAGGTTGCATCATCCTTTCCACTAAAAGTTTAAATCCTTGCCTTGTTAAACACTAGTGAATCTACAAATGTGTCTAGAGACATACAATGTGCATCTCTGCCACCTGTGCTTCTCCTTCACCTTTCAGAAACAGCAGTTTCAAGACAGTCACATCTGAATTTGGAAGCTTAATGGCCCGGTCCTGTGACAAAAATGAAAAAGCAAAAACATAGGGGCACACCAAGCTTTCTTGGGTATTGATAAGACCGAATGACTTTGCAAAGCTTAGACTAGCAAATAAAAAATCACACCAACCAACTGGGGATGATCTAAAGAGATCATCAAGAATAATTTAAGAGAATACCAGACTAGAATTTATCTACCTCAGAGGCACTGAAATATTTTGCATTGAACACCTAGAAATGCAAATTTTCCAGTGTGGATGCTTGAGTTGATTTAAAGAAAGACAATATATTCAATTAGTCCTGCTCTTGCTACTGTTTCCATTGTGTAAATCTAGACCTGTTATATTGACTTAAATACTTCATATTAGATCAGGAGGAGGCCACAATTTGCTCATAAAATAGAAACAGCCATCTAGCAATTAATAGAATTATACTCCTGTAGCACAAAAAAAAGTTCTACCAAAGAGCCTGATGCAATAATATAAGGATTTGGGTTCCACAGAAGTTCTCCCTCTCTGACATTACTTGCACTAAAATCCAGTCTAATAAACAATTTAATTAACATACAAGTGCCTGTATTTCCATTAGACTTCGATAAAACAACAATCATATCTGACAGATAGGAACAGGAAGGAAGCCTTTTCCCTTTCCACGACACTCAGTGCTTCATAACTTCATCAGGCAACCATGAGTAGAGCTAGGTCTTCAGTGTCCTGATACAAGGTAAAGTCTAAATAAACAAATAAAAACACAAACAAAAAAACACACCAAAACAACCCACACCACAAAAAGATGTTATACGCACTTTTTGAAGATCCTGCTCGAAGTCTTCTTGTGTTCCAGGAGGAGTCCACATGACCTACCTTTGGAGACCATTTTGAAACCCACATCTTCCTGTGAGCATTTCTACATCACCAGCCAGGCCTGACCCTGCGAGGCTGGCTACTACGTTGCCCACATCGCCCCATTCATATCAAACCCCCATCACTACTCTATGTGTTTTCCAGCTGACAGCTCCAAAAATCACACAGGAATCCCCAATTACACACACAGGAACCTGGCCTGACAACACTTCAGAGCCTGCACAAAGTAATTAGCAACAGCGTAACAAGGGCACTGTGGCATTCCAGAGCTGTGAAGCATAATACAACAGGAACAAAACCAACAGTATCAATAATCACTTCAGATATTTCCAGGACATGTACTTAAATGCAGCCCAGCAGGTTTCAAAGTGGCATTTATTTCACACAACGGGTTTATTAGGAAGTCTAAACTGAATGACTGAACAAGTAGCTCGAGAATAGGAAACAAAAATGCAGATAATCGGGACCAAATCTTGTAGCTCCAACATGAAATGTTTCTTCTGGACCCAAAGGAGTCATTCTGAACTCTAAAACACCCTAAAACCGGATGTGGCATTACAGCCTATAAATCTGTGTCTGTAGTACCCTTCTCATATAGCCACTGTCAAAGCACAAAAAATGACAGGCCTTTTCCAAAACCTGTTTAGGAGAACTACACTAAGAGAAAGGGGACACCAATGCAGATAACAAATTTTATGAATGATTTAGAATAGCAGGTTTTTGGCCTTCAGCAGAAACTGACTGTCACCCCATGTTAAACAGCTTGTCATATGTGCCATCAGTCCAGCCTCATCTCAGAACTTCTAGGGCGAGGGTTGCAGATACAACAGTGTTGTGGCATCAATATTGCAAGGATCTTGCTGAAACCACTAAAAAGTCTGTTGCAAATACTCTTAATTAAAAGCAGCAGCTTTTGAGATGCAGGTGGTCAGAGTGGACTATGAGTCCTTTCTGGTCTTAAAATTTACACGCACAATGAAGCAAATTATTGAAGCCTACCATTATGCTTTCTACAGCAATCATAATGTACTCCTTTGTTCCCTGCCTTGGAAGTAGAGGAAGAAGGGAACTGTCGCCTTAAATAACAGAAGTGGGGAGAGAGTAAAGCTGAACTGATCTGCTCCCTCCAGGCAGAAGCAAAGGCCATACCAGGATGAGAAGAGGGAATATCCGAAAGCTGATTATCTACCCCCTAAAAGAAGACCTTGGGGTTTTGTTCAATTATTTTATCAGAGATCTTAATAGTAATTGGCCAAGAAAAAAAAAATCCAATGTTTTGAGATGAAGCAAATCAACATGCCAAGCAGAACAACACTGTTGCTGTATATTTAATTGAACACCTGGTTTTAACTGAACATTCGAGCAAACAGCACCCAAATTTTCATCTCCACATGCAGCTAGTAATTCAGTAGAACACAATCTTGAACACTGCTCAGCAGTTTTGCATGGATTCCTTATCTTTGTTACCAAAATTTGAATGAAAACCTCAAAGCATAATTCAGTGCACAAAGCCTGGATATTTTGTACCTATCTAAACATTACACACAAAACATGCAAGTCATTCCCAGTTTCTCTAAATCAGAAAATCCATTAGCATCAATTATCACGATTAGTCTGCTTGAGTTAGCTTAAAAAAAAACAAAACACACCCCACACATATCGAATTGCATATTTTCATTTTAACGAGGAAAAAATAAAAACAAACTGCTGTATGCTTCAAAGAAACTTCCCAGGAAAAAAAGTTTGACACTGTAAGTAAAACCAATAACTAATAATGTGTTCTCTGTTCTCTCATACATCAAAACTCACAGCTCCCCAGTCCAGTGTGGAAAAGTCTACTTACGGTCATTACACTGGCTTCCAGAATATGAAGTCATGGAGCAATCACAAGTGAAGCCTTCCCACTGCTGGTTACAGATACCCTGATTTGCACAGGAATCTTCCTGACAGGTAGTGCTTGGTCCTGGAAAAGGGATGACAAGAAAAGGGTGGAACAAAGTTGAGAGCATAATTCTTTAGCTACAATTCATCATTAACATCCTCATGCAGAAGAAAAAAGGCACTAACCAAACATGTTTCCATTCTTGGACATGCAACAAACTCAAGTAAAAAGACCACAAAGACAAGTGTACACTCCATGGCAAAAGAAGCAAATTATAACACGGAGCAAGGAAGAGCAGACAGCAACATATTCCCTCTTAGGCAGGCCCAACTCATATATTCAGTGCTTGCTCAAATAAATTTACTGTAAAATATAGTGTGATACAAGGATAACAAACCCTGCCAAGTTGCTGTGCTTCACTGGAAGTTAGATCGCCTTGTGAAAACGCCAGCTAAGAAACGAGACCATAAACAATGCTTCATCCTACCCAAAGAACCCTGATACAGGGATTCAAACTGAAGTTTTGAAGTTTTGAAACCTCAGTTAGATACAATAGGTTAATAAAAAATTTAAAAAAAAAAAGAGACCCTGCCCAGACCCATTACATAGGTTCCTCTGTAAATAGGTCAATAAAGCCCTCAGAAAGGCATAGCATTAGTCCACAATACTTCTCTATCCTGGACTGGTTTCCACAGCCCCTCCGGGAAGCAGAGAGGGAAGCAGTCTCTACTAAAAGAACAGCCTTTCATTGTTCTGTGATTTGGAGCTAATAGTTGCTATCCTACTTAGATAAACCTTGCAAAGACAACCCAAGAAACAGGCAAAAAAGTGAGCTTCAGATCAGAGGGACTCTGAATGACAGCTAGTATGTCATCCACAAGGAGGTAGGTGGATTCTGAATCACTTGAGAGCAAAAGTGAAGCTGCAAACCACAGATTATAAGAACACAAATTTAGAAGTTACTTCCTGGGAAAGCATTTTATCTTCAGCATTCTAGACAAAGGTACACTGCTCCTATTGTGCAGTGCTTCAAATAAAACACATAACTATAGCTGACATACCTACCATTCTATACCTTCCACTTGTTGGAAAAGAAATAGAGTAGAAGTTGCTGAGCTAGCAGTTGTGGCAAAATTGTGTCCTGTGGATGAACTTTGCTCATTACAATCTCATTATAATACCAAAACACACCTCCATCCCAAAAGCTACCTGACTCCCTTTTACCTTGAGTATGCTCTCTGAATTCTTTTAAGTCTACACCTTTAAAATCAAAGCAAGAGAACTTAATACTGATCAATAACAAAGATAAGTCTGACTAGAGTCATTCCAGCTCCACCTAAACACAAAAAATAGTATAAAATACCCTGATGACAGGAAAGGCAGGGAAGACACCATCACTTGGAAGTCAAGGAGACAGCATCACAGACTTCTGGGATCAGTCAATGGGCTAAACCTCTCTTCCCCACCCATGGGGATGCCTTTGGGTAGGACTTGCACATCTGGTTATACCAAGTGTTTCCCCAGGAAACTTAGAAAACAAGCTTGTTTTTGTAATCACGTTATTAGCACTACATAGTCATCTTCGAATATACATTTGGTGCCAACATGTATTTTGCAGATAGTATACTTTATCACCAGCAATCTAAAAGAACTTGTACCTGTTGCTTTAATAAATCTCTCTATTTGTGAATCTAGTAGTGATAATTCCTCATTAGATGCACTTAGACATATAGTATACATTATAATATTAGTAAATCTGTGTAAGTGGGTAAGTTCAATGACCACAACCCAACCTGGCACTACAGGTGAATCCATAATTGTGTGAATTTAATGAGGCTGTTGAGCACAATCAGATTTATAGTGCCAACCTGAGGTCATTTTCATTTAATTTGGCATCATTCAGAAGCTAAGCTCAGCCACCCTCACCCCCCAGCAATATCTGAGGACAAGCTGGAATGCTAGGAGATTTAGTTTCTGCCAAATTAACCCTTTTAATGAAACAGTACCTTCAAGTCCTTCTCCTTCTTGGCTGCTCTCAATCCCTTCATCCCCCAGCCAGTATAGATACTGGAGTTGTCCTGATCTAGGTGCAGGACCCTGCACTTGGCCTTGTTGAACCTCATGAGGTCCATTGGGCCCACTTGAGCCATGCCATGATGCTCCCAACAATTCAAAGATAAAGTTAGCAATGGACACTTAGAGCTTTTTAGTTCCTGCTCTTCCCACCAAACTGCAAGAACAGAATGGGTGGATTTCTGTAGCTTTTTAGCTGTGTTTCTTTACATCTCTCCTGCAATGAGAAGCAACATGTGACTATCAGTAGACAGAGTGTTTAACTGAACATTAACAAAAACCTGAGTTTCATTCACAATCTGTTTTACTGTAAAAAACAAAAAAAATAATCACAGAATCACACAATGTTAGGGATTAGAAGAGACATCAAAAGATCATCTAGTCCAATCCCCTTGACGGAGCAGGAACACCTAGATGAGGTTACACAGGAAGGCATCCCCGCAGGTTTTGAATATCTCCAGAGAAGGAGATATTCCACAACCTCCCTGGGCAGCCTGTTCCAGTGTTCTGTCACCCTCACTGAGAAGTTTCTTCTTATATTTAAGTGGAACCCCCTGTGCTCCAGTCTGTACCCACTGTCCCTTGTCCTATCATTGGTTGTCACCAAGAAGAGCCTGGCTCCATCCTCATGACACTCACCTTTTATGTATTTATAAACATTAATGACATCAGCCATCAGTCTTCTCCAAGATAAAGAGACCCAGCTCCCTCAGCCTTTCCTCATAAGGGAGAGGCTCCACTCCCTTCATCATCTTCATGGCTCTGTGCTGGACTCTCTCCAGCAGTTCCCTGTCCTTCTTGAACTGAGGGGCCCAGAACTGGACACAATATTTCAGATGTGGTCTCACCAGGGCAGAGTAGAGGGGGAGGAGAACCTCTCGCAACCTACTAGCCACCCCCCTTCTAATACACCCCAGGATGCCATTGGCCTTCCTGGCCACAAGGGCACAGTGCTGGCTCATGGTCATCTTGCTGTCCATCAGGACCCCCAGGTCCCTTTCCCCTACACTGCTCTCTAATGGGTCATTTCCCAACTTATACTCAAGTTGTTCTTGCCCAGATGCAAAACTCTACATCTGCCCTTAGTATATTTCATTCAGTTTTCCCCCACCCAGTTCTCCAGCCTGTCCAGGTCTCTCTGGATGGCAGCACAGCCTTCTGGTGTGTCAGCCACTCCTCCCAGCTTAGTGTCATCAGCAAACTTGCTGACAGTGAACTCTATTCCCTCACCCAAGTCATTGATGAATATGTTGAATAGTACTGGTCCCAGTACTGACCCTTGAGGGACTCCACTAGATACAGGCCTCCAGCTAGACTCTGCCACATTGACAAGAACTCTCTGGCTTCTTTCCTCCAGCCAGTTCATAGTCCACCTCACTACCTGATCGTCTAGACCACACTTCCTCAGCTTAGCTGTGAGGATGTTGTGGTAGATGGTGTGAAATACTTTACTGAAATAAAAATAGAACACATCCACTGTTTTACTATCATTTATCCACCTGGTTATGACCTCATAAAAAGCTATGAGGTTGGTTAAGCATGACTTTCCCTTGGTGAAGCCATGGTGACTGCCCTCTTATCCTTGATATGCCTTGAGATGGCACCAAGAATAAGTTGCTCCATCACCTTTCCAGGGATGGAGGTGAGACTGACCGGTCTATAGGACCCAGGTCCTCCTTGCCCTTTTTGAAGACTGGAGTGACATTTGTTTTCCTCCAGTCCTCAGGCGCCTCTTACATTCCCCAAGACTTAGCAAAGATGATGGAGAGTGGCCTAGCAATGACTTCAGCCAGCTTCCTCAGCACGCACGAGTGCATCTCATCAGGACCCATGGATTTATGGACGTCCAGATTGCTTAACTGGTCCTTAATCCAGTCCTCATTAACCAAGGCAAACTCCTCCATTGTCCTGACTTCCTCTGGGGCCTCAGAGGTACAGGGCTCCTCAGGACAGCCTCTGGCAGTATAGACAAAGGTGGCATTCAGTTACTCTGCCTTCTCTGTATCTTCTGTCACCAGGGCACCCACCTCGTTCATCAGTGGGCCTACACTGCCTCTAGTGTTAGTTTTATCTGCCATGTATTTGAAGAAGCTCTTTCTGTTGTCCTTGATTGCTCTTGCAAGGTTTAATTCTAAGGAGACCTTAGCTTTCCTAGTTACCTCCCTGCATTCTCTGACAGCCTTATATTCTTCCCAAGTGGCCAGCCCCTCCTTCCACGATCTGTAGACTCTCCCCTTCCACTTGAGCTTACCTAGCAGTTCCCTGTTTAACCACACAAGTCTCCTGGCTCCCTTCCTTGACTTTCTACCTGTCGGGATGCTCTGATCTTGAGCTTGGAAGAAGCAGTCCTTGAACGCTAACCAACTCTCTTGGGCCCCTTTACCTTCAAGTACCTTGTCCCATGGGTACATGGGACCTAGCCATTGCTTGAAAAGGCCAAAGTTGACCCTACTGAAGTCCAGGGTTGCAATTTTGCTTAGAATTCTGTTCCTGCCACATGAGATCGCTGCAACCAAGGCAGCCCTCAACTTTTACCACTTCAACCAGATCCTCCTTGTTAGTGAGGATGAGATCCAGCAGTGCTCCTCTCCTAGTTGGCTCATCCACCATTTGCATCAGGAAGTTATCATCAATGCATTGGAGGAACCTCCTAGACTGTGGCTGGCTGGCTGAGCAGTCCTCCCAGCAAACATCAGGGTAGACAAAATTCCCCACAACAACCAGGGCCTGTAATTGCGAGGCTGCTTGGTCTCTCTGTAGAAGGCCTCATCAACTTCCTCACTCAGATCTGGTGGCCTGTAACAGACACCCACAACAGTACCACCCCTGCCAGCCTGCCCCTGAATTCTCACCCACAGACCCTCAACTCAGTCCTCATCCACCCCTGGACAGTACTCAATACATTGTAGTTGCTCTCTCAAGTAAAGAGCAACTCCACCACCACGCCTGGCTGGCCCATCTTTCCTCAGAAGGACATAGCCATCTGTGACCACATTCCAGTCATGTGAGCTGTTCCACCATATCTCTGTAACTGCCACCAGATCATAATCTCCTGACCAAATACAGGTTTCTAACTCCTCCTGCTTATTCCCCATGCTGCATGCATGGGCGTGCAGGCATTTCAGAGAGTGAGCTGAGCACACTGATTTCACCCTAGGGGGTGGGAGACCTCCCGGTCTTCATCAACAATAGAGTGCTGCCCCACTGGTGCAAGCCCAGCTACAACTCCATACCCCTTCAAATATAGTTTAGAGCTCTCCAAGTGAGCCCTGCTAATTCCTGTCCCAGCATCCTTTTGCCCCTGTGATATAAACCTTTCCTGTGTATCACTGTCTGGACTGGAGAATTATAAAACCAGCCATTATCAAAGAACCCAACGTCCTGCCTGTAGCACCAGTCTCGTAGCCAAGCATTTATGGACTGGATTCTTCTATTCCATCCCAGATCATCACCCAAAAATGGAAGGAGGGAAGAAAATAAATCACTTGTACCCCAGACTCTTTCACCAACTGTCCCAAAGCCCTGAAGTCTTTCTTCATTGCCCTCAGAGTACAGGACGCAGCTTCCTCCCCACCTGTCTGGAAGATCAGCAGCGGGTAGCAGTCTGTCGAGTGCACCAGGCTGGGGAGTCCCCTGGTGATATCCCTGATCCGGGCTCCAGGTAGGCTCCACACTTACCTATGATGAGGATCAACTCCGCATATTGGGCCCTCTGTTCCTCTCAGAAGAGAATCACCTACTACAACTACCCTTCTTTCTTTCTTTCTTATCAGAGGCAGTCTTGAGGTGTGGTGTCAACTGCCTCTTCCTTTGTGACCTCATAGACAGGCCTTGCACCACATCCTCACCTACCTCTCCTTCAAGATCCAGGGCCTCAAACCTATTACAGAGGGGCACCTGGAGAAGCAAAGCAGGTAGGGAGGGGGGTCACCTGTGACACTGAACTAGGACTTGCTTCCAACCTTCCTCATCTTTTTGGTCTCCTGCCTCCACCCAACAGCAACAGGGCAAGGGCTGTCTCAGGTATCCCCCTTCTGCCCGACAGAGTGGGGGGTCCATCACCTTTCAGTGGGGGTATCTCCCTGGGGTCTTTCTGGCCGGAACACCAAGGAGTAAATCCACCAGTCAACCTCCTTGTCACACTCCCTGATGGTCCTCGGTCTCTCGACCTCCTCCTTAAGTTCCACCACCATGCTGAGCAGATCTTCCACCTGCTCACACCTCACACAGGTGGAATGCTGCCTCCCTCCCTCAGCAGCAGCAGCTTCCTTCTGGCACTCCCTGCAGCCAGACACCTGAACAGCCACAGATCAGGGCAGGTCCTCCATCTGGGTCAACACAGTATTTTTGGGGCAAGCTCTCTCTCTGGAGGAGACCATGGTCAGCTGCAGTCTGGGAGACTGCCAGTAGGTGAGATGGTCTACGGAGCAAGGAGGGACAGCCTCTGCATCCTGCTACACGAGCTACCGCACCCGCTGCTGCAGCACAGTGTGGGTGGTACTCACAGCCTCACACGCTGGTCTCACCTCCCAGCACCTGGAGTGCTGCCCTTCCTGAGGCTTTTTCAAGGCTGGGGCGGGGGTGTGATCACCGTTACCCTGGCAATGCCCACACCACATCAGCCACTCTCACAAGAGCTGCCGGGTCCTGAAACGCTCCTGTACCTCAGGATGTGCTGCCGCAGCTCTGGCTGTGCTGGCTCTGATCATCCGACCTCAGGGACTGAGTGCTAGTTTCAGGTTTCGACCAGTTTTAAATCTCCCACTGTTACTGTGGCAACACCCACACCCCATCAGAAAATCAAAACCCCAAAACCTCTAGGTAGAAGTGGAAGTGTGGATAATAAAAGCAAACAACAAAACCCCTGTAAGAAAATTCACCTATTGAAATGAGGTGGTGGCAGCAGCCACAGCAAGAAGCCAGTGTGTTACCATACTGAAACAAAGTTGAGCAGCAATTTTCCACACTTTTCTCCTGCCCTCCACCTTTTCTACCCATCCACCTGACTCTCATTTGCAGCTATTTGAATGCCAGTGGTCTCACTCGCACTGCGTGAAGCCAACAGATCACTTCTAGGACTACAACAGTGCTGACAGACGTTACCGCTTCTTCAAGTGTACACACTTCCCTCCTGCCTTTACACTTATAAAATAAATAGATGTAGCTATATGGATACACATGCATCAGGTTAGGGTCTAACACTTGCTTCAGACTTACTTTGGCCCAGTAAAAGAAGGGATGACATTTAAGAGTCTGAAACAGAGTATTAGTTGTCATTTTATCTGAAATAGCTGAGCTGAGGATAAGGAATAAGGAACTGATACTTCTCCTGTACCTTACTATCCCATTATCTAACCTCTAACCCTAAATAAGAATGTCATTACTCCTAGAGGTATAAACAGAAACTTACATATGCTTAAAAAAATAAAAACAGAAAGCAATTGTGACCCTATGCAAACCTGCTACAGCATCAAGTGTAAACATCATTATATAGAAGCAAAGCAGAAAAGCATTTTCAATGCCAATAGTTCTCCTCTTTTCCTGCACTCTTCTGAGAATAATGGATCATTGGACTTGACAGCAGGTGTCATCCAACATGCATATCTCTTGTCTAGGTGCCACAAAAGAAATGACCGGTACTCTACCCAAGAAATAAGACTACATGAGGCCTAGAACTTGTGCTTTGAGGGGCTCATTGAGAGAGTTCAGACAGCCAAAGGATCTAAATTCATGACCCATACTGTGGTTTCAGAATTGTATTTTACAGAAACCAACTCTGAAGATGAACACAGAACTTCCCAAGTATCCAGAGGAGGAGGCGGAGGAAGGGTGGGTGGGGCAAGGGTGGGACCCAAAACCAAACAAACAAACAGTGAGGAATTTTGAAAGCCTGACAACACCACAAGGAAGCTCAAAGTCTGGTCTGCCTTCTTTAGAGTTAGTTGTGACAGCACAGCATAGATTCTGGGTATTATGCTTTGCTTTACTCCTTAGTACTATGGGCCATGTAAATGGTAAAAGGATCTTTGTCTCTGAGAGTTCATCTACTCCTGCTGCTTACAATCCTAGCCTGATGTCATAATCCACCATCTGTGACAAAAGAATTTTGTTCAGAGCAACTAACAAGGATGTCACAGAGGATTAGGATTTTGGATTAAGGAGCAAAGCGACAGAAGCACAGGAAGGCTTATAAAACATGAAGATTGTGTTACCACGCACATGCCCTTCAGTGCTAACAAACAAGGAAAGAGAAGATGACAGACAATTTATACTATACAGTAGAATTGGTTCTAAAATACCAATGCAATCAGAGTCCAGGTCTATTTTTAATCTTATTCCTTTGGCAACACTTACAGTAGGAAGTATTTAAAAGCAAAGTTTCAGAACTAGCCTTCACTTAATAATCTGAGATACAACTGATAAATCACACTATACTTTTAACTAATAAAATATCCACACTGACTTAAATTTTCTCCTTAAATTGCCAACACTCTAACAAGACTTGCTAATTCTGTTGAATGCATTTTTGTTCAAAAACATTAGTTTTGTTGTCTGCAGCTTGGCTCGGTGCATTGTCTTCCTCATGACACATGCACAGTGGAATGGGGATTGAGTGGGCAGTAGATATAGAATAAAAATTGAGATGTCCTCAGTGTAGATGAGCATCCCCCACTAGCAGAAATGTGACTTGCTCTGTCTTCTGTTCAGACTAAGCCTATCAACAAAGCCAGCTGCTAAGGAACATGAGATGGCAAAGCAGAATTCTTCAACAATGTCCATTTGATCTCTATTTCTGCATCACTCAGTTTTACTAGAACAGCTCAGTATATGAGGACTTGCAGGATCTCAGATGTTGTTGTGTCTCCCTCATTGGGAAGGAGTCCAGTATTACACTTTTCTTCCAAGTTTCCCAGCTAGAAGTATGGTTTGTTTGTTAGTTTTACCACTAAGTATTTGAAGAAAATGACCTTAGAAGAGTATAGTAGCCAGATCTCTTATCCATATTCTGCTTGAAAAGATTACTTTGTCTTACTAACTCTTTCCTGCAGTTTCAACTGTGTGGCAGGTTTCTCTTTGCCCTGAAATGAAAAAAATTTAATTCTATTGCTGCACATTGCTGAAACTGCCATGTTTCATCCCACAGGTGGGCACATTTCACTGGCAAGAGAAGACATTCCTGCTGTGTCATTTGAAAGCTCTTTGCAGAGAAAAGAACTTGAGGAATAAAAGACAGTATTGTGTTCATCATTCTTCCGAGTTACACGAGGAATCAGTTTCTTTGTGCAAGAGCAGCAGGATTATAACACAACTGCTTCGTGCTTTGATCATAACTAGCAATAAGCATCAAGCTACACACACCGTTTTTGCTCTTGCATACAACACCTTCCTTCATACATTGAAAATTAATTCCTGTTGAAAGGAATCTACCATTCGTATTAAATGAAGTGCTCATACACATGCTGGTGAGGAAAAAAAAATAATCCCAACAATACAACAAAAAGTCAACTGCATAAAAGGGAGTATGCCTGGGCCTGAGATGTTACAAGGGACAGGGAGATGCAAATGAAGTAGAGGAAGTAAACAGAAGTATTCAGACATTCAGATACAGAAAATAAAAGCAGAAAGGAAAAACTGAAAGGCCTGTATGTGAACAAGAAAAGTACAGTTACAGTAACTGGAAAAACACCCTTCACAACTGCAAATCACAGCAGTACAACAGTACAAGGCTTCATGGCCCATTCTGAAATAACCAAACCTATTTAGCAAAGGTTGTTTTCCTGAAAAGCCACTAATCCACATTATGTACTCCAGACAAAAGTTTCCCCTTAGGCTTCAGTGTGATCAAATGTCTCCACCTGAAGTAAAACTATTCCTATAGGGATAAGACCTCTGTAACAATATGAGTTTGAGCTGGTATGTTCTTCACAGCTGTGACAAACTTTTAGCTTCTGAGGACTCTGGAGAAATCAAAATAAAACTGTTTGTTCCTAGATCTCTTCATGCTGCATTCACTTCAACAGACATCAGATAATTGAGTAGGAATGCCTGGGCATGTATTCTGATGGACACACAAGTGACTGGAGAGACCAACAGCAAATGCAGCCAGAGAGACACAATATTTGCTGATGTCTAATGTAAGTCCCAGACTCTCTGCCACAGTTTAAATGGATAGCATAGAACACCTCAATCCTAAAGCTATTTACATCTCAGCATACTTCCAGGATTCTTTTTCCCCTTACATCAGTCCCAGCCCACGTATCCTTCATATTCTTTCAAATCTCATCCTTTACCACTTTCATTTACATAAACTTCAGAAATTCCCTATAAGCAGCACCTAATACTCTCTAAATCCCTAACCTCTGTAAGACAGAGTACTTCAACTTTTTACAGCTGGGAGTAGGACAGAGATGACAACAAAATATGGTCACAGTCAGATGTTACACATGTATAGAGAACAATACATTGATCTAACTTCTGCCTAATTCTATGCTGTCAAATCTTTCAGATTCAATATTTCATATACATTAAATGGCTAAAATTACCTCAGGCAGTCAGTATCTTTATCTGTCAGGTAACAGGGTGCTTCCTAATATGCTTCTGTATATTAACAACTGCTACAGTGATAAACTGTTTATCCATTAAAATTTCTTTGGTTCCTCCAAAAATATTTTTATCCTTTTCTACTGAGCCATAGAATGCCAAACCCTACCTAAAAACACCAATGATATTCTGAAGCAGAGGTAATTGCTACATATCTACGCCTGGAATATGGAACAGAAATATTTTAATTTGAAAAACGCATCTATTGCATTATGTCAGGTCAACAATGTCACCAGGTCATCACAGTAAAGACAGTGAATAGAAAAGGAATTCATGGAGCACATGACTGAAGACATGTTGGGAAGACTTGTCTCTATTTCAGAGAGCCAGACAGGAACATGTTTTCTTCCACAACAAAAGCTTAGACATAAAATTTTGAGATGATTAAGCCAATACCATAACAGATACCATCTGTGGTTTCAAAAAAGTTAAACAGAGACACATTGCTCAATGCCTCCAACTTCCCCTTATACCCAAGACCATTCTCTCCTTTTCCATTAAAAAGGAGGATCATTTTCCTAAACTTCCACAACATTCAGGAGCAAATTAATTTGTACTCAATATTGCAGTCTCTCCAGATAAATTGGGTAGTATACTTTCACTATCATGTTTGAAAGGATAGACTTTGAACACCGTGGAAAACATATCTCCAGTTATGCTAGTATCAAAGTCCTATTAATTTCTAATAAGCAGGTTTCCTCACTCATGTCCCAGGGAAACAGGCTGTACGTAACTGTACCATTAATCCCTTCTTCATTATATATCTCCTAAGAATTAGCCTTCATTAAACTGGTTTTCCACTCTTTACCCCATCATGTCTCTGTAACTCAAGTGTCATGTTCTCAGTTACTGCCTGGCCTCTCCTCTTTGAGCCATCTTCCTTGACTTCTCCCATTTTTTCCCCCCTTTTCTACTGAAGCTACTCTCAGTCTCTTCAATGGCTTTCATTTGAGTAGCTTCAGTATTTTAACACCATCCACATAGTTCTCAGCCCTTTGGCAATCTTGAGCATCGTTACTTGATCCTTTTTATCTTAGCAGGCAATAGTAATAAAAGATGCCAGTAAGAATTTCATGTGAGGATCAACATCATGAAAGAGACCTATCTGCTTTGTAAAAAATAAATAAATAAATAAATAAATAAATAAATAAATAAGAGACTATTCAGTAAGAGGTTCTAGAGGTTCTAAAAAAAGGGCTATTAGATATACTCAAATCTATAGGTACAAAAGGATCAGGCATGACCACTCATATGTTTGATCAGTTATGGTTTGTAAAATGGCATCTAGCTACTAAGACAATTTGCTAGGGTTTTTTTGTTTAGTTTGTTTTTAACTGAAATTCCAGAAAGTTGTTTCTGTGTATTTTTGTTTGTGGCTTGTTTGTTTGTTTTGTGGGGTGTTTTTGTTTCGGGTTTTTTGTTTGTTTTGTTTTTCCAAGTCTAAGTTAAGCAACCAGCTTTTACCTCCTGGTCTCATTCCTTAAGGTCAGTACTGAAGAATCCCAGTCAGCTTTTTGTTTTGTAAAGCTCTGAGGACCTTCTGTGTCTCTATACACAGCAGTTATTTGCCTGAACAATAATTGGGCATTTCAGGAAATCAACTTGTGCTCTTATGGATATTCAGAGATTGATACAGTCAAACCCCCCCACAGTCAACAGAAAGACCTCCATTGTCTGCCATGTCTGTCTTCAACCCAGATATCCTCTCCAGAAGGCCTGGAGTTCTGTTCCTGTCTCAGAGGTGTGACTGCATCCAGTAAAACGTATCAAATGTTACATAAAAGCATCTTTCAGTTCAAACCAGTAATGGGGAAAAAGAACCTTCTCTACCTTGCAGGTCAGCTTTGGTCAACTCAACTTTGTTAGCAAAAAATAAAATAAAATAAACACACAAAAAAAGCAAAAACAATAAACAACAGGTTAGTAAAAAGGCAGATAAATCAGGGTCACATAACTTCAAATAAATAAAAGCAACTGGTACAACCATCACAGCCAATGTGCATAATTAATACATGCAGAAATGACAATGTAATCAACAAGTACACAGAGGGACATGGCTACCTTAACCCAATAAAGCAACAGATAACAAAACCACAAACAAGACAGCAAATGCATTTCATTCACACACACAGGGTCACAGAATTTGCAGATAGTGGAAAGAGAAAGAAATAAGTTATCATTCTTAACACTCATCTGTCAGCATTTACCAGCAATTTAGGAGAGATTTTAATCTCATTTGAGAAATACTTAGAATTCATTTAGGTAAAAGGAAAAAAAAAAAAAATCTATTTGGCTTTCAGTACACGAATTAAGAATATTTTTATTTTGTTACTACATCCAGGCTCTGGATCAAAACTTAAATCTTCTGTCCCTTAAAAATGCACATATTTCCTTGGCTTTTTTGGTCAAAGTGGATATATTGCCAGAAAACCACAGGGAACTGACAACTCTAGAAGATTACATCTGTTTATCCCAAGAACTATACCTGACACTGGATGTAAAGTGACAGTAAAACCTTGCACCCTCACAAGTTGTTGCCTGCTCATGGATTTCAACACATCCTTAAGAAAACTTGCATCAACAGGCAAAGTGACAGCTCAGGCTTTAGACCCACATAATCTCTGTCAACCTCATCAGAGCAATCAACAAAACAACAGTAGTACAAGCTCACACATTCACCTAGGTATGAATGATCTTGTTATCTGTAGTCAAGTCATAGTCCACGTGGCAAAAGAGAATCATAAATCTACAAAGTCTGACTCAAGATCCAACTACACTTTCTGAAAATTGAAGAGCACAGAAAAGCAAGCCAAAATAATCCCACTGGTGCTCTTGCATTTAGATACAGGATATTTTTTTTTTTTTTTTGAGTCCATTTCACAAGGAAGCCACACAGATTTTTTTTTTTTTTTTTTTTAAATGTGTTATATCTTGATTCTAAGTTTTCTCTTTCAGCATGGAAAAAGCAAAGGACAAGATGGGACTACAGGCAGCAGCTCCTGAATCCCTTGTCACTGAAGTTTACATATTTCTATTATATAGTACAATGGGAACAACAAAACACCAAATCACTGACCACATTTCTCAAAAGACAGTTATTTAAGAAGTGCATACTCACCTTTATAACCTTCCATTCTTAAAATTTCTAATATCACAGCTGATACTGAAGAGAAATTGGAAGTTCTCCCTTTCTCCCATTGTCTCCTTTTACATTAATACCCAATAAATTAGACTTGGCATCTACAGATGACATTTCCTGTGCTTCCTATGAAGTTTAACATTTTGAATCTTTGCTATTGTTTTACAGCCCAAGAATAGCTCAAGGTGGCAATTTCCTTCCCTTTTGAGCTAGTCGGAGTTTTCTTTCCACTCCTACTACATTGAGCCCCAAAAGCCCCAGAGTTCTTTAAACAAAATGCAAAATAAAGCGGGGGATGGAAAGAGAAGAAGGATGCATTTCTTCATGCATCTTCTTCGACACACATTCTAACAAAGTAATTTCTGTGTAACAAACAAGCACTTTCTATAGCTTCCCAGCTCCTTATCTTTGTAGCTGAGCTGGAGCATAACTTATACTTATTCCATAATTCCAGCAGCACTGTGACAATGGAAAACAAAAGCATAAAGAACAGGAGAACAGTCAAACCATCATAAAGTAAATTAATGTGCCTCTACTCAACAGACAACCTTTGATTCCACAGAGAAAGTGAAGTATCACCAGATTTAAACTTTCACTACTGAGCAGATGAAGAGTGAAATCCTTCCTGACATTATCCTGCTGTGAGATTTAAAGCATGAGATTAGATTTTCTTCTTTCTACATACTGCTTAGTATGCAAAATGCATTTCTGATTATCCAGCCTGTATGTGTCATTCATGCTTTTCATGCAACAGTGAATTCAAAAGGTTAACTATACTATTTCACGGAAAGTAGAACAAGATTATGATTTTACTGCAGGATCTGGAAGAAGATTAAATTAGGACAAAAAAAAGTCCCAAAACATCTGGAACAGTGTCAGTAAGTTTAATAGTAATCGCTCTCCCTCGTGAGCAGGTGTTATCAGTGGAACAGGTGAGGAAAGATGAAGAGGAAAGGAAGAATACAGGTCTCTAAAGCACATAGAAACTGCCTCGTAGAAGAAATATAACATTCTTTAACCACTGCTGTTGGGCTGGTTTGGCTGGGGGCAGGATGGGGTGAACGGATTTAGAATGTGAAGCTGAATTTCAGATAGCTCTATTGCCCATGGTAAGCAACATGAAGATGTCCAAATAAAGGAAAGAAAAACACAGGAGAATACAAGGCAAATCAATAAAGAGGTGGAAAAACACCCCAAAGGCGGGAAGTACTCATTAATATTTAGGGCAATGTCTTTAAACTTCACAAAGATTGGACACGTGCTTTATTTCTTCCAGGACCAGTGAGGAAAAAGCAGCAAGTTGTTCAGTCTTGGCTTTTGTAAATGGAATAAACTGATCCATTCATCTAGCAGTAAGACCAAGAACGAAGTAATCAGCAAAAAGAATTGATTTTAGAAGTCTAGAATCAAGGAGGAGCAGATCTGAAGTTTAAATAGGTTTACTTCCAAGGAGGGAAAGAAGGTCAGCTGGAACAACATTTTCCATCCTCCAACTCTTGCACACACACCACAGTGCAAACATCTTTTCTCTCAAGCTGTGTATGTCCAACATAGACATGGAAATAGCCCATATTACTCAATTTCAGGAGCTGTATAAAAACTTCAACCACAGCCCACAAGCTGTTGAGTTGGAGGCCGCAGAGAACTAGGTCGCAATAGACAGCTTATTTTCCTCAGTTTCTAATACTTTGCTCATCTCTAGGGGCTTCCACACACTACTTCAAGGTACTCTGCAAGACATAGCTGAATGTCTACTCTCATCACAAATAGGTAAATACCATGAATACCTGTTTTATGGGTGGGGATAGCAAGGCCAAAAGCAGGCGGCAGGCATGCTTGGAAGCTTCCAGCAGAAGTGGGCTCCTATCATGGAGTCCTTTCTAAGAACTGACTTTGTGTCTTCAGGGTGTTTGGTACCCTTACCCAACACCGACCATTTAAGTCTCAACAACTTCCCTACTTTTTGTAGCTTTTCTCTCAGGCCCTCTCACCAATCCCTTTTTTTGGGTGGCTGTAGAGGGAACGGTTCCCTTGTATATCTAAAAAATGGTGATGAAAGCTACAGTTGGCACAGCAGCTAAAGATACTCTGCAGAAAACAAACAAATATATTGGTATAATGTCATTACCCTGAAACTTCATTCTTCTCACAGTTGTGTGTAGCACATCAACCCAGAACAGATTTTACACACCAGGCAGCAAGAAGGTCTCTGGCTTTGCTAAATACCTTCCAGGGAAACACAAACTGCTACTACAGATCTGATCAGACCTTCAAGATTAATTAAGAGCTACCTGTTGTTCCCAAAAAAATCAGAAATGTAGCAATTGCAAAAGAGCAATAAAAACAAATCAGATTACCACACACAAAAAAGAAGTGGTGTGTGGTGTGAAGCTTTAACTCCACGGGCTCATTTGACATTTCAGACACTCTTAAGTTCTCTTCTTTCAGATAATCACCCACAAAATCCTTTGTCAAAAACAACAGTCCTATAGGAGACATTAAAACACAGAAAAGGTCAGTATGGCAGCTATCATCTTGTCCAGCACATTAGTGATTGAACAGCAGACTGAAACCTTAAGTTTGTACAGCACACAAGGAAGATGCATAATGTAAAAGGAAGCTGACGCTTCAGTTAACAAATGAGATAAAGAGGCTACTTAGCTGTGCTATCCTAAACAAATCCCACCACAGATAATTTAAAGAAATTATAGGAATAAAACTGATAGGAAGAGATAAAGTAATTCTTGCCTTAGGTATTGGGTTTGGGTTTTTTTTTAGCACTACTATACACTATTAAACACCAGCCACTTTCAGTCTCAAGGATGCCTGTATTTCAGTTAATGACTCCTACATATAGCCTAAAAATGCTTTGGGATTCTCAAGGTCCTAAAGAAAAAGTTCTCATATAAATATAATTTATATTGAAAGTGCTTCCTGCTCAAACAGGAGCACTGCCTTACCCATCACTGGAACACAGCTAATACTATAATGTCGTAGATTTGTGCTTTGGTGCACAGCAAGGCCTAACTATGCTTGAACACATAAGAGGAACAATGTGGTCAAGGAAGTCCAATGGCTTGCTTAAACCAAATAAAAGGAGGTGGTGGTAGAATCAATACACTAAAGAACATTGTTTTCCTATTAAAGTAGGGTACTGAAATAAAGGAATAAAGATAGCAAATGCCACCAAGATGGAATGGTGCCACCCACTTGTAGTGGTATTGATCTGTCTCAGGTGGGGCAGTGCTGCCTGCTGACCTACATCTCACATTCTACTACTCTTCAGGCTTTCTTCCTCCCACATCCTTTGGTTGTCCTGAGATCAAACTGATAAGTTTCAGAGAAAACAGCCGACCCTTTGTAATCTGTTCTGCTTCTGAAAGCAAAGCCACTCAAGAGACAAGCATTAGCAGAAGTCTCTCTCACATCATATTTGGAAGGCAAGATTCATATGTGGGGATGGAATGACATTTTGTTAAGCATGCATGTTCTCATCATTTACATGATCCCACTGCCCTTCATCCTGAAATAAGGACATCCTGCAAATCAAGACATAGCACAACTATTCACCCCAAAAGCCTGCAACTGTTTATTACAAACACATTTAAACATCATGAGACAACATGAACTGCTTGGGACTTCAGCCCTTAAACACATTGTTAATGCTGCACCTAAGATCACTTCAGATGGAAACAAAATAGGGAGATTTAAACAAGGATCCAACATGCTTAGAGTTTTCTTTTTTTAGAGTAAGGGAAGACAAGTGTGGCTTTCAGTGGCAACTGTAAGAATGGCCACCAGTAGGCACCAGTCAAGATGTGAGATGAAGACTTGGGGATTGCTGTGATTGAAAAAGCAAATGAAACATCTTTCTGGTGAGTTAATTATCCATTTTTTTTACTAATCTAAACATGTTGGCAAATAGAATGTCTTCCTCTTCAGCATTTCCCTTGGTATTGAACAGGGACCATTCAGGAAGATGGCACAGGCACTACTTTGCTATCAAGTTCTTCCAAAGGCAGAATGAGTGTTACCATTGACCTTCCCACCCAGTTTTTTAGGTCTGTCTCCAACTTTGGATCTTGTTTGAAGGGCTTTAGAAGAGAAGGGGAACTCACATTCCTAACATATCTAAGAGAGAACAAGCCTCCACAACCAGGCAGTAGCTGTGCTGGTACCAGACCGGCACACAGAGACATTAAGTGCCACATTACATTTTTTGGGGAGTGGCACTGACATTGTGTAACCTCAGTAACAGGACACTAAATCAAAGAACTACACTGGGTACAGGAGAAGGAAACATCATCACTCTAATAATGGTGCAGAGTCTTCTGGGAAAGCATCATGACTCTGTTCCTGAGCCACACACAGAACAATAGGTTAGTCTAATGAGAGGTTCCCTGAAAGAGAAAAGCTAGGAGAGATAACATGAAGGTTATATAGCCAACAGATAAATCTAATTTTAAACAGAAAAATAAGCAGAATTCACTAATACTAGAGAAGAGCTTTCAGTGCACTGAGCACAATCAAGAGACATTTTCAAAACACCCAAAATGATTTTTTTTTTTTCCCTTGAACCTTGTAAACAACAACAAAGAAAAGCTGCACTTCTTTTGGCATTTTGGCTCTACCATAAGTGGGCAAAACCACAAGTTCTGCTACTCTATGCCCATTTCCATGAGGAACAATATGGTTAACAGACACTATTAAATACAGCAGAAAGACAGAAAAAAAGAACAGTCTACAGTTGTGCAGCACTGGACAATGCTGTGAAATCAGAGTTGACATTGAGTAAGCTCCTGTGACAGGACACATAATTCTCACAAACCAGAGTATTATTGTGGGAGAGTGGAAGGAGGGATGAGGCACTGGAGCACCCAGCCAACCAGAACACTGGGAGACAAGGAAGTGATCAGATTTAATTGGACTGCCAATTTTGTGTTTCATGAAGACTCAAAGATAACACGAGATGATACTTTCAATCCTAAGAAGGGAGAGTCTTGACAAGTGGTAAGGCTTCAGCACGATGTAACCTGCAATCTTGACATGGTAAGGAAATATGATCAAGGAGTAATTTCACTTTGTGAAGTTTTCTTTTTTTGTGGTGTTTTCTGAGATGATGTCTTGAAAGATCAGTTAGGGACATACATCATCTTAGAAAACAGGCATACCAGACAACTTCACTGATAAAATAAAACTAACTTAATCTAGTGACTGGTAGCCAACACAGCAGACTGGTATTCAGTGGGGCTAGTGATTTTCATTTAACTCAGCCAGCAAAACGTTGGCATTTTTGATGGTAAGTAACCCAAGTGCTTTGGGAATTGATGCCATATGCATGTTACTGAGTCAGTGCTGCTGAGGTCAATATTATTTTAATTGATGAGAGCATAGCAGGAACAGTAAATTATTTAAAGAAGCTTCAAGAAATCACTACTGTTTACATGCTCAAAAAAGTTACTCACACATATTTGTTTCTAAACTGGCTGGAAAAGAGAAACTAGAGGAAAGAAAGGTTTTCCAGACAGCAAAGACCATGCCCCCAGTGCTTTCACTGGAGGCCTACTTCCTCAAAAAGGAATCCCCGTTTTGGTCTGATCTTCACCCTTCATTTCCTCCTACCTTCCATTTCCCCTGCCTCTACTTGGGTCTTCAAAATGTTTACTTCTATAGATGCCAAAAAGGGGGCCTCTGAAGCACAAATTAATTGAATGCTCAGAACCCCTTTCAAAGTACTTTAAAAGTACTGTAATGTTAATAAACCATTCTGAGAAAAATACTAGTAAACAGTAGTCCATCTCAGTGCCATTCTTTCCATTACTGGATGTACCACTTCATAGGGCACAAAGTATGCAAGAAAATAGCTGCTGAGCTGCTCACAGAAGCTAGTTATCCTCAAACTGCACTCAGGAGCATTTGGAAGCCGTAAGTATAGTGAAGGATGTCACGATGAAAGCAAACTAATGAAATGGACAGTAAGGTGGATAAGTAGATGCAAAGGAGGAAGCAATGAAGTAAGAGTGGAGTGCTTGAGAGGGGAACTTCTCTGAATTCAATTATACCTTCACATCCACGCTCAATCTGCCCACTGCGGTGCAGAGCATCATTGATTAGATCAGGCAGACGCCCATTCAAGTCCACAGATGCTAGACAGCCTTGAAATCCATCACGCGAGGCCACAAGCTTCGGGAGGTTGCTATACATGCCTTGAGCTAGACCAGCAATGTAGAGATCACCTAGAGGAGAAAGGGATAAACATATAAGAAGGAGAAAGTTACATACTTTCTAGAGTGGCTTTCCCCTGTTCCCAACAGATGCTGAACAGCTGCTCAGAAAAAGATATTGTGCAAGAAGTCATTTCTGCCTCCTTCACGAAAAAAACAACACCCCACCCCGAACACACCAAACACCACCCAAAAAACACCCCCCCAAAAATGGTTGCAATTGCATCCTAACTAGGAAAAACTGTAGGATGACAATTTCTGAAAAGCAAAATATGGCAAACTATTCTGCTACATGAAGTTACCAAACAAAGAAAGAAAAAAATGAAAGCCAAAACCAGCAAATTCCAGATTTACTGTTCTGTAATGCATGGCTTCTGTAAGCTTTCTGTTGCTTACTGATTGAGCCCTGCAAAAATAAAGGGCGGAACTGTCAGTCTTGTAGAATTTACCTTTAAGATCCAGATTTTTGGCACCATTGATAACCTGAGTGACCACCTTAGTGTCCACCTTTAGGCTGTGTGTGTTACTGTTATCTCTGGTGATAACAACATTGTGCCACTGGTTGTCATTAAGAGGACGATCACTGTTGCCTTTGATAACATTAGGTCCATTTCCAAGGTCAAACACATAGTGTATATACCTGTAAACATAGCAAGAACTAGTTAAAATTGCATTAAAACTCCAGTGCTACTGACCTTTATTCTAGATGGTTGATAAATTAACTACAAAAGTCACGAAGGGAAGTATCTCTGGGTTAGAAAGTTCTAGTAAGCCAAAATATTAGCCACTGATTTGAAAACATATAGTTTTTTCCTTTCCACCAAGGAAGCATAAGGATTAGTATTTTGAGATAACAGTTGGAGTAACCAGATTCTAATCAAAGCATTCATTCTGCTTTTTCATAAAGTTCTCACAGATCCACAAAAACCCTGCCTGTCCATATGATTATTTGTAAAAATTGGTAATATTGATAAACGTACTGGAGAGCAACACTAGATATGCTTAGTTGGGGCATATATTCCCCAGATTCATTCTGAGGTTTGAATAACTCCCTTAAGAAGTCAATTGGGAAACTTACTCAAAATATTATACTAAAATTCACATGAGATACTAGGTTTATTCAAACACCTGGAAAACAATTAACAAAGCTTTTGGCAAAAAATAAACAGCCTAAAAAAGACTGAAGTTATGGGACTGTTACCCTCCGTTATTTATATAATTCAAACACCAAAATCCACCTGAGGACAGATAAGAAATATTCTACTTAGAAAGGAAAAAGAGAAAAGACAACAAAATTCAACTCTCAACAGAGCCCCAGGAGCTCATGACTCTTACTTTTTTATTACTCAGTGTCCCAGTTACAGAAATATGTGCAACATTAAAAATGAAATGGATCAAACTGTAGTTACACTGAAATAAACAGGACTGGTAAACTTTATCTGTGGCAAACATACCTACTGTGACTAGCTGAGCATAAGAGATCTAAATTTGTTCAGCTAACAAAGGATTTTTTTTTTTTTTTTTCTCTAATAAGCTACTGGTCTTGCAAAAAGAATATAGCAGCTCAAAAGCAAGCTGAGTTTGCCTTTCCTCAAGCATCACCAGCAGAAATACAAATCCAGCAGCCCACATGTTCTTTGTTTCTTTCAGCGGAGGTGGCAGAAACATAAGTCTGTTGCAGGAAAAAAAAAATAAATAAAGGGGAAGAGGGACTCAGAGCTCTCAGCACATTTCCTTCTCCTCTGTGCTGTTCTGCAAGGTTAACGGGACCAAATGTTAGCCTAACTGGATCCAGAGGACTTCAAACATTAATGTTCCACACCATAAAAGTGTCTTTCCCTCAGCCTCAGGGGGAAGTCAGTGATAAAATCAGGAGTCTTAAGCTTCAGTGTTTATGTCTAAGTGCTTTGCTTTGTAATATACCTCAGCAAACAGAGAAAACATGAGTATGAGCTGAATTTCTCTTTATGCAAGCATTTTAAGCTTATTGATAAGTAAGCTTATCTATAAATAAGCTGGCAGAATATAGCTGAAAGTCACTTACCCCTTAACTAGTTCAACTGCAATAAAGTCATTGCCGTCACCACTGTTAAAGAGGATGAACCCATCAGCTGATGTGGTCTTGAACTGAAAGAAGAGGTGCATGGATGTATAAGCCTGCAAAGTGGCCAAACTCAGGTAACTGCTCTTGGTCTTGAACGTCACAGGGTCAGCTATAATGTTGCGGAGACCAAAGCGTGCTTTCAGCTCACAATAGTCAATGTCACCATTCTTGCATAGGTCAATATAGAGCATCCCGTTGAACATGAGACTCTGGAGGTGGCCAATAAAGCTGGAGGGGATGACAGAGATATAGCGTTTCTCCGTCATGATCCCTGTCTCGATGTTGTGGAACTCTAAGCGGGTGTGATCACCAACCATTGTGCCTGAAGGACAGAAACAAGGAGGAACATGCAGAAAGCCCAGAGGTCAGTAACAGGTTATATGGAGCCTTTCACCCTTCACTTTCCAGACTAATAGCAGTACTTAGTCCTATCTGATCACAGTTCAGCAGCTTGCATAGACTCGTGGTGGAGAGTCTAGCAGTTGCCAAAACCTGTTAGAAGAGAGAAGACAGGACTAAAGGGCCACGGGCAGCCAGCTCTGTATTTTTCCCTTTGATTCACAGACTTTCTGGTCTGCAAAGACGACTAGATCTTTCCCTTAAAGATCCAGTGATCCAACAGTCCATCTGCCAAACAACTCTGGGACTTCTGAAACAACTCTGACAAGTGTGATTCCTGAAAACACTCAATAAACAAATTCATATAAAAAGAGCAGAATAAGAAGCAAGAGCACTCATCAACCTGCTAGTATTTATCCCATTGTTCTCTGCTGGTGCCTGATATTATTCCTCATTTCAGGGGCATGACAAGAGGGAAACACACAAGAACATAACAGGCAAAGTGCCCTGCATGTATTTAAGTCATCAACACACCACTTGGGCTATTTTTCAAATTTTGACGGATTTTAACCTCTCAATTAAAACATTCAGTATACCAACTATGTTAGACTACTCTTGAAGCATATTTCAGTAAGTGTGCAGACATAGAACCCACACAGACAGATGAAATACAACAGTATGATAAAAGACTAGTTTGAGTAAAAAGTTGGGCAATATCAGCATGAAAACCATCACAACCTTATTTTAGTGCCCTACAGTTCTTCATTAAGATAGTTTTAACTATTTGGTCACACAAACAAGTAGCCTTTCTACACATTTACTATACAACAAGAGTAATAATAAATTCAGTACTTACTCCATATTTAATTGTTTTTTCATCATTCAATATACAACCATTGTTCAAACTCAGCTGGAAATATGCCATTATTTTTTCTGTGGTGTTGTACTGAGTTTACATTGACTGCCCATGGCAGTCACTGCAGGAGCCTCTGTGAGGAGAGGCCAGGGCTGCCCCATGCCAGTCAAAGCAGGTACCAGCGGCTCCAGCCCATGCACCGCAGAGCACAGCTGAACCCCTCAGCCCAGGTGGTGGCACCTCTGGAAAAGTGTATGTAAGAAAGGGCCAAATGCTGCTCATCAGCAAGGAAAAAAAGGGAAAACAAAGCAAAATAAAGACTCTACAAACATCAAGCTCAGAAAAAGAGGATAGGGAGGAGTTGCTCCACATACCGCAGTGGAAATTCTCCAGCAGCCCATGGAGAAGACCACAGTGGAGCAGACACCCACACTGCAGCCTGTGGAGGACCCCCATACTAGAACAGGTGGATATTTCCTGAAGGAACTGCAGCTGATGGAAACCCTACACTAAAGGAGGTTTTCCTCACAGCCTGTGGAGAGGACCCGTGCTGGAGCACTTCATGAAGGACTATTGCCCACGGGAAGGACCCACACTGAAGCAGAGGAAAAGTGTGAGGAAGAAGGAGCCACAGAGGGGAGCTGTTACGGACAGACCACAGCCACCATCCCCCACCTCCTGCACTATTGGGCCGGGGGAAGGTAAGAGTCAGAAATGAAAGAGCAAACCTGAGAAAAGGAGCGGATTGGGGATGGTGTTTTACTTTTTGTCCTTTGTTTCTCATCATCTAACTCTATTTTTAATTGGCAATAAATTAATTTTCCCCAAGTCAAGTCTGTTTTGTCCACGACAGTAATTGGTACGTGATTTCCCTATCTTTATCCTGAACCATGAGCCTTCTCATGCTATTTTCTCCCCTGTCCTGTTGAGGAGAGAGAGTGAGAGAGCAGCTGGGTGGGTATCTGGCAGCCAGACATGGTCAACCCACAAGTTCAGCAGCACAGTATGAAAATTATCCTCAAATATTCACTTCAGCTTCTACCAGTCCTGCAAGATTAAGGAATATTAGTTTCAGTTTTATATACACAAAGCTGGGGAACAAAGAAATCAACATATATAGCTTTGGATATAAAAAAAAAAAGTATTTGGCAACTTTGGAGCGCTCACTGGTTTTGAGGTTCAGTACTGCTGGAAATAAGAGCTTATATTGGGTTTGCATGGTAAGGTTTTGGTAGTGAGGACACTGCTGAAAGCTTCTGCTCTAAAGCAGAACACTGCTGGTGGCTTCTGAAAGCTGCTTGAAGCTTCCCCTCTGTCTGATAGCCGCTGCCAGCCGGCTCCAGGACAGACCTGCTGCTGGCCAAGGCTGAGCGCATCAGCGACAGCGGTAGCACCTCTGGGATAACATATTGAAGAAGGTGAAAAAACTGCTGCACAGAGAGAGCAGCTGGAGAGAGAAGTGACAATATGTGAGAGCAACAACTATGCAGACACCAAAGTCAGTCAAGAAGGAGGGCCGGAGCTGCTTCAGGCCCCAAACAGAGATTCCCCTGCAGCTTGTGGTGCAGCCCATGGTGAGGCCAGCTGTCCCCTGCAGCCCATGATGGTCCATGCTGCTGGAGCTGTCTGTTCCAGGACTGCACACCATGGAAGGGACTACATTGGAGCAGTTCATGAAGAACTGCATCCCGTAGGAAGAACTCACATTAGAGAAGTTCCTGGAGGACTGTCTCCTGTGAGAGGGACCTCCTGCTGGAGTAGGGGAAGAGTGTGAGAAGTCCTCTTGAGAAGAAAGGAGCAGCAGAAATGATGTGTGATGAACTGACCACAACCACCATTGCCCACCCCTTGTGCCACTGAGGGGGGAAGAGATAGATAAAATAACTAATATAGTTGAGCCTGGGAAGAAAAGGGAGAGGTGGGGGAAAGGTGTTTTTAAGATTTGGTTTTATGTTGTATTATCTGACTCCAATTTGATCAGTAATAAATTAAATTACTTTTTCCCCAAGTTGAGTGTCTTTCACCTGCGACAGTAACTGCTGAGTGATCTCCCTCTCCTTTATTCTGACCCATGAGCCTTTCATTATATTTCACCTCCCCTGTCCAGCTGAGCAGGGGAGTGATAGAGTGGCTTTGGTGGGCACCTGGCATCCAGACAGGGCCAACTCACCACAGATCCACAGTCCCTAATGAGTACCCCCAAAAAAGGACAGGTACAAGAACTGACCAACTGTGAAAGATCTGACTTAAGTGACTTATCCAGCTTTCCACAGGAGCTAAGGTAGAAAAGTCAGTTCCTCTGGGCTGTATTCACATGCCTTACACAGAGGTCTCTTTCCTCTTTTTTATCATACTATGTCTCAATCACTACAGATTTGCCAAAGGAGATCTCAAAAGCAAGCACCTCTTTTAATATAAAGGCCTATGTCAACCAATTTGCTGTATCATCCCTTCTTAAAGTAAGCGGAGAAGCAAAACTCCTATGAAAAAAGGACAGCAGTAAATATGAAATTAGACAGCATCAAAATGCATATAAACACAGAACTATCTACTTTCAACTTTTCCCTACTTTTTCATGTTTCCTTACTTACCCTTCTAGTATGTTGCAAATATAATTACTGCATAGGTAAAGTCCTTTGTTTTAGAAGGTTTTCCAAAGGAAACAGTGAGACTACCTGTATCCCTCTGTATCTAATAACGTTCCGATATGCTGGTCAAATTCAATCATGCTTAAGCACAGAAGGGCCAAAAAACATTTAAATTCATACTAGTTTTGAGAAATATTGACACCTGGATAAAGACTGGAATAAAAGTTTCCAGTTCAATATAGACAGACCAAATTCAGCAATAATATCCTGCTTGAATGCATCTGCTGGTACGTCAGCATATATACACAGCTCTTGACTAGTGACCGCAAGAGGTATTTCTGAGTCACTGGGATTATACCTGGGAGCCTCACTGATCACCATGGCAAAGTCCAGGACAACCTCCTCTTTTAATTCCCCCAGGTCATATTAACAGCGACTTAAAAGCTTTCCCACATTTTATACTATCTCCTGAAATCTCCTAGCATTTCTCACCTAAACAGTTCCTGGTTGCTAACAGCCAAAATCAAAAAGATATATTAATAGGCCTTTCAAGATTTTTCCTGCTACTTGCAATATCCTTTTTTTTTTTTTCTGTTGAGGACAGAATAAAAGCTAAGAACACAAAACACTTGGATGATACACCCTGGCTTGTGGTACATAAAGAGTTGGATTAAATGAACTGATGGTCTCTTTCTTGTTTTAGAACTCTTGAAACATTGGAATATTCTGAACTCGCTTCTCATGATCCTGTGCAAAGCACAATTTTTCAGTTTATACTTAGTCCAAATGTGATCAAGTTTTTGCAAAAACAGCAAAAAAGTATATTGTTAGAAAAAATGTTTTCAAGTACTTATTCCAAATACAAAGAGAGAATATCATACAAACCAATCTTTTTTTTCCCCACTTATTCCAAATTTTAGCAGTGGATTTAAATTTAGAGACAATTATACAAAGACCATTGACATGGAAAGCTTCAACCCAAGCAGATACAGCTGGAAAAATTCACAAGCAGCTAGAAAGAGTCACATATTTCTGACTATTCAGAAACTCAAGAGCTGAATTCAAATGCAAACGTTTTCAAATCCTGAATGAGTTCTTTACCAGAAATAATAATATTTTAGTTTGAAAAATGCCAGTTCACAGGAATCAAAACTGTATATGGAAAAGTTTGTTTAGACAAACCATCTCAATTCTGCTACCATGATTGTTAGGGGCTTTTTCAGTTTTAGTATTAGCAACTGAAAAATTCTGATTTTTCCAAATCAGAAGAATTATATGTTCTTTAAAAATAACATAAAATTTAAAAATCACTTTAAAAAAATCCCACTTCTTTAGTTCAAAATATTAGAAAAATAAAATGTAGATATGTAAAGGACCAAGAACAAGAAAATTCCTCTCCTTAGCTCTTATATCCTTAGATAAGAAGTTGTTGCTGGACTAAGAAAGAAAAGCCAGGCCTGTGAAATCTGGAGTATGCTGGGACAGGGAATCCAAATATAGAGAGCATTAGAAATGGAGGGAGGTTGGAAGAGCTGAACCTAGAATTTTAGAAGAGGTGAAAAATCAGAAAACTGAGACTGGCTTAAGAGAAATAGAACAGTCATAGCTGTACTAGTGTAGAAAGTTAAGAGTAGTTCAGTGGAAAGCTGAAAAGGATATGACAATACAAGATCAAAACCAAGACAGAAATGTATTTTCTTAAAGAGAAATCATGGAGTAGGATCCAGTATTTTCTAATCTCATCAGCTGTCAGCCTCGCCTGCAGAGTTCTACAATTCCTCACTGTGGTCTGTAGAGAGCTTGTAACTACTACAGGGATCATCAGCTCTTTAGTTCAAATGGTGACAGACAGAAAAGACTCCAGAGGTATTTGGGTGCTTGCAAGATGTTGTAGGGAGGAATATGACTGCTATATTTGTGTCTCATTTAGCACTGGTGGTCTGATCTCTGTTCTGAGGTGGGCCGGGGGGAGCACAGAATGTGGGAGGAGGGTGTTGTGATTAAGCAGCAAAATGCTGTCCAGAGAAACTGAATTCTCTCTCCCTTAGATGTCCTGCAGGAACCCAAGTCAGTTACTTCATCACAAACTTTTCACAGGTGTTCATTAACTGTCCAGATCTAATTCTCCAAGTAGGAGGGTTGAGCTAACTTATGGGAACAAATTTACAGACATACTGAATATTTGTGCGTGCAAATGACTGAAAAATCATGCCAAATTGGTACCAAATACATCCAACTTTAATATGGTGCATTGTTCCCCAACCTGTAAAATGGGAAAAGGCACCTACTCCATATAACATAGACATGGGAATAAATCCAATTATAGCTTCTTAGTTCTGTATAAACATATTGATGAGTACTACACAACACACAAAGAAAAAAGGCAAAATAACAACAAACAAACAAAAAAAACAGCTCTATATTTAGAGCAAAATTTAGTTGGCGTGCATTGTTCCAAACAAGCAATAAGAAAGAAGGCAGCAATCAAAGAGGCTGTTTATCTTTACTGGGAACCAAATTTAGAATTCTGATCTATGCTTAAAGACAGCAAGAATCCTGTGGAAAAATCTATGCGACCACACCACTGAAGACTACATCATCTGCCCAAGTGGGATGCAGATTACACAGAAAATCTTAACTCTGGCTTTTCTGACTTTTGACTTTGCCATGGTCACATTATTTTAACAGATATTTTTAGCTATAATGAATCTTTAATTATGTAATTCATATACATATGCACATCCTATTTTAGTATAAGATTGTATCATTATTATTTATAAACTCAGTTTCACAAAAAAGAGACTTCAAAAAAAACAGATGGCTTTTTGGGAACTGAGTTGGCAATGCAGAGAGTGCCACCTCATGGTGCTTGCTAAAAAAGCATATCCAGAAGAATTGTTCTGCTTAAATGCAGAAGTAAACACCATGAAATATTTACCAGCATGTATCACTAATTCAGAAAGTTCCTTCTTAAATAAAATTTCATTTTCCTAAAAGCTAATGTTGACTAAGCCTCTGTCAATTCCAACAAGGAAAGGGAAAGATTCTTCTTTCATATGCTTCTAATTCTCTTCTGCAAATTCTCAGCGTATATAGCACAGCATACATTTGTTCAGAGATAAAATATATATCAAGTAATTTTCCTGCTAACTCACTTTTCTGGCCTTATTTCAAAATCCCAATTTACAGCTTTCCAAATAATCTCATTACTATGTTACTTCAAATTAATTGCATTCACACAGTAGAAAATAACTTTTTACAGAGATAGGACACAGTATTCTGGCACTGCCTGTGCCAGCCGTCCCTTCCACTTGCCTTCCAAGCAGAGCCTTCAGACTGCCGGTGTTTTTCTCAAAAGCCCAGTTCCTGCAGTTATGTCAAACCACGAGACTTTTAGACCCTCAAACAAAGAAAAATAAGTTTCTGGCTCTTGCAACTGTGGGGAAATGGACCAAAAAATATCACCTCTAAAATTTTGTAATGAAAAAAAGAATCAGTCTAAAGTAGTTTGATCATGTCAATGTAAATCTCATAACTTGGAGGACACCAGCTTTCCTGAGTGATCGATATTTTCTTCCTCCTTTCAACTACATTTCTCTACAGAAAGAGGCAGAAGCTCAAAAAGCTGTCAGGAAATGCAGGAAAAGAAAAAAATAAAAGAAAAAATAAAAAGGACTGACACACTATGTTATGTGATATGATACACTCCTGTGAGTCAGGGTCCTCCCTAACCTCTAAAACAAAGTTGGGAACAAACTGCTCTATTTGTTTTTCTCTTCTGTATGGCTCTGAGCCATGAGTGAAGGAACTTGAAACAAAAATCCAGCAGAGACAGAAAGCCATATTCTCTAACATAACTGTCAAATGCAGGTTTACCATCAACAAAATGTTTGTTCCGATTAAAGGTTTAGACAGCCTTGGCTTTGATTCCACAACATTGGAAACTGCCACATTTGCAGCTCAGGAACGAGGCCGACTCACAGTGTACCCCAAATATTGCCTGGCATGAGAGAGAGTGCTCTTTAGCATCTCTGCATCCCTGTGTATGCACAAACTCATCTGTACCCTAAATCCCGTATTTCATATCATTGTATTGTTACAGAAGTTTCTGGTGCTGTCTAAGAACAGTTAGTCTCTCAGAACTGAGCATTAGTTTTCAACATAGCTACACTAAATATACAAGTAGTAATGGGGGTGGAGGGGAGGGGATGGAAATGATACACACAAGAACAGGGAAAAGAAAAGACTAGAGACACAGATACAAAGATAATGACAAAAAAACATACATCACACTTACCCTCAGCAACATCATCATCCACCATCAGCTTGAGGCTCTTTCCTCGCCGAACTACCCGGACAGTATGCCACTCATTGTCATTAAGCTTCTGTCCAGCATAAAGAGTTTCAGGTCCCTTGCCTGGGGATGGTGATAGGTACAACAGTTAAAGGCAGAACCCCAATCAGTTTAGTGTTTGCTCAATGGGAAAAGTCACCAAAATCAACCTGGTGTGATACGGACTGGCAGACTGTGTAGGTGTATTATGACCCGTAATCAGCCCTCACACCCACACTTTCCCAGCACAGATGGAAGTCAGGGTCAGAAACTCTCCCACTAGGTGAAGTGCCTTCCTCTGCAGAGCCCACAGGTCACACACACTTAAAACAGGGATAGAAATCTCTCTTGTGCTATGGTATTAATTTCCAAATATCATATTGTACAAGGCACTGCAGTATTAGAAAAACAAGCTGGTGACAGAAGCATCTCTACAGTGAAGTCATTACAAGAGAATTTTGCTCTCCTAAGAACTGGATTTACAACAGCCCCAGGGTCCTTGGGATTCTTTCCAAAGTTAATTGCATTGGTCTCTCAACACTTAGATATCAAACACCAGGTTGGTTTCAGTATTAAAAAAAGAAAAAAAAGCCCCTGAAAACAAACACCCCCACCCCGCCCCAACCTCAAGCCCCACCCCCCCCAAAGGAATATCTATTAAAAAAAAAAATTAAAACCATAGGAAGACAACCACTCACCAACCTGGCTGATTGCTCTAAGGTTCTTTGGCAAAGCAGCCTGGCTATAAGGTGCTTACTTCACCCCCCGAATTACAGGTCAAAAGGGAAAGAAAAGCCCTTTTTCTCCAAAAGGTAAAAACCACAGTTGCCCTTGTAAACAATGCTCCTGGGAAAACAGCATTAGTGCTACCCATGTTTGTCCAGTTTTGCTGCTCACCCATCACAGTTGATAGGAAATTACTTAAAACATTAATTGTTTCAATTCCAGGACTGGAACAACTCATTCATGTTAAACAGTACATGAAATTGAATAACAGCGTGTGATAAAAGCATCCATGCTCATTTCAGTACAGTACTGGAGTGCTTTTTGACAGAGGATTATAAGAGAAACGCAGAATAAGGACAGCAGAGCTTGTTGCACATCAGATCTGGTCCCACTGAACCCAAGAAAGAAAAAGCAAGGCACATTGGAGATATTAAAAGAGACAGGAGAGGAAAAACAGGAGGTGTTGCTACAGCTCAGCGTACTGCATTGGTAAAACTAATACCAGACATGCAAGTTATTTCTCTGTGTTTGTTCAACACAAGCCAATCAATCTTTTTATTCAGATAGTGCACAAACAGCATTTATTCTGTCCAGTTTTCAATGGACTAGTTACATAACACAGAATAAAATCTGATACATGTCTTCAGGTGAAACTCTGTACAAGGGGGTGGACCGACTCTGATCTGTGCTATGTAAAAGTAGCATATTCCATAGTGAGACAGAAGTGAAGGAAGGTGTGGGAATAATATCTAAGGACTTTACATAGCCCACAGTATGCACACTGAAACGTTAGAGTCAGTAATTGCTTTTTTACGGAGGGGGAACATGGGCAAAGAACGCAGTGTCCTATTCAGGTAGGATGCAACATGTAGCAAGGGAACCCTATGGAAGGAGACCAAAGAAAAACTAATATTCTGTTATTTCTCTTAAAAAAAAAAAACAACGTGTTTAATATCCTTTCAAATAAAGCCCATTCCGAGCCAATTTTACTGTAGAGCAAAGGAAAAAAAAATGTTTTTCTACAGTTACCTGACAAATAAGAGTCATTCTTGGATTAAAAGGACAGTCATATATTGCAGTTACAGAGAATACCTCAATGGGAGAAAGAGTCAGATATGCTGACTTTGCTCAGCTGCCAACACAACCCTTTCTAGGCAGTAGCTCTGTGTTGAACAGGGTTGAGTAACTCAAAGTTGCTGACCTTTTAGTTCCTACATTTCAGCCCTAGTCTGACAAAACAGGGGGCAGCCTAAATGAGCTGGTTTGGCTTGTCATTGCTATCTTGACACCCACCGTCACACTTCCAAAATAGAACTGTGACACCGACAGATGTTATCTGTCTAGATTTTCAGAAAACGTAGCTTAACCAATTAACAAATAAATTAGTAGGAAACTTCAGCTTTCCAACTTCTTTTTCCAAATGCATAAGGTTGTCTACAAATGAGATTACTATTTAGAAGCAATCAGTTAATAGTTTTTGCTAATACAATTGCAAATTAAGCACTGAGGATGCAAATTATTCCATGTTATCTAAATGCATGGCTTGATCAGCCAATTCAATATTTTGCCAGTAGGAACAAAAAAAAAAAAAAAATAGAAGTTTTTAATCTTTTTCTTCACTCACAAACCTCCATTTTGTATGCAACAATGGGCATTGGCTTCTTTTGGTAGGGTTACGTGGATAACACTACATAGAAAAAGTCAATACACAAGCATACTCAAGAGCATTCAGGTAAGTTTTTAAGTCCAGACATATTGAAGTTAAAAAACCCCGAAGTGTCATGCAAATATTACTTTATTCTATTTAAACTATTTTCTTTTCAAATGCTTTCCAGACATTTACACAGCCAGTGGGCTGACCTGAAAAGCAGAAAAATTGTCCCCCCCATTATTCATTCGCACACAGCCAGTTGAATCACTGCTCCCTGTGTAAGCTACCATTGAATTTCAAGTGGTTCTAGGAACTGTACAGAGAAGGACTCCTACATCAGGATGCTAAATTTCATTTTTTTGTTCATGATTACTACATGTGCTGTTATTATATAGACACCTATATGTGATCAATTTTTAAAAAACAACTTGAAGATTCCCAATCCAACAGCTGCAGATACTGGGGAGAACAGGAAGGAATGGGCCACATGTAGCAGAAGGATAATCTTCTCCCTAAGTACCATCTCCTGCCCAGTAAGACATCTCTGTGGTCTTGCAGCTGAACACACAGAAATAAGTGTATAGACCAAAGTCAATGGAGTTTTTGTTGTCCTGTAGGTGTGGAGTTTTTTTGTCATCTCAAGCTGCCTGCACCTGCATCACCCTGCAGCTAGAACAATCCAGAGGCAAGAGGAAGAAAAGCAGAAAGTTAGCTGGACAGAGAAAAAAGTCAAAGACTTACATCTTCCTTTTGTGCAACATTTTTTTTAATGACAAAAGACAAAGATAAGGAACTCTTGCAGCAATGTTACAAGCTGGATGCCTGGAAGCTATTTATACTATTAATACTTTTGATGAGAAGGCAGTTGAGTATTATGCAATTTTTCAATTTATTTAATTTTTATGAGTCATAAGAGTAAAAGACAACATAACAGGAGAAAGAATAAGAAAGCTTCTGCTGCAGCAATAACTTCATTGTTAGGCTGCCAGAGCATTACTCCTGTTGGTGTTTCCAGCCTTCTTGGTCAATCCATTCCCCTTCCTAATGTCCTTTAAGTAACTGTGTATCATGCAGAACTGATCACTACTTCTCATTTTCAAACTCAAACGAGGCAGACTAGCATGCATTACTTTAGTACTCTGAAGTGGCAAACACTACTTAATCAGAAGCAAACATCTCTCTTTCTAGTCTCCCCATATTCTGGAGATGAGCTGAGCTGCAGTTAAGGCTTATGGAGCAACTATTACCTGATTCAGCTGCAGTGACTCCTCCTCATGACCTCATCAATCCTTCGACACCTACTCAAAACTTGTGTGCCTATTGTTAATAAAAAAAACCTAGTACATGCATTCAAATATGAAGAACTCTTTCCAATCTGCCCAGGATGCCCCAATCATTATCTGTGTATCAAAGTTGCACCGTTGCTAGCAAATAGCTTGACCCAAATAGAGTATATAAAAGTGCCAAGAATAGACATGCCAAAGTATAAAGGATCAAAAAGTAGTTCACACCTTCTGAAAATGCCAAGTTACTTCTCATCTGGCCCCCAAGAACCTGCTCATTTAGAACAAACAACTGGCCAAAGGGATGCAGTTAAAGCAATAGCTCTGAACACACAAGCTATTATCCACCCTCAGGGGTTAACAGCACACAGAATTTCCCTCCTATGAAAGGCAAAGGAGACAGACAGTTAATCCCCTTCACGAGTTCCTCACAGGTGGATCAAAAAGTGTGCTTTTACCCTTGGTGCAAGCTGTCATTATGTGATCCATTAATACGATTAAAATGACCTTCAAGAACCACAGCTATCTATATTATTGCGTCTTATCTAACGTTACAGAAGAGGTCAAACATTCAAGTCTACAGAATGGCAAAAGAGACGACCAGAAAGGACTTTGCCAGATTGATGAGAATGGAAAAGGCTCTTCCTCATTACAATTGCAACAATAAATAATTCTACAGTGATACAATAATGCTTTTTAGAGAAAACTCTTAGTAACAATAAAAAGGTTTTATCTGTTTGGTGGTTTTTTTTTAATATATATCATTAAAGTGCTCAGCTGTCATGTCAGCTTTGTTCAGTAGAAAGATATATTATTGTGCCTGTTTTATACAGGGCAAAATCCTTCAGGAATGCCAACAGTGTCTCAAAAGGCAGGGAGGCGCTGGGAAAGGGAAGATTCTTAGTGCCTTTTTTTTCTTTTTTTTTTTTTTGGGGGGGGGGGGGGTGGGGGGGGAGGGGCACGTGGTACACAGGGAACAGGGGACATCGGTTATTTTTACTTACACTTTTACAAAATAACCAGAGAAGCTATGATTCATTGCGAAAAACACATGTGGACAGATTTGTAAAACTTGAGAATGAATCACAAGTCAAGCTGGACAGAGTCTCTCAAAGCTTACAAGAAGCTGATCCACCCTAATTACACATTATTCAGCAATTTCTTATAGAATATTCAGACACGACTACTACAACTACAGAGTGGAATTCTTCCTGTAGCACTAACAGTGTGGCACAGAGGAGGGAAGTTATGAAGCCAATGTCCCACCAGTTTCTCATCCCCAATGCATTTAACAGTGCTTTGTATGATTGTCTTACATCTATAGACTATATAGTAATATTCGTGACAGAATTATGCATAGCTATGCAATATGGAAAATCTCTTATGTAGATGTTAACATATTAAACACAGAATTCTCTTTTCCATATACTGCATTTTCCAAAGATAGGTAGAAAATATTCTAGGTCCAAAGATATTCAGCCACAACTTCTACAAGCAGGTTTGAACAGACAGGGAAAGGGGAAGAAATGGTTTTAAGGACAAAGATGCTGCCAATTATTCACACACCTTTATGGCTTCCTGATATGTAGTGAGTGCCTACAAGGAACAGGGATAACATGAGCATGGCTCAAAATTAGAGCTGGCAACCGCTCTGAAAACCTTAAATATCTCTGGTCCTGGTTGAATACAAGTTGGTAGCGTAAATTTTGTTGGGTGTTTTCAGGCAGCACTAGTAGGGACAAAGTGTTTTAGGAAGGTCTTTTTCTTGACCAAGATCCACTGTCCAACTCCAGGAGCATTGTTAATTCCTAGGGAACAACTGGCAACCCCAGGCTCTCAGTACATTGTGGACATTTATGTAGATATCCCAGTCAAATCAACACATAGTCATATACATACACACTTGTTTTGCTCATATACAGGTTTTAGAATCCCCCTTTTCAAGACAATGTTAGCTGTCAACTAGGAATAAGCAGTTGCACTTTCCTACAGATAGTCAATACCTTCATCGGGAACCTTACCTGCACCAACCTTTCCGTTTCCTCAAGGAACAGGATCACTTCCATGTACTACCCCATGTTAAACAAAACATAATAAACACTTACAAAACAAATGCTTTTAGCAGGGCTTACAGAAAAGTTATGTTTACAGCTTTACAGAGTGGCTTCATTGGGAAATCAATAACGTTGAGCATGATTTATACCAGCCTACCCAGAAGCAAAGCTTAATTATTTATATCCATACAGCAATAAAAAGTGCATACATAAAATCATCTAAATACCCACAGAACCAATTAGTCTCACAAGTGCAAATAAGAACAGCCACCCCAAAAGCCAAACTAATCAAGTGCATGGAATTAACTCAGCAAATAAATGGAAAGTAGCAAGACCACTCCACTAGATCTCTTAGCAACATATCCCAGTCTCCCTATAAACTTGACAAAAAATAAATTAAGGTGGGCCTAACTGTTTGGATACAATCTGTTTTAAAATGCCTTTACAAAAATAAGAGTTCTTATTTAGAAAAAAAATATTGTTACTTGCTTTTTCTATAAATACATATAGCACCATATTGAATGACTTTTGCTTTCATTTACAGACATTCTAGACAATGGCTATATTAATGACTCAACATAAATTCAGGCAGCATTCAGCATGATTGGAGCTTGTTCATACAGCTCTTAAATAAGACTTAGTGCAGAAACTACATTGTGTACCTTTTACCTGACGTGAATATAATTCGTGATTAAGAATAAAAAAGGAGACTATTTGATTGCACAAATTACACTTTTGTCTAGGTTTTTCCATCAAGGGCAGTGGGTTATTCTCCTTGTTTGCCTCAATTTCACCGCTGCTGAATTTTAACACTTTTATAGACTACATAACTACTGTCTATCTCTACAGCAGAAATATTTTTAACAGACATCAGGAAAACATTTGTGCTAACAGAAAATTGATTCTCCCCGAGTCTTTAAATAAGAGATTACAATTTCAGCAAAAGGATGTTTCAGTGCTTCTGAACAAAATTTTATACTGACCTGGAAAACATTCTAAATGTTTCGACTTCAAGCTAAATGAAAAAGTTTTCAGTGTTCAAAAATAAAATGAAGGTTTTTATTATCTACTCAAGATATTAGTCATTTTTAATGGTAATAGATCATTTCCCATTTCTATTGAGGTAGCTATTTCCACTTCTAAAGAAAGGAATTCTATTTTGTATTCACAATCAGCTGGGAGGTCAAAAAAGGACACAGAAGTATGAAAAAAAAAAAAAAACAAAAACAATCAAGTATTCATGCTTTTAAAATTATTATTTACAACAGTTTAATTAAATTAACTAAAAAATTATTTAAGTCAGACTGGTTCTACCTTTGTTTTTAGATAGGGCTGGCATTGGAAACACTTCACACATGATCAGAAGTATATGGCCTTCTGGTCAAACAGATCAGGGCAACGAAAGCTTCAGCGTAGGTATAAAGAACTCAGAAGCTGCTGTACTGTGATTAATGTACATTTTAGCTAAGGAAATATTCGTACACACTAGATTTTCAGAGGGCAAAGCTCAAGAGAACAGTTAGTGCAAGCTGGGCAGCAAGGCAATCACAGAGCAGGTCCTGCTCCAGCGACTCAGAGAGCAGCCACTAGAGGGAAACCACCACGTTCACTAACCCTGCTCCCGAGACAGTTTCATAGAAGTACAAACGAATTGCAGTACTCAAAGCATTGCTTTCCAGAGTCTCACCTGTTGATATGTTTTGCTCTGAAGATGACTACACCTCTGTGATGAATAAAATAACTCTAGATCTTCAGTGCAGATTCGTCCCGTAAATAGCAAATACCTGTTCACTTCAGGTATATTCATTTAATGGATGCAGCTTGCTATCCAAGAAATGAGTCTGTGGCTCAAGAAACACACAAAACCTCCAAGTCTTACCATAGAACAGAATTTTAAACCAACGATTACAGCAACAATTATGCACAGACTTTTGCAGACCACAACAGCAATAGAGATGTAAATAAATCCTGTTTTAAGACAGCTTTACATGTTAATAGCTTTCCGGTGATGCAGTGCTAATCAAAGCAAGATGCATGCATGACAAAACTAGAGATTGAATTCTTCTGGTTATTCCTGGGTAGATATAACAGCACAGGCATCAAAAGCAAACAGCTTCTCACTAATACCATCAATGTCTCTTACTCAAAACACAGATGGACTGTGCTACCAACAGCTACAAGGTAACCATATTTTCCTCTTCCTGTTTAGTTTCAAATCTCATTATAAATGTTACAAACAAGTGGATTCATCACAACGATAGTGAGAAAAAGATACTGGAGGCTGAGACAATTGAAGTGAGCGACATCAGGTATCATGCAGGCACACATATAATAGCAATGCAATAATTTGACTACTTACTGCCCAGACAAGATTCGAACTACTTATCTCCGAGAAGAAGAAACAGAAATCAAAAGTACAGGTCTCTAAACCAAGTACCCCCAAAAGCTCTTTGCTTCTCTTATGTTAGTAAGAAACTACATTAGAGTAGGTTGTAGAAGCCTGTTATCATCCCATTTGGTGAGCCCTGTCGTGCTCTAATTGCCTCTATTACTTCATTAGAAGGAATTACTTGAATTTTCAAGTCATCTGATTATTATTTTAGAGGTTTTTTGTGCCTTTGTTTGTTTGTTTTTAAAGTATTATAGCAGCTACTTCTCATTGAAGTCTGAAAGCAAGGAGATTAGAAAGCAAGACAAATCAGTCAAGATGTGGCAGTACAATGTCTTATAGTAATTGCAGACACATGTTTCAGGACCACTTTCCAACAACAGGATAGCATCTTTGTTCTTTCAGAACACAGAAAACAACGGCCAAGAAAGGGACTCCTCTTCTCAAAGACACATTTAACAGTTGAACAGGCAGTTCAGTCGGAGGAAAAACTCAGATCTTTGAAGCTCCAGTCACAAATATTTCATCAAAAAAAGCTCAAAAGTTGTTTAGGAAATGTTGCATAAACCTCATTAACAGCACAGTGTAAGAACAGAAGACAATCCTGATACCAACACTTCTTTATTCAGATACTGAAGGCAAAGACCAGCAGCATCATATATTCAGAGGACTAAAATTTCTTCCTCATTTAAGTACCTTTCCTGGTGGCACCCAAGTGCCTGAGGTCCTACAAATGCACACACAGTTATCTCCGTGGTTGCTAGGATTATTACATAAACTAGTTTCAACCTCCCTCTAAGAGCATAACAGCCAGTATCACAGAAATTATCTCCCACTATGATTACAAAAGCAGCAGGATTCCAGTCTTCTGCAGGGGGTGCAAAACACTGCATACACTCTTGAGGTTTAGTTCTCTTTTTGCAACGCTCCCTCTATTCTGAAGTTTGCCACTTTTTTTTTTTTTTTTTTCTTTTTTTTGACCTATGGTGACAGATGAGTAGTTTTGTAGTTCTCCCATTGAATGTGAGACAGTATTTATAAGTCTACTGAGAACTCCATATGTACTGGGAGGGAGAACATCAGATGCATATAACTCATACTAATAACAAATATAAACAGCAACTAAAATTTGCAGGTGGAGACCTTCTGGTTTCAGGTGTTACTGGTAAACTGTGTGTGCATAACAGGTAACGTACCTCAGTCTGCTTTGCCTGAACTGAGAAACTCTGGTGAGAAGGATGGTAAGTGGCACTTCAAACTACATGCAACGGTGTTTTGCTTAAGGAGTTACTGATGAAGGATCAAGTACTTCTGCAGAGCTGAGGGATCAGTAGTGCAGGCTGGAGTGTTTAATGTTAAAGGCATTTAAAAGCTTAACCATCGAGATGTCTTTCATGTGGAATAGAACAGAGCTTAGCTTTTTGAAGAGTCATTGAAATAGGAACAGTTAGCACAAGATAGTGACCATGTGGCAACACATTACAATATCCTGACTGAAAACCCTCTTGATATTTCATTGGTATGTATTTTACCTATATAAGGTAAGCCACATTTTAGTAATGACTATACATTTTCAGGTTACATACCAGATAACAAGTATGACCCACTAAAAACACTTTATGGTAAATTTTCACCTACACAAGGACTACAGACATAGGGACAGTCTTTCTAAATGCCCCTTTGTCCTTTCTCTTATCGAGCTGTAAGTTAAACTCTTCCTTTTTGGTTGCCATCCTCTATGCCTTTCATTTATATCTATTCTTTTATATATTTGCATAATTCCTAATTCTTCCAGCACACGACAATGCTAATGCATGCTCAAAATAAGGTTGGATAATACTGCAGACCACATTTGGTGAGGCAGAAACTGAGACAAACTTGCACCGCCCAGAGCATCACAGCAAAAGCTTGGTCCCTCTTGAATAAGTGTTTTCCTTTCCCTTTAGCAAACTTTGCAAAACTGGATAAAACCCGACTGAAATTTGGAAGCCTGCAGTGAATACTGACTTTAAAGATTAAGACACAACCAGCAGACAAGAAGCTGGTTAGAAGTCTAGCTGCAAGTAATTTGTTTAATGCCACTTAACCCTTCTATTTCCAAAAACCTCTCAGCAATTCTTTCACAAACCGCCAAAAGAACTGGGACCCTGCTAGCAGGAGCCCATCTGAGTCATAGCAACAAGATCTGTATCCACTGATTAAAATCCTCCTCAGGTAGTTTAAAGACACCACAAATCTCCAGTCTACTGGTAGCACACACTGGTTCCTTTTACTTGAACTGAAAAACCCAGATGGTAAGGATGACAAATGGTACGTAGATCTCCATGCAAGAGACTCCTTTATTTAGCTTAAGGAGCTATCAAGGAAGGATCACCTGCTTCTAGAAAGCTTAGGGATCAGCAGTACAGACTGAAGGATAGTTGAGGATTTACAGATAAAGATGACATCTGAGGCAAATATTGAGAACTCCTTTGAAATTCAGATTTTAAAGTTACAGCTTTCATGTCGACTAAGGAAAAAATGCCCTCAGAGAAGAAGGGGAAAGGATGATAAAGCTAAGCACATGTGGCTTTAAACACATCTACACCTTTCTGGCCCCAGAGCTCTCAATGACAAACAGTGTCTATTATCCAAAGTGAAGCCACCCCTCTTCTCAAACATACATCCCAAGTCATTGTGTTTCATATGTATGCCTTCATACAAACTCTGCATATTTCATGTAACATCCACATGTAACTCTTGTGTCACTAAAATTAGATAGGATTACAGAAAAGAATTAGTTGGAAGGAATCATCCTAAAACTGCCACAGACCAGGAGAAAGAGAAAACAACGCCAGCAGACCTCTTCCCACCAGGAAATAGACTTATTCCTGGAAAAGGTACCGCTAAGCCTTTAGAGATCTCCTTTTCTCGCCCAATACAGGGGAGTTAGTAATCACTTTGAAAAGACCAGAGCGCTGACAGCAATGTCAGAGTACACATAATGAATTAAACACAAGGAAGGAAAGTAGTGACTTCATAGCTCCCAAGATCAATTGATGCCTGTGCATGTTCATCAGCCATCTTGGTTCCAAGGGTTATCAATTCTTACGTACAACACTTCAAATAGTAGTAGTAGCCTGAATTATAAAGTTTCTAAAGAAAACAAACAAAAAAGTGATCCAGTTGTATTGGACTACATATTAGTTCAAGCTGTTCCAGAGACACTAAAGCAATAAGGTTGTTGGACTATCAAACAATAGTATGTGTTGCCCTCTGGCCAAGTTGTAAAAACAGTAGAATTTGATTAATGGCATAAACTGGTCACAAACATCTCTCTAGCAGTTTCATTTTCTGTTGAAAGCTTAGTGACAGGCATACTTTGTTTTGCACTGCAAGTTTGGAGAGACATCATTTTGCTCTGAGAAAATGTTACTTCTGTGTCAATTTTTAGAAGGCACACACAAGATAACAATACAAAACTCCCACAGCCTCTATTTCCTTTGCTGGTTGTCTGTTAGTAGTGGTTACAGGGATGGGATCTCTCTCTCTCTTTCTCTCTCTCTCTCTATATATATATCTGTATATCTTTTTCCCCACTACATCTTCATTTCCAGCTGGTGAACAGCTGGCATGTTGCAATGTTGAGAAAACCAATATTTCTCTCTTATTTCTATTATTCACAAGAGCATTGTGACAATTAATGCATGTTTAGAAAGCATTCAGATCCTATGCCGAACAAATGCTGTAACATCACTAACATTTACATAGTATGTACCACCAGTAAATATTTAAAAAGTATCACAGCAGCAGAATATTTACAGATTCTCTTTAAAATGTGGATCTATAGATTCTAGAATCAGTGCAAGGTAAACACCACAGTAACGACAAGTGATCAGCAAGTCCCAGGTGTCAATCAGTTGAAGAGAATGGATTCCCAGGACATAGCACCCGAGAGCTAACGTGGGCCATGACACAGGTGATAGAGACTACTATATAGGGCAAGGCTCTTATGATCTATGCAGTTCCCTTGATTTCAAGGTCAATAAGCACTCCTTCTCAAGGAGGTGTGGTTTTTTGTGTGGTTTTTTTTTTTTTTTTTTTTGGGGGGGGGTGTTTTTTCCTGTTGTTGTTTTTAAATGAGAAAGAATAAGCTACCTTAGAATGATTCATTAAGATCTGCAGTCCCACTGTAGAATCAGTCAGGAAAAACAGATGCCACTGCTTAGCTCATCACACCCCTGAGAACATTAATTATGCAGGGAAGTAAGGGTTTGACTGATTATTCAAGGCAATAGCCAAGCCTTGAGAATGCGAATTACACCACCGTTTCATTTTGTGTGCTGGTTGGGGTTTTTTTGGTGGTTTTGGTTGTGTGGGGTTTTTTTGGTTTTGTTTTTTATGGGATTTTTTGTTTGTTCGTAGTTGGGTTTTTTTGTGGTTTTTGGTTTTCGTGTTTTGTTTTTTTTTTTTTTTTTTTTGGCGGGGGGGTGATTGGTTTTGGTTTCATTTGTTTGTTTTAATCTGCATTGGTAATGAATTCTTTAGATACTGATTCCTAAACTACTCCCTCTCACTGGTTTGTGACCTTATATCAAGTACAGCATTTCCAACCAGCAGTCTGAGAAGGAGCTGGACGGCCTGTATGAAACAGAGGCCCAGGCAGCTGTCCCTAGTCAACAGCCTAGTGTTTAATCACCGAATGGCCCACAGAACTTGTAACATGGAAGAACACTCAGAAAAATACTAATCTGCGTGCTTCAGATCCACGTGCTCTTCTCACAGCTTAAGGTCTAATTCTTGCTGATTCCCTTACTGGTGACATAGGCCAGGAAAGCACTTCTGGGTCTAGAGTACAGCAATGATTTTGACATCTTCTCTGCTACCCATGTCGCCCATACCAAAAAGCAAAAGGGAAAGAGAAGGAAGCAAGTTTGAATCCAAGCCAACCCAGCAGCTCTTTAACAACAAGAACCCCAAACAAGCAAGAGCGCCAGCCCCGTGCTGATCTCTTCATACATTGTTATTTAAACGCACACACACGACCCCCGCTACCCGTTCCTGCCCGCGTCTCACGCACAGCCCGTGCCCGCAGCCCCGCACCGGCCCTTGGGGCGCGACCCGGGGCGGCGGCGGCTCCGCTCCGCCTCTGGCGCCCTCTAGCGGCCGCGAAGCGGCTCTGCCGCAGCCTCCGCCCCGCCGCTGCAGAGCGGCACCGCTTCTCTCTCTCTCTCTCACTTATTTGTGTTGTTGCTGGCGGGGTCGTGAGGAGGAAAGAAATAAGTCCTGACGCCTTTTCACCGCAAAAAATTAGTTAACGGTATTTCAAATTGATAGCAGTTCAATTTTAATAAATGCAGCCTTCATTAAGTCGATGGCAGCTCGATTTTCAGAGGTGCTGAATGGGAACTGTAAAGCACATCGCTCTGAAAAATCGGACAGAAGGTACCTAAATTCAAAGTCTCAATACATGACAGACCACTACTAAATTTCATCTCCCAGTTTTACAGGAAACAAAGTGTTTATAAATGTGTCATTTTTCATTCGCTTCCAAGTCCAGTTTAAAAGTTGCTAAGCATTTGTATAATGCAAAGCATGCTTAGTATCAAACAGGTAAACGAAGTTTACCTAGTACAAGCTTGCAAGCAACCAGGTCACTTCTAATATTGCTAAACATCACTGTAGTAATTTCAAGCAGGCAGAGAGTAATTTAATTCCAAGTGATCACAGTATTTCTAATCTCTCGTTCAACATCAGTAGCAGCACAAAGCAAAACAGCTTCTAGTTTTATACCAATGCTGACTGCTAATGATGTGTCAAATGCAGGCACACGGTTTCATGCAAAGAGCAATAAAAAGACTATTTGTATCAGAACACCAATCTAGGACAACCATCTGGATCAGCAAATTTAGTCTTTTGTATCTATAGCCAACTACGCAATAGCCACATAGTCAAAAATGATGCACAAAACATCTGCTCGCACCAACAGATAAAGAAATACCCCTTCAGTATATAAACAAATGGAATGTAAAAATGCACCTCTTCTGTGACTTTCCTCTTCTATAAGCCACATCTTATTATCCACTGAAGAATACTTGCTGGCAGCATATAATACCATGTATATTGGATTATGATATTCAGGTGAGTCTTTGTACTATAGGCAAACACATGGGTGTGAAACAAGGATTGTACCAAGGAGGTGCTGCATTAGTACAGACGATATTTAGCATCTGAGGAATACAAAGAACTGGAGGTATTTTTGGTTCAATGAACAAAGTGGAAACATCAGAGGAAGGAAAAGAAGATCACTTCAGACCAACACAAAAATGTCCTTGTTTTTTTGGACCAAAAATTGCCCCTGCCCCCTCACCCTAAAAACAAACCAGATATGGTTCAACATAGAGGTTTTGAATTCGAAGCTGAAAAGGGCTGAAAGTACTCTGTCAATTCCTTCTTTGCTGTGGTGTTCAATGGCAAGGTCTGCCCTCAGGTCTCCAAAGCTTCTGACATATATACATTCATGGGACCACAAAGGCTGCATTCAAAGGTACTGAGGCAGCCAACTACTGACAATGCAAGAACATCTTCAATCACCTTAGAAAGGCTGCAGTTGCAGGAGGTCGGAAGTGACAAAAAAAAGTAGAAATAAGCTCTAGAGACCCCTTTCCAACCTAAATCATTCTACAAAAACATTTTGTTTCACTAGTGACCAGAAGTTTTTGTTTTTACTGACTAGGAAAGGAGGTAACTTTATAATAAATTAAATGCTGACACATTGTTAGAAATGAAAAGTCAACATATTTTTATATTAAATGTGATAACATTTTTATGTTTGCTATTTCCTTTTTCATGAACACTTGCCAAGTTCAGCCTAAATTCTCAGATAGATGCAGTCAACATAAATCTGCACTTTCCAGCTAATAAACTGTTCAAATCAAAACACTTAATCTAGTTCTACTCGGCAGCTGCTTTCAGCAATGCTACTGCCGAAAAAATACAAAATATTTTGAGAAAAACCTCTATTCAGAAAACTGCATATAAAATTAACTACTTCAGGAAAAGTCTATGGACTAATGTCCCAAATTACCAATATCTATTTAGCTCATCTACCGACCAACATGTATTAAAATATTCTTAGCATCAGACATCAAAACCACCAACCGCATATCTGCACCATTACCCAGGAAAACTGGTCCTGATCAGGTCTACGAGCTTCACCTGACCCAGAGCTCTGCTGTACAACAAGCAGTGATGTTCTGCAACGTTTCTCCATAAGTCCCTATCCAAAGAAAAACAGGCTGCATTTCCACTGCGCCTGACCTGACAGATTTCCTCTGACAGAGAAAGCACGAGGACACATTTCTCCTGTATTTCTCTCACCCTGAGCAAATATCAGGAACTACTTATTAAGTCAAATTGTAAGACTGTGCAGGGAAATGCCTAAATCTCCTTACAAAGGCTCTGTCTGTGACAGTTTACAATTTCCTTCTTGACAGTTTCAACCTCCTTATTAACGTGATAAAATTTGTGCATATGACCACAACTAGTACAGGAGGAATTTATTTTGTTATACTCAGAGTTTATGTCCACTTAAGGAAAGATTAATTTTTCTGGTGGCAAGATTGACACTAATGCTACACAATCACTTCTCTGGCATTAGTCCAGAGCCCCTGCTACTCCTGTGCTTTTATATTCAGTTAACATTTATTTTCACGAGACCAAGAACTACAGCTAAAACTAATTCTCTGAACAGGTCTAGTACCTTTTGTCATTGGTATTTGGGGTGAAATTGTAGCACAAGGCTGAGTTCAGTCTGGCTTTTGTTACTACAAAGACCGTTTCTGCATTCTGTCATTCTGAAGGAAATATGTACGTGTGAAGGCATGGCAAGGAGATGCAAAGTAAAAAGAAAGCTTTCCAGATGTGGTTTCTCTACCACCCCCTCCTTCTCCTCCTCCTGTATTTGTATTTTATCTTATGGGCAACACACTGGATGTGCAACAGAATCACAACTGGTCAGGATATAGTGAACAGTCCCACCATGCATTCTATGTCATTCATAAATGACAAGGACCCAAGTGGTAAAGCATCTCAGCAAATGACTGCATTTTGGCAAGGCTCAGAGAGGCTTTAGTTCCATTATTAACCTTTTTTTAAAAAAATGGAAATATTTGTCAGCAATATATGTATTTATAACAACTTAGGTATCCATGAAGCTTAATCATAAAGCATGTTAAGATGCAAAAACAGTTCAAGAATTTCTTGGAAAGCAATGCAGACAATAACTAGGACAAAGGAATACCCTGGAAATATAGGCATAAGAATCTTCCTTTTACTGCTAATTTCCGTCATGTCCAATGACACTGAGCGAGTCCTAGACAGAACATGAATTAGTGGACGTTAGCCACTTGAACAGCTAAAACAGCATCATAACTATAGTCTAGGTATACTGATAGGACATTAATCATGATGAATTATCTTCCAAATTAATAATTACCAGAAACTACCAGTTACCTTGTCACTTCAAAATTCTTTCAGAATTTTCTCTCCACTTTCTCCACTCACCTATCCCTTCAAAATAATTCAACACATCAAATAATAAGAAGAGAAAAAAAAAAAAAATTCTAAAGGCTCAGAGGGAAAACCTCAACATTATAGACAGACTGCATGAGCCCTTGGGAACATTCAAAATACATTCAAACTTGCAAAACTCAAACACAAAGAGTTAGTTCCAGCTGACGCCTTACACTATCCTGTCACTACAGATACATAACAGAGATAAGACGTGACCTCAAAGAGCTTTACATTTAAATAGTCATAGACTAAGAGGCATCTCTCTTTTTCTTATGGAGCCATTACAGAACAGAGAGGTAGAGGAGTCTGAAGTCCCAACACTCATATTTCTCACAACATAACAGGTTAATAGGCTTTTCCTACGTTACAGCAATATTTAGAGACTTCTTGCAAAATATTACACCTCTCTGTAATGGGTGTTTAACAAAAGTAAATGGCTGTTTAACACTTTGAGCATGAGTGGTTTATTTCTCTAGTGCCATCAGTGTTACTTTTCCCCACAGATGATGGCTGGTAATGTCAAGGTATGGTTAGGAGTCATAGCAAAGAAATAACTTTTGAATATATTGGGAGGCTCTGGTCCATTCTTCAGAGTTGATTGACCTGAATTAGTTCTTAGCTTCGCCTCTAGTACCTGACAGTCACTGCGTAAAACAGGGAGTAATCTGTGCTTCCAAAATGGTTTCTCACATTGTGTCCATGTTGCTTTCATTGCTATGTGTTATGTCTCTCACTTTTCCCCAGCAAGATTCAGGAAGAATCACAAGTTTTACCATGCCAAGAAAACATGACCAGGAAAACAACTACTTTCAAACCTGCTAACATAAGGTCAGCACATACATGCAACTGTGGCCATGTAGGTCTGAAAGAGCCAGTTTGTCCTCAGCTTGCATTTTGCTGGAATTAAATCAATCCCAGCTATAGTATCTTTGTGGTCCATGAGTATCAGTCTTGTCAGGAAGGAGAAAATTGCCTAGGGACCTAGCAACACACAGGAAAAACTGTATATGAAAGTAATCACAAGAATAGCCTACTCCAAAAGCAACACAAGTGAGCTGGGGGCAACCAACATACATGATGCTCCTCAGTTTCCAGTTCTTCTCATTAAGCCTTCTTCACACATTAACTAGAGCTCTAATCAGGCAGCCAGACGTATCAGCCTCTATAGACAATGGAAGCTGTTATGGACAAAAATTACAAGTAATGGCTCAGCAGTGAACGCAGCCCCATCATCTTGTATACATGAACAATTTAGGAATTCACAAGGGGAAAAAAGCCTATGTGCAATATTAACCTGTATTTGAACTTCCTTATCAGCTAGAAAATTAAAAGCCTTCTGCTATCCCACCCAAAGCCTTTCATCTCCAACAGGAGGAAAGATTGCATGCAGAGAATGTTATGCAAGATAGATCCACTAATCAAAAGTGCTCAGATATTTATGGTATAATATGGAGAAAGAACACAAAATAGAACTCCAATTGCCAAGAAGATCCTGTGTCCCCTAGATCTCTTGCATTCAAGACCAGAAGAACAATCTTTGGCACCTACACTGTGATCAGCTGCCACAAAGTCCCAAAGGAAGAGATACAATCTTAAAGCACCAGGATCTAACACCTGCAGATGTTTTAGGACTACGTACTCAAATACACTTTTGAAAGTAAATGGGAGATAGAGCTGGTAATGGTATTTGAGTGCAGTGTTATTTTTCTTACAAAAAAAGAGCAAGATGAAGCATCTTAATTATACCAAACGGTATTGCTATGAAGTTCATGTTGCAGTTCTGCAACCTGGAGGTGCTGCTGACGTGAGTTACAGTTGAAGTGACCCAGAGCAAACAGAAAGGCTTCAACCTTTCGACATTGGTGATTTTTTTTTTTGGTTTTTTTTTGTCACTACATGGATAGCCAAGAGGAACTGATAAGTTGCGAGCTGAAGAAAAAGTTTGGAAGAGCAAACTCTATCCATTAAGACAGTGGTTTTTCTTCATCCAGCCTGCCCAGCTTGCTAAGACTCAAGCAAATCCCCTTTGCTCAGCACCTGATTTTTGTCAGAATACAAGACTGAAAGCTGGTTCTGCCCACTATACCAACACAAAGTCAAGGTTTAGATAAAACCCAGAGAGTACAGACAAAACTAGTATACTAAACTGATGTAACAGTGATGCTTTGAATTAACATGAGTTTTATCTGAAGAAATTCATTGAAGTATAGCAAGTAAGTCTGGCAAAACCGAGGCATACAGTCAGGTATTATTGTCCACAGTTCACATAAACTAAATATACTTATCAATGTATTATTTGTGGATTTAATAAAATCACTGATAAAGAAAAATGCTTGCAATATGGAATGACTGCTTGACTTGTCCAAAAGTGCCTACACAGGGAAAGAGTTGCAAAGATGATCAATGTCTACTCTTGCCAGAATTCACAATTCATTTTCAGTATTCATAATAAACAAGGCACAACAATAACCAAATGTAATATTATTTCCTCATTTATGGTTTAAATTACAGTTTCAATGAGCTTCTGATTTGCAGATCTAAAAAGGGCTGAAAAGCATACCTTCACTGAAATAACCAAAGACTAACCTCTGAATTTTTCTTTTGTTTCAAGCCCTTTTCTTCTGATGACTTCACCTCTATGTAACACCTTTTCATACTTCTGTCATGTGTGCCCTAGCAATGTTGCATGGCCTTAAAAAAAAAAAAAGCATGCCTATGCTATATTTAATCCCAACATACATGACAGCATCAATGTGTGTCATTACCATGGACTTCCCCACAGAACAGCCAAAGCGCACAGCTTCCAAAAGCCTTGATTCTAGTACTGTCTATGACTGCCAACCCCATTTCAATATATTCTCCTTGATAGCTCCCAGCACCTTTCTATCATTTTTATATGATGTTTGCATCCAGTTCTCTTAATCTTTTACTTCGCCATTACATTTTGCTTTGATTAGATTTTATTATTTTCTTTTAATATTAATAGCAAGGTACTTATGTAACTGTTGTATAAATGTGATGGGTTCATGAAAAGCAAAACTGCATTAATTTTACTGGAGCTGCAAGGCATGTTTTCTCAGCTGCTTATCTCCAATGCCACAGGTGATCATCTGAATGCTGTGGAAGATCGTGCCTGCAAGGCTCTGCCACTTCTTGCCAAGCTCCCTGAACATAGCACTTGATCTTTAACACCATAGGGTCTAACGGTAAGGTTGTCAAAACAGAGAAATTTTGTATAGGTCTTTAGGTGTGAAACAGGCTTATGATAACATAAGGGTATATATATCAAGTCAGTGAGATCTTTAGTAATATTGAAAACTTCATTAGACAAGGCCCTGGAAACTAACCTAATCAAACCTATTTTGCATAACATCGCAGACATCTCAGGATATCCCTTCCAAGCTAAATTATTCATAATTCTCCTATCTTGTCTCTTGGAAAACCTAGCACTACTAGTTCTGCCTACACCGCTTGGCCTGGTTAGCACACCTCCCAAAGACTCAAACACTGATTTTTATTTTTTCCTAAAGTACAGATAACCTGGAAGAGAGCTGGAAATCAAGAGAGACACAAGAAGTTAGCAGATGGGCAGGTAAAAGATGAGAAGACATAATACAATAGAAAGTGGTGTATAATAACTTATTAAAGTAGAAGAGAGGAGAGCATGCCCACAGCAAGAACAATAAGGAAATGATAAGGATAGGCTTTGAAGTAGAAAGAGAAACAAAACAGGTGACAGAAAAGAAAGACTACATCATTTGAAAAGACCCTTGGGAATAAAGCACCTTAAGAAATAACTAAAAATAAATGCTTTGCTAGATACATAGTCCAAAAATGATATTTGAAGAGGGTGTAAAAAAAAAAAAAAAAAAAAAAGCAAAAAAAAAGCAACAAAACCAACCAACCAAACCAACCCCGCAGAGGTAGGAAATTGGTTTTTTTGAAGCACAAAGCCAAGAAAGATCAACAAATGCAGGCCTTCAGGCTGCAAATAGCATTTGCAAGTGACCTCCTGCTTTTCTTCAGAAGAAAATAATGTTACAGAGTACACAACAACAACAACAAAAACAATAGCAAGCAGCATCCTGGGCATTTCTTGGCAGCACCACAAAACACAGCTAAACCTTCAATCAGCTCTCAGACTCAAATACTGTCCTTCTGTTCATATAACATGTACAAGCCAAGTCACCGTAACCTTGTCACGTGTACAACAGCAGCCAAAGAACAACCAAATAATCAGAAATGTGCATTACTGCAAACACGTGTATCTATTTATTGGAATGAGCAGTGAAAGAGAAGGGTGTACAGAGAAGACTAACTTGCAGTTATAATCCTATATTAACTGCTGAATCTAACTTCTCATGCAGGGATTTATATACGCGGGTTTTTATGTGAAAATTGTATATGGGCTTACTCGTATTCCTCCTAGGCACACATTTAATAAAAGTAAAGCAACTGCAGTTTTTGCTGGGAAGGTCACTTCTTTTTATCCCAGCCACAAAAGTGCCAGATTTAAAGACCCTTAGATTACCAAGAAGTCCAGTTTGTAACACTGCAGAACCATGCCATTAAAAATAGAATTCATTGAAATTCTAGAACAGTTTCTAAAATATAGGGAAGACTAGGGTGTCCTGATTTTTCTGAAGCAAATAAGCATACACAACTTTCTCCACAAATTAGACAGTTATGAATCCATCTTCTGCACTCCATATGCAGAACACAAGACATTTCACTGAACCCTCCTGAAATGCAGTATGCCTCTTCACAGCAGGCGATGCCTCTTTACAGTAGGCTAAGTGGAAATCCCACATTGGAATTGGAATCAAGCTCTGAGTAATTTCAATGGAGTGGCATCCAGGATTAATTAGGCTCATTAACTGTCTTATAAAGATGAAGAAGTGACACATCAACTCCAGTCACTGTAGTGCAATACCCCAGAGAAGCAAGCAGGAAATGTCTTGCCCAGAAATCCCCATTTGACCTGTTACCAGTGTCCGTGGCAGATTCTACTGGCTTCTCTAAAGGAAAGGTACATGTGCTGATTTCTTGGACTACAAAGATATACGATATATGTAATAAATGCAATATTGCAATAAAATGCAATGAGAATCATCTTGGCAAAATAGTAATGAATTTGTCATAATCCACTATTGACGTTTTTATTTTTTATATTCGGCACATGGAAACCATACTGAATGAACATTCTGGAAAGACAGCAGATCCACTACAACACAGATAAATTATGCAGAACAGGCAGCATGCTTGCTTGCTTAATTTACTTCAGTGACAATACGTTCAAAGGCTTAATTTAGAGTACTGAGTTATTATACATAGAGCTAAAATAATAACAATGTAAATTGGATTGCACTTTAGGAAACAGAAATAAATAATAAGCCATGCCGTGAGACCACTACAAAATTACCATAAAACTTACAATCACACTGAAATTAACTGGTGAACTGCTACCATACTATTGAAAAGGAGTTACAATATCGTGGTACTTGAAATTTTAACATATAAGCTAATTTTAATTCTGTTTGGCATCCAAAGCTTCTAAGTCAGTCAAACACCTTGGGAGTGTCAGGAATCTGCCTGACAGTAACTAGACCCCTTGTAAACTCTGCATAATTTAGTTTCTCTGAAAAGAAGACAAAGAAAAATCTAGCATATCAAAACAGTGCTGGCATTTAAGGTGGAAACAGTCTCCATCCTTTCTCCTGGTTTGTCACATACTAAACCAGTGCTGTCACCTGGGCCTGCTTAGCACAGCTCTGTTTGGGACAATATACTTCCAACCACCTTGCACTAAAGTGGATCCTCTCATAAGGGAATTCTTTACATCCTATAAAAGCAGTAGCAAAATGCAAATACACCTGGTTTATTACTGACTATACTAATGCTCAACTATAGTAAGCAATACAATGTTCCTTAAAGCCTCCAAATGACAAAACTGAAGGTAGAGCTAGGCTCGAAGTAATTAAAATGTGATACTGGTTCTCCGTTGAAGTGAAATGCCATGAAAAAGAATAGATATCAGAAAAGTGCTCTCAGCTTCCTGAAAAATTCTGCCATTTTAAGTTGTAACTTCAGCTAAGATCTTGCATTTTGAGATGGTAAGTAGCCTTTCTTTTAGCAACCCATCATCTTCACCTGTATATGCTCTCATCCAACCAACAGGATTTGAAGTAAAATCTGATTACAATAAAGATGCTCCTGCAGAAGTCAGGGTTTTAACCTTAGCATCCCCACCATGACCTTGATTTGACACTTACGTTTGAAAGACTTAAGTGTCTGTTTAAAAAAAGACCAGAAGCAGTTGTCTTTTGTTTCCTGCTGATACAAGTGACTCAATTGATGATCACACAGATAATTCCAAGTGAATTCTACTCTACACATGACTGCACAATAGTGAAATACATATCTGTATAGTGTTTAATTTTGGCAATAATTTCAAAATAGGACTAGTGTAGTTTACAAGGCTGACTAGTCCTAATCCAAAATTTATGAGTTTTGGGAAGAGATGAGGATAAAATATGAGAAGAAATCCTGAAGTCCGTAAGTACTAAAGTAAATTCATTTGGTCTACAAGTTTTACCATTAACTTATGGTGAAGGAATGTGTCTTCATGAGAAAATCTGGAGAAGAAAGTTTTAAAATGGGAAAAACCACAGACTGCTAAATCAAAAACACTGACACTGTGGTGCACAAATTTCTACAACTATCAATGTCTGTTTCACGGCCTTACAGCAACTTTCTTGCTCTGCATATACAATTTAGGAATACACAAAACAGTATTATACCTCTATAAAACTTTATTCAAAACCACTGCTGATTTGGCTAGCTTAAGGAAGGATTTTACAAGATTGTTTTTCTTTCCACCAAACCAGTGCTTCTGGCATCAAGAGTTACATTTAAGTATTTTGTGCCTTTGAAAATTATGGTGGAAGTAATCGTTAGCAATTACCTATTTATTCCCACAGATGCTGAAAATAAAAGTGTTGTCCTTTACTATTCTACCCAGCCCATAGCAGAAGGCAGGGGGGGGAAGGTGGCTCTAGCAGGCAGAGCCTTACCTGCAAGACAAGGTAGTGGTATCTCATAAGGTAACACATATACAAGACAGTAAAAGCTGTTTACGAGCTCCCCACACAGGTGGCAAAATACTGGGTTAAATTTATCTACTTTTACTAGACAGACAGAAATAATCTATGAATACCAGTCTTTTAACCAAACATAAACTTTTGCAAAATTCAGTAGGGAGTTAATTTCCCAGTCCCTCTGACCACACTTTGGCAAGATTAGAGAAAACAAGATGTTCTCTCTCTTAGGTTCTGCCAACTCTTACTTAAGAAGAGATAAAACAGTGCAATTACATCACTTGGGGGGGAGGAGGGAGGAAAAAAAAAAAAAAAAAGAAAAAAAAAAGCCCTGCCTGATGCTCACTCTAATCTTATTACACACTGTCATCCCCTTACCACCATTTACACTACTAGATTTTCCACACTCTACTCTTAGCCCTCAGGACATGTGTTGTGACATTCTTCTCTGCCACACTTGGGGTAGCAATTATGTGACAGATTTCATTCACAGGAACGGTAGGGTGGAAGGGAATGCACAGGTAAATGAGCCTAGTCAAATAATTGCAAATTACATGTTCCAGTAATACCCATGTACACCTGTCTCAAACATTTCCCTATATCCTGTAATAATTAAAGACTTCCTGTAAAGCTCTTCTAGTCTTCTTTTTTATAGCAATCTTGCAAGACAACTGCTCAACATTGACTCTTCTAGGTCTTGCACTTCATCATTTACCTGGTACAGAACTGCATCCAGAATGGACAACTATTGTATTGCAGATGCTAAAATGCTCAAGAAAACTATAAGGAGGAGTTATTACTTCTCCACACTGCAACCAAACATTACCTGTGGAGCTCCAAATGCAAAAGGACAGCCACACTGTAATGGAAACTCAAACAATGTTTTTGCCACTCGCATGACAGCATTCCTTTCAGGACTTGAAGGAAACTGCCTCACCAAAGAAAATTACTAGCAGAAAGAGACATCTCTGAAAGAGAAGCACTAGAGATGAAAAAAAAGAGAAAAAAAAAAAAAAAACAACCACAAAGTTTACCAAAGGGATCTGCTTCATACTCACACCTTTGGGCACAATAGTCTTTCACAGCAGGTGCTTCATCACATGCACTGCCTCGTAAGTCAATATAGTTGAAGAGCCTGAGCAATACAAATCTCTAAGTTTTACACAACTCTCCATAAAACTCCCACGTTTGCTCTTTGAGAGCTCTCTAGCACTTCATCCTGCAAAGCCCATTTACCTGTCAGCCTCCTCATCCCTGGAATTCTCATGAGACTTCTGTGATAAAAAGCAACACATTCAACTGCACGCTGAGCACATATCCAGTCCTCAGGGACTTTGAATGCATCCCAAGCTTCATAATCAGATATAAATTCCTCTCTCCATGATACCTAGCAACACAATGCCTTTGATACTAATTGCATTTTTTTTTTGGGGGGGGGGGGGGTGGAAGTGGGGGGAAAGAAGGACGGTTTGAGCTAAACCAGTGGTACAATATCTGAAAAATGACCATAGCCTTAGAAACAGAGATACAAGTAAAGAAACCCGAGTTAATAACAGTACTCAGCTGTCAGAAAGAGATGAGAACGAGAGGTAGTTAGTGCCATTACTGCTAGTTTGGGGCTGTAGCTGCCCAACTTGATCAGTTCAAATGACTGACTGCAAGGCGAAAAACTGATTAAAAGATCATTTAAGTGAAGCATTTATGGTGATACTGGAGAAGAACCATTCTAGATGCCTTCAAAGCACAGACAGTGAATACTATGTAAGTATTACCCTTAAGTGTAAGAAATTTAAGAACGTCAAGTCATAACTGTAGTTAATAACAGTTTTGAGAAAATAAGTATGACAGAAATTTATCTCTAAACTTTACGGGAAAATGAGAACGAATGCAAGAATCCCAGAGCAATTATAAACAAAGGCAAACCCTGATAAAGTACCATCCCTTTCCTACAAGTGAAGAAATCAGAGTCCCAGGAGAAAAGCACTTGGGGAAGGGGAGAGGGGGATAACCAAGGCCACTCAGCAGGCTTGGTGCTCTGCTGGAAAGGGAATGCAGTTCTACAAGCTCCCAGTTTCCCTTTTTAAACACAAGAACTTATTACATAAATAACTTTATTATATAGCATATAAGGTGAGGGAATGGACTCTAACAATCCTATACTCCTGCTGGGTTTTTGTTGTGTTTGTTTGGGTTTTTGTTGTTGTTTTGGGGTTTATTTTAAATTTCTTACAGCAGCAAAGCCACTGTTCCAATCATTCAGTGCTTAAAGGGACTATCAATGACACCAAAATTGACCTAAAAAATGTCAGAGCTTTGAAGGCTTAAAGCCAAAACTATTTTGGAGTAAAATGTAAGTGAAGGGAAGACCTCTAAATATTAGCTACTTCCTTCCCAAAAGGATGAAGTCTTTATTCCTAACAATTTTATTGTTTGCTTGATAATAATAGATTATAAATTTGATTCTTGGAGATTGATTTTATTTGTGTGTTTAACACAAAATCCCACCAATCCTTGGATGGCCATCCTTTGAAAAGAGTATTCCACCACTCATTCAGTGTGTATAACCTCTTCAGGGAGAGAGAATACAGCAGGGAGATATCAAAAATGTTTTACTTTGGGAAAGGGAGCATGACAGGATAGAAATAAACCCTTAAAGAAACATGGACTAATTTTACATGGTGCTTCCCTGGGTGAATAACCAAAAAAATATCCTTTGCTTGCCCACGAGTTAGCTTAGTTCTAGGTGATCAGGCTGCCCACGTTATACTACAAGGGCCACATTGATGGAGCAGAGCATGGAAATGGCTCCATTAACTCCTCAGTCCAGAACAACAAAGAGGGCATTAAAATAAGCCTCTTGCTGGTACATCCATCTCAGTACTGCCCCCATTAAAGCCACATCTGTGAATCCTCTTGGCTGGATTCTTGGAGTGATTTTTAGCACCTCATAATGGAATCTGCTGCTCACAGCTGGGAAATGAGAGATGGGCAGTGACACGGGCCCTGTGTGATCTGGTTTGTCTCTTATTACAGTCATATGCTGCTTTACCTGGAGATCTGCTGCAAGAAAAGCTATCCAGTTATCTTCACTTTTTAGATATGTGGAAACAGAGTTTGTGACAAGAACATACTAAGCAGCTTCTCAAGCCTGTCTGGCCTCTTAACTGGCCAGAATTTCTAGCTTGCACAAAGCCTTCCACAGCAAGGAAAAGTAAATGCACACAGATGCCCCTCAACAACACTGCTTTTACCCTGTGCTTTATTGTATTGTGCAAGAAGGCCCATGCAGATCTACAGTTTAAATAGATTACTAACCGATTTTATTTAAATTGCAAAACATAAGCAGCAGAAACATTTCAAAAATATTACCCATTTGCTTCATGTTTAACAGTTATTGTATTTTGGCTGTTCTGTAAATAATTATTTATGATTACAAATTTCAGGTACTTGCAACAGAACAAAACAAGGAAAATCAGTATTTTGTTCAAATAAGAATAAATATTTTTCAACTTTGAGTACAGTTATAATAATTACCATTAATAATTCTAGACTTGCTTCACAAATACTATGAAATAATAATAAAACAACCCCAAAATATCTGTACTGGCAGCAGGTTTCCTATCTGTAGTGTACCAAGTTATCCTTCAAAACATTCTCAACACATACAAGACAGTCAACAGTTAAAGCCAAAGTCACAAATAATCTGGGATCAACTCCTGTTCTATTTTAAGGCTGTTTATGCAGTTTAACTTCTTACATATACAACTTTCATCTCACAGTAGTAAAACTGGAAAACAAAATATCCTGGACTGAGGAATGCACAAATATGTTCAGAAGGATATAATATTCTGTGAAATAAGAATTGAAGTAGACATATTATAGTAAGAAGCAGCTTTAACAGATGGGTAAAGTTCTGCCTTTCTCACTATCTGGCTATGAGCACCTTCAAAGGCTGACTAGCAAGCATGGTATGCAACACGGAACTGGTTGAAAGCGTAATGATGTAAATTGTGCCTATAAGATAAAAGCCATCTGTGAATCTCCCTAAAAAATGGTCTCTTTAATTCAATATTTTTGAAATAAAGTTCAGAGATGATGTCACTGCTGCCTTCAAACAAAACCCATCTACATTTCCAAAGGCAAGCGTGACTGCAAATGGGGCATCTTCTCCTCTACTGTAGGAGGGCATGACTGGTGTGAGTCTCTTCCAGGCTACTTGCATCCACAATATCGAGTTACAAATCACTCTTTATCCACATCTAAGATGCTTAGTCCAATTGAGGCATACAGGACACATTATCCTTTCAATCTATAGTCTTCTAGAAACATACTAAAAATTCTAGAAAACTAATGTATTTAGGAAAACCCACAACCTCTAACAATCTTTATTTAATAAGTCTTCATATGTTTTACTCCTTAAGAGACGGGTTCTTCCATGTCAAAAACCTGCCAACCACAAACAGCCTACTAAGATCTGTACATTCACCTCAGGAACTTTATGAGTCAACTGTGACAACGGACAGCATTTGTTAATTTGAGCTGTACTTTGCCTGCAGTTTGTTCCTGTTAGTAAAACAAAAAGCTACTTGCATACATATGACAAGTAGATTTCCTGAACACCAACAATTACAATACCCTGTCTCAAGTATACACTCAAGAGCTGAGGTTAAATGTTTTTCCCAAAATGCATTGAATTTATCTTTCCATATTCCTTGAAAGACTAAGAAAAGCAGATCACATATGATCCTTCCACAGCCACAGAAGGTCACCAGAGCATGTCAGAAACTCCTTTCAGACACAAATACATTCACTATCCCTCAGGGTCAAAATTAGACAAGCTCTGTCACCACAAATTCACATTCTCATCACAAGTTCAGGTCACATCGCACAACAGTATAGTTTATTTTTTTTTTATCACCACATTTAGAAATGTAAACCAAGACAGGATGAGAGCTTCCTTTATCAAAGAGGCTCTTCACTAAACATCAGCAGGTACTTCTAAAACAGCATTCAGAAGCACACAGTTACAGAAGGAGTATGCTCACCATATAATGGGTTTCTAATCCAGTGTGTCTGAGTGTCTGGCTTCAGCTGAACTATCGAGTACCAATCTCCCTCAAAATCTAGGATTATCTGAGGCATCAACTGTGACATACCTGATAGAGTGAAACAATAACATTTCATTTTTTTCTTCTCAAAGTTACCCTGATGTAGTGCTATTATTGCTTCTACTTTGACAGCTCACATTTAAGTCTGACCTGTTGGATGGAAATATTTGAAATACAGTTTTTCCTGAGGAAAAGTTTTCAAATGTCAGTTCACAGAACTGATGTGCCTGAGGTTGAAATGTTTTGTTTAGAACACGTTTAAATGTTGATTTGATCAAAGTAGGGATCACTGAGATATAGAAGAAAATAGCAATGTGCAGCTCCTATCAATAAATTAGCATGAATGACTTTCAAAAAAACCAGTCAGAATTTGTTGCCATTGACTTCACCTTTTGCTTAAAAAGTTATGCAATTAGAGGGAGAGAAGTTACAAGCAATTTTTGCAAGTGTTCACCACTCACATAGAATCACAGAATGTTAGGGATTGGAAGGGACCTCCTCCATCTTTATAAAAAAAAAAAAAAACAACATAGAATCACTTCTCTGCTTAATTCCTGTCTGCAAGTGAAATATATAATGATAGGAAAAAGGAAAAGCAACTTTTTTTCCATTAACAGTTTGCAGTTTTCCTCACAATATAAAGCAGATGGATTATCCTAACAGTTCGACAGTCTAAGTAAACTTTTAAAAACATCTTCAGTTGCTCACTACTTATGAATAAGTGAAAAGTTTTGTATCCTCTTTCTTGATGAAAATTAGCTTCCACACAAGTCTTTTGTTTAAATCTGTACTTTAATAAAGAAAATCTTCCTATTTCCTGATGGGGAACAAGCTAATTGACTTTTCAAGCCTCACACCCTTCTTCTATGATGAGAATGATAACTTGTGTTATCACGAAATACTATTGAGCCAAATCTGGAAGAGGTAGACCTACCATTTCTTTCTTCCTACTTCATAAATACAGATTTCAGCTACATTTGACTATCTGCCCACTGAGCTAACATCACCTCTACAAACAGCAGCTCAGCACTGTCCTGTGTCCCGCTCCAGTGCCCTGTGCTTTTTCCTGCCTATGCTGGGTTCCGAGGCGGGATTATAGGTCTCAGCATTGACTGGTTTCCTGCAGCAGGATCTGTCAGCAGAAAAAGCCAGCCGTCATACACAAAAAACCCCACAGCTTACAAGCATTGTTTGCAGAGGGAATTCATTGGAAATTTAAAACAAACAAAAATCCCAAACAAACAAAAAGACAAACCACAAACAAACAACAACAACAAAAATCACAAAACCACAGAACCAAAAAAACCCATAAACACACAACAACAAAAATTCACTACACAAAAAACACAAACCAAACCCAACATAGGATATCCAAAGGGGAGAGTATCAGCGGTCATTATCATCAATAATCCCGCACTAGAATATTTTAAAGCATTTGTAAGCAAGCTTATGAGTGAACTGACTCAGACTAGATTTTGTGCACTATACGGAAATATTTTGTATTACTTCTCCATGCACAGTAATTGCACAGTCTTCTCTGTTACACAGTAATATTATTTACACATAAAGACATTCTGTTCCTCGAAATACATAAGGAGGATAGATGGATTATACCTAACTATTACAAAATACAGACAATATATACTTCGTGACCAAAGCTGACTTCAACATTTACCTGTATACAAGTACACACTAGTCTTGAAAACAAGGATATAATCTATTTTATATAATACTGCCACCACTATCTATAAACATCACATAACTTTATATTAGGTGAAAGAATTCCACAGTTTCTTGAGAATAATCACCTACATATGCCAAAAACAGATCCCAAAAATCTACCCCTTTCAGGATGTCCTCATCACACAACTGAAGGTAATTAGATGAGGATAACACTTAAAGACCTTTTAGTAAATAAAGCAACCACCCAGATAAGCCACATCACAACAGAACAGTTACACTGCAGACTACATCTTTCATCTCATTTGTAGTCAACTTCCTCACTAATATTCTGAATAAACCTAAAGAAAGTGCTTCTGATGTGTAAACCATGAAAAAAAGCACTTTGCCTGAACAGCCCAAAGGTAACACTTCACCTGCCTCTCTGTGCATAACTTAACACCAGACCAAGGAGCTCAACTCTGTTGGAAGCTTCTCACTTGCTTTAGACAGCATGTTCTACATGGAAGTGCAGTAAGAAAAGGGTGTATGTGTACACACACATATATATAAATCTACTTTTTGTATTCTTGCTTCAAGTTCAACAGACATTTCTGTATTGCCAAAAGCATATGGTAGCAGCATTGACATGAGCTTCTTAAAACACCAGAAGTTCTGAAACTGCTTTTCATTATTTGAGTCAGATGCTTTCACAGTAGGTTCACAAAAACTTCAAAGACAAGAGACTGTACTACTTCAGTTGTTCTAGGGGTGGCACCTTATAGCTATGTGGACACTTTTTATGGATTAGTACCTTCTGCAAACACTGATAAAATGAAACTTCAGCAGATTAGTCATTACAAGATCTTATGCTAGGTTTTAAGTTCTTCAAACTTCACAATAGTTTCCAAAATATGTCACTACAGATTGATCAGATTCTTTGCACTAGTATTTCTGCTACTCAAACAGAACCATGAGTGTCTGGAAACTTCCAAGAGCTTTACATGATTTTACACTATCTCCTTAATCTCCCACAAAGATTTCAAACATTTTCTAGAAGATGCTGCCACCTCAGGAATGTGTGATGGTTTCTGTGAGAAAAGTACATAGAAGATGTCAACATACAGTGTATCTACCATTTTCTTGTTTCAATTGCCAACAGAGATTTTCCAGAAAAAACACACATACACACACACACACACAAAACCCCAAAGCGCACACGCCACAACACGGTGCAAGCACATTGGGCAAGGCGCCATACATAGGGCTCATGTGCACGGAGGAACAGGTCTGCATTTCTACATACATATTCGTGCACACTTAACCTAGATGCAGTATTTTCACTAGAGTGAATTATGTACACATTCACTTGTCAGTTATGAAGAGTACTGCGGGAAAGCGGCAGAGATCTCATGTTGTTTTTTCCTCCCCAACTTCAGCAGTGAAATTACACTGAGTGGTTGCACAATCTGCTTCTCAATGACAAGCCATATACAATGCATTTCAGAAGAATACAGAAAACCAGAATATCACCAAACAATCTAATATAATGATATTGTGCACACACACAAAAAGCACTGTTGAGAGACTCAAGCTTTATTACTGTCAATATCAACTGATTTCAGTAGTTACAAGTGGAAATTGTTTCCTAATTCACCATCTGTGATGCTACTCTCTCCTTCACTCTAACGCTATGAAGATGCATTTCATTAAGTCAGACAGTAGCTCCTAATCAGTATTCTGTTACCTTCTGCACTCACTCTTCAATTATTTTCTTCAGGAGTATTTTACAAAATCTCTGGTCTAAGTATTCATGACAGCTTTCTAAATCCCCAAACTACTCAAACACAGTTATTCCTTGCAATTACCTAACCTGTCTACAGAGAATAGGCAAATTCAATCAAATACCAGAATATCACCAGCAATGGGAGCAACACCACTGCTTATGGATAAGAAAATTATACTTGTGAAAAATCTTAAAGTATCACATCGGTTGAGATCCTTAATACCAGTGACAGGTTTCATTGCTTTCAGCAAGTCATAACCTTTATACTATAGTAAAACTCTGTAACACAACAAAAAAAGTCCACCAAACCAAAAGCACCTAAACTAAGGATCAAAAAGATTTTTTGATAGGTGAGGAGAGAGAAAACAGAAATAAACAGATAGCTTGGGTCAGGTAAACTATCTAGTGCAAGTAAAAACCACGTCACATCACAATGTGTATCAGCACAAACACAAAGCCTTTTTTTTTTTTTTAGTCTACAAACCTACATGTATACTACAAAATATGTTTCTTGTAAGCCAACATCTCTTAAATGCATCTACTGAAAAGCAGTGTCATTACCTAGCTCAGCATCTGAAAAGTCTGCATAGGCCTCCTTATCAGGATTTGAGTTCCTTTGTCCCAAAATTACACTCACTTCCTCTTGTTATTCCAGCCTAAGCATTTTATTTCAATTAGCCCATGCAGACAGCACCAAAAAGGCACACATTTGTGAAAAGCAGTGAATCTAGAAAAAAATAGTCCATACCCTTTATTATTACGTTTCTCTTTGAAGTGCCTCAATTATTGCATTCTACAGTCATTTTTATTCTGTTCCCATTGTGTTTTATATTTGAGAGTCTCTTTGAATGGTCATGAAAACCACACATACAGGCAATTATTTTTTTCCCCTCTTGAGGCTTCCAAAGCAAATATTTATTGTTATAAACTGCCTATTCATCCTTCTATAAAATGAGACTTGCCAGAGGCTAGGACAGCACCTGCAGTTCAGCCCTTTTGTCTGCTTTTCGGCAACCCACATACACAGTCTTCTTCAGACTATCTGGATTTTGGACAGCTTGGACAACTGCTGATTTCCATCAACAGTTTACCATTATACCAGCACACAACAGGACTTGTTGCCTCTGTGTTTACCCTCAAAGCACTTGTATTTGTACATCTACAAAGCAAATTAAGTTAGTGAGACACTGGAACATGCATCTTGTAAAAAATTAAATAAAATAAAAACAGACAGAGAACAGTCCAAGCTACATTAATATTAAATTGAGATCTATCTGCATGAATAAAACGCCAATCAGGCTGTTCTTTCATGTATGAGGGAAACCTAAAAAGGGAGTAAAAAAGGTCTAAAAATATCCAGAGCATAGTTCATGAATTGAAATCATTAGCTCCGTTTCATACCTAAACTCCCATTTCCTTCCTCTCCGACTGCTCAACCCTATTTTCCACACACACAGAAAGCAGTAGATACACAATGCACAGCCAATTTAGTACATTTAAAAAAATATATATGTCTAAGTGGCTTATCATTCTGGGCTTTTCTCTTGTTTTCATCACCACAGTATATTGGCACCCAAGCTCAGATCTTAAAAGAAGCTGCAATCCTGAACTATCTCCCCACCGGTAAAAGTATTTATTTCCTTCTCGAGGACCAAACTCATTTTGTTTGTCAGAAGGTGCGCTGTGGGGAGGAAGTAGATGACCCTGGGAGTTTCACACACCTTTAATTTCTAAAGGACATATTCCACAGCTTTTCTTTCCCAAATTAAAAAAAAAAAAAAAAAAAAAAAGTTACTTAGGAAGGAACTCTGTACTAAACAAACCTTAACTAGAGACTGATTAATTATATTAACATAAAAATAAAAAAGTTAATGGCCTTAAAACTACACAAGAGTAAATTTAGATGAGAAAGAAACAGCTTCTTAAAACTAAATGTAATTTTTAAGAGAATGTACTAATTGAAAAAGCTATGAAATGACCAAAAAAAAAGGAATACTAAAAGCCAGATTAAATAATACTTCCGATGAAGCAGCACAAGAAAAAAGTCTGCAGCAGTTTCAACAGAAGTCTGGTCCCTATCCACCAAAACCCTTCAGGTTTACAAGATGGGGAATAGAGAAGGGGAAGCAACAACATTGGGGAGGAGCACTGGTATTATCCAATAGTACTTGTTTTGTGGCGTACCTTTTAAAAGAAACATTTAAATTAGAAGGGACCTCTTGAGATCACCTAGTCCAATGGCTGTGCTTGAAGTAGGATGACTTAGTACAGGTTTCCCAGGAGGATTGCCAGTCAGTCTTTTGGTATCTCCAAAGCTTTGTTGTTGTTGTGGGTCTTTTTGTTGCTGGTGGATTTTCTTGTTTTTCATCTGGTGTTCACATGGAAGTTCTCTCTCTCTTTTTTTTCTTTTTCCCATTTGTGCCCATTGGCTCTTGTCCCATCACTGGGCTAAGAAAAGGTCAGCTCACACTTGTCTCCTTTCTGAATCCACCTCTTGTGCTCCTTGTCCTTTCCCCCCATACTTCCCCAAATCATGTCTGATATCACCTAGGAGGTCCTTGCTAATCTGTGCAAGCCTCCTTTTGCTTTTTTTCAATTTCCTGCTTGTTGGAATAGACCTTTCTTGATCTTGGAGAAAGTGATCTGTGAATATCCACCAGCTGTCCTACACCCCTCTTCTCTCCAGGGCTGTATCCCATGGGATTCTTCCAGGCAAATCTCTGAAGAGGCTGAAGTCTGCTCCCACAAGTTCAGGGTTGCAGTTCTGCATTTTGCTTCACTCCCTCCAGTTAGGATCTTGCACTCCATCATTTCATGGTCAGTGCAGGCAAGTTTGCATCTGATTCCCACATCCACAACCAGTTCTGCCTTGTTGATAAGTATCAGGTCCAGCAGAGCACCATTCTTTGTTGGCTCCTTGATCATCTGTATCAGGAAGTTGTCAACACACTCAAAAAAATCTCCCTGAGCTATACTGTATTGTCCTTCTAAAAGATATGGTGGACAAAGTCCTCTAAGAATCAAAGTCTGTTAATGCAAGGCTTCTTCTAGTTTTTGCAGAAAGCTTCATTCATATCTTGCTGATCAGTAAATCAATAGCAGATACCCACTACAACACCACCCATGTTGGTCTGCCTACTAATCTTAATGTATAAACTCTTGATTAAGTCCTGACCCATCCCAAGGCATAGCCCCAAACATAACAGCTGCTTTCTTACATTGAGGGCAAATCCATGTCCTTGCCTTTCCAGCCTGTCCTTCCTAAAAAGGCTTTAGGTCTCATTATAGCACTCCAGTCACATAAGCCATCACACCATCCCTCCATGATCCCAGTGAGGTCATACCCCTGTAACCACACACAGATATCTAACTCCTCCATTTTGTTTCAAGCAAATGTGGTCCATAACTGAAGCTCTCCCCACCTTACCAGGAAGTGGCAAGACACCACCCTGCATGCCATCAAGCAAAATAAGCATGATCTAGTTTCATATGTCCCTGCTCATTGCAGGAGGGTTGAACTAGATGATCCAACACAAACTATTCTATGACTACAGCATAACTACAGAAGAAATATTCTCTTTCACCAGCTATTAGCTTAGTCAGGTACACATCAATAACGTGAAGTAGCACAGTATGTTACTGATGGTTACTAGTACTGATAATTAGAGGAACCTGACAAGTTCAGAAGGGGAAAAAGAGCCAATAAAGCAAAATGATGAAGAAAGATGATTCCTAAAGTTCAGCAAAAACGTGGTAACATAAAATATACACCAAAATCAGATGAGAGTATGTGTGAGAGAAAAGAGATAAAATGTTTAGTTTATGCAACAGATGTGACGAGATGTCAAAACAGTTTAGGGAAGTATTCTTCCTCCATCTAAAAGACAAAAAAATGTTACAGATGTGTATGGGTGTTTTTATGTGCCCCCTGTTAAAGACAGAGTTAGCAGAACATGTCACATGAGAGGAATTTCTGTTGCTCTTCTGCAGTGGCAGATCTCTGACTTTTTCCTCCAAAGAAAACTGAAGACAAGGTATTAAAGGACAACATAAAAATGGTAAACTTGAAAGGGATAGCTAGATTCTTCTGGTAGCAGATGGTGAGTGGGATATTAACATCATGCCTTCTACATAAAATTTTAATTAAAATTTTAAAAGGGATAAAAAAGTTGGGCTTGATTGATACAGTCAACAGAATTATTTAATCGTCTCTCCTTACTGTGCAATCTCTGATGTCAGCTCCATGCAGACTGCCTAGGAAATGGCTGTTGCACTGGATAATGGACTGTACATCAGAAGGCTTTTCTCAAAATATAAAGGTTAGCTTTCTTATTAAAAGTTTTCCCACTTTACTCTCGAGATCATGTTTAGACTGTAGTTTGTGCTGCAGTCATCACATCATGGTCATGACCATTATCACAAGCACTAGCAATAATCAGGCATCAGCAGAAGGCTGTTCAGTACAGACCAACCACACAGAGGTGCCTTCCTTCCTTCTCAGGACCATTCTGGAGCCTGTGCTAAGTCCCTGCTGCTGTAGAAATATAGAATCATAGAACAGTTCGGGTTGGAAGGGACCTTCACAGGCCATCTAGTCCAACCACCCTGCAATAAGCAGGGACATCTTCAACTAGATCAAATGCTCAGAGCCCCATCCAGCCTGGCCTTGAATGTCTCCAGAGATGAGGCATCTATCATTTCTTTCATCCTGCCTATCTATACTGGTATGCCAGCAATATCCAAGATAATCTGAAATGAGTTAGTCTAAAGCTAGCTTGGGAACCATGGGAAATACATACTCACATGTGCTGGGAGAGTCTTTGCCCCTGAGCAGCTTTGCAATCCCTGCTGTTTTCATAGCAGCTGCTACAAAGGGACCACCTTGGTAGTACAGTCACACAACCCTACTACTAATCTGCAAGACATTTTCTGTGTGCTCTATGTGCTTCCCCAGATGATCTTCAAGGGTATGAGGTGGAGAAAGGCATCCTGCTGCAGCAGAAGGCTCCACAGCTTTCCTCTGGCTGCCAGACCAGAGTTTGAAGGCTCAGTACTGTGGTATCCTAGCTGCCTCTCTGTAAAGGTGGCAGCATTCTCTTACAAACAGTTTCTAACACAACCAATATGCAGAAACACTTCTGTAAGCCAACCTGAATTCTGTATTCTTACTAAGAAGCATACTGAAGTCAGTTTAAGTTACTCTCAGATAATAAGCTTCTCTTTGTGTGAGCAGCAGCCAGCACAGACCTCACATTTCTGCTCTGCGAGTACAGGTTTCAGTTAATGAGCTAAAAGATATGCTCTATTAATTATGAATAATGTAGAGCCAAGGACCCACAGTTAAGCTGCCAGAGACCAGCATACACATGAAAGAGCCAGGCTTCTCCAACATCTACACACTGTGACGCTTTTAGCCTTATAATAGTAAAACCCCTGACTCGCTACCATGAAAGACCGATTTCAATTTCTTTCGAAGATCACTAGAGTAATAATACAAAGGTACAGTAAACTAGAGGGAAAGGCTCCAAATTTTTTAAAAATTATTTTTGTCTCTTAATGAAAACACTATTTTGTTTAAATGCAATCTGTAAGCAAAATAAATGTAATGATACGACTAATGCCTTCACAGAACCAGTCTACTTTTGTCTACCCTTTTCTCCTGCCAATTAGATGTGTTTTAAAAACACAGTTGATCCACAGCCAAGAAGAGACAAGATGCAAATTCGGCTTGCTTCACAAACAAGAAACACAGACGGGTACTGTGTCACTAGATGGAGCTCATTATCTACCAAAGCCAAGAAACTTTACAGGATTATATTATAATAAAGCAGGAGTTGGAGAAACAATGTAAATCAACCAAATTTATATTCAGACAAGCTATTTAGGTTGTTTGCTTTCTTGTTTCTTTTTTTTTAAATGGTTCCATATGTTCTCAACAATAAATCACAATAGACTGATAGGACACAGAGAGAGGAAATGCAGGCACAAAGGTAAGCCTCCTGTCTTCTATTCATTCTAGTCTATGCATATAATCCCCACAGCTGACTGATCCCCATGCAAAGGAATTTATGCTTTAATTCCTTGTTTCTGGGGTTAATCTTTTCCACTGAGGCAAATCAAAATTGTAATTCCTAGTTTATTAGTTGAGAAAATTGAAATCTAGAAAGCTCAGGGCTAAACATCAAAATTTGAATCCATTCTTGAGACCAATCCTGTAGTTGTGGTATATAATCAATACATTCCAAGCCTGAGCTAGAATTACAAAATATTCAGGTCCTACAAAAAATTGAACCTCAGTAGGCCAGATCTCCAAACAAATTTAGAAGCTCCTATTGATTTCACCAGCAACCAAATGTCCATGACCTTAGAGGATTTATACCTAAATGAACCGATTTTTATAGCTTTGCTAGCCTTTGCAAAAGATCTATGTTTCTAGTCCTTTGCATGAATCATAAAAAGTCCTTTTCTTAAAATGAACAATGGTAAATGGCTCCAGAAAGAATTCCTGTCTACTCTTAAAAGACCAGGATGTAGTTGTAGTAAGGCTTGTGGGAACCAGGGACTCATCTCCTCTCAATATGTTCTTTATTGGTGGGTGGGTGGAGAAAAATTCACAGCTGAAAATGGGCTTTAGTGTTCTGAACCACAAAGAAACAGTGCTGAGGGTATAGAGGTTTCTAAAATAAGACAGCTTTACTTTAACAAGTTGATGCTGTCAGAAAGGTTTGTAGAAAACAGTGTTTTGTGGTTAATGGACAGTTTTCCAAATGCTCATATAGCCTCGCTTGATGTTTACACATCAAAGTGCCTTGCAGCAGAAAGGAGACACAGTGCAAGAAGGCAGTGATGTCTTTCTTCCCCACACACTGCTTGCCCAGCAAAATATTCCCCAAACTGCAAAATGTGTAACCAATGGCAGTTGAGACATGGGTGACCCTTTTCAAAACCTGGTATCAGATGACGGATGATATTTCAGATAGAGCTGGCTTTTAGCAGGTAGGAGAAGAAAGGTGAACAAACCCCCAAAATCATGCCACAGCAGACTCTTCACCTGATTGGATAAGTCTATCACAGTGCTCTGTGTCTAAGAGCAGCCAAAACAAGGAGTCCTGTGCAGGTACAAAAGAAAGTGGCTGCAAGCCATCACAGAGGAATCTGTGTATGTTACAAGCATCTCCCAAGCCCCTACAATGGAAAAGTTGGCATAAAAATGAGTGCAAGTCTTGTATTTTTCCTATGTATAGTCTATTCAATGAAAAGAAAATCATAGCCTAATCCTAGATGCACTTTTATCCAGATGAATTTTCTATTAAAGAGCTGCAGTTAAGCTCTTTGCCTTGATGCTATCTTGTGGTAATGAGTTTCACTGCTTAGTTATGAAACATGACAAAAGCATTTTATTTTATCAACTACTGTTGAATCTGCTGCCTTTCAGTTTTAGTTCCATTATTTGGTTTCTTCTATTGCATCATGAGAAAAGGAGCACCCTATGCAACATATTAGCACCATTCATTGCTCTGAGTAGCTCGGTCATTGTCTGCCACTAATTGTGCATCCTATCTAATTGATATATTCTCAGTCTCTCCTAGGAGTACGACTTTGTTGTCAGTCTTTCATCATCACTTGTTTCTGAATGAAAACACAAGAAAATATTATACTGTCAGGAGTAATATTCCTAATGCAGCTAAGTTTTACTTGAACAGGTAAATATATTTAGAATCATAGACTATTAAAGATGACAAAGAGGAAGACCCGTTGCACCAAATTGGAAGGAAACGCCTCATTGGAAAGCATATGAGCAGCGAATAGCAAACTACAATCAAACATTAAGCACTGTGGCAGTCTATACCATATATGTTGCAAACTTTCAGTTACCAAACAAGCTCTAATCCACTTAATCTAGTATCCTATTTTTGACTGTGGTCATTGTCAGAGGCAACGGCAGAGCTATAGAAAGAACAGGAGTGGCATCCTGTTCTCTACATCAGGTCACTTTCCTACCTCTTTCTTGTTATAAGTTGACTATGATCATGAGGCATAATATTCCCCTCAAACCACTATGATAAACAGTAAAATAGATTCTAATCATCTATACAGAAAATTGATGTTTTCAAACCTCAATAAATTCTCAACCTGAATGATTACTATGGGTTAATCAATCATTTAAAAATAATTTTATTTTCTTAGTTCTTTATTTTCTATCCTTCCATTTTTACCTGGATTTTGTGGTTGTTGGTTTTGTTTTGGTTTGGTTTTTTTATTGGTTTTGTAAAGCTACATTTCCTGTATCATTCATTATTTTAAATATTTTGGTCCATCCTCACTTTCTGCTCAAGAACAGTAACAGTCCTAAAAATTGCAAAGCTTTTTCACATCCTATCTTCACACAGGTCAACACCATGAAATGTCTTACTTTAGCTAGAAAAACTCTCAGATTTTTCAGAAACTGGGAACAAAGTATTTTTAGAAGCAAATAAGTTCACAGAAACTGCAGTTACCAAATAGCTCTGAAATTACAGAGAATTCTCTTCCCACAAAGTTAGAATTCCAAGCACTTGGAAACTGATTCTTCTGCAACTAGCTAGAACAAAGAAACTAGCCCTAAAGAAAATTAAAATAAAAATAAAAAGAAATATTATCCTTTAAATGCCTCACATCTTTCAGACCCTGTGAGTTTTAACGTCAAAGCCTGAATTGCTGTGCATATTTGTACCTAATAACTAGCCAGAAACTTGAAGTGGATTTCATCCCTGTCTTTTCTCCTCCCATGTTTAAACTGAAATCTGTGAAGCTTTCCCAAAGAACAATTTTTATTACTCTGGCCTCCAAAAGATTTTTTCTCCTCCTTCTATTTTCTTATCCTCAAGGGGAATAAAGGGCAGAGAATATAGCGGCCTTTCTAGTCCTTCATGTTTCAACTAAAAAAAACACATTAATAAAAGACCCTGGAGTGCTGTGAAATTGAGGGAAAAATAAATAAAATTGAAGAGAAGCAATAAAAACCCTACAGTCTTGTTGGCAAATATCCAGTATTAACACATTCAGATACAGGAAATTTTAAAATTAAGTAATATTTGAATATTATTGCTTTTTATCCTCAAGTTTGGTTTTACTTCACCAATAGCCTTCTCCCTTACTTCATGCCAGAGACACAAAAGGGGAAGAATCCATTCTGTAAATTACAAGATCATGTCTAGACTAATTTCTCACTCCTTACCCTGCATTTGGGGTTCCATTTGACAACCACTGCTAGACATCAAGATCTCTAGTAGCAAGAAGCATGAGGAGGACTTCCTGACCAGCTCATCCTGCAGCATGTTAATCCTCTTCCAGAAATGGATCCATTGAGACGAGTAGGTCACTATAAATTTAATTACTTGAAACCTAAGCCACAAGTCTAGGTAAAAGTTTTACTTCCATCTCCAAGACAACTATATTCATCCTGAAAAGATATCAATAGTAATCTAAATGAATTCCAAAATACACTTCATTAGTTAACAAATAATCTCACATAATACTGTGTCCACCTCCTAGGTGCAGCATAAAACAACATACGGTGTAACACAGCAAGTAAACCTGTCACTAACGGCGGCTGAAGAAGGAAAACTTGGAGGCTGGGAGATGAGTGATACCCCTCATGTTCCTATCCTCATCAAATTCCAGTGAAAAGAGGTTTGCTTTCTCACACAGGTAGCTACTGAATCAGAGGACAGTCACACAGTATATCAGCATCACAACAGCATTGTTGTTCCAAGTATATGCTATACTAAATCATATTAAGAATATAATTTTAAAAAAAAATGAGGTGCATTTACTACCTGGACGTGTGCAGTATCCTCAACAAGCACTGTGTGCTCTTGTCAGCAGAAGCTAGCCCTACCACGTATTTAACATACCTCTCCTCTGCACTGGTTTTGCCAGGGCCATGCAGTTTTACTTGGCGCAACATACACCTGCCTAAGCACTGTATCTTCCACCACTTAAAATACTATAGTATTATCTGAGACACCTGCACAGGACTGGCAAACTCAACAAAGAAGGTGAGGGAAAGCAACAATTTTCTGGAGTGCCAACTGAAGCCCTGGCAGGCTACCAAGAAATATTTAGAATGACACTGTACACCATTTGAATCCCATCCCTGTTTAGCTATCCCAAAGCAATGGTTTGGAGAGGCTGGAGACAGCCTGCACTGCTTCTCTGCCCCTCCAGCCAGCAGCACTCCTCCCAGCAGAGCACCGGGAAGAAAAATCCCTGCAGCACAAGGGAGGTCACTGGGCTTTGAGAAAGCAGTTCATGCAGAAGGAGATGGTATAAGAAGACCACTGATGTTGACCGTTGCTCTTGAGAGAAGGAACCTTGCACCTTCTATAAGGGTGAGACAGATGAAATAGGTCCTCTTGTCCATGCTTTGTTCTCAGAAAGAAGTACCGCAGCAACAGGTTTCAAACATATGAAATCAGCTGGAGCCCAAGGCTTGAGGCCAAAAGACATGCTTCTCCTCCAGACCACCACTCCAGATTCTGGTGACATAATTAACCTTGATGGTAGTACAATAGGTCTCAGCATTGGCAGTATGAAATACTAAAAACATGTGGCTCCACAGCTGACTGGAAAACAGACCGGGCATCACCAACAGCTTTCACCAGCAGTCCTATAACTTACAACAAATGCAAACTTTGAAGCATCTCAGCCACGTTCACAGACTATCCAGTCTGACAAGATCACAACTCCGGTGGGAAAAGCTATAGACAACTTAATGGGTAAAAATATTCAGGTTTCCACTTTGAATGACTAGTGTGGAAGAAATCACAATGAATTTCAATATCACCACACCCAGAGTAAGGTGAGAAAGACTTGTAAAACCACAGGCCAAATTAGTGCATCTGGTCCATTTCACACCCTTGCTATTCTAGTGGAATACATGATTTTTCTGCAGAAATTCCAGTATTGTTTTTGAAGAGAGTTGGTGAGTTTTAAAGGTGTGTAAATCACTTTTGCTAGACAAAATGCAAAGTCTAGTTTTTATCAACATCAGTCTGATGCAAGCACATAGCTACAGCATTTCAGTCCTTCCACTTCTGTCTGAACTTAGTCTCTTCTTTGCATTCTAATCTGAAGAGGCAAGTTCACTACTCCATAACAAGTACTAAGACACATTAAATCCTCCTGTCTGCAAAATGGATCCTCCATTCTATCCAGCTCTCCAAGCAGAGCATTTTGCTCACTACTACCCACTAAAGACTTCACCTTTGGTCCAGAGTTCATTGCATTAATGGGCAACATCAAAATCTACCAAAGTGACAACATGACTAGTAGACACGCATGTGCCCAAATGGGTATACACTGATTGTCCTAAGATGCCAAGGATGGACTGCACTATATTGTTCTCCTCACAATAAAAAGAGCACCACTGTGAGACACATGGTCTTCAAGTCTCTTACATGTGTCAGAAGGACTAATTTTTAAGTCTTTGGGATCCTAGAACCAGAACAAGGACATGCCTCCAATAGCATCCAGACTAAGAAAGGCAAGGCATAAAGTTATACTACCTCTTATTACAGAACATGTCCTCTGAGGTTAAAATCCAAATAACCATGTGACATCACCTACTGCAGAAGGAGATACTAACAAGGAGATACCTGTAATGATCTATTCATTGATACATAACAGACTGAAATCTCCATGCAGTGCGCTGCCCTGTTAAGTCTGCCTGGCTTGTTCAAATATTAATTTAGCTGCATTGTTTCCCTGTTATTCTCATTCCAAATTAATAAACAGCTCTAGGGGCCTTTGGTTCTGTTACCAACAATTAAAAAGATAAAATACAACTACAAATAAATAAAACACAACAGGAGCTTTTCTTCTTTCCCAGATGCAACTGAAAACAAACTAGACGCAACAAAAGTGTACATGGAAATCTCCTTTCACATATCTGGAAGAAAATCAGACATTGTCTGAACACCAAAATGCTCCCTAAAAAAGAAGTAAAATGGCATGCCTGGAAAAATCATAGGTGAAGTGAATACAGGTATATAGGAGAAGAAAATTTTTCCAGACAGGTCTACATCTCCCTGAGCCATGAGCACAGACATTCAGTGTATCACCAACCAAATGGGCACAAGAACACTGGAAAAAAGTCATAACGTGTCTGTATCCCCCCAAATTGAGCTACATTGACAGGGTAATAACTTGGCTATAGAACTGAGTACTCATTTAGGTTGGAAAGGATCTTTAAGGTCATCAAGCCCAACCATAAACTTAACGCTGCCAAGTCCACCGCTAAACCATGTCCCTAAGCATCACGTCTACATGTCTTTTGAATACCTCCAGGGATGGGTGACTCAACCACTTCTCTGGGCACCTTATTCTAATGCTTGACAACCCTTTCAGTAACAAAAATTTCACTAATATCCAATTTAAACTCTCCCTGGTGTGAGTTGAGGCCATTTCCTCTTGTCTTGTTACTTGGGAGAAGAGTACCAGCACTCTCCTTTCAGGTAGTTGTAGACAGCGATAAGGTCTCCCCTCAGCCTCCTTTTCTCCAGGCTAAACAGCCCTAGTTCCCACAGCTGCTCCTCATCAGACTTTTGCTCTAGATCCTTCACTAGCTTTATTGCTCTTCTTTGGACATGCTCCAGCACCTTAATGTCTTTCTTGTAGTGAGGGGCCCAAAACTGAACACAGTATTTAAGGTGGGGTCTCACCAGTGCTGAGCACAATCACTCCCCTAGTCCTGCTGGCCACACTATTTCTGATACAAGCCAGGACGCTGATGGCCTTTCTGGCCACCTTCCAACTCAAGGTGCTGCATACCCAGAGAACAACTGCTCTTATGATTAAAGACTGAGGCAAAAAGAAGGCAGGGTGCCTTCTCTAGTTGACTCCCTGATCAGCAGCATCAGGAAGTTCTTTTTTGGTACACTCCAGGAGCCTCCTGAACTGTCTCGTCTGCCTTATTGTACTTTCAGGTTCAGTATTAATTTGTGTGCCTCTGCACCACACTCCATTTCATGGTGAAAATACCCCTTCAACCTAAGCCCCCCTCCCCTCCACCTCTTCAGGTATCTCACACAGACCTTGGCTGAGAGATATAAGACAGTCCACATAAAAGAAGCCTTGGTGAAGGGAAGTCTAATGTGAATCTCAGAGAAAATGGGTTGAGGAAGAGGGGCAGCCTACCTTATAAGCAAATATTCTCACCACTTTCTTAGTGAGGATACACAGCAAGGTAGAGGCTTTTACTTTGTGACCAGAGGTACTAGTGATCTCTTATTTCTATCCAAATTGTAATTTTTAAAAAAGGGCCATATAGATTGAGACACAAATATGGCCTAAACTCTTCCTCAGCTTCCTTTTAAACCTCTATCTGTTCATCCTTAATCTATTAACTAAGATAATATTCTCTCTCGTGAAATACCATAACACTAAATGCATCAGACAGAAATGTGTCAGAAATAACTGAGTCACACAAATAAATGTGTCAGAAATAAATGGCAAAACACATGCAACTGAAGCAAGAGACAGTCCCCATCGTTCAGGCATCAGTCTGAGTGCTGCTCCATGCAGATAGCCTCTGCATGTTTTAGACGGCTGAGCAGAGCCTAAAGGCTGCTGCTAATTTTGTTTTTCTGTAAACACAGCTCTCGTCCATGCTCAGATGACACCAACATTGAACATACAACCCAAATACAGCTGGACAGAATTAATGTGTAAAGCTGCAGTGACCATCAGTGATTGGAGCCATTAGGACAGCAAGCACATTCAATGTCTGCTCTGTTTTCTATGGTTTACACATCTAGAGTAAATTTTGACTTAAGTGTTTGTTTGATATAAACTTAACCAACCAGCATTGGCAAATTATTTGCAGTAACTAAACGACATGGACATCTCTTACAAACATGAGAAGGTGGTAGTCTGTTTGTGGAAAGCAGAGAAACAGTCACAAGGAGAGAAGCTCTGCTTGCAGACTAGATGTGCAACATAAGAATTAAGATAAAAGTCCCACTTTATCTCAGTTATTTTTTGTTGAATTAAACATTACTTCAAAAAAAATCAACCCCTGTTCAAGACACACTAAATTCTAGATGAGAGAAGGCTGTTAAGGGAAGCGCAGTCACTATGAACAATGCTAATCTCCAAAACCCTCAAGTCCCAATGCATCCCTACAGAACTCTAGATATATGCACAGGAAAAGGCTGAAATTACTTCATAGTTAGAATAGCCAATGCTTCCTTCTTTCTCCAACAGAGATAATAGCAGACAAAATAGAAAGGATTCCTCAGGCCCCTAGGACACATGGTAGGAACTGTACTTACATGTTCTCTCACCACATCCTTATTAGCAAGCTGAAAAGTACAGGTTAGATAAGTGCACCAGGGAGACAGATGTAGAACTGGATGAATGCCCAAGTCCAGTCAGTTGTGACCAGTGGCAGGAAGTCAATTTGGAGGCAAGTCAGTATGATGTATCTAGGGGATGATACTGGGGCCAGTCCTATTCAACATCTGCATTGGTTACCTGGATGATGTCACAAAGAGCCCTGTCGGCAAGGTCACAGATGACACAACAGAGGGAGGACTGGTTGGTACCCCAGTGCAGTTTGCTGTAATTCAGAGGGACCTGGACAGGCTGGATAACCACACTGACAGGAAACTCATGAAGTTCAACTGTTGGAAACGCCAAGTTCTGCAGATGAGGAGGAATAACCTCAGACATCAGTAGTTGCTTTCCAGCTGGTCGGCTCCAGCAGTTTGGTTGAAAAGGACCTTGCAGTTTCGGTCAGCATCAAACAAAACATAAGCCAGCAATATGCTTTGGTGACATAGAAAACCTCCTGGGATGCATGAGGGAGGACATTGCCAGCAGGTCAAGAGAGGTGATCCTTCTGCCCTCCTTAGCACTTGGGAGGTCACGCTTGGAGTTCTGTGTCCAGTGCTGTGCTCTCCAGTACAGGGAAGACACCAGCTTACAGGAGCAGGCCCAGCACAAGGCCATGAAGATGAATAAGAGACTGGAGCATCTGACATGTGACAAGAGGCTGAGGTAACCAGGACTATAGCCTGGAAAGGAAAGATCTCAGGATGGGGGATCTTATTAATGTGTATAAATATCTGAGGGGAGAGAGTAAAGATGACTGAGCAGTGCCCAGTGAAGAGATGAGAGACAATGGGCACAAACTGAAAAACAAAAACAAAAAAATACCCAAACCCACCAGCCACAAACAAACAACTTGTGGGTTTTTTTTGCTGTAAGGGTGTTCAAACACAGGAACAAGTTGCCCAGAGAGACTGTGGAGTCTCCATCTTTGGAGACATTCCAAACCCAACTGGACATGACCTCGGGCAACCAGATCCAGCTGGCTCTGCCTGAGAAGGGAGATCCAACTAGATGATCTGTTGGTGTTCTTTCCAATCCTGAATACTTGACAACTTTGACATTTATTTTTAGTTAACATAATTTGTTGTATTTTAAAAAGTTACTAAGCCATGTATACTTTACAGACTTCAGTGGAAATGAGGTATAACAGATTACTCTTCAACTAAGCAGGTGCTCCTACCAGCGAATTTCTTCCTCTGAGATGCAGTTAAACTAAAGATAATACCTTAAAATTTATGTCTCTCTCAAAAACAAACACCACAAATAAATCACTGCTTACAAAAGAAACTTTAAAGGTACCCTGTGTCTGGGAGAACAGGTGGGTTTCTGTAGTCTGCGGTTTAACAGCTGCTTTGTTGCCCAGTAGATCTGTAATTATCAGTCATCCTCTTTCCTTATGTTACTCATAGTGATAACAAGACCACACTTAACCAAAAGCCTATTTTTCTAATGATTTAACTGCAGCCAAAACAACCTCACATTCTCAGCAATACACCATCCAACACACACAAAGCAATGACTTGCATTCTTTCTTTTATATTTACATTTTCACTGGGGTTTTTGTGTTGTTTTGCTGGGGTTCTTTTGTTTGTGTTTTTTTGTTTGTTTGTTTTTTGTTTGGTTTTTTTTTTTAATTAGAAAATAAGCCTTCTGGATCATATATGAAATGTCAGAGACCAACTAAAAATGCATTAAAAGCATTCTGCTTTTCTAGTCTCTGATTTACTAGTAAGGAATGGCTGAAACAGATGTCAGTACGTTTTGATACATACAGAAAATGGCTTAAAAGCTTCACAGGACCTAACAAGCCCTTCTGAGGCTTCCATTCACCTATGTGTTCTGTCAGGTCCACAGGTAAATTACACTGGATGCACCTCCCTGCTTTCAGATGTCAGCAACGAGAACAGGGGCAGGGAAGGAATTCGCCTTACCTTTTTCAGAAGCACCGTCTGCTGATGTTTTTCAAAAGCATTTTATATGGAGTCATTTAAGTTTTCACTATGAAATATGACTGAATAACGTACCTACTTTCGGTGCACTCGTCCATTCCTCTGTCACTTACCACAGGTCAGCTTCAGGAATAACAAGCACCAGGCATAGGACTTCTAACCAAAGTAGAGAAAGCTGGCAAAGCTTGTTCAACAGGAACAGACAGGAACCAGAGTAAAATGAGATTTTATTGGGAGGCCACACCCACAGATATCCACAACAAACCATCTTTCTCTTGGACACTTTCTGTCTCATCATAAGCTCATAGTTTCTCCAAGCATGGCTTACCAAAACAACCTCAGCTGCTGGCAGTCTTCCCGCTTTTTTATTTATTTCTCTTTTCTTTAAACAAGTGAAAACAAAAGAAATCCATGCTACCTAGATGTGCAAGAGAAATTAATTCACAGCAGCACAAGCTATATCACTTAGTCAAAGGAATGTTCTAAACACCTGTTTATGAGCAAAACCAGTCACAAAAGCAGCTGTAAGCAGCAACCAGGAGTGAACAACAACAATTTCCCATCCTTTTCCAGACACATAATGACATTTAAATCATGTAGCATCGCAGAAGAATTGTATAGAGCTGATGGTAATTGACATAATTACTTGTATGCATTTCTCCACTACATAGTGTTGTTCTGTAAACCCAAGTGTGTTAAAAGTAAACAGAGCTTTTGAAATCCTAAAGCAATAGTAAGACAATCCCTGCTGGATCCTTTCAACCTGCAGATGGAAAGAAAATAACTACTTCAAAGTTTTAAATCTTCAAATACATCCTTTAAACCTCAGGCAGACACTGAAACAATTAAAACTTTGCAAGTTCCTTTTGGTTAAATGGGTTCAGATCAGAGCAGAGATGTGAGACAAACAGGTAATGAATACTTACATGATTAAAGGTGAAAACAACAAAAAAAATTAAACCACTACGAAAAATTGTAATATTTTTTCTCTTTTTTTAAAAAAAAAAGTAAAAATTTTCACCTAAAGAACTTTGATAGACCAGAGAAGAGGCATCAGTGAACCTAAATTACAGAAAACACCTTTCCCTTGAGTATACATTAGCATTGGGAAAAACATGAGGGAGGCAATGAATAACAACATGCTGAAGATATTATCTCAGAGGGGTGGTTGTTGAGGAAGATTCCAAAGACTCTTAACTGAAGACAGCTTTTACTAGTAAATCATTGAATGCCACATACAGGGACCTTGTACTTCTGTTCTGGAGTGGGAAGAGGCAAGTAGCTCTGCAGTCAAATGCATCTCTAGTTTCATGCAGATCTGTGCATAAACTGTAACACTACATGGAAAAAAATCCAGTTAAGTTTGACCAGTCAGCTACAGTTTAAAAAAATGTCTGATTAAGAACTTCAGTGGGGAAAAACATCCCTCTTACATATAAACAATAAATACATAACTTTAGATAATAAATCTCAGCAGGCTAGGTAGTGAGACAAGTCAGACGATCATTATCAAAGAAGTACCTTGTATTAATTATGGAATATATGTAGAGGGGGCATAGGATCCTTCACACACAAACAAAGGAGGTTCCAAAGCTATCGCTTCCTCCATATGCCTAAACATTGAAATAAACAACGGTCAAAAGATTTCGTTTTCCTCTCAATTTGAGAGTCGAAATAAAATAACTAAGTAGCAGTGGGGAAAATCTTAATGGCCCAAAATATAATAGGAATCCCCTAAAAAAAACCCAAACAAACAAACAAAAATCCAAAACATAACCAAAAAAAAAAACCACCACCAAAAACGAACAAACAAGCCAACCACAAAAACCCCACCACAACCACTCCCACGCCAAAACTTCTAACAAATTCCAATTTGGCACAACCTTTACCAGTACTCCAGACAAATGTGAAAGATATAGTGTCTGTTTCCAAAGCCATGACTGTTGACTGATGACAGATGGAAGCTGTCTCACAGGTACCTTTTAAAGATTAAGACAACTGGGTGTTTTATTGGTCTATGTAGCTCAACCTGAGCTGTTTAATGCATCTTATTACCTTTTAGTCATTAAGCTTTCATCCTGGTTCTCTATGTCAGCAATTTATTGGGATGGCACACTGGCTGAGATAACTTTAGGATATCAGATGGTATTTCAACAACTAATCAAATAACATTTTCTCTGTACCTTTGTAGAACAGCCTTTCTATAAGCACAAACACAGGAAACCCAAGGGATGTCAAAGCTGCAGTAATGGGGCGCTAATCTTTTTGTCTGCACCTGATTTTCAGAAAGAAGGGAACCAGGCCACATGCCTCTCAAAACCTTTGCAGGTTCTGGTCCCACATTACATGCATACGGCTGCAGAAACAGCTCCAATAAATCATGAAATACTGTAAACCAGTGGAGTATAATGAGGGATTAAGAGCAGTGTGAGGGGACATATGGGACATAAAGAATCAACATGCTTAAACACTTATCCTAAGCTGCACCTTTGCTTAGCTGTTACACTATTCCTGGATGCATTACAAGATAAACTGACTGGAAACGTGAAAATATTGGGTGTTTCTTTAAATTATGTCTTCTCCCAAAACAAGTCAGAATAGGACATTTTCCTATGCAGGTGGATCCTAACAATGTGCATGGGTTTCCCAGGATTAAAAAAAAAAAAAAAGACTCTTCCAAGATAACCTCATGACCTACCTCCTAAAGACACTTCCAAAATACTTTTAACTCTATAGTGTAAGGATAACTCACATTTCCCACTTACTATTCATTATAATATATACTTCAGACCTCTTCTAATGTGATATAACTTCATCAAAATCAGGTTTATCAATTCAGCACTGGAGCAGGTGAATCACCAAATTCAAAGCTAGCAGAAATGTTTGCCTCAGTCATATTAATAGCTTCTCATGACAGCTCTCACACTAGTGAAATAACCTAATCTCTACACATTACAGCCATGGTTATCAAGTGGATATCTGCAGTGTAGAAGCTCTGGTTATTTCAATCCAGAGCTGGTTTACACATGCACTGTACCTTCTGTTCAAGAATATTACCCAGTTATATCAACTCCTCCAAACATCCATTGTTCTACATCTAGGAAAAGTAAGAAAAAGATGGATTAACAGGCAAACTTTCTAATATTTTGTCAAGTTTTTCATGACTTGGTTTTAAAGGTTTTGTCTGAGATGTTACTGATTTTCAGCAGTGCAAAGCCCCATTACTTCACTGAAGTCCAGGTCCTTAGTCACTCTCAGTGTTTGGTCTGTAAGATTTAGAATTGTGACATTCAAAATCAGAGTTCAATTTTTACCACTTTTAAATCAAATTATTTGTCCAGACTCCCTCCCTACAACTGACGGGTAGACAAAAATAAAACTGAGAATCTAAGGCTCACATTTATGTGCTCTGTTAGCAGTAATTCTATCAACTAGAACTATATAAAAAAGAAAAATGCAGTAGAACTAATTACTACTTTTTGCTCAACTATCTGAAATAAAAAGCTTTTAGGTTTTCTTGAAGCTTTCAAAATAACACTTTGGGTTATGTGGGCAGCATCATCAGCCACCAGATCTCTAATACATCCAGCATTACAATCTTACATTGTGATACTGACATAAGAGAAACAAGCAAGAGCACAAGAAGCAACGCTATGCCTGGTGTCTGCAATTACAGACTACTGTCAAAAAACAAGTTGCCAAAGCTGACTTCTGTCTAATATAAAAGCAGTATAATTCGAAAAAGCCTAGTACAGGAAGTGGATCCATCCTGCACAGGCACAGTGCTGTCTTGTGTTCTTAAGCAGAACTTGGTAGGCCTCAGGCCAAATCATAAAAACATGGCCAACAGTACCTACAATGCTCTCTCATGTAAAAGCATCACACAAGTTCAGGAAATTCTAACTCAAAATTTCTAGGCTAAACATACTCAGATATTCATAATTCTAAACCTTTCCTAAAATTTCATTATACACTTGAAACAGCAATGCTACTAGAAAAATCAGTAAGACTATAAGTAAAATTATAGCAGATGCAGATAGGCTGTTCTTCTACCACTAGTTATGCCTGAATACATGCACACAATAGACAAGGTGTGCTCCATTTACACTGCAAATGGACCGGTTCAAGCCAGAACCCTTAATTCCTGCTTCTTTCCTCCAAAGTAATCCAAAATATCATACAAACAATAATTTTGAATCCCCAGGCTTTTTCCATGTTGGCGTTACAAAGTTTTCCTCAAGTAAAGTAATTAACTCTCTTAAAGTTCCTATTTTACACTGGCCAGCTGCAGGCCAGATGTTGGCCAACAAAGCAGTACCCCTTCCTTTCTGCATGGCGCACACAACCTGACTGAATCCCTAAGCCTACAGAAGCCCTTGGACTCTTTCTCAGCAACATCAATGCATAACATTTTTCTGTGCTATTAGGAAGCCCATGTTCATGTTTTACATCTCACAAAAGCAACCAAAAAACTAGTGTCCAGGAGGAAAGTGCCCTGAATGTCTCTACAGGGACACTTTGCATCATCATCAGCCTTTTCAATAAGAAGTTACATTGCTGTAAATGTAATAAATCCACAGAGATGTTCAGCAGTATTCATCACAGTGTGCATCAATCATGTATTACTAACACACTCTGGAAGGACTGCATAAACGAAAAAATTAAAGGGCTTTGAAGAAAACTCCCCCCTCCCACCATGAAATCTCATATCAGTAGCACACATCTCTGCTTCAAAATTATAAATATGCCTAGAAGCAAAGATTGGTTTCAGTTAATTTCCTCTCTCACTTATTTACCAAGACTCAAAACATAACAACAACATTTTGTAATTCTATAAATCCTTCCTTTAAGAGTTTGAATAAACACTAATTAAAAATGTAATCTCTCCATTTTATGGAACAAGAAGAAAAGTCTTAAGGCACATATAAATTTTAAAATATTGCCCAAGGTAAACAGAACTCAACAGCTTTGTTTTCTGACCTTTTACCCCAACCCTCAGGAATGTGTGTATTCCTCTCTTATGAGTCCTGGGAGTCCTTCCATATGATTCTGCTCAACTACCAGAAACTTAAGTTTTTCAAAGAAATAAGGACTGTCTTGATGCATTTAGTAAACAGGTTCGTGGAGCAACAAGTAGTATATGTGGATTGTTTACCAACAATGAGAATTAGTGAGTTACATGAATGCTTAGATGAAGACAAAGCATAGTAGGAAAGCTGTGCTCAGTCTCTGGAAGCCATTCAGAAGACAGCGCACATCAGCACACTGAAGACAACTGACAGCTCTTCATTAGGACATACCTTGAAGAAAAGGAACCAAGCAGGAACAAATGAAAAAGACCAAATTACCAAATACAACTAACTACTGATGATGACTGAAGCCAAAGTCAAAGATACTTTCAGCTATAGGAAGATACATTCACTTGGATTAGAATGAAGAATGAGATAAAAGGACAGAAATGCATCCACTTCAGAAAAGTATCAGCTGAGATTAATTTGATAATAAAAAAAACCACAGGAGGTAATAGGACTTGGATGTGGGCATTACAGTAAAAGCTGTCACATAGTCTGTGGCACATAGGTAGTGTGTGGTGGCAAGAGCAGAAAAGAATCTGTATCATTTTGTCAACATTGCCCATGAGCTGGGTTCTTTGCACACTCAGAAGTGCTAAGTAGTGGTTGGTAAGCATTAGAAAAAGAAGGAGGAAAAGTTGAATATGGAGACAGCAAAATAGAAAAGAGAAATATTGAACACCAATCTATGATGAAAAAGTTCTGTGTGCCAGAAGAAGCTGCAACACATGACACATGGGCTGCACTGGAGGAGACTGCTAGAAACAACCAGACAAAAACTGAGAACAACTGAAGCACAGATGAAGAGGCCATTTACCTGACACCACTTAAATGTTCAAATACAGGCAGATCCCTTCAAGACTGTTCCCCAACCACACTTGCTAAAGTCATTACTTTAGAAAATGCTCATTCTCACTGGTACTAGTTACATTCAAAAAGGAAGTGGAGACTACAAACATACATAGTACCAGCTGCATCACTGAAAAAAGTATTACAGGATGGCAGTGAAATAGCACCCAGCAGACCTTCTCTTAACTCTCTACTGAAAGTGACCACTACAAAAAAACAGAAATATGAGTGCATTGAGCTCCTGTTTATAACATGAAAGTTGAGAGTTTCCCCCTCGCCGCTTCTAGTTTTTCTTCTCCAGAGATGCAGAGTCACCATATTCAAGATGCTTAGCAAACTACCTTGGTTAAACTACACATTTAGTTGGAAAGGATGGTAGAATATCAAGACTCTTAAAAGATTTTGCAAATGAAGCTAAACTGCTTTAAAGTGACAAATTTATTGTAAACGATGAAATAAGGGGAGAAAATATTCAGACTTTACATGAGCCCATCTTACTCTTTAGTTTTTCACTTTGTGTTTGGGGTGCTTTGTTTTTTAATTACTCTGCTCCAGTTGAAAATTATGGTTCTTTCTCTACAGATCTGGAAAGGCTGTTTACTCCTCCAGGTCTGTTTAGAACATCTGTTAGCTTCATTTTCATGTTATCATGGTCATTCTTATTCAGCTATTCAAATCTCCCACTAGAGAAGCACATATTAACTTAAAAACACTCACCTAGTGTCTGTTCCATTTTGCACTGTCCACCAAACCAGCATAACTAATATATCGGATTTCTTTTCCACAATGTAGTTTGGCTAGATAGCTAACCATAACACTCAGCTGAAAGGTTTGTATTTGCATCCCATATCTATAATATTTCACCCCTGAAGCATACCATCCAAATTTTGGGGAAGGTTTCTGATATCAATAGGAAAAAACCTGGCTGACCAGATAGAGGCTTGGAAGATGCAATGCCTTATTTCAGAGAACAGGGGGAAAACTAGAAAGATTGTAAGATCACTGGTGCTGATAAATAGCTGACTTAAATTGACTCTTGGATGAGGAGTACCTCAAATGAGTAAGAGAGGTGTGCTAGTCACAAAACAACAAGATATTGCCACTACAAAAAATTGTCCAGTTACTAACTATCAGGGTGCTTACAGCAGATAACTCCTATTTAGTTTAGATAAATCCCAGATAAGGGAAGCTGGTGTTCCCAACATGCTCAGATAGGAGAAAAAAAAACAAACACAACAACACCACCACCACATAAAATGTCAAAAAAGCATAAAACAAAGCTAATAAAGAAAAATCTTGACAACATTTTAGAGAAGGGATAAGCTAGGCCTAACACTCAAAGCAACAAAATGACTGTGTGTCAAAAACATCCATCATCCTGACCTTTGTTTTCAGCAAGTTCTGCTCTAAAAATCAAATTCTATGTGGATCACCTTTAGCCAAATGTCCCAAGAAAAAAAAAACTACTTTAACTTTTGATTCTGTTTGCTCAGTTTGGTGGCAGTCATGTGGCTATGACGGATTCCTTCTCCATTGTCTGAGAAAGGGGCAAGACACAAAAGTATCATGAGGGTCTCGCTCTTCTGCAAACAGCTCATGCAGTTCAAGAAAGAGACTAGCACAGCAGTATGGAAGACTTCTATCCCCTCGCACACATCCAAACTGCTGCAAGAGGAAGCACAATACTAATGTCCAAGTCTGTCAATCCTACAACTTCAGCAAGCACTCATTTTATAGAATATCACTTGAAAAAAACCAAAACAAAACACTGAGTGTAGCACTATATTGCTCCTTTTTGGCCTCAGTTAGACGTGAGAGCACTCCACAGTAACCCATGGCACAATGCAAGGGTGGCAGCAGTATTGGTGGGTAAGTTTTGGACACGGGAGCCTTCCATTACTGAAATGAGAAGCACCAGTTTTGGAAAGGGCCATGCACTGGAGAGGATGGACTACAGACCCACTGAGATATTAGCTCCAAAATGAAATTCAGGACTGACAGAGGCACAAGAGCACCACACAGGCTAATTATAGAGGCTTTTTCCTTCAATATAAAAAAACTGCATTTCCAGTGCATCTGATCCAGTTTTTGGCACAGAAGGGACTACTTTTAAATAGTGTATGTAAATTGAACTGTTTCTCAGCTAGGCAAAAGGCGGGTTTGTGCTGTGTGCAACATACAGAGAAGCATAATGATTGCATATATTATAAACCTGCTAAAAATCAAACCACTATGGTTCCCGCATTATTTAAAGCAACTATATAGTATAGAAAGGTACTACCTAAAAACAACTTTGTTTTCTACACCTGATATACTGTGAGTGAATTTTGAGAAAGAGAACTAGCAGCAGTGACTGGAGCTGGATGGAGCCAATGAGTTTTGTACCAGAGTCTTTAAACCCCTCTCTGCCTTGTTAGAGTGATCTCTGAACATTACAGGCTGACACAGTCCGACCTAAAGCATCTCCTGACAACTAGATTTGCTTCTTGGAAGACACGAGCAGTGTTTAAACACCAGAAGAGAACACCACTCATAACCGAGGACTTGCTTATTCATTCACTATTGCCCAAACATTGCAAATTATAGTTTAATACCATCAGCAGAATTACAACCTTTCCTTCTGTCAGCAAACTCTGAGCCCTGACAGAACAAGTCTGATTTCCAGATGCTTACCCTTACAAGTATGCCACTGAAGGGATAAGAAAGTTACAGGTGATTGAACACAGGGACTTAGGTCGACCTGCCTTTTAGTCTCCAGCTGCAAACTTCTTATTAGCCAACCCACAATAATATTCATATATATCATTAAAGTTGCTAAACTGTAATTAGAGCTAGCAAGTATCCAGTTCAGAGAGATAAGAAAGTACCAGGTGTCTCACCAAGTGACGCTGAGCGTTCCCACCTACCCCTCAGCCAGCCTTTGTTACAGAAGCTCCCAGGACAAGTACCTGGCATGGCTGGGCAAGGGTGGACCAGGAGAAACATTCACATGCACAGTTTCCTATAGCTTTAGGGAACACATGGCCCTACCAGCGAAGAGACCATGATTTCTGGTTCCATATATTTCCTGACAGTGTTTCTTCACCCTCCACAGCCTTTTTTTTACTAATCAAGGTCTTGTATCTTCAGGGAGGTAAATATCTCTCATCCATTTACACATAAAATCACCAAGTTTGAACAAGGTCATTTCCAGATGAGCCAGGAACAGATTAATACATTTTTCAGGGCAGAATGAGTATTATGATCATAGGCACTGACCTCCTGCACAATACAGGCCCCAGTACTTCAGCCAGTCATTTCTACACTGAGACCATAACTTCAGTTTGAACTAGAGCTTATCTTTTAGAGAGACATTCAGTCCTGATTTAGAGACTTCAGGTGATAGGAAATCTACCATCCAACTAGAAAAATTGTTTCAGTGATTAATTACCCGTACTGTTAAAGACAGGTTCCTTATTTTAAGTCTCAATTTGCCTAGCTTCCAGTCATCAATCCTCGTTACACATTTTCTGCTCCCAAAAGATTAAGAAGCAGTCTACAATCAGAGATCTCTTCCCCGAATAAGTATCTGTAGGCTGTCATCAAGTCCCCTCTTAACCTTCACTCCCATGTACTCTCTACTGTGAGCTCCTTCAGTCTCACTATGCCAGTTACATTATGACACTCCTAAAGTACACATCCTTGGCTAGTAACATCTTGCATAATTTTTATAGCCTTCTCTGAATCTTTTCCAATTTACTAAGAAATGTTACTTCTGATGCAAAGGACAAAAACTGAAATCCTTACTTTGTTAATTATGTAGTTTTCTCCAGAAAGAAACCCTTCAGCTTACAAGTCAGAAAGATACCTAGGAGGAACACTGGTGGCCTAAATACTGCACAGATACCAACGCATATATTAAATCTTCCTCAGTAGGAGGATTTATTTAAATGCTACCAAGTTTCAACTATTTCATACCTCCCGGTGAAAAGCCTTAATAACTTTACCAAAAAAAACTAATCCCAAACCAAAAATATCAGGTGCACAGATCCAGGCAACAACAGATCACCATTTTCAATAGAAAAACTCAGAAATTAGAAGTTATTCCCATTACTCAAGAATGCCACATAAGATGCTTTGGTATTGGCTTCCACATCCAAACCTACTACTGCATTTTGCATCAGGCTGTTCTAGCCACAATACATGCAGAAAATAAATAACCCTTGCTCTCTAATGGCAGGGGTCCAGTTAAACTCTTGAGAAAGAGTTCCCGGAACAGAAGGCAACAGCCCACTTTTTGCAGTAAATGGCAAAAAATACTGAACCAGAACAGCAGGTTACCATCAGGAAAAGGTGAGGGCAAGTACAGTCCTCTCCGGTAGCAAACAGACTCACATTTATGATGGATTTTTAAACTCAAAGAGACTTTCTGAAACCAAGTTGTCTTATTTTTCCTGAGATAAACTTTAAAGTAAACAGAAAGCCATTCTGTGAATTCTGATGGCCTGTGATATACAGGAGTTCAGGCTAGAGCGTCATAATGATTCCTTCTGGTTTTACAATTTATGAAGATAGGACCACAGCCACGAACTGTCCTTATACACTCAAGAGAGGGGCCATTCGCCTCAGAAAACAGACAAAAATAAATTATTTCCCCCCTTCAATTCTAGTGTTTCATTTACTCTCTCACAGTTTTCAAAATCTGAACTAATCCTTTAATCTGACCTTTTATAGTTAGTAATATTATACATTGTTCACAGCTTACAAATTCCCTATTTCACAGGTCACAGAAGTCAGCATACACAGAGGGCACTTGGAGAGTAAATTTTCTTTCAGAGCACTGACCAGTGAGAAACTTTCCTTAAAACCATAAAGCAGGTTTCACATCTCAACTGTAAATATTCTTACTAGTCATATGAATATATAAATCGTTTTCAATATTTCTTTGCCTCAGTATTTGTGACAGTGAGGCACACTAGCTAATTATGCATTTGTTGGAAGCATTTTTGTTTATGTAGGTGCCAGAGAACAAAAGAGTAAGATTACTGTATGTCTTTTCCTTTTGAGCTTCCTTTCCATTGAATTTCAGTCTCCATTTTCGGTTAGTTTCCCGCCCTCCACCATGTTAAATGTTGCTTTAGCTGTTTCTTCTTGGTCACCTTATCATTCCTTGTCTTGCTGTATTCATTCCCTTTGTGTTCATCCACCTTTCTCAACATCAACAACTCTTTCCTTAGAGTCTTTTCACTCCCATATAAGCTTGTTACTTGGCAGAATGTAGGGACAGGGAAGGAAGGAAAATGCATCTCCTCAGAAATACTGTGAGTAGAGGGGGAAATCACTTCCACTGATAACATGCCACAAAGTCTCTCAACCTGCTGCCTGTCTCAATGAAATGAGTTACATATGAAAAGGATGGAGAAAAAGGGAGTCTAGACTTTGTTCTCCCAGCTCTAAGGTAGGCCTACCTCTTCTAAAATGGCCCTCTGAAACATGCTACTTCAGCTATAATACAAAGAAAAATATACAAAGCATTGCCTCAGCTGTGTGCCTCAAGTAAATAGGAGAATTTAATGTGCACTGTGACACAGCAGCTCCAGCGCTGCCAGTCTGCATCACGAGATGCAAGAAACACAGAGGTGTGAGCACAAGCCCAGCTGTGCAACTCTCGCCTTCCCACACTAAGGCAGAGAAAAACCTCTCTGCTAAGTAAATGCACATAAATGGGAAAACAGACAGCAATGAGACAGGAAAGTAGTGTTAAGGAAGTCTATTCCTTAACAACACCAAGGACCCAGAGAGCCTTGAACTGACTGGGAAATCCTTATTAATTCAATTGAGAGTGCTGGGAGAGTAGATTCAATGACATCCAAGATGAGCAACTGCAAATAAACCTCAGAAGTGCAGGACTGGAGCTTAATGAAAGTAGCATTAGACAACATATGCAAACACCAGACTTCATCTATTAAGCATCCTAGGTTATTAAACATTTCTTAAAGTTATTTCACAAGAAAGATCAGTGCAGACTACAGCTCTGAATACAGTAAGACTTTAAATCCAACTTTGGATCCCTTTTCTGACACTGCTCTTGAAAACCTCCTCCCCTTCCCAGTACTTGCCTTAAGCCTGTCCCTGTTTTCCTGGAAGCAGACAAGGGACAACAATACTTCCATTCTAGAAGGTAAATACAGGAAAATTTTAGTTAAAGCAACCTATATCCTGTCTACACTAGGAAATGTCAGCATGTCCTCCTCTCAGCCTGACTTATACCGCAGTTCAAATTCTCTAGGGGAAAAAGGAAGGGAGAAAAGGGAAAAACACACCCAAGTACCACATTCCCTGCACAGCACAGCCATCCTGTAGGCCCAGCACCCCTCTCCCAGTCTCACTGACCTGTAGCTACACACAGCCTGCCAGCCAAAGCTCCTGTATCTGGGAGAGCAGACCAGACCGCCATGAGGAAGAACACCCCACCACACACTGCAGCAGGACACGGCACTGGGCTCCTGTGCAGCAACAGCAGCACTGTTACCACAACCCTGCAGGCCTCCAGTACCTCTCCCAGGTGTCTTAAATGTCACAGCTCCAGCTGAACTTTAGGGCTTTAGTGGCTGCACCTGTTGGTCACCCTCTAACTGTTATTTAACAAGACAGAAGACCTCTTGAATATAGTAATTGCTTGGACTTTTAAGAGCAGGAGTGCATCGAGCCAACAGACCAGGATGAGAAAGCTTTGGTCTATAAAAGCACTGGCAATTGGACATGCTAGACAAGGGTGAGGAATTACTGCTGTTCAAAGCATAGGTGGGGGAAAAAAGTCAGAAAATCACAAAGCAGGGATTGCTACAAACTACTACAAGGCACCATGTAGCCAGCCACCTCCAAAGAAAGAAAAGCCAGCACCTGAATGGCTGAGGACAAAATAAGTTTGCCCTGACACAAGGGGAAAGGCCTTTACCTGGGCAGTCACAGGTGAACTGCATCAGGATGACAACGTCCTCGTTTGTCCAGCTGTAGGAGTAGCACATTTGGGTGAGGGGAAGGCCTGGACAGCTTCTGTGCCCTACCAGTATTGAGCAGGGCTACTCTGTGCACAGCCTGGCCACAAAAATGGTACCAGGTCCCATCTGTTCCACTTTGGTGTCAAAGCATATCCTCATTCACTCAAAAGAGCTATACCAGGGCTTCCACTTCTCTTGGATGAAGATCGTCTGGAGTCAGAGCTCAAGTGACTTTCTTCATGCTTTTCCAATGTCCTAAGTGGGAACCATCTCCCATGTTCCTGTAGGAGACCCCATGTTTTACCCAGAACCTCAGGGAGGACTGCAGCTCCTACCAAAGCCTCCATCTGTCAAGGACCCACATGGTGTGGGGCAGGCTGGGCAGAGCTGAAGACTTGGCACAGCTTTCTGCAAACCCTAGTAAAAAAGATACTGAGATGGTCTGTAAAAAGGCAGGGTCTCATGAAGTCACTGAGCTACCAAACCCTAGCAGTACAATTCAGGACATTGCTATTTCAGTAGTACTACCAGGGGATCCAAATAATGTCAAATAAGATGGAAAGGGGATGAGTCTAATTTTGAGCACAGGGAATGAGGTTCAGTAGTTATAGTTTCTGAAAAAAATATATGGATACAGGATTCAAGAAACTTGGCTTTAGTTTATAGCTTTATTTTACTTGCATGTGTAATTAGTAAATGACCCTTATGATTTTAAGGGATTTGTAAATCCTTAGAATAAATACATATTTTAAGACATATGTGATTGATGCATTCAGATATAATTTGTTCTTAAACAGACATTTCACAGCTTAAAGGGCAGTTACAAGCAGAAATGACTAAGTCTTGTGTCATACTTGAGGTCAGGATGGATCATAATGGTGTCTTCTGGCCTTAAAACATATGGTGCAAAGCAGATAATAATGCCTGAAGAGGTACCACTAAAGCTGAACTCTTTAAAATAGATAATCGTAGACAACTTAACGTCTGTGTTTTGCTCAAGATGGGTCACTTGGTGGAAAAGTTACATTTGTTGCTCATGAGCTGTCTGGGCTGACATGGATTGTATCATTACTGTAGGTCATTGTCCCAGCACTTCCTAGGGCACCTCACTCGCACCAATACCTTGTACCACACTAACTGCTGTTTCAAAAATAGGCTTCAACCTGTGATTTAAGACTAGCTCTGAAGCATAACATCTGAATTTAAGTCTTCCTATTAGTCACACATTCCCATTAGGGCAATACTGATAATAATTCAGTCACCAAACCTGCAAGGCCTCTTTCTAGCAATACTATTCACGGAATCCCATTAGAGAGGAGTGATTCACATCCTTCATAGTCCTTTGTAGTCCATGACTAACACTGAAGCACCAAAGTACAGGCTTTATAAGCAGAATTGCCTACTCAATCTGTATGCCCTTCTAAAGTAGGGACATAGTAAAATCTCAAGTGTGAGACAGCAGACTGTCCTTGGTGCTTTTCCAGACAGGCTTAGATTATCAAAACTGGTATTTAGCTTTTGACATATATGGCCTTAGGAGCATTCAACACAGCACATCTCCTGTCAAAGATGGGAGCTGCATATGCTGGAAAACCAAATCCACATTTCTGAAAATGTTGATTCCCTGTCAGATCCCCTGTCAAGGTGGAATAGTGTGGCATTTTAATTTTAATTTATTCAACATCCTCTAGATGCTGTAAATGAAAGATTAGAAGGTTGTAATTTAAATATTCACTATCAGTACATCACAAAGGTTCCTGCTGAGAATAAATATTTTTTAGCAGCAGTAGTTCAGCCTGTGGATTATTTTTTCAATGTTCATAGAAAGGAGAAGATGCTAACAGACATCGCAGTTTGATGTTTAGCAAGCAAGAGTGCCAGGAATTGTCACCAGGTGGACTATTATAATGAGAGAATAAAGCAGCATTAGAGCTGTCAAGTGGGAAGGGTGATTGTGGGCTTTTTCTCTGCAGCAGGTAGCCAATTGGTCCCATTTAGTGACACCTACTGTGAGACTTTCTGTTCATAAAGCACTCGAGAATTCTGGGCTTGATAGAAACACCAAGACAAAAACAATTAGCAGCAAAACTGTATTTTCCCCACTGGATCTCCCCTTTCGGATCAAAATTAATCTAATTCACGAGATTAATCTCCCATGACTCAAAAATTATGAAGCTGAGAGGAAGATCAAAATCATGCTGTATTTTGAGGGAATTAGTTCTCTCCTTTTTCTGTGGGGAGACTGGAGTGAGATGAATAAAATTCGAGTGAGAGGATCCTCCTGCATTCTTTCTTCTTGACTTTTTAAATCCACACATGTCAAAAGTTAAATATCAGGTTTGAAAATCTAAGCCTGTCTGAAAAAGCACCAAGGACAGTCCGATGTCTCTCACTTGAGATTTGACTTCAGAAGGGCATACAGACTGAGCAGACAATTTTGCTCACAAAGCCTGCACTGCACACTGTTAAAAGTCTCTGGCACAGTTCTGTAACAGAAAAGTAGTGACCAGAACAACAAGCCAGCAGGAATAGTCTTGGTACTGTTACCATTCCAGGGTAAAACTGCTTGAAAAGTGGAACTGTCTGTAGAGCATGGAGACGCTGGTATCTCTCAATGCACAGGGTTCAGCTGTCAGTCTGAGTTCAGGTCCAAGTGCTGGTCCTCTACAGGGGCATGCTAGCAGTATGACCAGTGAAGGAATAACATGAGCAAGATAGAAAAACTAAATGTGTGCTTAGAAAGATAGGAGCCAGACTCTTCAGTCCCTTCCACTAAAAAGCAACCAAAATCCTTGAACGTTACTACTAAAAAGGTCTCCTTTGAATGACCCAAAGCAAAGACTTGGGGAAAGGGTACCGGATACCACCAGTCATTGCTCTGCTGGTGTTGCTGCACCTGACAGAGCAGGCAGGACAGTAATGATCCTGGGTAACACAGCTAGTGGAATCACATCAGACTTTATGTACACCGGGACTCCACACCACTTATCTTTTCATGTCACTTGACATGCCTCCTGTGCCTGCATTTAGTTCCATATATCAGCACCCCAGCTTTTGTCTCAAGCTCTCCAACAGTGGTAGAGCTTGAACTTTACTGACACTTCCAACCTCATTTGTACCTCTCCTTATGGAAAAAGCTGCTGAAGACATGGAAGATGCAGAGTGCCTGGGAGAAAGCAAAGTTCAATGAACAGTGTTAGGCACAGACTATTAAACCTGGTCAAAAATATTTGCTCCTGATAAAAATTTCTGCACATTAGTGCTGCAGTATTTCTGCAGAATCAACATGCTATTTAGCACCTCCCTTCCACAGCCATTTGCAGGGAAAGCAATAATCCAAAATTTAAAGCTTTTAGAACAGGGTCTGCAAAACAAAATGTCGGGCTACAATGACATTGTAAATTCAAGACACTATCACTCCTGTATCCCTGTGAAACATTTTGCAGCATTGAGTCAAGGTGAGCAGAAAAGGGAAAGCAGAGCCAACCTCAGTGCGCCAGAGACTGAAAAAACACAAACACAGGGAAGCCACTATGAGCACAGCTTCTTCCTCAAAAAGAATTAAGAATGGGAAAGAGTTCCTGGTAATTTAGTAAAAGTGAAGAGGCTCACTTCATTGTGAAAAGCTCATTCATCAACTCATTTGTGTCTAATACCCTTCCTGAAAGTTCCTAAGATATGCAAGGCCCCCTGAAGATATCACTAAAAACCCACCTAGGTTTTATTGGAAGTGGTTTCAGTGGGAGCAGAAACACATTCTTAGACCTGCCTTGAAAAGACAGGACATGTAATCTCAGTTGGCTTGTTCTAGCTATTTACAGAGCAGCTAAAATGGCTTCTTTCTTCTGTACCCTTAGCATGAACAAATCAATAAAATCATAAAAAGATTAGACGAACTGAAAGACCAAATAAATGACTGACTCGCAAGATAGATAGATTTTGAAAAGACACAAAAACATGCAGAACCATTAAGGCCAATATGTCAACTGATAGATGCACTCAGTGAACATGCACACACTGCACAAAGCGTTCAGCAATTGCAGCAGAGCAATTCTAACAACTGAATCTCTCCCAGGAGTCAGGAGGCAAAGAAAAATGGCTCCAATCTATACTAAAAATTACACGCACACACACATGCTGTGTTTTTGAGTATGATTTCCTCTTTTATATTCCAAAGCTGCTGCCTTACCAATGTGGCTTTGTATGTTCCGATCAAAGCAGCAGCTGCCACAGCTCTGCTATTGTTTGGGGTTATTTACAGAAGGGCACAGAACAATTATTCTCAAGGTATGTGAGGGCTCCAAAACAAACAGGTTGAGACCAAGCCGAGCAAATTTGGAAGCCAATTTGCCACGTGTTACATATTATACACGTAGATGAGAAGTGCAAGTCTCCATTCTCTTTCTTTTCTGACTTGATTAGATTTGTTCACTTTAAAAAAAGATGTTAGTGTTGTATTCTCATGACGAGATCACCCTTCCCTCTCATAAACCTTTGTGATTCCCTGGTCTTTTCAAGATACAGTGAAAAACTGATTGCTCTCTACTTTAGACATTTAAAATTGACCTTGTTAAAACTACAGTTTCTTTATTTTTAGATCTCTCACCTTCACTTGTTATTTAAAACTGGTCTCTTTTCAATCTCTTTCTGTCTCCTCACATGTAATTTAGTTTCTTCTGATACAAGGTGTTTTTCCTCTGAGCTTCCTCCCCGCCTCTCCTACCTAGCTAAGATGCTGTTTTTCTAACCTCATCCAAGAATACATTTCATTCTTTGATATGGGAGGCACAATATGATTCTTTTCTGATAATACTTGTATTTGTGCTCCTGATTCAAATTCAAAAGGAATATTGCCTTTTTGCTCCAGTAAGAAGCAGGATCGCACTCCCATTATGTGGATGGCACTGGGCCCTATATATAAATACATAGACGTCTCTCTCTCTCTCAGTATATATATGGAATGAAATGCTCGGAGTGAAATACAGTTAAAACCAGTAAATTTCTGATCATGCCTATAGAACTGATAATCACATGAACATTTGCATGTAACATGAAGATGTCTATGCCATAATTACATGATTAAAAAAAAAGTCAGGAAGAATCCACTTCAGTTTCATCTCAAATTCCAAGATGAGAACCTTTCAAAATCTGTGAAGTTTAATGCCAACAGTGTTTTGCTGACATCATGCCACTTGCCAAGGAAAACAGACAGAGCCCCAAGTCCAGACACGTCGCCGAGTGAGAAGAAGAAAGGCATCTGAACAGGCGTTCAGTCACAGCTGAAATGACATTTCCCAATGCGGAAACCAAAGGTGTAAAACTCAGCAGACCATTTCACAGGGCAAATAGATCATACTGCTATGGCCAGGGTCAGCATCACCACTTAGCTTTTATTTATAGAACTAATTATTTTTTAGCACACAGGCAAATTTTAGCTTTAGCATTTCTTCTTAGAGTAACTGAAACTCTTACAAGCATAATTAATTTTCCCTTTTGCTATGCTGATGTAATTTTCCAAAGTTGGGTGACAACACCAACAAACATGAGAAAAACCCTGCATCTATTTAAGCTGATTTTGCTCTATCAGTAGAGCCTACTTTATCAAAAGTAAAATCAGCATTATATAAAGGCAGCACAGTATATTGAGCATAATCATGATCAAAACATGACTTAACTATTATAGAGAAACCCACATAAGCAAACTTCAGCTTTTGCAGACCCAAACAGCTTAAGTGAAAGATTAGTTCAGCAGCAGCAAAATGCTATGTTTTAATACTCAGTGTTGAAAAGACAGATTAAAAATTTCATGCCAGCATCAGAATTTGCAATGTATGTAAGATAACTATCTAGTTCTGATGTGTACAAATGAAAGAAGTGAAACATAATGTATGGAGAATATAATAAACAGGGTAACCTGTTACCCAGCCCGCAGACATTTCGGCCATCCAGAAGATTGAGACATGCAATCATGTGCAAGAGAAATATCATTAATGATAACCTCATTATTCTGTCCTAATTATTCTGTCATTTTTATGGAAGTTATGACTGAATCTGAAATACAGTGCCTAAATCCCAGGCCTATAAAACTGTACATATTAACCACATTTCCAACAATTCAGTTATTGTGTAGCAGACTGAGCATTTCTTTCATTTTTGTTTAAAGAACAAATCCATTATTTCTCGCTGTTTCCGAACACATAGGAAGTGGTGTAAGAAACACAGTTATCTTCTTCAATACACATTTTTGTGTGTTTTGTTTTTGTTGTTTTGTTTGGGTTTTTTTGTTGTTTTACTGTTTATGTGGCATTTTTTAATTGAATTGATGGTATCTGTATCAAAATAACTACATCTAAAATTACACATATCTCATGGATGTTGATTTCTTTCAGAAAATTAATTGCCACACATAAAAGGGAAAAATTTTCTTGCCATGATTCCACCAAATTGTACCAGGAGGACAATCTGGCCTTTAATAATTTGGAAAACATTGCATCCTATAGCAGTTTATTATTGTAATGCTGTGGGTAATAATCAGGAGTTCATTATTCTTTCATGTGCACTAAATATATTTGCACTATACCTTTGTACTGATGACATTAAAGTCATTACAGACATTCATGACTTCAGATGCTAAACCCTTCTGGCAAGCAGGTGACTATTATTAGCTACATCTTACTAGAAAGCTGAAACACAGATAAATAAAGGACTCGTCCAAAGTCTTGCTACTACAGAGTTATGTAGAGATTATTATTATCTGGAGACTCTTGTGAGGATGTTGATTTGAGAAGTCCACCCAAAGCCTCCATGACAAGTATCACAGCAATGCTCCTCACAATCAGTCAGGAGGTGCAGGTGGATCTGAATCACCTGAATTTGCCTGTAGCTCCAAACCATTCTTTAGAAGAACTTTGTCCTCTTCACTGACTACAGAGAGACAAGTCTCAAGAGAGTAAATGCTAACTAAATTTAATCATTAAACTAAATGTTAATGCCCATACATTCCCTCTATGCCTTTAATTTCTGTAGTCATTTAGTTAATAATGTTTTCAGAGCAGCTTCTGTCTCCAAGCTGTCCTGTAAAAAATATATAGCTCCTTGTACCATTCTTAGCAGCAGGAACTGAAACTAAGACTCTCTGTGTCCAGAACAGGAGCACATAATATCAAAACAGAAAAAGTCATATCCTTTGCTCTAATGGCACCAAGAAAAAGCTTTTATCAAAGCCAGGTTAGACAACCTGCCTACTATGTCAATATATTGGTAATTCTCTGATGTTAGAATAGACACCAGGTAGTAATGGGGTTCTTGATGTGAATTGGTTCACCTACCAAAACTGGGTCATCCTTTTGAAATACAAATATTCTGGTCTCTGTTGCCTGTGAACATGCAAGAGCATACATCAGACCAGAATGCTGTGGAAGAGAGGTAAAACTGAGGAGAGACATTTGGGATGCTAAACTCCATCTCTAGCCACTGTGGAGATCTTAGAAACTATAGACAGAATTCTCAATGCTTGGGGAAAAAAAAAGTTTGAAATATGAGCCAACCAAACAGGAATGGAATTGAGATGGTAGACTGGTGACTAAAGTGATTTATAAACAACTGTCTCTATTGAGTAAGAGCTCCTTCTGAGCCACACTGGCTCCTTAGGGCCTCTTCACATACAGTCTTCTCAAACTAACAGCAAGCAGAGCGATGTACAACGCTGCGATCACCACGTGGCTACAGCCCACTGCTGCACTCTACTATGTGGGGTACATTTTTTTAAAAGCAAAATTTTCATTCAGAGTAACCACTAAAGAAAATGCAAAGAAATGCTGTGATACTTTCCTGTCCTAACCACCTTCCATTTCTTTATGAATGCAAGGGAGAGGCCTTGGTGACTTTTATTCTTGTGCTATAAACCACATTTCTAACACCTACTTCATTTTATCCACAAGAGTAAACACCCTTGTCCCATCAGTTACGAGTGAAAAAAGCTCCCACTGTAAAGATCCTCTAGTAAAAAAAAAAAAGAGCCCTAAGACCTGACATGACCATGTTCCTAACTAAAAGCAAGCAGAAGAGAAAAACATCCACTCCACCCTTTCTGCATCTGCAGGAAATTTGAGAGGTTTCTGTATAACACCCCTGTTCTTGGGGGTTCCATGAGGCTGACTGACTCTGACAGTGAGTCTCCAGTGCAGCTGAAAACTGCGGGCTCCTGCAGTCGGTACCCACACAAGGATCCCAGTAAAAGAAGATTGTTGCTATGACAGGGAATAGCCAAAAAGTGCAATGCACATCCAGCTGTTTCAGAGCCCAGCCGCTCTTTCTTCAGCAGCCCTGCTCTCCCAGTTATACCACAATGATAGTGAAGGCCCGAGGAAAACGTTTTACTGATGCAGGGGATGGAGCAGGACAGTGGAAATGCTGAGAGAAGGGTAGTTAGGCTGTACACTAAACAGCAAGGAAGGTTCCCAAAGGTCACAGATAGGCCCACAAAACATCGACAGGCACTTCTGCTGTTCTGGATCCTTAAAAGAAAGCCTTCTGGCTAGCTTGGTCCTCACTGAACCTGGGACCCTCACTACCACTTGATTTTCCATTGTGAGATTTTCTTCACTCAGCAACAGTAAGAACAGACTGAAACTTCTCTACAGTCTTTGATGCTAAGGAAACAGGATCTGGGTTTATTTCACCTCTGTATTTACAGCCATGGAAATTGCATGCTAGCAAGTTTGTTAGTACTTCAGATCATTTTCTTCAGAAAAAGCTGATATTGAGACGCTGTTTTAATGCCCTTGGGAAATCTCCTAGATTTCCTTCTCCTTTGCCCTTGCAGAACTTGTACAGGTTTTACACTAGACCCACTGCAGCTCCAGTAGACCTGCTACTACCTGGAAGCAAAAGATCTGGAACTATTGTCACCTGAGGCAGAATGTGAGGAGGTTTTTTTTCAGTATTAATAGAATTAACAGTGTTCACAGTTCATGGATATTGTTTTATTCCTAACAGACCAACTTCAAGTATACTTGTAGTGTGAAAAGCAGCTAAAGATTTTCCTTTCAGTAAGTACACTACCCAGAAATTTCCAAAAAGTGCATTAGCAACAAATTCACACACAGAGCCTTCTTACACAAGTTGGATCCCTCCATATACTATTAGTGAGTAAAAATGTGTAACCTCTTTGCTCATACTACTATCTCTGCTAAAAATTGTAGAGTAGCACCAGGGCTGAACAGCTACAACAAAGCTTTCCCTCACTGTCAGAAGTGCCCAGTAATGATGCTGTGTTAGGGCAGGGCTGAAAGCCCATAGTGTCACTGCTACTGCTTCTGCATAAAATGACTTCACACTCTGTCCTTCAGTAACTCCACAGGGATAATAATACCACAACTACTGTGGTCTTCTAAGGATTAAATCATCAGCATAAGAAGAATACTCCAGAGATAGAAATATGCTTAAGAACTGAGGAAGGATTTTTAATTTTAGGCTCAAATCTCATCTGACTATGAAACAGAATCAAATATCTGATCAGTGCTGTGACCAAAAAAGAGATGCCAGAACAAATCAATGTGTTACCTTACCCAGTCGTAGATGAAGTTACTGTACCCCCACCAAAAAAAAGGAAGTGAGTTAAAACATTTTGTTATACATCCCTGCTTTACTTTATCACAACTGCAGTTCTATAAGTATCTATACTTCTGTAAGTATTTCTAAGTTCTTCTGTACTCCCAAACTTTCAAGAAAATGATGTTTCTGTTACTTATATGGCCCAATCAGAAAAAAAAAAAAAAAAGAAAGCAGAAATCTCATATGAAAACATGTTCAGTTTTGGCCATGGAGTCTAAATATTTACCTAGAGGTAAAACTGTGACATATTAAACGACATTTTTTTAAATTCAAAGCAAAGTAACCTCAGTCTTCTCAGGATAATACTTTTTTTACATCATGGTGAGTAAATCTCATGGGAAAACCTGATCCATTAGGTACATTGCATGACTGAGATGTGATCACCAAGAACTGGCAATAATCCTGCCCACCTTCCTACCTGAAGACTACCTGGCCCAAGAACTTGCATTTATTTAATTTACCTCACAACAGGGAAAAAAGATACAATACCTCTTGCTTGTCATATTTTCAGTTCTGAAAATTTCCCCTCAGTATTGGGTAGTGGATCTCTTAAGGGCAAAGGCCTTAAGATTTGGATCTTCTGAAATGCTGAGCATCTAAAAATCCTGTGAAGGCTGACAGGGACTGACTAGGCTCAGTACCTCTGGAAATTAGAGCTGAACTAGAAAATAATCTTAATAACACCCTAATGTAACTGACTGCTGAAAACCACAGTATCAACAACCAAGAAGACAGAAAACTGGGCTTTTTTCCCCTTATAACACAGAAATAATAGACATTTGAAAACTATACAAAGAGGTGCAAGAAAGAGGAATAGATTTTTATTTTAATTCCATTGAGTGAACTGGACAAATGAGATACCTGGAAGGACAAAGTAGAAAAAAAACTCTCTCAAAATTAAGGAAGAAATGTTTCCTTCCAGTGTATCAAAGTTTACCCGAAACAGGGAAGCAACTTTTACATTTCTATTTCCCAAGGCAAGAGGAGTAGCTGGCACCTGTTCAGAGAGACGCCTTCCCACAACTCACTCGCCACATTCATAATTTGCAATTTGGTTGGAAACATTCTCCAGCCCTTTGGCTCCCTAAACAAATCTCAGAGCCCAAGTTCCTCTGTCTGTTTTCTCACATCTGCCCTGTCAGAGTCACTCTTTGTGTGGTTGTGAAACACACCGATTTCTCTGGTTCACCTTGATTCAGCTCAAGAAATATCAGACTGGGTTCATGGTAAAACAAAGAGTAAGATCTTTAAGAGATTTAAAGTCTTTTTTTTGTTGTTATAAAATGAACACCAGATGCAATTCTAATATTAGCTTCAAGCGGACTGCATCTCACATTTGTTTAATTACTCCTCCACAGAATTTCTGAGACGGGTTCTAGCTGATTCAACTGAGGATTTGGGTTTAAAGTAACATCATGTCTTCTAAGTGATACCCTCAGTTTTTACAACCTCTGTATTCACATACGGCCACTGCAGCCCATTACAATAGAAGTGTGGGCTAATGTGCTTTTAAGGATTTTACCTGAAATCAAAGCATAATATTTTCCCTACCTTCTTAGCCCACCTACCTGTCAGTTGCCCCATATCCAGTCTAGGCTGCTTTTACCATGAGGGATTATCCACACATTCATATGAACTGCTAGAAAAGACATCAGTTCTATATTCTGTGAAACTTCTGATCTCGGGAGGTGATGAACATTTCTATAGGTACTCTGTATGATATATTTTAATAAGAATGTTTTGGACATGCTTATACAATAACACTTACTACTTCAGGCCTGAGCATTATCACTGGGTTTCCTGAACCATACTTTTGGAACTAGAGGCAGGTGGCAGAAACAAATGTTTGAAATACAGAACATTATGTTGATTTCAGCACTGGAAAGGAATACTGAAGTGAGGGTGGTCCAATTTGTTGCAGCTGTCAGAGACACAGAACAGTTGTGTCTGCTACAGCCTGGCAGAGCCTGAGGAGTCCCCTCAGTCTGCATTCTTGGGTTGTTCATAGCACTCAAGCCAGAAACTTTCAGCCCCATAGTATTAGCTGTTTTAACACTGGACAAAAAGGAGTAACTTCAAGGAAGCAGAGCTTGTTGTTTTCTGTGCTGATTAGCACTGACCTATGGTAGTGTTCACATTTTTCAAAAGTTTCGTGCTTCCTATAGAGCAGAATTGATATGGTAGCCAAGCACTACTGTCAAAAACCTCTTTTCATTCAAGTCCCTTTTCACATAGCTCTACCAATGAACACAATCTTCCTCTTTACTAATTTCTACAAAGCACCCTGAACATACCTCCAAACCTTCCATAGGTGGGAAAAAAACCCAACACGACAAAGCCAAAATGATCATAAATATTGCTTTGGAGATGTATTCAGGCTGCTTAGCACAGGAATTGAAGCGACTAGATAATCTGCAGTCAAACCACGAGGTGGTGCTCAGGCCCCTCTGTAATAGGCACATCAACTAGCACCAGAGCCAGGAAAGTTTGCTTCGACTGGGTCCTGACACCCCCAGCCCAAGCACACACAGACAGCTGGGCTCATAAATGATTCTCTCTGTGTAACATTCCCTGGAAAACTCTGTTGTGCTGCTACAGGAGTCACCCTGCAAGGGAAAAATTGCAAAAATACCACTAAATCTGCCAAGCTGAAAGATTAAAATCTACTACACTTATGGCAAAACTCTTGAAGTATGAATAACCTTTTCAGTTCATTCAGAAAAACAAGCTGCATGAGAGCTATGGGGGAAAAAAAAAAAGTCACCCATTTTCTTATAGTTTTCATGCTGTTGCCTCTGCTCTGTTGCATTTTAATATGCTTAAAACATATCAAAGTGTGGCCAGTGAGAAAAACATTATAAATTTTGATTACAAGGAGAACTGGTCGATTTTATTAGCACTGCTTTCAATGACAATGATGATTTAGGAAGCCCTCTACATATACATATGTGCCTACAGATATAGATATATATATATATATATATATATACACATATATATGTTTCCATCTAAAATTCTCCTAAGCAGCAAACTGTTGTAACATGAATTGGAAGCAAAAAATTTCCATTTTTTCTAGTATAGCAAAACATGGAACTAAATGGGGCTAATTTTCTGCCTATTGCAAAAACAAACAAACAAACAAACAATCAATCAAACAAAAAAGGCAATAATATTACCCACACTTGTGGCATCAATCCTAGGACTGTGATCAGTATTTTCATGAGAGATAGTGAGGATGTGGCAGAATAGGCTATGGTAACAATATAATTGAGATGTAAGTAATTACTTTTAAACTATAATGGTAACTACCAACTGTGCATTGACATCCAAAAATCTCACTGGTCATCTACAAATATAGTTCTTCCCTTCTTTTCTTGTATTGAAGTTGAATCAGAATTGTTACATGACATTGCTGCCATCTTCCACAGTAGAACTGCCTACATTTTAGCAGCAATGGATACTTGATTTACAAGAGCTCTCATAAACTCCTGGCTTAAATCACTCCCCTTCTGATCAAACTCACCTTACAAACCTAGAAGAAAAAAAAAAAATCACACTTTTATAGCTCACTCAAGTGTCTTCTTTGCAATTACAACAATTTTACGTTATTTCTGCCTTTAAAAAAGAACAATGGAATTCCAGCAGCATTTACGCCTGACATCTTTTTTGCTGCACTGAATGTGTAAACCCGCTTTATCCAAATTAGACTATTTGCCTTTATAAACTCCATAAGATGCACACACCTTTGACTGTACAAGCCAGCTGGAATGGAGTGAATGCATTCAAATCTAGAACCCCTCATATGCATGCAAAAAGATCTGAGTCTGCAGCAAGAAAATATCAAATGTATGACATTTTTCCCTACTCAGCTAAGAAAGGTTTGTGGTTTTACATGCAGCACAATGATTTGGCAAATACTGTCCCTTCTCTTGAAGGTAAGAGCTTAAAATCCAAGAATTCAAGAGAAGCACTCTGCTAGACAGTAGTCCACAACTTTGTTTAAATGCTTGAATGCTGTAAGAACTTTTTCACTAGGCAGTTCCAAAGATCCGAACAGCTTGGTGGAGGCAGGAACTGCTCGCAACCTGGAAGATGCTGATATGAGTCAAAAGCAACATCAGCTGCCTTTCTTCTTTTCCATCCATACCAGTTCAAAACAGTGGGCTGAATAATTTCGAGTAAGGTTCCCCTACAAAAAAGGGGAACAGAAAAGATACCAATCCAAATGATGTCAGCATGCCAGCAGTTTCTTAATATGCAATTAACCCCTTGCCTGGATCTACTGTTAATTAGCATAATAGCTTCCCTGTTTTGTTCCAAGCTTGCTGGTGATCCTCTATTTCAAATTCATAAGCAAATTAAAATAATATTATACCCTTGAGTTATTAAATCTGTACCTGGTGATTTGACCTCCAGTTCATGATCAGGCCTGGATACTGTGAAATCCACCAAGAGGAAAAAGCTATTTTTCCATAATGAAGTATGCACACATGACTTTAATACAGCAGCCACTGAAGTATCACAAATCAAAAAGATATTGAACTGGGAAAATGATTTGAGAACTTCTCTCTGGCTTCCTAACTTTTTACATTCAGAATGAAAATATTCAGCATATTGCATTTTCCACTAGCTAGAAAATGGCTTATGATGATATAAAAAATTTTCACCACTGATCAAATGTATCTGCGGCATCTTGGCCAGGCTCTTTGTGGTAACAACTCTTCCCATGTATTGTGTTCCCTTTGCACAAGAGAAGCAAGAAGTCAACAACTGTTTCCTTGGCCCTGAAACCTCAAGAATCAACTTTTCTTGAAAGAAGTAGAAGATAAGCCATTAGAAAATAAGACATCACTGCTGAAAGGTTTGCTAAGGGCAGGTTTCCGGAGAAGCAGCAGCAACACAAGCTTGACACATGCATCAGACACATCAGACACATGCACGAGCTTGACCAAGTGAGACTCTCTCTGGGAGAAGGGTTCTTGTTCTCTCTGACTCATTTAGTCCCTGAAAAAACAGTAAAGATCTCTAAGGTGTTTCGTTTTGAGGTGAACTGCAAATCTGCAGCTCACCTTTCCCTGGCTCATTTCAGAGAGGCCAATGTTCAAGGTCAGAAGCACCAAAGGATGTTTTAAAAGTAAACTTCTATCTTACTCCTCAAGCACCTGTGTGCAATTACAATTCTTTGCTCCCTGAGAGAATTCTAGCAGCAGTGCCTTTTGCCAGACAAACCAGCCTTGCAGTGCAAAACACAAGAAATGTGAGAGGTCATGGTGGTAGAAGGACAGTAGCAGTCACTGCTGAAATAGGTGGGTGCTGTGAGGACCGTTAAGCATGGAAAAGAGTTCTCACCTGTGGAGAGGCAACTTCTGTCATTATCAACCCTCTCACTATTCATTCATGGAAACAGTATGCAGTATTTAAGTCCCAATGCAGCCATTGTTTGGTTTTAAGATAGCCAACAGCCTGACATGTCTTAATACTGGAAACCACATATTTAGTACTGCCTACATGGCTTCCTAATATTAACACTCACACAGCAAGTTTCCGCAAACTCAGTGCTTTGTGTAGGAGAAGATAAATTAATGAAATGGAAAAAGAAACTACCAAATGCCCGATATCTGGACACCAGAGATAACAATGATTCAATCTACCTTTGGCCCTCTATTTCAGTGTAAGGCAGCAAAAGCATTGCCTTTTTAAGCCCTATAGCGTGATATCCACAAACTTTGAAGGCTACAGTTGCTTCCTGAGTGTACTGGATATGGCTGGGAGGGAGCTAATTCCCATCATAGCAGCCCTCATAGTGCTATGTCTTGGGTTTGTGAGCAAAACAGCATTCAAAACACATAGGCTGCAGGAGAGTGAGCAAGCAGCTGTGTGGTGCTTAGTTGCCTATGGGGTTACATCAAAAAACTGAGGAAAGCACAGGTGATGACAGCTGATCTGAAAGGAACACAAATCAATTTATACAAAGAAAGTAGCCAAAACAGCAAACAGAGAAGTGGAGAAGTTTACCTATCAAAGCCTTTTTTTCCCCAGGCATCCTGGCTGAGATCCTGCAAACATTCCAATATGAAAGGAAGCAAGTCATCCTGCTTGCTCAAACAGATGTGAGAAAGGAAGCTTGTATTATAACTGCTGGTGGATAGGAGGAAAACATTGCTGACCAGCAACTAGTTAGTTCAATGTATCATTAAAACAAAAGCCAGCATCCCATGACTTCAAATGTTATCCTGCCCACAAGCTTCTTCCTACATTACTCCAAGGTTCACTCACAGCATCATTTCCTCTGGCCAAAACAACAACAACATCATCAACAACAGCAACAACAACAAACACTCCAACCTTTTAACTCATATTTCATAGTCTTTGTTATAGCATCAAGAATCCAACTATTCAGAATTTCTAGCATTAAGTAACAGGTATCTGGCTTATTGATTGACAGTACGATTGATATGGTTGTTTTGATTCTGTCCCCTTCCCAACAATTCTCATTTTCAGTTATACTCCCATGGAAGGGGTCAAAGGCTATAGGAATTGAAAATGGTATATATAAAAACATATAGCACAAAGACAACCTTTCAAGAAGGGGCAAGGAGTCAAGAAAAGCTGCTGTGGTGAGAACGATAGTGAGTGAATTGGCATAGCTGTTTTCCAAAAGCAGGTCATTGATTCCTGACAGATGATTGCTGAGTTTCAAAGGTTAGTTTTCTTTCCTGTTAGATCTCACTGCAGCTATTTAGTTAAAAATAACACAGAAAGTGTTCCATCAAGCTCTGCTCTCAACAGCGCCATCTCTTCAAACTGATGACCTTAGAAGACCTGCTGAAGTGTCTCCTTGAGCACTAGAACCGAAGCATCAAGACCACAGATTTTCAAAGGATGTGACAGTATTAGCTGGAAGATGAAGGCTAACTGCTGCTAACTAAGAGCTGGGGCTAGCAGGAATCTGGTAAACACAGACTTGCATTCATAGCCCAGATATACAGCCCCTGAAATACTCTGGGATGCAGGGACATTTTGATATCTCAAACTGCAGTGTAGGATTGCAGAAATTAATTAATTATGCCACAGCAAATCCTTAATCTTCATGGCACTGTCTGGATGAGGAGGATTAAAGACAGTGTGAAAAGCTTTTGCTCATTACACCCAGTATTCTGCACCCAATAATGCAAATCGCTAGAGCCTCTTTACTGGTCACTCCTGATCCAGTATCCACTGAGCCTTAAGGCTCACTGGTTTGGCTTTAAATTTACTGATAAGGCAGCACCCAACACAGCAAGCCGTGCTTGTGCTGATTAGCATTTGCTTTTCTTTTCCATTTTAACTATTGAAAGTCTCATTAGAGATGCACTCTCTGGGTTGTTCTCAGGCAAAATTAGTCACATATAAAATACTCACTTCCTCCTAGCTCCTAAAGCATGAGTTTCCAGTTTTCTGTCAGTTTTCTTTGAATAAAAGAACAAAGTGGATGTTCTGGCAACTAATTACAGAATCTAACCTACAGAAGACATATTGTCTAAACAGTAGCAAAGCAGAGCAGCTTCTTGTATGCTCTTCACCTTTTGCCTCTCGCCTAGGTAAACATGTCCATGTGGAACCCAGCCCCAAAGGGTCTTATCCTCTCCACTGCAACTTGTAACTGTATGGACACTGTCACTACCTTTTTAAAACAAACTCACTAATCCACTTCGTAGGGGTACCAAGCAGCCTGAAGTCAATAGGTTTTTTGGGTTTTTTTGTGAGTGTAGCAAGCGTAATCAGACCATGGGTCAGAGGGCCTGTGTGTCCGTGCTGCCAGAAACTGGAGTGAGCATGAGTGTCCATGTACATCATCACTAGCAAAGATCAAGCTGGACTAGACAGTGGAGAGGTAAAGAGGCCTGGGGGCACTGGGTGAATGGGTCTGTAAGGGCCAGCTCTGGGTGGGAGAACACCTTTGTATCTTTGTAAAAGTACAGGGGGATCAGCTATTGGGACCTGAGAAGTCCTGGCCAACGATGTGTATGTGATGACCTGTACCAGCAACTGGAGTGGGGCTGCAGCCTCAGGGGCTTTTATGTCAGCAGCTGGGGAGACTGAGATCCAGCAGTTAGCTACTGGGCAGAGTGAGCATCTAAGCCCAGCTGCTGGAGCAATCCATCCCATATATGTGTGTATTTATATATTCTCACTAGTGGAATTCCATCCTGTCCAGACAGACAGAAGAACAGAAGGAAGCCACTGCTGCTATGTGTGGGTGCTCTGAGAGCCTGTCTGTGATTTGTGTGAACAGACATGTATACACTTATATATGTAGTGAATATGTGTGCCTTGTGTGTGTACCTGCCGGGAATATATCTTCAACCTCATTACTGGTTAAATCTGAGAAGAGGGAGTGGCATCAGCCTCACCTCTCTCAGGCTGTTGGATCCAGCATGGTATGTTTTCCTTTTAACAGAATTCTTAGTTTACTATCTGACAAAATACCTGAGAGAACTGTTGTTTCATTACCTGCCTGAAGGAAAAGTCTTCCAAAGACAGATTTGCTCACTTCCTTTCATGTGCACTGTAGTGCAGCAACAGCACGAGGCCAGAGCAGCACCCCAAGTCTGAGACTGCTCAAAGGTAAGACTTTCTCAGCTAGACTATATAGATGCTACAGACACCGCCGCTGCTTTCAGCACTACAATATGACGTACTAGTGACTTGACACTTTTTAGGTTGCATAAGCATTAATTTCCTCCTGATTATGTTTAACTGGTGTTAGGAGACACTGGAGTCACAAATTTGATGTGTATGTTTAATCACACCTCTTCATTTTCTAAATAACATTTTCATGTTAGAGTGCTATTAAGCTTTTATTAAAATGACAGCAACATCACTAGGCACCAGATAAGTGCACTTGGTTTTATAGCATTTTTATTACAGTTAGCACAGCTTCCTATTTACTTGTGATGATATGGAAGAAAAGAAAACTTTACACCTCTCCCAGAGAGTTACACATCATAGGTTTGTATTTTACGTTGTTGCAGCGGCACTTACTAAACCAAAACATTAACGTTTGCGTTGAATTAAGGCACTAAATACAGTAAGCATAGGAACTGAAAAGGGAGAACCAATCTTATACTCAAGCTGTCTTCCATTGTCAAAGACCAGTCCAAAATAATTCGGATCTGAAACAACATGCTAAATGTATCACCTCAAAAAGACACAGGATCAACTAGTAGTGACTGGACTGTGATTTTCCACTCTCTTCCATTTGTGCTTTTAGTAACAGGTGAGAGAAGAGGCTCAGGATTTACTGAGGCTTCACAAGTCACATGAAAATAGGTAATGGCTGGTCTGACATGCTCTAGTGAGAAGAAAAGGCCTTATTATGAAACAACAAACAATAAGACAAAGTATTCACTGTCACAAAGGCAACTACTTTGGGAAGATCGAAGCTCCCATAAACATGGTGTCGAACTATGTGACTGTGACTACTGACACTCCACATAAAAGGTTTGGAAAAAGGAGAGAGACCTGGACCAAGAAAAATAATACAAGCAGTAACTTAGAAAGAAAACAAAGTGAAGACACCTCCAAAAGACAGTAAGTCTGTAGCACTCACAGCCCTGTCCTTGACACTTAATATTCGTTAGAAAGCCAAAAACTAATCCCATCTGGACTGATATGAAGTAGGGTCACTGAAAAGGGAATAAAGAAATTAAGGACTAGATTCCTTTGAAAAAAGGATGAAAAATAAGAGCACCAGATATTATGACACAAACTATAAAACTATCACAACTTTAACTTTCTTTGAAGCAAACTATTTCAAGAAACAGTTTACAGGAAATCAACCAAAGAGCTACTCTCCTTTAGGAAATCCTATTTAAAACCCAAAGTATATGTATGCAAGAATATAAGGATATTTAGAATATAGTTATTCTCCCCATAAATTGAGCTAACAAAATTGTGCTATATGTTACACCTGTATTATTTTGATGAATCATTCAATGCACCTTCACAGAGTGTATTTCGGAATCGTGATCCTGCCTTTGGTTGTGCTGATTTTACACTCAGAGGAAAAGAGAGTTTCTACCCAGTTACATCTGTGTAAGCAACAGCACTACCAGGTCCCTCTAAATTCAAACTCTATCAGTGTACAGAGACAGATAAGATCTGTTTAGGTGTTTTCAAGAGGGAAAAGAGGGGATAAATATTAAAAAAAATACATAAAAATTTAAAGAAAAGGTTCTTGTTCTAGGAAACTATGTTAGTCTTCAATTCCAGAACTGTGAGATATTACAGTGCTAAGAAACAGAGGGTAAGAAGAAATCAAGTGAAGGAAAACAATATTTTGCATCAGATATATGACATCCTAAAGATATGCAAGTAAAAAACTTGCATCCTAAAGATATGCAAGTAAAAAAAATTAAAAAAAAAACAAACCAAAACAAAACAAAACAAAAAAACAACACAAAAGCAACTATATCGGAAATGCTTGCCTAGGACAATATATTAGACTTTTCTCAATCAGCATTAGCTTCAGTGCTTGCTGTGACAGGCTCTTTAGCCTACATGTTCCATAAGACCTCAAAAGTATAGCTCTTCAAAACCTTTAAAACCATGTGCCAGGTTCCTTACATTCAGTTAGCAATGGTGACTGTTTGACCTGACACTCTTCAACTGATTTGGAATCCCATTTTTTCAAGTTACTTTAAAATACTTCTGCTCATTTCAACAGACCCTGGCAGACCTGTCTCCCTCTGAACAAGTAAATGCCAGTGTGCCTCCAGGAATGGTTCTAGCGATATTCGGTTTGCTCTTGCCTAACCATATTTTATTCATGCAAGAACATACAGTTTTTCATCAATCAGTTCCCAGGATCCCTTCCAGAAAGCAGGGCAGATGACCCAAGTCATTGCAACAAGCAGCAACAAAACAAGGTGTTGGAGGGACTACAAGTGGAGTGGTTCATTTTCAGAAAAGTATCATAAAAAATAAATTAGGAAAATCTGAAGTGTTTATAAATAAATAAATAAACACAAACCCTCAGAGGAACACAGTATTTAAGAATGCAACAGACTCAACTATTAAATATGCATGGAAGCAAAATGATTCAAGATGTTTTGATGCTTATGGGGAAATTAACAGAAGCACTGTATTGAGACCGTCTTCCAACTGCTCTATAAAATTCTCTTTTCCCTCTTTTTTTCTTTTTTGAATGTTTCCCTCAATTACAGCTAGATTTCCATTTGCATGAACACCAGATCACTGCTCCTTGCTACTAAAGCTGATTTCCCACCTGAAGATAGTCTTCCATAGCTAAGCCTTCAACAGCCAGCTGCCATCAAAAGTTGAAGATGATGACAATAACATCAGGTGGTTTTCCAGTACCAGGGGAGCTGACATGTATGCTCAGTTGACATGCATCAACAAGAACTACAGTGTCAGCGTTTAGATAGAGTTACAGGTGACTAAGCCCCAAGAGTATATGAACTCTTGAGAAGCAAAAGATCCTATTTTTATGCAAATGTCCTTAGTCCTGCTGGGTAAAAACTGACAATCTCAGCAGAGATTCAAGGCACTTCTTCCTATTACCCACTCTATCTTGAACTACAGTGTTAAAACTTTTAAGAGCAAAATGTATTCAACAAGAGTTGTCAGGCTTTGAGTCACATAGGACTAATCCCAGATAGTCCTGTAACAGGGTTGAAGAAGGCTGCATTTCTCAGTGTTGTGAACTCATGGTCAAGCTCCTAGAATAATCACACATCAGGTAATGCTTTGCCTTGTCTCTGGCTACACACTCCCAGGGACCACCTCCCAGTGCCAAGAAACTAATTGCTTCCACTTCCCTACAAAGTAGGATCTCAGCTAGCTGGCAGTGATCAGGAGGGAAAGCTGATCTATTGTCTACTTATGTGTATATTTATTCTTCTATCTGCAACCACAGAGAATCTTGTAGATTTTGCAAAGACTGTACATCAGGAAAACAACAAACAACTGATATCTGTTCACTAAGACTACAAATCTGCTCTTAGTCCAAAACTATGTCAAAGCTGCCAAGAAAATGCTTTACAATAGGATTCTCTAAGTGTTGCTGCAGTTGGCTCTGCTACTTGGAAGCTCTCTTTGCTTTTGGGGATGCAACACGCTTCTTTTCCCCTTCTTGCTAGCTTGGATGAGGGTCACTGGTGAGCAAAAAGACTGCAGCCTCTGGAAAATACATGGACCATCCTTGCCTTTTAATGCCTTATAGCATTCCCAAAGTGATGTTTAGCCTTCCACAAATCTTTGCACATAAAGCCTAACACAGAGGATCTGCCAGTTCAGCAAGGAATCTGGTTGAAAGCAAGATAAGCCTCAAAGTACACTTGAGATCTAAACAGCTCCGTTCTTGGGGAAGTGCTTTTTATTTTGAGGCCTGAACCAACTTCAACCAACTCTTTGAAGCAGAGCAGAAAAGATTTTGTTTGCTCAATCTGAGCAGTGACAAATAGGATATGATCTTTCACTATTATTTTTCACAGAGATTTTCTAAGTCTTCTTCCCTGCTTTTACAGATTGAAAGGGATCTTCAATGACCCAACGACTCAGCTGGAATTTTTTACAGAAACCTCAGAGTGGCAAACGCTATACGAAAGTTCATCACAGAACTCTGATAATATACTCAAAATCTAAACTCTAATTTTTCCTTCTTCTACACCAAAATAAAAATGATTTTTAATAAGTATCAGGTTGTCACCATTCTGAAGTAAAGTGAGAGTTTGAGGTGGGTCGTTCTGTTTCGCTTTTTTAAAATATGTAGGCTTTTTTTTTTTTTCTGTAGTGGAGAAGTGCATACAGTACCTGTTGTTATTCTTATGTGGTTCTTTAAAAGTTTTCATAAAGACAACAGGTTACCAGTGAAATATAATATCAGCTCATCAGGTTCTTCAGGTGCTCTTCTGCAAAGCTATGAAATAACAGATCATCTCCTCCTTGGAGAAACGTAACACAAAATTTCACATACAGTCACTGTAAGTTATTACCTCCCCCACCCCTGCAGCTTCATAGCCCACCCAACCATTCCATTTCAGAAGATTTTCTTTTATTAAAAAAAAAAAAAAGGAAAAAATAAAAAGAGAGAAAAAATAAAAACAGCTTATAAAACAGCAAAGAAAATAAAGTTATTATAATATATATAGAAAGAGAACAAAATGAAACTTGAGGGAAAACTTACTGGCGTTACAGTTTATCCTGATACAGTCTAGATGGGGAAAAATAAATGAAAGATGAAATTGCATCCTTCAAGGTAACAGCTGCAGACATCCAAAAACAATCAGTCCACCCTTCCGGGGACAGACACACGCAAAGAGATGTGGCCATTTTATACTTATATACAGTCTGTACAAGTTCAGGAGTGGGTCTATATGTACAGTATATTCTACAGAAATATCGGGTACATAAATATATATATACACGCACACATATATATATACACATATGTATAGAGAGATATACCAATATACATATATATCCACAGGTTGACACAGAAAGCTATTTTATTTTTATAGAAATCTATGCATCTAAGAGTTTCTTCTACTCCAGAACATGAAGTGATGTGAATTACAATTTAAAAATTGACAATTAAAGCACAAAAAATCTCCCTCAAAATGTAAGTCATACTCCAGTGTCATTTTGTTTTTTAAAGAACTTTAGAAATTTCTCTAAGAAGCCTGAAGCTCAAAGTCAACCTTTACACTTTGTTTCTTGTGAACTAATTTGTATTGTTATTGCATAAATACAGCATCTGTCCATCACAGAATACCTGTAAAATCAATCTACGAGATTTGTCGATGCAATATTTAACCCTTTCCAGCTCTCCCAAAGACAGACCCTCCTCTCATTCCCCCAATACCAGCCCAGAATATTTTTTAATATGTGAACAGACATATTTGATACTGTCCATTCAGGTGAGGAAAGGGTTAATATACTGCCCAGTTGTGTCCTGTTATAAAATGGCCACTTGCAAACGGCTAACCGCACGAACGCCCAGCCCAGATTTCAGCTAGTTCTGGAGGTTAGGAATACATTTGTTATTTGGCTGGGGGATAGGGATTTCTTTCAAAGGTCTCCAGCCCTGCCAGTTCTTCAGAGCCCAATCTCACCTTGCTGTCTGAACGCTAAGACTGAATGGAATGCTCGTAACGTTCAGGGAGAAGATGAAATGGGCAGTGAAGTGGCAGATTTGGGAACCTTTGCTGGCCCTGCTTCATTCAGAGGTTACAGGCAAGGGATAGATGAAGAGGGGTACATGGAAAGAAAAATAGAGCTATGCTCATGGAATCTAATAAATGGTAACCGGGAGTCTGCACAATGAAAACAAGTTGAGGTAGGGGAGCCTGAGCTAGAGGGCTTCTGAGTGTTGCTTCTCTAATTTAACACAGTAATGCTCAGCATATCTCAGGATACGACCCATAAGAGGATCTCACATGTATAGATGCCTACTTACAGCCTTGTGAACATCCAGACTGCAGTGTCTGGCATGGGCAAGAGCACATGAGTGCTGTTATCTATCTTGGGCCATGCTAACCTTCTCTTAGAAAATCAAGGCCAGGAATAATAGAACCATGTTATTGGACATCCTGCCAGAATACCTAAAGCTTTGACCAGCAAGGAAGGTCGTATTTATTACAGAGATATGGCCCAGCAAGAGAGATTATACAGAATGGCAGAGAAATATGATGTAGTTAGTTGCTTAACTGGACCAATTTTGTGTTTATTTGGACAGATATAGGAAAATTATTTCAGCAGCTGAAACTAAATGCAGTTTTTAATAAAATGAAAGAGGATAAATAATAGGAGTCTATAAATAAAGAACTGTAATGATCAGGGACATGCCAATCAGGAGCAGCAAAGCCAGAGAGAGTCTGTTTTCAAGCAGAACTTCTCTTGAGAAAATCTGGGTTTGGTTTTGTGCGATTAGGTTTGTCATGTGTCGTCAACCGCAACAGAAAAGTGGGAGCAAACAGCCCTGGAGCAACTGGTACAATCACCATACAGTGGTGGGTATATCCCTTATAGGAGCTGGGTGGGATAAGGGGATTTCTGAAGTACATGCTGGGAAACTTCCTCTGTGATCTGATGGAGAGTGACAGCAAGAGTGAGAGAGATTCCCAAGTCTCACTGTAAACGAGATCGAGAGAGTTGTTACGGCTGGAACAACAGGGGAATTTCTTACGGACTAAACAGCGAGTGTGCTGGAAAGGGAAACATGGCTGGTCCTTGGCAACATTCATCAAACTTGGAAACCAAAAACATTGTTGTGTTATTGATGTCTACAGAGAAGTTTTGCGTTTTTAATCTTTTTTTTTTTTTCCAGTGATACTGACATAACCACATGTCCCAGGGCATACCCTCAAGCTGAGTCATTGACCGCTTCAAACTAAAAACCAGTCTAGCCTTTATCCTGACTTCTAGATTTCTGTTTCCAAGGATAAGGGACCAGGTCACTGAGGGGGTTGTCCTGATAACTACCATGGCGCTGTCAGATCTCCAGACTCTGAGAGCACGAAGGCTCTGCAATGCTGTGCAACTGAGTGCCAGGCAGAAATGCCCAAGTGCACTCCAGAAAATCCAGCTCCTGAACAAGTCTTGGTCCAGCTGGGTCAGTGGGGATCCTGCTTGGCAGCTGAGTGCATCTGCCTGCACTGTTACACCAGCACCACCATACTTTCCACGTTACCTTCACAGAACAAGCACAGGTGGTTTTGGTTTTTTGTTTTTGTTGTTTTGGTTTTGTTTGGTTGATTGGTTTATGTTGGTTTGGGGGGGATATTTTGTTTGGTTTGGTTTGGTTTTTCTTGCTGTTGTTTTGTGGTTTGGTTTGTTTTGTGTGTGTTTTTTTTTTTATTTCCTTAATTCTGAGCCTTGCCCAAAGCAACCAAAAAGATTTCCGATCATTAATATGTCAAGTTGTTTTCTCCCTCTTATATCAGTTTTATAAGGAAGATAACTTTCCTCCAAACTAGTACAACACTACAAATCCAGAGCAAAGGATGTAAGGTACAGGTTTAGTCTGGTCTTTGGTCTCAAAACAGCATCAACTAGGGGATTCAGGAATAACTAAAAAAAACTGCTTGGAATTCCTCCTGCACTGGACCAGGGCAATAAGACTTCTCATAATTGTCATCTAAGGCTCTCAGCACTGTTATCAGCTTCTACTGATCGGATTTGCTTTATTTAGGTATGGCTGCATTCCTGACTCAAAAGACATTTCCCCTTGCTTTAGGTTTTGAAGATGAGCGTGTCTAACCATCTGTAAATCCAGTCATCTGCCAGTTCAGGAATTGGATGAGTAATCTGGAGGACAGAAGTAAAGTGAAAACAGAGTCTGTAACTGTATGGGGAGCAGCATGAGCTGGGAAGACCTTCTACAGTTACTTTCTTTCATTATTATTCCTAATGTGAATCAAAAACTGCTGCCCTAGTGTTCAGATGGAAAGTTTTCCAGAGCATATCACCTAGAAAATGGGCCAAAGACCCTCTCCTTGGAAAAGGTTAAATAGCTGCCATTAGCTAACACTGGGGATTTATTGTTTATTTATTTAGCAGCAGACAGAAGTCTCTATGAATTAAGCCTGTGTATCTTACCATTTGTATCATTGTGCCTGAAAATAGTGGTATTTCTTTGGCCTTGCTAAGACACCAGGATGTTTTTGTCTTGAATCAGGAAAGTCACGTTTGCTCTGCAAGGACAAAGTATTTGTTCCTTTTGATGAGCACCCATAATGCAGTTATGGAAGAGCACTTTAAGTTAAGACAAGGAAAAGAAAGATAATAGGGTCACGATAGGTTATTTTCTGCAGAGAAACTGGATGAGGTCCTGTGCAGATTCTTGCCCTATGTTATAGTGTATCTCCTTACCTCTCTCCTACTTGCATGCAGTCAACCACCTGTAACTGGCAGCTGACAAATATTTTTGCATGACTATGGTAAACAAACCAAAAAAAAAAAAAACAACACAAAGGCTTTTATATGTACTGATTATGGAAAATAAATTTATTAGTGAGAAACAGTGTGAACAGGCATACACTAGCAGGTCTGAGTGTACAATTCACACAAAAGGAAGTGTGATATAAATGTCCACATACATTTTTAAAAGAAAGCTAGAAACTGTGACTGTGCTGTTTGTATATACAAATTATAAGAGAAGACTTTGCGTTTTGGAGGGCAAAGATGTTTTGACACTCCTGAGGAGATGTCTCAGGAAAAGACAAGAGAGGGATGATTGATTGCAGTTCCTTACAGAAGAACTGCCTCTGATTAACAGGAGGCAGACATTATTTACTTTAGCCACCAGTGTGCTGAAGATGAGCCAGGCCAGGGAGAAACAGAACTGAAATATTCATTAATAAAAGTCAGTGACACTACTTCTGCCGCTCATCAGTGGGAGGAAAAAAAACAATTGAAGGTGGATTTCCCTATTAGACCAGACATTTCTTTCCCTTTCTGCACATCATCTCAGCATCAGGAATTATTCCCAATGATGTTCCACGCCATGTTTTGCTTAATTTCTCTCTCTCTCTCCTTCCACTCTAGACCTATCTCTTCAGAGTCCTTCTCAGCAGAAGTGAGATCTGTATCACATTTGAACTTCTAACCTTCACATAACAAACACTGAAACTACTCTGAGACCTGCTGTCAACATGCAGCTGCAGTGCCTCGGGCACCTCCAGGGGAAAGGTCTGAAACAACTCCCTCACCCCTCTTTCTTAGAGAATTATTCATCACTGCACTTCCTCTCCCTCCCACCTTCTACAGCCAGCACCCACCCATGCCCGTGGTGCACCGTGTCCCCTGTTTGTTTTGTTTGCGAGTGCTGAGGGGCGGGGGGGATATGCCAGCCCCTGCAGGCTGCTCTGTACGCTCTGTTCTCAGGGCTGTTTGCTGTGCGGGCCGCAGGCTTCAGGCCTTTGAAGGGTTGAATACCATCTTTTGATTTACCATGGTTGATGGGCTATGGGAAAGCTTTACAACTGAAACACACAGAAGAGTTTTGAAACAAAAAATAAACAAAATAAATAAATAAACAAACAATATAGGGAACACCTTAATAACCACACAAATGATAATAAGTAATCAAATGGAATAGATCAAAGAAGAGAAGAAAGAGACAGCTCTTACTAATAGTATTAAATGACTTACAAGAAAAGCACAATTAAATAACTCACCACTCAAAACAGTCTTTGTTTGCACACATCTGTCATGAGTTAGACACTGGGTGGGATGCTGACAGGTAGCTAATCAGCACCACAGTATCACAGTATGTTTGGGATTGGAAGGGCATGCTCAGGTCTTCAGAGACGGTGTTGATGATTGTTTCTCGCTGGTAAGGGGATTTTGGCAGGGTCAGATAATGAAGATTCAGATCTCATGTGTGACATTTTGGCTATGAACAGTCTCCTTAAAGAGTTAGATGTGACTTAGAGTGAACAATTGAAATTGAATGGCTCTGGTAAGGTAATTCCTCTTCAAGTTCTGTTTCTTCAACAGCAAGGCAACCTTGTCATTTTGAAAGACAGTAAATTCTGTTTTTCAAGGAATATATCTGACAGCTTTATAAATCTAAAGAGAGGAGAGGTGAAGCTCAATCCAGATTCCAACAGTCTAAACTACCCTTCTGTTGAGCTGCACATAGAGAGTGCTGACAGGTTTCCACTGATGCAGCCTGTAGTCACTTCTGGGAGAAGATTCAACCTTACAAAACTTTCGAGCTCAAAAGCTACCAAATCTGGCATATATGTTGCTTCAGTCCCTGCAACTACACAAAAACAGCCTTCAGTTAACACGGGGTTTGGTTTACAGATTTTGTCCCTGTATTAAACCATCATTGACATCTCTTTCCAAACATGTGCAGACCATGTGTCAATTCTTTAGCCACATCTTTTAGAAGACAGAGAGCTGAACAGTTCACCTCTGGGCTAGGTGATGGTTTAACAGAACCCAGTGAGTGCTAAAAATGACTGATGCCAATCAGGCACACAATATTGACCAATCATGAGGGAAAATTTTGTCTTCCAGCAAGATATAAGGGAAACAGGAAAGGAAAGAATAAGCTGTAAAAAATTGTAAGTGTATTTGGGGCAATCTAAACATGCCCGCCTCATAGTCACATGAGCTCCAAGTCTAGGATGCCCTGAACACCAAAAAGAATCAATTCCCCCTATTCTCATGGATTTTAAAGGAAGATAAAGATAGAACAGAATCAAACAAGTGGTACCTTTCCCAGAAGAAAAAGCTATAATTTTTTGTGAAGTCTGGCAGTTTTCATGCTGTAGTACTTTTCATGTGGGAGTATCAAAGGTGATAGAAGCAGCACTTATTAAAATAATACCAGAATCCCTGGCAGGTTGTGAAGTATTGTGTCTTCAAGAAAGAGAGAAACTAAAGCATGCGAGGTAAAAGAAATGGCTCAGAGTTGCAAAAGGGGGTAGTGTAGAGCTAAGCAGCTACCCTACTGCCCCATCACTTCCCCGACAGAAGCTTGCCACTGCCAGTGTTTCAGTGATTAAGTTTATCCTCTGAGAATAAAATAGCTAGCAATAATTGCCAAGCAAGGAAACAGTGGGGAAAAGGATAACTTCATTTTGCCAGATTTCTTCTGATCTAATACAGTGCCAGCTGTATTAGGTCAGAAGAAAATGCAGTCATATATGTACATGCACTGGAGTTTTGTGACAGATTCTCTTTGCAGATGTAAGAATGCTCAACAGCTATTCTTTTGAGCTGTTCTCCAGAGACACCCTGCAAATCCATGAAATTTTCCATCACTTTAAAGTTATTACAGGCAGACATGGCTATCATTTGAGTGCTGTTTCTCTTTATTGGAGAAGTTACTGTCATAGCTGAGGTTGATCTATTCACTCTGTCCTCTAGGCCAGTTTGGGTAGCACAGCAACTGAACCTATGCTAGCTAGACACTCAATAGTGCTTCACACTTCTTCTGTCAAGCTAAGCAGAACATATATATATATATATATTCCAAATAGGAACTCTGTCACACTGCATTTTCTTCTTTTTTTTTTTTTTTCTTTTTTAATAAAGAGCCAGGATTTCTATAGCCCTTTGGATGGAGAATCCTTGCTTTTAAGAGATATGAACTTGTTTAAATGCATTTTCTTCTCCTCACTTTTTTCTACCAAGAGCAGATATTAAGGGTCTGATTTGCACTTTCAAAGCCAAAAAGAGACTAGAAGCAATTTTTAAAAACAATCTAGTTCCAGAGGACAGCTGCTGGACAACATATTGCCCAGATGAGGGTGAACCTTAAAGTCATCACTCAAGGTCTTTTATGGCACATCAAGACCTTGACAAACTTATCACATGTAGTTGGGACAGGAGTTAAAAACCAAGAACCATTAGTACAGGTATGGGTGTATAACACAAAGCCACTACATGTTTTGCTCCTGATATCACCACAACAGGGCTTTGAAGATGCTGATACTGTTAGCTCAAAAAATGTGAAAGCTTGTGTTGGTGGGGATTTGTATTTAAAAGTTTACACGAGCTTTCACAGACCATGCACCTATCTTCATAGACAGTACCCTACATATTCAAAGAAGTTTAACATTTTGCACAGTCATGATAGTTCTGCCTCTTTGACTCAGAATCTCTTCTTAGATATATTCTGGATTTACATGAAGCAACAAGTTGCATCACTGAACGGTGAAAGAAAGCTTCAACTTGTATATTTACATTCTTTAAAAAGACTATTTGTCATTCAGTACAATACTTCAAGACCGGCAAGAAAATGGATTGAGACTAATCTAATAGTGCATTCACTCCCGTTTTTTTCATTGTTGTTATTGTTGAACTTGTTTCTAATTGTCTTTTTAAATTATTTTTTGAAAAAGTGTAACTCTAAGGAGACAGAAGACAACCCTTTGGGATGAGGGGTGTGCACTTTTTTTTATTGCCTTCATTTTAATAAAGACACAATCAAAAAACACAGGCTTTTTTACTTGATATAAAAAGCCCTGAATGTTGAAACATATAGTAACTGGCAAATAGAAATAATTAGTAAATTAATAAAATAGATCAAGTTCTATCAAACGCTGCCAAATTCTGTAAAGAGCATGGGATTCACAGGACTTCTGCTTGCCACCATATATATCTTGACATTTTGCATCTCTTCCATGTTTGGCTTTGACTGTTTTGAGTGATGCTAGATGAATGAGGGATGTAACTGATCAAAAGATGGACCAAGCAGCATGTATCACACAGAGCTTCACCAGTCCCAGACCAAGAAAGGAAACTTAAAAACTTAAAGACTTAAAAACCAACACTGTCCATAATGAAGAACTGACAGCAAATCTTCATGCAGCAATGCAGAAGAGAATTTCTCTCCGCAAGAGAATATCATTATGAAGGTCTCAGCAGTTATTTTAGAAATCAATCCAATCAAACCAACAGAAATTAAACAAAATTATTTAAAAAACCACTAATCACAAGCCCAAAGTAAGAGTGAAGGGAAAATGAACTTTTTTTATACAATACCTAAATTGACCATAAGTTTGACACGGCCTCCATCAAGCTCCAGGCGCAGAGTGTCAGCAGAGTCTCGAGAGGTGGTTGCCATCAACAGCCCATAAGCGCGCTGGGACATGAAACGGAAGGACACATCTTCTGCTTCTGTGTGCATGACCATAGGCATGATGATCTTCATGTACATGCTGCCATCATAGCTCAAGATAGAGGCCTCTGCAAGGAATCAACAAAAAATTGCAAAAAAAAAAAGAAAAAGAAGTTAAGATTCTGTATGATCTTCACTCCTGAAAAACCCTGACACTTATCATAGAGCACTGAGTTTATAGAAATCGTACCACTCACCACAGAAAGGTGTGTAACTGGGTAAAAACACTGCAACTGTTTAACTGCATCCAGCAACTGTATGTGGCAAATATGAACAGCAAACATAAAGATATGATATTCACCACAAGTGGAGTCAGCAGTACCCATGGAGACAGAACCCCCAACAACAAGTATGTTAGCACAGAGCCCTTTTGTGATAATGAGCTGGCCAAGCCTCTGTTTTTCACATCTTCCAGAAAATGCAATCTCATCCATTAATCCAGCCTTCCCCTGCCCTAGATGTAATGACTACTTTAAATAATGTCTACAACACTTCTACTAGAGAAACTAGTCTTGCCTTTGATGGCTCAAAATTCCTATTTCTGGTACTCTTGCGAGATGTTGCTTATTTAGAGAGGAATTTCATTCCATTGCTAGCACTTAAAAGAAAATAACTGTATGAAGCAAGTTTCCTAACAGGTCTTTTCTACATCAGATTTGTGCTGTTTCATGATTTTATATTTTTCCACTCTATACTAACAAGTAATATTTCTAGAGCTCTGCTGACACAACCAATGGCACTGCAACGATAATGAAGAAAGGAACAAACCAAACTTCATTGCAAATGTCAGTGTCATTCAAATACAGGACATGTCAGGAGATGGAGGCATGAAGAAAGCCAGGAAGAGAAAAAGTAAGAAACAGCAAGGAAATAAATTGTGTTTTTCTATTATCTCTGAGGATGTTGAAGAAAATGGGAAGTTCCGCTGAGGAAAGGAGTTATAGTACTTAACATTCTCTATTTGTTCAGGGTCTTGCCTGCAGAAACTGATGTTCTCCTCTAAGAGGCTGGAATTAAAGTCTTGTGACAGAACTGCAGCAACCACTATGGCATGGCAATCATTGTTTCAGTCCAGGAATATGCTCCAAAGCATTTTTATCAGCAAAATTTTTAAATGTACATAAATGTATTAATACCTGAATCAGACCACCCCTTCTCCCCACAGCTAACCCTGCTGAGGCAGAGACACACAGATTGCTCCATGTAGGATTTCGACCACAAAACTATACATAAAAATCTCAGAGGATAAGAAAAAAAACTAGTCCGGCTCCCTAAACATATGAGAGGATTGCTCCTTAAAGCACTCTTACCAGTGCCTCATCCAGTTAAGCTACAGTTTTCTCAAATGGTTGGGATTCTCACCAGACACCCCACACAGACCCCGGAAAGCTAGCATCTCATTTAACCAACTGCAACAATGTGTATTTAGAATCTAGATGCTTTCCTCATGTTTCACCCCTTTGTCCTGTGTTTCCCAGCCAGGCTACCCAAGCTGACAGGAGTGGAACTTCTAGTGCAAAACAGCAAGTTTGGCAAAGCCAATCCTTATGTCCTCTCGGTGCCTAAATGTTAGATGCTAGAGTAGGGTAGCTGGACAGGAAACTGAGGAACAGCCATAAGTCCATGCTGGAAAGGACCCATGGCTAGCTCCACAATGGCCAGTGACAGAACTACAGTGTGGTAATAAATATGCAAATAAGGTGGCAAATAATGATATACGCATCAGGCTGATAAAGTGCCAGAGGAGACATATATGGTTACAAAACATTTGGTGGGGATCACTGTAGTTGTGCTGTTGCAGCAACACACCACACTAATAGATGGTGAGCAGCACCTCTCTGATCACGGGACATACAAACCCATTAAGAAGAAAACTTTTCTGGGATCATCATTAAAATAAGACAGCTGTGAACAGCATCCCTATTCACCAGTTTTCTTAGCTGCACTCCCCACACACTGTCATGGTCTGTACACACAAAGCCCTCTACACGTAATACCCACTCAGCCATACATACACCTTCTGGGCACCAGCTGTCAGTGCTGCCCTGGGGGTTCACATCTTCACTTGGCCAAGAAACAGAGAAGGAAAGCAAGCTCCTTTTTCAAGGTGGAGAAATGGTTTCTTTTTTTCAAGTGCAATTCTCTTCCCCCTCACGTCTGCACCTCTTACTTGCCACCCACAGCTGCAAGCTGGAACTAAACGTACTGTATATTATACATACACTCAAAGGCAATGCGTATGTACACACAAACCCTCCTTGCTCTCTTTCCTCTCTCTCTCTGTGGATTGTATTAGAAAATGCAGTCAAGCATGAAATGGCTCTTTTGACGCCTTCAGCTCAGCTGTGCCTTGCATGAAAGAGTTGCTCGCCCTGGTGCCTGAATAGCTGTGAGAAGGGAGCTGGAGGACATGCGGACTGTGAGGGGGAGTAGCTGACACAAGAGCCCCAGCCCTGCTGGTTCCTACTCCACAGCACCATGTGTTAGGTGCTTTGGAAACATGAGTTTTTCTGCAGACACTAGAAGAAAACAAATTGAAAGCAGGGTAGTAATGAGTCTCTTCCCTTCAAAAATAATTCGTGTCCTTCAGCTCTACTGATCCCATTGCCAGAAAACTATTGTCCTTAGACAAGAAATCTCAACCACTATTGTTAAACTTATGTAAGAAGGACCTGAAGAACACCCAGAATTGCTGAAGACGGCACAAAAGTCTAGACTGTTTCAGCTAACATCCCACAGTAGACTAAATCGAGTATTACTGCCCCTTCTCTGGCCAATCTGCTACAAACAGGGAGCAATAAATCCCTGTAACAATTAAGCAGATAAAATGAAATAGCCTGAAATACTTGAAGCAGCCTCTGCACAATCACAGGAGACGGCAAATTCCCATCCTTGTGTATGCCCCCATGCTGACCTGAGCCTGGCCCAGCCTAGACCACCTATGCACTTGACACCTTTTAAAAATAAAGAGATTTCATTCTCACCTTGCAAGTCTTCATCATCTGGAGTATTTGGGAGCTTTTTCAGCACATCTCCTTGTAAGCAGACCACTCCCTCCAGCTACAAAAATACCCCTTCTGAGAGGGGGGGTATTGCCTAGTAGCAGTCATACAAATAAAACTGATCTCCTTGTCTTGGCAGTCAGCCCCCAAAACTCGAGGAAGGCACTTTACAGCTAAGCAACACATACGGCAAATCTGCTCAGAGTTGAATGTAACCTGGCAACAACCAGGTGACCTCAGTCTCCTTGACACATGCTAGTGACTTCTGCCTGAATACAGGCATCCATTAAATTGTCCCCAGCCATCTGCACCAACGGGACTGTAACACTTTTCAGCACCATAAATACAGGCAGTGGCACAGTTATCTGAGTTAAAAATACACGCATATTCCTTCCACTCTTTTACAGTAGGTATTATACTTGGATGCCTCAGAGACATGCATAGAAGCAATGGGTGAAACCATGTTTCAAAGACCCACAGATTTGTACAGATGAAAATATCCAGAACACAATTTACTTGCAATCACAAAGCCAGAAGCTTCATTGCCATTAGCTTGGAGATGGGAAGATGAAGAAACCAGGTGCTGATTCAAAACTGCCCTGACATAATGCCAGAGATCCGTGAAAATCAATATGTTATTAGGAGCGATTAGCTTCCCAGTCTTGTGCTCTGAGACCCTGCCAGCTTTAATTTTACACTTAGCATCCAAAGGAGCAATTCCCTGCTCTTCCCCACAAGGCTCTGCATAAACCTCATGGGGAGACAGAAACAGGCATGTTCTTAGAATACAGAGACAAAAATATTCAAGACCTCTTCATGCTCTTTCTCCTGCTTTTTAACCTTTCTCTTGTATTAATCTCCATTCTTTGCCTCTTTCCTTTCTTCTCCGCTTTAGCTCTTCTGTAATCTCCTGCTCTTTCCTGTGATCTCTTTCCTCTGCCTCCCAAACAGCAATATAACTTTCTTCCTTCTTCAAGCTTCCAGAAAGATGGCAGTGCAAGAAGGAGGAAAAAATACCTTCCCTTCAAAAACATTCAGTTGAAATCACCAACAACAGCAGTTCAGGGCACATGATGTATTCCCCATAACTACATTTGCACGAGTCAGCCCAACTGAGCAGATATTCCCACCAACTCGACAGGCACCAGACACATTGCAAGGAGCAAGTGCAGCAAACAGGTATGCTGGTGCAAAACTACGGGGAATACAGACCAAATGTTTCCACCTTCTCGCAAAAATTGAAAGATCCTTCAAGAAAATGTGCCAGAACTTTGTATCCACAAACTAGACAAAACTTCATATAGGAATTACACGGCACACCTCTTTCCATTCCATGCAAATCTGCCAGCTTTTATTTTAATATATCCACCAGCACATGATAGCAAAGAAAAGCAGCCTTAATTTTCTGAAAACTAAAATCACATTTTACAAAGAAAAAAGTGGCATAAAAATTAAAAAATAAATCCTCATTCCCGTCAAGCAGATTCCATACAGATGAGTTTCAACAATGGAAGTCTGTTAAGTAATTTAATCACTCAGACCAAAATCTGACTAGGACCCAGGAGTTAATATGCCTTTTTTGGTGAAAAAAAAAAAAAGTAATGGGAACTTAAAGTGCCTTGTATATCATCTGGTGAGACAGGAGCTGGGAGCTGTGGGGCGCTGGGAGCTGTGGGGCTCTCAGAGCTGGGCTCTCACTGTCCAGGGCTCTCCCACGGACCTGGTGAGCACAACCCAAGCAGTAATTCCCTTCCCCTGGCCACCTCCCCCAGTTAAATACAGAGCATTTGGCTAGTTTGGGTCAGCTGTCCTGGCTGTGTCCCCTCCAGCTTCCTGTGAAAATTAACTCTATCCTAGGCAAACACAAGACAGAGGGAGAACAATGGGGAACACAAAACTATCTTTAAATACCCACCTAAAAATAATCATTTCATTGGAAATAAGAATGCATTTTAGTAGTCTAGCAAAATACCCTGCAAATAGTATCACTAATCAGCCACTGATAGGTTTATTGTACTCCTAAGAACAAAGCTATTGTGCTTAAAAAATTTCAGTCCATCAAGATGTCAATAGCATCATCATCAGTTGCTATGCTCTGAAAACTCATGAAGATAAAACAGTTAAATCTTGGACACGTACAATCACATAAATGTAAAGAACCTGGACTGGTGGTGCTGGTTTTGCCAGGGTTTATCCTCCCTCACAGACCGAAGTATTTTTGCAACATCAATCCAAAGGTTTTTTTGTTTCAAATTAAGACTATGCTGTCTTTCCTTACTCTCGGTAGATATACATCTGCTTTACAAGAGGACTTTCATATCCTTAAACCCAGCATACCATTACCTCAGCTCTCTTACTCTATTCTAGACTGAGTAAACCTCATTCCTTCAACTCCTGGCTTTTATTTTCCAAAGTTTGTCTCTTCTGCTTCTCACCTCTGGCTTCTCTTGTATTTGTATACTACTTTCTTAAATTCAAATGCTCCAGTTTGAATAGCATATGCCAGTTAAGACCAAACTGCACTAAAAGTAGAATAATTACATAAGACACCCTTATCAGTACAACGAGTACAAAATATTTCCAAATGAGCAGCAAATGAGAGAGATAATAGAGGTAGCTGCAAGGCATTCATCACATTTTCAGGGATGCAAGAATACTGGTGGAGCAGTAATAATAATTATCACTTATAAGACTGCTGCTATAGACAAAAATTGCTAGCAGATGTTTACATAGACCAGATGACATCCAGATGAATATTTTTCATCAAACACATATTTTCAAAACCCTGTGAAATTTATAGCATAGCTTTATTTAAAAGATCTCATTACTTTTAACATACATGCAAATCTGAAAACAGCCTAGAAGTGCTGGATGGTTCATATAAAATAAGAAATTCCTGAAGAACACCTGCAGTGCAAACCACACCTATCCATTTATCTAAAAAGTCAGAACAGAATAAACACCCTATTCACCATTTCCCTTTCCATACTACTGTCTCTTCCCCATTCCAGTATCTTAGCTATTTTGTAGCATTTTCCTATGAGGTTTTTCTAAACACAAGTAGAAATACCAAATTACTGCAGAAAAAATTATCATTTAAGTATCCACAGAATGGAAGACACAAATATAGGTAAGGAAGGCAAACTAAGAGCCCCAAGCAACATATCCATATGAAGGTGCAGGGTTCACTGCAAGTACTGTAATGTCCTTTCTCAGACAAAAAAAATAGCTTGAATCATAAAGCTAAGGAATTGAAATTACTTAGGAATGGAAGCAATTCTGAAAATTTTTCAGAACTGCTACACAATTCTTTTTAATCTGAATCCAAAATGCACACCTTGCTTTTCTAGTTCAATATTAACAGGAAGTTATATAATACCAAAATCCTGTAAACTGGCACTGAGAATTTTCAGCTCAAAGTGGGTGTAATCTTAAGGAACTAGTTAAAACTACGAAGATTCTACCATTGTAAGGGAAAATGGCATCAGGTTTCTGACTGTCTACAACAAAAACTTCAGTGGAGACCTACTAAATTTTAAACTGACCCAGAGAAGACATATTAGGATCCAGGATCCCAAATCTCCCTCCATTAATAAACCTCAGACGTCTTCGCACTATGGCTTCTTTTGTTTAACTTCTGTAATGAACCACGCCTCCAGCTCCCAAGGCTAACCTGTGACCACCCTTCAGAGAAGTACGGACCAGTTTCCATCAGCATCACATTTGTTATGTGCTTTCCCTCCTCCTGTCATCACCACACACAAAAGAGGATAAATTAATTAAGGGCCATAGTCAGGTGCAGAGTTACAAAAAAAAAAAAAAAATATCACTTTAATCCACAATGAAAGGTAAATGTTATCTAATAAACTTCACATCTCTCTTCTTTGGGCTGCCATCATAAAGAACAGGGCTGAAAAGCACTGATCAACACAGTGGAAATATTTGCAAACAGAGGAAACTGTAGCTTGTAAATGTTATTGCTAGCCCTGGGAGGTGACAAGCAAGGCTGTATTGCCATACTGAAGCTTGGCAGAGACACAGAGGAACCAAGAAGGAGCACATGGGCTCTTCAAACTTACTTCAAATGTCACTCTAACATTTACAGAACTGTGTACAACTATTTGGGAAGAAATCTCTGTCAAGAAGGCTAAGGGTAGAAGAATTACTCTTCAAAGCCAAGGAGCATAATGGGGAAAGCATAGGAAAATCTGCTGCTAAAGTTATAGTCTGAGAGTTTGCCTTACACACATCGTAGGATGTAGAAAATGAAGTGACTTCTGTTTAGTTTGAACATCTCTGAGTTCTCTTCATGGCACTGTCAAGCCTTTTGAAGCATCTGATCACTCTCTTCCCAGTAGCATTCATCAAAAAATGGAGATGAAATTTTGCTCATCTCAGAAGTATACATTGAAAGAAAGAGAGAGTAGACACAATTTGCAGCAAGCGAAATCCCAGAAACTTTACCCCTGGAAATTTTCAAACCTCAACTGGAAAATGCCTCTAACAACTGATTCTGTTCTTGAAGTTGGCCCCACTTGGAGCAGGCAGTTGGGACAGAGATCCCTTTCAACCACAACTGCTCTATGACAAGTGCCAGAATGCACTGATTTCAATGGATACATTTCAGAGCCATCATCTTACACCTGAAAGTTGCTACTGATCTGAGATGGAATAGATTTTGTCTTTCGAGTTACTGCGTTAATGGGGATGCTGTTTATGGCATGTTGTTAAGCCTGAAGAAACAGGAGATTCAAAATTTCACACTCCTACAGGCACCGTATGTCCTTGGGCAAATTCTTTATCCCCACTGAATCATCTCAACAATTACAGTTAGGAACCAAACATATTATGACACTGCTAAACACACACAACTATTGTGGTTTTGATCTTTTATCCCACAAGTAAGGATGCTCTCACTGAACTGGCGTGTCATACACTGTCAATATCTCCCAGTGGCTGCTGATTGTCAGGTGAAAATGGAAGTGCTTCTAAGGGTGGCTCTCAGCAGTAAAATTTGCATTACTTCCCCAAATTTCCAGGAGATGAGGGCTCTGCTACAAAATCCACAGATGTGGGAAATCTACTATAGAGGCAGTTATTACCAGACTACCACCTTTAAAAGGCAAGTCTGCTATGTGAACTACATTCATAACCTTGTATAAAAGCACAATAAACCTTCCCCCAGTTCTGTTTTTTGACTATTGGAAAGAAAAACAGTAACTCATATTGCCTCCAGCTGTTAGTTGAAGAAAGGTTCAAGGAAGGTTCACAGCATGGACCAGACAACTTTCAATTTCCTTTTCTTCCTTTTTCTCATCTGACAGCCCCAAAACCCAGAACTTTTTAAATTCCTGCAAGGGGTGCTTTAGTAGGACAGGGAGCAGAGGGAAAACATGGGTCTACAAACTGTAGAGTAAACTTGTCCACAAATATCAAAGGTACACCATGGTGTTTTTGAAATAGAAACCATTATTCAACGCAGGAAATCTCTGATTTAGGAGGGACCAGAAGTGGAACTTCATAGACTGCCATGTTGCGAATAAGTAGGCAGAGGAGCTAGGTAACTATTTAAAACTAATACAAGGCAAGCAGGTTTCTGGAAATGGGGATATCACAACATTCACTAAGGCTGGCAAATAGGTCATCTTTGGGGGAGGCCAGATACAATAGAGCAGGTGGGAATTAGGAGCGTAACAACAGCATCCATGCTGTGGAAAAATGCAATATAACATATAAACTGGGGTTTCAAACTACATCTTCCAAATTTAAAACAGAAGATAAACTAAGAAGAGTTTATGACACTAGGACCTGTGGGAAGGTCCTTTCAAAGCCTTTTCTTCTCCTATCATAGAGTTGCTGCTTTCCCTAAAAACATTTGCAAAACCTTCAATCTCAGGGCGGTGCCTGCCTAAGAGTGACGCTCCATCCGTGCAGCACAGACTGTGCAGAAATGGTGACACTGATTTCCAGGCATCCCACAGGCTCTGTCCACTCCTAATGAAGTCATCAGCAGAGATGCAACAGCCAAGGCTGCTCACTCAGCTAATTGCAACCACTGTCCAATTATTGTAACCACAATGAAGAGGAAAAGCGAAGCAGAAACTAGTAGTTGGCATGGGATGGCAGTTGATATTGCCAAGATCACGACAGCTGAAGCAGGAGATACATGTTCAAGCCTGTAAATTTCACTAGCAGATAAGAGAAATTAAGTCCTACTTTCAAGTAAGTAATAGGCCACTGTCTTCTGAAAACATGATTGTCCTGCAGACCAAATTCTACCATATGACTCTGATATTTGTAAAAAAATGTGTTTATAAAAATGGAATTCCAGATAAATATGAAGAAAAAAAAGAACTGATATATGAATGTATGGTGCTTCTGTAATAATGATGACCACAATTACCCAGAATTTCCTTGTTTAGACTATTAGAAGAATGTCCATGAACTGTCCCTCTCTGACTCCAAACATGACCAAGTGCAGTTTGTCTCATACAAAATCAATATAACCTGGTAAGGGCAGAGTTAGCAATTCATAGTTCAAAACACTCATTATAATTATGCAAATTCATACACTTATTAAAATCCTACAAGCATATCTCAAATAACAAAGGTTGTGGTACACGATCTCCTAAGTGGATAGACTAGCATTTGGTGGATGGGTTTACATAAAACAGTAGCCAATGCAAACCTTCCTTCCGAAATTCAAAGGTTTAGATGCACAGAGAAGAGAGTTCCATTAATCTTCTTCTCCAAGCTCTAAGAGCCTCCAATGATCTTGATGGGAATTGTAAAAGATAATAAATCCTACTTCCTAGGGAAGCTGTGAAGGTTTAGTCAGGGTTTGCAAATTCTTTGAAATCCTCCAGTCAAAAGCACCGTAGATGTATAAATTATGACAGTAGCTGTGACCCTAAAACTTTCATATTCACCACTATGCTGCCCATTTTATTCACTTCAAAGTTCAGAGCAGCAGGCAGAATACAATAAAGAATGTCACGCTCCAGAAGTGCCAGTCTGATGTCTCAGTTAAGTAAAAGTGAATCTTCTTCAGCTGCTTCTGTCACTAGACAGAGATAGTTCCTGGGGCCTGTGTCTATTCTGATTCAAAACCAGACCAAATATTGAAATCACCAGTTATCTTAGACTGAAAGTGTTGTTTCTGTGCAGATTTTCGAACACCTGTTACATTATCTAAGACTTTTCCTAAATATTTGGATCTCTCCTGATCCTAACAGAAACCAGAAAGCAGTCACACTGTGCCCCGGTTTTGTTAAAAACAAGTTTCCCTTTTAGTGAATTTGCCTGTCAGCTAAAGCCTTCATATTAGCTGCTTTCCTGAAAAGCCAGATACATGTTTTGGTAGACATAGCAATGGAACGCGAGGTCACTGGACTGATAAGCACAGATGTACATCTAGTGAGAGGGGCAACGAGAAACAGGTGACCAAGAAACTGACCAAGGGAGTATAACATCCCACTCACTGGAATACTTCATATAAAAGTGGGAGATCACAAGGATCTCATCCCTTTCCTTATGGCCGACATTAGGAGAGGACCTTGCGAGTTGTCCCTGCGAACTGAGGCCTAGTGACAGACTGAATCCAGCTCCGGTTGGCTGCAGAGTCCAATCCAGGACTTTGGGTGCCGGCTCTGCAGTTGCTGAGACTTTCAAGATTGGTTTTGTATATTTTGTATCATTCTCTCTATTCTTATTAGTAGCATTAGTAAAACATTTTTAATTTTTCCAACTCTCTTCTCTCTGTCCTTCTTTCCCTCCCAATCGCCTGTCCTGAGTGGGAAGTGGGGAGAGGGAGGGGCTGAAGAGAGAAGTGGGGGGAGAGGGGGCTAACAATACATCTGCCAGGGTTTTATTGTCACCCTGCAATCAAAACCTCGGCACACTGTTATCCTGTATCAAGACATTTGCATCCACTTATAGACAAGATGTGATAATGTACCAACATCCCCTATTGTTTTCTTTATACTAGATATAATGGAAAACTCTGAGTTAAGAGAGTGTAGATGGTGAAGAACCTGCTATTTATCCTCTCTAAAGCACTTCTGTCCACTGTAATGAAGTCCAGAGGGACATTTACTCTCCAGATTGCTAGCAGCAAACCAGATGTGATGTATTTTGTTACAACATTTCTGATCCATTACATCAAATTATGCCAGATTAAATAAAGCTCATGCGGGAAAAGGGCTGCCTCAGACCTGTAAGTTGGCTCAAACAGAAAATTCAGTGTCTGTGCCTCCTGTGTGACGCTGCTTTCCATACGACTTCACCTGATGCTAGGCAGCACACCTGCAGTGTTAACTACCTGGGAAGGAACTTCACAACGGCTGCGCAGGCAATAAAAATCTTAATTTCACCATGGTGATCTAAAGTTCTTTAGGTTCCTGAACAACCTCTTTGTGTGCTAAACCTGAAAGTCACAAAGATTCATAGCAAGGAAGAATTAGTTCCCCCACCCCACCAGTATTAAGCCTTGTCCTATTCAGAACAGCAGTAAGAACAATACAGTTGATATTCCTGCCTCAAGGAAGGAATGGAGAATTCAAACATGAACCACTCATTCCTAAAAATTGGAGTTCAGAAATACCTTAGAAATAGAAAAATGGGAGTTTTGTAGTCTCAGCCTAACGAGAAATTTTCCCGTGTCCTAAAATCACCGTTTAGAACAACCTGTAGGGCTGCTTGTGCTCTGAGGAAGTCTGGGACAGGAGAAGGAATAAAGCTACCTACCCCAAGTACAAGGTGTTTGCTAACCTGGGTGGCGGACAGGAAGTTCGAGATGTGTGATTAAAAAAGTCAACAGGCACAGCCTCAATGCTCTGTGTAATGGAAAGAACAGCTTGGTTTCACATATAATGTATTCCAGAGATGGAATCAGGAGAATAAACTGCAAAAGCCATCCCATGGAGCTGAGTGGGATCACAGGTAAGGTCAGGTCAGTTAATTACTATGTATTTGCTGGAAGTGACCTATAAAGGTGATTAGATGCACAATTCTCTTACAGCAATTAGATCCTGTTGATCTGAATATGAAATAGGTACCTAGTAAAAGTTAACTCTGTAATGAAAGGAAAGAATCAGAACAAAGACAATATTCAATGATGTAAGCCAAGGCAAGTATGGGGAATAGCCAGATGTTTGAATGCACATTGGAGGACTGGAGAATGCTTTCACATGTATTATTTGGCCCACCCTCTAAAGTGCGTCATAGAAAGAGAGATTGTCAGAACGGAGCCCAATACAATTTAACAAAGCATGGTAAAAGTAGATGGCAGTGTGGCTATCAGATCAACCTTGTATAAAGGCTGTGGCAAATCCATCATGAGGTTTTCCAGGCTCTGAGACAGCCTGACTAGAACTGGTCCTACCATTAAATTGCGTTTACTTCAGAGATGAAAATTTTTAATCTTTTCTCATTATAAAAGCCTGAAAAGGGGGCGAGGAGGAGAGAGTCTGACATTTTCTACTCTTTTAAGTGGTATTTCTCTGTCATGATAAAAGCCATTAATAATTACCAACAAAAATGGGAGGGAGGGAGAAGTAATTACAGCCTCTGAAGGCAAAAAGTGATCTTGCACTCAGCAGCTTTACTTTCTTTCCTTCACTTTTTCAACACCTTGTTGCTCCAATGATATCTACCCCCTTCTGGGCTGTTTGCAGTCTACCCTCCTACTGTTTCTGCACCCAAAGGAGAGGGATGAGAAAGGCGGGCTGCAGCTTTCAGCTGTGCGAGAGCAGGGTTCAGGCGTTGCCCGGACCAACACGGACAGACAGGAGCAGCCCCACTTGTGCACCTCTCACACCTCTCACATTTCAAAGGAGTCACACAACCAAGCACAGGAAAAAAAGGCAGTGGTAGCTCTGCTATGACAGACAGTGCTAGACAGAGCTTGTAGCTGTTATTTGGGGCTGAAACACGCTAGTGAAACTGCATGTGAAACTAGTATCAAGCCTTAGTGTCCCAGATGGCTTCAGGAGGCTTCCGATTTGGAAAATATTCATGACCCCACCCAGAAGCTTATTTAAATTTAAAAAACCCACAATAATAGTCTGGAGGTTTCTACATTCTAGAGGATCCTGTACAATTTCAGAAATGATTTAGACAAAAAAATCCCTTCATAACGACAGGAACTGTTTCAGTCTGAAGATAAGAGCTGCCTATTGGGACAACTTCCATTTGAAATTAAACGCATTGGAAAAAAAAATATCCCAAACCTGCTAGCTGTATATACTTTTTCTGTCAGATTTCCCACTCCTATTATTTGTGGCATCGGAATAAGGCATTTATTTTTTTCCTTCTCGTGTTACTGTGCAAAAGGCCTATACAAATAACAGCAAAACCAGCCAGCCACCTGCACAGGGCAACAGATAATTCCTACCTGTAACACAGTTATCAAATTTCATTGTCTTTTCCAATACATTCTCCTTCCAATTTCCAACCAGTTTTAGAAAACAACAAAGCAGAATATGCACACTTTGCAGCGAAAAACACAGTATCATTATCTTCAATGGGAGTTAAGGGGATGACTCTGCCTTAAGAGCAATTTTAGCAGGTCGGAACAACGTTTTGCATAATATTAAAGCAACAAAGTTTACATCTAGTCGTATTGCACCCTTTCTTCGGTGAAACACATGGTTAGACCCGCAGCCACATGGTCTGCTGAGCATATCGCTTCCTCTTTAAACTGCATAAATACTGCTCCTGTGTCAGCTAGACTGAATACCACCTCCACAACAGATGGAACACAACAGAAAAATGTAACCAAAGGAAGACGGACAACGTTCTCCCTTTACCGAACAGAAAACCAAGCTCAGCAACTAAGAATATATCAGCTATGGGGTTTGAACAACAGGACCAGTAACCAGGGAAAGTGAAATCTGTGTGCTATGCTCCAGGCAGGTACAGTTTACTATAAAAATTCTATAAAATGCAAACCTTTTCCATAATGTCTCAGTCATTGTTCATTAAGAGCAAGAACAGTATTTGAAGCTTGTTCAGTCCTTAGCTTCTGGAACAAAATGGGGGTACTTTCAAACTGATGCTGAGCAAAAAGTAACCTCTCACTTCTAAACCCTAAGTTCACAAAAACATCTGCATGTAATGTTCACTGAGAGTTTCACCAGACAAAGTTTAAAGGACCAGACTAAATATTCGGAGGATGCAGTCATATTTTTCATTTTGAAGCCTGGATTGCAGATATTGCTTTTAGCTTCTCTTTGCCCTTCTTCTTTCTTTTCTTTTTTTTCTTCTTTTTTCTTTTTTAAGAACAAAATACGGTATTTATTATGTGATCTTTGAAATAGCATCTCTGAGCTGTATTTATTTTTTTAGTCTAGCTTCCCTCAGTGTTAGCAGAACACCTCAGAATTAAATTTGTCAGTAGATTCTAGTCCCCCACTTTAGTCCCTGCTCTTCAGGAAACTCAGACATATAATAAGACTGCAGTAAGATGAAGGACTTTGCAGCTGGTGAACATACTTCAAGCAATAAGAACTACCAACTGTTTTTCCTCAGTCTGGAACCTGGGAGTGTGCACATCTTCTCTGAAAAAATAGAAATTTATAAAAGGGCAAAGGCAAGTATTCAAATATTGAAGACAGTTCCCAGTAAATGATGAAATTGACAGGTTCACAGAGTTATAACCTTCCACAGCATCACAGTTCATTTATTTCATTACTAGATTACATTATTTAAGAAAAAATAACGATTTCTCTTTTGTCTTGTGTCCTGAAAAAGCAAAAAGCTTGATCTTTCTTATACAGTATAACTCCGCTGTGATACCGAATTTCACAGGAGTGCCTACGGTGTGGAAAGAAAAGTTAAGATGTCGGTTTGGAAGGAGGAGAGGCAACTTCTCAGACTTAAAACATACATTGAGGAAACACAAGAGTAAGTGAAACTGCCACCTAATGGTGACACTGTAACTTTGAAGCAGGCTGAGCAGTCAGCACAGAAGGACACAAATGCCGCTTTGACCTGCATGTCTTGAATTCAGATTGACAATCACCTTCTTCAACATTATTTAATATATGCTTCTTCTTACAGCAGTGGCTACTGGTGAAGCAAAAGTTTATGTTTTAAGTGACAAAATACATCTTCATCAGGGATGTGACTGTTTTCTCGAACTGACAGATTTGATCTCCAGTTTCATGCCACAGATAAGAAATTGCACAACAAAGAGTATAATAAACCAAAGTTCAGTTTGGGATTTTTTGAGGACTGATAACATCATCTTAACTTCTGATAAAAACTGCCAGCATTGGAGGAGTGTAGAAATGTTACTGAGTTAAACCAGCTAAAATTACTCCACTGACACTGATTTAATGGACACTTCAGTCATTCCAGTGTTTTCTTTTCAGTCACCTATTACTTGCCTTTTGATCTGGTGGTAAAGCTCTCAAAACACTTACCTCAGTGACTGATGTATGGGCACAGTTTGTGGCCACGCTATGCACCAAGAGGAGCCTAGTCCATATGAGTCAGTATTCCCTTCTCCACTTCACTGAAACAGTATTTAATAGGACCACTTTATTATGTTTCCACTGAGCCCTAATAATATTGGCCTATCCACTAAAGCAGGACACAAATCAGGACTCAAAATCTGTCTGAGAAGTCACTCTGTGATTTTCCTTTATTTAATCTGAAAGTAGGAAAGAATGTTATTTACTTGTCTTTAACAACATATTTTTAGATCCTTGCTTACAAAATCATTACAAAACTAAAAAGAATATATTAAAAGGATGTTGCAAATTAAAAAAAAAAAAAAACCCAACTAAAATATAATCAACTATTGTATTGAGGATACTATGCATCAGGCATAGATGCATTTGGAATCCACTACTGACAGGTCATCAGAGCCCAACTCTACACTATTACCAAAGACAGCTCATTTTAATCCCCTTTTTAATGTGAAAGCAAGGGCCAGTGAAAGCTGTCAGACTGACATGATGGAAGACAAGTGCCTAGGATACGTTTAGAAAGAATGCTTCCTTCATACAACTCTCTCTACCTGCTGTTACCTTTAACAGTCATTCAAGAATTTAAAAATTCGTAGCTTAATACCTGCACCATCAATCCTCATATCTCTAGAGAAATGGGGTGCTAAGCTGTTCACTCACAGAAGCAGACATGCAGCCTCCCTTGTACAAAGAGTGAGGCACTTCTCTCTCTTTTCAATATAAACTGATTCATAGGCTTTTACACTGGGCTCAGTCATGTTTCCAAGAGCTGCAATGCAACACCTGTATGTTACAGCATGCTCTGCTTTCTCCTAAACATTCCTGGAGGGGCTGCAGAGATATGGGGAGCCCTGGGGGTGGAAACACAAAGAACACCTGTTTCCTAAAATAAGCAGGTGACATATTCTCTGACCAAACAGAGAAAAGGGTAGGTCTCCTAATAGGATGGCTTTCCTATCCTTGACTCTTGTTTCCTGAAATCCTCAGCACAATTTGAAAGCATTAAGATGCCCTCAAGAATGCCTTTTGAACGGGTCTGCTTTCACACAGAAACTGAGATGGAAATAGGAGTCAGTTCATCCAACTGCAAAGCCATAGCAGTGCAGGGACACAACCCATGCCCTGAACTACTGTTCCACCACCACTGGGCTGCTGTTTCCCCTTTTTGGATCATCCAAGACCTATCTGCCACCTTCCTCATTCTGTTCTTCATTAGGCAGGCCTTGAAAATTTCTCAGAATATCAAACTGAAATCAAAATAATGAGGAGGCCGATAACTCCTTTGGAAACTGGAAAATAATTTACAAACCTAAAAATAACCTAAAATTATACAGGAAAGGGGATAGTTCTTGACATCACTTGAAACATAGATGGAAAGGCTCCATAGATATAACACCTGTTTCTCTTTCAAATTCTGCAGCTAGAGAGAATCAAAAGAGGAAGAACTGAGGCACAAGACAGTTTTTTAAGATTTCAATTAGCCTTTTATTTGGACTAGGATTTATTTACTGCAGAGTTAAGCATCTCTCATAGTCAGAGATCCTGTATTTATATCTGCTAACTGTGCAAATTTCCTGGTTCCCTGATTCTAGACCAGCTGCTGGGCACAGCTGTGCTCCAACAAAGGCACCAAAACCAGCAGGGATTGCTGCAGGACTGTCACACTTCCCTGATTTCATCTGCATCTGCAAGTGGAAATTGCAGGACATTTCTCACTCACTCCTGACACAGCTCAACAGAACACCACCAATCTAATTTAAAAAACCCACAACAATAGATCACCAGTGTGAGAAGTCCACAAGCTTTCACAGCTTTTAAGCACGGCACTAGTACTTCCTCTACAAGGTACAAGGTTGCTGACACAAAGAATATAGGAATATAGGTACATAGATACATACAAAACTCTTGGACAGAGCAGAGGACAACTTGTGCACAGTTAGACGTGTGGAAAGACGAAGGCAAAGAATTGCAAGGAATTTACAGTCTGGCAACAAAGGAGTTTCCATATAATGGAAAGAAGGTGATTTCAAAGCAAAGCAACTGTTATACCAAAGTGGCTCATCAACACACTGCAGCTGTATGACCACCTACAATGCTATTTGGCATCTGAATCTTGAGACAGGTTTTAGAATGTGAATTTCCTGTTCATGTGGGCAACAAGTTCAAGGCTGCAGCAAGATCAGAGCAGTGCCCAGGAGAGCGGCACATTGTCCCCCTGGCACATACTGCTGCTGCTGCCCCTGTCCCTGTCCCATACCAGCCCCTGGCAGTGTGCTGCCTGCTGTGAACACCTCCCTCACCTAACGGCCTCTGCAAACCATAGGCAAATAACTGCTGATTTGGGATGTTAGTCTAAGAGCTGGTGGGCCTCTAAGCACTACACAGGGTGGGTATTTACTACTTTTCTGCATTAAAATCTAATTGATTTGCCTAAGATCAAGCAAAGTCCTCAAAGAGCAGGACTGAATGCAAGTGAACTAAATGGTACACTACCTTTGCGTTGTTGTTTCAGTTCTTTTTTTTTTTTTTTTTTGAATGTGGAGGGTTTTTTTAATTTTTTTTTTTCTATGTTGGTAAGCAATATTTAGCATGAGAGCTTGGAAGTCAGAAAAGTCTCTGTCCTCCACCTGCCACAAAGGTGGAGAGTAAGCACCAACCTTATTGCTTCTGCTCATACACTGGCCAGGGAGAATGAGCCCTACATTGGGCTCTCATTTACCAGCAACCAGAACAGATCTTGGACACGTGCTACACTTGTCCATGCTTCTCTTTCTCATATGACTCTGTAAACCTCTTCTAATTGAGATTTGAGCTTGGGATTTGAGGTTTTCTGGCAATAGCTTTTTCCTACTGTGTATTCGACAATACCTTCCTTAATTACATTCTTTTCCTCATATGCTACATAATACTATTTCTAATTTGCCTAAACATGGAGTTTGTCCCACAATTCTTTATTAAGATCTAACAAAGAAGCTGAGGTATCAAAATTTTGTTAATTTTACACAATAAACTATTTTACCCTTCCTAATTCAGTAAGAGTTATTATAATAAGTAATTATATTAAGAATCAAACAAAATACACTTTGGGAATCAGTGCCTTGCATATTTTATAAATTTATTCATGTTCTCACTAGCTGGGAAAACATATGCAGTCATTATCAGGATTTAGAGAGAAAAATTAGTCTTTTGAAGTTAGGAGACGTCTCAGGTTTTTATTATTCTGAGGCATACATTTCACAGAACCATACAAGCTGTAAACAAAAGAGCTACCTAAATCACACAGCACCTTTCCCTTCCTTCCCTCTTATAACGCACATTTCATTAAAGTATACAGCAGCATGGCCATACTCTGCTGTTTTAGCCATCCTAATTTCCAGTGTCAAAATGATGGGGCTTTCTATCCTTTCCCTTGGGTTTCTGTTATAGCAAAACAAAACAGAAAGTAATAGAGCTCATTATCAGGATTCTGTCTACTATTAATCATTTTTATTTCACAATTTAACCCCATATTCCACAGCTAGTGTCATGTGAACTTGCTTAAATAATCCCTCTTCCTTGGAAAGGCAGTCCTCCCATCAGCGCTGATGCATCATCCTCCCCTCAGGTTATCATTTTACCAAGCAATACATACTGAACTCCTCTAATCTTTCTCCATAATTCCTCCCTTCAGCCTCCTGATTATATTTCAACTTTTTTTTGCCAATTTCTTTCATATTGCTGGATTTCAGTCAAAGTGGTTCGGCAGCAACCTCTTTACACTGATTTATTTACTTATCTTTATTAAGAAATAGCCATGGAAGCTTGTTAAAGCAATATGGTTTTTATACTCACATTTCTTGACTACATATTTCTACCTATGTGACTAGTAACACTTCTCACTAGCATGCCTGTAGCTCAGTAGTCAATGTCACTTCATTAGTACACAATTTAACTGGTGAAGAGTTGATATTTAGGTTTATTATCTTCACAAAGGTCAATGGGTAAAACTATTTAAGGCTCCCTTCTTGTGTGCTCTGTAAATCTCATATCACTATTGATTTAAATACATTCAGTCAATAGCTGACACACTATACAAAATCTCATCATTTGTTTAGTGCTTCATAAAGGGCAATGAATAATTTTACCTTTTCAATGCCAAAGAAACTAGAATTTTTTTTCCCCTTGAGTGGATCAAGTACTACAGCATTTGATCTACAAAAGGTTGCTTGTATACCTCTCAAAACCCCCAGCACAGGGTCTGAGCAATCACACAAGGATTGCATTAGCATTGCAGGTATAGAAAATTAGCACAAGACAGAAAGTCACTGCTACTTTAAAAGAAAATCTCTGACCTTTAAAGAGTTTTAATAACCATCATAGGTCTGGGGAACGTTGTTCTTTTGGGGATATAAATTCAAATTATTAATACACAAATCCCAAAGCTGTCCACATTTCTGTACTGAGGAAAACTACTATGTATCAATCCACACAATAGGAAAATGAGTTAGATAACACAAAAATAAATATCAATCACTATAGTGGACAGCTTTTCTACCTGTTGTTATAGCAGAATGTCCATTAAGCTAAAAAAACTACAAAATGGAAGGTCAAAGATTAACTAAAATTAACATTTTACTGGTCTTCAACTTTTTCCATCCTAGAATCTGAAGCTCTTAATGATTAATGAATTTTTCACCTTGCAATCCTTCTATGACTTACAAGTCTTGAGTATCTGGGGATTTTTTTTGCAGTCGGGGCAGATGAGGCACTGAAAAAGAACTTGTCTGTAGCAATATAAGACAGAAAGAGAATCCCAAGGAATGTCTACATTGTATAGTTTTGTGAAGCATTGAATTAGTGATGTCCCATGTTTGTCAATGCTTGTTTTGTGAGAAGCCCTGAGCAAATTTCCTTACAAGCCCAGCAGTGCCCGTGCTCACAGAGGTCACCTGCAGGAACTGTCACTGGAGTAGCCAGTAGATGGTCCCACAGAGCACACAGGACGGTGCACACAGTACTGCATGGTGCTCTGTGCCCAAAATACTGCAACACACTTACTGAACAGCACCCATGAGGTGGCTTTGCAAAGATTTCCAAGTAACAGCATTCATTGCGCTTCTACCCTGGTCCAGGGAAAATCACTGTCTTTCCTTCTTTCCTCCCTTGCTGTCAGATAACATTTCATTAATGTTCATTTGTTCCTTAAGTTCTAGCTTGTACAACTTCAGTTTTGTCTTACAAGCGTATCTTTACTATCTTCCTCCACATATGAGTTGGAGTCCCCTGGATTCTGGCCAGGCACACAGGGAATGATAGTTGAGTGAGCGCAACGCTGGATAAGAGAGAGGCTGACCCGTGGGGAGCTGTACGGTAATCAAGTTCTCATTACTGCGTGGCTGAAAGGCCAAAGCGATTCATCAGTGCTCTTCTGAGTGGGAAAACAGGAGAGAAGATGATGATGAAGGAACTCAGGCTCTGATATGAATTATCTCTGTGCTATCACAGTATATAAGTATTTATCTCTAGGAACTGCTAATCAAATATCCCAGGACTATGTCACCATGTCTGTAGAGATCTGCAAATTTATTTTAGAGACATCAGATAGCTTTTTCAAGGTGGAAGAAGTACCTTAGTGACCCAAAAGTCTAATGACTAATTTATCTGATATCATAGATTCATACATTTACATCTCAGCAAAGTAAATGCAACACCTTCAGCCCATGTCTGTGGCTAATTACTTTTGTAATCTTGAATCTTATTGTAGGTAACTTAATTGCTGTATTACCCAAAATGTAAAATGATAATTATATCTATCTCTTTTTGAAAATACTTTGCATATATGCAAAAATGGCACTTGTTTACATAGAATTATCCCTTTGCATCCTTACAAACAGTTTAGCATGGGTTTATTTAGCTTATTCTGATAGCCTGAAGACACGTAGAGAAGTCAGCAACTTATTGGCTTTCACTCAGCTATGACCTTGCCTGTTCTTTGTAAGTCTGAAGGCTCACCCATTGCTGTCTGCATGCAAAGGTACAAAACTTCACCCAATCCCCCATCTCTGGCTTCTACAGGCAGAGGGGCAATACTGTGATATTTGGCAGGCCCCACATCACTATGGCAAAGAATTGAACAAACTCCATTGCCAATGTGCAAAGATGGTCAAAACAACAGTGTCAGACAGGTTACAGTTCATTGCCTGAATACATCTGTCTCACCTCAGAACTAAGCATATTTCAGTCCCAAATGCAAACAAGTATAATACCAGGATGGCCATATCTCCACTCCTAGTTTTATCAAGGTGGTCCTCCTTCCTGCCCTGACGCCCTCCCTAGGCAGCCTTCACCAGGGAGTTGCTGAAGTGTATAACCCAGGAGCAATGCTGAAGCAGGAGAAAACACACAGCCACCTGCAGGCACCAAAACAGATGCTGAGTTACAGCTCTTGGCATGAACAATCTCTTCTGTGCCCCACAGAATACTCCCTTTCAAGGGAGAAGAAAGTTATAGGTGCTACTCTGTTTTAATTGGATCTTGTTGATCAATGCTTTGATGGAGCACATTGATCTAGAGGATACAGGCCAGTACCCCTTCCTAATCTGAGCGATGGGGTGTCTGAGAAGAAACAACTCTCAGCAGAAGGGATGTGGCAGCTGTTTTAAAGCTGCTTCTCCTGGAGGACTTACTGACTGAGACTTTGCTGGTGACACAGACAAGGGTATGAACTGTAGGCAACACTCACATACACACACACAGGGGCAAGGCAATGACGAGCATTTTAACTTTCATGACTTTTCTCTCTCTCTCTCAAATAAAAAAAAAAAAAAAAAAAAAAAAAAAAAACCAAAAAAACCTCACCAAAAAAAACACACAAACCCACCCATAACAGTGTAAAAGGGAATGATGGGCTCAGCAAATAGTCACCAGCCAGCAGAAAAAGACAAAAGAAATCACAGCAGTATAAACCAACCTGCAGAGAAATGGCTAAATAAGGATGCTGATTGCTGATCTACATCCTGTCACTCTGACTTTATAAGTAGCTTAGTTCAAGAGGCCACATGTGCAAAAGCAGTCACATAAAAGCATTGTCTTTCCCACTCTCATCTGTATTCACAGCAGACCAGGTTTTCACTTTATGGCTGCAATGTTCTTGTTTCTTTTGCAGGTCCATTAGCACTGTGCACATCGCACAGTCAATATCAATTCCAGCCTACACTTTTCTGCCTTTTTTATTTGGACACAAGTCCTTCTGTCTGCTGGATTCATTACTCTTCAACATGGCTATTTGTGGTGTTCCTTTATATTTTGATTTTTTTTTTTTTAGAGCAGCCCAAGTGCCTTTGACTTTAAATAAAACATTAAAATATAAAGCAAAACCAAAGTGAGTCATTTAAAAATAGCATGATAAATGATTTCTGTTTCTCTTCACTCTAATCCTTTTTGTTTTGCCTAATTGCTTTACCTGAAAAGGTTGCAGGTTATGAAATGAAACAAGAAAAAAATATCAGCCTTTTGTTTGACACAGCTTTATTCATTCCTTCCCTTGTTCCCCTTTCCCACATCCCAAGAAATCTTTCAGGACATTCCTGATGCTTCTGTACCAGATAGGAAAGTGAAATTTGATTGGACTGGAAAGTGAGGTGGCAGAAGAAATCTGGCAGGCTTAGGGGAATGGCATACAAGCATTTGAACAAGATACAGAACTGTGATGCAGCTTCAGGAAAAAGCAGGATGACAGACTGGGACAGGAGTGAACCTCCATCCCACAGAACTCTGGGCCATCTCCAGCCCCTTTACCAAGGGGGCTGATGGCAGCTCCTTCACTTCACAGTGGTGCTCCCAGCGTGCGACTGGGACCAGTACAAAGTGAACTGCCAGCTATTACCTGTGCCTTACTTCATCCACATTCTCAGCTCACCAACCCTGTGTTCAACAAGCAGAAAATCTGGAATTATTGAAAACACAGCTTTGAATCAAGCACCTCAACTGTAGTGCTAAATCATCCCCCAATAACACCTGACAGGGCGGGAAAGGCTAAAATTCAGCACTGGTCAGTCCTCCAAGAGGAAAGAACAATCAAATGCAAATGTAGGATAAAGTCTATTTTGGACATTAGGGCTGACCAGCAGAAATGGGGTAGCAGTGACTTTTGGAGTTTACATCAAAAAGCCAGACTGTAACAGAAGATAACTTCATTGGGAAGATGGTAACAAAGCAGTGAAAACTTGAATGTTTTCTTGACTATGCAAAGAAATGTCAGGCTTCCACATCTAGGAACCAGATTCTGTACACTGACAGTAGTGTAATAACTCTGGATCTTTTGAAATTTCTTAATATGTCAAGAACCTCTCCTTTGATGTTATTTTTCTCTTCAGTCACAAATATTAATGACAGATATATTAAAAGAAACAAAAACAAACACAAAAAACCTACTAAATGTTTGAGGGTTTTTCTTCTGTATTCTTGCTTCCTTCTCACTATTATATTTAGCAAGCACGTGGCTTTTGCCGATCGCTTGCTTAGGGGGCAATCTTCTCCTGACATGGCAGATGATATGAGCGGCATAAACTTCATTTTGTTCTACTCACCTCAAAACCTCTTGGTCTGCTCACTGGCCTGGCTGCACTAAGCTGCCTCATGTCTTGTCTTCAGCAGTCACACAAGCAACAGAGAGGAAATCAGAGCTGCAGAAAAAGAGTTCCCCCTTTCACCACTCTACTTCGCAGCTCTACCAAAGACCAAGGTCGGGAAGACTGACGCACCTTTTAATCTCTAATGCAAATACTCCTCCAAGAGATGAATAAGGTATATAAAGGATAGCTACTCTGTATATATTTCTCATTCTGAGCACAAGCCTAGGACTTCCAGAGCTGCCAATCTAACACGCTTTTCAGCTGAGGGCTGAATTGTCATTTTTCCGTTTTTACTCACTTAATGAAAGACAGTGGATAGAAATTCACTATTTAAAATACCATATTTTTCTTTTCTCAGCAGTTTGAAATGGTGCCTGTGGATACTGGGGCAATCACACTTAACAATCTGATTCAACGTGACTACGTTTGAATCCTAAACTCTGGTGCTTTGAGACAAACAGTATCCAACAGTAATCCCCTCCAACCATCCCCATCCTTCTGCTCCCTTTAGTGGTATCACTACATGAAGGATTACAATTTTTCCTTGTTCTGAAATGGAAAAACGCTAAGTTGTTCACAAGAAGACAAGATTAGGATGGTAGAAAATTCCCTACCCAAAGGGCCCAGGCTGACCACAAGAGGATCTTGTCTTAACAGGCAGAACTTCAGAAGTCAACAGCTGCAAGCCATATAAAATGGAAGCATCATGAGACCAACAGCCCTTACTATGAGGTTACTTTTCTTCTACATCCTCCCTGCTTCTGTGTCTCTTCAGTGGGATGACTTTTGCATTAATGGCATGGGTATCTCCTGATTTTTAGGTTTTAACCATCTGTCTACTCACCACTGATAATCATCAAAAAGCAGGAAGTCATCCTGAAACTTGTATTAAGATTTGATTTACGAGGATACACTTTCCCTCTTCTGCACCTTATCTACCAAGTTTAACCTCCTCATTCGCAACTACCCTGAAAATAATGAGGGTGTTGGTAAGGAAGCAGATAAAGATGATGAAAATTATCTTTCCCTTATGCATTCTCAGACCCTTTAGCAGAGTGAGTGAGAGTGGTTTCCCTCTGGAGAGCTATACCTTGCAGTCTGGTACCTAGTCAGGGGGATTGAGCAGGACCACCCTATGAGCCATTCTGTATATTAACGACATGAGGCAAAGCAGACAAATCAAGGAGATCTGAGTGAGCCAATATAAACCACCAAACAGGGCCCTTCCACACTTGTGGTGATCGTTGTGCTTTTGCATTTCCTTTCCATATCACATAATAGCCTCACCCAATCGATCAAAGTGTCCAAGGGATGACTGCCTATCTCCACATAGAGAGAGTCAATTAAAGGAGCATCATGAATGCCAAGTCTTTCCTGTCCCCCTGAGATGAATAGAGAAGAAGAAATGAGACAGAAAATGCACTGTGCCAGTGCCTGCCTTTCAGCTTGACAGCTTCAAATGGGCAAAGCGGAGAGATAGAGAAAGCTAATTTCACAGATAACATCTCTAAGGTCTATATAGGAATTTTAAATACTGGAAATAATTTTTCATGATAGATGAATACATTTTATCCTGGCCACTTCCATCAAGATATTCCCATTAATTGCAGGGACAATTAGTAGTCTCAGCAGAAACACAAAGTCTGATTTGAGCATATGGAAAGGAAGAGGGGTACGAAGCCACAGGGAGCGAGATCAGTCATTGAGCAATAAGAGACTCAAAGATACTATATAGTCTGACGGGACTCTTGCACCCGGTGTGATCATTTCTAGCTACCTGACAAATCACAACAGACATGGTGCATGCTCAAAGTAAGCAAGCCCATTATGGATCACGTAAATGACATGCCGTTATATGTCTTGCCGGGAGTTACCTGGAACAGCTAGGATGAGAAGGTGAAAAACTATTTCCTTGCTGCATGGTGACTTATCTCTTCAGATGATTCAAGTTTTAGTAAACCCTACCTTCTCCTGATGCAGTGTGATTCTGGCAAATCTGACCTGCTATGACAAGCTGTCCTTTAATCTGAGAGTTACTTGAGCAGCATTGTGCTGCCTTGCCTTACAGATGGGATGTATTTTCTGGCTTGCATTACGGAGAAGCCATTGGTCTGAGCTGATGTTTCTAACTGAGCAGATAAATATATACACTACTACAATATTAGTCCTGTAGAAAAGGCATATACTAACAAAAGTATAAGTTGCTAAAAAGCATTAACCAAATGTTCTTCCTGATCTATCCATCAACATCTTCTTTGTTAGCTTTACAGGAGCTGACAGTAGCACAAAATCTAATATTTTTGGATAATTGTATTTCTTCAACTGGGAATACCTTGTGGGATACACACTCAGCACTAAACAGAAACACAGAAGTTTAGAGAAAAACAGCAGAAATTATCTTATTCTGTGGCACCAATTAGCGTATTCAGATGAGATAAAGAGCACCTGGATTACTAACAAATTCACAAACAGCATGGAAGGCAGGAGTGGCCTTAAATAAGAAGAGCACATGATGATGGAGACAGGATAAAGAAACAGGAAAGAACAGCACATTAAAAAAAAACCATACCACTGTCATTATAAAATATAGGAGAGTGATTCAGTTGATGTTTATACAGTTTCAGATTTTCCAGCTGCTCAGCAGATGCTAATGGACATTATCATATCAATGAGACTCTTCGAAGTTAAAGTTCAGCAGCCTAAAGACCACAAAATTATCTTTTCCCAAACAGACATAATCACCCTGACTGCAGAATTAACTGCACTCTCTTCTGTACTGAGGATATCACAAAGGCATTATAAGGCAACAAATACCATCACTTGTCCTGGAAACAACATGTACTGAGAGTGGCTTTTGTCTGAATAAATACATCTATGGATATAAAGTTATGATGAGTGGACAGGATCACAATATAAATTCACAGAACTGAGAGACTCCAAAGGTGTTACTTCATATTGCTTCTCTTCCAAGTTCCACCTTGGCTGCACTGTCCTTACCGGAGCTAGCACAGCATCTCATGAGAATCCTGGGAATTGTTTGGATGTTAGAACAGAAGTTACCCCATGGAAGGCAAGGAAAGGACACAGAGAGGAAGAATACATAAAAGCCTCACACAGTAGAATAATCTAGCACTTATGGAACCAAACAGTAGCTTTCTACTCTGACAGTCGTTAGGATGAAATAGGAGGGAGCTAAGCACAGAAAGGCCAAGACAGACTTCTTGAGCAGAAGAATTGTGTACAGGACATAGCACAGTAGTGGATGCTTGGGGCAGCCACAGATGTTACAAACGAACAGATGGCAAGTGAGAAAACAAACTTCTCACACAAATGCCCTTAGCAAAAGCTAACACGTCTCAGATAATGTTCAATGAAGACTTTTCTATAACATTTTTGTGAAGAACGTATCAAAATGGGTGTGAAGGGAGTGCATGAACTCTTTTTTCCAAATTCAGATGGAATGTTTTTTTCGGCAGCTTGGAGGCATTTTTGGGAATTGCACAATAGGGACCTATCTGGTAGTAGTAAGCCAATGAACAGGTGAGCTCTAGCAGAGACCTTCTGATTTCTAACATCTTTCACTTTATCTCATGAAATCATAAAAATTATTCTGATGTTTTGACTTTCCTAAAGTCTTTGAATATTCAACATGCAGCAGGGATTAAAAGCATCAAAAGACTGTAACAAAGGCCTTTCTCCCAATATGTCCACCACCTCTGGGAACCATCAGTTCTATAAGAAAACCTGTTCTCAGCAGTTATCTAGCATTACACTGCAGACTGAGAAGGTCTGGACAGTCCAAAAAGTATCAACACATTTGAGGGTTTTTTTAAACAAACCTTCAAATATGTAATCATCACCAAACATCTTCAATAAAATAAAAAGGAAATCTATGCTGCTACCTGTGCTTGAGATAGAAAAGTATGCAGCACTTAAACTATGCAGTAAATGATTTTGTACCATTTCTTATTACCAGTAAGTTTACAACATCTCTGTTTATTTCCTACATAATGGGCAGATGTGTGTTGTCATTAAACCATTCCTAGCAAACATTGCCATAAAGGTACTTGGCAGATAATAAAATGTGCAGCCCTATGCTCAACATCCTCATTGCCAACAGCAGGTACATTGCTGTTCACAAATAGTATGCTACAAAACACAGAAAAATCCTGGTTTGCTCAGGGTGTTAATTGTGTGAGCATCTGTGAGCAAACCCAAAAAGGAAGTGACACTCGTTCCAGCCCTCGGAAAGAGAACTGGAGTGCGATGTCTCTGTCCTGCTGCAAGGAACACTGGGTGCAGCTTAGCAAAGGAAAGGGCAGGAACAAGACTTGGTTTTTCTTACCTGGAAAAGACTCAGGCTATGTCCGGTTCTCAGCAATTAACTTCAGAGCTTTGAAATCTAAACCTCCGTGCCTTTTACTTCATCCTTAACTGGCCAGTAGTTTCAAAGAAAACCCTGCATGTCCTAATCTTATAAGTATATACCTCTTAATAAAAAGAAAAAAAAAAAATCCGATCAAGGCAATTAAGTAGGAGAAAGAAAGCATTAAAAAGTGAACGATCAATAATATTTGTTTTTCCTTGGCCTAAAACAATCAGATTTTTAGTTGTTTTTTGTTTTGTAACCTTCCTGGGCTTTTGCCCTCTGCAGTCCCCCTCACAGTGTTACAGTAGAAGGAAAGCAGCAGAACAGACTTCATGCACCTTTTCAAGCCCCTGGCATTTTCACTGAAGCTACAGAAAACACCTAATGGTAATACAACACACATTCCCCTCCTCCTGCTTGTTTACTGCCATGGCTTCGGGGTACTTTTCAAAAAACTCCATGGGTTATGAAGAGACGGTTTGTTGTCTATGGCAAAAGAGCACATCATCTGTGAGCCAGATCCCACCTCTAACACTTTAAGTGCAATTAACTGGGGGTTGCAGTGACCTGATGCCACAATTGACATCAAATATTAACAAATTAGAAACCAAAGGGTACAGAAGACATTAAGTACCTAAAAAACACTAAAGATCCTTCACAGTAGCTGTACCAACTCACCCTTCCCACCCCCCAGCTTGTCTGTAACAGCCCTCCAGCCCTTCTTGCTATCAAGACTTGCAACTCAGCCTAATTTTTACTGGGTTCAGTATGAGAAGGTATTTCACATACCACAGGAGAAAATGTGCTACGTATTGCATTGGAGGATCCTATCCATGAGTCCTCCCAAAGCCTGCCCTGTGTCTGATGACCAGAAAGCATTTGGGCTTTCAGACATTTTATAACCTTTATTGCAAACTAACTAGCAAAAAGACATACCTGTTGGAACAAAGTACTCTAGAATGTAAAGGCTGTACTGCAGCTACTGTTCTCTGATATTCCTATTCTTTCTAAAAGCCAAGGACGTAAGAATGGCTAAATACCACCGAGACTACAAGCTCCACATTTTTGGTGTTTCTTTTTTTCCTAATGCCTGACACACCACAAACCAAGACCACAACTTCAATCACAAATTCAACCTCACCATGACTCTCATTCATTTCAGAGAGACCCAAAAATGCCTTTCAGCTTACGAGTCTTTCCAGCATGATTAAATCTTACTCTCCACTGTACATACTCTAATCAGATATCACAGGAATACAGGAAAGCTTAGGGAGTAGCGGAGGCGAGAAGATTGTTACCACATTACAAGGGTCTTAGAGCTACACTTGTAGGAGGAACTGTGTTCTGTCTATTAGTTTGTTTTCCATTTTCTTCACTTTATGACCCCACCCTAAACAAGACATCCTCTTTTTTGTCAGTCTGGTAGCCTTGGCAGTTTGGCACTATCAATTCCTTTGCAGCATAGACAGTTACCTTCTGGGATAGAGCCATACTGTATTATCTGATCAAAATCTCCACATAATCAATAAAAAGAGACATGCAAATCAACAAAAGAAGGCAAGCAGATCACACCATTGCTTTGCATTTCTTCTGAGAAGCAACAAACTCCCTCCACTGACTGTACAAGGAACTCAATCATTTACCACAGATCCTCATTGCAAGGCCTCTAATTTTTAAAATCTTAGAATACTTATCTGAAGCATCAAAACAAAGAGGTCAGAATATTATTTGAGTTCATGCCACTTGCAAAGCCAGCAGAGTCTTATTTCCTAGCTTGGTAGACAGCCGCACCACCGTTCTCTTCCAACAGCTACTGGAGAATCTCTAAGGTTTCAGAAAATCATTGACAAGCTGCCATATTTATAGCAACTCCTAAATTTTAACAGTGATTCAAAGAGGCTCTTCCTACATATGATTCCCAAGACTGCCACACTGAGTTAGACTGGGTAACAGAGAAGCATTATGGAAAGATGACAGAGAATGGGAAGCTCAAGGATTCAAGAAAATAAATAACTTCTGGTCCATGAATTCCACTGCACTTTCATCTCCTCTCCCTTCTCTGCCACCTGCCACTGGCTGGAGAACTGGAGAGAAAGACAAACTCACAAGCAGATCAAGCGAATTTTATGAAGACTGAAGGGAGTCTTATGTAAGTGCTTTGTGTCAGCCTTTCTGAGGGTCAAACAGTGATGTTCATTCACTCTAGAGCAAGAACTTGAATGCAAGTATACCTAATAGAAGTCTTCAGGATTTGTCTCCCAAGAATATTCTTTCCTAGGTAGTTCACAAAGAGGTGAGTACAGGAAAAACATCATTACTGAAAAAAACAGAGCAATCTACCAGCACTTTCAGTTCCTTGACATTGACCACCCTTGGATAAGGAGCACCTTAGACATGAGCAGATCTTTGCCATATCTCACCTCATTCCCTTCTACATAATTTCAATTACCCCAAGGAGGGACTATATTACTCTTAGAATCTATCACACTTTAAGATCAAAAACACCTTTGTCTGCTTATATTACTGCCAATATTGAATGACCGATTAGAAACTGGAATTGTAAGAATGAGTTTGAGGCCTTGGCAGCGGTTCTCTGTTCTGTGCCTTATCAAACTGCAGCCATAACAAGCTTTCTCCATCTGCACAGAAGTCCTGTGTGAGCAAATCACTGAAACTAAAGTCTATGTTGCATCTAGTGTAACTTGCTGAATATACAGAGGTGTTAATTCACTGACAGGATAACATCCTAAAGGCTTTAGATATATGTGACATACTGAATACCACATATTTGTATTGTTTCACCATGAATAAAAGGAACCCGAACCTCTTCTTTAAATATGACACAATCAATGTCCTTTTCAAGTCCCTTTTAGATGTATAACAGTCCTTCATATGGCACAGTATAAAATATATAAGAAATACAGCATTATAAATGTAGAAATGTTATAACCAGAAAGTGGGAGATAGACTTTACCATCAGCAATAAATGAATCATCTGCTTCTCTCCCTGGAGTTGTACATACATCTTTTGTATTTTCAGTGCTTTAACTAAATGTTAAGTATGTGCTTTGCTTTGTGATAAAGAGTGATTTTCCTGGTAGCCAACAGGCACAGAAGATTCTTTATTCTAGGCTCCCCTACCTCTTAACCCTTTACCCTAAATCTTGAGCTGCAAACTCCTCACAAGAGTTACACCCATCTCTTTTAACAGGACTGAAGTCCAATGACTGAATAAAATGAGACAGCCCTTCTCAGGTAACATTTGGCAGACTGGAGAAGTGGGTCAGTAGCTGTCTCTTACAGAAGAGCTAGCCTGCTCCTTCTTCATTCCTCCCCTTAACCACCAGCATGCCGAACCTTCCCCCCTACCGCCCCGAGTCCTGGGGCTGCTCAGTAGTCACAATACAGAAGTGCCACTGTGGCATAGCAGCATCTCTCACTTGAATTCCCTTCCCAGTCTCCATCTCAGGTTTTCTCCTCAGCCAGGACTTGCACTAATCCTTGGCTGTCTGACCATGAGAATGAAAAATATCATTTCTAGCCTGAAATACTTTTGTTCATGGAGATTAAACCACTGGGCACCAGAGCAGTTGTCTGATATCAAGTAGTTGTATCAGAGCAGTATGAGGCTGCTGTGTAACACCACACTAAATGTTGTGGAGTCAAACACAGTTCAACCTGCACAACTTCTTTCATGTATTCAGTCCAAAAACATTTATTCCCTGTGAGCTGCTTCTTGTGTTCCAGAGAACCTCAGGCATGAAAGAAACATTTTGCCAGATACTGGGCCTAAACCAGTAAGGGGTCTACGTTTTGTAGTTATAGACAAAATTAGTTTCTCAGGCTTAGGACCTCTGCATACATCTTTTACATGGTCCTGAACTACAACATCATTGTTTTTTTAACGTTAAATATGCTCTGATTGTAACACACATTTATTAGGACCTCAGGTTCCCAGCCTAGTAGAGATGCATTCATACATGTATCTATCTTATTTTCATTGGTGCTGGCTGGAGCATCACCAAGTTATGGATCTCAGGCCAGACTTAAGATTCATTTCCCCTAAACTGAAATGCTTACATGCCCTTAACCTGCTGATTTATTTTCACTGATAATAAAAGGAGTAAAAAGCAACACCCTATACATTTAAAGGTACATGAGATTAATCGTTTATGTCATTGGTTAGCTTCGGATTCTCTTCTGAGAGCTAGATCCCAAAGATGGACATGAGACAGAGTCCAGAAAATCGTGAATCACAGAGCTGGTCACTCCTAATACTAAATAAACACCAAGGGCAAGCATAACTGCAATTTTTTGGGGGGAACAATGTATTTATTGTAGCACTTCTTTTTATCATGTCTCTCCAAATTCTAATCACACAACAATTGTCCAAAACAATTCGCAAGGCTGTGGTCAAGAAAACCTCTGATGTTTTCCAGAATCTTCCAATCCAATGTAGTCTATAAGAGATGACTACCGAGATGGTACTGGAATAGCCAGTTTCCATAAATCTTAATTTTCACCCATATCCTCACAGCATGGATGGCAGCGTTGATGCTTCATCTGTTTTAAGGACCACTGGCAATTAACTACTATTGCTGACTAGGGCAGCATGCTACAAATTGGTGGCTGTGAGAAGCTTTATGAATGATGATAGATGTTGTGCCGTAAAACATAAAAACCCCATCCTGTCTATAGGAAGAATTCTGGTCATCAACAAAAACTTTTCACAAAGTAGAAAATCCTCTGGAGAGTGAATGAATTGCAAATCTCCAGTCTGTCTAATATTTCAAGCACAGTTCTTAACTTTCACATTCTTCTTCCTAACTGGTATGGTACTACAAACAATATTAAAAAATGCATGGGGGACACTGAATGGGAAAGGAGTTTCTAAAATATTTATGGCAGAAGCTCAAAAATATCCAGATTTCCAATCCTAAGACACATGCTACAACCATTAGGCTGTAGTACCAAATAAAGTCATAGAAAGAAGAGGCAGAAAGCCCTAGGACTCTGCTGATAGTTTGTAGTTAATTCTTGGGTGTACTGTGAGTGCAGTTCAGCCAGACTGTAGTGCTCATGGCCAGATATTAACAGAAGATTGGTTTCAATACAAGAAAACACCTTTGAGGGAGTACTTTCTTTTCTAAGTGACCTTAGCCCCATCTTTTTTTTTTGGTTTTGCTAATTACTCACCTACCTCATTCTGAAGGTAGCAAAAGGACAGCAAAAAATAATAGAACCATTCGGCATCTGAGAAATGTATAGCTGAAAGATCTTACATTAGCTAATTCCTTTCCATGTAGCCTAGAACACACACGTTTTACCCGCCTGTGCCAACATTACTTGTGCTTCATATTCCAATCAGATGTCTTTAAATCACCCATGAGAAAGAGTAAGAATAAGATGCAAAGAATCGCCCACCATCTCCTACAGATTTGCCTTATCAGAGGTGAACTTGGACACATGTTGCTGTTAACACTATTTCATTAGCTGGTTTTACCCATAAGTACCCGAAGAAATCCTACCACGTGAAAAAGACGAAGACTAGACAGAACTGGGATAAATCATTTGTCCCAAGCAAGTCCATACTCGGTACTGCTTCCAGTAATTTGCCTGAGACTTCTCATATGCAGCAGCATTTTCTAACTTAGAGGAGAAACTATATTCAGCCAGAAAAACTCTGGAACCTGAAGAGAAGGAGTTCAGAAGGCTTAGGGAGTGACATAGCAGATGAAAATGGTAAGCTCGTTAAATGAAAGTGGAAAGGACTGGAAGGAAACCATCAGAGAAGTAAGTTTTACTAGTGTGGGGACTGGAACTTAGCATCAGGGAAGACCAACAAGGGTGGGGAAAGTCTCACAGAAACACTGGGTTTTGTTCTAGTTCTCCTCCACACCTTCAGCTCTGTTTAAGTGAGGCCAGAAAACTCAGCTTACCTCGCTCACATGTTCTGCCCCAGTAGCCAGTGCCAGTGCAGTCACAAATGAAGCGGTTCCAGCCATCCTTGCAGACGGCGTTGTTCTTGCAGGGGTAGCTGTCGCATTGCTTTGTGCTGAGGCGGGAGCAGGAGGACTTGACTCCTGCTGCATTCTGTGCCTCTGCCAGCTGCCGGATGTTCTTGCTTCGTCCATCAATGAACAAGTCCCGGATACAGCCAACGTAGCCGTAGTTCAGCATTGCTGTCCAGAGCTCTGTAGGAAGGATGAGTCCTGCTCGGTTCTCAAGCAGCCCACCCAGGTACATGTCGCCTTCCAGATCTAGGATTTCACTCTCCCCACTAGCAGTAAATGGGGTGCGTCTGCTGTTCACTGATATAGTACCTAAATGAGGAGAATAAGGAGATATCAATCAACACTTTCACTTACAGCCTCAGTCTAGCTAATTTTTTTCCAATAACAGATTGAGGGTTAAGTTTTAGTGCAGGATAGTGAAGATTCTTCCCTGCCCGAATGCACTCTTAACAGAATCAGTGTCTCCCACACAGCTCCCCCTCCTCTACAACAACAGGCCATAAGTGCTTCCATTAAGTGACTGGATCATCATGTGTCTGTATCCCAGCTTGCACTGTAACATCACAAGCATAACAATACAATGGCTAAATAATAATAAATAAAAACTTAGCATTATTTAATGGTATTCATCCAGCAAAGCAAAGACTTACTGAGAACATATAGGAGTTTGATGGTATCAGGACTAAAGAGGAAAAGGATAAATTTAAGAGAATTAATTCACACTACATAGCTTTTACAGAAAACACGTCATCAGTACCTCCAAAGCTGGACTTGGATGATGGGACTAAATAGCCCCTCATCAGGTTTGTAGATGACATCAAATTAAGGAGAATGGCTGATGCACTGGAAGAAGGACAGCGTCATCATTCAAAGAAACTTTTACAAGGTGAAGAAAAGGACCAACAGAATAACTTCATATGTAAGTACAGGCTGCAGACCAACCAGGCTAAGAAGTAACTCTGCAGAAAAGGACCTGGTGATATGGTAGACAACCATCTGAACATGAGTCAGCAGTGTGCACTCGCAGCAACCAGAGACAGTGATCACAGTTGCAGCAAGGGAAATGCCAACTCTACAGAAAGGAACATTTCTCACCATAAAGGTGGTCAAACATTGGAACAGAAAATTCAGAAAGGTTATGGAATCACCATCTTTGAAGCTATTCAAAGAAAACTGAACACAGCCCTGAAGAAAATATGAATTTCAGCAGAATTTGGACTGGAAAACTCCAGAGGTCTCTTGTAAAAGAATTATTGTATGGTACTACAAAGAAAGTTAAGTATTAGGACTTCCATTTTACAAATAGGAAAACTGAGATAAAGATACGGGTTATCTCGGAACAGCAGTTGTTATTAAAACTGTAGTAGCTTCCATATACTCCAAGCAAGATGTAGGTATACTGAACTGAGACCATCCCTATATATTTCAAGAAACCATCTGAGTACATAAAATAATCAGAACATATAATACAGAAATATAATCAGAACACATGAAACGGGTGCAGAGAAGGAAAGTGACTCTTCAGAAGAGCATTCAGCAGCTTTCATGATGCAGACATCTACCCACCAGATGCTCAGCTAAAAATCAGCAATTCACTGTCCCTACCTACAAATCATTGCATCCAATTGCAATGTCATTAAGATAGTCTGTCCTCTGTGACAACTACCCAAGCTTTAAGATTAATTCCACATCACTGCATTTTTATCATACATCCCTACGATAAGGTGGAATAGTTTAGTTAATAGAGTTGACTCTATTTTGCGTCTCTGTGAGAAAGCGCAGCCATGTACACATGCTCTTTCTTCAGCTGTAATAGGTGTCTTCTTAGAGAACAGAACGTATAACACAGAGACAAGGTATTTCATGTGTGCGCTGTTCAGTAACGATTTAGGAATAATGTCAGAGGCAGCAGAGTGCCAAAAGCAAGAGGCATTACAAATTAAAGGCTCAAAGAGAACCAGGGTTATTTGATGAATCATTTTGTAAAAACAAGCTGCAGCACTGCAGATGTTTTCCCTTTTACAAAGTAAGAAAAGAGAAAATGTGACAGCACACCTACAGTTGTAAAAGGCAGCGTGTCATGGAGCCACAGGATCACAGCCTCCCTTCCAGTATCTCCACTGCTACTCCTCAAAAGCAGCATGTGGACTACATATTGCTCAAAAAGCTAGGAAAAAACAAAATACTGGAGGGCTGAGCTCCAGACAGCTGCTACTACAGAGAAAATAAACATCACCTGCAAAAGCCACAAAGTTCAAGAAACTCCCCAAAAGAGAAGAAATACTGGATCCCAAGGAGTATAAACCTGAAGAAAGAGCATGAAACAACACAAGGAAATAGGCTAGACAGCAGCATAAGCTTTCTGCTCATGTTTTGTACCCTGCAACTATTCGTGTAAGGAAATCTACTAGCTCAGGTGTGCAGCATTTTAAAATCAAGCTGCTGAGATGAGGAAGTTCTGAATTATCCCAATGAAGGAGCAGCCACAAGAGGTTGGTGTTTATTTTGGGGAGTTTTGTTGTTTTGTTTGTTTGTTTTCCCCCAAAATTCCATGTTTGCAATGATGTTTAGGTATACCAAATCCCATCTTGAGAAACATCTAAGCATCTCCTTTCCAATCCTTCTTGCAGGGCTTCATGCAGGGCTAAAGAACAGACCAAAAATCCCCTGTTACTGAGGGGTAGAGCTGGAACACAAAACAGGGCAGTGATGCAACTGTAGACCAAACCTTCTGGTCAGATTTTTTAGTGTCTGAGTGGGTGGGACAACATGTGTGCTTTGTAGCTGATGACCACCTGAAAACATTTTCTTGTGTAATGTTCTCAGTGTTCCTCAGCTAGAAGCTGTGACAGGTTTTGTGGACACTTTGTAAGGGCTTTCCCTAAGGACACAAAGGTTACAGGACAGTAGGCATCCACGTCCACACTGTCAGCTTCTGTCAGAGCACAGAGAGAAACAGCTTTTGTTGCTCTGGCAGCCAACACAGACCAAAGCAGACACAAACCCTAAGGGGACAAGAGGTGCCAGAGGTTATTTGAGCATGACTGCCATGCTTCCCACCATTTGCACTCCCACCTTAGTACCTTGCTGTAGTAAATATTTGGATTTTTAGTCTGTTTTACTAAGCTCAGCGGAGCCTGAATTTTCAAATGAATTTTGGGAAGAAGAAGGAGACAGATGAAACCTAATGAAGGCTTTACTGCTCTAGTAATAGGAATTAGAACCTTCAGATCAGTAGCTCATTGAACTCAAAAGGCTATTTTGTGGTCCACATTAAGTAGATTCATTATTTCAGTTTAGTTTCAAGGTGACAGATATCTACATTAAAAAAAAACAAAAAAGTCCTCAAGGTATATCCATTCTCTGGTTTGCATGTGGGAGAAAAGCCAAGCACTAAACAGGAAGGGATCCTGAACTTTCTTCTCACACCTACCAAAATACCACTGGAGAAGACTGGTTTATGCTTGCTAAAGGTACATTGTGAAGAAATCAATGCCAGAATCCTGGTTATCTAGGGAGACATCAGTCAAAAGGACCATTAACCCAGTACGTGTCATCAGCAGAAAATGAAAGAAAGATGGAAAGACAGAGGAATACAAGAATGTACAAAACTGTTCATTCTTGTTGAGCAAAATACTTTTAATTCAAAATCTGTTATTTCTAATCACTGTACGGGACATCACCCACCTCCCTGCCGAGCAGCAAACATGTCAGCCCTACAGTCTCATCTACTAAGCAGCAATGCCATCTGTCACACCCTTCAAGTTCATATGAACGTGTCCCCGTCTTCCTGGGTTTTCACAAACTTTCTTAGCAAAGAGCTTAGTGCCATTTGTGTTTCTCCTCCTGCAGCTGCTTCTCCAGGCACCAGACAGTCCCCAAGTGAGCAAGCAAAACTGAAGGCAGCACTGAATGCAACTAATTGAGTTTATCCTTGGAAGTTAATTAAATTTTAGCAATTCTAAAGAAATCAAAGCTCCATTTGTTTATTTATGGCTTCCTTTATCAAATGTTATAAAATCGATGTCTTTAGGAGACAGCAATATATAACCACACATATTAAGCCCTAGTAGAGCACCATACCGAACACAAAGAAACTCCTTACTCAAAGAAAAAACTAGCTTCAGGCAGAGGCCTGTTCAAACAGCTAGGCCCTGTGTGGTATCTAAAAGTCAGCTCTTTTGAAAACTCCAGGGAAGCAAATTCTAGCACTGCATTCTCTCTACCAAGGGCATTCAGCAACTGGAAACATAACATTAGGGACCTAATGCTATCATCTGGAGATCATCAGACAAATCTCAAATCCTCTTGCAAATGTAAGCAAAATTCCCTTTGAAAGGACACATGGTCAGGCTTTGAGATCCCAACAGCTCAGTAAGAATTCAAGTATAATTGTTCACATATTCTCAAGATGAAGCTACAGTATTTGATTATTTTTCTTCCTTCCACTATATCAGAGTACATCATGAGTATGTACAACATACTCATACAACAAACAAAATACCTCTTGGTAATTTGTGTAGAAATAAACTAAAACATTTTTGAAAATGAGAAGCTGCAAGGACAAAAGAACATTCACTGAATGCTTACTCAGATATTTATACTAGAATTTGGCATTCAAGTGAGAGTAAAAAAATCAAACTGAAAACTGCAAGATGCTAAAGGAAACAGAAAGGGATGAAAATACTGATTTATCACCATAATTTTGTCACTGGTTGTACCAATTAATTTTCTTTTCCTCATGACAAGATCCAAAACCCCTGTTCTTTATAAAGACACAAGACCCAGGAGAAAACAATAATATTAGGTCACAACAATAAGTCCTCATTCTGTTTCTACTAAATTCCTTTTTGAACAGAAGCCCAAAGTAGATCAGTGAGAATTTCTCAAACTAACAATGAAATAATAATGGTTCTGAAAGATCTTAAACATTATAGCATGGCCAAAAAAGTTATCATTATAATTATGTATGCAATTGCAAAGATAGGTCCAAATACCTGAAGATTGTGAATAAAATGTTAATACAGTGCCTCTGTGATGTGTTTTCAGAAGTTCACACTAAACATATTTAATGAAAACATAGCCATTTATACCTTTGCTTTGCTGGATAAATATCACTGGAGTGACACTAAGTTTTTCTAAAAAGGTGACTCATATATAGCAGTTTTTGAAGGTTCTGAGAACCAATACACAACCCCAGTTCTATGGCTGAATGATGAATCTGCTCAAGGAGAAGTCGTCACTCTACCTGATCTTCCATCTCGTTGAATGTCCACATGATACCACTCTCCATCATTGGCTTTCTTCTGAGTGGCTTTGACTTTAATGGTCCCAGAGCCCATGTCTAGCAGCAAGTAGAGGTTCCCATCTAGAAGCTCAACTGCAAAGAAGTCTACCTTTGTATTTTTCTGGCTCCTGACATCTTTCCTCTCTTGAGGCTTGCCATGAGTGAAAAGGATCAGTCCATTGGGCTCAGTGGTTCGGAAATCAAATGAGATGGAGCCCATCCTTTTGGTATTCCATTTAGGCAGACTAATATAAGCCTCAGGTGTCTCAAAGCTGATGGGATCCAGTGTAGCCACATTCTCACATACAAATTTAACTTCCCCATAGATCTTCATCTTAGTATCACCAATCCGTGCCAAGCGAGACAGTTCCAGACGAATGTCGTTATTCTTATAAACAACCTGCCAGACACAAGTAAAAATATCATACATCAATCCTGCATACAGTACAAATACCCCAATTACTTTCAGTCATGGGAGATAAACTTCTCCCAAAAGGCAGTGGAGAGCAGAATGAAGACTATGCAACAGTCTGACATGATTACAGAGGGAGAGAGCAGAACCAAGAGTGTGTGTAGAAATGACAGCAACGGGTACTTTGCAATGACTATAGATCAGATAAAGCAGGCAGAAGAGAACATTTAACTGAAGGACAGTGAGAACAATTAAATCTACCACAGGCCCACTCTGCTGTAAAAGCTTTTGTACATAAAATACAGTGTGTGTCTGGTATCATGCTGTTGTATTTGCATAAATCTCATACAAAATACATAACAAAGTGTAACCTCCATGTCCATCTCTGCTTGCCACAGCAGGGAACTCTGTACTGCCACTGTCATTTCTCTATTATTCCTATAAGCCCACTTAACTAGTAGGAGAGAGGTACAAAAAAATGTAAGGAAATTGCTGTGAACAATTGGTGATTGCCCCATAGCCTCTAAAGAGCTAAAACAACAACAAAAAAAAATCCAAAAAACAAAGCAACCACAAAACCACAACCAAGACTTAATATTTCTCTGATCAAAAAATCTTAGAACAGTACAGGCACAAACTGGCTATGGAGATATCTGCATAGCTTACTCTTGCTTCAAAAAACTTAAGCTCTCTGTTTTAACACACAAAAGTCTGTACATATTCAGTGTCTGGGCTCTTACCCTCACCAGATTAAGGACCAGAACCCTGGTCTCATATGGCACTACATGGATAGAAATTAGCCAAGAGAAGAGTCCCAAGCAAGTGAGCACACCTGAGCATGTCTGGCTTGCTCAGGAGTCCAGACTTCCTGCCCTTCTCTTTCTCACAGATACAGAATTAATTCCTTGCAAAGAGAGTCTTCTCTGCCCAATGACATCCTCACAGAGGCAGGGACTGGAGAAGGTACAGAGCTGAAAAACTTATAACCTGTACCTTTTCTCAACCACCTTCTTCACTTCCTGAACCCAGAATTGACACATACAGCCAGCAAAAGCTTTTCTGCAACTAGCACTATTTTGATTGAATTCATGTTCTGTGACACTAATGAAGACACCGATTTCTTCTGAGTTATCATTTTTAAATACTTTGTGTCTTTTCCATATAACATACACACACACACAAATTTGATTTCTGCTTTCAAAATGCTTGCAGGATGATTTGCCAGCAATTCACTGTGAAAAGAGAATGGAAAGGAGATATGCATTGCTAATTCTACAAATAGGACAGGAAAGTCATAGAAGTCAATCTGAAGTAAATATTAAAAGGCAAATGATGAAGAGAATGAGGGATAAGCTTCTAAAGTAGGAGACCTCAGGATGAAAAATAAATGAAAGCACAATTCAACACATTTGTAGCAAGCAAAGAATTTCCAGGTTTTGCTAAGCATTAAAGGAGAATTCCCCAGTGCAGCCAGCACAGCATCAGATCTTCCTGTTGCAAATGGAAAACGCCCTACATCAGAGTGAAAGATAATCCAACTGTTAATTCCCATTTAGAGCCGCGGCACAAAGCCATGGTTCCTCCCAGCAGAGGACAGTATTGACCCACAATAGCTTGCTTTGCTCCAATTCCCAATAAAGCACTCTGCCCTCACACAGACTTCAAAAACGTCAAGTCTATTAATATCTGCAACAGGAATAAAATATATTTTCAATTTGTAGGACTGTAGTAGTTTCATTCTACGGATTAACCATGTCAAACGCTCTCACTAGACAGACCATACACCTCCTTCCAGTGACTCAGCAGGGTTGTGCATTGCAGCCTCCCCCTCTTGCCAGACAGACGGTGAGGTGGATGGATCTCAGCCACATAGCAGAGCTGAGCCACAGCTACATCAGCATCCAGAATAGGCCCACGTAAGGAGCGTGAGATGAACATGTTCTCCAAGCACGTGTCTCTGTGCAGCTATCCAGACTGCCCAGGACTTCTGCATGTACTTCGTGTCTGCAGCAATTCCAGTGCTTTCCACAAACCCTGCTTCTGAGCACTGCATACAGTCCCACCTCTGCAGCTACAGGAAACAGAGGAGCCAAAGGTATAGAGGAAAATAAATGGAACAATTAAGAGGGTGGAGCAGGAGGCTTTAGGAGAATAGCTTGAAAAGGCCAGGGCTCTTGTGTTTGGAGAGGACTGAGAAAGAATATGATCGAAGTTTACACAAGATGGTGGAGAAGGCGAATGTAGAACTGCTCTTTGCCAAATCCAGCAATAATAGAACCAGGGGCACTCACTGAAACTTAGAGGATATCAGTTTAAAATAGATTTTTACAAGTACTTATTTACACAGAGAGTAGTGAACTTCTAGAATTTGCTGCCAAATGGACAGCAGGTCCACAAATTGATATTAAAGGGAAAAGTAAGGGAGAGGCCTAACAACCCTAATCCAATAGCAGTGGAATCTGTGGGAGTATAAGGGCAGTGCACCACTGACAGTTGCCATGCTCACATTTCCTCTAAACAGCACTTGCAATTACCACTTTTGGAGGCAGAATATGGGGTAAATAGATTAACTGTTTTTCAGGCTTTTCTCATGTTCTTAATGAATCTATGTATATAGTAGGTTGAGCAGAGTCTACTGTGTCCCACTACAGGGATAGCCTGTGAAAAAGGTGGTAGCAAGGTGAGTGTCAGTCTCCTTTCCCAAATATCAAGCAACAGGGCAAGAGGAAATGACCTCAAGTTATATCAGGGGCAGTTTAGATCAGATATTAGGAAAAAAATATTCACCAAAAAGGTTGTCAAGCGTTGGAACAGTCTGCCCAGGGCACTGCTTGAGTGGAGGTATTTAAAAGATGTGTACATGTGGCACTTAAGGACATGATTTAGTGGTGGACTTGGGAATGTTAGGTTTATGGTTTGACTGGGTGATCTTAAAGGCCTTTTCCAACCTAAATGATTCTTTGATTCTATAATTGTAAATTCATTCCTGTGGGCAGAGTCTTTCTAACAGAACTTACATATGGGACTCTGGTCAGTACAACTTTGGTGCAACTCTGCATTTTCGATCGTACCCCAGTATGGAGCTGCTTTGGTGGGCAAGAAAATGCCAGGCCTGCATGAACTGGGACTTCAGTGATCCTAATATAGAACTGCCCTTATAGGATACAACTAGCAGTTGCCCAAACCAGCTCTTGGCTAAACTGTATCATAAAAATCTTGACCTAGCCGCTCCAGAGAAGCAGAAAGGTAGCAGAATACTCTACATATGATCAATGGCTGGTGCTTGGTTGTATGTAGCTTTGACTCTATGACCTACTTTCAGTAACCCATGCAGGTTATTGGTAGAAGGCATACACTTGCATACACAGAAGTAGCTTCTAACTCTCAGCTGAGCCACATATGGGTTATACCTCCCCTTTTTACATATTTGATAACTTGAGTAACAAGTTATGGGGAAACACAAATAGGTTTATTTAGGATTTGTTGCAGGCTGCCTTGTATTTCAGTAGTCATATCAGGACCACAGCTGAAGAATCCTTGAGACAGAAGACTTTCAAAGGATCTAGAGAAAATTACATGGAGTTAGTTGTAAACCAGAAAGTCACTAACAATGGTGGATCTGAGAGCAAGTTTGGAATAAAGGACCAACAAACCAAGAACAAAGGAACAATTGGAGAAGAAAGGAGAAAGGGTGTTTAATAGATATAAGCATTACAATCTGAATCTCTGTTATTGAAATGTTTGTTGTTCTACATTATTTTCTTTTAAAAAACTCCAAACCCAGAACCTAGCTTGAGAACTTTAAAAAACACCTGCGTTGAAGGAGAAAGTGCAAGCTTGTTCACACAGCAGACTTGAGGTATTGACAGCCACATTTGGACATCAAGATCTTGATATATAATCAGGTACACCAGAATCACAGAACTATAAACAAAAGGATAAAAATAATCCTTGGGTGTAAAACCTGGTCAATTCTAAGCAATCCTAAGCATCTCTGGCTTGAGCATGAAACACTGCCTTATAGCTTCTGATATCCACAGTTCAACTGTTAAACCAAAGGTTCAAGAATGCAAGAAGGGAAGGTAATTAAGGGACTAGAATGAATGTCCCATAGAGAAAAACATTCAAATTCATCTGTTTAATAGGCAGAGGTTAAAGGGTGGTTCAATTACAATCTATGAGTACCTGAGTAGAAAATAGAATTTGGCAATAGAGGGCTCTTCAATCCATATGACAAAGGAATAATGGGATCCGAAGGCGAGAAACTGAAGTTAGAGAAATTCACATTTTAAAATATTATTACTTATTTTTACATGAGGGTAATTTGCTACAGGTTATGGTGTGTTCTCTGCTACCGGCAAACTTTAAATTAAAATAGGATCTTGTTTTCTCTAAAAGACATAGTGAGACAGGAATTAATTATATAGCAAATCGGTCTAGATTATCATAATGGCTCTTTCTGGCCTCATAACCTATGAATCTTTGTGTTTTAATGAAATCAACAGATGCTTTAGTGCAGTTTTCCAGCATAGATGAAACACATCCTTCCCAAATGTTAAAACTGCCTGGTAAAGAAGATGTTTGTGTCAATTCCAGTCTGACTTGCCACTAGTGCTTTCACTGAGCCTTTATCATATATTTGTGATCCTGCCTTCCAGCCTACAATTCAAAAGAAAAGCAAGTAAAAAGCCTAGGACGAGCTACTGGATTCTATAGTTCTAAATATATGAGCTTCAAGAACTAGTTTCTTAGGGAGTCACAAGCTGCAAGCCAGAGAAGGAGCATTTTCACGGAGAACGCTGTCTGCCAGCAGTATAACTGATCATTTGCATAACCTTGTATTCTCATTTCACCAGAAATCTCTGAACTTGAGTGCTTTTCAGGATCTATCAAAATACTGTTTGAAACCCGCACCTCTTCAACTCCAAATGAGGCCAGGATTGACTCAGCTGTTCCTCACTAGGCCACAGCCTTCTAGAACTGCTCTAGGACATGGTTTCCATAACAACAAACAAGCACAGCAATGAAAGCAGTGGCCAGGATTTTGTCCATTTTTATCAGGTGGCTTTCTGAACAAAGCAATCTTGCCTGTTTAAACAGAGACCAGTTTGATTTTATTCTGTGTCTGATATCTGTATCAGAGAGGGTCAAGATGCCTAAGAGATTCAAGGAAATTATTCCTGGGGAGGAAAACACACATCTATTTTACAACTACCCCTGAAAAGATGGTACCAAAGAGAAAGGAGGAAAAAATGATTCGCAAAAGCTATGCACAGAGCATTTGAAAAGTAACTTTTATGCTTCTGTCCTGGTGACAGCTTCTAATCTTAATATCACTTTATACCCCAAAAATGAAACTAGAAAAATGACAAAAGTGTTTTTTCCTTTTCCATGAAGACTGCTTCTGAGTACACTTTAACAGAGGAATATTTTGACTGCTCAATCTGCCTTTGCTTAATGAACTAGACCAGTATAAATGCATGGTCAGGGATGGGACAGTCCAGATACAGACAGCCCCTGGTAATCAGCAGGAGAATTCTATGGCTTCTAAGACATTTGGAGGGGTAAAAAGATATACAGTAAGTTAGGTTTCCTTTAAATCTGCTGAGAAATAAGAATTTGTTGTAAACTGAGCTAAACTAAATCAGCAATCTAGTTTGGAGGTTTCTTAAAAATGGCAACTTTGCAGTTCTGAAGCATTCAAGGAATTTCTGCAGCTAAACTTAAAAGAAGCTTCACTCGTGGGTTAATGAGAGCTCTAATCAGATGGCTTTTCACAATGATGGAAAGCATCTCTCTGCAATCAAGTAAAGATGCAGATAGAGAGGGAATAAAAGTGAGAAAAAAATTATGTGCTAGACTCGGCCAGTAGCCAATATAAAGATTCCTCTCCAAGTTGGTGCTATTAAGCAGGAAACATGGCTTTTTGTGAAGGCTAGTCACAGGCATCCACAGGGTGGGTGGCCAGGGGGGAAGCCATTGAGAGCCTGGCAAATTAGAGATGACCATCATGAACTATCATGAAAAAGGGCAATAACCTGAAAACTGTGTAAGTTTAGCGAACTAGGAAAAGCACCCAAGAAGTTCAGGCAAGTTCACCTACTGCATCCTATGTTTCACTCTTTGCTTTTCATCAGCTTCCCACATCACTTCTCAGGACAGCTAATGCCAGACATTCAGCCTAGAGCCTTTCTAACACTTCCTAAAAGGCACCTGCTCAACCAAGACAGATTCATGCAGATTAATAAATGACAGTTTATAAGGTGGTTTAGCAAAACTGTGTGTTTCTAGTCTGCCCCTCCTAGCATGTAGAAACAAACACACCAGCTACACAATGCTTTGCTTTGTGTCTGGGACAGACTATATGTGCAGCAATCCAAGGCTTCAGTGACAGGTAACTAAAATTGCTATGCTTATTTAAAGAACTGTATGTGGACTGTGCATACCTGGTCTAAACATCTTTGATGCTTCACTGGGTTACAACTGTATTCGGGTATTTACATAAACGTAATCACCATTTACCACACTGAAGGAGTTAACTTACCTGTCATTAAAAACAACACATTGAACATTAATAACAAGTAACTGAAACCAAACAAATAATATCCAAATATGATTTGTGCTATGTTGGCTAAAGTAATACTATCCTACATTTCATCTGAATTTAACAAAGAACATGTGTTTACCCAGCTAAAAATAGGCATATGGTGAGTAGAACACTTAAAGAATGAAGCAGAACTATTCCAAGTTTCCCTACAAAGTTTTTTCCACCTAGGTTCTGAATAACTTCAATTTTGTAGAAAACTCCATAAGAGAAAAGAGATTGATTTCATTTTAGAAGAATTATAGGAAGACACAGAGAAGCACTCACCGAAGTAGAATATAAAGAAAGAGAAAGAAAAAGGATTCAAGGTGACAGTAAAAAGGGCTGAAAAAGGCAAGGTAGAATTTCTTCAACTGGTCTAGTGAGAATACAGTAAAAATAATTATTCAGAAAGAGGCTTATCCTGAAAAATGACATTTCCTTAACAGATAATGAAGACAGAGGACCCAGTACTTCATTGTGGCCACAACTGTCCTTTAAGCCAAAAAATTAGCTCCTGCTTTTCATGAGAATTCAGGACATCTGAGTGTGTCCACAGTTACTGCAGAGTTAATACCAACCCAAATCATGCACAGGGTATCCCAAAGCAAGCTTAAACAGATCAAGGCAGACCAAGGTCCACCTTGCTGCCTTATCTTTCACCTTGGAATATACTAGGATAAATACTAAAGATTTCTATCTGTGCCTTTTTGGAATAAAATCTAAGATTATTTTTGCCCTACGACTAACCAAATATTGCATGAATGAGAGTGATTCCAAACCTGTAATGAAGGAAGAAGAAAAATAAAACTTTAGGAGGGAAAAAGTTGCTTTACAGCTATTTATTGAATTTCTAATATGTGTCTAGAATGGTACAATACATTTTTGCATATACTGAGACTGCTGCTTCTTGAGTTAACTATGAAGACTGCCAAGTGAATAAAATGTAAAACACTGTAAGACCATCCTTATGCTTGATGTTGCATTGCAGCATTCAAACTACAGAAAAGTAGCGTTGTGAAATGACCTACTTCCTTTTTAATAGGTACTAAGAAGGACAGAAATTATTTTATAACGTGGGTGGATTTCTGCATCCTCCATAGAGGGCTACACTGACTGCTAAGTCATTTGGTCTACTGTTGAATAAAATCTTTATTTCAAAGGGAATGGCAGACTCCACAATTGCATCTTGAGACAAACATGAGTGGAACATTAGAAATTACATATGTTAATTTAGAGAAAAGGACATGACAGTGTACACAGGGGAAAGAAGCCTTCATAGCTGCAAGAGAAATGCTGATGAAGCATTCCAGATGAGCCTCAAAGACTAAAGTCTTTTCCTCCTCTATCAAAATGGTACAGCTGAGGCAGCAGTAAGATAAAGTAGAATTGGTTGCAGCATAGACTATGATTTAAGGATGAGTGCTCTTTTGTGCTGGAAGTGTCAAGTCATCATCTCATTGCAGAGACTTCAGATTCTGGAATGAGTGAAGAAAAGGGTCAAAAGACACAAGGTATAGTTTCTGCATTTCTTAAAATATCACCTTTCCTTAGAACTTCTAAACAATGGTGAGAAAGCCATCAAACCCCAAATATGTTCAAAAATATGTTCCTCATATCATGGTGGATAACTTGAGGTAATGGAATTGGTTTTGCAGAAGTGCTCATTTCAATTCTGAATTTACTGCTAAAGGTAAAAGAAATGTTCTTAGAAATTAGACTTAGATTTCTCAGTCTGTTCCTGAAATCTAGCTAATCTTTGTTAATATTTAGGTGAAAAAGTAACTGACTGATATGTGACAGTAGTAGAATTCACCTGTGTCATGGCAAAGAGTTTAAGGCATTTCACCGTGCATTCAGGTGCAAAAATTTGAACTTCCCTCCTCCTTCATGTTCTACTCAACCTCCATTGGGTCTAGCAACAGAAGAATAAAAGCTCCAGGACAGAGAAGCCAAGACAGCCAGCTGTGATGGTCCTTACCTGTGCCACAGACACAGGCATACCTCATGCTAGCCCTAGAAAGCTACTTGTACCTTGGACATGTCTCTGGATATAAGAAAAGGCAGAGAGAAGTTATGTCAATATTTTACAAATATTCATGAAGAAATAATAATGAGGAAATTCTGTGTTCTACACTAAGCTTGTATAGCACAGAAGAAAATAAAAAGATGGCAGAAACACTTCATAACTACATACAGAAAACTTTCATTGGGTAGACTGAATGAAGCATCCTGGAATGTATAGAGACATAGGAGGTGACAGTGCTGTAGTCTGCTGGAGATCATGTCCATTTGGAGAACTGCACTTCAAGAAAGGAGTGGGACTATTGAAAAGGGTCCCAAGGAGAGAAAGGAGAATAACCAGATGTCTAGAAAATAGAAGAAAGATTAGAAGTATTGCTTCTTTTTAACATAAAGAAAATAAAACTGCAAGGAGACATTATAATGGTGTTCAAATATAAAAAGGCTTCTACAAAGCAGAAAGGAATGATCCGTTCTTTGTATCTATGATGAAAAGGACAAGAAATAATACGCAAAAATTACAGCAAGGAAGTGTTTGAATTCATGTTAAGAAAAGCTTTTTTAATTTAAGAACAGTGAAGCACTGGAAGAGATTGTCTGAGAAGCAACCATCACTGGAGGCCTTTAATTACAGGTTAAAGAAATCACTGTCAAGACTAACATAGATGTCATTGATTTTGCCTTGGGACAGTGGAAGTCGAAAGGACTAAATAACCTCTCAATGTCAATTCCAGTTTTATTTTATATGATTCCATGCTGGGGGCTGGGAGGGTGAGGCGCGGTGAGAAAGGGGAAATTACCATGTAGCTAAAGATTTCCATAGTGTTCAATGCACAGAAAGGATGATTAAACCTTATATTGACATAATTTACATATCACAAACATGAACAGTGTAAGTTTACAAGTGAACTTCCTAATTAATGAAGTTTTGACAGCTTTTTTAGAGTTAAAAAAAAAAAAAAAGAAGAAAAAGAACAATCACAGAAGCTTGTTTCCCAGCATGCAGTAGTTGACTTCAATTACATTCAGTTCTGTATTGAGCTTATATAGACATTCACCAGTTACAGAATGCTCTGCTCCTCCTAAATGCATCCTGAAATCTCAGATTTGTCTAGCTAGCACAAGCTAAATCTGTCTAGCCTGGTTCAGTGATGAGTACATGAGGAAATGATTACTGTCAAGTGTCTTAAGGATTTCATCTGAAAGGCAGAGAGGAATTATTTTAGGATGGCCCCACTGATCATTTAAGTCTTGAACCTTATTACACAAGACATTGAAAACTGCATCAGTCAATGACTTAGCAAATAAACACTCCACTTAGCAATTTCATTGTATTTCAAATCCACCTAAGGTTGTGCAAGTACAAAAGACCTATCTCAGGAAAAAGATCTGTTTAGCATGGCTGGGTGAACATTTCCATCGGGATAGCTTTCTAACAGAGAATTCCATTTTCCTGAAGGAGAATTAGCAATGAGATGTTGCACTTCAAGCCACTGCAACCCAAAACAGTATGTTTAGTTTCATTGAACTTAACAGAAAAGCTTTTGAATGAACTTACCAGAACATAAAACTGTATTTTCCAAGCGTTGCATTTACTTTCAATAGCAGTCACCACTTTTACCTCTGGTCTGCACTCTCTAGGGAAATACTTTTACATAATGCAATGTCAGTCTTCCCTGTGTTGTTCCTCAGGAGTCCACATTGTGACCAGTATTATTTAACATCTTTGTCAGGGACATGGGCAGTGGGATCAAGTGCACCCTTAGCAAGGTTGCAGATGACACCAAGCTGAGTGGTGTGGTTGATATCTAGAGGGAAGGGATGCCAACCAGAGGGATCTCAGCAGGCTTGAGGAGTGGGCCTGTAGGAACCTCATGATGTTCAACAGGTCAAGTGCAAGGTCCTGCACCTGCATCATGGCAATCCCAAACATGGACACAGGCTGGGGGATGAAGGAATTGAAAGCAGCCCTGCAGAGAAGGACTTTGGGATACTGGTGGATAAAAAACTGAATATGACTCAGCAATGTGCACTCAGCCCAAAAAGCCAATCACATCCAGGCCACACAAAAAAGGAGTGTGGCCAGAAGGTCAAGGGAGTTGATTCTACCCCTCTACTCTGCTCTGGTGAGACCCCACCTGGAGTACTGCATTCAATTCTGGGGCCCCCAGCAGAAGAAGGACATGGACCTGTTGTACAGAGTCCAGAGAAGGGCCACAAAGATAATGAGGGAGCTGGAGCACCTCCTCTATGAAGACAATCTGAGAGAGTTGTCGTTTAGCCTGGAGAAGAGAAGGTTTCTAGTACTTAAAGGGGGCCTACAGGAAAGATGAGGAGGGACTTTTTATGATGGAGTGTATTGACAGAATGAGAGATAATGGTTTTAAAATGAAAGAGGATAGATTTAGATACTAGGAAGAAATTCCTGTGAGAGTGGTGAGACACTGGAACAGATTGCTCAGAGAAGTTGTGGATGCCTCATCCCTGGAAGTGTTCAAGGCCAGGCTGGATGAGGCTTTGAGCAACCTGACTGAGTGGAGGGTATCCCTGCCCCTAGCAGAGGGTGTTAGAATTAGATGATCTCTAAGGTCTCTTCCAACTCAAACATTCTATGACTAGTTTTGCCACAAAGCAGCTTGACCAAATACTCTGGCCTCCATGGGAGAATGGGCCACAAGGGGCCTACAGTACAGCTACCACATGGAGCTGAACTGGATAGGAAAATATAGTTCTTCTTAAACAGGCTCCAGAGTATTTGGGGTCAGCTCAACCGTTAATATGAAATAATTTGGCTCAGTGAATATCAGAATGTTACATATTAATTTGATTCTGAATTTTTGAGGGATTTTCATTAGGAAAAAAAACATATATATATCTTACTAGCAGCAACAAAACCAAATATGGGCTAGAGGAACCTCCTTCGAGACAGAAACTTCATTTCACTCAGCGTTTCATTTCAGTGATACAATGTGTTTTAATGAGAATACCAATGTTTAAAGTCTTCTGTGACAATACTGAATAGATATTGCTTGCTTACAGGTACACATTTTTTCTCCAGTGCTATCTTCCCTAGCCAATATGCCTTGAGCCTGCTTCACAAGAATATCCCTGGCAGGTACAAGAAGGTAGTTTAGTCTCCATCTGCCAGTCAAGCATTAGACTCATTGCCCAGGCTTCCAATGCAAATTGTGCCAACCACAGTGGCACAGAAAAGGGTTTTGTCACTTGTACACATACAGATAAGAAAACCACCAAAAACAAAACACCAAAACCAAACCAAAACAGAACACACACACACAAAACCAACAAAACAAACAACCAACCAACAAAACACCAACACAGACACACCAAACAAACAAAAAAACCCCACCAAACAGAAAGCATTTGTCATTACGTATGGGAGAACACATGCTTAAAAGTGAGCACTGCTCAAATAATTATACAATTAAGGCAACAAATTACGTGGCAGATTTAGTATCATGTAGTCTTAGTCCACAAACTTAAAATGCTGTCACTGTAGCAGGATGCTGTCACTGTTCATAGCAGAATAATAGCAATTGGGGGTGCTGCACCCTAGAATGTGTCTCCCTCCCTGAGCTTTGGCACAAAGGTCACAGGGACACTGGCATTTCCTCCTGCCTGCAGTGGCAACCAGAGTGAGAGGCAGGCCCTGACCCTAACCCTCTCCTCCTGCAAGGGAGCAAAGACACTCCAGCTCTGCTGAAGAAGTGCCACCAGCGGGACGGCTCTATCACACAGCACAGGAATCTCTCTTGGATCTCTTAGCTCACCTCCATTCAAATTCCACAGCATGGAACAAAGTTCAAAACCTCCATAGGTAAAGTTCTGCAAACACTTATCTCACGCAACATAACGCGCAGTGCAAAGTGGGGAGGTGATGAGCTAAATATTTGCTTAAATATTTGCTGGAAGGGGAAGGAAATGTAACTAACTCCCTGCCTACAAGTGACATCAGGAGAGAAATACCATCCCCTTATAACCCCATCTTGATGCTAGAAAAAGAACCAGAAGCAACTTTACATCTTTCTTCTAAAAACTCTTCAGTTGTGACATCCAGCTCTACACCTTCCAACTCTGACAAAAGGAAGGGAGGTGAATAATTTTTTTAAAATCTACCTTCTGTTAGGAACAGAGTCTCAGTTACCATGATGCCAGAAAGTCCAGCGCATCCCTTCAGAAGCCACCCAGCTGCACCAGCCACAGCTTTAGTCCACAGTGCAGCATTGTCTCAGACCAATAAAGGGTGACTGGGACACCTTCCCCTCACCTGGCCTCCAGAGCCATCCCTATTGACAAAACCATTTTCCTAGCCCCCACTCACTTTACAGGCTTACTGAGGAAAAAGAAAACAGAGCAAAAGTATAATAGTATTAAAACAGCAGACCTGCCAGAGCCCACCAGGGCTGTCAGTAAAACTTCAGCCTCATCACTTGCTTTCATATGGGAGCTGCGTGCATGGAGCAGAAGTCCAGCTACTCTGGGGGGATGAGAGGGAAGGGCAAAGCAGTCAGCACAGCCAGAACGCTGCTGCCGCAGTGGGAGAGCATTAAGGGAAGCACACAAAAGGAGAATGAAACAAAAGAAAAAAAAAGTGACATTTTCCAGCTGAAGCACTGAGATGAGAAGCAGAAATGTGAGACAGATGAGAGCCTGAGCACCCCATTCAGCACTAGATTACACCTCCTCCTCAAAGCAGGTGGGTGCTGCAATCAGGAGCAGCGAGAGCTCTTCGGTGGGGAGGGAGGTCAGGGCTGGAGTCGGCATGGAGCACCAGACAAAAGAGGCACCTGATTAGCTGGTTCACCCAGCACACTGGGCCTGGTGCTGCAAAATGCAGAGAGCTTTCAACACCATTTTGCCTCCAGAGTGGGCCTATCACTATCTATTTTTTTCCTTTCTAAAAAAAAATGGGGGGCAGTTTTTCCTCAAAGAGAGCTGAAAAAGATACATCTCTCTGTCATAGAAACATTTTACAGAATAAATTCCTACAGGACATTTTCAGTTACTGTGTGAATATTTTTTTCTAGATGTTAACTCGTCGTATTTACCTATGACCATCTCTGACTGCCCCATTAAGGGCCACTATCACCATTTTACAGAAAGTGAAAGAGAAGCAGAGGGAACTGAATATTCATGGAGAATTAATACAGCAAGTCAATATATAGAATGTCTCTTCTTCCTAATTACTACCTTGCACCTAAGTAATAGCTGGATAAACTGTTTTGATGACACAGCTTTGAAATTCCATACTGTAAATATGAAATGTCAATAATTTCTTTGCTTAGTTGTCTTTTCCTGTAATGTCATTTTAATGCATCCAGGCAGAGGGTTCCCATTTTCTCTGAGTAGAGCCTGGTTTTACATAAAAGGGAGACTGATCTCACATCTAATAAAGCTTATTTGATACAAGCCTAACTTGCAATATTATCCTACATTTTCTGTTTTCCTCAGTATTATTTTGGTTCTTAATTTCTTAAGCAGGTGTATAGAGCTTACATTGTTCAAACACTAACACGCAGAAAACAAAATCTGCCTTAGTCATTTTTTGACCAAAATTCTCCATTTAAATCTTTTAACCCTTTCTGGTCAGCCGGACTGCCCACCCACTTCTGTTGTTCAAGTCCCAACCACCTTTCCATGGTTTCACTGAGACACCGCTGTGGTGTGACAGCTGCAAACAGTCCCAGAACATGGTGAACTTCCATTTCTGGAGTAACCTTCTTTGCAGAAGGCTTAGGAAAGGGGCCCTCTGCTTGTTATTACCCACACTATGATGACCAGAATGATAGAAATGCTTGTTTCATCCACGTAGCACTCTTAAAGAACTAAGTGTTTCTCATCAGTTTTATTCTCCTTACACAGAGCAAGCACTGTAAAAAAAAAAATAAATCACAAAATACATTGAAATCAGTCAGCTATTCTCTTTCTAAGAAAGCTTGACTGCATGGTACATTGGCTGTTGAAGGAAAAAGTAGGAGAATAAGAGGAAATGGCTGACACAGTCACAAAACAGATTTGTATTCTTTAGTGCAGGACTGGATGCCGATGTCTGGACATGTAATTAATTCACATGCTTCATTTGTTTGCCAATTTGCACCTATGTATATTTGCATTTACATAAACATATCCATGCACTGTACATACATACATAAGAAGGCATACGTATTTATACACTCACATACAGAACTGAACAGTGGATCTCTGCATTTGTACCTATTAAGGGCACACATCCAGTTTTATAAACATACGTAAACAGTACCTGTACACATGCTACTATATTTACATATGTACCTACACATGTCCTCATCTCTCCACCTGTGATTCTTATGCAATGCACACGTTTTTCCAGGACAGTAAACTGAAGTGTGCTTATGATCCGCAGTAGAATAGTGCACACCATCTGCATGTGGATTCTCACATGTGTGTGTTCTTATGTAGGTGTGCAGCCAACAAACTGCTTGTCATTCTGGAAACTGCTATCCCTCACACATCCCGAGGCAGGTCAGAAAACAAGAGCATATTTTTTTATTAAACACTCTACACAAGTATGGAGTTACCATTTCCTAAAGAAAAGACTAGTGGAGGTAAGATTACACCAGCATATCCACACCCCCCGTATATCTAGAAGTCTGATTTCAGTTCAGAAGATGCAGCTGACTTTGCTGTACGTGACACTGGACAGCGTGCCAAATGGGACTCGGCAAGAGGTAAGCATGCTCTTTCATGCATTTCTTTTTCTGTCACCTTGGCATGGCCAAGCCTGAAAGCAGTACAGACAAGGAAAGAAGCAATGAAAAGACAATAGGGGCTTGTCTGTGGAGTACTTCTAGTGTAAGCTACCCCGTACTGGCCACATTCTTGCCTGAAGTGCCGTTCAGTGTCCAAATAACTCCACGTCAGATCTGACTGTTCTACTTTAAAAAGGCAAACAAAAAAATAAACACACACCAGAAAACAAACAAACAATAATGGCATACAAAGCCCAGTGTGCAGAATATAAAGAGGCAGATGCTGAAGAACACATTGCTAGAGAAAGTATGTTCAGCCCACCGTCTGCCCCAGCATCACTGTGTCTTGCCAGTCCTAGGCAGGAATTTTTCTGCTTGGCTTGGGTCCTTCATATGTAAGGCATTCAGAACAGGCTAGTGATGATAACTAAGGCACTCTGAATGTGCTGCTGTTTTCTAGACTGTACTATGCTCTTTTCTTCCTTTTTCTTCCCTTCCAGCACTGCACTTCAAAAGAGATGAAATTTTCGCTACCCCACACTTCTCCATTTTGATTTGCAAGCAACATAAATAGCAACCAAAGCAGACAAATTATTTCCATGACTCGTCAGTCACTCTGTCAGTAGGGTCTGTATGGTTTTATAATACAATTCCTTTGCCCTTGAAAGTGCAAGTTTTTCAGATTGTTCTGGTATCCACAAGCCTGACACCTTTCACTGCAAACCCATATTTTGCTTGAGGGTCTATCAACAGGTATTACTAAGGATAAGAATTATTTCTCAAGAGTTTCCAAAAGGAAAGATGAGTTGCAGACATCTGTTGAAGATCCATTATTCCCTTACAAAGCCACAGGGAAACCAGAAATCCTGAACTGCCGTTTCTATAATACATTGTGCTACCAACTAGTTTTATCCTACCTAGGCTAACATGCATCCTAAAAGCAGATCATCAGCTTCTTGCCACATTCTTCCTTGTTTGTGTAGAAGTATTGTACCCCAGAAAGTTAAACACTAATTAGGTTGAAGCAAGAGAACAAACCCTCTTGTGTTAAACACATCCTGCAAAGTTTGCATGCATGCTCCTTTAAGAGCCATAAGAGGCATAGTCACTGCCTTCTAAAAACAAGTTTAATTTTCCCAGGCTGTACATAAAATCTATGCCAGTAATGGAACATTACTATTGCATTATTATAACTATCACTAAAATTACTATTGATTCTTGCACATTAGAGACACCGGTGTGGTTGGGAAAACCAGGAGGCAGCAAGTAGCAGTTGAAGAGATTTCTCTGACATGGAGAAGCATAGGGATCATCCTGTGCTGCTTTCCAAAAACTTAGGAGTAGAGGTTCATTCTGATGTCCAAGGGATTCCATGCATGAAAAACATTAAGGGCAGTAAAAGGCAATATGCAAACAAGAAAATTTTACTTTATGACTTGCTTCTGATTTTATGGAAGATATTTTATTAATAATATATTAATATATATTATATAAAATATATTTTTATATACATAATATATTAATAATTCCAGGTGCCAGAGAGAGACAGACTGAGGCAGTGCACTGGTGAAAGGGCCACTACTCAAAGTTCTAGTCCTAGAATGGCTGAACTGCAACCATTGAATGACTTCCAGATACTGGAAAGCAGTTTTGAGACCTAAGGTGAATTCCAGAAAAGGACAAGAAGATATCTAAAATTCCGTTTACTTATCACTTTGACATGCATCTAATAAAACATACTCAGACACATTCTCATTTCAGTTCAGCCCAGTGCTAGATTATAGATTTAGGATCAAAGACTGTAAGTAACTCTCACACAATGGGAACCGTATCTAAGCCTTGCAAATAGTGACTATGAAAAGAGCACGTGTGTCTTGGTGCATAACCAATTGAACATGAAATGGCTTTGTAAAGCAGTTGTTAAGAGGGCTAATGGGATTCTTCAGTGTCTAAGTAGGAAACTGCCAAGAAAATACAGAGAGAAACCACTGACTATGTATATAGTATTACTGATACTATTTAATAATACAGTGGCCTGTTATCTTGTCTATGCTTTTATTAATAAAAGATGTTCAAAAACTTCAAAGAGCACAGAAAAGTACTACAGTGATTTCAAGTCTCAAAGTCTATACTGTACTAGGTGAGTTATCCAATGAATTCCATGTCTCTCACCCAAAGCTAGGGCACAAGTTGATCCGGTCCTACAATGCTACAGGAATCTGCATGGGAAGAAGCTGTCTGACAGGGAAGGTCTGCTTTAATTTAGGAGACAAAAGCATAATCTTATATGGTGGCTAAACAAATTCCAAATATTCAGTCTGGAAGTATTATACGATGTTTCATAACCAATGAAGTCTTTAAATCATGATACAATGCATTAATAGCCAAAAAAGGGGTTATATCTTGATACAGAAATCCATCAAAACCCCAAGAAAGCAATTGTTTGTTTAAAAGGTTCAGCTTATAGAATTTAAGAAGTATGAAACTAACAGTTTTTTCTCTGTCAGATATAAATATATGAAGAACGTAAGTGCTTATATCACAAGAGGATGACCAAGTATTTTGCAATCAATGAGAACAAAAGAGGATGTTGATCAGTTACCAGGAAAAAATATGCTTTATTTTTAATCTCACAGACCTGTGTCACTTGCTCTAAAGTCTTAAAAGAGCTGAATGAGGAGGTTTATTTTTAATCTGGGAATAACAGAAAGATAACAGCTGAATAAAAGAATGTTAATGTTGTATAAATATTTTTTAAAAGCCAAAAAGGACAAGATATATAACTATATAAGGGTTTAGCCTGCAGGAAACATCGTCCCTGGAGGAAATAGCACAAAAGCTTCTATCTAAAATGCTTAATAAAAACATTAAAGGATAAGAATACAATACTTAATGACATTAGATCTTCCTGTGTAAGAGGAGTTCCTGTGAAATAAATCTGGTAACATTTGAATGATGATGGTGAAGGCACAGATGAAATATTTTTTAAGGCACTTGACTGAACACCACAAGACAGCTCTGCCTAAATTAACAGTATACAAAACAGGATATAATATTAAGTAGATAAATAGTCCTAAACTAGTTGTCTGTGGGGTGCCATTACTGAAAAGAGGCATTTCTAATGCACCATAAGGGTCCATATGTGGTGCAAAGTATTAAACATTTTCTCAGTTAGCTAGAAGTAAATATAAAAAGCACTGAAGCTAATACTTGAAGGTAACACTAAGCTGGGTAGAGCACTAAATAACTTTAAAGACAGAGCAGTCATACAGAATGATGTGTAGAGCATGGAAGTCCAGGCTCTTTCAATCCAAACAAATGTTAAAAGTTGAACGCTGAAACATATGGTCTTACGAACTTGGGAGACAGGCCATGAACTACAGAACCAGGAAGGGGAAGCTGCGAGGGAGCCGCAATCTGCAAAGCAGTGACTTCAAAAATAATTTAGGAAACATCAGAGGAGTAAGTGTGAGCTTCCAGTAAAGCACTATGGCCAAAAGGGAGGGGTCAGTCTCAGAATATTTGAGTAGAGTAAACTGTGAAAAATGTAATTATGATTCATGCTAAAAAAGAGCGCAGCTATTCTACTTGCATGGAAAGTTACAAAAAGGACATTATGAAAGTTACAAAAGACATTGTGATTGCTAATAAGACCCCCTCTTAACCAAATAAAGCACAGAACTAAGACAAAGGAAATACTGGCTAAGCTTTGAGCAAACTGTATGGCTAATTGTAAACCTGGCTTGCTTTAAACCAACTGTAAGACTAACGGTGAAACTAGAAGGTAACAAGGTAAGAAGAAGACACGGAGGAAAAAAGAGGAACTTCCCCCAGAATGACCAACCGCAAGAAGGTCTCCTGAAGACCACAAAGGAAAGAACAAGTAATACCGAAGAAACAAAAATAGGCTGAAACAAACCGAAATCCAGAACTCAAGGACAATAAAAAAGGCCAGTTTGGAGATCTTAGCGTGTGTGTTGATGGAGCACAGACTCCCCGCACACCCAGCGCTGTTTTGCTTATGCATTATCGAACACATTATAATAAATGGTATTAAGTGCTGCTATCCATGATTGGAGTAGCTTGAGTTGTTTATTTCAAACAATAAAAGGAATAGGATGTTACTTCTGCATGTAGCATTGGTACAGTATACAATTAAACATTAGGTACTATTCTAAATGAAGACATTTCTTAAGGACTCTAAACAAACACAAAGAATACATCAAGTAGCTTCAGCATGATTTGAGAACTAGAATAAATGCCTTACAATAAAAGACAAGGAACTCCATCCATTTATTTTTCCAAAAGACAGAAAAAGAAGGGACTTGATTATAATGAATAGGGGAAAAAAACACTGGATTTCTGAAGCATCTTTGTTCCACTGGAAAACTGCATCACAAGAATCAACATTTGGGAGATATTGTCAGACCAATTCCAAAAAGATAAAAAGGCTCAATTTCCTTTAAAAGTAGGAGGCAATTAAACATCACAACAACTTACCAAGGAAAGCAACACATTGCCTTTTAATGCCTTCATATCAAGGCAGGTTAAAACACAAGTCCTCAAAAGAGGCCCAAAATTATTATGTGAGGAAAGTGGGAGAAATTGAGGCTTGATGTTTCTTGCTTATGAACACCCTGAAACTGTGCAGAAATGGGGAGAATTGAATAATCGAGGCAAGGCTGAGGTGGCTGGGTGTGATGGTTCTTTTGGTATTATGGGTTTCACAAAGTCAGATTTTTACCTGCCATGAATTGCTCCGGCAGAAACAGGACAGATGACTGCAGATTCACTTTGAGTAGCAGGCGTTCATTTTCTGCTGAGTTGTACAAAAGATCAGGAGTTACAGCTCCTGGTTTCTCATTCCTGATCTTGTCACCTGTCTGTCAGACAACTGTGGCAGTTTTTCTAACAATCTTTTAGTTGAGGAAGCCAGTAATTAATTAACTAAATAGCACTAACACATCTAATTCTACAAATAATAATTTGCTTTTCAGTTGCTTTTTTGACTTTTATTTATTTTTATTGTTAAGTCTCCAGTACTCAAAATGCAAAGAAACCCAGTTTTGAGAGGAAGTCTTACTTGTCCTTACAACACCTTTAGCAGCAGCAAACTGAACACAGAAAATGACAAGCAGAATCCCACGGTGAATGGCTCTTTGTAGAAACACTTCCAAGTTAATACACTGAAGGAAACAATGGTGGTTCTAGCAGAAGAAGATGGACAATGTGACCTGGTAGGTGTTTACTATTTCTAATATCTATGATTCTCTGGAGTTTGTCCCTTTTTTACACAGCATCAGTTCAGCTTTTTGAGGTAGTTAAAAAAAAAAAAAAAGCTCCTCAGTTTTTAAGTCTCCTGTAAAAGACAATCTCATGTAGATTCAGCACTCAGAAAAAGGGCCCAGTTGGGCAGTAATAAACCTTCCTAACAGTTACTTCCACAGGGAAATAAATACACATAATCACAGTGTGAATATTAGTCCTGGATGGAAAGATTCCCACGCCCAGGTTAAGGCCTGGGAGCTTTCTGTCTGCTGTTACCACAGTCCATACTGGTCTGGAGAGATTGTCCTACTGGAAATGGATCTCCCTCCAAGCCTTCACAGAATTCCTAGTTCCATACATACAAAGATCACTCAGCACTGAAAGGCAGATGCCTTTGCAACGCAGCTCAGAGGCAGTTTTACACCTCCACTTGTTAATATCCTCATTTTGGGCCAATTGTTTCAGGAGCCTTAATAACTACAAATGGTGAAAGAAGCCAACCTATGTTGCATTTCTCTGCAGTTTCCTCTAGGCCTCCTTGTTGCTCTTTTCATTTGAAGTATCTTCCTCAAATATAGCTTGCCTGACACACCCACATTTGTTTTCATTCAAATGGGCATCATTACACCTCTGATCAACATGTGCCACTCTAGCATTCTCTGAGCCTCTCTCTGTTCCTCCAGCTCCTCCTACACACATCTCAGTTCCACATCTACACATTACTGCCTAATTTTGCAAAATCTGTATATGAGACCTTATACTAAATTGACTCTGTGCTCATCTGATATCCCACTGCTCAGCTGCGTTCCCCCTCAGCTCTGTGCATGCATTCAGGAACACCACTTTTCTGTGCAATACTTAAAATGAGGGGGTTACGTGTATCCTGGCCTCTGACAGGTTGCGGCACGTCATAGTTAGTTAATATCAGGCAAAGCAAATGGACTACCCAGTTCAAAATACTACAGAGAGCCTAGAAATAGTGTGACTGCTCCAGGAAATATTTAAACATAAAATCCTCCATATTATATTGCATCAGCATCCTACATCTGAAATCCACCTCTTCAAATACCTAGGCAAGTCTAACGGAGCAGCTCTGTAGCAATACTCCCCTAAAACCATTTCCCAGACTGGATCAGTTTGAGGCTGGGAAAGTGGCATGCACAGCTGGTATCTTTTTATTTCATATACCATCAAGGATTTTCCTTCTGTGAGTTTTTCCAGTCACAATATCATCCCAAGGCAAGGATTTCCATGACTTAGTTGCTGTCATATTTGGTTTTGTTTGTTCTGAAGTTTACCCTGCCTTTGTCACTTGATGCCACTTCGTCCCTCTATTTGAAAAGAAACCATATGACAGTTCCTTTTGATCACTCCCCCACATTACACATTATTTTATGTCCTACTATCTCATCCTTTTCCAGTTAATTCTGTTATGAAGGGCCATGGTCTGACCTCTCTCCTGACCTTCGATGATCTTTATTGCCCTTCTCCCATTTCTGAGATTAAAAGGACAGAATGACAGTGTCCAGTGTGGTTTTATTTAATAGCATTATATTTTTGAATTGTTCTCTATTGCCTTTTTAATAACTTGTAACATTAGATCATTAGATGTAATTATTTGACCAATATTGACCACCAAGCAAATATTTCCAAATAATTCTTTACTAAAACGTAATACAGATGTCCATAACTACATATGGAACATTTGGATTATTTTTCCTCCCTCCCAATATACATACCTCAATTTGTATTTACATACATGTAATTTAATTTGCCATTTCTTTGTCCAGTCATTCAGCATTAATAGGTCATCCTCTGCAGTTCTGCAGACAATCCCCACTTGAATACTGTCATAATCTCAGCAAAATGTGTGCCTTCTCCACCCACATCCCTTTCCATTTTTATATCCACTAATGAATTTTCAGTCCTCATCATTGATCCCAGAGGTCTTCTCCATTGGGGCTTTCCCATGGAAAAACTGCTTGTTCAGTCCGTCCTACATTCTGTTTCATACCTTGCCAACCAGTTCTTCTTCTGTGCACAGACAGACCTTCTTTCTTTGTCTGTCTGGGGGTGGAGAGTGTGGGGGGTGTCCTGTTTTTTTTGTCCATTTGTTGGCTTTTTTTTTTTTATTCCTGAAGAGCCTTTTGATGAAACACCTCACTGACTTTCCCAAGACTTTTGAGAGGTAGGTTACATTTACCAAAACTATCTTTTCCACACTCTTACTGATACTTTCAACAAAGTCCAAGGAAGCTCACGGTTGCCACAGCTAAAATGCAAAACCAATACTAGTCAAAAGTCCTTGGCACCACCATCAAAGCTCATCTGCTGCACTTCTTACCAAAAGGTGTCCTCCTACAAACCAAGTATTTTCCATAAGCTCCAGTTGCAAAACCAAAAGAGACACCAACACTTATTTGCCCTCCTCTGCTGGATGCGCTGGCAAATCCAGCCTCCAAGAGAAATGGAGAAACAGAGCTGGAATCAAGTTTTAAAAACCTGCTTGGAAACGAGCTGTGGAACCCAGCTGTGGCTTCCACATAGACACAAAACTCCTAAGAAGGGATAGAAGCGATTCAGAAAATGCACTTGATATCAAAGCTGTCATTTGAATTATTAATGTGCAATGTATAGACTTTATGTGAAGCTCATAGTGAGATGGAAGTTATTAACCTAGTAAGTTACATGCATAATTAATTTCTCCTGTGATATATGGTTTGTGAAGTTCTAACCAAATGTGTCACAGAGGTTGTCAACAGGAAAACTAGCCTGAAGCCAGAAGAGCTGAGCATATGCTAATTAAGAGAACATACTAGAAATATGTATTAAGAAAAAATGGAGAAGAGAGAGGAAGAGACAACACTGCATTTCGGTGTGATGTCCTAGTGTGCAGCCAAGAAGAATAAGAAGCAAGCTCAGACAAGGAGAGAGAAGCAAGCACATCAGGCTCGGCTAAAGGAGAATGGAGGCATTTAGTGTTCTTGTTATCTCAGACAAAGGCAGCTTCAGGACAAATCAGCCCTGGAATATAAACCAGGGAAATGGAGAAAAGTGCTCAGCTGGCAGCTTATCTAGTTAGCTAAACACTGAAGCTGCAGAGGAAGAACCCATTCTTAAATATGGGAACAGCATATAGTTTTATTGAGCTTTGTAACCAATTTTAATATTGTAATTGATTAACTATTACCTGGGTAGAATAAATGACTGGGACATCCTCAGTAGCAGCTTCTACTTGAGAAAGGTGACAAACACAGCAGTCTTGTCCTTTAGGAGTGACAAGTCACAAGCATCATGGTTTGTCAAACTCTCAAGGAAGTTTTCCCCTGTGCTACAGTTGGTTTTCTTTACAATTCTTCACACCTTCCAGACGGGAGATGTCACAGCCCCTCCTTTGGGTTCGAACTTGCTTTGGGAGGCTACAGCCAACACCTAGGATTCTATGATCTCATTTAGTCAGTGGCCATAAAGGGTTAAAGGGCAGTGCAGAAACTCAACTGTGGTCACATCATCAATATGAGGAGGACAGATTTTACCCTAGCGTCTCACTGTTCTTCTCAAGAAAAATTGCCGTTTTGAAGACAGACATAAAACAATTAACAGAGTGTGAAATAGAACTTCTTATCTAATTGTCTGATTTGTTGGGAAGACATCCTAGCATTGCCAACATTGAAGCCTAGACTTAAACCTGTATCAGAGGTCTGAGAGAGAACTGGCACCTACATAAACCAAAATAGCCCCCCCTTCTTCTGCCCACTCAGATAATAACCATATTGAGCTCATATTAGCTCAAAGCCTCCAAATACCAAGCCTTTCAGGATCTGCCACACTTTCAAGTAATTGGTTAGCAACACAAGTGAAACCCTTTGCTTCACCGTTTTGCAGCCCATGTGAGAATCTTCCCTGAAGTACAAGAGCCAAAGGCTGGGAAAATGGTTGTCATCAGACCCCGGTCTGGACTGTTCCAGTTGTTTGTCAAATCCAGCTGCAAACATGAAGTCAACTGCACTGCTCTCCTAGCAGTTCAAAGCAACACTTTAGTCACTTCAAGCATTCTGATTTCCACTTCCACTCCACATCTTTTCCCTGACAAAAGTTTAGAAATCATCAGCATACTTATCTTCACATCTGTTCAGGGCTTGAAACCTACTGGACAACTTCATAACCTAAACCAAACACTGGCAGGCAGCTGAGAAGCAGGATCAAAATGGGATAGTCCTGATCAGCCTTCTAAAATTCACCAGCCTCATTCCAACTGCTGCTACTGCCTGATGATGGCAAGCGCATGCAAAAGCAGATTGTCCGCATACCTCCTGCCCCAGTCAAAGGAACATCTTGCCTCTGGCTGTCATCTCACTGCATTCAGCAATAAAAGAGGGAAATCTCAAGGACAACCGATTCAGCCAGGGTGTTCTGCCAAGGTTGCTGTTCCTAGCTGAGGAAATGGTCCTCTCCATTTTCCTCAGCTAGAAAGAAGGAGAGAATATACCCGCCCTACATTATCCTAAAGCCCGCAGGTGCCAGCAATCCAAATAAACATAGAGCAATTAACAGAATTAACACAGCTTTAAATAGCTTGGCTCACCAGATGCGTACTCTTAGCAGGGTTCTATAAAATGTAAAGTTATTACAGATAAAACCATTAATCATCTGTTCGGAGGCTTGTTCTAGATGTAAAACCCATTCCACTTAAAATGGCTAGTAATCAGAAAGGCAGGCACAGATTTAACAGGAATGGTTATGCCATTCTCAAGCCCCATTCCTAAATTATATTTTTTGTCTCTGCCACCTTTCCCAAACCCCTGCATTCCCTTTGCTTGCTAACACTGCTACAGCAAGGAAGCTTTGCTGGCATCACTCAAATCTACGTCTCAGGGTGCTAGAACTGAGACACGGCCTCAGTCACTTTCACTCTGACCAGAGGAGCTTGGTGACTCGCACACTATGCATCACTGCTTTGCTGGATGCAGTGGTTTCTGTTCACTTGTGTGTCTTCAGCCCCACACAGTTCACAGATAATGAATGTTCTCCCTCAAGCACTAAGTGCTCAGATCTGTGCTTATGAAGTAGAAGCACTTGATTTTTTTCTCCCTTCTGGTGATGTGAAGTCACCAGTAGCCACAGTATGCAATACAGCAATCTTCCTGATATTGCCCTAAGACCTGTTAAAATAAACACATCCATCTTGTTGTGCCACTACATCTATGTCTAGCTAGCTATAAGAAGCACAGGTGGGGGACAGACTCTAACTCTTCTTTGACCTCTTATATTACCATTTCTAACACCATCACTTGTAGAACTGTATCTCAAAGAGTATAAAATCCTGTGATAAGCAGTTCAGAGCTTAAATTGCATGTTTCCATATACCTACATTGTGCCCATTGAATTGTTTAGGGATCTCAATATATCCACTGTTACTTCTGAACTAAATGAATTCTGACTGTGCAGTTTGAAGGGTGAAGGTAGAAAAACCAGTCCCAAATATTCAGTGCAACAGGCAACATCAGCAGGAACAGAGCAAAGCCAAAGAGCAGCAATAACAAAGGATTAGAACTGAAAGAAAATCAGAGACAATACAAAATCTGGTTGTATCATATTGAGCCCACTGCCTTTTCCATGCAGTGTAAGTAATGAATGATGCCCAGTAGTTGCCTCCCTCGTCCTGTCCTACTCACACTTAACAGCCAGCTGGATCACTGCTACAGAGGAGCGGTGGACCTGGGAGGAGTTGTCCAGCCCACTCACTCAACATTCAAACCTCATCACCCTTTCTTGCCTCCCTCATTGGCAGCTGCAGCAGCCTGGCTTTTTGTGGTAAATAGCAGTGGCTCAGCCTTTCCCCCCTGCTCAAAACACACGAGTACTTCATAGCAATAGTCCAGCCTTCGGAGTAAGGCAAGAAGATTTATAAATTTGACTGGACTCATCGCAGTCTACAGCTTCCTTACAAGGGGAGGAGGAGGGGCAGGTGCCAATCTCTTCTCTTTAGTGACCAATGACAGAACCCAAGGGAATGGCAGGAAGATGTGCTGGGGAGGTTTAGGTTGGACATTAGGAAAAGGTTCTTCACCCAAAGAGTGGTGGAGCACTGGAACAGGCTCCCCAGGGAGGTGTCACAGCCCCAGGCCTGACAGTGTTAAAGAAGAGACCGGACAACACCCTCAGACACATGGTGTGAACTGTGGGGTTGTGATATGCAGGGACAGGAGGTGGACTTGATCCTTGTGGGTCCCTTTCTACCCAGGACATTCTATGATTCTATATAGTGATTGCTGGTCCCAAAGAGATAACACTTGTCAAATGGGAAACAAACTACGACAGAAAACAAACAGAAACCATGCAAAGAAAAAAAAAAACCCTTACAACCTCTAATTAAAGCTCTAAAAGCCTAGATGGCACTCCATGACTGAATGACCACAACCTACCTGAAAACACAGCTAGTGTACAGTATTCACTGCTGGGCATCTCCATATATGAAGATTGCAATAAAGTTAAAATACTAAGAGAAGAAAGAATAAGTAACAAGAGGGCTGAGGACTCACAAATGGTCTGAAACAGGGTTAGGTTAGAAGAAGGTATAGCCTCAAACCCTGTGGTGCCTGTTCCTGACAGTTAAGGTAGCAAATATTTTCAAAAGAAGCATAACTAGTTTCATCAAAAGAAAGTGCACTGAGGGACACAGTTACATAGGCAGCTTAGAGCAGGTACTCAAATACAGAAGGAAAGATGCTTCTCTCATCACTATTAAGCTGTGTCAAGAGTCAGAGGGCTTATCATAGCACTGAAGAACAAATTAAGCTCTAGATGCTCCATGTTATTAACTCTCTGCCTGCCAAGCTTTCAAATCACACATGGCAAAAAAGTACATTCTCTTTTCACCTTCCTTGGTGACGAGCATCCCACTGACTCCTAGGCTGAAAGTGCGTGTTTTATACATATGTACAAAACCAGCACAGTTTTGCAGCTTATCTCTCACATAATTTTCAGCTGAGTTTGGTTTACAAATATCAGCATATGGCAGGTCATGACTCTCTAAAACTACTCTTGTTTGTATTTCTGTCTGACAGTGTAAGATTGATCCTTAGAAATCTCTTTAATGCAACATAAGGAGTGACAAAGTATATCTCCTATTTTTTTCCTGAGTATTCACCTGAACCAAGAGTTTACTAAGCTCGGTGGACTACAAAGCCAAGTAAAGCAAAAGCAGCTTATTTACTGCCATCATAAGCTGAGAACATCAGACTTTGGACAGCCGAAGTTAAGATCACAGCAGCTGAGCACCACTGTTCATTAGGATAGGACTACATCTGGCTAATGGAATAAGAAACAGGCAGCCAAAAATCTTTGCTGAAGTAACCTCTGCGAGTATCCCCACTGCTCTGCTAATGACTTTGAACTTGGCTATGTCTGCCCATCAATATTCTGTATCCTATCTTAGCTTGCTCATTCTTGAACAGGGATGGATGAGATTGCATAACCCCACAAGGTTTGTTGCTTTAGTATGTCCGTTCTTTAGGACCTGGGTTAATGATTACCTTTATTATATGCTCAAAGCACAGGCTATATATATTGGTCCAAACTCCATTACATCTTCTAAATTTGCAAATATGAAAACAGTTCTACACCTGTAAATGCTCCCATTTTCCAAACAACAGCACACAGCACATACCTTGCAGGTACAGAAGCCCAGCGAGAGTCAGGTTCATTATGAAGGAAAGAAAAGCCCACTCCTGATGGTCTTGCTGTGAAGTAAGCACAGGTGGCCATAGCAGCAGGACCAAAGGAAGGTCACGTGCAGATGGCTCAGCTGAGATTCAGTGGAGTGCTCTATTACTGGTGCAACATAGCAGCCTGCTGGCTACACTGCCCAGTGGGGGCAACCACCTCTGCTGCTGCTTTCTTCCCTAGGTACCAGTTCTAGTGATAGCTGGAGAGACTGAGGCTGGGTTTGACCACACTTTGCTCTAGCTCTGCGGATTCTCTTTAGCTCACGAGCATGGTGGCAGTACGTAGTTCAAACGGCCCTGCAAAAAGATGCCTCTTGCACCTTCTGCATAGAAAGTTTCAGTATCTGTATCTGCTCATCAGTGCTTGCTTTAGAATGTATGCTCAACCTTCATATCTTCTTTATTAATCAGACTTTGGCTATTTATTACTTTTGTAGACTTTCCATGGGTGCAGTAACTTTAGGAGTTCAATACCACCGAACTGTTGATATGTGAATTATCCTTTAAATTAACCCCACAATCCCTCAACAAAATTTATGCACTGGGACTGACCTATAACACCTGCAAGCCACTGTCTGCCTACTGTTAAGAGTTCTAGAGAATAAGATATCATATTGTAATAAATGTGATCTTAACCAGAAGTTATATATATTTTTTTAATATTTGGACAGAGCTAAACTTAGCCCTTCACCCTGCCCACCCCCTCTGCACACACACACACAAAGCCCACTAGTTTTTACTTCTAGGTTCATTATGGTTGTAGGATACTAGACACTTTGCTATACAAATTTTATCAATAAAAGAATTTTAGGAGTCTAGTGATTGTTTCAGTACACAAATGATAAAATAACAGCTTCACCTTCCCATACCAAAGTCAGCTGAAACTTCAGCTCCTGTCTTTGGATCTCCCACATTTTACCAATTGCAAAGTAATTCTAGCACTTCATTTTCATACTCAAATACCTTCAGTAAGGACTAATTTTATAAGGTAATTTCAAATTGTTTTCCTGCTTAACAGGAATACTTTCCATAGATGTATGTGTAGGTCATTAGTACACTTTGTATGGACGCCTATGTGGTCAGAAACATCTGCTGAAAGAGATCAATATAATTGAGTTTAGCTTATGTTATTTTGCAACAAACCCTCATTCCTGATCATTATGCCAGCAAAACTCTTGCTATGAGTGCAAATAAGCCAAGCTGACAAAGTTCTGTGTCATGCATGAGGCAAGGCAATAATGCCAGCAGAAGCCTTTTTTCTGTACGGTAGGCAAAGGCTAAGCTACATAAGGAAAAGAGGCTTTGAATAACTCCCTAAGCTAAAGCAACGCTGCAGCATTGGCAGCACACTAATACACCTCACAAGATTACTGATTTTAGTTCCTGGGGGCCAGGCCATTAATCCTTACTAAAAATGTGAGAGCACAAGAAAGTGAAATATTAACCTCTGGAACGTGCAGAGTGACATGTACTTCATTAAAGAGTCTCCTCCCAAATCCAGTAGCAACTCAAGTTTTAACTGGGTCTGTAACTGGAAGATCATTTCCCATTCTGGTCAGACATAGAAGAAATCTCCTAAGACTCATTGGACTTATGATGCAGTTCCTAATACCTTGGACTGAAGTCCAACAGAAAGAGCACAAAGAAGCAGAGATATGCCCATCAGAGCTTGCTCACATTCAAAAATGAGCTGCAATGACAACTGTTCAGGACTGATCTGCATTTGAACAGTTCCCACCCTCAACCTCAGCTCCTTAGATTGCTTGGCAGTAGTGTTTGTTCTCGATTCTTCCTTCATTTCCTTACCTGAGATGACTCTTAAAAGAAAGTAGGGGAGCATTTCATACCTATCAGCAACAGCTCAGCTGGGAAGTTAAGATATGCTTTTGACATAACCTATATATATCCTGTGCAATCATCCAAAATTTGTTTTTCACACTTGTTCCCTTCTCGGCTTGACAGGAATGTATAAAGAAATCAAGGATAAAACAAGAAGAAATTGGTAAATATTACTGGTAAAGAAGAAAATTCCCCAGAGAAACAAGGTTGCAGTAATTCCAGAGACCTCTATTATTATACAGTAAGAACAGTCAGTTAGTTGTGGCTCTTAGGTTGTACTGAAGACAGAGGCTCTCCCTGCCAGGAGGAAGTAAATAGCAACAAAAAGAGATGGAGAGATAGGCAAATGTCTCTCTTTTATCCCGTAGGATGCTGACCAAGTCACATCAACATCTGTGCCTCAGCTGCAGCATCTGAAGGAAGAGAATAATTACATTTACTCCCTTTGGTACTCTATGTTTGTTAATGGTTTAAAAGAATTCAAAATCTCTGAGGCTGCTTTGAAAAAGCCATGTAACTGAATTCTTCAGACTAAGGGTCCTATGAGCTAGTATTATTCATCATTATAAGTTAGACTTTTAGTACATGTATTCACCAAGTATAGAGTCACAGTACATGAAGCTCTACTATTGGCTTTTCTGTATGAGATCCTTGCCATTCACAAAAATCACAATTTAGAAAAAAAAAAAAGAAAATAGACACTACACAAATATACACCAAAATCAAATACATTCATTTGTCATGTCAAACCGACTGGGACATTCTGATCTGAGATTCTCCTGGGAAATCTCAGTCTGGGACACTCTACTATCTTGGTGTTTAGGAAGTCAGGAGAGTTATGGCAATTCACACAAAAGAGTATTAAATAGGAACAAAAATTCAGAGACTACAGGGACAGCTAGGTAATTTTTTCATTTCTGCCTAAACACCTTCAGATTAATTAGTTGTAAAATGTTGACATTGCATTACCACATGCCACATGATGCTTTCCTCTCTGCATGCTCCTTCTGCATCACTAAAACTCACCTCCGACCTGTAACCTCCCATGACCGCTAGGACTGCACAGAAACCTGCATGCTCTATTTTCTTAGCTCCCTGGCTCGCAGTAAGGGTGTAGACCTTCCATGTCGGAATTATTGCCTTGCTTTTAGTTCATAGAACAAACATTAGCATCCGTGCTAAATGATTCCCTAAAAAGGCCACTAGCAGAATCAGTCAAATCCAGTGCCTTATCCAGAGATACTGACATTCATCACTCCACTAAATGTTAGTATTGGGACCATGAACCATAGAACACTTACTTATGCCTAGTTTGACATAAGTGATATTATAGATTTTCTCTTACAGTTGTGTGTAGGGTAAATTTGACTCCAGTAGTTATTCCTGAGAAAAGAAGCTGGCATAATCCAGTCGTTTATGATTCTAGGATGGTGTGTACATGTAAATTTTTGGGCAAGCAAAACAAGGGAGACACAATGCCACTCCTTCCTGGCAGCAAAGCAGAGGTCAAGCAGGGCAAAAGAAGTTTCTCTAGCAAAAGAAAAATGTTTATTAAAAAATAATCCTCCTCAAAACATTGCTTATTTTTCAGTGCTATCAAAAAGCCCAAAGATAGACAGGCAAGGTGCTTCAGCTCTCAGCTGCTCAGTTCAGAAGGGCCTATTGCTCACCCTTGGCTCCATGTCAAGCCCCACATTCATACCAGAAAACACAAGATATTCTTTACAATGATAATCTTGCAGGATTCATGCCCAAGCATCCAACATGTGTTGGTAACAAGCAGACTGCCTGGGAAATGCTCCGTTGCCCAAATAAACAACCATATACCCTTTCTGACTCTGAGGTAGTTTAGAAATACCAAATGAAAACCAGCTCAGGAACTAAGCTCCTAAGTATTACTCAAAGAGAAAACACAATAATTTTGGCCTCCCCATCTATTTGTTTCTTACAGATTGTCTCAGCATCTAACCTTGTATCATATTGCTCTCAGTTTCCAAGTACCTCCATTCCCACCTCCAAATTAAATCTTTCCAGAAATATGTTTTTATTCCCTCCATGAATTTCAGCAGGAGCTGCTCAAAATGCTGCCCATCTCCCCTGTTATGTCTCCCAGGCCACTGTGTTGTTATGTTTCTACAAAAGGGGCACTCAAAAATATGACGAAGGCCCTGTGCTAGATGCTCTGCAGATCCATAGAGAAAATGCACAGATATTCTTGACTCTCAACATGCACAGCCTAAAGCTGCTGCAATGAGACATCCATGAATAAGGGGCAACCAAAAAGTTCACAGACCTCTGGACTGGGAAGTTTAGGAATCAGAGTCATCCTCATCAGGGCAATTTGGGATGCTCTGGCAGGGAATAGTAATGAGAGACTAGGACTAAGAACAGGACATATTTTGAGGAGAGGAATCATATTCAGCTTTTGGCCATGTTTTGTCTACTTCTGCACAGTACCACTAGTCACTCCCTTTTTCACATGTTAAACTCTCAAAGTAATACAAATAGAAAACCGACTGGTCCAAACACAACAGAGCAGCTGGAGCAGCAGTGTTGGACCAACACGTGTGGGCAATTAATACCACTCATGTGGTAACACACCAGTGAAATTCCCCACACTGTTGATTCCTGACTTGCCATCTCTTCTTATGCATTTCTGGGCCTCTGTTAAATTGTTGCTCTGGAGAGGAATCTTGAGCACCCAAATGGTTCTGAGCTACCTGGTCTGTTAGGGACGGGCTCTTACAACTGCAGCCTCCTCCATCTGCCCTCTACACACTCAGGCCGTTCGTCTCCATGTTTTAGGCCTTCTATCTGCACCTCCTCCCCAGTGTGGCACTCCAACCAGAAAAACTCATCCCCAAACAGGAATCATATCATCATTAACATTAAACATGCAAATAGGCCTGAAAAAGACCTGGCTTGCAGATAGCATCCAAGATGTACATACAGCAACTGGGCATTCTCATGAACCATTTCGAAATCTGCCTCCTAGTAGTTAAATTGCAGACAGAAATGATATAAGCTTTCACAGCTTTCTCCCATCATGACCAGATGGTGCCTGACCCCTGCAATCATTTCTGCCATATTCAACCCATATGCAAACCTCACTGCTTCCATCAAGCTGCTAGTAACAATAAAAAGCTCAATTCTGAAAAATGTTTAATAAAGCCTTGACAGAAAAATATGAAGATTTCATAGATTCTCTCACACACAACCATTCTCTAGGGACCACCTTAGGCTCATCTAAAGCACCTCCATCTGCACCATCTAAGCACTGCTCCAAGTAAATCGAATCTGAATGGTTGACTCCCTAATACAGCCTAGAAAATATTCCGATTTTCTCCCTTCCCTAGTAATCGGAGATTGAAATACAGTTTTCACTCTTTGCCTACACAGCTAAAATTCCCACTCAGCCATTCTCCATCTTTAACTCCGATTATAGAAACCTTCCCCTTGAGACTCTCCAGCACATGCAAAACATTGCTGTTATTACCTTTCTTGCCATACCTCCTTCTGGCCATAAGGGTGTCTCTAAAAAATGGTAAGGGATCCTTTTCCCTTTCCATCTGCAGGCAGTGCGTCTCCCTGGTTGTCCATTCACTGACTCTTAAAGCACTGTCACTCCTTCCCTGATACCCATTCATAAACATTTCTGCTCATTTGCCTCAGATGTGCTTCTGTACCTCCTCCTATCCCATCCCCATACCTGTTTTCCTCCATGGTAGGAAATACACCAGCTTCCCCCCAGAATTCCTCTGGAATAATTTATTTTGAGACTGAAGGTCCAGAAAGCCTCAGATTTTATGCAAATACAATGCAATGTCCGTGTTTGATGTCTGTGTACTTACCTATTTGCATATTCTGCCTTATAAAATTTTAATGAAAAAACAAGTTACTTCTATTTCCCAATCATGCTCTCTCATTACAGCATCAGGTGTACTGCAAAACTGTCAGGATGGCTACAGAGAAATGTAAAACAAACAGTGCTACCAGGCATTTGGACATCTTTGATGAAAACAGGGGAAAAAAACCCAACTTGAACTACACATTCTGCATTGGTTTTATGATCTAGGTGTATTACTGCTAGCATCTTAGTGGAATCTCTTCAATTAGAACCTGTAGCCACAAGGGAAAGAGAAGCAGGAGGATCTGAGGAGGAGCCCTGAGATCCCCAGTTCCTTGTCAGGAACACTCTTATAGTCTCCAGTTCCTGCTAGTCAAGGCTTAGAGTCTGACTATGCAAAGTGTCTACACTGACAGAGCTGCCCCTCCTCCTAGCACCAACCCCAGCTGAGTGGAGAAATCCTCCCCAGCTGCAAAAGGGCAGAGTGGGGCATCAGGCACTCTGCCCACTGCACTTCAGCACCTGCACACAATCTCCAAGGAAGCGAGAAGGCAATGTGCCACTCGAGAAGCCCTCTTAACCCTCACATGAGCAGTTTGGTTGCTGTACTGTAGGGCTGATGCAGTCCAGAAGAAATGAGAGTAGTGACACAATGAAGGCTGAAAATTTCATCCCAAATCCTGCATCAATCCTTTTGCCTTCCTAGGAAAGTGAGACATCCCTAGCAGAAGTCTTCAACAAACACAGAGGAGTCGGAACAGATCATCCTACTGCAACACATTCAATAGGTCAGTACAGGGCTTGGCAGGTTGTTCATCATTATAAACAGCAGTGCAACCCACTCAGCATGTGTTGTCTCTGGGAACAGGTGATTACATAGCTAAGGCAGGAAAAAAAAGCCTTGCTCTACCAGAAAGCATAAATTGAAAGGAACAATATTAGTTATTATGGTCTATCCTATCCCTTTTTCCAGCGTCCTTAGCTTAGAATATTTTTCTTAAAAGCTCAAGCTGTAGCAGTACTGGCTGATGGGAAACTAAGCATCCTTCTCGGCTACACAGAAAAATGTAAAAACTTAATCCAAAGGGACAGAATTATGAAATATGCCGTCATGCAATGCAGAGAGCCAAGTAAAATTCCCTGTAGTCAGTTCTGGAACCAGGAATGTTACAGGCACGCAAGCACGGCACTAACCCAGTTCCAGCTCTTGAAGGAGCAAAGCTGGCTGCCCCAGGGGCTCATGCTGATCCCCACAGGCATTCTAGCTTTCTCAAGGCAGCTCAGGTTTCCTTCATAGCATGCTGCACTGCACCACACAGATATACCATGGGCATTTCAGAAGTAAACGTAAAGAAAACACTCAAAAGAACTGTCCCCTGATTTTGGGTGGATTTGAGGCTGATTCTGCTGCCTGTGCCACCAGTGTTTTCATCCCTAGCAAAGGAAAGAAGAGGAAACTGACCCTGGGAGGAATTTCAAAAGGCAAAGTATTTTCCGCTCAACTCATCCAAAGCTCCACTTATAATGAAAGCACTGTCTGCTTTGGTGTCTGAGTATAGCTCACTAAATATGCAATGAGAACCTTTCTCTGCCTAATACAGGCTGTCTGTTCTGGTCAGACCCTTCTCCATGCAGCTGTAGGGTGTTATGGCTGCACTTCTGGATGTTGTCAGGATCCTGACAGTCATCCAGGGCCACTCTTTCTCCATTAAGTGCAGCTCCTCATCACCTCCACTTGCCAAAACCGGAACTGAGGAAAAGCACAATTGTCAGCTTCCTCACACTTCCTAGTCATACCTGCAGTAACTCATCCTGCGGCCTAAGGGGTGTGGAAGAATAATGGACTGAACACGCAAAGTGCTAATTAGTAACAAGGATTTCCTTTTGAAATATTAAATTTTCTCCATTTATCCCATTTCCGAGTGTCTTCCCCTGACAACCCTGCACTACCCTTATGTTTGGTGAACAGCAAGTACTGAATTCCTTCTCGGAAGCCAGGCAATGTTTTCACAGCAGCTTGAAAGCATTATTAGGTCACTACTAAGAGCAGGTTGCTATTAAGCAGACTATAGCTCAAACCCAGCCACTACCAGCCTGCCTTTAAGTGCAGGCAGCTGCTCACACACATCTCCCCTCAATGCCGAATCAAGATTACAAAGCACATTCTGATTATCTGTTTTCTTCCACTTCCTCTCATTATTAAGCAGTTGCTTGGGTTTTTCTTCTCACAGAACATTAAGAGCCTGGGACGGCTATGTAAGCGGCTCTTAGTACACTGTGCAAACTAATAGAATACAAATGATTATATAAATAATAAAGCTGCTGAAGATTTTCTTGTCACTGCTTTCTCTGCTCCATTGGCTTGACTTAAAGCACACATAAAAATGGCCTCTACTAAGTGTTATGTTCATAGCATCCATAAATAAAATTAAGACCCTGATTTAAAGAGACACTAAGAAGCTGTATCTCTGCTTGATTTCAATCAAACGGGGATGCTCAGTGTCTATGAAAATCAGGCCCAAGACTCTATAAATGAAAACAGAAGGATCTGATCCCTGCATGAAGGTTTGTGTTCAATAAGTCACTTTCATTTCCTATGTAAGATACTCACATGCTCTTTCCCAGCATATGTGTAGCCCCTTAATTAATTCAGAGGTCAGGCAGGAAAGCAGCTCCAGACTCTGACAGCCATCGCTCACATCACAGAACTGGCACAAAACACACGACCCCTGACACCACGAGTCAAGCACCGGTAGGATGGTAACTCGTCAAGCAGCTACAGCTGCAGAACAACATCTAGCTCAGCATTGCTGTTTCCATGACTCCTGTGCAGAAACTCACTGCCTTCCCTCTGATATTAAATGTTCATACCAAGAGGATATTATGACAACCCTCCTGGCTGAAAATAAAATTACAACCCCCAAGCCACACCCTGTGAAAAACAGGATTAGTACAGAATCACCTATTTAGGAAGAAAAGTCTTGCAGGAAACTCTTAGTCTGGACTACCTAGGAAACTGATTATCAGAAAAATTAAGATTGTTTTTCAGTAAGCTTTCTAGAACACATTTTGGGGTGTTAATATATCACAGTTAATGACAGTGATCATCACAAATTATTTCAGAAAAGCTAGGAAAGAAAACAAAAGCTGACTGCAAAGCATAACACCCAAACAATAACTGCACTAAGTTTCAGATTTGGGCTGAGTCTTCATCTTTTTATTAAAATTAATTTTACTTTCAGGGAACAATAGTCAATATTCTGGTTCCTGCTGCTACATAGTTGTGGAAGCCAGGTAGCTCTTCCCGACCAATGCAGCAGTGCTCTGCTACATGGGCTTACCAATACAGTATGCTTCAAGTCCACACACCACATTATTGCCACATTTTTCTCACCTAAATTATACATATATTTTATGCTACCCTCAACTTTCATTTTTCCAGTTTAGGCTTCTTCTTTATCTTCCTAATAAACTGACAAATGCCTATATGCCCAGGTAAAACCCAAAACATAAAAAAATATCCTAAATAGGTTTCTTATTATGATTTTTTCACCTAAAAACACCGCTTAGTAATCAAAGCCATTCACTTTTTTTTTTTTCTTGGTAATAGCTACTGCCTCAGTGCCTAGAAGACTGTAATGCTTCCTTCTAAATGACTACGGAAGGCACCTCTCCCACTACCATGGATATGCTTTCTGTAATCCAAGCACTACAAGTCTCATTCTGACCATAAGATCATGAGTTTTGCAGCTGACTCCTTCTGTCTATCTGAACAAGTTTATTCTTACAGAGCTGTTGCGGTACCAGTATAAAATGCAGCATCAGGAAAAGACACGGAGTGTGTAATGAAAGGCAGGAATGAACAACGACTTTGAGAAACCTAAAGCATAGAAACAAGAATTAATTTGAAATTGTTACCTCTTTGAGGCAGCCCATGAAGTTGTTGCTTACTGGAGAGCCAGGTAAATCAGCAGTACTGGGGCTCCCTCCCACATAAAAGAAGTCATCCGAGCCCAGCATGGTGTAGTCCTCTTGCGTGTAGCCCGTGGTGGTAAGGATGCCATCCACAGAGATTGTCACCTGTTCCAGGAACACAATGGACAAAGAAAATCCCAGCAATGACCTTACAATCCTGAACAGAAAAAGTTACCTCCTCTATATTTTTATGTCAGTTTTATTAAGGATTTTGTTGAGATTTGGTATGATTTTTTTTTTTTAGTTCAGCCAAGCTCCATTTTCTGGTCCGCTTCACCCACAATGGAAATTCTCCAGCACCTGCTCTTTCCCTTTCTGGTGTATCAGCACTGTCAGGCTGACCCAGCTGTCTACCCATTGAGATGCTTTCCATCTACTCAGGCCAGAAAATGGAACTGTCCTTCAAAGTGATTTCTCATATTAGCTGATTTTATGATTAATTAGTCTTTATTTTAATGATTAGTTAGTTATGGTTGTTAGTAAAAGAAAAACCAAAACAAAATAAAAACAAAAACACACTAATGAAGATGAAGTTGGTATTTTTTATTTTTTTATGTTTCTTTTGCTCATGGCACACTGACAATCATGCGTTCAGGAAGGGGGGGAAGGGATCTCACTTTCAATACACTATGGATGTGCATGCCATGTACCTAGAGAGACACACACCCACCACCCACAAAAAAAAATAAAATATATATATATATTACAAATTAACTCATAATCAGAATATAAATAGGAAATAAAATAAATCAAAATAAATCAACCACACACCAACAAGTGTGAAAGAAGCAGAGAGGAGAAAAAAAAGGAAGAAAACATAAAGCGTGCACACTCTGCACTTTGACACATCATGCCAATATATCCAGAGCCCAGAAAGTGGACAGGAAAAAAGAGAGAAGAGAGACAGAGGGAGAAGGAGAGAGAAAATAACATTTCACACTCGCATGCAATCAAAAATAAAAATACCAAACTCAAAACCAAACAGAAACGTCCCCAAAAACTCTAACCCCAAACATATGGAGGGTGAAGGGGGGCAGAAGGAGAGGGAGGGAGAGAAGCAAGTGAATTTGGTGTGTTTTGCTTAGAGTGTTGTTAGTGGTTTAAAGGGAAGATGGAGGAAAAGAGATGGAGGCCAGGAGGAGAGGGGTGAGTCACCAGACGTGGACATGCCATGCAGAGTATGTACGGAAACAAACGACTGGCTGAGCTCCTGTTGGCCATGGCAGGTAGAGGTCAGAGAAAGTGAGAGAGAGAGCAAAGGGAGGAGGAGGAGGAGGAGAGAAAGAGGAGGGAAGGAAGTGGGGAAAAATCAGAAGAAAGAGGACAACTCCGGCCAGTTTGCCTGTAATAGCCGTTGCCACAACAAAAGGATGAGATAAAAAGAGAGCCTTCACCACCACAGACTAGAGGCCCTGCAATGGTTCTGATCTAGAAACCTTCAGAGTTTAAAAAAAAAAAAAAAAAAAAAAAAGAAAAGGTGGGGTGGGGGAGAAAAAACGAAACAAAGACCAAAGTGAAAGAGAGAAAGCTAAACTCAAAAAGCAAGGGAAAAAAAAACCCCAACATTTATCACTGGAATGGAAAAGAACTAAAGAGGGAGGTAAAAAAAAAAAAGCAATGAAAGAAATGTCCAAACCCCATTTCCAGAAGAGTTGTGTTAGTTGCTTTTGTTGTTCATTTTTCCATTAAAAAGAAGATGGGGGAAAAAAAAGAAAATGTGTTTTCAATGAAATTAAATTAAAGGAAGAAGTACAAAGGAGGGGGGAAAAGAGGGGGCAGGGGGAGGAAAAGGCAGGTAACACACGGCAAACCCAAAAAAAGAGACAATAAGAATGATATCTACCAGACAATGTAGTTTGTTTACCATAGCGTGTCCAATGCCTGAGTGCTTTGCGGAAAAGGGGGAAGAAAGGAAATTAAAAAATCGTGAACAGAACGATTGTTAATTAAAATAACTAAAAGCAAAGATGAGTCGTTAGGGTGTTAGTACATTAGTTGGTTAGTAAAAAATGACACATTGCATGAATGGTCTAGTGTTAGTCTTTCAAAAAAAGGCGTGGGGCGCCTGAAACACACACAAAGTGAGAAAGAGGACAATATGACCAGGACTTTATGGGGAACCATGCCATCTAGACTGTAAAGAAGAAGGGTGCTGCCTAGTCTTCCCACCCTGGTATTAGTCATTAATTTCAACCCTTGTATACCTTATCCGGTACTGAAGCAAAGTTAAAACAGTGCAATACTTACTCTTCAAATACCTATCAAGGTGCATCCCCCAAACAAGAACCTTACCCTCAGAGATGTATACACACAATACATAGGTCATCCCTTCAGCGCAAACCCAACCATGCCTCCCTTCTTCCACCCACCATCATCTCTACAGTCCTGCTCCTCTTCCAAACCTCACTACCCTCAAGTGCTGCAGAGTATCACAAGCAGGACAATATTTCCCTTGGCTGGAGGATGCAGATGAAGATGAGTCCACAACTCCAAGTCTTCCTTCCAAGTTTCCCAGTCTGCAGGTTTCTTTACAGCAGGTAAGTTTGTGACTTTCAGGAGAAGCACAGAACAGAAAAACGCCTGTGTTTGGCTCTTTGCCTGTAGCTCACTTAAATCATTCGAGAGTATAGGAGTTGAACCTCTCCTACTTGCAGGGAGAAATGTTTCAAGGAATTGTGTAGGAAGAATAATGTTGCTTGCATCAAGGCTGGAGACAGAAGACTGACACGATTTAGTGTCTCTCCTGTCATACTACATTTATATCATAGAGGAGTTGGGAGAATTCATCAGTCAGTTCACTTATTTGGGTGTAGCAGAGCTTTGGAGATGCTTTGTTAGTCCTTCCCAAGGCATGCACATGCCAACTGTTTGAACTTACACATTGTCTCTTGTTTGCTTTCTAGCAGCTGAGGTACTTAAGGTGTTTATAGCAGATTTTGCATGGTGACTAGCTTCAATGTTAATAGGGAAATGGAGCTCATGGAGGCTCCAGGTCCTTGTTCCAGTGTGACCGAAGTTGGCAAGAACTTGACAAACAAGATCTATGCTGCCTCATGTAAAAACTATCTGCTTTTGAATTTCTGAGTTATGCACTGACTAAAGAAATAAACTTGTGTAAACCACGTGGCACTGAACATAACATCCCAGGTTTGTTTTATCTGTCTATGGTAATGAATAATAAATGATACTTGCGTATAAAGAGTGCAAACTCCTCTGAAATCTCCATGAAGGAAGTCTCACTCTCAGCAATATGCTGTTACTAAATCCATTTTTACAAACAAGGAAGTGGGACAGAGGGGAAGAGCGTGCTCAAAACCAGGCGGAGTGTCAGCAGCAGACATGAAGACAGACATGAGAAGCCTGACCTTCAGTCTTCCCTGCCCCTCCTTCTCCCATCAGACCACACTGCCCCAAACATGCTCCAAAAGCCATGGTTAAATACAGTCGTGATCCTATTTCTGGTAAAGGTTTCTCACAAGGCAGAAATAGGGCTTAGTTTTAACTGAAATAATAAGATAAATAAACAAGGAGATTTGCTTTGACATTAACAATCACTACTCAAGGGAATCTGTGGGTTCACTTCCTTTGTCTCTAAGGAGATTAAGTGCTGTGATAGTCATTTGATCTACAAAGCAAGCAGCACTTAGTACTCTTCTAGCTTAGCTACAAAACATTTAACAATTCCAAAAAGCACTGGGCAGAAGTCCAGCTATTTAAAGCTCTGCTCTAATTACAGGAACAGCTAAAAAATTATGCAAATCCTCCTCCCCCTTCTCCAACTCAAAAAAGAGCAGAGGAAAAGACTAGATGGCATCCTGAAGCTCCTGATGGCCCATATGCCTGGAATTGGTTTAGCTTTGGATCATTTTCTTGGAATTTCTAATTTGTCTTTTAAAGTTAATTTTAATGGGAAATATATTTATCTTCACTGCAATGTTTTCAACCAATTACACAGGGGCTACTGATTTCCGTATAAGGCCTCAGTATTCAGAGGCAATGTTTTATGTCGGGGATTTTTGCTTTCGGGGGTTATTTTTTGAGGAAACACGGGCACAGCTGGAAACAAGACTTCCAAGTGACCTGCATTATGATGAAAATTTACGGGTGAATTTATGTCAGAAAATATGCAATGTAGACAATTTCTTACATACAAAATTGTTTAGGATATACAAAATAATATTGGACACAATAAAGGACAAAATGTATAATGTTATAAACAAATAATATTTGTCCTTTATTATGTCTTACATATGAAGATATCAAAGGACTTCACAGGTACATAGCCTGTCTGAAAAATGTTAAAGTGTCTCACAGATCGAGAAACTCTCATGCACACACACAGGCCATGGGAGCAGATGGAAGCTGTTGTCAGAATGGAGAAAAAAAATAATCCTTCACCTTGTGCTTTATTAGAATAGCATCTTTATCTTGTTGTTGTTGGGGAACTAAAGCATTTATAAGGTCAAGATATAGACTGACCATTCTCAGCTGTGTCCTGAAACATGCCCATAGCACGTATAACTTAGTTATCAGTCACTGAAGTTTACAATATTTTCCAAACTCTTTGTCCAGAAGATTGAAGGGTTTTAAGACTTCTTTGTCCCCAGTAACGTCAATTAAAAGTAAGAATGCATGGGATCTGACAGGGAGGCTGCAGCATTTGAGGTTTCTCCTTATTGAAAAGCATGGTCAAACTTACCAATAATTTTTGGATGACAACTTTCAGGACTAGCAGGATTGCTTCTCCTCAAGGCCTCATCAGTTCCAATTTCTGGGCAGTTCTAGATTCTGTGTCAATGTCTTAATTTTGAGACTGAATTTGATCAGAAGTTAAAATGAAAGTATCCAGGGAAAAAAAGATTTAAAAAAATTCAGCCCTATTGATATTTATTGGTTGAACTGTATTCTGTCATGCTTATTTATAGAACTGGACCCCAAGTCACCTCTGCTACTTATTTTTTATTTATCATATGAAAAAATCTGTAGTGATTAGATAGGAAGATTAAATATTTATTGTGCTGCTTTACTGGCAAGGGACTCACCTGCTTTCTAATAATAGCCAAAGCACTGTCCTGGTCTAATCAAAGACGAAGAGACACAGACATATTTTCATTTAACCATGGACTCAGGAAATAAATTTTTAAATCACAAGCTGAAAGATTTGGAAAACAAAGTGAGAACTTCCTGTCCACAGTTTTGTCTGTGACCCTTCCTCATTTTCTGCATCTTCAAGATCCAAACCAACCCTGGCACGAAGTAAGGATGCATTTTGCTTCAGGCACATTTTCCCATTGAAAATTGATTTCTGGTGAAACTATCGTTAACTAAAATGACCAGTTATCTATTCTGAAATACTCAGCGACCAGCCATTTTCAAAGCATCTAAAAACTAAAAAACGCATCCAATAAAGCCACATATTCTGACCCTTCCTTACTGGACTGAAGGGAATATCTGAACAAAATAGGATCGTTATGAGTCATCCACTGCATAAGAAACTAATTTTTTATCTGCATATAGACTAGAGAAAACAAGCTCATGTTGCCATAACTAAGAACTATGCAGTCTCATGAAAGTTTGATGATATCCTGTGTATGTAGCAATACAGGAATTCACATGGGAGAGACAAATCTCTTCACTCCTAAACCCAAATATTTAAAAGAAACACATGATGATAGCCCCACAACAGATAAATTATCCACTGACATCTACTAGAGACTGTTTCTGGTCCCTGGCACTGATTATCTGATACTCACAAATATATTTTTACCTTAGCTGTAAAATGTTACCACAAAAGCTGTTTTCTCAGCAAATGAAGTTGTATAAACTTAAATAAAACTATTAAGGGTTCTGTTAATATTCACAGTAATGAACAACCGAACAGATCATACTGTTTTCACAAACTGATTTTAAAACCTCAGTTTACAAGCTACTTCTGCTGCCTCTACCAATCAGCAAGACACCAAATAGCTCCTGTTCACAGTGTAAGCCTCATTGATCATGCAGTGAATGTGCCTTAGTGACTTGATATATTCACCAGCTTTCAGAGTAAGGTTATTTAATTTTAACTTATCTATTTATGACTGAATTTATATTTCATGAGGAAGGCTTCAGGATTTTAAGACTAACCTCCTACCAAATACGTCACCTGATAGAGTTGTTTGCTTAGAAAAGCAGCATACAGATGTGCAAAATTAAAGTGCTAAAACCAGACAAAATTTTCCAAAGTGGGTGCTGGATTGTAGGGTGCTGGATTGATCTGTGTTTGCTTGGCTTTTTTGATTCTTCCACTGTTTCAATCCTCACAGCCAACAGAAGAGTCTCATAGGCAGAGACAAAAAAAAGGGAAATAGAATCTCATTATAGAAAAAAAAAGGGGGAGAAAAAAACAACAAGAAGAAAAGAAAGGAAAATAAAGAAGACTCAGAAAGACTCCAGCTAATTAATTCTAAAACTATAAATTTAAAGTAATTACACACATACCCACCAGCCTGCATACCTGCACACTCGCACACCAAAAAACCAAACCAACAAAAAAACCCCAACAACAACAACAACAAACCCCCCCACACACACACAAGAGAAAACAAAAGTCTTTCAGAATTAGAATTATGACATCATGGCAATGGTTAAACCAATTAACAAAACTGAAAGAACAAGAAGAGAGGTATAGAGCATTGGCTGTTGGAAAAAGCCTCTGTTCCCACAGTAATTAAATGCAACAAGAATATTACTGATAAGATTGAATCATAATTAAGGAAATAATAAAATAAAAAAGGGAGAACAGAAAAAGAGAAATGGAAAGGGAGATGAAAGTAAAGTTATATCAAGTTTTTATTACTAAATCAAACTGGAAGAAAAAAAACCACAGAAAATTAATAAAGTGGAAATGAAAATATTGCAACAGGGATAAATTCCCATCAACTAATGTTTTTTCACTGTCCTTCAGATACCGAGATACAGAAAAGGTGGAGAATATCCAGCGATTCCACTGAGCACCTCCATTTCTCCATTAATCTCTCACATCTTTCTGTCCCAATAAAACAGAAAAATATTTCCCCAGCATTTTCTCCCCTTCACCATTACCTGCCGCAGGTTTCGTGTCACCTTAACGTCGTGCCACGCGTTGTCATTGAACTTGCCATTGACTGGCTCCACAATGGCCTCGAAGGCCCCAGACCCCAGGTTAATGACCAAGGAGACTGCACCATCTTTCAGGGCCAGGTTGACATAATCAGCTGACTTGCCGGTGTGCAGGATGAGCCCATTGCGTTGCCAGGTCTTGAAGGAGAGAGTGATCTCATCGCTGCTGCTCTGAATGGGGTTTTGTGACAGGTCGTAGCAAAGGTATTCGGAACCACGGAAAGTGGCCATGTTCTCATCTCGCGCTGGAAAAAAGAGAAACGGAACTACTCAGCACTCAGCCAAAAAGAGATTCAAGATCGTCATGAAATTTCTGAGCGGTCCCACAGCACTGCTAGTGTTTTATACAACTGTAGATCATGGCATACTAATGACTGTACAGATCCTTTGGTAGCAGGGCCATCAAGAGAATTAACGGCAGAGACCTCGGTACCAAAGAATTTCAGTGCTGTGTTTTCAGTTTCACTGCAGTGCTGTCACCATAGGGACTGTTCAAAAGTATGCAGTAGAGCCAAGAAAAAAGTATATTTAAAGACACTCCTATAAGACACTTCACATCCTTTTCAGGGAGAATGGTGGAAAACTCTAGTATTCACAGCATAACCCAACGTCTCCCAAAGATTAATATTTAGATTCATCGCTAATGTCATCTGATCTGATCTTAACTCATCCGCCAGACAATGGAAAACGGGCACCAGTACATCCTGACAGAGCTGCCCCCTCCTTTCTTGCAGCTGAATGAGACCAAGCAGACGAGAGGGCCACATGAAGCATCAAAGTTTCCTTGTCTGAGAGCATGAGGAAAGTGCACATAACCGTTTTGTTACCTGTCTGATCACCATATCCAGAAAATCTGTACTAGACAAGCATATCCTTTTCATACAGCACAAATAAAAATGGGGGGATTATTCATAGCATGTGACATGAAACTTTTCCTCCGTCAGGAAAAAATCCTTTTTATGGACAACAGCAATAGACACTGACGCATTTGTTAGCAACTGGAGCCAGCATTTGAATACCATAAAAATCCTTTGTGGGAGCTGGAAGTCTGTATCCCAGCACATGGGCTTCCACAGCCACGCAGAACCAGCTCTGCTGGCATACCTTGCTTGTGCCACTCGAGCCACCTGTGTACCTTGGCTTTGCCCAGCAGAAGAAATACAGGACAGTTATAGCAAAGCTTGCAGGAGAGCTTTCTGTAGGTCACTACTACCAGTACAATCTGGGGAAAACTGTATTTACAGTGGAGTCTATACAGATCCTCCCACTCTGTACTACAGCACTGACTGCTGGCTGCTAAGTGAGTCTGAGCGTGAATAACTAGATGGTACAAGCAGTCGAGCTATCATTACTTACAATCTGCTGCACAGGGCAAGTGCTGGTGTGATTGCCATTGACTTTAATAGCATTTTCCTGCTTCATTTTGTATCATTTAGTAATCCTAACACAGATTGGCCAGAATTTGTTAGTACTAGACTGAAATGAAAATACTTGTTGTCGTAGCTATTCTTGAAAAATAACTACATGGTGAAACCTGTGCCCTCACAGCATGAAACAGTGACAAAATAGCACAGTGTTGCAAAATTAACATATATCATCCTCAAGTGATAGATCTGCTTTGAGCAGAGACTTTTTCAGTCTCGATTGAGGGTATCAAGAATGAACTCATTCAAAAATCTGTGCACTTTGAAGGCAGCAGTAATGTGTGTTTGTGCTTATGTAAGCTTACTGTGTGTCTATATACTCCTGCAAACAAACAGCAAGACAAATTACTTCACATAACAGTACAGATTGAGAGCCAACCAGATCACAAGCACCTTTACAGAAAAAGACCTGGAGGTCCCAGTGGACAAGTCAAGCACAAGTCAGCAGTGCCTGCCCGTTCAGCAAGGGCAGCCGCATTCTGGGCTGTGCTGACAAGAACGTGGCCAGCAGGCCAAGGGAAGCCATTCTTCCCCAATGGACACTTGTGAAATCACATCTGGAGTATTCTGTCCAGTACTGAGCTCCTCCTTACAAAAATGGCCTCAACGTACTGGAGCAAGCCCAGCAAAGAGTGACCACAGTGCTCAAGGTGCTTGAGAAGGTGATGTGTCTGGAGAGGCTAGGAGAGATGGGTTTGTTCAGCCTCAAGGAGAGAGAGGGCTCATGGGAAACATTATTGCTCTCTGCAACTGCTTAATGGGAAAACATACAGAAGACAGGGGCAAATTCTTCTTTGAGATGAGTAGAAGAAGGATGAAAGGCAACAAACACAGCTGGAACTCAACAAATTCTCACTCTATAAAAAAAAGTTTCACCTTAACGATGGTCAAACACTGGGAAGGCCCTAGAGAGTCTGTGATACCACGACACTTAGAAATATTAAAAAATTGACTGTGCATAGCCCTGAGCTGCTTGCTCTAACTGGACTTGCTCTGAGCTAGTGGTTGGACTACACATCCTCTGAAAGTCCCAAATTACTTCATTCTGTGATTCTGTTCTGAATCTTAGAATAGTTTGGGTTGGAAGGGACCTTCAAAGTCATCTAGTCCAACCCTCCTGCAATGAGGAGGGTCATCTTCAACTAGATCAGGTTGCTCAGAGCACTGTCCAACTCGACCTTGAATATTTCCAGGGATGCGACATCTGCCACCTCTCTGGACAACCTTTTCCAGTGTCTCATCACCCTCATTGTTAAAAATTTATACCTCACATCTGGCCTGAATCTTCCCTCTTTCAGTTTGAAACCATTAGCTCTTGTCCTATTCCAATAGGCCCTTCTAGAAAGCCTGTTCCCTTCTTATAGGCCCCTTTTAAGGACTGAAATGCCACAATACGGTCTCTCCGGAGTCTTCTCTTCTCCAGGCTGAACAACCCAAACTCTCCCAGCCTGTCCTCAGAGTAGGTGTTCCATCCCTCTGATCATTTCTGTGGCCTCCTCTGGACCTGCTCCAACAGGTCCACGTCTTTTCTGTGCTGAGGACTTCAGAACTGGACACAGCATTCCAGGTGGGTTGTCACCAGGGCAGAGTAGAGGGGCAGAATCACCTTCTTCAACCTGTTGGCCACACCTTTTTTTATGCGGCCGAGGACACACTTTGCATTGCTGGGTCATATTCAGGTTTTCATCCACCGGTAAACCCAAATCCTCTGCAGGGCTGCTCTCAACCTTCATCACCCAGCTTGTGTCCATGTTTGGCATTGCCCTGACCCAGGTGCAGGACCTTGCACTTGGCCTTGTTGAACATTATGCGGTTCACATGAGCCCACTTCTCAAGCCTGCCCAGGTCCCTGGCCTCTGGATGGCATCCTGCCCCTCAGGTGTGTCAACTGTACCACTCAGCTTGGTGTCATCTACAAACTTGCTGAGGGTGCACTTGTTCCCACTGTCCATATGATTGATGAAGACATTAAACAGTATTGGACCCAATACAGACCCCTGAGAGACACCACTTGTCACTGATCTCCATCTGGACATTGAGCCATTGACCACTACCTTCTGGATGCAACCATCCAGCCAATTCTTCACCCACCAAACAGTCCACCCATCAAATGTACATCTCTCTAATTTAGAGACAAGGATGTTTTGGGGCACCATGTCAAAGGCTTTACAGAAGTCCACATAGATGACATCCATAGATCTCCCTTGTCCACTGATGTCCATCATAGAAGGCCACTAGGGTGGTCAGGCAGGACTTGTCCTTAGTGAAGCCATGCTGGTTGTCTCAAATCACCTCCCTGTCCTTCATGTGCCTTCACATAGCTTCTAGGAGGATCTGTTCTATGGTCTTCCCAGGCACAGAAATGAGGCTGACAGATCAGTAATTCCCAGGGTCTTCCTTTCTATCCTTTTTAAAAATGGGTGTGTTTTTATGGTCACCGAGAACTTTACCTGACTTCCATGACTTCTCCAATATCACAAATAATAGTTTGGCAACTACATCAGCCAATTCTCTCAGAATTCTGGGATGTATCTCATCAGGTCCCAAAGACTTAGGTATGCTCAGGTTCCTCAGGTGGCCATGAACCTGATCTTCTCCTCTTACAGTGGGTGAGACTTCGCTGCCCCAGTCCCTGCCTCAAAGTCCATCCACTCAAGAGGTGTGTGAAGAGAGCTTGCCAGTGAAGACTCAGGCAAAGAAGTTGTTGAGTACCTCAGCCTACTCCTCCTCTGTTGTTACCAGTTTACCAGTCTTGCTCATTAGGGAGGCACATTTCCTTTGACCTTCCTTTTCTGGTTGACATACCTGTAGAAGCTCTTTTTGTTATTCTTTGCATTCCTTGCCAAGTTCAGCTCCAGCAGCTCCTTAGCCTTCCTGACCCCACTTCTGCACAACTGGGCAGTGTCCCTATACTCCTCCCAGGATGCCTGCCCCTGCTTCCACCACCTGTGCATTTCCTTCTTGCCCTTCAGTTTGATCAGCAGGTCTCAACACAGCCATGCTGATCTCTTGCCCTCCTTACCCTGTTTCTTACACCTGGGGATCACGACCTCTTGCACTCTATGGAAAGCATCCTTAAAGATCTGCCAGCTCTGTTCTGCTCCCTTGTCACTGAGGGCAGTTTCCCAAGGGGTCTTATTGACTAACTCCTTGAACAGCTGGAAGTTTGCTTTCTAAAATTCTTCACCTGTCCCGTATCTCTCAGGACTGTGAACTCCACCAGTGGATGATCATGGCAGCCCAGGCTGCCTCCAGTCTTGACATCACTGATTAGCTCACTGGTGTTTGTGACCAACAGGTCCAGTATTGCATCCCATGTGGTAGGGCTGTCTATTACTCGGCTTAAGAAATTGTCCTTGATGCACTCCAGGAGTCTCTTGGATTGCCTACAGCTTGCCATGTTACTTTTCCAGCAGATGTTGGGGTGGTTCAAACCCCCTAGCAGGATGAGAGCCTGTGAGCACAATGCTTCCTGTAGCTGGAGTAAGAAGGCTTCATGAACAGGCTCCCCTTGATCAGGCAGCCTGTAGTAAACAGCAACCACCAGGTTCCCTTTGTTGCCTCCGTCTGTAATTCCTATTCATAAGCTTTCAATCTGCTTGTGACTGTTCTTCAGAGAAAGCTCTTCACTATCTATACATTTCTTGATGTAGAGAATACATTTAACTACCAGCAAGGAGTGCATACGCTTGTGTCAGTGTTCAACCAGCCTAAGTACAGAGGACTGATATTGATTGCGGTTCTAGAAGTCAGAGCTGAGCACTTAACAACGCTCTCTACAATGATAATTCTGCTGCCTAGTCACTCCTGATCCATCAGAAGGGAACATGCTACAATCAAGTCAGACACATGCTCTATGTTTCCACAGGTAATTCTGATCAAAGAGATGGTGTCTGAGGGCAGGAGTCAAACACGATCGTTATGACTGAGCCATTTTCCTACAGCCATGGATATGTGAAGTACTGAATACACATTTGATGTCTTTGAGAATGGGGGTGCAGGAGGCTGACTGTTCACACAGTACAATACATATTAATAGCACTTATTTACACTTTCTCGGCCACTTAGACAAAATCTCACTGGTTTACTCAGTATAAAGGAGAAGGCAAAGAGTAGATTAGAAATCTAAATGGTTATTTAAGCCAATCACTGCAGACTCATCAAAACAGAGCAGAGAAAATTCAGAGAGATCTTACTCTTACTTATAACACTGGTTTTAATATAAGGTGCTATCGACCTACCCCTGCGTGCAAATATATCATCTGCATTTTTCTTCCAGTCATTTGCTGCTGACCCTTGTCACAGATAGAATTCTGGACCTGATCCATCTTTGTATCCTTCCTGTTCCTGGGAAAAGGTCACCTCTTTCTGTTTCCTATGCTGTTATGGTGGGGTTTTTTTCTTACTTCTGTGGCTGCTCTGGATGGACATTCACCACACACTAAAATCTCTCTGGGATTCACTGGCTAATCCAAATTCATGCCTGTGTACCCCATGTCTTGTAAGTACAACTCCCAAGGTGAAAAACTCTCTAAAACTGTATTCTCCAAACCACTAATTCCTAAAGAGTTTACTAGTGGCCACACGGATGACAGATTTATTTGCCTCGTTAAAGGCTTTAGTACACAGATTAGGCTCCAATAGTTGAGTAGCTTGACTGTGTGTTGCTCCAAGCTACAACACAATAGCCTGTGTCAGGCCACATGAAAGGTTTTTTTCCCAAGCACAGCCTTTCCATGCTGGCCTGCCTGTCAGGATGCTCTGGCATGCGTGATGACTATGACCACAAAGCACACAAGAATCACCAGAGAGCATGGAGGGGAAAAAAGGATACAGATTCTCTCCACAATGTACAATTTAGAACGGAAAAAGCCCTAAGCAGGTGCAGATCTCACAGCATTTCCATATGCTTTCAGGCACACTCTGGTGATATCTGGAAGATCGGAGGGTGGCAAAACACTTGTTATTTGTTAGTTCGTAACCCTCGTGCTGTACTTTTCTGAGGGTTCCACAAATTGCACAGTGATATTTATGGCTTCTATATTCTTTGAACAGTGGTAATGTACCAAGGAGTCTCTGTATTGTAACACAACTGACCTAAAATAACTTCAATTTAAGGCCCAACTCAAAGCCACCAGGAATCTTTGGTTTATATTACATGGAGCAATAGATCAAACCCTGGTTTTGCTGGGATTCAAAACCCTGTATAAATAAGTGATATTAACTTTAAGTGATGATCTAGCTGTTCAAATGTGACAATACAGCTACATAAAATAAAGCTTATTTACAACAGCATTTAGAATATGTTTGAAAACTCTTAATTTATATGTTATTTGCCAAACTTAATTTTTAATTCAGTTAATACTAGATACATTTTTGAAAATCAGAATCTGAAGTAGGTTACTTAGCACATGTAAGCAATTAGATCTTCCATTTCACTTGTTAGTATTAATCTAAGCCCTTTATTTATTTCATAACACATTCATATAACTAACTTCTCTACAAGAGCTGGAATTTGCAGAGATCTGAAACCTGTACAAAACTCCCCAGACATATTTTCCATAAACTCCACTCCCTTGGCATATTCAGAGCCTCACAGAAATCAGAGTAGAAGTGAAACTCAGGATCTTCAAACTGATCATCACAGACCTTTTCTTTCAACAGTTATTCCATCACTTTAAGAAGTGGGAGTACATTATGCTTTTCTGATCAATCACTAACAGGCACAGCCAGCACATTAAACACTTAACATCACCACCCCACTGCAACGCCTATTTTGCAAGTCTGAGATCTACACCCATTCAAAACCCCAAATCAGCTATCGGCACATACTGCAGGCTGATAGGAAGAACAGAAACAAAAGCATGGCCAACAACTACCTCAGCCAAGTTCCTGGCTCTTCTCATCCCTGCAGAAACCCCAGAGCCGGCTGAATCTCAGGTTGTCAGGACGTGCAGAGACTGGGGTTCTTTCTGTACTGTATATGGCTATGCTGCCTATTCAGGAGAGCCAGATGGTAATTTTAACTTCAGTTTTTATGTGCAAAGCTGTTGCTATGTGTTCCTGTCAAAGCTCTTTCTACAGAAGATGACTCAAATATTCAGAATTCACATCACTAGAAGCTAGAGAAACCTTGGCAGTTTGATTTATGCACGAGGAAACAAATGCACAAACTTTTTAATGGATTTACTCATGGCCACCAAGAAAATAAATGTTAAAGGACACATTTGAGTTCAGGAGCTACTAGCTCCCACTCCTTGGCTCACTCTATAGGTTCTCATACATTTGTGGAGGAAAAACAATCTCCTATTTTTTCCCAGTCCCATCACCAAGTCAACCCAGCAAAAAGCCGGGAGCAGAGGAGCCTCCAAAGTTTTGGATAATGCCTAAAAATAGATACTTAATGACTGTGAAGCCGAAAACAGCAAATTCTAGAAGCATTGATTCTGCCCAATGTCAGGAAGTTTAATACTCAACAGAAGCAGCACCTCATGTCACAGTTAGGATTCCTGGCTTAACACACAATTAGGAAATATTTAGAAAAAAATAAGATAGAGAGTGACTTTCCTTTCGACTCTTGAAGAAAACTTCAAGTAGTTCTCTTAAGAACAAAAGTCTCACCTCACCTCACCTGCTGCCTCACCTGCTCACCTTCTGTCAAGACCCACCACATTACAGATGTACTCGGAGGCAGTTCCTGTCTCACTGGGGTTTGGTTTACAGCCAATATTGGAGCATGTCTTCTGTCAGTGAGAAAAGCAAACCCTCTGAACTGCTTCAGAATTGATAGCCACTATAGTGTTTGGTGGGATTTACCTTATCTGAGTGGTTTGCTGGGCTTTGCACAGAAGAGCTGGTGGCTGTTTGATAATCTAGGAATGGTCTAATACTGTCAAGCATCAAGCTTCTCTGCCAAAGTGGAGTGTGTTAGTGATGGAGGCAGCAGAACAGCCAGGTACTCCCTTGACCTTCTGTGAAACAGAAGTCAACAGGGAAAATTGTATTTACAGGAAGCTTTTCTCAGTACTATTCAATGTAACATAGGAAAATCTGTAACATAGGAAAATCATACAGGTACAGAACTTGACTTAAGATAAAAAATTGCTTCCAAAGTTGGCCACTAAGCACAGTACTCTTATTACTAAAATAGAGGACTATCATCCACCATAGAAGAAAAAAAAAAAAAAAAGAAACCTTGCTGTGGCAGTTGCATATCCCTTGATGAGACCTGGAGTCTTCTTCAGTAGGGCAGTTGATGGCTCTTTAGCACCTTTGTGCTGCGCTGTGCCTGTGCCCAGTACACATCCAGAGTGGTGCCAAAGTGCTGACAGTCACATCCTCCCAGACCCCAGATCACAGTGACTTCATAGAGTCATAGAATCACTTTGGTTGGAAGAGACCCTCGAGATCATTGAGTCCAAACTTAACGTAACTCTGTCACTAAACCATGTCCCTAAGAACCTCGTCTACACATCTTTTAAACATCTCCAGGGATGGTGACTCAACCACTTCCCCCGGCAGCCTGTTCCAATGCTTAATAACTGCTTCTGTAAAGAATTTTTTCCCTGGTGCAACCTGAGGCCATTTCCTCTCATCCTATCACTTGCTACTTGGGAGAAGAGCCCAACACCCTCCATGCTACAACCTCCTCTCAGGTGGCTGGTAGAGAGCAATATCGTTGTGATCCAGGCTATGAAACTGCAGTAACTGAGCAACAGCTTTTCTCCCCAGCCTGGCTCGGGGTGGGCAGGAGGGATGGGGCCTGCAGTCGATAGACGAAGTCCTCAACAAAGGTGGTGTTCAGAGAAACTGAGAAGCTTCTGGGCTATGTGGTAATGACCACAGCCAGATCTGACCAGGCTATAAAATGGGGCCCCCATTGAAGACTTCCTTTGAGGGGTCTTCTCAGAGCAGTGGGTCTGTGAACAGAGCCCTCGGACTGGAATACAATCTAAGGAGACTTCCTAGGACTGAGTACACCTCACCTCCTCTTTTGGTGAGTGATTTTCCTTCTGGATATATCATTGAGTGAGCCCTTGCCCATCCCCAACAAGTGATTATTCTTTTCTGGGTACCCTTCAGTGAAGGAGGCCTCTAGTTCTGTTGTTTTTTTTCTTTTTATATGTGTATGATGTGGATTCTCATTATTCTTATGTGGTCGTACAACAATAATTTCCTCAACTGGTATCCATACCTGTGTTTTATGTTGTTGGAGTGCTAATTAATTTGGAGTTGATTTAGTTAAGTTGATTAATGAAGTTGGTTTCTTGGTTAAATTCTTCTGGCTACAATAAAGTCTCTTGGAACTTTCATCCACCTAAACTGACTTTTGGGGTGCCTCTGTGACATTCACTATGAATCCAGAACACAGAAGGAAAAACACATTTGTACTCAAAAGCCATTATGGATCGATAATTAAGTTAGTGCAATAAGGATGTAACGCAGTGCTATAATATACAGCTATGCAGATGGCCTAAGTGCAAGGAGGTTAAAAAGGCAGAAGTTCTCACTATGGGGATTGGTCCTCCTGCTTGAATAATGGGCCCTCCTCACCCAAGGATGCCTGTGGGAAATAGCAGAGCACTACAGCAGAGCCATGGTGCGCAGCGGCTGTGAACGCACTGCACTTGGGCATCAGCTCTGCTTTCAGAAACATGACATTTAACACAAGGAAACTATTTAATTTATTTCTGATGGGATGACTGGCAAAGACCATGATCCTAGCAAGCACAGCTGAACTTGGTGTTTCTTGGGAGAAATTTTGGAGTAGTCTTCCTGTACTGCTGAAATTAACAGGTATTCCTGCTGTCTCACTGTGTAGCCACATATGTATAAGGCTTAAACACGTTAGTGCCAGCACACATATGTTAGTTCTCCTTTCTATACTGTTTCTTATACTATAAACAACAGACCTAAAGTTTTAACATTCTAACTGAACTGTAAGAAATCTTTTGACCTTAGTCACAATGAAGTCAGGAGAGAGTAAATTCCAGATATGAACCATGTGAACTAAGGGGGAAATAGAAGCTGTTCTAGATAATGAGATGTGAGAGATCAAGGCGTCACCTCCTGAAGGATGAGGTACAATCGCAGTGTGGGCAAACACCCATGAACTCTGCTAGAAGGTAATTCTGTTCTGGGCAAAAGGGTTGTCCTGGGAGTCACCTTTAATAGTTGTAATCCTCAAGCACATTACAGAACAACAAACGATTTCTGCTCCATGAGTTACTTTCACTTGTATCCGGTGCTCCCTCAGAGGTCAGGGGAGGAGAAACTGTACATCGAATGTCATGGAAAATAAATCAGCCAACACCTCTGAAGGACAAAAAAGGTGGATTATTTCCAACACCCTCCGAAAGAGTTGTCTAGTGACTGAATGCTGAAATGCTAATGAAAGCCCTCAGAAGCAGTCAAAGCAGCTCACCTGGATTCATGTTATCAAAACAAAGCAGGAGAGTTTAGTAACAATCAGGCTGTTATTTTAAAGACATGGTGACAGACTCCAGTAATAGCTAAACAGCAGTTTAATGTATCCTCAATTAAGTTGTCCAAACCCTTTTGTTGCATTCCTCCTTTCTAGCCTGTGGGCAGGGAAACCAATGCATCCAAATAGTTGTGGGTTTTCTAGCCTTATAATTCTTCTTATCATCCGATTGAATCAGTGACACCACTAATCAAACCCACTCATAAGGTCCCATGGTCTCTCCCTCACACACACACTTCTGTGCTCCCAATAATCAAAAGCAAATATTTGTTTGAAATGTCTTACAGAGATTGTTTAATTATTTAGGTGCATAAGAAACAGTGTTTAAAATATTCTTCTATGCACAAAGCACCTTCTAAGCATCACCAACAGTGATACTGATACGTGGAAGCTTTGAGATCAATATAATATGCTGCATATATACTCCATAAACTGTTAAGTAAGAACAACTAAGTCATCTTAATATCATAATGAGATGACTGAACTGATTGCATTGATAAAACCTTATAAAAAGAATATTACTTCTAACTTCAAGGAAATTATGGGAATAAATTTTCAGAAGAAAAGGAATTTTTCCTGTTGGAAAAAAAAATCACTGTAAAATCATAGGGAGAGGTTATAATAAATAAGATTAAGTGCTGAGCTGGAGTCCCAGAGTAAAAAAGAGTAGTTTCCCAAATACTTACTAGCTTTAAACCATTCTAAGTGATGTTAGATTTTCCAGAAATTGTCTCATTTATTGTTTCCTCAGGCCCCTCATTCTCACTTATTGTATCTACCTGATCTGTAACTTTGAAGCAGAGAATCACAGTAATAACATCAGTAACTGTGTAGGTAAGAATCAATGGAGGACAACATCTCTCATCATATTTAAGAGATTTGAAGAGCAATGTTAGCCTAGGAACCCAAAGCAACAGTGAGATGCACTCAACTGTCAGTGCTGAACTCAAATTTTGTGCATAGTGGAACAGCATTGACCTTACCCAAAAAGTTCTTTCATCTCGCCACTAAGAGCAAAGGAAGCATCATGTCACACCAGAGAACGTCAAGTGCCTAGCATGAATCATGCCCTCTCCTCTGTTATCTGCTCTTTTACATGTTACCCTTCGAGTCTAAATGAAAATGCTTGTTGAAAGGTCCTCAAATTTAAGCTCAGAAGAGATCAAGTAGACTTGGCAATACAATGATTGTTTGTCTTTTTGTCAAATCTGAGTAATCTATTACTTTCCTGAGCTTCAAAGCTCTTCACGAAAGCAGGAGGAAGAATTGCTATCTCTAAAGCAGGGGTGTCAAGCTCATTTTCACTGAAGGCCACATCAGCCTTGTGGTTGCCTTCAAAGGGCCGAATGTAATTTTAGGACTGTGTAAATGTAACTACTCCTACATTTATACAGTGAAAATGAGTTTGACACCATTTCTCTAAAGATACTACGGAAGAGCTCTGGAGTCACAGGTTCTCTCTCTGCTTGCAGCCACCTGCATCTTTGGACAATGCCCTTTGGGTTGGCGCCAACACAGAGCAGGCTCCGACCCCCTGGACTGCAAACTGTGCCTAAGAGGTCCAGAACCAGCTCTGCAAAGAAACTCAGCTCCCACAGCAAAGACTGAGAGCAAAGGAAGGGAACGGGCATGATAGCATTTGAATCTTTAACCCAAAAAAAAAGAGGAATGTCACCTAGGCCCCTGATCCTCAAACAGCTGACATGTACTATCCAATGGAAAATGTATAAAGCAGTTTCCCTTTTACATAAAAATGACAGAACTCATACTCTCTGAGACAGATGACTGCTTTAAATTTCTGTAGTATGAACCTATTAGATATACAGCTGAAGTTCACACCATCTAAACAAATGAGAATTCACACAAATTTGTGTTGCTTCTCAACCCTGGAGGAGTCTTCTTCACACAACAGTATACTGAAGTCCTTTCAATGAAACTTCTGAGAGGAAAAAAATTCAGATGCATCACAGAAAATCTCCTAGTTAGAACTTTCTGCATAGACAGAGATTATTTAAATCTAGATTCATTAATAATACGACAGACACTTTACACCACCTTTATTGCCTTTTTTGTGAAGGGAAGCAAAAAAAAGAGAGTCTGAAGAAGTATCCGAACTTCTGTGAATGAAGCATTTACTACAGAAAACACCCACCGGCATCACTTGCTCCAATACCACACAGAACAGTTGAAAAATACATTCATTAAATTTTTCAGCTAAAATGGTTCAATAACAAAATATAAGTTCAACAATAATGGAAATGAATAAATAAGATTCTATATGTCTACAAAGCATTATAGTATATGGCTGGTAATATCACCTTTTAAATTGCCCACAAAAATTGATCTAAATGACAAACTACAGGTGTAGAAGTCAGAACCTGAATATTTTATCCTCGACTTTGCCGCTGATTTACTGTGCTACCTGAGGCACTTAATTAACCTCAGCTGCCTCCATCTGTACTACAAAGATAACAAAAATATAGGTTAAGTCCTTGAGACCTATGAGAAAAGAATGCTTCATGAGTTTAATGAAACTTCTCTGCAAAACAATAAATGTTGCACAGTCATGAGGAGAAGCCACATCACCATCTAGAGCATGTGCAGTTTAGAGTGTCCTGAGCATCCATCCCTCTTTCCACGTATTTGCCATGTTTGCTAAGGACAGACAACTGTTCTGTTATCAGTGCGTGATGTTGCATTGTCTGCCATATGCAAAGAAACAATAAACTCCAAGTATCAGTCTGACTGTGGCGCTATGTACTTAGAGCTGTGCACATTACTTATATTCTAATGAGCAGGCCAAAGGGGCAAAAACCAATCCTGTGACAATGCCTTGCTTAACTGAAAACGAACTTAACAACTTTGTTTTACACTTCCTTAAAAATACATTTCTTAAAAAAGTAGAGCTCCACTTTAAAATAAAAGCATGAAACATTTATTTTTAAATGAATGGTGCTGAATAAATCAATTTAAAAATATAACTTGCCTGAAACAATTTGATTTATTCATATAAATTCAGAATTTGTTTTGCTTGAACAAAGTATGCCTTTTCTTTTCATTTCTCTGAACCATTTTGTTGCTCTCCCAGCTCCAGAAAGTACAGGAAAAGCAAGTTGATGCTACTTATTTTGTCAAGAGATTAGGTAGCATGATGATGTGCTGGGCAAAAGAGGTTCTCTAGATTCCTCATTGGTAAGCATGGGTGGGGGCAATTTCCATTGCTGCTGTATTTACTTTTTCTTATATTCTATTTTACTCCGGATTTCTTCTAGTTCACTTATTTTTCTATTGCATCATTCTAAAACATAAACATGCCAGTCTCTGAACATCCCAACCAGCAGAAATGTTTCCTTACAGACTAAACATTCATCTAAGTGCAACCTGACCAGAAAGAGAACACTGCCGCACCATGAATGTAAAATGCAAGCTTGAACATATTCACCAACCCAGTATCCACCAGTAGGTATCCCTACTGCTGGGTTGTTACCCAGCTCCTCTGCCCTTCTGTGTAGAATGTGCATGACAGTACAGCAGGGTAAGAACATGCAAGTGTACAACTAAGCTCTTAATTCACTGTCTTTTTATCTTACATACTCTGTTGAACCAAAGCGTTGTTGCTTTATACAGACCATACTTTCTTAAAAGGCTGAAATAACTTGCATGCCAACAAGAACCATTATATTCACCACATTTATTATTCTTCAGCAGCAATATGTATCCCGATCACAATCCCCAGTTTCACACTACCCTACTCTTCTAGCCTATTGTAAAACAGATGTCAGACACCAAATACTAATCCTGATGTTGAGTATTTAGACCTGCTTATTATTGCATGTAGATTTAAGAGCACTAATGCTCACTTAGTTTTATAACAGGATGTACTGCTGCCATTTTTGTTCCTTATGATACTGAAGACAAGGTCTTCCCCAAACTTTCTGACCTTTGTAAAAAGCCACATGATTAGGGAGAGAGAATGTTAAGTAGCTATAGTAGTCTTCCCTACACATGTGGTAGGTTTGGTCCTACTTGGGAAGAAACATGAGGACTGTTGGGAGGAGTCTTCCAAACCTGACTGCAGGAATGAACAAAAAAAGATGTACACCAACGTTGAAAGAAAGTTGAAAAGTACATTCAGAACAAGAGCACATCTAAGTATCTCAGCAGGAGGAGGAGAAATTCCTGCTTCCACTGAAGGGAACTACTTTAGAAAATTGCTGGAATCTCTGAAAGAAAGGGTCTGGAAAGGCAGGAGCAGATAAGCAGCTGTGTAAGGTGTGTGTGTGTGCACTTGTGAATGTACGTGTGCTTGTGTTCGCAGCAGCTGCCTTGCAGCAGGCGTCACACTTGCTGTTGAGCTGGGAGCCCTTTGGGCACCCTTCCGGCATGACGTGTGAACAGAAACATAGCTAATGCTGATCACTGTAATAACACAATAGTGATCCACAAAATTATACTTTTCAATACCAGTGAGCAGTATTGAAAGTCACACCCATGGGAAAGGAGAGACATGAAGGAAAGTGACAAGCGAGATGGAAGAGAGATGCAGAGCAGCACATGAGCCTGTTATCACAGTCTGCTACCATGTCAGCTCCACACAGCTTTAGCATCATTGGAGAGTTCATATGTTTGGAACCCCAGTACTGCCACGGTATCCAAATACCCTGCCAAATACTACTGCTGCCCTTCATTTATGCTCTTCGTGAGACATTGTTAAGACCATTTATGGAAGCAGCAGTATCCAAACCCAATTTGCGGCATAATGATTCTTCTCAAAACAAAGCCACAGGCAAGGGACCGTTACAAGCTGGCAGAGCAGCTTTGGCCAATAATTATTCAGAGGCAAAAAAATGTGTGCATTTGTATGCAATGAGAAATAGGCCAGACTTCTGCTATGTCTATACAGCAGCAAGTTCATGGGTGTTTAGCAGGGCAGTGGATATGTACAAGCAGGTATAAGCAGTACAGTTGCACAGCACATTTCCACGGAAAGGCAGGTAAAGCGCATCTGAACTAACTTGCTATATACACATAAAGAGATTTGCCCTTTAGTACAGGATGAAAGGAAGCAGGCATTAGTGTGAAGGGATTTACAAGAAGGCGAGAAACACAAAACAGCTTTGTGTGGCTGGGCACGCACACGTGTGAAATGTGGTAGAATAACAACCTTGTACACCCTTCTGTGCATGTATGAGGGCAGGAATGAAACACACCATCCCCATGTAACCTCAGGGCACCCACACGTGAGGGCTTACACACACATGTATGTACATAGGGAAAATGAATATGTCTTGATCAGGTGTAAATACGGCAGTAAATGCACGCAATCTAAGGGCGCAAGCAGAGATGCTCACAGTGCGTGAGGATGGAAGCGTGGTGGCAGCGCACCGAGCCCCGGCCCCACGTGAGGGGGCAAGCGGGAGGAGTGCCCCTGCTCCTGGCACAGGCTCCACGTTCAGACCCGGCTCTTTCCCCTCCCGCTTCAGGATTTTTTCTGCAGCAGAGCAGACTCCATGTCTACAGGGAAGGTGCTTAATGAGTCAAATCCAATCTCTCAAATGCCTTATCAGTTGCAGACAGGCCTGTTTCTGACAGCTGACCTTTCCCACCACACACTGCTGAAAAACCCATACACCACAAACAATTAACACAATGCTGAAAACATGAAGCTGAAGGAAGGGAAGACACTAGACTGCTACGGACGGCACTACAGACAGAAGGGAGAGAGTGATGCGCATAAAAATGAGAGAAAGCAGTTATACAAGGGTTTGATTCCACCTTATTTTGCCACGCAGACACTTTATTGTCTTATTTACAGCTTGGCTGTAGCAAAGCTATGTGCAAAAACAAGGCCTATGTGAAACAAGAAAGGAAAGCGGAAAGGACAAGAAACGCTCTTGTGAAGTATGTAATGACATCAAGCCCGTGCACAGATAAACATGTGTCTGAATAAATATGTGCAAAGCTGAGGGAAGGAGCAAAGATATGTGCTAGAAAATAAAAGCACACAGAGCAGAGAAGGCAAAGACAAGTTATCACCCTGCCAGCCTATACCTTTGCTCTTGTGGGACAACCTCCTAATGGCACATAAATACATTCATTAGAAGAACTAAAATGCATACAGAAAAATAATAAAACTTATCAAATAGTCTCTTCTAACAATGACAAGGAGTCTCATCCCATGCACAGTGGAACTCCAGTGCCAAGTAAGCACAAAACTGTTTCTGTTGTGAGCCACAAACAGCTGAAAAGGGGATAGTCTTGTCCAGGGGCACCAAACTCATTTTCATGTAGGACTAGTTACATTTATACAGTCCTAAAACTACATTTGGTCCTTTGAAGGCAACCACAAGGCTGATGTGGCCCCTGATGAAAATGAGTTTGACACTCTTGGTCTAGTTAGTTGTTCAAAGGATTTGCTGCCCAGGAAAGGCTCAGAGAAATCTTCACATTCTCAGCTCTGCTGACAGCTCAGTGCGACACTTAGACAAACTCTACACATTACATTTTCTGAAATCCCTCTTCACTAAGATGATATTCTTAAATAGTTGCAGGCCACTGACATGCCTGAAGATCGTGAGCAACATATCTCAAATTTTAAGAGCAAATCCTAGGCGCACAGAATTCACATGCTAATTTGAAAAAGTAGTCATCAGTCTTTTGCACAGTAGTCTCCCTGTAGGTACAAAAGACAGCACAGCCTGCTTTTATCAAATGTTTTGGGGGTTTTTTTGCCATTATTGCATTGCAATAACTGGAGACTCTAAAAGGGACGTGCCCTTCCATTTTAGTAACTCCCTGTATGTACAGAATGGAAGCTAGATGATGTTGCGGAAAGCTCACAGAATAAAAGTTTGCCAGAAACTCCACAAAAGTCATTTGGACACAGCACCTGATTTATCTAGGCACTTAAGGAAAATTAAGCATACTTTTGAAGATTTCATATACAATCCAGACAAGACTGAGAAACAGAAGTGAGTTAAGAGGTAAAGAAAGTCACCCGAGGGCAGAGATTGAGGGAAGCTCAACAGCAGTGCAATTAGTGTTTCAGTTTAGCATCTCTATGTGGCAAAGATGCTGATGAACAGAAAATGTACTTAGGCAAAAGTATTTCAGCTAATCACTGGAAGTATACAAGATCTCTTCAAACCCCATCAAACCAAAAAGATTTTGAAAAGAAATATTTCATTATGTTGGAAGTTTTTTTATATTCAACTGAAAAAGTAATGATTGTAATTGTTTCTTTGCTATTTCCATGTGGTCTTTCAATATATACATATTATATGCATTTATTTCAATGTAATAAAAATTCATGATTAGTTTACACTGTAAATCTCTTTAAATAGTTATCAGCTCACATGTTTTCATAAATTTCTGAAATTATCTGTGCTATTTGGAAAATGTAATAGATCACAGCTATTATATGAGTTCATTCAAAGTTAGTAACTTCATTTCATCAATGAAACAACTTCCATATCTTGATGTGACAGCCTCCAAAATGAGCCCAACTGTTTTCATTAGTTTGAGCTACTGGGTAGCACAATCCTATTAAAGCCATGTACAAGTTACCAATTCTGGTTATCATCAACTATACAAAACAAAACAAAACAAAACAAAAACAAGAAGCAATATCCAAACCAGTGCTTCTCATCAGTACTATAAACCAAACTCTGAACCCAGTGGCCCTAATAAATATCAGGCATAATTTTGTGGAAATCAGTGAAGGTATACCACAGGGTGTAAGACTGTGATCATGCTGGTATCTGTGTTAGTGTTATTTTTCCTAAGCCTGTTGCTAGAAGGTCAGAACTGATGTAATTCTTACTCTTACAAGCAAAGCCCAGTGGCTGTAAAAATGACTTTTCAAATCACCCTTCAGGAAATGTGACACAGCCCTTGTCTTACAACTATTGTTGAGAAATATGTTTCTCTTTCAAGTCCAGAAAGTTACTGCCATTATTTTCCTGGAGATGAGTTTGCACTGTAGGGTCCCGATTTCCATGTTTTTGTGTTTTGGAGTTTGTTTTGTTTTAAATAGTGAAAATTCTTATCCTAATCCAAACAGCAGGGGTGCTTGTATGTTCATAAATATTTTCCAACTCCTGTTTTATTTAGTGTTGCCCTTCTTCAAACTGCTCCCCACACTTTAACAACTCCATTAACCCATGGTCAGTGGGGTCTCACTGTTTTGAAACTGAAAGCTGGTCAAAGGTTTTGGGAAGAAGGGATGCAAGTTTGGGTCAAGATCCAAAGGGCAAACCTTTCTGTATACTTGTATACGGCCAGGGTGAATCTCTTGCTATGTGGAAAGGACCGCTATTTTTAAATACAAGAGAATTCTGAAAATTGACTTTGCCAACGTAGCCTCCAGGTTAATTGCCTCTTGACAGCTATCTGGTCAAATGTGCTCAGTTCCACAAACATAAGTGGAGTTTTTTTCCCTGTTGCTGCTACATCTGTCACTACTTTGTGGAGTCACAGACAAGCTGGGATCTTTTTTGCACACTATTTCTAGAGAAAAAATTTTTGCAGATCAAGTTCATACCTTCATCATGCCATGATCTCCTATAGGGCTGCTGAAGGAGAACTGTTGGCAGAACTTGGCCTTTTACCATCGGCATTTTAAAAGCTATTCTGTTAATATGCACGTCAGAACAAGGTATAGCTTGTTTTCTCAGAACTGTGTTGGTTCTACGGAACTAAGAAAAATAAGAGGGGGAAATTATATATAATAGTATTAATTCATGTAATTGATCTATAAACACATATATAGGCAGTTTTATCCTTATACTGAGGCAATTAGACTAAAAAAAAAAAAATGTAGCTCCATTAAATATTTTTTGTCCAATTTTACACAACTTTTTCTTGCTTGTAACTATATTCCAATCCCACAAACAAAAGGAAACTGCACAAATTAACTACCCTGGGAGGACAAGAACTGTAGCAACTCCATAAAGTACCTTGAGTCCTGGGTGATTCTAGTGTGGTTTATAAGTATGTGCTAAAATTACTTTATTTAGCAGAACTGAGGATGCCAGTCCCCAAAAGACAAAAATGATCCTTGATGGGAACCGTAATTGTCAGCTAACTACAATTCCTGGTAGTCATTCAAGCGTCAGTCAGAGCGGCCTGTGATGAACACAGGTTTGGCCAGTCTTGCTTATCCTTCAAAGTATTGCAGCCCTGGAGGCACACAAGCCTCTAGACTGCACCTGTGCCTGCTTTTTCACTTCCCTAAAAGAAATAAATTACTACAACCCATACATAAATAGAGCTTTTTCTATAGCAGACTGTATCTTGTGCATATAACTCTGCATCAACATTGCATAACCACTGAGAACTAAAATGCAGTTGGGTGTATGATCTTTCTTAGCTGCAAGGAGAGTTTAAAGAGGCAGCAAGAAACTACAGCAATAGGAAACAGGGCTTATGCATGACAAGCAGTAACACTGACAGAGAGGCTGGACACTCATGTATCTGTGCAACAGACAAGCATGTAGAATATGACACATCAGTTACTTCATGGCAGCTGCGCACATGCATCACCCCTTCAGTAAATGCAAGGCAGGTCACCCCTCCATATGAATATGTTAGGTTAGCTTGATTTCCCTCAGAATTAGAAATGTATGCACGTGGTTGTTTCAGAATAGGTAAATTTGTAGTCTAGCTTGCCTTGTAGTGATGTATTATTATGGCAACAGCCTGAGGCAGCTACCTCCCTCCCGCACCACCCACCTGGTATTTTAAATTATTTCAGCATTTGGGGTTTTCACTAAACTGTTCTGGGACTCTGGTAGTGCTAAAGATGAATGCACCATTTTACAGGTTGAACTTCAAATGTCAGTGACTTCAGCCACCTTGGTTGCATCTTCTGTGAAGCACTGACTCATGAACACAATCCATAACCTGTAACATCTAAGTTTATCAGTTATTTCCCTACTGCTGCACCTGCCTGCATGAGCTGTTAAGCTTCCACTGGGATCAACACACACCTGTGATAAAGGACTGTTTGTTTGCTAACTGCTTCATATTGATGTGTTTACAGTGCACACTGCCATAAAGGAAAGAGGAATAACGGATTAGAGATCAGTTCAAGCAGGTTATTTTTATAACACTTTTAATATGTGTGTGGTTACAGACTTCACAGCTTTATTTCAATGGGCAGAACCACAGCAGGAAGAACTTTGTTGTTGTTTTGTTATTGTTCGGTTGTTTGTTTTTGTTTTTGACCATCCAGCATCATACCCTAGTAATCAGTTTTAAAGGCAGATACTTGGGAAATAATCCATATTCAACATTACTGCTTGATTTTAAATAAGTCAAAATACCCTTATGAAGTGGTCAATAGAAGCTCATATTATTAAATCAACAGATGACCACAAGAAAGTATGTTCAGTAAATATTCGACCATCATCCTTAATGCAGATTTTGCCAACCAATTTTTTAGATCTTACTAACACTCTGCCGGAGGTCTCTAACTTTGCCTTCTGCTCAGTAGCATTCCTGTGGCCTACTCAGCACAACATGTTGCCCACTTCAGAGCAACCACATGGCTGTGTGGGAGCAGATCACTGGATGGGCCAGTTATAAATGATCCATACGTGACAAACCTATGTCACAAAATAATCAATGCAACCCACTCATTGATTATGTTAGCAGAAGCCAGCAACCAAATGAACCATAGATATTAAATTCCTCTCCAGAGAAGCTTTCTGAACCACGCAAGACTCTGATGTCCGCCTATTAGCCATCTGTATGGCATTTCAGTCAAAGATGACTGTCGTAGCTTTGGACTCATCTCTTGCATTTAAGTGTTCTTTATTTAGGCTGATGATGATGGGTAGGGTGCACGAAAGACAAAAGGTGAAAGGGACAGAAAAACAGGGTAGCGATGGAAGCACATATGCAGCTGGAGCCTCCTCGCTGGTGGAGCACACGGTGCCTCGAGGGCAGTTCTCATTAAACTGTCATTACTGTCACACTGCGTGTGGGCACACAGTGTGTTCAGCAATGCTGGCATCCACAGGAACGCAAAGATCCTACGTCCACAGAGGTACAGTCATTACAAACGCGTGCAAAAGTTGGGTTGCCACCTGCACATGTCTGTATATGCAAACAGATACATGCGTGATGACACACAGGCACGTTGGTTGTGCGGGTGCTTTTATACGTGCATGTGCAAGCAGTAGCCATGTATTTACATGGGCTGGGCAAGGTTCCTTTTTATTTTCCTCTCTCTCTTTTCTTCAGTGAATGGGAAAATGCTGTCAGCAATTTCCTTCTGTCAACAGCTGGGAGATGCTTTTCTGCAGATAGCTGCAATTTGTTTCAATTATGTGTATTAATCATAGCCTGCTCCTGATGGTATTCTTCATTTAAAAAAAAAAAAAAAAAATCAGGGCTTTTCCTTTTAACAAGCCATTTCCTCTCTCATGATGGTACTTAATGACTGCACGTTTGTTGGGAGAGGGAAAAGAAGGAAAAAGATAAAAGCACACACATATGACAACCCCAGATGCTTCCATGTCTGCTTATTTCATTAATAAACACTATGGCTCAAGAAGCTGGCAGGGCATGCAGCTGAAATGGGGGTCAGTGCATCAGAATTTCAATCATAGAGAGATAGCTCTGAACAGGGTTTATATCTAAAAATCTCCTGACTTCAGAGCAGTGGATGGAATAATAACAATTAAGGATTTTTGGACTCCAACATGTTTCCTTTGACACTTAAAGCAGAAAATCCACTAAGCTCTCTGGAAATTAGTTTCCCACTGGTTTAATGTCTTACAACAGGGATCAGTTTTAAAGACACTGGGGAAAAAAGTGAAAAACTGGGAAACCTATAGCCACTCAAGAGCTACTCCCAAAGTCTACTGGAACATAACCAAAGTATCCATGAGGTTGAATGGTATTTTACCAATCAACTGCACATCAAGCTGTGATGTCTCAAAATTGCCCATTTCATGTGTGAGTTCTAATGAGACTTCTGAGAAACATGCTCTACATTTGCTGCAAGGTGGTAAATAAAAAGGTAATCAGTTTGTAGAGTGTATGCTGACATTCTGGAAATATTCTAATTAAATCAGCTCCTTTGCAGAGATATGATGGCATGCAAGGACATAAGCCAAAAGGATCTTTCCTTCTTTCTCATTACAGCCTTTCCTTTAGCATTTATTATCTTACCTGCTATTGTACTAAATATTCCTCCCACCCTCATTTGTCATTAACCACAGCAAGCACTGGCTAGCCCAGAGAATTTAGGAGTTGCTGTACAGCTTTTACTCAGAGGTGTAAACATTTCTGGGAAACTGCTAAGATCCAAGTAATGGCCAATTACTCCAAAGTTCTGGAATTTTAAATCAAAAATTATATGAGTACCAAAAATGTAGATGATTTGCAAGACAGGATCAATGTGTTTTATCAAAGGTTGGCTTTGAGGAACCCCATATATTAGAATAACAAGAAAGTCTATAAGATCCATACTGCTTAAAACTGCATTGCATTCAGCCCTTGCAAAATTTGCTTTCTAAGAATCTGCTTAGCTAGATTTGCCAGCTCCACCACACCTAGAGAAAAGAATAATGACTCTACTGTAAGTCCATATGGTACACTGTGTATAAATACATCACTTAGAGAATTTAGGCTTACCTTAATATTTAGAAGCACCAATTTATCACTTGGGTGCACAAAAAATCATCCAACATCTCCTATAAATACTGTATCAACAATGACAAAACTCTGGGTGCATATGTCATTATACTGACAGAAAATACAACTTTGCTGGTATCATTTCTTTTGATAAGGGAGCAAGAACACTACCAAAAGAAATTATAAAGGATGACTGTTATCAAATGAACTCTTTGCACAGCCAAATAAAGCCCTCCAGGCACAACCAAGGCCTCAAACAGGTTCTGCATCACACAGATTTTCCAGGACATTAACATGAGGCAAGGGTGAAGTGATGTGATCCTGGACATAGCTACAAGATTAACTGTAGCAAGTTGACTGAGCTCTGAGTCAACTGTGCTCTGCCACATTGTGCGATTCGGACTTCAAACTGCACAGATGGTGTACATTTTGTGGGAGGAGAAGATGCTACAGCTCCCCTACTCTACCCATCAAATGCATGTCTGGACACAGACAAGGAGGAAAGGTCACTCACCATAGATGCAGCTATACCCACATGACTATAGATCTGTGAGGATTTCGTATTTCTTTGCACTAAGAAGCTGAAATAGGCTTCACTGAAAAGAGCATGCTTTTGCTTATATGAACTGCATCCACATGGACAGCCACTTGCTGATGGTCAGAGAAGCCTCTGAGTTGAAGCAATAGCTTCACAGACCTCAGTTTGTTCCAGCTAAAATGTATCTGCAGACATAACTTCGAAGTAAGTGATGAACTTTCAAAGGGACAGGTCTTACAAGACCTGAGAGAAGAACACCTGCTATCATCAGTGCCCCTGGTTCTGCTACGTTTCAGATTTGCCCAAGCAGGACACTTGGAAAAACTGTTTCCACAGCAAACGCAACATAAAACTAACCCTGGATAATTAAGATGTGAGTGCAGTACTTATAGCATTTAGAAACAAACACGATCCACAAAGCAGATGTAAATAAAGCACACAATGTTTAGTGCCAGAAGCAGCAAAACATCCCTTTCATTAGCACTTTCCTCTACGTTTTCATCATAAAATTTCATTATATTTTGTTGCACTTCTCAGATTAAAACACAATCAACAGAAATATGTTGACTGAAGGTTTGTCAAGCAAACTTCATCCTTACTAGACTCATATAGACACATGCACACAGACAGAAGAGAGAAATAGGTTTAAGCTGAAAAGAAAAAGGGAAACCTGAAAGGAGAAAATGCTTGGAGCTTCACAGAGCTCTTGGGCTTCAGACACAGCATCGTCCAATATAAGGAACAAGAAATCCAGCGTAATGGAAGAGTTGGAGAACACGATAGAGGAACTAAGAGGGAAAAGAAGTGGAAGATGGGTAAAAACAAGGAAGATGGGAAACAAAGAAATAATAGAAAGCAAAAGAAGAAAGGACAAATACAGGAACAGGCAGAAAAAGGGAAGGAGAGGGAATGACAGAAAGTGATAGACAGAAGGGAAGAGAAATCTCTGCTGGTATAGTAACAAATAAATCCCTGCAGCATGACAGGCGTCTGCTGAAGCATTTCATTTCCCCGCAGCATAATGGTGTGTTATTGCCCATTATCTGTTCTGTCAGTGCCAGAGTCGATATTAAATGAGGGGCAGCTGCATTTAGCTGCCATTTTTCAGCTGTCTCCCCGTTACCATGGAAACCCACTTTTTTTGTTGTTGTGGGTGTTTTTTATGAACCTGGTTGTGAGCAGAGGGGTGTGCGTGTGCCAGGGGAGGGAGTAAGTGCCATGGAGTTGTGGGAGTGAAGGACAAGAGACAAGCAGTGGAGGAACACAAGGAAGGGGAGAGCACGTACCTTGCCCCCATGCAAGCACCAAAGACAGCCATTTCAAACACCCTGTTAAGATGCAGAGGGTCTGATGGCCAAGCATGTGTTCAGTGGTTCAACTTTCACATATTCTGGCAGTTGCCCTTCATCCTTTTGCCCTCTTTCTTTCCCTACACCCTGTGTCCCATGAAAGTGACAGCAATCCTCCCCTCCTCTCTAGTACCTCTGCAGTGGTGTCTCTAAGGCTATTGGAAGCAATGATGAACTAAGCCTCTCAAAGACTACATAGCAGGTTAAGGAGCATTAATATCCCTAAAATATGAATCAGGAATCTGAGGCACAATGAGACAGGGCCTGTCCCTCTTTCCCACCAAGGTTTATGCAGTAAGCTGCTGGCACATGCCAGTGCTGAGACCTAGAAAACTTTGTTCACCCTTTTCTTGCTTTAAATATAAGGACGTTCCCCACAGGGAAGTGAGTGGGAGACAGTTACCCAGGTAACTGAAATCAAATGAAAAACATCCCATTTCCTTCTCTTGAGTTCTTAACAAAAGGCCTGTGTCCCCTGTATATAGGGGAAAGATGCAATGGGCTCTCCCTTCACCATTTATTTGATGTTGGCAACTCCAAACCTTGCATCTAGCAGACTCTTTGATCCCTAATACTGTTGCTTAAGACCCATCAGCAGCATACCTGCAGTGGTTGGAAGAAGCCATCCCCCATTCTCCAGTGGCATCCCAATCACACCAGTATGAGGAAACCTGCCTGCTTGAGGCACTGACTGTGCACAGGATCAGAGCTGAGCAGTCCAGTTCCAAACATCAATGTTTTCAGCCTACCTACAGTTTCTGTAAGATGTTTGTCTCTTCTTGAGGGCTTTGTTTCTCTCAAATGTTCATGAAGGGTTTTAGAAACACTGGAAAGACTAATGCAGCAGAAGTCAAACTGACAGACTATTGCCACTTTAACAAATGAAATGGAGCCTGAGGGCACTCCCAGACTTTGAAATGTGGTAGTTTGCAATTTTAAACTATTAGAACAGTCTCTGATGAGGTTTACCTCATTTTAACCAGCCTTCTTCCAAATCATTCCTGAGCACATGCCTGTGATCATTCCCAGTACCCAGTTTGTGTGCAGCCATCCCCTTTTGCATATTTATGAGCACAAGCATGGACCATCCTGCAGTGTCTGTTCCCAGCACCAGGAAACATTCCCAGCCATGTTCAGATGACTGGTACAGATAACCAAGTGGTCCAGCCAGAAGACAGCAAGGCTAGGATTTGGTCCAGTGTCTGCTTATCACACAGGCTAGACACGGGCACAGAACAATGGAGCCATAGCTTCTCCGAAATCCTCTGAATACTCAAGCCTTAGATCTGCTGAAATATATCCTCCTAAACAGATAATCAGAAAAACAAGACCAATAGTCCCATTCAATCTGACAAGGATAATGAGATGCTTAAGAAAAAAAATCACAATCTTAAGGCAAGTAGCCAGAGCACTTCCAGGGTCTCTGAATTCCATAGCACTAGAAATGGGAATATTCTCTCATTACACTCTAATCTTGTAGGAAGCCTCACCTCTGCATCCACTATCACGATACCAAAAAGAACTGTTTGATGTGTGAAGCTTATGATTAAGGACAAAGGTGCCCAGAGGACATTTACTCCTTGAAGGTGAATTTATGATGCAGAAATGATGTCAGACTACAAAAACATTCAGCTTTTCAGGAAGCAGCTTGCTCTTCAGGTGTTTTTGTTTTCCACGTTTTCTACAAATTCTGATTTACAGCTTTGTAGGCTACCCTTGCATCATGTTCCTCAAAATGCAACACAGCTTACCTTACAGCTCCCTTAAACCATCCCGTTCTCCATCCTGTCCCTTTCCCCCAAACTCCCAGACTGTCACAGAACAAAGACTTAAACATCTTTGCTAAGAAGTTGTGAGTAGAAGACACAAAGCTGCCCAAACCCACCTCTGATCTGCAGTGGAGTGTCCCATCTCCTTTGCTTTTAAGCATGTGAAACTGAAGTAATATATACGGATATAAAAGTAACACCAAGAAACAGGCATTCCTGCTCTGGCAGGAGGATTGGACTAGATGACCTTCCGAGGTCCCTTCCAATTCCAAACATGCTGTGATACTGTAACAGTCAGTTCTCTTACTGTAAAATACTAATTCTATGCTTCCTTTGAGGTCAGAGAGCCCTCTTTTCTGTTCTTCCTCTCCTTTCCATTCCTCTTGTTTTCCCAATGCTTTTCTTTGTCTGACTCTTCTCATTTGTTCATTCTGTCCAGCATCGTGCAAATAAACATCACAATACTCCACGAGGAAAATGCCTTTTAATAACTGTAAAAAGTGCAGTCCCTTACAATGACTGATTGCATTCTCTTCCAGTGATCTGCTAGTGCAGACAATTCCAGAACCTGACTATGGAGCAGCCTTCTTAAATTTTTTTTTCAGATGGCATTTAAAGCTCACTATTCACTGTTTCTCAAGCCCTGCCTAGGCCCACCCCACCTCCATATTCTATGTTGAGAGACAATAGAAATAAAGGACATTATTATATTAATTCTCAAATCAAGTACTAATAGGAATGTACCCATACCTTGAGATTTTCTCATTAGACTCTCTTACTCTGATGTTTTCAGTTGTAAAGTAACTTCAGCACTTCAGGCCTTTTGGAACTTGACAAAACTTCTAGAAGTTGATCCTAAAGAAACCCCTCAAGCAACATTTAAATGGCAAAATGCTGTTGATCCTTCCCATGATTAACATCAACTACTCTTCCATGTCTCTATGGTAATTGTCCAGAATAGCTCTTCAGGCATCTTTTCTTATCTTGCTGACTAGTGGTTTCTTCAAAATTTCTGACTGTGCCACATTTAAAAGAAATTCTGCCTGAGTTGCTTATTTGCTAATCCTTCCTTTAGCTTCACTGCACTCTCATGACCTTTTTGCTTTTGAATATGGAACTATCTTAAGCACCACATTGAGCAGCAGACTGCCTTCCGACTTGCAGGATATTGTTTTTTTCCTCTGGGGGATGCCTAAGTTCAGAGTGTCTGATCAACGTCCTCTTTGTAGTCCAATGGGATTTTGAAAATAGTAGTGGAAACAAACAGCCGATTTAGACAAGTGAAAATATGAATGCTAATGAATATTTTAGCCTTTTTGGCCAATGACACTAGCTTTGGGTTCAATGAGTCAGGGAAGCTGAAGGGGAAAAAAAGAAATTTGCTATAATATTAAAGAGAAGATTTTGTTTTAATGTAATCTCTGGTCAGCAAAAGATTATGATAAGAGCATTGACAGAGCAGTCTTTGAGACAAATGGGAAAGCAAGAGGGAAATTATGCTGCAGTGCTATCACAAGCAACTTTGTGGTCGTTTCAAGGAGTTTCTAGAATTGTGCTGCCTGTAGTTATACAGTACAAAGAAGGTGGACATGCTAAACTGTCCCAGTCAATTTGAGGAATACATTCAGAAGAGCAAGGGAACATGCAATGAAGTCCTATAAGCACACTCCCAACACCCAAAAACTCCATCAGCTAAGAAACAAAATAAGGCAACAAGGCCGCAAAGGGAACCTAACTGGTGGATGCTCCAGTTAGATACTATTTATTCAGCAACAATTTTTAAACAGAAGTATTGATGTCTAACACCCTAGAGATACTGTAGAAAGTTTTCTGGCAGATGAAACTAGGACTTAAGTTTTGGGGAAAGACAGATATATAATTAATTTTTTATTTCTTTGCATCTTTATTTTTCTTACTTTCTCTCCCCAAAATCTACAATAGCCATCATCTTCCTTTCTACAGCCTACTGCCTTGAGCCCAAGTCAGGGAAAAATAGGGATGGTGTGTTTGGCTCCATTTAATTATTTGCACACATGTAATACAAGGCATATGTCACCAAAGCCAATGGTATTCCACTGGCAATGCTGCTTGACTAAGAATTCTTTAAAAGGTCAGTCACATCCAAAATAACTGGCACCCTTGCAAACTGGTGTTTTTAAATCATTGTTCTATTTTACCATGTTGTTTGCCTAGTGCCTCCCCCAAAACTCTTAGAAGAATTTTCCACCACTGGTCAGGCATCAGAACCAGACTCAACTACCTGGTTTACATGAATTTTTCCATTTTACATGGAAGAATATTGAGACCTATAACAGCTAAGGCCCTCATCTTCAGAAAACCACATCTGAAAGCAGGTAGGGATGACTTCATTTGTTCCAAGTAATATAAAGCATATCTAAATATCCAGTGGATGTAGTAAGAGAAATGTCATCCTTTCAACACATACCTTGGCAAAAATGCATTCTTCAGTTTGCCTGTCTATAACACACTGGTGTAGTGCTAAGGAAACCATTCCCTTCCTGTCATCTTGTTGTGTTCTTCAACAGCACTCTCAGGGCTGCACCTTGAGCTCAAGCAACAAGGGGCTCGTGCTTCTGGTGATGGTACTTATAAATCTGATTCCTATTACTGATGGTGGAACTGTCTACATTGCTCTTGCAACAGCAGGTCTGTTCTTCTGTGCACCAGAACAGGATCCAATTTTGAATACTTCAATACTCCAGATACCAACAGAAGCTGGGACAGCTCAGTTCATCAGAACACAGGTCCAAGAGGCAAACCTTTAAGAAGGTCAGAGCCCAGTATCACAGCCAGCTTTCTATAAAAACTTAGTCTTAGTTTCCACTCTTCAGGAACAGACCTTCAGACTCTAACTTCTCTGGTGCTGAGCACTTCTCATGCCTTGCCTGTTTAAAAGTCATCAAGTCATTCTAGAGTAAAGCTGGAAAGGAAGGTTGTGTCCTGTAGATGCAAGCCTTCAGCACTTCCCTATTCCATAACGTCCTAGAAACGGATATTATGTTTTGCAAAGCACTAAAATACAGTCACAATGAAGCATAAGCAATGAAATGAGGTTTCATGTCACCACAGACTTTATTAGCATAATTCCTAATAGTGACTATTTAGAGGCCCTGTAAGAGTAAGAATAACTATGTTTAACAGGCACAGTGATAAAGAGACAAGATTAGTCAGTCCTCCATCTCCCTCTCAGACTGCTACAGGATACTTTTCCTTTATTGTTGAGAAGTCATTTACAGTCAAGGAAATATATTCCACAGGAAAATGTGGCCATTTCTAGTGTCCTCAGGAATCTTCTACTTGTGACCTCCTAACCATAGTCACCTTGAGAAGAAACTTCATGCAAACCTCTGAGTGGCAGCAAAGAACAATGGCAAAATTCAGAACCCCATTACAATATAGTCTATAAGAAAAAGCAAGGTGCAACTAAACTGAGGGATACCTGAAAGTACTGCAATATATTCCAGAACAGACACTGTGAAAGCAACCCGTCATTTAGTTACAAGTTTTCAATACATTTCCACTGTGATCTGTAAGAATGCTAAAGATTGAAACACATTTAGTGTCTTCTCATGAGCAATCACTTCTTAACCTGCACCACTGATCTGAAGCGTATAGCAAGACTGAGCCCTCGTGGTGTAAAACTGGTCAGAGGATGTACCAGGAGGTGCTGCAGAAACAGGAGCACAAAGCATGTCTTCAGTTGTCGCTGGACAGGACAGGCTTGCAACGAGGAATTGCCAACGGCACAGTTCTATGAGGGCTCGTGAACAGAGGGAGTTTCTCTTTCCTGAATCCAATTCACTCATCATAAAAATAGTGGTCCTTGCAACAGTAGCTCTTTTTCAACATGGTGGCCAACTTTGGATACTGACTTATTACCAAAGAGAAAAACTTTCAGGAGTCTCAGTGAAAGGAGCCTGTCTTGGTAAGAAAAGGATTTCTAACAGGGACAGCAAGTCCAAGTTGTAAGTACACGAGTACGTGGGGCTGGGAGCTGCCCCCTCCTGCCCTGCTCTCTCCCCAGCCTGCCCAGCTCCCTCTCTGGGGGCAGCAGGACATGTCCTGCAGTGAGCCCCCCCACCTGGCCACCCTATAGCCCCCAGTTCTCAGTGAACTGCCATCCCTCATTGTGCCCTGACACAACGTAAGATCTTTAGATGCCAGCTGGTACCATCCACAGCAAACAGAACTGCTGTCCCGACAAATGCAAAATGATGCAGGTATTCCAGCTAGCAGGCTTCAAAATACTCATTTAATATGCATTAGCCATTTTCATTACAGTCTGGGGACATCTGAACCATTCTGCCACTCTCTTTATGTCCTTTAACTCCTCCAAATCTTAAAAGAACATTTGTTTTCAAGCTGACTTGTCAATTAACTTCATCCACTCCCACAACTATCTGCAGTTGCAGGTTCAGACCAGGTCCAGAAGTGTCACCACGGCACAAGGGAAAATGCTTCTCTCCATTTAAAGTGCATTTTACATAACCAGGAGATTAAAGCAGACAGAGACTCTGGGGTTTAATTCAAGCTCAGACTCTCAGGTGTGATTTTGTTTTGCTGCAGGTATTTCAATATCCATTAGAGAAGGAAAAAAGGAATAGGATATCTTACATGATTTCATATGCATTTGTTTTGATTTTTATAGCTGGTGAAAAGAGCTGTATTAATAGCACAGCAGGGGCTGAACTGAATCCAAAGACAGAACACAAAATTTTCTCAGTATCCATTATTTCGGCACTTGCAAATTCCAACAAGATGAGACTTTTGTATGCTTATTACAGAAGAGAAAAAAAAAAACAAGCGTGGATTAAAATTGATGAAACTCCCTCTATTTATTTACAGTAAATAAAGCAAATATATTTGCAAATTGTAAAAGGCATTACCCTTGGATTCCTCAGAGATTCTAATGTATTGGAAAGCACGTCCAATTTAAATGCTCAAAGAAAAACTGGGCAAGACATTTGCAATCTGATACGTAACTGCTGAAGACAGACCAACCTGACAATGAGAACAGAACTCTGAAGATCTAAGTCATGAATCCAAATCTTAGACATCTACATTTTTACAAGATGGTTATCACATCTCCTCTTAAAATTAGCATTAACCTGATGTACAGACATGGTTAAGTCACTTTATCATCTTCTTAAAATTAGGATTTTGATATTGAGCCACTGAGCCATTCAAAAGTGTTTTAAGGTAAACTATCTACAGTAGTAAAAAGCAATAATATTGCCACACAGTCTTTCTCAGTATTAAACAAACACTCTTCAGAAACAAACACTGCCTCTTATCAGAGACTTATCAGAGTCTAAATCCCAGCAATAAGACCAACTGTCGCAACAAAACAGAAGAATCAGAGTCTTCTGAATCCCTCTCCTATTCCATTCTTGACTATGCATCACTTGAGTAAACAAGCTTTATCTAAACTTATTACAAAAATCAGGAGTCCTTAAGACAACAAATCAAGAAATCAAGAGAGAAGTATGGAAGAAAATATTTCCTTGAACTGAAACCAAAATATCCAATTGCACTAATATTAAAGAGCTTCTCACTTTCATGTGATGAGCCCCTGCTGATCTTACAAACACAAATTTGGGGTGGAGGGTATGTAGGTCTTCACAGGTTATGTTCTACACCACCCTGCAGTGCTAAGCAAACACTCTCCACAGGCTCAGAGGCTTTGGCATTGGATATTTTAAGGAGAGGGGTCATGATCACATGCTAGATTTTGTGAGTATTTCAGTCTTGTCTTCTTGTCTTTGTACAATCCTAACCTCTGATTTTATTTTGTATCAGAAATAAGTAGGTCACTGTTTCTCAAGAAAGCAAGGGGAGATCCCACACAGCTTAAACAAAGAGAAGGTGGGGAAAGAGGCAAAGCTTGGGTCACACGGGGTTGAAGAGGCAGCAAGCCATGAACTTGCCTCTCAGATGAATTTTCAGAAGCTGGAATGAAACTTAGGAGGTCATCTGCTCTAGTCTCCCATCAAAGGCCTCAGGCATTTGTGCTCTTTTAGCTGCAGGGCAAGGATGACCCAAGAGCAGAGCTCAGGGAATTGCCCTGGCAGCTCCACATTGCTCTTCTGCATGCATGTCCATCGCACGGGGCCGAGTCCCCTGCTCAGGGCACTGCTCAGGGCTGACCCTTTCACACTGCTCCCGTAGCTGCAGCAAGTCTCCCCACAACCTTTGCAGATCACCTAGTGCAAGAGCATAAGTCTGAATGGCAGCTCTGGGGGCTGAAGTTTGTTTGCGGATGTTAGAAATATGTTGTGAGGACAGCAACAGATCATGACACCTCAAATACTCCTCCAGGCAGGAACACACGGCATGCCAAAGAGTGAGGGAGGAATCCCACTCCCACAGGCCAGCCCACCTCCACTCTGTGTGTTAGCAACAGCCAGCAGCCAGGCTCTGAGCAAGCCAAAGGTTTCAGTAAAGGCTTGAGCCTTTCAGAAACTGGTCAGACACCCCCCAGTTTGTTTCACATAACTTAAAATTTCGTGGACAAGCTACTATTTAAATGTCAAATACAGCAGCAAGTCTAGGACCACTGTCTATGTGTTTAGTCTGGCAAAATACATCCTCTACCGATGTCTTGTAGCTACAAGTTTAGCTCCTTTATGAGCCAAACATAGGGATAAACAAGGGCTAATCCCGCTATACAACCATAATTAAGTAAATACATACAATGCCAATTTACAAGCACAGTTTTTCATAAGATTAAGCTGCTAGTTAACTGAGAAATTATGGTCTGCTTCTCTATTAGACATCCAATAAGCGATACAAGATTGTTTGACTTACAGTGCAAGATAAACTGTGCATTAACATTTTGCCATGATGATGTAGGAAACCAAAGGTGAATAAATACGGCTGTAAGGGTCTCCTCATTTAAAGCCCTTTTATGTTTTTTTCCCCAACTATTGTCCTGAGAGTTAGTAAGATAAATATTTTAAAACAAAATAATTAAATATTAATTAATACCAACTCAAATTGAACAGCTAATCAACAACAATGAAAATTGGCCTTTTACAATGGCTCCGTTTCACCTCTGGTAAAAAAACAACTCTGAATCGTTGTGGTATTTTTGATTAAATAAGCAAAGTCTCCACCACAAGAACAGAACCATTTTTCAACTTTTTAATTGTTTCTATACAAAGACATACCCAAGCCTCTAACAGCAGTATAAATTCTGCATTTTTTGTGATGACCTTTCTACAAACTATAAATAAACCAGGGCTTATTTGCTAAAGAGATTCATCGATAATTTCAAATCAACAAATTACAACACCGTTACAATTAATTTGCAAGCAGAAAAATTGAGTGGCAAAATGTAACAAACAAAGCATCCAGTTCCCCCATTTCCTTCTGCTGCAGCTGGAGTGGTGTGGCTTCAACCTAATGGAGAGTTCTCCAAAATCAAGTGGGAATGGTTCCCTGCTGGGGTCTGTGACTCAGACCCTTCTCCTCTAGTCCTTGCCCTTCAGACATACTACAGCTTTTGCCACGTACAAATCATTTCAGCTTTTAATTCACTCTCTCCTTTTGTAAAATGGGCCTAATAGTACTCACTTATCTACTTCACTAGGACGGTTCAAGGATTAAAATTGATGCATCCCCGCTGAAGTAATGTGCTATAATTACCTTGTTAATGTGTCCTCTCTTGGCTAGAATGAAAATTGCTTAGCTGCGTGTCACAGGACCCACACGGCCTCGGCCCCTGGGCAAGCTCAGGCAATTGGACAATGTTCCCTCAAGCTGGTTGCTCTTGTGAAGCTAAAGTGAAAAGAAAATGGCAGCCCTGCAGCCAGAGGATGCAGCAAGTACACTTGACAAAGCAGACTCAAAGCCACTAATTACACAGAAGAGTGCTCCTTCACAGAACAGTGGGAGCCAAAGACTATTTTCTACCTACATTTGGGCGATTTAAAAAAAAAAAAAAAATGAAAAAATAGAACAAAACAACTATTGTTGAAATCCTCCTCTTCATTAAACTACATCCTTCCCTGATAAAAGCAGTCAAGCAATCGTTCCCTCTTTTAAAACCACCTGCAATATGCATGTCCCCACCTCTACTCTGACCACTTTTTTCAGTCCTGTGTGATTCTTCCCACTTGAGTGTCCCTTCTTCCTCAGCTGCTCTGACTTCTAAAAATAAGAATAAAGCCAAGAAATTACGCAACCCTAAGGGGGAAGGTCTAAAATTTTCTCTATTTCTGAGCCAAGTAGCTGGAAGAATCTTTAATATAGATCTACCCTGGCAACGGCAGGTCCATCTCTACTATCCAGAGATGTGCGTAGCCCCATCCATACCTACAGGCAGAAACAAGCGAGGCTTGCAGACAGGATACGTCCTCATGCCTGCATCTCTATTTGCACGGCATCACATTATCTCACCTCCAGCCAATCCAGCCTTTGCACGCATCAACACTCTCCTCCCGCCGTACCCGCTGACGGAGCAGCTGATTGCCATGGTGAACACGGCGGAGTTCAGAAAATTATATCTGGACAGCAGTTTGTGTTTGCGGAAAGGCAAATACACACAGTACAACTTAAAAAGGGGTAGGCAAGACCTTGGCATGTGTACCTTACCCCAAATCTTAAAGAAACACAGAGCAACATTCATACACTGAATAACAGAAAGTTATGCCCTGATAAATAGGTGTTCCTGATTTCACAGTCCAGTTGCAATAATCAGGAATAAGGTGACCTTCCTGTCACAGGAGAACAATTCTCAACAGTGACACAAGCAATGCTGTTTCAGACACCAGGACAAGGCCTCTCAATTCACTACGCAGATGGGTACAAAGCCAAGACTAAAAGAGCCAAACCCCATTCTTTTGTCCTGTTCAGCTTAGAAATCTTAAATATCCAGTCTGATATATGAGAATCCTTCCTAATCAACCCTCTTTCAGAGATTCCCAAGCACTACCACCACATGAATCTTAGAGGGCCGGCAGACCCACTATAAATCTTCATGAAGTATTCAGCACAAACACAGTGATCCCTTTGCAATGATGACTCCACACATTTGCAGTGTGCATGTATTCTTTAAAGCACTGCAGACATCTAGAACTGGTTTTCCTGTTGTTTTTAAAGGTTATCAGAAAGAACACAAGGAATACCAATAAGATGAAAGATGCAGGACTGTGGCTCACTTGTCTAGAGAGTCACAGCTGTGCTGGGAAAGGAGGAGGCCCCAAGACTGCAAAGAACAACTTTCTGCTGGAACCAGCTCTGAAATGGCCAGAGGAAAGCACAGCTGACAGAATTCCTATGACCTCTGTCTATCAAAACAGCCATGCTTTAAGAATGCCACCATTCGACAGCGAGCTGCAAACTCGTGGTCAGCCCAGCCTGCCTTCGCCTCTATTCAGGCTGCACTCACAAAGCGGCCCACACTGCAGGAAAGAACAAGATTTCCAAGCAGTTGCACACAGGATTATTTTTCGCTATGAATATTTTATTCATATCCCCAAAAGTTAGAGTTGACTTTGAACTGATCCTTTTCAGTCTTCAAAAAAAGTACATAAATATGCAGGGTATTCATGTTATCCCTATGAATATATAGTACCTTGTTGAAATTTTTACCAAGTTTTTCAGTTAAATCCTACTGTGTAGTAAATCTCCCAGTCCAATTATCCATTGACTAATATACAGGTATACATATCTATAAAACATATATAATGGTATATCCATATATCATTGAATCCATTGAAAGCATAGGTTTTTTATTGCTTTTGGAGATCAAGTTTTAGTTTCAGTAGAAGCCACAACTCTGGTCTCTCCTCTCTAAGGTCTCAGTTACATTTTCACACACATTATTTTGACTCCTTTCCAGTCTTTTAAAACTCCTTACATATGAAAGATTTACACATGCAAATTAATTTACACAATTTCCTGTAAATGGTCAGAGCAGAGCTTAACCACTTAGGGCTCCAGGTTACTGTTTCCATTGACTAAAGAGAGGATTAAACGGGACACTAATTCAAGTTAGCATTGAAAATCTAATAACAAAGTGTTCATGGTTTTGAGTTCTACACTCAAATTATGACTGAGCCTGACCACAGTCACCCAGAAAGCTCCTTTCTGTACATTTCTGTAAAAGATTTGTGGGCCAAATGGAGCTCTGCATTTCTGTCAAGCAGATAGTCAAGCACAGGCCAGCAGAAGCTCTCATCACCTCCAGTGAACGCTTGCAGAGGCTTTTCCACAAGGCAATCTGAATGAACAGAGCATCAAGGCAGGGTTGCAGATATTCTTGTAAGCTGACTTTGGGAAGTGGTGGCTAACAGAAGTTGGGAGAGGAATGGCAGAAGGAAGAAAAAGAAAATAGGTTGTTATAAATGTTTTGGCAGATGTAGAGGGAACATGACTATGGGGGCTCTCAAAAATTTCCCGCTCCCTCAAGAGCACGATAATCTTCCTCTAAAGCTTGGGCTGCCAGCACTGTGTCTACACCTACATCAGTTCAGGTTCATGCTGTACCAGACACCAGTGGCAACGGAGAGGAAGTATGTGTGTTATTACCTTCTTCACACCACAGACAACCATCAAGAATGACAGCTTTTCACAGGCAGACATCTGTGCAGCTGCTTCCCAGTTTGAATACTTCTCTTCCTTTGGCCACACAAAACCATCTACCACCAGTTCCACTTGGATCTTCTCAGACTTTTCCAAGTTTAAGTTTTGCAATTTAGACATCATAGTGCACAAAGTCATTCAACCTATACCTATGGGCCTGTAGCTTCTTCAAGGCCAAACTTTCTCAGTCCTTAACATGACTCTTGCTTTACAGATACTGCTGCTTCCTGCATCCAGGCAGTACGGCCTGCCCAATATCCTCAAGCTGCCTGTGATCTCCTATAGCTTCTGCAGCCCAGTTTGCCAGGCATCCTGCTTCAGACTCTTGCTGGATAGACCTGAGAGCTGACTCCATCGCCCCTTTCTTTGATAGCTCCAGAACACCAGTATCTGTGTTGGGACACATGGCCACTTTCCTGTCTCTGCTAGTAAATCTGGTACATTACAACATTCCCTGTGTGCCAAGCATTTAGCAAACACACATGTTGGCAGATATAGTATTCCTGGAAGGACATGTGTCTTGAGATGAAGCCGTGCCAACTGCTGCCCTATGTCATAACACGGAAAGCGCCCTGATATCCAAGTTCAGCAATGCCAATGCTAAGAATTACTCTCATCCAAAAAGCAGACCTGGAAAAACGCCATGGAAAACACAGTCAAATTAACAAATGGATATTTCTGACTAGATCTGCTTCAGAGGTATCTTCTGCTTTTTGATTGTTTCACATAGTAGATTTCCATCAACAGATACCTTAGAAATGCTTGGCCTGAGGTCAAAGGGGTAACAAAGCAGGGGAAATGAGGCAAAAAAGTCAAGTAATTTGTATAAGAATATTGAATTGCTGCCCAAAAGCCAAGATGTGCCTGTATCTGATCTTCACATAGTTCAGTGACCAGTATGACTTCTGTACCTCATTTAAGTACAGCTACCCAAATGCTGCCGCAAGCTCTAAGAAGCTGATGCCCACAAGATAATTTATCCTTTAAAAACAAAAGTGATGACAATAGAGACAAGGCATTTATGAAACCCAGAAAAATTAATAACTGGGTATTTGGACTGCAAAACGCAGCCAGATATTATAGTGATGCATCATATACAAACAAAATAATCCCAAATAAATCAAAATCTCAGCATTTGTGCATCTGATTTTTCTGACTCTCTTGCTTTGAGAGTTTATTTCTAGGACTGACCTGACAGCAGTTCTTATTCTCTCCTGTTGAGTCCTGGTATTTTCCAGGCAGTCTGAGAAATGAATATACTAACAAAACTGCAACTGCTAAAGATTCTGTCGTTGTCTTATGCTACGAACTGAGATAATTTGAAAATTTAGGGCAACTGTGAGGGCAGAAATAAGATCCACAAGTTTGAAAAAGAGGATTTTCTGATGCTGCTTATGTAAAAGGAGAATCTCCCTAATAACAGCAGCACAAGGACTGTGGCACATGTGACTATTTGCAGTTCTACCCCATCAAAAGCAACAATAAAATACAAGCATCAGCTAAGGCTTCATAGTTTTATAGCACAAACTATTCCTAGCTTATATTTATTAAGAGAAATGGGGAAGAGGGAGAAGAGGTGGTTATGTTGGGGCTTTTTTCCCCGTGAGGCAAAGCGTGACAGGAGTTACGTGCAGGGTCCAGATAAGGGGTTTTTTGTAGAAGGGTAGAAAATAGTTTCTCTCCCTACCTAAATTACGTTGTTCTCTCCAGACATTTGCAGAGAGTTGAATAAAGTACCTTATAACAAGCTAAACACTGCAACAAACATGTATGTGTGCTTTCTGCCTGCCATTAGCCGGGTGACTGACAGCTACTGTTTCCTGCATTTCAGCACTCGCAGCTGCTGCTGAGTTTTAATTGGGGCATTTATTTTGAAAAGCTGGGTGATAACATCACCAAGAAGTAAATACTTCAAAAACAATGAGAGAAGGGGAGTTTCAAGGATGGTAGAGAGCAATTATCCAAACCATCTTCACCTCATGTACGTAACTGTTTGCTGAACCTTCTTCCTCCAAAAAAGGCTGCCATGGTGCTTTTCCTTCCCAGCTGCTACAGGCATCAAGTATCAGTCCATGCTGCCCATTCTTAAATCAGTTATGACCACCCAAGATTCTCTTTTAATTACAATCAGTGGAAGTTCTTACCAGAACTCTGAACCCAGCCTACATATTCATTAGGAACTCAGCAATCTGCACTGCCAGAGTTTGCACAGTTTGCCAGAAGCCTGTACCTGATGTGTGTGCCTTTATAATACAATTACAATTGCATTTCAGATTGAAACATTCATGAAAAAAACTGCTAGAATTATGCGTTTTTCTAACAAAAGGAAGAAATTGCCTGATGGCTGAATTCACCACTAATACAAAAACCTCCTGCTGGCATCATCTTCACCCAATGTGTCTCAGGATACTGCTTATTTTACCACCTAAATTGCACCCTGCCCCTCCCCCTTAAATAAAGGCCATAAAAGCCTACCAGAGAAATGCAGGTATTAATCATTTCTGCTTTCCCATTCTTTTCACTATCTATGCAAGCTGATTTCTCCTGGATTTTGATTGTAAGAGAAACAGCCATATTCCCCTAGAGCTAAAATAACACTTGTAGCATGAAAACTCTTCTAAAAAATACCACCTTTTGGGGAGCAGAAAATGAATAAGCTACCTAGTCTCACATGACAGATTATAAGGAGTTAGCTAAAAGTGAACCAATTTTTTATCTAAAGCTATTTGCCTTTCAACAGCACTTTCCAACTGGAATACTGTATGTGCTTTAAAATATTCATTAATCTAGTTTCATACCATTTACATTACCTACAGGCTACTGAAGGTCAGTAAAAGTATTCACACACGAAGCAAAAGGAAGATACAGGGAGACTGATTTGTCCAAAATCATAAGCAGAGACTCCTTCAGCATAACCAGAAAAAAAGGCAAATCTTTCCATGTCCCACAATGTGCTTTAACTGCAAGACTATCCTCAGATGTAGCTTGGTCCTTTCAGAGAAAGGATTAATTAAATAATATTACATTTGCTATATTAAATGTCTTTCACTGCAGTGGAACTTCATTGCACATACATCTGTAGGGAGAGGCGAGTTATAAGTAATTAATACAATTACATACAATATGTAACAAGCCTGCAATAAATTATGTATGCCAGTTTCATACTGTATCTGCTGGGATACTGTAATGTGATTCAGTAGATTAAAAAAACACTGATTACTTATAAAGGTTATCAAATTTTGAAGCTACATTAAATTACACATTGAGTCATTGTGTTTGTGGGGGTGTGCATACTCCTATAGTTTCTGTGTACAAATCAAGCACATCATCTGCTAAGCCCCTACACGTGCATAACTAAGAGTGCCAGACTGTGGAAGGCATCAAAGCCCAATATAGCACAAAATTAAAGGGTTTTAACACACACTCCGGGCTTGGCCTTAAAAGCAGGATAGACAGACTGTGGACATTTTCTAGGAAGAAATAACACAAATCAGGAATGCGTAATATACCAAATCTGTGCTGCTTGACTGCAAACTGACATAGCAGCTCTGCGCGCAGGCATGCACATGCATCTATGTGTTCATGTCCCAAGTTCTCATCAATTTCTGCTGCAGACATACCCCAACCCCTCTGGTATATCAGGTGTTTGGACCTTGCTGAGCTGTTTGGCTGGCTCCTCATCATGGAAGCAAGACTGCAGTAATCACTTAGGAGAGAACAAGCACTTCAGACAAAAATAATACAGAAGATCACTGTGAGCACTCTCTCCTCGTGTTACCCACTCATGGTATTTTCTCCATCTAACGCTTCATAAGACCATGTGAAGACTTCTTACACACCCTTCTGCTCGTGCTCCGTGGTTCTGATCTCCTTCCCAGTGCTTTTTTCCTCCAAGGCAAGGGCTATGAAGAAAAGCCTGACAGGTTTTCTAATATGTGCCAGCTGGGGCCCAGTGACCTTTTTTGGGTTTTTTTAGTTAAAAACAAGAGTTTTCCTGGATACTCAGGTCTTCCAATAAAAAATTACAACACCTAACTCTCTGTGATACTGTATCTTTAATGCTGCTGACTGAATAAATGAATATTGATCTAGTCCACACACAGTGTCTGTACAAAAGAACATGAAAGCTTTCACCCTGGAGAAGTGTTAAAAATCCTTCACGCAGGACAAGGGTCCCATGCACATCCAGTGCACCACACACAGACATCCCTTCCATAATTGTATTAACAGATAGAACACTTTTCTTCAGATTACGTTCAGTAGCTGGTCACTCAATTTTAAAAGGCTCCAGCAGGAAGAGAAAACATACTTAGAAAAATAAGGAAAAAAAAAAAAAGAAAAAAGAGAGATCAGAGAGATTACTTCCATACAGAAAATTCTAGTTTTCCTAAGGAAATAAAGAATAAGGTAGAGGAATGAAAACCAATAAAGCATTATATAGCACATATTCATCACACCTTCACATATTAGGAGTAAGAAAAGTAGGATCTTTTAACCTAATGCATAATAACCTGTGGTACTCATGTCCACAGAGTAACACGAAACCCCAGAGACACAGCAGTGTGCAAAATAAGACCAGGCACTTTGGCAGCCAGCAGAAACTGCTGCAGTCATAGCATGTACTTGTTAAACTGTGTTTACACATTTCTAGAAAAACACACAAATCCTCTAAAACACATGCAGAGGTAGTAAGAAAGAAAAGACAACTGTCAACGGAGAGGTGGTGGTTGAAGAACCTCCATCTTCAGCTCCCCTTTTACACGCAAATTGTGGCAGCATTACTAATGTATTCATCTTGATAGCAGTCTGTCTGAGAAGTACCACATCCAATCTTCTTCACGGCAAATTCAAAACTGATTTTTCCCCTGTGAACGATACCTTTCCTACTAACATATATTGTATGCTTCTCCATATGACAAATGAGAATGTCAGGTCACCAGTAGCACACCTGTTTTGGCTCTGTGTTACTTCCAGCCTTAAAGGGAAGGCTCTCCCTGTTAATTACTATACAAAGTGAGATCAGAAAGATAATGACGAGTAGCACAGCAGTTAATATATTTAGCTTTTTTGCTGCCCTGGGAGGGTTTGCCAACACCAGGGGGTCTGAACTACCACTAACCTATTCTGCACTTGAATTCACCTTTGCCATGTCCCAGTCCAGAGCTCTCTTCCTTTTTGTGCAAGCGCCCTGCCTGTATCTTCACAGCTTTTCCTACAACACCATTCCTTGCTCAGAAGGAAAACATAACCAAAAGTTACCTAATCACTTCCTGACCAACCAGTTCATCCTTAAGAAGGATCATAATCTCACAGTAATTACAGACTGGGATTCCACAGATGCCATGGTACCCACCCGTGTTGGTCAGGGAGGGCTGCTCTCACCACTGACGGATCTGGTCAGCAGAGATGATGAGATACAATTTCTATTCCTAGTGCTGCTACTAATCACTCTATCTCCCCTTAAAAACATTTACACATGTGTGGAAATAAACAGTTCCCTCTAAGTATAATTCTCAGGATAAATTCTGAAGTCCCAATTGTAGTTCTGTCTGATGACAGAGAAAGATTGTGTAAGCTTGATCTAACAGCCAGCAGAGCTAAGCGTAGAGAGAAAGAGCAACTCCACTCAAAGGGACTGATTCATCAGGGCTCTATTTAGTCATAGGTGAGTGAATATTTTTTTTAATTTTTTTTTTTAGGTTTGAGGTTTGTGTGTGTGTGTGGCTTTTGGTTGGTTGGTTTTGTGGAGTTTTTTGTGGTTTGTTTTTTGTTAAGCTTTCATCTCCTCTTCATAATTTGCAGAAACTATCTGCTTCTGTTCATTGTGTGGATCAAATCTCTACAAGCTTGGCCTGGCAGTCATCTACGCCTGCACAAAGTAGCCCGGATACTACCATGGACCACAATAAGCAAATCCTAAATAACCACATCTCTTCAGATTAATATTCCTAAGCATTCCTGAAAGGTAATTTTCACACTTTCACATTCACTTAGTGGTGAATTATCTTGCAGAGTTACTAGATGGAGCTGGAGCAGGCATAAGAGCAGGTGAAGTAACATGGATTTAGGATAATACCTTAATGGTGCACATACAGCCTGTCAGAAAATAGAATTCTTAAGCTTCAGGAAATTACTTTTCAGCAAAAATTATAATACTGACACATTTATATTACCAATTGCTGCCAGAGGAAATCACTGGAAATCAGATCCTTAAAAATTCTGTCTTCATGACAGGCTCCCGAAGCACATATTTTGTGATACATCACAGTCTCTCCTCCAGGCTAAAAAGCAGTGGGGACTGGGAGTTACCAGCCACGGGGCAGAGAGGTGGCTGTATGACTGCTAGTCAGAGAGCACTGTGATAGGAAGCAGCAGAATAGCTGCTGCTCTAGAGGCACTGTCGTGCCATGTCTACACTGCAGTATCTACATTAAGTCTAAATATATTTAGTTTTGAAGGAATAAATTCATATTTTCTATGAAAAAGTTTTTGTAGCTTTTTTGACAAAAAGCTGTATCGGGTCAACAGTGAATATTTTTACATTTTTCTATTGCAAAATAAGTTTCTCTGAAATCTCCAATGCCATCATCTCAAGTTCCTAAAAATCTTCCTATTTATGATGGTACCACTGCTTTGACCCATATTAAACAGCTGACAGGTGTAAGCATGCTGAAAGAGGCTGAAGGATCATTCTTGTCCAGAACCGTCTCTGGATTCTGTCTTGCTCTTTGGTTCATTTGTGGGTTTGCACTTGTGCAGGTAGGAAAAGTTAATTTGGTGAAAATGAAGAGCAGCTTCTTTCATAAGGTTCTGGGAGCACTATTTCTTGGAACATTAGGAATGAGTTGAACAAAGACAAGCAACAGAGGCATAAAATCATAACGGGTGATCCGTATGGCTCTGCTCAGCACATGTTTGTATCTCCATGCTGCTCACACTTCCCTGCTACTTCACATTCACGTTTCCCCTACACACCTGCACCACAGACCATCCCTGCATCTCTCCCAAACAGCCGTTACACTGGACACCGCACCTTTTCCTTTCAGACCACAGGTAAGGGCACAGATCTTCTATACCGCTTTGGCCAGCCTTCCAGTTTCTCTCAGCAGCAAAACCATATATGTGTGTGAAAGTGGTCAGTAACTTCTGTACTTCTTTGACAGAAGACCATATGCTACTGTGCTGGCCATCATACAGAACCTAAATCTAAAGCATGATATAGCGAGGTGGTTAGTGACCTCAATTCCATCCAAAGTCCTGGTTTTACACTAAAATAAAAATGAGTTTCCTGCTTACTTTCAGTAAAGTTATCCATGCTTCCAGAGGTGTGCAACAGGAGTTAAAAGAGTTCAGCATCTCTGAGGACCTGTCTGGCTTCAGACATTTCAAGCTCTGTGCATAAGGACCAGGTGTCCTAACTCCTGTACTACTTGACTGGGATAACCAGTAATAAAAAAAATCACAAAATTCCAAGGGAAGAGTTAGTTATTGCTATTTTCTACATAATAATCTAACTAAAAACATTTGTATCTGTTCAGTAATGGACCCAACCTTCAGAGCCTTGTCCAAAATAAAGCTAAGCCCTGGAAATGCTTGTTAACTCAGAGTGCTTCTCTTACACTTTTCTACTTTATAACTTGGTAACACACTTTCTCCTACGTTGCTTTGGCTGACACATCGCCCATTAGAGTGGGAAAGCTACACAAGGTCCTGTGAGTTAGTTCTTCAACAATGAAGAACAGAAAGGGGAAAAAGGCCCCAAATCCTCTTAAAACAAAGGCAATTTGAAGAGTTCAGAAAGCTTTATTGAAAATTTAAGCTGGTACAGGGCACTGGACATTACATTTCTGCTCTTGCAAAAAGCTGAGGAGGACTTCTACTAAAATTTAAGCACAAACATATTGCATGCTTCATCCAATATTAAACATGTTTTTGCACATAATCACAAATTCTGACTAATAATCTCGCTGAGAGACAGGAAATATTATTTCTGAAGCCCAGAAAGGGAAAGTCTTTTCCCCGCAGTAATCCCAGAGGCCAGTGGCAGAGCCTGAAACATTTCCTATCTCTACCAAAGCACTGCCTGAGACACAGCTTTATTTTTCTTCCCAGCAAATGGTTGGGATTTTGGTTTGCTAATTAATGCTGTAGCATTTATTGTTGTAATGATGGAATCGGTGCAAGTTAAGGCTACAGAGTTCAACATGACACACGCAGCACATTGGCCCTTCTTCAGAAATCTGCAGAAGTTTTTACTGTGCCAGTATCTACTCAGTCCAATAGACTGGGCATGACAAGCATTCTCAGCAAGAGCACAAACAGTATCTTCTACCAGTACAAAAGGTTTCCATCAGGAAACCAGAAAAGAAACTCACAGGTAGATTTTAAAATCTATGGAATAAAGTGACCTGCCTTCAGTGGAGTTTAGTGCATACAGCTCCACATCAGGAGAAACGGCAGATGTGAAGTGTAATTATATTTCTTTTTTCCATCCAAACTCTGTTCATGTTTTACAAACTAGGACTGACATTTGAACAAAGAGACTGGAAAAAAAAGCAGACAGGAGCTATGCAAATAATGAGCAGATCTATTTTATCACCCCTGCTTGTTTGAAAACCCAGTCTACACCTAGCTGGAAAATACAAGCACTGCTAGACTGAAGCAGACTTGAATTAAAAGCGAGAGCAATAGCTAAAATACTCTGCACAGCCAGTTTATTTATGTTTATTTACAGCTTACATGGGTTTTTTTGCAAAAGATATACCTGCCAATGGAAACAAATGACAATACTCAATAGTCTGTGTTATTCTGCATCCAAAGGCCTCCTGGCATTTTACAAAAGAAAGTAGTATTTTCTTTCTTTTTACAGAGGAGGAAACCTAAAGCATAATGATTTGTCTCAGACTAGCAGCAGCAGAGTTTAGTTCTGCTGCTCTAGCCCTTGCTCCTGCTGTCTCTCTCTCCTTCTCCAAGTATAAACAAAACAAACTCTTTCTTCAAGGCTTCAGTGGGACTGAGCAAGCAATAAAAACAATTCAACCTAAAGATGGCAGAACACAGAATCTAGAAAGTCAAATAGATTAGTGAGCCACCTAGCCGGAAAACCCCAAAGAGGTTTGTGGCAAAACATGTGCAATAAAAGCAAAACATTATGCTGTCTGTTAAACTTAATACACCACATTCAGGATTCTTAGGCAGGTGAAATAACCACAGGAGTCACCAATGTAGGATTCGCATTTAAATTAAATAGCTATTTAACATTTCTCAGGAAATTATGAGAGCGTCTTTGTATCAATAAGAATCATTCCATTGAGAAACCTCTATCATCAGGGCCTGCTTAAAAATTTAACAGAGCACTGAAGATGCTATCCACAGCTTTTGACCAGGATGGAAAAATTGTATTGTAACTGGAACAAATGTGCATCTGCTGTGTGTAGAGAGCACCACCATGATCGCTCAGGCTTCCCTGTTTCCTCGCTCTCTCCTTGTCCAATTTGGACCTAATTAGAAAGTTGGACAGTTGCCAAAACAGCTCCCATGCACTGAGCTGCTATTACCATACAATAGTTTCTGTTCTGTCCTTGTATAGCTTGGCTTTAGAATGCTGCAAATCATGAGCTCACTACTTTCCTCTATAAGCCCAAGCAGCAGTTCAGGGAAGCAAAGGAATTACCAGCTACCCAGGACTACAGTTGCCCAGTCCCTCACATTATAAGAACCTGTTCTCAGTAATTTCTCAGTTTGCCAACCTATGAAAACATATCTTGGCAGGTTCTACAGAGTTTTCTGTGAGGAAGCTCCAGCTCTAGGTCTTTGACACTTTGAAATAAGAACTTAGCAGATGCACGGCATGGGTATCCAGGATACATCTTGTAGACCAAGTTCCTGTACTACAAAAAAAAAACCCTTCTTGGTGATTATTATAAAGATAACACTATTAGAGCTCAGTAGCTGTGCTCCAGGATGGAACTCTCACAACTTTGCCCCTGGCAAAATTATCTATTAAATACATATATAGAATCATAGAATAGTTTGGGTTACAAGGGACCTTTAAAGGTCACTTAAGTCCACCCCCCATATAATGAGCAGGGACATCCTCAACTAGATAAGGTTGCTCAGAGCCTCCTCCAGCCTGGCCTTGAATGTCTCCAGGAATGGGGCATCTACCACCTCTCTGGGCAACCTGTGCCAGTGGTTCACCACCCACATTGTAAGAAGTTTTTCCTCACATCTGGCCTGAATCTCCCCTCCTTTAGTTTAAAACCATCACCCTTTTTCCTGTTACAACAGGCCCTACTGAAAAGTCTGTATCCATCTTTCCTATAAGCCCCTTTAAGCATTGAAAGGTTGCATCTTCTTATACCAAAGAGAAAAATTAAGATACAGTTTCATGCAGACTGTTGCCAAAGTGAAGCTGCTGCCTGTTTTTTCCAAAGCACCCTGCCTTCCATGCAGTGCGAGCCTGGAGGCGGCAGAAGAATAAGCATCAGTGCCACAAAGCCCTGAAGCCCTGGCAAATGGAAAAAGGACAGGACTAAGAAGGTCTGTGATCCTGCCAGGCTGCAAGTCAGTGTGTCCCCCACTCTGATGCCTCAGAGCCCTTAAGTAGCTAAAAACACCCCAGGAATCCTCTTCAGAGGTGTAATATCTTTATCACAAGCCCTGCTTACAATTTTTAAAACAGACACGTCAATACAGTCAACTGCCAAAATTCACCATCACTGTCCTGCATCTTCATACCCTGGGCTCCTAGGCGTCCAAAAATTCAGTAGCCCCATCTCTGCTTAACCCCACTTCTTCAGTCCCTCATTTCAAAGGGGGAGGTCTGTGTTACTAGATTAGAGAGCATAGCTTAATTATGTCTGTACAACGCTGGAAACACATTGGTATTTACACTGCCATGAAAAACACAAGGTATTGGAGTGCTTCAATGAACAGGTAGCCTTAATAGCTTTCAAAAATGAACCAAAGCAGAGGAAAAGAAAACCGCTTCATTAAAATCACTTAGCTGTCAGTGCTTGCCCCAGAATTCTTCTCTCTCCTGTTATTATTAAATTATTATTAATAATACAATTCTTATTAAGAGAGCAACTGTCATTCACTTGGTTTAAAAAAATAGAAGAAAGCAGGGAGTATTTCAAATGCTGCTGCAACAGTAAATACCACCTCTGGCACATTTGTCCTGGAAGAACAGAGCACGATTTGGAATACCTAATTGAAATGTGCTACAGGAGATAAGGCTGGCTGCAGAGACTGACATTTAAAAGCAGGAGACACCAAACAAGACATGAAATATCACTGTTGCTGTCTCAAAGCAGAAAGCCACTTTCACAGAACTGAAGCTTTCTCGTCCTCCTGCCTTCCCCAGCTCCAACAGACACAGCAAACAATTAACCCCTTCCCTCATGTCACCTGTAAAAGCCACCCCCACAAAAATATTCAGGTTGGTACATTTTCATGTAGTTGCTCTTTCCTGCAAATCACGCAGCCCTGCACAATACATCTTGTTTTCCCTCTCCCCATTCCCTCTGTGCAAAAACTTATTTCTTCCCTGCCACATCAATGTGTCGAATTCCAGCACGCAAGATGCTGGAGGCCAGGCTCTCCTCCTGCCTAACCCTGCCTGTGCACCCTCATCTGTTTCTGCTTACTGGCCTCTGAAAACAAGAATTGGGATGCTCCTTCTCAACAGGAAGAAAATCTAGGGACCGTGCTGGAATACAAAAGTTGAGAAAGACCCCTTGGCACATCAGTAAAATTCTGAATGGTGAAGTGTTTGGCTGCCTAGGCTTTTGCTGCCTTAAGCAGAAGGAGCACTGGTGCCTTTGAGCCACCTGAGCTGCCATAATGGGCAAGCAGCAGGGAAGTAAATCTAGTGGATTCCATAAATGCACAGGTTACCCCAAACACATTTCAAGCAAGGATTTAATTAGAAAGTTACCATTCATTAAAAGAGCATCAATTGATTATTTCAACCACATGTGTTTTTTTCTATGCCAGGACAGTAGGGTAAAGATTTGGGTGCATATTGGAGCCAAGCATTTTGTGCTGCTCAGTAAAAATCTTAGTGTTTTTGAAGGAATAGCCTTGGTTGAAAAGCTGCTTTTTAAAAAGCCATCAGAAATCATCCTGTGGAGTGGAGCTTGAGTCATTAGACTGTCCATGCCAGCAGACTCATCACCAGTCTTGAATAAAAAGAGAAATCCTAGCTTAAGAGAAATGAGATATTTTTAGATGTAAGATTTAGATTTTTGGTTTCAGGCTATCAACCGACACTTTCTTTCATACAGCTGCAGTTGATTTCTCCTTGTTTCCCTGAAACAGGATTGTCCAAAGAAGGAGGTTCCTTTCAGTCAAAGGTAAGATACAGAGTGTAGAAAGGGCCACTGGTTAACCAGAGACACAGGAGATCCGTTTTCCTGAAGCTATTCTAGTTGCTCCCAAGCAGGCAAAGTGGCACTGCACAGCAAGTACTGCCAAGAGAGAAGGTTCTGCTCTACCTTATAATTAGGAACATTAAACAGTTGTGCCTTTACATTAAGCCAGTTTGGAGATCAGCTTCTGGTATATATTCCAACCCTTGACGGCTTTCAGTTGCAGGATCAAAATGGACAGCTCTGTGAAGGTTTGTGTGTCTAATGAACAGGTTTCTTTCCCTCTATATAGGCACTGAGAGCACAGGGGCTAGAGCACATGACTGGAGCCAACAGGAAATACAGCAAAACAAATAGAACATAAAAACAATAAAAAACTTCATAAACATGTAATCATCAAATGATGATATTTCAGATCCTACCTCATTGCTCTACCTTGAGAGGAATGTTTGGGGGAAGCAAGAAAAGCAGCTGAAAACATACACAAAGCTAACAGACATAACAACAGAAGACCCCTGCCCCTACGAGCTAGCTGTGTTCCTCAATCAGTATTTACTCTATGTTTTTTAAGTAATGAATAAGAAACTTCTATATGTCTCATTTCACAGTTAGGACTTGAAAAGAGGGTTTTGCTGGAGTACACATTGCTTTTGCTTTCCAAAGTCTCAGAAGAGCATCCACAGATCTGTTCTGAAGAAGAGGTGCTTCAGCTGCTCTGCAGGATGAATACATTGGCAATGCAGCAAGTAGAATGTCTGCTGCACCAGTTGGAAGGACAGGACTATCAATGCTGCTGCCTAAGCTCAGCTTCAAGAGATCTGTCAGATCACAGATCCATCTAGCCTTGCATACCAGCCACCACAGTGATCCATAAATAGATGTCTAAGGGAGAGTGAGAACAATGCAAACAAATTACAGTGCTATCCTCCCTCTGTTTTCAAGTTGGACTTGTTGTTCAGGGTGTCATTCCTTCGCATTTTGTAGCACATGATGCATTTCTCTTCTATTGAAACCCTATGCCAAATTCTGGATGAGTTCTGACCATAAAACCCAAGACACAGAACTAGTGAATTCCGTGGTCCCTGAAATGGCACTTCAAGGTAGAAAGCTTGATAAACAACATGACTCAGACAAGAAACAATCAGAAGCCTCATCAATACTTGCATCACAACATTTCAAAGATACATTACTCTTCAGATTACCTCAGCTCATTTGTCTTGTCTGGCCCATCTACAGGAGCAGCAGTACTAGGAAGTTTGCTAGCCGTCTCTCAAGACAGCCAAGTGTAGTTACAGAACTGGAAGACAAGGTAGGGATGAGACTGGAATTCAGATTCATTGGCAGAGGGCCCTAAACTGACCCCAGAGTAGCAGCAATAATACATCAGGAACAAGATATCATGGCATAGCAGGGTATGCAGAAACCCAGAAAGTGGTGAGAGAAGTGGGGAAGTAGCATATGAGTATATGCTTGAGCATGACAGCCTGTCTATGCTTCCCCCAATCTGCAGTTAATATTACAAGCTCTTTGTTTCTGCAAGTGCTGAACTCATCCAATTCGGCTTTGAAAAGCCTCTAGTTCAACAGGGAGATATTGATGAAATTGGTGCTGGGGCTTTACTCAGGCACAAGTTCATGTCCTCAGCACCCCAGTCTGTGTTCTTGGGCATCCTATGAACACAGATTTAAGTAAAATCACACCTTATTTTCTTCAATCTTTTCTATTCATCTCTTTCCTGTGTTCTTCTATTTTAAATAAATAAAAAAGCCCCCTTTCTAGTCACATTTCCAGAAATCACTGTTCTTCTAGGAACAGCTTTGAAAGTGCCCAAAAGCCAGATGCTTCTACAGGAGCATGGAGACAACCACATGTTTTAGGTACGAGTTTGAAGTAAAGGTTACTTTCTGCAGCCACTGCTTGATTCTGCATTCCCTACAATTACTTCAAATTAGGGTGATCATAGCAGCTATTTCAGGCTCATGCTGCAGTGAGACTAGTGAGAGAAATACTTCTTAGTTTTAATCTCTCTGCTAATTGTGCAGCTAAACTGGGAAAGGGTGTGGTGAGTGAACATGCAAACATGTGCACTGTGCAGTGTAAACTTGTCCACCTTATTTTCAGTAGCTTCCAGTTCAATCTTCCCCTTTTTTGGAGCAGCTGATGGATGCTGGCAGGAAAGGAAGGCAAAGAGAGGAAAAAAAAAAAAGAGAGCATTAATCACAGCTTTTTTTTTTTCCCCCTCTTACTAACTGAAGTCCTCCCCAGTGAGACCATCCTAGATTGATGTGGCTCTAGAAATAGACAGGACAATTCAGGTGAACTAGCCAGTGAATAAAGCAGCCCTCCTGGAAAGACAGCTTCCTCTCTCCTCCAGACTTGCATCCCATTGAAGAAGTGAGTAAATCCCTATACATCAAGATAGCATAAAACAATAGGGGATTGGCTTCAATTACGCATGACTTCTTCCTGTTTGTGTGCATCTGTGCTCCTCCACTCCCTCATCACCCTTACAAAGACTTCTCTTTCAGTACATTTGACTAATATCAGCCCTTTCATTGCTTTCACTTCATGGGATGTTGGAGATACTCCCAGCTGTGCAGAGCCATTTTAGGACTATGCAAAGCACACCCTGGCAAATTAACTTTAAATGCATTCAGTGAATCCCTATGGGAGATCAATAATAGAAGCAGTGCAACTCAGAAAGGATGGGAACTAGGGAACTACCAGGCACTCACTATCTAAAGAGCATGGAAGTCCCATGATAGCAGACAGAAGGAACCAGAGGAAGCCACAAGGAAACACTAGAAAACATCATGGAGTTGATGGTGGTTGTTTTTCGTCTGTTTTTTTTGTGGTTTTGTTTTGTAATAATATGGGGTAAGAATCAAAGTAAGCATTTTTCTGAGTGAATCAACCTCACAATTAAAATGTACAGATTATCCAACTCTTGCAGCCAGTAACTCAAAAGCAACTAGTAAGCAGAGGTCAACACCACCACAGGTGTGTACCACATCATTGTTATTTGAGGGAATAAGAGGCAAGATTGGCTCTCTATTCTCTCCTATTGAAAGGCTAAGAAGCATCTAGAAAGAATCAGACCTGAAACGGCCATGGCATTAAGTCTCTTCTGGTATGAGATGACCTTTCAGAAAAACACGCTGGAAACACTGATACTCACTGAACACAAATGCAATTACATGGTGCTGCCAGTCAGAATAAATACACAACCACGCTGTATTGTGGCCAGTGCAGTAGGTGAAGCAGAACAGACCCAGCCCAGGAGGCCAGGCCTTAACCTCCTCCAGCAGCCTCAGAGCTCCTACTGTCATCCAGGCTTTTACCAAGTCATTTAGAGTGGAAGAAAAGTTTTCTGATATTCTAGGGATGTTCCTGCCCTCACTTCTTTGTGAAGTCTGTAGCCAAACAGGGTCCTCCTTCTGCCCTTGACTTCTAATGAGCCCTCCCTCCTCACCAGCACCTTATTTACCTGCATTTTCACCTCAGCAGTGCCTGCCCATGAGCCAAAAGATCACCGAAGTTAGTGAACAATTGAGAGCAGTTTAACAAATTTAGAGATTTTTTAAAATAAGATAGATTCATGCAACAGAGCACACCACTGTCCCAACCAAAGTCAAGTAGTTGTACAACCGTGGCCTGCCTTTAAAGCCCAGGACTGGGTGCTAGGAAACAAACCTATTCCGGGCTTAGCTAAAGACACCTATGACGACAGACAAGCCATTAAACCTGTCCCTACTTACTTCTCCCACCTAAATAATACTATAAAAATAAAAAAGTGATCAGCTATGACTTTGTGACTCATCTGTATCTAGAGGACATCTAGAGGTTCACGGGAATAGTGGGCACAGAAGGCCAATCTTGGCCATATTGCTGGTGACAGTGCAGTAGTTCACGCAGCAGCAAGCTCATGGTCAGAAAGCCCCTCCTTAAATCACTGAAGTCTTTACAGTGCTGCAAACAGCCACAAATGGAGGACAACTAATAACTCTACTGGGTGCCTTCGTAGGGTTTCCAATCACATTTCATACTCATAGATCTCTCTTGGGTCTATGAGGGTCTAGTGAACATTGTCAAAGTGAACTGTACTAGGTGAGCTACCAGCAGTGCAGCTGGACAAACCAGAACAAATGGCTTCCAGGAATGACCATCCTGGTCATCATGGGACAAGGTCTCCAGCAAAAGTTAAGAACTTCAGAGAAATTCTGAGGTGAAAGTTCAAGTCTGTCCCTAGGTAACATCATACGATAAAAGCCAGAACTGCTACAAAATGACAAGTTTCTTTGGAGCCCCTTCTGGAAGGTGAAAAGCTTGTGCAGCAGTGTGAACATGCATGTCATCACTTCCCTCTGGGAAGGTAGCACTGCATTTTATGGCTTTATTTCAGGTTTTGCTGACTTGACCACACAGAATAATAAAACAGATGGAAGCTCTGATTTTCTAGGACAAGACTAGTATGTGAAAGTGAACAGTGGAGGCAGAGCAGTGTGGCAGGGGAAATAACTCATGGGATGCTGTCTGAAGGAGGATTCTGGGCTGAATGGACGAGTTACCAGAATCCTTGTTATAGAGGGAGAGCAGAGCATATAATGTAGACAGGAAGGTATTGAAACACAACATGAGGAATGGGGCAACCAGAAAAACAAACAAACAAAAGACAAAACAAACAAGCAAAAAAAACCCAACAACAACAACAAAAAAAAGAAATATTTCTCTCTGAGAGGACAACGCCTTTCAGAGTCATGCACCTATGGTCTGCTTAACAGAAAGAACACTTTCACATCCATTCAAGCAGCTACAGATCTCTCAGGGCTGGGCACCCAGATTGGACTCAGCGAGAAGGTGAGAAAGGATTTTTCAGGTCTCTCCTCTATAATCAGCATTATGCAATCTTCTCAGAAATAAATAAATAAATAAATAAAGTAGCTCAATCTTATACTTTTTCAGAATGTTGGGAGTAAGAATAGTGAATAAAACCTCAGCCTTTCCAATGAGCAGTACACTCAGATAGTAAAACAGAATTAGGTAAAAACTATTTGCAGTTCTAGTCAGAAAGACCAGAGCTAGTTAAATCTATGCAATTATTATATTTGTATTTTATAGAGAGCGTAGTATAAAGTAACATTAGGGAGGAACAGGCACAGTCCAAACATTTTTAAAGACTAAGTGTCCAAGGTTTAAAGTCTAAACAATTTTCAAAGGTCATCATTAAGCAAAGCTCCAGATGCTCCTAAATTCTGAAAATGAAGCTACATTCATAGCTACCCACTTATACAATAGCAATGCCAAAAAAATCCTGCTGACCTCCTCTAATGCACTTCTACTTCCTTTCCCAATATTAACAAGTGGAGTATCTACAGGAAGTTTAACTTCAAAGAAGCTTAGATAGCACATAGGGCTCATTTAGCCTATGTAGTAGTGGGAAATAAGTTACTTTTCAATTAAATGATAAGACAGACATTTCAAGGAATCAAGTCTCCTTTCCCTAAATTATAGCCTTAATTCAGTCATTACACATAATTATTAAATTTGTTCAAAATGATTAGATAGGCTTCACTTATAAAAGAGAAATAATGGGGCTGCCAGCGTTTGCATGTATCACTATTCAAAACAGAGACCAAAAGTTCTCCTTGGTGTGCAAGCCTATTTGTGGGTGCATGTGCAAACGTACCCATTTCAAATGGTTACACTTTTCAACACACTGAATGGCTGATGGAAAAGCTAAGTGCATCTAAGAGTTTTTTATGGGTACTATACACAGGGACTGTCTTGGGTGATTGAGTATACATATTTAAGTAAAAACAAACAAGCAAACAAAAAAAACCACACCACAAAACACACCACCACACAAAAAACCAAGCAGAATTTTGAGTAATAATGACTGAGCAATTTTCAATAGGCAAAATCAGCAATGCTGCAGGCAATGCAATAGCACTGCAAAATGCTCTGGATAGAACAGACTGCAGGGAAATTTCCAGAACTGATCAAAACTGTTTCCACTGAAAACATCTTTCATTATGAATTCAGTCGTTAGGACATATGCAGTAACATATATATTCCCCTTATTGAAAACTATTTGCTTCACTAGTGTTAATGACTGTCACATATGAAAAGTGTAATCTTAAGCACACGGCAAATTTTATTTCCTAATTACCAGGAAAAATAAATCTATTTTAAAATTCATTTTTTCCTCCTCTACCAGAGCCACTCAACTGTGATATACTTCAACGTGAAATATGATGTAATTCAACATGGTTTTTATCAAAGAAATAAAAAGAACAGCTGAAAAAGGATGCTTGCTGTGCGAAACAGTAAGCTTTCTTTGTCTTAGAAAACCAACACTTACATATTCACTAGTGTACTTATCATAAGCATTTATACCTAGAGAGCTGCTCCTAGATCCTTCCAAGGATCTCTAAGCAAACACTAAATGTGACATAACCCTCCTGTTAAGCGATGGTTATTCCTGTTTTTGGAGAGGTACAGGAAGGTTAAAATGACAGAAGCTGCATGACAGGTTGGTGTCCAAGTCAGGGACAGACAGCGCAGGAAGACTGACAGCCACGGGGGCTGGAAACAGAGCTGCCCGGTGGCCAGGGACAGCACTGGCCTGCCCTTTTGATTCCCCAGCACCAGCATGCGCTGAATTAAGCATGTTATTCACTCCCTGCAAAAAATGGAGAGGTGACTGAAAACTCAGAATGATAATCCTTATTTATTCAGCAAGGCCGCTTAACTGGAAGAGGTAACACATCAAGGGCTCAGCACAATTAATTGACACATTAAATGACAAACCACTGCCTCTGGCTTGCTTGCTGCCAGATGCTGACAGTTCTCACAGACTCCTCTGTTGCCCACTCACCATCAACACAACATCCCGCTGTAGCTCACAGACTGTCCTGGGGAGACAAGCACTTTGTAGGAGGATTCACTAGAGAACCCACTTGTGTAACTTCACTATTTCAGCCTGTCTGTCACCAAGTATCACATCTAGCCCAGGACTTGGGCAGAAGGAAAGCAGTAAGCCTCATTTAGAGCTCTGGGAAGGCAAAATGGAGGCTCTACAGCAGCCAGGGACCAAGGGAGAATATTAAACACTCAATGCCTAATGGAGCATCTTTTCAAATTAGCCTGACTGCCTTATTTGCTCTATTCAGACAGAACAAAGAGCTGAAATGTTACAAAGCATCTGCAGCACTAAGCCCAACAGGCACCCTCCCCCTCCTGCCAAGCTTGGCCATAGCTCTGCAATACTCATGCAGAAAGCAAAGGGGGGCAGAATGGGGTGCAAGCACCTCTCCACTAGCCCTCCACCATAGGCGTGTGGTGCTGGTAACATCCCTCACCACAGGCCAGTTTCCAGCTCAACCACTCCAACCACAACAGCTTTCTGTGGCTGTCGTCCCTTTTAAATAAGGCTTTCAATTAAAAATAAAGTTTCCTTCTTTTTAACCAAGAACTAGTAAAGAATATCTCACCAGATAAACCACCTGTAACTATTTTAGGACACGCAAACCTCATTTTCATATCAAAATGGGGACAAAAGTGTTAAATGCACTGGGGTGGTTTGACTGAACTCAGGAATAAGTCAGTAAAAATCCACAGCTCATGATACATAGACAGCCAAAAGCTGGAATGATCTCATAGGCTCTTTGAGACTTTAATAATTTTATAAAATACTTTTCTCTGACACTTCACTTCTCCAACCTATATCCACACTCCTCGACCAATCTAGTCAACATATGCCAGTGCCCAAATTAGACCACAGAAACTACTGGTATAAGACATATGCACGAACTGCACTCCCTGCTCTGCCCATCGCTGTGCGTGTTCATCCCAGCCCCAGTCAGCTGACTGAAATGTAAGCACTGGGACTACTGGCACCCAGTATAAACTGAAGATGGGGTTTTCTGCAGAGCAACCCTAAGAACTTTCTTGCAAACAGGGCAGGAAAACGTAATGAGTTCAGAGCAAGCACTGTTTAATTAGGGCAACACGAGCCATTGCAGCTTATTCAACACCCTGATCACCCTAGCAGTCCCCCACAGACAAGTGAGGCTTGCAGCAGACAGTGCTTTCACCTGCAGATGTTTTGCAATAAGAAAGGAAGAACAGAAGAAAGTGCATATAGCAAAAAGGCCCAAGTGTGAAAGAAAGGAGAGACTTCTTTGGAATTCCAAACTGAATTTGGGAAGGTAGTGGCAATTTTCAAATCAGAGCAGCCTGTTGGCCCCTTAAACATATCCTAGAAAACATTTGATACCAAATGCCATGAACTTCACCAGTGAGGAAAAACTAGCACCGGCATCAATGAAAGGACACATTAAAGGATGTGTCCCCCATTTCTGGTTCACCTCAGATCCAGAGAAACCCCTTTAAGAGAAGCCTGCTGGTAAGCTCAGCAAAACATGCATGCAGGGTAAGCCAAGGTATGACTCCAACCTGCTTCTCCATTACCCGAGTTGCCATGGGTCACTCAGCACTCTGGCATGTGCTGAACTTCCCTCTGCTCCCAGGCTCCCACCTTCTCCACACTCATTTGGAAACCCTCTTTGTCTTGAACATGCTTGAATTAAACATTCTCAACTCCTGCTGGAAAATAGAAGGTAGGAGGGTCAATGAATGTCTAGTTTGGGAAAGCTGGCATTGATTTAGACAAGGTCAGGTGTCTGTGTAAGGCAAAGCTGTTCATTTACATCCTGCACATTGCTTGTTACTCAACAGCATCCCAAATTACTGTCTGCACTGAAGCAGCCTCAAGATATCTACAGCGTATCAACCCTTGTCTTAGGAGCTGCCATGTGCTTTCTCTTGCTGTGGTATATTAAGAATTTAAGATTTTCCACTGAACCTTTCAAGGCTTTTGTTCAGTCACCTTAAAAAATAGCTGTTGCGTAAGGGTTGCCATGGTTTACTTGGAACCAAAGCACTTTCCTCTCGAGTTTTCCTCTTTAAAAATTAGAATAAATATCTAACATAAAACAACCCTGGAAAGGTAAACATTTTGACAGATAGAGTTTCAGCGAGTACTGTTGATGCACTCACAAAGACTTACTCTTTCAAAACCGTGGCAAGGTGTCTTCTGATGAAGATACTTCAAGCTCACCAGATACCAATGCCTCCATTTTCTAGGCTTTCAGTAACAGTTAACTGTTTTTGCAGAGGAATAAGCTGAGGACTGAGTTGACTTTGTATTTTTTAATAGCTATTCTAGGCTCTTCCTCGCCTTCTTGCAATGCAAGAGAGTGATCATATACAGCAGAATGTTGTCCTGGTTTTGATTAAAACAAGACCAACTTTCTTTTAGTTAATTTTCCTTTCAGTTAAGTTATTTTAAGTAACAGCACTTTTCTGAGGTTGGCTGCATGTTTTTCAGATAGTGTTCACTCTGCAGCTGATAATGGTAGGAATGGTATGCAGAAAAGGCCCAGGTTTATCCTAAGCGCTATGGCAGCCAAGGTTATTGATATATTGAGATATTTTGTACATCCCATAAGTGAGTTAGGCATACTCACGGGGAGGAGCAGACAGAGCAGATGACCCAAATAGACCAACTAGGTATTACATGTCATCTACTCATACACTGTGTAAAACTGGGAGACCATGAGGATCTCACTCTCTTCATCCATGGCTGGCATCTAAAGAGGACCCTGCCTGTTCTCCCTGCAATCCTGATCCCAGTTCCAGTCTGTGCATCCCTGAATCCAGTTCCTGTCTACTGTGGAGTCCAGTCAAGGACTTCCAGTGTTTGTCCCACAGCCACTGGCATGATACCAACCCCCTTCAGAGGCCACCACTGCGCAGGTGGAGAAATCCAATATCGGTTTTGTATATTTTGTAATATTTTCTCTCATTATTAGTATTAACTAAAGAATTTTTAACTTTCTAACTTGTAAGTCTCTCTCCCTTTTCCTCCCACTCTCTTTCCTTAGTGGGGAGGGCAGAGGGCTAACAGAGAGTGTCTGCCACAGTTTGTCACCCTGTAATAAATGCTGACAAATGTATATACAAAAAAAAAATTCTTTAATAGTTCTGAATCCTCTGTTATTTACATCACCTGATCCCCTCAGCAGTAAGGCAGCCTTTGGTTCCCACTAACCTGACCTGCAGTCCCCCTCCATCCATGCTGGGGATGTCTCTTCATTGTTTGAATAGAAGACCTACTAAAAGCAATTTATTCTTCACTGCCTTCTGTTTGGTTAGTTATGGTCCCATTAGGTTTGTTACAAGAAATACCTCAAGCTGCTTCCCAAATTCAAACACTAACAAGGCTGTCAGAAGTGTGCATTGACAAACCCATCAATACATTAGTTAGAGCAATGAGTCGCAGCAGCTTCTGCAAGAACCAAATCACATAGCAGGTCATCAAAACTAGTTCAGACTTCTCATAGGCCTCGCTATGTTATCACTAGGTGTAGAGCTATAAATCAGTTTGAGCAATCTCTGTATTTTCAAAGCTATAAGAAACATAACTGAGGGCAACTGAGTTCACAAGGCACAAACAAATAGTCCGTGTTTAGCTCATCGTCATTCCTTGCAGTGTCTTATTCCAAAGACCAGTATTACAGCTGAACCTTCCCTTCCACCACTGCCACATACACAAGCACACATACACCGAGCAGCTCTGCAATGTAGGAGTTAATTCCTTTGCATCGGCCAGAGACCGAAAGACACCCTCATGCTGCTTTCTGGAAATCTGAGGTCACCCCAGGACTAGTGCTTCAGCTCCCATGTCTGGCTTCCAGACAACAGCCTCAGTTCGTGGCTGTCTCCTGCTCCTGACACAGTTATACCACAAGCCAGTGGCAACCAAGACACAATATACAATTACGTTCATGTTTTGTCTCCCGTTTTTGCCACTTGTGAAAAGTCCTTTAAACAGCAACACTGCACAGGGCAGAAAAGTCAGGTAATATGACAAACATTCCTACCCCTACAACAGTGGCCTTTCCTCAGCAAAATGTCAGAGGTTTTTAGAAGTGCAAGTGGCAAAGGAGCAGGGAAGAGATTCTGCTGATATTGAGCCCCCCATGCCCCACTGTGCTGAGGGAGGAGGTCAATATGTGTCGTCTTCCATCCAATGCTCTTGGATGGAGGCCAGGAGAGGGATAGGCACAAAAGTATACTAGAAAGTATACTATAGCCTGACTGGGTTATATACTCTTCCAGATACTTCCTCTTTTGGATGATATTGGAGATCAGATACTTGCTCTGACCCAGTGTGGCCACTCTTATGTTTATCTTATGATTGACAGCTGCCATCAACTATTCTTCTCTTTTAGGAAAGCCTGATGCAATTCTTTACCTAAAGAAGCAAGCTCAAATGAGAGCACTGCAACTCTCCATGTTCCAACCCGGGCCACTGAAATGACTGAAACTGCATGAGCTACACATTCATCCTGGCTTTTATAGTAAAGCGCAACAGGAGCTTTCAAACGCCACCTCTGCAAGAGCTAGAGGCTGAAAACAGATTACTTCAGTATTGCAGGAAAATCCAGCAAATGTTTGGGAACACTATGAGCATCTTCAGGGTCAGTGTGGGGCACTGTATCATTTGCCGTGGTGAAAGAAACACAATGCTCCTGTAAGCAGGCAGGCAGTGCTTCCTCATTCCATTAGCCTCAAAGCAGCAGAGATCTTTGCTCTCCAGCTCTCTGCTTCCTATCTCCATTAAGCTGGGCAGCCTTGTTTGAGCCATTCTGATTAAACTATGCAAATACTCAGTCTGGCCAACCACTGCTTTCATGGCTGTACCAGCTGCTCACAAAAGCAAACCAGAAGAAAAACTGTCCTGTCTGTGCAGGAAATTGAGCTTATGAATAACATGCAAATGCATGAAATAACAGTCATCTAAGTTTCTCATCATAAGCATATCTACCTACGTGTGCTGATAAACACATCCTTCCACAAACAGTTGCACACTTGCACAGCCTTATCATTAAATTACCCATTTGCACGTTGACAGGTTTACTTCACGTTTGCATAAAATGTCACTTGCACATAGTATCACAAACCCCAGCTCATATTCACACAAGCAGTCATGTAGACATGCCCTCAAACACTAATTCTGCCATTTACCTTATCTTTCCCTCAACCAAAGAGGCACAGGTACAATTACTGGCACATGCAGTTCCCATATATATCCCTGAAGATCCTTTTGAGCTACAGCCACTGAGTAAGTTTCAGCCACTCTATGTATGTCCTGAAATGAACTAAAAGACAATGCCAAATTCTGAGAAAGTAATGAGCGTAGCTGTTAAAAAGATATTCAAATACATGTATTCTCTTATAATCATAGTCACTCTAAGTTAAATCAGAAAATATAGGAATTTGTAGAAGAACAAAAGCTGAGTAGGAACCTCGTTAAAACAGTGATGACAGACTGGCTTGCAGGAGAGCTCTTGGGTTGGAAGGAATCAGTAAGAATGTTGCTCAGGATTCAGCTTTAGAGCACATCTCACATAATACATTAATCTGACTAGGCACAGGAGCGGAATATGCTAAACAAGTTTGCTGACATTCAGGTAGGAGGTACTGTTAATACCGAGGAGGACTAGACCATCATCTTCAGGACTGGAGTAACAGAAAGGGGATGCACTGTAATACTGTCCTACTTTTTGCAACAAAATACCATAGTCACATCACTTCTAGATACCCTGTCATCAGTGACAACTGCTCTCCAAGCAAGCCTGGCAGGTTGCATACCCTCTGTAGCTACCATTCCCTAGACACTAAGGTCCTCCTTGGCTATCACCAAAGAATCTCCAGGCCTTCCAGCATGCTAAAAATAGCTGGTTTGGTGGCAATTTCACCTCAAATTCTTTAGCTTCATAAGTGCTTCAAGAGCTGAAAATATAACACTGCTGAAGAAGAAGAAATAAGGGCCACACAAGTTTTGCTTTGCAGTTTCCAAATAGACTCTATCACTGTAGTGCAGTGAAGCTGGGTGCCTATTCTTCCCCTTGTTTTATAAAGCCACAGACAAAAAAGCCTCTGATAGCAGACACTGTAATCAAAAGCTTAAGATCACCCAAAAAAAGAGGTTTTATTTCTTTTGCCCCTAAAGCAAGATTTGTGGATTTTTTTTTTTTTCTGTGAGCTCCTTGTTGGTGCCCAATCTCAGAAAAAAAAAGTGCTCTCAGTGCTCCTCTGACATGGTGGCCATCACTCCCCCTGTACCAAGAGTACAGTACCCTGTCCACTACCTTATATTAAGGACAGAGAAGCCCAAGATAATTTCCCAGTTATGCTGCTTAGTCCCCAAATCCTGACAGCTCCCAAGTCCATCATCTCACTTCCATGTTCTCCCTGCAGACTAGGATGCCAGACCCCATGGCCAAGGATCAGGTGGTCAGGTGTCACCCCCAGAGCAGGTGAGGCAACAGGGGGCTGGTGGGTGAACCAGAGAGCCTAGTAATGCACAGGGACAGACAGACCACAGGAGCTCAGAGCTGAAGGCTGTCCAACAGGCCTCAGGCTGGGGAACCCATGGAGGCCCATGACTTCAGTCCTTCAGGAGCCACCTCAGTCAGACCAGGCAGGGCACAGCATTGAGGGGATAACCCAGCACCAAGGGCACTGTGCAATAAGTATCTTATTTTCCTACATACTGCTGAACGCTGAAACCCTCCAGACCCAAGAGCAGGCATCACAAGCTACTGTCACCATGCTATACTTATTGAACTGCTGCCTCCATTTCCCTAAGTGACCAGCTATGGCAAGACAGAAAAAAAAAATGCACCAGGACAGAAACAGCCTCTTGTCTCACTCTGACCACCCACACTGGAGCTTTAGCCAGAAATCTGTCTTTGACAGGTGATTTGTCAAACAGCAGGTCTCAATAATTTCTTTGGTATCTAGCCTGTATTTATTTTTGCCCACACAAGACTTCCTCATTGGTGAGGAGGTCTTCATTCCTCTGTCCTGTGTGTCAGAGGGGCCCCCTATCATCCATAGACATAGACACTCTTCCCACTTCTCTAAACAGAGCTCTGCTCATTCTCCATGCAGTCCTGCACACATGCTGTTTTTCACCAGCATCAGGAGTCAAAGACAGCAGAATAAAAGAGGCATCCTTGGAACCACAGGAACAGTCTTCATTTCATATCATGACAGAGTCTGAGGGAAACTAATTTGAAGAAAAGGGTAGGTAGGAAGGCAAGAAACAACAGTTCTTCCATTTGATTATATTTCAGATACAAGGATTTTTTAAAATTTCCCTCTTTTTTCAACTATGTAGAAAAGCAAAAATGATAATCTGGAGCTGGTAAGCTCTTTGAAAACCAAAGGAGCTGCAAAAGAAATTAAAATGAGTTCAATATTTATACAGTGCAGCTCTAATTAAATTAACAGACACACAGATGTGCTGAGAGATCAGCAACCTACCTACTTTTCCTGAACACTCTTATTCTTCGTTATCACTGCAAAATTTGTAGCCAATTACTAACACAACTGCAGCTTCATTTAAAAACAAAAAGGAAAATCAGGGAAAAATATAAAAGTAATAGTACCTTGCAAGGAAAACAAAGTAAAATAAGAGTTCAATCCTCCTTCCTGGCATGGATGCCCCATCAGGTAAATATTTGAGAGCAGCATTCATCTTTACAAAAAAACTCTCAAGTTCCTACTCTCTCTGGGAGCTACTAAAATAGTACCACAGTGCAATCACTAGTAAAACAGAGAATCTCTACAGTTCCATTCAGTTTCTGCAACCACATCTCTTCCAACTATCCCTTCCAGTCAGTGCCATCCCAAGCAAGACCGACAGATTCGAACAACTCAGCTCTCTGCCATCTAGTGGAAACTGCAACCCCCAGCTGTGCACTAACCCTCCCAGGGATGTACAGAAAGGGCTGTGTCAAAGGGCAGAGATATACACTGCTTTCACACTTTATCAGATTCCTCACTGTGGGTGAGGAAACCAGGTTCCCAATTCCTGCCCAGTGAGTGTCCTAAATGCTAAACTGCTGAGCCACGTTTATGCTTGTATGCTTGCTTGCTCTCACTCTGCTCCCAAACATCATGAATATTTAATTACTTCAAGCAGAGAAGAGAGTCTTCAGTAACAGGCAGAAAGAGACACACCTTCCATTCCAAAATTATCTGCTGGCTACAGCAGACTGAGAAATGCTACATAACCAGTGGCTTCCACAGGCAAGATGTGCTGCAGCCAGCGTGATGCTAGACAAAGAGGGCAGCTCCCATCATTCCCATGTGCAGTCTGGGACTGTGCTCCTGAGAACAAGTATTAGCCTGAGTGCCAAGATTATGGGTCTTGACAGTCACAAGCTAGACACCAGTGTTGAGCAGCACTGTCAAGAGAAATAACTGCACAGAGCTTTAGGCACTTCAAGAAATAGAAAACAAACCAGCCTAATGACCTCCAGCATCAGGCAGTAATGGGAGCAGGGAGGGAAGAGGATTTGGAAGATCTGTTGAGGACTGAAGAGGCAGTTAGATGGCACCAGATCATATTACTTTCTTTTGTGGATATAGTTCAAAGTCTTATTTGCTGATTTTGATCACAAAGTTCCCAAATAATTTAATAGGACTGCACAGAATCCCTGGACGTATCTCCAAACACAGGAGTGTATGAAATTATTTGTACCCAGACTTCTAGACACCTCTTAATGTAAAGCAAGAATACATGTAAGTGGTGCTAGTGTCAGAGTCCTCCACAGTACAATGCCTTACACCTCCCTGTCTCTCCCTTGCTCTCACCCTGAGGTTGCAGGAGGAACGGAAGTCATTCCTCAACACAGCATCACAGGGAATTTCCAGAGCAGCACCTTGTGCAAGCCCAACCTGCAACAGAGTCTCTCCCTTCTTCACCCCATCTGAGATGATCTGAAGTGATGTGCTCAAATTCACAGAGACAGTGGGAGGTGAAATCAGGAATACGGCTAACATCTTTTGATCCCCATTCTCGCCAGAGAAAATCCTTTCTTGCACCCTTTCTCCTGCCTTTTTCTGAACCCAAATATCTATGTGCATCTTGAGTGCAAAAAAATTTGTGGACCATCTACTTACCAAGGATCCTAATATGCTACAAGTAACATCTGAGTTGTGCACAAAATTTCTTAACCCCTACAGTTTTAATTCAAAAAGGTACAAAACTACCTTGCAGGGAGAAGGAAAGAAACAAGAAAGCCTTGCAAATATTTGCTTATTATACTATACCAGTTATTTCAGATCTTTTCTTTCTAACTCCACCTCTAGAACTTGAGGCTGCTTCTGTGGTTCTAGCAAATAACACATCCACCACATCAGACCTCAAAAGTCAACTTGGATCACACCACAAGTCTGTTTGCCCTGTACAGGAGGGTAGAGAAGGAATTTCCCTATACCATCATACTCAGAAAAGAATTGAGGTACACAGAGGATACAAAGGAAGGCTTGAAAGCATAAGTAATAAAGAAGACTATTCAGGGAAATAAGACTCAGGGAGAATAACAAAGTTCAGCATTCTTGCACTGTCCGTGTATCCTTAGGAAACCGAAGATAGCTTTTTTATCAGCTCTGAAGTGAAGTAGCCACACTCAAATTCCCCCAAATTATAACTAGCACCTGTTACCGAAGAGTTGTCACACTGTTAGAACTAGAAAAATCCAGAAGACCACTCACTACCTGGAGAAATACCAAACAGTACAACCATGATAGAAAGACAGGGAACAAGAAAAAGAATGGATTAAAGAGGAAAAAAAAAAATAAAAAAAAAAAATCAGGAAAAACCCTCAAGCGCGATTAGAGAAAAGAAGAGGCCAAGGGAAGGAAGAGAAGCAAAAAAATGAGGAGAATTTGAAAACGGAGACAGCTGGAGACAGGGTGGATTCCTAGATCCGACACCCTTTACAACAGTAGAGCTGGGGGAGACTGCTTTCTGCCTTGCCCATAAAGGCTCCCAGCCCATCTATTCACTGATCTCTACCCTTTCACTTTAACTGTTTGTTTCTTTTCACCAAAGATCTAGTTTTCCTTCCTTTTATCATTGTGGGCTTTTTTTCCCCTTCTGCCTCAGAGCAGCTGTCACATTTACTCAGGTCTCATGAACTGCTGTGCTGCGGGTGCGTGTGATTAATTATGCCGTTAGCCTTCATTAAGTCAGTGGATTGGCACTCTGGCAGAGAGGCAGCAGGGCCAGGAGAAGCTATTGAAAGTCAGCAGGATCTATGTCCCACAGTTTGTGTGTACATTGGTCATGCAAGGCCTTTGTCCTCAAAACCAGTAATATCTGAGTGGGTTTTGAATTATCTGACAAGCTGCAAAGTTTCTGCCTCGTTGCATGCAAGGCTCGGTTAAAAAAACAACCCTACAAAAGAACCTCACAGACACATGAGGTCCTGAAGTATTTTACTACCCCACATAGCTTGCTGCTGTAACCTACTTTGTTTTGACAAAGGCTTTGGCCTTCATGAAATTCTAAAGAGTTAAACCATTCCCCAAAGGTGCTGACAGCTTTCTTCCAGGATCACCAACTGTCCAGTGTAGCACACAGTCAAAATGCTCTTCTACACTTCGCAGAAAGAATGTGTTCAGTCTTCCAACAGCCTAGGGAAGGCAGCTTTATAGGAAGCATAAAACACTTTGTGGCATGGAATCAGCCTCTCCCATGCAAAAGCAAAGGACTTGTTCTCTGATGCTCAAAGGTTAAAGAAAAAACTGTTTCTTTTCAAGTTCAACATGTTCATCCGAGCTGATCCTACTCCATAATTGAGAAAGAGTTGTGGACACCTTATAGGATATAATTACAAACTAAAATCTCCAGGAGTCTCCACATAACTCTATCCTGCATAGCTAGGAGGCATGCAGTTCTTTAAAGTTATGATGAGTCCATGTTCTCTTTGGAGGGTTCACTACAGGTGCTGTAAGAGTTTTCCCTCAAAAGCTCTCCAGTTCAAAACACTCAAGTACAGTTTTTGACATTAAATTACTGTGATTTTCAAAAGTCTATGAGAGAATTTGAATGTGGGAAATAGGGTAGTTCAATCATTCTACTTATATCATGGAGGTTTGGGGTGGGGGAAGAGAGAAACCCTGAAACAAACCAATTTATCTCCAAAGGCATTATTGCAGTTCTTAGTCACCACTGAAAAGATCAAAGCACAAATGATTAATCACACAGCTCATTCTTTGCAGTTCCAAATCACCAAAGTTTGCTGTACCACAAATGTAAATTTTGTTACTTAGCAGGAACAACTACGAGTCCCACAGTTCCCATTGCCAGTGCTGCACCAAATCCAGACACAATGCAATAGACAAGGCACACCTTAAATTACTTCATCCTAGACTCAAGGACCACAGAATAAGCAAAGCTCATTGACCCCATTTGGGCAAGAGGATACCAAGAAGCTCCCTAGGGAATGGGCAAAAGTGCCTCCAACATGGGAAGCTTCGACAGATTGTTTGAGAGACAGAGAGATCAGATAAAAGTCCAATAAAGCAGATGCTGTAAGAGGATTAGAGCAAGCGGATTAGAAGCCTTGAGAATGCAAAGATCATCAGACTCACGATTCCTCTTTAAACATAATCAGGAACAAGTATCCCAGCCCCCGCTTCCCACTACCAATACTCCATGTCCTTATTTCCACTCTCCCTCCTCTTCCTCAGTATTTCTTTCAATCTTTCAACCTTCAATGTTCTCAAGAGGTGATTGTCATGTGATGAACCTCCATGAAGCTAAGTAAGGGAAGTTTCTAGAAATGTGTCAGGCTCCTCCTGGACTACAGGAAGCAGGAGGACTATGGAACTGGACAAGGACATTCCAAAAAAACTCAGGTCCTAACAGAATCAGCACTCAGCTGGATTACAAGCAGGAATGCTGGGGAGATTATACGTCCCAAATGGATGAGACCACTGCCAAGAACAGAAACCTAACTGCTTTTCCAAACATGCTACTATCCAAAAACCTGCAGTTCCCATGGCAGTTTCACCTGTTTGTTACACTCCGTTCACCTCTCCTTCAAGTCATTTGCAGATGGCTGAAGAGCCCACCAGGATCCACTGAAGAACTCTCAAGTTATGCAATAACTTCGCTCCCCTACCTTGAATCTGTCCACTTTGGGCTGTACTGTCCTTGTATACCAACAGCATTTATCCACAGGATTTTTTTTATGGTCTTCTAAGTGCATTTATAGCTGTAAGTGTTGTGAAAAGATCACTAAATAGTGAGCACCAGCACTGGGAAAACATGAAATGTATCGACAAAGAACACGTGTTGGGCATTTACTTAACTTGTCAATACAAACCTACAGACATCCAAAATCACGACATGAAACATTATGCTATTCATAGGACCAGCCACACTATGAACAGCACAGAGTCTAAGTGAAAAACTGTGCATATCTTGCAGGCTGAAATAAACTCAATCACTTTCAAGCAATTACAAATCTATTCATAACACACAAAGATTGAAAGTCATTCACGTGCTGTAAAAATGGCTGATAGTGCATGAAATTATTTGATGCACTATGTAACAATCTACTCAACTCCACTCAAAGGTAAACCATTCCAATATCAGTTTCACCAGACCCACAGAAAAAAGAAAAAAAAAAAAAACAAACACACAACACAAAAATAAAACCAGGCTAGCAGCGCTGGCAGTTGAAATGAACCAGAAAGTCAATCTATATTGACTCCATAACTGTAAAGATGCACATGTACAAGGATGGCAATTCACCTGTAGCTAATGCTACAGGTGGCAGACCTCCTACATACTAAGGCATAAGTTCTCGAACAGGAGTTTACCATCTTCTAGAGAGCACTTGCATTTAGACATACCAAACTTAGCTCTGAATATTGCCCCTAAACTTCTCACAAGCCCTCCTTATCCTTTCAAAATTGATCTGCAGTTCAGGTCACATACAGTCCTCCTCATGGTGTACCCTCCAGGATGTTGCCTCTCCACCTTCTCTCACTAAAGCCTGCTCTTTGTGCTCTGCATCTGAAAGTAAATAAAAGCAGATCCTTGTTTGTGTGTTCAGTAAGGGCTACAGTTTAGCTGAAGTCATAAATCACCACCAAACATTCTTCTGTGAATAGAGCACGTAAGTGCTAAACACAAAAAGCTGCTTTGCCCAGGATCAGCAGCAACAGCCACCTAACCCCAGGACTGCCTCTAGGATCCACCCTCAGATTCAGTCTCCCCAAATTGACACTGAGAACATAATGATTAGTCCAAGTAAATGAAATCCAAGTATTGGGCTGTGAGGAGGAGAAAGTAAGAAAGGAAACTCTGTCTGACATAAATGATTCCATTGAGAACTTCAATTAAATTGATTGATACAAGTTTGCCAGCAATAGGGAAAAGTGCCACGTACCTTCCCCAGTCTTATTTAGACTCTAAATAGCTAAGTAAACCAATAATGCAAGGGAAGCTATAAATCTCACTAGGGCCTGGTGACAGGCACTGTGCAAAGCTATTAGAAAGGAAGATTAACTTTGCTATTCAATCCTTTAGCTTCTCAGTTCCTTCTCCTCTTCCTGCTCCAAGGTCAGAACCTCAGTTATTTCCCCACACACATGTACTCTTTTCACCCTTACTTTGTAAGAGCAACATTCATGGTATGGAGTGACAGGCTGCAACACCCAAAGACCCCAAACAAACAACACAGAGGAGAGCACAGGTCAACCACTGTCGCCCCCAGGGTCCCAGAGAAGCCTCTGCCCTAAGGATCCTGTTGCTCAGATCCATCAGCCCATATCTAGGTTTCTCCACAGACTGCATCCACACAGGCCAGCAGAACTAAGATGGATGTTACAGAAACGGGCTGTTATACACTTGCTTGACTCAAGGTAAAACACACATCAGAAGGTCTATACAATTATCAGAAGGTTTGGTCCAAGCCCATTCCTTACAGGAAGGAATTCAACTGTTTAGCACAGTGATTCAAAACATACATACCTCAGCTCTGTGCATCACTTCTGCTTACTCACAGCTGCTGCTGCTTGACCTTTCCCCACAGAAAGACCTAATCTCTCATCCTGATGAAAAAAGTACAAAAGAGGGAAATAGGGGGGAAAAAAGACAGCAGAAAATAAACTGGGAACAGACACGAGCAGAAAAAGCTGGATGCAGAGAAAGTAAATTCAGCTGTATCATGGGGACGCACAATAGCTCCCCCTGATTACCCAAAAAGTTATTCCTTCTACTGGAAAAATAGAAGTTAGAGGCATCTTTCCTTTAAAAATGAAATCTGTGTTAGAAGCATAGGCAAGCAGCAGCATTTTACAAGTCAGGAAAGCCGTGATACTCTCAATATAAAACTACAATAGTCAATGTAAGCAGAATTTCTAAAGATGTGTCGTGGTAGGGCAGCTGATGGGGGACCAATTAGAGGAAAGAAACTGAGATCAGCACAGAAAAAGGCCATTTTGTTTTGAACTCAGAACTCTGAAAAGTGCTTTGCCAACGTACCCAAACCTGACCCACTCTTTGAGGCCTTGATAATTAATCTCTCTCCTACACCCCTCAATCTTGAACTTAACCATTTCTGCTATTAATGCAGTTCAAGTACCTGAAACCTGAACATCTGCCAGTTGCTGAATTATGTAGTAAATGTGCAAAACATCACAATTGCAAACTTGCATTTATTGAACTAACACAGCCTGTGAAGCCCAGCACCTTGGAGATGAAGTAGCATGTTAGCTTATCTACATCTCTACTGATAATCTGCTTTATATTCTCCAGGGAGCTTTTCTTTTTCTGGGCACAGTGGGAAAAGAAAAGTATGGGAAAAGTATAGTAAGAAGAAAAAAGACAACAGAAAGAAAATAGAGGCAGTGGAGGGAAATCTTAATTAAAAAGAACAATCCATTTGATGGGGAGGTATGGTTCCCGAACTCCACTATGTAGAAGAGAGAATGAGACAGCAATTGGCAAACACAGGAAAACAGCCAACCATTTTGATAATAAGAATGTTGCCTCCTGTGACCTACTATGATGAAAGAGAAAGAAGTATCCCTGAGACCCATCTGCACCCATCTGCTTTTAACCACTGTGGCAGGAGCTGTGCTGACAGACTCCCATCTCCTGGTAGATCAGATACCACAGAAGACAAATTTGAAAAATAAACAGTCCCCATTATTAAAATAAAGTTATATATTTGGGCATATATACATACATCTCATCTGTCAAGGTTTAAGGTTGGCAAGCATGCTAGGGATACCCCAGAAAATTCTCATGTACCCCCACTACTGTTGCTTTGCAGTTGTCAGATGGAGGGCTTATTTATAGCTCAAGGGAAGAACTACAACGAACATCTCAAAATAACTTAATGAAACAGCCCTCCTGAAGCAAGATCCCCACAATCTACTCCTGAAACCCAGGTCATAATTGTAACTCCACTTCCCTACCAGCAATTTTTTTTTTTGTTTGATTACTCACCAGGGAGTGAAATGGTTGCAACTTTATCAGCCTGTTGCTGAACTGTCCTTCCATAAGCAATTCTTATCTACAAAGTCTCTCCAGCCTCAATAGTTAAGTCCCTTAGTACCCTGCAGCCTTCATGCGCATTAGTTAGGCTAATGCAGCCTCAAGTCTTGTTAGGTAGCTCCCTCCCAGGCATCATGCACATATAAACACTAAAGATTTTCCACAGGAGATCACAATGGGAGATAGGCTTGCAGAGAGTGAAGGATTCTTAAGGACAGAAATCTGTGGCTGCAATTTACTGGACAGTAAGATACGCAAGAAAAACATTTGTCAAAATACAAGTAACAGCAAACCACCCAATCTGGGCACCTATCAAGGGAAACATAGACTTCAGCTCAACAGCTGTCATACCAGGACAGGATTTATCACTGCCAGTGAAAAGCAACCAAACAGTCATTAAAAAGTACGTCCTACACAGAGAGAATAAGACAGAGAGAAGAACAGGAGAAGTACATAGGGACAAGTATTCATCTGGCATGGGCAAAGACAGACCTCTAACAGGCTGCAAATTACATGGCATTTAGGTATGAGAACAGGATCCCACAATCTCTGTTCATTAGTTATCATTCTGTTTGGTAGTTTTTGCTAAGCTGAAGCAGCAGGATTCAGTTTACAGGGCACAGATGTGGAAAACAAGAACCCAGATCTATTCCTGCAGATCTGCTGGTAGATCTGGCTAAGGTAACTCCACAAGCAATGACTCATCGTGGTTGTAACTCCAGAGGAAGAGCTGGAGGGGCCAGGCAGTTGTGAGCAAACCTGGTCTCATCCGGGAGAGGGCACTGGTAACACGTTAACCAGATCCTCAGGCTACCAAACACCAAAATGATGGAAAGTTAATACTAAATTGAAATATGTATACATAAATATGTCTTCAAGTTCTAGTAGTTTGATGGTTTGTAAAATTAAACACTGCATTCTCCTAAACTAATACAGTTAAGTCCTCTGCACTTCTGTAAAACCAAGGGTATTCCTTGCCAAGGGATCTGCAGAAGCATGTGCGTCACTACCAGGCACTGGTGTTTGGCCAGGAGTGAGCAGAGTAGTTCACCAAACATAGATATTATGGATGCTGCCAACAGAGGTGCTCCAAAAAACTCTGCATGGGTTCCTGGAATTTGGGAAGACAGACTTTTACTTGCAAGTTGTGGTTAATCTTGGAGACCTTTCTAGGCTGAGCTTCCTATGGACTTGCTGCTTCCCTCTGTTCCCCTTCTTTCATTCGTGGAAGTTCCAAGCCCCTCAGGTCAGAATCAGCTTGCCACTTCCACACCACAAGCTGTAATATTTGGTTTTGGTCTGCGTGCAAAACTGGCTTATCCCAGTGCTGGAGACGTGTTACAGTTTCAGATCTTGCACTAGACTAGTGGTGAGTTCAGAGCGATCATATATGCAGCAACTCTCATTTAAGCTACGTAAGCACATTGTTAGCTCTTTCAAGAGATTGAAACATCTCACCATAAAATCCTGAGGAGATCCCAAGTGCATGGCTGCTGTAGAAGATAACATTCAGGAGCCTCAGCAGTTTGCACTGTTCTCAGCAGCTCTTATTTTTCAAACTTGGCCACTGAGGACCTGTTTCATTCTGAGCCTCTGACTCAGCCCAAGCAGCCTCACTTGCCAACTCTCGCTCTAACCAGCTGCAAGTGCTCTCCCCACTGCACGAGAGCAAGGCTGCCCCTGAGAAATAAGTACAACTCCTCATGTAGCCTGACCTGCCAACACTCAGGAAACGTGTTGGTTGTACAGCAAACACACAGCCATTTAGGAGCTCAAATCCGGATACCCTGGTCAGTCACCACTCCTGTCAGCGGTGGGGTTGGCTTCTGATGTCCGCGCTCTCTCAGCCCAAGGACCAAAAGAGTGAAAGGAGATGATACATCATTAACCGCTTAGCAACATCAGCTTTGCAACACAGGTGGGCAGTTTTGATTTCATCCAGTAGAGGGCAATAGTAGCATAGGAAAGAAAAAGCAAATTATAGCACTTCATGCACTAAAATAAACAACTGAAAGAATGAAAGGCCCTGATCTAGCAGCACTGATCACAGAACAAAGCACTTAGTTTGTCTACGTGCTCGTTCCATTAAAAATCTCCCCTCAGCTCGGCCCCGTTCAGCAGCACACTGCCCTTAGATGCTTATCTCAGGTGAGATTTTTACTGTTCTGACTAAAACAGAGAAAAGAAGGTCTGCCTTGGATCATAGCAGAAGCAAACAAACATTTCTGGTGGTGTTCATTATTAAAAAAAAAATAAAAAATAAAATGAAAAAATAATCCTTCCACTCCACCCAACTTCAGTCTGCACATTTGGTAAAGCCTAAAATACTAATGCTTCATATTTCTCCCCAAATTAGCCTCTTCGATATTGACCACTTCTTACACACAAAGAGATAAAACATGCCAGAATTTAAGTGTAAATTTAATGGAGCCAGCTTATGCTAGCTAGGACCTGAAGGTGGTTTTCTATGACCAAGCTGTCATGTACATACAGTCATCACACATGTCTAAAGCTTGTCAGAGTACAGTCACAAATCATGCTCTAACAGCGTCTTCCAAAATGAGCTTCAGAGGTTAACTCAATGTATTTTAAAAAAAAATTACTTTCTTTCCCAATTTTATAAATAAAACTCTCTGCTTCTATAACCTTTCTGTCCCATGACTTCAAAATAATTTACAAATGTAAATGAGTGAAGTCTCACAGGAACATTTTGGTTTTGTTCCACTCAAGCAAATACCATTCTTTAGAGACTGGGAAGTTGAGGCACATGATGTGATAGTCGTTTTCCTTGAAGTCATACTATATGTCTGCAAAGGAAAAAAAGATAACTTTTTCTCCAGTTTTTCTTTTTTTTTCTTCTTGTATTTTAACCATTTGTGCATACTGCTATTTATGTTTACTAGCTAAAGATATTTTTGTTTCTTCTCTGAGGTCCTTCATTGTCCTCAGATTATGGAGCTGGGAGATGGAGAGAAATTACTTCTCTATTTACACTCTTCTGCTGTTATATTTATTTGCTTATAAGCAAGATGGAATGGATCCTGTCCCACATTTCTGCATACATATTTAGATGTCTAGATTTCATGGACCTCTCTGGGACCTCCAGCACATAGTAGCAGTAAGATGCCTCTGTTTCTTTGTGGATATGAGTCTTAGCTCTTCCTCTCTCTCCCTACCAGCAAACTAAGACCAATTCCACACAGTGGAGGTGTGAACTCTCTCTGCTGTGTGATATGTCTGCTCTGTGTAATGGTGATTTTTTTTGAGCTAGCTATGATTATGTTTATGGTAAAAATTTTCTCCTAAAGCAGAAAAGATAAATTGATTCAGGCATCGGGTTACGTATAGTCATACACCTGTGCAACACACAGTCACCCAAGACAGAGGTATTGCACCTCCCAATCACACAGTGACAGCCTATTCACCGTTCTTCCTTGCAAAGCTGAAAAACAACAATTTTGCCACCTGTTGTCATGGGTAATTTTTAAGTTATTTTCACAAAAGCACAAAAACAAGGGACCCAAAAGGCCTGGGAACAAGGAGGTCTGGATTCTATCCCATGACTCACAACTACCCCAAAACCCTTGCCATGTCATCTCAGCTCCCACATCTCACTTTTGAAATGGGGATAATGACATAGCTGCCAATCCTAGCAGTGACACTCAGACTTGGAAATGCTCTAGTTCATTACTGGTGACATAATATTATGCTATTGGAGAGCAGCAAGGAAAGGATATATAGCCAGAGTCAGAAGAGACCACTAAGCCAGTTAGGCTAACTTCTTTTTTAGGAATGACACAAGATACTTTAAGGCATTACCATTTAAAACGTTGGAAAGTTTTCAGACTGCTAATATCTCTGAATATTGCCACCTTAACCCTGTGGCCAGCCCTTTGACTCTAACAAGTGGCTAGTGCAGGGATTTAGTGGTAGCAGTGCTTGTTTGAGTGTGACAGGTTTGTTTATAACAACAACAACAAAAAAATTACCTATTTCAATAAGGTGTTTTTCTTCTACCACATAAAACAGAATCAACCTGTAGTATCAGCACTTTCCCTGCCAGCAAATTAAAGATGCTGTAAGTAATGCTTTTAGCCTGGGGTAGTTGTGTGGCCCTGTGTAAGAGAGGCTGTGAGACAGCAATAATTCCTGCATTGCTGAGGGGTGGACAGGGAGCTGAACTGGACAGAGGAACAGCTCTGTGTCTCCCCAGTCCTCTCCAAGCTGACATGGCATTGTCACTGTCGCCACAAGAGACAGTGCCTGACTGCAACTACCCGCATTGTCACCTCCAGCAGCATAAAGCTGTTATTGTCTGGGAACAGTTCTAAGCTAGAAAAGAGGCTCAAGTCTGGCACCTGGAAAACATGATGCAGTTTATATGGGGGAGCTTCTATGTCACTCACAAAAGCAAACAACTCGTAATGCTCAGTAAGGTGATTGCAGGCAACAAGCAGCCAAGATGCCTCCTACATGCAGGCCTGCAAATGCATCTTGATTCAAATACTGAGTCCATCAATCAACCCCACGCAGAGCACAGACACCCTTCATGACATGGATCCTAGAAATAAGGCAGTCACCCATCATCCTAGTGCTGCATCCCCACACAGTTCAGACACACTGAGCCTGCTCTACAGTCTTGAAGCTTCCCCCATAGCCAGCACACCTGCATCTCCACACCCAGCACCCCACCAGCAACCTGACCACTATGCAGTGCTCCCAATACCCCCCTCCTACCCCTGAGCTGGGCCATCACACCTCCAGCAAGGCAGCCAAGCCAGCCTTCTATCCAGTACATCCCACCAGGGAAGGAGACTTTGCTCCAGACACCTGCTGCAGCAGGGAAACTTGAGGGCTCTGTAACAACAGCACATTTCTATGAACTTAATACAGCTCACTTGCACTGTATGATCATTAATTTATTTCTGCTTTGTACGAGGTATTCCCTTACAAGCCTATGAATGCTTCCTAAACAAATACTACTATGTTTTCAAACCAAAATTGTCTTCAGTTTTCCCATCCCCCTAAACATACAGATGCCTTTTCCATACATCAGATCTACATGTTTCATCATTTCCATATATGTATTAGTTTGAAAACTGCTCCAACTTCAATTGCTTCAAGACAGTCAAGACAGATCACACAATTTTCATCCTACATGTGCAACACCTAAGGCAAAGACTGACTTAATCAGACCCACATTTCAGAAGTCCAAATTCATAAGGTACCATGTGGTGGGGACTTACCAGGGCTACGTAATGCTGGCTATAAATATCAGCCACAAAATCGTATTTTGAGTTTAAAGTGGAGGATATATCTAAATCATAGAGGTATATCATTCTGTCCAGTTATTCCAGCTTCCACACTGAGTTTGTAGTAAAGTAACACTGAGTTTGTAGTAAAGAAACAACTTTGTTCACCACCCACACATACACAGAAATAATGTCAGTACTGGATATATTCCCTTATCCTTCCATGCAAAGGTAAAACAATATCTTGAACTACTACAGAAAAGAGATGAACAACTGAATGAACCAGGAACAAAGGACAGGTGTCTATAGGTAGTGAAATACAGACCTTAAACAACTGTTGTGAAAGGCTCTTTAAGTAGCTTTTGTATTTTAGTATTTTCTCTTTAAATATTCTATATGGCTGAAAGGGACAACTGGCAGGGTATTTTAAGCAGCATGATCTGTCTCCCCTTTAATTTTTAATTTCCCAGTAAAAGTGACAGTGTTATCTCTAGAAACTCAGTAGCTCAGGGGCATTTTTATAGTCCTCAGCTTTGCATAAATTCTCCCCAGAGATGGCAAGGTCCTCTGACTCTCATTTAGCTAACATCTGACTAAATTGCCTATTAGACAATAATGCCCTCCAGCGAGAGGGGAAAACAGGGCTCTGTGTTCCTATGCCTTCTCCTCCCTCCACCATCCCCAGTCTCCCACAGAGAACATATGAGACTGCAACAGCAGCCTGTTCGGGGGAAAATAAGTCAGTGGGTGAGACATGACTTCTGAGAGTTCAGAAAGGCTCAGCGATACAGAGAGAAGCCTGCTTGAACAGGAATTTCACAACTGTTTCCTTATGGTTAGGCTGTTGTTTTTCCTTCCTCCCTAGCTAACAGGGAAAGCCCAGACCACCACAGGGTTAACCATTTCAGTGCTGTAGCCCACCATGCACTCTAGAGTTGGCAAACTCAAAGCTCTGTAAAAGGGACTGGAGATGACACAGAAAGAAACAAATGTCAAACATGCCCCAAAAACACAGAAACCAGCCCTGTGTTCACAACATTAAGCGTTCTCTAGCAAACACAGCCTCACACACAAACAGGATCCCTGCTGGCCTCGCATCTGCCAGGGCTTGTGTATCCACACAGCAACCCAGCAGGAAAGAGTCAGGAGGTCTCTCCCCATCTTTCACCCTTCTGCAAAAAAATATTTCCCAAAGGACTAAATATTTCCAAGTGGAAGGAAAACAGTTACAGAAGTGAGGACAACAGAAAGGAGTTCGACAGAGCTGTTGTCCTCGGTGGCTGTGCTTGGGGATACACCTGCCAGCAATTCCAGAACTTACATCCCAAGCCGCACTTACCATCACCATTCCTGGGCAAGGTGGTGCTGGGTGTATTCCCTCCTTGTTCAGCTAGGCACTTTCCTCCACCTTCCTAAAGAGAACTGCTTCTTCCCCTGAGCAGCTTCAAACAGAAAGCTTCAAAATTAAGATTTTTGGTTTTTGTTGTGTTTTTTCTTTTCTCTGTCCTACCTTGCTGGAGACCATCCAGGATTTACAGTTCTGGGGCTGAGTTCTTCTCTCTGAAGAACCAGCAGTGAAGGTAAAGGAGCAAGACCCATGAAAGGGAGCTGAGGATCTAACCACTGGCTTTCTGTGCCCTGGATCAGCCAGGGTTGGGAGTGCTGAAAGGAGAGTTGCCTTGCTCAAGAGAAAAAAAATGTGTGCTTCATGCAGCAGGAGTATCTCCAGCTGGTAATCTCCAAAACAAACAGTACTGGGGATGAAAGAGCCATGCCCTTTACACTGCTCTTGCAGTACACATTTGCTCTAATCTTCCCAACATGAACTTCTACTAGATTCCACAGAAAGAAAAGCACTTAAAACATTTCAAACTTAAAGCAAAATACATATGCATTACAGAGCAGCTATGTGGAATTGAACTGGCAGTGAAAGTGACTGACTGAATCAGTTAGAGTTATTTTATATCTGATTTCAATCATTCTGCTGTGCAAGGAGGTGAAGGTCATAGAACAATTTAGTGGCAGGGCTGCAGACGGATCCCAAGTGACTGACAACTAAGCCCCCCTCTCCTCCGGCCCCAGCCTATCTCTTAACAACCAAACTGCACGGGAGTCCCTTATCAGCAAGTGACAGATGCAAGTGGGTCTCCAGGATGGAAACAGGAGAAAAATAGGGTCCCCAGGTTCTGAAAGGGATGAGAGGTTACCAGGGACATCACTTTTCACTATTTACTATTCTTATTTTTCATTCGATTACACAGAACAAATATACTTGGCTATTAAGCAGAAAGGCACCAAGGGACCTAAAAAAGACAAATTAATTCCTGATTTATGAATAGAAAATGCAATAACTATAAGGGGAAGTTAGCATATTGCTTATGTACTAAATGATCATTTCATAGACAAAACTGGGAATAAATCCAGGAATCAAGATTAAAAGCAAAAGGGCTGTGGTTGTAGTGCTGGGGGTCTAATCCGCAAAGGAATATTATGGAGAGCACTATTAATTCAGTCACATGGAGGAATGACAGTATCATTGCAAAACAAAGACTATTTAGACTCACTGTATAGCATGGCTAAGGCAGATAAAAGCTTTTCACAATAGTAACAGGAACAAGAATTTTGTATGTATGTATATACACTCATTTATGACTGTGTGTGCACAGCATTTTGAACTTCCCACACATCCTCTGCTTTTCCAGTCCTTTACCCTCCCACTTCTCCACCACTGTGCCAGATTCCTGTTTGCAGCCTCCTGTTACTCCAGGCTTAACTTCCACACACAGACTACTACAGGGAATACACAACGCTACACTAAGTGTTGGCCTATAGCAAACTTATCTCAGCTGTCACCTGTCTTTGATATAACTGAGTGCTACATAAGATGCACAAGGATTTGGGAAAAGCCGTTGGCTCTTACAGCTGAAGGATGGGATGCTGGAAGTTCCAACAGAAATGAGTAACAGCTCAGGCCTAAGGAAGCAGGGATTGTGCCAGTCTGACTTCTGTCAGCCAAGCAAAGCTGCCACACAGTAAGGATATGCAGAGTATAAAGCATTTAGATATGGCCTTGGAAGATACACTACTTAATACATGAACCAAACTGGAGCTTTTGTGCATCCTTAGCACAGGGATAAAGTAATGATGGAAGTCACAACAGATGGGTGCCAGAAGATTAATAACCAACAAGAAAGCACACGGTAACTGTGATAGTGTATACAAGGAAAGGTAGCAATATGGAGCACAAGTCTTATGAGGAGCAGTTGAGGGAACAAGGATTATTCAGCTTGGAGAAAAACCTTATCAGTCTCTACAACCACCTGAAAGGAGGTTGTAGGATGGAGGGTGTTGGCCTGTTCTCCCAAGTAGCAAATGATAGGATGAGAGGAAATGGCCTCAGGTTGCACCAGGGGAGGTTCAGATTGGATATCAAGAAAAATTTCTTCACAGAAAAGGTTGTCAAGCATTGGAACAGTCTGCCCAGGGAAGTGGTGGAGTCACCCTCCTGGGAGGTGTTTAAAAGACACATAGATGAGGTTCTTAGGAACACTTGACAGTGTTAGGCTAATGGTTGGACTCGATGATCTTACAGGTCTTTTCCAACCAAAAGGATTCTATAATTCTATAAGGTAGCACTGAAAGAATATAAAGTAAAACCCAACTCATGGACATATAAGCTGGAATTCTAAACATGTAGCTTGACACCAACGCATAAATAGTGCCATTCTGGTTAATCCTTTTTCCCATAATGTCTAATGAAGGAAAATAAGTGAAAAAAACAACCTTGAGTCACATCTATAGCTAAAAGCAATTTTTATAAGACCTCTGGACAGAGAACCCAGCAGCAAAAAGCACATTGACGTATCTCACCATCAAGATGATTAAGGGAGTGGAGTATCTCCCTTATGAGGAAAGGCTGAGGGAGCTGGGTCTCTTTAGCTTGGAGGAGACTGAGGAGTGACCTCATTAATGTTTATAAATATGTAAAGGGTGAGTGTCACGAGGATGGAGCCAGGCTCGGTGGCAACCAGTGATAGGACAAGGGGTAATGGGTACAAACTGGAACACAAGAGGTTCCACTTATAAATATGAGAAGAAACTTCCTCACAGAGCACTGGAACAAGCTGCCCAGGGGGGTTGTGGAGTTTCCTTCTCTGGAGACATTCAAAACCTGCCTGGACGTCTTCCTGTGTAACCTCATCTAGGTGTTCCTGCTCCACCGGGGGGATTGGACTAGATGACCTTTTGAGGTCCCTTCCAATCCCTAACATTCTGTGATTCTGTGAATTGTATCTGCAACATCTCTGATATAGAAGCGAACTGGATGAAAAATCAAGTATAAGGTGGCAAGCCCATCAGCAGAGCCATAACTTTCTTTGAAGAATCCTGTAGTGTCTACAATTAAAATAAATAAATAAGAAATAAATAACTCATACATGAAGCAAAGCTTCTACTTTAGGAAAGTGAACAAAACTCATTTGGTGTTGTAGAAAAGAGAGCGCAAGTGTCATATAAGCATCTATGTACCATTAGTCATGTACACTTCTTCATCTGAAAGAAACCCAAAAGTAATACAGACACACAACTAATTTCTGCAAGTGCCAGATAGAGACACACAATTCCTAACAGTCATTCCAAACCAGAGATACGGAATATGGAAATTTTAATCTTTTTACCCATAGATACCATACAGAAAGACACATATTTCAGAAAACTTTATCCTGTTAAAAAAACAAACAAACAAACAAACAAAAACACCAAACAACTAGTAAATGGAGAAGAATTTTATCACCATCAACCTGGAAGTCTTTCACTAAATCAAGTTGCTCAAAGTTCCATCTGACCTGGCTATGAATGCTTCCAGTAGGGCATCCACTACTTCTCCAGGCAACCTGTTTCAGTATCTCACCACTCTCATAATAAATGTATTCCTTATATCTGACGTAATTTACCCTCTTCTAGTTTGAAACTATTACCCCTTGTCCTATCACTACAGGCCCTAGTGAAAGTCTCTCTCCATCTTTCTTATAAGCTCACTTTAAGTATTGAAAGGCCACAATAAGGTTATCTTTTCCAAGCTGAAGAACTCCAACTCTCTCAGCCTTTCTTCACAGGAGAGGTGTTCCAGCCCCCTGACCATTTTCAGGATCCTCCTCTGAACCTGCTCCAACAGGTCCATGTCTGTCTTGTGCTAGGGAACCCAGAGCTGGATGCAGTACTCCAGGTGGAGTCTCATGAGAGCAGCATTGAGGAGAATCACTTCCCTTGACCTGCTGGGCATACTTCTTTTTATCTAACCTGAGATGAAATAATCTTTCTGGGCTGCAAGTGCACATTGCTGGCTCATGTCCAAACTTTTCATCTACCAGTATCCCCAAGTCCTTCTTCACAATGGTGCTCTTCACTGATTTATTCCCCAGTCTGTACTGATACTGGGCATTGTCTCAACCCTGATGCAGGATTTTGCACTTCACCTTGTTTAATTTCATGAGTTTTGCATCTGTCCACTCCTCAAGCTTACCTAGGTCCCTCTGGATGGCATCTCTTCCCTCCAGCAAATCAACTGCACCACTCAGCTTGGTGTCATCTGCAAACTTGCTGAGGATGCACACAGTCCCACTGTCTATATCATTAATAAAGCTATTGAACAGTTCTGGTCCCAGTACAGGCCCCGAGGGACAACACTTATCACCGATCTCTGTTTGGACATTAAGATATTGACTGCAGCTCTTTGGATGCAGCCATCCAGATAGTATTTTATCCACTGAATTGTCCATCCATCAAATTCATATTCACCGCTTCAATCACTAAAAGACTTCCTAAAACATGAAAAAAGGTAATTAGAAATTGTACAAAACTCTGATTAATATCTCATATCTGAAAACAACATACAACTGAGGTAGCCCAGCAGTCAAGATTCATTTGGGCCACACTTGCAATGACCTCTCCTTCTCTTTCTTAGAAAGGCATTAAAATTAAAGGAATACAATGCATTAAGGGAAATCCACCTGGGCTTCAAATCCCCATCTTCTCTCCTCAATCTAGGTTCTCTCAATAGCCCTTAATCCCCCATACCAGGCTCAGCAACCTGTCTTCAGACCACATCTCCAGCAGTGCTGAATGCAATTTACAGTCATCGATGTGCTGCCTTTGTTAAGACCATGGTATCAATAAACAGCAGTAAAAACAAGCTGCTAAAGAAGATACAGGAAATTTATTAGAATGGATGCATGCCGTGGCTGGCATAATAACTGTTGATAGCCAATTCATAAATCACAGCTAGATTCTTTGGAAGACTTGTAACTCCTCGGCAGCTTCCCTCATAAAACAACACTATGAGGAAACGAATGAGAGACTGCTGCCAAAGCCAGTGCAAAATCTTTGCTATGCCAGTTGCAGCCTCAAAAGCTAACAAGGATCCATTAGTCTAAGTTACCAGGCTCAGAAGCAGCTAAAAACTCAGCTGGAAGTATCATCACAATGAGCTTTCTCACCTATTTTTCCAGTCAAGCGGGGTGTGGCACCTCAGACATGCTCCCTAATCTCTCTCAAGCCTGCAGTTTCAAGAGAGCCCAGCGACCCAGAAGGCAACGCTGTAACTACCAAAGGTTGCCCAGCACTTCAGAAGCTCTCAGTCTCTGTGACATCATCACACACTTCACCAGCACAATGAGCCTGCGTGCACCTGACACAGTAACCCAGGGCTGCCAAGGGAGTCACCGCAGCACATGTCAGCGCTGCAGGTCCTGGCTCGACCATGACCTCAGGCAGGCTGTCGTAGAAGACACAGAAGTGCAACAGTGTGGCTGAGCAACCCAAGCAGCTGAATGTCATCCTGCTCTCAAGGTGGCAGGACCACCCTGAAGCACACCTGCACCATCCTCTGCTACACTAACCCTGTGGCTTGGCAGGCACAGTCTTTGCAGTAGCCCAGAAGCAGAAGTGCTGTGCTGTTTCAGTTGCCCCATTTTCTCCCAGGGCAACCAGAGTCTTGTTGCCTGCCTCTGACCTTCTAAATACTAGGGTGATGGTGCCCTGGCCCATTCCCTCTGGCTTTCAGAAACCCCTGGGATATGCAAGGTCCCTGCCCACAAGATGCTGGTAACCAACTATTGCATGCCTATCAGAGAGATGAGCTGGCAAACTAGGGTAGCAGTTTGGGCTCCTGCCTCAACTGATCCCTGGAGTCCTTACTTGTTATAGTCCCCTTTTCTTCTTCTACTCCCCCTTTCTTCCATATCTGTGGTGTCTGATCCATGACAGTGGTGATGAGAAGGTAAGGAGGACAGAAAGGGACTTCAAGATGACAAATGTTCCATGTAAATTTTTAATGGCAATAAGCTCATTTTATTTTTATGATGATTTATTAGTGTGCTTACAAATGTATAGACTGGCCTAAGGCATCATTCCATTGTATTAGAGGTTGCTGCTGCTTGCAGCTGGGAGTGATAAATAGCACCTCCTATGCAAGAGTCTCAGGAGACTTCTTGTTATGCAAACACTTTACCTTTTAGGGCACTGCACTGAGTTACAACCAGGACCACCAGGACCATGCACTGCAGCCTTACAAGCTGTAACTGCTACACCCTGCTTCAAAGCCTTCACCTCTGCCTAGGGTACTGCCAGCAATATCTATAGGCTTGTGCTGCAGGTTGAGGTTATCATGGCCAAATTTCCTTCTAGTCTGCATTCACAGGCCATTCTCCTTCTTGAGGGATCCATCTCACACCTTACCAGTCAGGACAGCTCCATGAGGGCCACATAAGTATTTCCAGCTGTACTACACTGCTCATAGTGTCACAACATATTGGCTTACCCAGCAAGAGATGAACTTACTCAGGGCTGCCCATTTCTCCAGCATATGTTACTACAACATTGCCATTTGGCACTTATGCTGCATCTTGCATTTAGGAATCTCAGACTGCTTTTTAGCATTATCATTATCCTCATTTTCCTTTCCTCGTGTAAGGAAATCACTCACCTAAGCCAAAAAAAGTTTAAGTCACAAAATGGGAAAAAAGATTCTTCAGTTGCTCTACAGTCTAGGTCTATGGGATTATTCTTCAATATATCTTGGAGCCAAGAAGTGTTGACAAGGTGCACACTCTAAAGATCTCACAGCACTTGAACACTAGAAGCTTAATCCAGTTCTATAAACCATTACACATGAAATTGAGGCACGTGGATAGCAACTAACTGGGCAAAGGTCCTACAACCATCTAGCGTCAGAATTATTTAGTTTACAAACACCCCAATTAAGATATGCAACACCATTTTTGCCTTTGCTATTACAAACAAAAAATGTTAGCTAATAATAAAAAGCTCAGGAACAGATACTAACTGCTCAGATTCTTCTTCAATGCATAAGCCATGAGACTATGCATCGAATCTCTTTAAGCAAGGGACTTTTGCGATTGGGTGGATGGGAGGAGGAGGGTTGGCTTGGTTTGTTTTTGTTTTTGTGGTGTTTTTTGTTTGGGGTTTTGTTTGTTTGTTGTATATTGCTGTTGTCTGAGGGATTTCTGTTTGTTTATTGTGGTTTTGGTGTGGGGTTTTCTGGTTTTGTTTTGTTTTTTTAAATACATCCTTTCTGTTAGGAGATCCTAGGCATGCAGGCCACTTTACCAAAAGATTTACACTTTTCATTAAGGCAAGAGCAACATGTAACATTCACAACAGAAATAACACAGAAAGAGCCACAGTAAAGGATGATGCATATATACTGACAGAAAAAAACACCAACGCTGTGGACTCCCTCCCAGGCAGGTTGTACCTGACAATATTTGCACCCTGAGCACTTGCTGCACGCTCCTGACACACAGTGTGCAACTCTGACCTAAAAGCTGAGGCTCCAGAGGGAGCAGCTATAGCTGCTGTGCAGATCATACAGCTCTGAGCATGCGATGAGTACTTGGTCAATAATAAATAACTGTAATAGATTTGATTGGGCTTGAAAGTGCTCACTTTTAAAAACTATCTGAATTTAACTTCAACTCTGATATTTATTTATTTTTTTCCTCATACTGCTAGCTTTGATGTCAAAAGTGAAGGAATAAGGGCTTCCCATATCACTGCCATCAAGGTAACAGATGTGATAGACTCGGGCTTACTACTTGTTATTGATTAAAATTTGTCAGAAGATGCTTCGGAAAGGCTGCAAGAGGCTTCAAACAGGGTTAAAAAAAAAAAAAAAAGTGAAATGTATTTCACTCCCAGAAGTGTATTTCAAATGACTGAAGGTCAATTATCCAAGCAATTTACAGCCAGTCTCAACAATTTGGCTGGATTAGAGAGTATAATACAATAGGGGAGTTTTGCTCACTCTCCCAACCCTGCCTTCTTTAGCAGCAGGTTTGAATGCCATGGCACCCGTATTGCTGAATAAAGCAGCAAACCAGCATTCGTCAGTGGATCTTGGCAAGTGCAGACTTAGAGAGCATATGCTTACTAGCAAGCATTGCAGGAGGGTTTAAAAGCCTGAAAGACTGGGTTGATGATAAATCAGCAAACAGGAGACTGATGCTTTAGTCGCCGAGAAGATCATTTGATTGGTGGGGATTATTAGTTATTGGAGGAAAATGCACAGAGATTTGGCAATTTGAAAGTGGATTTGTTCAGAAAAATTGATAGTTTTGCACAATCTGTTCATCACTCACCATCTCCCTCTTTCCTTCAACACTGACCTGTCAGAGCCCCAGCCAATGCCTTCTGCAGGCCCCACCATGAGAGCCTGAAAGCAGAGCCTTGCTGCTTTACACACCCACCGTGCTGTGCCACACACCCAGCCTGATACCATCATCACCATCAGTACTGGATCTTTTATAATTGATTGTTTTAACTACACACAAGGCAGCTAGTAACAGCGGGCATCACATCCTGGATGGGCAAAGCAATGCTGCCAAGCTGCTCTCACCAGCAGCCAGGTACACTGAAATGTTATGAGCCAGTACATTATTTGTATCCAAGGTCACCATCTGGGTTGGTACCTTCCTGCTGCTCAAGCAAAGCTCACTCATACACCCACATCCACCTTAAAAGGGCCAAAACATGTCTATGATGCAAGTGCTTTGTTTACTTATGACTGCAAAATGCACACACATGATCCCTTCCTGACCAATAGGACTATAACCCATTAGGCGTGCCTCTACCTGCCCATGTGCTAAAGGGGTGATGAGTATTTGCTGTGCATTCCTTCCTTTCATATATTAACAAGTGCTCATCTCCTCTCGTCTCAGAGCAAACAAGAACTACAAAACATACCTGATCCAGAACATACCAATTTTATTTCAAATTTTTATAGGTTTCCATTTCCCTAAATGCACAAAGTTGTCTTTCTCCCACAGGGGAGCAGAAGGGGTTAAAAGCCCACCCTCATTCTCCTTGATGAAGGCCATCCAGCCATGACCCTGGCTGAGTGGCAGACACATAGGAAGTGGATTATCAATAACTCTTTTTTCTGCCTTCTTTCACCTTCTCTCTATACAACACCAATGAGCCGGAAAATGAAAGGAATAATGCAGGTTTAAGAGGCCAATAATTAGGTCACAGCTGATCTCAGCTCAGATCAGCTGACAGCTGGTGCCTGCCCTATCCTGCCCTAGTGAGCACCGGGGCTTGCAGGACCAGGGTTTGGGCCAGCCTCCCCTCCTCTCTCCACTCTACCTCTTTGGTCCCAGACTCCTGAGCAGTAAAATCGACAACCCGTAATGCAAATCTACAAGGTTACCATCCACAGGAGTTTACAGGGATAAATACTTAGCTTTTGTCCTAAAAATACCTTAAATCCCCTTTCTTGCTGCCTTCACCATCATAGTGCCAGACCAGCACTGCAGCCGAGCTGCAGCTTCAGTGCTGTCCCCTTCCTCCGCCAGCTCCATCCTGCCCACTCCTGAACATAATCTCAATGTTTGCTTGTTTTAGCTTCCATAATCCTGTTGTCTTGCAAATCTCCTCACTATAATCCTGCTTTTGTCTGTCAATACAATTTGTTTGCTGTGGGGAAGAAGGGAGGTGAAACGTTACTGGGAATGGAAAAAGCCTTTGCTGCTGGTTTTCAAGGCTCTGCTCATTTTCAAACACACGCTGGGAGATTTGGCACCGCTGTCCACTCCAAATCTGAGAGGGGGGTCACAGCCTCCAAAAATGAAGAGTTTGCTGGGTTGAACCAGTAGCTGCTGCAGAATTAATAGCATGACAGTAAGGATGCCTTGTCATACATTCCTGCACACACTAGAGGGAGAGCAGACAAGAAAAGCAAAGCAGAGGAAGAAAAGAAGCTCCGCTCTCCTTCAATGAAGGGCTCACACTGTCTTTTTTACCTGGGCAAAGCAGGGGTAAGAGCCGAGGAGTGGGGCAGCACTGTAGGCAGCAAAATGCAAGGGAGGAAGGAACAAAGCCTGTATCACTTGCACACTAGCACAATGGTGATGGGCTGACAAACAAACGGGTAATTGATTGGTAGGAGCTGTAGCAATTTTGTGTGTTTGCATGAATAAAGAATCAGCTTAATCAGACTAATTCCTTCCAGTCAAAACACAACATGGGCTCCAGAACTCACAGTAAAACTCTATTGCACCAGCCAAGTTTTACACCAAAACAAAGGAGCTGTGAATTCCACACAATTTGGATGCAAAACTGACAGTTGGGCCAAGTGCCCAGAAAACACTTCTGAATTCAGACAACCACCCACTGAAAAAGGGCAACAAATCATGAAACTAGGTGATGATGGTATTTGGTGGTTTGTTTGCAAACATTTCAAAAAAAGATATATAGTACCTGAGCAAGCTGCTCCTCAGGCCTGCTGAAGTGAAAGGACAAGAGGGGGGCTGCATGCCATTCCAGGAATGAAAAAAATATAAAAGCAGAAAAGTATTATTAACACCCCTTCCCTCATGTCAGCTCTCTACCTCAGGTCTCTTAGTAGGAAAGGAAGTATTAAAAAGTTGCATTCAGAATATCCTTCCCCCTAGGAAAAGTCTGGCTCAAGCTCTTTGTGGGAAAAAAAGGGATTTTTGGATTTACACTGAGCTAACCTTGAGATCCAAGCACTCGGGATGCTCAAAGCATATTCAGATCAAGTTGCAGATGCTGTTCATTCTGCACTTCCCTTTGCAAGCCCTCCTGTGTAACATGTACTTCTGAGAAAAACTGACAAAAACATCACCTGAAAGTGCATTCTGGGAACCATTGCTCAAGTCAGTAGCTTTCACTACTATTTATGTAACATTTGGATTCCACTATGTAATATTTGTTTGCACTATTAATGGTTAAGTCAATTAACTACAGAGTTCAGCTTAGTGGAGATTTTAAGGCAGAACAAATAGTCAGAGCCCATAAATCAAATAAATCAGAGGCTAGCAAGCACTATTAAACAACTTCTACATCCTTAGAGCAACACAGAGGGGATTCCCACACTAACAGTTGCTAATGCATGAAGATTCTAGGAAAGACATTTTATGAAGTTGTTTATAAACTTACATGAGCACAATACATGAGGGATTTCCGTGCTGTGAGAATTTACAGCTGAAACCAATGGCTGCATATCCAGGGCTTTCATGAAGGGACTGGGACTTTGAGGAAGGAACTATGTGCAGAGCCAGGACACTAAGTAATTCCAGTACTGCAGGACTGGTGTCTTCCCACACTAATTTCAAGTAGATTAGGAACCTGTTATTCATCAGTTTATTCTAAACATACTGTGTTTTAGTTGCCTCTAAGTGGGAAACCCCTTCCTCTCCCTTGCCCTGCTACTGTCTTCCAGTTACAGATTAATATATTCACTCACATTCCTCTGATAACTCTGCCCACCGAGGCTTCCAGAGATAACAAAGCTTTTATCAGCAACTTCATCCCACTGTCATCCAGCTATTCTCACCTAACCAGGTCTGAATTCCTGGCATTTTTAATCTCATAGCAGTGTATCACACTTCACCTAATTTCTGACCAGTCATCTCAAGATACGCAGCTCGATGTGGTATGTCTTTAATCAAATGGAGTGTTTCCAGACAAGTCGCAATATTTCACACTTATAGGCTTTGAAGTCTGGTATAGATCCTCCAGTCTCCTCCAACGGGTCAGCTACTATTATTGTGCCCATTGCAGAGCACAGAGTCACAGAGTCACAGAGCAGGGAAGGATCTCTTCTCTGGCTGCAGCAGAGTTGGTAACCAGGTGATAAGGAACTAGATGATCCTGATTAGCGGCTTTTATTACCATCTACAAGACTCGCTCTATACACACTTGGAACTTGCAATTTTAACTACTGTCACTTAGACAACATGGGAGGAAATTTTCCCCCAAAGGTAGTGTTCTTCAATGACAGGAAATACCGCTCCCTCTACGCACCAGGAGATGAACCACTGATGCTCCACAGGACACCACTCCATGCAGCCAGAACAGCCTTGCTGTCTCACCTGGAGTGTTGTGTGTCCAGAGGGAGCAATGCCATGAACAACCACTTGCTGAATCCAGGGCTCCCTGTACGGGATGACACAGAAATTATACTGAAAGAGATCAGAACTGAGTGGGGTTTTTTTAAAAAATGAGCAGTCCTTAGTCTAATATTTAGGTTCCTCATGCTGGCTTACTGAAGACATCCAATTCACAGAAGGGCTGTAATCCTGTACAGCCAGCCTCCTCATATTGACAATCTGATTCCCACCACCTAGGATTCCAAGAGAGGAAATTTGGCCACTTTTGAAGTTTGAGGAAGCTCAGCTTCTCTCCTTCACTTTTCCCACAACACACCCATATCTCCCTCTACGTTTTCCCCTAAAAGCAGCCTACGTATTTCAGAGGTTCAGGCATGATTTCCCAAAACAGTCAGAAGCAAAGTCAAAGTCAGGAGAGAGTGAACGTTTTGCAGAACCTGCAGTTCCCTTCCACCCAAGAATGTTAGTGAAGAGAGGAAGGTGGTGAAATTTGAATATAGGATCATCCTGTGGGCACTCACACTACTGAGCTCTAGAAGCTGTGAATAGTACATTCTGCTCAATCCAACAGAGACACTGAGGAAAAAGGATAATTTATAATTCTGTATGCTCCAGTGGATTCTGAGCCATTTTGAAATTGATATATATAAAGCTTCAATGCCACTGAATAGAACCTTTTTCACCTGCCATGAGACAAATTAGGTGCTCAGCTACAGTATGTAGGACTTCAGAGCACAGGAGAGAAAGGTTCTTCTGCATCAAGTGGAGAAGTAGGGCAGATGAGCGTTGAGACAGGGAGGTGTTAAAGGTGCAGTTTTAGCCAGGACAGAAAGGCAAATAACTGCTATTAAAGAAATTGTGATGTTTAAGTCAAAGAGCTCAGTTTTACACCCAGGATGAAAGCAAGTCCCTGAAGACTTCCTACCTCTGATACCTCATTGGATGCTGTATGTGAAAATTGGTTTTGCCTTGGCTTTTAAGGGATGCATTTTTCATGACTGAGGAAAAGCAAAGCCCTCGATTCTGGAATGTCAAAATTTATGATCAGAGCAGGGTCTGACATTAGATTACACAAAATCCAGGAGATGCATCAGGATTTGTTTTAACAATCCATGTACCAAAGTTTACTCGTGTGACTCTTTTACAACTGCTGACACCTTTGACTAAAGCAATCTCCACTGTATCAGGGTAGTTCATGACTTAAGTTCAGAAGACATGATGCTGAAATCCTGTAAATGCATCATCAGAAGCTGCTTCTTGTTCAGTGCCGCATTAGACTGTATATAATTTGCTCTGTAATCCACTTAACTGGGACATGCTTCCCCAAGGAAACATGTTTACTCACCAGATTCCACAAGGATCTGATTTAAGACAGTAATACTTAATATTTCTGTTAAACAGTGGTTGTTACCATCAATTCTGCTCAATGAGGACAAAATGGAGATTTTGCTAAGACTTGGCAATGCATAGTGTTAACTCAGGACCTTAGCAGGCTTGCATCAGTTAAGCATCTTTCTAATTGGGACAAACAATTGCTCCATGTGCGACATTCAAGCCCTCAATTGTGCTAAGACTATACAACTTGCATTAAAGCAGACAAGGATTTCACGTGGCCCACAGCCATCAAGCAGCTCTCAGAAATTAACTCTAATAATCTTTATCCCATTAGACCCCAATTCTACTTCTCTGAAATCAGTGGCAGCTCAGACATTCCCTCCGAAGGAAAAAACTAAGCTTTTATTGTCCTGTGTTTAACTCCTTCTCCCTTTTAAGACAGAAGAGATCCTGAGATGGTTTTACTAAGTGTATGCTACAATATCAATGCCATCAACACTGCTGGGAATTTTTTCTTTCTGCACAGCTGTGAAGCTGAGCATTTAACCCAAATTCTCTCTCCTGCCATTTATGTTGGGGCACCTCTCAACATAACTGGGAGACTGCCACTGGAAACAACAAAGATGATCTGGACTGTGATGACCTATCATATGAATCCCTAGGGGAGCAATGAGAAAACACAAGTGTAATTAGAGACCCTCAACATACCCATAAAAGTAGGTTTGGGTGTGGGGAGACTGACAAGCCAGCTCACAGCTAGTTCCGATCCAAATGCAGTGTTTTGCTGTTTGCTTTCCCAGTGTTTTTTCTGCACTAATTCACAACCACTGTAACATCAAGATAAGCTTCCATATGCTTCATTTACTGACAGTAATTAATTTCAGCCTCTCCCCACACACACATACGTGTTCATTTTATCTGACAAGCAAGTCATGAAAAGGAGTCCATTCTCACAAAAAGAATACAGGGCAGCTATCAGAGGTTGTCTTTCTTCTTTGCTAAGAAAATCTAATTGATGTATCTGCTGGGCCAAGGCTGCCTTTCCCAAACCCTGCTTCTCACCCTGCACCCCTTGGCCCAGCTCAGGTCTCCTGCTTCTCCCAGGCCTTCCCCTATACCAGAGAATAGTTTTTAATAAAATGTTTTATTCCAGATTAAAAAGGAATAACTGGCTACAGGAACGTCTGGGTACCTATCTTCCTGCTCAAATAATGAATCCATAATGACCATGAGGAAAGGAATAAATGAATTAAGAGGCTTAGCAAATCACTCAGAGAAGCACAGAGTCTACCTTCCTGGCTCCCCATTACTCACTGACAGTTTAACCCACAGCAGTGCCAGGGGAAAAAAAAAGAAAGAAAAAAAGAAAAAAAAAAAAAGTAATACCACATAATTGATTCCTCTTTAAAATACTTCATTTTTTTCACTAAAACTCACTTTTTGCTCCTTTGTTCTCATGCCTTCTGCCAGCTGCTGCTCTCTGTTATCATTCTATGTCTTTATTATGTATGATTTCTTTGCTAAGTTGGTATTCTTTTATGAAGTTTGGTAACTGTATTTTTAATTCTCCAGTATGTCTCAGTATCAAGATGAAAGAGAAAAGTAACCACAGTTCCGAATACCAGTGATGGGAACAGAAGATCACACAACTAAGTCAGCAGTTGAAATTCCAACAAGGCCACTACAGAGCTGAAGTCACCATTATCTGATTAAAGCTCATCTTCACAAAAGAGCCAAGGTGGAAGTTGTACATCACACAAATTTGACAAGAAACAAGAGACAAACAATAAAGAGATTTTTAAAACTGTTAACCTAATTTTCACTATACCATCAAGCATTGCTCCTCAATGCAGGATCGCACAGACAGAAAATACAGATCTGAAAAGTCCCAAGATGACACCATGATTCCTTGACTGTCAGCAAACAAAAATTAATAAATACTTCAACTTGCAGTTCTCAAGGAGAGAAAAGCAGCACACACTGGTTGACATGTACTCTCTGCTGCCATTCCAAATGAGTAAGGAAACAGACATGCACATGAAGAAGGCTCTAGAGTCAGAAATAACAATATCAACAAATAAAACAGGAACCAAGTCTGTTCCCCACTTCCTACCAGGCACTAGTTTGTAGAGGTCCCTTTCTGTTGCGGGGAAGAGGCGGCGCTGCTTAATTTCATCTTTAGATACATTTTCCACTTGCTTGACCTTTATAAACCAGCAAATCTATGCCTTTTTTGCTCTTTGAAAATCTTTTGCAGTCTGCCATCTTGTGAGAGTAAAGCCTCATCTCCCACCCACTCCCATGCCCAGACTTCTCACACTAAACAGTGCGTCCAACTGTAACAGTCAAGAGCTGTCTATTCCAATCTAACTACTCTTCTTAGGATACCCAAAAAACAACTAATTCAGCTGAAAACTCCTTCCTTTCACTGGACAGATAAGGACACTAAGCACAGAGTGCCTCCAACCAGATTCTTACTTTAGATGCCTTTTCGTTTTTTTAGTGGTCTGATAAAAGAGAGCTGGGGCTCAGTTTTCACAGCACTCATAATCTATGAAAAAGTAAATAAGAATTGAAGTAATGGAGGAATCAAAGATCAAGACCATACTAAATATCCAAGGTCAAGAAATACTTCTGATCTGAGGTCTGACAGCAAGTACTGTGGAAAAACTAAGAACAAAATTTAAGAGTGCTGAAGTCATCACTAATGACATACTCAACAATACATTTTCTTTATACATCTATCATTTCCTGCACTCTGCCCAACATTTTGAATTAACACAACAATGTCTATGGGATTTAACCTGCAGAAATGACATTGTAGGTGTGAACTTATTCTCCAACTCGTATTTGACCATTTTATCATGAAGCAGAATTTATCAGTCAATGGTTTAAGATGTTATAATCCATTTTCTCAGAAGCGCAGCAGCAGGGAACGGAGAATCAGAACGTAAGTAGCTGTTCATCCAAAAATGCAGCATAAGCATTAAGTAAGGCCAGCTGAGCCAATGCAAATAGAAATACAAAGCCAGCTGGGTAATACATGATAGTCAGGAAAAAACTTGCATCCCTTTTTTGGAGGCCACTATACAGAAGAGCTGACCCATGCACATTCATCTGCCCTTTTTCTGCTATTAGATGCACAAAGGGAAAATGCTTTTAGCTCACCAGTGTTTTAGTTCCCAGTCCAGTTCCAGAGAAAATGTACTTCTTGTCTGTAGAGCAAATGGTGATAATTCAAGGACTAAAGACAGGACATGAGTTAAGATGGAGCTTCCTTACCCCTCCTAGAAAGCAGCCATCAAGAAGATGCTGCCATGCTTTCCCCACTTACTCAAATCAGAGCATCACTTGCTGGCCCTGGTAACTGGATCTTCTCATTGTCATTAGGTTTTCTACAAAACATACTGTAACGCAGTAGCAGGCGATGCTGGTAAGAGATCTGAAGTAATGCTAGTGTGAATTTATCTCAGGCAGGATCAAAACAGCATCTTTGGGAGAGAAGAAAATGGCTACTGGATAAATAGGAAAACATACTTGCCCATATAGCCAGTGCAAGAGCTCTTGAAAATTACCCTTGTTTCTTGTCTCCCAGAATGGAGCTGATGCTCCCTTTCATTTCCATCTTCTTGGCCCTTTCTCTGCCCTCCCACCTTATCTCAATTACACCTTCTCTGCCCATTCTTCATTTTCTCCATCTGTCTCTCTCCCTCCCAGCACCTCTCATGAAGCAATTGCCCTTGTTTTAATCCTTTATTTATTTTCCAGCAAACAATGGCAACAGTGGTGACTGCTTTGCGGGTGGCTACTCCTTTCCCTCACTTCATTGTCCTTCCTGCTCAGGCTCAGCGGTTCCGCCTCAGTGCTGCTCTCCAGAGACTCCCACAGCAAGGAGCAGCCTCGGCTCTCACCTCTCAAACTTCAATAAGTTAAGGGAGAGCATGGGAGGGGAGAAATATGTCATACCCACTGCAGTCAGCCATTTTGAAGGTCATAGCAGAGAAGCCTTCCCCTCTGTCTGCCAACTTGGAGCTGTCACGGTTGTCACAAAGCAAAAGCCTCTGAGTGAGGGACTGATGTTCCCTGCAAGTCACTCCTTCCTTAAAATAGGACCAAGAGAATGAGTAAGCTCAGCAAGGGGAAGAAAAAAAAAAAAAAAAGGAAATAAGGTGAGAGGAACAGCCAGGCTCTCCGCCAGCATCGTGCTGACAGCGAGAATGAGACATCAGAACAGCAGACCAGCTACATGCTAAGTTTCTCACGCAAGTGCCTCATGTCCCTAAAGAAACAATGTGATATAAGAAAGGACCCTGTCAGCTAAGGTCTTTCCCCCTCCCAGACCCTTTATCGCACTATGGAGCCAACTGAGCACTCTGATTATAGAGGTACTCACACTGTACAGCTGATAGAAACTTGGCTGTGCCTGTGGCAGCAGAGAGCACTCAGCCACCTTTCCTATTTTTGGCATTATCAGGGCATACAGCTATAAGCCAGCCATTGCACAAACATATACAGACAGTCCTTGTTCCAAAGAACATGCAACAGAAACTGCAATAGGACACTGCAGAAATACACAGAGAGAGGACAGTGCATACCAGCATGATGCATTTTATGTACAGTGCCTTATTTTCCCTTCATTAATCCATTCTTGTTATGAACAGTAATCAACTGGAATAACAATAAAACTCACTGGCAATGTGATTATCTCCTCTACTCACAGATTTACTCTTAAAATGATCCTCCCTTGCAAAGGGCTTACACAGCTGCTCCAAATAGCACATGTACAATACCTACTGCTGTCAGGTATATCCATACTCACTCAAGCAACTTCTGGTGCCAATTTGTTGTGTCCTGTCTTGACTTCACTGACAACTGCTGGTGCTCAGTGTATCACGGGGGTGGGAGAAGATGTGCAGGGAACAGCGTCAAATGTGTCTTAAGCTAAAAGCCAAAACCACAACATGCCCAAACACAACCAGTGGCTGATACTGGAAGCAGTGCCCAAAGCGACCCCTCCTCAGCTCCAAACCCACAGTAGAATCAGGGCTGGAATGCATGGGCCCAGTCCCAGCTGCATCTTTATCCATTCCAACCACATCGCCTCCACAGTGTCACAGGCTCTACACCCCAGTGAAACTTTCACATCTCATCACTTTGTCAACTTCATAGGAACGTTTTGGAGCTCACACCTTGTGAGTTCCTCTATAATCCAAACCTCAGTGATTTCTCACACATAGCAGAACAACTTCAGAATTATTAACTCCAAAACCTGTCACTAGCATAAAGCTTCTGGTATAAAGTAACTCAAACCATTCTCCTGAATAATCATCTCTTCCTACAGGTTCTCTATCTAGTTGCTGACCAAAAATGCATTGCTACTCAGTACAAAGGCCTGAAACAGCAGCCCCTATACTGGCTAAGCTCACACCCAGCACTAATTTAACTTAGTGAGCACCTCTCCAGGCAAATCTTCACCTACAAATGCAGCACTAGAGTAACTTTATCCTAAGGAAATTAACACAAGAAAGTGAGGAAAATGTAAGAAAATGGAAGAGAAAGACATGAACAGGGGGCAGTCAGAGCTTGCAAATTATCACGGACAAAGGATAGTCTCAAACAAGGAGTAATTCAACCATGTCGAACACCTTTTCTCCTAATCAGACAAGAACACCCTTGTTGGCTGGGGAGAAGGCACACAGCCAAAAGCAACTCAGAGATAGCATGAGGTTAAGACAGCAAAGCAGTCAAAACAGCTGCAGGTATTTGGGCATCTTTGGCCAAGTTCATCACATATTACAGAAAGAAAGGCGGCCTTCACAGAACTACAGATCTTTTCTTCATCACTTTGACAAGTTTGTGATAAGTGTGAAGTGAATTCACTGTTTCAAAAACTGAACTCTAAAATGCAAGTCTCAAGTACATTGCCTGTGGTCTTTCATAATGGTTGGGCAAAATCCCAAAACTAGAGAACTCTGAAATGTTTATTATTGAGGTCGGTGGAGCTAAGATTTTACCCCTAGCATCTTTAGAAGTTTCCTACTACCCCGTCTATTATCACCTCCTTAAACTCTGTGCAAGTTACTCCACCTTCTTTTGTTATCTGTCTGTAACTGACAGACTGGATTTCCTCTTACTCCTTTTACTCTTGCATAGCACTGACAAGCAGCAGCAAAGCTCTGTGGACACCTCGAACTAGAACAGAAGGGAAACGCTTAGGGTAGTGTTGTACTGGCAGAAACACTGGTACTATTGAACTCAAAACATCAGGAAGATGTATAAATCAAGACTGACATATGTTGACAGAGATGCAAATAATTGGATTTGCAGAACCTGTACCTGGCCCATGGCAGATGCTAAATGAATTTTCATCAAGAATTCGCCAACATCTCCTGGAAATTAAAAACAAAAGGATGGAAAAAACACTTGTGTAATTACACAAAAGTGTAATTTATCACACTTTTAGGCCTATAGCCCGTTGGTTTGGGCATCAAAGAGGAACAAAAAGGTGGTCTTGTCTCCAAACAGCTTAGTCTCTCAGTAATGTTTTTGAGACATCTGTTCTGTTTCTGATATAGGTGCAAAAAGACTGATCAATCTCCCTGTAACCCATGGAGAGTGGTAACAGAACCAGACAAGCCTTCTTACCCCTATAGAGACAATTGAAATTAAAAGGACTGGAGCAGTTCCTGCCCAGGGGCAGGAGGCAAAAGAGGAAGAAACAGGGACAAGCCCTGTGAAGACAGCCTGCTGCTCTCCTGGCTGCCAGACACACAGGAGCAGATGCGGAGGAGCACACGACTGCTGGTAAGGGCCACTCTGTTGTGGCAGCAGCTCACTTGGTCTCCCCCATGCAGTGAGTTCAGCCCCAGCAGTGCCTGGCCCAGGTGCCTCAGGGCACCGAGCTGCACCCCAGCATCCCCTGCCCCTGGAGCTCTCTCACCATCTGAAGTCTCCATCCTACTCTATGGTTCAACTCAGGAGCCCTGCAGGACACAGACAGCCCTCCATACACAGTTGCAAGTTTTGTACTTGTGCAATACAGTCATTAAGTATGTGTCAATTAGATAATGTGATGTCAAAAGTAAGAGTTCAGAGATAAGCAATATGAAGGATGAATAGGCTGAAGGGACTGATTTATAGAAGCATTAATCATGAAGTATTTTTATTGTTTCTTGCTCAAATTTATCTTGAAAGTGGGATTACATAAGCCAATAGCAATATTTTTTCAGGGTATAACTCTGATTTTGTGTCTGAAATTGCAGATCCAAGTTTTCAGAATTGCCCCTGCAAAATTATTACAGTTCTGTGTTCAAAAGACAGTCGAATAGCTTAGAAGTGATTTGTTCTGGCAATTACCATGACTATTAGGAGGAACTACCTGCCCACTCTGAACATGAAAATCTCAATACTGACCTAAGAATATTCAGCAATTTTATTCCAAGACAACATCCTCACTCATTATTTAGATTCAAGTACAGCCTGAAAGGAATAAAATATTAGAGTATATAATTCTGAGTTATAAAACTAGCCTTCTTTGGATCTACCTCTCCATGTTGTCTTAAACAAATTGTAATTTTTCCAATTTTTTATGGGGTTTCAGATTCATGTCAGTTGAAAAAGTTTTCTTTGATTAGGAGTGCAAGTGGTTCTCTCTCCTTCTCCAGATTTCAACCCAAACTAATTTCTTTTATTTTAATAGAAAAGTTTCTGTAGAAATTGATTGAGGTGGGAAAGCGACCTTTTTTGCTTTTCAAATTCATCATTGGTTTGAAGAAGCAGCAAAGATAATAGCATTTGTGTCAAGTAATGATTTAAACTTTCCAAGCAATCTTCATCTGTACACGTTCAATGAAATGAGCATCACTGATTTACACAGCAGTCTTTGGTCCACAAGTTTGATTATCAATAGCAGCTGATCCTGTATTTCCATGTGCTAAACTACAGATAAAATAGCTGGTCTATTGTTAATGCAAGATCGTACAGAAACAAACTACTGACACTACATGTTTGCTTAAAATCAAGCCATTCAACTGCACCTGGCACATTTGCTCTTTCACACTCAACACATCACGTGACACTAAATGGATCTATGGAACAAGGGCCCGCTTGACTCGCTCCTCACACCTCACTGAGCTGACAAGTAAAGCCATGGATGCGGCCAGAGCTGTGCATGTGAGCGGGGCTTCATGGTTCTCCCCCCTTCCTCCTTACAGCATGTTAAATTGATCCAGGAAGAAAATCCACCACCACCAAAAAGTACTGACAATTTATTTTAAACAAACAGTTGCTGGCAGATCCCCCGTCTCCAGCAGCATGCAAGTGTCTCAAAACACAAAAGGCAGGGGAACTGAAATTGAAAATTGATCTTCCTGCAGCCACGTAGCCTGGAAGAGTGATTTCCTAGCTGTGATTTTAAATAACTCTTTCTTGTCTCCCCCCTTCCTCCTTCTCATACACATTCACATTTCTTCTCCCATATTCTCCATCTTTTGTCAAACATAGACAAAGACTTCCACCATCTCTCTCTCTTTCCCCAACCTTCTCATCAATATTCTATTACCAAACAGAGCTTTAGCTCTTTTTTCTCTTTAAATCAATAAGAAGCAAAGCAATGAGAGGGAAAAATTAAAATCCCCAGCAGATAAAGATAAGGGTCTTTTAAAAAAAGCTAATCACTGGTAAGCACTGACAACACACTGGAGTGTCATGCACAGCTCCTGCTACAATCTGTCTAGTGCCACACTGCTGTACAGGTAAGCTACCTGAGCCTGCCTGCCAAAGACAACCGGGGCAGGAGAGAAAACAAGGGCAAATAAGCTTTAGGGATGGGTCTTCATGGGTGGTTGTTACTCAGACACCATAATCTGGAAGAGCAAGAGTTCGTAAAGCCTGGCCTCTGGGTGAAGGTGGGCTGGGGAAGCCCCATCGGTCCCAGTCACCAAGACCTGCCTCAGCTCCTGGGTTAAGGTGAGGCAACCAAGCAGCCTTACAGCTGCTCTGCTGCGGAAGGGCTCCTGCTCCTTCTCTCCCTGGCATGTCCATGCTTCATGAGGGCATGGCTCAGGTGTGCTGCTGTAGATATATATACACACACACCCCCAAAAAATGAAGGGATATGCCACATCTAACATCTTAAAATGTATTGTCACACACATTACTAAAAAGACCCTGAAATTATTTAGAACAGCAGCATGAGGGGGAGAAAAAGTAAGTTCCATTGAGATTTCCAGCCCCAGTTTGTATGCCCCTAAACAGAGCCAAGCACCAGACAAATCCGCTGGCCCAAACACTAGAACTACTTAACTTTCAGTGAAGTAGATGGCAAAACCTTTCTCTGACTCCTCCTACACCTCAGTATGGCAGATCATGATTGCAGTCCTCAGGAGGTGTGGCTCAAATAATACTGTTTCATACAGATAGCCACTGACTTGGTGGGAATGGACATATGGGAAGGTTGATTTAATTACTTTCTTTGACTATTCACCTTGCCATGTACTCCTTGTAAAACTGCAAAGTTTAAAAGGAATAAATATGCTTTTATTTTTACAATTTTATTTTTTTCATAAGGTAAACAAACTCCTTTAGCCAATGCAAAGGACAAGGAGAGACAGATCAAGTAATTTGGGTGTGTCTGATGCAAGACTGATAACAAGAAATAGCACTTTGTTAAGTCCTTGTTGTGGTTTAACCCCAACCAGCAACTAAGCACCACACAGCAACTTGCTCATTCCCTGCCCTGGTGGGATGGGGAAAAAATCAGAAGAGAAAAAGTAAGAAAACTCATGGGTTGAGATAAAGACAGGTTAGTAAGTAAAGCAAAAGCCACACACACAAGCAAAGCAAAAAAAAGAATTCATTCACTGCTTCCTATTGTGCAGGCAGGTGTTCAGCCACTTCCAGGACAGCAAGGCTCCAACACATGTAATATTCATCTGGGAAGACAAACAGCATCACTCCAAACTTCTTCCCCTTCCTCCTCCCTCCCCAAGTTTTATATGCTGAGGATGATGCTATAGGGTATGGAATATCCCCTTGGTCAGCTGAGGACAGCTGTCCCAGCTGTGTCCCCTCCCAGTTTCTTGTGCACCCTTGGCCTACTCACTGGTGGGGTGGGAAGCTGGAAAGGCCTTGTTTCTGTGTGAGCCCTGCTCAGCAGTAACTAGAAAGTCCCTGTGCTATCAACAGTGTTTCCAGCACAAATTCAAAATGTAGCCCCATACTAGCTACTATGAAGAAAATTAACTCTACCCCAGCCAAAACTAGCACAGTCATATCCCTGTTCTATTATTGCTAATGCTTCTTCATGACCCAAAGATCTTTCAAGAGAGAGCTGGACAGAGACGCTGCATGGCAGTAGAATGAAACTGCAGAAAACAGTCCCACCACAGTCAGCAATGCATTCACTTCATGAATAGCAATTAGAACTAGAAAGTACAGTCAATTCAAAAATAGAGCAAAGGGAATAGGAAACCTCTCAGTTTTGAATCCAACCAGTTTAACATCTTCGGGCAGCACACATTGTTCCTCTTCTGCCTGCTCACAAACTCAAGTTACAGGTCCTGCATCACACACCTGCCCCAACACAAACACTACTAATACCTCTGTGCTCTGCCTCAGTGACCTGCTCTACTGGAGAGCACTGGGCTGCACAGGTTCTGTCGGAGAAGACGCAAAGACACCCCATCATCTTCTAAGCCTTTTGTTGGCACCTGACTTATCACATAGTGGAGTACAAAGCAGCTTTTAGAGGGCCTCCCAGGCTCCTTTCCAATGTTCATTTACCCCCCTGACAGTCACATGTGGTTGTTAGGGTTCTGTATGCTTATCACACCAGGAAATACACCTGCACATGCTCTGACAGTGAGCAACAAGCTGAACAGAGAAGTTTCCTGTTCCAGACCACCAAAGAGGGGAAAAGCAGCAATAGAACTGCAGGAAACATGACATAATAGTATGTCCATCCTCGGGAAGATGACCAGGAGACAAAACCTGCTTGCTCAAACTAAATTTCAATTCCGTCATAATTCCCAATCATCATTCACCAAAAACAAATTACAAGCATCCTTAAAACTACGAAAGACTCTATTTCATCATTTTGTTTTAAGAGAGTAAAAATATTCAGGAGACAAAACACTGAGTCAAAACCAGGAGACCTCTAAAGATAATGTAGGTATGTATGTATGTGCAGGACAAGATGCAGGTGACTCAGGAGAGAGCCGTCTTCCTTCTGAGAAGGTGCAACAAATCACCTCCACGCAGGGCTAGCGAGCATCATGATGTTACAGGAGATGGGTTCTGCATTTCTGCTTAAGCACTCAAGTCCTCAAGCATTTACAACGAATGAAAGCTTCTTCTGCCTCTGTACTGCTGCAGTGCACAGTGTGTTCTTTCCACTTGGTGGTGACATGGTCTTTCAGGTATGATAAGATGACTCCTGCATAAATGCTTTGTAAAACAGTTTGGAACTATGTGTGCCATAAAGGAATAAATTATTACCAGCCTGAATTCTTGCTTTAAAATATACAGTGAATTTTACATGTTTACCTGGGACAAGGAGATAAGAAGGGAGAAATATACGCTTACTTCACTGAATGTTCAAGTCAAATTGCCAAAACCAGAAAAAGTTTAAAGCCTTACCCTACCCTGTAATGAAGTAGTACCTTGATCTTCTCTACATCTTTTGCTTTTTCCCACAACTTCGCAGCTACCTGGGATGCCAAAGCTAGGGCTCTTCCTCCCAAGTTGCCCCTTTTTCTTCTGCATTCACACTCCACTTTCCTGCATGGCCAGCACAGAGCAAGGACTTCCCTTTTCTCTTCTGACAGCATGCAGCAACAGAAATTCCCCACAAACCTTTCAAAAGCAGTTGTACTAACTTCTATGTCTAGCAGCTATATTGATCAGACTGGCAAACTAGGACTCAGGAGCCAGAGACGATTGTTACATTGTAAATTGTTTTAGGAGTTAAGATAAAATATAAGTTATTTGATAAATCTCAGCACAGAAACAAAAAAAAAAAACAAAAAAAAAAAAAACAACAACAACAACAACAAAAAAAAAACAAAAAAAAACAAAAAAAAACCCCACAAAATAACACACACATGTGAGCTGGAAAAAAAAGTCAGGCGGTGTTTACCAGTGGGCAAGAGCTACAGAACAGTGTCCTCAGTTAATGGCTCACATCCCTCTCGCTCGGGACATCTCATGCTGTTCAGCAGCCCCACCAGCAATGACGGTCACAGCACCGCCTCTCTCCAGCCCAAGCCCAAGGCCACTGCCTTGACAGGCCCTGGTGACCTCATGGGAAAGCTGTGTGCAAGCAAGCTGACACTGCGGACGGGGCTCTCAGAACGATGAACTGCAGGTTTGCTTACAAAACTGCTTTATTGCAGGTTAAGAAAGTTTGGTCTCAAAAGCAGCTTTGAGCCCACATTTAGGGGAGTAGGAATATATTCAGAAACAGCTCCCCTCAAAATACATCGCAAGGAACAGTCAGGCATGGGCAGAGGTTATGAACTTAACAGGGGAGAAGATCCACTAGACCAAATCCTTCTGGATCCACGATAACAGAAATATAGCTCTATGATAATTATAGCATGCCACTCAGCACACAAACACCTATAGATTAGGTAGCAGTGGGCAGCCCACCCAACACCTCCAGAAATACCGATATGGGAGTAGTGTGTGTGACCCAGTCAACACAGAATACAAACAGGAGTCCCAAGAAGCAACAGGAATCCCAAGCTGACAGGCCAGCTCCACAAGCAGAGCCCCAAGAGCAAGCCAGAAAAGAGCACTCAAAGCTTGTAAATAACACAACGCAGAAAATAAATGAACAAGCTTATACATTCAGAAAGAAAAAAAAAAAATTGTAGCAGAAACCAGATTTTCACATTACAATTACCCGAAAGCAAATATAGGGGAAGAAAATGGTTGTCTAAAAGAGAAGGACTGAAGAGCACCAAACACCTTAATGGTTCCTTCATTTCACACTATTTTTTTTTTTTAATTTCTCCTTTGTGAAGCTAAAATAAGGTCTGCCTCCCTATTCCACTGGTCTTGTCTTTAAGCAGGTGAAAACTGCCCAGCAATAATGTTTTGCCTATATTTTTTTCCTGCTGAACAAGGATCCATCAGATCAGTCAGATGGAAAAGGTGTCCAAAGGTCCAAAAACTGAAAGCACCCAAAATGAAAGGCCCAGAATTCAGCACGCAACTCCCTGAGCCTCCAAATCTCATGGGAAAGCAAAAGCAAAAATAAAAAAAACCCACCAGTAACCATGGGTAACCACTCTCAGGTTAATCTCAGATAGGGAGGGGAAAATGCTTCTCAAGATTAATAGCTAAAGTACTCAGGGATTAGAGATTAGGAGGAGAATCCTGTTTGCTAGGATTAAGAGGGCTGGGTTCACATGAAAACCTCAACCAGTGAATTGCCTCCAGCAAAATAGTGGGTTTTATTATTATTATAATTATTTTATTCTCCTCCAATAAATGAAAAACATCAGCAGGAGGGCAGTAAAATCCATCAAAGGTTTAGAAAATAAAGTCTCTGAGGAAAGGTTAAGGGAATGCAGTCAAGATAGGAATCAGATATTAAAAATAAAAATCAGTCCGTGTTATTATTAACATGGCAGATTATAAAGAATGAGAGATTTAAGAAAAAAAATAATCAAGTTCACTTTCCAGAATCCATGCTGTGTGGTCTATTTTTTTGCCCTTGGCTCAGCTGGAAGCAGGTGAGCTGCAAGAATGGCAAAACTCTCTCCCCTTTTGCATATGAGGAAAGTACAATTTGAACACCTGATGGCTGATATTTTCCAGACGGCTCACAAGAGCTTCATTTTGAAATTCACTCTGGGTTTCTTGTCACTGACATATGATTAAGGCACCTAACAGAAGTGTACAGGAAGGAACAGAAAAAGAGAATGGAACTATGCTGTATCAAATGGGGCTAATAGAGAGGGAATAGACATTAGTCCAAAGTCTCAAATCAGGCATTCAAAATTTTGGTTAAACAGCTTGCCTGAGATAGTTTTCAGTGATGGTGCCAGGAACAAACCTGGATCCACCCAGTAAAACCATCTGAGCTAGGTCCTACTTCACTTGACTACATCCTTGTACATGTAAGAATGTACAGCTGGGAGATGGTTGATTTTTTTGTTTTTAAATATCCACAGAAAGATATTTTAGAAGGGGTACAAGAATCCAATATTCCTATTCCTTTTCCCACTTTATTGACAAGCCAGAAGCAGCTGGGTTACCTCAACAGACCTGCCAGCCAGCATATAGCCCACCAGCACATGAGCTCAGGAAGTAGCAAGGCCACACGCTGACCTGGTAAGCAAGGATCATGGTACTGAGTGACATGCTACTGGAGAACATATTTTTCCCTTGCAACCTGGTGCCACAGGCCCACCACATAACCAGACCTTCTCTGTAGGCCTGTGGAAAAACGCCTCATCACGACACTTGTATCAGTCTTCTCAAGCACTGTGAAGTGGGAAATCTAACCACTCCAGCACATCTGGTCTTTCCAGTGCACAAGAGCTGCAAAATTGCCATGTCAATGCACAAAAGACCTTCCTAACAAGAAAGTCCAGGAGGCTGCAGATAATAACACCATTCCCAATAAAAACCATAGAAAGAGACAAGGGTTGTAACAGGAAGGAAAGTGGAACTGGTATTCTTAAACACAGATGTTCTTGGCTGTTTGCAAGGGACATTTACCTGCAACACAGGTTAGGATGCTTCTCAACCTGCTTTCATGGTGAGCTGCAAAACCATCTGCATGCCCACCCCTCAAACAGCATGCACAGGCATAGAGGAAAAGCTGGCTCCACCTTTTACTGAGCAAGATGTCAAGGAGGAAGCTTCTTCTGTTGCAAGTCATTTGGAAATTTTATAAAATTGGCTGATTGGCTGTGTGGAAAAAAAAAATATATATATATATATTTGTATATAAATGTGTATATATGTATATAAACCCAAGCCTTGCTTTGTCTGATGCCAGATGGTGCCACTGCCAGACTTCTGAGCACCACTGTCAAGGGACTCCCAAGGGAGCAAAGCTCAGGAGGCTGGGGCACCATCCAGGCCAAGAAATCACAGTTTCCCATCATTTGTTCCTCTGAATGAACCCTGGTCCTTTGGGGCTCCCAAGGCCAGTACAGCAGCAGCAGGTGGAGATCAAGCTGATTCATGGGGAAAGGAAAGTGCAAGCACAGTGCAGGTGAACTGAATTTTTACACACAGATAGAACTTCATTAACATACTGGAACTGCTGCCTACTCCCACCTCGCCTGCAGCTGTGTCTCTCCTTTTCCCCTGCTATTCTTGGAAACTAGATGACTCACCTTCCTGATGAAACCAAGTCTAGTTGGCTCTGGGCCCTGACCCTTTTTTTGTACAGCAAAGGCCAGGAGCTGGAATTTGCTTGAACCTTTTTCCCTTGAGCTCTGGCAAGCCAGCCATGTCTGCAGAGGACGATGGCAATGTTGCTTGCCTAGCATCAGCAGCATTTCTGTGGGAGCAAGCAATGCTAACACTGAGTTTCAGAGGATCTGTGTATCAGGCTCAGTGTACCTACTTGCTTCCCACTGAATTACAAACACTCAAGGTTAACAGAGGCCTAGGAGGGACCAAAGAGATGAGGAACCTGTAGGGCAATACAAGCAGAAAGAAGCCAATGTGTGATGCATACCTAAACGACAAAGGCACACAAAAGCCCCTCCCATTATTAATCCACAGCAACTCCTGTCTCAAAGACACTAATTCTGAGCACCATAATTTAAGAGGGTAGGAGGGACAGTGGCAAAAATTGGGAAAGATCAGGAAACTGCAGGAATAAAGAATTCGTAAATATGAAGAATCAGCTAGCTTAAAAAAAAAAGGAAACAGTGAAGCTGAGATTCAATGGATGCATATGCTTGCAGGGAAAAGGAACACTGAACCAGAAAGAGCACACTCCATGGCTAAAGAGAAAAACAAACCTCTTAGATACTTAAAACCTTCAGTTTACCAACACCAAGATATCTTCTTGCAATAATCCCCCACTCTCCTCAGTCTGCTTTTGCACCTATTTCTGCCTCACCCCTACAGGCACAGCCTCCCTGCTGCCACACACCTCCATTGGGTCGTTTTTCCTTCACCCCATGTACCCCCTTACCATGTACACCAATACTCAGCCCTACCTGTGCCCCTTTTGCTTCATTCACACACTTTGTTCCCCTCTTTCCTTGCAATACTTATTGTTAGTACAAGTTAGTATAAGAGATGAAGCTCTCCACTAGAAAAGTCTACCTTTCCCATCAAAATACCATTTTTGAGAGTCAAATTTGACCCTGTACATGTGCCAACAGCCAAAACAGCTCTCTTTCCCTTCAGCCACCACAACAGGGGAACACGGGATCACTTTCTGATCCAGGCTAAAGATCTACTGTTGAAGACTAATGGCTTCAAATACAAAGACACATCAGTTACTGGCACTTAGTCTTTCAATAGGGAATATGCAGTTTAATATAAAGGATACATCAGGACTGCAAAGAAAATATTCTTCAGGTAGGAGGGTCAGCTCACAGCTCAGGAAGACTACATTGAAAAACATGTACAGTGGTATGAATGGTATTAAGCTTTCATTTAATAACACAAGCACACATTGCTACAGTGCCATCACTCACTGCCATGAAGATGCTAATCACCACCAAAACCTGCATGCTGCCATTGCCCACTGGCTTGGTAGTGACAGAGAAAGCACCAGCATACAGATGGCAGCAGCAAAGGTACATTTACTGGTGAAGGTACATCAGTCCTAATACAGCCTTGTGCTACAAAAACACAGAAAAGTTTTGCTGGGAATTAGGAGCTGCCCAGTCCACCATAATCACTTCATTTGGCAAGAGCAGGATAGCTAGGAAAATGAGAATCAGCTCTTCACAAGAATAAAAAAGCATAAAAGAAAAATACAAAAAAACCACACACCCTCCCTTCAATTGAAATTGTCTAAAGAGAAGAAGCAGCAGACAGCAGACTTCAATGTATTTGGCTGAGAAGAAAGTTATTTACAGCAAGGTCTGGCCTCTCAGTGCCACCATGTAATTCCAGGCAATTGCACTTTCAAATAGATTTTTTGGAGAAAATCAACAGTGACTTTGCTTTCAATCTAGTGGAAAATGAAGTTCAGCAATTTCATAAAGCCTCAGCAGAAAGAGCCCTGTGCACACAGGCACATGCTCTTCAGTGGAGGGTGTTGGGCTTAGTACTGAACTCTGCCAGTCCCTCTCCACATTTCCCAGTTCTCACATCTTACACTGGATTTCCCATAACCAATAAGTACCCAAATGAAGCATATCAGATACTGTGACAGTGAAAACTCCCTACTGGCTGAATCCCAACAGCTCCTGTCCTGTCTCTCCAGGTCCAAGAAGTGCTGATTTCAAAGCTCAGAGTAGCTATAAGCCTCCTGAGCAAGGCTCTCCGGCACACATTATACAAAGAGTCCTATGAGGCATATATACCTGCCTCCAAAGGATAATCCCAAAATCCACCACTGACTATAGCCCACAGGCACTTTCAGTCAACACCAACATAGGCCCAAGTGTCTGCAAGGCCACTTCTGAAGCCTCCTGTGACCAGTGTACCTGCAGCTCTCCACTTCTTTAGAAATCCTGCTCCATTATTGCTTTGCCATTCAAAAGCAACAGACACCAGCTTTTGAATGTTTCGCACCATTGGCATCATACAGAATATCGTAGAAAATCATCCCTGATATAATGCAAATATTCAACCTTAGAAAAAACTTCAGGAAGGTGACTACTAAAAGTAAAAATATTATTAAATGCCTGCTTATGACTCCATGGAGAGTGGGCTGGAGGTTGCATCATTATCAGAGGTCTACAACACAGGACTACAAAGTGCAGCCAGAGTCCACATACCCTGTCACTGGGCTTCACTCTCTCCTCCAAGCCACCATGCCAACATACATGCACACAAGTGTTCATACACACCCAGCACCAGCCTCAACATTCATTTCAGACAAAGGCCAAGGAAAAATATAATTTCAGGCAACATCCCCAGGGCAAGTCAGAGGCATGTAAAGCAGGAAATAAAGCTAGGCTTTGAACCCTCTCAAACTAGCTCAGATACCATTGCATTGTGAACACAGCAAAAGGGAATGGTTAAATTCCTACTGCACATTCCAGCAGGAAGAATTAACTAACATTTTCGTTGGTTCAAGAAACTGAAAAATTACAAGAGACAAACATGGAACTAGAAATGCTTAAAAAAGTTAAGATTCAGACAGACATGAACAACCGTCCTCATTGTTTTAGGAATAATGTAGCATAGGTTTGGAAGCTTTCACCTGAGTCACTGAGTCCAAGTTCTGCATTGCATTCAACCATACATTTCAAATGTAGCTCAGGCTTTCCAGGACACTTATTCCACCCATGCTCAAACATCCCAAGCCACAGGACACTAACACTGTAGAGCTAACATCACTTGCAGAAAAACCACAGCCTGTCACTGTTACATGCGAGAACAGGAAAGATTGAGGACATCTCCACAACTCTGCCTCATTTAAGCAGAGAATACATTAGAGAGAAGCCTCCTACAACTTCCTGAAACAAACTATGCCCATTTCCACAGTGGAAGGTGATCAGGAAAACAAAGCCTGACAATCTGACCAAAATAAATTGAATTTTCTCACCCCAAGTCTGGCAATTGCTTTAATCCTGTCATTGTAAATGGGACATGCAATCCAGCATCTGTGATAACACAATGACAATGGGAGTGCCAACAGGCCCAGAACAGCCTACAAGGCTATCTCTGACTGAATCTAATCTGCACTGCTCCAGAGAAAGATGAAAAAATTAACAGCCAGAAGCCTGTATAAGCAAAGATGGAAAACATTCCCTCTCCTTTCTGGAGAACTGGATAAATAAGGTTCATTTAGGGGATCAAGCATAGACATACTGACTACAAAGCACTAGAAACCTTTTTCACTTCTTGACGCTGACACAGGTCTCCACAAGCTGCAAAGCACTCACAGCCAGCAAAGTCTGTCCTCTGGTTATTTCTGCTGCAGCATAGAACACAAACAAATCCAATTCGATGGAGTAACTGCAAAAGGATTTTCAAGAGGCAGCAAATACTGTAGCTTCTTCTAAGGAAGCAGAGATTGAATATAAAAATAATAATAAAAAAAAAACCACATGCACCACACAAAACAGGAATTGCACCATCAATTTAGACTCAACTGACCATGTTATGTGATGTTAAGACAGAAGGCAAGACTTTAAAAAATGGGAAACAGCAGAGAAGAGAATTCAGGATCTTCCCCAAAAGTATGTACCTCTCCCACCCACACATCAGAGGAAACACCACTATTTTTTTTTATTTTTTTTTTCTCAGTTCTATAAAGACTTAAGACTTGATATGCATAACCTAGCTTTTCTGACAGTCTCCACTCGAGGCCTTTGCTTCCCAGGAGCAACTAAATACACCATTAATCAGATTACAAAGCAAGAAATGTTTCAAAGGAATCTGTCTTCTTCCAACCAGAGCCTCCTGCAGGTGGAAATGGTACCAAAACAAACAGCCGTATACACTACACATGCATCTGTGAACATCAAAAGCTTTAGTTCATTAATTGACACATACCCTGCATTTTGTGTGATTTACCAAAAAGCACAACAGGGTGAAGCTGATGCTGTATAGCAAATGAGACGCGAGCTCTGTCATAAGCAGGCCCAGAAGGCCTGCCAGGCGCCTCGGCCAGCAGCAGCTCTGCCTGGGCTGCCCCTGACCCTCCTCCCACCGCCCACACCAGCTGATTTCTTTTAAGCATTGCTGCTTGTAGGGAAGCGCCATCCTCCAGTCCCAGGCACCTTGCTGTCAGTCTCTCAACCCCCAGCACTCTGAAATAAGGGAGCCCAAAGAGCATGGGCCTCAGGGAATAGCCTGCAGCTTTATCTCTCGGGTCACACCACCTCCTGAAGCCTGTGCACAAATGAGATAACACCCTCCTGCATCTGAAGGGTGCTCCTCTTAATCTGAAATCTAAATAACCTCAAAATTATTATTCAGAGAAGGCATTACAAGGCATTTAAAACACAATTTATGGCCACTGACTTGAACCACTACCTCGCTAGGCACACAGGGAAGCACTATTACATCTTGGTGCCTTGTTCCCCTCCTAAACAAAGACACAGTGACTCTCACCACATGGTAATATGCTTCTCAGCACACTGCACACAGCTATTTCCAGAAGTAAAGGGCATAAACGTGTAATTAATTATCCAATATATCATCATGGGCGGAGGAGCGAACTTCTGTCCTAGATAGTGATAAAGTCATGATATTTACAGCATTCAGAAGATCAACACAATCAGTTTGGTACACCAAGCTACATGAGCCTACAATAATATAAACCGAAAACGAGCAAGAGTAGCAATGAACAGAGTATTATTTATAAGAAGTTTCTGCAAAGTGGGTTCAGAGAGACATAATATTCAAGGCTAAAAATCAAATCACAAGTACTATCCCTGTATCCTGCTCTCTGGCTCCCCATTCCCTGAAGAAAACATCCAGATATACTGCCTGGATGTTACATTTGCATTTTATTCAGTGTCCAGATCCAATCCTCAGATAATCGCCATACTTACTGTTTTTACAGAAAGCTTAAAACCTTAATGGCCTGAATCATCAGAGCATTACTTCATTCTCATGCTAGTAAGCTAGTATGTAGTATACTAGTCTAATGCTTTTAGCAGTTGCACTGGTGGAAAAACAGTGACGTGATTGCAAAACTGAATGGCTTAAGTGTCTTATACAACTGTTGTCCCTGTGCTAGGGGAAGGGATACAGAAAGACAAAGGAAAAGCTTCTCTCAAGATGCACTGTTAGTTATAGATCTGAACAAAATCCCCAGGTGTTTGGACTCCAAGTCACATCTACTGGGCCAATTAAAAAAAAATAAATTTCCCTTCCTCAATGCTACTCAAAATAACCACCCAATGTTGTTGTTTTCTTTCCCAGTACTGTTAACACCTTGACCCATCTGGAAAACAGTCTCTCACTGCCTCAACACTGGCGTTCATGTTGGATACCAATGTCTCATGCTGGAGATAAAAATCCCTGGCACAAGAGAATAAAAATCTCCCCACCCTGCACTACCAGTGCAACTAAGACACAACTAGTGATCTGCATCTCACCCTGGATATGCATTAGGCTCTTTTGCACTCAACAACTGAATAAGGTCTAGACTCCCAGCAAACTGTGCTCATGCTGGTATGTAAGCAGCATTTCTGCTGGGGCCACTTGCTTAGTTCAGGCTGAGTATATTCCTAGGTCCTGGCTGTGACAGAAGGTCATGGTACAAGATACTTGCTTTTCACATTGTCTTCAGGATGCAGGATGGCAAGTATTTTGTGTGATCTTTAAGCCTGCCAGTGTGGTGAGGATAAGGAGGGATCATTTCACTAGGCAAGAATAGTTCTGGATCCTCTAAGTCTGCCAGACAACAGAGAGACAGGAGGAAGAGAGACTCTCAAATAAGCATTCAGATCAAAAGGTGCAGAAACAACCACAGAAAAGCTCAGCTCATTTCCAAGCAGAGGACTCTATCCTCACAAATATTTGCCTTGTCAAGACTCCCTTTAGAAAGTGGTAGTAATAGGATTTCTCTCTCTTCCCTTGGAAAAGTTTATCAAAATGCAAAAAAATTTTGTAAAGGGAAGAGTTTACTTTCAACCTCTCCTCTGCATAATTTGACTTAGAAATGGAAACAGAATTCCTCTAAACCCTCTGAAGAAATTAAATAATAGCTAGCGTGGATAAATTCCTGTTTTTCATATGCTTATAATTCTCTAGGAAAAAACTGCTTTTGAGTAATCATTCAACTTTTTTTTTTTAAGTACAAAATGAGTGAAAATATTTTTGATGTTTTTTCAATGCAAAAAATGAGGCACACAACTCAAAACCAAACCCCATGTACATATGAATATTCAGAAAATACACACAACCACTGTGTTTAGCCACCAGAGCACACATATGTCAAGTTATCTTGAGCCTGTGTTATCTTTGATAACAGTGCAAAGAGAATCCTGCACTGTTGTAAAACCCTAACCTGAAACAGCCATATAACATCCACCTTCTCACACAATAAACCATGAGATAAAGGCAAAGCAGTGGAGCTGGGAGCTTTTAGTATACACAAAACTGAAACTTTTATTAGAAGTGAGAACAGGCAACTTTGAATTGTATGATCCACATTTTCTCTAAAACAAAGTACATGGGAAAATGGGCCAAACAGAACCCCAACACAATATTAATTATTGTCAAGATTTTAATCGCATCCAAGCAAAGGATTTCAAAATTATGACTCCTCCTGCAACCACATCTTGATCTCAGTGCTAAGATGTTATTTCTTTCACAACATTGTTGGGTTTGTCTACCATGTATCATCCTACCATATATCTTCCTATTCTCAATTTTTATCTTTTATATATTTATTCGTTCTGCAGAGTAAATATCATCCTGGAAATAAAGTACAGTGTTTCTCTATGGCTAAAATAACTGCTTGCAAGGAGGAAAAGAAGATTTGTCTCATCTGTGGAAAAGCTTCAACAGTAGAGAAACTAGTCAATCTATTTCTCTAAATGGTAAATGACTGGCCATGTCTCCAGTTCTTGAAAAATGCTTTCAGAAACTCATTTTCTCAGAAACAAATCAAAGCAATAACCACAGGACTTATCTCACTTTCTTTGCAAACTCCTTAGGATTCATTCCCCAATGTTGGAAGCAAGATTTTTTTTTTTGTCAAAAGTCAACTTAGACTCGGTGGCCAGTTGAGATGGCCACAGAGCAGACAGTCAGGAATATAGGAAACATCCATTCTCTGAGCTTATCCAAACCATGACAGTTCTCAATACTTTATCACCAAAAAAACAAGGTTATTTTTGCTCACACTCATGAAATTTCTCATAATCAAATGATAGGAAGAACTCTATATTCACAGAAAGGAGTTCACTTTAAAGAGCCATTTGCCTGTTTATACAACTCTAAATTTAACTTTGGTATTGCAACCACGTATCAGTACAAATAATAATGGTTTAGCTACAAAAGATTTTTCTATGATTCCTCAAATATATGTTTTTTTCTCCTTTGTAAGTGTACTCAACTATATAAAATGAATCTAACACTAATACATGCAATTGATTATACAGATTCCTCTATATGGATTGTAAGGTTTGTTGAGTACTTTGAATAGGTAAATAACATAAGATGCAAGTCATTTTTGTTAATACAGCCATGATTTGCACCTTCCTGCCCCCTATATTTCCTCTCAGACTGTCATTGTCATGACTCCCACAATACACACAGGAGTCAAGTGACTTGCCTAAGACCACAGGCTTAGCCAGCAAAATTGCTTTTGCAACTGAAGAACACCTACCTCAGTGGCCTCTGCACAACCTACACACATTTCTATCATGGATGTTGGGGTTTCTAGAATTTCTAAAACATGCATCAACAGGCAGATAAACTCCGTGCTCGAGATTTTACCATTTATGAAAAAGTGAGCTGGAATGACTTAGCTAAGGACATCGTTTTGAAAGCAAAATTCCCAATGAGGCCAGTGGGGCAGGACTTCACCTGTGATGCAGAAAGTCATGTGAACTATTTATCATTATATTTTATACACCAAATAGGCATCATACAAAGTAGCTGTGAATATGGATGGTTGACATTAGCACAAGCTACCTTATTTGGTTTGTTTCATCCTTCCTCATTGTTTATTTTGCAGTTGCCTGTGTATTGCTGAATCTCATCATTCATTATGAGGCACCGTGAGCATTGGACTCCACCTCCATTTCTACGTCTCTGTGGTAAGCAGTGGCATAGGACCAGCCTTTACAGAGATTTCTGGCCACTAACAGAACACTGTTTAAGGCAACTGTAGAATAGATACACACATTGACAATGACCTATGGAATTGTCACATAGTGCTTCAGTTGCAACTTGGGGCAAAAGTTCTTTCTATAGAAAATTATATAGTCCAGTTAAACTCAGTGTGTATTCTTGACATGCTGCATGAAGGAATAGGTATGTAAGAGTGGGTTACAATGACCTGGATCTCATGATTTGCAGCAAAGCCCCACTGGGCAGCCAGCAATCTGATTGTGTAAGATCATTTGAGTCACATCACAGCTCAACAGTCAGGTTATTTCACAATCCCAAATAAAAGCAAGACAACATGACAGAAGAGGAGCACTGAAAAAAAGACAAGAGGAAAGCAGGAGATGCACGCTGACAAAGGGCCCATTACATAGGCTTCTGCATGAGAATGATCCAAAACAAACTTCAAGGCAGCTTCCTGCATGCTAGTGGTGGCAGCTCTCACCAAATCAGCAACTGTGGGGCTGTGTCTCCCCTTAGAACTTCATCAACCACAAATAAGGGAGCCCTGGAGGTTGGCCTTGAAAGCTCCCTTTTGGAATCAGCATGTATGACATTGCTGCCTGTTTGTTATTCCTTAGGAAAGTAAAGTGTGTCAATGCAAACCCACGTCTGTTGCCATTACAGATCTGATTTAACAAGGCCTGTCAGTCTAAGGATGGAAGAAATCCCAGAAAACTCCTGGCAGCTTGTTTGCTGTCTTTCCATATGTTAATATAATATGCAGATTAGAAATTATCACATTTAAACATTTTATAAAAAACAATTGGATCTTGACCACAGCACAACTGCCTCAGAAATGCCAGATTTTATTACAAAAGGAATGAAGCAGAACAGACTGGAGACCTCATCACAGGCAGGTATTGCTATAAAGGAGATTATCTGACAAGCTTCTGGTATGGTGCTGCTGCTGGATCTGACTGTGAATTACCATATGATTGGCAGAGATGTTTAGCACATCTCAAAATAAAGCTACAGTCACCATCAAAGTTGAGAGCAATGCAGTTCCTCCTAGTGAAATCTGAAAATGTTGCTGACAGAGGATTTTTGTTCTACCTTGCATTTTTCTTTTTAAAGACTAAACTACAAATGTGCCATTTGCACCAGTCTGCAAGACACGAATGTGGGAGGTACCATCAATGTTCAAGAGCAGAAGTCTGAGGAGCCAGAGGGGACATGGTGGCTTCAAATATGGACTCTCCATGAGACCACAGACCAATCACTTGCCCTTCAAGCTTCACCTATAAATCTCAACATCCCTTCAGTGGTTCCAAATAATTAAAAAAAAAAAAAAAATCTATCCTCCTACAGCAATTGGTCAGTAGAAACCCCTCCCTCCAAAGAACATCCTCATCAGATCTTTATCATAATTATAGAATAGTTTGGGCTGGAAGGAACCTTCAAAGGTCATGCATGTCCCTGCAATGAGCAGGGACATCTTCAAGTACATCAGGTTGCTCAGAGCCCCATCCAGCCTGGCCTTGAATGTCTCCAGGGATGAGGCATCTACCACCTCTCTGGGAAACCTGGGCCAGTATTCATGGTAAAATATTTCTTCCTCATGCCTTGCCTGAATCTCCCCTCTTTTAGTTTAAAACCATTACCCCTTGTCCTATTGCAACAGGCTCTGCTAAAATGTCTGTCCCAATCTTTCTTATAGGACCATTTTGAGTACTGAAAGGCCACAATAAGGTCTCCCCAGAGTCTTCTCCAGGCTGAACAACCTCAACTTTCTCAGCTTGTTCTTACAGCAGAGCTGTTCCATACTTCTGATCATCTTTGTGGCCTCCTCTGGACCCTCTCCAACAGGTCCCTGCCTTTCCTCTGCTGAGGACTCCGGAGATGGAAACAGTACTCCAGGTGGGGTCTCAACAGAGCAAAGGAGCAGAATCATCTCCCTCAATCTGCTGGCCATGCTCCTTTCAATGCAGCTCAAGATACAATTTGCCTTCCAGGCTGCAAGTACATATTGATAGCTCATGTCCAGCTTTTCATCCACCAGTATCACCAAGTCCTTTTCCCCAGGACTGCTCTCAATTCCTTCATCTCTCAGCCTGTATTGATACCAGGGGTTGCCCTGACCCATGTGCAGGACCTTGCACTTGGCCTTGCCAAACCTCATGAGGTTTACACAGGCCCACTTCTCAAGCTTGTCCAGGTCCCTCTGGATGGCATCCCACTCCTTTCTACCAACTAACATACTTGCCATGTTTGTGTGCAACAAATGCCATCTCTTTTTGGTATTCTAGGTTTCCTTGCTGAATGAATTTAGACATAGATTATTTCTCCCATTTGAGTTACACAGACTTAAGTGAAACAGGATAGCACGCAGAACAGAATAGGTAAACAGCTTACTTCACCCAATTGGGGTGAAATACTGGCTACAGCTGTTAACATTTTTCTTGGATGGGTAACTTTCAGAGCTCAGGTTTCTGCAGAAGGAGATGAAAATTTCTACAAGCATTTCCCTCTCAATCAGTAATAAATACCTTTGCATGGAAACACTCTGCTGCAGTAAGCAAATGAGGTAACTTGGTATTAGTCAGTTCTCTAACCTTAAGCTATACTGACTGCAATTGCTAGAGGCTGTGGTGTCACTGGAGAGGACACTCCCAAAACAGATGAAAAGTGAGGGCGTTCTCAACATGTTTTTTAAAGATGTCATGAGCAACAAATTTAGTTCAGATATCCTGGCTGCTTTCTGACATCTGTAATTGTTTCCATTGAAGTTGTAATCTAATGGGAATTTTTTCTTCATTCCTATTCTTCACTGCATAAGTTGAATTAGTGTGCTGTTAAATGACAAAACATCAGTTGCAAGCTAAATAAATCCTCCTGTCCACACAATTCTGAAAGCACTTCAGGATTCTTCAAGATTAAAGATACTTAAGTATAATTGTGGTAAGTCCACTAAGACATAGTTGCAATGAGTACTGTGATCTTTTCATTTATTCAGTAATAAATTGATATCTTCCCTTGAGCTGATTTTTCCCTTGTGCCAAGGCTGGTCTCTGATTTCCTTCCTTGATGTAGCAGTAAAGCACTAAATGGCTCTTGGTGCTCAGCTCCCAGGCACACAAGTTGTCTAAGGATCAGACTTTAACATCTTATCATTTGGTTCAATGGTTTATCTTTGTAATGTCTGCTTAACTGGTGGAGGCCTGAGACTGTACTTCCCTAGTTGGGCTCTAGAAGTAGCTTCTTATTTCTTTTAACATCTCAGGGGTCTATGGAGCAATTCTCAGGTCTCTGTGGTGAGCAGAGGTTAATCTAATAGCTATGATACAGTGATAAGTTGTTAGCCAACATACAGAGGAAAATAGCATTATCACACCCACCTTATTTCAATACAAGAAAGAACTCTGAAGCATAAAGAAGTTCAAATACAGTAGTGGAGGGAATTTTTTTCCCCTCATTTACTCCATAAAATAGCAATTTCCTTCCCAATCCTTTCCTCAGAACGTCATAATACAGTAGCTTCTCAGGGCTTTCTTCCCTCCTGGTTCTTAACCCTAGATTCACACAAAAGGCCCTTCTACAGGGGACACCTCACATTTTGGAGACATCCTGCAGCAGCACACACCCCACCCTGCACAGGAAGCCAGGAGTGTCCTGCAGGGAGGGAGGCAGGTTCTTGGTACAGCTTGTAGGCATAAAAGGAGTCACTCCTGTATTTATCTTAGACAAGGGGCTCTACTCTCCAATACAGCCTGTTGTGCAGGCTGTGAGACACCCAAGAAAACCATGTAGATGTGAGAGCCAGCTGCCCCAGGGAGCTGTGATCTCAGTCACATGCAGTCCCACATGCAGCAGACTCCACTCACGTGCAGCAGACTCCTCTCACAGGCATCAGGGCTGTGTCTGGCCTCTGGAGTGCCACTGTGCTCCACAGGCATCTAGTCTGGCAGGCACTGAACACCAAGAAAGGAAGTTGCACTGACCTTAAGGGAATGACACTTGAAGCCCAAGACCAGTACTTCAAGATATGGGCAAGTCCAACCTTCATCAGTACTACAACACAAGCATTTCTGCATGGAAGAATAACTACAAAGTGGTGGTGTTTTTGAGGGTGTTTTGCTTTGGTTTTGTTGTGTGGTTTGTTGTTTGTTTTCTTGGTGTTTTGTTGCAATTTGGTTGTTGGTTTAGTTTTTAATTTTTATCTTCCCCCCTCTTACTGGTCTGTCATTCATTCTCTTATATCCTACTGAATGTATCATCTCTTTCCTTGGAAAATCATAGAATCATAGAATAGTTTGGGCTGGAAGGGGCCTTCAAAGGTCATACTAGATGGATTAGCCAAGCCCCCTGCAATGAGCAGGGATATCTTCAACTAGATCAGGTTGCTCTGAGCTCTGCCCAGCCTGGCCTTGAATGTCTGCAGGGACAGGGCATCTACGACCTCTCTGGGAAACCTGTGCCAATGTTTTACCAACCTCATTGTAAAAAATTTATTCCTCGTGTCTGGCCTGAATCTCCCCTCTTAGTTTAAAACCGTTACCCCTTGTCCTATCACAACAAGCCCTGCTAAAAAGTCTGTCCCCATCTTTCTTATAGGCTCCTTCATGTACTAAAAGGCCACAATAAGGTCTCCCCAGGGCCTTCTCTTCTCCAGGTTGAACTACCCCAACACTTTCAGTCTTTCCTTGTAGCAGAGGTGTTATAGGGGTCTTTGATCATTTTCATGGCCCTCCTCTGGACCCTCTCCAACAGGTCCATGTCTCTCCTGTACTGAGGGCTCCAGAGGTAGACACAGGACTCAGGTGTGGCCTCACCAGAGTAGAGGAGCAGAATCTCCCCTGACAGCTGAGCAGCTCGTGTATAGAAGGCGGGCACAATAATTCCCTCACTTTTAAATGGGCAAAATACTTCAGCCTCACAGAAAGCAGCAGTACCTGGTTTTGCCTGTGCAGGCAAGCAGTAGTAATGGCCTAGCTGCTATGGCATGAGCACCTCCAAAAAAAGTGAAGACCTGCTATGTTGATAAGCTCTTACTGTCACATTCATTCAGAAAGAGCAGCAAAGCTGCTGGGGTGCTTCAGACACTAGGTTGTGTTCCTAAAGGGCACATAGGCAACAGCACATCTCCTGCTTTCCCAATTCCACAGTAGGCACCATCCCTGCTTCCTGACAAAGAATGCTGCTCAAAAAGCATGACAGACTGGTTGGTGTGAGTGCCCTTGAAGTACCTGGCAGAGCTGGCATGCCCACTCTCAGTCAATGCTTAGCCAGGCTGCACACACTTAGTCATTTAAACTTGTCTCATCATTTGCTCCATCTGGTCCCCCAGGCAGTGTAATGAAAGGTTCCCATCTTGAGTTTATTTCTCAGGCATTGAACTGGTATGATACCTCGTTCCTGGGAAACACAAGGTCTTTATGTACCTAAAGGATGGGCACACGCAGCTTAGGTACAGATGTCTATGTACCATCCAGCTGCACCGAGGCAACCAAAAACCGAGAACATAAATCAGCAACTACTAGAAAATGGTAACTCAGCAATAAAATAAACATTGTTGATTAAAATATGTATTAGAAGTGTTTTAAAAGAGTTGATGGAGTGTGACTTGCCCTCCTATCTGAATTCGATGCACAGGCTAAATGAGTGTTGTTGGGGAAGGAAGAACAGGGGCTAAATTATTCCTTCTGACAGCTCCTGAACAATGTGTTTTGCCTGGTTGAGCTACTGATGCCTCAAGAAGAAGGCTAGATATCTCATCCCTCAACGTACAGCTTAAACTCACATAAATTTATCTAGTTGGCTACCACGAAAGCAGTATCCAAACTTCAGTTCCCTCTCTCCGATCTTTCATTCACTGGAAAAAAACTCTCACAAGTGCAGAACTGAATGGGAAGCTAGCTCTGGTCTGCAAAACATGCTCTGACTCCACACATATGCATGCAGGTAGATGCTCACAATTCATGGCCATTTATTGCTTACCTGGGCTCTTCCTAGTGTGACATTAACAGGCATGGCTACTGCATGCACTGGAACACCATGGAGAGCCCTGAATTATCTCTGAACAGAATGGGACTTCTGCATGGCATAGCATGACATCTTGTGAAGATACCGAACTGGGAAAGAGCTTGCAGCAGTGCTGTCATCTTCCACCTGGGCTAGATCTCTTTTGATCCCAGTTAGCTGGCTCTTACAAGGAGCAACACTGCATAGATGTGGCTTATATTGCCTTTAAGTCCTCAACTAGTTTGTTTGCTGTTTATTCCTCTGACCCTTGCTGCTTAGTATGGCATACACGTTCACTAACTCAATCAACAGTCTCAAAGCAGCACCCCTTTAGACCCATCCTACCTGAGCACTGGAATCAACACTGACTTGTAACATAGGAATGCTCTGGGTAATTCAGTGGAGCACTTTATACAACCACTAGGCCCATGTAAATAATCAGAGAAGACCTACTTGACCACTTATCCAACACTCCCAGTACCAGCCCCTCTGACCTACTCTTGTTGGCTTTGCCAGTTATTTCAGTCCAGTTTCAGGTGGAGTAAGCAGCATATTCCCCAGTAACATAACAGGTCCCATGGCTTGCATAGAATTTTGTGGTATTTAAATGTATATTGCTGAGCTCAGATTCCTATTATTACGTCTCACTACATCCTTCCAAGTCTTCAGCAACTTCATCAAAACATTTTGCAGTACTTAGAATTCCCTTAAAGGTCTTCCAACAAGCAGTCTCCTTCTTCACCCACAGTATCTGGCAGCTAAATATCCTCTGGTGATATGGCTAAGGGAAAAAATTTCCTGGAGCAGTGTAATATATACCCTCTCTAGACATATCCCCTTCCCTAGAAAGAGGAGATGGTTCAGTAGTAAAGTTCTGGGCTGAAATCCATTGGAAGACAGTCAAAACAGATTTCTCATTCTGTTGCCACTGTAAATAAGAAACTGGCAGTACCACATAAAGGACTCAGAAGACTGAACTAATGACACTGTCTTCTTCCCAGAGACCATGCCACAGGGAGAAACACACACACACACAAAAAGGCAACACATTCAGTCTCACAGCCCAGAGATAACCCCATTAATCTCACGAGTTGTTTGGGTAGCCAGAGAGATCAGCACTCCATCCCAAACATCCACACTAGTTCTCTGTAAAATTCAAGTTTTGCCTAGCTGTACAGAGCTTGCACTTCCTCACTGCTCAGAGACAGAATGGCGGAGGAAGACTTCCTCCTTGTAGCAGGTGCCTCTTTGCATTAGCTGTAGCAGATGTCAGTCTCTACAGGAATACATCTTCCTCCCTCCCCATTGGGAGAATTAACACTTTTGCTCTCTACAAGCAACTGCTTGTCTTGCAGCTCTAAAATGAACACCTTTGAGGCACCTACACGATACACATTGCCTCTGGTTCCCTGCTCTCTTGTCAAGCTCTTGGGGTGATGCAAGCTGTCAGCCACACAATCCCGCAGCAGAGGAGAGAGCAATGCCAATGCTCTCCATGGAGAGAGCAGGCTTGCTCTAATTGCTGCTAAAAGCAAATTTCACTGGGCCCAGGGGAGGCTAGAGACAGACACATGTCTCTACATCCTCACACAGAGGATCTCTTATTCCTTTCAGCTTCTCCTGTGCAAGCTTACTGACCTCCTGCAGTATTAATGAATTCCTCTGTCACCTCCTTGCTCTGACATCTGCTCAGGAGAATGGATGAGTAAGCAGGTAATCCAATTGGGCAGGAGCAAAGCAATGAGCCAATTTTCCTGCACGACTGTGTTACCCTAGTGCTCTTTGGCACTGCCTATCCCTAAAGGCCCAGTACTCCAAGAAAAGCTGCTGGGCTTCCTGCCCTGAGGATGGCTGAAGAGACCTTCTCCACCTCCAGCTTATCTTATTGCTCCTGTGAGTATGACATAAAAGGCTGATTTTTCTCATTTTCCAAATCTTCAACACTGAGAAGCAGAAAGGAAACCTTGATTTCTCTTCATCTCCTCACTTTCTGTAAAACAAGTTAACATGAGCAATCCACAGCAAATCACACCACACAGATCAAGAAAGATTCCAGACAATAGAAAAAAAAAAATCAGATCCAAATAAAAAACTTTCAGTGAAATAAATTCTCAGAAATTGAGATTTTTTTTTTTTTTTTTAAGAAAGTTCAAACAGGCAGTGATATTAGATGTTTGGGAATTAAGGACAAAAAAATGTCCATAAGGTTAATTCAGCCCATGTCAGAGTTAGGACAGGATCAGTCCACACAAGTTACTGACCAGTGTTTTTCTCTAGGCTTCATTTTAAAGGGCAAACAATGGGACTTCTATAGATCCCCTTCCAAGATGCTAATCAGTATAAAAATTAATACAATTATCATGGATATTAAGATTAATTCTTCTCTGTCCAGACACTCCTGTTATCAACATTTCATGTTCAGTTGCACCAAAAAAATAATTTTCTTCCCTGGTTTATGCACTTTTTAGGATGTCTGTTTGCCTTTCGCTGTTTTACACACTTCCAGGAGCATCTCATTGCAGGGAGAGCAGAGATGAGCTCTCCCACCTCTGCCATCTCCCATTCATACCTTATCACTAGAGGATCTGCTGAAACTGAAGGCTCAAGAGTTTCAAGGGAAAAAAAGGAAGAATGCAAACAACCTTTTTCATTCTCTATGGGAATATGTTAATCTCTGCTTGGCTCAAAATAGTATCTGACAAGAGTGAATCACACGAGTTCTGAAAAACTCACAAGAAATAAGCAAAGAAATCTATAGCTGCCTTAGTCTCACTCCCTGCCTTCCTTCTTATTGACTTTTGCTGCCTACATCGACAATTTGTAGCTACCTGTCTGCTTACTCCTCCATAAAGGTAACTGCCAAAATAAGAGAGGAGTGAGGAGAAGGCGAATCAGTGAATTACAGTGGGCACCTCCAGCACTGCCTCTTGCTGGAAGGGATAGGGAGGAGTCGATGAGCAAAATTCTCTCACAAGAAGCCACTGAGCTAACTCAACATGAATAAAAACCATAGATTAGATTTTACTTCACTTATATAAAAGCACAAACCATCCCAAAATATGTTCATCAGTCCAGCCCTGAGGAAAGAGAAGGAAAGAGGAGGGGAAAAAAAACACAAAAAAAACCCCACAAACAAACAAACACACAACAGACCCAGCAAATGGCAAGACACACGTTCAAGTGCTGCAGCTGATGACCTCCCTAACCCTGAAAGAGAGGAGAAAACATTGCATGGCCCATGTACCCAGGATACCACTAACATCCAGGGGTCAGATATAGAAGAAAGAAGATAATACCTACCTTCAGAACAGATTAATCTCCATTCTTCTGTTTACTTAGACTTCCAACAACTTTTGTCTGCTACTTTTCTTGCTTCAGTCTTCCCTCTATTCCCCTAATGTAGGAATTTTACCCACTGGCACTTTTACACATAACTAAATACATCAATCCAGAAATGAGGTATTAGTTGCATTTTTATGAATGCAAGGTTCAAGGAGTGAAACCAAGTAATAAGCAAAACCATGTTGGAAAGGCTATACCCATGTAATTCTGAGCCACAAAAGGGTTAAATTAGCTCCTATTTATTTTCAAGTCAAAGAGAAAATATTTTATTTGAGAAGAAAAGCAAGGAGGAAAGCATCAGCTTTTGTGTGTATATATACATATCTGTATTCATATATACACACTTGTGTAGAGAAAGATGTGTATATGAAAACCCATCACACTTGAGAACCAACCAAAGAATTACTGTATATTTATATATACATAACTATACACACACCCCTTTGCACACAGATTTACTATTGATCACAATGAGCATTAAAGAATGGCAGGAGGCAGCAGGAAGGACAACAGTCTTCTTGGGACCACTGCTGCAGCCACAGGGGAGATGCCATGTGTTACACGCACAACAGAGAACCCTTGGCCCTCCCTGGAGCACACAGCACTTCCAGCCCCCTCTATACCCAGTGAGCTTCTGCTGGGTGGAAACCAAACTACACAGAGAAGGCTGCTCACCCTGGGCTTGGCCCCACATGCAGGCAGTGAGCACCCCATGGTCACATCCAGATCCAAAAGCTGGAAATCACCTCCAGGTTTACAATTCATATACACATGAGGAGTAAAGAGGAAAAAAAAAAAAATCAAAGTAAATGTTAGAAGTTATTAGAAAAGAATCTCTGCCAAAACAGAGAGCAGCATTATGCACCTGGGTATATTTTTAAAGGAAAGATGAAATACAAACACTCCAAGTAGTAGTACTACAGGGCTGTTTGATCACACAGATTTTCAATTCAGCCAGAGTAGAGCTAGAAAAGGAAAACAAACAGCCATAGTACTATAATGTTTAATTTGTTCAAATTTCCCAAGAGCCAGAAGGAAGGATACAAGTAAAATCTCTTACAGAGCATGTTTGAAACCCATTCAGAAAGTCTAAAGTTTCTCAGTATAAAACATCTTTTCCGACATGCACCAAAAAACTCCCTCATGAGGGCCTAAAATATATGTAGTTTGTTCCTCATTTGACAGCTTAAGACTGTAATTTATTTTGTTAGTGTTATGGAGGATTTTAAGTTTTATATATTTCAGTACAGTAACACTCCTTTTTAAATTTGGTTTTGTTGCAAAAATAAGATAAGTAAAGCCTTACATGGTTCAAGCCCCACTATCATGACCAAACCTCCACACTTCCATTCTAAACAAGCAAGTCTACTTAAAACCCAAAACAAACAGGTTGTGTCCAATTCTTCCACAAAAGTTACTAAAACACCACATAATTTATGTTTTGTAGTGTCATTTAATTATTTTTTTTCTATAAGCAGAGAGAAAAATAAACAAGAAAAGAAAATGTGAGTTTCAAATTAGGATACCTTTGCTACAGAAAGACCTACCGAAAGGAAGGTATTCCTATAGAATATGGTGGAATTCCCATTGCTTGCATCACCTGATTTAGGAACAGCTAGTCCCTATACAAACTAAGCATAACTGGGTGAATGGCAAGCCTTGCTAAGTGTCATTCTCAGCCTTGCTAAGCATCTTATGTCCTTTCTATAGCAATGAGACATCTTCCCCCAAGCAGCACAGGGGAGGGAGGAATCTTTTTTGCATAGAGATTTATCTTGAGCAACATGCTGTAGTCAAATTAAGTCAATGAGTCACACTGTAACACCAAGAAAAGTCAGACACGTGGTTACTTTTTCCCACTATGACCTTGATTCCATTCACGCAAGAGCAAATGTTCCTAGAAGAAGCTGAAAGCCTGGATATGTGGCAGAAGAAATAAACCACATAGGATTTTTTTTAATCCAAGTGCAACAGCCTTTAGACTGATCCCAGAACTTTGACAGGCTAAGACTAGTGCCTTTGGAAAAGGGAATACCAGTGGGAGGATTCAGCAGCAGTCAAAGAGGTGGTTGAACCAGCAGATAATAAACGAGTTACGAGCAGGCTTTTCAATCGGGCACTTGGTAGAATATACAATAGGAAGACTCAATCCAAAGGTCAAGAGTCACCTAACTCACACGATGGATGTAAGATAAACTCCCTCTTCCCAGTCCCACACTTTGCTCCCTGGTTGGCAATAACTTCCCTCCAAGCAATGTTCCTAGGTCAGCACTGCTGGTCATCCACAAATGTCATGGTCTTGCCCAGATGTCAGCCTGGAGTCTGTTACTGTGAAAAAAACTCAACAAGGGAACTGCTACGATAGCCAATAATTCAAAGAGCCCATTCAACACCTATGTGCAGGCATACACATACAATCCATTTCTTACAAGTCAAAAAGCATTAGATAATTGCCTTGTGACTGCAGAGCTGCTTTGGCCTTGGTTTAAATTGGTTTAAATTGGTTTAAATTAAATTAACTCTCTAATTCCAAGAGTTTACAAACCACACCCTAATTCCTCACAGCCAGACAGGTGCTTAAACAAGGGTCAGGTTGGAATGTAAAATACTGCTTATCTCCATCCCCAGCACCCCAGTGCTGTGCAGTTCTCTCAGACAAGAGTTGGACTGAAGGCCATTTGAGTACCCTAGAAGTCCTTGCATTTGGTTCACAGATCTCTTGTTACAGTAACACTTGAAAGTACCTAATATGAAACAGCTCACGGCCTTTGCCTCTCATCCTTACAACTTCTCTCTGCCTTTGACCTAGGCAGTAGAAAGTGGGATAATTATATTTTTATTTGAGATGCATAAAATCTTAATTTCCAATAAAGAATGGCTCCTTTAAAGAAAGTCAGCTGGATAACAGTTGGAAAGCAAAAGAGAGGGGGACAGAAATGGTGGCCGTAAACCCATAAATCCACTGCCACCGTAATATATTTGATTTTCACAATAGAATATTTGCTTGAAAATTGTTTGGGTTTTTTTTCCCTCTTTTTTTTTGCTTTTTTTTCCTGTGTCTTGTAATTTTATAATAGCACAGGAAAGAAGAAAAAAAACTATTAAAATTTGCTTCCAAAGTTATTCTGAACTATTGATCCATCACTTCTTATGCTCCTCTCTGATAATCAAGGGTATATGGGCAGCACATATGGGACCTAAATCCCGTAGTTCCTTAAACTCTCCATATCGAAATCTATATAGAACAGAATATGCAATTACAGTGCTGCATACTAACAAGGCAGGGAAATAAATTAAAAAGAGCTGATAGCAGGAAAGATTTTCACAGCACAAGGAAGGTTTGTGTAATGCAGGAAAATTGCTTCAGATAAAACAGAGATCTTGCTTGGCTTTTACACACACAAAGACCAGATTACATGTAAACTCTGCAGCAGCTCTGCTACTTAGGAAAAGCAATAGCTATATAATTTTAAAACAAAAAGCACATAACCCTAAAATGAATTATTGAGGAATAGGAAGCCATGATGTTATTTAACTGTTTCTTGTTGTGCTCAAGAAGGCAAGCCCAAGTCCAGCAATACACTGCTGTTTGATCTCCTGATGGCTACGGAAAAGGTAGTCCCAGATTTCTGCGTGCTCTAAGGCTTGGTAAGTTGTGCCTTGGCACCTCAGAGACAAGAACTGCAGTGACGATGTATCAGAAAAGGAAGGACCAAGTTTTTATATCACAGATTTTGTAGCAAAAATGGAAGCAACAAGATGTGGAGGAAGGGGATAAGAAACTATGTGGCATTACATTTAATAGTATATTACCAAGATCTGTCTGCCTCTCCTGTACTGGCTTCTTTCCTGCTTCTGTTCATTTTACCATTGACAAGTATGTGAAGTGGCATCTTCACTTGTCCATCACTAGTGAAAGTGGGATTTGCATCCTGACCAGTTCCCAAAGAAAATAGCTGTGTGGCCTCCATCAGAAAGGCAAAGGTGAGAGAAACATGGGATTCATCCTATGGGTATCAGATTTATTTCTAATTCCCACTGTGTGTGGATCACCTTGTCATTCTGGTTGTGTACAGCACTGAGCTCTCACCTATGCGTGACACTCTGAGCTGCACCTAAAATACTAAACTATTTTCTTCCAAAATGCCTGGTTCTTAACAAAACACCACACCAAACAATTAAAAAAATCTCCACAAAACCAAAACAAGCAAAGAAAATGTTTCCAGTTCCCCTGTGCCAGCAGCAGAGCAGCAGGACCACAAGGGACACAGCGGAGCTGATACAGCGGGCACTGGTTGGATGAGCTGGAGGCAGCGAGGCAGGACAACACTGGCTCTCCTTTACAGCAGCGCTCTCACCATTAGCAGGTTATTTGCATCAGGAGCACATCTGACCCACTGACACATTCAAAATAAGAGCAGGAAATATTATTCCTATGTCACTGTAGTTAGGCTCCTTCTCCCCCCTACCTCTGCCCCCCTCTCTGCCCCCCTCCCACTTTGCACATAAATTCAACTGGAGATAGTATTCATTTGTGAAGCTGAGCAGGGAAAAGGAAAAAAATATATATATAGGCAAGGAATTTATCTGCTAAAAGCACTGTCTGGATGATTAAAGGGACTGCGCAATTTCAACACGTAATTAATAACAATTTTTTCAATAGGAAAGTGTTCACCCTATCACTAATGTTATAGCATGCCCAAAATACTCACCAAAAATTCCAGCATTCATATAGCATTTGGAGAACTATATAGATGATATATTGTATGGCTAGGCAATTAATTTAAATTACTTAATTTAAAACATTTCAATGGGCTGTCTGCATATCCTAAGAAGGTATACAATCCAAGAGAGACCAAAATTGAACAGTCTCAGCTTGTAAAATGTTTATTTTAAAACACTGCATAATAGGAAGTGCCAGATCAGTGAACCAACAAACATAAGAAATCTGTAACACTGAAAATAACAGCTCTGACTGTGAAAACTTACTCATAATATGCTGTGCTTTTTACTGCTGAGGTGGGAAATATCTCTCAGACCACTGCATATGACTAATAAGTCAGGACAGATCTTTGCTTGCTAATCTTGCCCATTAGATTATTTGGATACAGGATGAATTATAACCTCTAAAGATTTTTCATTGTGTGTCATAAGAGCTCAGCCCAAAGCTTAGTGAAATTAATGAAGGTAATAGGCACTGAATTACAGGTACATTCAATTTAACAAACAAATAAAACAGTCCTAAAACAAATCTTGCCTTAGTCTTCACAATCCTCCAAAGTCTTACAGCTTCTGTGAGCAACAGCACTATCACCACAACAAAATACCCTTCATGTGCTTTTCAGTGTGGCCACTTCCATCTGAGCACAGAACACTTACCCTCTGTTTCCTAGGTTTTACATAAGATTTAGGCTGCTAGGAACCTAATAGCTGTGTGTTTTCAGTTTTGTTTGCTTTTAATCCTGATGGAATTTTCTGGTCATAGCTCATAAAGTTCTTTAAAAGCATGTGAAGTAAAATATGCCACAGTCTCAGTGTGTTGTTATGGCAACTGAAATATTCAAAGTTCCCAGGAACTAAATATCTATTTGTTAACTTACAGTGCTATTTTTGACCAGAGTGTGACTGCATTGTCTTTCACTCAACTCGCTCATTTTTCTTTTTCATCCCAAAATGGCCAAGATAGGGGAGGGAAGAGGGTTGTCTGCACTCTTTATCACAGAGGACTGTACAAAACTTTCATGTTCGAGGATCTTTAAGGCAGGGTTGTAGTCATACAAGTCCATCAACATCCCCAGTTCTGTTGGTCACAAAAACTTCTCTCTGGGATAATGCAAGTGGATCAAAATGCACATAGCAGCCAAAGCAAAGTAGAAGGAGTTGGAATTTCCGTGCTCTGCTCCAAATTCGGTCATAGTTAGTGAGAGCAGGCAAGTAGCTAAGTCCAATATTGAAATTTTTAGTGTTTTCAAAGTGTTTAATTTTGTGTTTCTGATTTGAACCATATTAGCCCTAAAGCTTGGAGGTATTAATTATCCACATAATCTAGCAACTGAGGCTGGGAGTGTGATTGCTCAGTCACCACACAGAAAACTCACAACAAAGCTCCACTGGTCATATCACAGTGAAGCTGCAGATTTACAGCTACTTTTGACAGCTGTCTTTAATCTCTCCATCCGATTCCCACCTCTAGAAGGGCCAGTGACACCCACGGTCCTAGTTTTGCTCATTGAATCACATTTCCTTAAAGTGGTGGGAGAGCCAAGAGTCTTCCTCTCTTGTTCATATACTATACCACAACCCAGAGGTAAGAGTATCTACTAGCTCACATCAATTCCTATGTGACCAGGGCTACCCCCAACTCACCCCAACTCATTCTTCTAACTCAAGTGAAACTGCAACTATGCAAAATCATACTATTCCATTTTCTAGCTAGTAAATATACAAATACTCCTGCTATTGTTTTACTTCTGTTCCACCTTCACTCCAGCTTTTCCTTGCTGCAAAATAATATGCATCTTTCTATGCATTGTCCTTTTTATTCTCTCACCTTACCACTTAATTTCTCTTTCTGTCCACCATGTTCTCTCTTTTTCCACCTCCAAATCCATCCCTAGCCACTTCACTAAATCTCTCTTCATGCCAGCTTTTCCTGCTTGCTTATACCAGAGGCTCATTTAACCATCATTTTCTGCAACCTCATGCCTCACTCAAAGCCTGAGAAGTTTACCATTACCTCATGACTAGGAAACTAATTTCAATTCAATACTGTGATGGAAATATAAGACCTGATTAAAGAGGAAAGGAAGAGTGCTTGGATTTCTACAAGACACTTTACCAAGAATCTGTCCAAGAACCTCTCAAACATACCTCTCTGGGGATTTCCATGCCCCTTTTCCTGGCCCAAAAATACAACACTTACAACTCAAGGATACCAAAGTCTCTGAACTTCAACCTGAATGAATGAATTACAAGTGGCTGGAAGAAGGCAGATGCTCAGCAAAGTCCTTCCAGCTCTATAGGTCCCTGCTGCAATGCTTCTATAGCTGTCACCACCTCAAAAGTTTTCAGTGCTTAATTCCATTTTATTCAGAAATAACAAAACAACTGAAAAAACAGAACTAAACTTCAAATACAAGCATGTTTCCAAAATCTATTGAGTTTTGTTAAGCTACAAACATTAGGCAACAAACATCAGGCAACAAACATCATCCTGGCTCTGTAAGCTGCCAATCTTGATTTTATCAAGGACAGCTAGCTTGCTTGCTTTAGTTTTTCACATAGACCATTCAATACAGGCAGGTAGTTTGTTCCTTTCTCTTATCACTCCTATTCAGCCAGTTCTGCAGGAAGTGGGGACTATCTAATTTTCAGATTCCCCGCACATTCTTTATCCCATTCTCTAGCACTGAAATTCTTTCAAAACTAGATAGCCAAATGAATAGTATTTATCTTGAGTGATCTTCCATGAGGAAGCACAATGTAGGCTCCTTCTCCATTAACTATTCTTGCTGTCTTATTCTGTGCATTAAAAGGCAACCAAATCATCTTGTCCCTCTCTGAAAAGCAGAATTTCAGTGCTGAATTTCAATTTGGGTGATACACTGTCTGCTCACACAGGTCTTTCAGAGCAGCAATATTTCTAAAAAACATAGTACGTAACTCCTTGTCTGCTTTTCCTTCACATTCATTACCCACGACCACTGGACTTGGAGTCTTCATCTACTACAAACCCCACTGAGGAAACAAGTCTTTTTACTGAGGAGAATTTTGTTGCTGCTTATCCACCTTGTGACCCATGTCAGTTCTAGAAAGACCACAGAGTAGGCTGGAGAGAAAGCATTATCAAAGAGATGTATAGGGGCAGGTAGGGATGAACAGAAACCAAGTACTTCTATGGCAGCTGAACTATGCTCTGAGAGTTTGTTCCAGAAATCTAGTTACACAATGGTGATTTATGGACAACACTTTGTTTTACATGCTAAACACTTAGCCATAATGATATCTAATGGCAGAAATTCACACAGGTTGTATAATTACTGTGCTTGTAAACAAAGGTAATAGTTTGAAACAAAAAATAAAAATTAACAAGAACTAGGAGTTATATTGATAGACACCATATTCATTTCATTCATGATGCAAGTTGTATCTAGGCTTGTTTTTTGGAGCTCAGATGGCACCAGGCTGCTGTCACAACAATCTTTCTAGTACAAGAAAACCAAAAGCTAAGATTAGGCAAGAGGATTGTGTAAGTCTAGGGGCACAATGTACAAAAGATCTGGTCAGTGGTGAGTCAGGAAAGTCACCGGTACCAAGCACCTCTGACCTGAACAGGAAGACTCATTGCTGATCTACAAAGGATGTAGTTACAGATAAGCTTCCTGTAATCATCGTGTACAGACATGGGTCACTCAAGTGAGAGAGGGAGTGAGAGGCATTTCTGCAAGAACAGCAGCAGAGCAGGACACCAGCAAGCTCAAGAACTGATCCTCAGAAATAAACTCTTCACCCCACACAAAAGGGCCACTACTGCAGCAGTGATATAGTACTAGCCAGAGCAATAGAAACAGGGAAAAATGATGTTTACAGTGAAGCCCCCTTGATGGAGCAGCTGCTTCCAGTTAACTGGAGGAGTTACCTGTTTAGTATTACCTCTCCTTTAGCATGGCAACTACACCAGTCTTTCCCTCCATATCCATGACCTGGCTTCCCACTAACCAGCAGACAGAAGGAAACAATGGGAGATCCAGAAACGATCTTGGGATCAGACCTTCCTGTTCCTCAAGCAATGCCTCTCACTCATAAAGGTGCATAAAACAGCAGTAAGAAATGGGCAAAGAGTGTCTGCTGCTTCCCATTAAACAAGCAACGGCCAGTGATGTATTTGATGTGCTTTCAGTCTTCATAACTGTAAATAAGATCTTCTCAATAGTTTTCCTGTGAGACTGCATATGTACAGATAGATGTTCAAGTACTGCTAACAGCACAAAGGCCAAACACACTGATGGCAGGGACGAAACAGTTGAAGATGCTGTGGGAGAGCCAAATTCAGCTTGCTTCTCCTCCCACCCTAAATCCATCCAGCTCAGACAGATCTTTTCTACTCCAGGTAGCCTCAAATAATAAGATGGATGCTCAAGTAGATACAAAATTCAATCCTAGAACTACTCAATTCAGCAGTCGGTTACATATTCTTATCCTTTTTATCACACAGTTCCCAACTCAAATCTGTCCCATATCCAGTACCATAAAATAAGTTGCTTCATTATAGTCAGATTCTTTGAAAGCAGGTCTCCATAGTAATACACCAGCAATATTACCAGTTCCTTACTGTATTCTTTTCTTACATATATCACAGTAACTCTTAAGGCTGTCCACAATAATCTCCATCTCACTGGGCAGAGCTGCAGCATAAACAAAGAAGTGACATTACCATTCCTCTAGTTTGCTATCTAAAGAGACAGAATTCACAAAAGTTAGAGATAAGCAACTTATAGTCATATAGCAAACTGGTAGCAAAATAAAAGCTATACTTTGGTTCCCTAGTTCTTGCCTTTTTTCATTACTTAGTAGATAACTAGTGCAGCAATGAAAAAGTTCTGAAGTCAAGGTAGATATCTTACCCTAGGTACACAAGCTAGAAAACATGAGTATAATTTACCTTACCTAACAACACATCCTGGCCTCAAGCTTAAATTCAGATTGGAATCTAAATCATAAAAAAATAAATAGTTTTGCAGGTACCCTGTCTCCTAATCTTTTCCTCAAAATTTATCCCATAGTCACAAACCTAGAAATACTCAGAGAATCAATGCAGGTAGCTGCTTCTACTCCAAAAAACCCTTCAAAACAAAATCCCTTTGGGAATGAAGCAGGTAGGTCCTTCAGAGCACTTTCCTTGCTCTAGCCTGGGCATTACGAGAGTCTGCAATGCTTCTAATCACTCCAAAAACCTCACACATTACCACCTTCACTTGGCCAAGGACAGCCTTAGAAGTCTCAACCCTAAATGCTGCCTTCTGTCAATCACAACTCCAGCCTTATCCTATAAAATCCTAAAATGACAATTTAAACAGTAAACTAAGGGATTCCTTTGGATCCTGACTCAGAGCCAGGGAGTACCACAGGACAACCATTCCCCAAGGGATGGGAACTGAGAGGAATAAAATGACCAGCAAGACCAGAGCCTTAGGCTGAGGGAGCTGGGGCTCTTTAGAGAAGAGGCTGGGGCTTTTTGGAGAAGATGAGACTGAGGGGTGACCTTATTAATGTTTATAAATATATAAAGGGTGAGTGTCACAAGGATGGAGCCAGACTCTTCTCAGTGACAGCCAACGGCAGGACAAGGGGTAATGGGTTCAAACTGGAACACAAGAGGTTCCACTTCAATTTGAGAAGAATCTTCTTCTCAATAAGGGTAACAGAGCACTGGAACAGGCTGCCCAGGGAGGTTGTGGAGTCTCCTTCTCCAGAGACATTCAAAACCTGCCTGGACACATTCCTGTGTAACCTCATCTAGGTGTTCGTGCTCCAGCAGGGGGATTGGACTAGATGATCTTTTGAGGTCCCTTCTAATCCCTAACACTCTGTGATTCTGTGTGATTCTTACTAGCCGGGGCCTGTCCTGCTGTACAGAAGTAAAACAAACCTGGAGATGGCAGCCACATCCAATTGAGAGTCCAGATCATAAGGTGGTATCACAGTGACAAGGTAGTTCCACAGAAAAATTGGGAAGTCAGTCCATGAGTTACAGCCAGGATGACGTCCAGCAATCGCAAGGTACAACCACAGTGATGAGGATGGGCCAAAAAATTGAACCCAGGTAGTCAAAGCCAGGAAGCAAGACTGTAAGTTGAGGTCTAGATCACAGGGCTCCACACTAACATGGCTGTAGCTAAGCTGAAGAGCAGCATTCCTTTTCCACCACACCTCAGAAAGAAACTAAAAGCCCAGGGCTTGACTTAAATAGAGCTCCTGGAGCCACAGGTATGAGCCCCAGGTGAGGCTCATCAGGGCTGTTGAGGATAATTACTGCAATCAGAATCCTGACACACTGATACATGTGTGGTTCCCACCTTTAAGAAGTCTAAAAGGCAAAACAAATCTCCAGCACTGGTGTTCAATCACAACATGCTTCTACAAGTTCTAACTCTCATCTTAGTCTGGGAGAACCCCTTGAATCCCCATATGATCTTAGCCAACAGATTTATAAATGCCAAACCTAACCTTAGTATGGAATGCCCTACAAGTTCCACCTATGGTTGCCTTTCCATACGACAAACCAGTCAAAATGAGGACAATCCCTTCTCACAGCTACAGAAGCCCCTCTCAGTTGGTTTTCTGAAGGCCTGCATTGCTGCAAGAGTAAGGCTAGGCAGCATATGACCTAGCTATTATACCATTTTTTTTCAGGATACTGGGACAAACCAATACAAGTTGAGTCACCTGGCATCCTTAACCACACATGCTGCTACTCCTGACTCTTAGTTTTTGCCTAAGATATTTTCTGCAGCTTTCACTGAAGGCACAAAAACCTGTGTAATGAACAGTCCCCAGATTCCTGTGCTGAGTGTGCCTGAGTGCAGCAGCTCTAAGTACTTCAGACTGGCAGTTACAACCTTTTTAGAAATTGCTTGCAACAAGTTCGGCAAGTACATAGGGAAGGCAGAGAAAACTACAAGATAATCTTACAGGCTGACGTTTCATTTTTTTCCAATAATAAACAATAGAATTTGGACCATCAGCCTTCATTCTTAGCAGTTGGGGTGGAACTTGTGCTTCTCACAGGAGGGAAAGGATGGAATTAGCAGGGGACAGAGACGACACTTCTGATCAGGTCTAGACAGAGAGGTTCCAATCCCTCTTCAGTTCAATTCATCACAGACTGGCTACCAGTGCCTAATTCACATAAAAAGAATAATAATAACATAAAAAAGGTGGAATTCCAAGGTCAAACTATTGATGGATAAGCTAAAATGGTGAGAGTAAATGTAAACCTTGAGAGAGATATAACTGAGTGCTGTATCAATAGGCTCAACTGCTCAGGCAGGGGGAAATCTTCCTGTCCTTGAAAGTAGTGGCTTTTTATTCCCCTAGCTGGGGTCACACCCCAAAAAGTTAACATTAGATCTTAAAAATGGAACATCTCACCTTCCAGAAATCCTTGCACTTTTCCAGTCCCCTGGAAGCTATGAGTTAAGTGTTCCTCAGTCATTCACTTCAGAAATAAAGACCCCATCCAGGGAACTGAAATATGTGGGTTATGCACTGAGAAAATACATTAACATCTTTATTGGCTGCTCCATCCAACCGAGTCTTTTCCCATAAAGAGAACAGTCCCCGTGACACTAATTTCCCCCTTTGAGCTGAGTGTTTTGTAAAAGTCTGTGGCTATCAAATCAGCACTGAAATGGAACCACAGATGTGTGGAGCCAAGCTTGCTGCCAGCCACACAGCCGGGGCAGGCTGGCCCCTGTGCCCATGCTGGGAGACCTCATCTGGCCCCACTGCTACACTGGCACCTCTGTCAGCACCCCTCTGCAACAGCCTCACTCCCTCAAAGCCACTTTATGCCTCTCACCCAAAATAAGGCCATTCATGCCCCTCTTCTTCAAGCACATTTCAAACACATTCATTTATAGCAAGGTCTCACACCACAGTAAATACTAGGATAGGGGTTTATCAAATGTCTGGAATTGAAACCTAATCTGAGCCAGAGACAGACAGACCTCCCCTGACTTGGGATCTGGGAGATTGGTTATGAGATGCATTAACTTTTTTCTGATTGGGAGCTTATTTTTACAGACATTCTCTTCCAGTTCTTAGTTTAATAACAAAGGAAGATAAAGGAAAATGAAGGAGGCTGACATGGAGATGAGGAGGATTGTGTCTCAGAAGCCAAAGCCAAATGAAAGTATATTGTACACCTACAAACATGAGCATCAGCGTGTGCCCATATCCTCCTAATGGGTGTTGTCCACATTTACAGGTTGTCCAGAGCAAGAGAATTCTACTAAGTAGTGCTGGTGGGAGGAAAGCTGCATTTATAGTGCTGGTCACTTCCACAGTCAGGTTTTGTCTTGCAGCAATGAAAGTGGTGGCCCATGGGCAATCATTTCTCCAGATTTCTCACATATCTTACATAGATTTTGAATAAAACCATCTCCCACAGCAAAAGCCATTGTTTCCATTCCTCTTGCCTGGAATAAAGAAATACAAAAATAGTATGTTTTACAGCAGGTTTTTTGGTCTGAGCATCTCCCTCCATAACGGTCACTATCAGTTTCACCTCACAGTGACTTCTGTCCAGAGCATAGATCTGGAAATGCCTTTGCCTCTATGAAGGCAAAGTGCCTCATGTGGTTTTGCATCTAACTCAAAATAGCAGCTTAAAAATGCTTTAGACCATCTGGGTTCTGAGCTTTCAGGGTTTCAAATCCTGAGTAAAAGCCAAAAATATATTGTACCATATCAGATTTTACCAAAGGAAACCACTGAGGAAAAAAAATCTGTCTCTTTCACATTTTCCACTTCACCACCTACATAATATCACGTTTGTTAAGTAGTACTGTACTGCCAAATTTGTGAAGTAGCTATCTTTTAGGATTTCATGACAGAGTCAGATTTGGAGCTTTCAACCATAATACTTTCAATTAACAGGAGAATCATTACAGTCATTAAAGTAATGCGCGGAATAATCAAGCGTCAGCTTTATCAATTTCCCTATTCTGAAACAAGACTGACATTTCTGAAGCAACAAAAGAAAAGAGGAGATCATTTTTTCCACTTTTGCAGTTGAAATCCTCAATATTATGCAAAAACCAGGCTGGGAATTTCCTAAGAACAGTCATGATTAAAACAGAGAAAATTCCCTGAACTTGCTATATCAAGTCAATTAAAAATACCAAATGAAAACCCTTTTTGGCTGGGATGCACATACACAGACACTCAGGATAGCAGAAGAAAAGCATTCATACTTTCCCAGCCTCAGGACAAGTCTGAACTGAGTTACAAGCTGAAGTTCTGATTTGGTGGTTCCTTCATTTTTCAGAACAACAGAATTTGTCATCCTTCCTGCAAGAAGAGGCAAAAGACACAGAATACAAAACTTCCAGAGCAGAAGGAGCTATCAAGTTTTGTGCAGCTCCATATACAATACTAAGGAATTTGCATTCGATGAATGAATTCATTCTTTTGCTAACAAGCTGGATGTAACTATTAACTTAAAATTTACAAATTAGCTAAGGCAGTAAATTAAGTGGTACAGTAGCAACAAAGCAAGTTTCGTATACACTCCATCCTCCCAAAAGTTTTTAAAATAGCAGAAGCAGAAGTGATTTACTTTCAGAAAAACATGAACAGTTCAGTGTTTTCTCAGGCTGATCCTGGCCCTTTTGCTGGGCTTGCCAAGGAGTCTGAAAAACAGTAATGAATTTGCAGCCCAAAAATAAGAACTGAAACCCTGCAAACTGATCGCTAAGCTGAAGGATGTCATCAAGTATCCATTAACAAGAACAATCCCTTATTTCCTATGAGCTAGTCCGGATTGAAACATATGTCTGGAGATGAATGACATAACATGTTAGCAATGCCCTGCAGCACTTGGTCTGTTACGTGTGCCAACACCATGCACCTGCAGAATAAAGCTATTTGTCCAGAAAGGTAAGTAAGTTTATCAAATTGAGTTTCAATCTTTTTAGAGCTTAGGCAGGTTTTTTGCTCTCTGGAAACTTCTTCTCAGTGAGGGCGACAGAGCACTGGAACAGTCTGCCCAGGGGGGTTGTGGAGTCTCCTTCTCTGGAGACATCCAAAACCTGCCTGGATGCCTTCTTGTGTAACCTCATCTAAGTGTTCCTGCTCTGCCGTAAGGGATTGGACTAGATGATCTTTAAAGGTCCCTTCCAAACCCTAACACTCTGTGATTCTGTGAGACAAAATCTTCCTCATTCCTCAGGTCCTTCAAACTCCCTCTTATCAACTGCATGACCCTGTTCCATTAATGAAAAGAAAACCACTAAGAATCCAACTAAAAATAAGCATTTAAACTATCCAAGAAGGAAACTGTAATTTCCTTTTCTTCCTTATCAGGTAGCACTATTAGATTTAAACCCACATCTTTGAGATTTACATCCCTCTTTCACTGCAACTACTTCAGGTACTATTGAAGTGTGTAAAACACTGGAGACACGAACAGTTTGGTGCCAGATCTCTACAATTTTTTCTTACTTTTGGCAAGTCAGCCCCGGGCAGCAAGCAGATTCTCGGCTCTCAGTGCACCCTTTTGTCTCATGGCCAGAGACATGAGATGTCCCGGTACACAGGCCACCCTCTAGGCTTTCCTTCCCTGAGAAGCAAACTGGCAAAGTTTTTATCAGAGAATGAGATTCTCTTCCATATTCTGTTTCACCTGACATTAGGCAGCCTTGCACTTAGTTTTTCCCTATGGGATCCATAATCTGTAATTACAATTATGTTTTCCAGGGACTCAGAAACAGTTATTAAAATCAGATGAGAAAAGCAGTACAGACCAGACTGGACAATATCCCAGATCCCCGGCAACATGTTAATTTATGGAGCATTATCTCACTCATTTTTCCTCTTGACATCTTCTCTGACACAGAGGAAAACATGAAAGACCCATCAAAAATGCATGGATCGTAGCAGGCATATGAACAAAACTTGGCAGCTCTGAAAATATGAGCATCAATCATTTTTTGGCTTATGTTTCTATCACGCTGTGAAAATTAGCCTCTCAAAGCAGATGTGGGGGAGAGTATGTCCCCATTACACTCCAAGATCTCCAAAAGCAACAACTTCACAGCCTACTCTGTTTTCTGATATGATAGTAATCAGTTAAATACATACACATGTAGAGAAAGAAAGGCCATAACCAAATTATAGCCCTATTCTCTTATCTTTTAGATACCTCCATATCTACTCATCCCTGACACTAAAGGTTTGAATTTTCATGCTGAAGTTTCACAAGCTCATGAACACTAATAGTCATCTACAACTACCTTTATCAGAAATCTTTTTAAGATGTAAGAAAGTTGCATTTCTAACTCCTTCTGAACTAGGGAGGCCAAAAAGCCAAAGGGCTCACAGTACACACATTCCCTCCCTGCTGGCAATTCAGGTATGATCTTATTCATGGAAGGAAACTGCCTGCATTAGGAGACAGCAAACTTACATAAAGGAAAAAGGTTATTCAGGTTATTCCAACATTTCCTTCACATTTACCCACTTAAATTAAAAAAAAAAAAAAAAAAAAAAAACCTGTTGCACAAGTAGCCTTCAAGGTTTGGTTTTTTTTGTCTATGTTGATCAGTTGTATCCATATTTTCAGAAGTAGTATGAACCACAAAAGAGAAGGAAAGAAAAGCACTTTCATGACATCTGCTAGTGGCCTTCACCAGGACTATTTGCTCACGGGGTTTCTCCAATACTTTCCAAGAAACCACTACGTCTCAGCAATGACAGAAATAATGACTCTGTGTCAGGAATGAGGGAAATGTGTAAACTCAAGTATCCCATTCCTATACAAATATTTCTGAGAGGGCTTAACTTTTCTGCATTGACTTCAACTATTTATTTTCCTTCTCTTTTTTTTTTTTTTTTTCAGTCCCCATTATACAATTTCAGAAGTATATCAATGCTTGTCCTAACTGGAAAATTCTAGTGCAAGCTGCTGGTCCCCTTGGCAAGGCTGATCAGATCTCTGGGTGAACTGGGACACCTACTCACCCAGCTCTAGTCTTTTTCCTGGATTAAGCAATCAGCAAAAGAGATTGTGAAATGTCAGCTAGCACACTCCCATCACTCATAAAAGGCAAACTCAGGTGTTCAGATCAATATTTGTTAGGAGGCAGAATGTGCTAGTTTTGAGAGTGTTTTAATTAGACAATAGAGATTATTACAAAACACCTGCAATGGTTGTAATCGCTTAAAATAATGAGAATCAATATTAGCTTCCAAAGGCACCATATGGTAAATGCTCATTCCAGGCAGGTGGTCCCTGATAGGCTCTCAGTGTTTCAAAAGTGATCATTAACATTTTTTAATCTGAATGAACTTGTTCTTGGTTAATGCATCAGCTGCTGGTTTGTCCTCTGCATGTTGACCATACATAGAGCTGGCTTAATTGCAACGCATCCTCATCTCGTGCTGCAGGACCTGAGCTGGCTTCCTCAGGAAGGGACCCCACCAGACCAGAGAACAACCTTCCTCCTCTCTGTAGCACCTGTGGTCAAGAGCCTCAGAGGCCTTACAAACCATTTTCAGGAAAGAAGTGTTACTCAGTGTTTTCCAACCTAATGTCGCAAACCCACAGCCACACACACAACGCTGTACACGCAAATGTTGTCCCTCAGCAGCGGTGACGCTGGGGTGAGGGCCGGGGGGCGTGAGGCTGCAGAGACCAGCTGTACAGTCGCTATGTTACTGCACCAATTATGCACAGTGCCAGGCACCGTGTCTGCATCTTTCCCTGACAAATCCACACAGATTTCTTTATAAATGGTAAAAATGGAGTTTTATACACGCACATATACAGCTTAATCTCAATGAAAACAAATACAATATCTTTCCTGTAAGTTATATCTGCAGATTTGTCTGTGTGTCAGTTCAATGACAACTATTCAAGCCGTTGATTTTGTTTTCCAATTGCAAGAACAGCAGATTGCACATCTGCAGTGTTGTGGAAACAATAAATAATATCAAATATAAATATCCCCATAAGGTAGCTATTGCCATATCTCTTTTACAGAAGGGTAAATTCAGATAGAGTCTGCCCATATCAAGATAGGAATTATTATTCAACAGGTATTAACCCAGAGAAAAATCTTCCTATGTTGATATGAAAACAGGCCTCGGTTTCTCCCCAAGGCACTCTTTCTGCAGTGACTCCTGGGAGCTGATTGTGAAAGAAAAAAAGGAAGATGAATGAGTTACTTCCTTAGCCTCTCCCTTTAGACAGCAAGAAAAAAATAAACTAGATTTGAAATAAATGTAAATATACTATTCTACAAAATTAAATAACATATCATTAAAGGTTCTCAGCCACACTCTTTAAAAGTATAACAGCTTAGGCTGCCAAAAAGAATCAGAGATGCAGGAAACCTAAAGAAACAGGCAGAGACAAAAAAAAAATCCTGGTATTATCTAAGTTTAAACTTAGATAAACTTAATAAGGTTTTTGCTACTAAACAATAATTACACAGGACTGTGTTTACCTACCAACTTTCATGCCAGGGATCTTGAAGCATCTTATTTACAAACTGTTAAATCACTGTTCCCATCACTGACATGCAGCTACTTCTGTAGAGGCTGCGTAAACACACACTGCAGAATATTTAAGACCGGTGTAGATACTGAATCATAATCAATTGAAACAGTAGGAGAAATGCAGAATGGCAGTTGAATCACCCAAGTTAGAAATTAATTAAGACTCTGGAGCACAAACTTGGAGACTTCTAGAAAAAGTATCACTGGATTTTTAACTATTACAAGTTAAAAGGGCCTCATCTGAAATACTTAACCACCAGTGATAGTACTTATAGCACTGATGCTGGGTATTAGTTCTGAGTAAGCCTGAGGAAGAAAAAAGACTAACAAAGATCAGATGATCTTTCAAGATCTCTTCCAGCCTGGGCTATTCCGTGATTCTATGAAATCACCAGGATAGATTTTGTGGTCTGTTTTAGAGCAGAAGGTGTCATAAACTCAGTGATTTTCCTGGCTTTATTTTATTGTTTGAAATTTTGAAAAACATCAAAACTTCAGAGAAATGTTTTGATCACTGAGATATATCTGGTGGTTTGCTGGCAGATACTAGGAAAAAAAAAAAAAAAAGCATTTAAATTTAGACTCCTAATAGAATTTTTTTCAGGTTTGCTCCCCTCCCCTTGAGATAAACTGATTTTCATTAAAGAAATTTCTCAAAAATATATTTTGCAGAATATTTTGATCATCTCTACTTTAGCCCTGCTATGGACTTCCTACAACAAAAAGATAAAAAGAGGGAGAGCCAGAACCCTGGGGGATATAAATAAGGCACGTGTCACTCTGCTGCCCTTTCACAAGCTGTAGCAAGTGACACACCAAAGGCAGCGCAGATGAAAAGAGAGGGCATGGCTCCTGGGTTGAACCACAATCAACAGACCACCCAAAGCGAAAAGCTGGGAGCTGACAGATCTAAGTTACAGAAGGACAGTCTTGTACTCCTCCTTGCCCAAGATGTTCCAAAACCTGGAGGCACAAAGGTGGTGCAAAGCCATCATTACTGTTTTACTTTCTGGTTGGTGCCTTCCCTGTTGCTCCTTCTGAAGATGTAAAGCTGATTTAGACCAATATTTTGTCACTAAGCTTTTACCCCAGAATTTTACTCCTGTGCATTCTGCTTTGCTGGAATTAAACGACCGTATCACAGCACAAGACAGGATAGACAGCATGAGGAACATTCGTTTCATGCGATAGCAAAGCCAAAGAAAACCTGAGGCAGGATTTATCATAAGGCTTGTCCTTGTCCAGGGTTTTATGCTTCATCTTCCTCATTCCTTTTATTCTGAATATATATAGATTGTTGCTCTGAATGGTTCTGGTAAAGCACTACTTGTTATAGAAGCTGTGATCACAAATTCTCCGGGCACTGGCATCTGTTACCATGATTGCAAGTCACAGCAATACATAAACTTTTTCAAAATGTTGTGAACATAACTTCATGGGTCTAATAAAGCTGCTTTCCAGCCCTCTACCTCCGTTTATTGATAACTTATTCAAATTGCAATTGTTTGTAATGTACACCCTATACCACATTACTACATATACTCTCTGGAGACATTCGTCACCTTTGTTCTTGCCCACTGATGGCAGACAGGGAACCATTAACACATGGGCTTTCATGCCAAACCCTAACTGATACCTCCAACCCCAGCTGACTACACCCTGCCTTTATCATTTGCAATTTCTCTTACCCAACTTAGTCCATTGCATACAAATCAGCTCTTCAGCAGGCACTTCCAACAGACTGACATATGTTTCACATGGAAAACCGCGTCGTTGCCACGTTTTTCTCTCCTGGAAAACTCAGAGGCCAAGTATCTTCTCATTTAAGCAGCAGCTCCATCAGCTTTACTCTGTATATCAGAGATGTAAATCGTGGCAGACTGTTTCCCTGGCCTGGAGCACAAACAGCCACACAGTGTTGAAGGAGATAGTAGTGTTCTTTCTGATCAGCAGGAAAACATACTAAGAAAAACTACTGTCTACAGTGGTTGCGAGGTACCAAAAATTGAAAGGATAATATCACAGAAGCAAACAAAGCTATGTAAGCTTCCCTGATTCACACTCAACACTTTTTTGTAGCATGTATTTTTATCTTGATTGCTAATTTTATAGCACTGAAAGTTATGGTAGGTTGGTTCCTGAGATATATATCTGACAGTCTGTACTCTGAAGACTCCCCAGAACCACTACAAATGAGACCAACTACACTAAGAAGAGGTTGTGACCTGGAGTAAGGAAAATCCAAATCTAAGACACGCAGCGTCTGTGTGCAGTGTAAAACACAGTAAATAAAATGGTGGGTCTTTTTGGACATGGTCTCTTCCAGAACCTCTGCTTTTGAGTCCCACACTTACCTCTGCAGAGGCTTTGTGATCTGATCTGAAGCTTCCAGGCCTGAGTGTCACACCAGTATTTTGATGCATCTTAATTGCAACACTCCACCTCCAGAATTTCTAGTGCTGGCTTTTCTTTCAGAAAAGGATGACAAGGAATGATAACAAATACTGTAATTTAAAACTAACAAGGTGCTTCAAAATACCTCGTTGTTTTGCAGTTCCGAAGCACCAATGTGCTTCACCAATAAAATAATTTACTAACTATTGTTTCTCTGCACGGTTCTTTGTAGTTGTGCCTAGTGTTTTTTGAAAGCAAATTAATCTTCAGAGCATCCCAGAGTGCATCTATTAGTCCCATCTTATTGGCAAAAAAAAATAAAAAAACAAGGGGTGGTTATGAGACATGCCCAAAGCCATATAAAAAGTAAAAGTCACAGATCTGGTCCTATGATAACTCTGGAAAGGTTTGATCTAACATCTATACCAAGAAGACAGCTGTCTCTCACACTCTGTGTGCGTGTGTGTGTGGCCTCACATGGAGCGACCAAACCACTAGAAACTGAGGATACATCTACCTGGTCATCGACAGGTAACTGAAAGGTGACTGTCTATGCTCTGAGGCGGCTCAATATGAGCCACTTCCAGCCAAGAAACAATGAGGTCACCTTAATTCAGTTGTGGTGCTACACTAAAAAGCCAAATCCAACTCCTGAGTATCACGTGTTAGGTCTTATTTCATACCATCCTAAAACACTGAAGAAAATCCTCACATCTGGATGACCCAGATTAAGAAGTGAGTAGGCATATGATTGCCTCTTCCAGAACATACAACTATGCTTGAGAAAAACTTATCCTGTAACACATTTACCTTCAAATCTATTTGACTTCAGCAGATATTTTTTCAGCGGTCCTGAGACACAAGCTCATCAAGTGGCTGGGACAGACAAGTGGTACCACCTTCCTTTTCTGCATCTCCTTATGATCTGCTTTTGTCCTCTTCCACCCCCTGTTTGCTCTATGGTTTTACAGTTTTTAGTTCAAGGATTGTCTCTTACTGAGCAGATGGATAGTACTTAGCTTAATATGTAAGCACTGCTGAAATATACATCATCACAATTTCCCTAGTTGAATATTGTACCACAACATCCTCTCTCCTCCAGTGACTTCTCAGTGAAGTGGCAAAATTGAGTACTATAGTGTTATATTTTTTGTAATAAATACTATACTGAATTTTTCCACAGATATTCTCAGTCCTCTGCACATGTACTGAACCAGTACAGGTCCAAGCTACAGGGAAAATGTGGTGGGTCTCAGCCTAAGCACTGTATTATTTTTAGCTCACGGCTGATTAATTTAATGCATGTGAAAGGAAGAGATAAGCATTTAATTGTTACTAGAAGTGGGGAAGCTGATCAGGGCTGAATTACTAGAATCTGTGGCCTAATTTCATCATTGTTTTAGTGTTGTAAAAACTCAGGGCCTGTGCTCCTGCCAAAATGAGGCTGAATGCTCTTCAGACTGCCTCCTGCAATGGATTTTACCTTTTTCTCCTTCTCAAATTTGACATTGCTTCCTATCGGCTTGTCATTACCCCTGAGCTACTATAAGATACTTTGCCCTTTATTCTTTTCTGTTCAGGCCCTGCTTTTCATACAAGACCGAATTTCAGGTTCTACATTGATCTGATCCTGACAGTACTATGACTGACAGCAGCTCCTCCAAGTGCCCCACACAAAGCATATGCTAGATACTGCATGTTATGTATTTATATATTTTCCTATAGATGCATGTGTTATCCTAGGGAAGTCTTGAGAATAATCAAGATATAAGGCCTTGGAACAACCAAGACAAAGTGTAGCATGTGACACTCAGGTGTCCTAGAAGACATGAACCTAGACCTTTACTCCTCAAATGAGATTTTGGTCTGCAGTCTAGCTCTAATAATTGGGGACATGCATGACTTTAGGGTATAATCAATGTCTTTTGCCCCAGAAAACAAATATATTGCCACCTCTTCCACTTCCCTTCACTTTGGGAGATCCTGATCTGCATGAGGCCAAAGGGAGGAGATTTTCTTCATCCTGGGGTAAAAAAAAACTAACAAACACAACACATTTTAGAGATAACAAAAAGGGAAATGAAAGGGACTAGGGAGAACAATTTTGTCTTTGTTTCCTTTCCCTACCACCTTCCTTCCACAAAAGAAAGCCTGTGTGAAAAGCATTTGTTTGCAGGGGTTTCATTCAGTAGGAGACCAAACACCCCAAACCTGAACTCTTTCTGACACCAATGGATTCCTTATCCTCTTAGGATAAGGACCTGTGTATGAGAGAGTCTGAGTTATTATATACCAAGTAAAATAGTAACTGAAATTAGATCTATGCCTACCTCTGACACCATCACCTAAGACAAACCATTTACCTTCCCAGAGAGCATGGAGGGTACCAAATTCCGCAGGCTGCTTCTCCAACAGGAGACTTGACATTCCCAGGCAGGACTTCTTCAAAACAAGATTGCTTCCCTTTGGCAATTTACATTACCAGAGAGTCTGTTACTAGCCTGATATTTTGTTTCTGAAACTGAGAAATATCAGTGCCATAAACCCTGCTACCCTTACTGCAAGTGGAGCTACTTGGCAAAAGCTAATAAAATGAGGAACAATGACAGCAATTGTCAATGATTACTTAAGCACCAAATGAGCCAGCTGCCTACACGTGTGCTCATGTGGATGCACAGACACATACACAAGCATTTCTTCTTCACATGATAACTACACCAGCAGAAAGGGTATTATAAGAAGACTCCTATTTTCACTCTGTGCCATACAAAGCAGTAGTGCACTGGTGGGGAGATGGATGAGGTGCTTTCATAGATCCTTAACTCCTATGATTCACATTTCTCTTTACAAACTTAGTTTCGCATCTAGCTGACTTGTTAAATGGTTCTGCTTTTCCCTGAATTCTTACCAGAGACTAAGAAGAGATGGTGTTTAAGGAGGTTTTATCAATGGAACAGAACTTCCTGTCCTTTCTTTCATACCACCTCTACTTTAAAGAAAAGTTTTGAGTAATAACATACAATAGCTAGAGTTAGAGAGCGATGAAAGGAAATAGGAAATTGAAATACTTAAGGCTGCTCCAAGCACAGGAGCTGGTCAGGGAAATGCTCTTGTGCCAGCAGCTCCAGAACTGGAGGAAGAAAAGGAGGATAATTTGTAAGCTACAGCAGCAGAGGAAACAGAAAGACCCAGGTCTCACTAATTCAGCTGGAACATCATGACAAGTTTGAAAGATGGGAGAAATTTTGAACCTCAGGAATTTACTGCAGCAATAATACTACCTTAAAGGACTATTACTCAGGGAGAAAAATCACTCTCTCCCCTCTTTCACTGACTCCTGCTGCTAGTCTCCGGTACAAAAACTTTGAGGAATTCTGAAAACAGAGGATGCAATAGTCAATTCCATAAGTTACTCGGCTGAAATCACTAGAGCTGCACAAATCTAAAAGACATCATTAAGGTTCAGGGAGAGAATATTTTGTAGGGAGGCAGTACAGATCTTCCATTTCTTGTAACATCTGCCTTGCAGGGCTCAAAAAGGGGTACTTTGGACCATTCAACTGTGTAACACATCTCTGCATTCAAGTTATTTTCCCAGTTGCTATGCCTGAAACACTTTGGCAGTAAAATCCATTTGCTGTTAGAAAAGGTGTTTAATATTACAACTAGAAATTTGTTCAGTTTTGGACACTGAAGTACACTCAGACAATAAACTCCTAAAACTACTTTCATTCTTTTACAACACTTCCGTTATCTGCGGAGCTGTGTGGCAGCACTCACATGCATGGGAAGTCTTTTTTCTCCAGACAGTAAATCTAGAAATTCTCTCCTCTGCATAGAAATTTAGCAACATTTTGTCACAACTCTGAACTCTCCTCCTTTCTCCCTTCTTCCTGCAAAATCCCATTGATGACCTATCTCACTAAGCATGTTACTATGCTAACATCTCCAATATATTTGGCCTAACACATTTACATTACTCTAAAGGTTTACGTGACCCAGGTTGGTCTGCGCCTTGAAAGACATATCAAGGCCTGTGTACAGATCAGCTTTGGAGTTCTGCAGCAACCTCCATCACTATAGCATCTATTCTTTATACATCTCATCTACAGGTGCTCATCCTTAATGATGTGCCTTTGGCTGCTCATTTTTGCAGATTTCGGAGAAAAGAACTGATGTGGCTTCCTTAAGCTGAAATTTGTCTGTATTTAATAGGCCTACCCTTGTCTTCTCAGAGACCTGAAAAAAAATTAAAAATAAAAAAAAAAAGATAAGCATAATCAGTCATTGCCAGCCACAGTAAGTATATTCATAGTGATGTCCTGCATGAGAAAATATAAAGATCCCATTTTCAATTCCTCAATCTAGGCAGATCCTTCCATATTAGTGTGTTGCCATAAAAGAATCAGACAGAATCAGTGATGAGGACAGTACATGCAAAAATTTTGAGATGATAGATAATTTCTCTGTTGCCTCACAACCATAAATCTAAGCAGAAAGTTCATCAGTACTTGTGGCCTTCCACCTTGTGACCTTCCCACCTTCCCCACATTCCTTACTCTGTTCATCTGTCAAGATTCTTCTTCGGCATTAATTAGCATCAATCCCTCGAACTTCAAGAAAGTTGTCTTGACGTACTCCACCACAGAGCGTGGCCCCTGTGATTACACAGTGAGGTCCCAGTAGGCTCCTGTCCCAAGGCCTGAGATTTATATGATATCCAGTCTCCTTTTGGCTTGGTATTATCTGCTCTGCCAGTGGTCTGAGTCATTCCTTTAAGACACAATGGCCCCGAGGTGGGACTGACAGGCTGTGATGAAGAGGGGCAGAAGAAGGGGATAGATGCTCCCTTTATTTTGTCATCACATTACCCAAGCGCTGCAAGGGAAATGTTACCAGGAAGCTGTTAAAGGGCAACTTTCTCTGGACTCACCGATACATCTCTGCGTGACATTTACTCTGCTAGGAATGATTTATCCCTTCAGAAGGAAAGGCCTGAGTCACAGCCCAGCAATAACAAGTAAATCACCTTCTGGAGGAAGATAATGGCTCTGTCCATCACAGGGCTTTTTCAAACCTATCAGACCAAAGTCTACCCCATTCTTGATGAATAGTTAAATCTCACATTTAGAGTACACATGGTATTAATGCTCAAATTAGGCAAGAATATCTGGGGTTTATTCCCTCCTATGTTACTAATTCCCTAAGGGACCCTCTTCATCCTCCTCTCCTTGGTAGACAAGACACTAATTATGCCTTAACCCACACAGTGATTATGGGAACACAAATCAATACTGGCAAAGAAATCTGACTCACAGATGGGAAGTGCCAGTGAGAGAGTAAGGAGTACTGGCCTCCTCACTTTTCTACTATTCAAATTAAAACATAATAGAAGAGCCAGGATCAGGAGAGAGGATTCATCTGCATTGAGTAACTTCCTAGCACTAAATTCTTCCTAGCACTAATGAGCCTGACATAAAAATGACAGAATATAAAAACAACAGTGTTAACAAATAATATTCACTACTGGAATGTTCTTTAACACCTTTCCGCGTGTCTTATCAGGTTACAGCAACTTATGTTCTGCCCCAAAACGCCTGCTTTTCACTATGAGATTATTCTGCAGCAATGTATTCTCATTATTTAGTCTAATCCACTTTGAAGTGATTTGAGCTCCAGTTTCTGTACACATTTGACTTTGATCACTTAAAAGTGGAATCCTCCAGACATACACAACACCTATGCAAGTACAAGGAAAAGACACGGGAGAAACACAGGGTCACAGTTAAACATGTACTGGCAAAGCTCTACAGTGTGACCTAGATGGAATTACTGGAGGAAAGGAGAGATTTATACCTATTTACATTATCCTTGCTTCTAACCAGGAGCAATTTCCCGTTGTTCTAAAACACTGAAATTTCCTATGAGATTTGCTTAAATAAAAAGTGGGAAATGAGCCTTTGGCTGCAGCCACTTCAGCCTAGAAAATGACGACACAGAGATAATGTCAGACGGGGTTTAAAGCAGAGGGAAGCCCAGCAGCTGTACCTCCACAGGGGAGCTCAGGTGAACAGAAAGTTTCTGGCATTATTCAGTGCTGCGAAGACCAAGAGACACATAAGATCAGCAGAGCCTGAGGTCAAATGTTCTCACCTGCAGGGATGGGACTCAGGTGATCACACGCCTGCATGCACACACTGTGCTCACTCCAAAAGTCTCCTTCAAGTTGTTACAGGATTCTGATGTGATCAGAACTTGAAGGTATATCAGCCAGGGCTTGTGCATGTGGTGAGCAGGACCACAAGTGCTTTATGCTCAGAAGTACACCAATTATATTTTTCAGATGGAGAAAATGAAAAGGAAGGACATAGGGCAGACTAGAAAAAAAATGCTGTTTAAAGCTACCTGCCTTGCCTTTGCTGGGGGCCTTTTCTCTGGCCTCCTCCTCCCCTTACTCCCACTTTCAACATGCAGTTTCATGGTGTTCTGAGTTGCAGCACACCATGCACAGTCCTAAAAGCATCCCTGGGAAAAAAGTCTATCCTTCTACCTCCTCTACAATCTGGTTCTTTGCCTACTCCTACCCATATTCTCCCACAGCCATGTTGTGCTGCAAAGTCCCCACCTACTGATGTCTTCTTCTGCCAACCCCACAGCACACTCCAGAAAGTCCTCTCGCTCGGCCATGTGATCCAGACTCTACAATTAAACACATTCTCCCTTGTTCTAGAAGGTTTTGTCTGACCTCATCCCTTGAGGGGAAGAATGATGTGGCATAGTAAGCAGTAAGAAAATTCCCATCTGCCACACAATCATTCTGCTTAAGGAAGAGCTACTGGATTTGGCCCTGGACTGCATGTCAATATGGGCACTACTCTCTTCAGTAAAAGCTGCAGACTAACTGCACTGGCCTGTGAAAAGCCATTCATTCTCTGAAGCATCCAAAGGACTGGTAAAAGGTCAAGAATTAGATGAAAGCACACCTTCTTGCACTCAGACAAAATGCATATTCCTGCAGCTGGTCAGATCAAGTGTTTCTTGCCTACACTGTGAGACTGGTCCATCCGCAGATGAGACTTTCTACTGCAGGGGAGCAGTGCCTTGAGAAAGTACAAAAAAGAACTGATAAAAGAGTTACTTCTTCTCAGCAAGTGATAGCATGCTGTCACTCTCTATTAACGCACAGATAAATCATTTAGCTGACAAGTAACTTGCATTTGGTAAGAAAGAAAAGTATAAATGAGAAGCATAACCAAATCTAAAAGAAGCCAGAAAAGAATATGCTTCATCTGCTTACCTGCAAGTGGAGTCATCATGTCCCTCTGCTCGCTACTTGCTTTGGTACTTAACTGGGGAGCTTTTAGGGTCTTTTGGAAGACAGTGACAAAAGTTAAAGGACTTAAGATCAACACAGAATGACTCTTTATTACAGTTCCTCAGTGCTGAAATACTCTTAATCTTCTTGTAAGAGTCTAAATCTGACAGTGTTTCTTCTGGGACATGCCTTTAGTTACTTTGACTGGGACAACCAGCTCCTTGAAGGACAATACAGGAAGTCCTTGTTCTTTCCTGATGAATATTTGTTCCATCATCACTAAATGGTTCAGAGGGCACACAAAGGCAACTATGACAGATATCTCTGAAGCAGAAATAGCCATTCCCATTGCTAATGTTGGATGACATGAGCCACAAGGTTTATTTTGATATATGATTTCGCTTGATCGATAAGGTAGTATTCAGATTTCCATTCCCTTCTATACTGGAAGGCTATAAGGATTAGTATTTTGTAATTTGGGCTCCAACACTACTACAAAGCTGTTTGTGAAGCTGTTCTGTGATATTTGCAACCTGAGCAGATGCTGGTCCTACTGGACATCTCAGAACAAGTCCACTGCTCATAATGTTCTTTTTCTATCATTGTTCCTGTGAAAATTTGAGGGCTTCTTTGTACCGATCCATCAAACCTTACTCTCTTTGCCTTCTATCCCAAGCCCTTGGATGCACCACAAATCCAATGTCCAGACTGTTTGCTCCATTGCACAGAAATGTCATCATGCTGAGAGTCATTTGGCAACACCTGCCAGTGATGACTGTGTTTTATAACAGTCCATTAGCACAAGGTTCTTAATGAAAATGAAAGCTGGTAATGAAGCCAAAAGGCAGCAGCATCCTCTAGTCTTTGGAGGGTAATTAAGCTAGAAGGGATAGGGAGACTGAAGAACAAAATTAATACATGGATAAAGAAAAGAGAGACCTGGTAGTGCATTAGCACTAATGTAGTTAAGGCAAACCATCCAGTTTCCTTTACGAAAACATTTTTTGTTTTTGTTGCATTTGGTAGACTATTTTTATATTGCTAGCTGATACTACAACAGATCATTGCTTCCTCAGAAGTACAGACAACAACTAGAGCAACACACAAATGATTTCAAAGTGGAGCAGATAAAGACCTTCTGGAAAAGGAAGGATACCTATATATCTGTATTATGGTGCATTTGAGCTTCGAAGAAGGGAAAAAACTATGTGTGGAAGTGAAATGCTGTCTTCCAAGAATAGGAACTACATTTGTTTTCTTTTCAATAAAATTGTCAAAACTCAGTGGTTCAAATCTTTTCACTTAGAAGATACTTGATAAGCTAATGCAATAGTTCTCATTGTTCAGATGTTCCCTCTTGATACTGGACCTAGAACACCTTTGTATGATTGAGTGGCACCCCTTCTAGGTCATTCCCCTGAGACAACACCAGGATAATTCTTTCTTTCTTCTTTGCCTTTGTGCTCTGTATGTGCTTGGAGATGGCTTTAATTTCATATCTTGCCACTTCCCAACATGAAGTGTAACCATACATACTAGGTCTTTCATTGTTCCCTCACAATCAAGCCATGCATGATCTAAATCATCAAGTCTTTTCAAAATTCTTACAAATTGTTTGACATATCTCCACCCTGCAGTATTTAAGGCCCTTAACAGCTTAGTCTGTGTGCAGCTTATCAGATCTCTTTACAGATGAATTATCCACCTACTGCTCTATTAGGGATGTCACAGCACTTATGTGACATTTATGCTGTTTTCTATCCACACTGATGATTGCAATTCTTCCCATTCTAGTCAAATCTACAAATTTCATCAATGTCATTTCTTCCCCTTTTGTGATCACTGAGAAAATCACTAGACAGCAATGACACTAACTTCCAATTTGTCTAGCCTTCCCAGTTCATGAAAATGCTCTTGCATTTTGTATTGCTAATTTATCTTAGAAAACTATTCATGTTAAAGCCAAATTTTAATTGTTGTTTTTCTTTTCAAGTAAGATTATATAGGGATTTTGTCAAGCAACACACTGAAGTCTAGATATATCACAACCGCTGTTTTCCTTTCATCTATTAATTCTGTAACTCAGTCCAAAAGTAATCAAATGTCTTCTATGTGTTTTGTTTATTAAATGCTCTTGATTGCTCATGGTTCTGTTACTCCATATAGTTACAGATTCATTATTCTTAATATTGCTTCCATTATTTTATTAGAGGCTCAAAAGGCTTTTAAGAAACAGTTTGAAAGTTAATTCAGGAAAGTGTTTAGAGAAGGACTAGAATTCAGTTATACACATAATCTAACTGTTGAAAAGCTGCCATAGCTTTTTATTCTCTAAAGCATAATATGGAGGACCAAAAGAAACAAGAGCAAATGCAGACTAGAGGTTATGTTATGACAGTTATATTATTGATAATATAGTTGAGACATATACAATGCACCACAACTATTAGAAAATCCAGAAAGGTTTGTCAGCCTCACAGAACAAAAGACTGATATTTCTATTGCCTGTGGATTTGGCCAATTTTAATGTATTTCTTTATCATCCTATATAACACAAATAGATCTTCTGGACTTCAGGGTCTCACACACTAGAAATTATAATAGCAAAGGTGTACTTAGAGCTCTTTTTTTGAAGTAATGCCAGCAAGGTGGGGGGAAATGGTTAGAAAGGGGGGGATATCAATCCTCAGAGCCTTGTGACAAAACAGGAGGAAATTACACTTTCTCTGAGCAGCCAACCATGACAACACTTGACAACACAGGGTACCATGAATGGATAAAAAAGGAGACTCTGACTCTCCCTGCCCCATACCTACTGTGCCAACTACCCCAGATCCTTTTGTATCACCCCTGTTGAAAATTTATATTAACAATTCTAAACATTTCCAGCAGCGGCAGCAGTAATAACACCAGCAGAGATCTCTGTCAGCTGGCAGGACAGCATGCTGCCTGCTTTGGCTTGGACACTGTACCCTGGGAAGACTGGATACCAACAATCAAACCTCTTTGTGAGCGGATTGAATAGCGGGCTCTACTTACAGTTGTTTATGTGGCATCTCAGAAGCTACCAGGTAAACACCTGAACCTAGGCAATCACTGGCCTGTAACTAGAGCCTTGCCATGTAATAAATACACAGATAAGATAGATAATCTTGTAATAAGAGACTCTTGAATCAGCCTTGTTCTTTCAGTGTTTCCCTCCTTTCTCTGAAGCACTCTGTTGACAGTCAAATCTCCATGTACAATGAAAGGTAATCTCCCCATTTCTTGGCAAGCCAGTGTCTCAAATGCAGTAGGGACTTTTTAATTAATGCTATTTCCTTGTGAAAGTCTAAGAAAATGCAACAGAAGCAAGTTTGACATTATCTGAGAATAATATCATTGCTTAGGACCATTTCTAAATATGTCTTTGATGTGACTTGCTCTACCCAGCATGTTCAATCAAAAGCGTGCTCAGCTCAGTAGCTCTGTGCCAACAGGAATCGGAGCCCTGGGGCTCTGTTCCCAGCACTTGTAGTCCACCCTTTCTCTGTGGAAAGTCAGGTAATCTCTGTCCTTCGCTGTCTTCTGCTGTTAAGTAGGAAATAGTGCTCTGAGTGACTACAGAGCACCTCCTGTTCACAGCTCTACCAGTGTGTCCTGTTTCTAGCTTTGTTGTTCCACCAAACTCCACTTGCTGAATGTCCAGAGTGATGTGCACTAACCTGAGTCTCAACAGTGGGATGGCATCAGTGCCCTAGGTCAGGGTGCCAGAGTCACCCAGTGCTGCATTATCAGGCACGGCAAGTCAAAGCAAGTCAAAATCAGGGTTTGTGTGGTGGAGCTGTGGGGCAAGACAAAACGGCAGTACCACAGCTCCAAATCTAGTCACTCAGGCAAGGTAACATAAGCAGATGCTTAAAATAAGTGTTTGGCATAGATATTTGAGATGGAAAGATACTGGGGGTTGTTCTGATAAAAAAATACTTGGAATAAAATAGATTTTTGAATCACCGCTATCCATCAATACAAATAAGGTAAAACAAACTGACATACTTAGAATAAAATCAGAATTCAAAATACAACAGAAATAATGATCACCAGATGGAAAGATAACAGAGGCTTAGGCAATCATTATGGAACAGTAGTATCAAGATATTGGAATTCTCATGGAAAACTGTGATTTATAACTTCTGCAAGTTCATATTCTACATGGCCAAAGCTCTGGGAACTCTCTGCTCCTGTCCCCAAGGTGCCCCATCAGACATGTGCACTCCAACTGAAGCCAACAAATCTGCATTTTAAGAGGAAAAGATAAGTGTTAACTGAATTATATGAAGGAGTAAGGAACAAATATCAGATAGCTCCAAAAAGTATGCAGGAATGCCCATGCAGTAACTCCATCCACGTTTTTGGTTGGACTGAACAAGGGCACAACCTCCCCATTTCCAATTACAGCTCATCTTACTGATGACTGATGGAAAAAGAAAAATACTCCAACTTAGAATCAGAGTAAAATGAGTTCTCACACTTATCACAAATGCAATGACAACAAACATCAACTGGCCTTTTCTTGGTACGTGTAATGTAGAGAGTGAGGACCATACAAAGACTCTCGTGTTCCTGTTCCCCTAAGGACAGGGCTGAAAGGCTTGAGTGGATGGGGACAGCACATACAGTGGGAAAATGCAAACTGAAAGCAGTAGCAACAGCAGGACAAGAAAAGTTTCTGCCCTGGTGACTTCTGTGAGGAGGATGTCATACCAGGGCAAAATACATTGAGGGGCTTCTCAGTCGCAGCTGCCACAGCAGCTGCCTGAGGTGCAGCCAACAGTGACTCCCAGAAGCTGGAAGCTGTGCAATGGAGAGCAGGCAGCAGGTTCAGAGGTGAGACACAGCCCCAAGACGGGAAACCAGCACCCCAAAAGGTAACTTGCCTCTCTCTGGCTTCAGCTATCCTATGTAGGAATAAATAACATTCTTCCAGTCTGTTCCTTTGGCTACTATGAGCTTCAACTAATTAAAAATAAACTGCCCTCAGGATAAAAGCTCAACTTCACTTGAAAGCCAGGCTACTATATATTACAGAGAAACACCCGAGCCTCTCCAGCAATACTGAGCATGGACCCTGCATGCCACTGTTCCCATCACTCACAGCCCCAGCATGGCACCTGATGGAGCTCTTGCCCCATTCCCATCATCCTTCTCCTGCTGCCCAGCTCCATCCGCTTTCTTAGCACCAAAGCATAACTTCTCTCAGGGTCTTCAGGCAGTGCTGCACCACAGTCACAAGTGGTGCCAGAGCAAGGAGAGGTGAAGAATGGAGCTAAAGGTGAACTAAACTCTCTGCCCACAGCTGCAGCCGCAAGTCCAGGCTCCCATCAGCGGTGACACCTGCCAGGCCCTATACAAGCACAAGGCAGTCTCCAGGTCAGTTAGTAGATATGGTGCAGCACGCCCAGGCTGCAAGCTGTATTGCCCTTCCAGAGTATGGGATACATGGCCTGGCAGCCCCATGGGGCTGTTCCTCTTCTTATTCCAAAAGTGAGCTGAGCTTCTATCAGCATTGTGTTTGCCCCACTCTTTAGACAGAGGGAGAGATACTAGAGGGACCAACACTAACCACATCTGGCATAACTGCTGGATGTGTGACCACAGCATGGGGCATGAGAAGAATACTCTATCCGCTTTTGTATTTGCAACCCAAAAACCTAGCATGCTTACAGTGTTTAGTTTAGTTTCAAGCAACATAGATAGGAAAGTTATCACTGCCTCCATTTCACACATGGACAAGCTGAGCTTCACTGTGGGCAATCAGAAAAACCTGAAGTAAAATCAGAGCAACCAAGAACTGAACAAGACTCAGTCTTGTGCCTTAACATTACCTCTCCTTTCTCAGCATGACCTCCTCCCAAGCTGAGATGCTACTTTTCCATATTCAAGGGTATTACTTTCCTCCCTAGAGAGACCTGAAGGCTGATCTGGCTTCTCTCTTCTTTCTCTGTGCTTAGGGAAAAAAAAAATAGCACATCCACAAATACACTCCAAAAGCAGTCTTATTTAATCCCAGTGTAATTCTCAGTGCTCTTTCTTAATCCTTCCACCTGTGAGATAATTGCCAGCATTCTGGGAAGAACTCAATAATAATCATAGACTTGCATAAAAGGAGACAAAGAACTAGATAAAACAGACTAAAGGAAATCACGAGGCCTGAATTAACCATGCACATACACATCCATTCCAGACACCCTGCTGAACTAGCTGCTTTCACAATAGATAAAAGGTCCATTAATGGGCCTAGACGAGAAGGCCATAAAAAGCCATGTCAGTAAATGAAGGCCTTAGTCTTCTCCTGTGTGCATTGTGGAATGAGCTGCCACCAAAAAAAAAAAAAAAATCAAAGAACCAAAACAAACTACCAGTAGTAATACCTAGCTGCCTAACAGGCAGCAAAAAATCACATGTAGGAATATCTTCCCACCTCATTTTGTCCTGAAGACCAGTGGTCATGGCAGATTTCTCTCCCACCACTTCATCTGGGACACTCCTCCCAGAACATATGTTTCTATTACACTTCCCTCTGCTTCCCTTCCCATTCATTCCATTTGCCTGTTCTTCCCAGTGCAGATGCTGCACACCCATTCTTCTTCCTCATAACAGAAAAAAAAAACATTTCCACTCCTTGACTATTTAAGTACCCTCTTTCTTTTCCACTTATCCTTAAAATTAATGCCTTTAAAGAGAAACCCATATTGTCTCTGTGTGTTTATATGTATTTTCCCAGCCTTACAAAGTACGCTTTGTACTTACCTCTGCATTGTGGATTTTTTCATTCTGTAGATTTTTGTCACAGGGAATATGTGTTGTTCCCTTTGTAAAATATGGTTGCTGTTTATGTGGTCATGTACATGTTTATCAATAGATAAATACAATTTTAATCTTCCTAGAGAACTGCTTTAGCAGGGGGTCCTTGGTAGAACAAGCAAGTTATTTGGTGGTTTATAAGACAGACTGCACTGGTGCTTACAGAAACAGAAATGGACACGAGAACTCTGGCATTTATTGCCTGTTCTCTTCCAGCTCACTCCATCTCTCTACACTTCTGCTCATTCAACTGTAAAATGAGGAAAACAAATAATTAACCTTCTTACTGGATGGATGTGAAGCTGAATGATAATGCTTTGTACTCATGGTGTATTGTTTGCAGGACACTGTAGGCATCAGTGCAGCAGCCTCCTTGTGCAGTGAAGGGCTTTTTGTCCCCACTCCACTGCCGCAGAGGCACAAAGGCTCCAACAATGTGCAGGGAAAGGCAGCCACGGCATGAAGAACACACTGCTCACTTCTGAGGCCTCTCTGTTAAGCAAGACGCTATTTAGGAATGTACTCCAAGCATTTATAAGACTCTTATCAGGACAGGAGGTTGGTGGGATGTCAACACGCTACATGTGCACTGCTGGTGACAAACAATCAGTGTATAAAAAAGTATTTTTCATGAGAATCACAGATGCATAGGGCTGGAAATAGTACAGGGGGAAAAGCAACCACTTCTAAGTGCGGAGGTCATAATTCAGCATCTTTTAAAATGAACTGCTGAGAAATGGCCAACTGGGAATCCCAGCAAATAGAGCTGTAAGGAGCTCAAGGCCGAAAAGAAGGGAATCCGTGTCTATCCACTGAGCACATCAATAGGAAAACTTGTAAAGAGATTTCAAGCTCCTGAATCACTCAGATGGGAGAAGAGTCAGAGAGAAAGTGATTCCTGAAATAAATTTCTTTACAGTTATTTTTGGAAAAGGAGACAAAAAGGAGGAAGGTTGGTACATTGGAAAGCCAACAGAAATCATTATTCTCTATAAATTGCTTTGACATTGTATAGGCAGTGACCTTCACAGCACTACCAGTTTAATGGCATTTACTTCAGCAGTAGCTGATTTCACTATTAAAACAGGGATGCATAGCACAAGATTACACAACTAAATCACTCTTGTAAATATTTAATATCCTTGCCTTTCTTTTTTCTCTTTTAACAAATCACTATCAAAGGCAGAGCACACAGTAGAAAACACATTTATTTATTCTATCCTGGAAAAAGCTTAGTGCTCATGCATTTTATCTATCTAGTTCTCCAAATGACTTTGACACTTGAAAGCCCTTGTGATCAAAACAGTCTGAAGGAAGGCAATTTTGCAACCATTTAAGAACTGATTTCATGCACTGATCAACATTTACCAAACTTGCCTGACAAAATAGCATAAAGTTTAACCCACCAGATTGATAGCAAACACCTGAAGGTGAAAATTAGTAAAGAAAACTACAGCGGTTTAAGTGCCTTAGGAGACAATAAGAAAGAAAATCAGAGATTATCTCTCCACTCTTCCCCCCACCAAGGAAAGAAAAAAATCAGTATTTGGGAAGTCAAAGGGAACTGGCACTAGCAGAAAAAATCATACTTCTGGCCGGCAATACAATAAGCGCATCCACCACATAATATATTAATTCCATTATGGACATACAGTGCAGCACAGCAGGAAATGAAGCATCCACAGATTTCTCTTAAAATACATCTGTTTTAAAGATGGAGTCAATAAACCCAACAAATAAAGTACAAGAATGTAGCTAAGAAAAATTGGTAATGATATCTCTAGTATCATATCTAGTAATATAAAATTGAGTGAGAAATTGAAATGCTAAGCCTGAAATTAAGTACCTTAAGCACAGCAAGTCATTTTTAAAGAGAGCCTTACAATCTGTACATCCTGATTTTTCCAGCATTAGGAAAGGTATTTTTCCACAGTGTGGCATAAATGGTCTGTCACATTGTGGCAAAAATTATATTCTGTTCAAACAGCAGATGATCTATGCCAGAAAGTGTTCCTTATGACAGTATTCCAGAAGACAAACAACAAAAGTTATGCGTCTTTTCAGCAATTTAGCAACAAGAAAGATAAATGAATGGATATTCAGGAACTGAACAAATTCTGGGAGAAAAAAAATAATTTGGTATACCGAGAGATAAAAAAACCACATGTAGACAACAGCTTGCTCCACATGCCTACAGACTTCATTGAGACTATCTGCAGAGTAAGACCATCCAAAATAAATATGTGCAGTTGAAAATGGTCCGATAAATGTATTATTTGGCTGACAGAGTTGGCCAGACCTGCAAAGCACTGGTGCCTGAAACATCTGTGCTCTTCGTCAGAGCTGGGAAATGCAACTGCATGGTGAAGTTAAGTGCAGCCCTGGCTTTTATAAAAGCTTGCAACAGTTTTAATGCAGAGCTAAGCGAGAGCCTGTAATCCCTGTGCTGCGATGCAGCAACGTGGGGTCCCCTCGCAGAACAAGCCAACAGCTATGCAAGATCCTTTTATCAACATTCACACGGCTGGAAAATAACTGTTCACAGTTTGATTCCCAACATTACCGGGTGAACCCAGAATTGCTCAGAGAACTGGCAGCTGAATACACATGTAAAAGACAAAGGTTCTTCAGTGATATTTATTCTAGCCAAGTTTTAATATTTCAAGGCTTATAGCAACTAACTCTTTACATAATCAAATGTAATTGTCTGATCCCAGCTGGTGATCAGCACATTCATCATCAAGCTGGTCATTATTAATATACCAGTAATTAGAAGGCATAAAGGTGTGTACTTTATAACACTGGCTTAATACAATTCCACCCTACCAAGACCACAGCTCTTTTAAAAATACAATTATTTTAACATTCAAATTATAAATTTTTGTTACCACTACTAACAAGTAACAATCACAGAGCCATATGATTTTAGAACAAATACTGAATTTTTTTTTTAGTCTTCAGTAAAAATAATTTTATCAATTCAAAGGAACCGTGTTTTGCTTTAGAAATAATCTGACCGATAAGCAGTTCCCCAAACTGTGATTTGAGACAAAAGCTCGATTAAAATGCATGCAATTGATAGAATCAAATTGTAAACACTTACCTACATATACTACATACATTCTTCTCGCTCTACTGTAGGAGAGAAAGCAATATCTCAGGCACCACGGTGTGGTACTGCTTGGCAAATGCTACTGACTTTTTTAATGGTGACAATTGTGTACACAAATTCTCAAAGTAGCAGTTCTGTTTAAAGCCTTTCCCCACAAAGCAGTGCTGGAAAAGGACCATTTCTGTCAAATACTTTCCAGTCTTTTACTTTAACAAGAGGAGAACTGAGGCCATCATTTAGTGAGAATGATCCAGAATCCCTCAGGTTAGTGTTGGAACAGTCTCAGGGCCAGATTCTTCCCTGCACTGTTTCTTTCACATCCGTGCATTTCCTGTGCTTCACTATCAGCTACACTACAATAAAATCCTTGTAGTGCAGCAAAGAATATGGCTCTTAATAACATTCCATCAAACCTCTTGGTACATAAAGCATATCTAGTACCCAATCAACATCTCACAGAAAACTCTGCTAAAACAGAATTTGGGGACTTTATCCTTGCAGGTACACAACATATTCTCAGGTATAAAACACTTTTAATTTCTATGGGCTTCACTGGCTGTTTAGGAACACAATACCTTAAGCACAGCAATGTGCAGGATAAGTCATCTGTAATACAAATTTCAAAACAAAAAGGCTTTGAAAACAAATGAATACACTACAACCTGTGAATGCTGGATTCACACTGGATTCCTTGCTCTCCATAGAGGTATTTTGTATTTTCTTCCCTTATTTCATAGCCTGTCAGTCCTGATCTCCATTTGGATATGTGCACTCAGAACTATCAAGGCTCTTGAAACAAATGTGGAAATGAAAGGCAGCGTGAGAAGGAGCTCTAGCTCCATGAAAGAGGTGAGAAATGAAAGGTGGCGCGTGTCACAGGAAGATGAGCAACTAGCAATGGTGCATTGCCAAAATCAGAAGCAAAAACCAGAATACTGATGTGAGGGAAATCATACACCATCAGACATGACTTAATAACTGACACAGATGATACTGGCTGAGTTATATCAGACAATTTGAGAAAGTATGACCTTCTTCACAGTAACAGTTTTACAACCATTTATATGGTGTGTTATCCACTAATCTAGTCAAAATATTTACTATCTGATAAAGCGCTGCAAATAAGGCACTCAGTCTTAATGCATAAGATCCAGCTTATACAGCACATATTTCCTAAACTGTTCAGTACCATCATGTTAATGCTCTAGTCCACAAAAGGCCACAACGAGCCTCGAAACAGGAAACTCCCCTCTTTCATTTGGTTTCTTATTTTTGCAAGGCTGTCTGATGTGTGTGACAGAGGTCTATTTCAGTTTCTGATGGCATTATCGGCACTTTGCTGCATTACCATAAACCCCAGGAAATAAGCTATTAACCACCATCACTCCTCCCGAATGTTATCACAGAGAATCATGCATTCACAAAACAGCATTAACTGCGAGAATTAGAGTCCATTTAAACTGCAGCTGTTCCTTCATTCCTAAATAGGTTCTTAGATCAAAACTTCTCCCTGACTGGTCTCATTACCAAATGTCCCTTTCAACTGTAAGAAGAAAAAGATCACTTCAAAAAAATCATATGTTTTACCGATAACACTCCTTCCCTGCATTATGACAACCAGGTAAGTAACATTAAAATGAAGAATTTTTCCAAAAATACAGTGGATTATTTTAGCTTTCAGAATAATGAGTTCAAATTTTGCCTTCAAATCATCTCTGGCAACAGAAATGAACATGTAATTTTTATTTTCTATTTCTAGTTTATCTCATTTTCAGAATCTCAGACTTCAATTATTTAAGCGAAAGACATTCTGTTTATTTTTAATGCTAATACTAACTCTGCAGTAAGGGCTTTCTTTTAAATACAAAACCTAAATTCTGGATCTAATACACATGCTGGTGCTTCTTTCAGCTCTAAACCCTTGCCCTAGAAAAACCTCCAACACTATATTCTGCTATTATAAAAACGAAATACCAAAAAAACCAAACCAAAACAAAAAACCACTAAACAACCATCACTTATTATGTTCCATTTCCCTCTCTGCTTCTTTTCCTCTTTGTTACTGTCCGTTGGAAGGACTCCAGTCTTCAGGGAAAAGACACTCTCAAATCCAAACTGAAAAACGTAAATGCCAGGAAAAGGCACAATGTCTCTTTAAGAGTCAACAGTAAATTAACTTGCCATAAGAGTGCAATAATTAGCAGTTAGTAGCTTATTAAAAGGATGGCAAAGGCCAAGCTGCCATCTGGGATCTCCAGTTTCTTGTGATTGTTATTATGTCAAGATGTGCAACTTGCATTAGCTTTCATGTCACTGTGCTTGCCCTTACTTTACATGTAAATTTTAATGAAAGATGCAGCCCTTTAAAAATCAGACATCCATCAAAAGTGCTATTAGTCTGCCTTTTACAAAGCATATGGCCTGTTTTGCTACCTCTGCATCTCTACACACCACTGAATTACTCAAATGAAAAAAATAGGGGAAGAAAAAAAAAGCCTTTCAGTGATATCAATTAAATATTCTCTTTGGGCAGAATGAAACCTGAGCCACATCAAAACCAGAAGACTACAATACAGCGTAAGAGGACAATATTTTAGCTCCTGTTTATACACAACACGGCTACAATGCCTTTAATTCTCACAGGGATCATTCTTCTTAATAAAAATGAAAGCCAATAAGGAATTAGCTGTTCATTCACATTACAAAGACATAGTTTTAAAATTAGGCAGAAAGAAAGCACGTAGGAAAAAATAAATTACCTATAAACCACAAAATACTTAACATATTATTAAATATTTTATGCATACACATTATTTGTAAACATGCATTCTTATATGCACAAACAATCATTTACCAGAAACATCCTATTTAATGTCTCATTTGTCTGCCTTCATAAATATATTACAAAGAGGTGTAAAAAGAAGAATATTTGTAAGACATCTATTCCCTTGCATTAACTGATATTCCACATTTAAGTGATCTTACACACCAAATTTCTGAAAATGTCATGACCTCTGGAATATCAAGAAATATGACGAATGCCTTGTTGAGTAATCCCCCAATATCTTACATTTGAAATTCATTAACAATCAATCGTCTCTAATTAGACTTATAAGAATTACATTAAAAGATTTCTTTCCTCCCTAAGTAAAATATGAAATGAGCAGCAAAAATTCACTTACAAAAAATAATTCCAGAGGAATGACATCTATATTCAAGGGGCCTTGATTCTATCAAAACAGTTTTATAGATTGGGTATTTGCAAACCATAAAATAAAATGTTTTATTTTCTAAACAGCCATTAAGAAGAATTTAAAACTAAAAGTCATCATCCTTCTAATGGTGCAGTATTTTTCCCCCAAAAAAAGGAAAACAAACCAAATACCACACATTTTAAAAGTATTAAGGAAAGACCTGTAAGTGTAGAAACCAAAACCATAAAATATTCATATCTAAAACCCCAAACATCAAGATATTTTATAGGGCAAAGCAGAGCTTAAAAACCACTGCCAAGGCTGGTAAGATGAATGTACTGTTGTTTTTTTCCTTCATATAATTAGGTATTTATAGTGCACAAATGATTTAATTTGTTACTGATATTTCACTTCAACATTTGCATAAACTCTTGGCCACTCAGGTGGACCTTATTCACATCGCTCTGAAATCCTAATGCTATTACTGGTGAAGAAGAACTCCAGATTATTTTCCAGATCAGTAAGGTCCAGTCATTTCCTTCTATCCGAGTCCACAAACGCTATTTCGTTTCTCCTGTGCCATTACCTCCTGGTCAATATTATCGAACAATTCAAATAAATAACAACCTCACACTGCTCACTGAGAGCAACGCTGAACTTTACAAGACTCAAAAGACCTACCTGGGTTAGGAGCAGCTAGGACTAAAGGAGATAATCTGATCTTGCAATGCTGAGAACCTCACAGGGGATACGCCAATAGCCTTTGATCTACATGACATATATTAAAAAGTGTCCCACCCATGAAATATGTGAGTACTCTTTCATTTCTCTCTGAGGATAGAGAAAAAAAGCTTCTTCATGTTAAGAATGCATGTGCAGCTGTGCAGTTTTTCATCCGAGCCCAGCTAAGCATGGAGGGAAGAAGCCCAGTGCCTTAGAGGAGAAGCAGCAGCAGCCTGCAGACTGCATGGGCACTACAGAGCTGTCCTGTGCACATACAGAAACCAGCCACACCTCACTTTCATTCTTTGTATCAGAGAGGACATTTGGGACTTTTTAGTTCTTTGGGTGAATCTTAGCCCACTAAATTCGGTGTGAATTTTGCTATTGCCTTCAAGAAGACTCAAGGTTTCATTCACTGAAGACAGCAGTGCCCCACCAGGGATACAACTGATTTCCTCCGGAGGCACCAACTTCAACAGAAGCCAGATCCAAACCAAAAGTGATAATAAAACAAAACCCACTATATATATAAGAGAATGGTGAAAGGTAGCAAAAAGGCAAATTATCATTTCCTTAACAAAGGCTGTCAAGAGAACAAATGATATGGAAGAATTTGACTACACATTAACTCCAGTTCAATGGCAAATTAAGAGTTGGATATTTATGATCTCCTTTGGTATCACTTACGCATGGGGGAGTGCTAGAGAAACTAACTCAATATAATTGTTCCTTTACTGTCAATTCCTCTCTAGAAGAGAAGTTGTATTCAGCAATTCATGCCAAACTAACTAAAAGTCCTCCCTGCTCATCATATACATTTCCTTCACCTCCAAAACCAGTTCTATAACCTAACAAAAACACAAACAATGCAGATATGCTCAGTTTAGGTTAAAAAGCAAGGGGTATACAGGTGTTTTTTCTGTATCTCAGCTACTCCAGACATTAGCCCAGAATACCTACACTTCATCTTCTTCAGCTTTCCAGGAACTTATTAAAAAAAAAAAAAAAAATCTCCTGAACTTTTTAAAAAGGGTAGATGCAAAAGAAGGCTATTTGCTACTGTGGAAGCAAATAATGAAATACTTGTTTCAAATGATGACAGTAAGGTCACAGACTGCTATATGTTGTGAAGAGGTTTTTGAAATCAAATACATCACATCCTTTGGCTACATGCATGGCATGAGACAAAGTGGCTGCCAGTTCTTAGTGAACACTACAAGAATGCCAAAAAATATGAACCAGGTACAATCCCTAAGGCATCTGGTATCACCTTCTCTGGGAGCTAAAGGCCATACAGGAGTTCAAAATTACACCACTTGAGCCCTCTGAAGGTAATACCATTTTTCATGTAGAGTGATGTTTCTCTGATGAAGTCACTTGTTATAACTAGAGCTAAAAACTACACATAGCTGGGAAGTGAAACAATATTTTCATTCAATGACACAATAAGTTTCAGTGCATATGAATTAATTATGGACTATATATTATAATCCTCATTCCTACAGGCTCAATTGTGAGTTTTGCTTCAGAAAAGACTTTCAGTTTAGCCTTGCACAGATTGACCTGCAGCACAAATGCCACCCAAGAAAAGAAGGGAGCAACATGAGCTAACATTATGCTGCACAAGACTCACCCTGATCTAAACTGACGCTTAAATCACATGAAGCTATACATCAGCTAACTCAATTATTGGCAGCTGTGTTGAGTCACAGTAACATTTTGTATGGTGTGCTTAGAGCATTAGGTTCTCAGCGTGTGTATGTGATTATTACGTTCTGATATTCACCTTTTGCTAAGAAGATGGCTCTGAGTACAGCTTATGTATTATCCTCCACCATCCACCTTTGGATAAACAGGAAAGCTATGAAATCAACTAGTGGAATATTTTTTAGCCTCAAAACAGAACAAATAATATTGACGATATGGTGCACCCCATCACAGATAATTCAACAATACAAACTTGTTAGAAGAAGGCAGGGAATCAGAGGGAGGATTCATACAAAGAGAAAGTGTTTGATATGCCATTATGCTCCTCAGAATTCAAGTATTACAGTAGGAGTGATCACTGGGCAGACACTGCTTTTACCTCAAAGGAAAGTTGTAATGAACAAATCCTCTGAGCTCCCATATCCTCCCAGATTCATAGTAGTACAATTAGTCATTTCACCCCCCAATGTCTTATCGGCATGGAGACACCCAACATCCTCCAATGTGTTCAAATAATGCTGCTCAATAAATCAGATTCTTCAGCAGTTTATTTGTTGAAAAGGAGCAAGCCTCAGCATGATAAAACCTTTTATTCTCTCTATCTCATTGGATAATAGGACAACGAAATGGATTTTCCTCAAGCAGTGCTTATAATTTATCAATTAATCTTTCCTTTTCCCTTCAGTCCAACTGGAGACCCACAGCAGGTTTGCAGCATTTTGCCTTTTTGACAGTTTTGATTAGGGATGGATGACTTCCCTCCACATGATAAAGACGGGTGTTAACTGCTGAAGAGCAAGCTAGAGCCCCAGTGCAGCCTTGCAGGGCCTGTGCTATATTGAGGTGCAGGGAAAATGGACCTCTCTTTAGCAGTGCTGATCACTTCTGTTTCTTCTGCAGCATTTTGCAACTCAATTTCTATTTGAAAAACACCATTTTGCTAACAGAGCTGATGGGAAACAGAGCTGGGGGGAGAAATGAGAGCTCAAAAGACCTCCATTGTCTAAGGGTACTGGACAAGCCCAAGTCCTGCTTCCACCGACACCAGTGCCAAAATTCCCAGCAGCAGCATCACTCCAGTGCAAGAGAGTCACAAGTACCAGCTCACTGGCCTCTGGCTCTGTCTTCAACTGAACTGGTTGTCCCTTTCTGCCCCAGCATCACAAGCTACAGAGTCTGACACTGTGCAGGCCATACTTAGTGTGAACAGGGAGAAAATAACATCTGTTAAGAAGGCTTCGAAGCATTCATCTTAATAAATATATATTCCATAATTCAACACAAAACAAAAGAGTGTTAAGAGACTTTTAAAAGTAAAGGCATTAAGTTTCAATGTGAACCACATTCATAAAAATACAATTTGTCCACTGACAATCAAACATAAATAAATAAAGTCTTAGAAACAATAAAGTCTTAGAAAGAATGCAATCTCTACCTTTACTTCTACCTACAGACAGGAAGGTGTGCATCCAGTTAAGAGGAGGAACAAGAGCGGTGTCCATCATGAAGGAGGCAAAAGAGAAGGAGGAAGCATAAAAAACAGAAAATGATGTCACTGGCCATACTTACAAAAACAAGAAAATTAGCATATTAGGAAGCAGCCAAACCCAACAAAACACAATGTCAAGGGAAAAACGAGAGACACACCACAACTAAAGCACAAAGCATGGCTTAAACAATTAACTGTACAACCAGCAGCTGCCTGGTTAAGCCCCTTGGCTTTAATTTAATTTTCTACTGAGAAATGCAAACCCCTCATGCAATAGCACGCCAGTGATATGCCTTATTCCACATCAAATTCAAAACAGCAAAAAAAACCAACAGAGTAGGACAGAAGTAAAAAAAAAATCTCATGGTAATATATTTGCTAAACACATTTCACCTACCAAAGCTAATGTATTTGCATATAATGTTGACATTGCATATTTACTCACACATACACATTTACATATTTTATATCCACCATATTTTTGTAGAGAGTAAATATTTATCAAAAGGGAATATCTGTGAGCTGGTTGGCAAGAGAAGAGAAGCCACTGTTTTCTGATGCGTCATGGATAAATAAGGGTGTCTAAAGTTGCCAGAAGCCAACAGTTTTCACATTTTTTTGCCACACAAGGGAGTATAGAAAGGGCTAATGACAATTGTACAGGCTTGAATAGGTCATCCAAGTCTTCAGGAGCCAGCTGGGTTGCAACTTATAAATTAAATGGCCAAGTGCATCTGTGTATATAATCTAGTGCTAAATCACAGACTGCTACAAAGATATGTTCAGTATTATTGAGTACAAAAGTGGCCATGAAAGTTCACTGTTCTGATCACTCCCAACATGCCATCACACTTCATCTGCCAACAGCTTGTCATACACAGCTGCATCCTGAGGTAGGTCATGCTGAAGGGACCTGCCTGCTGGATGCTCCTTCACCAAGCACAACCTCTGACCCATGAGCCCAGCTGAACAATAACTGGGGACACAGAAGAAGCTCAATGCTTCTCAGAGCTTATCCAGATGCTCCACATGCCAGATACAACTGTCTTGGCATGCACTCATAGAGAGCAGTTTTCCTAATTTTCCTACCATGTAAGGACCATGAGCAGTACAGAAACTGAAGAGTGAGCTCCAACTTCACTTCTGATTGTTTCCTAAGCTTCCATAACCTTATAGCAGACATCTGTCTTGAACTACAGAATAAAAACTGATTATGTCTCTTTATGTTTCACTGAGACACACAGAAACTATGGGGTTTTTTATTCAAGTACATAATTACTCTGGCGCCTTTGCAGGCACTACGTTCTGTCTTACTAACTGTTTGGACTGTCTAACCTCAGATATGTGTTGACTTAATGGCAAAAACACTACTGTGTACATCTAGTCTAGGAAAGCTTCATCAAGCTTTAGAGTCACAACTTGTATTTTCTCCCCATAGACAGTTGGTCTGGTCTTCCTAGTGCACCATGTGCACACACCTTGTATTAAGTCTTCAACCATTTCACTCCTGCATTTGCAAGACCAGAATGCATCAGCAGCACTGCTAACTCCTCCCTGTACACTGATGTCCACAAGACGCTGACACTGTTAGAGGAAAACAGAATCTCCCCTCATCTCACCTCACCTCATCAGCTTCTTCCTCCACACCCCCATAGTGCAAAATGGAACTAATCATCCTGTCATGTCACAGCCAATAGTTCTGTAACACAATCCAGGCTGAGATACTAAAATGTGAACTCTGATACAGGCCTAAATATCATTTGTAGCCTATCCCGGGGTTAGCCCTATTCTTTTTCTAAACCATTTTGCTCTGTGCATATTTGAATATTTTAAATTGCAGACACAGGACTTACAGGCCATTATATGCAATTTTCCTCAGATTCATAATGAGTTAGGATTATGCCATGAGGGCTATTAACATATATTTTGTAATAATTGCGCTCTTAAAAATAAAGACCAACATTGAGGTCTACATTTACCAAGCAAGTGGAAGTCATTAAAGCTGGCACGAGAACAAAGAAATGGCAGCAGAAAATTGGTGGGCTGCATGGCAGCGGGAAGTATACCCCTTTGCTGTTCGCAGAATCATTTCATGCCCCCTCCTGGGCACCTGCGTCCCAGGCTGACAAGTAGCCATGGCTCATGGGACACAGAGGCAAAAATGCAAATGACTTGACTGGCACCCTGTAGGCTTAGTGGCGTTTGTCATGCAAAGCCCAGCTCAGAAAAGAAGCAGGTACAAAGCTCTTTCATGATCAGTGGCTGAAACAAAGAGAAAGTCAAGGGACTTACCTTGTTCACCCATCATCAGGTGTGAGAGGCCTTTGAAAAAGAGAGAGAGAAAGAGGGGCAGTAAGAAAAAAAGAATAAAATAGAAAAAGAAGCAGCAATATCCATGCACACTGGTCACAGTTCAATACCTCTCAGCATTGGAACTCACATACTTGAGCTAGACCAAGTATGGGTGTAGCACACAGGGCACACACATATGCAAGTGCTGCTTTCCACATTGAGCAGGAAAGCATCTGCCACAGGTAGAAGAAAACTTCTGGTAGTTGCAGAACTGTGTTTGAGGCTCGTTATACCCCTTGAGGATCAACTCTAGAGGCACTGCACACCAGTATGGCTAAACGGGCCAGGAAAAACAAGATCTGCAGTGGGGCTCTGCAGGAAGCATTTGCTCCTCTGGAGAACTTCAGAAATAACTTCTCAGCTTGAGATTTAAAATTCAAGGCTGCAGTGGTCAGTGAAAGGGAGGCCGTGATCCTACCACATCTGCTTCAGACGAAACATCTGGCTAAATGCATACACACACACACACAAAGCTATCCTCATTCTTAAATGCGGCAGCTTCTGCATGTATTTAAAGGTATTATAATTCAAACAACACTGTCCTCACTTACTAATTAGACACCAGTAAATCAGACCTGGCAAGGACTAAAAAATTAACTGAAACCTTTTTTTTTTTTTTAATACTATTAATACTACTCCATTTCCTTTCTGGAAAGATCTGGAGATGGTGCTATAGCTAAAGCTACTCTTTGGTTTCACAATTCAAGGTAAAGCCAGAAAGCAGCACAGCTCCCCTCAGCAGTGTCAGCTCTCTAGATGGGCCTGTGGTGGTCACTTGGGCTGCTCCAGTCTCTGTCCAATAACTCTTTCTGGCTTAAACCTTATTTGTTTCAATTAAAATTAACTTCTACCCCCAATTTTCAAATGTGTTTACTGTGCAAATATATTCATACAAATATACTTTAGAGGCTGTTGTATATATACTCATGCCCAACTCATTAAGCATCAACTGACCCATTAGTTAGTTTTTGTGACACATAGTTATCATAGAACTAACACAAAAAACAAATCTTACCCACTCATGCCATGAGTGACCCCTTTCTTACTTAGTTCCCTGACCTTCTTCCCTAAGCTTGATTCCTTCTCCACATCTGGTTTTCACAGCACTTAGTATGTCAGTGATTTTGATACACGCATACACACACACCGCCCCCCCATCTTAAGTCAGTATATTAACAAAACAGAGCTGTGACTTTTTTTAATTTCACGGAGACCGAGAGGCCAAATGAATTTATTAGGATGAGAATTTTCAACAAGGAGCATGCTGAGTTTGAATTTGTTTATTTCTTTCTCTTTCATATTTTTTCTTTTGCATCTGCTGGACAAATCTAAAATCCAGATCATCCCAAGAATATGTTCACCCACAGAGAACTCCAAGCCAGATAAGGGGATTAATAATTGTACAGTCTAAGGAATGCAAATATCTTAATGTTCTTGAAGATTATTGTGGATTTAGAAAAATAATCAGAAATACAATGTAGGTTTAGATTTTTTTTTTAGGTTTTCAGCTATAAATAAACATAGCAGATTTAATACTGTAGGACATACTTCTAGTTTAAATTACAAGATAAAATTTCACTGAATAATTTTGCTTTGTTAGCAGAGTGGGTTGAATTTGTGTTTCTATTTATGGGCACTGACCCCATCATTCTTGATAAGCAAATCTTAGGTCTGTCCAAATGGGCACTCAAAAGTCAATGTAAAATGCACTGTAAAAGATAATAAAACAAATACGTAACCGTTAGGACCTACAAAGCACAGAGACCATGTAGCGATTGTGAAAATGAGAAAAGGCAAGAAGATGGCAAGGTGGCAGCATGATATGAAACTGAAGCTGGCTGAACAGGACAGGAACATCAGACCCAGAGCAGAGATGGGGGTCCCAAGCCCCCAGCCCTTGTACCCACAAGGGAGAAAAGCCCCGGCTAAGAGGCACAGCACCAACAGGTGCAGCTGCTTGGGGTATCAGGGACTTTGTCCACTTGGGTAGACAGGACGCTAACAAGGAGAGACCTCCAGAGAAGGTTCAAAGGAAAAGCCTGAATTAAACACCCTGAACCACATCATAAGAAGATCTTTCCTCTAACCACCAGGCACAGATAATCTATAAAAATCCCAGAATGTCAGGAACATCAACACCCTTTTTGTCCTTATCCCCGGAAGGCCAATGTTGTGTGCCCCATGTGCCAGGAGCATCACCCAGGTGCAGCCCAGAGCCCTGCACGTGAGCTCCAGGGTGAGCGCACCCTCCACACGCACCCACCATTATGGCCCCTGGTTTGGCCTTGGTTCAAACGCCTAGGAAAGAAAGTCTCCCTGAGAAATGTTCTGACTCTCTGCTTCTTGACAAATTCGAACTACAACAGCAGCTGTGGTATTGTATGTATCTCTAGACCTTCTAGTCCCAATCAGATAATGGAAGTAGCGAGATTTATGAAAAATAATGCCTGCCCTGCCCCAAATGCTACTTTTTCCTTTTTAAAATGGGAAGAAAAAGGAGGGTGAAGTTAGAGATATAGAAAAAAAAAATCTCTTAAGTTGTTCCTCAATGCAGATCCTTATTTTAACAAAAGGAACACCAACAGAATTCCAGATTCATTACTAGATAGAATAAAACACAGATAATGAAATAACATATCAGCTTTTCTCATCTGAAAATTGTTCTCCCTTGCAATTTAAAGTAGGAGTGAAAATGAGTGTATTTATCTCCAACAAAATGTCATTAACAACCAAAACCTTCAGCCATTGAGGTCTAAAATCTGTGACATTTGCAGCATGTGTAACAAAGGCCTCAAATTAGTCACAGTAAAATCAACATGGAAAACGTGAACTGACATCATTGTCCCACCTTTTCATCAGCCTCAAGATACGACAAGACACTGAAACAGTTTTCCAAGCGTAAAAGTCAAAGTCATCTCAAGGTGGCATGGGGTAGCACTCGCTACTTGACTACAACAAACTAACAGGGCATCCAGCAAACTAATGCAAGAGGTGTGAGAATAGTCCAGACCTGCAAGCTAGACCAGATTTTGACAGAACACAGGGGACACCTATCACCACGCTATTTGGGCACCAGCCATAAAAATCAGCAAAGCTTTTAGCAGGCTCTGGATGGTAAATGAACTCATCAGGCCCCAAAGCATGTTATTCACATGTACAGCCATTGCTTGTGCCAGTAGCCATCCCATTCCAGGTGAATCCTGTAAGCAAATCTGAGTTTCCATCTAAATCCAGGTAAAACATGCTTTTCTTTTCATCTTAGGTTTGTTCAACATGAAACCTCTGCTCCCTGGCCATGATTTATGTCTGCCACAACTGACTCTTCCTATCTAGGTCTGGAAGGTTTCTTGATATTTCTTTAACCTACTACGAATTCAGTATTATTTTCTTAATCTCCCTTGATCTCAAAGTAATATTTCGAGGAATTATATTTTTTTAATTGTCAACCATCTGCTTTCTATATTGGAACAGTAAAATGAGTGGCTCTAATTGTACAAAGTATCAAGGGCCAACACTGGATTCTTATGAAGATAGAAGGACATTTTTTAAAATAGCTTCAGAGTACAGTGATAGAAAAGAGCAATGCAGTTAAACAGCAGTCCTCATCTTGAAGGATTTACTAAGAGCAATTTTCAGAGTGAAGGAGAAAACGAAGGAAACCTTGGGGCAGTTTGAACCTCACCCCCACTGCCCCATCCCCAGCACTTGGGTACTTAGCACTTAAAGTGGAAAAATAAAGCCACAAAACCTAAGAAGGTGGGGAGAACACAAAACACAGCTGAGAGTGACAACTAATTGCAGAAACAAAGGAAGATGGACTCCTTCATCTAGTTAATTATAACTTGTTCCATGTTACTGGGCCCATGCTCTGGGGGTGTGCATGTGTACGTGGGTCTGCATGCACTGCTGAATTGCTCTGTTAAGGCGGGCAACCTCAGTATTTCCCTTTTAATGATGCTGCCAGATGATTAGCCCAAAAGCTCTTAATGAATGGGCAGAGAGACTGCCAGGCAGCAGCAGCAGCTCGGCTCCCCCAAGCAGCAGGCTTGCCCACAGAGGGTCCTTTCCTGGGTATCAAGATCCATGACCCATTCACATAATAACAGGGCCAGCTGCAAAGTGTGTTTGAGGCAGAACATTGTGCCCTCTGGTCCAGCATAAACATGCAAAGCCTTTACAGAAGAGCTGAAGAAAGAAATCATGAAGAAATTATAAAACTGTGTCCGCTATAGAGAAGAGCACTCTGATAAGTGATGGAGTCTGTTGTTTACCCCTCCTTTCTTAACTTCCTAAAACTACTACTTCCTTAAGAAATAGGCACTTTTTTTCTCCTCCGAGCCTCCTACCCCAGCTCCATCAGCAGTTCCTTTGTCTAGCTGAGGAGGAGAGCTGACAAATGCCGTGTCTCCCACGTGGTCCTTCTCAAAACAGGCGTCTTGAGGGTTTCTAAAACCCAAAGACCAAGGAAGAACTCCCTAAGACTCCCCATGCACCAAAAAGAGGGCATTCCAGCAGAACCAAAGGATGAGATTCAGAGGAAGAAGCAAAACCCTCATCTTGAGGGATTTGTAGAATGGATGAAGAGGAAAAATCATTCTGAGACATAGTTCAGACCTTTTACCTGCTAGACAGGTCAGCTTTGCCAAGAGGATGACCTGATTTCTTGGCTTCTGGCACACATGGTGCCTGTTTTTTAGAACTGGGCAAAGCAGTAGCACAGGCTGGGGAGCAGTCATTTGTGTTTGATTCAACCATGATACACACAGCAGCCAAGGGGCTCCTCACAGGCCCCAGCAGCAAGGCCAGGCGAGAGTGCAGTTTTGTTACTGTAGCCAGAGGCCCACTTCCAATCCAATTACACATAGCAGCTGTGCTAGCTCCACTTCCTCATCCCCTTTGTTTCCTCTGCTATATAATTCCAGGATAGCGTTTGTCATTATCGGGGGCAGTGAGTCAGGGTGTGTGACACCTACTCTGAGTGATCAAAAGAGTAAGACCATGAGATAGAAGCCAAAGAGAAAGTCATTTACCACATCATCTATGGGCAAAAATAGTGATCACATCATACTATCTCCTTTCTCCTGTGGCAGAAATGGTATTCTGACATTGCACATGGCTGATCCCTAGACATATTCACATAGGGAGGGCTACAAAGCTGGTGGTGTTTGAAAACATGAAAATAAACATGCAAGTGTTTGCAAAGATGGCCACACACACAGGAGAAGGTGTGCAGGTGGCAAGACCTGAGGGTGAATGCCTTTTATGGCTGACCCATAAGGAGACGTGTATCATTGCACATCAGAGCACCTGATCAAGTAAGTGCACAAAGTGGGAAAAGCAGTTCTGTTAGGCATGGAATAGGATTGTTCACCTTGGAAAAGACACATCTGACAATATATATGATAGAGGTAAAATCCAAAATAATACAAAGCAGGTGAACAGGCAGTAATTTTTTTCCCCTAGTTGTCAGAATACAAGGAGTAGGAGTCATTGAATGAAATTCTCAAGTAACAGGTGTAAAAACAAGCAAAAGAAAGTACTTTCCACATTTGAACGATTAAACAATGGGACTCATTATCACAGGATATTGTGCAGGAAAAAATATACGTGGATTAAGAAAAACAAAGACTGGACATGTCCAAAGAAAAGATGTTCATCAATGACTGTACAACACCATGATCTGGATGCAACATCAGGTCAGAAAGTCCTTAACACAGCGACTACCAGAAACCACAAATGCATATCAAGATAAGACTAATGCTAACATAGTTTCATAAACTTCTTCCACAGCATCTACTTTCATAAAAATAGGCTTCTGGGCTAGATAAATTCTTGTTCTGGCCCCAGTGTTCACTATTGCCATGTGGTTACAAATGGCATACATGGAGATGAAAAACATTCAGTGCAAGAGAATCCAATTTGTGGACAGTGCCTGAGCAAAGGTCAACGCAAGAATGAAAACAGTGGTGGCATCTATGAAGAAGAACATAAGCCTGTACAAACTGGTTTCAAACACCTGTGTGAGTGGCACTGTGTGGATTTTGCTGTCAGCTGTGCTCTTCCCTAGTACCTTCAGTAAATCAGAAACACCAAAGGGGCTGAAACACAGCTCACTCATGTTCATGCCCAAAAAGCAGAGTTCAGCATACAGGTACTATGTAAATTATCCTATGATATAGAGTACAGAAGACAGATTAAAACGGCAGCCCTGAGATGAAGAAAGGACAGAAGCACGAAAAGATGGAGTTTGAGAGATTAAAGACCTGGATCAAAAAAGTGCTAGTATGCTTGTGCCTTCAAGGACCTCTGTATCCTTATAAAGGAGTTGTTTAGACAAGCAAGGATTAATTTTTGCTCAGGGCCCCAGCTAACTAGGTCATTTCTACTGGGTCATGTTCATTGAGTTACATGCAAACTCTAGTCAGCAGTAAAATCATGACAGTAAAATTATTCATCTTTTAGCCTTCTCCCTATGAACATTTGAAGATCTCTCCCACAAAGTGGATAAGCGAGGCATGAATGAGAGAAGCACTGTTTAAACTTTGACAATCCCAGGTATCAGCACCAGTCACCATAATATCAAGAACACATATTTAGTCCTTTCTCCTTCATATATTCTTCCATTAAAAAATAAAAATTAAAATTAAAAAAAAATAGCAAGAGAGGAGGGTATCATTTGTTCCTTGATCTACTGATCTTTTCCCAACAATCTGTCTTTCAGAACCTCAACCACTGGCACAGAGTAGAAAGGGGCAGACACTGTGCTGAGGTCCCAAGGGCATCCATTCTGGTCTGTGCTGCACGCCACTCCCCAGCCAAGGCACTTAACCGCTCTAAGAAAGCTCTTAACCTCCATAGTGTTCAGCCCAAGATTTCTAAGCACGTTGTGAAGGTGAAATAAGGCTGCAGCTATAAGCCCAAAGGGAAAACTGAAGTACCACAAGGATAAGTTATTTCTACTCTACATGACACAGGGAGTCAGTGACACAGCTGAGCACAGACAGGAGTACCCGTTCTTCATAGAGACCTTGCAGCCAAGGAAGACTCATACTACATATTTCTGTTTACTTTGAACACGACTAACTTCTTGGCACCTTGCAGAAATCACACCCAACAGAGTCCTGTGCCGTGTTCCCCACTGCTGCCAGCCCCAGCCTATTCACAGCTACTTTCTCTTACTGGGAATTAGTTCTAGCCAGTCTATTCAACAATAAAAAATAGTTAATCAATGGGCTCTTTACAGCCCTTCCACTGCCTGTGGGTAAATAGTTACCATTAGCTCATAAAATCCCTAATTTGTCTTGCAAACAGTGGATGGTTAAAGTCACCATTTTGACAGGGGCCCAGGGCTCTCTCCTCACAATACAGACAGCTGGATGGCCAGATAGGAAGAAAGCCTCTGCACAGCTGGGCAGAGGGGAAGCACACACCAAACCCTCCTGGTGGTCCCCATCACAGCCCAGCCACACAGCCATGTTAGTGGCCTCCCCAGGGGGAGCTGAGCAGACGGATTAGACTGCCTAGGAGTAAACAGTTACAGAGCCAAATAATGAGATGTGGGTAATTGTCGAAGTGAAAGCATACAGATGAGTGTGAGAGTACACAGAGAAGAGCATTCATGTGTGATTAGACATCCACGTGAGAAACCACACAGCAGTCCTGAGAATGAGAACATGTGTATGAGCAATGGGGAGAATAAAAAATGCACATCCAAGCGTATAAATTAGGAGAATAAGAGGGTGGTGGGGCAGAAGAGCCTATTCAGAGAGTAGAAGGATGGACAGCACCAGGGTGTCCAGAACAACAGCCACATGGTCCTGTCTTGGTTGTGCCACCTCTTCTGGGGCCCCTACTAGTGATGCCATCATCCTGTGCACTCTGTACAGGCCTTGGAGATGGCCCTGATGTTGTTTAAGGCAACACTAGTTCATGGCATAGTATTTTGAGTCCTACTGGTAGGGCACAGGAAGGCCATGCCTTCTAAATTTAACCATCTTCTTCTGCCACAGACACCAACACCTTCAGAAGGTGATGGAGAGACCTGTGACCCCAAGCCTTTGGTGCACATCCTGCCAGATCCTGGAAAGATGAGAGGAGACAGGTGTTCCTGGATACCTCAGACTGTGGCAGAGAAGGTACTTGTTCAGCCACATGGGGCACTGAAAAGATTCAATGTTATGGCTGACAGAGCCTTTTATTCCCAAGGCATGCCAGGCAACATTTGGCCACCTTCGTTCTCATTGTTGCCAGCTGAGATGTGCACAGAATGCAACCTCAGCAGAACAAAAAGGAGTCTGATGAGAGAAGCCAAAAGGCTAAATACTAAATGTGCAAGGGAATTACCCAAGTGGCTAGCTCTCACTGCATCTCACTGAAGTGTTCTGCAAAATCTGATTATCCAAGTGTGGAAAAGAAGCAAGCTGAATGGAGATGTCATTCCAGGTTCAGGTTGGGTTTAGCAGAAGTTATGCAGAAAGCTGAGAAGGAAAAGACCCTCAGCTCTCCAACTATCCCACCCCAGCCAGGGCAATGCCAGATGCTTCCCTGGGCTTTCATTTTCATTTCACATAATGATAAACCAGGTGGAGCTGCCTGAGTGTGAGGTAAAAATTAGGTTTTTAAGCTTCAGTGGCAACAGGATGTAGACTGCAGCATAAGGTGTCTACTTAGATTAACCCTTGTAGCTGAAGTTGGGGAACTCAGATCCTTTCAACAATGAAAGAGCGATCTGGGGAGGTTTGGAGTTCTCTGTGGTAAAATACTTCCTTGTGGAAGAACTCTCCAAATAAACATGCATATAAAACACACATTCTTTTTTTCTTTTAAATGAATCTTTGAGCCCCGTAGGGGATTCAAGTTTTGATTCCTAAGTAAAAGCACACACTCACATTCAGCCAGAAACATACTCAGTGATTTTTAAAACCTAAAATAAAACAACAACAAAAAACCCCTTTGTTAGTGGAAATTAAACTCAACAGGTTATCAGTGGAACTAGCAAATGGAGTAGACTGCAGTAGGAGAAGGAAAATGACTGAACTAGATTTGTATGCCAGACTACACATGGAGGTACCAGAAATAAACTGTATATAATGCAGTCTTCAATGCCAGGTAATTAGTAATATAAGGCACCATTTTCCATGTAATTTTCATTCAGAAAGCATCCCTTTAACTGACCAACACAATGTAATCTGTGAGGAGGGAAGTTTGTGATCTTTGCAACTACGAAGCTCTCCTTTTAGCAAAGACCTTGCAATCCAGACCCTGTGATGTCCAGTACGAAGATTTGTTCTGTATGCTCTCAAAAAGCAAGGTGATTTCTGTCCCTGGTAAGCACTCACCACCACTCCTTAAAGAGCAGCCTTTCAGTTTAGCAAAGACAACACTTACCTGGAATATGATTGACATCTGTCGAGGTGTTTTCATGGCAAGCAGAAGGGAGAAAAGGAAAAAGAGAGAGAGAGAAGAGAGAAAAGGCATTAGAGATGCACACAGCAACTCAGCATCCTTGCATGGAAATCAATTTCATGCAAAACCAGAAGTAATTAGGTTTGTTTGAAGGCCACCCATCTGCAGCCAAGCACCCAGCCATGCAAGGGAGGAGGCACTGGCTCCCTCTCCGCTGTGCATGTAAACGCGAATCCACCATCATATCTGTCCGGAGAGAGAGTTCCTGGAATCAGATAGAATCAAGCCACGTCAGTTCCTGTAAGAATATTGGTTAAAATATTCTACTGTTTTTCACACACAAATGCAAAAGAAGGAAAGAAAAAAAATAAATAAATAGCCTGCCTGCAGTAGGTTTCTGTTGCACATAAATTCAAGCAAGTTTTCAGAAAAAAAAGAAAAGGACCTGCTCCCCTTTCAAAAGGGGCCATGTGAATTTATGACCAGGTGCAAGACACTCAACATAGTCCCAAAGTGTAGAAAAGAGTCCACTCCTTTTCATTCCTCCTGCTCATAATTCCCAAAACAAGATCCTTCATTGCAGACAGCAGCAGGGGAGGGGGATAAGTAGTGCCAGAGGTTTGCACGTCCCACATGTTTTCTTTTCAAAAGATGCTGAACTCAGACCAAATACCATTCTGTATTTTTTCTCTTTGTGACATAAGACTGCTTTTCAGAATAAAACACATAAATCCCAAAATAAATTAGTCTGTTAAAAAAGAGAGGAGCAGGACTATATAAGTACCGATAACAGACAGGCATATCTTTGAATGAAGTGTATGTTTTAGGCAGAGCCCACCAACCTGAGAATGTACTTTAAACAAACCTGTCTCATAATGTTTTTAGTATCTCAAGTTTAGTCTAGCTCTGAACAGCTACACTTATCATAGCACCATAAGGGAGGAACCACTGAAATCTCAAGGGATTAGACTAGATCAGTATTTTCCTTCCAATTCAGCCCTCCCCAGTGAAAAATGAACTTGTTTGAGGAAACAGTGGGGCCAAGTCCACTGGTGACATTCTTCCCTGGAGGGCTGCACCTTGCCCAGGAGCTGTGCAGCTGCAGGTATCATCTTTCAAGTAAGACTTCAAAGAAATACATGACTGATTTGGACTACTACAGGTCCTGGACCACTTCTCCAACAAGTCTAGGAGCATGACATGCTGGGTACTTCAGATACACACCAAGGTCTAAGAATATATTCTCCTTCCCTGAACATCCCCTCCAATTTCCATTGGTATTCCTCCTTCCTGTCCAAACCAGCTATGTTGCTGTGAAACCAGTGCCACTTGTCTTCCTGAAACTTTTGTCATTTCAGTGGTGAGCAAGTGATTCCTGTTCATGTTGCTTTTTGTTTATCACTTTGTAATGGCTTCAGAGTCATTTCAGGAAAAGTCCCTGTCGTACATCAAGCCATCCTTCCCTAAGGAGGTAATAACCCAAATAAAACAATGAACAAAGAGAGGAGGGACTTGCATCAACTCATTTAATTTCCATAGTTTCTACTAGACATATATGTCAAATCTGATGAGTGTTATTTGTTGCCTTTCCTCTTTTGATACACAATTGTATCTAAGAAGCAGTGTCTTGGCATGCAAGACTGGAAGGACACTGGCACTGAAAGTTTGCCTGAAAATAATTATTTTTAGGTAGGAAGAAAACAAGTGACAGGGAGCAATGCATGTACTGAGGATGGCAGGCAAAATGAGGTGAGAGCAGAGGCAGAAGGAAAGAGCAGACACTTCACCACCACTGCAGAATGCCAAAGAATTTACGAGTCCACAGCTAGGACATGAGTTGGGTTGTTGCTTGAGAAAATCAGTGGCAATCAGAGAAGATGACACATTTCAGAAGAGGAAGAAGTAAGAGCTGTAAAGTACTGCAAATGTTTCTGATAATCCAGCAGCTGCCCCAAAGCCTAATCTAAGCAGGCACAAAGCTCTAGACCCACGTTGTTCTCTCAGCCTCCCTGCATGCCTGACAAAGGAGAGGGCATGGCTGCAGCCCAGGCTACCTCAGGGGCCCAGGAACAGCAGGCAGCCTCACCAGGGTGTTTGTGCTCCAGCAGGAAACCCGTGGGTTCTTTAGGGAATGAAAAGGATCAGCAAATAGAAAGGGCAAAGGAAAGAGCTAACACATTAAGCAAATAAGAGAAAAGGCACTGGCCCGTAACTGATACACTGCTTGAAATAATACCTATTTAACTGTGCGTGAATTAAACAGGTCACGAAGCTGTTAAAAAGGGGAACAATGAAGTGTTAAGAGCTACACAAGCATCTCTAAGATATAGTGTCTCAATGGCAAGTAACAAGGGCCAGACAGCAAGGGGATTTCCATTTACCCATATTTTTTGTTGCAATGTCCCTAAGAACAGGCATCCCCAATCCTGACATTTTATGCTTAGCTTTCTTTTTGCTGTATCTTTTCTGGAAAGTCTCCACCCAACACAATTTCTGCATATACTAGCTGCATCATAAAAGTCATTATTTACATTTCCAAGACACTTTTGCAGTATTTACATATGTGACAGCCCAGGTCATTAGTGTTACTTTCCCATACCATATACAAAGGGAGTTTCTTGTATTGCAGACACCCCCCCATGTGGTATCTGCTGGCAAATGCTGATTTTCAAATGGCCAAAGCACTTGTTTTTTTGCTTTAAACCACACATGAGAAAGCACTGCTTTCTTTGCAAAGACAAAAATAGCATATAGCCAGTCAGTCTTCACAAAAGACCCTACAATAAATACCACTGTGGCATACAGTTGAAATTGCCACACTAAGTCCTCACAGGAAACCCTCTAACACCTGTGCAGTGTGGTGTGCTGCTCCACTGTGCCACACAATTAAAACTCTGGTTGTGTATATCAACAAAAGAAACCCTTAGTAAGAAACCTCTCATGCAGTATCTTATGGCTGGTGGCTCCACAATTAGAAGAAACCTAATGCCTCAAGAAAGACAGAAGATAGAGAAGGCAAATAGGCAGAGTGACTACATGCGGGGAGCTGAGTTGATTGTCTTTCAGCCTCTCATCTGAGATGTTCTCTCAGATTCTCCTCATGTTTTTCTGGTTCGATTTTAAAGGGACTGTTTAAAACATGTACCCACTCTCTTCCTCTTCCATCAGCACTATTGTCCTTGCCACACAGGGACCTACTAACTGCCACAGGGACTGAAGAGGTACAGCGTTCCCCCATTAAACAGGAAGCCTACAGAACCCATGACTAACACCAAAGCCAGTGACCATGGAAGTTACTGCCATGCAGATGGAGGTTTCTCCACTTTCTCCAGCTCAGAGTACTTCAAACACAGAAAGGTCTGCCTCTTCACAAAAGAAAAGGCAGAGTTTACTTTATCGTATACACAAGAGTACATTTATTGTGCCTTTGTAAAGGGCTGAGCTGCAAGCTGGTGCTGTTTGCTTTTATTCTTTGATGCTAATAGCCGGGTTGAAAGAGGGATCAGCGGGGCTGCTGCCTTTGTCTGGGGCAGCCCCAGCCATCTGGGAGAGGTGGAAAGGGAAGGAGGAAGATGAAGGGGAGCGGAAGGAACAAAGCAAACATTATTATAGCTCAGATCATTCCCATGCCTGTAGAGGAAATATCTGAGGTATTTTTAATTCTAACATTTTTAACAAGAAATTTAGCAATAAGGGAAGGTGTCATGAGGGTGCACTTCTCTCTCCAACTGGAAGCCAGGGGCAGCACACACTTTCTATGCACACCAGCCCTACCAGTACACATCAACTTGAGCTGAAGGGACCTGCTTTCGTTCCCATCACCATGGGCCAATCAGTCTTGTCCCCTCCTTTGATGGGCTGTGGACACCAGTCTGGTGCCAGCCAAACTGAGAGCCCCTGACTGAATTCACACATCACAAATCACTGTCAGATGGGAGCATCCTAGGCTAACTGGAAATAAGCTCCTAGAGGAGAACAGCACTATCTTGTACTACAAGTCCCTCAAGGCGTTCCCCTCCAGGGCTCCCTGGTTACCAATCTCTCTGAACCCCAATGTGTGGAGAGGACTGGGGAGCAGGCAGAAACTGGGGAAGGGAGAAGGGCATCTTTTGTCATAGGAGATCCACCCCCCAATAAGAGGAGATCCTGCTTTTAGACAGGAAAAAGACCTTATTCTGAAGCTCACTCAGTTAACAACACCTAAAAAAGCAGATTTGGCTCTCATCATGCTGCAAATACAGCAAATGGATATAGGTACAATTTCACTGGCAGAAGTATGACTGGTTGGCAATTCTCATTCACTTTGACTTACTGTTACATATGAAAACAGTTCAGATTGATGCATTTAAGGCAGCCTGTGAAATTATTCAAAAGATACATGATGAGCCAGCCTGGACTCCCATGGTATGGTAGTAAGAGATGCTGGTGACTCAGAATCAGGTGATTTCCTCTTAACTGAGCTCTGATACAACATTTTAACAATAGGATGAAGAGCTGCATTTTGGCTGAGCTGGAAGCCCCTCAAATTGCAACGAGCAAAGGCTTCATTAATTTGATACTTCATCAAACAAAGTGTCAACTCCAGATGCTGATTTGGCAAGTGGTCTCATTCCCTCCTAACCTGGTCAAAGTAAAGGTAAAAATATCATCCTACTTCACCTCCTGTGCCAAGCTGTGGGGCACCACTGTTGTTGGTGCAAAACTGTACAGAATCCTTGTCTTTCTCTTCAGGAAACAGTGGTTCAAATCCAGCTGAGAGGCTTACAGCAACATAAAAAGAAATAGCACTGACACTGTATAAATAGCTTCTAACAATAATTTGCTTGAGTAAAGATGGCCTCAGTAATGAGATCAGTTCCAAGCACAACATCCTCGTAGTGTCCATGTTCACACAGAAGATAGGCATCTTTATGATTGCTGTATTTATGATTAACTAAGTTAAAATCTTGGCTCCGTTACATTCATAGAAGACTTGACAGTTACTTTGACAGTGTCATTATTTCATCCCTCATATTTACCTAACATCTTTTCTCTTACTCTGGTACCAGGCTCAATCCCTGGTGTCTTTCCACTGATTCCAATGGAACTGCCACAGAAATAATTCTAACCAATTCTATTTAATTTGCTAAATGTTTAGGTTACTGAAACAAATCCAAGACCACTTGAGCCTACGATGTCTGTCACTGAGCTACACACTGGGATCATGAAGAACTTCACAATACTAGCAGGTGTAGGCCTTATTGTCTCACTCCAGAAGAATAGGACCCTGTAATTTGTGTTAATGGAGTGTTGAACACTTCTGATTTTATTCAGTAGAGACAAGTGGTGACACATACACATACAAGTTCATTACAATCAATTACATTTCTCTGTGTCCTTTGTCCTAAGGGATCTCTTAGGCTTCAGTCTCTTGGGAATAGTACTCACTTGATATGTTGCATAGAATTGCAGACATTTGTGGTACTGTGCAAAGAGCTAATACTTGGGATCCCAAAGCACTTATTAGCTGTGAATATAGGAATCATTCATCCAGTACTGAAATGTAGCCAGCTCTGAAGTGAAAGAGACAGATGTTTAACAGCTTATAGGAATGCCATACAGCAGTTTAGCCTGTCAGAGTTAGAACAACAAGAACTACTTAAAAGGCAGAATGAAACCTTATTCTAACTTGGCTGATTCTGCTAAAAGCGCCATGTGATTTTAAAGCACTTCTGATTTAAATGGGGTGAAGAGATTTGATTTGAAATCTTATCTGGATGATTAACAGTGATTTGATGCTTCCAATGCTCTTCTCCATACTCTGTGCATTCATGTCATGAGCAGCCTGCCCTCTCCACAGGGTCAGATGTGAGATGTGCTGGTTATGTCACCCTCCAAAGCAGGGGTGTCAAACTCATTTTCACCAGGGGGCACATCAGCCTCACAGTAGTAGTAACTACTCATACATTTATACAGTCCTAAAATTACATTCAGCCCTTTGAAGGCAAGCACGAGGCTGATGTGGCCCCCGGTGAAAATGAGTTTGACATCCTTGCTCTAAAGTGTATGAAGTTTGAGTGGATCTTACCTATACTAAAGAAAATGGACCCTTTACCTCAAGGGGCCAAGCTTTCTCCTCTCAGACAACCAGGATACTGAGGCAGTGCGAGCTTTAGCTAGCTGGGGAGAGATTTACAGGCAACTATGGGCTCCCTACAATTGCCCGGCCATTTAGAAAAGCACTCTCATATCAACACGGTATAGATGGACTAAGTATGCCTGTTGCTTTCAGAAACCAATGCATAGAGTTACTTAGCTCCAGTAGAAGTAAAAAACAACCCAAAAAAACTTAGATAAATGAATTAATAATAATCCTTCTAATTAACCCTGTGCAATTACTATTCTTAGATAAAGCTGCTTGCTGATTTCACGGCTTTCAGTGAAAGTACCATCCCCTCCTACACATCCCAACAAATATGCTCATGAAAGTTCCTCAGGGCCCTGGCTACATTGCTGTGGGAAAAGCCAATAGTTTTGTAGCCTACTACTAGCAAAAATCCAGCCAGAACTTAGTTACTCAATGCCCTCCAACCAATCTGTTGATCTTCACTTAAACTGCCTAGATACGTTGTCTGAGGTCTCCACGATGAGGCTCCTTCCTATTATTCTATTCTAGGTGCATGGAAACTGGAGGAAATGTAGGATTTGCTCCTTGCTGTTTTGCACAGCACCTCAGCACATCTCTATTCAGCCAGTTGTGTCCATGGTCTTGTGAAGCACAGGAAGATGCCTAACTGTGTAACTTCTTAAGGGCAGGTGCAAGCAAAAAGAAACAAAGTGTCCTCTGTATTCACCATAGATAGAATGACAAGAAACTTACCACGCAGAAAGGGAAGTTTAGATGTAATGTTAGAAAAATTTAGCAGCACCAGGGCAGTGAGGCTCTAGAATAGCTTGGCTACTGGGAGTTAGCCACCAGCATTGGAGACTATTGAGAAAAGGTTAAAGTATTTCTCATTAATTTTTCAGATACACCTGATCTTGTCTTGGAAAGACTAGATAGCCCTTGAGACCTTTTCCAATCCCATTTTCTGTAATTTTATTATTCTAATTCAAAACGCACTCTCCCCAGACAATCCCGTCAGTAACAGCTGCCAGGTACCAGAAGCTGAAAGCTTCAGTAATGGAGCAGGGCAGACACCAAGGCCAAGCCTTTGACAGCAGCCAAGCACATTACTCAGGAAAGAGTCAAAGGAACTGAGAAGATTCCAAGTACCCTTATTAACAGCTTCCAGCAATGAGAGACTGGTGGAGGTTGCACCATGACCAAAATGCTTAACAGCCTGGATGGACTCTTCCCTCCTTGAATGTGCCTGGTCTCTTCTGGAAGTAGAATTTGTGCAGTGTGAAACAGTATTTTCGTTTGTCCATTTAAAACCTGCAGCAGAATATGTCACACTGGGCATCCCCTACCTGTTGCTTTATAAAAGATTATGAATAAACATTCATTATTCAGCATGATGAGAGCACTCTTCATTATAACTACCTCACCTCCTGCTTTAGCCATCTCTTTTCTAAACTGAAGAGTGCCAGTCCATCAAGACCCTCTGCATATGGCAGTCATTCTGTGCCTGCAGGGAAAAGAGAACTAGGTCATCTTGAGCAGGACCAGTTTTGAATTTTATTCTTGGGTTAATTGTACCAGGACATTTGTGCAACTGGTATATTTTAGCACACGTCTAAACCCATTGGAAGCCTGTCCCTCCCCTAAGGGCATGCACTCAATCTGGCTAAAAATCCAATGAGAAGCTTTTATTCTTTTCAGAAACACAGGCTGACAAGTTTATGAATAAGAAATACAGCCTGTGCTTGAACAAATCAGGCTAAGAGCGCTGTACCTCTCCAGAGACCCTTGTTCCTCACCAGGGCCTAGTGCAGATCCAGACCCCCATCTTCTCTTTCTGTTTAGCAGTATTACACACAGCCCTATAAGGAGCACTCATCTGCCTGGAATTCACTTGTAACACTTGCACCCAGAACGGCCTATAACTCCTGTGAAAGAGAAATACATACCAGAGGACAAATGAAGCTTTTCATAGCAAAATATGGACACTCTGATAGTGTGTGCCCACGTTATGCATGTGTAGTACACAGTCTCCTCCACAAACACTATGATTTGTCATTCAGTGTTCCACACAAATAGCAAAAGCCACCATATGGTTCATCACGCTATGTACTAGAAGTGCTAAAGCTTTTTTCACCTAAGTGGCCACTCACACTAAAAAGGGGGATTAAATGACTTTCCTGCCTTTAGCTATAATATTTGGGACCGCTACTTATAAACCATTCATATATTAGGAGCAGTAGCAGGGCTACATCGAAAGTTGTTTTTGCATTTTCATTGGTCATCTTCAGTGGTAAAAAGAGGATGATTTCTCTTTCCCTCCCAGCTTGGATGAAACAAGGACCTATGACCTCCTGAAAGCATACATTGCTTATACTGCTGCCTGGTTTCCCTCACTTCTGTAACATTACCTAGGCATGTCTATACCTGCTTCCACACTTGTGGCTGGAAACTCCTACCCTCATCCAAATTTCCTTTCAAGGTGAGAAAGCCTCGTGCTTTTTAAAGTGTTCCAAAAACTACTTGCAAGAGTTACATTCTCATAAACAGCTGCTTCCTCATGTTCTAACTACAATTGAAACTAGCTTCCAAGCCAAATTTTCTCTTGACTTTAACAAGGACTAAATCAACCAATGTGACACTTCAGTGACTGCATCATATCACAGCAAGAGATGTTCTTGTAAGCTGGAGGTGACTCACAAAAAAGATCTCAGAGATATAGAAGCCAGTTTATCTACAATGGCCCTCCTATTTTAATTGATTTGGGCATCAGGAAAGGATGGCAACTGATGGATCTCCCTAAATGAAATACCCTCCCTGCCAGGAAGGCCTTCCCTGGATTCACCAGCATAGCTACTTCTTATCAGCTCGCAGATCCAGCAAAGGCAATAATGCTAGAAGATTATCTAGACATAAAGATGACAGGGAGTTGTTGATGACAATGCACAACAGTGGACTTTCCTATGTTGACCACCACAAAAATTAACCTAATTTTGAGCAGTCTTGTGGCCTAAAATAAAGCGAACGAGCCATGTAACTCAAGAAGCTAAATCTAGTTTCACTGCAGGCACTCTGCTCTCTGCTCAAAGTACTGAAGTCAGGCCCCTGGTGGTTCACATTTGTCTGCATCACCTGCAAGACTGACACAGAGACTGGAAACAAGGACATAGCCAAGCATATGCCACAGAAAGAGGGTACCTCTCCTTCTGTTGAGCAAGAACCTGCAAAGATGCTGAGTATTATCAGCTTTGTCTTGTTCTAGGACCATCACCATGACAGCTACCAAAGGCATTTACTATCCCCAAATACATTGCAAATTGTGCTGCCTCCATTCTTCTCTTACCATCCAAAAATGATGTATGGGAGTAAACTTTGGGCATATTCCTTGTGACACATACAACACTGAGGATATTCAATAAACAGTAAAAAAACAAAAACAAAACCAAAACAAAACAAAACAAAAAAAAACACAGAAAAAGCATTTAATACAGGAGATTTGGAAAAAATGTGGTAAGCACAGAAAGGGCTCATTAAGCCTATGTAGTGGCCCAAGCTATAATCTATTTGCTGCACCCAGTCTCGGAATTAATAAAACAAATCTCTCCATAAGTCTGACAGACTTATTAGGGTATGCTAATATTCCCCTCAGAGCAATCTGAAGAAGCAGAGCTGGAGCCACAGAAGGCTGCAACTAGCCTAGCCAGGCAAGGGTGGGAGAGGGAGACCCTCCTCCAAATCCACCTGACTCCCATTGTCAGCACTGCTTACCCCTACCCGGCCTGCTTTGGAAAGGGTCAGAGGCTGCAGAACAAGGGGGAAAATTGCAAGGAGGAAAACTCCCCACCCTCACTTCTGCTGCCAAACTGATCTTACATGAAGCACGAAGAAAGATGCTGCTCCACTGGTTGAGCTCTGTGCCATCTGAGCCCTTCCCTGCCCACAGCAGGCCTGGGTGCCAGGCCACAGCAGGGAGGACATCTCGTACCAGTGGCCTGAGAGATCACCACCTGAGCTCTGAAAAGCAGCAGCATGTGCAGCCTTGGAGGGCAAGAAAAACTGCTTTGCCCAGTTACACCCGGCTCTTACTAGTGCCACGTGCTACCACTCCTTGTGCTGCATTGTGGCATCCCAAAACAGAAACGACATAATACATCCATCTGCAAGGCACACAGACAGCTCACAGAAATTAAGGGTGGTAAATTACTGGCACATGTTGCCCAGAGAAGTGATAGGTGCCCCATTCCTGGAAACATTCAAGGACAGGCTGGATGAGACTCTGAGCAAGCTGATCTAGTTGAAGATGTCCTGGCTCATTGTAGGGGAATCAGACTAGGTGATCTTTGAATATCCCTTCCAACCCAAACTATTATTTGATTCTATGATTCTATGAAATCAAGAGGTGGCATTTTCATTAAAAGGGACCTCTAGCAGGCTCCACCCAGTAACCCAGTACTGTATCTTCACTGTCATGGCAACTCTTTGTTGGAAGGTCTAAGCAGAACTATTAGCCTTTCACCACCGAATCTAACTCATGCAATATTACACACCTGCCTAACATTTCTGAGATTATCACAAAATAAGAGGATGGTTATGTTTGGAAGGAACCTCTGGGGCTCATCTAGTCCAACCCACCTGCTAAAGCAAATTCACCTAGAGCAGATTGCACAGGAATGCATCCAGGTGGGGTTTGAGTGTTTCTAGAGAAGGAGACGCCACAACCTCACTGGACAGCCTGTTCCGGTGCTCTGGCACCCTCAAAGTAAAGAAGTTTCTCCTCATATTCAAGTGGAACCTCCTATGCTTCAGTCTGTGCCCATTGCCCCTCAACCTATCATTGGACACCACTGAAAGGAGTTTGGTCCCATCCTCTTGACACTCACCCTTGAGATATTTATAAACATTGATGAGATGCCCTCTCAGTCTTCTCTTCTCCAGGCTGAACAGACCCAGCTCTCTCAGTCTCTCCTCATAAGAAAGGTGTTCTAGGCCCCTAATCATCTTCACAGACTGCCACCGGACTCTCTCCAGTAATTCCTTGTCCTTCTTAAACTGGGGAGCCCAGAACTGGACACAGTACTCCAGATGCAGCCTCATCAGGGCAGAGTAGAAGGGGAGGAGAACCTCCCTTGATCTGCTGGTCACACTCTTCTTAATGCACCCCGGGATACTATTGGCCTTCTTGACCACAAGGGCACATTGTTGACTCATGGTCAACCTGTTGTCGACCAGAACTCCCAAGTCCTTCTCTGCCATGCTGCTTTCCAGCAGGTCCACCCCTAACCTGTACTGGTGCCTGGCATTATTCCTCCCCAGGTGCAGGACCCTACACTTGCCCTTGTTGAATTTCATCTTCTCTGCCCAGTCCTCCAGCCTGTCCAGGTCTTGCTGAATGGCAGCACAGCCTTTTGGTGCGTCAGCCCTTCCTCGCAGTTTGGTATCATCTGCAAACTTGCTGAGCGTGCGCTCAGTCTCTTCATCCAGGTCATTGATGAACAGGTTGAATAGGACCGGACCTAACACTGGCCCCTGGGGAACCCCACAGACTACGGGCCTCCAACCAGACTCTGCACCATTGATTACAACTCTCTGAGCTCTGCCATCCAGATAGTTCATGATCCGTCTCACCGTGCACTCATCTAGCCTGCACTTCCTGAGCTTGCCTATGAGGATGTTGTGAGAGACAGTGTCAAAAGCCTTGCTGAAGTCAAGGTAGACAACATCCACTGCTCTTCCCTTGTCTACCCAGCAAGTCATACCATCAAAGAAGGCTACTAGGTTAGTCAAACGTGATTTCCCTTTGGTAAACCCATGCTGACTACTCCTGATAACCTTATTTTCCTCCACACGCTTGGAGATGACATCCAGAATGAGCTGTTCCATCACCTTTCCAGGGATGGAGGTGAGGCTGACTGGCCTGCAGTTTCCTGGGTTGTCCTTCTTGCCCTTTTTGAAGACTGGAGTGACATTGGCTTTTCTCCAGTCCTCAGGTGCCTCTCCTGTTCTCCAGGACCTTTCAAGGATGATGGAGAGCAGCTTAACAACAACATCTGCCAACTCTCTCAGCATCCCATGGGTGCATCCCATCGGGGCCCATGGATTTGTGGATGTCTAGTTTTCCTAAACGATCTCTAACCTGACCCTCCTCAATCAGGGAAAGTCTTCCTTTTCCTGAGAGACAGCCTTAGCAGTAAAGATGGAAGCGAGGAAGGCATTCAGTAACTGTGCCTTCCTTGTATCATCAATCACCAGGACACCCTTTGCATTCAGCAGCAGACCTACATTTTCCCTAACCTTCCTTTTGCTGCTGGTGTACTTGAAGAAGCCCTTCTTCTTGTCCTTGACATTTCTGGCCACCTTTGCTTCCAAGTGGCCCTTGACCTTCCTCAATACATCTCTGCATACTCTAACAGCCTCCTGTGTTCCTCCTAGGTGGTCTGTCCCTTTTTCCACATTACATAAACATCCTTCTTCCACCTACTCATCCAGGCTTGCCTCTTACTCCATTTATTTGATTTCTTCCTCATAGGGATGCATTGGTCTTGAGCCTGAAGGAAGTGATGTTTGAATATTGGCCAGCTAATACACGTCGTCTTGAAAAAAGGGGAGGAAAGGGAAATAAAACTCCCCTTTTCTTTTTCTTAATACTGATTATAGATAATAAGGAATCAAACCTAGGTTTATTACAGGATTCAGATTGGATTAATATGTAACTCATTTCTGTATTGAAAGGTTTGAAGAAGACACTATATTTGAGGAGTCAGTGATCTTGACCAGGCCATGTCTGCTCTGTTGGTCCCTGTTCTTGGGGCTTGAGAAGCCCGGACATTGGCAGCAGTAGCCACTGCACAAGAACCTGCTGGAGTGCCGTGTGCCGGCCTGTGCTGCACACTTAGGGTGTTACAACAGAAATAACATCCAAAACCATCAGAAGAAGACACGTGATTCTATTTGTTACACAAAATAAAAGGTACTACAGCATGGGAAGGGGGAGGAAAATCCATCCAAGGTCCACCTGATGCTGCATGGAAGCAGGATTCCCAGCCTTCGAAGTGATTTAAAATTTACTATCTATATTCCTCTTTTTACTATATTTTATTAAAATGTCTATTTCATTACACCATTTGTTGTTAAGCGTCCTTACTGAGGTCCAGAAAAAAACCCCGCACACTGTCTCCTGCTCACTCTTTCAGCCATCTAAACCCCAGTGCAGAACAGCTCTAAAGGAAAGACTCCTCAGAAACAGCTGCCATGGTGCTGGTTAGCCACCTGGTGACAGCAGGTGCTAAGATCTGTGCTTTGGGAGGTCTCTCTGGCCAAGAAACAATTCAGTCTCCTGTTCTAAAAATTCTTCTCCCTGAAGTGCCTACTGATTTGAAAATAAAGACCATGGTCTTGACATCTACTCGGTATTCATAATGCACTTAGTCTGCCTCTAGTTTTGGTGCGTGAGGTAATTATTGATTCATTCACTCCAATTCCAATTAGCATGGAGTTCCAGTGTGCTTGTAAAGTGAAAACTCTATTTATTACATATATAAATATATAGTGCATGCTCCTCCAACTTACGATAATCACCCTAAATACAGCATGAGTAATCAGAAGAAATGCATCTTCTTTTTCTCTCCCTCCTACACCTACATAGCATTTTTAGAGTTAGTAGGTTTTATATTCCATGTTACTGCTGTATTTGCTGCTGCAATATATATATTTAAATTAAATAGAAGTCATCAAGAGGTTCTTTTGGAAGTATTTGCCTTGTTTATTTCTGAAAAGCACTGCTTGGAAAAGAGTAACTGCTGACTTAAGTAAATGTGAAACATAATGACGGGAAACAGCTGCATTCTGCATCTTTCAAAACACTAAATTTTCTTGTGTGAATGTCTAAATGTAGACCTCCAGCCTGCAGCGGGATCCATGCAGATGCAGACCCAAGTGCATAATCACAGGGCAGGGCAGGACTTTACATCCACTGAATTCAGCAGATGTCTCTTTTCATTGAATGAACTAAGTTCAGGCCCCTGATATTACCAGCACTTGCACACAGAAGAGTTTTGAGAGGTTTTTTTGTACACAGTCCAAAACACTTTTGATTAATGTGTTAACATAATACACATAACCTCACCCAGAACAACAGAAAACAGTCAGAAAAGGTGTAGGGAAAAGAACTGTACATCTTTTTGGTATTAAAAAAATGTATTAAAATTTCTACTCTTTCTTAAATCTTTGAAAAGGAGTGTGTGCAATAAATAGCTTCCATGCTCATTTTCTCACATCTATTATACAAAAGACACTGCTGAGTAGTATGAAGCTTTTCACCTACAAGCCACCAGTTCAAATCCACTGTATGTCAATAAAGATCGTTATTTCCAGCTAGCAGTCCTTCCATGACCTAAATGAAAGTAGATGAGTGGAGCACTCAACTCATATCCTGACTGATTTCTGAATCTAGAAAAGCCACCATCATCATAATTGGCTTCCAACAGTAGACTAACATGTTGCGTACTGTATACACTAAGAAAGCACAACCACCCCACCAAGAAGACTGCCAAATGCAAGCACTAATGGATACCTCACCTGGGTCTTAAGCACAGAAAAAACAAAATTTAGTCTCTTATTTCTAAATGCAATCTCTTTGCGGCTGAGCCATGCCATAATGTCAGGGCAGAAAATTTCCACCAGATGCTTGTTGCATGAGTAAAAGCTAGTACCTCTCCTCCAGAAACTGTTACTCCTCACAAGCCAGGATCCAGCTCTGCTTGTGCACCAAAAGCATGGAAAAGGAAGGTGTCAGAACCAGCAACATATGTCAGGCTGCCCCAGGATGTTCGTATCTCCACATCTGTGATGAGGTCATGGAAAGCCACAGCTCCCTCTTATTCCTTGGACAATTCAAGGGCCCGTAACTGCAGCATGAACCAGAGAAACCTGTTCAGCTTATTCTGATTACATCTCACAGAGGTTCATTCACTGCCAGGTGAGTAATCAGTCTCGTACTTAAAGAGCTAATAAAAACTTCCTTCACTAGGGAGAGACAGCCCTGAAACAAAACAATAACCATTAGGGAGCAGAGATGCAATTTATCTTTGGATTTCAGTGATGGTCATAAGCACTATTGCTGAGGGATTTGGAGGGAGTGTACCTTCTTTTCTATGACCTTTTTAATTACTAAAGGGTAATATCTATTCTCTCTTCTTCAAGAATATGTGAGTGTGGATCCCACTGGAAATGACTAGAAAGCAGTAGCCATGCAGTACTGCAGGAGAAAAGTATTTTAGATATATCAAGGAGTGACTAAAGCACTGTTTTCCTGAACTGGCATCTGACCTAGCTGCCTTATCAAAGACACAACATTTAACAAGATAGAAAAGTGACTATTCTGTATTACCACCTCAAAACATATTTCAGAAACAGGTACTAACATCTGCTTCTGAGTTCACAGAACCACAGAATCACAAAGTAGTTGAGGTTTGAAAGGGTCTCTTGAGACCATCTCTCCTGACTCACTGACTCCCTCAGGGTCAAACTAGAGCAGGTTGGTCAGGACTTCCATTAGCCAGGTTTTTGCTGTCTTTAAGAATGGAAGATTATACAATAGTTGGTGAAGAGCCTATGAGAAGGATGGGGACAGACTCTTTAGAAGGGCATGTCACAATAGGACAAGAGGTAATGCTTTTAAACTGGAAGGGGGGAGATTCAGGCTAGACATGAGAAATAAATTTTTTACAATGAGGGTGTTGAAACATTGGCACATGTTGCCCAGAGAGGTGGTCGATGCTCCATCCCTGGAGACATTCAAGGCCAGGCTGGATGGGGCTCTGAGCAACCTGATCTAGTTGAAAATGTCCCTGCTCATTATAGGGGTGTTGGACTAGATGAGCTTTGAAGGTCCCTTCCAGCCCAAACTATTCTATGATTCTAAGTGTGCCTGGATATGCAAAGCAGCCCACTCATTTAATGAGAGCTGGATAAAATCTCTAAGTGGTTCTGAAAGGTGTATCTTTGATGGGCTGGATATAGCCATAAATACACAGGGGAGGCGGTCCAAGGGATGTACTGCTTTTCCCTCCACAGACAAATACTTGAGAAGAAGAACAGTACATATAATCATTTGCATGAGAAGCACAAGGACATGCTAGGAACAAAGTTGGAGTTTCAGTTACCGAGTTTCAGTACCATCTTTTTGCAACTGAATGCTGCGTGATACAGCTAAAGGAGCTGAAGGTGAGTTTTTGTATTAGAGGACATCAACAAGAAGAAACATTCAAATATTCAAATTCAAAGCAAACTTTAGAAAGCAGACATAGAGGCTTCAGGTAGAAGTCTCTAAAGAAAAAATAAGTGAGTTTAATGTAGATCCTGAAGGACTACTAATACTTGTAATACCAAATTTAAAACAGAATATATGACTGGATGTAATTGCATAAGTATGTGATATGCCAATATTGTTGTAAAGTGAACCCCAAGAATTGAACATTAATCCAATGTGTTGCAAAAGCAGCATGTAGGAAGCATGTTTTTACCAGGGGGCTTGCACGTGTACAGATAGCTTTAAGCAGCTCCTACTTAAAACTCATACTGTGAGAAGTAACTCCTCCTGGATGAGAACTCGTTGGTTTGTATCAAAAGCTCCTGAATCTGTAAGAAGCAAACTGGTAGTCGTATTCAGCTGCTCACTTCCCATCTGTCATGCAAAGAGGTAAGTCAACTAGGAACATTAACTGCAGGTCATTCTGATATATACCCATATAAGATGGAAGAAGGGTGTGGGCTAGCTGGACATCTAGACAGGTACGACAACACAAACACTGTCATTTGGTAAAAGGTGATCAGGCAAATCATAGCCTTGTGCCATCTAATCCTAGATATTAGGCAGCATATATGGGAAAATAGCAGAAAACTACACAGTTGCAAAATTAAGCCAGTAGATAACTAGCACAGGCAGTATATGGAGCAGCAGACGGAGCACATGGTATCTTCCCTTGTAAACAAGTCTGTGATGAAAAATCTATATTAACTGAATGTATAGAAGAACATTTATAAGGACTTTTTCAGCAGCTACCAGTTGCTGGATATCAAAAGTCTGGTGAGTAAGCTTGCCAGCTTGGAGGCGTAGTGCAACGGGGTTAATAACACTATACCTAGATCCTGACGATTTCCCAGTGAGAGAACAACTTAGTACATCTCCCTGTCTGTTTATGTAATGTAACATTATATGGACAGATTGCTTATCAGCCGTGCCACAACAGAACTCTCTAAAACAAGCAGAAACACTACGCAGACCAGCCTGACAACTTTCTATTCCAGGACACTACTGTAGCTTCATCTCCTCCTGAGAGCACATTATTCAACACTGCAGATAGCTCAAGTGGGTATCTGTGCTTTATAGTGATACTGCCCTGGAATGGTCATGACTATTGTCACTGTGGGGAGGACAATAAGCAACATTATTTTTCTTCAGGATTAGCCATAAGAAGGTGAGGTGGAAAAATGTGATTCCCTTGCTTTTATGGTGCCTAGGCAGAATATATTGACCTCAGCCACACTCCAGAAGGCCAAAGGTGAAGTCTAACAGATACTATCAGTTCTGTACACCACCATTTGAGAAGCACTGATTCCTTCTCACCAGTGTAGCGCAGTTAACGCCCACTTGTAAGGGACTAGAGAGAAAGAAACTATCCAAGAGGAAGATATTGCCTATCAGTCATAACATCCATGAACTTAATTGCTTCTTATGGGTGAAAGATCAACTGTTGTAGCTTCTATCTACTGGAGGAAGTAGAATACCCTTCTACTTCAAGTGCTGCGTGCTTGATGAACTCCCTACAATAACATGAAGAGTCAGGAAAAAACAAACAAACAAAAAAACCCCAACAAACAACACAAACAAAACAAACAAAAAACCACACACACACAAAAAAAAACAAAACAAAACAAAAAACAAAACAAAACAAAACAACAATAACAACAAAAAACCAAAACAGAAAACCAAGAGAGCTTGTGTTAGGAACACAGGAGACAACAGCACCACTCCAAGGCATGTCCTACAGACTGGGTGATGGCAGGCAAGAACTGTGAGCCAGTCTTGAGCTTGCAGTTGTCAGTGGCTAAAGGTCCACTTTACTATCTTAAACTTCTGACAGAAGACAATATATACACATCTGCTAGGCTCCTTCAGGCCTAGAAACAATCTCCCTTATTATTTGGTGTAATGGAGCATGAGCAAAAGCTCCTTCTTTACTCCTATATAATCTCTTGTGTGACTCCCAAAGAAAGCAACATCCACTGCTATTGGGGCAAGCTTTCTTATGAGTGACACCCTGAAAAGGAATGGAGAAAAATATATAAAATATTAAACTGGCCAGATAGCTACAGCCATACCATGATATAAAAAAGAGGATGGGGTTGTCTCCACAGATTTATTCACTAAACTCTGAGAATGCTCCTAATCACCACTGCACATTTGCAGGTGTATAATATGTGTGGGCTGTATTACTCGGGAAGAAGTCTACTGTTATCCTCCAATATCTCACTAAACTTCTTGGCACAATGTTCAGGTTGCTAAGAAAGTAAATTCTGTTCATCTGAGAATTGTATTCACTGCAATTCAATGGCAAAATGCAAAACCAGTTGGACCCTCTGGTATTTCACTTAGTTTTGACTGTTTCTTATAATTTTATGCCCTACAGCATCTCCTTCAGAAAATGCATGAAACTCATACAAAGAAATCATATATTGCCAGAAGTAATGACTATAGACATATTCAGTCCCACAGGAGGAACTGGAATCCCTTTTCCACTCATTTTGCAATGGGTATTACTCAACTGATGCTGACAAATAGCTCTGGCATGGCCAAAGAGGCCTATTTATTACTCTAGCAATTTTGGTTGGACCATCTGACATCCTGTAAGCTATACTTGATATACTTGATCTCCAGAGTCTCTGAAACTCTTAGTAACAACTTCTGAGAAGTTAACAGCACCTTAATATGCCCGTATTTCATTAGATGACAAGGATTTAAGAGGTCCTTTGGTACTGCTTTGACCCTAGATCTTACTCTTCACAGCCTTTCTATATACTAATAGAGAAAGATATTTTCCATTGTCTCAAATGCAGTGCAGATCACCTTCTTACTGACTCCGAATTGCTCAGCAGTGTGCAGTCTCATGACACACAGATTATCATTAGTTTGCTGGATACTGGCCAACTTGGGGCTATTCCTGGCAAAGTTGGAACCAGGACCTTGGCAATCACCTTAGAAATACAGGACATGGGTCCAGTACCAATGATGATCAAGTCAGCCTTAGTGCTGCTACCTCAGCACATGACTAACATTAGCTCTGGCTGTTTTCTGCCTATCTTTTCCACACTAGTCATTGCTTTCCTGCCTCCTATAGCAGGCCCTGAATGAAGCCACCTCATTTGAGAAGACTGAAGCTCATCTCCAACAGGGTCTTCAAAGACTGTTCCAGCAGATGGAGCTTTTACCTCATATCTTGCAGTTTACACATGCTTGTGGAGAACGACAATAGGACAACTAGGCACCTGCTCCTTTCTGAAATTCCCACACACAGAAGAGATGCCTGTCATAGCCATCCCATATAACGATTAACTCTGGAAAATATAGAGCACTTAAGCTGGCAGGGCTTCGAATCCCAGAGGGGTCATGAAGAGTCAGTTCAGACAGACAGAAGCAATTCATGGCAAATGGTCTAGGAGATAACAGAGAAGAGTTTTCTCAGAAATGAGTTTGGCTTGAGCGTGTTAGCCACATTCCACTACCCAGTTCTCTGTCACAACGCCTGGAGGGAAATGAAAGAAGGTCACAGCACCTTTATGTCATCCTATTAAAGGAAAGGGAGACTCAAAGCTCCTACAATGACTCTAATTTCGTATATGTGGAATGTGTGGGCCCAACAGAATCCATAGTGCCATCTGAAGACCTAGAAGACTTCAGTCCTCAAAGCCAAGAACAGAGGAATGAGACGAACAACAACAACAAACCAAACCAAAACAAAAGACTGTTGTAGAAAGCAAGGGATTCGTGCATTGCTGCTTTGGTTTTATACCTGACAAGGTTCTTGGAACACATTGGATGAGGGCTAGAACGATGTGCGGAATGTGTCTCCAGTATCAGGTGGCCAATTTCAGCAAGTGAATCAAACATCAAAAGGAGGAAGATTTAGAGCCCTCGCAGCAGATGCTCATGGAACATACCCTCAAAAGATGTTGATACTTCACTTAGCTGAAGACAAGTACTAAGATGCAAATGTGAAAGTACAGCTTTACCTTCCAACTGGCTGCCCTGAGGGCTGATCGGTTTTCCACGCTTGGGCAGCCTTCCTACCTCAAACACAGCATGACTGGGTTCTCCCTTGCTGACTCGCCTCCTTTTTCTCCAGTTGCAGAGCCCAGCCCCCAGCCTGCCGTAGCTTTGCCTCAGAGAGATTGCTTTGCTTCTCAGTGCCCGCATGCAAAAACTGGGCTGGCCAGTCACAACCGGGAGGTTCTTCCCCTGCTAACCATGATCGCCCTGACAGTTCTGCTTTCTCCTCGCATCATCTGTCACCTCTCTCACTCCAACTCTCCTTCCTGAAATCAGCCTCCTTCATCTACCACTTTAGGGTTGGGGTCGAGAGGAACACGGATCAGTGCTAAAGTCAGAGCACTATCTGCTTCCTTCCTACTCCAAACAGAGTGATAAGTCCAACAGAGCCAGGGTCAAGCCTAGATGGGACAATTAGGCTGAAGGAAAAGCAATGAAAAGCAGTAGAGCCATAATAAGCAGCAAAAATCACCTTACTTCTGCTCTGAGGAAGAAACAGCTGGACTGTTGGTGTTCAGGTGTGGTTTGGCTTATGAAAGACTGCCAGAAAGATTTAAGGAAAAGATCCATACAGTCACAGGTCTGCATACCACTCTCCAATCATCTACCACAAAGCTAATAACTCTAGCAACACATCTCAGTCTGGACTGGCCACTCTCTTTTCTGTGATTATCTTGGTATCCACTTTGACAGCACTACCAACAAATGTCACTCCTGATCTTGGCATTGCCTGTTCGTTTAGATCTGTTTCCTTCTGGCCTAGTTCTGCTGATGAGTTTTACTAAAGACCTGAAGGAAGTGATGTGCTTCTTCACAGCACCAACACAACAATTAAATTCTGTTGTGCACTGCACCAAAACAGTCCATAACTAACAGTTACAGCTTTTAATAATTTAATTTAAACAGCTTCGAAAATAAATGCCAGGTCATAACTGTTAGTTACCCCTGAGCATAGGCGTCTTACTCACACTCCTGTATGCTACGCAGTAAAACAGAGTATCTGTTGAAGGACAGTACAGTTAAATGCAGTTTGTCATGATTACATAGAAAATAAGAGAGCACTTTTGGGCTAAAGAGCCTCTGCTCAAGTCTTGTAATTATGCTATTGTTTACAGAATAAGCACAAGATCATCATGCTCCATCTGCCACCATCTTCATTCCATGTAAAACTTTCTGCTCACTTGGGTGCCTGCTGTTTGCCAGGCAACTTTATTTTCAAGGGTAACAATAGAAATGGGACATATTGGAACAAATCAGCATCTAAAGAAGAGACTTATGGGCAACAAACATGGTATAAAGAACTCTTCCAAAATGTTCTTTTTAAGCTGCTTAAAGAGAGCAAAGATAAAAGTCCATGTCTTTTCAGGAATTTGTTCTTCCATGTGATCTGCTCTCAAAATAACCAAATCAAATAAAAAAGTCCAATCAAAAACTCTTCTTTCTTCACCACATATGAACAACATTTTATAAAGTCAGATCTGTCTCAGCTGGAAGCCCAGCCCATAAGAGACCAGCCTTCATTGGAGTCATTACACTCTGATGCAAAGTTTCCAGCAAAACTCATTGTCTATATTGACAATGAACAACAGGCAGGAAGAAAAGGTTACATGGAGAGCATCACCTTGGCAAGTCTGCAGAAATACAGGTGAGAGGGAAATGTAAGACCTTATTATACTTGCTCCTGTCACCTTCCAGCCAAGGGGATGCCCAATAAAGCATTCAGAGACCGGAATCAGTGTTTCATTTTGATATTTTTGGTGAAATCATAAAACTTTCTCTACTGGAAGCATTTAAAGGAACTAAATCTTCTCTTCCCTGTTTTGAAAAGTTATATTGAAGAGCACATGACCACAGATGGGCAAAGTCATCTAAAACTTTTATTGCTACAAGTCTATTTTTCCTCATTATTGATTATAAACCAACATGAAACAGAGGAATCTGTACAGCCTAGCCTATATAGTGCAACATATAGGCAAGAAGTAGGGAACAAGATGGTTCAAGATGGTTTCAGGTGAAAAAGTTACCTGACAACAGTCACAAAGAACAGAACATCTTGGATATGGACACTCCATTCTACCAGAAAGAATAAAGAGAGATCTTCCTTTGAATTGCAATCAATTGAAATTTTACAAGAATGCTTAAAATCCAAATCCCCATTTTTAGCTTCACATTCAATGTAAACTAAAGAATTTTGTGTTTTTTTCAGCACACTTGGATAAAACTAAACAACCTACTATATTGTTTAATACTTAGGATTTAGCACTCCGGATTCCAATCCCATCTCAGTCAGCTTCTGACTCGATACCCTTCAATAATTCACTTTCTGCTTGCCTCTCAGTTTTGCCATCAGTAAAATGGAGATAACATGCATTTCACTGTGTGGTAGAGTGATGTGAAGGCTGACTGATTTATCAGTAGTTGTGAGATGCTTAGGAATACTCTGATGAAATGTGCCACATGTATGCGCAATTTATTATTAACCTGACAGCGTTTTAGCTCTTTTATTTTCCTGCCTTGCACACAATTCAAGTGCAGGATGCCTGAAGCACATTTGAATGGATGCCATGTGGCATTTTGATTGTAGCAGGTACTACCATTTACATCTGAAATTCACAACTTTAATATCATATAAAAACAGGATTTGTGCAATTAATTTTCCTTCTTCACTCAGTTTTTTGTGGATTTTGGGGGGGTTTTGCTGTTGTTTTATTGTGTTTGGTTTGGTTTGTTTTTTAAGAAAAAAACCACATTTGAATGGCCTTGGTTTTAGTTCAGTATCAGGTCATTAAAAATATTAAAGGCAAATAAAAGCAAGGAAAGAATCTCAAACAGAAATGTGCTATTTGGGCCAAATCCTTAGAGGTGAAAAATGATGGAAATAAATACAATATGAAGGTTAAATGATCAGAACTCCTGCTTAGAAGCCCAAATCAGTCACAAGGTGCCTGAATCACTTTTCAAAATGAGACTTAAAGTAGCATATTTTTAAACTGACAATATCAACAAATCTAAATGGATTTGGGTTTAGTTCTTAGTTAAGCACATCTTTCATCAGTGTATGAAGGCTTTACTAAAGAGCACTTGGTGTAGGAGGTTAACTTGAATATTATTTATGTGACCAGATGTGCAAGAAAACACATAAAATTATCTGTATATTTGATGTATTTTCTACAGAACAGCTCATTAATGACACTGTATCTGTAAGCTCAGATAGTTCCTGTACCCACACTGCAGCGCAGTCAGCCAGCCCTTCCTAAGGAGAAAACAATCGGGCTAGAAACTAAACCAGATGAAACTTACATTTTGCTTCACTCTGAGACCTGAAAAGTAGCTTAAATTGTTTTAGTTAGCTTTCCAACAACATTTTGTCAAGTGACCAAGAGGAAACTTCAGCTATTTCAGCTCTAGAAGAAAACCAGTGGAGACTGTTAGAAATGCCCCCAAATAGTGGGATATAGATTCATAGATTTTTAAGGCCAGAGGGAGCATTAAATAGACCTACAATACAGCAGTGACCTCCACTGTAAGTGGTAGCAGAGCTATAATTAAACACCATTGACAAATGAGGTCTGAAGCCACAGCCAATTGTTCTCCTGAGATAGAGGATCTGTTACTTAGTGCTTTGGTTTAGCTATCTTTTGCCTCAGGCAAACTGGGAGTCACCACCCTGGCAGTGGCAATGACAGGAAAAACATCCCAGAGCTCAAGGATAGCTGTCATGCCATACTGGTGCAGTTCCCAAGTGATTTTCATTGTTCAACCAGCCCAAATCTCAGCCTGGTCTGGCTGCATTTCGAAGAGCATTTCTTGCACCGAGATTATTTTTTATGGTCTTCTTTGGGAATGCCCATTGTGCAGTCTTCAGGTCCAGCTACATTGCAAACTATTCAGCTTCAATCCAACACACGCAAAAAGCTAAAGACCAAACTGCTGACAATCCTAACCTGTGAAATCAGCAGCTGTGGTTCTTTAATATATGCAGCCTTGCTGCCCTTACTGTCACTGTACAGAGACTGCACTGTTCAGTGACACTGCGGAATAACCCATCCAAGTCCTGTTCACCTAAGATCGTTCCTTGGACCCTTCCTTTAGTGAAGTTCTTGACAAACAGCAGTACCTGCAGATCTGTCACTTCCAATTAACTTAAATGATAACAGTGCTTCACATCACTCTTCCCTCCTGGGAGGTTTCAAAGGGCATTGATCTGACTCATCACTCTACCTGTGCTCCAGGCTCTGCTTACTGTTTGTGAGCTATAAACCTGTTCTTCTCTCTGGTCAAGTCTAACCTATGCTTAGGTCTCCTTCTGCCTCCACTTCTGGGCCTTGCAGTTCCCAGAGTTGTGGCACAGTGGGGTTCAGTTCTCAGGTTTCATTACAGCTTTTTAGTCAGTGTGGGAGTATACGCCCCTTCCTTAAAACACTTCTACATTTTTATGATACATTGCAGCTTATCAGTAGTAGGTCTATATTAGGGACAAGAATGTCAGTAAGTTATAAAATAAGCTAGAAATACATATGCAATTGATATAGACTACATCTTAAACAAAGTCAGCATCCAGAAATTCTACAAAATAAAAACATATCACTTTTTCTGCAGACTGTCATCAAAATCATTATTTTTTGTAAATATTTTGATTTGAATGAAACCACAATTTCTCACGAGGAAAACATTTCCAAGCTGTCTTGTTCTGATGTGTCTTAGCTGGTCAAAATGTTGCTTCACATGTCTTTCATTTCAACATGCCACAAAATAGGGCAGTCAAAATACAGACTGCCTTAAAAATACATTTATGTGTAAGATGTAAAGTAGAGATAAAGCGTATAGATATATAGGTCTCATATCTGTTCAAAACTAGAAGGTTTGGAAATTCGTTGTAGATATGTTCATTGCTCCAGCTGAGAAACAACGGAGCATTTCAGCTTAAGTAATAAAGGAAAATAGAGAATTTAGGAGGAGACAGCTAAGACCGTAACCTATCATTAATTACAATTTGATCCGCAGAGCCCTAATTTTTATTTTCCTTTTCAAAAAATAAAATATTTTTTTAAAAAATAATTTAAAAAAAAATCAGATCTCCAGCAGCACCGTGCCCACCAGAGGAACTCTGAAGAAAAAGGATTTTGCCATTTTCTGCAGCATCCAATGTCTGCTCAGACTGTTTTCTAACCAATAATAAACCTATGACTACACCACTGTCACCATGAGTCCCTTTCAAGGAGCCATGATCACACAGCTACCAGTACCTGAGCTAGCAAATTTTCAGCTAGATACACCTGTATGAGTTGTACCTCATCTTTGACATCAATACAAACACACCTCTAGCTCTGGTTATCCTGAGAGATGTGATACTACTGCTTCGTGATGGCAATATATCCAATCCATAATTTTGATGTTCATTGATCTCCTGTTATCTTCCTTAAAAGTTGAAGCTATGTGAATAACAAAGACCTACACAGATCTCCAGTTACACCAGAGGTCTGGCAGGCATCCTGCAGGGTGATGGCACAGCCCTCTGTCCTCTACCTCTCTCCTCACAGGACCCACAGTGGAAAAGGCAAAAGACAGAAGAAAAAGCACATAAATTCTGGCTATTTTCCCAGCTTTTTCTTGTAGGTGTTCATAGACAAGCAATTGAATCTCCTTTCCTCTTCACAAACCTCACTTTGTTTCTTTTTCCTTTTTTTTCTTTTTTTAAAACAGCAATTTATTAAGGAATGATTCAATACATTTTGTCCTCATTTAAAAAAAATTCTATGGAGAATGTAAGCAATATATTTTCTGCCACATACAGAAAAGAGTTTAAGGAATTTAACCGCAAATGTCACTGAGCTATGAAATTCGCAGATTGCAACACAAGCCACTCTCGTCTCTGTTAGCTATCATTGCCTCACTTGTGCCACCTGACCAGCCTCAGTGGACAAAGCTGCCTTTAGCTCCAAGGATTTCTTCTATGTTATCTTGAGGAGAAAGGTACTGAGAGGCACTCTAACCCCGAAAGCCAACCTGGCAGGACGAAAGCAGCAGGTAAGACCAGAAAATCAAACACATGCCTGCAGAGACACACCAGAGGTTTGGAAAACTCAGAATGTGTCATTTTTTCTCAAGTACTAAGGCAATAAACTGAGAAAAAATGAAAATCCACCCAAGAGACTATAGAGTCGGAGAAAAGCTTCTGAATAAATGCAGCAGCCAAGTAAACTCTGGGGGCTTCCTGCAGCATTAGAGATTGAAGCCTGGTTTTAACCTACAGCTCAGATTTCTACATCTACCAATGAACCTTTCTGAGAAAGGTCTCTGACAGACACTCAGAGCCAAACCCAGTCCATCATATTCACTCGGGTTATTTTACTGGTCAAATTCCATGATTAGGAGGTGGAAGATCACCCCCCAGGAGCAAAATCACCCCACCAGGAGCAAAATCCTGGGAGGCAAGTACCCCTTCCCAGCTTGGTCTACATTACAAACTGCAGACCATCTACAAATACACTTGCTGTATCTAATAAGCAGTTAGTGTTGTGTTGATGACAATTAAAAGGAAAAGAAAGATTTTATGTACCTTTTCAGTGCCTTAGAACCACAAAACACGTGGCAGCTTTGGGCTAATTAAACACTCAAAACCAACCTAGGCTTTCTTCTCTGTTGTTCCGCTTTTTATACATTGATTCATACAGGAACAGAGGAAGTGCAAACTCTGTCATTCTGCTCTGGTGACCTTTTCTACCCTCTTTGCTTTCCCTGACAACACAAGGCTGAGGTGAGTCTCAAGCAGGGATGGTGAACAGGGCAAGCTGGAAGCAGCAGTCACAGCAGGGAGGGTGCCAATGTGGACAGGTAGGCAAAGGTGGGTCACCACACAAGGAAAAGCATCTGATCAGCATCTGAGGTTCTTGGCAGAGGGCATTTGGGGGAATTCAGTGGAGCACATGATACAGATACACAAAAAGAGTCAAAAGCTCTCCTCCTCCCATTGCTCCTATCAGCATTCTGCAGTGCAGCATCCATTCTGTGTCATCAGACATGGAGGAGGCTACGCTGCTCTTTGGGCTCGGTCTTGACCAGCACAACTGTGGCCTAGCCTGGGAAGGGTTTGAGTACTCAGAGTGTGACACTGCAAAAAGCAGCAGGAAACTAGGAGATGTCAGTTGAAAAGAAATATGAGGAATGCTCCTCAAAGATGGCCACTTAACAAGGAAAGACACTGTAACTTCTAACTGCAAGCCTAGCTGGAAAACCAACAATAAAACCAGGTCATTCTGCTGCGTGCTCATGAATTATCATAATCTACCTGTCCTGCTAAGATATTTATACATCTCTATCACTGTCATACAGAAGCATGTGGGATTCTTAATACCTAGAATACAGGAAGCCCCACTGCCTACACATTTCAGATATGAAAACTGAGACACAGAGGGTAAAAGGAAGGTCAGTTCCTGCAAAGGAAGGTCAGTTGACCCACTCTTGTGTCCTTTAGTCCGCCAGCAAATCACCCTGGGAATGCAGGAAACCTCTGGCAGAAATGGAAATTATTCTCTTAGGTGATAATGCTCTTATGACTGGACCACCCAAGTTCTGCTGCCCCAGTCCAGTTTGTTTACACATTACACCTTGGTCTCCCCTCAGGATAATGAGGTGATCAAGTGTACATGCAGGCAGAGCCTGGACAGCTAAAACAGCATCACTGGCAATGCTGTTGGTAACACAGAATGTGAATGTAGTGTTCTCAGGTCCCAGACCCATTTCAGAGTAAACACATTCAAATACAAACCAGTTCCGCTTTGAGTAGTCTGTGACTTCTACAGTCCTCCCTACATCCCCACATTTACCTCTGTCAGCCCTTGGGCTGTTTTGGACCCAGATGTCAGCTCCTGGACCTGTTCATAGATGGAGGAAGGGCAAATGCTTTGTTCTGCAGGGTAGGTTTAAAATGGCAGTGACTCTGTCTGCAATGAAGGATTGTGGGAGAGAGACACACATACACCCAAAAGTCACATTGCTGTCTCTGGACAGCAATAACACGACAGTTGATTTGCTTTCTATAGGGAGAGAAAGAAGCTTCACAATCCATCAAGTTCAAAGTAGGCCAGCAAAGGAAAAAGAGGTAAAGTGAAATCAGAAGCTGGACCAGACAGGTGGCCTCTCTACCATTCTATCACATGGATTACCACATTCTCCCACATCCAGGAACACCCAGTGCTGAGGTCGACGTGCAGAGGCTCATCTTCTCAGTAGTGCCAGAGTTTGCTGGACAGATGTGCTTCTCCTCCGCTTCCTTCCCTGTAGCTTTGTCAGGCCGGTATCCTCAAGGTAGCTGGGAGGATTATCTCCCTCCATTTTCCATCAAAACTCAACAAAATTACCCTATGGCAAATGACTTGCACACCTCCATTCTGGAATAAGGATGAAAGCAAGGCTACAGCATGTGCTGTCTTGCTTGAGGCTGTATTTACTTCTGATTGACCTCCATGACAGGCTGCCTAGCTCAGCAGAAACCTGGACAGTAATAATAGATCAAGTCTTCCCTGCCACCACCCCCCCCCCCCCCCCCTCCTTTTTTTTAGGGCAAAACCAAAAGAAAATAAACCTTCCTTCTGAAATCAAATTATCTCCTGACTGTAAGTTGGAAAGAGAAATTTCTGGCTCTGCTTACTTTCATAATTATTATTAGTTACTTTTATTTAAATCGTTCTTTAATAATGCCCCAAAATTGCAGTTTAGATCCTAGCTGTGCACACTTTGGGACAGAGCAGGAGCCAGCAGGATGGTCTATAGGCTGATAGAGGAAGCTGGTATCCTGACTCCAGTTAGATTTAGTCCCCCAGAAGCTCAGTCAGCCCATTCAAATCTATTCTTCGTGACAGCCAAGAACTGTTATCAGGCAGGTAAACCAAGATGGAACAGCTGCTGTAAACAGCCTATGTGAACTATGTGTTACTCTTATAAAGTAACATTTTCATCCTGTTTTTCCCCCCAGGTCCCACTTCCTTCTCTCCTACAAATTGTTCTCACTCTTCACCAGATCCACCTCACACCAAATGGCGATCTCCTTTATACCCAACCACAATGTGCTTCATTTCAGCAGAGGAGATGTCCAAGCTTTGCCCAGCTGAGGGCTATAACTTGTTTGTTGCCTGAAGTCTGCAGCTGATCTGCAATCAAGTAGAAAAGGATTGTAGCCCCATGGTCATCTATAATATAGAAGAGTGAAACAAGAAGAATATAGCTGTCAGCATGTATTGCAGCTAGACTCTCTGAATCAATGGCACACTCTGTACGAGGGCCTGGACTGTGGCTCCCCTGCATTAAAAGCAGGGGATGGTACGAAGCAAATCCAGATAGGTCTGAAGCTGCAGACACTCCATGCTCGGTGACGGGAGATGAGTCCTAGGCCATTTCTGGGAAGAGGCGTGTGGGATTTAAAATGAAATCCTGCAGCTCCTGCTCACTTCTAATATTTATTATTAAGAATAACAAATGGTGCTTAAGTTGCACTTTGAAGTTTCAAAACACTTTTAAACATTAATTAAAATCCTAATACATCATCTTTCTCTGGTGCCCATCTGGCAATGCATCAAAAGATTACAACCAGGCTTGAAAAAAAATTACTATTTTTAATAGAAGCAAAGGAACTTAAACCAGGAAGAATGAGCAAGAGAAAGAGATGAGGAAACACAAACTGCTGCAAAACTAAGTCAGAAGCAGTGTTCTTAGCAGCTTTTGCCCAATGCCAGAGCTGGGGTGTAAGAAGTGGCATAAAATATCAGATTTGCCTCTTGCAATATTTACTCCACAGCCCTTGCAGACTGTCAGGTCTAGAGTTTTATACTGGTAAGCGAAGATCTGGGTCCCTCAAAATGTGTCCCAGAGCTGCCTGCTGTCCCCTAGAACAGCAGAGCACAAGACCAAGGGAGGGTCTGCAGCTGTTTATGGCTGGCGAATTCAACAACAACCAATTTATATTCATCTATCAAGGAATATGCAAGTGGAAGCAAATATTATGGTCATGTTCATTTGTTTCTGATTACAAAATGTATGTAAATGCATATGCAAATTAAGTGTATCCATCAGGTTCATGGCAAAGTGCCAAATTAGCCCTTAGTGTTACAAAGTTTGGGATGGCTGGCAGGGAGATACAGCGACTGCAAGTGAGGTTAGGCAGTTCTTTCAGACACAGGCAAGACTGGGCTGCTCCAAAGGGACAGGTGGGGGATAAATCCTGCAGTAACTTGTCACTTTAAATGAAGCTGAGGGGCTATAGAAAAATCTGTTCCCCTTGCAGTTAAAAGTGTGATAATTACAGAGCAACGGGCTCCTCTGTCATTCAGCAGGCAGCATCCCCAGGAAATCTTGCTCTGTAATCAAGGGAAGAGGTGCAATCAGGCCCCTATTCAGGCTTCGTTTAGAAACAGCCCCTGCAGGCAATACAAAGGCTTCAGCACGGTGCTTTGTGAGGCTGCTGATCACACCAACGTCTTGGTTCTGCAACTACTAGTACAGTTATTGTCATTTCTAAGCACATATTCTGTTCACCTTCCCTCAGAAAGTCCAGAAGGGAGAGGGGTGAGGTCTTGGGCCAAAATACCCTTGTACATACAATGTTACACTCACACTGTCCACATCAGTGAACGCTCTACACCGCAGTGTTGGAGCAAGAGAGAATTTCTTGCAGACTAAGGAAGACAGCATGATCCTGAATGAGCAGATATGAACATGCTCATCTGGCTGCTACAGCAGCACCGCTTGTAAAATCTATATGGGGAAGGTTTTGGTTGTTTTTTTGGTGTGTTTTTGTGGTTTATTTTTCCAGTGACATGAACGTATCTGTGCTGCTCAAATTCTACGGGAACCTCGTTCTCTTGGCAGCAGCCTGATCTCACAGAGACTGATGAGGTTTATTAGAGGGGAAGGTGTGTCTGACTTCAGCTTTCTTGTCTAATGCCACCATTGCCCAGAAACATACAAATTAATTGCTACTCAAATCAGCCATCCTTTGTACCCTACAGAGCTGTCAGATTCAATGAGCTCCAATTGCAATAAAAACAGTATCACATTTTATTCAAAACAGCCAAACCTTCCAAAGTGTGTACACATTTGCACTCCCACTGTATTCACTCAGACACAGAAATTATACTTCTTGTTGTCCAGCAATGACCAGCTCAGCTGCCCATCTGGGCACGTAGCTACCATGATATACACAACCCTGCTAACTCCAAGTGCATGGTAAGTGCCAAAAGTCTTTCTGCACATCAGGGCACATTCTGGACAGGATTTAGAGTTTTGTCTCAGTATGGAATGGTTGTTCTCTGCTGTGGTTCACCATAACTGGAACCACACTTTGTGTTACAGTAATCTCTAATACTGTAAATGGAGCTTCATGTCATCACAGGACAGGCTCAGCAGGTTCCACTCTGTTTATTTCTTATATCTCTGGCCACAGAATAAATGAGTTTGCTGTGGTTTTACCATCTGCAGACATAGGCATCAGTCAATAGCCAAGTAATGGCCTGGACACTGTCAAGAGAACTCATTATTAAAAAGATACATATTGCATTTAGCTGTTCAAATAGAGGTTGTTATTGATTGGATCCCATCAGTTCCCAGTAAAAGAGCCAACTCTGGTGACAAAATGAAAATACACATGCAGACTAGTAAATGCTGTAATGGAGTTAAGGATCCTTCCCAAAAGGGAGTTGTTGATACCCAGTTAAAAGAGCATGTCTTTTTCAAGAAAAGAGACTGGGAATAAAATAACCGTGTTATTCTGCAAATATTCAGAGACAGGACAAGAAAAAAAAAAACAACAAACAAACAACACAAAACACAACAACAAAAGGGAACAGTTCTGACAATAAACATTTAAATTTATTGGAAAAAAGCAAACAAAGAAAATACAAGTTGGTTAGCAGTCAGTCAAGCCACAAGCAGGAAAAGCCTCATCCAGTCCAGCCATTCCTACCACATCCTACTGCTCATCGGTGGACGTTCTCTCACACTCACAGAATTGAAAGAGAGCATCTCTGGAGTTTAATAAGTTTTTTAAGGTCAGATAAAAAGGTAGCTATACTTAACCTGGTTTTGTTTCCTTGCCATTTTTCTTTGTCTGCTTGTTTCTACGTACTAAACAGCTTTTCTTCTGTTTTTACCCTTCTTCTCACAATCTGTACATAATCTGTACCATTTTTGGGTGACAGTATTTAACACATAGAAATCACCATGGCTGCAGCATAAAGGAGGCAAAAAACAAGGCTGATTTTAAAATTCTGACAGAAATCAAACATACACCAGAAAGTAATACAAGAGAAAACTGAAGAACCAGACACGGTAGCAACTTTGTGGAAATCTGTAGATTTGTTGCATTGGAAAAGTTTTCTGCACAGCATCTCATGTGTGATTGAACAGACCACAGATAACAGCGAGTTAAAAATTTTTAGTAAAAAAGGTACATCGTGACAAACTTCTTTGCTCACCCTTAATAGAAGGTTGAGTTGGAAACTGATGAATCACTATAGGAAATAAACAGCAATGGTGACGCATGGCTTCAAAAGAAACAATAGCACTGCTTGATCCATGATGCCTACAACAGAAATATCCCTGGCTTCACCAGAAGATGTATTTCATCTTGGTCCACCCACCCAGGAAATGCAGAAATTCCACCATCCAGGCCCTGGTTAGAGCTCTCACAATTGCCCCACAAACACACAGAAGCCTTGTTCACTTACAGTAGTTTCTCAAGATGTTCACCATGTTGATATCTTGAAGAGTCTGGATCCATTAGCCCAGCAGTGGGAAGAGGCTTGTATCTTTGCACTTCAGGGTCCACATGCCTGTGTGGCTCTTGCAATCTTTCATCACCCACAACTGGCATTTGGTCATGAGGTGTTTGTTTTGTAAGTGTATGAGGATCGGGCCCCGCAGCCCAGCTATTGAAGTGCTTGGTCACACCCAGCAGTCTCTTCAGCTTCACATAATTCATGGTTCAAGCACAAAAATTAGTTCTGGCTCATTATTGATTTGGACCTGATGGGTGCTGAGCAATAGGTAGGAGGAACTGTGATGTTCAGCACTTCACAGGCTCACATTTCCTGTCTTAACGCTACGTACTGGACTGTAATGTCCAGATATAAAGCCAAATTCTCTGTTATCATTAATAATACCTTAAAATTAATGCACATATGGATGTCATGTTTATTTTCCAAACTTCCCCTTCCTATAAAAACATGTTTACTTTGCTACCTATACTGTCAATGCAGAGTTGTATTTACATAGTATTTCTGTAGGGTTTTTTGCTTACATACCAACTGTATAGAGACTTCATTTTCAGCACTTCTCACATTCTACTTAGTAAGTTCTGGTTGACCTATTTTTCTTGCCAAAAGTAGTAAAATATGTTAGTTGTGATAAGTAAGATATTAACACAAGTATTTCAATTTTGACAAAATTTGAGGAGTGTTTTTTTCCTTGAGATTGGACACTTCTTGCCCAGGTTTCATCTTTTGCTCAAACTCTTGTGTTTAAACCCAAATGTAATAAAAAATGCTGTAATGAGATTCTCAACTTCACACTGGGATTTCCAGTTGACTTAAGAAAGTCTCTTGCATATACGGAGTTAATTATCATCGCACTGCTAAAGATCAAGGAAAAAACTCCTGAAATACTCTTCATCATGTGGTTTGCATGACTTGAAACTTCTGAACTCAAATTTTAAAAGAGAGTATAAAACAATGTGGAAACAGTCAAATCCCTCTTCCCTTTGCAACACTAACAATGATTGCTCAGCAGGTCCCAAAGCAAATTAATCAAGGATGTTGAAACAATCAAGGTGTCACTCAGTGATTAGTATGCAAGCAACTGAGGGGAGCATGGGACTTACACAGACTAGTAACAGCTATCACCAAAGATGGCCAAACCTTCACAATGTTACACACGAAGCTCCCATTTACCAACGGTTCACTGAGGTCTCAGAGGCAGAGGATAGTGGAATTCACCCAGATAGCTAAGAACTTCTTACCACTGCTTTTACCAACACCAGCTACTTCTGTTTTTACCAATTTATGTTCTCAGCCCTTGTTAGTAAGTTGCTGATGAAAATCTGCCCATAGTACAAATGTAGCCTCCTTTCAGAAAGGACTTTTTGCAATTGCTCATATTCTCTACCTGCTCCCATTTCATTACTTCAAGCTGGAAAAAGAATGGTGGAACTTAAGTTCCTCTGATAGCCACTAGCAGGGATAAGACCTCAGTCATAGCTCTGCTAAGCAACAAATTAACTCTTTGGATTTGTAAAGATCAATGTGAAGTAGGGAAGTACTCTCTTACCTTCAGAACATAGCTTGCCAGCATATCCAGTGGCTGAGCAGTCGCAGTGTGGTTCGCCGTCCAGAAGGAAGCAAGTGCCACCGTTTTCGCAGGGGTTTTCTGCACAGAGCCCTTCCATTTCCAGTCGGACCCCTTGACTGCCCAGGAGCTGCGGCTCAGAGTTGCCATATTTCAGATCCAGGATAAATCCTTGAAACGGAGGCTGACTCAGAACACCGTCAAGGGTCAAGGCAGCAGGACGGATGTCCAGCGGGACTCCACCAACAAAAAGGTCACTGACGATATTCATATACTGGCGTTGTGGACGCACCTCGCCCGGCTTGGCTTCACCATCCAGCACTAGCACCGTCCGAAGGTGATTGCGGCTGACCATCAGGAAGTGCCAGTTGCTGTCATTGACCTGCTTGTCTGTGATAACCGTAGTCTCCGCACAGTCCACACTGAACTGGAGTTGGATGCGCCCATCAACGAGGGACAGACAGAGGAAGTCACAGACACCACCATCATCAAAGTAGAGGAGAAGCCCAGCAGAGACATTGGTCTTGAACTGGAAGCTGAGTTCGCTCCTAGTGCTGGCATCCCAGCGGAGGTAGCGGGCCCACTGGTTGGGGATGCCCATGAACTCCAGACCCAAACAGAGACCCAGCAAGGAGCCCAGCAGCAAACTCACCTTCAAGGTGAAGTAGATGGAGTGCAGAGTGAAGCCCATTGTTTAAGAATCTGCTCTTCCCTAGGAGAAAAACAAATGCCACACTACCGGGAGAAGAACCTCAGCAGTCAATGCCAAATGTTAAATCCAATAGGAAGAGGAAAGCACAGAAAGTGACAGAGAGAGGTGAAGAGTAAGTGGAAAAAGAGATAGCAAGTACACGTGACCAAGAGGAAATGTCTTCTCCCCAGAGAAAGATCTCAATTATCCTTTAGGATCCAGAAGCTTTTATCTCAGAATTACAGGGTGTATGAAGTGACTTCTCCAGACAGTGTACTTTTGTGAAGGGCAGAATAACCCACAGTGGTTTGTTTAGTAGGACATACAGCTGACACTGGTTGTTCCAGGGAGCAAGGAAAGGCAGAGCTGAAGTCCAAGTCTCAAATTCTCGTTTCCTAGCAGTGATGACAATATTGACAGAAGTGGCAATGAGATGGAGGAGAGAGTGAATTCATAAAGCACGTGATCCTCGGGAGGGCAAAAATAAAGTCAATCTTCATGATGTACTGGTGGTTACCCAGCCCATAATTCACTGCTTGGCACTCACAGAGCTTGCAAGACCTGTGGGGTCAAGAGAAGAAAGGAACAAGTTAGTCCTACTATTCACCAGATCTTTACCGTGAAGCTTATCAACATCTTGCCCAGTAACTCATCTACACTGGCCACTTCCTCATGCCTGCAGTTGGCTATACAGTCCTCCAAAGCAGCAAGGACGTCGATGTTCTCAAAACCAAGAGGACCAAATAGAGAACTCACCAAGTGACCTGCACACACCACAACACTGAGCAATGTAAAAATACACAAAATTATTTAACTCCTTTGATGGATGCAATCTCATCCACTTTACAGAGAGAAATGGGGCTGGAGCTTCCCCAGTAACAATTATCTGACAATGAAAATGCTTATGGCAAAGACCAGAGTTCCTTAGAGTAAAAGAGTTGATACAGGGCAGGAGAAGACATTATCCAAACTTCCCATTCCACTGCTCTCATTATGCTTCCTGGCATACCAAACAAGCATTAGAGAAGACAACTGTGCTATCAGCCTGGCATGCAATAGCTGCTTTTACTTTACATGTCTTGCAACTTGAGAGACTCTAATAGGGACCTATGCAACCTGGGAAGAGGTGCTATGCATATGGCAGCCTGTAGCTTAGATGATAGGAAACTTGTACCTTAGATTATAAGAACTGTCTAAGCACCTAACAATGTACCCTTGTCTAGTGCTTTGGCAAAAAAGGCCAAAGTCACCCCTAGCTAACAGCAAGCAATTCCAACAGCCTTCAGTGAGCAGGAGCTACACCTGTTAACACTGGAATTTAATTCACTTCTGCTGATCTGCATGTAGGTGATTGTATGCCTGGGGTAGGAGGATGTTTTAAGATTACAAAACAGCACAAAGCTAGGCTCATTCTTTGAAAATCATGATTAAAAAGAAAGGAAGTTGTCCATTAACACAGGCACTTGCTCACAGAGATGGGTTGGGCACAAGAACAGCTCTGGGAATGGCTAAAACTAGCACAGACACAAAGTGGGAAAGGAGGTGATAAGAATCAAGACTTCCACCTTTCCAGAAGCCAACATGAATGCAGATTTCACAAACTGGATCACAAATATTGTGAGACAGTATTTGGGAAAAAAGTTTTGTGCTGTGGACAATGAGAGTTGCTGGAGCTCATATAAGATGCCTTTCAACCCCCCCACCCACCTTGCTCCGAAGGAGGAGGCCCAGAGACACTGCAGAAATGGGCAGTGCAGAAAAGTTTCTGTTTAGGTAGGGCAGAGGTTGAGCCAGACAAGAATTACCTGGCAATGGAGGGGATATCTCACATAGTCACCACCACTGCCTTGCCAGCCCCAGAGACCTGCAGAAGCCACCAGTTTCCAGGGCTGTCAGTCTGGCATATTTAGCCAGCACAAAAAACAAGTCCCTTAGAAAACAAAACTGGAAAAGCTGCAAGTTAGAGTGGAATGTAAGCTTTCAGTGCCCAGTGGAAACCAGGCCTGCTCCCTGCAGCTGCCTCAGTGGAGCTTGTTAGCTAAACTGCTATAAACACAAATAAAAATCAAGTCAAAACCAGAGGGAAGATAATTCCTTTTAATTGTTAACAGCTTGGCTCAGGAGAATGGAAGGAGGGAAAAGGAAGTGTTAGGAGAGGTGTAAAATTAAAGGTAAAACAAAACAAAAAAACAAACACATTCCCTGCCCCCCCCCCCCCACCCCCCCCCCCCCCCCCCCCCCAAAAAAAAGGCAAAAAAAAACCAAATCCAAAATCAAACCCACAACACAAATACTCAATCTTTTTTCCTAATAATCATGATGTTGGCTCAGCTAATGGGGTCAGGGGTGGCTTTGAAAATCAACTGGGGAAAAACAAGTCTTATGTGGTTCTTGTCCACTTACCTTTCTCCTCTGTGCTCCCTAGTGGCTCCACTAAAATAGTCCATGATTTATAGAGAAGGGGAATAGACTGAGAGGGAGGGAAGAGAGAAAGTGATGACCCAAGCCTGAAATTATTGATGGGATGGGAATAGGAATATAATAGTGTGTGTAAATTAGCCTGCAGCTCACAGTTCCCTGGAACATTTACCACTACCATAGTAAAATTCCCTGCTCCACCAGCCAGCTCTGCACTCAGCCTGAGTTGGGGTTTGAGGCAAGCCTGATGTGGCACCAACCACACACCAAGACCCCACTGCAGAGGGGCTCTCGACACAGCTTTCAGTTCTCCAGGGCAGGGTGGGTTGCATCATCTGCATCGGAAACAGTCCTCAGTCTTACTACTCTTCTCTCCCTATTTTAGAACACCAACTCTGAGAACCAGTGAAAGATGCTGCAAATCACAGCAGCAGGTGTGAACACTATAGATAACCACAGATTAGATGTATATGCCCACGTTCGCCCAAGCACCTGTCCAAAAAGCCCACCAGTCGCTCCCAACCCTACACTGCTGAAACCCTGTTTTACACACATAAAGAAATCTCAGTCTCCATGGGTCTATTCCATCCTCAAGATATTTCAAAGGCGCAGTAAAGGAAGCAGGTGACCACCATAGTACAGATTACTGTAACATTGATACATGTTCATCAGAAGAGGACAAAAGCCACAGTCAACAAGGCAAACCAGGCAGAAATAGCTAAACATGAATAGCATTGTTGACTGAGGGAAGCCAAGGCAATCCCTCTCTATCTGTTTTGGATGAGGAATGCCAAGGTAATCCCTTTCTAGCTGTTTTAAAAGAAGACAGCATCAGTTCTGTTTCAGAAGAGGGAGAAGACACAAAAACCATGAAATATAAGTGTCACTCCTGGGTGCTTCATTCCCTTTTAGACACTGCAGCTCAGGTTTTGGGAAGGCAGCCTGCACCCAGCTCCTAGGAGGCTGGGGACATCTGAGGCTCCTCCAGAGCTCTGTCAGCACTCATCAGTCCTGACCCATGGTGCTTCCTGTGATTCCAGTTCTGTGCCTCCCACGGTTCAGCCTGTGAGAGCAAACCTCACCACACAGTAGCAGGGTCCTAAAGAAAAATTCAGAAGACCCAGTGTCCTTTCTAGCAGTGGCCAGGATCTGAATCCCAACCCTGAGAGACTAAATCCTGACATAATAAATCTGTGCCTCACCCATTTCCCGCAATGATCCTCCAAGACACACCGAGAACGAATAATTTTCTGCTCTTACTATTTTATTTTTAGCCTAAGTACTACCCTAACAGCCTCATACAGCACACTGCTACCATAGCAATGCATTACAGTTTGGGACAATAACTATGTAGTCCCATCATATTTTCTTTATATTTTTTATCTCTGAGAAACCTCAAATGCTGTCACAGCATGAACGCACCTGACAAAAAATGACTTAATGATGGACACCGCCTCTTCCAGTCATGAATTAGCAACACCCTTGTTCCAGTTCCACCTATTGCTCACACAGAAAAGCAACGTAACAAATATTTTCTGTGTTATATTTTTGGCTTAATGTGATCTAGCAGCAAAAAACAATAAAGCCAGTCTGATGCGATCAGCCCTTCAACAAACCACTAGGCGAGGTCTTTGCAGAGCATTTTAAATGCCTGCTACTGTGAAGGAATGAGGGACCCAGCAAGTTTTCTCCACTGCAGCCCAGCAGCCGGCACCGCCTGCCTGGCCGGTCAGAGAGCTGAGCCAGAGAGGAACCTGTACCCTGCACACACAAACCCACTGCAGGAAACACACCCACTCGCTCTTCTGAAATGTCCCACTTGCAGGGCTGATAAAGCTGCCCAACTTCCCAGCCAAGGAAGCGAGGCAGCCCCACCACAGTGCTGCGGGCAAGTGCTTCCCAAACACCACACACCCTCCCAAATTTGAGGGCAGCCTATTAACGCCAAGGAGGTCAGAGCCATCTGCTCAGCAGCCCACAGAGAGGTTCTCCCCATCTCTTTGGAGTGGTATTCAACTGCTTATCAGCTGTATGCAGAGAGTGAGTGACATTATCTAATTGCTAACTAATTTCCATAATTACTGACTGGCACACTCTGTATGTGGGGTTAATGTTGTTGCAAATGTCTCACAACACACCTGCTTAGGAAAGAGGGTAAGAAGCTGGGCACAGCGCTGCGCCGCAGTTTATTTATCCAATTGCATGGAAAGGTTGCAGGAGACAGGTTTGTCTGCCCTCCCTCCTCTACTGCCTCCCTCTATGGCTCCTAATTGCTTTGGGGATAGACTTTTTTGTATTTGAAAGTGTAATTTTCAGCAACTCCTAGTGCAGAAGGAATAACAGAGTTAGAAGAAGTTAAGGACAGGCTGGCTTCACAGAATCACAGAATATTATGGATTGGAAGGGACCTCAAAAGATCATCTAGTCCAATTCCCCTGCTGGAGCAGGAACACTTAGATGAGGTTACACAGGAAGGTGTCCAGGTGGGTTTTGAATGTCTCCAGAGTAGGAGACTCCACAACTCCCCTGGGCAGCCTGTTCCAGTGTTCTGTTACCCTCACTGAGAAGAAGTTTCTTCTCAAATTTAAGTGGAACCTTTTGTGTTCCAGTTTGAACCCATTACCCCTTGTCCTACCATGGGTTGTCACCAAGAAGAGCCTGGCTCCATTCTCATGACACTCACCATTTATACATTTGTAAACATTAATAAGGCCACCCCTCAGTCTTCTCTTCTCCAAGCTAAAGAGACCCAGCTCCCTCAGCCTTTCCTCATAAGGGAGATGCTCCACTCCCTTCATCATCTTTGTTGCCCTGCGCTTCCCACACAACCCCCTGCCACTGCAGCCTAGTGCAGGCATGTGTAAGTCCTGTTATTCTGCTTATGGATGTCAGACAAAATCCCACTGAACACACTGATCGGAGGGGTTTACAAGTCCTCCTGGTCTGCCATCGCCTTCCATAACTGAAGTATTCATTATGCCATACTTTGTGTGGAGGGAAGAATACAGCAGGTGACCTAAGATCCATGTATTTACACTCCATATGAGCCCAGCCCTGTCCTTGTCTTCACTGTAAAAAAAAAAATTAAAAAAAAAAAAATAAATCCTATGACTTGCTTTATTCCCCAGGCCCTGTTGAAGCAGAAGAGTTTTAAGAAGGAGTAAACAGTGTCCTGACTTGGCTCTGTGTCCCTGTGCGTTCCTGCAGTTGGCCCAAATCACAGCTCTATGACATATGCTGCTCAAAATGATCCAGTGACATTCACAATCAATAACTGATATCAAAAGATAGTTTGCCAGCAGCAGAGAAGTAGGGAATTAATAGTATTTATGCAGCCTGTATTCACCCATCCAGTTCTCTAGTGAGCAATGGGCTCCTTTTGGCTCATGCCTTGAGTGTGGGTCTCAATAAAGACTTCTATCTCTTAAGCAGAAATCTTTCTGCCTGGTCTATCCCCAGCTGAACTGTGGCTAAAAAAGAAGTGGGGGAAACATAATAAAAAATTCCCTTCCATTGAAAAATGCAGATAGAAAAACTGTGAATTGCTACGGTCGCTGAAGGGGAAAAAAGGAACTGAACACTCCCAGCTCATGTTGAAGTTGGCAGAACTTCACGGGGTGCAGCATCTTATGTGACTGGTTACAGGGAGAGAAGTGGAAGAGGACACAGAGATTTTGGGCTTTTTCTTGGATATAGAGACACATGTCAACATGAAGGCAAGCATCTTAAATTGAGGACTGAGGGTAACACACAGAACTTGGTGACCTCTTCTGGACAGTTTCCAGTGCTATAGTATTCATGACAGTCTCTAACATCACTGGGAGAACTTCACATGGCTTTGGCCTGCCCCAAGCTTGAGGAGAAGAAATGGTCTCCTATGTTCATTGGTTCCACCTTCCACTGATATATCATGCAAGTTTAGCTTTTCCATTCCTGAAAGTGGATATGGAGTTGCTCAATTCTCCTTATCTGAATCCAGCACAGAGATCCCTAGGAGACAGCAGCAAAAACTCTGTATCAAAGCAAAAACCAAGAAAAGGAGACACAACTGTTCAGGGAGATCAAGGGTTGCAATCCAAGAGTATCCTCTTAAAAGAAAAAGAAATTACAAAAAAATAAACTAAGAAGTTAAAATTTCCTTGTCTTTGCTCCTGTATAGAGGATAAGGATATACACATGCACATGCATACATTGTCAGTCGTGATCTGTAGGTAGGTGGTTCATTGTTTTCCTGGTACTTGGGCACATGGTTTGAAATTACACAGGTTAAGCCCATTGCTCTTCTTTTCCCTGTCCTCCATTCTCATCTGGGGAGGGCAAGAATAACTGCTTATGAAAAGTCTAGTTTGCAGCTCACCTCCAGAAGCACTGTGTAACACTCAAACTATGTGCCAGTGCATGGGGGAGCTGAGCTCACACGCACTCACAAGAGACACAGCTGCAATGCCACAGCCACCTTAGAAAGAACATGAGCAAGCTAGTAATGTGCTCAGTTCAACAACAAGCATGGGACCACGGCAGCACAGCCTCACACTTTGGAGCCACCTGGCTGGGAAGCCATCTGGCTGCTGAAGAGTTAATATTTTATAATAATCACCCTTCAAGGTTCTCACCTGCTGGGCCTATTTAAACAAACTTAATTCAGAACCAGAACTCTTCAAATCTACACTGGAAGAAGAAGGGTTAAAAGCACCACAAGGGACAGTGAGACTCCCTTCTTAAACACTCTCCCCACCCCACCAGAGGAGGCCATGCAGTCCACCAGAGTGACCTTTAACTAGCCTACCTAGCCCAAGCTCAGCATGAATGCAATTTACAGATCACTTCAGCTCTCCAGCTTTCTTAACACAAAGAAGAAAAATCAAAACCCAAGCACAATGGAAAAGAAAGAAAGAGTGAGAGAAAATAACCCTGCAGAGCAATCATGTCTGGGGCTGCTCTGATGGCTTTCTGTTCCCTTCCAGGACACAGAAATGACTCCCAGTGTGTTAATTACTCCCATTACCACAAACTCTCCACTAACAAGGACTAGCTAAAAGGAAGTGTTGGCAGCAGCTGAGCAGTTATTGCTCTGTACTGCCACGTAGGAGAAACCAGACTCCCCCATCCCCAAGCTGGTACTAACCAGGAGAGCAATTTCTGCAAAACTCAACAGCCTTTATTGTAATTCCCATGGCAGCTGCACTGGGAACACCGGCCTTCCCTCAATTCCACTGTCGTTGAAGGAGAACAAAGAATACCTGCTTTTCTAAAGACTTTGAAGTTCAACAATTGGAGGGCTCTGAATCATTATTATTTATTTTGCTCCTGTAGTTGGTCTGCCTGCATCCCCTGTATTCTCTTCTTTTCTGCCACCAAGAAGCCTGGACAGACCTGTAGCATTTTTTATTCTTCCAGATCCTAATATATCAAATGCAAAGCCAGATGCCACACACATCACAGCATGGAGTGTTAAGCAGGGAATTCTATGAATTTGCAGTGCTGGCATTATTGATAAACGGCAAAACTTCCTCCAGATCCTGCATTTGACACTTAGATTTTCTTTTAATAAAAATCAACTCTTTTAAAAATGTGCTCATCATTTCTGAAAATTGAAGTTTGAGCATGTCATCAATGCCTGAAAATGAGGCTGCTTCCAAGAAGATTTTCCCAAGGCTAACAGTCTAGGATGGGTTTACTTTTCCCCAAAAATTTATTTGATGCTGCAGAGACAGGCTTCTATTAGAGGTGCCTCAGAGGAGAGACACAGTTGGAGTATGGGGGGCTCCCAGCTTTGAAGCAAGAAGTCGTCACTGTTGCATTGTATTATCAGTTACTTAGCATTAGGAAAGAGTACAGAGCATAAAAGCAGTGACAAAATAAAAATAACGCCTGGCACACCAACCAACTACACCTTGCTCTTCCTATCTGTCTGTCTACCCATCTGCTTATTCCTTTTGTATGTGGTTTTTAAGTTCTTGATGAGCAAGAGCAGTCTTTTTTTTTCTGACAGAATCTAGCACAACACAGTCAAGAACAGATCTCCAAGGTACTGATCACGTACACGTCAATAATTGTGATTTTCTGTACTTGAGCTAGCACTAAAATGCCTCTACACTCCAGCTGGCATATAGTCATTCCTTATAAAAAAAAAAAAAAAAAAAAAAAAGAAAAAACCAAACCAACCAACCAACCAACCAAACAACATATAAGAGGAGTATCAAAAAGGCTAGAATAAGAAGAAAAGTGAAACTCATTCTTTCCTTCACTTACAGGTCACAGTCAATTCACACTTTGTTCAATACATTTTTACACTCTTGAACCTAATTTCCAGTAAGTCAGAGAAGTCTGCATGTTTTCAAATGTTGTGATAGTGTATTATGGAGAGCAGAGACACAGATGCAATCAGTTTGGTTATTTTACTAAAAACATAACATTCATAGAAGGGGATATTGTACCTGGCCAGACCTCCCTGTCACTAGTATGGCCAGTAATTCTTTTAGGTCATTCCCTATAGTCTGTTGGCTCATGGAAAGATAAACAGCATCCACTTAAAATGGAAATAAAGGGCCTGTGGACACCTGGAAACTTACAGTGGACACACTTGGCTTTTTGCAACTTCATTATCTCATGCAAAAGTTTCTACTCAGCTTCCCAGAAAGCAAACAGGAACAGCCAAACCTAGTGAACAGGTGTGATCAGCAGGGAGCGCTCAGCTTAGTTCCTAAGCTCCTTACATAGCTGATGCTCTCTTTACGGACCAAAAGGGAATGCCCTGCAGGGAGCCCAGTTAAACATTGGAACTAAGTGAGAGAGATCCACATTGACACAGATCTCACAGTGACCAAAGCTGACCAGCATGAGGAAGAAAAGACTTTAAAAGCTTGCAGCTACCGTGAGATCAGGTGTCTGCTTTCCAAATCACATTCCTCCCTTACCACTAGCTCCAGAAAAGTGTTAACTTTTGTGAGTACATGCGCAACAGCAGGCTGGGAATCTCTTGCCATGGGAAATCACTGCATTCCCCTAGCTCTCTGCTCTTTTCATCTTCTGATACACAAAATTCCTGCTGAAATTCCCCTTGTTCTCCTCCCCACTTCTACCTAAGGGTTACTGGGGGGATGTGACAAGAAGTTATGCATAGATAGGTTTCTCAATTCTGGCATGCTGCGGAATGGAAGTGGAAATCTTTGCCAAGACAGACTGCTAGCAAAAATCTTTAAGTGTTGGTATCTTGGCTGGAAAAGGATAATACATTAAATGGCTCAGGATATTGAAAACTTTCCAGATCATCAATGAAACGGCTTGTAGCTTTGCACAATAGGGGCCAGTTTCTAAACTAACCAGCTAGGCATGCCGTACTTGTGAGCAGCCACTTCAGCCTGGCCTGTGCCTGTAGCACAACCTGGTGACCTGTCAAGTGCTCCCTGCCTGTCGCAGCCAGCGTGCTGGCAGGGCTGCAACAACCAACTGGCTACTCTGCTGCCACAGCAGCCTCACAGTCAGGGATGGAGACAGTCCTGGTAAAGACTACCTGGGCCATCAAGCCCTAGGGACTCTCAAGGCAGAAACAGCAGTATCTTTTTTGAAAGGAAGGCTGCTGATGAGACCAATTTAGGCTTAAGAGCCCAAGAACCGAGAGAGTGCAAGGAGCTACGCACAGGACAGGGGTTTGGTTATTGCTTTGTAATTCATGTACATATTCCTGGATTGCATTTCTGTGTTTCACACTACTTTGCCCTATAAGCTTTCTCTGTAGTTATGCCTTTTCCTCAGAGACTTGCTACTGTGAAATGTAGAAACAAACATTAAGATGTGCAAAACAAAAGGATATGTACAAAATTCAAGTTTAAAGAATTCATCTGTTTGTTTCAGTGGAACCACCTAATGATGAGGTAATGACATTTCTCAGAGTAAATAAAACACAAGTAGTCAAAAAGGCAGAGAATGAGTACATGGAGCAAGGTGTAAGAGGAATCCTCACACAGGCAGGGTGACAAAGAGGCAGACGTTGGCTAGAACAAGAAGTCCAGAGGGCACATCCTGGGCTGACAGAAGTACTTGGGCATGACTGCAGAAAGATGGGGTGGAGAGCACAATTGCCTGATATGTTTTAAAATGAGGCTGGCTAAAACCACTAGAAAATAGCATAACAGGGAATAACCCTCTACCACCTAAGGAACAGACTGGGGGGCAGTGCACCAGCACTCTTCTGTTCTCTCCCTGTATCAAATCTCATTGCTGAAAACCCCAAATGGGGCAGCACCATGCCAGGGCCACAGACCCAAGAAGCAAAGCCTATCAGCTTAGTAGCCCACATGAGCCCAGGGTGGGGGGAAAAAAAAAAAAAAAAAGAAAAGAAAATTAAAAAAAAATAATTTAAAAAAAAAAATATATATATGTCTAGCAGCATTTTGGAAATTAACACTTTTAGAAATTATTTCAGATTTTCTAATGGAGCACTATAACACCACTGAAGATGTCTATTTAAGCATTAGTTGCTACATATTGATAAATCAATCATACTTGGTAGATTTAGAAAGACCTAAAAGATATATATTCTTCTGCAAATGTTCCTTTAAAAGTCAGATGGTCTTTTAAAGAGCTTCCAGCCTTGGGACTCACAGTGCAGTGCCCTGGAAGACAATTGACATTCTGAGTGACTGAGCTGTGAATTCAAAATCCCAACTCAACCTGCTCAAGTCAGGAATCAAACTCACATATTTTAAGAATAGGAAAGACGGAAAGAAGACAGAAAGAAAGACAGAAAGACAGAAAGAAAGACAAAAAGAAAGACAGAAGGATAGAAAGACAGAAAAGGGAGCGGGGGAAGAAGAATAAAGTGAGAGAGAGGAAAAGACTTGAATTCCTGCAACTGCCTAGGACAGAATCTCTCAGGCTACAGATGCAATAGTGGGTCAGGGAATATCTCTGTACAGTGTCTGCACAGGACATTGTGCTTTGCCATACTAAATATGAATCTCCATACGGTTAGTAACACAGCTGACAAAGGACAATTGTTTGCTGTGAAAGCCACTAGTGAAAATGAAAAAACATTTATTGTATTGAGGTACTTTCACTGAGTTTTCTCTTTTTAATTAAAAAAGAAAACATTCTAATTTACCTGGCTTTGGTTATAGTAACTTCCAGACATTATTTGCTGTTTCTTTTTATTTCTTCTGGGAAAGGTACAGAGAACAGGAAAAGTGGGAAAACTGAGACTGCTATATAAATAGCTTCATTCCTAGCAATTGCATAACTTTTCATTTCAAATCAATTTTAAATGTATTTCCCTACCTTTCAACAAAAAATCTGAACATTCTGGATAATGTATCCTTTCTGCTAACATTGTTTTCACCATCTGAAAAGCTATTGTTTTGATAAAAACATTATGAGCAGTTCTTGCTAACAGCACCCACTTTTTCCCCTTTATTCCAAGCCCTGTGCTCTGCTTAGCACCTGGCTGGGAAGTTCTGTACAGCTGCAGAGATTGGTGACAAAGCAGCGATGGGTCTTGCTCCTCTTTGGCACCAATTTTCATTTCCTTCTTCCACATAAAGCTTTTGCTATCTGATAGCAAACTGGAAGCCAATGAGAAATGCTGCAGGATTAAACCCAGTTTCTAAATTAAACATCACAAACCCCCTCACCAGGAGCAACAATGATTCTTCTACTGTCCAGCAGGGAAAGCAAGCAAAGAACAAACAATAAAACTCTCTATACATAAGGAGGCACTGCCTGGGATATAGCTAAAACATGTGGGTGGAAAAAAAAATTCACCAGAGAGCACTCATTCCTGGGTAGACTGAGCACTCTAGTCCTCCACCCCACACCTGTCATGAGTACAAAAATAAGTCTGGAAGAAACAGAAGGAAAAGCTTTTCTAAACAACAGTTAAAAGGAAGATACCTGAAGCATTAGTTGCTACATAATAACCTGGCAGAACTTCTGTTTCCAAATAGAGTTGAGTAACTGAGATTCAGACGTAACTATGGAAAACGATTACTTGATACCAGGGGCAACAGATGGTTCCTGCAACCTGCCAGTTGCCAGATTCTAGGCCAAACTTCTCCCTCGTGTAACTTCACCACACGTTAATTTAACTCATTTTATCTGTAGTACCTAGTTATCAGCTGCCAATATTTTGCTTCTCAGTAGTTCCTCATACAATGATGTTCACATTCTAATGGTCAGGGTACACCTACGAGTCAAAAGAAGGCTCATGACCTGCGGCCTTAGGCAAAGTGCTAGTTCAGGGGATATAGCTAGGACTACAGCAGCCACATTGTAAAGTTTAATTAGTGATTGTAAAGTTCTCAACCCACTCAAAAGATGAGCAAACGTAAGAGCAAGAGCAATCTATTTTTCTTTATGACATTAATAGTCCCATTACAAATTAAGCAAGGGAAGATGAATCTATAAAATACAGCATATTTTCTTTCATTACTCCTGGTGGTTTAGCCCTAAAGAGGTGCAGGTTTATTCAGCAGGTAGGGGAAAGGCAGGGCAGCATCGGCAAGAGGGGGGCCTTCATCTGCCTCAAATCCTGACTGTATGGGAATAGTAGAAGAATGGTGAGGGGAGGGAATTGTAAATACACTCTAGCGACTGCAGCTGGGGTGTAGAAAAACACATAAGTCACAAGAAGAACCTCTGTGTTTAGATAAGAGGCCTGTGAAAAGAGTTGTAAAGGCACCTTATCATACATCCTTGAGATTCCTGCAGGCAAAGATCAAAGCACTGTGGTAAACCGCGCCTGCGTGAATCCCTGCATACCGGCCAAAATTAGCAGGCTGGATCTTCTACCAGGGCTGAATTCTGCAGCGTCTGCATCTCCGCTTGTGTCACCTCTGCCTGGGAACTTAGGTGCTGTTTCGGAGATCCCCCAGTAGCGAGGTAACTGAAATAAATTTGCTCTTTGCAATTGCATTCATGGCCTCTGTTTGTTCTTGCAACCTGCCTGCACCTGTTCTCACACTGACCCACCTCCAGCTGCCCTCTCTCTCACTCCACCAGCACCAGACAGCTTTTCACAGCACAACAGGTTCCCTGAGCTCCTCCTCAGCACCAGCCGTGGAGACCTGACGTGGTCAGCACCTCCTCAGGACTCCCATATCCAGCCACAGGTTACCTCCCTCCTGTGATACCACATGGGAAAGGCAGGCACTCACCTTCTCCATTTAAATACAAATCAAGTGAATCTATGTTGGCCACTCCATGTTTCAAACAGGAATCACAGCCCACGGTGGATGTACTGCTCAGTCAGGAGACCTGCAACCCCCCTTTTTTCCCAAATCCTCCCTAAGGGAGAACTCATCTCTGGGGCTTCAAAAAGAGGCAGTCAACCAGGAGGGGAAAAAATGGGTATGTTTAACTCCACTTTTCTCCAGCAGTCACCTAAACCATCAGAATGGCTCAGAGGAAGCAAAAGGTGTAAAGTCAGGCAGGCTTCTTGAGTGCTGTACTGCCCAGCACTAAGGATCAGCTAAGTACAGGTATTTATTTGCTTTATAGACTACTCCACTTTCCTGGTGCTTTTAAAAGTAAAAAATAAGGCAAGTTAAAAAGACATGCATCTGACAGGAGAAAACCCCTCTATGCATTTCATTAATAAGATCTAAATAAAGGAAAAAAATCTACAAAGCGCATGCCTGTATATTTACGTTAGCCCTACGAAAAAATGCAAGGTTTTAGCTATGCTTCATTACAAATATTGTTTAAAAAAAAAAAAAAAAAAAAAAAAAAGAGAGAGAGAGAAAAAGAAGAAAAAAAAAAAAAGCTGCTTTCAAAGCCGCCAGTTTTCAAAAATGTGGAATGTGTACTACTGCAAACAGTACTGTAAACTGTGGAGGCAGTTTTAAAGGGAAGACTCGCATCAGTGTAAACTGCTTTTACAGAATCCCTAATGTAGAATTTCCTATTAAATTAAATGAAAAGGGGAAAAGATATGGAAAATCCATCAGCCTACTGCAGTCTTCCGATTACCTCACAAATACAGGCTAGAAGTAGTCACCTGTTAAAAAATACATGTTGATAAACGGTGTACAGTTACTCTGCAGCACTGAGCCAGTATGTTGTCTTGGACTACAGTTTGCTGTTGGCTTTCTGTCAGATGTCTCCCAAGAGAATCCTGTACGGCTTCACCATGACAAACACTGATCATCCAAGGCAGCAGAATTAGAGTAATTCAAAGTATATCTCCCAAAATATCCACTCCCAAAGGCTTTTTCTTACTAGTGGGAGAGCTTAAGATTGCAACTGTACCAAACTATACCTGCCATTCACTACACAATTAGTTGATTCTAAACTACAAGACAGCAGCCTATTTCATGATGATGAAAACAACGCCTGACTTAACAGTACTATAGGGGCAAGAGTGCACAATTGAGCAGAGAAGGGAGGCAATAGTCACGTTCAGCAGAATATTTGCTATTTAGGTAAGTAGTAGCAATGAAGTTAGAAAAATATTTTAAGGAGCGACATTGTGGGAGGGGAGGAAGAAAAAATAAAACAAAACAAAACAACCCCACAAGAAACAAACAAAAAAACCCACATCTCCCCCCCCAAAAAAAAAAAAACAAAAAAAAACACACTACCAAAACACCACCAAGCCCACACACTCTGCTTCAATTGATTTCAGACTTCAAGAACAAACTTCCCTTAATCTTCACACCCATAAAAGCTAAGAAACCCAAAGGCCACAGGGACATCTTCCTCTCCAGACATTCATCCCCAAGAGACTACGCAACACTAGGCTGAGAAAATTCTCCTGTTGAAGGGTTTTCCCGAGACACCCATTAGATACTGATGACTCTAGCCTCACCAGCCAGTACACATCCTCTTTCAGTACTTTCATACTCAAAACACAAGGCCCTGCACATTGAAATCAGCCTTTGTTGCATTAAGAGGGATTGGTGTATGCTCCTTCCTTTCCTTCTCACCAGACTCTTCCTTCAGTGCCATCTCATACTGCCCATTACCAGAGTGGAGAGCTGCCTCCTGCTCAGTCTATTCTACATCCTGCTTCTCAACAGCTAAACACACATTCACACACTTAGTAAATCCACCACTCTCCTCTCCACTCTTGGCTATAACCCGGGAACTGGAGGCCACAGCCTCCTTCTCCAGACCACTGTGGATTTGAGAGTCCTTGCTGCCCCAGACCTCTTCTCACAGGCTGAGGAGTCCCAGCTTTTCCATGTCTCTTCACAGAGATATCACCAAGGGTCTAGTGAACTTCTTCCACACTTCTTCTAGGTGGGATGACTAGATTTGTATGTAGCTAATAATTGTATCATACTGAGTTTGGATCTTGATGGGTTTTATAACACAAGTAGAAACCCAATTAATTTAGGAATAGGAGAGGTTTAAAGAAAACCCAAGGTACCCCAGCATACTACTCAGTCTAATCTGCAGTCCCTACTAACCTGGGTTCTCCTTTGGTTCTTTTACGGTTTACATCTCAGACATACTCAAGTGCATAACACTAAGCAATGTAATTAGAATTGATCCAATGAGTCTCCTATTGTGCCCCAAGGGAAGAATTATACTATATTTAAAGGACAAAATTAAAGAACTTGATTTTGAACCAGAGATCCACAGGTGAAAAGCCATGCTCCTATCCTTGTCCTGAAATTCCCAGCCACAAAATATTTGTCCATACATATTGGATAATAGTTATTTGTGTGTATATAAATATATATATATATATATATATAGACAGTAGTCTGCTACGAAGGTGACTGGTCATACTGATGAAATCTGAAGAACAGCAAAAAACAAAATAGCCAGTGCTACAGGTGGGAGCTAAGCTCAGCTGATAGGCCTGCAATGTAAAGCAGACACATTTTACACGGTTGTCAAAGAAAACATTCACCAGTCCATTCAAGGTGATCAGGTGAGGCGTTTGGTTTGGGGACTTTTTTTCTGGTTTTAGGCATGAGATTAAGTAAGTTTAAGATTTTTCTTTGACCACAAGCTTTCTTAAGCTTGCCAAAGGGAATTTGAACTACTTTCCACTAGTGAAAGAGGGTTTTTAAAAAAATTCTAAGTGGCAAATAAAGAGTGAGAGACCCTGGGGAGAATATGTTTGGGTGTGTCAAAGCTACAGCCTGCTACAGAGAGGAAGGTGGGCAAGAAGAGGTGAAAACAGAATAGCACGAGGCCTCTGTCTTAGATCAATCATAGTCTCCTGTAAAACAAGCAAGTTTACTCACCATGCTATTAAGCGTCTTGTTATTTCAGTGACTTCAATATCCCCATTTCATGCTCCCGAGTTGGTGTTTTTCCATTATCAAGATCTGTCCACAATACCAATGGCCCAGAAAAGAAATTAGTTGCTTCTCTTTTTTAAGAGCTCTGTTTGACTTTAATTACATTTATACTTGCTTGGGAAATCAGACTTCACTCTCAAGAGTGCTAAAAAAAGTTGGGGGGGGGGGGGGGGGGGACCACAGAAAAAGAATCAGAAAAAGGAGAGACAAAGGTAAGGTGGATTAATCCAATTAAAAGTTTCTAAGCTCCTCTCCTGAAGTTTCAGCTAAAGCCACTACTTAGGAATAGGAGGGAATGTGGTTTTTAATTATTTTAAAAGTTTTCTTTTATTGGTCATCTATTCAGAAAATTGCTGACACTATTCTTCAAGCAGACATGGTTATCAATCATTAGAAAATGCTTTTATCTGAAACTGCTCATAAGAAATTGAAGTCTTTCCAAGATGAATTTAATGCAGCTGGATGGTAGCTTGAGTGAGAGCAAAAAAGAAGCGAACATAGGAGAAGTCTGGTTACCTTTTCTTCCATGTGCATTATTACTTAAGACAGAAAAAAACCAAAGTGTTGCAGTCAGGGTACACAATCAGAGAAGATTCTGCAGAAGTGGGTAAGAACCAGTTACAACAAAGACTGCTCCATGAAAAATGCTTTTGTGTTTTTTACTTGTTCCCTTCATCTTTTATGGCTGAGTTTCTCAGTGACACAACACTATGTTTCTTGCCCAAGCTGTATCCTTGAGTGCCAAAACATTTATTCCTGGTTGGCTGCTCTAGAGCTGCTGACCAGCACGCAGCAGCATGTTCAAACCTTTGTCTTCCATTCCTTTCTCCCTCTCCTGCATTCCCCTCTTTCTCTCCTCCCAGCCTTTCATTCTTCTACTCTTACCCCTCCTCATTCCATTTTAATCAAGGTTCTTTCCTAATTAAAACAAACAAATATGAGGAAGCAATTAACGTCTTGAAGGAAGCAGATGGTGGAATAGTGCCATTTCGTTATTGCATTAAGCCTTAACTTGCTATTTCTTCAAACTTTCTGCACTTTAATTAAGCGCTGTTACAGGCAAGTTCAATGGGCTCTAGAGCAGGGTTTATCCAATTAGCTCCTGTAAAGCTGACGATGCGCAGTGGCAGGCTGAGCATGCTGCGCAGCATGCAGCGGAGAAGGGCTACCCCGGCACTAAGAACTTCCCTGACACATGAGCAGGTGGGAAAAGGAGCAACAGGGAACAAAATATCAGCAATGTGTCAGAAATGTAAACTAGCCCTGCCCTTCCATGTGCTGGCAAAAGTTTTTCACTGCCTATGGCACAGGACTCAATGATCGTGAATTCCATGTGCACACTTTTTAAGGGGCCATGGTGACTTTCAGTGTCCATGCCATTTTTCCATAGCAAGGGCAGGAGTGAAGAAGATCTCAAACGCAGACCAGAGAAATTATGGATAGCTTTCAGGCCCACTCATACCATCTCAGGCATTCCTGACACTTCAATCCTCAGCTTCCATTATACCCCCAGATACAATGGACCAACAAAGAAGTGACATTAAGGAACATGAATCATCTTGTAATACACCCAGAAACAAAGGGTTTATTTTTTTTTCACCTTATGTTTCTGTTTGCAGTCAGCCTGACAATGCCAAACATAGGCATCTGCAGATGAAGAAAGCATCAAAGAGCAGTTGTGTCAGCCAGGGTCATCCTCTCGCTTGGCCTCCACATACACATGCCAGAAATGTGAGCAATCAAATGATGCAGTGATCCAATTTACCTCTGCCCTACCACATTCTGGTAGATGATCCATTACCATTCAACATCGGAGAGACTAGTGTCTCTGTATCCTACTTGTAAACATCTAAGAGAAAAACAAACAAACAAACAAAACCAAAAAAACTGCATGACTCAATTCTCTACATCTGTAGGAGGAAAAATATACTACAACCATTTTATAGATAGGAATGAGAGCTACAGACAATTTTGTGATTCCCGTTGTCACGCAGCTACTGTGTGAAGGAAACACTTTTCTGTTTCCCTCAACCACAAAGATCATATTTTTTGTATAACCAAGGTTGGAATATAAGTCATGGAGTATTCACAAATTGTGAAGCCACAGAACATCCCTGGGGGTTATCTGGCCTGAGAACTTCTTTGAATTAATTTCTGTTTGAAGCAGAATGAAGAAAAAAAAAAATCAAATCCTGTCTTAAAGATTTCTATTAATGCAGAGCTCATAACAAGTCCTATAACATTTTTTTCAGGGCCTAATTATCATAGTTGTTAAAGATGGGTACCTTATTTCTAGTTTAAATTTGTCTATTTCAGCTTCTAACCACTTGATCTTGTTATATACCTTTCTCTGCTCAACTGGAGAACCCTCAGTTGTACAAGTCCCTCTTCCTCTCTTAAGGTTAAAAGACAATACGCAACACTCATTTGCTGAGGGATGAGACTCAAATCATAGTACCCTGGCATCTATTAATTCATCAAATTTCACACTCTAGCAAGGAAACTATTAAACACAATACTAAGAAATGCAACCACAGCATGCCATAAATAATGCTTTCCTTGCAGGTCTCTTCTTTTACAATTCTGCCATAGACAGTGCAAACATATTTATTATGTTGAGTATTTAATTGCATAAAATTCAGAGATTAGGAACATCCAATTCCCACTATCACCATGATTTAGCCCCAAGTACACAAGTAAGATTTTGTGGGTTTCTATTGATTTTATCATAATTGTGGCTTGAACACACCATACAGAGAAGAGAGTTTAGTAGTGCTACAGAAACAAAAACTCTCAGTTTCTTGACTTGGGGTAAATTATTTGCTATATTACCATACTATAGGGTGGTATGCGCACACACACTAGGATTATCAACACAAGATCCAAACGGTTCGATACGTATACGTAATGTCACACTAGAAGGCATTTATATGTAACCATTTCACATCTATCCTTATTTAAGGCACATTCAGGTTCATATTCACATGTATTACATACAACTATATCATGTTCTCAAAAAGCAGATGTGTTCAGATCCACACACTATCAAAAAAGTGTTATCTTCAATTATGCTAAAGGAGGACCTATTTTGTACTGTCTATTGTATATCTGATCATTTGACCTCATAAATCAATTTTCCCATGCAATTACATTAGGTAGATGACTAACACAGAAGCACTAATAGGAAGAAGTGGCATGATGGCTTCTGAATTAAATATGACTTGCCCAGTTCCACCTTATTCCCAACCTATGGGGCTAAGGAAGTCACACCAAAGCCTCTGGAGCAAGAGTTGAGTTTGCATTGCCACAAGGACCAACATTCACCACCTATGCCATGAAAATTAGGTCCCTCTGCTCTGTAAACACCACATAAGCTAAACCAGTCTGTGCAGAAATATAAAACCTGAGAGTTGTGTGCTGAGTCCTGACAGGTGGATTTGCACACAAACCTGGCAATGAGATGTCTTGCAGCAGTACTCAGAGGCCACAACAGGTCTAAGGTTTGCTTCCAGCCACCATGCCAGCCACTGGTCAGACTTGCTCTGAAATAGCACACGCTACTCTCATCACCTGTGCTTGCAAAGGAGGAAACCAGACAAAGCAAGTTTCGAGAAAGCCTTTGAGGATGAACCAAACAACCCAGAGCCTGTTTCACAAGAAGAGACTAAGACAACATGGCACTTCTAGCCTAACGAGACAAAGAGGTCACTACTGTCTATAAATACTCCATGAATGGGGAAGAAAATATATGAGCTGAAGAGCAATACTGGCACCAGAAAAAAAGGTGTCTGAACTGCCTATAAGTGAGCACATACTGGGAATTAAAATAGCATTTCTAACAATCATCAGACTGAAGTTCTGAAATAGCCGTCCAGAAAAGAATCAGACATCACAAAACTAACAGGTTTTATATTCTTTAGAAGATATGCAGCTGCATGTCATGGGACTCAGGAAGTCCTTTGCAATCCCATGTTCTTACACTGATAAAGGTAAATATTGTAAAAAACACATAAGAAGGCACAGTCTAAGTCCCAAAGGGCCAATAAACATTAGAAAGCATTTACAACTAAGCTGAAGGATGGTGGGGGAGAGAAACTGTCCTCCGTGTACTGTTCCCAAGAATGTTTTAAGTCTCCAAAATAACTTCACTGTAGATGAGCATATGCTGTAGGTCACATGGCTTCCCCTATTATACAGGCAATTGGAGTAGATCATTATAATGGCCACTTCTGGCCTTAAAAATCCATGGATCACAAGACAAGGTAAAAATTATATAATCATCAACAGAAAACCTGAAATTCTACTCCCATTCACTCAGCACTGAAAACTCAATAGCTGATTCAGATATTCGCAAATATTTTCCTAGCCGGGAAACACAGCCTGACCTAGGGCTCACGCAAAGGCTAAACATAAATTCCAAAAACATCTGATCTGTATTTGACAAGAGCCCAGGGACACCTTCACAGCATTCATTTTTGCATTTCTTTGTCATCATTTAACATGATCTGGAGAAATGTCAATCCCCAGATAAAAGAAAAGAATACACCACTAGAAGTCAAAAGTTTTAAGTAAATACAGGAAACAGAGTTTAACATGAGGATAAGAGACAAAAAGCACTTATCCTAAGAAAGCATGAACAGACTGTATAGTTGCAATCTTTCACACAACTTTTGAAGCAGAATCATATCTATGACTTTTAGAAGTCCTTCCATAGGAACAGGCAAGACATAATCCCAGCCTCACCCACATTTCACCTCCTGCAACTACACTACCTCGTACCAATCTACATGTTCAGCCCAGCACACTGTTCAAGTAGTCAGCCCCGCTGCCCAACTCCAGGGACAAAATACATCAAATCCCTTAAAAAAAAATTACAAAACAAGAGTATAGTGATCACTGAGCTTCCTCTAGAAAATACCCTCGGAGAAGTGTAGACAAAGTGACTTCTAAAGCAGACTTTACATGCACACAAGTCCTCTACATGGCTGAACAGATGCCAAGTCTGAGAAGAACTCTGGGGATCTTCAGATGAGAGAGAGTATCTAAAACCTGCACAAAACAAATATTCATGGTCTATAAATACACACAGGCATATTCCTCCTCCTCTCTCCACAGAGCAGAGACTCCCACTACAAAGTGTCTTGCAACATGTCAGACATATTGACAAAGCAAGCAGAAGTTTGGGGTTTTTTCTCTGCTCCACATAGCAAGGCCATGTTCTTTATTCCTACTGTTTGAATATTTATCCCTCCCTTTCTTCTCCATCTTCTGCCTCGAGCTAGAGGCTTGTCTGCTGTCTCTTCATATTGGAAACACGCAAGCTTGTTTGGTTTAAAAGGTCAATCACAGCTTGTTTGTACTAAGTCTCTGATGCAAAAATCTCTTACTATGAGCTTGGAAAAATACTGCAGAAGAGACTATGCTGGACAGCGGAGGGTGAGGTCTGGGTAACATATTAGGGGCATAGGCACACAGTTAAGGCACTGTGGCTTCCTGAGACAGCATCCATCAATGGAAGGGTTCATAGGTCTCTGTTCTTGGTCAACAGTAAATAATACAATTTAATTCAGCTCATAACAAGAAAGGTTTAACCCAAATGAGATTGCCCCATATTCATCATAAGCTAAGAGCATCCACAGGGATGGTGACCATCAGACTGATGCCCCATATGTTAATCTAAAACAATTGTCAGTGAGTCACAAGATTTAACTCCTCAACATCAGGAAAGGGGCTTAAAACAACACTAGTTTTGTTTTACAGAAGAGGAATGAATAAGGCTATTAAGGCTGACATTTCTATGATCATGGGTCATACTATATTCTAGGACATTTTAAAGATGTCCTGCAATTAGTTTGGGTTGGTAGTTTGTTTTCACTGTTTTGTTTTAATGCATATAAAAACCCTTGAAACTACAACACAACATTTTAAAATCTATGTAATCAATGGCATGTTCCACTTACTTTAATGGCAACAACTATCAAACTAAACTGGATAGAAAGTGTGGTGCCATTGTTTAATTGTCTAATTTTGCAATGCTGAGCTGTGTGTCATAAGCTGTCCATAGGTAACAGAGAAATTTGTCAATCAAAAGCTGTCCAAAGCAGATGTAGTGGATCCTATTCCCCGCTTGCTTTGGTATATTGTGTAGCCACAAACTATCTGCCACATCTTTCAATTTTAAAAAAAATTAAAGGTTGCAGTTTTCCATTTCCATAGCCTGCCAGGGTATCTTTGCAGAACCACGTGTTATTGTGTTGATAGCTGATGGTACTGCCAAGGCCACTCCATGAGTATTACTTCTCGGCCTGCATGAAATGCTGCGAGGATGAACATTATCCTCCACCACTGGAGGAGACCCTGAACCCCAGAGCTGAGTGCCAGCAGTAAAAAGCCCATCAGGAAATAGAGTAAGCGTTCCCTCACATTATACACCCACAAACCCCTTTACATCCACATTTCTGTGCTCTGTGTGCTGTAGGCCATGGAATCCATATGCTTTTTCCTCTTTTTCCTCCTCCCCTCAATTGCCAGAATAAAAAGAATTAAGTTTCTTTTCCACCCCCAGGCCCGCCTCTCTGCCATCTTCGGAGCAGTTGTTTTCCACAGCATAGCCAGCCACCCTGGTCACTCCAGGACCTTAAGTAAAAACCTGACCAAACCAAACCAGGAGAAGTCTCTGTCAATTCAAAGACTAAAAACAGATTTTTAACTGGGCTTAAGAGGGACTAGCTCTTGGCACATTATTTCCAACAGTTATTGATGGCCTTTCATAACTCACTTAAGGACTCCACTCTGCCCTGCCACTTACAAGGCCATCAATAACCACAGAAAATAATGTAACCTGAGAGAGGCCAGAGCAGAACCTCCCTCTCCGAAATCTGTCTTTACCTATGTAGTCTGGGGTGAACCACAGCATTGAGCAGCTCAGTAGGACAAGCTTCAGCTGACACCCACGCACCAGTGAGGAGCAGCACTCCTCTTCTGTAAGTTAGCATGTTCACTCTAAAAGAGAAAAAAAATCTCCAAGAAAAAGTCTACTGTTTCATTTTTCTTCTGTGTGAAAAAGTGCAAGTCCCTGTCCTGTATAATCAGAGACAGCCTTGGAGCAAACACCCACATAGCACCCTGCTGCTATTCATTAATTGCTCCAGCAGCTCGCAATGAAATCCCTAGAGAAATTTTATAGCCATTCTGTAACTCTACACGTCTGCTTGAAGAGACCCCAAACAGACACATAGACACACACACACACAGGCACCCATCACACAATAGCAGATATTTGAGAGCTTGGTCCCTGTGGAATATCAGAGAGGTGCTACACATACAAGAAGTAGAAAATCAGTGACCTCCACTTATGACACATGGTGAAATACAACTGTGTACAAGCCACACCTGCCTGCAGAGCGTATCAATATATTAATTGCACAATATGTCTTGGGAAATTCCAGTGAGGTATATGACATTCAGGGAGAAATGCTTCAACAACTAAATATCTAAGAGCAAAGCAGCCAAGAGGGTGCAAAGAAATGAAGTGGAGGTGTTCATTACTCCATCAAGACAACAGGAAAGGCCAGAAGTCACAGTTGCAATAGATAATAGATCCTCCCTCAATTGCTGTTCTCAGATACACACAGTTCTAGTGTAGAGAGTCTACATTTTGTTGTGGGAAGAAAGTGATTAAAGTTATCCAAAGAATTAGGGGAAATAAAGTAACATTCAGCTCTACTGAAGTCAGAAGCAGTTTTCATTGGCGTCAGTAAGGCTAGAAAGTACTTTTTTATCCTTAATTTTTTATTAGATGCTTAAGGCAGATGATATTTCATAATCAAAGACACCAATAAGCCCAGAAGACAGAATTTTGAGCTGTTCTTTTTTTCTGAAGTTTAACCTGGGCATTTCCAAAAGACAGGTGAACTTCCTCTGTGTTTTGTTGACATTTAGAGCACAGGAAAAAGTCTTAAGGATGCTTACATCGCAGCAGATGCAAACTGTCATGGAAACTCACACTTTTTGTCTCCAGTCCAGCATCCTGTTCTGGTTCAGATCAACCCTCCTTGTCCTGCTTCAGAAACTGCAGTTGTCGGTAAAGACATAAAACCTGGTTAACTCTATTAGCTTTACAACATCATGTAATAAAGCATCATCTCATTTCCCACTGCTGCCAATTTATGCTGCAGCCCTTCTGGCCTGGGCTCCTTTTGCTCTTTCCATTCAGTCTGTTCCAGACATGCACTGCAGGCTGCAGCCTTTTTGAACTGCCCACCTTACCTGTGTGCACGCACTCTAGAACAATATGAATATTACATGTAGCAGCATTTACAGCAAAGGATATATTAAGTCCTATATTTTAATGCCACTTTTAGTATGCCTATAAAAAGACTCTATGTAAAAGACTGGGTTATGTATTTTTGTGCTGTATGGGAACAGAGTACAAGTGAGAGATGGCAGACAGGAATGCTCCAATCCAGGTGCAAGCAGCCTTTGGCAACCAGCATCTGCATGGGATTTACAGAGAATGCTGTAAAACTTATCTCCCTGCAAGCACCACAGCTAGTTGAGTCCATAGGATTTTTACATCTCAGGAGGCTTCCAATGAGATATCATATTAGAAGTGCTGGTGAATGTTATCCCTTGCAGTAAGATTACATGCTGCTCTTCAATTTCTCTGTAACAACTCAAAAATGTGACATCTTTACATCTCATTGTGTGCACTCCTACAGCTTATACGAGAGGGCCAGAAGGATGAGGAATGCCTGCCAGACACTTTTAACAACATTCGATGATATTTGGAGCCTTGTCTCATATTTGTCCTTACTTCTTTCAAACTGAACTAGAGCACAAGGAACAATTACAGCTTCACAAGTGTGTCGCCTCCCTCTGTGTTACTCCTGTTACTGTACTTCAGTTCTGGCCTGAAGAGACTTCCCAGCAGCAAAAGAACATTTATTCTCCATGCAACTTTTGGTTTCCTTGAGAGAGTAAACATATAAAACAAGCAGGACTAGGAGTACTTTAAAGCATGGTTAGCTGAGATTGCTACAAGGCTTTTTTTTCCCTGGAATCTCATGCCAAGAGTGACATTCCTATAAGAGGCAGTGTTTCCTAGCACCCCTTCCCTAAAATAACAGAGACACTTACCTGGGAATTAGGTCATTAAAGCAGAGGGCTTGACTCACAATGAGACATGGATCAATAAGTGACCTTTGACGGAATGGAGCTACTGATCAATGATTACTTTTTTATTAAATGATTCTTTTCCTGTGCCAGCAGGGACTCTTGCCTCTCACACAGCATTAACATTAACCTTTGCACACAAGGATTAAAGGAGATGACACCACAAAGGACTGTCAAGGAAGGAGTGAGCAGGAGAAGAAAAGGCAAAACAGAAGCTCAACCCAAGGAAATGCACCGTTCTCCTCTACTTTGATTGTTGGCTCATGCTGCCCAATTTCACCATCACTACTTCACTCTCCCCTATTTGTTGTACGTAAATGCTGGCAGGTCAGTCTGAGAAAGAAGGCAGCTCTCAATATGATTTAAAAGGCTGGGAAATGAGGGGTTCTCAGTGAAAGTAAATGGGGAAAGGTGACACACAAGAAGGCCATTACATAAATAAATTAGCCATAGCACCAGAATGAAAATCAACATCTACTGTGCTGACCCACAGTTCCCAGGCCCTCAGCTGATGGCAGACACAACCTGAAGCCTTTCTATTTCACTGTCTGGCTCCATCCCAAAACACTTCTGCTTTTATCCATGCCAGCCTGTTCAACTTCAAACAATTTGCTTCTCCTGAGTGGACATCATCAGTCACCAATCTGTGAGAGCTATTTTGTGAGATGAGGAAAGAAGACCCTTAGGGAAAAGCACAGCTGATCAAACCTGCTGTGCTTGGGACTTGAGTTCAGTCTTAACCCAGATTTCCTGGGATGACCCTGTACTCTAATCAGGTGTGCCCTTTAGCAACATGCCCAAAGCAGGAAGACCAGGTGGCAAGTTTTTAAAACCTTGCACAGATGAGAGACTGCAAGCATGACACAGGAACAGGAAAAACTTCAGATGGGAGAGAAACAGCTTCTTTCTAGTTTTGAGGGTGGCATGCTCCAGCCTGACTTTTTCTGTGAAGGTTCTGCTGGCTTCTCCATATACTTCTTTAGATCATATATCTCACAGGAATTGAAGGGAGGATGATCACATGTTCTCACACAGTCTGCCTTCATTACTCCCAGTACATAGTCCTCAGTGAAGCAAAACATCTTTGTCTTCATGTAGTTGCAAGAAGCCAACTTCCATTTGAGGCTCAGATGAGGAGAACAACATGATGCTACAGGCAGCTCAGCCCTCAGCAAAAGAAAACATTTGGCTAAAGGGAGAAACATGGAAAACAGAGACAAGGAGTATTGAGCCCAGCTTCACTCCATACATCTTGCATGTATATGGTTCACCACCATATATGTCGAAAGCTGACACTCAAGGAGAGCTTGGACAAATGCGAAGTCCCTCCCCTCTCCAAGAACTAGGAGACATGGTCAGTATGCCTTCAGAAGGCAGTTGATAAAAACTGAATAAAAATTGGCATTTTCTTCCCTAGTAAGCTTTAAAAAATAAGTGCAAGTTTCTAAATTTGAACAGATCTTACACTGATTTTAAAATAACAAAAACTTACAAAGATTTCTTGCTATTTGTCTTGGATCCTAAAATAAGCTGTCATTGGCAAACTGTGTTCCAATAAAGAATATTATCTAAAAAAGAAAAAAAAAAACCACCAAACATTATTCTATTTGAGTCCATTTTTATTTGCTATTTTTACAAGCAACATCTAGGATTAATAGAACTGAAGGATTAGAAGGGAAAATTCCTTTCACCTAAATGCTTACTCCATGCATTTGACAGCATTTTGTGTCAAGTCAGTATTACTCTTTCTCTTGTAAGCAGTCAGTTCCCCAGTTAGTCGAGCTGAATTAGACCCATACAAATAGGGAAGGAAAAATACCTACGGAATGTAACTACAGAAACTCAAATATTAGCAAGCAAGCCCAAGGAGAGCACTTCGTTTTCCAGCTAAGTAAAAATCAAGCTGCTGGGTACTCCTTAAATACCAAAAATGCACTGAAAATCTGCCTCAAAATAAACACACATTTCCCATCAGGCACAAAAACATATTCAGCATTCAACAGACAGTGTCAATATTGGCTATGGTGTCTTTCTTCTTATTTCAGTAGAGCGCACGATCTGCTTTTTCACACACTCTACCCAAGAAACGAGACATCTATGATTCATTCTGCAACCTACCTCTCCAGTCACACACCTAGAGGGAAGGCATGTTGAATGTTTTGGGCGTTGTTTTTACATCAAAGAATAAAAATACTAAAAGAACTGCTTTTCTTTTGGGATTTTGTTCCTCCTCAAATGAGTCTCATCATTTGATTTTTTGCTTCCGCATTTCTCTATGCTTCCCCCACATCCAACCAATTGCCTGGCATTCTTTGTCTTCCCAGAGTTTGTCTCCTTTCCCACCTTTCTCCTTCTGGACACTCCCTCCAGTGCTGCCTCCTGGCTCTCCCCTCTCCCTTTCTGTGCCAAATCGGTCAGGCTCTTACGCAGCTTGTGCAGCTGTCAGTGGGGTCAGCACACACACAGAGCTCTGTTAGATGTACACTACATAAATCAGGAAGCTGCTTTCTGCTCTCTTTATTCACTCTCTTCACTCAAAAACTTTTTCTCTAGTCCTTCTCTGTCCCAGCTGCTTTCCCTCATCTCTCCTACTTCCCTATATCCTTTTACCTCACCCAGAGCTTAATCATTTTCTTCATGTTTCTCTCTCGCTCTTAAAACTTCCTATTTTTTACCTATTCTTGACTTACTTCCTCTTGCTTCTTTTGCTACCAGACTGTCATCTGTGCTCTTTGCCCCAACCACATCTTCAGTACCACTAAATCCTTTATTATACTCCTTTAATTTGCTCCATTTCCTCCTTTGAGTCCTAGCACTGCCAGTTCCCTATCACAACCTCTGGCTTTGTGGTTGGTCCCATCATGAGGGTTTTGGCTTTTAAGAGAATGGGACATTCTTCAATGACTATAACCTGTTAGGGAGAGATGGGATCTGTCTAGAAGAGACAAGAGAATCTTGGCAACAGGATGGCCAGCTCAGTGAGGTGGGCTTTAAACTGGAGAACTCAGGAGGCGGAGTCCAAAATGTCAACACTCATACCATTGCAACTGATTGGGGAATAAGCCAGGCCAACCAGAGCAGTGACAGGTGTTCCTTAGCTGCCTCCCAAGATGACAGCCAAAAGACCAACCACCTCAAGTATATGAATACCAAGGTATGCAGCCTGGGGAACAAACAGGGGGAACTGGAGCTCCACACCCAATCAGAAAGCTATGATAGCATAGGAATAACTGAAACATGGTGGGACAACTCACAATCTCACCATGGAGAGCTATAGGCTGTTTCATAAAGGCAGGCAGGGAAGAAGAGGAAGAGGAGTTATGATCTGTGTTAAGGAGAACCTGGAACATTTAGAAGTCAACTACAATGATTGTGGAAGCCTTATCAAATGCCTCTGGGTCAAGATCAGAGAGGTTGTCTCCAAGGGAGATATTACAGTAGGTATCTGTACCAACCTCCAAACCAAGACGATAAGGCAAATGAAACAATATTTGGATCACTTGAGCAAGCTATGGGTCAACAGAACCTGGTTCTTATGGGTGACTTCAACTACCCAGACATTTGTTGAAAAATAAATACAGCAGCTCACATGTCATCCATCAAGTTTCTGGATGGCGTAGAGGAGTTTCCTCATGCAAATATTAGACATGCCAACCAGGAATGAGGCACTGATGGACTTGCTACAAACCAAGGAAATCTGCTTTGTGGTATCTCAGCCAGTGATAGCCTTGGCTGCAGTGATCACAATATTGTTGAGTTTGGGATCCTGCTGAGCACACTGAAAGTTAGTACTGGGACAAAGTTTTTAGATTTTAAGAGAGCAAACTGCAGCTTGCTCAGAGCTCAGTTGGGAGGGTTTCCATGGGAAGCTTCCATGGAGGAGAAAAGAGCTAGCAAGTGCTAGGAGTTTTTCAAGAACTCTCCTGGAAGCACAAACCCAGTTCATCTCCATTAAAGGTAAGTGAAGGAGGCAGAACAAGAGACCCCCTTAGGTGAACTGTGAGCTTTTGAGTCTGCTCAAAACCAAGAGAGAAGCATACCAGAGATGGATAAGCTGATGAATACCCATTGAGAACTATAAGGGCATTGTTAGAGCATGTAGAGATGCAGTTAGAAAAGCAAAAGCTCAGCTCAAATTGAAATTGGCCGAAGAGGTGAAAAACTACAAGAAAGGGTTCTTCAGGTACATAAACAACAAGCAGAAACAGAAGGAAAACATCGGCCCACTGTAAAACAGGGGAGGCGAATTAGTCACCAACAACACTGAAAAGGCAGAGGTTCTCAACACTTTCTTCACCTCTGTCTTTACTAGCACTTTTGAGCCCCAGACCTTGGGAACAAAAATCCAGGTTGACGCAAACACAAACCCACCGACAATTAAGGAAGAGCTGGTATGTGAACAGGAGCTCAATCCCTACAAATTGATGGGCCCTGACAATATCCATCCAAAGGTGTTAAGAGAGCTGGCTGACATCTCTGCGAGGCCTGCTCTCCATAATCTTTGAGAAGTCATGGAGATCGAGGTTGTCCCAGAACACTGGAACAAGGCTAATGTCACCCACATCTACAAGAGGGCTTAAAGGAGGATCTGGGAAATTACAGGCCCATCAGTTTTACTTCAGTCCCTGGGAAAGTTATGGAATGAATCCTCCTGGGAGCAATCACAAGTCAAATGAAGCCCATTATTTGGAATAGCACAGATTTGCTAAGGGTAAATTATGCTTCACAAACCTGATCACCTTCTACAACAAAGTAACCTGCACAGTTGATGTGGGGTGAGCAGTGGACATTGTCCATCTGGATTTCTCCAAGGTTTTCAAAACTGTTTCCCCACAGCCTCCTCCTAGAGAAACTGTTTGCCTTATGATGTAGACAAGTGGTCTGTGGGGTGGGTGGGAAACTCACTGACAGGCCACACCCAGAGGGTGGTGGTAAATATCTCCTTTTCAAACTGGCAACCTATCACAAGTGGGGTGGCCCAGGGATCCATTTTGGGCCCAACACTGTTTAACATCTTCATAAATAATCTGGATGATGGGATCAAGTGTAGCCTGATGAAGTTTGCCAGTGACACCAAACTGAGCGGGGAAGTGGACACTTCAGAAGGAAAGGCCACCCACAATGTGACCTGGATAGGCTGGAAGAGTGGGCTAACAAGAACCTTATGGAGTTCAACAAAGACAATTGTAAGGTCTTGCTCCTGGGAAAACATAATGCAGGAGTGCAGCACAGGCTGGGATCTACCTGTCTGAGGAGCAGTTTGTGTGGAAAGGGACGTGGGGGCTCTGGTGGACAATATGAGTGATCAGCATGCTGCTGTGGTAAAGAAAACCAACAGGATGCTGGGCTGCATCAACAAGGGCATGTCCAGTACAGAAGTTGTTATTTTGCTCTACTTGGTGTTTGTCAGACCACACCTGGAATACTGTGTTCAGTTTTGGTCCCTGCTACACAAAAAAAGATGTGGACAGGCTGGAGAGGGTCCAGAGAAAGGCCACAAAGATGATCAAAGGACTGGGAAGCCGCCATATGAGGAAAGGCTGAGAGAACTGGGCTTATACAGCCTTGAGAAAAGAAGATTTAGGGGAGACCTCATCACCATGTTCCAGTATTTAAAGGGTGGCTACAAAGAAGATGGAGAGTCTCTTTTTACAAGGAGTCACATGGAAAAGAAGAGGGGTAACGGGTACAAGTTACTCCTGCGGAGATTCCAATTGGACACAAACCAGAAAATTTTTCATGATGAGAACAATCAGCCATTGGAATAATCACTCCAGGGAAGTGGTGGATTCCCCAACATTGGACACTTCTAAGATTCAGCTGGACAGAGTGTTGGGGCATCTTGTCCAGACTGTGCTTTTTCAAAGAAAGTTTGGACCAGATGATCCTTGTGGCCCCTTCCAAACTGGTATTCTATGATTTAAAATCATACCCTGTCTCCTCCTTCTCTCAAATAGCACAATCTTTCACTGGGAACTGACTGCTTATATATGAAGCAATTATCAAACCTCTTCACAGGGGTACATGATGATGTACCAGTGTTAAGAGGGTGGCTTACTAAAAACTGATTGGAAGAGATAAGTGAAGCCTTGATTATCAAGGCTGACTCCATTCAAAGCTCAGACAAAGGTTTGGACTGACTGTTCTGGGGCAACTTATCCCTAGAAACAAGAGAAAAAGCACTTAGCTGAGACATTTTGGCTATGGACTTATGGCTAAGTAAGGACACCGAGAAGTTCCAAGGCAAGCAACAGGGGTGAACCGCAGCAGCCAAATACCAGAGAAGTCATTTACCTCTTCAGAGTTCAAACTCTACACACAGGCAGCAGGCAGCTATGTAAGGTAACTTTCCAGCTACTTAAAGAATCTAAGAGCAATGAGTCATTGGGGCAGCATTTATTATGCTAAGAGTTTCACCTGGAAAATGAGAGAAGATAAAGAAAGTAGCACCTGCTTAGTAGACTGACCAGTGAGGCACACTGGGGGACAAAGAAACACAAAACTCAACCCCTAAGCAGTGAGTCAGGATGGAGCCTTTCAAAGTCTGACGCATGATCCTCTGCATGAAAGCGGACCTGTTGCTCCCACACGTCATAGGAAGGTTGCTTATAGCATCACCCCCAAACTTATGGCAGGTTACACTGTGACATGACATACTACCTAGCCAGATGTAAAGGTGTGTGTGTGGGTGGCAGAGGAGAAGGCAGTCAGAGAAGTGAATGAGCATGCAGGCAGCTGTGATTGAAAACTCTGAAAGTCTAAGGTCTCTGCAAACACTCAAGTTAAAAGCAGAGGCAGCCTGCTGGATCGATTATGCATGCACGCCACCTAAAACACAGGCTGCTAAAGTGCCAGAGCTCTTCTAGATAATTTATAGGCTAGTGTTAGTATTCACAGAGCAGTGAGCAAAGTTCAAAGGAATGAGGTGGAGAATAAAAGTTTGAGCCTTATGAAAACACTGCCACAGCCACCATGAGTCTCAGCTCCACAAAGGGCCTCACTTTTGCTGGATACAGGCAGAATCCAGCAGACATTATCAAAGCAGGAGCCAGCAAGTGCCATCCGTGGCACAGGGGCAGAGAGTTGAGGGAAAGTGCACAACCAGAGCAGGCAAAGTTGGCAAGTGTCTGAGCACATGCTTGCTTGGCTTTGGGGAAAGTATGGGAGAGCTGCATGCCAAACAGCCTGTATCCCACCTTCTCCCACAACCCTTCCCCACAATCCCCTTGATTCTTCTAGGCCTGCCATACATCAAATTCCCTAGGCTACCTCTGCCATAGAGCTAAACACCAAGCAGGGAATAACTAAAGACCTTCACATGCTTTTTTTAATTATGGTCTCACCAGGATTTCAAGTCAGGACTTCAGAGAAGAAATTAATTATACTAAGCCACCCAAAATGCAAGCTTTATTTGGGTGAGCTTGAGTTTTCCAACTTTATCACTGCCTGAGCCTCTTAGCCATCTAGTTTTCAGGAGAGAAAGATGGGAAGACAGTGAGGTCTTCAATTTACTAAGCCCTATGTCTGCTCACGTTTGAGATTAGACACAACACCAACAGCATTAGAATAAGTACTGTGTGGTTGACTTCAGCAGAGATGTAAAGCAAAGCTGACTCGCCTGTCTTCCATCCCTGCAAAGCTATTATAAAACCAGATTTTAGACAGACATACAGGTGTGCACTGTGTACTGCCACTATTTAGCATAACAATCTAGCACAGGAAAAGGAGGACAAAGGAAAGCCCACTGTACAGCCAGGATCAACTAAGGGGTTTAACCTATAGTTTACTATTGCACGCAGATACAAACTTGAAATTCCTTGTCATGACACCTTTTCACAGCACTCAGCATACTCCTCTCCAACCTTATTCATTCCAGAAGAAACTTATCTGAAGGTACAAGTAATTTTCTGATCTAGGAACTTTTCTAAATTAAGCTCCCTGCCCCTTGCAATACATACCTGAACTGGGAAGGCACACAGGAATTTGGTATCATACAGGGTGCTGCTAGTATACCAACAAGTACTCATCTCACTCACCTCTTCCTGCAGGTTACAGTCTTCTGGGACATTCTGTCTGGGTACAGTACTTGAGGGTCAATCAATTATAGAAAGATTTCTTTATTAAAGGCCACAGAGGGGCATTCTTCAGAGGCACAAATCACTTAGAATGAAAACCTTTTGTTCTACATTTGGACAGCAGCACACACAACAAGATTCTTGTGTATGACTAGGGAATACAGTAATAGAATTAAATAGATTAATAGTCACTTAAACTAGTCTCCTCTCCATGCAACTACAATATAATGTTGGATTTTTCTCCATAGAGTCTGGAGGACTAGAGTATTGATAGATGCCCATTCTTTTAATCATGGGAGGGTGGGCAGGGTGTGGGGGAAGGTGGAGAAGGGATTAAAATGAGGAACCTGTGTCTTTAGTGTCTTGAGCTATGGAACAGAATCTCCATGAAGTGCTGGCAGCATGTTACATGCAATATGTAACTTGATTAGTTTCATTTCTAAACATGTGGTGATCATCAGGGTCTTGGCAATTAATCTACAGTTACTCCACAGTATCATTCAGGTGGATTTTCAACAGCAATGTTATTAAAAGTCTGAGGATAAAGGTATATGGTGCACAGCACAGAATTTTGAAGGTTGGCAGCATCTGCTGATAAGTTTGACAACCATTAACTGAGAGAACAGTTTGGAATAGAATCTCAAGCCAATCCTAAGATGAAGAGTGTACTAAATGTGATTAAATACAATTGGTCTGTTGTTTATAATCTTCAACAAAGAGAATATAAACTCTTTCTATTGAATTTGAGACCCATTTTAGTGATAAGAAATAGAGATCGCAATTTGCTTTTGTCATGAAATAACTCAATAGCAGAATGAAAAAACAAAAAAAGTTTGTGCCTCCTGCCCTTTCCATTTGATTATTTATCTATGACAGTAAAAAGAAACGAGGTGTCAGAAAAAAACAAACAAACAAACAAACAAAAAACTTCAAATGAAGTGCATGAAAACATCTGGACAGAGTCCGTCAAAAAAATGCTTTAAGGCAGGCAGAAAAGACTTACATGGAGATAGAGAGAAGAGATATAATGTGTTTAACACAGAGAGAGACAAAAATTACAGAGAACAACCAAATCCAAAATGACATATAAATCAGTTTACAAACAGAACCATTTTCCCAGCACAATTATGGTGACAGAAGAATCACTGGAGAGCTTTAAGAAATCATTCGCTGAGCACTTACATGGGATAATCCAGCAACAGGGCCCAGGAGACCTGGTTGATCTTGAAGAACAAACTCTTCAAAGCACCAGAACAGTTCAATTCAATGTGTGGGAAGCCAAGCAGGTGTGGAAAGAAGCAAGCGCCTGAATGATAAACCCCTGATAGAGCTCAAACACAAAAGGAAAGAAAAGGAAGGTGAAAGTGGAGGTGTGCTCCCCAAGCGGAATACTGAAACTATGCCTCAATATGTCTGGACAAAAGTTAGGAAAGCTTGAAATTGCATGAAAATTCTGAAGATGTGAAAGGCAGCAAGAAGGGCACACTGGTAGGAAGAGGATGACTAAGGAAACAGTGGGCCCAAAGCTGAGTGGGAAAGGGGACTAGTAGTAAAAGCCATAGATAACACTTACATCCTCGATGCTATTTTCACCGTGGCCTTCACTGGCCAGGACTGTTCTCTGCCTTCCTGCTCCATGTGCCCAGTGGAAGGATCCATGGGACAGAAGTACTACCCACAGCAGGGGAAGACTGAGCTAGGGACCACTTAAGCAAACTGAGCATACTCAAGACCCTGGGATCAGACAAGTTGCCTCAACAACACTGAGGGATGCAACAATGGCTGATGTCACTGTGGGGTCACTCTATGTCACTCTAGAAAAGTAACGGTGACTGGAGGAGGCTCCTGGTGACTGGAAACAGTTAGATGTCACACCTGTATTCAAGAAGGAAGATTCGGGGAATTATAGACTGGTCATCAGTCCCTGTGAAGGCTACGTAGAAAATCCTCCTGGAATCCATTTCCAGGCATATGAATGACCAGAAGGTGACTGGGAACAGCCAGCATGAACTTACCAAGGGAAAATCAGCTGGATTGCCTTCTGTGATGAGATGACTGGCCCAATGGAGAAAGAGAGAGCACAACTTTCAAAACAGTCGCCAATAGTATAATTGTGAACAATTTACAGACAGCTGGAACCAGATGGATGTACTGTAAAGCTCCTGGAAAACTGACTGAACTACTGCACTCAAAGGCTAGTAGTCAGTGGTGCAAAACCCAGTGGCAGCCAGTTACTCACAATGTTCCTCAGGGATTCTTTGCTGAATTCACTCCATTTTTTCAATGTCTTTTTTGTACTGGAGAGCTCAGACCTGGGCACAGTAAGTATATGTAGCCCATGAGTGCTGAGTATGGGGAAATAATCCCATCCATTGACCTGCTGTCTATGCTTTTGCCAACACAGTTCTGTGTATGAGTAGCTTTCACCACTGCAAGGACCATCATGATGGTTAGGGGTCGGAACATAATATGCAAAAGAAGCTAGGAGAGCTGGGTATGCTCATCTCAAGAAGAGCTGAATACTTGGTCCTTATTCTCCATACTCTTCAGCTCTGAACCTAAAAACTCTACAGGCAGCCATGAAACCTCACCATCCACTAAGTGAGCATAAAGGACAAACTGAAGCATGGAGACATTCAGAGCCAAGAACCACAATGCTTTTAACTGCTTGTTTCCAAAGGTACACAGAATTCTACACCAAAGCCAGGAATAAAGCCCCAAACAGCCCCTTTCAATAAATCCTTTCCCTAAAAATGTGTTTTAGCACTAATGGTCCCATAATTCTGCAGTTTGCCTGTATTGGAGGATTCCTGGCAACAACTTCACCCATAAGTTAAATAAGACTTGGTCGGACAGTTCAAGCTTTAAGTTTTAGAGCATTTTAACTACCGACCATTACACATGCACTATAAAACATGCAGCTACATCTAGTATCCTATGATCACTTCTGGGCTGCTGAACAATAAATAGCATGGCAGGCCAAAAAGGAAAGGAGATGAGTGTTGGAAACTTAAGGGTTAGTAACGGTCACATTTACAACAAGCTTGTTGTTGTCGTACTGTGAGATGATAACAAACCGCATGGTAAAAGAGAGAAGACATCACAGCATCACACAAAGTTACTTGATATAATACAAATTCAGAAGGAGGGCACCCTAAAATTACCCAATGCCTATCCTGCATTTTGTAGACCTCTCAAGGTAACACCCAAACCAACACACACGTGTCCATGCAGCCTCTGGCATAGGCAGAGCCCCTTGGTAAGACACCACTTCAGCCAACAAACCTCCTGCATTATGCCACTTACTTTGAATGTTCATCCTGCTGAGATTCGTCAGTCTTTTCCCAGTATTGTTTTAAACACTCAGCATCAAAGTCCTGTGCTCATTGCCTGACTCTCTTTCAATAATAAAAAAGTACAGTTTCCCTTAAAAACTGCAGTGGACACTTAATTGCTGGATCAGTGTGCCTTCCTACCTACATGAGATGAATGATGGGAAGTTCTGGGACAGAAAAACCTCATCAAGTGAGAATTAAGCTGTTTAAATAAAACAGATGGAAGATGCACACACAAAAACACTAAAGCAAGGGACACAGCTTGAATTATTGTTGTAATCCTTTGCCACTTGCCTACAGAAAGCTTGACAACAGCTAAGCTGTCAACATGCTATCATACCACCCATCCTGCTGACCAGTCTTTGTTTTTCTGTACTCCTCCAGTTATCTGTGTCCATCTGTTGTCTCCTGTCTCATCTGTAGCTTGCTCGCTCTTTGGGGCAGGGAACATTTTTTGCCATGTGTTTGAACCAGAATTGTGTAGGTGCTTCCACAATAGGCAGGGATAACAATAACAATAATTAGGTTATATCTCACTATCTTCTTGGGTTGGAATGTTTCCCTCCTGATTCCACAGCACAATTATTACTTGGTGCAATATGTGGACTCATAAACAAATAATTATATCCCAACCTACCTTTGACCATTTCACCAGTCATCCTTCGGGGCCTGAATCTGCTGAGCTCTCCATATGCTCCAAATGGTGAGTGTGTGTCAACTCAGCTCCAGAAGAAACCAGCCTAGCAGTGCAGCAGAACTAATACCTTGCATATAACCCTTAGATTTTCCCTGGACAGAACAAGCTTCCTACACACAAACTGTTGCCTCCTACTTTTGTGTGTCAACCCTGACTCACTTCTAGTACTAAGAAGTAGAGGATCATATCTTCATTTTTCACACACTCTGAAGAATTGCAAGAGCATGCAGTTACAAGTTTATGTAAGAAGCTGGAAAATCGCTATATTATAAACTGTGCATAGACATAGTAGCCAAGTCCAACGTTGTCCAAGTTCAACAAGCATATATTCCCGCATGTTCTGTTAAACCAAAAGGAAGACATTTCCTTCTTTCAGAAGTGTTGTTAAGGGAACCAGCTCTCTGCACTAGAGATGTTCAGAAATTCACTCCTGGACCAAACTAGCTCCAGAAAGGCTGTTCATATAAATCTAAGATTCGGGAGAAAATACAAGTAACACACTACATAGTATGTCTCTGTTTTCTTTCTAGTAGGCACTGAAAGGTTTTGCTGAACCATCAGGGAAGGACGGTGCCATTCCCTGAGTAACATCCTCCTCTCTCGAATTGCCATGAGCCCCTTTCACAAGTACTGATGTATATGTCTACTAAATCAGGCTTTAGGCTCCCTCTTCTCAAAGCCACTGGGTGCTAATGCACCTCCCTGCAGTGCTTAATCCACACTACTCTGCTTTAGGCAAGTGGAAGAACAGATTGTTGCAGAGAGGAAAATCCTTTGCCCTTGCCCACTACATCTGGCAGAAGAGCACAGAAGAATCATCTGGCAGTAAACCTGCAGTACTTTTTAACAGGTGAAAGCAGAAGTGGAAGTCTTCTTTTCCTTCTCCAAATCATTTGTCCAAATCTTCCCAGTGTAAATTAATCAGTAACCAGGATAAGATTCTTGAATAACTTCCATTTTCCAGTTATGAGGATGCAGAAAGCTGGGCCAGCCTCCTGTTTGTTTGTTATCTGCAGAAATAGAAAAGCTTACAGTGCTGGATGCTAATGTGACACTGCTGAAACGCACAAGCTCCCTCAGGCCTTTTTGGGACACTCATTGTAGAACTGGATCATGCCAGGGGCATGGAAGGTGCTGCAGGGGCATTGCAGGGGGAGTGCTGTGCCCTGGCCCTGCCTCCCCACATTCCCACCACAACAGTGAGCGAGGAGAGAAGCCCGCCTTTCAAGGAGGGCAAGGGGTGTTGGGACCAGACATCAGGAGTTCAGGTGGCCCATTCACCTTCTGAATTGGTCAAAACTATAATAAACCAATCTAGATAAAATCTGGTGTCTCTCTGTCTCATCTGCTCTTAAAACTTCCTGTGATGAGGGCACAACCACCTCTCTCAGAAAGCTGTTTTCATGCTTAGCTACCCAAACACTTACAAAGCTGTTCCTATCACCTATCTCCACATCTGCCTTGCTACAAATTAAGCTGATTATTTTGTGCCCTATCCCCAGTGGACACAAAGAACAATTAATCACTGTCTTCTTAAAACAAGCTGCTAAACACTGGAAGACTTTTCATGTCCTTTGTCAGTCTTCTCTCCAGACTAAACCGACCTCGTTCCTGCAGCCTCTACTCACAGGTGGTGCTCACCACACCGGCTGCCCTCTCCTCATCTCCTTCTGCCGTGTCTGGTCTTGCTGCTCACACTGGACACAGTGCTCTGCTGTGGCTTTAGCAGCAGCTGCTAGAGTAGAAAAACTACTGCCTGTGTGCTACACGCGACATTCCTTTTAAATATACCCTAAAATGAGATTTGCTTTTTTGCAACGTCACCATGCTGTTGACTCACATTCAGTCTCTGACTCAGTGTAGTGACTCCCAGATCCTTTTCTGCTGTTCTGTTGCCTGTCTTGTTATCCCCCATTTTACATGTAGGCATTTGATTTCACCTTCCTAAGTGCAGTACTTACCATTTGTCTTTAATAGATTTTTTCTTATCAAATTTAGACTATTTTCCAGTTTAACAGGTATATGACACTATACTGTGCCAAGAAAGCAAATCAACTTCCTGCTCCATGTTACATATTAGCAACAAAGAGCATGGAAGCAATAACTACTGGTTTTAGGCAAACTTTCTAAGAGAGCTACTGTTTTATCAAAAGCCTATCAATTTGTTACTCCCTTTTCACTCTGCTTTTCTACCTGATATACTGTGGTCTTAGTAAAGAAACACTAGTTCACCCTAGCCTCATAAAATACATTTATTCAATGACATTATAATCCACTGCCAAAAAAGTACTGCAACATCACAGGCACCAGGGCATTCATGACCCACGTTAGTACCAAACAGAGCTGCTTGCAACTCATTAACTAGGTCAAATCAACCAACAAGGAAGACAGGAGACACATATAAAACCATTTATATTGAGCTAAATCCTTAAGACCCAGTTCAACAAAATTATGCCCTTTGGCCCACTGTTGTTAGATGCACACTCAATATGTATTATATTTGATTAATGACTTATATGAAATTACATCAAGGATCAATTTGTTACCTTGCATTTTCCCATAAAGCCCTTAACATTTTTTCCAGGTATGTACCACGTATTTTAAATGCAAATACCTGAAATTATGTTGTATCATACCTTCTCCCAAAGTGCTGCATGAGCTGACCAGACAAGACAGCAGATTTTGATCCCAGGACTTCAATGCAATACCAGGCATATGGAGTCCCTTGAGCAGGTTGGCCTTATTCCCATCACAAGATTCTTGCACTCACCATCTCTGCTCCCAAAGAAAGTCAAAACAGTCAGTAATTTAAAGATTATTTTCTTCATGATCCACAAAAAAATTGCAGTGTGTAACTGGCCATAGTAACAAAACGATTACAGAAACCGTAATCTCTCTCTCCCACAAATTAAAAAGTATGTGAAGGTCCCTTGACTGCATCTAGAGGAGGGCAAAAAGCTAGTGAAAGGGCTGGAAGTCATGAGGCTGAGGACTTTGGGTTTGTCTAGTTTGGAAAAGTGAAAGGGCAACCTCATTGCCCTCTACAACTTCCTGAGGAGGAGAAGTGGAAGAGGGAGCTGCTGGTCTCTTCTCCCTGCTATTCAGTGACAGAACACATAGGAATAGTTCAAAGACACAGCAGGGGAGGTTCAGACCAGGTATTAGAAACACTACAGGGAGGTTGACCAAACACTGGAATCGCCTTCCTAGAGGGGTGGTCGATGCCTCATGCCTGTGAAAGGCATTTGCACAGTGCCCTTAATAATATATTTTAACTTTTTGTCTCTTCTGAAATGGTCAGGCAGTTGGACTAGATGATCATTGTAGGCCCCTTCTCGCTGTAACATTCTATTCTATTCTCAGATACACAAAGCCTTCCTTTTATTGAACTCATAATGCTTTACAAGTGACAATTTTTAATTTTCAGTGGATGGAGAAAGTGATGACTAGTATGAAAAACTGTTTTGACACATTCTGGTAAAGAAATCCTGACTTCGGCTCCTTAAGTTAATACTTAAAGACCATTCTGCCTGTCCTGCTTACACTCCATATCACTGTAGTGATATTCATGTTTCATACATCAGTACATCCCGAGGGCCACTTGGCTGAAAAGCAGCTTTGCAAAAAAGGACATGGGAGTCCTGGTGGGTGGCAATTTGAACATGAGCCAGCATTGTGCCCTTGCACAGAAGGAGACTACTAGTATTCTGGGGCTGCATTAGGAGTGTTACTAGCAGGTTGAAGAATGGGATCTTTCCCCTCTCCTCAGCATTGGTGAAGCTACACCTGGAGTACTGTGTGCAGTTCTCAGCCCTCCAGCAGAAGAGAGATATGGACATAACAGGGTGAGTTCAACAAAGGGCCAATGAATAGGATTAAGAGCATTTCTCATACAAGGAAAGTCTGGGAGAGCTGGGACTGTTTAGCCTGGAGAAAAAAAGACTCAAAGAGACATCTTATCAATGTACACAAATACCTGCAGGGAAGGTGTAGAGAACATAGAGCCAGGCTCTTTTCAGTGGTGCCCTGTGACAGGACCAGAGGCAACAAGCACAAACTGAAATACAACAGGTTCTGTCTGAACTTTGGGAAACACTTTTTTATTGTGAGGGTGACTGAGCTCTGACACAGGTTGCCCAGAAATGTTGTGGAGTCTCCCCCCTTGAAGATATTCAAAAGCTGTCTGGATGTGGTCATCTTTTCTAGGTGGCCCTGCTTGAGCAAGGGGGTTGTATCAGATGACCTCCAGAGATCCCTTCCAACCTCAACTATTCTGTGGGTTTCACCAGCCATCAACAGGTCAAAAATCATTGCTCTAGGTCTTAATCTGTTCCTTTTCAAATGTGTCTTGATGCTACAGAAGGTCCTTCTGTAGTCTGATAATGCAGACAGTACAGATTTAGCAGACAGGATAGGTTCCTTCTCAGGATCTTGCTGCCATTTCACTTACTGCGTGAACTGACAGACATGTTTGCGAGATAACTTTAATTCAGACTCACACAATACTTATAAAGGTCAGACAGGTTATTCCCTCCTTTCCATTATTTCCCGGAACTAGTGAGGACAGAAAGCACAGTGGTCAAAATAATTCAAATCAAACTGTTTAATGCCATAAGAATATACTGCTCACATCAGAAGAGAAGTTTATTCCAGACAAGATCTCAGACTAAAGCAAGGACTCTCATCTTCCCTATGCCTCTCTAACACCTGGAAGCAGAAAAAGAGGGCAGTATAGCCTCCCACTGGCTCTTCCAGTCTAACAGAAGAGAGTTCAACCAAACAAGAGAGAAAGATAGCACAATCTTGTCTCACCTTCCAGTACTCTGATAACCAGAAGAGAAAACGTTAAATGTGCACCTCACAATCTTATACCTATGTACAGTGGCTGACTTATCCACAGGCAGTAAATGAAGGTCAGTTGAGCTACTAGATATCTGGAAGTAACGAGAGCAAGTACACCATTATGATCGGTGCCTCAACTTGTACCACAGCTTAATTAATTTAGAGATACAACAGTATCTACAAGAGTAGAAAAATCAGGAGAGTGCCAAACTGAACAGAAAGCCTCTTGAATGCTAATATGCCTTGAAAAATCTCTCTTCCATTTTGTTTTTTTAATGAAGTATTTTATTACTTATTTAAATACCTGTTAATTCCTTAGCAAGCACCAGTTGAGAACTGTGCAGTTACAGAAGGAACAAGATTCCCACTTCAGCTGAGTGAAGGACTCTAAATTTTAGGTGAACAGGATTTTCTCCAGCCCCTTTCTTGCTTCCCTCCATGACTGGTCCTGAAAACAGCTGACAGAAGGTTCTTCCATACATCCCTCTCCAGATCCCGTTCCTCCACAGTCCATTTAGTTTCTGCAATTCAAGCAGATTCCTTTTTCCCCTGAAATCAATGTTTAATTAACACATTATTGGAGGGAAAAAAAAAAAAAAAAAAGGGCTGCAACAGCAGACTGAAACGAAGCCAAGCGAGCATGTACCTGCTCTGCAGATGCAGCCAGTCCCATCAGACAGTTACCCCATTATTGAAGAGTTCTTCCTCTCCTCATCCTCCTTCAGCTGCCAGCAAATATCATCCTTTTGCTTAGTTGCCTTTCTTTCCATCCCCATGGGACTCCTTCCCTTCTTAGAAGTGGTTCACAACAGCAGGAGAGACAGAAAGTCAAGAGAGAAGGGGAGCAAGTACTCTCTGGATAGCCTCACGGTATGACCAATGCCTCAACTCTAATCCTACCACCCCCATGGAAGCAGCACACTGATTCCCCTAACAACATCCTACATCAACACAGCAAAAGGATCAGCAGCACAGTGGAAACAGGACAGTATGCTTTGTCATGAGCAGAGGATGCTCCCAGGGTCACAGATTCTGGGACTACATGCAGCTATACGTACCCAAAGGCAGCCGAGAGGCTACCGGCAGCTTCAGAAGGTTTACATCATACCTCCCCTCATCCTTCATCAATTATTATTCTGTCCCACTCCTTGGCTCTCATCCGGCTGCTGGGAGGTACTTGGATGCAGGGGATGCTGCAGCACTGTCAAGGGCATTATGAGGCAGGCCTAGGCCTTGGGTGCCCTCCTCGCTCAACACACAGGCACCCTCACTCCAGGGTTGGTGTAGCAGGTAAGAGACAATGGAGTCCATGAACTCCTGGGCTGGGCTGCTCTAGTTATGAAGAAAGACATCAGGATCTTTGAAGGAGTCTACTATCCCAGCACTCTCATTCCCAGGATCCAAAGCTACTCGTGTTAATTAGTTGCTGTGATGTGATGGATGACAACTAGCAGGGCCAGGAATGACACAAGCAGATTGTGTTTGAAATAAGCCGTCCCTCACCATCAAGGGCAGAGGAATTTGGAAAGGACAGGAGCTGAGCAGACTGCTGAGAGACGACAGGTTTGCTGACAGAACCCACCTCATTCCTGACATCCCCTTCCCAACACCCCAGCTCACTGCTGCTGCCAGCAGACAAGAAACAGGCAGGGGAGCATGCCTGGGAGAGAATTCAGGCACAGGTCTGTGAGAGACAAGGGGAAAGCTCTAAGAGACATGGGAAAGCAAGGCAGATGAAGGGCTAATCTGCTCTGTGGCTAGGGGCAAAGTTGAACTTCTGATGGCTGTGGGTGCGTCTCCATCACCCTCTGCAAAGCCACACTGTGATGCCCGCAGGAGCCTAGAGTCCCGAGAGGCTGCAGACTTTAGCCCAGACAGAGGACTCTGCCAAGCTGCCTGCATGGTGTAGAGTTCCCGAAAGCTGCCCACAGTACTCACAGAGCACCTTTTCCTGTGAATGGCAACAAGAGAAATCATATCCCCAACTTCCCTTAAGGAAGAATGCAAGATCTTCTGACACCGCTAGCATATTTCCACTCAGTCTTATTGTTCAACTTTTCAAGCATGCCACTACAGGGACACCACATTTCATCCCTCCTAAACCTCAATAAAACAACACTGGGCCTGGCCTAGCCCAAAGTCATGACTTCTCCATAAGAAAAAAATTAAAAAACAGTACAAAAGGTAAAAATGGAGAGCACTAAAAATGCCATAAAATGCCATTCACTGCCCACAAGGACAAAGGCTGAACAAACTTGTCCCGTGCTGCCTTTCTACGAACATGTCTTGGCCTGGCTGTTTGGGTTGGTGGTGAGAGTTCAAAACACGATCTTTGATTCTCAGAGTCCTTTAGACACATGAACTGCCTTTGTCTATGCCCACATGAGGAGAAAACAAAGGGAAAAAAAAAAAAAAGGCAAATGACCTGACCCAAGATTATGCAGAGTGTTTATTTTCAAGCAGCTACCAATCCCATTAGCATCTTGGTTTCCAAAAAGCAAAATATCCTCCTCACCACTGTATGAATTAAGAGACAAGTCTGCTAGATTGACAGACTCTGCTATTAATTAGAAGAGGGGAATGGGGGTGGGGGGGGGGGGAAGAAACCTGATAAAAATTTGCAAAGCTTAACCAAAATTTGGGTAATTTCTGGTTCCAGTTGCATTGGCAATAATCCCAAAATAAAGCCTCTCTCCTCTTCATGCTGGTGAGGGCAGGCATAGATATAGTTAGGTACATTTTGGTTTTAAATTAAATACCATGTCTCTTGAGTCATTGTCAGAGGCCACCTCATATCCTGGCTTCCGGATATCACAAAGTTTCTGGTTCCTTCAGTCAGTTCTTGGCCAGATCACTATGGATCCTTATGCCTGACACAGCACATCACAGTTCAGCCAGTACCCAGAATCTCACCTGCACATGCCCAAAGCACAGAGCTGAGGACAGGGCAGGGGAAAATGGAACAAGGGGGAAACACACTCCACTTCTCTCAAGACAGGTAAACTCAGGAGACCTGGACAAGGCTGCAGAAAACAAAAGCAAGATGTTCAGAAGATCCACTGAAATACGACTGCTGCTACAACAAGAAAGGGAATCAATTCTCCCCTCCTTCCCTGAAAAATGTGAGACAAAAGCCAGAAGATCTTGTGTAGTTTGAAGGTGTCCTCTAGGTTGAGGGTTTAAATCCAATCCTAACACAGAAAGAATATGAGCTGTCTGCACTGATGTCTTGGTAACTTGTTTGAAATTGGAAGAAAGCGAGGGAGAAGGCATATTATTTCATTTTTGCATAGGGACTTGGGTCTTAAAATTCACCATCATCACTGTCATAAACTACTCCTGGCACCACCTCACACCCTCTGAATGCTCTGCAGGAACTGAGTTCCCCTCTCACTTCAAGGGTGAACACCACTCAGGGTCAGGAGTAAGTTGCAGCACTACATGAAGTTCACTGTCGTCCGTTGGCTGTGCAAGCTCGAGGAAGAACTAGGCACTACAGTCAGGAGCTGCTGAGCTACAAAACACATTGCAATCATTGAAGTTTACCTACAGTAATGTTTTTTTCCAACCTTTCCTATCCTGCTAACAAATAATTCATAAACAGAGGCTGACTGTGACACAAGAACACACTAGTACCTTAATCACTGGGGAAATGTAGGCACTATTAAACCAGAGTCCACCTCCAAGGTGGACCTCGGCAAGGTCCCAGGGCGGAGTGTCCAGAGGGCGCAGGCACACGGGCCCTGCAGCACTCTCTGCCTGTTGCTCAGCTGGCCACTGCATCATCTTCGACAGCTGCTGTGGCTGGTCTGCACGCACAGGAGCTACAGCATGACAACCATTTCTGAAGCAACTAGGGTAAAGGGGAGGGCACAGAGAGATCAAAAAAGTACTGGTGGAACTGGACAGCTGAGGCAAGATTGGCTCTACTGAGCACAAAGCAGGGGAGGAGCAGGGGAAATGTGCATCTCTCCAGGCATCGTCCACATCTACAGTATGGGGCACTGGACACACCCCTGCCCTATCTTCCTGGCTGTAGTTTACCATTGCACCTCAAGGTCAGAGAGAAAGGAGAAAAGCAAAAGGCAAACAACAATAGCCCTGGACAGATCTATTTATTAAGCTTTTGCTATTGCTCCATGAAGTGGAAAGATCCAGAAACATGGAGACTTCAGAGCAGGCGCAGCCATACACAGGAGATGAGAAGCAGCGGCTGGTGGAGCCACAAGAGCACCTTCCTTCCCCAGTGCCCCTCCACCTGGGTGCGAGCAGCCCATGACTGAGCAAGGAAGTCCTTCACATCCAGAGAAGGAGGGTGCTGAGTAGGTCTGTTAAACTTGAAGATGGTCCTGGCCCACTTGAAACCCAGGAAAACCCTCCCTCCTCCCTCTCACAGCCTCGGCTCCCCACCCCTGTGTACCAGCCACCCACAGCCACCCGCTGAGGCTTGCCACGTCCTTCCCCATGCTTTAGCTAAGGGAAAGAATGAAAGGAAAGAGGGATGGAGGAAGAGACTCTCTCATCTTCCTTTGCTTTTCCCCCCCATCCTTTTCCCTGCAGTACTCAGCCCCGAAAAGACGTGGCTCTCCTGCACATCCTATAACAGAAACATAAGAAGCTTTCTCTCCATGGATTCACAACTCTCCTGCCTCCGGCAGGGACTGCATGGACATGGTGATATTCCTGTATCATCTGGATCAACGGCACAGATAAGCTCAAAGAGGGCCAGGGAGGATGGCACAGGAGGATGAGGTGGAAAGGCTTTGTTTGGTCCTGGTTCCAGTGCAGCCCACCCCCTCTCTTCGTTGCAGTGCCCTCCAGCTCGGACATGCAAGAAGGCGTTGGGAAGGGAGGGGGCCTGGAGTGCTTATGAATTTTGTTTTCCCCATCAAGGGGACAGCTCACTCCCCCAAGCGTGCCTGGCTCTGCTGGAGCTCCCCAGAGTAACCTTTATTCCAGTGTGTCGCAAGCATGTATTTCACGGATGGTTACACTGAATCATTATCACCCGACGTTCATTTGACCAAAATAATGTTATTAGCATCATCAGGTCCGTTTTCCCCTCCCAATTTCTCCCTCCCCAGTACATATACGCTCCCTCCAGCCCCCGGGCCCCTGCCATCCACATAGGGCACACCCCTCCCTGACACAAAATCTCATGATATGTGACACAATGTCCAGGAAAAAGAGAGCGGTGAGATGGGCTGGTGAAATGGATGGACGTGCCTTTGGCATTTACTGCGTTCCCTACCCTCTGCCAATGTTTATCAGCCGCACACACACACAAAGACTCACACGCAAAAATTGGAATTAAATCATGGCCTGTCCTAGGTACGTGACTATGGGTGTATGAGTGTGTGCACGTGTGTCCAATCTGCAGTCACAGTCCTATCAGGAACCCGAATCTGTGTGGCATGAAGCAAAGGTCATCGTGCCACTGTTGTGATGCACTAAAAAAAAAAGCCGCAGAGCCATCAGGATGTAACACAGAATTTTCTCGTCAAGGGACGAGAAACCTTCGGGGGGGTGGGGGCTGGGAGGAGGAAAGCGGGTGTGCGGATGGGGGGATGGGGGGAAATGGCAGAAAATGGGGAGGAAAATGAAGAATACAAAGCTCCACTTCGCTAATCCAAGATAGACAATCCATCCCTTCCCCCCGTCTCTATACCCTCCCTCCCCCCGAAATGTTGGTGCAGATGGATTTCTGTATCTTGGTTTTGCAGCAGTGGGTCTAATGACTCCCGTACCAAACCCCCTCGCTATGATAACCCCTCCCACTATTTTTGGTGAGGTTTTTTTTTTTTTTTTTTAGATCCGGCTGAAGAATAATGTGTTTTTAGAGATAATGGGTTTTATAAAAGGAAAAGAAAAAGGGATACAGCGCAGACATTATGTGAATAATCTGTTCCCCGCATCATCCCCATCTTCCCCCAACCACATATCCCGATTTCACCCCCTCCCATCATTCTCCAGCCTTCCCCCATCCGCTCCCCCAAGGAAAGGTAGAAAAAAAAAAAAACACCACACCACACAACACGATCTGGGTAGCCGATCTCAAAATCCCAAGCACTAATCCGCTTGAATTTGTTCTTCCCCTTATATAAGCAGCAGCACGTCAACATGTTCAGTGGAAACGCAGCGTAAAATGAGGCCAGGCTACAGCCATGGAACAGGGGTGATATCGGCAGATATCGCTTCTATCGAGAAGCCATCACCACCAGGATGATGAAATCAAGTATTGGGCTTTTAGCCGTTCCCTTCCTTTATTTATTTATTTTTCAACGCTTACTCTAATTTTATTTCGTTCATTTTGGTTTCATTCTACTTCGATTTTTTAAAGGACAAAAGTGAAATAAATAATTAAAAGCCTAGAGACATACCCCACTGGAAGGTGCCCGAATGCTCCAGAAAGAGAATGCTCACCTCCTAACTTCTTTTTTTTTTTTTTAAATAAATAAATACAGTCCTGTTGCTCCCATTATTCCCAAACTTCCAATGTCCCCAGCTGCACCTCCCTACTCCCGAAAACCAGATACTTTGTTAGAGAGGGATGATGGTTTAAGAAACTGCCAAAGGCTGAAAAGAAACCAATAGAAAAATAGAAAATTATGTCTAGACAATAATCTAGTTCGTTCAGCTGATAAAGCGTGGCCAGTCCCAAAACCAAGAGCAATAATCCCTGCAACCTCCTCCCCCCCAAAATACTACTAACCATTACATAAACTTGCCCAACTTAACACCGATGACCATTTTAACTTAAACCACTGACAGACGTAACACCCTTCTGGTTCACATTACAGTTAATAACTGACTGTACCATCACGGCAAACAAAACCTTTTGTGATCAATTTTTCCCCCACATGCTCAACATCACTCTTAGACTTTTCACCAGTCTAGTTAAGAGTTCATCCCCTCAAAAAAATAGCCCCTCAAAATATGGAATAAGCAGGTATTGGTGAGCGGTCGTTTCAATATTCTCCTTTTTAGCAGGGCTTTGTATTTATCACGGAACAATTGCGTGCAGTTGAAAATACAGGAGGAACAATTAATTTTTAGGAAAAGTAGAAATTATTTCTTAGAACTATTAGCAACGAAGCATTGAATAGTTTGACTATGGAAACGTAGAAAGAGATCTTGGAAAAGCGAAAGGCTGAAAGTGTCCTTTTTATAAACAATTAGATGTTTTTAGCCTCAGTTCTGCCTCCTGACCCTTTCGTTTTTCTGTCGCTGATCTCATGCTTAATTTTTTTTATTGTTTTCTTTGGGAGGGGAGAAATTAGGAAAAAAAATTGAAAGAGAAAGATTTTAATTTCAACAAAATGCATCCTTAACGAGCACTGGTCAAACATCTTACTATCTAGCTACGAAATATTGCAATTAAAATAAATTTAAAGAGTAAGCAAAAGACAAGTCACCTGCAAAGCACCAGAGTCAGTGCCCTTAGGTAGGAGAATTACATCACTCCCTGACTGAATGATGTTTTCTTTTAAATTATAAAGCAGGTGGATTTTTTTGACGCAAAAAAGGGAATTAAAAAAAAAAAAGAAAAGAAAAAGAAAAGAAAAAGAAAACCACCGTGGGTATTTCACATACATCTTGCACGAAGAAAGCATTGAACCAACCTTTAAGGTCACTTCGCTGCCTGAAAACCCACAGCAGTCGCTCACGGTGGAAGTTTTCAGGCAAGACGGCTACTAAATCATTAATACAAACAAATGGAAGGCGGGGAGGAAAGGTGCTACTATAATAGATCCAAAGACTTGGAAGAAGAAAAAATATTTAAAGCAAAAAACTTTCATCTTCAGCCTCTCTTCTTTCCTCGTTAATATTTTTTTTTAAAGAAATCCTTAAGCTTTAGTCAAACAGCAGGCTCTCTCTAAGCGTCTCCCTGCTGTAACTCAGCGTAGCGTCGTCTTCTTTTTCGTGGGCCCCCCCCATTTTCCACTCCGAAAAGCCTCGCTGTGGGACCTGCGATTTCCCAAAAAGTCGGCCAAAAGGAACCGGGGCCAGAGCGTCCCGGGGGATCCGTGCGCGCCCACTCCGCCCGGACGGACAGCGCCCAGCCCCGCCGGGCAGCGGGATAAAACGATCCGAAATAGTTGTCGTGAAGGGGGTCGGGAGAAACCCACCCGCGAAGCTCCGGAACGGCGGCGCCCAGCACCCGCCGGCCGGGCAGCCCCCGCCGATCCGTGCAGAGCTGCGCTGAGCCGGGCCGTGCCGCCCCCCGCCCGCCGCCCCCTCTCACCTCCGCAGCCGGGCGGCCGCCGGCCGCCGCGCCAACTCGCGGCTTGCCTCCGCTGCGAGGCAGGGGGCTCCAGCGTGGCCCCAGCCGCGGAGGCTCGCGGGGGTCCCGGGGAGGCTGGGCTGGCCGCGCCGAGCGGAGCCGTGCCGTGTCGAGCTGTGCGAGCCGCGGGCGGAGCTGCGCAGGGCTGAGCGCGCCGCGGTGCCGGAGCAGCCCGAGCCCCGCGCACGCCGCCGCCGCCGCCCCCTGCCGCCGCGCCCGCCCGGCCCGGCCCCGCCCGGCCCCAGCTTTTAAAGAGACCGCAGGCCCTCGCCCCCGGTCCCCCGACGCGGTCGGCCCGGGCGCGGCAGCTGGGGCGCAGGTACGGCCCCGGGCAGAGGCAGCAACGCTCCACCGGGCTTCTCCTCCCGCGCTTGCGGCGGAGCCGCCGCATCCTCCCGGGAAAGGGGGTTGGAAGCTTTTCTTCTGCCTCCGGCCCCTTCGGTATCTCGTTCCTCGGGCACTGCCTCATCGGGTCGGCACAGCAAGGCGGTGTTTTTGCCGCTCTGGTCCCAGCAAGGGGAGACACAGCTAATTTTTACCTCTGGAGTTTGCCAACACTACCCAAGCAGGTAGGACCTGACATCTGAGCAAGGAGTAACGCATTCCTCAGATGATATACCTTCGTGATCCTTCTAAACCCCTTAAAGTTCACAAAAATTCTTCACTTCTAGCTCAGAGTTTGACCAAAAGCTGCTGAGTATTTCAAGTCAATTTATGCACCATCCACTTTAAATTAAACCAGCCACCAAGTTTCCTTTTCACCTTGCACAAATCTCTCAAACTTTTTGTCCACTCATTTCCTCACTTGTAAAACTAGAGACAATGGCACTGAAAAACACCATCAACTGCACTGGGGTCAGTGTTCTGTCCAAAGAGCGTATATTCTAAGTATTGTTATTTATCATTTTATCACCATTAGCACAGTAAACAACATGATTCAGAGTGCCTTCTGTGGAGAATGTCTATGTACAGTTCTTTAATATGTTCTCATGCTTGAAGTCCACCTCAAAGCAAACTAGCAGGCAGGAACATTGCACAGACAAAGTGCACACAAAACCAAAAGCAAGAAAACAAACCTTCAGGACCCTCTCTCCAGACCCTATGATCTTATAAAATTTGTGTACGATGCTTGTACTGCAAAGCCAGACACTTAGAAATGCATTTGCCCTACAGACATATTGCAAAGCTATTTGCCTTTCTTTCCACTTCTGATCATGTATTCAAAGGTTTTTATCTTTTTCTACATTTTGCATAGCAGAGCTTACTCACAGCACTCAATAAATAATAAATAATAATTATCTTATACAGTATGTATTGATCACTTTTCCCACTATTGAAATGCAGCTGTGTCTGAGGTGGATAATAGCCACATAGAAACACTAAATAATAGTTTCAAGTAGTATTAGGAGCCCCCTGGGAAGTTTCTCTGGAAAACAAAGTCCTTCACGTGTCCTAACAAATTCAGATACATGCACAGAGAGGATAATGGAGACCTATTTCAACAAGGTGACAACGGTCCAGCAAAGAGGCATCCTCCCAACTCAAAATCAGCATCCCAAGAGCAAGAATTTATCCTTTAGATGTCTGTGCTATGGCAGGTTATTGTTAAGCTTCCTGTTTATATGGACAACATAACAGCAGTGAGAACTATCAATCCCTCCTCAGGGCATGGGATTAGATACTAGTCTCAATTACTGTGAAGAAAATCAGGTATTACTTCGTTTACTTCAATAGTTAACCCCAGATTTAAAATGTGCAACTGGCAATAAAATCTGGCTTCTAGTACCTTTCTTCCCCTGCTGATAGTTCTGGCAATCTAGCATTTTGTAGCTTGCAGTTTATCAAAGTAATGATTTGATGAGGTAGTCATCTGAAACTGCACCACCTCTGGCCTTTCACTCTCCAAGGTCTTCTAAGGCTATGTACGTAGTTGCATCATATTTTGATCTGGCTGCTTATCACCAGAGTGTCTTCCATGTAAAATCAATGACAACAGAACAGTCTACACTCCTAGTTCTGAGCTAAACCTCTTCAGTTTGGCAGACAGAAAACAGCATATTCCCTGAGAGAAAAACAAACCAGTAATGGCAGCTTAGAGCCAGCTTAATCAAGAAGGGTAAAGTGAGGCCAGGAAGAACTGAAGGAAAACAAGCTAGTTTTCATCCACACACTATTCTCTCAACTCAAAAAAAAAGAAAAACCTAGGAACCTCACATATGAAATGTTTATAAATCAGAAAGGAGGATAGGAGACTTGATATAACTGAGAAACTTCTACTCAGAGAGCTATATATGAACCAAGGATGATAACAACTACTTTGAAAGAATCTCGCTGTGCGTAACTTGGACACATAGAACTCTACTTCTGAAAAACTGTTACAGTTAGGTACCAAAATAGCAGACATCACTTTAGAAATAGATAGAGTGTAGTGAGGAAATATTAGAAGAGCAGGGAAGTTTCTTTAAGGTTATAAGACATGTCTTTGCTGAGGTGTGGAGCAAAACAGAGGCAAGAGGAAAGCAGTGCAGCACAAGGAGTTCTTTGTCCAGCAAGCAATACTCAATTGCTCAATAGGGAAGAGGATTTTTCTTACTAATTCCTCTAATTCTTTCTTTCACATCTCTAACTCTAGTCATGCAGTTTGCAAACAGGTTGCATGGAAAAGAAGGAGAAAAAAATCATTACCACAGCGAGGTTTGCACCAGCACCCCTCTAATACTGCTCCCCTTCCCAATAAATGCCACTGACATTGTGATGAGACTTTCAGAAATATTTGACAGACTCTAGATAAAGTATTTTGTTCCCATCTATCAGATGATCAGTAGATATATCAGCCTTTTCTGGTGTCTTCATTAAGACAGGAGCCAATTCCCTTTCCAAGGGGTCTTGTAAACATACGGTTGCACAGATTTATCCACCTGGCCACTCCCTCCCAACACAGGCACTGCACTCTGCTCCCATCACCAGAGAGAAGAGGCAAAGGCAAGAATTCACAGGCATAGACGTTGCTCATCTTCTTTTGCTTACTCCCTTCTGAATAAATTTCCAAAACTTTTTACCAAGATCATGTGCTTGTTTTAATAAAAAGACATAATGCTGTCAATAAACTAGGGTGATTCAGTTGGTGAAATTTGCAATAAAATGCAAAGTGGGACTGTTCATCTTCAAGGTACTTATTCTGGTCTGAGATCTGGGTTTGCTAAGTCAGGGCAGCAGCTGCAGTACCCATAAGAAATAGTTCTTGCTTACATCTCACTTGAGAAGCAAGCTGGCTCACAGGAACTACCCAACTCCCCTATGCAGATGAAACTGTGCATGCCATTATCATCAGCTCCTGGGCCCTCCCTTTTCTGTTAAGCAGAAGGTGATGAGAGAGAGGGAAAAGGCTCTGGAGACAGAACAGGATCAACCATCATGCCGGGATGTCCAAATGCTACAACACAAGATCTAGAAGATTCCATCTAAACTAATGCCCCAAGTATGGCAGCAGAGGATGGGAAGAGAGGCTGCGCTATTGTCCCATAATCTCCTGGGTTTTTTCCTTAGGTTCTCCAAATGGCATTCACCAAATCCTTGAAATCAAACATTTGTACTCTTTAATGGAAATTAGGTTCAAGGGGAATTTGCCATTGAAACAGTGGCAGAGAACTCTGTGCAACAAAGCAAGAATACAATTTATCTCTCTGTTTTGGTTGTTGGTTTGTTTTGTTGTTTTGGTTTGGGTTTTTTTGGTTTTTTTTGCCATGTTAGCACTTTCAGTGTCCTTTTGCCCAGAAGTTAATACCCAAGGTGAATTTAGAAGCTGCAGTCCAAACTGCAATCAGATCATTTTGGTTGTGCCAAACAAAGCTGATCTTATCTCACTGGTGACCTTATCCTACTTGAGAAAGCAAAACTTATTAGAATAATAAGAAATAACAGAGATGAGAAAAGAGGGATCGTGACAGCACCTGGTCAGAATTCCTTTTACCATCATTTCAGAGGACTAGTTATAGGACCTCCTAAATGCCATTTTTCACTCTAGCAGGAGGTTCAACCTCCAAAGTTACTCTGGCCACTTGTAGAACATACCTGTTTTTCTTGATTCACAGACCTTTTCCTGTTTCTCCTTCTCCTAGCATGTTCCATTGCTTTTACTTAATCGCTGCAGAGAAACTCTATGCAGTGCACACAGGAAGCTATTTCCTCAGCACTGCTTTGTTTAGCAGAGCGTTCTGGGGACAGAAACTATACAGACGCATTTGAGTGTGTGGCAGCATATGAATGGTGATCATGTGCCAAAAAACGTGATGTGTGTACCCAGGCATGTAAAGGTGAACCCATTCAGATGAGAGGATTCCTTGTGCGTAAGAGTGCTTAAGTAAGAGTGGTGTGCAAAAGCTGCAGGAGCACATTCAGGGCAAGGCATGTAGGGAAAGGGAGTATGTTTCATTACATCAGCTAATACATTTTGACATTTTACACTGTCATTAAGAGAGTCATAGTGAGAGGGTGTCCTACAGGATGTGTACTTATGCTTAGGAATACATAAGCGTAACAACAGCAGATGAGATGGAATGTGTGTGCACACTTGAGTGTGCAAGATATTAAACTAAATAAATAAATAAATAATTTAAAAGAGCTGTACATTTTTTCAGCCAACAATATAAAATTTGGTAGTTGTTGCATTGGCTTTACGATCTCCACTACCAGATATATCTACACCTCATTCTAAGACAGTCACTCCAAAAGAGAAAAACGTTCATTCCCATCTCTCACTGTCAACAATCCCACTGTGACCCTGACTCAGCACTGGCCCAAAAGGAAGAAAACCATTTCTATAGGCAGCATGTCACGTCCAGTGAAATGGTCAAAACCAATGCCATGGTTTGGAGTTAACACACAAACCTTCCAACAAGTATTTCCACTAGTTTCAAACTCCACCACTCCCTGGGACCACCCCTGTTTGAGATGTCATAAGCCCCCTCTACAGTAAGACTCAGCAAATCCTTATTTCTTACTACCTCCTGCACTTGGACTCTGCCTCCTCATTTGTTTCTGAATACTTGGAGCCATAAAAATGAACCAATAGCATCACAGTGTGTTTTCTTGGCAACAAATACCATATCATACCTTCTTGTCCATCAGCAGGGTTGGCTAAGAGTAGGAGCTGATGGTTACTTAAAGAGGAACAGCATGGAAATACCTGAAAACAAAAAAACTGGATTTAACACAAGTGAAGGATAAACCTCTCTTTAACAGAATGCTCAGCCAATGCATCCACAGGAGCTACTCCTTGAAGAGCTTCAGCAGCTCCTCAAGTAAGATTAAACATTATTTCCACTTTGCCCTTGACCCCTTCAGCAGCCCTGAAGTACAGACATCTTAATTGCTCAAGATCAGTGGTACAAGAAAGGGAAATTTCCTGCTGTAACCACTAGGTAACACTCCTAACACTCCAAACACAGACAGTTTGGGGGTTTGTATATCTAGTCTTGTGTTCATTCTTCAGGATCAGCCCTGAAGCAATTGCAAGCAATCTCACAACAAATGCTTACCTGTAGCTGGCTGCTTATCCACAAAATGTAGAAATCTTTCCCAGGCAACAAGAGCAGGTGGAATAAGGACATCAGTACAAAACAATGGCACCAGTGCAGGACAAGACAGGCTTCCCTCTCTTCATCTCAAAAGGCAGCCCCCTCACACCCACTACAGCACCCATCTCATGACTAAGTTTGGATACGCTCCACAGTCACTGAAGCATAGGTTTCCCAAGCAGAACCTCTTTTATCCCATGAACTCCTGAAAGATTCTAGCTGGCATATTGTTATTGCTAACTGATCAGTTGGGAAGCTCTCAGGATAAGGAACAACTGCTACAGTGATTGCCCTTCTGATGGTTGGGCTATCTCATTTTAAAACCTTATGCATCATTTTGGATAAACACAATAAAATGAAGCAATCTGTTATGTTGTCTGCTCACATGCCAGTTAAACACAGTGCCAAAGATTATTCTGTCCATGTGAGGAAGTACTTCTCATTCACAATCAGATCACAATAGATGTCTTTGTTTTGCACGAGTCTATGACTTGAAGATTTAAGATGAGATGAGGAAACCCAAACAGAACTCAAATAAAACTGAGGTGGGGCGGTAGAGAAAAATTGTCTTGCTACTGCTATAAAACACAGCGGGGTGCAAATTTTCTAGCATAAGCAAAATCCTTCAGGGAGCCAAAAAAGAGCAAAACACACCTTCTTTCTACTCAGCCAACACTATTTTTGACAAAAGCCTTTTAACTTGTGTTTAATGATAGGTGCGGCGTATCTCCAGGGCAAACTTAAAGCATTGATTTTGACCTTTAAAGCTCTATATGCTCCTTTTTCGAAGTTAATAGACATTAGATATCCATGGTATTTAAGTAATTCCTGAAAATCCTACTGGGTAGCTATATTGGAAAATTCAACTCTGAGTTTTGAAAATGCAACTCAAAGTGAATTTGGTCTCATCACCTGTTTTCTCAAAGGAGGTTAAGCCAGTACTGCCTCCCAACCACACAAGCATGACTATAATGAACTAGCAGCCAGGACTATGTCCTACAGTGCTTGCAGGACTGTGTCCTTCTGCACATCCCTCCTCTGCACCTAGTGAAAGGCTCTGACCAAGGCCATAAGACCAGCAGCCAGCCTGTTTTGTCCAGTCACAGGTTCTGCACCCATCACTGTATATCAAGGCATATTCTTGCAGGCTTTAAGACAGGCAAGTTGGAAAGCTAGACAAACGCATATACTTGAAAAAGGAACAGCAAAAAAATGGAGAGCAGTTCTCCTTCTATAGCCTGGCCCCTATATCCCAGAGCAAATACAAAGCTTGCTTTAGGGCACTATATAAATTGGTATTATAAATTCAGATGGTGCACCAGGGAGTACCTCATTCTGTATGATTCGAGTCATTCTCAGGAGCAGTTCAGGCACTCAGCCTGCCACATGCGACTGCTGCCCCAAGGGCTGCCATTACAGATGCATTATTACAAAGCGCTGCAATAAAGCATGAACTAAAACAACTTCATTGAAATGAAGATTAATACAGAACATGTGTTCACCTCCATACACTCAGAAGGAACAGTCCAGCAAACACAAGCACCACAGTGCTGGGGCTGATGGGCTAGGGGAGCAATGCAACTGGCCAACCACTGCTATTGCTGAAGGCAAGTAATACATTTCCACAGCATCTTTTAAGTGTCCACAGACGGATTTAATGCAGCAGCTGTGAAGCAGACAGTGAGGCAAGCAAAACAGGTGGAGTACTGAGACATGTAGAAAAGTGAGCTGTGTCCAAGGCAGAGAACAGAGAGGGATGCTTCAAACCTACAGAAGAAATACCACTAGCTGCAGAATGATCTGTGCCTTTAATTATCACAGACTTCAATGGATATTGATGGATATTCTTAGCACTTCAAAGTGTCAAATCCACATGAGAATTACAGGTGAGAAAGATTAGCTAAGGCGGTAGTTCACCCATTCCCCCCACAATCAAAGCAGGATTATTCCTCATGATCTATTTGTTGGTGCCCTTGCTGGCTCACCTGAACTCTCCCATGCAATACAACACTTACTACCTCCCCCTTCTGATGCCCTTTCAAAGCCTCATAAATTTCATCATTGGCATAAACTGAGGACCATTACTTCTATATATTTACCTGCTCAAATTAAACTCTGTTATGGTCCAATGGCCCAACTTTCATGATTCCTTTTCCTTCTGTAGGTTTTTATTCTTCCTTTCCTTGAAATACATGTAAGGCTCCTATCAAAAACTGACTGTGACTACTGACTACAGGTTTCATTGGATTCCTTCCTTCATTCTTGTAGTAGTAAGCATAAAGACATCCAAGATAGACACAATCCATCACATCCAGAACTAAAACAATGACTCAGTCAATCCTGGAATCTTTCGAGTACTCCTAGATCCTTTTGAAGTCTCTGAGACATGATCATGTGTGAACTCATTCAGGGTGAAAGGTGGATCATCATCAGGTCTTCTAATTAAGAAAAAAAAAAAAAAGCACGGTGGGAGGGGACATGGCTTTTTATGACAGAAAACAATGGGTTGGATGTGTAATATAGCTACCAAACTAGTGGACTCACGATTAATCTGCGTGATGGTATTTGACACTTTAAGGAAAAAGCAACTATCTTCCCTGAGGGCACATCCCACTGAACACAGACTTTGACCCTTGGGAATCAACTGCGTGCAAAGGCTTTTATCCTTTAGCAGTGCTTAAGGCCTTGTCTTTGGCACAACACAGGATAGGTACATTCTAAGGGATGACACAGGTAGCTTAAAAAAAGAGAAAAAAAAAAAAAATAAAGAAAAGTCATGCATCTCTGTACATTGGCTGGAAGTGAGTGGGGAAAGAGGACTAATTAAAAACAGAGAACAGATGCCCCTGTGATTCTGGCATGTCTATTGCTTTCTGTTTCTGGAATGAGAAAATAATTTGTCATAAAAATAAATGAACTGACATCAAATATTTAAATTTTTCAGAAAGGAAAAAAAGATTGAAAGGGAGATAAAAATACACAGTAAACAAGCAAAAGCTCCAGTTAGCAGGTTTGCCTTTCCTCCCCAAGCCGACTGGCACTGCACCAATGCAACTCAGAGAGAATGAGATCTGCTGCATGCAAACGATTCCTAACAGAGTTGAAACTCTGCACTGAACATGGATGAGCAAAGGTTGAGCAGCTGCATTTAGACAAGGCTGCCATGTCACTGTTCATTCAAAGGGCAATACTGTAAAGAAATGGGTATGAATTATATTATTTCACAGCAAGGTGCCATCCATTCCTCCTTGCACTGCAATTTTATATCCCAAAAATAGAGTAGCCTTCACAGCCCTCCCACAGCGCACCTCTCACACCACCACAAATACAGCTCCATAACCATCAATATTCCCCTGACTGAAGATGACTTAATAAAACATTCTTAGAAACCAATCAACATGGCTTATAATTAAAAAGGAGCCAATGTTAAGGTCTGTTGAATTATTGCTTTCTCTCAGCTATCCACACTTCTATTAAACCAGTCACAATGCTACATTCCAGGATGGATCTATGCATAGTATCTGGCTCTCAATGGAGAGGTCTGCAGATATCTAAAGCAACAGGATTTCTTCTATGTTTTTAATACACAACTATTCAGACCTACAGATCTCTTAGATTTAAACCACATACATATCCCAACACAGCACCATATGTTGATGACAAAATGCTTGCGCAGACCCAGTTCCTGTCATGCAGAAAGGTATGTGAGTCCTTATGCAGTTGTAATACAGAATGACCATTAAATTTCTGTTACAAGTGGATTCCTACTAGGCAAAATGCTGTTTGGATGCCCGTAGTTAGCACTGGAGGCACTGAAACTTTCTACTCTTCAGATCTAGGATCAAAATGTGAACTGCAAAAAAACAATGGTTAAAGGTACTTGGTTAAAGGATGAGGCAGTGCCTCTCAGCATTGGCCTCTTGTAAACCAAAGTCAGAATCCTCCTATGGGAACTGATCCTTCAACTGAAGGTCTAGAAATAGAGTAAGAAGACCGACCAGGCCTTCAGTTGCTCTGTTTCATACTACCATCCTAATAAAAGATAAGGTTTTCAATAGGTTCTAATTAACAAAGTTCTGCGTAGCCTGTCACTGTTGCAGCAAAAGGCCCCAGAGGTTAAGTCAAGGGGACTGAGGGAGCTGGGGTTGTTTAGTTTGGAGAAGAGGAGGCTTAGAGATGACCTCATCACTCTCTATAACTACCTGAAGGGAAGTTATAGCCAGGTGGGGATTGGTCTCTTCTCCCAGGCAGTTAGCAATAGGACAAGGGGGCATGGGCTTAAACTCTGCCAGGGGAAATTTAGGCTGGATATTAGAAAGAAATTATTTACAGAGGGAGTGGTCAGGCATTGGAATGGCCTGCCCAGGGAGGTGGTGGACTCACCGGCCCTGGAGGTTTTTAAACTGAGACTGGACATGGCACTTAGTGCCATGATCTAGTAAATGGACTGGAGCTGGACCAAGGGTTGGACTTGATGATGTCTGAGGTGTTTTCCAACCCAGTCAATTCTGTGATTCCGTGACTGCTACAACCCAAACACAGCTAGGCAACTGTCAGTCACAGCTGAACTGCAGTGTCTTGAACAGACAGTGCTCAACTCTATGCAAGGAGTCACAGTGATCATATAAAGCATGCTTATGATCACCCTATGCACAGGCATATTCATAACAATAGAAGACTCCATCCTTCTCTCATCCAGCCACAAACCACAGCTAATGTTAAGATACTGACCTGCAGGTAGAAGGCATCGACTGTCTTGTCCATTTTTTGCCAGGCACAATCCTAGCACTATAGTTCAATCTACTTGTGGCACTACTAATCACCACTGCAGAAGCAGCCATGTCATCTCTGAGTTCATCACAATATCTCCAAGGAAGTGCTTCACCACAAGTAAATTATTCTACATTTTGTCTGAAACAAGAGTTTTACTGGGCTTATCAGTATAACTTCAAAATCTTGTTCAACAAACAAGTGTTATAATTCCCTATGTAGATGCTTGTTGCAGAATAGGAGTTGCTTTTTTGTTTTCCTTAGCTTAAGGTCCTTCCAAAGTGATGCAAGCTGACCTGTGAAAAGTTATCTTATAAAGAAACAATCAAGTTATACGAGTATATCAATTTAAGTTTACACTTATACAGACCAGTATCACTTTTTCAGGCAGACAACATATTACATAAAGGACTTTCATAGCATTATCAACAGCAAAATGGAAGAAGCTACATCAGATGCCAGGACCGACAGAGAATTAGGGTCATCTCCTGGGTTTTGTCTCCTACCTTTAGAAGGAAAGTGTGTTTTGGTGTCAAGCCAAAATAACTGAGAGCTGGAACTTGATAGTCCAGACACCTGCAGCCTTGTTTATAGACCAGTATCCTTCTCTGTACCTCATTCAACTGTAAAATGAAGAGCATCTCTCCAACCCCTTCCCATTTATTTTATAAAGGTTAGCTCTTTAACACTGAAGATGACTTCTACAAACAAAAATTAATGGAATACTACACACGAAAAATCTTTTGAGGAGATGTACAAGTTACTACCCTGACTGTCAGGTTTTTTATGGTGTCTGTTTGTTTGTTTTCAAGTAAGTTACTTACAAATATGTGCACCAGTTTTACATGTTGTGTCCTCCTTGGCAGTTTTGGAGCCAGAAGCCTGGCTGTACTCCATCTCTAAAGATCTCCCATATTAACAGAAGTTTCCCTACTGTAAAACATTCAAAATTACTCCTCTGTTCCTCTGCCTCAGGAGGGGAAAAAAAAAAAAAAAAGGAAAAAAAAAAAAAGGCTCTTGCAAAGGGTTATGATGCATCTTTAATGATGGAACCAAGAGAGGTGCCTCCCATACAAAGAAGCTAATCAGTCAATCAAGAGCCAGCTCACCAGACAGAAGCCGTCAGCGCCTAACTGCTCTGTCTCCACCTGTCCAGGGGAAAAACAAAACAGCATGGGACATGCCTGACAATTGAGTGAATTGAGTGCAAACTAACACACGTATTTATATATTTCTAAGTATTAAGGGGGCAAGTTGCTGCTGCAAATTAACATTTTCAACAATAACAAACACAGCACCACAAATGTACTGATGTGCATGTGAAATAAAGCTAGTGATTCTCTTATCCTTTTGAAAACAGCAGCAGTCCTTAGGATACAGAAGGTCAGTAGGTGAAAATCGCTATAATTAGGCTAGTTGGAAAATCCTTTGCCATAAGCTTGCCAACCTAGATCAGTTAAGTGAACGGCAGTTTAGAGAAGGAAATACATCTCTTAAAACCAAAACGGGATGAGCCATAGTAGTTGTATGGCTTTGTACTACTGAGAGTATAAAGGTCATTGTCTTTATTTTCAGGTCTGATACTGGCTGAATGAAAAGTTTGAGGCAAACCATATTATCTTTATCTGTCTCAGTTTTCCCAACTAGAAAAGGAAAATGACACCTACCTCGATTATAAAGGGATGATTGATGTTGCAGCTGGCTTTATTAATATTCACGAAGCACTTGGAGATCCTTGCATGAGAAGTGCTGCCCAAGTACTGACTGTTAAACTTGCCATTTTCCTAAGAATTCTTGTAAAGAACTTCGAATTTTTTTTCCAACCCTGTTCAAACAGGTGGATGTTTGGCAAATACTAGGCATACAAGGAGTTTATAAAAGCGTTAAGTGGCTTTAAATAGCGTGCACGTTATTCCGCGACGGCGGGTGCGGCTGAGCAGGCACGGCCGAGCGGGCGGTGCCGCTCTCCGTGGTGCTGAGCGCGGCCGAGCGGGCGGTGCCGCTCTCCGTGGTGCTGAGCGCGGCCGAGCGGGCGGTGCCGCTCTCCGTGGTGCTGAGCGCGGCCGAGCGGGCGGTGCCGCTCTCCGTGGTGCTGAGCGCGGCCGAGCGGGCGGTGCCGCTCTCCGTGGTGCTGAGCGCGGCCGAGCGGGCGGTGCCGCTCTCCGTGGTGCTGAGCGCGGCCGAGCGGGCGGTGCCGCTCTCCGTGGTGCTGAGCGCGGCCGAGCGGGCGGTGCCGCTCCACCAGCTACTTCTCGTTGAGGTTATCCACGGCCCCACCTTAACGGCCAGGCACTCATCAGTACCCTTGCCTAATTTGAATTTACTCCACATTATATGCTGGTTGGGTTGCATGGCAGAGGTACTCTGAAAAATTCTACATTTAGTTGTTGGATTATTTTGACAGGCAAACCTGAGCTGAAAGTCTAGATTCTGCTGTTGATAGCGCATCACAGCCTGCCCTCACTCACTGGCCTGATCACTCCCTGATAAGAGAGGTGGCTCAAGTCATAACTGATCTGCTATCTCGCTAGACTTCACAGTATGGGTGTCTTTCCTTGCACTGAAGTCACAGGGAGTTCTGTGCCTGCATGGGTCTAAATCTTTCTGGGTACAGATGTCTGCTGGGGAGATTTGAACACATTTTTATGCACCTTGAAGTATGGCCTTACTTCTCTTCTTACTCACTGTCCATTTCCATGAAAGGGAAAGGCAAGAGGAATAACTGTGTAGTCTGACTTTAAATTTAAAAAACAAACAAACAAACAAACAAAAACCAACCAAGCAAACAAACAAACAAAAAACCAACAAAACACAACAAAACAACACCACCACACACAAAAACCACCAAACAACACTACTTGGAGAAGGGGGAGCAGATAGGGATCTCTGTGTCCCGAGCTTATGTGCCTTTTTTTATTCTAAGTCACCACCTATCTAGTTATTTCTGTGATCACAAGGGCTTGGGTCAGCAGCAAGCCGAAGAGAAGCTGTGCAGCTGTTCTGCAGGAAATAGTCTGAAAAACAGGGGGAAATCGACCTCCTCTCTTTTATCAAAAAACAGTGCTCAGGTGAAAGGAAGCACAGGCTTTCCATGTGCGCTCCACAGGTAGGGCTCACATAACACGAAAACCTACCTGAGCAGAGAATCCTAATGTCAGCCAGGAGGAAGAGGGGACAGGCAAGCTGCCTAACATACAATACCCTATACAAGAACAAACTTGATATTTTGTTCATGAAATATACAGTGATTGGGTCCACATTCTGCCTGATCTCTGCACCCACCATGAGCAAGGACAGCAGGGAGAAGAAATGTTCTGTTTCCCACTGAGTCTTTTGAGGCTCATTAAATTACCAATTGTTTCCTAACCTGGATATTTATGCCTTTTCCTTGCGGAAAAGGACAGCAACTTAAACTGTAATCCCTAGTGCAAGGAACAAATCAAACCTCCCAAATCTTGCACTTCTCTCAAGGACCACCTCTAGGCATGAAAAGGGAGCAGGGAAAGTATTTCCCATCCTCACAGAGGTGATATTAGACTAAATTCACTCACGTTTGTAAGGCTCAGATATTACAAGAATACAGGTCATAGAAAAAGCTTATCAAGAAAATTAAATACAGGGTCCTCATTGCCTACCTCTAATCTTAGGAACTCTCAGGATAGGGAAGAGAGATAAATAAAATCATACTTGCTCTGAGGGTTAACTCAGTGTCATGGCTAAAATCCAAACTGAGTAATTACATTCTGTCTCCTGAGCCTGCCCTTGAAGTTTCTGCTAAGCATGTGACTTCCCCTCACTTCCTGTTGCCAAGTTTTGTTACGTGTGCCTAAGGATCAGCTGTACCCACCCATATGACCAGACTCACTCCGCAAGAAGAGGAAGGTTTTGTTCATCCCCGCACTATGAAGTCTTTTGATGAAAAGGTCTTGTTGCATTTTCTTACCTGAGTTCCGAAGGCATTTTGCTAGGGCTGTTTTTCTACTAGCAGCAATACCATATTTGCTCCATAGCACATTTTATAAATACCCTTTCCTGGTGACAGCAGTACCACGTGTGTGCCAAACCTTTAATATCCATAACACACCTCTTTATACTCCCTTATTTAACAGATGCTAAATAGGCTGAGAACATGCTGGTTGCTTGTTTTTGGCATGGGGTTTAAAGGTAAGGTTTAGCATCACAGTCATTCCCTGAACTACAGCAAGGGCCTATAGAAAACCAAGACAAAAATCTCCTTGTGATACTAATAGAGCCCTGAATAGTCTCTCGCAGACACTTTTATACATCTCTTTATTGCATATTTACTTAGGCGTCCTTCTTTACAGCACATTTTCTCCTAATGGGAAACATGTTTTATACCCCTCCAACATTACTCTAGAGAAGCCAGGAGAAAGATTAAGCAAAGACAGCATCTACTTCTCAGAGGCTGCTTGCTTTTCCTGGAATGCATCCCAACCTTGGAAATGCTAGGAAGGCATTTGGTGATTAAGGTCTGCCCAGATTAGGAATCCAGGAAGAGTATACTTAATCCATGAGATTTTTAAAATGCCACTGTGGCATGGGAAGGAAGGGGGTGGGGGAAAAAACAAAACAAAACCAAAAACAACAACAACAAACACCGCACACCACACCTAACTCACTTCCCCTGTCTAGATCCCATATCTTAAGGATATAAAGGTACTTTATTCAAACTGAAATAGATTACAGTTAGCCACTTGAATATTCAAAAATCTGGGCCCCAAAGTCTCTATTCCCTTTTTTACTTGACATCCTCAACCCTGCTAGCCAAGATAAAAACATAATCTTATAAAATCCTGAAACTCACAAGCAAAAGGCTTCCAAAAGATCTAAAAATCCACACATCAAAACAGACTAGCTGTATTTCCTGGAAGCCGCAAAGCAGGAGAACTTCATTCTGAAGTTAAATCAATTACCAAGGCCTTGTGTTGGTTTTGTGTGTGTGTTTTTTGTTTGCTTTTGGGTTTTTTTTAAATCCAATATTAAGCAGCAGTAGGAAAGGTAGCTTTTTCACTGCCTGAAAAATAATGAAAACAATGAAGTCTAGTTCTTTTAAATGTTTTCCAACCATACAGTTAACAACCTCCATTAACAGAAGAGAGGTCTGTCTTGTAATGTGATATTCCAAAATGCTGAAAATCCAGAACGCCACTTAGCTTTAATAAAAGCTGTGGACATCAAAATAAAAATTAGTCCAGGTCTGTCTGATAACATTATGCCATACTTGGGGTAAGTAATTGCCTTCATCCATACCTGAAAAGAAGCCAAATGACTTCAAGCTTGAGCTCACGTACTAGCTACACAGAAGGATGCTCATCTGCTCTTGAAGAAGCAAGATGAACAAAGTACTTGAAATCCACCCTTCTGAACATAGGCAGAGCAAACGGTGCAAGAGACCAATCAATGTGCTCGAGTTTCTTACTGGGGGGAATAGCTACAAAGGAAGAAGGGGCATCTAGCCCTCCATGGCTTTTGGAAGTCTCCATCTGAAACCAGTCAAGGAAGGCACTATCTGGACTGCTAAGTGTCTATGGTCTGCACTTAGTGACTGGAACACAGGTACCACTAGCGATTAACCACAGTGATTCAGGAGATACATAGGCAGCTGACTCCAACACCTCAGCAGAAGGTCCTGTTTTTCTGAATTGCACCTACTTTTTAATAACTTCACTCCCATGCCAAGACACTTGTTCATGCAATCAAGACCCACTGCTGTCACCTGTAAGAATGGAAGGTATCTCCCTAGGAAATCCTGGAAATCTCCCACATAGCTACAGTCCTTTGGCAGCAAGAGCAGAAATACTCAGCTGTTCTAGAATAGTAAAGCACAATGACACCACATACATAGAACATTCTCTAAGAGAGTATTTTGCTGCTTTGCACCTTTTTTTTTCCTGTTTGCAAAATAACCTTCATTCCATAATCTCAGTAAATGACCATTTTCTATGCTTGACTCAGACTAGCTACAGAGATTTAAAGGCAGGAGCCACATAAAAAAGTGACATAAGCGAATGAGCCATCTGATGACTGCTTACTAAGAGAGAACAAGGAACCTCGTGATTCCCCCTCCCCCCCGCCCAGTTTTGTCACTATACTATATGGAAGAATAGGGTAATAAAGTCGTAGCTCTGCACACTCAGAGGATTGATGTAAAATCCTGCAAGACATCATACACTCTATTCATACAGGATAGCTATCTAAAATGGGCTTCAGCCTTGCTTTCCTTCCCTGTGTTGCCTCTTCTCCCCTGTTGGACTTTGCTTTGCCTCAGTGAACTCCCATTGTTCACAGCAGAACATGAAGGTTGATGAATTTATCCTCACATTACTCTCTGGAAGGCAGAGAAGTGTCAACTTCTCATCTGCAAAAGGGTGATAATTAAATGCTGAGAGAATAAATGACTTGCACAAGGTCACTTGGGAAGTATGTGGCAGAGCTGAAAATTAAATGCAGATCTCCAGAGCTGCAGGTCAAGGCCTAGAACACAAAATCTTTCTGCCCTGCTGGCACAGCAGAGATCAGACTCCCAGCATATCATAAGGCACTCTGTAGGAATGTGTGCGTTAAGGGAGATGAACAGAACTTCTCGTGTGCAGTTTATCTGTAAGAAGAATTGGATAAGTTTCAAAGATTCTAGTAAATATCACAGATCAAGGAAACAGGAGAGCAGCACAGAATCTACCTGAAGAGCTAAGAAATGCTTTTTTTAACATCTTGTATAAGACAAAGGTGTCATTGCAGCCTTCTTCTACTGGACATACTACCAGTTTGGGAGAAAAGCTGACATCAATGCAATATTTAATGTGCAGAAGTTGCAAAATGCAGCCATGGAGGTGATTTTCCAATTTAACGTAAAGTTTGTTAACAGAGAAAACATTTTTCAGTAGTACTATGGATTGTGTGTCGTGGTTGAGACGGTCAAATGACATAGATCAATTTCTTCCAGGATGAAAGTAGTAGATGCCATTTATTGCCACAAGTGCATCTTTATACAGTTTTACCAATTCATGTGTCTCTGCACTATTGTTTAAAAGTTACAGCAGTAACATCTCATTGGCTATTTTTGTTATCACCAATGTTACTCTTTCACCCCCTTCTCTCTCACGGGTACATCCTTAACATCTCCGGATACTCCTTTACTCCCATCTTTCTCACGGGTAGGCCTTGATATCTTCAAGGTTAATTTCTGTTCCCATGCCCTCCGTCAGGGAATCCAAGGACCCACCATAGTTCCACAATTGTGTCAGGATTACAGTTTAATAACTATGTATCTGCACCTTCTTGTCTTCTCATTCTTTGTGCAAGCTCCTGCTAGGTGCCCTCTTTTAACTTTCCTTCTCTTCTTTCATTTGCAGATGCTTCCTGCTGATTTGTATGGTCAGATGTATCCCCTTCCTTGCATGTAACACTCTTCCTTCATAAGTCTCCCTAAAAACTTTCTACCCTATGACTTTCAAAAGGAAACTGCCATCTTGTCTGGCAATACCCCAGTGGCACAGCTATATTTGATTCCTAAATGTGTATGATAGCACAGTGCAGGTTGAGATTCAGTTGCTGCACTGCACCTCCCTCTGACCTGCTATGAGGCCTGACTTGTCCTCACCCTGCTCCTCCTCACAGCACCTTTTCCCAGAGAATCACAGAACGGTTAAGGTTGGAAGTGGCCTCTGAAGGTCATCTGATTTAAACTCCTACTCAAGCAGCACCACCTAGAGCCAGTCACCAGGACCATGTCCAGCTGGCTTTTGAGTATCTCCAAGGACGGAAAATCCACAACCCCATTGGACAACCTGTGCAAGTCCTCAGTCAACCTCACACTGAAAAAAACGTTTCCTGATGTTCAGACAGAACTTCCTGTGTTTCAGTTTGTGCCCATTGCCTCTTGTCCTTTCACTGGGCACCACCAAAAAGAGCCTGGCTCCATCTTCTTTACACACACCCTTCAGGTATTTGTGTACATTGATCAGATTCCCCTCAGCCTTCTCCAGCCTGAACAGACCCAGCTCTCCCAGCATTTCCTCAAATGAGAGATGTTCCAGATTCTTAACCATCTTAGAGGCCCTTTGCTGAACTCTCTTCAGTAGCTCTCTCTCTCTTGTACTGGGGAGGACCAGAAATGGACACAGTACTTCAGCTGTGGCCTCAGCAATGCTCAGTACAGGGGAAAAATCGCCTCCCTTGACCTGCTGGCAATGCTCCTAATGCAGTTCAGGATCCCATTAGCCTTCTTTGCAGCAAGGACATATTGTTGTCTAATGTTCAACTTGGGGTCCACCAGGACCCCGGGTCATTTTCTGCAAAGATGCTCCCCAGCCAGCCATTTCCCAGCATATACTGGTGCCTGGGGTCATTCCTCCCCAGGTGCAAGATTTTACACTTCTCCTTTTTGAATTTAAGAGGTTCCTCTTAGTCCATTTCTACAGCCTGTTGAGGTCCTTTTGAATGGCAGGACAACCCTCTGGTGCATCAGCAACTCCTCCCAGTTTTTTTGATGCCTGCGAAGTTGCTGGGGGTACACGCTCTGTCCCATCATCCAGATAATTAATTATGATGTTAAACAGGACTGGACCCAGTATTGACCCTGACATACACTGCCAGTTACGGGTTTCCAGATAGACTGTGCCACTCATCACCATCCTCTGGGCCAGTTTTCAGTATACCCTGTTGTCTGCTCATCCAGCTCAGGCTTCATCAGATTCTCTACAAGGTTCTTATGGGACACAGTGTTGAGAGCCTTACAGAAAACTAGGTGGGCAACATTGTCTCATCTACCAAGCCAGCCACTTCATCCTAGATGGTTATCAGGTTGGCCAAGCATGACTTCCTCTTGGTGAATGCATGCTGACTACTCCTGATGACTTTTGTTATTGTTGTTCATGTATCTGGAAATGTTTTTCAGGATCAGCTGCTCCATTACCTTCCTAGGGGTCAAAGTGAAGCTAACTGGCCTGTAGTTCCCTGAGTCCTCCTTTTTGTGCTTTTTGAAGCTAGGAGTGACACAGTACACATTCCCACTGTCTCTGCAGAACTGGAGGGGAAGTGCAGGGACACTGTAATCCATAAAGCTCCTTAAGGAAGACAGGATATTAGAAAGATGATGCAGCAGCAGTGTACGACTGAGCTGCTACGAATGTGGGACTGAGAATGGGGAAAGTGCTTGTGAAAGCATCAAGAAAGGAGCAGGTAAAGGACAAGGCGGAGAGCTGGAAGAGGAAAAACTCACCCAGGTGGAGACCTGCAACAGCTAGTTCCAAGCCTCAGCTTTGACTTCAGAATAACCAGTCACAAAGCACAAGAGTATTCTACAATTCCTTAATGGCTGGTGCTGCTTTTTGAGGTATCAGTACCATGGAAAATTTCAGTGGTCTTGCCCATCACTAATCCCAGGTGTCTGCCTCATCTCAGTGGTGAATCTTCCTCATGTCTAATACAAGTACCACACAGCTTTGCTGCTGCCTGAACTCTGCTGTGAAGTCCCAGAGTGGCCCTTGTTCTTAATGCATGCACGGAAGAAAGCAGATGGGTAAAGCTTAACTCTGACAATAAGAATAATAGTAGGGGTAATAATGATAAAATAAATGCTGTCACCACAGTTCTGGCAAATTTCTACTCACTTCAGAAAATTTGTATTTACATTAAAAAAAAAAAATCTCAAATTTGAGGCATTAATTCCTAACTTCACTTGGACAGCTCAGTTTTTCATATTACACCCCAGTTTCCACATAACTTCATGGTGTTTCATCAGACAAAATATTTGGAAAAGTTTCTAACTATAATATTTTTGTTCAAAACACACTCCATCACCAAATTAAGTAGGAGTTTGTTGTTGTTGTTTCTTTTTTTGAAAAAACAACGTAAGCATTCATGGTCAGGAGACATATCTGGAGTAAAGAAAAAGATCAAATTGTTATAAAAGAATAGACCAAAGGGGATTTTAACAACTGCAGTTCAATTTTCCTCATAAATTAAAGTACCGAGGGAAATTTTCACCCTGAAACAATGTATTTATTGCTCTGAAATAACTAAAGAAAAATATACTTGGACTTTTGTTTTAAACTATTACTTAATGCTCTTAAGCCAGTCACTAGAGGGTGTCATCAAATTATAGTTTTGGAAATACAGTCAAGTTAGGATAATCTCAAAGGCTTAATTAATCCTAAAGAGCATCCACAGATGAGATATCTGGCTATTCTGTATAAGAACCTGACTTCGTCCTTTCCAAGTATTGCAATGTCCATAGACAAAACTCTGCTTTACTGACAGTTAAAAGTACATGCTGCTGCCCTGTCTTGTTCCTGCATTCACATAGCAACTTTGGTTAAAAAGAACATTGTTTATCAGTCAATATCCCTAAAGCTTTTCTTGCCATGTTCTTGGAGGATGTAAATGCCAGTACATGAGGATAATCTCAGACATTTTATTAATACCTCAGCAGTAACTCACTGTAACCCTATGAGTTCTGTGTAACCACTGCATACTGACTCCACCTGACTACATCTGTTTACAGTGTCTATACACAGCTAACTTTATATATCTTACAGACAAGAATCGCCAATGGTGTAAAGGTGATCAGTAGATTTTGACACTAGAATCAAAGCCACATACCCCCTTCACAGCAACATCTCTGCTAGCAAGAAAGGGAAGACAGGCTCACCAGACTGGCATCATCAGGGAACATACCCGCTCCTTAACAAATATTTCCTTTTTGTCCTTCTTTCTCTTCCAAATCCACTGCCCTTTGCCCTAAGAGACAAATTTCTGTAGAACTCCATGTACCGGCTACCCAAAACAGAAAAAATTAAATCCTGTAAGACTTTGTAAGCAGCTAGGTCAGGACTCATAACTTCCATGGGAGAAGAAAATCAAAATACTTTCAGTATTGGTAGAGGAACTATGGGAGTAAGGACTGTGGGCTCAGGTGCTGCAGATAAGCCACAAATGCCAATTCTGGTTGCCTCACTGCAGACACTATCCCAGTGGATCCTACAGGAGTGACTGACTAATAGTAAAGTGGGATATCCCTCCATGCTGGCTGCTATTCTGAGCAACAGCATGCAGACCATCATGGCACAGCTTAAACATTATCAAGAGAGAAGCTGTGGGAGCAAGGCTGAATGCAGGCATATACTGCCTGAGACACCACCAGATACAATGCAATGCAGTGTCCTGCACAGTTCAGAAAGCATTCCCAAGCAAACACACCCAGAATGTCCCCACATAGCAGATTGGCTCTGCATGGATGCACTGATTTTGCATCCCTGAACACACTTGCAGTGTGATAAAAGGAGGGAAATGCCACAGATGGGGAAACGAAGCCTCCACATTTTCATGGAACATTAGTTTGAGGGGTCCTGCAGGGCAACATGAGGAGCATGCATCATTTTCAACCTGCCAACCCCAAATGTGCAAGGCATTGTATGACAAAGACCCAAAATTAGGCACATAAAAATTATTAACTTTCAAATCCTGGGGGGTTCTCCCCTTGGCATAAATAGCTCTTCCTGTTGCTGCAGCTTCATTATTCTTCACTTTCAAGGGAAACAGATTCTGATGACCTCAGTGAAAGAGCACCAAACTTTGGATGGCAGTCACAGCTTTGAAATCAAAGTGAGCAATGCCCTCGCAAAATTAGATACAACTGAGAAGAACAAACACAGTCACAGCTCCCTTGTATTTTGTAATTTTGCCTTCAACATGCTCACCCCTCCTAGAGAGGAGGGAAGGCACACAATGATGGCTTCACTGTGGTCTTTGCTAGGATTGGCAGTTTCATGCTACATAAATATGACCTCTCTCTCTTCCTTATGTCCCACCTTTTACCGTCTGGTTAAAGATCATCCCTGCTCTCACCATCACACTCTTTCCCTTTCAGATGCACTTCACTGTCTCAGCCTTTTTCTTATCTTCTGCCCTCCATGCAAGCCTATTCCCAGACCTTTTCATTTGCTCCCATCTACACATCTCGTTACTCTCTCACTCCTCAGCCTTAACCCCTCTTTAACTCTTTAGCCCTAACACCTTTCTACACTCTCTTCATGCCCTCAGCCATAATCTCATTCCCTGTCTTCCTCCTTTCTTCAGCCGTATTCTGTTCTCCAGCCCTCTTGTTCCCTCAGCCCCTGCTCCCTACCCCACACCTTACTTTCCTTCCTCGCTTCCCATGCAGGTGTTTCTGAGGCTCTCCCCACTTCACCCTGGGATCACCCCCCCACTAGGCCCAGCTTGCTGCCGTTTGTTTACACACAGTCAGGTCTTCTCTCCCCAGCTTTGCTTCTAGATGTGCCACGTTTAGAGAGTCACCGTGACCTACTTAGGTTCCTGACCTAGTTATATAGCAGAAATACCATCTCTAAACACTTGAGAAAAAAGGGCATCAGGAGGAGGGAAATATTGTTATTGTTTGAAATGAAAACAAACCTATCAGCACAGGGCTGCTGAGTTATTCCAGCTCTGACCATTCCCCAGGGAAGCAAGATCAGCAGTTCACTTGATATTGCAATGCCAGTGTGACCATGGATCATCCAGGCCCAGAAATTACCTGTAAAGTTGGTGCGTAATCTCTTGCCAGCATCCCCTTTTCTTTATTCCAGCCCCTTTCTTTCTGGCCTTGCTCACTCAGTGCTTGTCTTCAGCCCACTGCTCTTAGCAGTCCTCCCTGCCTGTGAATCCAGGCTATAGCAGCAGCCCCTATTTGCTCAAGAACAGCATTTCTGCAGCTGAGCTTCATTTAGAAATCAAGCAATGTTCTGCACCTGTTCTGCTGATGTCCTGGACCCTTTTCTTTTTCCTACTTCAGCCATTGTCACAGCTGTCTTCTTCCTTTTCCTCCAACCTGTACCATTCACCCACTCTGCTTTTCTACCTGACTTGGTGTTGCAGTGCTGCCTTCTCTTTACCAGCTCTGAAGGTGATGTCAGCACTGCCAACACTGGAACTGAGCTAGTAAACCTGACTGGAAGCAGCAGATATTCTCCACAACTAGTGAGGGATCTCTGGGTTAGCAATGGCCATTCACTTGGGTACTTAGCAGCCAGAAACCACTGCTCTGTGACAGCTGGGTCTGGGATTTGCTCCCAGCTCAGCTTTTATTTTAGCCACTGTTAATGGGTTTCCATGTAGTGTTCATATTTTTGGAGTCATATTGGCCCTGTAGTTATATGGATGAGTTCATTAAATCGAATTATGTGTCCTTACAGCTGATCTTTTGTGGTCTTGACCATCCCTGTATAGGGCCAGTACCCCGATTGACGTTGAAACAGCCTGTCCTGCACCCTGAGCTTACAAGGTACTCTCACCACCACTACTTCAAATCCTGCCAAAAATTCCAACAGAGGGTCCCTCTCCATTGCCAAAACCCTGTCAGAAATATGTAGCCCTCCCACAACTCCACCAGAGGTATTTATACAAACATGAGAATGTAGCTCGAACTGCACAAGCTGTGTGAAACAGTTTTTGGTGTCAGCCACATGTGGTCACTAGTCATTCTGCATCCATTTACTGTGATTTTGTGCCTGTTTGCCAGCTTCAGCATAAAACATACTTTTTGTCTATTGATTTCCTGGGTCACGCACTAATCTACTTGCAAACGTATTTGGAAATTTACTGTGGAGGCCCCAAATCCCTGTATTGTCAACAACCACTGCCTGCTAAATGTGCACTTGTGGATATATTAAGCTGCAGTATGGGTTCCTGCATTTCTCAGATCTGCCCCTCTATCTGCTGGTTTTCTGCTCCTCAGTATACTGTATATACATTTGGGCATGGTCCTACAAAGGCACTGCTAACCCACAGGAAGTTCAGCCACCCTCAGTTGTGACTAACAGCATCACTTGCCTCTCTGATGTGTGTGCCCACAGAGCTCTGCTCTCCCAGCCTACACTGCCACCAGCCAGCCTAGCCACAGGCCACCACACCTCTCCAACAACGCCTCTCTCCCCTGACCTACATCACATCATGTTTAGTCCAATCAAGACTATGATCTTCTAGCATACAGGACTGACATTTAGAGTCTGCAATTTCAACAAGTCCTGAATCCTGAACACACTGAGAAAGTGGCTCACACCTATAGCCATGGGCAGGAACACCTTGCATTAGCATTGCCCCCTACCTCCACTTAGAGAGTACCAAGAAGGGGTAAGAGGACTGAAAAAGGACACAGTTGTGCCTGCACCAGCTATGTGCAGAGGATCCCTGGGAGCAAGACAATATAAAACCAATGAATTAAGACAATTTCAGACACGCTGATTGTGTTTGCCATTGCAATTTCTGATGGGCTTTTCAGATGTCTCTGAGTATTCTCTACCTGGCGTGTGTCAGACACACTTCACTGCTGCCTTTATGTTATTAGTATTGACAGCCACTCAGTTTAAATGGACGTTAGGATTGAAATCCTGTCTGTTTGCTTATCTCTGCCTTTTTATCTTATTTGTTTCCGTTCACTACAGAGAAATCTTCCTTTTCATAAAGCCCCTTTGAATACCTCAGCAAACATGCAAACACAATGCTAAATGGATTAACTGGGAGATACTGGTGTCTGAAGCCTGCCTGAATAGATGCTCCTGGATCAATCAGCTCTGCGTACCAACAATAATGGTCTGAGTTCCTTCCAGACATTCTGTGGCACCAGCACAGGTCCAGTGGCATGTTTGGTATAATTCTTTCTTTTCAGGAAAGGTGGAAGGGGAGAAGAATATCTGGTCTGTAAGAGGGAGCTAGTTAGTAATATTATGAACCACTGCAGAATTTTAACACATAGCAATGGCAAGGGAGTGGGCGTGTCACGACTGCCGATTATTATGCCAGATTCTATCATCTCACTTTTCCTCTGTACTCTCATCCATTTTCTGGTTAATAGTCACATGCTGGGATCTGCCATATTGCTCTTTTGAAAGCAGTTTGGGGTAGCGACTGTCTTTCTCTCATGTGCATACAGAGGGCGTAGCACAGTGGGACTCAGGCCCTAATATAAGACCTCTGAGATGTCACTGAAATGTCAATAATAGGAATAATGCTCTTCCATCTTTAGGTCCTTACAACACGTTTTCCAGACATGAATCTAGCCTCCAAACATCCTCTGTTTGTTGTTATTATCAATCTATATTACACCATTTATTTTAGTATCTAATTTATTGTAAAGCTGAAACACCTGAGGCAGAGAGAGACCAAGGCAACCCTATCCCACAGAACCTTGCACAGCCAGAAAGCTCTGTGTCCACACTGGCACTGAGCACAGGTTTGTACGTCCAGCTGGCTGGGAGGGCTGATGAGCTGAAGTGCCCTGCTGCTGAACTGGAGCCGCCCTTTCCACACAGCTCTTCTCTGCCCCAGACCAACCAGCACGGGCCAGCAGTGCCCTACACTCCAGATGATAGCAGAGAACTGCCCTCAAAGGCTCCCTCACAGACTGGCAGTAAATAGCAGAGACAGGGGAAGCATTTTGATTCCAGAACCAAAGACAAGCAGTATGCTGACCTCTGCTACTTGAAACTTCTATAGACCAAGAGCAGTGTGAGAATGACCATATAATTTTTTTCTCAGCAATGGAAACCCTCGAGAATGAGTAGCAACTTGATCTTTGCTAATATGGTTGAAGAGGTTACCACAGTGTAGTACAGTCTGTGAGGACTTTTACACACTGGAAATGGGATGAGACACCACTCAATTAGCAAACTCCTGAACCAGACATTCATTCTGATGGAGGCTACAATAACAGCTGGGCCAAGGCTTGCTTTGGCACTTGCTGCCTATATGTGTTGTGGGGACATAGCAGGGATGGAAACTTTCACATAGACTCACTCTGTGCCAGGATGGGTGACAGAGCAGCAATTCAGCTTTTCAGGGAAAGGGAAGTGAATAGTGTCTCTGCACCATGACAGGAGGTCAGATACTCAGATGCCTTTTATGGCTGGTGGTATATTCCACACTCCAAGTGCCCACATATGATGCTATCAACCCTAGCAGAAAACAACTTAGCCTCAAACTACACAAAAGTGGGTGGTTAATGACAGAGAATAAACCAGCATACCACAAGGAATTATACTTGCACTTAACACCACTTAATAGCTGTTCAAAGTCAAAGACTGCATACAAGTCTAACACAGGTACTGCTATCTAAACAAAGCTGCTCTCTAAACCAAAAACTTCATCCAAACCAGACCTACATTCACAGTGATGCTAAGTCTTTGGTTACTACTGAACACTAATTATGTATCAACCTGTCTAGCATGTGTGTTAGTCTCTTCCACTTTTTTAAGCTAACAAGCAACTTTCTGTAAGGCAGAATATTGCACGAGCCACCCACTCCAGGAACTCAGACTGCATTTTGTTTTCTACAGCATGGTGAAGCAGGCAAAGTGTAAATGTAGTGCTTACAGTAATATAGCTCATTAATGCTATCTGCAGGCTCACTCAGCAACACTGCTTTTTTTATTCTAGCAGCTGAATATGCAGATTTGTCTCAGAAAGACTGGTATATGCAAGAAACCTAGAAACTGCACTGAATGAAAACCATTGGTGCATCACTTGATGCCACAGACAAACTAGTGCGAACATCCATACACACCTGCCTGGACTGGGCCACTGCATGTCAGGAAAGCAGCTCCAGGTAATACAGAGGTCACGTAACAAAATGAAAACAGGTGGTATTCAGGATATAGACACATCACAGCTGTTGGCCAACTGAAATGCCCCAAAAGCTTTCTTGCTACAATAACTATTTAAAAGCCCAACAAAGGCCACACTATTGGAAACATACCATTCACAATTCAATGTGTTTAATGAGGACCTGGTAATGAGCACTGACACTGCCTAGGGGTATGGTAACAGAACAACTGGAGATTTTGAATCTTGTTTGTAGAAGAGTAGGCATAACAAAGCTGTTAGAAGAAGAGGGGAAGACTCTAAGAGAAAAGACACTTTGTGGGTCTAGGGAAAAACAAGTGATGGTCTGTGAGCTCTAGGAGGAGCTGCAGAACACAGAAGACCTAGTCATGGTTAATCATCAGATCATAGCATTGCCTAGCATTGACATATTATACAGTTGAGGAGGATGGATACATAAAGCAGTTGCTTGTACCTTGCACAAGTATTAATTGATGAGGTGTGTGGTCAGGCTAGAAGATGTGACCTTGCATTTCAAAAGCAATGAGGACAGACAGACTACCTTGGGTTTTACCTTGAGTTGTCCCTCCAACCTTGATCAGCCATTTTGATCATTCTTGAAGTTCTCTGCATTAATGTCTCAATGATGAAAGGTGACAAGCTGCCTGACAAACAAAAGCAAAAAAAAAGCAGATCCCATCAGAGCAGAGAGAAGCTGTGTGTTACCTGCTTGTTTCCCATGTCTGAGGGTGAAAACCCATTCCCAAAGTGGTTAATTTTTATCCAGTGATAGAGGCGTATTGGTGTCATAGGCAAAAACAGTTTACTGATTTGGGGGGATTTTCAGTCAATTCCTTTCACTCTCAATGAACAAAGTTCTAATGACTGATTCCGTCAGTGAAACAAACAGGCATGCAGCAAAACCACTCTTTGCCTCTGCCCAACCTCTCCTCCCTACTCGGTGCTCCTCAGTGCCCGGGGCAGGGGCTGCCTGAGCCCAGGGGCAGTGCAGGAAAATGCGGTAGGTGCTTTGTGCCTCCTCCAGCAGCAGCCACAGCCCCTTCAGAGACGTACCGCCCAGCACCAGCCTGGCCACGGCCTCAGCTGCTCTCTCCTCTCCCCACCTGCTCCACCTGCTCTTCATCTCTTCTTCACTCTCCCCTCCTGCTCAGGCCTCCTCGTTCCCTGCACACAGCACTCACCACCATTTCTGAACACCTTCAGAAACTCCCCTAGCTGGCTTAGAGCCACCGTGGCCACCTCCCCTGAGGGATCAGCCACCTCCTGCCCTGGGGCCACCGCAGAGCCAGCTGAGACCAGCTGGAGCCGGCTAGAACTGGCTGGGATGAGTACAGGGCAAGGCCGGCCTCCACCTGCAGGGGGCGCCAAGGGGAACGGCCGGCCCTGCAGGGGCCGCCAAGGGGAACGGCCGGGCCTGCAGGGGGCGCCAAGGGGAACGGCTGGCCCTGCAGGGGCCGAGGCGCCGCTGCCCCGGCCATCTCCTGAGCCCTCAGCAACAGGCACCACTGCCCTGTCCCTTCCTGCTGAGCCGGGCACCCCAGCAGGGAGTTGCCAGCCCCAGCAGCCCCGCTTCCCTCCTTCCCCACTGGGCCTCTGCAGCCCTCGGTCCCCCACAGCCACCTGCATGGGCCACAGCGTGATGGATTTCAGGAGCAGCCCCCTGGGCCACCGGTCACTCCTGCTTTGACTGATACATACATTTTCTGCCTATTACATGTATATATTGGTTTTCAGGGGGAAAAGCATTTATTGCTTTTAGCACACTTAGGAGTTTAAATAAAAACAAATATATCTATATTGACTGTAGTTATTATGCTTGGTTTCATACAGTGTAAGTGGTTCAAATAAAAATAGATTGGTTGGAGTGAATGTGCATCAGTTCCAATAATAACACAGGCAGCTTCAAGAAGCATATAACTTTCATTTAATGTGCACTGGGCTTACAAAGAAGAGGGAAGAAACATGGGTTTAGAGCAGCTTTTAGTCTATATTTTCTGTCTAAAGGCTTCTGCATTTACCAGATTTCTGAAACAGAATGAGAGTCCATAAACAAGTGGAGAGAGGGGTTTATTAGGAGGCCGAAAGGGGTAATACAAGGGGAGAAAGTGATCTACAATGAAACACGACTCTGAGGTAAAAATTCCCAACTATATTACTTCTCAACAGTTAGTCCCCTACATGTGGTATTATCTCCCCATGGGAAGGCTGGGCTTCAAGCCGGAGCATACAAAAACTTGGTATAACAAAGGCCTGCAGGTTTTGAGACCTTCAGGGCTAGTTTTCAAAGGGAATATTAAGAACAAATAGGAACTGGGAGCTTAACAACCTTGTTGGTTCTAGGCCATACTCCTCAAGAAAAGGCTGCAGGAAACTAGTGTAGAGGAGGAGAGGGGGTGCCCTGGGCAGGATGCAGCCGGGCTTTCTGCACCTGGTGTTGTGAATCTACTATGATTGTAACAGCTCCAGTGCAGATCAAGAGAAAAGGAAAAGACATCTCTTTGAGATATCAGACTTTTTATGGAAGCCATCTGGGAAATTATCTCAATAGTAGTCATTCAGGAAACCAGGAATGGCCGCTGATGGTAAAGGGCTCAGTTTAATCCTGCATCTCTGTTCCCTGAGATGATAAGAGAGAACAAAGCTAGGACTGTAACTTCAGAGCAAATATTGAAAATAAACTTGGTCAGATACATGGCAGCTCACAACAGACTTGTAAAGCCATGGATTCACACCCCAGTCTCCAGTCATGCTATGGTCTTACCCTGGGTAGTGCAGGAGGCCTATTTCGGGCCAAGGAGCCATTTTGAGGATACCAAAGAAAAGGCCCTTAATTCCTGGTCTTTAAGTCTATGTTTTTTATCTTTTTCTCTCTTCATCCCTAGGATTTTTTCTGTGTCCACTGCCTGTATTTTGGAACCCCTTGCTTCAGTGTTGGTTAAGATGTTAACCTTGCCACTGACACCTGATGGCAATTAAGAGGGATTTTTGTCAGGATTAGAAACACACTAAGGGAGAATGTTTTCACTGTGCCTTTAGGACAGGCCTTTGAGGTAAAGGATGGGATCCCATCTCCCACAAAAAGCTCCTGGAAGTTCCCAGCTCTGGGGCCATCTGTCCCCCATGGTTCCATCTGTTCCCTGTGAGCAACACCCAGGAGAGCATGTTTACTGTTTACTTCAGCAGACTGAAGCTTGGCAGGGTCTGTGAGAAAGAAATAGGAGTCCTTTAAATGCAGACTTTCTATTTGCAGTACGTGAAACGTGCATGTGTGTGTTTCCTCTAACCACCCGTATACCACAGGGGAAAGCATTCAAACCCAGGATCTGAAATAGAAGTTGTGTTACTCACAGCCCTGCCACCCCAAGTTGTATGCTCACCAGAAATCCCAGGCAAAGCAGCATTAGGTGCTACATACCCTCCACGCTTATAGCTGCAAGTGACCCCAAAGGAAAACCTACACTATATACATACCACCATACCTACGAGCTAAAGGCATCTCAATCAACAGCACGTTCACCTCTAAATGGGTGCTGCTCCATCACCATGCTAAGAAGGTCTGGTTCTGCTGACTGTGCCGGGTCTTCTGGTATGAAACAGCTAGGAGGACCAGCTCCCTCTGGTGTGCAAAGCACAGGCCTGGCTGCCTGCAAGGATTAAGGCATGATACATAAATACAGTAATGTTAACACCACGGTCCTTGGCCACATTTCTGTTTTCCTGGCATTTTCAACTAAGAAACTTATTGTTCTCTTCTGCTCCTAAAAAATGTTCTGTTCAATAGTTGCCATGGTCCTCCCATGGATGTTCATATTTCAGAGGTCACTGAATTGAGGTTTTGTCTATAGAGACAAAAAGGTACATGAGAATTGCCAGTTCTCAGCTGGGTAATATCCATTTCCCTGTCAGATGAACAGCAAACAGCCGAAAATTTTCTCAATAAATGTATTTCTGACATAAATATTTTTGACAAGTTTCTTGATTTTTTTGTCAGATTGTCCAAAATTTGAATATATTTTAGCAGCTACCAAAAGAACTAAAAACAGTAAAATGTAGGGTGTTTTAAGCAAGAATAAAAAAAAAAAAATAAAAAAAAAAAAGAGAGAGAGAGAGGATTTTCTTTGTCAAAACCCAGAAGTCTTGAAGACAAGTATCAGTCAGAAATGATAAGTAAGAATTTTAGCATGGTAAAAAGCTCATTTCATGATCAGCTCCCGCCATTCCTTTTTGCACCATGTTGGCCAGGTGGACTATGTGATACAAATAGCAAACAGGTTCTCTGTGTGTACTCATGTCTCTCTCTAGTGGAAAGCCCTCATCACTACACAAATACGGGTAGGAGGCATGGCATCTTCGGTCAACCAGGGGAGACCTGCTCCCTACTAGTGCACTGCATATCAGGGGCTGATGGTGCCCCATGGTTTGGGCAGAGCTCCCCCACCTTGCACAGGAGCCCATTCCTTTTGCCCTTTGTCCCCAGGCAGGGCTGTGTTACAGCTTTACCTAACAGCAGTATTTTGGACAGGGAAGACATTAGTGTCATGCCTGGAGCTAAATCAGTACCCATAAACCGTTGGCATTCAGGGATTTGAGTCAGCACTGCAAAGGACAACAATTAAGAAATCTTCAAGTGCTTTGTTAAATGCATTTCCAGGTAGGAGCTACCTCACAGAAGGAGAGAAGTATGATCCAAATTCTCATAGCACACCCTTGGAAATGCAGACGGACACAGTCAGCTGCCGGATCACTCTGCTCAACTCCTAAGACCTAGTGACAGGGAGGAGAAGTGCCCTGGCAGAGCCCAGTGGCCTTGGCTTGCCAGTCCCTGCTCACATCCCTATGCAGCCAAGCAGAGGCTTTGCTTTAGGCTCAGATATGGCAGTTCGGAGCCCACTGGACGGACACATCTCTGACCCTTATTGCACTGGGAGCCCCTGAGGCCAACACTGCTGCAAAGCATCCAGGGTGAGTGGTGTGGAGTCTGCAAATGGCATCATGCTGCATGCTGGTGAGTGCTTAGTGGAGGCAGCCCACCAAGCAGATGTTGTGCTTCTACATGGCTCGGTTTTCCTCCATGCGATGACAAGTAGGTACTATTACACTGGCAGAGGCAGGATCTATACAGTATGGAAAAGGCAACTGACACTTCACCCTCTTCCCCTGCAGAGGCAGGGGAAGGCAACCACTCTCTGCTTGCAATGGAGATGCTCCCTGCATTGCTGTGCTCCACTCAAACATGCTGCCCTGTGTTTCATTTCCACAGAATGACCTGTGGAACACTATTAATCTGGAAGGTGTAGACCCAGCAGAAGGCACCTGGGGGCATTGTGGACAGCCTGCACTTGCGTGGCCACAGCCTGCTTTCCAACACTCAGGGACCTTCTCAATGGCAGCACCATGATCCATCCCTGTGTTGTGCTGAGCCTCAGAACACTGCACCAGGGAAACCATGGGATGGCTGGGGGCTGCAAGAAGCTGCAAGGGCTCAGCGACACAGCTAGGGTGAGCAGCCCGTGACAGCACCTAAGACAGAGGTTTCCCTGGGAGTACAAAGTCACCCAAGGTTTGCTTGCTGCCATGTAGTGTAAACAGGCTATTTGGCCTGAAGGCTTCCCACTAACCTGTCCGTGTCCTGCAGCACTGCCTCTCTTTCACAGAGGTGGAAACTGAGAGGCACTGAAAGCATAATGCCTCCACTACAAATGCAAGATGCCGAACTGCAAGCTGACTTGACAGGCAGATGTGCAGAGCCTTGCTAGGTCCTGCTGATGGAAAAAGATCTGCAGGTTCTCCACACTTGGGTTATCACTTATGAGGGACTCCAAATAATTGGATGCTTTTGAAAAATCTGGCCTAAATGGTGTGCCTGGGCTGGCAAAGTGTGGGCAAGGTGTAGCTGTGAGCAGCAGCCATCTTCAGGCAGCTTCCCAGGTGTGACCACAAAGCCTTTTCCTGTGAACCCATCCTTGACTGGAGACCTCGTTATCAGTGGTTTTCATGCTTACACTAACATCTGGTTTATTTCTATATAAATACATTAATATAGATTCCATGTTAGAGATCAGTATTAGGTTTTCAAGTAATTATATGTGTTTCTAAGTATTTGGTATGTGTTGGGAAGAAGACAGTGGGTAGTATGGGCACCAATAGCCTTGAGCTAAGCAGCAACCACAGTGCCCTCTGCTTACATTCAGCAAAACTGAATACTGTAATATACTTTATGTGGGAGAGATGACTATCAACCTATCAAACATGAGCTTTACATCAAGGAGTAACAGTCATAAAGCTACTTACTCATTTCATTTGGGATGCACCGTCAAGGGGCTTCTCAAGACGAGATGAAAACATTTCAGAGAGTCTTTAAAATCCCCTTGGTTCGTCTGTCAAAAATTGGCAGAAAATCTAAGTGGTACCTTTGATTGCATAATTTGTAATATGCTTCTAATGCAGGATGACAGCAATGACTGTCCAGGAGAGTGCCTCTTTTGTTTAAATGCAATATTTGTCTTTTACTAATAAGCTAATTGATTGAGCTTGGCTGTCAGAAGTCCTGGATTTTGTTCACGATGAACCCTGTATGTATTTAATACCTATCAGCTAAAGGTCAAAAATGAAAGGTATTTTATTTCCTCCTTTGCTTCCCAGTCAGAATTATTTTGAAGTAATGGGTCTAAAGGCCCACATCACTTTTTGTTTCCTAAACAATTCTTTTCCCACATTCTTTCAGTTGAACTTTATCTCCAACAGGATCTAATCATCCAACTATTGAGCTTGACTTTAAATCTCTTCCAGCCCTAGCTTCCCCTGCAGCCACAGAGGGAAATCTTTAGTGCCAGCCACTCTGCTGCTTCACCTTCTGACACAATATTATTTCATCGTAACCTGTCCAGTGAGCAAATTGCCTCTTTGGCCCCCTCTCTGTCTCTGCACAAGGGCTGGTCTATTGATTGTGACAGTGTGCCGGTGCGCGTGGTGATTCCTGGAGAGGAGGGATCGATGGCAGCATAATTGCTACCTTGCTGGCAGCAACCAGGGGTGGGGAGCTGGAACACAGCTCAGCACCAGAAAAAAAGCTGACACTGCTTCTGGAGCATCTTCCACCATGGGGCAGGGGACACAGCTACACTGCTGCTAGGGGAAAAGGTGCAGTTATTCCCACAGCAGTGGTTTTGCAGCCACTTATGGAGAAGAAGAGAGCTGCAGACAAGGCGAAAGAACGGATGAGGGCTTTGCATCTAGAAAGGAGGCATCAAGGGAAGAGCTGGTGAGGAGAGTGCCATGGAGCTGCAGGTCAGTTATTCCTCCAAGGTGCATGTGCGTTGCAATCACAGAAAATAGGCCTGGGAGATTTCAAGGGTTATATAATCCATTCCCCTGCCCCAAGGCACAACTGACTATACTTACACCACTGGAAGGCTGCAACCCTGGCTCAAGACAGCACAGAATAGTATAAAAAAGCACCACTCTCATCTTTAATACAAGACCACAAGCGTCAAACTCTGTAGCATATAGAGCACAAAATCATGATGTTGTATTACATATTGGAGTGGTACTTTTTATAGGTATTTCTTTAATATGCATTAAAGAAAACACAGGAATCTTCGTATCTAATGGGTCCATTGGTTCATCTTATTCATACCTTCCATGTTTGTAACTACCAGATGCTTCAGAGAAAACTTCAATCACCAAGTGAAAGCTTCAATCACCAATTAAAAACTATTTAACAAGTTGCCTATCAGGAAAATCTTTCTTAACACCAAACACCCGCTATCCAGTGGATATTTTTAATATACAGTGACCGCAAATATTCCCATTATCCAGACAGGCAACAAACACTTTTCAGGATCCTGTTAAGTTCTTGCTCAGATCTTTGATAAACAGCTGAATGTCACTAACTTAAGACTGGCCTGGAGTATAAAATAACAACTCATTTTTTGATTACTTTGAAGGTGCAGAATCCACAGTGCTGAGCAGTAATAGTGACTCTGTGGCTAATGCTGGGGGTCTAATTTCTCCACTTTGTGCCTCAGCTTCCCAACCAAGTAAACAGGAAAAAACATGCTCATCAGTGAAATAAAGATACCCAAAATGCTTAAATTCTAATAAACACAAACCGCTTGTACTTGCTAATTTTACTATCCAAATCAATATGTATGACAACAGATTTGTTTAGAAAGGCCCGAGATGAGACATCAGCCAAAGGAGCTGATTTCATCCTGGGTATGGCTGTATTGCAACATGGCAAAAAGAAATTCTACTCAAGAAGTGAGTGGTCTTTGGAAAAGAATGCTTTTCCTTGTATAGTAGGTATCATGAGATACTTAAGTGAAAACTATGGCTGGGTTTTAATTTTTCTCATTTATTGTCATATTTATCCTTTTAGTTTTCATCCTTGCCTATCATCAGAAGACTCACTCACTAAATAACATTAACACTAAGCATTTAATATAGGGTTCTTGAAGTCCTTCATACTAGTAGACAGTGTCTTATTCTTACCACTGGACAAACAGAGAAACTAAGGCACGCACAATAGGAAAATATCTATTTGACAGCAGAAGCAAGCATGGAGTCCAGCAATGGGGAGAGATTTATTTGGGTAATTTTTATGAACTGCTATGAAGATGAAAAGTCCTAAACGTTATCCTTCATCATATGATGTTTGGCTCATTGGCTTCAGTTTCAAAGCCTCTCAAGAAAGCAGGCTTTCAAGCAGTGGTTCCTGCACTCTGCACCATTGCCACCTCTGCTGAACTTTCCAAACACAGAGGCAAACTCAGACCTGCCAAACATGTAAAACTCTGAAGAAACTAAGCTACAGCCAACCCCAAGCATATTCCCTATGTCAGAGACACCAGCTGTGCCAGCCATGACTGTGATAGCTTCCCCTCCCCATTTAGCACCTTTCCACATGTTAGATTGGATGTTACTACAGCTCAAGGAGAAACTTTGACATGGTGCTCCTATTGCGTCCATATTTGTGGGTGATTTTCCATCACTGACACAGACTGCTGTTGCACTTCCAGCTTTACAGACTCACACAGGAAGTTAAAGCAGGTGATTTATTGTCTGACTACCTGGTGACAGCTGGGTGCTCTCTTGCACTTACACAGTCAGGGATGGAGTATTTTTTCTCACCTCAAATCAATCAACAAAAGCCTCCACTGAAAGTTCACACCAGTGATGCCCAGACAGGAAGGACTGTCATGGCAGTACAAGGCACTGAGGTATTATACAAGCAGGACTCCAAAAATTACTTCTTTGCTTAGTGTACTCCCACAGCAAGGAGTGATAGGGACCAGAGCATGGAGTCAAAGGCATCCTGCAGATTAGGTCTCTGGGGGCTGAAATAAAGCTAAATTCAAACTTTTTCATAGGATAGGGTTAGATTTGGGGATCCAAGCTTGACCTCTTTTAGTCGGCACTTATAGTAATCAGATTTTTGATTGCAAACACCAGGGCATTTCCACAGCTGGAAATCTCTTCCCAAGCTCTGTATAAAATGCTGCTGTTTTCAGTGCCTCAGTGGAATATTTCCAGACTTTGTCTCAGAGATAGGTGTAAGCCCAGGGGAACTTCCACTGGAAGCAAGGCCTTGCAAGAATCGAAGCCTCCTTTCAGAGGTCAGGTGCACTGGGCTAGGTTGCACACACTTTCTTCTCTGTTTTTAATTCTATTGTAATGTCACAAATTAATTTCTTCCACACCTATGACACAAAATCATGGCATTAGTAGAACAATGCCAAAACTCTGAGGCTAGAGCATTATAGCTGCTTTTGAGCCTGTGTGGAAAACCATGACTTCAAAATTCAACAGTGACCTCATGTCAGCCAGCCAAGGGCCTGAGGCAACAGCCATTTCTGCTTCTGATGCACATTACTGCTTTTCTCACAAGCACCATCCCAACCATTCAGAGCTTCATGTATTGCAAAATCCAACATTTGTTCTAACTGCTGCCTATGTCACCCTGGCGGGGACTGGATGAGAAAGAGCCAACACTTTGCTGGTATCTTCAGCTCCACGTGGAAGAGGCAGCACCAGAAGTCCTTCCATGGAGTGTGAGGCTTGGCAGAAGGCAGGGAAGCAGAACTGGGGTCCAACTGCCCACGGTGGGAGACGCCGAAGAAGCTAAGCAAGGAAGGCCAGTTGGGGGTTATGGAGTCTCCTGCTCTGGAGACATTCAAGACCCACCTGGACGCATTCCTGTGTGGCCTCATCTAAGTGTTCCTGCTCCGGCAGGGGGATTGAGGTCCCTTCCAATCTCTAACATTCTGTGATTCTGTATTGAAACAGCAGCAGCAGGGGGCTGAAGGAAAGCACCAAAACTTGGGTCTCGGCAGCCCAGCGTTTTTCCAATCTAATGTGCAGACAGCACAGAAGAAAACAGGACCCAGCCAAACCCAAGCTCTGCCATTCCCCTGCTGGAGAGCCTGCCTACAGTACAGCATGCTCCACACACGCTGGAAAATACAGAAATTGCACAGAAATTGATGTCTTGCATGAGGTTTAGAGGTCTTTTGTTTCTTCAGTTGTCAGGTCACATCGTGCTAGGGACTGGCACAATATACCCCCATATGTGGAGATAATTATTCAAAAAAGAATTGCTCAAAAAGATTTGTTAACTCCTCAACTTCCCCAAGCTTCATCCAAGTCTGGCATAGAGAGCAGCAGGGAGAGGCAAGAGGCAAGCATGTCACTTCACATTTTGATCAAAGATTCAAGTTTGTTATTGATTCATCCAGGCCCATTTATGCCCCTCCCACCCTGAATTCCTCTCAGCATCACTAACTCTATCTGTGGTACTTAAACATCAAGCCAAAGAATTTCCTCCTCAAAACTGTGAGAAAGAAAAGGCAACGTATTGCTCTGAGAAACTACATCTTTTCCATTGTACGCTGGCCTCCTGCCTTCAGGCTCAGCTTACAGCAGAGAACAACTTTGTCATCACTTGTAAACGAAGTGCTTTAATGTGGACATTACTAAGGGAAAATAAACACAAACTGCAATGCTGTTTAAGAGTTACTTCTCTGATGTTCCCAACAGTATGCAGCACTTATGTGGTGCTTTGTCTGCTCAGATCTCAAGGCAGCAGACTTGCTATCAACGTGGTCATGAAAAGGGCTTCTCCCCACACCTCACTCCCAGAGTGAGATTAGCAGTTTAGAATAGGCTTCAGAAAAAAGCAATCAATTATGATAGCACTGAAGGACCTGATTTATAAGTTAAAATAAACCAAGCTGGAAATAGTTGTAAAGCTCAGTTGGTGTACCCAAGCTACAAGATGTTTGTTATAGCAATTAATTATATTATCATTAACTAACCAGACATTATACAAAATAACCATATGATAGCAGAAGAAAAAGACAATCATCTCCAAATCTTGGCAGACTCTCTGCAGAAGAGATAAGCTGTTATAGGACAGTAAATCTAAGTGGGAAAGAACAAAAAGATGGTCATAAAGTAAACCTAGAATCACTATTAGCATATGTTTATTGGAAATTCATCTAGTACAGGAATCAGAACTGGACCACTTATTTCCTTTATTTGTTACAAGTTGTTATAGTTTCTGAAGCTAAATACAGAGGAAGATGCCCATTGCAAAACAACTGCCCAGACTGGAGGGGGCTCTATGCTTCACCCATTAATAAGGCAACAAAGTTGCCTCGGTCTTCTAGCAAAACTAAGCATAATTCTTCCCGGAGATTTAGCAATGATCTCACACTCAATATCACTTTATGCTTAGAGAAAAATATCCAAATCCATTGCTATTCATATATCAGATGGGCAAACAGACACCAGCTGCAGTGTCGCCCACTTACTCTGAATTAGCAACAACCATATTGCAATTCAGCCTTTCACTTTTTCTAAAACAGAAGCTGGGAGAGACCATCATAATGTCTGTGATAATGACTGGGGGTGTGGATCATGAAGCTGAAAATTATTTCTCCTAAACCCCTTTCTTAGAAGAGGACATGTGTTCAGATTTGGCTGGCTAGTCTGAAAACGTGCCTATGTTCATTCATCTCTGCTCCATATCCAGTTCATGCACTGGGACGTATCACCATGCTGATTTCAGTTTGACAATATCACATCAAAGAGATAAAAAACATGTGACAATCTTAAACTAACCTTCCACTGCTATATTATTTAATAATTTAATAACAATTCTAATCTTGAAATTACAACTATACTATGCAGAAACCTAGGTAAGAATGCCAATTTGATTGCATACTCAAAATATCTCTGCTTTTCAGGAAGACAAACAAGTTTCTATTATAGATTAACATTATGGGCTGGATCCTAACCTCGCATAAACTGGCAACACCACTGTGCTGCATCAGTTTATATCTACTGGAGAAGATATAGCCTAGTGACTTTAAAATAATCAGATCAGCAATCCCATCCACAGCACTTAGCAGAACCGTACACAGGTATATAATATAGTACAAATGCTTGCTCACTATGGATTATGTATTTAGAGAGCAAGCTAACTGAAAGGAGTTAAGACTGTGCACTGCGATGCATGCAGTCCTTTGATGTGAGCCACAGGGGTGATGGCATTGTTGTATTGGAATCAGATAATGAAGGCATGAACATGCAGACGTGGCTAAGTATCACAACAGCTGTGCTAATACCTGGAGACTCGTGTAGTGCAGAATGTACAGGCATTTGTGGTTTTCTTGCACCGAGAAAAGACTTTCAGCCACCTCAGCTGTAGGCTGTTGATATCTGAGGGCAAGGGAGGGCATATGCACATGCACATCCATACAACATCCTTCCTTGAGTCTGCACCTGGATATAGTATGAAGGTGGGTATGTTCCCACGCTTTGGGCTACAACAGCAGTTTTAATGGATGCTGAGTCAGATGAACAGGAGTGCCCTGGTATTTCACATCCAGGACTGAGCAACAGATCATCATCCTAGCCTTACAGGAACGCTACAGACACAGCAGGCGGTAGCCTTTCCCTTTTGCAGTTTGACAGGCTGAACACAAGAAGTTCCAGTCTGCCTCAGCAGAGCACACCTTGGCTCCAGCTCTTAGCCAGGCTCCCACTCTCCCTTCCCATCCCATGCAAGAAGTCTAGTGCCTACAAATATCAACATAGGCAAAACCACAGCTTGTAGTATCTTTGCACGCTGCCCAACCTGGTCAAACACCCAGCTGCTCCAAGAGCATGGAGTGCTGAGCGTTGTGAGTGTAGCTTTGCCTTTATGTCTAATTACCAATGCAAATTTGCAGAGTCTGCCTCAAGCACCAAAAAAAAAAAAAAAAAAAAAGAAAAGAAAAAAAAAAAAAAAAGAAGTGGCCTAGTTTTAAATGCTCTTATTAGTGCTGAATACCTTCCCTCCCTACACAGACACATGGCTGGGAAGCAGGAGACAAGGGCTCTAGCCTTTGTGCATAATCAGGCAGGGCAAGCTATCTGACCCACGCGTGCCTCCACCTCCCTCCTTCCAGTTAGTGCTTTCGTCATGCTGAGCTCCTGTGCTGTGGTTTCCAGGCAAATTTCCACTCGGTGCTCAGAAAGCTGAAACCTTTAGATTAATCCCAGATCTGTCAGCCTCCATCATTTTCAAGCAGGGCTGTGAGCTCCAGGGCACTCTGTTACTTTCTCTAGCACTGAGGAGCCTTAAGCCTCTTGCTCTCAGTCTCCTGGAGAGTGGACAGCTCCACTCCTCTCCCTCCTCATCCTGAGATGACCCTGAGTCTGTGGCCAGTCTGGTTGCAGCAGGATTCTCTGTGAATCAAGTGATCAATTTGTTTCCTCTCCTTCAATGAATTTTGATTTGATCTGCAAAGTTCCATCCACTGAGGAGCCAAACACTGCAGCATGCCCTTTGCTCCCTTACACGTGGCTGCCCCAGCCCCTGAGCTGCAGCCGTTCTGGCTGGGACCATAATCCTACTTGTTTGCTGCAGCTGTGGAAATGACCCTAAATACCCCACACGGAGATTCTTAAGCCATTTCACTGATAGCTCACTATTCCTCATCAGACGAATCTGAGGTTTTGCTCAGATCTGTCTTTGGCTAGACTGAACCTCTCTGATTTGTCTGTCAGTGATCAACAGCCAGGGAAATTTCTTTCTCTTGCTCCAACAGGCCATCATTGCCAGTTATCTAGCCCTCATCTCTAAGACCATGTTCAGCAGTCATTCAGAGAATTTGCAACCTTCCCTTCTGCTTACCTTCTACTTTATTCATTTTGCTCTACTCTGGGCAGCAGCAGTGGCTGCTGACCTGAGGCTGCAGTGCCTAGGACTAGTGCCTAGTGCCTGGGACCATACAGCATGGTCTCCAAATAACTTGTGATCACAAATCATGTGTGAACCACAGGAACCATGAAGAACACCACCACCAAGCTCTTAACCTGCTGGAGATGCTGCACAGCTAATCCAGCACCAGCAGGACCCTTGTAAGTGGCAGGAATAGTTATCTGGAGCTAGCAGAAAGGAAAGAGGATTTGTAAAATTACTCACTAATGACTAAATTCTGGGCTCAGTGCTCCACAAATCACAGGCCAAGAACTGTTCTCCGCCCCACTGACCTATAATCCACCACAGCATTTATTTCCAGCCTGTCCCAGTCTACAAAAGCAGGATATGCTTACTCAATCTGCAACCAGATCTGCTGGATCTCCTGCCTTGCGCTTGGGAGTGGCATGGGGATGGAAGCATACGGTAGGCTGAGCCCTGCAAAAGTCACCACTGATAGAGCAAAACAGTCTTGGTCCTGGCTGCTCAGTGTTCACTGCAGCCTTCCATCATTCTGGCAGCTGGGAGGCTAGGGTGAGGGGCTGGCCCGTACCAGAGCACATGTACCCCTGGATGAGTTGCCTGAGACCACCTCAATGCCAAGGGCCAAGGCCTCCCATGTCTGTGACAACCCTGTGCTTTGACTCTGCCATTGACAGGCAAGTGCTGGACAAAGAGAAGAGCATGATGCCCAAGTCCATTGAGGAGACAGGAAATGAAGTAGAAATAAAACACAGCAAAGGGTTGAAAGGTCTGTCCCTGGGAAAAATCCTTGCAGATGCTAAGAAAGGCAGATAACATTAGCAGAGCGGTGCTGGCAGCCAGTGTCCAGGACTCCAGGACTTTTTCTGGACTCTTCCCCTTCACACAGGCACTCTGAGATGGGCTAAGGAAACCTGTGAGAGACTCCACAAGCTGGGCATGGCCCTGCCACCCAGCACCCTAGGAAAAAAGAGCAGTCCTAACCAAGGGCCTTGACAGGGAATATTTGAAGCTCCAGGTACAACTCAGGAAGCAAAGTCCCACACACGTTATCCAAGACGCTGAGGAAACCACAGTTTGCTCTGACCTCAGAGGAGCAGGTGACTACCCAGCACTGCCAGGACATCTTCCACAGCCCCTGCAAGCCAGCCCCCATCCCGCCCTCCCAGCCCTGCTGAACAGGGACACGAGTGCCCCTCGAGATGCCAGGCCCACTGCTTAGCCAATCATCGTTTCTGAGAATAGCCACTCCTTGTTTGTGGAAAGGAGAGATACTCCAGTGCTGGGTGCTGTGAAAAGAGTTTAACCCTTCAGCACATAATAAATAAATCCTATTATTCCAGTTCCCTGGCTAGTGCTCCCTCCAGTCTTCACTCCCTGAATCCCTTTTGAGAGTAGCTGAATCAATGTTTGACTTGTACAAACAACCACCTGACTGCAATTTGGAAGGGATACAGATGGGGATTAGAGCAAGGCGGTGGATAAAAATCTGTTACATGGCAGTATTTATTCTAGATCCCTGTGGCACTCAGTGTGAACTCTGGCAGCATCCCATGCTCCTTATTCAATGGCACATGTGCAGAGGATTCAGAAGAATCACTTTTGGGAGAACATACTGCAGAGCAGTCGGAGGAGAGGGCCGGGATCTGGACCGAGTACACATTTCCAAGCCAGACTGACTTGGCTTTGCAGTGCATCCTCCCAGGGGGTGGGAACACCTTTAGTTTTGAGGAGAATTTTGTACTGATTAAATTTCATTGCTTTGATAGCCCTAAGGACATGTGCCAGCTCTGGTCTAGTATCTGGGATCAAAATCTAATCCTGCCTCCTCTCATTGGGCACAGAAAAAAAACGAGCACTGAGCCAGCAGTAGGAGCTCCCTGGATACAGGACACCTGTCTCAGCCCACAAGAGCAATGCCACAACAAGCCCCACATGGCTGCTCTCTACTAGTAGCCAAGCAATGAGGGCAACAGTTCAGGCAAGGGGTGAGGGGAGCTGTAGGTGGCAATCTTTGGAGATGAGGTGATCTGGGAACAGGACTGCAAACAACCCACTCATTTGCCCCAAGGGGCCACCACCAAAACACTGGTTTTGACCCAGCCGGGCCAAGCTAGACAGGAATAGTCTCCCAGGACATGCATCTGGCCCAAGTGCCCTCAGTCCCTTTCCAGAGCACACGCACACTGTCTGCTAGTGCGAGGCAGCATGGGATTGCCAGGGCAGTGCTGCAAGAGGCCGCTGACTTAACAGGCTCTGACAGGGCTGTCCAGCAGCAAAGAGAGGCAGAGAAGCCGCTGCTCTCAAAAAAGGAACGGAAACAGGGGTAATTCAGTCCCAGAACTGAATCACCCATCCCCAGCTTTGCCTTCTCTTGTGCTGAAAGTACCAAATTTTCATCTGCCGGAGGTAGATTACATGTCAAGGGAGATGAACCTCTCTACACCAGTGCTGCAATTTTTTCTCCACAGGATGATAGTGCTAAGAGCAAGATGAGCAGCGGTCAAGGCCCCCTCGCCTTGCTGCCACCAACAAGGCAGCGAGCACAGGTGCCCAATCCCTGGCAACAGCATTTCTGGGTTGAGCGATGTGGAGGTGACAGGAACAAATGGACCGGAGAAGGACTGGAGGAGCCTGAGCCAGTTTGGGTGGCCCCAGTGACTTGCTCTGAGCACAGCTGCAAACTTCAAAGCCTGAAGTGGTCATGTCCTAAATGCTTAACAACACCCTCTGGGGACTGTGCACGTGGCTGCATCTGCTCTGGAGTCAGCCTCAAACCAGTAAAGGAAGCTCTCCCATGAAGTGCTGGTGCAAATACAAGGCAGCAGTGTTTGCTAGCAGGGAACACTATGGGCCTCCTCTTCCTTACCTCTTCCCTGGGCTCTGCACAAATCACTGCCCCTCCTGTACAGTTGCAGATGTGACTGTCTGGATGGACAGCCTTCAAGTTAACCAGCATTGCTGGGGCCTGGGATGCTGGGTCATTTTCTCAGCTTAGCCATTTGAACTTCTAGTTTAAATTTTGCTATCTGTAAACCAGAGATAAGCCTGACCCGCAAAGGTGTTGGTTCACTTAATGACTAGAAAGCTTGCAATTGTGCTTTAACATCACCAGGGAGAAGATAACAAGAGACAGGCAAAATACTGCTATACATGTAACATTTTATGAGATTATAACAAATTTTAAAGTATTTCATGCACCCATCTTATATAAAGATGTGCTCTATCATACATTATTTCTTACAGGACCCACACTGCATTGAAGATAACTAAACTTCTGGAGGGAAACTAGGAAGAGGTCATAACTGCCAGATTTCTGTTCCCTAGACCCATCCCCTCCACTTGGTCTCTTTTCCCCCTTGCTTTCTCTTTCAGTACAAACTACACTTCCGTTATCCCTCATTTCAACCTGTCTTCCTCCATCTGCTGTTCTGAAGTTATTGCTCACTGGGTTTTGTCTTCATACAGAAGTAAAAAAGCGTAAGAAGTAGCGTGGAGCCCCAGAGGCAACCACACCAGGACAGCAGCAATCACATCTTTTCCTCTGGACGCACTGACCGCCTTCAGGACTTGTGACAGGGCTGTGTATCTGGGACTCTCTCAGCTTTCTGTGTCACTTCTGTGGCCTCATAGGTTTTCTGCAGGGACCAGGGTGAAGTCCCCCTCAAGCAGACCTTCACTTTCATGCCGTGGGAGAGCCTCTATCTCTGTGAGTGTAATTTGGTCCATCCCAGTCCCCAGACACCCTGGCTGACCTTAGCAAGCCCACTTCTTCCAGCCCAAGGGAGATACTCAGGCACTACACTATCTTTTTCTGCTAATGAAGTTGCCTTGTTTGTTCTGTTGCTTAGGGGAATAAGTTAATGTCTCAGAATGCCCTTTAACAGTGTTTGACTTTGTTTATTAAACATTTATTTTGCAAGATAAACACAGTTAAGGGTCTCCTATCGGGATTCCTTCTGGGAGGAGAGAGTGTCAAGAGCCCCAGAGGACAGAATTAGTACAGAGATCCAGGTTGGGTTCTTATCCAGAAAAACATACAACACCCATCCTTTCTAACAGAGTAAAAGATAAACAGTTTCATCTTCCTAATTCTCAGAGTTTATCTGCAGCAGCCAGAAGAAAGTGGATCTGACATGCTTAGGGGTCTTTTGCTCTTCTTTGCCTGAGGCCTGACACTCCTTCCCTCCTACTGGTGTAAAATGACTGTGCATCCCAAAACAGTGAAAGGGAATCCTACAGGCTGCATTCTCATGGCTGCTGCTACAACAGGGTTGGCAGGGCAGGAGGAGAAAGCAGGATGGCACTGGTATAGGAAAGCCTTCAGTGGCAATATGGAGGGAAAGGGAGAGGGGAAATTGCATGGATGGAGCACATCAGGCTGCGTACACACCTGCTGAGCCTTTCTTTGGGTAAGCAAATGGGCAGAGCAAATACAGATAAATGCAGCAGGTTAAGCAGTCATGATTAGAACTGTGCGCTGTGGGCTACCCCGAAGCTTTGCAGAAAAGTCAGGACAGCTTCCAAACTCCTCCTCAGCAATGCTAGCAGAGATTGGTGGGCCCCTGCAGTCAGTCTAGGACTCACAGGATCTGAGAAGGATTTTAGAAGTGACAGGCCCAATGTATCCCAATTCCCCTTCTCCGCCCCTGATGCCCAGAGAGGAACAGGCAGATGGGAAATGGTTCTGCCCTCTTGCAACAGCCACATTGCCAGAGTCAGAGTGAAGATGCCACCTCCTCTCTTCCCATGCACGTGGCCAACATTTGAATCTGGCCTTTCTGGTCAGAGCCCACTGCGGCTGTTGCAGAGGGAGGGTTACCCCCATGGCATCCTCTGCTGGGAGGGTGACTCCCATGACCTCTCATGGCTGGAAGCAGCTGTAAGAGAAGAATAGCTGTCTCATCCTGATGTGCATGGGAAAGGGAGTGGTGTGGATTCAGCCTCCAGCCACCTGCTATACTGGAACGGGCAGATCATTACCCATAGAGCTCTGTAATTTTGCTTTGCGAATGCTTGCCCGCTGGCACAGAGCCTGAGGAGGAGAAGGGGGAGAGAGAAGCTGTTCACAGCTCTGCATGCCAAAAAGGCACTTCACCTCATGAGGCCACAAATGCCTCTGCAGCCATGAGACCTTAAAGGCTTAACCTGTTCTGCTGCTCCCCAAGACAGCTTTTTGTAAGAGATGAGGAAGGGGTGGCAAAAGAGGGTAGAGAGGGAGAGGAGAATAAGGAGCTGTTGAAGAAAGAGCAATGCAGGGAAGGGAGGATGACAGGATAGCTAGAGACAGGCATGCAATAGAGGCCATGGAGATATCTCAAAACAGGAGTCCCTGCAAGAGTTGACAGCAAAGGGATGAGACTCCATCCCCAAGGTCTCCCAAACAGGCAAGCTGTAAGCATCCTCTGGCAACTAACAGCAAGAGCGGGGAAGGTCCTGCTTGTGACTTTCTGCTAAATGCACTAAGGCTTGCAAAGCCGCCTTCCCGGGGAAGCCCAGTTCACACAGATGTACTGCTTGCAACTACAGGAGGCTTCCATTCCTCCTGTCTCCCCTATTTACCCAGAGCTTTTAAACTGGTGGGCAAATTTCAGCTAAATCTTTGACATGGCTACATCTCCATCTGGTATTATATTTTTACAATTTTCATGAAAACATGCAAAGGGATAGCTGAGAGAAGCCAATTTTTTTTTACAAAGGGACATGTAAAATGTGAATTTAACAGTTTTACCACCTAGCAGCAAACCCAAGCAGGAGAGTGCTTCAGTGAATAAATGTCACAACAAAGTTTAAATTCGAACTCTCTGATGAAAAGTAGTTTTTCAGCCAGCAATTGTACAAAACCACAATGATTTGATTAAACTGGACCCCCAGACTCTGTTCCATGCTGATACCTGCTCTTCTGATTTTGTTTGAGCCCATTCCCTAGAGATACCCCCTGTGAGGTGTACATCAGAGAAGGCAGAATGCTGAACTCGCTGAGAACATGCTTAAAGCCAAGTGCTCAGCAATCATTATCTTTGAAGAAACTCTTCCTGCTCTGAAACCACGGAGCCTGCACACACAGAACCAGAGGATGGTTGCAGCCTACGGAGGATCTCTACAGAGATCTGAGCAGAGCTTCCCAGGCAGCAGGGCCTCTACTGCACCGAGAACCGGGTGCAGCTCTGATAGAGGTATGGCCCAAGAGGTCAGGTATGGCCAGGGTGCTGCAAACCAGAGAGAGAAGAGATGGGCTCTACTGCTTTCCACATTTCCCAGTTAATTCTCTTCTTGGCTGCTAGGTGTGTGTCTAGATAAGGAAGATGTTTTCAGTACAGAAAGGAAATAAGGCTCAATTGCTCACACCCATATCCAGCCCTTCCCTAGTGAGCTGGGAAAGCCTCTTCTGCTAAAGCACCCCTAGATGTTCCTTCTATGTTCAGGTAGCTCCAAAAAGGGCAAGCTCCATGCTATTCAAATACTATTCCCCAGCCTTGCCTTAAGGGCTCTGGATAAAGTAAACAACATGCTAACAGAAACACCTGAGAAAAAAAAAGTGTAAGTCATGAGGAAGCAGGTCTTTGGTATCCATAGACAGATGCTCTCCTTTTTATAGTGGAACACCTGTTTTCTACTTCACAAGTACTCTACATTTCTAACAGTATAAGCCACAAGAAAACTGAATCCACTGTGGCCACCTGATCCATTGTAGCAGCAAACACGCATCCCAGTTCTGCTGGCACTGTTACATACTCCAGTAGCACCCATGACTTACAGGATATTCACTGGGCCTAAAAATCACTTTAAGAAGCAACAGATAACATTTTTTTAATGTAATTTGATGACATTTTGATGAGTCACACCATTTTAGCACAAATTTGCATCAGTGCTTATTTTTCTAATTATTTCTAAAAGTGTGCTATGAGTTTTTCAAGTATCTAATTAGGGAATCGTTGCCCTGAAAAGCTTCCCTTGATCCTACATATATACATGGAGGCTTAACTTCAGTATCGGAGCTTCAGATATTAAAATGGACAAGGAACAGGCAAAAAGGGGACAAACCCCAGGATGACTAAGAGACAGTTCTAAATGTTTATCGTTATGATTTATTTATTTTTCTTCCCTTTCTCCTGAATTTTCCATCCAGCTCTCACCCACTCACAACATGGTACAGTGACAGGTGAGTGTTTCCTTGTCAGAGCTGAGAAACTAAAAACCTTAACTTTAGAATGAAAGAGTTCCTTCAGTCATGCTAACACCGCCCTGCGTGATGTTGGAATACAGCTGGGAATTAATGGGTCAGAACAAAACATTTTTCCCAAACTGGAAAAAAATTATATATTGCTGTTGATTGCTTCATTTCTTTTCGAAGTAGATGAGGCAGAGATCTCATTAATAAGATTTCAAGAAAATTTAGAGAAAAAAAACCAAAAACAACACACTGCTGAGACTTTCTATATTTAGTAGCTTCTCCACTTTGGCACATTTGCTTGCTAAAAATACCTAAATGTACTTATTGGTGGGGTGGGGGAAATCGGTATTTCTGCTTTTTACCATCCAATTATTCCAGCAACAAGGGAGGTAGACAACTGCAATTTGAGATTCCCTGACAGTTGTCTGCTGAACGTGCAGCATTTAAATGCCCATGTTTGCAGAAGGCAGTAAGAAACCCTCTGGAGAGGCTGCCGTCGCGGTTAGCACGCAGCTGAGGTGCTCAGCAGCACACGCGGCTGTGCCGAGGCTCAGCCCAAAGGGCCAGCAGTCGGTCTGGGGTTGAGTACCACTCGTCGCCTGACACAGAGAGGTGCCCACACCTCCCTTGGGCAAGGCAGGGGGGACAAGGCCACATCCACGAAAGCCAGCAGCAGGGCATGCACAGGGAAGGAAGATGTGCCAGGAGCAAGATGCCTTTCCAAACACTCAGCCCAGGACATACCTGAGCAACTGGGATGTACGACATGATTCCCATTCCCCAATTAGGATATAAGTTCTTTCTTTAGGGAATGCGGGGCTATGCTTACTCTGTTTCTTCTAAGCACTGCCCCTAAAGAGCAGTGTCTGTTTGAAACCCCAGTGCAGTTGGGCAGGGAATTGAAGACCCAAGCTGTCACCCTCTGCAGTCAGAGGAGGTTTGATTGCCACAACCAGCCCTGTTTGGTGGCCACATCTCTGAAGAAAGCTGCGGATTCTGCTGCAGAATCATGCTGCCCACATGCATTAGGGCAGGCATCCTGGCTCACGTGAGTTACATTTTTGGACCAGGACCTAGGGACAACTTTCCTTGGGTCAGTTCTTAGGTTCAACCTTCTTTGGATTTGACTAATAATTAGGGTTTCATGGGATTCAGTCTTCCCTTCAGTATAAATAATACTATTAGTAACTGCCTCCAAGCATGAAGTGAAATTCATAAGTATACATGAAGCTGCTGAGAGCTATTGGTTTAAAGTGCTGAACCACATCCTTTCAACAGGAGAGGTCCTGAACCTAAGGTAGAAATTATTCTTAAAGAGAAGCATAACAGGCAACACGGATTTGCAAGAGCAGCTTTCGTCACAGTGATCTAGCTTCCTTTTCCAACAGCGTAACAGGGTTAGGGAGGCAGCAGGTGCTGTGTCTTGCTTCTAGTGAAGCTTTTGACATTTTGACATGTGACTCATGATATTCAAGAAGAGATTGTCTAGGTGAACCTACTGTGGGATAATAACATTTGGTTAGAAAAACATTTCTTGAAAATAGTTATCATTTCATTGCCAGATGAAAGAGGTATTGAGTGGATCTTACAGGCGTTCATTGGAGGGCCCAGCACTAGTCAATGTTTCCATTAATGACTTGGATAATGGAATAAAGAGCATACTTATCAAATCTGCAGATGGCATCAAGCTGGGAGAGAATGAATACACTAGAGGACAGAAATAGAATACAAGACAATCACAGCAAATTGGACAAATGATCTGAGAACACAAGATGAAATTCAACCAGGACATGTTCGTGTAATTAAACTTAAGCAGGAATAATCAACTTCATAAGTACAGAAAAAGGAACAGCCATCTAGGTGGGAATTCTACAAAAAAGAGCTCTAGATGTTACTGTACATCACAATCTGAAAAGCAGTAAAATCCATGTCTCACCATCACAGGACAAGCAAGTATCATATTGGGACACTAAGGTCAGTCTGACAGACCTGTGATGTAGGTTTTTCCCTGCAGGATTATGCCCAGTGTTGGGCATCCCACTCTGAGATGGAGGCCAATTGGAGAGAGCCCATGAAAGAAGAAGGGGAATGGTCAAAGGTTTGGCATCCATGGCCAACAGTGACAGACAGAACAGACAGAGGATGTCTAGATAAAGAAAAGACGACTGGAGAGGACCCCATAACAGTTTTCACACATCTGAACAGCTGCTACAAGGAAAAGAATAATCTGTTTTCCACACCCATGGTAAATAAGAGGCAAGAAATTCAACTTCAGCATGGAAGATTTGGGTTAATCTATTAAGAATAGGGAAGCGTTCGAATAGATTGCCCAGAGCTCAGTCAAAATATTATCAAGGGCAAAAATGGTGCAGCTGAACAGGCCTGGGGCAAGGAGATGGACTAGATGATCTCTCAAAGCCCTCCCAATCCTATTTCTTATAGCTTTTTTGATCAGTACTAGCAAGTTTTTCACAGAACTCTCCATTCCTCCTCCCTCATATCAGATATTTTCCACAGTGAAAAAGGAGAGTTTTGAAGTTTTTACGATACAGAAAAACACACACATCAGTCCGTACCCAGCTTCAGCAAATCTATTTTGTAAATATGCCAGGCACACATTTAGGTGCTCTCAACCCTATATGGAACAGAGCTTGGGACATTAATCTTTCAGCAACAAAAACACACTCCTCTTCTAACAAGCCTGCATAACTGTTCCTAGGGGTGACTACGGAGCCACAGAGCCCTGCAGCTCCCTGCACATGCCTTTCTCGCTCAGCAGTCCCAGCTACGAAAAGTGTTTACATCCCAGTCTGTGCAGTCCCAAAAATAAAGTGGTTTTGAGGGTTTTTAAATGTTTTCCAGTGGAAACTTCTCATACATTAAATCTCATGCATGCACCCAATAAACTAAGGTTATGTCTAAAAATATTATAAAACCCTAAAACTGTACTGGTCTCAGACTCCAAACATAGGACCAATAGCAATTAACATTAGCAACACCTGTGTTTGAAATTAACCTCCCACCTCTTTATGAGAATGGAGAAGCTCCTCTGCCAAGAGCTGGAGCTGTTGCAGGACCCATTGCATGGGCAGGCGCTGCGTTGTCCTGACGGAGGGCAGAGCACACCCTTGGAAATGGGAAGGGAACATGTGCTGGAAACACCCCACCCTGCAGCGCTCCCAGATGAACAAGACACAGGTTATGGACATGTATGCTACCAAGAGGAGAAAAAGTGACCACAGGACTGTAAATAGCAGAAATAGGTCAGACAAAGACATGTTGCTTCTTTCTTAAGTGATCATAAAACTTTTCTGCTGTTAAAATGACCAGGGGTGCATGAAACACCTCCTCCCATGCCACAGATGTGTGTCCATATGGACCCATGGCAACTCTCTCCAAACTGAGAAGGTCACACTCTCTTTTCAGTCTGCTAGTGATGAGGACAATTAATGCCGTATCTTAGGTCAACCATAAAGTCCCAGACCAACACCTACTAAAGTCAGCAAGTAACATCTTTTGATGCCAAAGAGCTTCTGAAAGAAGCTATCAACTGGCTCCAGGTATCTCACCTCCTCCTGTGAGACCTAAGCTGCTGAAGTGTTTTGGTTCCTGGGCTTGCACTTTGCCTGGCCATGGGCTAGTTCTGCTGCATGCTGGGTGCCCCCACTTCTAGGGGTTTACAGGAAACGAGGGCTCATGTGACCCCTAGAGAGTAATTTCAGTACCAGACACCACGAGCTCCTGCTGCACCTTGTCTAGGGAGGTGTGGGTCCCTCCCTGCAGCTCATCCAAGCAGCTCTGCCCCAGGGGAAGGGCACAACCACGCTTTTCTTGTCAAGGCACTCAGGCAGGAAGCAGGGACCCGTGGTGCAGAAGACGATCACTGCGGCTGGCCATCCTCCCTCTCCCATCTCTCGCCCACAGCATCTCTGAGCGATGCTCCCATCACTGGCTGTGCCCCTGCTGCTTGAGTTAATTACAGTAATTATACCTGCACTCCTCAGCTCCAGCTCCCTTTTGTTGTCACTTCCCTGCCCATTCATTTGCAAATCTAATCGCTCAGTGGATTTTTTAAAAAGAAAAGGGATAGGGAGGGCAAAACTACAAATAAATAAAGTATGATTCCTGCAACAACAATACAACAGGAATTGAGGAGCCATTGAGCTTCACCAGGTGTTTAATTTAGTGCCCCTGTAAGGGCTGCATGCTGCTCTTTTGCTGGGCTACAGCCCTAGACCAGAGTGGGGAAAAACTAAAGAATTCTATCAGTCTCCCCCAGTGCCTGTCAAATTGCTCTGCCAATTGTTCACAGCACAGCCCAAAACATTGCCCAGTGCTTCAGAGCTGACTTGCAGAAGGGCGGGAGAGCTTCCTGGGCACCCAGTGTTCCCAGCATGGCAGGATGCCCACACGGGCACCATGAACCTCCAGCATCTGATCTTCTCAGTGCTGGGTCCTACCCATTTTTCAGGCAGGTGTCCTGAGGGCAAGGGGTGCTGCAGTATCAGCTGTGGAAACAGGAATTTCTTTTCATGCCTGGGAGTGGAGGCTTTACAGCCACGACCCTGCAAGAGCCATTGCTAGAGTTGAGTGTAGAGTTCACGTCACCTGTCTGATGATAGATTTGAAGTCAATCCTTTGAACAAAGAGGAGAAAAAAGTGTAACCAGAAAAAATGGACAGAAATGGCTTTCCAACTGTTTTCAGGTACTCTGAAGAGAGGAAGCCTGTGAGGTGCTCTGCCAGCTGACACTGGGATCAGTGTTACAACACTGTCACAGGGCAGTGAAGTAAAGCAGCGGGCTTTGTTCAGCCGGTACCATGTATACGATTTCAGTGAGAGAAGTACAAAACAGCATTAATTTTCATCTTTTACTGCCAATAGATAGAGACAGCAAAAGAGAGCAAGGGGCAAAGGCACGGCCTGGTTCCTTTGCAGTAAGTGTAGTGGTTTAATTACACTGAACTGAAACACCTGTTCCCCAGGCCTTACACCAGCTTGTCAGTGTAGCCACTGACTGGACTGAGCTTGTCCATGTTACCCCAGATGCCAGAAGCACCCACTGTGCAATGCTTTACCACTCAGCACCAGGGCTGATTTCTCTCATTGCCCATGCAGGAAAGGTGGCCCAGGTAGCTGCAGAAGCCCAGGAGCTTGAGGTGGTTAGGAGTAAACTAACTCACCTGATATAGTATCTCACATGTGAGGAAAGGCTGAGGGAGCTGGGTCTCTTTAGCTTGGAGGAGACTGAGAGGTGACCTTCTTAATGTTTACAAATATATGATCAAAGTAGATGTTTCTTATCATCATATGCTTTGTACACAAAACAGTTACTGTTTTGCATATCTGCATAGGCAAGAGAGCACTTCTAGAGGATGGACAGAAGCAGGAGGTAGAGAGATCTTGTGAACAGTGTGGGCAGGCAGAGAGGCAGTCAAGGAAACAGGTCAGAACTGTAAAGCATTACTATTTTGAGATAATATCCAACTGGAAATTTCCTAGTGGAGTGAAAGATACAAATTTATTTTAACATTTTAATAGGGAAAAAATGCAACCCCCCCAAAGTAATGCCTTGTTTCCAGGAAAAAAAAAAAAAAAAATGAAACAAGAGTACTGCACAGATCTGAGCAACATGTAACTGCAGCATGGCAAACTAGAGAGTCTCCAAGTCCTTTAGATTACATGCTTGAAAGGGTTTTCCATCTCCCAGGAGGCTGATTGCTAGGGGATGAGAGAAAGGACCTGCAATTAGGTTGATTAAAATAGTGGTCCCAGTATGGCCTGTTCTTCACTGTTGCCAGGAGACTAGAAGGCTGGGATGAACTGTTAAACCTTTTTGTAACAAAAATAGGTGTTTACTTCCACCCCGTATGATCTTGGTCCTCTCCAAAGTGGTGCATTCTCTATTAGTCCTCCAGAAAAAAATCTCAACTCCACTTTCTTAGACTTGTGTTAAGATGGATTTACTGTGTCCAAAAGCACACAGATTTTCCCCTGCCTCGATCTTCCCAAGTCCAGGCTCTATGCTAGCCATCCAGTGATTGTTTTTATACTTACTATAATATTAATCTTGTTTTAACCTCCTCATCTGGACCCTAGTCCCAGATAGGCAGGTCAGTTCCAGGTTACTCCCACCACAGGATCTACATCTGAAGCAAAGGCTGGCTACTTGCCTCTGCTGGTGGGTGAGGACACTGAGACAGGCAGCCACTTACAGGTTATTAACTAGACATGTACTACCCACAGTCAGTGACTTGTGCTGGAAAAGGTTACTTGGATACTTCAGGAAACAGAGGATCTTGATGTAGAAACCAAATTAGGCTACCTTACCAAGTTGATTCATTTTTTCCTTCCCTTTTCCCAGCTGATTGATAGAGAAAGGAAACACTGAGTATATTGGTGGGAGATGCTTATAGTCCAAAGTGAAAACCTTGTTTTTGCTTCAGATCCCTTTTGGAGTCCATCCTAAAGCATACTGGGAAAAAACATATATATTTGCAGTAGTAGCTGTTCCAAACATAAAGCCTGAAGACCTTCATTTTTCTGAAGTGTCTCTGTAGCCTGATCTAGGCCTTTTGCTTCAAGATAAGTCTCATCTTTCCTAAAGCCCAGTGCAATGAAACTGAGCCAATGTGCCTTTTCTATGGCTTTCTTTTGTTGTATTTGCTGCTACAAAAATTGTGCACGCCAAGCAACACTCGCCTTTTAATGCCCAAATGACAACATCCTGAGCAGGAGGCAAGGGCTGCAGTGGATGGAGGGATAGCAGGCATGACACAGTTTCGGAAAGGAAGGATAGAGATGGCAGTGAAGGTAGAAGATTGCAAAAATAGCAGCAAAATTAGCTCAAAGCTTAAGTCTCTGCTGCAAATGCTACAAAAAGCTGTAGTGCGCATGTGGGGAAAGGGAGCTTGAATGCCAAGAGAGGGGATCCTTGCTCCTGTTAACACCGCAGCAATCAGGCAATAGCTGGAAAGAGCCATTTAAACCTCCCTGCGCAGCTGTGTTGTAACAACAGCACATAATTACTCATCATGCTCCTTTCCACAGCCTGCGCAGGCTGCCTGCTGGAAGAGCTGTGCTGCGCAGCCACCTCAGCACCGCTTGGCCCCGTGACTCCTTGGGTACCCTCCAGATCAGGCACAGGGGAACTCACACGAGTACCTGCGAGTTTCCTGGCTAAATCCCGTAACATGCATGAGGCTTTCATAGTCACCACACCAAACTCTCTGCCTCCTTGCACCTGGGTGGAGAGATGGCACTATTCACAGGCAAACATAGCCTAAGAATTAGGACAAGCAGCAGGAGCACTGCCGGAAAGTCTGGTTTGGTCCTTAGTCTTCAGGTACTTCACCAGACTCAGACTGGACACCAGCCTTGTTAGAGGCCCTTCTCTGTGTTTGCTCTAGCACATGCACCCAGTACTGTGAACTAGGATCTCTGGAGAGGGCAGACACATCCAGGGACTCCACAGGGGCTCACAGGGGAGCACGAAGCCACAGCCACGTACTAGAGGATACAAACCCACTATTATTAGCACTAGAAAGAGAGCCTCAGGTTTCTCACCAGCATCTTCATAGAAGTGTTTCTGCTTCAAAACCACCTTGACTGGATGTCAAGGACACATTATAAAGGCAGGTCAATCCAGGTGTGAAGCAATGCAGCATAGAGATAGCAGCTGGAAGACTGCCAGAAGCAGAAAAACTAAGAACACACCCAAGAACCTTAAAACCAGCAAGCTCACTGTGGAATTACTAAATAAATTGCTCCCTGCAACCTCAGATGCTAATTACTTGTGTGTTTTAATTTTTGTACTTAACATTCTCCTATCCAAATTAAGTAAATCTAATTTAATGCCCCAATACAAACAGACTCCAAGTATCTTTTTCCTTGAAAGTTTTTGCTGCTAGCCGGTACCTAGACTCTGTATCAGGAACAGCATTATTTTAACTCCTAAGTCGCTTTTGTCTTACATGTTGTGAACTGGGAAGACAGGTAAAAAGTAGTGCAAGAGCTAGAGAACGTGCCTTCAATCCTGTCTGTCTACGAGCTATAGCTATCCAGCCTTCAACAAATGCTACTGGGAGGGTAATACAGCCCAGAGAGATGGACCACTCTGTAGTTAACAGCATCCAACAGATGCTTTTCAGGTTTGTTTTCTGACTCTGCAGGAAGGCAGAGCCAGGCATAGAGCCCAAGGGTGCTTTTCTAGCTTATCTTCAACAATTCTTTTCTATCTACAAACTCTTCTTGGATAGCAGCCTCCTAGCCTTGCTTATACTCCTTCCATCTTGGATATTGTCCCTCTGATATAGTTTGTCCCTCAAGTTTCTAGAGGGCCCTTGCAGCTAAGAGAAACTTCTGCCCCATTTGTTGCAGCATCTCCAGCCCCTGTGGCCACACAGCAACAGGCACAACAGAGCCCTGGGGAGTAAGGAAGGACACAGCACGGGTTTTCTACATAAGCTGAAAAAGTCAAGACTGCTTTGAAGGGTCTGCACAAGCAAAAGCTGTTATTTAGCTTCTTGACAGTAAAGTAGCTGCTGAATTTACAGAACTACATCTCCATCCCAAAAGAGTTTTGCCACAAATTTCTGTCACGTCGTGAAAGCTCTTTGCTTCCACCTTGGTGATGACCTTTGCCACTGACAGTAGGAGAGGAGGATGTTTGTCTTGGCAGATAGATGGCTTCACAAATCCAGAGGAATCTATGAGGTTATTGAGTAGATGACATAGAGGGGGGATTAACAGGAGCATAGGTTATCTTCATTATAAATATAGCCTGCCACATAACTCCATATTTAAGAGCAGCCTCTCAGGGTCAATAGCCTTGGTAGCTTCTGTCAGTCAATAAGACCTAGTATTAGCCTCATCAAAAGTGTCAATTTTTTCCTTAGATGGTTTATGTTTTGAGTCTCCCAGAGTCTTTTCTACTACAAGCTTTTCCTCACATGACCAAATCCTTTCAAAGGCCAAGGACCAAAACAGAGGTGCTGGCGAGCCAACAGACAGCAATGTTTTGAGCCTGTGTGAGCAACATATTGGTGAAGAGAGTCAAAACTCCCTTCAGTGTCACAGGGTGAGGAGGAAACAGGCAGGCAGAGATCTCCACAGAACACAGCACCCCCCAAAAGCCTCAGCACTGCTTTGCTTTTCTCACACCGTCTCCCACCTGTCCTCAGCTGCCATCACACACCATCCCAGGCCCACAACCTACAGACAAGACAGGATACAGGTCCCCTCATGTACTCATTGTCAGGCTTGCAAAGAAGCCCAAGGAGAGGTACACCACCATACATTCAAAAGAAACCACCATCTCCAGGAGCAGGACTTGCCCTAGCAACCCTTCCCTTGGCTTTTTCCCAGACAGCAAAGTAAGGAAATACTTGCCTTTCTCCAGGCCACCAGGCAACACACCCCCTCTTTAGGGCAACCTCATGGCTCCTGGCTCTGCCCTCTGCCCCTTTCTCCCCTTCCTTCTCCCCATCACCTATGTGTCACACCAAACGAGCTGCCAAAGCCTTCAGCAGATGTACTCGTTACCTCCAGCAAGAGAAAAAGCAGCCACGACCCAGAGCTGCAACCTCGTTACAGTTTGTAATGAGCTGATGGGAAAATATTTCTGCCTGATTAGAATCCTTAATGAGCTCCTGATTATTACGAGTGGAAGCTGGTTGGCCTCCTGTTCTTTTCCCATCTGTAACAGCAGGGTAGATTCTAGTATCCCCTAGTATTATCCCCCTAGTATTATCCCCCTATCCTCTAGTATTCTAGATTGACATCTTTTCTCCTCAGCCCAGCATGAAGAGGTATAGTCTTCACCAACCTGTACCACACTCTGGCAACAGCAAAAGTGAAATACTGCTGGTATTAATATATCAGCCTTCACTGTAAATCAAGGGTTAAGATTTCTCCTGCTTGGGAAGAACCCTTAGTCACCAGCAATGTCACCAAAGACACCAGCCAAAGACAATGAGTCATATTATGCCCCAGAGCCTGCTGTTGTTGAAGGTTTTAAGACCCTTTGACAAGCACTTGGAATCAGGATGCTCTTTTTAATTGTATTTTACCTATTAAAAATGTGTCCCACTCAAGCGATGGTTACTGTCAGGTGATCTCACTAGCAGAGGAGAACTGCAAAATTTGAATTTACAATAGAGCAAGCAGGCAATGCTGCACATTAATCACAGGGCCAGGGTCTCCCAAGGCAGAAACTCAGATCAGGCACTGCTACACTTCCCCCAGATGTGCTCCCAGCTGGCAGCTTTACAAGCAGGGCAGCACAGCCAGGACTGGGAATTTCCTGTCATCCCAAGGAGTAGCCCTGCAGGGCGTGCTTGTGGTGTATCTGCAAGGCTGCTCTCTGAATCACATGTAGCATTTTCTTGTCTTTTTTCAGCTTGGGACCCCAGATGTCCCCACAAGACCCTGCCCCTTGGCATCCTCCACATTCCCTCAGCACTGCAGGCCCACCAGACAATGGTGATCAATAGGAGGATCCAGCCCTTCTCTACCCCACATATAAAGTCTGAGACTTTATACCATGGAAGAATCCTCCACCTTTATCTCCTGTGCCTTTGTCTCCAAGTCAAGGCCCTCCACTTTGCCTCCTCCAAATTCTTCAGCCAAATGCCATGCAGCCCTTGTTCTTCACTCCTTCTCTAAAAGCCATGACCGCCAGCTTGTTCCTCACATCAAGCTATTCCTTCATCCACAGTGCCCAGTAATGTAATTTCTCTGGCTTCCCAACAGTCCTTTCTACAGCCCAAAAAAACAGGCCAATGAGTGGGAGGGGACAGGAGAGGTTCTCCAAGCCCAGTTTACCTTATAACACAACCAATGTGATGGTCACAGGCAGCATCAGTTTGAGTGGAAGAAAACAAATTCAAACACTAACTGGTCTAAATAAATATTAAAGATGAAGCATACCTTCACTGTATTATTAAAGGCCATCCTTGGAGTTTATCTGCAGTTAATTGGAGCAACTGAACTTATCTTGGGAACCAATATGCCTCATGTGGTCTTGGTGATTCAACTCCAGCCCACATAATTGAAGTGCCCAAGATGATCTGGAGATGTGATGGAGCAAAGTGATTCATATGACTAGGAGGGCTTGGACAGGACACCCTGGTGACCATTGTGACTCAGTCTTTGCCAGTGTTGAGTCACAAGGAACGGATGGTCCCAGATAGACACAGTCAGTTGGTTTGTCACTGTGGCCTGCACTGGTTCTAAAGATCAAGTTTTCAAGGTACTCAGCAATTACTGAAAATAGGCACAGCTGCATTATATGTAAATACATACAGATATATAAGTATAAATCTTAAGAGATAGAAACTTCCTTATTAAAAGTTTAGACCTGCTGTAAACAGAAGTATGGAGTAGAAAGAAACTTCTCCAGTTGGCAAGTCTTAAGTGTAGTCCATTTGCATGGCTTTTCCACCTGCATCTGGGCCAGCCAAGATGAACTACTTTGGAGACTACAGAATGGACTAGATAGAGCATTGGTCTTATCTAGCCATTAAGATTACAGTTTCATGTTAAAAACGGCAACTTTTAATTGCAACTGGTGTTAATATTTTAATTACTTTTTTCCATTTAGACATCACCATTGCCCTTCAGTCTGTGTCATGCCAGATGCTCAGGGCATGTGGTTTGTTCTTCCAGCAAAGGAGAACTAGAGGATTTGTGCCTGGGAATATTCTCCACATTCTCTATATGCGCAGCCTCAGCCCAGGACTGCTGTAGATTTCCCCTTGAACTGACCTTAATAAAAGACTGAAGCAGAACAGTGGTGCTTACAAGGCTCTCTCTTTAGAGCTCCTGGCTGTGCCCCAAAACTTGCAAAACCCCCATGCCACACCACATCCTTCCATGGCAAAACATAAGAAAAATAACTTTAAAGACTATGGGTACTGGTCTCATCCATTGGCACATGCCTTAACAATGTCAACATATCTTGTCTCTTAACATGTGTTACACGTTCTTTAACTGAGGCATTAATACTCAGCACTTGTAACAATTCTAATCCACGTATATCAAAGCACTTCTGTGGAAAGAGAAATACTGCGTAGGCTGGCAGGAGCCTAGAGATAACCCATTAAGATTTGGTAACAGTGGCTAATATACTCACTGACTCAGTTGAAGATGCACAGAAAAGTGACAAAACCCTCTGCCCGACATGCAGTTGGGTTGGTGTGAAGCCCAGAATGGCTTCCCTGGAGTAATGTAGCGTGGAGTTTAAAAACATCTTTATGTGAATACTGTAGTAACACAGAGCTGTCTCTGTAATTAAAATTCTCCTGCTTCTAAGTACAGTCTCCAGCAGAATCTGTTGTTTGAATCTATAAGGCATCACATCCCTGCCTGAGCACTTCTCATTGACATCTCAACAGAGGCAAAGGGGACAGAGACTAAACAGCACTCTCTGCTCTCCATGTCTCACATTTGTAAGCAAATGACATGTATATCTGGGAAGAGGCTGCACTGTCCCACTGTGGAGAGATCCTGGGCAGCTTTTTTGCATTGCACATGTGAGAGAACAATGACAAAATGAGGGCTGCTGGTGGAGGCTGAGTCCCATCCTGCTGTAACACCCAGTCCTCTTCTGTCATTCCTTGCCAGGGAAGAGCCCTTGACTTTTTGCTTTATGCTTTTGTTTTCCCTTTTGCTTCCTCTTCTCTCCCTCCAAACCATGCTGTTCTCTCTTAGATTTGCCCACCCTCTCCCTTTCTGACTGCTGCCCGTGCTCAAAGCGATTAACTCTGCCACTTTCTCTGGGTCTGTTCCTCTGAAGATTACTGTCTCATGTTCAGAGTGGATAATCCATCAACCAAATGGCCAGCTGCCACCCAGGGGTCTGACATAGTCCTCTGGCTCTCGGGCTGGAAGGTCTCTCTGGCTGCACGGCTGGCAGAGCATGGAGAAGGCAGCGCACCAGGAGCAAAACCAGCACAGGCAAGCAGTTAGTGTTCCAGACAGCATGAACACACATAAATATGAGCACACATGTGTATGCTCACACTAGCAGCTTCACAGCCTCAAATCTCGGGAGATGGCTGGAAGAAGAGCCCAGGAATGACTTAGCTCTCGGGAGACAAATTGCCTTCTCTCACACTGCAGAGACCTCCCTTTAAATCAGAAGGGGCAACTCTCCTTGCTAAAATCTGGGTAGGGGTTTCAGATGACTTATGGACCCTACAGAATGTTATTATCTGAAGCAAATGTGAAAGTGAACTGTAGCTGAACATCGTGCCCATGCTGAGACACATGCCAGGAGCACACAGGGTGCCTTGAGCCTTGTTGTTGCAGTGCTATGGGACCTCCCTGCCAGAGCCTGTGCTCCTGCAGACTGGCTGAGGGGCTTCAGCCTGGTTAATGCAGCATCTCCTTTTCCAAGCTAACGGTCCTCCTGCACAGAGCTCAGGCCATGCTCTCATGAATGATGGGATGGCACCTCCTGGCCTGGTGATGCTACTGCACACCTGGCTCTCCACACAGCCCTACCGAAATGCTTCCAGTTCAACTACTGTGTCTGTTCAAAACACCTGCCCGGGCTGAGCTGAAGTCTGAGTTACACCACTATTTAAACCAAACTTGACCTTTGGCATGATCTAAAACACACCCAACATAATTCTGCAATAAGGACCACCGATAAACAACATCAGTATCTTTACGATACAGCCCAAACCACAGCCAGGCTTCCTTCAGCCCAACAAGATACCTTGGAAAGGCAAACCAAGAGTGAAAGAAACATCACTGCAGAGTGGGCTAAGGAGGCAGCATCCAGCAAGAAAAGCAAGAGGGAAATGACTTGGTACATGGACAGACCACACAGTCTGCTCTGGGCAGCTGGGCACGGCCCTACCAGCTTCATGCAGCTGAGCATGGGGCAACATCTGCCTCATGGCTGAAGCACAGAGTGAAGGGAAGTTGCATGCCCCATGCCAGTTGGCAGTTCCTCCCTGTGCCTCATTTGCCACGCCCCTAGCACCAGCCAGCTGTGCCATGAGGCGACAGCACATGGGCTGCCAGTGCAGCAGAAACTGGGGGGAAAAAAAAACAGGCTGAGAAAAACAGTTGCAATTGGGAAAAATATGCGAGAAGCCAAAGAATGAGATGCAAGCTCCTTGCTGGGAGCGGGGCTAAGCTGGCCAGGCTGCAGGTGGAATGAATGGAGATCTGGCTGATATAACAAGCCATTTAAGAAGTCCAGTCTCCTCTGCTTTTCACTATATTTTCTTTCCCATATTTCCCTTGTTAGTTTTCTAAGGGCAGACAGCTTACCCCATCAAGCTGCCCTGAGAGGAGGGACTGGGCTGTCTGACCCTCTACCAGTTCCATACTGACAAACCCTTCTCTAGTTTCAACCAAGAGAGAGGCACACAGATCTCAGAGATAATGAAAGTGTTATAGATTTAATGAAAATAGGTAGCTGGATAGAGGACTCTCCAAGAGTCCCTACTACAGGAGAGATTACAGTGTGAGCTAAAATACCAACCACCAGAAAACCTTCATGGGAGGCACCATGTAAATAGCCCAGGCCACAGGAAACACATATAATCTGCCTCTGCGCTCAGAGGGCACTTGCAACTGGACACAGAGCAGGGAGTCAGTAGGCGATGGCAGCAGGCACAGCCCATCGTGCTGGACCAGCACAGGGCTCTGTTCCCCTGGCCTCTGCAGAGCGGGAGGGCACGGCTCTCTGGGAGCAGATGCATCCATTGTACCCAGTCTGCTACTGTGTGGGTTCTTTTCCTAGCATCACTGGCCAGCACTGAACCGTGCATTAATGTCCAGGACTGACAAAAGTATTTAAAAGGACTCTCCATCTCTCACTTAGGAAAGAGCATCCCCATCCCTCCTTACACCTGTCCCAAGGAGACTGTATCCTCTATACTAATGATGCTGGGCCAGCTCCATAATGAAGCCACACTGTGCCACTAGTGTTTGTGCATCCTCTCTGCAGAGAAAGGCAAATTAAACTGCTCCCTGTGCAAGTCTTCCCACACCCTCTCTGCAAATGAGCTCCTGCCAGGTCATAGCCTGACTCCACTGCTGACTTTGCTGGAAAGTGACTGCCCGCCAGTTCCTTCCTGATGAACAACGTGAACCAAGCTTAAGAATGGATGTGAGTCTTGCCTGCTCCCTGGGTATTTTCTGTACTCTGCCTAGGAGATCCCACTTCTTTCTCTGAAGGAAGAAGGAAGCAAATGGAAGGGCATTATCCCTCCTGTTTGCACTGAAACACTGGCCATGCCAGCACATAAAAAAATGGAAGGAGCCATATAACTTCCTCTTTAAAAAACAGAAGGGCTATGACACTTTCTAATCCTAGAAATGAAGTTAAGGCCAAGGATGACATTTCAGGGATTGTTGCCGATTAATTTAATGAATAAAAGTTTCTTCTTCAGATGTGCTCTGTGCATGCAAGAGAGGAGCCGGATTGTTTTCCTGCCCCAGTTCTGGGTAATAATTTTTGCTGCATTCACTCAGAGACATCTGTCTGTTTTCATGCCTGCAGTGTAAACTGGTGTTGAAGTTGCATCTGCTAAGGAGCCTCTCTGCTCCCTATCCTGGGGGCTATTTCAGGGCAAAAATACCCATTAACTGCTTACACTAAAGCACACACTTCACAAAAACATGAGCAAAGAACATAACGATGCATCAGGCTCTGCATATAACCCATCAGCTGTGGCCATGTCTGGATAAACAGAGGGAGCAGTGATCTGGAGCAGGGTGGCTGCTCGTGCCGCAGTGGCCGAGCTGCACGGGCTCCCCCAGCTCCGCGGCCAGACCAGCACAGCTGGGTCCTGGGGCATTGCAACAGAACTAAAATCACCAGCGCTGCACCTTGCCCACACACAGCCCCTGCTCCTGAGGGCGGCTGGGCTTTCGGGGTGGCTCTCCCCACCTGCCTGCAGACCCTGGGGGGACACATACGGCCCTGAACCTCTGTGGTCCTCCTCCTTCCCTGCAGAGCCAAATCCACACCATGCCCACCCTTCTCCTGCCACTGCCGAGGCCCAAGCAGCACTTCCCAGCCTCGTCAGCAGCTGTTTCACCCGACACAACTTAGAGGTGCTGAATGAAATAGCAACGAGTTCCCAAATGCACTACAAAAAGAAAGAGGGAGCAAGAAAGGGCCAGGTGTGATGTGTGTTTCAGGGTATATGAACGACTGGAAACAAACCCCAAATCCCTGAAAACTTGGAGAAAACAGGAACAAAACGTGGGAGAAAACCACACAAGCAATGGGGAGGTGGGGAGGAGAGGGGCTCTCGGTATTGATGTTTGAAATGGGCTCTTTAAAATGGAAGATAATGACACTGAAAATTATTCTGAGCTTTTCAAAGGCATAAATGACCAAACTGCCTCCTGACTCCTGAATTACATTATCCAGAAAGAACTTAATAGCATGTTATTATCGCTTCTCCTCGCTGACAGGATTTCAGCGCTGAAAAGACAAACAAGAAGCGCATTCATAATCGCAACCGCATTCACCTCTGCAACGCGCTGGCCGCTGCTAATTTCAGGTAAGTGTCTCAGCAGCCGGCTGGGGAAGCTCAGCAGGGCTCATGGCGCTTGGCAGCGAGGTAATTGCCTTTGTCACTGCCTGAGGGGGACGGGCTGGGTGTCCCCAGGGGGCAGGCGGCACCAAAAGCCTGCTGCAGGGCGGAGAGCAGCATGGCCTGAGCTGGCTGGTGGCAGCTGCTGGGGACCTACCCCCAGTGGGGCTCCATGTCCCAGCGGGTGCCTGCGAGTGGCCCAGGGCTGCACAGACAGCAGCGGGGACCCTGAGTCTGCTGCAGCCACAGCTCCGCTGGCCTGCCAGGAGCTTGTAAGAATGAGATCAAGACAAGAAAGGGGGACACAGGGACATGTCGGGGCTGGGGAGTGTAAGCAAACAACCTGGCCTGAGCTGCCCAGGGGTACCCCAACCTTTGGCATTTGTGGTGTGTGGTTCATTTTCATGCCCTGGAGAGAGCAGTGCCACAGATTTCCAGAGCTGGGCAGCCTGGCAAGCCCCTCTCCTGCCCCTGCTTGCCACCCCATCGCTGTGCCCCAGTTCACAGGTCAAAGGGCAGGTCCATCACATTGTGCTCCTGACTGATCTGGCTGTCGTGGCCATGCCCTGGAATGGGCATCGTCCTGGTGCAAGCCAACAATGACCCTGGCATCACACAACACCATTGTGCCGCCATCTGAGGGCCACAGCAATGCAGCAGTTTGCTTTGGGCCATTCCTGAGGCCTTTCTTTAAATGCTCCTTGGTTTTTATCAATGTGCACCACTGCAGTCCAAAATGCCTTTCTCCCAGGAGGTGCCCCACCTCCTCCTGAATTCCCCCCTCAGCAGCTAGAGGTGGGGCCAGCTGCAGCCGTGGCAGGGCAGTGCAGGAGCCCAGCCTGGAGAGAAAGAGACAGGGAAGGGAAAGAGGGGGAGAGCCATTTTGTGGGCTCCACTCAGCTGCCATCACCACAGGACACCTTTGAATGGGACAACCCAGGATGCAGAGGGTGACCCAGCCAAGCAGGGTCCCTGGGCCAAACACCATCCCTGCTACAGTGCCACCATGACAAGGCCAAGCTAAGCCCCAGGGAAAGCCTTTCCGCAGCACTCCGTGTCTGCCTGTGATTTATGTCCAAGGTTTAACAACATTTCATTTCAGCAGCCACGCTCCGACGTCTGTAGGCCCCTAAGCAAGTGAAGGCAGTAACTGCCAGTAACAACAGCCAGCGCTGTGCTCTGCCGCCTGCTCGCTACACCTGTAGTCAAGATTTTTTCTCCTAGTAGTGCAATATGGCAAATAACCCTTCCCAGCAGAAGACGGGCTGCAGAGGGGGCTTACACAGCACACCCAGAGCCACCTCTGTCATCGGGGTTGGACCCACAGCCCAGCCTCAGCAGGAAGCTCTGGGAGAGGGGCTGTAAGAGCATCTGCTCCCTTGGCAAAATTCAGGTGCTGCTGGGGACAGGAAACATGGCACAGTAGCACCTGAACAGCTCTGCAGTCCTGCGACCTCTCACAGGAGCTCACCAGGGGCTGGTCCCTCATTCTGCTTGCCAGGGAGTATGAACGCAGCAATCAAAGGAAACCACGGGGAGAAGACCTGGGATGGAGATCATAAGAGTAGGACCATGGACCAGTCTCCAAACTAAAGGCGTTTCATGAACCACATAACCCAGACAGGGCCAGGGCTGAAGGGCAAACTGCATGAAACAGCCTTGGCCAGCAAAGACTGCTCAGGTGACCTTGCAGAACCTGCGCAGGTCCCCATCCCCTTCATCATCTTCACTAACTCTTATTCTCTGGCTACACAATTAAACAGTCAAGTATAATTTCACCAGGGTGAAACTCTCCTCCTATGAAACTCACTGTCCAGCCTGCCATGCAATTACCAGCAGTACCACACTTGTAGCTGACTTCCCACTCCACAAAGGAGACTCTGCTTTCCTCCCTCTGTCTTCCTCTGGGGCTCTGTCCACCTCACACCAATGCATTTTAGGTACATTGATACCCCAAAGTAAATCCCCAGCTCACATCACCTCATTGCTCAGGTCTCCACACCAGCTGTTGCAGAGCAGCTGTTTCTGCACTGACCTGCTGCTGGTGGCTACACTGACAGTGCTCCCTCCTTTCGTTCTGCTCCAATTTAACTGATGGCCCCACGATGCAGAGGAGCAACTTGCAGCCCCAGCGCAGACTGAGTGCAGCACAGGCAGCCATGGGACTGCCTACCCTGTGATATATGCATCTTATATCGCTGGGTTTTCCTATCAGCCTTATCGGCATGATGGATAGTTCAGGCACAGTGAAGAACAAGATAGTAATAACAATGGCCATGATTACTATTTTTCATATTTTCTTTAGGATATGATATTATGAGGCTTTGTGCACGTCACTTTGTTTATTGGCTACCACTTAGTAATCTCTTCCATCTCCGCTTTATTAAAGTTAGAGATGCTGTTCGGCTGTGGACTGAGAGGAGAGCAGGGGCTCACAGGACAGCCACCCTGAGAGACACTCACTTCCTCACATCCATGCTGAGCCCGGAGCTGCAGGATTGCAAACCACCACGAGCTAACGTGCATTTTACATGCTGACACATCCTGCTAGGTCAGACCTAAGTCTTGTTCCTTTCTTGGCAGTGTTTCAGTTATAGGAAGAGTCTTTATGAGCGTTATTCATGCTGATAAGCATCAGAGTGAGGAAAAGTAGTTTCAGCAAAAAATAATCTGAATCAAAATAAAGTAAAATAAAATAAAATGGTAAAATACCAAAGCTCCTCCCTGATCCACACTGCTGATGCAGCCTGGCTGAGCAGTTTTTAACAGACAACCAGAAATCAAAGTACCCGGGATACAGCAAGCAGCTTAGGAGGCAGCTGTGTGAGGAGCAGACACTGATCAAACACCATGGCTGATGTGGAGTGCCACAGAGGATGACAAGCAGAGGGATGCTCTCTGGGTCACACGCACAGACCCAGAGAGGCCACTACCCTTTGACAAGGTCACCTTGAGCTTCATGGGGACTGCTGGGGGAGGCCAGTGCTGCTGCATGTCGCAGGGTCAGCAGGAGGTGCGCAGGTGAGCACACAGTCATGTCCTGCCCAGGAGCCCCTCAGGCACAGCTGCAGATAAACGCTTCGCAATGATCCCCACAGGGGACAGACTCAGACCACTGTCACATGGAGAAGCATCAGTATTTTCCCAAGCTGGCATGGGCAAGGAAGATCTCTCAGCCAGGTGTATCTCACACCACCCATATGCTGAACGCCCGCAGCCAGGGAAACACTCAGCACTGTCTCTATGGGGCCTGATCACCATCACCTAGAGGTCACCTAGCGTCCCTCCAGCCTGCTCAAAAAGCCTTCAGCTGGATGTAAGTAGAATCTATGCCCAGTTTTAAGCCTGTTTAAGGCCCGAGGCGGCTGTAGCAGGACTCTGGGAAGGCACACACTGCCTCTCCTCAGGAAGGCACCATGACCTGCAGGTTTTGCACAGAAAAGACCCAAGAGGCAGCTAGCCAATTAAAGCTGCAAGGTGAACTTCCCAGGCTGGTGTTTGCCGGGACAGGCAGGCTCATAGCCCTGGCATCACAACCGAACCAAATGAAAAGAGCCAGCTAGCCCTGGCCTGGGCTTCAGAGCAAAGACCTGGGCAGGGACATCATCTTGTGTCTGAGCACAGACACACAGGGAAAGCTGGGAAGGGTGAAACCCAGACCAAACCTCATCCCACAGCACTGACTTGACAGCGATGAGAGCCCTTGCCTGCTCCATGCCGTGGCTGCATGGCTTCATGGCAAGGCTGTGTGGAAGGGGCCACAGGGTGTCTGTCTGTCTGCACTCCGACTCCTAAGGAGACTCTCATCAACAGGAGACCCACTGAACCACACTTCAGCTGGCCAGATCCTTGAAACCTCCAGGGTTGGAGACCCTCTCTGGGTGACACACTCTAGCTCTGCACCACCCTCCCGGTGAAGAAGTTCACCCCTGTGCCCAGTCTAAGTATCCAAGACATAACTTGTGGCCATTTGCCCTTGCTAAGTCATCTGGTGCTCCCAGAAGCAGTTTGGCTCTATTGACTCTCTAATTCCCTTTCAAAGAGTCAGTGGCCATTATCAGCTCATCCATTTGCTTCTTCCTTGCCGAACTAAACAAGCCCATCTCCCTTGCAGGCTGCAGATTCTGGCCATGTCACATGCCCTCCACTGGACCCAATCCAGTTTTTCAACATCCCTCTTAAACTGAGAGAACCAAAAGAGGACACTGCTTTGAGTGTGGACTCAGCAGCACCAAGTAGAATCACAGAATAGTTTTGGCTGGAAGAGACTCTTAGGATCATCGAGTCCAACCATAACCTAACTCTAGCACTAAACCATGTCCCTAATCACCACATCTGCACATCTTTTGAACACCTCCAGGGATGGTGACTGAACTGCTTCCCTGGGTAGCCTGTTCCAATGTCTGACAACCCTTACCATGAAGAATTTTTTTCCTAATATCCAATCTAAACCTCCCCTGGTGCAACCTGAGGCCATTTCCTCTTGTCCTATTGCTTGTTCCTTGGGAGTAAGTAATGTCTTGGGAGGGCAAGAGTGTGACTGTCAAGGCTACTTGTTCTCCTGATGTAGCCCAGGACTGTGGTTTCCACTGGAAGCTCACCTGAGGTACCCTGAGGTCCCCTGCAAACCCTTCCTGCTCCTTTTCAGCAGGGCTGCTGCTACTCCACTAGTAGCTTTTCTGTTCATCTGAAAGGTCCTAGTCAAACCTCACAGAGTAAAACATTAGAGGATGTTAGTATCACCTGTATGATCCTTGGAAAGGACAATTAATTAATTACAAATGTCAACCTCTCATTGTCCAGCTCTTTTACAGTCCTGGGCAACACCTGAGCAGCTGCTGGAGGACAGAGGATGACCCTGGCCTCAGACACCTTGGCGGGGCTGGCAGAAGGCCAGACCCATGCCACAGGAGCCTGGTGGCCCTGGTGCCCTGGTGGAGGAGAGACCCAGGCTGCCTCCCAAGCTGGGGCTTTGCATTCACCAGCCTGCCATCCGCGGCAGAGTGACAGCTGCTGGCTGACCAGCTGAAACAACCACCAAGAAAAGCCCATGAGTCCCACCTAGGGGAAGGAGGGAGGGAAACAGCCAAAGGAACGCTCCACAGAGACAGAGCCAAAAAACCATTCTGATCCGCCTCGCAGAGACCGCTGCGCCTTGGCAAGTAACGCACCATGCTGCAACGGTGTGTGGGGCGGTGGGAGGTAGTGGGAACCCTTTGTTGTGCCAGCGATGGTGACTCACGTGCCACAGCGTCTGGGTAACCTGTGAAAGAAAAAGCAGAGGGTGCAGTCCAGGAACATTTAAAAATCCCAAGTCCGTTTAGAGCCATGCTGGGTTTGGTATTTACTCTTGAAACACAGACATGCTTTCTTTTTCCTTTCCCTTTTCCCTTCCCTTTCCTCCTCCCCTCCCAACCCCAAACCCCAAGCCCTCACTAGCAAAAATTAATTGCTGCAAACACACAGCAGCATGCGCATCCTCCCGCTGCTTGTCGAAGAGCAGTTTTATGCCTGGGTGGAGCACAAATGCTGCTGCTAATTGCCAGCCATTGCCACACCGCGGAGAGGCAGCCGACGCCAAGTCCTCTCCTAAACGACAGGGGTAGGACAGCAATCACTTCCCTGGCCATCATCACACAGGGACTGGTGATGGGATGGAGTGGAAAGCCTTTGGGCCTTGTAGACTCACTCCATGCAGCATGGTATGAGGCACTGAGCAGGGAGAGGTGGCAGCAGCTTGCTCCCAGAGACATCAGCTGGGGGCACTTCACTGCCTGGGGTGCTCACCATGGGGAGGTCTGGAGGTCCCGACCCCCAGCACTGCTGCAGCCTCACCCAAGGTATGAAGCTGCAGATGTGTGTGGCCTGGGAGCCTGAAGTGGGGGCAGCTGGGGGACAGCAGGATCCCCTGGGGGCTGCTGTGCTCTTACAGCAATCAAGACCCTTAGCTATGTCTGCAGGTGGGAGATGGCTCTTTGGTACAGAGCAGGTAGAAGCCTTTCTGTTTCTTTGCTGTAAAGATTAAGAGGGATGTGATGAGCAAACTCACAGGCTCCAGTTGCTCCTTCCCTATTGCCCCTGCTCCACCTTATGGCCACTTTATTCAACTTGTCCAAGGATCAGCAGCCCCAAGCAGACATGGATTTACCCCACAGGCCAGGAGCCCTCCTGCCTCCGAGCTCAGCAGTGCCAGCAAATTCTCCCTCCCAGTACAGGGCACAGCTCCAGCCTGCACCTGCCCTTATCTCATCCCCTGGGTGAGATGGGGGTGGCCACAGTTCGGGCTGCAGGGTCAGGAACCAGCCCCAGCCTCTTTCTTTTAGACAGGAGACAAGGAGAAAGAAATGCCTGCCCCTCCTTTCTAGCCACCCAGTTGTCAGGGGGCAAAGGGGGAAGCCACTGGCTGCCCTGAGGGTTGCACCCCTCTCTTTGCTCCCACTTGAATGCTGGGCACGCTGGCACAGCACACCACGTGTGACATTCCTTGCATGCTCTGGGAGCCAGCGGCCTGCCTGCACCCCTTTGGACTCGGGGTACAGGAAGGAGTGGTGCCAGGGGCACACAGAGATGCATAGCAGTGTGGGGGAAGAGCCCTGCCGAGCGCCGTGTTGGAAGGCAGCCCCCGTGACCCGAGGGGAGTCATTTGTGAGGGAATGACTTTGGTGCTGGCCAGGCTGCTGGCCGGTCACAGTTCATTTGCTATGGGAAGCAGAGAGTGATTCATTTGGAAAGCTTCTAAGCTGCCGCTGCACGAGGTTCATACGCCCCTGCGAGATGGCAGAGGGCACCAAGCAGCCTTGATTGCAAATGTATATGCCACCCACTTGTCATCACTGAAGTTCACTGGATGGCTTAGGTAAAGTCTACGGTGTTCAGCCTGGACTAATGCTCTCTCTTGCTTTTTTTTCAGCTATATATAAAAAGCCTGTTCACTCCATACCCTGAATTCTTGTGGTTTTGCATGGCAACATCGTTTACCCAGACTGTCCCATTTCCAACCTCCAGTCAACCTAGTAATAGTACATTTAAATGCTAGATGAAATGACTGCTCTTTCCTCAATACTTCCAAGAGCACTGAGAACCTTTAGGGTGGGAGATGCCACGAGGCTACAATGTAGTACTTCATATTACAGGAGCTGAAAGCTGACCCGTGGTTTTGCACCTCTGGCTCCAGCTCTTACTCCCTATTTGTCCCAAGAAAGAGTCAGTGGGCTCAGGAGTCTGCTGCAAGGCCAATGTTCAGTGCATGAACCAAACTTGAGTTTGCTCACAGCTGAAGCCGGGCAGACAGCAGCCTGTGTGCCAGCTGCAGGCAGAGCAGCAGAGGCTCTGTCTGCGGGTGGTGAAAACGCCAATAAACGCCAAGTGCACAGAGCAGATCCAGGTTACCCATGTTTGACAACCACAAATTGGGATGAGAAAGCATCTTTTCAAAATCCTTTTAACACATTCACCTTTGAGAGCTTTCAGCAAAAAGACAAGGCAGGAATGTTAAAGGGTCAAACTCTGGGTGTTTGCTTGTTCTGTCCTCGGGCAAACCTTCATTGATTGACTGTAGGCAGGGCAAGAGCTCAGCACCACTGACTGAGGAGTCCCACTGCTAACATGGAAGATCACAGCCTCTCAGCAGAGACTCATGTCAATAGACAAAGCTCTTCCAAACACACCCCACACTCTGCCCACCAAACACTGCCAAAAACGACAGTCTGAGGGGCTACGGGTTCTCTACCACTGTTAGAGCCAGAACCTTCCTTCGGCAGCAGAACAGGCAGTCATGTGGTGGGATTTTGGAGGGGTGAAAGAACATGTGTGGTCAAGAGTGGGCTTGGGGCTCAGCAGTCAATGCACATGCCAGCTGCAGGGAGCATCTCCACAACATGGGATCCTCTGGAGATGAGGGATATGCCAGGGTCTCACTGTGGGATGAGCTTTCACACACAGATGTTAATGAGACCCAGATAGCACTCTGGTTGGTATATTCAGGCATAGATACGCAAAGGCATTCACAGGGGCAGCTACAAGATGAGGATGTGCAGTCAGTGACCATTGCTAGAGGGTCTCCTGAACCCTATTGGGTGCACCAGGGCAATTTCCTGAGCAGAGCTCTACTCGTGACAAGAACAAGACAGGCCCACCTACGCTGGCCAGCCTACAAGCTGTAAGTGCCTAAGCAAGGCACTGATTCAGCCAGACTGTTCCCATGAACAAAGATTACTCAGGTACAGACTGCAGGACCAATAATACAGGGCCTCTGTGACTTCTTGTTGACTCAGAAGTCTCGTTCACTGCAATTACCACCACTCCATTCCCCGACACCATCACACAACACAGAAGTGAGGACAATTTCTGACAGGTTGGGGACAAGCTTTACAAGGACTTTCAGTCTAACCAGTGGCTCTTTTTTTGTTCTTAGCTAAGATGGGAGAGCACATCAGACCTGCTGCTGCCCCATAGTAGAAAGTGCTCAGAGTCAAGGCCAGGGTCAGACGATTGACTGCACAGAAGACCAAAAACCCAGGTTCAGTAATTCCCCATCCACAACTCTGTCAACCACACACCCCTTCTTGACAGCCCTGAGCCAGGCAACTGCACCTACACTCTTGCACTCATACACAGTCACTGTCATAAGCCATATGTCCACAGTAACTAACTCATCATAACCAAGCACACCTGCAGTCATGTACCTTCTCTGGATTACACACCTCTTCCCTCTCCCACACAGCCAGCAAGAGAATCGGTTCGTCAGGGACTGACATACACACTCACTCACACTCTGCCCCCTGCTTCCCTTCCCATGCAAATGGACATATTGCAAGGTCTTGCACCCCTGCAAGCTGGGAAACTGCACGCAAACTGGGAGAGCAAGTGCTCTTCTGGTGGCTTGGTCTCAGGCACAAGCCTGAGGCCTGAGTAACAACCCTCAGCTTAGCAAGCTTGCTGGCAGTGGAGAGACATTCTGATCCTGTCCTTCGTGTCCCCTTTCACCAAGACGACCTATGAGAAAGCTGAAATGATCTGAACAGTTGCCTCCATCCGCCCTTCTTGGCTACAGGAATCCTTACAAGCAGCAGGGACGTCTCTCAGGATCCCAAATATGTCTCACATAAAAGAGGCCTCTGGGTGAGACTTCCTCATAGCCATCCCATAGCTGCCAAGTCAGAGCCATCAGACCTGTCACTTGCACCACCAAGCAAGCGGCAGGTTCTCTTCTGAGGCAGGAGCAGTGAAACGTCACAGGTAGCAATGAGGTGAAACGCTCAGTGCTTGGCACAGGGACAGTGACGTCTCACAGATGCGCCATGGCATGCTCCCCCAGGCAGGGAGGGAGGCAGGCTCAGTGTGGATCCGGGTGACAAAGTGCGGTGCCTCTTTCCAGCAGAATGACACTTGCGCCTCCATCCCATCTCAACATCCACCTGAAGCAGCACCAGAGGACCCAGATGTGGAACAAAGCTCTTGGGAAGAGGAAAGACCAAGAGGCCATCTCATTTGGTTTGCAAGGAGTTAATAATGCTGCATGGCATCACTCAGTGGAGAAATGGAAACCAGACTGAGGTTAGAGGCCCAAACATCACTGTGAGTGCACAGCCAGGCATCCCTCCCCTAAAGGTCTCTGACACATTTATTTTGCTGTGTGGCACTATTGTACAGTACACATACATTACCAGCAGTTTCAGAACCCTGAGTTGTCATTCTTCCTGCCTTCCCTGAATTTCAGAGAAGAGGCAGGACCACTGTTCCCTTCTCCCATTTCACGTGCAAGGAAACAGGCCAGGAAAAGTCCAGAAACATAGAGACACTTGCTGACAGGACTGGAGACGAACCACAGAAAGCCAGTCCCCAAGTCCACTGCTCTCACCATTAGGGTCACATTTCCCTGGTTCAGGGAGCGGATGTCCTAGTGCCAGCTCTCCACAAGGTCTGACTCCTCTGAGAAACAACCTGCACACTTGAACAGAAATCAGACTAAGGAGATTGCAAAAACTATTATAAACCCTTTTGGATTTGAAAGGGACTTACCACCCCTCTCTGAAGCTCTGAGAAATGTTTTGGGGCATTCTAGGTGGGTTGGGATTCTCTTAAATTCTGCAAGATTGTTTAAGAAAGAGCCAAGTAGAGGCTTCTGCTTCCAGCGCAGTCCCACTGGAATCTGAGTGGAAAGTACATACCCAGCCCTTCCTGACACACAGTATCCTGCACCTCCTTTTGTTAAACCATGAAACAGCAGAGCTCCAGTACTGACTCCACTTCTCAGCGCCACAGAAAAAGCTAATGCTGTAACAGGCAAGGACAGTGCGGCATGTAACGTGGAACAAGACCCAAAAATAGCCCACAGAATAGGTAGAAACAGTCAAAATGGGAAATGTGCCGTGGAGAGCAGAAGGGAGTGAGCATCCAGGCATCTCCCACCAGCTCACGTCAGTATGTGGAATGGTGCATCCGGCTCAGGAGAGCAATGACCCAGTTCCCCAGCTGGGACCCTTTCAGCCACAGGAAGAGTTCATACAAGTTGATCTGCCACAGGCTCAGGGCTTCTGCGAGAGAGATCTGGGCCCTCCTGTAAAGTGAGTGACTCTTGCTCCTCTGGTACCTAGAATGAGAGAAACAGCTGCATTAGATTGGGCACGATGCAGCCTGGCAGGAAGGAAGCCTGCCCTACATCTTCAGTACAACTGACCCTCCCCAGGGGAGGGGAATGTCCCATGTCTGGAGAATCACCAGCAATGGGGATACCAGGGAGTTGGGATTTTCTCCAGCTGATGTTCTTGAAGAGTTGGGGACTGCCCTCCTAGCACGAATTTGGCAGAAGAGACAGTCTGTTCCCTTGTGAACCTGTTTCTCATCCCACTGCACATCATGACCCTGGGCCATGGCATCCTCTGCTTCTATTCCCAGCTTCACTTCCACTAACAGGGACAGCTGCACATCATAGCCCTTCCTGGTAGCACACTCATAAGAGTCCAGCAGTCCTGACACATGGATTCCAGGAAAAGTAATTCTCTGTTCTTTAGAAGCAAAGGTTAACTGGGATTTGTAGGTCCCTCATCAGTCAGAGAAATAACTGTTATTTCTTCTCCAAGGAGGAGGAATCTGAGGCAGAAGTGTATTGACTCAGAAGACTCACATGGAAGTCACTTGCACAACTCCTGTTCCTGGCTTTTAAACATTAGCCTGATCTTCAGTCAGCCCTAGCCCCTCAGTCAGGCAGCAGAAACTGGCAGCAGTGAACTTGCAGATGTCGCTTATCCACAAACACTTCCCAGTGATGATGCCTGTAATGGGTAGTAAGCCACTTCCCCTCCTCTGGAGGGGATAAACCCTAAACCCTTATCCTAAGGCCTCCAACTCCATCCCTGTCCCCAGCCCCAGGGTGACAGATCTGTCCTCTGGAGAGCCTGGTGGGCATGAGAACGGCACAGACACAGGCTGAGACATCTAACAGCAGGGGTGGACCACAGCAGATGTGCTAATGTGGGGGAGAGGTTCACAGCTAAGAGTAAGAGGTCAAGCGGTCAAGTTAGGTCTTGTTACAGCCCTGAGTGGGTGGCTTGAATAAACCTTAATGGCCCCAACTAGCCTGGGACCCCCTGCAACCCTCTGCTCATAGGCCCAGGAGCTCCAGTTAATCTCAGGCCTGCACCTTCTGTCCCTGCCTGAGCTATACTGGAAGAGTAAATGTCCTCAGTGCATGCCCCGCTGTGAAGCCCCTTGACCTGGACCTCAATGCACATGTTGACCTCTTGGCTTGACCTCAGCACTGTCTTGTCACCATGGACCTGCCTTACAACCACTGGACCTGACATACAGCTTGACTTTCTGGTTTGACCTTGGATCTGCCCTGTCATCATGATGTCACATTATGATATGGACTTGGGATTGGACCTGACCACTATCTCAGGTTCTGTCCTGCTCATCTGGCTCAGCTACTGTGGGACTGGGCCCTGGCTGGCCTGCTGGCCCTGGGATCTCCCCTGGCTCCTAGTCCCCAGGGACAGCCAGCCCCTGCTGCTCCACATCTGGTGCCTGGAGAAGAGACTCACATGGAAACGGCTCTGATGCAGCAGCGAGACATGTTGAGGAAGGAGCTGGCACTGGCCCGCGTGTGCAGCGCTGACTCAATCCCCCTTAACAAGTCATTGGTCTTCAGCAGCAGCAGCATCTGGCGAGGGACGTTGTTGAGGAGCTGGGTGATCTGTGGCAGGTAAGCAGCAGCGTTGGACCGGATCTCCACATCCTTTGGCCAGCCAGGTCATGTCAGAGAGAACGGAAAGAGAAGCTGAGAGCGCATGGGAAACGCAGGTCCAGATACAGCTGAGATTTTGGCAGGAGGAGACGATGTTTTCCCCAACCACAACTCTAGGCCCAGGGAGGCCAGCCTGAGAGCTCTTTATCCTGCTTTTCTGCAGACAGCTGGCTGTCCTAAGCACCCACTGCACAGTCACAGATCATTCTTGCCGTATTTCATCTGCCTCTCACTGGGATAAGGCCCCATCTCCTCACCGGCAGGACTGACAGCCTCTCAGAACAGGGCACTCGCTGCTGTCTCAGTTCTTGGCCCCAGGCAGACCATAGCAACCACATCTCATTACTGCCCTTGCCGCCTTCTGACCAAGTCTCATCTCACCAGCCCCACAGCCAGCAGAGCTGCAGGTAGCACACGATGTCTCAGGAAGGTGGAGGCATACTGCAAGGATAACCAGCCTGCTCCTTCTCTTGGTGACCCATGCAACTGACGGCTTTAAGCTATACTGATGGAGCTGTTTCCAAGGCCTAGTTTCATCCTCTGTTTTCAACACAGCAGAGGTGAGAAAGCATTATGCAGTTAAGTATCATGCTAACCCAAAAGATCAAAAACTGCTATCTGTCAGACTAAGGGTCTATCTAGACCCATACCCTGTCTGGCAGCAGACAGCAGCAGACACTTGAGGAAAGAGTGTAAGACCAAAGCCCTTCATGTTCCTTGGTTCCCCAGCTTCCAACAAATAAACTGCCCACAGTAAGATCCCAGAGATAACTGATGGGCTACAGCCTAAGCCATGGAAGATGGGCTCCCCTCCAAACATGAGCCACCATAGCACACAGGACAGCCAGTCCCCACTCTTCTGCCTCTTTAAATCTGAGAGTTTCTCCACCATCCCAGTAACTGTAGGACAGTGTGGTGTGGAGCTGATCCCATATGCATATCATGTCCCTACCTCTTCCTACAGAGGCCACGACATGAACTGACAAATACAAACAGAGGTCTTAGAACATCTGAAATTTCCAGAATCCAGCAGGACACACGCAGAGGGCAGTAAATGACTTCTTACAGGAGGCAGGCTGCTTTGTGGGGAAGGGAAAGGACAGCTCTAAAACCTTCCCTTCTCTAGAATGAAGGATGGACAGCCTACATTTCATGATACGGGATCTCACACTCTTTGTGAACTTCAGACTTATTATAAAGGAACAGACCTGCACAAATCAAGCGTGCAGGTTGTGATGGTCAGAGATGTACACAGTTCACACACCACCATGGTTGCTTTGATGCTCATAAGTAAATCTTTGTGTCCTCCTGCCTCAATCACTGACCAAATGTACAAAGCTTCAGCAAGAAGACACTTCACTCTCCTAAATGTTATATGCTTTTTTCCATTATTTGTTGGCAGAAAACTCCTCCCTGATTATTTCTTATCCTAGCCAGCATCACTCCAGTGGCTACTTTGTTTTCCACACACAGGTTTCCTTTCCTATTTTTTTTATTTTTATTTTTAGCTCCAGCTGCTTGTCCAGATCACAAAACAACCACATGATCTGTCATCAGAACTGTCACTTTCTGTCAAGAGTGAAGCCTATGTGCAGAGGAAGAAATAAGCTGTGCCACAGGACCTGAGAAAAGCCCCTTGGCTGCAGTGGCTGAGGCTGCTGCAGGATGCAGCAAAACACAATCATAAAATGAGATGAGGCTAGCAGCCACCCTGAGTGGTCAGCTGCCTGGCCTTAGGTTAAGGCAGGCAGAACTAGGCCTATGGCAATCCTCACACATTTGACTAGCCTGCTACTAAAACTCTCCAGTGATGTGACTCGGAGCCTCCCCAGACCCTCCACACCAGCATTTCACTGGATTTGCCATGAGGTCCAGCTTATCCTGTGTTTAACCTCTATCTCTTTAGCTGAATTTAAATCCATTACTTCTTGTCCTGTTTGCAGCAGTCTTTAACAGATTTGAAAATCACCACTACAACTCTTCTCAACTTGCACTTTTCTACTTTTTTTGACCTAACTTGCTCAGACTTACCTCACGGCTTCTCCCTGCTTGACCACCAGTCCTTGTAGCTTCCTACTGGACTCGCCCCAGTTTCATCAAACCTTTCTCAAGATGCAGTACCCCGGACTGGACACGAGACTACAGACAAGATTTCATTTCAAGAGGATTGTTTCATTGTCTCACAGGCTACTCTCACATCAACACATGCTCAAGCACACTCTCCAGAGCTCTATGCTGATGGTACCTGCCTAGACAGCACTTGGCTCTTGCTGCTGACACAATCTTTCAAATTCACCTCTAAGCTAAGGGCAAGCAGTGGCTCATTTCCTAATGCCACAGCAAATCTGCTCAGATCCCCATTATCCACTGCAGGATTATCCAGCTTCAGCATTAATTGTGTCATGGAGGCAAAGACAACAGAGCTGGCTCTATACAAGCAATTCAACTCAGTGACAACGCTCATTAGCCCACACGAGGAGCCATGTGGCTGCAGTCACACCTCTGGCATAACCTTCACAAGCCAGTTCAGGATAAACATTGCTTATTAGCTCAGATTCAACACTGGCCTCGTAGTATTTGAGCCAGCACTCTGTCAACACATCTTGGTGCCTCTGATGTTTCTTCTGGAGCTACCAGCTCCAGAACTCACCACATCAAGCATAGATCTGCTAGACAGTCACTATATTATCTCTGATATGCAGAAAATCAACTCAGGTAGGAAGCAGTTGCATTACTGGGAGAGAGGGGGCCCATTACCCAAGGTGTCTGACCTACACATTGCTATAGATAATGGCCTGCCAGTGCAGCAAAATCCACCACATTCCAACCTAAAGGAACTTCCAGAAGAGAATTTCACAGGACAATATTATAACACTACTTAAATGAATTTCATCCTCTCTACTACAAATGCATGCAGATAAAAACAAACCATAGAATACAACATGTTTCCACCTACAGACACTAATCTATTGGCTGAAATCACATCACTATATGGTCATCTCTAAAAACAGCAGAGTTGGCAGGGGCTGCTGCTGTTCTTAAGGCGGTATGTGCCTGTCAGGAGTGTGAGATGTGAGAAGGATCCCAACATGTGTGGACAGGAAAGGGTGGAGAATGTAAGCAACAATTTCCTAGATTTGTAGTGATTGAGTTGACAGGATTTGCAGTTAAGCAACCTTGACTCCAAGTTAATAGGGTTGCTGATCGAGAGGTAATTTCCAAGGGTTTTTAGGAGTTTGTATCAGTGCTGATAGTCATTTACATGAACAGTGATAATGCATTATCCTTCTCGTGTCTTCCCACTAAGCCTTTATGTCTCCTCTATCTAAACCTATCCTCCTTGATGGTTCCCTGCACAGCTGCATTTGACACTTTTTTAAGAAAAGGCTGATGTACAAATGCTTCCCCTGCCAGAACTGGTGAACACTTAACCATTAAAATATTATACAGAATTTAAGCAGTGCATGACAAGTGACACTGGGAAATTAAGTTCAGCCACTATAAAACACGTTGCAGGAATTCTGGCTTTTTCTAGCTCAGCTGTCAGTGCAGATTTTGCCACAAGGCTTGCCCACCATTGCTGTGGTATCAGTGGTACAAGTGGTTCCAACAATGAAAGGCACATGAGAAGAAGGAAGGGCACATGACAGGGAAGGACACACTACCTACCTCTCTGACTGAGACTGGCGATCGGTCAATGCCCCTGTTGACAGACTCCCAGGACCTGGCGGTCAGCATGCAGGCGAAGAGAGGGTACAAATCCCCTGCCCCGAGCCGCCGGCTGTACTTCTGCACCCTCTTCATATCAGCCTTGATGAGGGCCTGCCAAAGGCGGCAGTAGTCCATACGGAATGAATCGCTCAGCACCTGTGGAGGGAGACAAAGCCCCGAGAAGTCCACGGACAACAGGGAAAATGGGGAGAAAGCTTGTGGCCCCTAGCTGTGCCCTATCCTCCATTTCAGAGTCAGGAAACATCCTTGGAGGGTTATGGGAGTAACAGGAAAAATGTATTTACAGGGCCTTAGGGGGCAAGGCTGCAGCTGGGTGTGCTCTTTCAGCCTGATGCCCCACAGGCAGCCCCACAAGGCCCTGGAAGCCCTCATAGCCAACATACCTGGTAGAGCCCATGGTCCAGGAGGATAATGTGGGCCTTGCCAGAGGCCGGGCATTTCTTCACTAGCACGTTGCCTGGGTGAGGGTCACAGTGCACAAAGCCATTCACAAAGATCATTTCACTGTAGAGCTTCCCCAGGTTGCGAGAGATCTGTGAGGACACAGGAGATGGTCATACCCTGCCCCCCACAGCAGGGTGCCTGCCGGGGAGGGGAGGCAGCCCCAAATGCCAACACTGTGGGGAGTGAGGGGCTGGCATGTGCTGACATCGCCACAAGTTCTTGCAGCTCCTCACCCTGACAAATGCACAGGGTGGCTGCTGGTATCTACCGGGGGTGAGCCCAGGCACACAAGGAAGGATTCACACAGCAGGCATAGTGAAGGTGTTTGCGGGGTCAGGGGTTATCTAAAGACACTTGCCTGGTATAAAAAAGATAAAACACCTGTGGGCAGGAATAGGGTTTCTGGTAATGAGGAGGGAAATGAGAGGGCAAATAGGGAAAAACACGTTCACAGGGAAGGCATGGAAAGAGCTGCTGGGGTGGTAAGATACTGCTCAGAGGAAGACTCAGGTGTTTCAATCCATGGATGGCAGCAGAACCCAGTGGAGAAGGGGTGGGAGGAGACTCAGCCTGTCTATCTGCTTACCAGAATGAACATGGGTTCCCTCTCCCCTGACTCCATCGCACTGTTCCCTACTTTCCCCCTTCCTTTCCACAGTTCTCTGCTAATCTGATTTGCAGTGTCTGTGAAGATGAAGCAGCACAGAAAGGCTGTTTAAATCATCCTGTTACTGCTGTGTATTCCCCCATGCTACTGCTCCTTATTACCAAGAGAAGTTACTGAAGTTAAAAACCTCCCAGGAGCACGCAAATATCCCCAGGGCCCAGGATCAATCCCTCACCATGCACTAACACAGCAGCCTTGCCCTGACATCCCACCACCAGCCCTCCCTGCCATCAGAGAGCAGCACAGTGCTCCACAGACGAGTGCTGAACAAGCAATTAAAAGACAACCATTATAAATTATTCCAACCATGTCCCAAGCCACACAGAGTAAGCAGCAAACAGGCAGCTGTCACCACAAGCAGAGGTGGTAGAAGAGGTAGTGGAGATACTAAAAACAGTGCATCCTGCAGAAAAACAGACAGGGAAGGGCTTGCTTCACCCACCTCTGATGTGTAGCTACCTCTAAGAATTATGAATAGTGCCCAAGTAACTCCAAGAGAAAGAACGGGAACCCTTCCTGTAGCATATCAACTGGGACAGCTGTAGGACCAGGTGGGACAGATCTCCGTCCCTCAAATGCAACCTGGAGCCACTACTGAATGATGGGGAATGCTGTCCCCATGCAAAATCACCCATGCAGGTGGCACAGCACAGCCACACAAGTCTGTGGTGCAGCTCTCCTAATGCCCCACAGGTGTTACTGTAAGTACCAACTGAGTGGAAAGACATTTCCCTTCTGAATAACCAGCTCGGATCACTAGAGCAATGAAGTGACACTTATAGATCTCCTAGATTGCTAGGGAATAGACTTCCTTAACATAAATCAACAAGCTCTAAAATTGGATAGGACCGAAGTACCAGGTGCTGTGACCTCCTAGAAGAGCTGAGTAGCACTTGATGACAGTCCAAGGATGTGCCAAGATAGTATGTTGTTCACAGGAACCTGCACACCAGGAGGAATAAACTTGGACATCACAACTGATAATACCATCAACCACGATGACAGTGCCTAAGTTGTGAAAGTCAAGCAATGGAGCAAGTTGCCCAGAGAGACTGCAATCTCTGTCCTCAGAGTTTTCAAGACCTGACTGGATAATACCCTGAGTAAGCTGGTCTTGACCTCAGAGCTGACCCTCCTGAGCAAGAGGGTTTGACACGAGACATCCTGAGGTCCCTTCCAGTCTCACATATTCTATAATCCCACAAAACTACCTTTCACCAAGTTATCTACACTACCTCCATAACAGCATCTTCTGTTATGACTGTAGGCTCCAGTTACAGGGAAGGTCTTCCCTCCTGAGCCACCATCAGCAGACAGGTTACTAAACAGACCTGTGGTCCCAGCCTTTTGCAGCCCACTATGCAACATACAAGAAGCTTGGGATTCAACTTCTCACCTCATCAAGAAAACAGAGGGGTCACAGCCGTGTTCAGACCCACAGGCTGGGTCACAGGTACAAGACAGTCTTCACTGCAAGATCCTCATCCTCTCTCCCTTCCCTCATGTACTCATTTACTCAGCATGCAGCCTTGAGTACCTGCAGTAGTTAATTCATTGAAACTAGACTTTAGGGCTTCTTTTGGAAAGAGTAACACATTCTGTACAATTTAGTTAGCATACAAAAGATATGTTACAGGGATTTATGATGTAAGTATATAAACACTCTTCAAAAAAAATAGTGTATTTTTGCATATTTTTGTCTGTTAACATGCTTCTAAAATAGGATAATGTGCTGGTTTGACTGAAAATGAGTTAATTTTCTTCATGCAGTTAGAAACTTTTCTTTTTTCATAGCTACCACAGTCATTATCTGGACATAGTTAACACCCCAGGAGATAGTTAATGTTTTTAATTGCTCTGGTCTGAGAGCCAAGGACATTCTGAGCCCTCTGCCCACAGGTGTGAGGCATCAAGGAAGGGGGCATGGATGGGGCAGAGCTTGACTGACATCCAGACTGATCAATAAGAGTATTCCATCCCATTAGTGTCATGCTTCATATTTAAGGAGAGTCAGGATCTTCCAATCTCTCTCTCATGCGTTCTCACTCTTGCTCACTCTCAGGCATTTTCTCTCTCATGCATCTTTTCTTTGCTCGTTTTGGCAGAGCCAGGGGAGTTCGGTTTGGGACATTTAGTTTGGCCTTTTGCCATTTTGCAGAGCCCTCTGGGCTTTTCTGCCTTTTTCCTCTTCAGGATCAGCTGTTCAGGACCAGGTGCTGCTTCCTGGGACTGGCTGCTCAGTGTGGACAGAGCTCATGAGGAATTGCACTGAGTATCTTTTCTGAGTATCTTTTATGTTCTACATCTTTTATATATATATATATATATATATATATTTACTAGTAGTGTATTAGTATTTTGTTATTTTATTAAACTGCGTTTATCTCAATCCAAGTTTCTCCCTTTCCTTTCGATTCTCTCCCCATTAGGCTGGGGGGAGGGTGGTGAGTGAGCAGCTGTCGTGGTTGTATTGCTAGCTCAGGGTAAACCACGACAGATAAAAATTAAATTGATAGAAAGCATCAATACTGTTGAATTCTAAACAACAAAGAAAGGTCATATTTCTAGGGCTTAGAGTGTAATATGTGAATAGCAACCTATCATTACAATTCAGACAGAAGAGTTCATGTTTCTAGAAAAAAACTTTAGGAAATGAATATGTCACCTTTATATATATTAATTCTCCAGTACTGTGCCCCATCACTATGGGCCTTTATGCCACCCTTATTGAGAAGGCCACTAGATAAATAACATATAAAGAATTCACTTTGGAAGAATGCAGGCAGGTTAAATGAGAAAATGAATGTGTGAAAACCTCTACTCAGGAGAAAGGAGGAATTTAGCATGCATTTAGGTTGTGTACAACCTCAGGGTGAAGGTGCACCACAAATTAGACAAAAGGTTGCAGTGATTTACAGAAGCAAAGACCAAGGTAAACACATAGGTGTTTTGTTATGACACAGAGAGGTCATCATTCCTTAACTTGCATAACATTTCCCTGTTTATCATCCAACACAAGGCCTCTATATTTCCAAAGTCCCACAGCATTGTTCTGCTGCACATTGTGAAAAAATAAGTATCACCTTTGGAATCCTGAATTCACTTCCAGACACCTCATTAACAGAGAGATGCAGACAACATGGAGTGAGTTCAGAGAAAACAAATAAACGGGCAAGATGCATGAGGAATTTACTTGGGAAAAATATTAAAAGAGCTGAAGATTCTGAAGTTGCCTAAGGAATGGTGGAGGACGAACAGTCTACAGATGTTAAAAGATTTGAAGAGCAAGGAAGCAGAAGCACTTGTAGCACTGGATGTGCTACAAGAAATATTATAATACAAGTAGGCAGAAGGGGGTGTAATCAAGAATGGCATAATTTAGGCATAACACATAAGAAAAAAACTATGCTAGTCAGTAAGCAAAGCTGAGCTTGATACATCAGGATGACACCAGACTCTGGCCAGAGGCACGTCCTTGCCTATTGCCAGGGGCTGTGTTATTTTCTAAAGGAAGTTCAATTTGTTTGTGCTGCGGCAGAACATGATGACTACAGTCACCAAGTGAGCCTGTGGCCTCACCAGTCACTGCAAATAGCAACCTGCCATTGCCACATTACGTGACATGACCATGACGCTCTGTCAGGCAAACCACACCTTTTCAGCCCAATGTTTTAATTTTGAAAAAACTGTAACTGAGGAATAAGCAGATTGCAGATGATGAAACGGAGAGTCAGCAGCAGCCTGGGGAAAAACAATGGAGTGACATGTATAACAGCCAGACTCGGAGTAACTCTTCAGCAGACTAAGCAAATTATGTTCATTTTATGTACTCAGTGTGGCAAGGATGATACATGTCACAAACATGTAACGTGAGTTACAAGCCAATACAGAAGAAAATAAGAATACAGTGCAGACATTGATGATTGATATTGTACAGTATCACACATTCTCTCTATAAACTGCTTAAGTTCACTGGAAATAAGTGACAGTAAGCATGACTTCAGAGGTTGTTCCAAAAGCTCACTTTTCAGATGGAGGGAAACCTTCCCCTAAATCCCAGCCTAACTTTAATGATGTCCAGTTTATATCCATTATTTCCTGTGCTAACATAACCCTAGAGTTTAACCAGTCCCTTCCCAGTTTTTACTAACCCAATGTGTTCACCAAGAAGGTAATTATCAGCATAAATACTGCCCCATTTCTACAGGATGAACCTTTATTTGATATGTACTGAGAGTCAATCTGCCTTTTACACAGTCACACTGCACTGGAAACACAGACCCTGTGATTGACTAATATCCCACAGCTAATTCTAATATGGCACCTCCCTCTGATAAACTCCCAGCATACATAAGAAAATCTTCTCATTAGTTTTTAAGTGCATGGCTTCTACTTGGTATTGCTGGTTTTTATCTCTTTCGATCACTTCAGTCAAGGTGCTATTGCTGCTCTGATCCTCCTCTATAATTACAGAACCTCCCAACTTGGTGTCATCAACAACCTCCTTCACATAGTTTTGTTGTGTCGAGGTCCTCACTGAATTTACTAAATAAGATCAGTTTGAGGAGCAAACCGCACGAAACTCCACTACGGTAATTTCTCTCCACCGCTGCCTCTATCAGTTTCTTACCTACTTTGCAATTTCCCTGCTAATTCCCACCTTTTCTAGTTGACCAACTCGTATCCAGTGTACCAAGTATTTTACCAAGTACACCTACTGCATTTCTGTCATCTAATTCAGAGGATCCCAAGCTGCAGTATAGGTACCAGCAGTGATATATTTCTTCCTGTATACATACACAGCTGCAAACTGCTGCTGCCATCGGTTTTGAAAGCCTAGACAACCTGTTATCCTTGCAGGATCCACTGTGAACTACTTTTGATGAACCTGTGTTACAACTCTTGCATACAGCCCCATAGCAGCAAACCTTGGGCACACACCAGCCCCTGTCAGCACATCCAGCTGACAGGGCAACCTGACAGTAACAAAACACTGGAAAGCCCATCACAAATTAATATATTTACAAACATCAATATGCAACAGTTAGCAAGAAACCTCTCAGAAAGGATAGAGTGTGTGCGAATTTGAGCCTATGAATACCCTGGCAATAAAAAGACAGCACATATGTTCATGGGTAGCTGCAATGTAACAAACCAGCCTGGGTTACCCAGGGAAAGTCACTTTCCTGGCCTTGTTAGCAAGTAGGGGTGGTCTTGGCTCCATGTCTCCAACTGACATGAAGAAGAAAGCCAAAGAAAAAAAATCCTGTGACACGGTCATTGTAGAGCTGATATCACTGCCTGCCCCTGATAAGTCCCAGATGAAACTGCCTGATAAGGCATCATCCCTCCTGTCCCACCTCCATTTGTGACTGTCTCTTTAGATCGGGAGCAGATACTAGTCTCTGGCCTTAATTTGGCTGTAATATTTGCCAATTATTTTAAGAGATGGTGACACTAACTTCTATTGATCTCATTAAAAGTAAAGGTCGTTGTGCAGCTCATTTCTCAGTACTCAATATTACCTCCTCGGGCCAAAATAATAGCATTGATTTTGGAACCTTAATCGAAGGTTAATTGGATTGAAGAGTGTATTGGGTTTTTGCTTTTTTTCATTGTTGTTATTACAGGCATCATATAAGCATTTGCTTAATCCTGCTACGGCAATCCTGCCTAATTAAACTGGTGTCAAATTAGCAAAGGGTGCGGATGGAGAATAGCCACAATTGGACCCTGCTGTGTCGCTGCTCTGAAATGGCTCTTGTCCCTAGCAGATTAGGATGGTGCCCTCTGTGATCCAGTCATGAGGATCAAAACACAGTGCTCTGTAATGCAGTACTATTACTATGCACTGATCTAGTGTCACAGCAAGGTGATGTCTGGATGCACACAATGTCATTAAGATACAGGAACAGTTTTTAGGACTCCTGGAGTGTACTCCTAGCATGCCCCATACTCTCTGTTGGGGACTGAGGAAATCATTTTCCTGCTCAATGCCCCATCTTCCGTGGTATTTGAGTGCGGAGAAATATTCTGACTCGTCTGCCCAGGGAACTGAAGGAATAACTTGATAAGTTTCTACAGATTCTCAAAAGGACACAGGTAGAGAAGATCAGCCATTGTTCATTTAGTTGTTTCTTGCATCTCTGTCACATCCAAAATGGCCACGGAGATATTTTTTCCTTTAAATGTAGTTGTATTTCCTTGGGTTTAATATAAAGCATCTTGCTGAGACTTAAGCAATTGATTGACACTGATGCTTGAGACTGACTTCCAGTAAGAAACAGGTTTGTGTGTAATTTAACTCTTTTGGCTGGTGTCTTTGCACAGTTCAGAAATCACTATCCTTGCTTACCAGTGCCTTGTGAATTTTTATTAAGCTTCAGACAAGAGGAAGCATAAGAGAATCTGCAAGGAAACCTCTCCCCAGACTAAATCAGCAGGTGCAAAGAGCAATAGCCATTTTCCCCAGGAACAATGTTCTTCTCCATGCTCCATTTCATCTAATACTTGAGTGTTATAAGCACAAACACTTGAGACATGAGAGATTTCCACACTTGTGCTGACAAAGGGATCCTACCCTGGGAAATCCCACTTAAATTTTAGCAGCTACAAGGCAGCAGTTCCTGACTCTCGGCAGAAGGGTAAACCCAACACTGAAAGCGTATTTCAAGTTGCTGTCAGCCATGAGAAGGTAGCTGGGCTCTAAATCGAGCTAAGAGATACCATTCCAGTGCAGAACCCATTTAGTAACAGAAGGAAGCAAAAAGCCACAATAGCATGAAGTGACAGATGGCAATAATTGTGCACAGTAGCTCATCTTAAGTACCTTAGCTGTTTGCTTTCACTTCTCAGCTGGACAAAACACTTCCCTGACTTCTGAATCATCCACAGCTCATGACCAGGCTTTTAGTGAGCTGAAGTACATGGCATCGTTTCCTTCCCTTGACGCAAATGTAAGGCAGGGCAATCATGGGGGACTCTCCACTTGGCTACCTGAGCTGGCTGGTTAGTTGGTGACAATACGGCACATGTCAGAAGTGCATCTGTAAGCTCCACATCTCCCACGGCCAGCTGATTCAGCAGCCTCTGCTGAGACAGGCATCAACAAGGAGGGACCCATGCAGCAGATCAGAGACAATGTAAAGATTTGTATATAGAAAAGCTCTCTCTAAATGAATCAGATAAAATGAGAATGGGTGCAAAAGCAGCATTTATGCCATTTGGGATGTTCTTTAGAAGACCATGCTCTATGTAGCCTTGCTGTCCTCCCTTCCCTTTTGCATACGGTATTCTACAAACATCTTGAGCGCTCCTCGGCCTCATTTTTATCTTCTTTCCCTGCTCCACCCATCTTTTCTAAATGTATCCTCCCAACCAGAACTGTAAATGCTCTTGTCTCTTGAAAAGGAACAGCCAAGTTTCCAAATGGCCCCCTTCTTAACCCTGGCCTGGTCTTCCCTCAAAATTCATGCCATTCATTCATTTCTTGATAACTCCACCCTCCAGGCTTCCCTCCCGCTGTCAAATATCCCAGCTGCATGCTCATCCTCAGCTACACTTGCACATGAATAAGTAACTGTTCTACAGGCAGATATTTCAGTGTTTGCACTTGTCTTTAGAAATCAAAGCCTTCTCTGATTAAATGCCATTACAATCCAGCGCTTGGATGGATTCAGAGAGATTAATGCGCTTTTGGGTAGCTTTAATGATAATCCTGCTACAGATGGTATTAAGTAAATGTCAGTAACCTGGTTTGAAGGGAGCTTTCACCTCGGGGATCCCTTCCATTTAGAGGAGAGAGGCTCAGCTTGCTTTTCAAGGCTGCATTGTCACACAAGAGAAATCTTGCTTAGTGAAGACTCCTCTTCCTCCACTCAGTAAATCAAAATGGAGTAAGATGATAAATAGATAGATAGATAGATAGATAGATGGATAGACGGATAGATAGACAGATAGATAGACGGATAGATAGATTTAGGTGATTTATAGGGAGCTAACGCATCTCTTGAAAGCCAGAACTGCTGTATACGTTGTGTCATAGTTTTAAAACCTGGGTTGCCACCCGCTCCCCATGCTCCTTTCAGTGTCTGCTGCCTTCTGCTCACTTCACCAGCTTGCCACGCAGTTGTTCACCCACGGCATCAACAGCAGAAGCCAATAATGACCCTGAGACATATCTGTCCCTGTCTGCTGCACCTTGCCAGAGGAGTAGTCTAGGGTGTGCACTGCTCCTACCTCATCTTACTGTGGCCATAACAAGAGATCTTGTTGCCCATCACACGCTTCTGACAGACTCGGTATTCCCTCCTTTGCACCGCTGCTTTATTGGTAATCAGTAAAAGTTAATAATATATTTTGGGGGGTGTGGAGAGAAAAGGAGGAAAGAATAGCTCAGCAGAGGCACTGAGAGAGTCTGCTGGAATGTCTAGTCCTACCGCTAAGCTGAATAACACCATATACCTGACAGATTGCCACAAACCTCTGAGACTTATACTTTGCAGTAGTAAAACTCTGTTGGCAACTTCTTCTAAATTACATCTCAGCCATCATTTAGAGGCCAGCTGAGAATCAGGAAAAATATGTGTCTTCATTGCTGCATGGAAACTATTGTGCCAAGACATCACAAAAATCATCTTCCCAAAGGGGCAAATGAACAAAAGAATGGGCTGAATTTCCACCCTAAATCTCCCTCATCACAAGCGAAAGCCTCTGCAAGCTAGAAAAACTGAAATCAGCTGCTTCTCTACTTTATTTTGGTACATACTGGCAGCAAAATATGCCACTGAAAGGCTGCAGTTACTGAATTTTCCACCCTGGCTGGCTGGAGAAAGCCATGGAAGACAGCAAAGAAATGATCTTCCCTGGGCTTCTCCAGACAGCTTGCTATCTCCAGTGGTTTGCGAAAACTTAAAGAAGCAACCAAAGTCCCAGGGAGCTATGCTCTGCTGGCTGCCTCGATATCAGAACGGATCTGCTGTCCAAGAACTGTAAGGAAGCCCAGCTCAAAATCTGCATGTAAATATTGCTCAAAAGTCCTGCTAATCCATCAAGACAAGCCTTTCTGCCCAGGCAGAGGAGTTGGAACTAGGTGATCTTTAAGGTCCCTTCCAACCCAAACCATTCTATGATTCTGTGATTGTTTCAAGACTTAAGGAATATTCACTTTCATATCTGAGTGCTGAGGGCTAGATTTGATCTCTGCTTTTATAGCAGAAGGAAAGGATAGGATAAATTCACTCAAATAAATTACTCTCTCACTTTTGACAAGTTATTTCGGCTGAGTGAATGGAGCTGACTGGGTGCTCTGCCATGGACCAGGCTTTTAAAATCACTCTTGATAGCAAAGTCCATGAGTTATCATGTTCTCACGAGTCACACTATGATGTCTTTGCAGACCAGATGCACCACTGAGGCAGTTACCTTGGTAAATACAAGGAAAGATCATCGGCACAAAATAGACACAGAAGTGTGTCTACCTCTGATCAGCTGACAATGACCTCTGTGATGCTCTGACGGGAGACAGGAGGAAAACCAGTGACCCAAATGCTGCAACATCTTCATAATGGAGGCATGCAGGGAGAGAGACTGTGCTATTTGCAGGTGATGTTGTATTGATTTAAGAAGTCCCTTGAATGAAAATGGACTTGGACATCTTGCACAGAAAAACTGTGTGTCATTCACTATTGCCCATCAGTCTGGGCTTGTACATCACAATTACAATGGAAAGACAATCTCAAAATCTGCTTTAACCTTAGACCTTCCTTTCCTGTTTTTCAGTGGAGAAACACATGAAAAGGTGCCTGCCTTTCTGCCTGCAGCAGCTACTGATAAATGTCTCACAACTTCTGCTGAGTGCAAGAGCAAAGGAAGATGCAAAAAGAAATAGAAAGAAACAGGTAGGTTATTCAGTCCCCCACCTGTAGCATGGCTGAGCTCTTTATGCTGAGAAAGAGCTGCATGCTAACTTAGGGAGGCAGCTGAGAAGATACACTTAATGTTGTCTCCTTGTGAGTTTGGTATGCCCCACAATTCTCTTCCCTTGAAAGGTCTTTGTCATGTCCCCTAACTGATGCCACATAACATTACCATGGATTGCCAGGGAGCAGAGAGGAGGAAGAGCAGAGAGAGAGGAAGCATTCAGATTTCAGAGGTAAGTGGACAGACAGATTAAATACAATTGATTTTACACTATAGTTCATTGATAGGCAGTCAACCAAGTCCAGCTTTGAGGCTCATCAACAGGGCACAAGGGGAAAGGTGAGCAGCAGTGCCTCAATCAGCACTCACTGACCGAGAGGGGTGGCTTGACACACTGTCCAATGGCTCAAAACACTTTCCCCAGGCATCTTCTCAGTCCTTCTGGGAAGTTATACCTTCTTTTCTGCAAAAATCAATCACCCACAGAGAATCTAAAGTGCTCTTCCGACTTCATGCCACACATACAAATTACTTCACTTATCAGGGAAATGTAGCCTCTCTGAGGATGAAATCTGACAGCTGTTTAATGAAGGACTGCAAATCTACACAGTAATACAGGACCAGGAAGCAAAGAAGAAAACTGTTGCATCTGGAAGAAAAAGGGAGATTTTGGAAGGCAGAAGAAAGTAACACATGTCAGAGAATTAGGCAAAAGCACCATGGCTGAGACTCCAGTACTCCAATAACTGTGATCATATAAGAACTTTGATTTACATCTTCTTCATAATGGGATAGCTGTTGGGATATAAAAGCTACATCCCATGCGTTTGCCCAGGAGAAAGCTAGTGCAGAAGAAAGAGAAAGGAGGAAGAGATACAAAAAGAATCAGAAGCTGAAGTTCCTTTAGGATAACAGGAACTGCCATCTTGCACCAAGCCATGGGATATATAATATAAGAGCATGACCATCTTCCACTGCCTGACTCCTTGGTGGTATCTCTAACTGTGCAGCCTACAGGAGAGTGCTCCCCAAAAGAGGTTACGTACTTTGCACAGAAGCACAAGAACTGACATCTCTCAGATTGATTGCTCTGTTCGCATCTGTATGTGCTCCCTTTTCTGTCCTCTCCTGTCCCATCAGCCTCTGTTTGGCACCAACTTCAGCTGATGTCAACATCAGTTTTACATTGCCCATCTTGCCCAATTCAGAGATGGCTGAGAAACTACCTCATTGACATTGATGCCATTCTTCTCCATGTAGGCCTTGTCGTTCACCTGTCCCCCTTCCATAAACTCCATGAGAAGGACACGCCTTGTTGAGAGTTCCCAGTAGATCCTGGGGACCTGAAACAGGAACAGATGGGTTATGTCAAACGACAAACTGGGGAAAAAAGAATATATCACACACATCCCAGAAAAGGAGTAAAAGAGGAAGAGGCTGAAGTGGGGACTTGCTTTCTTCCTGAGCACAAGCAAGGTGTTAACGAAGTTTATTTGCCCTAGGTTTCCTGAAGCAGAGACACAGCCATGTTTTCCAGAAATTCTTCTTAAATAAATAATTTATTTATAATGTACAGCATAGACCAGCTCAAGCTGGGTGCCTTGAGAAGAGAGACCTTGAATAAAGAAAACATGTGGCAATTATGTCCTTACAACCTAAGCTTCCCATCCCTCATGCATCAATTCGGGCCAATTGTAAAATTAGAGTTGGGGGTCTCCTTGTTCTTCATTGGATATCTTAATTTTTGTCAGGCTGGCCACTTCTTATCTCTGCAGGTAGTTGTTTGTCTTTTTACCAACCAGAGTAGACACCAATCAAAGTGCTGACCTTCAGTTGCTATTTTGCACCTGCATCTGGGGAGAAAAGCAAGGCCCTGGCAATAACCAAAACATTCTTCTCTTTCTTGTCTTCTTTTAGATGCACTGTTCCATTCCTTTACTTTTCTCTAGGGATGTAGCTCCAGTTGACAAGCAAAAGCTCAAAAGCTCCTTTACCCTCTTGCTTGAACAAATTCTGGGTCCCTTTTTTGCTTAACAAGGCAGAAAAGTTTAAAAGTTCAGAGCAAACTTAGTTACTCATGCTAAGGAGTTAGTTATAAGCAATTTCTAAACAAATTCTATAAGAAGCAGTATACCAAATAATTCAATAGGCTAAGGCAGTCTATTCCCTAACAGAGGCAAACCTAGCTACTGGCCTCTTCCCCAAGACAGCAGTAATGTGTGCAAGGACAAGACACCAATTTAACAGTAGCAGGATCTATGCTCATGCAACATTTCAGACACCACTTTAAAAGACTTTGTCCATCTCCCATTGATGTCTGAGAGCTTTCTTATCTGCTCTGCAGCTCCTCTAGCTGTGCGGTTTAACTAGTACCTACTGCAAGTTTCTGAATCATCCACTCAGCTCCTTTAGACAGGAGCCGCATCTTGTTTGCTACGCACAGGGCCCACTTATGCAGCTCTAAAAATGATAAGCCATCGTCATAAATTGTATCTCCACGGTGCCCCTTGGAACACTAACGCCTTTGAGCTGACAAACCCTGCGTACTTAGGCCATCTGCAATTGAACTGGGAGAAAAATCAAGCGTCACAAATAAGAGGCTTGTCACAGAAACCCTGGGAGACCCTTAACTATCTTATAACCAATGTGACACAGTAACAAGTGTAAAATGTCAAAGCACTTTTCATTCCGTCTTCAGTAAATCAAGCTGAGGTACAAGTCAGAGGCCCCTTGTCACCCAGGGAGGCAGTGACGCAGACATCGCTCAGTCTGGTTCCGCCTTTTCCAGCTTCTCCAGCCAAACTCTTTCTGTGCTGAAATCCCCAACTGTCAAGAGTCCTTTTGTTGAAGTTCCCTTTGGATAATCCTCATGTCACTCTGACTGTGTGTCTCTCAAGCTGTCCAGATTTTCCTTTGCACACAGGTGAAGACATGCAGGTACATGTTCCACCTATTCCCATTACTGTGCCCCAGTACAGAGCCACGTTTTGGATCCTGCAAAGAGAGAGCCGGCTGTGCAGCCCCCTCTCCTCACCCGCCTGACTTGGCTGTGGACTCAGGACTTGCACACTGAAAAGGTGCAGCACCCTGGAGCAGGACAGGAAGAGGTAAGTGGTGTTGTCCACCTAACGCAAGCAAAGCCAGTGGAACCAGCCAGGCCACTGCTGCTCATCATAACTCCTGAATATGCAGCATTTGTTTCATACTCTGCTTGTAACTACTGATGGCGCCTCAGTCTCTCCCAAACTATCTGCCACCCCTGCTGCTCCTGTCCTAGAGAGACCATTTTCCCAATGTCACTTACTTCTACCTCACCATGTATGCGACACTGTAGATCAAAGACTCCTTTGCTGAGCAATTCCAGTGTCCCTCAGTTTCCTCATTCCATGCTCTGGGCATAATTTGCATGTTAACTTTGCATGGACTTTGACGCCAGGGATCCATTATGTCCAAGGTGGACTGCAGCCATCCCAGGTTCTCTGGGTGTCCATTCTTTGCAGAGTTAGATTGGTGAAAAAGCAAACAAACTCCGAAGCTAATCAATCCCCAGCTCATCTAGCTCACTGATCCCTGCTGCCTTAGATCATTTCAGATGACACTCACTCTTGTCTCCAGATTTACAGAGGCAAGTCAGTGGGTTTGTAAAGCACTATCCATGCTCTCAGAGATGCCTCTCTCACTCACAGACAAATTCTTCAGTGATTTTTTTAATTACTCACAGATGTTTGGCTGTAATGCTAGTGCGCAGAAACAATTTATCTTAGGCTTTAAAAGCTCAAACAGGTCCACAGACCAAAATCCACTTCTTAGCTTTTTAGCGTGTTTAGGAAAATTAATGATACAGCAGCTCAATTCTTCTGTTGCTTTTGGGTGATGAACACGTCTCTGAATTGGCAGGTCAGACAGGAGGATCCATTATTTAGCCATCTCAAGCCATTTGTTATTACTACATGTATCGATATCATGATAGCTCCTTAACCCAGCAAGGAGGTAATTGGCCGTCTCCATGGGGATTTACTTCACAGTATCCTAGTTACAGCTGCAACGGATACAGCTCTCCAAGGTGCATCACTTCTGATAAGCGCACACTCAGCAAAATCATTGGCCTTTGGCCTTCTGTGGCCCTGGTGGCTTTTAGCTATCTGTGTCTATGGAAAGACCACTGCTGCCACTGGGCTCCAAAGGGACTGTCACAAACCTGGAGTCAGGTGACAAGGAATTACAGCCCTTGCACAGAAGAAGCAGGGAAAAATGGATGGACCAGCTTGTAAAGTCTAACAAAAACTCATCACATTTCAGACATATGTCACTCCCATCTTGAGATTTCTGCATAAATACGAGGTGAAAACCTCATTTTCATGTGTGTATGCAGGAGAGCCCAAAGGATGATGTATTTTTTGCTGCCTTTACATATGTGCAAATGCAGTCATATCAGTAACTGTGCCAACGGCACTTTGTGCTTTACCATACTTGTGCATTTCCAGAATGCACACAGTGGAGGCTTTTGCCTCTTGTGTATCAGAAAACGATCTGCAACTGTGCAAGTTTGAAGATGTGAGCTTATGTCTTTCCAAGAATGAGATGTGTACATGTTTGGTTCTACTTGAGACATTTGACAGAGACCTTAGTGTGTAGCAGGGGAGGTGGGGTAAGAGTGTAAGCAGGAAAGAGCAGCATACGGATGCAGTTGAGTTTGTGTATGGAGTGTAACGGGAATGCAGTAGCCACGGATGCATATGAAGAATGCATGCTCAATTGCAGAGCAAGAATGTGCTTTTTTGCAGGAAGAAGAATCCATGCAAACATGCTTCCTCCTGAGATACACGGTCTCCTCAATCCTACTTGACATCATCAGCTTCAGTCTAGCTTTTTTGTTTTATGACTATTTCTTGCCCTCGGTTGAGATAAAGCCCAGGAAAAGGTACCAGCAGATGGCTCAGCAAAGAATGGCAAATTCACAGGTCTCTGGACCTGTGTTTGGGAAAATGAGTAGCAGGCTCCAGAGACTGATGGTCCCACACCACCACTCCTCACCCAATCTACAGTGCCTACAGCAGGAAAGATACGAAGAGGAAGCAGCTTCTGGTCCCTATCAGCAGAGCAGTGTAGGATGAACAACAACTGAACTCCATTCTCTCTCTGTATGGTTCCTCCAAGTGGTGAATGAGGTATACAAGAGGCATAAAGTGAGACTATTAATGCACATACTTACACAGAAATATGTGTTCCCTCACCTTCAGGAAGTCAAAGTTCTTGAGCATATGAGCAACCTTCTCAGCATTTCTGCCCTCATTGAGGAAATCCAGCTCCAAGGGTAGATTCTTCTTAGCTTCTTCCACCAGCCACATGAACTCAAAATCTGGAAAGATCTGCTTCACAACCAAGAGGAGAACCTGAGAACAAAGAAACAGACAATCAACTCCACCCTAGCTCCAAAGCCACGCAGCTACACACAGTGCTGTTTTGATAGGATCATTCCATGTAACTTACAGAAAAAAAAACCAGTTTGCACGCCAAGTGCTTGTAGGATTCCTGCAGTATCTTAATACAAAATGTGGTGTCAGGCCTTGGTCTTGTAACACAAATGTTGGCCTGCCATTCCACACAGGCACACCTAGGATTTGAATGATGGCACAGACACCAAAGGGAGCCCAGCTGCCTCCTGCCTAAACATAAGAGAGCAAAGCCCTGGAGAAGATCTCACCAAGGGGAGGGCCCAAGAGCAACTCTCTTCTGAGTCCTGTAATTCTAAGAGTTATTGTCTGGCTTTACATGCCTCAGATAATGCAGAAGAGGAAGACCTAAAGTGAGACTTGTCACCTCTACATTACTACTGCTGCTGCTGAGTAAGAATTTGCCAGCACAGAAAACCCACCCAGCAGTTCAGAGAAGACAATTGAGTTCAGATACAGGTAGTAGGCTACAGATCTTTAAAGCACACTCCTGGTGGGGATGAGAGGAAGATTTGCCCCTCAGTGTCAGTCACAGCCATCCTCAGTGATGCTAAGGTGGTCTTTTCTAAATATCATATATCCACCACCTGGCATCTTCTTCTTCTTAAAGTAATTAGGTATTCAGCTGCACACACACTTGAACAGCCCAGCTGAAAAGTGCCTAGAAACATTTGCTTACAGCAACATTTAATAAAAGGGTGAATGACGGGCTGTCCGTCCTGAAGAAAATCAAGATTATGTGATTGGATGTCATAATCAAAGCTGTACAGCAGCTAAGCATTTCTGCTCAAATGAAGGACCAGTTTCTCAACCAGTGTCACAAATTTACGCAAGCTGACAATTTGGACCACATCTTAAGCAAAATGATTTGTTTGGGTTTTTTTAACTACTTGGGTCATAAAACAAGAATAAAACATAAAAATGCAATCCACCTTCCTGTCTTTATCTTACTTGTTCTGTACATCTATCTGAAAATGAAAACAGACTTATCAGTGTGTGTTCCTGAACAGTTTCCCTTCCTAGATCTCCCCCACTGCGGTGGGAATTCCTGCACTGCAGGAGGAACGTTTAAAGCACACACACAGAAAGCTGCTATCATGGAAATGTATGACAAAAAATAAATTTATGAACCATCACTGCTCCTGTTCAGCTGTGTGAAAACATTTGTTCTCCACCCCTGTCTCTACTTTTCTTATCTAAATGTCAGTTCCAAACTCAATGTTCCTTTAAAAATGTAATCACCAGGTTCCAGACACTATTGAATGATATTTCTACTGTTATATCTAGAGGCATAAATCCTTTCAAATTTATGTCACCCAAATGAAATGTAACCAGCGATCTTCATGAACGTGAACATAAACTTTATAAGGGCTGCAGGATTATTTCATTGGTGCATGATGTGAGAAAATTCATGCATTGTTTTTTCCTTCCTTTAAATGCTCTTTTGAATCCATTTGCCAACTTGATCATCAGCAGGGACATACTTAACAAGTGTTTAGCCTGTCCCTGTTCTGACATCTGTCTAACATATTGTCTTGAAATTGAGTATTGATATAAGAGCAATGAGGTATCTCTCTCTGGATTCATCAGATGCTGTCCTGATTTTTAAAGAGTCAGCGCTGAGGTTATGAAACCTCAGGTGAATTTAGGAATTTTCCATCTAGCTTTTCCCACTCAAATTCCTTCCTATTAGTCTCTAAATAAGACCATCTCCACCAATATTTAAATTAACCTCTACCTAGCTGCAATGTCTGTTTGATTCTTAAAGGACAAGAACGTCAGTGTACATTATCTGGCTTTCAGTGTGGCCTACACAAAAACAGTCCCATAAAAGGATATGATGATGCATGCAAATAACACTCCACAAGAGACCCTTTGAAAACAAGACTGCGTGTGTCATGTTGTGAGCTATAATACTATCCCATGGTTGTGTGTACACAACAGATCTCAACAATGCAAACTAGATTGTCTGTAGAGGAAGGACAATACTAAATAGCCAAAAGGAAATACATTGGTTTAGTTTCAAGTTTCCTAGGAGGATTAGTCTAAAACACAGAAAAGACAGGAAAATCCTAAAATCATTTGTTTAAATGTTTCTTAGCAGTGTAACCAGCAATCACAGCAACATGGTGTGACAGGGGATTTTTTTCTGTTATACTTACTGTTAAAAGTGCAAATGTCCCAAGGTGGATACACATCTTGGCTCATTCATTCACAATCCTCTTATTGCCCTGGGCTCACAGTCTTTCATTACCATGCACATCCTTCTTCCTTGACTGCTTAGTTTCTGCCACCCTGTCCTGGGCAGGAGTGAAGGATGCCATAAGCCCCGGAGAACTGCTGCGCATGTGACAACTCACCCAAGCAAACTCATTGGGCACACCAGTGCAGTCAGTCCTGGAAAGGACCTGAATCAAATCCCAATCTACAGCTGTACCCAAAGTGAGTTCAAACAATTCTTGATTCTCAAACCAGCACCAAAACAGACATATCTCATTTTACTGGGATATCTTTATTCAATCCAAAAATTTATTTTGCTATGAGTTCAAAATAAATATTCAGCTGCAAACTGATGTGCTCTAGCTGGAACCAGCTGTTTTTCTTTGCAGACTAGCCAGGATGGCTCAAAGCACAATGTTTCAGTTGCCTGAAGAATCTTTAGTTATGCGCTCTCTGAGAGGGTGCTGGCAGGATCTTTGATTCCTGATCTCCTGTGATGGAGAACTGTGTGTCATTATGTCAGCAGTACCCTCTTAAGCAGGGGTGTCAAACTCCCTCAGCTTAATCTTCCCCTTTTTAGTCACATGGCCATACTTGTCTGTCAACAGATAGGCACATTACTGTACTATACATACAGATATAGTCTTACTAGGACACCATTTACAGACCTAATCCTTCCCCTCTCCTCCACCTCAGTCCTGTCTCCATTTCCTGCATTGTACCATACTACTGGCATCTTTGACTACTGCAATGAAGAGCAGTGCCACAGCTTTTCTCCAGTTCCTCCCTTCAGTGGACTAGACTGACAAGTTTGGGAGAAGCTACAGCAGTGCACAAAGAACATGAGTGGTACCCACCATTCAGGAGAGGAAAAGGACACAGGCACTGACACTCTTTTCCTAGCCAAATCCCTCATTTGTGCATCTGCCCCTGTTCAGTGACCTTCTCCATATCTCACTGTTTTTGTTTCCAGCATGAATCAGCTCAGTGTTAAGGAGCTGATCAAGAAGCAGAACTGAATGACAGCAAGCTCAGCCACTGTTGAATCCATACTGGAATTTAACTGAAAAAACATGTTAATCATGGAGAATGATATTTTTCTTAGCCACACAGCCCTGACTGCAAGGGGAAATGGACCAGTTTAATCCACCAGCTAACAAGCACACAGGCAGGAGAGACCTGAGGAATCACTTTTAAATCTCACATGGACCTACTCAGATGTCATTCATGTTTACCTGTCTTCTCCTTCCACCTTCCTTCACTCTTACCCCCTTGCTCAGCCTCTCCATTCCCAGAGCCACCCTCACTGCAATCTTCACCAACTTTCTGTATTATTGCTGTAAGACAGCATTTATCTCTGTGGAGGTTCCAAAGCTACAGGATGGTGTTGTCATAGCTGCTTACACCATGGGTGAATATGGCAATTGCTCTTTAAGTCAGGATCAACAGGTATTTTTACCTCCATGAGCAAAATGTCCTTGGAGCTCTGAGCTTGGACCTTTGGGTGCTGGATTTTCACTGCCACCGTTCTCCCATCCTGCAGCACCGCCTTGTGCACCTGGGCTAGTGATGCTGCTCCCAGGGGAGTGTCCTCAAAACTCAGGAACAGCTCTTTTATCTGCCAAAAGAAGAGAAAAGAGGCATTAGCTTGGGGTGCCAGAGACTACCCCAAGGGAAGTCCTGCCCACAGGCCAGACATGGCACATGCCAAAGCTGCGCAAGCTCAGCCCTTCTATCCTTTCTCTGTCCCCTGCCTGAACCTTGTCACTGCCTGGCCTCCCGGTGGAGCCTGCCGAGCACCAAAGTGCCATGGAGATACTCTGCTTATGGAAATCTGGAGCACAGAACCAGCAGCACATTTCATCTAGGACAAAAGGTCGACAGGTGACACATGAGGGACCTCTCCAGGCTGTCCTGAAAACTCGCTAGAGCAATTATGGTCACCATTCTTGGCTGTTACTGGGCACAGAAGCCAACAGAGGTCGCTTTGCGTGTAATTCTTTTGCAGATATTTAATATTACCCACTGTCACCCCCTGAAATCATGTGTGTTCACAGAGCAGCATCAGACAGTTTACATGGTGAAAGCTAGGCACATGATCAGGAGCCATGGTAAGGACTGGATTTAAGGGAGGGGGACAAAAATTGCAGTTTGCACCTCTGATGACTTGGCCTGAAAACAAGTTTTATGTGATTAACTTTCTCATGCCACCAATAAAAGTAAACAATGCTCTCTGGTCAGAAAAAGCACCAGATGGGGACAGCAAAGCACAACGTGGGCAGGAAAGTATCAGCAGCTCTGGGTATGAAACTCAGGACTAGCCTAAAAGGAAAGCTGAAGAACTAAATTCACCAGAGGGATGTCCAGGAAACAAAAACCTAGACAGACATGGGTGAGGCAATGAGAGATGGGCAAGGGCCCATCTGCCCTGAATAACACAGCATCCTGCTAGAGATCGCCAGTGCAGCACTGGGCCCTGGAAGCACCATTCCCCGGGCAGCGTGCTGCCAGCCTGGCTGCCCAGCCAGCCTCCTCCGCACAGCTCATTAGCCCCGATGGAGCACTAATGAGCTTTAGTAGCTCACGGAGCTAGTTCACACAAGACTAGTTAAGGGATTGTGTCCTGCTCTGTAAAGGAAGGTGCAGACAAGCTCTGAGGTATCCAGAAGTCAGCAAAGGGAACCTGCCCCACCCTTCCCACAGGCTGGGCTGATTTCGGGTGAGCAGTTGAGAAGCCTGTAATTTATGCAGTAACAGAAAAGAAATAATGTCAGTGCATTTTTATAACCTGCTTTTTAAAAGGTAATTAAACATGGGAGCTGCAGCGAACTAGTAATTAAATATGAATAAAGACCTTCTAAGCAAAGTCTTCATGCAAAGCTTTAAACGAATACTCTTTTTGCTGACAAGGAAGAAAAATACTATACAAGGAGCAGCCTGTTCCCTTGTGCAGCTGCCAGGGAATGAGCCCCCTCCCACACTACCCTAATCCTTCTCTCCCAACCCCTTCCACAGAAAACTATTGCTAGCAACAAGCTGGAGCATTTGCAGCAATTAAATTCCAATAGAGACTCAGCTGCCTCAAGTAATTCACTAGGAAGGTGCATTGTATTTATTTATTTAATTCCCTTTGGTCCTGGCAGCAAAATCAATTAAGTAAAACAACTGCATTTAAAAACAACTAGTTATGTGGTTTTTAATTACAGCAGGTCCATAATTCAAACCTATTGACACTCCTGTCTTAAGACAAAAAAAGGTTTTTCTCTCTTTCCTCCCCACCCTTCCTCTTTGCTCTCACTTCTGGATTTTGAGATTCTCATTTCTGATTAGTATAAAGAAAGAAGCACCCACAGGATGGTAGATGGCTCAGGGGATGCATTCAAGACGCAAGGACTTTTACCTTTGTGTGAAGTTTGTCTATCAACAGAAGAGAGGACCTCTTAATGTGAAGAGACCTAATGTGCCCAGGAGCATGTTGGGCTACAAGATCCCATAAAAAAAGGACAAAATGCAAACAGAGAACTTGCCACATGAGGTCAAGCTGGGGCTTTCTTCACCTCCCTTACTATCCTACATTGTTCACGTTAAGGGGATGTACCCTTTACAGAATAGCAGCCAATATTGCTAGTCTGTCATAAGGGTGGCAACACCCTACAAAGGTTAAAGCACAGAATCGGGAGTTCACTGGCCTGAATCTAGTGAGGCACATTTATAGCAAGATGACATAGAAACTGGATAAAATTCCATCTGCTCTGGATTTCAAGAGCTTTTTAATTGCCTATGCTGTCAATCCAACCATTTTCACCAGTACTGAAAGCATGCAAGGGGAAAAATAAAAGCTGCACATGTTCCCTCTGGCAGGAATAATATCTACAATATTCTTGTGTGACTAAGTTTTCTAAGGAAACATCATTTGAAGAAAGGTGTCTCCAGGAGTTCTTTTGGGCAGAAGGATTTCATTTAGAAACTTGTTATTTAGAACTTGAAAGGCAGGATGGCAGTCATGTCCATTAGAGGCAGCCCAGTGGCCCTGCTGCAGTTCAAGGGGGACTCTGTGTGCACCCAAATGCTGCAGTGCAAGCAGCAGGGGAAGGGATGCAACAGAGAATTGATGGCTCCTCCGGGAGCTGAAGGGCAGAGTGTGCACATCAGGGAGCGAGCAGATCGCAGCCCGGCCATTACATGAGCAGGTGTGAGGCTGAGATAAAGCAGCAGCACAATTATGGCTGGGCTCCAGGACCCCCCACTTAGCAAATTGCCCTCATTCATTATGAAATTGTCCTTTTGCAGCTCGCTGGAGGCAGCTTGTGCCTCTGATGTAGGCTGTGCGTCCCAGACAGGCAAAAGCAAGCGAGAGGCTGTATATGACATGGAAGCAGAGAAGAGGTGAGCGAGACTCCCACACCACTGCTGGAGAGTGGCGTCCCTCCCGAGGGAAGGCGGCTGTACCCCTTCCCTGCAGGCAGGGAGCTTGTGGAGCAGGCTGCAGGCTCTTAGGGCTCACAAGCACCCAGCTAATAAGCACCCTTAACAAATACTCTAACCATGCTAACCAGGATGGATAATTAGCAAGCAAAGGTCTGGGACAGTCAGAGCCCAGCTGATATGGTACTTAAGGAACTCTCGAGCTTCTTTCAGGCCACAGCTAGCCTCAGAGGGCCTTATCAAACTGGCTGTTATTCTCTGTAATCCTGGCAGGAGATGAAGCAAGCATAGTTTCCAGACAGCTTTAATAAAGGTTTAAAAGAGAGAAAAGGAACTTCAGAACTGCTCTTTCAGAAGTGCAGGACAGCCAGCTGTGGTTCACCGCTGTACAGGTGAGCTGTGTCCCTGCAGGCAGTGGTTTCTCTTACTGGCCTCCGGCACAGCCAGCTCCCCATCAACACATGCTCAAACAGCAAATGAACACAGAATACTTCACTGGCTGGAAACACAGCCTGGACTGTTCAATACTAAAGAATGAAACTCATCTAATTTTATATATACAAAATCTTTCCATGATTGTTGGTATTAATATTCACATCTCAGGGAGGTGATATAAAAGCTCTAGCAGGGTCTGTCTACTTAGACATTTATTAGTGTGTATTCATGCTGAGGTTGCACCTAGAGACCATCCTTAAGCCCAGAGTGGCACCGTACAAGGTGCACAGCCATCGCAGGCCCTGCACAAACTCACACTTTCCAGCTGTCACCTACAGGCCTCCTCACATGAAGTGCCTTCCCAAAGCACATGCTGCTCTGCCTCAGTCTGTGGTGCACACCAGCTGATGCTGCAATGCTGAGCTTCAGAATGCCTCGATATTTTTTGTGAATCCTGTCCTTAAACACTTAGGAAGTTACTGGAAGTCAATTGGATTTAAGCTCCAAATCCTGAGTCCTTTCTGAAAGTACTGCCTTACACGACCTGCCCAGCACGTTTTGAGAAGTCTTTGACAGAGCTGGGATTTAACCCACATATCCCAAGTTCCAGCCTGACATCTTAATCTCCAAACCATAAATGTTAAATGTGCATGTCTTGCTAGCTAATTTCTTTTGAAATATACTGCCTATTAATCCCAACCTTTTTATATCCATGTGCTGCAGCAAATGATCAAATATTACTGCCTGGTCTCAACCTGCCCACTTCACAGAGAGGTCTGTTCCCTGTTCCAGAAAGGCTGCTAACAAAGTACCATGGAGACTGTCATGGAGCCCCTTCCTTGCCCAGCACTATGTAACATACCCCATGTGGGACGTGGTGGCTCTGCTCTCCCAGAGTGGCCATGGCAGATGAACAGTGGCCAAGTGTCAGCAGTCTGTTCAGGACAAATTTATGGTGCAGTGGGAAGCAAAATCACAAGCAGAAGGTGTCTCAACAGCCCAGATTTGTTCAGCTGGCAGGCTGAACCCCTTTCAGCATGGTGCTCCAGACCACTGGATGTGGCACAACCAGAATGAGATCACTATGAGGTCTAAATAAGAATATTTTGCATTTACAAGTCCTGTCAAGGAGGTTTCCAGCAGAGTCCAGGACAGTTTTGAAAATTCTGGTTTTCCACAGTCACTTACAAAGAACCTTTTCCTCAACTCTGTCACAGCTGAACCAGTCCACTCCAGGTGGTGTCAGTGAGGAGACTTTCAAATGCTCAGCATTTCCCAGGGGAAGACAGTCCTTCACCAAAGAATTTCAAAACTGCCTTCAAATATTTCCCAGGACTTCAAAGGACTCTTCAGCTTGGAAAGAGAGACAATGGGGAGGGAATGTCACAGAGCTCTTTAAAATCACTTCTGTCACGGACAACGGAATTGGGAATACTCATTCACTCCACAAAACTCATGAGCAGCAAATTGTCAATTAACACATAAGATTACCAGATGCCAGGATTAAAACAAGCAAAAAGTTTGTTTTTTTTTTTCTCCACACCAATTAAGATGTGGAACTCATTGCCACAGGATGTTATGAATACGAGAAGTCCAGGTGGGTAGATAGGTCGATGAAGAAAAAATCCATCCCAAATTATTAAACATCAAGACACAATCTCCCAGGAAATCTCTAACCTTCAGATTACTGGAAGATCATACCAGGTAAAGCTTAACTGCACGCCTGCCATGCTTTCATAACCTTTGCCTCTTAGCCAACACTGGCTACAGTTGCTGGTAGAGTGGTGGGCTTCAGCTTTTGGTCTGGTCTGTACAGTAATCCTTATGTTCTCCAGAAGCTCATCCCACCAGACTGACCAGTCTCCATGACAGCAGGATAGAGAACAGAGGAATTGTTTTACCTGCTGCTAGCCTGGGACTCAGTTGCTGTTTGACAGCCTAGAAAGTTAGTGATAGACGCTGCAAGTTTCTGAGAATGCAAAGGGTATGAAGGAACCAGAGCTGGAAGTGGTCCAGCCTCCACAGTAAACTCTGAGCTCTGGTAACAGTACATCTTCATGAAATGGCTGTCATACAACATTCACAGAATAAAGGTGCTTCTGTTATCAAAAGTATGGTAAATATTTCAGAACTGAGTGGAAATATGCCCATGTCAGGCGGTTGCGCCAGAGTCTGGCACATCTGGGGAACATGCAGCAGAAGCTGAGATCATCTCTGACACAGGCCATCTCCAGACACTTCACTGTGCTCCACAGCTTCACTCATCACAGTCACTCAAAATAATCCACAAAAAGGGGCCCAGCAGTGATGATGCTGTTCTCTTATCACCAAAAAAGCATTGCAAACTGAAACACTTAAAACCTCAACCACAATATCACAGCAGATCTCCTCTTCTGATCACAGCACACTGTAATTGCTCCCAAATCTCGCATTTTGTATTTGGAGATAGCAATCTATGAGATATCCTGCTATTTCAGAAGGGGCTGAGTAGGCAACACAGGATTAACTTGAACTTCTTGCCTCCAGGATACTCATCACAGGCCGTGATACAACAGAGCTCCATGAACAGCAGTATCGTGTTGTGATGGCAAGGAGCAGCCCACAGCCTCCTCCCATTCTGATGCCATGCAGCAGCACAGGAAGATGCACATGGGGAAGCTGGTACAAATCCATTCAAGACAAAGGAGATCATACAGCTGGGAGACAGGTCCATGGCAGAAGCTGACAGCAAGAAAGTGATTAAGGTAGGTAAATGTTGCATATCTCCTTGTGCTACGATTCTCTGCGCTGGAATTCCCTTGTCGAGGTGACTTGATTCATCTGGTTTTTCCATTCCTGATAAAAACAGCACTAACTGGCCTCTCTTAATCATGGCTCTATGATCAGCAATTTGCTAAGGTGAGCTCAGTCTGCAGGAGCTTTCAAAGATTTACACAGGGATAATGCTGCCCACAGTCTCCCAGCCAAGACAGCACAGGGCACTGTGATAATGGGACTCGTGAGCTTGCTGAAAATAGAGCAACACAACACCACTCTGGGAAGAGAGCAGGGTTCCCAAGGAAATTTTGGGTGTTGCATCTGCCATCTTAACAGTGCCTAGTACAATGTCCCCTCAATTCCATGTGGCAGAATAGCTGAAGAGTTACTTAGTTCTGTATCTGATACAGCATTTCTAAGGCTTGTGCCTCCCAGAACTTTTGGAATTTGCTTTATTGACACTAGGACACCATTGCTCTCAGAAGTCTGAATGCCTTTCCTGGACTAGGTCCAAGGGATGTGAAGTCCAAGGCTGGTCATCTTTTCGAGAACAGACACATAACTGTCCATGGCACCAAGGACTCAATGATCTCTGCAAGTCTGATAGATCAGAGCTCTAGGTGTGAGAAAATGTTACCTTGGAGTAGAGTGATCTACTTCCCAGACAGCAAATGAGGGTTTTTTCCATTGTCCCAGCCTTTCTATCCCTTCTATGAAAACAAAATGCCAGAGTGTTGCTCCAAGAATTATTAAAACAGCAAAAACTGAAAGATTAGATTTATCGCAGCAGACAGTGGATTATGAAGAATAATTCATCAAATGTCAGAACAAACAGCCCACAATTTATAGGCGGCTTTGTTGAGTCAGTGAAATCTGATTGGACTTCTCCCCACCTAATGAATGCCAAGCCTAATTGATGGTTCCTAAATGCATCTGTCAAGAACATGTATTTATTAACTCAATATTTTTAATATTATTGTAGATATATGCAGAACAGTGGTTTTCTTCTGAATGGATATTACATATACATGTAAATGTGCATGTCTATAGAGGTATAAACTGCATCCAAGTGAATACAGGTAAAAGGTATCTGTGTATTCTGGTGCACTGAAACAATTACATATGGCTTATTACACAAAATCCCTGCATCTTTCAGTGCACAGGATGGCAAACCAATGCGGTCCATTTCAAGGGGAGATGCGTGTTAAGGTGCTTGCCTAGAATTTGGAACAGCTGAGCCCTAACATTGGCTCTCCCTGATATCCCATGTGATATGGGCCATACCATGTCACAGAGCTCATGCACAGGTGAGCAGAATTAGGGCTGTCCAGTCAGCTATTAATCTGCCCTTATCTAATTTCCCAAGACCCAATTTGTAAATTTAATATCTTTTTTAAAACCTATCTGTATAATACAAGTAGTTAATACACACACAGTCACAGACAAGTAACTTCACCTGCCAGTGGTATACATTTGCTCACGGTGTACCAATAACTGCTAACTTGGTTAATCACCACTAACATTGCACCACAATAGCACAAAGCCAGGACTGTCCATCAGCCTTTCTTCTGGGAAAGGAGTGTGAGCCAAATGTGGTACAAAGTTCATATCTTCCTTTTATTTCTCCCTGGTACCACTTTGGTACTCTGCAGCCCACTACCAGCAGTGCCACTGAGCACCTCAGTCACAAAGTCATGAATGTTAGAGAAAATGAACTCTGCTAAAGGAGGAGTCCTTGATCCCATCATCCAGAGACCAAAGTTGGCTAACTCATCCACTGCCTGACATCTAGGATCCTGGCTTTTCCCTGTTCTGCTCACTTACTGTCTTCTTTCTATAGTCTTTTCTGGCTAGAAAAGCAGTGAGAAATCCTACATAAAGTTACCCTTGCTTTCATCTCATCCATGCACTGAGCTGTACAGCAATGGTATCAGTCTACTTGCTATAGTCCCTATAACTGTTACAGAGCCGTACTTTGAGCAAAAGCACGTTTTATGCCATCCCTGATGACTCCTGCTTAATAGTCTGTGTTCAGACACAGACACAGCATCTTCATTTATTTTCCTAAGTAAAGTCAGATCCTTAAGACAAGGCAGAACTGTCTGAGAATATCACTCATCCTGGATCGAAACCAATCTCAGCAGTGACAGCTACAACAAGCAGTAACAGCAAGGAGGAGACAGAGCTGGTACACCCTACCTGAGAGGTGAACCTCATCTCCCGTCTTTCTGAAAGGTGAGCCACTTACCCATGGCTCCCACAAACAAACAATATTCAGTCCAATAAAAGCAAGGATTCTCACAACCAGACGGGAACCTAATCCTCCTGACTGTCACAAGGAGATAAATGTTTTTCATTAATTAAGCTATTAGGTGTTTTACTACCTTCCAGAGACACAGGATGCTAAGATTAACAGACTAGCTCAGTGCTATGAGAGCCAATGCTTTCAACTGTTGGAGCTCTGCAACTTTTCTACTAGCATCACCACAGCCTCTTCCATGCTTAGCTTCGTTCAGCTGTTCTTTCTCCAGGTGCTGGTTTCACAAAGCACTCTGAAAGCAGAGAGACTGCACATCGGACTTCTGACATAAGGTAGATATCAAGCTGGATAGTAGGAAAGAGAAGTCCAGACTTCATCTGCAGGCCTAGCACAACATCTTCAGTAGCACAGGCACCTATGACAAACCAGAGAGAGGAAACAGCAGAGCTAGGATGTCTCAGAACAAGTCTCTAAACCACCTACCAGTGTGAACATTTCTCCTGGTAAAAGTACTTCATTTCAGACAATGCAGACAGCTTCCTCCCACGCCTCTAATTCCACACTCAGAATTAAATTCCAAGAAACAATTTCTTTCCAAAATGTCCACTACCAATTGAAAGATTTTGCTGTTGGAAGCTGCATCATCATTTTAAGCTGCAAGTCCAGTTCACTTCCCTAAGACAGGCTGGAAGGTGGAAGAACCTTGCACTTTGCACCACTGAAATCAAAACTTCTCCAGTCTGCCTGTGACTTGCCTTCAACAGCAGCCAGTGTTTCCTGAACCAGAGTCAAGCCAGAGTGCACCAGCACAGTGGAGACCACATGCTTGTGTGGAGAAGGTGGAAAACCATCATCTCTCAAAGTGCACACTAAATAATGTCACTGTGCACTCTGTTTTGCATGATATAAGCATCTTGTAGCCTATGCAAAATGCATAGACCAAAGCTACGGCATGCATATACATATATCACTGTTCACTTCCTTCCATTCCCTCATGCTGAAAAACAAAGTAGTGACTTGTGAGCTACTTATTCCCTTCAATAGTGCAGCCTATGGTACAAATGCTCCAACTTGCCCCATGTTTCCTGCCCTCCCCATGCATATACAAATGCTTCCCTTTACCTTAATTTGCTCTTTTATCTTGAGCTGTCTCCCACTTGAACAATGCTCATTAAATCCACTCTTTTCTCTCTGTGTTTTTGGAGAAATATTATTTCCTGTCTGTGAGGATGGAGACACTTGTCAGTCATTGAGACAGATTGGAATCACAGCCCTTCAAGAGCACACAACTTCTCCACACCCAGCCATTTTTTGTGTTTTAATTGAAAGAACTCTCTCTTTCCTTATATTTCTCCCCTGCTAATAAAGGAGGCTCTCAGTTGTTATACCAGTGTGCAGTGAGGGCACAGCAGAAGACAACTCTGCTGCCAGTAAACTTCCTCCTGCATCCCATCTGCCCAAAACGATTCTCTTATTCCATGGTTCAGGAGGAGCAGTAGTGGCCCATTTCTACTGATATCTTCACAGTTTTACTGTGTTGCCTACAGCTCTTCAGCACCCTGCTAACAAAGCAGGAACACCTCTGTAGTTTCTAAGGAATGGGGCAGTTTCCTTACCCTTCTGCTTTTCTAAGGCTCTGCTAGCATGTCTGAGCAGCTTCCTTACCCATTTCCCAGCTTTCTGAAGATGTTCCACAAAGCTCTGCCCACAGGTCTGACCCCCACCACTGCATCTGGCTAATAGCTCATCTAAAATTCCCACCTCCTTTCTAGTGACTCGTAGTTCTACCTCTGTACTCTAGATCAGCCTGCTTCTAGTGAAACTGCAACTTCAGCCTGTCTCTTAGATATCTTCTTACAGATACTCATCCCTCTGCTCACATTCAACAGAGCTAAAGCACAGTTCCTAATCTTCCCACTCAAACCATCCCTCCTCTTCCCTTCTCATCACAACAGAGAATGTCAGCAACTTCCACTCAAGTCCACCTGCAGCCTTGGCCTTGCCATCAACACTGACCTCCCTCCCAATCTTACTTCCAGGTCAGATCTTAATCTAGTACTAGACATCAAGTACTAACGCTCACAAGTGACAGGTAAAAACAATTCAACTGTTCTCCCCTGGTCTCCCCCAAAGTTCCCATTTCTCTTGAGCCACACACATAGTAAGACACATGGTGGTCCCCAACAGACTAAGAAGCCCTGGACTGAATTCCTGCAGACACATTCCCAAATGACATATTATCCATACAGATTTCCAGCAGCCTGCTGCAAAGACAGCACATTTAGAAAGAAACAGCAAATCAATAGAACAGGCTGGGTTGGAAGGGACTTCAAAAGATCATCTGGTCCAATCTTTTATGGGAAAGGGAGCCTAGATGAGATTACCTAGCAGCTTGTTCACCCTCCAGTGGTGAAGGATTTCACCATGTCCCTTGGGAGGTTGTTCCCCTGGCTGATTGTTCTCAATGTAAAACATTTCTTTCCCAATATCAAGATGAAACCTCTTCCAAAATGCCACAGAGACAGGGCCAGTTGCCACGTTAAGCAAGAAGGTAAGATTTAAGAAAGTACTCAGAAGCAAATAAATTGCCAAGACCACTTTTACTCCAGGCATAAACACATCCCTGCCACACACTGGCTGAAACCTGGGTAGGAAAGGGTCAAGAGATCCACAACAAACAGGCTCTGTGTTACTCACAGCCCGGCAGAGGGAGGCTCTGCTGAGGACTGCAGAGTTGCCCCAAGAGCCCTGTCAGCAGCAAGCCTGCACAACAGCAGCAGTCCTGTGAGAAATAACCAGCTGCCAGAGCATGAGGATATACAGGGACCTTTGGGAACACCCATCACCTGTGCCTCATCTGAAATGACTCTGATTCAGCTTTGAAAGCCTGGGGGCTTTGAGAAAAGTAAGAGAGAAGGGGTGGTAGGGGAGAAATGTCTGTGAGCAGGTTTGTGTGACTATACAGAGAGTTGTGAGAGGATGGCTGGGAGAGGTGGGCTACAAGCCCCTGATCAGCAAGCAAAGCTGTGCCAGGGCCTGTGCAAAGTTAAGCAGGAGGCACAGGGCAGTGCATTGATGTGTACAGCTTGTGTGGCGAATGGCAGGCAAAATCCTCCAGCCACAGAAAGGCCAGTGAAGAACAAAGCCACGACAGGTGTTTGTGTGTGTGGATGGAGGCAAGGCATGCAGGGGGAGCATAGGGCTATGTTGCAGGGCCCCTACCTGGCAGGACAGCACTGCATATATGTGAGTATATGTTACACTGACAAACCCTTCTGTTCCAGCTCCTGAAATGGAGACAGGCATACTCCCATGAATACAATATGGAATGCTTTTATGTGCCTTCTCAGAAAGGGATGAGGGGAAAAGCCTGGGACAAAGAGTGGGAATGACAGAAGCAGCATTGCACAATCCAACAGCCTGACACCAGGGTGGACAGAGGCACAGTACAATGAAAATGCACAGAGGGCAAAGCCCAGTCCCAGCTAGATTCTGCCCAGCTATGTCTCTTCCTCAGGCTTTAGTCATAATTACATTGATGCAAGCGTGACAATGTTTTATTAAAGCATAGCATTGCCCTAAACTAACAGGACAGAGAAGCAGGAGTGAGGATCTGATGTGGACGTGGAAGTACATGTAGCCTGGCAGATGTGGGCAGCTCTGCCTGAATTTAATTCATATCAAGAAAGAGATATAATGAGGTCACTACATCAGAAGAAAGATGCTAAAAAGGTGGTAATGCCCTGCCAAAGATGTAAAGCCGAAAAGCCCATTACTAGTGCTGACCGTGCCCTGCTGGGTGCCAGAGACACATATGTACAGCAGTCCACACCACATAGGACAAGGTGCAGGGACTGAAGAGAAGTCAAGGTAGAATAACTTATAAAGACATCTGGATGGACCCTGGAGTTTGTATTCTTCACAGCCTGCTCTCAGAAAAAAATGTCCAGAGATCCAGGAAAGTCAGTTGAGAGAGACAACTGCCAGGCAAATTAAATCCACAAACATCTCCGCCAACAGCATCACTGGCAACATGCTGGGGAAGGGGTTCTGTGCATTCCCTAATGACCAGTCCTACAAATGCTGGAGCCCAGAGCTTTCTGCACTGATCTAGAGAGGGAAGTCCTGTCCTAAGCCAGCCACATCATTTTCTGCTTCCTTCTTGTCAATCTCCTGTCTGAATATCAACCTCTCCTTTCTTCTCCTGCCCATACTTCCCCTGTTTTCCATGTCTCTGCTCTGATCCATCTGCTCCTTCTACAATTTATTTATTTTCTGTCTCTGCTGTCTCTTCCTCCCATGTTTTTTCCCTTGCCCCCAGATCATCTTGTTGGGCTGCCAGGTTCCTGGTTCAGTAGTGTAACTCAGCTGATTTACTCTCCTTACAGTAGTGTCTGATCTCATGTAAATCACCCTCCAAACCCAGCCTGTGAAATGGGCTTGTTCGCTAAACTCTATGAATAGGAAAGTAGGCACAGCTGGCCTATTCATAATCAACATAAAAAATAGATTAGCACTTTACAGATTAAACATTATCGTTTCAACAGTTAACATAAATCAACCACACTTACAGGCCTACCATTGCTGCTGCCACTGCAGGGTAACAAGCATTGCCAAGGAAATGGCTGCTAGTCTGGGGTGCATTGGGAAAGACCTCATTTGTCTTCCGCCTTGAACGTTAATTTCTCCTCTGGCACCCCCAGGTTGTACCACTAGAGGTTGTTAAAAGGAGAAAAGTGGGCTAAGGAAACAAAGGTAGGGGGTTAATTTTGTTTCATTCACATGTATTCCCAAGCAATCCAACAACCAGAGTCAGAATCCAACTGCCCTACTTCTGAACAGAGTCAGACCCTGGAATAGGAACAGGACAAGGACCCTCTAAACACCGACTGGCATCTAGCTCCATTTCCTATGGTTCAAAACCACTGGGCTCCTGTGGATGAGGTAAAACAGTTGGGTGGTTTCTATTTAATGTAAGCAGGGGCACCCATCTCAAAAAACACCTCAACATAGCCTGCGGAGCTGCCTCACCAAAGAAGAGCCAAGGACTGAGATCCTCTCCAGACATGCCCTGTGGAGAGCAAAGCCAGAAGAGAGTAGCCCAGAGTCTGCTACTGGTCAGGCTGCACCACCTCCTTCATCGGGCACAGAACACTGTCACTGGAGATGCTCAACCCAACAGTCATCAGTCGTATAGTCAACAGAGAGATAAGGCCCACAGAACCAGTACAGTCAATACTCTTCCCTTCCTGCCTCGTCACTCACTGAGAACCACCCAGTGTTTAGAGCAGCCAACCTGTAGTTCCTGAGCTGGTTCTGATGACTGCAAGGGATTAGTAAAGATCTTTGACAGGCCATTAAGTACCAGCCTCACAGCTCCTTTAAACAAAACAATAGAAAAGAGGAAGGCAGCCAGGGCAGAGACACTCGCAGCTCACAAAGGATACAGCAGAAGTTACATGGAAAGACTTCTTTAGTGTAACCGCTCTTAACAAGCCCTGGTAATTTTAATTGTTCTAGCCTCCTTCCAGCCTTTCTTGATAAATGGGAATAACAGTTAATAGACCTGAACCAATCACTTACATCCCATAAGGTGTTTGGTAAAACCAGCTTTGTTCTCCACTCACAACTGATACCACCTCAATTTCATTCATTATCTGAAATGAGCCAACTAATGTATCTTTTCTACTAATAATTTGAAATTTGGAAGGGTTGGTGCTGAACAGCCTCTTCCAAGAACTTGCCAATTTGAGATGGAGTGCTTATGTGAGCTTTGCAAGGGAAAAACTCATGGGTGTGCTTCAGCTGAGCTCTCCTAGCACAAACAATAGGTCATGTGAGTTTATTGCTTCAGTTGCCACAGACAGCTTCACAGATTTGGCTCGGAACCACACATATAAAACCAAAGCACTGCAAAGCTTGCAGAAAATAAGTGTAAAATGTGCTTCATGTTCACAAACATAATGTGATTTCCAAAGAGAAAATGAGAAAATTTCCCTTCTCTCAGGCTGGCCTGCCCACTAGAAACTGACACTCTTTGCTTAATTATGGTGGAAAGGCCTTTGAGGCTCCTGAGATCCAGATTTTTGCTTCAATTCTCAAAACACAAAAGTATGTTAAGTGTAAGGATTCCCATGAGGAGAATTTCCAATGTTCTGACCCACAGCAGCTTTTTCACGGGGAGGAGAACCTGCAGGTAAGGTTGAAGTACTTTATAGCTCAGCATTCTTCCATGGAATCAGGAGCTGTCTCTCAGACAGATCCCAGAAGTGCCATAAAATAGAGCTTACTAGATCACTATACATCTTTAAAATTCATAAAAATGCTATGTGTCTATTCTGCATGTTAGGAAAATGCAGATATGCCAAGGTCAGTTCCTATAACTCCTCCTTTCATCTTCAGTCATTTGTTTCATCTACAAAGAACCTATTGCCAAAAGTCACCAGACTCACTGCATCATGTTTTCATGTTCTCAGTGGGTCAAGAGCAAAGTAACTGAGCAGACATAAAATTCTGAAAGAAAACAGGAGATGCTAACCAGGCAGAATCAGGTAGGATATTAAAAGATCAAAAGGCAGGCAGATGACAGGATTCCCTGCTCCCTTAAAGAAAAACCAGGCATACTAAACCCAGCCTGTGGCTAGATCAGAGCACCAAGTAAGAATATTTCTGTGTACTGGCAGTAGGCTTTGAAACACAAGCCAGTTCCTCCACATAGCAGCTCAGTGTTTCTGCCCCTGCCCAGACCCTGCGATGTCATAAATGCATAAAGTCTGACGAGTAAATGAGACACACAGAAACTCTTCACATGCAAGAAGGTCACATCAGGAATATTAATCCCAGCTACAGACAGCAATTTCCAGTGACTGTTTGGAACTGGAAGGGTTACCCATGTGCTAAGAGGTGGTTTCTGCCAACGGCTAGAGAACTGCTGTGCAGCACATCCACCACCTCTGCAGGACGTGGACACTGAACAGCTCAACACAGCTGTAGTGTGCAGTGCCAACCAAGATTTATCTGCATCAGAGCAACATTTCTGGTGTCATCAAAACTCTGACAAAACCATACTGAAGAGAGCCTGCCATCTGCACACACGACACTGTGAGCCAACAAATTCCATGCAGGTATGTCATGCACTACCCCCAGTGAATTTGTAAATTAAAGAAAAAAAAGTCATGAAGCATGCAGGTTAGAACTACTCCCTGACAGGCCATTCCCAATCGCATTTTCTGATCTCAAATCTTTCACTTCCTTGCAGAACTCCCAAAAAATCCTTCAGAAAATCCACTGTTCTACCTCCTGTATTGTAAATCTCTGCTAACTCGAAGGAAGCCAAAGGCCATTATCCTCTAATCTGTCCACAGACCCTTCCCTCTCTTGGGCAATGGGGATTAGAACACCCAGGAAGAGGCTGCCAGGACTCAGCCAGATCCTCTCCCAGAAAACATGAGTGAAGAGAAAACCCACTGAAGGAGGAAGTAACCTGTCCCAAAACATCCTTGGTACTAAGGCCACTAGGTTGTCCTTGGTGTGACATTAAGGGTCAGTAGTGCAGGAGCTTGCAAACGGAGCAAACAAGGACACAAGGGACAAGGCAAGTTGGACCGACCAGGCTGCACAAAGCTCCCTGTTTGCTTTCCCTGTCTGCACTTGCCAGTGGAACATCGGTTCTGGGCAGCTACTGCTCGCAGGAGGACCCACTGTGGAGGCAGCTCCACTGAGATCCACCAGCGGCTGGGGCCTCTGCCCAGAGACAGGGCAGGGAGAGCGCGGTGGAGGCTGCAGCCACAGCAGGACCAGCACAGGCGGTTGCTCCTGCCCTTCAGTTGAGTAATGCGGGCCCATTTGTTCTGGGTGACATTAATGCTATTCGCCATCCATCTCAGACTCTTTAAATTACCTTTTTATGGCCAAAATCCTTCTCATAATTGATAAAAATCTCTTTTTTATATCTCGAGTTATTGAAAAAATGTGAAGTTTTTTTATTCCTCATTACAGTTTTAACACAAATGTGTTTTTTATTGATGGCTGCTTGGAAGCCCTGACGGGCCTGCTGAGTGAGGCTCAGAGGGGTGGGAGAAGGGCCAAATCCTCCCATCCCACTTCCTAGCCCCTCACACTGTCAGAGTAATGGCCACCACAGCCCAGCCTCCACTCTGGTGGGTAATAGAGAGTGGGTAACTCATGCAGAAGAGGAGATTTCCTGAGATGGACATACCTCCCAGAGCATGCAGAAGAGGCTCATGCTGATCTAAATCTAGTTTCCCCCTGCCTATTAGTAATATACATGAGAGCCAACTTCACAGAGCAGCTCAGCATGGCATTGCTGGAGGGGGGTACCTAAGGACAGAACAAGGGTCATGAGCTACGGGAGACCTAGGTATTCAGCAGAGCCATTCAGCATCAGTCCCACAGCCGCAAGCAGCCATGAGAGCAGCCATGCACTGACTGTGCCATACATCAGTGCTTTCGGACAGAATGCTTGACCACAAGGCTGTGCAACACTGGAGGACGCAGGCATGTGTCCTGGCACCCTAGACGGGACAGATAACATGGCCAGCCTAGGAAGAGGCTTCCTGGGGCCATAACAGGATCTGCAGCATCGTGACCTGAAGACCTTGTGATCTAGCAAGGTAAATTAATCTTCTCTAGGGCAACATACGGAGCCAGCTACGGAAAGTGGCTCCTGTTCCCTTGGGAGCCACTTGGAGTCTGTAGGACATGCAGTGTAATACCTAACAGCCTATTGAAGGCCTAGTTGCTCTCCCACAGGGCTGAGCACTGCTTCAATAGTTCTGCAAATAAGAAGTAAGCATATGTCTTGCCAGAGCTTAAAATGCTAATCAACAGTTCCAGAAGGAAGGGAATCAGTCCATTCTTCTCCCTGCCATGCTGTACCAAGAGTGCGTACAGAAATAGGAATAAAAAGAGGAGTCTCTTCTATTGCCTCTGTCTTTTCTCACACTCTAACAGTTTGAGGGCAGGGAAATCTCTGGTTATGAGGATCAACACCTTGCTGCAGTCTCATCCTAAATCTTTCCCACAGCAGGTTCACATGGGCATAAAATTTTTGTCCCTTCCTGTCAAATGGCTGTGTGGCATTGCTGCACAACATTGCAGTGAACATGCTCCCAGGTGTATATGGGTGTATTTTAACAGTGGGTGAATAATGCTCATGTACCCAACCTAGAAAACACTCTGGGAACCTTGGGAGCAATTTAAAGTAGAGGGACAAAGGGCAGCATCCTCTTCAGCCAGTTTTACTGCAGGGACAACAACTTCTCAGACTAGGAGTATCTGTTTCTTACTGCACAGCTTTCGTGCCATGCCAGGTACAATGGTATGAATCCAAGGAGACCAAAGCCCTTTAACTGAAGGCTGGGTCCCCCAAACATCACTGTGAAAATGCATCCTGCTTCACAAACCACAGCACAGGAGGCTCCTCTACCACACGTGCTTTGCTTACAAATCATAGTCTAACTGTTGACATACCTTGCCCTGCTCAATCAGCAAGCTCCATCACTATATGGCTGCAGGAGGCTTCTTGCAAATGGTAAAATAGTCCTTGATCAACAGGTAAGAGCCGCAACTAACTGTGGATGAAAAGGATAGTCTCCTTGGAGGTGCTGGCTAATCAGGCAATTAGAAACTGCTTCCCATTACCTGCACTCCCACAAAGCAGAGCTGGACTGACATCCTTCCAAATCTTTCCATCTACTTAAGCCCTTTATATGATTTGGCTTCAGCAGGGACAAGCCTTGACCTCTAGGCTCTCCCCAGCCCTTTTCCCCAGCTTTGAACAAAGTAAGCACTGGAAGCAACACATTCAATCACTGGTGTGTTCTCCATATGTAGCCTGCTTTACCTCTCAGCCTTCCTGGAGCACAGCAAACTTCCCAGTAGCAGCGTGTGTATGCAGATGTGGATACCTGGAGTCCAAGCAAAGAGCTGGTCAGGATTTCTTGAGATCCCTCACTTAATAGCATCTGAGACTGCTCAGTTTCAGCAGCTTCCACTCATCTCCGTGACAGCTTCAACAACTGGCCGGAGATGTGAGGATAAGTCAAGGGGCAAGGAGGAAGGAGACACCCTCCCCACCATGGCAGGTAAGGCCTGTCCCATGCCCTACACCAGCCCCAAGGCCCCAGGCAAGGATGCAGCCTGGTCACAGAGCACCTGGGCAGCCACACCACAGAGGCACCCACCAAACCCCGCCTGAGACCACCCTGGCCTCATGGGGGTGATAATTTCATCCTTGCCCTAACCCCAACTGCACAACCTCAGACCAGACACAGGAGCAGGGACCAGAAACCCGGCTTGATGGGAACCTGCCAGAAAGCAGTACAGGTGGAGGAATAGGGATATTTCTGAAGGAGCAGTGGTGAGAGACAGATGGGGAGGGAGTGTCTCCCACCAAGAAAAATTATCTCCAACGGGAGTTAAAGCCTGGGTAGAGCATGGAGCACACCAACATTCCGAGGGGAAGAATAAGGAGTCTAGGGGAAAAGGCTGGAGAGTTGATTACAAAATGCTGATGTGTGAGGATGGGCTGGAAGCTGATGAGCAATAGGCTCTGGAAAGTGACGTCCTCCTGTACACAGCAGAGGGATTACAGTGGTGCTGGGTGGGTATAGCTGTGCTGTGGCCTACTGGGATGTGCAATATGACGGCAAACCTGGAGGTATTTTAGGTTAAAGGGTGTGTTGGCATAGACAGGAGTACACAGTGAAGCCAGGAGATGTCACAGTATCCAAACTCATTATCATTGCATAGCAGCAGAGAAGTGAGACCCACAGAGCCATACTAGGGACTGCACTGGACAGTACTGGAGCCAGCCAACAGAAAGGCACAAAGGACATTTGGAAGAGCAGGGTTGTAAAAGCTGCCGAGCCACTCTGCAGCCACTCAGTCCTATGAGGAGGGATACTGTGGATAGGCCTTGATCAGAGCAGAGAGAAGTAGACATACTTTTGAAAGGTCGAAGTTTCATAATTGTCCTATCAGTCTTAGCAATGAGCAATTAGCTCCTCTGAGCACCTTGTCCACAGAAATCACATGCAGGAAGACGTACAGAAAGCCCTTCCGTCAGACACAGAAGGGCTGTCAGGTGGAACTGGCTTGGCCAAACTCAGAGGTGTCCTGAGTCCTGCACTCTGGGACCAAACTAGCATCACCTTCCCAGTATCCCCGTCTCTCACAGCCACAAGCCAGTATCTTCCAACAGACCTGCCAGAGGGAGGAAATCCCCTAATCCCAGTGCTGACAAAACATTTCTTCCATCATTTCTAGCTTCTAGGCACAATGATTTTGTGCTTTTAGGGTGCAGCCACTCAAAGATTTATCTTCCAGAGTATTTCATAAGTATTTCTCCCTAAATGTCTGGTGTCTTAGCTGAACCAGCTATCTTTCCTTGTATCATTAATAGCTTTGCAAAGAAAATTACAATTGGGGGATAGGGAACACTTCTTTCATTTTCCACACCTGACACCTTTTCATTTTCAGAACCTTGTTCAAGTAAGAAAGATGAAAACAGAGGTAGGAGAGACGCTTTCATTCATATCTCATGATCCATTCTTATGCACACAGCTTTTCCCAACTGCTCCAAGGAATACAGGCAGAGCAAGCCCAACCTGTGGTATCTCCACTATCTCCCCAAAAGTCTTTTACTCTATGATCTCGCTGGTGATCCTTTCCAAGAGTCACCGTAAAGGTTTGTTTGTACAGCCTCTCTCACTGCTACTACTCATGTTGTCCTGAGAATCCCACTCCCCACCTCAACCTCTTGCATATGACACTCAAAATAATCACCACCTCCCACCATCACTTAGCCAAACCACCATGGCTGAGATTAGAAAGACAGTATCTGCTCACTACTGATTATTTTCATCTCAATGATCCCTGGTAGGTAGATTCCCCCTAGACTTGAAGTCACCACGCCTGGAGGTGTTTAAAAGATGTGTAGACGAGGTTCTTAGGGACATGAGTTAGAGGTGGACTTGACAGTTTCAGGTTAACAGTTGGAGTTGATGATCTTAAAGGTATTTTTCAACTACATTATTTTGTGATTCTATGATCGGGCAACCCACTAGTGAGCATATATGATGCTTTTCCTTCTGTGTCCAATCAACACATATAACATTTGGCTTTAAATCAGCCCATTAGCTCATGGAGCAGAGCTACATGCTGTAGCTCCTAGTCTCCAGCCATGATGCTGGCCTGGAATGGGAAGGCATCCATCAGCAGCGTGTCACGCAAGTCTGCGTGCTGACAACAGCCATGTCCAACTGCTGTAAACCTACCTCACAAGCTCTCTGCCTTTGCTCAAAGATCAGTCCCATTGGCATGCTCTCCATTTACACCAGTTTTTCCACCAAATCACTCAATTTGTCAAACATTCAAGCCTCTGATAAGATTCTCAGGAGTAGGTCACATCAGAAGACAGACTATTTCTAACTGACTGAAGATAAAATGTGTCTATACATGAAATTGGCTTTTTTTGATCTTCATGCCCTTTTGCAAGCTCTTGCCTAATTTGTCAGCTTGTCACATTCCTCCCCAGGTATCTCTATATTTCCAGTTCCTATTTCCCCTATTTGTTCTGCACTGATCCAAATGGTATGTAATTACTTCTTGCCTATACTTGAGATTCATTGGAGGAGCCTGCTCTTGTGCCTGATGGGGGAACTGGAAATCTTACCACTGAACTCGAGAGCAGCAGGGTTAGGTCTAGGCCCCCTGGGAATGTTCCCTCACTGTTATTTTCTCTTCTATTTGAATTTATCTGCAGGTTCCCAGGTGTGATGCTGGCCCCAAGGGGGAAGGTTTCAGGATCCCTCTTTGCACTCCCTTCCATCCTGACACTCCACCTTATCTGTTATCTATATTTCAGCTAAGTATATTGTATTTAAAGTGTACTGAGGAGGTAGCTACACTGGAATTAAATCTGTTCCTGAAGTAACCCTATTCAATCCTCTGGGCTCCAGCAAAGACAACTTTGGTGCATCGGGTTCCCCAAACCCTTTTTGTTTTTAAATACCTTGATTTGATATCTTGTAACTAACAGAACTGGGAATTTATCTCAGCTTTTAATACTGCCCAGTTTCACCAGCTCCTTTATTTTTATACTTCATTCTCGACATTTCTCTCTTTTATCACTACTCTCTTTCATTAGCATTTCCTCTCTCTTTCTTCCCATTTATGCCCTTTTTTCCACCCTCTCTCTGTCTCTTTAAAATTAAATATTGCCTAGCACTGCCCATATGGGTGAAGTGAATGCTAAGAGGGAAGGCTGCTGTGGAGACTAGATTTGAGCTGCCTCACTGGGAATCAATGAGGCATGGAGGGCTCGGCTAGCTCCCGAAAAGCCAGGAAACCATGGCATATCAGAGGAAGCTGAACAAACACTTGAGAGAAAAGGAAATACCTCACCTCCGAGCACTTGGCTCAGCCTCTGAGAGACACCACACAAAACAAGCGAGGGGTGGCTGCTGTGGTAATTTAATGGGGGCTAACCTTGGGGTGCCTTTCCGTGGCTCCTGCGGAGGGGAGATGGCCAGATGGAGGCCCATGGAGCAGCAGGGATCTGCAGGGAGCAGCCAGCCTGCCCTGCCCCATCTGTCCACTGAGCTACGGAACACAGCTGGTACCAGCCATGCTACAAGGATGCAGTGCTGAGGGAGGGAGCATCTTGCAGGTCAGGGGCTGACATTAACCCTGCCATTAAACTGCAGGGAAATCTTAATCGTCATTCGTGACTAGAAAATACCTAGATCCTTAGTCTACCCACCTCATCCAAACCTGTCCGTAATATACACTCTAGGTGCAAATGCTTCACTTACCTCTTCATGTTTCCCCTATACCTCCTTACCACATAGTCAGACAGTCCAAAAGAACCCAAAACAAAACCTCTATATATGAGCAACTATGTACACACTGTTTTCCTTCTTCAACCTCCTGTCTTCTTTCTCCTCATATGCACCTTCTCTGCCACTGCCTTTGCACACTGTTGCATCCTGCCTCCCTCTCACCATGTCATTTTTGATCCTTGAAATGCCTCTCCTCAAACAGGGCTGGTGTGTGAGGGGACCTCTTCTTATAAGGGGCAAAACGCAGAATAGCAGAACGCCCTCTCTAAGTACTGTGATTATTTTCCTTATAGCTAATGAACACAGGTACCTACCTCTGATCTCAGTGCTGTGGGCTGCTGAGGGTTAACGGTGACACAGAACCCTGGGCTACTGCATTACCTGACTGCAAGCACCAGAAGTGATTTATGCTATTATTTTCTTTGGGGGTTAATTAGGGGCTCAAGAAAGTAAAGCACTGTCAGTGCTCGCTGGAATTGGTCGAGTACAACCAGGGGAGAGAAGTCATCCCTCACAGAGCTCTGCTAATATATCTTTGTCCTGAACATCAATACCTCCAGCTCCCACCTCTCAGTGTGGCAGATGTCCCTCCATCCTGACCTTCAACAACTCTGTTAGTCTTGGCACAACCTCTGGGGTATGCTGCTCTGCTTAGTCCTGCCACTTCCACCTGGCAGCATTCACACCCTTAATCCTCTGTTATCTTCTCCTTTCCTAAGCTTGCCAATAATGCCCATAATGCCCAATAATGCCCAAGGAAAATTCGTATGACATTCTCCCAAAGGCAAGGAGGAGATATCTCCCCTTGGTATCTCTTGCAACTGAGAACGATCAGGGACCTCCTTGGTCCTTTTTTCCAGGGCTTGCTGAGGCCTAAGAAGCCAACGTGGGCTATGGCTGCCTGTACCTCTTTGCCCAGGTCCTCACGGATAACTTGCTCAATCTCCTGCCTGGTGCTCTGCGGGGCCTGGCTGTGCAGCACTTTGAGGGTGCGGGTGTACTCCTCAGGCAGCAGGTAGTCCAGCGCTCCCAGGTGCTGTCCCACCTTGATGAAGGTGCCTCGGTTGGCGCAGCACAGCTCCCGGAGGCGTTCAGCAGAGCGCAGGTGCACCTGCGGAGAAACCAGAACATCAGCCAAGCCCTTCTGCTGTCTGTTACATGCACAGGCCCACATATGTATCTTTTATTTGTCCAGTATTTAAACAAACCAAGGATTTCCATTTCTTGATTTTGGGCATCATCATCCAAAGTGTCAGCTAACTATTAGGATTCTGGCTTGGCTTAGAGATGTTGAACCAGACCAGGAAAAGATGCTCCAGAGTTTAAGGTGCTTTGACACTTGTTTGCACAGGCACCATAATCAGTGACAGCACATTAATTTTTGGCTCTGTCCAGGGCTACATCCTTGTACAGAATAAGATGTCCAGCCATGAGGCAGCATTGGTTTGTCACTGTGATCTACCGCTACGTTGCAGAGTTTGGGAGCTCCTTGTCAAAAGACAAAAGTCAGGACCACAACCAGATATGTTAGAGTCTTAGTGTGAGAAGAAAACCATAGATACCATCCCAGAAACTTCCAGAAAAATGCAACAAGAATCTGCTAAAAATCAAAACTACATATGTCTGTTTGGCAGTAAGGAGGACAATACATCAGCAGTCCTTCATCCTCCTGAGCTCAGTGACACACCATGAGGGAAAATTACATCGCTCCAGTCCAGCCAGGTCTTGGTCTTACTGCTTACATTGTTAACAGAGTCTGCAGTGACAGTGGGTTTAGAAACTAAGATTTAGAAGACTTGCCAGCTTCGCTCACATTGGCCAGAATGCAATCACAAAATGACAAAACCTATCACCAACTGCTTGCCTGGTCTGGATTTCAGCTCCTGAGGTTCATTCCGCCTCTCAAGAACAGACCATCCACCACATCCTTCCGTAACAATGATTTATTCTCCATTTATTACTCCTACTAGAGAAGCCTCCTGCCAAAGACACAGTTATGCTCAATATTCTTTAATAAACATCAGATAAGTTTACCCCGATACATTAATAAAATCTAAGCAAATCAATGACAAAAAATAATTCTGCACCCATGTCCTGTTACTGCCTGACACCTATCTGCATGGAGACTCCTAATTCCTCTGGTTCCTGTGCCAGAAGTCACTGAAGGTCAAATCCTGTGTTTGCAGACCTCATCTGCCCAAGGTCCTGTGGTGAGGGATGCCACCAAAAGCCTCAAAGTATGTGGCAGAAAGGAACAACACGACAAACATGAATGAACAATACCCCCCAGGCCCTCCTTGCCCCATTTAGTGTCTACCTTGTCCTCCATGCAAAGCAGTGCCATGTCACATCATGGGACAGGGCGAGTATCTCGCACTTGGGAAGGCATCAGGGGACAGACGGGGTGCTGAGCTGCAAGTGCACAAAACACAGTCCTAGGGGAGTGTGAGGAGAAAGCTTAACGTGCAAGTCTCACAGTCAGCATGTGAGACGTGACAGCTTGATGCACACACGCACACACACTTTCCTGGGTGGGCGAACGCTGGCAAGCATAACCCATGCTGGAGCGTGAGCTTCCCACAGCACACAGCCTGCTCAAAAGCACTAGCAAATACTTAAGCAGAAAATAACACCCACAAGCGTGCCTGAAGCCTCCCACCTTACTGTGCTGCATGTTACACACCAGCTTCAAAGCTCCTGCTGTAACAAGCCAGCCTCTGCCCTTGCCGTTTCCCTGCTCACCTTCCCTCTGTGCATCAGGGGCAAAAAAGCAGGCCAGAAGGGGACAAGGGCAGAAAGTTGTGAAAGATGACAAGAGAGCAAGAAAAGCAGGGAAGGAATAACGGGGTGAAAGAGAATGGTAGTGGGAGGGAGGGAGCCCGAGCAGCTTAGTAGTTTGTCACGACACTGGGAGTGCAGCCCACTACAGGGAAACAGCTTTTACGCAGCTCTGATAATCGCCCTCTGCCCGCCACCTCTATCTATGCAGGAAACCCCCTGCCAGCAGCAGGAATGGGGACTGGCGGCTGGCCACCTCCCCCGAGGTGTTGGGCAGCCACAGCTCAGGGCACAGGTGGGAAATGCTGTCAAGGCTCCTTGCTGGTGTGCTCCAAAAACCGCAGCACTGAGCATGGGCCAGCACAGACCCTGTGACCTCCCACGGGCACAGCAGGAGCCCATCAAACGGCTCAGGGCAGAGCTGTGGCACGGTGCTGAGCATGAGGCCGGGCAGCCAGCTCAAGATAGAGGAGCTGGCTCCCAAGCACCTACCACACAGATCACCTGGATAAAACAGGATGGAAAACTCATGTATATTAAAATCCTGGCTGTATACACACTTGGATGCAGTCCAATGACAGTCACTGCTGAGAAGGAAGCAGAAATAGCCTCTGTCTCCTCTATAGCACAAGGATAGTGGAAGTTTTCACCCTCCCAAACTTATCCACCCTGTAGAGAGTCCAGCTGGCCTCATGGACACAGCAGTCCTGGCCAAGAGAGAGACACTATCCTTACAGAGGGCTCCAGGAACAAAACAGAACACAACACCCATGTACAGCATCCTCCACCTTGCTATCACAACTGGCTTGGCTAAAACTCCCAAGAGACAGCTGCCCTGGCTAGCTGTCCAGACCAGGGAATGCCAGCTCCAGCCCCTGCTAGGGAAACGGAAGATGACCAGCCAACTTGTCTCCGAAGAAGGAAATCCATTCGTAGCCCTACATTTTACAAAACTGCAGCCTGTATTAGACACAGAAGTACAGCAAGAATGAAGCAGGACTGTGAATGCAGCTTCCAAGGTCTCTTTTCTTATCAACCAGGTTGGGATTTTTAGCAGAAAAATGTTCATAACGCTATCTATTCATTGCCTGTATCTCCCCAAGCTAGGTCACAGTCCAGATGTAGCACTTGTTTCTCTGACAGAGGACCTTCTCCTAATCATAGGCAAAGTAAGAGTGCTACATTCCTACTAATGTGTCCCACACTGGTGACCCACATTTCTGTCCTACCTTGAAGAAACTGCAGGGTAAAAGGAAACCCCCAGAATGTCTCACAGGTTTTCTCTGAGAAATCTCACCAAGAGACTGCTCTTTGTTGCATAAGCAATACCTTGAAGACTCTTCTCATCAGGGAAAAGAGCTGGAAACAGGGAGCTGCTTGTATGCATCATGCCTAGGAGCACACTGCAGAGGAAGGAAGCATCTCACGTACCAAGGATTACCAAGAATAAGCCTCCTTCAGGAAGCACTTCAGTTCACAAAGGCTGTCAGGGTTATCAGACCCATGCGGTTTACCTAAACTTGGGGTAGACTGGGATTAACACTGATTATTAAAATTGTTCCATATGGGCCATAATGGAAGTAATAACTGTCAAGTATGGAGAAGATGCACCTCTGGGATGAAGCACATACTCAGCAAGCAAAGCTACAAAGGGAAATTTTTAAATTTACCCTTGATGTACAAGCGGACCTGGCTTCTCAAGTAATTTTGATGCTTTTGAAGGAGCCTTTACTCAGAGACCTTGGCAAAAAACTGCTCTTTAGAGCATCAGACATACAAGGTGTCATACATTGGCAGATGCTAATCTAGTCTTAAAAATAAATGAATTAATTTAGCAGAAAATAAACACAAAGTTAAAATATACTGGTGAAAATTTGAGTATCTGTTATCTGTTGACAGACCTGGTGACAAAAGAGAAGGCCACTTAAGACAGTAGGGTAAGTGGTAGAAGCCACTCCTCATACGAAAAAGCCTTGAGAAAAGTAATTCCAACCCTGAAAGGCAGACTCATAGCTGGAAAAATGTGAAATTAGGATTAGGAACACAGAGAGAAAATTTGAAATGCAATTAGTCAAGGACGTAACAAACAAGTGACCAGAAATTCCTGGTGATGAGTGCTGCCTCCGGGAACTCTGCAGACACAGACATCTCACAAAGGACCTCAGGCTGGATTTTGCCCACAGGGCAAGGCTAGAAGGGCTGCTCCTCCTCTCACCTCCACACCGAAGAACACGCTTGTGCAGGTGAGCAGGAACAGCTCCACGCCACGTGGTGCCCACTCGCATCCCACCTACTCCCAGCCTGAGCAAGGGAGAGGAGGCACCTTCTCCTGCTGGAGGAAACTCCCTGCACGAGGCAGGATGCTGAGGAGAAGCCTGGCCATCGCTGCTTCCAATGGAGGGACACTCTCCAAGACGGTAGTTCAAGAAAGATGTCTCCAGATAATACCTTGAAACCTTCAATCATAAAAATTACAGATTAATTCAAAAAGTAGCTGAATTGCTACTAATCCTAACAAAAAGAGGATTGCACATTAAAACTGGTAGCTTCCCGAGGAGTGAAGAGGAACAAACGTCCCGCTTTTAAGAAAAATCCAGAGTAATTTGAGAAATTATAGTCCTGCAAGCTTTTATTCTATGTAAACTAAATTAGTTGAGGCAATAATTATAGAGAGTACTAAAAATCATCTAGCTAAATGTGATATGACTGAAAAAAGCCAACAGAGATGTTGAGAGGAAAAAAAAAAAAAAATCATTCTTCACCAGTTCACTAAAATACTCTGAGCATGTTAATGCTATGGTCAATGGAAGAGAAAAGGGAGATGTTTCTTGGGACTTTCAAGTGGTTCTCAATAAACTCCTTCACAAAGAGTGATAAGAAAACTGAGTAATTATTGGAAAAGATGCAAGAATGCCTCTTTATGTCACTTGCTCGTTTACCCCATTCCCAGCTGAGAATTGCCCCTTTGCAGCGTCAAAGCCAGCACTACTGACAGCAGCAGTGGGTGATGCTCTAGTTAGGACAAGGCTGCAACACTCAGTGATGGTTTTACCACAGCTTCATTTCAACCTGCCCTGAATTCTTCTAGACAAGGTGATGCTGCAGAACGCTGTCTACATTAGCACTTGCAATGTTGTTACTTCCAGTGAGGCCAAACTAGCACTGGAAACACAGAAATACTGAGAAATGTGATGAAAAGGGAAACATGTACAGGTAGCACCCACAAGGCAGAATAGGCTCTCTACTATAAATGGGTTGACCTGCATCACTGTCAAAAACAAACAGCAGAGTGTCCCATTACATTCATTCTTACACCAAAGTTCCATTTCCCTGCTAGTGATCTGGTCAAAGGACAAAATGGTACAATGACAAAACTTCCATGAGATGCAAGAGAAATTATTCACCACTACAGAAAAATAAGGCCTACCAAGTCCCTGCCAGAGACAGGTGAACTACCAATAAACTGGCAGATCATCCTCAGCATAGATGGCTGCACAGTTACACATACTGGAAGGTGCGATTTATCCTGCCTGCACACATTGATGGGCTCTAAATCAACTGTAAGCACCCAACGCTTGCATCACGTTGTAGATGGCTCAGTGAAGGCACCTGCTCAGTGCACAGTGGGGGTCAGGAAAACCCAGGCAAGCTGTTTGACTGTGTTAAGAAAGGAGAAGAGAAAAACATATCAAAATGCCACTGTATAAATTGAAAGCCCAACTTTAGCTTGAATTCTGGACATCCCACCACAAAAAGAGGCCCAGAAGAAGATGACAGAGAAGGACAGGGAAAAAATGATCATAGTCTTGAAAAGAGTCCTTAAAAAAAGAGATCTGAAATGTTAGGAGACTGTTTATATCAGAAAGAGTTGATGCATTAAGAGAGAAGAGTTATATGAAAGAACAGAAAGAAAATCTCCCATTCCCATTTCCAGTTCTCACAAAACAAATAGTAGGGCATTCCACAAAGCAACAACCATTTTAAAATTGGGGTGTTTTTTATGTCCCATTTTGCACAGTACAGCATTAACCAGTGGCACTCACTGTCAGAGGATAGAGAAGCCAAGAGCTTAATGGAATTCAGAAAAGCTTTAGACATTTATGATAAAACAACCATACCTGATTTTATATGGAGCTTTTCATCTCTAAAAGTGCTTTTACAAAGCTCTTAACAAAACTCAGGATCCCTATCCTCCATTTTACAGATTCATAACATTACATGTAATAAAACGTCTAAAGGGTTTTAAACATTCTTGTTTAAGGCATCAAGACAAAAATTACCCTATTGATGGGCCACGGTGAGAGATAGAATGCAAATAGTGTGCACTGATGCTCCCAGCATCATTAAATTCTTTAAAAAACCTATTTGGTCTATCCAGCTCTCACATTCCAGTTAAATTGGTCACCCCTTCTGCTGGGGTTCAATCTGCTCCCAAGCATGTTCTGTATTTACTAAATTAGCTGCCATTGCAAAGGCTTGGAACGTTGGTGATGGACTCTTGCTTTCTTCCCATGGCACAGCAGAATTGTTGCAGATGGTCTTTCATACTAAGCCTTTGGGCTGCTGGGAGGTGTCTTGTGGCACGCAGTGTGTGGTACCATCCTGAGCATGTATGCTGTCAGTCATTTTGGACAAGACAGCTCTGCCAGGGATGCCTGCGGTGGCAGGGGGCTGGACTGGGAGAGCCAGGCTGCCCCTTGGACTCCATGCAGAGGGCAGAGAGGATGTCACCACACCTCTGTAGCAGGTATCCCCAAAACACGGTAAGTCAGGGAGGGAGTAACAACATGTCAGAGAAGATAGGAAAGGAATCTGGCCACAGTCCTTTTCCACTCCTGATCATGACAGGGTCATATGCATACAAATGGTAGAACTATAGAACAGCCTTAGATGACCCAAGACAACACAAAGCAGAGAGGAATGAAAGGATGTCCACCTCAATTTAATACAGTGAGAGAGTGAAATCAAGTGCCATGACAAAAGGTCTGTGATGATGTCTAGGGAGAATACAGCTCCTGGTGAAGTGAACAGGGTATTTGGGTGCTTTAAAAACAGCAACACAACCCACTGCAATGACAGTGTTATTTCATCCAAGGGGCTGTTATCTCCTCTTTCAACAAATCTGAATAAGCATACAGTTAATATAAACTACTATAGCCTTCACTAACACTGTCAGCCTGGTAATCAAACTGACTGACAGCAGGGGTGCTGCAAGGAGACACACAACTCTAAATGGAATTTTTATTGCCGCCTTTTTGAACTATCTTTCCTGCCTACCTTTTACAAAATTTCGTTCCTACACACGCCAGATATTTCCCATTCAAATGCTTCCTAATACCAATACTAACTGATCATACCACTAATCATAGACAGATCCACGTCTTTGAAATTGGAATAACTCCTGGTGCAATGCACCCCACTATATAATAATTCATTTTATTTGTAACTTATGTATAACATTCCTAAAGATTTACTTACAGGTCTCTGCCTACCCATATGAAAGCAGGGCATTTCAAATATTCCCACATAGGCAGGTACATTGTTACCTTTTCAGAACTATGCTTTTTAGGTAGCTACCCTTGGTGCAAACCCTGGTTAAAAAGGCATCCCCCTAATTCTCAGTTTTGACTTCCATGGCTCAAAATAGTCCTGGCAGATGCCAAAATGCTTCAGAAATTTTGGCACAGCAGTAGGTTCCCAGTGGGACAGCCAGGAAGTGGGAAAGCAAGCTTTACAGCTTGCAGACGATGACAGATGGAGATGACCCCCTAGTTTACAGTGACAATTTCATAGCTTCTCAGTTTCACAAACACAGTAACAAGGACTCACACAACTAGCAGGATGGCCAGTGAACTCTGTACAAATGGAAAGACGTACACGGTGTGCCTGCATCAGACAGCTGAAATCTGGTACTGATGCTGGGGCCTTGTATCACCAGTACTAGAGGCAGCTGAAATTAAAGCACACACGTTTCATGATTTGCACAAATCTTCCCTGGAGATGAGGAGGAACTTTTCCAAACCTGGCCAGCCCATTTCATGCTGAACAGATGTGCCAGTTCCCACCCTCTGAGTCATCAGTACTCTGAATTTCCACGCACAAGCACACACAGACATTGACCTGCCACCTACGTTACACATACTCCGAGGCTCTTCCCACGAATACCCTGATTTACACCGTGGTTCCTAACAATTCACACAAGTGACTAAGAGGTGATTTAACAACAAACCTCTAGTCCAAGATGCCACTTGGTTCAGGAAACATTTACCCTGGGCTGAGGTCCATCTCTTCAGCCAGTCACTTCCCAAGCTGCTCTCGAGAGGAGGACGCAGTGTTGCTCAACCACAGCACGGAACACCAGCAGTCACCTTGCTGAACTCTGCCCTTGCTGGCTGCTGCATGCACAACCTGCACCAATCACCTGCTTGTGTTCCATCTTCATTGTGCTCCAAGCTCGGTCATTTATGCTCTGATTATCTCTCATTACTGACGACCTTGCTGTAATGAGTTTTAATCTGCCTTGTATTAATTAGAAACATTTTCATTAGCCAGCTCAATTTTAGGTAAATAGCTAATAGAAGCAACTGAGCTGCAATTAGTTATCTGTGGGGCAGTTCAGGAGAAAAATCAGAAGGGAGTAGCTGTTTCCCCTGTAGACACCTCTGTGATATAATGCACTATTCTGTCTAAGTCTCCTGAGCAGGGGAAACAAGGAGCCCAGGGAAGGGATGATCAGAGACAAGAGGAAAATAACATGCTAAGATAACTGGGACATAGCATGTCTACAGCTATGGCATCACCTGCCTGTTCTACCCTACTAACAGTTCCAGATCAAACTGCTGAATACAGGAATTTGAGAGTCAAGCTGAGTCCTTTACACCTACAGACATCATCTCCAGTGAACAAGGTTCTTCTCTGGAAGCTGTTTTACACTGAGGGAAGCCCTCTCAGGAAGACAACACCTGTAAGTGCACAACAAATAGCTCCACCACACAGGTTCTCTGTTGGGACATGTACACTTACGTGAATGGTGCTTACACATGAGGATGAAATCACATCAGATTTTCACAAGGAGGAAGGACCAGATCTTTGTATACACAGATGTATAATACTTGCAAAGTCAGCAGGTTCCCAAAAGTACCCTCAGTGCCTTGTTGTCAGTATACAAAGAGATTTGTGCTGTGCTTGATTGCAGAGGACCCATGGAGGATAGGAAGTCATTCAACAGCATGGCTACAGAAGGCACATTTACAGAAGCTGCAGTGAAATTAGGCACATGTCTCGATCCATTGATCACAGTGCCTGCAGCTCCTGCTACAGAGGCAAGTGAAAGGATAATAAATTTGACACAGCATCTCTCAAAATCTTGCTAACAAAATTAATTCAGCTCAGCTTGGATCAGACCACATAGGATGGCAGTGAAAACATGCTGAGGGATGTAAAGACACCTTCTTATATGGTCTTGTATTTAGCTGTGTTGGGAGGCTCCCAGCCATCAGTCCTATTAAGTCCTGTTTTATTTAGTGTTTGTAGTTGCTATAAGGAACAAGATCAACTGAGATGCACATTACATTCAGGAGTGCTACCTAAAAAGGAGCTGCTGATATACCCTACAGAAACTGTAGACTATTCACTGAACAGCAAGAGATGATGTTGTGCAGTAAAAAATGAAGGAAGACCTGAAGGAAGAACAACTCCCAAACAGCTATGTCCATGTAAGAAGACCCTGGGAAGGCAGTAACATGGGAAGTGAGGACTGGTCTTGAGCCGTGGGTGGAGGGAAGAGCTCAAACAAGGCCACAGTAGGAATTAGCTGTCACCAAAGCTCATACAGTTATGACTATGACAGGGAGGCTCCACATGGGGGAGAGGGGTGTAGAGATGGTCTCTTCACTTAAAAAAAGGTCTGAAGTCACAGATAGAGAGAGCAAAGCAAACAAGCGAGAGTACATCAGGACTTACTGCAAGACAGAAGAACAAAGATGGTATAAACGAGGAAGTTTCACAATTTGTCCTCAATAACAAAACCAGATGGTACCAAGAAGGCTGACCTGGTAACATTTTCCAGCTACCCAAGAGGTCAGACACTGTAGACAGGAAGGGAAAAGTACAGGGTGTTACTAGAGTTAGTGAAGAGGTGGATGATGAGATGAAATGAATATCAAGGGAATCTGTTCAGCACTGATTATTCCTGGCCTTCAAAGCAAAGTGAAGGACCCTAGCAGCAGGGGTGAGGATGGACATCTGTCAGTCTTTTCCCTAAGTTCCTGCTCCCCATCCTGCAGTATAATGGAGCCAGAAAAGCCATGGTTTCCACAGGAAGCACTGTCAGACAGAAGATACAGGGAGAGACACAATGAAAGGCAAGCTTTATCAGGATGGATGGCCCAAGCACAGAAGAAAGGATAGAGAAAGCTCAGGTAAGTCTCATCTAGTTCAGCAGCTGAGAGTCAAGAGAGGGTAGCTTCACACAGTCTGCTCTCTTCATGTGGGTATGCAGGGAAGAAAGAAGTGCAGACGCAGCCGTTGCAGCTGGAGGGGAGAAATCGTCACATCTACTTTGTCAATGCCAAAGAATCTGGGCTGACATTTTTCTCTTCCCAACAGTCGAATCCCACCCTACCAGCTGCATGTCACAGATGACCTCCAGTCAGGTCCTATCTGAGTCAACGTCATGCCATTAAACCGTGCAATAGCAGCTTCTCCCCCTTGTCCATATGCAAGTTCTCTCCTGGCAGGTCACTCCAATGGCTGGGGAGCAGAGAAAGCAGGTTCCCTCTCTTACATCAGACGGGCACCAGCATTTAGCCTGGTCATAGAACCCAGAAAAAGGGGTTTCCAATGGCAGCATCTCTAGAGATCTCAATACAACCCCTTACCAAACTGACAGAGGCAGATTCCTTTCCCCTTCTTTACTCTGAGAAGCTCTGACCTTTAAAGTACAGTCCTCTTCCCATAGGAACAGGATGCCTGAAGAGGAGAGAGTAACACATGAAATACCAAGAAGTGATTAAATTGGATTGACGAGGAAGTCAGGAAAGATAACAACTATGGCACTATGCTGTCAATTCCAAAAAGCTGCAGTGACTGTCATAGCACTACATCCAACAGATGGAGTATGGCTGTGGTGCCAGTAAGTCATCATCAATGGCAAAGTGTAGTTCTAGTTTAAAAAGTGTCTATGTTAGAGGAAAAAAAAAGAAGAGACGTCCCCTTGTTACTCAGCAGGTCTGTTCCCTTCTGGCTATCAGAGTTGCTGACTTCAGTGAAATATGTGTGTGTGTATATATATATACACACATATATATAAAAATACATACAAAAATTACTCCAGCTTTTTCATCCAGTTAGCACCACACAGCTCCATATCAAGAAAGGCAGCTGGTGTCTATTCGCATCCCAGCAATGTCACCACTATGGGAGACTGAGCTGGTGCCTCTTCTGATTCATACAGAATCAATAGACTTGTTAAAACGCAATTAGAAGGTCAAATCCTTCCTTGAAGCCACTCCTTTTCTTTCTCACTGAAAACAATAGGTTTGTGCAGGTGCCAATGGAAGAAGAATGTGGAAAAAATGGGCTTACATGGGTGCCAGTGAAAGCTGCATTGGTCTACTGAATCCTTATGGCTGCTGGGAACACAAACAAGAGAGAGAACTTACATTGGCTTTGAGGATGCCACTTAAAATAGCATGAGATAGCAGTTTAATAAAGTAAAATATACAAATATTTGGCATGGCACTCACTGAGATGAACAAAAAGAGAGCCCAAGTGAGGCTGTGTATTGGTTATTCATTATCCAAATTAGATTACTTTTGCTCCCACAATAAGCAGAAGGAATTACCCCCAGCAGTACCAGAAACAATTGTCTTTACTGCAGCTGGTATCACAATGAACAATATTGTACGTGCCTCCCCTGCATTTGCCTGTGGCTCACCAGGGTTGTGAAGGGAATAAAACAGAGATCATCTTTATATACAATTACATTCAACACTTTGCCCTTTCCCTTACTGGTTGCTGACTTTTCCCTCTCATCTAAGAGATGAATGAGCATCCACAAGGCAAGGATGCTGCATTTGTAAATGTCAAACATATTATAAGAATCTATGGTAAAATAGTCAGTAAAGCTGTTGGATGTCTTGTCGCACCCTAATTTTAAGAAAACAGAGTGTCCCTCCATCTGCAGGCTCACTGTCAGCCATTATTTTCTATACAAGGAACTGTGTGCAACAGGAAAGAGCAGTGAATGGGGAGTTAAGCACACAGCCAAGAAGAAAAGGAGCAGAAAGCCTCCACCTCCAGGTTACCTATCCCATCCAGGATCAAAGTGACCAGTCAACAGTCTTTAAGAGTGATTCAGGAAATTATAAAATAGATTCCTGCTCAATTGCCTGTGGAGAAATATCCCTACCCTTATCCTCCACCCTTGCACAGAAGCAAGTACAAATAGCAGGAAATGGGCTTTATCAGGTGGAAATCTAGGGTGGATATTTTCTTCATATATGAGATGCTGATTACCACAGATCACCTGTGCAAGTACCCCAAGGAGCAGGGTAAGGAAAGTCTGGTCCATCACTAGCCAGTTGCAACTTCTTTGTGGAAAAAAATGCAAATTGGGCAGTGCTTGCCACAATTTAGAAAAGAAAGTGCCATCTAGGAATCCAGAGGTTTCAGTTTGAATCTTACATGAGCAAAAGTCAATATTTCTTTGTCAAAAGGGGGAGAATCTGGTGTAAGAGACTAACACTGGACAAGAGAAAACAAAGATGACACTGCAGTAGAGATAATAGGCAAGAGACGATCTCCATCAACATGCTAATCAAAGACAGCCAATTTCTAATGTTGACTAGAAGGTAAATAGTAAAATCAAGAGAAAGGCAATCAGTACAAAACCTGAGAGGAACATGATATTGACAAAGATCCTCCAAAGCATGAGTCCTTGCTGGCAAAATACAATCACTGTTGATAGTCCCAAAGACAAAATTTGCATGCCAAAAAGGACCATAGAGAATTAGCACTACACAAGATGGGTGTGAAGAAAGCAATAAAAATAAATCAGATGCTAGTAATCCAAAAGTAATGCTACTGATGACTTCTAGCCTCATGTCATTATTTTATTAAAGCACGTACATACTTCAAACAAAGATATAGAAACCCCATGAAAAAGGTTGAAGTCACAGTGTAAAAGGGAGTTGATGTCTGCAGGCAGGGGAACGTGGAAAATGAGATAAATGTGGACTTCGTTTGGCCTCTGGAAAAGAGTGGAGCTTCACTGTTCTCTAATTAAGAAGGCCATGGCATGAAAGCGCGCTGTGAAATGATTACCAAGAGGACATGTTCCTTTTCTGGGCAGGGGCAGAATGCCGTATGTACAAGCACTTGGCTGGAGGTGATAAACTCTGTTTAAACATGTGTTTGACAACTTGAGTGAGATTTCAAAGAAGTTAAAGCTGATAATTTGAACAAGCCTCCTCCAGGAGGCCTATTTAAATCTAGACATGCCTATTCTGGAGCCTAAGACAGACTCCTTTTTAATCATGTGCTCATCAACCCATAGTAGCCAGTCAACTATTAGATACCTATCTAACTGTCTCTTTGAAAGCACAGTTACCAAGCTTACATAAACCGCTGTCCTGACTACACGTTAGTTGGGTGAGCTGCTAAACACAGCCATGAGTGAGTGATCCAGACATTTCAAACTCTTCCTCCCCTGGTCTTTGACAGACACTTCAGTCACAGGGAGCAGGGTGCCTCAGCCACCTCCACTACATGAAGGCAGCCATCTATGTGCTACACGACAACAGGCCCCAGAGAGCACCACACAAGAATAATTTGGGGAAGGTAGTCTTGTGACTTCCAGGGGGACACAGGCACACAGAACATCACTGGCCACTTGGAACTCAACCAGCATATCACATCTGACCTCCCTGACACGGCCACCCTCAGTGGCCGTAAAGCAGATAATGACTTCATGTCTTGTCCTAAAATCCATCAAATCCATAAGTCCTCACTTCCAAGCCTTCATGATACTGCTCAGCCATGACCCAGACAGAAGACATTGGTCCAATACCAACCATGAAGACCTCCCCTCCATATGGCAATGCCCAGACTCAAGCTCATTTCAGCACATGATATTGGAAAACCAAATGCTGAGTAAAAGCAAGCTTGAAAACTCACTCTGTAGTCTAGTCCTATTTTTGATAATCCTCCACCTCCAATAAAATATGTGTTGGCTTACAGAAAAGTATGTATTTCTAGTAGTTACACAGGAACTGTTAGATTTTACTATTCAGTTGCCTGAAAGAAGAAAAAGAAATCTCCTCTGTTTGCCTATTAATCTGTCATGACGAGATACTTCATAATTAATTTGTCCCTAACGGTTGTTTTGTAATGGTAGCGAGCGAATATTTCAGGAATGGTAATTACCTCTGGTGTCAAAATGATGAAGAAAACAAATGTTCAACCATCAACAAAATGCAGTGCTTTTTGCACTCCCACCCGATGGCAGGTGACACCACTGTGCATCAGAATTACGGTGCAGTTAATTACCAGGCATGTTGCAATTGAGAATTCATTTCCCTTCTTGAGATGAAATTTGTTGAGCAATGCATGTGGAAGGAGGGGCATCTGCCACTAGGATGAGTTGTTTGGGGAAGTAGTCTTATCTATGCATTGCTTCTTTGTTGATTTATTACACATGTCAAACAATTACAAGCAGTGAACACTTTTAAAAAATATTTAAAGGAACTTTCCTTCATTAGCTACACATACGTCCCACCATTTCAAAGATTTTGCAAGAAAGATAAAGTCTGACTTCTCTGTTGTTGATTTAAATTTAGTATCCTTCAAATAAAAAACACATGCCTGCATTAGTCTTTCAATACTAATATGAAATATAATGGGTTTCTAGGCTGTTTGTAAAGGGAAAAATTCCCTGGACTGTGAGCTCATCAGATTTCGGCATGTTTCAGAATGCAATATCTGATTGTTTCTGGAGTGAGATTTCCAAGACTGAAACTAAGGCACATACAGTGTGAATCTCATCTCGTCTCTCCAGGTGAGGACCAAGTGCTGGGAACCCTGCTCTAGGAAGGGAAAACCTGCTGGCTCAGCTGCCACTGACACAGCTGTGCAAAGCCACAGCTGCCCTGCCTGGGGCGGGCAATGAATCCACCCAGTGTCTGGGTCTTGATTTTCTCAGAAAACTAAAACTGTGGCAAATCTTTGCTACGTGAGCTGCTAATGAACGGCAGAGCTGGTAGGGTAAATCTGTGCCCAATCTGGCAGCAGCACAGCAGGGGCCAGGGAGGTGGCAGCGAGGGCTGACACATCAGTGTGGAGAGGAAAGGGCAGAGCTGGAGCAGGATGCAGGAGAACCAGGAGAGTGGGAAGCTGTCCTGGTTTTGTTAAAAACAAGTTTATCTTTTAGTGAATTTGCCTGTCAGCTAAAGCCTTCACATTAACTGCATTTTCCTGGAGAACCAGACACATGTTTTGGTAAACCTAGCAATGGAATGCAAACTTATTGATAAGTATGGATGGACATCTCAGGAGAGGGGCGACGAGAAACTGATGACCAAGAAACTGACCAACTGTGTATAACATTCCATTCACTTGAATACTTCATATAAAAGTGGGAGATCACGAGGATCTTGTCCCTTTTGCCTTATGGCCAACATTAGGAGAGGATCTTGCTAGTCGTCCCTGATAACTGAGGCCTAGTGAGAGACTGAATCCAGCTTTGGTTGGCTGCAGAGTCTAATCCAGGACTTTGGGTGTCGGCTCTGCAGTTGCTGAGACTTTCAAGATTGGTTTTGTATATTTTGTATTATTTTCTCTATTCTTATTAGTAGCATTAGTAAAACATTGTTAATTTTTCCAACTCTCTTCTCTCTGTCCTCCTTTCCCTCCCGATCGCCTGTCCTGAGTGGGAAGGGGGGAGAGGGAGGGGCAAAAGGAGGAGGTGGGGGGAGAGGAGGTTAACAATACATCTGCCAGGGTTTTATTGTCACTCCACAATCTAAACCCTCAACAGAAGCTCATTCAGGCCCAGTACAGGATGGCAGCACAAGTGAACAGAGAGGCTGGTTGTGCTGGGCTAGTGTGCGCAGCTGCCTGCACTCACCCGGTGATGCACCACAAGAGGTGCACGCGTGACGCTGGTTTTACCTGCGTTTTGCTCAGTCCTGAGCCCTATTACCAAGCACTCACTACAACAAAATCAAAACATAGGTTTAAAAGAATCAAACATCACCCTCACTCCTGGCACAGACTCAGTACCAAGCCTGTGGCCTCTGGGGCCAGTGGAGGTTGAGGAAAGCTGCAACTGATGTAACCCTGTCAGTCAGGGAGGCAGGAGCTGGTACAGCTCTTGGGAGCCCTTCACATGCATGAGGTTGCAGACACCTCTCATCTTTGAGCACTCAACCCAGTACAAGCACCAGCTCAGAGCAAGGAAAGAATGGTTCCAGCCAACAGCTTTGCTGTTTCTCACTCCCCATTGCTCAGGAGCCATCATTTCATTAGAACAATGGTCCCCAGATCACCACTCCGTACATTTGCAGTGAATAACTCCCAGTTCAAACTGTCACCAAAAAATCTCAGTTTACTGCAAGAAACAGAAGCAGGGAAGCTGTCCTGGAGAGGAAGAGGAGTCATAGAACAGGCAATACCAGAGCACTCCAGAGATGAAACAGCTCCTGCTGGGCTCTGGTAATGCCCAGCTGTGCTGCCTGACTGTGAATACAAAGAAAAGGGCCCAAGGGAGGAAAGCATATCTTTCCCTACTTCTCTTCACACAACAGTCCTACCATAAACAAATGGGAGTGCAAAGCTGCTGCTCTTCAGCAATCCTGCGAAAAACAACTTGTGTTCAGAGCAACCCTACAATAACAAACAGGCTGCACTGTTATGGAGTTCACAGGCAACTCAAAACTAGTACATTTTCAAACAGAGACTGCAGAAGTACTAAAGACATTTTAGAATCTGGGTTGTTGGTTTGGTTTGGTTTTGTTTTTGTTAAAGCAATTCTACTCGTGAACTTTTCAGTGAATTTACCTCTAAATTCACCAAAGCTAGCAAGACAGTAAATGGATCCAGGCTTGGCAGGAGGCATTTCACAAAGCACTGTGCGTATGTGTATATGTGCAGGCTTACATGTAGTTTCATCATTAAAGTGGAGCTAGGAAGAGAGTGGAGGCTGTATAAAGATGACCCTTGTCACTATGTTTATTTGCTCCCTGTGGGCCACTTCCAAGTCACATCAGCTCAGTACACTGACAAAAAGAAGTTGTTACTGGCGTCAGACCTGCCAAGATGCTGCTGCTGCAGAGGAAGGAGCAGCAAGCTCTCTGAATGGTGCACCATCAGCAGAATTTGCAGCCCCTGACACAGGACTCTCAAGCTAAAAAAAAAAAAAAAAAAAAAAACAACCAAAAAAAATCTCAAACCAATCCTGTGGGACCAAAGGTAGGCTTAACTAGGCTAGCAGTGAATGCAATTACATCTTTGATTCAATCCTCCAAAACCATTTTTGAACTTTTGACTCTGTCTTGGAAATGGCTATTTCAACAGAAGGACTCGCACCCTGACCACACAGGCAAACAGATGTGCCTGTCCAGATATACAAAAATGCAGAAACATGCTCACATCAGCAGATTTCAAGGAAGGGCACCTGAACACCCTAGTCAATAAAGAGTAGCTTCCAAACCTGGCACTTACCTTTACATCTGGTTTTGCTCCTAGACTAAATCAGCAACTGCTCCAACTCAAGAGAAAATAAGCTTCCTTTTTCACTTGTCCCAAGGGCTTCCTCAGACTAGCAGAGTCCTGTCAGGACTCTGAGTCTGTCCCTGAGGCACTAGATGGAGGAACATAGTAGAGTTGCCTCCATAGATACCTTTCCTTGAAATTTGTGAACAGGGCAGTCCCTGCACAGGTAAAAGAGTTTGCCTGGAACATGCTAAGACACCTTCAATGTTGCCAAGAAGTCTAGAGAAGTGTTTGCAAGACACTACTCACTACAGCAATTCCCTCAACACTGACTTAACAGACTAAATGAAGACACTGGCTTGACAGGTAAGATAATTGTGTGCTACCCTCCAGCACACTCTTTTATCAGATATACACTTTGGGGAGAATGTTATAAGGTCACTGGTTTAGCAGACCAAATCTACCGTATTCAATCCTGCTCGGAAATTCCAGCCTGGCCCAATATGTAAAATATCCTCTGCACGCCACAACAGACTTATCGTTCCTGGTTTTACATCTGTGTACTCCCAATTTGGGGTTCTTCAAGCTGGTGTTTGACTGCAAGCTGACTATAGCAACCTTAGAAAGGGGAACTGAATCCACAATATGAGCCTTGTTAAGGACTCAAAGAACAAACGAAACAAAATTTGAGAAGCCTAGTTTGCCATTGCAAGTACTGATGTGTCTCTATCCCCCAATGAATCTTTCAGGTATCTATTTTTCCTAGTCTCATATCAGATTATTTAAATTCTCAAGCCATCTGTCTATTTTTAAAACAGGTAAAGCACTAGCTATCTGTCAGCACTACTGATTTTACAGGTGGCCTCCAACAACAAAGTCATATAAACTGGCCAGTAGTTCAAGGCTACAGTGTCCTTCATTAAGAAAATATCCCTGCTTAGGACCTGATCCAAAGTCAATGGGAACAGCCTTAAGTTACTTACAGTGGCATCCTAAGCAATTCCTGCTTTCTGTTTCCTTCCCCCTTCACACAGGCCTCTACCCCTCTGAGAAATCCTGTGTTCATATCAATTTGCAGAACCCACATCTAGAGTGAAAATCTAGGCAAATAAATAAATCTCAACCATGAGCTCTTCAGAGAAGATACTATCTCTTGCCGTATCTTTTGACCTTGCACGGCTAAGTGTTCATTTCACAGTGGGACTCAGGGCGTAATCCAAACACTAAATAAAACAAAATTGTTTCTTCACTTTCCATTTGCTCTTCTTATAGTCCTCTTCGTGGTGCAGGCTCCTTGCAGCCTACCTCCTTCAAGGGCTTCCTAATGGTTTCCTCATTGTACCAGTTGAGACGTTCTTCAGATGTTCTTCTGGCTATTATGAACCTCTTTAGGAGCTATAAAGAAGCAAAGTAATGAGGCCTTCAGGGATTCAATTGAAAAGGGAGAGCCCCACCTGGAGGAGAGAAGGCTAAATGCTCCCAAGGCACAGAGTTTCGCTCCTGCTGGGGAGATCCAAGAAAGATACTGGACCACTTAGGCCAAGCAGTGTGCCTGACACCTCCCTTGCATTCATGCCCTTGGAATGAAGCACATCAGGGAAAAGAGTGCACAGCCAGGACAAAAAAAAACAAATAAATAAGGCACTGCCTTTTTCCTCTCACTTCTCCAAAAATGTCACAGTGAGATGGCCCACCTATCTGAATAAATCACTACAGAGGACTGAAGAACATTCTGTTCTATAAGCATACATCCCAGAAAAAAATGGACCTTCCTAATGCTCCAAAATTAAAACGTAGAGATGCTGTGGCCATAATATTCAGCTGACACCACTCTAGAAAGCAGGAGGAAAAGGAAGTGTCTTACAATTATAAGATTTATTTTACAGCTTGTTATGTGTTTTCAGTGCAAAGCTTCCATTCTTTATGTGTTGGCAGGAAGTTTGCTAGACAGCAGCGCTCAAATGTAGAGTCATCAAGCCACCAGCTGGTCCTGCTAGTAGCTTTTTTAGACTGCATTAGCGTCAACCATGTCCTTTAGATTAAGAGATATCCTGGGGAGCACATAATAGGGCAACCTAACATGATCAGCTCAGGGACTGTGGATGGGCTGTGAAGCTCTTCACCTCTATTAGGGGTTCCCATTTAGCTTGGTGACAGAAAGTCACTGCCACCTAATGGCTACTTCGTGTCTCTTAGGGAAGTTCATTTGTTTCTTCTGACCCCAGTTCACCACAAGTTGAAGCACAGGCAAAGAGAGCCACCACTGCATGTACTGGCTGTGATGTAGAACAGCTCACAGTCTCCACTCGCAGCTGCCTTTTTGAAGGAATGCCATGGAGAGCTTCTGACAATTTCTTTCTGCAAATGCAGTCCACCTTCATCATGAAGAAACCATTTTAGGATATCCCTTATTATTTAGGGCACAGTGTTACTGAATCACAAGGGAAGTCCAAAGACACAGGCTATTTTGTTGGTGTGAACTATCCAGAAACTGTAGGTTATTTTTGAAAAACACATGCACACATACACCCACTCATTTTCTTTCCAGGATGCTTCAGCTGGGCAACTTCGCTGTGAGACAGCTCATTTTGAAAACACCCACCCCAACATGAAAAGTAAACACAACAAAAGCCAAGTGTAGCTTCCAAGAAGCAGGAAATCATATTCTGTATAATGATGGCATGAGGTTATGCCTTCCAAATATTTACCCAAATACTGACAGCCCAATAACCAGGAGTGTGAATGAGAACATCCTTATTCTGCTCTCAAAAGGAGGAAAGTTAATTAACTTCCCCAAATGGCTTTTCCCTGACAAAGCAATTCTGTAGCAAATAAAGTTAATTCAAGAATGTATTCTTACTGTCTCCAGATACACCTCGACCAGAGATCCTTTCTCTCCTTGCTATCTCCTCTCCATTAAGAAAATACCTGTATCCACATTCACAGCACTAATCTTTTGTCTCACATAGGAAAATGACCAAAAAATGCCCTGCTCTAGATTTTCAGCTGTGGCCCCTAGTGCTGAAATCTGCAAAACAACCAGCCCATTGCAATCCTCTTACTACACTGACAACAACTCAGGAGCCCATTGATGCCAGGCCTTAAACAAACTGCATGTTGTGAGAGATCTCCTGACTGACAGGATGATCAACAGAAATTGACACCAGCAATATAGGAAGTGTCAACCAAGACATCCAGGTGCTATGATGAGAGGCACACTGGAAATGCCAGGGGGTAGGCTGACTTGAGACTGAGGAGACAAACAGTCAAGGAGACAGAAGAATGTCAGAGAAATGCAGCCCTCAACAGAATAAAGTGGTTTGTTGAGAAAGCAAGAGGTAAGCAAGCTGCCCTTCTTCCTTCTCTGACCCAGCACAAGTAGGGGCAGAAACGAGAAGAAAAGTCCAAGCTTAGGTGTGCAGAGAGGGCCAGAATCATTTAATGAAAGAGGCATGAAACTCCTATCTCCCCTAATGCTCCCGACACTAGACCTACAGACATCCAATGTCCTGGGGCTAACCACAGCTACCACTGGCCCTGCCATCAGAACACTGCCATTAACATCACATTCAGGAAAAGAGCAGACACCCTGGGAAAGGATCTTTAAGTCAGGAGAAAGATGAAATTACCTGTGTGGTCCAACCACCAGTGGCGAGATGAACAAACCACTGGGACAAGAATAAAGGCTGACTACTTAAGCAGGTTTATCTCCGCTACAGGCAGAAATGAAAGAGAAGAGACATCTTTTCCCTTGACAGCTGCTGAGGAAGGGCTGTGAGTGCCATCAGGAAGGTGGATTCTCTTGTCTCCTGGCTGCCAGGAGAACTAGAGAGAGGCAAATCAACTCCAGGAAGAGAGTGAATTCCCAGCTACCGCTTCCTGCCTCATGGAGAGTAGTAAATACACCTCCAACTTGCTGACCATAAAAAGGGGCTGAGAACTGAGTGGCTGAGAGCATTAGCATCAAAAGTGGCTCATAAGGGACAGAAAAACAGAGTAAGATTGAAGATAATTCCTTGGAGCTAAATGGGAACCTGGCTAAAAGCCCCTGGGGAACTCATTTCCTTCTTAATCTGCTTTGCATTTAATTGTTTCCTAATGACTATGTCCCTGTTTGGCCCCGGCAGCCTCAGATACTCGTGCTACCACTGAGGTTTCCCATCTCTCATCTGAGGCAGTAGGTAATTTATAGGCTCCAGTGTGGCGGCTGACTGGGAATACATGGAGAGTGAGTTAAGCATTATCATTTGCACTGGAATAGCACCCACCAGTATGCTGGGTACCTAGAGGAGATGCAAAGAAAAAATGTTTTTCCACCCCCAGGTGCAAGCTTGTCCCAAACACACATGCAGCTGCACCTCTTCACTGGAGACAAAGGCACAGCAGCTGCACTCAGATCTGCTGGCACTATCTAGAGTCTCAGGGTCACCACATCCCTGCCTCACAGAATCTCTGTGCTAAACAGCACCAAAAGTGAGGCTGGAAATCAGTAATGAATTCATACACATGCTTAAAAGAAAATTCCAAACTCTCAGCATGTGAAGAGGAAGTTAAGCTGGCCTCACCTGAAGAACAGAAAGCTAAGAGAACACAATGAATAGCTGAGAGTACCAAAGATCTATACAGGACAGAGGCAAGTAAAAGCAACATCTCAATAAGTAACCTTCACACACACACAACACTTACTTGGGAGCAGCATTCACACCCTCTTGGCCACGTCCAGTGACTAACCTTCAGTACCAGCTCCAATGGGGGAACCCTGAGCTAGTCTCAGACCAGCAAAATCACCTGCAAGATTGTAAAGACTTGGTTGCCGTCCACTTAGAGCTGCACTGAGATAAAGGGTTTGGCATGCAATTGCCCAGGCCCATAAAATTCTTCCCTGCCAAGCTCATGCTTTGCTAGCACAAGCACCACGGGGACACTGTTGAGGAAGCCACAAGGGCTGTCACTGTCAGGCCCAGTGGTGGCGCTCCATAACACCTGCCAACAGCAGGACAAGCCTCCACAGGCCAGTAAGTTTTGCTCACTCATGTTATGTCTGCACCTGCTTCGCCCTCTCTATCTCCCAGCTCATTCCTCATTCCTCTTCATGCAGCTGAGGGCTAGTGCTGGCCATGCCACAGAGTCCTCTTGTGTCATGCTGGTACACTGCACTTGCCGCTGGCTCTGCCACACACAGAGGCTGACTCAGCTGGCCTTGGCTGCCAAGCAGGGAGAGCAGTGTTCTGGCCAGCGCAGGCAAACGGCCCTTTCTTGCTGCCCGGGGCATGAATTGACAAACCATCAAAACCTGCATGACAGAGGTTAATGAAGCCATAGAGAGACATGGCAAAAGGTCAGGAATTTGCAAGGGCTGCTGCAAACTGCTGCCAAATGACAAGCTGTCCACAGCACTGATAACTCCATAAGCTGGGTGTCACTCAAGAAAGCTACAAGCAGCCCTTCTGCAAACCAGGTTCCAAAGGCACACGGCAGAGACATGGGCAGATGGACAGTGAAGCTCCAGACTCCAGCATATCTATCTTCAGTTTATGGCAGGGCATCAGTGCCACTCACCTGGGATGACAAGCTACAGCAGAACAGCTCAGCATCTTTAGACAGGAAAGGATGATAACAAGCCCAAGGACACCACTCTGCAAATTACCCTAAATACTCTAAGACCATACTGATGATGATGTGGATTTGCTGCCAGAGGCAGACTAAAGCATACTGGAGTCAAATGCCACTGATTTCTACCTGGCCCACTGTTGTTTTCAGCTTTATAGTCCCTCCAGTCTGAGAGACCCTAGAGAGCACCACCCCATACATTACAAGCACATCAGTGTCCTAAATCCTATATGCACTGGGAAGAAAAATGAGGTTAAAGACGTTACTTCAAATATACTATGCAGACTGGCCTAATTCAGCAAAAGCTGTATTTCCTACTCGAAAATGGCCCTGAGCTGAAATAGCAGAGACCCTGGCTACATACACCACATGCACTCAAATAAAACTCAGTGTCACTCATAGCTCAAGGTACTGTAGATCTGTAGGCTGGAATGAAAGGTGCAGCAGAGGACTGAGAGGAGCAATAGCAGTGCTTATCTTCTCACTAGAAAGGCTTTTTCGATTCATATTAACAAGTAATACCAAAACACAATGTGTTTCTCAATGAGATGTACCTTTCTTTGCCCAATTCTGACTTCTTCAGAGATCTGCAAGCCTGATGCATCCCTATTATTTCCCTTCAACACACACCTTTTACTTAAATCCCTCAGCTTTCATGTTATGGCCATTACCAGTCAATAAGCAGGTTAAGAATCCACTGCGAGTCCCCTCTCAGCAGCTGACCTCCACACAACCAGTCTGGGCAGCTGAGAACTGGTGGCAAAGCCCAAACGCATCACAACCCATGTACTGAGAACTTGAATCTCTAATGGACATAAATGAGCACTGGTTGCACAAGGCTACCGCTTCTCCATTGGGTGCTGCACATCCTGCAAGCATCTTATGTAATATGCAGCACAGCTGCCTCTGCTGTTACCCCTTTGGTAGAAGGCATATTCAGTTATTAAGCTGACAGCCTCATGGTTTGCTTTATAGCAATGGCTTTGGCAATACAGCTGTGCCTGGCAGTTTCCAAGGAACACAGTCCAGTGCTATCACCTACCTGTGATTTGACGAACTCATACTCCTCTGATCCATATGGGACGCTCCGAAGGGAGGTGAGGTAGTCGTAGGCGATAACTGCCGTCTGCAAATGAAACCAGAAATGTTGTGCAAGCTCCACCGTTACCTTTGATCATAACAACAAACCTGCTGTTAGGGAAAATGTATGTAGCTCAGGTCCCAAAGTTTTGCCTCCACAGTGGAGTTTATGGTAATGGACTTATAAGAAATTAAATTAAAATACTTACATTTCAATGAATATTTACAGAAAGCAGTGCAGTGACCTCACTGGCACCTAGCTATTAAAAATAACCAACATTTGACACTCCTATACTATCCTCCATTTGAGAAACTCAAAGCATTTTCATAATCTCTGTACAGCACCTTGCCCAGTGGACACCCATTCTCTGTCAGGTTCCACAATAAGGTCTGTTGCCAGTAACAGAGGTCATGAAGACCCTCTTTGTGCCCAACCAGTTATCCCACACTTCATCTTCACACCTCCAACCTGCCTGGCCACAGTGGTGCACAGTGAGCTCAGTCTGGGTAGATGGTTCAGCAGGGAGCAGAGTGGCTAAAGGCAAGTTCACCACCGTGGTGCTTTTGGGGGTACTCAACTGCACAAAGGACTAGAGGACCAAAGGGACAGAGAGTCAATTATGAAACAACAATACGAGGATCCAGCTAAAGCTTATTAGCTAGACATAGCCACAGACCACAGAATTAGATTCCTAAGTGCCTTGCTTTCTGAAAATGGATCTAGGGTATTTCACAATTTTATCCTACAATGAAAGTTCCTCTCTTTCCACAGTCAGCAAACAGAACAGAAACATACAGGTCAGGTTCATAAAGTTTACCTGGGGGCAGAGAAGGGAATGATGAACCTGTCCACTCATTTGTCATTTGAACTTCAAGATCATTAGCATAAAGAACCATTTGCATAACTCAGATCTAAAGTCAGATTTCCTCAAACCTCCCCACTGAAGGGGTATCATCCCATTCTGGGACAGGGCACTATTCTACCCCTTTTACCGCATAAAGCACAGTCAATGTAATGTGAAAGCCAGGAAGGCAAAGGGATCAAATCAGGTTTGAGACAAAGTTGATGGAAGTGACAACAGTGCAACAGGCAAAAGCTCAGAGATGCATCAAAGAAGGGATCAATCTGAAAATTAGTTACAGGCACACTTCTCCCTTGGGGAGGTTAGGTTTCCCATATTTCCTGTTTTCAAGATTGGAAATTGAGCTTTTCAAGCTCTCTTGTGCCTGGTGAACTGAGGAGCTGCACAGCTACACAGAGTCACATTCAGAAGAAAAATTTTCAAAGCCTCTGCCCAATCTCAAAAAACAACTTTGAAATGGAGGGAGGTTCAAATAAGCCTTGCATGAAATCTTGAGTTGGTTCTCATTTTATCGCTGGTCCATGAGGGTAATTATCACCTCCAACTTGAAAGGAAGCAGCTAACAAATTGGCCTGTATTACAGAGGAAGAGGGAATTAATTAAGCAGTTGCTAATTACATCATAATCTTAAACACTGAATTAGTATTATAATGATCCTGATAGGCAACTCTGACATTGCCAAATCCCTGCCCGCGTCTGAGATGTATTTCAGCTACTGCGCAGAACGTTCCTTCTACATATCCAAAATAACAGGGATGCCCTCAACGAAGTACAGCAAATGCACAACTCTCTGCCAGGTTTCTGATTTTACCAGAACACAGAAACTGTCTGAAATGCAATGCTGTCCAGGCCACTGACTTCTTTCTTATCCAAGCCAAGTGCTAACATTCATGTGACAGTGTGAGACTGAATCTCAGAGACACAAAAAGACCTACAAGATCAACCAGTCCTTCCCCTTACAAATGCCACATTACTTCTTTAACTGATGTTGTAGGCAGTGCAGTGTTAATAGTCCCAAAGCACTGGGCTTCCAATTTGTATGACAGAATTCTCAACACCTTACACTCTTCCACCACACCTAAACTATCCTCAGACCTCACCAGGTCATGCCACAATGTTCCCTCTGAATAGTTGTCTACCCACACATAAGCAAAAGCCAGGTCTCTAAACTGAGGCTCAAGAAGAAATTTTCCGCTAGTATACACTTCATCAAGTTTCTTAAGAAAGTCTGCAAAGGACTACGCTTAAAATACCTGCAGACTCAAATCCTCCTAGTCAAACTCAGATGAAATCTGTCCACAGTCCTATAGTTCTCGGTAAAGTTTCTTGACCTCCATGTTTTCTTTTCTCCAGGCTTTTGTTTTGTGGGTTTTTTTGCCACATCATAACTTCTCTCACGTTTTTTTGTGTCGGCTGCTGCTGAACTTAGCTCTTAAGGATTACAACCTCTTAATTCCAGCCTGCTTTTGCCTCGCTATGGTCCAATATTTGAATCAACAAACCAGGCAAGAAGCCTGGGCAGGACTAGATTGAAGGAAAGGCACTTCATATCTATGTACATGCCACCAATATCCAAAGTTGTTTGTTTGCTACAGAGTCTCAGCTTTCATTTACAAAAAGAGTGAGCCCAAGAAGCTGAGCTTCTGAGAAATAAACATGTCCAATTGCTCTATTGGCTTCACCTGGTCTATGATTAATGACAGAGAGCAGTCTGGGACACACTGACCTCTGCCTCTCCAACAAGGAGAAGACCACAGGCTGGGAAGCCAGAGGTCACTAGTGCAGCAGGCCTAAAGGAGCAACCAAACCATATGCAGTCCTGTATAGGACTGAGGGAATACAGAACTCAGAGACAGAAAATTCATGTTTGAAAAGTATACAGACACACAGACAAGAACACATGCTGCCATCACGAACAGAACACAGAACATTGGCAGCATGTTTCTGGGGGTCACTGCTTGCAGCTATGGGTGCAGAACCCTCTAACACATTTAAGAGCAGGGTCAGTGAAATGCTTTATAGTCCATGACTTGTGACTTCCCTGAAGGCAGAGGACGTGAAAGCCAAACATGTTTTTAGTGTCGCCAGCACCTAAAGCAAAGAAAATCTCCTTCACTCTACTTCCTATTGATTAGGAAAGTCATTTCTCATCATCACTCAAAAGAGACCAATTGCACAGCTTCATCCTGCAGACTTCTCCTTTATTTTTGTCTTAAACAGAAAACATTGGCTTTAAATAAGACTGAGAAACACTGCTCAAGCAGGCAGAATTCAAGGGCAGACTGGAAAGCCCAAACAGCCCGGATAGCAGATTCCTCTCCAGTCACAATAAGCTGTGTTCCCTCTCTCTGCCTCCGTTTTCTGTGCAGCAAGAGGGTGAGAGCTGCTCCCTGCCACCAGGCAGTGCTGCCTCCTGGTCAGGGACAGAGAATGAAGCTTAGCACATGTTTAGCACTTATTAGGTAAGAAGATTACAGTTTGTATTTCTGCCCTCGCCCTTTTAAAATAAACACTCATTTTTCAAAACAGTTCACGGTGCAGCTTCCACATATAAACAGAACAGCACCTGAGCCAACCCACAGAGCATCTGCCCTCAGAAGCTGACTTCCCGTAAAACTCATAAATGAAGTGCTTAAAAGTCATAGAATATGCTCCTTACCACTGGGGGTCTGTAAATGATGGAGATCATGGCCCAAAATGACACATGTATAATGCAAGTGAGGTACAGGGAGATTGGTACCTGCTCCAGAGTCTCCACTATCCTTGTTCTTGGCTGCCCATCGATTCATCAGTGAATACTCTCAAGCACACAGCAGCTACCTATTTGGCTGGCAGTCTCCATGCCAAGGTTTTCCAGAGCCATGACCAACACAAGGGTGATATAGCAGTGATGCTAAGCAGATGTAGCATTGATTTTGCAACTCTGGAAACCAATCCAGTCTCAGAAGTACATCATCTCCCATCCTCACTTGAACCTTGCTTTGAGAATGATCCTCAAAACACCTGCTGTCCCCCCTCTCATACTAAGGGTTGCAGGGCAATGGCTATCATAGCATATCAACACTACAGCCACAATCATTAAATCAACATGTTCTAATGTAAAAAATGGCATATGCGGATGTAGACAAGATGGTTTGAAGCAGGTCACTGTTAAAGGCAGCAGAACTGACCTTGAAGGGTGGCTGATGAAGCTGCGAGCCCAAAGTGAGTCCTTGCTCTGAAGGTCCTACCCAATCCAGGGAAGCAGAGACAGCTCTCCGCAGTCTAGTATCTCTGCATGTTTCTTTCCAAAACATGCAAACAGCTCTATTCCTTCTATGCTTTCACGTCTTTTCTCCTCACCATGTCAAGAACTTGAAGAGCCCCGTATTGACCTTCAGTCTCATAGATCCAGCTGCTAACGGGAAGTGCAGAGAGGGAATGCAGGAAATCTCAAGTTCTTGTGAACTGCAATTCTCTTACCCACCTAGGAACACTCTTGTACATTTCTAGGATGAAACTTACTGTGGCAACGGCTCGGCCCACACGAACAATTCCAAAATCATTGGGATCCAGGAACTTGTTGCCATACAGATAGATGCCAGAAGTGGCTGCTGTCAACGAAGCAAGTTTCAAGGCCCTTCGTGCCATGGGTGATGAGCCCTGCCAAGATACAAAATAGCAACTATAACATCTGAGAAGGATATAGTGATCTAATGCCTATAGCCCCGAGGGACCTGGCAATCCAAGTTTTAATTACTCCTTGCTGATGCATTGCTAGCATGCCCTCAGGCAAGAGCTCAAGCAATCATGCAGTAACCAAAAGCAAGCTCTGACTCCATTGCGATTTCTAACTCAACGGTGTCTACGGGCCACAAAGCCAGAAGTAACTCATTGCGATAGACCTTGAGAACTCACAACAAAATATTTGCTCATGGCCCCAGATGCTTTACAAAGAGAAACAACAGGTGGACAGGGACAAGGGAGCAAGCGCTCACCAAAAGTCAGCAGTAGGCCTCATCTTCACTGAAAATGTTTTGAAGATATCCCAGAACAGACCCATCGCAAGGGACCAAGGGAAAATCAAAACAAGCAAGGTTTAAAAAGAGCTCTTGCAACACCAAGAGCACCCAAAAACTTGTTGGGAACTCTACCAGACTGGCTGTCAAAGTGCCTTGCTGCTGGTGAGCTGTGGGGGCACAGTCACACGCAACACAGGGGATGGGGAACTGCTCAGAGTGACCAAGCAAGACTTGTTTTATCATCATCACCATCCTGTTCAAGTGCCAGGTGGGGGCTGCAGAGGCAGAACAGACATCTGTGGGAACCAACAGCCTAATCCTGGCCCTGTCACAGGCCCAGCACAGGCCTCGCTCCTGATGGTGGGGAACAAATGCATTTCCCACACTAAGCACTTCGGAGCACCGCAGCATATAAAAATAGCGTGAACATGTAGATCATTACACGTGTTAGACGTGTAATAATCTCCATGTCACTTTAGAGGATTCAGATCTGAAAAAAAAAAGTTACAAATCAGATATATTTTTCTTTCCCTACCCATTGACTGGCATTGGATAGAAAAGATGATCGACCATTCTTTCTGCTTACACCCTGAACCAAGAGTGACGGTTCACTCACTCTGCAAGCGCTCGAGAGCACCCTCTAGAGCACAGGCTTTTACCTTAGCCAGATGGAGTCCACCTACTCTTAGACTTAATTGAGAAGCTTTCCTGCTTTTGTGAACCTTTAGTGGGGTCAGTCTGGCTCATGCCTTTTCTCTTGGAAGCCTTGTAAACAAAAAATACATGCAGTGACACGGGCCAAGCCTTTCAAAAACACCTCACAAGAACACAATCAGCAAAATAGGCTAATATAACACAAGAGACCTCTGTACATGAACCTTAGCTGAACTTTATTATTTCCTTTTATTTCCTTACAAGCCCTAGGTAACTTTGAGGCAAAAAAGCTGAGACACATTCTGCCAGCATCAGTCAGAGCTGCCTGCAGTACCCCAGCTCTTTCTCCTCTCACAAGGCTTAGCTGGCTGATCATGACTCCTCTGAACCCACGATCAGATTCAAGAGAAAATAAACCTGGCCCCTTGACTACAGCCAAATGAACATGCACTACAAAAAAAAAGGGTGCTCTCCTCCCATGACCTGACTGAAATTCTAGAAATTCTGGGTATCTTACTGGAGGACTGAGCTCGTTTGTACAAAAATTTCTTGTATCCTCTGTCACCTTCAAAAAAACATTTTCTGCTAAGTGTTTTAATTAAACCATTTCTGCTCCTTTTTTTTTTTTTTTTTTGTAAAATTTCATTTATTGGAAGTGAAAGGTGCAAACAGTGACTTTTTTTAAACACAGAAAATATGCCTCTCTCTTTCATTATTCTTAGCTTCACCTTCTTTATTACCAAAAGAACATTTGCTTGAAAGCAGGATGCAAGTCCATCTGTTCTTGCATCTTATTCCTACCTGAAGCTATAATCTGCAGCTCCTGACATCACACCTATTCCCATACCCGCCAGCTGTACATCATGAACAGAAGATGGGAACTTTAGGTAGCAAATAAACAGGCAGAGCAGCTGAGCTCTTCAGCAACAAAGTTCTTACTTTCATGTTTGATGTGTTGTATCAATAAAAAGGGAATAACTAAAAGCCCTCCAATTTAAGGTATAGAAATGGATTGTCAGAAATCAACTGTATTTCAGTTTTCCACAAGGTGCTGAGGAGCCTTTACAACACCCCCAGGGGCACCTCAGAGACCTCGTCAGCTGTGAAATTCGCCTCACAATGTCACCGCCACTCGTTATTTAGGCCTGCACTGATAAATCACCCTGCTCCTTTCTCGTGCTGGCTTGACTTCCACACGACTCCACACACACGAGGTGCCCTTTCCCCTCAGCCGGGCACTCCTCAGCCCACCCGGGAGCGCTGGGACGGGCGGGCGGTTGCCGGTGTCCCGCCGGAGGGGGCTCCCTCCAGGCCCAGCACCGCCGCCCGCCCCGGCGCGGCCGCACTGCCCGGCAGACCGCGCTCCCCGGGCCCCGCCGGGACCGCACAACACCCGGGGGCCGCCGCAGCCACCCAGCGGGGCCGATTCGCCCCGCGAGTTCGCGCCCGCGCCGCAGCAGCGCGGCCAAGGGCTCCCCGTGAAGGACGCCAGGGGCCGAATCCGGCTGCTTTCGGTTCTCCCCGGGGTGTGCCGTGCCCCCCGGCGCCCCCCGCTCTTAGAAACAACCCCAGCCCCGCCGAGCCCGGCGTCAACTCAGCCTCTGCGCCCGCGGCGGGGCTCGGCCGCCTGGGGCCGGCCGCCCTTGCCGGCGGCAGCAGCCGGGGCGCAGAAGGGCCGAACCGGGCCGGTGAGCCCGAGGCCGCAGCGGGGTGTGGGAGGGCAGCGGGGTGCGAATCCGTCCCCGCCGGACCCTCCGCAGCCTCCAGCACCGCGTCGGCCGCACCACCGACGCGCGGAGCCGGCACTTACCGCCCCGCCGGCACCGCGCGCTCAGCCGCCTGCGCCCCCTACGCTTGGCACATGGTACGTTCCTGCCCGCACGGCCTGCTGGGACATGTAGTCTTCGGCGGTGGCGTGGCAGTCGGGCGAGCGGCGGCCCCTGGGCGAGCCCGCCGGCCGGCGCTGAGCCTGCTGCGGGGGTGCGCGCTGCTCCCCTCGTAGCTACACAAGAGAAGGTGCACGGGCAGCACCCTTCCGTTCAGTGTACAACAGGGCAACACCATATCCGCTTTACCAGCGGGGCTCCCAGCCCGGCACAGGTGCCCCGAAAAGCCGTTTTCTGTGCTCTTAAAAAAAAAAGAAGATATGTGTTTATATATCTATATCTATATATAGATATATATATATATATACATATGTTTTCATACACCGGAAATCATGCGAGACGGTAGAAATACCAAACTCGGATACCAGAGCGTTCCCTTTCTATACCTGGGAGAGGTACTGGAGGGGCGCTGGTGCTGGATGTCGGTTTGACCAGGGCACCAAGTACGTTTTACCTTGTGAGTCTGCAACACGTCACGATATAGGTGCGAGCACAGCCACCTACGCAGCCACAGCGCATGGGCTGCAACACCGTGTCTGTTCACAGTGCTGAGCGAGCGCTCTCCCCACAGGGCTCCTGGCAATACAGTCGAGCACTCATACGGCTCCTGTTGAGCATGAAACAGTGTTGTCCATCATGCAGTCAGAGCCTCAAGGAGCGTAAATTTGATAGCATACACTATGCAGCTGTCCTTAGCTTTTATCATTTGGTGAAGTGTGTACATGGTTACCCAATATATTCTTATATTTAAGGGCGTAATTCCAAAGGCTAAAGAGATGTGCATCATAAGTATGTCAGAAATTGCTGTTCTCCACCCAAGACTATGATTCAGTACAACTGTGTTCATCAAGCTGTTGGCAACAAGGAAAATTATTGCAGAATGAAAGGAAAAAAAAAAAAAAGAGCTTTCTCTGCAGCTAACCTTTACCTCCTCACATAAGAAATGAAGGTTGTAATAAATTTTATCTTATTCAAGGTTCAATGCAAAAGCAATCTCTTCCCCAAAATCTTCTTGCAATAAAGATTATGATAAAAGAGAGAAAGAACGAAGCAGAGAATGAAAAAATGTTGCTGAATCATCATAAATATTGTAAGAGATTCATATTGCCTGGAGCAAATACCTAGTCTGATAGTCACCCACTTGAAACTTCGCATTTCTAGTTGAACTTTCCCCATATTGTGAAAAGAAGGAAACTCAATGTTGGTTTCAAGTCAGTATCTTTCTGATAGAACCTGCAATTCAGTAACACCTGGGAACCCACAGTGGAAAATTTTAAGTACTTGGGACAAAGTTAAGGACATAGCTATCAAAGTTAATCCCTAATAGTTTAAAAGGATGCCAGAGACCAAAACCAGAATGAACCCAAAAAAGTTTGTAATAATTCTCTGAGAGTTAAAGTTTCCAGCAGGGTTCTGGAAACAATGACACAAACCCAGGAAAGCATCACCATACTGTGTTACCATTCATATTTGCAGGGATACAGCTGCACCCAAAAAGGTAGAGACAGGGCAAAAAGGGATCTAGAAACACTCAGATTATGAAGGAAAAGGTCTCAGCTTCTAGAAGGAGGAGTAATAAACTGGGACATTATGCTCAAGGAAAGATCCTGATGACCAGCTTCTCCTCCAGGACGAAAAGGTTTTTCATCCAAGCCCTGTGAAAAGTGCTGTAAAAGTAAGCTTCTCCCTGCTTGTGGGACAACAGCATGTCAAAGATTTTCCTAAAAGACCAAAGCAACATTGGAAATATTTGCTGGGTGTCCCTTTTGTTTCCATTTGGCTTCATTTCACTTTTGTTTTCCCTACTTGTCCCCTGCAGCAGACATTAACAGAACTGCCTGCACAACGTGGGCTCCCTCACAAAGCAGCTACAGGTTATGAAGGGCAGAGTTAAGGGTGATCACCTGCCAGCACACTGAGGATACAGGATACAGGATATATATGAGGATACAGGATACATGCTCAGTTGCTGCATCAGCCACATCATGGCAAAAGTGGTTATACAATTCAATAAGTTTCTTCCCCTCTTGGACAGATAGGGGCTTTTGAACATCACTTACCTGCAGGTGCAGTGAAGCATCCCAGCTTAGTCTTGGACCGTTACAAAATGCCTAGGAAAGACTATTTGTTGGAAGGAAGCTTTATGTTTTAGAGGATGATGTTAAAAAAGGAAGAAAATAAAAAGTGAGGGAGCCATGCATGTGATGAGAAAATAAGAGAGAAATAAGTGCAGGCTGAACATGAAGTAACCACTCTGAATCACAGAATAAAATAAGCTTAGAAACATGTGAAAAATATCTACTCCTGTACCTACTACCACCTGTGAAAGTTTTGCTATAGATTTTTGTGTTTGTAAATTCACAACCTCCATGGCTCAGGATGATACTAGGTGTATTAGTGGGGTATCCATTTAAAACTACTGTGCTACTGCATATAAAAATACAAAATAGAGATTGTATCCTCAGCACAACCACTGATTGCTGATCACAGCTCGCTGCTTCCACCCAGAATGCTTAGGACTGCTGCCCAGGGTATCAATCCCTGCTTTAACCGCTGGATCACACGTGTTGGCAAAGGGAGCGGATCAGTATCTGATTTTTGATGGCCTCTCCTGGAAAAGCTACGGGAGGTAACTTCAGATTAATTCTGTTCCTTGCAGCTCTTGGTTAAACAGGCTGACTCTGGGTCTGCTGTGCAGAGGGAGTTGGAAAAAAAGAGGCTTTTGTAGTATAACAATGCTGTGTGCCGATGTGCAGTGGGCAATTATGTAACCAACGCTGAATCTTTCTATAATTAGAACAAGCACCTAGTTAGAGTGATCAGAGCTCTTTTGTGTGAGCCTGCACGGGGGTAGCAAGAAAGAGCTTGGCACAAAAGAAAGACGCTGGCTTGATTTCCCTTTCCCTTTCAACTGGTGAATAAATTAAATCTCAGATTACCCCAAATTGCTGTGAAAGATGAAAAGCAAAAAGCATTTCCTTTTCATTCTTGTTGAAAACATTTGCATACCAGGTGTGAATCTCATGTAATGCAGAAACAAACCCAAGGACTCAGGGCCTCTCTGTCCCAAGCAGCTGAGCAAGAGGAGCAGCCAGACTGCCTGAACACAGGACAGAAGGTCAGTATCAACCCTCCCTGCTGAGAATCAAACTCTTTTTTTATATTCCCTTTGGTGAAGAACATGGTGAGATATCTGGAAAGTCTCACTTATACCAGACATTCCTCATGTACAGGAGGAGGCACAAGAAAAGAGAAACAATCTGAGAAAGCAGGTGATCCTCTCTGATTTTGTGGGCCCAGAGAACTAGTTTAACAAGGAGACATGGGGAGAAATTGCTACCAGTGCAGTGGGAAGAACAGCTTGACCCAGCAGATCCTTTTTCACTCTTCTGCTCTGTCCTCACATTCTGCAGATGGTCAGCAACAGAAATACTGAGGCAGATCCATCTTCTGAAGCTGTAAACAAGTTCAGCTCTAAAAGTCACTGTAGCAATGCCAATTCATACAAGTTGAAGATCCAGCTGGTGGAATCTCTGCTGCTAGAGATCTGTACTTCAGAAATATTTTCTGATTCTTTTCTGGTTAGTTCAGGTCACCAAAATAAATATTACAGTTATCTCTGTATAAGGCTTGACAGATGTGCAAATCAACATGGAAGACAGGAAGCAAAACAACCTACCTGGAGCTAATTCCAGAAGGAAGCTTAACATAGTCTCACAGGTCTCCTGCTAGGCCAAACCCACACACAGTCTTGGTCCAGCTTAAACTGGAGATTAGCAGGTTTTGCTTTTATATCAGCAACAGAAAGCTCAGAGCTGACTCTGGGAGCCATCCCATTTTAGAATAGGGTCTTCTCCCCAATCATTGTACAGAGCCAGTATCTGGATAAGGCATCTCTCAAAAGAAACATACCCATTGCTCCAGGTCCTTCAGTCCCTTTGAGTCAGCAGTGACCAATGTCAGAATGTGACAACAGAAAGTGATGTGCTGCTTGGAGAGCTGTGCTTCAGGTGAGCTGCAAAATCCACTCCTACTAGTACTTTGTTCCTTCAAGGCCTTTGCTCAACCTTGTTGCCCAATATCAGTTTAGACAATTGTATGCCATGTCCATACCTATGTCTTATAATTTCTGTTGGCAAAAAAATTCCACTTTACTTTTCTGAAGCTGTTGGTGGCTAAAGGATACTCCACTTCTTCTTCCAGGTTGCTGGGAAGTGTCAGTTGCCCACCGTGTCTTATGTTAAAAGATGGTTATTATCCAGGAGTGGAATGCTTCCAAAACATTTGCAAAACACCCTGGAGTCTGGAAGGTGTTACAGAAGTACATGAGATCATTTTTGCCTATCTGAGAAAGTGTACTTTTCTACAAAGTAAAACAAATAATAGAAATTAAAACAGCCTCCCTTCCAGTCATTCCAGATAATACAGACATGGCTTGAAGAATCTAAAGATTTTTATGAAAGCACTAATAGACCTTCTGATCTTTTTCCCCCAGCTATAATTATTCCTTCTAAATGCTGCCTGTAGCCTCTAGGGGACTGTGAAATGCAGGGGTTGCTGATGTGGCTGAATCTTTCCATCAAGGTAAATATCTTATTTTTCGCTGTTTAGCATCTTACCTGTGGCATAATTTATCCCTTGAGTTGAGAAGTGTTGTTTATTTTGATATTTTTTATCCCACAATGTGCAGTGACTGTTAGGCATACAAATGTCTGATATTAACAATAGCTTATTCCATTACTTTGTATTGTCATCTTCCTTTGTTACAAGATATTTCATGAACCATTTAATTCTGCATTTGCAAATGTGAAAAGTGCTGAAGTAGATAAAAAAGGTGCAGGGGATTTAACAGCCTAAATCTGCCCCAAAAAACTATTCTCAAAACCAGTTGTGGTATACACATCAAACTAAAAATGTCACTGCTGGCAGTCACACCAAGGATTAAGTCCTCCACAGAGCCTGAACCCCTTACTCACCACACAGAGGATCATCTTGGTGTGATCATTCTGGGAAAAGAGACGTATGTGAAGACCTGATAGTGTTACTGTCCAGAAACGCTAAGCAAAAAATATAATAATAAAAATAAAAAGGAGATCAACCTTCTTTCTTAGAGACAGACATATATTTGGGGAAAATGTGTTTAAGGATCTCAGAGCCATTCCTTGCCTAGTGTTTCCTCTTATTGGAGCTCTGCAAGAGCTGGTGTCATTGAACCATTACCAGGTCTGGTCCAAAAAAAGTCCAGAACTAGGAGACTAGGAGACACAGGAAGATGCACAAAGATGACAAATTCACGAGTCAGAAGAGAATATTAACTTCTCTTGTCTGGTGCTGTATATACTGGGGGACATTATGTTTCACTGGCTGTTCCTGTATGAGCTCTGGTTGCTCAGGCTTGTAATAATGGAAGTGTCTCTTCCCAAGAGACTTCAGACTTTATGAGAAGATGATGGATTGGAAAGTGAACACCTCCCAGAGTTTTCCGGAGGTTAATCACTCCCATTGTTAAATATTTCTGCCTAATTTCTCATTTTAATTTCCCTAATTTCCATTTCCAGTCACTGGTTCTTGTTTTTTCTTCCTCTATGAGAAAGTGCTTTCAGATCTTCCATTTCTAACTTGCATAGGTACACATATGAAATGATCAAATATCTTCAAAATCTTTTTGTAACGAGCAAAACATACTAAATGTTTTAATTTGCTTACTCAGATCATTTCTCCTTGTAATGTAATTGACAATAAGAACAGATAAATGGAGTTCACCTCATCCTAATTTTGGAATACAACATTTACCTCTTAAAAGTTCACCACAAAGCAAGTTTACTTATTTGATTTCCCCTAGTTGCTTCCAGTCAATAATAGCTTTATATTATCTTTGTAGTCTTCTGTCCTGGTTTTGTTAAAAACCAGGTTTCTCTTTTAGTGAATTTTGCCTGTTAGCTAAAGCCTTCATATTAGCTGCATTTTCCTGAAGAACTAGATACATGTTTTGGTAAACCTAGCAATGGAATGCAAACTTATTGATAAGCATGGATGGACATCTCACAAGAGGGGCAAGGAGAAACTGATGACCAAGAAACTGACCAACGGAGTATAACATCCCATTCAGCTGAATACTTCATATAAAAGTGGGAGATCACGAGGATCTTGTCCCTTTTGCCTTATGGCCAACATTAGGAGAGGACCTTGCTAGTCGTCCCTGATAACTGAAGCCTAGTGACAGACTGAATCCAGCTCCGGTTGGCTGCAGAGTCCAATCCAGGACTTTGGGTGCCGGCTCTGCAGTTGCTGAGACTTTCAAGATTGGTTTTGTATATTTTGTATTATTTTCTCTATTCTTATTAGTAGCATTAGTAAAACATTGTTAATTTTTCCAACTCTCTTCTCTCTGTCCTCCTTTCCCTCCCGATCGCCTGTCCTGAGTGGGAAGCGGGGAGAGAGAGGGGCAAAAGGGGGAAGTGTGTGGGGGAGAAGAGGTTAACAATACATCTGCCAGGGTTTTATTGTCACCCCACAATCTAAACCCTCGACATCTTCCAACCCTATTCAGTCTTCCAGCATTGTTTTACAAACTTGAACACTGGGACAAAACGAAGTTCACTATGTCCCTACTTACACATCCGTGGGCTGCACGTGGCTTTTTGTTACTTCATAGCACAAGAAATTCATGCTAAGCTGCTTCTCTCTCATAACCCCCCTGAATCCTTTTTGGAATCCCTGTTTTCCAGGACAGTCTGTACTTAACCCCCTATTTCTTACTTCTAGACACAGAAGTTTGCACAATGTGGTATTGAAACACCTTTTGTTTTAACATATCCCACTTACCAAGTAATCTACCTCACCCTGGATGATTCTCCTCTCAGTGTTACAGCCTTTCATTTTGACATCCGCAAATTTTATCTACAGCAGTTTCATACTATTGCCAGCTGATGAAAATGATGACTAGTATAAGTCATAGTGTCTGTTCCTCTGTAATTTCCTCAGGAATACCCTTACACAGCATTGATCCACTGCCTACAATTCCTTTGCTCTTTGAAATGCCAACCAGTTGTCCACCCAGATAGCATACGTCTTCAGGTGTTGCACAGTGCTAATTCTTTAATCAAAACATCATGAGAAGCAGAAGGCAGAAGTAATGGAAGGTGTACAAGGTCTAAGGACAACTATGTGAATGATACATTTATTTCACCTGGTGGCTAATCTCACACAGAAACTGAACTGTTTTCTCAGTTGAAGAACAAAATTGGAAAACTGATGAACAAATAACAAACAAACCACGAGCACACCAAAAGACCATTCTGCATTAAAAAAGAAGGTATTCAGTCAGAAAGTAAGCACATTCTGGTTTTAAGAATTTTCCCACTTTCAAAGAAGTAAGCACATTCAGACTACACTTGGCCAACAAACATTGCTTTACAACAAAGTCTGAATGGTCCATTTTGAAAATGTTGCAAAGATTCAAACTTTCCAAACTTCCCACAGTTTTTGAGTTCAGAACTTCTCAAAAACAAGTTGTGTTTTTTTTTTTTAATGCCACTAAACATTTTTGACCAGTTAAACCACGTATGTAAGCATTCTCTAGGTAATGCAGGGCAAGGACAAGAAGTTATTCACAGCTGGATTAGAAGCATATGCATGAAATAAAGACTATGATATGTTTACAAAGCCATATGGTTTTGAATAAGCTTCTACAGCCCCTTTGTACCATATGGTCCACTCTTTCCAGTGCTAAGAGCCTTACATATTCACAGACTCAAAATTAGCCAACTCAGACACCAAAATTAAACCAGAAAGAGTTTCAAGGGGAAGAAAATAAAGTCTTAAAACAAATCAGTGTTTCTTATAGCCAGACAGCTATAAACAGCTGCAAGCATGAAGAGCTCACTGTCTGCAAAGAGAAAGTGACTGCACCAATCTAAGAACAAGCTATGAGACTGAGGAAACCAAAGGAGCATTTGCCTCGTGCAGGAGCTTAAGCAGATTGCTCACATACAATTTTAACTTCTAAACAATAATTTTGTACTGTGGCTGCCATATAAACTGTTGCAAAATAGCTCACAAAGTTGTATATTTACCATACAACACTAAAAATGCCTCACAGCAAAGGAAGAAGGAGAAACATCAAAGTAGGAAGGAGAAAAGATAAGTTTTTCAGCTGAGACTAGTATAACAGCTGGAGAACAGATACCCAGGCAACTTCCAATGGTGAGAGTAGGCTCCTGAATCAGGAGGCAATATTGCCAGATGTGACAACAGCAATTCTGTAACTAAAAGACGGACAGAAATGGGTAGGAAAGATGATGGATGAGTTTTGCTCAGGAAAATTATTGATAAACAATACAAGTCAAAGTCTTGTATCCTTAGCTTTGTTTAAAGTGTTCATAAGAGGCCAGCTGCCTCAGAGTGAAGGGGAAGCATCTGTCATGCATAGAAGTGATGACACACTTGCTGTCACCACAATGCAAACCCAAAGTCTGATTCCCACTGGAGATGATGTGAGTTTTGGCATAGAAAGACTGCAACAAGGCTGTCCTTACCTTCCTCCAAATCTCCCCCATCCTCAAAACTGTAGCAAATGAATTTAGTCTGCAGGACTGGTCTGCCCTGCAGATTAGACAACAAAACAGACACAATGACTAGAAGACTGCAAGATGGACATTTAGTGTGCCTTATAATCTTCCTGCCTCTTACGGTAAGATTTTTTTATTTCTAATAAAGATTGTATTTATTTATTAATCATTCTACCCCTTTCTTCTCTGTCTAGCTTGTTTTGCTTCCAGATGAACCATACCTAATAAAATGGGACTCTTATCACTTTGACTCACTAGATGCTAACATAATGATAGCAGTTACTAATTAATAACTAAATTTCAGTGTTTATTATATGGTGACATATACTACCACTTCAATACAAATATTAATAGCAACCTACCCACGTGAATCTCCATCCAGCTCCCATCTACTACAACTCCTTGACAAATATTTTTCATTATTCCACCTTTTGATTATACTCTAAAGAGTGCATCTCTTGTTGTGATTTAATATGTAACATATGGATTCCCATTAAACACAGAGAGTACAACTCCTGGCATTTAATGTGGGAGCTTTTATTTTAAATCAGTATATTTTTACACTACTTTCAATCTCTCTTCTTTCTTTCTCTCTCATGTCCCAATTCAATATCTAAGTCTCAGATATCAGAGTAAGAAATTTTATTCCAATCTATTTGCTCTATATTTTCGGCTTTTTAACTGGACACCTACAGCTAGATGCACCATAAAGTTACTGAACTTGTTGTAAACTAACAGATGTCAGAAAAAGAAAGAGAGAAGGAAGGAGGGAAGGAGGGAAGGAGGGAAGGAAGGAAGGGAGGGAGGGAGGGAGGAAGGGAGGGAAGGAAGGGAGGAAGGGAGGAAGGGAGGGAAGGAGGGAGGGAGGGAAGGAGGAGGGAGGGAAGGAAGGGAGGAAGGGAGGGAGGGAGTGAAGGAGGGAGGGAGGGAGAGAGAAAGGAGGGAGGGAGGGAGGGAGGAAGAGAGGAAGGAAGGGAGGAAGGGAGGGAGGGAGGGAGGAAGAAAGAAAGAGAGAAGAGAGAGAGGAAGAGAGAGAGGAAGAGAGAGAGGAAGAAAGAAAGAGAGAAAAGAGAGAAAAGAGAGAAAGGGAGAAAGGGAGAAAGAAAGGGAGAAAGAAAGAGAGAGAGAGAGAAAGAGAGAGAGAGAAAGAGAGAAAGAAAGAGAGAAAGAAAGAAAGAGAGAAAGAAAGAGAGAGAAAGAGAGAAAGAAAGAGAGAAAGAAAGAAAGAGAGAAAGAGAGAAAGAAAGAGAGAAAGAGAGAAAGAGAGAAAGAGAGAAAGAGAGAGAAGAGAAAGAGAGAAAGAGAGAAAGAGAGAAAGAGAGAAAGAGAGAAAGAGAGAAAGAAAGAGAGAAAGAGAGAAAGAGAGAAAGAAAGAGAGAAAGAGAGAAAGAAAGAAAGAGAGAAAGAGAGAGAGAAAGAGAGAAAGAGAGAAAGAGAGAAAGAGAGAAAGAGAGAAAGAAAGAGAGAAAGAGAGAAAGAAGGAAAGAAGGAAAGAAGGAAAGAAGGAAAGAAGGAAAGAAGGAAAGAAAGAAAGAAAGAAAGAAAGAAAGAAAGAAAGAAAGAAAGAAAGAAAGAAAGAAAGAAAGAAAGAAAGAAAGAAAGTGTATTTGTCCCGTTTCTGTCGCAGCTGTGCCCAAGGGACCTTCACGGCTCCGGTCACCCAGACTACGGTTCCCATCACACACTGCGGGGGTGGCGCATGCGCAACTGCTGCCCCGCCCGCCCCCGCCTGCCCCCGCCTGCCCCTCCCCTGCCCCGCGGCCTGGCGCCGGGGAAGACGACGGAGGCGGCAAGATGGCGCTTACCAGGTGCGTTTGGCCAGCCTTAGCTAGTCTGGATGGGTGGCTGTGCTCCCTGGCTTGCCTGCGGCTTCCCAGCCGTCTTGCGAGGCTCCGGCCGACAAGAGAGGCCGCGCTAGGGAGCGCGCTGCGAGGCCGCGGCCTCTCCTGTGCGCTGGGCCCGCCGGCCGGGGAGGAGGCCAGGCCGCGGCCTGAGGGAGGGCGGCGAGGGCCGAGTCGGGGCTGGGCGGGCCGGACCACCTGGCTTGTGCTGCTTTGTCGTGCCCGGGCGTGAGGGGTGTTTGGCGCTGCCTGTGGGTCAGGGCTCTGCCTCCGTGGTGTGTGTTCTGCGGGCAGGAGGAGCTGCTGTGCCTCGGCGGGGTGGCCAGGGGTCTCCCCCGTGAGCGAGGGCGAAGGGTGTTTGTGGTGAGCCGCTGCATCTCTCGCACGCCCCGGGGGTGCAGCTTCGGCGGTCTGCCCTGCAAGGCCAGCTCTCTCGGAGGGGAACGCGGCCTTAGACAACACGGAGAAGGGCCCCGCAGTCTAGACGAGGTGGAAAATGGGAAGTCAAGAAATTATGTTTCGACTAATTGGTCTTGGCCAGGAGGTATCTGGAGTTACGGAAGGAGCTTGTTGACAGATCTTTTTTGTAGGCGTTTGCCTTGAGAGAAAGGAAGCGCAAGTCTTTGGGACTAAGGGCTTGTTTTCTTTTTCTGCTCCGTAGTGGTGGGGAGAATACACAGTGCTGTGTGACATTTTTGTCAAAGAATGGGCATTGTTACACACTTGCATTCCAACAAGATGTGAATGTGGTTTAATTTAACATCAGATTTTGTAGGGATCTTCTAGAATGTTGAGGAAGCACACATTGTTTTTCCCCCTGTAATCACAGGAGGTATTGCCCACTGGTTTATGAGAACAATACTCAAATTTCATAAATTGTTTCTTAATCTGCATGGAGTGATTGTAGAGAAAATAATAATTTAGTAGTAGACTGAAGCATAAGTGAGTGTCACTGCGTGAAATTATCAGAATTAACTTTTTATGTCTCTCTTTTTTTGGTGGTGACTGTGGGTGTGCAGTTTCTTACCTGCTCCAACCCAGCTGTCTCAAGACCAGCTTGAGCTAGAAGAAAGAGCAAGAGCTCAAAGATCCAGGCAGACTGCTCTAGTCTCATCACGAAGGGAACCTCCCCCATACGGTTACCGGAAAGGATGGATACCACGGGTGCTAGAGGTGGGTATTTAAATTCACATTGTAGTAGTAGTGTCTCTCCTCATGTGTGTGTGGGGGAAGTATATTTTCTGGAGTAGAAATAAAGCTGTTAGTGAGGGAGAAAATTGTTAGAGTTGGAAGGAAACTTAAAAATTTGTCAAAAATTCATTGTTTAAGTATGTTACTGGAAAAAAGGGTTCTGGACAATGATCTGTGTATTTAGCTGTAATCCTTGCCAGTTTAATGTAATTTCATCTGGAAGTGTCAAAAGGTAGAAGGGAAAACACAGATGGATAACTCTGATTACAAAATTGTTTTAGTATAGTTTCTCACTGAGCCACAAAAGATTTTGAAATGGTACTTGATAATAACATCTGAGACCTGCTCTGGTAAGTCAGAAGTCAGTGTTCTTAGGACAAGGCATGCTGTTGAGGTTTTGATACATTAATTCGTGTGTGATCCTGCATTGTCCCCAAATGCCATCCTTTCATGACCTGGTGACAGCCTTGCCTTCATTTATGCTTGAGTTCCATTTTTGTAAAGATGGACCCAACACTACCATGGTGATGCATTAGTGCAAGAGCAGGTGACTTCAGGTAGTAGTTCTGGCCATTCTCTAAAGTAAAACATTTTTATATAGGTTCAGCATTTAATAAAGTGTATGATGTTAAAAATTATACCTTCATTTTAGTTTGATCCCTACATGGTTTATTACTAAAGTTAATATTCTAGTGCTTTTACTTTTTAAGTGGTAGCAAAAGAACTTCTTAAGAAATCAGTTGAAGATTTTCAAGAAGCTTCCAGCATCTCTGGGCCACAAAGTGATATGCATGCCAAAAAGACTGTTAAGGGCTCCTTTCTGCCTCAGAAATAAATGCAGATTGTTGAAGAGCTATAAATGTTTCCAAAGTATAAACTTTGTCCAGTGATTCTGGAATACTATAATTGAAAAAACAAAATCTGTTCTTAATAGATCAAGAGTTATGCAAAAATATGAGGAATGACGTGTTTTGTTCTGCCTAATACTTGAACACTGATTCTGTTGAATGTGGGACATTGAGTGGAAGATTCTTTGCAGAGAATAGTTACTGCAAGATGTCTATGCACTTCAGTATCTTTTCTTTCAGTAAATTCTGTAGTCCCATGTCTCTCTTACCAGGTAAAATAATAAAGTTACTAGAGCATTCTGGCAATGTTTTGTTAAAATCAGTCCATTCTTTCATTCAATTTTCCATGTGTGCAAATGTTATACCATTATTTTTGTGTTTCATTCACTATTTCTTTTGTGTAGGATTTTGGAGATGGGGGTGCTTTCCCGGAAATTCATGTGGCCCAATATCCATTGGATATGGGCCGAAAGAAGAAAATGTCCAATGCTTTGGCTGTGCAGGTGGATGCAGAGGGAAAAATAAAATACGATGCAATTGCTCGACAAGGACAATCAAAGGACAAGGTAAGATTTCTTTAGTATGTAGGCTGACATGTATATTTGGAGAAGTGATATGTACGCATCACATATACTTAAACTCATTGATCTGGTATTAGATAAATGGATTGCCTCCTTGAGCTACAGTCCTGCTTTCTTAAAGTTAGACAGACATGGGCATCACTATGTGATATTCTCCCTTATGTAATGAAAAGGTAAGGCAAAAATGGTGAGAGCCTCTACTCGAAACTTACCTGATAGCTCAGTAGCTTTCATTGGAGAGCTTTCCAGTGAAGGCAAGAAACTAGAAACTGACCTGATCGCAGGCAGTCTCATTTCAGTGTGTAGAGATGGGGGACAAAAACAACAACAACAATCACCACACAAACAAGAAAACACAGTCCAGCTTTCAGAATACTACACCTTTTGTCTTGCTCATTTAGCATTTGAAGCTCATGGCTGTTTTCAGTATTGAGTGATCTCTCAATTTTTTTATTTTTTTTTTTTAATTGTAGCAGAAAGTATTGCCAGTGGTTATACTCCAAAATTGTTGTGTTAAGTTCATTGATGGCAAGATTCTCATCGAGTTCAATGGTAGCCAGCTTCAGTTTCCTGTATACAGTTGCCTTTTTGAAAATGAAAAGATGACACTTTATCTAGAAGTCCTAACTAGTACTGAGGAGACCAATTACTTGGGTCTCTGACATTGACTTTGAGGAGTATCTGCGTCTGTCTTTTTAAACGTAACAGTAGACTTCATTACAACTTGAATTCTTTTAAGCAGGAGTTGGAGACTAAAAAACTGCTAAGCCATGACCAAATGTTTGACCAGCTGCTTGTTACAGCAAGCATCTCCTGTAAAGAATAGGCTAAACCAAAGAAAATCTAAAAAGAGGGTTAACTTCAGAGGGTTTTTTAGTGGAAATATATGAATAGCTGTTTTCAAAATAATTTGACTTGTCCAGCTTTAATTTAGGATGCCTTGAAAAGTTTATTGGTGTGTAAAATGCCTCATGTGTTACTGTTCATAAGGAAGGGAAAAAAACTATCTAAACAGAAAAACAAAAGGTGAACTTTACCTCTCAAACAAAAAATAGGGTGAGAATTCTAAGAATATCAGAGAATCTATCTTTTTTTAACAGATCATTTTGTTGTTGTTTTAAATTGAGTGTCTTTATTTATCAAGAGGAAGGTACTAAAATATTAACTACTCTTACAGAATCTTGTAATGCAAAATATTTGATACTTGATACTAAATAGAAATTTGACTTATCCCAAAGCAGAAAAAGTAATTTGGAGTAGATAAGTAGAAAAGAATTAATAATTGTACTGATAAACACAACAAGAAAAACAAAACCAAAAAAATACCATCAGCACAGTGTAGCTAAACCCTAATTTGTACAACTTGTTAACTACATCCTTGCCTACCTGTAGGATGAGGTTTAACATTCATACAATCGAACTGCTCAGATAGGGATCTAAGTATGTTTGAAAAAGAACTGGTAATGATAGTATGCCTTAGGCAAAAAGTGACTGATCTTTCATTGTGCCTTCTTTGGTTCAGCATCAGGAATATACGTAGAAAGGTAAAGTTAACATTTGTCACATTCAATTAATGAAGATCTGTACCAGCATTCATTCATTCATTTCCATATGGCATCTATAAGGAAGCAGTAATATTCTCATTTTGTGGCTGTACTCACCAGGATGGAAGAAATGAGTGGTTTTTCCAAAAGCGGACTCTATAGAATTGGTATTGGGGTTTCCTAAGCCCAAGCTCTGCCTTCTGGAGCATCTTGGTTCTGATTGCATCCAGCTGGATGTAAATGCTAAGGATAAAAATTAAGTATTGTGGTTCAAGGGTCAGGGTAAAACTGAGGGAAAATGAGATATTTGAAACAATTTCACTACTATTGCTTGGTGTGTTTTGCAGGAGGGAGGAAGCATTAGCAGAGATCTCATAGGGAGCAGTTCTTCAATGATCTGTGTTGAATATTGTGGAATATTTTCTGTAGGAGAGAACTTCTGATAGTACATTGTCAGTAGGATTACATACAGAAGTTTCATTATCCTAAGAGCTGCAGTCATAATTCAAATAATTATTCAATCTTAATACTTAGAGCTAAGAGAAGTAGATACCCAGTAGCCTGCCAGAAATGAGATCGAGTTCCTGATCCTGTTCTATGAGCTACTTGTTTGGTCTGAGTTAAGAAGTAAATTTTGCTTTTGCTACAGCTTATGGATTTTTTTGAAGTTGAATTTAATATTCTGCCTTCCTGTAAAGGCAGCAGTTCCATCACCCAGCCCCTGTATCTTGGTGGCTTGTCAGCAGTTTCTGTTATTGCAGTGGTTCATCTCTCTTGCATCTGTTCCCTTACATATTTAAAAAATAGTTGCTTCAGAGAATTTTCCTTGAAAAATGCTGACATAATGAGATAGTTTGACAAGCCTCCTGTTTGAGGCTGGCAGAAAGTCTGCTAGACACAAAATGCTGGATAATGTTGATGAACCTGGACACATGACCTTATGGATCCGAGGATGGAGTGCCATCTGGTTGTCCAGAAGAAGGATTTCCAGCATTAGCTGTGTGGTTAGCTCTTGTACCTCTATAGATTCTTCCAATGCATTCTCTACTGATGTGACTAAAAGCCAGGCTAAAATAATGCATCAATAATGGATGTATTCTGGTGAGACTAATACCCTCTCGCCTTATTAGGAAAATAAGGACATATAATTGCTTCCTGTGTTTTTATTAAGACAGAAGAGAGAGTGAAATCAAGGAATGGAATTATTAGGTCCATTACTTTTTTCTGGCAAGGCTGATTTTTCTGTGCAGGAGTTGAATTTCTTCTTAGTGGCCCACGGCTGCAGCTTAGATGTTAAAGGAGAAAAAAAATCTTACCTACAGATTTTTCTCAAGATGGTGAACTCAACTGAAACATTCACAAGAGACTAGTTCCATTGTTGAAGGAACTCCTGTCACAGTGATAGAATGAGTTAAGAGAATATGAATATAACTAAAATAATCAAAAGTATGTAACTCATAATGTATTTACATTTGTGGTAGAGCTTGGTTTGAGAGCCTATTGCTATTTTTTTTTCTCTGGTGTGTGTGCCAGGCTTCCAACCAGGTAATTGTAATGGCTTCTAAAATATTATGTGCTTCATATGGAGAAACCGTTCTTTGACAAGGAAGGAATTCATTCTGGAATGCCTGCTGGTAGCTTCTCAATTTACATGTAGGATTGAGGAGTGCTGTACAGGACTGCTCTGGATATATATAATAAATTATGTTCAGGGGAGGGATTTATATATTACAAATGAAGACATTTCTGTCAAGACACTTGCCTCTATCAGGTGTCTGTGAAAGTCTGAGTGTGATTCATGTCTAAATCCTACCATGAGCTACCGTATTTTACACAACTAGTTAGGTAAGATTGTTCTGTTCCTGTTGACACAGGCATGCAGATTTCTAATTACTGCCTGTTAAAGCTCCCCCAGCCAGAGAAGGGATCGTCTAGCTGTACCAAAAATTGAGTGTTTTGTTTCTGCCTAGGAGATTCTGCTTTTCAGTAGCAATCAAAATGAAATATCTGAAACACAGGCTGATGCTTCCTTTTAAACTCCATAGATGAAAAATGGTAGTGAATGGGCATACTTTACATTGCTGTTAAAATAAGGTAAATATGTTGAAAAATAACACTGTGCAGCATATTTTTCTGCCTGCGTATAATGCTTCCAAAAAAGACTCAAATTAGAGCATTCAAGAGTATCAGGTTTTTGCTCAAGACAAAAATTAGGGTATTTTCAGGCTAGTTTAATCCATATTATGGATTTCTTCCACATTAATGCAGCTTGCCACTTGCATGCAATATTTTAGGGTTTAACTAGTTTGTGTAGCTCATTTGTCCCTCAGTGTACTGTGGTTTTAGAGCATCTCTTAGATTTTTTTTTTTTTTTTAGTTCTTTGTTTTCTGGAATACTCTGAGCTCTTTCAGCATACGTTGTTCTTCAGGCAGCAAGATATTTGGACTTAGAGTTAATTACTGTAGAGGAAAAGTGTTCTTCAGATGTTCTTCGTTCAGCATCTGAGAAGCCAGGATATTATTGGTACTAATTCGAAGGATTAAAATTTTAAGAGTGAAGGTTGAGAAGCAGTAAAAAGCTCTTGTATGACAAATTAACGCTGAGGCTAAAGGTCAGTCTCATAGCTGGATGTGTACTTTATGATTAACTTGAAATAATAGTTGTAATGACTTTTAGCCCTTTGAACTAAGACTTTTTAATGCTATTTTGCTGGACAAATGTGAAAAACGGATGTAACGCAATAATTTTTTCTTTGTAGCCATCTAATAATGTTATTTCCCCACATTGAAACATTGAAAATTGGGGTTTAAAGCTAGTCACAGCATGTTGTATGAAGACTGAAGTACCTATGTGAGGGAAAGTGTAAAGAAAATGTTTCTTAAGCATTTATTTTTTCAAGAACATAGCAAATGTAATGACATGAAAAAATCTAGATGCTAAAAACCAGTTTGTATCAAATTCTTAATTAATCATTGAAAACTGAAGTACAAATGTGGATTTTTCTGTCTGGGGAGCCTGAATAAGAAAAACAATAGGAAATGGAAGCAGGAAACTGGTGTCTAATCCGAGGTCTTAGAGTGATTTACGTTATTATATTTAATCAAATTGCTTCTTTTCTTCGATTATTCCATCTGTAAAATGCAGTCTAGAGTATATTCCTTTTCTGTGTGAGTCGTTGAAGGATATGTAATTATAATGCGTTTAGAGTTGTATGGAAGTTTTAATTAGTACCTAAGGTATAATCTAGGCCTGGGACATCTCCTTTGAAATGTGTACATTTATTCATATTTGCCAGCACTAATAAAATACACTGTCTTTCAGATTATTTACAGCAAATACACAGATCTTGTGCCAAAAGAGGTCATGAATGTGGATGATCCTGAACTGCAAAGACCAGATGAGGAGACAATTAGAGAGGTATTATATGCACTGATGTACATAGTTATCAGAGGTGTATTATGTGTCTTGCATTTGTGTTGAGATGCATTTTGTGGTACTTTTATCTTCAGATAACAGAGAAGACAAGAGCAGCCTTGGAGAAATCAGTTTCACAAAAAATTGCAGCAGCCATGCCAGTTCGAGCAGCTGACAAACTAGCTCCTGCACAGTACATTCGGTATGTAGTGCTGGTGGGTGTGCAGGGTGTTGCTACATGTAAAATTGATTAAAATTAGGATATTCCTTTAATTTCTGAGAACATAAATTCCTCTTGAGTTATGTTCTTCGGGAAATAATATGAAACTGGCTTAAGTATTTTGAATTAACCCGCTAACGATAACCTAGTTTGAAGTGTGTTGAAAAATGTCTTAACGTGTCATGAGTTGTGGCACGTTGTGGCGGGGTTATTATTAGAACAACAAAATGTAGCTTTGTCAGGGGGCACTATAAATGATGCTGTCCTGGAAACAGTTTTTACTGGGAGCTTCAACCCAGGACAAGGCATGTAACAAGGTTTTTCCCTTATATAAAATGAGCAACTGGAAAGACTTGTAATTCCCAGGAGGCTGATACTTATTTGTGATGATTTTCTACTGCCACCACAGAAAAATTCCATGGCAGGGTTAGACTTGGCCTGAGGTGAATTCTGCAAAAAAGTTTGTGAAGAGGTTCTTAATAACCGCTAAGTATTCACTAGGAATTCACAGACATAGGCAAAGAGTATTGTGACATGCTTTGTGTACTCTTTTAGTTTGTTTCTTCTGCTTTGGAATGTAGGTTGAAACAGGAGAATATAGCCCTGGGTGGATATATTCTGTCTGGTGTAGTTGATTCTGTGCGTTCTGTCCAGTGTATCCTCTGTGCAGTTACCTCCTCCTGGCATTCACAGTGGAAAAGTTTTAAACTGGTGTGGATAAAGTGAAAATGCAACTAGAGCAGTGAACTGGGTGGAAATGGAGGTGGGAAAGGAGTATCCAGCTGTGTGCAGAGAACTGAGTGCTTTGATTGTTTTATTCAGGTACACACCATCCCAGCAAGGCGTTGCCTTCAACTCTGGAGCAAAGCAGAGAGTTATTCGGATGGTGGAAATGCAGAAGGACCCTATGGAGCCTCCAAGATTCAAGTAACTATTCAAAATTTCTTCATGGCAAATAAAAGATTCTATAGTTTATTTCCATTTACAACATGCTGATTGTATTTGTTTTCTTAATTGTTCAGAATTAACAAGAAGATTCCACGTGGACCACCTTCTCCTCCAGCACCTGTAATGCACTCTCCTAGTAGAAAGGTATGAAATGCCATAGCTGTTCTCAGTTTTGAATTCTAGATAGATTCACAAATTCTACTTTGGTCTAGTTCATTTTTGTGCATCTTTATTGCTCTTTTGATGGGATGTCAAGTGATAAACTTGGTGCCTGGTGCGTCTTTGGGGTTTTTTTTAGGTAGTTCTGAAAGTTCTTTTCTATGTACCTTGTCGGATGTTTAGATTTTTCATATATTTCATGCAAGACTGCAGTGCTGGAGTTGTCCGTGGCATGGAACGAGTTGCTTGAGGCTTTAGCCTTGGTACACTCATACTGCTTTTAGACAATATTGTTAAGCTAATCCTTAGTAACACAAGTTCGTTTGTTACAAGCTTAGCTGCCTTCTGAGAGATGAGTGTGATGGTGGTTCACGTGTTTCTTACAACCTGAACTGCCGTTAGATGTGCATGTTAACAAGCTCCTTGTGAGTCAGTCTGTGTGATGAAAGTTTACAAGGATGGCTGAAAAGCTGTCATGACTTTATTCAGCGTTGGCAAAGGTACATTATTGCCGCTAAGAAGCCTTGTTTTTTTTGTAGCAGTGTGCTGAACTTTGCACTCTAATTTATTTCCATAGTTTCATAGCTGCCTTTGGGAAAGAAAACAGTATTTTCTTTTGCTATAAACCTAAAGATGACTTTGCTTCCTCTCTTAAATCAGATGACTGTGAAAGAGCAGCAAGAGTGGAAAATTCCTCCATGCATTTCAAACTGGAAAAATGCAAAGGTAATTAAGTTGTCACAAATTCACCTTTCTTATGTTGCACTCTGCTGGGAGACTGCTAGGAATGATTTAAGCCTGAATAATACTGGTTTTAAACTTCTAGATATAGGTAAAATGGCTGCTTCCATCATGGAGAACACACAATTGTACAGCTCAGTTTTTTTCTCTTCGGCCTATCTCGGTTGTCAAATTGATGGGAGTATAGAACGGAGAGATAGTATATTACTTCATGGTAGAGATTATGTATTTTGAGTGGAAAAAATAGCATTAGTTAAAATCCCCATAATAGTGGAGTATGTGGAGTCTGAAACCAAAGTCTCTGGAGCCCACAAAGTAAAGCCATTGAAACAAGAAGGGAAGGGTAATTCCCAGAGAACCAAGCATGTTTCTTTTTAGTACTGCGGTCAGAATTTCTGGGAAGTTCTTGTTGCATTATTTTACTAATTCATTTTCATCACTGGTTAGCTTAGCTATTCTTATTTCTGGTTTGAGTAGGTATGTTCTGTCCCTTTGATTTTTATCAGCCAATAACTTTATGTTCAGAGAGAAGGAAGAATCTATAATTTGCTGCAGGAACTGGTCTAATCATTCTCAAACTCACCAAGCTGTTGTTGTGAGGCAGCCTCTTCAAAGGGAGGAAGGAAAAGCTGCATGTTTGGATGTTGTTGTTTTTTTTTCTACCCCAACACAGCTGTATAATTGGGACTGACACTAATTAGTAGATCAAATTTTAGGTTACAGATGCTAAAACCAAAGCAAAAAATTTTGTAGAGCTCTCTAAAAAATCTTAAAATATCATCTATAAATACTTTTAGGTTTCAGCTTTTGAAGGCCAAATTGGCATTTAGTGTATCTTGCTTTTGCTGGCAGCCTTCCACCTTTTTCATTTGGAATCAGCTAACATCTTTAACAGTTTAGGGAAAACAATTTTTAAGCACAAATAGCTTAGGGGCTGGGAAACTTATTAAAAAGAGTGGACCTTATCAGTCAAAAACTGTCATTTGTACTAAGATGTAACTTGAAGGAAAACTGTCATTCAGATTTGGAGAGAGTGGCATTGGAGGGGAGCTTAGTGTTACCTGGTATGAATTTAAAGTATGTATAAAAGGTCCATTGAGGTGTATTAATGATGGGTTGTGAGTTTTGTGTGTGTTTTTGTTTTCTTACACAATAAATATAATAATGTTTTTTGTCACAAATAAGTTAGTGTCTGTGAGTAACTGCCTCTGTTTCCACTATAGGGTTACACCATTCCATTAGACAAGCGTCTGGCTGCAGATGGCAGAGGATTGCAGACTGTTCATATTAACGAAAATTTTGCCAAGCTTGCTGAGGCTCTCTACATAGCTGACAGAAAGGTCAGATGGTTGTTTAAACTGTTTTGTTCCATATGGTTTTATCTTCTTTGTATATTTATTTCCTTGGGAAAATCAACTGTGAATAGGCTATAGCTTTTTGATTTGTCCTGCTTCTTGGCCAAACATAAGACATGAGATTTTATCCACAGTATCTTTGAATCATTGGCTCAGCGTGAGTTAAACTATTGGTGGTCATGGGTCTTGTTTCTCAGCTCTAACTGCTGTGGGTGTTTGGCATTGAACTTCATCTTTGTGGCTTGATTCCTGCCCTGTTTACCAGATAACTCCATGACAAAAGATCTGTTTGCATCCCAGGTGCTAGCTTTCTCTCAACTATGTCTTATGTGTGCAGGCTCGTGAGGCTGTAGAGATGCGTGCCCAGGTGGAGAGGAAGATGGCTCAGAAGGAAAAAGAGAAACATGAAGAAAAGCTCAGAGAAATGGCTCAGAAAGCCAGGGAGAGAAGAGCAGGGATCAAAACCCATGTTGAAAAAGGTACATTCGTATGTTATTAAGATGCTATGTTGGGTTTTATTTTGTTTTGTTTTCCTAGCACAATCTAAAGTCTGGGTTTGGAGAAATAACCCAAGAACTTACAATACCTAAATATGAACTGTAATTTCTAAGCATGATGTCTGTTCTTCATGTCTTTACTCGATAAGCCAGTGAATTTGGTTAATTCACTGGTTTGATGGGATCTGAATTTGAACCTCACAGCAGTATGTCAGGGTATACAGGTTTAGAGCATTGTTGAGAATTTCAGAGTTGTTAACCAATCAGTACAAGTAATGGCTTCTACGGACTGTTCTAATTATTTTTTTATTTTGAAAAGCCCTGTTGCAGATGAAGAGTGATTTCGTTTACGAGAACTAAACCATCTTTAAGTTTTCAAAGATGCAATATTCTGTCTCTTGCATTGTTATAACTGGTCTTGCGGAACTGTAGTTCTTTTGGCCACTAGGCCCAAAAACTGATAATCTAAATCATAACCATTGTGATAATGATTGAAATGACATTTCAAAGATCAAGGTGCTGAACTTACAGAGCAGTTACAGTCTCCCGTTATTACTAAAAGGTGGAGGTTATGGTCATACAATGCCAAATCCTGCAGCTAGGATGGACAAACCTCTCCCACCAGGCTGGGGACTCACTGCCTAGAGAGTCACGTTGTTGAGAAGGACTCGGGAGCCCTAGCGGACCATGTGCTGAACGTAGGCCAGCAGTGTGTCCTGGTGGCAGTAGTGCTAAGGGCATACTAAGCTGCTTCTGCCGGAGTGTTACCAGTGAGTCAAGGGAAGTTATCACTTCCTTTTACTGGTGACCTGTTAGACTGCATCTAGAATACTGCGTCTAGTCATGGGTCCCCAGGTACAAGACAGACATTGATAAATGGGAACAAGTTCAGTGTAAGGCCACCAGAATGGTCAGGGGCTAGAGCATCTGCTCAGTGAGGAGATGCTGAGATAATGAAGCTTGTTCTGCCAGGAGAAGGTAGGCTTTGGGGGGACCTAATGGAAGCTTACCCATACTGACAAGGAGATCAGGGCTCTTCACTAAGCTGTACAGAGGAAGAATAACACCGTGGTCAAAAGTTGAAGAAGGAGGTTCCAGCTACATCCAAGGAGAAAAATTTTCACCATGAGGAAAATAAGCAGTGGGAAGAAGTTGCCCAGGGAGGGTGGCAGTCTCTGCCCGGGGAGGTTTTCCCCAGCCAAGTGTGCAAAGCCTAAGCAACTTGGTTTGAACTCATTCAGCATTGATGCTGCTTTCAGCAGGAGGCTGAGTTAGAGACTCCCTTCCAACCTGAGTGAATCTGTGACAGTGAGTCACAGAGCATTCTTCAAGGTGCTTTGATGCCTGCATGTTTGAACAATATTTTTACACTTAAAATGTGAAAGTATGATACGATGATCTGTAGGTGTTTTACGATATTAATTCCTAGATGAAAAAATATTCTAAGCTCTTGAAAGTTAGAACACGGTTGTTGGATATGCCTGCTTTAACTCTCTCATCAAGGACAGTTGTGGCATAAGAAAGCTGTGGCTTTCCATGTGTTCGGTTTGTTTAAAGTGTAACAGTTTAAGTGGTGCTAAGGGTCACTTCTGTAAAAGAATACTGAATTGAATCACTGTACCAGTGTCTGTGGCATAGTTATTCATTCTTCAAATATTTGTCTTTAATGAGCAATCTTGCGTTTGTTCAGAGGATGGCGAAGCTAGAGAAAGAGACGAAATCAGACACGACCGGCGCAAAGAGAGACAGCATGATAGAAATCTTTCCAGGGCAGCCCCTGACAAAAGGTGAGTCGCAGATGAAAGCTGCTTTATTCCTGCACTGGCACTGCCTTCCCCACTGGGAAAACTGTTACACTGGGTTTCTTCCTTTTGCTTGATGCAAGTGTCTGAATTTTACCTTGTGGAGATAGTGGTTTACATCGGAACCTGGTGTTCACGGTTCATTCATTGCATGAAATGGCATTACTGTGTTGACAGACTGCAGTACACTCTTCTAAATTTAGACTTTTCCAGATGAATGGAGGAATGGGGGGTTGTTGGTTTTGGGTGGGTTTTTCTTTAGCACAACTTCTGTATATTCAGATTTAATGAACATGCTGACAGCAGAGGTTGAAACCTTGATCCTCTAATCTCAGTGAGACCAGAATATTTAGTGGCTTTGTTTCTGGAAGCTGTTCATTTGAAGTAAGCTTGGATCTATAAGTGTAGGCTGAAATGTCTTGTTTGCCCAAGCCAGTGAGATTTCTGCGCACCAGTGGTTTCTGGAGACTGAAAATCTCTAATATCTTAAAACTAGATTGCTCAGCCTTCCTAGAATATAATTACGCTAGTTCTTGCAAAAAATAAATATGACATTTTAGACCAAGTCAGCTTGATGTAAATTTGAGATAGTAGAAAGCAAATTTAAATGTCATGCCCAGGTGAACATAACTTTCCCAAATGTTTCCTTTGCCAGGAGACAAATTTCAAATGTTACCTAGTGAGGAAGGGCAATAGTCAAAATCAGGTTCCTGAAGCAAATAGTTAGTAACTAGTACAGGATCAGGTTGCAGTTGAGTATGGCAGGAATATGGTTTATTGACCTAATAAAACTTAACACTTTTAATTCAGGTCAAAGCTGCAGAGAAATGAAAACAGAGATATCAGTGAAGTTATTGCCCTAGGGGTACCCAACCCCAGGCCATCCAATGAAGTCCAGTATGACCAGAGGCTGTTCAACCAGAGCAAGGTAAAAATACCTTTTCACAGCTGTGCAGCTTTCTGTGAGAACATGCTCATCCTTCTGCAGGGGTTATGGCTGGAATACTAAAGGGATCCTGTTCTCATGGACCGTGTAGATGCACTCTGAAAGGGGTCTCTACATAACTGGCAGGGAAACTATTGATCTCCTTTATCCATAGCTGGTGCAACAAAAAGGGAATATCCTGAATGTATAACTGGATTAAAGTGGTTTTCTTGCTTTTTTTCTCACTGGGGAGTGGGGAGAAAGCAGCTATTTTGCCTTCAAGCTGCAGTGACCTCATTTTCTTCTTTTGGACAAATGTACTGACTGAATAAGGAAAACCTGCTCTGAGAGAGAAGCAAGTAAAAACTTCCCATTACTGTTATTGCTCATGTTAAAAATCCTTCAGAAGATATAGTTAACAGCAACATTTATTTTCCCTGAACTTTATGCTATTCAGAGATTAAAATTAGATTAGGCTTCAGAAAGTCCCTGAATAGTTTGTCAATCATTCTTTTTCACATCTCCAGTGAAAGACTTGCAGGCAGAAGGGAAAGCTGATGAATCAAAAGTGAACAAGCAGGCACCACTTCTACTTTCACAGTTTACATAAGCCTCTGTGATTTGGATCAGTCAGCTTAAATAATGTTTTCCAGAAATTCTGAATAATATACATTTCTGTATGGCTGTACTTGGCTATTATAGACAGCTGGACTGAAATGATCCATTACTCTGAAAAATGAATGTCCTGTAATCCTTCCTGCTGCTTGCTGGAAGAGCAGAAGTGGACTTGACAGAGGCTTGTAATAATTGTCTGATGTTCTCTGGACTTAATGCCAGACCCAAAACCACTCATATCCTAATGAAATGCTTGAACTCATTTGAAATCAATGGTAAATCACACAATGCCATCTTTGTGTATGTGTGTGACACCATCAGTATATCTTGATGTTAAAATAAATTAGCTGATTTTTTCCATGCTCATTTGTATTACACTGCTGTTTGTTCTTCACAGGGTATGGACAGTGGCTTTGCTGGAGGAGAGGATGAAATTTATAATGTTTATGACCAACCTTGGAGAAGTGGTAAGGATATGGCCCAAAACATCTACAGGCCAAGTAAAAATGTGGATAAGGACATCTATGGTGATGATTTAGAGGCTCGAATAAAGACCAACAGGTAAGGAAATAAAGAGATATTCTTAATTGATACTCCAAAGTGACAGTCAACTGAGTATCACCTCTCCTCTTGCAGGTTTGTTCCTGACAAAGAGTTTTCTAACTCTGATCGTAACACCAGGGGGAGGGGCAGAGATGGACCAGTTCAATTTGAAGAGGATCCATTTGGTTTGGACAAGTTTCTGGAAGAAGCTAAGCAACACGGTGGTTCTAAACGGCCATCAGATAGCAGCCGCCCTAAAGAACACGAGCATGATTCGAAAAAGAGGAGGAAGGACTGAATGCCTCTGCTCCTTGAGTAGTGGAGAAATGGACTACAAGCTTGGACTTCATGCAAAAGGCATTTTTAATATCAGAGGTATATAGGGGGATGGCATAATACAGCAGTTCACAGCTCTCATGTCGTGTGGATATATGTACACACACTAATCCTACATAGGACAGCTACCCCTGGAGAGTGATGGAATGGAGACCACTTTGAGACATTTCACAAGGGAATTGTTCTTTAGCAAGTGCTCTGACTTTGCTGATTCTCTATTGGCCAGCATCTCAGGGTAAGAATGTAGCCCCTTCCTACAGCTTTAGGTTTTGTAGGTAGCTAAAGTTTTATTTCATCTGTTAAAAGCTTTTCTGCTGTATATAATTACTGTCTTACCCTGTAATGGATGCTAGAGAGTTTGACTCAGTCTTTCTTTAGTGTGGCTATACAACTTACTTGAACAAGGAGGGGAAACAGCTCGATTCTGTTTTAAAACAAATATTCATAGTTTCTCAGTAATCTTTATTTTAGTTTCTTTACATTTAGTGAAATAAAGCCTCCTTCCACCGCTCACTCACTTGGATTCTTTCTTTGACTGCGCCTTCGATAGGACTGCTGTCGGAGAGCGAGCTGAAAAAGAATGGAAATTAGTCAGTTAAGCAAGAAGGCTTGATATTTTTCATTTCTTGATCTTCTAAAACATTCATGTGGAAAGGAGCAGATGGGTTTATAACTGGTTCAGTTTCATGAGCTGCAACAACACTTGCAAAGTTCCTGATGGGAAAGTAGAACAGAATTTGCACAGCAACTGCTAGTTCTATCAGCAAAACCAGGGTGTTTCAAAAATATGGACCCAATTTCAAAGCAGTATAACTCATGATGGCAACATGTTACAATTACACAAAAATTTACAAATGGTTTGAGTTAAAGCTTTAATAAATCAATTTTGTAAAATTTTTAATAAATGCTGCTGTACGGACACCATCAAGAGGATAGTGGAATTTGACCCAAAAGCCTCTCAAAGTGTCTCTTCCACTGAGGTCACTGCTGCTGTGATTCTGTTTGAGGTCATCCACATCAGTTGCTAATGGTGGAAGAAAAGCACGGTTGTCGACATAGCCCCACAAGAAGTCACAGGGTCCATAAAACTGGGTCCATCTTTTTTGAAACACCCAGTACATCTTAAAAGCTTGTGTTTTCAAGTGGAACTAATAGAAGTTAACTGTCTAAACCTAGCCTAGAGCAAAGCAGGAGGAGTGTTCTTGTATTTTGCTTTTAGAGAAGCTTGTATTTTTGAAGAAATGAAGCAAGGTAACTACTGCCTGCCTTCTGCTTTTTATTTCGCTATAAAGAAGCCTCTTGCTATTGCACCTCTTGTTAATATCCTCCAAGTCCAGACAGTTTAGTGAACATGGCTATCTTGCAGCTTAAAGAATAAAAAGCAGCAAAATAACTTCCAAGAAATGGCCACTAAATGCTCATCTATGCTATTCTTAATACTTATTTTTATAATTGTATATAGATAACATCCTAGTTATTTCCAACCCAAATTATGAGGGATCAGCCAGTTCCCTGGCTTGTCAGAGTTTAAGACTGAAGTCATCAAACCACTCCATTTTTGTACCACAGTTGTAACTATCAGGTCAGCTCTTAGAAACATGGCCTGAAGTAACCACAACCAATGAAGACTTCTGTAGTAGTATGAACTGTGTCAAGCAAAATACTTTATCCAATCAACATGCTGCATCCCTGAAGTCTCTCGTCCCTTCATTTTACTGTTACCATCTCCTAGCATTGAAAGTCTCAAAACAAACTATTTGTCAGAATGACAATGAAGAATTATTCAAAGACATGAACTGATCATGTCCGTAAAACCAGCCTGGTTTTTGCTTATGGTTTCACTCTGTACTACTAGGTCTGAGTAGCTAGGTGAGTCAGAACACATGTAAGTAAGTCTACAAAAAAATGCCCTTAGTAATCTGCCCCTAATTAGTGAACATACTAGACGCAAGTCTCTGATGATTTTGACAGGAGACCCATTAATTTATTAACAGCTCTGGGCAGCCATGGGAGTCAATATCCTTTTTTCATTCTATCTGTCAACACCACTATAAAGTAAGTGTTTGGAAGGTGGTGGGCTGGCCATTTCTTTGCTGGCTGTAGTTGCTGCAGCAAAGCCATATGAGACAGTTGTTTGACCAGTCAATAGCAGACACCTTTGTATGGGTGCTATGGCAAAGGTTTTAAACTGATTGTGTACACTGTCTCTTGATATGATGTCCTCTGATGCCCTGAGATTGCCAAATAGTGTCACATTTTTCCCTTTACTAACATTTAAAATGTTAGTGATAGCAAGTAAAAAAAGCTACACTAAAGCTAAAGTTATGTTAAACAGATGAAAGCAGGCAGCTGATCTTTCCCACACGCAATGCCAGCTAACGATAAATGTTCAGTGAAGTCTGAAGCTTAGCTTTACATTCTTTGTCATCTTCCCCCTGCCACCCAGTATCCAAATTAAATACTGGAATCCTCCTGCAAAAACCTGTATTACAAATACTAACTAGTTGCATGGCAGCTCCTGAACAGTTTTAGCGCGTTCATATTCCTTTAGCTTAGCGCAGTAGAAGGTTTTGATCTCTGGTATGTGATCTCTGTGGTTTCTATGGATATGTGATATCAGAACCTAATGAGTCGAGAGAAGGGAATAAACAAAAGTGTTAATTATTTTAAAAACACTAAAAGCACGCTAAGTGGCAAAATGCTTAATCACACTTGGAACAAGTATGGCAATATTTTGATGTTACTGTATCCAACCAGAGGCAGAATAAAGCGCTCAACTCATTACATTACTTCATTAAAGGAATTAGCACATTACCTTGGCACCTTCAAGTATGTGGGAGTCCTTCTGAAGCACATTCTGAACATCTTGTGGAGTTGAGAATTTAATCCAGCAATAACGTCTGTGAAAGCCTGTATCTTTGTCCTAGTTACCAATTTAAAAAAGAATAAATACTGTAGGAAATGTTCACATAGGCTGTTAAAAACTTTCTATGGATATTCAATTTAAGGATTCAGAAATTGTCAGAGAAATCAGTACACTTGCTGTTTCAGAAGACTTTTTCACACTTTAAGACATTTACATTTAAGACACTGACAGTATGCGAGGGCCTAGCAGACACTGTTCTGCACCCCTTTCAATTTGAGCCCAGCAATCATAAAATTTAAGATTTTAAGTTATAGCTGAAGACTGGAATAATGCATAGCTAGTTGTTTCAAACTGCAGTAGTTATCTATGATTAAGCCAGTCACAACAGAACTGACATTTAAATGGCTGCCTGATTTGAAAATAAGCCTGCCCAAGAACTTGAAAAGCATTCAGCAAGACAAAGCTGCTGCTTAAGATACTAAGAAAGCAGGCTGCAAGTCAAGATGACAAGCACTAACTGCTCTGAAAATAAAGTTGCTTTCAATAATTATTTGCCAGTCAGAAAAGACAGTTGTCAATAAAAGAGGAGACACTGCAGAAGAGCCAAGTCTACCAAAGTGCCTTTTATCTCAAGCTTTACATCAGAGTTCACAACAGCTCTGCCACTGAATTCACTCATCATGACTGGCAGCATTTCCAAACGCTGGTGAAACTAATCCACAGGGTATTGTAGTCACACTGCCAGGCTTCGGTATCCCAGTGAGATCTTAATGTGGGTGTCTTACACTGCTGGCAGATTTCTGTACTCTGGCAGCATTAAGCATAGTGAACACTCCTAAAGTAATCAGCAAATCAAAACATACACACGTGCCTCAATTCAGCTTTAATGAGTGACAAAGGCAGCTTTACGGTAAGCTGCCAGCCTTCGCACAGAAGCAATGCATTCTGCTCCGGGCCTGAGGAGCAGAGCGTGGCAGGCAGACACCTAAGCTTCAGTGTTCAGAAACAGACTACTTCAAACTATTTTTCTCCATCTCCAAACTAGTCTGATAGCAAAACTATCAGTTCACTAAGTGAAGTTAACACTAAGCTTCATTTAACAGCCCATTACTCCACACGGAGAAACACAGGCAAGTAGGAGAGCCTCTGCTACTTCAGCAATGACCTGCAACTTATCCATAACTGAGCGGAAAAGGAACACGTTTTGACTGTTCAGCTCTTAAGAAACTGCACTAAATACTATTATCCCTGATCTACATGCTCAGAAGATAAATAATCTAAATGGCAGAGCCGTGAACAGCTGACAGCTTGGGAGCACCCTGAGGAGGCTGCGGTTCCTGTACCTGCCCCTCGCTCCGGATGGGGAATGAACCCACAGCAGGGAATACCTGAGCGTTCATACCCACACCTCCAGGTTTTTTAGGCCAGTGAGACCAGGCACGTAAACACTTTATTCTTTGTCAGAAGAAAGCTAACACCATGACAGAGAGCTCAAGGCACTTCTAGTTTAATCGTCCAAGAACAACAGTGTCAACGTGATCTGAGGGACACACTTTGTAAAGCTCTTTCAAGGCCAACAGGAACCACTAAGCTCCAGCGAGGCCTACGGCTCACAGACAAGCGGTGTGAGCTTGTGGAGAACACCGAAAATCTGAGTACAAGAAGCTTCTAGAAAACATCTCCGAGGGAGCGGGGGCGCAGGGTTCGGGCAGCTCTCAGCAGCACAGCGACCCGGCCGGGCCCGGCGGGCGCCAGCCGGCGGCTCCTCACCGCCTTACCGCGCTACTCCAAGAGCCTGCAGGTACTCACGAATGGCAGCTGGCACCTCTGCACTGCCCCGAACTGGGAGAAGTACTCCTTCAGCTCCTCTGCGGGGGAAACACACCGGTTACACGGGCCCAGCGCCCCCACGCAGCCACAACCGCCCTGGCCCGACCCCGCAGCCTGAACAGGCGCACGCGGCGGGGCCGGCGGGGCGGCCGCCGCCTCCCCTTGTGCCGCCCGGCCCAGGGCAATCCCCAGCGCCGGTGGGGATGAGGGGAACGGCATGGACTCACTGCTCGACACGGTCCAGGGAACCTCAGCCACGAAGATGTCGAAGGCCCGCCTGGAGCGACGCCCCAGCGCCCGCACTGCGCTGGTCGCCGCCATCTTGGAGCGGCGGCGGGAGGGGCGGCCCCGCCCCGGCAGCGCGCGCCGCAGCACCGCCCGCGCGACCTGCGCCGCCTGCCCGAGATGGCGGCCGGGGCGGCAGCGGCGCTGACCCGGGAGGGCGGGGAGGACGCATTCCGCCGGCTGTTCCGCTTGTACCGGCAGCGCGACGCGTCGGACTTGCGGGGTGTGGTGGACTTTTCCGTGCCGGGGAGCCAGGTAACGCTGGGCTCCTCCTGCCCTCGCCGCACGGCGCGCCGCGGGGTGCGAGCGCGGCGCTGCTGCAGCCTGGGCTCCTCACCTGCTGCAGCCTGGGCTCCTCACCTGCTGCTTCCCCCCTCCTGGGCGCCCAGTCTCTAGTCCTGTCCCCGTACCGGCTCGAAGACGCACCCTTCCGGCCGCGAGCCTCTTGGGGGTCACCGCTTAAAAGTGAGCTGCATGTCTGGAGCCGGGGAGTCGGGGGTGTGCGGCTCTGGAGGCCCGGAGCCCTGTCCGCGCTGCCGGGCTCCCCGCGGGCCGCTGCGTGTGCCGCGCCCGGAGCGCGGAACGGGCCCGCTGCGGGGCCGCCCCGGCCAGCGCGCTGCCTGTCTGCGGGCCTACACCTTTCTACTTACGTTTATTTGGTTCTGTAATGTTTAATTAGAGCTCTGTGCTGCAGTAAGGGATCTTCAAAACCACGCGTTACTTAAGGAAAGCAAAGGAACGTGCGGATGGAAGGAAAAAAACCAAACCAAAACAAAAAGACAAGTGTCACTGCTGGAGCTGACACTATTTCCTGGGCCTACTGATCCTTGTGTTGGCCCTGAAATACCTGGCTGAGCCAGAGAGGGAGCCAGCACCGGCTTCTCCCCCTGCTGTGCATGTGTTCTTGCTGTCTTTCCCCTTGGTGAAGTTTCTTCTCCTTTCTTACTCCTTAACGTATTATAAACATTTGGCTGAACCATCAGGACAAGTCCCACCATTGCAATGGATTAGGGCACACAGGGGCACATCAGAAAGTAGCATCCACCATGGTTAGACGTTTACCACGTTTGAGTGGTGGATAAGTGATCCCTTAAACATATCTTCCATTTAGTCACCTCACAAAAGGATAACGGATATGTGCTGAAGTATTGCTAACCAGGGATTTTCTATGTATGAGTCTATATGAAAAAAGGGAGTAAGGAATATAGTTAAAATTAAACTTTGCCTAATTTTTCATAGCTCAAATGCTTAGCCTTTTCTTTTGACTGTTCTATTAGAATATATATTTTTCTGTCTTTTCAGACTATAATTTTGGCATTGTTAACAGGACACAAAACCTGACCCATATGAAATTTTTCAAGGTGTTAGCATTAAACAAGGGAGCTGTTAACATTTCAGCCTTTCCCGAGCTTGCAGCAATCCTTTATCAAATAAAGGATTCCAGCATTACAGACCTTCTGGGAAATTCAAAGTACTTGAGAGCATCACAAGCATCTGTCCCCTCTCAATATCATTTTTCTTGTGCCTTTTACCTTCAAAGATCAGTTGATAGCTTAGGAGCAAAAGCATCTTTTATTTCTCTTTCCCCAAGGATAAAATGTGGCTTTTCACTTTAAGAAGAGCTACAGGCCTGGCAGATTTGCCCAGATACTATTGTTCCATTTCTCTCAGAAAACTGCTTCAAGTGATTGAGCTCTTCAGTGAAGTGAGACGTACCCCAGCTGCCGTGCTACCAGGCGTATTTAACTGAATCAGCAAATGCAATTCTTCAGCACAGAAACAGCTCCCGTTCTCCAGAAGCCCTGGCAGCAGCTGGTGTGGAAGCAGACTAAGAAGGTGGAAAGGGGCAGAGTCTTAAAAGAAGAGCCTTCCTGGGGACATTCTGCAGACTGGACTCCAAGCCAAGCTCTTCAAGGCTGACAGTCACAGAGCTGCTTTGGGCAGAGAGCTGAGAAGTTGGTAAAGCTGAGCATGTTGCAGGAGCTTCTGCCCAGCACTAGTTTAGAGTTTTCTCACAAATTTTATGTATGTAATTCTGAGCTGTTGCTCAGGACATGGTAACCAGAGCTGCCAGCCTACAGAGAGAATAATTTATGCATTCACTGCTGCAGACCCTGTGTGCTTGTACTTAGGCCTTGATTTCATGTACACTTTAAACTGGCATAAAGTAAGTCTTACCATCTTTGCTTGCTTATTTCCACTATGGCCAGCTCTTTCCTTTTCCACACCTGTACTCTTGCACAGCCACAGGGAGAACTGGACAGGGCAACCAAGCCAGAACAAAACCAACCTGCCTCTACCGTGTCCTTCCCAAGACAGTTTCCAGTCCAAAGGGATGAAAGGGTTGGGAACACAGCGAATGAGTTTGTTTCTTTCAGCGTGTGTTTGCTTATTACAGCTTAAATACATGTGTTACTAGGACCCAAGAGAGTACATTGAGGAATGTATCTTGCTAAGCCTTGAGCTGCTGACTCTGGTGTTGGAAACAGGAATGGCAATGTGGTATTCAGAATTTACAGGGTTTCTGCAGCCCTTCACATTAGACAACTTTGGCCATTTCATCACTGCGCTACTACTTCTCTAAGTTACAGATGAGAATAGTCATCTACCCTGTGGCATCATGAGCAATAACTTATATTTGGAACATGCTTTGAAGGTATAAAGTGCTATTGGTACTAAATATTGCCCTCTAATGGAGATTGATAATTACCAGAGTGTTTTATAACGATGAGGCTGTACTGTGGAAATAGACAAATAGTGCAGAATTTTTTCTCATTACTATAAATAGGGTGGTTTTTTATGAATGGAGGACATCTTGTGTTGAGTACATACCAACTCTTAGCAGTGTGCCGCCTTCTGGTCACATTTGCTTAGACAATAGTTCTGTGGTGCAATTGGCACTTTGATGCAACTTACCTTGCAATACGGTAGCATTCTTTCTCATCAGTGCCATGTTTGGATGAGTTTTGTTTTGTTTTGTTTTTTAACCAAATCTGTTTTCTTTTGCCAGGTGTTCAGATCACAGCTCAGTATTTCTTCAGTCAGCGATCAAGATGCCTCCAGAGCAGGATTACGACCAGTTAGCCAGTGGAAAGCCTATGGCCTCAAGGGGTATCCAGGTAGGTAGATTTCAAAAAAAAATTAAATATGTCCTTGTCGCTTTGAATTCAGGTGTCTTTCATCTTATCTTCCTTGCCCTGCCTGAAAAAGCTATTATGGTTTGCTTTAGTGTAATTTAATGTTTTTTTTAAGTGCAGGAGGACAAACGAGTCACCTAAAGGGTAGGATGTGGCAGTAGATGAAGGTCAGAACAGAAGGGCCCATTCTTTCATGGTCTCTGATCAGTCAGACCATCCCTCATGAGAATGGATCCCTGTTGCCTTTGATAAATAATTTATATTTCTGCGGCATCTGTTTTTCATCAATGTACATCACAAAAATTAGCTAAGTGGCTAAAATACAGCAATTTCAGGGATGAAGTGTGGCAGAACCTTGCTGGTGTAGAACAGTGAGTACAATAAGTGAATAAGAACCTCTTGTCCTATTCAAGATATAGAGAATTTCATTAGGCAGGTTATTTCAAAAACTGACATGGATCTTAAGTTTGCAGGCTACCTGGTACAGTTACTGGAAGAGGTTAGGTTGAAATGGACGTCCAGAGATCTAGTCCAGCTCCCTGCTTAAAGCAAGGTCAAGTTGAAAGTTACATCAGTTCTCTCAGAGCTTTGTATGGGTGAGTTTTGGGAATCTCCAAGGACAGAGATCACATAACCTCTCTGAGCACCCATTCCAGCGTTTGGCCACTCTTGTTGTGATCTTTTTCACCTTATATCTAATCAACATTTGCCTTTCTGTAGTGTGTGACTGTTGCCTCTCATCATCTTGCTGTGCACCTCTGAGAAGAATCTGGCTTCATCTTCTCTGTATTGCCCCTTTAGGTAGATGTTACTAATATGGGCCAATGTGCCATCAGCCTTCACCACCACAAGGGCGCACTGCTGACTCCTGCTCGGTTTGTCCTCCAAGACCCTGATCCTTTGATTTAGAGCTGCTCCCTAGTTAGTCAGTCTTCAGGCCATACTGTTGCATGGGCTTATTCTGTCCCAGGTGCAGGATTATTACTGTAGAATTTCCTGAGGTTCTTGTTGGCCCATTCCTTCAGCTTGTCAATGCCCCTTTCAGGGGCAGCAGTGGCCTCCAGCATATCCACTGCTGCCCCAATTTCATGTTGTCTGTAAGTGCAATGAGGATGAATGTCCAATTGTCCAGGTTGTTGATGTAGGTGCAGTTGTCAGTCTTGGTCCCTGTATCAATGTGAGGAATGCAACTCATAACAGCCACTAAACCATCAACTCACTACTCTTTAAGCCTGATGGCCCAGCCAGCTTTTGCTATCTAGTTTAGTTTACCCAGAAACTCCATGAGTGCCCAGTTTGGCCCCAGTGGTACTGGAGGAAACTGGAAAATGTTGCTAAGTTGAAGGTAAACTCTCCCTTTGTCTGGGCATCTCACTGTAGTGGGCAGTAATGTTGGTTGGACAAAATCTGCCTTCAGTAAATCTTTGCTGGCTGCCCCAGCCGCCTTGTGCCTGGAAGTGTCCATCGTGGAAGTTTGCTCCATAATCATACCAGGGATTTTGGTAAGGCTCATGAGTTTGTTGTTCCCCAGGTCCTCCTTATTTCAGGGATTTTTGTTCATTTGATTTTGTTTTTTCTCGTGTTTCTTCTGGTCATTATGACCGCAGTCATTGTCTGTGTGAGTTGCCATGAAGCCAGCCTACCATTTCTGAAACTGGGGCAGCCACACTAGCCATCCAGCGTGGTTAATTCACAGGGAATTGAATAAGTTCCAGAGAAAGGCTTCCACCTCTTCTTGCCTCTATAGATTTTTTTTTTTCCATTTAGCTGTCATATTATAGCTGCCCTTGCTTGGTCTCACTTGTCATTTTATGTCTGTCTAAATGTCTTTCCTAGCAATTACATGGGGAGGGGGAAGATCACAAGTGTTCCACTTAACTGCATCTTTTCTTCTGTTTTGACAAAGAAAACCTTTCACTAAAATGAAATGCAAATACATTAATAAATTCTTAGTCCTGTTTAGAATAAAGGAATTTGTGGACAAGAATAATATTTTATCCTTTTCCAAAAACTTTTATCTGGACATCCCAAAGCACTATAAGATATTTAACCAACTGCCTCAATAGCCATGTAAAATAAGTTAGAATTTCCTTAGTTTGTCTATGAGCAAATGGAGGGGAAGTCATTTGGTTTTGTCCCCACAGTGAGCAGTGAAATGTAAGACTAAGGAAGCTGGGTGAATTTCTGTTGAGGAGTCTGGAGTTGTGTGAGATGTGGGTGCTGCTGTCTTTGGCGCTTTGTAACTGACACAAATTGTTTTTGTGAGGTGGTGTTCTTGTTTCTAGACATCTGTGTGTCTTCTCCTTCGACTGAGGCTGGAGACCACTTCCACTAGGTGTAAATTAATACCTAGTGTGCTGCAAGATTTTGCTGCAGTAAGAGAATTGCATCTGCTTCCTGAGGGCAGATTCCTTTAGCACAAAGACCCCTGAAGAATTTAGCTTTTGCACATTCCACTCAGACCAACTGTTTCAATGCCAGGAGGTTCAAGTGTGTTGCCTTCAAAGCTTGCCTGTGGTGTTCTGTAGTCAGCTCAGGAGGAAAAGTATTTCTTCCTCTTCTGTCTTCAATGTGTGGCAAGTCACTGATTTCTAGAACTGTTAGCCCTCCCAGGAACTATTAAGCTTCAACATTAGTGTAGAATTTTATAGTAAAACTCTGCAGCTCTTACAAATTCAAAGTTTTCTGCCTTTCTTGATATCAGAAACATAGTGGTAACCCATTTAGTTGTTCTCTCTTTTAGAAATCCAGACTAATCTGGTTTCTTAGGAGTAAGCAACAATAGATTTGGAGAGACATGAGTACATGAGTACATTCTAAGCTTCCGATACAAGAGTCATAAAATGTAGATTCTTGTTCTCAGCTCTGTGAGGAACTAGCCCTCCAGTCTTCAATTCTTTCATTAGTACCTGGAGATAATATGTAGTACAGCATAATTTCATTGAAGTGTTTTGAGAACACCACTTCAAAAACTGTGGACAGAAAGGGCAATATTATTATTCTGTTCTATGCAGAGGCCAACAGAAAGTAAATTTAATGCTTCTGGCAAATAAATTTCTTGTAAGCAGACCTGTCAGAGGCTGCCATAGTCTGCAGGTGCAGGGATGGAGTGAAATGAATGACAGTATGTTATTAATAAACTGAAGGCTCTTTTTCTAACCAGTTAATTTAATCTTGTGAGGTCTGTGAGATATGTGGCAGGAAGCATTTTCTCCACTTTTATTATCACTTTCCTAAGGCCACAAGGCAAGTTTGTATCCTACTGAGATGCCTAGCCTTGCTTCTTCCCTTTTCATCTATTTTTATCTGTTTAACTTGATATGACTGACAAGTTCAAAAAGACACAGTAGGGCAAAACCTTGAAGCCTCCTTTTCCTCTGTTCCTCCTATACCCTTATCTCTCTTTGAACGGGAATTTTGTGTTGGTGAGTCTTACTGAATTGACAGTCTTTGAGAGAGTGCCTTGGTTCTCAGTGTAGGTACAATACAGATTAATAGCATCTTCCCATCAGACACTTACTTGTCAATACCGTTGACCCTGGCCTGGAATGAAGCACCCCTGGGGTGCTGGGGGAAAATTCCAGTGAAGAATCCTGTTAGCACTTCTGGTAGTGGCAGATCTTATGTCAAGGACTCTTCTCTGTTAAGATATAGACTAAATCAATCCATTACATCTCTGCTGACCCCCTTACCTGCACAGCTGCTTGAACTCTGCCTGAGGTGCCTAGCTAAATGAATGTGCAGACTAGCTACAAGTTTATTTTCTTTTGCTAATTAACAATAACTGCAAAGTATTTGCAGTCAGCAGCTGGTGGTTTGGGATGCAATTTGACTTTCATCCCCCTTGGGTATTGCCATATGAAAATACAAAGATGGATACAACCAGATTTAGTTGGAAATAAGCATGAAGCAAAGAAGAGGAGAGTTTGTTACTAGTGATTGCTCAGCCTGTGGACTGTTCTCTGCAGTTCATGATGCTGAAGTTGCAGTAAGAAGACAATCTGAACTCAGACACAACAACAAAGTGAGTTTGAAGTCTAGAAAAACTAGGCCAGAATTACTTTTAACTTCACAGGGTTCAAGACAAAAATCTTGCAGAATCATTTCAAAATCAAATTTACTCCACAGCAGCTGGCTTTTCAAGTTCTTATTCTTCTATCTACCTGCAATCAATATGCCTTACACAGATATGTCCTTTATTGTAATTTTTCACTCAGGCCAGCACTGGCTGCCCTCCCTGCCTTCTACCTTATGGCCACCATTTGTTTGTACTGAAAAAAAAACCACAATAGGTTTTAACTATTCAGAGCTGCTTTTGGATTTCATCAGCTTATATGCAGAGTCAGTGGTTATATGCCTAAGGTGTTTTTTTTAGTACCTTCAACCCCTGTCTTTTGCTCTAGTTTTTTTAGGAAAAAAACAGGGAAATGCTTAATCATACTTCCTCTTCACCCCCTCCCTTTTTCTCTGTGGTCAGGGTTTATTTTCATACCAAACCCTTTCCTCCCGGGCTGCCAGCGTCACTGGGTGAAACAGTGTCTCAAGCTATACCCCCAAAAACCCAATGTCTGCAACCTGGACCTGCACATGGCTCCTGAGAAGACCATTGACCTGTGGGGGCAGAGCAAGGAGCAGCTGAGGTGAGTCCAGAGTAACCTTTGGTGGTCAAAAGTAACAGCCAGAAGTGGTCTGCAATGAGAAGGTCTAAGAAAATGAGCAGGGAAGGGAAGCTGAAAAAGATTGTATACCTGCTGGCAGTATACACATGGTTCCAGACATGCCAAGTTGAAGATGGATTTTTGCATGGCTTGATGTGTATCCTTGTTAATTCTCTGCTTTCACACTCAAAATGGGATTTTCTAGTAGCAAATTATTCCAAAGCCATCAGCCAAATAGAAAATAGTGACCTTGGCTGATACCATGGTTCTCAGAAGCTTCCGAAGCACAGGTGCAAATGGAACTGGGAGGTCCCTCTTGGCCTCAGTTTTCCTGAGGCAACAAGGATCCTTTCCCAACCTGCTGCTCATGCCAGCTCTTCTTCCCGGTCAGCTGTCAGACCTAGTGTACTGTAGTTGAAAGGCTGTATGTGCACTTCTTTGATCTCATGTCAGCTAGTTTCTGCATTTCTATTTTCCAAAGTATTTCTTTGGCTTGGTGTTTATTTTCATACAATCTGAGATGGGGATTAAATGTACCTGTTTTAGTGGCAGTCGTGTTTACTCTGAAAGATTCCCACAGGTTCAGAGTTTTGTAGCTCAGCTGCATTTCCTCTACTTAATTTGGAGGTTAATGAAGAATATATCCAAGTTTTAAAGTCCAAGTTTTAAAGACCTTTTTCTTTTTTGATTAGAGTCACCTGTAAAATACATACAAGATAGATGCTGTTTACAGTACACAATTTTTTAGTTATTTGAGTATTTATGATTACCTTGTAGATTTCACTGCTTGTTTTAGGTAACAGTTGTTTCATGTGATGGAGTGACTGGAGTTCCCTACAACTCTCATCTTCAGTCTCAGTCTGTTAGTAAAATTGACATGCTGAGATTTTTTCTTCAAAGAGACTCTTAACATCTACAAGATATGAAAAGGCAAAAGCAAGCTTTGGACTTTTAAATATTTACGCCTAGGAGTGAAGTTCTGTCCCCACTTGAGTTTTCCAGGCTCAGTCAGAATTAGTTACAGAATGCAGGTGCCTTTTTTGTTTAAAATACTGACTTTCACATTTGTGTTCCATCAAGGATGAAAAATTGTTCTTTGAAAGTATTGTGCATTGTGCCCTACAGCTGAAAAAAATGTGGTACTGTTCCAGCTTGACAGACCTTTCCCAGCAGCTCCTCCTGCACACACAGAGAATGATCAGAACAGAGGTTAATTTGCAGCTGAATCCAGCTCAGTTGAAAACAGTGTTTAGAAGAGTGACGGCTGGCAGAAACACTGGCAGTTTTATTAAGCACTTGCCTGAGTCTTCAAGTGAGCAAACTGCTGTATTTGTGCTTTTATTGAGGAGACAGCAGATCAAAGTAGCCAACTTGTCTACTACTTAGAATAAGAGCTTTTCAGGGAGGAGAGAAACAGAGCACTTAACTAAAAAGAGGTTTGCTTCCAGAATTGGGTACAACTTTAATGCTTTATAAAGCCATCAGGAAGATGCATAAATGTGCTTGGGTCACAGCTTTTCTGCTCTTTTCAGGATGCAGAAGTCCCGAGGTAGGGAGTGTCCATACAGTTCCTAGAAATGTATGCTATGCTCTCTTCACAAAGTGGGGTTTGTGTGTTTTCTTTAGTGCCAGGGACAATTAAATCCATAAAAGAGGGTACAGCATCCCTACAAGATATAGACATATATTCCTATGTATAAGGAAACAGCTGGGGGAATTTTATAGATGAAAGCATTTACCAGTGAGTAAAGAAAAAAGGAGCTTCAGATCAAAGCACCCCTGCCAATTCAGTCTTGCTCTTTCTAACATAGTTATACCAGAATTTCTCTGTGCTTTCTTGTTAGGAGCACCTGCTGCTACAGCTCTAGGAACTTCTTGTTTCCAGATACGTAACATGAGGACTTTTCTCTCCTTAGCAATCACATATGAAATCACATGCAAAATACTAAGTTCTGGGAATAAGGACATACTGAGTGTATTAGAGTTCTTGCTGTTGTGCAAACACTCCAGTGCTGTAGTGAAACAAGGGCACTTTCAAAATGCAAGTGCTAAAAATGTTTAATTATGAATGTAAGTTTGTTGATTGAAAGATGTAGAGGAAGGAGTTGTGGGCTTTCCCTTTTCAAAATGTTGTGTCACCTGCTTGTAGGCCCCCTAAATTGTTTCAGGCAGGATGTATTTGACAGTTACTGTGTCGCTGCATTACGGTAATTGCAGTTGCTACTACCCTATAACAAAGATGGAAACTGGAAATCTGACTTACTTTCAATAATCAATAAGCTATGAAAAATTACTACAGATAAAGAAACTGGCCTTTTAATCCTGTTTCTGCTTTAGCTTAGGAGGTATCAATATGGTGTAGGTGAAGGGCAGAAGCAAGCTGTGTATCCAGGTAGAAATGCCCATTAAATGCGCATGGTTTGCTGAGACTTGAACATGGCAGCACAAATACGAATCCTGTTTTGTAAAAGAGAACATGTCTTACTGAACTAATGAGGCTATAAATGAGAGCCAACCATCTGGTGCTACTGTTTATCATGATATCCTGAGTACATTTCCCTTTTCTTTCTTTATTTACCATAACACATGACTTGGCTTGAGAAAAGAAGCTGAAATTGCTGGAATAAGTGGACTAGAAGCCACATACCTTCTTTTCATATTTGTCACTAGTATGTTTCTGTCTTACTATAGTAATATTCTTTTCTGTAGGCCATAGTAAAAGCCCAGCCCTGAGGTCTCTACCTGCCATCATGACCTTCTAGTAAGAATGGGAAATCGATATGTGGTTTCAGACCACTGGGTCCCTCTGCATGAGGGTTTTCCCTTGAGAAGAACAGGTTTTTGTCGTGCATAGCTGTCTGGATAGGAGACACCTGCAATCTGGACTTCTTGACATTACAAGATGTAAATGGTCATAGTTAGTGCTGTCTTACTGAACATTGAGTCAGTCTGCCCTAAGGATTTCTTGTATAAGTACCACATAGTAGAACTAAAGGCCCTTTGCAGTATGATACAGCTTGAAATGCTTCACTGTCAGGCAAAGCATTTTCCTTTTTTCCATTAACTGACTAGAATATCTTTTCCTTGTGTTTGCAGCTTTTGGATCTTCACAGATGCTGTTCTTCCAGGTGCTCAAATAGTATGTGCATAATTCTGACTTTTAAATCTGAACCAGTTCACTGTGTTTTCTCCATCTGATAATCTACTAGGTACCATGTGGAAAATACAAATTTTCAAATGGACAGCAGTTGGCAGTAGGCCCTACAGCTTGCACAAATTGCGTGAACTGAATGTTCAAGGTCTTTGGAGGAAAAAAATTAATGGCACTAAAAATACAAGTTTAGCATTGATGGTTTTAATATGCTGTCATATGGCTGAGTGAATCTTATTACTGTATGCTGCGCTACCAGCAGGCCCCTCAGAAATTAACACAACCTATTTCTTTCCATTTTGTCTTTGCAGAATGAAAGGTTCCAGTAAACGGGAGCCGAGAAGCTTATTGGAGAAGCTGCGCTGGGTGACCCTTGGTTACCATTATAATTGGGATACTAAGGTATTGAAATTAAATTCTTCTCCATTTTTCTTGGCAGTAAGCACTCAGAGTGGCAGACAGAGCAGGGTATCATGGAATAACATATAGTAAGATGCTTATGATCCTACCAGACAGTCTTGAGGAAAGGCTGTAACAAATCATGCTTGTAAGAACCTTTTAATCTGTATTAGGTTTCTGTGGAGGATTTAACAGTGAAAGTCCATTTCTGCATTCTTTCCTTTGAAAGGTGACATAAACAGCATATGCTCAGCTCTAGACCTGTGACTCCATTTCAGCATGAGTTTTTTTACCCTGCTGAAAGGGATGATCACAAAAGCGTCATTAAATACTTAGGGTAAGAATGACCTTGAATGCTTGAAGACAGCTACTTCTGAGAAATTACCCCTCCTTGGAGGGGTGAGAAAGAGCAGGAATAGACTGCTGTGGATGTGACTTTGAACTTAAGAGTCTGAATCAGTACAGCACAGTCTCACCAACTAACAGCTATTTTGGGGCTCCTTGAATATTGTAAAGACCAAAATAAACTTTTTCCTAAGACCGAGTCAGATGGAGACTAAGAAAGGATGGCAGAATGAATATGCAGTCTACCAGTACACTGCAGATACTTAACCAAATCTGCTTGCAGCCTTGTATTTACCAGGTCAGTGTATTATTGGGTGGCCATAACAAAAACTTAGTTATTCCCTTCCACTCCTCTCAGAATCACTCATAGGAGAGAGGAAAAAGTAGGTTTGCAATCGGTTCCTGTTTGTCTTATTCTTTGGAGAAGGAACAATGATGCTCTTTTTGGAGCTCTCTGTTGATGAGATGGAGAACTGATTCTCCATTGGCAGCTTTAAGTAGTGACCAGCTAGATCTTCGTGATGTTGGTACTAACCTTACTGACTTCAAATTTGCCATCCAGATAAAATGATTTATTCCATGATTAATTGAATCTCTGGCAGTCTCAGCATAGGCCCAGAATTAAATGATAAGAGGTAAGCCTGTGGTGGTTCTGCCTATGCTGTAGTCATTTTTCAGGCAAATATGATGTCCTTCACCATGACTATCAGCCAGACTTCTGAGTTCTCCTTCAGTGTTTGTTTCCAATTGTGTTTGCTGGTCAATTTGGGTATGGTTTGTTTTTAATTTTGTTCTCCTTCCTCCAGAAATACTCAGCAAATCACCACACTCCTTTTCCCTCAGACCTTGCATTCTTGTCGGAACAAGTGGCTGCAGCCTGTGGGTTCCAGGGTTTCCAAGCACAAGCAGGGATATTGAATTACTATCATTTTGACTCCTCACTGGGAATTCATGTGGATGAGTCTGAACTAGACCATTCTCGGCCCCTTTTATCATTCAGGTGAGTTAAGGAAAGTACTCGAGTGTTGTGGAAGTCTTGGTAGCATTTTTTTCCTGTGCATATGGTTATAGGAAGTCAGTATGATGTAGCTTGCTAATTTGGTATATAATGTTCACTCTGAAGATTTGAATAGTGGGAAACTAGCTCAAGGGCATAGACTTTTTTTTTGAAAGCTACTTGAACAGCATGGATATAGTACCTGGAGTGGAAGGGCTCTTTGCACAGAGCACAGTTCTGGTCTAAAGCAGCGAAGGGGCAACTGGGTACCAACAGGCAAGGATTAAATCCATCAGCAGAGCTTCAGACCTGGCAGGGCACCTGATCACACTATGCCTACCTTGAACCAGGCCTCGTAGTCTGTTTTCCACATCCTCATTGTAAAGTACTTCCTAGGAGTCCATCTGGGTTTTGTCTGTTTTTTTTTTTGAGGGAGGTGTTATTGTTGTTTGGGTGGTGGTTGGTTTTTAAGAAATTTAGTTGCTAATATTTTATTACAGTACATGTAATTGTTCTCTGCCTGAATTTGTTTTCTCTTCTCTCTCCATACCCCCTGTAGTTTTGGGCAATCCTCGATATTTTTGCTTGGAGGCCGGAAGCGGGAGGAAGCCCCAACAGCAATGTTCATGCATAGTGGAGATATCATGGTCATGTCTGGCTTCAGCCGTCTGCTGTACCATGCTGTCCCGCGGGTACTCCCCAACCCTGAAGGGACAACTTTGCCTCTGTGCCTGGACCAAGCACTTTCTTCAGACCTCCCTGTAGGCTCAGTCATCGAGCACAGCTCCGATGAGGATTGGCAGGTCTGTGCCAAGTACTTGCAGTCTTCCCGCATTAATATGACTATTCGGCAGGTGTTGGCTGAAGGTCAGAAATTTCCAGAGGAATCTGGGACAAACACAAAGGGCCAAGCACCCTCTGAAAACAGTCACCACCAGGAGAAGAGCAGCGCCAAGAGACATAAACCAAATACAGACAGCTGAGACCAGGAGATCATGCTGACATGGACTGGACAGGCAAGCTCCATGTAGAATTGGGAACTAATGTAATCATACTAGAAGTCAACTTGTCTGTACAGGTGTTAATAAACTTTTACAGAATAAGTGTAGTCCTTCTTGCTGTAAGAAATAGATTGGGGAAGAAAAAGAATTAAAGGAAAGGGATGAGTTCAGCACTGGGCCTTGGACGTTTGCTGCACTCAGTTCCATTTAAAATACCTGTATGAGAATTTTAAGCTTGGTTCAGTGATGCTCATGGAGTATTTTGAAATCCTTGGGCAGAAAGTGCTAGCAAAATATACATAATTGCTATGTGTTAAAGAATCCTATTGAGCTTGTAAAGCTCAGCTGAAGTACATAAACAAGTAGGAATGAGAATGAGCTGCTGTGGGTGTGAGACCTACCTTGGGCATTTCCAAGAGAATCCCCTCTACAGCAAAAATTGGTTCAGTGATCAGAAACTAGCAGCTCCCTGAAGCAACACCTGCTTGCTGTAGTCCTGTGCTCTCCTTTTGCCTGCTTGCTCCTCCTCAGCTGCAGGAGAAACTGATTGTAGGAGTGGAGCTGGAGCTTTCTGCATGCCTCAGATTTTAGAGGGAAATGACTGGGGTCAATATCTACTTAGAATACCTAGTACCTCCCAGTTGGGTCTTCTCCCAACAGTAAGTATGTGATTGAGCCCCACATTTCTAGTCTTTCAAAACTGTCCCCTCTCAAGTGCCTGCAGATTATGGTCCTGCAGTCTCAAGCTAACATCTTTAAGGGACAGAATGACTTGCAAGTAGAAGAAGTGGAGTTCTGAATTAAGTACCTAAAAAAAGAAATTAATCAGTGACTATCTCTGTCACCCAAAGATAAAGATATTGAAGCAAAGGAAAGCACTAGCTTATGTGCCCGTTCTCTTGAAGACTCAGACCTTCCTATCTGCATTTTAATGTAATTTTAATTGTTGGAGTACAATGTGCTATCCTTGGGGTATTTTGTTGCACTTTTCCAATGAATAAACTTACTTGGTTTTTAAATTAAAGATCTCTATCAGTTTTGAGCTGGCTTCTATTTTTTTTTTCTTTTCTTTTTCTCCCTGTTATTACAATGTATTGTTAATGCTGCCGCATGCCTTCTGCTCTTCCCTCCAGGCTTCTTTTGGATCTGCTGCCTCTGCCAGCTCTGGTGGAGGAGTCCTGCACATGTCTGCAGGGCTCCTTTCCTTGGGGGCAGTTCAGGGTTTGTCAGGAAGTTTCAGAGAGCTGTTGCCTGCAGTGTCAAAGTCCAATTGAATATGTATGTGGCAGCTCTCCCTCATGGAGAAAGTGTGTCTGGTCAGCTTATTTCATAGCAGATGAATGTATGTATGTGTACAATTAATTCCTTATACAATATTGCAATGAGCCCCAGTAATTTCATATTTAAAAAAATCAGATGTTGGTGTTAAGTTCTTATACTATGACAGAAACATGTTTTCCAGTCTCCTAGGCCTGGTGTATTTACAGCTAAGCCTTGGGAGATTGAATAGTATAATGGAATGAGGTTAACCTATGTCCAGAAGACCTTTTCAGCTGGTTAGCAGTGGCAAGACCAAGGGAATGCCTTCTTGAAGAGCACTGCAGAGCTCACCATCCTCATCCCATGCGCAGACAGGTTCAGGCTCTCCTACACGCAGCCACCTCACCTCAGGAAACATCCCCAGCTTTGGGACCTCTTGGCTCTTGCCTCCTCTCGTGCACTAACAGTGGACAAGGCACAGAGTGAAAAGGTGGCCATGACGGGGACTGCCCAACCTGCCGGCACAGAGACGGGTGGCATCGCACGCACACACGGGCCTGTTCTCATCAGCCTCGCTCCCCCACAAGTCACACTAAACCCAACGCAATCAAGCTTCACCTTTTTATTCAAGATGCCACCTGCAGTTCGCAGGAAAAGCAGCAAGATAGCAACGTTGTGTGCATTCGAAAACTCTCTGTGTCTGGCCAGGGCAGACTGTTTCTTAACTATCCATTAAGTAGCGGCTGCTTCCAGCAACAGCAAGCCCTCCAAAGCACGATGTAGAGAGAGCACCATGGTGCTTTACAAGCCCTATCATGCTTGTCAACAAAATGCGTCACTGGACTGCATGCGTGAAAAAGATTGCACTGTTACCTTCTCCCCATCACATACTGTCCAGAGCTGCACGAGAAGGGCCGATTTGCAAACTGGCCCAGAGCCAACACTTTGCCGTGGAAGCCACGGTCAGAGGGCACGGCTAGGAAGGTCCCAGTGTTAAACAGCCAAGGAGAGAAAACCCGCTGAGTCCCCAAACCCATCGGTGCCAAAACACCCACTGAGGCGGGAGCTGTCTACGGCAGAGAAAGTCAAAACAGAGCGAGACATCGCCCCAGGTGCCCGACAGAAGGCACCTTCGTGGAATCCAACGGGAGGTCGTCACGGGCAGTATCGCTACCGGAAGGAAGGCTGGGCCGGCAACAAACCCGCACGGTATTTTTGCCAGAAAGGGACACAATTAGGTTGATTAGTCCCCTATCTCGTAGGCACGGGGACTGATCCGGGGCCCCCCAGCACCCCAAAGGCTTCTTCCAAAGGGCGCTGGGCGCAGGGGCGGCGGGCGGGGCTGCACACGGGGGCTCTGTCACCCCCACGTCACAATGCCAGCACCCGGCAACGCTGAGCTCACAATGCCCCGCGCAGGATAAAAAGGAGCAGCCCCCCGTGTCCAGCGCCAGAGCTGGCCCGGCGGCAGCCCCAGCACATCCCAGACGAAGCACCTGGGGAGCTGGCTGGCGGAATCCCAGGGCAGCGGCTGAGGAAGGAAGACCCTGGATGAAGCTACGGGAGGTTCTCCACTGCAAGACCATCTCCTGGCAGGGCCACTTCCCAAACTCATCTGATGCATGGAAATCCTTTTCCACTGGCTACCCGTGGCAAGACCAAGGGAATTCCTTCTTGAGGAGCACTGCAGAGCTCACCATCATCATGCCCTGCAGAGCCAGGGGCAGTAGCTCTAAGAAGCGGGATGCCCAGATGTTGCAAGGGGGCCCAGGGCTCTCACCCGCATCAGAAGCTACGTGCCTCCTTGCCACAAGGTGACGGAGCAAGTGCCCAAGATGGGGCACGCTTCAGGTTATTCCATGCCTTTTGTTAGTGCAGGGATGGGAAGCAACGACATCCGAAATTTCCTCAGCGTCTGCTACTGCTAGGGAAAGGAGGAGGTAGGAACAGAAGGAGAGGAGAGAAGACTTCAGCTGGAAGGGACCTACAGTCACCATCTAGTCCAAATGCCTGACCACTTCGGGGCTGGCCAAAAGTTGAAACATGCTATTAAGGGCATCGGCCAAATGCCTCTTCAACACTGACAGGCATGGGGCATCGCCCACCTGGGCTCCGGGAGCCCTGTTCCAGGCTTTGACCACCCTCTTGGGAAAGAAAACTTTCCTCTTGTCAAGTCCAAAGCTCCCCTGATGGATGGATGGATGGATGGATGGATGGATGGATGCAGCTTTGAGCCTTCTGCTATCGGCTGCCGGGAAGAAGGGATCAGCAGCTCCCTCTCCACTTTCCCTCCACGGAAGCTGTAGAGAGCAACGAGGTCGCCTCTCAGCCTCCATCTCTCCAAACTAGACACATCCCAGGTCCTCAGCATCCATGAACCAGAAGAAGCTCTTCCCTCACAGTGGACTTCTACAGCCCCCACACTCCCTCTCAGCTGAAGCTCTGACACAGGAGAAATCCCCTCCATCAAGAAAGCCCGCCTGAAGATCTACAGCCTAGAAACAGGGAATACAGCGTCACGTGGAGCACCAGCAGTTTCCGGCACTGCTTGCACACAGCAGAGTAGGAAAAATGCTCCTGGAGGCACAAGTAGGTCACAGCCCGACTGTGAGCCACAAATGTGATACAGGCAAATGCATTCTGCTGTGTCAGACAAGGCATTGCCAGAGGAAAGGCAAGCCTGGTGCAGAGCCCCGCTGAGAACTCGCCTGGACGACTACGGACATTTCTCGTTCCTCGGCTTCAGGAAAGATCAAGTCCATCTGCGATGAAAGCAAACCAAGACTACGTAGCTGGTGAGGATCACGGAGGGCCTACAGAAGAAGACAACAGCTGCAAGGAGCAAGACCAAGCCTGAGAGGGCTGGCATGACCCTCAAGCAAGATAGCAAGGATGAAAGCCAAAGGAGGAAAAGAGCTATCGAGTGCAAGCAACGACAGGGTCAACAGCACAAAACCATTCGAGACTTCTTCCCAAGCAGACAACCTCACCATCAACGACAGCGTAGCATCACGTATCACTTGCTGCATTGGGAAGGAATGGCACAGGGACTGCCAGGGCCACCTTCCAAGCTTATCTGATGGCTGGCTGGCTGGCTGGCAAGCCTTTTCAGGTGCATAGCAGTGGCAAGACAAAAGGAATGCCTTCTTGAAGAGCACTGCAGAGCTCACCATCCTCATCCCATGCGCAGACAGGCTCAGGAGCCATCAGAAATAGGATACAGAGGGCTTGCAAGGGGTTGCAGTGCTTTGGAGCACCCACTGGTGTCCCACCAGGCACAGGAAGGATTCTCGCCCCCAAGGTCCATCAGGTCAGAGGCATTTGGGCACTCTGGGAAGTCCCCGAGATGGCTCCAGCTCAAGGGAGGATAGGGCTTGGGCAGCTCCTGGGAGGCGTCAGCAGCTTGTGGGACAAGGAGCCCGGTCTGGCTCACATGCTCAGGGAACAGCCGATCGCCAGCACTGGAGTCAGGAAGGAATTTTTTCTCCCGGGGCAGATTGGCACTGGTCCCCGGGGGTTTTTTGCCTTCCTCTGCAGCATTGAGCATGACCACTTTGCAGAGCTCCTCTGGGCCCTTTTGGCTCGCTTCCTACCTGCTGCTCAAGCACCAGGAAGATGGCCTCTCGTGCCCTGCAGCTGGGGGGAGGAAGGCTTTTTTTTCCCCCCATGCGGGACACCAAGTGTCTCGGGGGGTTTTTTGCCTTCCTCTGCAGCATTGAGCATGGCCCACTTGCCGCGGCTTCTTTGGGCCATTTTGGCTGGGTGCCTGCTGCTCCACGAGCTGGCCCTAAACTTAGCTAGAACAGCCTACCTAAACCAGCAGAGAACAACTAACCTCAGCCAACCTTAAACACCTGAAAACAAGCAACCTTCCAGAACCTAAACCAATCTCAATCTGCCTTCAAAAACTTCAAACTATCAGCCACCAACAACCTAAAAAGCACCTTAAACAATCTACAACAAATTACCTCAACCAACCTAAACCAAACCAAATAAAGCAACCTCAACACCCTCAAACAAATCTACCTAAAACAAATGACCTAAAATATCCTACCGAAAACAACCTAAAACTACAGAAACCAGCATTCCTCAAACAACCTTCAGCAACCCTGATCCAAACAAGCTGAAGACATCTAAACAGACCCACCTTAATCAACCTAAAACAACCCTTCAACAACCTCAAACAACTTCAAAACCACCTCATAAAGCGTAAAACCGCCTGAAACAACCAAGCTCAACTAACCACCTAGACTAAACAACTTCAACCAACCCCCAAAACAGGAAACCAAACAACAGAAGCAACCTGAACAAAATGACCTGAAGCAAGTCACCTAAGCCAAAATAGGACCACCTAAAACAACCAAGCTAAAAACCAGTCTCAACCACACAAAACTTCCACAAACAAGCTAAAACACCCCAAAAAACCTACATGACCAAAAACACCCAACCAACCCAAACCCCGCCCTACCCCATGCAGTGCCTCACTTGGATGTGTCTGCAGTCTTGGAAGCTGCGCTACCCCAGCCAGCTTCTCCTACAAATGCACCTTGAGCTTGTTTTGGAGCTTCTACAAGGGGACTGCAGCTACTGTATACTCTTGACCCACGAACGGTACCCCTCCAACTGGGAAGCTCATCCTCTTGGACTGACCGCCTAGCTTGGGGAAGGACACGCGTGGAGCAGGGAGGGAGGAGGCGGACACCTGCCTAGCCGGCCAGATCAGCCCAATCAACCCTGGCCGATCAATGGGGTGACACGGCTCGCAGACAGATTGCTCTCACATCCAAACCAACCAAATGCAACCTAAACCCAACCAAAACCACCCTCAACCAAACCTCAACCCACCAGCCTAAACAACCCAGCCTAAAGCAACCAGCCAACCTGCAACCGTCAGCCTACCTACCATCAAACAAAGATGAACAACAAAATAAAACTACATTAAAGAAACAAAACCCTGGTCCCACTTTTTTTCTTTGTGTTTTGCGTCCTTGAAAGTCTTCTTGGAGACAAAACCCCCCTGGCATTTCAGGGAAACAGTAGTCTCATCGGTGCTCGATTCATGGTGAGCAAAGAGAATAGAAAAGTTCTGCTCTCTTGGGAGCCTGGACTTCTGCAGGGCAAGCCCTGACCGAGCCCTGAGGGCTCCATCCAGGAGAGCAGCTCTCTGCAGGGCACAGACGGGCACACACACCTACACCACGGCTCAGGCAGGGACCCAAGGCCCCATGGTGAGCTGGGCCCTTGCCAGGAGACGGTGGCGGTGGGTGGGGGTCCCAGGGGAGGCCGGTCCCAGCCGCTGAGGCCTAGGAGCACCCCCAGGACCCTGGCAGAAGTAGACTTCCAAACACTTCCTTCCGTGCCTTCGAAATACGTGCTCGCTTAGGGATTGGCAACAGTACTTGTGGCTACATCCACGGCCCTGCTGTGCTTGCTCACCATACCAAGTGCAGGCTCCCTGGAGGAATGCTTGCTTTCTCCTCGTTGCACTGAGGAAAAGGAGATGTTCCAGGAGGCAGCAGACGTGCCCGCAGCAGCCGGGTCCCTGAGCGCTGGGAGAGGCGGCTGAGCTGCCGGGGACTCCGGCTTCTCCAAGGGTCCAGCCCAGCTGGCAGCTCTGCCAGGGCTCTCTCCTACACGCAGCCACCTCACCTCAGGAAACATCCCCAGCTTTGGGACCTCTTGGCTCTTGCCTCCTCTCGTGCACTAACAGTGGACAAGGCACAGAGTGAAAAGGTGGCCATGACGGGGACTGCCCAACCTGCCGGCACAGAGACGGGTGGCATCGCACGCACACACGGGCCTGTTCTCATCAGCCTCGCTCCCCCACAAGTCACACTAAACCCAACGCAATCAAGCTTCACCTTTTTATTCAAGATGCCACCTGCAATTCGCAGGAAAAGCAGCAAGATAGCAACGTTGTGTCCATTCGAAAACTCTCTGTGTCTGGCCAGGGCAGACTGTTTCTTAACTATCCATTAAGTAGCGGCTGCTTCCAGCAACAGCAAGCCCTCCAAAGCACGATGTAGAGAGAGCACCATGGTGCTTTACAAGCCCTATCATGCTTGTCAACAAAATGCGTCACTGGACTGCATGCGTGAAAAAGATTGCACTGTTACCTTCTCCCCATCACATACTGTCCAGAGCTGCACGAGAAGGGCCGATTTGCAAACTGGCCCAGAGCCAACACTTTGCCGTGGAAGCCACGGTCAGAGGGCACGGCTAGGAAGGTCCCGGTGTTAAACAGCCAAGGAGAGAAAACCCGCTGAGTCCCCAAACCCATCGGTGCCAAAACACCCACTGAGGCGGGAGCTGTCTACGGCAGAGAAAGTCAAAACAGAGCGAGACATCGCCCCAGGTGCCCGACAGAAGGCACCTTCGTGGAATCCAACGGGAGGTCGTCACGGGCAGTATCGCTACCGGAAGGAAGGCTGGGCCGGCAACAAACCCGCACGGTATTTTTGCCAGAAAGGGACACAATTAGGTTGATTAGTCCCCTATCTCGTAGGCACGGGGACTGATCCGGGGCCCCCCAGCACCCCAAAGGCTTCTTCCAAAGGGCGCTGGGCGCAGGGGCGGCGGGCGGGGCTGCACACGGGGGCTCTGTCACCCCCACGTCACAATGCCAGCACCCGGCAACGCTGAGCTCACAATGCCCCGCGCAGGATAAAAAGGAGCAGCCCCCCGTGTCCAGCGCCAGAGCTGGCCCGGCGGCAGCCCCAGCACATCCCAGACGAAGCACCTGGGGAGCTGGCTGGCGGAATCCCAGGGCAGCGGCTGAGGAAGGAAGACCCTGGATGAAGCTACGGGAGGTTCTCCACTGCAAGACCATCTCCTGGCAGGGCCACTTCCCAAACTCATCTGATGCATGGAAATCCTTTTCCACTGGCTACCCGTGGCAAGACCAAGGGAATTCCTTCTTGAGGAGCACTGCAGAGCTCACCATCATCATGCCCTGCAGAGCCAGGGGCAGTAGCTCTAAGAAGCGGGATGCCCAGATGTTGCAAGGGGGCCCAGGGCTCTCACCCGCATCAGAAGCTACGTGCCTCCTTGCCACAAGGTGACGGAGCAAGTGCCCAAGATGGGGCACGCTTCAGGTTATTCCATGCCTTTTGTTAGTGCAGGGATGGGAAGCAACGACATCCGAAATTTCCTCAGCGTCTGCTACTGCTAGGGAAAGGAGGAGGTAGGAACAGAAGGAGAGGAGAGAAGACTTCAGCTGGAAGGGACCTACAGTCACCATCTAGTCCAAATGCCTGACCACTTCGGGGCTGGCCAAAAGTTGAAACATGCTATTAAGGGCATCGGCCAAATGCCTCTTCAACACTGACAGGCATGGGGCATCGCCCACCTGGGCTCCGGGAGCCCTGTTCCAGGCTTTGACCACCCTCTTGGGAAAGAAAACTTTCCTCTTGTCAAGTCCAAAGCTCCCCTGATGGATGGATGGATGGATGGATGGATGGATGGATGCAGCTTTGAGCCTTCTGCTATCGGCTGCCGGGAAGAAGGGATCAGCAGCTCCCTCTCCACTTTCCCTCCACGGAAGCTGTAGAGAGCAACGAGGTCGCCTCTCAGCCTCCATCTCTCCAAACTAGACACATCCCAGGTCCTCAGCATCCATGAACCAGAAGAAGCTCTTCCCTCACAGTGGACTTCTACAGCCCCCACACTCCCTCCCAGCTGAAGCTCTGACACAGGAGAAATCCCCTCCATCAAGAAAGCCCGCCTGAAGATCTACAGCCTAGAAACAGGGAATACAGCGTCACGTGGAGCACCAGCAGTTTCCGGCACTGCTTGCACACAGCAGAGTAGGAAAAATGCTCCTGGAGGCACAAGTAGGTCACAGCCCGACTGTGAGCCACAAATGTGATACAGGCAAATGCATTCTGCTGTGTCAGACAAGGCATTGCCAGAGGAAAGGCAAGCCTGGTGCAGAGCCCCGCTGAGAACTCGCCTGGACGACTACGGACATTTCTCGTTCCTCGGCTTCAGGAAAGATCAAGTCCATCTGCGATGAAAGCAAACCAAGACTACGTAGCTGGTGAGGATCACGGAGGGCCTACAGAAGAAGACAACAGCTGCAAGGAGCAAGACCAAGCCTGAGAGGGCTGGCATGACCCTCAAGCAAGATAGCAAGGATGAAAGCCAAAGGAGGAAAAGAGCTATCGAGTGCAAGCAACGACAGGGTCAACAGCACAAAACCATTCGAGACTTCTTCCCAAGCAGACAACCTCACCATCAACGACAGCGTAGCATCACGTATCACTTGCTGCATTGGGAAGGAATGGCACAGGGACTGCCAGGGCCACCTTCCAAGCTTATCTGATGGCTGGCTGGCTGGCTGGCAAGCCTTTTCAGGTGCATAGCAGTGGCAAGACAAAAGGAATGCCTTCTTGAAGAGCACTGCAGAGCTCACCATCCTCATCCCATGCGCAGACAGGCTCAGGAGCCATCAGAAATAGGATACAGAGGGCTTGCAAGGGGTTGCAGTGCTTTGGAGCACCCACTGGTGTCCCACCAGGCACAGGAAGGATTCTCGCCCCCAAGGTCCATCAGGTCAGAGGCATTTGGGCACTCTGGGAAGTCCCCGAGATGGCTCCAGCTCAAGGGAGGATAGGGCTTGGGCAGCTCCTGGGAGGCGTCAGCAGCTTGTGGGACAAGGAGCCCGGTCTGGCTCACATGCTCAGGGAACAGCCGATCGCCAGCACTGGAGTCAGGAAGGAATTTTTTCTCCCGGGGCAGATTGGCACTGGTCCCCGGGGGTTTTTTGCCTTCCTCTGCAGCATTGAGCATGACCACTTTGCAGAGCTCCTCTGGGCCCTTTTGGCTCGCTTCCTACCTGCTGCTCAAGCACCAGGAAGATGGCCTCTCGTGCCCTGCAGCTGGGGGGAGGAAGGCTTTTTTTTCCCCCCATGTGGGACACCAAGTGTCTCGGGGGGTTTTTTGCCTTCCTCTGCAGCATTGAGCATGGCCCACTTGCCGCGGCTTCTTTGGGCCATTTTGGCTGGGTGCCTGCTGCTCCACGAGCTGGCCCTAAACTTAGCTAGAACAGCCTACCTAAACCAGCAGAGAACAACTAACCTCAGCCAACCTTAAACACCTGAAAACAAGCAACCTTCCAGAACCTAAACCAATCTCAATCTGCCTTCAAAAACTTCAAACTATCAGCCACCAACAACCTAAAAAGCACCTTAAACAATCTACAACAAATTACCTCAACCAACCTAAACCAAACCAAATAAAGCAACCTCAACACCCTCAAACAAATCTACCTAAAACAAATGACCTAAAATATCCTACCGAAAACAACCTAAAACTACAGAAACCAGCATTCCTCAAACAACATTCAGCAACCCTGATCCAAACAAGCTGAAGACATCTAAACAGACCCACCTTAATCAACCTAAAACAACCCTTCAACAACCTCAAACAACTTCAAAACCACCTCATAAAGCGTAAAACCGCCTGAAACAACCAAGCTCAACTAACCACCTAGACTAAACAACTTCAACCAACCCCCAAAACAGGAAACCAAACAACAGAAGCAACCTGAACAAAATGACCTGAAGCAAGTCACCTAAGCCAAAATAGGACCACCTAAAACAACCAAGCTAAAAACCAGTCTCAACCACACAAAACTTCCACAAACAAGCTAAAACACCCCAAAAAACCTACATGACCAAAAACACCCAACCAACCCAAACCCCGCCCTACCCCATGCAGTGCCTCACTTGGATGTGTCTGCAGTCTTGGAAGCTGCGCTACCCCAGCCAGCTTCTCCTACAAATGCACCTTGAGCTTGTTTTGGAGCTTCTACAAGGGGACTGCAGCTACTGTATACTCTTGACCCACGAACGGTACCCCTCCAACTGGGAAGCTCATCCTCTTGGACTGACCGCCTAGCTTGGGGAAGGACACGCGTGGAGCAGGGAGGGAGGAGGCGGACACCTGCCTAGCCGGCCAGATCAGCCCAATCAACCCTGGCCGATCAATGGGGTGACACGGCTCGCAGACAGATTGCTCTCACATCCAAACCAACCAAATGCAACCTAAACCCAACCAAAACCACCCTCAACCAAACCTCAACCCACCAGCCTAAACAACCCAGCCTAAAGCAACCAGCCAACCTGCAACCGTCAGCCTACCTACCATCAAACAAAGATGAACAACAAAATAAAACTACATTAAAGAAACAAAACCCTGGTCCCACTTTTTTTCTTTGTGTTTTGCGTCCTTGAAAGTCTTCTTGGAGACAAAACCCCCCTGGCATTTCAGGGAAACAGTAGTCTCATCGGTGCTCGATTCATGGTGAGCAAAGAGAATAGAAAAGTTCTGCTCTCTTGGGAGCCTGGACTTCTGCAGGGCAAGCCCTGACCGAGCCCTGAGGGCTCCATCCAGGAGAGCAGCTCTCTGCAGGGCACAGACGGGCACACACACCTACACCACGGCTCAGGCAGGGACCCAAGGCCCCATGGTGAGCTGGGCCCTTGCCAGGAGACGGTGGCGGTGGGTGGGGGTCCCAGGGGAGGCCGGTCCCAGCCGCTGAGGCCTAGGAGCACCCCCAGGACCCTGGCAGAAGTAGACTTCCAAACACTTCCTTCCGTGCCTTCGAAATACGTGCTCGCTTAGGGATTGGCAACAGTACTTGTGGCTACATCCACGGCCCTGCTGTGCTTGCTCACCATACCAAGTGCAGGCTCCCTGGAGGAATGCTTGCTTTCTCCTCGTTGCACTGAGGAAAAGGAGATGTTCCAGGAGGCAGCAGACGTGCCCGCAGCAGCCGGGTCCCTGAGCGCTGGGAGAGGCGGCTGAGCTGCCGGGGACTCCGGCTTCTCCAAGGGTCCAGCCCAGCTGGCAGCTCTGCCAGGGCTCTCTCCTACACGCAGCCACCTCACCTCAGGAAACATCCCCAGCTTTGGGACCTCTTGGCTCTTGCCTCCTCTCGTGCACTAACAGTGGACAAGGCACAGAGTGAAAAGGTGGCCATGACGGGGACTGCCCAACCTGCCGGCACAGAGACGGGTGGCATCGCACGCACACACGGGCCTGTTCTCATCAGCCTCGCTCCCCCACAAGTCACACTAAACCCAACGCAATCAAGCTTCACCTTTTTATTCAAGATGCCACCTGCAATTCGCAGGAAAAGCAGCAAGATAGCAACGTTGTGTGCATTCGAAAACTCTCTGTGTCTGGCCAGGGCAGACTGTTTCTTAACTATCCATTAAGTAGCGGCTGCTTCCAGCAACAGCAAGCCCTCCAAAGCACGATGTAGAGAGAGCACCATGGTGCTTTACAAGCCCTATCATGCTTGTCAACAAAATGCGTCACTGGACTGCATGCGTGAAAAAGATTGCACTGTTACCTTCTCCCCATCACATACTGTCCAGAGCTGCACGAGAAGGGCCGATTTGCAAACTGGCCCAGAGCCAACACTTTGCCGTGGAAGCCACGGTCAGAGGGCACGGCTAGGAAGGTCCCGGTGTTAAACAGCCAAGGAGAGAAAACCCGCTGAGTCCCCAAACCCATCGGTGCCAAAACACCCACTGAGGCGGGAGCTGTCTACGGCAGAGAAAGTCAAAACAGAGCGAGACATCGCCCCAGGTGCCCGACAGAAGGCACCTTCGTGGAATCCAACGGGAGGTCGTCACGGGCAGTATCGCTACCGGAAGGAAGGCTGGGCCGGCAACAAACCCGCACGGTATTTTTGCCAGAAAGGGACACAATTAGGTTGATTAGTCCCCTATCTCGTAGGCACGGGGACTGATCCGGGGCCCCCCAGCACCCCAAAGGCTTCTTCCAAAGGGCGCTGGGCGCAGGGGCGGCGGGCGGGGCTGCACACGGGGGCTCTGTCACCCCCACGTCACAATGCCAGCACCCGGCAACGCTGAGCTCACAATGCCCCGCGCAGGATAAAAAGGAGCAGCCCCCCGTGTCCAGCGCCAGAGCTGGCCCGGCGGCAGCCCCAGCACATCCCAGACGAAGCACCTGGGGAGCTGGCTGGCGGAATCCCAGGGCAGCGGCTGAGGAAGGAAGACCCTGGATGAAGCTACGGGAGGTTCTCCACTGCAAGACCATCTCCTGGCAGGGCCACTTCCCAAACTCATCTGATGCATGGAAATCCTTTTCCACTGGCTACCCGTGGCAAGACCAAGGGAATTCCTTCTTGAGGAGCACTGCAGAGCTCACCATCATCATGCCCTGCAGAGCCAGGGGCAGTAGCTCTAAGAAGCGGGATGCCCAGATGTTGCAAGGGGGCCCAGGGCTCTCACCCGCATCAGAAGCTACGTGCCTCCTTGCCACAAGGTGACGGAGCAAGTGCCCAAGATGGGGCACGCTTCAGGTTATTCCATGCCTTTTGTTAGTGCAGGGATGGGAAGCAACGACATCCGAAATTTCCTCAGCGTCTGCTACTGCTAGGGAAAGGAGGAGGTAGGAACAGAAGGAGAGGAGAGAAGACTTCAGCTGGAAGGGACCTACAGTCACCATCTAGTCCAAATGCCTGACCACTTCGGGGCTGGCCAAAAGTTGAAACATGCTATTAAGGGCATCGGCCAAATGCCTCTTCAACACTGACAGGCATGGGGCATCGCCCACCTGGGCTCCGGGAGCCCTGTTCCAGGCTTTGACCACCCTCTTGGGAAAGAAAACTTTCCTCTTGTCAAGTCCAAAGCTCCCCTGATGGATGGATGGATGGATGGATGGATGGATGGATGCAGCTTTGAGCCTTCTGCTATCGGCTGCCGGGAAGAAGGGATCAGCAGCTCCCTCTCCACTTTCCCTCCACGGAAGCTGTAGAGAGCAACGAGGTCGCCTCTCAGCCTCCATCTCTCCAAACTAGACACATCCCAGGTCCTCAGCATCCATGAACCAGAAGAAGCTCTTCCCTCACAGTGGACTTCTACAGCCCCCACACTCCCTCCCAGCTGAAGCTCTGACACAGGAGAAATCCCCTCCATCAAGAAAGCCCGCCTGAAGATCTACAGCCTAGAAACAGGGAATACAGCGTCACGTGGAGCACCAGCAGTTTCCGGCACTGCTTGCACACAGCAGAGTAGGAAAAATGCTCCTGGAGGCACAAGTAGGTCACAGCCCGACTGTGAGCCACAAATGTGATACAGGCAAATGCATTCTGCTGTGTCAGACAAGGCATTGCCAGAGGAAAGGCAAGCCTGGTGCAGAGCCCCGCTGAGAACTCGCCTGGACGACTACGGACATTTCTCGTTCCTCGGCTTCAGGAAAGATCAAGTCCATCTGCGATGAAAGCAAACCAAGACTACGTAGCTGGTGAGGATCACGGAGGGCCTACAGAAGAAGACAACAGCTGCAAGGAGCAAGACCAAGCCTGAGAGGGCTGGCATGACCCTCAAGCAAGATAGCAAGGATGAAAGCCAAAGGAGGAAAAGAGCTATCGAGTGCAAGCAACGACAGGGTCAACAGCACAAAACCATTCGAGACTTCTTCCCAAGCAGACAACCTCACCATCAACGACAGCGTAGCATCACGTATCACTTGCTGCATTGGGAAGGAATGGCACAGGGACTGCCAGGGCCACCTTCCAAGCTTATCTGATGGCTGGCTGGCTGGCTGGCAAGCCTTTTCAGGTGCATAGCAGTGGCAAGACAAAAGGAATGCCTTCTTGAAGAGCACTGCAGAGCTCACCATCCTCATCCCATGCGCAGACAGGCTCAGGAGCCATCAGAAATAGGATACAGAGGGCTTGCAAGGGGTTGCAGTGCTTTGGAGCACCCACTGGTGTCCCACCAGGCACAGGAAGGATTCTCGCCCCCAAGGTCCATCAGGTCAGAGGCATTTGGGCACTCTGGGAAGTCCCCGAGATGGCTCCAGCTCAAGGGAGGATAGGGCTTGGGCAGCTCCTGGGAGGCGTCAGCAGCTTGTGGGACAAGGAGCCCGGTCTGGCTCACATGCTCAGGGAACAGCCGATCGCCAGCACTGGAGTCAGGAAGGAATTTTTTCTCCCGGGGCAGATTGGCACTGGTCCCCGGGGGTTTTTTGCCTTCCTCTGCAGCATTGAGCATGACCACTTTGCAGAGCTCCTCTGGGCCCTTTTGGCTCGCTTCCTACCTGCTGCTCAAGCACCAGGAAGATGGCCTCTCGTGCCCTGCAGCTGGGGGGAGGAAGGCTTTTTTTTCCCCCCATGTGGGACACCAAGTGTCTCGGGGGGTTTTTTGCCTTCCTCTGCAGCATTGAGCATGGCCCACTTGCCGCGGCTTCTTTGGGCCATTTTGGCTGGGTGCCTGCTGCTCCACGAGCTGGCCCTAAACTTAGCTAGAACAGCCTACCTAAACCAGCAGACAACAACTAACCTCAGCCAACCTTAAACACCTGAAAACAAGCAACCTTCCAGAACCTAAACCAATCTCAATCTGCCTTCAAAAACTTCAAACTATCAGCCACCAACAACCTAAAAAGCACCTTAAACAATCTACAACAAATTACCTCAACCAACCTAAACCAAACCAAATAAAGCAACCTCAACACCCTCAAACAAATCTACCTAAAACAAATGACCTAAAATATCCTACCGAAAACAACCTAAAACTACAGAAACCAGCATTCCTCAAACAACCTTCAGCAACCCTGATCCAAACAAGCTGAAGACATCTAAACAGACCCACCTTAATCAACCTAAAACAACCCTTCAACAACCTCAAACAACTTCAAAACCACCTCATAAAGCGTAAAACCGCCTGAAACAACCAAGCTCAACTAACCACCTAGACTAAACAACTTCAACCAACCCCCAAAACAGGAAACCAAACAACAGAAGCAACCTGAACAAAATGACCTGAAGCAAGTCACCTAAGCCAAAATAGGACCACCTAAAACAACCAAGCTAAAAACCAGTCTCAACCACACAAAACTTCCACAAACAAGCTAAAACACCCCAAAAAACCTACATGACCAAAAACACCCAACCAACCCAAACCCCGCCCTACCCCATGCAGTGCCTCACTTGGATGTGTCTGCAGTCTTGGAAGCTGCGCTACCCCAGCCAGCTTCTCCTACAAATGCACCTTGAGCTTGTTTTGGAGCTTCTACAAGGGGACTGCAGCTACTGTATACTCTTGACCCACGAACGGTACCCCTCCAACTGGGAAGCTCATCCTCTTGGACTGACCGCCTAGCTTGGGGAAGGACACGCGTGGAGCAGGGAGGGAGGAGGCGGACACCTGCCTAGCCGGCCAGATCAGCCCAATCAACCCTGGCCGATCAATGGGGTGACACGGCTCGCAGACAGATTGCTCTCACATCCAAACCAACCAAATGCAACCTAAACCCAACCAAAACCACCCTCAACCAAACCTCAACCCACCAGCCTAAACAACCCAGCCTAAAGCAACCAGCCAACCTGCAACCGTCAGCCTACCTACCATCAAACAAAGATGAACAACAAAATAAAACTACATTAAAGAAACAAAACCCTGGTCCCACTTTTTTTCTTTGTGTTTTGCGTCCTTGAAAGTCTTCTTGGAGACAAAACCCCCCTGGCATTTCAGGGAAACAGTAGTCTCATCGGTGCTCGATTCATGGTGAGCAAAGAGAATAGAAAAGTTCTGCTCTCTTGGGAGCCTGGACTTCTGCAGGGCAAGCCCTGACCGAGCCCTGAGGGCTCCATCCAGGAGAGCAGCTCTCTGCAGGGCACAGACGGGCACACACACCTACACCACGGCTCAGGCAGGGACCCAAGGCCCCATGGTGAGCTGGGCCCTTGCCAGGAGACGGTGGCGGTGGGTGGGGGTCCCAGGGGAGGCCGGTCCCAGCCGCTGAGGCCTAGGAGCACCCCCAGGACCCTGGCAGAAGTAGACTTCCAAACACTTCCTTCCGTGCCTTCGAAATACGTGCTCGCTTAGGGATTGGCAACAGTACTTGTGGCTACATCCACGGCCCTGCTGTGCTTGCTCACCATACCAAGTGCAGGCTCCCTGGAGGAATGCTTGCTTTCTCCTCGTTGCACTGAGGAAAAGGAGATGTTCCAGGAGGCAGCAGACGTGCCCGCAGCAGCCGGGTCCCTGAGCGCTGGGAGAGGCGGCTGAGCTGCCGGGGACTCCGGCTTCTCCAAGGGTCCAGCCCAGCTGGCAGCTCTGCCAGGGCTCTCTCCTACACGCAGCCACCTCACCTCAGGAAACATCCCCAGCTTTGGGACCTCTTGGCTCTTGCCTCCTCTCGTGCACTAACAGTGGACAAGGCACAGAGTGAAAAGGTGGCCATGACGGGGACTGCCCAACCTGCCGGCACAGAGACGGGTGGCATCGCACGCACACACGGGCCTGTTCTCATCAGCCTCGCTCCCCCACAAGTCACACTAAACCCAACGCAATCAAGCTTCACCTTTTTATTCAAGATGCCACCTGCAATTCGCAGGAAAAGCAGCAAGATAGCAACGTTGTGTCCATTCGAAAACTCTCTGTGTCTGGCCAGGGCAGACTGTTTCTTAACTATCCATTAAGTAGCGGCTGCTTCCAGCAACAGCAAGCCCTCCAAAGCACGATGTAGAGAGAGCACCATGGTGCTTTACAAGCCCTATCATGCTTGTCAACAAAATGCGTCACTGGACTGCATGCGTGAAAAAGATTGCACTGTTACCTTCTCCCCATCACATACTGTCCAGAGCTGCACGAGAAGGGCCGATTTGCAAACTGGCCCAGAGCCAACACTTTGCCGTGGAAGCCACGGTCAGAGGGCACGGCTAGGAAGGTCCCGGTGTTAAACAGCCAAGGAGAGAAAACCCGCTGAGTCCCCAAACCCATCGGTGCCAAAACACCCACTGAGGCGGGAGCTGTCTACGGCAGAGAAAGTCAAAACAGAGCGAGACATCGCCCCAGGTGCCCGACAGAAGGCACCTTCGTGGAATCCAACGGGAGGTCGTCACGGGCAGTATCGCTACCGGAAGGAAGGCTGGGCCGGCAACAAACCCGCACGGTATTTTTGCCAGAAAGGGACACAATTAGGTTGATTAGTCCCCTATCTCGTAGGCACGGGGACTGATCCGGGGCCCCCCAGCACCCCAAAGGCTTCTTCCAAAGGGCGCTGGGCGCAGGGGCGGCGGGCGGGGCTGCACACGGGGGCTCTGTCACCCCCACGTCACAATGCCAGCACCCGGCAACGCTGAGCTCACAATGCCCCGCGCAGGATAAAAAGGAGCAGCCCCCCGTGTCCAGCGCCAGAGCTGGCCCGGCGGCAGCCCCAGCACATCCCAGACGAAGCACCTGGGGAGCTGGCTGGCGGAATCCCAGGGCAGCGGCTGAGGAAGGAAGACCCTGGATGAAGCTACGGGAGGTTCTCCACTGCAAGACCATCTCCTGGCAGGGCCACTTCCCAAACTCATCTGATGCATGGAAATCCTTTTCCACTGGCTACCCGTGGCAAGACCAAGGGAATTCCTTCTTGAGGAGCACTGCAGAGCTCACCATCATCATGCCCTGCAGAGCCAGGGGCAGTAGCTCTAAGAAGCGGGATGCCCAGATGTTGCAAGGGGGCCCAGGGCTCTCACCCGCATCAGAAGCTACGTGCCTCCTTGCCACAAGGTGACGGAGCAAGTGCCCAAGATGGGGCACGCTTCAGGTTATTCCATGCCTTTTGTTAGTGCAGGGATGGGAAGCAACGACATCCGAAATTTCCTCAGCGTCTGCTACTGCTAGGGAAAGGAGGAGGTAGGAACAGAAGGAGAGGAGAGAAGACTTCAGCTGGAAGGGACCTACAGTCACCATCTAGTCCAAATGCCTGACCACTTCGGGGCTGGCCAAAAGTTGAAACATGCTATTAAGGGCATCGGCCAAATGCCTCTTCAACACTGACAGGCATGGGGCATCGCCCACCTGGGCTCCGGGAGCCCTGTTCCAGGCTTTGACCACCCTCTTGGGAAAGAAAACTTTCCTCTTGTCAAGTCCAAAGCTCCCCTGATGGATGGATGGATGGATGGATGGATGGATGGATGCAGCTTTGAGCCTTCTGCTATCGGCTGCCGGGAAGAAGGGATCAGCAGCTCCCTCTCCACTTTCCCTCCACGGAAGCTGTAGAGAGCAACGAGGTCGCCTCTCAGCCTCCATCTCTCCAAACTAGACACATCCCAGGTCCTCAGCATCCATGAACCAGAAGAAGCTCTTCCCTCACAGTGGACTTCTACAGCCCCCACACTCCCTCCCAGCTGAAGCTCTGACACAGGAGAAATCCCCTCCATCAAGAAAGCCCGCCTGAAGATCTACAGCCTAGAAACAGGGAATACAGCGTCACGTGGAGCACCAGCAGTTTCCGGCACTGCTTGCACACAGCAGAGTAGGAAAAATGCTCCTGGAGGCACAAGTAGGTCACAGCCCGACTGTGAGCCACAAATGTGATACAGGCAAATGCATTCTGCTGTGTCAGACAAGGCATTGCCAGAGGAAAGGCAAGCCTGGTGCAGAGCCCCGCTGAGAACTCGCCTGGACGACTACGGACATTTCTCGTTCCTCGGCTTCAGGAAAGATCAAGTCCATCTGCGATGAAAGCAAACCAAGACTACGTAGCTGGTGAGGATCACGGAGGGCCTACAGAAGAAGACAACAGCTGCAAGGAGCAAGACCAAGCCTGAGAGGGCTGGCATGACCCTCAAGCAAGATAGCAAGGATGAAAGCCAAAGGAGGAAAAGAGCTATCGAGTGCAAGCAACGACAGGGTCAACAGCACAAAACCATTCGAGACTTCTTCCCAAGCAGACAACCTCACCATCAACGACAGCGTAGCATCACGTATCACTTGCTGCATTGGGAAGGAATGGCACAGGGACTGCCAGGGCCACCTTCCAAGCTTATCTGATGGCTGGCTGGCTGGCTGGCAAGCCTTTTCAGGTGCATAGCAGTGGCAAGACAAAAGGAATGCCTTCTTGAAGAGCACTGCAGAGCTCACCATCCTCATCCCATGCGCAGACAGGCTCAGGAGCCATCAGAAATAGGATACAGAGGGCTTGCAAGGGGTTGCAGTGCTTTGGAGCACCCACTGGTGTCCCACCAGGCACAGGAAGGATTCTCGCCCCCAAGGTTCCATCAGGTCAGAGGCATTTGGGCACTCTGGGAAGTCCCCGAGATGGCTCCAGCTCAAGGGAGGATAGGGCTTGGGCAGCTCCTGGGAGGCGTCAGCAGCTTGTGGGACAAGGAGCCCGGTCTGGCTCACATGCTCAGGGAACAGCCGATCGCCAGCACTGGGGTCAGGAAGGAATTTTTTCTCCCGGGGCAGATTGGCACTGGTCCCCGGGGGTTTTTTGCCTTCCTCTGCAGCATTGAGCATGACCACTTTGCAGAGCTCCTCTGGGCCCTTTTGGCTCGCTTCCTACCTGCTGCTCAAGCACCAGGAAGATGGCCTCTCGTGCCCTGCAGCTGGGGGGAGGAAGGCTTTTTTTTCCCCCCATGTGGGACACCAAGTGTCTCGGGGGGTTTTTTGCCTTCCTCTGCAGCATTGAGCATGGCCCACTTGCCGCGGCTTCTTTGGGCCATTTTGGCTGGGTGCCTGCTGCTCCACGAGCTGGCCCTAAACTTAGCTAGAACAGCCTACCTAAACCAGCAGAGAACAACTAACCTCAGCCAACCTTAAACACCTGAAAACAAGCAACCTTCCAGAACCTAAACCAATCTCAATCTGCCTTCAAAAACTTCAAACTATCAGCCACCAACAACCTAAAAAGCACCTTAAACAATCTACAACAAATTACCTCAACCAACCTAAACCAAACCAAATAAAGCAACCTCAACACCCTCAAACAAATCTACCTAAAACAAATGACCTAAAATATCCTACTGAAAACAACCTAAAACTACAGAAACCAGCATTCCTCAAACAACCTTCAGCAACCCTGATCCAAACAAGCTGAAGACATCTAAACAGACCCACCTTAATCAACCTAAAACAACCCTTCAACAACCTCAAACAACTTCAAAACCACCTCATAAAGCGTAAAACCGCCTGAAACAACCAAGCTCAACTAACCACCTAGACTAAACAACTTCAACCAACCCCCAAAACAGGAAACCAAACAACAGAAGCAACCTGAACAAAATGACCTGAAGCAAGTCACCTAAGCCAAAATAGGACCACCTAAAACAACCAAGCTAAAAACCAGTCTCAACCACACAAAACTTCCACAAACAAGCTAAAACACCCCAAAAAACCTACATGACCAAAAACACCCAACCAACCCAAACCCCGCCCTACCCCATGCAGTGCCTCACTTGGATGTGTCTGCAGTCTTGGAAGCTGCGCTACCCCAGCCAGCTTCTCCTACAAATGCACCTTGAGCTTGTTTTGGAGCTTCTACAAGGGGACTGCAGCTACTGTATACTCTTGACCCACGAACGGTACCCCTCCAACTGGGAAGCTCATCCTCTTGGACTGACCGCCTAGCTTGGGGAAGGACACGCGTGGAGCAGGGAGGGAGGAGGCGGACACCTGCCTAGCCGGCCAGATCAGCCCAATCAACCCTGGCCGATCAATGGGGTGACACGGCTCGCAGACAGATTGCTCTCACATCCAAACCAACCAAATGCAACCTAAACCCAACCAAAACCACCCTCAACCAAACCTCAACCCACCAGCCTAAACAACCCAGCCTAAAGCAACCAGCCAACCTGCAACCGTCAGCCTACCTACCATCAAACAAAGATGAACAACAAAATAAAACTACATTAAAGAAACAAAACCCTGGTCCCACTTTTTTTCTTTGTGTTTTGCGTCCTTGAAAGTCTTCTTGGAGACAAAACCCCCCTGGCATTTCAGGGAAACAGTAGTCTCATCGGTGCTCGATTCATGGTGAGCAAAGAGAATAGAAAAGTTCTGCTCTCTTGGGAGCCTGGACTTCTGCAGGGCAAGCCCTGACCGAGCCCTGAGGGCTCCATCCAGGAGAGCAGCTCTCTGCAGGGCACAGACGGGCACACACACCTACACCACGGCTCAGGCAGGGACCCAAGGCCCCATGGTGAGCTGGGCCCTTGCCAGGAGACGGTGGCGGTGGGTGGGGGTCCCAGGGGAGGCCGGTCCCAGCCGCTGAGGCCTAGGAGCACCCCCAGGACCCTGGCAGAAGTAGACTTCCAAACACTTCCTTCCGTGCCTTCGAAATACGTGCTCGCTTAGGGATTGGCAACAGTACTTGTGGCTACATCCACGGCCCTGCTGTGCTTGCTCACCATACCAAGTGCAGGCTCCCTGGAGGAATGCTTGCTTTCTCCTCGTTGCACTGAGGAAAAGGAGATGTTCCAGGAGGCAGCAGACGTGCCCGCAGCAGCCGGGTCCCTGAGCGCTGGGAGAGGCGGCTGAGCTGCCGGGGACTCCGGCTTCTCCAAGGGTCCAGCCCAGCTGGCAGCTCTGCCAGGGCTCTCTCCTACACGCAGCCACCTCACCTCAGGAAACATCCCCAGCTTTGGGACCTCTTGGCTCTTGCCTCCTCTCGTGCACTAACAGTGGACAAGGCACAGAGTGAAAAGGTGGCCATGACGGGGACTGCCCAACCTGCCGGCACAGAGACGGGTGGCATCGCACGCACACACGGGCCTGTTCTCATCAGCCTCGCTCCCCCACAAGTCACACTAAACCCAACGCAATCAAGCTTCACCTTTTTATTCAAGATGCCACCTGCAATTCGCAGGAAAAGCAGCAAGATAGCAACGTTGTGTCCATTCGAAAACTCTCTGTGTCTGGCCAGGGCAGACTGTTTCTTAACTATCCATTAAGTAGCGGCTGCTTCCAGCAACAGCAAGCCCTCCAAAGCACGATGTAGAGAGAGCACCATGGTGCTTTACAAGCCCTATCATGCTTGTCAACAAAATGCGTCACTGGACTGCATGCGTGAAAAAGATTGCACTGTTACCTTCTCCCCATCACATACTGTCCAGAGCTGCACGAGAAGGGCCGATTTGCAAACTGGCCCAGAGCCAACACTTTGCCGTGGAAGCCACGGTCAGAGGGCACGGCTAGGAAGGTCCCGGTGTTAAACAGCCAAGGAGAGAAAACCCGCTGAGTCCCCAAACCCATCGGTGCCAAAACACCCACTGAGGCGGGAGCTGTCTACGGCAGAGAAAGTCAAAACAGAGCGAGACATCGCCCCAGGTGCCCGACAGAAGGCACCTTCGTGGAATCCAACGGGAGGTCGTCACGGGCAGTATCGCTACCGGAAGGAAGGCTGGGCCGGCAACAAACCCGCACGGTATTTTTGCCAGAAAGGGACACAATTAGGTTGATTAGTCCCCTATCTCGTAGGCACGGGGACTGATCCGGGGCCCCCCAGCACCCCAAAGGCTTCTTCCAAAGGGCGCTGGGCGCAGGGGCGGCGGGCGGGGCTGCACACGGGGGCTCTGTCACCCCCACGTCACAATGCCAGCACCCGGCAACGCTGAGCTCACAATGCCCCGCGCAGGATAAAAAGGAGCAGCCCCCCGTGTCCAGCGCCAGAGCTGGCCCGGCGGCAGCCCCAGCACATCCCAGACGAAGCACCTGGGGAGCTGGCTGGCGGAATCCCAGGGCAGCGGCTGAGGAAGGAAGACCCTGGATGAAGCTACGGGAGGTTCTCCACTGCAAGACCATCTCCTGGCAGGGCCACTTCCCAAACTCATCTGATGCATGGAAATCCTTTTCCACTGGCTACCCGTGGCAAGACCAAGGGAATTCCTTCTTGAGGAGCACTGCAGAGCTCACCATCATCATGCCCTGCAGAGCCAGGGGCAGTAGCTCTAAGAAGCGGGATGCCCAGATGTTGCAAGGGGGCCCAGGGCTCTCACCCGCATCAGAAGCTACGTGCCTCCTTGCCACAAGGTGACGGAGCAAGTGCCCAAGATGGGGCACGCTTCAGGTTATTCCATGCCTTTTGTTAGTGCAGGGATGGGAAGCAACGACATCCGAAATTTCCTCAGCGTCTGCTACTGCTAGGGAAAGGAGGAGGTAGGAACAGAAGGAGAGGAGAGAAGACTTCAGCTGGAAGGGACCTACAGTCACCATCTAGTCCAAATGCCTGACCACTTCGGGGCTGGCCAAAAGTTGAAACATGCTATTAAGGGCATCGGCCAAATGCCTCTTCAACACTGACAGGCATGGGGCATCGCCCACCTGGGCTCCGGGAGCCCTGTTCCAGGCTTTGACCACCCTCTTGGGAAAGAAAACTTTCCTCTTGTCAAGTCCAAAGCTCCCCTGATGGATGGATGGATGGATGGATGGATGGATGGATGCAGCTTTGAGCCTTCTGCTATCGGCTGCCGGGAAGAAGGGATCAGCAGCTCCCTCTCCACTTTCCCTCCACGGAAGCTGTAGAGAGCAACGAGGTCGCCTCTCAGCCTCCATCTCTCCAAACTAGACACATCCCAGGTCCTCAGCATCCATGAACCAGAAGAAGCTCTTCCCTCACAGTGGACTTCTACAGCCCCCACACTCCCTCCCAGCTGAAGCTCTGACACAGGAGAAATCCCCTCCATCAAGAAAGCCCGCCTGAAGATCTACAGCCTAGAAACAGGGAATACAGCGTCACGTGGAGCACCAGCAGTTTCCGGCACTGCTTGCACACAGCAGAGTAGGAAAAATGCTCCTGGAGGCACAAGTAGGTCACAGCCCGACTGTGAGCCACAAATGTGATACAGGCAAATGCATTCTGCTGTGTCAGACAAGGCATTGCCAGAGGAAAGGCAAGCCTGGTGCAGAGCCCCGCTGAGAACTCGCCTGGACGACTACGGACATTTCTCGTTCCTCGGCTTCAGGAAAGATCAAGTCCATCTGCGATGAAAGCAAACCAAGACTACGTAGCTGGTGAGGATCACGGAGGGCCTACAGAAGAAGACAACAGCTGCAAGGAGCAAGACCAAGCCTGAGAGGGCTGGCATGACCCTCAAGCAAGATAGCAAGGATGAAAGCCAAAGGAGGAAAAGAGCTATCGAGTGCAAGCAACGACAGGGTCAACAGCACAAAACCATTCGAGACTTCTTCCCAAGCAGACAACCTCACCATCAACGACAGCGTAGCATCACGTATCACTTGCTGCATTGGGAAGGAATGGCACAGGGACTGCCAGGGCCACCTTCCAAGCTTATCTGATGGCTGGCTGGCTGGCTGGCAAGCCTTTTCAGGTGCATAGCAGTGGCAAGACAAAAGGAATGCCTTCTTGAAGAGCACTGCAGAGCTCACCATCCTCATCCCATGCGCAGACAGGCTCAGGAGCCATCAGAAATAGGATACAGAGGGCTTGCAAGGGGTTGCAGTGCTTTGGAGCACCCACTGGTGTCCCACCAGGCACAGGAAGGATTCTCGCCCCCAAGGTCCATCAGGTCAGAGGCATTTGGGCACTCTGGGAAGTCCCCGAGATGGCTCCAGCTCAAGGGAGGATAGGGCTTGGGCAGCTCCTGGGAGGCGTCAGCAGCTTGTGGGACAAGGAGCCCGGTCTGGCTCACATGCTCAGGGAACAGCCGATCGCCAGCACTGGGGTCAGGAAGGAATTTTTTCTCCCGGGGCAGATTGGCACTGGTCCCCGGGGGTTTTTTGCCTTCCTCTGCAGCATTGAGCATGACCACTTTGCAGAGCTCCTCTGGGCCCTTTTGGCTCGCTTCCTACCTGCTGCTCAAGCACCAGGAAGATGGCCTCTCGTGCCCTGCAGCTGGGGGGAGGAAGGCTTTTTTTTCCCCCCATGTGGGACACCAAGTGTCTCGGGGGGTTTTTTGCCTTCCTCTGCAGCATTGAGCATGGCCCACTTGCCGCGGCTTCTTTGGGCCATTTTGGCTGGGTGCCTGCTGCTCCACGAGCTGGCCCTAAACTTAGCTAGAACAGCCTACCTAAACCAGCAGACAACAACTAACCTCAGCCAACCTTAAACACCTGAAAACAAGCAACCTTCCAGAACCTAAACCAATCTCAATCTGCCTTCAAAAACTTCAAACTATCAGCCACCAACAACCTAAAAAGCACCTTAAACAATCTACAACAAATTACCTCAACCAACCTAAACCAAACCAAATAAAGCAACCTCAACACCCTCAAACAAATCTACCTAAAACAAATGACCTAAAATATCCTACCGAAAACAACCTAAAACTACAGAAACCAGCATTCCTCAAACAACCTTCAGCAACCCTGATCCAAACAAGCTGAAGACATCTAAACAGACCCACCTTAATCAACCTAAAACAACCCTTCAACAACCTCAAACAACTTCAAAACCACCTCATAAAGCGTAAAACCGCCTGAAACAACCAAGCTCAACTAACCACCTAGACTAAACAACTTCAACCAACCCCCAAAACAGGAAACCAAACAACAGAAGCAACCTGAACAAAATGACCTGAAGCAAGTCACCTAAGCCAAAATAGGACCACCTAAAACAACCAAGCTAAAAACCAGTCTCAACCACACAAAACTTCCACAAACAAGCTAAAACACCCCAAAAAACCTACATGACCAAAAACACCCAACCAACCCAAACCCCGCCCTACCCCATGCAGTGCCTCACTTGGATGTGTCTGCAGTCTTGGAAGCTGCGCTACCCCAGCCAGCTTCTCCTACAAATGCACCTTGAGCTTGTTTTGGAGCTTCTACAAGGGGACTGCAGCTACTGTATACTCTTGACCCACGAACGGTACCCCTCCAACTGGGAAGCTCATCCTCTTGGACTGACCGCCTAGCTTGGGGAAGGACACGCGTGGAGCAGGGAGGGAGGAGGCGGACACCTGCCTAGCCGGCCAGATCAGCCCAATCAACCCTGGCCGATCAATGGGGTGACACGGCTCGCAGACAGATTGCTCTCACATCCAAACCAACCAAATGCAACCTAAACCCAACCAAAACCACCCTCAACCAAACCTCAACCCACCAGCCTAAACAACCCAGCCTAAAGCAACCAGCCAACCTGCAACCGTCAGCCTACCTACCATCAAACAAAGATGAACAACAAAATAAAACTACATTAAAGAAACAAAACCCTGGTCCCACTTTTTTTCTTTGTGTTTTGCGTCCTTGAAAGTCTTCTTGGAGACAAAACCCCCCTGGCATTTCAGGGAAACAGTAGTCTCATCGGTGCTCGATTCATGGTGAGCAAAGAGAATAGAAAAGTTCTGCTCTCTTGGGAGCCTGGACTTCTGCAGGGCAAGCCCTGACCGAGCCCTGAGGGCTCCATCCAGGAGAGCAGCTCTCTGCAGGGCACAGACGGGCACACACACCTACACCACGGCTCAGGCAGGGACCCAAGGCCCCATGGTGAGCTGGGCCCTTGCCAGGAGACGGTGGCGGTGGGTGGGGGTCCCAGGGGAGGCCGGTCCCAGCCGCTGAGGCCTAGGAGCACCCCCAGGACCCTGGCAGAAGTAGACTTCCAAACACTTCCTTCCGTGCCTTCGAAATACGTGCTCGCTTAGGGATTGGCAACAGTACTTGTGGCTACATCCACGGCCCTGCTGTGCTTGCTCACCATACCAAGTGCAGGCTCCCTGGAGGAATGCTTGCTTTCTCCTCGTTGCACTGAGGAAAAGGAGATGTTCCAGGAGGCAGCAGACGTGCCCGCAGCAGCCGGGTCCCTGAGCGCTGGGAGAGGCGGCTGAGCTGCCGGGGACTCCGGCTTCTCCAAGGGTCCAGCCCAGCTGGCAGCTCTGCCAGGGCTCTCTCCTACACGCAGCCACCTCACCTCAGGAAACATCCCCAGCTTTGGGACCTCTTGGCTCTTGCCTCCTCTCGTGCACTAACAGTGGACAAGGCACAGAGTGAAAAGGTGGCCATGACGGGGACTGCCCAACCTGCCGGCACAGAGACGGGTGGCATCGCACGCACACACGGGCCTGTTCTCATCAGCCTCGCTCCCCCACAAGTCACACTAAACCCAACGCAATCAAGCTTCACCTTTTTATTCAAGATGCCACCTGCAATTCGCAGGAAAAGCAGCAAGATAGCAACGTTGTGTCCATTCGAAAACTCTCTGTGTCTGGCCAGGGCAGACTGTTTCTTAACTATCCATTAAGTAGCGGCTGCTTCCAGCAACAGCAAGCCCTCCAAAGCACGATGTAGAGAGAGCACCATGGTGCTTTACAAGCCCTATCATGCTTGTCAACAAAATGCGTCACTGGACTGCATGCGTGAAAAAGATTGCACTGTTACCTTCTCCCCATCACATACTGTCCAGAGCTGCACGAGAAGGGCCGATTTGCAAACTGGCCCAGAGCCAACACTTTGCCGTGGAAGCCACGGTCAGAGGGCACGGCTAGGAAGGTCCCGGTGTTAAACAGCCAAGGAGAGAAAACCCGCTGAGTCCCCAAACCCATCGGTGCCAAAACACCCACTGAGGCGGGAGCTGTCTACGGCAGAGAAAGTCAAAACAGAGCGAGACATCGCCCCAGGTGCCCGACAGAAGGCACCTTCGTGGAATCCAACGGGAGGTCGTCACGGGCAGTATCGCTACCGGAAGGAAGGCTGGGCCGGCAACAAACCCGCACGGTATTTTTGCCAGAAAGGGACACAATTAGGTTGATTAGTCCCCTATCTCGTAGGCACGGGGACTGATCCGGGGCCCCCCAGCACCCCAAAGGCTTCTTCCAAAGGGCGCTGGGCGCAGGGGCGGCGGGCGGGGCTGCACACGGGGGCTCTGTCACCCCCACGTCACAATGCCAGCACCCGGCAACGCTGAGCTCACAATGCCCCGCGCAGGATAAAAAGGAGCAGCCCCCCGTGTCCAGCGCCAGAGCTGGCCCGGCGGCAGCCCCAGCACATCCCAGACGAAGCACCTGGGGAGCTGGCTGGCGGAATCCCAGGGCAGCGGCTGAGGAAGGAAGACCCTGGATGAAGCTACGGGAGGTTCTCCACTGCAAGACCATCTCCTGGCAGGGCCACTTCCCAAACTCATCTGATGCATGGAAATCCTTTTCCACTGGCTACCCGTGGCAAGACCAAGGGAATTCCTTCTTGAGGAGCACTGCAGAGCTCACCATCATCATGCCCTGCAGAGCCAGGGGCAGTAGCTCTAAGAAGCGGGATGCCCAGATGTTGCAAGGGGGCCCAGGGCTCTCACCCGCATCAGAAGCTACGTGCCTCCTTGCCACAAGGTGACGGAGCAAGTGCCCAAGATGGGGCACGCTTCAGGTTATTCCATGCCTTTTGTTAGTGCAGGGATGGGAAGCAACGACATCCGAAATTTCCTCAGCGTCTGCTACTGCTAGGGAAAGGAGGAGGTAGGAACAGAAGGAGAGGAGAGAAGACTTCAGCTGGAAGGGACCTACAGTCACCATCTAGTCCAAATGCCTGACCACTTCGGGGCTGGCCAAAAGTTGAAACATGCTATTAAGGGCATCGGCCAAATGCCTCTTCAACACTGACAGGCATGGGGCATCGCCCACCTGGGCTCCGGGAGCCCTGTTCCAGGCTTTGACCACCCTCTTGGGAAAGAAAACTTTCCTCTTGTCAAGTCCAAAGCTCCCCTGATGGATGGATGGATGGATGGATGGATGGATGGATGCAGCTTTGAGCCTTCTGCTATCGGCTGCCGGGAAGAAGGGATCAGCAGCTCCCTCTCCACTTTCCCTCCACGGAAGCTGTAGAGAGCAACGAGGTCGCCTCTCAGCCTCCATCTCTCCAAACTAGACACATCCCAGGTCCTCAGCATCCATGAACCAGAAGAAGCTCTTCCCTCACAGTGGACTTCTACAGCCCCCACACTCCCTCTCAGCTGAAGCTCTGACACAGGAGAAATCCCCTCCATCAAGAAAGCCCGCCTGAAGATCTACAGCCTAGAAACAGGGAATACAGCGTCACGTGGAGCACCAGCAGTTTCCGGCACTGCTTGCACACAGCAGAGTAGGAAAAATGCTCCTGGAGGCACAAGTAGGTCACAGCCCGACTGTGAGCCACAAATGTGATACAGGCAAATGCATTCTGCTGTGTCAGACAAGGCATTGCCAGAGGAAAGGCAAGCCTGGTGCAGAGCCCCGCTGAGAACTCGCCTGGACGACTACGGACATTTCTCGTTCCTCGGCTTCAGGAAAGATCAAGTCCATCTGCGATGAAAGCAAACCAAGACTACGTAGCTGGTGAGGATCACGGAGGGCCTACAGAAGAAGACAACAGCTGCAAGGAGCAAGACCAAGCCTGAGAGGGCTGGCATGACCCTCAAGCAAGATAGCAAGGATGAAAGCCAAAGGAGGAAAAGAGCTATCGAGTGCAAGCAACGACAGGGTCAACAGCACAAAACCATTCGAGACTTCTTCCCAAGCAGACAACCTCACCATCAACGACAGCGTAGCATCACGTATCACTTGCTGCATTGGGAAGGAATGGCACAGGGACTGCCAGGGCCACCTTCCAAGCTTATCTGATGGCTGGCTGGCTGGCTGGCAAGCCTTTTCAGGTGCATAGCAGTGGCAAGACAAAAGGAATGCCTTCTTGAAGAGCACTGCAGAGCTCACCATCCTCATCCCATGCGCAGACAGGCTCAGGAGCCATCAGAAATAGGATACAGAGGGCTTGCAAGGGGTTGCAGTGCTTTGGAGCACCCACTGGTGTCCCACCAGGCACAGGAAGGATTCTCGCCCCCAAGGTCCATCAGGTCAGAGGCATTTGGGCACTCTGGGAAGTCCCCGAGACGGCTCCAGCTCAAGGGAGGATAGGGCTAGGGCAGCTCCTGGGAGGCGTCAGCAGCTTGTGGGACAAGGAGCCCGGTCTGGCTCACATGCTCAGGGAACAGCCGATCGCCAGCACTGGGGTCAGGAAGGAATTTTTTCTCCCGGGGCAGATTGGCACTGGTCCCCGGGGGTTTTTTGCCTTCCTCTGCAGCATTGAGCATGACCACTTTGCAGAGCTCCTCTGGGCCCTTTTGGCTCGCTTCCTACCTGCTGCTCAAGCACCAGGAAGATGGCCTCTCGTGCCCTGCAGCTGGGGGGAGGAAGGCTTTTTTTTCCACCCATGCGGGACACCAAGTGTCTCGGGGGGTTTTTTGCCTTCCTCTGCAGCATTGAGCATGGCCCACTTGCCGCGGCTTCTTTGGGCCATTTTGGCTGGGTGCCTGCTGCTCCACGAGCTGGCCCTAAACTTAGCTAGAACAGCCTACCTAAACCAGCAGACAACAACTAACCTCAGCCAACCTTAAACACCTGAAAACAAGCAACCTTCCAGAACCTAAACCAATCTCAATCTGCCTTCAAAAACTTCAAACTATCAGCCACCAACAACCTAAAAAGCACCTTAAACAATCTACAACAAATTACCTCAACCAACCTAAACCAAACCAAATAAAGCAACCTCAACACCCTCAAACAAATCTACCTAAAACAAATGACCTAAAATATCCTACCGAAAACAACCTAAAACTACAGAAACCAGCATTCCTCAAACAACCTTCAGCAACCCTGATCCAAACAAGCTGAAGACATCTAAACAGACCCACCTTAATCAACCTAAAACAACCCTTCAACAACCTCAAACAACTTCAAAACCACCTCATAAAGCGTAAAACCGCCTGAAACAACCAAGCTCAACTAACCACCTAGACTAAACAACTTCAACCAACCCCCAAAACAGGAAACCAAACAACAGAAGCAACCTGAACAAAATGACCTGAAGCAAGTCACCTAAGCCAAAATAGGACCACCTAAAACAACCAAGCTAAAAACCAGTCTCAACCACACAAAACTTCCACAAACAAGCTAAAACACCCCAAAAAACCTACATGACCAAAAACACCCAACCAACCCAAACCCCGCCCTACCCCATGCAGTGCCTCACTTGGATGTGTCTGCAGTCTTGGAAGCTGCGCTACCCCAGCCAGCTTCTCCTACAAATGCACCTTGAGCTTGTTTTGGAGCTTCTACAAGGGGACTGCAGCTACTGTATACTCTTGACCCACGAACGGTACCCCTCCAACTGGGAAGCTCATCCTCTTGGACTGACCGCCTAGCTTGGGGAAGGACACGCGTGGAGCAGGGAGGGAGGAGGCGGACACCTGCCTAGCCGGCCAGATCAGCCCAATCAACCCTGGCCGATCAATGGGGTGACACGGCTCGCAGACAGATTGCTCTCACATCCAAACCAACCAAATGCAACCTAAACCCAACCAAAACCACCCTCAACCAAACCTCAACCCACCAGCCTAAACAACCCAGCCTAAAGCAACCAGCCAACCTGCAACCGTCAGCCTACCTACCATCAAACAAAGATGAACAACAAAATAAAACTACATTAAAGAAACAAAACCCTGGTCCCACTTTTTTTCTTTGTGTTTTGCGTCCTTGAAAGTCTTCTTGGAGACAAAACCCCCCTGGCATTTCAGGGAAACAGTAGTCTCATCGGTGCTCGATTCATGGTGAGCAAAGAGAATAGAAAAGTTCTGCTCTCTTGGGAGCCTGGACTTCTGCAGGGCAAGCCCTGACCGAGCCCTGAGGGCTCCATCCAGGAGAGCAGCTCTCTGCAGGGCACAGACGGGCACACACACCTACACCACGGCTCAGGCAGGGACCCAAGGCCCCATGGTGAGCTGGGCCCTTGCCAGGAGACGGTGGCGGTGGGTGGGGGTCCCAGGGGAGGCCGGTCCCAGCCGCTGAGGCCTAGGAGCACCCCCAGGACCCTGGCAGAAGTAGACTTCCAAACACTTCCTTCCGTGCCTTCGAAATACGTGCTCGCTTAGGGATTGGCAACAGTACTTGTGGCTACATCCACGGCCCTGCTGTGCTTGCTCACCATACCAAGTGCAGGCTCCCTGGAGGAATGCTTGCTTTCTCCTCGTTGCACTGAGGAAAAGGAGATGTTCCAGGAGGCAGCAGACGTGCCCGCAGCAGCCGGGTCCCTGAGCGCTGGGAGAGGCGGCTGAGCTGCCGGGGACTCCGGCTTCTCCAAGGGTCCAGCCCAGCTGGCAGCTCTGCCAGGGCTCTCTCCTACACGCAGCCACCTCACCTCAGGAAACATCCCCAGCTTTGGGACCTCTTGGCTCTTGCCTCCTCTCGTGCACTAACAGTGGACAAGGCACAGAGTGAAAAGGTGGCCATGACGGGGACTGCCCAACCTGCCGGCACAGAGACGGGTGGCATCGCACGCACACACGGGCCTGTTCTCATCAGCCTCGCTCCCCCACAAGTCACACTAAACCCAACGCAATCAAGCTTCACCTTTTTATTCAAGATGCCACCTGCAATTCGCAGGAAAAGCAGCAAGATAGCAACGTTGTGTCCATTCGAAAACTCTCTGTGTCTGGCCAGGGCAGACTGTTTCTTAACTATCCATTAAGTAGCGGCTGCTTCCAGCAACAGCAAGCCCTCCAAAGCACGATGTAGAGAGAGCACCATGGTGCTTTACAAGCCCTATCATGCTTGTCAACAAAATGCGTCACTGGACTGCATGCGTGAAAAAGATTGCACTGTTACCTTCTCCCCATCACATACTGTCCAGAGCTGCACGAGAAGGGCCGATTTGCAAACTGGCCCAGAGCCAACACTTTGCCGTGGAAGCCACGGTCAGAGGGCACGGCTAGGAAGGTCCCGGTGTTAAACAGCCAAGGAGAGAAAACCCGCTGAGTCCCCAAACCCATCGGTGCCAAAACACCCACTGAGGCGGGAGCTGTCTACGGCAGAGAAAGTCAAAACAGAGCGAGACATCGCCCCAGGTGCCCGACAGAAGGCACCTTCGTGGAATCCAACGGGAGGTCGTCACGGGCAGTATCGCTACCGGAAGGAAGGCTGGGCCGGCAACAAACCCGCACGGTATTTTTGCCAGAAAGGGACACAATTAGGTTGATTAGTCCCCTATCTCGTAGGCACGGGGACTGATCCGGGGCCCCCCAGCACCCCAAAGGCTTCTTCCAAAGGGCGCTGGGCGCAGGGGCGGCGGGCGGGGCTGCACACGGGGGCTCTGTCACCCCCACGTCACAATGCCAGCACCCGGCAACGCTGAGCTCACAATGCCCCGCGCAGGATAAAAAGGAGCAGCCCCCCGTGTCCAGCGCCAGAGCTGGCCCGGCGGCAGCCCCAGCACATCCCAGACGAAGCACCTGGGGAGCTGGCTGGCGGAATCCCAGGGCAGCGGCTGAGGAAGGAAGACCCTGGATGAAGCTACGGGAGGTTCTCCACTGCAAGACCATCTCCTGGCAGGGCCACTTCCCAAACTCATCTGATGCATGGAAATCCTTTTCCACTGGCTACCCGTGGCAAGACCAAGGGAATTCCTTCTTGAGGAGCACTGCAGAGCTCACCATCATCATGCCCTGCAGAGCCAGGGGCAGTAGCTCTAAGAAGCGGGATGCCCAGATGTTGCAAGGGGGCCCAGGGCTCTCACCCGCATCAGAAGCTACGTGCCTCCTTGCCACAAGGTGACGGAGCAAGTGCCCAAGATGGGGCACGCTTCAGGTTATTCCATGCCTTTTGTTAGTGCAGGGATGGGAAGCAACGACATCCGAAATTTCCTCAGCGTCTGCTACTGCTAGGGAAAGGAGGAGGTAGGAACAGAAGGAGAGGAGAGAAGACTTCAGCTGGAAGGGACCTACAGTCACCATCTAGTCCAAATGCCTGACCACTTCGGGGCTGGCCAAAAGTTGAAACATGCTATTAAGGGCATCGGCCAAATGCCTCTTCAACACTGACAGGCATGGGGCATCGCCCACCTGGGCTCCGGGAGCCCTGTTCCAGGCTTTGACCACCCTCTTGGGAAAGAAAACTTTCCTCTTGTCAAGTCCAAAGCTCCCCTGATGGATGGATGGATGGATGGATGGATGGATGGATGCAGCTTTGAGCCTTCTGCTATCGGCTGCCGGGAAGAAGGGATCAGCAGCTCCCTCTCCACTTTCCCTCCACGGAAGCTGTAGAGAGCAACGAGGTCGCCTCTCAGCCTCCATCTCTCCAAACTAGACACATCCCAGGTCCTCAGCATCCATGAACCAGAAGAAGCTCTTCCCTCACAGTGGACTTCTACAGCCCCCACACTCCCTCTCAGCTGAAGCTCTGACACAGGAGAAATCCCCTCCATCAAGAAAGCCCGCCTGAAGATCTACAGCCTAGAAACAGGGAATACAGCGTCACGTGGAGCACCAGCAGTTTCCGGCACTGCTTGCACACAGCAGAGTAGGAAAAATGCTCCTGGAGGCACAAGTAGGTCACAGCCCGACTGTGAGCCACAAATGTGATACAGGCAAATGCATTCTGCTGTGTCAGACAAGGCATTGCCAGAGGAAAGGCAAGCCTGGTGCAGAGCCCCGCTGAGAACTCGCCTGGACGACTACGGACATTTCTCGTTCCTCGGCTTCAGGAAAGATCAAGTCCATCTGCGATGAAAGCAAACCAAGACTACGTAGCTGGTGAGGATCACGGAGGGCCTACAGAAGAAGACAACAGCTGCAAGGAGCAAGACCAAGCCTGAGAGGGCTGGCATGACCCTCAAGCAAGATAGCAAGGATGAAAGCCAAAGGAGGAAAAGAGCTATCGAGTGCAAGCAACGACAGGGTCAACAGCACAAAACCATTCGAGACTTCTTCCCAAGCAGACAACCTCACCATCAACGACAGCGTAGCATCACGTATCACTTGCTGCATTGGGAAGGAATGGCACAGGGACTGCCAGGGCCACCTTCCAAGCTTATCTGATGGCTGGCTGGCTGGCTGGCAAGCCTTTTCAGGTGCATAGCAGTGGCAAGACAAAAGGAATGCCTTCTTGAAGAGCACTGCAGAGCTCACCATCCTCATCCCATGCGCAGACAGGCTCAGGAGCCATCAGAAATAGGATACAGAGGGCTTGCAAGGGGTTGCAGTGCTTTGGAGCACCCACTGGTGTCCCACCAGGCACAGGAAGGATTCTCGCCCCCAAGGTCCATCAGGTCAGAGGCATTTGGGCACTCTGGGAAGTCCCCGAGACGGCTCCAGCTCAAGGGAGGATAGGGCTAGGGCAGCTCCTGGGAGGCGTCAGCAGCTTGTGGGACAAGGAGCCCGGTCTGGCTCACATGCTCAGGGAACAGCCGATCGCCAGCACTGGGGTCAGGAAGGAATTTTTTCTCCCGGGGCAGATTGGCACTGGTCCCCGGGGGTTTTTTGCCTTCCTCTGCAGCATTGAGCATGACCACTTTGCAGAGCTCCTCTGGGCCCTTTTGGCTCGCTTCCTACCTGCTGCTCAAGCACCAGGAAGATGGCCTCTCGTGCCCTGCAGCTGGGGGGAGGAAGGCTTTTTTTTCCCCTCATGCGGGACACCAAGTGTCTCGGGGGGTTTTTTGCCTTCCTCTGCAGCATTGAGCATGGCCCACTTGCCGCGGCTTCTTTGGGCCATTTTGGCTGGGTGCCTGCTGCTCCACGAGCTGGCCCTAAACTTAGCTAGAACAGCCTACCTAAACCAGCAGAGAACAACTAACCTCAGCCAACCTTAAACACCTGAAAACAAGCAACCTTCCAGAACCTAAACCAATCTCAATCTGCCTTCAAAAACTTCAAACTATCAGCCACCAACAACCTAAAAAGCACCTTAAACAATCTACAACAAATTACCTCAACCAACCTAAACCAAACCAAATAAAGCAACCTCAACACCCTCAAACAAATCTACCTAAAACAAATGACCTAAAATATCCTACCGAAAACAACCTAAAACTACAGAAACCAGCATTCCTCAAACAACCTTCAGCAACCCTGATCCAAACAAGCTGAAGACATCTAAACAGACCCACCTTAATCAACCTAAAACAACCCTTCAACAACCTCAAACAACTTCAAAACCACCTCATAAAGCGTAAAACCGCCTGAAACAACCAAGCTCAACTAACCACCTAGACTAAACAACTTCAACCAACCCCCAAAACAGGAAACCAAACAACAGAAGCAACCTGAACAAAATGACCTGAAGCAAGTCACCTAAGCCAAAATAGGACCACCTAAAACAACCAAGCTAAAAACCAGTCTCAACCACACAAAACTTCCACAAACAAGCTAAAACACCCCAAAAAACCTACATGACCAAAAACACCCAACCAACCCAAACCCCGCCCTACCCCATGCAGTGCCTCACTTGGATGTGTCTGCAGTCTTGGAAGCTGCGCTACCCCAGCCAGCTTCTCCTACAAATGCACCTTGAGCTTGTTTTGGAGCTTCTACAAGGGGACTGCAGCTACTGTATACTCTTGACCCACGAACGGTACCCCTCCAACTGGGAAGCTCATCCTCTTGGACTGACCGCCTAGCTTGGGGAAGGACACGCGTGGAGCAGGGAGGGAGGAGGCGGACACCTGCCTAGCCGGCCAGATCAGCCCAATCAACCCTGGCCGATCAATGGGGTGACACGGCTCGCAGACAGATTGCTCTCACATCCAAACCAACCAAATGCAACCTAAACCCAACCAAAACCACCCTCAACCAAACCTCAACCCACCAGCCTAAACAACCCAGCCTAAAGCAACCAGCCAACCTGCAACCGTCAGCCTACCTACCATCAAACAAAGATGAACAACAAAATAAAACTACATTAAAGAAACAAAACCCTGGTCCCACTTTTTTTCTTTGTGTTTTGCGTCCTTGAAAGTCTTCTTGGAGACAAAACCCCCCTGGCATTTCAGGGAAACAGTAGTCTCATCGGTGCTCGATTCATGGTGAGCAAAGAGAATAGAAAAGTTCTGCTCTCTTGGGAGCCTGGACTTCTGCAGGGCAAGCCCTGACCGAGCCCTGAGGGCTCCATCCAGGAGAGCAGCTCTCTGCAGGGCACAGACGGGCACACACACCTACACCACGGCTCAGGCAGGGACCCAAGGCCCCATGGTGAGCTGGGCCCTTGCCAGGAGACGGTGGCGGTGGGTGGGGGTCCCAGGGGAGGCCGGTCCCAGCCGCTGAGGCCTAGGAGCACCCCCAGGACCCTGGCAGAAGTAGACTTCCAAACACTTCCTTCCGTGCCTTCGAAATACGTGCTCGCTTAGGGATTGGCAACAGTACTTGTGGCTACATCCACGGCCCTGCTGTGCTTGCTCACCATACCAAGTGCAGGCTCCCTGGAGGAATGCTTGCTTTCTCCTCGTTGCACTGAGGAAAAGGAGATGTTCCAGGAGGCAGCAGACGTGCCCGCAGCAGCCGGGTCCCTGAGCGCTGGGAGAGGCGGCTGAGCTGCCGGGGACTCCGGCTTCTCCAAGGGTCCAGCCCAGCTGGCAGCTCTGCCAGGGCTCTCTCCTACACGCAGCCACCTCACCTCAGGAAACATCCCCAGCTTTGGGACCTCTTGGCTCTTGCCTCCTCTCGTGCACTAACAGTGGACAAGGCACAGAGTGAAAAGGTGGCCATGACGGGGACTGCCCAACCTGCCGGCACAGAGACGGGTGGCATCGCACGCACACACGGGCCTGTTCTCATCAGCCTCGCTCCCCCACAAGTCACACTAAACCCAACGCAATCAAGCTTCACCTTTTTATTCAAGATGCCACCTGCAATTCGCAGGAAAAGCAGCAAGATAGCAACGTTGTGTCCATTCGAAAACTCTCTGTGTCTGGCCAGGGCAGACTGTTTCTTAACTATCCATTAAGTAGCGGCTGCTTCCAGCAACAGCAAGCCCTCCAAAGCACGATGTAGAGAGAGCACCATGGTGCTTTACAAGCCCTATCATGCTTGTCAACAAAATGCATCACTGGACTGCATGCGTGAAAAAGATTGCACTGTTACCTTCTCCCCATCACATACTGTCCAGAGCTGCACGAGAAGGGCCGATTTGCAAACTGGCCCAGAGCCAACACTTTGCCGTGGAAGCCACGGTCAGAGGGCACGGCTAGGAAGGTCCCGGTGTTAAACAGCCAAGGAGAGAAAACCCGCTGAGTCCCCAAACCCATCGGTGCCAAAACACCCACTGAGGCGGGAGCTGTCTACGGCAGAGAAAGTCAAAACAGAGCGAGACATCGCCCCAGGTGCCCGACAGAAGGCACCTTCGTGGAATCCAACGGGAGGTCGTCACGGGCAGTATCGCTACCGGAAGGAAGGCTGGGCCGGCAACAAACCCGCACGGTATTTTTGCCAGAAAGGGACACAATTAGGTTGATTAGTCCCCTATCTCGTAGGCACGGGGACTGATCCGGGGCCCCCCAGCACCCCAAAGGCTTCTTCCAAAGGGCGCTGGGCGCAGGGGCGGCGGGCGGGGCTGCACACGGGGGCTCTGTCACCCCCACGTCACAATGCCAGCACCCGGCAACGCTGAGCTCACAATGCCCCGCGCAGGATAAAAAGGAGCAGCCCCCCGTGTCCAGCGCCAGAGCTGGCCCGGCGGCAGCCCCAGCACATCCCAGACGAAGCACCTGGGGAGCTGGCTGGCGGAATCCCAGGGCAGCGGCTGAGGAAGGAAGACCCTGGATGAAGCTACGGGAGGTTCTCCACTGCAAGACCATCTCCTGGCAGGGCCACTTCCCAAACTCATCTGATGCATGGAAATCCTTTTCCACTGGCTACCCGTGGCAAGACCAAGGGAATTCCTTCTTGAGGAGCACTGCAGAGCTCACCATCATCATGCCCTGCAGAGCCAGGGGCAGTAGCTCTAAGAAGCGGGATGCCCAGATGTTGCAAGGGGGCCCAGGGCTCTCACCCGCATCAGAAGCTACGTGCCTCCTTGCCACAAGGTGACGGAGCAAGTGCCCAAGATGGGGCACGCTTCAGGTTATTCCATGCCTTTTGTTAGTGCAGGGATGGGAAGCAACGACATCCGAAATTTCCTCAGCGTCTGCTACTGCTAGGGAAAGGAGGAGGTAGGAACAGAAGGAGAGGAGAGAAGACTTCAGCTGGAAGGGACCTACAGTCACCATCTAGTCCAAATGCCTGACCACTTCGGGGCTGGCCAAAAGTTGAAACATGCTATTAAGGGCATCGGCCAAATGCCTCTTCAACACTGACAGGCATGGGGCATCGCCCACCTGGGCTCCGGGAGCCCTGTTCCAGGCTTTGACCACCCTCTTGGGAAAGAAAACTTTCCTCTTGTCAAGTCCAAAGCTCCCCTGATGGATGGATGGATGGATGGATGGATGGATGGATGCAGCTTTGAGCCTTCTGCTATCGGCTGCCGGGAAGAAGGGATCAGCAGCTCCCTCTCCACTTTCCCTCCACGGAAGCTGTAGAGAGCAACGAGGTCGCCTCTCAGCCTCCATCTCTCCAAACTAGACACATCCCAGGTCCTCAGCATCCATGAACCAGAAGAAGCTCTTCCCTCACAGTGGACTTCTACAGCCCCCACACTCCCTCCCAGCTGAAGCTCTGACACAGGAGAAATCCCCTCCATCAAGAAAGCCCGCCTGAAGATCTACAGCCTAGAAACAGGGAATACAGCGTCACGTGGAGCACCAGCAGTTTCCGGCACTGCTTGCACACAGCAGAGTAGGAAAAATGCTCCTGGAGGCACAAGTAGGTCACAGCCCGACTGTGAGCCACAAATGTGATACAGGCAAATGCATTCTGCTGTGTCAGACAAGGCATTGCCAGAGGAAAGGCAAGCCTGGTGCAGAGCCCCGCTGAGAACTCGCCTGGACGACTACGGACATTTCTCGTTCCTCGGCTTCAGGAAAGATCAAGTCCATCTGCGATGAAAGCAAACCAAGACTACGTAGCTGGTGAGGATCACGGAGGGCCTACAGAAGAAGACAACAGCTGCAAGGAGCAAGACCAAGCCTGAGAGGGCTGGCATGACCCTCAAGCAAGATAGCAAGGATGAAAGCCAAAGGAGGAAAAGAGCTATCGAGTGCAAGCAACGACAGGGTCAACAGCACAAAACCATTCGAGACTTCTTCCCAAGCAGACAACCTCACCATCAACGACAGCGTAGCATCACGTATCACTTGCTGCATTGGGAAGGAATGGCACAGGGACTGCCAGGGCCACCTTCCAAGCTTATCTGATGGCTGGCTGGCTGGCTGGCAAGCCTTTTCAGGTGCATAGCAGTGGCAAGACAAAAGGAATGCCTTCTTGAAGAGCACTGCAGAGCTCACCATCCTCATCCCATGCGCAGACAGGCTCAGGAGCCATCAGAAATAGGATACAGAGGGCTTGCAAGGGGTTGCAGTGCTTTGGAGCACCCACTGGTGTCCCACCAGGCACAGGAAGGATTCTCGCCCCCAAGGTCCATCAGGTCAGAGGCATTTGGGCACTCTGGGAAGTCCCCGAGATGGCTCCAGCTCAAGGGAGGATAGGGCTTGGGCAGCTCCTGGGAGGCGTCAGCAGCTTGTGGGACAAGGAGCCCGGTCTGGCTCACATGCTCAGGGAACAGCCGATCGCCAGCACTGGAGTCAGGAAGGAATTTTTTCTCCCGGGGCAGATTGGCACTGGTCCCCGGGGGTTTTTTTGCCTTCCTCTGCAGCATTGAGCATGACCACTTTGCAGAGCTCCTCTGGGCCCTTTTGGCTCGCTTCCTACCTGCTGCTCAAGCACCAGGAAGATGGCCTCTCGTGCCCTGCAGCTGGGGGGAGGAAGGCTTTTTTTTCCCCCCATGTGGGACACCAAGTGTCTCGGGGGGTTTTTTGCCTTCCTCTGCAGCATTGAGCATGGCCCACTTGCCGCGGCTTCTTTGGGCCATTTTGGCTGGGTGCCTGCTGCTCCACGAGCTGGCCCTAAACTTAGCTAGAACAGCCTACCTAAACCAGCAGAGAACAACTAACCTCAGCCAACCTTAAACACCTGAAAACAAGCAACCTTCCAGAACCTAAACCAATCTCAATCTGCCTTCAAAAACTTCAAACTATCAGCCACCAACAACCTAAAAAGCACCTTAAACAATCTACAACAAATTACCTCAACCAACCTAAACCAAACCAAATAAAGCAACCTCAACACCCTCAAACAAATCTACCTAAAACAAATGACCTAAAATATCCTACCGAAAACAACCTAAAACTACAGAAACCAGCATTCCTCAAACAACATTCAGCAACCCTGATCCAAACAAGCTGAAGACATCTAAACAGACCCACCTTAATCAACCTAAAACAACCCTTCAACAACCTCAAACAACTTCAAAACCACCTCATAAAGCGTAAAACCGCCTGAAACAACCAAGCTCAACTAACCACCTAGACTAAACAACTTCAACCAACCCCCAAAACAGGAAACCAAACAACAGAAGCAACCTGAACAAAATGACCTGAAGCAAGTCACCTAAGCCAAAATAGGACCACCTAAAACAACCAAGCTAAAAACCAGTCTCAACCACACAAAACTTCCACAAACAAGCTAAAACACCCCAAAAAACCTACATGACCAAAAACACCCAACCAACCCAAACCCCGCCCTACCCCATGCAGTGCCTCACTTGGATGTGTCTGCAGTCTTGGAAGCTGCGCTACCCCAGCCAGCTTCTCCTACAAATGCACCTTGAGCTTGTTTTGGAGCTTCTACAAGGGGACTGCAGCTACTGTATACTCTTGACCCACGAACGGTACCCCTCCAACTGGGAAGCTCATCCTCTTGGACTGACCGCCTAGCTTGGGGAAGGACACGCGTGGAGCAGGGAGGGAGGAGGCGGACACCTGCCTAGCCGGCCAGATCAGCCCAATCAACCCTGGCCGATCAATGGGGTGACACGGCTCGCAGACAGATTGCTCTCACATCCAAACCAACCAAATGCAACCTAAACCCAACCAAAACCACCCTCAACCAAACCTCAACCCACCAGCCTAAACAACCCAGCCTAAAGCAACCAGCCAACCTGCAACCGTCAGCCTACCTACCATCAAACAAAGATGAACAACAAAATAAAACTACATTAAAGAAACAAAACCCTGGTCCCACTTTTTTTCTTTGTGTTTTGCGTCCTTGAAAGTCTTCTTGGAGACAAAACCCCCCTGGCATTTCAGGGAAACAGTAGTCTCATCGGTGCTCGATTCATGGTGAGCAAAGAGAATAGAAAAGTTCTGCTCTCTTGGGAGCCTGGACTTCTGCAGGGCAAGCCCTGACCGAGCCCTGAGGGCTCCATCCAGGAGAGCAGCTCTCTGCAGGGCACAGACGGGCACACACACCTACACCACGGCTCAGGCAGGGACCCAAGGCCCCATGGTGAGCTGGGCCCTTGCCAGGAGACGGTGGCGGTGGGTGGGGGTCCCAGGGGAGGCCGGTCCCAGCCGCTGAGGCCTAGGAGCACCCCCAGGACCCTGGCAGAAGTAGACTTCCAAACACTTCCTTCCGTGCCTTCGAAATACGTGCTCGCTTAGGGATTGGCAACAGTACTTGTGGCTACATCCACGGCCCTGCTGTGCTTGCTCACCATACCAAGTGCAGGCTCCCTGGAGGAATGCTTGCTTTCTCCTCGTTGCACTGAGGAAAAGGAGATGTTCCAGGAGGCAGCAGACGTGCCCGCAGCAGCCGGGTCCCTGAGCGCTGGGAGAGGCGGCTGAGCTGCCGGGGACTCCGGCTTCTCCAAGGGTCCAGCCCAGCTGGCAGCTCTGCCAGGGCTCTCTCCTACACGCAGCCACCTCACCTCAGGAAACATCCCCAGCTTTGGGACCTCTTGGCTCTTGCCTCCTCTCGTGCACTAACAGTGGACAAGGCACAGAGTGAAAAGGTGGCCATGACGGGGACTGCCCAACCTGCCGGCACAGAGACGGGTGGCATCGCACGCACACACGGGCCTGTTCTCATCAGCCTCGCTCCCCCACAAGTCACACTAAACCCAACGCAATCAAGCTTCACCTTTTTATTCAAGATGCCACCTGCAATTCGCAGGAAAAGCAGCAAGATAGCAACGTTGTGTCCATTCGAAAACTCTCTGTGTCTGGCCAGGGCAGACTGTTTCTTAACTATCCATTAAGTAGCGGCTGCTTCCAGCAACAGCAAGCCCTCCAAAGCACGATGTAGAGAGAGCACCATGGTGCTTTACAAGCCCTATCATGCTTGTCAACAAAATGCGTCACTGGACTGCATGCGTGAAAAAGATTGCACTGTTACCTTCTCCCCATCACATACTGTCCAGAGCTGCACGAGAAGGGCCGATTTGCAAACTGGCCCAGAGCCAACACTTTGCCGTGGAAGCCACGGTCAGAGGGCACGGCTAGGAAGGTCCCGGTGTTAAACAGCCAAGGAGAGAAAACCCGCTGAGTCCCCAAACCCATCGGTGCCAAAACACCCACTGAGGCGGGAGCTGTCTACGGCAGAGAAAGTCAAAACAGAGCGAGACATCGCCCCAGGTGCCCGACAGAAGGCACCTTCGTGGAATCCAACGGGAGGTCGTCACGGGCAGTATCGCTACCGGAAGGAAGGCTGGGCCGGCAACAAACCCGCACGGTATTTTTGCCAGAAAGGGACACAATTAGGTTGATTAGTCCCCTATCTCGTAGGCACGGGGACTGATCCGGGGCCCCCCAGCACCCCAAAGGCTTCTTCCAAAGGGCGCTGGGCGCAGGGGCGGCGGGCGGGGCTGCACACGGGGGCTCTGTCACCCCCACGTCACAATGCCAGCACCCGGCAACGCTGAGCTCACAATGCCCCGCGCAGGATAAAAAGGAGCAGCCCCCCGTGTCCAGCGCCAGAGCTGGCCCGGCGGCAGCCCCAGCACATCCCAGACGAAGCACCTGGGGAGCTGGCTGGCGGAATCCCAGGGCAGCGGCTGAGGAAGGAAGACCCTGGATGAAGCTACGGGAGGTTCTCCACTGCAAGACCATCTCCTGGCAGGGCCACTTCCCAAACTCATCTGATGCATGGAAATCCTTTTCCACTGGCTACCCGTGGCAAGACCAAGGGAATTCCTTCTTGAGGAGCACTGCAGAGCTCACCATCATCATGCCCTGCAGAGCCAGGGGCAGTAGCTCTAAGAAGCGGGATGCCCAGATGTTGCAAGGGGGCCCAGGGCTCTCACCCGCATCAGAAGCTACGTGCCTCCTTGCCACAAGGTGACGGAGCAAGTGCCCAAGATGGGGCACGCTTCAGGTTATTCCATGCCTTTTGTTAGTGCAGGGATGGGAAGCAACGACATCCGAAATTTCCTCAGCGTCTGCTACTGCTAGGGAAAGGAGGAGGTAGGAACAGAAGGAGAGGAGAGAAGACTTCAGCTGGAAGGGACCTACAGTCACCATCTAGTCCAAATGCCTGACCACTTCGGGGCTGGCCAAAAGTTGAAACATGCTATTAAGGGCATCGGCCAAATGCCTCTTCAACACTGACAGGCATGGGGCATCGCCCACCTGGGCTCCGGGAGCCCTGTTCCAGGCTTTGACCACCCTCTTGGGAAAGAAAACTTTCCTCTTGTCAAGTCCAAAGCTCCCCTGATGGATGGATGGATGGATGGATGGATGGATGGATGCAGCTTTGAGCCTTCTGCTATCGGCTGCCGGGAAGAAGGGATCAGCAGCTCCCTCTCCACTTTCCCTCCACGGAAGCTGTAGAGAGCAACGAGGTCGCCTCTCAGCCTCCATCTCTCCAAACTAGACACATCCCAGGTCCTCAGCATCCATGAACCAGAAGAAGCTCTTCCCTCACAGTGGACTTCTACAGCCCCCACACTCCCTCCCAGCTGAAGCTCTGACACAGGAGAAATCCCCTCCATCAAGAAAGCCCGCCTGAAGATCTACAGCCTAGAAACAGGGAATACAGCGTCACGTGGAGCACCAGCAGTTTCCGGCACTGCTTGCACACAGCAGAGTAGGAAAAATGCTCCTGGAGGCACAAGTAGGTCACAGCCCGACTGTGAGCCACAAATGTGATACAGGCAAATGCATTCTGCTGTGTCAGACAAGGCATTGCCAGAGGAAAGGCAAGCCTGGTGCAGAGCCCCGCTGAGAACTCGCCTGGACGACTACGGACATTTCTCGTTCCTCGGCTTCAGGAAAGATCAAGTCCATCTGCGATGAAAGCAAACCAAGACTACGTAGCTGGTGAGGATCACGGAGGGCCTACAGAAGAAGACAACAGCTGCAAGGAGCAAGACCAAGCCTGAGAGGGCTGGCATGACCCTCAAGCAAGATAGCAAGGATGAAAGCCAAAGGAGGAAAAGAGCTATCGAGTGCAAGCAACGACAGGGTCAACAGCACAAAACCATTCGAGACTTCTTCCCAAGCAGACAACCTCACCATCAACGACAGCGTAGCATCACGTATCACTTGCTGCATTGGGAAGGAATGGCACAGGGACTGCCAGGGCCACCTTCCAAGCTTATCTGATGGCTGGCTGGCTGGCTGGCAAGCCTTTTCAGGTGCATAGCAGTGGCAAGACAAAAGGAATGCCTTCTTGAAGAGCACTGCAGAGCTCACCATCCTCATCCCATGCGCAGACAGGCTCAGGAGCCATCAGAAATAGGATACAGAGGGCTTGCAAGGGGTTGCAGTGCTTTGGAGCACCCACTGGTGTCCCACCAGGCACAGGAAGGATTCTCGCCCCCAAGGTCCATCAGGTCAGAGGCATTTGGGCACTCTGGGAAGTCCCCGAGATGGCTCCAGCTCAAGGGAGGATAGGGCTTGGGCAGCTCCTGGGAGGCGTCAGCAGCTTGTGGGACAAGGAGCCCGGTCTGGCTCACATGCTCAGGGAACAGCCGATCGCCAGCACTGGAGTCAGGAAGGAATTTTTTCTCCCGGGGCAGATTGGCACTGGTCCCCGGGGGTTTTTTGCCTTCCTCTGCAGCATTGAGCATGACCACTTTGCAGAGCTCCTCTGGGCCCTTTTGGCTCGCTTCCTACCTGCTGCTCAAGCACCAGGAAGATGGCCTCTCGTGCCCTGCAGCTGGGGGGAGGAAGGCTTTTTTTTCCCCCCATGTGGGACACCAAGTGTCTCGGGGGGTTTTTTGCCTTCCTCTGCAGCATTGAGCATGGCCCACTTGCCGCGGCTTCTTTGGGCCATTTTGGCTGGGTGCCTGCTGCTCCACGAGCTGGCCCTAAACTTAGCTAGAACAGCCTACCTAAACCAGCAGACAACAACTAACCTCAGCCAACCTTAAACACCTGAAAACAAGCAACCTTCCAGAACCTAAACCAATCTCAATCTGCCTTCAAAAACTTCAAACTATCAGCCACCAACAACCTAAAAAGCACCTTAAACAATCTACAACAAATTACCTCAACCAACCTAAACCAAACCAAATAAAGCAACCTCAACACCCTCAAACAAATCTACCTAAAACAAATGACCTAAAATATCCTACCGAAAACAACCTAAAACTACAGAAACCAGCATTCCTCAAACAACCTTCAGCAACCCTGATCCAAACAAGCTGAAGACATCTAAACAGACCCACCTTAATCAACCTAAAACAACCCTTCAACAACCTCAAACAACTTCAAAACCACCTCATAAAGCGTAAAACCGCCTGAAACAACCAAGCTCAACTAACCACCTAGACTAAACAACTTCAACCAACCCCCAAAACAGGAAACCAAACAACAGAAGCAACCTGAACAAAATGACCTGAAGCAAGTCACCTAAGCCAAAATAGGACCACCTAAAACAACCAAGCTAAAAACCAGTCTCAACCACACAAAACTTCCACAAACAAGCTAAAACACCCCAAAAAACCTACATGACCAAAAACACCCAACCAACCCAAACCTCGCCCTACCCCATGCAGTGCCTCACTTGGATGTGTCTGCAGTCTTGGAAGCTGCGCTACCCCAGCCAGCTTCTCCTACAAATGCACCTTGAGCTTGTTTTGGAGCTTCTACAAGGGGACTGCAGCTACTGTATACTCTTGACCCACGAACGGTACCCCTCCAACTGGGAAGCTCATCCTCTTGGACTGACCGCCTAGCTTGGGGAAGGACACGCGTGGAGCAGGGAGGGAGGAGGCGGACACCTGCCTAGCCGGCCAGATCAGCCCAATCAACCCTGGCCGATCAATGGGGTGACACGGCTCGCAGACAGATTGCTCTCACATCCAAACCAACCAAATGCAACCTAAACCCAACCAAAACCACCCTCAACCAAACCTCAACCCACCAGCCTAAACAACCCAGCCTAAAGCAACCAGCCAACCTGCAACCGTCAGCCTACCTACCATCAAACAAAGATGAACAACAAAATAAAACTACATTAAAGAAACAAAACCCTGGTCCCACTTTTTTTCTTTGTGTTTTGCGTCCTTGAAAGTCTTCTTGGAGACAAAACCCCCCTGGCATTTCAGGGAAACAGTAGTCTCATCGGTGCTCGATTCATGGTGAGCAAAGAGAATAGAAAAGTTCTGCTCTCTTGGGAGCCTGGACTTCTGCAGGGCAAGCCCTGACCGAGCCCTGAGGGCTCCATCCAGGAGAGCAGCTCTCTGCAGGGCACAGACGGGCACACACACCTACACCACGGCTCAGGCAGGGACCCAAGGCCCCATGGTGAGCTGGGCCCTTGCCAGGAGACGGTGGCGGTGGGTGGGGGTCCCAGGGGAGGCCGGTCCCAGCCGCTGAGGCCTAGGAGCACCCCCAGGACCCTGGCAGAAGTAGACTTCCAAACACTTCCTTCCGTGCCTTCGAAATACGTGCTCGCTTAGGGATTGGCAACAGTACTTGTGGCTACATCCACGGCCCTGCTGTGCTTGCTCACCATACCAAGTGCAGGCTCCCTGGAGGAATGCTTGCTTTCTCCTCGTTGCACTGAGGAAAAGGAGATGTTCCAGGAGGCAGCAGACGTGCCCGCAGCAGCCGGGTCCCTGAGCGCTGGGAGAGGCGGCTGAGCTGCCGGGGACTCCGGCTTCTCCAAGGGTCCAGCCCAGCTGGCAGCTCTGCCAGGGCTCTCTCCTACACGCAGCCACCTCACCTCAGGAAACATCCCCAGCTTTGGGACCTCTTGGCTCTTGCCTCCTCTCGTGCACTAACAGTGGACAAGGCACAGAGTGAAAAGGTGGCCATGACGGGGACTGCCCAACCTGCCGGCACAGAGACGGGTGGCATCGCACGCACACACGGGCCTGTTCTCATCAGCCTCGCTCCCCCACAAGTCACACTAAACCCAACGCAATCAAGCTTCACCTTTTTATTCAAGATGCCACCTGCAATTTGCAGGAAAAGCAGCAAGATAGCAACGTTGTGTCCATTCGAAAACTCTCTGTGTCTGGCCAGGGCAGACTGTTTCTTAACTATCCATTAAGTAGCGGCTGCTTCCAGCAACAGCAAGCCCTCCAAAGCACGATGTAGAGAGAGCACCATGGTGCTTTACAAGCCCTATCATGCTTGTCAACAAAATGCGTCACTGGACTGCATGCGTGAAAAAGATTGCACTGTTACCTTCTCCCCATCACATACTGTCCAGAGCTGCACGAGAAGGGCCGATTTGCAAACTGGCCCAGAGCCAACACTTTGCCGTGGAAGCCACGGTCAGAGGGCACGGCTAGGAAGGTCCCGGTGTTAAACAGCCAAGGAGAGAAAACCCGCTGAGTCCCCAAACCCATCGGTGCCAAAACACCCACTGAGGCGGGAGCTGTCTACGGCAGAGAAAGTCAAAACAGAGCGAGACATCGCCCCAGGTGCCCGACAGAAGGCACCTTCGTGGAATCCAACGGGAGGTCGTCACGGGCAGTATCGCTACCGGAAGGAAGGCTGGGCCGGCAACAAACCCGCACGGTATTTTTGCCAGAAAGGGACACAATTAGGTTGATTAGTCCCCTATCTCGTAGGCACGGGGACTGATCCGGGGCCCCCCAGCACCCCAAAGGCTTCTTCCAAAGGGCGCTGGGCGCAGGGGCGGCGGGCGGGGCTGCACACGGGGGCTCTGTCACCCCCACGTCACAATGCCAGCACCCGGCAACGCTGAGCTCACAATGCCCCGCGCAGGATAAAAAGGAGCAGCCCCCCGTGTCCAGCGCCAGAGCTGGCCCGGCGGCAGCCCCAGCACATCCCAGACGAAGCACCTGGGGAGCTGGCTGGCGGAATCCCAGGGCAGCGGCTGAGGAAGGAAGACCCTGGATGAAGCTACGGGAGGTTCTCCACTGCAAGACCATCTCCTGGCAGGGCCACTTCCCAAACTCATCTGATGCATGGAAATCCTTTTCCACTGGCTACCCGTGGCAAGACCAAGGGAATTCCTTCTTGAGGAGCACTGCAGAGCTCACCATCATCATGCCCTGCAGAGCCAGGGGCAGTAGCTCTAAGAAGCGGGATGCCCAGATGTTGCAAGGGGGCCCAGGGCTCTCACCCGCATCAGAAGCTACGTGCCTCCTTGCCACAAGGTGACGGAGCAAGTGCCCAAGATGGGGCACGCTTCAGGTTATTCCATGCCTTTTGTTAGTGCAGGGATGGGAAGCAACGACATCCGAAATTTCCTCAGCGTCTGCTACTGCTAGGGAAAGGAGGAGGTAGGAACAGAAGGAGAGGAGAGAAGACTTCAGCTGGAAGGGACCTACAGTCACCATCTAGTCCAAATGCCTGACCACTTCGGGGCTGGCCAAAAGTTGAAACATGCTATTAAGGGCATCGGCCAAATGCCTCTTCAACACTGACAGGCATGGGGCATCGCCCACCTGGGCTCCGGGAGCCCTGTTCCAGGCTTTGACCACCCTCTTGGGAAAGAAAACTTTCCTCTTGTCAAGTCCAAAGCTCCCCTGATGGATGGATGGATGGATGGATGGATGGATGGATGCAGCTTTGAGCCTTCTGCTATCGGCTGCCGGGAAGAAGGGATCAGCAGCTCCCTCTCCACTTTCCCTCCACGGAAGCTGTAGAGAGCAACGAGGTCGCCTCTCAGCCTCCATCTCTCCAAACTAGACACATCCCAGGTCCTCAGCATCCATGAACCAGAAGAAGCTCTTCCCTCACAGTGGACTTCTACAGCCCCCACACTCCCTCCCAGCTGAAGCTCTGACACAGGAGAAATCCCCTCCATCAAGAAAGCCCGCCTGAAGATCTACAGCCTAGAAACAGGGAATACAGCGTCACGTGGAGCACCAGCAGTTTCCGGCACTGCTTGCACACAGCAGAGTAGGAAAAATGCTCCTGGAGGCACAAGTAGGTCACAGCCCGACTGTGAGCCACAAATGTGATACAGGCAAATGCATTCTGCTGTGTCAGACAAGGCATTGCCAGAGGAAAGGCAAGCCTGGTGCAGAGCCCCGCTGAGAACTCGCCTGGACGACTACGGACATTTCTCGTTCCTCGGCTTCAGGAAAGATCAAGTCCATCTGCGATGAAAGCAAACCAAGACTACGTAGCTGGTGAGGATCACGGAGGGCCTACAGAAGAAGACAACAGCTGCAAGGAGCAAGACCAAGCCTGAGAGGGCTGGCATGACCCTCAAGCAAGATAGCAAGGATGAAAGCCAAAGGAGGAAAAGAGCTATCGAGTGCAAGCAACGACAGGGTCAACAGCACAAAACCATTCGAGACTTCTTCCCAAGCAGACAACCTCACCATCAACGACAGCGTAGCATCACGTATCACTTGCTGCATTGGGAAGGAATGGCACAGGGACTGCCAGGGCCACCTTCCAAGCTTATCTGATGGCTGGCTGGCTGGCTGGCAAGCCTTTTCAGGTGCATAGCAGTGGCAAGACAAAAGGAATGCCTTCTTGAAGAGCACTGCAGAGCTCACCATCCTCATCCCATGCGCAGACAGGCTCAGGAGCCATCAGAAATAGGATACAGAGGGCTTGCAAGGGGTTGCAGTGCTTTGGAGCACCCACTGGTGTCCCACCAGGCACAGGAAGGATTCTCGCCCCCAAGGTTCCATCAGGTCAGAGGCATTTGGGCACTCTGGGAAGTCCCCGAGATGGCTCCAGCTCAAGGGAGGATAGGGCTTGGGCAGCTCCTGGGAGGCGTCAGCAGCTTGTGGGACAAGGAGCCCGGTCTGGCTCACATGCTCAGGGAACAGCCGATCGCCAGCACTGGGGTCAGGAAGGAATTTTTTCTCCCGGGGCAGATTGGCACTGGTCCCCGGGGGTTTTTTGCCTTCCTCTGCAGCATTGAGCATGACCACTTTGCAGAGCTCCTCTGGGCCCTTTTGGCTCGCTTCCTACCTGCTGCTCAAGCACCAGGAAGATGGCCTCTCGTGCCCTGCAGCTGGGGGGAGGAAGGCTTTTTTTTCCCCCCATGTGGGACACCAAGTGTCTCGGGGGGTTTTTTGCCTTCCTCTGCAGCATTGAGCATGGCCCACTTGCCGCGGCTTCTTTGGGCCATTTTGGCTGGGTGCCTGCTGCTCCACGAGCTGGCCCTAAACTTAGCTAGAACAGCCTACCTAAACCAGCAGACAACAACTAACCTCAGCCAACCTTAAACACCTGAAAACAAGCAACCTTCCAGAACCTAAACCAATCTCAATCTGCCTTCAAAAACTTCAAACTATCAGCCACCAACAACCTAAAAAGCACCTTAAACAATCTACAACAAATTACCTCAACCAACCTAAACCAAACCAAATAAAGCAACCTCAACACCCTCAAACAAATCTACCTAAAACAAATGACCTAAAATATCCTACTGAAAACAACCTAAAACTACAGAAACCAGCATTCCTCAAACAACCTTCAGCAACCCTGATCCAAACAAGCTGAAGACATCTAAACAGACCCACCTTAATCAACCTAAAACAACCCTTCAACAACCTCAAACAACTTCAAAACCACCTCATAAAGCGTAAAACCGCCTGAAACAACCAAGCTCAACTAACCACCTAGACTAAACAACTTCAACCAACCCCCAAAACAGGAAACCAAACAACAGAAGCAACCTGAACAAAATGACCTGAAGCAAGTCACCTAAGCCAAAATAGGACCACCTAAAACAACCAAGCTAAAAACCAGTCTCAACCACACAAAACTTCCACAAACAAGCTAAAACACCCCAAAAAACCTACATGACCAAAAACACCCAACCAACCCAAACCCCGCCCTACCCCATGCAGTGCCTCACTTGGATGTGTCTGCAGTCTTGGAAGCTGCGCTACCCCAGCCAGCTTCTCCTACAAATGCACCTTGAGCTTGTTTTGGAGCTTCTACAAGGGGACTGCAGCTACTGTATACTCTTGACCCACGAACGGTACCCCTCCAACTGGGAAGCTCATCCTCTTGGACTGACCGCCTAGCTTGGGGAAGGACACGCGTGGAGCAGGGAGGGAGGAGGCGGACACCTGCCTAGCCGGCCAGATCAGCCCAATCAACCCTGGCCGATCAATGGGGTGACACGGCTCGCAGACAGATTGCTCTCACATCCAAACCAACCAAATGCAACCTAAACCCAACCAAAACCACCCTCAACCAAACCTCAACCCACCAGCCTAAACAACCCAGCCTAAAGCAACCAGCCAACCTGCAACCGTCAGCCTACCTACCATCAAACAAAGATGAACAACAAAATAAAACTACATTAAAGAAACAAAACCCTGGTCCCACTTTTTTTCTTTGTGTTTTGCGTCCTTGAAAGTCTTCTTGGAGACAAAACCCCCCTGGCATTTCAGGGAAACAGTAGTCTCATCGGTGCTCGATTCATGGTGAGCAAAGAGAATAGAAAAGTTCTGCTCTCTTGGGAGCCTGGACTTCTGCAGGGCAAGCCCTGACCGAGCCCTGAGGGCTCCATCCAGGAGAGCAGCTCTCTGCAGGGCACAGACGGGCACACACACCTACACCACGGCTCAGGCAGGGACCCAAGGCCCCATGGTGAGCTGGGCCCTTGCCAGGAGACGGTGGCGGTGGGTGGGGGTCCCAGGGGAGGCCGGTCCCAGCCGCTGAGGCCTAGGAGCACCCCCAGGACCCTGGCAGAAGTAGACTTCCAAACACTTCCTTCCGTGCCTTCGAAATACGTGCTCGCTTAGGGATTGGCAACAGTACTTGTGGCTACATCCACGGCCCTGCTGTGCTTGCTCACCATACCAAGTGCAGGCTCCCTGGAGGAATGCTTGCTTTCTCCTCGTTGCACTGAGGAAAAGGAGATGTTCCAGGAGGCAGCAGACGTGCCCGCAGCAGCCGGGTCCCTGAGCGCTGGGAGAGGCGGCTGAGCTGCCGGGGACTCCGGCTTCTCCAAGGGTCCAGCCCAGCTGGCAGCTCTGCCAGGGCTCTCTCCTACACGCAGCCACCTCACCTCAGGAAACATCCCCAGCTTTGGGACCTCTTGGCTCTTGCCTCCTCTCGTGCACTAACAGTGGACAAGGCACAGAGTGAAAAGGTGGCCATGACGGGGACTGCCCAACCTGCCGGCACAGAGACGGGTGGCATCGCACGCACACACGGGCCTGTTCTCATCAGCCTCGCTCCCCCACAAGTCACACTAAACCCAACGCAATCAAGCTTCACCTTTTTATTCAAGATGCCACCTGCAATTCGCAGGAAAAGCAGCAAGATAGCAACGTTGTGTCCATTCGAAAACTCTCTGTGTCTGGCCAGGGCAGACTGTTTCTTAACTATCCATTAAGTAGCGGCTGCTTCCAGCAACAGCAAGCCCTCCAAAGCACGATGTAGAGAGAGCACCATGGTGCTTTACAAGCCCTATCATGCTTGTCAACAAAATGCGTCACTGGACTGCATGCGTGAAAAAGATTGCACTGTTACCTTCTCCCCATCACATACTGTCCAGAGCTGCACGAGAAGGGCCGATTTGCAAACTGGCCCAGAGCCAACACTTTGCCGTGGAAGCCACGGTCAGAGGGCACGGCTAGGAAGGTCCCGGTGTTAAACAGCCAAGGAGAGAAAACCCGCTGAGTCCCCAAACCCATCGGTGCCAAAACACCCACTGAGGCGGGAGCTGTCTACGGCAGAGAAAGTCAAAACAGAGCGAGACATCGCCCCAGGTGCCCGACAGAAGGCACCTTCGTGGAATCCAACGGGAGGTCGTCACGGGCAGTATCGCTACCGGAAGGAAGGCTGGGCCGGCAACAAACCCGCACGGTATTTTTGCCAGAAAGGGACACAATTAGGTTGATTAGTCCCCTATCTCGTAGGCACGGGGACTGATCCGGGGCCCCCCAGCACCCCAAAGGCTTCTTCCAAAGGGCGCTGGGCGCAGGGGCGGCGGGCGGGGCTGCACACGGGGGCTCTGTCACCCCCACGTCACAATGCCAGCACCCGGCAACGCTGAGCTCACAATGCCCCGCGCAGGATAAAAAGGAGCAGCCCCCCGTGTCCAGCGCCAGAGCTGGCCCGGCGGCAGCCCCAGCACATCCCAGACGAAGCACCTGGGGAGCTGGCTGGCGGAATCCCAGGGCAGCGGCTGAGGAAGGAAGACCCTGGATGAAGCTACGGGAGGTTCTCCACTGCAAGACCATCTCCTGGCAGGGCCACTTCCCAAACTCATCTGATGCATGGAAATCCTTTTCCACTGGCTACCCGTGGCAAGACCAAGGGAATTCCTTCTTGAGGAGCACTGCAGAGCTCACCATCATCATGCCCTGCAGAGCCAGGGGCAGTAGCTCTAAGAAGCGGGATGCCCAGATGTTGCAAGGGGGCCCAGGGCTCTCACCCGCATCAGAAGCTACGTGCCTCCTTGCCACAAGGTGACGGAGCAAGTGCCCAAGATGGGGCACGCTTCAGGTTATTCCATGCCTTTTGTTAGTGCAGGGATGGGAAGCAACGACATCCGAAATTTCCTCAGCGTCTGCTACTGCTAGGGAAAGGAGGAGGTAGGAACAGAAGGAGAGGAGAGAAGACTTCAGCTGGAAGGGACCTACAGTCACCATCTAGTCCAAATGCCTGACCACTTCGGGGCTGGCCAAAAGTTGAAACATGCTATTAAGGGCATCGGCCAAATGCCTCTTCAACACTGACAGGCATGGGGCATCGCCCACCTGGGCTCCGGGAGCCCTGTTCCAGGCTTTGACCACCCTCTTGGGAAAGAAAACTTTCCTCTTGTCAAGTCCAAAGCTCCCCTGATGGATGGATGGATGGATGGATGGATGGATGGATGCAGCTTTGAGCCTTCTGCTATCGGCTGCCGGGAAGAAGGGATCAGCAGCTCCCTCTCCACTTTCCCTCCACGGAAGCTGTAGAGAGCAACGAGGTCGCCTCTCAGCCTCCATCTCTCCAAACTAGACACATCCCAGGTCCTCAGCATCCATGAACCAGAAGAAGCTCTTCCCTCACAGTGGACTTCTACAGCCCCCACACTCCCTCCCAGCTGAAGCTCTGACACAGGAGAAATCCCCTCCATCAAGAAAGCCCGCCTGAAGATCTACAGCCTAGAAACAGGGAATACAGCGTCACGTGGAGCACCAGCAGTTTCCGGCACTGCTTGCACACAGCAGAGTAGGAAAAATGCTCCTGGAGGCACAAGTAGGTCACAGCCCGACTGTGAGCCACAAATGTGATACAGGCAAATGCATTCTGCTGTGTCAGACAAGGCATTGCCAGAGGAAAGGCAAGCCTGGTGCAGAGCCCCGCTGAGAACTCGCCTGGACGACTACGGACATTTCTCGTTCCTCGGCTTCAGGAAAGATCAAGTCCATCTGCGATGAAAGCAAACCAAGACTACGTAGCTGGTGAGGATCACGGAGGGCCTACAGAAGAAGACAACAGCTGCAAGGAGCAAGACCAAGCCTGAGAGGGCTGGCATGACCCTCAAGCAAGATAGCAAGGATGAAAGCCAAAGGAGGAAAAGAGCTATCGAGTGCAAGCAACGACAGGGTCAACAGCACAAAACCATTCGAGACTTCTTCCCAAGCAGACAACCTCACCATCAACGACAGCGTAGCATCACGTATCACTTGCTGCATTGGGAAGGAATGGCACAGGGACTGCCAGGGCCACCTTCCAAGCTTATCTGATGGCTGGCTGGCTGGCTGGCAAGCCTTTTCAGGTGCATAGCAGTGGCAAGACAAAAGGAATGCCTTCTTGAAGAGCACTGCAGAGCTCACCATCCTCATCCCATGCGCAGACAGGCTCAGGAGCCATCAGAAATAGGATACAGAGGGCTTGCAAGGGGTTGCAGTGCTTTGGAGCACCCACTGGTGTCCCACCAGGCACAGGAAGGATTCTCGCCCCCAAGGTCCATCAGGTCAGAGGCATTTGGGCACTCTGGGAAGTCCCCGAGATGGCTCCAGCTCAAGGGAGGATAGGGCTTGGGCAGCTCCTGGGAGGCGTCAGCAGCTTGTGGGACAAGGAGCCCGGTCTGGCTCACATGCTCAGGGAACAGCCGATCGCCAGCACTGGGGTCAGGAAGGAATTTTTTCTCCCGGGGCAGATTGGCACTGGTCCCCGGGGGTTTTTTGCCTTCCTCTGCAGCATTGAGCATGACCACTTTGCAGAGCTCCTCTGGGCCCTTTTGGCTCGCTTCCTACCTGCTGCTCAAGCACCAGGAAGATGGCCTCTCGTGCCCTGCAGCTGGGGGGAGGAAGGCTTTTTTTTCCCCCCATGTGGGACACCAAGTGTCTCGGGGGGTTTTTTGCCTTCCTCTGCAGCATTGAGCATGGCCCACTTGCCGCGGCTTCTTTGGGCCATTTTGGCTGGGTGCCTGCTGCTCCACGAGCTGGCCCTAAACTTAGCTAGAACAGCCTACCTAAACCAGCAGACAACAACTAACCTCAGCCAACCTTAAACACCTGAAAACAAGCAACCTTCCAGAACCTAAACCAATCTCAATCTGCCTTCAAAAACTTCAAACTATCAGCCACCAACAACCTAAAAAGCACCTTAAACAATCTACAACAAATTACCTCAACCAACCTAAACCAAACCAAATAAAGCAACCTCAACACCCTCAAACAAATCTACCTAAAACAAATGACCTAAAATATCCTACCGAAAACAACCTAAAACTACAGAAACCAGCATTCCTCAAACAACCTTCAGCAACCCTGATCCAAACAAGCTGAAGACATCTAAACAGACCCACCTTAATCAACCTAAAACAACCCTTCAACAACCTCAAACAACTTCAAAACCACCTCATAAAGCGTAAAACCGCCTGAAACAACCAAGCTCAACTAACCACCTAGACTAAACAACTTCAACCAACCCCCAAAACAGGAAACCAAACAACAGAAGCAACCTGAACAAAATGACCTGAAGCAAGTCACCTAAGCCAAAATAGGACCACCTAAAACAACCAAGCTAAAAACCAGTCTCAACCACACAAAACTTCCACAAACAAGCTAAAACACCCCAAAAAACCTACATGACCAAAAACACCCAACCAACCCAAACCCCGCCCTACCCCATGCAGTGCCTCACTTGGATGTGTCTGCAGTCTTGGAAGCTGCGCTACCCCAGCCAGCTTCTCCTACAAATGCACCTTGAGCTTGTTTTGGAGCTTCTACAAGGGGACTGCAGCTACTGTATACTCTTGACCCACGAACGGTACCCCTCCAACTGGGAAGCTCATCCTCTTGGACTGACCGCCTAGCTTGGGGAAGGACACGCGTGGAGCAGGGAGGGAGGAGGCGGACACCTGCCTAGCCGGCCAGATCAGCCCAATCAACCCTGGCCGATCAATGGGGTGACACGGCTCGCAGACAGATTGCTCTCACATCCAAACCAACCAAATGCAACCTAAACCCAACCAAAACCACCCTCAACCAAACCTCAACCCACCAGCCTAAACAACCCAGCCTAAAGCAACCAGCCAACCTGCAACCGTCAGCCTACCTACCATCAAACAAAGATGAACAACAAAATAAAACTACATTAAAGAAACAAAACCCTGGTCCCACTTTTTTTCTTTGTGTTTTGCGTCCTTGAAAGTCTTCTTGGAGACAAAACCCCCCTGGCATTTCAGGGAAACAGTAGTCTCATCGGTGCTCGATTCATGGTGAGCAAAGAGAATAGAAAAGTTCTGCTCTCTTGGGAGCCTGGACTTCTGCAGGGCAAGCCCTGACCGAGCCCTGAGGGCTCCATCCAGGAGAGCAGCTCTCTGCAGGGCACAGACGGGCACACACACCTACACCACGGCTCAGGCAGGGACCCAAGGCCCCATGGTGAGCTGGGCCCTTGCCAGGAGACGGTGGCGGTGGGTGGGGGTCCCAGGGGAGGCCGGTCCCAGCCGCTGAGGCCTAGGAGCACCCCCAGGACCCTGGCAGAAGTAGACTTCCAAACACTTCCTTCCGTGCCTTCGAAATACGTGCTCGCTTAGGGATTGGCAACAGTACTTGTGGCTACATCCACGGCCCTGCTGTGCTTGCTCACCATACCAAGTGCAGGCTCCCTGGAGGAATGCTTGCTTTCTCCTCGTTGCACTGAGGAAAAGGAGATGTTCCAGGAGGCAGCAGACGTGCCCGCAGCAGCCGGGTCCCTGAGCGCTGGGAGAGGCGGCTGAGCTGCCGGGGACTCCGGCTTCTCCAAGGGTCCAGCCCAGCTGGCAGCTCTGCCAGGGCTCTCTCCTACACGCAGCCACCTCACCTCAGGAAACATCCCCAGCTTTGGGACCTCTTGGCTCTTGCCTCCTCTCGTGCACTAACAGTGGACAAGGCACAGAGTGAAAAGGTGGCCATGACGGGGACTGCCCAACCTGCCGGCACAGAGACGGGTGGCATCGCACGCACACACGGGCCTGTTCTCATCAGCCTCGCTCCCCCACAAGTCACACTAAACCCAACGCAATCAAGCTTCACCTTTTTATTCAAGATGCCACCTGCAATTCGCAGGAAAAGCAGCAAGATAGCAACGTTGTGTCCATTCGAAAACTCTCTGTGTCTGGCCAGGGCAGACTGTTTCTTAACTATCCATTAAGTAGCGGCTGCTTCCAGCAACAGCAAGCCCTCCAAAGCACGATGTAGAGAGAGCACCATGGTGCTTTACAAGCCCTATCATGCTTGTCAACAAAATGCGTCACTGGACTGCATGCGTGAAAAAGATTGCACTGTTACCTTCTCCCCATCACATACTGTCCAGAGCTGCACGAGAAGGGCCGATTTGCAAACTGGCCCAGAGCCAACACTTTGCCGTGGAAGCCACGGTCAGAGGGCACGGCTAGGAAGGTCCCGGTGTTAAACAGCCAAGGAGAGAAAACCCGCTGAGTCCCCAAACCCATCGGTGCCAAAACACCCACTGAGGCGGGAGCTGTCTACGGCAGAGAAAGTCAAAACAGAGCGAGACATCGCCCCAGGTGCCCGACAGAAGGCACCTTCGTGGAATCCAACGGGAGGTCGTCACGGGCAGTATCGCTACCGGAAGGAAGGCTGGGCCGGCAACAAACCCGCACGGTATTTTTGCCAGAAAGGGACACAATTAGGTTGATTAGTCCCCTATCTCGTAGGCACGGGGACTGATCCGGGGCCCCCCAGCACCCCAAAGGCTTCTTCCAAAGGGCGCTGGGCGCAGGGGCGGCGGGCGGGGCTGCACACGGGGGCTCTGTCACCCCCACGTCACAATGCCAGCACCCGGCAACGCTGAGCTCACAATGCCCCGCGCAGGATAAAAAGGAGCAGCCCCCCGTGTCCAGCGCCAGAGCTGGCCCGGCGGCAGCCCCAGCACATCCCAGACGAAGCACCTGGGGAGCTGGCTGACGGAATCCCAGGGCAGCGGCTGAGGAAGGAAGACCCTGGATGAAGCTACGGGAGGTTCTCCACTGCAAGACCATCTCCTGGCAGGGCCACTTCCCAAACTCATCTGATGCATGGAAATCCTTTTCCACTGGCTACCCGTGGCAAGACCAAGGGAATTCCTTCTTGAGGAGCACTGCAGAGCTCACCATCATCATGCCCTGCAGAGCCAGGGGCAGTAGCTCTAAGAAGCGGGATGCCCAGATGTTGCAAGGGGGCCCAGGGCTCTCACCCGCATCAGAAGCTACGTGCCTCCTTGCCACAAGGTGACGGAGCAAGTGCCCAAGATGGGGCACGCTTCAGGTTATTCCATGCCTTTTGTTAGTGCAGGGATGGGAAGCAACGACATCCGAAATTTCCTCAGCGTCTGCTACTGCTAGGGAAAGGAGGAGGTAGGAACAGAAGGAGAGGAGAGAAGACTTCAGCTGGAAGGGACCTACAGTCACCATCTAGTCCAAATGCCTGACCACTTCGGGGCTGGCCAAAAGTTGAAACATGCTATTAAGGGCATCGGCCAAATGCCTCTTCAACACTGACAGGCATGGGGCATCGCCCACCTGGGCTCCGGGAGCCCTGTTCCAGGCTTTGACCACCCTCTTGGGAAAGAAAACTTTCCTCTTGTCAAGTCCAAAGCTCCCCTGATGGATGGATGGATGGATGGATGGATGGATGGATGCAGCTTTGAGCCTTCTGCTATCGGCTGCCGGGAAGAAGGGATCAGCAGCTCCCTCTCCACTTTCCCTCCACGGAAGCTGTAGAGAGCAACGAGGTCGCCTCTCAGCCTCCATCTCTCCAAACTAGACACATCCCAGGTCCTCAGCATCCATGAACCAGAAGAAGCTCTTCCCTCACAGTGGACTTCTACAGCCCCCACACTCCCTCTCAGCTGAAGCTCTGACACAGGAGAAATCCCCTCCATCAAGAAAGCCCGCCTGAAGATCTACAGCCTAGAAACAGGGAATACAGCGTCACGTGGAGCACCAGCAGTTTCCGGCACTGCTTGCACACAGCAGAGTAGGAAAAATGCTCCTGGAGGCACAAGTAGGTCACAGCCCGACTGTGAGCCACAAATGTGATACAGGCAAATGCATTCTGCTGTGTCAGACAAGGCATTGCCAGAGGAAAGGCAAGCCTGGTGCAGAGCCCCGCTGAGAACTCGCCTGGACGACTACGGACATTTCTCGTTCCTCGGCTTCAGGAAAGATCAAGTCCATCTGCGATGAAAGCAAACCAAGACTACGTAGCTGGTGAGGATCACGGAGGGCCTACAGAAGAAGACAACAGCTGCAAGGAGCAAGACCAAGCCTGAGAGGGCTGGCATGACCCTCAAGCAAGATAGCAAGGATGAAAGCCAAAGGAGGAAAAGAGCTATCGAGTGCAAGCAACGACAGGGTCAACAGCACAAAACCATTCGAGACTTCTTCCCAAGCAGACAACCTCACCATCAACGACAGCGTAGCATCACGTATCACTTGCTGCATTGGGAAGGAATGGCACAGGGACTGCCAGGGCCACCTTCCAAGCTTATCTGATGGCTGGCTGGCTGGCTGGCAAGCCTTTTCAGGTGCATAGCAGTGGCAAGACAAAAGGAATGCCTTCTTGAAGAGCACTGCAGAGCTCACCATCCTCATCCCATGCGCAGACAGGCTCAGGAGCCATCAGAAATAGGATACAGAGGGCTTGCAAGGGGTTGCAGTGCTTTGGAGCACCCACTGGTGTCCCACCAGGCACAGGAAGGATTCTCGCCCCCAAGGTCCATCAGGTCAGAGGCATTTGGGCACTCTGGGAAGTCCCCGAGACGGCTCCAGCTCAAGGGAGGATAGGGCTAGGGCAGCTCCTGGGAGGCGTCAGCAGCTTGTGGGACAAGGAGCCCGGTCTGGCTCACATGCTCAGGGAACAGCCGATCGCCAGCACTGGGGTCAGGAAGGAATTTTTTCTCCCGGGGCAGATTGGCACTGGTCCCCGGGGGTTTTTTGCCTTCCTCTGCAGCATTGAGCATGACCACTTTGCAGAGCTCCTCTGGGCCCTTTTGGCTCGCTTCCTACCTGCTGCTCAAGCACCAGGAAGATGGCCTCTCGTGCCCTGCAGCTGGGGGGAGGAAGGCTTTTTTTTCCACCCATGCGGGACACCAAGTGTCTCGGGGGGTTTTTTGCCTTCCTCTGCAGCATTGAGCATGGCCCACTTGCCGCGGCTTCTTTGGGCCATTTTGGCTGGGTGCCTGCTGCTCCACGAGCTGGCCCTAAACTTAGCTAGAACAGCCTACCTAAACCAGCAGACAACAACTAACCTCAGCCAACCTTAAACACCTGAAAACAAGCAACCTTCCAGAACCTAAACCAATCTCAATCTGCCTTCAAAAACTTCAAACTATCAGCCACCAACAACCTAAAAAGCACCTTAAACAATCTACAACAAATTACCTCAACCAACCTAAACCAAACCAAATAAAGCAACCTCAACACCCTCAAACAAATCTACCTAAAACAAATGACCTAAAATATCCTACCGAAAACAACCTAAAACTACAGAAACCAGCATTCCTCAAACAACCTTCAGCAACCCTGATCCAAACAAGCTGAAGACATCTAAACAGACCCACCTTAATCAACCTAAAACAACCCTTCAACAACCTCAAACAACTTCAAAACCACCTCATAAAGCGTAAAACCGCCTGAAACAACCAAGCTCAACTAACCACCTAGACTAAACAACTTCAACCAACCCCCAAAACAGGAAACCAAACAACAGAAGCAACCTGAACAAAATGACCTGAAGCAAGTCACCTAAGCCAAAATAGGACCACCTAAAACAACCAAGCTAAAAACCAGTCTCAACCACACAAAACTTCCACAAACAAGCTAAAACACCCCAAAAAACCTACATGACCAAAAACACCCAACCAACCCAAACCCCGCCCTACCCCATGCAGTGCCTCACTTGGATGTGTCTGCAGTCTTGGAAGCTGCGCTACCCCAGCCAGCTTCTCCTACAAATGCACCTTGAGCTTGTTTTGGAGCTTCTACAAGGGGACTGCAGCTACTGTATACTCTTGACCCACGAACGGTACCCCTCCAACTGGGAAGCTCATCCTCTTGGACTGACCGCCTAGCTTGGGGAAGGACACGCGTGGAGCAGGGAGGGAGGAGGCGGACACCTGCCTAGCCGGCCAGATCAGCCCAATCAACCCTGGCCGATCAATGGGGTGACACGGCTCGCAGACAGATTGCTCTCACATCCAAACCAACCAAATGCAACCTAAACCCAACCAAAACCACCCTCAACCAAACCTCAACCCACCAGCCTAAACAACCCAGCCTAAAGCAACCAGCCAACCTGCAACCGTCAGCCTACCTACCATCAAACAAAGATGAACAACAAAATAAAACTACATTAAAGAAACAAAACCCTGGTCCCACTTTTTTTCTTTGTGTTTTGCGTCCTTGAAAGTCTTCTTGGAGACAAAACCCCCCTGGCATTTCAGGGAAACAGTAGTCTCATCGGTGCTCGATTCATGGTGAGCAAAGAGAATAGAAAAGTTCTGCTCTCTTGGGAGCCTGGACTTCTGCAGGGCAAGCCCTGACCGAGCCCTGAGGGCTCCATCCAGGAGAGCAGCTCTCTGCAGGGCACAGACGGGCACACACACCTACACCACGGCTCAGGCAGGGACCCAAGGCCCCATGGTGAGCTGGGCCCTTGCCAGGAGACGGTGGCGGTGGGTGGGGGTCCCAGGGGAGGCCGGTCCCAGCCGCTGAGGCCTAGGAGCACCCCCAGGACCCTGGCAGAAGTAGACTTCCAAACACTTCCTTCCGTGCCTTCGAAATACGTGCTCGCTTAGGGATTGGCAACAGTACTTGTGGCTACATCCACGGCCCTGCTGTGCTTGCTCACCATACCAAGTGCAGGCTCCCTGGAGGAATGCTTGCTTTCTCCTCGTTGCACTGAGGAAAAGGAGATGTTCCAGGAGGCAGCAGACGTGCCCGCAGCAGCCGGGTCCCTGAGCGCTGGGAGAGGCGGCTGAGCTGCCGGGGACTCCGGCTTCTCCAAGGGTCCAGCCCAGCTGGCAGCTCTGCCAGGGCTCTCTCCTACACGCAGCCACCTCACCTCAGGAAACATCCCCAGCTTTGGGACCTCTTGGCTCTTGCCTCCTCTCGTGCACTAACAGTGGACAAGGCACAGAGTGAAAAGGTGGCCATGACGGGGACTGCCCAACCTGCCGGCACAGAGACGGGTGGCATCGCACGCACACACGGGCCTGTTCTCATCAGCCTCGCTCCCCCACAAGTCACACTAAACCCAACGCAATCAAGCTTCACCTTTTTATTCAAGATGCCACCTGCAATTCGCAGGAAAAGCAGCAAGATAGCAACGTTGTGTCCATTCGAAAACTCTCTGTGTCTGGCCAGGGCAGACTGTTTCTTAACTATCCATTAAGTAGCGGCTGCTTCCAGCAACAGCAAGCCCTCCAAAGCACGATGTAGAGAGAGCACCATGGTGCTTTACAAGCCCTATCATGCTTGTCAACAAAATGCGTCACTGGACTGCATGCGTGAAAAAGATTGCACTGTTACCTTCTCCCCATCACATACTGTCCAGAGCTGCACGAGAAGGGCCGATTTGCAAACTGGCCCAGAGCCAACACTTTGCCGTGGAAGCCACGGTCAGAGGGCACGGCTAGGAAGGTCCCGGTGTTAAACAGCCAAGGAGAGAAAACCCGCTGAGTCCCCAAACCCATCGGTGCCAAAACACCCACTGAGGCGGGAGCTGTCTACGGCAGAGAAAGTCAAAACAGAGCGAGACATCGCCCCAGGTGCCCGACAGAAGGCACCTTCGTGGAATCCAACGGGAGGTCGTCACGGGCAGTATCGCTACCGGAAGGAAGGCTGGGCCGGCAACAAACCCGCACGGTATTTTTGCCAGAAAGGGACACAATTAGGTTGATTAGTCCCCTATCTCGTAGGCACGGGGACTGATCCGGGGCCCCCCAGCACCCCAAAGGCTTCTTCCAAAGGGCGCTGGGCGCAGGGGCGGCGGGCGGGGCTGCACACGGGGGCTCTGTCACCCCCACGTCACAATGCCAGCACCCGGCAACGCTGAGCTCACAATGCCCCGCGCAGGATAAAAAGGAGCAGCCCCCCGTGTCCAGCGCCAGAGCTGGCCCGGCGGCAGCCCCAGCACATCCCAGACGAAGCACCTGGGGAGCTGGCTGGCGGAATCCCAGGGCAGCGGCTGAGGAAGGAAGACCCTGGATGAAGCTACGGGAGGTTCTCCACTGCAAGACCATCTCCTGGCAGGGCCACTTCCCAAACTCATCTGATGCATGGAAATCCTTTTCCACTGGCTACCCGTGGCAAGACCAAGGGAATTCCTTCTTGAGGAGCACTGCAGAGCTCACCATCATCATGCCCTGCAGAGCCAGGGGCAGTAGCTCTAAGAAGCGGGATGCCCAGATGTTGCAAGGGGGCCCAGGGCTCTCACCCGCATCAGAAGCTACGTGCCTCCTTGCCACAAGGTGACGGAGCAAGTGCCCAAGATGGGGCACGCTTCAGGTTATTCCATGCCTTTTGTTAGTGCAGGGATGGGAAGCAACGACATCCGAAATTTCCTCAGCGTCTGCTACTGCTAGGGAAAGGAGGAGGTAGGAACAGAAGGAGAGGAGAGAAGACTTCAGCTGGAAGGGACCTACAGTCACCATCTAGTCCAAATGCCTGACCACTTCGGGGCTGGCCAAAAGTTGAAACATGCTATTAAGGGCATCGGCCAAATGCCTCTTCAACACTGACAGGCATGGGGCATCGCCCACCTGGGCTCCGGGAGCCCTGTTCCAGGCTTTGACCACCCTCTTGGGAAAGAAAACTTTCCTCTTGTCAAGTCCAAAGCTCCCCTGATGGATGGATGGATGGATGGATGGATGGATGGATGCAGCTTTGAGCCTTCTGCTATCGGCTGCCGGGAAGAAGGGATCAGCAGCTCCCTCTCCACTTTCCCTCCACGGAAGCTGTAGAGAGCAACGAGGTCGCCTCTCAGCCTCCATCTCTCCAAACTAGACACATCCCAGGTCCTCAGCATCCATGAACCAGAAGAAGCTCTTCCCTCACAGTGGACTTCTACAGCCCCCACACTCCCTCCCAGCTGAAGCTCTGACACAGGAGAAATCCCCTCCATCAAGAAAGCCCGCCTGAAGATCTACAGCCTAGAAACAGGGAATACAGCGTCACGTGGAGCACCAGCAGTTTCCGGCACTGCTTGCACACAGCAGAGTAGGAAAAATGCTCCTGGAGGCACAAGTAGGTCACAGCCCGACTGTGAGCCACAAATGTGATACAGGCAAATGCATTCTGCTGTGTCAGACAAGGCATTGCCAGAGGAAAGGCAAGCCTGGTGCAGAGCCCCGCTGAGAACTCGCCTGGACGACTACGGACATTTCTCGTTCCTCGGCTTCAGGAAAGATCAAGTCCATCTGCGATGAAAGCAAACCAAGACTACGTAGCTGGTGAGGATCACGGAGGGCCTACAGAAGAAGACAACAGCTGCAAGGAGCAAGACCAAGCCTGAGAGGGCTGGCATGACCCTCAAGCAAGATAGCAAGGATGAAAGCCAAAGGAGGAAAAGAGCTATCGAGTGCAAGCAACGACAGGGTCAACAGCACAAAACCATTCGAGACTTCTTCCCAAGCAGACAACCTCACCATCAACGACAGCGTAGCATCACGTATCACTTGCTGCATTGGGAAGGAATGGCACAGGGACTGCCAGGGCCACCTTCCAAGCTTATCTGATGGCTGGCTGGCTGGCTGGCAAGCCTTTTCAGGTGCATAGCAGTGGCAAGACAAAAGGAATGCCTTCTTGAAGAGCACTGCAGAGCTCACCATCCTCATCCCATGCGCAGACAGGCTCAGGAGCCATCAGAAATAGGATACAGAGGGCTTGCAAGGGGTTGCAGTGCTTTGGAGCACCCACTGGTGTCCCACCAGGCACAGGAAGGATTCTCGCCCCCAAGGTCCATCAGGTCAGAGGCATTTGGGCACTCTGGGAAGTCCCCGAGACGGCTCCAGCTCAAGGGAGGATAGGGCTAGGGCAGCTCCTGGGAGGCGTCAGCAGCTTGTGGGACAAGGAGCCCGGTCTGGCTCACATGCTCAGGGAACAGCCGATCGCCAGCACTGGGGTCAGGAAGGAATTTTTTCTCCCGGGGCAGATTGGCACTGGTCCCCGGGGGTTTTTTGCCTTCCTCTGCAGCATTGAGCATGACCACTTTGCAGAGCTCCTCTGGGCCCTTTTGGCTCGCTTCCTACCTGCTGCTCAAGCACCAGGAAGATGGCCTCTCGTGCCCTGCAGCTGGGGGGAGGAAGGCTTTTTTTTCCCCTCATGCGGGACACCAAGTGTCTCGGGGGGTTTTTTGCCTTCCTCTGCAGCATTGAGCATGGCCCACTTGCCGCGGCTTCTTTGGGCCATTTTGGCTGGGTGCCTGCTGCTCCACGAGCTGGCCCTAAACTTAGCTAGAACAGCCTACCTAAACCAGCAGAGAACAACTAACCTCAGCCAACCTTAAACACCTGAAAACAAGCAACCTTCCAGAACCTAAACCAATCTCAATCTGCCTTCAAAAACTTCAAACTATCAGCCACCAACAACCTAAAAAGCACCTTAAACAATCTACAACAAATTACCTCAACCAACCTAAACCAAACCAAATAAAGCAACCTCAACACCCTCAAACAAATCTACCTAAAACAAATGACCTAAAATATCCTACCGAAAACAACCTAAAACTACAGAAACCAGCATTCCTCAAACAACCTTCAGCAACCCTGATCCAAACAAGCTGAAGACATCTAAACAGACCCACCTTAATCAACCTAAAACAACCCTTCAACAACCTCAAACAACTTCAAAACCACCTCATAAAGCGTAAAACCGCCTGAAACAACCAAGCTCAACTAACCACCTAGACTAAACAACTTCAACCAACCCCCAAAACAGGAAACCAAACAACAGAAGCAACCTGAACAAAATGACCTGAAGCAAGTCACCTAAGCCAAAATAGGACCACCTAAAACAACCAAGCTAAAAACCAGTCTCAACCACACAAAACTTCCACAAACAAGCTAAAACACCCCAAAAAACCTACATGACCAAAAACACCCAACCAACCCAAACCGCGCCCTACCCCATGCAGTGCCTCACTTGGATGTGTCTGCAGTCTTGGAAGCTGCGCTACCCCAGCCAGCTTCTCCTACAAATGCACCTTGAGCTTGTTTTGGAGCTTCTACAAGGGGACTGCAGCTACTGTATACTCTTGACCCACGAACGGTACCCCTCCAACTGGGAAGCTCATCCTCTTGGACTGACCGCCTAGCTTGGGGAAGGACACGCGTGGAGCAGGGAGGGAGGAGGCGGACACCTGCCTAGCCGGCCAGATCAGCCCAATCAACCCTGGCCGATCAATGGGGTGACACGGCTCGCAGACAGATTGCTCTCACATCCAAACCAACCAAATGCAACCTAAACCCAACCAAAACCACCCTCAACCAAACCTCAACCCACCAGCCTAAACAACCCAGCCTAAAGCAACCAGCCAACCTGCAACCGTCAGCCTACCTACCATCAAACAAAGATGAACAACAAAATAAAACTACATTAAAGAAACAAAACCCTGGTCCCACTTTTTTTCTTTGTGTTTTGCGTCCTTGAAAGTCTTCTTGGAGACAAAACCCCCCTGGCATTTCAGGGAAACAGTAGTCTCATCGGTGCTCGATTCATGGTGAGCAAAGAGAATAGAAAAGTTCTGCTCTCTTGGGAGCCTGGACTTCTGCAGGGCAAGCCCTGACCGAGCCCTGAGGGCTCCATCCAGGAGAGCAGCTCTCTGCAGGGCACAGACGGGCACACACACCTACACCACGGCTCAGGCAGGGACCCAAGGCCCCATGGTGAGCTGGGCCCTTGCCAGGAGACGGTGGCGGTGGGTGGGGGTCCCAGGGGAGGCCGGTCCCAGCCGCTGAGGCCTAGGAGCACCCCCAGGACCCTGGCAGAAGTAGACTTCCAAACACTTCCTTCCGTGCCTTCGAAATACGTGCTCGCTTAGGGATTGGCAACAGTACTTGTGGCTACATCCACGGCCCTGCTGTGCTTGCTCACCATACCAAGTGCAGGCTCCCTGGAGGAATGCTTGCTTTCTCCTCGTTGCACTGAGGAAAAGGAGATGTTCCAGGAGGCAGCAGACGTGCCCGCAGCAGCCGGGTCCCTGAGCGCTGGGAGAGGCGGCTGAGCTGCCGGGGACTCCGGCTTCTCCAAGGGTCCAGCCCAGCTGGCAGCTCTGCCAGGGCTCTCTCCTACACGCAGCCACCTCACCTCAGGAAACATCCCCAGCTTTGGGACCTCTTGGCTCTTGCCTCCTCTCGTGCACTAACAGTGGACAAGGCACAGAGTGAAAAGGTGGCCATGACGGGGACTGCCCAACCTGCCGGCACAGAGACGGGTGGCATCGCACGCACACACGGGCCTGTTCTCATCAGCCTCGCTCCCCCACAAGTCACACTAAACCCAACGCAATCAAGCTTCACCTTTTTATTCAAGATGCCACCTGCAATTCGCAGGAAAAGCAGCAAGATAGCAACGTTGTGTCCATTCGAAAACTCTCTGTGTCTGGCCAGGGCAGACTGTTTCTTAACTATCCATTAAGTAGCGGCTGCTTCCAGCAACAGCAAGCCCTCCAAAGCACGATGTAGAGAGAGCACCATGGTGCTTTACAAGCCCTATCATGCTTGTCAACAAAATGCATCACTGGACTGCATGCGTGAAAAAGATTGCACTGTTACCTTCTCCCCATCACATACTGTCCAGAGCTGCACGAGAAGGGCCGATTTGCAAACTGGCCCAGAGCCAACACTTTGCCGTGGAAGCCACGGTCAGAGGGCACGGCTAGGAAGGTCCCGGTGTTAAACAGCCAAGGAGAGAAAACCCGCTGAGTCCCCAAACCCATCGGTGCCAAAACACCCACTGAGGCGGGAGCTGTCTACGGCAGAGAAAGTCAAAACAGAGCGAGACATCGCCCCAGGTGCCCGACAGAAGGCACCTTCGTGGAATCCAACGGGAGGTCGTCACGGGCAGTATCGCTACCGGAAGGAAGGCTGGGCCGGCAACAAACCCGCACGGTATTTTTGCCAGAAAGGGACACAATTAGGTTGATTAGTCCCCTATCTCGTAGGCACGGGGACTGATCCGGGGCCCCCCAGCACCCCAAAGGCTTCTTCCAAAGGGCGCTGGGCGCAGGGGCGGCGGGCGGGGCTGCACACGGGGGCTCTGTCACCCCCACGTCACAATGCCAGCACCCGGCAACGCTGAGCTCACAATGCCCCGCGCAGGATAAAAAGGAGCAGCCCCCCGTGTCCAGCGCCAGAGCTGGCCCGGCGGCAGCCCCAGCACATCCCAGACGAAGCACCTGGGGAGCTGGCTGGCGGAATCCCAGGGCAGCGGCTGAGGAAGGAAGACCCTGGATGAAGCTACGGGAGGTTCTCCACTGCAAGACCATCTCCTGGCAGGGCCACTTCCCAAACTCATCTGATGCATGGAAATCCTTTTCCACTGGCTACCCGTGGCAAGACCAAGGGAATTCCTTCTTGAGGAGCACTGCAGAGCTCACCATCATCATGCCCTGCAGAGCCAGGGGCAGTAGCTCTAAGAAGCGGGATGCCCAGATGTTGCAAGGGGGCCCAGGGCTCTCACCCGCATCAGAAGCTACGTGCCTCCTTGCCACAAGGTGACGGAGCAAGTGCCCAAGATGGGGCACGCTTCAGGTTATTCCATGCCTTTTGTTAGTGCAGGGATGGGAAGCAACGACATCCGAAATTTCCTCAGCGTCTGCTACTGCTAGGGAAAGGAGGAGGTAGGAACAGAAGGAGAGGAGAGAAGACTTCAGCTGGAAGGGACCTACAGTCACCATCTAGTCCAAATGCCTGACCACTTCGGGGCTGGCCAAAAGTTGAAACATGCTATTAAGGGCATCGGCCAAATGCCTCTTCAACACTGACAGGCATGGGGCATCGCCCACCTGGGCTCCGGGAGCCCTGTTCCAGGCTTTGACCACCCTCTTGGGAAAGAAAACTTTCCTCTTGTCAAGTCCAAAGCTCCCCTGATGGATGGATGGATGGATGGATGGATGGATGCAGCTTTGAGCCTTCTGCTATCGGCTGCCGGGAAGAAGGGATCAGCAGCTCCCTCTCCACTTTCCCTCCACGGAAGCTGTAGAGAGCAACGAGGTCGCCTCTCAGCCTCCATCTCTCCAAACTAGACACATCCCAGGTCCTCAGCATCCATGAACCAGAAGAAGCTCTTCCCTCACAGTGGACTTCTACAGCCCCCACACTCTCTCCCAGCTGAAGCTCTGACACAGGAGAAATCCCCTCCATCAAGAAAGCCCGCCTGAAGATCTACAGCCTAGAAACAGGGAATACAGCGTCACGTGGAGCACCAGCAGTTTCCGGCACTGCTTGCACACAGCAGAGTAGGAAAAATGCTCCTGGAGGCACAAGTAGGTCACAGCCCGACTGTGAGCCACAAATGTGATACAGGCAAATGCATTCTGCTGTGTCAGACAAGGCATTGCCAGAGGAAAGGCAAGCCTGGTGCAGAGCCCCGCTGAGAACTCGCCTGGACGACTACGGACATTTCTCGTTCCTCGGCTTCAGGAAAGATCAAGTCCATCTGCGATGAAAGCAAACCAAGACTACGTAGCTGGTGAGGATCACGGAGGGCCTACAGAAGAAGACAACAGCTGCAAGGAGCAAGACCAAGCCTGAGAGGGCTGGCATGACCCTCAAGCAAGATAGCAAGGATGAAAGCCAAAGGAGGAAAAGAGCTATCGAGTGCAAGCAACGACAGGGTCAACAGCACAAAACCATTCGAGACTTCTTCCCAAGCAGACAACCTCACCATCAACGACAGCGTAGCATCACGTATCACTTGCTGCATTGGGAAGGAATGGCACAGGGACTGCCAGGGCCACCTTCCAAGCTTATCTGATGGCTGGCTGGCTGGCTGGCAAGCCTTTTCAGGTGCATAGCAGTGGCAAGACAAAAGGAATGCCTTCTTGAAGAGCACTGCAGAGCTCACCATCCTCATCCCATGCGCAGACAGGCTCAGGAGCCATCAGAAATAGGATACAGAGGGCTTGCAAGGGGTTGCAGTGCTTTGGAGCACCCACTGGTGTCCCACCAGGCACAGGAAGGATTCTCGCCCCCAAGGTCCATCAGGTCAGAGGCATTTGGGCACTCTGGGAAGTCCCCGAGACGGCTCCAGCTCAAGGGAGGATAGGGCTAGGGCAGCGCCTGGGAGGCGTCAGCAGCTTGTGGGACAAGGAGCCCGGTCTGGCTCACATGCTCAGGGAACAGCCGATCGCCAGCACTGGGGTCAGGAAGGAATTTTTTCTCCCGGGGCAGATTGGCACTGGTCCCCGGGGGTTTTTTGCCTTCCTCTGCAGCATTGAGCATGACCACTTTGCAGAGCTCCTCTGGGCCCTTTTGGCTCACTTCCTACCTGCTGCTCAAGCACCAGGAAGATGGCCTCTCGTGCCCTGCAGCTGGGGGGAGGAAGGCTTTTTTTTCCCCCCATGCGGGACACCAAGTGTCTCGGGGGGTTTTTTGCCTTCCTCTGCAGCATTGAGCATGGCCCACTTGCCGCGGCTTCTTTGGGCCATTTTGGCTGGGTGCCTGCTGCTCCACGAGCTGGCCCTAAACTTAGCTAGAACAGCCTACCTAAACCAGCAGACAACAACTAACCTCAGCCAACCTTAAACACCTGAAAACAAGCAACCTTCCAGAACCTAAACCAATCTCAATCTGCCTTCAAAAACTTCAAACTATCAGCCACCAACAACCTAAAAAGCACCTTAAACAATCTACAACAAATTACCTCAACCAACCTAAACCAAACCAAATAAAGCAACCTCAACACCCTCAAACAAATCTACCTAAAACAAATGACCTAAAATATCCTACCGAAAACAACCTAAAACTACAGAAACCAGCATTCCTCAAACAACCTTCAGCAACCCTGATCCAAACAAGCTGAAGACATCTAAACAGACCCACCTTAATCAACCTAAAACAACCCTTCAACAACCTCAAACAACTTCAAAACCACCTCATAAAGCGTAAAACCGCCTGAAACAACCAAGCTCAACTAACCACCTAGACTAAACAACTTCAACCAACCCCCAAAACAGGAAACCAAACAACAGAAGCAACCTGAACAAAATGACCTGAAGCAAGTCACCTAAGCCAAAATAGGACCACCTAAAACAACCAAGCTAAAAACCAGTCTCAACCAGACAAAACTTCCACAAACAAGCTAAAACACCCCAAAAAACCTACATGACCAAAAACACCCAACCAACCCAAACCCCGCCCTACCCCATGCAGTGCCTCACTTGGATGTGTCTGCAGTCTTGGAAGCTGCGCTACCCCAGCCAGCTTCTCCTACAAATGCACCTTGAGCTTGTTTTGGAGCTTCTACAAGGGGACTGCAGCTACTGTATACTCTTGACCCACGAACGGTACCCCTCCAACTGGGAAGCTCATCCTCTTGGACTGACCGCCTAGCTTGGGGAAGGACACGCGTGGAGCAGGGAGGGAGGAGGCGGACACCTGCCTAGCCGGCCAGATCAGCCCAATCAACCCTGGCCGATCAATGGGGTGACACGGCTCGCAGACAGATTGCTCTCACATCCAAACCAACCAAATGCAACCTAAACCCAACCAAAACCACCCTCAACCAAACCTCAACCCACCAGCCTAAACAACCCAGCCTAAAGCAACCAGCCAACCTGCAACCGTCAGCCTACCTACCATCAAACAAAGATGAACAACAAAATAAAACTACATTAAAGAAACAAAACCCTGGTCCCACTTTTTTTCTTTGTGTTTTGCGTCCTTGAAAGTCTTCTTGGAGACAAAACCCCCCTGGCATTTCAGGGAAACAGTAGTCTCATCGGTGCTCGATTCATGGTGAGCAAAGAGAATAGAAAAGTTCTGCTCTCTTGGGAGCCTGGACTTCTGCAGGGCAAGCCCTGACCGAGCCCTGAGGGCTCCATCCAGGAGAGCAGCTCTCTGCAGGGCACAGACGGGCACACACACCTACACCACGGCTCAGGCAGGGACCCAAGGCCCCATGGTGAGCTGGGCCCTTGCCAGGAGACGGTGGCGGTGGGTGGGGGTCCCAGGGGAGGCCGGTCCCAGCCGCTGAGGCCTAGGAGCACCCCCAGGACCCTGGCAGAAGTAGACTTCCAAACACTTCCTTCCGTGCCTTCGAAATACGTGCTCGCTTAGGGATTGGCAACAGTACTTGTGGCTACATCCACGGCCCTGCTGTGCTTGCTCACCATACCAAGTGCAGGCTCCCTGGAGGAATGCTTGCTTTCTCCTCGTTGCACTGAGGAAAAGGAGATGTTCCAGGAGGCAGCAGACGTGCCCGCAGCAGCCGGGTCCCTGAGCGCTGGGAGAGGCGGCTGAGCTGCCGGGGACTCCGGCTTCTCCAAGGGTCCAGCCCAGCTGGCAGCTCTGCCAGGGCTCTCTCCTACACGCAGCCACCTCACCTCAGGAAACATCCCCAGCTTTGGGACCTCTTGGCTCTTGCCTCCTCTCGTGCACTAACAGTGGACAAGGCACAGAGTGAAAAGGTGGCCATGACGGGGACTGCCCAACCTGCCGGCACAGAGACGGGTGGCATCGCACGCACACACGGGCCTGTTCTCATCAGCCTCGCTCCCCCACAAGTCACACTAAACCCAACGCAATCAAGCTTCACCTTTTTATTCAAGATGCCACCTGCAATTCGCAGGAAAAGCAGCAAGATAGCAACGTTGTGTCCATTCGAAAACTCTCTGTGTCTGGCCAGGGCAGACTGTTTCTTAACTATCCATTAAGTAGCGGCTGCTTCCAGCAACAGCAAGCCCTCCAAAGCACGATGTAGAGAGAGCACCATGGTGCTTTACAAGCCCTATCATGCTTGTCAACAAAATGCGTCACTGGACTGCATGCGTGAAAAAGATTGCACTGTTACCTTCTCCCCATCACATACTGTCCAGAGCTGCACGAGAAGGGCCGATTTGCAAACTGGCCCAGAGCCAACACTTTGCCGTGGAAGCCACGGTCAGAGGGCACGGCTAGGAAGGTCCCGGTGTTAAACAGCCAAGGAGAGAAAACCCGCTGAGTCCCCAAACCCATCGGTGCCAAAACACCCACTGAGGCGGGAGCTGTCTACGGCAGAGAAAGTCAAAACAGAGCGAGACATCGCCCCAGGTGCCCGACAGAAGGCACCTTCGTGGAATCCAACGGGAGGTCGTCACGGGCAGTATCGCTACCGGAAGGAAGGCTGGGCCGGCAACAAACCCGCACGGTATTTTTGCCAGAAAGGGACACAATTAGGTTGATTAGTCCCCTATCTCGTAGGCACGGGGACTGATCCGGGGCCCCCCAGCACCCCAAAGGCTTCTTCCAAAGGGCGCTGGGCGCAGGGGCGGCGGGCGGGGCTGCACACGGGGGCTCTGTCACCCCCACGTCACAATGCCAGCACCCGGCAACGCTGAGCTCACAATGCCCCGCGCAGGATAAAAAGGAGCAGCCCCCCGTGTCCAGCGCCAGAGCTGGCCCGGCGGCAGCCCCAGCACATCCCAGACGAAGCACCTGGGGAGCTGGCTGGCGGAATCCCAGGGCAGCGGCTGAGGAAGGAAGACCCTGGATGAAGCTACGGGAGGTTCTCCACTGCAAGACCATCTCCTGGCAGGGCCACTTCCCAAACTCATCTGATGCATGGAAATCCTTTTCCACTGGCTACCCGTGGCAAGACCAAGGGAATTCCTTCTTGAGGAGCACTGCAGAGCTCACCATCATCATGCCCTGCAGAGCCAGGGGCAGTAGCTCTAAGAAGCGGGATGCCCAGATGTTGCAAGGGGGCCCAGGGCTCTCACCCGCATCAGAAGCTACGTGCCTCCTTGCCACAAGGTGACGGAGCAAGTGCCCAAGATGGGGCACGCTTCAGGTTATTCCATGCCTTTTGTTAGTGCAGGGATGGGAAGCAACGACATCCGAAATTTCCTCAGCGTCTGCTACTGCTAGGGAAAGGAGGAGGTAGGAACAGAAGGAGAGGAGAGAAGACTTCAGCTGGAAGGGACCTACAGTCACCATCTAGTCCAAATGCCTGACCACTTCGGGGCTGGCCAAAAGTTGAAACATGCTATTAAGGGCATCGGCCAAATGCCTCTTCAACACTGACAGGCATGGGGCATCGCCCACCTGGGCTCCGGGAGCCCTGTTCCAGGCTTTGACCACCCTCTTGGGAAAGAAAACTTTCCTCTTGTCAAGTCCAAAGCTCCCCTGATGGATGGATGGATGGATGGATGGATGGATGGATGCAGCTTTGAGCCTTCTGCTATCGGCTGCCGGGAAGAAGGGATCAGCAGCTCCCTCTCCACTTTCCCTCCACGGAAGCTGTAGAGAGCAACGAGGTCGCCTCTCAGCCTCCATCTCTCCAAACTAGACACATCCCAGGTCCTCAGCATCCATGAACCAGAAGAAGCTCTTCCCTCACAGTGGACTTCTACAGCCCCCACACTCCCTCCCAGCTGAAGCTCTGACACAGGAGAAATCCCCTCCATCAAGAAAGCCCGCCTGAAGATCTACAGCCTAGAAACAGGGAATACAGCGTCACGTGGAGCACCAGCAGTTTCCGGCACTGCTTGCACACAGCAGAGTAGGAAAAATGCTCCTGGAGGCACAAGTAGGTCACAGCCCGACTGTGAGCCACAAATGTGATACAGGCAAATGCATTCTGCTGTGTCAGACAAGGCATTGCCAGAGGAAAGGCAAGCCTGGTGCAGAGCCCCGCTGAGAACTCGCCTGGACGACTACGGACATTTCTCGTTCCTCGGCTTCAGGAAAGATCAAGTCCATCTGCGATGAAAGCAAACCAAGACTACGTAGCTGGTGAGGATCACGGAGGGCCTACAGAAGAAGACAACAGCTGCAAGGAGCAAGACCAAGCCTGAGAGGGCTGGCATGACCCTCAAGCAAGATAGCAAGGATGAAAGCCAAAGGAGGAAAAGAGCTATCGAGTGCAAGCAACGACAGGGTCAACAGCACAAAACCATTCGAGACTTCTTCCCAAGCAGACAACCTCACCATCAACGACAGCGTAGCATCACGTATCACTTGCTGCATTGGGAAGGAATGGCACAGGGACTGCCAGGGCCACCTTCCAAGCTTATCTGATGGCTGGCTGGCTGGCTGGCTGGCTGGCTGGCTGGCAAGCCTTTTCAGGTGCATAGCAGTGGCAAGACAAAAGGAATGCCTTCTTGAAGAGCACTGCAGAGCTCACCATCCTCATCCCATGCGCAGACAGGCTCAGGAGCCATCAGAAATAGGATACAGAGGGCTTGCAAGGGGTTGCAGTGCTTTGGAGCACCCACTGGTGTCCCACCAGGCACAGGAAGGATTCTCGCCCCCAAGGTTCCATCAGGTCAGAGGCATTTGGGCACTCTGGGAAGTCCCCGAGACGGCTCCAGCTCAAGGGAGGATAGGGCTTGGGCAGCTCCTGGGAGGCGTCAGCAGCTTGTGGGACAAGGAGCCCGGTCTGGCTCACATGCTCAGGGAACAGCCGATCGCCAGCACTGGGGTCAGGAAGGAATTTTTTCTCCCGGGGCAGATTGGCACTGGTCCCCGGGGGTTTTTTGCCTTCCTCTGCAGCATTGAGCATGACCACTTTGCAGAGCTCCTCTGGGCCCTTTTGGCTCGCTTCCTACCTGCTGCTCAAGCACCAGGAAGATGGCCTCTCGTGCCCTGCAGCTGGGGGGAGGAAGGCTTTTTTTTCCCCCCATGCGGGACACCAAGTGTCTCGGGGGGTTTTTTGCCTTCCTCTGCAGCATTGAGCATGGCCCACTTGCCGCGGCTTCTTTGGGCCATTTTGGCTGGGTGCCTGCTGCTCCACGAGCTGGCCCTAAACTTAGCTAGAACAGCCTACCTAAACCAGCAGACAACAACTAACCTCAGCCAACCTTAAACACCTGAAAACAAGCAACCTTCCAGAACCTAAACCAATCTCAATCTGCCTTCAAAAACTTCAAACTATCAGCCACCAACAACCTAAAAAGCACCTTAAACAATCTACAACAAATTACCTCAACCAACCTAAACCAAACCAAATAAAGCAACCTCAACACCCTCAAACAAATCTACCTAAAACAAATGACCTAAAATATCCTACCGAAAACAACCTAAAACTACAGAAACCAGCATTCCTCAAACAACCTTCAGCAACCCTGATCCAAACAAGCTGAAGACATCTAAACAGACCCACCTTAATCAACCTAAAACAACCCTTCAACAACCTCAAACAACTTCAAAACCACCTCATAAAGCGTAAAACCGCCTGAAACAACCAAGCTCAACTAACCACCTAGACTAAACAACTTCAACCAACCCCCAAAACAGGAAACCAAACAACAGAAGCAACCTGAACAAAATGACCTGAAGCAAGTCACCTAAGCCAAAATAGGACCACCTAAAACAACCAAGCTAAAAACCAGTCTCAACCACACAAAACTTCCACAAACAAGCTAAAACACCCCAAAAAACCTACATGACCAAAAACACCCAACCAACCCAAACCCCGCCCTACCCCATGCAGTGCCTCACTTGGATGTGTCTGCAGTCTTGGAAGCTGCGCTACCCCAGCCAGCTTCTCCTACAAATGCACCTTGAGCTTGTTTTGGAGCTTCTACAAGGGGACTGCAGCTACTGTATACTCTTGACCCACGAACGGTACCCCTCCAACTGGGAAGCTCATCCTCTTGGACTGACCGCCTAGCTTGGGGAAGGACACGCGTGGAGCAGGGAGGGAGGAGGCGGACACCTGCCTAGCCGGCCAGATCAGCCCAATCAACCCTGGCCGATCAATGGGGTGACACGGCTCGCAGACAGATTGCTCTCACATCCAAACCAACCAAATGCAACCTAAACCCAACCAAAACCACCCTCAACCAAACCTCAACCCACCAGCCTAAACAACCCAGCCTAAAGCAACCAGCCAACCTGCAACCGTCAGCCTACCTACCATCAAACAAAGATGAACAACAAAATAAAACTACATTAAAGAAACAAAACCCTGGTCCCACTTTTTTTCTTTGTGTTTTGCGTCCTTGAAAGTCTTCTTGGAGACAAAACCCCCCTGGCATTTCAGGGAAACAGTAGTCTCATCGGTGCTCGATTCATGGTGAGCAAAGAGAATAGAAAAGTTCTGCTCTCTTGGGAGCCTGGACTTCTGCAGGGCAAGCCCTGACCGAGCCCTGAGGGCTCCATCCAGGAGAGCAGCTCTCTGCAGGGCACAGACGGGCACACACACCTACACCACGGCTCAGGCAGGGACCCAAGGCCCCATGGTGAGCTGGGCCCTTGCCAGGAGACGGTGGCGGTGGGTGGGGGTCCCAGGGGAGGCCGGTCCCAGCCGCTGAGGCCTAGGAGCACCCCCAGGACCCTGGCAGAAGTAGACTTCCAAACACTTCCTTCCGTGCCTTCGAAATACGTGCTCGCTTAGGGATTGGCAACAGTACTTGTGGCTACATCCACGGCCCTGCTGTGCTTGCTCACCATACCAAGTGCAGGCTCCCTGGAGGAATGCTTGCTTTCTCCTCGTTGCACTGAGGAAAAGGAGATGTTCCAGGAGGCAGCAGACGTGCCCGCAGCAGCCGGGTCCCTGAGCGCTGGGAGAGGCGGCTGAGCTGCCGGGGACTCCGGCTTCTCCAAGGGTCCAGCCCAGCTGGCAGCTCTGCCAGGGCTCTCTCCTACACGCAGCCACCTCACCTCAGGAAACATCCCCAGCTTTGGGACCTCTTGGCTCTTGCCTCCTCTCGTGCACTAACAGTGGACAAGGCACAGAGTGAAAAGGTGGCCATGACGGGGACTGCCCAACCTGCCGGCACAGAGACGGGTGGCATCGCACGCACACACGGGCCTGTTCTCATCAGCCTCGCTCCCCCACAAGTCACACTAAACCCAACGCAATCAAGCTTCACCTTTTTATTCAAGATGCCACCTGCAATTCGCAGGAAAAGCAGCAAGATAGCAACGTTGTGTCCATTCGAAAACTCTCTGTGTCTGGCCAGGGCAGACTGTTTCTTAACTATCCATTAAGTAGCGGCTGCTTCCAGCAACAGCAAGCCCTCCAAAGCACGATGTAGAGAGAGCACCATGGTGCTTTACAAGCCCTATCATGCTTGTCAACAAAATGCGTCACTGGACTGCATGCGTGAAAAAGATTGCACTGTTACCTTCTCCCCATCACATACTGTCCAGAGCTGCACGAGAAGGGCCGATTTGCAAACTGGCCCAGAGCCAACACTTTGCCGTGGAAGCCACGGTCAGAGGGCACGGCTAGGAAGGTCCCGGTGTTAAACAGCCAAGGAGAGAAAACCCGCTGAGTCCCCAAACCCATCGGTGCCAAAACACCCACTGAGGCGGGAGCTGTCTACGGCAGAGAAAGTCAAAACAGAGCGAGACATCGCCCCAGGTGCCCGACAGAAGGCACCTTCGTGGAATCCAACGGGAGGTCGTCACGGGCAGTATCGCTACCGGAAGGAAGGCTGGGCCGGCAACAAACCCGCACGGTATTTTTGCCAGAAAGGGACACAATTAGGTTGATTAGTCCCCTATCTCGTAGGCACGGGGACTGATCCGGGGCCCCCCAGCACCCCAAAGGCTTCTTCCAAAGGGCGCTGGGCGCAGGGGCGGCGGGCGGGGCTGCACACGGGGGCTCTGTCACCCCCACGTCACAATGCCAGCACCCGGCAACGCTGAGCTCACAATGCCCCGCGCAGGATAAAAAGGAGCAGCCCCCCGTGTCCAGCGCCAGAGCTGGCCCGGCGGCAGCCCCAGCACATCCCAGACGAAGCACCTGGGGAGCTGGCTGGCGGAATCCCAGGGCAGCGGCTGAGGAAGGAAGACCCTGGATGAAGCTACGGGAGGTTCTCCACTGCAAGACCATCTCCTGGCAGGGCCACTTCCCAAACTCATCTGATGCATGGAAATCCTTTTCCACTGGCTACCCGTGGCAAGACCAAGGGAATTCCTTCTTGAGGAGCACTGCAGAGCTCACCATCATCATGCCCTGCAGAGCCAGGGGCAGTAGCTCTAAGAAGCGGGATGCCCAGATGTTGCAAGGGGGCCCAGGGCTCTCACCCGCATCAGAAGCTACGTGCCTCCTTGCCACAAGGTGACGGAGCAAGTGCCCAAGATGGGGCACGCTTCAGGTTATTCCATGCCTTTTGTTAGTGCAGGGATGGGAAGCAACGACATCCGAAATTTCCTCAGCGTCTGCTACTGCTAGGGAAAGGAGGAGGTAGGAACAGAAGGAGAGGAGAGAAGACTTCAGCTGGAAGGGACCTACAGTCACCATCTAGTCCAAATGCCTGACCACTTCGGGGCTGGCCAAAAGTTGAAACATGCTATTAAGGGCATCGGCCAAATGCCTCTTCAACACTGACAGGCATGGGGCATCGCCCACCTGGGCTCCGGGAGCCCTGTTCCAGGCTTTGACCACCCTCTTGGGAAAGAAAACTTTCCTCTTGTCAAGTCCAAAGCTCCCCTGATGGATGGATGGATGGATGGATGGATGGATGGATGCAGCTTTGAGCCTTCTGCTATCGGCTGCCGGGAAGAAGGGATCAGCAGCTCCCTCTCCACTTTCCCTCCACGGAAGCTGTAGAGAGCAACGAGGTCGCCTCTCAGCCTCCATCTCTCCAAACTAGACACATCCCAGGTCCTCAGCATCCATGAACCAGAAGAAGCTCTTCCCTCACAGTGGACTTCTACAGCCCCCACACTCCCTCCCAGCTGAAGCTCTGACACAGGAGAAATCCCCTCCATCAAGAAAGCCCGCCTGAAGATCTACAGCCTAGAAACAGGGAATACAGCGTCACGTGGAGCACCAGCAGTTTCCGGCACTGCTTGCACACAGCAGAGTAGGAAAAATGCTCCTGGAGGCACAAGTAGGTCACAGCCCGACTGTGAGCCACAAATGTGATACAGGCAAATGCATTCTGCTGTGTCAGACAAGGCATTGCCAGAGGAAAGGCAAGCCTGGTGCAGAGCCCCGCTGAGAACTCGCCTGGACGACTACGGACATTTCTCGTTCCTCGGCTTCAGGAAAGATCAAGTCCATCTGCGATGAAAGCAAACCAAGACTACGTAGCTGGTGAGGATCACGGAGGGCCTACAGAAGAAGACAACAGCTGCAAGGAGCAAGACCAAGCCTGAGAGGGCTGGCATGACCCTCAAGCAAGATAGCAAGGATGAAAGCCAAAGGAGGAAAAGAGCTATCGAGTGCAAGCAACGACAGGGTCAACAGCACAAAACCATTCGAGACTTCTTCCCAAGCAGACAACCTCACCATCAACGACAGCGTAGCATCACGTATCACTTGCTGCATTGGGAAGGAATGGCACAGGGACTGCCAGGGCCACCTTCCAAGCTTATCTGATGGCTGGCTGGCTGGCTGGCAAGCCTTTTCAGGTGCATAGCAGTGGCAAGACAAAAGGAATGCCTTCTTGAAGAGCACTGCAGAGCTCACCATCCTCATCCCATGCGCAGACAGGCTCAGGAGCCATCAGAAATAGGATACAGAGGGCTTGCAAGGGGTTGCAGTGCTTTGGAGCACCCACTGGTGTCCCACCAGGCACAGGAAGGATTCTCGCCCCCAAGGTCCATCAGGTCAGAGGCATTTGGGCACTCTGGGAAGTCCCCGAGATGGCTCCAGCTCAAGGGAGGATAGGGCTTGGGCAGCTCCTGGGAGGCGTCAGCAGCTTGTGGGACAAGGAGCCCGGTCTGGCTCACATGCTCAGGGAACAGCCGATCGCCAGCACTGGGGTCAGGAAGGAATTTTTTCTCCCGGGGCAGATTGGCACTGGTCCCCGGGGGTTTTTTGCCTTCCTCTGCAGCATTGAGCATGACCACTTTGCAGAGCTCCTCTGGGCCCTTTTGGCTCGCTTCCTACCTGCTGCTCAAGCACCAGGAAGATGGCCTCTCGTGCCCTGCAGCTGGGGGGAGGAAGGCTTTTTTTTCCCCCCATGCGGGACACCAAGTGTCTCGGGGGGTTTTTTGCCTTCCTCTGCAGCATTGAGCATGGCCCACTTGCCGCGGCTTCTTTGGGCCATTTTGGCTGGGTGCCTGCTGCTCCACGAGCTGGCCCTAAACTTAGCTAGAACAGCCTACCTAAACCAGCAGACAACAACTAACCTCAGCCAACCTTAAACACCTGAAAACAAGCAACCTTCCAGAACCTAAACCAATCTCAATCTGCCTTCAAAAACTTCAAACTATCAGCCACCAACAACCTAAAAAGCACCTTAAACAATCTACAACAAATTACCTCAACCAACCTAAACCAAACCAAATAAAGCAACCTCAATACCCTCAAACAAATCTACCTAAAACAAATGACCTAAAATATCCTACCGAAAACAACCTAAAACTACAGAAACCAGCATTCCTCAAACAACCTTCAGCAACCCTGATCCAAACAAGCTGAAGACATCTAAACAGACCCACCTTAATCAACCTAAAACAACCCTTCAACAACCTCAAACAACTTCAAAACCACCTCATAAAGCGTAAAACCGCCTGAAACAACCAAGCTCAACTAACCACCTAGACTAAACAACTTCAACCAACCCCCAAAACAGGAAACCAAACAACAGAAGCAACCTGAACAAAATGACCTGAAGCAAGTCACCTAAGCCAAAATAGGACCACCTAAAACAACCAAGCTAAAAACCAGTCTCAACCACACAAAACTTCCACAAACAAGCTAAAACACCCCAAAAAACCTACATGACCAAAAACACCCAACCAACCCAAACCCCGCCCTACCCCATGCAGTGCCTCACTTGGATGTGTCTGCAGTCTTGGAAGCTGCGCTACCCCAGCCAGCTTCTCCTACAAATGCACCTTGAGCTTGTTTTGGAGCTTCTACAAGGGGACTGCAGCTACTGTATACTCTTGACCCACGAACGGTACCCCTCCAACTGGGAAGCTCATCCTCTTGGACTGACCGCCTAGCTTGGGGAAGGACACGCGTGGAGCAGGGAGGGAGGAGGCGGACACCTGCCTAGCCGGCCAGATCAGCCCAATCAACCCTGGCCGATCAATGGGGTGACACGGCTCGCAGACAGATTGCTCTCACATCCAAACCAACCAAATGCAACCTAAACCCAACCAAAACCACCCTCAACCAAACCTCAACCCACCAGCCTAAACAACCCAGCCTAAAGCAACCAGCCAACCTGCAACCGTCAGCCTACCTACCATCAAACAAAGATGAACAACAAAATAAAACTACATTAAAGAAACAAAACCCTGGTCCCACTTTTTTTCTTTGTGTTTTGCGTCCTTGAAAGTCTTCTTGGAGACAAAACCCCCCTGGCATTTCAGGGAAACAGTAGTCTCATCGGTGCTCGATTCATGGTGAGCAAAGAGAATAGAAAAGTTCTGCTCTCTTGGGAGCCTGGACTTCTGCAGGGCAAGCCCTGACCGAGCCCTGAGGGCTCCATCCAGGAGAGCAGCTCTCTGCAGGGCACAGACGGGCACACACACCTACACCACGGCTCAGGCAGGGACCCAAGGCCCCATGGTGAGCTGGGCCCTTGCCAGGAGACGGTGGCGGTGGGTGGGGGTCCCAGGGGAGGCCGGTCCCAGCCGCTGAGGCCTAGGAGCACCCCCAGGACCCTGGCAGAAGTAGACTTCCAAACACTTCCTTCCGTGCCTTCGAAATACGTGCTCGCTTAGGGATTGGCAACAGTACTTGTGGCTACATCCACGGCCCTGCTGTGCTTGCTCACCATACCAAGTGCAGGCTCCCTGGAGGAATGCTTGCTTTCTCCTCGTTGCACTGAGGAAAAGGAGATGTTCCAGGAGGCAGCAGACGTGCCCGCAGCAGCCGGGTCCCTGAGCGCTGGGAGAGGCGGCTGAGCTGCCGGGGACTCCGGCTTCTCCAAGGGTCCAGCCCAGCTGGCAGCTCTGCCAGGGCTCTCTCCTACACGCAGCCACCTCACCTCAGGAAACATCCCCAGCTTTGGGACCTCTTGGCTCTTGCCTCCTCTCGTGCACTAACAGTGGACAAGGCACAGAGTGAAAAGGTGGCCATGACGGGGACTGCCCAACCTGCCGGCACAGAGACGGGTGGCATCGCACGCACACACGGGCCTGTTCTCATCAGCCTCGCTCCCCCACAAGTCACACTAAACCCAACGCAATCAAGCTTCACCTTTTTATTCAAGATGCCACCTGCAATTTGCAGGAAAAGCAGCAAGATAGCAACGTTGTGTCCATTCGAAAACTCTCTGTGTCTGGCCAGGGCAGACTGTTTCTTAACTATCCATTAAGTAGCGGCTGCTTCCAGCAACAGCAAGCCCTCCAAAGCACGATGTAGAGAGAGCACCATGGTGCTTTACAAGCCCTATCATGCTTGTCAACAAAATGCGTCACTGGACTGCATGCGTGAAAAAGATTGCACTGTTACCTTCTCCCCATCACATACTGTCCAGAGCTGCACGAGAAGGGCCGATTTGCAAACTGGCCCAGAGCCAACACTTTGCCGTGGAAGCCACGGTCAGAGGGCACGGCTAGGAAGGTCCCGGTGTTAAACAGCCAAGGAGAGAAAACCCGCTGAGTCCCCAAACCCATCGGTGCCAAAACACCCACTGAGGCGGGAGCTGTCTACGGCAGAGAAAGTCAAAACAGAGCGAGACATCGCCCCAGGTGCCCGACAGAAGGCACCTTCGTGGAATCCAACGGGAGGTCGTCACGGGCAGTATCGCTACCGGAAGGAAGGCTGGGCCGGCAACAAACCCGCACGGTATTTTTGCCAGAAAGGGACACAATTAGGTTGATTAGTCCCCTATCTCGTAGGCACGGGGACTGATCCGGGGCCCCCCAGCACCCCAAAGGCTTCTTCCAAAGGGCGCTGGGCGCAGGGGCGGCGGGCGGGGCTGCACACGGGGGCTCTGTCACCCCCACGTCACAATGCCAGCACCCGGCAACGCTGAGCTCACAATGCCCCGCGCAGGATAAAAAGGAGCAGCCCCCCGTGTCCAGCGCCAGAGCTGGCCCGGCGGCAGCCCCAGCACATCCCAGACGAAGCACCTGGGGAGCTGGCTGGCGGAATCCCAGGGCAGCGGCTGAGGAAGGAAGACCCTGGATGAAGCTACGGGAGGTTCTCCACTGCAAGACCATCTCCTGGCAGGGCCACTTCCCAAACTCATCTGATGCATGGAAATCCTTTTCCACTGGCTACCCGTGGCAAGACCAAGGGAATTCCTTCTTGAGGAGCACTGCAGAGCTCACCATCATCATGCCCTGCAGAGCCAGGGGCAGTAGCTCTAAGAAGCGGGATGCCCAGATGTTGCAAGGGGGCCCAGGGCTCTCACCCGCATCAGAAGCTACGTGCCTCCTTGCCACAAGGTGACGGAGCAAGTGCCCAAGATGGGGCACGCTTCAGGTTATTCCATGCCTTTTGTTAGTGCAGGGATGGGAAGCAACGACATCCGAAATTTCCTCAGCGTCTGCTACTGCTAGGGAAAGGAGGAGGTAGGAACAGAAGGAGAGGAGAGAAGACTTCAGCTGGAAGGGACCTACAGTCACCATCTAGTCCAAATGCCTGACCACTTCGGGGCTGGCCAAAAGTTGAAACATGCTATTAAGGGCATCGGCCAAATGCCTCTTCAACACTGACAGGCATGGGGCATCGCCCACCTGGGCTCCGGGAGCCCTGTTCCAGGCTTTGACCACCCTCTTGGGAAAGAAAACTTTCCTCTTGTCAAGTCCAAAGCTCCCCTGATGGATGGATGGATGGATGGATGGATGGATGGATGCAGCTTTGAGCCTTCTGCTATCGGCTGCCGGGAAGAAGGGATCAGCAGCTCCCTCTCCACTTTCCCTCCACGGAAGCTGTAGAGAGCAACGAGGTCGCCTCTCAGCCTCCATCTCTCCAAACTAGACACATCCCAGGTCCTCAGCATCCATGAACCAGAAGAAGCTCTTCCCTCACAGTGGACTTCTACAGCCCCCACACTCCCTCCCAGCTGAAGCTCTGACACAGGAGAAATCCCCTCCATCAAGAAAGCCCGCCTGAAGATCTACAGCCTAGAAACAGGGAATACAGCGTCACGTGGAGCACCAGCAGTTTCCGGCACTGCTTGCACACAGCAGAGTAGGAAAAATGCTCCTGGAGGCACAAGTAGGTCACAGCCCGACTGTGAGCCACAAATGTGATACAGGCAAATGCATTCTGCTGTGTCAGACAAGGCATTGCCAGAGGAAAGGCAAGCCTGGTGCAGAGCCCCGCTGAGAACTCGCCTGGACGACTACGGACATTTCTCGTTCCTCGGCTTCAGGAAAGATCAAGTCCATCTGCGATGAAAGCAAACCAAGACTACGTAGCTGGTGAGGATCACGGAGGGCCTACAGAAGAAGACAACAGCTGCAAGGAGCAAGACCAAGCCTGAGAGGGCTGGCATGACCCTCAAGCAAGATAGCAAGGATGAAAGCCAAAGGAGGAAAAGAGCTATCGAGTGCAAGCAACGACAGGGTCAACAGCACAAAACCATTCGAGACTTCTTCCCAAGCAGACAACCTCACCATCAACGACAGCGTAGCATCACGTATCACTTGCTGCATTGGGAAGGAATGGCACAGGGACTGCCAGGGCCACCTTCCAAGCTTATCTGATGGCTGGCTGGCTGGCTGGCTGGCTGGCTGGCTGGCAAGCCTTTTCAGGTGCATAGCAGTGGCAAGACAAAAGGAATGCCTTCTTGAAGAGCACTGCAGAGCTCACCATCCTCATCCCATGCGCAGACAGGCTCAGGAGCCATCAGAAATAGGATACAGAGGGCTTGCAAGGGGTTGCAGTGCTTTGGAGCACCCACTGGTGTCCCACCAGGCACAGGAAGGATTCTCGCCCCCAAGGTTCCATCAGGTCAGAGGCATTTGGGCACTCTGGGAAGTCCCCGAGACGGCTCCAGCTCAAGGGAGGATAGGGCTTGGGCAGCTCCTGGGAGGCGTCAGCAGCTTGTGGGACAAGGAGCCCGGTCTGGCTCACATGCTCAGGGAACAGCCGATCGCCAGCACTGGGGTCAGGAAGGAATTTTTTCTCCCGGGGCAGATTGGCACTGGTCCCCGGGGGTTTTTTGCCTTCCTCTGCAGCATTGAGCATGACCACTTTGCAGAGCTCCTCTGGGCCCTTTTGGCTCGCTTCCTACCTGCTGCTCAAGCACCAGGAAGATGGCCTCTCGTGCCCTGCAGCTGGGGGGAGGAAGGCTTTTTTTTCCCCCCATGCGGGACACCAAGTGTCTCGGGGGGTTTTTTGCCTTCCTCTGCAGCATTGAGCATGGCCCACTTGCCGCGGCTTCTTTGGGCCATTTTGGCTGGGTGCCTGCTGCTCCACGAGCTGGCCCTAAACTTAGCTAGAACAGCCTACCTAAACCAGCAGACAACAACTAACCTCAGCCAACCTTAAACACCTGAAAACAAGCAACCTTCCAGAACCTAAACCAATCTCAATCTGCCTTCAAAAACTTCAAACTATCAGCCACCAACAACCTAAAAAGCACCTTAAACAATCTACAACAAATTACCTCAACCAACCTAAACCAAACCAAATAAAGCAACCTCAACACCCTCAAACAAATCTACCTAAAACAAATGACCTAAAATATCCTACCGAAAACAACCTAAAACTACAGAAACCAGCATTCCTCAAACAACCTTCAGCAACCCTGATCCAAACAAGCTGAAGACATCTAAACAGACCCACCTTAATCAACCTAAAACAACCCTTCAACAACCTCAAACAACTTCAAAACCACCTCATAAAGCGTAAAACCGCCTGAAACAACCAAGCTCAACTAACCACCTAGACTAAACAACTTCAACCAACCCCCAAAACAGGAAACCAAACAACAGAAGCAACCTGAACAAAATGACCTGAAGCAAGTCACCTAAGCCAAAATAGGACCACCTAAAACAACCAAGCTAAAAACCAGTCTCAACCACACAAAACTTCCACAAACAAGCTAAAACACCCCAAAAAACCTACATGACCAAAAACACCCAACCAACCCAAACCCCGCCCTACCCCATGCAGTGCCTCACTTGGATGTGTCTGCAGTCTTGGAAGCTGCGCTACCCCAGCCAGCTTCTCCTACAAATGCACCTTGAGCTTGTTTTGGAGCTTCTACAAGGGGACTGCAGCTACTGTATACTCTTGACCCACGAACGGTACCCCTCCAACTGGGAAGCTCATCCTCTTGGACTGACCGCCTAGCTTGGGGAAGGACACGCGTGGAGCAGGGAGGGAGGAGGCGGACACCTGCCTAGCCGGCCAGATCAGCCCAATCAACCCTGGCCGATCAATGGGGTGACACGGCTCGCAGACAGATTGCTCTCACATCCAAACCAACCAAATGCAACCTAAACCCAACCAAAACCACCCTCAACCAAACCTCAACCCACCAGCCTAAACAACCCAGCCTAAAGCAACCAGCCAACCTGCAACCGTCAGCCTACCTACCATCAAACAAAGATGAACAACAAAATAAAACTACATTAAAGAAACAAAACCCTGGTCCCACTTTTTTTCTTTGTGTTTTGCGTCCTTGAAAGTCTTCTTGGAGACAAAACCCCCCTGGCATTTCAGGGAAACAGTAGTCTCATCGGTGCTCGATTCATGGTGAGCAAAGAGAATAGAAAAGTTCTGCTCTCTTGGGAGCCTGGACTTCTGCAGGGCAAGCCCTGACCGAGCCCTGAGGGCTCCATCCAGGAGAGCAGCTCTCTGCAGGGCACAGACGGGCACACACACCTACACCACGGCTCAGGCAGGGACCCAAGGCCCCATGGTGAGCTGGGCCCTTGCCAGGAGACGGTGGCGGTGGGTGGGGGTCCCAGGGGAGGCCGGTCCCAGCCGCTGAGGCCTAGGAGCACCCCCAGGACCCTGGCAGAAGTAGACTTCCAAACACTTCCTTCCGTGCCTTCGAAATACGTGCTCGCTTAGGGATTGGCAACAGTACTTGTGGCTACATCCACGGCCCTGCTGTGCTTGCTCACCATACCAAGTGCAGGCTCCCTGGAGGAATGCTTGCTTTCTCCTCGTTGCACTGAGGAAAAGGAGATGTTCCAGGAGGCAGCAGACGTGCCCGCAGCAGCCGGGTCCCTGAGCGCTGGGAGAGGCGGCTGAGCTGCCGGGGACTCCGGCTTCTCCAAGGGTCCAGCCCAGCTGGCAGCTCTGCCAGGGCTCTCTCCTACACGCAGCCACCTCACCTCAGGAAACATCCCCAGCTTTGGGACCTCTTGGCTCTTGCCTCCTCTCGTGCACTAACAGTGGACAAGGCACAGAGTGAAAAGGTGGCCATGACGGGGACTGCCCAACCTGCCGGCACAGAGACGGGTGGCATCGCACGCACACACGGGCCTGTTCTCATCAGCCTCGCTCCCCCACAAGTCACACTAAACCCAACGCAATCAAGCTTCACCTTTTTATTCAAGATGCCACCTGCAATTCGCAGGAAAAGCAGCAAGATAGCAACGTTGTGTCCATTCGAAAACTCTCTGTGTCTGGCCAGGGCAGACTGTTTCTTAACTATCCATTAAGTAGCGGCTGCTTCCAGCAACAGCAAGCCCTCCAAAGCACGATGTAGAGAGAGCACCATGGTGCTTTACAAGCCCTATCATGCTTGTCAACAAAATGCGTCACTGGACTGCATGCGTGAAAAAGATTGCACTGTTACCTTCTCCCCATCACATACTGTCCAGAGCTGCACGAGAAGGGCCGATTTGCAAACTGGCCCAGAGCCAACACTTTGCCGTGGAAGCCACGGTCAGAGGGCACGGCTAGGAAGGTCCCGGTGTTAAACAGCCAAGGAGAGAAAACCCGCTGAGTCCCCAAACCCATCGGTGCCAAAACACCCACTGAGGCGGGAGCTGTCTACGGCAGAGAAAGTCAAAACAGAGCGAGACATCGCCCCAGGTGCCCGACAGAAGGCACCTTCGTGGAATCCAACGGGAGGTCGTCACGGGCAGTATCGCTACCGGAAGGAAGGCTGGGCCGGCAACAAACCCGCACGGTATTTTTGCCAGAAAGGGACACAATTAGGTTGATTAGTCCCCTATCTCGTAGGCACGGGGACTGATCCGGGGCCCCCCAGCACCCCAAAGGCTTCTTCCAAAGGGCGCTGGGCGCAGGGGCGGCGGGCGGGGCTGCACACGGGGGCTCTGTCACCCCCACGTCACAATGCCAGCACCCGGCAACGCTGAGCTCACAATGCCCCGCGCAGGATAAAAAGGAGCAGCCCCCCGTGTCCAGCGCCAGAGCTGGCCCGGCGGCAGCCCCAGCACATCCCAGACGAAGCACCTGGGGAGCTGGCTGGCGGAATCCCAGGGCAGCGGCTGAGGAAGGAAGACCCTGGATGAAGCTACGGGAGGTTCTCCACTGCAAGACCATCTCCTGGCAGGGCCACTTCCCAAACTCATCTGATGCATGGAAATCCTTTTCCACTGGCTACCCGTGGCAAGACCAAGGGAATTCCTTCTTGAGGAGCACTGCAGAGCTCACCATCATCATGCCCTGCAGAGCCAGGGGCAGTAGCTCTAAGAAGCGGGATGCCCAGATGTTGCAAGGGGGCCCAGGGCTCTCACCCGCATCAGAAGCTACGTGCCTCCTTGCCACAAGGTGACGGAGCAAGTGCCCAAGATGGGGCACGCTTCAGGTTATTCCATGCCTTTTGTTAGTGCAGGGATGGGAAGCAACGACATCCGAAATTTCCTCAGCGTCTGCTACTGCTAGGGAAAGGAGGAGGTAGGAACAGAAGGAGAGGAGAGAAGACTTCAGCTGGAAGGGACCTACAGTCACCATCTAGTCCAAATGCCTGACCACTTCGGGGCTGGCCAAAAGTTGAAACATGCTATTAAGGGCATCGGCCAAATGCCTCTTCAACACTGACAGGCATGGGGCATCGCCCACCTGGGCTCCGGGAGCCCTGTTCCAGGCTTTGACCACCCTCTTGGGAAAGAAAACTTTCCTCTTGTCAAGTCCAAAGCTCCCCTGATGGATGGATGGATGGATGGATGGATGGATGCAGCTTTGAGCCTTCTGCTATCGGCTGCCGGGAAGAAGGGATCAGCAGCTCCCTCTCCACTTTCCCTCCACGGAAGCTATAGAGAGCAACGAGGTCGCCTCTCAGCCTCCATCTCTCCAAACTAGACACATCCCAGGTCCTCAGCATCCATGAACCAGAAGAAGCTCTTCCCTCACAGTGGACTTCTACAGCCCCCACACTCCCTCCCAGCTGAAGCTCTGACACAGGAGAAATCCCCTCCATCAAGAAAGCCCGCCTGAAGATCTACAGCCTAGAAACAGGGAATACAGCGTCACGTGGAGCACCAGCAGTTTCCGGCACTGCTTGCACACAGCAGAGTAGGAAAAATGCTCCTGGAGGCACAAGTAGGTCACAGCCCGACTGTGAGCCACAAATGTGATACAGGCAAATGCATTCTGCTGTGTCAGACAAGGCATTGCCAGAGGAAAGGCAAGCCTGGTGCAGAGCCCCGCTGAGAACTCGCCTGGACGACTACGGACATTTCTCGTTCCTCGGCTTCAGGAAAGATCAAGTCCATCTGCGATGAAAGCAAACCAAGACTACGTAGCTGGTGAGGATCACGGAGGGCCTACAGAAGAAGACAACAGCTGCAAGGAGCAAGACCAAGCCTGAGAGGGCTGGCATGACCCTCAAGCAAGATAGCAAGGATGAAAGCCAAAGGAGGAAAAGAGCTATCGAGTGCAAGCAACGACAGGGTCAACAGCACAAAACCATTCGAGACTTCTTCCCAAGCAGACAACCTCACCATCAACGACAGCGTAGCATCACGTATCACTTGCTGCATTGGGAAGGAATGGCACAGGGACTGCCAGGGCCACCTTCCAAGCTTATCTGATGGCTGGCTGGCTGGCTGGCAAGCCTTTTCAGGTGCATAGCAGTGGCAAGACAAAAGGAATGCCTTCTTGAAGAGCACTGCAGAGCTCACCATCCTCATCCCATGCGCAGACAGGCTCAGGAGCCATCAGAAATAGGATACAGAGGGCTTGCAAGGGGTTGCAGTGCTTTGGAGCACCCACTGGTGTCCCACCAGGCACAGGAAGGATTCTCGCCCCCAAGGTTCCATCAGGTCAGAGGCATTTGGGCACTCTGGGAAGTCCCCGAGACGGCTCCAGCTCAAGGGAGGATAGGGCTTGGGCAGCTCCTGGGAGGCGTCAGCAGCTTGTGGGACAAGGAGCCCGGTCTGGCTCACATGCTCAGGGAACAGCCGATCGCCAGCACTGGGGTCAGGAAGGAATTTTTTCTCCCGGGGCAGATTGGCACTGGTCCCCGGGGGTTTTTTGCCTTCCTCTGCAGCATTGAGCATGACCACTTTGCAGAGCTCCTCTGGGCCCTTTTGGCTCGCTTCCTACCTGCTGCTCAAGCACCAGGAAGATGGCCTCTCGTGCCCTGCAGCTGGGGGGAGGAAGGCTTTTTTTTCCCCCCATGCGGGACACCAAGTGTCTCGGGGGGTTTTTTGCCTTCCTCTGCAGCATTGAGCATGGCCCACTTGCCGCGGCTTCTTTGGGCCATTTTGGCTGGGTGCCTGCTGCTCCACGAGCTGGCCCTAAACTTAGCTAGAACAGCCTACCTAAACCAGCAGACAACAACTAACCTCAGCCAACCTTAAACACCTGAAAACAAGCAACCTTCCAGAACCTAAACCAATCTCAATCTGCCTTCAAAAACTTCAAACTATCAGCCACCAACAACCTAAAAAGCACCTTAAACAATCTACAACAAATTACCTCAACCAACCTAAACCAAACCAAATAAAGCAACCTCAACACCCTCAAACAAATCTACCTAAAACAAATGACCTAAAATATCCTACCGAAAACAACCTAAAACTACAGAAACCAGCATTCCTCAAACAACCTTCAGCAACCCTGATCCAAACAAGCTGAAGACATCTAAACAGACCCACCTTAATCAACCTAAAACAACCCTTCAACAACCTCAAACAACTTCAAAACCACCTCATAAAGCGTAAAACCGCCTGAAACAACCAAGCTCAACTAACCACCTAGACTAAACAACTTCAACCAACCCCCAAAACAGGAAACCAAACAACAGAAGCAACCTGAACAAAATGACCTGAAGCAAGTCACCTAAGCCAAAATAGGACCACCTAAAACAACCAAGCTAAAAACCAGTCTCAACCACACAAAACTTCCACAAACAAGCTAAAACACCCCAAAAAACCTACATGACCAAAAACACCCAACCAACCCAAACCCCGCCCTACCCCATGCAGTGCCTCACTTGGATGTGTCTGCAGTCTTGGAAGCTGCGCTACCCCAGCCAGCTTCTCCTACAAATGCACCTTGAGCTTGTTTTGGAGCTTCTACAAGGGGACTGCAGCTACTGTATACTCTTGACCCACGAACGGTACCCCTCCAACTGGGAAGCTCATCCTCTTGGACTGACCGCCTAGCTTGGGGAAGGACACGCGTGGAGCAGGGAGGGAGGAGGCGGACACCTGCCTAGCCGGCCAGATCAGCCCAATCAACCCTGGCCGATCAATGGGGTGACACGGCTCGCAGACAGATTGCTCTCACATCCAAACCAACCAAATGCAACCTAAACCCAACCAAAACCACCCTCAACCAAACCTCAACCCACCAGCCTAAACAACCCAGCCTAAAGCAACCAGCCAACCTGCAACCGTCAGCCTACCTACCATCAAACAAAGATGAACAACAAAATAAAACTACATTAAAGAAACAAAACCCTGGTCCCACTTTTTTTCTTTGTGTTTTGCGTCCTTGAAAGTCTTCTTGGAGACAAAACCCCCCTGGCATTTCAGGGAAACAGTAGTCTCATCGGTGCTCGATTCATGGTGAGCAAAGAGAATAGAAAAGTTCTGCTCTCTTGGGAGCCTGGACTTCTGCAGGGCAAGCCCTGACCGAGCCCTGAGGGCTCCATCCAGGAGAGCAGCTCTCTGCAGGGCACAGACGGGCACACACACCTACACCACGGCTCAGGCAGGGACCCAAGGCCCCATGGTGAGCTGGGCCCTTGCCAGGAGACGGTGGCGGTGGGTGGGGGTCCCAGGGGAGGCCGGTCCCAGCCGCTGAGGCCTAGGAGCACCCCCAGGACCCTGGCAGAAGTAGACTTCCAAACACTTCCTTCCGTGCCTTCGAAATACGTGCTCGCTTAGGGATTGGCAACAGTACTTGTGGCTACATCCACGGCCCTGCTGTGCTTGCTCACCATACCAAGTGCAGGCTCCCTGGAGGAATGCTTGCTTTCTCCTCGTTGCACTGAGGAAAAGGAGATGTTCCAGGAGGCAGCAGACGTGCCCGCAGCAGCCGGGTCCCTGAGCGCTGGGAGAGGCGGCTGAGCTGCCGGGGACTCCGGCTTCTCCAAGGGTCCAGCCCAGCTGGCAGCTCTGCCAGGGCTCTCTCCTACACGCAGCCACCTCACCTCAGGAAACATCCCCAGCTTTGGGACCTCTTGGCTCTTGCCTCCTCTCGTGCACTAACAGTGGACAAGGCACAGAGTGAAAAGGTGGCCATGACGGGGACTGCCCAACCTGCCGGCACAGAGACGGGTGGCATCGCACGCACACACGGGCCTGTTCTCATCAGCCTCGCTCCCCCACAAGTCACACTAAACCCAACGCAATCAAGCTTCACCTTTTTATTCAAGATGCCACCTGCAATTTGCAGGAAAAGCAGCAAGATAGCAACGTTGTGTCCATTCGAAAACTCTCTGTGTCTGGCCAGGGCAGACTGTTTCTTAACTATCCATTAAGTAGCGGCTGCTTCCAGCAACAGCAAGCCCTCCAAAGCACGATGTAGAGAGAGCACCATGGTGCTTTACAAGCCCTATCATGCTTGTCAACAAAATGCGTCACTGGACTGCATGCGTGAAAAAGATTGCACTGTTACCTTCTCCCCATCACATACTGTCCAGAGCTGCACGAGAAGGGCCGATTTGCAAACTGGCCCAGAGCCAACACTTTGCCGTGGAAGCCACGGTCAGAGGGCACGGCTAGGAAGGTCCCGGTGTTAAACAGCCAAGGAGAGAAAACCCGCTGAGTCCCCAAACCCATCGGTGCCAAAACACCCACTGAGGCGGGAGCTGTCTACGGCAGAGAAAGTCAAAACAGAGCGAGACATCGCCCCAGGTGCCCGACAGAAGGCACCTTCGTGGAATCCAACGGGAGGTCGTCACGGGCAGTATCGCTACCGGAAGGAAGGCTGGGCCGGCAACAAACCCGCACGGTATTTTTGCCAGAAAGGGACACAATTAGGTTGATTAGTCCCCTATCTCGTAGGCACGGGGACTGATCCGGGGCCCCCCAGCACCCCAAAGGCTTCTTCCAAAGGGCGCTGGGCGCAGGGGCGGCGGGCGGGGCTGCACACGGGGGCTCTGTCACCCCCACGTCACAATGCCAGCACCCGGCAACGCTGAGCTCACAATGCCCCGCGCAGGATAAAAAGGAGCAGCCCCCCGTGTCCAGCGCCAGAGCTGGCCCGGCGGCAGCCCCAGCACATCCCAGACGAAGCACCTGGGGAGCTGGCTGGCGGAATCCCAGGGCAGCGGCTGAGGAAGGAAGACCCTGGATGAAGCTACGGGAGGTTCTCCACTGCAAGACCATCTCCTGGCAGGGCCACTTCCCAAACTCATCTGATGCATGGAAATCCTTTTCCACTGGCTACCCGTGGCAAGACCAAGGGAATTCCTTCTTGAGGAGCACTGCAGAGCTCACCATCATCATGCCCTGCAGAGCCAGGGGCAGTAGCTCTAAGAAGCGGGATGCCCAGATGTTGCAAGGGGGCCCAGGGCTCTCACCCGCATCAGAAGCTACGTGCCTCCTTGCCACAAGGTGACGGAGCAAGTGCCCAAGATGGGGCACGCTTCAGGTTATTCCATGCCTTTTGTTAGTGCAGGGATGGGAAGCAACGACATCCGAAATTTCCTCAGCGTCTGCTACTGCTAGGGAAAGGAGGAGGTAGGAACAGAAGGAGAGGAGAGAAGACTTCAGCTGGAAGGGACCTACAGTCACCATCTAGTCCAAATGCCTGACCACTTCGGGGCTGGCCAAAAGTTGAAACATGCTATTAAGGGCATCGGCCAAATGCCTCTTCAACACTGACAGGCATGGGGCATCGCCCACCTGGGCTCCGGGAGCCCTGTTCCAGGCTTTGACCACCCTCTTGGGAAAGAAAACTTTCCTCTTGTCAAGTCCAAAGCTCCCCTGATGGATGGATGGATGGATGGATGGATGGATGCAGCTTTGAGCCTTCTGCTATCGGCTGCCGGGAAGAAGGGATCAGCAGCTCCCTCTCCACTTTCCCTCCACGGAAGCTGTAGAGAGCAACGAGGTCGCCTCTCAGCCTCCATCTCTCCAAACTAGACACATCCCAGGTCCTCAGCATCCATGAACCAGAAGAAGCTCTTCCCTCACAGTGGACTTCTACAGCCCCCACACTCCCTCTCAGCTGAAGCTCTGACACAGGAGAAATCCCCTCCATCAAGAAAGCCCGCCTGAAGATCTACAGCCTAGAAACAGGGAATACAGCGTCACGTGGAGCACCAGCAGTTTCCGGCACTGCTTGCACACAGCAGAGTAGGAAAAATGCTCCTGGAGGCACAAGTAGGTCACAGCCCGACTGTGAGCCACAAATGTGATACAGGCAAATGCATTCTGCTGTGTCAGACAAGGCATTGCCAGAGGAAAGGCAAGCCTGGTGCAGAGCCCCGCTGAGAACTCGCCTGGACGACTACGGACATTTCTCGTTCCTCGGCTTCAGGAAAGATCAAGTCCATCTGCGATGAAAGCAAACCAAGACTACGTAGCTGGTGAGGATCACGGAGGGCCTACAGAAGAAGACAACAGCTGCAAGGAGCAAGACCAAGCCTGAGAGGGCTGGCATGACCCTCAAGCAAGATAGCAAGGATGAAAGCCAAAGGAGGAAAAGAGCTATCGAGTGCAAGCAACGACAGGGTCAACAGCACAAAACCATTCGAGACTTCTTCCCAAGCAGACAACCTCACCATCAACGACAGCGTAGCATCACGTATCACTTGCTGCATTGGGAAGGAATGGCACAGGGACTGCCAGGGCCACCTTCCAAGCTTATCTGATGGCTGGCTGGCTGGCTGGCAAGCCTTTTCAGGTGCATAGCAGTGGCAAGACAAAAGGAATGCCTTCTTGAAGAGCACTGCAGAGCTCACCATCCTCATCCCATGCGCAGACAGGCTCAGGAGCCATCAGAAATAGGATACAGAGGGCTTGCAAGGGGTTGCAGTGCTTTGGAGCACCCACTGGTGTCCCACCAGGCACAGGAAGGATTCTCGCCCCCAAGGTTCCATCAGGTCAGAGGCATTTGGGCACTCTGGGAAGTCCCCGAGATGGCTCCAGCTCAAGGGAGGATAGGGCTTGGGCAGCTCCTGGGAGGCGTCAGCAGCTTGTGGGACAAGGAGCCCGGTCTGGCTCACATGCTCAGGGAACAGCCGATCGCCAGCACTGGGGTCAGGAAGGAATTTTTTCTCCCGGGGCAGATTGGCACTGGTCCCCGGGGGTTTTTTGCCTTCCTCTGCAGCATTGAGCATGACCACTTTGCAGAGCTCCTCTGGGCCCTTTTGGCTCGCTTCCTACCTGCTGCTCAAGCACCAGGAAGATGGCCTCTCGTGCCCTGCAGCTGGGGGGAGGAAGGCTTTTTTTTCCCCCCATGCGGGACACCAAGTGTCTCGGGGGGTTTTTTGCCTTCCTCTGCAGCATTGAGCATGGCCCACTTGCCGCGGCTTCTTTGGGCCATTTTGGCTGGGTGCCTGCTGCTCCACGAGCTGGCCCTAAACTTAGCTAGAACAGCCTACCTAAACCAGCAGACAACAACTAACCTCAGCCAACCTTAAACACCTGAAAACAAGCAACCTTCCAGAACCTAAACCAATCTCAATCTGCCTTCAAAAACTTCAAACTATCAGCCACCAACAACCTAAAAAGCACCTTAAACAATCTACAACAAATTACCTCAACCAACCTAAACCAAACCAAATAAAGCAACCTCAACACCCTCAAACAAATCTACCTAAAACAAATGACCTAAAATATCCTACCGAAAACAACCTAAAACTACAGAAACCAGCATTCCTCAAACAACCTTCAGCAACCCTGATCCAAACAAGCTGAAGACATCTAAACAGACCCACCTTAATCAACCTAAAACAACCCTTCAACAACCTCAAACAACTTCAAAACCACCTCATAAAGCGTAAAACCGCCTGAAACAACCAAGCTCAACTAACCACCTAGACTAAACAACTTCAACCAACCCCCAAAACAGGAAACCAAACAACAGAAGCAACCTGAACAAAATGACCTGAAGCAAGTCACCTAAGCCAAAATAGGACCACCTAAAACAACCAAGCTAAAAACCAGTCTCAACCACACAAAACTTCCACAAACAAGCTAAAACACCCCAAAAAACCTACATGACCAAAAACACCCAACCAACCCAAACCCCGCCCTACCCCATGCAGTGCCTCACTTGGATGTGTCTGCAGTCTTGGAAGCTGCGCTACCCCAGCCAGCTTCTCCTACAAATGCACCTTGAGCTTGTTTTGGAGCTTCTACAAGGGGACTGCAGCTACTGTATACTCTTGACCCACGAACGGTACCCCTCCAACTGGGAAGCTCATCCTCTTGGACTGACCGCCTAGCTTGGGGAAGGACACGCGTGGAGCAGGGAGGGAGGAGGCGGACACCTGCCTAGCCGGCCAGATCAGCCCAATCAACCCTGGCAGATCAATGGGGTGACACGGCTCGCAGACAGATTGCTCTCACATCCAAACCAACCAAATGCAACCTAAACCCAACCAAAACCACCCTCAACCAAACCTCAACCCACCAGCCTAAACAACCCAGCCTAAAGCAACCAGCCAACCTGCAACCGTCAGCCTACCTACCATCAAACAAAGATGAACAACAAAATAAAACTACATTAAAGAAACAAAACCCTGGTCCCACTTTTTTTCTTTGTGTTTTGCGTCCTTGAAAGTCTTCTTGGAGACAAAACCCCCCTGGCATTTCAGGGAAACAGTAGTCTCATCGGTGCTCGATTCATGGTGAGCAAAGAGAATAGAAAAGTTCTGCTCTCTTGGGAGCCTGGACTTCTGCAGGGCAAGCCCTGACCGAGCCCTGAGGGCTCCATCCAGGAGAGCAGCTCTCTGCAGGGCACAGACGGGCACACACACCTACACCACGGCTCAGGCAGGGACCCAAGGCCCCATGGTGAGCTGGGCCCTTGCCAGGAGACGGTGGCGGTGGGTGGGGGTCCCAGGGGAGGCCGGTCCCAGCCGCTGAGGCCTAGGAGCACCCCCAGGACCCTGGCAGAAGTAGACTTCCAAACACTTCCTTCCGTGCCTTCGAAATACGTGCTCGCTTAGGGATTGGCAACAGTACTTGTGGCTACATCCACGGCCCTGCTGTGCTTGCTCACCATACCAAGTGCAGGCTCCCTGGAGGAATGCTTGCTTTCTCCTCGTTGCACTGAGGAAAAGGAGATGTTCCAGGAGGCAGCAGACGTGCCCGCAGCAGCCGGGTCCCTGAGCGCTGGGAGAGGCGGCTGAGCTGCCGGGGACTCCGGCTTCTCCAAGGGTCCAGCCCAGCTGGCAGCTCTGCCAGGGCTCTCTCCTACACGCAGCCACCTCACCTCAGGAAACATCCCCAGCTTTGGGACCTCTTGGCTCTTGCCTCCTCTCGTGCACTAACAGTGGACAAGGCACAGAGTGAAAAGGTGGCCATGACGGGGACTGCCCAACCTGCCGGCACAGAGACGGGTGGCATCGCACGCACACACGGGCCTGTTCTCATCAGCCTCGCTCCCCCACAAGTCACACTAAACCCAACGCAATCAAGCTTCACCTTTTTATTCAAGATGCCACCTGCAATTCGCAGGAAAAGCAGCAAGATAGCAACGTTGTGTCCATTCGAAAACTCTCTGTGTCTGGCCAGGGCAGACTGTTTCTTAACTATCCATTAAGTAGCGGCTGCTTCCAGCAACAGCAAGCCCTCCAAAGCACGATGTAGAGAGAGCACCATGGTGCTTTACAAGCCCTATCATGCTTGTCAACAAAATGCGTCACTGGACTGCATGCGTGAAAAAGATTGCACTGTTACCTTCTCCCCATCACATACTGTCCAGAGCTGCACGAGAAGGGCCGATTTGCAAACTGGCCCAGAGCCAACACTTTGCCGTGGAAGCCACGGTCAGAGGGCACGGCTAGGAAGGTCCCGGTGTTAAACAGCCAAGGAGAGAAAACCCGCTGAGTCCCCAAACCCATCGGTGCCAAAACACCCACTGAGGCGGGAGCTGTCTACGGCAGAGAAAGTCAAAACAGAGCGAGACATCGCCCCAGGTGCCCGACAGAAGGCACCTTCGTGGAATCCAACGGGAGGTCGTCACGGGCAGTATCGCTACCGGAAGGAAGGCTGGGCCGGCAACAAACCCGCACGGTATTTTTGCCAGAAAGGGACACAATTAGGTTGATTAGTCCCCTATCTCGTAGGCACGGGGACTGATCCGGGGCCCCCCAGCACCCCAAAGGCTTCTTCCAAAGGGCGCTGGGCGCAGGGGCGGCGGGCGGGGCTGCACACGGGGGCTCTGTCACCCCCACGTCACAATGCCAGCACCCGGCAACGCTGAGCTCACAATGCCCCGCGCAGGATAAAAAGGAGCAGCCCCCCGTGTCCAGCGCCAGAGCTGGCCCGGCGGCAGCCCCAGCACATCCCAGACGAAGCACCTGGGGAGCTGGCTGGCGGAATCCCAGGGCAGCGGCTGAGGAAGGAAGACCCTGGATGAAGCTACGGGAGGTTCTCCACTGCAAGACCATCTCCTGGCAGGGCCACTTCCCAAACTCATCTGATGCATGGAAATCCTTTTCCACTGGCTACCCGTGGCAAGACCAAGGGAATTCCTTCTTGAGGAGCACTGCAGAGCTCACCATCATCATGCCCTGCAGAGCCAGGGGCAGTAGCTCTAAGAAGCGGGATGCCCAGATATTGCAAGGGGGCCCAGGGCTCTCACCCGCATCAGAAGCTACGTGCCTCCTTGCCACAAGGTGACGGAGCAAGTGCCCAAGATGGGGCACGCTTCAGGTTATTCCATGCCTTTTGTTAGTGCAGGGATGGGAAGCAACGACATCCGAAATTTCCTCAGCGTCTGCTACTGCTAGGGAAAGGAGGAGGTAGGAACAGAAGGAGAGGAGAGAAGACTTCAGCTGGAAGGGACCTACAGTCACCATCTAGTCCAAATGCCTGACCACTTCGGGGCTGGCCAAAAGTTGAAACATGCTATTAAGGGCATCGGCCAAATGCCTCTTCAACACTGACAGGCATGGGGCATCGCCCACCTGGGCTCCGGGAGCCCTGTTCCAGGCTTTGACCACCCTCTTGGGAAAGAAAACTTTCCTCTTGTCAAGTCCAAAGCTCCCCTGATGGATGGATGGATGGATGGATGGATGGATGCAGCTTTGAGCCTTCTGCTATCGGCTGCCGGGAAGAAGGGATCAGCAGCTCCCTCTCCACTTTCCCTCCACGGAAGCTGTAGAGAGCAACGAGGTCGCCTCTCAGCCTCCATCTCTCCAAACTAGACACATCCCAGGTCCTCAGCATCCATGAACCAGAAGAAGCTCTTCCCTCACAGTGGACTTCTACAGCCCCCACACTCCCTCCCAGCTGAAGCTCTGACACAGGAGAAATCCCCTCCATCAAGAAAGCCCGCCTGAAGATCTACAGCCTAGAAACAGGGAATACAGCGTCACGTGGAGCACCAGCAGTTTCCGGCACTGCTTGCACACAGCAGAGTAGGAAAAATGCTCCTGGAGGCACAAGTAGGTCACAGCCCGACTGTGAGCCACAAATGTGATACAGGCAAATGCATTCTGCTGTGTCAGACAAGGCATTGCCAGAGGAAAGGCAAGCCTGGTGCAGAGCCCCGCTGAGAACTCGCCTGGACGACTACGGACATTTCTCGTTCCTCGGCTTCAGGAAAGATCAAGTCCATCTGCGATGAAAGCAAACCAAGACTACGTAGCTGGTGAGGATCACGGAGGGCCTACAGAAGAAGACAACAGCTGCAAGGAGCAAGACCAAGCCTGAGAGGGCTGGCATGACCCTCAAGCAAGATAGCAAGGATGAAAGCCAAAGGAGGAAAAGAGCTATCGAGTGCAAGCAACGACAGGGTCAACAGCACAAAACCATTCGAGACTTCTTCCCAAGCAGACAACCTCACCATCAACGACAGCGTAGCATCACGTATCACTTGCTGCATTGGGAAGGAATGGCACAGGGACTGCCAGGGCCACCTTCCAAGCTTATCTGATGGCTGGCTGGCTGGCTGGCTGGCTGGCTGGCTGGCAAGCCTTTTCAGGTGCATAGCAGTGGCAAGACAAAAGGAATGCCTTCTTGAAGAGCACTGCAGAGCTCACCATCCTCATCCCATGCGCAGACAGGCTCAGGAGCCATCAGAAATAGGATACAGAGGGCTTGCAAGGGGTTGCAGTGCTTTGGAGCACCCACTGGTGTCCCACCAGGCACAGGAAGGATTCTCGCCCCCAAGGTTCCATCAGGTCAGAGGCATTTGGGCACTCTGGGAAGTCCCCGAGATGGCTCCAGCTCAAGGGAGGATAGGGCTTGGGCAGCTCCTGGGAGGCGTCAGCAGCTTGTGGGACAAGGAGCCCGGTCTGGCTCACATGCTCAGGGAACAGCCGATCGCCAGCACTGGGGTCAGGAAGGAATTTTTTCTCCCGGGGCAGATTGGCACTGGTCCCCGGGGGTTTTTTGCCTTCCTCTGCAGCATTGAGCATGACCACTTTGCAGAGCTCCTCTGGGCCCTTTTGGCTCGCTTCCTACCTGCTGCTCAAGCACCAGGAAGATGGCCTCTCGTGCCCTGCAGCTGGGGGGAGGAAGGCTTTTTTTTCCCCCCATGTGGGACACCAAGTGTCTCGGGGGGTTTTTTGCCTTCCTCTGCAGCATTGAGCATGGCCCACTTGCCGCGGCTTCTTTGGGCCATTTTGGCTGGGTGCCTGCTGCTCCACGAGCTGGCCCTAAACTTAGCTAGAACAGCCTACCTAAACCAGCAGAGAACAACTAACCTCAGCCAACCTTAAACACCTGAAAACAAGCAACCTTCCAGAACCTAAACCAATCTCAATCTGCCTTCAAAAACTTCAAACTATCAGCCACCAACAACCTAAAAAGCACCTTAAACAATCTACAACAAATTACCTCAACCAACCTAAACCAAACCAAATAAAGCAACCTCAACACCCTCAAACAAATCTACCTAAAACAAATGACCTAAAATATCCTACCGAAAACAACCTAAAACTACAGAAACCAGCATTCCTCAAACAACCTTCAGCAACCCTGATCCAAACAAGCTGAAGACATCTAAACAGACCCACCTTAATCAACCTAAAACAACCCTTCAACAACCTCAAACAACTTCAAAACCACCTCATAAAGCGTAAAACCGCCTGAAACAACCAAGCTCAACTAACCACCTAGACTAAACAACTTCAACCAACCCCCAAAACAGGAAACCAAACAACAGAAGCAACCTGAACAAAATGACCTGAAGCAAGTCACCTAAGCCAAAATAGGACCACCTAAAACAACCAAGCTAAAAACCAGTCTCAACCACACAAAACTTCCACAAACAAGCTAAAACACCCCAAAAAACCTACATGACCAAAAACACCCAACCAACCCAAACCCCGCCCTACCCCATGCAGTGCCTCACTTGGATGTGTCTGCAGTCTTGGAAGCTGCGCTACCCCAGCCAGCTTCTCCTACAAATGCACCTTGAGCTTGTTTTGGAGCTTCTACAAGGGGACTGCAGCTACTGTATACTCTTGACCCACGAACGGTACCCCTCCAACTGGGAAGCTCATCCTCTTGGACTGACCGCCTAGCTTGGGGAAGGACACGCGTGGAGCAGGGAGGGAGGAGGCGGACACCTGCCTAGCCGGCCAGATCAGCCCAATCAACCCTGGCCGATCAATGGGGTGACACGGCTCGCAGACAGATTGCTCTCACATCCAAACCAACCAAATGCAACCTAAACCCAACCAAAACCACCCTCAACCAAACCTCAACCCACCAGCCTAAACAACCCAGCCTAAAGCAACCAGCCAACCTGCAACCGTCAGCCTACCTACCATCAAACAAAGATGAACAACAAAATAAAACTACATTAAAGAAACAAAACCCTGGTCCCACTTTTTTTCTTTGTGTTTTGCGTCCTTGAAAGTCTTCTTGGAGACAAAACCCCCCTGGCATTTCAGGGAAACAGTAGTCTCATCGGTGCTCGATTCATGGTGAGCAAAGAGAATAGAAAAGTTCTGCTCTCTTGGGAGCCTGGACTTCTGCAGGGCAAGCCCTGACCGAGCCCTGAGGGCTCCATCCAGGAGAGCAGCTCTCTGCAGGGCACAGACGGGCACACACACCTACACCACGGCTCAGGCAGGGACCCAAGGCCCCATGGTGAGCTGGGCCCTTGCCAGGAGACGGTGGCGGTGGGTGGGGGTCCCAGGGGAGGCCGGTCCCAGCCGCTGAGGCCTAGGAGCACCCCCAGGACCCTGGCAGAAGTAGACTTCCAAACACTTCCTTCCGTGCCTTCGAAATACGTGCTCGCTTAGGGATTGGCAACAGTACTTGTGGCTACATCCACGGCCCTGCTGTGCTTGCTCACCATACCAAGTGCAGGCTCCCTGGAGGAATGCTTGCTTTCTCCTCGTTGCACTGAGGAAAAGGAGATGTTCCAGGAGGCAGCAGACGTGCCCGCAGCAGCCGGGTCCCTGAGCGCTGGGAGAGGCGGCTGAGCTGCCGGGGACTCCGGCTTCTCCAAGGGTCCAGCCCAGCTGGCAGCTCTGCCAGGGCTCTCTCCTACACGCAGCCACCTCACCTCAGGAAACATCCCCAGCTTTGGGACCTCTTGGCTCTTGCCTCCTCTCGTGCACTAACAGTGGACAAGGCACAGAGTGAAAAGGTGGCCATGACGGGGACTGCCCAACCTGCCGGCACAGAGACGGGTGGCATCGCACGCACACACGGGCCTGTTCTCATCAGCCTCGCTCCCCCACAAGTCACACTAAACCCAACGCAATCAAGCTTCACCTTTTTATTCAAGATGCCACCTGCAATTCGCAGGAAAAGCAGCAAGATAGCAACGTTGTGTCCATTCGAAAACTCTCTGTGTCTGGCCAGGGCAGACTGTTTCTTAACTATCCATTAAGTAGCGGCTGCTTCCAGCAACAGCAAGCCCTCCAAAGCACGATGTAGAGAGAGCACCATGGTGCTTTACAAGCCCTATCATGTTTGTCAACAAAATGCGTCACTGGACTGCATGCGTGAAAAAGATTGCACTGTTACCTTCTCCCCATCACATACTGTCCAGAGCTGCACGAGAAGGGCCGATTTGCAAACTGGCCCAGAGCCAACACTTTGCCGTGGAAGCCACGGTCAGAGGGCACGGCTAGGAAGGTCCCGGTGTTAAACAGCCAAGGAGAGAAAACCCGCTGAGTCCCCAAACCCATCGGTGCCAAAACACCCACTGAGGCGGGAGCTGTCTACGGCAGAGAAAGTCAAAACAGAGCGAGACATCGCCCCAGGTGCCCGACAGAAGGCACCTTCGTGGAATCCAACGGGAGGTCGTCACGGGCAGTATCGCTACCGGAAGGAAGGCTGGGCCGGCAACAAACCCGCACGGTATTTTTGCCAGAAAGGGACACAATTAGGTTGATTAGTCCCCTATCTCGTAGGCACGGGGACTGATCCGGGGCCCCCCAGCACCCCAAAGGCTTCTTCCAAAGGGCGCTGGGCGCAGGGGCGGCGGGCGGGGCTGCACACGGGGGCTCTGTCACCCCCACGTCACAATGCCAGCACCCGGCAACGCTGAGCTCACAATGCCCCGCGCAGGATAAAAAGGAGCAGCCCCCCGTGTCCAGCGCCAGAGCTGGCCCGGCGGCAGCCCCAGCACATCCCAGACGAAGCACCTGGGGAGCTGGCTGGCGGAATCCCAGGGCAGCGGCTGAGGAAGGAAGACCCTGGATGAAGCTACGGGAGGTTCTCCACTGCAAGACCATCTCCTGGCAGGGCCACTTCCCAAACTCATCTGATGCATGGAAATCCTTTTCCACTGGCTACCCGTGGCAAGACCAAGGGAATTCCTTCTTGAGGAGCACTGCAGAGCTCACCATCATCATGCCCTGCAGAGCCAGGGGCAGTAGCTCTAAGAAGCGGGATGCCCAGATGTTGCAAGGGGGCCCAGGGCTCTCACCCGCATCAGAAGCTACGTGCCTCCTTGCCACAAGGTGACGGAGCAAGTGCCCAAGATGGGGCACGCTTCAGGTTATTCCATGCCTTTTGTTAGTGCAGGGATGGGAAGCAACGACATCCGAAATTTCCTCAGCGTCTGCTACTGCTAGGGAAAGGAGGAGGTAGGAACAGAAGGAGAGGAGAGAAGACTTCAGCTGGAAGGGACCTACAGTCACCATCTAGTCCAAATGCCTGACCACTTCGGGGCTGGCCAAAAGTTGAAACATGCTATTAAGGGCATCGGCCAAATGCCTCTTCAACACTGACAGGCATGGGGCATCGCCCACCTGGGCTCCGGGAGCCCTGTTCCAGGCTTTGACCACCCTCTTGGGAAAGAAAACTTTCCTCTTGTCAAGTCCAAAGCTCCCCTGATGGATGGATGGATGGATGGATGGATGGATGGATGGATGCAGCTTTGAGCCTTCTGCTATCGGCTGCCGGGAAGAAGGGATCAGCAGCTCCCTCTCCACTTTCCCTCCACGGAAGCTGTAGAGAGCAACGAGGTCGCCTCTCAGCCTCCATCTCTCCAAACTAGACACATCCCAGGTCCTCAGCATCCATGAACCAGAAGAAGCTCTTCCCTCACAGTGGACTTCTACAGCCCCCACACTCCCTCTCAGCTGAAGCTCTGACACAGGAGAAATCCCCTCCATCAAGAAAGCCCGCCTGAAGATCTACAGCCTAGAAACAGGGAATACAGCGTCACGTGGAGCACCAGCAGTTTCCGGCACTGCTTGCACACAGCAGAGTAGGAAAAATGCTCCTGGAGGCACAAGTAGGTCACAGCCCGACTGTGAGCCACAAATGTGATACAGGCAAATGCATTCTGCTGTGTCAGACAAGGCATTGCCAGAGGAAAGGCAAGCCTGGTGCAGAGCCCCGCTGAGAACTCGCCTGGACGACTACGGACATTTCTCGTTCCTCGGCTTCAGGAAAGATCAAGTCCATCTGCGATGAAAGCAAACCAAGACTACGTAGCTGGTGAGGATCACGGAGGGCCTACAGAAGAAGACAACAGCTGCAAGGAGCAAGACCAAGCCTGAGAGGGCTGGCATGACCCTCAAGCAAGATAGCAAGGATGAAAGCCAAAGGAGGAAAAGAGCTATCGAGTGCAAGCAACGACAGGGTCAACAGCACAAAACCATTCGAGACTTCTTCCCAAGCAGACAACCTCACCATCAACGACAGCGTAGCATCACGTATCACTTGCTGCATTGGGAAGGAATGGCACAGGGACTGCCAGGGCCACCTTCCAAGCTTATCTGATGGCTGGCTGGCTGGCTGGCTGGCTGGCTGGCTGGCAAGCCTTTTCAGGTGCATAGCAGTGGCAAGACAAAAGGAATGCCTTCTTGAAGAGCACTGCAGAGCTCACCATCCTCATCCCATGCGCAGACAGGCTCAGGAGCCATCAGAAATAGGATACAGAGGGCTTGCAAGGGGTTGCAGTGCTTTGGAGCACCCACTGGTGTCCCACCAGGCACAGGAAGGATTCTCGCCCCCAAGGTTCCATCAGGTCAGAGGCATTTGGGCACTCTGGGAAGTCCCCGAGATGGCTCCAGCTCAAGGGAGGATAGGGCTTGGGCAGCTCCTGGGAGGCGTCAGCAGCTTGTGGGACAAGGAGCCCGGTCTGGCTCACATGCTCAGGGAACAGCCGATCGCCAGCACTGGGGTCAGGAAGGAATTTTTTCTCCCGGGGCAGATTGGCACTGGTCCCCGGGGGTTTTTTGCCTTCCTCTGCAGCATTGAGCATGACCACTTTGCAGAGCTCCTCTGGGCCCTTTTGGCTCGCTTCCTACCTGCTGCTCAAGCACCAGGAAGATGGCCTCTCGTGCCCTGCAGCTGGGGGGAGGAAGGCTTTTTTTTCCCCCCATGTGGGACACCAAGTGTCTCGGGGGGTTTTTTGCCTTCCTCTGCAGCATTGAGCATGGCCCACTTGCCGCGGCTTCTTTGGGCCATTTTGGCTGGGTGCCTGCTGCTCCACGAGCTGGCCCTAAACTTAGCTAGAACAGCCTACCTAAACCAGCAGAGAACAACTAACCTCAGCCAACCTTAAACACCTGAAAACAAGCAACCTTCCAGAACCTAAACCAATCTCAATCTGCCTTCAAAAACTTCAAACTATCAGCCACCAACAACCTAAAAAGCACCTTAAACAATCTACAACAAATTACCTCAACCAACCTAAACCAAACCAAATAAAGCAACCTCAACACCCTCAAACAAATCTACCTAAAACAAATGACCTAAAATATCCTACCGAAAACAACCTAAAACTACAGAAACCAGCATTCCTCAAACAACCTTCAGCAACCCTGATCCAAACAAGCTGAAGACATCTAAACAGACCCACCTTAATCAACCTAAAACAACCCTTCAACAACCTCAAACAACTTCAAAACCACCTCATAAAGCGTAAAACCGCCTGAAACAACCAAGCTCAACTAACCACCTAGACTAAACAACTTCAACCAACCCCCAAAACAGGAAACCAAACAACAGAAGCAACCTGAACAAAATGACCTGAAGCAAGTCACCTAAGCCAAAATAGGACCACCTAAAACAACCAAGCTAAAAACCAGTCTCAACCAGACAACCCTTCAACAAACAAGCTAAAACACCCCAAAAAACCTACATGACCAAAAACACCCAACCAACCCAAACCCCGCCCTACTCCATGCAGTGCCTCACTTGGATGTGTCTGCAGTCTTGGAAGCTGCGCTACCCCAGCCAGCTTCTCCTACAAATGCACCTTGAGCTTGTTTTGGAGCTTCTACAAGGGGACTGCAGCTACTGTATACTCTTGACCCACGAACGGTACCCCTCCAACTGGGAAGCTCATCCTCTTGGACTGACCGCCTAGCTTGGAGAAGGACACGCGTGGAGCAGGGAGGGAGGAGGCGGACACCTGCCTAGCCGGCCAGATCAGCCCAATCAACCCTGGCCGATCAATGGGGTGACACGGCTCGCAGACAGATTGCTCTCACATCCAAACCAACCAAATGCAACCTAAACCCAACCAAAACCACCCTCAACCAAACCTCAACCCACCAGCCTAAACAACCCAGCCTAAACCAACCAGCCAACCTGCAACCGTCAGCCTACCTACCATCAAACAAAGATGAACAACAAAATAAAACTACATTAAAGAAACAAAACCCTGGTCCCACTTTTTTTCTTTGTGTTTTGCGTCCTTGAAAGTCTTCTTGGAGACAAAACCCCCCTGGCATTTCAGGGAAACAGTAGTCTCATCGGTGCTCGATTCATGGTGAGCAAAGAGAATAGAAAAGTTCTGCTCTCTTGGGAGCCTGGACTTCTGCAGGGCAAGCCCTGACCGAGCCCTGAGGGCTCCATCCAGGAGAGCAGCTCTCTGCAGGGCACAGACGGGCACACACACCTACACCACGGCTCAGGCAGGGACCCAAGGCCCCATGGTGAGCTGGGCCCTTGCCAGGAGACGGTGGCGGTGGGTGGGGGTCCCAGGGGAGGCCGGTCCCAGCCGCTGAGGCCTAGGAGCACCCCCAGGACCCTGGCAGAAGTAGACTTCCAAACACTTCCTTCCGTGCCTTCGAAATACGTGCTCGCTTAGGGATTGGCAACAGTACTTGTGGCTACATCCACGGCCCTGCTGTGCTTGCTCACCATACCAAGTGCAGGCTCCCTGGAGGAATGCTTGCTTTCTCCTCGTTGCACTGAGGAAAAGGAGATGTTCCAGGAGGCAGCAGACGTGCCCGCAGCAGCCGGGTCCCTGAGCGCTGGGAGAGGCGGCTGAGCTGCCGGGGACTCCGGCTTCTCCAAGGGTCCAGCCCAGCTGGCAGCTCTGCCAGGGCTCTCTCCTACACGCAGCCACCTCACCTCAGGAAACATCCCCAGCTTTGGGACCTCTTGGCTCTTGCCTCCTCTCGTGCACTAACAGTGGACAAGGCACAGAGTGAAAAGGTGGCCATGACGGGGACTGCCCAACCTGCCGGCACAGAGACGGGTGGCATCGCACGCACACACGGGCCTGTTCTCATCAGCCTCGCTCCCCCACAAGTCACACTAAACCCAACGCAATCAAGCTTCACCTTTTTATTCAAGATGCCACCTGCAATTCGCAGGAAAAGCAGCAAGATAGCAACGTTGTGTCCATTCGAAAACTCTCTGTGTCTGGCCAGGGCAGACTGTTTCTTAACTATCCATTAAGTAGCGGCTGCTTCCAGCAACAGCAAGCCCTCCAAAGCACGATGTAGAGAGAGCACCATGGTGCTTTACAAGCCCTATCATGCTTGTCAACAAAATGCGTCACTGGACTGCATGCGTGAAAAAGATTGCACTGTTACCTTCTCCCCATCACATACTGTCCAGAGCTGCACGAGAAGGGCCGATTTGCAAACTGGCCCAGAGCCAACACTTTGCCGTGGAAGCCACGGTCAGAGGGCACGGCTAGGAAGGTCCCGGTGTTAAACAGCCAAGGAGAGAAAACCCGCTGAGTCCCCAAACCCATCGGTGCCAAAACACCCACTGAGGCGGGAGCTGTCTACGGCAGAGAAAGTCAAAACAGAGCGAGACATCGCCCCAGGTGCCCGACAGAAGGCACCTTCGTGGAATCCAACGGGAGGTCGTCACGGGCAGTATCGCTACCGGAAGGAAGGCTGGGCCGGCAACAAACCCGCACGGTATTTTTGCCAGAAAGGGACACAATTAGGTTGATTAGTCCCCTATCTCGTAGGCACGGGGACTGATCCGGGGCCCCCCAGCACCCCAAAGGCTTCTTCCAAAGGGCGCTGGGCGCAGGGGCGGCGGGCGGGGCTGCACACGGGGGCTCTGTCACCCCCACGTCACAATGCCAGCACCCGGCAACGCTGAGCTCACAATGCCCCGCGCAGGATAAAAAGGAGCAGCCCCCCGTGTCCAGCGCCAGAGCTGGCCCGGCGGCAGCCCCAGCACATCCCAGACGAAGCACCTGGGGAGCTGGCTGGCGGAATCCCAGGGCAGCGGCTGAGGAAGGAAGACCCTGGATGAAGCTACGGGAGGTTCTCCACTGCAAGACCATCTCCTGGCAGGGCCACTTCCCAAACTCATCTGATGCATGGAAATCCTTTTCCACTGGCTACCCGTGGCAAGACCAAGGGAATTCCTTCTTGAGGAGCACTGCAGAGCTCACCATCATCATGCCCTGCAGAGCCAGGGGCAGTAGCTCTAAGAAGCGGGATGCCCAGATGTTGCAAGGGGGCCCAGGGCTCTCACCCGCATCAGAAGCTACGTGCCTCCTTGCCACAAGGTGACGGAGCAAGTGCCCAAGATGGGGCACGCTTCAGGTTATTCCATGCCTTTTGTTAGTGCAGGGATGGGAAGCAACGACATCCGAAATTTCCTCAGCGTCTGCTACTGCTAGGGAAAGGAGGAGGTAGGAACAGAAGGAGAGGAGAGAAGACTTCAGCTGGAAGGGACCTACAGTCACCATCTAGTCCAAATGCCTGACCACTTCGGGGCTGGCCAAAAGTTGAAACATGCTATTAAGGGCATCGGCCAAATGCCTCTTCAACACTGACAGGCATGGGGCATCGCCCACCTGGGCTCCGGGAGCCCTGTTCCAGGCTTTGACCACCCTCTTGGGAAAGAAAACTTTCCTCTTGTCAAGTCCAAAGCTCCCCTGATGGATGGATGGATGGATGGATGGATGGATGGATGGATGCAGCTTTGAGCCTTCTGCTATCGGCTGCCGGGAAGAAGGGATCAGCAGCTCCCTCTCCACTTTCCCTCCACGGAAGCTGTAGAGAGCAACGAGGTCGCCTCTCAGCCTCCATCTCTCCAAACTAGACACATCCCAGGTCCTCAGCATCCATGAACCAGAAGAAGCTCTTCCCTCACAGTGGACTTCTACAGCCCCCACACTCCCTCCCAGCTGAAGCTCTGACACAGGAGAAATCCCCTCCATCAAGAAAGCCCGCCTGAAGATCTACAGCCTAGAAACAGGGAATACAGCGTCACGTGGAGCACCAGCAGTTTCCGGCACTGCTTGCACACAGCAGAGTAGGAAAAATGCTCCTGGAGGCACAAGTAGGTCACAGCCCGACTGTGAGCCACAAATGTGATACAGGCAAATGCATTCTGCTGTGTCAGACAAGGCATTGCCAGAGGAAAGGCAAGCCTGGTGCAGAGCCCCGCTGAGAACTCGCCTGGACGACTACGGACATTTCTCGTTCCTCGGCTTCAGGAAAGATCAAGTCCATCTGCGATGAAAGCAAACCAAGACTACGTAGCTGGTGAGGATCACGGAGGGCCTACAGAAGAAGACAACAGCTGCAAGGAGCAAGACCAAGCCTGAGAGGGCTGGCATGACCCTCAAGCAAGATAGCAAGGATGAAAGCCAAAGGAGGAAAAGAGCTATCGAGTGCAAGCAACGACAGGGTCAACAGCACAAAACCATTCGAGACTTCTTCCCAAGCAGACAACCTCACCATCAACGACAGCGTAGCATCACGTATCACTTGCTGCATTGGGAAGGAATGGCACAGGGACTGCCAGGGCCACCTTCCAAGCTTATCTGATGGCTGGCTGGCTGGCTGGCAAGCCTTTTCAGGTGCATAGCAGTGGCAAGACAAAAGGAATGCCTTCTTGAAGAGCACTGCAGAGCTCACCATCCTCATCCCATGCGCAGACAGGCTCAGGAGCCATCAGAAATAGGATACAGAGGGCTTGCAAGGGGTTGCAGTGCTTTGGAGCACCCACTGGTGTCCCACCAGGCACAGGAAGGATTCTCGCCCCCAAGGTCCATCAGGTCAGAGGCATTTGGGCACTCTGGGAAGTCCCCGAGACGGCTCCAGCTCAAGGGAGGATAGGGCTAGGGCAGCTCCTGGGAGGCGTCAGCAGCTTGTGGGACAAGGAGCCCGGTCTGGCTCACATGCTCAGGGAACAGTCGATCGCCAGCACTGGGGTCAGGAAGGAATTTTTTCTCCCGGGGCAGATTGGCACTGGTCCCCGGGGGTTTTTTGCCTTCCTCTGCAGCATTGAGCATGACCACTTTGCAGAGCTCCTCTGGGCCCTTTTGGCTCGCTTCCTACCTGCTGCTCAAGCACCAGGAAGATGGCCTCTCGTGCCCTGCAGCTGGGGGGAGGAAGGCTTTTTTTTCCCCCCATGTGGGACACCAAGTGTCTCGGGGGGTTTTTTGCCTTCCTCTGCAGCATTGAGCATGGCCCACTTGCCGCGGCTTCTTTGGGCCATTTTGGCTGGGTGCCTGCTGCTCCACGAGCTGGCCCTAAACTTAGCTAGAACAGCCTACCTAAACCAGCAGACAACAACTAACCTCAGCCAACCTTAAACACCTGAAAACAAGCAACCTTCCAGAACCTAAACCAATCTCAATCTGCCTTCAAAAACTTCAAACTATCAGCCACCAACAACCTAAAAAGCACCTTAAACAATCTACAACAAATTACCTCAACCAACCTAAACCAAACCAAATAAAGCAACCTCAACACCCTCAAACAAATCTACCTAAAACAAATGACCTAAAATATCCTACCGAAAACAACCTAAAACTACAGAAACCAGCATTCCTCAAACAACCTTCAGCAACCCTGATCCAAACAAGCTGAAGACATCTAAACAGACCCACCTTAATCAACCTAAAACAACCCTTCAACAACCTCAAACAACTTCAAAACCACCTCATAAAGCGTAAAACCGCCTGAAACAACCAAGCTCAACTAACCACCTAGACTAAACAACTTCAACCAACCCCCAAAACAGGAAACCAAACAACAGAAGCAACCTGAACAAAATGACCTGAAGCAAGTCACCTAAGCCAAAATAGGACCACCTAAAACAACCAAGCTAAAAACCAGTCTCAACCACACAAAACTTCCACAAACAAGCTAAAACACCCCAAAAAACCTACATGACCAAAAACACCCAACCAACCCAAACCCCGCCCTACCCCATGCAGTGCCTCACTTGGATGTGTCTGCAGTCTTGGAAGCTGCGCTACCCCAGCCAGCTTCTCCTACAAATGCACCTTGAGCTTGTTTTGGAGCTTCTACAAGGGGACTGCAGCTACTGTATACTCTTGACCCACGAACGGTACCCCTCCAACTGGGAAGCTCATCCTCTTGGACTGACCGCCTAGCTTGGGGAAGGACACGCGTGGAGCAGGGAGGGAGGAGGCGGACACCTGCCTAGCCGGCCAGATCAGCCCAATCAACCCTGGCCGATCAATGGGGTGACACGGCTCGCAGACAGATTGCTCTCACATCCAAACCAACCAAATGCAACCTAAACCCAACCAAAACCACCCTCAACCAAACCTCAACCCACCAGCCTAAACAACCCAGCCTAAAGCAACCAGCCAACCTGCAACCGTCAGCCTACCTACCATCAAACAAAGATGAACAACAAAATAAAACTACATTAAAGAAACAAAACCCTGGTCCCACTTTTTTTCTTTGTGTTTTGCGTCCTTGAAAGTCTTCTTGGAGACAAAACCCCCCTGGCATTTCAGGGAAACAGTAGTCTCATCGGTGCTCGATTCATGGTGAGCAAAGAGAATAGAAAAGTTCTGCTCTCTTGGGAGCCTGGACTTCTGCAGGGCAAGCCCTGACCGAGCCCTGAGGGCTCCATCCAGGAGAGCAGCTCTCTGCAGGGCACAGACGGGCACACACACCTACACCACGGCTCAGGCAGGGACCCAAGGCCCCATGGTGAGCTGGGCCCTTGCCAGGAGACGGTGGCGGTGGGTGGGGGTCCCAGGGGAGGCCGGTCCCAGCCGCTGAGGCCTAGGAGCACCCCCAGGACCCTGGCAGAAGTAGACTTCCAAACACTTCCTTCCGTGCCTTCGAAATACGTGCTCGCTTAGGGATTGGCAACAGTACTTGTGGCTACATCCACGGCCCTGCTGTGCTTGCTCACCATACCAAGTGCAGGCTCCCTGGAGGAATGCTTGCTTTCTCCTCGTTGCACTGAGGAAAAGGAGATGTTCCAGGAGGCAGCAGACGTGCCCGCAGCAGCCGGGTCCCTGAGCGCTGGGAGAGGCGGCTGAGCTGCCGGGGACTCCGGCTTCTCCAAGGGTCCAGCCCAGCTGGCAGCTCTGCCAGGGCTCTCTCCTACACGCAGCCACCTCACCTCAGGAAACATCCCCAGCTTTGGGACCTCTTGGCTCTTGCCTCCTCTCGTGCACTAACAGTGGACAAGGCACAGAGTGAAAAGGTGGCCATGACGGGGACTGCCCAACCTGCCGGCACAGAGACGGGTGGCATCGCACGCACACACGGGCCTGTTCTCATCAGCCTCGCTCCCCCACAAGTCACACTAAACCCAACGCAATCAAGCTTCACCTTTTTATTCAAGATGCCACCTGCAATTCGCAGGAAAAGCAGCAAGATAGCAACGTTGTGTCCATTCGAAAACTCTCTGTGTCTGGCCAGGGCAGACTGTTTCTTAACTATCCATTAAGTAGCGGCTGCTTCCAGCAACAGCAAGCCCTCCAAAGCACGATGTAGAGAGAGCACCATGGTGCTTTACAAGCCCTATCATGTTTGTCAACAAAATGCGTCACTGGACTGCATGCGTGAAAAAGATTGCACTGTTACCTTCTCCCCATCACATACTGTCCAGAGCTGCACGAGAAGGGCCGATTTGCAAACTGGCCCAGAGCCAACACTTTGCCGTGGAAGCCACGGTCAGAGGGCACGGCTAGGAAGGTCCCGGTGTTAAACAGCCAAGGAGAGAAAACCCGCTGAGTCCCCAAACCCATCGGTGCCAAAACACCCACTGAGGCGGGAGCTGTCTACGGCAGAGAAAGTCAAAACAGAGCGAGACATCGCCCCAGGTGCCCGACAGAAGGCACCTTCGTGGAATCCAACGGGAGGTCGTCACGGGCAGTATCGCTACCGGAAGGAAGGCTGGGCCGGCAACAAACCCGCACGGTATTTTTGCCAGAAAGGGACACAATTAGGTTGATTAGTCCCCTATCTCGTAGGCACGGGGACTGATCCGGGGCCCCCCAGCACCCCAAAGGCTTCTTCCAAAGGGCGCTGGGCGCAGGGGCGGCGGGCGGGGCTGCACACGGGGGCTCTGTCACCCCCACGTCACAATGCCAGCACCCGGCAACGCTGAGCTCACAATGCCCCGCGCAGGATAAAAAGGAGCAGCCCCCCGTGTCCAGCGCCAGAGCTGGCCCGGCGGCAGCCCCAGCACATCCCAGACGAAGCACCTGGGGAGCTGGCTGGCGGAATCCCAGGGCAGCGGCTGAGGAAGGAAGACCCTGGATGAAGCTACGGGAGGTTCTCCACTGCAAGACCATCTCCTGGCAGGGCCACTTCCCAAACTCATCTGATGCATGGAAATCCTTTTCCACTGGCTACCCGTGGCAAGACCAAGGGAATTCCTTCTTGAGGAGCACTGCAGAGCTCACCATCATCATGCCCTGCAGAGCCAGGGGCAGTAGCTCTAAGAAGCGGGATGCCCAGATGTTGCAAGGGGGCCCAGGGCTCTCACCCGCATCAGAAGCTACGTGCCTCCTTGCCACAAGGTGACGGAGCAAGTGCCCAAGATGGGGCACGCTTCAGGTTATTCCATGCCTTTTGTTAGTGCAGGGATGGGAAGCAACGACATCCGAAATTTCCTCAGCGTCTGCTACTGCTAGGGAAAGGAGGAGGTAGGAACAGAAGGAGAGGAGAGAAGACTTCAGCTGGAAGGGACCTACAGTCACCATCTAGTCCAAATGCCTGACCACTTCGGGGCTGGCCAAAAGTTGAAACATGCTATTAAGGGCATCGGCCAAATGCCTCTTCAACACTGACAGGCATGGGGCATCGCCCACCTGGGCTCCGGGAGCCCTGTTCCAGGCTTTGACCACCCTCTTGGGAAAGAAAACTTTCCTCTTGTCAAGTCCAAAGCTCCCCTGATGGATGGATGGATGGATGGATGGATGGATGCAGCTTTGAGCCTTCTGCTATCGGCTGCCGGGAAGAAGGGATCAGCAGCTCCCTCTCCACTTTCCCTCCACGGAAGCTGTAGAGAGCAACGAGGTCGCCTCTCAGCCTCCATCTCTCCAAACTAGACACATCCCAGGTCCTCAGCATCCATGAACCAGAAGAAGCTCTTCCCTCACAGTGGACTTCTACAGCCCCCACACTCCCTCTCAGCTGAAGCTCTGACACAGGAGAAATCCCCTCCATCAAGAAAGCCCGCCTGAAGATCTACAGCCTAGAAACAGGGAATACAGCGTCACGTGGAGCACCAGCAGTTTCCGGCACTGCTTGCACACAGCAGAGTAGGAAAAATGCTCCTGGAGGCACAAGTAGGTCACAGCCCGACTGTGAGCCACAAATGTGATACAGGCAAATGCATTCTGCTGTGTCAGACAAGGCATTGCCAGAGGAAAGGCAAGCCTGGTGCAGAGCCCCGCTGAGAACTCGCCTGGACGACTACGGACATTTCTCGTTCCTCGGCTTCAGGAAAGATCAAGTCCATCTGCGATGAAAGCAAACCAAGACTACGTAGCTGGTGAGGATCACGGAGGGCCTACAGAAGAAGACAACAGCTGCAAGGAGCAAGACCAAGCCTGAGAGGGCTGGCATGACCCTCAAGCAAGATAGCAAGGATGAAAGCCAAAGGAGGAAAAGAGCTATCGAGTGCAAGCAACGACAGGGTCAACAGCACAAAACCATTCGAGACTTCTTCCCAAGCAGACAACCTCACCATCAACGACAGCGTAGCATCACGTATCACTTGCTGCATTGGGAAGGAATGGCACAGGGACTGCCAGGGCCACCTTCCAAGCTTATCTGATGGCTGGCTGGCTGGCTGGCTGGCTGGCTGGCTGGCAAGCCTTTTCAGGTGCATAGCAGTGGCAAGACAAAAGGAATGCCTTCTTGAAGAGCACTGCAGAGCTCACCATCCTCATCCCATGCGCAGACAGGCTCAGGAGCCATCAGAAATAGGATACAGAGGGCTTGCAAGGGGTTGCAGTGCTTTGGAGCACCCACTGGTGTCCCACCAGGCACAGGAAGGATTCTCGCCCCCAAGGTTCCATCAGGTCAGAGGCATTTGGGCACTCTGGGAAGTCCCCGAGATGGCTCCAGCTCAAGGGAGGATAGGGCTTGGGCAGCTCCTGGGAGGCGTCAGCAGCTTGTGGGACAAGGAGCCCGGTCTGGCTCACATGCTCAGGGAACAGCCGATCGCCAGCACTGGGGTCAGGAAGGAATTTTTTCTCCCGGGGCAGATTGGCACTGGTCCCCGGGGGTTTTTTGCCTTCCTCTGCAGCATTGAGCATGACCACTTTGCAGAGCTCCTCTGGGCCCTTTTGGCTCGCTTCCTACCTGCTGCTCAAGCACCAGGAAGATGGCCTCTCGTGCCCTGCAGCTGGGGGGAGGAAGGCTTTTTTTTCCCCCCATGTGGGACACCAAGTGTCTCGGGGGGTTTTTTGCCTTCCTCTGCAGCATTGAGCATGGCCCACTTGCCGCGGCTTCTTTGGGCCATTTTGGCTGGGTGCCTGCTGCTCCACGAGCTGGCCCTAAACTTAGCTAGAACAGCCTACCTAAACCAGCAGAGAACAACTAACCTCAGCCAACCTTAAACACCTGAAAACAAGCAACCTTCCAGAACCTAAACCAATCTCAATCTGCCTTCAAAAACTTCAAACTATCAGCCACCAACAACCTAAAAAGCACCTTAAACAATCTACAACAAATCACCTCAACCAACCTAAACCAAACCAAATAAAGCAACCTCAACACCCTCAAACAAATCTACCTAAAACAAATGACCTAAAATATCCTACCGAAAACAACCTAAAACTACAGAAACCAGCATTCCTCAAACAACCTTCAGCAACCCTGATCCAAACAAGCTGAAGACATCTAAACAGACCCACCTTAATCAACCTAAAACAACCCTTCAACAACCTCAAACAACTTCAAAACCACCTCATAAAGCGTAAAACCGCCTGAAACAACCAAGCTCAACTAACCACCTAGACTAAACAACTTCAACCAACCCCCAAAACAGGAAACCAAACAACAGAAGCAACCTGAACAAAATGACCTGAAGCAAGTCACCTAAGCCAAAATAGGACCACCTAAAACAACCAAGCTAAAAACCAGTCTCAACCAGACAACCCTTCAACAAACAAGCTAAAACACCCCAAAAAACCTACATGACCAAAAACACCCAACCAACCCAAACCCCGCCCTACTCCATGCAGTGCCTCACTTGGATGTGTCTGCAGTCTTGGAAGCTGCGCTACCCCAGCCAGCTTCTCCTACAAATGCACCTTGAGCTTGTTTTGGAGCTTCTACAAGGGGACTGCAGCTACTGTATACTCTTGACCCACGAACGGTACCCCTCCAACTGGGAAGCTCATCCTCTTGGACTGACCGCCTAGCTTGGAGAAGGACACGCGTGGAGCAGGGAGGGAGGAGGCGGACACCTGCCTAGCCGGCCAGATCAGCCCAATCAACCCTGGCCGATCAATGGGGTGACACGGCTCGCAGACAGATTGCTCTCACATCCAAACCAACCAAATGCAACCTAAACCCAACCAAAACCACCCTCAACCAAACCTCAACCCACCAGCCTAAACAACCCAGCCTAAACCAACCAGCCAACCTGCAACCGTCAGCCTACCTACCATCAAACAAAGATGAACAACAAAATAAAACTACATTAAAGAAACAAAACCCTGGTCCCACTTTTTTTCTTTGTGTTTTGCGTCCTTGAAAGTCTTCTTGGAGACAAAACCCCCCTGGCATTTCAGGGAAACAGTAGTCTCATCGGTGCTCGATTCATGGTGAGCAAAGAGAATAGAAAAGTTCTGCTCTCTTGGGAGCCTGGACTTCTGCAGGGCAAGCCCTGACCGAGCCCTGAGGGCTCCATCCAGGAGAGCAGCTCTCTGCAGGGCACAGACGGGCACACACACCTACACCACGGCTCAGGCAGGGACCCAAGGCCCCATGGTGAGCTGGGCCCTTGCCAGGAGACGGTGGCGGTGGGTGGGGGTCCCAGGGGAGGCCGGTCCCAGCCGCTGAGGCCTAGGAGCACCCCCAGGACCCTGGCAGAAGTAGACTTCCAAACACTTCCTTCCGTGCCTTCGAAATACGTGCTCGCTTAGGGATTGGCAACAGTACTTGTGGCTACATCCACGGCCCTGCTGTGCTTGCTCACCATACCAAGTGCAGGCTCCCTGGAGGAATGCTTGCTTTCTCCTCGTTGCACTGAGGAAAAGGAGATGTTCCAGGAGGCAGCAGACGTGCCCGCAGCAGCCGGGTCCCTGAGCGCTGGGAGAGGCGGCTGAGCTGCCGGGGACTCCGGCTTCTCCAAGGGTCCAGCCCAGCTGGCAGCTCTGCCAGGGCTCTCTCCTACACGCAGCCACCTCACCTCAGGAAACATCCCCAGCTTTGGGACCTCTTGGCTCTTGCCTCCTCTCGTGCACTAACAGTGGACAAGGCACAGAGTGAAAAGGTGGCCATGACGGGGACTGCCCAACCTGCCGGCACAGAGACGGGTGGCATCGCACGCACACACGGGCCTGTTCTCATCAGCCTCGCTCCCCCACAAGTCACACTAAACCCAACGCAATCAAGCTTCACCTTTTTATTCAAGATGCCACCTGCAATTCGCAGGAAAAGCAGCAAGATAGCAACGTTGTGTCCATTCGAAAACTCTCTGTGTCTGGCCAGGGCAGACTGTTTCTTAACTATCCATTAAGTAGCGGCTGCTTCCAGCAACAGCAAGCCCTCCAAAGCACGATGTAGAGAGAGCACCATGGTGCTTTACAAGCCCTATCATGCTTGTCAACAAAATGCGTCACTGGACTGCATGCGTGAAAAAGATTGCACTGTTACCTTCTCCCCATCACATACTGTCCAGAGCTGCACGAGAAGGGCCGATTTGCAAACTGGCCCAGAGCCAACACTTTGCCGTGGAAGCCACGGTCAGAGGGCACGGCTAGGAAGGTCCCGGTGTTAAACAGCCAAGGAGAGAAAACCCGCTGAGTCCCCAAACCCATCGGTGCCAAAACACCCACTGAGGCGGGAGCTGTCTACGGCAGAGAAAGTCAAAACAGAGCGAGACATCGCCCCAGGTGCCCGACAGAAGGCACCTTCGTGGAATCCAACGGGAGGTCGTCACGGGCAGTATCGCTACCGGAAGGAAGGCTGGGCCGGCAACAAACCCGCACGGTATTTTTGCCAGAAAGGGACACAATTAGGTTGATTAGTCCCCTATCTCGTAGGCACGGGGACTGATCCGGGGCCCCCCAGCACCCCAAAGGCTTCTTCCAAAGGGCGCTGGGCGCAGGGGCGGCGGGCGGGGCTGCACACGGGGGCTCTGTCACCCCCACGTCACAATGCCAGCACCCGGCAACGCTGAGCTCACAATGCCCCGCGCAGGATAAAAAGGAGCAGCCCCCCGTGTCCAGCGCCAGAGCTGGCCCGGCGGCAGCCCCAGCACATCCCAGACGAAGCACCTGGGGAGCTGGCTGGCGGAATCCCAGGGCAGCGGCTGAGGAAGGAAGACCCTGGATGAAGCTACGGGAGGTTCTCCACTGCAAGACCATCTCCTGGCAGGGCCACTTCCCAAACTCATCTGATGCATGGAAATCCTTTTCCACTGGCTACCCGTGGCAAGACCAAGGGAATTCCTTCTTGAGGAGCACTGCAGAGCTCACCATCATCATGCCCTGCAGAGCCAGGGGCAGTAGCTCTAAGAAGCGGGATGCCCAGATGTTGCAAGGGGGCCCAGGGCTCTCACCCGCATCAGAAGCTACGTGCCTCCTTGCCACAAGGTGACGGAGCAAGTGCCCAAGATGGGGCACGCTTCAGGTTATTCCATGCCTTTTGTTAGTGCAGGGATGGGAAGCAACGACATCCGAAATTTCCTCAGCGTCTGCTACTGCTAGGGAAAGGAGGAGGTAGGAACAGAAGGAGAGGAGAGAAGACTTCAGCTGGAAGGGACCTACAGTCACCATCTAGTCCAAATGCCTGACCACTTCGGGGCTGGCCAAAAGTTGAAACATGCTATTAAGGGCATCGGCCAAATGCCTCTTCAACACTGACAGGCATGGGGCATCGCCCACCTGGGCTCCGGGAGCCCTGTTCCAGGCTTTGACCACCCTCTTGGGAAAGAAAACTTTCCTCTTGTCAAGTCCAAAGCTCCCCTGATGGATGGATGGATGGATGGATGGATGGATGGATGGATGCAGCTTTGAGCCTTCTGCTATCGGCTGCCGGGAAGAAGGGATCAGCAGCTCCCTCTCCACTTTCCCTCCACGGAAGCTGTAGAGAGCAACGAGGTCGCCTCTCAGCCTCCATCTCTCCAAACTAGACACATCCCAGGTCCTCAGCATCCATGAACCAGAAGAAGCTCTTCCCTCACAGTGGACTTCTACAGCCCCCACACTCCCTCCCAGCTGAAGCTCTGACACAGGAGAAATCCCCTCCATCAAGAAAGCCCGCCTGAAGATCTACAGCCTAGAAACAGGGAATACAGCGTCACGTGGAGCACCAGCAGTTTCCGGCACTGCTTGCACACAGCAGAGTAGGAAAAATGCTCCTGGAGGCACAAGTAGGTCACAGCCCGACTGTGAGCCACAAATGTGATACAGGCAAATGCATTCTGCTGTGTCAGACAAGGCATTGCCAGAGGAAAGGCAAGCCTGGTGCAGAGCCCCGCTGAGAACTCGCCTGGACGACTACGGACATTTCTCGTTCCTCGGCTTCAGGAAAGATCAAGTCCATCTGCGATGAAAGCAAACCAAGACTACGTAGCTGGTGAGGATCACGGAGGGCCTACAGAAGAAGACAACAGCTGCAAGGAGCAAGACCAAGCCTGAGAGGGCTGGCATGACCCTCAAGCAAGATAGCAAGGATGAAAGCCAAAGGAGGAAAAGAGCTATCGAGTGCAAGCAACGACAGGGTCAACAGCACAAAACCATTCGAGACTTCTTCCCAAGCAGACAACCTCACCATCAACGACAGCGTAGCATCACGTATCACTTGCTGCATTGGGAAGGAATGGCACAGGGACTGCCAGGGCCACCTTCCAAGCTTATCTGATGGCTGGCTGGCTGGCTGGCAAGCCTTTTCAGGTGCATAGCAGTGGCAAGACAAAAGGAATGCCTTCTTGAAGAGCACTGCAGAGCTCACCATCCTCATCCCATGCGCAGACAGGCTCAGGAGCCATCAGAAATAGGATACAGAGGGCTTGCAAGGGGTTGCAGTGCTTTGGAGCACCCACTGGTGTCCCACCAGGCACAGGAAGGATTCTCGCCCCCAAGGTCCATCAGGTCAGAGGCATTTGGGCACTCTGGGAAGTCCCCGAGACGGCTCCAGCTCAAGGGAGGATAGGGCTAGGGCAGCTCCTGGGAGGCGTCAGCAGCTTGTGGGACAAGGAGCCCGGTCTGGCTCACATGCTCAGGGAACAGTCGATCGCCAGCACTGGGGTCAGGAAGGAATTTTTTCTCCCGGGGCAGATTGGCACTGGTCCCCGGGGGTTTTTTGCCTTCCTCTGCAGCATTGAGCATGACCACTTTGCAGAGCTCCTCTGGGCCCTTTTGGCTCGCTTCCTACCTGCTGCTCAAGCACCAGGAAGATGGCCTCTCGTGCCCTGCAGCTGGGGGGAGGAAGGCTTTTTTTTCCCCTCATGCGGGACACCAAGTGTCTCGGGGGGTTTTTTGCCTTCCTCTGCAGCATTGAGCATGGCCCACTTGCCGCGGCTTCTTTGGGCCATTTTGGCTGGGTGCCTGCTGCTCCACGAGCTGGCCCTAAACTTAGCTAGAACAGCCTACCTAAACCAGCAGACAACAACTAACCTCAGCCAACCTTAAACACCTGAAAACAAGCAACCTTCCAGAACCTAAACCAATCTCAATCTGCCTTCAAAAACTTCAAACTATCAGCCACCAACAACCTAAAAAGCACCTTAAACAATCTACAACAAATTACCTCAACCAACCTAAACCAAACCAAATAAAGCAACCTCAACACCCTCAAACAAATCTACCTAAAACAAATGACCTAAAATATCCTACCGAAAACAACCTAAAACTACAGAAACCAGCATTCCTCAAACAACCTTCAGCAACCCTGATCCAAACAAGCTGAAGACATCTAAACAGACCCACCTTAATCAACCTAAAACAACCCTTCAACAACCTCAAACAACTTCAAAACCACCTCATAAAGCGTAAAACCGCCTGAAACAACCAAGCTCAACTAACCACCTAGACTAAACAACTTCAACCAACCCCCAAAACAGGAAACCAAACAACAGAAGCAACCTGAACAAAATGACCTGAAGCAAGTCACCTAAGCCAAAATAGGACCACCTAAAACAACCAAGCTAAAAACCAGTCTCAACCACACAAAACTTCCACAAACAAGCTAAAACACCCCAAAAAACCTACATGACCAAAAACACCCAACCAACCCAAACCCCGCCCTACCCCATGCAGTGCCTCACTTGGATGTGTCTGCAGTCTTGGAAGCTGCGCTACCCCAGCCAGCTTCTCCTACAAATGCACCTTGAGCTTGTTTTGGAGCTTCTACAAGGGGACTGCAGCTACTGTATACTCTTGACCCACGAACGGTACCCCTCCAACTGGGAAGCTCATCCTCTTGGACTGACCGCCTAGCTTGGGGAAGGACACGCGTGGAGCAGGGAGGGAGGAGGCGGACACCTGCCTAGCCGGCCAGATCAGCCCAATCAACCCTGGCCGATCAATGGGGTGACATGGCTCGCAGACAGATTGCTCTCACATCCAAACCAACCAAATGCAACCTAAACCCAACCAAAACCACCCTCAACCAAACCTCAACCCACCAGCCTAAACAACCCAGCCTAAAGCAACCAGCCAACCTGCAACCGTCAGCCTACCTACCATCAAACAAAGATGAACAACAAAATAAAACTACATTAAAGAAACAAAACCCTGGTCCCACTTTTTTTCTTTGTGTTTTGCGTCCTTGAAAGTCTTCTTGGAGACAAAACCCCCCTGGCATTTCAGGGAAACAGTAGTCTCATCGGTGCTCGATTCATGGTGAGCAAAGAGAATAGAAAAGTTCTGCTCTCTTGGGAGCCTGGACTTCTGCAGGGCAAGCCCTGACCGAGCCCTGAGGGCTCCATCCAGGAGAGCAGCTCTCTGCAGGGCACAGACGGGCACACACACCTACACCACGGCTCAGGCAGGGACCCAAGGCCCCATGGTGAGCTGGGCCCTTGCCAGGAGACGGTGGCGGTGGGTGGGGGTCCCAGGGGAGGCCGGTCCCAGCCGCTGAGGCCTAGGAGCACCCCCAGGACCCTGGCAGAAGTAGACTTCCAAACACTTCCTTCCGTGCCTTCGAAATACGTGCTCGCTTAGGGATTGGCAACAGTACTTGTGGCTACATCCACGGCCCTGCTGTGCTTGCTCACCATACCAAGTGCAGGCTCCCTGGAGGAATGCTTGCTTTCTCCTCGTTGCACTGAGGAAAAGGAGATGTTCCAGGAGGCAGCAGACGTGCCCGCAGCAGCCGGGTCCCTGAGCGCTGGGAGAGGCGGCTGAGCTGCCGGGGACTCCGGCTTCTCCAAGGGTCCAGCCCAGCTGGCAGCTCTGCCAGGGCTCTCTCCTACACGCAGCCACCTCACCTCAGGAAACATCCCCAGCTTTGGGACCTCTTGGCTCTTGCCTCCTCTCGTGCACTAACAGTGGACAAGGCACAGAGTGAAAAGGTGGCCATGACGGGGACTGCCCAACCTGCCGGCACAGAGACGGGTGGCATCGCACGCACACACGGGCCTGTTCTCATCAGCCTCGCTCCCCCACAAGTCACACTAAACCCAACGCAATCAAGCTTCACCTTTTTATTCAAGATGCCACCTGCAATTCGCAGGAAAAGCAGCAAGATAGCAACGTTGTGTCCATTTGAAAACTCTCTGTGTCTGGCCAGGGCAGACTGTTTCTTAACTATCCATTAAGTAGCGGCTGCTTCCAGCAACAGCAAGCCCTCCAAAGCACGATGTAGAGAGAGCACCATGGTGCTTTACAAGCCCTATCATGCTTGTCAACAAAATGCGTCACTGGACTGCATGCGTGAAAAAGATTGCACTGTTACCTTCTCCCCATCACATACTGTCCAGAGCTGCACGAGAAGGGCCGATTTGCAAACTGGCCCAGAGCCAACACTTTGCCGTGGAAGCCACGGTCAGAGGGCACGGCTAGGAAGGTCCCGGTGTTAAACAGCCAAGGAGAGAAAACCCGCTGAGTCCCCAAACCCATCGGTGCCAAAACACCCACTGAGGCGGGAGCTGTCTACGGCAGAGAAAGTCAAAACAGAGCGAGACATCGCCCCAGGTGCCCGACAGAAGGCACCTTCGTGGAATCCAACGGGAGGTCGTCACGGGCAGTATCGCTACCGGAAGGAAGGCTGGGCCGGCAACAAACCCGCACGGTATTTTTGCCAGAAAGGGACACAATTAGGTTGATTAGTCCCCTATCTCGTAGGCACGGGGACTGATCCGGGGCCCCCCAGCACCCCAAAGGCTTCTTCCAAAGGGCGCTGGGCGCAGGGGCGGCGGGCGGGGCTGCACACGGGGGCTCTGTCACCCCCACGTCACAATGCCAGCACCCGGCAACGCTGAGCTCACAATGCCCCGCGCAGGATAAAAAGGAGCAGCCCCCCGTGTCCAGCGCCAGAGCTGGCCCGGCGGCAGCCCCAGCACATCCCAGACGAAGCACCTGGGGAGCTGGCTGGCGGAATCCCAGGGCAGCGGCTGAGGAAGGAAGACCCTGGATGAAGCTACGGGAGGTTCTCCACTGCAAGACCATCTCCTGGCAGGGCCACTTCCCAAACTCATCTGATGCATGGAAATCCTTTTCCACTGGCTACCCGTGGCAAGACCAAGGGAATTCCTTCTTGAGGAGCACTGCAGAGCTCACCATCATCATGCCCTGCAGAGCCAGGGGCAGTAGCTCTAAGAAGCGGGATGCCCAGATGTTGCAAGGGGGCCCAGGGCTCTCACCCGCATCAGAAGCTACGTGCCTCCTTGCCACAAGGTGACGGAGCAAGTGCCCAAGATGGGGCACGCTTCAGGTTATTCCATGCCTTTTGTTAGTGCAGGGATGGGAAGCAACGACATCCGAAATTTCCTCAGCGTCTGCTACTGCTAGGGAAAGGAGGAGGTAGGAACAGAAGGAGAGGAGAGAAGACTTCAGCTGGAAGGGACCTACAGTCACCATCTAGTCCAAATGCCTGACCACTTCAGGGCTGGCCAAAAGTTGAAACATGCTATTAAGGGCATCGGCCAAATGCCTCTTCAACACTGACAGGCATGGGGCATCGCCCACCTGGGCTCCGGGAGCCCTGTTCCAGGCTTTGACCACCCTCTTGGGAAAGAAAACTTTCCTCTTGTCAAGTCCAAAGCTCCCCTGATGGATGGATGGATGGATGGATGGATGGATGCAGCTTTGAGCCTTCTGCTATCGGCTGCCGGGAAGAAGGGATCAGCAGCTCCCTCTCCACTTTCCCTCCACGGAAGCTGTAGAGAGCAACGAGGTCGCCTCTCAGCCTCCATCTCTCCAAACTAGACACATCCCAGGTCCTCAGCATCCATGAACCAGAAGAAGCTCTTCCCTCACAGTGGACTTCTACAGCCCCCACACTCCCTCTCAGCTGAAGCTCTGACACAGGAGAAATCCCCTCCATCAAGAAAGCCCGCCTGAAGATCTACAGCCTAGAAACAGGGAATACAGCGTCACGTGGAGCACCAGCAGTTTCCGGCACTGCTTGCACACAGCAGAGTAGGAAAAATGCTCCTGGAGGCACAAGTAGGTCACAGCCCGACTGTGAGCCACAAATGTGATACAGGCAAATGCATTCTGCTGTGTCAGACAAGGCATTGCCAGAGGAAAGGCAAGCCTGGTGCAGAGCCCCGCTGAGAACTCGCCTGGACGACTACGGACATTTCTCGTTCCTCGGCTTCAGGAAAGATCAAGTCCATCTGCGATGAAAGCAAACCAAGACTACGTAGCTGGTGAGGATCACGGAGGGCCTACAGAAGAAGACAACAGCTGCAAGGAGCAAGACCAAGCCTGAGAGGGCTGGCATGACCCTCAAGCAAGATAGCAAGGATGAAAGCCAAAGGAGGAAAAGAGCTATCGAGTGCAAGCAACGACAGGGTCAACAGCACAAAACCATTCGAGACTTCTTCCCAAGCAGACAACCTCACCATCAACGACAGCGTAGCATCACGTATCACTTGCTGCATTGGGAAGGAATGGCACAGGGACTGCCAGGGCCACCTTCCAAGCTTATCTGATGGCTGGCTGGCTGGCTGGCTGGCTGGCTGGCTGGCAAGCCTTTTCAGGTGCATAGCAGTGGCAAGACAAAAGGAATGCCTTCTTGAAGAGCACTGCAGAGCTCACCATCCTCATCCCATGCGCAGACAGGCTCAGGAGCCATCAGAAATAGGATACAGAGGGCTTGCAAGGGGTTGCAGTGCTTTGGAGCACCCACTGGTGTCCCACCAGGCACAGGAAGGATTCTCGCCCCCAAGGTTCCATCAGGTCAGAGGCATTTGGGCACTCTGGGAAGTCCCCGAGATGGCTCCAGCTCAAGGGAGGATAGGGCTTGGGCAGCTCCTGGGAGGCGTCAGCAGCTTGTGGGACAAGGAGCCCGGTCTGGCTCACATGCTCAGGGAACAGCCGATCGCCAGCACTGGGGTCAGGAAGGAATTTTTTCTCCCGGGGCAGATTGGCACTGGTCCCCGGGGGTTTTTTGCCTTCCTCTGCAGCATTGAGCATGACCACTTTGCAGAGCTCCTCTGGGCCCTTTTGGCTCGCTTCCTACCTGCTGCTCAAGCACCAGGAAGATGGCCTCTCGTGCCCTGCAGCTGGGGGGAGGAAGGCTTTTTTTTCCCCCCATGTGGGACACCAAGTGTCTCGGGGGGTTTTTTGCCTTCCTCTGCAGCATTGAGCATGGCCCACTTGCCGCGGCTTCTTTGGGCCATTTTGGCTGGGTGCCTGCTGCTCCACGAGCTGGCCCTAAACTTAGCTAGAACAGCCTACCTAAACCAGCAGAGAACAACTAACCTCAGCCAACCTTAAACACCTGAAAACAAGCAACCTTCCAGAACCTAAACCAATCTCAATCTGCCTTCAAAAACTTCAAACTATCAGCCACCAACAACCTAAAAAGCACCTTAAACAATCTACAACAAATTACCTCAACCAACCTAAACCAAACCAAATAAAGCAACCTCAACACCCTCAAACAAATCTACCTAAAACAAATGACCTAAAATATCCTACCGAAAACAACCTAAAACTACAGAAACCAGCATTCCTCAAACAACCTTCAGCAACCCTGATCCAAACAAGCTGAAGACATCTAAACAGACCCACCTTAATCAACCTAAAACAACCCTTCAACAACCTCAAACAACTTCAAAACCACCTCATAAAGCGTAAAACCGCCTGAAACAACCAAGCTCAACTAACCACCTAGACTAAACAACTTCAACCAACCCCCAAAACAGGAAACCAAACAACAGAAGCAACCTGAACAAAATGACCTGAAGCAAGTCACCTAAGCCAAAATAGGACCACCTAAAACAACCAAGCTAAAAACCAGTCTCAACCACACAAAACTTCCACAAACAAGCTAAAACACCCCAAAAAACCTACATGACCAAAAACACCCAACCAACCCAAACCCCGCCCTACCCCATGCAGTGCCTCACTTGGATGTGTCTGCAGTCTTGGAAGCTGCGCTACCCCAGCCAGCTTCTCCTACAAATGCACCTTGAGCTTGTTTTGGAGCTTCTACAAGGGGACTGCAGCTACTGTATACTCTTGACCCACGAACGGTACCCCTCCAACTGGGAAGCTCATCCTCTTGGACTGACCGCCTAGCTTGGGGAAGGACACGCGTGGAGCAGGGAGGGAGGAGGCGGACACCTGCCTAGCCGGCCAGATCAGCCCAATCAACCCTGGCCGATCAATGGGGTGACACGGCTCGCAGACAGATTGCTCTCACATCCAAACCAACCAAATGCAACCTAAACCCAACCAAAACCACCCTCAACCAAACCTCAACCCACCAGCCTAAACAACCCAGCCTAAAGCAACCAGCCAACCTGCAACCGTCAGCCTACCTACCATCAAACAAAGATGAACAACAAAATAAAACTACATTAAAGAAACAAAACCCTGGTCCCACTTTTTTTCTTTGTGTTTTGCGTCCTTGAAAGTCTTCTTGGAGACAAAACCCCCCTGGCATTTCAGGGAAACAGTAGTCTCATCGGTGCTCGATTCATGGTGAGCAAAGAGAATAGAAAAGTTCTGCTCTCTTGGGAGCCTGGACTTCTGCAGGGCAAGCCCTGACCGAGCCCTGAGGGCTCCATCCAGGAGAGCAGCTCTCTGCAGGGCACAGACGGGCACACACACCTACACCACGGCTCAGGCAGGGACCCAAGGCCCCATGGTGAGCTGGGCCCTTGCCAGGAGACGGTGGCGGTGGGTGGGGGTCCCAGGGGAGGCCGGTCCCAGCCGCTGAGGCCTAGGAGCACCCCCAGGACCCTGGCAGAAGTAGACTTCCAAACACTTCCTTCCGTGCCTTCGAAATACGTGCTCGCTTAGGGATTGGCAACAGTACTTGTGGCTACATCCACGGCCCTGCTGTGCTTGCTCACCATACCAAGTGCAGGCTCCCTGGAGGAATGCTTGCTTTCTCCTCGTTGCACTGAGGAAAAGGAGATGTTCCAGGAGGCAGCAGACGTGCCCGCAGCAGCCGGGTCCCTGAGCGCTGGGAGAGGCGGCTGAGCTGCCGGGGACTCCGGCTTCTCCAAGGGTCCAGCCCAGCTGGCAGCTCTGCCAGGGCTCTCTCCTACACGCAGCCACCTCACCTCAGGAAACATCCCCAGCTTTGGGACCTCTTGGCTCTTGCCTCCTCTCGTGCACTAACAGTGGACAAGGCACAGAGTGAAAAGGTGGCCATGACGGGGACTGCCCAACCTGCCGGCACAGAGACGGGTGGCATCGCACGCACACACGGGCCTGTTCTCATCAGCCTCGCTCCCCCACAAGTCACACTAAACCCAACGCAATCAAGCTTCACCTTTTTATTCAAGATGCCACCTGCAATTCGCAGGAAAAGCAGCAAGATAGCAACGTTGTGTCCATTCGAAAACTCTCTGTGTCTGGCCAGGGCAGACTGTTTCTTAACTATCCATTAAGTAGCGGCTGCTTCCAGCAACAGCAAGCCCTCCAAAGCACGATGTAGAGAGAGCACCATGGTGCTTTACAAGCCCTATCATGTTTGTCAACAAAATGCGTCACTGGACTGCATGCGTGAAAAAGATTGCACTGTTACCTTCTCCCCATCACATACTGTCCAGAGCTGCACGAGAAGGGCCGATTTGCAAACTGGCCCAGAGCCAACACTTTGCCGTGGAAGCCACGGTCAGAGGGCACGGCTAGGAAGGTCCCGGTGTTAAACAGCCAAGGAGAGAAAACCCGCTGAGTCCCCAAACCCATCGGTGCCAAAACACCCACTGAGGCGGGAGCTGTCTACGGCAGAGAAAGTCAAAACAGAGCGAGACATCGCCCCAGGTGCCCGACAGAAGGCACCTTCGTGGAATCCAATGGGAGGTCGTCACGGGCAGTATCGCTACCGGAAGGAAGGCTGGGCCGGCAACAAACCCGCACGGTATTTTTGCCAGAAAGGGACACAATTAGGTTGATTAGTCCCCTATCTCGTAGGCACGGGGACTGATCCGGGGCCCCCCAGCACCCCAAAGGCTTCTTCCAAAGGGCGCTGGGCGCAGGGGCGGCGGGCGGGGCTGCACACGGGGGCTCTGTCACCCCCACGTCACAATGCCAGCACCCGGCAACGCTGAGCTCACAATGCCCCGCGCAGGATAAAAAGGAGCAGCCCCCCGTGTCCAGCGCCAGAGCTGGCCCGGCGGCAGCCCCAGCACATCCCAGACGAAGCACCTGGGGAGCTGGCTGGCGGAATCCCAGGGCAGCGGCTGAGGAAGGAAGACCCTGGATGAAGCTACGGGAGGTTCTCCACTGCAAGACCATCTCCTGGCAGGGCCACTTCCCAAACTCATCTGATGCATGGAAATCCTTTTCCACTGGCTACCCGTGGCAAGACCAAGGGAATTCCTTCTTGAGGAGCACTGCAGAGCTCACCATCATCATGCCCTGCAGAGCCAGGGGCAGTAGCTCTAAGAAGCGGGATGCCCAGATGTTGCAAGGGGGCCCAGGGCTCTCACCCGCATCAGAAGCTACGTGCCTCCTTGCCACAAGGTGACGGAGCAAGTGCCCAAGATGGGGCACGCTTCAGGTTATTCCATGCCTTTTGTTAGTGCAGGGATGGGAAGCAACGACATCCGAAATTTCCTCAGCGTCTGCTACTGCTAGGGAAAGGAGGAGGTAGGAACAGAAGGAGAGGAGAGAAGACTTCAGCTGGAAGGGACCTACAGTCACCATCTAGTCCAAATGCCTGACCACTTCGGGGCTGGCCAAAAGTTGAAACATGCTATTAAGGGCATCGGCCAAATGCCTCTTCAACACTGACAGGCATGGGGCATCGCCCACCTGGGCTCCGGGAGCCCTGTTCCAGGCTTTGACCACCCTCTTGGGAAAGAAAACTTTCCTCTTGTCAAGTCCAAAGCTCCCCTGATGGATGGATGGATGGATGGATGGATGGATGCAGCTTTGAGCCTTCTGCTATCGGCTGCCGGGAAGAAGGGATCAGCAGCTCCCTCTCCACTTTCCCTCCACGGAAGCTGTAGAGAGCAACGAGGTCGCCTCTCAGCCTCCATCTCTCCAAACTAGACACATCCCAGGTCCTCAGCATCCATGAACCAGAAGAAGCTCTTCCCTCACAGTGGACTTCTACAGCCCCCACACTCCCTCTCAGCTGAAGCTCTGACACAGGAGAAATCCCCTCCATCAAGAAAGCCCGCCTGAAGATCTACAGCCTAGAAACAGGGAATACAGCGTCACGTGGAGCACCAGCAGTTTCCGGCACTGCTTGCACACAGCAGAGTAGGAAAAATGCTCCTGGAGGCACAAGTAGGTCACAGCCCGACTGTGAGCCACAAATGTGATACAGGCAAATGCATTCTGCTGTGTCAGACAAGGCATTGCCAGAGGAAAGGCAAGCCTGGTGCAGAGCCCCGCTGAGAACTCGCCTGGACGACTACGGACATTTCTCGTTCCTCGGCTTCAGGAAAGATCAAGTCCATCTGCGATGAAAGCAAACCAAGACTACGTAGCTGGTGAGGATCACGGAGGGCCTACAGAAGAAGACAACAGCTGCAAGGAGCAAGACCAAGCCTGAGAGGGCTGGCATGACCCTCAAGCAAGATAGCAAGGATGAAAGCCAAAGGAGGAAAAGAGCTATCGAGTGCAAGCAACGACAGGGTCAACAGCACAAAACCATTCGAGACTTCTTCCCAAGCAGACAACCTCACCATCAACGACAGCGTAGCATCACGTATCACTTGCTGCATTGGGAAGGAATGGCACAGGGACTGCCAGGGCCACCTTCCAAGCTTATCTGATGGCTGGCTGGCTGGCTGGCTGGCTGGCTGGCTGGCAAGCCTTTTCAGGTGCATAGCAGTGGCAAGACAAAAGGAATGCCTTCTTGAAGAGCACTGCAGAGCTCACCATCCTCATCCCATGCGCAGACAGGCTCAGGAGCCATCAGAAATAGGATACAGAGGGCTTGCAAGGGGTTGCAGTGCTTTGGAGCACCCACTGGTGTCCCACCAGGCACAGGAAGGATTCTCGCCCCCAAGGTTCCATCAGGTCAGAGGCATTTGGGCACTCTGGGAAGTCCCCGAGATGGCTCCAGCTCAAGGGAGGATAGGGCTTGGGCAGCTCCTGGGAGGCGTCAGCAGCTTGTGGGACAAGGAGCCCGGTCTGGCTCACATGCTCAGGGAACAGCCGATCGCCAGCACTGGGGTCAGGAAGGAATTTTTTCTCCCGGGGCAGATTGGCACTGGTCCCCGGGGGTTTTTTGCCTTCCTCTGCAGCATTGAGCATGACCACTTTGCAGAGCTCCTCTGGGCCCTTTTGGCTCGCTTCCTACCTGCTGCTCAAGCACCAGGAAGATGGCCTCTCGTGCCCTGCAGCTGGGGGGAGGAAGGCTTTTTTTTCCCCCCATGTGGGACACCAAGTGTCTCGGGGGGTTTTTTGCCTTCCTCTGCAGCATTGAGCATGGCCCACTTGCCGCGGCTTCTTTGGGCCATTTTGGCTGGGTGCCTGCTGCTCCACGAGCTGGCCCTAAACTTAGCTAGAACAGCCTACCTAAACCAGCAGACAACAACTAACCTCAGCCAACCTTAAACACCTGAAAACAAGCAACCTTCCAGAACCTAAACCAATCTCAATCTGCCTTCAAAAACTTCAAACTATCAGCCACCAACAACCTAAAAAGCACCTTAAACAATCTACAACAAATTACCTCAACCAACCTAAACCAAACCAAATAAAGCAACCTCAACACCCTCAAACAAATCTACCTAAAACAAATGACCTAAAATATCCTACCGAAAACAACCTAAAACTACAGAAACCAGCATTCCTCAAACAACCTTCAGCAACCCTGATCCAAACAAGCTGAAGACATCTAAACAGACCCACCTTAATCAACCTAAAACAACCCTTCAACAACCTCAAACAACTTCAAAACCACCTCATAAAGCGTAAAACCGCCTGAAACAACCAAGCTCAACTAACCACCTAGACTAAACAACTTCAACCAACCCCCAAAACAGGAAACCAAACAACAGAAGCAACCTGAACAAAATGACCTGAAGCAAGTCACCTAAGCCAAAATAGGACCACCTAAAACAACCAAGCTAAAAACCAGTCTCAACCACACAAAACTTCCACAAACAAGCTAAAACACCCCAAAAAACCTACATGACCAAAAACACCCAACCAACCCAAACCCCGCCCTACCCCATGCAGTGCCTCACTTGGATGTGTCTGCAGTCTTGGAAGCTGCGCTACCCCAGCCAGCTTCTCCTACAAATGCACCTTGAGCTTGTTTTGGAGCTTCTACAAGGGGACTGCAGCTACTGTATACTCTTGACCCACGAACGGTACCCCTCCAACTGGGAAGCTCATCCTCTTGGACTGACCGCCTAGCTTGGGGAAGGACACGCGTGGAGCAGGGAGGGAGGAGGCGGACACCTGCCTAGCCGGCCAGATCAGCCCAATCAACCCTGGCCGATCAATGGGGTGACACGGCTCGCAGACAGATTGCTCTCACATCCAAACCAACCAAATGCAACCTAAACCCAACCAAAACCACCCTCAACCAAACCTCAACCCACCAGCCTAAACAACCCAGCCTAAAGCAACCAGCCAACCTGCAACCGTCAGCCTACCTACCATCAAACAAAGATGAACAACAAAATAAAACTACATTAAAGAAACAAAACCCTGGTCCCACTTTTTTTCTTTGTGTTTTGCGTCCTTGAAAGTCTTCTTGGAGACAAAACCCCCCTGGCATTTCAGGGAAACAGTAGTCTCATCGGTGCTCGATTCATGGTGAGCAAAGAGAATAGAAAAGTTCTGCTCTCTTGGGAGCCTGGACTTCTGCAGGGCAAGCCCTGACCGAGCCCTGAGGGCTCCATCCAGGAGAGCAGCTCTCTGCAGGGCACAGACGGGCACACACACCTACACCACGGCTCAGGCAGGGACCCAAGGCCCCATGGTGAGCTGGGCCCTTGCCACGAGACGGTGGCGGTGGGTGGGGGTCCCAGGGGAGGCCGGTCCCAGCCGCTGAGGCCTAGGAGCACCCCCAGGACCCTGGCAGAAGTAGACTTCCAAACACTTCCTTCCGTGCCTTCGAAATACGTGCTCGCTTAGGGATTGGCAACAGTACTTGTGGCTACATCCACGGCCCTGCTGTGCTTGCTCACCATACCAAGTGCAGGCTCCCTGGAGGAATGCTTGCTTTCTCCTCGTTGCACTGAGGAAAAGGAGATGTTCCAGGAGGCAGCAGACGTGCCCGCAGCAGCCGGGTCCCTGAGCGCTGGGAGAGGCGGCTGAGCTGCCGGGGACTCCGGCTTCTCCAAGGGTCCAGCCCAGCTGGCAGCTCTGCCAGGGCTCTCTCCTACACGCAGCCACCTCACCTCAGGAAACATCCCCAGCTTTGGGACCTCTTGGCTCTTGCCTCCTCTCGTGCACTAACAGTGGACAAGGCACAGAGTGAAAAGGTGGCCATGACGGGGACTGCCCAACCTGCCGGCACAGAGACGGGTGGCATCGCACGCACACACGGGCCTGTTCTCATCAGCCTCGCTCCCCCACAAGTCACACTAAACCCAACGCAATCAAGCTTCACCTTTTTATTCAAGATGCCACCTGCAATTCGCAGGAAAAGCAGCAAGATAGCAACGTTGTGTCCATTCGAAAACTCTCTGTGTCTGGCCAGGGCAGACTGTTTCTTAACTATCCATTAAGTAGCGGCTGCTTCCAGCAACAGCAAGCCCTCCAAAGCACGATGTAGAGAGAGCACCATGGTGCTTTACAAGCCCTATCATGCTTGTCAACAAAATGCGTCACTGGACTGCATGCGTGAAAAAGATTGCACTGTTACCTTCTCCCCATCACATACTGTCCAGAGCTGCACGAGAAGGCCCGACAGAAGGCACCTTCGTGGAATCCAACGGGAGGTCGTCACGGGCAGTATCGCTACCGGAAGGAAGGCTGGGCCGGCAACAAACCCGCACGGTATTTTTGCCAGAAAGGGACACAATTAGGTTGATTAGTCCCCTATCTCGTAGGCACGGGGACTGATCCGGGGCCCCCCAGCACCCCAAAGGCTTCTTCCAAAGGGCGCTGGGCGCAGGGGCGGCGGGCGGGGCTGCACACGGGGGCTCTGTCACCCCCACGTCACAATGCCAGCACCCGGCAACGCTGAGCTCACAATGCCCCGCGCAGGATAAAAAGGAGCAGCCCCCCGTGTCCAGCGCCAGAGCTGGCCCGGCGGCAGCCCCAGCACATCCCAGACGAAGCACCTGGGGAGCTGGCTGGCGGAATCCCAGGGCAGCGGCTGAGGAAGGAAGACCCTGGATGAAGCTACGGGAGGTTCTCCACTGCAAGACCATCTCCTGGCAGGGCCACTTCCCAAACTCATCTGATGCATGGAAATCCTTTTCCACTGGCTACCCGTGGCAAGACCAAGGGAATTCCTTCTTGAGGAGCACTGCAGAGCTCACCATCATCATGCCCTGCAGAGCCAGGGGCAGTAGCTCTAAGAAGCGGGATGCCCAGATGTTGCAAGGGGGCCCAGGGCTCTCACCCGCATCAGAAGCTACGTGCCTCCTTGCCACAAGGTGACGGAGCAAGTGCCCAAGATGGGGCACGCTTCAGGTTATTCCATGCCTTTTGTTAGTGCAGGGATGGGAAGCAACGACATCCGAAATTTCCTCAGCGTCTGCTACTGCTAGGGAAAGGAGGAGGTAGGAACAGAAGGAGAGGAGAGAAGACTTCAGCTGGAAGGGACCTACAGTCACCATCTAGTCCAAATGCCTGACCACTTCGGGGCTGGCCAAAAGTTGAAACATGCTATTAAGGGCATCGGCCAAATGCCTCTTCAACACTGACAGGCATGGGGCATCGCCCACCTGGGCTCCGGGAGCCCTGTTCCAGGCTTTGACCACCCTCTTGGGAAAGAAAACTTTCCTCTTGTCAAGTCCAAAGCTCCCCTGATGGATGGATGGATGGATGGATGGATGGATGCAGCTTTGAGCCTTCTGCTATCGGCTGCCGGGAAGAAGGGATCAGCAGCTCCCTCTCCACTTTCCCTCCACGGAAGCTATAGAGAGCAACGAGGTCGCCTCTCAGCCTCCATCTCTCCAAACTAGACACATCCCAGGTCCTCAGCATCCATGAACCAGAAGAAGCTCTTCCCTCACAGTGGACTTCTACAGCCCCCACACTCCCTCCCAGCTGAAGCTCTGACACAGGAGAAATCCCCTCCATCAAGAAAGCCCGCCTGAAGATCTACAGCCTAGAAACAGGGAATACAGCGTCACGTGGAGCACCAGCAGTTTCCGGCACTGCTTGCACACAGCAGAGTAGGAAAAATGCTCCTGGAGGCACAAGTAGGTCACAGCCCGACTGTGAGCCACAAATGTGATACAGGCAAATGCATTCTGCTGTGTCAGACAAGGCATTGCCAGAGGAAAGGCAAGCCTGGTGCAGAGCCCCGCTGAGAACTCGCCTGGACGACTACGGACATTTCTCGTTCCTCGGCTTCAGGAAAGATCAAGTCCATCTGCGATGAAAGCAAACCAAGACTACGTAGCTGGTGAGGATCACGGAGGGCCTACAGAAGAAGACAACAGCTGCAAGGAGCAAGACCAAGCCTGAGAGGGCTGGCATGACCCTCAAGCAAGATAGCAAGGATGAAAGCCAAAGGAGGAAAAGAGCTATCGAGTGCAAGCAACGACAGGGTCAACAGCACAAAACCATTCGAGACTTCTTCCCAAGCAGACAACCTCACCATCAACGACAGCGTAGCATCACGTATCACTTGCTGCATTGGGAAGGAATGGCACAGGGACTGCCAGGGCCACCTTCCAAGCTTATCTGATGGCTGGCTGGCTGGCTGGCAAGCCTTTTCAGGTGCATAGCAGTGGCAAGACAAAAGGAATGCCTTCTTGAAGAGCACTGCAGAGCTCACCATCCTCATCCCATGCGCAGACAGGCTCAGGAGCCATCAGAAATAGGATACAGAGGGCTTGCAAGGGGTTGCAGTGCTTTGGAGCACCCACTGGTGTCCCACCAGGCACAGGAAGGATTCTCGCCCCCAAGGTCCATCAGGTCAGAGGCATTTGGGCACTCTGGGAAGTCCCCGAGACGGCTCCAGCTCAAGGGAGGATAGGGCTAGGGCAGCTCCTGGGAGGCGTCAGCAGCTTGTGGGACAAGGAGCCCGGTCTGGCTCACATGCTCAGGGAACAGCCGATCGCCAGCACTGGGGTCAGGAAGGAATTTTTTCTCCCGGGGCAGATTGGCACTGGTCCCCGGGGGTTTTTTGCCTTCCTCTGCAGCATTGAGCATGACCACTTTGCAGAGCTCCTCTGGGCCCTTTTGGCTCGCTTCCTACCTGCTGCTCAAGCACCAGGAAGATGGCCTCTCGTGCCCTGCAGCTGGGGGGAGGAAGGCTTTTTTTTCCCCTCATGCGGGACACCAAGTGTCTCGGGGGGTTTTTTGCCTTCCTCTGCAGCATTGAGCATGGCCCACTTGCCGCGGCTTCTTTGGGCCATTTTGGCTGGGTGCCTGCTGCTCCACGAGCTGGCCCTAAACTTAGCTAGAACAGCCTACCTAAACCAGCAGAGAACAACTAACCTCAGCCAACCTTAAACACCTGAAAACAAGCAACCTTCCAGAACCTAAACCAATCTCAATCTGCCTTCAAAAACTTCAAACTATCAGCCACCAACAACCTAAAAAGCACCTTAAACAATCTACAACAAATTACCTCAACCAACCTAAACCAAACCAAATAAAGCAACCTCAACACCCTCAAACAAATCTACCTAAAACAAATGACCTAAAATATCCTACCGAAAACAACCTAAAACTACAGAAACCAGCATTCCTCAAACAACCTTCAGCAACCCTGATCCAAACAAGCTGAAGACATCTAAACAGACCCACCTTAATCAACCTAAAACAACCCTTCAACAACCTCAAACAACTTCAAAACCACCTCATAAAGCGTAAAACCGCCTGAAACAACCAAGCTCAACTAACCACCTAGACTAAACAACTTCAACCAACCCCCAAAACAGGAAACCAAACAACAGAAGCAACCTGAACAAAATGACCTGAAGCAAGTCACCTAAGCCAAAATAGGACCACCTAAAACAACCAAGCTAAAAACCAGTCTCAACCACACAAAACTTCCACAAACAAGCTAAAACACCCCAAAAAACCTACATGACCAAAAACACCCAACCAACCCAAACCCCGCCCTACCCCATGCAGTGCCTCACTTGGATGTGTCTGCAGTCTTGGAAGCTGCGCTACCCCAGCCAGCTTCTCCTACAAATGCACCTTGAGCTTGTTTTGGAGCTTCTACAAGGGGACTGCAGCTACTGTATACTCTTGACCCACGAACGGTACCCCTCCAACTGGGAAGCTCATCCTCTTGGACTGACCGCCTAGCTTGGGGAAGGACACGCGTGGAGCAGGGAGGGAGGAGGCGGACACCTGCCTAGCCGGCCAGATCAGCCCAATCAACCCTGGCCGATCAATGGGGTGACACGGCTCGCAGACAGATTGCTCTCACATCCAAACCAACCAAATGCAACCTAAACCCAACCAAAACCACCCTCAACCAAACCTCAACCCACCAGCCTAAACAACCCAGCCTAAAGCAACCAGCCAACCTGCAACCGTCAGCCTACCTACCATCAAACAAAGATGAACAACAAAATAAAACTACATTAAAGAAACAAAACCCTGGTCCCACTTTTTTTCTTTGTGTTTTGCGTCCTTGAAAGTCTTCTTGGAGACAAAACCCCCCTGGCATTTCAGGGAAACAGTAGTCTCATCGGTGCTCGATTCATGGTGAGCAAAGAGAATAGAAAAGTTCTGCTCTCTTGGGAGCCTGGACTTCTGCAGGGCAAGCCCTGACCGAGCCCTGAGGGCTCCATCCAGGAGAGCAGCTCTCTGCAGGGCACAGACGGGCACACACACCTACACCACGGCTCAGGCAGGGACCCAAGGCCCCATGGTGAGCTGGGCCCTTGCCAGGAGACGGTGGCGGTGGGTGGGGGTCCCAGGGGAGGCCGGTCCCAGCCGCTGAGGCCTAGGAGCACCCCCAGGACCCTGGCAGAAGTAGACTTCCAAACACTTCCTTCCGTGCCTTCGAAATACGTGCTCGCTTAGGGATTGGCAACAGTACTTGTGGCTACATCCACGGCCCTGCTGTGCTTGCTCACCATACCAAGTGCAGGCTCCCTGGAGGAATGCTTGCTTTCTCCTCGTTGCACTGAGGAAAAGGAGATGTTCCAGGAGGCAGCAGACGTGCCCGCAGCAGCCGGGTCCCTGAGCGCTGGGAGAGGCGGCTGAGCTGCCGGGGACTTCGGCTTCTCCAAGGGTCCAGCCCAGCTGGCAGCTCTGCCAGGGCTCTCTCCTACACGCAGCCACCTCACCTCAGGAAACATCCCCAGCTTTGGGACCTCTTGGCTCTTGCCTCCTCTCGTGCACTAACAGTGGACAAGGCACAGAGTGAAAAGGTGGCCATGACGGGGACTGCCCAACCTGCCGGCACAGAGACGGGTGGCATCGCACGCACACACGGGCCTGTTCTCATCAGCCTCGCTCCCCCACAAGTCACACTAAACCCAACGCAATCAAGCTTCACCTTTTTATTCAAGATGCCACCTGCAATTCGCAGGAAAAGCAGCAAGATAGCAACGTTGTGTCCATTCGAAAACTCTCTGTGTCTGGCCAGGGCAGACTGTTTCTTAACTATCCATTAAGTAGCGGCTGCTTCCAGCAACAGCAAGCCCTCCAAAGCACGATGTAGAGAGAGCACCATGGTGCTTTACAAGCCCTATCATGCTTGTCAACAAAATGCGTCACTGGACTGCATGCGTGAAAAAGATTGCACTGTTACCTTCTCCCCATCACATACTGTCCAGAGCTGCACGAGAAGGGCCGATTTGCAAACTGGCCCAGAGCCAACACTTTGCCGTGGAAGCCACGGTCAGAGGGCACGGCTAGGAAGGTCCCAGTGTTAAACAGCCAAGGAGAGAAAACCCGCTGAGTCCCCAAACCCATCGGTGCCAAAACACCCACTGAGGCGGGAGCTGTCTACGGCAGAGAAAGTCAAAACAGAGCGAGACATCGCCCCAGGTGCCCGACAGAAGGCACCTTCGTGGAATCCAACGGGAGGTCGTCACGGGCAGTATCGCTACCGGAAGGAAGGCTGGGCCGGCAACAAACCCGCACGGTATTTTTGCCAGAAAGGGACACAATTAGGTTGATTAGTCCCCTATCTCGTAGGCACGGGGACTGATCCGGGGCCCCCCAGCACCCCAAAGGCTTCTTCCAAAGGGCGCTGGGCGCAGGGGCGGCGGGCGGGGCTGCACACGGGGGCTCTGTCACCCCCACGTCACAATGCCAGCACCCGGCAACGCTGAGCTCACAATGCCCCGCGCAGGATAAAAAGGAGCAGCCCCCCGTGTCCAGCGCCAGAGCTGGCCCGGCGGCAGCCCCAGCACATCCCAGACGAAGCACCTGGGGAGCTGGCTGGCGGAATCCCAGGGCAGCGGCTGAGGAAGGAAGACCCTGGATGAAGCTACGGGAGGTTCTCCACTGCAAGACCATCTCCTGGCAGGGCCACTTCCCAAACTCATCTGATGCATGGAAATCCTTTTCCACTGGCTACCCGTGGCAAGACCAAGGGAATTCCTTCTTGAGGAGCACTGCAGAGCTCACCATCATCATGCCCTGCAGAGCCAGGGGCAGTAGCTCTAAGAAGCGGGATGCCCAGATGTTGCAAGGGGGCCCAGGGCTCTCACCCGCATCAGAAGCTACGTGCCTCCTTGCCACAAGGTGACGGAGCAAGTGCCCAAGATGGGGCACGCTTCAGGTTATTCCATGCCTTTTGTTAGTGCAGGGATGGGAAGCAACGACATCCGAAATTTCCTCAGCGTCTGCTACTGCTAGGGAAAGGAGGAGGTAGGAACAGAAGGAGAGGAGAGAAGACTTCAGCTGGAAGGGACCTACAGTCACCATCTAGTCCAAATGCCTGACCACTTCGGGGCTGGCCAAAAGTTGAAACATGCTATTAAGGGCATCGGCCAAATGCCTCTTCAACACTGACAGGCATGGGGCATCGCCCACCTGGGCTCCGGGAGCCCTGTTCCAGGCTTTGACCACCCTCTTGGGAAAGAAAACTTTCCTCTTGTCAAGTCCAAAGCTCCCCTGATGGATGGATGGATGGATGGATGGATGGATGCAGCTTTGAGCCTTCTGCTATCGGCTGCCGGGAAGAAGGGATCAGCAGCTCCCTCTCCACTTTCCCTCCACGGAAGCTATAGAGAGCAACGAGGTCGCCTCTCAGCCTCCATCTCTCCAAACTAGACACATCCCAGGTCCTCAGCATCCATGAACCAGAAGAAGCTCTTCCCTCACAGTGGACTTCTACAGCCCCCACACTCCCTCTCAGCTGAAGCTCTGACACAGGAGAAATCCCCTCCATCAAGAAAGCCCGCCTGAAGATCTACAGCCTAGAAACAGGGAATACAGCGTCACGTGGAGCACCAGCAGTTTCCGGCACTGCTTGCACACAGCAGAGTAGGAAAAATGCTCCTGGAGGCACAAGTAGGTCACAGCCCGACTGTGAGCCACAAATGTGATACAGGCAAATGCATTCTGCTGTGTCAGACAAGGCATTGCCAGAGGAAAGGCAAGCCTGGTGCAGAGCCCCGCTGAGAACTCGCCTGGACGACTACGGACATTTCTCGTTCCTCGGCTTCAGGAAAGATCAAGTCCATCTGCGATGAAAGCAAACCAAGACTACGTAGCTGGTGAGGATCACGGAGGGCCTACAGAAGAAGACAACAGCTGCAAGGAGCAAGACCAAGCCTGAGAGGGCTGGCATGACCCTCAAGCAAGATAGCAAGGATGAAAGCCAAAGGAGGAAAAGAGCTATCGAGTGCAAGCAACGACAGGGTCAACAGCACAAAACCATTCGAGACTTCTTCCCAAGCAGACAACCTCACCATCAACGACAGCGTAGCATCACGTATCACTTGCTGCATTGGGAAGGAATGGCACAGGGACTGCCAGGGCCACCTTCCAAGCTTATCTGATGGCTGGCTGGCTGGCTGGCAAGCCTTTTCAGGTGCATAGCAGTGGCAAGACAAAAGGAATGCCTTCTTGAAGAGCACTGCAGAGCTCACCATCCTCATCCCATGCGCAGACAGGCTCAGGAGCCATCAGAAATAGGATACAGAGGGCTTGCAAGGGGTTGCAGTGCTTTGGAGCACCCACTGGTGTCCCACCAGGCACAGGAAGGATTCTCGCCCCCAAGGTCCATCAGGTCAGAGGCATTTGGGCACTCTGGGAAGTCCCCGAGACGGCTCCAGCTCAAGGGAGGATAGGGCTAGGGCAGCTCCTGGGAGGCGTCAGCAGCTTGTGGGACAAGGAGCCCGGTCTGGCTCACATGCTCAGGGAACAGCCGATCGCCAGCACTGGGGTCAGGAAGGAATTTTTTCTCCCGGGGCAGATTGGCACTGGTCCCCGGGGGTTTTTTGCCTTCCTCTGCAGCATTGAGCATGACCACTTTGCAGAGCTCCTCTGGGCCCTTTTGGCTCGCTTCCTACCTGCTGCTCAAGCACCAGGAAGATGGCCTCTCGTGCCCTGCAGCTGGGGGGAGGAAGGCTTTTTTTTCCCCTCATGCGGGACACCAAGTGTCTCGGGGGGTTTTTTGCCTTCCTCTGCAGCATTGAGCATGGCCCACTTGCCGCGGCTTCTTTGGGCCATTTTGGCTGGGTGCCTGCTGCTCCACGAGCTGGCCCTAAACTTAGCTAGAACAGCCTACCTAAACCAGCAGACAACAACTAACCTCAGCCAACCTTAAACACCTGAAAACAAGCAACCTTCCAGAACCTAAACCAATCTCAATCTGCCTTCAAAAACTTCAAACTATCAGCCACCAACAACCTAAAAAGCACCTTAAACAATCTACAACAAATTACCTCAACCAACCTAAACCAAACCAAATAAAGCAACCTCAACACCCTCAAACAAATCTACCTAAAACAAATGACCTAAAATATCCTACCGAAAACAACCTAAAACTACAGAAACCAGCATTCCTCAAACAACCTTCAGCAACCCTGATCCAAACAAGCTGAAGACATCTAAACAGACCCACCTTAATCAACCTAAAACAACCCTTCAACAACCTCAAACAACTTCAAAACCACCTCATAAAGCGTAAAACCGCCTGAAACAACCAAGCTCAACTAACCACCTAGACTAAACAACTTCAACCAACCCCCAAAACAGGAAACCAAACAACAGAAGCAACCTGAACAAAATGACCTGAAGCAAGTCACCTAAGCCAAAATAGGACCACCTAAAACAACCAAGCTAAAAACCAGTCTCAACCACACAAAACTTCCACAAACAAGCTAAAACACCCCAAAAAACCTACATGACCAAAAACACCCAACCAACCCAAACCCCGCCCTACCCCATGCAGTGCCTCACTTGGATGTGTCTGCAGTCTTGGAAGCTGCGCTACCCCAGCCAGCTTCTCCTACAAATGCACCTTGAGCTTGTTTTGGAGCTTCTACAAGGGGACTGCAGCTACTGTATACTCTTGACCCACGAACGGTACCCCTCCAACTGGGAAGCTCATCCTCTTGGACTGACCGCCTAGCTTGGGGAAGGACACGCGTGGAGCAGGGAGGGAGGAGGCGGACACCTGCCTAGCCGGCCAGATCAGCCCAATCAACCCTGGCCGATCAATGGGGTGACACGGCTCGCAGACAGATTGCTCTCACATCCAAACCAACCAAATGCAACCTAAACCCAACCAAAACCACCCTCAACCAAACCTCAACCCACCAGCCTAAACAACCCAGCCTAAAGCAACCAGCCAACCTGCAACCGTCAGCCTACCTACCATCAAACAAAGATGAACAACAAAATAAAACTACATTAAAGAAACAAAACCCTGGTCCCACTTTTTTTCTTTGTGTTTTGCGTCCTTGAAAGTCTTCTTGGAGACAAAACCCCCCTGGCATTTCAGGGAAACAGTAGTCTCATCGGTGCTCGATTCATGGTGAGCAAAGAGAATAGAAAAGTTCTGCTCTCTTGGGAGCCTGGACTTCTGCAGGGCAAGCCCTGACCGAGCCCTGAGGGCTCCATCCAGGAGAGCAGCTCTCTGCAGGGCACAGACGGGCACACACACCTACACCACGGCTCAGGCAGGGACCCAAGGCCCCATGGTGAGCTGGGCCCTTGCCAGGAGACGGTGGCGGTGGGTGGGGGTCCCAGGGGAGGCCGGTCCCAGCCGCTGAGGCCTAGGAGCACCCCCAGGACCCTGGCAGAAGTAGACTTCCAAACACTTCCTTCCGTGCCTTCGAAATACGTGCTCGCTTAGGGATTGGCAACAGTACTTGTGGCTACATCCACGGCCCTGCTGTGCTTGCTCACCATACCAAGTGCAGGCTCCCTGGAGGAATGCTTGCTTTCTCCTCGTTGCACTGAGGAAAAGGAGATGTTCCAGGAGGCAGCAGACGTGCCCGCAGCAGCCGGGTCCCTGAGCGCTGGGAGAGGCGGCTGAGCTGCCGGGGACTCCGGCTTCTCCAAGGGTCCAGCCCAGCTGGCAGCTCTGCCAGGGCTCTCTCCTACACGCAGCCACCTCACCTCAGGAAACATCCCCAGCTTTGGGACCTCTTGGCTCTTGCCTCCTCTCGTGCACTAACAGTGGACAAGGCACAGAGTGAAAAGGTGGCCATGACGGGGACTGCCCAACCTGCCGGCACAGAGACGGGTGGCATCGCACGCACACACGGGCCTGTTCTCATCAGCCTCGCTCCCCCACAAGTCACACTAAACCCAACGCAATCAAGCTTCACCTTTTTATTCAAGATGCCACCTGCAATTCGCAGGAAAAGCAGCAAGATAGCAACGTTGTGTCCATTCGAAAACTCTCTGTGTCTGGCCAGGGCAGACTGTTTCTTAACTATCCATTAAGTAGCGGCTGCTTCCAGCAACAGCAAGCCCTCCAAAGCACGATGTAGAGAGAGCACCATGGTGCTTTACAAGCCCTATCATGCTTGTCAACAAAATGCGTCACTGGACTGCATGCGTGAAAAAGATTGCACTGTTACCTTCTCCCCATCACATACTGTCCAGAGCTGCACGAGAAGGGCCGATTTGCAAACTGGCCCAGAGCCAACACTTTGCCGTGGAAGCCACGGTCAGAGGGCACGGCTAGGAAGGTCCCAGTGTTAAACAGCCAAGGAGAGAAAACCCGCTGAGTCCCCAAACCCATCGGTGCCAAAACACCCACTGAGGCGGGAGCTGTCTACGGCAGAGAAAGTCAAAACAGAGCGAGACATCGCCCCAGGTGCCCGACAGAAGGCACCTTCGTGGAATCCAACGGGAGGTCGTCACGGGCAGTATCGCTACCGGAAGGAAGGCTGGGCCGGCAACAAACCCGCACGGTATTTTTGCCAGAAAGGGACACAATTAGGTTGATTAGTCCCCTATCTCGTAGGCACGGGGACTGATCCGGGGCCCCCCAGCACCCCAAAGGCTTCTTCCAAAGGGCGCTGGGCGCAGGGGCGGCGGGCGGGGCTGCACACGGGGGCTCTGTCACCCCCACGTCACAATGCCAGCACCCGGCAACGCTGAGCTCACAATGCCCCGCGCAGGATAAAAAGGAGCAGCCCCCCGTGTCCAGCGCCAGAGCTGGCCCGGCGGCAGCCCCAGCACATCCCAGACGAAGCACCTGGGGAGCTGGCTGGCGGAATCCCAGGGCAGCGGCTGAGGAAGGAAGACCCTGGATGAAGCTACGGGAGGTTCTCCACTGCAAGACCATCTCCTGGCAGGGCCACTTCCCAAACTCATCTGATGCATGGAAATCCTTTTCCACTGGCTACCCGTGGCAAGACCAAGGGAATTCCTTCTTGAGGAGCACTGCAGAGCTCACCATCATCATGCCCTGCAGAGCCAGGGGCAGTAGCTCTAAGAAGCGGGATGCCCAGATGTTGCAAGGGGGCCCAGGGCTCTCACCCGCATCAGAAGCTACGTGCCTCCTTGCCACAAGGTGACGGAGCAAGTGCCCAAGATGGGGCACGCTTCAGGTTATTCCATGCCTTTTGTTAGTGCAGGGATGGGAAGCAACGACATCCGAAATTTCCTCAGCGTCTGCTACTGCTAGGGAAAGGAGGAGGTAGGAACAGAAGGAGAGGAGAGAAGACTTCAGCTGGAAGGGACCTACAGTCACCATCTAGTCCAAATGCCTGACCACTTCGGGGCTGGCCAAAAGTTGAAACATGCTATTAAGGGCATCGGCCAAATGCCTCTTCAACACTGACAGGCATGGGGCATCGCCCACCTGGGCTCCGGGAGCCCTGTTCCAGGCTTTGACCACCCTCTTGGGAAAGAAAACTTTCCTCTTGTCAAGTCCAAAGCTCCCCTGATGGATGGATGGATGGATGGATGGATGGATGCAGCTTTGAGCCTTCTGCTATCGGCTGCCGGGAAGAAGGGATCAGCAGCTCCCTCTCCACTTTCCCTCCACGGAAGCTATAGAGAGCAACGAGGTCGCCTCTCAGCCTCCATCTCTCCAAACTAGACACATCCCAGGTCCTCAGCATCCATGAACCAGAAGAAGCTCTTCCCTCACAGTGGACTTCTACAGCCCCCACACTCCCTCTCAGCTGAAGCTCTGACACAGGAGAAATCCCCTCCATCAAGAAAGCCCGCCTGAAGATCTACAGCCTAGAAACAGGGAATACAGCGTCACGTGGAGCACCAGCAGTTTCCGGCACTGCTTGCACACAGCAGAGTAGGAAAAATGCTCCTGGAGGCACAAGTAGGTCACAGCCCGACTGTGAGCCACAAATGTGATACAGGCAAATGCATTCTGCTGTGTCAGACAAGGCATTGCCAGAGGAAAGGCAAGCCTGGTGCAGAGCCCCGCTGAGAACTCGCCTGGACGACTACGGACATTTCTCGTTCCTCGGCTTCAGGAAAGATCAAGTCCATCTGCGATGAAAGCAAACCAAGACTACGTAGCTGGTGAGGATCACGGAGGGCCTACAGAAGAAGACAACAGCTGCAAGGAGCAAGACCAAGCCTGAGAGGGCTGGCATGACCCTCAAGCAAGATAGCAAGGATGAAAGCCAAAGGAGGAAAAGAGCTATCGAGTGCAAGCAACGACAGGGTCAACAGCACAAAACCATTCGAGACTTCTTCCCAAGCAGACAACCTCACCATCAACGACAGCGTAGCATCACGTATCACTTGCTGCATTGGGAAGGAATGGCACAGGGACTGCCAGGGCCACCTTCCAAGCTTATCTGATGGCTGGCTGGCTGGCTGGCAAGCCTTTTCAGGTGCATAGCAGTGGCAAGACAAAAGGAATGCCTTCTTGAAGAGCACTGCAGAGCTCACCATCCTCATCCCATGCGCAGACAGGCTCAGGAGCCATCAGAAATAGGATACAGAGGGCTTGCAAGGGGTTGCAGTGCTTTGGAGCACCCACTGGTGTCCCACCAGGCACAGGAAGGATTCTCGCCCCCAAGGTCCATCAGGTCAGAGGCATTTGGGCACTCTGGGAAGTCCCCGAGACGGCTCCAGCTCAAGGGAGGATAGGGCTAGGGCAGCTCCTGGGAGGCGTCAGCAGCTTGTGGGACAAGGAGCCCGGTCTGGCTCACATGCTCAGGGAACAGCCGATCGCCAGCACTGGGGTCAGGAAGGAATTTTTTCTCCCGGGGCAGATTGGCACTGGTCCCCGGGGGTTTTTTGCCTTCCTCTGCAGCATTGAGCATGACCACTTTGCAGAGCTCCTCTGGGCCCTTTTGGCTCGCTTCCTACCTGCTGCTCAAGCACCAGGAAGATGGCCTCTCGTGCCCTGCAGCTGGGGGGAGGAAGGCTTTTTTTTCCCCTCATGCGGGACACCAAGTGTCTCGGGGGGTTTTTTGCCTTCCTCTGCAGCATTGAGCATGGCCCACTTGCCGCGGCTTCTTTGGGCCATTTTGGCTGGGTGCCTGCTGCTCCACGAGCTGGCCCTAAACTTAGCTAGAACAGCCTACCTAAACCAGCAGACAACAACTAACCTCAGCCAACCTTAAACACCTGAAAACAAGCAACCTTCCAGAACCTAAACCAATCTCAATCTGCCTTCAAAAACTTCAAACTATCAGCCACCAACAACCTAAAAAGCACCTTAAACAATCTACAACAAATTACCTCAACCAACCTAAACCAAACCAAATAAAGCAACCTCAACACCCTCAAACAAATCTACCTAAAACAAATGACCTAAAATATCCTACCGAAAACAACCTAAAACTACAGAAACCAGCATTCCTCAAACAACCTTCAGCAACCCTGATCCAAACAAGCTGAAGACATCTAAACAGACCCACCTTAATCAACCTAAAACAACCCTTCAACAACCTCAAACAACTTCAAAACCACCTCATAAAGCGTAAAACCGCCTGAAACAACCAAGCTCAACTAACCACCTAGACTAAACAACTTCAACCAACCCCCAAAACAGGAAACCAAACAACAGAAGCAACCTGAACAAAATGACCTGAAGCAAGTCACCTAAGCCAAAATAGGACCACCTAAAACAACCAAGCTAAAAACCAGTCTCAACCACACAAAACTTCCACAAACAAGCTAAAACACCCCAAAAAACCTACATGACCAAAAACACCCAACCAACCCAAACCCCGCCCTACCCCATGCAGTGCCTCACTTGGATGTGTCTGCAGTCTTGGAAGCTGCGCTACCCCAGCCAGCTTCTCCTACAAATGCACCTTGAGCTTGTTTTGGAGCTTCTACAAGGGGACTGCAGCTACTGTATACTCTTGACCCACGAACGGTACCCCTCCAACTGGGAAGCTCATCCTCTTGGACTGACCGCCTAGCTTGGGGAAGGACACGCGTGGAGCAGGGAGGGAGGAGGCGGACACCTGCCTAGCCGGCCAGATCAGCCCAATCAACCCTGGCCGATCAATGGGGTGACACGGCTCGCAGACAGATTGCTCTCACATCCAAACCAACCAAATGCAACCTAAACCCAACCAAAACCACCCTCAACCAAACCTCAACCCACCAGCCTAAACAACCCAGCCTAAAGCAACCAGCCAACCTGCAACCGTCAGCCTACCTACCATCAAACAAAGATGAACAACAAAATAAAACTACATTAAAGAAACAAAACCCTGGTCCCACTTTTTTTCTTTGTGTTTTGCGTCCTTGAAAGTCTTCTTGGAGACAAAACCCCCCTGGCATTTCAGGGAAACAGTAGTCTCATCGGTGCTCGATTCATGGTGAGCAAAGAGAATAGAAAAGTTCTGCTCTCTTGGGAGCCTGGACTTCTGCAGGGCAAGCCCTGACCGAGCCCTGAGGGCTCCATCCAGGAGAGCAGCTCTCTGCAGGGCACAGACGGGCACACACACCTACACCACGGCTCAGGCAGGGACCCAAGGCCCCATGGTGAGCTGGGCCCTTGCCAGGAGACGGTGGCGGTGGGTGGGGGTCCCAGGGGAGGCCGGTCCCAGCCGCTGAGGCCTAGGAGCACCCCCAGGACCCTGGCAGAAGTAGACTTCCAAACACTTCCTTCCGTGCCTTCGAAATACGTGCTCGCTTAGGGATTGGCAACAGTACTTGTGGCTACATCCACGGCCCTGCTGTGCTTGCTCACCATACCAAGTGCAGGCTCCCTGGAGGAATGCTTGCTTTCTCCTCGTTGCACTGAGGAAAAGGAGATGTTCCAGGAGGCAGCAGACGTGCCCGCAGCAGCCGGGTCCCTGAGCGCTGGGAGAGGCGGCTGAGCTGCCGGGGACTCCGGCTTCTCCAAGGGTCCAGCCCAGCTGGCAGCTCTGCCAGGGCTCTCTCCTACACGCAGCCACCTCACCTCAGGAAACATCCCCAGCTTTGGGACCTCTTGGCTCTTGCCTCCTCTCGTGCACTAACAGTGGACAAGGCACAGAGTGAAAAGGTGGCCATGACGGGGACTGCCCAACCTGCCGGCACAGAGACGGGTGGCATCGCACGCACACACGGGCCTGTTCTCATCAGCCTCGCTCCCCCACAAGTCACACTAAACCCAACGCAATCAAGCTTCACCTTTTTATTCAAGATGCCACCTGCAATTCGCAGGAAAAGCAGCAAGATAGCAACGTTGTGTCCATTCGAAAACTCTCTGTGTCTGGCCAGGGCAGACTGTTTCTTAACTATCCATTAAGTAGCGGCTGCTTCCAGCAACAGCAAGCCCTCCAAAGCACGATGTAGAGAGAGCACCATGGTGCTTTACAAGCCCTATCATGCTTGTCAACAAAATGCGTCACTGGACTGCATGCGTGAAAAAGATTGCACTGTTACCTTCTCCCCATCACATACTGTCCAGAGCTGCACGAGAAGGGCCGATTTGCAAACTGGCCCAGAGCCAACACTTTGCCGTGGAAGCCACGGTCAGAGGGCACGGCTAGGAAGGTCCCAGTGTTAAACAGCCAAGGAGAGAAAACCCGCTGAGTCCCCAAACCCATCGGTGCCAAAACACCCACTGAGGCGGGAGCTGTCTACGGCAGAGAAAGTCAAAACAGAGCGAGACATCGCCCCAGGTGCCCGACAGAAGGCACCTTCGTGGAATCCAACGGGAGGTCGTCACGGGCAGTATCGCTACCGGAAGGAAGGCTGGGCCGGCAACAAACCCGCACGGTATTTTTGCCAGAAAGGGACACAATTAGGTTGATTAGTCCCCTATCTCGTAGGCACGGGGACTGATCCGGGGCCCCCCAGCACCCCAAAGGCTTCTTCCAAAGGGCGCTGGGCGCAGGGGCGGCGGGCGGGGCTGCACACGGGGGCTCTGTCACCCCCACGTCACAATGCCAGCACCCGGCAACGCTGAGCTCACAATGCCCCGCGCAGGATAAAAAGGAGCAGCCCCCCGTGTCCAGCGCCAGAGCTGGCCCGGCGGCAGCCCCAGCACATCCCAGACGAAGCACCTGGGGAGCTGGCTGGCGGAATCCCAGGGCAGCGGCTGAGGAAGGAAGACCCTGGATGAAGCTACGGGAGGTTCTCCACTGCAAGACCATCTCCTGGCAGGGCCACTTCCCAAACTCATCTGATGCATGGAAATCCTTTTCCACTGGCTACCCGTGGCAAGACCAAGGGAATTCCTTCTTGAGGAGCACTGCAGAGCTCACCATCATCATGCCCTGCAGAGCCAGGGGCAGTAGCTCTAAGAAGCGGGATGCCCAGATGTTGCAAGGGGGCCCAGGGCTCTCACCCGCATCAGAAGCTACGTGCCTCCTTGCCACAAGGTGACGGAGCAAGTGCCCAAGATGGGGCACGCTTCAGGTTATTCCATGCCTTTTGTTAGTGCAGGGATGGGAAGCAACGACATCCGAAATTTCCTCAGCGTCTGCTACTGCTAGGGAAAGGAGGAGGTAGGAACAGAAGGAGAGGAGAGAAGACTTCAGCTGGAAGGGACCTACAGTCACCATCTAGTCCAAATGCCTGACCACTTCGGGGCTGGCCAAAAGTTGAAACATGCTATTAAGGGCATCGGCCAAATGCCTCTTCAACACTGACAGGCATGGGGCATCGCCCACCTGGGCTCCGGGAGCCCTGTTCCAGGCTTTGACCACCCTCTTGGGAAAGAAAACTTTCCTCTTGTCAAGTCCAAAGCTCCCCTGATGGATGGATGGATGGATGGATGGATGGATGCAGCTTTGAGCCTTCTGCTATCGGCTGCCGGGAAGAAGGGATCAGCAGCTCCCTCTCCACTTTCCCTCCACGGAAGCTATAGAGAGCAACGAGGTCGCCTCTCAGCCTCCATCTCTCCAAACTAGACACATCCCAGGTCCTCAGCATCCATGAACCAGAAGAAGCTCTTCCCTCACAGTGGACTTCTACAGCCCCCACACTCCCTCCCAGCTGAAGCTCTGACACAGGAGAAATCCCCTCCATCAAGAAAGCCCGCCTGAAGATCTACAGCCTAGAAACAGGGAATACAGCGTCACGTGGAGCACCAGCAGTTTCCGGCACTGCTTGCACACAGCAGAGTAGGAAAAATGCTCCTGGAGGCACAAGTAGGTCACAGCCCGACTGTGAGCCACAAATGTGATACAGGCAAATGCATTCTGCTGTGTCAGACAAGGCATTGCCAGAGGAAAGGCAAGCCTGGTGCAGAGCCCCGCTGAGAACTCGCCTGGACGACTACGGACATTTCTCGTTCCTCGGCTTCAGGAAAGATCAAGTCCATCTGCGATGAAAGCAAACCAAGACTACGTAGCTGGTGAGGATCACGGAGGGCCTACAGAAGAAGACAACAGCTGCAAGGAGCAAGACCAAGCCTGAGAGGGCTGGCATGACCCTCAAGCAAGATAGCAAGGATGAAAGCCAAAGGAGGAAAAGAGCTATCGAGTGCAAGCAACGACAGGGTCAACAGCACAAAACCATTCGAGACTTCTTCCCAAGCAGACAACCTCACCATCAACGACAGCGTAGCATCACGTATCACTTGCTGCATTGGGAAGGAATGGCACAGGGACTGCCAGGGCCACCTTCCAAGCTTATCTGATGGCTGGCTGGCTGGCTGGCAAGCCTTTTCAGGCGCATAGCAGTGGCAAGACAAAAGGAATGCCTTCTTGAAGAGCACTGCAGAGCTCACCATCCTCATCCCATGCGCAGACAGGCTCAGGAGCCATCAGAAATAGGATACAGAGGGCTTGCAAGGGGTTGCAGTGCTTTGGAGCACCCACTGGTGTCCCACCAGGCACAGGAAGGATTCTCGCCCCCAAGGTCCATCAGGTCAGAGGCATTTGGGCACTCTGGGAAGTCCCCGAGACGGCTCCAGCTCAAGGGAGGATAGGGCTAGGGCAGCTCCTGGGAGGCGTCAGCAGCTTGTGGGACAAGGAGCCCGGTCTGGCTCACATGCTCAGGGAACAGCCGATCGCCAGCACTGGGGTCAGGAAGGAATTTTTTCTCCCGGGGCAGATTGGCACTGGTCCCCGGGGGTTTTTTGCCTTCCTCTGCAGCATTGAGCATGACCACTTTGCAGAGCTCCTCTGGGCCCTTTTGGCTCGCTTCCTACCTGCTGCTCAAGCACCAGGAAGATGGCCTCTCGTGCCCTGCAGCTGGGGGGAGGAAGGCTTTTTTTTCCCCTCATGCGGGACACCAAGTGTCTCGGGGGGTTTTTTGCCTTCCTCTGCAGCATTGAGCATGGCCCACTTGCCGCGGCTTCTTTGGGCCATTTTGGCTGGGTGCCTGCTGCTCCACGAGCTGGCCCTAAACTTAGCTAGAACAGCCTACCTAAACCAGCAGACAACAACTAACCTCAGCCAACCTTAAACACCTGAAAACAAGCAACCTTCCAGAACCTAAACCAATCTCAATCTGCCTTCAAAAACTTCAAACTATCAGCCACCAACAACCTAAAAAGCACCTTAAACAATCTACAACAAATTACCTCAACCAACCTAAACCAAACCAAATAAAGCAACCTCAACACCCTCAAACAAATCTACCTAAAACAAATGACCTAAAATATCCTACCGAAAACAACCTAAAACTACAGAAACCAGCATTCCTCAAACAACCTTCAGCAACCCTGATCCAAACAAGCTGAAGACATCTAAACAGACCCACCTTAATCAACCTAAAACAACCCTTCAACAACCTCAAACAACTTCAAAACCACCTCATAAAGCGTAAAACCGCCTGAAACAACCAAGCTCAACTAACCACCTAGACTAAACAACTTCAACCAACCCCCAAAACAGGAAACCAAACAACAGAAGCAACCTGAACAAAATGACCTGAAGCAAGTCACCTAAGCCAAAATAGGACCACCTAAAACAACCAAGCTAAAAACCAGTCTCAACCACACAAAACTTCCACAAACAAGCTAAAACACCCCAAAAAACCTACATGACCAAAAACACCCAACCAACCCAAACCCCGCCCTACCCCATGCAGTGCCTCACTTGGATGTGTCTGCAGTCTTGGAAGCTGCGCTACCCCAGCCAGCTTCTCCTATAAATGCACCTTGAGCTTGTTTTGGAGCTTCTACAAGGGGACTGCAGCTACTGTATACTCTTGACCCACGAACGGTACCCCTCCAACTGGGAAGCTCATCCTCTTGGACTGACCGCCTAGCTTGGGGAAGGACACGCGTGGAGCAGGGAGGGAGGAGGCGGACACCTGCCTAGCCGGCCAGATCAGCCCAATCAACCCTGGCCGATCAATGGGGTGACACGGCTCGCAGACAGATTGCTCTCACATCCAAACCAACCAAATGCAACCTAAACCCAACCAAAACCACCCTCAACCAAACCTCAACCCACCAGCCTAAACAACCCAGCCTAAAGCAACCAGCCAACCTGCAACCGTCAGCCTACCTACCATCAAACAAAGATGAACAACAAAATAAAACTACATTAAAGAAACAAAACCCTGGTCCCACTTTTTTTCTTTGTGTTTTGCGTCCTTGAAAGTCTTCTTGGAGACAAAACCCCCCTGGCATTTCAGGGAAACAGTAGTCTCATCGGTGCTCGATTCATGGTGAGCAAAGAGAATAGAAAAGTTCTGCTCTCTTGGGAGCCTGGACTTCTGCAGGGCAAGCCCTGACCGAGCCCTGAGGGCTCCATCCAGGAGAGCAGCTCTCTGCAGGGCACAGACGGGCACACACACCTACACCACGGCTCAGGCAGGGACCCAAGGCCCCATGGTGAGCTGGGCCCTTGCCAGGAGACGGTGGCGGTGGGTGGGGGTCCCAGGGGAGGCCGGTCCCAGCCGCTGAGGCCTAGGAGCACCCCCAGGACCCTGGCAGAAGTAGACTTCCAAACACTTCCTTCCGTGCCTTCGAAATACGTGCTCGCTTAGGGATTGGCAACAGTACTTGTGGCTACATCCACGGCCCTGCTGTGCTTGCTCACCATACCAAGTGCAGGCTCCCTGGAGGAATGCTTGCTTTCTCCTCGTTGCACTGAGGAAAAGGAGATGTTCCAGGAGGCAGCAGACGTGCCCGCAGCAGCCGGGTCCCTGAGCGCTGGGAGAGGCGGCTGAGCTGCCGGGGACTCCGGCTTCTCCAAGGGTCCAGCCCAGCTGGCAGCTCTGCCAGGGCTCTCTCCTACACGCAGCCACCTCACCTCAGGAAACATCCCCAGCTTTGGGACCTCTTGGCTCTTGCCTCCTCTCGTGCACTAACAGTGGACAAGGCACAGAGTGAAAAGGTGGCCATGACGGGGACTGCCCAACCTGCCGGCACAGAGACGGGTGGCATCGCACGCACACACGGGCCTGTTCTCATCAGCCTCGCTCCCCCACAAGTCACACTAAACCCAACGCAATCAAGCTTCACCTTTTTATTCAAGATGCCACCTGCAATTCGCAGGAAAAGCAGCAAGATAGCAACGTTGTGTCCATTCGAAAACTCTCTGTGTCTGGCCAGGGCAGACTGTTTCTTAACTATCCATTAAGTAGCGGCTGCTTCCAGCAACAGCAAGCCCTCCAAAGCACGATGTAGAGAGAGCACCATGGTGCTTTACAAGCCCTATCATGCTTGTCAACAAAATGCGTCACTGGACTGCATGCGTGAAAAAGATTGCACTGTTACCTTCTCCCCATCACATACTGTCCAGAGCTGCACGAGAAGGGCCGATTTGCAAACTGGCCCAGAGCCAACACTTTGCCGTGGAAGCCACGGTCAGAGGGCACGGCTAGGAAGGTCCCGGTGTTAAACAGCCAAGGAGAGAAAACCCGCTGAGTCCCCAAACCCATCGGTGCCAAAACACCCACTGAGGCGGGAGCTGTCTACGGCAGAGAAAGTCAAAACAGAGCGAGACATCGCCCCAGGTGCCCGACAGAAGGCACCTTCGTGGAATCCAACGGGAGGTCGTCACGGGCAGTATCGCTACCGGAAGGAAGGCTGGGCCGGCAACAAACCCGCACGGTATTTTTGCCAGAAAGGGACACAATTAGGTTGATTAGTCCCCTATCTCGTAGGCACGGGGACTGATCCGGGGCCCCCCAGCACCCCAAAGGCTTCTTCCAAAGGGCGCTGGGCGCAGGGGCGGCGGGCGGGGCTGCACACGGGGGCTCTGTCACCCCCACGTCACAATGCCAGCACCCGGCAACGCTGAGCTCACAATGCCCCGCGCAGGATAAAAAGGAGCAGCCCCCCGTGTCCAGCGCCAGAGCGGGCCCGGCGGCAGCCCCAGCACATCCCAGACGAAGCACCTGGGGAGCTGGCTGGCGGAATCCCAGGGCAGCGGCTGAGGAAGGAAGACCCTGGATGAAGCTACGGGAGGTTCTCCACTGCAAGACCATCTCCTGGCAGGGCCACTTCCCAAACTCATCTGATGCATGGAAATCCTTTTCCACTGGCTACCCGTGGCAAGACCAAGGGAATTCCTTCTTGAGGAGCACTGCAGAGCTCACCATCATCATGCCCTGCAGAGCCAGGGGCAGTAGCTCTAAGAAGCGGGATGCCCAGATGTTGCAAGGGGGCCCAGGGCTCTCACCCGCATCAGAAGCTACGTGCCTCCTTGCCACAAGGTGACGGAGCAAGTGCCCAAGATGGGGCACGCTTCAGGTTATTCCATGCCTTTTGTTAGTGCAGGGATGGGAAGCAACGACATCCGAAATTTCCTCAGCGTCTGCTACTGCTAGGGAAAGGAGGAGGTAGGAACAGAAGGAGAGGAGAGAAGACTTCAGCTGGAAGGGACCTACAGTCACCATCTAGTCCAAATGCCTGACCACTTCGGGGCTGGCCAAAAGTTGAAACATGCTATTAAGGGCATCGGCCAAATGCCTCTTCAACACTGACAGGCATGGGGCATCGCCCACCTGGGCTCCGGGAGCCCTGTTCCAGGCTTTGACCACCCTCTTGGGAAAGAAAACTTTCCTCTTGTCAAGTCCAAAGCTCCCCTGATGGATGGATGGATGGATGGATGGATGGATGCAGCTTTGAGCCTTCTGCTATCGGCTGCCGGGAAGAAGGGATCAGCAGCTCCCTCTCCACTTTCCCTCCACGGAAGCTATAGAGAGCAACGAGGTCGCCTCTCAGCCTCCATCTCTCCAAACTAGACACATCCCAGGTCCTCAGCATCCATGAACCAGAAGAAGCTCTTCCCTCACAGTGGACTTCTACAGCCCCCACACTCCCTCCCAGCTGAAGCTCTGACACAGGAGAAATCCCCTCCATCAAGAAAGCCCGCCTGAAGATCTACAGCCTAGAAACAGGGAATACAGCGTCACGTGGAGCACCAGCAGTTTCCGGCACTGCTTGCACACAGCAGAGTAGGAAAAATGCTCCTGGAGGCACAAGTAGGTCACAGCCCGACTGTGAGCCACAAATGTGATACAGGCAAATGCATTCTGCTGTGTCAGACAAGGCATTGCCAGAGGAAAGGCAAGCCTGGTGCAGAGCCCCGCTGAGAACTCGCCTGGACGACTACGGACATTTCTCGTTCCTCGGCTTCAGGAAAGATCAAGTCCATCTGCGATGAAAGCAAACCAAGACTACGTAGCTGGTGAGGATCACGGAGGGCCTACAGAAGAAGACAACAGCTGCAAGGAGCAAGACCAAGCCTGAGAGGGCTGGCATGACCCTCAAGCAAGATAGCAAGGATGAAAGCCAAAGGAGGAAAAGAGCTATCGAGTGCAAGCAACGACAGGGTCAACAGCACAAAACCATTCGAGACTTCTTCCCAAGCAGACAACCTCACCATCAACGACAGCGTAGCATCACGTATCACTTGCTGTAGCATCAAGTATCACTTGCTGCATTGGGAAGGAATGGCACAGGGACTGCCAGGGCCACCTTCCAAGCTTATCTGATGGCTGGCTGGCTGGCTGGCTGGCTGGCTGGCTGGCAAGCCTTTTCAGGTGCATAGCAGTGGCAAGACAAAAGGAATGCCTTCTTGAAGAGCACTGCAGAGCTCACCATCCTCATCCCATGCGCAGACAGGCTCAGGAGCCATCAGAAATAGGATACAGAGGGCTTGCAAGGGGTTGCAGTGCTTTGGAGCACCCACTGGTGTCCCACCAGGCACAGGAAGGATTCTCGCCCCCAAGGTCCATCAGGTCAGAGGCATTTGGGCACTCTGGGAAGTCCCCGAGATGGCTCCAGCTCAAGGGAGGATAGGGCTAGGGCAGCTCCTGGGAGGCGTCAGCAGCTTGTGGGACAAGGAGCCCGGTCTGGCTCACATGCTCAGGGAACAGCCGATCGCCAGCACTGGGGTCAGGAAGGAATTTTTTCTCCCGGGGCAGATTGGCACTGGTCCCCGGGGGTTTTTTGCCTTCCTCTGCAGCATTGAGCATGACCACTTTGCAGAGCTCCTCTGGGCCCTTTTGGCTCGCTTCCTACCTGCTGCTCAAGCACCAGGAAGATGGCCTCTCGTGCCCTGCAGCTGGGGGGAGGAAGGCTTTTTTTTCCCCCCATGTGGGACACCAAGTGTCTCGGGGGGTTTTTTGCCTTCCTCTGCAGCATTGAGCATGGCCCACTTGCCGCGGCTTCTTTGGGCCATTTTGGCTGGGTGCCTGCTGCTCCACGAGCTGGCCCTAAACTTAGCTAGAACAGCCTACCTAAACCAGCAGACAACAACTAACCTCAGCCAACCTTAAACACCTGAAAACAAGCAACCTTCCAGAACCTAAACCAATCTCAATCTGCCTTCAAAAACTTCAAACTATCAGCCACCAACAACCTAAAAAGCACCTTAAACAATCTACAACAAATTACCTCAACCAACCTAAACCAAACCAAATAAAGCAACCTCAACACCCTCAAACAAATCTACCTAAAACAAATGACCTAAAATATCCTACCGAAAACAACCTAAAACTACAGAAACCAGCATTCCTCAAACAACCTTCAGCAACCCTGATCCAAACAAGCTGAAGACATCTAAACAGACCCACCTTAATCAACCTAAAACAACCCTTCAACAACCTCAAACAACTTCAAAACCACCTCATAAAGCGTAAAACCGCCTGAAACAACCAAGCTCAACTAACCACCTAGACTAAACAACTTCAACCAACCCCCAAAACAGGAAACCAAACAACAGAAGCAACCTGAACAAAATGACCTGAAGCAAGTCACCTAAGCCAAAATAGGACCACCTAAAACAACCAAGCTAAAAACCAGTCTCAACCAGACAACCCTTCAACAAACAAGCTAAAACACCCCAAAAAACCTACATGACCAAAAACACCCAACCAACCCAAACCCCGCCCTACTCCATGCAGTGCCTCACTTGGATGTGTCTGCAGTCTTGGAAGCTGCGCTACCCCAGCCAGCTTCTCCTACAAATGCACCTTGAGCTTGTTTTGGAGCTTCTACAAGGGGACTGCAGCTACTGTATACTCTTGACCCACGAACGGTACCCCTCCAACTGGGAAGCTCATCCTCTTGGACTGACCGCCTAGCTTGGGGAAGGACACGCGTGGAGCAGGGAGGGAGGAGGCGGACACCTGCCTAGCCGGCCAGATCAGCCCAATCAACCCTGGCCGATCAATGGGGTGACACGGCTCGCAGACAGATTGCTCTCACATCCAAACCAACCAAATGCAACCTAAACCCAACCAAAACCACCCTCAACCAAACCTCAACCCACCAGCCTAAACAACCCAGCCTAAAGCAACCAGCCAACCTGCAACCGTCAGCCTACCTACCATCAAACAAAGATGAACAACAAAATAAAACTACATTAAAGAAACAAAACCCTGGTCCCACTTTTTTTCTTTGTGTTTTGCGTCCTTGAAAGTCTTCTTGGAGACAAAACCCCCCTGGCATTTCAGGGAAACAGTAGTCTCATCGGTGCTCGATTCATGGTGAGCAAAGAGAATAGAAAAGTTCTGCTCTCTTGGGAGCCTGGACTTCTGCAGGGCAAGCCCTGACCGAGCCCTGAGGGCTCCATCCAGGAGAGCAGCTCTCTGCAGGGCACAGACGGGCACACACACCTACACCACGGCTCAGGCAGGGACCCAAGGCCCCATGGTGAGCTGGGCCCTTGCCAGGAGACGGTGGCGGTGGGTGGGGGTCCCAGGGGAGGCCGGTCCCAGTCGCTGAGGCCTAGGAGCACCCCCAGGACCCTGGCAGAAGTAGACTTCCAAACACTTCCTTCCGTGCCTTCGAAATACGTGCTCGCTTAGGGATTGGCAACAGTACTTGTGGCTACATCCACGGCCCTGCTGTGCTTGCTCACCATACCAAGTGCAGGCTCCCTGGAGGAATGCTTGCTTTCTCCTCGTTGCACTGAGGAAAAGGAGATGTTCCAGGAGGCAGCAGACGTGCCCGCAGCAGCCGGGTCCCTGAGCGCTGGGAGAGGCGGCTGAGCTGCCGGGGACTCCGGCTTCTCCAAGGGTCCAGCCCAGCTGGCAGCTCTGCCAGGGCTCTCTCCTACACGCAGCCACCTCACCTCAGGAAACATCCCCAGCTTTGGGACCTCTTGGCTCTTGCCTCCTCTCGTGCACTAACAGTGGACAAGGCACAGAGTGAAAAGGTGGCCATGACGGGGACTGCCCAACCTGCCGGCACAGAGACGGGTGGCATCGCACGCACACACGGGCCTGTTCTCATCAGCCTCGCTCCCCCACAAGTCACACTAAACCCAACGCAATCAAGCTTCACCTTTTTATTCAAGATGCCACCTGCAATTTGCAGGAAAAGCAGCAAGATAGCAACGTTGTGTCCATTCGAAAACTCTCTGTGTCTGGCCAGGGCAGACTGTTTCTTAACTATCCATTAAGTAGCGGCTGCTTCCAGCAACAGCAAGCCCTCCAAAGCACGATGTAGAGAGAGCACCATGGTGCTTTACAAGCCCTATCATGCTTGTCAACAAAATGCGTCACTGGACTGCATGCGTGAAAAAGATTGCACTGTTACCTTCTCCCCATCACATACTGTCCAGAGCTGCACGAGAAGGGCCGATTTGCAAACTGGCCCAGAGCCAACACTTTGCCGTGGAAGCCACGGTCAGAGGGCACGGCTAGGAAGGTCCCAGTGTTAAACAGCCAAGGAGAGAAAACCCGCTGAGTCCCCAAACCCATCGGTGCCAAAACACCCACTGAGGCGGGAGCTGTCTACGGCAGAGAAAGTCAAAACAGAGCGAGACATCGCCCCAGGTGCCCGACAGAAGGCACCTTCGTGGAATCCAACGGGAGGTCGTCACGGGCAGTATCGCTACCGGAAGGAAGGCTGGGCCGGCAACAAACCCGCACGGTATTTTTGCCAGAAAGGGACACAATTAGGTTGATTAGTCCCCTATCTCGTAGGCACGGGGACTGATCCGGGGCCCCCCAGCACCCCAAAGGCTTCTTCCAAAGGGCGCTGGGCGCAGGGGCGGCGGGCGGGGCTGCACACGGGGGCTCTGTCACCCCCACGTCACAATGCCAGCACCCGGCAACGCTGAGCTCACAATGCCCCGCGCAGGATAAAAAGGAGCAGCCCCCCGTGTCCAGCGCCAGAGCTGGCCCGGCGGCAGCCCCAGCACATCCCAGACGAAGCACCTGGGGAGCTGGCTGGCGGAATCCCAGGGCAGCGGCTGAGGAAGGAAGACCCTGGATGAAGCTACGGGAGGTTCTCCACTGCAAGACCATCTCCTGGCAGGGCCACTTCCCAAACTCATCTGATGCATGGAAATCCTTTTCCACTGGCTACCCGTGGCAAGACCAAGGGAATTCCTTCTTGAGGAGCACTGCAGAGCTCACCATCATCATGCCCTGCAGAGCCAGGGGCAGTAGCTCTAAGAAGCGGGATGCCCAGATGTTGCAAGGGGGCCCAGGGCTCTCACCCGCATCAGAAGCTACGTGCCTCCTTGCCACAAGGTGACGGAGCAAGTGCCCAAGATGGGGCACGCTTCAGGTTATTCCATGCCTTTTGTTAGTGCAGGGATGGGAAGCAACGACATCCGAAATTTCCTCAGCGTCTGCTACTGCTAGGGAAAGGAGGAGGTAGGAACAGAAGGAGAGGAGAGAAGACTTCAGCTGGAAGGGACCTACAGTCACCATCTAGTCCAAATGCCTGACCACTTCGGGGCTGGCCAAAAGTTGAAACATGCTATTAAGGGCATCGGCCAAATGCCTCTTCAACACTGACAGGCATGGGGCATCGCCCACCTGGGCTCCGGGAGCCCTGTTCCAGGCTTTGACCACCCTCTTGGGAAAGAAAACTTTCCTCTTGTCAAGTCCAAAGCTCCCCTGATGGATGGATGGATGGATGGATGGATGGATGCAGCTTTGAGCCTTCTGCTATCGGCTGCCGGGAAGAAGGGATCAGCAGCTCCCTCTCCACTTTCCCTCCACGGAAGCTATAGAGAGCAACGAGGTCGCCTCTCAGCCTCCATCTCTCCAAACTAGACACATCCCAGGTCCTCAGCATCCATGAACCAGAAGAAGCTCTTCCCTCACAGTGGACTTCTACAGCCCCCACACTCCCTCCCAGCTGAAGCTCTGACACAGGAGAAATCCCCTCCATCAAGAAAGCCCGCCTGAAGATCTACAGCCTAGAAACAGGGAATACAGCGTCACGTGGAGCACCAGCAGTTTCCGGCACTGCTTGCACACAGCAGAGTAGGAAAAATGCTCCTGGAGGCACAAGTAGGTCACAGCCCGACTGTGAGCCACAAATGTGATACAGGCAAATGCATTCTGCTGTGTCAGACAAGGCATTGCCAGAGGAAAGGCAAGCCTGGTGCAGAGCCCCGCTGAGAACTCGCCTGGACGACTACGGACATTTCTCGTTCCTCGGCTTCAGGAAAGATCAAGTCCATCTGCGATGAAAGCAAACCAAGACTACGTAGCTGGTGAGGATCACGGAGGGCCTACAGAAGAAGACAACAGCTGCAAGGAGCAAGACCAAGCCTGAGAGGGCTGGCATGACCCTCAAGCAAGATAGCAAGGATGAAAGCCAAAGGAGGAAAAGAGCTATCGAGTGCAAGCAACGACAGGGTCAACAGCACAAAACCATTCGAGACTTCTTCCCAAGCAGACAACCTCACCATCAACGACAGCGTAGCATCACGTATCACTTGCTGTAGCATCAAGTATCACTTGCTGCATTGGGAAGGAATGGCACAGGGACTGCCAGGGCCACCTTCCAAGCTTATCTGATGGCTGGCTGGCTGGCTGGCTGGCTGGCTGGCTGGCAAGCCTTTTCAGGTGCATAGCAGTGGCAAGACAAAAGGAATGCCTTCTTGAAGAGCACTGCAGAGCTCACCATCCTCATCCCATGCGCAGACAGGCTCAGGAGCCATCAGAAATAGGATACAGAGGGCTTGCAAGGGGTTGCAGTGCTTTGGAGCACCCACTGGTGTCCCACCAGGCACAGGAAGGATTCTCGCCCCCAAGGTCCATCAGGTCAGAGGCATTTGGGCACTCTGGGAAGTCCCCGAGATGGCTCCAGCTCAAGGGAGGATAGGGCTAGGGCAGCTCCTGGGAGGCGTCAGCAGCTTGTGGGACAAGGAGCCCGGTCTGGCTCACATGCTCAGGGAACAGCCGATCGCCAGCACTGGGGTCAGGAAGGAATTTTTTCTCCCGGGGCAGATTGGCACTGGTCCCCGGGGGTTTTTTGCCTTCCTCTGCAGCATTGAGCATGACCACTTTGCAGAGCTCCTCTGGGCCCTTTTGGCTCGCTTCCTACCTGCTGCTCAAGCACCAGGAAGATGGCCTCTCGTGCCCTGCAGCTGGGGGGAGGAAGGCTTTTTTTTCCCCCCATGTGGGACACCAAGTGTCTCGGGGGGGTTTTGCCTTCCTCTGCAGCATTGAGCATGGCCCACTTGCCGCGGCTTCTTTGGGCCATTTTGGCTGGGTGCCTGCTGCTCCACGAGCTGGCCCTAAACTTAGCTAGAACAGCCTACCTAAACCAGCAGACAACAACTAACCTCAGCCAACCTTAAACACCTGAAAACAAGCAACCTTCCAGAACCTAAACCAATCTCAATCTGCCTTCAAAAACTTCAAACTATCAGCCACCAACAACCTAAAAAGCACCTTAAACAATCTACAACAAATTACCTCAACCAACCTAAACCAAACCAAATAAAGCAACCTCAACACCCTCAAACAAATCTACCTAAAACAAATGACCTAAAATATCCTACCGAAAACAACCTAAAACTACAGAAACCAGCATTCCTCAAACAACCTTCAGCAACCCTGATCCAAACAAGCTGAAGACATCTAAACAGACCCACCTTAATCAACCTAAAACAACCCTTCAACAACCTCAAACAACTTCAAAACCACCTCATAAAGCGTAAAACCGCCTGAAACAACCAAGCTCAACTAACCACCTAGACTAAACAACTTCAACCAACCCCCAAAACAGGAAACCAAACAACAGAAGCAACCTGAACAAAATGACCTGAAGCAAGTCACCTAAGCCAAAATAGGACCACCTAAAACAACCAAGCTAAAAACCAGTCTCAACCACACAAAACTTCCACAAACAAGCTAAAACACCCCAAAAAACCTACATGACCAAAAACACCCAACCAACCCAAACCCCGCCCTACTCCATGCAGTGCCTCACTTGGATGTGTCTGCAGTCTTGGAAGCTGCGCTACCCCAGCCAGCTTCTCCTACAAATGCACCTTGAGCTTGTTTTGGAGCTTCTACAAGGGGACTGCAGCTACTGTATACTCTTGACCCACGAACGGTACCCCTCCAACTGGGAAGCTCATCCTCTTGGACTGACCGCCTAGCTTGGGGAAGGACACGCGTGGAGCAGGGAGGGAGGAGGCGGACACCTGCCTAGCCGGCCAGATCAGCCCAATCAACCCTGGCCGATCAATGGGGTGACACGGCTCGCAGACAGATTGCTCTCACATCCAAACCAACCAAATGCAACCTAAACCCAACCAAAACCACCCTCAACCAAACCTCAACCCACCAGCCTAAACAACCCAGCCTAAACCAACCAGCCAACCTGCAACCGTCAGCCTACCTACCATCAAACAAAGATGAACAACAAAATAAAACTACATTAAAGAAACAAAACCCTGGTCCCACTTTTTTTCTTTGTGTTTTGCGTCCTTGAAAGTCTTCTTGGAGACAAAACCCCCCTGGCATTTCAGGGAAACAGTAGTCTCATCGGTGCTCGATTCATGGTGAGCAAAGAGAATAGAAAAGTTCTGCTCTCTTGGGAGCCTGGACTTCTGCAGGGCAAGCCCTGACCGAGCCCTGAGGGCTCCATCCAGGAGAGCAGCTCTCTGCAGGGCACAGACGGGCACACACACCTACACCACGGCTCAGGCAGGGACCCAAGGCCCCATGGTGAGCTGGGCCCTTGCCAGGAGACGGTGGCGGTGGGTGGGGGTCCCAGGGGAGGCCGGTCCCAGCCGCTGAGGCCTAGGAGCACCCCCAGGACCCTGGCAGAAGTAGACTTCCAAACACTTCCTTCCGTGCCTTCGAAATACGTGCTCGCTTAGGGATTGGCAACAGTACTTGTGGCTACATCCACGGCCCTGCTGTGCTTGCTCACCATACCAAGTGCAGGCTCCCTGGAGGAATGCTTGCTTTCTCCTCGTTGCACTGAGGAAAAGGAGATGTTCCAGGAGGCAGCAGACGTGCCCGCAGCAGCCGGGTCCCTGAGCGCTGGGAGAGGCGGCTGAGCTGCCGGGGACTCCGGCTTCTCCAAGGGTCCAGCCCAGCTGGCAGCTCTGCCAGGGCTCTCTCCTACACGCAGCCACCTCACCTCAGGAAACATCCCCAGCTTTGGGACCTCTTGGCTCTTGCCTCCTCTCGTGCACTAACAGTGGACAAGGCACAGAGTGAAAAGGTGGCCATGACGGGGACTGCCCAACCTGCCGGCACAGAGACGGGTGGCATCGCACGCACACACGGGCCTGTTCTCATCAGCCTCGCTCCCCCACAAGTCACACTAAACCCAACGCAATCAAGCTTCACCTTTTTATTCAAGATGCCACCTGCAATTCGCAGGAAAAGCAGCAAGATAGCAACGTTGTGTCCATTCGAAAACTCTCTGTGTCTGGCCAGGGCAGACTGTTTCTTAACTATCCATTAAGTAGCGGCTGCTTCCAGCAACAGCAAGCCCTCCAAAGCACGATGTAGAGAGAGCACCATGGTGCTTTACAAGCCCTATCATGCTTGTCAACAAAATGCGTCACTGGACTGCATGCGTGAAAAAGATTGCACTGTTACCTTCTCCCCATCACATACTGTCCAGAGCTGCACGAGAAGGGCCGATTTGCAAACTGGCCCAGAGCCAACACTTTGCCGTGGAAGCCACGGTCAGAGGGCACGGCTAGGAAGGTCCCAGTGTTAAACAGCCAAGGAGAGAAAACCCGCTGAGTCCCCAAACCCATCGGTGCCAAAACACCCACTGAGGCGGGAGCTGTCTACGGCAGAGAAAGTCAAAACAGAGCGAGACATCGCCCCAGGTGCCCGACAGAAGGCACCTTCGTGGAATCCAACGGGAGGTCGTCACGGGCAGTATCGCTACCGGAAGGAAGGCTGGGCCGGCAACAAACCCGCACGGTATTTTTGCCAGAAAGGGACACAATTAGGTTGATTAGTCCCCTATCTCGTAGGCACGGGGACTGATCCGGGGCCCCCCAGCACCCCAAAGGCTTCTTCCAAAGGGCGCTGGGCGCAGGGGCGGCGGGCGGGGCTGCACACGGGGGCTCTGTCACCCCCACGTCACAATGCCAGCACCCGGCAACGCTGAGCTCACAATGCCCCGCGCAGGATAAAAAGGAGCAGCCCCCCGTGTCCAGCGCCAGAGCTGGCCCGGCGGCAGCCCCAGCACATCCCAGACGAAGCACCTGGGGAGCTGGCTGGCGGAATCCCAGGGCAGCGGCTGAGGAAGGAAGACCCTGGATGAAGCTACGGGAGGTTCTCCACTGCAAGACCATCTCCTGGCAGGGCCACTTCCCAAACTCATCTGATGCATGGAAATCCTTTTCCACTGGCTACCCGTGGCAAGACCAAGGGAATTCCTTCTTGAGGAGCACTGCAGAGCTCACCATCATCATGCCCTGCAGAGCCAGGGGCAGTAGCTCTAAGAAGCGGGATGCCCAGATGTTGCAAGGGGGCCCAGGGCTCTCACCCGCATCAGAAGCTACGTGCCTCCTTGCCACAAGGTGACGGAGCAAGTGCCCAAGATGGGGCACGCTTCAGGTTATTCCATGCCTTTTGTTAGTGCAGGGATGGGAAGCAACGACATCCGAAATTTCCTCAGCGTCTGCTACTGCTAGGGAAAGGAGGAGGTAGGAACAGAAGGAGAGGAGAGAAGACTTCAGCTGGAAGGGACCTACAGTCACCATCTAGTCCAAATGCCTGACCACTTCGGGGCTGGCCAAAAGTTGAAACATGCTATTAAGGGCATCGGCCAAATGCCTCTTCAACACTGACAGGCATGGGGCATCGCCCACCTGGGCTCCGGGAGCCCTGTTCCAGGCTTTGACCACCCTCTTGGGAAAGAAAACTTTCCTCTTGTCAAGTCCAAAGCTCCCCTGATGGATGGATGGATGGATGGATGGATGGATGCAGCTTTGAGCCTTCTGCTATCGGCTGCCGGGAAGAAGGGATCAGCAGCTCCCTCTCCACTTTCCCTCCACGGAAGCTGTAGAGAGCAACGAGGTCGCCTCTCAGCCTCCATCTCTCCAAACTAGACACATCCCAGGTCCTCAGCATCCATGAACCAGAAGAAGCTCTTCCCTCACAGTGGACTTCTACAGCCCCCACACTCCCTCCCAGCTGAAGCTCTGACACAGGAGAAATCCCCTCCATCAAGAAAGCCCGCCTGAAGATCTACAGCCTAGAAACAGGGAATACAGCGTCACGTGGAGCACCAGCAGTTTCCGGCACTGCTTGCACACAGCAGAGTAGGAAAAATGCTCCTGGAGGCACAAGTAGGTCACAGCCCGACTGTGAGCCACAAATGTGATACAGGCAAATGCATTCTGCTGTGTCAGACAAGGCATTGCCAGAGGAAAGGCAAGCCTGGTGCAGAGCCCCGCTGAGAACTCGCCTGGACGACTACGGACATTTCTCGTTCCTCGGCTTCAGGAAAGATCAAGTCCATCTGCGATGAAAGCAAACCAAGACTACGTAGCTGGTGAGGATCACGGAGGGCCTACAGAAGAAGACAACAGCTGCAAGGAGCAAGACCAAGCCTGAGAGGGCTGGCATGACCCTCAAGCAAGATAGCAAGGATGAAAGCCAAAGGAGGAAAAGAGCTATCGAGTGCAAGCAACGACAGGGTCAACAGCACAAAACCATTCGAGACTTCTTCCCAAGCAGACAACCTCACCATCAACGACAGCGTAGCATCACGTATCACTTGCTGTAGCATCAAGTATCACTTGCTGCATTGGGAAGGAATGGCACAGGGACTGCCAGGGCCACCTTCCAAGCTTATCTGATGGCTGGCTGGCTGGCTGGCTGGCTGGCTGGCTGGCAAGCCTTTTCAGGTGCATAGCAGTGGCAAGACAAAAGGAATGCCTTCTTGAAGAGCACTGCAGAGCTCACCATCCTCATCCCATGCGCAGACAGGCTCAGGAGCCATCAGAAATAGGATACAGAGGGCTTGCAAGGGGTTGCAGTGCTTTGGAGCACCCACTGGTGTCCCACCAGGCACAGGAAGGATTCTCGCCCCCAAGGTCCATCAGGTCAGAGGCATTTGGGCACTCTGGGAAGTCCCCGAGATGGCTCCAGCTCAAGGGAGGATAGGGCTAGGGCAGCTCCTGGGAGGCGTCAGCAGCTTGTGGGACAAGGAGCCCGGTCTGGCTCACATGCTCAGGGAACAGCCGATCGCCAGCACTGGGGTCAGGAAGGAATTTTTTCTCCCGGGGCAGATTGGCACTGGTCCCCGGGGGTTTTTTGCCTTCCTCTGCAGCATTGAGCATGACCACTTTGCAGAGCTCCTCTGGGCCCTTTTGGCTCGCTTCCTACCTGCTGCTCAAGCACCAGGAAGATGGCCTCTCGTGCCCTGCAGCTGGGGGGAGGAAGGCTTTTTTTTCCCCCCATGTGGGACACCAAGTGTCTCGGGGGGGTTTTGCCTTCCTCTGCAGCATTGAGCATGGCCCACTTGCCGCGGCTTCTTTGGGCCATTTTGGCTGGGTGCCTGCTGCTCCACGAGCTGGCCCTAAACTTAGCTAGAACAGCCTACCTAAACCAGCAGACAACAACTAACCTCAGCCAACCTTAAACACCTGAAAACAAGCAACCTTCCAGAACCTAAACCAATCTCAATCTGCCTTCAAAAACTTCAAACTATCAGCCACCAACAACCTAAAAAGCACCTTAAACAATCTACAACAAATTACCTCAACCAACCTAAACCAAACCAAATAAAGCAACCTCAACACCCTCAAACAAATCTACCTAAAACAAATGACCTAAAATATCCTACCGAAAACAACCTAAAACTACAGAAACCAGCATTCCTCAAACAACCTTCAGCAACCCTGATCCAAACAAGCTGAAGACATCTAAACAGACCCACCTTAACCCAACCTAAACCCAACCTAAAACAACCCTTCAACAACCTCAAACAACTTCAAAACCACCTCATAAAGCGTAAAACCGCCTGAAACAACCAAGCTCAACTAACCACCTAGACTAAACAACTTCAACCAACCCCCAAAACAGGAAACCAAACAACAGAAGCAACCTGAACAAAATGACCTGAAGCAAGTCACCTAAGCCAAAATAGGACCACCTAAAACAACCAAGCTAAAAACCAGTCTCAACCACACAAAACTTCCACAAACAAGCTAAAACACCCCAAAAAACCTACATGACCAAAAACACCCAACCAACCCAAACCCCGCCCTACTCCATGCAGTGCCTCACTTGGATGTGTCTGCAGTCTTGGAAGCTGCGCTACCCCAGCCAGCTTCTCCTACAAATGCACCTTGAGCTTGTTTTGGAGCTTCTACAAGGGGACTGCAGCTACTGTATACTCTTGACCCACGAACGGTACCCCTCCAACTGGGAAGCTCATCCTCTTGGACTGACCGCCTAGCTTGGGGAAGGACACGCGTGGAGCAGGGAGGGAGGAGGCGGACACCTGCCTAGCCGGCCAGATCAGCCCAATCAACCCTGGCCGATCAATGGGGTGACACGGCTCGCAGACAGATTGCTCTCACATCCAAACCAACCAAATGCAACCTAAACCCAACCAAAACCACCCTCAACCAAACCTCAACCCACCAGCCTAAACAACCCAGCCTAAAGCAACCAGCCAACCTGCAACCGTCAGCCTACCTACCATCAAACAAAGATGAACAACAAAATAAAACTACATTAAAGAAACAAAACCCTGGTCCCACTTTTTTTCTTTGTGTTTTGCGTCCTTGAAAGTCTTCTTGGAGACAAAACCCCCCTGGCATTTCAGGGAAACAGTAGTCTCATCGGTGCTCGATTCATGGTGAGCAAAGAGAATAGAAAAGTTCTGCTCTCTTGGGAGCCTGGACTTCTGCAGGGCAAGCCCTGACCGAGCCCTGAGGGCTCCATCCAGGAGAGCAGCTCTCTGCAGGGCACAGACGGGCACACACACCTACACCACGGCTCAGGCAGGGACCCAAGGCCCCATGGTGAGCTGGGCCCTTGCCAGGAGACGGTGGCGGTGGGTGGGGGTCCCAGGGGAGGCCGGTCCCAGCCGCTGAGGCCTAGGAGCACCCCCAGGACCCTGGCAGAAGTAGACTTCCAAACACTTCCTTCCGTGCCTTCGAAATACGTGCTCGCTTAGGGATTGGCAACAGTACTTGTGGCTACATCCACGGCCCTGCTGTGCTTGCTCACCATACCAAGTGCAGGCTCCCTGGAGGAATGCTTGCTTTCTCCTCGTTGCACTGAGGAAAAGGAGATGTTCCAGGAGGCAGCAGACGTGCCCGCAGCAGCCGGGTCCCTGAGCGCTGGGAGAGGCGGCTGAGCTGCCGGGGACTCCGGCTTCTCCAAGGGTCCAGCCCAGCTGGCAGCTCTGCCAGGGCTCTCTCCTACACGCAGCCACCTCACCTCAGGAAACATCCCCAGCTTTGGGACCTCTTGGCTCTTGCCTCCTCTCGTGCACTAACAGTGGACAAGGCACAGAGTGAAAAGGTGGCCATGACGGGGACTGCCCAACCTGCCGGCACAGAGACGGGTGGCATCGCACGCACACACGGGCCTGTTCTCATCAGCCTCGCTCCCCCACAAGTCACACTAAACCCAACGCAATCAAGCTTCACCTTTTTATTCAAGATGCCACCTGCAATTTGCAGGAAAAGCAGCAAGATAGCAACGTTGTGTCCATTCGAAAACTCTCTGTGTCTGGCCAGGGCAGACTGTTTCTTAACTATCCATTAAGTAGCGGCTGCTTCCAGCAACAGCAAGCCCTCCAAAGCACGATGTAGAGAGAGCACCATGGTGCTTTACAAGCCCTATCATGCTTGTCAACAAAATGCGTCACTGGACTGCATGCGTGAAAAAGATTGCACTGTTACCTTCTCCCCATCACATACTGTCCAGAGCTGCACGAGAAGGGCCGATTTGCAAACTGGCCCAGAGCCAACACTTTGCCGTGGAAGCCACGGTCAGAGGGCACGGCTAGGAAGGTCCCAGTGTTAAACAGCCAAGGAGAGAAAACCCGCTGAGTCCCCAAACCCATCGGTGCCAAAACACCCACTGAGGCGGGAGCTGTCTACGGCAGAGAAAGTCAAAACAGAGCGAGACATCGCCCCAGGTGCCCGACAGAAGGCACCTTCGTGGAATCCAACGGGAGGTCGTCACGGGCAGTATCGCTACCGGAAGGAAGGCTGGGCCGGCAACAAACCCGCACGGTATTTTTGCCAGAAAGGGACACAATTAGGTTGATTAGTCCCCTATCTCGTAGGCACGGGGACTGATCCGGGGCCCCCCAGCACCCCAAAGGCTTCTTCCAAAGGGCGCTGGGCGCAGGGGCGGCGGGCGGGGCTGCACACGGGGGCTCTGTCACCCCCACGTCACAATGCCAGCACCCGGCAACGCTGAGCTCACAATGCCCCGCGCAGGATAAAAAGGAGCAGCCCCCCGTGTCCAGCGCCAGAGCTGGCCCGGCGGCAGCCCCAGCACATCCCAGACGAAGCACCTGGGGAGCTGGCTGGCGGAATCCCAGGGCAGCGGCTGAGGAAGGAAGACCCTGGATGAAGCTACAGGAGGTTCTCCACTGCAAGACCATCTCCTGGCAGGGCCACTTCCCAAACTCATCTGATGCATGGAAATCCTTTTCCACTGGCTACCCGTGGCAAGACCAAGGGAATTCCTTCTTGAGGAGCACTGCAGAGCTCACCATCATCATGCCCTGCAGAGCCAGGGGCAGTAGCTCTAAGAAGCGGGATGCCCAGATGTTGCAAGGGGGCCCAGGGCTCTCACCCGCATCAGAAGCTACGTGCCTCCTTGCCACAAGGTGACGGAGCAAGTGCCCAAGATGGGGCACGCTTCAGGTTATTCCATGCCTTTTGTTAGTGCAGGGATGGGAAGCAACGACATCCGAAATTTCCTCAGCGTCTGCTACTGCTAGGGAAAGGAGGAGGTAGGAACAGAAGGAGAGGAGAGAAGACTTCAGCTGGAAGGGACCTACAGTCACCATCTAGTCCAAATGCCTGACCACTTCGGGGCTGGCCAAAAGTTGAAACATGCTATTAAGGGCATCGGCCAAATGCCTCTTCAACACTGACAGGCATGGGGCATCGCCCACCTGGGCTCCGGGAGCCCTGTTCCAGGCTTTGACCACCCTCTTGGGAAAGAAAACTTTCCTCTTGTCAAGTCCAAAGCTCCCCTGATGGATAGATGGATGGATGGATGGATGGATGCAGCTTTGAGCCTTCTGCTATCGGCTGCCGGGAAGAAGGGATCAGCAGCTCCCTCTCCACTTTCCCTCCACGGAAGCTATAGAGAGCAACGAGGTCGCCTCTCAGCCTCCATCTCTCCAAACTAGACACATCCCAGGTCCTCAGCATCCATGAACCAGAAGAAGCTCTTCCCTCACAGTGGACTTCTACAGCCCCCACACTCCCTCCCAGCTGAAGCTCTGACACAGGAGAAATCCCCTCCATCAAGAAAGCCCGCCTGAAGATCTACAGCCTAGAAACAGGGAATACAGCGTCACGTGGAGCACCAGCAGTTTCCGGCACTGCTTGCACACAGCAGAGTAGGAAAAATGCTCCTGGAGGCACAAGTAGGTCACAGCCCGACTGTGAGCCACAAATGTGATACAGGCAAATGCATTCTGCTGTGTCAGACAAGGCATTGCCAGAGGAAAGGCAAGCCTGGTGCAGAGCCCCGCTGAGAACTCGCCTGGACGACTACGGACATTTCTCGTTCCTCGGCTTCAGGAAAGATCAAGTCCATCTGCGATGAAAGCAAACCAAGACTACGTAGCTGGTGAGGATCACGGAGGGCCTACAGAAGAAGACAACAGCTGCAAGGAGCAAGACCAAGCCTGAGAGGGCTGGCATGACCCTCAAGCAAGATAGCAAGGATGAAAGCCAAAGGAGGAAAAGAGCTATCGAGTGCAAGCAACGACAGGGTCAACAGCACAAAACCATTCGAGACTTCTTCCCAAGCAGACAACCTCACCATCAACGACAGCGTAGCATCACGTATCACTTGCTGTAGCATCAAGTATCACTTGCTGCATTGGGAAGGAATGGCACAGGGACTGCCAGGGCCACCTTCCAAGCTTATCTGATGGCTGGCTGGCTGGCTGGCTGGCTGGCTGGCTGGCAAGCCTTTTCAGGTGCATAGCAGTGGCAAGACAAAAGGAATGCCTTCTTGAAGAGCACTGCAGAGCTCACCATCCTCATCCCATGCGCAGACAGGCTCAGGAGCCATCAGAAATAGGATACAGAGGGCTTGCAAGGGGTTGCAGTGCTTTGGAGCACCCACTGGTGTCCCACCAGGCACAGGAAGGATTCTCGCCCCCAAGGTCCATCAGGTCAGAGGCATTTGGGCACTCTGGGAAGTCCCCGAGATGGCTCCAGCTCAAGGGAGGATAGGGCTAGGGCAGCTCCTGGGAGGCGTCAGCAGCTTGTGGGACAAGGAGCCCGGTCTGGCTCACATGCTCAGGGAACAGCCGATCGCCAGCACTGGGGTCAGGAAGGAATTTTTTCTCCCGGGGCAGATTGGCACTGGTCCCCGGGGGTTTTTTGCCTTCCTCTGCAGCATTGAGCATGACCACTTTGCAGAGCTCCTCTGGGCCCTTTTGGCTCGCTTCCTACCTGCTGCTCAAGCACCAGGAAGATGGCCTCTCGTGCCCTGCAGCTGGGGGGAGGAAGGCTTTTTTTTCCCCCCATGTGGGACACCAAGTGTCTCGGGGGGTTTTTTGCCTTCCTCTGCAGCATTGAGCATGGCCCACTTGCCGCGGCTTCTTTGGGCCATTTTGGCTGGGTGCCTGCTGCTCCACGAGCTGGCCCTAAACTTAGCTAGAACAGCCTACCTAAACCAGCAGACAACAACTAACCTCAGCCAACCTTAAACACCTGAAAACAAGCAACCTTCCAGAACCTAAACCAATCTCAATCTGCCTTCAAAAACTTCAAACTATCAGCCACCAACAACCTAAAAAGCACCTTAAACAATCTACAACAAATTACCTCAACCAACCTAAACCAAACCAAATAAAGCAACCTCAACACCCTCAAACAAATCTACCTAAAACAAATGACCTAAAATATCCTACCGAAAACAACCTAAAACTACAGAAACCAGCATTCCTCAAACAACCTTCAGCAACCCTGATCCAAACAAGCTGAAGACATCTAAACAGACCCACCTTAATCAACCTAAAACAACCCTTCAACAACCTCAAACAACTTCAAAACCACCTCATAAAGCGTAAAACCGCCTGAAACAACCAAGCTCAACTAACCACCTAGACTAAACAACTTCAACCAACCCCCAAAACAGGAAACCAAACAACAGAAGCAACCTGAACAAAATGACCTGAAGCAAGTCACCTAAGCCAAAATAGGACCACCTAAAACAACCAAGCTAAAAACCAGTCTCAACCACACAAAACTTCCACAAACAAGCTAAAACACCCCAAAAAACCTACATGACCAAAAACACCCAACCAACCCAAACCCCGCCCTACTCCATGCAGTGCCTCACTTGGATGTGTCTGCAGTCTTGGAAGCTGCGCTACCCCAGCCAGCTTCTCCTACAAATGCACCTTGAGCTTGTTTTGGAGCTTCTACAAGGGGACTGCAGCTACTGTATACTCTTGACCCACGAACGGTACCCCTCCAACTGGGAAGCTCATCCTCTTGGACTGACCGCCTAGCTTGGGGAAGGACACGCGTGGAGCAGGGAGGGAGGAGGCGGACACCTGCCTAGCCGGCCAGATCAGCCCAATCAACCCTGGCCGATCAATGGGGTGACACGGCTCGCAGACAGATTGCTCTCACATCCAAACCAACCAAATGCAACCTAAACCCAACCAAAACCACCCTCAACCAAACCTCAACCCACCAGCCTAAACAACCCAGCCTAAAGCAACCAGCCAACCTGCAACCGTCAGCCTACCTACCATCAAACAAAGATGAACAACAAAATAAAACTACATTAAAGAAACAAAACCCTGGTCCCACTTTTTTTCTTTGTGTTTTGCGTCCTTGAAAGTCTTCTTGGAGACAAAACCCCCCTGGCATTTCAGGGAAACAGTAGTCTCATCGGTGCTCGATTCATGGTGAGCAAAGAGAATAGAAAAGTTCTGCTCTCTTGGGAGCCTGGACTTCTGCAGGGCAAGCCCTGACCGAGCCCTGAGGGCTCCATCCAGGAGAGCAGCTCTCTGCAGGGCACAGACGGGCACACACACCTACACCACGGCTCAGGCAGGGACCCAAGGCCCCATGGTGAGCTGGGCCCTTGCCAGGAGACGGTGGCGGTGGGTGGGGGTCCCAGGGGAGGCCGGTCCCAGTCGCTGAGGCCTAGGAGCACCCCCAGGACCCTGGCAGAAGTAGACTTCCAAACACTTCCTTCCGTGCCTTCGAAATACGTGCTCGCTTAGGGATTGGCAACAGTACTTGTGGCTACATCCACGGCCCTGCTGTGCTTGCTCACCATACCAAGTGCAGGCTCCCTGGAGGAATGCTTGCTTTCTCCTCGTTGCACTGAGGAAAAGGAGATGTTCCAGGAGGCAGCAGACGTGCCCGCAGCAGCCGGGTCCCTGAGCGCTGGGAGAGGCGGCTGAGCTGCCGGGGACTCCGGCTTCTCCAAGGGTCCAGCCCAGCTGGCAGCTCTGCCAGGGCTCTCTCCTACACGCAGCCACCTCACCTCAGGAAACATCCCCAGCTTTGGGACCTCTTGGCTCTTGCCTCCTCTCGTGCACTAACAGTGGACAAGGCACAGAGTGAAAAGGTGGCCATGACGGGGACTGCCCAACCTGCCGGCACAGAGACGGGTGGCATCGCACGCACACACGGGCCTGTTCTCATCAGCCTCGCTCCCCCACAAGTCACACTAAACCCAACGCAATCAAGCTTCACCTTTTTATTCAAGATGCCACCTGCAATTTGCAGGAAAAGCAGCAAGATAGCAACGTTGTGTCCATTCGAAAACTCTCTGTGTCTGGCCAGGGCAGACTGTTTCTTAACTATCCATTAAGTAGCGGCTGCTTCCAGCAACAGCAAGCCCTCCAAAGCACGATGTAGAGAGAGCACCATGGTGCTTTACAAGCCCTATCATGCTTGTCAACAAAATGCGTCACTGGACTGCATGCGTGAAAAAGATTGCACTGTTACCTTCTCCCCATCACATACTGTCCAGAGCTGCACGAGAAGGGCCGATTTGCAAACTGGCCCAGAGCCAACACTTTGCCGTGGAAGCCACGGTCAGAGGGCACGGCTAGGAAGGTCCCAGTGTTAAACAGCCAAGGAGAGAAAACCCGCTGAGTCCCCAAACCCATCGGTGCCAAAACACCCACTGAGGCGGGAGCTGTCTACGGCAGAGAAAGTCAAAACAGAGCGAGACATCGCCCCAGGTGCCCGACAGAAGGCACCTTCGTGGAATCCAACGGGAGGTCGTCACGGGCAGTATCGCTACCGGAAGGAAGGCTGGGCCGGCAACAAACCCGCACGGTATTTTTGCCAGAAAGGGACACAATTAGGTTGATTAGTCCCCTATCTCGTAGGCACGGGGACTGATCCGGGGCCCCCCAGCACCCCAAAGGCTTCTTCCAAAGGGCGCTGGGCGCAGGGGCGGCGGGCGGGGCTGCACACGGGGGCTCTGTCACCCCCACGTCACAATGCCAGCACCCGGCAACGCTGAGCTCACAATGCCCCGCGCAGGATAAAAAGGAGCAGCCCCCCGTGTCCAGCGCCAGAGCTGGCCCGGCGGCAGCCCCAGCACATCCCAGACGAAGCACCTGGGGAGCTGGCTGGCGGAATCCCAGGGCAGCGGCTGAGGAAGGAAGACCCTGGATGAAGCTACAGGAGGTTCTCCACTGCAAGACCATCTCCTGGCAGGGCCACTTCCCAAACTCATCTGATGCATGGAAATCCTTTTCCACTGGCTACCCGTGGCAAGACCAAGGGAATTCCTTCTTGAGGAGCACTGCAGAGCTCACCATCATCATGCCCTGCAGAGCCAGGGGCAGTAGCTCTAAGAAGCGGGATGCCCAGATGTTGCAAGGGGGCCCAGGGCTCTCACCCGCATCAGAAGCTACGTGCCTCCTTGCCACAAGGTGACGGAGCAAGTGCCCAAGATGGGGCACGCTTCAGGTTATTCCATGCCTTTTGTTAGTGCAGGGATGGGAAGCAACGACATCCGAAATTTCCTCAGCGTCTGCTACTGCTAGGGAAAGGAGGAGGTAGGAACAGAAGGAGAGGAGAGAAGACTTCAGCTGGAAGGGACCTACAGTCACCATCTAGTCCAAATGCCTGACCACTTCGGGGCTGGCCAAAAGTTGAAACATGCTATTAAGGGCATCGGCCAAATGCCTCTTCAACACTGACAGGCATGGGGCATCGCCCACCTGGGCTCCGGGAGCCCTGTTCCAGGCTTTGACCACCCTCTTGGGAAAGAAAACTTTCCTCTTGTCAAGTCCAAAGCTCCCCTGATGGATAGATGGATGGATGGATGGATGGATGCAGCTTTGAGCCTTCTGCTATCGGCTGCCGGGAAGAAGGGATCAGCAGCTCCCTCTCCACTTTCCCTCCACGGAAGCTATAGAGAGCAACGAGGTCGCCTCTCAGCCTCCATCTCTCCAAACTAGACACATCCCAGGTCCTCAGCATCCATGAACCAGAAGAAGCTCTTCCCTCACAGTGGACTTCTACAGCCCCCACACTCCCTCCCAGCTGAAGCTCTGACACAGGAGAAATCCCCTCCATCAAGAAAGCCCGCCTGAAGATCTACAGCCTAGAAACAGGGAATACAGCGTCACGTGGAGCACCAGCAGTTTCCGGCACTGCTTGCACACAGCAGAGTAGGAAAAATGCTCCTGGAGGCACAAGTAGGTCACAGCCCGACTGTGAGCCACAAATGTGATACAGGCAAATGCATTCTGCTGTGTCAGACAAGGCATTGCCAGAGGAAAGGCAAGCCTGGTGCAGAGCCCCGCTGAGAACTCGCCTGGACGACTACGGACATTTCTCGTTCCTCGGCTTCAGGAAAGATCAAGTCCATCTGCGATGAAAGCAAACCAAGACTACGTAGCTGGTGAGGATCACGGAGGGCCTACAGAAGAAGACAACAGCTGCAAGGAGCAAGACCAAGCCTGAGAGGGCTGGCATGACCCTCAAGCAAGATAGCAAGGATGAAAGCCAAAGGAGGAAAAGAGCTATCGAGTGCAAGCAACGACAGGGTCAACAGCACAAAACCATTCGAGACTTCTTCCCAAGCAGACAACCTCACCATCAACGACAGCGTAGCATCACGTATCACTTGCTGTAGCATCAAGTATCACTTGCTGCATTGGGAAGGAATGGCACAGGGACTGCCAGGGCCACCTTCCAAGCTTATCTGATGGCTGGCTGGCTGGCTGGCTGGCTGGCTGGCTGGCAAGCCTTTTCAGGTGCATAGCAGTGGCAAGACAAAAGGAATGCCTTCTTGAAGAGCACTGCAGAGCTCACCATCCTCATCCCATGCGCAGACAGGCTCAGGAGCCATCAGAAATAGGATACAGAGGGCTTGCAAGGGGTTGCAGTGCTTTGGAGCACCCACTGGTGTCCCACCAGGCACAGGAAGGATTCTCGCCCCCAAGGTCCATCAGGTCAGAGGCATTTGGGCACTCTGGGAAGTCCCCGAGATGGCTCCAGCTCAAGGGAGGATAGGGCTAGGGCAGCTCCTGGGAGGCGTCAGCAGCTTGTGGGACAAGGAGCCCGGTCTGGCTCACATGCTCAGGGAACAGCCGATCGCCAGCACTGGGGTCAGGAAGGAATTTTTTCTCCCGGGGCAGATTGGCACTGGTCCCCGGGGGTTTTTTGCCTTCCTCTGCAGCATTGAGCATGACCACTTTGCAGAGCTCCTCTGGGCCCTTTTGGCTCGCTTCCTACCTGCTGCTCAAGCACCAGGAAGATGGCCTCTCGTGCCCTGCAGCTGGGGGGAGGAAGGCTTTTTTTTCCCCCCATGTGGGACACCAAGTGTCTCGGGGGGTTTTTTGCCTTCCTCTGCAGCATTGAGCATGGCCCACTTGCCGCGGCTTCTTTGGGCCATTTTGGCTGGGTGCCTGCTGCTCCACGAGCTGGCCCTAAACTTAGCTAGAACAGCCTACCTAAACCAGCAGACAACAACTAACCTCAGCCAACCTTAAACACCTGAAAACAAGCAACCTTCCAGAACCTAAACCAATCTCAATCTGCCTTCAAAAACTTCAAACTATCAGCCACCAACAACCTAAAAAGCACCTTAAACAATCTACAACAAATTACCTCAACCAACCTAAACCAAACCAAATAAAGCAACCTCAACACCCTCAAACAAATCTACCTAAAACAAATGACCTAAAATATCCTACCGAAAACAACCTAAAACTACAGAAACCAGCATTCCTCAAACAACCTTCAGCAACCCTGATCCAAACAAGCTGAAGACATCTAAACAGACCCACCTTAATCAACCTAAAACAACCCTTCAACAACCTCAAACAACTTCAAAACCACCTCATAAAGCGTAAAACTGCCTGAAACAACCAAGCTCAACTAACCACCTAGACTAAACAACTTCAACCAACCCCCAAAACAGGAAACCAAACAACAGAAGCAACCTGAACAAAATGACCTGAAGCAAGTCACCTAAGCCAAAATAGGACCACCTAAAACAACCAAGCTAAAAACCAGTCTCAACCACACAAAACTTCCACAAACAAGCTAAAACACCCCAAAAAACCTACATGACCAAAAACACCCAACCAACCCAAACCCCGCCCTACTCCATGCAGTGCCTCACTTGGATGTGTCTGCAGTCTTGGAAGCTGCGCTACCCCAGCCAGCTTCTCCTACAAATGCACCTTGAGCTTGTTTTGGAGCTTCTACAAGGGGACTGCAGCTACTGTATACTCTTGACCCACGAACGGTACCCCTCCAACTGGGAAGCTCATCCTCTTGGACTGACCGCCTAGCTTGGGGAAGGACACGCGTGGAGCAAGGAGGGAGGAGGCGGACACCTGCCTAGCCGGCCAGATCAGCCCAATCAACCCTGGCCGATCAATGGGGTGACACGGCTCGCAGACAGATTGCTCTCACATCCAAACCAACCAAATGCAACCTAAACCCAACCAAAACCACCCTCAACCAAACCTCAACCCACCAGCCTAAACAACCCAGCCTAAAGCAACCAGCCAACCTGCAACCGTCAGCCTACCTACCATCAAACAAAGATGAACAACAAAATAAAACTACATTAAAGAAACAAAACCCTGGTCCCACTTTTTTTCTTTGTGTTTTGCGTCCTTGAAAGTCTTCTTGGAGACAAAACCCCCCTGGCATTTCAGGGAAACAGTAGTCTCATCGGTGCTCGATTCATGGTGAGCAAAGAGAATAGAAAAGTTCTGCTCTCTTGGGAGCCTGGACTTCTGCAGGGCAAGCCCTGACCGAGCCCTGAGGGCTCCATCCAGGAGAGCAGCTCTCTGCAGGGCACAGACGGGCACACACACCTACACCACGGCTCAGGCAGGGACCCAAGGCCCCATGGTGAGCTGGGCCCTTGCCAGGAGACGGTGGCGGTGGGTGGGGGTCCCAGGGGAGGCCGGTCCCAGTCGCTGAGGCCTAGGAGCACCCCCAGGACCCTGGCAGAAGTAGACTTCCAAACACTTCCTTCCGTGCCTTCGAAATACGTGCTCGCTTAGGGATTGGCAACAGTACTTGTGGCTACATCCACGGCCCTGCTGTGCTTGCTCACCATACCAAGTGCAGGCTCCCTGGAGGAATGCTTGCTTTCTCCTCGTTGCACTGAGGAAAAGGAGATGTTCCAGGAGGCAGCAGACGTGCCCGCAGCAGCCGGGTCCCTGAGCGCTGGGAGAGGCGGCTGAGCTGCCGGGGACTCCGGCTTCTCCAAGGGTCCAGCCCAGCTGGCAGCTCTGCCAGGGCTCTCTCCTACACGCAGCCACCTCACCTCAGGAAACATCCCCAGCTTTGGGACCTCTTGGCTCTTGCCTCCTCTCGTGCACTAACAGTGGACAAGGCACAGAGTGAAAAGGTGGCCATGACGGGGACTGCCCAACCTGCCGGCACAGAGACGGGTGGCATCGCACGCACACACGGGCCTGTTCTCATCAGCCTCGCTCCCCCACAAGTCACACTAAACCCAACGCAATCAAGCTTCACCTTTTTATTCAAGATGCCACCTGCAATTTGCAGGAAAAGCAGCAAGATAGCAACGTTGTGTCCATTCGAAAACTCTCTGTGTCTGGCCAGGGCAGACTGTTTCTTAACTATCCATTAAGTAGCGGCTGCTTCCAGCAACAGCAAGCCCTCCAAAGCACGATGTAGAGAGAGCACCATGGTGCTTTACAAGCCCTATCATGCTTGTCAACAAAATGCGTCACTGGACTGCATGCGTGAAAAAGATTGCACTGTTACCTTCTCCCCATCACATACTGTCCAGAGCTGCACGAGAAGGGCCGATTTGCAAACTGGCCCAGAGCCAACACTTTGCCGTGGAAGCCACGGTCAGAGGGCACGGCTAGGAAGGTCCCGGTGTTAAACAGCCAAGGAGAGAAAACCCGCTGAGTCCCCAAACCCATCGGTGCCAAAACACCCACTGAGGCGGGAGCTGTCTACGGCAGAGAAAGTCAAAACAGAGCGAGACATCGCCCCAGGTGCCCGACAGAAGGCACCTTCGTGGAATCCAACGGGAGGTCGTCACGGGCAGTATCGCTACCGGAAGGAAGGCTGGGCCGGCAACAAACCCGCACGGTATTTTTGCCAGAAAGGGACACAATTAGGTTGATTAGTCCCCTATCTCGTAGGCACGGGGACTGATCCGGGGCCCCCCAGCACCCCAAAGGCTTCTTCCAAAGGGCGCTGGGCGCAGGGGCGGCGGGCGGGGCTGCACACGGGGGCTCTGTCACCCCCACGTCACAATGCCAGCACCCGGCAACGCTGAGCTCACAATGCCCCGCGCAGGATAAAAAGGAGCAGCCCCCCGTGTCCAGCGCCAGAGCTGGCCCGGCGGCAGCCCCAGCACATCCCAGACGAAGCACCTGGGGAGCTGGCTGGCGGAATCCCAGGGCAGTGGCTGAGGAAGGAAGACCCTGGATGAAGCTACGGGAGGTTCTCCACTGCAAGACCATCTCCTGGCAGGGCCACTTCCCAAACTCATCTGATGCATGGAAATCCTTTTCCACTGGCTACCCGTGGCAAGACCAAGGGAATTCCTTCTTGAGGAGCACTGCAGAGCTCACCATCATCATGCCCTGCAGAGCCAGGGGCAGTAGCTCTAAGAAGCGGGATGCCCAGATGTTGCAAGGGGGCCCAGGGCTCTCACCCGCATCAGAAGCTACGTGCCTCCTTGCCACAAGGTGACGGAGCAAGTGCCCAAGATGGGGCACGCTTCAGGTTATTCCATGCCTTTTGTTAGTGCAGGGATGGGAAGCAACGACATCCGAAATTTCCTCAGCGTCTGCTACTGCTAGGGAAAGGAGGAGGTAGGAACAGAAGGAGAGGAGAGAAGACTTCAGCTGGAAGGGACCTACAGTCACCATCTAGTCCAAATGCCTGACCACTTCGGGGCTGGCCAAAAGTTGAAACATGCTATTAAGGGCATCGGCCAAATGCCTCTTCAACACTGACAGGCATGGGGCATCGCCCACCTGGGCTCCGGGAGCCCTGTTCCAGGCTTTGACCACCCTCTTGGGAAAGAAAACTTTCCTCTTGTCAAGTCCAAAGCTCCCCTGATGGATGGATGGATGGATGGATGGATGGATGCAGCTTTGAGCCTTCTGCTATCGGCTGCCGGGAAGAAGGGATCAGCAGCTCCCTCTCCACTTTCCCTCCACGGAAGCTGTAGAGAGCAACGAGGTCGCCTCTCAGCCTCCATCTCTCCAAACTAGACACATCCCAGGTCCTCAGCATCCATGAACCAGAAGAAGCTCTTCCCTCACAGTGGACTTCTACAGCCCCCACACTCCCTCCCAGCTGAAGCTCTGACACAGGAGAAATCCCCTCCATCAAGAAAGCCCGCCTGAAGATCTACAGCCTAGAAACAGGGAATACAGCGTCACGTGGAGCACCAGCAGTTTCCGGCACTGCTTGCACACAGCAGAGTAGGAAAAATGCTCCTGGAGGCACAAGTAGGTCACAGCCCGACTGTGAGCCACAAATGTGATACAGGCAAATGCATTCTGCTGTGTCAGACAAGGCATTGCCAGAGGAAAGGCAAGCCTGGTGCAGAGCCCCGCTGAGAACTCGCCTGGACGACTACGGACATTTCTCGTTCCTCGGCTTCAGGAAAGATCAAGTCCATCTGCGATGAAAGCAAACCAAGACTACGTAGCTGGTGAGGATCACGGAGGGCCTACAGAAGAAGACAACAGCTGCAAGGAGCAAGACCAAGCCTGAGAGGGCTGGCATGACCCTCAAGCAAGATAGCAAGGATGAAAGCCAAAGGAGGAAAAGAGCTATCGAGTGCAAGCAACGACAGGGTCAACAGCACAAAACCATTCGAGACTTCTTCCCAAGCAGACAACCTCACCATCAACGACAGCGTAGCATCACGTATCACTTGCTGTAGCATCAAGTATCACTTGCTGCATTGGGAAGGAATGGCACAGGGACTGCCAGGGCCACCTTCCAAGCTTATCTGATGGCTGGCTGGCTGGCTGGCTGGCTGGCTGGCTGGCAAGCCTTTTCAGGTGCATAGCAGTGGCAAGACAAAAGGAATGCCTTCTTGAAGAGCACTGCAGAGCTCACCATCCTCATCCCATGCGCAGACAGGCTCAGGAGCCATCAGAAATAGGATACAGAGGGCTTGCAAGGGGTTGCAGTGCTTTGGAGCACCCACTGGTGTCCCACCAGGCACAGGAAGGATTCTCGCCCCCAAGGTCCATCAGGTCAGAGGCATTTGGGCACTCTGGGAAGTCCCCGAGATGGCTCCAGCTCAAGGGAGGATAGGGCTTGGGCAGCTCCTGGGAGGCGTCAGCAGCTTGTGGGACAAGGAGCCCGGTCTGGCTCACATGCTCAGGGAACAGCCGATCGCCAGCACTGGGGTCAGGAAGGAATTTTTTCTCCCGGGGCAGATTGGCACTGGTCCCCGGGGGTTTTTTGCCTTCCTCTGCAGCATTGAGCATGACCACTTTGCAGAGCTCCTCTGGGCCCTTTTGGCTCGCTTCCTACCTGCTGCTCAAGCACCAGGAAGATGGCCTCTCGTGCCCTGCAGCTGGGGGGTGGAAGGCTTTTTTTTCTCCCCATGTGGGACACCAAGTGTCTCGGGGGGTTTTTTGCCTTCCTCTGCAGCATTGAGCATGGCCCACTTGCCGCGGCTTCTTTGGGCCATTTTGGCTGGGTGCCTGCTGCTCCACGAGCTGGCCCTAAACTTAGCTAGAACAGCCTACCTAAACCAGCAGACAACAACTAACCTCAGCCAACCTTAAACACCTGAAAACAAGCAACCTTCCAGAACCTAAACCAATCTCAATCTGCCTTCAAAAACTTCAAACTATCAGCCACCAACAACCTAAAAAGCACCTTAAACAATCTACAACAAATTACCTCAACCAGCCTAAACCAAACCAAATAAAGCAACCTCAACACCCTCAAACAAATCTACCTAAAACAAATGACCTAAAATATCCTACCGAAAACAACCTAAAACTACAGAAACCAGCATTCCTCAAACAACCTTCAGCAACCCTGATCCAAACAAGCTGAAGACATCTAAACAGACCCACCTTAATCAACCTAAAACAACCCTTCAACAACCTTCTCCCCATCACATACTGTCCAGAGCTGCACGAGAAGGGCCGATTTGCAAACTGGCCCAGAGCCAACACTTTGCCGTGCAAGCCACGGTCAGAGGGCACGGCTAGGAAGGTCCCAGTGTTAAACAGCCAAGGAGAGAAAACCCACTGAGTCCCCAAACCCATCGGTGCCCAAACACCCACTGAGGCGGGAGCTGTCTACGGAAGAGAAAGTCAAAACAGAGCGAGACATCACTCACTCAGCACTGAAGACTAGAAAAGAGAGATACATGGAACTATATGGTCATAATCCAAATGGAGCTGGTTTCTTCATGTTGCAGGCTGAGTTTTAAGTCCATGTTTCTCATTTCTTGTGTCTTCAGTTCCCTACAGATATATAATAAATACCAAGGAATTACTTATTAAGTTGTTCTTGTGATTCAAGAACAAGAAGGCATGCTGTTCATCCTCTGCAGGTTAAAATTGTAGTAAATGCTGCAAACTACTGATAGCAATCAGTCATGGGAAGGATCTAGTCCACTGAAGCCTTACATTTAGATGTGACTGAGTTGAGAATTTGCTGAGTTACTGACTCGTAGTCAAGCTTGTTCTCTAATGCCATTGTGAGTGCGATACACCCCAATCTATTTCTGTAACAAACATCCAGAAAATGAGAAGCCCATGACCCAGAAATGGGCATATGGGAAGTGACCCAGGGGAAAAAAAAAGGCATTGGCTAAAAGAAAGGAGGATGTCCTGCCCTGTCACTCTAGCAGGAGCATTGATTCTGTAACCATTAGTGGTGAAGAGTGGAACAAAAATGGGCAAACCACAAGACTTCTGTGGGCTCTGCAAACTGCTTCCAGAACACGATTTTGAAGAGGCAGCAACAGCTCTGGGAAGAAGACGGGGAATAGGGCTGCATCCAGTGATACATTCTGCTAGTTTTCCTTCTAGGACAGAATGATTGGGAACCGCTGACCTAGTCTACACAGCTCTTGGGCTGTGATGTTTGCGCCTCATTTCTTTAGGTTTGTGATAACACAAAAGGATCTTTCCTAGAGCTGATCGAATTTTTTTATCTATAGATACAACAAATATTTGCTCATGTTCATATAGGTGCATATTGAGATAATCTCTGTAGCTTTTCATTCCTCTAACAGGGAAGTACTGCTCAAGGGTCACAAGCACAAAATTGCATCCATGGCATAGGCAGCAGTCTTCTAGGGTGTCCTGCTGTGCACAGCTGAGAGGAGGGAAAGAAGAGGACATCTGGACCAATTCTGCAAGAAAATTAATGTAATCAGCTGATTACAGGCAGATAATCCTGTGTTTAATTCAAGGCCACCTGGAAATGAAGCATGTAATTTACCACATGCACTCCGTTCATTATGTGACCTACAGATAAAGCTACCTGTCCAATAGAGTTTAAACAGTTACTGATTTTTTATAATCAAGAGTAAAAGGACAATAAAATCTTCAGTTAAATCAGAATCAAAGCACAGTGGGATGAATACTGGAAGCAGAAGAGGAAACTGCCTGTACAAACTTATAATTTCCAGTCCTCTTGAGAGTACTGTGCTGGAGAAGTTCAGCGTTACAAACTGGACTGCTGTCTAGTGCCCAAAACAGATTTACTGCATGCCCTTTGCATGTCAACCAGGCAATAACTTACAGGCAAAGCAGTCACTATAGCTGTGCCTGCTGACAGAATGATTCCAATCATAGGTATTTTTCCTTTCTTTGAAAGCTTGTTGACATTTTTTCCTCACTGTTCTACATCAGATATTTCTACAGATAGCAGTAAGGTGCACCTAAGCTCCTCAATTTATGCGACGTGCTCTGCTAAACTAGCTGGCAGGGATAAGCTAGTAGTCATGAAATAGCCAGAGAACAGCAAAGTATCTCACTGACATGGCTTCACGTCCAGGTTGAAGCCGACTAGCATCTTATGGAGTGCAGACAAGAGCCTGGACCTGTATTCTTCTGTTCATGTAAGTTATTCTCATTCTCTGCATCACACCTGAAACAGGATAGATTTAATACAGAAAGGAGACTTGCCAGTGACATGACTTGTCTTCCACTTAATTGGGATGCAAAATTAATTGAGCTATAATTCAGTGTGCTCTAAGCATACTTTAGTTTTGATGAAATAATAAAACATGCCTGGGTCTCAACACATTACATCAAAAAGTTAACAGAAGTACATGGACAGCAGAAACTAATGACACAGAAAAATAAGTTGCTGGAGACCTTGAAAGACCCATTTATAAAAGGCCTTTTTTTGGATAATTTCTATGTGAGAAGAAGCTTTGAGAGAAAATCAGTGATAGTCATCCACAGTCTGCCCATGCTTCTGTACATCTTAATAACCAAATCTGGTAAAAAACAATCTGTAACATAATGCAACAGATCTGGTACAAGAGACACAAGGTGCTGCTGACTCTACTTTAGTACAGCACAAAACAAGTTCAGCTATTTCTATTTAGCAAATGATAATCACAAATGCCTTAACAAAACCATTTTTCTATAGAAAGAATTGAACACTGACTAAGAATATGTTCACATAAGCACTGGTAAAGTTGAGGTGAGAGAAAAGTTACAGCCTAGCTCGTATAGGCTATTTCCTTACGTCATCTTCTGATACCTGTAATCAAAGGACCATGGAAATTGTGGTTAAAGTGACTGCTGAAGGTATCTAGTCCAGCCACCCACTAGGAATAGTGCTGTTGCTACCCATGCAAGGCTTAGAGACCTTCCACAATGGACACTCTGCCATTTCTTTCAGTAACCTGTGCCAGTGCTGTGCTACCCACATTAGGAAGAAATTTCACCCGATGCCCTGCCCAAGTTTCGCAAAATACAACTTGCAACCATTCCCTCTACCAAAAGTTTGGTTTCATTGTCTTTCTAACTCTCCTTCAAATAACTGAGGTCTACAATTAGATTCACTGCTGCTACACTTGGTCTCCGCTGTGTCACATGGAAGTACTCCAGGACTCACAACATTTCCCCACTGATCATGTGCCCTGGGCCTCTGACTCTCCTCAGGACATTTTCCCATTTCAGGTGGTACTCCCCTCTCTCTGCTACTGCTGCTTTCTGTTATAAACAAGATACCAACAACAAATGGGCTACTGAATCCTAGTTCTTGCTAGATCCACCAGATCCACTTAAATCCTAAGGTTGTTGTTTGGTTAGGCTTTTTTGTGGTTTTTTTTTGGTTGGTTGGTTTGGGGTTTTTTTATTATTTTGGTTTTGTGGTGGGCTTTTTGTTTGTTTGTTTGTTTGTTTTGCTGTTGTTTGCTTGTTTGGGTGTTGTGGGTTGGTTTGTTTTTTCAGGGTTTCCTAAATTTGACTTTTCCTCCCATCTGCATCACAATAAAATAAAAGCAGTGGTTTTGTGAGGGGCAGAATGAATGTACCATGGTTCCCTATGGATTTAAGTTCCTGAGAAACTGTGAGAGTTCACTGAAGCTTTTCTTCCAGCTGAGCATTTTTAAGTTATTTTTCCCATCTGATGTCTCCAGGATGCACAGTGCACTCTTTTTCTGAATCAGTGTATTTATAGGGTACTTATCCTCTAACTGGCTACCTACTAAACCTGCAGGAACTTAATTACCTGTGAAATTTATGTCATATCTCAAATCTAACTGAAATAGACTGACAGGTTTTGAAGTTACTGGACAGGAATGTGAGGATACACAGAGTTTAACACATGCACAAACCATGAGAACATAAGTCTTATTTCCCCAGGAAGCCAGGCTCAAAAGCTTACTTTTATGCCCTTAACGCAGACTTGTCTGAACTTTTATTGCAGGTTGTTTTCTGAGGTGTTTTGCTCTTAGGGTTCCAGTCAAGAGAGGAATAATTGAGAATATCAGAATAATTTTAGCCAAGTGGGCATCATCCCCACCTTGTTGTTGCTATTTTAAGTGCCTGACCCTTCTTAGGAGGAACTATGTACAGAGACCCTGAATAGGTTAGTCAGCTACACGTTCATGCCCCCAGGATGGTAAAGAAGTGTCTGGAGTATGGCAGGGAGCCAGACAGGCATCACAGAAGGTATCTACCACTTCCACTACCCTGGGGGAGAAGGGCAGAGGGGATAAAATCAGGAAAAGCCTGCAGTAGCTTTTTCTCTCTGCAGAATAGAGGAGGTGTTTATTCCTCTGGATGGTGAAAGGACCATTACCCCTCTGGAAAGCCAGGAGCAAGGCAAATACCAAAATGTGGGGAAACTGAAATAAAAGTAAGGCAAGGAACAATGAAACATTCTCCAAATATTCTTGTTGAAACTATGGACAGAGAGTAAAAAGTGAGTCAGCCTAGCAGACGTACTGCGTCTTTCTTCTCTGATGTTGGGAAGTCGGCACTTCACATTAGTTTTTAGCTTCCTTCTAGGTGAATTTAAAACTCATTCTGTATTTACTGAGGAAGGCCAGAAGAATCAATAAAGGCCTTGGCTTTCTAGAGCTGATCTTCTCACCAATCATTTCTGTCTCTGTTCTGTGCTAAGGGCTTAGATAAGGTTTTGTTTTTGTTTTCTTTCTTCTTAATGGATAGGTTTCTTAATTAGGATGGGGGAAAAATTACTGCAATTTTGCTGTGGAAAATTAAAACCAAAATGAGGTAGCAAAGAGCAGGGTATGGAGAGGAGGGGGGCAATCAGAGACAGCTATTGATTTTGAAATGATGGAGGAGCCAAAGGAGAGCAAACAGTCTGGAAAGGAGACTCATCTTTCAAGGCACTGTTCTCACTTAAAAACAATCAGTCCAGCCAGAGGTATTGGTTGTTGCTGAAGCATTGGAGTTAGCTTTGTTTTCAGACAGAATTTAAATTTTGGAAAACCTCACTGGTTCATAAGTGGATGCTCCTTAGACAAACCTTAAGAATGTGGAGCAACAAATAATGTGATGGAGCTGAACAAAAGTAAACCTGACTAAAGCATTGAGAAATTCTTTGTACTAGTGGTAACAAAAACTGTTTAAAAATAATTTCTACCAAGGACTGAGAAAAGCTGCCACTGCTCACAGCCAAGGCAGGCAGAGAAAAGGGAACAAATGTAATGCTGAATATGGGACAAGCAACAAGATCAACACCCTTCTGACTCCCTGTTGTTGCATAGTGTCGCGGTTGAGACGGACAAGCGACATGGACCAAATTCTTTCAAGATGAAAGTAATAGATGCCATTTTTTGCTACAAGTGCATTTTTATACAATTCTGCCAGTTCATGTGTCTTTTCACTATTGTTTACAAGTTACAGCACTAACATCTCATTGGTTAAGCTTGCTATCACCCATGTTATTCTTCTGTCCCCTTCTCTCTCACGGGTACATCTCTCCTCTCTCCGGATACTCCTTTACTCCCATCCTCCTCAAGGGTAAACCTTAATATCTCAAGGCTGATCTCTACTCTCATATTTTCTGTCAAGGATTCCACAGACCCGCTGCAGTTTCCCACAGCATAGTATTCCCCATCTTTTCCAGAACAGAGAGAACTGATCTGTCATTGTCTTACCTTGTGCCAGTGGCTGAGGTCAAGCTTAGGTACAGCTTTCTGCCACTCCAGTCACCACACTTTGATACACACTGCCCTTTTTTTCCCCTTGACTTTTCAGACAGCGTTCCTCTAAGACTAAAGTCAGATGTTATTCTGACCTTTTGTCAAATACAGCCAGTGCCTGGAAAGACTCTCAGAACAGCACCAATCTCGTACAGACTGGTTTGAGTTTGTCATCTTGTTCTCATAGCTATGATGAAACTTGACATTGCAAAAGTGCTGATTATCAGGTCTCTACGACAGGGGCTCAGGAAGATTTTAGCTGCAAATAATCTGCAACTATTCTAAACCCAGCTGAGTGCTGCATGCAAATAAGCCCATTTTCAGCCCAGACAGCTGAAAACATGCCACAGGTCCTTTTAAAACAAGGGGTTTGTTCCACTGTGTAGAAGACCTGTCTTCTGTTCTTCACACTGACATTGCTCCATCAAATCCCCATCACAATGCTGGTGGTACCTCTTCTGCTCCCCAGATAATGCGTCCTCGTCCACAAACCATTTTTTCCCCTCAGTCTTCCTCTTGCCCTCAAGCAGTGCTAGAACAAGTGTAACAAAAGTTTGCTATTTCCTTGCTGTCTCCTCCATCCTTGTCGCTGAGATGCTGCCATGTCACCTGCTCCCTGCCTGAACACCAGCTATGGGCAACACACATAATTAACTGGCAGAGAGAACTCTTAATCCCTCCTAACACCCTGTCCTCACTTGTCAACAGCAGGAGCACAACTCTGACAACTATTTCTGTGGCTGCTCCTGCCACTGGCCACGGATATGATCTCCTCCAAGCCTTTCCTGGCCTCGCACTGTGATTGTGCTCTAGAAGATATCTGGGTTGGGCACGCTGCTTTGGTGCTTCAGCATTTACCTGGGCTGAAAGTGGAACCAGCCTGCAGATACCTCCTGGCTGGCACAGGGGTCTTATCCAGCAAAGCAAGTCTTGTATAGTCTTATTACTACCTTTCCTTAATCCACTAGCACTTCTTCCCTTCTCCAAGGAAAAAAGGATAAGGGAGAAATTAAATGACAGGATCCCAGGTTAGCAAGCATAAAGAAGTGAAGATATAGCATGCTCTTTCTGATCCCTGTGGCCTCCTCACCCCTCCCCTTTAGTTGCAAGCATCGCCGCACACTGTTCTGGAACAGCATAGGATGCTCAGTGCTGAAGGCTGCAATCCCTGGCTCTGCAGATCTGTAATACTCCCTTTCCCTGAAATTCATACAAGAATTTTTTTCAGGTGACAGGGAACCTACTGAGTAGCCATGGAGCCTATCTGAAGAGTAAGTATGCAGGTATTCAGTGTTTGATTCATTGAATATTTTCTGCAGCAGAATAGTGAGGGAGAAAGAAACATCAGTCATAGACTTGCTTAATTGAGATCTAAGAGCCAAGGTCAGTGCTCAGCCAAGAACAGATAGAGAAGCCCCCCATAATGTATTTCTGTGATGAGATGTTCCTAGCACACAGACTGATCTGTTATTCGTTTCCACTATGAAAAATTTAACTATCACCTGGAACATACTCAAATCTATTCTGCATAATTTCCTTGCTTTTTCATGTAAAAATATCTTTCCAATGAGACCTCATGACTGTGCAAATTAGCAAATATCTGTTGTGTGGAGAGATTGCTTCACCTCCACTGAAGTGCAGCTATTTGTTCTTTTGTCAGCTCTCTGCAAGACAACAATACCTGTTTGTCAGTGTCTAGCTTGTTTCTCTGTGCTTTAAACAAAAACTCTTAAAGGGAAAAGGTGAGTACTCAAGGGAAGATGCTGCAGTGGGCACACTGGTGAGGAGGAACACTAAACCTTTGCCTCTGGTTGTGTTCTGTAGGTCTGCAACATCTTAGTGCAGCAAAGGGGACATGATGACCTACCTGCTGGTCTACAGCACCTCTCTCGTCCCCTGTGGCACTTCAGCCTACAGAACAAATATGACCATCTACCTAGTTTGTTCTTTCTAGATTTTGCACATGGGTCTGTGCAGGATGCACCACTGCTCCTCTCCAAACAAAGCATTTCCAAACTTTTTAGGCCACAAAGCCTTTCCTCCTCCAAGTTTTCCCCACAGACCACAAAGCAGCCATCTTCCCAAACCTTTAACTGAGAGCACAGGAGAGATATGATTTATGTGGCCTCACAGACCACTGAGCACTAAACCTAGACAGCTGATGAAAGAAATAAGGTCTCTGAAGATGAAAGGAATCAGGTCTCTGAGGAACACACCCTAGCTCCTGTAGTCCCTGGAAGATGCAACTGTACTTTCTTTGCCAGGGGCTACAGCACAGGACATGATGATCCAACTGAGTACAAACAGAAAACATGTTCCATATGGGCACTAACAGCAAGCAGGAACACACTAGGTGTGAGGAGGCTTTATGTTCAGGTGCACATTTGCCTTCTGTCTATCTTGGAGTCTTGCAGCACCTATCGCTGGTGAGCTCTGAGCTCCTAGTGGTGCTAGGGCTGAAGCTGTTCACTATGATGCCCCCTGGATCACCTCTCTTGCAATCTGGGTGCAAGGTCCTCCAAAAGATATCTCTCTTCACATTCACTGTAGGTGTTCAAGAACTGGCAACTCATTCAGACTTCACTGTTCCTGAAGACACTGTGTGGACATACAGTGCAAGAACCATAATGGGTCATAGCAATTCAAACTGCAGCCCTTCTGTCTTTGCACTGTGCCAGCCACCAGTGTAGGAGGTACCCATACAGTGGCTCCCTTCTCCTGAAAGATGTAGTGTGCAGAAATCATCCCCATATCCCCAGGTTTACCAGTCTCCCAGCCTAAAGAGGAGGTAGCACAGTCCTCACTCATTCATAAAAAGGGGGAGTAGGACTTTGGTTTTCAGAACACCGTACAAACATTATTGCCTGGGAGCCTGGCATCTGGCAAGGAGAGGAAAGTGCAGTCACCATGGTAATGCTTTGCTTCATTTAACTGCAAAGTAACCTCTTGTGTCACAGTCACTGCTGGTACATCTGCCCCACGCAGAGCCCAGGCTGCCCATGTACCCACACGCACAGCAACCCCCTGCCCACCCCTGCACGCACGCTACAACCCCTGCTCTGCAACACCCCTGTGCATATACGACGCACAACATGCATGTGCTGAGCAACACACATTCCCTGGCTCTCTCCCACTCCTGTTTCCTCTGCTTCTGTATAACCAGCTAGGCTTACAGTCCCTGCTACTACACCTATAGGTCCCTCTGCTGCACAGGCATAAGATGATTTAGAAGCACAAGATCAACACATGCTCAGCCAGCTGTCAAAAAATGCACACACCCTGTCACCCCCAGCCTTGACACAACACTTGCCTGCAGCTCTTGTACAGTTTATTCTTGGATGCATTTTGGTTTGATGCTGTGGCATGAACTCATTCATTTTTCTGTTTCTGCCGCTGAGGAAAAAAGCACCCCTGAGAAGCAGATCTGTAAGGAGAAGACTGCCTGCCTCCCTGCAGTGCCAACTCATGGGAAGCTGGTGATCAGGTCATTTGGTGCTCCTGACTGTACTCTGCTGCTCACATGCCTTGGCAAGTAACTATAGGAAATCAATCTGAATTCCATTTCTGCAAAGCACCCTCTGGGTACTTGCAGGAGGGCTCAGTTCCCCCTGATAGCAGGGAAACAGAAATCCAGAACAGCAGCATCTGATTTCATAGGATGGCAGGAACACTGCAGATAGGAGCCACAAGCAAAGTCCCTAACTTCTCTACCACACAACAGCCAGCTATCACGCCATATCAAAAAGATGGAACTCAGATCACACTTACACCACCAGACACAGCCTGGAGACCTCTCCCAAGCTACCGTTGTCACAGCAGTTTCTCTCAGCTCTTTCAAAAAGTGCTGGCATGATTAGATCTTGGGCAGTATTGCTATGGTGGGCATAGACCTGCCCTCAGCCAGCCCAGATAGCAAGTAGAAACTCCTCAGCCATATGTGCATGACAGCTCCAGCTAACAGGACCCACAGGAGTCAGCAGGCATAAACTTCCTGGAGTCTCAAGTTTTCACATCACATGGTATAAGTGTACTTTTCTGCCTTGTGCTATGGTGAGATTTAACAAGCACTTAGCAAAAGCAGACAGTCTGAGATGGCCCATCTCATAAGGGTGACAGTCAACAGAGTCTGATGGGGCTGGTAACAACCGAGTCCCGTTTGTTACAGCTATGTATTTATAGCTTGCATACTTTATACATGTGGCCTATAAAAGGCTCTGAGAACCTACCCTTCTTTCTGTAAACCTTTCAAGATCACCCTGCTTACTTCAGCTCTCCTTCTCTTGAGCTCCCCTATCCCTCCTAAGAGCACGCCAACATCTTCAAGGCTGAATGCCCTCCCTAATCGGAGTGTGATCCAGTTAATACAGTGATCTGATGTACAAGCGTGAGGATAATACTGAAGTGAGATTTCCTCACCTGGCTGCCCAGCATCTCGAGACAAGGCACCCCCAGTTCTTTCAGGACTGATCAGGGCTGCACATCTCATCCTTCCTTATCTTCAGGATGTGACAGCCACCTGCACATTCACCTTCCCACCCCTGCTCTCCTCTCTCCCCACCACTGCCACCTGCTCGCCTGGCTGTGGCCGAGCTCAGGTGCGCCCAGAGGTGCAGACCCTGCTGTTCGCCCGGCATCGGCGGTGGGACCCAGGTAGGGTCGGCGCTGCCGGCAGAGCCCACACTCGACCCCGCTGGGGCTGCTCCAGCCCAGGGAAAAGCTGAGCACACACTCCCCTCTTATGGCCATGCCCGATATAGCAACCACTCGGGCCCGCAGCATCTTCACTGGAGATGTGATTTTCCTGTGAATATTGATATTTTCCACAGATGCCTCTTACACGTGTCAGGCACAGGCGTCTCTCTCCTGCACTTGGGGCACAAGGATAGGGCCAGCCGTGCGCCCCGTTTGGCTGATGCTGATTAACACACACACAATGAGCAGTCCTGTCTGCAGTGTCACACGGCCTCTCTGACGGAAGGCTGAGTATCCATCCCTGCTGCTGGGGCAGATCTCTCTTACGGTAGGGCATGGCCTCTAACATATTTCCTTTCTGCAAGTTAAGCCTGGATTTTAGTTCCTTTGATTTTGAATGGAAAGTTTTTCATTACCTAGTTATGGGTGGTTGAAAATTACATTCAATTTATGGCCGCCATCCTTGCACAGCTGTACTATATGGCAAAGCCTTTCTCTCTTCTATATAAATAACAATATCCTTGCCAAGAGGAGAGATCTCAGCCTTCTATTTCACCATACTGACCTTTTTCTCTGGACTGAGCTTCAGGTAGCTGGTTGTCTCTGTGCTGCCATCACCCAAATACCAGATTTGTAAGTTAAGACCAATTGACTGCACAGAAGGGGTAGTTTCCCCTTACATTCAGTCTATGGCCACCTTCCCTCAGCTGTCAAGTCAGTTCAGTTCACTGATCTGAAGGAAAACTAGTCAATTTTCCACAGGATAATTTTCTGTTGGATCCATGAGTTTAACTTCCTCACTCTGCAGGTATAAAATAGAGCATTTTAAAAGCCCCTTTAGCTATGCTTTTTGTCAACTTGTCTATCTCCTTTCATCCAGTTTTTCTGAAGAGACAGGACAATGAGAACTGCACTTGGTACCTGAAAGGGGACAAACTGCTCCTTCCTTCTCCAAGCTAAGGTTTGGTCAGTGCTCAGATGCCACAGTACTGTTGGTCTCACCTGGAGCACTCTGTACAGTTCTGGGTGCCACAGTACAAAAAATATATTAAGCTACTACAGAGTGTCCAGAAGAGGGCTACGAAGTTGGTGAAGGGTTTGGAGGGGAAGCCATATGAGGAGCAGCTAAAGTCACTTGCTTTGTTCAGCCTGGAGGAGACAAAGGGGAGACTACATCAGGGGCAGGCACCAAACTCTTCTCTTGGGTGACCAATGACAGAACCCAAGGGAATGGCAGGAAGATGTGCCAGGGGAGGTTTAGGTTGAACATTAGGAAAAGGTTCTTCACCCAGAGGGTGGTGAAGCACTGGAACAGGCTCCCCAGGGAGGTGTCACAGTCCCAAGCCTGACAGTGTTCAAGGACAGACTGGACAATGCCCTCAGACACGTGATGTGAACTGTGGGGTTGTCATATGCAACAACGGGAGTTGAACTCGATGCTTGTGGGTCCCTTCCAACTCAGGACATTCTATGATTCTATGTCCTCACTGTCTCGCTCTTCTTCACTACAGCATGCTGCCTTCTGATGTGCCAGTTTTCTATTAATGTCATTGAGGGATGAAATGAAAACTGGAACAAAGACATATGTTCAATGCAACACTGGTTTTAGTTCTGTTCTTCACACAGGACCAGGTGAATAAGGAGGAATCTGTCCAGTCTCTTTCAGTACCAACGATGTTGTCAGAAGAACCACCAGCAAAGGCAGTTATGGTCCTCCTTGAAGCCAGCCATAGCAGCCTGCTCACGCTCTGCTGGGCTCAGTGCCCTTCACCAAAGTTTCTCAGAGCACTCTGCAGCCACTTATAAACTGAGACCACATCTGCTCTCAACCTGTTCATCGGGGTAATGATGAGGAGGAGGGTTTGGGGGTCACTTCCGTAGTGCCAAAAGTTGTAGGCCCAGATCTTCAAAAGTATTTAAATGCCTAAAAAGAAGTTAGGAAATAAAATATCATGGGCCTCTGGGTCCTAATGAGGATGCAGTTATATTGGTATTCAATGTTTTTTGCTGATATAGCTGATAGTGCTTGGAAAAGTTCTGCTCAAAAAAGAGCCCTATTCTGCTGACATAAGCTGCCTGCACACAAGGAAAGCTTCACTGGTGCAACTGTGCTGCTACAGCGATATCACATGCATTTAAATGTAAATTAGGGCTTTGTTTATACCTCACAGATGCAGCCTTTCACTTCATCCTGGATGGGGAAGGGAGAGGAGAGGGAGGGTAGCAGTCTCACTAGCCTTGTTTTACAGACTACGAAAGCAAGGCACAAACAAAACGAACTCATTGGCTCAATATCACCCAAAAGAAAAAGGCACAGAAAGGCAGAAAAGGCACAGACCCTGGTCATAGGTTACAGCCATAGGAGCTTTTTCACTGCTAGAGCTGGGGAGACCAGGGTCAAATCTCTGATGTGTCTGAGATGGAGAGGCTAGTACTGAACACTCCAGGGAGCCGACTCTAGGAGACTGAGGCCTGTTTAGATGCAGGACATACTGACAGAAAGTAACTGAATCTGACCTAAAAAAAGTTTCTACTCCACTGCTTCACCACTCACAACCTGAGCAGCAATAGGCATGAGTGACAATGAATGTCCATGAAGGATGGACATGAAAGCTAAGGCAGGTGATTGACAACATATTACAGCAGCCAAATAGGAGATCAGATCCTGATGAGATTATCTTGCTTCCAGCCACTACTGCCCATGTATACACGCACTTAATGCACCTATATTCTGCCAATACTTGACTTTTCCAGGACATATTTGCCAGACACTGGCAAAAGCCAACATAAGCCAGGAATGATGATAAAATAACTGGTCCTATAACTGACATTCATTCCCGAAACTGCCTTTCCTGCTCTACTAAACCACAGAACTGACACAGATACAAGGTGAACTGCAGAAGAGGACCACACATATCATTTTTTGCTAGCATAGTTTTAACCCATATCAGTTTATTCAAGTGGCAAGTCCAAGAGTTCCTGAAGCTACAGGCTTTGTCAGTCCCACAGTGCCAGTAAGTGACCTGAGAAGACATATCACCACACAATTCCACTGTAAATAGCATAAGAAAAGATCCAGACCTCAGTTTCCATGGGCTGGGTGAAACAAAGTAAAAATGGGTGTATGTTACTGTTGGTCTTAAATTAGCTGTCCAGCTCCATTACAGTGAAATGGCAACCTCCATTCCAAACCACTGCACCAGTGACTGCCTAAAGAAGACGCAAATGTACCTAAATTTGAACTGTGTGGGTGGAGGGACTTTCTGAGTACTGTTTTGTGCAGGAGTCCTAGGGGTGGACGACATGAGGAAAAGCAGATAAAGCATAGAGAAGATGGCTCCAAACAAAGCTAGGACAATCTTAGTATTTATCCCTGACCGAAACCTAGAGAAAAACAGCTCTTTGGTACTTGCTAAAAGAAGGCTGGAGCCATGAGCAAGGCAACAGTGTCCTGCTGTGTGATTCCTTCACACAATTGGAAACATAAGCTCATACATATTTTGTATCTTTTTAAAAAGAGTAAATACAGTTATCTACTTCTCTCCTAACTGAAGGATTAAACTTTTAGCTAGCTGTATGTATCAAAAGGAATAACAACTGCAGGGGATTAAATCAGTCTGTCATTAATCCCCTCTGCCACACTGGATTCCCTCCTATGCCCTGTTCTGCTGGCCAACACCCTGATCATCTCACCTCCTCTTACATCTCTGTTTTCTTATAGCTCATCTGACTTGTATTAATACACATCTTTCAGTCCCTGGTATATCCTTTCAGGCCTCTTGCATCTCCCATCACAAACCTCCCATCCTGACTCCTTTCCCATTTCACCACAATCACATTATGCAAGCCGGGCTGGTTTCCCCAGGCAAACACACTGAACAGCAAACTGTCCACCACGTTTACAAATTCTGGTCCAAACCAGTGACCACAGATAGATTCAGTCAAGGCTTCATTGAAAAAAAAAGAGCGAGAAATAGTCTGAATGGCGTATTTTTAGCATTGTGCAGTCTTAGAGGTTATTTCCAGAATATTATTTGTGGAGCCAGTGAAACAGAAGCTGTGGTGAGCCTAGAACTGTGGCATTCACAGCAGAAAGTGTTAATGACAGGGTGGGGCTCTCCTGGAGCAGAAACACAATTCTCAGCTTAGCTAAATGTAAACTCGACACTGTTTAGAAAGGTATACCTACCTGCCCTTGCCTCCATCAGAAGAAAGCAATCTGCTGTGGGTGTTCACAGTTTACCCACTTATGACGATACGCTGAGGACAGATGATGGTCATTCCTACACCAGGCTAGCCAAAATTACAAGTGTTGTTCCCTCTTGTAAGCTATTCCAAGGCTTCTCCAGCTTTCCATGAAGTTTAGCTAGGGGTTTGACAAATTCTCCTGAGGCACCCTCATAGCTATCTGCTTTCTTCAAGGGCTACTTAATCAGCTACAAGGTCCCCAAAGAGCTTTCCACACCTCTGCTCATTCTTCTCCTATGCTTCAGGCAGGCATTCTGCCATTCAGACTCGAGCTAAAAAACAAGGTTCACTACTTCTCTGGAGTAATTTCCTGGCACAGTCTCTTAAGTTTTAGTATTAGACAGCTATAGCTGTGCAAGAAGGAAACAGAAACAATCCTCACCTCACAGCAGTGCATTGGTCTGCCCAAACTGCAGCCTTTTTGATTACACCTTCAGCACTCATCTCATGCTTACTTCAGCCTGCACCTGGAGACTGAAGATGAAAGGTACTTGGAGAATGTAGACTGTTCTGTCCCAGAGCAGCCTGCCTCCTCTTAACTGCAATGGCTGAGCCACTGTTTATTCTGTCTCTGCATTGCAAATGTCAAAGTCAAAGGCTTTGGCTTATTTTTGACAACAGCCACCTTGAGACCTTCCATCAAGACTCTGTATAGCCGGCACCATTCAGATACCCCACTTTATCTCAGTAATCAACTCCTTTTACGAAGGAAATTCTTCTCCTCAGTCACATCCCAGTGGCAAGTTCTGATTATCTCTTATTATTGCAAAAGGCCCTTGCTCTCTCTGTGTAGGATGCGGGAGCAAAACAGATTTCTGCCACACTTCTCTGTCCCAGTGGTTGCCCAATTGTTCTTTCCTGAACTTGCCTTCTGCTGTCTCCAAACAGCACAACTCTACTCTGTGATCCCCAAACAGCATTCATCGACTCATGTCAGTGATGTAAACTCTGCTGATATGAGCCTGTGGCACAGCGATCCCTGCCCATCTGACCTGCTACTACTTATGGTCTGTTCTTCCTTTTGACTCATTCAATTTTTTATACAGTCCTTTGCTTCATTCAGTTGGCTGAGTAAGGCTGTTTGCTCTGACAGCTCACAGGAATAGTCTCATTGAGACCTAAAAGGAAACTCAGAACTGGAATTTGCTGTTATGAGATTTATTTGGCTTCTCTGTTTTGCAACTGTGTAGTCCAGAAGTACAAGCTCCAGCCACCTGTGTATGCAGATGTCTCGTGGGTCACAAGGAGCCCTATCCAGCTGCCTGCAGATGTGACTCCAGGAGCTCTCTGGGACATGCTTGGTGCTGCCTGTGGCAGCCACTGTACCTTGGGATGGAACCCCCCTGGGACTTCCATCCTTGCAGGCTCAGGGTGAGTGTGGCCTCCCCTGCCCAGGTGCTCCTCAAAGACCAGGTGATGCTGGTGCCACACCAGTGGCAGGGTAGGTCCTAGAAACACAATGAGGTCCTAAGTGCAGGAGAGCACTGCAGCTGCTGTGTGAGTGCCCAGCCCGGCACAAGTGAACTGGTGGATCTGTTAATGATTTTTCTTCCAGTTTCCTAAACCAAAACTGAAACCATCGCATTGTAAGGGCTTGTGCTAGTTGGGTTTAAGGACAGATGAAGCCACCAGTCTGCAGGTACCTACATGTGGAAGGGCTTTGGGCTCTAACTGAACAGTTAACATGACAGTGAGATTCAGTGCCTAGCAGGGGAAGCAGCTTATCCTTGACAGAAGTCAGGCATTAGCAAATGAAACTTGAGTGTACACAGGGGTGAAGGTGCTGCCTCACACATACCATGTGAGCGTAGGCTGGTGAACGATCTGCACCCCATGGCACACACTAGTCGGTATAATTCAATCCATTCTATTCAAGAGATAGGAGGAAAATGCCAACAGCCAACTATGGCAACAGGGGAGATATCCTACAGAAAAAAAGTTCTACAGTATATGGTCTCCTAGGACACTTCTCTCTCACTTTCTCACTTGTTTTCTTTTTTCATTATAATATTTTTTTTTATTTCCTCATAAATTACTTCATCTTTGCAAAAGTCCTCCCCTCCTTATTCAGAAAAAGCTCAGCAGCAAGAGAGGTCCCTGAGCCTCTTTCCCACCAGCACTCCTAACTGCACCTGTACTGGGGCAAGTCCACTTGCATGAGCACCCAAATGCTGAACAGGATGTTTGCTGCTTTGATCACTAAGTCCTTCCTAGCAACGCCAGTCTTCCCCATGCTCCCGCCCTGCAACATGAGAGGGGACAGGGCCCATCCCATCTTAGCTGATGGCTGTCTCACTCCATACCGAAACCAAGTGGAGAAAGAATGCTTCTCAGGCAAGTCCATTCCTGCTTTACTGGCTGTCAAGATATGGGAGCAACCACAGAAAGCAAGAAAAGGAACAAAGTCTCACGTAGCTCTACCACCACACGGTCCCACACCCAGCCTGTGCTTGTTACCCCTGAGCCTCTATTTGTACTCCTCACTACAAAAAACCGTTCTGTCCAAAGGTATTACAGAGATACGAAACATGCTGGACACACACTGCTGCCTACAAATAGGCTGAAACCAGGCTGTAAAGCTCTCCTAAGTCTTCCTGGGGGAAGAAAAATGACTGTCTTTCACAGAAACTATTTCACTTTTGCTAGGAACTGCATGTTCATATGAAATTTGCAATGAGATCTATGACAGAGGCTCCACAATGTGACTGTAATACAGAAAAAATAACTACCAATAGTTGCAAATCAGAAAGATAAAGACTTTTCTCACAAACTCATCTGCTTAAACCTGCTAGCTTTCCATTGCATTAACAGAGATTCGTTCTCATTGCTTCAAGTTACACTCTAAGAAACACCACGGCCCTTCCCCCTCAATTACACTGGAAAAATCAAAGGTCATACTCTTCCATCTCTTCAGTAAAGGATTAAACATGCGAGGTGGTTTCCTTTCTACCAATCAACACTCCTGCAACTCAGAAACCTCCAGCTGCCTCCCCCTTCCCACTCCCTCACCAACATGTATACAAGTTGTAGAAGAGATAAGGCACAAACACAGAAGCCTTGTGGTTTGCAGGGCACCTTTCCTCTGGTGTTGTCTCTGTGATGTTTGATAACCCAAACCTTACTAATGCGGGTAATACCTAGCCCTGAACTGAACAGTGTTGAGTTTACCTGGTCTTTGATTGAAGTATGTATTTCCAAACCTTGACAGAAATACTCAAATTCATAACCTAATATATGATGATTTTTAAACACAGCCGCAGGCATAGTTAGCAGACTGGCAACTGCGGCTGTCAGGGATACTAGCTCAGCAAGGCAGCCAAGCATACACCTACCCTTACACCCAAATTCAAACCGTATTAACTTACACTCTGCCTGAAGCATGTCCTTTGTTGCACAGGTGGACTTGAGCCAAAATACACCTCTCCCAGGTCGATTTGTAGGCTGGAAACGGCATTACAGTAATTAAGTCTGGCCTCCTAAAAAGCCATTCAGGGTTTCACCCAGGGGTTCTCCGTCAGAATTGCAATGGGCTACTTTATTTTTCACACAGCCCATCACCTGCGTGTCCCTGGGCAACCCCCCGGGCCCTGAAGTAACCGTTTCATGGGGCGGTGAGGTTAGGCGAGGGGCTTCCCGGCCCTTTCCCCACTCCAGCGGCTGGGGTGACCTGAGGAAAGCGCCGCCGCCGGTACCAGAAGCGGCAGCGGCCCCCACACGTCGCGGCGCTGCCCCCCTCACGCCAAGGAAAGCGCTTACAGCCGCACGACAGCGCCCGCCAGCGGTGCCAAGCGCACACACACCCGCCCCGCGACCGCTGGGGCACTGCACGCGCCGCCGCCTCACACCCTGCCCCGAGACCCTGCCCCGAGAGCCTGCCCCGAGAGCCCGCCCCGGCCCCCGCCCATTGGCTGCAGCCTCGACAACCGCTCTGCTTCTCCCTCCTGTCATTGGACGGACTCCGCTGTCCGCTCATGCCGCTCCCTCCATTTCACGCTGTGATTCGTTAGCTCGTCTCCTTCTCTTCGTTCCCGGTTACATCTCTGTCAAAGTGATTGGACAATTTCACCTTCTGGCTCCACCTCCCTCCGCGCTTTCTGCTTTGCGATTGGACAAGCCGCTTCCTTCACCTCGCACCCCTCCCATTTGATCGGCATGCGGGGCTCTCATTGGGTTCCGTCCTCCAGGCCCCGCCCCCTCCCCGTAGCCTCTGCCGCCAGTCTCGCACACACGCTGTTGCGTCATTGCAGAGCCCGTCCCCGAGCGTGACGTTTCCGCCGGCGATTGGGGGAAGCGGCGGGTCGCGCTTCCGGTGCGGCGCGGCCGGGCGGGGGCGGCGGAGCGGGCGCAGCGGAGCGGAGCGGGTCTGGCGGAATGGAGCGGCACGCGGCGGCGCTGGGTGCTCAGCCCCGCGCCAACGGCTGCAGCGGCGGGGCCCACGGCGCGCTCCGCAACGGATACGTGCGCGGCCTGTCCGCGCCCGACACCCAGGTGTGCGCGGCGGGCGCCCTCCGCCGCCAGGGCGGGGCCGGCACCAGGGCGGGGAAGGGAGCGGTGAGAGGGTGATGGACACTCACCTGGGGGGCTCCGACGGCGGACAGGGCTGGTGGGGCCGCCCGCGGGCCGGGACAGGGCTGCCCCGGTGTTCTTCTCAGGCCAGTGCCGCCTCGGTTGTTTGGGGTGCCCTCGCTCCGCTGCCTCGTCACCGTGTGCGTGTCGCCGGTGTCCCCTCCGGCGGGCGGGGAGCCGGGGCGGCCTGCACAGCGCGGCAGGCGGGCTCCGGGGAGTCACCGCCGTGTGGCTGTCTCAGAGTTCGGCGGAACTTCGCAGGCCGGCGGGTCGGGCTTGTGCCCCCCGGCCCCTGCCTGAGGAGGGGGCAGCGTCTCGACCACCGGCCTGTCCCGGAGCGGGGTGTTTGTTCCCCAGGCTGGTGACTGTGTGAAACCGCTGGCCCTCCAGTCATTGCTGTACCTTTACTGCAAGGCTTTTCTTAGCAGCAGATCTTTAATTGTAAACATTGCTATGATATAGTGGGTCTGTGCTTTAGAATAAAAGATTTTAGCAGTTCTGTCTTGTTGTTACAGGTGTGATGCACAGGGCTATGGATACAAGTAGCCTCAGGTAGGGACTTCCTTGTACAGAAGAGTTAAAGGTTAACGGCAGCACTTCCCATCTTGCTGTATTTACACTCTGTGATGCGAGTGTGTGTTTGTGCTTTCAGACTTCCAGTTTCAGACTTTCAGACTTCTCTGCAAAACACTGAACTTTTGTGCTATATTGCGAGACACTTAATGGTTCTCATGAAGGCAATCCCAGTGGTATGGAATAAGTGGTGTTTCCTTGGATGCCTAAAGCTGGTACTTCTGCTTGAGAAAATCCTTTCTCCAGTGTCATGCCTCCTGTTGCTCCTTGTTTTCACTCCTCGGCTGCCCCTTCTGTTTTTCCAGTATAGGCTTATGCAGTCACTGTGTGAACCAGTTCGAGAACTGATGCAGGCTAACAGTAAACTTTTTTTTTTTCTCTCCTGAATTTACTTTAACCCAGGACACTCACTGTTTTTCTTTCACTGCATGGGCACTCATGGTCTTGCCCTGACATTTGGGAGGGGATAGCACAGTACTGGGAGGGTACCATATGTTCATTTGGCAGCAGTGTTAGCTTATATTGACTTGGGAATTTATGGCACTGGTAGTCATACCTTGCAAACACCAAGTGCTGCCAACCATAGATCTGTAGTTGTAAATTTTTGCACTAAGACCAAGGTTGTTAGTGGTGAGCATTCTTTCTTTGAGCATTTTTCCTCCTCTGTGCTTTTAAAGAAGGTCTGAATATAGTCATGTTCTTCTGCTTCAACAGAAAAGAAGTGTGAGGAAGCTTTTTCCTCAGGGATTTTGATCAGCTCTGAACAAAATTTGGAAAACATGGGAGATGCAGCATGTGAAATGCAGCAAGTGAATGGAAAATCTGTTGATGTCAAACAGAGGAAGCTTAAAAATGTTGCTGTTTTATGAGAAATTCTATTCAGTTAGTAGTTTGTGTGTGATACTGTGTTCAAATATGTCTTGAAAGCCTGAGGCATTTGAGATAACCACTTCTTGGGGGGGAGGCTCATTGGATAAGTGATCATGAGAAATCCTAGCAAAAGGCCAAAGTGTAGCAGCATTGTCAGAGGATGTAAGATGAGAATAAGAAAGTTTTAGATCCTTCTGGCAGCTGCTTGCTAATCAAGCACAGATTTAAAGTTACAAGTCTTGCATTCTTTTCTCCATAATTTTATGTGGGCCAGATTGGTAACTTTCAAAATGAGGGTCTGAAAGTTAGAACATTACTGGAAGACGTGGCCAGGGGTCTAAGCCATCTACAGCTTTCTCAAGTAGCATCAGTGGTGGGAACTTAGAGCTGCCAAAGATATAGCTACTTGTTTGGCCTTTTGGCTTTTGAATTGTGGTTGTTCTGGCTTTACAAAGGGGAAGGGAAACATGTTAATGCTTACCATGTGTGGAATTTATTTGTCTGTGCATGTATATAACTACACTTTGTACATACTACCTGAAGCTCTTGAGAATCTTGAAGTGAAGAGATTTGTGGAATGCAAAGTTACCAAATACCAAAAAGCCAACTTACAAGTGAGAGTGCAATTCCTACTTAGTAGAAAAAAACCAGAAGAGTAAAGATGGAAAAAAAGGTGTACAGCTTGATAGGACAGGGAAACTTTGCCCATTTTAATGATGTGTAAAAAAGGAGTCTGCCCCTACCTAGGACATCTCTTCTGCAGGCTACTTGAGTTAGTTTTGTTTATTTTTCTTAACCAAAAAGTTTAGATTCAAGTGTATGATCCTTATGACACATACTTCAAGCTCTCCTGACAACTCCCTCCACAGAGACTGTATTTAACATAACGTGTACTCATTACTGTTATTCCAGCATGAGCAGATGAGTGTGAAATGGCTCACCTTAATCTTTACATAGGTTGTATTACTTTGACTCCTGCTGGGTTCTGAACTGCTAATCCTTTCCCCTGCTAAGAGGAGAAGGGAACTTGCTGCTTACTAAGACCGCGCAGTAACTGGCTTTGGCTACCTTGGAAATCAATGAAATATCATCAGTAGCTAGAAAACTAAAATTTGAAATTAGAGATTCAGCATATTAAAAAAAAAAAAGGCATTCTGTTGAAATACTAAGATAAAAATTAGCGCTTTCTTTTGCTTTTCTGGCAAGTCCAGTATTGAAATCACGTTGATTCTACTAACAGTTAATCTGTTTAGAGATTCAAATTCAGTTAATGCAACAATCTTGCTATAAGCGCTTTAATTAAAGCAGGTTGAAGAACCATCTAGCAATTAATAATTGTGAGATATTTGAGAAAAATAAATTATTTGACTGTGTACAGTTAAGAGAGTGCATGATTAGGCAGAATAGTAATGTATGGGTTCAAAACTGATTTAATGCTTCAGTGTCATACTGCAGTATGTAAGATGAAATCCTGACATCTCAAAGGATATTGTCATGGTGTGAGGAAATTAACACAGCCTAGAGAAAAAGGGCAAACTTAAATAAGGGAACAGTGAAGTTACCTCTTCAAGTTCCGCTTGATTCTGCTTTTTATGTCCTTCTAGTCTGTTGGAGAGAGTGTTAAGTGAGTTCAGTCGAAAAGTGGTATTTAGGATCTATCAAGACACTTGTGGGAATAATAAAGAGTGCAGGGAAAATGGCTTTTTCTTTCTGCAATGCAATTTTAGACTGGAATGTGTGTCTCTACTGGAGTGTTTTGCTCTAAAGCAAACAGCTAAGGGTTTTCTAATACTGCATCTGAAAAATATATTTCATGCTTAAGATAGAGTGAACGGGACAAGGTGCCCGTATTTTCCATCATAACTTATTAGAATCTGCCTATTATTGTGAAGAGATTTTCAGGAGTATGTTTTTTTGACTCCTTAATTGAGCTTCTCACCTCAGAATGGCTTCTTTTATGCGTTTAGAAGTTGAGGGAGAAATAATCTCAAACTAAAAAAAAAAAAAGGAATATAAGTTTTAGATACCAAGTTCTTCATTTCTACTGTGCATGGCATCTCAGTTATATAGGAGCTGGAATTATATAAACAAATTTTAATTTCCCTGATGTCTTATTGCATACATGCTTTTGTAAACAAGGTCTCATACTGCTTCCTCAGGAAGACAAGGAATAGTTTGGTTGAAGAGAGTGGGATGACTGTGGGATTTGCATTCCTTTAAAACTGTTACAAGGCCCTGAATTCTTACACATATTAAAATGGTCACTAGAGATTTTTTTTTTTTTAAATTTCCTGAAAGCTCTGGTGTGTACATGCTTGAAGCGGCTTGTATGGTCTTGGTCCTGTGATTTGTGTTTGACTTTTTTTTAAAGAGAGCAGTCTTGTTACTTGCAGGCTCATTGTGAGATGGTGCAGGGGAATGATGGCTTCATCTTTATTTTTATAGGTGCTTTTGCTGGAATTCAGGTTAGTGTAACTTCTTTTGGAGAACACACTTACGAGGATGAGTGCAACAAATACTGGAAGTTTCTTTTGTTACAGTGAGTTAGTGATAACAGTGTTGTGAATAAGCCCTTATTTGAGATTAAAGCTAAGATAAAGATGCTACATAACTGCTGGTATAAAAGGTACTGGTATAAAAAGGAATTAGAGTACATAATTATTTGGGTTTTTTTTTCCATGTCTGTGTGTAAATTTTAAATGCAAATAGTTCTGATGAAAACAACAACAACAAAAAGATCCCAAAGAACCAACTCTCATGATCTTAATCCCAAGGAAGTGATTGTTCCCCCCTTCTCAGCATTCTTGAGACTATCATGAGTATTGTGTCCAGTTTTGAGCTTCCCAGAAAGATGCTGGCATAGCCACATGAATCTGAAGCCAGTAGAGGGCCAGCAAGAAGCAGAAGAGGCTGAAGCCCCTGAGGTATGAGGAGAGACTGAGAGAGCTGGATTGGCTCAGCCTTAGGAGGAAAAGGCTCAGCTAGCTGGCTGGAGGTTACAGAGAAGAAGGAGCCAGACTTTTGGAGGTGCACGGCAACAGGATGAGAGGCAACAGATGTCATTTGGAAAAATATGGGAAATTCTGATTACATACAGAGAAAATAATTTTTTCCATGAGGGTGGTAAAATACTGGAAGAAGTTGCCCAGAGAGATTGTAGACTCTCCATCCTTGGAGGTAAAGACTAGACTGGACGCGGCCTTTGACGACCTGCTGTAATTAGACCTACTTTGAACTGGGAGTTGGACATGATGGCCACTGGAGGTCCCTTCCAACCTTGGTTATTTCATGGATATAGAGAGAAACTTGTGGGTTGCAGGAGAGTTTGCCTAGGTTTAGACATAAGTGTTTAATCCTTGAACCCTTGTAAAAATGTATGCCTTGGGGCTTGTGGTATGTACTCTGAGGCTTGCATCAGACCTGAGGAACAAAGTTATTACCTTCTGCCTCTTGCTTGGCTTTTTGATTGACTGCATTTGTTGTGTCAGTAACGTAAAACCGAAGAGTAGAAAACTGACCTAGAAAAGGCTGTGATCTCCTTCAGGTGTTTTAACTGACAAAACTCTATTTCTGAAAAAGCATACCTGTGCATGAGGATACTTTTCTAATACCAAAATTAGTTATAAAAGACTATAAGGCTTTGTAGAAGGAATAGCTACACAACATTGCATCTGGCTACATTACTGTTAGAGGCCATAATCTTAAATTAGTAGATGTAGTGCTAGTGTTGTACTTGTTGGGAGTTGGTGTATGTGTACCAATATGAAAGCAAACACCCATGGTATCTATTGATGTGACTGGCTTCACTTAGATTTGAATATGTGCTACTAAGAAGACAGTCTGGATAGCATGTTAAAGTCTTCCAATTATATTGGGGCTGCCTTTCCAGATTTAGCTGGTGATAAGCCTTAAATGCTATCATAGATTTTTATAAATGTACGCAAGTTCATTTCTTGTTATTGTAACTACTTGAGTGATGTCATGTTGTATTTTCCCGTCCTAATTGTACCTCAGAAATGTTGTTTTGCTGAATTTTTGGGGGAGAAAATCTTAATTATCTGACTTCAGTTTCTCTAGGAGGAACATAAAATATTGGCTCAGCTACAATGAGGTTTTAATTTTTTTAGAGTCATAGAATGTCTTGAGATGGAAGGGACCCACAAGCATCATCGAGTCCAGCTCCTGTCTCTGCATATGACAACCCCACAGTTCACACTGTGTTTGTCAGGGTGTTGTCCAGTCTGTTCTTGAACACCGTCACTTGGGACTGTGACACCTCCCTGGGGAGCCTGTTCCAGTGCTTCACCACCCTCTGGGTGAAGAACCTTTTCCTAATGTCCAGTCTAGACCTTCCCAGCACATCTTCCTGCCATTCCCTTGGGTTCTGTCATTGGTCACTGAACAGTATAGTTCAGTGCCTGCCCTTCCTCCTTCCCCTTGTGAGGAAGCTGTAGACTGCAATGAGATCTCCTCTTAGTCTCCTTTTCTTCAAGCTGAACAAACCAAGTGACTTTAGCTGCTCCTCATAAGGCTTCCTCTGAAAACCCTTCACCAACTTCACAGCCCTCTTCTGGACACTGTATAGTAGCTAAATAGATATATTTTTTTTTACTTTGGCCTTTATTAAGAAATCACTCCTAGAAAAAGAACCATTTTTAGTTGAAAAGTGTAGTCTTGAAGAGTCCTTATAGTTGAGAAAGCAGGAGATGAAAAATTTAGGAAGTGGTGAGGTTTAATGTCTGAAAAAGAGTGAGAGCCAATTCTAAAGTACTTCAAGAATGCTTTCAGAGGTATCTAAGATCCTAGATATTAAATTGTTAGTGAACCCCTACAGACTTGTGCTGTCTTCAAAAATCTTTATTATAAGCTGTTCACTTAATTACTAAATGTGTTTAAGGCATTCTTTGTCAAAATGCTGCACACCTAAAATAAATTGAACATACTAGATAGGGTAACATACTAGGTTTAAGGTAATTTAAGGTAAACTGGCAGAAGAAAGTATGTTCTCAGTAGGGTTAAAATTCAATCACAAAAAAGAGCTTAATGTAATCATCCACTTGTTTAACAAAGCAAACAACATTTAAACTGTGAACATGTGTGAATATTTGTAGTGTTTGTGTAGATGTGGCAAGTGCATCTTTGTTAGCAAAGGACTGACAAATTTGTTGGGAGTAAATAGTTGCAGATCAAAACATTTGATAATACCTGCTAACAAGAACAAATATTTAATTAGGAATACACTGGAGTGTTAAAGTTTTGTAAAACAAGTTTCCCTCCTGTGATTTTTTTTTTTTTTTTTAAACTTAAAATGTGATTGAAATCCATTCTAACTTGTGCAGTAAATACCTCCTGGTCTTTTTACCCATGCAGCAGTCTGAGAATAAAGCAGCACAAGGAAAAGGGCTGGAGGTGACAGAAAAAATGCCATAGAATACCTTAAAACCTTTGTCGAGGGTTTAGATTGTGGGGTGACAATAAAACCCTGGCAGATGTATTGTTATCCTCCTCTCCCCATAACTTCCCCCTTTTGCCCCTCCCTCTCCCCCCTTCCCACTCAGGACAGGCGATCCGGAGGAAAAGAAGGACAGAGAGAAGAGAGTTGGAAAAATTAACAATGTTTTATTAATACTACTATCAAGAATAGAGAAAGTAATACAAAATATACAAAACCAATCTTGAAAGTCTCAGCAACTGCAGAGCCGGCACCCAAAGTCCTGGATTGGACTCTGCAGCCAACCAAAGCTGGATTCAGTCTCTCACTAGGCCTCAGTTCGCAGGGACAACTAGCAAGGTCCTCTCCTAATGTCGGCCATAAGCAGAAGGGAAAAAAGGGACGAGATCCTCATTATCTCCCACTTTTATATGAAGTATTCAGGTGAATGGAATGTTATACACAGTTGGTCAGATTCTTGGTCATCAGTTTCTCCTTGCCCCTCTTGTGAGATGTCCATCCATGCTTATCAATAAGTTTGCATTCCATTGCTAGGTTTTACCAAAACATGTGTCTGGTTCTCCAGGAAAATGCAGCTAATATGAAGGCTTTAGCTGACAGGCAAAATCACTAAAAGAGCAACTTGTTTTTAACAAAACCAGGACAACCTTAGAAAAGCTGCCTGTGTGGCATTCACTTACATTGCTGTAGTTTTCTGTAGTGCTGATTCCCTTGATCCTTTAGAATGAACGTGACCGCTTTTGAGGGTTTCCATTTATTCCCTGTAGTTGGCAGGAATCTTTGACAAAGCACAACTCTTCCATATTGTGTTTTTAAACAAAAAAAACAAAAGCCACAGAGCTGCTATTAAAATTGCAGTATGTGTGGTATGTGGCAACAATAAGCTACTAAATTGTAAGAATTTAGTGAAATTGTGTTCCAATGTAAATAATGCTTTTAAGGTGTTTGTATGTAGTCTGCCAGGTTCATCTGACTTTTTATTTCAGCATCTCTAATACAGAGAGTGAGGGTTTTCTTGGGGCAGCAGCGTGTTCCTGTTTAAGCATGGCTTTTGTCTTCTCGTGAAGCTCCTTCTCCAAGCTCTTGGAAGTGAAGCATGGTGTCATAAACTTTGATCTGAGAGTGTTTGGTTTCTCACGTGTTCCTTTGCATCTACTGATTTCTGTCATGCTGACTTGGGTTATGATGAGTTCTTATCTGAGTTTGCTGCTGACACAGATATAGCAAATATACTGAAACCCCTGTTTCATGTTGGTTTTGAGAAATAAGTTTTGAATTAAAATAAATCCAGGTTCGGAATAATGCCAGTTTCATACCTGACCTGTTTTAGGGGTTGGCAGTGAAAGCATAATTAATGCTAAAATCTGTATCTGCTTGCTAGTTTTGTTTTATCTTCTTTGTAAATCTATGATAGGGTGAGATATGGTGGTTCTTCTCTGAAGATCCTACAGTCCAAATTTAGAGAAGGTAAAATGGAGAAGGGTACTAGTAAAAGCAATTTTACTGCTAACTGCTGTTGATGAATTGCATTTTTTCTGTGCTCTGATAAAGGATTTGTCTTCACATGTAGTAGGATAGCAGAGGTTGTAATCAATAAAGTGTGTGTTTAGATAGTGTGAATTTACCATCAGTGGGGTGGCTTAAATGGGAAATGTTTTTGTTTAGATTACACTATTCTGTCCCTAATATCAGGTGACCTGTAATCATGCTAAGGTAACTGCAAAGGTGGGAGTTTAGGGGTATTACCTGCAAGATGTTTTCCATGTAAGTCATTAAAGAGTGTGAATAACTCAGGACAGGCAGAAATACTGTCTGTTTTCTGTCTGTGGAGCTGGAGTTTCATACTGATAGTACATGACCTTAAGGCACTGCAAGATCTGATGCTGTCTGGAGGCCAACATGTTCTTTAAAGCGTAACATTGTGCAGTAGTTGGGCAAGAACATCATCTTAGGTGTGTACTGCATGCATGTCTATCTGCAATCCCATCTTCTTTCAGTACCAGAGGTGCTGCCAGCTAGTTATGGCTGTAATTTGCAGGATGAACTAAATCTGAAGTCAGTTTTGTACTGTCTTGTGAATTGGATCTGTTTGTTATCAGAGTGGGGAAATTATGGTAATCACACTCTCCAGTGTGTTCTGCTGAGACCAGTGCAATCTTTTCCAGCTGTAGCTGAATGCTGCTGCTGCTCAGTAATGGTTACAATTCTGTTTTGTGTGATTTATTTATTTCCCCAAGAACTTGGCCTGACACAGGCATTACCTGTGGCTGATTCAGAATGCCATCTCTTTGCTGCATTCTGTAGCCAGTGGCTGGTGCTCTGATTTTCCTCCTGCATTTGGGTTTCTTAATGTGATGGTGCTCTTCTTGTACCTGTGATCTGGGCAGTACAGGAGAGAGGTGTAGGTGAGCATACACCTGCTTTATTGAACCTAGTGCTTAGGTGAATCCTGACTGTTCTTTGTAGTCTCCACTTAGATGCATAGTATGTTTTAGTTCAAAGGTCAGCGCTCACTTTGTTGTCATAATACTTGTTGAAACCATAACAGTTTTAGTGCTGGATTCTGCCCCCAGGAAAGGAAATGAATTGCTAACTGTACCCACCTTCTTTCTGAACTTTCTGCTCTTCAGCAGCAGGCATGGAGCTCGCAGCGTGTAACCCTTCATTGGAAGGCTGACGTGCAGATTCATAAGGCATTCTTGGGAAAAGGGATAGGCTTGTATCTAAAATGTGGCTGCAAATGTCTCTTCTATAGGGAATTCTAGAGTGTATTTATAGTCATCCTATGCTTCATTAAAAGTCCGTGGAATTGCATTCAAGCGTATTTCTTTGACATTTAATTCAGGTAGGGTGGCATAGAAACTTCTCAGCTTACATGGTAGCTGACAAAGCATAAGGATGTATAAGCACATTGGTAAAAGAACAGTGGGAAGTGAAATCGATTGGAGTATGTGTTGAATCAATATAGGTATTTCCCAAAGGGGCATTTCTCCATGAAATGTCATTTTTGACCATGTGGAATAACTTGTTTAATTTTAGCAGTTGACACAAGCAGAGATACCCCTAAAGACCTGCGGGGAAAAAAAAAGTATGTTTTTTTCTGAGTAAAATTCTATGTAGGTTTGGGTTGGTTTTTTTTTTTCGGTAGCTATTTCTTTGTATTAGTTAACCTCAGATCCATACCCTTTGGAAGTAGGCTTTCATCTTTTCCAGATGAAGTTTGAGTTACCTGGCAATGACATCAAAAGCTTTGATGTGATCTATATTTATTAGATACTAGGTAATTTGAGAAGTAGTCACTACCCATTGTCTGCCTCTTTATCCAGAAAACAGCTACTAGTAGACAGCCACAGGTAGCAGGTACGTTGTGTGCCTGCTTCTGAGTAGCTGCTCTTCACAGCCTGGTGTGGCGGTGTGAGGACATAGAATTCAACTTGAATTCATCAGGCTGGAATTGTAGTAACTGGAGCTTTAATGCTCAGATCTGGATGCAATGAAAATATATGGTTTCATGAATTGGAGCCATAGGGATGCAGTTAAGCAGTCTCAAAAGTAATAGAGAAGAGGAAGCTTTCATGTTTTTTCCTTTGCAGCATTGGCTGCTCATGGAGTCTGTTTATTGTCAGGGTGCTGCTGCTCCTCCTCTCTCACCAACAGCTGTTGGTTCTTGTTTGCTGAGATGTGTATAGGTGCTGTAAAGTCTCTTAGTGTCTAATAAATAGCCTTCTGCAAATCATTGTATTTCCAGCTTGGATTAGTTCTGTGTTGGAGGGATGCTGTGATGAAATTAGCCATTGTTGTGCAGGCCAGAGGGTGATGCAGGCGGCTCAAAGTGGGAGCAAGTGGGCCAGGGGCAGCTCCCCTGCCTGGCACTGCTTCTGAAGAAAACAGTGTATGAAGCTGCAGCCTTTATTAAAGCCCTACATTGCCATCATCTGAGCTGAAATGTGGTAAGCAAGTGTTGGTACACCTATTTCAAATCATGGTAGTTTTCTAACCTAAGCCACCAGTATGTTTTAAAAAATACTTCACTGTTAAACCTGGTCTGAAAGCACTGCACATTAGTTATCTGCATCTGGGGTAAGTGCTGCTCTTAGAAGAGAAGTTCCTGCTGTGTCTTTGCTCTTTTATTTCCACACTTGCACCAATTCTAATTCCTCCGCAACTGCAGTGACCAAATAAAGGATTTGCTTTGGTTGAAACTGTATTTTGCTCTTCAGATGTCTGGATGTCCTTGTCAGCAAAATGGAAGAGGTGTAAATGAGTATCAGGAGGAAGGTTATGGTGCATTTTATACTTGGTAACTGCATAGCTATAGCGTAATTATATATTAAGAGTGGACCCTGGCCTTTGAAAAGTTGAAGTTGTTAACACTGGGCTTAAAATACAGACTTGCTCCAGCATCTGAGATGAGCAGGTGCCAGTTTCCAAATAATGCAGTGTCTGGTGAGGCCAGCGAGTATGTGTGCTTCTATTGATTCATTGGCTGCTACAGAGGTTACTACAACTCTGGCTTCCTTTCCCATATGATGGTGTGGATGCCACAGGAGTTTTGTTCTGTCTCCTGGTCCCTACTCCTCATTAATTCTTTGCTGTTGGCCTTTTTTGATATACTTAGGATTAACCGCTTTCCTAGGTGTTGATGTCCCTTTGATTAGAATATTTTTAAATGCTTTTCTTATTACATCTGGCTATAAACTAAAGTTTATCAGCAGTTTGAATGCAGTCCAGAGAAATATAAGCAACATCCTAGATATATCTTTGTCCTAGCCCTCTTTTCAGTGTGGTGTTATTATTAATATAGGCATTTATTGAAACGTATTGGTTTCTTTCTTGTCTTGTAGCTGTTGCCATGCACATCTAACAACATCCATTATAACATATTTGGATACTAGAGTTACAGAATTGTGTGTTAATCAGTTAAGATTACCTAATAGGTTGTAATTTTCCTAAAGCTAGAAGTACTGGCAAAAATAAATTTATTCTGCAAGGAGTAAGACTTGACACCTTTGATGATAGAGATAGGGGATCTATGTCTTGGACAGTGTGCTTTCACACGTAGCTATTCTATAGTAGGGAAACTAGGAATACAGATAGCAGTTTGCATCCAATGGCTGGATTTCTTTGTTTTGATATGTTGAGTTTTGAGATCTGATCGTTAACTTAATTCTTTGGAGAAATAGTCTAGTTAAAACCATGATGTTTTTCACCCCAGTGTTATGTTGAATGAGCCATTGCCTTGTAGCTGTCAAGTTTTTCTGTAGTAGTCACAAATATTATGTATTGTAGTAATCATACCTGAGACAGACATGCACATGTGTTATACAACTACTCGTGCTCTTATCTTCATGGGATGGTGTGTAGGTACAATATGACTTTTAGTGTGGTTTTTAAGCAGAAAGCCTTGCTTTGTTCTGTGTGCTGACATACATGCAGTGTTGAGACTGTGTATACAATGACTGTTTTGTCTGTGGTGTCACGTCCACCTCATGGATGAATACAGTGTTTACATCAGCATCTTTAGGCTAACGGCCATGGAGACACATAGATTACATTTGTTTTGTTACAGTAGCGTAGGCTTCCAAAGTCAAGTCCATTCTGATATTTTCGGTTAAATTTCAGTCCTCATAATCTTAAGATACACTGTTTAGCTTAATAAAACTATTAATTTCTGTTTCATTTTTCCCTGTAGTAAGTCTGGGAAGCCTTGCTGTTCTGTTATTTGTGCCTGCCTAGTTCTTGGGGAAGGGGAAAGGCATATTGTTTTCATTTTGATTTGCCTGGCTCTAAGCAATACCCTCTATGTAGTTTTGCAAGCTAAAGAACTTTAATTAGATATTAGATTAAACTGCACTAAATTGATAACTGTGAGTTTGGTTATATCAGCAACTTAGCAACCTCATATATGGAGAGTGACATTATTTGTCAGTAATGACTGAACTGAGCTGCAAATATTTTGAGCTGGGCAGGGGGAATGCAGAGTTTGTAACTGGTCACAGGGCCAGGGAATACTCTGAAATGCCTATCGGACATTTCTTAAATTAGTATCTCACAAATGCCTCTCTCTAAATTTCTGTTATAGATAAATCATATTGTGCACAATGGAGGATTATACAAAAGGCCTTTCAATGAAGCTTTTGAAGAAACACCAATGCTAGTTGCTGTGCTGACCTATGTAGGCTATGGTGTTCTCACTCTCTTTGGATACCTGCGAGATTTCATGCGGCAGTGGAAGATTGAGAAGTGTCAAAATGCAACAGAAAGAGAAGAACAAAAGGTAACCACTGGGAAATAATGTTCAGTGGGAAATGATGTGGCTGAAGCCACAGTTTGATCATTTCTTTGGCAAGCAGTAGTATTTGTTTTTTTGCAGTTTTCCTTGTCTTCTGAATGCCCCAAATGTTATGCTAGTACTGCAACAAAATGATGTTTCTTTTAGTTGGATTATTTTTTGGCAGAGCAGTTCCCTGATCTGGTTCACTGCAAAACTGCATCAACAATTACAGCAACGTGCTGAGAGATGCCCCTGCAGCAGAAACAAGGGTTTGGAGAGAGAGAGACTGCATGTGCCAGCATCAGCAGCTGAAGAAATGCTCATCAAAGTATCTGGTTTGAGTTTGGCAGCAGTGGGAGGCTGCTCTGGTGGCTGTGTTTTGTTTTGGAAGCGTGCTGTTTTTCTCTTTAGCTTAAGTAGTTGCAAAGAAAAGCTCATGGATGAAAACCAGAGCACAGGTTGGGTTACTTTACATTCATACAGAATCCAGAACACTAGCAAGTTAGCTGGTAAGTAATCTGAGGTACTGGCTCCTGGCTCACTGATAGAAATTAAAAATAACTAATTCATAATAAGACCTATTCATGAAAGCTTCTGTTACCAGGTGAAAAGTCTTGCCTATCCCAACAGTTAGTCTGGAATAGGTAACATTAAATTTGAGTAGTTGTTAAAGATTTTGAGGCCTTTATTCCCCACAGGAATTATTTACTGTTAAGAAAGCTACCATTTAATCTTGCAGTTCACAGCCAATTTCCTGCAAACTCTTAGTGTGAGCCCTCTTAGCATACTGTGAGTACCAGTGAGTTTTGTTCCAAAAGTGGGGTGAATTGGCTTATTCTTTCTGATGGCGGTTCTGTTTTTCTCAACCACTTTGGGGCACTGATCTGGCTTATAAGACATTAAGGGAATTTGTTTTCCAGGTGCTGGTTTCTGGTTCTCTTGTCCTGCAACACAAGTAGTTGGCTGGCAGAAAATGGAGGGGTGGAAGAGAAGCATCTCACTAATGCAAACAAATAACCCTAGGGGGGTAACACAGGCTTCTTTGGAGGCAGCACTGGAGTAAAGTGCATGTCATGTTACAGTACATTAGTTAAGATGCAGCAAACTAACCAGTGCCTAAAATGACTTCACAGTAGCTTCTTTGTGTGAGCATCATGAGGTAGAATTAAGCTGGTTCATAGTAAGGCACCTAATTCTAAAATAGAAACATTCTCATAGGAGTTTAACGAGGAATCGGTATTTCATATTGGTTAAATGTACAGGTGCTTAAATTTACATTCTTTCTGAAACTCAGTTTGGGAATCCAGAAACAAAACATTGGATCCTTTTTAACAATTACAATATCTGAATAACGATTGATGGCTAAATCTCAATTTGTAACTCATTGTGTTCGTTGATGTCACTTGAGCTAATGTCACCTGAGAATATGACACTCTTGTATTTTTCTGTATGTAAACTGGAAACTGATATAGTAGAGAACAGTGAAACATTTGCAGAAATCTACCAAGACATTTGAGTAAAGGTTTAAATGTTGGTCTGTACTCATGGTACTTGGGGATTATAAAGTGGTAACTGAAGTGTTGGTGCAGTAACTCTGTCCTGTAGTTATTGTATTTCTGTGTCACAGGTCCTATGAAATGCTTATTCTGTTACCAGTGTGTAAGGTGCAAGTCTACCTCCAGTAAGTCTACTACCGCAGGTAGTAGGTCTGACTTGGGAATACATTATTGATATTAGGCTTTCTCTAAAGACTGTCAGAGAGGACACTGAAACACAGAGTTTGTTGGAAACTGATTATCCTAGTTCTAAAAGGAATTTAGCTGTGAAGTATTTTATAAATTAATTTTAGCATTGCATCTCACCCAAAAGACATTTGCTTGACAAGTGTATCTCCTAGACAGATGAACTGAAACCCTTTGAGTTTGTGTGTTGGTCATGGCTTGGAGGGAAGAGATGCATGTATTCTGGTTTTGTTTTGTACTTAGGACCTCTGTGGATGGATGTAGTAAGAAGTGCTTTTTATCTGAACGTACTGTTTGTTCTGGCTTGTCATGACTAAGCCAGTGAATATTGCGTAAGAATGAAAAATAGGAAATCCTGTTTAAAAAGGGTTTGGTGTTTGAAAAAATCTCAGCCTAGTGTATTTCCCGAAATCACATTTCTATTCCTTAGGTTGGAATAGCTGTTTCCAATATCAGACTAATAGAAAAGTGATCATGTGAGGTCTAGAACATACAGTACTTACCCTCACACTTTGGTGCTTAAAGCTTTGTTTGCCTGCAAATGAATTGCTGAGAACACATTGCAGCGCATCTAGTGTGTGAGCCAGGTTTTATTTTGATGCAGGACGGGTGCTCAGTGACTTGTTTTGAAACAGTTTGTCATGATTTTCAAATATTTGAATCTCTTAAGCTGCTGGCTGACAGACCAGTCGTCTTTTATTATAGTAAGGAAATGCAGATACCAGGGTGCAGAAAAGGCTTGAAACTCTTTTTTTTTTTTTAATTAATACATGCAAATCAGAGGACCCCTGTGGTTGTCATGGGTTAGTCACTGTCAGATTTGTGACCTTTGTGTAGAAAGTAACATTTTTATTATTCCAAAGAGTCATCTAGATAATGCTGATTTCCTTATGTATCAAGCAAAAGAGTTAGCTTTAGTTTTTGAAATAGTTCATAAATTGCTTAGGTGAAAAGCTTAAAGCAGAGGCAATGGGAGTAGCTGTGTAGCTGAACAGTGTGTGATGACTTGCTTCGTGAGCAAAACAAAATTACTTAGTGCGAGGAAGTATTTCATAAAGGGCTGAATGAACTTGTCCTGAAAGTCATGGAATTGAAGTATGTGGATTTTCTGGGGTGTGTTTCCTGAAGGTGATCACCATTAAAAGCATAACACAGACTTAGGTCCAAAGTGTAGTATTAAACACAAAACCCCCTCACCTTCAGTTTTTTTGTGTTTTGGAGGGCATTTTATTTCAGTAGAGCAAATCCTTCCTGACATTGTCACTTCAGTGTTGTAATCTTAGTGTGTATCAGAACTAGAAACCAAAAGTAACCAAACCAATTTAAAGAGCAAACTTTCCAGCAGGTCTGTGTTTGGACTCTCTCTGACAGTGGGTAAATAAATTCTTGGGAATTTGTTAGAGCCTTGAAATTAAGGATTCCAAGCAAACCTAATATTCACTCAGTATTGGAAAACAAAAGGGTGAAAAGGGACAGGCTTTGCTAGATTTCCAGGAAAGAGTCTGATGGGTTTTGGCTTTGTTTAAAATATACCCAACTGGACTTTTCTGGAAAATGTGTGTTTTGTAGCACATCCTCTCCGAAGCATTATCAGTCTGTTTGAGGCATGGGTAAGCAGCAAGATTAACAGCTCTCAATTACCCTGGAATCTATTTATGTATACTGAATTTAAAATAATGTCTGGTCATACAATGTAGTTAAATCTGCAAAATGTTGTAGGATTTTGTAGGCAGGATGAAAGCCACTTCTGTTGTTGTTCTGGTCTGATTGACCTGTTGATTGCCCTGTATGTTTTGTAAATGGGAGCAACTGTCCAAATGGAGACGGTAATTCTTAAACTACCTCCTCATGCTGAGTAGCTTGTCCAGTTAGAAGATGTTGCTAGTATCTGGGGTTTTCAAATGCTTGTTTGCAGGAATCCAGGTGTAGTAGTATCACAGGGGCAGTAAACTGGAGCATTTTGTTCAGTGTTGTTTTAGCATCTGAGGCCTCCTGATGGTGTAAAGACTATCCATGGGTTTTGCTCCTCTTTTTCTTGACTCATGTAGCATCGAGATGGAACTAGTCTTTCTGCTTCCTTTTGGAAGCCTGGAATTTGTTGCAATTGTCTACTTGATTTCCCTTCAGAGTTAGTTTTGTATTATCAGCATGTTATGTGAATTGCAGATAAGCGCAGTTGGTGCTCATGGCACCATTTGTTAGCTGAGGTGCAATGCTGTAAAAACTTGGCTCTAAAAGCAGAATAATTGCTGCATTTGCGTATCACTGTGCTCCAAGCTAATGGTTACAAAGCTCTCATTATGACCTTCACTTGTCCTAGTATTAATTTACAGTATGATGAAATCTTGGATTCCCAAATCACCTGTGTCAAGGTGCGGCAGTCCAAGGGACTCTCTTTTGAAGTTGCTATGTGTTTCATGCTTCTGGGAGACCACTAGTACTTAAGTTTCTTCGTCAGGAGTCACCTTACTAATAGGGGATGTGTTCTAGGCTTAAATAGACAGGAATAGAGCTGTATAGGATTTCTTAGCTCCATATTCACATAAATTCAGTTGAAAGAACATATGCTGCCTTTGCTTCCTGCTTGGGAAATAGTATATTCATTGCAGTTTTTTTGTCTGGATGAGTACTCTGAAGATTGCTGAAAGAATCAACTCACTCCTAGAATATTTTTTCTCCAAATGAAGGTGTTCCATCTCAGGCTGATATTCTTAGGGTCTGTGATGGCTAGAAAGAGTGTTGGATCTGAAATAAGATGAGAACTTGATAGAAAAATAACAATAAGCTGTGAAGGCCATTTAAAGGTGACGGTGATTGCTTCTAGGTGTAGGACACTGTTGCAGCAAAACACTGAGGCTGCATGTGGCAGAAATTTGAAATAGTATGGATGGGTAGATTTTGTCCCTCCTTTTTCCTCAGATGCTTTTTCTCAGTCCAAAGATTGAAAACGTTTAATTTCCATGAGGAATTTAGGTGGTCTTTTTGGTGTACTGTCCTCTCTGCTCTCCAGCTGAAATGATGCGCTGTAGAAATATAGGGGGTTGGGAAAACAAATTAAATTAAAAACAAAAACAAACAAAACAAACAAAAACCATCACAAAACCAACGAACCACCCACAAACCAGCCAGACACACAATCTCGTCCTGTATGCCAACTCCAAAAGAAGGCTCTCAAACTCCAGAAGTCAGTACCAGTTTATTAAGACTTGACCTCCCTACCATTTCTTTTTGTGTTCTCGGATTCATGTGTCACAAGAATGTCTTGTTGGGGTTAATGTTACTGAGGAAACAGACAATCCAGTTTTGATTTATGCCGAAATAACACTTCCTGCCTGTCCTATTTCAAGGAAGTTTCTCATAAGAGCCAACTAAGGGTAGTATATTGGGCGTGTCGGGCGGGGGAGGCGGAGAAACAACAAAGGGACTGGCATTAAGCTGATGCCTCACTGAGAGCCCTTTGCTATAATCTTACAGCTCGGTACCCCTAAAAACTAAGGCTAGTGTCTTGTATTAGACCTTAATTCTCTTACCCATAATTTGTTCCTTGAATTCTTGTTGACTTTTAAGACACCTTTTCCCTTGTTAAATCACTTTAAACATAGTTATGCTATTGGCTTGTAAGATCATACTTGTGTTGTATCTCTTGGTGGTGTTAATCTGTTCTGGGTGATCATCTTTATCTCACCAGTTCAACTTGTTACTCTTCTTGCTTTGTCAGCTTGGGTTTCAAAACAAAACATGCTCTATCTGAGCGGTGATCTGAGGTGAGATTGGACTGTATCAGCCCAGGCATACCTGCCTGGTATAATGACTCATTACCAGCCTCTACTTCTAGCCAGGAACCTAGGCTAAAATCAGTTGTTTCCTGGGTCACATAGTATATGTGAATAACTACTGCAAAGCTGAATTTTCACACAAAGATGGTTAAGAGGAGTTGAAAATGCTTAAAAGGATCTCAGTAGATTATAATTAGATGTAAGAAGTACAAGTCCCTCAAGTATTGATCTTATTATGTGCCAGAGTTTCTTTTTGATCAGCTCACCTCCCCTGCCCCTCTACAAATGATGTAGCAGAGGGTTTCAGACACTTGTACATGATAATTGATTTTGTGTCATGAATCGAGGTCATCTTAATATATTACTGCAAGTACTCTCATGAGTGTCTCTGCTTTGTAAAAGAGTACACTAGCTATGTAACTTTTCATATGCGAAGGAAGTTCTCAAATGCATTTATCAATACCAAGATGTTTTTCTCCACTGTAAAACTGGCCAGTCAGTTTGTTAGTGATTCAGCCTTGAAACCCACTGTAAGCCTGGAACAATGTGAGATGCTGAGTCTAGAAAGGATAGAGCTTTGTAGCTACCTCAGAAAACTAGTGATTTACTAGGAAATTACAGCTTTGAACTAGCTGAGCTACAACCCCTGTTAACATCTCTTGATAAAGGGCCTTCAAAGGAAACCTGGCACATGTGAAATAATGCAAAGGTATACTTAAGTAGAGGAACATGGAAGAAGTAACTGCCCTTCCATGCATCTTAGCTGGAGGAGTGATCATTGGCTAAATTGGGTTGTTTCACCATAGCTGAAATAATGAAAATTAATATCCTTCTGCCTTTTTTGCATGTTGTTATGCACAGGCGAATCAGAAGGGGACTTTAGGTGCAACTGAGTCTGCTCAGAAGTTGTCATTTTTGGGCTCAGTTTTTTCTGCATGGCTTCTGGTAGGAGGACACAAAGGGGTAGACCTAGATGGTTCCTTTACTCCAAACTGAAAGTACAAAGTTGAGAAATCATTAAAATAGGAAGGTAAAGAAAAAATACTCTTCCTGCAGTCAAGCATCGAAAGTAAATACTTGTCAATGCCCTTTTGTTTGAGTTGTTATTAAGAAGCTGACTTAAATGCTTCCTATCTTGCTCCGGTGATACAGATGTCAAGCACTGTAGTATCTGGTCAGACAGATATTCTGTCTTGCTTTTCCTGTCACCAAAAATAAAATGCCCCTCACCATGTTTACATTTCTCTTGTGAAAAACAGGAAAAAATGCTGTGCTGGCTCTTACCTCTGTCGTAAGTTCTACTTTTTCCTTCTCTAGATTATTAGAAAGACTTCTTTTTTTGTTCCCAAAAAATAGCAAAATAATTATGCATTCTTATCACTACTGTATGTCAGACTTCCTTTTAATTGAATAGTAATAAGGAAATCTCATGACTTTGGAGCATTTTAAGTAGGCCAGAAAAACAATGCTCTTGAGTGCTCGGATATCCTTGCTGTCAGCATTAGTCTGACATTCTTGTGTGTTATCCATTCAAGACAGTCACTTTTCCTGAAAACGGTTGGAAGGGAAGCTGGTAATCAGGAAATGCTCATGCAGAGAAATCCTGTGAGACTGAAGTGCGGGTAGGCTGTGCAGAGGAGAGGTGCCATCATGCAGCTTACTATAATAGCTTGGATTCAGAACAAAAGAATTGTGGAAAGTTCTAATAGTAACCTCTAGTGCTGATTTCCATATATACAGAATAAAATACAGCAGAGTACCTCAGTTTTCAAATTCTTTTTGTATTCAGTAGAGCAATGCATACTGTTTGGTACCAAAAAGCAATTGCGTGTTCCTTTGCTCTGCTTACCTCTGAAGGCTGAATACAAATCTCTTGCAAAGATTATATACCCATGCATTTCACGAAGGGCGTTATTGTATGTTTTGAGATAGATGCTCTCCTCAGCGACCCACCAAGAGCTGGAAGGAGAGCCAAGGTGTTTTGAGTGCCACATGAGTTCAGAGAACAAGACCTCCTTGTGTCATTAGGAGTTCACAATTCAGCTTCTGTGTTGTTTTCAGTGCTCCCTCTCCGATATGTTAGAATTCTTGGAGGCTTTCTAACTTGAAGCATGACCTGTTGCCATGCTTGATTTTTTTTAAGTGGTGGTCAATAGCTTTTAGATTCTATAAGGTACTTACATTATATACAAATAAGCACCTACTGTTGAGAAAATCTTGAGGGCATGGTATACTTGCAGGTTGAAGAAGTTTGGGAATGGCATGCTGTCTCACCATCAAATAATTTTGCACTGGCACAGATTTCCAGGTTTAAAAACACTTAGGTGGAATTGGTTTCAGGGCTTGTGATGAATAACTCAACTTAAGAAAAAGTTGTTTTGTTTTGTTTTGTTTTCCTCCATTTATAAATTACACCCAAATGACAAACAACTTATTCGTCTTATTCCTAGTTTGCTGTAATATATATTTTCCTTTTACTTTGAGTGCTTTTGATGTGTTTCAGGACTTTGTCCCGTTGTACCAAGACTTTGAAAATTTCTACAATAGAAACCTCTACATGCGCATTCGGGACAGCTGGAACCGTCCAATCTGCAGTGTGCCAGGGGCCAAGGTGGACATGATGGAGAGAGTTTCCCATGACTATAACTGGACATTCACGTGAGTCAAAATTGAAGAAAAGGCTTCCAACAACTCTCTTTAAAGGGTCTATAAGAGCAAGTTTCAGGCTGTGAGGTTAAAGGAGCTGTGAATCGTGTTTGTTTTGAGCTTTCCAGCAGCTTGAATGGATGGATTTTGCTCTTTTGAGCTAAAATATCTCTTTTGTATGCTCTTTTGAAGCAAACATATCTAGTCACCCAGGTGATTATTTGTGTATAATCTTTCAGCTGCTTGCTAAGGCTCCTGTCTATGTTAAGATTTCATGGGCATGTGCTTGTAATAAAATTAATACTTTTGTGCATGATGACCAGACCTGGAGTACATACCTTGGATTACACTGCTACTTGTGACTTGGTGTTAATTTAGAATCAGTCCTCACACTTGAGGTAAACTTTGCTGCCTGAAACTGAATTTAACATGATTGTTTTGAGTCAGAACTGAAGTAGTCTGTGGAAATGAAATTAGAAATGCAAGGACAAGGATTTTTACAAATTGGAAATGACATATCCCAGGTTTGATGTGAAGAGGTTTGCAGCACAGTATTTGGTGAAACTAGTTATGTCTTTCCTTGGCTTTCAAGGGCAAAATAATTAAAACTTTTTTTCTGCTAAACTTCTTCCATAATCTCCCTGTCACATATTGTTAGCATAGCAGTGCCAGATGTTTTTCTTTTCTGTGGTTAGAGGATATCCTGCTTGAGGTGCTGCCAAGTTAATTGATCTAGAGATCTTATTTTGTAATTGGAAAGAAAATTCTATGTTTCTGCAATGGGGGGGGCAGATGCCAGAGAGAAAAAACCAAACGGTTTGAGAAGCCTCAAGCAATGATAGATGTGATAGCAGTTGTGGCTTTTAATGTAAACTCTTGTGGGAACTAGTTTGAGACTGCACAGTAGGGAAACTATCTTTTTGACTAATTGTTTCAGTTTGATGATGAGGGGCAGTACTGAAATAATTTAATTATTGGATCTATTGATTTTTAACATTTCAGTGTATGTTCTAGGAAACTGAAATAAGAATCTTCTGGTGTAGTTAACTTTTGAAATTGTGGGTGTCCTAACTTGACGTGTTTTTAAAACACAGGTACACAGGGAGAGTGATAAAGGACATTATTAATATGGGTTCCTACAACTACCTTGGATTTGCACAGAATGCTGGGACTTGCCAGGAAGCAGCAGCTAAAGTTCTGTCCCAGTATGGAGCTGGGGTGTGCAGCACTAGGCGGGAGATGGGTAAGTTGGAGAAAGATAGGATGTTCCCCAAATGTATGTTTCAAAGTCTGTAATTAATCAAAAGTCTTTTAAACATTACTTGTTCCAGCTTTTAAACTTTAGACTAATCAATAAAGATTACTTTAGTGAAGAAAAATTGACTGTCTAGGTTTAGTTTACATGGCACAGCAGTTGGCTCACTTATATTTTCATTTATATTTTTTACCGAAGTTCGCCTATCAGGCTTTAAATAAAGAGCAGCCTGGTTGGTAGAAATTCTTCTTATTAAATATAGCAATAATGAAAGATTCTTCTCACTCTGAATTTCTTGTTTGTTTCGTGTACAGGAAACTTGGACAAACATGAGGAGCTGGAAAAGCTAGTTGCCAGATTCCTAGGTGTGGAATCTGCAATGGCATATGGAATGGGGTTTGCAACCAACTCTATGAACATTCCTGCATTAGTTGGCAAGGTATGGCTCAAGTCACTGGCAAAAGCTCATCTGACATTCTGCTGGCTGCATTTTTTTAAAAGCTGCTACATGTTTGGTTTTGTTTTTCTTCAGTGACAACCCCTGCAGATATTCTCTGTGGAAACTATAGGCCACAGTATAAATCTCTAGCTGTTGCGGAAATCTTTTTGGGAAACACCATCCACAGGATCAGCAGCAGTCCAGGTCTTACTCTTTTTCTAGTAGAGTGCTTAGCATGTTAAGACTTGATTCCGCAGGCTACTCATTAGTGTATGACATGGTGGCTGATTACCAGGCTGATTGGCTGAAGGTATTTTGATGCTCTTGAGACACTAAGAAGTGACTGTGTAAGACACACAGATAAAGTGAATTGCATGTTGGTACATACAGGATTTATTTTCTTGAAGTGACAGCTGAGAAGTCCTTCTGAAGGAGCAAAATCCTTGCAGAAAAACTATTTGAGAGAAATGAGGTCAAATGTAAAGACTGATGATGTCTACTGTGTACTCCATAAAATAGTACAAAGCACAGCCTGAGTATCCTGCATCTCTAACTATGATTTTTTTTTTTAATTATTGGAAAGTTGAATGGAAGAGAGCTTTTTTTTTTTTTTTGCATCTTCTGCTGCAAAATATGTGTTCTCTTAGCTCCTACTTAGAGTAAAATACTAAAGGTACTGGAAGTGTTTCTTCTTTATTGAAAATGATTCATTGTTAGCCTAATACTAGTAGCTCATTGGAATTCTTTGTCCCTGTGTAGTAAATTATTTTTCCTTTATTCCGTTCATTTTTCTACTTCCTGAGATAACGTTGTAAATTCTTTCACTTGTGATATCTGCAGATTATAAAATTGCTGCCTTTTTCTTCCCAGCAACTTTTCCTCGTGGTGAATCTCTTCTTGACTAGCTGTAGTGTCTTCCCACATGCTGTTTTCTTTGTAACAGTGGAGCACCACTGTGTACATAATGCCTCTTTTCTTTTGGTCTGTTAAGTTTTAAATACCAGATATGTTCCATAATAAAAGATGTTTTTGAGTCTGATGCCAGAGAGATATTCAGTGCTTTCAAATCTAGTCCTTCTGGATTCATACACCTCCACAGCGCTATGATTTTGAACAACATGTGTTGATGTACCTTTTACTTGCATTTTTCTGCTCTATCTCCCACATCTCTGTTTTGTTTTTGTTTTCCTTCAACATAAAAATGAGTCATGATTTCTGTGAGACCTTTTAGGTTTAGAGCACACCATCAGATACATTTAACTAGACTTCTGTTTGGTTTAAGTCAGTACACAGTGCCCATTATTGCAGAGTTACTCAATCTTTTTTTCTGTGCACATGGATCCCACAGTATATCTTTAATAGCTTATAAAAATACCCTTGAGACACATTACTCAGCTCTTTGGTTTTCACAGTTGAACTTTTTACAACCATTGAGAGAATCTGAACAGTGAATTCTAAGGCATGAAAAATACCGTTTTTCATACACATAACTTGAATATTTACTAAATCAGCTCTTTCTGTAAATGGATACAGTAGTCTTATACTGTGTTAGTAATGAGCATACTTAGTTTTTGTGCACTTTAAAGTAGTAAGAAGCTTCTACCTCAACGCCAGAAGTGCCCGTAGGTAAATACAGAAAATGCTCTCTTCCGAAGAGATCTTGTCAAATGAACCATTTCACAGTTCAGAACATTGACTAAATGCTTCTTTTTCAGATGCCTGAAGTTGCTTCTCATTGCACTTTTGATTTCTTCATTGTCTGCAAATAGCAACTCACATAAATCCTGAATTCTGTCACCACCCAGTAGACAATTGGCTGTGTGTGCACAGCCTGTTTGGCAATGCTTTGATAGAGTCCTCAGTAAAGCCCAGAGATTCTCATGCTTGATTAAACTCTTGGGATCTCATTTTTTTTACTACTGTTTATGTCTCTCTGCGTGTCCTACATACATTTTCAGGTGCAAAGCTTCTTGCAATGTGAATTTTCGGAGGTTGGGCAAGTATAATCAGTAATGGCATCCGCATTTGTCCAGAAGGATTTTCTTTGACAGTCACTGATATGATTAGAAGCTAATGCTTATTTACATCGGATCTGGGTACCTATATTGTAACTTAATTAGCTTAAAACACAAACCGCTGGTATAAAGCTACTCACATACATGTTATACTGGACCACCTGTTCTGGTTTTACTTTGTGAAATCCCTAAGCACTTGATTTATGTTGCTACTGAATCCTCTTTTAATAGCAACAAATATTACTTGACTATCCTATGATCCAATTCTGCCCCATAATCTGATCAGCATTGGTCAGCAAAAAGAATTCAAAAGCTTCATCAGCATTACCTAGCTGATCTTTATTCACTATGCGTTGCTAACAGCAGCTTCTACTAAGATGATGCTGAAAAGAGGTATGATTGGTGTACACTGAAAGTTGTATTTCAGCACTCTTAAAGCATCACTAAAAACAGGAATTTCTGCATCTGGCAGTTTTCAGCAGGAGACCCCCTGTTGACAGCCAAGTTGTCGGCTGTCTGGTGCAGTCACTGCCAAGTATGCTGAGTCTAGACCCACAGATAATGTGAGATTTGAGGATTACACGGAGGGAAGTTGTTAGACCATGTGAGAGTAAGCTAGTTAGTCTCTGAAACTTGCCTGTTTTGGAGTAAGTGTTGCTACTGTAGTTAGTTTAGCTGGCTAGTAAGAGCTTTCTGTACTGCCTTTAGCACAGAGCTTTTTATCATAGCTCTGAACTGACAGAGGCTAGATAATCAAGTTAGAGCAATGGTGCTTGAATGATCTCTCTTTGGTTGTAAGAAAACAAATTAATTTCCAGGTATATTTAGTTTGTAAAATTAAGGGCTCAGGGCTAAATTATGCAATTCATGTGTGTAGCACTTTGGGGAAAAATGGGGCATTCACTTCAGTTTCTATGTCTGCTGTGTGGGATGGATTGAAAAGTCTGATCTTCGTTGGCCTACGTTTTTCTTTATACCAGTAGTGTGATCTTGATACCAGTAGTTAGTGTTCGTTTTCTGGATACTCTCTCAAATGTAAGTTTGCTGATAAATGCAACTGAAGTCTTATCATTGTAGTAGCAGCCCTCAGTTTCACATGTGATCATCCGTGATTGCCATAGTGGCGGCTTTGATTCTTTGCGTTCTCTCTAGTGACAGACTATACTATACTCTTTACTTCCTTTTCAGTTTTAAATTAGTTGATTTTGTCTAATTGAATGTCCTCTTCTGTTACAGGAAGAAAAAGAGGCTACTCATTGATCTGTTAAATCTTTACCAAAAGCTCATACTTGTTTTTATGGAAAAGCTCCTTCTAGACTGTTAATCTCTTTTTCCTCTTTTTATAATGTGACACTTTTCCTGCCTTCTACCATTTAAGAAGTATACTAGTACTAGATTATTCAGGTTTTGATACAGTAGTATTTAACAACAATGCCTTCTTTGAGATTTCCATGTTTCTTATGCCAAAGTCTCTGGAATATGCACTGTGAATCCCTATAACAGCAGTTTGAACACATGAGATTTAGTGCAGTTTCTGGGGGAAACCAGTCTCGAGCTTTCCCAAGATGTAGAGTATTTCTAGATACATTGCAATTCTAGTGCAAATTTTCCTTTATTGTGGAGAAAATACTCCTCTTGCCTGTGACACCTCCTTGTATACTGGTAGGCGATGCTTTTCACAGTCCCTTCTAGCAACTCTCATTGCAGAGAGTGAATGTTCTCTACTCTTCCCTCGACCAATTCTTAATAGAAAAATATAGAATGAGCATGTATATCTTTGTATATCATGTCAAATCTTCAGCATCTTGAAATACGTTCCGGATTTTTAACTTTACTGAATCCCTTCTAGAGTTGCAGCAGATTCACACGGTAATTGGAGTGGGCCAAGGTTATTTAGAAATACTATTGCTCTCTTACGAAATAATCCTAATATGTATTCCTCTAGTCCACAGTGATAACACTGTGACTGAATGTTTAGCATATCAGCTATAGACCTGTAATCATTGCTGCTCTCAAAACAGATGTTATCCTGTTTTGATATTTGTCCAAGGATAATATTTTCCCTTTTGGAAAAGCAAACAAATGCAATGTTCAATGGCTTCAGAAAGCTTCTCAATTTCACTCTGCAATTTTGTTTTCTACTTCCTGTCTCTTATATGTTACCTCCATCTACAAAGTACTTAATAGTGTTATTCTTTAAAAAAAATTAGTCCCTTTGTTACCACTGAGCACACATGGGTTTAATCAGTGGTTACCTCCTAATGTAAGAAATAGTGCAGCTTCAGTGACCTGTTTCCTAGCACCACTGTGGACTTGCTGAGTAACCTGTTCTGCTCTCAGTTTTACCTGGCTGCATAGGAGGATGATAATCATCGACATAAATCATTAACATGAGATATTCAGGCAGTTTCAGCTGCAGAACTTTTCGGGAAAGTGAAACTTAAGTGGTTCTTTCAGTTATTATCAGTCGTGTATTTTTATTTGCTATACTAAGGCTGCAAAGTGTTTCTTAGCAAATCTTGCCTACCTGCATTTATGTCAGACATACATGTATGTTTGTTTTCTTAAATGATGTCTAAGAAGTTCAGAGCTCAAAGGTATTACATGCTTGGCTGTGAAAACATAACCTTTTCAATATCTTCCTCTTTCCCCTTCTAATTCAGGGCTGTCTGATTTTGAGTGATGAACTGAATCATGCATCACTAGTGCTCGGAGCAAGATTGTCAGGAGCAACTATTCGAATCTTTAAGCACAACAGTAAGTATCGGATGGTGGACTCTGCCTTTCTGCAGATGCTATAGATCAGATGCAATCTCTTCTATCTTCTAGTAGTCAAACTTCTTGCAAGGAAATCAGTTGCTGGTTAACTGAAAGATCAGAAGACTTCTGCTACTGAGAATGTAATCATCCTGAATTAGATCTGTTTTGATCAATCCCAACTAATAATATTTTTATCCTGAAGCTATCTGGCTTACATCTTGTGCATATGAAGAGGCACATGCTGCCCTTTGGCAAGTCTAGGGGCATTAGTGTTTTTAACATGGCTTCTTGTTACTTGGATAGCTCAGCATGGTTAGGCTGTTCTAACAGTCCTTGTCACATAGTAATGCAGTCTTGAAGTGGTCTAAGTTACAATATGGAGGATAAGAAATTTTAATTTTAGGACCAGGTGCTGACATGATCCTACAGTAGCAAAAGGTTATGAATTCAGATGCCTGAGCCAAACGAGACAACCATGCATTGGTACAATGTAGTACAAAAGGAATTTTTGGGGTCTGAAGCATAGATTAATTTCACTGAGTTACTTGCTTTCAGTGTTTGTTTTGAGAATACAGAGAATTTTCACTTTGCTAGTTTCAGCTTCTTCCAGAGGAAGTATTTAGAATAACTCTCAGATTAAAATACTTAGGGTTTTCTTCTCCTGTTCTCAGTGAAAGAAGTACCTGGTTGTCCTTGTTTAGTAAAGCCGCTACCTTCATTCTTCATCTGCTTCTAATACTCTCTATAGTATCAGTCTCTGAGATCATTACTCTTTTGCTCTTATTGAAGTATGTGACGGTGACAGCAAAACTTGGGTGGCTGCAATTATTTTCCTTTCTTCATCCTGCTTGACAGTGGATCCTCTGCTGTGCTTATTGTTTCTTTTGTTTTCTCACTTTCTTATTCTCTATTGGTTTAATAATTTTCTTTACAGACATGTAGCATTCACTGATTATTTTAAACTGTTTCTCTTTATTCTTCGTAATTATTGACTGCTAGGCAAGATCACAAAAGCTTTGCATTCAACTTCTGCGTTTGTGTAGACATACTTCTGAACGTTGCATCCAGTTCCAGAATTTCAGAGAACAATGGTGACACAGTTCTGGGTATGAGGAAGAGGACTTAGAAGCTCTGGTGTGATGAGGAAGAATAGATGATCTGTGGGAAAGGGGTACAAATAGCGGTGGTGAGGTTGGGGGATAGATGGTGGGGAGGAAAATGCAAAGCAGTGCAAGCAATGATCTTGACCTGTCAGGAAGATGTTCAATTCATAGTTGTGTGTGTTCTCAGTCCTACTCTTGTTATACTCTATACTGCCTTAGTTAACTTCATTTTCCTGAGATGTGAATGGTTTCATAGTCTGCTCTTTAGAAATTATGAGGGAAAAAAATTCCCTTTAAAATATTTTTTCAATTTTTTTGGTTTTTTTCTACCTCATTTTGCACATTATATTAAGGTGAGTTCCCAGTCTTTCCCTCTTGAGAGATCAGAGCAGAACTTTATATTCCATTGTTCACCCTAACTGCACTAAACTTGCCTTTCTTCCTTGAGATTGTTGGAGGCAGGGACTCCATTACTGACTTCTTCATCTTTGTCTTTTTCTGATCATTACCTGTCTTCCAACAGTCTATTAACTGACCTATTTTGCTGTATAATTTTTAGTCCTAGTTCACAAGCTCTTCTCACATCTACAATTGCCCTCATCTAGCAGTCCTCTTTTCATGATGGTTTGTGCTCCTTTTCATGCCCTAGTGTTTATACATGTCTCTTGCACAGCACTGTAGCTTTTATGGTTTGATTACTGCCATCTCCACTCCTTCCCTCAGTTGATTTTGCAGGACTAATGTAATGTGTATTTATTTGCTCGCATTAGTCAGGTTTCCTAGGATCACATCAAGTGTCCGTAGCCAAAGCTAGTGAGGTTTTGGAATATATTACTACTAAAAACTATATACTTCCTGATATGCTGAGCACTGTCCTCCTTCCCTACACTGTTGGTCCTTTTTTTTTTTTCCCCCCTTTTCTGTTTTTTGTTTAGTAGCTTAGTTCACATCTCCAGTCCCTTCAATTTTAAGCAAAGTAATAAAAATGTACACTTGTTTCTGTTCTTATCTTGCACACTGATCTATCTTCTGTGTATCTTTAGTTGCTGATCCTTGAGCTTTCTTGTTCTTTTTTGTCATTTTCATCCACAAGGACTTGCTTACTACCTAAATTGCTTTCTCTTTTCCTTACAATGAGATACTTTCCTTCCCCTTGCTGTTTCTGCCTAATGCTCTAACATGTGCTTTTAGCTTAGGATGATGAAATTCTTTCTTGGAGTTCATACAGTCATCCATTCCTTTTAATCTCATCTGTGGGCCTGCAGCTAGGTGAAGCTCATGCTTATTGACTTGTGTATTGTCTGTCGTCCATGCTGGAGCAATTTATGTCTTTCTGGAGTATTGCTGTCTTTAGTCATATCAAAGCTCAAGCTAGTAGCTGTTTTGGTACCATTTAACAGTAATTTCTGGTGCAGATATGCAAAGCCTGGAGAAGCTGCTCAAAGATGCTATTGTGCATGGGCAACCTCGTACACGGAGGCCCTGGAAAAAAATTCTTATATTGGTGGAAGGAATATACAGGTACAAACTATTCTTTGTATTCTTAAGACCCTCCACATAAGATCTAGCTGCTTAGTATTTGTGTTCCATTGCCAAATCAAGCTATGAATACTGTCACTTCATAGTTATTTCATTAATCTCATCTGTGAACTAAATTGAGCTATGAATGTCTCACTTCCTGGACTTTCTGTTACTAGTACTGTAGCTGCACCTGGTGTTTTCACAGTGCTTCCCACATCCTGATTAGCTTGTAGAAATTAATTAATCTAAACAGATTATTTACATCAGAGCTGAGGTCTTAAATTGCTTGTCCATTCCATTGTTTCTGTGCTCACTAGATGATACTAGTGTGAATGGAATTGCACAAACTGAATATTTTTGCTGAGAGTGAGTAGGAATATGTAGTGGGCTTAACTGTGTTAGGCATTTAAATCACTGTGACTTTCAGCACAAAATGGGACATTTTAGAGTGCTGCTACTGAGAACCTAGTCAGTTCTTAAAAAAACAACAGGTAGGTAGGTGTCAGATCAAAATACTGATATTAAGGTGGAAGTAAAAACAACAAAATCACTGAACACATTCCTTTGCTTTAACTTACTGTTGCTACTACTATTTAGTCCATATGTCAGCATCCCAGGGATGTTAAACGGGTAAAAAGTAGAGATCTGGGACCCAGATGCAAGTAGGAGTTATCTTTCATCCCTCTGCAGAACACGATGTGTTTAGCAATTTTTGTATCTTCATAATTACTGAAAGGGTGAAGAAAAGAAAGCTTAGTCACTTTAGGCTCTATAAGGAGGCCCCAACCATTACATAACTTAAACTGAATTTCTGTTTCTCAACAGTATGGAGGGATCCATAGTCCGTTTGCCTGAAGTGATTGCCCTTAAGAAGAAGTACAAATCCTATCTGTACCTTGATGAGGCTCATAGTATAGGTGCCCTGGGCCCCAATGGCCGGGGTGTAGTGGACTATTTTGGACTCAGTCCTGAAGATGTGGATGTTATGATGGGAACATTCACCAAAAGCTTTGGAGCTGCTGGAGGATACATTGGAGGCAAGAAGGTAAAAAACTGGGAACCTCATGGCTGTGATGGAGTCCTTCACTAAGCATTTCAAAGTTGATCTGTTTCTCAAGTACCCTGATTGTCCATTTGTTTTATATATTGTCTAGTACAGTGGAAGTATGTGCAATGCAGAAGAATATAAGGCTGTTGTCAGAGGATGTAGGGAAGCAACTAGAAAAGCTAAGGCCTCCCTGTGCCACCTCACCTAGGCATTCCTGCTCCAGCAGGGGGATTGGACTAGATGATCTTTTGAGGTCACTTCCAATCCCAAACATACTGTGATACTGTGATACTGTGATGTTGCAAGACAGGTCAGGGACAACAGAGTTTCTTCAAATACATGGCAGATAAAACTAACACTAGAGGCAGTGTAGGCCCACTGATGAATGAGGTGGGTGTCCTGGTGACAGAAGATACAGAGAAGGCAGAGTTACTAAATGCTTTCCTTGTCTGTGTCTGCTCTGCCAGAGGCTGTCCTGGGGAGCCCTATACCCCTGAGGCCCCAGAGGAGGGCAGGACAATGGAGAAGTTTGCCTTGGTTGATGAGGACTGGGCAATCTGGACATCCATAAATCCATGGGTCCAGATGTGATGCACCTGCAGGTGCTGAGGGAGCTGGCCAAGGTCATTGCTGGACCACTCTCCATTATCTTTGCCAAGTCTTGGGAAACGGGAGAGATGCCTGAGGACTGGAAGAAAGCAGATATTACTCCAGTCTTCAAAAAGGACAAGAAGGAGGACCTGGGTAGCTATAGACCGGTCAGCCTCACCTCCATCCCTGGAAAGGTGATGGAACAACTTATCCTTGTGCCATCTCAAAGCATATCGAGGATAAGAGGGTCATTAAGGGCAGTCAACATGGCTTCACCAAGGGGAGGTCATGCTTGACCAAGCTCATAGACTTTTATGAGAGCATAACCAGGTAGATAGATGATGGCAAACAGTGGATGTGATCTGTCTTGATTTCAGTAAAGCATTTGACACAGTCTCCCACAGCATCCTCACAGCTAAACCAAGTAAGTGTGGACTGGAGGATTGGGTAGTGAGGTGGACTGGGAACTGGCTGAAGGAAAGAAGCCAGAGAGTTGTGGTCAATGGGACAGAGTCTAGCTGGAGGCCTGTATCTAGTGGAGTGCCTCAAGGGTCGATACTGGGACCAGTACTATTCAATATATTCATCAATGACTTGGATGAGGGAATAGAATGCACTATCAGCAAGTTTGCTGATGACACTAAGCTGGGAGGAGTGGCTGACATGCCAGAAGGCTGTGCTGCTATCCAGCGAGACCTGGACAGGCTGGAGAGTTGTCTGGGGAAAAAATTTAATTAAATACAACAAGGGCAAGTGTAGAGTCTTGCATCTGGGCAGGAACAACCCCAGGTTCCAGTGTAAGTTGGAGAATGACCTGTTAGTGAGCAGAGCAGGGGAAAGGGCCCTGGGGATCCTGGTGGACAGCAGGATGACCCTGAGCCAGCACTGTGCCCCTGTGACCAGGAAGGGCAATGGCATCCTGGGGTGTATTAGAAGGGGGGTGGCTAGTAGGTCGAGAGAGGTTCTCCTTCCTCTCTAATCTGCGCTGGTGAGACCACACCTGGAATATTGTGTCCTGTTCTGGGCCCCTCAGTTCAAGAAGGACAGGGAACTGCTGGAGAGAGTCCAGCGTAGGGCAACAAAGATGATGAAGGGAGTGGAGCATCTCCCTTACGAGGAAGGACTGAGGGAGCTGGGTCTCTAATTTGGAGAAGAGCAGACTGAGGGGTGACCTCATTAATGTTTATAGATATGTCAGGCTCTTCTCGGTGACAACTAATGATAGGACAAGGGGCAATGGGTTCAAACTGAAACACAGCAGGTTCCATTTAAATTTGAGAAGAAACTTCTTCTCAGTGAGGGTAACAGAGCACTGGAACAGGCTGCCCAGGGGGGTTGTGGAATCTCCTACTCTGGAGACATTCAAAACCTGCCTGGACATGTTCCTATGTAGCGTTATCTAAGTGTTCCTGCTCCGGCAGGGGGATTGGACTAGATGATCTTTTGAGGTCCCTTCCAATCACTAACGTTCTGCGATTCTGTGAATGCAGAAGAGTGTAGTCTAGTAAAAAACCTCGTAATTGTATAGTTCACACATGGTCAGTGATGACCTCAGTTTGCAGATGGTACGGTGGTGGTGTAATATCTTTTTAGGAACTGCTAGGAGCCAGGAAGCAGGGATTTCTTAGTGTTACTTTTAATGAGAATTAAAGGAAAAAAACCAAAAAGCTGAAGTTTTTCAGCCTGTTTGGAGGAAAATCCCCTTCTTAGATTAGTCTGGTGGAACTGGTGCTCTTTGGACTAAAACAGTTTGCTTTCTAAAAAGACCATTCTTCCCTTTTTTGTTTTTTTGTTGGGTTTTTTTTGCCACTGACTCTCTTTTATTGGAAAGTACTGCTAGGAAGTGCTGCCCTTGCCAGTCTCCTCTTTTTGGGAGGGATGGTGTAGACAACCACATGTGTCTCCTTTCTCATATCCTCAAATGTACAGGCTTCTAAGCTTTATTTGAGAGTAAAAATCTACCATTTTCCTACCAGGACAATAATTTTTTTAGATACTAGTAGTGACAATTACTTCAGCCCATCCGAATGGAGATGAGGCTTGCTGATGTTCCTCTTTAGTTTACTGTAGTTGGATTAAAATTACTCGATATCTTCTGGACAAAAAAGCACTATATTAATCTTTTTCCAAAGATAATGAGCTAATGGGATTAACTGCCTTGGCGTAAGGTGAGGCAGCTGAGTGTCCTCTGCAACTGTGTTTTAGCTGCTGTTTGAGGGATTGCTTCAGAGGTAAAAGGCCTTAAATCTTTTTACCTAATTTATTTCAAAGTCCCTTTACAACTTCCTCTCATTCAACTCAGACTCCAGGCAGACAGCAACAATATGTTTCTAGCTTGTGCTATCTACAGGGCCATCATTATTAATCATAGAATTGTTTAGGTTGGAAAAGACCGTTAAGATCATCAAGTCCAACCATTAACCTAACACTGCCAAGTCCACCTCTAAACTATGTTCCTAAATGCCACATCTACACGTCTTTTAAATACCACCCTGGATAAAGCCTCCCCTCAGCCTTCTCTTCTCTAGGCTGAAGAATCCCAGTTCCCTCAGCTTCTTCTCACCAGACTGGTGTTCCAGACATTTCAGTAGCCTCATTACCCTTCTATGAACTCTCTCCAGCACCTCAGTGTCTTTCCTGTAGTGAGGGGCCCAAAACTGCACACAGTATTTGAGATGTGGGTTCACCAGCACAGAGTACAGGGGGACGATCATTTCCTTTGTCCTGCTGGCACCACTGTTTCTGATACAAGCTAATAGGGTGCTGTTGGCCTTTCTGGCCACATGGACACCCCGATATGGTAGCAGAAGACAGAATCTGTCCTCGTGTTCGCACTGCTCTTTATAATATTTTGCTGGAGTGGTCTGGGTATTTTAAAGTAGTTTTATTACAGTTAACAATAAGCAGCCTACATCTACGGTGTGTCGGTCCGTTGTTCCTATATGACCTGCTTTTGCTTTCTAACAAGTGTAACAGGTGTGTTTAACTGGGAAATGCAGGAGGGGTAAGCTGAGGTTCTTCCTCTATTAAATTACACGTGCTGCTTTACATATATTGTGCTGATAAATGGGAGAAAATATTTTGTGATCTATTCCCCTGTTTGGTGACTTTTGTGGAGAAACAATTATATTGAGCATGCTACATAAGCACCTATGGATTCTGGTCCCCACTATTTCTTTCTTTTTGTTTTTTCCTCCCACTGTTAAAATAAACACCCTTGAAACACAGTCTGTGCACGGCTTTAGTAATGCAAATACCTTGTTGCAGTCCAGTGCTGGTGGTGTTAGCTAAACGAATTTGTCACAGACATTTGTCTTTGTTAAACACACGGTCTTGGTCTTGCCCTGTGGCATAATTATGGGTTGTTGTGCCCCTGCTGTTCACTCTTCAAGTACTTGTACTGTAAAATCAATCCTTGAGCTACCTGTTCTCTTCCAGGATATTAGAGGTTTCTTTTGGTGGCCTGTTTTATTGTGTGATTAAGACATGACAATAAAGCATTGCTCTGAGTGCTGGGAAGGCAATGTCTGATGCCTCCTGTGTTTTGCTAGGAACTGATTGATTACCTGAGGACACACTCTCACAGCGCTGTGTATGCAACATCAATGTCACCTCCTGTTGTGGAGCAAATCATCACCTCCATGAAGTGCATTATGGGTGAAGATGGTACATCTGTTGGTGAGTCTTTTTAACAGTAAACGTGTGGAAGTGGGAAGCCAAAGAGAGCCTCTTTATCACTTTTACAGATAACTCATTTAGTGAACTCATTCGTAATTATCTGTTAGGACATACAAACTTGTAATTTCTGGAGCAATAAACCAGTTTTCCATCCTGCTTGGCAGGTAAGGCTAATAACAGCATAAGGAATTTCCAGCTAAAGGTAAGTCTTCTTAGTCTTATCAAAGACACAATATTGTCTTGTATTGGTTTTTGTTCTGTGTCCAGCTTTTATAGCTGCCCTCTCTCTCTTCCCCATGGTCTGTCCTTTTTTGTTTGCCCCACTTCTTAGATTGTTTTCAGAATATTTTACTGTATAGTTTTGTGTGCTGCTTACTGTAGAGGCAAAGTTTTTGATTTTCATCTCTAGTGTAATTCAATTTGCACCTCAGTTAAAGTAAATACAGGGATGTTTCTGAAATCCCCTTTTACTTGGGAAGCTAGAGGCAGTTTTCAAGATCAGACTTAATGCCCTTGAAGAAGAAATTCAGCATATTTGTCTTTATTGTCTTAGTTTTCCTTTTCCATTATGAAAGTAAGAAAGGGGAAATCTGTACTAACCTTGATACATTCAAACTCAAAAAATACTTATTCTTGTGTCTCCTTTGCCTAGTGGGTAACAGCTTCCTTCAGTTAGCACATGAAGGTAAATAACTTGTACTTGTGATGTGTGAGCTGCTGCAAAACCAAAATGATCCAGCACTTTGCACGTAGGATACTTTTCCGTCTTCACAGGTATTAAAAGTTGTGAGCAGCTCTTACAGGATGGCGATGCATTTGAGGATCTGTCAGTGATAGTCTGTTCAGAGGCTCTTAGAATTCAAACTGCGGAATATATTCAGTTATGGGAGTTTCGGGCATCTGGCCACGAGGTGGTGGTGTGTACTGAAGATCTGTATTTGCTTTTGAACGTGGATCATTTGACCAACTAACTAACCTGACAGATAAATCCTATGGTGAAAAAGCTCACTGGAGAAATGACTTTAACCTATTTCCAGTGAAAAATTTTTCATTCAGCTTGCTAACATTGTCTGAGAATAGAGTGCCAGCAATTGATGTTGGTGGTTGCTCAACAGAGAAGTTGTCGAGGCACATACAGCCAGGCAGTAGCCTGTGTCTGTGCTGGCTCGGAGCGCTTTCCAGTGGTCCACAGGAGATACCCGAACCAGTCAAGAGCTGCACACAGTGTTGTTCTCAAGAATAGATACTAGCCAAGCTTCAAACTACAAAAATGTTGTGCAAAAAGGCTGGGTCTTTTCACCATCTTAAAAGTGACTGACTGAGCTCTTTCTAGCTCATGATTTGCCAACAGTCTCTGGTCTGCTCAGGTGTTGCTTGTTTTGGGTTTCTTCCAGTATCTGTTTTGCTTAATAAAGTGGGAAGCAGGAAATATGTTTGCAGTATTCAAATTAAGGCATTTTTGCCCCTTCTGAGGCTACAGTGTACTATTTGTTCAAGCCAGAAGAATGGAAGCAACTTCTACTCCGGAGTGTTCTTGTGCCATTATGCCAGCAAGATCCATCAAAGCTGAAAAGTGAACCAGATCGGGAACTAATGGGGGGGGAAATCTTAAATTCAAAGGGCCTTTATTTTGTCATGTTGCTTAAAATGTATGTCAGGCTACATCTTGCTAATTTGGTGCTATGGAGTAACAGGATTCTTAGGTACTCTTTCTATTGAGAAAATAAGTGGTTTTGATGTTTGAAAGCTTTGTCATTTAAAAGAAACCCTGTGCACTTTTTAGAAGTGCTGGATATAACAGTTGGATAACCAGAGTCCTGTCTGCTCACACTGAGAAAGGATTTCTCAGTTACAGGTCTCGCAGAATTGTTACCGGTCTTCTAAGCATCTGAGTCAGTCTTCAGCTAGTATAAGCACCTCATAGGATGATCCCTGCATGGAAGTGCTTCTCTGTTGCTTTTCTGCACAGTGCTGTTTCCTAGTCAGGCATTTTTTTAATTGTCTTAAGACTTTAGAGATAACATTACTTTGTAGACATTTTCTGTGGATGAAGTTGGTAGAAGTTCATTTGGGTGAACCGAGCAGCTGCTTAGTGATAGCATGACAAAGTTTTTTTCCTTGTTTAAGGGATCTAGCTGAAAAACTTCTCTCTGGATTCTGTGGAGTTATGGGCAGGTCTCTGGAAGACCACTGGCTGCCATTGGTTTGACTACAAGTAAATGTGGAGCAGAGTAATGCTGGTAAGCGTTGTTAACTGTGGAAGACAAGTAGAGAAATAGCGTTAAACTGGGTCACTTGTTAAGCACCTCTGAGTCAACTGCATATTACAAAAATTCACTGCTTTTAAATTAGTCAAACTGAACTAATGGATGAAGGAAAACTGAGATAGGGCAATGGTTTTACAATGGGACAGGAGTTGGAGCTGGAATCAGAACAGTAGACAGCTAGTTCCCAACCCTGGTTTTTGGGCCACAGCTAAATCTTTTAATGGCTTCAAGAATACTTTATTGAAAAGAGCCTTTGCGGTTTCTTTGTCTGCCGGCTTCTGTTCACCACACACTATTTGTAAAAGCTGCTGTCTACCATGGCATCAAACCTTTGTGGAAATTGTGATGTCAGATTGAAATGGTCTGTAGCTGGGGAATAAGTAGTAGGAAGCAATTAGTTTTGAGGATGAAAGCTTTGTTTGTGTATTATTTTGCAATAATAAGTTAATTCTATCCTCTTATACTTCAGGCTGTTTCTAAATCTAATGAAACTTCTGGAGGCTCTGAACTTACAATATAAGGCATTGCAGTTACTAAAATTTTAAATAACTCAAAAAAGTAAATATCTCCTTTCAAGTCTTTCCAGCAGCTGACAATGACTATATAGGATATTAGTAGGAGGCAGCACCGACAAAATACAGATGCTGTGAAAAGCTGAATGTCTCCTTATAGAGAAAGTAAGATGGATGGCATGCAAATGTGCTGCCTGAATTGAGACAGTAGTTTCTTGTGTCTTGATTTCTTTTCAAAATAATCTGTCAATTCTCTGTACTGTTTATGCATGTCAGTGACTAGCAAGCCTCAGTCTCTCTGACGACAGTTATGGGAACACAATTGTATATAAATACAAGTATATTACTTACTCCTTCATCTGGACTGCAAGAAAACCACTCCAACAGTGATGGCAATGGCAGAGCCATGTTTATGGGTTCTTGGTAGTGGTGCTTCCAGTACTGCTTCTGAAACTCCTCTACATTATTAGCTCAGTACTGTATGTGTGTCCTATTTTACTTTGCATTACTTGTCTTGCACGTCATTGGCTAGAAGACCATGATATGGTCTTAAACAAAGCATACCTGATTTGTGATCACTTTGAGAATTTCTTCAAAAGAACAGTTGTCCTCAAGAGTGGTGAACATCCTGAGCACATAGAATGTCTTCAGAGAGCTCCAATGACAATGTACATCTTGCATATCATCATATTTGGCTTTGACATATAGTAGAGCAAGATGAATAGGAGAGATGGAGAAGGCTTCCTTCTGCCGAAGCAAATTTTTTGAAGCTGGTTTTCCAATTCAGAATCAGTATGGTTGAAATCGTTAATGAGCAAGCATTGCAACTTCTTGTCAGCATATCAGTGGATGCTGCTCTTTCTCTCTGTTCAGCCAAAAAGATGGATGAACCTCAGATAGTTTTGTAGATAAAGTTGATTTTTAAAACAACAATACTAAAAAGATGCAATAAGTGTCATAGTGTACACAAAGGTGACAAGTTGATTCCTGAAATGGAGTTCTGGAAACTTGTGCTGTACAGCCGCTTGATTCTTGCTGTTCATGTGGTGTTAAATTGACTGTAGAGAAAATGAGACAGCTTGGTGCTGGTCCTAGTAAATGAGATGATGTTGGAATTAATTATATTAAGTACTTAACCTATCTTGGTGAATTTTTCAGTGTCAATGGTTTGATTTGAGTTGAAAGCCGGATTTTTACCATTACAATCTCTCTGGGATTGGGAATCCAGTTGGCTCCCTTCTGCCGTTTGCATAAGAGCCGAGGCAACTGGAGTTCTGTTAGCGCTGTTGGTGTTCGAGACTCAGCCTCTTTGTTGCCCTGATAATATCTCTGGAGGCAAGTGGAAGAAAATCATAAAGTAACCTGACTGAGATGTGGGCAAATTAAAATATGCAAGGTGAAACCAGTCTAGGAACTGGTTAACCTCCTTCAGAGATGAAACCTTAGTTTGTTCTCATATGTATTAAAAAATCCAAGTGAGCTTTAAATAAATCCAAGAGTGTTTTAAGTTTGAAGTAAAGCGGGCAGTGTTAATGGCTTGTAAAAGAGATTAAATACTTTCTTACATGGACATTAATTTGATAATGGTAATTATGCATGTTGATGTTTATGACAAGTTTACTGTCTTCCATCTCAGTTTCAGGAGACAAATATCTGACACCCAACCACAGTGCCATACGTAGTGTGTACAGGATAAGTTGTGGATAGACCTTGCCCAAGATGGCACTTAACTTTTGAATTAACATGGTCTTAGGTACCATATAGAAACCAAGAATTATTATCCTACATAGCTCTAATGTCACAGGCAATGGAGGCAGCAGTTGCATGGGGCATCCCAGCTGTTAAACTGTCAGAAATTATTAACCAGCTTTTGAAGGCTAGTCAGTTAGCTGCACATAGTTTGATATTTGTCTCCTGTGAGCAACTCAGTTGTGTAGAACTAGTAATTGATTATATCAAGTCAAAGGAAACCTTAAAAAATGGATTCTAATGTTGTCATTGCTGTGTGCAACAAACTTGAATGAGTTACATCAGAAAAGGTAGTTAAACCAATTATAGCCAAAGGAAATAAGAATGTACAGCTGTGTTGGCAGAGAACTGAGCCTAACTGAGCTGTTGCGAAGACAGGAGGGCCATTGCTGTACTGTTAATATGCGCAGGGAGAAGATGCTAGAATCAAAACTAAGCCTGGTGTGCTTAAATTCTTGGGAAGAAAAGACTGCAATTAGTATTTTAACTTCCATGTAGTTAATCAGGCCCTCAAGTGAAGATACAACCTCAGTAGTTCAATCAGATGCCTAATCAGTAGGTTTCTTCACATTGGACATTTTGTAAAATTCCCCTTTTCTTTTCAAAGACAAGCCAGAAGTATATATAAGTATTGAGTGTAGGCAGGAATAGCCACGTTGCATCACTTGAAATAGAATTTTAATTAGCTTATAGTATATTTTTAAATGAAGTTTGTACCTTGCCATTGTCAGCAGTAGATCCAGAAATGGAAGCAGTGGCTGCTGTTGTACTGGGAAGGGGAAATAAATATTCTTTGTGCAGGCTGAGGTTGAAAACCTTCAATTAGCATTAAAATAGGTTCATTTGAATTTCCTCCAATAATGCACTTGTTAATGAGGTGTTAAATTATCACCTTGGGAACCCAGGGACCAGTCAAAACTAATTTGAGCAAAGTGAAAACTTTTTTTGTTGCTGCCCTTGAGAATCTCAAGCTGAGCTGGGAAACCGTTGGAAAAACAAATACTCTGGGGGTCATAAAGAGAGTTTCCTGCTTCTCTCCAGGGGACTGACAGTTTTAAACATCACTCTCTGTATTTGTGCTTCCAGCTGGGGATCTTTTAAATCCAGCTTGTTGCTGCACCCCTGCCTCCCTCCCACAGAGAGAGCATGGCAAGCCTCCAGAAATATTGCTTTAACCTGGGCTGGGCAGGAGAAATCTTTCAACCTTTGGTGCTTTGAAGAGTGTTTACAGACATTAGCAGAGCTGTACCCTTTGTGTTGTCCATTGGAATGTGAGAATTCCTCAGTGCCTCTTCTTTTGGACTTTAATCAACATTGTGACATTTGTGCAAGAGCTCATAAACCTTTATAACTGTACACCTGCTTTGTTCTTATAACATTCTGGTTCTTGCTATATCTGTTCAGGTGTGAGCTTTTATACTATATCTTCATAGCCTAAACACTGATCTGTCAAAGAAGAAATACAACTAGAAATGTGGCTTTGAAGCAATTTCATTTTTCTTAATTTCTTACACTGTGTTTGATTTAAAATGTGTGTCTCACTTTTTATTCTCAGTAGCACTTGAGTTGCCACGTTGCTACAGAACACTGATGTGCCATTCATACAGGGAAAGGAGAAAATACTGGGTAGCAGCTCACTAGCATATATTGTTAGCAATAGTGTGACTAAAATGCTTTCAAGTCAGTATAAATGTTAAGGTAAAGCATTTGAATGGGAGTAATCACAAATGAAGTGATGTGCACCCTAGGTTAGTGTGAAATTAGGTTCACTGTTCCTGCTGTGGTACATATGATAACTTACTAGAGCAGAGTTTTTTTCAACATACCTGAATGACCCATGTAAGCACAATTTGCTATTATCAGCCCTGGCAACTACAACAATTTTCTACATAGAAAAATTAGTACTAATATTACAATAGTGTCTGCAGTGTACAGACACATGGCAAAATTTCATTCTATGAAGTGCACATAATGTAAATGTTTCTAGCTTCTTTGGAAACAAGTAGCAGTCTGTAACTGAAGCCCTTTCTGCAGACAATGTGCAGATGTTTTAAGCTATGTGGGACTCAAGCCAGTCGAACTACTGTTCTTGCCTGCTTTAGCGGGTTCTGATATATAATGTGGTTGGCATCAGGTCAGCTCCTGCCATTTCACATCAGTACAATTGATCTACCCCAAATTTCCAAACGTGGACAATCTTGACAATCTAGAGTGTGTACATTAGTCCTACAAGGGTACAGATGTTTGCTAATGTCCCAGAATTAGTACATTTCCATAGAGAGTACAGATTTAATTTTTGAAGGAAGAAGCAGTCTAAATAACCTACATACTAATTAGAGTGTTTTGAGAGCATATGGCTGGCGGAGAGATTTGAGGTGACTTTAAATGAGATTGTGCAGGTTCTGTTGCAGCCTAACTTCAACAGCGTTGTTTAGCTCAAGAGAAATTGGCTTGTCAAGAACAGGACAAATCAACCTATAGAGCTTATCCTGCCATGGGTAAGGTTCTGTTAATGCTCAGGTTATTGCCCTGCTGTGTATTAGAAAAGCTGTAGTTGCAAGGCTGTCTGCATGGGGAAAATTGTATTACAGAGCATGCACACTTCTCACATTCATGTTGGCTGGCAGCTCCTAAGATTTCTTAACTGTTTGTCTCTGAACACTGGGATTTTAAAAACAAAAAATAAATAAAAAGAAATCAGTAAAATAAATACTTCTGAAGCTTCTCAAGACTTTCAGGCTTGCCTTCCTAGTGGTCAGCTTAATTGCATTGTGTGTGTCACCAAACTCAGGCCCTAAATGGGCAGTAGAAAACTCGTTTACCCTGCAACTAGCATCCCCAGAATTAAGTACTCTGTGCTAACGGATGTGGTACTCTTACGGGATAACTGTCTGTACCAAGAGCTGTTTAGTTACCTCCAGTCTTTACTGAAAATAGCTTGTCTTTTCTAGGGTATCCTTGTTTTGGCTGGGATAGGGTTAATTTTCTTCCTAGTTAGCTGGTACAGTGCTGTGTTTTGGATATAGAATAAGATTGACAATACACTGACAATTTTAGTTGTTACTAAGCAGTCAAGGACTTATTGGCTCCCCATGCTCTGCCAACCAGGAAGTGCAAAAGAAGCTAGGAAGAGGCATGGCCAGGACAGCTGACCTAAACTGGCCGAAGGCATATTGCACACCATACAGTGTCGTGCCCTGTATAGTGCGTAAACTGGGGAAGTTGGCTGCGGGGTGGGAGTGAGTGCTGCTCGTGAACAGGCTGAGCATCAGTTGCGGGTGGTGAGCAATTGCCTTGTGTATCAATTGTTTTGTATGTTCTTTTATCATTATTATTATTATTTTCTCTTCCTTTACTGTCCTATTAAACTGTCTTTACCTTGGCCCATGGGGGCTTTTTTCCAATTCTCTCCTCCATCCCACTGAAGGGGTTTAGAGAGGGTGAGCAAGTGGCTGTGTGGTGCTTGGTAGCTCTCTGGGGTTGAATCATGACATAGGGTTATTGCTGTATTCCTGACAAGTAAATTTTTGTTCAGGACCTGGCACTATAGAGACAATTGTGGGGTTTGTGTGCACAGTTTTGATCTTTCCAGGTTCATTGGAAAATAGAGCCATGCAGGAAAAACAAGTCTATAAAAGTCACAGCAGAGACAAGGCCTCCAGGGTTTGGGTCATTTTGGGCACAAAGCCTCCTGATCTTCCACCTCACTGCAGATCCAGGTGGCAGCCTACCAGGAGCTGCTTGCCAAATACAACTAACTAACATGGGAAAGCTCAAAACTCTTCCTGTTGAAATTATTGCAGAGTTTTAGCGTAAATCTAAGAGCACACTGGAGCAGGACCAGTATGGCTGCTAAAACAGATGTACAGGCAGTTGTGGACAGCTCTGACATAATGGCAAATTCAGAGGCTGTAGCTTTTATCATGAGATGAACTTCTCAGTTATGAGAGTCTTGAATGTCAAGAAACTTGAGATGATGTATAGAACCTCTTATGGGAATGGATCGAGGTCTTCACAAAAAGATGTACAAAGACTATGTTCTTTGAAAGATTCAGGTACTACCTTGTCAGTGACTTTGTACATAAACTTCCTATTTAAAAAAACAAACAAATAAACCCAAACCAACTCCTCATGAGTGGAAATTCTTAATTTCAGGACACATTAGTAAAGAGCACATACACACTTGCAGCATCCTGTCTCTCTCTCATTGCTCCTTGTGCTATGTAGGTGAAAACTCTAGCAATATTGTGACATATATCAAAGTCATGTTGAGGGACAAAAAGACTTTTGGAAACTACTGTGTTTCATTCTATAGGGTCCTATTTAGTACCACTGAGGAAAAGTAGGTATTTAGGACTATTCTGTTTACTCTCCTTATCCCTTAAGGGATCCTCCTACCCAGAGGCAGTTAGTAGAAGGCAGCCTGTCTGCCAGATTTTCTTCTGGCTTTTCAGAGTGAGTGCTAACACAAAGATTAAATACTTCTCATAGTACCTTATAGTATCGGTTACTAGTCAAAGCTTACTTCTGTGTAGGATCTCATTATTGTCTCAAGCTCATGGAGCCTGTTTCATAGTGCTCCTGGCATCATTTCTTTATGGAGCTGATTTCTCTTCAGTTTGGCCAGAAGATGCTACTCCAGTGTTTATGGTTGCCACCTCCCAAAGAAGTTTACCAGAGAGTAGAATAGTCAAACACATCCCACACCTCAGCCTTGCTCACTATCCAGGTAAGAGAATGGATGCCCTGCCTCTGTTTGTCTCTTTTTACACTAAGCTGATTACTGCTATTTCTAACCAAAGGTGGACACTTTATAGCTGACTGGTATATCTGAATGTCAAGCCTTACTCTGTTAGAACTTGAGCATTAGTCTCGCTGTTTCAGGAGCGATGCTGTTGGAAGCTTTTAAGGTGTTGACATGCAGTGTGACTAGCCAGCTGACTTTTAGCTGAATACTGTTTCTTGCATTATACACTTCCCATCTGATTTTATAGTTAAGAACAGCACTTCAGTGGCTGATATGGCTGTAGGGAATGAGGGAGAAGATTCTTCCTAGTCACAGAATCACAGAATCATTCCCCTGCTGCTAATCTGCACTGTTTCTCATTGCCTGTGATTTCTGTGACATACAAATCCTTCTATTTAGCTGAACTGGTTTTGAGTTTGAAAAAAATGGGTTAAGGCCTGTGGATATTGTTTAACCTTATGCTTCTATACTGGTTTGATGTGAAATTCAAAAAACAAAGCAGTAAAAAAGATCTATCTCCAACTAACGAGGGATCCCAAGGTAAGCTAGTATGTCAGAGACCAGTTAGCAGAGTTACTGAATTACTGCTCCAAAGTGAAGTGCTTGGCTGTCTTGTCTGGTATATGAATTACAGCATATGCTCCTAAGAGATATGCGTAATAACGGGATAAATATACTGACAGACTAAATGTTAATACTGTTGCTAAATAATAATTTTTCCATAAAACTGCACTAACTGTACTCCACTATGAGTATTTCCCTGAACACTATGATTCTATTTGAGACTTTAAGGTGGGAAAAATTGCTTTGCTTTTTTTTCTAGACACAGCAGAGCTTAATTCTTCTTTTCCAAGTTTGATTCTGTAAGGCGCTTCCTAGAGTTGTCAAGGGTAGCTCTTGCACAGCTGAAAACATCTTGTATCTCTATTGCTGTTAAATCTGGGTAAAGAAAACAGTCCTGGGTGGCTGCTTGGTACAGGGAATGCTTACTATTCCTCTTCGCTCTTACACTGTTATATGAAACAAAAAGTCTTTGAGTAATTAATTTACTCGTTTTGCATTGTCACTGCATCTCTTCTTGTTTTTTTTTCATTTACTCAGTATTAGAAAGTCCTAGCTCAACAGAACCATCTGACATGCCCCTAATATCAGCAGTGGTCATACTGCTTACCTAGGGAAAAAAAGTGTGTTTGAAATATGGGTGGTACTGAAATTATTTGTAAAAGGAACAGTTTGGGTTGAGTTTGTAACTGGATAGATAGATGAGTTTCTTCAGTTATGTGCGTAAGTCCTTCCTCGTGTAAAGTTGCAGTTGTCTTCTAGGAGCTTCACATGGGTGTGCTTGGAATAGCAAAGTTGATGTGTTGAATGGTAGCCAGCTCTTTCAGATGAAGCAACATTTGCAGTTTCTGTCCTGCAGGTCTTTAAAAGGTCAGAAGTTGATGAACAACTGATTTCTGTCCCAGCGTCAACAGAGGCACTGTGAGGAATGGGTCTAAGAGGGGAAGCAGATAGATCAGCAGCCACTGAGAGGTAGGAGATTAGAGGGGAGAAATGTGTAGATAATTTTTTTCATATGCAAATCAATATACATGGGAAACTGCAGACCTTGCAAATCAGAATCAGTCTTCTGCTTAAATAGAAATTCTCTAGTGCATTTCCAGACAAATTTCAGACTATTACAGTAGGTAATTATTTATTTACACACAAAAAACCAAGCTGCAAATAAAGATAATCATTTTTAAAGTTGGTTTTGAATGCCTTGGGAATTAATATACTTCAGTGTAATTAGAAATAATCCTTAAGCAATAGTTATTAGTTATCCTTGCCTTAGTGATGACGTTCTTTATGTAACAGGATTTGTATAATTCAGGCATGGAAAACTGATTAAAGATGATAAATAATACACCTGTAGTGTTTAGGTATATACGTTCCCTGTGGAAAATTTTACTTTTTCATACCTTTGCTAACTTGGACTGAAGTAGTATTCATTTTCGCAGTCCTGAGGTTATTGAAACATCCAGAGTTAACATTTAGTGATTTTTAATTCAAACAATAGGAATGGGTTTTTTCCAGAGTACTGCATCTAGTGTGAAAAACATGTTTATTCAAATATAGGTGAAAATGGCAGCCGTCAGTTTAAAAATAACACACCAACTTGAAAACTAGTTATTTTAATGCTGATCTGTTAACACAGTGCACAGTGACACAGGTATGGCTGTCAGACTATTCTAACTAACCCAGACCTTTTGCTATAGCCTGCTTTGTATACACTCTTTTTTATTGGATTTTAGTCCTTTTAATTTTTATAATACCTCATACTTGCACCGGCTTCCATCATCATGTTTTGAGAGGAAGTAGCCCAGTTTGGAGTAGAAGGCAGCTACTTGGCCATTTTTTGTTATGGTATTTTCTCAATCAGGAAAAAGAAGGTAGCAGCTTGTAGCCTGTTGGTTATGGAGATTGTACCCTAATGTCTTGGTTGAGTCTATGGATTTTGGTATATAGTTAACTTGTAAATTTTACTACCAAGGGAAACCTTTGGACAGCACTATGTAGGTAGAAAAATATTCTCCTACTTGTGTTTGTCTTGAGGATAAATTCTTTTGACCATGCATCATGAAGTGAAGAATTTGCATAACAGTATCTTCATGGAAGCTCTGTAGGTACCTGGTAAATGGGGAATTATACTGTGTTCTGGGAAGCCTGTGTGCAGGATCCACGTGTTTTGATAGCTCTGTAATTATATTTATTGGACCGATGGGAGAAACTACTGCTCCTCAGGCACAGTCTTAGATTCATGTGGTGCTGTATGTAAGATTGCATAAGTTTAGGTTTATTCCGTAAGATTGAAGCGTTGTTTGAGGGCTCATACAGGGGACTTTGGGAAGATGATTCATAGCAAGATTTGTCCTAAACGTTCAACAACTTCCCTTCAAATTTGAGGATAGTCTTAACATGTGGCCATAAGGGCTGTACAATCCATACACGTTTGTTTTTCTATAATAGTAATTAATGTCTTGTGGAGTGTTTTATGTACCTTTTTCTTTAAAGTGTTGTCTGCGTAGGTCAGACTTATTAAACTTGAGTGTTGTGCTTTTTCTTGGAAAAGCTGGTGTACACTTCAGCTTTTTTTGTTTTCTTGGGAAAATAAATGTGGCTTACTATGCTGTTTCTAGTGGTCTATATACATAGAGAACATCTATGCTATATCATGTAGAGTGAACTCCAGCTTAGCAGCAGCAGCATGGCAGAACTTGTGCTAATGATATAGAACAATACAACAGATGCTATTTTTATTTGTTTTCTCTCCTTTGAGGTGGACAGCTTCCGAATAGATTTTATGCTACCACTGTAAATGAACTTTGGAGATGGAAGGAGTTCTTACAACACTGGCATTTTTATTCTCATGCTTAAGCTAAAACTGAATTCATGTTTTATACTGACCATATCCTTCCTTTTTGGCTATAGCTTAGTCTTAAAATATGAAAGAGGGCGGAATGGCAGATGTTCAGCTGGAGGTGATAATCTGGTTCTGTAAGGTATTTTATATCTGTGTGATATTTTACAATTAGTAAAGGCAGTTAGTAATGCTAGCTGAAACTGGGTTATTCGTAACACTTCCTGGTTGAAACAGATAAAGAGGCCGTGTCCTTGATCACCTTCTCCTGTACTACAAAGGCAAAGAGCATTACTCTGCCCTCTCGTGTTGCTGGTTTAAATCCCAAAGAGCAGTTAGCTTTGATACTGGCTGGTTTCCAGAGTAGAAAAACAGTCTGCACAAAACAGATGGAAAATACAGTTCACACTCTTTGTTGCTATGTTGTAAAGCTACTGAACTGTCTCCATGGAAGTAGATTATAAATATCCTTTATATAATATACTTTGTCAAAGCTTGCACATTCCATAGCTTGTAAAGAAATGTGGTGTTTGTATGTGTTCCTGATGTTTTTTCTCTTTGTGAGTTCGGTCTGCTGTAAAGGCCTGCCAACCTATTCGTTTTGTACAAAGGTTTGAGTTTGTTTCCTTCTGTCTGTTCTTCACTGATGCTTTGCCTTTTTTTTGAGATTCCTAAGAGCAAAGAACTCCTTTTTAAGTTCCAGTGTCCAAGGTATCATAATAAAAAGAAAACAGAAGTTTTAAAATGCTTGCTTTTCTCTAAAATTTCATTAATTTGACAATTTAAGTTTTATTGAAACTAAGTAAAGTTTATTTTCATGTTTTCGACTTTTTCATGGTGGGACACACCATAACTAATTCAGAAGAACAGTCTGACCAGCACATATTTCTTTTCCCTTTCTTCTCAGCAAGGCACAAGAATAACTGTCAGACAGGACATGTACAGCTGTTTTTGCAATGATAATGAATGTTGTTATCATGACTGCATGTTTGTGATAATACTCAATTGCATGAGATAATGTGTAAGGAGTGTTAATACCAATCCCGCAAATCTTCCCAGTAATTAATATGCAGAGTTAGATAATACTTATGCCCAGGCATCACAAACTTAATTTCTTTGTTCTGGAGGGCTAGCCTAATATCATTCTTTATAATTATTGATTCATCTGAGCCAGTGCTTTTAACATTCAACTTCAAAATAAAGATGACTGTAAATCATAATTGTCAGGATGTAATGAATTTCAGGCATGTGACAGCAGTGTAACCAGATACAGCGAACAAAGTATAAACAAACATGAACAGCTAAACATAAAAACTAAACAATCATTAAAAAGTATTGCCCTTGTGAATTATACTTCAGAAATTGCTTTCTGGGTTGCCTGGCTGGGGGGTTGCTTTCAGTAAAATTCAGCCTGTGGAAAAGTTCTGTGTGGAAAAACATGGTGGTGGCTTGTGGGGTTGGAGTGAGGGTGCCCTTCTGGATCTCTTCATGAGCATAGTCTGTTATATAGGACTTCAAACATACCAGAGGAGGGAAGTATAATGTGACCATGAAATGGAGTTGTTCCTATGCAATCTTTTGCTTACGGAATAATTTTGTGTTCAGTCCTTCTTACTGGATTGTAGATACACAGACACATGTTCTCACTTTCTTGCTCTTTTTAAATGGTAAAATAGAGTTCATAGATAATTTTTTCTTAAGCATTACCAGATGAGACTTTCTCTTGAATTCTACTTTAAGTAGAAAAGGCTTGTGTGTTTCTCACAGCCATTCACAGGAGGCAATGTTTTGGTTTGGTTTGTTTGTTGTCGGGGGGTTTTTTTTGCCTTGGACAAGATCTATTCTTCACCAAAGTCATCAAATCCTCCCATTTTTGCCTAGGTGGATTCCTATGCAGAGCAGCACTGAACACGAAGTGAGAGCATAGGATCTTTTGTTGTGCATTGTGCAGACTTTGAAGTAGAGACAGTTGCTATTTCTGCAGTGTCTGACTTGGATCTGGTATGCCATTTAGTTAATACTGGAAAAGAATATTTAAAAGCTTACTACCAGCTAAATGCAATTCTATTAGTCATTAAGGAATCTGACGGTACCAGCAACCAGCAGTCTTTTTTAAGACTTTCCTGAATATTTTAAAAAAAAGGTCAGGTTTCTGTAATACACAGTGCATTTTGAGTATACAGAGAAATGGTAAGAGACTGTATTATGCTTTCCCATCTCTTGAAACTGAGTTCTGGAAATAAGTTACAAGCATTGTGTTTGAAGATATGGTTCTCTTTTACATGGTTAACTAAAATACGTTATTTAAGCAATAAAGGTCTACTATCTGGTAATTTCCGTATCTTTAAAATCAGGGGGCTGCTGACAATAAACAATGCAAGCAATTCATTTTAGTTTGTATCATGTCTTACATAAGATAAAAGCCTGTGTAAATGTGAATGGGAATTGTGGTTAGCTTCTTAAATAGGAGAGCTATATAGATTTGGGGGTTGTGGTTTTTTGGATGTTGCTGTGGTTTTTTTTCCCCTAAAGCTAACAAATTAGGAATTCGGACTTTTGCAAAGCAGTGCTTGCCTCATGACAGTATTTGTACACTAGGCTTAAATAAAAGACTAATATGCAAAGTCTGTTTCATGGCAGTCCTTGAACATTGCCTATAACCACAAGTTTTTTGTCAGCACAGGTGTTTCCAGGTTCTGAGAGAAGAATCAGTCCAGCCGAACTTTTTGCAGAGACAGGCCTAAGGGGATATGCATCCTGCTTGAATAGTCCTTCCCTCTTCTCTGCATACTGCTTGTGCAGACTTCAAAGGCTGTTTGAGGTCAGCAAATAATTTCCTCTAATTATCACACAGGGAGCCTGAGATGCTAATGGCTCTGTAACCCTCTTGTATGTCACTTTCTTATCTATACAGAGGGAAAGGACAGCTTTTAAAGTCACAGTGGGAAAAAGCACTGCAGCTCAAGTGTTAAACCTTGTGAAGGTTATTGCTACAAACCCAGTTAAAAGGCTGACAAATGTAAACATGTGCATTTTGCTGAATTGCTCACAACCAGATTTGACCGTTGGTGTCCCTTTAGCTGTGAACCCCTGAGGACTGTATGGTGCCTTATAGAACAAAGAAATGATCTGATGAAAAAGGTTCAGAAGGCCAGTAATCTCTTCAGCAACCTGAGAGTGAATGTGTGGGAGGGGATACTGTCATAGGCAATGCATCAAGTGATGGACCGCACATAAGAGCATAAAAATGCACCCACTTCAGTGACAAATATGCGGCGTGTCTCAGATGCCAGACCTGCACAGGAATTATCCTGGTATTAAGACAGCTGAAATGTTTCCATATTAAATTACAGATAGTCCTGTCTTTTGGACGTACCAGAGAGTTGTGTGCTGTTCCTATTGCGGAGCAATATTTTGAACGAGAGAGATTTGAAAGAATACATCAACTATTTCCAGGGATGAGCTACTGGTGGTACTTTTACCACAATGCTGAGAATACCTGGTATTTTAAAAAATACTAGTTAATGTACCCATGATGTTGCATACCAGTGAAGCCTTTAAAAATCTCTGTTCCCCAGAACTGAAGTTCACTTTACAAAGCTTAGCAAAATTGACTCTTGGTGCCTTGTAAGTTTTTAGTAGTTCTTGTTTGGTTTTGTTTGTTTGTTTGTTTTGCCTTATTTCATTTAATTACATCCCAATGCAGATACTAATCCATCTGTGTGGCAAAATGGACTAAGGTGTTTCACTTAATAAAATAGATAATTCAGTTGCTGACTTTATAAAATTCAGATTAATTAGGAAATCTATAATGCAAACTGTTAATAGAAGGAAGAGTCATAGTAAAACCTGCAGCAAAACTGTTCAAATTTGTTTGTCCTTAGAGTTGTATTACATGATTTTATACAGTGTTAATTAGAAACTGGCATCACTTCTCCAATCCCTTACTAGAGATAAAGAGGAACATGCTACAGTTTCGTTCTGCTCTGGTGTAAGTGCTGACACCATGAGCAGCTGGTCATCTGTGCTGTGGTGTAGCCTGTTCTTTGGCTTCATTTTTCCGTGTATCACACATCAGTTAATATTGGTAGTTCTGAGTGTATTTATTTCCTGTAAGGACAAATGGCGTCAGTTGCCTTTAGCTTGATTGATTGGATTGACTGGTTTCTGATAATGCAATATGTACTCAATTTTCACTACTTTCTCATTAAAGTAGCTATAATATAATAACAGTGGCAACACTAGTGCTTTATAGCTAGTGGGGATCTCAAAAAAGATTATTTTGTATTATCATATATTCTGTGTGAAATACAGCAATATTGTACAAAAGAAGAACAGTAGAAATGGTTCATTATCAAGATGAGACTAATTGGCATTTGTTGGAAAACAAAGGCCTCTCCTTTGGGAAAGCCTGCAAAATCTCCATTGAAGGCTACTTCATGGTATAGGTGCAAGAAATGCCCAAACTCATGAGAAGAGTTTTAAGGGTTAGTAAAAATAGATCTGTATCTCTCTCTGTCTCCGTGGAAGTTTTTTACTTGCTGTCTCTGTTATGTTATGTCCCCACTGCGTGTACTCGTTAAGAAAGAACAACAAAGAGATTTTCCCAGTGATGTTTGTGAAGTTCTGGTGGGGGATGAACCCCAGTATCCCAAGGTAAGAGCCACCCTTGCTTGTTCCTACAGAGGAGACAACTTATTCTTTCCCGTGAAGCTCTTTGTTCGTGCACATAAATGTGCTTCTTATGAGGACAGAGATCTTGTGCTTTTATCCTTTACCCTTTTTTATTAGTTGTGGTCTTCTGGGTGGTAAACCATCAGCTACTGATTGCAGCTCCTGGTGGTGATGATCTGAAATGTACACCAGTTGAGATTGGTGCAAAATCTTAAATGCTGTTCAACTGTTGTGCTGGTTTGGTTTGATTTTTTTTTTTTTTCCCTCTTCTGTCATGCATCGTGTTCTATAGGCTGTAAATCACATGTAAAATAGAATAGAATCTGAGTAGTGTCCTTTAGGCAATTGCTGCATGAAAATAAGAATGTGCTGATTTGATCTTAGAGAGTCAGTCAAGAGTAAACCATCTTCAATAACATTTGTTACCATCTTGAAACTAAAACTACATGAACATTTCCATTCTGTTCTGTTACATGTAATTCCTGGAAATGGTCACACTTGGGCTTGCAGCTCACCTTTAATTTCCCAGACTCGATAGTTATTCTTCTAGCCTTCCAAGATGAACAAAATGTTCTGCTGTTGTGAAGAGAGGATGTGTTTCTTAACCACTTCATTAAATATGTACTGCTGAAAGAAGGGGAAGCTGAAAGTCAAAATTTGGCTTGAAAGCAGACTCAGAAAATGTTATGAGTGTTCAAATAATTACTTCTTTTTATTTGGCAGAGTTTGAAGCTCTGGGGGAAATGTAGTATGTAGTGAAATTCTTCCAGTCTCTTGCACTGCTCAAAGTGAAGGTACCATTTAGTAGTACTATAACTTGTTTAATTGCACTGCAAGGTCCAGTTCTCTGAATTACTCCAGTATAACTGGGATTTGTTACTAGATGTGTCAGAGGAATGTCAGCCTAGTGGTCTTTCAATCTGGAAGAGACAGCTTTCAGTCCTTTAGTTTCAATTACTAGCTAACCTTTAATTCTCTGTGCTTACCTATTAGTCTTCCTCTCACGATAAATGTTGCTACTCCTGCTTTTGAGATGCAAAGATGCAGAGCCAGAAGAGGTGTGTACCAGAACAGTGGAGATCTACCATAGTCTACTTAAAAGGCCTAGGACATAGGTAGCATTTTAATGCAGTACAGCTACTTTCCCTGTAAAACTTGTGGTGGAAAAAGTCTATACAAAAAGCTTTTAAAGAAGATTCAAAATGCCTCTTTAAATTTTTTAAACTGTATATCATCAATGTCCTCTCTGAGAGACTTGTGCTGTGTTTTTAACAAATGGTCTCCTTCACTTCTGTGAGTCTAATGAATCCTGGGGCTGCACAGTGGGAGTCTGACAGACTGGAAGTTGCATTATACAGCTTTGGGTTTTTATTGAAAACATTGTCCTTGGTTCAAAGGGAAGGTAATTATTCAGTCCTGGAATGATAGCAGCCCCTCCTTTATTGACAGCACACCATCTGGTTGTGATAAATTACATGGCCCTAACACTGCAGATTATGAAAGGGTTTTTTTCAAGGAGTGGTTGTATAAACTTGTTGGTTGCAGTAGCTTCAGGGAGGTAGGTTCCTTTTCTGAAAACTTGGCCAGTAGTCAGTTTGCATCTATAAGTAAAGTTCAGAGTGGTGTTAGGTAGTTTGTTAGCTAATTGGTCCTCCTGGCAACTACTTCTTTTTCCTACTGTCCCAGCCAAAATACTATTAGTTCTTTTAACCTGCTTAGTTTTGTGTTACATTCAGGCTCAGTTCTGTGCTTTAACAAAAAAAAAAAAAATCTGAGTGGAAGCTCTTGGGGGTGAGAGGTGAGAGGCAGCTTTGAGTCTCACAACATCTAAATCACAACTCCAGCCTAAGGCAGGTTTAAATGCTTGCAAGTAGAACATACTGAATGTGACTTACCGCAGTGTCTGATTTGTTGAGAGTGCTGACTGGCCCCTGCTTCCAGCCTTTCTTTTATTTCAGAACATAATTCTAAAGTCTCTTGCCACACATTACTGCTTTTGCTTTAGAAATTTCCTCAATTTGTTGTTTTTGTTTTCTTTAAAAAATAATCACAGCAACACCATGATGAAGTTTATTTTTGCCAGGTTCTTTTGATACATTTTGTGAGACTAATTGCTGCAGAGGGAAGTGTCATTAACTCTGCAAAGCATTTTATTCATTCTTATTTGGGCAGAAGTAGCAGTAATACCACTCATTACTAGTTCTTACTTTCCTACCACTTCTATTTTTAGAGCTGGAGTCCTTGCAGTTATATTTGCACAGTGTGGCATGAATAACATTTATCTTAGATTTAGATGTGAAGAGAAAACACTTTGAACCTGGCTTTGCTATGCTTGTTATTTCTGTGGCTAGGCAGTTTGGACATTCATGTGGGGATTGGCCACAGGTTAAAGTAACTCTGAAGCCATGTTGAGTTGTAGCTAAAATTCAGTCGAGCATTTTATGTATATTGAGAAAAGTGCCCTGGCAAGTTTGACTCATTCTTTGGTTGCCAGGGTACATAAGAAGCGGATGTGTATTATTTCGGGGTTTGGCAGGTTGGGTCTTCACCTTTTGTGGGCAGAATACCTCAGTCAGCAGCTTTGAGCCGTTTAGGCTAGATGCCTCATATCTCTTAATGTGCAGCATGTTGATGAGCAAAATTTGCAAAGTGTTCATTATTATTAGTCTCTCAAAATTATAGACATCAAATTTTATCCTCTGTTGTGGGAGGCAGCTAAAAAGTGCAAGGCAGAACTGAATTAATGTGGCTAATTTTAGCTGGTTTCTGTATCTAGTAAATTATAACTTTCATACAATTTTAGGATTTATCAAAGAGGAGAAGGAGTTTCTGAAAACTGAAACTGTGAGCATGATCAGACTGCCAGCAGAGGTTGTAGAGTCTTCATTTGTGGGGACAGTCAAAACCTGACTGGACATGGTTGTGGGCAACCTGCTCCAGCTGACCCTGTTTGAGCAGGTGGGTTGGACTGTCTGATCTCAAGACATCTCTTCTTATCTAAAGGATTCTGTGAAAAGTGAAAGTGGTACCTCCTGCAGCAGTAAGAGGCTTTTTTCACATCTTGGGACATTTTCTATTTTTATAGAGTATGAGAAACCTGTAGAGGTCTTTGTACATTCCACAAATGCCTTTTCCGGTGCTGTTGGACCATAGAGGAAGGTACAGAGTGGATGTTTCCAGAGTAATTGTCCATGCAAGATGAATCCTAGAATGACCACATTGCACTGACAGTTCCTGATGATGTCAATTCCTGCTGCTTCATAGCTGGTTTGTGTCTGTATCTGCTTGTGCACATTTCCAGCCTGTGGTCAGGGAAGCTGACTTGCCCTTGACGAGATTCCTTCTGGTGGTCTTTGATAAGCCGGTACCATGTAGCAGCAGCCCTGCTACTAGACCTGGGCTGTAAAGGATAATTCTAGTGCCTCATTTATTGGACAGACAGTAGATATATTAGGTACTCCCAGATGGGACTGTGCAGAACTCAGGAGATGTTTATCAAAGCATTGGGAACCTCAGTGTGGAGTTGAATGATGCTCACATCTAGAACGCTGCTGTTCCACTTACAAAGGACGTGCTAATTGGTAAGCAGGACATTCTTATCTTGCCAAGGTGGCTGTTCTGTACCATGTACAAGCTCTTATATGTCCCTAGCTCAGCAGTTCTGGAGTAGCTGGTTGGTTACTGTCCTTCAAGTCTGTCTGTCTGGCTAGATAAGTTTCTTGCATCTGCCTTGGCCACTTATGTCTTTGAGATGCCCTTCTCTACCATCAGTCACCCCATAGCCCTGAAATACCAAAGCAGGCCTGTGAAAATATTTCCCCTTGTGAAAAAAAAAAAATAAATCTCTAAGGCAAATTCCAGTTTTCATTCCTATTATTCTTACATTGCCTCATCAGAGCAACAGTTAGTTTCTCTGTCCTTCTATGAGGACACTTTTCTGGTGATCCTAAAGAAGAATGACTGACAGCTTTTAGTAGCAGTTTCTTTCTTCCTGATGATGTTTGACTTTCACCCAGATCAGGATATTATCTTCTTGCATTTTTTGTTTAAGCTTTGTATTTCAGGGCTGGAACTTTACTTCCCATGATGGAGAGACCAATCAAGTTTTGTCCAAGACTTCAGTTTATCAGGGGCTGCAGTCCCTCCACGGGCTGTTGGGTTTGACTACAGAAGATTCTTCTCTAATTATGCAAGTATGCTATGCTAAAATATTTTGACATAGCCTGAACTATCTTAAAAATGTCTTTCAGGCATCTACAGGTCAGTTACCTCATGTTTCGGTCACAGCTTCATCAAAATCTCTGCAACTGGTACAGTATTCATGTACCTTTTAAAGACTTATACCCACTGTTGGATAATTGTAATGACAGGCAGATAGTGCTTGGAGTCTTCTATCCTGTGGATTTGTAGATGTACTGTTTTTAAGGATTGTTAAATACTTGTGTGGTTCTCATGCATAGTAACCTCCCTCTGAGTACTTAGCAGCTTTGTGAATTCTGTAGTTGAGAGACTCTGAAGGACACGTGTAGGGGTGAACATTAGCTGTGTTTCAGTCACACTAGGGAAGATTCAGGTTGCAATACAGTTTTGCCAAATGCAAAGGCAGAAACTATGGAAGTTTATTGTTCTTAATGTATGTCCACCTGAAAGATTAAATGTACACACAGACACAATAAATAATTGAGTTATTAATAAGTCATTTTCCTTCTTATCACTTTAAATTTCAACATGCAAAACCTTTTTAGCCACTCTTGCTCTGGACCGAACTCCAGCATATTAGATGCTTCCCACTGCCATCTCTGTGGACTGGAGCTGCAGGGTGGTTTGGACATGGTTTGGACCACTCAGGTGTCTAGTTCAGCTGCATGCAGAATTGAGTAAGTGGTGCTGGTGGTAGACAGCCCTTCAGTTCTGAGCTGCCTGGCTGGTACGTGTGTGAATCCTCATCTGCCATGTGGTAGATCTGTAAAAATGTCGAGCTGGAGGGATGCCTGCGTGTTACCCTTCTGCTCCCAGAGCTCTGCTGGCAGCTGGTGCTGCTCTGTGTTAGCTGCTCGTTTGTACAAAAATGGCAGAGTCCAGGCAAAACAGTAACATCTATATTCTCACTTCAGTGACTAAGGATTAATTATTTTCAAGTTTCACCATTTATAGACATCTTTAATGGAACTTTTTTTTTTGTATTTGCGGCTGTTACTAAATGTTTGGCTTATGCTGAGTTTAGGAGCCAACATTGGCCAGATTTGAGGCAGGATGATCTGTTAAGCCATCTTTTTTTCTGTGGCTGTGGCATTAGCATTGTACTGGTTTAGTCTCTGTCTCTTTAAAGCTTGAGTTTTCAGGATCTTATAACAGGGATTGTTTTGTAGAAAAGCCCTCTCCTGTAGTTTGATAAACATTGGCTCAGTTTAAATCAATTGGTTTTAATACTGCTTTTACTTAACTCCTTAAAATGTTTACTTATGCTGGTCTCCTTTACACGTGTATCTTATTTCAAAGTCTTTCTGCTCACATAGTGAAGCCTGCTGTTTGAGGCAAAAGATGGCTGATCAAGTAATTGTAGTGGCTGTGCATGGGTGAGCGGCCATTTTAGCCGGTTTTATTAGTGTCATTTTGCAACATCGTTGTATCACCATATCACAGAAAACCTTTGACATGAGTTAAGACCCTCTTGTGTTCCCTGCTTTACAGAGGTAGTGACTGCTGTAGAGAATTGACAGTTTAAATGATACACAGATCAGGGCAGTATGAAGAAATTGGAATTATCCTATTAATACAAATACTATTTTATTGTCTACAACAAAGTTGGACAATACGACCACTGTGATATTTGGAGTGCATGTGCAGCCTGATCAGTCAAGCTCTTTCGTGGTCACCGAAGTACAGTTTCTGTTAATAGAATAATAAACTGTGGAACATGTGTTATTTTGAAAAATGAATAAGATCTGGGAAAGTGCCCTCATTACACTCTCAGCCCAAGCTCTTTTAAAACCTCTTTAAGTCTATTTTAAATGGTAGTTCTTTAACAGATGCTGTCTTCCCAGTTGCATCAAGAGACATGATCTCTTCATGGTGAGAGCTGTATCTCTTTGTGGTGCAGTTCATGGTGCGAGCAGGCTGCCTTAGGGTTCTCTAAATGCAGCTGGTTGCAAACAAAATCAGAAAATGCAAATATAAAAGTACTCCACTGAGCTTTGCAATACGCCAAAGGCTTCAGTCTCACCAGAATATGTAAACTCAATGAGGACACAATACACGCACCCAGCTGTTTTTTGGCATGCCTTTAGACTCCACTGGAACTGTTTAGCTTGATAGCAAATGAAATGACAGATACTTAGTATTAGCATAAATTTTTTCTCAGCAAACTTTCAATGCCAAGAACATCAGCCATAATTTTTACTTTTTCTTTTTCCATTTCTGCATCTCTTTGGCTTTACCATTGCCAGACTTTTAAATCAAATTTAACTGTTGTCCTCTCTCCTTTAGAGCACTGAGCATTTTTGCCATCACCTCTGCAGTGACACCATGCATGGTACCCATGTATTCCAGGCAAATCCCCTGCACACAGTCTTGTTAAAAACCCATAGGCATGGGGCTAGCTCAGAATGGTCATGAGCCAAGCCCTTCACCGCTTCTCCTAAAATAAATTGTTACTAATGCTGCTGCCATATGGCCTATGAACATGAGCTCTCAGCAGTCTTTTGATTTCCTTGTTCATGCTTTGAAACACGCTGTCTCTTGTACCCGGTTTCTCCTCCCACATTATTTGTAGTTTATCTCCAGAGCAGTGAACTTGGAGAAGCACGCAAGTGTGTCATAAGAATAAATAACTTGACTGAGCCATCCACTTAGCGGTTCCTTAGAGTTTCCTGGATGAATTAAGCATGGCTCTGCCGTGATGCAGTACAGGTGTGGGTTTTTTGTGGGGAGAGCATCCTGACAACTGCTGTTCAGAGGGAGCACTGCGGTACGGAGGGCAGCTGTGGGCTCCCTCTGTGCAGCAGTGGCCTCTAGTGGGAGATGCTCAGTCCTTCGGGTGACCCCAGACTCCAGACATAAGCCTAAGGAGACTCTTCCCCTTCTAAGCTTGTTTTTAAACCTGGATCCTCCCTGCCTCCAGCAGCGCTGCAGAAAAACACGAGTCGCTTCTCTCTTCTGACTGGTTTGCTGAATACTAGACTTTGAGCTATTAAACAGTCATATAATAGCACTGAGTTAAGGAGTAGTTCTGATTACTTTTCTTCCTCATTGTTTTGGCAGGTTCTCTTGGCATTTGCCTGTGTGAGCTGGTGCTTTATAATGTAAAACTGGGGGAATGTAGTATTTTAACCTATACATTTTAATATGTCTCTGTGCAATCTCAAGTTACATTGTATAATCACATAGAACACTTTTCTGAAGACCTGTAATGAAAATCTGCAGACCACATCTGAAGGGAAGGATATAAAATTATTACTGCAAACATTGGCAGTAGTGCAGAGTGCTCACATGTGCAAACTTAAAGGAAGCATATCGGTACACGTGGAGCCACCTTGTCCCTGGAACTTAAACAATGAGATAGGAAAAGTATTCCAAGAGATAAGAAATCAATATGTAATATATAATAGAATTTTGACTCTGATTCTTTATAATATAGCTTTTATAGTATAATCTCTCAGAAGAAACCAGTGAAAATTTTGCTTTAAACTTCCCTTTTGTTTCTGAGCTGGTTTTTTTTTTTGAGGCTGGAAGAATAGGTTGCTGTAGGAAATGACCTTTCCATTATCATGTAGGTGAGTGCCACCTTTGGCAGGACTGTGCACGTGAAATGGTCTTGATTGCGCTTTCTGCCTTGGGATATGAGTTTGTGCTTCTTTCTGACAGATAATGTTACAAGCCTTTTAAAATCAGCTCTGGCCGATATTATCATCCCAGGTCTTTAAGCATCTATTACAGCATTTTTAACAACATTGTGTTTTGTTTCTTGTACTGCAGCTTTCATTAAAAGGTAAAGGTGGTGGTATTTAATCAATGCTGAACTGGAATTTTGTTCCCTGTTCAAGTGGTTTTGAGTTTGAAATCTCTCTCCTTTATCTAGTTTTCAGTTTCCTTGCTTTAGCCCTCAAATAGGTACTACCTCGTTTTGAATCTGATCCCTGTTCCCAGTCAGTTATTCTTAAGTCCCACTTGTTCTTTCTGCTACTTAGCAAATCTAAAAACATTTTTCTTGGTTTTTCATTGTGCAGATTTTGTTAGGTGTCATGCTTGACTTATGTTTTTCAGGCAAAGCATTAAAAAAGAAATTTTCTATATCTTGTATGAAAAACATGTTCACAGCAGTAAAAGAAGAGTAGTGGTTTTATGCCTTCTCAAAAAAAAGGAATTGTCTGTTGTGGGTTTTTTTTTTAAATGAAGAAGTATTTACGAGTATAGTGTCCAGAAAACAACTTGACTTATTATGTTAACATTGCAAAAGATCTTCCTAAGCCCTCAGGAGGCAACTTTGCTTCTGAAAGCTTAGTGGAGAATCTGTTAAATCAGCAGAATAATATTGAATTCCTGGTTGAGATTTGAAAAAGTGCTTGTTTCCAAAACAGAATATGCCGAATTCTGTCTTCCACTGAAACAGCCAACCAAAAGACAGAAATGTAGGAATAATAAACAAAATGGAAGTATAAGCCTTTGCAAAAACAAGGGGGTTTTAATGTGGAAAAATTTACAAGCTTCAATATATTACAGCATCACTCTGACTTGAAGAAACAAACTTCTGCAGAATGATGTATGTAACCAAGTTTTCACCACCAGCTTACTTTGATTTAAACACTTCCAAATGTCTGAAAATACAGGCTTTTAGAAGTAGAAATTATCACTTATTTTTCTCTGTTTGGCCTATTTGTAGCAAGGTATATGGAGAAAAAGCTCCATCCATGTTAATAAAAGCGCTTTATCTTCACTGTCATTGATGGTAGTGTTCTCAGGGAAATAACCATGGTCAGTTGCAGCCTGGTCCACATCCATTCTGTGTGCAATATATTTAATCACCTTATCTTCTGTTAGAGGAACAGGACTTGATGACATCACTGTTCTCTGTGCCTTCATAATAGATTATGATTTTTTGTTCCCCTTCTGTTTTCCATGATGGTTGACTGTTCTACTCTTTTTGTAATCTTTTAGTTATTTTCGTGTCTGGTAAAAATCTTGGTAAGTTGCGTGGTCAAGGATTTCCATAAAATGGGGTCGTAGGTTGGCCGTGCCATTTGGGAACAATGGTGGATGCTACAGAACATATCCTTTCCGTAAGCTCTCTTTATTCTGCACAAGGATATGGAAACTCAGTTGTTACTTGGGTACCTAGCACGAGTCAGTAAACATTACTGCTCAGGTTATAAAATGCCTTTCAGAATTTTTTTCCTGAAAAAGTAGGTTGAGATCTGCCACTTTGATGCATTTTCACATATACACATGTGCGTATACGTGCACACAGAGCTACCGTAGTCTTCATGAGCATTCTTAGTTGACAAAGTTCCATCTTTTAGTTAGCTTGATTAATTGATTAACTTTTTTCTTCTTCTAAGGAAGACCAAAAATTAACTTGTTTAGTCTTGGGAAACCATTTGTACAAAAGAGGAAAAAGGCATTAAATTTCCTATAATGTGGCTGTCAGGACAAGAAACCTGCCCAGGTGAGCAGTCCTACAAAATCCATAGCCATCCTAGCAAAGTATTGCCCCTGAGGTCACACTTATATCAGTAAAGCTGTGCTATTTTTGTTGAGGTAGACTTATTCTAGAATAAACCCCTTCCTTGACTGAAATAAATTATACCAAGATAAGTGATTCTGCCACAAATAAGAGATGACACGTCTGTCAATAGGTGATATAATGCGTGTCACCTCCAACAGCTCTGCACTGGCAAGAGTTTGTAAGATGGCACAAGCTTGAAAAACAATACAAAACAAGTTACATTAGAGACTGAAAGTAACTCTTGTGCAAAGAGTTAATGGAGTATTTTCATCTTATGGATTTGATATTAACTTTCCATAATCTTCTTTTACTACTTGCAGTCTTTAATATGATTCAGCCAGTCTTCTTAACAAAACCTGCATCTTGTTAGATACATACTGAATCTTATCAGAGTACATCTTTATGAGTTATCACAGAATTCTTACGAATCTCTGCTGGTAAACATTTGAATTTTGTTGATTGCATAATGAAAACTGGAACTGAGGATGCTCCGCTATGTTACAGCTTGAGGTGTTATACAGAGTCTGAGTAATTGGGGCAATAAATGTGTATCACAGGTGAAATGATTGTGTATGTACTGAGTAGCAATCTGTTCATATCAAGAGTTTTCTTTTATTATAAATATTTCATTTAGTCACTAAGACCAAATATGTTAGCCTACAACTGGCTTGCAAGGTAAAGGCATGAAATTGCTTGGCTTAGCCTCGTTGTCCGTGTTGCCAACAAAATATACATCAAATTAAGATTGCAAGATTGAAACTCTAATGTGTTGAACAGCTATAAAATTAGTTAATCAGAGAATATGTAGTAACTTCATGATGGCTATCTAATGTGACATATTTTCCATTAAACTGGTATTTGTTGACCAACGAGAGTGGTATTGCAGCTTGCTCATACAGTTAACCATTTCACTACTCAGGAACTATTTTAAAAGATGTGTCCTACTATGTTGCTTTGAATAAATTCAAAATGTAAACATAGAGCTTTCTTTGTATTGTGCCAAGTGTCTTTGTTTTAAATCCAGGTGACAGTGATCCCTAGTGTGACAAGTGAATAAAATCCCACTTGGTTTTTTTTGTATTCCCATCTGAAGTCAATTTGACCCTCTGGTGTTTGGTGTCAGTCAGTAGTCTGTTTGTGTACAGTGCAACACGCTTTTTATTTCTCAAGAAGCCTTGCTGATGAAGTGTTGCATTGTTTAAGACAGATTTGTGATTCCTCTCCAATTGCTGCCTGGAGATCACAAGAGGGGAGAAAAACTAATACGTCCTGGTCGAACTAAATTTTCTTGTGAGTCCAGTACCATCTATGATAGCTGATTCATCCGCCTTAATAGATGACAGGGACATTACAAGTATTAGGTCTTTGTCAGTCACTTCACAGATTCTAGGGCTTCCTTGTAGAGATGATTTTTTTTTAAACATGGAATAGAGAAGTTACACAGATCTCAGCTCTAAGAAGTGTCTGGTTTTTCTTTTTTGTTTTTTTAAGACTATGTTAATCCTGGCCTTGCAAAAATTTTTAATCACTGTGGATTTGTTAAACTGCCTTTTGCAAATAAGGGCAGTCAGAGAATCTGTGCAACATTTGTTATAATAGTGTAAGCATCAAATTCTAGGCTGTAAGAAGCAGTGAGACTAAATAAAGGGGAACTTCTCCGTGTGCCTCACTGATAAACCCATTGCAAGATGATTTTAGATTTTGTGTGGTAGAATGTGCAGCCTTCTTTTTTATTCTGCAGGTAACTATGGTAAGTATCAATTTAATTTTGGATTCAGGAAGAAATTTGCTTAACTGACTACTGGATAATGTTTTCACTATAACTTTTGTTTGTCTGAGCAACGTGACCTCTGAAGCAGAGGCCTTCACAAGTGATGAAGTGTCATTCTCTTAGCTTATAGGGATCTGTCCTAGCAGATACACTAATTTACTTTCCACTAGGGTTGCGGGGGGATATGTATCTTATGTTCCTTTAGATTCATAATTGAGTGCTTTCTCTAGGGTGATGGGTTTTTGTTTTGTTTTCCAGGAAGATGCTAGCTGCATTTTTTAAAGATTATTGTGTGCCTTGTTATGTATTTGTAAGACATGATATGCTACTCTTTAAATATTGTTAAATTTCAGAAAAGAGGCTCTTCCTCAGCACAAATCTAGAAACCCAATCTTTTGAAGTTTATTTAGAAGTGGGGAAAAAAATGCTGTTTGTGTTGGAAGGTATGCACTAAGTATGGTAAGAATGGTAAAAATACAACAGTCAGCCGTTACTGCTGTATTGGTTCAGCTGGTGGCACTGAACCCTCTGCTGCAGAAACTCTGAAGCCTGACTTGTCTATTCTGTCAAGCGGAGTTAAATTACTTAGGGTTTGTGAGCCCAAAAGCCTACATTTGGCGTTATTGACCATGTAGAGTAGGTGCTATAACAACCATGATGTTACAAGCAGTGCCTTAGAATGAAGGTTTGAGTGGAGCTTTGAGTGACTTTCTCAGCAAAGCTGCTGCTGATCTGGGAAGTCACACTTGGTCAGTGGCATCTGGGCTCTGTGCTACCCACATATTCTGCACTTCAGGTGTACAGTAAAACAAATGTCAGTATGAAAATGAGCAATTCCATTTTAAAATGACTGCCTGTTATACCTTGGACCGGTATAAGGTTATGTCAAGTAAAAGCACATTCTTCTTCTCAAACTATCAGCTATAGATATTCAGCCCATCTTAGCCATCCAAGCAGATGTAATTATTTTCTCTGTTCTTTTTTCTTTCTCTCCTGAATCCATACAAATACAGCTCTGAGTTGAGGATGGTGAAGGAAGAGTGTTTCTCCCTTTGGGGTGGCATGTGACCTTCTAATACAATGGCAGCATGTTCTTCAGAGGTTAACTGTGAGCTTTAGACTAAATGATGTCCATACTGCTACAAGCAAGGAAGTGTTTCACTAAATTGCAAGACCAATCTTCTTATGACTTCAGTAAACTTGCAAAAGGGTACAAAAGAGGAGTTGTTGTTAGTTAATCCTGTAATTCCAGTGTAGATCTGTCAGTAGTTATTATAGTTTAAGATATTTACAGGACCCATGAGGGACTTCAGATCAGTTGCTCTGATAAGGGGTTCTAGTTTTCTAGCCCTTTTGAAGAACTCAGTTCCAGTAATCCTCCCTTTCTTCTCCCTTTCCTTCCCTCCCTGAAGGTCATCACATTCCAGTTTCCTACATGAAAGGATGTTACCAGAATTGTTGCACAATTCCTGTGCGAGAACAATTGGCAGGGTGGTGTCTGAGCCGACCTTCTTGCATGTTCTTAAAATGAGGCTGCATTCTGCCAAGAAAGGCATTTGCTGGAGGATTGCTGCCATCCTGGAATGCTTTCTAGGCCTGCAGTTGCATAGACTTGGACAAAACGCTGAGTTTCAGAAGATGTTTGGGCTGGGAAGGGATTTTGAGGTCATGTCTGAATGTTCAAGCATCATTTGGGTACAGGTGGGATTAGCACTGGTACCTGGTCACTGCGGTCTCCAGGCACCATTTGGTTTGTCTTTGTTGTTGCAGGGAACATGGTAAAACTGTGGTGGCAGTTCCCAGCGTGCTGTGCTGTGCTAGCATGTACCAGTGGGGCTGAACCAGCAAATAATAACACAGCTGAAGACTGGGCGTATGCTTTTTTGCATAATATTGCAAACCCTCTTCAATTAGCATGTGGCATCACTCTTCAAGTGCAGGATTTTATAGTGGATTAGGAGACTAAATGAATAGAAGTACAGAGGAGAGAAGTTGCACAGGATGCAGGAAGAAAGGAAAGTGAAAGACGAAGAACAAGTGCCCAGTTCTTGTTCAATTCCTGCTGCTTTGTTTCACCATTACTACAGTTATTTCTCTTCAGAAGATGGGAATGACATGTGGTGGGTAGTGAGAAGACACCACTGAATGTGTTTTAAAGTTCTTAGTAATATTGTTATAGCCATGGTGACAAGTTTTTAAAGAGGAAATAATTAAATTGACTGATCTTGGAGTGAAGTAAAAGCTGACAGGCTTGTGAGACCCACAAACCTGAAGAAAGCAAGTGTCTTCTAAATCTGTCTGTTGCTGTAGTAGATGATTACATCTCTGTAGAGAACTGAAAGATTTGTGCCTTAAACTTGTTTACGTCTCAAAGCCCTCTTCAATCTATAAGGACAAATCTAGAATCATAAACTCTTTTTATGGGAAAGCATTTAAGGAAGACTGTGAAGTTATTGCCAACTACAAATTAAGGTTCCTCTCTAATCTTTAGCCGGCAAGTCTCCCAACAATTTGCGTAAGGGTGTGATTGTATAGAGGGGAAAACAATAAGGGTGCTGAAATTTCCTTCTTCTTGACGTGCTGTAAACTCTATGCTTTATGGGAGCATAGAGAGAACATATGTATGGGAGAAGCTGCATTCCTTGTTGTGGGAGGGGGCTGATCACAGCAGTTGTATCCAGCTGTGTATGTTACCTTACCGCTCTCGCAGCAGTGAAATCTCGTGCTTATTTTGGTGGGATTGTAGATCACTGACTCAAAACATCAGAAGTTGTTCATTTCTGTATAGGAGACGTGGATGTAGCTTTGTCAGAAGGTACCACAGTAGGTTTTTTCTGCAGGTAGATTGTTCTGGACACTTTGGAGTTCATTGTCTCAATGTTAGAAACACAAGTAGTGGCTTTTGTCCCACTTTCTGTAGTATCTTGCAGCAGACCTGTTTCTTTTTATTTTGTTGTTTAACTTCACTTTGCAGTCTGGAGTATTTAAAGTAACCAAATAATTGGTCTGAAAACATAAAAGAAAGCTAGGTTTCCACTAGAGGATCTGATCTAGTGTGAGCTAATAAAAAAAAGAGTTTCATAAGCACAAGATGCCATTGTGTTTTACTGAAAACTTGCTGCTTTGGGGGAAAGAGGAATTTAAGCATCTGCAGAAACTCTGGGAGAGAAAAGAATAAGAAATAATGCTGTTAATAGAGGAGAAGAGATGCCTTAAATGGCAGTGAATGCTGTTAAAAATACCAGATCCTGCCCACTAATGATAGGCCAAGTTTTGCAAACTTAACAGGTTTCATCCTTTTTTCTTATGCTTTGCGTTTGATGGGATTTTGCCTTTGATTACACGGTTGTGGGTGGAATGTCTGATACTCTTGGCAATGAAAACTATATAGGTTCTTAAAATTACATTTGTTCTGGCCTGGAGCATAGCTGTGTGGGTGTGGATGTTTCTTTGAGGCCTGATGTTCCTTTTGGCTGATCACCTTAAGTTATCTACAACTTTGAAGGAAGATGATTAATATCTAGCAGCCAACTTCACCATGTGGCAGAGATCCACACTGCTGTAGATTCAATGTTTCAGTATGTGAATCACCCATCTGATGAAGGTAGTGTTTGGTTAATCAGCCATCCAGAAATACACTTTGTGGACCAGAGACAAGTAATTGTAAATGTTACCTATCATAGTCTCATCAATAGCATAGTACTTAATCTCTTAAGCACATTAGAGTTATTAGTTGATCAGAAATGCATTATCATCTGCTTAGGTGAGATGGTATGAATCTTTTTCTGGGCAATACAGAAATGTACTACACTTTGCTAGCTAAGAATTTAACTGATAAATAGGTTTTCCCATGACTGTCTGAATAGCTGGAATATTTAAAGTATACCAACTGTCTAATGTCCTGTGTACTGGTTTAGACAAACATTAAAAAAACACAGAATTGGCTGAATACATGATAAATTGGCTGCTGCTGCTTATGTGAAGCAAGCTGGTTAATCAGAAGTAATCTGTTTAATTTAAACCCAGCTCATTTTAACTGAATAAGGTTAAGGAGCAGCCACGTGATCAGTTCAGCAAGCAGATTTAAGCAGGAAAAAAGTAATTTCCATCAGTACAGGCAAGCAGGATAAAACATGGCAAACAACTTCAGCTGATTTGATGTTTCCATTAATGATTCAAAGTGTAAGTAAACTTTTCTTCAGGATGCTGTTACCCATGAATGTTGAGCAAATTTTCAGTCTTGCTTAAAAGCAGGTACCTATCTTGTTCTGCCAGGTACCTCTTGACAAAAACCTGATACAGAAAACCTAGGGAATGTTTGGACTTGACAGCTATGCTTGTCTTAGTCCATTCAGCTCAGCCTTATCAGAAAATAAGTAATTAATCTTGCTTACATGAGGGAGAAGAAACTGCATATTCTGGTGTGCATTTCATTTTAACATTTCCATAAGCACAAGTGATATTTTCATAGTCTGTATTTAACTAGTGACCTTGTGTTGCAGTTACACATGTGACTTAAGACTGTTGTGTTCACGGTTTTATCTTAATTTATTCTCTAGGGAAAGCGCGTGTGCAGCAGCTAGCAGAGAACACGAGGTATTTCAGGAGACGGCTGAAAGAGATGGGCTTTATCATCTATGGAAATGAAGATTCCCCTGTTGTGCCTCTGATGCTGTACATGCCAGCAAAAATTGGGTAGGTTTAACAGGATACCTCCTCATCCATAGTCTCTAAAGCTAGGATGGTACAAGAATATTAAGACTTTACTAAATATAAGAAAAGACTAGTTTGATTTTTGGTTCTATGATCGTTACCACGTCTTATAAAACGTGGAACTTCCTACATGTGATCTTCAGAAAACCAGGGCTTGTAGCTTGAGGCAGCAAGAAAACACTTCAAAGGGAAGCAATTTTACCACCATGTGCCACGTTTTAAAAGTTGGGGGCTTTTTTTCTTTTTGTTTATTTGTAAAGTGTGTGCTTTAGAGAGAAGTGTGTGCTAAAGAGAAGCTGAAACTGGATAGAAATGAACATTAAATATCACTGGAGGAATACTTCAACGAGCTCCTGGATCAGAAGCAGCCAGCATTTCTACAGATGTACTCTAAAAAATAAAAAAGAAAAAACAGAGGGGCAGGACACAATGGGGCACAATGACCTGTATTTGAATCCCAAGTTTTTAAAGAGGTCTGCATTTAATAGCTCAGGTGTTCTTATTGTAAATACTAATAGAACTGTAACATATAGCTTTATAAATGCTTATGAAGTTGTGGGCTGCTGTGTGCATAATTAAGGCTAAAATTCTGCATCTATTAAAAAATTTTTGCAGCATAAACAAAAGCCTGATTTCAAGGATAACTTGGCTTTCATAGCTGCTTTTCAGTGTCTCTGTATAATGCAGTGCTAAAACAACACTTTCAAATTTGGAAAGCATAGCTTCATTTTAAGCCATGCTGAACATGTCTAGTGCTCTTCCAGCTCAGTTAGGCTTCAGTCTGGCTGTGAACTGTGGTTCTGTGAGGCAACAAGCATCTTCTAGCACTCTGCATGAAGCCAGGTCAGTCCTCCACTCTTCTCAGTATCACCCAATTTAAAAAGCCTGAAACTTTTATGGATGCTGTAGAGTCTGCAGTGTGTGCCGTCCAGCACACGGAGGCACGGTGTTTCCTACTGCCCAGCTGCTCTACCACTCAGTACTATCTTTTCCCTGGAAATGTTCATGGAAATGTTTATTAGCTGAGCAGTTGGGCCAATAACTTATTGTAAAGTGAGCAAGAACACAGAGCTCTGACGAGAGTTGGCCTTTAGTATCTACTTCATCCTTTCTTTGTCTCTGTTAGTCTGTTTTTTGAAAATAGTTTGAGAGTACTAAATGGATACAAAATGAAGTGTATCAGGATACACCAATTTATAAGGAAAATAGTTGTAGCAGAAGTAAAAGGCAAAGATTGTAAAAGCCTAGTAGGGGATGTTATTTTTATGCATCCTTATAAGCATCTTGAATTCATTGCTACTTCTCAAGACAAGGTCAGTTCAAAAAGGATTAACCATTTCCTGGGACCTGTAGAAACACTCACAAATGCACTGCTATTATGGAAAGGATCTAGATCTTTGTGCCTCTCATTGAATAAGTCACAACTGTTAATTTCTTTGAAGTCCATAAGAATTTGTTTTGTTGAAGATACTGACTGACAGTTCTATGAGGTTTCTGCACCTTCCTTAAAAATATTTGGTAAAAGATTAGATGATCTCAATTTACTGTGGCAATTCAATGGTTCCCATGATAGGCACTTAAAAAGTGGTACATTCTGTGACACCATAATGTACTTTACTTGAATTAAATTGGTAAAAACAAGCCTCCTTGAAACTCCAGAACTATCTGCTTTGGGGGATTGCAGCACGGGGGATTCCTTGCATAGTCAGACTTCTGAACCTAAACCCCCATTTCCTATTGGAAAGATTTCCAAGCTTAGGTTACAGATCCATTTAGAAACAGCCTGCTAAAAGACCAGCATCCGCTACATACGATCTTTCAGCTTTGTTAGAGCTTAATACAATGAAACCTTTTGAGGAGGACCACCTTGGGATTCAATTTTAAAAAGGCTTTTGTGAACAGGTGTTCTACCTCTAAAAGCAAGCACTAGAAGCTCCAAGTTGTGGTCTTACAGACTTGTTTCAACAAAGTCCTGCATGGGTTAACATACTGAGACCTTCATGCTGCTGCTGCTGCTTTGCCTCCACTGGTATCATTCTGACAATCTTTCTTGTTCTTTCTGGCAGCGCGTTTGGGCGTGAGATGCTGAAGCGGAACATCGGTGTTGTGGTTGTGGGCTTCCCTGCCACCCCCATAATCGAGTCCAGAGCCAGATTCTGTTTGTCTGCAGCTCATACCAAAGAGATGCTTGATACGGTAAGTGTCTCATCTTGTCTTCCTCATGGTTTCTATAAACAGATACAACAATTGTCTATTTTTTGTAGACTGGTTCAATGTTTGGTACACAAACTAGTTGAACCTGATGTTCAAAGCCTTGTGCAGTAGAGCTGGCAATGACTCTTTCTCTTTCCTTGCTTCAACAATGCAGAATGGCTGCCTAGAGCAAATAGCAGGGACTTTCTTTTCCTATTTTAAATTATGTGAGAGAGACAGTCTTATTCCTTAGAGACAATGCTTTTTCCTCTTTTAAGAGGCTGCACCTTCCACTGAATCTTTTAGAAGGAAAAAATTCTGGTTCTTCTGACCCTAGATGCAGAAGGTAAGAAAAAAAACTCCTGAGAACCTCCAAAATGTCTCTGTTCTTCTCAAAAGCAAGTGCAAACCTCAGGACATGATTATGAATGATAATTTTTATTCCTAAGATTACTATTCCAGTTCTTGTTTAAAGTTTCAGAGCACTGTATCTTAAATGATCCTCCCCTGAATGAGTCTGTACCGTGTGCGGTGCCTTACTGACTGCTGCCTGCATTAAGCACATTCCAGTGAGAATGGAGGTCCCCTCTAAGGAGGCCTGCATCACAGTTAGGGATGCTGCCTTAAAAATCAAGGATGGAGGTTACTCTGACTAATACAGTTGAAAGGGGATTATATTAATAAGCCTGTCGATTCTTACTATGTTTTAATGTGGTAACTACATTCATTTTTGAGTCTTCTGATAAATCTTCTTTGATTGACATGTATGTGTGCTGTCTTAGGCTCTGTCAAAGTTCTCTGCTGTGTTTTTTCCCCACTTTGTTGTTCTGTGAGTCAGAACCTGTGCTAGGCTGAGTCATGACTTTGTACTTCAGGAAAGTAGACTCTTTCAAGCTGGTCTCTGAACCAGACAGATTTCCAAAGGGTACAGTCCTGAAGAGAGGAGAAGCCTACACAGTTGAACAAACCTGCAGAAACAAAATGGAAGCACATAAGAGGTGCAAGCAGGGGCTAGTGACCCAGGAGGAATAGAGACAGTCCTGAGCATACAAGAATAGGGTTAGGAAAGCCAAAGCCCACCTGGAGCAGAGTCTGTCAAAGGACATGGAATGCTGCAGTCAGGGCTTTTGTTGAGGGTATTAGTAGCAGAAGGAAGAGTAGAGAAAATGTGAGGCTGCTGCTGAATGGCATGGGGATCAGGTGACAAATGACATGCAAGAGGCCGCGGTACTTGGTGCCTTTATTGCCTCAGTGTCTACTGATGAGACTTGCCGTCAGGGATCCTGGGCCCATGAGGTTAGTGGAAAAACATGGAGCAATGAAGACTTACCCTTGGTGTGAAGGAGGATCAAATAAGGGAACATTTAAACAAACTATAAATATGCACACATCCGTGGGACCTGATGGGATGCACCCACAACTGTTGAGGGAGCTGGCTGTCACTGCAAGGCCATTCTTGATTATCATCTTTGGAAGGTAATGGTGATTAGGGAAGGTTCCTGAGGTTCGGAAGAAAGCAAATGTCACCACTGACTTCGTGAAAGGCAAGAAGTGTGACCTGGGAAACTGCAGGTTGAGAAGCCTCACCTTGATCCTCAGGAAGGATGATGGAGAAAAAAATCCTTGAAACTATTTTCAAACCTATCATGGACAAGAAGCTGATTTGGAGTAGTCATCATGGAGTTATGAAGGGGAGATTATGCCCAGTGTCTGGATATGATCAGATGGTAACACTTCAATATGTGAACAGATATCTGTTATTGTCATGTCAAAAAAATAGATGAAAACTTTTTACACTTCACCACCACAGAACTTTCAAATTAACAGCTGAAAATGGCTCTTTTTAATTTCAGTTTTGTTAGGAAAATTAGTAAGGCAGTGGCGTGTGCAGTTTGGTAATGGGTACTTAGTGTCATTATGTATCGATTAAACAAGTTGCCATGTATCTGTGGTGCTGTACTTGCTGCTTCTGAGTTGCTTCTGCCTTACAAGGCCTGAGAGATTCTGCCCTGACAGACAGCAGACTGCTTAAGGAGTTCTTTCCCAGCTATTTGCCCTGCTACTCTTGCCATAATTATCCCAATTCAGTTATTTCTGTTCCAAATAAAATTCTGGAACAGTATGTTTGGAGAAGGCCTTCTCCTTTTCCTTTCCCCCTGTATAAAATTAATAGTATCACAGACTTGGCTCAGAGCATGGTAATAGAACTGAATACATTGACACAAAGGATGGAGTGGTAAGTTCTGGCCAGGTGGGTGGGAAGGAGGTGAGGGGAAGGAAAAGAAAGGAAACTGAAGTCTCTGAAATGGTATTGCTGCAAACTGAGCTACAACTGAAACTGTGTTAACTTGATGTGCTGGTACTGCCTGAGCAATCATGCAGTCTTGCTCTTGGTTAGATTCTTGGTCTTCTCTCTTAGTGACTAGCTGGAGTCTTTACTGTAACAAGCTGCTTTTGCAGGGTCTACGTAAGTACTATACTTGCTGTCTTCCAAAACCAATCTGTAACTTTTATTACTCTGCTTATATAAGCTCTTTTCCTGTCAATTCACTTACAGGTCTTTCTGCTTTCCAGAAAATGTTTCAAATTTTATGCATTGAACTCTAAAGACTGATTTCTAGAGTACCTCTCTAAGGGCTAAATGCTCTAAACAGAGGAAATTATTGTTTAATATATTAGGGCTTGTCTGCCTAAGAAAATTATTCCAGGACAAAATGAGGTGTGAATTTTGAAGTGAATGAAGAAATCCTGATTTAGCTCAGTATGTGGAGGCTTTGTTCCAAGTTAGTGTAATCTTCTTTAACGTTCAAAACAGCTGCACACTCTGAACCCAGAAGATTGGCAAGAGGAGTTTGTAAGGAACAAGTCTGTGTCAGTGACTTTGTGTTGTTTTTTTTCTTGTGATGCAGTGAAAAGGGATTGATTTGGGGCAGCTAATCATTAAGGCAGCCCTCAGATCCAATCGCTCTACTGAACTGTGGCAGCAATATCCAGGATGAAAAAGAACTGAAAGGAATAGACTTGGAGACAGCTGGCAGAGAGCTTCTTCAAGTCAGTGACAGAGAGGAGAACTTGGTAGCCAATCCATGTGTATGTGGATGCTAACTAGAGCTGTTAGGGCACTTTTTCTAACCAAAATTTATCCAAGTTTGAAGCACAGGGAAGAGGAGCTTGTCTCGTAAATGCTTATATTTGCAATGCTTCCTTGTTCTTATTAAATAAGCCTACATGATGGGGAACAGTTCTCAGTTACAATTTTAACTGTTTTATATAAATAAAACTTCCTTGCCTGAAAATATTTGGCTCAGGATCAGAGTGAAGTCCTTCATAACCTGCATCCCTGTGGGCTGGTCCTTTCTTTTCACTGATGAAAAATATATTACACTCTCCTGAAGTCAGAGTTCACCAATGCCACTTCCTTTGTAGTCTTTGCTGGTCACATGGTCCTTTTTGTTTTAAATTAATAAAATCCTAAATCTGCATTCAAGAATAACAGTTAACAGACTCTTTCAACAGAAATTCAACCTTAAATTGTTTCCATATGGGCTCTTTACTTAAAGCTCTGGCAAACTGTGCCCATGCTTTTGTTTTGTTTTTACCAAGGTCCAACTTCTGGTTTTGTCATTCTCCCAACTTTTAGAGAGAGTTTCTTGCTGCCAGATATAACAACCATGAGGGGCCATTGTTTAAAGAAACAAGAACTTGAACTATCTATCCAGGAAGGAAAAGCATGTATGGATATTAACCTCCATCTAGTCTCAAGAGATGGGCATTTGACCCAGAACATGTTAAAATTGGAGCATTAATGTTGAATTAGTGGCATCCTGAAGGGATGCTGAATGTATCTATCTGAATAAATTTACAATTCAAGGGTATGCAGAATGCCAGCCTTTGAGTTCAAAAATCACATTTGACTTGGAAGTCATCTTCTGAACTCATTTCTTTTTTACTTGCCTAGATAATTAGCATCACATATTGTTGCAGATTTGTCTGCAGCAACTGACTTTTGTACCTTATTTCAGGAGTGTTCTGTAGAAAAAAGGAACTGAAGTTTAGGGTTTGGCTTTTAAAAAAAAATCCTATTGTGAACCAGTGTCTTATCAAAGAGATTGCAACATAAAGAAACTATGATTAACTGAGCCGGGACTTTCCTCATTTCTTACGCTAGCAGATGTTTGATCTCTGTTAAACTCAACATTTGCATTCGGGTCAAAATGGTGAAAGGTTTTGTTAGCACACTAGCAGTGTTCTAGGCCATCAGTTGCCTGAGTGTTGCCCTTGTGGCAGCTTGCTTTCTAGGGAGAAAATGCTTAGGATCCTTCCCAGAATAACTTTTTTTCATTCCTTAGATTGACTGGTAAAAATCTCCCAAGCGATGTTGTTTATGATACAGAGCTTGCATCTCTATATGGACAGCCCAAATTAACCAAATGTAGTTAAAACAAATGCATCAATAGAACTTGATAGCACAATATTGCAGTTTGCTTTTTCCTATCTTGCAATTTAAAAAATACAGGTCAGAGATGGTGTGCCAACACGTGTATTGTTTTCATAGTGAAGGATACATAAAGAGGAGTCAAACCTCCAAGTATACTTTTTCTGCCTCAGCTTTATTACCCCCAGGAAAGGAGAAATGTTGTTTTCAGTTTTTCTGTGTGTGAGTTGTTATAACTTTTTTGGGAATGGCAGTGAAATCTGAGCGAGTGTTGCTGGATGTTACTGTCCTGCTTTGGAAGCAGAGTCAGTCAGGTGGGTGCAGAGTCGCTCTGTTAAGTGACCAGCGCTGCTCACTTGGTCTTGAGACTTCCAAATGCTAAAATCAAACCCAAATCCTATGTACCTCTGAAGCTACAGACTGCTAGCACAGTAAAATCTCACTGAAGTAAAAATGGCTGTCAGAGTAGTCTGTGGGAATGCAAAAAGGCAGATGTGCTGATAACTCTTGCATGTTTCTTCTGCTGATCTACTGTGATCTCTTTCTCAGGCTTTAAAAGAAATCAATGAAGTTGGGGACCTTTTGCAACTGAAATATTCCCGTCACCGATTGGTACCGCTCTTGGACCGGCCGTTTGATGAGACTACATATGAAGAAACAGAAGACTGAACTCCCTCCATGTGCCTTGGTGGGGGGAGCACACCCAGTGGGACACTCCGTGGCACACAGCCCACAGTGTCCATGAACAACACACTTCTGACTGCTTAGCATAAAAGACATTTCCTCACAATACTGAAGTGGCCACATCAGCTCTAAATGGCATTTTGTAAATAGGGAGAGGAGAAAAACAAAGCTTTGATTCCCGTGTCTTCAGGGTCTGGCCCTAGAGGTGCTTGACTTTATTTTTTTCTCATTGCTTTTTTAATTTATTTGTCCCAATGATTCACAGCAACCCAAGCTGGCTGTGGCTGATCAGCTCAGACTTTGTAATCACCGTTAGCCTCCCAAATGCTGGCTGAGATGTCGTGAGCATGTGTGACGCTGGCATGGCAGCATTTCCAGAGTCACTGCTAAGATGTCTGACCTTCCCAGTAAGGAGTGAGCTGACCTGTCTGGTTTTGGAGACTTCCCAGAGAAACTGTTGATTGCTAACTTTGACATATTTAACAAGAAGGAAAATCAACCAAAGCTTTTTTTCTTTTGCAGTTACTTGTGTTTAAAACTTGAATTTAGCCTTTTTAAAATAAATGTGTTGTTGACTTGTCACTGACAGGACCATTGTTCCCAAACATTATTTAGTTTTGTAAGCCACAGGCAGAAGGACTTCTGGGACTGTAGCCTCTTTTCCTTCCCAGTATGGATACTGACCAGATTGTCTCCTGGTTTTGACACTCATTATCCTCTTGATATAGGGTAAGTGTTGGAGAGGTTTTTTGTTGGTTTTGGTTTGGGGTTTTTTGTTTGCTTGTTTGTTTTTTCAAACAGGCTGTGTTTATCTTCCTTCTGACATACTTCTGTTTAAAAAAAAAAAAAAAGGTAGCTTTAGCATGAGTTGCTTTCCCTTCTTCGAGGTAATTTCTCTTTTGCTTTAGGACTGTCATAAAACCACAAACAAGTCGCTGCTAAGTTCTAGAAGAGTGCACTTGGGATCGAGTAAACCATAGCAAGCCTTGTGCTTCTTGTTTAGACCAGAACCCCTCAATAAGCAGGCCTATACAATGGATGACTGTTAGGAGAACCACTTATTTCATGCAGATCTGTAGAAGAATGATTGCTACCCTTTGCCACACTAATTCACTCTTTCTTTTCATATACAAGATGTTCTTCATTGGCCTTTTTGAACAAGGCTTTTATGCAAGGAGTGTAGACAGCTTTGATCTTCTATCAAAGCTGATGTTTCAGTGAGCCAGCAGTCTCTCAGGTAGCAGCCACGTCTGTGTAGGCCTTCCCTGAAGAGAGAATATCCTCATCGCATTTGGTTTAAGGTCTTTATTCTTTTTTGGTTCTGTTAGTGTAGATCTAATTAATGTTCACTGAGCCGGTTGCTGTTTGGAATCTTTATTTGCATGTTCTGCACTGTCTTACTGTGATCAAAGTTTAAAATAGACACCATTACTCTAGAACACCTTAGAGGTGATCTGCTACTTAAGTCATTGCATCTTGGATTCTTTCAGGGAATGGAATAGATCATTGAAGAGGTACCAAAAGTTTTCTAACAGGATTCAGTTGCAGTATAGTTTGTTTCTGTATGTTTACCTTGGACATGTGGGTTTTCTGCAAAGATAGTAAAGCTTTAACATCGTATCAATTGGGTTTGAGCCAGCTGTTCAATTTGAGTTAGCATGATGCTTTTTGCAGGTGGCTGGAGTTTTTTAAACAGATTCTTCATCATAATGCTAAAGCAGAGTGCGGCTCAAAGCTATCTGCCTGGTGCTGCAAAAAAAGAAATAGTAATGTTGTTTAAGTTCTTTTATATTCATTCTGTAACTATCATGGATGTAGCTCTTAGGTCATTAGAACCAAGCAGTTCTGAAAATACATCTGGTGAATTGTAGCAGAATTGTTTTCTATTTTATAGAATATATATCTTCATGCATTTTTAGATCTTGTTGCATTTTAATGCGCCGGAACTTCAGAACACTGATTCAGTTCTTAACCATTGCATTTCAGAAATTTAATTAGATGAGAACTAAAATTGACTCTTTCAAAATAGGACCAGATAACTTTGTGTTAGTCCACTAGTGTTGAGTTGCTCACCTTCTGGAGCAAAGTGTGTGCACAGACCAAGAAGTCTGTAACCTGTATCTGCAACTTTAATAGATATGAAATAGTCTCATTTGTTCAGCCACAGAGTGAGTAAACTGTGATTACGTGAACTTACTTCATCAGCTTGACCTTTCTCACCCGTGTTCTGCCCAGGACTAGCTCTAACATTCCAGCAGATTACCTGCTTTCTGACTTCAAAAAGCTTTACCTCAAATAATGATCGCTTTTTTCCTTTTGAGATTGTGGTAGGGAACAAGAGGAAGTTAGTGCAGGAAGCCTTGACTCCAGCCCAAGTACCGGTGACTTTATCGTGGCCTGGTTTAAAAGTGGACAAAACCAACCGACCTGGAGGCCCAGGCGTGCGTCAGTGGGGAGCTGTTCTGAGTATTCCCAGGCATACAGCATGCTTGTGTCTGCTGGATAGTCAAGTCAGTTTGAAAATAGTGATCTATTAAGCTAGAAGTGGGTTATAGTAAATTCTATAAGTCTTGAGTCTTAATCTTGTCTCTGGGATTCAGTTTTAGGGCAGCTTGTCTTTAGAAGGGAGAAACACATCTGGATAAATCTCAGTAATTCAGATAACTCCTATACAACACTTCTGAAATAGTGTTTTAAAATTACTGGTCCCCATTGGGATTCCCATTGCACTCGTTTGAGGAAATTGTGTTCATACTAAACTTGTGCCATTTAGTATCTTTCTGCTATGTCATGCTGTCTGCATATGACTCAATTCTGGGTGCAAAGACATTTCAGAAATCATTCAGGCAGTTAGTAGCATTTGCAAACTGCTTAGTTACATTTCAGTCCTGCCATATCTTATTTGGGAAGCAACTTCCCCTTCCCTCTCAGGAGGTTTTTATTCAGGGGAACCTGTTTTGCCATAGTCTGGTACCTCTTGAAACTGCTTCTGGGAAAGTAAGAAGTTACAATTCCAAGATTTCACACTTTTAAGTCTGTAATTCTCTGAGCCTGGAAGCCAGGAAGGTCTTTTCACATCTACTGAAAAACTCTGTTCCCATAACCACAGGAGCAGACCACTGGTTTCTTCTAGGCCAACCTACAGCATGTGTGCTGTCACGGAATGTGTAGGGTGGATTGCTGCTTTGATATTTCTGTATTGACCAGAAATCTGTCTCCTTTTTGTCATGGTAGTAGAAGTGAATGAAAGAACCAATCTTGAGAGATCGCAAAGGAAGAAAAGCTGCTTAAGAAATAGACTTCAGTCCCTGCCAACTATTCTGAGACATTCTAATTGGAAGTGACTCCTGGTATTTCTTAAGAGATGCAAATTTCAAAAGAAAATGAAGGCTGCTTTTGAACAAAGGATTTTGCCCTGTGCTGTACGTTGGCTAAACTTACTCATAAATATACAATAGTTACCTTCCCAGTACCTCTCTGAAGAACTTAGCAAGCAAGATTTTGCCTCTGCTGAGTAGAGTGAAGAGATTAGAACCATTACAGTTCTCAAGGCTGTTGGCCATATTCTTTTACTCTTAAGAAAATTGAGAAGCTCCTATTACTGAGCGTCAGCAAAGAGTGAGAGATCTGCTTCTTGTTAGAAACTGGCCTTCCCAACTAGACCTTTGTCTTAAGGAGCCTGATTCGTAATTTTTCTTGAGTTATTTGGCAGAGAGGAAACCAAGGGGTTTTGTATAAAAATATTCAGGGCTTTTTTTTTTTTTCTTTTTTTTTTTTTACACAAGAGACAAACTTTTGTACAGGATCTGTTTATATGGTATGTTTAACTCTGTTTAGTTTCTATTTTTTTTCCATTCTAAGTAGAATCTGTAAAGAGCTGTTCTGGTTCTTGGGTTACTGGTGTAGCACACTTCTTCTTTAGGCAGACTCAGGAGTGAACTGACCGAACATCTTATCGTGATGAAGTCGTTCAGTGAACGAGTTGCATCATCCATCCTCCTCTTACTGTTTCCTTTGAGAGTGCAGAAGTGGTACCCACTGTCAGAGCTGCATCTTCACACAGCGCTGGAAAGGGAAGTGTGCCCGTGACATCGGTGACCCAGCCCTGTGCTGTGTGGGTGAAAGACCAATACAGCAGAGCTGGAGAAAAGAGGCAGTTCAATCATCACTTACTCTCAGCTGTGCAGGGATCTGTAACATGTACTTAAACGAGCGTCCATAAGAATGAATGCAACTCTCAGTGCCCAAAGAGACACTTCTCTAAAACTTTTCCATTTTAAGTAAACAAATACTTCCTCTCTTCCTGTGTAAATTTTAATTACCTCTGAAATGTATTTGGCTTACAGCTGTTTGCTCATCCAGAAGCCATGTTATCTATTAGGGCAGATCACAGGAGGGCTGCAGGAAAGCCATGAGTCTGCCCTCTCCATTTCATTTAAGAGAACACCTTGCAGCATTGGATCTGGAGCATTACACATGAGCTCCCTTGCTGCATTGCAGGGAAGAAAACTTGTGGAGATTTATCCCAATGTACAATGCTCAGTTGAAATGTATACAGTTTATATATTATGGTTTGTGTGTATATTTTGACAGTTTATACTCAGTCTGTGAAAGAGCCAAGCATGCTGGGGTCTGTGTGGGTGGCACCTTCTGCGTGGAGATGTGAGGTGCTTGTGGTCTGTTCTGACACGAGTGAGCACTGAACTGTCTGGGAACACCTGGTGTGACCCCTCAGCAGGTGCATCTCTGGCTTCCATGCTGGACCTGGCACCCGAGCAGCATTGGACCACTGTTTGGGGAAAGCCCAGTCAATTGACCTATGGAACTTGAATGTGGTTTTAAAAGAAAAAAAAAAAAAAAAAAAAAAAACTAATTCAGATGCCATTGTGTTGGCTTGTATTCCTGTAAACACCCCCAGCCTTGCTCTTGATCACCTATTCAAGGATTTGGACATGAAACTAGAGCACAGCCATGATGCGTTTGTGTGAAGTATTGTGCTTTATATTTAACTAACAAGAGAAGCGTTTGGTGCAGACAGTGGAGGTGTTGTGTTTACATCCCCAGAATGGGTTGGGTGAAAGAGATTACAATTGTGCTGTGTGTTGAAGGCGTTAAACTGTGACGCTTGGCATGAGGAGTTGAAATTAAAACTGACCTTGAATAATGCAGTGGACTTTAACCCAAGGAAGAATACTCTCTGCTCTTAGTTAAGCAATATGTACTGCTGTTATCTCAGGAGGGAGAGGTTCAATGCAATTAGTTTGACCCTGGCTAGCAGCTGTTTAAGGAGCAGAAGTGTCTGTCTTGAAGGCCAAAAATAGTGCAGTTCTCTGCACCGTTCGTCCTGTAGTGCAGTTCTCTGCACCAATGTTCCTATGGCAAAGCATTGATAACTGGTTGCTGGGCTGCTGAAAGTGAACTAAAGAGAATTACTGAGAGGGTCAAGGACTGCAGAAGCAGTGGCAGCTAGTAAATTAATTTCCTCAACAGTAGGTGCACAGGTCTCACTTGAATATGCCAAGGGCTGGTGGCATTCTAGTAATAGCCATGGCAAAGTGAAACATGCACCGAACTATCCGAATGCCATGAAGCATTCTTTTTTTTTGCAAAGTCTCGTCCTGTTTAGGCAGTATTTCTGCTGCCCCCTAACGGTATGTTATGCTAAGTGCATCTCCAGCCTTCCAACATTATTAACTTCAGACCAGTGTGAGAGAGATCAGAGGAACCTTGGAGCCTGAGGCTTTAGGGTAGAAGCCCCAAAGCCAATGGTGGCCCACATTTCCACAAGCCCTGGGCAGAGTTACCAAGTCACAGCACTTCGTCTTAAATTGCACTGTATTCTTATGCGTCTGTGTCGCTATAATGTACATATATATTGGATTTTTTTGTAGATAAGACATTTTAGATAAGATTTTTAAATGAGCCCCCCCCAAAATATTTTATGCCAGATGTCTAATTTTTTTTACACTCGGGATTAACATGAAGTTGGATGCTTTGTGGGCAGGGAAAAGATAAATGGATGGTACATTGGCTTTAAAAGGGTAACAGTGCATGTTTAAAAAAAAAAAACACTGGAGAAAAAACTGCTTGGGAAAAAAAAAATCATTCAAATATATTCTATGTTCTGCGTAATAAAGACTTTAAAAAAAACACACTATATTTTGATTTTTTTTTTTCTTAATGCCAGTGAGGCTTTTGCCGTATTAGTGGGACCAAACCCTCTTCCCCTTCCTTCCCAATCGCACCGCCACTCCCCCCCCAAAAAAAAAACAACCACCACCATCACCCAGTTTGATAGTGGAATGGCTGGGTAAGACTACAGTCTGTTTGAGAGCTCAGGTGAGTCAGTGTCTTCCCCGGCCTTGGACTCCAGACCCAGGAAACCTTGCGTGTGGTTTGGATGCTCAGCTGCTTCTTTCCAGTCTTGGGTCCATTGTACAGCAACACCCTGGTGCACAGGCCAGAGAAGCTGTGTCTGTAGTGGAGAGACTGCTTTGTGGAGGTCGCTGCTCGTCCTGGTGGGCAGCACACTGGTGGCACTCTCAGCAGCTCTGTGCTGCTCATGTAGAGCTGGCTCTCCTTGGCCACCAGGCTGCCCCTGGGTGCTGTTCGAGGGGATTCCCACCAGTGGGGTGAGTGTCAGACTGCGATCAGCTGTTATGTGGCTAATGAGATGTTTGAAAGGGCTTCTTGATCCACCTCACATGGGATGCTTGACCTCACATCTGTCTTGCAGTCTGGGGCTTGTTTTAAACATTTCCTTCCATTCATCTCAGCCCTAAGTTTGCAAGAACCAGATGTTGGAATTTGAAAAAAGATATTCAGGTCCTGTTTGCAACTGGGTGCATGAATGGGCCCAGGTGATTTGCAGGGTTGTGCTAAGGCTACTGTAGCAATGTTGGACTTTCTTTTTCCCTGCTGGGTGTCCCATTCTGGGGTCTGTGCCAGCACTGGCACTTTTTCTTGGTGGGCTGCAAAACCTCCTTTCAGTGTTTTTTCCCTAATAATTCCTTCATAATCATTTCCCTAATTATTTCCTTCACAGGCTGATGAACGCCTGTGGAGATCTTGGAAAAGCTGCTCTCTAGACCCCAAGTAAACAGCCACACCATATTTCCAACAGGCTTTGGGGGCTAGAAAAGATGCTGCCGGCGCAGGCGAGAGCAGATCAAAGAAAGAAGACTTATTTTGAGTGATGGAAACTTCCTCCCGCAGCTCGGGAACAGCCGGAGCTTTGACTCGGGAGCACAGAGCCCTATTTCTGCCTGGCACCGCGCTGGCCCAGCTGGGGGGTGGCCCCATCCCCGCTCTCCAGCGGAGCGGCCCCAGCCCCGGCGCTGCAGCCCGCGGCCCCCGCTCGAAAAGGGGAGGAGGCGGCCTTTGACGGAGAAATCCGGCTCCGTGCACGAAAGCTTTTCTGCTCGGGGGCGAGGCGGGAGGCTTTGAGTCCCCGATGCGGCTGACCCCCTCCCCAGCCCCCCCGACCGCGGCTCGGCCCGGCTCCCGCCCCTCCATCCACGGCGCCTCCATCCTCCCCGCCTCATGCGGCCGGGCCGGAGCCGCTGGAGCCCGCGGCCGCCCCACCCCGCCTCGCCCAGAGGGCGCTGTCCCGGCTCTGCGGCGGGGCTCCCCCGGAGGGCAGCGCCCGGTGCCGCGGGGCTTGTGCAAGGCCGGCGCCGCCGAGGCGAGCCGCCGCTCGGGAGCGGAACAAAGAGCCCCGGGCCGGGCCGGCGCCGCCGGGGGGCAGCGCTCCCCGGGGCACCTCCGGGGCGAGGGAGTCGCGGCCGCCCGGGCCATGCAGCTGCCCGGAGAGGGGAGCGGCCGGCGGCGCCCCGGAGGGGCAGCGCTCGGAGGGAGCTGGGGGCAGGTCTGGCAGCGCCGGCAGCCCCCGAGTGGGGCAGGGGCGCGGCGGGGCCGTGCCCGGGGCCGGCTGCCGCGCCGCTCGCCCGGGAGGGGCTTGACCGCGCCTCATGAAACAAGGAGCCTCTCCCGGGCGAGCGGCGGGGAGCGGCCGCCCGCCCGCCCGCCCTCCGGTGCCCGGCGTTGCTTGAAGAGCCGCAGCAGCACCGAGAAGTGATTCGGCGGGGGGAGGAGAAGAGGAGGAAAAGAAATCAGATTGCCGAAAGGATTAGGAAGGGGGGTGGGGAGGCGAAGCCCTCTCTCTCCCCCCCCCACTCCGCCCTCCCCGCACACACTTGTGAAGCTTTCCAGAGTTATCCTTCAGCATCAGTGGCACCGGCGGCGAGCCCGGGGAAGTAGCGACACCGAAACGTGCTCGGCTAACTGCAAGAGAGATCAGAGGGAGCGGAGCGGCCGGGAGCGGCCCGGGCCGGCAGACCCTGCCCCGGCCCCTGCCCGCACCCGCGGGGGACTGCACCTCCCGCCTGCGATACTTTATATATTGTTGTTATTGTTGTTTTATTTTTTTCGCCGCTCCTCTCGCTTTCTCGAGGAAGGGCAGGTTTTGTAGCTTCGGGGCGGGCGCGCTGCCGGGCTGCCTGCCCTGGGCGTGCGAGGTGGGGCGAGAGGGAGGAAGAGATGCCTGTGATTAGAGGGAAAGTTGTGCTCATCCTCGGCTTCGTCTTTCTGACAACTTTCCTGGCTGCGGTGCGAGGGCTGCCCGTGAGAAAACAGCGTAGCAACAGCCCAAAGGAGAGGAGCTCCAAGCTGGCGGAGGTAAGGCAGCCTTTGGGGAAGGATGGAGAGCAAGAGGGTGCTGGGGCGAGTCCTCCTCACCCTCTGCCTTGCCCGGGAAGGCTGAGGAAGGCAGCCGGCCACCCAGGGCTCCCGCGGAGGCCGTTGTGCATCTCCAAAGGGAGCAGCATCCAACACGTGTCCCCGCGGCCAGGCAGCCCGGAGCCCCGGGAGGAAAAGCAACAGCCAGGAGATGCAGCTTTCGTGCCTCCCCTCTTCTGGCCTGGTTCTTTACTCGCTGAGGGGCCGAGCCCTTTCCCGGCCTCCGGGATTTTCGGCTAGCCCAGGTCTTTGCATTGCACACAGGCTGAAGGAAAGGGGCAGTTCTAGGTGCTTAGAGATCAGCACCGAGTACCGTGACCCAGTGCCCGGGAAGATCTGCCTCCAGAGGGCAACATCTCTCATAGGAGACAGGAGTTCGGCCACAACCCGACCTGCAGTAAAATTAGTAAGGTTGGTGGCTTGCCAGGAACTCCAAAACTTCGCTACTACAAAAATAAGAAGTGACAGATTTCAGCCACCGTCTCTTCTTCCCGCTGGGACGAGCCTGGGGCAGATTCCAGAGTGGTCATGCTTCGTTTTCATCTCAGCAGCCTGCGCCCCGTCCAGCATCCCCGGGCAGGCGGCCTCGGGAGCCCTCACGGGCTGTGGGGAGGTCTGTGACAGACCTCTGCGCTGCTCGCTCCTGAGAGCCGGATCCGGGCCAGCTCTGGCTTTGGAGCGGGAATTGTAGAAGCGGAAATTTCAGTCGGCAGTGAGGGACTGGTCAGACTAGGAACCAACTGGTGGGACCTGATGGGGACGATAAGGAAGGGGATGGGGAAGAAACAAACTACCAGAAGAGCTGGAAGAGGGTTTGAGTAAGAGAGAAAGACAACTGAATGGTTACAAAAAGTTGTTTCCATGTTGAAACTGTTCTCTGGAGAAAAAGCTTTTCAAGCAGCAGAGCTGTGTTTAAAAAATACCCTTTTGAAGAGTGCTATTGCTAAAAGTGGGCAAAAGAAAGAAGTGTAGAAAGTGACGGCGATAGTAAGAGGTTGGGCAGGACAGGGTGAGGGCAGCTCAGCCCTTGCTGGTGGCACGCAGCAGTATGGGGAGCAGCAGGTTTGATCTGCAGGGTCAGTCAGACTGGCAGAGAAGGTGATGGGGATGTACCTTACTGATAGTTATTGTCAAAACATGGTGATGACCTATGGCGGAGTGATGCTGGCACCTGCTGTGGGATGCATTCAACTCCATTCCAGCATGAAGTCCAGGGAACAAGTGTGAAGAAAGAATCTGCTGTGCAGAAAGCCTGTTCAATGGGCAAGAGAGGGCACAGGTTGCATCCAGCCAAGTGCCACCAGTTGAGCCCGGTAATGGTTTTGACTGGACAATAGAGTGAACAGACGCAAGTAGGACTGCAGAGGATGTTACTTGCTGTAGCGCTGGCGATACCATGTTGGTGCTGTACTTTGCTTGTGATCTTTCAAGCACAGATGCAGATGCTGGTTGACTCACCAGAGAAATGCCAGGCAGAGTGTGCTCAGGCTCCACGTGCAGAGATAGTAGGGATTTACGCTTGAAATCCTGAAAAATATTGCAGCCCTGTGGCAGGGGGCATAGGATAGGGACAAAATGCATGTTAGGAAGCTGTGCAGGTCCCCACCAGAAGACCCTGCAGTATCATCTTGGGCTCCTTTTTATCTGATGCCTAAAATGCATCAGGAAGCGGGGCGAGCTGCTGTCAATCCCAATTTGTGAATGGGGAGCGTTGTGCAGCCGGCCAAAGATCACAGACGGCACTTACACAGCGGAGCCTCTGTCCCCAGGACCTTTACTTCTCCAGAAATACAAACATTTAAGAAGTTTACAGGCAAAGGTTTGAGGGTGGAGGTCAGGAGCACAGAGGAAGATGAAGAATGGATATGTCTGGGGTCTGTTGGTGCTCCTGTGCACACCCTGTATCCCTCGGGGCGTCGGCTGCACAGCGCACATGGCAGGGAGAAAGCAGTAGATATTGGCACGTGTCTTCTAGTTTGGGGAGGAAATTCTCTGTTTCTGGTCTGTGGGGGGGAATTTGGAGCAGTTGTGCCTGGCTGTTTGAACTAAAGCAGAGAGCACAAACGCAGCAGTATGATGGTTTGAAAAAAAAAGAAACAGAGTGATTTTGGGTCATATGCACAGATGGTTCCTGTTGCTGTGCTGATAGGCCCTGTCTCTATGGCAGCAGGGCAGCCACAGCTGGAGTATTGGTTACACTCTGGGTAATGCCCTACAGATGTGGGTAGAATGAAGGGGGCCGGGAGGAGAAAAATAGAACTGACAGAGCAGAGCAGATAGACAATCAAAACCATTAAACAATTATATAACTGACTTATTTTAATTTAACATCTTTACTTAAAGCAAACATTTTGCCTTGGTTTGGAATTGAATGGGAATTTTTATAATCTGTGTTGAGCCTCAGAGTTACACTTCTATATTAAATAATTTAGAAAAATCAAAAATATTCAGGTTTTCAGCATTTTTTTGTTAGAAAGCCTTTTCATTGCAGGGAGGCTGAAGGGAACATGTTTTATCTTTGGGCAATAGCCTTATCCACATGTCCCAAAGCCCTATACTTCAGTTAGGATCCGTTACTTCCAGACATTACCAAAGGAGCGAGCACTTGCATTTACATATTTTCAGCTGTGATAGTGTGCAGAAAAGTTTTGCCTGAGTTACTTTGAGTGCAGCATAAGCAACAGATGTAGTTGCTTCAGTATATTTGACTGCAAGCTGAAAGGCAGAATATTTTCTTTCCAAACTGTGGCTACAAAATACCTACAGAGATATGATGTCTGCTGATTCTGAGGCTTTTTGCGTATGTATGGGAAGGTGGGTGGGCTCCAAAGCAGCAGGCAGGTGTACAGCAGGGTTTTTCGAAGTGCCTTTGCACGTTAGATGCATCGCTCTCTGATGTGGGCAGAAATGTGGCAGGTCCAAGTGCTACCCCATGCCAGCGGCTCTGGGTAACTGAATACTTGGAAAAGCTTGTGTCCCTTGTGGAGACAAAGGACAGCTCACCACATTGCTTAATGCTCTGTTTATTTATGAAGTCGAGGGTTAAATGCAAAATATGTTTTGATAAACTAGCTGGATTTCAGAATATTGGCTTTGTGCATTGTTAATAGATGTTTGGATTCTTTCCGACCGATACCAATCGGTTCCAGTGCTCTTCTAGTAAACAGAAAATAACTAATGTTCTAACATGCTAGAAATGTAAACGTTAGAAATTATTAGATCTGTGTGAACCAACACAACCACTTAAAGGACTGTGCATAGAAATAAAAGTACCAGCAGTGATGGTGATGGGGTGTTGGTAGTGAGCATCCCGGTGGTGCTGGGGTGCGGCAAAGTGAGGCAGCAGCGGTTTATGGAGGGTCCAAGCTGCTCAGCCCCACTCTGGTGGGCTTGGTGGGTGCTCCTTTGCAGGAGGGAACCACTTGGAGCTCCCCAAGGCACACAGGGTGTTACTGCAGGGCTGGGACGGGGGCAGGGTGAGAATCCAGGCTGGAACTTGCTGTCGGAGTTCCCCTGGTCTGAAGCTGCGAGCAAAGAAAACCTGGTGTCTGCGATAAGAGATAACAGAGGGCAACAAAAGAAATATCAAGCATAGCATCAGGGCTGTAGTTGGCTGCAAATGTTTGGGTTTGTACAGCACCTGGTATGACTGGCTCCTGGCCCCTGAGAATTAAGGAAATGAATAACAACAGTATGTATTATTTACTGGTTATCAGGTAGGGAGAGCAGTGACAGGAAACTATGTTTAAAACTGAAGCTCTACACTGAGATGTTTTGCTTGCTGATTAAAAATCAGCAGCAGCCGTCTTGATTTAAATCAACCTGCCCTGTGCATAGGGAGTCCAAGTGTGGAGGAATGCATAAGAACTAAATGTATAGCAGTGACATGATGCCTGGCTCTGGTTGCCGGCAAGCAGAGAGTTAGGGAGCTCCAAGGCAACCTGGCATGGCCGTACTAGATAAAAAGTGTTAAAGGGAAATGTCAGCTGGGCTTGAGTGGGGCTTGTCAACTGTAAGCTGAGGTAGCCCTGTCATTTGGGATCCCTAATGTAGCCCAGATACACGGTGTAGGGAGGCAAGTGTGGTGATGGGCTGGCACAGAGTTGTGCGGGAGCCTCCGAGGTGCCTCCTCCCAGGTCCTGGTCCCTCTTGACCCCCGGGGGTGTCTGGATGGGAAGAGGGTCTCACTTTCCCCAGAGCCATCTCACCCAGCTTGTGTTGTCACACGTCTGCCCTGCATGGGGACTCCTCTTGGGAGAGCTCAGCCCGGGTGCAGGTGGTCTGCAGGTCGGTGCTGGCTGCCTGCAGGGCTGGATCCCCACAGCCACTGCGGGCTGTGTCAGTAGCGGAGTCATTTTGCCTGCGGATGTGCTTTTTACCTTTTCATTTCTTCAGCAATTAAGCGTTCTTGTCCCTGGCTTTGTCCTTGGCAGAGGTCGGATTTGTGGGTACAAAACGTGCACTGAAGCATCCTTCCGCTCTGAAAGGGGCTCTTTGTGCGCAGGGAGGTACTTCGCCCTTTGTAGCAAATTTTCTTTTGAGAAGTGCCAAATTATCTTAGTCAACACAGTTGAAAACCCTCCCGCCCTGCGGCTGAGGCAAGAGCAGAAACAAAGGGGAGCTGGGTGTAGGGAAGCTGCCCAACAAGGGGTCTTCTTCCCTTTTCACTGCACAAATAGGTCTGCTGCCTTCCCATTGTCACAATCAAAGGGGTTCCTGTAAAAAGCACATGTAAGGGGAAGAGATTAGGCATAAATCGCTCCACAGGGCATTGCCCAGCCCTTTCTCTGGGGTCCCAAAAGTGACCGGCATTGGCTGACCTTCTCTTTAAAGACAGGCAGGCTGGGGGACTCATCCTGCCTCCAACTGTGGTCCCTCCAAACCCAGCAAGGTGATGGAGGGAGTTTGCTGGGGTGAATTCCTACTTTCCTTGTTAGTGTTTTAGGGCTAGGGAGCACAAACTCAGATCTTCTGTTTTCCATAGCGTCAATAAATATTCTTCCACTCAGAATGATCCCCAAAACAAGATGCCCAAACACTTCCCATAGGGAAGCCTGAGCAAACTGAGCGACAGTCATGACAGCAAAGTGGACAGTGCTGCCAGCTCCTCCAAAACAAATGTCACCAGCCAGAGGCTTGGTTTTAGTATAAAATACCGGAGCCTGTAGCCAAGAAGTAGGGAAAAGATTGCAGCCATATTTCGGTGTGAAAATGTTTCAATTTCAGACAGAAGCTTGAAAGAGTGCAAGGACATTTTTAGTAGATAATTTTTGCAGGGAACCTTCTTTGGAAGGAGGGAGGTCCTGGGGCTTGTCTGAGAAGCTGTTGTGAGATATACTTCGTCTCAGTACTTATGAAATGAAGACACCAAAAAGATGGTGACCTACCTACCTGAGTCCTAGGTGGCTCTTGGTGTGAAGGGTACCAGTGCCTCCTGGGCTGCAGGTTGTTTTAGTCTCCAGAGAAATGATACAATTTCAAAGGGAACAAAATGCCGTTAATTGTTGCCTTCTGCTCTTCCCCAGTGCCACTGGATGGACGTGACAGGGGGACCTGGCTGCAGACGGCCAAGAAACACAAGTGTGCGTGGGGAAGCAGTGGTGAGGCGTGGGTTTATGTTGCATTAAGAGCTGTTGGGTAACACGATCTGACGGGGTCTTATCTAGTGCCCAGGACTTGGGGTGTGAGGCAGGGCTGGGAATGTGTCCCCAGCCACGGGAGCCTCCATCGTGTTGGGTGCCATGGGAGGCTGGTGCATGACAGGAGTGCCATCCTCCATCCGCACTCCAACACCTTCAGCCTGGGAGTGAGCAGGCGAGCCCCAGCTCCTTCCTGGCAGCTGAGCCCCAAGGCACTCGCCAGGCAAGGGGAGGGTGGCTAGGAGATGCTGCAGGACATGCCCCACCAGTGGAGGGTCAGCACCTCTTTGGGCAGGAACAACCACAGGTTCCAGTGTAAGTTGGGGAATGATCCATTAGAGAGCAGTGTAGGGGAGAGGGACCTGGGGATCCTGGTGGACAGCAGGATGACCATGAGCCAGCACTGTGCCCTTGTGGCCAAGAGGGCCAATGGCATCATGGGGTGTATTAGAAGGGGGGTGGTTAGTAGGTCGAGAGAGGTTCTCCTGCCCCTCTACTCTGCCCTGGTGAGACCACACCTGGAATATTGTGTCCAGTTCTGGGCTCCTCAGTTCAAGAAGGACAGGGAACTGCTGGAGAGAGTCCAGCGCAGGGCAACGAAGTTGATGAAGGGAGTGGAGCATCTTCCTTATGAGGAAAGGCTGAGGGAGCTGAGTCTCTTTAGCTTGGAGAAGAGGAGACTGAAGGGTGACCAAATTAATGTTTACAAATATACAAAGGGTGAGTGTCACAAGGATGGAGCCAGGCTCTTCTCGGTGGCAAACAATGGTAGGACAAGGGGTAATGGGTTTAAGCTGGAACATAAGAGGTTCCACTTAAACTGGAGAAGAAACAACTTCTCAGTGAGGGTAACAGAGCACTGGAACAGGCTGCCCAGGGAGGCTGTGGAGTCTCCTACTCTGGAGATATTCAAAACCCTCCTGGACACGTTCCTATGTAGCCTCATCTAGGTGCTCCTACTCCGGCAGGGGGATTGGACTGGATGACCTTTCGAGGTCCCTTCCAGTCCCTAGCATGCTATGATTCTATGATCTCCCTAGGATGTTCTCTCTTCCCCACCCCTTCAGTGCTCTCTCCTGCTGTCCTTCTGCCCTCCCCTTCACCTGCAACCACTTGCACAGCAGCCAAAATCCCAGGGGAGGACAGTTGTACCACGCCATGCAGCATCTCAAGCAGGACAAGGTGTTGTACAGATGTCTTCATGTCTGCTGTTCTGCCCTTGCCCTCTGGGGACACTGTGGTTGTATTACATGGTTAAGCTGGCTGCTTCCTGAAAATCAAAGATCCCCCTTAGGGGAGCATCTAATTCTTCTCTCCTGGGGAGCATTCACAGGGTGGACCCCTTGGTGTCACCAGTGGAGAAGATATGGGGCTGCCCAGAGGTGCTGTGGCCATCTCAGGGGCAGCTTGGCTTCCTCCATATCCGGATTTACAGCTTGGCTATTGCATGTTTGTGGGGACTGGTCCTGAGGTTACAGTGGGGTCCCACTGGGAAATGAGCAGCCAAAGGGAAGAGGAAGGGTCAACTAGGGGCTAAGATGCTGGGGAAGCAGGGCTCCCCGTTGGGATGTTCCCTAGCTGTCCTATGACTTTGGACTTGCTTCTGCAGCCCTGCAAGCCTCAGACTCCCACCTCGTGGGGAAAAAAAAGCAGTTCGTGGGGAAAGAAAAGCAGTAATTTTTTTTTTTTTTTTTTTTGAGGCAGTTAGAAGTAGCAGAGGCCATCCTGGAAAAGCTTGTGAACAAGTGAATTATGAACAACACAGACTGGAGCCAGAGAGGAAAGTTTCCTCTTCCTGAGACCCTTTCTCCAACCCACACTTATGTGTGGGACTCATTAAATCCGAGCTCACCCCAGGCTGGGGAGCTGCAGCCAAGCACCTGGGGCAGGGGCTGCTGCCTGCGAGTCACCCCAGCTTTGCTCTTTCAGGAGGCCGAGATGCAGCATCCCTGCCTGGATCAATGCCCATGCAGGAAATGGAGAAGCTCCGTGTCCAGCGCAAGTGCCTATTTTGTCTCTTGTTGCAGCAATCCCTGATGGATTTACATCTCTTCAGTTTCCTTTCTCCAGCAAATGTCTAACCCCAGCCATGGAAGTGGCAGCTCTGTGGTCAGCCCCATTGCTTCTGCTTTGGCTTTTCCCAGCTCCAGGGGGCTGAGGCATACCCGGGGAGGATCAGCTGCCTTCCCTGCCTGCAACGGGGGAGCATCCCACCTCCCCTGCCTCCCCCCACACTGCAATGTCTTCCAGCTGGCTGGTGTGCAGGGGGAGGCTGGCGTTGCCCTGGTCCCTCCAGTTTCTGCACTTGCTTTGCTATATTTGTGGTGGGCTTTTTTTCCTGTTGCAGTTTTGCCTGGGCTGCAGTGGGGAAGGAAGCAGCAACTAGGGCAGCTGGAGGGTTACAGTGTGCAGGCTAACAAATGTGGATCATTAGCTGGAACAAGTTAATGGTTGCTGAAGCACATGGAGTTTAGAGCTGGAACAAGTTAACAGCAACTCAGTTTGATGCATTAAGAGCTTATGCGTATTACAGCTCAACTATGCTAACAGAAAACATGTGCCCTAGCAGGAGCATTTGCCAGAGAGCACCAGAGGGTATGGATGTGTGTCTGTCTCTCCAGGGCACCTCCCCATGCAGTCCATGTGGGGGCCCTGCTTCCACACTCACCACCATGCTCTGTCTGAGCACCTCCCAGCTGGCCAGGCTGCAGCAGAGGTCTCAGATGTACCTTCTTCCTCGGGTAAGGGTACCTTGCCACGACCTGGGCTCTTCAAAGCAAGTACTACCTCTCAAGAGTTGGCCCTTGGACCCATGCATTTGGACAGTGTCTCCAGTGCGAGGACAGCCCCGGCTGCTGTGCTGGGACACGTCAGTGGTGCTGATCAGATGCCCCAGCTTCTCCACTGCAAGGCCTGTGTGGTTCATCCTTGTGGGAGGCAAGGCAGTCCCTCCTGAGGGGCAGGTGAGGAAGAGAATTGAGCCGTGGTGACCTTCCTGAGAGGTGCAACGTGGGAGACCTGTGTCTATTCCTGGCCTTGCTGCAGGGTTCCTGAGAGACCTGGGGCAGGTCATTTTCTTTGTTTGCAATATGGGGGTCTTACAGATTTTGTCTCAGTGTTAAAGAGGGGGAAGATGTTTATGGTAGAGAAGCACCTGAGTGTGACATTGAGGAGGGCAACAGCCAGGCATGGTGAGAGATGAAAAGCCACCAGGCTTTTTCTTGTCCTTCTCATGTCACAAGTGACCTGAGGAGTTGGCTGAGGATGCTACAGACAAGTTACTTATCCACGCACCTGCAGGAAAGACAACTCCAATGGGAGGGGTTGGGTCGTGCCCATGGGGACATGCAGTGAGGAGCACTGATGGCAGCGTGGCCAACCGCCCTGTTTTCAGTCTTGTACAAAGTCAACTACGTTGTGTCCTTGCTCCTTGTGGTGCTGGTGCTTCTCTGTGCTGTTGTGTCTTCTGCTCCAGGGCTGACTCTGCCTCAGGGGCAACCAAGTCACGGACCTTGGAAAGTGTTTTCAGATTACAGTTGTTGCAATTGTGAGACATGAAAATAAATGTGAGACATGAAAACAAATGAGACACATGAGGAAGCCTTTGATGCTGCCTCCTGCAGCTCGCTATTCAAGACAGCTGGGATGAAGCTAGTTACAAGAGAGTGATTCTGTATGATCTAAAGTATTTTGATAACTGCATTAAAATTATAATCATGAGGGTGGAATAATTATCTGCACAGCCCACAGTTTGCTGCTGACTCCTGCTGGTCTGTCATAAACAGGATCTGCCCACGCAAGCATGATAACCAAGTGCTTTGTCTGTTCCACGAGCACTTGCAGAGCTCTCCCAAAACTTGAAGGGAGATGCTTGTGTCTTTATTCAAAACAAATCAAAACCAACCAAACAACAACAACAAAAGGAAAAAAAAAAAAAACAAACAACACAGCAACAAAAACTAGCACTCAAGTGTGAGTTGATCCTGAGGTTGACCAGTGAGTAGAGCAGTTGGGAGATCATGGTCCTGCTCTTCACTTGTGCCACAGCCCCTTTGCAGGCAGGAGTGTAACCCAGGGCAGAAGAAGAAGAAAGCAGCTGGACGTGTCCACTGCCTTCAGTTACCTCTGGCAGATCATCCAGAGCTCATCTGTCAAAACCCTGGGTGATGGCTCCTGCTAAACCACCTGTCTATAAGTCTAAAGGTGTTGTGTTTGATTATTGAGATTGTGACTTGGGAGATTTTACAGATGTTAACAGGGACTGGGTGGCATCTTCATGTTCCCTGTTTTCTCATGGGTGCCCACCTGGTTCTAAACACCTCTAGAAGCATGCTGTGCTTTGGCATGGCTCTGGGAAATCTGTTAAGCAGGTGATAAGCCGATGGGTAAAAGAGGTCACTTGCCTGATATGCGACCAGTGGATTTTCCATCTGGCTCAAGGACTCTGATGGTGAATGAGCCAGGAGGATCAAACTGCAGCCCCCCGGAGGCTAAGGCAGTCTCAACCGGCTGGGCTAGACAAGCCCTTTCTTTGAGCAGTGTCTGTGGTGGTGTCATCAAGGAGAGAATATGCTCAGCGCTATGGGAGGGAGGCAGCATGGCATGCTGCATTTGTTCTTGTTGATTACCCTGCTGTTCAACCTTTTATTTTAGAGACTTACTAGTGTTACTTGTTAGCACTGGGAAAATCTTCCTTTTCTCCACTTCCACCAGTGACAACTGTCCTCAGCCTTTCTGCAAACTGCAGCCTCAGAGCTGCCAACAGACAGGCTGGGCTTCCTTCTGAAGCATCCAACCCTTGTCCCTCTACTTCCATAGCTTTATAGCAAAACTCAGCTCTGGAGTTGTTCCAGCCCACTTTCACTCCAAATATAAATTTCATTGGAAGGTGGTCTGTAGATCATTGAAGCTCATTTAGGTGGGGGAAAAAAAAAAAAAGGCTAGAAAATACAAGAAAAGTTCTGATTTCTATTTTATATATGGCTAATTCATAAGTGGGCAAATTTGCAACAAACTGCATGACAGATTTTAAAACAATGTTGTTGGGAGCTTGGAGGAAAGAGTAGAAAGAGGCTTGTGTAGATTCAGCTCTATTCAGGAAGAGTAGTTCTTCTGGTGGAGTACTCGTTTCAGTACAGCTTGGTAAAACTGTTCAAAGGAAACCTAACACAAGCAGTAATGTTTAAGCAACAAAACCCCCCCGTTCCTTATAATTATAGCCCAGTGAAATACCAACCTTTAGCAAATACGTCATTTTCTTCACTGCAGTGTTAACAAACCCAAAGCACAGCCCGAACATTGACCTGACTCCCGCGTACGCGGGTTGGTTTGATGCAAGCTGAATGAGTTTATATGATTACTAATTGGTTCAGAATAGGTGTGGGTGGAAACTGCATCCTCTGAGCTTGTCCTGTGCTGGGGACTCGCTTGCTCTGTGCTGCTCGTGCACAGGCTCCAGCAGTGCTTCCCTCCTCCAGGAGTTATCTCAAGCATACTTGGCTGGGGTTTAGCCCCATGACGAAGAGCAGCTCTGCTCAGCAACGTATTATATGTAGCTAAAAAGAGCATTGCTGTGGGTTCGCTGGTAACTTGCAATGCATGCAGAGATGCTGAAGAATGTGCTGGATGGACAAGTACCTGTGGTTGTGGTGGCAGAATAGTGGTGTCTCTGGTTGCCAAAGGGCGGTATGGCACAGGAAATAGTCTGTTCACATTTTAAACTGCTGTAGGATCTGCGATGTCATGTCTCTAATAATTTTTATGTAAGAGCTGCAAGCACGTGAATGTTGGTCATTTGCTTTCTTAAGCCAGGTTTAGTTCAGTCTTAGAGAAGTTTATAGCAAAATCACAGATTTTAAGACCAGAGAAATCATTAGATCCTTGAATTTCTTCCCTAGCACAGATGCAATACATGTGTGTTGAGCCCAGTGACGTGGGTTAACTGTCTCCACAAGAGATAATGCTACTTTCCTTGTTAGCTTGTTCCTGTGGTTAGTCACTTACAGTGTTAAAAGCACGATCCTTATTCCTCAGTTGGATTTGTCTGGCTTTGACTTGAACATGTTTCTTTCTATTATGTGTTTCTGTTCTGGATTAGAGAGTCTCTGGTGCCTGATGGATTATTGCCTTAAAGAACTGGGAAATCAAGTCATTGCTTTCTCTTTTTAACATGACAAATTGAATCGTTCCAGGCTTTCACTGGAAAAGTTTTTCCACCCTTTCCTTCATGGGGATGGGTTTTGTGGCTGCTCTCTTCACGATCTTCAGATTCCCGAGCAGTTTTAATAGAAGTGTGTAGACTAGAAATGGGATCAGCCTTTACTCTCTAGAGTATATCAGCCTTTCCCCACACCTTTCCCATAGACCCTGTTGCCCGTGTTATGTACAAAGTAGGCATGACACTGGAGTGAATTGTTGATGAGTTCCTTCCACTTCCTAATACTGTTGCTGAGCTTGTGCCTAAGGGTGTTTAGGTCGTCAGTCCTACAAGCAGGAGAGCCTGGACTATGTGGGAAGAGCTCTTGGGCTGATAAGGAGGCAGGTGTGATTCTGCTTATAGCCTTCAGTCTAAACATGGTCTTCACAAACAGGAAGTTCATGCACTTTCCCAAGTGCTGCTCCAGAGTTTCTCTCAGGTTCCTGCCCTGGAGACCCTTATTCCCAGCCAGGCAGGATATCCCAAGTGTATGCAGGAGGAGCTGCGGCAATTCCCCCTTTGGCTTTTTCCTATGCTTGGTGCTGGCTGGTCACAGGAGAAGGCTGGAGCTCGCCTGCAAGATATTGATGGCTTCTCAGCACTGCTCTCTGTGCTTCTGCAATGTGGTGGCCAGTGTCCTTCCCTAGCAGAAGAAGGAGAATGGAGCTGCCCAGTGATGGTTTGCAGCCCTTCTTCTGGGCTCCACAGAGAGTAGAGGAGTAGAGTTTTCACCCTGGACAGGCCAGCTCTTCTCTTCCCCGAGCTGATGCACTGCAGTGGCTTAGCTCCAGGCTTGGCAGCTTTATTCAGCTGTCCCTCAAGCAGAGCAGAGGAGAGGGTGTGTGTTGCAACAGGAGTGTGGCCCCCAAGGGCAGCTGCCTGTGTGGCTGGCAGGAGCCCTTGGTGACACAGAAAAGACACATCTGCCTGTCAGGATCATGGTGCCATGGATGCTTTGACCTGGAGGGAGCACTGGCTCTCATAGAACCTTGCTAAAATCCGTGGCTTGATCAGCTGTGGTAGGGCACTGAGCAGGACCTTGCTCAGGAGGGACATCTTCTGACACAGGGACAAATTTTAATCCAGTGAAGCCTCAGAGCAATGCAAACTTTAGCAGGAGGGAAGGGTTAGGTAGTGCCGTGTAGTGACTGTCACTGAAGGACACTGTGCCATTCAGGGCAGACACCCCTGGGGTCTTTGTACCTCTGGAGGATTTGGGAGCTGAGGGAGCTCTGTTCACCCTGTGATAGTCTCACAACCAGTTCCCCTGGGGTAGTTTTATATATTCCCTGTGGGAACAGTACTCTGAATTTCTTGAGCTTGTTTAGGCGTAAAATCTGAATTAGGCACTGAGTGTAAGTTTGGAGACTTGGAGTCTGTTCCTGGCTCGTGTGCTCTGATGTCCTCGGGTGAGCTCAGATCTTGTTGCTAGAGGAGACCTCACTTTCCATGTGTATTAAATTTGGGTTGTCTGTGAAATGAGCTTACTCAGCCCTGATAAGCTCCTTGCAAATAAGGCAAGAGTGCCAGGCTCGCAGAGCTGTTGGCAACCCCTTGTGCAGGGGCTGTGTTGGACACGTGCAGCTGGCAGCAAACCCAGCACCAGCGGGTGATGTCGCGCGGCCAGCCCCGAGACATGGCCAAGTTTGCCTGCTCAGTCTCCCTTACTGTTTCTGCTCTGTCTGGGCTCCTTCTTGCTACCTGCCAGGGAGTCCCTGGGCATAAGAAGAGACCTGATGAGGGGCTAAGGCACCAGGAGACAAGCTGGGTCAGAGCTGAGCATCCTTCCCAAAACCACTGTGGTTTCGCACTGGGGCAGAGGGAGCTGAGAGGGGAAGGTGCAGGCAGAGGGATCTCTGTCTATGCCCACATTAGCTGCCAGCAGTGCCACAGAAGCCTTCCCAGCCAGGGAGAGGAGTGAACCCCAAAGTCTCTCACTGGGCAGCCCAAGCTCTCTTCTCTCTGAAGCCCTCTCTCCTCCAGGCCCATCTGGCAAAGTCTGTCACCAGCCCTTCTCCATGCCCAGCCTGTTCTGGTCAGCAGCCAAGGGACCAGCAGCATCTCCGCTGCTCTTTTCCCTCCCCCAGGGATGGGGGTGTTGCACACTTTGATGTGTGGCCACAGGGCTGGGGACAGGCTGTGTGCGCTCATGAGAGCCTGGCCAGGCTCCAGCTGCCTTTGAAGTGCTCCAGTGATCAGGATGAAAGGGAGGGGAGTCCTTCCCCAAACCATCTGGCTCTAATTGCAGGTAGAAATGCCTCTCTGCATCCCCCGTGGGGAGGGGGCATGCCGCTCTCTTCGTTAATCCCGGGGCTCTCGGCTGGGCTGACGCAAAGGGCGAGAGCTTGAACAAAAGGGGGTTTCAGCTGGGCAGCCAGAAATAGGCAGCCACTGGTGGAGATGCTGGGGGTTTGGGCACCTCCACTCCCGGCCTTGAGCCACAGGGCCCCACAGACCTTCCCAGGGACAGCCTGTGCTGCGGGGGGGCTTTGCCAGTTGTTCCCATCTCCGGTTTCTCGGGCGCACTGGAGCCTGCTGGCCCTTTGACTCACACTCTTTTATGCCGGCGCGCGCTGAGTGCAGGGACGAGGAACGTGGGAACTCAGAGTGAGCCCGGCTGCTCGACGAACTTCACTGGATGCCTCCCCGAGCTCCTGGCCAGCCAGCACTGCCACCTCGGCGAGGCTCCCTGCCCGCTCCCTGTCTGCTCCACCTGCTCCTCCTGGGCAGGGCTGGCCACAAAGTGCCACTTGCCACTGCAGTGGCAGCAGCGGTTAGAGCCACTGGCAGCACTGGCAAGTAAGTTGTGTTGTATTGGGCTGGGCATCTTCCCTTTGCCAAGGAGGTAAAGGCAGCTGGGTTATATCTACCAGCAGTTTCTTTCCCTCCTGGTGATAGCCTGTGGACAGCATCTGAAATCTCACTGAAAGCTAAACCTATGTTGCTTGAAGTCACCTGCACTAACATGGACAGCACAGAACGGTTTATTTAGTTTCCCCCCCTTGTCATAAATCCCTTGTTAATAAATTTTATATATAAGTATATAAAATTATTAAATATGAGCTGTGGTAACTCTGTGTCCAGAAGCAGCCCTTGCCACTACCCATCTCCAGAGATGAAGAGATGGCCAAAAAGGGAGAGCGAGAAGTGGTAAGCCAGGTGAGGTGGGCAGAGGGATGTGGACAGGGTGGTCGCAGAAATGGGAAGCGCCAGCCTGAGAAGACCTGTAGGTTGCTCAGGTGCAGCAAGGCTGAGCCTCAGCACAGCACATACCACTGGGTATTAACTTGATTAATTAATTAATGTCTTAATCATTGTCCTACTCCAATGCTGTGATGAGACAAGGTGGAGGAGCCATTTGGTGCAGGAAATGGGACTCTGCTTTTCTGGGCAGTGGTTTGCTCCCCATAGGGCCACCCTCAGGAGATTTCCTCACTGCCTCTTCCCTCTCCAGGTCTCTGCCTCATCTGACCCCCACTCAGCAGGGGACAAAGAGCTGCCGCCATCGGGCAAGGCACGGGGTCTGAGGCGGAGCGGGCAGGCCGGCCCGCGGCGGCACCGGCGCCGTGGGGTGGCTCAGCAGGCTGCCAGGAGCCTGGCAGTGCCCAACCCTGACAGCGCCAGCCGGGAAGAGAGCCTGCCCTTTGTGCTGGACCTGCAGAGCTTGCCGGGGCTGGCCAACGTGGACCTGAGCGCCCAGAACCCCAACATCCAGGTGGGGAGCGGGTCTGGGTGGGCCATGGAGGGGGTGCACGCGAGCACCACATGTTCCTCAACTTTGGTGGGTTCCCTAAGAGGAAAGATCTCATGAGTGGGGTCCATGTGGCCGCTTCCTTCTGTCTTCTTGGTAACTACCAGATGCAAGTCACTGGCAGAGACAAGCTCCTTGCCAGGGGAATTTGCTCATGGCCTTTTCCCTGTACCCCAACAGCCTGTCTCTATAAATGCTCCTGTGGGAGGACCTCTCAATTTCTGAGGGTGGTGTTGGTCCCTGTGGGTGACCACCAGCCCCTCTGTACCTCCTGCTCTGCCCCTGGTCAGTCTCTCTGGATGAGGCAAGACCTCTTGTGCTTGTTGCATGGTCCTGTAGCCCCAAGCATGTCTGGCCTTTCGAGCCGGGAACCAGTGCATGCGCTAGTAGATCTGTCCCAGGGCTGTGCCCCAGCTCACTGCTCTGCCTCATATTGGGCCTCCAGGTGACCATTGAAGTGGTGGATGATCCTCAGGCTGAGATGGAGATGGACTTGTTGAAGGAGACGAGCAATGACTGGTCCCTGACTTCTTCTGAGTGGTTGTCCCACAAGGATCTCTTCTGGCCCCTCTTCTGGGAATACACTGACCCCACTGAGGAAGAAGAGGAGGAGGAGGAGGAAGATGAAGAGGATGACAATCTGGATGTAGGGGACAGGGAGGAGGAAGAGGAAGAGGAAGAGGAGGAGGAAGATTACACAGCAGAGTATGAGGAAGAGGAGTCCATGCTCAGTGGAGTGGGAGGTGACTGGGACCAGCAGTGGCCTGGGCAGAAGAACTGGATCTTTAAGGAAAAATATAATTACGGTGAGTCCTCTTGGGCATATGGAACTGCCCTGCAGACCGGCACTGCCCTTCCCTGCCCTGCCTGCCCTGCAGCCCTGTCTCATGTGGGGGAAGCAGCCCTGTGCTGGGGATCACAGCACACTGGTGCTCAGTACCTACTTAGAAAATAAGCAAGCATGCTGAGGATCAAGGCCAGCACGCAGCTGGGGCTGTCAGCAATCAGGCACACCAACATCCCAGTGGGAATTGCCCTTGCATGTGATCAGACTGCAGCGTGGACTGTAGTGAAGGCATGCTCAGATGAGAAATACAGTATAAATATTTAATGGCAGGTGCTGCTGCCATGCACTCGGGTTCCTGCAGTGACACCAGTGCCAGAAGCCTTTGCCACAGGCCTTGGCACCCTAGGAGAGGAGCTGTGGAGGGCTAGATGGTAGGTGCTGGTGGGCGGACAGGCCAGGCCACTGCAGCAGCTCCCTCCTGCAGCTTCCCAGCCACAGGCCCCAAACCAGTCAACCTTTGCTAATGCATGATGCTTCAGCATCATGGCCAGTGCATCAGGCAGGTTTGATGAGGATGGGGATGAGCAGCAATGCCTAGCTGGGTCATTACCACCATGAGTGAAGCTGTGGTAATCAGAGCCTTTGCTCAGGAGCTGCTTCCCTGAGGTTGCCAGCGAGGATGGGGTTGGCCCATGTCATCACGTGGTCAGGCACCTCCGTGTGCGCCAGGCAGCGGTGGCCATGTGTCTCTGTAAAGGACATCCCAGGGATGGGGAGCTGCTGAGGGAGGTCCTGGGTGGCTGCTGGCTCCCTCCTCCTGGGGCTTTGCTGAGTCCACCTCTCTGCCTCTCCACTGCCATGCAGACTACGAAGATGAGGAGGAGTGGAGCCCATGGTCCCCTTGTAGCTTCACCTGTGGCAGTGGCAACCAGAAGAGGACCCGGTCCTGTGGCTATGCCTGCACAGCAACGGAGTCAAGGACCTGCGACCTGCCACGCTGCCCTGGTGAGCCTTTGGCTTGGGCACTGTCTGACCCTGATGTGGGCTGATATCCTGCTGCTGCGGGCTGGATGTTGCTCATGCTTCAAGAACTGGTTATGTTTAATGTTATCTAGGCTTATGACTGTGGGGTTCTGTTTCCACAAAGAAGCTCTGATGGGGCTTCATGGCTCCCCAGGCAGTTACATGGTGCCCAAGGGTGGTAGAGCTGGCATCCAGCTCAGTGTGTGACTCTTTGCACTTCTCCTGTACTGGGAGCTTGGAGTCCTCTCCTGAGGCATACTGACAGGTGGCTCCATCAACTGAGATTTACATAACCCACAGCCTTGGGTGGGTCTGTCCTGCGTGTCTTGCTGCTTTCCCTTCCTTCCAGGCAAAGTAGTGGTGGGACAGGGGGTGAAAGATAGCTGGTGCCCTTACAAAGGAAAAAATCCCACCACTCCTCCTGTTGTTCAACCTGGCTCTTTTTTTTTTCCCCTCTCAAGGAGCTGAGGGGGAAATGGTCTTCCCCACAGAGGAGACTCCTTTCAGAAGTGACAACACCACAGAGCTGTTCAACTCAGGTCAGCCTCTGCCTCGCACTGGGGCTTCGGTGCCAGACCCCATGGGGGGTGTAGCTGGCTGGTGGGGAGGGCTCTGCCAAGGGCTCCTGCGTCTGGTGTCCTGACCTAAGTCACCCAAACCACTGCCATGTGCACGCTTTGGCAGCCATGCTGGGAAACCCAGTTCCTTCCACAGCCCTGGTGCAACAGAGTCCTGCTTTACAGCACAGTGGTTGAGGCCAGTTTGCCATGTGCCATCTCCCATTGGGGGATGATGCCAACCCAGCCCCTGTAGCAATGGGTGCCTGGGGCAGAGCCCCTGTGAGGGGCAGCTCTGCTCCAGCATGAAACCCCCTCACTCTGTTACTGCCTCGGCGATGGAGCCTGGCTCCAGCCCGTCCTAGGAGACTGGCTGCTCCTGCCTGGCGGTTGCAGGCTCCACCAGTGGTGCTGGCAAGTCCATGGGCAAACAGCAGCTGGGTAAAGCAGGGTGCAGGCTGTGCATGCCCTCATCATTTCGGTACCCTCCCCCCAGAGGTGGACAGCTGTGAGAAGTGGCTGAACTGCAAGAGCGACTTCCTCACCAAGTACCTGAGCAAGGTGCTGACGGACCTGCCCAGCTGCCCCTGCTCCTATCCACTGGAGGCTGTCTACAGTGCTGTCAACCTGCGGGATGAGCAGCAGGGCAAGAGCTTCCGATGGCGGGATGCCAGCGGCCCCAAGGAGCGCCTGGACATCTACAAGCCGACAGCACACTTCTGCCTGCGCTCCATGCTCTCCCTCGACAGCACCACCCTGGCTGCCCAGCACTGCTGTTATGACGAGCACGCCCGCCTCATCACCCGTGGCAAAGGGGCTGGCGTCCCCAACCTTATCAGCACCGAGTTCTCCCCGGAGCTGCACTACAAGGTGGACATGCTGCCCTGGATCCTCTGCAAGGGCGACTGGAGCCGCTACCACGCCGTCCGGCCCCCCAACAATGGGCGCCAGTGTGCTGATAACCCCCCTGAGGAGGAGTATCTCTCCCAGCTGCAGGAGGCCAAGGAGTACTAGCCACAGCCACGCTCAGAGGAGCCATGGCCACTGCCAGCTCCTACCCTGGCCCAGCCCATCGAAGTCCAGGCCCTGCTGATGGGCTCCTCACTGGTGCCGGGCAGAGCGGGGAGGATGTGCTGTCCATGTCATCCCTTCAGAGGGTGCCTCAGCCCACCTTGGATTTCCAAGGGCACCGGAGGTTATGGCGGTGGTACGGTGCGATCCCTGCCATACCACCCGCACGCCGGGGTGCCTGGTCTGGTGCACGGGGAGCTGCAAGGGATGGGAGGCATAAAGTGAATGGGGGGCTGCTCCCATCTGCTTTTATTCTCTACAGTCTTTCAGTGTAGCCTGAAAGCTGAGTGTCTGCAGGGTAAAATGGCCTCGGCTCCTGCTGGCCTCATGGTGCATCTGAGTAGCTGGCCTGCTGCAGGCAGTTGCAGGGTCTTTCCTGTATGCCTGCCCTGGCACACGCTGGTCTGCTTCTGAAACTGGGGGTGGGTCCTCCTAGGGAGGGTCAGGGCTGTCCCAGCCACGGGACCACCCCTCTCCTCTGGATTTTGCATGCACAGTTGGGAAGGAGCAAGGGGAAGCTTGGCAGGGTTTCATGGGTCCAGGGAGTGCGTGGGGCAGGAGGAAAGTGACCACCTGGGCTCCCTTGGCAAGATTGCCTTGCCAACACAGTTTTGGCTATGAAAGGGAGAACTGAATGCCAGAGCCAGACACGGGTGGACCTCAGAGGAGGTCAGCACAGGGAGAACACCACCTGTGTGCATTTCAGTCCCTCTGCCTCAATGCTTGGGGGAGCAGGGTGGTAGTACTCATGCAAGTCCCACCACTAGCCCACCTCCACGCCTTAGCTCCCTGGTAGCCCCTCAGCAGGTTTCAGTGCTTGAGAGCATCCATGATATGGCCCAGCAGAAAGTTCTGCGTTTCCCACCCACAGTCCTGCCAGGGGCAGGAGACAACTCAGCCACCCCTTGTGCCATTGCTGGAGAAGAGCAAAAAGCACCGATCCAAGTTCTCAGTGGGGATGGGAACAAGTCAGGTGCCACTGGCACTACCCAGCATTGCCCCTCTCTGGTCTGCTGCTGGCCTCGGACCCTGCTATGTGCTGTATCTGCCCAGGTCCCCAGCGAGAGGAAGCCCAAAGAAAGCGAGTTGTGGGTGCACCCTGTGCTCCTCAGGCTTGCTGCCTGGCCAGGTGAGCAAATGTGGCTCCAAAGGAGGAAGACACACCCATGCTAATAATGTCAGTACCTGGTGTCTGCACATCATGGATCATGATGCTCCCCATTAGCACTTTGGTCATGTCTGGGTTTTATTCAGCTTTCCACAGGTCCATGGCAGTTTCTCCCAGCATGTAGTGTAAGCTCCCAAGTTTCCCACAGAGAAACTAGGCTGAACACGTTTATCCCTGGACATTCAGTCACTGAACCTGGCAGAAACTGTTCATAGCTTTTATTTAGCAAATTTTATGTGTCAGAGGAAATAAAAGAGCAAGTCAAGCACATGTAAAGAAGAATGGAGTCATTTCTAGACTAGAGGTTTCACCCAAGGCTACTTGCTGCTCCATGTTTTTCTGCAGGATACTGTTGGATAAAAACAACATCTGAGTGCACAGGTCTTTGGCTGACTGTCCTGTGCTAGGTCTGTCCTTGCAGGAGCTTTCTCCAGGGCCAGTGAATGTTCATGGTCTGATAGCTCTTTGGGGAGTCTGTCTGAGAGTGTCTTACATGTGTTGAGTGGATGCTGATCCTTTTGACTTGGTTATTGATTGAATATTGCATTCTTGGTCATCAGCACCTAAGACTTCATTGCTAGTAAAACAAAACTATTAATGAAGTTATCACTGATTTTTTTGTATTTAACTACTATTCCACACTTGTATCCCCAGACTCCACTTACGAGTGCTATTGAATCCTAGGCAGACACCATCCATTTCCCAATAGGCATGTGGTTGTAGATGGCCAGTGTTATGAGTGAGAAGGAAGACACAACCAAATAAACACAGATGGAGACCCAGACCCTGGTAAATTGTCTTGACGATTACATGTTCCCTACCTCAAATGGCCATTTGCTCACTAGTTTTTGATAAAGAGGTAGCTCATAAGGAGGTGGTCAAGAGGGGGTTGCAGTGATCCAGTGGCTTGGTTTTGGGAGCCTGGGATGTGTGTGGGGAGGCTCAGCAACAGACATGGAGGCATTTGTATGGGACGCAAACTGAGCAGCTGAAGCCATGGAAGGATGAGCTTGTTATCTTCTGTCATTTGGTAGAGCATCTTCATTTTTTTTTCTTATATGTCATCGTTAGCATCAGCAGACTCTCAGAGGAGCTTATCATCAGCACACAGGCTTCTTTAAAACAGCCTCCTGTTAAATGTGCCTAGTGTCCAGTATTAGGCCCACACATGGAAGCAGGATCTCTACAAACAGCCTTTCTTGAAGGAGAATTTCCACAGGTCTGCCAATTTGTTTGTCAGACTGGCTGCTTTGGGGGCAAGTGCTCTTATAATAAGGACTGTTACCCAGGATTGGCACCCTCCTCCTCTATATACTGGGTATTTCAACCAGTCTAATCCCCAAAAAAGAAACTATAATTTCTGTAATAAATGGAGTTCCCATTCAAGGGTAAGTTGAAAATTTTCTTGCATTGAGCCCCACCCCTTAAAGCTGGTTGAAAGGTGAGTGGCTGTTTTGCCTCACTGCCTCTATGGTTTGGATGATACAGGCATGAACTGGAGCATGAGAAATGAGAAGCAGTGTTGTTCCTCACATGAGCACCTTACACAATGGGAGACTTTGCGGGGAATCATGAGAAAGGTAGACATTAAGCAATCGTTTATTTTTATATCCTATCAAAGATTCTGCCCAGCCCACTGCTATTTAAGTGATGAATCTCTAAACTTCCACTCCTTAAGTTTATTGTGTTTTTAATATATAATATATAAAAAATATCTTTTATTCCTACAAAATTTCACAGAGAAGAATTCTTTATTCTGATGCAGCAATAAAGCACTTTATGTATGTACGTGTTGCCGATGTCATTCAGTTGGGACTGAAGCATGTGTTGCTATTTGTTTTGGCTGAGAGGGTCAACACTACGTTGAATGAAATGTGTCTCAGGTCCCCAGGCCCAGCTGTACTGCCATGACCCTGGTGGCTTTGCTTCCTTCCCTTACCATCTGCATTTGATGGTGTCTGGCTGCAAGAATCGCAGCTAACACAAACTGTCCAGAGCCTGCTGCCACAGCCATGGGCTATGTGAAGTTCTGCTCACAGGGAAGGAAGCCTCCTGCAAGAAGACCATCAGGGTCAGTGCTAAGAAGCAAATGCATTGTCTGTGGCTCAGCCCTGACCCCAGGTTTTATTCCATGCTCAGCCTGGCCAGAGCTGGATGCCGGCCAACCTTGCACCAGCATGCTGCTTTAAGCAGACGTTGAGCATGGGAGCGGATGAAAAAACAAACTAAAACAAACCAAAAAACAGCATCATTCCAGCTGGAAAACTGGTTTGGCAAACCACCTCCAGAGCTGACAGATAACAATAGCAGGGGGATTTGCAAAGATTTCCAGGGATAACAACATTTTTTGCTGTTAATTTGCTGTGTAAATTGCGACCACTTCCAAGTTCTTGCCATTTCCAGCTGTTTTCCCTCCTTCTCTCTTGCTCCTTTTGCTTTGTGCTGGCTGCACATCTGTCAAGGGTTATCTGCCACTCCAGCACTGGGCTGTGCTCCGCAGCTGCCTGGCGCCATTGCTGGCCCTTGCCTGGGGGGAGCAGATGGCTCCTCTCAGGGAAGGATGCTCGGAGCTCCCTGCTGGTCTTCTGCAACATCAAAAACATTGCTGCATGGAGCCTAAGCCAGGGGGAGCAGGGTAAGCTCTGCTCTGCAGGAAAAGCAGCACGGAGAAAGATCATTCTTTCTCTGGAAGGGCAGTCAGCAGGTGCTACTGTGTACATAAGATGCCTAACATACCTTTACCCTCTGCATCAAGGTCCTTGCTGTGCTGGATGATGAGCCTTGCTGTGAAACTCCTGGACTGTAGAAATCCTACAGAGAGAGGATGCAAGCAGGAAGAATTGCTGCCCTAATTCTGCAGGTGCTCAAGACCTGGAGATATCACCTGAAATCAGGGCATGAGTCTGCGGCAAAGTTTCAGTCTGCACCTTTGCCTACTGCTTCGAACACATGAATTCTTGACCACTTGAGTTGTGTCAGTTTGCCAGCATGGACTGGAGCTTCATGTGGCTCAGTTGTACCCGTTCTCTGGCATCTGACTTGCAGCTGAGTTAGTTTGTATGCAGAAGGAGCTGTCCCCAGATTTTGCTGGGCACAAGGGTCACCATGTGTTTGTTCCTGCTGACCTCTTCTCTTGGCCCCAGACAAGTCAGGAGTAAGCTGTGCAAAGACCTCTTGACTGCAAATGACACCTTGAAGGCTCAAGTGTGGGGTCACCTGCCATGGGCACATATGGAGTGAGTGCACCTCTCAGGGATGAATATAAGATGTCATAGAAACATATATACAGCAACAGAGATCCCATTAGCTGTCTGCTTTTTTACAGGGCTCCTGCTCCAAGAATTTGCTTATTGCCAAATAGAACAAAAAGCCCAGCTGGGCGCAGATGGAGCAGCTTTGGGAGAAGAAGACAGTGGATGATAATGTCAGACGAGTTTGGCCAAAGCCTGCGGAGCAGACCTGAACTGCAAGGTTTGGCCTTAGCCTAGAAAGGAGCAAAGTGATGTTGTGATGGTCAGTGGACTTCAAGCTAAAACTGAAGGTTTGGAGAGAAAAAAGCCTTTCAGGTAGCCCCGTTCCTGGTGTGTAAAGGGACCCTGCCAGCCCTGATCCCAGCTGGGCTAGTCTGTGCTGTGGGAGCTGAGTGGTGGCAGCAGGAGTTTCCGGAGGTTTCCGAAGAGCCAGGAGAAAGCCAGCCCACCCCCCCGCCAAGCATCTCAGCCTTCGCACACAGAATGTACCACAGAAAATGGATTTAGATGAGGTCTTGAGAAACTATGTATTCCTGCCATGGGATGCATGCAAATCGTTTCTCACCAACAGATCCCACTCTCTCCTGGCCTTCAAGCTCTCCAGTGACAGAGATGCCACAGTAACCCTCAGCTTTACTGTTCCTGCAGGGAGAAATATTTTCCTAGCTGCCAAAATCCTTCCTACTTTATTTTAAGCCCACTGCATCTTATCTGCAGTGGTCACAGAGAGCATATTATTTCCTTATTTGCTCCTAACTCTCATGTTTTCCTGAATTTTATCATTGTGCTCCCTATCATTGTGCTCCTCCTTCTCTTCCACCTGCTCTTCTCTAGACTAAGCAAATGCAATTATTTCAGGCTTTCCTCAGAAGCCATACTTATAGACCTCCAGTCAGTCTCCTTGTCCACCGCTGGGCTTGCTCCAAGTAATTTGCATCTTTCTTGAAATATGGAGCCCAGAACTGAAGTCATGGGGTCTTATCTGGGGCTTTCTTAATGCTGTATGGAAAGATTTCTTCATAAGACCTACAAACTCCAGCCTGCCCAGGCAGCTTTTGTTCTCCTCCATGATGTTTTACATTTAAGTTTGTTTGAAAATTCACCATAACCTGCCCAGCTTAAACATCCTTGACATTTGTGCTGCCAGGCCTGTTGCTTCCCCTCTTGTACACATTACTGGTGGTTTCTGCCTCAGTGTAAAACTTTGCAGTTCAGTGAGGTCAAATATACTCACTTTTCTACTTGGTAAAGATCATTTTCAATCCTAAACTTGTCTTCTTGTTTTAAGCACCAGTGGTGATGAAAATTATTTTGGACTTTAAAGTTATAAATTATATTATCTTCTATATTGAAACACACTGGATTCATTACAGCTCTGTTAGGCCTTCCCTTATTTACTTATAAAGCATTGCCTAAAGTCTTAATAAAGCCCAGATATTGCCAAAGAAAGGTATCAGGTTGACTCGATATTTGTGCTTGATGTAGCAGTTATACAGGTGTGCTGGTCCTTACTTTTTACCTGATTTACAGGTTACTGACTGCATTTTTCGGTATCTTCTCATTAATTGATGTTACCAAGTGATGTAATTCACAGAATCACAAGATGGTTGTGGTTGGAAGGGACCTCTGGAGATCATCCAGTCCAACCCACCTGCTAAAGCAGGTTCACCTAGAGCAGATTGCACAATTCCCTTGGCTTTCACCTCTTTCTCTCCCCAGCCCTATTCCTCACTGAATTCTGAAAAATCGCTCCACTTTCCCATGTAAGTCTTCTAGGGTAAACTGCATCAGGCCCTGTCATGCGGGAAACATCCAACTACTTTTACTTTAGCTTTTGTAAAAGGTATTTTATATAAGTTCTTCCCATTTTGCCATTGAAGTAGGGTTAAGATGATGTTTCAAAGCAATTTCAATGGTTACTTAGGCGAGGGGCTTTCAGTCTCTTTGATTTGTGGCCTTATTTTTCCATAGCTTCACATACATAAATGATCAAACTACACGAGAAATGGCCAAGTGACTCACAACACCAGTCCACTTAAGCCAGCATCCAGTCTGACAGCAGTCAATGCATGTGTCACTGTTTCCCTGAAGCACTTCCCTTGTTGCCACCAGCTGGCAGCCAAGAGGTTTCTTGAGCCAGATGTGATGGTCATTCTGTTTAATAGCTCTTGGTTGGTTTATTCTTCCACAAATTTTTCCACTCCTGTTCTGAATCCATGTAAATTTTTAGCGGTACCATATCACCAGCTGCAAGGAATTCCAGAATCCACTAAATGTGTTCAGCGACCCCTTTGTCTGAGATCCCATATTCTGTTGTTTGATAGTTGCTCCTTCCTCATCTCCGTGTGCGTCGTAAGTGTGTAGCCAGTTAACATCCACCTCTGACCTCTCATCACTGTGAAAAATTAACTGTTTACTTCTACATCTGTTTTCTGGTTTTTTTTTTAACCTTTGTTTTATTTAATTCACAATACTTTCCTTCTTATTATGTGTCAGTTCAGATTCTTGAAAAGTCTTTGGGCAGGAGTATACTGGACCTCATTTTTCTTCCTCATCTTATATGGCCCTCCCTCCCTTATATAGCTGAAGGACTGCAAAGCGTGTCCAGCTCTCCTGACACTTCCAAGTAAATCAAAGGTCTGGGGTTTTCCATTAGCATCTGTAGAGCTGCACCAGATGTTAGCTGTAGCTGAAGTAGAGGGTCTCTTCACAGCAAGCAGGTGGAGATAGCGCAGAGACCAGCGCAGGGCGTGCAGCAACTTAAGGCTCAGATCACCTCCGCCAAGTAAAGGGCTGAAATGGTATAAGGCATTACTATCCTGACACGCTCCATGCCTCAGGCTGGGCACTAGCTCACAGCCTGCCCTTTTAGCTCAAGCTTTCCTTCTCTGGCAGGTAAGTCCAACGGACTCAATTGTGAACAGCAGCCAAGGCACGGCTACACCGCTACACAGCCTGCTGTACTGCTGTGGGGATGGCAATTTCCAGCCAGAGGGGCAGGGAGCCAGCTGGCACAGCAGCACCATAACTCGGGGCAGTCAGTTTTGCGGGAAGAAGAGCCCTCAAACAGCCTCTGAGCAATGCCCTGAGTCTGTGAGCCCCATGAATGTGGGTTGCTGGCTGAGGCCAAAGCGTATCCTATTAGAGTAGCAGCAGGATGCCCAAAGTAAACCCTGGTTGTGATGAAAGGAAGGCAATTAAAATTCCACATCAGCTGCCTTCCTGTCCCGCTTCCTAACCTTCCAGCAGCAGGTGATTAACAGGGCTGCCTTCTGCTGCCCTTGCCCAGCTGAGAGAGCGCAGCCCCGCTGCAGAGAGCACTGCTGCTGCTGCCGCAGCACGGCTCGTTGCCGGCCGGGCTGCCGAAGCACAGTGAGGACATCATGATCCAGCTGTCGAGTTTGTCTCAAGTTAATTTAGAATGAGCTCATTTTTTCAGTTTTCACATAATGCTCCTCTCTTACCAAAGCCCTTGCCTTGGCTGCGAACACACTAGCCCTGTTGTTCAAGGTTTCCCAGGTTTCTGTCCAGGATTTCCCAAATAGAAAACCAAACATGCATGCTGCACAGTGACATCGGCATGCTTACACCACGTTACACTCCCACAGCCTACCAAACATAGGCCATAGTTCATTGGTGCATAAGAATCCTGGCAAAATGCCTGCAACCCTTTTCCCAGCCAGACAGTACTTTAAGAAGACAGCCTCGCAGGATATATGGAAGCCCTACAGCACCTACAGTTGCCTGCTCTTCGTACAGCTTCCTTTGTGATCACAGATGAGCACAGGGGTAAGTACACAATACAGAACTTGGTTTCATACTGCACTCTTGATGTCTGTACACACTTTACCATGAATAATCACTTCAAAATAGCGAAAGGAAAAGGCTAGAAATGCTCTCCATAGTTTAAAAGGCAACTCAAACAATTACATTTGGGTTTTTTAAAACAGGCACTGAAGATTTTTGCTGTCTACTCTACTGAAAGGGATGGCTACACTGTGGCATTCAGATTTAAAAAAAAAATCCCCAAAACACTAATTGACACCCAACAACACTACTTGCTAGCAGTGCTCTGCAGAAAACAAACTAGCAAGAGACGCTCATGCCTCAAAGGGAAAAACTAAGCACTTCAGTCACCCATGAGGTTAAACAGATTGACACTTCTGACCAGAACTAGATTTGCTCCCTATCCTATAAACAAGTTTACTGCTTTAGAAGACAACCCTGGGACCTAACCATATTAGCAGGAGAGAATTAGTTTTCCCTGTCACCAGTCAAAGCAACAGCTGAAGTGGGGTCAGGCTGCACCTTGTTTATGTTACAGGAATAAATCCCACCCCCATTGAGACTAGTTTGCTTTGGCCTGGCACTCTTGGAGGTGGCTGACCCTGGGCCCCAGAGAACCTACTAGAACTGTTTTGTAGGTGGGAGTTTCCCTAGCAGTGGTTTGCTGACTGCCCTGGACATCAGGTGACTAAATGATCAGCATTCTTTTAGAGCAGGCTAGTGTAAGAAAGGATTGTGTTGAGGAAAGGCACGTGCAAGGGAGGAAAGGAATAGCTTGAACAGGATCTTAGATCTCTTCAGAAATGGGAAGGGTTGGAAACACTTATTAGCGGCAGATCAAAAGCAGAGAGAAAATGAGCAGCTGCTCTAACTAAAAACTGCATCAGGCTCATGCTCTTTACTCCCCCAGAAGCGAGGAGTAAGTCACATTGAGACCAGCACTCCTCATTGATCAGTGTTTTTCCAGGCAGATCCCTCCCTAAGCCTATCAACCGACCCTTTGAACTCAAGCCGATCTGAGGACACAAGTTCCACAGCGTTTTTTTTAAGTTAGGTTTATTTAGCAATAGAAGTATGTACATGTAAGAGAATCCCCTGCAGCACGAGACATGCACAAAGCAGTGAGGGACTGAAAGTGGTGCTGCTCAATTGCCATCCTCATCACCTGTCATCCAACTTTACTCGGCAGTAGGGCCAAGATTAGAAATGGACAGGAGAGAAATGTATCAGTCCATGTGACAGAGTCTTCAAGGCAGAGCCTTCCCAGCAACTGGTATTAAAACAAGCGGGCGCCATAGCCAAATGTCTGTTTAATGCCCTCAAAGTAGTAGCGCTGCCAGCCTTGCTTTGTTCTTTCTTCCTCACTGGCAGGAATGCCCTTGCCTTCCAAGCACACCTCTGTCTCGCCACCTTTGTCAGTAAAGTTCAAGGTAATTGTTGCGAAGTGCCCTAGAGGAACCAAAGCAAATCTGTCAGCAGTGTGCAGTATATCATATGCTGCCCCAAAGAGCTATTCTGCTCCTCCTCTCACACAGCACCACTTAAAAGACTCCTCAGGATCTTTCCCAGAGGATCTATTTATGACAGCTGAGGGCCTTCCTCAGAGCGAGGAGAGGGCTCCCTCTTTGTGGGGTTTGAAGCAGTTGCAGCCACAGCTGAGCAAACTGCTACTTCATAATTCCTAATCCCTGGCTGCTGTTCTAAGTGGTGGCGGATGATTCTGACCTGATCATGTGGGATATGAAGCTGGGGTAAGGCTGGTGCAGTTCCCACAAAACTGTGTGTTCCCCAGTCACGAGCCAGAGTGTAGCGTGGCAAATGGGGCTGGAATCCTTCAAACACAGGCAAGGGCTGTAACACTATAGTCCATTTTTGGACTACTTACCAGCTGGCCAAGATTTAAATCTCCATTTCATAACAAGTTGCTTCTCAGGGACCTTGAAAAGAGAGAAAGACTGAGTAGCAATTTTTTGCAAATCCCACAGTCTAATAGAAAACAGCTAGCATTGTGTTGATCTGAAACCTTAGACATGCCTTGAGAAACACACACACATAGAGGAAAAGAGCCTTTGTGTCCTTTTCTTTCCACCCCTCTTCTAGGAAGGCAGGCCACAGTACAGCTCCAAACACTGAGACAGTGTCCCTGTCCACAAGACTTTAGTGGCAAGAGGGCTAAAAAGGGCCAGTCATTATCTTTACCATCCCTCACCTGCCTAATAAGTAAGTAAAAAAAAAAAAATTAAAAAAATTACACAAAGACAGGGCAGATGCATGACTGGAAGACACATTTTCTCCCCAGACTGAAATCCCATACATTACTCCATGCCATAAGGAATGCTTCGATAGCCACAACAATTACAGATAACTATTGGGCACCAGGTAGAACTCCATAATTAGCTAAATTAAGCATTGTTACAGAATTGATACCTCAAAAATAAAAAGGCTGCCCTTGAGCAAGACACACCAGCACTTGTCAATACTTACTAGGTCAACAAACTCTCCTGTGACACTGCCATCCAGCAACTGGAACTTGCCTCCTTTATCAGCTTCCAAGGTGGCTTGTGCATGGGTGAAAGCTTGGACCATCTGAAAAAAATTCAGGAGGAAACCTGTATTACCTGACACCATCTGCTTGCAAGCTTGTTGCCTAAGGCCTCCCACTCAGCTACATAAGTTCTGTATTAGGAGGTAAGTGAATAGTGTAAGGTCTTCAAAAAAAGACAAAACCGCTGCCCTGGCCAGAAAAGCAAGGTCATAGCTATTACAGCAGCATTCTGCCTGCCAAGGGAAAAGAACCACTCACTTTCACATTCTGTGCAGCATTCTGTAAGCCACACTTTCATTTACTCTGTGCATTCCTTAATGAAACCTAGTTCTAAGAAAAGGTCATATTTTTTGCCCCTTTTGAAAAGAAAAAAAAAAGGAGGAAGAAAAGACTAAGACCATGCTAAACAATAATACTACGTTGCTCTTCTTAAACTATGTAATAGTGTGCAGGAGAGTGAAAGCTATTCCCAAAGTACATTTTGATACCACCTAACCTTAAAAGGAAAAAAACAAAACAAAACCAAAAAGCACACAGCTGTAAAACCCAAGAGATCTGACCACATGCAGTAAGTGATACACCTACAGAGAGGTGCTGACAGCACTCTGCAACTGGCTTCTGGCTGGCATTAATCCCCTCTTGTCAGCTGCATGAAAAGATGTGTACATGAGCTTTAAGCAACTATTCTGCAGACCAGCTTTCTTGTTCCACTCTCGTGGATTGCGAGTATCCTACAGAATGCCTTGAAAAGCTTCTTAGGAACAACCTCTTATGTGCAAAGAACAATTCTCAGAACAAGCCTGGCATTACCTCCTGAGTAACAAACACCCTGTAGAGCTCTTCAGGAGATGTTAAAAAGGTGTCCTTCAAGCTGATCTTGCATGTAGGGATCTTGACTCCTATGGATTTAGACTGCGATGTGGCGGGACTGTTGCCAGTGGCCATCTAGCAAAACAACAAGCAAAAAAATCACACACATACTCTTCTCACAAAAAAATTAACAAGTGGTTCATGTATGCAAGAGAAAGAAACAAAGGCCTTTGGTAAAAACATAATTAGGTACAACCATATTTGAGTGTAAGAAGTAGATTGCTCTGCTTACATTAAGAAATATCATGTGCTGCAAATCAAAACCAGTCAGGCCTACATCACAGACTGCCAAATCCTGAATATATGTGTAACTCCTATAATATATATGTATTATAATTATATATATTTCTCTCCTATAAACAGCATATGTTGTTTTTGTAAGCCCCAGAATCTAATACTGTGTACCTGTCTTCAGAGATCCAAAAGCATGTTTGCACAGTTTTATTTACCTTGCGGTCTTCTGCTTTAGGAGCCACTGGAGGTGTTGTGTCCATATGTTCACCATTCACTGTGGGCAAAATCATGCCCTGGGTGAATTCTGGAAAGACAGGAATGTGTCCATGAAACTAATTGAAGACCAAGTAAAACTTTTTAACTGTTCTTTGAAATACACAGTCAGAAAGTGCTTCCTCGTTTCTCCCCTGCTCTTGCTAGCACCTGTAACCTGAAAGTTTTTTTAAAAAGTAAACAGACCTCTTTTTACAAGAAATTAATTCTTCTTGCCCTCTCTACTCTCCACCAAAGGCCATATCAGAAACTGCCTCCACTAACAGGAGTTCACCTCCTCTTCCTAGCCCAGACATATCAATCACTATCTTCCACATGTTGCTCTCATATGAATGTTAGCCTTACACTTACGTAGCTTTTTTCCTCTCTCACTCTCTAATATAGGGATGTCAAACTCATTTTCACCTGGGGTCACATCAGCCTCGCAGTTGCCTTCAAAGGGCCAAATGTAATTCCAGGACTGTATAAATGTAACTAGTCCTACATTTACAATGTCCTAAAATTACATTTGGCCTTTTGAAGGCAACCATGAGGCTGATGTGGCTCCAGGTGAAAATGAGTTTGACACCCTTGCTCTAATATAAACAGCAATCACATCTCAAAAACTTTCTGACAAACTAAACCAAGTGCTTCCTTTTCTTCTCCAACTGGTTCTCCATTTCTCATATCGCAGTACAGAATAAAGTTACTTCTAATTCCATCTTTCATTAATTTTTTTGACATGAGATGCCAGGCCTGCACACAGAAACCCAGAGAAGGTCTCACCAGTGCCCTGTGCAGCAGTTCGAGCACTTTAACTCCACCAGAAGCTTCACCCTCTTTCAGCTGTTCTACAGTGTCTAGAGACAGAAGTGCTTCTTGCCAAATGCTAACTATTTCAAAAGAGACATAAAAGTTACTGCTGTTGCTTTGATACCTTCCCGTTGAGATGGAGTAATGAAGCAATATTCACTCTCTCGTTACCCCCATGTCTTCTTTAGCATTAGCCCACATGGATTCCCAAAACACATCTCCCTTTCATTTACATACCTGTTTTGAGAGTGCTGATGTAAGTTTTCATTGCATCTCTAATTTTTTTTGCACCCTCTTGCTTCATCAGGGTCTTCAAGTTAGTGTCAGGCTCGTCTTTAGCAAGGCTGACATGGATCTAAGCAAGGACAAGTGCTGATTAACAAAGCCATACTTGCACGGTCCTTTTATTACTCAATTCAAGATCACAGTTAGACTTCAAATAAACTCTTTCACAAGCAGCAGTGCAGTTGATTAATCTTTCACTTAATCTCTCAGCCTATAGTAACGTATACATGTACCCAAACAGCTTCATCTGCTATCTAGAAGACATGAATCAATTTGATAAAGGTACAACATGATGGGGAGGGACTCTTTACCAGGGAGTGTAATGGCAGGATGAGGGTTAACAGTTTTAAACTGAAAGAGAGCAGATTTAGATTAGATATAAGTTACTGTGAGAGTGGTGAGACACTGGAACAGGTTGCCCAGAGAAGCTGTGGATGCCCCATCCCTGGAAGTGTTCAAGGCCAGCCTGGATGAGGCTTTGAGCAACCTGGTCTAGTGGAAGGTGACTCTGCCCATGACAGAGATGTTGGAACTGGATGATAAGGTTCCTTCCAACCCAAACCACTCTGTGATTCTATTAATTTAAACAGTCTTTAACACTAAAAAAGTTAAAGCAAATGTTCTAAAAAAAAGAACATTGAAGGACATACTAATGCTGTAAGGATTCCTGTTAGAACAGCCACACAGCCAGCAGCATTAACCTTGAGCTGTGCTTACCTCAACTTCATCAACATCATTTTCATCTGAGAGATTAGGAATCTCCACATAACCTTTGTATTTCACTCCTGTCTTTGAGGTGCCTGCAATTAAAATTATGTTGTTCAGATCAACATTTCTTACCCTGGTTGCTGTAAAAATAAACTTGTGCTGTATCACAATACAACACTTCCCTTTATTATTATTTCCTAAATCAGTTAAGTATCCTTATGTTTAGTATTATACTTGAGCCTGGCCTTGAAACAGGAGGGGAGAATATCACTCACCTGTCCATGCCAGCTTGATAGCCCACTCATAGAAGAAGATAAGCTTCCCTTTGCGGTTGTTAATGGAGGCCTCTCCATCCAGTTTGCTCACTTCTGTCACCTCACAAGCCCCCTCCTCACTCTCCACTCTGACAGGCAGAAGCAGAGTTTTCAGCCTCTCTGTGGACCAGTTGGAGGCATCTCGCTCCGTCCTGCGGGAAAACCGGGCGCAGTGAGAACCTGGGGCACTGCCAGCACACGGCAGGACTCCTCGGCTCGCCCCAGCGCCTCCTTGCCTGCCCCGCTCCACCACACACACACACGGCCCGGCCCGGGCACCCCCAGGCGTTCCCAGGCGCCTCCGACACACCAGCTCGGGCACCCCCCATGCAAACGGAGGTAGGGCCTTCCCGCGGCATCAGCCCGGACACCGCCACCTCAGCACCAACGCGCACGTAGGGGAGGGGGCCAGGGAGAGCCCCTCCCCGGGACAGCGGCCCCGCAGCCTCCCTGCGCTCGGGTCTCCCGCGGGGCGGCCCGGGCGGGTCTCAGCGCCGGCGGGCCGGGCCGCCCCGCTCACCAGTGCCAGTTGTTGACGTTGGTGGCGTCCGCCCGCTGCTCGACGATCCAGCGCGGGTCGCCCTCGCCCCACTTGGCCATCGGGACCGCCGCCGCCTCCTCCGCACCGACCGCCCGTGGAAACTGCTAGAACCGCCGGCCGCCGCGCCACCTCCCGGCTTCCGCCACCGGCACGGTCCCTTCCGGCGCCCTTCCTTCCTTCCTTCCTTTCCCCGCCCCGCTTCTTGGTTCCGCCGCGCTGCCTCGGCCCACGGGCTCCTCCTCTGTCCCCACCGGCCGACAGCCCCCGGAGCCGACCACGCCACCCCTCGCAGCCGCCCCGAGCCCAGCTGCCGGCAGCTCTACACCGAACACCGCAGCGCCCGCCGCGGCCCCCTGGGACTTGTAGTCCGGGCGCGGTGGCGGCGCAGCGCGCAGGGCACGCCGGTACTCGTAGTGCGCGAGCGGGGGAACGCCGGGCCGGGCCGCGGCGGGGGGACTGCGTGTCCCAGCGTGCCCCGCGGCAGCCGCCCTGTCCCGCCCCTCCGTGCCCGGCCCGTGGCGGCGCCTGGCGCGGGAAGGTGAGCGGGGCCGGGGGGCGGCGGGGCGGGGCCGGGAGCCGGGACACGGGCGGCGATTCCCCGCAGACAGCCGCTGCCCTGAGGCAGCCGCGTGGTGCCGTTGCAGATGAGCAGGGCGCGGGCGGACGAGGAGGAGTACTGGCACAGCTCCAAGTTCCGGGCCTTCACCTTCGACGACGAGGATGACGAGCTCTCGCAGGTAGGGTCCGGTCCCGGGTCTGCAGGGGCACCGCGGCCCGGCCTGACTCCCCCGGGCAGGGCCCCGCACGGCCGTCTGAGCCCAGGCCTTGTCCTGGCGCTTCCTCCGCGCTCCGAGGAAGGGGTGGGCGCTCCCTCCTCCCTGTGTGGAGGCCACTGCGGGCTCTCGGCTCGGCCCCCACCAGCACCCGCTCCGGTGTCCCCTTAGGACCGTGTTGCCCCGCCTGTGCACCCATCTGCATCTCCTGCTGTTTGAGCTGGCAGTGTCTGTGTAGGTGTCAGTGGCCTTTGCATCCCCAGTGGTGAGGAAGGGCACCCACAGGCACAAAAGATCTTCTCCAGAAGATGTGGTGCAAGCTGAAGAAGCTGTGCTCAGAGTTCTGAGGGAGATCGTGCCAGAGTAATAGGAAACAAAACACACTCTGCAACAGGGCTGGTTTTTATGCAAGCTCTTACATTTTGTCATAGCTAAAGGAATCCAAACGGGCAGTGAATAGCCTCCGGGATATCGTCGATGATGATGATGATGACGACCTTGAGAGAGTCAGCTGGAGCGGAGAACCTGTGGGAAGTAAGTGTAGAGGTACTGCAAGTTATTCTTGAGGCAGAGGGAGTTTAAAATTACCACTTAAATAATGTCATTTTAGTTGAGATCAGGAGTGCTACTTGCTATCAAATCCTGTGTATCTATTCTAATTCTAGTTTCCTCAGGTCACATTGTGAGCCGCTTGATTTACCTGTGTGGATCCACTGAAAAGAGAGTGAGCAGAAGCCCAGATTACATAAAAGTGTTCACACAAGTGGAGGGAGTTCATTGTGTTTTTCCCAATATGTAGCCCATCTTAGAGCAGATATTTTGGAGGTTATGGCTTGATATTCATCATACTCACCTGGCCTGCAAGATTCATTTCCGTCATACTGCTGCCTGAAATAGCACCCCATAAAATACTCTGTGCTTTGTCCACACAGCACTTTAAGGAGATATTCCAAGGTTTAGTGTGTGTTTGTAGACTGACCCTTATGCTTGAAGTTTGAAAGGGAATTGTAAGCATTAAGCAAATGCGGTTTTAGTGATGATGGGAATGATCTCATGACCCAGGCACAATACTGTCTGCCACACTTTGGAGTTCATGACCCGCACACTATGTGGCACTTGCTAGCTGGTGCCAAACAGTGATAATTTACATTTGGATCACCCAGAGGACCTTCAACAGTCTGTTCTTCTTGTCCTGTGCTGTTGCTCCTCCTTCTGGTTCAGGCTGTTTCTTTCTCATCCGAGGTCTCTACCTATCAGCTTTTTTGCTCTATCACCCTGTCCTAAAATGTGCATGTTGTGCAGCTGCTTGAAAAGAAGGGAAAGCTGTGTCTGGAATAAGCAGGAGGGAGACATATGCATCGTTGCCAGCAGCATATGCACATTGATAGCTGTTTTGTGTGCATGGGGAGGAAAACTATCTTAGTGTTCCAGTGTTCAGGCAGTTACGCTCTTAACGCATCTGTAATTTGAGGTAAGCCAGGTATTCTCTGTCTTGCTCTGTACCTTTAGAGCAAGGATTATGCTTTACTACATGCAACAACATGTAAATGTTTGGTGATGTATACATTTTTTTTATATAAGCCATAAACAGCTGTACAATGCTGCTGAAATCAACCATTTCTGGAGGACAATGCACAACTGTTTAACAAGCAGTATTACACAAGATTGGGATCCTGTGTGCTGCATCTACTTAGTGCCAAGGGTCAAAGGTATCAGGATGTGCTAGTACAGAACTGACCAGGACACACTTGGTAACATCCTGCTGTGCCGTAAGATCGTTCTTTACAGACTGTTTTTCTCTTTCTCTGTTATAAATGACCTCTGTCTGCACATAGGTATCTCCTGGTCAATCAAAGAGACAGCCTCCAGCAGCAACAGCTCACTGGAGGGCCGAGACTCCAGCCTACAGAAGGGCTCTTCGTCTTATGCTGCTTTACCAAAACAAGTTTCTTCCTACTCCCTAAGCAGTCTATTCAAAGGTAAGGTTCATCTTGTACAATATGGACAAATGGCTTTTCCCTCAAGAGTGTCAAGAGGCAATTGTGTTATCTTACAAAAATAATTTTATCTTAAGTGTATTAATTGCAAAGCAGGGAAGCTGAGATCTCTCCTTAGTGTGAGAGTGTATCACTGGTCAGAAATTGGAGATGGTCTTATGCAGAAGATTGCATGCTCTTGTGGTACAGGAGGGGGCTTTGGAGATTATGGCGTCTTAAAAGCCAGATTCCATGGAACAGCAAGGTAGAGCACAGCACTGTACAGCAATCTGTTTGGTGGAAAAGAGAAGGTTACAAAGGGACTGGCTCGACCCATGTGCCCCTCATTTGATCTTCAGTACGGTAGACAGGTTGATTTTTCTTTATTTGGAGCTCAGCTGACTGTTGTTAATGCTATAGTTGGTTCAACAAACACATGGCAGCAGGAATGGTAGCATAGCTGGTTAGAGGGAGAACAGCACAGCAGGCCATAGGGAGACCTACACAGCTTGCAAGAGTTCAGCTCTGTTGTCTCACAGCCAGACAACAAACCAGCTTTCATTTGTCTCTCTTTCTCTGGGGTGTTTTTTCTACTCTCAACTTTGATATACAGTGATAACGAAAGGCATCCAAATCGCAGCCCTGGTGAACGAAGCTGTCCATGTTTCCATGGCCTAGCGCTGTGTGCTTGAGCCTCTGCTCTGCAGGTAGATGGGTGAATTCAGGCTTTCTCACCTCCCCTGGCCTCAGAAACAGGAGGGTAGATAGGACCAGGCTGTGATGTGATTTGTGATGCCGCGGACAACTTCAAAGGCTTAGACTGCAAGCGAGCCCCAGCTCTACCAGTGTAGTGTGAATCGCTATACAGAGTGGCTCATTCCACAGTAGCGTAGCTGCGGCGTACTGGCTTGCAGTCTAGGTTCGTGTTCCCCCTGCAAGAAATGTTGCTGGTGAAGAGACTGTCTCTCATTAGTGTTTGTTTTGATTTCAGGACGAAACAAACTTCCAAGTTTCCAGTCCCTTTCAGATGGTAAGTTTTGAATCCCCACCTAATTTTAGGAGAGGTGCAGATTTACTTAAACCAAAGCGTTTCCAAAAAAAAAGGGAAGTGTCATCTTCCTTATGTGGCAGAAAGGGGAACTGAAACCTGGGTTGTCTGAAAGTTATTCAGCAAAGAAGAGAACAAATTAGCATGATGGCTTGGGATGATCTGCTTATGTACAACTGATGACTGTTGGGTTTAGAGCAACTTTGTGTTGCCATTTGTTGCCTGAGTTTGGGTCTTCTTCCACAAAAACCAAGAAAAGGGTGTTTTTGGAAGTGGATGTGAATCAGGATTTTGATGCGCTACTCAACTTTGCCTTTCCCTCTCAGCCCTCTCTGACACAGGAGTTAAAAACTACGCCCCAGAGCTGCGCAGACCGAAAGCTGAGTACAAGGTGAGCAGCCTGTGTTTGTAGCGTGCTGACATCAGAGTACCGCCAGGAGAAGTTCCTGCTCTGTTGGTTTCTTGGGAAGCGATTAATTGCTATTTCAGACAGCAGAGGGCAATGCAGGCAATAGGACAGGGAGCTGCAAAATGCGGCCTTACAGTAATTCAGGTGTTTTCCGCTTTTGCTTGGAACTAGGGAGCTTTGCTGGGGGTCTTGGTTACTTCTTCTAATGAATGGCTGAGCAGTCTTTATTAAAAGGATTTCTAAATAGTGCTTTGCCTGTAAGCTGCTTTCATGCTTGGTCAGATGAATTGGCATCATGTGTGCTTTTTAATTTTTTTTTACATCTAAAGGCTTTTAAAATTCTTGTTCATGAGTCACTGGGACAGCACAGAGGGAGCTGCACAGAGGTGGAATTCCAGTTGGCAGGAATGTTCTTCTTGCAGATAGCCAGTGTTAGGTGTTGCAGAATCTAGTGGATTTTGGAACCGGGTGGATTCTCCCCACCATTACATATTTGAGGTTGTGGTCCATGTCTCCCTGTCCCTCCAGTAACAGGATGGAACACATATTCCAAACAGATACAGACATGCACAGCACTAACACAGCTGTCCACACAGCCTGATACAAACAGAAACCAACAGACACGTAAGCAAACAACACTTGAGCGTGATCCTGAGCCTCCTTTCTGTCTGACCAGGATTGAATTCCACTAGTGGAATTCAATCTATTGAATCTATTCAATCTATAGAATCTATTCAATCTATAGAATTCCACTATTGAATTCTATCACACATTCTATGGGTCTCTCTAGTAGCTGGTCTTACACATCCAGTTAGTTTTGTAGCTGAATCCCAGACCCCTTTCTTTTCCAGTTGCTGGCACCTGGACCCTTGAGCCCCTGGACTTTATGCTCCCATTCTGGTTCCTGGTACTCAGGCTGTTTATTCCACTCACTGGCTGGTTGTGTTTGTGTTCTCTAGTGTTCATACAAATACATACACTTGGAATAGAGAGCCCACCCACACAGAAAGTGGTTAAATATATAATTTAGTGGGAATATAAGACTGCAGTGATCTATTTCAGGGCTTAGTCAGGCACAGGAACTAGCTGCTTGTTTAAACTTGGCTGGCACCCTATGGCCCCTTGTCCCTCTTATTTTCCCATGCTTGTTCCTGACCAATTTATTTTGATCCCTCCCTTTCCCTGCTTTTTGTCTTTCCCATAAACTTCTCTAACAAGCCTCACACACTTACAAAATCCTCTTAGGACATCATTCCCCTGCATCTCATGCTAAGTCCTGTACCTCTGTAGGGTTGCATGGTGTTTGGAGAAAGTTTTTTTTGGTTTACTCATCTTGGAGGGTTTTACACAACAAGTAATGACCTAATCTGTCTTATTTGATGGTGACACTGAGTGGCCAAGTCACTGTGCTCAGATTGCACTGATTAGATTACTGAGTTTTCTCCACCTGTCCTTGGCCATCTGATCCTCACCAGGTTGTCAAGTTTATGTTGATTAGCCATTAATCACCTAACCTAACAGGCAGCACTTCCTGAAAGCGCAGCAGGAGAGATAGGTGTGCCCTGTTGTGTTCTGTGCCTGCAGGGGCAGGGAAGTAGGAAGGAGAAGGGTGGTATAGTCCCTTAAAAACAGGTAGGAGTGTTGTTAAGTGGGGTGGAGCAGTGAAGGGACAGTTAGTGGCAGCTCTGACAGTGACAGGCTGAGGAGCTGTCTCTGACCGGAGGTGCTATAGGGAACTCTGGTGCTCAGGACATTTGACACTCAGCTAGATATTGACTTGAGAGACTTATGTGCAGTTTTCCCCTAGTAGGACTGGGTCAGCCCTTTTTTACTGAGACTTGGGCTTTCAGTAAGCTTTCAATGAATTTAAAATTCAATACCCTCACAGCTGGTTCTGATTACTCCCTTTTTCTGGCTCTTTCTGGCTTGAGTGCCTCACAAAGACTCAGATGCCTTCTTGGAGCCTGAGTTCAGGAGTGGTTCAGACCACCACCACATCTTATCCAATGCTTCCAGAATGTGGCGTCTGCAGAGAAAGAACTCTGGTTGTTGCAGCAGTGGTAGCATATTACTTCAGATGGTGTAGCTACAGGGTTCAGTGCTCTTGTCACACTGTACTAGTCCTGTGCGACTCTCCAGGCACTTGCATGAGGCTGTTGTCCCTGTGGTTTCCACGCTGCTGTGGAAGGCTCACCAGCAGAAATCTGTCCAAATTGTAGCTAAAAATTGACTCCTTCCCCCTCAGTTTTGGGTTTCTCAGTTTTGCATGTATTTTGTTCGTCCTTGTGAAAGCAACATCGGAGCTTTAATTTGTGTCATGGTTTAACCTGAGCTAGCAATATAACCATGATAGCTGCTCACTCACCCTCCTCCCCAGCCAGGGGAGAGAATCAAAAGGGGAGAAACTTAGACTGAGATAAACAGAGTTTAATAAAATAACAAAATACTAATACACTACTAGTAAATATGTATATATAATAGAAATAGAATATAAAAGAAAAGATACTCAATGCAATTCCTCACGAACTCCATCCACACTGAGCAGCCAGTCCCAGGGAGCAGCACCTGGTGCCAACAGCTGATCCTAGAGAGAGAATAGAGTGAAAGACAGAAAGGCCCAGAGGCCTCTGCGAATGGCAGGATGGCAAAAGGCCAAACTAAAGAAATTCCCAAAGAGAAGTCCCCCAAACTGTCCTGACTCCAACAAAGAGAGCAAAGAAGCGAGAGAGAGACCAGAAGATCCCAACTTTCCTTAAATATGAAGCATGACGCTAATGGGATGGAATACTCTTATTCATCAGTCTGGATGTCAGTCAAGCTCTGCCCCATCCATGTCCCCCTTCCTTGATGCCTCACACCTGTGGGCAGAGGGCTCAGAATGTCCTTGGCTCTCACACCAGAGCAATTAAAAACATTATCTCTTTTCCAGGCTTTTAACTCTTGTTCTTGAACTAAGTCTAAATAATGACCATGCTAGCTATAAAAAAAGAAAGGTTTCTAAGTGCATGAAGAAAATTAACTCATTTTCAGTCAAACCAGCACAATTTGCAAGGACAGTCTGTTGAAGTGCACTTCTTATAAAGGGTATGACTAAGGACCTTACTGAGGCAATAGAAAGACTGCATTAACATCTGAGCCTCCAGCTTCTGTCCCCATCATCATGCAGGGTCTGGGGGCCCAGCATCTGCACGTGAACACTGTAGGGACACATCCTACTAACAACCTCTTGGAGCAGCTGAATGGTAAGTCTGAGAAGTCACACGTGGGCCATCAATCTGATCCAGCACAAGTAGAAAGCAGCTTGGGAATTGCTGGCGTGATGCAGTCTGATGCAGCTTGAGAGCTCTATTTTTCTTGTGGCAGGATTACAGCAGTGACTGGAGCCCCAAAGATACAGTCAGGCGGATGCAAAGGGGCAAGGTAAGGACTTTCCCACCTGCTTGCAAGAGATGGAGAGTGGGTGGTCCTAAGCTGTTGCACACTTCCCAGTACTCCTGGATGTTCCAGGAGCAGGGAGGGGATCTGTGCTGTCTGCAGCATGTAGTGGGGAGGGTGCTTTGCCTGTCTGCTGCCGTGCCAGGTGGCAGAGTGCTAGGATCACACCAGCTCAGGAGTAACAGGAGACCTTCACAGTTTTGTAGCATTTTTTGACTTGAGTCATCCCCTCAGCTAGGCTCTGACAAGGAGGTATCTGTACCACTGTGTCCCTCTCTACCCTTTCTGCTCCCTTGGGCTGGGTTTACGGAAGAAATCTGGTGTGGGGCTTTGCTTCCTTTCTTAGTTGGTGGCAAATGAAGAGAGGAAGAAGCAACCTTGGTTACACTGGAGCTGGATTCTTAGTCTCGGCTGCATCCATTTGCAGTGAGCACACAGGGAGCTTGTGGTTTCACACTGCATGTGTCTCCTCAAAGGCTAAGGTGAACTAAAGGCTGAGAGAGGCCACAGTTACAGGGTAAGAAGGAGAAAGAGTTTTACAAATTCTGTGGAAAGGGCCCTACAAAGCTCCTTCCTCTTCTCAAGGCTGGTGGTTTGTGGCGTGTGAGGAAGTTTTGCCTCGTTATAAGGGTGTTGGTGCTGAATGTGCAATGTCTGCTGTCCTAGCCTGGACAGTAATGAGTGCTAACTTGGCCGCTCCCGTGGGCAGATTTGCTGGGATCACATGGTTTCAGCTAAATAAGAAGTTCTCTGCTAGTTGGGAGAGCAGTTATTCATGTTGCGGAGTGGCTTATGGGGGAATGATAGGTAGTACTTCTGATATGCTCTACAGCTACTTATACCTCCTCTATCTCCAGGTCTGCTCTCTAGAGAGATTTCGCTCCCTGCAAGACAAGCTGGTGCTCTTGGATGAAGCTGTGGCAGGGAACGATGGGAATGTCATTACAGCTGTGAGTCCTGCTGGGGCAATATAGGGCTAAGACTTCCATGGTGACACCACAGAGGGAGCTTGTGTGAATGCAGTCAGTTGGCCACCTGGTCTTGCAAGATGGGGTGTTATTCTTTACTTAAAACCAAGAAGTTATTGAAAAGTGGTGAAGCTTAAGACTGAGAAGTTCCATATTCTTGCTGGCTTTCTGATGCTCCACAGAATTCATGCCAGGTTAATAACAAGGAACCTGATCCTTCAGCCTTGTAGACCTTTGCAGCAACTTCTTGATGGCTGAAGTTAATCTGTTCATTGCAGCACAGAAGATTTGAGAGACCTCTCCAGTTTATTTGGCTTCTAAAGCATCAGGCAGCAAATGGGACCCTCAGAGCTTTCCTCATCCATGTCCTTTAAGCCCTTGGATCTCTCACGGAAAGGATTTTCTTTGTAAATCTTGGTCTCACTTTTCTAAGCTCCAGCGCAGGAGCTTAGGCAGGCATCCAGGCAGCTGTGTCCCTGGCTCACTGCTTGTCCCATGTCTAGTGGGTAGCAGAATTCAGTTCAGAGCTGTGTCTTCAGAGGCCCTTTGCAAAAGCTTCCACAGGCCTTGACCAGTTTGCTGTCTGTCTTGATTCTGGTGAAGGCTGGTCTGGTCAGCTAAGAACTGCCTCTCTGTGCTCACAGGTCCTGATATTCCTGAAGCGGACACTAAGGAGGGGTAAGTGTGACTGGGGCCAGGGTTTCTATAGTGTGTCAATTAAGGGCAGAGGGGATAGTTCTTTCACTGGGTGCAAGTCACGAAGAGAAGATCTGGCATATTGCTGTTTTACTGAGCATTAAATATTTTTGCAGCAAGTGTAACATGGGAGGGGAGATGGTGATGCCTGTAAAGGCCCCAAAGAGGAGCTTTAAGCAGTGGTAGTGATGGGGTGAATGAAAATGAATCTATAGGAGTAGCACACTGCTGTGAATTCAGGTGAATGGGCTCTTGTTCTGAGCTCTTTCCTTTAAGATTGTGCTTTGAGACGTGATAAGGTGGTTGAATCCTGCCAATGGCTTGCAACTCTATGCACCATGCTTAGCCCACTCTAGCTTGGTACTGCTAACTTACTTTACCCACCTGTATGTATCTCTTTTCCTGCAGAGATTTTGTTTCGGGAGCTGGAGGTGCGGCAGGTAGCCTTGTGTCATCTGATCCATTTCCTCAAAGAGTCGGGTGAGCAGAAGATGCTTCTGGATCTGCTGAGGTGAGGCTCTTGCCCAGCTTTGTGGTGGGGCTAAGCATGCTCATAGGAACCTGCCTCCAAGTTAATACCTGCTCATTCCCTTTTGCAGGTTCCTAGACCGGACTGAGGAAGTTGCTGTGAGTATTCCCAGGAGCAGAAGCTCCCTTTCCTCAGTGCAGAGGGAGTACAGTGGGTAGGGGGAGGCAGGCTGCAGGGTGTCTCATAGTCAGGCAAGAGATTTGCATCCCCATTTTGCCCTCTGGAGTCATTTGTCTCCCAAATCTGTGAGATTTGCTTCTTTTCCCCTCCTTCCAGCTGTCCCAGTACCGGGAACATTTGAACATCCAGGATGTAGAAAAAAGGAGGGAATTTCTGAAAGGCTGCATTGGGTAAGAAAAAATGCAAGAGGGTGGGAGGGATGTGGATGCTTTACAGAAGGTGGTAGTAAGAAAATCAGATCTCTGTCCCAGTGCCACAGCTTATGTATTTTGAGAGCTGATGTTGGTTTTGCCTCAGTGGGAGTGGGGTGTTATGGACGCAATGTAGACCAGAGAGGAAGAATTTGTAGTGATCAGTAGTCCAGCAGCTTTTGATGCTTACTTGGAGACAAAGATGCTTCAGGGACCTTCTGATCATTGACCCTTCAGGTTGTGAAGGATGAAAGCTCAGGTGCCTAAACACTTAAAGAAATGGGTAGCACTAGCTTTAGGGTGTTCTGTGAGAGATGCCACATAATTTTTCCTTCTCTGGAGCCTGTCTAGAAGAGAGCCAGTTGGAGAGGGCAACGAGGCAGGAACCACTCAGGTTGAGGAGAATGGGAGGTGTTCTCTACATCTCTGCCGGTGGGGAGCATGTTTGGTAGAGAAGAGCATCCTTCTAAGTGTACTGTGTTAAGAGCTGCTGACAGTGTCTCCTTCCTGTGTGTCTGGCTAGGCTGCCATTTTCAGCTGAGGATACCTCCCACATCCAAGACCATTATACCCTGTTGGAGCGACAGATCATCATTGAGGTATGAAATCTTCCTTGCTGGTCGGGAGGTGATTGGGACTCGCTGTGAGATCTCTGTCTGTCCCTGATTTATACCACTTTGAATCTAACCAGCCTACCCTGGCTACTGTAGTTTAACTGCTATCCAAGCTGCTGTGCCAGGCACATGTGAAATACCAGACCTAAGACTTCATGGCATGTTGAAGCTGTGCGTGAGCCTTGCTATCACAACACTCTCCCCAGGTCTTTACCCCGCAGCTGGGTTGGGCAGTTGTCCTGGCTCATGTTCAGCCTTTCTGTTTTCCTGTTTCCACAGGCCAATGATCGGCGCTTGGAGGCAGCTGGGCAGTCAGAGATATTTCAGAAATATCCTCGCAAAGCTTCAATTCTCAACATGCCACTAGTGACCACCCTCTTCTATTCCTGTTTCTACCACTACACAGAGGCTGAGGTGAGAATGATGTGGGAGAAGAGAAGGGTTACATCCCATCCGTGTAGCCCTCAATATGTGGGGTGGTTAAACTGGGACACATTAAGGAAAGAAGGGGATGGAGGTCACATTTCATCCTGCCGACAGATCTGGAAGAGCCCAGTTCCCCTTGTCCATCTGGGACCAGTTTGGAGTTTTATGCTCTAAGATGGGACATTCAACCTGGGACAGCCTGTCAGGGACCTGCCTCCTAGAAACAGCTGTCTTTTACTTCTGGCTCCAAGGAGTCAGAATTGGCCCTTCTTCCCATGAGGCCAACGTGTGTGATACAGGTCTTGGAAGTGCTGGTGGTCCACCAGGTACAGGTATAGGGGAAACCAAACTGGAGAGCTAATGGGGTGGCATAGTTGCTTTCTTCTGCCAGCTATTCCTCCTGTGGCACTGACATGAGCAAAAAGCAGTAGAAACTTAGGGAGATTCTACCCTGTGCAAGGCAAATGCCTTACAACAGGTGTCTGGACCTCTCCCGTGGCCTTTCTTGCTGAGTTTACACTGACTTGTCTGCTCTCTGTAGGGAACATTCAGCAGCCCGACTAACCTGAAGAAAACATTTAAGGTACGTGAATCTCCTGCTGTTGTGGCAGCACTAGCTGAAAATGCAGGCAGCCGAATTGTATTTAGTGAGGGAGCTGGCCAGGAGGAGTTTGAGGGGCTCAGCACTGAGATATGGAGGGGGGCATGGCATTCTCCTTGAGCAGGGCCATTCTAGAGGCTTAGAAAGGCAAGTGGGGAGCCATGTGGAGGCTTTCACTGAGTGTACCCTGGCTGCAGCAGCACTTGGAAATCTCTGCTTCCTGCTCTCTACAGTGCTGGCCCTGGCCTCAGGCAGCATCTCACCTCCTTACCTGGCTATTGGTGTGGGTCCTGACAGGGCTGGGGGCAGATGCCATTCCTGTCCAACCCACCCAGGCCTTCTGAGCTGTGCTAGTGCTCTGACTGCAGCTTTCTGCCTTGCAGATTCCTGATAAGCAGTATGTGCTGACTGCCCTGGCTGCCCGTGCCAAGCTGCGAGCCTGGGACGATGTGGACGCCCTCTTTACCACCAAGGTGAGCTGCGGAAGGTCTTGCTGGGGACTCAGTTCCAAGTTCTGATATCCAGTACTGATAGCTGGCTTGTTCTGGAGTTACCAGACAGACTTGTTTTATTTCAGCAGAGCCCAGCACCTCTGCTGCAGAGTGTTGTGATATGTTCCTCCTCTTCCTGCGTAAGACCTCTGCTGGGCCTGGCTTGGCTGCAGCAGCAAGGTCAGAGAAGGGGGCTGCCCTCATGCTTTGTCACCAAAGGGTTTGCTGCCATCCTATGCCCAGCCACTGCGTGAAAGGCTCTGCCAGTGGTGCATGTGGTGGCTGGTGGTGTACCTTGCTGGCACCAAGGGAAAACATTTTCTCGTGGATGGAGGGATTGCCCTTTAGGATTAACGTAGGGTTTGGCTCTCATTTCAGAACTGGCTGGGATACACCAAGAAGAAGGCACCTATTGGCTTCCATCGGGTGGTGGAGATCTTGCAGAGGAACAGTGCTCCTGTGCAGGTGTGCAAGGAATTGCTGCTTATGTCCCCCTGCTCTTTTTTGGGATTTGAGGTGTGAATGATTCCCCAAGGGAGCTGCTTCCTAGCTGGGAGTGGGAGAACAGCTTGTCGAGCTGCTGGAGGGCACAGCCCTCAGCTGAGTGACCTGTGCATTCACAGGATGGGTGGGTGGTAGTGAGGGCTCAGTCCTGGGTCTGACTGCAAGAGGGACAGCAGACCGAGAGCAGTGTGGCAGCTTTCTCCTCGCAGTGCATTGCCACCTTTGCTTGCTACATGAGCTATTCTTAGGCTTAATCTGGCTGGCAATGGCTAACCCAATCTATAGGAATGAGGTAGCCTATGATTCTGACCTTTGTGAACAAAATTTTACTGCCTCTGGGGTCCTGAGCTGTCTTGTCCTCATTACTTATTGCCGTGGGAAGGAAGGGGTCAAGTCTGCGACCAGCTATCTTGAAAGGCTTTGTGACTGCGGTGAGATAACGAGGCAGGATGTACCTGCAGAATAGAGCTGAGATGCTCTTCCTTCCCTCACAGGTGCTGCAGGAATATGTGCGCCTGGTGGAGGATGTGGAGACACGGTTGAACCTCGCCACCAAATACAAGTGCCATGATGTTGTCATTGAGGTAGGTCCCTGCTGCATGTGTGAAGACATGGGACAAGAGCCTGCTTTTTCTCCCTGGCTTTCCTGCTCTGCTGTGAGCCCCTGTTGGCATGTGTCTGTGCAGTTTGTTTACTGCTGTGGCCTGGGAGCAGTGATACAGTTCCCAGTGGAAGCCAAGTGAGCCACGAGAGTGGCTTCTACCATTTGTGCTGTGGAATTGTGTTGTGGTGGGAACTTGAGGGGCAATTGAAGAGTTGCCCTGCTCATCTACAGGGCACCATCTGTCTATGGAAGTGTCCTCTCCACTCAGCTGGGTACTGGTTTTGCTGTTTATCTAGACGTATAGAGATCTGAAGGATCGCATCCAGCTGACAGCGTATAAATGCAAGGTGGAGCGAGGCTCTGCAGATGAAGAGAAGATAAACAGCATTCTCAACAACATGGTAAGAAATGCCTACTTTTTCTTCCAGAGACTCTCATCAGAAATGGCCATAGATCAGGTGTAAGGGCATGGCTGTCCTACATGCTTTTTATCCCTGCTGGGAAACTATTCTTGTGTTTGGGGTTGCATTCAGTGTAGGAATGAAGGGTGAAACTGATGGAAGTAGCACCTCTGGACATAGTTGTCCTTATCAGGGATTGAGAGTCGTTAACTTGGCCCCTGAGGAATCTGTGTTCAGCACTGACGTTGGCCATGTCTTGTTCTCTCTTTTAGCAAATCCGATGGAAGAACTGAGCACCTGGGAAGCAGCCTGCTTGGCCTTTGCCTTGCCAGTGAAAGAGGAAACTGCAAAACCCAGTCCAGTGCCGGCAGAGCAACTGTTACTACTCATTGCATGATCAATGTTCACCAGTGACAGTGAGTGCCCGTGGCTTGTGGGACAGTGGTATTCAGGCTGGTTGAAAGCAGCTGCTCCAGTGTAGCCAGCAAAACCATGGTACTGATCCACCAGGGTTGATTCTTTTTGGAATCTAATTTCCTTTGAGTTGGCTATAAGCCAAGCTGTAAGCTTTTGTTTATGGAGGGATGTTGCTGGGCACAGGAAGGTTACATTTGCCCTGGGTGGTGCCTGGGCCTATTCTCACGAGAGGAACAGGTCCCTCACACTCATGGGTATCCCCACCAGACAATGCTGACCAGTCCCTGTAACACTCAAGCTGGCTTGGGCATCACCCAGTCAAGGCTCTGGCTGGAGGGAAGCCCACTAGAGCGTGTTCTCCCTACATCAAAGGGTGTGTTGGGGGAAAGGACCAGCTGCACCACAGAGCTCATATTTATTTTGGTTGGTATGTTCTGGCTCACCCTGGGAAAAGAGGTGGTGTATGAACTCCTGCAGAGAGCCAGGACAGCAGCTTCTGCCAGTATCCTTGTGCGGGCACTCTGCAGCTCTGGGAAGATCCATTTTTGAGGGAAGAATAGGCACCCAGCGTGGAGCTGGTCAGAGCCCTGCTGGGTTGGGTGGAGAGCAAGGAGGGACCCTTCTCAGTTGGAACAAACCTGCTGGCCCCAGCAGCAATTTTGTCTTGAGTGTGTTATGCCAGGAAGGATTGAATTGCACTTCCTCAGAAACACAAGTCCTCAAGCAACTGCTGGCTTCATCCTTCCAGACCTCACTTCAGTTCCTTAAATAAAGCTGTCTCTTTCTCCTTGGGCTGTTTATTTCCTTCCCTCACTGAGCACTCTGTGACTTTGTGTGCTAATCCTGAGCAATTTATCACACCTCCCACAAAGTGAGTATGCAGGGTGTTTTCTCATGTCCTGAAAAGCACAGTACGTGTCACCATGGAGTGGCTTTGCTTGCAGTAGTACATTACTTCACACCTTCAATGCCATCAGCACAGATAAATGAATTGTAATGTTGTAGGAGAGTTTGCTGCCGCAGGGATGGTCACGCAAAGGTGAAGGTTACCTGTGGTGAGAGAGCAGTCTGAGGGCAGGTTTGGGTTCCAGCCTCCCCGCTGCACTGTGCACTCAGGGTTTTTTCTGTGGTGTGGGTTTTTTCTTGTTTGTTTGTTTGGAGTTTTTGTTTGTTGTTTTTCCTCACAGAATCTTTTATGTTGGAAGGGATCTCTTGATCATCTAGTCCAATCCTGTTCAAGCAGGGTCACCTGGAACAGGCAGACCAGGACTGTGTCTATTTGGGTTTTCAGTATCTCCACAGCTGGAGATGACTCAGCTTCTCCGGGCAAGCCGTTCCTGAATTTGACCACCTTCACAATGAAAAGGTGTTTTATTGTTTTCAGATAGACTCTAGTGTTTCAGTTTGTGCCCACTGACTCTTGTTGTCAGTGAGTACTGCTGAAAAGAGTCTGGGTCCCTTTTCTTCATTTGCACTCATTGGATACTTAATTGATAAGTCCCCCCTGAGCCTTTTACAGGTTGGAGATGCTCCAGTATCTATATTTCCATCAGGTGCCCTAAGAGTCTGAGTGAGTGCTCCCCAGCCCGGGCCTGGAAGTGGGACTGCACTTCTGTGGACTTCTAACTGCACTTTTTTTCATAGCACTTCAGGCAGAACTCACTAAATAATGTTTTTCTGCCAAAAATATTAAAGGTATGGAAACTCCACCTTTTTATTGGGAAGTAGAGAATGCTGTTGTAAAAAATATATTTATTTTGTTGGAAATACACCATCCACCAAACTTTAATTTAGTTGTTTGCTTCTATTTACCAGTCCCATCTGAGTGTAGTGGAGACATTAACCCTGTTATTTGAATGCTGGCTAGTTTAAAGCCTGTGTCAGTTCAGTCCCCCTCATTTTTGTGGCTCTTCCAAACACTCCTAGTCATTTGCCAAGAGCCTGGTTGGTGACTGACACTCCGGGTGGTTAAATATTCACCCAACAGAGAAAACATCTCCCCAAATGAGTGGCAGTGCTGAAATGAAGATGTCCCTCTCCTTATTTTATGGCTGCAGGGTCAGTCATAGCAGCCGAGCTTCTTGCAGGGCTCTGAACACCCATCCAGTAAAGGAGATCAGCCTGCCTCATTGCAGCAACCGGTCGCTTGCAAACTGTCAGCTACCCCATAAACTCATACAAAACACGACAAGTAGGGAGGATGGTCCTCCAGGGAGATGCTTGGGACAATAAAATCCTCTTTCTAATCATCTCAGGGCATAGAGGAAGCAGGGATTATTAAATGGCTTTTTATAGGTCTTGAAACCCAGCCAGATCCCAAGGCTCGGTTGTTTCTGCTAAAGGCTTTAAAACAGCCTCATGAACTGGGGCCAGACAGCTGGAGTGCTGTGCATGTTTGCTTCTGGCAGAGAGGCTGCCTGCTGCGTGGAGCTCTGCTGCTGCCCTTTGCCATGCGGGAACCGTGGTGGGCAGCGACCAAAGTCCCTCTGTGCCACTTTGGGCAGGCAGCCAGCGGTCTCAGCCTGGGAGCGGTGGTTTGTGTTCCACTTGCATGTGGCAGAGCACAGGTAACCACACTGCCAGTGCCCAGAGGTGCTGGTTCTGTGGGCATTTGAGTCCCTTTCTCCTTGCCATCGCAGCAGGCCTGCAGAAGCAGGGGCTCACATGCTTTTATGACAATGCTCAGCTGGTGGCCTGTGTGGACATTGTGTTCCTCTGTTGCCTCCTGTCACATGTGCCATCTGTCTGCTCAGTCATTCAGCCTGCCATTGCTAAACCCTGTGTTGTGCACAGCCTCGTCACTGCCATTCCTCTCCTCAGGTAAAGCGGACCACATCATTTCAGAGCCTGGTCGTGCTACTGTTTAGGACAAGCATAGAGCACATGCTCTGGCCGAGCCAGAGCCATGCAGGAGCACAGCTCGTATTGCCCCTCACAATCTTATTGTGAAATGTCATTGCAAACCTTGTCATGGTTGGTCACTTCCCCAACTTCCCAACTGCTGGAGTCACAGGTACAGTTTAGTCTCAGCTTCCTGTTTGTCTAGAGGAAGTGGTAGACTTCGTGGCTATAAACCTGAAAACATGATCAAAAGGAGTCAAGGGAGCTCCAGACAAAACACAATGCTGGCATTGAAACCCCACTCTGGCCAGGGCCTCAGATTATCACTGCAAGATAACCTGTCATGAGATAGCGCAGGAAACAAGGTGCAAAGAAGCAGCCTGCAGTCTCCATGGTCGAAAAAGCAAACCCAGTGCATCAGGTTTCACCTTAAGCTGTTGCCGTAACTCTCCCAAGGGCTCTGAGTGGAGGAATATGAGCTGTACCCCCTGCTCCTGACCCCTGGGGGTGCCCAGCCTCTGTGGTCAGCCCAGTCCTGGCCATCTGCTGAGGTGACCAGTGAGGGGCCAAATATGACGCTGCTCTTCATGCCATGGGTGAGGCTGTTTACTGGCAAAAGGTTCACAGATCCTGCAAAGGATAACTGCTTCCTCCTTACCAGATGAACCTAGTTTTTCCCCCATCAGCTAAATCTGGGTGATGCTGGCTGTTGATTGATGGGCTGAGGGAGAGCAGACACGTAGTGGGGAACCAGCTGAGGAGATGAGAAGAGGAAGGAGAGACCTTGCTTGAGGGAATGTGCCTGCAGTGGGGAGGGACCCGGACCTCAATATGTTCCTGCACCACTGCATTTGTGGTATGACCTACGTGCATTGGGGGAGAAAGTGCAAGTGATGACTTTTACACTGCACCTTTTTTCTTCGTTCTTTTTTTTCTTTAAAAAGACCACTACATGGCAAAATTAAGAACCCTGCTGCAGCCATCTCTCCACTGGAAGCGTTAACACCCATGGACAATTTTAGCACAAGTCAATGGGGGTCAATCAAACAGGAAGCACCTTTCTGGCTGTTTAAGATGGCTGTTGGAAAGAAGTCATCATAAGAACCGTTAATGGGATGAATCCCAGCAGCCGTTGACTGACCCATGGATGGTGCGGTGGGGCATTCCCTGCGGCTTCCTCTGAGTTTCCTTCACTCAGGGCCTTAAGACTCCACGGTCCCATCCGTGCTGCGTGGCCACCTGCTCCGGCGCCGCGCAGCCCGGGAGCCTCCCTTCCCAGCGCCGGTGCTGCCCACGCTGGCTGCCCCGCTCTCGGGCTGCACAGCTCCTCTGCCACAGTGCCACCGTGAGGCCGCAGTGCCAGGGCCCCGCACAGAAGCCTGTCGGTGAGTGGGGGGCGAAGGGGACAGTCCCAGGGTGCTGCGAGCCCCTGCTGCTGTGCAGGCAACCTGCCCTGCGCTGCCCGAGGTAAAAGTTCTTTTTTCACTTAAAGTTGGTGGCACTTCTTCTAAGGAGTCATGCGCTATGGTTTCCCTGGCTGTATGACTCAAGGCTGCGTCTGGGCTGGCCGTAATTTTGTTAGTTAGGAGTGCAGTGTGGGGGAAAAAACCCTCCGAGAGAAATCCTGCCCCTGCACAGCTAAAGCTGCAGTGGAAGTAAGGTGCACAGAAGGGTGTAGTCATACATGAGAAGTGGATGGGCAAAATGAGGCGCTACCCTGTTTCCTCCAAAATAAGACAGGGTCTTATATTAATTTTTGCTCCAAAAGATGCTTAACTTTTTATGTGCATAGTTGCTTGAACACTATTTAAATTGACTTTTAAAATGAACTGTAACTAGGGCTTATTTTTGGAGTAGGGTTTCTATTTTGAGCATCCTCAAAAATCCTGAAAAATCATGCTAGGGTTTATTTTCAGGGTGGGTCTTATTTTCGGCAAAACAGGCTATGTGTCTCCTTCACCAATTTTTCTGCTTAGAGCCCAAGGGTTGCCCTTTCTTTCAGGAGCACTGCTGTCCATGGACCTGCCACCTGTTTCTAGAGCTACCATTTCCCTGCATGAAACAATAGTAGCTCTGAGGTTAAATCAGTGAGCAGGAGCTGAGATACACTTTTTGAGCAAGAACATGGCCCAAAATATTTTTATTTTCCCTCAGGCTCAACTTCTGTTTCCATGGCTGTGCTGTTCCTATTGCTGGCTGCTACCCCCCTCCATCGCAATTTCATTACACATTTCTGTGTGCACTTGTAATTCTCATGTTGCTGAACACTCTTAAAGCAGCTACAGTGCTCGTCAGGCAGTGATGGCAACATGGTTCTATGACTTTACATGCAGCCTGTAAAAGAGTGCTGTTTACTCAATGAGAATGACCTACAGAAAATACTAGACTTGTTACTATTAACTTCAGTATCCCTCACCTAAAATGATTCTAGATTAGAGGTTTCAAATAAACCAGCTCTGACTGATTGCCTGTGCAATTCCTCACAGGAGTGTGAGATAAGGATATCTCTTCACATCTGTATGCACACTGGTAATTAACATTTGATTTTGTTTGTCCTGCAGGGAAGAGTCGATACTGAATGGCTGGTGGCCTTTTTCTACACAGCCATGAACAGCAGCCTGTGGCAGGGTCTGCCTCACCAGAAGGCACTGGAGTTACTCTGTTTTCCTGAATGCTGCCCCATCTGTGCAGAGCAGAAAACTTCCTGCCCAGTTTATGTGCAAGAATTTTGTCAGCAAAGGTTTTGCCTCTTCAGTGACTCAAGAGGAGTAAGTAAAGGGTTAAACGATGAGGTACTGCTTGTCCAGGCTTCCTCTTTGCACTGAAATTTGCCTCATCCCACAGCTGAAGCATGGGTTGTCTTGCTATGTTGGATGCTGAACTGCGTGTTGCCCTTAAGACCACACACCTGCGAGAGAAGGTTGCCTTACATGATATATTAGCAATAAAAGACCTGGACTACCCTGCATTATTTTGTTCCTGGTTCCTGTTTGGCTAGTTATCAGGGTTGTCGGAAGCCACTGATCAGGACTGGGGCACTGGGTGAATAAAAAGAAATTCCTATGGGAATATCCAGAGAGGACAGTTCTTATAGGTAATGAACTTATGGCAGATCATGGACTAGACTATTAAGGATGTTAAGTCAGGGGAATAGTGCTTGACGGAAAGGACTCCTGCTTTTGCAGGGTTGTTCTAGAGCTATTAGGCTCAGTTTCGCTCCGCATGGCAAAGTAATGTCTGAAACACTTTAGATTCAAATCTCTGAGTCTGATTGTTTCTCAGAGATCCAAGAAAGAGACTCATAGTCAGACTCTGAAGAAAACCATTATTTGATAAATTATTAACAAGCTGGTTTGGACTGTTATTACCCATAAATGTTTCTACTTGTTTCCTCTTCCCAGAACCTTCCCCTGGTTTGACCTGACAGCTGCACAAGTGAGAGAGTCTCCCTTTAGCCAGCTGCTAGAAAAAAGTGAGTTTGTCCAGTGCCATCTTGCTCTACCACATCAAGCATCCTCTGGAGACTGGCCTATAAAGCAATGTGTGCTGGTCAGCACCAAGACATCTCTTACTTCAGCTGTAGTGGAGCCTGGTGTGACAATAGATGATGAGTCTCTATTCTCCACAACTGCTTCTGTCATTTTCTCAAAAACTCCAGAGGAAACTGCTGACTATGATTCTAAGTCCACATAAACTATAACAAAGCCCAAGGCAAAATGCTTTGCTGAGCTCTCATCCCAACTCCACCATGGGACTGAGTGGTGTAAAAACCAGCACTGTTCACTCCCAGACTCTTTAAAATATTCCAGCCAATAACCCTATGTACACACTTGCTTCTACAAGTTTCACTCTCTAGACGTGCTCAGCAAGCTTGTTTCTTCCTGACTGCTAGAGTCTTATTTTATTCTGACTTTGGTTATTACATAGTCATCTTGGCCTACAGACTGCTTCAGTTTCACTGGGTTTCTGTTGCAGTCTCGATAGAAACTGAATTACAAACCCAAATCGCAGTTATTTCATAGTGGCTACAGCTTTGGCATAAAGTACTAAACAGGATTGGACCCAGGGGATTTTTGTTTGTTTATGTGTTGTGTTTTGTTTTGTTTTTTTACATGGAGGATCTTGAGGATGCTGTTGATGGCAGATGAAATACTAATGACTTAGTCATGAGCACTCTTTTTGTTGAGCCAGGCTTTAATCAGCACTTATTCATACTTCCTTGCTGGTGGTGATGCACCCCCCCACCACCACACCACAGACTACACGATACTTCTTTCAAGGAAAAAGGAGGTAACTGGATGTTCTGTCTGAATCCACCCTGGACAAAGCATTTTTTTATTCCTTAAATACTCTCGTTCGGCTTACAGTATTTTCTTGTACTTCCTGCTGTCATCTATCATGTGTTTCAGTACTGTTTATTATGATAAACCACGGCCTGGGTTTGTCTCGCAGGAAATAAGTTCTGTGGTGAGGCCAGGGATTAGTTGTGCATGTTGTAAATAGGCCTCTCGCTTAATTATGGTTACTGAGAGCAGCTGGCACCACACCTGTATACCAGTTATTGTATAGCCATTTATCTTATGTCTGGGCTTTACAGTGAGCCCAGTCAGCGGACACCAAAGCCTGGGAAGAATCTATTCACTTGGGCTACAGGGAAGTTGTTATCAATCATTGGTAATTAAAATATGTCTAAAAAAGGTCTATGATTGGTTTTTTTTGTCTTTTTAATCAACTGTGAAGCGGAAATGAAAGACAGACAGTGGTACAGTCTGATTTATAGCTTCTGCTTCACTTAGTTCCTGGAAGCAAATGGAGCATTGCAGAAAAGAGCCGATGTGGGGATGTATTTCTGCTTCACTTAGTTCACAATGTGGGGATGTATTTGCTGTCATCAAATAGCTAAAGCTGCAATGGTCTCTTCTCTAATCAGGAGAAGGTGGAACTGTGCCTCCTTGGACAAACTTCAAGGAAGTAAGGGTATATTCTGCTGTCCCTGCTGGGCTTCTTACAAAGGTGAAAGTGCTATGTGAGTCTCTAATCCTGCCTCCGGGTGCCCTGTGATATAGGGAGAGTGTCTGCTTCTACCTCTGTCTGGGCTGATTGCAAAGGAGGAACTGTACTATAGGGCTGGAGTCCTGCTTCTTGGACAAACTCTGAGAATGTGAGAGCATCTGCTTTCTTTCCTGATGGGGACTTTCGCTCCAGGAAGAGACCCATGTTGTCTCTGTATGGGAGGGCAATGGATCTGTTGAAGAGAGGCTCCTCAATTCCCAGCAAGTCTCGTATGTGTCGTGAAATCTCCTGAAATAGAAGACAAAATACCAGAAATTCTTATTTCATGGGGCAATAGCTAATACCATTCACTCTGTGTCAGAGCAGTAGGAAAAAGAACTGAATTTTGGAACAGTTTCACACTTGAAGTTGCAACCTGAGAGGGACCTGAAGCCACGAACCCCATGTGATGTTGTAAAAGCAGAGCAGACTGCTCATTCTCCAGATTTACTGTGCAGGATGACATCACATCTGGTCTCTTAGTGGCACAAATAACTCTGCTTTCATCTTTGTATTTGCAGAACAAACAAGTTACGGGTGAATGATCTGGAATCTATTCTGCCTAATGCAAAAACATTGTTGTTTCCTAAGGTATATTGTCAATCACGGAATCTACACACAGAAGATGCGAAGAACTAATTAGACCAGTAAGCCATATTTCTCATTAAGAAGATGATGGGTGACTGGCTGTCTAAGCCAGCTGGACTTCAACTGTCAGTGAACAGAGCCTTGCCATTGTTTTTAAAGTCACTTCTGAGAATGTAACCTTTTGATTTGACTGCAGCTTCAAAATACAGTTCAGGAGGTTTTACTGATCTCTCACAGCGTTTGCTCAAAACCTTCCCCCAACTTTGGCTTGACTCTCAAGAGCAGTACCCTGCTTTGTGTGATATCAAAAGAACACCAGACTAGTATCTTCAGTGGCTTTTGATAGTTAAAATACCAGTTCAGTGGAATTAAAACCAGTAGTAACTTCACTTGGCCATGCTACCTATCTTCCACATAATTCACCGTCGTTCTCTGCAAAACTGCCACTTCCCCTAAATTGCAAAAAGTTTCCCTCTCACTGAGCTGATGCTATCACATTTATTTCTATAGTAACTATCTCAGTTTCAACTGTTTGCTGCCTTTTGTTGATATTTCATGTTGGGAAAGTAATGTACTCAGGATCGTGGCCTTAGCTTTGCACCTGCTCTAGTACACATTTCCTGAAAGAACCAAAGGGCCTCATCCTGCCCAGAGCTCTGCACGCCTGGATTCTATCAGAGTGAAGGTCTCTAAACCACAAATAACTGGCAGGATAGGGCATGATCTTCAAGAACAACTAGCAACTAGGTTCCACTGAAGTCTGTGAGGTGTTCCAAATTCACTTGCAAGCTTTGGGAAACATTAGAGTCTTATTTTCAAACTGGCTGCAGCATGCTGGCTATTGCTTATCTTAGCCCTGAGGAATTTCAGTTTCTACAGAAGGAAGAATGGGTTACAGGTGATATGTCTAACCCATGGCTTAGTGTTTCCTCAGCAGTTAGACTACCACCATACATATTCCCTATATCCCAACGTGAGACTGAGGCTCATACAGCCTTATAAAATTCTTGCCATGTTTGGTAAGTGCAAATGACTACGAAGGCTGTATCTTGCTTGTATTAAAAATACTTTTGAAGGGTCCGAAAAACAGCTGAGATTGTGCAGCCAGACAGAACTGCAGTGAAATTGCTTTTTGGCACTCCGGAATAAAACAAACAGTGCCCATACCCTAGCCACTGGAGCATAAAGATTTTTCTTGTTTTCCTGGTTATCTGAAATTCTACTTTGTGTCCTCTAGGGAAGGCAACTTTAAATCATGATATGAAACAAATTATTTGGCTCTGTAAATGCAGCCCCATGTTCCTCTGTGGTTTCCATTAGAGAGGGGAAGTCAACTTCCTTACTTTCTGAAGCTTTGGAAAGCTACACTTCAGTCTAGTTAGCTTAACTGTCAGTGTTTGTTAAAGAAAAGATGTAGATTCAAAAGGAAAATTACCAATTAAATGTGTATAAAATGAGGAAGAGACAGATATGCTGTTTGTGTTCAACAAAGTGTGAAACAAGTAAGTAATAAGGAGTTGCCATGCTGCTGCTTGAGATTGGTGGCTCAACTGCTGCAGGTTAAACTTGACTAGATTTTTAGAAGTTCTACAAATCAGTAAGGGGAAAACGACGGTAAAGAAAATTACTGAAAATAAATTCTGAGGGATATCTAAGAAAGGTGCATGCATCTCAGTAAGCAATTTCATGGGGCAAGAGGAGCACCATGGGCTTAAAGAAAGGCCAAGCACTTCTGATGCACTCGTGGTGTCCCAGAGAGGAAGGCCACAATCTCCAGCCAACTAAGGATTTATACTTGAAAACACTCAGGAAATATAAGTGTTTGGCTGAACAAATCTGGTTGCTGAGGTTCAGGCTCCCTCTTAGAACAAGCAATCCGCCCGGCGGACGGGCTGCGGCCCAGCTTGCTTGCAAGCAGCCAGGGGCAGAGCTGGGCTCCGAGGGGCTGGGGAGGGGGCTCCGGGACCCGCAGCCGCCCGCACCTGCATGTGGCCGAAGTCTGTGACGCCCATGGCGGGCAGGTTGGAGCAGTTGGCGTGGATGAGGCGGCGGCCGGTGATGCCGTTGGCCCTGAAGCATTCCTGGGCAGAGAAGAGGCAGGAAAGGCGGGTGGGCTGCGGGTCGCCCTCGGCCGCTACCGCCCCGCCCGCCCTTCACACACACACGGAGGTCACGGCCGCCGGTTCGGGCGGTGCTGAGGGCGGGCGCGGGCGGTCCCGCACCTCGTACTGCGGGAAGCCGAGCTGCACCACCCACTCGGCCACCTCCTCGGCGCTCCAGGCCAGGAAGGGCCGGGCGGACCGCGGATCCCCCGCGCCCTCGTGCTCGACCCCCGGCGCCTCGGTCGCTCCCGGCCCCGCGGGCTCCGGCTCCATCGGAGCCGTCCCCGGGCGGCCACGGTAACGCGTCCTTGCGGGGCCCCGTTCTCATGGCAACCTCCACTTCCGGGAGGTGTACCCCGTTTTCCTTTCCGCCACCCCTTCGATGCTGTGAGCCTGCGAAACCGCCTGCGACCTGCGCGTGGTGGCTCTGCAGAACCACTCTTTGCTTGGCTGCGTTTCGATGGGGGAGGCTGAGGGATGAGCACCGAGGCACCACCCTCTCGCTTCTGCCTGGCTCGCACGCACCCGCTCGCTCCCACCGCCCCTTCCCTCGGGTGTTTCCGCCGGCGGTGGCCGCAACGCTTCGGCCCCGCTCGGCTCTTTCCGCCGCGCCGGCCGCCCGTTCAGCTCTGCCCATGTCGGGCGTGTTGGCCGCCGCCGCCGGCTCCCGCTTGGAGCCCCCGGCTGCCAGCGCGCCGGGCGGCCGCTCCGCGCCCCGGGACCCCTCAGGTACGGCCTTGGCAGGGGAGGGGGCAGCCGGGCCGTGGCGGGTAGCGGGAGCGGCTGCCCGGCTGCGCGCTTCCCACCCGGCGGCGGAAAGCGCTCGCAGCCCGGCCGGGATCCCTGAGGAGAACGCCCGGCGGCGGGCGGGCTGCGGGGCGCTGCCTGAGGGGAGGCTGCTGGCTCGAAGGCGCGTGTTTTGGCGTTGGCCTCGCAGCCCCGGAGAATGCGGCGAGTCTCTTTTCCGTGGTGGGATTCCCCGTGCCGCCCGGAGAACCCTCGTTTCCACGGTGGCATTTGCTTCGGTGACACACGGACAGCAGCATCGGGAGTTGGTCCTGGGCGAGCCCTGGCCGTACCGCCGGGCTGGCTGCCGATGCCATTCCCGGGCGCACCCTCCCGCAGCCGGGGGGACCCGAACCGCGAACCTGCCGCGAACAGCTGCGAGAGCTGGAACTTGTGCGTGCCCGGTTCACTGCCTTAATGCCATCAGACAGCGGGGCTGCGGAACGCGTACTGCAGTCATATGGGGACAGAGCTTTCCCAGAGTTCGGGAGACTCGGGGGAGATCAGGAGCCATTTTTATAGGCAGTTTCTTTCAGCAATGACCTAGGAATTTCCATCTCATCAGTGCCCTGTGGGAACCACTGCCTGATTGCTTTTTCCAGGGCTTTGTCAGCCCAGTTTTACATGATGAAATTTGGTCTTGTTCTGTCCTTCTAAAGCCAGGATTGGCAGTTCTGGAATGAACCCTGCTTCTGAGAGTGGTTCTGTGCTAAAAACATATGGGTTTTTGTTCTCCCTTTCCTAGGGTTGAGATGATTGAAAACCTTTGTTCTGCAAGGTGCTAGATACAGCTCATAACATGAAAAACTGGTTGGCACAACTCTTTGTTCCACAACCATGTGACCTTGTCAACATTTGAGTGCTGGCTGTAGTTTTTTTGTCCTGTCTGCATATTCTAAAGACCAAAATTTATTTCACTTTCTCTCCATATATTCTATTTCTTATTAGAAAATGAAGACTCAGCGCAAAAGACAGAGCCCACACATCAGCTGGTTGTTTCTTCAGAGTCCAGTACTTCTCGGACCGGGTAGGAAAATATTTTTGTGTATTGTAGCCCACATGCATGACAACCTGTTTGACCCCATGACCTCCTCTGCATAGCAGTTCATTCTATGCAGGTGAAGAGAAGGGACAGGAGACTGAATTGTCTGCTTTGGAACAGGACATATCAGAATTGGTATAGAAAGGGTTGTTTCTTAGAGGCTTAAGGTTGTCTTAAAGCTTGGGAAATGGTGAATTGTAGTTCATGGCTCAGCTATTCAAATCACAGAATCGTTCAGCTTGGAAGGAACCCTGCAACGTTTTGTAGTCCATTAAAACATCTAATAAACTTTCATCAGGAAACTGTATCCTGTCTGAAGGGCACTTTAATAATTAAGCATTCCTGCTGTCTATAATCCTGGTGGAAGCTGAACAAGAAAACACCTTTTACTGTTTTCTTGACAATGGTTTGAGTTTTTTCTTGTTTTCTGTGTAACTCCTCCATTAATGCTGATCAACTCTTTTATCAGATGTTTGGCTTGTTACTATTTGTTGGGCATCTTGTGCTTCTGGCCAAGTCATTGCATTGGTTACAAGCACTAATACTGTATACAGTGGAATTTCATTTGCCATCATACATTTGTTGCATGGGCTACAATTTCAGAAATGTATGAGTTAATTACATCAGACAGTAGATAAACCACAAGCTCATTCAAAAAGAGGCGGGGGAAAATTCCAGCAAAACAGCAAATCACCCTACTTCCTAAAACAGCAGTTTGATACCATCTTGGCTTGATGCTAATGGCATCTGTATCAGCCTTCTTGACTTCAAACGTGCCATCTAATTTTCTTTGAAGAGATTAACATAGACTGTGAGCAAAATGGCCCTAGTAGATGCAGGATACTTGTGAATGTTACCTGATAAATTTGTCTAAGTTAGATCTCCTTTGAAAGGGATGGGGGTGGTCCAAAAGCATTGTGTGAGGAGGAATTGACTGAACTTGGTCTTTGTAAATCTGCTTATAAAGCTTGTGTAGCGCTTCCTAGTCTTCCAGTGAGACTCTTGGGCTTCAGTGGTGTCTGGAAGAAAAATTTCCTGAGCTGTTAGCTTCTATGTTGATGGAGAGCCTTCTGAGCACATGTGTGCACCTATGGTAGCAAGTAACCAAATAGCCCTTCTAGGTGTGATCATGAAACTGCAAAGCTAAAAAGCACATGGGCTGGAAAACAATGGCAGTTTTTCCTGGGCTGACAGAGAAATTTTTACAGAGCACTCTGAGAGCTCTTCCTTTAAATCTGTGCCATCCAAGTGTCCCTCCTTGTTTTATATTGTCCATCTGCTGCCATTTTGTGTATCCTGGTATTCAGGTCATTTGAGTTGTTCTTGCAGATCTTCTGGTGTATTGTGCCATTTCTAGGAAACCGCACTGCTGAGAGAATTTAAGTAAGAAATGGCTTTATTTCTGGATAAAATCTGTACCCCCCTTAGGAGGGGGAAACAAAAGCTACATTTGCTTTTTTCTAGTCTTCTCTGTGGATGCAGCAGGAAATGTGCCTGAGTTGAGCTGTGTATGGGGTTTTTTAAATGATTTTTTAAACTACTGCACACTATACTGATAGTCTGCTCCCTAGCTAATGAGAATATTTCTCATTTCTGAAAGGAGTAATTTGAGGAAATACACATATTTTCCATTACTTCTCTGTTCTCATGTTTCTGACCCTTTAGACCAAGGCAGCTGAAATTTGTTTTATAGCACTATCAGAAGGCTTTGTTTTTCAAAAGAGCAAGTGTTTCTATTCTTATTAAAGACTAGGTTGCTTCCCATGGAAGTTTCACATATGAGAGTACAACAGAGGAGACTCTTCTGGCATCTGTCTGAGTTCGTTTGGGATGATAATGCTTTACAGCTATATTTTTTTCCCTGCTCCATACCTTTCTTTTTGTTCTGGCATGTCCTTCGCCTCTTGTCACAGTGCAGTATTTGCACCCCTTTGCTATTATTGTGCTGCCATTGTATGTCTTAGGGCTTGTTTGCCTGTGCAGCATATTTGAATATGGCAGGGAGACATGTGGGTGCTCCCTGTATCTTTTGGGATTGCTAACTGGTGGACAAAATGGGCCACTTCAATAGAGGGCATTTTCAGGCTGTCAGAACTGAATCCTTTCACTGATCCAGTTGACCTCTGATGGAATATGCAGATGTCATGTAGTAGCTGGCATAAAAGCAGTTGTCTTTTCTTGAGCAGAAAGGTTGCTACTGATTTCTGCACTTGGTATAGTGTTGGTGAGCTGGCATGCTGTGGGGAGAGTGCACTGAATTACTGCCATCTAAAGGACAGTAAATCTTGAGTATCTCACTGAAGTGGCTCCCTCTGGCTCACATGGAAGATGGTTATATGGAGATGAAGGCAGGACTGGGGTGCAAAGGACTCTTTGTGCATTGGTGGGTGCTCACCAGAAGCTTGTTCTCTTCAGTCTCTTTGAATTCAAGTTTTAGAGCAGAGTGATACCTCTGCTGGCTGTGCCTGGGGTGCAAGTCCTGAATTTTAGTGCTCTCTTCCTCTAAAAGGTCTCAGATTGGGTCAATCGTGAGTGTGGGCACAACAGAGGATTCGAAGGGAGGTGCTGGCACTTTGGAGGACCAGGAAGTTGAAGAAAAACTGCCCAAGCAAATCCAGTCTCTCAAAGAGGTAGGTGGGTGTTTCTTATGCCTGAAAGCAGGGAAAGAGGTGCAGCAAAAATTCTTCCACTCTACTGCTGTGCTTATGGCTATGGACTGAGGCTTTAAGGGTTGTGTTAGGACAAAAGCAGTTTTAAGGTAGATTCAGTTATATTTTTTTCTATACATTAATGGGAGGTAAATGTTATTGGTCTGATTTGCAAGATCCTTTTTGTGTCTTTGGGTAGTCCTCACTTCCCTGCAGTTTTTGGCTTACTAAGGCTTCACGGTTATTCTCACCTTCTGCCTCTTGTCTGGGGATTCTGGAAATTCCCTTCCTGCAGATTTATGGCAGAGGGAACTGAAAGTGACTCTGCCAGCTTTTGTTGTCTTTGGTGAGCCATCAGTTCGTTTGCCTTACAGATAAAGTCAGGAAAATCTGTGCAAGTGACACCCAGTTCAGGAGCTGTGAGTTTACATATACAAAGATAGAGGGCTGGCGCTAGTGAACACAGCAAATGACAGTTTGATTGTGGCTGTAGTAGGTACACACAGAGCTGAAAGGTTTCCCCTAGAGAGACTATGTCTTGGGAATTCTTTCCAAGAGTAGGCAGCTAAATCTGTAAGGCTGTTGCTTTGTTAAGAGGCAACAATTAACTCTGAGCAGATGCAAAGATGTGCCTGCCTAAGGACTCCTGGAGAGGCCAAGGGGTGTGTAATTTGTGAGACTGATGCAGAGTTTGACTTCAAAGTTCATTACTTTGGTGCTGTGGGGGGAATAATCCAGAGATGTGTCAGAGCCAGAGATGTGTCATTTTAACTAATAGAAACTTCTGCCGGGTCTGACTTGGCTTCAGAAAGATGTCTGAATTACGAACGAGTCATTTCAAATCCAGCTGGTGACTTTTTTACCACGATGGTCTTTGTGACAATGGTTCATATGTACTTTGTGCAGGAAGCTGCTGTTCGATTAACCAGCTACCATGTACCTCAAGGAGCAGGGGATATAGTCATGATTCAGTCAGATCACACTGGTGCTGTGGATATCCTTTCAGCTGAGCTGGAGACTGCTGACCTCCTTGGGGAGCAGAGGAAAGGTGAGTCCTGAAAGGAAAACACTTGCTGGGGCTACTTTTTAAGTGCCAGCCCTGGCTAGAGAAGAGCAGAGGCTGTCATGGAAATACTGCTAATGCCTTCTGGAAATTTGGGCTCCTGATTAGCGAGTGGGAAAACTTCACATCCAAGGCTTCTGGGAGCAGGCTTCAGAATGCAAAAACCTTACCAGAAATATCTTCACTGTTTTCAGATAATGGTTTGTCAGTAGTGAAAACTCAGGTGAGCCCATGATCTTTTCCCTTCTCAGCTCAGCCTCCCCCTCTGGCTCCACCCACCATGTGGACCACTGAGAAGACGAAGGAATTCAAAGCCAAGATGGGAAGGGAGAAAAATGGCCGGATGGTGGTGAAGCGAGGCGAGGTGGTGACAGTCCGTGTGCCAACTCATCCTGATGGGAAATGCATTTGTTGGGAGTTTGCTACAGATGACTACGACATTGGGTTTGGAGTCTATTTTGACTGGACTGCGGTTACTAGCACTGCCATTACTGTGCAGGTCAGCGAATCCAGTGATGAGGAGGATGAAGAGGAGGAGGAAGAAATTGAAGGTTAGTGCAGAGCTTATAAGGGTTAATTTGTGGTGCTTGTTGCCAAGCTATGAGAGTGTCTGCCAGATGCTGTAATTTCCATCTGCTTTGTTTACTCAGCCCACTTGTTATCTCTGCTGCCTTTTGGGTTCTTGGTTAGACTGTGATGAGAAAGCATTTAGCCCTTCCTGCTTCAGCATATGTCAATGGCTGTCCTTCTCCAAGAGTGTTCTTAAAATTGATTACATTGTAAAATAAAATCAGAACTCACTTGTTGAATTTCTAGCTGATAAAAGATTAGGCTCTGAAATATAACTGTTTTTCTTAGCTTCTCAGACTGAGGAATTTCTGGTGATGAGTAGGAGAAAAAAGGTTTTGTTCCTGGAGTTTTTTCCTTTGGTTGTTTTTTCCCCACAGTACATCAGTAGCTCTTGCTGACTGCATTTGAGAGAGCATTGCTACCTGTGTCTTTGTACTTGTGAAGCACACAGCAATGTTGCATGTTTTGTGGCTTCAGTGTATGTGTGACCAGTGTAGCTGTGGGGGGAGTGTGTGTCTGAAATTAATTTTGTGGGTTCTCCAAAGAGGGGTAGGTTTCTGTATAAGGAATCCTCTTGGAGAAGTGATTTGAGGACATAACACAGTGAGGTTACAGCTAAGGGCTCTCCCCACTTTCTTTGGCTTCAGATCTATATCACCAGACCACTGTTGTGTGTATGAAAGCAGTGAGGTGTCTAAAAGGTAAGTCCAGAGAGAGGAGACCAGGCTGGCAGGCAAGTGGAAACTGTCCCATCACTGTTTCCAAGGGAACTGATTCTGGGCATGTCCTTTGTCATGTTAAGTAAAGCTGGACTTTGTGACTATTATTTGCAGAAAGGTTGGAACAGACACTATGGGTAATGCTGTTATAGTTGCTCTTGCATGTAACTGCATGATTCTGCTGCATTCTGGTCTTGTTGATCTTTTTCTGGACTACCTAGTGCCTTACTGTCTCTGGCATACTTACTTGTCTTTTCTCTCCCACTCAGGCCTTGCCCCTGTTGGTGACGTGGAAAGGGGCTCCAAAAGCTATCTGCGGAACCGGTACGGAGAGATCATGCCCGTGTATCGGAGGAACAGCCATCGGGAGGTGCAGGCAGGCAGCCACGAGTACCCAGGCGAGGGCATCTACCTGCTGAAATTTGATAACTCCTACTCTCTCCTCCGCAATAAGACTCTATTCTTTCATGTCTATTACACTAGCTGAAGAAATGGGAAGGGGCAGGGATGGCAGGCAGGTGACAGTGGGTGTAGCAGGCTACCACCTGATGGGCACTGCTGTGTGACAGAACCAAGTCACAATTCTGCCAGCTTCTCTTCAGACACTAACTGGTTTCTCTCCACACCCTTCTTCCTGCTGTCCCAGTGGAGAAAAAGTAGTTGTGACTGCCTAGTTGTCCACAGGCAGCTGCTCTTTCTGTAAAACTTTGGGAGGTCTGCTCTGTGCAGGCAACAGGCTGGGCCTTCATGTCACGGCCAGTAAATGCCCAGAAGCTGGGTTCAGGTGGTCGTGGCTTCAATGTGTTGTGCTGGTACGAAATGAAGTTAAAAGGTTCTTGATCTGTTACTGTTTTGTGAATAACTTTTCCAACTCTCCTGCTGTATCTGCATCACTAGAGGGCAGCTGTCAGCTGCAGTGAGCCAAAAGCACAGCTGGCTTGTCACCTGGTGACTGCTAATCTCGTCACCTACCATCACTATGTGTACCCAGCAGCCAGTGCTTCCTGCACTGGTGTGGCTGGGGGTGCAGCCAGCCAGTGCCTGTCCATACTGCAGTGCCTGGACCACGGTACAGCAGGCAGACCCCAAATGGCTGTTGCTGCATGTTTGAACTGGGGATGCGGGGAGGGTGCTCACCTAGAAGCCCATTAGAAGGTTTTCCTACAGATTAAGAATTGGATGTTATACCTGTTTACTGCAGGGATATGTAGATGATTAAAACTTCAGTGACTACCAAAAGTTTTTTTTTTTTTTTTCTGTGATCCAGATGTGAAGCAGAAGAAATTACTTACTGCTGTGCTGAAAAAAATACACAAAGGTTGGAGTACAACCAATAAATATACAGGAAATGTTCCTTAGTAGCAGCATGTTGGCTCACTGGTATTGCTGCCAGCTGGATAATACCATATGTAGCACGGAAAAGGCTCCCCAGAGATGTGTAGCTTGTCAGCTGCTATTACTGTTGCAAAGGTATTGTTAGAAAAGAACATTTCTACTCAGAAACTCAAAAGGTGTGGGATTTAACCAATCCTTTCTGTGAACCAGAATCAGCAAGGCCATTGCTAATCCTGACCACATGGTAAAGGATGGAGTTCCTTGCCATGTTTTGGTGGCTAGCAATGGCATTAGTGATCACCTTCTGCTTAAGTACTGGCAGAGCTGAACTGAACAAGGATTAAGTTAATCCTTCAGAGATGAATTTTAAATCATGTTTATCTGTAACTGTTGTCTATTTTAATACTTTTAACTTGAAGTCATTCTCTTTTCTAAGAATACTGCTGTATTTACATTTTGATACCTCTTTGCAGAGACACAAAAAGGCTGTTTGCATGGTGATTCTAGTAGAGTTCTGAGTTTTATTTTTAAATCTCCCAGGGTAAAGCACATCTACTTGGTCCATTCCTTGTATTGAGAGAGAATGATGAACAAAATGATTTTGGGTACTTAAAGCCAAAGATTTCACTCTTGTAGGAGGGCCACATATTTCCTATTAAGGCTATATTGTAATGCTGTGCAATTTGCTCCCTATTCAAGCTCTTCTTTTAACTATTTCTCCTTATTTATTCACTGCCCCAGAGCACTTACTAGGTCAAAGTGGTAAGAGAGAGCAGTCAGTGTACCATAGAGCAGCCCAAGGTAGGAGCAGGAGGAACGGAAATGGAAGAATGCTGGTTGGAGCACAGTGGCTTTCTGGGTGAGCAGGCAGGGAGCAGAGTTGATCAGGGTAAGGACCAGAATTGTTGCTGTGTTGGGCCCTGAGATGGGGAGAAAACTTTCTCAAAAGAGAGAGAGAATGTGTGTATATCTGGGCAGGGGGGAAACTGCAAAGCTGCCTTATTCAAGCAGGGCAAACACAGGACAACCTTGCAGGGAGACAGAACAGTCGAGCTTGATATCTGTCAGAAGAAGATGATCTTTCATTTAGCAGCTTGGGGAGGACTATTCTTTCCTTTACCTTCTCTTGGGGGAGATGAAGAACCATCCTGTGGCCTTTGTACAGCACTTGAAACAAGCCTGAGCAACTTGGGTAGGGCGCTCTCCTTTTCTTTTTTTTTTTTTTTCTTGTAATCCTTTGTCTGTCGAGTTCCTAGACACTAAACAGAAGGTGGAAAAGACCCTTCAGTCTGACTACAATGTCAGCACTGTCCCACTCAATGGCTGCCTTTGGTCCTTTGCTGCGAGATCCACAGAACCCTGCATGCACTTGCTGGTTAATGTCTGATGCACTGTCTGGCACCCACTCCACTTTCTAATTAGGATTTATTTACAATGAAGGGAATTCTGACCCGTACATGCATTAGATATTCTAAAATTCTTGATATTTAGTTGCACGGCTTATTGCAGACTGGTGGGTTATCTCCACTAAAAAACTGTTTCCCTTATGGTGTGGCCTCCTTGTTTATAACAACTCACAGTTACTTCCCCCTCCTGTCTATCTGTTGCTTATATTAAGGTTGAAAATATATTTTGTCATGTTGTAAGAAGTTAACAATGCCTGCCTCAGAACCAGTTTTGATCACTCACTGCCATAAATAGTATGTGCCAGTTTTAAAGCCATTACTGGTTTTAGTGAAGATAAGGTGCGCTGTAGGTGGTAATCCTGTTGCTCAGTTTGAGCTTTCTGAACTGTGGACCAACCTTTAATAAGGCGCAGGTCACTTGTTTGGAACTGCGCTCGTCTCCTGGTCTCATTGCGTTAAGCCAACAGTAGCCCTGGGTATGGTATGTCATCCCCATCAGCATGTGCCCGGTCTGCAAATGCAGTGTGCCCACAGACAGCCCACTGCAGGGAACTGAAAGCAGTTGGGGTGTGTTATTTCACTGCATAAGTTTCCCAGAAGTATCTGGTATCTTTTATGAACACAGGATAGTTTTAGGCACAGAATATTTCATCTGCAGGAAACAGAAGCTTCAGACTTGTACAGGATTATTCCTTTTTTTGTTTGTGTTGTTTTTTAAATTTCCACATTACATGACTATTTTGTTTCTCAGGTATTCAGATAGCATTCATTCTCCAAGTGACATCTTCTCTTTGGAAGGATATAGTCTTTATTCGTTTTCTGATAAATCCAATAGCTTGGGTGTGTTGCCAGTGATTAACAGCAGCCATTCCCATTCAAAGTCAAACTCATAGTTGGCTCAAAGAAGTAATCTTATTTCTCATGCAACCTTTTTTTCAGTTTGGTGGGTCTTCTGGATTTCTATCAAATCCTGCCCGTTATTACTGTAATTGGAGGCCTTTGGAACTAGACCTTGGGTCTTAGAAAGAAAAATAAATTAAAAAGCCAGTTGCACAAAGGAAAATGCCTTCTTTGTTTCTGTGGAAGGAGGATTTTAGATAGGTTTTTCAAGTATATTTCTTCTCCCTATAAACTGTGTCTAGACGTTCAAAAAGCTAAATCAAGGAAGAAGCTTCTTTTGCATTTTGGGTTTGCTTTTATGAAAGCACTTTAAAAATTTTATTTTGAATATAATTTAGATCTAGAAATAAGATTTACATGTTCAGTCAGAGATATAAGACAGTCCTGTAGTGCAGGACTTGTATAAAAATTAGTTTGTATTATTGTTTATTTATAATATAACAATCTGGACATTTTTTTATGTCAAAGAAGGTCATAAGCTTTCCATTTCTCTTTTTTTTGTTTCCCTTTGAGTGTAATGTAGCAGCAGGAGTTTAAAATCAATGTGTTTTATTGAGGACAGAGAGTTAAAATTGCTTATATCGGGGACCACTTGTACTGATTTAATTTACAGTCCTCCAAACGGTGAGTAATATGGACTCTTGTTTCTGAAAGGTTATTGGTGTCAGATTTGGCTAGTTGCAAACTAACTGAGACCCACTTAATAGCTATGTAGATTATTATTGGTAATGAGATGTGTATGTGAACAGCTAAGATGAAGATGCATAGAAGAGCTTAGTTGTCTGCAGCTGCTAAGAAGTTGAGTCACTATGCAGCTGAATCTAAAAGATGGCCACATGCCTTTCCTTTGGCTCTGTCCTGTGCGCTTGTCTCCTTGTAACTGTGTGTGCCTGTAACCTTGATGTGTGGTCTGCAGTGGGTCCATTATTGTGGTGCTGGACCAGGTGAGGTGGGTTAGACACGGACCTTGTCACATGTCTAGTTGTGGAAAGACTCACTTATTCTTGTGGGGAATTAGGGTAGAGAATGAATCCCTTAACAAGTTTACTTTTATCCCCACTGCTTATACCCTTTCTTCTTGTCTCACTACCCTTACTGAAGCCACTTTGCGTAGGATTTATCACGAGGTGCCTTAGGAACAGGGAGCATGTCTGAAATAAGAGCCATAGATGTCATTAATCCAAAGGGTTTCTTCTCCTTGTTTCTCTGCCCATTTGGGTAGAGGGGAGGTACTTCCTAAGGTCAGGCAAGGAGAGCCCATCTAGGCTGTTCCTGGACATTTAAGCTGTTCTTTAGACTGCCTTGTTGCTGTAAGATTAATAGTAGAACGGTGTTTGAGTTTCTCTGCGCTATAAAATCTTTGCCTTTTAAAATCATACACTGCTGTCAGATATCAAGGAACATGAGAGGACTACTCCTTTTGATATGCTGATACTAAACCTGAGGACCAGAGGAACACTAGACAGACACAGAAGGGCATTCCTTGTGGCTGTTCATCATTTTCTCTAAAAAGAGTGTCTGAATCCAATGCTGTGAGTGGTGTTTGCTTATGTATGTTGAGGCTAGGTAAGAGACCAAAGCAACAAAGCTGTTTATTTCTTTTTTAATCCACAAGTGTGAAAGAAAAGATTGTTTATCCTTTCCTCATGTTTGGGAAAATATTGGATGTGACAATGTCATGCAGATGTAGCAGACCATCTCAACTGGCAGAATGAAAAATGGGAAACTCAGCGTGTTAAATACATTGACTAATTAGACTGTGACTCCTGCTAAACTCCTGGCTTCTTTCAAAGTGCTAAGTCACTTATCTAAATAAGTTGATTTGCAGTAAATATCAGCGAAATAAAGTTTTGGAAGGTACATAAAACTGCAGAGTTCAAATGTATCTTGCTAGGAGGAAAATTTTCTGTGGGGTTATTCCATGTTTGCCTCCAAAGAGTCTCTGGCAACTTATTCTGAAACACCTGTGCTGTTGCAGCTGAAGATGCAACATCAGGTTGTGTGGATGGTGGGTCTGACTCCTCTTGGCTTTTCTGCATTCTGTTCTGGATTTTGCAAGTTGTTTTCCCAGAAGCTTCATCATGAGAAATGTACCCTTTATCAGGCAGGGAGAGAGGAAGAATTTTGTGATCCATGAGTGAGGGTTATCTGGTTTAAGCCCATCTGGACTGGCAAGTCAAGTTCCTTGGGAAAGAAGCTGGATGCCAACTGTTAAGCACAGAGCTTAGGAGGCTTTGCCAAGTAATGACCATGAAGTTTAGGAGCTGCATTTGGAAATTATAAGTAGCTGGAGATGGTCCCCATGCAGCCCCCAGGATGCGCTGGTGACAATCTGCTCCCCTCACAGGGAAGCAATTTGCTCTCAACTCACTGCTCCAAGCTGCTCGTGTAGTCTTTCAATGGGGGGCACCTTGTAGCTGGCCATACCTTTCTCAGACCCATATTCTTGTGAATGGTTATGGTTGTCTGTCAGCCTTATCTATGTGATGTGAATATTTTTGATGTCCTGTGACTTCAAAATTGATTTCTCAGTGCCAACCATTTGCTTTTCATGTCCTCCCAATATATGAGTTTTAAACGTAGGAGAGGATATTTTAACAAAATGCAGCACTGAACCTCTTGCTGAAGGGCACATATGAAGACTATATTTATAGTGTGCTTGCATTCGTTCTATGCTTGGTTTGTATTGTTTATATTCCATGTGTTGTGGTTGATTTGTAATAGTATATTGGAACATATTCCCTTTAAATAAACTTTTCACTATGCAACCAAAACTTTGTCTTCTGTTTGAAGCAAGTTGAGTGTCTTGATATGAGAAACTGAACTACAGACTTTCCAACAAAGCAAGAATACAATTAAACTTAGTTTCATGAGCAATGAAGAGGCAAAACAAATATACAATTTAACTTAGTTTTATGGGGCAAAGAAGAGACAAATACTCAAAACGTCCTTTGCGGTGTACTGGACATTCTGATTGCAAATGGATAGGAAAATGTTCTGTAGCTGTAGCAGAAATGCTCAGATCACAAGCTGCTCAGTGAAGGTGTTGCAGCAGGCTCTGTCGGCCTTGCCTGGGAAGTGACTCTTCGTTTCAGCTGCACATGGAGAATATCGCTGCTGAAGCCCTGTGATTGCTTTTAGGGGTGTTTGGTTATCAACAGCAGTTTTGACCTATTAATTGTTATACAGGTGGTATTGGAAATGCAGTCGAGTCTCTGTAGTAACCCATACCCAGATTCAATTACTCTTTAAGGGGGCTCTGCCACCATCCTGCCTTCTCTTGGTTGTAGCCCCGACTGCGGGAAATATAAGCAAGTTTCACGCCTGCTCCTTTTTATGAGAGCTACAATCAACGTGTACAGGCACCATCATTTAGGAGTCGGCAAACAAAGCATCCCTGCCCGGACAGGGGTGTGCAGCTGGGCTCTAGCAATTACTAATTTGCCGCCCTCCCGCCCCCCACCCTGCTGCCCGGGCTGCCCCTGCGCTCCCTGCCCCTGCGCTCCCTGCCCCTGCGCTCCCGGCCGCTGTTACCGCCGGCCGAGCCGCTGCGGAGAGGGCGGGCCCGCCGGCTGCCGCCGCAGGGCCCGGGGGCGGTGGGCGCCCGCCCCCAGCTGCTCCACGGCGCCTTAATGACGGCAGCCGGCGGCCCAGGGAGTCGCCCCCGCCATGCTGCACGCCTGCTGCTGCGGCCGGGCCAGGCCGGGGGGCAGCGCCCGGGAGAGCGGCCTCGCCTTCTATGTGCTGTGGGCGCTGCAGGAGCCGCCGCGGCGGCTCGGCAGGTGCGGACTGGCCCTGCCTGGGGCAGTCCCGCCGCTGCAGCAGCTGCCCCGGGGAGGCGAGGGAGTGGTGGGGCCGGCCCGGGTCTCCCTGTTCTTGGGTGGGCTCCCCCGGGGCCGGCGGCGACCCGCACGTCTGGCTTTGCCTCCCCTTTGCGGAGCTGTGCCTGCCCGCGCGGCTGTGCTGCCCCGCTCCTTTCCCAGGGTACTGCTTAGTTGTCACACCCCTGTGCAACCCTTTCTTTAAATGACACAAACCTTCTCCTTTTGCTTGCCCACGGCATAAACGTGTTTTCAAGCATTTTCTTATATTTTATGGACCTACCATTTTACTCCGTGATTATTATCTCTATTTTCTGTTGTTTTTCTTCCCTCCCTGCACAGCCAGGCCAGCAAGATGGGTTTCCAGGTTTGGCTGCCCCTGCCGTTGCCAAAGCAGCTGGTGGTGTTCGGGCTGGGAGACTGGAGCTGTTACTCTCCGGACACAAGCATTGCAGTGGACATGCTGGTGTCGCCGGGCATTGCGCCGCAGCGGCTCGGCACACTGGAGCCCACTCGCAGGTCATGGAGGGAGCTGGTGCTGCCAGGGTGTGAGGAGGGGTGTCATGGGAAAGTTTTCTGCTCTGTGGTGCTGCCTGGTTCTGCTGATGTCCTCCCAAAGCTGCTCAGACCTGCTGGTCCTCTGCTATGGTGTTTCTCTGTAGTGATGCTTTCAGCTTCCTTTTGGCTGTTACGAGGGCTGGATCTTTTTCAGCTTTGGGATATTACCAGCTAGTGTGGGAGCAGGAATTTTTCCCTGGTCAGTGTCACTTGTGGGCTGAAAATCCATTGTCACCTGCACAGGTCTCTGGTGTGGGAAGGTGACTGGAGAACAGATATCTTCCTGGCCTCGTTGAAAGAGATGGACGAAGGCAACTTTGTGAAGCTTGTCCTGACTGTCAGTGGACAGGTAAAAGAACTGATTTACTACTCTCTTCCTGCCCTGGGTCCCAAAGCTTGTTACTTCTGAGTGACAGAACTTCCTCTCTTATCTTCTCTGTGCTGCTTCGAGGCAGAGCTGCCTCACGTGGATCTGCTACTGCACACTTGTGCTGAGCCTAAACCCTCTGTGATGCTCCAGGCCTACTCCCTAAAGACAGTTTTGCCAGATACACCTCATGTATCACAGGAGACAGGCAGAAGAGTGTGGTTCACTTCCAGTTCCACTCTCTCCTGGGTCTGTAGTACTTGATGTTTTACCTTGTGCTGAAGCCCCTGGATTTTGTACCTCCCAGTGCCTGGCTTTGCTTTTCTCTCTTTGTTCTGTTGGTGCTGGAGATGAAAGCTGGGCTATTCCCTTGCAGGGAATCTGTCCCTTGCAAGACGCCTTTTTTGCTCACCCTCCATGGATGGAGACCAGTACACTTTGTGCATTCTTTTATTCCCACTGTTGTTGTTTCTGCCACAGCTTCTCCGAGGTGTCTCCAGCAGTACACCTGCCCACCCCTTCCTCACCCCAGAGACCACCGAGTCACCAGTGCTCCCAGCAGATGATGTGCCCCTGGGTCAGGACCTGGAGGATCCTACTGTGGTATGTGTATCCTGGAGCCTTCTGCTCATGATTTCACCCTCTCCTTAGTGTCTTCTCCCTCACTCGTATCTGCTCAGTTGATGTCTAGCAGAAGTGCTTGCTGCTGCTTTCTTAGTGGAGACCTGGCTAAGCAAGTCCTGGAGCCGAAAATTCACTTGTTCTAAAGAAAGTGGTGCTCACCATTAAAATGCCTTTGGAAGGGTTGAATTTAACAGCCCTTGGCAGCATGATCAGTCAGCCTGGTTACTCCTAGCAGAGATGGCCTTTCTGCCTTTCCAGTTGCTTCGTGCTGGCTGTGCCTGTCGCAGCCAGCAGTCTGAAAGCGGACCACTGGCTGGCCGCACGGCAGCAGGTAGCTGCATTGCTCAGTGTGTGTTTGGTGGCTGATACCGATGGTGTGCTGGCCCTTAGGACTCAAAGGGAAGACAAGCCTGAAAACAGTCACGATGTGAAACTAATCTCTGGTCCAGCAATAGACAACTCCCAGTAGCCTCAGATCTCTTTTCAGAGCTGATTAGATGGGGACTTTTGTCACAGGTTACGAGTCAGAGCTCAGAGGTGACTGCTAGAGCTTCCAGGCCTGGGAGGAAGGATGTGCACACACCATTGAGGACCCTGGTGGTACCCTGTGCCCTGAAGTCACCATCTGCCACAGTGGAACTCAGTGAGGCCTGGAGGAAGAGTCCTATCCACCCCAAGAAGCCCAGAAAAAATTTGTTTGAACCCACTGCGTCTGAGAGAGATCTTGATGAAGAAGGTAACTCTGGCAGCTTCCAGGTTTATTTTATAGGTCTTGTCTGAGCAACCTGTCAGTGCTGCTTGACAGCAACTTCCCAGTCCATTTCTCTGTGTACCTCCAAGGCAAGATGAGCTTGTCTGTCTTGGCTTGCGAAGTACGAAGAACTGCTCCTTCCTGAATAAACTGCTTGATACATTTTTGTCCATTGGAAAAGGCCAGAAATCGAACATGAGGTGCACTTAGTGTCAACACTCTGTACCATAACATAATGTGACTATCTCTTCATATGATTAAAAGTGCTTTATAAATGAGGGCAAGTATTGTTAGCCTTGTTTTACAAAAGGGTAAATAAAGGCACAAGAAAGTTACCTACTGTGATGTTCTGTAACCTCTCTGTTAGTCTGTTTGTTCCCCTATTAACAGCATACCACTTGGTCCATAGAAGATGAAGTTATTATTAAACGGTTATTATTAAAGGATAGAGAATACAAAATTGAATGCATGTATAATTGGACTGATGGCTCAGTAGTGAGAAGGTAGCTGCCAGGGGATTTGGAAACAAAATCTTTAGCTTTCTGGAGTGTGAATTCCAAGTTAGCTCCAGGGTGTGACCAAGCTTTTGTGTAAATGTTTGACAATAGCTCAGTGGTCTCCATGTGAAGTGACTTCACTTGCTTCTCACAAAAGCAAATGTAGCTGTGTCATAAAGTTGCTTCTGCCGTAGGTAGTGGGAGAAGGAGGGAAATGAGCTTCCATCAGAAGGGTAAAATGCAGTAGTGACAGCATGATGGCAGTGGAAGTATGCCCTGCTCTTACCCAACTCCTGCATTTCTTCTGATCAGACTGATTTCAGGATACTTGGTCTTGTAACTTGTTTGTTTCAGTGAGGTAGCTTAGTGCTGGGGTTTGGAGGAAGGAAGGTCAAATAGTTCTTAAACCACGGAGCTAGGCACTTTCCAGGATATGTCGCTGGTACTTTCTTTATGGGGCTATCTCTGTGTTTCCTCTGCAGATCTGGCGGTGGAGGAGTTGCAAGGTGAGGATCTGGTTCCTAGACCCTGGTTTGACTTTTCAGCCAGCTTGGTGATGCCATTACCTTTAACGTCACAGGCCTCTCATGCTTGATCCTTTATTTCCCCAGTGATCAAGAATAACAAGTAGGTTGTGTGTGTATACTGTGTCCTCTCCATGCAATTGCCCTCAGAACAGGTGCTTCCAGTACTGTTGGGCTCTCCAATGTGCTTCTCTAGCCTCTCTGAATATCAGGTGCACCTCTGGCTGCAGTCCTTTGAGGCAAAGGGTAAGATGTGGAATAGACTTTGATGAAAAAGTACTTTTTAGCTTGCTCAGCCAACTGTCCTGGGAGAGGAAATGAGGAGGAACTGCATAATAGGAGGAATATCTCTGGAAGCAGCTCCAGACCTCTGGTTGTTATATCTTAGGCACCAACAAGCTCTCACTGGGTAGCCCTTCCTCACAAGGAGTTAAGGCAGTGGGATGGCACAACTGGGATAAGCCTTCCGGGGATGAGTAATCCATGGGGAGGATCCAAACCTGCCCTCACCTGCCCATCTCTGTAGTGACAGCCTATATGTGTCCTACATCCGGCCTGTCTCTTTGCTGCCTCCCTCTGTGAGCGATGTCACTTATGTACAGCAAGTATTCCCCAAAGCCGAGAGAAAATCTTCCCCAGGGAGCAGCGCCTCTTTCCACCCCAGAGGGAAGGGACCTGGGGCATTTCCTTCCCATTTCCCCCTGCTGAGTCCTGAGCTGCCTGTTCTTGCCAGCAGGGAAGGGAGCTGGGGTTGTCTCATCTGACTGTGCTCACAGCCCTGTGCTCTCGCCTCCCCAGGCAGTCCCAGCCCACGGTGGTGCCATGCCATGTGCCTCAGTGACCTGGGGACAGCTGTTCTGATCGGTGGAGAAGGTGTCAATCAGCACCCTTGCAAGGATGCACTCTGGAAGCTGGAAATCGGTAGGAACTTTAGGGCTACTGAAGACAACAGAGACTGGGGTTTGAGGACAACTCATGTGGATGGGTGGGGGTCCTCAGGGGTCTGTGCATGAGGAGGGGTCAGCAAAGGTGTTACACCTCCTAGCATGGTCAATTCTGGGTAGTGGCTGGTGGTGATGTCACTCCGAGGCAATTTCCCAATGTGCTGGGAGGGCATCTGCCGTGGATCCTGCAATCTCTTCGTGCTGCCTGTGCTGTGCTGTGGCTGTGAGGCCACTTGTGCCATGCCTTGGTAAAGGGATTAGGTCAGCCAAGGGAAAGGGGACAAAGAACCTCTAATGATAGTCCATGCTCATGGAGCAATGGTGTCCCTTTCTGGAATAATTTCTGACCAAGCATTTGCTAGTGTGACTGTCTCGTGCTACAGCAGACACTGGATGGGTTTGTCTTTACTGCAAGTCAGCCAGCTGGAACATATATCCCTTTCTACCTGTCAGACATTGCTTTAATTTGCTGATGCCTTTTTTTTTTTTTTTTTTAATATTTCTGCTCCTACCCCATTCTTCACTTGTGTCCCTGTTCCTTGGGCATCTGCTGGTGCTGCACCAAGCTGAGCTAACAGCATAGGGTGCCATGAGAGGCTGTGGAGTTGTATGTGAGAGCCCTCCAGGAGCTAAAGTATAAGTTCTGGGAAGAGCTGGGTGAGTTTTAAGGGGTAAAAGCAACAGCACGGTTTGCAGTCTGTGTGTGATGACTGGTGGAGGAGTGTGAGATACAATTCCAGTGCCTTGCAGCAGCTTTCTGCATTTCACTGATCATTTTCCACCTAGTTAGTGTTCTCCTTCATTCCTTACACAGAAACATTTCTGTATGAGTCTCCTCTATTACTGAATCAAAAGAGAGGAGGAGATGAAGTGAGCATAGAATCTTGAGTAAAGATTTTACGATATATTCTTTACATCTGGAGAAATTGAGAGCATCTTTGAACTCCCACACCATCTGTCTGGTGTTGCTCCTGCAGACAGTGATTTCTGGCTTCCAATGGGTTTCCAGCTACAAAATGCCACGCCATCAAGCTTGTATGGTCACACAGCTACCTACGACCCAGACACCAAGCGTATCTACATCTTTGGGGGCATAAGGGAGGACAAAGACTACAGCAGCATCTACATTCTGGACACAGTCACCTGGAAATGGCTCCTTGTGGCTGTAAGTACTGAAGGTCTTCCAAAACAAAAGCACAGGAGGGGTGACAGGTCCTGCCTAAATGGGGCAATCGATCTGCCTGTATCCTGACTCCAGCAGTCGTGGTCCACTGTCACTGCAGGCTGTCTGAGCTGCTTAGTTGGGACTTCTATCTTTAAGAAGGCTATGTTGAAAGGCCAGACGCTCAGCAGAAACCAGAGGCTGTGCCTACAATGAATGAAGGTGCAAAAAATGGTTTCTGCAGAGTGCTGTGTCTGACCAAGGTTGGGGGTGGGAGGTACTGTACCAGCAGCAGAGGGAAATGGCCTCTCATTTTATATGATGCTGTTAGGAGCTGCACTGGATGCTGAGGTGAAGAGCTGGTCTTCTCAAATCAGGGGCTGCTCTTAGCACAGGAGATCTCAGAGCTCTTTAGATGCCTGTCATGTCCTTGCAGAGGGCCCTGTCTGCAAGGGTCTGTCTGCTTCTTTCCTGGCGAAGTCACAAGATGTGTTTTACAGAATAAGCTTGGATGAGATATTTCCGTTCTCTGTCATCTTCTGAGGAAGCTGGGGTAGGAGGCTGACTTCCTTCTCTCATCAGGACATTCTGGTGGTGCAGAGTATGCAAAGGATGTACTGTTTGCCTGTGTGGCAAACATCTGTCTGGGGAGCCAATAAAGTGAAAATTGAGACTTGTTGAACTCACTGCGTGATGTGTGCCCCTTTTCTATGGGTCGTGCAGCAAATAATATGCTTCTCATTAAAAACATCTATTGAACTTCTTCCAGGCTAAAGGGAGGATGCCAATGCTCACCTACCACACTGCAACTATCTACCGCAAGGAGCTCTTTGTTTTTGGAGGGACTTTCCCCAAAAAGGCATCACTGTCAGTGGGACCCTGCAGCAATGTGCTCTATGTCTTCAATCCAGAGCATGAAATTTGGTACCAGCCCATCTCAGAAGGGGAGAGGCCTCTGCCTAGGCTGGGGTGAGAGTGCTTTTATTCCAGCCCTCCAGAATAGAGTAGGAAACTTCCGCTCACCTTCCCTCCCACCCTAGTGTAATTTCCTAAATAGAAGGTGATTGTTTTGCACAGTTTGCTCCTTAAGATAGGGCTATGTTTTGGGCAATGTGACTGTGAGTACCTCCTGTGAGGAATCCTGATGGGATTCTGTCTTTGGGCTGCAGTGGCCGGGGGCAGAGCCAGGTGTAGACTGAAGCTATGGCGGCCCAAGAGCAAAACCAATGGTGAAGTGTCGGTTTTGGGAACTTGCTGAAGATGCTTTGTTCACTTGCTTCTTTGCTCAGACATTCAGCTACTCTGCTGAAGAACAAGCTGCTGTTTTTTGGGGGTCGGAGGAGTTCTCTCTACCTCAGTGACATGCACATCCTGGATCTGGGTAAGAAAGTTTGTGCCATGTAGAAGCCTTAGGAAAGTCTGTTCTGAGGCAGGGACTGGTGAATGAGGCACACTGGTTAGGAAGGTAGCATTAACATTATAAAAACTCGCAGCTAGGCACTGGAGATAGAAAACTATGGGGTAACTAAACCCTTTCTGGGGTAAGACAGAAGGGAACTGGATAAAACAAGAGACTGCTTTTTTGGACGAAGATGGGTAACAGAGAAGGCAGGTTATTGATGTGGCAGAGTATGGAAGTTTTTGTGGCTGAGCTTTTTGTACATTTCACCTGCCTTTCTCCTGTCTGTCAGGTTTCATGGAGTACACACCAGTGCCCCTCCTCGCAGGACAGCCTTCTGCACGTTGGTAAGAACCTACTGCAGACCCAAGAGCTATTTTCTTCCTCTGTCCTTTCTCTTTGAAGCCAGGTTTAAATGGTGCTTGTGATCAGACCAAAGATATCTCTGTCTCAATAGTCAAAATACAGTGGATGGCCCCACTGCTGTGAGGCAAGAAATTCCTGTCCTGTCCTCGTTGGTGCCTGTGGAGGAGGGGTACAGACCCCTTAGTCTCCCTGGAAATCTGCCTGTCAGGCTGGGCAACTTTTTCTGCCAAGTGCTAGTGCGCTGTTGTTTGATATCCACAGTACCGGGAGCACAACAGACGAACCGAGAGGAAGAAACTCCTGTACAAGGACTATGCTGTTCATAAAGGGACACTGTTGCCCACTAGAACAATGATCTAAATCAGACCACAGCCCAGCTAGCCTGCTGTCTCACTCCATAGAGCAAAACATAGGAGACTTGATAGCTCCTTCTGAGAGCTTCTTTTCAGGCCTGACTGTGGCCTGACATACAGAGGCAAACAAGCAGCTCTTTCAGGGTTATTCAGTAAGCCAGGGCAGAAGAGCAGCAGAAGTTAACTTCCATTCTGCAGCTTAAGCCCTCAGCCTCCTGCTGAAGTCTGCCCACCCTTGCCCATTGCTGACTGGGGCAGCCCCAGCAGGTTTTGCTGTAGTCAGCTTTCGGCTTTGCTTTTGTTGCAGTTTTCACGCAGCTCTGGCTGTGTCGGACCAGAAGGTTCTGATCAGCGGAGGCTGCAATGCCAATGGAGCCCTGCAAGATGCCTTTGTCTTCCACCTCGGTGAGTGACTCTGCCTCCTGGTTTCTGTAGCTGAAGGTGACTACTGGGCTGCAGTGGTGTTTCTGAAGAACTAGCCTGGTCTATTTGTTTCATCCCTTGCTCTAAGAATGGGTTTGTCAGTATTGACAGCTGCTTTCTGCTTCAGATACTCTTTCATGGAGCACAGTGATCCACCACGACCTCTGTTCTGTGCCCCGAGCAGGCCACACATTGCTTGACCTGACTCCTGCCTACTTGATGGATGTGGACAAGGAGAACAAAGAGGAGCATAACCTGCACACGCTGTTGGTCTTTGGGGGCTCCAACTGTGCTGGGGCCTTTTACAACAGCACAGTCAAGATCCAGCTGGACCTAGGATAATGCACAATACTCAAAATGGGCCTGGAAGAGCAAGGGCTATTCACCAGCCTGAATACAGACATGGATGGCAATAAATTAGTCCAAGCAATGTGGCAGTCCAGGTATCTCTGTGTACGTGAATGCTGCCTTGACACAAGAGATCATGGGTTTGTTAAGCCTTTCTGAAGGCTGTGGGTATTGCCCTCCTATAGTAGCTGATACACAGTATCAGCCTGGCAGGAATTTCCTCCCATATGCCTAGTGTGGTACCTGGGCTTGGGTGCCAAAACACTCAGAGGGATCTGAGCTGAGCCTGCACAGAACACAGTCAGAGGCTTCTGGGGTTTTGCTTCTTGCTCTACAGGTTTCTGGGCTGGAATTCCCAGGGTGCTTTCAGGTCTGAAGGTGACTCAGTGGTTGGGTTTCATTTGGGATGAGTGAAATGGGATTTACTCCTGCTGCTTGCAGGGTCCTCACAGTGAAAGTACAGGTGTTGTTCTGGTTTGGAAGGAATCTGGGTGGGATCCTCTTGGGAAATAGTCTGCAGCGGAGGACTAGGAAAACACCTAGAGTGGTGACTGAAGATGGGTAGAGAACACCATTGTTTTCAGCGTGTGGGAGTGGGCTGGTTGTGTCTTGCTGACTCTGGTGCAACCACCTAGCTTTGCTTTAGAGAGACCTTTATTATAAATTCTGCAAGACTGCTGCTAGACACAAGGAAGAGGTACAACTCAGCTGTCCCAGGTAGTAATTCACTTGTCATTCCAAGGGATGGCAGAGTTGCTGACTGTTGGCTCTTGCAAAACCCATGAGACCAAACAAGGTTTGGGATTAAGCTATCTTCTGTGAGAGAACAGCTCTTACTGTTTATATCCATGGCACTGACGATTATGCCATAGCTCTGAGGCAGCTACAAGGACAAGCAGGCCTACCAGGTGAGTAACACACTGTGTACACTGGTTCCCTGATGCTCTTTCTGTAGGTTGTAGAAAGAAGCAGCCCCTGTGGGGAGTCCAGAATTGGCTCAATGCCTCACAGTTGTTTGTGCCCACATTCCCCAACCCAAAGCCATACAAAGGGGACTTCTGATAATCATGGATGTTTCTGCTTTAATCTGCTTCATGGAGATACATCAGGTAGAAAACAAAACAAAACAGAGTCAGAAGTAGCTACAAGCTTTACAGTGCAGGCATAGCTCCTGTAAGTCATCCAGGCTACTTCCAGGTCATCTGTCTTTCTTCCCATCCAGATGACAGTGAGACATTACTAGGGCTTCCTGCTGGCACTGAGGTCCTACTCAAGATGTGGCTGTTGTCCTTTTTGACACTCTATCTTACTTGATTTAATAAGTAGAAGAGCTTCAAGCTCGCAGCTCTGCAGGAGTATCTGGCTGCCGGGATGGGTGGCTTACTTTAAATGCCTCTAGCTCCAGGAGAGCTTTGTTTATTCTGGTTATTGTGGGATATGGACCCATGTCCACTTTGTATCTGCAAAAGGAAAATAATTTGTGAGGTACTCTTGAGTCAGCCAGCCAGTGCAGCAGTGAGCAGAAGGGCAGAGCAATGTGCTGTCTGCCCAGTATGGGAGAAACTCAAAGTCTGGGGTACTTCTGCTTTAAGAGAAAAGGTTCATCCTTATAGGTTTAAAAACAAATGCTAGAGGAAAGGTCAGTTAGTTCTTCTGTCTTCACTAGGCTTCCACATAGTGTACAGCACAGGGTAAGAAGGCACTATGTTTTTTCCTGGGAATCCTCAGCCACTACTTGCATAAGCTTAAGGCTTTCAACAAATACAGTCAGATTAATCTTCACCCCTGTGTGCAATGTAAATACAGGGCAAACAGGGAGAAAGGATGTGGAGTATGGGCAGTCTTAGCTTTTCTAATGGCATAGATTGAGTTTCCTCCAGGGGCCTCTACGAAGAAAGCCCAGTTCCTTATTTCCAAGAGCTTCCAAAAGAGACAGAATTTATGATGCAAGAAAATTCCTGCAGAGAAGAATCCATAACTGGATAGGGCAGGCAGAAGGAGCAGCAGAAGGTAAACTCCGACAGCCCAGCATAAGGAGTAGGTGCCCTTAAAGAGCACCTCAAGCTTAGCTTTAATTACCTTTCAGCATTGGCAACTTGAGGCACCAAGCACAGATCAGCCATGGAAACCTGCAAATGTAGGAGAGAAAAGGGGTGAGAGCAACTTGGAGCCTGTCCCATCACACTTCACTGTTGTGGCAGCCTTTGACAGCAGGAAATTATTTTATCAGCCAGTACAGAGGAGTTGTCACAACAATCCCATTCTTTAATCCAGCATAAATAGTATGATAATGTTACAAGGAAAGGAACTTAACAGGAGTCACTAGTAGAAGCCATCAGCCTTTAGAGAGCTTCATATTTACATCTAAGCATCATGACCTCAAGGACACGGTGCTTCTATGGCAACTGCCTCTGAGCAAACAAAACTGCTGGCAAGCTGCAGAGGGAGGCAATGGAGGGAGGAGGAGAGTTCACATGGCTGGGAAAAGATGAGTAAATTTTGCTTGTTTGCATTGCAGGAATACCAAACCCATGTCAAGACCTGATACGTGACAGGGCCTTTGAACACAGGCTCAGGGACTTGCAATCTGACAAAAAGACTCAAGGACAATGCAGCCAGCTGCCTATCCACACAGAGGCATCTGCCCCCAACCCACTCCCCAGGTCACAAAGCTCTGTGTGCGTTTCAGAGCACATATTATTCTCCAGCCATAAGATCTCGTAACTAGCCTGTGTGCACCCAGGGCTCCAGTTCTATTAGACAACCCTCAGCACCACAGGTTATTGCAGGAGCCTTCCATTTTTGCCAGACTTTTATAGGAAAGATCCAAGTGCCTGCCAAAGAGGGCTACTAAATGCAAGAGGCTACTAAATGCAAGAGGCCTGAGTGGCCTCTAGCTTGGGGTCAGAACAGCTTGTATGTAAGCTCTTTGAAATCTGTCCATGTTAAAAGTGCATGAACAGAGCAGAAAAATACAATACAACTTGGTTAAGGGTTCTGCAGAGCTAAGAACTGAACCTGTGTCCTATGACAGGTTACTTTGAATGCCAAATCTCTTGAAAATTAAGGATATGTAATTGGTTCCCACATCCTCTAGTAGCAGCCAGATCCTAGATACAGCTGCAGAATTTGGCCATCAGCAGCTTACAGGCAAGGACAGGTAAACATCTCCATAACTATTTGCAAGTCAGTAATGGCCTAAGTAGGATCCATGCAGCTGTTTTATTTGTGGTGAAAGCACCGCATGTAACTCTGAGCACTGGATGGGGTTGTGCTGTTCCCTTCCTATAATACGTTATGAGTTATACTGGGGTTTTCAGTTCTCCAGTGGTACACAACACTCTCAGATACTTACTTCATCCCCCACACAGTAGCGCCCAGCAGTGTGCTGCAGAATCTGCTCCAGTGCTGCCAAGAGAGGTGGTACACTGGAGTGAGGCATTGGAAACACATTTAAAAGGGACACCCAAGACCTTTTAGACTCGTAATTATGAACAAAGGCATTTTTAACACTAAGCTGAGTATGAAAAAGGAACAATTTGGGACAGAACCTAGAAGGAACAGATATCTCACAACAGCACAGTTATAGGCATCTTTATGGTCCCTCAGCCTTCTGGGACCCAGGGTGATTTCAGCTGCTCCAGGCAATGCACTTGAAATATTAAGAGGACAATGTAGAGATATGTGAGAGTGGGAAGGGAAAAATGCAAGAGTTCAGTCAGTTTGTGTCTGTGCAGAAGTGAAGATGGGCCTGCCATTCCAGCACATAGGGAAAAGGGTTTTGAAGAAACGAAAAGCACCTTATTCCTCCTAGGGAGGAGAATAAATACTCTGCTACTTGCTAGAATCTGTGGGAGTTTTCCATCAGATATATTTTTTCTGATGACAAACGCATATCAATATAGACTAATAGAACTTTAAAGCAAAAGGGACTAGTTTGGCAGCAGCTGGGTGGGAAGAAGTGCTGTCAGCCCTCATGCATGAGGATCCATCAGCTGCTGCAGCATCTGGGATGCCCTTAGGCTTTCCCTCTTCCATGCACAGCAGTGGAAGCACACTGGAGAGTATCTTTCCTCTGAGACCCTGGAGTGCTACCAGCAGGGCAGGACCCCAAAATACCAGCCTAGGGAGATCTGTTGTTCTGCTTGTTGTTCTGATCATTTTGAATGTGGGACGCACCTTGGAAGCCAGACACGATGCAGTTCTGAGCCCATTCCATTTTTTTCTCCCCTATTTTATTCAGGATGCTCAGGTTCTGTGAAGGCAAGTGTACTCCAGGTTAGACTGACTGCTGCTGGCTGGACCTTACACACTACCTCATCCAGTGGAGGAGAGGGGAGAAGGGGAGGTGCCAAACCTGAACCCCCAGGTTGAGATCAGCCTGCTGGGGCAGCCCTTGACCTTGCCCTCACCGCACCATGCACCCCACTGTATCTCTCTCCTGGGGCTGTTCTCTACCTGCTGCCAGGGTATCCCTTTGCCTCTGCCTTTCTGGTTGTTGTTCAGTTGTCGTCTTTCTAAAACATACTAGACCCTGCAGTGAAACTGCATGGGTTTGGCTGTTTTTGGAAAGAACTCTGGGGCTCTATAGGTTTTTTTTTTGGTAGGAAATACTGTATTGTTGCCATTGGCAGATCAGGAAGAGGCTAAGCAGAGATTTCATCTGCTAACACACAGTCTTAAGGTTTGGCACTCCATTGGCTGGCAGCAGTTTAAAGAGACAGAACTTTTCAGATATACAGACTCCTGGAAACCCATTCTGCTTTTCTCATTTGTATAAGTATGATAAAGCAATACCTGGATTGGCTGAATGCCAGCAGCAATGTGATCTGCAATCATTCTGACTTGGGCTCTCTTCTTCGGATCTTGTGGCAGGAGCCGGGGGTTAGGACGGGTATCTTCTAGGTAATGAATTATAGCTAGCTGTAATGAGCAAAGAGATTTGGGGAAGTTATTGGAGAGCCAAGGAAAAGTTCACATCCTGAACACATGGGAAAGGGGAGCTGATACAAGAGAATGTAACAGCTTTTACAGGAAGTTTGTTACCAATCCAAGCAGCAGAATATTCCCTTTGATGTCTGCTTGGGATCTTCTTGTCATTTAGCCCAGCTGTAACTTCAGGCAAACCCTGGCACAGCCATCTAAATCAGACTACAAAGTGCTCAGGGAAAGGTGAAGTTACAAACCAAGGCTGAATTGAGCTTAAATCCTTGACAGCGGTTTCCCAGCAGAGGCTGTGCGCTATATCTGCCCCAAGTGGGATTGTTTGTCAGAAATGCCATCTCTTTTCCAATGCACAGATGAGAGCTCGGGGTAAGAGATGAAGCAAAGCCATCCCTTCAGACTGGCAGCAAGCTGGAGTGAATGGTTAACAGGGATGTGGCTAGTTACCGACTGAGAAAGGGTGATGCCATCAATTTTCAAGACTGGGACTTGCTGCATTGGATTCGCTGCCTTGAATTCAGCAGAAAACTGTGGAAAGAAATGGAGATTACTGTAACAAGAAATTCTTCTTCCTTGTTTTCTTCCCCTAGAACCCAATTGCCAATTTATGTATTTTTTTACCTGGCTTTTCATTCTACGTCGGTACTAATATTTGCAGTAAGTTATGCTGTACTATTAGCCTAGAGCAAGCTCTCACTGGGGCTCAGGGGTCACCGCATCCAAGGCCACACTGCTGTACTTCTTGATAAACCATCAATACACAGGCCAGGATGGCAGGATGAAGCAGTGTCACTATCACAGTTCTAGTTCTCCAACTCCGCCTTAGCCCATAGTGGCACATTGAGACAGTGGTACTACTGGGTGCATGTCTCTCAGTTAAGGTCCCCCAAATAAATTCTCAGTGAAGATTTCTTCTGACAGCCCACCCATTCCTTTGGCAGGCCTTTTGCAGCCCCTTGCTGTATCATTTAGCATCTTTTGGATACCCGTTTCCCGGCACGTATACTTTCTGGCGTTAACTGCATGAGGTCCAGTCTGTGTTTAAACTGCAGTGCAGCTTCTCTGAAGTTTGTGTGCCAGGTATGTTCAGTTATATCATGCTAAGCTGAAGATTATTTGCATTATGAAATTCACTCACATATGCTTAAGAGAGGAGAAGACTTTTAGTCTCCTGCAGCCATCTCCTCCCATCCTGCTAGCCAGGAAATACTGGTTTAAAGGAACTATTAATTACAGAGAAGCAGTGAGGAATTCAGTGACTTTGCCTGTGAACTTTCTAGTGCTGATCCAATTCTCCTAATGACCCCCAAGTTCGGTACCCCTGGAGAGAGCAATGACAGCTGTACCCTTACCTGCTGTCCCCCATCCTTCAGGAGGTTCACGGGTACCACATCATAGGCAATCCCTTTCAGAGTCAGGGCTAGGGAGAACAGAGTGCACAGCTTCAGATGGGCACACTGAGACCAGTGTCATTGTTAATGGGCTCAGGGAAATGTTACCAACTCCATTTGGAAAAAAGAATGGCTTTAAAAGCAAAAAAGACCCAATACTTGCAGAATAGGCAGCCTGAGTCCACCAAGAAGATAGTGCTCTGGCAAATGAAGGACCCAAGCACTAAAGATCAGTCCTGGCAAAAACACTACATTACTCAAAATAAGCTTTGCCACTCTGCAGCACAGCTGCTCCTGACAGGGCTTGTACAGGGCAGGGGGGCCTGTGCTCACAGGCACATCCTCGCTTAAAACTGTCTCAGTCCAAGTAGGGACCATTCCCAGTCCTGCTTAGCTCTCAAGACCTGGGCAGACCAGAGTCTAAGGCAGATTCAGTGTGAAAACAGAGTGTAGGGCTGTTCTAGATAATGTGGAAGAAATAGTCATCTGCATGGATCCCTCTAACTAGCTGCAGACTTAGCAAAGCCCTTCTGTCTGTTCCTCTCCCTTCCCCCTGCTCCAGATAGGCTGTGGTATTTCCTTCCTTCCCACTACTCCTGGATCAGGTTGGCTTATGTCTCTCTTAATAGGTGACTGATTAACTGGGTTAGCAAAGGGGAGGATACTGCAATGACACCAAGACAATAAAACAGAGATCAATAGTGGATCTTACCGATTCTCACCCTCCAAGAGCAGGAACTTCGGAAATAGCTATAAAGTATCGGCTGAGAAGAGAAAGACAGATAAAGTGGTTATATAGTGAGAACACCAGAGTATTGTAAGGAGAACAGTGCACAAAGAGAAGACGTTTCAGGAACTGCAAGACTGCAGAGTGAGGTCTCAGGGAGAGAGTGCTCCTTTCTGAAAGTGGCTGTTCCTGTTTTGGATGTACAGGTAGTGTCCTTGTCATGCTGGTCCTCTGAATACTGAGTTGCACCTGATGCTTCCAGCAATGCACCAGTGCCTTTAAAGTTATCTCCTACAAAGCTTCCCTCTTTGTCTCTATGAGATGTTGCTTTTAGCCCCTCTTCAATTTTTTAAGCAAATTGCCCACTGATGATGCCAAGCACCTGCTCTGGGTATTTGCATGGCATGAAACGGCTTTTCCAGCCACGCAGGGCAGGGCAAAGCCTCTTTCCAAATAAGAAGAGTTACTGCTGTTCCAGACGAATGCTGAGACAGCTGAACTGCAGCACCAAGGCAGCTTTTACAGACCCTTCCACCCTGTCCAAGCCCTCACCTTTTCAGATGCCATGGTCAGCATGTGCAGTCTACTCCAGGAAATAAAAGCAACCTCTTTGCTTTCCCTTTTAACTCAGCCAGGAAGCCTTATCTCCTAAAGCCAATGAGGAAAGGACTATGACCCCAAATCCGTGCCTAGGGCATGGAAACCAGCCACTCAGATTCAATCCTGAGCAACTGTTGTCAGCTGCATCCACATCCCGGTGCCGTGCAGCCTCAGCCAGATAGCGGAACCATTAACCAGCTTTGAGGTTGGAAGCACATTTAAGAACTAGCTTTATTTCCCCAGCTTTTTGTCCAGAAATATATATCTACAGAGCCTGCCAGGCTCTCCACAGTTGCCAATGCAGAAAGATAGCCAGGGGAAACAAAAGAAGGAAACTGAAGCCATGTGCAGAATTTGTTTCACTAGGGACTGACTGCCAGCTTCCTGAATAGGGGCTGCCTCTGCGGGGGGTCCCTCAGGGCACCCCTGTAGCCCTCTTCCCATCAGTTCCCGACGGTGCTGAGGGTTTGCTACACTGCGTGCCTGTGAGAGGCTGCTGCTCTGCTCCCGGGCCAACTTTGTGCAAAATATGAAGCTCACCTTTATGGTCTTTCCACGCAGGAAACGGGTATTCATGCGTGTCTCTAAATAAACCTGTAATCATGTCTCTCCTCCACAGAACCCATGGCATGCCAGGGAGCTCTCTGTGCCTCCACCCTCCCAAAATGCATAGAAATTATACCAGAGACTGACAGCAAGACAGAAAAGAGGGATTTGCTCACTGATACACAATCTGTCACCAGAAAACCAGAGAGACCCCAAGGATTTCTGTGCTCCAGTCCTTTGTAAACTCGATGCTTCTCTTACAGTTTAGGTTGGTTCAAATAACTTTAAATGAGGCATGCATTTGATTAAATTACTCTAGTCAGAGTTTACTGGAGAAATGGTTTCTATGTGAGGAAGTGATGGCAGTATTGACAACACTTTCGTGGACAAAGTACTCACTGATTTTCTTAAATTCTCTGCTTCTGGAACCAGGGCATTAGAAATCTCAGCTATGTTTTGTTGTTTTTTTTTTCCCAGATGTCTAGCCTGCTGGGTTCCAAGGAAAAATCATAAACTATGACTTCAAAAGGGAAACATACAGCATTTGTTACATACTATTTTTACTTGTTTTTCCTGGGGACCTTGCTGATGATCTTTTGGCTCAGATATTCATGTCCTTCATCACAGCTGTTTTGGACTGTGGCCTCTCAGCTGGCAGACACATTTCTCCTGATCTTCTCTACAGTTGTTTTTGCAGCCTGTACTATCACTTGTAATAAATTGTGCTAAGTTAATTGCTTTGCCCTATAATTTCAAGGCCTCGGGGGATTTTATGAAAATGAGCATGGAAAACAACCCATTTCTCAGCTGGGAACTGTGTCTCCAGAGGCTGGGCCTGGTATGATCCCTTAAGTTCATGCTGTTTTTCTCCCAGCAGCAGAGCAGATCACAGGCAAAACAATCAGCTAAGTAAAGCCTGGAGTCAGCAGGGGTGTTTTGTCCTCAATAGACAGGTCCCAGAGTGACGCTATAGCTAGTCTTCCTTGGACTAAAAGCTGAGCGTGGCCCAGGGGAGTAGCAGGGAAGAACTGCCTCCATTTACAATTCCCATAAGCTGCAGGTTAGACCGGCAGCAGCTGGGAGGATAGCAGGACATTTTCCTCATGTCTACTGAGATTTCTGGTTTCGTTCTGTTTTCATTTCCAGCATGAGTGCCGCAGTGAGGAAAGTTTGGGCTTAAATCCCAATCTAGACTAAAAATCTGGGATATGCATTTCACTGTTTAGGAAGATGGAAGAGACACCCCAAACTTCGTGTGTTGAGCCCTGAGGTTTCCAAGCCTGTCTGCTTCAGTATGGTCTCCTCTGGATCTCACCTCCTGCCAGGTGACATTCAGGATGTACCTGGAAAGGCAAAGTCTTTTCCCCTCTTTCCTGAGAGCCATTGCTCCCAGCAGCCTGCACACACCACTGCAGAGCACCTGCCCATGTGGGACATGAGAGGAAAGTGCTCCTTGGAGGCTTGTACAGTGGAAACCTTGGTGTCCAAAAGGCACGGCTTGTATTCTGCTGGCTTGAAACGTAAAGGTACAAGCAGAAGGAACAGGCTTGCTCCTCAGTGCTCGCTATCTCTGTAGTAGGCATTGGTGTTAACAGCTCCCATGGATAAACTACCTTAAGTAAACACCACCACTGCTTTGAAAGGCCTTAGTTTTATTTAGCATGGGGGCAAGTTCCTTGCTCTCCACTGAGGCGGAGCCGGGGTGCAGGCCGGGGCAGCGGAGGTCTGTGTATGCGGTGCTGTTCCCGGGGTGCCGTCCTCCCGGAAACCACCATCCCGGCCTTGCCGGGGGCTCCGGGGCACCAGAAGCTGATTTAGGCCGCGATCCCAGGCAGCTGCCGAGGCTGTAGCGAGGAGCCGCCGCCCCAGACCCCGCTCCCTCCAGTCCCGGCGCCTCTACCGCCCGCGCTCCCCTCCCGCCCGGGGGGGACGCTCCGCAGAGAGAGCGGGAAGCCAGAAACGCGTACCTTGGCCGCGGCAGAGCTCATCCCGCGCCGCGACCCTCCGCGGGGACCGCGCTGGCAGCGCCGACCCGACCTGGGGCCGTCCCCCGCCTCAGGGCTCGGTGCAATGGGGGCGGCCGCGGCAGGACTATATCTCCCGGCGTGCCCCGCGCCCGCCCGCCCCGGACTCCGTCTCCCAGGATGCGACGCGCCCGTCGCGGCGCTGGAGCCTCGCGGATGCCGGCGGCGGGGGGCGGCCGGGCCGAGCCGGGCCCGCTGCGGCAGCGGGAGTCCCGCCAGCTGCCGGGGCGCCCCGCCGCCCCTCCCGCTGCGGCTCGCCCGGCGGCGCTGGCTCTCGTCACCGTCCTCAGCTTCGCCTCCCGCTTCCACCGCCTGGCGGAGCCGTCGCACGTCTGGTACGGGCTGGGGCGGGGCCTGTGCCCCGGCGGCAGGGCAGTGTCCCGGGGACGCCGGGCCTGTGGGTGGGTCTCTGCCCCCTCCCGGAGGCGCTCCCGAAACAGCCGGAGTTCGGTCTCCGCGCCCACACCCCCACCTTCCCCCGTTCCGCAGCCCCCGCCCGCCCCTGCCTTGCCCGGCCGGGGGGTCCGTGTTCACCCGGCGGGTGCTGGGGCGGGATCCCGGCAGGGGGGTCACAGGGGCGGGCTGCGGTTTCTGCCCGGCCCCGCGGTCACCGCGGCTCTCGGGACATGGTGCCCATCGGGGGTCGGGGCTCGGGGAGGCGGGTTTGGGAATCCATGGGTTGCAGGCTGTTTTTTAAACAGATCTAAGCTGAGTCTGGAATGGGAAGAGCAGACTAGAGGATTTGGAGCGCTGATGTCAAACTCTTTAGGAAGGACCCCGCTTAGAACGGCTGAAGTACTCGCCGTGGTTTTCCAGTGAATTTAATGCATTGTTTCCTATGGAATATACAGCAGTCACCCTCTTCGTGATGAAAAGCATGAGTAAAAAGACATTCCTGGAATTTTTTACTGTCTTCAGCATTTTAAGAGGTTGTTTGGTGCTTTTGTTTTTTCCAGTTGGGATGAAACTCATTTTGGGAAGATGGGAAGTTACTACATTAATCGGACCTTCTTCTTTGATGTCCACCCCCCTTTGGGGAAGGTAAACTGCGCTTCTGTTACATGTATTAGGAGCCGCAGCAGTGGGCCAACAAACGTTTTCTCCATCCTTCTGGCTGAAGGATGTGATGAACACCAAACCCTTTCCCAGCTGTTGTTGGCATCATGGTAATTTGCAATCTCTGTCCAGACCCTTCACTTGCATCTTCTTTATGAAAATGCTTTGAATACAGGAAAACAAAACAGCATTGCAGGTTGAGTATTAGAAAGGCTGGACATTAAAAAATGAACATGGCACTTACGTGCTTTAGGGGGGATATTTAATAGAAGCCTACGGTTCAAAGGAACCAAATAGTTCCTGATAGCTTGTGTGTAAATGAGACTCCTGCCACAAAGGACCCTGAAAGCCTTGACTTGCTGTTCTATAATCAAATAACTTGTTCTAGCAACAGTGTGGAGTATTGATGAAGGTGCACTCCTCCTGCCTCAGAAGGATTATCTTCCTTTCAGGCTGAGTTGCCTTAAACTATAGGAATTGGGAGCTATGGGAGAATCTACAGAGATAGAATTCGCTAAATCCCATACCTAGTATTTCTCTTGAACCTGCAGTCGTCCTTATAGTCAGCAGCCAGAGCCCTTTTGATCCCTTCTAGTTTTGCTTTTAGACAAAGGGCAATATGTATACATATGAATTCTGTACATAAACTCTTGTTTGAATGATGTGTCTGAATTAAGTAGTTGTCGTGTGGATCAGACTTGGCTTCTATAAAAATCTTACGTGCTGCTGGCTTGGATACTCCTTCCTCTAATGTGATTTCCGTGACCATTTTTTTTTTCACTTTTCCTCTTCAGATGCTGATTGGACTTGCTGGCTACCTGAGTGGATATGATGGTACATTTCCTTTCCAAAAGCCAGGGGACAGATATGAGCAGCATAACTACATGGGAATGAGAGGGGTAAGGCTCTACAGGCTGGTATCAAGCTGGTTAGGTCTCCTGTGCTTTTCAGTACGAAGTGTTATGTCGTAAGAACAGCTCTCCTGGATCAGATCAGAGGTCTGCTTAGCCTTGTCTTTAAGCTCCTTAGAAAAGTCTTAGTGATTGTATGGTGAATAAGTCTTAATGTCTGTCTGTGAGAGGCCAGGTAAGAAGGTAAGGTGCTGCTAAGTAGTAGGACTGCACTCCTGAGCGGGACAGATATCTTGCCTGTTCTGCAAAGCAAACATTGCTGGGCTTAGGGTTCTGCTCACTCCATTGTGCCCGGATGCTCTGCTGGAGAGCCAAGGATGTCAAAAAGCCAGGACCATCCTTCTTCTGCCTGCAGTTTGTCACCATTCAGTTTGACACTGAGCTCAGTAAGCTGATGGAGCTGGGAGGAGAGAGGCTGAAATTACTATTCAGAGTGGTATTCTATCTGAAACCCTGGCTGTACTGCTATTTAGGAAGACCGAGAGCCATAAAACAGCAGATAACATAAACCAGAAAAAGAAAATGTGGCCAATTGCTAGTGCCTAGAAAAAAGCATAAAAACTGGGAAGGCTTACTTTCTTAGTTTACTTTCTGGATCTCCAGCAATAAGTGGTTCTAGATCTGCCTGAGCCAAAGGTGGGAGAAGTATTAGAACCAGACACTGAAGAAAACAAATTCTACTGTGATGCTGCTTTCTTTTGTTTTGATTTATGTTCTTCCTCCTCCAACCATCCTCAGTCTCATTTGTGTAGGGGAGGTGATACTGGTCTGCTGAAGATATAAGGTACAGGTGTATTTTATTCTTAGATTTCATATTCTAATATCTTGTTAAAAAAAGTTTAATATGGTGGATGTGTAGTGCACCTGCTTGCCATGTCATTTTATGAATATCTGATGTAGTCTAGCAAGAGAACCTCCAAATGTTATTATTGACACCTCTAGAGACAGAAAAGAGTAGGCAGCTCTCCTTCTCCGAACAGAATCTTTGTTCATTTGGCTTTTGTCTGATGTTCTTAGTGAGTCAGTTTAGCTGCTGCAACACCTCCTGTTGTTGGTAGATGTGGAAGATGAAGGAAGGGAGTGTGTGCTTACCCTCAATGAGGTTATAACTGATCTTGTGTTGTTCTTCTCCTGTAGTTCTGTGCATTCCTTGGCTCCTGCCTGGTTCCCTTTGCCTACCTCACAGTGCTGGAACTGTCAAAGTCACTGCCAGCAGCCTTACTCACAGCTTTCATCCTTATTTTTGGTAGGTGTTCCTTCTACAGAAAAATTAGAGCAGGTTAATTGTTTAGAGAATCTAATTGCTGGATTGTTGTATGTTACCTAGCCAGGGAATATTTGGGTTACTGAGAGAGGTTTCCAGAAGCAAAGTAATTCTGCTTTAAAAATATGAGACTTTTTAATTGTTGTACCCCTTGTGAATTTTACAGTCTCGTTTAGTTCACAGATACTTCTGTTATGTGCATAAGCACAGCGTTGGACTATAGTTCACCTCAATTTTAAGAATTTTTGGAAGATCAATGATCAGGAATGATTTTGCCCACTAGTGAAATATTGATGTCTCCCATATGAGTTATAGAGGTATTTAACAGCTTACTGGAAGAGTTCACAGTAAGAAATTTTAAAAGTTCCTTGTTGAATTGAGCCGAGTGGAGGAAATAACATTGCAAATGGAGTTACTGAGATTGGGTTTCTGTAAGAACACACAGATATTGAGGTAAGGAGACTTAAAATATCCAAGTCATATGCATTTTTCGTAGGTAGCATCTGAAAGATGTCTTCTCCTGTAGCATCCTCTGACACCATGCTGGTGCCTTAGTAGGAAGGTCATTGCTGCTTGTAATGCTGTCCATCTGAATATGTCAGCAGCACCTCCCAATGGGGTTTCACAGATACTGTTGTACTGCCTCGTTTTTGTGATTTTTTTTTTATTTATTTGTTATCCAAGTAGAAGTTGAAATATTCTTATCTGCTCCTGTTTCTAAAATTTCCCATGTTCCATGTTCCTCTTGTCTTGACTACACTGAGGAAATTGGCTTTCTGCAATCTTAGATTCAGGTTGGGACTGCAAGCCTTTGACATTGTTGTGTGTCTGTTTGTAGATACGGGCTGTATTACTTTGTCGCAGTATATTCTGCTGGACCCCATTCTGATGTTCTTCCTCATGGGAGCTGTTCTGAGTATGGTGAAATGTAACAGCTGTGCGGATAGGTAAGATAAACGTGATAATTTTGTTAAACTATAGGTACTCAGCTTTCACACAGATAAAATACTGGAACACATCTGCCACTTGGTAGTCTGGGTGAATGGCTGAGATGAGATTATTTCAGGAAATTTGGAGGTGAAAGTGACTCATGATAGGGGAGAGAAATTTTTAGTATGAAGGTTTGTGAAACTAGGGAGAAAATACTGTGGCTGGGGTAAACCAGGAGAGAGACTTAAATAGATTATTTTAGCATGGAAGGAAATTTCAGCAGAAATAGTATTTATGGAACTGCAAATCTTGAAAATGAAGGTTAAAGCTTTTTAAAACTTGACAGGAAAAAAAAGTATAGGGTGTTGCAGGTCAGAGAAGAAGGAACGAAGGACAGTTAGAGCCTATTCAAGGCTTTGCTCTGTAATGGCAAAGTTATTAATTTGTTATCTTGAAACAGTTACTTTGTCTCCAGGCTAGGGAAAAACAGCTCGTGTGACTGTGGTCATATAAGCACTTATGAAATCCTGCTAGCTGAGGTAAATAGTGTAATTTGTTTGGTTTAGAGAAATTTGTACCAAAAATTTGAGAGACATATAGCCAAAATGTTTCTGAATAATGCAGTTAAGTTACTCAGGATATTTGCTGTAGACCCATCCAGAGGGGGATGGTGATTTATAGGTATTTGGATATGTTAAAAGGCTTCTTTGTGGCTGGGCTGTACAGAGTAGTTTCCCAAAAACCCATCCAGAATTCAAAGGCATAAAATCTTAGAATACTGTGTAGTATATATGAGCAATTTTTGTTTCATGAAGTGTTCAAGAACTGATTGCATCAACCTTAGTGTGACCGCAGCATTCATTGCTAAAGCGCAGCCTGCAGTGTTATGTGGGGCCATCGAAGGCCATCCTTATCTACAACACGCACCCCAGGGAGTGCAAGCACTAAATTATGGGGCAGTACTTGATCAGCCCTGTGTACCTTGACCTGAACTTATTTCTCATGTTTTAGAGCTAATCCTGTTTTCAAACTAGTTGATTTTAAGCAGAATAAGAGCCAGCTCTAGCTGTTGTGTTGTTTAGCAGGTCATGGGGATTTTTTTGTAGCCAAAATAGAAGTGTCAAGGAGTTGATAAAAGGGTTTTAAATTCTGCTATCATATTTTCTCTGTTGTTCAGTTTTAGTTTAGTTTGTGATATGTTTGCTTTTTTTCTGCAGCTTTTGTTTGTGCTTTGGGTAGGTGTTTTCCACTATGGACTTTCTGCTTTAGGAAAGGTAGCTGTTCTTTTTCTCCTGTTCTCCCCCATGTCCTTAGCTTTTGGAGAGATGTAAGTTTGCATTCTATGGAGCAAAAGTCCTGTTTCTATTTTCATACCTTCCTTGTGTCAGGCTTTCTTCACAGTAGTGTTTTAGCTTATACCCGGTGTCTATGTTCCCTTCTTTAAAGGGCACATCTAGGGTTGCCCATGTTTAAGTGTTGGGCCTTTCAAAAACTGATGAAAAAATTACCCTTCTATTCCTCATGGGCTCCTGAAACGAAGAAGAAATGTAATTTTGTAGGGTAACCAAGCTGCTGTTTGTTTTCCTGACCATAGATGCCCATTCAAGTAGCCATCATTTGTATACTGACCTGCTCTATCTCTCCTGCAGGCCGTTCTCTGCTTCCTGGTGGTTCTGGCTGAGTCTGACTGGCGTGAACCTTGCCGGAGCAATGGGAGTAAAGTTTGTTGGCCTTTTTGTAGTCCTCTTTGTTGGCCTGAATACAATCTCTGACTTATGGGGCTTGCTGGGGGACCTCAGCCTGTCACTGGTGAGTGTCAAAGCCTTTTCTTTACATTAAGGGTTTCTTAATTTTGTTTTGCTTTCCTTTGCCTTTGTAATTCTCCTAGTTATTGACAACCATGTAACTAGCCAAACAGTGATACTCTATCTGCAGCAAACAGGAACACCTGAGGTGGATAACACTGATTAAAGATGAAGGTTACAATGGAAAAACTATTGCCATATGTTTAAGAAACCCCACATATATCAGCAGGATATAATGTCATAAGAGCACAGCAAAAAGGTTGTTGCTTTTTCTCAAGAGAAATGATTACGTTTCCAGTTGGATGAATTTTATGGAGTCTAGGTTAAAAATGCTCATTGGGAATCGCTGTGCAATGGCCCAAAGTGAGATGGTGTCCAACAGTTACCTGACCTTCTGAGGTGTAGGTTGTACCTGGCAGACAGGCATGCCTTGCAGCACCCAGTTTGCATAAGCACCACAAGTTCAAGTGCTGCTTCATGACAGCAGAGGGGCACAGGCCGCAGAGCAGTAGTGTCTGTCGTGAGTCACAGGCATGCTCTGCAGTTTGCAGTCTCGTAGCCAGTCGTGAGGATGAAGGCAGCCGTAGTCTGCTCAGTTTCACACACATTTAGTTCTTACAAGCTCTAAGAAATTTGCTAATGTGTTTGGGTTCCTTGTTCTAATATATTGCATTTTATATTTGGGCACTGTGAAGTCTAACATTTAGGAAAATACCTTGATGTACCATTTGCTGTCTTGAAGTCAGCAGGGAAACAAATTCTTCAAGCACATCTTTTAAAAGGTGTTCAGTTCTCCTTTTGTCTCAGCCTCTTCTGAAGCCTGACATTTCTGTATCTTACTGGTTTTGTCCTGTTTGTCTCATAAACAGAGGAGGTTTTGGGAAACTTTTTCTATTCCTGCTGTGTGATTTGTTTTCTCTGATTAATGTGAATCAATGTGGGCTGCAAAGATGCAGTGTTCCAGCTCTGGAGATGCACTCCTTGAGCAAAGTCAGTTAATTGCATTTGAAATGGAACTAATCCATCATGTCTAAGCTTTCTGCCAGCAGACGGCTGCACAGTGATTTCATTTATGCTGCTGGCAGCAAAGGCAGCAAACCCCTGAATATGTAAAGAAATTTACTCCAGAAGGTAGATGCTTTCTGAATAACTAACTATTTGGCAACCCTGGTGCTTGAGGAGGGAAAAAAACCCAAAAAACAAAGAAAGGAGAGAGGATTAAACCCCCGAAAACCTGAATAACTTATCTCTGCATTTGTTATGAAACAACTCATGATTATTTACATGCAAGGTTTTTGGGACTAATTTGATTTCTAGAATTCTCAGCTTCTCTTGGCCCACTGTTCTGGTTTGCTTGATGCTGTCCTTCATGTACATTTTCTTTTGTGACTTTGCATTGAAGTCTGTAGTTAAAGAAAACCTTTTGACAAAGAGTGAAGCATATTGTGGTCATTTTGAGCAGGGAAGTGGAGATGAGTTCATATGCCTCTCTGCTGCATGATTTTGGTTATGTACCCTCAATCAGCATTTTTCTAGATGCCCGGTGGTTATTAAGTGTTCTGCTCAAGCACTTGAGCTGGGCAACTGTTCCCTTTCACTTCAGTAGGTTTTTTGTTTTGTAATGTCTTCAGATTTTTCTATTACTTCTGAAATCTTTGCATCTGTTATTGAGGGATGGAGGATGATGAGCTTAACGATTGAATGATCGGTACCATAAAAAAAAAGGAAGATGGCAAGTATATATGCCTTCGTCAGCTTTCAAGTTAGATGTGGACATTTAGCAAACAGCTCTTGCTATTTAGGGTGTTTTCTTCTCCCACAGCTGTTTATTACCCTCTCTGTATTTTAGAATACTTACTCTGCTACCTGCAGTGTCAGTAGGATGTGAATATGTAATTGCATCTTGGGCATCTGTGTACAAGCCACCTTTAGATAAAATCCTCTGCTTTTGTGTTGAGACAGCTAGAAACACTCACAGGTTTTGGTGCTGCCTTTTCTGTAACTTCTGGCTGAGGACCAGCAACAGCAGTTACAGTGTCAGAGCGTCTGGGCTGAGTGAGCTGGTTTCTGTGAATGCAGCATATCTAGGGCCCCAAGAAGTGCTTGTTGCAGTCAGACTTGTTGGGAGAATTGTATCTACTGTGCCTTCATCTTTTCATTTTCCCTTTTGCTTGGCTTTGACAGTTGCTATTCTGGAAGCCATCTCCTTGCTGTGATTCTGTGTCAAGATGTGTACTGCTCAGATAAACAAGTTAAGGTCCCTGTTTTCAAAGTGTTGTCAATGGGAGCCGCCCAACCTCCTTTGCCAAAGTTAGGCATGACTAGAATTTTTGGACGTTAAACTCTCCTATTGCCCATTTTTGTGTTCCTCCCAAGACTCTGAAATTTAAAGGTACCCCAGCTCCAGTTTTCAGAGATGCACAGCAAGTTCTGCCTAAGCTTTTACTGCTCCCTAGGCCTTTCTGAGGCAGTTTTGCAGCCTGCTGGGCTTGCTTGCATGGTGGGCTTTTACTGTAGGACCACTGCTCAGAGTCCTGTGAGATACAGGGTGGAGTTGTTCCTCCAGCTACACTGTTTGATCCAGCTTGTGTTTGTTACAGGTCGTGTTTGGGAAGCATTTACTGGCTCGTGTACTCTGCCTCATCCTGCTCCCGCTTGCCCTCTACATGACTATGTTTGCTGTTCATTTTACAGTATTAAATAAAAGGTATTTCACAACTTTTTCTCCAGAAGAAGAATCATTTGCATTTGCTTTGAATTGAAGGCTACTGGTTATGGATTTCTCCACTTTCAGTGTCAGAAGCACAGCCATAAGCTGTGTGTTTATTTAATTCCCTTCACAGACACTTGCATTGTTTTTAGAGAAAGGCTCTGGCTAAACTGGCAGTGAAACTGAGTTAGAGCTTAAGACTTTCTGAGATGCCAAGCAAGTATCCTAACCAAACTCTCTGTCTTCTTTTTTTTCCTCCTCTCTTTCCTGGACCTGAAAATGTCTCAACTCCATTATTTTTATTTTTCTTTTTATTAAAAAAAAAAAAAAGTCATCCTGAAAAAGGCTTTGGCTGTGATTAAAAAAAAAAGTCTGAGTGTGCCCAAAGGGAGGACTCTTCTCTGAATACCTGCAACCAAGGGATGCTTTGTATGTGGAAAGAGCACAACTGCTAGTAAGGTTAAGTAATATTTTTCCATATGCTAGCATTAAGAGATGAGGTGAATAAGCATTTCACTATAGAAAAAAAACCAGCCAAACAAACTGTTGTTTTTCAGTTTAAGTCAATTGGTCTTACCACTCCCCTCTTAACAGAAAGGAGACTTCAGAAGCCACAGAGAAAAGCTTTGTTATTATCTAACCTGACAGTAACTCAGTTGATTTGCCATAAGAACACCTCCAAAGACAGTCAGTGGTGCTTTAAGCAGTGTTAGTATGTACATCTTTATGACCTCAAGTCCTTGCAACTCTGTACAATTTCCTGCAAGACTGTCTCTATCTACTGTGATTCACAACATTAGAGGTGTGTGCATCCAAGGGAACTGCAGTCTGTCTTCTCCTAATACCATGTCTGGTTTTATCTTTTTCCTTCTGTAAAAACCATTTGGTAATGTATGATAGAGCTTTGTATGCCTGTTTTGCCAAACATAGAATTGGCACATCCTTTGCTCTCTTTTGTAGTGGTCCTGGGGATGGTTTCTTCAGTTCAGCATTTCAGTCCCAACTGATCGGGAACAATCTTCATAACGTCTCCATTCCAGAGCGTGAGTGTCCAAAGGAATAAACTGCTTTGAGTGTTGTCAATGTACATGGGGGTTTAAATAAAAACAGTGTCTCCTGTAAGTCAGGGCGGGACAGTGCAGAGTATGCCTTTGTGGTCATGGTCAGATCTGTGCTGTTCCTCTGTGCAGTTTTATATATTGGCAGAAAAAAAAAAAAAAAGGCTGAAAGTAACACCATGTTTAGTGCAAGGTCACTACTTGTCTCATCATATTCCTTCTAGAGGGAAAGATGCCATTTTGTGAGATTTAACACTTTAGTGTGCATGCATTTTTGTATTTTTTGGCCTTTATGTTGCATGAGACAACAAAAAGAGATTTGTCCTGTTCACTTTGGGTTTGTAAGTGTCTGAATGTATGACTTGTTTCCAGAATATTTGTAAATGAAAACTATCAACTCCTTTGTGGCACAGCATGCCCCTGGTTCAGCTGTGTTGTACTCCAGCACGCATATGAATTTGGGGGAAAGATGGCTCTGTGGTCATTCCCTAATCCTCAGACTGGCTGGGGACTACTAAACCTTTAATATGGTTTAGCTTTCCAATTACTTCAGCTTTTCTCTGGCTTCTCCCTGCTCCAGAACTACTACTGGGAGAGCAGCAGGTCCATTCTCCAAGACTGTTGGGAGGCTGCGAAGCCAGGGTATCAGCTCCACAAGCTGCTAGCTGAGCTTGCCTCCCTTCCCTCGTGTGCTGCTCCAGGGGCTCGGTGATGAAGTGCTTCAAAGTACTCACATGCTTGTTAAACTTTCTGATGTTTTAATTTGACCATATATTCTTACAGAAAGCTACGTCAAACCTCTCATTAGTGAAATTACATACAAAGGAGCTGGCACTTCTGTTTCTGTTAAAACTAGGTGGGAGAATTTTAAGTGTTTCAGCCAAACATTACATAACAGTTTTACTGAAATGTGGTTGGGGATGGAAGACAAACTTGTGATGAGCTGTGCACAGGAACATGTCAAGCAGGAAATAAGCTTTCATCAGAACAAAGCAGGAGAATACATGCTTCATCAGAGCACTGCAGACTAGTTGGGGGAGCTATTTACAGGAGAGCTGCCTGATACTTTTTGTCCTCCTTCCTTCCCACACAGACTTGGCGTACGGATCTGTGGTCACAATGAAGAACCTTCGGATGGCAGGTGGATACCTTCACTCCCACTGGCATCTCTACCCGGAGGGCGTTGGAGCTCGCCAGCAGCAGGTTTGTGTGCTCCAGCCGTGCTGCCTCTGGTTGCAACCATTGACTCGCTCCCACTGCACGTAGCGTTAGGTGCTGTTGTAACAGGAGCAATGTGTTTACTCAGCATCCGTTACTCTCTCAGTGCCACAACTGTGCACTTGGATTGGAAGTCTGAGGAAAAAGGATGCTTGAAGAGAGCTTACTGCATTGCAGCAATGGTAATTCACAGTAACAGGGCTTCATGGTTGTACCAAGACCATCCTCCATAGATAGAGGCCAAGAGGACTTGAAAGTAATCTTCCATAATCAAAGTGCTGTTGTTACCTCAAGAAAGGCTGTAAAACTTATGTTTAAAACAAATATATTACTTTATCTTATAGGCTTAATTCCTGTGTTTTAAAAGCAACAGAATAGGACTGCTGTGTGGTGTTTTCACTGGCCTCTGTGACCTTACATGAATTACTCTCCTTTGGTGCTTTACTTTTCCTTATGTTTCACCAAAGTATTTGTAAGGTTTTGCTCATTTAAATTAGATACCTGTACATTCTTAAGCCAGACATAATTAAACTATCTGAACTTTCTAAGGGCTTCTGATTAAATGATTAAGCAATAAATCAGAGTAAAAATCAGAAATCATGTAACTATCACTAATTAAGTAGTACTAAAATTAAGTGAATTTCTTATTTTTGTCCATCATCATCAAGCTTCACAAGCCTTACAGCTTCTGCAGCTTTCCCAAGACTTATTTTGCAGTTTGCCTGTGTAATGTCTAAAACTCGTTCTGAGCTCCTGGAAAGAAAGTTGCCAGATAAAAACAACTGTTTGTTTTTTAACTCCCTTCAGTGTCTGTGGTGAGGAAGAAGTTTTCAGAAATGAAAACTTTGTCTCAATCTCCTTTTCCTGCTGTTCTTCCCAACCAAAAATTCTGATGTTATCATGTGACACTGATATTTATTACCGTAGGTAGCGATGTCATACCAAAACTGGCTCAAGAATAGGCAAAATTGAAGTGCAGAGCATGTTTTATGACGCTAAAAGCAGGGAAAAGGGATTTGGTGAGAATGGTGATGGGAGCTTACTTGAGGCTAAGTGGGAAAGGGTGGAGATTCCCCCCTGTGCCCCCTGCCCTGGAGGCAGGACAAGGTAGGGGGCTGGAACAGTTTGGGGGCTGTGGAGAGGGGAAGGAAGCTCAGAACTTGGAGGAGAATTAGGGAGGAAAAGATGGAGGCAGTCATCCCTCTGCCTCTTCCTTTCCTTGCTCACCTGATGATACAACCTTAAGGTATGAGGTTCCAGCTCTCCTTTTTTCCCCCACCCTCAGACACTCTGTCCTGCCACCCACGGGGACATCTGCTCCCACCTGAGTGGGAGGCACAGGGCTGGCACTGGTCTAGGGTCCCACAGAGCAGGGTTGGTGCTGCTGGAAGAGAGCAAGCGAAGTGGGTGCAGTTCCTCATGCGACTTGGGAAGGTCGCAGCACCTGAGGGCTAGAGGCCCATGGTGCCAGGAGGAGCACTGATGGTCTGTGAATCTGAGCAGGCTGGTAATGATTAGCTGGGTAGCAGGTACGGCTTGAACAGTTGATCCCTGAATAGCTGGGTAGCAGGTGCTGCTTGAACAGTTGATCTCTGATTCCTTCTCACCTTGCCTGGATCTTTTGGCAGAAGTATTATGGTTGCCACAGGCAGCCTGTTGTCATGAGTCTCTACCAATGATGCCCATCTGTAAAGCCAACACTCTTTCCACCTCCTGGTTCTGGTGCTGGTCAGTGATTATTCAAAAATTCAGGTTTGGGTATCATGTTGTTGTACGAGGAGCCTCTGAAGCAGGTTGAGAAGAGGTCAAGCTATGTGTTTGGAGGCTGTTACTCACGATGCATGTGAGCTGCCATTAAGTGTAGTGCTCCTGAATGCGTGGGCTATGCTGAACAAAAAGTGTGATGTGAGTGAAGGAGTGGCCAGCAACTGGCTTTCTAAGGGGCAGTATCATAAAAGTCATCCCAGGATTTCTATGTTATTAGTGCATTCATTTGGGACTTCAGTTTGCTGGCAAATGTGTGTCTGCTGTCACCAGCTTTTTTCTCATTTGGTAAAATAAATTATCTGTGCTTTCAGGTCACTGCCTACTTACATAAAGATTTGAATAACCTGTGGATTATAAAGAAACGTAATTCGGATACAGGTAACAAATAGCAATAAAGTGCCTTTTATAACTGCTACTTCAGTTTTTCACTTAAATATTCTGAGTTCCCTCCATTGCAAAGTATCTTTCAGGGATATGAGGGAGAGAGGAGGAACAAGGGGAATCTGGCTCCATCTTGATTAATGCTGTTTGTGTCTAGTGTAGTTTTGGTTTCTCTCCAGATTGTACAGCTGATGTAAAAAGGTTTTCTCAGCTGATGGTTGCATTGACGTCTTTTCAGCTAGGTAGGACTGCAGATAACAGAGAGGAAATTAATCTGAACTCAGTTAATATTTTGGGGAACACATTATTGTGACTGTGGGTCCTGGAGAAGTTGAGTCCAGGTACATTCTGATACATTGTGTTCAACTGATTTCCATGGATGCTTACCTGGGACAAGATGGTTTGTACATAGATCTGTTCTTTTATAATGTCATATAAAGTAGCTGAGGCATGTTTGGCCTGGTGGAGTTTCTTTTCTTCACCTGCAGCATGTATATGTAAAAATTAACAGGAACTTTCCAAACAACAAAAAATGCAAATAGCTTAGCTATAACAAAACTATAAATAGTGTTGCAAGACTCATTTTCTAGTTCTTGAGAAACAAACATATATCTATAGTTTTGGTGTTCGGTTAGCCTGACCAAGCATACTCTTTAGTTAAGGGCAGTATGTGCTGCTTGGGGCCATGTTCCTTGGAGCAGCCCTCAGGGCTGGTCTTTAAACTAGAGCAGTGGTTTCCACCAGGCTTAGTCGACACAAATTAGTTTGCCATATGTTGTCTTCTTGAGGCATGAGCATTCCCAAGAAACTTTCTAAGACCTTGATATGTTTATCAGTGTGTTGATATGATTAGTTTGCCTTCCTTCAGCAGATCTGTCAGATCCCTCCAGCCCTGTGGAGTTTGTGAGGCATGGAGATATTATTCGTCTGGAACATAAAGAGTAAGGATGATTTCTGGGATTCAAAGAGATTGCGTGGTTGAATAAAATTGGTGGGAGATTTGTCCTGCTGGAGACTACATGGTTAGGCCGGCACAAGCAGGCCGTGTGACAGAGGTGTCTTTATATCTGCATTTCCATTGTGGGGTTTGTGGAGTTTTTCTTCTATGGTTTATGTTTAGAAGGGTGTTAAATGGGAAACGTTTAACAGAACCACACAACTTCATTAGAAATGCAGAGGCATTTGTTCAGCTGTGTGAGGTGCAGTATTAAGGGTAACTCTTCTGCAAAGAAGCAACTTCAAAACCCTCATTCTGTTGCTTGTCCCCACTCTATGAGTTTTCTAGGCAAATAGTGTGGTTTTTTGTCAGTGTACTGCAAGTGTCGTGTTCCTGAGTGCATAGGCAGTATCCACCCGCTGAAGTTCTCAACAGCGCTGAGATCACAGCAGTGAAATGCTCTTAACAAAAATGTTGGCTGATGCCTTCCATCTCTGTAGGCAATACCTGAGAGGAAGCGGGGGAATCCTAGTGACCTGATATTTAATCTTCATCTAGTCTAATGTCACTGTGCCACGATGCTCTGAGCTGTTGCAGCTTTGATTTCTTATCAGAAGCTCTAAACCTGTGAGCCTGGAAATGATCTCATATTGCATTCAATACTGTGTGTTCACAAATCATTGCTTACGTTTCCAAAATTATTTTAAGATTTAAAAAAATGCCTTGAATTTTGGGTTTTATGACCCAATGTATAATAATGAAGGTGATAACATCTTGATAAGGCAACAGTGGTTAGGTCTTCATAGGCTCTCTGGAATGGGAGGTGACACTGCAGTGCTGCCGAAGAGATCGGCAGGTGGCTCCCGTCTCCTTGTGAATGAACCTCATCCAGCCTGGGCAGGATTTGGCAAACTTTTTCAGGTTACCCCTGTTAGCAGTCCCTGTTAGGATGGGAGGCTGTTTGTCTGCGCCGTGTACAGCTTGTGCTAATGGGGGGCACTCAGTAAATCTATGCCTGACTAAATAGTACAATCCTTCTCCTCAAAAGTAAAACTGATAGTCAAGAGAGGTCGGGATCTTGCTTTGCTTCTTGCAAGAGCAGGACTGTTAGTCTCACCTTATGTTTCATTTAAAACCAAAACAACAGTATCTTTTTGACTTGGAGGTGGTGGATTGTAGCTTGAGGGTCAGATTTATTCGTGAAACAGGGATAAGAGGGGACTTTGAAAAGATGAATAGGACAAAGGATATGGTTTTAAACTAAAAGAGCGTAGATCTAGACTTAGGCATAAGGAACAAATTTTTTATAATGAGGGTTGTGAACCACTGGCACAGGTTACCCGGAGAGGTGGTAGATGCCCCATCCCTGGAAACATTCAGGCCAGGCTGGACAGGGCTCTGAGCAACCTGATCTTGTTGAAGATGTCCCTGCTCATGGCAGGGGGTTGTACTAAATGACTTTTGAAGGTCCCTTCCAACCTAAACTATTCTATGATTCTATACTATCCTCCATTTGCAGAACTGCCCGGTGTGGCATCATGTGGTGGGAAGCAGCAGTGTCACTCTGTGGCCCAAGGCTGCATCCTGCCCTCCCTCGCCTGGAACGCTGTGGTTAAAGTGCTGACAACTCTGGGAATGGCTCAAACCAAAGTTCGTATCACAAATTGACTGAGACATAAAAACAAAACAAGATTTGACTTTTAATTTCATTTTAGAACTTCTAGAAACCTTCACAGTCACCGGCATGAGGCTCCACTGACAAAGAAGCATTTTCAGGTTACTGGCTATGGAATAGTAAGTGAATGGCAAGATTAAAAAAAAGCAGCTCCTTCTTTTGGGGATAGTTCATACCATGCCAGGGGGATTTATTCTTGCTTTTTTAGTTTGTTAGCCAAGGTGACAGATGTGCATCTACCATACTGGAGGAAAAATTGATTTAGTATGAAATTGCTTATCTCATATTTAAGGTCTATTTAGTGTGAACACAGACAAGAAAATAACTTAAGCTTTTACTGCCAGTCTAACTTTGGCAACATTCAACTCCATAAATGCCAAACTAAGCAAACTTGAAGTTGCTCTGACAAGTATTATTTTCTGTATTTGGCCTTGTCACATAGACGAGTGCCTTTTTTGACAGAATGATGACAGAATTTTGAATCAGGAAAAGGAAATCTGCTTTGAGGGCTGAATATCCAAGTGCAAAGGGCTGTTGCCTAAACCCCTTTTGTGAAGCAGCCAAGTTACCCCTGTTTAAAATGTAACTCTGAGCCACAGTCAAGTATGAATTGGAAACAAAAAAAATTTAAGGTTGGCAAGATAAAAATGTATTTTTGAGTAGTTGCTCATGTCTAGAATAATCTCTTCCTGATGGAAAAATCTCTTCTGTGAAGGCTGTTTCATTTAGCTTTGCCACCATTAGAGTTTCAGACGTTCCTATTTGCAGTGCTTCAATCCTGTATGTCTTCTAGTTGGTGGTTCGGTTGCGTTTTGGTGGGGTTTTTTGGGGTTGGTTAGTTTGTTTGGTGTTTTTGCTGTTGTTGTGAGTTTTTTTTGGTTGGGAGGGGGTTGGTTTTTTTTGTAATGTGTTTTTTGTTTGGTTGGTTGGTTTTGTTTTTGTTTTTAATTTATCCTCCTATGGTATGTTTGCATGATAGAATGGAACAGGAGACTCCAATGATTTCTGGCGGATTGAAGTGATGAGCAGAACGGCTGAGAAGCTCATCAAAGTCCTACGGAGTCAGGTCCAGCTAACCCATGTGGCCACAGGGTGTATATTGGGCTCTTCTGGAAAGACTCTGCCAAAATGGTAAATAGCTTGTAATCCTTCTCCACCCCTGCAAAGCCTTGAGTTGAAATGCTCTTTTGCTCAATGTACTTTTAAACTATGTAATAACAACATTTCTTCCATTTCTTTATCTTAAAAAAAAAATAAAATAAAAAAATAGCAGTACTAAAAATAAAACAAGAGGAGAAGATCTGGGTTAGTGTTGTGCAGTCTGTTACAGTGAAGGTATACAGCTCTGGAAAATAATACCCTGTACTGAGAGATCCAAGAGTGGCATGGGTGTAGGTCTTGTCATCTGGAAAGTCCAGGAGGGGATGACAAGTGTGTTCTTCAAGGCCCATTTTATCCTTGGGATTCACAAAGATTACTAGAAACTGAGGCAGTTCATACTGTTCCATGCTGTAATCCTTCAAATTTCTTTTTATTGGTATTAATTTCTTTTGTGGTTGACAGACCTTCTGCCGTGCAGCATCTAAAGTGAGGGCAACAGTAACAACCTGCTTTTAACAGGGGCTGTGATTTAATATATCCTTGGGTTATATATCTTCATCATTAAAGTGAGGTGTGTGCAGAGACGTGCAGAGCAGTGCCAGGCAAGCTGCCGTCTCTGCAGAGCTGCTGTGCTCCGTAGGATGCTCACATGGATCCTGAAGCAGGTGGCTGTGTAGTCATGTCGCTTCTGTTTCCAGAGCAGCCGCCGTTGCTGCCAGCTGAGGTTTCCCTTCACTGTGTTATGGTAAAAATGGCCTCTGACGGATCCTGGGGATGCTGAATCATAGTGAGCGCAGGCTGGTGACTGCCTGCTCGGGAATACAAGTGCCATTTAGTCTTTGACCAGTAAAACTGGGCTCAAGGGTAAATAATGTAATTGATTTAAAAAAAAAATCACTGCCTCTGTCAACATTTGAGAAAGGGGTTGTTGTTGTTTTTTTTTTGCTGTAACAAAGTTACCCTGTGAATGGAAGTTGTTGCCACAAAATATTGATAACATTAAGAGCTGAGGGCAAGAATACTTAACTGCAAATAAGTGTGGTTAATTGTTTATATATATAGATATATAGCTATATAGATATATAGATATATAGATATATAGATATTAGGAATTTAAAGGGGAATAATCACTGTCCTTCAGAGAATTAAGTGGTGATTAATTAACAGAATTAATTAATTAGTGGAGTTAAGCCTGCTAAGTGGTGACTGGTAGAAAATTCCTCATTAATCTGTCACATTACTGCAGGGTATAATGCACTTTCTCCCAAAGTGTTTGATGTGACCTTCTAGAAACAGGGTGACAGACTAAATGAACAGTTGGTGGGATCCTCTAAAATAATTCTTTTATTTCTGTAATACAGTTTTTAAATATGGTGATTTTCTTCTGGAGAGACTGTAAAGGTTGACTTGAAGTAGTTTCTATATGTCAACATGCATCATCTTCAAAAATCTTGCTGCCTGTGTATAGACTGAGGTTTTTTTAGTTTTTGATGCCCAAAGTTAGAGACATGGTTCAAGTATTCGGTAGAATTTTGCTGTTGGCTACCTTGTAAATCTGTTTTGTTTTCTACATGGTGCTTAGGGCATGTAAGAGTGTCCAAGAGTGCAGCTGCTGGGGTTGAGTAGTATAGTAGGTATTATGGGAAAGTATGAAGCTAAATGGAAACAAAATCTAATGTAAACTGGAAATACTGAATGATCTTTTGTGGGGTGGTGACTAACTGTTCTGCTGTTCCTCAGGGGTTGGGAGCAAGTGGAAGTCACCTGCACACCATACCTGAAGAAGAGTCCCAGTTCCCTCTGGAACTTTGAAGATCATATCAACCCTAAGTGTAAGGCATTTATTTCCCTTTGCTTTGAGGGTGCGTCTTGGCTTGCTGTTAAAGGATGGGATGAGCTGTCAGATGGCAAGAACCAGCCTTCAGTGTTTGGGATTTGTGTATTTTTCTCAGCTCAAGTACAAACTTGCTGAATTTGGGCCAGTTGTTGAAAGATGCATGGCCTTTTTTGGCTTCACTGTTTGTACTGTAAACTGGTGATAATGCTTCAAGTGTAGTGGAAATATAAAGACTTACAAAAATATTTTGAAGTCTTAATGGATAACAAAAGCAAGAAGTTTTATAGGCACTGCAGTACAGGCTGTAAGACATACTGTATGAGCATATCATATAGATTTTAATGATTTTTTTTTTTTTAAGTTAGGATCTGCCTTGTTCTGGTGTATATTCTCTGTTGGAGCCATGCTAAATAATGACTTTGCAGTACCTTCAAGTAATGGATAGTAGAAGTGTGAGAGAGGCTGGGGAAAGAACTGAGTTTGCCAATAAGGACAGATGGGCTTTGCAGCCTCATCCAGGAGTTAGAAATCTGTCACAGCATCATTTGGCCTGAATTATTCAATATAATTTTCATCCTATGAGTTGCACATGACTTGGGCTGAGTTCTGAGTCATTAAAAAAACCTGATGCTCCTCATCCTTTGAGAGTGACTGTGCAAACCAAAGGGAAGGAATCCTGGGCTGTTGACTTGGTAGAATTTCCACTTCTGTTGTAATGGGTTTTACATTCCCACACTCGTGGCTCATTCAGAGATAAACAGCAGCCTGTGAACAGTATATCTCTAATTTCAGCTTGAAATATCAATCTGTTTATTTCATGCTCTTTTATCTGTTTCTCTTGCTTCTGGAAGTAAAGGAGGAAATCTAGGAGTACATCAGTCGTGAAAATCATTGGGGGTACTTTTGACTGCAAACTTCTGTGTTTAGAATATGAATTAATTCTGTAGGGACTTAAAAGAAGTGCGAGAAACAGATTTGTTGCAGGAGTAGAGAGTTGAGTTGATTATGAAAGAGGCAAACAAAAGTAAAGCATACAGACTTCTAATCTATTTTTCTCTCTTTTTTTAAATTTTTTTTTTTAAGTGCCCAATATCAGCCTGGATGTTTTGAAGCCTTCTTTTGCAGAAATTCTGCTAGAATCCCACATGGTTATGATCCGGGTAGGATATCATTAATTCTAGATTACAATTTTCTTCCTTCTTTCTCTTGCATCAAGAAGAAACAGCATTTTCTGAGATATCTGGATGATTGCTGCAAGCTAGGGCAGAATTTACATGCCCAACCAGCCTACTTGAATTTATATTTAGGAAAAGGGGTGGTCTTGCAGCTGAATCTTCCAAAAGTTTGGAAGCCTTGGACTTGATGCCTGGCTCCGCTGTTGGTGTGATCTAGATACTGCCTGCTTGTGTAATCCCTCCACTGCTGAAATTTGGTTCTGTAAAGGAGAATTGAAAATTTTCCCTACTCTACTGGAAGGTTTTAAAGTTAAATTAATATTTGTGAGGCAGGGGATATTAATGTGGTCAGAGACAGGAAAATTAACTAAACAGAATCTTGGGAGAAAAATAAATGTTTGGATTGAAAATGGAAAACTTCTAATTTTTTTAAAAGTTCATTGAGACGCTGTGTTTTGTGTTTTCCTCTTCCATATTTAACCCTGAATTAAAAAAAATAAAATATAAAGGAGCTGGAGTTAATATTTTTTGACGGACTGCTCTTCTGGTCCTTCCCCATGCTTATTCTTTGTGCTCTCGGCCACAGCCCTTCTGCTTCCAGCTCCTCAGTCCTTTGTCTGAAGAATGAGAAGTTACTGTTTTGAGAAAGGAGTCTAAGGTTTTATTTGCTGCTGTTTGTACAGCTCTTTTCAGATTCCTTAAGGAAAGAAGGTAGTCAAGAAAATGATTATTAATACTAAACATTTCCATGGCAACCAGTGATAATGCTGTCTCAGGTAAGGAAGCACTTCCAGGAGTTTCCATGGAAATAATCTTTCTGAGGCTTTTATTTCAGAGTGCAGAGAAACCTGTTGAAGCAGTCTCGTAATGAACGAAAGGTCTTGCTTATGCAAGATGTGTCCTCAGTGACAGAAAAGCTGGAGAAATGAGAGACTAGTGCCTCTAATGGCACCCAAATAACATTTTCACTTGCACAATAATGTTCAAACACCCATTTTCCTCATTGTGACCACCTCTAGAAGATGATGTGTTTATGTGGTTAGTGAGAAAACAGCCTTTACTTGAGTATTCATGTGTGTTTGTGTACCCAGACATTTCTGTGCAGGCTTTGCAGCATAACTGCCTGCTCATTCACATTTTATCTTGACTTTTCTGTAGGGAAACAGCGGCCTCAAACCAAAGGACAATGAAGTTACATCCAAACCTTGGCACTGGCCCATCAACTACCAGGTATATTGATCAGTCCACCTTCCTTCCTGTTTTCAAGTGCTTTTGCTGTGCTTCTTTAAGTGTAGCACCTCTTCAATGGCATTGGAGATGATGTCAGCTTTACTTTGTAGCACCTGAGCTGCATGGATGGGAAGTTGTTTCACCTTGGACACTGTGCAAAATACAAACTTGATTGATGCAAACCCATTTTACTCCCTTATGGTCTGTTTCCTCAGGGCCTGCGTTTTTCTGGTGTCAATGAGACCGATTATCGGGTTTATTTGCTGGGAAACCCGGTAAGTTGGAGTGGGAGGTTCCAAGCCAATGTCTTTAGCAAACTTTAGTTTACTCTTACTTCTGCCAGTGACAATTATTCTCTTCCTCCTCCTTCTATTGGGCTGCTTCTCATTGTACTCTTGTGTTTGCATGTAGCTTTTCTCTTCCTCTCATATGTGCATGTCCAGCCCGAAGTCCCAAATCTTTCTTTTTTTTTCCTATGTAGGTGATTTGGTGGCTAAATCTGGTAACTATTGGGTTATATCTTCTGATAGCAGTTTCCACTGCAGTGGCCTTGAAGAGAGGTGTCCAACTGACTTCTGAACTCAAAGGTGAGGTCAGTCTTTGTATCCTGCCTGAACTATAGAATCACAGTTATCTGGGTTTCCTGATACAAGAAAGCTCATTCTGAGACACCTGTATTAAAAAAAAAAAAAAGTCTTTTGTTTATATTGTATTAGAACCTTGGGGGTTGAAAAAAATATGCTCAAGGCAACTTTGTTTACAAAACACTAAGCTATGTAGTGCTTTGAAACTGTAGCACTGAACGGTGTTACTGTTAACAAAGGGTTCCATATTAGAAATAATTGCTCTGGTGAACAAGTATTGCTTTTTGCATGGCAGGCCATTCTTAATGGGTTGCTGAATTTCTTAAGTCTGTAAGACTTGATCAGGAATCCTCAAGTCAGCAAAGGCCCTGAGACACCTACTTGGCCAAAGAAGAGAGCTCTGGACATGACTCAGAGGCAGGAGATGTGATCAGTGGCCTGTCAAAAGTCTTGCCACTCCTCTGCTGGAGATTACAGAGCTGTCCTGGGTATAAGCTGGCATCTTAAGGTGATCCAAAGATATGAGTCTCAGTAGCTTTTGGTGCCTTGTTTTCTTGTAGGAGAGAAGCACTTGGATTAGTCAGTAGCTCCCATGCCAGCCTTGATTTGCAGGTCAGCCCCCAGCTTAGCATTGGAGTTGCTTATGAATTGCTCAAGGGCCAAGATGATGGCCACGAGTGCTCTCAGTTACATTGAATACTGCAGCTCAGAAATGATCAGCTGTGTATCTGTTGGGAAGTCTATCTTTTATCTGGACGTATCAGTAAGAAAAGGTGATAAAATGTGTGTCAGGGGAACCTTCCTGATACAGAGAGCTACTGGTCCCATGGCTTTTGGCTTGTTCTGCTTTGCAGACTTCCAAAATGTTTTTTCTAGTAAAGATACTTAACCCACATAGGTTACTGATAATAGGCTTCCTTTTCAAAAATACATTTTGCAGACACCTTAAAAGCACGTGCATGGCAAGACTGTGTGTGCCAAGGTTAGTAAACAACTGAGCTTGGGTTATCAAGCAGTGGCCACAAGGAAAAGAGTGTGAGTTTCATATCTGAAATAGTTTAATAAAGAACAGGGCAGGTCTTTAAAAAATACTGCAAGGGGCTACCTGTTTTCACTGTAAGGGAGACAGACCAGCTGAATCAGTGCTCTGCTGTCAGGCTCTGCATGTGCTCTGTACTGCTGTAGTAAATATGGTGGTTTGAAATTAGAAATGTTTCCTGGTATTTATGCAAAGCAAATGACAAATATAAGAGATGCAATGATCCTTTATTATGTCCAGTGCCAAGAATATAGAGCTTTTCACAAACCCTAATAAGTCATACTTTGACCATTCCAGTTTACATCAATGGTTGCTTCATTTTGTGGATCTCTTTGTGGGAACTGAATTCTAAAACATTATGTAAAACTATGAAATTACACAATAAGTTAGTGGCTAAACTGCATGCAGACACCAGAGCTCTCAGTCCCTTCTCCAGGTTCAGAAAGCTCGGCAGTATTTCCTTCCAGGAAAGGCTGGCAAAGAGATTATCTGCATGGCTTGTAGTCTCATTACAGAGAGAATAAAAACCATCAGAAACTGGAATGACCTAATTAGTCTGGTGTGCATCCTGAGAAACTGCAAGGTCAGTCTTAACATAGAGTGTAGTCAACCTCCTGCCAGTCCCTTGAGACTTATGTCTTTGTACATTTTCTCTGATAACGGTTCTCCTGAAGAGTGTTTGTATGTTCATAAAGAATGCAGCTAGCATGTTGCAGAGGCTTGGTGCAGTTTCAGACCAGTACATGACTTCCTGCAAAGATCAGTACTGTTGAGTTTACTTACTGGGATAAGGCTTGCAAATAGAAAAATATCAACTACAGTTCCTCTGCTGAAGTCTGTTTATTTGTGTTCCAGAACTGTCCAGAGTTGTGCTATGTGGTGGAGCGCAGATGATGCTGGGCTGGCTCCTTCATTACCTCCCTTTTTTTATGATGGGCCGAGTTCTCTACTTTCACCACTACTTTCCTGCCATGCTTTTTTCTAGCATGTTGACAGGTAAATTCTAGAGCCGGGGAAAAGACAAGGCAGAGTAACGCTGAAATTCTGTTAAATGGAATGTTTGCAGACTAAACAGTATAATTTATTAGGTTTTCTGCTTGCTTGTGCAAAGTGCTTAAAAACATTGACTAATTCAAAATGTCTTTCACAAAGCAGCTTGCATTGCCAAATTCTTCTTCTTTTTTTGTTTTACCACCCTGAAGAGGCAGTCATGCCTAGTTCTTGGGGCATTTAAATTTAGCAAAACTATTCCTGTTCTCTGCTGTGTCACTGCTCTTGTATATGCTTTTATATAAGTTACTTCCCTTTTGTTTGCTGCCCTCACTTTTCTGTCATGTCTGTTTATAATTCAGTCTTGGTGTTTTTTCCTGTGATTTTGTACCAACTTAGTTAGCATGCTGGGGCCCAGATCTCCTTTGCATTTATTCAGATGGAAAAGTAGAAAAAAGAACCTTCTACTAATACAAAACAATCCCTATAGTTCTGACGGTTACCTGGGTAAATTAATTTTAAAATTGACAAGGTCTTCTTGTGTTAACAGAGCTTTATCAGCCCAGTGTATGACTGAATGTAGCAGCTCCATTCTTTGGCCTCTCCGTTGCTTCTGACTTCTGCCTCTTCCTTCTCCTAGGAATCACCTGGGACACACTACTGAAGTTCTGCGCTGGGCTTTTATCACCCAGTACTACAGCTAGAAAAGTATATGGAGCGGGGTTCCTGGCACTGTTCTTGCTCATCGTGTACAGGTGAGTTCTGAAAGCTGAGCTTTCCCTGAGTGTGTGACAGTCACTGTCTCAATGGAAACCTTATTGCCTGTTAATTATCCTTAGCCTTTGTCTCTGCTGAACTTCTCTGCTGAACTTCTCAGGCACCATCAAGCACAATCCTAAACCCGCAAATTTTATTAAATTCAGCATCTGTGTCCCAGTAATGCATTATAAAACATCTTTCCATTGCAGGGAATCTTTCTTCTATCCCAGCACTCTTGTGAACACTATATTCTTCTCCAAACCCACAGTTCAGTGGTTTCTGATTCTGCTCCCTGCACTAGATGGTGCCAGATCCCTCAAATGCAGGCAAATTTTTAATTGCTGCAGGTTTTATCAGCTGGCTTTTCTCCAAAGCTGCTGCTTTCTAAGAGCAAATACCACCTGTGCTAAAACTGTCTACTATACTGTCTTCAGCAGAGATTAGAAGGTCCCCAGTGGAGCTTAGAGCAGCCCAAAAAAACAAAGGTCCCATAGAACATCTATATGGACTAATCTGCTGCATTGCTCTTGAGACAGAAAATCGTACAGTCCCTGATGGGCATTTGCGTTCTTTCCACAGCTTCTACCTCTTCCATCCTCTGTCCTACGGGATGATAGGACCCATGGCCTCCGATCCTAGCAGCCCCATGGCAGGGCTCCGGTGGATGGACTCCTGGGAGTTCTAGAGCAAGCAAAGGGAGCCTGGGAACAGCAGATGAGAAGCATGAGATCTGCTGCATTTCAGGCTGATTCTGGTGCTTTGGAGACGAGTGACAGTAAAATGCCCTCTCTGGAGAACTCTGTGTATAGTAGCCCTGTTGCTTTGACATTTGTTTGCACTACCTGCATTGGAAGATGCAGAGGATGACTGACAATGAGAAGGTTCTCTTAAAAAGGCTTATGTCCTGAATCCTTAGGTTATATTCCTGGACATCTGACTGCTTAAATCCCATTTCTTTTGAGCAATATATATCAGTCAAACAGCGGTGGCATTCCAGCAATCACATCAGTACAAGTTGGAGGCTGTGTGTAGCTGCGTGTTCCTGTGTGTGTGTGAGTTTTCCTTCTTGTAATCTAAGCAGTTTGAGAGCCACACAGTCTCTGAGACGTTACAAGTTTTATCATGATTAACAACCTCTCTTATGGTGAGGTTTTTGAAAGCTTCACATAAGTATCTGGGGACATCCATTTTACCCTGCCCTGGCTGTCTGTTGTTTATTTTGTTCTGATCCTTGAAATATTGTGAGCCACTGTGCCTTGCCTGTCTCCCAGGCCCTCTGCAGACAGAGGAGATGGAGATTGTTATCCCTCTGTACTGCCTTGCTTTCTGATCACTTTTAATCACTTGTAACAATCACCTAGCCAGCCTGTGCTCAGAGCGAGACTGTTCCAGCTCAGCACTTTGTAGCTTCTATGCAGTTCTGTCTGAAACTGCTAAGGAAATTACAGTGGAAATAGCAGGTGATTTATTTTCTCCCCCAGCATGCTGTGAAGACCAGCTTCTTGGAGGTGTACTAGAGACTGAAATAATAGCTTGGAAATTTTGCAGACAGCTGTCATTGGTATATTGATCCCAGCTATTCCAGTGCTAGTACCCCTGCTTTTAGGGGGAACACTTCATCTTGATGGATGTGGCATCTGCACACTGGTTGTTGGTGCCATGGTATCTGCACATTGCCTTGCAATATTGAGCAAGTTCCCTCTCATAGATGGCTGACCATCAAATTATTGTATTGAAGGAAATGTGAGGCCGGGCAAAAATTCTTTGTAAAGGGCCACTGGCTGTTGAATCCACCCCTTCAAAGAAAGCAGGATTCTGTTTATCAGGTGCCTTTCTTGTGTGTTAGGTCTATTTTTGTAAATGTTCTTTTTATTCCAATTTCAATTTCTTATCACGGTTCAAGGTTGGCACCTTGTAGCATCCAGTGTGACTGACACTTAGACCCTAGCTGTGTTCCTGTCTCAAGAAATAATATTTGTGCAACACTTTTGCATATAGTTCAAGGAACTCAAACATTTCATTTCAGAATTCTTGCTCTGCTTCTCAGCCATGCATCAAAATTAAGGTACAGGGAGAGCAGCAGGTGAGTGTGTCTGTCTTTAAACATGAAATGTGCATTCATTTATCTTACCAGTCATTGAATTCTAATGTGTTTTGTACAGCACAGAAGGGCTGCATTAGCATGGCTGTTCTGTGGGACACACTGAGACTCCAGTCAGACTTGCTTTCATTCCCCTGTAACAGAGATCCACAGCCTTGCTCAGTAAGGAAGCTGCTTGCTAGTGTGAGGCTTTGGCTTGGTATGTCACATCTCTCTCCAGAAGCTGCCTCCTGTAGATGGTAACTCAGATGGTATGGACCTATGCTTTTGATTCTAAAGGTTTTGAGTTAATCACCTACTGGTAGTACAATGGTGGGAAGTCATGGCACTAACTAGCTACTGGCTTTGATGATTTTTTCCCACTTGCAGGAAGCACCCCCAGCTGCATGAGCCAGCATTCACAGAGGTGATACACAGGTAAGAAGGATGAGTGAGAAGGCTGCAAACTTCTTCAGATCCTGCTTGATCTGACAGTAGCTGCAAACTCTTGGCAACATGGCAGACAGTGCAGTGCTGCCTTTGTAGCAATGTGATTGAGTATCTTCTACTCTTGGTGAGATTACCAGCTTAGTGTCTTGCTCTCCTGAATATGAGCATTCCCTAAGGTGGTCCTATTGCCATGGGGAGGAATTACCAGAAGAGCAGATAAAAGACATGATTTAAAGTGCAGTTTTCCCCAGCACATGCTATCACACACTTGCCCTTAACACTAACAACAAAAACAATAACCTAAGAAACTTGTGTGTGCTTTGGAATGACACTTTCTAACACTCTTTATTCATCAACTTAAATCTGTAGGAAAGCAAAAATCAACTCAGTAACCTTGGATACTTCAGTTATTATGAAAGGCTCGGCTTTGTAGGAGCTGCCTGAAGAAAATGAACCAGTGTGTTCCTTGGCCAGGGTCCCTCTGTCCTTTATTGCTAATAATCTTTTGAGTGAGGATTGGTAGCTGAGTTTGGGGATTGGCCAGCTGAAGGTGGCAAATGTCATGCTCTCATCCCACCTTCTTATGGACAAGCCCGGTTTCTGTTTCAATACAGACAGAAGTTTATTTTTCTTTAGGACTGCCTTTTCAGAAATCCTCTGAGAGCACTTGATTGGCATTGGGACTAATCTGTTTCTTGGGCCTTGGATGCTGTGAAGGGGATGGAGACATACAGTGAAAAAAAATCCAGCAATTCCACAAGAGGGAGCAACTTCCAGCAGAATCTTTTTCTTTTTCTTTTTTTTTTTTTTATTTTTTTAAGTGACTTTTATTCTGAAGTTAAAAGTATTAAAAGGTCTACATTTGAAGACTAGAGGGCAGACATTTCATCTGCACCGTCTGGAACCTAAGGGTTGGGTTTTCAAGTAAGTGTAAATTGATGTTCCCCTGTCTTCTTGTAGTAAAAAAATACTGAAAAATTAATTTAGTTAGAATTTGACCTTCAGTATTTGCTTCTCAAAACAAAACCTGTTGGGATGTAGCTGGAAGATAACAGTAACCAATATCTGTGAGATCAATAAAATATAATAATTAAGAATCCCATACTGACTGTGACATAAAATATCTGAGTAGTGCAGATGTGAGGCAATGGGTGCAGGGCACTTTTTGCTTTTGGAATGGAGTTTGGGCTGCTTCAGTCAGTTTTCCTAGTTGTGCTTGTGGAATGAGTTCAGGTTTATTTTGAGGATTGCTTATTAGTCCTCTTCCCCAGTCATGTGGAAAATAGCTCATGGTGCTTTCTGAGGCCAGAAGATGCTGTTCTCTGGAGCAGCTGCTGTCTTTGAACTTGGCTTGACAGGGCTTCTTTTATCACTGGCAAAGTATTTCATCAACCTTTATCAGTGGATTCAAATCACAAAAAGCTGCAGGCTGCCAGATTCTCTGTTTCAAATTCTGTTTTATGTGTAAACTCTATTCTCACCTCTTCAGTCTTTTGATAGATAGAAGGCCTCTAGGCTCATCTAGCTTCATCCTAGGCAGTCCTTCCGTCTTAAAAGGTTTCAGTATCAGTCGCTTCAGGCCACCTCATGCCTATTCCAGCAGCAGGGATTGGCCTGTTTCCAGGAACCAGACTGCTTGTGCTATGAGACACAGCTGTGACTGTGAGGAGGATTTGAATGGAGGTTCCTGTGCCGGGGTTGCTTTTGGTCCGGGTGGATGACTTCGTGTCACGCACCGCTTACCAGTATTATTCACAGCTCTGTAGGTGGGAGAGCCACCACCATTCTCTCGTCTGCAGGGAGTTTTCTTTTTGTGCCTTGATTGGAAGGGCTTGTTGATGCACCGGTAGGATCTTCCTTTTTATATCCCTCTCCATCCTTCTGCTTCTTCAGGTGTGCCCAAAGTACAGGACACTTCTTTGCTTCTCTTCCAATTTTTAGGCTGTACATCCATTTCTTCCAGGTGCCTGAACAAGAAGGTAGGACAGGACACCTCATAGTATTCCAAGTGAATGAATACCTATCACATGCACTGAGAGCAAAACCAGAACCTTGTTATAGAAAGGTAAACAAATGTGTTATTTTACAGTTCCTTCCTGTATCTCTCTGAGAATCTTTTTCAAAGGACTTGAAAATGAACCCGTTGTCAATGTAGAAACACAGGCATTTACCTGAAATTCTCCATTGCCATGCTTAGCAGCTTCCCTTCCAGAGGCCGTGCCTGTGTGACTGACCCTCTGGGTTGGCACTCTGCACACGAGGACCATTATAACACTCTTTCCTCCTCTCAGGATCCTACTGGCAATGTGAAAATTTCTTTAGCGGTGCCCTGTGTCTCCACCAGCACCTACCTCCAATATAGGTGAGGGTTTGGGTTTTTTTCCCCCTTTACATCAAGTGACCTCACACATAGGCAAGTGTGTGTCACGAAAGCAAAAATGTGTGGACTGTTAGAATGTCATAAGGCTCTTTCCTGCTGGGAAAGGAAGGCTGAAGGTAAGAACACCACCTCCATAGCACACTTGCTCTCTTCAGGGGGCTGTGGGCTGCAAGCAGTCAGGACTGAGAATTGTTTCTGTCTCCTTTAAAGTACCAAGACCCTGGTTGCGTGGTTGGTTGTGGGTTGCTTTACTTTTTAAACTCCCTTATGTCAAGAGCTATTATTGTCTTGAGTAGTATCTGAGGTAGAGGACATGGTAGCACAGAAACCACTCCTACTGAATTTGTAATTGGTCCTAAAACTTTGCCAAGTGAGTTTATTGTATATAACAAGAGCTGCTGTTTAGAACCATCCTTGGAGAACTTGCCCCTGACTGAGCAAGAGTTTGGAGCAACAGTGAGTGGGGTTCTTTTGTAATTCTGTCCTGTTTTCCGAACCTTTCTTAGTAGTGCTGTGTGTGCATGTGGATCTGCCCATGAACTGAATGTGTTCTAATGAAGGTGTAAGTACTGCACCACACAGTGTGGATGGGAGAATGTTCCCTTGAGCTATATATGTATTTTGTACAGGAGATCATGGAAAATGAAGTAGAATCTGGAATTTAATTTTGTAATAAAGATCTCTTATTGCAAGGATTCTCTTCGTGTCACACTTGATGGGTAGCACCAGGAACTTTAAACAGACCCACTGGAGAGTTTGACAGTGGTGATTTACATCAGCTTCTAGCACACAAATATTGCTGGACTGCAGTTCTAGGAGGTTAGGTTGTACTGCAGCCTCAATGTGCTGATAAGCACAGCAGGAACTGAAACTGGTACAGTTGCGTGAGAATAAAGTACTGTCTATTGAAAGGGGTTTATTTCTTCATGTTAAAGACATGCTAAATTTTCAATATCTATAGTATGTAAAGTTTAATGGCTATATTGATCAAGCTTCTGGTAGGTTGCCTATGAACACTTCATTTGACAGATCAAGCACTTTATTCAGGTACCCAGCATTTTTCTATAAGTCATCCTTATGTTGAGTGTGTAGTGTCTATAACATCAGACTGAGGCACAATTGTGCACAAATAAGGCCCTGCTGTGAACTAAATGCAAGAATCTAATAAAGCTGGAATGCCTTAAATCAGACTCTGGCTCTGTGGCAGGCTGTAGTGACAGGGCAGTGTGTACTTTTGAGTACAGGGTGACAAAGGGTTGCCAGCCTTGTGGTGGAACTAGATGGGTAAAAACAAAATACAGCCTTCTTATTTGGGGCTACACATTGATGCCCAGGTCGGTGCTGGAGGAGAGCTAACCAGTCTGTGCAGACACGTTCCAAGTGAAGCCAAGACAGCTAGAAACTGGACTATGGCCTCTGCATGGTGATACAACTGGCTAATAGATGGTTTCTGAAAAGCCTGTTGATGTCATGTATTGCTTCACAAAGTGCAAATTGGGCATTGGATATTGTCTGATCAGGGCTATCGTTGCAGAAGGAAGGATTGCTGATACAGAAGCTGTGCCAGACTGTAGGGAAAAAATGTATTATTTGGAAAATGCTGATAATATCAGGAGTAAAACTTGACTTCACAGTGTCCTCTAGAGGAAGAATGGCTTCTTTCTGCAGGTAAGTGATCTCATGTGGGTGGACACTGGTGACTGATTTCCATTGGCATTTGATTTGAACCTGCCAGGTTTCTACGCTTCTAAATACCAGCCATCATCCAGTTACATGTTCCTTAACAAGAATGAGGCTTTTTTATAACCTGGTGTTTTAATATAGATTCTGTGCACTGTCTTCAATCTGCTGCTTAATCTTCTTTTTGCTAACCAGATAGAAGCTTTCAATGCAAGTTGCTTTCTCTAGCCCTTGACCTTGTTTCTTATTTTCTTTGGTTTACCCACATGGTTTCCCAAACTGGACACTCTTCCAACATCCATCTCCCCAATTCCATATGCTGAAATAAATCTTCATTGCTCCTACCACTGCTTCCTGTTTACACCCAAGGATTGTGGTTGTCTTACACTTCAGAGTCGTTATCTAATGCCATCTCTAGCTCTGGCACATGTAATGCATGGTCTGGAGATAGTGAATTTCTGCTTTATCTGAATGGGCAAAGTCTACCAAGTGTTATGATTGCTGTGAATTGCTTTGTCCGTATTTAGCATTCTTGTACTGATTGTTTTATCTCCAGATTTCATCCAAAGCTAGTCACCCTGCTGTCTTGCAGCTGACAGAAGATAGTTTTCAGGTTTCCTTCATCTGACTTTTTTTTTCACCATGTATTTTAGGATGAGGTAGTTGTGGAGTACCTGGGTTTCTCCATTGACCAGAAAGGGAGTTTAGTTAACTTGCCCACATGAAGGCATCTGTGTTGGGTCACCTGAGTAAGTGACACCCTGGCAGTGTGCTGAGCCCTTGAGATGCTTTAGGAACAATAACTGTTTGGTTGCCAGGTAGAGAAGGAAACTAGCTGAGAAGTGGGGAGGATTGGCTGAGATGAGAATACGAAAATGCGTAAGATGGCGCATCTTAAGATTTATGAACGGTGTGAGAATAGCCAAATAAAGCCAGCGCAGCTGAAGAACGTGAACTTACACAATTTGATAACTTCCAGGCAAAATCCCATTGGAAATGAGTCTGGGGGGCGGTATTTAGAGCAAAGGCACCAACTATCCCAGTGCAAAGCAAAGCCGGGAAGAACCAAAGAATCCCAAGATGAGAAGCTGAGTAAAAAGTTATAGAAGCATGCAGAAAATGAGAACTCACATTACTCAGAGGTGCTATGAAAGAGTCATGTGGAGGGGAAAGCTAAAGGCTGCTTCACAAAATAAAGACATAATGAGGAATAACAAAGTTAATGAAAAACTGTCAGGACATGGGTAGTAAGAGATGGATCAAGAATCAGACCACTACTTGGCAGGGACGGAAAGGCCTGAACTGATGGATCACTCTGAAAAGTTGAACATGCATCTTCAAGCACTTCTATAATAAACTCCTTACTGGGTTTTTCCTTCTTTTCTGTGTGCTATGTTTTTATCAGGCTAGTTAGTTTCTTCCTTACTTAAGCATCCTATTTGGCCTTTTTGAGTATTGCCACATTTTATACTTTAAGTCTGCTGAAATTTCTTTTTTTCAAGCGTTATTAAAAAACAATGACTAAGTAGGTTGAAGATACCCTCAGGCAGCTCTTGTAGGACTTGTGGGTGCAAGCTATCAGCACCTGCTGGTTTTAAGTCTTTATTGCTAACAGTTGATGTTCAACATCCTATTTAGTTACTAATGAATTGGAAAGTGCCTTATGATGTGGCATAGGTACATCATTCTCCTCAAGACAGAGCCAGAATATTTATTCAACGCTTAGGCTTTTTCGACTCTGGAGTTTGCAGGTGCAAAATTTCTCACTGAACTGGACAATTGTTTTTGACAGAGCCCCAAAACTGGAATGGCTTAGATGATAGGTGAGGAGGAAAAGACCTCAAGCAGAAAAGGATGCCATACAGAGAAACAGTAACACATGAGGTTTGCTCCAAGAGCAGATGTCTGAGTGCAAAGCTGACAGGTGGTGATGCTCACACATCCCTGTCATGAAGGAATAGGTGCAATTAAATGCAAAATCTTTGCTTTAATAAATCACATCACAAATGCTATTCTCAGAGACAATCACTGCAGGTCAAATGATTATAGGAGATGCCCTGATCAACAGTGACAACTGAAATTGCAAGAAGGAGGGGAAGAACAGATGGAGTTGATATCAGAGAGAAGACAATCAATGAGCACTTCAGAGATCAGCACCAGCAGCACTTCCGAAACAAGACAAATCCAGTGGGGAAAACAAAGAGGAGTCACCACAGGAGTGAAGCATCCTTTCCCCAAGCCTTTGCCATGATTTTTCAGCAGCTGAAGGATGATCCAGTCCAGAGGTATAAAGGACAATTTGAGGAAGATCCAAGCCCATGTGCGCTATCCCCAGGTAGGACAGAAGCCACGTAACTGTGCTGACACACTTCTTGCCAAGTTGCCAGTCACATTAGCTAGAGCACCATGTTGGGCTCATGAGGCTGGAGAGTTGTTTGCATTCCATCAGCCTGGAGCACGCACACCTCTGTAGTTGCATTTTATGATCCAATTCAGCTTGTATGTCAAGACTGACACAGTAGATAGACTTCTTGAACTCACGTTGGCAAAGTGACTTACCAAAGGCAGAGGTTGCTTCTTGGAAGAACACAGCCTGGTGGGAGGAGTAGCAACCGGTGAATGGTTGCTGTGCTAGAGAGCACAAGGGCGATAACAAATGAGGTAAGGTCTGAGCATCTGTAAGTGACAGACTTGGTCCAGCAGCCTCATAAGTCAGAAATACTCAGGCTAGCAGCTCTCTGTGTGGTCCCCTTTGGCTTCTCCCCCCACTTCATGCCTTCTCAGCCTTGGATGTTTTTCATCTGCCTGTACAAACTTTGCCCAGCTGACCCTGGGAGATCCAAGATGAACCCAGGGATGTCTAGTAGCAAAAAGAAGTTAAAGACATGTTTTCATTTTATTCTGCTGTTGAATCCTCTCCCACACATTGTTCCTCCTCCCTCGGCCTATCCCTCTCCCCTCAGGCCAAATTCTCAAGTGCTGCCCTGCTCTCCCTGCAGGCGCCGTGGCAGCCAGCGCGCTCTGCAGCTCCTGCCTTCATCGTTTTATGGGCAAGATTATTCGCTCCTGCATCACTTTTGCTTCTAGTTATGCAACTGTATTTTGTGATTTGCTTTGCTGTTGAGCTTGAGAAAACTGCTGGGAACGTGTCATGACTTCTGCTCCCACCTGAGGATGGGATGGGTGTTTGGGGAAAAGAGGAGCTGTCATGGTCTGTGGTTTTGAGACCAGGGGCAGGGGAAGAGAAAAGGGATTAGCCAAGCCCAGGAGTCCATATCCGAGGTAAGCTGGGAGCCTGAAGCAGCTAGATCAGAGTGGCATTATTCATGAAGACTCACAGATGTAGAATTGGAAATGAGTGGGAACCCAAAGGGGAATTTGGGTTTGTTGGTACGGCAGCTGGGATGAACACTGGGAGTGCCACAGCAGCAGGTGCAAAGCAGCCGTCCCTGGGCCAGGCTGACTGGCGCCTCTAGGGGGGGAGCTCTGTTCTCCAGGCACCCTGAGCATAGGATTGGGGGCTGACATTTGTGAGTTTATTCCCAGTTCTGTCACACTGTTTTACGGGATTGGGCAAGGTTCTTTCCCTGTGGGTGAACTGAGGCACAGAACAAGAAAAGCTGACACTAGGCAAGGGGAGTTAAGAGTGTTGATACTGTAATTTGAAGGGGCTGTAGATTACAATCATGAGACCAACTGCAAATTGAAAACATTATAAATTTGTGTTCTTCCAATACATGAAAGAGCTTTATTGGCCACTTTGCAGGTCAGTGAGTTTCTCCAGAAATCTGCCTCCCCTTTTTCCAGGTGGCCTACAGATGGTTTTGGAGCAGTCTGTGCTGATGACCTGGTGGTTCTTAGCTCATGAGAGCTCCAGGGACAGTCTTGTAGAAATCAAACATCTCAGAAAGGAGCTGAGCTGCCAGGCTAGGTACATGAAACCAAGGGAGCTGGGGGCCATCGCAGAAAACCCTCAGACCATGAAAACATTTGCAGTGCTCAACTTCTTGATGCATCCTGGGGCTTCCTCACGCTTGAAGGCTCACAAAACACTTGAATAAGAATGGAGGTTTACTTGTTTCTTTTTCTTGTACTTTGGATCCTATCTGGACTCCACTTGTGCTGTCAGCACCTCAGGAGGAACAGCTCTGACAGCCATGTAGCTGTGAGGAAGAGGCTGCTTTGCACACAGGGAAGAGCACCATGTCACCTCACCTGAGCCCTCACTCTTGAGTCATGTGAATGGTGGTTCAGATGTTTCTTACCCCTGAACTCTCCCTATCTCCACTTCAAGTCCCTCCTTACAGCTCACTCCTACTGTTCTGGAAAATCAATCCTCTCACAGGGAAAAAAATGCTGATTTTATTAAAGGAGAGGGCATGTACCAGTGCCAGAAGGCAGCAAAGGGATGGATTCACTGTTCAGAGGAGCAGGGAGGGTAGGAAAACTGCTCCTGAATGTGCCCATACCCTGGCCAGAAGGAGCTGATGCCTGGGGGGGCAGATAAGAAATTAACTCTCTTTGGTTCTCAGACCCTGTTGAGCATCTTATCTGTGTGTGGTTTGGGTGTTAACAGGTGAGCAGAGGTATGGCCAGCCTATGGCCACTTTTATCAGCTGGAGCACCCATATATCCCATGGAAGGAAAAGACACGTCATGCTCTGCACTCTTGTTGCTGCCATTATTGCTTGTTCTGACACTTGTGCCTTGTTTCCAAGTGCTCAGCATGCAGCCACCATCTGCAGCACAGAGGGAAGGTGCTGGAGAGAGGACTTTGGACAAGAGCCACCATTTTCCCTTGCCATCATGGCTTCACTGCTATTGTCTGAGATACCCCTGCTATCGGGAACAACAGCTGAACCTGCATTTTGTTGTTGCCATGGGATATGATAGTTGGTATGATGCCTGCATGAACCCATGGAAAGGTGTCCCACATCCTATTGAAGCTTTAGGAGCTGATCACTCTTAACTACAACTTGCTTTTGTGGTGGTTTTTTTCCTCCTCTACCAGCCAGCTCTGAATATATTCAAAATGTTGCTAGGCAAATATTCTGCTGCTCTGACTGCAAATACGTGCTTCAACTCTGCTCCCCAGGATCCTGTAGATTACTCTCTGCTCTCCTTCCCTGGGGAGAACTCTGGGCCTGAGGAGGCCAGAGGAGGACTCTCTGCTCTCCTTCCCAGTGCCCTGGCAGCACAGCGCTGTCTGCCTGTTCTGCTTCCCCCGCCTGTTCTGCTCCCCCTTCTTGTCACCAGGGTCAGCCTGAACTATCCAGCCAGGCTCTGGTGAAGCTCCATGGCTGTGTGGTTGTGACAACAGGCTGAAATGTCAGAGTAGTTTATGCAGATGTAGGATGACACTTTGTGCCCTTTGCTGGTGCACTTGATCAGCTGCAAGAAAGCTAAAGGTTAATGTTTGCCTTGGCACTACTGGGTTTGTGTGAGCCGCCCCACTCAGATTAACCTGGTATTTCCCCCTACTCTCCTAGCTGCTCTTTGAGGCTCCTTGCAGCTTTAGCAGTTATCATCACACTGATTTATCATCAGTCCTTGGTGTGAATGTTTCCTTTGCAATCACATAGCTAAGATGCTGGTTTTAGCAGGAGTTTGTTGTGGTGACCACCAGCAGGAAGCACCGTGGGCTGGCAGGTTGCATGTTCTGACCACCCAGCCAAGAGATGGCCCTGCAGCTTGTGACTTTTCTTTATCACTGAGTGCTTTCTATTTATCCCCTGTTCTCTAAGAATATAGATGTGTAGAGATCATAAGTTTTTTTGGCTTTTCTTAGCTATCCTGAAAGTTAAAATGTTGTGGTTTTAACAGAAGCCATGATTTAACAGAATCTATTTGCATCTTTCCAGGACCTGGGACCTTTGATATTAATTAAATATTTTTCTAGCAATGGCATTCAAAACACAGCAAACCTGGAACATCATTTGTTTTCTGGCTCAGTAGCCAGAGATCTGAAGCATTTGTAAGACTCCCTAGTCCCATCTGACAGTTTAATTTCTTTGTGAGTTTGTTGAACTCTTCAAGAGGATAAGGTTCTCCAGCTTCCCCTAATGGATGTGGAGTTTTTCCTGTACAGCCTCTTGTCTGGTCTGTGCTGAGAATATGCGGTCTCAAAAGCCTGAGAAAACAGGTAATTTATTCTGACACTTGCAGAGATGTCTCGGGTGGCTTCCTGCTGTCACTGCAGTCAGTGCTGTCACTTGGGCTCTTTAGGAGAAAGGCCATTGGGAGAAAAGCTGGGACTGGGACTGGGACTGAGGATGTAGCATTGTGTCTTCGAACTTGTCTCCTTCCAGGGATTATTTTCAGTACTGCAAGAAAGAAGAGCCTCCTTTCTGCCTACACTGAGTCAATGTGCTCCTGGGTTGGGTCAGAGGCTGCTGTCTTCCCTCCTGATTGCAACAAATGTCTGATGTATAGAACCAGAACTTGTAATAATATCAGCACAATTGTTATTTCAGTGCAGACTGTAGTGGTTTCAGTCATATTTATGTTTTTGTGCTGCTTGCATCCTTCTGCAAAACCTTTACTTGCATGACTGCTCTGGCTTTCCTGGCTTCTGTTGTGCTACCTGAGACCTCGCATGCCCCTTCTCACTTTGTTTCCTCCATGCTACCGAAATCCTGGGGCCAAATTAAAAGCAATGTTTCCCTTTGTCTGAACAATGAAGAGAAGCTGGGTGTCCTGAACATGTTTGACAAGGATGATACATCTTCTGATCTGTTATTAAAAACTTTGCCTGGCTGAGCTAATTTAATTAGCCTTAAATGCAACATACATCTTGCAGCGTCTAGACTGCATCTGCCCATGGACATAGCAGGTGGCTATGGTGTATCCTGAGTCTCAGTGGAAGTGGCCGAGGCCAAGAGGATGCTGTAGTGCTGGAGCATCGCTGCGGACCTCCACAGCGAAGTTACGCTTGGAGGGAGCTGTGCCGCACGGCGAGTAAGAAGGCTAAGTCCGGACCCCTCGCTAGCACCGCTTTCCTGTGCTGCTTCCCTTGCAAAATGAGGAGGATTGGCCAATGTCAACCGTGAATGAGATAAACTTTCTACTGTGCCCTGCGGCTGCGAGCCCGAGGGGTGGTTGGAGATTTTTTTTTTTTTCTTCCTTTCCCTGAGTGGGAAATACCGCGTTGAGCTCTCCCTTACCAGTGCGGCCGTCGGGGAAGCCCCGGGTGGAGGAGGCGGGCACCGGGGAGCTGCGGTGCGGGCTGCCCGCCGCGGGCAAAGCCAGGCCAGGGGGCGGAGCGCGGATGCCCAGCGCCGCGCCGGGGGCCGGGACCCCCAGGTGAGCGTGGCGCCGTCCGCCCGGGGGTGCGAGGAGGCGGCGGCGCCCCTGGGGGTGCGAGGGGCAGGCGGCTGCCGCTCGGCGGCCCCTCCGCCCGTTCGGAGCCAGCGCCTCGCCTCGGGCGGCGAGGGGCAGGTCCCCCCGCCCCCGCCATGGAGAGCGGGATGCCGCTGTCTGGCAGGGAGCGAGCGCTGATCCGGGAGAGCTGGCAGCGGGTGAGCGGCAGCCCCGTGCAGCACGGCCTCGTCCTCTTCACCAGGTGAGCGGGGTGGCGGGGACGGGATGCGGCCACCGGTACCCCAACCCCGGCCGCCCGCCCGGACAGACCCGCGGCGGGGGGAGGGACAGGCTCCGCTTCTTGGGGTGAAACGCTTCGCTTGCCTTGGCGATGGTTATCCGGCCGGCTCCCTTATCCCGTCCTCTCTCCCCTCCCCGGGTCTGGCGGCCCGGAGGTTGCAGCCTGGGGCTGAAGCCCCTCGGTCGCGGCTGCCGTGGGGCAGCGCCGTGGGGCCGGCTGGCCGCTCTGTACTGTTTTCCGGCCTTTCCCACCCTCCGCCACTCACAACTTTGTTACGGGGAGATGGGATGGAGGGTGAGGGAGAGAGGCAGCGGGCAGGTTTTGTGTATGTCTGCCCGCTGATCCCCTGCCTTTTCCCGTTATTTCTGTTGTTTGAAAAGCTGCGTGTCCGCCCAGCTCTGCGGAGTGTGTGGAAGGGACCGTCTAATTGTCCCTGACAGGACGCTCTGCAGCCCCGGGCACAGACCTGGCCGCGGGGGAGGGATTCAGTCTCAGGGCAAAGGAAATGGTGTGCCGGGGGGAACGCTGAAACCTGACTCCTTGCCTCTCCTAAGCAGATTATTGTCTCGAGTATGGGTAGAGAAAAAGGAAAAATCTATAAAAAGTATTTTTAAAAGGACGGTCGGAGAGTTTCTGACCAGCTTTCAAAGCAGGGTGTAGCAGGCGGGAGCCAAACCTTGCACAGCAGAGCTGTGAGGAATGATAGGAACATTTGGGGTTTTAGCAGAGGGGCGAGGGATGGAGTGGTTTAATGCAGGACATGGAGAAGAGGGACCATCTTGCCTGAATTTCCTGTGGCTTCCATGGACAGCATCAGCCCATTATGTCTGCCTGTGTGGCTGCTACTAAAAGCCATATATGCCTGGCAAACAGTGGCAAGGGAAAATTGGGAATTGGTGATGGTGTGGGAGAGTGAGGCATTAGCTGAGTCTGTACATACCCTCCTTGCTCAACTAGGAAGCTGGAGCTTGTGTGCCTTGGCCAGATTTGGGGGCTTTGGGGCTCAAGGGAATTATGAAACAGGAATGGGAAGAGTCAAGACAACAACCAAAACTCTGGGGAGAAGCTCCAGGCTGGGAGGAACTCCAGCAACCTGGGACTGGTTCTCAGGTACCTTAAACATGTGTCTGAGAGCTGGGGCTGTGGGCTAGGGAAACAAACTTATTTGATTATAGGTAACCTGGATTGCCCCAAACTAAGACTTTTCAGAACTTCTGGGTCCTTTACAGCCAGGGAGGGATCAGTAGGTGGGAAGGAAGGCAGAAGGGGGCTGGTGGTGTGCTGCTAACATGGTTGTTCCTGAGGTGAGCAGGACTCTAACAAAAGTTGAGGCAGTGAGAAGATGGGGCTTTCTCTCTTGCTGTTGCAGGTTATTTGACATGGACCCTGACCTGTTGCCCCTTTTCCAGTACAACTGCAAGCAGTTTGCCAGCCCTCAGGAGTGCCTCTCCGCCCCCGAGTTCCTGGATCACATCAGGAAGGTGAGAGAGGGGCCATGGCATGGCTGGAGCGCAGCCTCCCTGGAGGAGGAAGCCCTTGGACAATGGCTTGGGACTGTGGTGTGTCTGAGTGGGGAATGCATGGGAAGACTTCTCCCAGGTGGTAACTGCAGGGTGTTACTCAAGGTACCAGGAGATGCTATTGCCAGGACAAAGCACCTACAACAGTGGGGAGGGGATGAGAATGTGGATTTAGGTGGGTAAGAAGCACCATTCTGATTCCCACACCCTCACCTAATAGTGGATTGCCTCTTGTGAAAGGTAGAAGCCTTGTTCTTCTACTGTAGAACTACCTCAGTGAGCTCGCTTCTGTCCAGACGAGGACTGAAGCCCTCTGCTTGGCCACATGCTGACCAGGCGGTGACAGAAAGTTGGGCAGTGGGCTGGGCTGGTGGAGAGACTGTTAGTGCAGCTGCAGAGCCAGAAGGCCCGTGGCATCGCTTGGCTCGCCTCTGGGGGAGTGCTGGCAATATGCATTTGCCTCCTCTCGAAACAGGGAGAGGAGCAATGTTGATGTCATCTGGAGGAACTCATGCATGGACAGAATTACACTCGATTCAGCACAGACCTTGTGCTGAGCTCCGAGGAGCAGCCATGCTGGAGCAGAGCACAGCCTTGACTTGCAGATGCCTTCATAAACTGTCTGGCTCCTTCTTTAAATCAGTTTCATGCTTCGTTTGCCTGTCTTTAATCCTTGTAAAAGACTGTCTCAGGACTGTGCTCCTCTAATAGCTGCAAGCTTTTTGTTATTTTCCAGCCTCTGTTTATCAGCAAAGTTAAGTCCATTTTTACTTCTGCTATTATTGCCTTGAGCTGAAATAGCTCTTTGCTCTTGTTGGAGATAATTTCCCTGTTAAAATTATAGAGTACAGTTCTATCACCTCTTGGCTTTGCCAAGCTAACCATGCCCTGGTTTTAATATCTTCTTCTAATTTGATGTGTCTGTACCCTTCATCCCTCATTAACCCCTCTTAGACCTGTTTCTGTTTGACTGTTCATGCTGCTGGGAGACCACAGTAGTACATGCTTTACTAGACCAGATCTCTTGGCTGTACTGTTCACCCCACCTCCTCAAAATACCTTGGCTGATCTTAGAATTGGATTTGCCTTATTCACAACTGCACCATCTTGGCAACTTCTAGTTGGCAACTCTATTCCTGGCAACTTCCAAGGCTCCCTTGTAGTTGTCCTGGGGTCCTAAGAGCTATGATGTCTTCATCAGCATTAGATCTTAGCCTGTACCTGCTCTGCTACAGGGCTGTTCCTCTGGGGCAGGGAGATCAGCAGTGCTGCTTGCTGTTGCACCTCTGGCAGTGTCCCATGGAATGATGTGATGTGTGCAGCTGCTGGGATGCATCACTTGCGTGACATGTTTTGCAGGAGAGCAAAGGAAAGCTCAGAGGGCATCTGCTAGCCTGGGAGTTGGTCAGGCTGAGAAGGACAAGGCAGAGGAGTCAGACTCTTTGCTTCTCCAGGAGGGCAGCAGAGCCTTGCTATTAATGCCATTCTGCCTCTGTGCTCCTACAGGTGATGCTGGTGATTGATGCTGCTGTGAGCCAGCTGGAGAACTTGTCCTGCCTGGAAGAGTATCTCTGCAACCTTGGCAAGAAACACCAGGCAGTTGGTGTGAAGGTCGAGTCTTTTTCGGTGAGGTGTCTTCTCTTGTCCTGACGCAGCCCTGCCTGCAGCCCTCAGCTGTCCCCATCCCCCTGCACCCACCTGCTGGGTTCAGCTGCATAGAGAGAAAGCTGGTGGCACAGGGCAGCCCCCAAGCTGCCCAATACCTGTGTGGTGATGCTGGCTGGATCAGAAAAACCCTTGAGTTCCCCTCGTTTCCTTCCCTCCTCCAGTAAGCCCAGAGAAAGAGGACAGAGGGGAGCAAAGCATTTGCCCTATTTGAAGAAGTCAGCAATCTGGGGCATCACAGTTACCCCTGTGACATGGGGCTGCAGGCTCAGCCTTTGCCCTGGGCCCTGGATCTGTGCATCAAATGCTCTGGGCAAACCTCACTGCATCAGGGAAAGGGAGCATCCACCTTTCTCTGTGTCTACACTGGGGTGGGGTTGCTGCACCTCAGCCCCTGTTTCCTCCATGGCAGTAAAACAGGAGCATCCTCCATATGAAGCCCTTGCCTACTCCTCTCTTGTCATCAAGCATGGATAGAAATGCTGGACAACATAGTGGGGAAAAGGCAGTTTGAAAGAAAGGATTCTAACCAATGCATGGCTCTCTCCTGATACCGCTAGTTTTGATCCTGTTCCAAGGGAGCAGAGTCTGCTTTGCTTGGGGTAGTGATCCCCAGCAGCCCTGTATTCAGCATGTGTGTGCTCCTGGATGGGGCTGCCTGCAGCTCCATGAGGAGCAGTGCCCCATGAAGGGGCCCAAGAGGAAGTGAGGCAGCGCCTGAGCACGCAGCCTGGAGTCTGACCCCCTCTCCTGGCATCAGAGCATTGTTAAGCTCTGCTGATCCACTGCTATGCCAGGGCGTGGTGCTGGCTACCAGCACCTGGGAGCCATGGAGGATGGATGTGTACCTTTCCCCTGGTGCGCAGTGTCAGCCCATGCTCCCTGCTTGCTCTCCCCACACACCCAGGGCATGGGCTGCAGGGTGAGGGCCAGCACAGGGCAGGGAAGGGGTTGGCGTGGGCTGGCTCTGGATCTCCTTTGAATATCCAGGGATGGGGGTGTCACTGGCAGAGGAGCAGCTCCCCTGAAATGTCCAAAAAGGCGGTGAAGCAAGAGAAACGGCTGCACATCATCCCCCATTGCTGAGCTTGACGCCTCCCTGTTTGGTTTGCAGACTGTCGGTGAGTCCTTGCTGTACATGCTGGAGAAATGCCTTGGCACTGCCTTCAGCCCTGACGTGCGGGAGGCTTGGAGCAAACTCTATGGTGCTGTGGTGAAAGCCATGGGACGCGGCTGGGAGGCCCTCCCGGAAGGGGACTAGATCCTGCCAGCCTTCCCCATCCCTGACCACACAGCAGTCCTGGGCAGGAGAAATGCTGACACCACGCTCTCTGCCTCTCTCCACCTCTGTCTTTCTCTGTGCACCAGCCTATTGCTGTCTCCTCCAGTCACACGTGCTTCAGGGCTTCCCCAGTGATTCTGCCTTGCTTTGACATGACCATGTCTCTATCTTTGCTGAGGGCTGGCAGGGTATGACTCTGCAGCAAAGCCTAGGAGTGCTGCGGCACAGGCACGCCATCCTGCCCCACTTCCCTTTGGGCTAGCTGGAGCATCAACACCCATGTACCTACTTGGCTTTTTAGCTGGCTTTTCTTCCCACCTCTTGCTGCCCACCCCAGTTAGAGGACAGCTAGTGTAGGCTGCTCAGGTTTGTTTGGCAGAGATCCTATTTTCTGTGCTCAAGACCTGCCCAGTCTGGCACTGCTGGCTCCTCACTATGCCTGGTTCAGCCATGTAGGCAATGGCAAGGCAGGGGCAGCCATGCAGCTGCCCTTCCCAAACCTTGTGGGGAGCTTTTCCCTCTCTCCCTTCACGAGCACATCACTACCAGATGGTTAATCCTGGTGCTTTCTTCTGCCTTGCCTCTCCCCTGGGTGGGATCCGAGGCTTTTCCTCGTATAGGGTTGGCCACAACTCCGTGTGTTTCCTAGGGATGCTTCAGACAGTGGAGTCACATTAATCCTGAGGTGAGGCTGCTTTTAGCAGATCTGGGCTGCCAGCTGAAAGGCTTTGTGTTGGTCTGGCTGGTTGGTTTAACCTCAGAGCCAGCTTAAATGCAGCAGCAGTGGTGGGTCTTTACTGCTTTGTGTTAAGGAGAATAAAGTAAATACAAGGAAAACATGCCTTAAAATAAAAAAGAAGGTTGCAATCAAGTCATGGCAACAGCTTCCAGAAATCATTCTGGCTCTTGGCCAGTGGAAGCATAGCTGGAATTACTCTGCTGATGCTGTCAAGACCTGGAATGCTTCCCAGCTGCACACAGTGCCCATCTGCAGAGTTTCTCCACCTTTTAGTAGTCTCTTCCAGCCATACTTGAGACACAGCTGCTTCAGAGCAAAGCAAGGCACCCAGTTAGATGTGTGCAGCAGTGCTGTGCCAGGACAGGAGTGAGAAGACATCATCTGCCAGGAAAAATCCCAGCACTTCGAAGAAGAGTTCACCTTTTTGGGGAAGTTGCTGTGCAACAGTCAGAACCAGCAGAACAGCCATCACTAGCCCCAGGGCAAGGACATGCAGCAAGTATTCAGTTACATGCAACACCTTTCTTTGCTGCTCCTTCAGGGCAGGAGGGGCCTGACATTGGGGGCTGAGAGAGTACTGTTCTAGAGACAAGTTCCTCCTACACCCAGATGTCCTCCACTCTGGGCAGAAGAGGGCTGCCCACTCCTTGCAGCTGTAGCTGAGGACTCCCAGCCCCATGCCACGGAGGGGATGATGGGGTGTCCTGTGAGATGGGGCTCTGCTTCCCTGCCACCAGGCCTGGCGTTATCCCTGGGCTTCCAGCAAGCAAGGGGCCCTCCAGCTGTGTTTGCGAGGCGAGCTGAGAGATGTTTTGGAACAGGCACTGAACATCGCCATGTAAGATGCTTGCTGTCCTCCCCGTGGTACCAGGCTCCACTCCTGCAGTCTTGCAGCATGGTGTCGTGCATCCTGGCCCATGGCTCACTCCATCAGCTGGGTCAGATGAAGTCCTCCCCATTCTAATGCCAGGCAGTGAAGGGTGGAGGAGCCAGGGCTGGGGGTAGGTGCTGGCTGTGATGGTGTAGTAAAGGGCAGGAGGGTTTGGGAATGGGGACATCCTCTTTGCAATCTTATTCTGGGACATCAGCCTTCAGTGTCCCAGGGGAAACCTTCTGGCTCTGTGTGACAAGCAGGCACCTGTGGAATGGGTGGGGTGTGGGTGTTACTGCCCCAAACAATCCCCTCTCCCTCTAGCTTTCCCAGCTCCTTGACTTCTCCTCTTCTGTACCACGTTTTGTGTAACTCCTAAGAGAACGAAATAGTCTGTGTGCCTCTTATACCCAGCTCTACTGTTTAATAAAGAACAACAGTGAGTCTCAGCTGTTTCTGCTGTCTTATGTTTATCTTAATATAAAAGATGCAAGCAAGCCAAAAAAACAAGGATGAGAGAAAGGGGTTTATTGGTTTCTTGCTGGCTCTAGCTTTGGAGATATTGGTCACAGAGAGTGCTAGTGTAGTCCAGCTTGACTGTCATGAGAACGCATCCAGCACCAAATGTCTGTTGGGAGCTTTTGTGCACTGTAATTGAATGGGTGAACAGCAGAGGGGCTAGCAAAGGCATCCTGCTGCTGATTGCTCATTACTTTCCAAGTTTAACAGTCTCTCATTGAACTGGAGTTTTAAACAATCAGCCTAAAACATCCTTTTATGGTTATTCAGCTGCTGCTTCTGTTCTGCGAGATGGTATCAGCTCACCTGCTGCTGGTCACCCAGTGTGCTGTAAACCAGGTTTGTTGGCCAAGGCTCACCTCACGGGAACCATGGAAAGACCAAATGAAACCAGAGGGAAATAATTCAAGTAGGAATTTGGGTAGAAAGAGTGTTCTATGGGAAGGGAGTGAAAGAATGCTCTCTGCTCAAAACCTAGAGAAAGACTTCCAAAATGGTGTTCAATCCCTTCCCAGGGACTTGCTGGTGGGAAAGCTTTGGGAAGATGTGCTGCATCTCCAGATTGGGATGGGTTTCCTTCACCATCCCCAGTCCTTGCTGTGGTCCCAGAGGAGCTCCAGGCCACTCTCCCACTACCACCCCCAGCAGTGTGTGCCCCTTTCGTGGCATCCTGAGCCAGTCCTGCCTGTGAGGTGAATGTTGGCAGAGGATAGGCAGGGGAGAGACACTCCCATCCCAGGACTGCACCCTGTCCCCAGTGCCAGGGATGGTGCCAAGGACTGTGCCAGTCTTTTCAAGGGGACAGAGCAGGGTTATCCCCTGCTCCTGCAGCTTTGCTGCTTCTGCCTACTTGTTTGGGTTTGCTTTCATGGGGACTATGTGGGCAGCAAGGTGGTTGGAGGTAGGGAGGTGTTCCAGTGGTCTCCTCACCTCTGGAGCCTCTGCAGGACATCCCCAGAAAGAGCTAAAAGCAGCCTGCAAGTGGGGAAAGGGGCTGGGGTACTTTTGCAGGTTCCAGCAGAAAGGGTCACCCCTCTCCTGGCACCAGGCAGGACATAAAGGAGTGATGACATCAGGCAGCAGCTGGGTGAAGTCATTTTATTCAAGGCACAGTCATAGCAATAAACCACAAGAAGGTACAGACCTCTGGCACATTCCTACAGCAGGTCAGCCGAGGGCAATGGGACCAGCAGCCTGTGCTTCCGAGGATGCGGTGCCACTCGCAGGCACTTGCTTCCACCCAAAGAGAGGCCATCAGCATCCCACCCACTCCGGCCAGGGCTGCCCCTGGAGCAGGCAGCGAGGGCAGCGGCTTAGCTGTGGGCAGCCGTGGGACACCTGGGTGGGGAGCTATGAGCCCCCACCCAGGGTGCTTTTTGCGGTTGGGAGGGAGCAGCTGAGCTCAAGGTCCCCCCAAGGCAACTGCTCGCTAGCTAGCACACTGCAGCCATCGCCCCAGCAGGCAGGAGCGTGGGTGGGACAGCGGCTGCAGGGCTGCCAGCTGGCTGAGCTGAGACCCAGGAGCCCCCACGGGGAAGTCCCAGAGCCCACACAAGTCCAATGAAGACCTACAGCTCATTGCTGGGCTGCCTTTTAACACCACCCCCCAACTGGCACACCACACCCTCGCCTCCAGTGGTACCAGGAACACTGAGTGGTGCCATGGCTGAGCATCTGCCTTCAGGCAGCAGCACTCCCTATGCCAGCAACCCATGTGCCAGCAGGGCTGTGTCATCGTCCCTTCTCTCTCTGTACAGCCCTAGGGTGGCAGCTGGAATTGCTCTGAAGCCAGCAGGAAAATCAGGAGCAGGCAAATCAACCCCGAGGCCAAAGTGGGGCTGAGTGATGAGTCAGCATGCCCAGGTGAGCTAGCCTGGTGAGAGAGAAGCTGGGCAGGGCAAGGATCTGCCCTTGACCCCAGGAGCCTCTGCAGCAGCTGCAGCTGAGCTGGAAAACCCTGGGGATGCTGCCCCAGCAGGAGCTGGTGCATCTACACTGCTCACAGCAGGTCTCACACTCCTGAGGAGGGGCAGCTGCTGGGGGAGCATCCCACAGCTGTGGCTTGTGGGCGAGGGTAGGGTATGGTGGACTAGGACCCAGAGGCCAGGGTCTCACCAGCACCTCCTGCCATTTCTTCTGCAATAGGATGGAGCCATGCAGGGTCCCACAGCCAGCCCTAGGGAGTGTGACCATGAGGATGATGCTGCTGGGGAGCATGGGACAATGGGGAACTGCTGCCACGGCCATTAAACACACTTGTCCCTTGACCTCCTGCTCCTCCCCAAGGATCCCCAAGCACAGGCATGGTGCAGCAGCAGTGGATGGACAGGGTGGGAGGGCAGGCAACAGCCAGGCTTGCATTTTGATGCCTGGCTTGAGGAGGGGCCACTGGTGCTCAGGAAGATGTGAGAGCAGCCCTGGGCACTCACCTCCCCCACAAACACACGTGAGTCTCAGCAGTCCCTGCTTTAATGGGCAAAGCCTCGGGGGTGGCAGTGGGGGCGAGCGGGAGCCTGCACTGAGGCAGTGGGTGGGCAGGGAGGGAAGCAAGGGTTTGGGGTGGCCATCCTGCACTACTAAGGACCTGCAGGACAGCATGGTGGCGGGCACATTCGTCTAAGCTGTCTGGGCTGGTTCCCCCTCATGGAAGGACCAGGGCCCTCCTCCTGCCCCCAGAGCATGGCCTCTCAGAGAGACCCTCTCCCCACAACGCTGCACCCTGTCTTCCCCACAATGGGCTGGAAGAGGCAGGTGGGGATGAGGGGGGCACAGGGGGTACTGAGTCAGTCCAGGCAGCATGAGGGACCAGCAGAGCCTCCCACCACCTCCCATGCAACGGGCTCTTCTCCTCGCATCAATCCTGTCATCCCCCTGCCCCCTCAGCAAGATGGCCCCCACCAGTTCTGGGAAGGGTCCTTCCTGTCCTCTGGCATGTCCTCTGCTCTTGGCATGGCCAGTCCTTGTCCTGGTGGCAGAGATGCTCACTGGTAGCGGGCCTGGCTCTCCATCACGGGGCCACTCCTGTACTCGCCCTCCACCGTCTCCAGCTCTGTCTCAAAGCTCTGCAGCCTCCCATCCTCTCCATCCTCTGCTGGCTCCAGGTGGTTGCCCATAGTGCCATAGGACTGGTGCGCTGGGGAGGCTGCCGGCGTCAGGCTCAGCTCAGGCTCCTGCAGGACAGTGGCCACAAAGAGCTGCCCCGGGGGGCAGTGTGGGGTCAGGGCCCACGGGAGAGAGGTGGGGAGGCTGCAGTGGGGCTGAGGAGGGATACTCACATTGGAGTTGGGAGTGGAGGAGACGCTGCTCCGCTCCACATCATTGAAGGTGCCCTCAGACTGGTCAGACATCTGTGGAGCGGGAGGTCAGGAAGAAATGACTGTTTAGGGGTCCCCAGCTGAAGCAGGGGGGCAGCCAGGCACTGCCTCAGACTTCCCATGGCAAACACCCCCCAGAAAGGTGAGGAGGAAATGCAGTGATGTGAGGGAACAGGACAGGTGTATGACCGTGCTCACCTGGTAGCTGGAGGGCTTCCGTGGCTGCAGCTTCTTCAGGCAGAGGCCAAAGAAGGAGAAGACAATGCAGGAGAGGAGGACCACGAAGGTGAAGAGGGTGACAGGACGGGTGGGACCTAGAGCACAGAGACACTGGGGCAGCACATGAGCCTCCAAGGACCTGCTGCACCTCCAGCTGAGACCCAAGCTGGTGCCTGCTTTGGGTCTAACAAGTACCCAACACCCTTCCCAAAACACTAGCTGACTGTCTCCTCTGCCAGGTCTCCACCACACCTTCCCCCTTCCCACCCTCCATGCTATGCCTAACTCAGGGGTGACAGCAGCGGCTCATCCCCCCAGGCAGCAGATGTGACCCTCAGCAGCGGTGGGCGGCAGCCCCGAGCTCTCCCTACCAAGGCGCAGGATGGAGAAGAAGAGCAGCCAGAACATGCAGAGGATGGGGGCCACCACCACCTGGCTGATGGCGGCGACATGAAGGCGCTGGTTCAGCTTGGTGGGGATGTACACGTAGTAGATGTTGTACCGATCAACCATGTGCTTGAGCAGCATGTAGAGCAAACCTAGTGGGAGGACAGGGGCCATTTGGAGGGAGGACAATGGAGACAAAGACAATCAGGTCACAGGGGCACCAGGGCAGGCCCAGGAGATGATGCCCAAGGGTGCTCTCCTGTACCATGCAGGAAGCCCATGCTCCCACGTCATTGCTGGTGGCTGAGACAGGCTGCTCTTGGCACAGCCAAGGCCAGTGGAATCAGGGGCATAGGATCGTACTCACCAAAGGGGACAATGATGGGGCAGGTGATGCTGTAGGTCATGACGACGGAGAAGATGCAGCAGGTCCAGGCGTACTCCAGTCCAAACTGAAACTGGTAGGCTTGGCTCTGGGGCACAACCAACAGCATCATTACTGCCTCTGCCACTGCAAAGGCTGCCCAACACCGTCAGTCCCATGGGGCCAGGGCCAGCAGCATCCCTTGCATGGTGGCTTGTCCACACAAGCGTCCCCATAGGATGAGGAAAGCCTGAGTTTCCAGCAAGCACATCCCTGCCATGAGAGGGGTCGCATAGGTTTAGAGGTGACCAGAGCCACATACCCGCTTGATGTGGAGCCGCTCTGGCTCAGACTTGGCAAAGCAGAGTCGGGCAGTATAGACGAGGAGGCCCGGGATGCGCAGCAGCTCCATGGCCGTCCCAATCAGGCTGGAGGTGACTACGTAGTTGACGAAGAAAGCGCCATTGTCTGGGAGGAAAACGCACCTGTCCCAGGGACAGAGACGGTGAGAGGATGCTCGGGCAGGTGGCCAGGAGAGCCACTGGGAGGCTGGCATTGGGCACTCCCAGGAGGTTTGGGAGCTCCCTGATACTCACTGGAACTTGATATCAGCCTCATCCAGAAAGTGGGTGTCAAAGAGCCAACGGAAAAAAAGGTCCAGGCTGGAGGTGGGAGAGGAGGAGCAGCTCAGAAAGAGGAGCAATGTGTGGGGCACCCAGTGGGCATGTACTTTCCCCTACCCAGGGCGGACGAGATCCTCTGACCCTACATGGCCAGAGCAGCCCCTTCTGCTGCATTGAACCACTGTGGCATAGGTGATTGACCCCATGGCCAGTCAGGCTTGCTAGAGCCAGGACTACGAAGATACCTGACCTGGTCCTTCCAGGATTTGCTGAAGGGCTGACCCCAAGCAAGGCAACCTTGCATCCTCTGTGGCAGCCTGGCAAGCTGCACTGCTTCCCTCCCCCATAGGGAAGGAGGGACCATAACCATCTGGGAACAGCTCAGGAGGGCTAAATAGCAAGTGCTTCCCTCACCGGAGAGCCTGGTTTCAGTGGCAGTGGGGGGCCTTAGCCCTTTGGGGCTGAATTGCAGGAGGTAAGGGGCCTAGATGCGATCGTGGCTGCCGGGGAGCAAGAAGAGCAGCACCGCAGGGACGTCCATACCTGCTCAGCCCCAGTGAGGGCAGGATGATGACCATGAACACCAGGAAGAAGAAGCACTTGTGCATGGTGAGCTGATTTTCACTTGACCTAGGGAGAGGGGAGGCAAGAGAAGAACATTACACTGTTCCAAAGTAGAGCCGCTGCTGGGGTTGGAGAGGCTGGGCTGGGTCTCACTCTTCAACAGAGAGCTACTCCCAGCCCCAGGAAACCACATGCATTTGGTCTGTGCATCTACTGGGGCCTTGCAAAGCCTCTCCCAAGCTGAGAGTTGTCACCATGAGGAAATCTGCTGTAGTCAAAGTTCTTGTCCTCCCAACCTCCCACCTCCTTCATCCCTGCCCTCTCCTACACCTGCTGGTATAGACACCCAACAAGAAGCAGCTGGCTGTCTATAATGGATTCAGGAGCCCCTGTTTCTCCCAGGAGAAGGAAGAGAGGTGGTGACAAAGCTCCTGTAAGGACTCAGTAGACCAGGCATGGGGGCTGGTCAAGGGTCAAGACAGAGTGAGCACATTGCAGGAGCTGGGCAAAGCTTCCTCTGCTAGGAGACTGAGCATCCTGAACCTCTACCTCTGCCTTGGAGGGCCGGGAGCACAGCTGGGATGTGCTGGCTGAGTCAGGGCCCTGGCCCTGCTGCTGCCAGTCCACCATCACACCATCCCTGTGGGAGACTACGGTGGGTCTGTGGATTCCATGACAGAGGGTATGGGAACAGAAATTAGCCTTGAAGATATTAAGGCCTACCCGTGAGAAAGATGGGAGTAAAAGAATAACACTGACATTAGCAAAATTAGCCAATGATATGTTACTATTGCAGGCTGTAACCAGTAGCAAAAAGACACATGAACTGGTAAAGACTATATAAAAAGGCATTTGTAGCAATAAATGGAGACTGCTGTTTGTACTTAAGAACTTGGTCTATGTTGTTTGTCCATCTCAACTGCGACATATCCCCTTCACAAACTTCTTCAGACCCATCCTAAAACCAGCTCCAACTGCCTTTGTCAGCAGCCTGGAAGCATTCATGGCTATGGCAAAGAAATGGCTCCTTCAGGCATGGACATGGGGCTCTTCCCATGGAGAGCAACACTCACGGGGCTCTGGGGGCACCTGTCACCCCACTGCCTGCCTCCCTGCAGGTCAGGTCCCACGAGTGCTATTGAGATTCCTCCCACCCACCTCAGCCCTGAGGGAGCACAAGGGCCAACCCCATTACCTTGTCCAGTGTGACTCGAAGAATGCTGAGTAGTAGACAAGGAAGGGCAGGAAGACGGAGAAGACCCAGAGCAGCAGCGTGGGGAAGAACTGGGTGATGATGGGGTTCTGCAGGAGAGATGCCAGACACCCCCTCAGGAGACAGCCTGAGCTCAGTCATGCTGTAGGCAGCTCTCTGGGCCTCCTGGCACATGATTGTGTGTGCAACTAGCAGGCTAGGGCATTACCTCCCTGAGCAGGGGCATTTGTTTCAGGAGCTAAGAGCCTGAGACCAGCCAAAGGCACCACAGGCACTCTCTGAGCCCTGATGCCTGCCCAACAGCTCCCAGGGCAATAAGCAGGAAGGAGGTGTACTCCTGGTGGCTCCTAACATCTCATGAAGCTCTTCCCACCCCTCTCCTCTTGCATGGACAACAACCTGCCCTCCCCCATGGACAGCAGGACCAAAGCTCAGGTTTGCACAAGTGTCCTAGGGCTCTGCCACTGGAAGCACACCAAGAAGGGGATGGCTGGCAAGCAGGGCATGACCTCTCTTTGCCTCTCATCAATGCTCATCCCAGTGATGGCTCATCTTCTTGGGCCAGTGTAGAGCTGGTGCCCTCCCACTGTCACGGACAAGCCTGAAAACAGAGACCCTTTGGGAAAGATGGTACAGAGCCCCAGGTACTACCTTGAGGTACTCCACAGGCTGTGTAACGTTGAACATGTCCATGGTGTTGACAATGATGGCTGGTGTGGTGAGGAAGAAGAGGAGGACGAAGAGGCAGATATTAAGGAGGATGAATCTCACCCACCAAGATGTGCCACGGACCGACAAATTCTCCCTGTGAGAGGAAGGCACAACTCAGACATGGTGTGGAGTAAAAAAACACGTCCCGGGTCTCTTAGCCTTGCTCCCCGAAGTTCTACCCCCCACTGCCCATACTGACCATCCTGGCAGTCCCTGCTTGGAGTTCAACCTCTCCCCCATCCTGTGCTGCTGGGCTGATACCTGCAGAGCCCCAGGACCAGTGTGGCTGCAGTCCATGCCACCAGGAAGCTTTGGAGTCTGGCTGCAGAAATCAGAGCCTGGCAATCAGCCCAAACCTTGCCTGGCCAAGCCCTGCCACCCACAGGGTGATAACCCCAGTCACCCTGGTGACTTCTGCTGTGGCCACAGGAGGGATTGTCAGCCCCTGCCACCCTGAGAAGACAGCTTACAGGTATGGGCACATACCTGTAGGTTCCCTGCAGCTATATGAGTTTTCTATAACTATGGGTATGGGTTCCCTATAGCTATGGGTATGGGTTCCCCTCAGCTGCTCGCCCTCCCTCCCTCTCCTGCCATGGGGGTTCACCAGATGATATCGCTGGGTGCAGGAGCATAGCGAACTCCCCAGTGGTGTGACTTGACCACGGTGGTGACAGAGGACTGCTGGGGGTGCTTGCGGCAGTGGATGTAGCTGTAGTCCTTCAAAATCCTGCAAGAAGAAGGAGCCAGGGGTTGGGTCCTGACCGAGGGCTCAGAACCCCCTACCCTTCTCATGAGACCCTTCCCGCAGCCTCAAGAGAGTGGCCATCTCTCCAGGAGGCAGAGGCACAGTGGAGACATTGCCTGAGTTTGGCCAGAGGAGCCAGCAGGGTGCCCCAGTGGCGGTGTCCACAAGGCTGAGAGATGTGCCTTTGCTGGCACATCCAAGGGGCACTCACACAGCTGTCATCCGCTCATCCTGGAAGGTGACGAAGGCCATGTCAAGCCGCTTGAGCGTAACGCGGTTGCGCTCTGCATTGAACTCATCCGTGAGCTTCTCCTCTAGCTCCCCATAGTACTGCTCGGCATCCACCTGCGGGAGCAGCCAGGGCTCTGCTGCACTCGCGGGCTGTGGCACGGGCAAGCTGCTGTGCTCTGCCCTGCTCACAGCGCAGATGTGCTGCCTGCAGCCCTGCCCACAGCTCTGCTCACACCCATCTACCTGCTCAAAGCCACAGAAGCGGCAGCAGAAGATGCGGGCGCAGGGGTGGGTTTTGATCATGATCTTCCCCTCTTTCTGTGCCTTGGTGGTGAAGTAAAGCCGTCCCTTCATTGCCTTGCGCCTGTCAGGAAGCCAACAGAGACAAAGGTCACTTGGGCAGCAGCAGACAAACAGACAGACTGGGTCCCTTAACATTCTGGGCAGGAACAGAACACCCACCCGCAGAGGGAAGGAGGACCTGCATGCACTCACCTCTCTGCATCCAGCTTCATCAGCTTGCGCACATCGAAGCAGAACTGGACATTGGTCACGGTGCAGCTGGGATACGCCTCACTGCAGGCACAGGGATATGGTGGTACCAGGAGCCAGGGGACGTGGACAGCCCCTGCCACCTGCCTGCCAGCCACCCTGGCAAGGTTGCGGTACACCGCTACTCACTGAAAATGCTTTATGATAAGGGAAGGGTCTGTGATCTCCTTGGGGATGTGGGTAACCATCAGTGTCCGAGCAACCTAGGGGAGGAAAAGGGGCAGAAGGGGTGGGTGGGTGGGGGCCTGAGGGCCATTTCACTGCCATCCTGCTCACCCAACCACCAGGAAGGCAGAGGAATGCCAAGGCACTGACTGCCACCTGGGAGGCTGGTCAGCACAGGTGTCCTCAACACCCACTCCCACACCTGAGGGCACAGCCAGACACTGCCACCACTCAGACACAGCAGAGCTTCAGTCTCATAAGACAGGGCAGCAGGAGAGACAGGTTTGCCTCTGGGCTGCCAAGCTTTCTCCAGAAGATGGAGAAAATCAGCCTTATCCTTCCCTGCTTGCCCAGTCCCAGGCTGTTTCTAAAGCTCTCCCTGCATACTGAGACCACCCTTTCTGCAAAATACAGTTATCCATTAGCGTTGAACAAGGCAGGGCTGGAAGAAGGATGGTTGCTCACCTTCTCGTTCTCTCTGTATTCAAGGTGGACGGAGTGGTGAGCCATGCAGAGGACAGTGAGGATGAAATAGATGAGGGCGAAGATGCTGTGCAGCCACAGGAGATGGTCTCTGGAGGGGAAGAGGGCATCAGTAGGTCTGTGGTGGGCATGTGGCATGTGGACCAGCCTGGTGCTTAGCACCTCACCACAGCCACCCCCACTGCCCAGTGGGACCTCCCCAAGCCAGCTGTTGGACCCCTACCCCAGGGATGAGAGGGGCAGCATATAGAGTGTTGGCAGAATGAGGCTGCCCAGAGTCCCCCAGAGCATCCCTTTCAGCAGCGGGGTGCAGCGAGCAGTGCCAGCAGGCTGCTCACTGCAGCTATGCTTGTGCACAGTGCAGATACGGGGCTACCACAAGGAGGACGCTGCTCATGTGGACCCATCCCTGTTCTGGGACTGCAATGAGCACCATGTCTGAGCACTCCCAGCAGCATCCGCCACAGCAGCAGCACCCACATCCCCCCCAAACATGGGAACCACGTACTGCGTTGGGATGTTGGCAATGGTCGTCCGGCCGAAGTGGGTGGGATTGTGTCCTGCAGGGGAAGAGAGGCAGGAGGTTATGGGAACCCAGTGCAGTGTGTGTCCCTGCTTGCAGGGTGAGTAGCTCTGGTCTTTGCCCCCTTCTTTTCCATCTCCCAGGTCCCTGCCAAGCCCCCCACGACCCTGATGCTCCCTGCCTCTTGCATTCTTCCATCCCACAGCTGATGATGGGTTCCTGCTCACATGGGGGCTCCTGATAGAGGGGTCCTTCTGCCCTCTGTTCCCAGGGCAGGGTGCTGGGCACAAGGATGTGCCATGCTCCTGAGACATCCACAACTGGGGAAGCACCTACCCAGGAGGTCTCCTGAGAAGTTGACAGGCAGGATGACAGCCACAGAGAGCACACAGACCAGCATCAGCAGGACCAGGAGGTGCCGCTGGAAGGAGAGGTAGGTGGTGGCGTCGATCCCACACTTGCTCTGAATCTCCTCGTCCCTGGGGGAGAGGCAGGTGGTGAGTGCTGGTGGTACCTCCCCACCATCTCCTGCCCTGGTGACACTGGCTGCTCTGGCCTCACACAACCCATGGTAACTCATGGTATCCTGCCTGTGGCACATGGGATTTGGGCAAGCAGGGAATTGTGCACACAAACAACTCTCAGGCTGCTATTCCATTACAGGACCAGCTCCTCCCAGAAGAGGTTAAAGCCTTTTCCTTTGGGACAGGAGTCAGGGGCCAGGAGGAAACGCGGAGGTGAACCTTCTGCTCAGGGGGATGCTTTAGGAGGGTTCTTCTCATCCATTGGTCCCAGCAGCTCTGGGTGATGCATGGGCACTGATGACCTATGGGCACTGGCTCCCCAGGGGTGGGCAGCAATGGGGCACAGCTGCAATGCTGAGGCCACACACTTACTTCATCTGGTAGATAGAAATGAGCCAGGAGCAGAATCCCTGGAAGGAAAGAGTCAGGATAAGCCAGGGGCAACCACTCCCACCTCCCCAGAGAGAAGCAGGGGCATGGCCCATGCTGGGAATGTGTGTGGAGGTGGTGCAGTGTCCAGGGCCGACAGGCTGAGCAAACAAGGCAGCACCAGGAGTCGTGTGCCCAGGATGTCCAGTCCAGTGGCTTGTCTGCAGCGGTGGCCAAAGGCAGCTGCCACAGGAAAGGTGGGAAACATGGAACACTTCTATAATACAGGCTTCCTCCCACCTACCAGCAGCTCCCTCCTCTGTGCCTTCCCTGACAGTCCCTAACATGCAATGTGCTTTTCTGACCACTAAAGAGCGCTGAGCTGGCACTGCAGTGCCAGAGATACAGGACAACGCCAAGATCTTGTGTAATAGCTCATTCCCTGTCACTGCACATGCAATATTTGAGTTTTTCTCCCCTATGTGTTAGGTTATGTTTTACCAGCGCTGGAGTTCATTCAAGTTCAAAGTCTCTCTGCAGTTTTCCCTGTCATGACTGTACTGAATAACACTTGGCCAGTGGAGCCCTCGTCTTTGCCCTCTTTCTGGAGGGTTTGTACTGACCTTGGATGGGAGGGATCCTGGTCAGGCCCCTGAGAGATTCCCTTACTCTGCCCTGGGAGAGCTGGCAGCTTCTTCCTCCTCTCCATTCCCCCACTTTACCCAAGCCAGGCACTTCCCTCCTACCTCACAGCCCAGCTTTGTCTGATCGATCACAGTGGGAGGCTTCAGAGGTATAGGTGTCCCCACACACCCGACAGCTCCACAGGGGACAGACATCCCATTAGCACAGCTGCGCTGACTCCCCTCCTATGCCCCATTCCAAGGTTCTGCTCTGGAGAATCATGTCTGGGAGGTTGTCAGTGCAGACCCCAAGCTTCCTGGGCTGTAATTTCTTGGGTTTTCCATAAATCCTACTGAAAAGCCAGCATTTATTAGCTGATTCCCAGCTCTCTAGGATGCTCACATGCAGGAAAGAGGTTGCATGCTGCAGACAATAGCTTGGCTATTTGTTTTGGGATGAGAAGTCCCACGCCTGCTCCTCGGAATTTGTGACAGCAACAGGAATTAGTCAGGTTGCTTTTATTGCAACCTCCTCCTCCCACCGCACCACTGGAGGGGTGCTCCGATGCTTCCCTGCAGAGAAGGACTGCCAGGCAGGAATTTGGTCAAGTTCTTCCTCACTGAATACAGGCACTAAAATCTTATTTAGCTCTCCCACCACATTCTCGCTTCCTCCAGCAAGTGTTTTCTATCTTCAACATCTATCAGCACTGTTCCTCATGTGTGAAGAAAAACTTCGTACTTGTTTCTGTGCTCTCTACAAATTTCTCCTCAAACCCATCTTCCCTCCCTCTTTAGCATATTTTACATCTAACTTGGCAGAGTTTAGATTTTCTTCATTTGGGAACAGCTTGACTTTTAAAAGAATGTTTTACTTCTAATAATCTCCCTTAATCTGGTCTTTAGACGTGCTGGCATTCCCTGTGGTCTTCCTCACTTATTTTTTAATAAGCAATATACATTTGCCAGAGCATCCAATACCAAGCCTTTAAACAAGCCCCTTGCTCACCTGCAAGAATTTTGCTTCTTTACCTTTCCTGCCTAGTGTTTTCTTCAATAAGTTCTGTCATTTTTTCATAGTCAGACCAGTGACTGATATTTGAACTTTTGTTGCCAAAAAAGAGAAAGAAACAGCAAAATGCTTGTTTCCAGTGAAACCTGTTTTGTGCCTGATGCCATAGAGAGAAAGAAAAGAAAGCTTCTCCAGCCCACCACATGAGCAGAGCTGTAGGTGTGACCCAGAGGACTGTGTCCTGCTGGGGTCCGAAAGGCTCTGGGCATGCACCTGACTAGGTCCCTGCAGCCAGCAGGGACAACCACATAGCTGGGAGGTGTTTGCCCTGCCAGAAGCATCCCCTCCAAGCTGCCACTCAGGATAGATGCCAGCACTCACCATGTCCTTGTTATCAGCATCCAGGGGGCTGCTCTCCGATGGGGACTTCTCCTTCTCACTCTGCTCTCCGTAGAAAAGTGACGTCAAACTTTGCAGGAAGGAGAGGAGGGGAGGGGTGAGGCAGGAGAGAAGCAACAGATGGGAGAGGATGAGAACACTCGGAGAATTTTCTCCTAGGAGAGCAGCCTGGGAAATGTCCCCCCCTCCCCATATACTGCACTGGGGCTGGACCAGAAGCTACTCCCAGACCTGGGGCAGGGGCTGCGCTCACTGCACTGGTGAGTCCCTGTGGCTTTTCTGTGGCCCTGGCCCAAGAGAAGCTGGGGAGGGAAGAAGGTATGAGAGGGGCTTTTACAGCATTTGCTCCTGTGGGCTGCCTAGCTTTGTAGATAAAAAAAAAAAGATGCTATGCTGCCCAGGGCAAGCCATGTCCTGGCTGGCAGGCAGCTGTGGGTAGCACAGCCCACTTGTAAATCTGGTCTGGACTCTCCTTTCACTGTGACACCAGTATTTTTCGAGGGATTCTGCACCTAGCCTGAAGCATGGGCTAGGGAAGGTTCCCTACTGAGAGGGAACAGCGTTACTGCTCCCTCTGCCTCCTCCTCTAGCCAGCCCTGCTCATCCTGAGGGAGCAGCAGGGGGACAGGCAGCGGCTCAGTCCCCACTCCAAAGTAGCTCTTGGGCCTCTCTTCTTCCCAGGACAGTGCCCTCCCTGGCACTGAGACCAGTGTCACCAGATGGTGCCTGCAAGAAGGAACCAAAGCTGGCCTGGGCTTCCTTCTCCTTGCAACAGACAGTGTCTGTGTCACGACAGGCAAGGACAGCCAGGCCACTCCCAGTGGGAAGGAGGGATGGGGCATCTGCTGAGCTTCTCCATGAGCCACCCCACAGTGCTGGCCCTCTCGCCAGCCCTCTTGGAGAAGCTGGAGCCATCACCCATGGGGTTTCAATCCTGCTTACCTATCATTGTCCATCAGTAGCGCCAGGCGCCCATAGTCCCAAGCTGCTTTTCGAAGGCAGGAGAAGACCAGGAGGAGAAGCTGGAAGAAGAGGGAAGAGGAAAGGTAAAGGGGTTTGCTGCAGAGTCTCACCCTGTGGAGTCTCTCCACATGCCTCCTTTACATTTTCCCACTCATGAGCCCAAGCTCATCCAAAATTCTTGCCTCAAGCCAAACTACTCCTGCTCTGTGATCTCACCACCACCTGCTGCCCACCATCACGTGGGCAAAGCTCTTGGTCCCTGGCACTCAAGTCCCTTCCCCCAAATAGCTGGGCACACTGATGCACATACTGCACACAGATGTGGCTGTCAGCACGCCCGTAATGCAGACACTCATGCTTGCAGCCAGTCTTTGACACCACAGCCAGAGGCTGCAGTGCCCATGGACGTGACACCCTCCTGGCCCGCTCACCAGCCAGAGGATGAAGTTGATGACGAGCACAGTGGGCACGCCACCGAATGGCAGCCCTTCCAGGACGGTGCTGCGGGAGCGGGCACTGAAGCATTGCTCCTCCGTGCTGTTCACAAGGGTGTCCAGGAAGCTGAGCACGTCCAGCGACGTGGGGCCAGCACCGTCTGGCGCCGGCTCCACTGAGTACACGCTCTCCATCGTCGTGCCTGCAACACAGGGGCAAGGAGTTGGATGGAGAAGCCTTTGCTCGAAAAGAGACCATGGCTCTTCCAGGTCCTCTAGTGAGGTCTGAGGAACTCACTAAGGGCAGGGAGGGGAGCAGGCTGGCTGGTGACCTTGGAGCTTCCCCAGTCTCAGTCTCTCCCAGGGAGGGCCTGTGGGATGCAGGGCAGGGGATGTTGCTGAAGAAATCTCACAGCTACCTTGTTCCCTTTCCCCACCCCATTAAACCCCATGCTACGTGGTTGTCTCCATCATACCTGAGATAGGTCTCTCACCACCTCTCCCCTTCAGTCCTGGAAGTTGAGTTGAGTCATGGCCACCCTGGTGTGGTCAGCAGGTAGGAACAAGGAGCCAAAGCATTTGCTTGAGTTTCTGAGAATAAGAACAATGATGATGCCAACAACTGGGCTGCTGGGTTTGTGCTTGCTTCACTCCCCACACCCAGATATCTACTCGTGTGGAACGTTCCCCAGCCCTCTCTTCTCCAGCATCACAGTCTGAGTGACTCAGGAGTTGTGGGACCTCCCTTCCATCGTTTTACCAGAGTAGGATTGCTCTGGCTCTGATTGATTGATTGATATCTTGAAGTCTTCAGAAGAAGCAGCTTCTCAAAACCCTAAAGTCCAAGGTTCCCCCCACTTTCCCAGAAGCTGATACTGCAGGCTACGGCCCTCATTGGCAGGAAACACTTAAAGCCATTAATGGTGAAGACTGTGGCTTGTTTCCAAAACTGTTCCTACCACCATGCTTTAACCAGAAGAGGATCCTCTCTAAACCTGCAGTGCCTGGGACCCATGAGACCCTACAGCAGCCAGCATGAGCCAGTGCGGCTGCTGCTCACAGGGATGCACAGACCTGCATGCCAGGACAGTGCTGGTCAGCCCCTGCACTCACCATGAGGGCAGGAGGAGAGGGAACCAGCACAGCAAATACTAACAAACACAGGGTGGGGACAACAGTGCCAGAGTCCTGCTTCCTCGCATCCCTGCCATGTCTCCATCCCTTGGAGCCCCTGCCAGCACCATCACCTGGTTGCTCCTGGGCCTGGAGAGCTCTGTGGCCTTCAGAGGAGGACAGCTCTGGCTGCGGTGAGACCAACTGCATCGCTGGGGTGAGAGACACCCTGAGACAGTGGGGGGTTCTTCAGGGTGTTCTTGGGATGGTCCAGTAACAGGTCATTGGGGATTTTTCAAAATGGCAAAGAGGTTGGGCTCCTAATGTCTCTTCTGAAAAGTCTCTTGAGTTAGGATGTCTAGTACTTTTTAAGTAGAGAAAAGCAGAGGGCTGAAGATCTTGCTGAGGGGAAGGTTACTGGGGTGTGAAGGGAACAGATAGACAAGAAAACTTTGTCTTTGGAGGCCATGAGCAACCAAATATAGTTTTGAAGTTGGCCCAGTCCTGAACTGGGGCTTTTATCAGATGCTCTCCAAGGAGTCCCTTCCAGCCTCAGTTATTCTACAACCCTATTCTCAGGGACCTGTGCTCCTGATCAGATCTTCTGGCCTGCCTAAAGTTTACAAGGAGTTACGTGCATGCCTCACCCTGCAGACATGCTGAGCACAGTATATTGTGACCAGTGTATCATGGGCAGTGCCAAGGTCACATGAAACCTCATCATGCCCATTGGCATACACTCCTGTGAACTTTGTATTCAAGCCCACTGGGCATTCATTCCTCTCGCTCCTTTTTATCTATGTTCCGGGCACAACTGGGATGCTGCTGCAGCCCCTGCAGTCACCCAACCACAGGTGATCCCTGCCGCAGGATGCTCATAGCCCACATGGACAGGACTGAGGAAGAGAAGCAGGAGCCATGGTGTGATTAAGCAGTGGAGGAGGGCGCAAACAAAGGCAGCCAGCACCTACGGGAACCTGGAGGTGCAAAGTGTTTATGCTTGTTTTTTTGTTTGTTTTTTCCCAACAAGATCAAACAGAATCAGCTCTGCTTCAACATCCAAAGAAAACCTGATTGAGAGGCCCTTGGGGAGTAGAGAAGAGGCACAAACAAAATGCCTCAGCTTAGAAAGGGGATCTTCCTGAGCTCTATATGGATTTGCTTTTGTTGGGAAACATTTACTTCCACTGTGTCAGTGTGACAGATGGGAGACTACAGCAACACGTGGTTTTACGTGCACTGCTGTAGACTCAGCCTCTCTCTCTCAGACCATGCAGCTTCCTGCTTGAGATTAGTCCTGTCCTAAAGTTCCTGAGGAGCCCAGACACCCCCACTCTGCAGGTGAACACAGCAGGAAGGAAAGGGGTGCTGAGACAGGAGCTGACACAGACTACATGCCTGACATACTGACTCTCTATGACCTTCTCATCTGAGAAAGACTGAGAAAGAGCAAGGCTTTCAAACACAGAGTTGACCAAAAAAATCCAAAAGTTAAAAAAAAGAAAAAGACTGGCAGCCTGACAAATGCACTCAGATGGACACCAGGGATTCCCAAGGGATTCTCAACCCAAACTCTCGAGAGAGTTTAAGATCTTAAGAACTAGTTTTGACGCCTGCAGGTTCCAAATTGAACACAGAGAGATGGTGACTTTTTATTTTCTTAACTTCTGAAGCCTACATTCCATCCCAAAGAAAAATCTCCACCGGAAACCAAAGAGTGGCTGGGATGCTTAGACCAAGGCTATGAGACTAGCAGAGCCTGAGGCTCACCCTGCTCCAGGGTTACGCTGGCATCTGGCTACCTGCATAGATGCCTTGAAGGGATGTCAGAAGCCACTGAACTCCAGGCATCAAGATCCCTAGGACACGCAGTCCCATGACAGTCGCTACTACTGTGCATGTGATGCAGTGTCACCTGCAGCATGGGCTTCAGTGTCTGCTCCCAATCTGCCCATGCTGCCTACAGCATCTTCAGTTCTCCTTGGAGATCCCTAGCCATATGCATTTTGGTCTGGCCAGTCCATGGTGTCTGGAGACATCACAGCCCAGGCTGGGACAGCTGACCATTAGTGTGGCTCCCCAGAGAACTTCCAGGTCACCTGAGATATGCTGATACTGCTCCAAAGGGCATTCCAGAAGACTTGGGACTAAAGCACCATCCCTGCAGTCAGGTGTCAGCTGAGGGATGGGCTGGCAAAGCCTCCCTGTTGTGCCTCCAGTCATGGCCTTCCTCCCAGAATGGGTTAGGAGTCCCATACCTCAAGGCCAAGCCTGGCCCCATTGGGATAACAACCCCTGAAGAGGGAACTCCAACAAAAGGAGACCCATGGGAAATGAGTGGGCAACTCTGACAAGTGGCTGCTGTTTGCGCTGGCCCTCCTGCCTCCTGCTTGCTGTCAGGCAGCTGTGAAACCACCGGGGCCACCGGGGCTTCCAGCCAGGGTCAGCCCTTTCCTACGGAGATGCTCTCAATCTGTTCTCCCCATGTGTGCCTCTCCCTCCCTCCTCTCCTCCTGTAAGCAGCAGAGCCATCACCATCTGGCATTTTCAGCTGCTAAATAATTCATCACCTTTTTGTTAACAAGTAGTGTCTCTGACTGAGGGAGCTGTTGGACCCTCAGTAAATAAACAAGGAGATTCTTAGCAACCCCTGAGTCCCTTCTCTGCCACCATGACTGCACAACCCAGTGTTAAGATCCTGCAGCTTGTTTCTAGGCACCATCTTCACACTCATAGAAAAAACATCCTCCCAGAAGATGGTGGGGTGAGGGGGATTTTCACAGAGACTGGTAAGGATAATCTTTCCCTATCAAGCCCTTGTTGCTGCCCCTTTCTCCCAGTAGCAGATATTTCACTCCTGGTGGTCAAAAACAATGGGTTCCTCCTGGAGATGGTGTTGGTATCTCCTGTTTCAAGCTCTCCTGCCCACAAGCCTCCCAAATGCAAGCCTTCACCCACCCAGCCCAACTGGTCCACGCCTCTCGACCCAGCATTGCTGTTTCAATGCCAGAATCCTACTGCACAGAAAAATTTCAGGAGCAGAAGACACCTGAAGCCAGCAGTCTAGCTCTGTCCCCTCGCTCTTAGGCACCACCGACTCTGCTGCTGAAAGGAGCTGGTACATCATGCTCAGGTCTCTAATGCAGCCCTTGTGGTGTACCACAGCTCCTCTAAAGCTGATTCTTCTGCCTTTTCCCTGGTCTCTTCATCCCCAGATACCCATGGAAACCCACCTCCAAATACCCAAACCAGTACTTTTCTAGACCATTTGTTCCAGTTAATCTCACCTTTTATAGTGCTGCTCTTAGAAAAGCTTATGCAAATTATGTAGCTGCAGTGTTACTGTTAAAATAACCATTGGGAACAACCAGCTAAAAGTAAATCATGTAAATGTTCTAGGAACAGCACATGCAGCAGAAGCAGAGAGTAGAGCTTTCTGTTCACGTGTACCAGGAACAGCTTGAACTCAGACCTTCAGGACACATTCGACCCCCCTCCAAACTGGAGGAGATACCTTACTTGGTATACAGAGCGAGAGACCACATGGAAACTTTAGTTCAGACTTATAATCACTGTTAAAAGACCTAAGCTAAATTTTCACACCAGATGGGTAAGTCAGCATTTTGCAATACTCCAGTGACAGCACTCTGTAATCATATCTTAAAGGACCAAACAAACCCCACAGCATCACCAGATCAGTTCCTGTTTCCAGCTACACACTGCCATCATGTTTTTCCCAGTCTTTAAGGGCCAGAAGAGGAAATATTATTGTGCATAACTGAGCTGAGTGGATGCCTTTGCCTCCAGAAGGTGTTAGCTGTGTATGAGGCAGTGCCTCCAGATGCTAAACCACAGACAGGTGACCCTCAGAGCAGCTGCTGTCCTAAAGGAGCAACAGTGATGGGCAAATCAAGAAACACAGGAGTGGAGAGGGTTGCAGCTGGGAAAATGAAGCAACAACATAGAAGCAGAAATCATGATTTATGGGCTACCCAATCTAGGTCTTACTTAGAGAACAGATGGTAAAATAGGTTCAGAAAACACGCAGAGTACTAGAGAAAGGCAGACCTCCTTTCTCCTCTTTGCAGTGGCTGTGAATGGACAGTGAATGCATGAGATTTGCCATTGAAAGTGATTTGTTGAATAATTTCTATGAAACATTTCCAGTGTGTAAGGTTTGCCTTGAATATTCAGTGCCCTATTTGTTTTGTTGATACACCAGCATATGCTTCTCCTCTCTGGTTGGGTGGGCACTAATCCAGAGAATCAGATTTCCAATTACAAATAAGGCATTTCTTTTATGTGAATGCAATTTTTCAGAATTTGTCTTTCCCTTGAAGCACCCTGCCAGCAAACTCATTTGCTAGGAGATTCACAGACAGCTGGAGTAGCAAAGCACCAAAACAAAGTCTTGGGAGCACTCAGATGACTAAGCCAGGCTTCTCGGCATGCCAGCGCTCACTCAGGCTCGGCCTCCCCCTCTGGCAGGGAGGGCATTACTCATTTTGGCTGGTGGATGGGCAGCTGGGGTACAGGGCTGCTGATGGGGCTGACCATGGCCATGCAAAGCTGGCAGAAAGCCAGGCTGAGGAGCTAGACCATGCCTCCTAGAAAGCAAGTATCACCACTACTTGACTGCCTCTGCATCCTTCTTCCTTCTCAAGGAGACATGGCCAAGCTGCGGGAGGTGAAAACAAGGACCACCATCACAGGAAGCTCAAGTTCATGCCCTGGTGTGCCCAGGACTAGGTGGAGAGGCAAACCCTTGGTGTCCCACCTTGCAGGACTGCAGTGACCGACCTTGCAGGACTGCAGTGATGGGAAGGCCAGGAAACCCGAGCCACTGCCACTGACTCAGCACAGCTAATGAATGACCTCGGGCTGGTAAAAGGCTCATCAACACCCTGTGCTGAGCTCAGCACATGGCCTGGCAGAGGCAGTTCTGGCACCAAAGAGCATGGTGACCTCTCTGTACCCGTAGCTTGCTGCACGGCAGATCAGGCACCCCATGGGCCACATCCATCCCTGAGACAGACAAGCACAGAGGAGATGGGACCACAGACACAGCCCTTCAAAACCCCTTGGGGGTCCAAGGCATTTCTGCCCATGTCTCCTTTTGCTCTTCCTTCTTAGAGTCATGTCCTTCGGATCCAAAAAGTAAAGAGAGAGTCAGGCTGCTGGTAGCCTGCACAGCAAGCAGACATGTGGCAGCAGCATCTCTGGGCAGGGCTTTTTGCACCAGCTTCAATATCTTCAGGACAGCTACCTGCACAGGAGACCAACCCCACTGTGACAGTGCCTGCCTCCCCAGGGCTGTGACCCACAGACTCACGGAGAGTGGAGCCAGACCCTGACGGAAGCCAAGGCACTGGATGTGCAGAGACTGGGAGCACAAACACTGGCACTGCTGCGAATGCTCTAATCTCACCCTGCTAAGGCCCTGTGCTCAGGCACAGACTACCCACCAGCAGAAGACCCCCATCCCATCACCAGCAGAGCAGCAGCTGCCTTACACAGGACATACACCAGCCCATCCTGTTAGCCTGCCAGAAACCAGACACATCTTTCAAAACAGAAGAACCACCATGAGTGGCAACCTGGCTGGTAGGGTATGCAGGCTGGGGTCAGTAAAGCTTGGAGGCAAAGTGCCACTCTGCAGCAACTGATGACTCCTAAAAGGTATAAAACACCTGCTCAAAGACTAGTTTTGTCATTGCCAATGAAGATGTGATTACCTAGAGAAGTGAGGAGGACTCAGCAGCTGGTATCCCTTGTCCCCATATCACCCACAAGTGACTCTGCACACATGCACCAGTGTGCTCATGAGGATGGGGGGTATGAGTGCGGGAGTGAGTGTGATCCATGAGAAAATGAGCATGAGAACATGGCTAAGTAAAATAAACCTGCTTAAATATGGTGTAAATAAACATCACCTTCCCCGCCCACAAGCTCTGATGCTGCTTTCCCAAGGCGCACAAATGCCCACCAGGCTCACTGCCAGCCAAGATAGAATGGCAGGAGGAGCAGCTGGCCCATGAGCCCACCCAGGCCTGGGAGATGCAAACCCCACGGCAAGCCCCTTTCCCTCAGTGGTAAGCCCCACTCAGGCACAACTGCTCCTGTCTCTGATGTTTCATGTCCCCACTGGCCATTTGGGAGCTTCCTGCAGACAGAGATAGTGAGGAGCTGCAAGGACTCACAGTGAGGGACCACATGGGCAGTAGGATGTGGGAAGAGTTATCTGTACCTGGGACAGAAAAAGGGTGTCCTCCCTGCTCCCCTCTCCTTACCTGTGCTGCCAACACTGACCATCCAAACCATGTGAGCCACCAGGACGGAGAGACCGACCCCGTTTTTGGGAGCCAAGCAAGTTTTTCTGGTCTCAGGAGTGGTGGGTTGTCACCACCTTCAGGAAACCCTGTGCAAGGTCATGCTGCCCCATGGGGAAAAAAAAAACCACGAGACTCACCTTAAACTAACACAGCATTTGAGAGCAAAACCCTCCCCTGCCACGTCCCCCTGCAGCAGCTGCCACATCGCATCTGGCTCTCTGCTTCCCCATCTTCCCCAGCACCACCGTGCAGATCCAGGGGTGGCTGTGTTTTGGTGCTGTGACTGACAAAGTTCTGTGTATGAGTTTTTTTGGATGAGCAGGCATCACAGCCCCCAGCCTCCAGCAGCGCTCTTCACAGAACGACATTTGTGGCCTTTCTCTGCAGTACAACAGCCACCTGTCCTGGTCCCTTCTCCCTGAGGGATGCCGAGGACCAAGCAGGGCAGCACTGACTGGCTGCAGCGCTCCTCAGCAGGAGAAAAAAGCCAAACCTCAGGAAACTGAGAGTGAACGGTGCTTACAGTGAGCTCTGCAGCCAGGCAGGTGTGTTTGGGCTGGTGTGTGGGAGATGCTGTGCACAGAGCAGCTCTTCTCTGCACCTCCTCCACGCATGTGCGAGACAGCGGCGGCTGGAGCCAGTGCACGGCAACTGGGAAGGAAGAACCACCGTGGACTTTATTAATTCCACCCCCAGTCCTTTTCACCACATTTGACGAAACTGCTGCTGCAGGCTGGCTCTAACCTGTGTTTGTTTTGTATTTCAATATCCTGCTGTGCACACAGCACGTTTATCCCCTCACACCGCCCTTTGTGTGTGCAAAGCACCAAACAAACATGAGCTAATTGGGCCGCAGGCTCTCCAGGGCAGGGGCCCGTCATTCATTCTGTGTTGTGCACCCCTGTCCTTTGATAAGGCTTAAATCAATGCTTTTCAGCACAAAGGATTATCCAGACCAAGCCCAGCCCAAGAGTGGGAGCAGGAAGCCCCTGGGCTGCTGGTGGGCAATAGCTGGGACCAGAGAGCCAGGAAAGAGAGCTTATGAGAAAGATGGGGACAGACTTTTTAACAGGGCATGTAGCAATACGACCAGGGGTAGCGGTTTTAAACTAAAAGAGGGCAGATTCAGACTAGATACGAGGAAGAAATTTTTTACTACGAGGGTGGTGAAACACTGGCACATGTTGCCCAGACAGGTGATAGATGCCCATCCCTGGAGACATTCAAGGCCAGGCTGGACATGGCTCTGAGTAACCTGATCTTGTTGAAGGTGACTCTGCTCATTGCAGGGGGGTTGGACTAGATGACCTCTAAAGGTCCTATCCAACCCAAACTATTCTATGACTCTATGAAAAAACTAGGGCTGACTGAAGGGAACAGAGGTTGCTCACAGGTGGGAAAGGGGCAGGGAGTCATCTGAGGGCTCTCAGTTAACGTACACACCCATGCACACGCATATGCACTCACGAAAAGAGTATTTTGGGAAAACAGCAAAGAGAGCTCCCATCACCACCAGCTCCCCACTTGGAGCTGGGATGCTGAAGGCTGCTTGCAGTCCTCAGAGCAACCCCCATGCTTGCAATTAATTAGCGACGATATATGCAGATGAGGACAACTCCCAGCCCTTACTGCCTGCATGACTAAGGGCCATGGCAGCAGCTGGCCCTAGGGAAGGGCTTGAGCAAAGTGTGCCCCTGGGTTGTTTATCGCCCACCAGCTCCAGGACCACAGCATGCCGTGCCCACACACAGCCAGCTTGCCAGGAGTAGCTTCCATTTGGCACCAAAGGCCAAGGAAGGCACCTCTCAGCAAGGCTGTGATAGTGACAGGATGTTGAGCATTTAGAGGCAGATTGCTTCTTCCTCCACCGAAGTAACCATGCTCAAACAGAGGAGGATTTTAAGGCCACCTCCACTGAGAAAAACACTCCCTCATGGAAAGCTATATGGGACTAGCCATGGCACAGTCAGGGGTCAGGCTGAGGCTGTCACCGCAGGTCACAAGCATCTTTCATAGTGCCACAATGTGCCAGAAGCACTGTGGTACCTCGTGATGCAGAAAAAGGCAGGAGTAGCTCGTTCCTCCTTGAGTCCCCTCTGCTGTTCGGGCAGTGGGGAGCTGTGGGAGGTGGAGAAGAAAGTGGGAGGTTTATCTGCTGCCATTTATAAAACCACCTCCTGCAGAGACATTGCCAGCCACAGAAGCACCCAGCAAAGCCCTTTCCAGCACAGCTACAGCTGTCCCTGGCGAGCAGAAGGAACCTCACCCCAGGGCAGGGGCAAGGAGAGGACTATGCTTTGCACACACGTGCATGCAAACACACTTGGGATGTGCAATGAGGGTGATGCAGACTGGGGAGCAGCCCAACACCACACTGCTCTGACTAGGCAACTCTGGTGGCTTTGCACCTGGTGTCCCACCCATACTGGGATGGCGCAGCATGCTTGGGGATGGCAGGGACCTCGCTGCTGAGCTGGTGGAGAAAGTGAGTGCATTTCGAGACCCTGGAACTGCTGAGCTCCAGCCAGCCCCTCTCGTGGCTGATGCCCACAAGCCTGCTGTGCAATGGGGGGTGAGCATGGGTGTGCAGCAGGCTAGTAGGGGTCCAGCTCTGCTCCATTCCAGCCTACTGCTGACTGACAGGGACCTGGTGGCACCCTGCCGGTGAGCAACCTCATCACACAGCCTTCCAGGGGCCAGTATAAGGTGGGCAGCATCATGCTTGTCCTGTTGAACCCCTTCTCCTCGGGCCATCGGCACACCTCCCTTCACACTGTTCTGGAGGAGACATTGGCGCCCGGCTGCTGCCAGCCTCCCCCACTTCGCATATCCCCAGCTTCCAGCAGACAGAACATACCCCACAGCTCATTCTGCTGCAGGAGCAAAGAAACACTCCTGCCCTGTCCAGCTCCTCTCTCTGCAAAAACAAAAGCTTCTTCCTGAGAGCAGTGGGTTACAACACCATATATACATACACACACACACAAAATATGATTTTAGAGCATCTGCAGAGCTAGAACATTTCTATCGCCTGTGCTCGATGCCAGGAGCAGAGGGAGGTTTGGGCTGCAGCAGGAGCCCATGAGCATACTGTTCACTGATTCTGGCTCCAACAAGGCTTTCCTCCCACCTCTGCCCAGGTTCCAAGCAGATTTGGGTAACACCAGATGACCAGGATGAATCGCATCACTCTGGGAGCGTGAGAGCTGGAAGCTCAGCAAAGACTCCAGCACCAGCAAGCTGGATGGCCCCAGCAGTGGCTGTGCTAGCCACATCCAGCCATGATGGTGAGATTAGCTCCCAGCACCCTGCTTGGAGCCAATAGCGCATCAAAAGGAAGAGAAAGCCTTTGATGGTGAATACAGGGACCTGCAACAGGAAGACAAGGAGAGAAAGTGCTCCCCAGGGCCTGGCTCCGCCATCTCTGTCCCCTGGAGTTGCATCCCCCCTGGAGTTGCATCCATAGAGGACCCATCTATCCCTCCATGTGCAAGCAAATTTTGTCCTTGAAAAGGAGGAGACAAGAGGCTGAACCCATCTCACAGTCTCAACACCAGATTGTGCTGCCTTTGCCCAGGCCATGGGCCAGCCCACTGCCCTCCCACCAAATTCTGTTCCCATGCAGGGCAGCCCACTGCTGGGTTTTGCTGGGGCAGTGGCCAGAGCACGCACTCAGTCTCCGCATCCCACGCAGCCTTCGGGGGAGACTGGAGGAAAACTGCTGCTGCTGCTGCGGCTGGGAAGGGGGGTGGCTCTCCCAGGCACACATGGAGCTGCAGACATGCGGCTCTGCAAAGCATCGAGTCTTCCAGCTTTCTCCCGGTGCCACGGGAGCTTGTGCACTGACAAGACAGCTCATTCCCACCACTCCCATCATCCTCAGGGAATTCCCCTTGCCCAGGACACTCAAGCACAGCTTCAGCCATGTACCTGCCTCAGAGCAGAGCAGACAGCCATCACGTCCACCAGCCTGCTCTAATCTTCTCTACAGAGAGGACCTGGGGTGTCAAATGGCCCTGAAGCATCAGAGATCACAGGGAAATCACAGGACTGTTAGGATGGACATGTTGATGCAGGCCAAGCCAGCAGGAGCAGGGACAAATACATGGCAAGAACTGGGGTTCAGCTCTCCCCCTGACACACACTCACCGCAGGTTAGTGGCCCAGCACGCAATGAAGAACAAGGCACAGACGATCAGCACGCAGCCTCTGTTGTACCCACGCTGCAGGCTGGCACTGCCTGCACCAACCGTGCTGCCCTCCTGACCCGCTCTGGCTGTGCTCACAGGCCAGCAGCTGCCCATGGCCAGTGCAAGGGGCATAGGGAGGGACAGAGGAAAACACAAGAAATGGTTTCCTTCCCTTCAGACAGTGAAGGAAGTATCACATCTGGACATGTACAGCAGACAGGCTGAGAAAGGGACAAGTCATCAGGAGGAGAGAAGCTGTGGGCTTGGAGGTGCAGCATCGCCCAGAGGACACTGTGAGACAGATGGGAGATTTGGCAGCAGGGTAGTCACAGATCGACCTGCAAGCTCTTCCCACTGCAAGAGCAGGCGGCACAACACTGTGTAGGGGCTGTCAGCCCAGCCTGGCAGGTTTGTGGGGGAAGGCTGCATCCTTTTAAACATGCCATATACAACAGCCAGCATCAGGGGTGCTCTGTGGGCAAGTCACCCCCTGGGATCGGGGGGAAAATGGGAAAAAAATCAGGATGGCAAGTTTTAGAGGCAAGGAGGCAGAGAGATTGTCTCTGGTTTCTCTGCACAAGCCTGCCTTCCCTGCATGCAGGGCCACGCAGCCAGGCTGGTGCTCATGGCAAGGCTGGCAGCCCCTGTGCCGCTCTGACTGCCTTGCCAGCAGTGCGGGGTGTCACCAGGCAGCCGCCTCTCTGCCCTCCACAGCATCACCACTCATGTGCAAGAGAAAAGGAAAGGAAGTTAAACATGAGGCAGTGCAGGAGGGGTTGGAAAAGGAGCCTCCCCAAGCCCGTGCCCCTTTGTCCTTCCAGCGTGCTTTGGGTTGGCAGCCCCATGCCCCACTGCAGCGCCAGCACCAGGAATTCAGCCAGTCAAAGAGATCTGGGAGATCAGGAAGGGAGCAATGCCCCAGTAACAGCCACTGCAAACTTCTCCGCAGCCTAGCAGCTATCTGAGGCCATGCCACATATAGCAGGGATCAGACAGGCTCTGTGTCCACTTGGGAGTGATGCTCAGGGATCCAGCATCGATACTGAGGGGTTTTCACAGTGGCTGGGGATACTGTCCCAGCCCCAGCCAAGGCTCCTGCTTCTGGCTGGCTTCAGCTACGCCATTGTCCCTGCCTGCATTCCCAAGCAGCACACACCAAACCTGCCACCAAGAACTCTGTTCTTCCTTGGCTCAGTTGGCCCTGGTAAGTGCCCTGAGGTCCTGTACTTGGGGTATGCAGCACCAGCAAGGCATTTACTAAACAAGCAAGGGTCATCACCTCCTTGTCCACTACGTGGCTGATGTAAGGGGTAGTCTGGCACATGCTGTGCTGCACAGTTGCCATCCCTGCTCCAGGAAGCATCTCCCCACCTGGAAACAAGAAGAGCCTCCAGCCAGTCTGAGAAAACCCAAGGTGAGAGTGCACAAGACTTCTGCCCCCAACAAAGCCTCCAGCTCCCAGCCTGCCTCCCTGGGGCAAGCAGCACTTCCATTAAAGCATGGGCACGTCCTCTCCTGAAACACCTCTCTGCTTCACCAGTGCCAGCGCCACATCTACTAGAGACAAAAAGCTGTGCAGCCGCAGCTGCTGCAGAAGCTACAGCTCATCCCAACACCCCTGTGCCGACCACAGCCCTGGCAGGGTGAGCAGAGCTCTGCATAAGCAGCCAAATCCTCCTCCAGAGCAGCAGGGATCAATATTTAAGTGATGCCAATCCTGTGCTGTTGCGTCTTCCCCGGGGCTAAGACAGCCTGCAGGACACACCAGTCTCCAAATCCTGTCCAGCTGCTTTCCACACTTCCTCCTGGAAGCACAGCTCCATCACAGGGCACACAGATCTCATGCTAGAGAGAGTGGACCAAAAAAATACCAAAAGCCAGGTGTGGAGAGCCACAGGAGAACACTGGGAAGGTTCTTGCTAATGCTCACCATGGCACACAGAGCTCCTGTGCTACATGAGCTGCAGGACCAGCTGAACATAAGAGTGGGTTCCAGTAGTGGCCCAGTGCTGTGCAGGGCACAGGCTGGCCATGCACACAGGCATGGCCACAAAACCCAGCTACCTGGATTAGCTCTGTTCAACGAGGGAGCAAGACACCATCCTGCTGGCACAACCATTCTCTCCGGCTTCCCACCTCTTGACCAAGGTGAGCTCTGGGGACCAGAGAGCTTTCCCTATCATATTCAGGGAGCAGACAGTCACCCACAGCACCAACAGCAAGATCCAACCCAAAGCTCAGAAGGTCCCACCACATGCCTACCCTGCACTCCTCTTCTCCTGCCCTGGCGAGAGGACACAGTGCTGGCAGGGATAGCTCCCACGGGGAGACAGAGAGACACCCACGGCACTGCTTCCAGCTGGGACTTTAAAGACTATGGATGAACAGAAAATTGTTCTGCCCCCAGGGTATTTTGCGGCACATTCAAATTGCCACAAAAAATCCCAAGCCCAAACAAATGTTGAGTGAAATCCAGTCTCTGCTGAAGCCAACTGCAACATGTCTTCCATGAGGGCCAGAAATTCACCTCCTCATCTAGAAAGAAACCCCCAAAGTTTGACTCCTGCCCAAATAAAGAGCTGGCCTCTCAGATGTAGCTGCCGGGATGAAGGAATCCTGATACCTAATGATTACCCTGGAACACACGTAAAGCTGTAGTTGTGATAGTTTAAGACAAGGCTTTGGGCTTTCTGTAAGTCCAACTATCAGAGTTTTGCATAGCTTGGTTTATCCATCTCAGTGTGAAATGTATCAGAGGACTGTATTTGCAGAAAGATCCATCCTCTGACTTTCCTGCAATGACTGAACTAACCTGGAAGTCTCTAAAATGTGTCATTCACAGAAGGTGGCCCAGCCACTGCAGCTTTTTATTAGCAGTATTTGCTTTGTGGTTGTTTTTGTTGTTTTTCCTGAACAAGGAAGAATTTGATGAAATTTCATGGAAGGAAAGACAAGAAATTAAAAACTTGGATGAAAGAAAATTAAATTTGATTAAAACCTACCAACAGAAAAATCCAGTTAAACTGCCTGATGAGAAGATTAGCAGCACTGTAATATGAAAGGAAAAAGCAATAAAGAGAACTTGGAAGCAGAACAAATAAAATAATTATGACTTTTGGAAACATATACCTGACTTAAAAGTAATCAGACTTTGTCTGAACCAAAAATTTTTAAAATTAAAAGACAGCCGATTTAAAACTGGAAGTTATAACATCCTGCATGATAAGACCTCACATCACTCTCAGCAGTGAAAAATAAGTCAGTAGAAATTCTTGCAGCATGCCCTTGCTGCCAAATCTGCTCACTGGCTGAGCACCTGGAGCTAAAGTCTGATGAACTACAGAAACGGCTCGTACAGCAACAACCTTTTTGAAAGTACAGGAAAAATATGTTTTAATTAATTTAGTACACTGACTAGTTTAGTCAAAGTTCAGAAAATTACTGCAGGTTAATGCAGAAGAGCCTGGTTCCCGTTCCAAGCCCAATGAAGATGAAGTGTGTGAGGATAACCTCTACTAGTTCTGGATTCTTAAAAGCCAGAAATAATCAGATTATATCACTGGTTATATTTTATATCTCCTATAATAAAATTCTGTTTATATAACATAGCCTTATAGTAATACAACATACTATAGTAATATAGTATTGTTAAATTCATTAATATACAATGTTTTCATAAACTTTTTTTTTTTCTGTCATGCATCAATACATTTTAAGTAGTTTTATTTAACCAACTAGAAACTATTTTTTAAATGCTTGCTTTCTGCATTTTTAACTGGATTTAATTTTCCACTGAAATACAACTGGACCAAATTTAAGATAAAGAAGTGATATCTAATAAAGAAATGTGTCACTCACCATTTTCTAATGCAAGAAATGTAGACATTAAGAATCTAAATAACTGTGTTTTACACTGTAAACCCACTCAAGCACGGTGCAGCCTCCTGCTTGGCTCTAACATACTCATCACTGAGAATCAACTCAGCCTTAGGAAAAGAATAGAAGAGTACAAACACAGCAGGACTAGGGACTTAGGTTGCGGCTTTCTGATCTTTAATTTAAATCTATCCATCCTACTTAGCAGCAAATTAAGAGCCAAACAAGGCACAGATCAAACTTATTCTGAAGTCTACAAAGTTTGGTTCATTTTTCTGCCATTTTTGCCATCATACTTCCCTTCCATGTAGTTTTGCTGTCTGTGACCGCTCCCTGAGAAAAGCAGCCCAGAAACACAAGGAATGGTGCACGTCCCCCGCCTGGAGCCCGCCAGCCCTGGGAGTCTCTTACTGGTATAAAGACATCCACTGCATTGCTTACAGGCTCAGAGGAGCTAGGCAAACTTCCTAAATTCTGGTTGGTTCACTAATGCTAACTTGGGGATTATCCCATAGTGACCAAATTTCTCAGAAGGCAGGACAAATAATCACAGAAGCACTGAGGCTGAAGGGAGATCATCTAGTCCAGCTTCCCTTGTCAAAAGCATTGTCAGCTAGAGGAGGTTGTGCAGGGCCATGTCCAGGCAGGCTTCGAACATCTCCGAGGATGGAGACTTTGCTCGAAGCCAGAGCCATGCTGAGAAGACCATCCCAATGTGCTGTTGCAACCAAGTCCTCCATCCAGGTGGGTCCCAAGCCCCAGGCTACTGGGGGCTGGGATTCCAGCTGCGCTGATGCCCTTTGGCCCATGGTCAGCCACTGCCACGCTTCATGAGTCACCCTCAGCTTGCCAGCCCTCACGTGACGTGTCAGCACCTCAGCCTGTGCCGCTTCCCTGGCATGTCATCCTAGCATGGGTCATCTTGCTGCATGGGTAACGCAGCAAGGGGACTCCTCCAGCATGGCCACCTGGGCTTGGCCAACACAGGGTCCTCAGGCCTTGTCTCAGAGTACCACCAGCTCACTTTGGGCCACACCTGGTAGACGCTCCCCAGCTATCCATCCAAACCTGAAGTTTGCCCTAAGTCCCCTACCTCTACCTTCTTTGAATTTCAGTCTTCCCTACTCCATCCAATGCAGCAAATCAAGAGGCTCATTGCCTTGATCTCCAACATTTCCTGCCCCAGCTGCCTCCTGCCTCGAACTCCCAGCTAACAATAAAGTGCTCACCAGCAGAGCAAGGCCAGAGTCCCTTCCTCCCTATGTTAGAAGGAACTCAAAATTACATGATGACATACTTTTCCACCTCTCACAACCTGCCTTTTAGCACTTGTGGGTGCAGTGGAGCTTATCTCGTTCATACCCTGCCTTCCTCTTGGCTCACCCACAACATGCAGATGACTAGATGTTGGCACCGAGGGTAGGGGAACCAAGTCACCCAAAGCTTTCCTATACTCCGACTGAACAGGAGCACTGAGCCTCTCTGCTCTGGTACTCCATTTTAAACACATCTTTATTTGAGATCTAACTATGACAGCACAGAAGCCTCTCCTTGGTCAAAATGGTACCCACAGCTTCTCATGGGGACTCTGCTAGGGACTGCACAACTGATCCCAGTGTTGAAATGCTTCCATACTGTGGTATTCGTGCTCCCCAGAGGCTGGGCAACATTACAGTAATTTCAATTAGGAAGGCGATTTCTCAGCTGAAGAGCTTTTCTCTGCAGCCCTTAGCAAGGCTGCAGCTCTTACACCAACACAGCCATCCACTAAGAGACAGCTGTACTGGGACAAGCAAGGCAGGACAGCACTAGGGCTTAGATAACCACCAAGATGAGTCATAAAAAGTGAACCCAGTGAGGAAGTGAGAGATCAAGCAGCGGCTGAACCTCCAGCAAGGTGAGGGTGACACTGGGACCAGGGCAGTGGTCTGGGAGAGGTGAGTCCAAGCCTCCAGCAGGCTACTGCACCCCACCTCCCCCTTGCCTTTGCAGAAAGGTCCTGCAGGACCAGCCCTGCCCAGTCTCACCAGCAACAATAGTGGCCTGGGCAAGGGGAAGGGCTGTGCACAGCTACCTGGCCAGGGCCTTCTCATTGTTGTTGTAATGGTGTGAGCAAACTGCTGCCATTGTCCCCACCTAATAACAAGCTGTGATCACAGCCTAATTACCAGTCCCAGCTACATTAAACGCAATAACTTCAAGCCAGCTTCTAAAAGATGTTTAGGCATCTAAAGTGCAGGTAGGTGCCGAATGGGATCCTGAAAAGCTCTAAGACCTCATCATGGAGGGATCTGACACCTGGTTAGGGACTGAAGGTAATAAAGACATAGCTGAAGGAAATTGGGACTGGAGCTTCTCCTGAAATGATCTCAAAACAAACCCACTTTTGTGCTAAGAGCAATGCAATGTTTTCTTCAAACTTAGGGCTAAGTACACAAATTATATTTACAGCAATTAAAGTAGGTAAGAAGAGCTGTTTCACCAAACACGTAAGTGATGACCACAGAAGGCTCTGGTGTTTATAGGAGTAATGGAGGAGTCAGCATTTGCACAGCAGACTGATGTTTGCCTCAGAGTTTAGGTGACTGATTAGTTTAATATCAATTGAATTCACTTGTGGGTGTTAGCAGCATTTCTCCCTCTCCTTGCTGCTTTGGGAAAGCTCTCACAGTCTGTTAGGATGAAAGTATTTCCTGCGAAGAATATTTTAAAGCAGTGACACTCCTGCTTTTGCAACTCTGCAGATGTAGGCTCTTAAGCTGTGATGAAATCTGCCTTACTTTCCCTTGAGCTAAAAGTCTCTGCATAGATGGAGAACAGTATTTACCTGTGAGGGCCTGTGCACACTGCTGACCAGCATCCCCAGTAAGCACCACTATTTCTGTTCCCATTTGCAGAGTTTGCTTACCACGGTCAACAGCCACCAAACCGGGGATGAACTAGTTAACCTCAGGGAAAGTTTTGAAGAAGAAGGCAGCTACAGAGGGATGCAGGTGTTACGTTGCAAAAAATTAAAAGAACTGAAAGGCATTCAGACAGGAGGCAGGATTCTGCCATGGCAAGAAGGCAGAGGTTTAAGCTTACAGGGAAGCCGGAAAAGCCCATATGTGCTATGGAGTCACAGGCTGCAGGGGTGCCGGCAGCCTCCCTGCTTTTATTTATTACTTGTTTGTTTGCCAATGGCTGTTTGCCAGGCTACGAATCCTTCCTCAAAGAGCTGCCTCTGCCTTCCTCTCCATCTGCTGCCTAGCCATGACCACCACTATCCACGGCAGCAGGGAAGGCAGCAAGGCCAGGGTGCAGGTCTGGTCTCAGGGCAGCCTTCTCCCTTCTGCTTTTTCCACGCTTTCTCCACTCTTTCCTCTGAACAAATACTGCAAACCACTTCAACAGCACCTTTTATTCCAAATGGTACACTTTGCCTTCTCTCTACTGCTCAGACATGCAGCCTCACCTGTCACACCGCATCATAATATGCCAACATGGGGCAAGGTGCTTTCTTGTACCTCTTTTGCCCACACAGCTTTCCCCTCACACCCTCGCTCTCTGTCCACTCCCCTCGAACTCTCTGAAAGGGGAGAAGGCAGGAGTGCAGAGCAGTGCTGGAGATGGTGGCTAAACAGTTAAAAGGAAAAAGATGTTCATGCAGAAATAACATCTGCCAGCCAGACAAAGGTTTCTCTGTCTTTCTCCTGGATAACACCCATTCTGTTCAGGAGGTTTCTGAATTGCAAACTCACTGTGCAGCATCACCCTGGCACTAGAGAGGATGGGGAAGCAAGTGAGGGAGAAGGCAAGTGATCCTTGGATAAATCTGGATGAGGTAATAAACTGGGGGGAAAGTAGCTTGGTCAGAGCATTAGATCACCCTGACCTGACAGCCCTTTCAGAGTCATAAATCTATTAAAATCTGGAGGGAGAAATAGGGAGAGATTCCCCCTTTTCTCCCCTGCCAGCATGAAGCATTTCTAACACCATCAGGTGTGGCTCCCAGGAGGATTCTGTGGCCAGGATGACGTGGGGACTGAGCACAAGCCATGGCATGACACAGCGGTGGGATGACATTTTATCTCGCATCAGAGGGCAGCAGCACAGGCCAGTGCACGGCCACTGGAAAAGGACACTGAGGGGCTGGGGCTTTACTCTCTGCTTCTGCTGCTGACTTACTCCAGCAGCCCAGGGAAGCCCTTGCACCTCTCTTGGGCCTTAGTCACCCATCACGCAAGTGGAAACAAGCATTACTTAAAACCACTTTGGTAGGTGGTCCAGAATGAGGGCAGGAAACCAGACCCTAAACAGAGCTAAATCCCCCAAAATCTCCCACAAGGGTAAAGCAAACCCATCGCTGTATCCTGGACCCACAGAGTCACAAGCTATACCCGGTGTGGCACACCCACCCGAGGTCGCACAAGTTGCCGTGAGCATCCTCCAGTGCAGTCCCAAAGCCAGGCCCACCCCGGAGGCGCAGCTAAACACGGGGGGTGGGGCGGGATTAGCCCCATGCACGGCGCGGCTTCCTCCCCACCCCAATCACCCCACCGGCAGGACGCCCGCACCAGTTCTGCACCCCAGGAGCCCCCCCAGCCACCCCTCACTTGAGCCCCGCTGCCCGCTGGGCCTCCCGCCCGCTGCCGTCGCCGGCTGAGCCCCGCACCCGGACCGCGGCACCCGGACCGCGGCTTCCGCCCCGCGGCACCCGGACCGCGGCTCCCGCCCCGCGGCCGCCCCCCGCCCCGGACTGACCTGCTGGGGGGCTCCCGGCCCCGCTCCGGGCCCCTCGCCCGCCGCCTCCCTCCTCCCCGTGGCGCCTCCGCGCCGCCCGGCCACGGGCTGCCCGGCACCGGCAGGGGAAGGGGCCGCCGCCGCTCCGCCCCCCCGCCCGCCCCGCTGCGGCGGAGAGGACGCGGTCCCCGGGCTTCAACCCCCGCCTCGCTGATGTCCGTGTGCCGGAGCCTGTGCTGCCGGCCACCGGGCCGAAAAACGGCCTGAGCTCCGGGGCCTGCAGGGGGAACCGCCTCCTCGTCCAGAGCCGGGGCGGGCAGCCCCCCGCCGCGCTGCCTACCGTGTGCCCGGCGGCATCCGTGCGGGGAGGAGGGGGCAAGGCAGCGGCCGGCGGCTCCGCGGCGGCCCCGGCTGCTCCGGCTCTCGGTACGGGGAGCGGGCGGGGAGCTGCCGGCGGAGCGCCTGGGTGCGGGGTCTGCGCGTCTCAAGCTATTTCTGGGTCTGAGGCTGTGTCCGCCACACCAGCCTCCCCGAGCAGCTTCTGCGGCGCTCGGGCTCGGCGGGATGGCTGCCCGGGCGTGTGCCACGGGGCGAGCCGGAAACGGGCCTCCAGGGCCGCCAGCCAGCGCAGTGGGGGCACACGGGGGGTCGGCCCCCCAACGCAGCAGCAAGGACAGGTAGATGGGTACATTTGAGACCTCAACAGCATTTGCAAAACCTCTTCCACTGATGCAGCATCACTCAGTTGTGTGGCAGGGTTGGTACCTAAGAAACTTCCTAGGGGTCTTATTTCTGTAAAATGGGTTGAGTGGGGCCTGGAGCCACCAAGGTGCAAAGGGGCTTTTCGAGCCAGGTTCTCCTTAAGCATCCCACCCTTATTCTCATCCCTCCAAGCCGTGAGGATGTAGGCAGCACACCCTGTGCTGGAGAAACAGCCGACAGCACACCCAATGTTGCGGTACTGGGTGTCTCACATGGCCACAGATATTCCCAACCAATGATCAGGGACACACCTGCTACTGGGCCAGCAGGGAACAGCCTGCTAGCTGTGACCATAGGAGTACAACTGGCACCCCAAGTGCCTCATTGCTACTGCCTCATATGAGGGGCCCTGGGGTCCCACATTTGTGGCTTCTCCAGATGCTAAGTAGAGGGTGTTGCTCTGCAACATCATCTGAAGGCTCATTTGATCTCTTTGGGGCTGAAGAAGCACAAGCCAGTGGCTAATCCCCTGCCATTTAAATGACCTTCCAGTCTGACAAGTGCAGCTATGAAAGTGACCAGGAGATGCATCAGGGAACCAAAACATGTAATGAACTGTCAGACAAGAACATCCCTTCATACTGCAAGTGAAAGTAGGCTGGCACAGCTCACAGACCATGAGGAACCAAGGGCCAAGGGGCGAAAATAAATCAAGTGCCTTTCCTTTTTTTTTTTTTTTTAGGGGGGGGGTGTTCCCCAAGGCTGAGGTAGCGCTCGGCTGATTTCTGCTCTGCTGGAGCACAGTGCAGAACACAGGAGGCCTACAACACAATGGCTTTGATAAAACTTTACTGTAAACCAGACCTTTATCCCCAACTGATGACTTCTAGGAGCTACCGTAGCCCACACAACAAATGCTTAAAACTTTAGGGAACAGCTGAACAAAAAAAAGATTTCCAAATATCTTTCACTGCCACTTCCTTCAGCCCTAGCAGTATGTATGGTGTGGAGCAGTCATGCAGCTTGGTCCCTCACTCCAGGCAAGCCAGCCCCAGTCCTACAGCATCACAGAGGCTTTGAGACTTTGCTGCCTTTCAGCTGGTGACCCTGTTCACCTCAGGAGAGAGCAGAGCACTGTGCTGGCTTAGTACAAGGTGTGCTCTGCAAACACTGAGCAACAGGGGCTTGTGGGAGAAACAATTCTGTGGGGATTTTCTGAAATGCCTTGTGATCATGATGTCATTGGGTTCCCAATATTCGATACCCTACTTCTCAGCAAGCGCACACTGCATTTTTCATAAGCCATGGCTTCTCTGACCCACTGAACTGGAAACCAAGACAAACTGGCATATGGAGCTATAAAATCATCTGAACAGAGCTGGCAACCTTGCTGCTGGTGAGCTGCCCCAGTCCAAAGGAGTGAATGCCAGCTCACCCTCCCTTGCCCTACCAAGACATCGGGGATGACACAAAGCTGGGTAAACCCACCGCATGCATGAGCCATTCCCTGGAGACACTTGTTTTTCCTAACTCTGGCCCAGATTGTACCTGGCTGGAATGGAATGGAATGGAATGGAATAGAATAATAAACCAAGAGGGAAACACAGAGGAGTCCAAACAAGGAGAAAAAATCCTTATTTTCTGTTACATATTGGCCCTCAGTGGCCATTACTTTAGCCCAAGAACAGCCTCACAAGTATGGTCACACAAGGGTTCAGGCATCCTATATTTTTAAGTCCCTGCATGGGCCTGAGAAGCACAAGTACTATGTGGCTCAGCCTCCAGCTCTGCCTGCAGAGGAGCCTGTTACCTCCTTCCCGCAGTACTTATAACCCTGAAGCAGTGCGGGAAACACACAGCCGCAGCCAAAGACAGTGGGAGGATGAGGCATGGGAAGCTGCTCCACAGCTGGAGTGGTAGCACTGCATCCTGCTGTCTGTGTGATGCTCCCAATTGTAATTCCTCTTTTCCACTGCTTCTGGTTTTAATATTTGAGCTGAATTTCTCCAGGCAGGCTCAGAGACCCAGGATGAGTTTGTGTAGACACATTTAATGCAAGATGGTGCAACTCTTCCTGAGAACAATGTCTGGAGAAAATTACTATTTCGCTTGTGTTTAAAAAATGCTGCTGGTTTGGGCAGCTCCAGTGCCTCTGAGCTTAGGAGTCAAGGTAAAGGTGTAGCTTTTAGCTGAGGATGTGCCTTTGAATACTCCTGTGAGTCTGGTATATGTCCTTGGAAAACTGCAGTTTGCCCAGGTTGGGGGCAGACTTGAAGGATGCGGTAATGAAAACACCCTTCAGTTCCCCCTCCTTGCTCCTGGAACTGAAGAGACTGTATCTGTACCCCTGGCTGGCAGCCCAGGCTGGCACAGCACTGCCAGGTTGTCCCCATGCTGGCTGCTCCCCAACAGGATGGGCTGGCTGGGTTGCAGCAAGCATGGCCCGCAAGCCCTTGGCCAGGGCTTCCCTGGAGGCAAATATCGAAGAGAGCCTTCACCTTCCCAGAGCAGGGGTGGGAGCCAGGGTGGGGCTTCATGGGGCCATGCAGTACAGATGGGCCTGGACACAGCACCTGGGAATGGGACTGTGAATGGGCATAGGCACAAAATGGCCTATGCTGGCATAGCACAGCCCTGGATGTGGCCCCAGACTTACTTACCTGCAAACTGCTTTGAGGACACAATTATTTGTTTCCTTGGAGGATTTTTTTCTCATCATTACATTACGTTCATACTTCAAGAGCAGGAATGAATTTATTCTCATGCTAGTGACAAGTGGGGGATATTCCCCTGGGTAGACATAGAAGCTCACACCTGAGGAGGCTAACCTTGTTCTTGCCCAGCGATGCTGGGTGGTTTTGTGGGCAGCCAGCTTGGCACAGCATTGCAACCTTTCTGTGCTAACGTCAGCCCCAGCCATGGGCACTCAGCCTTTGTTCCAGCTGGACTCCAGGGCACTGAGCGGACACCTGGAAAACAAAATCTGGGCAGTTTAGTCACCGCGTAAAGAAAGCGTTGTTGAACCACCCTGCCTGACACAGCCCAGGACGGTGGCAGCAGAGATGCTGCTCCCAGGGCAGTGTTAGCTGCCATCTCCAGAGACCTGCCTGCTTTTCCTAGCACTGCCTGCCTCCTTCCCGAAATACCTCCTGCCTGCTGTAACTAAGGAAACAGGGCTCCTGTAGGCATCAGCTTCTTTCACTGTGCACCAGTGCTGGGGCCCCAGAGTGCAGGGGGGCTGCAGGCGCCATCCCAGGCTGAGGCAGTGCCAGCCCCATCCACGGCCTGGCCAGGGGCCTCTGGGCTGCCCCACAGCCCACTCCCAGAGCCCAAATGCAGGGCAGCACTTCCCATACACGCTCCTTGAAATCCAGGGCAGAGCCAGCTGCGACAGACCCACATAACCCCGCAGAAGTGAGAGCTCTGCACCGTTCACTGGGGTCTGCCTGGTGGAGACCCCCAGCCCCGAGTAAGACACAGGCCATGGGATCCACACTTCGTAAAAGGAGAGGCTGGAAGAGCTGCAGCAGAGGCTGAGCCACCATCACACCAGCCACCTCAATTCCGTTAATTAAAAAAGTTAATTTCTTAATTTTAAAGTGCTCACCCCAGACCTTTGTGGGGCTCTTTAAAGGCAGCTTGCTGTGAGGAGTAGCAGAGAAACTGGGGCCGCAGCTGCTAAGCTGGGAAATTGTTTCTCCCCCATGCTGGCTCCCTCGTGGTTTGGTGTCTGCATGCTTGTAATTTCAAATCTGCTTCAAACATCACCCACCACCCAGGCTGCATGACCAGGCACTAATCAGTTACATTAAAATATGCTAATCGGCTCTTCCCAATTGCCAGTCGGGCAGGACAGTGTGGCTCAGTGCTTGCAGGCATGGGATTTCTCTGTGGCTTCTGATCTTAGTTTTTTGGCTGGCCTGGGGAAGCGCATGTTTCTCTGGTGCAGCTCCACTCCAAAAAACACCATGGCTGGGCCCTCAGCACAGGCAGCTCAAGTTGTCCAAGCTGCTGAAGCAGCTCCTCTCAAGAAATACCATCTGCAGCCTTCCCAGCTGCCAGGCGCTGCTGCCTCCAGCGGTGCCTCTGTGCATGCTCCCATCTGCTCCTGTGTCACTACGAGTAACTGGTGTAGCTTCTTGCTCCAGGCTTTCTTCTCTTCACCCCAACATCCTGCCACTAACCAAATGTTCCCCCACTGTTGCCTCCCCAGATCCTGCCTTTTGCAGCAGGGAGCACTTCACTCATGCCCTTGGAGAAGGACCCATTGGAGATCTTCTAGGCCTGCAGGCTTGCACTTGGTAGCACCAAGCCAGCTTTTGTGCATCAAGCATCCTTGTATTACTCTGCAAGTAGCTAGTCTGCACTTCTCCAGAGGTCAGGCCCACTGCCCACCTACCCTGTCAACAACAGTCGCTCTGACCTGGCCCCATGTCTGCTCTGAAAACCCAGGGTGTGCTGTGTTGCTTGCTTGTGGCTCTGAAGATGCACACAGATAGGAACACAGGTCCATTCACTCTGTGGAAAATACATCTCCCTCTCTTATGCACACGTATGCAAAAGAGAAATGGAATAAATACATGGTTATATGGAGCTTGAAGTGGAGGTCATGGATCAGAGTCAAATCTTTCCTGCACATCTCAGGGCAATGACCTTTCTGCATCAGGAGGTGCAACCACTAATTCCTGACAGACCAGAAGAAGATGCAGGCTGAGCCCTTGACCTTCTGAAAGCTGGAAATGGCATTTGTGATGATGCTTTGAGCAATGAAAGACTAATTGCAGAGATAGCAGGAAAAAGTGATGGCAATTTTAATGAGAATGTCAGTGGATTATGAGGGAAGGATGAAAGCTGACAGGCTGAGCTGGGAGAGCCAGCGAGGAAGATGCACATCATGTAATGAAGCATATTATTATTCTGGCCAAACACAGGCCTCTGCATGCAGGCTGTGTCTCTGCCCACATGCCCAGTCTTCCCAGAAGCAAACACTCAATGCACTAATGTTCTCCCCAGCTAAAACAGTTGCCAGCAGCACAGCCAGCTAATGCACAGTGGTGTGGTCCTTTATGAAAGTCATTAACTCTAAATAGGCTGTCTCATATACAAAATATTCAAGAAAAATATCTCTGCTAACTAGCTTGTTGGTCTTTCCTTCATGTACAGAATAGCATCAGAATGAAAAAAAAGACCAAAAGGAAAGAAAAAGAAAGGGCTATACTCATCAGAAAAGGGATTTGTGTAGACTAACATTCTGTTTCTGGAAGCAGCTGGTAAAAAACACCTTGAGAAGAGCATAAGAACAGAGCAGGAGGACGATGCTCCTGCAGTGTCCTCTCCCACTCGCTAGCATGAAGCTTCCTGCACCAGCAAATCATTCTTGAATGAGATTCAGAAATCATATAAAATGTGTGCATCTACAACACCTTGCAGCAAGGTGTTCTTCAGGTAAGCCACATGTTGTGTGAAGAGCACAGTGTCTCCTCGCAGCTCTTATGACCCACTCACCATCTACTCTCACCCACTTCTCAGCCTGGAACGTATGGTCAGTGTTTGAGTCTAGTCACCAACAAATAATTATTAATTTATTTCCTTGCTCATGCTACTGGCTTTACCTATGGTTTTACTGAGTGTATAATTTATTATCTTCAACTTCACTCATCAAGATCTTTGCACTTCCTTACTCCCTTCCCTCCTTTCCACATGCACTGAAATGAAACCACCACTCAGGTAGAGGTAATATGGGGTTTATTAGGCTGGACTTAGACGAGGGAGGAGCTGGGAACACTCAACTGAGCTGAAACTAGAAGGGAAAAGCGGGCTAATGAAACGCTATTAATGGCTAATAATGCTATCCCATGACAAAAGCAGAGTCCTGAAACACTGGTGGTCACTGATGATCACAGCCTGCTTCTGGTGCCTTATGCATCTTCCCAGGTAGCTCAGCAACTGTCAGCTCTGCCATGGCTCCAGCAGACCTCCAAAAGCCCCAGGGAGAGCTCTAGCACACCAAAACAAGGCAGATGCAGCACCTCTTTTGCTCTCCATTGATGACAAATGAAACGTGATATAGCAAACAAGGAGAAAACACTGGGTGGGGGATGCTCCTCTGCAGGTGGATCTTGCCCTCCCAAGGGAGATCACAACTGTGGGGCTGGGGGCTTCCCAAGCTGGAGAGGGAATCAGGGCAGAGGTTTCTCTTGGGTTGGGGTGGTTGGCTCCCATCCCACATCCACAAAAGCACTTGAGCTGCTTGACTCCTGAACCATGATGGTGACAGCCCCATGCTGTGGGTGATCCAGGGAAGGGATGTGTAAGCTGGTCCCTTGTGCCCCCCGCCCAGCCCCTGCAGCACCACTGGACCCTGCCCTGCCCTCAACCAACTGCAGGGCTCCCACTCCCTTACCCTTCCATATCTTCGGCCTCCACCAAGAACTGTCTTCACTCCACACTATCTGCCCCCCTGTCACCTTTTGTGTGCCGTGAGAGACAGAAAGTTGAGCTCAGAAGAGCTGACTGCCGCAGGATGTATACTCCACGCTCATCGCTGGCTGGTGCTTCCCAGCCACCACAGGCAGGGCAGTGTCTGCTGAGGTGAGCACAGCGCTGTGGGCCAGGCAAGCTCCCTGCAGTCTGCAAACCAGTGGGCCAAAAACGTAGGGCCACATGTGGCCCAGGCCTGACTTATACCCACTGACCTACATCTCTGGCTCAGCTGATGTGTTCCCCACCACGTGGCTCCTAGCACTTTGCCCAGTTTGTATTATGGTCTGACACGATGACATTTTGTTAAGAGATGGCTGTTGAACTCCCCAAGGGCATGTTTTTTGGGCAGGCTGGAGCCAGCTAAACCTCCAGGCTGTCTGTCTTTGACATGCAAGTAGGTACTGTAGGAAAAGTCAGTTGTGCTGGAGTGAGTTTTGTGGCCCGTGCTGATTTTGTTTATGTGCAGCCATTGCATTTGCCCCGTCCCCACTCCCCCATTTTGCCCCAGGAGTACCTGCCCCATGGGCAACATGAGAAAGGTTTTGGGGGAGGTGACTGGATCCCACCCTGGCAGGGAAGATGGGGTTGCTGCTTCGCTTTACCTTCGTCATTGCTCCACTGCCTTCGGATGCCTCTGATGGAGGTGAACGTAGGAAGGGGCTATGCCTCTCTGAAGACCCTGTTTGTGTCTGCATCTTGCACTGGGAGTTGCCCAACGAGCGCTGAAAGCCTGGCCCCTCTCCCCGCCCCGCAGGGGGATTCATCCGGCAGGGGGACCTGCTGGCGGGGGCACCGCGGCTAACTGGGTAGAGGCGGCCCCTGGCAGCGGCTCGGCGCGGCTTTCCGGGGTGAGACTGCGCGCAGCGCTGCGCTCCCGCCGCTCCCGTGCTCCCGGCGGGCTGCCAGCGCCACCTGCCGGCTGGGCCGGGCATCCCCGCCGCGCCCGGCGCCGGTGCCTTGGGGGGGTGGTCCCCGTGTGCCCGCCCACCCCCAGCACCCCAAGGGGACCGCTCCTCAGGAGGTGACAGGCTCACCTGTCACACGCGAACCTGCAGCTTTTCTTCGGCTGCGAAGGGGCCTGAGAGGGGCCAGCGGCAGCTCTGGAAAACCGGCAGGGGGCCGTAGTTGGGTGCCCGGGAAGTTCCCAGGGAACGTGCTGGAGTTGGAAGGGTGCTTGGGAAGCCAATGCCTCCTGCACAGAGACCCTCTCAACCCAGCGCTCATCCCAGACCCTCCTCTGCTCTTTTTGACCCCCAGCCACCCTTGTTCTTTCTAGTTTTGATGTCACACCGAAGTCTCTTCCATCCCCGCATCTCAGTCTCTTTTGCTCCTGTGTTCCAACTTCTTTCAGTCCTGCTGCCCACACTGTGTCAGGGCTCCTCCTGCCTGAGCACTCCTCAGGACTCCTCCTGGCACTGGTCCCCGTGCAGCCCCTGCAGTGATGGTGTCCCCGCTCCCAACAGCTGCTGCCCCTCCAGATCCATGGGGCAGCCCCCTTTCCCCCACTGTGAGTGAAGCAGATCCTGGCTTCTCCTTCTGGCAAGCATTTTGTAAACCTAGGTACTGGCTCTGCTTACCCCAAATCCACTAGTCAGGAATCAGAGAGAATCAGGTGAAGAAAAATCTGGAAAAAGGCCAGGTCTCGCTGCTGTGGGACTTCTCCCTTGTATTTATTCCTGATTTTTTCTGTTTCCTCGCTGGGTCTTCAGAGGTGAGTAATTCACCTCCCTACTTGTTGTTTACACTGAAGTGCTCTGCAGTCCTCCTCCATGGAGGTCCTCTGCTCCTCCACTGCAGTCTTCTGTTGGGTTTTCCTCACTCAGTCACTGCCCCTGCGAGGAGGAGGGATGGTAAGACCGAAGGCGCCACCCTCACAGCAGACACCACAATGGTTCTGTAGGCCCTGGACCACCATCAGCCTTTGGAGATGCCCAGAAGCTTGGGGATAAAGGAAATCACCATCTGACAGGAGCATGCCCTTTATTCAGGCAGCCTGATGTGTGCTTGCCCTTGATATGATACCATCAGCCTAACCTTGGGCTTATCCAAAGCAGTGCTAAGGGTTTTATTTGTTTGATAACAAACACATCAGGTGTTTGCTGGAATCTGACAAACAGCTACCCATTACCAAATTGTAGCTTTCTTTTCCTTCAGCCAAGAAAAGGAAGTAGCATCTCAAATATTTTTCCTTGGCTCATTTAGGGAGGTTATATTACTGTACCAAGGTCTACCCTTTAGCCCCACTCAGCCCAGAATGGGTATTGGCCTCAGGGGCCTGGTGTTTGATCCCAGCATCTGCAGGGATATCTCTACCCATGGACACAAACAAAGAGACGTTTTCCCCAGGAGTCCAAGCCATATGGGGGCTGGAGACAGGTGAATGTGGGGCTGTCTCCAGCCTCCTCAGAGGAGGACCTGGTTCTGCTTCTCATCCTTTTCCTGAACAGGGCTTTGAATTTCTTGTTTAAGCAAGCCAGATCTTCTCCAGGAACAGGTGCTGTTCGTCACCAGAGGGGACAGAGAGCTGCCCAGAGGACACCTTGGCTGGTGATGGGTCTGAACAGACATCTAGTTAAGGGCTGCAGAGAAAGCAACCTGCTCAGGGACCAGTGTTGGAATCCTTTCCACATGGGCACACAACCGACAGGGATAACAGCCCTTCTTCTGCACCAAATGCAGGGCCTAAACCTGTGCTCAGAAAACACTCCTAACTCCTAAATCTGCCAGAGATTGAGCCTTATGTTTTTTTGTACCGAGCTACCTGATGGATGGGATGAGATACCACAGGCTCCTTCAGTGGAGCTGGGCAGCTGTGTGTATGGCATGTGGGAGCAGAGAAAGGCAAGAAGTAAGATGGTGTTTGCCTTGGCACTGGGTGGCTGGAGGCCTGATTGCTGCTGCCAGTGCTGTTAGTGCATTTTACGTAATGAATCCTAAATGAAAACTGCACCCACTGGGGCAGGTGGAAATGAAGCAAGCAGAATCTGGCCCTCTGTATAGCAAACAAGTAGTCAGTTAAAGTTATTGCCACCTGCAGTGCGGCTGGGGTGGTGGTTGTGTGCTGTGCATCTAGTGTATGAGTTGAGAGCTAGCATTTTTGCAGAGCCAGAGTAATTTAGGAATTGGTCTTACAGACCCACTGAAGGAGCACCTTGATGGCAGGGGCAGCAGCCATGTGACGGCAGGGAGAGAGATTGTTTCTCCCAGAGCACTGCTGCAGCAGGCAGGAGGATTAATCTAAGTCTATTTTCTGGAATTGATTTAACACTGTGTTCATTTATCTGCAGCTCCTGCTGAAACATTTCATATTTCAGATCTGATTTCACTGTTTCCAAGGCTGAGAGGCTTCCTTCTCTAGGGAGCAGCAGTTCTGCAAGAGAACAACAAGTAGGAGCCCTGGGGAAGTAGTGAAAGGGAAGGAATATTTTATCTTTAGTAACTGGTCATTTCCATTTTGGAGGCAGTGAAAGAAGAACCATCTGGTGAGTGCTGAATATTCAGTATGTAAACAGTGTCTTGGTCATGAATATGTGCGTGTGTTATTATTATTATTTATAGGATTCCCTAGGTGTGCATGACTTGTCACAAGCAGAAAAGAAGACCAGGGCTTTTGTGCCTCAATGTGCCCAATACCAATTTGACACAATGCTCAACAGCAACAGAACATGGCAGATGAGGGTCAGGCAACCAGCTGGGGGTAAGGATGAAGATGCCACCTCTGTGAAAAACAGTAGTGCACAACTTCTGGAGCAGTAGATGCTCCTGCTGACAGCAGATTGCTTCAGATGACCGCCCTCATCTATTCATGCCCGTTATTTTGGGTTTTAATGCCCCCCTGCGATGAACACAATTTACGTTTATTATTTTAATTCTCTACTCCTTTAGAGATCTGCTCCTTCAGTGTCCTTCCTGGAAATGATGCAGAACAAAAGGAACCTCAGTCCAATACCTTTCCTCACTGTCATGTTCACCTGGGGGTGATGAGACTGCTCACTTGGCTTGAGTTTTATGCCTCAGGAACTTCAAATCAGTCAGCTGAAATAAAAAGAGATGGTTTATTGTGCACTTCTCCCACTAGTCAAAGTATCATGAAAGCAAGGAGAAGAGTCCTTTCAAGTCCCAGGATGACACCTTGTTGACAGGGCATAATGTCTGATGCTGAAGCCTGCTGGAGATGATGGGAAAGCAAGAGCATCCAGACACCTGCAGAGGATGCTCAGAGCTTTCCAGGAAGAAATGCTTGTAGCAGCTCCCCCTTCTCTTGTCCTTCCTTTTTTTTCACCACCTGAGCACTTTTCTTTTTCCTTTTTCTTTTTTTCTTTTTCTTTTTCTTTCCCTTTTTCTTGTTCTTTTTTCTTTTTCTTTTTCTTTTTCTTTTTCTTCTTCTTTTTCTCTTTTCTTTTTCTTTTTCTTTTTCTTTTTCTTTTCCTTTTCCTTTTCCTTTTCCTTTTTCTTTTTCTTTTCCTTTTCCTTTTCCTTTTTCTTTTTCTTTTTCTTTTCCTTTTCCTTTTCCTTTTCCTTTTCCTTTTTCTTTTCCTTTTTCTTTTTCTTTTCCTTTTTCTTTTTTCTTTTTCTTTTTTCTTTTTCTTTTTCTTTTTCTTTTTCTTTTTCTTTTTCTTTTTCTTTTTCTTTTTCTTTTTCTTTTTCTTTTTCTTTTTCTTTTTCTTTTTCTTTCTTTTTCTTTTTCTTTTTCTTTTTCTTTTCCTTTTTCTTTTTCTTTTTCTTTTTCTTTTTCTTTTTCTTTTTCTTTTCCTTTTTCTTTTTCTTTTTCTTTTTCTTTTTCTTTTTCTTTTTTCTTTTTCTTTTCCTTTTTCTTTTTCTTTTCCTTTTCCTTTTCCTTTTTCTTTTTCTTTTTCTTTTTCTTTTTCATTTTCCTTTTTCTTTTCCTTTTTCCTTTTTCTTTTTTTCTTTTTCTTTTTCTTTTCATTTTCCTTTTTCTTTTCCTTTTTCCTTTTTCCTTTTTCTTTTTTTCTTTTTCCTTTTTTCCTTTTTTCCACAGCATTCAGCCGTTTATTGTGGGCAGGGTTTGATGAAGGGGGCAGTCATAGGCACTTGAAGGAACATGTCTTGGGTCCTTTTTAGGGGGAGACTCTTCACACCTTTGTGGGAACAGGGCTCATGGGCACCTGCAGAGCCAGGGGGATGGAGGAATAGGTGCACCGCAGACAGGGCCCTTCCCTTCTGCAACACTCCCTTCCCACCTACCATCAACATTTTTTCTTCCTGCTGCTACACTCTGACACACTGAACTTTACTCAACTGCAAAAGTTTGTTTCCCAACACTAGCAGCAAATGAGTCAAATGTTGATTTTTGTGACAGTTTTCCTAACACAGCAGAGCATGGAGTAAATTGTGATTTAGTGCACTTGTTTCAAACAGGCCTGGTGCTTTGTCACACGGGCCAGCTAAAACAGCCCAGTGCATCATCAACAACACAATATCCCAATTCCTTGGAAACATGTTGCCCATTTGGTCTTTCTCCTCTGCTCCCAGAAAAGAGATGTTTAGATGTTTATATGACTCCAAGAATGAGGGAGGAAGGACAGGGAGACACAAAAGGACTTTCACACAGAATGAGGCAATATTTGTGACTGCTCTGATTTTTTGTGGCAAGAGCTCTGTATTCCTTGTTGAGCACCTGTAGGCAGCTGGTATCCTGCAATCACAGGACAAGCCTTCCTTGTATCCTAGGCATCAAGTTCTATTTTTAAAAAGTACTGTGATTTAGAAGACCCCTAAGACACACCTTAGAAAGCAACCGGTTTTTTCCCTGTCCTAAATATACCTCTGGTGCTCATGCTACTGGGGCTGCCTGAGCCTTGGACTTTCTGGCAGAAATGACAACAGCCTGGTCTGTATGATGGGTTGCTATTCAGACTTTCAGAAGGTGTTTTTTGTTTGATAGACATAAAAAATCTTTTACAGCCTCCTCAACAATTCATTCTTCATTTGGAGGCAATTGACCCTTTGTCAATAAACATTTCATTCTGTCTTCTGAAGTGCTGTAAACCCATTCACTAAGGAACATTGTCATGGGGGAAGGTGGAGATCAAGTCCTTTTGAAGAGTGGAGTTCTAGGTGTGGGTTTTTTCCCCTCAGTCTCATTTCTCCTCTTCACTCACATGGCTTATTGACCTGAAAATGTCTCTCAAATACAAAGATACAATAAGCCATGGATATGTCATTAGGTGACAGATTATTTACTCGTTTACTTTAGAACTGCCTGGATTAATTTTCAATGTATGCCACTATCTGAATCATAACATGTCCCTGCATAGGTACCTTTTACACTAAGCATTACCTCCTAGCTTAGTCTTACACTGAATAATAAGTTGGGAGGTTTGTAATGAGAAAACAGCAGCAGTATCAGCCTGGGGAAGGCCTGGCACACTGAGGAAGAAGGTAGGGCTGTATAAAACCCCTCTCTTTCTCAACACTGTCCTTGAAGGAAGGAGAAGAGGAGGGCAAGTGAAGATTGGCCAGATGGGAGCTGAAAAAGAGGTTCAGTAGCTTAAATCATAAATTCAGATACAACATGCACTTGACAGTGTGCTAAAGTTATGACCATCTGTCAACTGTTTAGTTACCACCTTTTCCATTGTTAATAAGTGTCCTCCTCACTGAAACGTCCAACCTAACTGATGCAGCACAACTGGCAATCTAGGTCGAAATGATTGAAACCTGGCTACTTAAAACTATGTTGTCAGTCTGCCTGACCTCAGTGCTGTGTGCCCCTCAGGTCTCAGTACTTGAATGACAGACACAATACCCCAGGTCCTTCAGTCTTCCAGAATTTTGCAAAACACAACCCAAGAGGAAAGACTGAGGAAATAGGGTGACATCATCTAGATATGACACAGTAGTCACTTTAAAGTATGTAAAAGACTGCAGAGATGGAAGGATTTACCTGTTCTCTGTATCTACTGGGCATGTGACAGGGACTACGGCCTCAGATTGCTCCAAGAGAGTGTCAAGTTGGGCATGAGGAAATACTCTGAAAGGATAACAATGAACTGAATGGATTGCCTGGGGGTGGTGAAGAATCTCAATTGCCAGAGATCTTCAGGACCTGATTAGACTCTTATCTACAAGAGACAGGTATACTTGGGTAAGGATGCAGAGGAACTAGGAAAGATGGTGGAGTTGGCCTCTGAAGGTCATTTCTCACTCTGAGCGAGTTAGCACTAGTTTACTGTTTCAGCAAGATCAGGTCCATCCTGACAGCCTCAGTAGTATAACCCAGAGCTGAATTAAAAAAGAACTGACCTTTCTTTTCCTCTCAGTGTTGGTGTCTCCAATGAGGTAGATTGGAAACTGGTCAGCATAAAGGCACACAGCTCTGCTGCCAGCCATGCTATATTTGTTTCACTGCTAAACTGAAGACATCAGGCCTTGCCTGCTATGTTTCATGGCCATTCAACTTTACCTAACCAAACAGGAAACCTCTCCAGACATTGTGGGCGTTCAAATTTTGAAAGCTAACTGACTGGAAAAAGAAAGGGGGAAAAAAAAAAAAAAGCCCACAAAAACTTCATAAGGCTTTTATTTAAGTGATAATTTAAGGCAAACAACACCTGGTTTACCACAGAGAGCATTCATTTCTTCCAAACTATCACAGCAAACAGCAGAGATTAACCCACTAATTTCAGAGAAAAATCACCATTGAGCTGTATCTTGGATACTAAACTAATAGGGCTGTCTGAGGCAATGCACATTTTGAGTTGGAAGAAATGGTACATAATTTGGGATGCAATTTGAAGTGAGATCTTGAAAGATGTTGAGCAGGCTGTATCAGAGCATGGCATCAACTGGAACTGTATTTTATTCTGCTTAAAATGTCTGAGAATAAGGAACTAGGAAATCTGAGGACCAAGCTACCAAGTCTGTCATGTGTCAGTTATCATCAAGTGTAGTCTGGGTTATTGAACTGGAAGATGAAAACACCAGCTGGCTGACAACTGTGTGGATTATGACAGTGGCTTCCCACCCCACTTGCTGAAGGGACATATTGGGAAAGAGTCCATACCAGAGAAAGCCTGACCAGCAGGGAGAATAGAACAGTGAGACTCAGTGACATCAAGGTTGACTTGAGATCGACTGTCTGCAGTATGCTGTGCTGATTTCTGGAAAACATCTGCATAGTAGGTAATAACAACAACAAATTGTACTTAGAGGTGTTGTTCATGCCCAGCTGTCAAGGTCTTCCGGAAAAAGGCATATAACATAATCCCACAGTCACAACCAGACTCTGTCCAGGGAAACTATCTCCCAGAGAAGGAGAAGCGAAATACTATTTCTGAGTGCCATACATGTGAGTTGTCTCCTTATATTGATTTTACAGCAGGAGAAAATAAAATTCCTGCATTAAATATTGTTACTTTATAATGCTTGCTCCAAATTAACTACTGCTCTTGTTATTCAGTTACTCCTTGTGCTAATCTCCTTATTTACCCACCTCTCTCTTATACACACATGCATGTGCATAGGCAAATTCATACCCAGACAATTTCACCCCCATCCTGCCAACAGCTCATCATATCAACACAACAGTGCTGAAAGATTTTTTTTACTATATTCTAAGATACGAAGCCAGTATTTTGACAGCGACAAATCATAAGCATCGATTTGCAGGAGCATTTTAATGAGAATGTGGGGGAAAATATACTTAAACCTTTTTCCATTCCAGTGTAAAACAATCCTCCTTTCCTTTCCTTTCCTTTCCTTTCCTTTCCTTTCCTTTCCTTTCCTTTCCTTTCCTTTCCTTTCCTTTCCTTTCCTTTCCTTTCCTTTCCTTTCCTTTCCTTTCCTTTCCCTCTCCTCTCCCTCTCCTCTCCCTCTCCTCTCCCTCTCCTCTCCCTCTCCTCTCCCTCTCCTCTCCCTCTCCTCTCCCTCTCCTCTCCCTCTCCTCTCCCTCTCCTCTCCTCTCCTCTCCTCTCCTCTCCTCTCCTCTCCTCTCCTCTCCTCTCCTCTCCTCTCCTCTCCTCTCCTCCCCTTCCCCTTCCCCTTCCCCTTCCCCTTCCCCTTCCCCTTCCCCTTCCCCTTCCTCCTTCGCTTTCCCTTCCTCCTTCTCTTCCTCCTTCATTTTCCCTTCCTCCTTCCCTTCCTCCTTCCCTTCCTCCCTTTTGGCTGCAGCTTATGCTGTTTCCCATGCAGGCAGGATTAATGTCTTTCAGGAGATGCAGGCCCTGCAGTCTAGGAGTATTTCATCATATGAAAAGGTTTCTCTGTAATTTTTTTTTTTTTTCTATTTTGATGTAAGCTGTTAAAATATGGAGAAAACACTGTCTGATTATTTAAAGATAAAATCCAAGCTGGGTCACTTTTCTCTCTTGCAAGGCTCAGTCTATTTTAAATTGATGAGTTGAGGGAATATTCAAGGATTTTTATTCTCAGTAGTCGTGACAGAAGAATGAGGGAGGTGGGAGTGAATGCTAGATTGGTTCTGAGCAGCTTTCCCTCCAGTTCTGCTGAAGGTGTCTTTTAGTTGTTCATCACTGCAGATCTAGTGCCTACAGGCTTGGTTTTCACTTGCTTTTATTATTGCCACTGTTTTTCTCAGAAATGATGAATCAGAAAGTTATCTGGAAGAAAAAAGTTATTTCTTATAAAGAATCTTCAATCTCGGTTGCTCTCACCACTCTCCAAGCTAGTGCATGTGCAGGAGGCAAACAGAGCCACTCTCTCTCCTCCAGGCCTCAACCTAGAAACTGAGACATGGAACTCACTTTAATTTTGCTCTGCACCTTCAGGCAGAGGGAGAAAGGGAGAATCTCTCTTGGACAAGCAGAATCTGTCACTGGCATCGTTGAGGGCTTGGCCAGTAAGCCGAGGACCTAAGAATAGGGTAAACCCTTCTTTCTTTGATTTGTGACCAGTGCAAAGCTTGACTCTCTGCAGGGGCAAAGCTGCAGCCCAGCAGCCCTTTTCTGTCCGCATCTTGTGCCATGGGTGGCTTGTCTATGGACTGAGAGAGGGAAGCTTTTCATCAGAGCTGGGAGGGTGGAGCACGTAGGTGTGCATGAGAGTGAAAGTCTGTGCACAGTGCCCATGTAGGCAGTACAAAGACTGTGTGAGTGGGCAGATGAGGATGAGGGTGTGGAGACATCAGAAGGCAAATACATCTGCAAAGCTTGTACCAGCCTAGGTACTATAGTGCCTAGGCACCACCTGCCTCACTCAAAGCCTTCCCTAGCTACCTGCTGTTGTGCAAAGCTGCCTTGCAAACTTAGGGAGGATTCGAACCTGCAGAGACACTTCCCCAGATTTCCCCTTGCCTGAGGTGCTGGTTCAAACAGTACAGATTTGGGGCACCAGGGAGTCATGCTGAAGCCTCAACTTGCCTCCCTCACCCACATTGTGGGAAGGAAGGACACTCTGCGGACTGGAGCAGGCAGGAGCTCCTTTCTCACCCCCTCAGTCTCCCCATGGGACTTGTCAGGACCTCAGAGCTCCAAAACACACCTCCCAGGACCCCGGGTTGTGCTCGGCGGGAGGCGGAGGGACCCGCAGGAAGTGCTGAAGGGACAGCTCCGGGCCGGCGGACCGGGTGGGGCCGGGCACACGGGCAGCGGGACGCGGACAGAGTCGGGAGAGGGAGAGCATCAGAGAAGAACAGGACTGGGGAGGAAAACAGAGGGAGGGACGGAGGGAGGGAGGGAGAGGGAGAAGAGAGGACAAGGGCTGAAAAGAATAGGGACAGGGATGGAGACAGGGATCGGGACAGGGGACGGACAGAGAGAGCAAGGACAGAAAGAGTGGGGACAGAGATAATACTGAATCAGGTGGCACAGGAAAGGAGCAGGAGGAGAGAGGGAAAGGGAGAGGGAAAAAAAGGAGAAGGAGGAAGAGGAAGAGGGAGAGGGAGGGTAGACGCCGGGCTGTGCTCTGGATCGGCCGCCGTGGGGGTCTCGGCATCGCCGGGGGCGTCCACCGCGCCGGGCGGTAGCGGCGGCTCCGCTGGCGCCAGACACGCCGGTACCGGGCGGCACCCCACCGCGCCGGGGGCAAGCGGACTGCAAGGTGGCGGCGTGCAGCCCCCAGCTCTGCGGGACCGAGGCGGGACTGATCCCCCGGAGCCGCCGAGGCCCTGCAGACCCCGCGGGGCTGGGGGATCCCTGGGGCTGCCGGCGAGGGGGTGCTCGGCGTGCCGGGGTACCCACACTGCCACCCAGCTAGCTCTCCACTGCATCTGGTCCCCCGGGCTTTCTTGTGCCCTGGCGATGCAAGCTGAGCCCCGGGGCCAGGGGTGCCCGCCCGGCGTGCGGGGATGCACCTTGCCTGGCCGAAGCCGCGGCTGCGGCTTCCGTGCCGCCCCGGCTCGGTAGCTGAGCGCCGCAGGTTGCATCCGGACAGCACTTGATCAGCTGTTTTGTACATTTTCTAATTTCGTGCAGAGCAGGGCAGCAGTCATAGAGGTAATCTGTAGATCCGTGGCTTTAAAGGATAAATTAGAGCATTGGATTTGATCCGTATTGCAGTGGATTAGAGCAACCTCTCCCCCCTCCCCTTCTCCTCCCCCCTCCTTTCAATTCACTCCCCCCTCCTCCAGCACCACCTTTTTTCCTCTCATGCAATACCAAAACTGACCCTGCCTGGCAGAGAGACTCTGCTAGGCGAGCACAGCGGTGCCCACATCGCCGGCACACGGCGGGAGCCGGCTCTCCCCTGCAGCCTCCGCAGCCCCTCCGGGGCACCATTGCTGCAAGTTCCCAAGCGGCAGGCGCCGGGGCTGGGGTGACTTCTCTGAGAGCCGGGGAGCGGTCGCTGCCCCCAGGCTGTCCCTTTGTCCGGGCCCGGCGGGGGCCGTGGGGCAGCGGCGAGGGAGAACCGTCCCCGGAGGGCATTTCCCGGAGGCAGCGGGGCCAGGACCCGGCAGGAAATGGAAGGATGAAGTGTGCAGCCGGAGCGGTGATGTTCCTTCTCTCCTTGCTTTCCCCTGCAGGAACGTAATCCGCAATGCTAGTTCTCAGGTTGCTCAATGTTGTTGCTCCAGCCTACTTCTTGTGCATCTCCCTAGTGACCTTCGTCCTCCAGATCTTTCTCTTCATCCCCAGCATGTTCAGAGACCTTTCCACCACCCCACTTTTCTCTCCTGCTCTGCTGCATGGGGCCCTCTTCCTCTTCCTCTCAGCTAATGCCCTGGGCAACTACATTCTTGTGATCCAGAGCTCCCCCGAGGACTTGGGCAAGGGCTTAAACTTGGGCGAAGGAGTCGAAGTGATGGCAGACTGGCTGGATGGAAGCAGGTCCCCTGGCTCAGCCTTACCCAGCACGCACTTCTGTAGACTATGTGCCAGAGTCACCCAGAGGCATGACCACCACTGTTTCTTCACAGGAAACTGCATCGGGAGCAGGAACATGCGAAACTTCATCATGTTCTGCCTCTATACCTCCCTGGCTTGTCTTGACTCCCTCGTGACAGGCATGGCTTACATTTCTGCTGCACTCTCCATGTCCTTTGCAAACCCACTGGCCTTCCTCACTCTTCTGCCTCACTCCATCAGCCAGTTCTTCTCAGGTAAGGACTCTTTCCTCAGAGGTGAGGGCATGTTCTTCTTCCAGGGTTACCAGGGTGGGAAAGACAGGCTTTTCCTTTGATAGCTGTGTGAGGGGAGTGGTGGTGGGGAAATGGGCAAGAGGGAGAATTGGCTGCGTTCAACAAAATCTCCTTAGAGGCTTGAGACAGCCTTTGCGGAGGACTTCGCTTCAGCTGAAAGAGGCTGGGACCCACTTCAGGTTACAGCTACAGCCCTATTCCTTATGCACTGGGCTCTGGAAAATGCCCCATACCAGCTTGCCAGTGATAGAATAGGGCCATCCATCACACAGGGAGTGTGTTGCAATTAGATAGAGGGGAGGGATTTCATTCACTGTACTGAAGGTGAAGGGAATCTTTTGCCTGTCCTACAGGAAGCTGTGGGGCATCTGTAGGTTTTTGTATCCTACAAGTCTGCAGGTTCCCCATTTCTCAGTGGAGATACTCTCATTCTCTTCATCCAGGTCCACTCACCTCCTTCACTGTCACCCAACTCCTCCCTCCTGGCAGCATAAACTTACTATGATCTTGCCATCCTTCCAGTACAGGACAACCTGGGTTCAGGCAACAGAATCCAATAAAAGAGTTAATGAGACATGATTAGCCACCTCTCTTGTGACCCCAGTGTAGGACACAGGTCCACAGAGAACCAGGGAAAATTCTCCGTGCCTGCTCTTTGCAAGAGCTCTACATCAAAAGCAAATTGTCTCTTTCTCCATGTTCCTATCCCTTACGCTTCCTTCTGATTCTTCCCCTTTCCACTCTCTCCCAGCCTTTCCATAAATCTCCACAATCCTTCCCCTTCCCACTCCAGATTCTGCTTCCATAACTCTTCCTCTGCCCTTCCAGCCTTGCTTCTTCACCTTGCATCATGCCCTCAAACTTTCCAACCTCAACCCTTCCTCTGTCCAAACCCAAGAGCTAGATAAAACCTGATCTCAGAGGAGGGACTATGCAGACGGTGTAGACTTTTATTCTGCCCTGGAAGTGATTGCAGAAAAATGCTGTTCCCCCCTCAGGCAGCTCATGCCTCACACACCTAGATCAGCTTTTGTTAGACTAAAATAGGTATCCCATATATTTTAGCTTTGCAGATTCAGCTGAGCTCAGTAAGAAGGCTCTGGAGTGTTCTGGCTTGTGCGCTGTCATCAGAAGTGTTGATTATGATCTGAGTGTGGTGTCTCTGCTGCTGGGGATATCAGAGCCAGAGGGGCCCCAGCTTGCTTTTTGAATTCCAGGCTGGGTTTGCAAGGTTGTCACCTGAAAACAAACAAATATCTCTCTACTTGGCAAATTTGCAGATTTGTCATGGTAATCACTGAGAGACAATAAACATGAAATCCTTCCATGACATTTTTATGGAGTCATTTTTCCAAGTAGAAGAATTTTTGTAAATAATGTTGCACAAGCTTCACTGGCATTAAAAACACTGGGAATGGTTTTCCCCTGTGCCTAAGCTCTCAGTACAGCAACCTGGAAGGGGAAACAGGGGTGGGGGAGGAGATTATCAAGGAATTAGTCCTCTCTTTGTGACTCTGTGGGCTCATCTGCACCAAGCTGGACCCTGGCATATGTTTGAAGAGTCACTGAAGTGCCCCATCACTGCTGTCAGCATCTGCAGTGCCAAAGACAACACGTGGGCAGTGTCTGAGTGGGACACATGAGGCTGCGTGCCGGGCTGGGAGCCAAAACACCCTTGAGAGGCAGCAGCTCCCAACAGCTCCCACCAAGCTTGGCCAGGGCGAGAACTGCTGCCACACACAGCAATACACAGGTGTGTGGTGTCTTGGTTGCTCGGGAGGAAGGGCCTACTGGGCTTCTACCAGAACTTTTGACCTCCAGTTTAGGAAAGAAAAACACAGTCTGGAATAGTCACCTGGAAGGCTTGTCCACCCAATATTTTTCAACTAACATAACTTACGTAGCATTGGTATAGCAGGGAAAATCTTTACCTTTCTTCTTCTCCAGCATTCTCTCTGCACTGGAGGAGGAGTAAAGGAGGATGAAGGGTGAATCTGCAGGTCTTATATCAAGTGTTTCCTGCTTTCATGCTGGGAAAATGTTGAGTTGGCTTGTCCTGCCCAGACTGTGCTTGGGCATGGATTTTAGGACCTGGCCCAGACTCTGTAATTTCAGCCTGTGATTCAGCTTTTCTGGCATAGATTATGTACGGCAATAATCTTGAGATCACAGTGGGTCAGTTAGAGCAAAAGTGAATCTGAGACTAAAACGGACTGTGGTCGTGAGGAACAAATGCAGAATACTTTTATAAACACAAGTCAGATTGAATCCACAAAATAAATTATAGAAAATGCTTTATATAGGTAATCCGAAGAAAAGGTTAAAAAAAAATCATGTATCGGGAAAGCATGGCTCAGAGATTTTTAGTATTTACAAGGGGAAACAAGGGTAATTACTTTCTTGATGGTGAATTTCAGCAGCTCATAGAAATGAAGCTTACAGCTGCCTTGCAAAAGACTCTAAAGCAAATAGCTGTCTTTCTCCATATTCCATTAGAATATCAGCTGTAGGAAAGAGCAAATGTCTGTAACACTGTGGTCCAGCAAAAGAGAGGCAGAGAAGCCCATATTCGGCTCTGGGTTTCCTACCTGATAGATTAAGTTATTCTGACAGAATTGGTATGAGGATTTGTCATCATCCTGAGGGGCTTGCTCTTCCCTTGCTGTATTGCACATGAAGCCCACTGAGCTGAATGGGATCTAATGAGAAGGGAAAGATGACATTGCATTTAGGAAGAAAACTGAATGATGACTCCTGTGTCTTTTTCAAGTGAGGACAATCTCTGAAAGCTCAAGGCTGTAGTCCATGTCCTTACAACTCATCCTCAGAGGGACCTGCTGGCTGAGCCCAGAGCTTGATGTGATTGTCACAGTTCAGCCCCAACCACTCACTTACAGCACTGCCAGGTGGAGAAGCTGGGGTTCACAGACTGTAAAGTCAGATGACGCCATTTAATCCAGCCTTCTGTTTAAGAGAAGAAAGAGATGCTAATCCACCTGCCCTTGTATTGAATTTAAAGCCTGAAGCAGCCATGTACTTGTTTTAAGCAGCCCACCTTTGCTGTCCTTGCAGCCCTTGCTCCTGCAGGTTCATAGAGCTGTGACCTGCCCGGCTCTGTCTGCCTCATGGCCTTCCAGTGGGACAGGAGCAAGTGAGAGCTTTTTCATTTTTAAACCTGAGGGGAACCAGTCAGGTGATATCAGTTATTTTTACCAGTACTGATACACATTTAATTTTCTTTGTGTGCCTCTGTGCAAATGTGAGTGTTTCATAATATATCAATATACACAAAATATATGTGTACACATTCATATGTACGCACAGAGAGTATTATTTGGATGGGTTCAGATTTACCTACACACTGAAAGGTCACTCAGTGATACCTGCTATTATACTAATATAAGGAGTTCTAAAATCATTGTAGAGGAAAGGGCCCACAGGATATTTTTTTAATACATTCAGTGTAAATACATACTACAAAACAAGTTACATTAGGAGCTTCAAACCTACAAAGTATTTTGAGTATTCTAGCAGCAGCTTTAAAAAATAAATTTGGATTGTATTTTGGAAAGTTTTCTGTTTCTTGTATTCATATGAAAAATGTCCTTGCCCAATGCTAGGAAAACCATTACTGATTTTTTTTTTTTTTTTAATATGTATATATATATATATATATAGTGATGAGAGAGAGAGAGTAACAAATCCCAAATCTTTCTACCTAGTATTAATGCACACAGTAAGGCTTCTGGAAGCATCTACATGCTGTAGGAACCACATCTCCTTTCAAAAGGAACCTAGAAATCTTAGATTCACTGTGAAAAGCAGGAAGATCCTTAAATAAATGAACTATTCTTCAAAATCATGATGAAGTCTTACAGACATGTTTCACTTCTGGCTGAATTTGCCCCTGTAATATAGATACTCACATTAACAGCAAAGGGAGAAGAGTATGGAGACTATTATCATTTCAGTATTTCCCCAGTGGGGTCCACTGCATTAGATGCTACAAAGGAAACAGTTTTATATTGTTAGATCAATCAGTCTGTCTTGCTCCTAACTCCCCACTTGTGGCCAGAGAATAGAAGCAGCTGGTCGGTTCTCAGGGCCGAGTGGTACACTGGCATGTGAGATGTGTCTAAACTCTTCCTTTTATTGTCCTCCCTCTCCCCAATTCTTGGTCTGCAGGTGCTCTCCTTAGCTCTGAGATGTTTGTCATCCTCATGCTCTACCTCTGGCTTGGGATCGGACTGGCCTGTGCTGGCTTCTGCTGCCACCAGATGCTGCTGGTCCTGCGTGGGCAGACGAGGTACCAGGTGCGGAAAGGGATGGTGGTAAGAGCCCGGCCCTGGAGGGAGAATCTGCAAGAGGTCTTTGGTAAGAGGTGGCTGCTAGGACTTTTCATCCCTGTGCTGAACGTCGGAAGTGACTACCGTAGGCAGAAAGAGAAATAAAACCCCAGGCATGTTTGTGCATCCCGTGCACACACCACCTCCCCTGTTCTCTCCCACTGCCTCCTGGATCACTAAAGAGCTGGGCTACTCCATCTCTTGGAATTGCAGCCTCTGTGGGAGGAAAGGACTGGCTATCAAACTGAATAAATCTAGCATATTAACAAGGAGATCACAAACCATGTAGATGAAGAGCTACTGCAGCTTAGTAGTCACATCACTGCACCTGCGTATATGGCAACAGCCTTTGAACTAGCAGAAAAATTAGTCAGACCCTCCTGTGGATTCCCGCCTGACTCCTCCAGCCCCCAGCCCCCATTAGCCACCCTGTATAGTCCCTAACAAACTGCAGCAGGAGTTTCAGAGGGCCTGGGCTGTTGTGGTAGACAGCAAAAATGGTGTCTGTTCCTTGGGAGGGTTTTGCAGGGTGCCTTTTTGGCTTTTCTGTACTTGAGGTAACTTCACAGTACTGAGAAGCCTTTAATGACAGAACTGCAATGCAATCAAGCCGCCCTAGGTGTAGGCAATGCACATAGCTAAGGTGGCAGGTAACCTTCTCTCCACAGGCTAGAAAAGCAGGAAGAAAACAAAGAGAAATTCAGAATTTCTCATTTCTGTCCTTGATCTGCTGCCTTCACAGTGATATGTCAGGACTGTAGCACTGCTGCTTATTTTTAGCAGTCCTTTGCCCAATGACACAGCACAGACAGAGCTGCCCTTCTGACAGGGAGCAGCAAGCAGATAAATCATGATCAGATGGAGGCACAAGGAGAGGAAACCACAGAGGTGAATGAAAAGGCTGTGCCTGAGAAGCAGTGTGATGAGGCAGGCTATGCATGCCTGAGAGAGACAGGGGGCATGTGGACACAGAGTGAGCTGGCAGGAGGGTGCTGAGAGCTCTGCTGATGTATCTGAGCTCTGACATATCACTCTCTTGCAGGGGGCACCCGCACCATTAGTGCTGTGAGGAGTTCAGAATCCCAGAAGACAGGGAAGCTTTCCAGCTGGTCAGGATGCTTCACTTTGCACTAAAACAAACAAAAAAGTGTCTACATCGGACATCCCCACCACATCGTATTTATAGGCTCTCCAGGGCAGTTCCCTCTTGCATTGCTGCAGTGGGGTAAATTTGTCCATATTATGACTCCATTAAGGAGGTTAATGGAATTACTATAGGGATTAATCAGCCTAATGTGTCAGTTGTTTTCTAGCTGCAGCAACAGCCCATGAGATCAGTGCTGAGATCCTATGCTAATAGGTGCCTTAAGAAAGGATAGCATGACATCTCTACCAGGATCATAGCGCTGGATTGACCAGCAGCTGCAACAAGAAGCCTGTTTTGGTGAACTGCATCAGCTTATGCAGGCTAGATAGGAATCCATTGCTTCTCTTTAATAGGCTGGGGAGTATGCTGACAAGCTGTGAAAAATGTTATTTCTTCCTCAAAAATATTCTTGGTGCATCTCAGGTAGGGGAATGCACCTGCTTTCATCCTTGTGTTTCTCACAAGCCAGAACAGAGGCAGTCATTCCTACAGGCCTTGTAGCCATCCTTCAGCGCTTTGCACTTGTATACTCATTTGGATCCGTAACAAACAAAGTCTGTGGTGATGAGCAGAGTAACCATGAATATATACCCGAAAAACCCTTAGCTGGATAATCAAAACATGTAGGATATACATCCTTCCACACTGTGTGTGTTCGCATGAATGCACCATTGTTTCCACGTGTAATATGCCGTATTTTCACTAGCAGTGAACAATAAAAAGTGTTCTGATTTTTCACATGGGTTATACTGTGCTTTTTGACAGTTCATTAGCTGTTTCTGTACATTTGTTATTGCATACAGATGGACAGGTTGCAAGAAAAAGCTAGCATTTGTTTATTGGTTTTGCCAATGATTCATCATATGATTTTGAACAAGTCCTTTCAGCCTTCCTAACTTAATGTAATGAACAATCTAAAAATGCATCTAACAACGAACTTACCGACTCATTCTAATTCCTATTTATAAACTACACTATCAACATCAGCTGAAATCTAGAGGAAAATTAAGCTATTATCATTGCCCACAAACAGCATCTCAATGTAGATTATTCCCTGCCAGTGCAGTGGCATCAAGGTGAGTAGACAGTCACCTTGTCGCTGGAACCGGAGCCAGTGTCTCATGCCGTACACCTCTCGTTGGAAGGATTCCCAGGACTGTTCTTATTCCACAGACTGGTTGATGCAACCTCTTTTTCATATATTTCTGAAGGCAACAGTCTCCCAGCGTTTCATCCAGCAGCTTCCTCATGTCAGCAGAAATGATGGTTTGACACCTTCACCCTCTGCTTTTGGCATTTGCTGGACACTGGAGTCTCGGGCAGCTCATGGCACTCAGTGTCTGCCTCCACGCTGCCTCAGGCTGCAAAGCTCTCCAGGGCCGCATGCTGAGAAGGGCACAACCAACTCTGAGTTTTGGTGGGCCACTCTGCAAGGACAGCCCCCATGCAGGACAACAGCACTAGCTGCCCATGAAGTCTGTTGCCTCTTCACACCAGGGTTGGATCCTGCCTGTCCCTGTGTCAGGGTCGCAGCTATCTGCACTCACTGCCAAGCCTTGGTACTGCTGAAGCACGGTGAGATCCCAATTTGAGTAACTGCAGCACAGTTCCCCACAATTATTCTTTCTGTCAGACATCTGTGTTCCTGGCTGTAAATTGCTGCATCGTCATCTTATGCAGCTAAATAGTTACTCTGCAGCAAATTATTTTATTTCATCAGTAGTGGTGGGATTTTCAGATGTATACAAACTTAACAGTTATGATCCTCTGGGATAAAAAGAGCTCTAAAAATGTAACATTACAGTGACCTTGTATATTGGCTGATTTTTCTGCACATTCCCAAGTGTGTGGAATGCCCTGTTTGGAGTAGAGGTTCTGCAGGAACAGTTGAGAGTAGCTCTTTAATTGATCAGCTGCCCTGACATCCCTTCCTTGTCATACGTGTGGAGCCACTTACAGAAAATGTAGCAGGGCTCAACAGCTGTGAACAGAACCTCTGCTCTTTGCTATGATTTAGTAAATGAAGGTTGAACACAATTGCAATGTCACAAATTCTAAATCTGTTTAATAGCTCTAAAGTTTTATATGGATAAATAATAAAAGCTTCCCATTTTTTGTGCTTAGAGAGCCATTATTTATTAGATGCATTTTATTAAATAGCAGTTACAATAGTAAATATATCTTGAAGCATGATTTCTTGTGACAATGTCTAAATACTTATAAAGGTTTTAAAAATAAAATGCTTAGGGCTTCTCTGGCTTTGGAAAGTGAGATGAGTATCACTTCCTCTCTGATAATACTAGTTGCTGAAGAAAACTGTCTGTTGCTTAACACCTTGCACAGAAACCACAGACTTTTGCTTTGTGGCTTGTCTATTTTAAGCATGGCTACCTGAAAAAAAGGTGCCACCTCTCAGGTCTCAGAAGCCTTTGCAATGACGGTATAGAGCAAATTAGGGATGCAACTGCAAAGTAAATCAGAAGTCTGCTCTTAGGCACAGTAAGAGTCTCATACAAAATCAGAAGTAGATGTTCCTCTTCATACTACACAACTGGGCAGTCTTTAAAGTCAGCGTGCAAAAGGTCTTCATTGAATATCCTCAGATGATACAGAGTTAAAACTTGAAGAATCTCAAGTAATAAGGCACAGGGAACATATGAGAAAAAAAAAAACAAAACCAGTGTGAAAGAGCATTTATCTTGTTTAAGAAATAGCCAATGCAAGGGAAATTATCACAGTCTAAAAATACTTGCAAGGAGACAGAATAAATGAATGGGAAGACTCATTAATTGTAAGGACATAGCTGGAGGACAGACAGTCCTGGATGGAGAGAAAGAAAAGACAAGATTAGAGCTTAGGGGTCCTATCTATAATATAAAACAGTCAGAAGAGAGAAGGCAAGGAAAGTGACCCCAGTGAAGGAAGAAGTGATTTGACGTTGGTAGGGATGATGCACTGGGAGTCATCAAGCAGTAAGAGGTATGACAACAGAATTCAAGTTATCTTCACTGATTGTTGACTGAATGGACACAAAGAAAGCCCAGACTGAGAAAAATCATTGCTAATCACTTTCTGCACAAAATATCTCAAAGCCCCAGCAGAGCCAAAAGGGTTTTTCTCTCCTGAACAGCAAATGATGTTACAACCAAGATGTGCATGGGTTGAAGCCATAAGTGGCAACAGCAGAGTCTATATAGCTCTCTTTGAGTTATTTAAAGACTAGCCAGAACAATTGTGGTTGGAGTAAAGCAATGACCTACTTGTTCCTATAAATACATGGAGAAGAAAATTTAAATAATATGTGGAGTCTCTGTGCCCTGCTAGATATTTAAATTAATGGAAAGACAGTGCTGGACAACTTATATTCATGAACAGTAAGATGTTTTCTGATAACTACACATCCTCCTGTGGGTTCTCTGCTTTCCCAGCTCTTTTCCAGAAAGCCAGGGGAATAAATAGTCTTCGGAGATTACATCAAGAGTCAGCAAATATGGACCAATTAGTGCTTCAGTCCTCTTACAGAGTCGTCCAGCCAGCAGCCTTGTCTTCATTACACCAAAGAGGTTTCAGCACTGGTTGTCCTGCTGATTCTAACTGGCAATTGATGCCACAGCTCGGGCAGGCCAGTTCCATGTCCCTTGAGGCTTTTGAAGCTAGTGTCTTAAAGTGTCCCCAGATGCTTGCAAATAAAAAATGCAAGTTCTCAAGTGCTAGTGCCATATACTGTTTGCACAGTGCCTTATTTAACATGTTGACAGACATTTTTATAGTAGTTCCAAAATTGCCATCAATTAAAAATAAATGGAGCATGTTGATCAGTTTACTTCAAAAGAGGCAAAGTGGTGGATGGCAGCAGCAAGCTCTGCATGTGAAAGAGAAAACTCATCTTGTGATCAATGGAGATGGGAAAGTTTCATTTGTCTGATACTGATTTTCTAAATCCTGCTGCTACTCTACCTTGATCTTTAATAGTTATCAACTATTCACATTAGTTATCAACTAATCACAGGATTTCCTGTGATTACTGCATACCCACCACCTTAGGAGAATGCACAGCTCTGGCATGGATTTCAGCTCTTTTGTTCAGCCTGGCTTTAGCACCAGTCATTCCCAGTTTCACGTTATTATCGTGCCTGACGGGAAAACTTGCATTAGACGTCAGGTCAGTCTTTCAGCTGCTTGTGTTGGATAAGAGGAGGTGAAGACACGAACCTGTGTATCATCAGACTACTGAAAATAGGATAGACTGTTTCACCATCACTGTACCCTAAAGAATCTTATATATACTGGGCAATGGGGTTAACACAGTGGACCCACATCAGGGTGCCCTAGGAGTTAACAAGCAACAGCTGAATGCAGCCTTGTCACAAAGGCTGTTATCAAGGATTGGTGTTATAATCTAGAACTGCCTGAGACTACAGATGAGCTTTACGATGAGTGACAACAGAACAAGGGACAGATCCAGCATCATCAGCCACGACTCCTAATGGTTTACGATTGCTGGGAGGAAATTGTTGACCAGTACAACATGAGCAATCTTTGTAGGTCTAAACATGAACTGCCAAAGTCAAAGAGGTCCACAAAGTCCAGACACTACGAAAGCTGCTTGGAGAAAAACCTCAAAATAGCATCACCTAAAGGAGAAAGTGTTTCACTAGATAAGAATTACCAAGCACTCAATGCGAAGATCAATGTTTTGAGTAATAGAAGTTCCTTCAAGACTTGAAGAACTTGTCCCCTTACTGACAGCTTTCAAGTTTTAGTCCTTTATTATTTGATATTCAAGGCTGTCACTAGATGTTCTTTCAAAACAGCCAGTGCTAAATTAAATAAGATTGGTTTATACAATACTGAAGACCACCCTGGGCCCTCCCAGTAGCATGTATTGATACCATGATTTTCTTCTCCAGGGACACCTGTAACACTCAGTGAGATGAATTTGTCTGAGAAAACCTTGATTAATCAAGTAGTTTGTTACACCAAACAAAACTTGATTGAGATTTTGGAAATGTGTGGTGGGTTGACCTTGTCTAGATGCCAGGTGCCCATCAAGCCACTCTATCACTTCCCTTCTCAGCAGGACATGGAGGGAAGAAAATAAGATGGAAAAAACCTTGTGGGTCAAGATAAAGGCAGTTTAATAAAGCAAAAGTGAAGACTGCATACAGAAGTGAAGGAAAAGAAAAGATTTATTATCTTCTTTCCATCAGTAGGTGATGTGCACCCACTTCCCAGAAAGTAGGTCTGCAGTACATGTAGCAGTTGCTTCAGAAGAGAAATGTCATAATAACCAATGCCCTCCCACCCCTCCCTCCCCTCCCCCACCCCATTTCCCCCAGCTTTTATTGCTGAGCAGATGTCATATGGTATGGAATATCCCTTTGGTCAGTTCGGGTCAGCTGTCCTGGCTGTGTCCCCTCCCAAGGTCTTGCCCACCCCCAGCCTACTGGTGAGGGGGGATATTGGAGCAACAGTCTTGATGTTGTGTGAGCTCTGCTCAGCAGTAGCCAAAACACCGCTGTGTTATCAACACCCTCCTAGCTATCAATGCAAATCGCAGCACTATGAGGGCTGCCATGGAGAAAATTAACTCCATCTCAGCCAGACCCATTACAAAATGTTAATGGCAAGGCAAAGAATTTTTCCTTTTCTCTTTAAGCCATGGTATAGGGTATAAAAAAATCTTTTGGACCCATCTATTAATGTCTCTAAACTAGTATGCACTATATTGCAATTTTATGAGTGCTCTAACTCTCTTCCCTTTTACTTACACTTGTCACTAACTGTCCAAGGAAATAAGCCAATTTGTGAATACAAAGCCATGCAAGAATTTACAAGAAAATAAAGGGACTTAGTGCAGAAAGCAAAATGTGGCAATTAAGTTCTACTAACCTATCAGTGATACAGTTCATGGAGATCTAAAATCTCTTTTAAAGCTCCAACAACTCATAATATTTTTAATGACATTTCACATGAAACTGTAAGACCCGGTTTCTGACTCCCAGAACTAAAGTATTTTCTGAGTGTATGAATTCAGCCCACCACCACCTCAGATTACTCTCTTTGTTCAGGGTAGTCGGGTGTTTCAGAAATTTGTCTATATAATCAATGCAGCTGACAGGCACAGCCAGCCTGGGCAGAGCCAATGTCCTGCAGCAAGAGTTGCCATCAGCTCAGAAAGAAGTGCTGCTGTCTGGGCCGTCAACAGCAGAGTGAAAGCCCCTGGGTCAGGCAAGGATCTTCCACGTAACACAGAAGATTTCCACCAGATGCAGGGTAGAAGGGAAGAAGAAATTACGTAGTCAGGCTGGAGGCAAAAAACCACATCTCTCCGCTTGACAGTCTTTTCAGGGCTTTGTGTACTGACTAAACCTTGTGAACTAATTTGGCCAAAACTGGTCCAGTGTCATCCCATTAGTTATTGGCATCTTCTGGGAAAGGATGAATTTCAGAGGGAGCTCATTAGTGTATATATTATATTCACGGGAGAAGAGTGGGAAAGTGTGAAATACGTGAAGGAGCGTGCCAGCTCAGCCTACAAATTATAGCATGATGGACAAATGTGATATGAGCCTGCAGAATAGGATGGCAGCATTTCAGACTGTGAATGAAGATGAACATGAAGGAAAAATATACAATAAACCTTTTCCATGGAGCTCTAATGCAATAAAGACATGGAATATTACATTCAGATTCTCTTCATTAGTCATATCAGATGAGTCCACAGAAAAGCCATAAATTATTAAGAAGCGGAGAAATGGATTTGTAAGGGGAAAAAGTGGCTACATTTGCCTAGCTTGGGTAACTACAGCCAAAGTGGATATGAGGAAAATGTGGCAACTATCCATATGTATTGGAGGGTGAGAAAAAATAATTCTTGTTGGATAAATCAGTATCAACTAGAAACAGAGTTAGATTTAAGAAAAGGAAATGACATGTTAAAATTTTAGGAAATATTTCCAAATAGCAGTTCTTCCACTGTCAGCCTTTAGGATAAGCTTATGCTGGAAAAGCTGAAATCTTCACATCTAAGGAACTATAGAACTGAACAGGGTAAAGCACAGTGAATTGGTAAAAGCCTGCTGTTGCTGGAAAGGAGGAAAAATAAATGAAAGAAGCTTTTCCTTTTTACCTAGATAGTTGCTCGAGCTTAAGCCAAAGGAGGCTAGATACTGATCACACTCACCTGGGATATGTTCATATTACGCTGACCCTTTTCTGTTCTGTATTGCACTTCTTGCCGTCTCAGCGGGGTTCAAAATATTTATTAGTACCAGTGCTTTGTTCAACAGAAGTAACATTAAATACAAATAGTTGTGCAAATAAAGTAATTGTATATAGGTGATATTTGCTGAAAGAAGCACAAAACAGTGGTTTGGTCTTCTCTTTACAAACATGGGGTTAGAGTATGTGATTCCCACATGGCTTCTGTTTGTAGATGCTACAGCAATGATTGGCAGATGGCAGAGAACTTACCAATTTTATATCCCTAAAGTAGTTTTCTGTTCAGTTATGAGTTATGATATTTCTCAGTATTTCAATAGGACTGAGAAATACCCACACTGCTTATGTTTTTACCCTTTTTTATGCTTTCAAATACCACCAGAATGACCACTGTATGTGTTCACAAGCTGAAGAAAGCATACCTATATTTCTATTTGGGGTTTTTTTAACCTTGAAATGAATAGTTAGGTATGCTAACTTCCCATAACACAACCTTCAGATGGTGAGAAACATTGCCAATTAAGAAGTACTGGAAATGTGAAGACCCTTAAACAGAGCAGCTACATAAACACATGCAAACTGAGATGTCATAATAGATTTAAGACCACTTTTATATCCTGGCATAATTTTAGGATGTCCTTTCTTTTCCTTCTTTACTCTTGCTCTACCTCCCTCTCCTTCCAAATCTAATACAGGGAAACATTTTTGATAAAACATAGCAGGTCATGTGGAAAAGGTTTACATGGAAGAATAGGAAGACCTTTGCAGTAACTGAGAAAGAAGTAGACATTTCATTAGCTCAGCTATTATTGTTTATGAATCAAGTAGAATGACCTTTTGTGCTTGTTTGATAAAATTTACTTACTGAAACCCCAGTGGAAATGTAACCAATACACAGTTTAAATTTCCAGCAAAGGCCTAAAATTAAGGTTTACATTGAAGTCAAAATGTTAAGAGGCTCTATGGATTTTCACTCCCCACAGGAAGCCTCTAAGGCATCACAAGCATTACTCTGGTGGTCAGAAGTCTCCAGCACTACATCAGAGAAAGTAATCCTTTTCAGGTTAAATAGCCAAATGTCAGGTCTTTTAATAAATGTGAATTTGGGGAGGAATGTTCAATCACTTGGATAATACAGATGCACAAATAGCAAGACCTAAAGTTTCTTCAAGGCATACAACAATTCCACTCATTAATGCACTACTATAAATTACAACGTCATCTGAGAGAATTATAAATATTTAAACTATGTCCAAAGTCAGTCTTTGTGAATCTTACGTTCTGTTCTTTTCCACTTGGGCTCTGACAAATCCCAGTGTCTCTCCAACAAATTGTGCAAACCATGTAAACATGCACAAACAAGCAGGACAGAAGCTCCATGGATGAAGAGACGATAATGAAAATACTCAGTCCTGCTAGTTGCACAGCACTGTAGCTCAGTCCAGGAAAAAAGATTCGAGCACATTCTTAGCTTCAAGCATATCATTAGCTTCAAGCACAGGCACAGTCCCATACCTACACCTGAACTAATCACATCCTTCATTTTATTCATGTGTTTCTCAGATTGGTTGCTTAGGCTGTGATACTCAATGTCTTCCAGGACTGCGTTAAGGGTATTTTTCAGATTCCAAATACTGTAAGTTTTTAGACATGAAAATGTAACATCTGATAAGCCTCCAGGCTTTTGACCCTGGTTTCACATGTTTCATTACTACACTTTGATGAGCAGGTTTACATGCTGGGGAAGAAAATTACATGCGTGGGTATAAATTAATACATGTGGGGCAAAACATCTGCTTAGACACACAAAAGGGTTTTCTGTGTCTGCAACATAGCCATCTAACACTCTCTCCATTCCTCCAGCCTTATCAGCCTTGAGACATTTACAGAAATTTCCCTGGATAGGCATAGAAGTAGAGATTTTAGTCCCCTATTCCTTCCTTTCAGTTTTCCAAACCACAAGGAGCCAGTCTCTACACTCACTTGTGAAATTATGTTATGGGAAATTAACCCATATATAGCTTAATTTATTAATATGAAACAAAACATAGGGTAGTATAACCACATAGATGATTTAGAAAACCATCTATGGGTTACACTATATTAGGGTGCTGCCTTTAGAAAACGCAGCACCAGAACTGTGACAGCCCACAGCCATTATTTGTAATAAATACCAATATTGCAATTCTTACATGAGAAGCTTAAAGTACTTTATAACAGGGAGTAAGTATTGCTTTTCTCATTTTACAGCTCAGAAGATCAAAGTGCCTTCTCCAGGTGAGACATGGAACAGAGCCTGAGGCCAGCTCAATTCCAGACATATGTTATTGTTTGAATTATTTCATGCAGCAGCAGCAACATTGGTGCCGAGTGCTTTTGAGCTGGGTGCTATACGCAGGATTAAGGCCATGAATTTAAACCTCCAACACACTCTGGCCAGAGGGAAGAGGAAGGGAGAAGAGCAAGCACTCAATGAAAGCAGTTGTGCTTAGAAAAGACAGTGTTCAGATTTTTTAAAAGAAATCTGGAAAACAGCTTTAGGACACTGTGTGCAGATGGTTACCTTTAAATTTGTTTTCACGCATCTGTGAGAAAAATCCTCCATAACATTGCAGTTCAGTATTGTTTTCCTTTCTGCCTTTGTTCTCCTTTTTCTTTACTAACAACTGCAACCTACTTATGGTAGAATTTACTTCATCTTTTTCCACTTTCTTCCCCTCAAATTGCTGAGATTTTAGGCATCAGCCATATGGTGACCAGTTCCTCACTCAAAGTTCTCTTATTTTATCTTCTACCTAATGTGGCTGTTTAGATTGTGGTAAAGGAATGGAAAATTACAGTGCATTGAGAACAGTGTAAGATTTAAAACAAGCATTTTGTCATGCCAAGAAAATAGTGAACATCAATAGCAGTCACTAAAACAAGATTGAGAGCTGATGTCACACATAAATATCTGATCTACATCAATGTTTCTTGAGTTAATAAGAAAGAGACCAGGGCAAGTGTCAAAAAAAAAGGAAAAAGTCCAAAAGCCTATGACAGACGTGTTGGTGCTAATGGTGCTTGTTGGACATTAAGTGTGACCATAATTGCAAATATCAAATTCATGCCATTATATGTGGTCAGTTTCTGACATGAAGCTTGGGAGCCATGGAAATTTATGAGAATAGTTCAAGAAGAATTGAGTGCTGCTTTATTGTTCTCATCCCCAACAGAAACAACTTCAGGCAAATACAGACTTCTTTTTAGTCACATTTATATCTTAAAGGGACCTAAAAGGGATGCTGTAGCCTGTTTACAGGAAAATGATGTGCTAAGGACTCCTCTTACATCAGAACATGGTGTGATAAGGAAATTACAAAAGCATGCCCAAAGTCAAGCTAAGCTGTGGTGAAGAATAGTGTGTATCCTCCCTTTCCCATACTAATGTGAGATGCAGGCAGCGGCCTGTTACTGTTGTCATTATTTTTTAAGATGTAATAGTGAATCTCTACAGCGCACCAAGAGCTTGGTTATTACTGAACCAGCTGCCAGAACAGTGATATGAAGCAAGAATGCAGGTACTCCTCTAAGGTGTTTACCTGCGGATAAACAGATGTTATAATGACATGGAACAGGAAAAGTGATATTGTGGAGTAATCTTGCCCCCAGGAATTCAGGTGGTTTGATTTTGGTTGTGTGTTGTTGTTTTGGGTTTTGTTGTTGTTGTTGTTTTTTAATTGGCCTTCATCTGCTTCCACTCACCCAACTAAGCTCACTGATAAAATAACCTCTTTTACATCGGATGGCTCTAGTGTCTCAGACCAGTAGGTGTTTAGGTGCTGCAGAAGCAGTGGAATTTGAAAAAAAGCAAGCCTTAGAAACTGCAATAATGCTTCCCATAACTTTGCTGGCTCCAGGATCAGGCACAGCAGTGCATCCTTCTGCTTTGCCTAACAGCACCACTTTAAGTTTGGCTGCAGAAAAAATGAACAGAGTGACAATTTTTAGGTGCAGGCAAGTTTTATTTTTGCAACCCAGCCTTTCAAAGAACCTTTTGGCTTTGGCCATGAGGCGTGTGTCCAGACTGCCCATCTTTATTTTGAACTGCCAGACACCCATCAGGGCCATTGGTGTATCTGTGCACCAAAATCTCTGAACAGCGTTGCCTCTCCAACCACAACAGTCTCTAGCAAATGCAGCCACTGCAGAGCACCAGCACTACAGCAACAGCCACCCAGTGCAGTTCACTGTTTTGCTCTGTTCCAGTTTGTGCTGGCTGCAGCTCCCATTATACATCTGGAGGCACTTCAGCATTCAGAGAATGATCTTCCAGCTCAGACTTGCTTTCCTTGCACAATCAGCATGGAAACAAACATTTCAGAATTCTTTCTGGCCATTTCTCACACAAGTGATGTCAGCAACCCATGTTGAGAGCGTTCTCAGCAAGCACAGTTGCGCAAGCATGCTGCAATCACTGTCAGCAATGGATGCTGAACAGCGGGAGCCAGTTTCACTCTGATGAAGACTATCCCTTTCTGACTTCTGAGCATGTTTGGACATGTTGTATAGCATTATCATTTGCTTGGGAGGCAATACTTAGCAAGAATACAAAACAACAGGCATTGTTAACACTGAGTAAAACAGCTTTCCTACTGCCCACTCTTATTTCACACTTTCCACACTAAACACTGCTCATCTTACAAAACAGTCATTGCATTGAACTCTGGCAAATGTAGAACAACTCTTATCTAGTACAGCGATGTTTTGTACCAAAGAAAACTTTTTTTTTTTTTAAAATTAGAATTTTCAGGAATATGGTGAAAAAATGGTACTTGTACTCATTGAGTTAGCAATCTTCTCACGGGATGCTGTTTCATCCTCACCTGGGAGATGTCTACTGGTCTCCTTCTCCCTTGCAGACGATTGAGCAGTTTTGGCTGCCTATGCAGGCTTCTGCTTCTTCAGTGTGAGGTGACGGAACCACTCACCAAAGTTGGGGTTCTGTTTCCTGTCCAGGCAAACCAAAACGATCCAGGAGAAAGGGATGATGGAAATAACATCTTCCCCCACCCCTAGAGTCCAGCCTATATCCGTATTATTTGTGATTGACTGAAAAAATAATGCTATGACTAATGTCACAAAACACTAAACTTCCAGCCAAAATACATGTTCATTTCCAATAAAAACATGTTAGTTTTCCATTGAAAGCACATAACTTTTTCAAGCAGTCCTATCTGTTAAAAAAAAAATAAGGATTTGGTTTTGGTCTGTTATTGGATTTTTTAGTCCTGGTAAATACAAATGGCCTAAAAATCCCCCTCCCTAGTGCTGTGGAAAAAAGGCAAGGTTGCCTAAGTGGACATGGTTAGAGGCATTCTAGTTTCATTAAACTAAATTAATTTAATTAAAATATGAACGAGAAGAAAACAGTGAAGAAGTTGATGAAACTCCCTTTTTGGCCCTGGAACGTTCACTTCCTCCATTTCTTAAAATGTTCGAGATGCAGAAGAAAGCTCTACGCTGGCAGCACTCAATTTCAAGATAGAAATTACATTGCTGCAGTGCAGAATGGCAAAAGCATTTCACAAAAATTTCTGTTGAGCAGTTAGGAAAAAGCCAGATGTATTCCTTTCATCATGACAACAGCTTGATTTCCACTTCAAAAAGCAATTCAGGACATTTTAAACAATGGTTATTAAACGTTTTAAAGTCAGCAAGTCTGAATTAGTTGTGATTGAAAATTTAACGGGAGCCAACCAAGAAGCTCTCTGGACCATCAATACTATATTAATGAATTTCAGACCACTAGGAAAGAACTCAGAGGACTGAGGGGATGTAAGAACTAATACAGCACCAGCTTTTCGGTGGGCAGGTGGACTGACCTGAATGAACAAAGGTTGGACAACTGAGAGAAAATAATAGAATAACCCACCATTTTTGATTAATGAAGGACATAAAAAGCCAAAAGAATTGAAATTAACGAAGCTTATAAGAAATAGAAGTGGTCAAATAAAATTGATTCCTTATCCTGATGAACTAAAATAACAAGTTGGTTGAGGACAAAGCCAACGCAGATATATTTCTGATGGGCATTTAGTAGTGTGCCACATGACACAGACTGAAGCCAGAATTATACAAAATTAAGCTGATGATGTGAAATGCATTACAGCTATGGCTTCTGAATGGTACATAGATCTAGTAAACAGTCTTCTACTCTTATTTTGAAAATGGTATCGAATTGGTTGTTGACTGCAACATTATTTAGTATTATTTTTAATAATTGGAATACAACATAAAATTACCTTTAAAATCTAAAGGTGGAAAAGTTTTGAGGGAAATAAATGCAGGTAAGTAATGAATGCAACTGGTGACAATAAAACCATTTTTTTTGCTTTCTGGCTGTAAACTGCAGTCAAAGGAACGTGGAAACATACTTAAAGGACAGACTTTCACCAACCGCTGAAGCAACAGGTCCAAGGATGATTTAGATTTCCAATCTGACACCACGGCTGCTATAAAAAATGAGGCAGAGTAGCAATGGGGAGGGTTGATATTGTACAACTATTTTAGCAATCCTGTTTTGCTCTTAATGTTAGTGTTCCAATTAAAAATGGATTGAAATAATTTCAAAGGATCCAAAGAAGAGTGCCACAGATGAACAAAAGATTCAAAAAATGCGAGAGCTTAATCAGTTAGTTTAAAAATGAAAGCTGAAGAATGACTTGTTCAGTTTGTAAATGCCTACAGTGAAAACAGCAATGTCACAGCACGCACTTCAGATTAGCAGACAAAAGGCAAAATATCTGGCAGCTGGGTACTGAAAGATGACAAATTCAGGCTCAATATAAGAAGCACATTTTTAACAATAAGTAATTACATTTTGAACAATTTGGGTGGATTCTTCATCCCTAGGAGCTTTCAAATCAAAGCAGGATGCTTCCTCTAAAAACATGCTTTAGTTCAACCAAGAATTTGAGGAAGTCTTGGAAACTGCTCCACAAGTGAGCAGACTGAACACATGGTGTTTCCTTCGCAATCGGATTACATGGGAATAGTTAAGTTTGCCTCATGGACATACCTCAAAGGAGGCACAGATTTAAAAAGAGAAGTCTCACGGACCATACAATACAGTTGGGGGCTATGTGGCTGCATCACACAGTGGCCTGAAAGCATCACCTAGACACAGCAAGGGTGTAAAATTGTCTAGGTAGAGACCCCACATTTCTCTCCCAGGAATTATGAGAACAAAAGCGGTAACAGCAAGCTATGTTCAACCTCGTGGATGCCAAGTATTTTGCACGCCAGGAGGTTCCTCAGCCCAAGGTTCTGGGGGTACTGCTCTTTTCAGACTGTGTGTGCCACAATAAGGAAAAACAAGAGAGATGCAAAGCACCTGGAAGAAGCAATTCACCTTTCTGGCTTCAGTGAAATAAAGGTGAACAGGTCTGACATCCTGCAGATAGACTTCACCATGTAAAGAAAAGGCTAGCCAGCAGAGAACTGAAAAATTCCTGCTTGAATTCCAAGCCTTTTACAAATACAAAATCTGCAACCATCGAGTTTCCAGTCTTAAGGAATAAAATTACTTCAATTGATGGCACTCCTTTTTGGATGTAATGAGATTTAAGTTATTGCCTTGTCTGGTGCCAAGCACTTTAACCAGGATCACTGTCTTGTACCTAAGGACAGGATCTCATGCCACAAATTCTGCTGGGTGTTCTGGGAATGATTGCCTAGTTTTCACCCATCTTCGAAAAAAGAAAAGATCACATAAAGATGGCCATATTTTGAAAAATGTGTTCTTCTGAAAAGCTGGTATACAGATTTAGTTGAAGACGTTCTTCAAGAGAGAGTAAAACCTTTCACTCAAGTAATTCTTTCAGTAGCCAAGATTCTCACTTCACAATTTAGAACTTCTGCATAGCCGGCTGACAGGATTAAAATACAGTGTAGGAGTTCACCCCGCACAGACGGTGAGCATAATGTACAGTCATCACATGGAGATAACAGTTCACAGACGGAAAAATCCTTCCAGGTTGTTCATGACAGATCTATGGCAATGGTCACCCACGACAATATATTTTTAGTGTTCTGTACAGCCCACTTCTACTTATGCTCCTCCCAGAGACCCTTTAATTCATACATACTGTTAAAACCCACATGACTTCTGAGAGATACATCATAGTATCACTTTTGGATCTGCACTTTCCCGCATGTGCAACATGCTGTTGTGGAGCTGAGAAGCATGCTCTGGAACCAAGGACTTTGTAGTTTAACAGCATTAAAACAGGCCACAAACTTTTCAAGTATACTTTATTTCATTAATATTTCACAGTCTGTTTCTGTAAAGTTTTAGCAAAAAGGTCATGTTCTGTAACAGATTAGGCTGCTGTATTCAGAGCTGGAAATGGACTTCAAAAGTACAGAAAATGTTTACATTCCAACTAGAGCAGTAGAATTTTAAAAATACATAGTAAAAGTAATCAAAAATACCGTTTATTAAAACTTAATAGAAAAGCAGCAGTCTGTCTGACCCATCAAACTACTCTGTCTGCTAGCTGTCAGCAGCAACTGAAGCCCCAGCAAGCCATCTGATTGACTTTTTAGACTGAGACAGCTGCCTTCAACTAACTCGTTAATGCAAAGTCTTGCTGCTCCAAAGGTCAAAAAAATCTGTGAGTTCATTGCTTACAGGCTTCCAATCAGAGAGGCTAATCTTTCTGCTCAGACCTACTAGATCACTTCCAGATCCTGCCCAAAACCAGGACCTATTCTGCTCCTGATGTAGTCAACTAATTTTCTCAACATGGTTCCTAGCTAACCCATTTTATTACATTGCAGCCAAGGAAAGCCCTTATTGTTTACAGTTTTATCAGGACTTCTAGGAAAAAAGGCAGCTAAGAGAAACTGAACAGAATGATATTTTATGACACATCTGTCACTAGGAGCCTTCAACATCCTTCTTTTATACATGTTGTGTAAAGATTTGCAATTATCTAGGGATATGCTTCCTAAGGGCCCCCAGATTTATATCTAATCGTTTCAGAGTGGATTTTTCTAGTTCAGCAAGTACTATTTAAGTCTGGACTGATGCCCAGTAGGAGATTGCTAACCAGCTGCTGGACTTTATTCACAGATTTATTGAATATATATTTATACAAATTACACCAGCTGAAAGGCCCATCAGCTGCAAGCACACCCACTTCAGCCCTGTCAAGGGAATGAAATACATGTGGTAATGTATGAACTATGAGAGATTTTATCAGCTAGAGTCTCCCCAAGTCAGAGGGTATTACCCTGCAACGCAAATTCTTCCTTCCATTTACTCTATCAGAGCAGTGGAAATAGGACTGTTTGTCTCAAACAGCTAAGATTGGACTTATTTTTTTCTGACTTCCTCTGATCTCTGGGTAGCCTGTGTCCTGTGTCCATCATCTTGTTTTCTAGGACAATCACCTCCTAAAATATATATATGTTCTGAACTTCAAATTATCCCATTTGATGGGTAGAATAAGGATTTCAGGAAAGCAGCAAAGATATCCTATGCACTTTCTCACACCTCACCTCTAGGCCTATTACAGGTATCAGATCAATGGAACTGCCTCCTACTGCCCCTCTCCTGTAAGAAGCTCAGAAGAAACAAGCTTATCTCCTGGGATTCCTTCACAAATGGCCTAAGGTATCATCACATCTATCCTGCCAAATGGAACTGAGTGCAGATATCACAACTTATTCCAAAAGAACTATATCAGACATGTCCTATGTTATTACACTGTACTATGCTGCCTTCCTGCCTTCTGGGTTTGCTGGCTGAGTTTTGATATTGCTGTGCTGTGAGTTACGAGACATCCTAGTATGCATGATTATAGCAGGTATATTTTAAAAAATACAAGAGAGAACATAGTCTATGAACACTTGTCTTTTAATCAGCTCCCTTGTACTGCACTAGTCTTCAGCAAGTGGGCAGGATACCATGAAAGGCATGGCTGTTAGTTTGCTACAGCTCCCCTAAGGCAAATCTTGCCACAAAATTTCTTTCTAGGCCTATGGCTAGTACAAATACAACTCACATTTCGTCTCTTTATAAGACAAGTACCGCATTTCTTTTCATCAGTCTAAAAAGAAGGAAACCCTGTACAAGAGAGAAGCAACTCACAATTTCTCTAATGCACATATTTGAGGAAGACTACAAAAGCATTCGCCACAGTATTCTGCAATATTGATTCCCAGAGGCATCAGAAAATGAAAAGGTCTAGTCACAAATTAGTGAGACATCCACTCTTTTTAACCAGGTATCTTTTTTTTTTTTTTAAGAATCTGAAACAGATGATAGAAGTGATCAAAACATCAAAATAGCTGGTCACCTAGATGGCACAATTTTTTAAAAACTTTGTCACACAGAAAGGAACATACCATAAACAATCCAGATGCCTTAACGTTCTTAGACAAAGCCATTCTTGGCTCTCTACACAGACTGCCTCTGAAAAAAAACCTTCAGATTGAGGGCAGTGACATAGTTAAGTGTCTAGGTAAAGTAAAATTAAATATCTGTAGAACAGCTTTTGTAACATGACTACTGTGGATCTCTACCAGTAAAGACTAATATCTTATGCACACAGTGGTGTTAGCTACGTATCAAGACAAGCAGGCTAGGAATGATATAAATGTACGTAGAAGAAAAAATGTTTTGGTGGGGTCTTTAATTTTTTAAGTTCAAACTCAGGTAGCTAAAATTATCAGGGAGATTATCTAAGCTGACATCTCTCTCTTACTTTTTACTCCCACCCCTGCCTCCCCCCGTTCTTTCTCCAGGTACATTCATCTGATTTCTCTAAATAAAAAAGGGAGGAAATTGGGATGGGAGAAGGACTTGTTTCACCACAGGCCATTGTGCTTCTTTTCCTTTCACTCCTCTCCTTTTTTGTATACTTAGCAAACTGATTTCACAGAAAAAAAGGAGTTTAGGCTTGTAAACTAAAGATATACATACCAAATAATATGCAACTAGTCTTGCCAAATAAATCCTGGTGAACGAGTATCTTCCTCATACTGTTTTAAAAAGAAGTCACTGCAGTCTTCAATAACAATCTTCAATCTGTTTGCTACTGAGAAAATCCAAAGCCACTTGCCTTGTACACTTATTAACCATTAATAAACATAGCTTTGGAACAAACATTTCCAGTGCAAGCCTTGTGATCTTCACTCACTCAACTGTACAGATCAAAATCAAAAGTATACTCATCAAAGCAGGTCATTTCACTTGGGTCCTAAGACACTCATCACTTTGACCAAAGACTGCAACGAATATAGAATGCTGCTTCAGCACAAGCAGATCTCCACTAATTTAAATACATTAAAACCCCCAAACAAGACTCTCTGTTCTCAGAAAGGACAGCAACAGCCCAAAGATACCACCCCACCAATGTTAAGCTTCCTCTCCTCACACCAATGCCCTTCATCTACTTGCAGCTGATGATGGCCCAATAGTGGGGCCTGTTCTGCTGTTCCATTGTCAGGACTATCTGCAGATGGGAAGAGGCAGATGCTTGCTTGCAGAATACTGCAAATGACTGTCTTTTCACGCCAAGAATGGGAACATGCCAGCAGAGCACATCCAAGCTTCTCGAGTCCAAGGAAGTGCACAGAGTTAGCACGGAGTTCAAGGTCACTCTGAAATAGTAAGTACTCATCTTGTCAAGAACCCACCATGCTATTTGAGTCCCACAACTGCCTCTGAAGACAAATTGTTAACAGCATGCCACTTTGCAAGTCCTGGACTCAGAAACTGCTCAAGTAAAAGCTTGAGACAGGAAATCAGAGGCACAGAAACAACTTGACCAACAGCTATGTACCTTTTTATTACACACTGGGATAAGTGGAGTCTTCGAGGTTGCTACCAGCTTTATCAGATCCTGTTAGAGATGCTTCTAGCTCTGCCCACGACTGTGGAGCATTGTTCTTTATTGCCTCTATGAAAAGCTGTGTTTGATGCTTCAGCCGGTCCAGCTCGGCCTGAGTCACCTGGTTCTGATGAATGAGCTCCTTGGTTTTTAAAGTGATCTCCAGCAATCCTGACCTGCGTAGCACGACAAGTGTATTTTGAAAGCGTCTGCACTTGCTTTGTTGTTGCAAGAGCAGCTCAGGGGTAGTGCAAATCTCCTCTGGTACCAATGGGGGGCTCCACAGTGCAGACTGCACTGTAGTCTGTGCTGCACTCTCGCTCTCATGTGGGGTGCACTTTGTTGCCTGCGAAGTTCCAAAAGGCAAAAGAGGAGTCACACCTGCCACTTTCTGAGTGTCATTGGAAACACGATGAAAACCAGGAAGTGCTGACAGTTTTCCGCTTGTCACCAGAGTTGAAGAACTTTGCTGGTTAGAATCCTGAGGGGTCTTAAAGCTAACTGGTAGGTGGGCAAAAGGACTAGTAGGCAAGCCTGTGCTCCTGGATACAGGAGAAGTCTCCATCTTCGGTGCTTCTGTGCAGAGTCGCTTATGGCTACTGGTTTCCTGACATTCTTCTAGATCAAAGGAGTGATCTCTTTTGCAGGGCTGTGGTGCTATTTTGGGATAAGAATTCAGGATGGGCAGGTAACTAGTGGAGTCATTTCTCTTTTTCCCAAGAGAGTGAGGGTTAATGGGAGGTGGGATTGATGGACGAAGAAACACTAGCTGTGGCTGGGCTGGAATCACTTCAAAGGACGGCTGCACAGTCCAAGATTGGAGCTGTGATGAACTCCCCTGAGAAGCACGAAGCGGGAAAAAAACAGAAGTCTTACAAGAACATTGTAGAAAACAATCAAAAAATCTTAAATGAAACAGGTGGGGTGTGCCATTTCTCCATATTTGATCTACACTGTCCAATTAATACATTCTGAACAGTTTTCCATCAAACTCATCCTTCTCTTTCTTTGACAACAGAGCATAGCACTAGAATCAAAGCTGCAATCCATAATCCTTTTACTACGGAACAGCAGATACATTTAAAACCAGTTCAATCTGAATGTATACATGCTTTCCTAAATGATGATTATGGTGCATGCTTATATTGTACAATGCTCATGTAAAAGTTTGATCCAGACTTGGGGGCAGAACAACATGTGTACAGAAAAGTTGAAAAATAATTAAGCATTGTGGTTATGAAATATTTTAGAATGGTCAAAGAAAGACTGCACAGACATTTAGGAACAATTCAGACTTCCTCTTTGTTGAAGGGCAGTAACTCTAATCTTGTCAATTCTATTCTTACAGAAAGCTTTTGAAATCTTTATTTAAAAAAGATGACAGCTGTTAAGTAAGTCTTGCATTCTTAAGTACAATACGCAGTTCCCATAAATTTAAAACCAAGAAGCAGGAGAAAAAAAAAGTCTGTTGTAAGCCCAGGGCAGTTTAACTCCACACCTCTGGAGAAATGGTCTGCACCGATAAACATTAAAAGCATTATATTTCAGGAAAAATGCCCAAGTTTTTACTCCATCCCACAAGCCATATTCTGCAATATAGGGGAATACATCAATTTTTACAAGACATTACCTCTTCCTCCTCCAATACATTACTACAGATCTTCATGCGACCTCCTGGCCAAAAAGCATGACCACTTTTCTCCAAACATATCAAATGGTCTAGTAAGCGATACTATTTCTTTCTGAAGCAAAATATCACTTCTTAATACATTTATCACCACTACAATTGTACTAATATACTAATATAATATACTGTCAGTTGCTTTTGCAATTCGTTATGACTTGCAACGCTACTGGCAGTTTTTAGCTAGCACGAATACATTGTATTATTTTTGGTACTATACTGAGTCACCTGAAATCCATCTCCTTTCCTTCAGTCTCAGCATTTGCCAGATTAAATCTTTTAACACAGAATCACAGAATGGTTGGGGCTGGAAAAGACCTCTGGAGATCATCTAATCCAACCCACCTGCTCAAGCAGGTTCACCTAGAGCAGACTGCACAGGAATGTGTCCAGGCAGGTCTTGAATGTCTCCAGAGAAGGAGACTCCACAACCTCTCTGGGCAGCCTGTTCCAGTGCTCTGGCACTCTCAAAGTAAAGAAGTTTCTTCTCATATTCAGATGGAACCTCCTGTGTTTCAATCTGTGCCCGTTGCCCCTCATCCTATCGTTGGCACCACTGAAAGGAGTCTGGTCCCATCCTCTTGACACCCACCCTTGAGGTATTTATAACCACTGATGAGATCCCCTCTCAGCCTTCTCTTCTCCAGGCTCAACAGACCCACCTCTCTCAGTCTCACTTCATAAGAAAGGTGTTCTAGGCCCCTAATCATCTTTGTAGCCCGACACTGTAATTCCTTGCCCTTCTTAAATGCAGGAGCTCAAAACTGGATGCAGGACTCCAGATGCAGCCTCACCAGGGCAGAGTAGAGGGGAGGAGAACCTCCTTCGACCTGCTGGTCACACTTCTCCCAATGCACCCCAGGATACCACTGGCCTTCTTGGCCACAAGGGCACATTGTGGACTCATGGTCAACCTGCTGTCAACCACAACTCCCAAGTTCTTCTCTGCCATGCTGCTTTCCAGCAGGTCCACCCCTAACCTGTACTGGTGCCTGGGGTTATTCCTCTTCTGCTGAAGTCCATCTCCCTAGTAAAGGACTTGAACTTGTCAAAAGCAGGTATTACCAACTCATAGGACAGACCTGAAGATGAGATTCAGTTACCTATTTTGATACAGAATTTCTTTGGTTCAGTGGGCAAGATGCTTATGGAATAAGGATACAGAACAAATACATGTAAAAAAGTTAATATTACTACTTTATCACAGAAGAAAGGAGAAACACATTTAAAAGAAAAGTATCTGGAGATGTTAGGAGTGAGAAAGTATATAAATACCACGACTACACACATACAGAACAGAACATCAAGCCTACAGGAGCAAGGTCTTGGTGTCAGAAGTTGTCATTTATTGCACAGTTGTACAGTATCTAGCACAGCAGAGCCCCAAAATCATTGAGCTGTGGCAACTGTTTATTTTGTTCTTGTTTTTTCCTCTCTCTGTTATGTGCTTTCTTCTCCTTTCCACTCATGTTGCATTCTGCCCTTGTTATCCTACCCCAAAATCTCAGTTTTAGTAGAGGACACATTTCATTTATTTTACTAATTCTGCAAAGTGGCTTTTTTTTTTTCCTAATGAAAGCTAATATCCTGTGGGTATCAGTGTCACTTGTCTAAAAAGGCTTCCTACTCATTAAGGACTTTTACGAGACTTACAGAAACCTTGCCATAAGCAGCAATGTTTTAGAGCATTAATCCCTGTTCCATTTTTTTTTAGTAACATTATTGTTAGCTGTTTACACTTGGAAATTGGGACATCAGGTAACCATCACTGCGCAGGATCACAGTGTTTCTAAGACAGAAGGATGATGCTGACTGAAACTGAAACTAGAACAAATAAACAGCAGTAACTTGATACTGCCTTTTTTATTTTTTTGTCCAGCAAGCCCAACTGAGCGCTGTGTTGAAAAGATCATTTTAAAAACATGACCAGCATGACTATATGAGGTATAACAGAAAGATCTAGAAATATACTTCACTACATTCTGACCTAGACTTGTTGCTTTTCTTTATTGCAGTAAACATTTTTCAGTTTAACATTATTGTCCTTAATTATGCATAATTGGACTTAGATGTTATGATGCACTGTTCAAGAGAAGTGAGTCTGGTCATTTTATCTACCTCCAACTCTTCCTCCCCAAATTCCCTTTTTGCTAGGCTAACAGGGTTTTTTTTAATATATATAATTTTAATATATATATACTAGCTACTTATTATTAGCTACTTCTCCTAACTGTTTGCACACAACCTGGAGTTTAACATTAGACTACCACTGCAATCAGTGTTTTATTTTTGAGCTCTGGGCCAAAGGCTATCAACCTTTGGTGAAGCTTGCCTACTCTCTGCTACATGAAAACTTCTGCATGTGTTTAGACACTGTTTTGTCCACACATCTAGGAACATGACTATAAAATGTTTCTTGTCAAGATAAAGCACAACACTCAGAGTTCAGAACCATTTCCCCCACAAATACACAATCTGCCAAATACTAACAGGAACTCATATCTGTGCTGGCATCGATACACAGTATTTGAACTTAATAGGTTTTGCTTGTTGTTAGAACAGATTAAGTAGAAAAAGAATGAGGATCTATATTCATTCCGCCCCCCCTTCTCACTTTATTCTCAGAAGTATTCTAATAAAAACCACTGAAGAACTTTTGCTCTGCTCAGAAGACATGAGTGAGCACAGAGCAAGAGGTCTAATAATATGGGAATACTTTGAACTGTGAGCTCTCATATCTTCTGTTCCAATGTAAAAGTTCGGAGTCTCTCAGATGTGCTGGAGGAACAGCACATAACAATATACTGGAGGACATGAATAGGGGACATAATTGCTGCAATGCGAGGCATCACTTGCAATTGAGAGAAACAACTGTTAAAGTAAAAATGCCACAGCTAACTTCAGATATGGATTTTTTTCTTTTATAACATTCTGGATTAGTCCTAGACATTGCACATAAAGCACTTCCAGGACCTAAGAACTAGGAAGCATCCTAGTTTTCTTTTTCATTCAATAAAGGTAGTAAATATGAGCTTGCAAGAGGAAAAACACTTGCTTTTTTGTTTTGATCATTGGTGCTACTTACATAATATTCTTAAAGATCTATATTTTAGAGATCCCTTTGAGAGAAAAAGGGTTATTAGATGTAGCAAAGCTTCTCCATTTCACATTTTTTCCATCTTAGTGCTTCTAGCTCCCCCTCAAAAAAACAGGCTGTCGCAATAGTACTTTTCAAGTTACCAGTTACTTTCTGGATTGCAACAACTTTGTAATAACTTCTTGAAAGGAAAAACATGTTTAAAAAACCAAAACAAAACCAAACAACAATTTAAGAACATGGAATATTTTTCAATGTATTACTTTGTCCCTACCTGCTTAACTAACACATTTTTCATTACAACCATAGGAGAAAGTGCAGGAAAGGAGTTGCTTGTAGTCACTGGGCATTGCCAAGTCCCATCCTCTGTGTTCCAACACAACGCATTCAGCACGTCCTCCGAGTCAGTCTGCTCCATAGCACTTGGGCACTCTGAACTTCCATCTGCCAGATGCAGAATTCAGCTGTTAGTTGTTTCATATGCAGCATCCTTGTTAACTCCTTTCATTTCTAATATTCTGCTTCCTTTCAACCACGCCACAAAGAACAACAAAGTTTCATTCTGGAATACCAATAAAATTAGACCTGCTGTGACAGATGTCAAATAGCCTTTAATAAAAGGCTTTATATTTCAGGCCAGTTCTCACGCAAACATTGTCTCCAAAAAAACCTATTGCCTTTTGTACTTTTGTATTTAGTCTTTAAGGGACTGCACACTACCATGAAGACAGCTCTAAAAGCTGGCGCAGGAAAGAACTACAAGCTCCAGCATTGCAACAGCTGCTGTCTGTGTTGCAGGCATTTTGTGTCTTGAAATCCTCTATGTACAAACCCAATAAGGCAGGTATCTCTCACAAAAGCATTTTCTTTCTTTTAAAGGCAATCTTTGCACACCTGTATTGACTATTAAAATACCACACCATGTTTACATTTTACAATTACTCTCTGGTTTATCAGGCTCTACTGACAATCTAGTCAAATGGTAAGAGACATTAAACCGCATAATACAACAGTTCATTCATCACCGCAAACAAGAAAAACTGATTTTACCATCCCCACTTCTAGACTTTGAAGTCTACGATTCTTCAGTTAATTTCATAATTTTAAATTACCACACCACTCAAATTCACATGATGAACTTTATAACTACATAAAGCTCTACTCCAAAAACATTTGATGGTGGGATGTTTGCAGATGCAACCTGTCCTGCATACAAAGGCCCCCCAGGTAAGGAGACATAAACTGTAAGAGCCAGAGTCAGATTTGTCAAACATCATCAATAAAAGCAAAGTCTGAGGAAGATAACAGCAAAAAAAGGTAACACAGTAGTTTTCTAAACCTGAATATCCAGAATCTTTGTCAGATTCAGCTGCCGCCATGTTGAAGCGATGGTTCAAGCTCTTCATTTCCATCACTTCATCCAGTAGTTCCTCGAGAGTCTCAATATATGACTATTTTGTCTCCATGCTTCCATAGTGCTGCAGGCAGTTTTTAACACCTTTTCCATTGAGCAACTAAAAAATAGTTCAGAATAAAAAGATACTTTCTCTGAGTCTAAAGAAAATTCCATCAGTATAAAATAACAAAGAAGGCCACGTTCGTCCTTATGGAAATCTGGTTATCAAAGGTTTGCTGCATCTGTTAAGCAATCTGTAGAATTCTATTAAACTCCCAGCTTCACATTTGCTATGTTCATCACACATTTGAGTTATCAAAGGCTTGCCAATAAAACCAATTTACTCCATCAAAAACTCTCTAAACTATGCATGTTTTATAACGCAGAGCAGAAAAGACAGGAAACAACTCTTTGCGTCAACTGACATTTTGCTTTGTAGAAACTTCTGAACTGAAATTTTATATCTGCCCTAGGCTGATTTTTTAAGTTTCAGGAAAGTTTCTATGATCCAATCTTTCAGTCCCCTGCACCAACCACAAGAAAACAACATCATACTAGGCATGATTATTGAGTCCTTTAGGGTAGGTTAAAAGATGCCAGAAAACCTATGGCACATGAAGGAAGAAAGAAATTATTTGAAGCAGAAATGTAATACAGGTATTTTACTTTAAAAAAAAAAAAAATTACTACTGCTGTGAATACCATCAATAAATCAAAGGTATTACAGAAGTACTGAAGACATGGATGCAGTTGAGGTGGCAGAATGCACCCATCTCATTCAGCTCCTTTCTCCAGGACCTGAGCCAGTCCGAATACAGGACATGGGTCAGCCAATATTACCAAATTACCTGAAGTAGAGTAATTTCATACTTAAAATGACTAAGTAAAGTATAAGGTAGATTCATCTGGACAGGACAATGCATAAGTACTTTCTAACTATGTTATAAATTCTGTCAGACAATGTAATAATTCCTTACTGTGCACACAAAACTTGGGAAATAGGAACGTAATTTCTTGACCTGCTAAAAATGTAGTGCCCAATTCTACAAAGTTCAGCAAAATGAGTAACAAAGACAAAACATCAGATAGAAAGTATAAGCTGTTATCTGTAATTAAATCAATGCCCCTCTGAGTCAAGTGGGATAGTTGTGTATCTCTTTTCACGCTGCCAGTGAGCTAACTGGAGACTTTCAGAACAGAAATATCTCAAATTATTCAAAGAATGAAACTCAGATAGAAAACTAAGGCATGTTTCTCAGTCTCCCCCCAAAACAAGATAAACTAAAAGCTACTCATAAACAACTTTATTTTTTCCCCCCAATAATGAAAAGCTACTTTTATCTTCTAAAAACTTCGCTATTCCAGGGGCTGAATCGCAAAACAAGTTAGATGTACTAAATGAGGCCAATATAACAAATACAGCTGAATCTGCAAAGCTGTGGTTTCATTAATACAGTTTGTTTCACCCTCAAAAGTAAGTCATCAGAGAAAAATAAATTCAAGTAAGCAATCAGAGAACAAGCTGGGGCTAAAGAAACCCATACTGCTCCAAGTGCAACACATACTGTACCTGCAATGCACTCCTAGAGGAGACATGGCCTTAGAAATGCCATCTTCTTCCCACACACAGAATGAAAACACTGGAAGGCTGAAACTAAAAGCTATGACAATCAGAAAAATGTGTAGTTACATTATGGCCTCCCACACTACATACTTGTCACAACCTTCAGCTGCTTCCTGAGGATAGGCAACATCTAGCAAGACTGAGCAAAGTTTCTGCTTCTCTTAAAGAAGGTAGAGTTTGGCAAACTGAAAAATGACACAATGAAGTGGAGAAATTACATCTAATATTATTTGTAAAAATAATTTTCCTATAAATCAACTCTTTGAAGCTGTCTCTCATGTTAGAACTGTATATTTAAATTACTCAGGAGTCTGCATCATGGGCAGGGCAGCAGTTCACTGATGGCAGTATCCAGTGCAAGCTACTTCAAATGACATTGTAGCAGACATCCTAGAATAGTCTACCCTGAAAGGCAGGTTTCTTCTTAAGGTCCTGACAACTGACTGTTAGAATTCTGCTCCAAGATCTTGAGCCTTGGCACCTCCAGTAATGAATTCTGTAAGCCAGATAACAGTGCTGAGATGGTAGGGTGACTGTCTATATAACTACAAGAAAGACAAAATAATTATCAGCAGAAGAGAATTTCCCCAGTAGCTATTTGCATAACTTTTACTTCCCATCTATAGTCACATCTGTTGACCTGCTAACAGGCATGGAACAAACTAATTACATAAGAGCAAGATAGATGCTAACCCTGGAACAGAAAATGAGGTTTAAGTCCCAATCCATACTTTTGTTACTTAGCCCTTTCTAAACAAATGTATTTTTAAAGAAAGCAATATGTATTGATGCTAATCCCAAAAAAAACCAGAACTAGAAACAGAAGAAAGGCTAGAAATAAGTAAACTAAGAACACACCATCTGCCAGCCTTGCATCAATAGAAGCTTTGGGATGGATGGGCTGGCACATCTTTTTCTCCTCCCTCATGGAAAACAAAACAAATAAAATCCGCAAACAACAAAGCAGTAACAGCAGAACCACAACCGAAAATAAACAAACCAGAAGCGCCACTCTACCGAGACGCGGGCGTGGGACCCTTCGGCTTCCCCGCGGGCCCAAGACGCGCCCCCGGCCCGGCAGGCAGGTGCTCTGCCGCCAACCCCGACGCTCAGGGCCCTCCCTCTGGCCGCACCGGCGAGAGCTGACCCCGCCCGACCGCCTGCCCGGCGCTTCGCCCACACGGCAGACCCGGGCGGCAGGGAGCTCCGGAGCACAGCCGCCCGGCCGGGGTGCCCTCGCAGGGGCCCGGCGTGGGGAGGGGCCCCCGCGCAGCCGGGCTGAGCCACCCGGCTGTCCGGCCCGAGCCGCCACACGGCGCGGAGAAGCAGGCCCCGGCGATGCCCGAGAGTCCCCCGGCCCCACAGCTGCCCCGAGCCCCTCATGGCCCGGGCCACCCCTCACCTGGCTGCGGGCCGCCTCGGCTCCAACCCCACGGGGCCGCGCATGCGCGGCGCTCTACCATGGAACACGACCCTCCCTCCCTCCCCGCCCAGACAGGCCCGCCCCGGAAGAGGAAACTTGCCGCCAGGCCTCCTGGCCGCACATGCGCACAGCAGAGCCGCCCGCGCCGCCGCCGCCGCGCGCCTGCTGGGGGCGGGGTGCTTGCAACGCGCGTGCGCTTGGGCTGCGCGCCCAGGCGGCCGTTGCTGCGTGTGGTTCCTCGCGCTGCGCTGGGCGGAGGCCCCAGGTGGCGTCCTGGCGCAGGGGCCTGAGCGCCTCGCAGGGGGCGGAGGTGGAAGGGCAAGGGCTTCTCGGGGACACCAGGGGCACGCTCGGCACAGCAGCCATTACCACAGGCCCTCGAGTGCTGTGGTGATTGGCGTGAGGAGGGAGAAGGCTGCTGTAGGTGTGCAAGGGGCCATGGATGCACACAGGGCCTGTCAGGGAGAAGGGCTTGCTAGCATATTGGTTCTAGAAGACCTTTTGAGATCCGTCCCACCACGACCGTGAGGGACATGTCAGAAAGGAGCATCTTCACTGAAAAAGGGTGTGAGTGCTCTCCTGTTGTTGGCCTTGAGCTGTGTGGCCAGGCAAGTGTGCAAGAGCTTGAAGCTGTTTAATGCCTGGCCTGGACTTCTGAGGGGATCAGACATGGTGATGAGAGCCAGGAGTTTGAGATGCTGCTGGACTTCACAAATAACTGTGCAAAAGAGAACCATTTTGTAGAGCTTCTTGCCAAGAATGAGAGATAACAGCAAAAGAAACCCAAACAAACCACTAGCAGCCACTTATAAAATGAGGAAGGCAGCACCAAAGAGTCCAAAAGCTTTAAACTTGTCTCAAAGAGGGAAAATAAGACAAAGGAGACGCTGTCATGAGTAAAGAATACCCTTCTACGTGGTTGGTAAATATGAGATGGTGAAAGAAATACATGGATTTGCGTTCTATGAACTGCATATAAACCAAAGGCAAATAAGTAGGAGGAAGTGAATCCTCTGGTTCAAAGAATATTACTAGAATAGCTATTCTTGTTCTGAGAACTGCATAAATATGACTGGCAACGACAAGTCTGTCAGAATATTTTGCATTTGGACATGAAAGCCATTTCATTAGAGAAAATCAAAAAGGCTATATGAAGCAAAGACACATTGAATTCCCTGAACAGAAATGGATTAAATACTTTCATTGTTATCATGGTCTTGTTAAAAAACCTGAAACACGCTGATGAAAAAGATCAACATGATTTAATAAATTCCTGAGTGAAAAAGAGAAGGACCTTTAGTCTCAGCATATTCTCGTAAATAACCTGTCAAATGCAAAACAGAAATGTCTGGTATGATGTGAACAGGCACTGTCACTTTGAAAATGTGACACAGAAGGGATTCCAGTGCTATTAATCCGAAGTGCTGTGAGATACGCAAGTGACACTCTTAGGATGTATTTTTGAGCATTTAAATACCAGAGTTGGCTCCGAGTTACATCTAAACAGTACCGAAAGATGTGTGATCTATAGACTATGGATTTGGATTCCTTACTGTTCAGGAGGTCTGGGTTTTGAGGAAAGCATGCTAAGAATGCTGTTGCATCATGATATTTGCTCAGGCATGGTCCTGGTTGCCTTATCCCCAGAAACAACCCTTACTGATCTCCACAGAGACCAGATTTCTCACGATGTGAAGTACATGTGGGTGCTCACTGAAAACAGCTCATCAGAGAGTGAGCAATCTGTATTTGGGACAGACAACCTGCCTTTCAGTTCCGGTGGTTCAGAACAGATTTGGACTGTGTGATACCAGACCTTCGTCGGAGGGGTGGCAGGTAGGAGAACTGAAATACTGTACTGGTTAATAGATAAGATTTCTTGGGTAGTCAAGGTAAACCTCTGTTTTAAATAAACTAAATCTTAACAACTAAATTCTCCCTGAATTCGGTTGAATTAAAAGTTAGTTTTAAATTGAGCAGTATCGCCTGAATTCTCCCTGCTCCAAAATATGCCTTTTTTGTGATTTTAATATTTCTGTCGTTGTCCCTTCTCTCCCTGTTCTTTTCATTTGATTCTTCATTGATATAAGGTCTCGTTTACTGTGCACTTTCAGTGATTACTGTCAGTGGCAACAGGATGTTTTCCTTTTTTCATATGTTGTACTGTGGTTTATTCGTTTATCCTAAAGGTGAGCATTTTGGCAAATAAGTATAAGCTTTTTGTTCACTTTGCTGTTTATTCTGGTCATAGAACAAGAGAAGAGTGAAAGGAATATGGGTGAAGTATGACTGCATGTTTATTCAGTTCAGGTATTTCCACACTTTGATTTTAAAAAAAAAAAAAAAAGAAAAAAAAGCTGGATCTGTTCTTCCAGGAAAAGATGCAGAAACCATCTTTCATGGCTTAAGAGGGACAAAAGCAAGTATTTATCCAATGATGCAGTTAAATAATAGGTCTTATGTGGTTACTGAACAATTAATAAAGGTGTTGGTGAATGGACTTTATAAATTCTCATGGAACAAAGAATCTTTTGTCCTAACATAACAGTAGAAAGAAATGTTTGGCAAACTTCACAAGTAAAGCATAGCCAGGTCAGAAGAACGTAGTTTCATAATATATTGTCTGAACTGGAGCGGTTAGGTGTTTATCTGAAAACACTGTGTACACAATCTTTTTTCTTCATATACTCACTGATTTGTTTTGCTGTCACAGACAAAATACAGTAGTAGGTACTATATTGCATTAAGTTAGCCTGCAAATAAATAGCTTTATTCATCTCACTTTACTGAACCAAAGTCTAACTTGAATGATATTTTGATAAGATATCTTTGTAATTTCTGTAATTTTAATACATTAATAGAAGAGTATTGTTCAAGTGATGCCTCTAAGTTTTCATTGGTCTCAACCAAAGAATGAATTCATGTGGATAAAGTATTTGATTCACCTTTCAGCAGAGGGGCACTAAATCTCAAACGTGTTTCCTTTTATATTTGTGTGAGCTGTGGTGTTGGGCACTAAAACAATATTAAACCTCCAATTCTGTTTGAAAAGACATTCCACATGTGGGTTTTGTTAATAATTAATATGTTACTTATAAATATCAGAGTATGGAAGAGATACTATATGATCACCTTCTATGACCTTCAGTCTATTACAGGTCATAGAATTTCACCTAGCAGTTAACAAGATTTTTCTCTAATTAAGGTATTTTAGCAATGGCCCATTTTTCTTCTGCATTTCAACTACATTTCAACCTAGCTATGTTTCATTTTCAAAGTACACATCTTTCAGATACTTGTGTCCATCTACAACTTCATCTGTACCACAAACATCTCCAAATTAAGGGAAGGCAGAATGAGGATAATTTAACGACTAATTAGCTGAGATGCCATATCAAGAACAAAGCACCTTTAATGCTCTTTACACTCTTCTGTACTGTATTATGTTGGAGGTGGTTTAATACCCCCTGAAACTCCTGAACTGCTGGGGCAACTGAGGATTTGCATGTCATCTTTTCCTGGAGATCAAAAATTATTTGGGTTTGTATTTTAGAGGTTAGTGGTTGCTCTGGGATTTTTTTTGTTTGTTTGTTTTAAGTGTTGAGTCTGTCAAGGCCATCTCTACTGACTCTTTAATATGGGTTGTAACTTGTCCAGTGTCTTCGTTCTTCTAGCTGCATCTTAATTTTGTGAAAGTGAGTATGATGATAAGCATCTTCACATTCTACATGGCTTCTGCATTACTGCATTATTTCTAATAACCACTGGGTGTCGTGTGTCTCTTTGAATTAGGTTGTATAGGGAAGGTCAAACTTGGTACAGTCAAGAACTGCCTGTGGACTTTTTTTCAGGATAAAAAGGACTTTACCTAATTTACGTAAAATTACCATAACTGGTCCCAAATCTTACTTTAAAACAATTTATATACCAAGGGCAATGAATATGAGATAGGGATGCTGCAAACAACAGCCTAATTCTCTACATTATTTAGTCCAAATACCGCTTACCTAGTTGACTGAATGACACGTTGTTTGGTGGCAAAAACCTAAGATGTCAGTGGGTAACTAAAGATAGCCTGATAACAGAAATGCATAATGTAGTAGAATTAAGGCTGCACTGGTGATCTCAAATCTGTATTTTCCTAGTTGATGGAGTTGTAGTTGACATGACTATGTTTGAGACCATTATTTTGATAAGGATTTTTGCCTGTTATTTCCTGTCATTTTTACAAGCAAATGAAAAGACAAGAATCCATTACTTTATGTGCAAGGATAACAAATGTACCTCATGCAGAAGAGAATTTGAACCTTGAACCTTCAGTACAGACCTCTGCTACAGAGGATTAAAGACTAGCTGTATTAGTTGCACATAGAAAATTACATTTTCTATGGACTAGCCCATAGAGAGATCATATGATGCAGTAGCATTGATACAGCCATGTGCCATGCCTCATAGTACAGACAGATGAGCCAAGGATATAGACTGGACGTAGGCTTTCCGAGAAGCTTAGATGCCACTGTGACTCAGTTTTTTTCCCTGTAGACTTGTTATGTTAGATGGCTGAATTCATCTGTTGCGTGTGGGTTCTGTTAGTAGTGGTTGAGGCTTTGCTTAATAATATGATTGTGAAATGCTCAAAATTACTAGAGCTATTTAAAAGACAAATATAGAACTGGCTCTTGGTTCCCAGGGCAAAGCATGTTCCCCTATGCAAGGGGACAGTAGCGGCATCCATTTTATCTTTAACTTAGAAATCTATGCTGCACAGGCTAGCACAGCGGAACACTGAATAGTTTGTGTTCAAAGCTACAGGAAATGTGAGGGCTTATAGGAGCAGATCAAGAAAAAGCTGCTGAGTGCGTTTTTTTCCAGTGGCCTGTGTATAGTGTGGCCAAATCTGTATGGATTTTTATGAGACTAGAAGGTGGCAGTGCCTTGATGGTAGTACTTCACAAATCTTCAGACCAACTTTTTAAACTTACCAAGTATAGCAGCTTTTCTGAAGAGATCTTGTTGTACAGGAGGATGTTGATATCAACTAGAACATGCTTTTGTTCTGGAGTCATTTATGAACCTTGATGAGGTCCATAATTAGTGTGTTTGCAAGCCTCTGGTCAGGGAGAAACTGAAAACCAGTTAATGATTTCAAGTAAGACATCAGAATGGACAGAAGATACCAATTGAATTCTTAATCCACATACAAGACTGATTTCTGTTGTGCTGAATTCAGGAAGGCTACTAGGAGCTCACCACTCTTGAAAATGGGGCCACTTGTTTGCATATCTTTGGGAAAATAAACAGAACTTCCTGCAAATATTCTGACAGTAATTGTATTACAGATTGTATTGATTTAACAGAAGTAAAACCTTTAAGACAAAAAGTGTCAATATTGCTGACAAGTTCACTGAAAAATTACCTAAATGTTTTACTTTTACAGTAGTAAACACAATGTTAATCAGTGCAATACAAAACTAAAATGAAATAAAATAGAAATAAAATTTGTTGACGTTCTGTTTAGTTGTTTTGGTCAAAATTTCTGAAATTTTGTAATTTCCCGAAAGGTAGAAATGCTCTCCTTTTATTAAAATTAATATAGCCCTCTAGATTTCTAGCCTTCCAGAACAGTTTTAGTATTTTTATCAAATTCCTCGAGTGCTATTGTTAAAGTGGTCAGAAAAAATGGAGGATTGCATAGCGGGAACAGTAATGCCTGAAAAACGTATGTTTCTGATCCTAAGATAATTTACATAATTGGATTTGTGATACTCTGCTGTAATATTGTTTTCCTTTGTACCATTACTGCATGGAAAGAAACAGCATTGATATAAAATGTATGTGTGTTCCTGCAGATCAGAGCAAGAAACCTGTTAATGGAATATCAGAAATGGCAAACATACCCAGGCTGGCACATACTTGACCAGCTCTGCTATGTGAACAAATACACTCCTTCTGTAGGGCAAAACCAAATATAATAAAGGATATTTGAATATTTAGCAGATGTTTAAAGCATTTGTGGCTCCACGACTAGTCCTGTGTAGAAGTAAGACTGAATTAGAATTTTTCAGTTTGCCAAGGGCAGGAAAAATCATATCCAGTCAGGGAAGATGTTTTTCCATTTTTTTTAGGAAATTCTCCACATGATGGCAGTAAAAAGCCTCTGGAATTCAGAGGTGGTTTATGTTTCACCTTCAAAAGCCAAAGGGAAAAAACAACCCAAGATGAAGAACTGAGTATGTGACCGAGCTTTTAGATTTCCCATTTTTCTTCTCGTAGTCCTTAAATTCCCCAGAGAGTTTTCCAGACAGCAAGGCTACAGGCAGCCTGGCACAAGGAGAATAGGTCACCAGTCACATTATACTAGGGCACAGTGTTGCTCACAGGCACGACTTCAAAAGATATTTTTGGTTTCTTGCGCTATGTATTAATGTGCAGACGGAGAGGATAAGGAAAAAAAAAAAAGTTGTTTTTAATCCGTGTCCGAAAACTTGTTCCTATCCAAAGAATTTGGAGACTGTAGCTCATCACTTCAAGCCACATAAGAGAGGGCACTTGGATAAGGACCCAGTTTGCCCCAACTGGGCGTTTGACCAACTTGGTTTGATTGCTGTAACAATGCCAGACAGAGATTAGTTGTGGAATGAGCTTGCAGTTGAGACTCAGCCTGTCTAGAGCACTTGGATAGCTTGGTGTATGGAAGCACTTAGAGGGGAGTGTATTTAAAGAACCCAGAGGCAGCTGTGTGGCTAAAATTAAAATGCATTTTTCTCGTATTGTTTTTGCTTGGTTTCCTGTTGCACGCTCTGGACCTATCTTATGAGAGCAAATGGGCAAAGGAAGGGGATGAGTCAAAGGGGTGAAATCGATCCTAGAAATTCCTGCTTCGCTTTTTACAGCTTGGATGCACCAGATATTTGACATGAAAAGGCCTGTCTTTGAAAGTCTCCTCTTCATATTCATATGCCTTTCATTCCATCCTTCATTCATTGAGTCCATAGATTTTCTTTCTCTCTGTGTGTGTGAGCAAGGATTGCTGTTCCATAGCTTCCGCTGTGTCTTTCCTCCCCAGAATATAGGAAGCCTAATTCTACAGTGCCTAGCACCAAAAGTAGTTGTCAATAGCTGATCAAAATGTTAGTAAAAATATCAAATATAAGAGGCAGAAAAATACTGATGTGTCAATGAATGTGTAAGGTACAACTTAGAGATGTATCAGACAAAGATCTCTGATAAAGCAAAGTTAGAAATACAAACAAGGTTAGTGTATAGTTGATAGAGCAATTGCTCCTTTAGCAGAAAGATAATTTTCATTGATAGATTATATTACTTAGAAGTTTTAATGTAAAAGATGTTTAGCAATACATTTATACTCAGATGCTTCTGACATGGGAAATTATTGCCCCAGAATAGCACATGTGGAGTTAGGAAATAGATTTTAAGACTTGGTCAAGGTCATATAGGAGGTCTGTAGCAGAGTCAAAAAACATGAGAATGCTAAGGACAGTTCCTGCCTGCCATTTCCCTCTCTCATCATGTGCCTTATAGAGGCTGTAGAGCCTTGCTGTCAGACTAAGAACTCGCTTAGTCTGATGCCCTAAAAGCTGCTTTGGAGATAAATATAAAACTAAATTATGGGCAGCATGGGATATGATTCCCTATGACCTTTTAGCGAAGGAAAGAGACATGTTTATCTGTCATAGCAAATGTAAAGGGGCTATTCAAAAAAAGAGACCCCCCCGCTCCAAACCAACAGATGTGTTCATTCCATCTACTTAAAGTGCCCTGTAAATATTTTCTAATAGATTTATTTAGTTTTTTTAAATACCAATATATGTTAAGCCATATAGCTTTCTTAAAGAGCAGGAATACTATTACGGAGCGAGATAAAATGGCCAGCCTACATTGCCACTGATAAATGGGAAAGTAGAAGTCCGGCATAACTCCCCAGTTTTTGAAACCATAAGTTGATCAGAAGTAATAAACAGAATTTCACATAGCTCATCCTTTGTTGCTATAGCAAACTTTATTTCCAAAAGGGACTAGGTTCTTTGTGTACATGTAGTATTCCTGTTCATGACAAGGAGAGTTACATAGTATAGCCTGAAACTCCAAGTGAGCAGCACTGAAAGGGTCACATTAGCAATTTGAACTTTGGCCATGTCAAGGGTACTCTAGAAACAATGAAACAAAAAAAACAAGGGGTAGTCAACAGCCTGAATAAAACAACAAAACTGAAACCGTTCATGTCTAAATCCGCCTTCTGCGTCAGCAATCATTTTGGCCAGTGTTTTGGGTATTCTGCTGAAATCTTTCAGGGTGAGAGATTCAGGAACAGTAGCCCCATTAAATGCTGCTGAAGACTGAGGCTTTCAGAAGTACCAACTTTTCTTTTTCTTTTTTTTTTTGGTCATACAAATAATGCAGCTCTGGTATCCCTGTGCATTTTCTACAAGAAGAAAGGATGGTGATTACATTTTCAGAAATAGCTCAGTTGTGAATGACCCTCTGTGATGAGTAAGAGAAGTTTGGCATGCAGTTTTGGTGCTACAAAGGGCCTGTTGGTAATTTCAATGCATGTTTCCCAAGTCCTCAGAAAGGTCATTGGGGGTCTCCATTACGTGCAGTCTAGAGCCTGCTACAATTTTCTCATACAATTTAATCTGCTGCCTGGATGGCCTCCAGTGTACCAGCAACTGACAATCTACAGCCTTTGGAATTGATTTCCTGGAATTGTGGAAGGCCTGCTTGGCCTCCAGATGACAGATGTGTGCTGGAGCTCTCAGTGCAGCAAGATGCTTTACAGAGATGAGAGAAAATTTGCCTCATTTCAGCATTTTCTGTAAGCTTTTAAATCTTCTTCTAGTGATTTTAGGGATAAAGTTGTCACTAAGATGCAAGCATCATTCCAAGTGGGCATCATTAATAATAATCCTTTGCTTTCTGTAGCACTTATCATCTGAGGATCTTTATGTGTTTATAAATATTCTTTAAGACAAACACTCCACTTATGAATTTGATAACTGTTGTCATAGTCATTTTACAGCTGGGGAACCAAAAATCAAAGAACAGATACATGAATTGCCAAAGTTCACACACCATGGTAATGTCATCACCAGGAAAAAAAAAAAAATAATAAAAAAAAAAGTTTTAACCTTAGAGTTTACTTCAACAGTTAATGTGGATTCATGCTACAACTCTCTTGTCTTCACTAGGATTATAACTGTACTATATTCAAAGCATATGAAAAGTACATGGTCTTCTTAGTACATGCAGCACCTGCATAAATAGCAGAGTGAGATAATAACTTGAGATTTCTAACTTGTTTTCCAGTTTTAAGGCCAGATATTCCTTCTGTTTATCTTCTGCAAATAGAAAATGCTACTAAATGGGCTATAGGTGCCATTCCTTCCTTTCATAGCATATTGCAGCAAAAAACACATCTCAGATGGAGGGTCACCAGAAGAAAATCCTAGTGGTGAATGCATATCGGGAAAAGTTTTGTGGTTTTCATTGAAAAATATGAATATAAGCAGTTCTGTGAGAATGGGTGTTAAATTTCTCCCTTGATGACGGGCTAAGTAGGCAATCTGAAGCCCAAATGATCTGCTGTCCTTTCACATCTAGAAATGTCCCTTCAAAAATAAAAAACAGCTGCATGAAGAGGAACAGAGAGGCTGAAATACTTTATACAAAGCTCCAACTCAAATGACATAGAATGGCTCATATGATTAAAATATCAGTACAGGGGCAAACATGGTTGCTTGTCCAGAAAGAGGATACAGACATCTGTTATAAGATCATGAGATTTTTGTTGAAATCCCAAGCCAGAAATATCTGCTGTGTAAGGCTTGAATTCAGTTTTGGCTCTTTTGTGGGGGTGGCAATGTTTTACAGTAGTTTTGTTGTCTTTGAGAAACTAGCCAAATTCTCTAAGGCATAGAACTTCATAAAAACAGGCAAAAAAGTTTACATAGACTTCAACTGGAAAGGAATGTTACACTTGCAGAGAGAAATAAAAAAATAAATAATTTGTTTTTTGGTGACAACCTTGGTACAGAAAGTAGAGGAAGCAACTAAAGAGGTTAGAATACAGTCTACAGCAACCCTGTCCTAAATAGGATGTGGATGAGAATATGAGAGTGGAAGAGAACTTCTGTGAACCTGAAACAAAAATATCCATGATCCTTTTGAAGGAAAGGAGAGAGAAGAGCAGAATAGAAAAGAGAATTTAAAGAGAGCAGACTTTCTTGAACTCAGGATACTAGAAGATCACATCTCATGGGAGAGAAGTCTAAAGGAATAAAGGAATTAAGCACTTTCTGATGAAAAACGCGCTATTCAGAATTTAATGATCCCAATGCAAGGAAAGAACAGCAAGTATATACTGAGAAATCATCTGGTTAAATCATATACATTGACCTCCAACATATGAAAGGGTCATACAGGAAATGAAAATTATGTGAGGTTTCTAGGATTAGTATAAAGGAATGCAAAAGTATGTGGTGACAGAAATTAAAAAGAACAAGGCACAAAAGAAGTTATAATTAAGAGGAACAACAAACCTTTTACAAGTGACCGGCTGAAAAAATGTTTTCATAAAGAACATTGCAGTTTATGACCATAGGGTTTCTACTTGAATTCTGGGAGGAATATGAGAAAGACTGAGAAACTATTCAATACTCAATTGAAAGTGAAAACCAGTAATGTAAGATGTCTTGCGCCAAACCATTTAATGCCTTTTTTTTCTCCATTATTCACTAAAGAAGTCTACTGTAATCTTGTGGATAATACAATTATTATGAAAAACAAAGGAGCATGATCTTACAGCCTAATAAAATGGACTCTAGCTTATTTAGAGCACTGACCAAAGCTATTTAAAACTGTCAGCATATAACATATATAACATATATAACTCTTATAACCTGGAGATGCTTGCTAAGGCTCTAAGAGATTAAAAAAGGACAAACGTAGTGCTAAAAGGGTAAAAAAGAAGCAGCCAGCGAATTTTACATCAGTCAATTTAACTTCAATTCCTAAAAAAATGCCAGAGCCAATAATGAACAAATAATCAAACAAGTTATATGTAAACATGTGGAAGACAACAAAGAAACAGCGCACAGGCAGAATGGATCTGTTGAGAGCAGCCCATGTTAAACCAATCTGTCTTCCTTCTGCTTTTGGCTAACAGGACTGTGAATAGAAGAGCAATAGTACATGTTCTGTATCTTGTCTTCAGCAGGGTTTCTGACAATCTTTACATGTCATACGTACATACTACGTTTTTATAAGCAAAGCAGGAAAACTTGGTATGAACACTATGATAGTGACGTCAGTGCAGAATTGTTTGGAAAGCATACTCAGACAATAGTTAACAGTAGAAGTAGTAGCAAAATAGCAAAAGTAATCAGCATGGTTGAACTGGAAGGATGTATCAACTGGGTCGAACAAGCATCTCTCCTGTGTCTCATACTGCCTGGTATTTCCGGTAGTGACTTGGGGATGGAATACAGAGTATGTTTATTCCATTTACAGATGGCAATAGGCTGGCCACAGCAAGTTGGAGGACAGAATTCAAATTCAAAATGGTCTTGGCTAGTTAGAGAATCAATCTGGAAAACTGGATGCAGTTCTCTATGGAGGAATTAGAAGTTTTTTATTTAGATGGGATTGAGCAGCTTCAACAGCTTAGAATAGAAAATAACTGTCTAGTCCTTTAGAAAAGGACCTGGGGAACAGAGTAGGTCTCCCTTGGGTGCAAAACCAGAAATATAGCTTGTAAGATATAGGAAATTATAGTGCTCAGCATCAGTAGGGTTTCACCTAGATTATTGTAGTTAGCATTTAGAATTACAATTCAGAATGAAGGTGAGTTAACTGGAGTGAGTCCAAAAGAGAACACTGAGAGCGATCAGGACCTAACACATGGTTTGTGAAGAAAGTTTGAAGAACTGGTGGTGTTTATTCTATAGGAAAAAGAGACTGAGGTGAAACATATCTTCAGATATGTCTTCTGGGCTACCCCAGAAAGAAAAGGAATCTTTTTTCTCCATATACAACATAGATAGGACAAGAAATAAGATGTTTGAAATGCAGCTAGAGAAATTCAGATAAGATATTGTTGGGGGGAATAAGTAGAAATAATGAAGCACTGGCATATGTTGTGAAGACATGATGCCAAATCTCTGTTACTGGAGTTGTTTATGTTCAGACTACCTGTGCTCAAAAATGTTACTGGTATTTCTGTCCTACATTAGGACAGGAGATAGATGTGATGAGCTTTCAAGGTCCCTTCCAGTGGCATCTTGTGTCAGAAGTTTGCCCTTCTGCCACCTTGGCTGCCCCAGTCTTGTGTATATGTCAAACACTTCAGCCAACAATGATGGCAACCAAGCACTTTTCACCAATATTCACTTTAATAAAATTTTGTAAAAAGGAAACAGGTATTCTGATTTGTATCGTACAAATGTTGGGAGGATTTTCTCGGTATCTGTTAAGTACCACATAGACCTGGGTGCAGAAACTCTTAGACATACATACAGTAGATACTTAAACCAAAAATAGCTTCCATGTTTTCACTGTAAAAGTCACCATGAGCTGAAATCCATCTTCATTTCCCATTTTCCTGTGTCTTTCTTCCACAAGCTTTTTAGAATAATGCATTGGGAGCTTCAAATTGGCTTCTAATTCAGTAAGAAATTTTTGGCTCCACCTAACAGACTTCTGAAAGTCATATCTGTAGTTCAGGTAGAAACTGCAATTTCTGTGTAAAGCATCTTCTCACCAAAGGAGACCACAAGGCCTTAGCACTGCTCTACTTACAAAATGTGAACTTGGAGTATTATTCTTATAGCCCAGCAATACGGTAGTGAGTCATAACACAGTGGATGTTGAATTGTTAATTGGAAAACTAGTTCCAGACCTCCAGTGACTTGAAAAAATCAGGATTCTTTTCTAGAAAAGAACTCCCAAATAATATACTTTTCCAGAAGTGAGGTCTCGTTTCATTTTTATTCCTGACTCCCTTTTTGTACATGAAATCTTTGTCAAATACATGTTATAAAACTATAAAATATTTTTTATTTGTTCTAAGCATGAGTATAGTTATAGAACTGGAAACTTTACACGAAATGCATTATATTCTTAGTCACAGGAGAATAGGGCTGAAGCTAAATGTTAGATATTGTGTAGGAGAAAATAAGTAAGAGTATAATGTAATCAAGGATAGATTTGATCTGCTAGAAATTGATAGAAGATAATCCATTACAGAACACAGTTAGCACATCTTATTGCCTTCTTTACAGTGTTAAATTCAAGAAGTGGTTATTTTCATGGTAATTTTAGTAAATGCCAAAGGTTTTTATTAATATAACAAATAGATGATTTAGAACTACTTATTACTAAACCTCCATGTATATTAACCTGAGTTGAGAAAGGGAATACTAAAAGACTTAGTGGGAAAAACGATTGGAAGGACTGAAGTTATGAAAAAAGCAAATTTTTCGGAAGTGAAATGTAAGCATTGCCAAGAGTTGTTAAATCACAAGATAAAAAGAATTCACACTTATTTCAAAAAGAAAATTAGTTTCTTCAGAGTCTCCACATCAAATGAATGAAGCTTTGTCTGTTGAAGTAGAAGAGAAAACATGGGTTTGATGAACTTCCAAGTGAGACATCGTCAATGTCATTGAAAGTTAGCCACAATGAAAATGTAATTCCCTACTCTAGGTCTTCCAGCAGCTCTTCAACAGCAACCTCCTTTCAGAGTATTCTCGGTTCATCTTTGAAAACCACAATATGACAGATCAATTGGCAACTGCACTTTAAAAGGGAAAAAAAAAAAAAAAAAAAGAAAAAAAAGGAAGAAAAGAAAGAAATTAAGGCAAAGGCTTGAACTTGATAGAAAGTTGCAACCCTCTTTTCTTCTAAAAACATCACCTTCAGTATAACACAAAATGAGCAATTTAAAAGTGATTGAAGCACTTTGCCCTGAATACTCTCAATCAGACAGATTTAAATCTGTGGTTTCTTATTAGATACTACAAGTGAAGAGACAGAAGAAAAAAATTAAAGGAACAACTAAAAGAATCAACTTTGACATTAAAACAGATGGTTCACTGCACATGAGAAATGATCTAATAATGGATACAAGTATCCATAGAGAAAAATGAGTTCCTGCTTAATGCTGTCGATTTTGTGTCTGAAAAGAAAAGCAAAGAATATTGTGTCCAGGTTGATATAGATGTTGCCTACTAGTTCAAAAGAAAAGCATAAAGGGGATCTTTTTCTTTGTTCTAGTGATGGTCATAAAGAGAATAAAGCTTTTTACATTAAAAATCACTTTAAACATTTGTATGGTAGGTGTTCAATATACTTCGAAAATATAATTGTGAAATAACATAGCATCTGACACCATCATATGGCACATTTTAGGAGTTCAAATACTCTCCTGCAACTGTCAGTCTCATGTTTACTTGATCAGAAGAAGAGGATTGATCCTGCATCTTCCCAACAGCATTCAGAAGAACTCCATGGAAAATTGTTGATCTGGTTTTCATTTACAATAAGATGACGGTTTGCATTGTATAAAGTGACTTAAACACAGCTGTAAGTCCCTTTTACACCATCCAAGCAGTATTATGCCTCCTTTTTGTCAAGGGAAATCAGATCTAAAAGGTCTCTATACTTTGATCAGAAATAACAAAGGCATTCAAATTTATTTTGAGCCCAAAGTGAGCTGTGGTCAAAACACAACAGACATTTCTGGTTTTGTTTTACAGAGCTCCTGCATTTACAAAAGCTGTTATGTTGTGTTCTTGGGGGATAGAAAGGTTATGGGCATACAAGTCTACTGTTGTGGTCACATTGAAAAAATGGCATGCCTAATTAACAGCTAGAAACACACAGGGAGAAAGGATAATCTTGATTGTTAGTGGGGTTTTTATTATTAGAAGTGTTTTTAGCCAGCATCACTGATTATTAATACAATTGCTGGATTTTTATCTAAATTAGGAAAAAGTAGCAAAAATGCAATAGGTGGGCTCTAAGCCCACTTTAGCTCCTTCTTTTAAAATTAACAGGCTTTGTACATAACATATATGGGAAGAAGTTATGTCACAATTTGTATAAGAGTAGTAAAATTTGGGACTAGAATCATAGTGGATAGATACTAAAAATTTGAAAGGTGTTGGTTTTGCAAAATACATACAGTTCTGTTCAGCAAGCTCAGTATGCTTCTATGGTGATTCAGATGAATTTGTTAATCTCTGAAAATCACTGTTCCTAAATATTCTGGAATGGCTTGTCAGAATCTGGCAGCCAAATCCACTGAACATTCTCTGACTCTACTAATGTTCCCTCCCTCTGATGGGTCTCCTTTCTAAAGGGACAAAAAATGGTCTGTTCCCAAAAACTCCCTGAACAGACCAGCATGGACCATGATATTTCCAGACATCGCTCTTCTGGAGTGCCATGGCACCAGAGAGGAAACTCATAAGACCTTTTTCCTTGTACATTAAAGCTGCTTCTTCCTGTGAAGAGTGAGAATGGAGAGGAGAGAAAGCAAATACCTGACATACAAAGGAATGAATAGGAAAGCACAGTCATGGATCAGATAGGGATACAAAAGTTATCAAGACATGAGAAGAGCAGCACAAGCTAGGAAAAGAAATTATTTAATTAACAGAATGTGTAATTAACCTGAGTTTCACTGTGTTTTTGCTATCATAAAATACATCTGAAATCTACTAGCAAAGTGCATCCCCTCTACCCTCTAACCTATATTGCAGTTTACTGTTATTATTGGTGATTTTGTTAGCGCAGTCAGACTCTGACAGCAGCATGTACTATGAATTTACAGATTAGAACCCTACTATGGTAGAGAACATAATAGATCCATATGATGGAATTTGCATTCACCCTTAATTAATTATTTATTCCATGAAACTGGAAGAGTAATAAGGTTGTGCTAAGATTCTAGAAGGTAAGCAGACTGACCCAAGTAATACAGATCTGTTAGCCTGTAATCAATCCACGCCAATATACTGGAAAGTTATTAAGGATTTATTAACATTTTAAATGGATAAATAAATAAGGAATGGAAATATAATTAATTTCATTCAAAGCAGATTTACAGAAAATCACTCTAGTCAAAGAAGTCTGACTGACATTTATTAATTTATGTTTACTAATTTATAGAAGCAAGAGATACAGATTCTTATAAGACAGTTGAATTGGTGCTAAAAGAAAACATTTTAATTCAGTAATGAACTCTATACAGTGTCAATAAGGCATGTGATACTCTGATTGAAGAACCTGGAATGCAAAAAGGTACTTGTCAATAGGGAGTCATCATGAATAGAGTTTACCTTGCACAAGGACTGATACTAATGCTATCAGTAGGCTGGTGGAAGTTGAGTGCTATTCAATATTTTCCTCATTATTTTAATAAATAAATGGTACTAAATATATTTGGTAAAATTTGTGAATAATACAAGAATGGGAGAAATAGTAACTACTGAATGAAGCCAGGGGTGTCTTACAGGACCACTTGGACTGTTTAAGTTGTGCCCATTCAAAGAAATTAGTCTTTCAACACTGCCAAAAGCAAGAGCATATATTTAGGGACAGAAAACATATTGTCTGTTGGTCTATAGGAAGAGGAGTTGTTTCCTGGAAAACAGTGACTCTGAAAAGACTTCAAGGTCACAGTGGACAGGTGACTCAACTTGGATTCCCACTATAATGATTTTGCAAAAAATAGGTCGTTTGAATAGGAAATGGACCGCTTGAGAGGTCATTTAAATTTTGTATATGGAATTGGCACTGGCATCCTGAATAGGTTTCTGGGGTTTGCATTTTAAAAAGAACAGTAAGCACTTTGAGTGGATAGAGAACCACAGAAATAATTCGGAGAATTGCTTTGTAGTTTGAGAACTGAAGAGCATTGTCTGCCTAGTTCATTAAAAACAAAACAAAACAAAACAAAACAAAACAAAACAAAACAAAACAAACCCAAACAAAATGGAAATTATTCATAAGTGATTTGATGACAATGTATAAATACTTTTGTGTAAAGGAAATCACAGTCTTAAGAGCTCTTCATTTTATAGAAGATAGGCATAGTACAATAGCATCCTTTTGTGCTGGAACCTGAATCCAGATAAATTTTCATTAGAAACAGAACTCAAATTTTTTAACAGTGATGGAATAAGCTACAGGGGAAGATGGAGATTATTCATTTCCTAAGATGAAGGTTTGAAAGTTTCTGTAAAGAAATATTAAAAACTTCCAAATCGAAACAGATTTTTTTTTTAATATGCATTAGTGAAAAATAAGTAGTCTTAGTAGAGAGTGAAATTTAATAGACTGTAATATGCCAGAGATCAAACTAAAGGATTTTAAAGTCTCTTCTGACCTATGAATTTATAGGAAAAAATGCATTTTACTTACAAAAAAATCTCAAAATAATTTTGAAGTTCTAAGTCATGCATTCAGAAAGGGAATAATAGAATGTAGGCTTCCTGGACAAACTTGACTCCAAACTATTTTATCTGTGCGTTATGTAATAGTCAAATTACATGTTCTTAGATGTTGGAAGTCATGTAGAAAATGGATAAGGTACAAAAGCAGGTAGAAGGCACAGTCTGGGTAGAGCAGTGGAATAGTACCATGGAAATATTATGTAATCATGCAATTACAAACTTATTCTAATGAATATGCATGAACAAAACTACTGTTTGCATTTACCAGCTTGTGAACGGTTGTCTCTGCAACATTGGTGATCCTTTAATGGGAGCAGTGAGATCAAAGAGGAACGAGACAGAGGCCAAGGCAGTCAAACAGGAAAAGAGTGTCCTAAAGGCAGATCTCTCTGAGAAGGCTATAGATTGCTTCAAAAATATTGTAGAAGAAAAATACCTTTTTTAAGGATTGTTTCTGCTTTCAGAATAATTATTTAGACCCATTTACTTCATTTATTTTGTTCTGTCATAGATTAACTTGGGACAAAACTTAAAGGCTATGCCAGATGGATCAGGTACCTGGTTTGTCCAAGCATACTATGTTGGTGGAGCAGAGCTTTATGGGAGTCTGGAGATGCTGGAATGAAAGGAAAAATATGTCATTTCTGTAAATTTTGTACATGGTTCTTCAGTCTCAGGGATGACTGAAAACTATGATTGAAGAACTGTGATACCTCTATCTTTTATTTCATATTTCTGTGGACTGAAAAGGCAGATAGAGGAAATGTCATAACTCTCTGAATAAAAAGAGAAAAAGAACTTAATTTTAGTGATTGCTCCTTGTTCACAGCTGCATATAACAGCATAGGAACAGGTTTTTCTGCCATATACTGCCTCAGGAAGAACTTCAGTGGGTTTTTCTCATGGAATAGTAATGGTAAAAAGAAAGCAATACAGAATAATAAGAAGCAGATCCAGCAAGCCAGTGAATCTATGTTCTTCTGTTTACAGACGATAAACTTGCATTTTACAAAGTATACACTTTTTTATTTGATAAAATCTCATTGCATAAAACTTAGCTGTTTTTCATTTCCCTTTGCAACACCTTTCTTCTCATCCTTCTTTCATGAAATAAGGAATTAAATCAATGTAATAGTTTTTCCTTAGTACCTCTAGTAGGAAGTACCAGTGGGAATTACACCTCGTTGTGAATGTTTTCTTGATTTCAGTGATGTTCTTCAAATATCACTGAGCCAAACAACATTTGTGGAGTTTCCTTCATAATGTTTTATATTGCGTATTTTATATTCATATTTACTGCAGACTGGCTGAAGGGAAGAAGCCAGAGAGTCATGGTCAGTGGGGCGGAGTCCAGTTGGAGGCCTGTATCTAGTGGAGTGCCTCAAAGGTCAGTACTGGGGCCTATATTATTCAATATATTCATCATTGATTTGGACAAGGGAATAGAGTGTACTATCAGCAAGTTTGCTGATGATACCAAACTGGGAGGAGTGGCTGACATGCCAGAAGTCTGTGCTGCCATCCAGAGAGACCTGGACAGGCTGGAGAGTTGGGCAGGGAAAAAATTTAATGAAATATAACAAGGGAAAGTGCATCTGGGGAAAGTCTTGCATCTGGGTAGGAAGAACCTCAGGTTCAGTATAAGTTGAGGAATGACCTATTAGAGAGCAGAGTAGGGGAAAGGGACCTGGGGATCCTGGTGGACAGCAGGATGAACATAAGCCAGCACTGTGCCCTTGTGGCCAAGAGTGCCAATGGCATCCTGGGGTGTATTAGAAGGGGGGTGGTTAGTAGGTCGAGAGAGGTTCTCCTGCCCCTCTACTCTGCCCTGGTGAGACCACACCTGGAATATTGTGTCCAGTTCTGGGCCCCTCAGTTCAAGAAGGACAGGGAACTGCTGGAGAGAGTCCAGTGCAGGGCAACAAAGATGATGAAGGGAGTGGAGCATCTCCCTTAAGAGGAAAGGCTGAGGGAGCTGTGTCTCTTTAGTTTGGAGGAGAGGAGACTGAGAGGTGACCAAATTAATGTTTACAGATTTATAAAGGGTAAGTGTCATGAGGATGGAGCCAGGTTCTTCTTGGTGACAACCAATGATAGGATAGGACAAGGGGTAATGGGTTCAAACTGGAACACAAAAGGTTACACTTAAATTTGAGAAGAAACTTCTTCTCAGTAAGGGTGACAGAGCACTGGAACAGGCTGCCCAGGGGAGTTGTGGAGTCTCCTTCACTGGAGACATTCAAAACCCACCTGGATGCCTTCCTGTGTAACCTCATCCAGGTGTTCCTGCTCCGGCAGGGGGATTGGACTAGATGATCTTTTGAGGTCCCTTCCAATCACTAACATTCTGTAATTCTGTGATTCTGTAATCCGTTTCTTACATCACGTTAACCATAGTTTATAGACATGCACTTCCATTAGTTTGTATTTAAGTACAAAAAGAGGTTTTATAAGGAAGAAGTGGAGTTTTTCTTATTTGAGAATTAGATGGAGAATAAGTATAATGATATCCAAAGGAAAAGGATAGTGTACCCAATGGGAAAAATTACAGGGTAATAGAAATTACTGTCACTGGTGTGGAAGAATATAGAAAATAAAGACTTCTTACCCTAAGAAAACAGGAAACCTGTATTATGTGCCAGAAGGAACTGGTACATGAAATTGCAACTCTGCTAGCAAGGATTTTCAATTAATCTTCCAATTCTGGGAAGATACCATGTGATTGGCGAGTATCAAAAGTTGTTTGTTTTTAGAAAGAGGATTGGTGCTTTGACTTTGATGTTGTGGAACATCTTAGAAAAAGTTTGAAAGGAAGGAATAATCAAGATCAGGTAAATGGAAAATGTGATAAAAATCTGAGATGGTTTTATCAAAAGTAGATCATGTCAGACAAGCCTCATCTTTCTTTTATAAGATAAGGGATTTCTTTAAAAAGGGCAATGCAGTGGACTTAATACATCTGGGTCTAAGCAAAACATTTGAAACAGCATTCATGAAAATCATTATTTAAGCAGTAGAGGACAGAAATTGGAATTAAAAACTGGCTAAACACTTACAATGGGGTATTTTGAAAGATTGTAAAAATGTAGGGAATTTATTTATGTTACTTTTCGAAGATTCATCTTGGTACTGATTCTGTTTAATATTTCACATTAGTAATCTTAGTGCAAAACCCAGTTTATGCTCATGAAATTTGCAGATACAGAGGGCTAGGAGGTATTACTAATACTAAGAAGAATCTGCCTATAAGATAGGAAGAATGAGATGACTGTCAATAGGAATCATCACAGTGAGAAAAAATTTAAGTGCTGTGAGCTGGAGGCTCATTGGTCAGCAGCAGTGCAGGAAGTTCAACCTTTGTGTTTGTTAAGATAAACACACTAATAGTATTTTTCAGCCACAAAGAAAGCCGCTGTAAATGTCAAAACCGCATTTTCTGTAGGTATTGGAAAATATTGATACAATTAGGATAAAATACTGCTAGGATCTCATCTGGACTACTGCTATCAGTCTGACCATCTGTACTGGGAAAAGGTGAATTTAAACTGGAACAAACACAGAAAAGATCTCCAAGGGCCATTAACAGAATGGTAAAAAAGTCTTTTGAAAGGAGATTAAAAGAATGTGGCTTGGTTTGGCTGACCAAGGTGAAGATTCAAAGAGGATATGATTACTTTCTAGAAATACATTTGGGGGTAAATACCAAGTAGGGAGAAGAACAATTAAAGTCAAAAGATAAGATCAAATGGATGTGAATTAATCAATAATACATTTAGACAGGAAGTTAAAAGAAGTTCTCTAGCCATCAGAGAACTGAACTTCTGGAACTGTCTTCCAGACAGAGTAGTGAGTACAAGGAATCTCAATGGCTTAAAAGGTGAGGCTTGATAAATTAAGGGCAGGCTAGGGATGGTCATGGAGTTGGAAAGTAAACCTTGTGAAATGAGGCTTTGTGCATTTGTTTTGCTGTCATTCTTGTAAGAGCACTAAAGAAAGATTTGCTTTCTGTGTACAGTTGTGTTAGCAAATGTTTCATGCCATGTGTTTTGTTTGCTGTAAAACTAGGAAGTGGAAGAGAGTTAAGCCAGAAAAGTTGGCAGTGAGATCCAGTGGCACAGATAAAAGCGAAAGCTAAGCAGTGACATGGTTTCTGTCTTCTGGATACTAGGCATGTCCATGAAAGCAAAACGATTGCCCTTTCAAGGATGTGTTTTGATATGGGATCCAAGGGTTTCTTTCTATGGCTGATATGTGCAAGGACAAAAGATTGAGCCAACCCAGACCCACTCTTTAGATGAAGTTCTTCATCTCTTGCTGGATCATGCGCTTTCATTAGTAATTGTTGTATTTAATTGTTGTGTTTAATTAATATATCACATGCTTCAGAGTTTCCATTCATTGCCTGAAGAGGAGAAAAAAAACCTTATTGTTGTCTTCTCTGCTTTTTGGTAGTGTAATTTCACTTTTGAAATGTTTTTCACTCTCCTTTCTTTCTCTGATGAGATCGGCCATAGCTTTCATGGGATTACAAATTTGGCACCCTGTTTTCAGCTCAGAAAATTTTTTTTAGTGGTCAAGTTGGCAAAGATCTTTTTGGGGGTGTAGAATGGGGCTGGAGGTTTCCTGTCCCTCTGGTTTGTGTAAAGTCGTTCACTTTAGGATTGTTTAAGTTCATTTCACCTGTCATTTTAAGGGCCTAAGACATTACAGATTTCTTTGCTACCTTTCTGTGACACTATAGGCTTTGAGCAACAGAAGTACCTTTGTACTGTTGAAAGGTAGTGCAGAGTGACATTTGGAAGATGGAAATTAAAGTGTACGTCTTCTTGTGGACCCTGTTGGTTTTCTATATTGTCTTTCTCATTTCTGTGTGCCAGGATTGAACTGATTAATGATATTGATGCTAGAGCTGATTCAGAAAGTACTGTTTTATTGATGAAGTATAAACCTGAGTTCTTTGTTGTTTGATTTTATTAAAGATCAGTAGCATCTCTCTCAAGAATTGAGGTGCCAGGTACAGCTTTGTGATTAGTTTCCAGCTGACTGACTACATTCCATCTGAAATCTCAACTAGGCATGAAACACTTCATCACTTCCTGAACTGCTATGCAGAACTGTTGTGTGCTTTCCTGCATTGGAGAGTTTGGATGCATTTAAATTATGGGACAGTTTAAATTTATAATCATCATCATGCTATCTTGCAGAGAGCCGTTTCTAAGACACATTGTACTGAGACATTAACATTTGTCATCTTACGTTGTTATTAAATTTTTATGACTGGTATTTATACTTCTTTACTATTAAATATGAGATAAAGTACAAAAGCATTCCCTATCTTAAAAGGGATTGAAATTATAAAACCCCAGACCAGACAAATAAATAGTAAAGGAAAGCATGAAGTAATTCACATGGTAATTCAAGACAAATGAGTATTTTTACCTCCAGAAAAGAAAAAGGAACCCTAAATGGAAAGTGTAAGGAAGAGTTTTAAAGACATATGGGATATTCTAATGGAAAAAAAATAGTATTACCTTCTATCCATTCTTAAGCTTTTACAAAGTTCCTGAAATAGCTGAGCTGCTAATAAAATATTCAGTCTACTTTTAAAAATCTGAAGTTACCATGATGTTTCAAATATTTGCATAGAGGTAAATGTTATACCTATTTATAAATGCTGCTGGGAAGCATACTGAATTTACAAACTAAATGCAATGAAACACATTCATTTATCAGGGACTTTATTTTCAAGTAGCTGCACTGGAGACTGGCATTCAGAACAAATATCTTTCTTATCTAAGAAAGAAATCTGTGAAATTGTAAGTTATTTAAACAATCTTAAAGGTAGGTTAATCAAATTTATTTGAAAGAGATTATTTTTGTCCGGTTATCAAGTTTGAGACATTTTTAGGCTCCTTGGATCCTGCCAAATATGGCAGATCCGTTCCCAGTGTTTGTTATTCCAGGGCACAGAAATTGCCCTTGTGCCATCGAGAGAAATGCTATGGGGCATGGTGTTCAAAGTCTTTCCTTTAGTGCAGCAATGAGAATGATGCATATAGACACGCATATGGAAATGCAGACAGAGACGTAGACACAGAGTTCTTGTTAGCAGTGAGAGCAGAGCCAGGCAGAGCTGAGCCGAGCTGAGCCTTCTTTAATTAGCCTTGCTCAATTTATAGCTTTACAGATACAGGCCTGGACCAAGAGGTTAAACAGGGTGTTTTTTTCAAAAAATGTTTTTCCAAACACACAGGCCCAGGTCCAACATTCACATGTCATACATATGGGGGTGGCGTTCTGACCCAAGATATCATTCTCACTGACCTGGACTATCACTCCTTACACTCATACTTCTGTATAACCTGTCCAAGGCCCTTTATGTTTTGACTAATTGCTGTAATTTAATCAAGTTAGTATTATTTGTCCAGATGGTCATGTTAGTACTGATCTTCCTTTATCATCCAGGTGGCTGGAACTGCACCTCCTGTTATGCCCACACTAAGAGGTCCAGAAGTGACACAGTTCTTAACCTGAGAACTTAGTCTTTCAACCCGTTCCACTAAAACCTAAAAAACTAAACCATGTCCTAAAAGTTCATGTAGGTTTGGCCAGTAGAGCATCTCTTCATGTAATCTTTTAGAGGAAGGATTCTCTTATAAAGCGAGACTAGAAAATGCTATAGGAAAACCATTGTAGCCTCCTTGGCTTCTAGGATTTTTTCAGTTTCTTCTTCCCTTCCACAGGAGGAATGTACCTCCTTCCACCTCTGCTTTCTTATTTTATAGCCTCCCCTACTAAGAAGAGAGATTTCAAGAGAGTCACAGCTGTTAGCTCAAGCAGTGTGCAGGAGCTACTTTCCTGTTTTCACACAGCAGGAGAATTTAAATACAGAGTGAACCAGGAAGGGGTTTATGTGTGTTATCCCTGACACAGAACTGTTAAGTGTGTTCCAGTGGGCAAAAGTTGAGAGTTTGTCAGTTGAAGTGAAGGAGAGAAACTCCTGTAGTATAAGCAAAGAAAGCAAGAGAAAGTGCTCCAACAGTAAATGGATCTGTTTAGTCAACAACCTTGGGTTCTATCTCAAGGATAAAAGCTGCTTGCATCTAGACTGACTGATCATTCACATATAGCAATGTGCCACGTAAGCTTGCATGACCAGGATACCATCAGTTGGCGTCTTTGGAGGTGCTTATGAAGGAAATGTTAAATAATCAAACAGTTACTGATGCCTTAACATCTTTAGGAAGTGTTTTCTCTGGACTAAATGAGAGTCCAGGAAAATGAGTCCTTTGTGTAAGGGAAGTCAGAGTTCAAAGATAACTTCATATCACTGAATTTCTGAAATCTATAGATCACATCTTGCTGTCATAAACCTCTCCGAGTAAAGGAGCTGGTTTGAATTCCACTTTATAAAAATCATATTTAAGCAAGAGAACACCTTTGAAGCCATTGCTGATAGTTTAGATAGCTCTGGAGTTCACCTTCTGACTTTGATTTTCTTCCAGGCGTTTGATAGCATAGAAACATTGTTTCCATGCCCGTCAGTGTGTAGGAATTCAAACATCACTCTCAGGGGAATACTTCAGGTGGTTTCAGAGTGGCTTGTGGCATGCCTTGTACGTGCACTTATATCCAAGTATGCTCCCCTTGTAAGTGACCACTTAAAACTTTTTTATTTTTCCTTAGACACAGAAAGAGGGGGGCAAGGGTTTTGACATGGGGAAAAAAAGAAGCTAGGCAAGATCTTTGTTTTGTCTGCCAGCTATGTAGACTTAAATTTGATCATTCTGTACAAAGCCTTAAAAGGTGGTATTAAGTGTCCCTGCTAAAAAAAAAAGTGGAGGAGTACAGAGAATTAGTTAGGTGGCATTGAAATTGAACTGCTGGTGCTGGATGCCAGTTGTGGGTTGGTTGGTCCATTGATTTTCTTTAAAAATAATAATAAAAAAAAAAAAAGGAGTCAGATATGTGGGAAAGAAAAAGTAGCATAGGGGATGAGTATGACTTTCATTTATGTCATAGCCATACAGGGTAACTTCTGGAAAGTAGCAGGTTCAGCATTCTTCTTAGACACTTAAAGACTCTTCCTAGTTTTGGTTTGTTTAAGGCACTACTTTCTGGACACTGGCTCACAGAGAATTGTGCAAATTGAGCGTTGTTGTGGCTGCCTGCATCAAGCCTTTGTTAGACAGAGAGCAAACATAAGGAAGATAGGAAAGACCAGAAAAGAATTTGTGAGAGAGCTGGGCACACCACTATTTTGAGGAAGAAAATGTTAATAGGAATCTTAAGTTCATATTCTAGAGATTAAAGATTCATCTAAATGTGATGGTATAGATATCATCCAGTACTGTCTCCTTGCCCAACAGTTTGTGTAGCTTTTTTAGAGACAATTTTTAAAAAGCCCTAAAGGCGAGATAATAGATAAACTGGGTGGGAGAGGAGGGGCAGGAATGCATAGCAATTCCAATGATGAAACTTGTTCCTTTCCCTGTCTCTTGAGTTGTTCAGTCTGACAACCTTCCGGTCCACAAACCTAAAAATATTGCCAAATAGCTGCAGAAAAATAATTTCCAGAAAAGGGTGGCATCTGATTTATTTCCTGCATCCTACCCTGTCTTGTGGTTTTGGCTGCAAGACTGTAAGTCTAAAACTGAGAGAAGTGTCATTGGCCCCTAGAGACAGTGTCCAAACAATTGAACATGTTTGGAGGAAAGGTTTATTCTTTGGCGCTCTCAATACTTGTCGCTGCCAATTATTGAGTAGTTATGGCCAGACACAGATTCACTGTGGTTCATGGCTGGCTCTTGGGTTCAGAAGTATCTGGAATTGTTCAAGGAAGGGTAAGGAGGTGTCCAAACATTTCCTCAAGGTTTCTTTGATATTTTGTGCTGCTGGCGGTCTTTAGGCATGATGGTTTCTCTCTGGAGACATTACTGACTCATATCTCAGAGATTGGGCTAGTATAGGAACTTAAATAGAGAGATGAGTTTTCCTTTTCTGTTCATCTGAGAAACTGGACTCACTTAGATCTCTTCAACTCAAGGCAGGCAAGGTTTTGGAAGAGCTAAAAGCCACAGAGGTCATAGCCAGTTTTCAGAGTGTGACTAAAACTCTGCTTTTGCAGAAAATCTTTTCAGTTCTGTAAGTGACAGGAGTTAGCAGTCCTCTTCTAGGAACTGGCTACCTGCAAATATGACAAGAATCTGCCAGTCCTAATGGAAGGAGAACACAAAAAAAACCCAACACCCCTCTTGCCATTCTCTCTCTTCCACCCCCTTCAAAAAGAAATAAAAATTGCCCCTGAAATCCAAAGTTAAAGGCAAAGTTGAATGTAGATATCACTTACGAATATGACTTAAAGCCAAAGAGGATATGTTTTGATTTCTCTTCTTATGATGATTCTTTTTCTTGCCTTTTATTTGGGTCATTGGTTTGGAAAGGGTGGTGATTCTCACTAGAAACAGAACCAAAGCCTATAAGTCTTGTTCCCTTCTGCTCCTGGTATCTTGCTCACAAAAAAAAACCAACCTTGAAGAGTATTGCTTGGCCATGGTGAAAATGTGAATCATAGAAGACATTGTCAGGAGAAAGAGTTTCCATTTCTGTATTCTTTTTTGAAACATAAACACACACACACCCCATACCAGATTTGAATCTCTGCAATTTGGACTAATATCTCAGTAGAAGGAAATTCTACATGCTTTACTAGAGGAGAGTAATCCATTCTTTCAACATTCAGGATGGATTTGGGTCTCTAGGCCTTTGAACCACTTCCCTCTCAGGAAGACAAGAACATACATCATGTTCTTGGTGGGCTGTGACCATTGCCTTTCAAATTGCTACCCTTCAGATCTTCATTAGTCCTTAGGCTATTGTTAAAGGCTTGGCAATAGTTTTATCTTTGTTGTTAATGTCTGCAGGTGCATTAGTTATCTCGAGAACTTACTAATTAGAAATCATTTTTACAGCAGGGTAGTTCATGCCTTTTGGAAAACTTATGAGCTAAAGAATTTGTGTCAAAATAAGACTTTATTTTGCCCCATTTCAGGTTCTTCCCTTAACAGAGGCCACCTGGGGTCTCAAAACGGCTCTAGTTTGCATGTGCTTGGAGAACTTCTAAAATTTAATGCAGGCAGATCAACCTGTATCCACAACAGAATACCCAGATTATATTATTTTGTTAATTTTATAATGAAGAATGGTATGCATTTGGGATATGGTGTGTACCAGAACAAGAGAGTTAAAAGTACAAAAGAAGCCTTTGAAGATTGGACTCAGTGCATTTTCCATGAACACATGAAAGACTTGATCCACTACTGACCAAATATACTGTGATGGAGATGCCCTTATTTTAGCCTGCTTAGAAAATCACAGTTGGTAAGGAGTATCCAGTCCAAAAAACAGAGCAACTCTTAAATGTTTCTCTGGATAAAAATGCTAACACAGAGAAAACTTTGCAATCAGTACACTATGGCCTAACATTTACTTTTTCCAGCTCCCTTTTCGGGCAGCCAGGCTGTAACGCTCCTTTGTGCACCAGTCCAAAGTTATGATAGCATCAGTTTCATGGTGAAATGTGCTCATTCTCATGGAGTTTTTCCCCTTAAAGAAGGAAAACTGAGGGCATATGATCCTGAGCTTTAGAAATAAAGCATTATCCAGACAGCATCTCTGGTTCCAGAGCAGTCCATTTGCTACGCTTACACCCAGAATTGTCCCTAGAAATCGTGAGGTCTACAGCATCTTTGCAGCAAAGGTGGGAGGAAGGTTCTACCCTAGCTCTAGTTTGTCAACAGCTCATCAAAAGAGAGGTATTTCTTCTAGATCTATGGTAAACATGCACTTTAAAAGAGCTCTTCCATATGCCTTGCTGGAAAGAAAAAAAATGGCTTTTTCTTCAAGAGAATCCTTGAATCCCAAGCTGCTTCTGCTTGCAAATCAGAGCAGCTAGAGCTGCTTCTGCAGGAGGAAGAGACAGATACAATTGAAATGAAACATAAATAATCAAGATCTCTCACTTCCTTTTCTCAGGTTCTGAACAATAAAACAAACTTGCTCTTAGACAACGAAATAGTACAGCATTTGCCAGCAGTGCCTTACCTCTCCACAGGTGCATTCTCTGCTCATCCCAAACGTCAGCCTTGACTTCCCCTAGTCTGAGCTTTTTTGCACAGAAATCTCACAGGAAAGTAACAGCTGCCTGATGTTGTCAGTCTTCCCATCAGCTTTCTTTTGGTTCAGATTATGAAGGGGTACTGTAGAGAAAAGGGTACCTTCACTAATCATTAATCTCAGGCAAAGCTTCAGACAAAGCTATTAAAGTTATTAAAGTCACAGATATGAGGTAATACTTTTATGAATTAGGTACTGATTAGAAGGCAAAACTGTTAGATTTTCCACATCACAAAAGGTTAATAGTGGGGTGCTGCAAGGTATAGTACTAACTACTGCTATTGTGTGTAATATATTGAGCAGTTATCTATGAAAAGGCGGTGAACAATGAGATGGCAAATATTGCAGATGACATGAAAGCAAATCAGTAGCTGGAATTCAGATCCATACCCAGCTCTCCTAAGAAATCTCCCTGATCTATTGCATTTTTTATCACAGCAGATTCTTTTAGTCCTTTTCACTGTATTCATGAATGTAACTTGCACAATACAATATCCCAGCAACCTTATGCTTTCCATTCTGCTGAGTGAGGTTTATAGCTTTTCATTTTCATTCGCAGCCTTGGGCTGACTTGAAAGACTGGATCCATGTCCCAGCCTGCAGACTGGAAGCACTTAATTAGTATGCAGGGCAGGTACTGTGGGAGGCTGTCTCTATGCGACAGCTCTCAATCCACTACTCTGATTATTATGGCTCAAGGAAAGAGAGTGCAAGGGAAATGGAAAAAAAATAGTGAAAGAAAAAAAACTACTGCCTTTTCAAATTAAAATATATAGACATCTCAGTATAAAGTATTGGGAAATATCACCCAAGATAATGTATCTGCCTCTGTATTAGTAGCGAGTCATTCCCTCAGTAAGTTTAAAGGCAAGTATCTGCTAAAGATGGTCACAAGGGAAGAAGCCGAACATCAAATACTAATTACCTGTTGAATTTATTACTTCTGGAATTTTTAAGGAGGAGCTGTGGCTTTAATACGAACAGCATCATAGCATTAAGTAATAATTCACTTTACTGCTAATTTTCTTGTTTTCTGCTTGGGCAGATGGTTCCCTATCAAGACTGTAAAGCTAAGTCCATTGTAAATATGTGCACTTGCTCATAGAGGAAAGGACAAGAAAGATAGGGAAATGTGAGATATTATGATGATTTATCTGTTTTGTTTTACCAAGATATGAAACTATGGGGAAAAATACTGTATTTGGCTGTTGTCGTTCATCCTGAAGGATAGAAAAATGTTTCACAGATAATCAGGTCCTCTCCCTTTTTCTTTTTCCAGTTATATTAATAAATATGCCAGGTGGCTGCTTGTTCATGGCCAAAATACTGCCACTTCTGAGTAGGAATATCGTGGCTGTTTAACAGTGGATGGTTATACTACACAGTAGCTTTAGGACTGAAAATTGCATAAGGAATCATAATTTATTTCTTTTTAAAACGAGATTATAGAAGTCATTTTTTATATGTTGGTTACCTTACCTTGTGCTAGAGCTCTTGCCTTTCCTTCTAAGCCAGTGGTGAGGGAACTTACCAACGAAATTGGACCTTGGGGTCCTGAGTTTAGTTTGCTTAAGGAGGTTCAATTATGCCATCTTCTTCTTCCCTAGGAGCCTGCCCTAACTGTTGGCAGACTGGTAGGAGGTAGAGGCAGCGTTTTTCTTCCTGCTGGCTCTGTGCCTTCATGCTGAAAGGAGCCCAAGATATATGGTTCCAGAAGAATGGCAGACAAGAAGGGGCATGACTCTGCTAGTCTGGTACTCAGAGTTCTCACCTTGAAGATGGGATTCCTGGGTTCAACAGCATTTCACATTTCTCTCCTTTTATGCATCTTTGTGCAGCTCACCACTCACCGTTTTCAATTGTCTTATTGGGATATTTAATTTTCTCCTGGCACAGCATAGAAAGTGAAGGTGCCTGATCTTCTTTGAGGGTCAGGCACCTAAAATGAGCTGTTACAGTACATACATTTTTATTAGTAGCTTATGTGCCCCTTTTATTAGAAGCAGAACCCAGGATTTTATTATTGTGAAGTTTACTGAGATATTCAATGAACAGCTACTTCTCTTCAATCATGAGTAAGTTGAAAACAACATTGAAGAAATGATGAAGTCAAACTTCAGATGACCAATTCAAGATCAATTGTGACATCACTAAAGAGGAACATTTCCAAGCTTCAGGTGGTGCTGGGCTTTACTGTTCATCAATCATACATAATCCATAATTATCAGTTTAATTATTTGTATGCAGACTTATGTAAAATCAATAATCACCACTGTAAGTGAAAGCTATAATTCCATCAAGGAGAAGTGACACCAAGAATGGTGGAAATGAAGCCCATCACTACAAGTCAGAGCTGGAATTTCCTGGGTTTAAGCTGCTCTTTGTGTTTAATCTAGCATCTGCATTTTTTTCTATTGTCAATTTCAGTTTATTTCACAGTCCACTTTCTGTTTCGGGATGGAGCTTATTATTTGCATATCGCAATAATTATAATGCAGTGGGACCAAAACACGCTGTGACCTGACACTAAGGGGACAGAAAGGTTCTTTTAGGGATCCTTGACAGAATAATGACAGCATTAAGTTGTAGTTACAATTAAAGCTTTATTTTCTTAACAGGATATAATGATTAGCATAGCACAGAATTTATGATTAGAACTGCACAGGATTTCTACAAGGAGAATCAATGCAATACAATTTATAAGTAGTGTAATACAGTACTTATAATACAATTTATGATTTATAATCACCAAGACACTAACTTAACTTATGGTTTCTAATCACCTAGACCCTCTGCAGATCAGGTATTAATACGTGGTTTGCTATATCAATAGAACAATCATAATCTAGACTGAAAAATCATATAAAGACTATGAGTCAGTCAGTCCTCAGAGAAAGCAGATAATGCTAGAGGCATCCCTGGCCATTGGAAGGTCACAGGTCTCACTGTGCAGCTCTGGTCCAAGTTTCCCACTTAAGACTTGTAACTGATTTTACAGACAGTGCTTTGTGTGCTGTTCTGTGATGAGACCATCAACACCACCTGGCTGGCTGGGTGCCTGCAACCTTCAAAGCCGGTAAGGCAGTGAGTGACTGGCCTGGCACCGAGGAACCTTGAGGCCAGCAGAGAGGGGAAGAAGACTTCCGTTTGGTGTGTCTGATTGGTTCATGGGACCTTCAGGGACCTTCAGATGGTACCAGTCACACACTCCTAGAAACATGCAGTCATTTTCTGTCTCTTTGAGATAAGCACAGACAAGACAAGAGGCCTAAATTCACCCATCATGAAGCACCTTCAATGATGATATCCACATCACTCATGAAACTAGGCTTTATTTTTCAAAATATTTACATGGTATATGAATGGCTGATAGAACATCAATGTCATTGCCCTCATTTTTAGGCTGCAGAGTCTTTTTCAGCACAACAATTAAGTATGTGTCCTCTGCTAAGTACAGGGTAATGCAGCTGATTTCCTGGGACCTGCTTGTACCCACAAGTTTAACCATATTGCTCATGTTGTGCTCTATGTGAACAACAAGAAAAGAATTAATTAAGATTTCATGGCAGTGTGAATTTTAGCATTTTAAATTTTGGAGTGTTTCACTTTGCAGCCATAATATTCTTTTACTATAATCTCTTTATGTGTAATTTTCTATGTCGATTCCATCATGTGGAACCATATTAAGCCTCATATGGATCATTACTAGAGCTGGAACGTAGATATGCTTGTACAGACCTCTACCATTTGAGCTAACTGACCTTAACAACAGGCAGCTATCCTTTATATGAACCAGCTTCTCAAAGCAAAATGAGACAAACGCTTTGCAAAGGGATTTCTTGGCTATTTGCTGACAGTAGAGGAACGATGGGACTCAGGAGGCCTTGTCCTAGTACTGTATGTGTGCTAATGGGTACAGACCCTCTGCTCAAACTCTCTTCAGTTTGTCTCCTGTATTTGGAAAGAAACTCCATGTCAGCTCAGCTCAGCTCAGCCTGCAGTAGGATGTGCTCAGTATGGATGGAATAATCAACAAATTTACTTCGTAGCCTCTCATATGTACTGAGTGCACACAGCTAGCCATTGCAGACCTTATTATGTCAGGTTGTTTTCCACCTTATCAGCATGAATTACCTAGGGAAGAAAGGAAAGTTTCTCTACCAAGGCTGCCCTAGAATTTGGTCTGCGGTTCTGAAGCACCAAACCTTCTGAAAACAAGAGCAGGATTCTTTATCATTGACAAAACAGTAGATATTTCTATCAGTTGTTAATCAGAAAATAGAGAGATGTCCATGCTGACATTGTACAAAGTATCAGCCTGAGGCAGGCAGAACATAAAATTTAAATTCAAATTATTAGAGTTTGGCATTTACAAGTAACTAAACCATGGCCATGTCAAGTGTTAGGTAACTATCACTCTGTTGTACCAGCTCTTGACAAATTAAAAACCTTCCCAGTAACATCTGAAAACTTAATAAGGGAAATACATGTAGATATATGTGACTCGGCACAACTGATTAGAAGCAACCCTGACACGGATCAGATTTGTTTCACTGTCAATATTTAGGAAAATCAATAAACAACCTAAATATCCTAGTTGTTTAAAAATAATGTTGTAAAGGGCTTTTGGATGCAGTATCATAGATTTTATTAGCCAGGGCATTCAAAACACAAAAATTTATCTTGATCATCTCCTTTCAGCATTTTTAGTCACTATCAACTATGGAGTTGTGAAGACCTTGGTATGAAAGACAGGCCCATAACAAAACAATTTACTTATTTTGATAGTTGGCTGGAAACAAACCCACATATGCCAAATATAAAATTGAATAATTTTATCTTGCAATTCCCATCAGTTTTTGTTTTCTGTAATTTACTAGCATTCATGTAGGGCTGTTGATCATTAAGTGTTTTATTGTCAATTAATTCAAAGACAGTTTAATAACTGAATTTTAAAAATAGATATAACTACAGCCCCTTTTTCTGTATAAAGCTAGTTGGAATCTCTGTTGCAGTATACAGTATTATTACCCATATTAGGTAGGATTTTTAAAATTCCAACTTTTGAACAAAATATGTAACTTGTGTTGTCTTAGAACAAAAGTTCTAATTTAATACAGTTAGCCAATATTGCCACTAAGCTATTTAGAAATAGAATTGATTTTCTGACTGTATCAACACTGGACTATTTCAATCTGAAATTGATGATCTGCCAGTTAGTGTGATAGTAGTTTGAAGAGGAAAATCTGGACATTTATTGATATTATTGAGAAGTACTGGGCTTTACCTGAGACCTTTCCTTATAGTTTACCTGACACAGGTAACAGCATAGTTTACCTGACTATGCTAAAACTAGAGATGTCCTGTTCTATTTTCTGTGTATCTCTATACCATGCACCCCTATTTCACACTGGTGTCCTCATCCCTTATTCATCTCTACAGAATACATGCTTTATTTATGCCAAGGTTTTCTACCAGAGGGGAAACTAAATAGATCTTTGGGCGGGAAAAACTTGCTTTGGTTTTTAGGCAAATGGTACAGATCTAACCTGTGCTAGACCTAATCACACTCCAGGTGCCCAGAGATACCCTGACAACCATTTTGGCCTTGCTAGTCCAGATGCTTCCCAGGAAACTTGGCATCTTGCTGGTGGACAGTGAGAAGCAGAAATTGATGAGTGAAGAGTCGGCAAAATGTACAGGTATTTAGGTCCCTTTTCATCATGTTAAGATCTTTCCACATGACCCCCTAACCTGCTGTATTCTTATTAGTGCCCACACCCCCAGTTGCTTTGTTTGCTGAGAATAAATAATTTATTTCTTTCTTTGGGCTTTTTTGAAAAATCATAGAATCATAGTATGCTAGGGATTGGAAGGGACCTCAAAAGATCATCTAGTCCAATCCCCCTGCCGGAGCAGGAACACCTGGATGAGGCTACACAGGAAGGCATCCAGGTGGGTTTTGAATGTCTCCAGCGAAGGAGACTCCACAACTCCCCTGGGCAGCCTGTTCCAGTGCTCTGTCACCCTTACTGAGAAGAAGTTTCTTCTCAAGTTTAAGTGGAACCTCTTATGTTCCAGTTTAAACCCATTACCCCTTGTCCTACCATTGTTTGTCACCAAGAAGAGCCTGGCTCCATCCTCGTGACACTCACCCTTTGTATATCTATAAACATTAATTTGGTCACCCCTCAGTCTCCTCTTCTCCAAACTAAAGAGACCCAGCTCCCTCAGCCTTTCCTCATAAGGAAGATGCTCCATTCTCTTTGTTGCCCTACGCTGGACTCTCTCCAGCAGTTCCCTGTCCTTCTTGAACTGAGGGGCCCAGAACTGGACACAATATTCCAGGTGTGGTCTCGCCAGTGCAGAATAGAGAGGAAGGAGAACCTCTCTCAACCTACTAACCACCCCCCTTCTAATACACCCCAGGATGCCATTGGCCCTCTTGGCCACAAGGGCACAGTGCTGGCTCACGGTCATCCTGCTGTCCACCAGGATCCCCAGGTCCCTTTCCCCTACACTGCTCTCTAATGGATCATTCCCCAACTTACACTGGAACCTGGGGTTGTTCCTGCCCAGATGCAAGACTCTACATTTGCCCTTGTTATATTTCATTAAATTTTCCCCGCCCAGCTCTCTACCCTGTCCAAGTCCAGCTGGATGGCAGCACAGCCTTCTGGCGTGTCAACCACTCCTCCCAGCTTGGTATCATCAGCAAACTTGCTGATAGTACACTCTATTCCCTCATCCAGGTCATTGATGAATATATTGAACAGTACTGGCCCCAGCACCGACCCTTGAGGCACTCCACTAGATACAGGCCTCCAACTGGACTCTGTCCCATTGACGACTCTCTGGCTTCTTTCCTTCAGCCAGTTTGCAGTCCACCTCACTACCCGATCAGCCAGGCCACACTTCCTCAGTTTAGCTATGAGAATGCTGTGGGAGACTGTGTCAAATGTTAGTTGTAAAATGGGTAGTGCACTACAATGACGTGCCCTTTTATATTTTTCTGAATTTTTAGCTGCTGACACTTTCTTCATGTCTTGTTCCCCTCACCTTCCTAGGCCTTCATATGCATGCTGAAGTGGGCATCCTGTGTAGAGGGAGAAACCCTGGTCCCGAATGCGCAGTGTGGAAAGAGGATGTGCAATGAGCACTGGGGACAGGCCTAAGGGAACAGTGTGCCCCGAGAGGGGCTCTATATTCACAGGAGAGAAGCTTTTCTGGCAGAGTAGGAGGGAGCTTGTACCAAATCCACATAACCCAATGACTGGAAAATCATACTAACTAGCCTTTGGCTTCCTTTTAGGGGCTTAAGCCCATGGACATTCCTGGGGAATGAGACATCAGTCATAAGGGGCTGAAGGGTCAGGTCATGAGGGAAGAGGGCAGAAAAAAGAGTGGCTGAGAGAGACAGGGAAGAGAAATGGCCACTGGTAATTGCTGTTTACCCACATGCTTGCCCCTTGTGAGCATGCTGTGGGTTCTGCTGCAGAATAAACTCTGATGGCTTCCACAGACTTGTCTCCTCCTCAATAAGTCAATCTCACTGCCTACACTGGTGTCAGCTTTTGAGAAGTTGCTATGAAGGGCTCTGTTTGCAGCATCCATTCTGGAAGGAAAGGCTATCATGGGTCCCAGTAAAAGCTTTGGAAGACATGGTAGCCTTGATGAGTTGATTGAAAGCTCATTCATTTATCCTTTGTCCATCAGGAGTTCGGTGCTTGATGAAATGCTCATGTTTGCCTTCCTGTCTGATAGGACAGCATGAGCAGGAGAGCACAAGACATGCAGCACTGATCAAAATGCAATCAGTGTCCTAATCCAGAAAATACAGGAAACGTATGTTCAGTAGGTACACTCTGTCATGATGTCCTTGTATTCTTCCTTGTACTCAGCAAGGCCCTGTAGGCCAGGAAGTGAAATCTCTTCCGAATAACTTTGTCAAAGGCCCCTGTACCAGGCACAAATAGCTAATTTCTTGGCCACGTTCTCTCTATTTGAGCATACTTTCTGGGAAACCGTCTTAAGATCTCAGGGCAACAGTGGTCCACACCATTTGGGGATGGTGGACTTGAGCATATCTGAGCTGGCCACCCGACCATAACTTTTTTATCACTGCAGGAATGGTTGCAGGAGTCAGGAATGTCCAGGTTTTGCAAGCCAGATTGCAGTGCTTATGGACATGAGGATTAAGCCCTTCGTGCTGCTGGACAGGCTTCAATTATTTGCACAGAATGACTCCTTATCCTGAAGTGGTTGGAGTCACTGTCCATCGTCCCTCTGTAGAATATGAAACAGTCCTCCCAGTGCATGCTCATCTCCCTCTTCCTCTATATGCTGAGGAAGAGATCCGTGTTTGGTAGACTCTGCTGCAGGAATAAGTCTAGATGATAAGTGGCAGAGGTGTTCTGTTCTAAACAGAATAGTCTCCCTTTGTCTAGGGTGAGAGAGAAGCCTGCAACCCCAAACTCTCTCCTGGTCATTGAGAAGCACTGTGTCCCATCCCATTGTGTCCAAGTTAGTTCTTCAAAGTCTGATCACATCCAAACCAACAGCAGCTGCAGAAGTTGCAGCAGAAGGCATCCATGTGTATGTGTCAAAGTTGCAAAGCAGAAGCTGATGGACAGTGTCTGGCTGAAGCTCTGTTTATATGGTCACAGGCTGTGTTTGAGGCCGGTGAATCAAACTGGAACACATGCTGCAGGGATTTGTGTTACTGGGAGGCAGAACCAGAGGGCAGCTCTTGTGCGGTTGTTCTTACTTGCTCACTGAGTGTATGCTCAGGGAGCATGGGCACAACCTGCCTCCTCAGTAGGTTCTCAGATTGGAATAGTACATGCAACCCGTGTCACATGACCCAGGTATAGAAAATGCACTCTGATGTACCTGCCAAAGGTGTAACTAGAATGTGTTTTCCCAACGTACTCACTTGCAATGGAAGCAGAGAAAAATAAATTATAAGTTAAAATAGCATCCGCATGTTGTATATTTCTGCTGCTTTTTTCAAGGTGGAACATAGTACAATAAAGACTCATAATTACAAGTGTTGAGAATATATTACTTCATATGTGTGTCTGTGTGTGTTAGCTTATGAGGAACAAACTGAGTTGTGTTCAACATCTAATTACTCAAATTCTTTAATGCCATAATAAGATGTAGGAGTAAGAATTTGTGTGAATCAGGCAAAAAGAACACATGCTAAGGTTTTAGGATGTAATCCTGGCTGGCAGAGTAGGTGACATTCCTATTTCTCCCGTGTCCCAAGCTAGAGATTTTCTGCTGGTAAAGGCAAGTCTTCTAAAGGAGGTCCACCTTTATTGTAGCCAAAACTGATCACCTTTAATGCATAAAACTGAAAGCCACATGCGTTTATATGGCAAAAAATACAAAAGCAAAAATTATAGCAAACCAAAATCCTAATATTAAAAGCACACATTTTATAAGCCTTAAATATTCTACATTAAGGTAGGAGAAGGAAGGAATTAATGTAGAATGTTAATGAAGCTATTAGAAAAATATAATTAATTCTTAATTTTCTAAGATATGCACAAAGATTCTGAATGTGTAATTTTAGGAAACTTTTTATCTTTAAATACATCTTTACTTAGGCCGAGATTCAGCAAAACATTTAAATACAGACATGAAATTATTTATATGCTAACTCCCCTTGATTTGATTGGTCATAGAGGAGGAAAGTGCTCACCAAAGCCACTGTTTATGGAAAGGACTTGGGAAACCATAACTTCCCGCATTGCATAAACTTCCTGAGTCAACAAACTAGAAACTGAGACAGGTTTGGCTCTTGTTCCTTCAGTATGCAAGGTCTGCTAATGCACAAGAATTGGCACTGAAAGACTGACTCAAATAGAGGCACAGATAAGGCCATTATAACTGCTTCTCCTATATATAAGTGCAGGAGCTGAAGGGATGATGGAGTAAACTTGGAAGTAGGACCTGCACTGCTAGAACTCCTGGCCGGCTGTGGCACAGATACAGCCTGCCACTGACTGCCTGTCATTATATGAGAAGCAAGTGTTGGTTTGGCTGAAAAAAGAGACATCCATATTCTGGAAAGTTCCCTTCCTACTGTTCTGTGAGCTCTGTGTAGCTTTGTGTTGTGGTTTAACCCCAGCTAGCAATATAACCACAACAGCCACTCACTCAACCCCTCCCCATCCCCCCAACTGGGGAGAGAATCAAAAGGGAAGGGAGAAACTTGGATTGAGATAACCACAGTTTAATAAAATTTTTAAAATGCTAATACACTACTAGTAATTACATATATAAAATAGAAATAGAATATAAAACAAAAGATATTCAATGCAATTCTTCACAAACTCCACCCACACTGAGCAGCCAGTCCCAGGAAGCAGCACCTGGTGCCAACAGCCGATCCCAGGAGAGAAAAGAGGAATAAGGCAGAAAGGCTCAGAGGCCTCTGCAAAACTGCAGGATGGCAAAAGGCCAAACTAAACATCCCAAACAGAACTTCCCTAGCTCTGACAAAGACAGCAAAGAAAAGAGAAGATCCCGACCAGAAGATCCTGACTCTCCTTAAATATGAAGCATGACACTAATGGGATGGAATACTCTTATTGATCAGTCTGGATTGTCAGTCAAGCTCTGCCCCATCCATGCCCCCTTCCTTGATGCCTCACACCTGTGGGCAGAGGGCTCAGAATGTCCTTGGCTCTCAGACCAGAGCAATTAAAAACATTAACTCTGTCCTGGGAATCTCTTGTTCTCGAACTAAGTCCAGATAACGACCGTGCTAGCTATGAGAAAGAAAGGTTTCTAACTGCATGAAGAAAAGTAACTTATTTGGGGTCAAACCAGCACAATTTGCCCACAGGAGCTGTACAAACTCAGAAATTCCTCCCTTTTTTTTTTTTTTGTTGTTTTGTTTTGGTTTTGTTGTTGTTGTTTTGTTTTGTTTTGTTTGTTTTGTTTAAATATATTAAGAATTAAAGTAGATTCAAAGGAGACCAACCTGCAAAACTGTCAAATACATGTAAACCAAACAACCTGGCAGACAACTGGCCATAGTTGTAGTTACGGTAGGTCCCATGGTATGCTGTTGGAAGTCAGAGTACTAATTCTTACTGTCTTGGCCAAAATCCAACATGCATTATTATTTTCTGCTTCCTTGAAGCTCTTCTCTGCACTTTCAATAACATATAGAAGTTTTCATGATCTCTTAGCCTGAGCTTGTGCAGTGTTGCTTGCATGATGCCCCAGGTGATAATAAACTGATAGTAAGCAACATGATTCAAATGTACATAACTGTGGGTAAGACTTACCCCTCTGAGCTCCTGCACAGGGCTTAAATACAACTGCTGTATTTCTGGTCTAGGAAAGCAGAAGGAGCTGTAGGAGGCTAAAGCTGAAACGGTGTTAGCGAGTTTCCATAGAGTGCACAAAAAAGAATACTGTGCAAGCAGAATTTTTTTCTGACTCAGCCTACGGAGCTGATCTAACTCACAAAAAAACATGCATTACAACATTTTAAAAAGTACAACAAAGCCCATTTCTGCCTTCTTGGGTGCTTCTGCTAGATTCAAAGGGCAAACTTGCTTCAGAATAACCCATTGTTTGCTTTGGAATCTCAAAGATTAAAGGTGTCTATAAGTGTCAGTAATTCTCATGGTTATTGTTAAATGTTTCCTTTTATTATCTGTATAACAGCAGTTAGAGATCAGAAAAAACAAGGTGAGTTCTCAAGTGCACCCTCACTGTTTCCTGTCTGTGAGCACAAGAACGTTCCGTGCGTGAGGAGACTCCAACTCACACATCCCAGGAGAGCAGCCTGACCACCAGACTGCAGGCTGTTTTGAAGGCAGGCGCTCTCCACCCTTCCTATTGAAACTGTGCCATGCTGCAGAAAATAATTTAAGTTCATTGGGCCAGAGAGAGAGGATAGGAGTCACAAAGAGCAGAGAAAGCGTAAGAGAAAGCATAACTACTGGTTAAGGCACCCATCTGGCAGAGAGAGCCTTAGATTCCCTTCCCAGCTTTCAGAACTGTTTCTTTGCTATTTCATATAAATAGTCACTGGGTAAAATACAGAAACAGATGTTTCAGATACCATACTCAGAGGTGCCTAATTTTTCCCATGCTCTACACAGGAAAGCTAGACCGGAACAAGAGGTTCTGAACTCCCCTCTAGGAACCCAGTACCTTTCCCTTTGGTGCTGCAGGGTTGAAGTTCCCTTATTGGACATGATGCTCAGGCGGACACCACAAAAACCTATTTCAAAGATGCACTTTCTCCATCACATTTCCCTTCCCAGTATATTTGGCACTGACTTTTTTTTTTTATTCCTTCTTACAAGTGTTCCATTATTCCTTTGGCTCTTCTAGACAGCTTTAAAATTAAAAGCTTCAAAAATTGGGTCAGACTTTATCTTCGACTAGGATACATTTTTGTTTTATATTTGACCTGCTAGAGAATGCAGCCATTTTCCCATTACAGAAGCTTGACTATGCCTATTTTCAGATAACAAGCTAGATTGGAGTTGTTTTTCTAATCAAAAAGGTTTGTGATATAATTTGGTGTTTTATGCATTTCTGCAAAAGACTGCCTAGATTGGAATAAATGCACACCTTCCAGATGAACTTTTGGATTATATTTGGAGAAAAACTGACTTTGGAAAATATTTGAGAAAAATAATGAGAATTTTCAATACAATTGGCTTTTTGATGAGTTCAGTTTCTGGCCTAAACTTCTACAGTTTTGCAGTGATTTCTTTAAACCTGACCAGTTCAGGATGCTGATAGGGAGTGCTAGGAAATAATATACATTAAATTCTTCGTGACCAGAGGTGGCTCACTGGTGTGAAGGACATCTGGAAATGGGCTATAGCAGCAACATGTGAGCTGAAGGACGGCAGTAAGGGGCGGAAGTGAAGAACTAGTTTTCAAATACAGTGTCTTATTTAAGAAATTAGGTTTTATTTGTGACAAATCAAGGAATGGATGAAATAAAAAGAGTATTTATAACTTGGATTGTGTGTCAATAGGGTTGGATTGTAGGCTTGCAGGTCAGCCTCTCTCACATCTCTAAATACCTTGATAGTCCTGTTTTTAACACAGAAAAAACAGTGTGCACTGGTGTTGTGAATTATGAAGGTGATGAGTTTTCTGGTTTCACCTGCTTTCTGGTGGACAACTCTCTGTGTGTGTGACAGGTTTATAGATAAGAAAGCTTCTAGGTTGGATTAGTAGATGGAAATGGACAACAAGGCCAAATGTTTCAACTTCCAGGGATTTATTGGGGAATTTCAATGCAAAATACAGACTTCTGGACCTGGTTTTCTCAGGGACCTTTGGAAAAGAGCATTCGGTGTCCTTCAGAATTATCATGCCCCAATACAGCTGCCTGAATGTGCACTGCCAGCCGAGAGCAGGGTTACTCTTTGCTGGCCCAGTGCTGTGAGGTGTCTTATCCCACTCTTTGCTTGAATGGTTCTAAATGGTGGTGACAGATGTTTCATCAAGTTGTAGAAACTGTAGCTGTGGCTGGTGTTTCAGGGAACATTTCTGAGGTGGTGAGAAGAGCTGTTATCACAGGAAGAATTTTCTATAGAAGAGGTTTCTGTAGTGCCAGAGCAGTCTGTCTTTTGGCCAGGCTATGGCATCTCATCTCATCTCTGGACTTGCCAAGACAGAGAGGAAAGAATTTTACTTCAGTGGTTCAGAAATTACACAGGTGCCAGTATGTCCTTTCCAGTCCCTGTTCTGGAAGCAGCTCCTCCATCTCTAGTTACATATGAGCATTGTAACATGCTTTATTACTTTGTCAAGCTGCAGCTTATTTCCCAGGTTCATTTGTATAATTTTCTTGGATGGAAACTGGTTCCAAATGTAAAAGTATTCTGGCTTTAGCTCCATTCAGCGTTCATCTTGAGAAGAAATTTTAGGCATGGGCAGTGGAGGAGGACAGGATTTGACCTTGTTTTGGTGACAATATCTAAGCAAAAGTACGACTAGGCGAAAGAACTCAGAACAGATATGATTCTGGAGGTCTTAAATCTTGTCAGAGAGAAGGAAGGAAGGAAGGAAGGAAGGAAGGAAGGAAGGAAGGAAGGAAGGAGCATTTCAAAGCCTCAATGATCACACATGGATGGTGAAACTTTAGAGATTTGGACATGCCTAGGGTCAGGAACAAATGGCACTCAGAATATTTTTATTTTCTACCATATACAAGAATGCAAGAGAACCAATATTTACAGCAGTACCAGGTGGACAGAGTTTTATGTTATTTCATCTCAAAATGTAGAAACAAATCATGATCTGAAGAAACACAGCCACACTGGAGGAGGAGACAGAAGCCGTTCAACTGCACAGTAGATTAAAATAATAAAACAGGCCAGAGACCAAAAACCTCCCTTTATCCTGCAAAACCACGAAGAGTTTAAGAATAAAACATAGTTATCTAACTTTGAATTTTAGAGAGATACTAAATTTGATACTTTCAGATTTGTGGGAAATGTTCTGGGAACTTTAAATAGGTCAGATGTCCAATTGATTAATTTAATTTCACATTCAAAGGGGTTCACATCCAACAGTGCAGTCACAACTTTAAGATTTTCTTTGGAAGTGTTGAACTTTACCAAGGCTTTCTGGACCCCAAGTTTGCCTTGGTCTTTTATCAAAGGGCTGACCAGAGTTTATGCTACTTAACCTGTGAACCATAATGATAACAAATGGGGAACGTAGTCAGGATTTATATAGCTTTATATTTAATATGAGGAATTTCTGGAAGGAGTCTGTAAGTAGGGACTGTTGCCCAGACCCCAAGCTTTGGCCAAGCAGTTCTTGGCAGGCTTCGAAGAGGGTGGTGAAAATGCAGCTTTAAGCCATCCTTGCATCATCCTGGGGTTGTCTCCCTGCCAGCATGGTCCCCAGTGTAAACTGAACACCAGCAGAGCTACTGTATTTTGCACTGGCTACCACTGGGCCCAAGAAATTTGTCTGGTAATTGGGGCTTAATGGGAAATAGTCTCAGTTTTAGCCATTTCTAAACTGTATGTCATCCACAAGGACTTGGGAAAAGAAGAGCCATTGCAGTTCCTGCAGCGGCTGCAAACCAGCCACAGCTTTGTCATATCTGCACTGGCTGATGCGCAAGTAGCTGACTGAGCTGCCTCGCAGACTTCATGGCATTGATAATGAGGCAAAAAAAAAACAGCTTTCGGTGTCTGAAGGATCTGAGCCACATGTCTGTATGTGCATATGCAGATGTGTGTGATGTCAGTGAATGTCCCTGCTCGCTGCAAAGGTCACTTTGAGATTTTTAATTTGCTTCAGAATAAAGCAATCTCAAGAATATAATGAAGGAAATGAGGTCTGAAATTTGTTTCCTAACATCCATGAATTGTAGCACTGAGCTAAGGAGAAAGCATTCAAATCCCTCTCTGCCCTCTTGGATAGGAATCTGTTTGTAGCTCTGCAATAATCAGCAGACATCAGTGTCTGCTACAACTGAATATTTTTGGTATCTAATTGGCACTTAGATACCACCGTGATAGGAGCTTTAGAAATAGCTAAAGCAGATAAATATTGCTGCTTCTTTTCCTGTATGTGTGTCTGTATCATCTCTGTGAAGCTGTGTACTAATGTGAAAAATTTCCTGTTGATTTTAATGGGATGCATCTCTCTGCAGAGAATATGCTTCATTCAAAGCTGCAGTAACGTAGAGAAGGGATCATTTTTTTTCTTTTTGTTATGAACATCTAGATCAAATTCTCGAAGTATTATTTGTGCAGAAACTGTGAATGCTTCCCAGCTTGCAAATGAAGTCAAACCCTTGTTAATGTTTACAGTAAAACAGCTGTTCTCAGCATTTCTCCCTGACCCTCAGCTTCTTTAGCTCAACCATTCCCAGCCTTACATCATAGCAGCTGCAATAATAAGAGGCTGAAGGAGGTCAGAAGCAGCAAGTCCTGCTAAACCACACCTTTGTTTAAAAGAGATTTTGGACTGTAAAATGTCTCAACTGCTACATTTTTCAGCCTGACTGCACTCCATGCATAGGTTAGGTCTTCAAAGACCGAGCTCACCAAAAGCACACGGGCAGTGCCAGCACAGGGGAAAAGCAGAACACAGCCTCTTTATACATTTTCCCGGGGAAACTTTCTATAGATCCAGACTGGGAAATGTTCCAAGGCTTCACACAACTAAAGATAACAGTAATAAAAAAATGGACTAGAGCACACTGACTTTTAAAAGAAATATCTGAGGCTATCACATTTGCATGGCAAAGCCTCGGTAATTTGTGCAGCAAGATTTGCTAATTTACACTAATAAAAGTAAGATCACTACAGATTACTGAATTCTAGCAATTAGCAGGTATGTAAACAAACAACATTCTGAGAAAAGAAAAAGGATCAGCATGTAGGTTGCTTTCAAGACTATAATTTCTTTGTAAATATTTATGATTGCTCAAATAATAAATGCTACTGGATATATTTTGTAAAAATAATTAGGTGTTAGCAGAATGTACAATAGAGCATTCCTCTGCTCAGTCTTTTCAGAAGAGAGAGGCCATCATTTTTTCTGCTACGTTTGAAGCATACGGTTTATTGAGCTTCTGCAGTGTCTACATTGTAGAAATCCATTAATAAATACCAGTTTAAAGTGAATTTAAGAACATTTTAATATTAGATGTCCTACATGTGATTTACTGAAACCTTTCTTCTGTTGAGTAGCAGTGGGAGATAAGTTTTTTAGCATGTAAGAGAAACTGCATTCGTTACTGATTTATTATGCTACATAGGAACTGGATAAAATCTATTATTTTAATTTTACTGAAAATGGAAATTTGAAAATCAAAGTAAGAAGAAAATAAGATTTGTACAGTTCAAAAGTTTCCGAACAGATCTATAAGTCCTTCATTATGTGTACAAGTGGTTATTTAGCAGCATTTTCACAGTTAAAATCAAGTCCGAACATTGCAGTTGCATGCCAAATGCTACCTGTGACACCTTTTAAATTCATGGTGACTAAGGAACAACAACCTTTTCTGGTCCTGTGGTTCACAGGCTGTTGTCACAGACTGTCAGATGATGTCAGAGAAGTCCTCGATTATGGCAATAGCTTGGGGCAGAAAGGCTGTCACAGCTGGAATGCTCACTGACTTTAGCAGATTCCACAGCGTGATGACATCAAAAGGACTTAAAAAGAAATTCCAAATGTGCTTTTTTAGGACAAGGAAGAGAAAGAAGAAGAAAGCAATAGAGGCCAGACACCAGAATTTGTAGATTCCATTGATACTAATACCTTTAATAGTTATGGGTACTTTTAATCTAGTGAGATTTCAAATTCCATTGATACAGATAGTTTTGGAAAGACGGTGCATACTGTTAATTATTTGGTCTAAATTGATCTATAGTTTCAGTTATGACTCTTAATGGTGGTGAGTTGTTTGCCTTGAAATAGTTCTTTGAAATCCCAATCATCTCAGGGTGTAATTGTAAGAGGCATTGACTAGCACAGTAAAATCTTATACATACATTTTCTTGAAGAGTATAGAGGCTAAATGTACAAGGACTAGACAATGGAAATTGTATAAGATGCAATATTAAAGCAAATTATTTAAAGTAACCGTAGGTATATATGATAGCTCTGTGCTTTTATCACAAAAATCATGTAGCGTCTAGGGAGGAACAACTGCCCCCCAAAAAGCAAGTTTATTTACCTTCATACATATATATATAATGTATGCACCTATAACATATATGTATATATTTTGTATAGAGAATCTAACACTGAGTGCTTTTTAAAAGTGCACACATCAATGACATAAAGCTTTTGTAACTACACACCTGAGCTAAATACTACTTAACAGTGTGTGTTTTTCCTTGGGTTTCACTGGTGCATTCAAAACATGATCAGTTTGTTTCTTCTGGCATAAATTGTCACCTGAACCCCTGAATAAAAATATTGCTTCTACTCTGTCATATTGACCGAATATATTCTAACTTGCTCACTCTAGGTACAAATGCGTCTGTCACGTTCGAAAAGGCAACAGTTAAATACGTGTTTCTGCTGTCAGAAATGCAGCAGTTAAACTCAAAATAATATCTATAGGATTAAGATGCAAGTACTGTACAAGAAATCTATATGCAGTTATCTTTCCACATTTCCTCTCTATCCCCTGTCATAAGACTATGAAAGAAAATATAAGAAGTGCTCTAACATGGATGCTTATCTCATTATCTCCATTTTCATGTAAGTGGAGAAAACAGTTTAACCTTAGCAGATTTGCAGCAAAATAATACGCATTCCTCTATGCTAGAGGAATGAAAAATGCAGGATTGAGCGCAGAATGGGGGGCAGAGGAGGAGAGACTGGAGGGGTTTTTTGAAAGAGTTTTTGGAATAATCAGAAAATCCAGTGAGACAAACACAATGTGTAGAGAGCAAGCCAGAATTATCAGATTACCATGACAACCGTAGGCAAGAACCGAGAGAGAATCAGGTAAAGAAATTACAGTAGAATTACAGTTAACTTCACATTTATTTATTTTAAAAAAAAATCCCAAGCAGTCAGGAAGAAATATTTCCTTTGGCCTAGTTCAGTATAGTACAAAGGCTTGTGAAATGGAGCCTTGTGTGCAACTTTGAAATGGCTTTGCAAATGTATACAAGTAGCTTTTATTTAGATTTGCATATGCGGATTGTTTTAACCAGCAGGATTTGATGTCAGATGCAAAACTCAGAATCACAGATTACTTCATTTGTTTGCAAAGAGAAACTAAATGAGAATTCAGAAGAGGTAAAGGGTGTGCGTGTTGTACACACATAGCATTTCTGTGTTAACTCTAAAACAATCTCCCTTGTACATTTTTCAAACGACCACTTTCTTCATTCAAACCTTTGCTTAACACATTCAGAACCAAAAAGCTTTTAAACAATTAATACAGTAAAAAATAAGTGAAACTAAAGTGGAGTTAAACTAAAATAAGAGTGGCAGTATTTATTTTAAAAAGCTACCAGTTAACCAGCAAGTGGTTAACAAGATTATCTGTCAAATTTGGGATGAAATTCTGTTTGTTCAGTTTTAATGTGCTATTTCATATATATTCATATATATTGGAAAGATGCCAGTATACAATTCTGAAAGGCTGAGATCCATGTTTAGAGAGGGAAGGGAGGATTTGTTCACATGGCGGGTGGTTGATTTTTTCCTCGGTTTTAAACAAAGCCCTCAAACTTCTAACACTCCAATATATAATAAAAATTCGCCCAATGCTTTATCTTTCCTGTTTTATGCCAGTACCTGAATGCTTATTGCATTTTATATGCGCCCTGTAAACACAGATACACGCCCATATTGTTCTTTTTAAATGCTGCCCTGAAGTTGGCTGCATGGTCAGGGAGAGGAGTGATGCACTCCATTGTTCCCCACTATGATGTCATGCTCAGACTTCGCCTTGGTTAAACAGAATTCAGTTTACTGAACTGCAGCAAAATGTCTCTAGGGAACCCAAATTTATTGCTGTAGCAGAGATGGAAAGAAATAACACATTAAAAAAATAGGAAAAAGGATATAAATTCTGGCTGAAATATTTGCGACCTGTATTTTTCTCTACACTTTTTTGTAAGTAGATGTGCATATTCATTTATATACACACTCGAACCGTGCATAGCTCAAGGGTGTGTTTATTTTGATCTTGGGAACCAGGATGAGCTGAGATTCATTCTCAGAACTTGCATCGTCACTAAGATCACTCTTAAACATGCAGTTTTATATTGCACTGATCATTCTTTCTACTCACATTAACCACACACAGAGTCCACATAATGGGTCTAATCCTGCTGGTTGTCCAGCAATGTTAATGAGAGCTAAAGGCATTTGGCATGTTACAGGATCCAGTGGTAAATTAATTCATTTCCACCAGCATGTGAAAACGGTATGTGGGGATAGTGAGGGGAAGAAAGGGGACGGCCTTTTAATTATGTTGGGAGGTCCTGAACTGGAAGAGAAATCTGAAGGGACTGAGTGAGGAGAAAGAGGTCTTTCCTTCTCCTTCCTCGCTCCCTCCCTCCCTCCTGGCCTCAAAAAAATCCCTAGGGCCAGTCCTTCCCAAATAGGGACAGTTGGCAGGTATGTGTTAATCTTGTTCCCAGCGCTTTGGAGGAGCCACGCACAGAGGCTCGCCCTGTCCTTTCAACCCAGCGCTTCCTGTCCTTCAAGAGTTAACCTTCGCTAGAACATTTATTTCACCATCTCAGGGAAAAAAAAAAAAAAAAAAAAAAAAGAAAGAAAGAAAAAAAAAAAGCCCTGCAGAGCTGAGAGGCTGCAGATCACAAGGCCATTCTGATAGCCTCCTGTCCCCATGGCAACAGCAACGGCATTTATCAGTTCCTTATGAGAGCAGGCACAGCAAATCTGCATTGCACATGGCAGCCTTCCAGCCTTTCAAATGAAAGAGCACTTTGAACTGCTGCCAAGTGTGGAAGGAGCAGAGCTGTCAGGACTGCTTAATGCTGGCAGTTTGTACTTGGGAGCCTTTCAGTTCCCAGAATCCTTCAGCTGTGGCAGCCTGCCAGGTACTTAGCGGAAGCTAAAAACTAACCCCCAGACCATTCACTGCAGTGCACTCAAAATTTTCCACATGTACTATGTCACAAGTGCAGACTGTACAATGAAAGCAAATGCCTTCTGCTTGGGATTCTAATTTTGTTAATAATCTAGGAAAAAGCTATTGGAGATTAGCTGGCTGACAGCAGTACATTATAGCCACTGTTTATAACTCGGGGTGTGTATGTCAAATGTGTATTTCATCCTTCAGAAACATAATCGACTCCAACAACATGGGCTGCACAGCCCCAAATCTGCAAGCAGTACCTGAGCGTGGGGAGATTGTGGTAGCTGAAGGGAGTGTGGCTATTTACAGTAGAGTATTTTTTTAGCAATCAGCATCAAATGCGTAGCAGTGAGACGTGGAATTGAAAAAGAAAACAGTATTGCTGGCTGGTAAATATTTTCTGCCCTTACCCTCCACATTTTGCTGACATTGTGAGAATCTCGGAAACTGGCTGATGAATGTAGCAGCAATACATGGCTCTTGGTGGGTTTCCTTTCAATTGAGAGTTTTCATGTGAACTTTTTATTGTTTTGCATTACCCAAAGCACAAGAGCTTCTATTGGCAGAGGAAATAAATTGGCACAGTTCTGCCTTTTTTTTTTTTTTTAATCTGCACTGAGATCAAGGGCAAGGGCTTCATTTTCCAGCACTAGTCATAAGCCTTTAGCACAAATAGAATGAAAATTGTCTGTCGCTCAGGCAGTTGGACAGGGTTCAGGAAAACTATGTCTGGCATTAATTCCAAAGGGAAGGTTTGGTTCAATCCAGCATCATTAATTTCAGTAAACTGTTTTCACTAGTCTATATCCCACAGTTCAAGAGCTGTTTATTATTTTTTACTAAATAATGTATTTTGGAGTACAGAGTAATGAAAAATACCTTATATGACTTACATACGTATGTATACTCTCATGTGTATGTATACATATAAATAGATACAATATGTATGGGCGCACTCACATTTTTCTACTTTTATGTTTTTTCTTAATAATTGCTTGTTTCTTACCTTGCCTTCCCATTACAAAGCACATTTATAATGCCAAATATAAAATAGTAAAAATAGCCCAGAAGGTGAAAGAGGGAGATATGAAAGAAACCCTGGAGCAAAGACAATCTCCACAAATTTGTGAGTTTCACCACAAAACAAGGAAATGTAGTGCCTTTTTTTCATCTTGCAGCTATCTTTGGCTGCTACTTGAAGACTTGACTTAATTCACCCAGGCAGTAGTGTCTAAAAGTAATACACCAAGACAGTTAATTTTGGCACTTAGTCTCCCTTAGGAATTTTACCAACAGCCTTTGGAAAGAAAGTAAATGATCTTTTTTTTCCTCTCGGTTTCCCCTCATAGCTCATCTTGATATGTGCTAATAAAAGAAACTGCCTCCCTCCACCTCTGTTCTCACCCTTATCCTGTGGCCGTATCATCCTTCTTTCAATAACAATGTTAATCAGCATTTATAACATGGTCTTGGAGAAAAAGTGGTTTAGGTCTTTTCAGATCGCCTAATTACAGAGGAAAAGGAGGTTATGCCACATAAAATAAGACTGCAGTCTTCTCTTTTCTTCTTTTCCCTTTTCCTTTTCCTTTTCCTTTCCTTTCTTCTCCTTTCTCTCTCTCTCTTTCTACTTCCCCCCCCCCCGCTTCTCACCTCCCCCATTTTTTGGAAAACACAGTAAAGTTTTGTTCAGTCCTCAAGTGTTATTAATCACTGGTGGAGGCCAAAAGCAGGGATATTTTTTTTGGCAGCACGTTTTGATAAACAATCTGTGTATGGAGTGAAGAGAGGAGGGGAGCCTGCCTTGCTGGTAACTAAGCTAATGTTTGGCAGATTCTTAACTGTCACGAAAGTGCAAGTGGCTCTCAGTGGGAATAGTCTTAAAAAACGTACTGATACAGTTGATTCATTATTGTTGATTGTTTACTACGTCCACAGGATGTAAGATGAAAACAGTCCAGAGATAAAGTAAAAATAACAACAGCAGAGGACCCAGCCTCTGCATACCCCAGCCTAAACCAGGCTACCCAGTCGCTAGTACCTTGCAGAGTGAGCAGAATTAATTATAGGTGTCTTATTTTGCACTGTAAGATTTGGCAAAGGTTAACGTGCAGAAATCTGGGCTCTCAGGCAGGTTTCAAAACCATAAAGACAGCTGTAGGAAAATCGATTTGGGGCGGGTCTCAAAGAGGAGCCCTAACTGCTTTCCAGGGCAGAAAGGAGAGGGTGGTGGGGTAGGGAGGCTGCAGAGCTGCCTGGGCTCCACACATGGGGCAGCAGAGGCCCGGTTCTGCCCTGGGCTCCACACTCCAGCAGCAATGTGGAAGTGGGACCAGTAAAACTGGAGGATACAACAGGCGCCATCCGTTAAGAAATGTGTCTGCACTGCAGAGCAAGGAGAGAAAGAAAAAGGAAGGAGGGAAGAGTTCCTAGGTGGGAGAGCAATACACTCTGTATGTCAGCAGAGCTCACTACCTGAAGAATGGTAGGAAAAAACAGAATTATAATGAAATGAGAAGTGAAACGATAAACAGAAACATGTAATTACACTCCTATTCTTTGTAACTAGGTGTTTTGACACTTCCTGGCAGCTCCTAGTAGAAGACAATGTTGTTTAACTTTTAATTTGACAAAATTCTGCAACTCCTGAAGTGTTTTTGTTTCAATTTGCTGAATACACTTCCTTTACCACTGAGTGCTCTCTTCACTGCTAATCTCTGTATTGTTTTGAAGCCAGTAATTTGATTGTGATGGATTTTATTTTATTTGCTATACTGAAGTAAATCCATGTGAATCATGCTCTCAGGAGTGGGCTTCCCTTCTGTTCTTGCATTTTTTCCAGCTGTAGCTGCTCTTCTGACTACTGAGGAAATAGCCATTTCTGTAGGTGAGCACCCACAGAAGAACCACCTGCTTATGACTGCTGCACTGCTCAGTGCCAAAATGTTGAAATGTTGTAAAGCAAGCAGGAAAGAGTTAAATGTATTCCCAGGCTGTAAACATTTAGAGCCAGACCAGACTGTTCATTCCCAGGCTGCTGAGATCACGGGCTCCTAGTTATTACTGCTTGCAAACTTTGAGGTTGTCCTATATTCCACATAATTAACACTGTACTGTTGATCAATAATCAATAATCAACAGAACTCCTCTCGCATCTAAATCAACAGTAATTCCTGTATTTTGGGAGCTCCTGCACAGGAATGGCAGGGAAGAGAGCCTGGCAGACTTGGGCTGTAGCTCAACACCTGGGGTTTGTCGCTTCTTTCTTCATGGTGCATTGCACTCTCTGCTTCCCATACCTGCTGGTGGCACTAAGAAGAGTGCTGGCCGCTCCCACACGCCGTGTTTTTTATGATCGCTTCAATTCCTTAATTTAAATCAAAGCTTCACCTGCTGTTTAAATGTCACACAGATGTGTATGTGCATGTGTATGCATCTGTACTTCCAAATAAAGAGAGTAACAGGAATAAAGGGAAAGGGATTATTGGATGGCAGTATTTATCCTAGCACTGAAAGGAAGGAGTTAGTAGATTACAGTTCTGATAGTGAAAATTATATTCCTTGTCCCTTGGGACTATTGGCAGGTCGTAAATTTAGGGCAATCTCCGCAGAATACCTAACGTTGCATCCAAAGTGCTGACTCGTGTTCCTGCACAAAAAGCAGTAGCTGGGTAGCAATTGTTTGCAGCCACAGCTTCATCCCTCCTTGTGCTCCACTCTCTCTTATTAAACAAGCTACTGTCTGGGGTAGGGGGTCTTACGCTATTTTTATTTTCTCGCTTCTTTCTTTCAGCTAGTCAGATCAGACACCTGAACGGCTTCATTGGTCGGGTTTCCTCTTTTCCTCCTCCAAATGTAATTTTAATTCCCGGATTATTTCAGAGCTAAATAAACAGCAGACATGTTTAGTATAAATCCAGCAAGATTGATCTGGATTGCTCCTGCCCCACCATTGGCATGGCAAAGGAGAGGAAAGGCGGAAGGTGAGCAGGTGAGCACGCTGGTACCCTCGCAGGGACAGCGCTGCCGGAGATTGGAGCTTTGTTACATTGCCACCGTTCAATCTATTTTCCCCTACCAGATTAGATTGATACCGACAACTCGTTCCCTGTGAAGGTGCCACAGCGTGGCATTTATTTGCATTTACATTGCAGTTCTCTTCATCAATCAGCTTTGCAGAGATCATTGCTGCTGCTGGCCATATTGTTGCTATGCTGACACTTCATCCTTAAGTGCTGCTTGCGTAATGGTACAGTACGTGCCCATGACCAAAGTTTAAATCAAAGTTTAATCATTACGGAAAAACAAACATATTTCCGCAACTGTGTATCCTGCAAGTAAAAGTAAAGGCAGTTTGGTCAGGTCACAGATGTTAATCTCTACTCTTTTTCTATTCACAAACTATTATATAAAGGGAGTTGACAGCACCTCTAAATGGTTTTCTGAGGCTAGATTATATCTAAGGTGATTATTATTTACACCCACTATAAAGACTGCTCTTGTGAGCCAAGAAGTCTGTTCCTGTGAGGTGAGTATTACCAAAAAAGGGCTTTATTGCAGGAGGATTCAGTGGAGCGAGGAGCCAGGGTGAGGGGCGGTTCAAGCACACAGAGTGCCTTGTCATATGTTGGGTTTGTGTAACCCGGGGCCTGAAATACAGTCGGATATGCTGCAGTTCTGCATTCCCAGACACTCGGGATGAAGGGGAAAGCCTCAGTTCTCTCAACCTGAATTTTTTAAGCATGGGCTGACCTTTTCCCACAGTCCAGTTCTGCTTCTCATATGAAGATCAACACAGGATAGCAAAGGGGAGGAAGGAGTCGATCTTCCAGTATGAATCAGAGAGAACACATGCTTGTTTAGTCAAGTAAAGTCATATTAATGTAGAAATCCTCAGCCATCACTAAATCACTGTGGCTGGAAGCAAAGTCGTTTACTTTGACCAGCTTTCATCTGCCTTGCTGGAAGCTTGCTTCTGTGAAGCCTCTATAATGTCCACAGTTTAGGTGTGAAATCTCTAAGTGTGAAATCCACTCTCTTTTAGCGCATCTTCTTCAGCCAATTTGCATATAGGAGACTCACATAATTCAAAGACTCTTCTATCTCTTTCTGCAAACTACCCCTGAAAAAGAGTCACTTTGTCAGAATGGATTTTCTTATTGCATTTTATCTGCTCCTACCATTTCTGTAACTTCAGCGTATGCATTTCATTAAGCCTTCCTTGTAAAATAATTCCATTCACATACATATCGTTTGCCAGCTTTATAGATTATAACCAGACACATATAAAACGTTTTAGACAACTAAAAATGGAAATGAGACACACTGGCGATATGAAACGAATTATTTAAAGCAACAGCTTTTTGTCGTGTGCGTTTTGAAACGTTATTAAGCAAACACAAGGTATCTTTCGTGCTCGGTGCTGCATCGCTGCTGGGCGTGCGTGTGTGCGTACGCATGTAAGGCAGCCGTGGCACCACGCCATAGAAACCCCAAGTCCCTTTAAAGCACAGAGGGAAACCTGTAACGGACGGGGTTTTCGGCGTTTCTAGCAACAAAGGAATCAGGAAGAGGTACTGAAAGAAAAATCCGTCCAACACAGCCCAGCTGGGCGAGGCTCCGCACTTAGCGAGCGTGCCAGCGTTCCCCTCGCTGCGCGCCGCCTCTGCGGGCAGAGCTGCCCGGCGGGAGCGCGGGTGCGCCAGGTCTCTTCCGAACCGCGTCCCCGCAGTGAGACTTTATTCTTTGGATGTGGACAGCGATGTCAGTGTTTGCAAAAACAGGCACCGACTGCAGCCAAAGGCTAGCTGTGCAGAGCCCCGCCGGCGGGGCGAGGAGCGGGCAACTTTGGGGATCGTGGTCAGTAGAAGGCAGAGTTCGGGTTTTTTTTTTTTTGTTTCCCTCCCAGTGAAATGAGTTCTCTTCCTATTTGCATGAGCCGGAGTTGTTTTGAGTAATTTGCCTGTTAGCAGTGTTATGCAAATGTTAGCAAGCTATTTAAAGGGGGAAATAGAAAAAAAAAGCTGTGTGTTCTCACAGGGCCGGGGAAATCCTATGTCCCTTTGCATTAGAGAGATGAGATCACAGCGATTACTCACCTGCCCGGCCTCTCCTACACCCTTGAGCAACGCACAGCACAATCATTCCCAGCCCAACCTTAAACACTTGGCAAACATGGCCGATTTAAACAAAAGTGGAAGAGATTCTAGTGTAGTCACAGGCTTGCAGAAACTGTGTCATTCTGTCACCGGGACCACTGAAAGAGAAACACGAAATCGGATATTAAGGCGGGATCCCCCCTATTTGCCTCAGCAGCCGCAACGCTCGGGAATCCCACCGACAGCCTCGGTGGCAAGACGCCGCGCAGTCGTCACGGAGGCAAAGTGAGGCGATCCGCGGGTTTACAAAATCCTGAAAACGAGACATTTGAACTTAGCAAGCCCAGCCAGGAAAAAAACCACACCACGAGCTGCCCCCGTCATTGTGCATGCGCTGCCTGGCTGCGGAGGACCGGCGGCGCGGGCCGGGGAGGAGGGCGAGGGCGCGATCTGGCGTTCGAGTTTCCAAACATAGCCGGCAGCGCGAGCTGCCCGCCGCCCCGCCGTGCCCCGCCGCGCTCCAGCTGCCGGCCGCGCAGGGGAGGGCGCGGGCAGAACGCCGGGCATGCGCGCCCCGCGCAACAAGTCGGCTCCGCGCCGGCGGCCGGGGGGAGGGGAGCGAGGGCGGCGCTCGACGATGACGCGGGGCCACGCCCGAGTGCAGCCGAGCCGAGAGCGGGGCGCGGAGGCGGGGCGGCGCGGGGGGAGCGCGGCGCGGCGCGTCGGAGGGGGCGCGCAGCCACACGCGGCGGCGCGCAGCACCCCGCGCTTGGACTGCGAGCAGCGGCGAGGATGTGAGTGAGAAGCAGGCGGCGCCGCTCGCCACGCTGCTGCCGCCGCTACCCCCGGGCTGCTTTCGCTCCGTCGGCGCTCGGGGAAGCCGCTGTCGGGACCGGACAGCTCCGTGCGGATCCCCCTGTTTGGCTCGCGGCGCTAGATCAGCACGTAGCGAAGAGCGAGCTCGCGAGGCGGCCGCCGCGGGTGGAAGGTGACCCCCCCATCTTCCTTCGTGCACCTCCGCCTCCTCCCGGAGGAGGAGCAGCAGCAGCGGAGAGCTAGAGAGCGCAGGGAAACAGAAGAGGCTAGAAGGCGACCCCCACCCAGCCCCCCGGAGTAGCAGTAGAAGCGGTTCCCACTCCACTGGGGCAGCAGCGGCAGGACTTGGAAGAAGTCCTCTCCGACAGCAGGAGCGAACTGAAAGCAGCCGATCCCCCTACTGAAAGGGGCAACAGGATCAGGTACGGAGAGTTCCCCCTGCAGCCCGGGGGGGGAAGATTGAGCCAGCCCCTACCCCGGCGGCAGCAGCTCCCTGGCCAGCAGCACCATGTCCGCCGCGCAGGTGTCGTCGTCCCGGAGACAGTCATGCTACCTGTGCGACCTGCCCCGCATGCCTTGGGCCATGATCTGGGACTTCACGGAACCCGTATGCCGGGGCTGCGTCAACTACGAGGGCGCCGACCGCATCGAGTTCGTGATCGAGACGGCCCGGCAGCTGAAGCGGGCGCACGGCTGTTTCCAGGACGGCCGCTCCCCGGGCCCCCCGCCGCCGGTGGGCGTCAAGGCAGTGCCGCTCTCCGCCAAAGAAGCGGCAGCGGCCCAGCAGCAGCTCAACCATGTGGACGCCTCCTCTAAGGCAGCCTCGGCGGGGCTGACCCAGTCCAGCCTGGACCGCTACGGGCTCAGCGCCGCCGCGGCGGAGCAGCGCAGCCGCTTCGAGTACCCGCCGCCGCCGGGCAGCCTGGGCAGCAGCCACGGCGCCCGCCTGCCCAACGGGCTGGGGGGACCCAACGGCTTCCCCAAGCCGCCTGAGGACGGGCCGCCGGAGCTGAACCGGCAGAGCCCCAACTCCTCCTCCTCCTCTTCCTCCTCCCGCCGCGGGGCGCACGGGGGACTGGTGTCCGGCCTGCCCCCGGGGGCCGCTGGCGCCCAAATGAACGTGCCCCCCAACTTGCTGCCGCAGACCTTGCTCAACGGGCCCGCCGCCTCCGGCGTGGCGCTGCCGCCGCCGCACGGGGGCCTGAGCGGCCGCGGTGGTGGGGGTCCCCCGGCTCCCTCCGCCTCCTCCCAAGGGGCCACCTGCGGCAGCGGTGGTGGCGCCGGGGGAGGGGGCGGATCGTCCTCCGAGGCCTGCGGCAAGCGCCCGGGTTCGGTGTCCAGCAGCGACCAAGAGCGGGAGCTGAAGGAGAAGCAGCGCAACGCGGAGGCGCTGGCCGAGCTCAGCGAGAGCTTGCGGAACCGGGCCGAGGAGTGGGCCAGCAAGCCCAAGATCGTGCGAGACACGCTGCTCACTTTGGCCGGCTGCACCCCCTACGAGGTGCGCTTCAAGAAGGATCACGCCCTGCTTGGCCGCGTCTTCGCCTTCGATGCTGTCTCCAAGCCGGGCATGGACTATGAGCTGAAGCTCTTCATCGAGTACCCCAGCGGCTCCGGCACGGTCTTCTCCAGCGCCTCCGGCGTGGCCAAGCAGATGTACCAGGACTGCATGAAGGACTTCGGCCGCGGCCTCTCCTCGGGCTTTAAGTACCTGGAGTACGAGAAGAAGCATGGCTCCGGCGACTGGCGTCTCCTGGGGGACCTGCTGCCAGAGTCCGTGCGCTTCTTCAAGGAGTTGGTGGGCGCCGATATGCTCCCGCAGCCCTATCTGGACGCCAGCTGCCCAATGCTGCCCACGGCGCTGGTGAGTCTCCCGCGGCCGGGGGCCGGGGCTGGCGGGGCGCAGGGCACGGCCGCCGCCTCTAGGGGACCCGGCGGCGGCGGCGGTGGCGGCGGCGGGGCGATGCGCAAGAGGAAAGCCTCTCCCGAGCCCTCGGACTCGGCCGAGGGGGCTCTGAAGCTCAGCGACGAGCAGCAACGGCAGCAGTGGATGGCCACCCAGAGCGAAGCGCTCAAGCTCACCATGTCGGCCGGGGGCTTCGGGGCGGTACACGGCGGAGGCCCCCCGCCGCCGCCGCCGCCGCCCCTCGGGCCTCACTCCAACCGGACCACGCCGCCCGAGTCCGCCCCCCAGAACGGACAGTCCCCCATGGCTGCGCTCATGTCGGTGGCCGACACACTGGGCAATGCCCACTCGCCCAAGGACGGCAGCTCGGTGCACTCCACCACGTCCACCCGCAGGAACAGCAGCAGCCCCGTGTCGCCGGCCTCGGTGCCGGGCCAGCGCCGCCTGGCCTCCCGCAACGGGGACATGAACCTGCAAGTGGCCCCTCCTCCCCCCAGCGCCCACCCCGCCATGGACCAAGTGCACCCCCAAAACATTCCGGACTCCCCCATGGCCAACAGCGGGCCCCTGTGCTGCACCATTTGCCACGAACGCTTGGAGGACACCCACTTTGTTCAGTGCCCCTCTGTGCCCAGCCACAAGTTCTGCTTCCCTTGTTCCAGAGAGAGCATCAAGGCCCAAGGGGCGACTGGTGAAGTCTACTGCCCCAGCGGAGAGAAATGCCCCCTAGTCGGTTCCAATGTGCCTTGGGCATTTATGCAGGGTGAGATCGCCACCATTTTAGCTGGGGACGTTAAAGTGAAAAAGGAGAGAGACCCTTGAGTAGAAAATCCAATCCCTTCAGACTCCTGAAGATGTAGAATTGTGAATATAACAAACTGCAAAAGTTAGTCTTATGTATAGACATTATTTTCGTCGTATGTTTCTATATTTTGAAACAAAGGTATGTACTCTTCTTCATTTGAAGGATAGAGCTGGTTTTTGTTAAACAGAATATAATATTGTTTGGTTACTACATAATACCTGTTCTCATTTCTTTGGCAGTGTGTTGGCTAGGTACAAAGTTAATAGCCCTTAGCGATTACCTGCTGCTGGTGTGTATTTTTGTAAATGTATGCACTTCTCTGAAAGAAGAAGAAAAACACAAAAAAGAAAAAAAAAATTGCCAAGGCCAGTGTTGATGCCTAAAAAAATTGCTACAAAAATGGTGACAGCTTCTGTTTTACAAGCCCTGAGTGTTAGTCTTTCACTTTATTTTTTTTGTTTTTGTTTTTTTGTTTGCAAAATGGTGGGGTGGCTCTGGGGGGAGGGTGTTTTTTGTTGCAAGTTTGTAAGGAAAATGTTTCCGTTTGTTTCTATTGATCTGAACGTTTTTAATCTTCATGTGTTTTTTGTTTTTGCTTTTATTGATGCACGGATGCTTTTGAACAGTAGAGCAAAATGCTGTACATGAAAAACATGCTCTGTTTGTCCTTTATACATTTCTGTAGTTAACAGAACACTGTAATGTGCCTTGGAGCTTAGTAAATTGTAATAAATTCAATTGATATTAATACTTCTGGAGTAGCAAGTTTTATTTTTCTCAGAGCTTAGGCAGCATGCGCAAGCCATGTTGTCTTTTTGAAATTCTCCATTATAGCAAGAGCCTGCAGTTTGTTGTGATAATTGTGGCACTTGTACGCACGTTTTCACATATATTCAGTAAGATGATGATGCTGATGGCGTTATCAAATTTAATCTAAATCTTGTCACTGTGCCTATTTACATTCACCTTTAATGTTGCAGTAACAGTTGCTGACTAAGCATTTTCTATTTACTGTTTCTGCATCTCATTTCCTCCTCCCTTCTCCCCCTGCCAGCTCTCCAGCTGCAAACAGTGTTTGCAATACAGGATGGATCCATCGTCTGTGCAATTTAATAAGGCTTGAGATGTGAAACGAAGCCCTCTTTCACAAAAAACAAACAAAAAAACCCCACCACAAACCAAAAACAGCATCATGTGGTTAATAATTTTAGTTGATTTTAAGAGCGGTTGTCGAAGCTTGACATCAGCCGTAGACTCTTGGTAAAGCAGGACGGTAGTTGAGCACAGCACAAAAAAGGATAGCGGGAAATCACACCTTCTGCAGTTGCCATTGCAGCTGGTGGGCAGCTACCCCATTCAGGCAATGACTTTTCATAACCGAATTGCTGAACAGGAGTTGTGTTTTCAGGTGAGGAACCTTCCTTAAGACACTGAAGTGAAATGCTTTCCTTTTGGCAATGTTCATATGTGATTCTTTGTATAATTAACTACTTTATGTGATACTGGCATTTTTTGGAGGTTGGGGAGCAGTGCAATCCCTCTTAGTTGATCAACAGGCAAAGTAAATACACAGGCCTCACACTAGTTATAAAATGCAAACAAACCTAATGTGAACTTTGTCCTTTCCAGTGAGGCAAATGAAGGAAAGATAGAAAACCTGAAACAAAAGCAGCACTGCAGAAATCCTTTGCAGTTTGACCAGCAGAACACAGAGCTGTTCCAAATGCAACAGTGCCACAGGTTATGAGCTTTGAGTTTTATTCCATTTTAAGGATCTCCACCCCCAAGACTCCCATAATTGTATAAAGAGGTACTTTTTAAAAAGTCTGGATGGCATTTGGTATCTGCATGCTCTTCAGACATTTTTCATTTGTATTCCTTGTGGAAAGGATGGTAGGAGCCTCGAGACTATGTTTATCGTGCCTGAAGATCTTTGCTCTGGCTATTTTTTTTGGGGGGGGTACATTTTGAGAATCAGTCTTGGGCGTCACTATATCTGCGATTTCAGACAATGACTTTGTGTATATACATATATTATTTTTCTGCCAAGTGATATATTGGTGCTTAAAAATATCATATTGTTCTTATGTAATGAATTGCATGGAATAATGCAGGAAAATAATATTTTAAGTTAATTATCAGATCCAACCTATACATTTTGAGTTAATCATTGGATACTACGTATAAGTTTTTGAGAGTATAGATTTGTACTGATCCTATTTTCAATTATGTATAAGCATGCAGTTCCCACATAGCAGTGTTCTTCTAAATCACGAGATGGGGGGACTAACACTGTGAGCTCATGACTAGCAGTGAAAAAAAATTTACACATAGATGAAATGCAAGTTTATACCTAATGAGAAGTAATATTGATGTGTGAGTTGCAACTACCATTAAAAAACTACTGGCTATTCAACATTTAATTTTGTCACAGAAGCATTAATACCCTGATTTCTGTAAACGGAACCACTCCTGTAATCTTGAAATCAGTCCTCAGTAGTTGAAGCTAGAGATAGCCTTCTTTAATTGCAGGACATTCTTGAAAAGCTCTTATCAGTCAGAATTTTGGAAACATAAGCCCACTTACGAGACTCATCAATTTGACTTTTAGTGGGCAAAGGAAAGGTAAGGAGCAGTAGACATAGGTGGCAAATAGGCTTGGAGTGAAGTGTAATACTGCAGTTAATTAAAGTTAACCGTAGCTACGGGGCATTTGTTGTATGGAGGTTTTTTGTAACCATGTGACCTTTTATTTTACTCTGGCTCATTAAGCAGCCAGTCTGGGCATATTAGCCAGCATTTCTTTGAACCCACTCCTTAGATTTTTTTCTTTCTGAAGATGTCCACAGCTGACAAGCTGTAACCTTTTTTTGAGGAGGAGGAAAAGGGAGCTGCTGAGCAAGTCTCACATAGAGAGATTCACCTGATTTCTGTATTTTACAGTAATGCTTCCCTCCCCCATATTTGCCAGTTATTTAAGGTAAAGCCCAAAGTTTGCTTGAATAAATCGTGTAAGTGAATTTATTTGTCCAGGTGGTCATTTTTTGTGCTCTCATTCTTCTTGTTATGAGGAAGTATATAAATGGTTTATTTTCCCAAGGAGGGTTGTTTTGTTTTTCCAGTTAGATTATTCTCAACATTTCTTTTAATAGCCTTGTAGCCTATTTTCTAAGAAATGGCTTAGAACATGTGTGTCACTGGATATTTGTTTTTTAAGCACTGGCAGCTCTATGTGAGTTGGAGATGGAAGTGTTTGTGCGGTGAAGGGATGCTATGTCCATTCGAGGGAAATACTACAGTTCCATCAGGAGCTCGAGTTCACCCATGCTAACGGCTGTCATTTAGTAGAAACCTTGTTATATTTTTTAGTCACTTAGCAATGTTGCGTATATAGCATGCTCCCCCCTCCACCACCCTCCTTCCGCCTTTAATATTTGAGTTCCAAACTAGTCAGGACTAACATTGTTTTTAAACTACAATCTCTTTGAATGCCGGCATAGCTTTGCAGAGCTGCTGCAGTCACTGGAAAAGGGGTTGTCTGCTTCTTTATGTGTCTTGTGAGCTGAGCTTTTCTTCCCCTTAAGGGAAAGAGCTTTGTCTCCTCAGAACTCTCAGGTTCCCAGTTTACTATGCAGTAGTCCCTTTGCAGCTTCCCTCTTCCCTAGGTCTTGCCATTTTCTTTTTTTTGTGGTATGCAACCATTCTCCATTCATAGCAGGATGGTTTGTGTTGTACATTAGCAGCCTCTTTCTCTGCCAAAGTGACACATCTTGTAGATTTGCAGCAGAATACTGAACTGTCACGGTAATGCTGACTCTTGTAAGGCTATTCTTGAAGCAGAACAGCTTCCCCCTTGGCATTCAGCCGTCAGAATCCATTATAGCATGCATTTTCTACCCAAAACATAGTTCTGTACCTACATGGTTGTCCTTACAACCATCCCCTGGAACATGCAGAGGGCACAGTTATACTGCTCTGTACAGAAATAGGCACTGCTGGGTTTATTTTCAGAGTATCTGAAAACCATGTACTGGGCTTTTGTGGTTTCAGCCCCTGCCTTAAAAACTAATGCAGACTGGGAAGGGGAATGCCTTTGCTGATAGGGTGATGTGAAAAGAACTGTAGACAAGGTCTTTTCCCTGGTGTATGTCTTAAAAGAAGGATTAGGTGTGTGTGCAGAGAGTGAGGCTACTACTGGTCTCCTCTGACAAGCCAGCTGAACATCTCCCACTCCACGTGTTCGCCACAGGGCAGCCCAGCCCCACGCTGATGGCCCTGACTGGGAGGCTCTGTGGGAACTCAGCTCTTCTCACTGGGAACGGGCTCGCCTACCTCCGTGAGAAGAAACACAGGACATTACGTATCATTTCAAGTTTCTGACAACAAACCCACTCTCTTTCAGCCATTCAGGGAACTGTAGGGTGAAAAGCAGAAGAGAGCAGTTAGACATGTGAATAGGAGGGGGATGATGCTCATCACCAGTCTGTCCGGCCAGTACAGTCTCTGACTGGTTGGACTGGCTGAGCTACTTGGTGCTAGGTAGGTTCAAGATTGCACAGGCTGACTGCTGTGCTTGGCTCGATGAAATGAACCTTGCTAGTATCAGTGTGTGTTGCTGACAGTGGCTGCGGCTACCCTGAAGTGTCCTCCTCTCTCCCCCCTCACTGACACAGAGCAACACGTCCCTGCCTGCTGTTGGGCTGCATTCCCCTCGCTGCTGCGTGCCTGGCCTTCCCGATGCGCCCTTGTAAGGTTATTTGGAGGCGGTGGGAGCAGGGGTGGAGGTGAGGAAGGTCAAGCTTCTTAGGTTTCAGCTGATTTGGCATCCGCTCACAGCCCTCCCCCATAGCCCTGCATGGCCATATGCACTCGCTGCTGCTTTTACGACTCTTCACGGAGAAACCTCAAAAATACGAGTGCAGTTGAATAGCAACTTATTTTCAGGAAACATGCCCTTCCCACATCGATCAGCTCTAACAGGGAGAAGACACTGTTTTTATCTTGTCCCCAAAGAGAGATATATGGGGCAGCTACCACCTTCTCTCTGGCTGGCACTGCTCTCCCAGCAGTACTGGGTGTGCCAGGGCAACCAGCTCCACTGAGCCTGCTTCTCTGGGGTCTTTTCCTCTATTTTTTTTTGGCTAGTGTGAAGGCCCTTTGCTTTGTTCAGTGCTCTGTGAGTGGAGGCTGAGCCTGGAAACCTCAGTGCAACACGAGCGGCTTGGCACAGCTGCGGCACAGCAGCTCAGGCAGGGACTGGGAGGCAGTGAACTGAACCGAGCTGAACTGAACCAGGCTGAGCCGAACCGGACTGGGTTGGGCTGGGGACGGCGCACCGGACCACCACGGCACGTAGTCGCTGCTGGCCTGGGCCCAGCCTATGCGGCCATGTGATCCCCGCCTGCCTCTGCGCAGGGAATGGGAATGGGGACACGAAACATGTCTGTGCAGCTTCAAGGAGCCGGGCAGAATTCCCCACTGTCATCATCCTCCTCCCCTCCCTCCCTGCAGGCTGCCAGAGGGGAGGGCTGATTACAGCTCCGCTATTGTTCAAGTAACCTACAAATGGATTTGCATGGAGGCAGGTTGGGAGGGGCAGAGGGGTGGGATTTATTAGCAGCAGCTAAATTCGTCGGGATTACTATTAGGCTGAGAGCTTCTCAATGGGAATGATCCCTGGGTGAGCGGTGGGGTGGAGGGGAGGGACTGGAAAGCTCCTTTTCTGCAAATAGGTGAAGGGGTGGCTGGCTCCAGCCGGGGAGGGAAGGCAGGCAGGGTGCAGCTGGCTGGGGACGGCGTTTCACCTCGGTTTAAACTGTAACCCTCTATTCTGAGCACGCAGCTCCTGGCAGCACCGCTCATACCAAAGCCTTGACTCAGGGTTATCTGCATGCTGGGTAATAAGCAGCGTCACCAGAGGAATGTGCAGAGAAAGCAGCCATGCTGCTGCAAGCCTTTGCTCGCTCCTCAGGCAAACCACTGATTTAGTAGCCTACTTCTGCCTCTGGGCTGCCAAACACTGGCTAGGGGTCAGGGGATTCTCCCGGGGGGGGAACAGCCCCAAGTCTGTTTTGAAGCCAAAATAGCATTTTGCCCTTTGGTAATTAAGTGCTCTTTATGTAAAGCTGGCTGGGATGTTGCTAACCATAATTGAGGGCTGTGTCCAGGAAAGGGTGAAGTTACTCCTCAAGTTGCTACATTAGTTTATCTGTTTTCCAGAAGGGTAATCTGAAGTATTTTAGCCAAGGTCACACGGCAAACGCCTATCAGAATGAGGGAGACTGTGGCCTTCGGTTACTGCCCCAACTGCTAGTCTCCCTTCTGCTGGGATTAAAAGTATGTTACGACAACTGTGTACAGCTGAACTCCAAAGCAGTTGTGCAACACAGGTGTTTGGGAACAACAACATTCAGTGCCAGGCCATTTGCCTGTAGCCTGCGTCCTTCACACAGATAGCTCCAAGGCTGGAGGCTGTTGCTGCTCCTGCTGATGCAACGTACTGAGGGCTGGGGTGAAGGAGAGTGCAGACCTGTGTGTCAGAGGTAGGAGCTCCCCTTTGGCTATGATGGAAAGCACAGCACATTCAAATCAAAGACAGGAGGGGGGTGCTTTGCATTGCTGTATTCTGGACCTATCTGAGGCAATCTTATTCTTCACTGCATACATCATAGTAACAGGAGACAAGATCACAGCATAGCCCAGGTTTTCATTTGAACATGTACAGGCTGGTACACAGTTGGGGTAAGGACAACGTGCTTTTGTAGGTTTGATTTGTGTCAGAGCTAGGGGCAGAACTAGGGAGGGAGTGGGAAGCCTGAATATCTGGTCTGCTACTGGAAAATATAGGCCACTGACTTGAGGATGTTGCAGGCTTACTTGATCTAGCTTGATATGCTAGACACTTTCTCTTAAAACTCTCTTCCTCAGTGTCTGTAACTTATTTCTGTAAAAGAGAAGGAGGAGGTACAAACATCTAGGATTAAAACAACTGGAAGAGCTCATGTCTTCCTGCAGCAGTAAATTTTGGAGTATTTCTTATTACTTGCTCCGTGTTGATGTGCTTGACTCCCTGTTACATGTAAAGATAATTCCTCCCTGAAGAACTCAGACTGCATTGATAAGAAAGGCCAGTTGGCGCATCTATTTTATCCCACCTCCTTCAGTGAAAGACTATGCCATGTATCTTATCAAAAGGATGCAGCCTTTCAAGAGCTGTACCTTGGTAAGAATACATACTAATTTTTGGCAGACGTTTGCTGTGGTTTTGAGTGGCTGTGTCCCTCTGCTTCCCCCCTCCCTTCCCTGCAGTCAACTCCCCTGTTCATCCAACTGTACACTCATTTAGCTGTGCTCATTGCATCATTTCTGCTGGAGGGGAGGCAGCAAGAAGTGCAGCCATCAGGGATAGTATCAGTTGTGTGATCTGTGGACATGTACTCATGTTGTGCTAACAAGGACCTGCAGCCTACAATAGATTCATTAGTCAGCATCCTTGATAGATGTCTAGTGGCTTGTGTGACAGTTAAATACCAGGGAATGATGCAGAAATTCTCATGCTTTTGTGTACCTGTCTTTCCTCATGCTAGAAGAGATGACAGCATTTCTTGAAAACTGCACTGCACATGGTTAATACAAAGAGCAGCTCCTTTCAGCATTTTGCATGATTAGTTGCAGCTCTCTGCCTCGATCTTCCTTGTTCTGATGGCTGGATTTTTACAGTAGTGTGTTGTACATATTTTGCAAGTTACAGCTTGAAACTTCCTTTTCGCAGAAGGTTCTGTCATTTGAAGGAACCCCACCCTGCTCTCCCTTGAAGATGTGCAATGCTAGGCTATGTTTGAGCATGTCTGGGGAGGCAGGTGCAGCCTGGCTGGATCCTCAACATTACCTACAAATAAACACTGTTTAAACAAATTGGACTATTAAGAACATTCAAGATTCAAGTAGTAATCAGACCAGGTTTTGCTCTGTAGTCTTCATACTGTGCTTTTCCCATCCCCTTCCCTCTGAGTTATAATCCATAATATAAGGCATGATCAGGTTGCTATGGAAATTAATTACAACATAACTCTATAGAACTGTATAACAATAACAATTGTTAATAGCACCTTTGTTGGAAACAACAACATCAGGTTAAACTCACTTAAACCCCCACATTTCCTTCCTGCTGTTGCAATAAGGAGTTACATAAAAGTAAAGATTTCTTTTATAATATTTTAAGGAAAAAAAATCCTTCCAGCAAAGAGCCTGTAAATACAGTTGTGACTTTCCTCATTTGCCCAGCACTTGTATAGCCATCAGGTTTGTCCTCTAGCCCAGAAAAGATGACAGATGCTTAAGGCCAGTACAAGTTCTTCAAACCTTAGAACCAAGGAACCAGACCAGAGGAAGGTTATTTCTCTGCTCAGAGCAGGCCCGTTGTGCTCCTATTTCTAGTCCAAGTCTGTGGGAACTGTGGGCTGTCACCTGCTCCACACAGTTTTCCTTCTCAGATGAGCTGTTTGTAGAGTCATCTGATTCTTTCCCAGTGCTGTGAGAGTCACCATATTACTTGCTGCAAGCATTTAAGGGATCAGTCCTTAGCAGCACACACACAATTACCCTCAGGGTCTTGTCCAAGCTAGTTCTATGGTTTGATTGGGACCTGTCTCATTACCACACAGACTTCTCAATTATGTTCCATTTCAGGGTTGTCAAGTCTGCATACTGATACACCAGCTTTCCTTGATGCTTAAAGATGTATGGGCCTGCGTTGCTCTTTTTACTAAGCTTCTTAAGCCTTTTTGGCTGCTGTTTCCTAAGGAAGCCTAGCAATGTAGTCATCAGACTTCTCTTGATTTTTCATTTGGGCAACAGTGGAGTTCCCACACAATCTGAGACCATTTGGTCTCAATTCGACATTTTACCCTTTACTCACTACTCAGGACTTTCTCTGGCTGCCTGATGCAGGAAGCTGCTGTGCTGAACAGAGCCCTCCACCCATGGCTCAAATGGCACGTGACACATATCTATATATGCTGGACACATAACTATATATGCTCCGGTGAACAATCCCTTCAGGTGCGTAAGTTTGTGTGGCAGATGCATATTACTGGAGTTGTCCTGCTCTCAGGAGGACCTCCTATAAGCTGATGTAGGACTAATAATTCCTCTAACGCTTTTTGGCAAGCTGCAAGTCTTCCTTCCCTTTTGTAGCAGAATGCTACAGCCTGTCACATGAATTCATTCCCTCCACCTCTGTTTCCTCCCCCATGTTACTTGCTGCGAAGTGCCCAGAGTGGCAATCCATTTAAACTCTAGCAGCAGACCCTGTGGATGCCATTCCAAAGTTACAGTTCTCATCTCTGAACATACAGGTAGTGATGTTCCCTGGCTGTTTGATTGCTACAAATGAGCACATTCCCCATGAATGCAATGCAGCCCAGATGCAAAGACAATATTGCCTCTGGAGCCTGTCTCAGCCTGGCCAGAACAAGAGCCAAATAGCTCAACACTCTGTGCTGTGTGGCCTGCTCTTACTGGGGAGATGCTCTGTAGCTCCTCATTGTTAACCCTCCAGACCAGCAGCATTAGGCATTCAGAGATGCAGATACGCATTTGTGGGTAATGTTTCAGCTCCATCAGCACAGAGCTAAGCCAGCCCAAACTACCTTCTGCCTGTCCAGCAGTGCTCCCCAGACCCCATGTCAATTTTCATTGCGGCAATCTCTCCTCCTGAGGTGCAAGCTGTAGTTCCTGTTGCATTTGTTGATTCTGCAGGAGGAGTGCCTGGTCTGCTGCTGGCTTTTTCCGCAGCAGTTGAACAACGTTTCTGTCTTTCCCTCTCACAATAGAAGAATCTGTTGAGATAGATCTACCTATTGGCTTTGCCATTGTCTTTTCTGTAGCTGCTATATTTTCCTCTGAGTGATAGAAAACATTTGCCTGTCAATATGCTTTATGGTGCATGAGCTTCTGCTTTGCTTTCCACAAGGACCATTATGTCTCAGAGTCTCAAGTCCACTCAGTCAGCAGTTTGTCCCCCTTTGAGCACATAGCGAGAAGGGCCTGTTTGCTACAGCAAGGGAAACCACACAAACTCGCCCATTTAATTTGCTCCCACTAGTAAGTCCTCTCTGTGATTCCTCTGGCTCCTTCCCTGCTGGGTCCAATAACCTTACGTAGCTGGTTTGCTTCAGGTCCATGGGTCCTTAGAGAGGCAGGTTACACTTAGCAATTTGTTTGCAAGTGCATCAAGGAAGCTCAATATGTGGTATAAGTACAGCATCTCCTTCAAAATGCTTTTTTCCTCTTTGGGAATTTGTGAGGTTAAACAAGATATGTGCAACGAACATGAACGGTGAAAGGCCCTGAGTCCTTTTTTAAGTATCCATGGTTTTGGAAGTCTGATAGATATCAGGATTAGAATGAAGTACACCTTATTTGGGATAGAAGAAATACTGTTGTTTTTTACCTCCATAGCTTGAAATATCTATCACTTACAGATACGCTTAGGTCTTTGGCCTGCATGGCTTTCCAGTGCCTCATACAAATTCCTGAGCTTACAAAAGCAGCACTAACTTGCTACTGTATTTATTTCCTTATAGAAATGAAATTGATGAGTGTGGGAAGGGATGGTTGCTGTCATGAAAGATCAAGAAATGGAAATGTACCTCTTTTGGGACGTATGTCAAGGAGATCTGGAGCCCCTTAGCCTGAAATGGAGAGTTAAGTAAGAAAAAGTGCCATAGGCAAAGGCAAGAAAGGAAAACTAGACAAGCTCCATCCTTCAGCAGCCAAGGGTGGAAAAGAGAGGGAGACACACAGAGTTTTCTGGTTTCATATGCTTGGGAGATGCTCTGAAGCTGTTGTGATGGACGGACAAGAGCCAAATGGTTGCATAATAAAGAGCAGCAAAACTTTGTGGAGCAGCAAAGGGACTGGAAATCAAATAAATAAAATAGTTGACCAATATGTCACGATGTTGAGAGTCCCTCATTACCAGCTCATCTCTGAATAAGAAACGGTGAGAAGTTCCTGAAATGAGAGGCAACAGATAATCCATGGAAAGGTTGTCACAAGATAAGGCTCTCAAATGTGCATCTTGTCAAATAGCTTTGTGGTCTTTATTGTTATTTTCTTGTATCAGCCGAAGATATACAACATAGTTTTTAGAAGACAAAGATACGCTGTTTTCAGAAATGCTTGCAGTTTAAATACTAAAGGAGAAAGAACAAGGAGGGGTGTTGAAAGTGCTGCTTGAGCATAAAAAAATCAAGCCAGTAGGACTTGGCACACTTGCGACAGGTGAGTGAGCCAGATGGTAGCAGGTGAAATTTGTGGCATATGCAGTTATATACACTTAGAGGAAACCATTTTTCTCAACATTTTGCCTAGTTTTAAATTAAAGATACCAGAATACTTGGGGGAAGACCTGATTGCCGCTGGGTAACTGGAAGCCCATCTCTGTAAAACAAGCATATTTGGAAAGCAAATGCCAGGATGCATGAGAAAATAAATGCTGAATGCAACGCAGAGCTTGGTACTGCTGTTACAGGAAGCAAAGATCTGCCCTTATCTGAGTATTGGTGACCCCATCTTAAAAATTCTAATGAACTGCCTAAAGGGCCTTGGAAATAAGCCCATGAGAACAGTTAGAGACATGCAAAAAGGTCTCCTCACCACAGTGGAAGTGCAGTTATTGTTTGTTTATTCTACAGCTAAAGCCCCTTAGTATGCATAAGACTTTGTAGGCAAATAAGACAGGTCTGTGCCTGAGGAGTTTGCCTTCCGAGCAAGACAGAGCACAGCAAAGGGAAGCAAACCAAGAGAAGGGTGTTGGTACATGTGCAGAGCAGCGAGGCAGTGGGAGGCAGACAGAGCCACCGGAGAGGAGAGGTCAGGGTCAAGGGTGTCACCAGAGCCCTCCCAGGGTATGCACTTACTTTCCAGTAAGGCAGGCCCCTCTGGCACTGCTGTGCCGAGTGAAAGCTTCTTGTTTCATTATCTATGAGGTGTGACATGTCTGCTTACAACTACAGTCCTGAAGGAAATATCCTCCAGAATCCACAGACTCTCTTTTCACTGGCTTATTTTTCTACATATGCAGCTGCTTGTATAGCAGCTCCATATTTGTGTGCACAGAGAAGTAGCTGGATTGCACAAACCGGAAAAAAAAAAAATTAAACTAATATTTGAATTCAGAAGCAAATTTGGGGGGCATCTGCATTGCAATGCTATAATATTCATGCACTCAAGATTTATTTGTGCAAAGAAATTTTAAGTCAAATTCTAAATGTGAAAAATTCTAAATGTGAAATTTTATTGTAAAATTCATGGTAAGTTACCAAATATGGTACAAAATGGGTACCAGCCCATCAGTAGACCTAGAAATGCTCATCAAATAGACTAATCATTTTGAGTAACGAAAATCTTGAGTATTTCCTAACCCAGTTGCAGCTAATTTCAGAAGAGAAGAAAATAATATTAATAGAATATGGTTTTGTTGCATATTACTTGCTCAGTTCTAGCATTATGTATGCAAATCAGGTAATTTTGTACCTAATTGCCTGATTTGCATGCATAAATGTAGGTTGCACATGTGCAAATGATTTCATTCAAATTTAGTATATGCCTAATATGTAGAGTGGCTAAAAACTTGAATCTCTGTATCTGAATCACTCAGAATTTTCACTTAAGGAAAAAGCAAAATTGGTCACAGGTTTTGCAGGTCAGATGAAGTAGGTGGGCTTTTTTGGGCAATTTTACAGAGGCAGCAACCCTGGAGCTGTGCATTTCTCTTGAAAAATGAGCAATGATGTGAATGTCCAGAGAGATAAGCAAATAAAAGGGACCCTGTTGCTTTAAATGCCATAAGAAAATCTCAGAAAAATGTGACACTTGCCAAGTGGAAAAAGACAGAATCACTCAGAAAGGAATGTGACTTTTGAATTCTAAGGTCGTTTAACAGACAGTGAAACCTAAGATGAAAAGTGTAAAAGTACAATACTAAAATCTAAGTGCATTAAAAATTATTTCAGGTAATTTCATGGCTGTGAAAGGAATTGGACTGACAGTTCTTGTGAATGAAGCTTTGTGACCTTAGGAGAAGGAGACTATGGGCAAGGGATAGAAAAGCATAATTTGTTCTGCCATGTCATGCATTTCAACTCTCATCTGGAAGAGGAGGAAGCTCTAGACCTGGAAGACTACTAGAAAAAGAAAAAGTCAGATTTAAGAGCCTGTTTCATTATGGGTCTCTGTGAGGAGCTCCCAGTACTGGGATCAGATGCGTTGTCACCAGCAGTTTTCATAATGATGTGTAAGGGCAGGAGGTGTCCCTGAGGAAGGGAACTAAAATAACCAACAGCATTTTTTACTGTGGCATCAGCTGTAGTCTAATAAACAGTGGTAGGCTGTTCCCTCCCTATTACTCAGAACTCCTCTGCAAGCTTTATTTGCATACACATGGGTGACAAATACTACTAAAATAAGCATGTAGAAAAATTAGATGCAATTTGGAGGCACATATGGACTCACAGTTCCAAATTCTCATTCACACTAGCATGAAGTGCAAGCAGGGTCAAAACAGGTATGGTATATGCTACCTCCAAGGTTCCTTCATGCTGGCAAGAACTGAAAGGGTTATGGGTGTAAATTAGAATTTGGCACAGAATATCTTTCTGTCCATCTAAGGGCAGGTTTGTCATAGCCCTGCTGACATGAGTGTGATTATGAGATTTCTGACCAGCATAGCTTTGCTAGTAAGAATTTCTAGTGTCGATGTGTTTATAATGGCAAACTCATGTTTTTCTTGGAATAGGTTATTTTACTTGAGAAGGGGAGACAAGCTGGAGTAACTTTTACTGTCTGTAGGAAGACAGAGCGGCAGGCAGGGAGGGGAAGGTAAGGAGGGTTGCAAAGCACTTTTGCATTATGTGACTGGAAGCCTGTGGTCTGTGTGGGGATCACTGGGAGAGTGGGGGCCACAGCTCTCTCAGTCTCCTCACCTAGCAACCTACTTCTGATATTGCAGGAGCATGGCTTGCCTGTATAAGCTCTGACCACAGTTGTAGTCCTTTCCCAGGTTACCGACCCAGGAAGAGTGCTCCTTAATGCAGACTTGACTTTGAGCTCCTTTATCTTTGCTCCCAGGCGTACAAAACCGTTTTGATGTAAATGAGAATCAAACTCACCTTTTTCCTCCTGTTCTATCAGTGGGGGAGAGGGCACTGCTTGACTAACAGGGTGTCTTGCCTCTTTGTGTGCTAACCTCATCAGAGCATCACATGCAGAGCTCTGTACAAAATAAATAAACCCAAACCTGGGCTGTATTCCCAGCTCACTCTCCTGAGTGTTCAGCTAAAGCACAACTTGTATTAGATTGGAGAGATGCTCTGTTATTTCACTAAATACTGTTATTTCTACTTATTTTCATTCCATCACAGAGTAAAAAGACACTTTCTATTTTCCAGTTTTTCAGTAGGCATGAAAAGCACTGCCTTATAGTCTTGGAGATTGAAGGTTTCGTATTTTTCACAGAATGTGTATAGCTTGGGTAATAGTAACTTCCTCCTCTTGCCAGCTTCCCGTTCCTCCGAAATTTAGTGTTCAGGATTGATTCCATTCTTTATTTCTTCTCTGAGCCTTTTACTTTGGGTGTTTTCTGCGATTGAGGCAACTGCTGCCTGTTGCAATGCCGGGTTTTGTGGTGGGCAGCAGTTCTGTGAAACCTGAACTGAAACTGCAAGTCTATCTCAGCAGCGCAGAGCATACAGAACAGACACCCTCTTTCAGTGGCCACCAGCCCAGATAGAATTAAGATCTGGAGAAGGCAAAGAGAGTCAGCACATCCCATACCCAGTTACCTGAAGCATTGCTTTCCACAAAGCAAGTCCCCCGTGAAGGGGAGGCCATCACTGCGCTAGGACAGGATGAACTTGTACCAGAATCCCAGAAAGTGAAAAGCATTTGCGTTCTTCATCGTTTTGTTGTCGCCTTGGAGATTAATTTAGTTTCTTGACTCTGATCTTACATTGGTTCTTAATCCACTTTTGCAGAAAGATGCAGCTTTCTCCTGATTGCCTTTATTTTCCCCTTTTTGTAAGCCCTGGTTGGCAGCTAAAGTGGTCTAACATTTCTATATAACTGATAAGATAAATAACTGTCAAGGAGAGAATTGTTTCTTGAGCACATCCCTCCCCTTGGGTTAAATATAGGCTGCAGCATCCCAGTAGAATGAAAAGATTGGAACGCATTTACGTGCTGGCGTGCTGGTGTAGTTTATGCTTTGTAGTAAAGAAGTAAAACATTCACATTTGTGAAAATCATACCTGCAAAGACAAGTTTAGTCAGCCTCCACCTTACTGTATTCAGTTCACACACTAAATTATTTCCCGTTTAAACCAAATCCTCTAGCCTTTGTGTTTTATAGCCTTGTGATGTGCTGCTGGCTGCGGTGTACTAGTTTATTATCTTACCATGCGCACTGCAGTACTCACATTGGTTTTGTACTGCAGGATTGCACAGGGTGCTGCACCAGGAATGTCTAGTCCTTTTGATTATAAAATATGAAAGCAAATCTGGAGAGGTTTTACTGCTATGTAAAGTTAGATCTGTATTGTATTGTTGTCGCCAAAGACATTTGATTTAGAACACATTTGCAGTTGCCATAAACTCTTTGCTTTGTAACCTGCAATCATCTGTGTCGCTAGGGTGAAAATCTTCAGACTCAGAAAGTGCTTAGAATTCAAACTCTAAAATAAAGTCTGAGAAACATTTAGCCTTTCTAATTCAAACACAATCTCCATCTTTCCTGCATATGCACATGTATGCACATTCATTCCCAATCTTGCATATAGATTCACAAGCTCACACATTCGCAAGCTCACACGCACATTCACAGGCACTCTCACACAGAGAATGTGTTCTGCAGTATAGCTGGTACACTGGGTATTTTTGAAGACAGAACAAGACTGTAAATTGACACTTCCACCCACTAATGAAAAAAAGCCAAGAAAACCTCAGTAGAGAATGAGTTTTATAATTAATGCTGAACAATTTTCATTGACAAAGCAAAAAGAAGCAAGTGGATGGCTGATTTAAATGTTGAATGATTAATGCATAGAGAGGTGGCTGAGGAAAAAGGCAAATTCGGGAGCAACTATGGAAATTTATGTATGAGAGAGTCAGCACCATATTCTGATCTCAGTTACACAGTTGTAAATCTGTTATCTTAATGGAAGTATTCAGCTTTTATATTTGCATAGCATAAGTGAAAATAGAATTTAACCCAGAATGCGTTTGCAATTGTGTATTTGCGTGACTGAAAGGGAAGAGACGTGTATGTTTGCATGTGATAAACTGCAAATTCATGAGACTTCTTGTATCTCTCAGTGAGAAATGTAGAGAATGAATGTGTGTGTGATTGCATACGTGCGTGCCAGTTGTGGGGCTGTCTGACAGCAAGTGGGAGAGTGAGAATGTGTTTGTTCCTAGACTCCCTGGTTGAGTGAAAATGGCTCCTGGAAATGCCATTTCAGATTAGAGAGCAACGGCTGGAGAGGTGGAGATTTCATTACCTTCCTCTTTGTGGCATGTTTTGGAGCTGGTAATGTGAAAGCAGAGCTATAAATAATCCAGTCACAGCTGCGGTGTCCTCGAGATTTATAGTTCCTGGTAATGCCAGAATCTTTGGGGTGTTTCACTATGCAAAGCAAAATGAGGAATAATCTCTCCTCAAACACCAAGGCAGTGCAGACCCCACCTGTCTTTTCTCATATGGCAGGGAAGGAGAATTCCTACCAGACACCCAGGTTTATTCCTAAATTTGTGTGTAATGCCCATCACCACATACAGTGCTCACTCTCGTCCCTGACTCTAGGGCTGGGGCTGATCAGCACCTGCCTTGGGTGTGTGTGTTGGGACGGGAGGGTGTGGAGGTCACAGGCAGCAGTTTGCTGTGCACAAGCTTTTGAGATGCAGGGGCTGTATTTTTAGCTGCTCCAGATTCTCTCCTGGCTGGGATACGATGCTGAGGAGTTTATTGCCGTAAGGATGTGCCTAGAATACCAGGCAGCCTCAGAAATTTACTGTGCCGCAGAGCCCTGACTCAGTGCTGCTCTGTGACTTTCCTGTGTTGTTTCCGTGCTGGAAAGAGAGAAAAAATGGTTCCTTGTGTTCCCGGCTGCTGCTGGCGCTGGAGGGACAGCTGCTGTGATTTAGTGAGAAGCCCTGTTGTGGGGAAGGACAGCAGCTCGAGATGTGCCTAAACTGTTGCTCAGTGAAGCTTCCCTTAGATTTCTCCTTGAATATTACAGTAGGAATAAACACATGCTGCCTTTAATTTGTGCATCTCCCAAGCATGTCTATAATGCCCCTGCAAGTAGGGGTTTTTTTGCAGCTGTACGCACTAAATACTTCCAAAATGCCAGTGGCATTTCAGAGGTAGTTTCTCTGTGCAGCATTTCAGGGGAGGATGTGGAGACACAACCATGGGCAGATTTCTGTACACCCGGCTGCGAGGGAGGTGGACACAGCCAGCACCCCTGCAGCCAGAGGGCTGAGAATTTGTTAGGGATGCTCCCTATGGTGAATCCTATAGAAAACGAAATTACATTAATGTTTCTTCTGTCACACTGGTGCAGGTGCATCTGCAGGTTTTAAATGGTGGTTTCTGCCCCAACACTCACTTGAATTGTGAGAACCAGTACATTTTAAAAGTAAATTTCTGGATATGAAAGATCAGCAACTGACCTCTTGACAATCTAAATCCTGAGGAGCCTAGCTTGTCACTTATGAGTCTGGTGGAACAGCATAAACTCTAGATGAAGAAAGATTATTTGTACCATCAGATTTTTTTTAGAAACAAGTATGAGAAATAGTGAAGGGACCTAGCAGGACATTCTCAGTCCATCTTCTTGGGAAACACAGGAAGACCCTGTGTATTCTTCTGGGGTTTGGCTGTATCCTGCCCCTCAAGGAATGGGCTTTCCTCCATCACCGCCCGAAGGAAGCTGGAAATAAGGAGCTGAAGCCAGTCTGCTCTTGCTTGATTCTGAGCTCTGCTCGAGGCTCCCTGCTGCCCCCTTGTCGCTGGAAATAACACTGGAAATACGGCAAACTACTATTTTCACATTGCGATGTGAGCTTGACTAATATCCTCACATTTGGGGGAAAATCATAGACTTCACATAAGAATGTCTGTCTCATTGCTGTGGTATCCGGAATAATAAATACAGCAATTGCAGCTGTAATGCCTAGTGCTTGTCTGAACTGCTGCATTCTCGGAAGCACAAACATGAATGAGGGATAAGCTATAGAGCGGTGAGGTTTGTAGGCAGAGGCAATATATTTTTTCAACTTTTTAGTCTTGCAGAATACAGACAAGCTTTCAGCTGCACAGGCTCACCCATTACAGGCTTACTTTTCTTGTGTGCTTAGGTCACCACAGCTACAAAAATCTGCTGCTCTGGTAAATGCTAGAGATTGAGACTGCAGTGACAAGAGTGTTTCCTTTCCAAAGTGGCCGCACCAAATGGCACACACACAAAGTTTGGAGCAGCTCCATGCGGGTACAGGATAGCTTGCATTTTAATTTTGCGTTATTCATTCTTTACTTTTCTTGGGTCACTAGTGCTCAAAAGTTGTTGCCATCTACATTATATGCAGGAAATCTATTCAATATTATTTTAGTGGCTCAAAGCTCAGTTCCTGCTTGGTTTGCTGGTTGGCTTCTCTTCTGAAAAAAATAATCAAATTGGATTCTAAATTGCTTCTTGTTTGCAAAGGCCAGCAGCTATGAATAGGATACGGAGAATGAACTCTACTCTGTCCAGTCATGAATGGTAGGCAGGTCAGGGCTGAGCCGCATTGGCAGGAGGCGGTGATGTGGGAAGCTTGCCCTGCCATTATCTGTTCTATAGACAAGCGGCGGATTTAATTCTCAGAGGATCTAAAGCCTATAATAAAATCTCAACGGGAATAAAAAACCCTGACCCAGAAGGCAGTGGCATGTTCTACTTGTCCTCCACAGTTGTGAGTCTAAGTGTGGCTGTGCATCAAGGGAGCTGTGTGACAATTTTGTGGAGTCTGCGTAGCAGAAGAAACCCATCCCCCAGTGTTCTGCTGGAGTCTCTGTGAGGTACGTATTTATACTGCCAGTGAAAAACAGAAGGAAAAGTCAGAGTGTCTCTAAAATGCAATCTGCACACATCTGCTTGTCTGTTTTAAGCAAGGAATCTTTGCTGCTATGGGAATAGTAGTGTGCATACTTTTTCCCTCTTGCGTGCTGTTTTCTAGGCCCACATCCATGAACAAAGCATCGAAAAGTTGGCATTTTTCTTAAGCTGGCATTGCTGTGTGACTTCATACACCTACTTGTCATCTCAGCAGTTTCTGCTTCAGTGTTCCTCTGTAGATTCATGAAGAAAATATGTAGCACTCGAAGAAAGGAAGGCAGCCTGCGCTCCCCACACTAAGGCCACTAAAAACAGAGCCCCAGGGTATTTTCGGAGGGTTCAAGGATGATACTGTCCCCTTGGAAACAGAGAAGTGGCTTACATCGACAGAAAGTGACCAAACCCAAATCATAGTGACCTTCTGCTTTGAGGATGGTTAGGAGGATCTTTGCAAGGTGATTTATTTTTTACAAAAACATCAATTTTTAATAAATCACCACTTTTAGAGGACTCTGGGCTGCTGACATAAAAATCTGCTTTCCCTTTAGTTTTTAGATTTGTAGGTTTTTCACCTACAAGTCTTTTTTTAATCAAGCTTGTTATCAGAAAAGCTGATGAGGACTCAGCCTTTTAGCACTAATGGTTTATGTGCCTGTTTTTTTATAAAGCAAAATGAAATGGAAGCTATTACCTGAAGGGAGCTTTCATCATAGCAGTGAGGCAGAGAGCTGCTCAAATATATTAACACAAAATGCGAGACAAATGTTGCCTCCTCCAAGCCAGCTTCTGACCTCAATAGTGAGAGCTTTCCGCTAAGCTGGCTGCTCACAGCCCCCGCTCCGGCCGCTCCGGCGTCCATCTTGGGGTTTGTGGGATGCGGTTTCCATTCCCGTCCCTCTGTCCGATGGGGCACAAGCAGCATGTGTTCGTCTGCCTTCAACCCCCTCCTTGAGGTATGATGACATCTTGCTTTCCCCACCCCACTTCTTCCAGCCCAGCAAGGAAACTGGAGAATGATTTCCAGAGCAGGAGTCACCCTGCTGTTGTGTGGGGAGAGCTAAATTTGGGAAGTGAGATCTGTGTTGCCAGGCCTGAGTGGGCAGCACCTTCTCTCCATGACTCTGCAAAGCAAATTACGTCAGTAGTGTGAGCTCGCCTGCTCTTCCTCCCCTCTCCCTTCCCTCCCAGGGAAAAAAGCCACCAAGTGCAGCAGCAGGAGCTGATTCAGGCCACAGCGTTCAGCCCTTTCAGAAAATGGGGCTGGGAGGGATGATGGAGGAGGGGCTGCAGAGCGTGCTGCTGACCTGCTGAATTATGACTTTAATGCAGTCACTTTAATAACTTGCTGTAGCTCCAACCACCAGATGCAATTTATGGCAAAGCAGGCGCCCAGGCATTTTTCTTTCTATGAAGACTAAGCAGATCTCTGATTACCATCCCCTCCCCCCAACCCATTACCTTCCCCCTCTTGCTCTGCTAATGGAAAAATGTTATGTGTCTGTGTGCTTTTTCCCCAAGCCCTGCTTTCAGGAAATGGTGGAGAATGAGAAACTAACACACACACACACACACACACATACACACACACACACACGCGTGCGCATTTGCAGGAAAGATCGCTTTTATTCTCGTTCTTCAACCACACAAAATTCCTCCTGCTAGAATAATTCCTCTTGCTTTTTCTAAAACCTTACAACCTCAGCCAGAAGTGTGGCAAATTCCAGGACTGATTTGTAGCGAAAAAGAAAGATCCTTCCCTCCATCTGACCAAAATAATCTCAGTTTAAGTGATTACACTGCATAACGCAAACCCCATTGCCTCTCAGATCTCCCTACAAACCCCAAACAAATTAGCTGAACCTTGGAATGATGAATAAGCAAACCGAATTCAAGTTTTAATTTTGTATTTGATGGTTGTATACAATAGATGTGCGCGTTTAAAAGGCAATACACAGATAGGCAGGCAGATGCCCTGCCAGTTCTATGTTAAAGACCCATTCATTTTCCACCTAAGGGATGAATTCTTCCTCCCACACTCCTTCTCTCTCTCCTTTTTTGTGATTTGCATGATGATTAGCTACATATATTATGAGTAACTGTTTATCTTAGTTCACAGCTTCAAAGCAATTTCCCAAATAAATTTCACTGGATCAATAAACTCGGATTCTGTTTTCTTTTCTAAATTGAGGGAAAGAAAAATAGTAAAAATAAGTAAATGTTTTCTTTTTAATCAAATGGAACAAAAATCTAAGTTAAACAGTTGTGCCCATTTCTGAATTCTGAGGGCTCACACAGAAGTGCAGTGATTCAACTGTTTCATATCTTATTTTTGCTTTCCCTTTCTGAAAAAAAAAAAGTGTATTTGGAACTGCAAGCCTGAAAAATGGCATGTAGTGCTTTGAACCCATTGAAAGGGTGCCCATACAAGGCTTTGCAGATCAGTCCTTCGTGACTGTTAAATATTTATCAGCAAGGCAAATTCCTCCTAGGTTACAGCAAGTACAGTTTGCAATGACCTGTCTCTGTGCCTTCAAAAATGAGTAGCAGACTCCCGCAAAACACCCAGTTTCTCATTCAGCTAGCAAAGTGTTTTCCCCTCAGACTTTGAGATAGCTAGATTAATATGTAGCATACACTGCACATTTTTTAGTAAAAAAGTAGCAACATATGGGAGCATTCAAGTTCCAGAGAGAAGAGCATAAATTTGATGCTTCCACGTGAATTCGGTCTGATGTGGCTGTCTAGCTGTGTTTACAGTGAGCTGCCCTCAGCCTGTACTGGGATCACATTACTGTCTCCAGTACCAGGAGATGCACCTGCGTGCACTCGCTCAGCCATGCAGGTATTTCTTCTAGGTGTGATGAGTTGTCTTTGAACAATTGAATTTATCTCTGCTGACTACAGAGGGAGCAGAGACCAGGTTCCTGACTTTTTGAGGGTTAGAGAGGTGAAATGAGTCTTTGCTCAAGCATTCAACCACAGCTCCTTGCCCTGTGCCGTTAGCTTCCTGAATTCCCAGATGATCTCCCCACCCCAGCTTAGCCAGGCCTGGAGCTGCTTATTTTCTCAGAAGGGATGAGATGCAGTTAGTTCAGTAAAGCCATTGGCATTTCAAAATTATATGTAAAAGCATGCATTTGTACTCTTGTTTTTCAAATGATGTCATAAATGTGCATAATACTTAACAGGCTTAATTAAAGCACTCTCTCCAGTTGTGATAATTTTAAAAAATCTCACTCAGATTTTTTCTAAAGCCATAATGAAAAGCCTCCATACAGTGATCTGTAAGTCAGCGGTACACACACACATCACAAAGCAGATGTTTTGACGCTTGCTGCCCACAAGGCAGTATCCTGTCTGGTATTGCTCAGGAGGGAGCAAGGTGCCTTGAGGCGCCGGAGGGCTGGCTCTGGCAGAGGAGACCTTGCTGTGGCGTGCAGGCTTTCCAGCCACCTCAGTCTTGCTGATTTAACGCCCAGGGTGGCCGTGCAAGAGCTGAATCTGAGGCTAGAAATTCAGGCAGTTATTATGTAGCTGCGAAATTGTGCGGAGATTATTAATGGTGGCAGGCATGTGAGTACAGGTATGCTTCGTGACAGTAGAGCTCATTCTGGAAGCTCCTCTGATTCTATGTTTTTCTTTTTTGAACCTGCCCTTTGATTAAAAATGCCTCGCTTCCAGCTCACATTGCCTTTTAAATGGCTCTGCAAAGCCCTCTCGCGGTTCCCAGCTCACATCAGAAGCGGGGCTGGAAGTGTTTCACTGCAGAATAAACATATGGGCTGTAAATCCTGTGATTCAGAAGATTCGCCTGCAATATTCCTCTCCGCTGTTGCCATAGGTAACCAGGCTCTGCAAAACACCATTTACCCTGGAATGCAAGGAGACACAGAGCTCAGCAAGGGCACTCCGGTTAACCCTTTCCTAGCAAAAAAAATCCCTCTGGTGATCCCAGCAGCAACTGCTCCTCGCTCTTACGTGTGTGGATTCACACACAAACCCACACCACAGAAATGAAGGCAAACTACTGAAATGTTCGCACAAGCCCCAGGAATATGCACATCCACTCTGCAGGAATGGCAGGTTTCTTCTCATACGCCCAGAGTGGAGCAGACATTGAACATGTCAGGGTGCTGTGTTTTTGCGACTGCTGACTCGCCAGGGCTGTGTGGCTCACTGTGCTCTGCCCTGCGCCCCCGGGGATGGGTTAAACTCCTCTAGTGGCAGCACATAAAGGAAGGCAACTGAATCAGACTGGCGTGGTCTGCAGTCCAAATCCAAGGTTTGTGGACTGGTATTTGTGGAATTACTTAAGACAGGACCTTAGATAGGAAGACTTTTGAGTTCATAGTCTCCGCAGGGCTTTGTTTTGTAGTTAATGGGGATCCATAAGGTTTACAAGGTTTTGCCAATGCCACCTAATGGAGAACTATGAAATCGGGCACCCAGTGCAAGAATAACACCCTTGTTTCCTGCCTCACATGATTTTGCAGCCAAGACACTCTTAACATCTCCTAATGCCCTGTATTTTACTCCATCACCTGAGGCACTAAATGTAGACAATCAATAGTTATCTTCATGGGCTGTGTCTTGTACAGTATGTGGAGAGAGGCCATGATGCTGTGCTTCAGCCAGAGGATGTGCAGGCACAAAATCCCTTGTGGTCGAATAGGTGTTGCTAAGAGGCAGACAGTGGGTCCTAGTATAGTGCTGAAGTCCCTCCTACCTTATGGACCCAGTCACCATCGGAGGCCTTGGCGCTGTCTCATGCACCTGGGGGGTCTGAATGTATCTGTGTTACATATTCAGACTGAAACCATGCTAAATGCACATACATTGTCTATGTGTAAATATCCATTACAAGCATCTGACATACATATTTGTGTCATCAAACTGTGTTACACAGAACATGTTGGAGTCATTAAGTGGAGTCATATAAATGTTGCTCTACAACAAATTAAATAGATGGGAACAGGTTCAAGATGAGCCGTATTTGCATTTGCTGCTGCTTAGGACAACAGGGGCAGAAAGTAGCCCCCAAATTACTTTTTTACTCCTCTAATTCTGACCTGCCCGTGGGGTAATGTGGATCCCAACAGAGTGGAAGGAGCCAAAGTGGACGTCTGAACAGTGCTTGTTGCCACAGTCTCAGCAGCAATACTGCCCAGAGGGCAGGTAGCAGCATATCCTCTGCTTTTGCCCATCTTCCTACCTGGAGCTGAGGAGGATGTGTGTGTGAAGAGTAAATGCACAGCCCTGAGTTCAGGCAGTGGTCAGTTAATACTGCAGAGGAGCTGCAGGTGAGACTGCACACCTGTCTCATTTCCCATTTTCACAAATCCTGTTACAAAACCCCTAAATATGCTGTATTTCAAACCACTGTTGTCTTCTTCTTTATACTCCCTTATACAGTTCAATGCACACACACATACACACCACCAAATTATTACTTCTTTTATAACATAGGGCCATCTACAGATAGGTTAAAATGCAAAATTCCTGCTCTGAACATTTAATCATGTTGGTTACTTTTACATAAAAAGTCTGATGGAAATACAGAGAAGTCAGGAAATGTGGATAAGACTGAAATTACACTCATAAAAGATCTTGCAGGGTTTGGGAATCACAGCCCATGCATGGACAAGCCTATGTTGAGACTGCTGTAATCCCTGGGCAGAACAGAGGGGAGTGAAGGAGAGGTCAGTGTGCTATGTGGGATTCTCTGGCATTACTGGGGCAAGAAGTTAGTCTCCCTCTGTTATTTGAACAGAGAGCAAGTATTTTTTTAAGGATCTTTTTTTATGTTGCTAGAATAAAAAGGAATAGGCAAGAGAAAACGACGCCAAATCATTAGAGGATTGCTGCCTGTAGAAAAGTACAAATACAGAATCAAATTGTTTTCCTGCAAAATCCTTTTTTTTCATGGCTTGTTTCCACACCAATACAGAACAGAATGGTGAAGAAAAGGGTGGTGTACAAGGAAAAGGGGTTTTAAAGATTCACAAGAGCTACCGAATGGGTTCAAATTCTTCAAATTGCTGTTACATCAGTCTGGATGGTGGAGATAAACTGTCAGAGAGCCTAAAAGCCATGGAGCAATGCATGGAAGCACAGTGATATTTATGTGTGCTCTGACTTTTTGGATTTACAGGACCTATTTTGCATACTCCTTTGGCATTGCCAGAGCCTCTCTGCAGACATAACACTTGATCCCCTGTTGTGCTGAGTCCTCCGGGAGCTGTTGCTTTCTAACTCCTGTGACATTGTGGGTACCTGCTGAGGTGTCAGGGACAGGCTGTGTGGCTGGGGAAAGGGAAGTATGAGGAGGTCAGAAACAGGGGTGCCTGTGGGGCACAGCAGGGTGTTAAGTGGGCTGGTTGTACCTAAAGGTCCAAAAACCACTAGAAGTGCTGAAGATGCAGAGGCTGGAGCCTGGGCTTATACAATTGCCTTGAGTCAAGTTTTTATGTAGTTCCTAAATTTACTTAGGTTTCAGTGTTTACAGCAGAAGGTTTGTGTCCTTGTGCACCCCTATCTGTGTATTTGAAGGATAAATGCCAAGGTTTTCTTTTGGGGCTTGTGTTTTTCCACAGCTGAGGTGACACACTCCCATTATGTTTAAGCTACTGCCTCAAGAGCTGATAAAATTTATTTCTTTTGGAAGGGAAATATCAGAGCCTAAGCCGAGCTGAAGAGATTTTCTTTGAACGCTGCGTTGTTAGGGACTGCAGAAACTGACAAAGAGGAGATTGTGGCAGAGCTGCTGGCTGGGCGCTCGGGCAGGAAAGGGTTACTGCCTGCACAGCTTTCTCTGTCTGCAGCTCCAGGCAAAACCCAGAGAGAGACAATGATGTCAGCACTACCTCCAGGCCCAGGGCCCCTTGCCTGACAATGTGGGCAATCCAACACATTCCCATCTGCCACAACAGGAGCATTCATGCTCCTATTTCCTGACCTCTTTGGATTAAAACATGTGGAGTTAAATATACATCCAGCCCCGTGCTCATGCACTTGCATTGCACCAGAAATAGACTTACGGGAAACTGGCTGCAGCTTTTGCCACCCGACACTTGGGATCTGTGTCAACGTTGTCATCGAGAAAAGCACACGTTGCTCTGGTTGGGAGATTGTACAGTCATGCACACATAGCTAAAATACAGCTTGCTTTTGTGCCTCGCAATGCTGCATGTAATCAGCGTGCAATCAGAAAGGCTGGGGGAGGGGAGCTTAAAAAGAAAATGAAGATTAGTCAGAGGCAGTGATTCCAGCCTTTTAACCATATGAAACGCTGAGTTTTTTAGTACTGCATAAAAAGTTCTGGCAGACCTTGACTGAGCTGTGTGTCTGCACTCAGGGCTGGTGGAAGAGGGAAAGTGTGCCGCAGCCTTTGCGCCCTGCCATGCTGGGCTGGCAGGCACAGGGACTGCAGCTCTGACAAGGAGAAGCTTTTTGTTTGTTTTACAGTGAAGCTGGTCTGGTAGTGCAAAATGCTAGTAATAGAAGGGTTTTATTGCTGCCTTTATTCACGATGCCTGGGGTGGGTCTGTTGCCTGCACATGGATATTGTGTTGTTTCTTTTTTATATCTGTGTGTCTCCATATTTATCTGTCATTCTGTATCTGCATTGCTCAGTCTTTTTCCTTCTAAGTGTAGGAGTTGCATTTCTTTCGGTGTACAGATGTATTTTCCGTTACTATACACTAAGGGGAAAGGAAATGTAGGGATAGCTCATATTTCATTTATGTTTTGCTCAACAAAGGGCGTCACAATTCAGAAATATGAATGAGGAAGAAAACGGGACTTTTCCTTCCTCGCTCTTTTGTCTACAGTCTTGTCTTCCCAGTAATTTCTTTCATTTTCTCTACTTTTCCCCCATCAGACTGCAAACTCTTGCTCCCATAACAAACGTTTTAAATGTAATCTATCCTGCCTGCACAAACAGTCAGGCCCCCTTTCATATCATGTTTCTCATGCAGAATTCTCCTTTTTTTTTTTTTTTTTTTTTTTTACTCATAATGGGCCTCAACATAGCAAATTCCTGTGGGCAGTTTGGTTTAACATCTCTCCCCTTTGTTTGTCCCGTGCCTATAGTACTCACAGTCTCAGAGAACACAACACAGGCAAGCAGAACAAATATAAGCTCCCCAAAATCTGTAGTTCCCCAATGGCTCACAGGGGTCTTGGAAGAAGGTTTAGCTGATAAAATCCTAATCGGGTGCTTGGAGGGGCGAGGCCAAATGGTTAATGTAGGATAAAAACTGCAAACCTCTTAATTCTCTTAGTGTTTGGCTTAACCTTGCCTTGACTCTGAAGAGATGGCAGTAAGTAAGGATGAGCTTGTATTAGAAATAGGATTCTCTCTTTCTGCCCAGCCCCTGCCATGCCAGTTCCAGTATTACAGAGCATCAGTGGTACAAACTTCTCTATCGGTTTCTGTTGATGGACATTTGGAACCGCCTTACTCCTCAATTAGTGTAATCAAGGCCAAGACCCTGGCATCTTTCCCAAGAGCCTCCTCCCCCTGTGAAACAGAGAATACTGAAAACCAGTCAGAAAAAGTGGAGCCAGACTCAAGCAAGCATTGGATTTCACCAGTGGCACAATAAAGAAGCTGCCTCTAATGTCAGCTACTCTAAATGATGCATACAGACAAATTAAAGTGGTAATATGCATAATGTCTGTCATCCAGATATTTCTGAGCATATAATAAGCTGTGATTAAATCATTAAACTAAATAACTTCAAAGGGATCTGTCTGTGCAGACTGAGGATATACATGCAAGCAATCTCCAGTCCTTTTTCCACCTTGGTACCTGATTTGCTACTGGTTTGTATGCTTTAAACTAGTCATTTCACACTAATCTATAATTTTCCCATCAGTAACACCAGGGGTTAATAACACTTAAGCAAAGCAGTGCTTCTTACGGAGTTGTTTTGAAGGAAATGGAGACTCTTATTGAAGGAGTCTCTGTGTGAAGACTCATTTGATAGGAACTTGTGTGCCAGTTTGAAGTTCTTTGGGAGCAAAGTGGAGGAAGCATGTTCAGCATGAGATCAGCACTGAGCTCCTCAGCGCCGCAAGGCTCGAGCGTCTGCAAGCACCAGTGAAAGTAAAATGTTAAGGAAAAGAGTCCTGCATCGTTTTCAGGGACCCTAAATTAGGCTGCGAAACCTAAGAAGAGTTACGTTTGCAGTTCTGGACTGAGACACATGCAAGGCGTACAATCCATTCTTGGTGCCTGATGGATCTCTGCTTGTGTTAATTGTCCCAACTTCACACACAAAGTCAATAGGTAAGAACAGAATCTCTATGTCCTGACACCCCATCTCTTGCCATGAGTACCACACCAGGCACCAAAAATGTGGAGAATATGTCTCCAAGTTGCCCTGCTTTGATTATGATGGTTATTTTGACGGGGAGCTTTATTTTTTCCACAGAAATTAAGCTGTTTCGCTGTGTTTCTGGCTATACATGCGTCTAACATGGCTCTCTTACTCTAGATATGAGCAGCCTTGTGAGAAGTGCTCAGCTGCTGATTTGAAGCAGGGCAGAGGAAGAGAGGAAACTTGCAAGTCACATCCTCCTGACCGCCTTCCCCTTCAGTCACAACGCCCAAAGGAGCCATTCGGGGAGATCTGAGAGTGTATGGAGCAAGTGTTCCTTTTCATTTGTGATCAAGATAAACAAGGGTGTCAGCTGAAGCAAAGCTGCTGAGGTGTTCTGTGTACTTCAGTGCCAGGCAGTAGTGACTGCTGCTTAGGAGATGGATTTATTAAGATTATTAGTAAGTGTTATTTGGAGGTGACCGAAATCGCTGGGTGAACTCCAAAGGATTAGCTTTCCAAAGATAGCAAATGCAAAAAAAAAAAAAAAGCAACCCCAAACAAACAAGCCACCAGTACCAGTTGTGTTTATTTAATAAAGTCTCTGCACAGGATTAGCTCACAAGCCTTTGCTTGTTTTTGTGGCTGGAGATATGGGGGATGGGAAGGAGAAACCATTTGAGCATGTAATTCCCCAAGTAAAAGCGAAGCTGCAGCACAGCGTCTGGCCCAGTTCATGGAGTAGGTGACAACCTGCTGTGAGCAGGGCAGGCAGAGGAGGAATCACCTCCTCCAGGATTGCACTGGATTTAGGGAGCCTAGCATGCAGCAGCTCTGAGACAGAAATAACCTGGGGAAGAAAAGTCTGCTCAGGAACCATCATGTCCCCATATAAAGGGCACAAGAGCCTTAGGCAGGGTGTCACGCTGACCTGAGCCTGAGAAGTGGCCTGTGGAAGACAGAGCAGGAATCAGAACAGTCATCTCCTCTTCTCTAGCAAGGCTGTAAGAGGACCTCAAAGTGCTTGTAGACGTGAATTCACCAAATATCACCTCCACAAGCCCATCTTTGTGAGATGGAGATTGGTCTTAGTAACCCCAAGTGGCAAACTGGTGGCAGTGAGAGGGTGTCCAGGGTCACACAGAGAGGGGTGCAAGAAGGAAAGACAAAATCAGGAGGAAAAAGCCATCCATCAGAGAAAACTGAGGGGGAAGGGGGCTTTAAGGACCAACGTAGCCTGTGTTTTAGTGTTGTTTTGGTGCCTAGATACTGCTCCTAGATGAGTTCCTCCAAAATGCTGCTTCTTGGTGGTGTAGAACGAACAAGTCAGTCCTGCAGTGCAGCTTGGCTGTCCCCTCTTCAGCGCTGCGGCCTGCAAGTGGGGCCATGTGTGAGCTTCCCACTGACCCTTCAGCCTTCCTCAGCATTGCACTTCCAGAAGCACAGTCACTGAAATGAGAAGTATCTTGTGTTGCTCTTCAGTGATTCATTGGGGCTCTTTGAGAAATGGCAGCAGAGACTGAGGGATTCTCTGTTAAGCCAAGGTACTGAAAAAGGGACTGTGAAGGTTGGTGCCCTTGCAGTTTCCAGTGAAAGTGCTTGTTTTCTTTCATGAGAAGCTGCTTGCTTGTTTCCTAAATCTGCAGGAGTTGCATTGGCTCCTTTTCCCTCCATCAGACAAGTCCCTAATGCAGAGCTGCACCTGGTTTGCTGTTGCCTGTGCTTCCAAAGATTTTCCTATGCATTGTGGCAGCAGCAGCAGAACTCTCAGGTTTTGTAAACCTATTCAGACAGGAAAGGCCTTCAATTTTACACAGTTGCAGAGTAGAAGGGGAGCTATGAATACAATTTAGCAGCTGGGGGAAGGGGACAATGCACTACTTACGTTTTTTGGGATAAGTTGTCACAAGTGGAAAAAGCAGAAGGGAAAGGTTGCAACTCGCTCGAGTGGAAGAAGAGGGATGGGAACCCAGTGACGCAGCTTTGTACTGAATGGGCAGAATTGTCTGGTAACCTGTGTGCTTAATCTGTGTTGGGATTGAAGGATATGTCACCAGTAACTAAAATAGAAGCTAAGTGGGAGGAATAGAGCCCTGGAGGAATAGAGCCCTGGATACAAACTACCCAGCTTTTACAGGAGATGTCTTTGGTACTAAAATTTGTGCTAACTGAAATCCTTGATTCCTACTAAAGAGAAACTTAGAGAATATTGGACTAAGAGGCAGAGAAAAAGGGAAGAAAAAAGAGAGAGGGCAAAGGAGAAATAGACTAGCATTTCAGGGTTGTGTTCTCATCTCTTTCTATTGGGTTCCAAATTTTTGATAGCAATCGTAATTTCCACGTGAGAAGCTGATGGTTGAAGAAGCTGTTTTCTTTTATAGATAAAATGAAAGTACTCTAATTAAAACAGAAAAGGCAGGGATTTTCTTTTCCATGAGTTCTTCATGCATTAAAGAAACATCTTCTGTTTTCAGGAAAGGAAACTAAAGCTAACATTTATCTGGAAAACTGGAACATGTTTTGCAGTAGGAATAAAAGATAGTCCAGGTCTGGTCTGCTGTAACCCTTGATTTACAGAGGAGGCCGAGGAAGTTATTGCTTTCACCTTCTGAAGCTGCTCAAGCAGGTGCAGGTTGCAATTCTGTGGTGATGAACATATGGGTCCCTAGCCTAGCCCTAGACTGACTTACTGCCAGGCTTTGCGAACCATCCAACGAGAAGGGATTTGACTCTATGCCTGTGTGTGTATGATGCACAATATCTCTGGAAAAAGTCAAGCTCCTTTAGTGAGATTCATTGACATGCTCTAATTTACATCAGAGAACCCAGTACCCCACGAATGGTGACCAGAGGTGGTTTAAGGCCAGCTCTGTCCTTGGGCTTAATCCATACATAGAGTACAGCCAAGACTAAGAGCCTGTCTCTCTCTGTGATAAATACCTACTTTTATGGGACTGTGGTTATGAGTCTAATTTAACATTATAAATGACAATCCAGATCCAAACTTCATCACTCTCATCTTTCTATCTGATATATTTTAGTGTTTGGTATTATGCCTAATATGGAGAGATTGCAATGAACTGGATGAGACATTTAATAAAGGAGATGTCTGGAAAGTGAGAAGGTTTTTATCTCTGAAAAAGTCTTCCAGTGATTTGTTGGAACATCTTATTTCAAAATGAGTTTGGCTTAGAAGGGCCATACTTGTGTGATTTGTCCTCAATAGAAATTAGAACCGCTCAGTATTTTTATGCAGCGGAATTATTATTTTTTTTGCGTTATTCATTATAGATTTCTGAACCTCGCAGGAGTCCATGAGCTCTTCGTGAGCCATATAAAAGGATGCAGACTCACTACCAGAACAGAAATTCCCAGGACAAAAGAGATTTGTAACTAAACTGAGATGGACAGAAAGAGATGGAGAAGGTAAACTTCAGAAAGACTGGAATAATAGCAAATTCTTTAACAGCCTAACAATGATCTAGGCTCCTGCAAGTCAGGAACAGAGCAGGCTGTACTGAGGAGGTTTAGAAGAAAGCACAGGACTGTCCTGCAAAGTTTTGTTTCAGAGCTGGTTTGGCAGCAGGTGGAAGAAGACTGTTTTCTAGGGCTTTCTCAAAACAATAACCCTGAAAGAAACATGCCTGCTGTCTTCAGAGGAACCATTCATGTTACTGACATGCAGAATACTCTCCAAAAGAAGAGTAATTTGTCCAAAATAGCCTGTTTACAACCAGCACATGACATGCAGGTTTAAGTGAAAAAGACCAAGATAGCTATTTCTGAGAAGCTACAAACCAAAGAATTTAAAGAAAATGCACAGATGGAAGTTGTACATACTGTAGATGCCCAGCTCTGTTAATAAACACCTTTATAATGCCCAGACTGGTTAGAAAAGCATTGCATAGCAAAGCTCTTTCTTACAAAGAGGTTATTAGATAAATGCCACCTGCTGATTGCGAAACTGGGATCCACATGTCTTATAGATTCAGCTCATTTTCCTACCTGGGAGCAAAGTTGGATAGAGCTGCATATTAAATGGAATGGGACAGAGCCAAAGCTGGCTAAATAATGGAAATGTATTTGTGAATATTTATTCAGTTAAAATATTGCCAGAATTCACAATATTATTGATAATGAATTATTCAGTTGCCTCTAGACGCAACTCCAACAGTACCCCTGGCTGTACCGTTCTTCCAACAAGTATTATGCACACACAGCACTCCCTCCGCAGTGACTGCAGAAACGTACTCTGCTTGCCAGTCTCTGAGAAGGGATTTGGATCTGCTGCTATCAGCTGACTCAAAGTTTCACAGTACTGATAGAACTACTCAGTCAGGGGTGGACTGAGTCAGGCCTGTGGGCAGAGCTGGCCACACTAATGGGTGTGCTCATGACAGAGTTACACCACACCAGTATGCCCATACAGAAGCCCCATGTACAAATAAATGGGTGCATATGGGATATCTGTTAGTGTGTGGCAGCATTTCTCCCTCTATGCATATGTGTGCTCTGTAGAACTGTGCATGCACTCATGCAGCTGTGGTGCAGTGAGGGGACATACATGTTTTTGGCAGGTCTGTGTTGGGAGAGACGTGTATGCAATATGGGCTGTCCCACCTGTGTCCTTTGGGGCATGGTTTTCCATGAACCGTCTGGGGAAAAGGGAATTCCACGGGGCCTTGTCTTTCATCTCTTCCTCTACTTTCTCTAATTTTCAGGTAACCCTTTCCACAAACGTTTCCTTACACTGCCCAGGTGTGGGATGTCTGTTACACCACTGTACAAAACTGCACGTTGCTGTGTGAAGCAGCTACAGGTTTCTGCCCTCCGGCCTGCGGCATTGGCCGGGGAATGCCTGCACCTCTTCCCCTGTCATCTGCAGTTCACCAAAAGCAGTTTTGTCCTTTGGCCAAAGGACATTTGCCTGGGCTCATGCCCAGATCTGCTGTTTAAGCAAAGGGCAGAGTCACCACTGGGTGAGGAAGTCCTGCACATTTCAGGCAGGTTTAGGGACGTTTGTTCCAGACAGCACCTAGCTTGTTGATCTCACTTGTCTTTATCCCACACAAGACACATAGTTCGGGTCAGCCTTCTCCTCTCTGCCCCAGCCTGCTCGTGCACATGCTATTTCCAGATCAGGTCACACGTTCCCCCGTCTCTCTCCTGCCACAACTGAGCCTGTTCTTTCCATTAGGGTTTAATGAGAGGCCCACCAGCCATGGCAATCCCAGCCCTCCAGTCACTGCTGCAGCCAAGGTCAAGCCCAGGGCAGGAATTGTCCACAAATACAGACACCGGAGTGAAGGGAAGGAAAGAACAATAAGAGCCATTTACTTCCCAATGCACTTGAGGTCCCTCCAGATTGCTGAGTCAGCAGCGGCTGACAAATTAGTCAACAGGATGGTTGGGCCTCAGCTCCTGGCAATTAGCATCGACAAAGCTTTGTGTGTGCCTGTATGTTTTCCCATTAGCTGTGGCTTGCACGCCTGCAGAGGGAGGAGGGACTGGGGAAGGAAATGGCTTGCTTTGACTTCGCAAACACATGGAATTTGCATTCCCAAGGTCGCACAGCAGTCATTTGGCTTCCTGTTTCAGCATCTTTGCAGGCTGTAACCATTATGAATAAAGTATGTTGAGGGCCTCTTAGGAGGGAGGTGCATCAACACAGCTGGAGGAAGGACGAGCCCTGAATTGCAGTAGCAGAGGCACTTTAGATGGGGAGGGGTCTAGCCTGACTGATCAGTGTGGCTAACAAAACCAGGCATTGTCAGCCTTGAGGAGTGTTGGAAATGGTCAGACAGAGGAGTTTACTAGTGAGAATGGTATTGCTAATACTAATATTTAGTATTGGAATAAGAAGGGTGTCACAGATCCAGAGTGAGGAGCTTTGGTAGAGCTCAGAGCGATGAAATGATAGATAGAGACAGAAGGGGATAAGGACTGGAATAAAAGGGATTCTGTGGGTCAGGAGTTCAGTGTCTTGTCAAAGCGATTTGGGAAGCCGGGGGCTAAAAGGTGAAGCTGCAGGTCAGGATTAAGCTGAACCTAAGAGCTGAGTTCTGTCACCGTTTGGCAGAGGTCACTGCCTCCAAAGCAGGCTGCAGGGGTCATGGCCCATGCTGTGAACAATGACATTTCCCGGATTCAGCTCTAGTGGAACTGCAAACACACTTTGTTGTTAAAATCCTGTGCATCTCCTCTTGCTTTCCGATCTTTGAGGCCAGGTCACCAGTGCTCTCAGACGGGGTGTGAGCTGAATGTACTCAGAGGACCCTGGAAGAGAGGTCAAGTATATTTTTAGCCTCACCTCCATCCACTGCATATCCATCTCCTTGGTAAGTCAGACACTACCATATTACCATCCTCATTCCCCATCAGCTGGTCAGTTCGATTTAGCCAAAGTTCAGTGGTGCCCCCAGCTCTGAAAGGCATAGCTGTGACCCATGAAGGTTTAGCGGGCTTTGTTCTGGCTGCTTATGGGCTTTCACAAAGGTTGAGCTCAACTGAGAGCAGCAGAAGCATTCAAGCTATGAGTCTTCCTGTTTGCGAGGGCGGGGGTGAGAGACATGGTCTTTGTATCCAGGCACCACAACACGCTCCTTTGCTGAGCATAACTGGAATCCCTGGACTTCAAATCCTGCTGCTGAGAGCCTAGCAACAAGTGAATGTATCTACTTAGCTTTTAAGGAAGGAGTAGGTTAATGGAAGTGAAAGTAGGTCAGAATGTTTTATTTTCTGAGTTTGTTGAGTTTCTTTCTAGGAACTGTAATGCTCCGCTTGTAAGTTGTCTTTGTATCCAGAGACTAGCAGCGCCATATCCATTTACACTCCTTTATGCCACACTAAACCTGAGACAGTTCATTTGCCTTTCATTGATGAACAAGCTGCCTCACACTACCTCATGTTTCCCAAAGGACAGGAGCACACAGAGGTGCTTCCTATGGAGCAGCTGACACCCAGCAGTTTGCTGTTCCTGTGGTGACCTCTCCTCATCTTCAACCCCTGCGATTTTCTGCTTGGTTGTAGGCTGATTTAGGGCAGATTTTTACCAATATCTTAGCTGCCGAACAGTGTTTTCTGAAAATAGCAGCTGGCATCTGTCTGCATCATTAGATGTCTAAATAGCTTTTGAATCTGGGTCTCTCTTCCTCCACGCTTCAATTCATCTAATAAAATAGTTTGGGCTTGGGTCAGGGTTGTACTCCTGCACGTGAATGTGGCTGTGGAGGAGCTGTGGCTACCCAGGTGCTCCAGTGCTCCTGTTGAGGAGTGTGGCTGGGCCCTTCCTTCTGCCTCTTCTGACATGGGGGTGGTTGGACAGCGCTTTGGTTATGCCTGACTATTGCTGCTGTGCCTGAGCTTGAAAACGTTAAATTGTGAATTTTGCCATCCTGTCAGCCTACAAGGAATAAATCCATTTCATCCAGGACTCAAACAATTACAGATGCAAGAAAATAGTTAGTCCTGAATCGCTTGGGTTTAGACTTCTGCAGTGCCAAGAAACTTCAGAGAGGCCTTGCTGCTGTGGTCTTAAACCTCGTAGAAAAAAGCAGAGCTGTCTACCCACAAAACACGCATCATTTATCAGACACGGGTCCCATAAAGAGCCATGGACAAAGATCGGCAGTTTTCTCTCTATTCACTCATTTAACCTCTCTAGGGAATGTCAGAAACTGGATTATAACTTCATTACAAGTGATAAAGTTCAAGGCAGCTTCACTGCAAATTCAGGCCCCCAGTTTTATTTCCATCATTTCGCAACACTTAACTTTGTTCTCTTTCAGTGATCCTCTTGTCTGGTGGTAGGTTGTAACAGGAGGAGAAAGGGGCCAGACCATGTGCTTGTAGGACATGCCACTACTCAAATTCTTGGTTCATGGGAAGTCTGCTCACCTTCTCTCAGCATTATGCTTTGATGTAGCTGCCGGGGCCAATTCCACCTTTGGAAGAGAAGTATCCCAATCTCTGAGTGATACCAGCAATAGTGCTTTTTTGCATTGTTCTGAGCCAGTCCTGCATTCCCATCAGAAACAGAAGACATGGTGACATACCCTATGGTAACTGTTGTTATTTGATACATTATACTTCACGTGGGCCTTGTGACTGTATTGGCACAACTGCAAGCTAACACAGCCACTGAACTATGAGGGAACAGAAAGTTTCAGCTGCTCTGTCTTTTCTTCCCAGTTTCAGAGTACCAAAACCACATGGTTCATGCATAGCCCTGCCAAACATGCTTAAAAAATCCAGACTTGTTAACACAGTGGTACATGTGCAGCGAGACCCACGCTGACTGCAGCATTTGAAAGGACATCTGAAGAAATACCTCATCAGAGTGTCATGAGGAAAAATATGCCAATGACAAGGTAGTTGCCCAGGTGTCATGGGGAGGACACAAGGGTGTCTAAGATACTGTATCTTTGAGAATCAGCTTCCTCTGTCTAGCCATGTTTTATTCCAAATGAGCTATGCTTCGTGCAGCAAACAAACTAGGGATGGACACAGTGCTGGGGTGCAGAAGTATTTAAGTAACACTGAGTTATGACAGATTGTTACTGGAGGTAACACTGAGGCATAGTCCTAAAAGCAGCGCCTTTCAGGAAACTGCCTGCAAATAACTCTCCCTGTCTGACTGATACCCACTGTCTCTCCTCTGCTCTTTAAAGTGGGTATTTTTCTGATGGAAAACAGTCAGTTGATTTTGGAGTCTAAGAGCTACATGCAGGACTGGGCAAGTTTCTTTTACATGGCCCTGACATTATTCCTCCTGCCCGCCTGGAAGTAATGTGTCCAAGAAATGCAATGGCCTCTTTTCTGACCTGGCAAGCAGTGCCATTTGTAGTGTTGATACTTGTCCCAGTGGGACTCAGGCTGAGATTTTTCCATCCTTCCCTTGCCCAGTTCTTTTTGTTCAGAGTGCCAAAAACCTGTCAAATGGCATTTTTGCAACTATCAATCTAGACTGGGCTGGACCTGGTGACATGGAGGTGAAAGGATTTGGAGTCTGTTTTCCTGTGCTGCTAAGCTAGCCAATATCTCCTTGTGCTTATTCAGAGGGTTACCTCTGATAATGTCAGTATGAATATTTTGCTGTCATTTAGCTAATAGCTACATTTTTCTTTGCAAAAACATGTAAATAAGGAAAAAAGAACTGCTGTGGCAGGAGACAAACTCACAATTCAGTGGCTGGTTTAAGATGTGCTCGTGCCATAGCCTGATTTCTATATAATGGCAGGTCTGACATAATCTTGTTCAACTGCATTGAGCAAATATCCCTGAAAATATGTTTTTACAAACCAAATTGCTGAGATTATCATTTCACTATTTCTCTCTGGCTGTTCTTCAGTCTCAGATACCATATACAGAGTAGATTGAACTCAAAAAGAACAAAAGGACTATAGTATCACAATACAATATCACAATACAAAGCAGTTACATCCCCTCCCCCTCAATATCAGTAAAAATAATTAAGTCTTTCTACTTCTCTAGTGTCTTCCATCTGAGGGTCTCAAAGCATTTTACAAGCATTAATTAATTAAACTTCTCATCTCCTCATCTCCTGAGGCTTTTTCTGTGCTGGAGGTTCTTGAGTCCAGTTTGGTAGATGTGGCTGTGGAAATCACAGCTGATTCTCAATCCAGCAGTTAAAAACTGCCTCCAGAAATATTCAGTTCTTACAACTGCTGCTCTTTCACCCCACAACTGTGCTTCTCAGTCTTAGCTTGGTGGATGATTTCTCTTCCTCTGGCCCATGCAGGCTCAGATCTGTAGGTCCCATCTCCAGGCTCTCCCTTTTCCCGGGTGAGTGACACCACTGGCACAATGCCCAGGAGCTAAACTGATCTCCACTAACTCCAGGTATACTGAAGTGTTCAAGTAGCTTAAAGCCACTTTTGGGTTCCATAAGCCTCCCTCCCAGTTATACCAGGGGATCTGGACTAGAAAGAAAAGAGAATGGATAAAGATCACTAAGTGCAAATACTCAAAAAGTAACTCTTTAGGTAAACGTTTTAATTTGAAATATGCCAAGTGTTTATGAGTAAAATACATAAGTTGCTTATCCTATTGCTGAATTCAGACATTCTTAGGGCTGAATGTGAGAATTATTTAATAGTATATAGCAGCACCTGTGTTTTCTTTTAAGGGAGGGAGGAATCAGATTATATCCAGCTGAAACTGGAGAGGAAGTGTAAGAAGGTAGAAATTAACTACCCAAACTGGGAGGTAGTCATTTGGATTTCATTCCCATTTTAAAGGAAATATATCAGAGAATCTGTAATAATAATTAATATGTTGTATTGACGTTTTAAAAACAGTGATAATGAAAATAGTAGAAGTAATAAGCAACTGTGTTGAGTATGCAGCAAGCCTTGGGGCTTTTGTTGGTGAGACAAACTGTTGAAATACTTCTGCATTGATATTTATGTAACATCTTTTGTCTAGGGGATCCCAAACAATATCACCAACTACAGCACTGAAAAGCCTGTGAACAAGGCAAACCATATGTTGTTTTGTTAACAATATCATTTTGGAAATCATCTGTAGCATTTCTAATTAGAAGTACGTAGTGTAAAGTATTTGATTTCATAACTTTCAATACAGTTGAATACTGTGCATTCTTCACCTAGAAACCAAAGCAACTGACACACTATAAATATGCTGGCATATAGAATAGTAGAATGAATTAATAGTTTAATAATGTATACTGCTGTGTGTCATATGTTTCTTTCCAGGCAACTGAAGTGCTTTACACAGGCTGGTGGTAATAAAGAATGATCCTTTCCGTTAATTAGAAATGTATACTTTGTTCCTGAGATACACAATTCTCCATTCATTGAATTCTGCAGTTTCCTTGTGTTTAGTGCATTTTACTGCCTGCATTTTACAGGTGAAGTAATAGAAAGGATACATGAAACCCTACACAGCCAGTGGCAAGGCAGGGCCAAATTCAAATCTCTTGATCCTCTCAACATTGAAAACACTGCTCCTCGCTCAGTTTCACTGGGTAAGGAACACAGGACTGGAAGAAAGGCTCTTCCAGGATGACCTTCTGGGTCATCCTCTGCTGTCTCCTGCCATCAGGGGCAACATGCCCTATCGTGCCTTTTATGACTGTGACAAAGAAAGAATGAGTCACACTTCCCTGCTGGACACCGGACTGCTCATTGATACAGTTCAGGTTGCCTTTCGGACAAAAGGCAAGAGTGGTATCTTAATGGAGTTTAGAGTGGGAAAAGGCTGGTCTGGTTTGTGCTCTGGCATTAGAGGAGAATGGCAGCCTTCCAGTTTCAGGTGCTAGGAATTGAAAATAAAGCTGCTCCTGAGCAGGGTTTTTCTCACAGGCTTGGCTTCAGCTCTGCACTTCCCTAGCCATGTCAAACAGTACTTTCTTAAGGCTAAAAGACTCTTTAAAACACAAGAGAAAATAAATTCAGAAAACATCTTGTAAGAGTGTCCTGCAGACTACCTTTTAAACTGGTGCCTGAGTTTAGTTAGGTTGGTCAAAGGACTGGAAGGTAGAATTAGATCATTCAGTTCATTCCCTTGTTCCCAGCAGGATAGCATTCCTGGCAAATGTTAGCTGACCAGTTCCTCATACTTTCTGATAAAAGACTCCACATCCTTGTCTTAGGTCTTCTCTAGGCCTGTTCACCCTAGCAGCCTATCATCTCCCTCACCATGGTTATTGGGCCATTTTTCCCTTCTCCATGCTCTGTACAGCCTAGCCCTGCCTGAAAAGGTGTACTAGGTGGGTTATCTGTCCACAAGTCCCTACATGTATTTGGCCCAGTTTCCTTCACCTTTACATCATATCAGGGGATGTGCAGAGGCGTCAGCAGGGTCCTTAGGGAAGAGTTCAGGGAAAACAGTGGGAATGTCCTCGCTGCCAGAGCTGGGAAGTCTCAGCTTGTCTTAACTTCCTGCACAGAGACTGTTTTCCTCTGTGACTGTTCAGTGTTCGCCAGGCTGACGACACACGGGAAGTAGCCAATTCTGTAGCCAATTTTATTCTCTCTTGTTTTACTGTTAAAGGGAGGGGAATTCACAAAAATTGTGAGGATCTCACCCACTTCCCCTCCCCACTGCAGAGCTGCTAATCTGTTTTTGTTTCATAATATGAATAGTTAAAGAAACAAAGCTCCTCTAACCTTGAAGTGAATCCCAGCATGTATCACCATAGATGGCAAATACATGTGATCATGCTTCTCATCACTGTTGCCTCCATCCTCCCCACCTGGCTAATATCCTTCAGCTCCTGTCTTAAGCTCTTTTTGTAAGGTTTCAGAGCATGAGAGGAGCACCAGATGGATGGCAGGGACAGGCAAGAAGACAGTGTAGAAGATAGCAGGAGGGATGGCGAAGTAGGTGAGTGACAGCAGGAAGGATGGGGAAGTAGAAGAGTGACAGCAGAAGGGTCACAGGAACACTGATGAAGCTGGGAAAAGCATATGTAATCACAGAAGTACTCTTCCATGGAATCTGGATCAGAATTCATTAATCTGCATGATGGCACTTCTCATCTGTCAGCTTACAGCTGTGAAATCCACTGGCAAGGTGTGTATCTCTGTCTTTAGTAGTACATGTATTTGAAAAAAGCCTTCTAATGATACTAAATCTCTTGTGCATAAACTCAAGCTGTAGAAAGACTGGAGAGAGAAACTACACGTTGAAATCTGAGTTTGGTTCAATTTCCTGGACTGGAGGGAAGGTTGATGATGTCCTCGTTCACGGAACACTTCAGGACAGCTGGTGTACTGAATAGGCAGGGGTCTGAGGCAAGGGAAACGAGTAAAAGAGTAGATTTCTATACATGCATTTTTCACCTCTGTTTTTGAGTGCTGGCCTCTGCAATCTTTACACTTACATGTAGTTTTTTAAAACACTATTTGTAGCATGTTTAAATTAGTAGTACTACTGTCATTTCCTCAGCCGCTTTAGAAACACCTACCTCTGCTTTATGTTTCTTACTCTTTCTTAATGCTTATGCAAGCTGGTGAAACTGTCACTCTTGCAAGTCATAAGTTAGGACAATCAAAATATATTGAGTCTTTATCTTTCTTTTTATTTCCTTAGTTGGACCTTACCAAACACCAGATGTATGTCATGATGCTCTGTTATCATCTTCATCACTTCATCCCTATATGCCATTCCAAATCAGGCCTGGATGGATCCCTGAAGGGGAGACAGACCTCACTGCTACTGTGTTCCAAGTAGAGGCTGTTGAGAGCTGTGTCTCTGTCTATTTGGTCAAAGGAGAATTTCCTATCGAATATGCCTGACTGAAAAAAGCTGGAGGGGATCATCTGGCACTAACCTCTTCTTCTCCCACCCCCGTGGTTAGAGAGTCGATGGGAACTAATAGGTCTTTTCCTGCCTCACATCTCCCGATTCACAAAACTTTCTGCAGCTGACGTGGTGCCAGGAGGCAGAGGGGTTATTTTGGGGCAGATTCCTTTTCATTTGTTTTGTTTTGCTCTTTCTATAGCAGTGTGGCAATCCCCATCCTGGCAGCAGGAATGCCCTAAGGGAAGGGAGAGGAGCTGCTGCTGAAGACAGAGCAAATTCTTCATGGCTGCTTGTCCTCTCTTTGACTGCAGCATCAGCTGGGGGCTGGGGGAGGACAAGTGCCTCAGGCTCATTCAGAGTTGACCATGATTATTTTTAGCTCATTAATGCTCTTTCCAAGCCCCCCCACCCCCATCCCGGAGCTTATTTCTCTCCCCTTGGCAAATGGCACTTTGTGAGCTACTCAGTCACAGGTTAGAAAGCACTGGAAAAAGTCAAAGGGCAGGCAACTGAGGTACTCCTCCGAGAGAGGCACTTGAAAGGTCAGGAAATGCCTGGGCCATGGGTAGGAGCCCTTCTTAGCCTAGCTCTGTGTATTAAGCAGGTGTGCCAGCCCATACAGACAGAGTGATGGGACTCAGATCTGAAAGAGCATTTGAAGGAGGCAGAGGAAGAAATAGGAGAGGGTAGAGGAAGAGTAGGAAAAGAGATGGGGAGATACGATAAGGAAAGTTGTGGTGTACAAAGGGGACTAAGCAAGGTGAAAGAGGATATGCACTGTTGGAGCATGACTGAGAAAAAGAGGAAACAGGAATGTAGAGCAATTCTACTTCCTTCAAATTGCAAGCCTGGAGGATCTCTCACCAAAGGACCCTGGGCTTCCTCTTCCCCTGGGGAGTCCATACACATCAAAGTCAGGCCCATGTCCTACAGGGTCTGGGAGAAGGTATGTAGGCAGCTTGCATTAGAGGACACACCTCTTACCTTCCTATAGGATGGGAGTTGCCAGTGAAGGGTGAACAGCTGACCAACGGGAGGGTGCTGTGTCCTTGGTGGAAGACAGGTCTTAGTCTTTAGGGCGAGAATCAAAACAGCCACTGTGGAGAGGCCTTTCCTGTGCTTTGCAGAGCTGCCGGCAGCCTGCCCTGGCTCCTGGCTGGTAAAGCATCAGGTGAGGTCTGAAGCTGGGCCTAAATTCTAGGACCTTGATCAAAGCGGGAGTGGAGAACCTAAAACTCACCTGCACCTGGTGCTGGTAGAAAGTGATGCAGGTGTCACCCGGGCAATAAATAAAGTACTAACTCCTGAGGTGTTCTACTAGGGAAGACCTGAGCCTGGGATGCTCCAAGGGCTCATGGCATCTCTGCCTGCTTGTGCTGGTGTGTCTGTCCATACATTTATGGGTTTGGCCCTTATTACATGCAGGATTTAAGCTTTCCAGACAATGCAGGATTTCTCCTCACTGTGCCCTGGGAGGCAGGATTCCAGTACACTCTTCTCCTCCTGCAGGAGCTGGTGAACGTCTCCCACAAGTGGCAGGCCAAGCCTTTCCCCATCCCAGCCCCGTGGGAAGATAAACAAGCCGCCTCCCTTCCCTTCTCTCAGTGGGGACCCAGAAAGGAGCAGCTGGGTGGCTCCATTGGCTACTGTAGCGGGTCCAGCATCACATTGATGCCAGGGCAGAAATAACCTGCCGAAAATAACATGGCTCCCCGCCTGCACCATATCACCTGCTCCTCCTCCCTGTAGCCTGCTCTTTACAGTAGCTTCTTCTTAGTTTTCCAAAGTCCCAGCTGTGTGTGTTTGTCTCAAGCAGGGGAAGTGGGTTGCCTGGATACAGTCCCTTTGATGAGCAGTGCAGTCCCCCTGGAAATCGGGCTTCAGTCCCTCCTCCCCCCTTCCCAGCATAGCTGCTCAGTGTGAAAGATGGATTTGGATCCCCAGAGAGCTTCTGAATGCAAAAAAGGGACGGAGCGGGGAAGGTAAAGCATCACAGATGTCAGCAGCCCCCTCATCCCAAAGGAACAGCCAGGTGTAGGTATCACAGAGACATGCAGGGCCAGGAAACCATTCCACCCATTGCTGGTTCTAACCTGGTAAAAGAAGATCCCACACCTGTGCTGAGCCAAGGAGCCACTTGGAAATGTGCATTATAAGCAGTGGAGATTAGGACTAATCGATATAGTCCAGCAAGGGCAAGCCCAAGTGAGCTTACCCAGCCATCAGGATAATCATCACTTTGAAAATGAAGTTGCACAGAATGGGGCAGCACTGGGAGAGGATAAAACAATTCCCATTCCTCTTGGTGTGTCTTGCTTCACAGTTTTGCAATTACACAGCTTCCTTCGCACCCAACAGCTTCCTTTGACTGATGCTGCTAGGAAAATTGGCTAATGCACCATGATGTGCTTACAGGTGTCTAAGCTCTAAAGACCATGAGGAAATGTTCAGATTGTTTCAAAAGGCTTTGACCAGGAAGAATATGAGAAAGATGAAAGAGCATTTACTATCAATATCAGAATTTTAGATATTCAAATATATTTGAATAAGTCTTTTTTGTTTGCTTTATTCCCTAATTTTCTCAATGCAAAAGGCCACATCTGCTCCATTTCTAGATAACAAGGACATACACTGAAAATCCTTGCAAAGGATAATTTCTCAGCAATGTTACAAAGTCTCCACAAAACAAAATTCTGTAATTGAAAACTACTATTTATATTACCAAAAGCATTCTTGTACTTAAACCATCTGTCTTCAGCGGTACAATGATATGTTTCCACCTTCCCCATAAGCCTCTGACATGAGCCAATTTCAGACAAAAGGTAACAGAATAATCGGACTAAACCTGTTGGTGCCAGCAGGACAGCTCCTGCTCTAGAAATGTAGTAAAGTAAGTGGCTTGTGTAGCAGAGCCTACAATACAAGAGATTAAATGTGAACTACAAATATATTCCAGGACCAGAAGGAGAAAAAAATCCCTAAATTAAGACTCTTTTCTGGGGGTTGCCCTGCCAGGAGCACTCTGCCCCCTGTACTGGCAGAACATCAGCAGAACTGCCTCTGCTGACCATGGCACTGCAGGATCTGGGTGGGAGGTAGGTATCTCTCAGTTACACAGGTCTCACTCAGGGCTCTATCAAACCAAACAAACATTTCACATTCCCCAAGAAAAGCAATGGCCACCCACTGCAGTTTGGCAAGCACTGGTAGTTCCCAGTAAAAAAGTCTATTTAGCTGGCAGTCATCTGCATTCTGAAGTAGTTTCAGTTTCTTAGTGCATTTAGAGTACATCCCCTGATGCCGTGCTTTAGGAGCGTGTTCAGCATGACATAATTCATAGATGGCAGTAGGGATTTCTGCTCTGAGAGGAATGGTTGCAACCTTTTAGCCACATTAAGATAGAAAAATGCAGTCTTGGACACGGGCACGTATGGTAATCTAAAATCATCCTGGGCTCTGATAGCTTCCCTGTGGGGCAAACAGATGTGCCAGTGAAGACAGGCTGAAGCAATCAAAGAGACTCACACCAGCCCTGCCATTTACCTCGATTGCTTCCTTCAGCCTGTCATCAGCGCCTCAGTCCTCTCTTGATGTAATGTTGGAGAGTTATAGTCAGGCAACTGTGGGTTAAGGCATTCCACTGCATCATATGCAAGTCGAGAAAGACGAACCACAAAGCTGGGATTCATCCCTGTATACAGAATGCCACAAGTCGTGCCTTCTTGCTGGCCCTTCTGTTAATCCCGTATGAATATCAAATAATAAAAGTAGCAAGACAGAACTGCACAGCACCCAGCAAGTGAAAAGCCCTGGAGCAATTGCCACTGATATCCTTGGGATGCTCCCAAGATAGGTGTGGAAGCTTCTCAGGACAAATGTCACGAGGGCAGGGTGGGGCAGGGACAGGAGAAAGAGAAGATAGTACAGATCTCTGGAGGGGGAAAGATGAAACACAGAGGGGGCACTTTATTTAATCTCAGAAATTAGGATTAGTAAATGCATATACTGATGAGACTTTTTAACAATGATGGCTGCTCTATGCCATTCTCTTCTGCATCAGACACACTGAAATCAAGAGACCAGATATAGATGTCATCGAGAACTGGGGTCTGACTGAGGAGGGAAGAAGGAAAAAGGCAGAGAGAAGTCTAATCACAAGTTCTTTTTTTTACATTTTTTCCTCTCATTCCCATTTCAAAGACAGAGAAAAAGACATATATAGAGAAAGAGAGCGTGAATCATTTAGCATGAATTTTGCCAGAATGAGGACTGACATAAGTGTGTGAAACAGGAAGGAAATGTATGAATAATGCAGAGCAAGGCTCTGTGCAGAGAGAAGACTGTTATTGTGTCCCTGTTTACAGCTTCTGAAAGCAAAATCAAATAGATATGGAAAGAGTGCAAAAAGCCTGCATGGTCATCTCATGTTGTAAAGGTGTTAAAATACATTGTGGATCACAAAATAACACCTCTCAATCAGTGCACCTAACTTCCTCATCTGCTCACAACAAGACGAAGAGGAATTGGCGTTGCTTTAAGTTAGAAGTGAGTGGGATTACTTTTGTGCAGGTTAGGCTTGCTCTAAGCTGTGCCCAAGCCGTGGTGGTTGCTACGGTAGATGAAGGCAAAAACACAGGGGCAGAATATACCCTGAGCAGCTCTGCCATGCAGCCTTCACCACACACACCTGGGAGAAGGGTTTGTAGAACTACAGAAAGCAGATTTTTTTATGAAGGTGATTCCTGAAAGAATTCACACCTGCCCTTCTGCATATTTACAGTTGGTGCATGCAAGAAGCTGAACTAATTTCTTATTCCTTTTATGGGAGAAAGTATGGCTAGAAACTAGCACACTCTCCCAGGACGCTTGGGACAGCTGGTTTCCATTTGTGGTCCTGCCACTGGCTGGTTTTGGCCAAGCATCATCATTTTTGTGCCACTGGTGAAGTACTTTGAAATCTTCTAACAAAAAGCAGCATGTAAGAGCTGGATATTAATTGTGATTATTCTAAGCAGCCCATCATCATGCCGTGTGGTCTCTTGCATTCTGTAATTAAGGCACACTTCTGCCCTAAGGAGGGTATTCTTATTCCCTCCCTTGCTTTATACCACTTCTGGATGGAATTTGCAATAATTTCCGAGGTAGCCTGTTGGATCCCCTCCACATGTTTGGTGCTTTTCCAAATCACAGTCCGTGAGTTCATGTAAACTGTGATGGGCGACTCTGGCTCTATTGTGTGCCTCGAGAATTCAGTAGCTGCAGAACTCACACAGTCATCTATGGCTGCTGAAGATTTCTCAGAAAGCTTTAAGAAAAAAGGCTGACCTACTGAAGGACTTTTTCTCTAATTTATTGATATATGAGACAAGCAAGAGATATAATACAGTGTTACATAGGTTTATGGAGGTGACTGGAGGATATTCATATTTTTTGACTATATAATACACAGAAGCTTACCTGGAGGTCTAAGGAAGGGCATCTTAAAGAAAGGCTCCAGGGAAAAACAGATGGAAGGTAGGGGACAAAGTCAGGACACTAGGGCATAAAGCAAGGGAGATTCAGAAACACTGATGTCAAATTTTGGATCAAAAAGAAACAAAAAGAGGGAGTACACAGGGTCTTTGAGGACAACAGTGTAGGAGACATGAGAGCCTTGAAAGAAAAGGAAACTCTTTGTGGAATTATCCTCCCTGTAACAGAAATAGTCTTTGAGTGCAAATAGGGATTCTCATATCCAGTCTGTCTATGTAGCTAACCCAGTATCATGTAACAGGGCAGAGTTTGAAAAGCCCTATTGCACATAGAGACATGCATCGTTTATTGCACATAGAGACATGCGTTGTTTTAAGTACAGCACTACGAGCAGCCAGCATGGAGAAGCAGTGATGCTGATGTAATGCAGCGATGAAAATAAACATGCCTGCTACTTCAGGGATGGAAAAGGCACATTGCACCTTCTGCTCCCTAGAAAAATCTGCTGCAGCCTTTCATCAGCCAAAAGAAGCAGTGGGCCTGAGTCAAATCCAGTCTGCTTTTAGTTTCTCACCTCACACTTGCCCATTTCCCCTTGGTGCCTGAGAAAAAGGAGAGGCCAGCAGGGATTGTTATGTTTCCAATATGCTGTATTTCTATAGTGATATTAAAGTGCCCTCTATTCGCTTTTTATCTTTTCTGCTTGAAATGGGAGCTGCAGGTGCTTGTATGCCATGTAGCTATAGCACATTATGAGAAGTGACAGTGCAGTTCAGTCTCTGGGGTCCTTTCAGTCCATAGGCTCCCTGCTGGGAAACCCAGCAAGGTGGGCTCTTGGGTTGTTATTTTTTCCTAAGTTGTTCTGACATATCTCGCCCAGGAATGGTACTGATGCCCCCTAACTTATATCATGCAACCCCCCTGGCTGGATCAACTAGCATTTAGTTCTGGTCACTGATAATCTGAGCTCCCATCAAATCAGTAGCCTAAATATGAAAGGCTCCCTGCTGTGGTGTCCACAGCACTGCAAATAGTTCTGGGGAGGTAATGTTTAATAGGTGATTAGAGGACAGGTTGCACTCTTTTCAGCTGGGCTTTGAGCTCTTTTGAGGGAGGATGATATGAAGGATGGTGACTAGTGTCTTTTGGACACAAAGACAACAAGCTTTAGGCTTGAATTAGCAGCTCTACAATGCAGTGAGATCAGCTATTTCTGTGGACTGTGCAGTGCTGCAAAGAAAAATCATGCCAGTAGCAGATCTGGGGTAGAAGTTGCTTGGGATCTCATGCCTTCTTTCCCTTTCTTCACAGCAATATACCCACTGCCCCAGCTTCACCGTGCTCTGAGGAGCTCTGAAGAAGCACTTCCTTCTCAGACATTCAGATAGGCTGCCACAATGTTGTGCTCCTGGAATACATCATACCCTTTACTCCTACAATTAATTTACAGTTTATATTAGCTTCCTGTAAAGCATGATGAGGAACAGTGAATCCAGCTATTGTAAATGAGGGAGAACACCAGCAAATCTGCCTCTGCATAAATGAATAGCTGCCTTGAGACTGTCTCCTGTAAAGGAAGGTGTATTACACTGAATCCAGGGGCTTCCACACACTTAACGGCAAATTGAATCTGTGCCTCTCGTAAATGGGAAAGCACAGACAGCCTTCTGAGTGCGGAAGGTCTACCCTGCCCGGTCCACAATCCCTACATATTCAACCTGCCCCTGTCTTTCCAGACCTAATGTTGAGCTGAACTGCATGCATCCCTGTGTGAGCTGGTGAACCATATGGTGCCCAAGCCTTATTTATATGAAGGCCATACTGAATCATCTCCACATACAATGACAGCCATATTCTGTCAGTTTGCTCTAAAAACAGATGAACCTTATTCAGACCAACATATCACCCACTGTAATGAAGGTTGAGATATTGATCTCCCCAGTAAATCAAGGTGAGATCTATAGATACCTCCCAATAAATGATGGTGGCTATATTGATTCTCTCCTTCCCACCCCCCATAAGTGAAAGCAAGACATATTAGTTCCTCCCCATTAAATGGAAGCAAGCTGTATTGAGGCCTCCCCCATAAATAAAGGGTGGGCCATGCTGAGTTAGACCTTAACCACATAAATGGAGGTGAAATGTATTGATTCCATCTTCTGTAATTGAAGGAGCACTGTATTATGGTCCTCCTTCCAACATAAATGATGGCAAAGAACACTGATTCCATCGTTCTTGAAATGAAAGGTGAGTTTTGTTGAATATCCCTAAAACAAGGAAGGAAAGCCTCACAGAATTTAGCATCTTGTCCAGAAATTTATTTTGATCTGTTATTTACACATTGAGGCTTTTATTTCATTTGGATTGCAGAGGTGTGCTACTGCTTAAAAGCTCTGAGCACAAAATGAAGTGATAAGGCAGCAGAGTTTCAGCAAAGGGCTCTGATGGCTAAGGAGAAGGCCTCCTGAGTTCTAGTCCTGGTGTTCATGTAGACCACTTGCATTTACGTAAGTTTCCTGGCTTTCACGTCTCATCTACCTAGTAAGGATAGTGATCTTCCTCTGACATTAGGTGGTACAGTAGATTTGTTTATGACTGTCTACAATGTTTCATTGGCTAATGGGACCAAGTAAGTTCTGGAGACAACAGTGGAAGTGGATGGAATGTTCTAGGGCAAAATGGTTAAAAAGTAAGGTATACCATATATGCCCTGTCCCTTAAGAAAGGCTCGGTCTGTACACTGCAGATAAATAATTAGCAGCAGCTGCCTGGAGTCTGTGGTAATTTTTGCTTGTTAATTATTCCCGCTCCTTCCTATTAGTTTCTACTACCAGCACTGGTTTTAAACACCCTTTACTGGTGGGAAAGGTACCAAAGGTACCTCACCTCAAAGTCATGCATGAGTTCAGGAATTGCGTCTGACTGTGACTGTTGCAAGCAAGGCAGCCAGGACAGAGCCCATCTGCAAGGCAAGACATTCAGATTCAACTGCCCCGCTCCAGGAGAACACATTGAGCCCAGCAGCACACCAAAACCCAGGACAGTGCAGGGACAGCTGCTGGTGGTGTCAAAGAGAAGTGCCAATTCCTTGCTTCCCCAAGGAAATACACTCATTTTCCCCACAGTGCTCCGTTTCACAGTTGTTGTCTTATGTTACCTGTTATGAACATCATAATCCTTAGGGAAGCAATGGAAGACAAGTGAAGAGGACAGCACCAGTGGAGCCTTGTGGGGAAGCTTGTCTGTGTCTTTCTTCCCAATTTGTCCCAGCAGGAGCAACAAGATAGAAAAAAGGAAAAAACAAGCAAAAGACAAAGCGAAGTCAGGCACATGCAGATGACACAAAGTTAAAGACCAGAATAAAGCCCTTAAACATCCTGCACAATAAATCACGCCATTATCACTTTTTGTGCAAAATGTCACAGAAAAGAAACATACCACTGGTACCATGTCTTGTGACAGGCAGAGTTATGGTGTCTTGTGGTTTGTTGCCATGCATCTGCATGGCACCCCCTCCATGATCTATGTGGGATATGCATGCAGAGTGGAGGTTATGAGATGGACAATGAAAAGAAAGTGTGATTCTTCTGTGAATCTGTAGCAGTGTACAGCTAAGAGGGACACAGGCACCTTTCGTTGGCCATGTCCTAGGATACAGTCATGAGTAATGAAATCTTTAATGTTTTCTTTAGGATGAAAGACTGAGGCATATTTTACCATAAGTTTCTTAACACACACTAATTTATCTTACAATCTTACATAAAACAAGATGTGATAACTGTTACGTGAATTAGCTGTTCCTGGTAAATCTTGTGTTCTTCCCATGTGAGTATTTCCAAGCATACTGTTTTGCCCAGAACAGACTTCAAAAATGCCAGTCAAGTGCCAGTCCCCCCCTAAACACATGAATGGAAAAGCCCAATTTCTTTGCAATTCTCTCATATCACCAGCTGTCTAAAACCCTCTCTGAGAGGATTTAAATTGGATTTTGTGCTGATTTTATACAGTTGTCTTATGTTTTCCCCAAGAGTGGTGAAAGAGATTTGTTCCATACAGCATTGGGGATGCAAATATCATTCCTGTCTCACTGCATGGTTTGAAAGGAGGACCACACGGTTGCCATGACAACAGCACATCTGAGCCAGCTGTAGTTGCCATGGAAACAGAAACGATGAGAGCCAGGAAAAATAGTCCCAGAGGACAAGCCATTTTAAAACACACACAAAAATTCCCTTAAACTAAAATAAAATCTTGCTTTGAAATTCTAGGGCCTCAGAAACAAGGGGCAAACCAGAGGAGAATGCAAACACAATCTCATTATTTTGGTGCTCTCTTTTTTTACATTTTTGAGAGACACGGGAGAAGCCGTTGGAAGTGATCCAGTGACTGCTAGAAAGGAGGTGAACGTAAACTCCACCACACCTTTGGCTGGGTCTGCTGACCCTGTGGGAATGTGAATGTTCTGCACTGACAACTCGGCACCACGGAGGCACACATCAGTACTCTGGTCAGGCATCCCTCTCGTTCACAGCAGGCTCTCCTTCTATAAAGCTAACCATTCTCCATACAAGTGCTTACAAATAATGAGATTATATCTTTTAGACTCTTTACTGCCTGCAAGAGGCATAGTTTTATCATTAAATAGGAGGCAGTGTCCACAGTTTGAGATGTCCAAGGCTTTAGTCTTGAGCACTGCCTGGCAGCACTGGGACCTGTGCTCTGGCCTTCAGGGATGGGCCAGTCTGATAGGTACTAAAGATAGGAATCATCCACAAAATCCTACATCTCATCAGGGTGTTCTGTTACTGTTTATCTGCACCTCTTTTTTTTTTAGCTTTAGTGTTACAGTTAATCAGAGAGAATGACTGAAATCAGAAATGAATTATGCTGTAGAAGAGAGGAAGGCAAATAGCTTCAGCATCCACACAGAGATGTGTGGATCTGGGGTCTCCTGAGTACGTAAAAGGGAAAACACAAGGGCTGAGACTGGGAGTGTGGGAATGGAGGAGAGCAGATGGAGGGAGAAGCTGATGGGAACAGATGGAGTAATCGTGGAAGGTGAGGCAGGAGAGCCTCAAATTGGGAAATGATAGGGAAGAGGGCGGATGCTGGAGCTGAGTGTGTGTGGTAGAATGAAAAGCGGCGAGAAGGTGGACAGGAGAGCAGGTGAAGCCCAAGTCACAGGACAAGGATGGAAGGAAGCACAGATGAGAGGGGAGCAGGGTGGCAGACTACATATGAAGGTGGACAAAGCTGGGGGCAACGCAGTTGGCAGCACAGTATGGGACAGGAGGTGATGAAGCCTGGCTCAGTAAGTACGAGGACAAGGAAAGGCAAAGGAGAAGCAGGAGATGTGGAGGCCAGATAGGGGACAAGGTGGTTTGTAGGGTAACCCACTTTCTGTTGTTTGTAATATTGCCATAGTTCAGCAGATTTCCCTGGCTTTTCTAGAATCACTGCATGTGTAAATACTTTTGTTAGCTCTTTTCACTCATCACACTGCAGTGAGGGCTGATTAATGCAATATAGCGATGTACTTAAATTTCCAAGTATTTCTTTCCAAGTATTTCTTTCCTTGCTCTGTATCAACAGTTAATGTTATTAAACCTTTCCATGCTTTCAAGGTGCAGACTTTCATTATTTTCTTACTGCAAGCAGATTTAGAAAAGAGTTCAGCATCTCAGATGCCTTTGACTTGTCACTGTATTTTCTGCCTTCTCATTTTTTGATCACAGTTCCTGCCCTTTTGTTTCAGTCTCACTCCTCTCTGTCTATAAAAAAGGGAGAAGAATGCTGCAATCTGCACACACCTGTAATTTCTGTTAAAGCCAAGGAAATCGGTATGCATGTAACTAACAGGACTGGAGGACTTGGCTAAGGATTCCTGTTTAAAGGAATAATAAACTGCTCACGTTTACTGAGAAGGAGAAAGAAAAAAGTCTTTATTCAAAATGTAAATCTCTTCCTGCTGAGGAGCAAACCCAAAAGTCAGCCTTCAGGATATAAATATTTATGCCTTTTGCATAAACAGCAGATGTAACATTTCCAATTAACTGTCGATCTTTCAATTTCTCTGGCTGCTGCTGCTTTCTCTCACAATATTGGAATGAGCAGTCCGCTTGATTTGCCTGAGCTCAGATCTGTCACACATTTCTACAGTCAGTAAGATGAAATTGCTCCTGAAAATGTTTATTTATCAGAGCCTAACAATTTATCTGTATTTTCTATTCCTTATATTCAATGTGAGATGAATTCTATTCTGCTGAAAGATGTAAGATTCACAGCCCAGATAAGAGGACAACAGAGAAGGAGCAGAAGCAGGCATCGGGGAGAGCGTGCACTCAGCCATTGCAGCACGCTTCAGCCCAGCCCTAGAGGAAGCCAGCATGACATGAGAGATGCCAGACTCTGACCCATTTGGCCCCTGGCCTTTCTACCAAGGCTGCCAGCCTGGGGCTGGGTAGCATCGAGTGTAAGAGGTTTTATGATGTAGCCACCTGTTCATGAGGAACTACCTCCATCACCTCTTTAGTGTCAGCTTTCTCAGGTGTCTGATATTCCATCCTGTTCATGGCAGGCTCCCACTTCCACAACTTCTTTCTCTCCAGGTGAAAGTGTGAACTGTGTAAGCAAAAAACCAAACCCTACTAGAGCTGGTAAACATCACTTTTCATTGGCATAATGCCTACAAAGCAGCAGATTTTGCTGGAGCACTGAAAGGACGGTAAGAATAAAAAACAAAAGCAGAGAAGCAGTAGTAAGTAAAAAACCAAACAAGCCAGAAGGCAGATTCAGGGGGAAGGAAAAACACTGGTCTGGTGACATGTCAGAAAGTGAGGATCCCTCTGTTCCCTTCTGATGAGGATGTTTTTGTGTGTTGCCCTGTCCTCTGACCTGCTCCACAAGACCGTGAGATTTAGCTCAGTATCTCTTTATTTCCTGGGAATCCAAAAATTAGCTATGGCATTGCTTCACACCAGGAGCTGCTGTTCAGCTGATCCAGCTTTCACTGTGGGCGCAGGTGAAGAGCTCTTGGCCTTCCCATCTGTAGGGAAAGCACTGGCCTGGGAGCTGCACAACTAGTCCAGGACGGGGCTTTGTGCTGCTGCCTGCGTTAGCGTGGGCGGTCAGCCTTGCTCTTTACCTTCCCAGGAGCTGCATCCTGAGGGCTGGCAGCTCTGGCAGGTGCTGTTGCTATGGGAACTGGCTCTGCTTTAAAACCATCCATGTGGCAGTGCAGGGATGGAGGCACCTGCAGTCCTGACTGCTCAGGGATGCACCCTCCTCACACACTCTTGCTACCTGCCATTTGCTTTCCTCCAGCTTCCCGGCACTTTGAGCTGCATTTTAGCCCTCTCCCCAGGCTCTTCTGTCTGCCACATCCTCCCTGGCTCTGGATTCTCACTGGTGTGAACAGCTGGCCTTTTGCATAGCATGAGAAGTCATAAAACACTAACCCAGAAAAAAGGGTCGAAATTCACAAGTAACTGGAAGTTCAACTGCTTAATAAGCACAGTTTTCACCTAGTTCTGTGCTGCGCCCAAAAGGTATATATAGTAGGTTTTGTCTGTATTCAAGAATAGTCTTGACTCAATCATCTGTGACCAGTTATTAGGTTATCTGCACTGTAAAACCCCAAATAATCACCAACATTTGCTTCAGGTGAGCTAACTGATTTTGATTACAAGTAGAATGTGACTTTACTTGGCTCACCCACTGCAAATCCTCACGTGTAAGATTCCATCAGTAGTGGAGTGAGTGTACTAACATAACTGAAGTTGTTACTGGTTGTATGCTGTCTTTCCCTTCTTTCTAACAACCTCTCTGTTTGATCAGTTACACCTAAAAGAACCTGAGGTAGTGCTGGCAGAATGTCCAGGTTTTGCTTCCCCACCAGGAACAGGACTCCGGGTAGCACAAGTGTTGACTGGCTCCTGCCCTGTCCTTGCTGGGACTCACACTGTTCCTCCTGCCTGGGGAGATGCACAGGCACAATGCAGCCCTACCAACTTTCTCAAAGTGGATTGATGTGGATTAACAATTCAGAATGGAACGATCTCAAAAGCAGACTGAAAGTCAGTTTTCTTAAAACACAAGCATTTGTTTCTTTGTTTCTTTTATTTTCTTTTGGTTCAGCCCCCTTGACTGTGCCTGACTGTCTGGTATTTCTCTTGAGTTTTCACTGCTGGCTGAAGAGGCTCTCTGGTTTAATGGTACGCATTAATCATACAACAATGCATCTCTGCAGCACCAGAGCTTAGAATTCAAGTTACATTACCAATGGGCGTTGGCTCATCTTCTCAGGTTGATGGTGCTCTAAGGTCAAGTCAGAAACTTCAGGCTTTGTGCGCCTTTTGGGTGTAATATGGGACACCCAGAATTTAGGCAGCTGCTTGTTCCGGCACAGGAAGAGCCTTTCAGCTGAGTGTGCCAAGTGCTCCAGGTCACAAGTCACTCTTAGGGCTGAGGCAAAGTGTATTAAGCTGCTGTCACACTTCCCAGATTTGAAGGGGATCTGAGAGCTGCAATGACCCTCCCAAGAATTGTCCTGATCTGTATCAGTTATAGCGGGTCCTTACAAAGCCCAGGATCTCAGTCTCTCATGCCCACTGGCTGTTCTTCTAAAAGCAGATGATTTTCCTATGCACGCTTTGTTTTCTATGTTTTCCCTAGAACAGTTGGTCAGGTTGTTGCCAAGGTATCCAGTTTTTCCAGTGCTGAAGGACCCAAAGTCAGTATTGTCTTTTCTCACATGCCTTGTGGATGCTATGATGACCTGCAGGCACAGTCAGAAGCAACCTCCCAGTCTATCCTCCCCCTCCTAGCTGGACACAAAAGCAATTGCAGAGCCTGTGGCTAGAGTCTGCAAAAATGCACTAACAAATGGCCTTCAAGGGCTTCCTTAATCACCTTTCCCTCGCTCTCCTGTTGCCAAGATGGTATTCAAAGGAAAATGTCAAGGCCTGATCCCAGACCACAGACTGCCAGACAGACAACTAACTCAGTGCTAGACACTCCCAGATTTGCTTTATGATCCTTGTTTCAAGGCCTCGGGTAAGCACCACAGAACAGCAGCCCTGATACCTTTCATGTAGCGTGGGACTACAGTCCTTTTTCTGACTTTTTAGGACACAGAATCCTTTGTGTTATCATAATCCTGTGCTTTACCATTGACAGAGCTTGACTTAGCCCCAACTGCTCTTGCTGTGGGGAGAAGTCAGTTCCCTGTCAAGAAGGCTCCTGTGCAAATTCCTAAAAAGTGGCATTTTATTAAGTGACCAGAATTTTGACCGGACACTGTCTCTAAGGCCCCTGATACAACTATGAAACTGCACTAGTGCAGAAGCAGGTGAGATGTGCCCTTTTACAGCTCCAGTGTAGCTTCAGACATCTTTAAGGAAGGTCCCTTTTAAGAAAGACATAGGCTGTTTGTGCATTACATCACTCCCCTTGCACATATGCTCACAGAGAATATGGATTACCTCATTCTTCCCAGAATTTAGACTGTTTCAGTAGCCAGGCCCTTGAATTTGCACATTAAATAGCAAGACTCACTGAACTGATTCTCTGGAGCCCTACTGATGTGTAAGAGATCTGTCCTGCCTTTCCCATCTCTTCCACATACCCTGTTACTTTCCCCATCTGTGTCAGGTGTAATGATTTGGCAAATACATATGCTTCTTGTTGGTAGGTAGTCCAGGCATTTAGCTTGGTAGCAATGTTGAATATTGTATGTCTTTTTATTTATTTTGCCTGAGTGCAAATTTGACTACAGGCTGCTCTATCGTCTATTTAATATTTTGTCCAACCTTCTGACTTCTTCCTAGAGAGGAAGCAGCCTGCAGCTGCTGCAAACACTTTGTTCCTTATGACTAGAAGAAACTACTCTATTCCTCTAAGGCTTTGAGTCTGACTTGATTCTGGCTCGCCCACCTGCCTGCTTTCTCTGGAGAACTAGCAGGTGAATATTTTCAATAATTTACTTTAGAGCTGTTCTATCATCCTGCTATTTATTTCTGCCATAAATTATGCCCAGAGGTTAGAAAGCTCTTATCTTCCCACTCACAAAGGAACCAAAGGAAAATATTCAGCAGGGCACAGAGGCATCTTTGGGTGGTTTGTAAATATTTCCGGAGGCAGATATACTGGGGATTGAAAAGAGCCATAGTCCCTACCCTGCTAGTATCACCTAATAAAACCTGCATCTTCTAGGTTATGCAACAGGGAGCAGTTGTGCTCACACAGCCCCTCTTCCTACCGTGATTTACATACAGCGTCTGTGAGATACACCTGCTAGTGCTTCAAAGCATGAAAAGGAAATAATATAAAAAGGCCTTGAGAGATGATAGCTTACTCCTCACACAGTGGTTTGACTCATTAAAATCAGTGGAGCGATTTTCAGTGACTTTACTGGGATTTGGATCAGACCCTAAAAGCACAAGCCCTGAGAGCTGGACTGCAGCCAACTAACTTAAGAGAAACAGAATTCCAAGCAAATGAGTTTTCATTTTTAATTCAGAAGCTAAATAAAATTGAACTGCAGCACATTTGGATGGGATAGCTCCAAGAAAAATCCAGAGAACTGAAGGAAGTGATACTTCTGGTGTTTGCCTCTTCTTAGCTGTACCCTAAGGGGCTAGTTGCTCCACAAAGCGACATCAATTATCCAGCACTGGACGCCACTGCTCTTATTATCACTATATGCCTAAGTACTCATTGTAGACGAGGACCCCAGCAAGCTGGACAATAGACAAGTATAGAGCAAACAGATGGTCCTTGCCTCCCAGAGCATCTCAGAGTCCAGATTTACCATTTTATGCTCAGAGTTTGCTGACGGTTGTTGCACCACACTGAGTGGGATTGCTTTTTCCCTGTTGAAGTCAATTAGGTTCTTAGTCCCCCAGGGAGGTGATAGGGAGGTTGGTGCTGCTTGTTTTGATGGAAGATAGAAAATTTAAGTTCTGGTTTTGCCACCCAAGTTCCGCTATATTTTGTTGGATAATGCCCGCAGAAGCTTATTGAGTATGAAGGTGAATTTGATTGTATCGTACAGGCTTGTTTACAAAATGTAGCATTGCCTGCCTGAAGGTCAAGCGGGTACCTTGTGCCAGGGCTTCCTGCCCAGGTCCAGGGAGAAATGGAGAATTAGCCTACGCAATTTCAGTGCTTCATGAATACGTGCTTTACTCAGAAAGATCTCTTTTTTTCTGCATCTTCCTTTTTTTTTTCTTTTCTTTTCCCTCTTTTTCCTCAGCATGCCCTGATTTTCTGCCCTTTCGTCTGCTCTTATTTTTTTTTTGTCGCTCCTGATAGCATCACCTGGTCACCCTCTGCAGATAACTCCTCTGGAGAACAGCAGACTTATAAAAATAACAGTTGTAAATCTCTCCCTGTAATTCACTTGGTTTGTGAGGTGCAAAAATAGACTTAACTATTTAATGGGCGGGGGGGCTACTCTGCTCCTTGCATTCAGATGAGCTGTACTTACGTTCTTATAGACCCAGCCAGAAAAGAAAGCTCTAGAAATCCCATACGAAAAGGCTGTCCTTGTTTCCAGCTTCTCCCATCAAAACCTCTGCCAGTGTGAGATAAAAAATCCCAATTATGGCCAAAGAAAGGAGAGGAGAGGAGAGGAGAGGAGAGGAGAGGAGAGGAGAGGAGAGGAGAGGAGAGGAGAGGAGAGGAGAGGAGAGGAGAGGAGAGGGAAAGCAACTCAGAAAGTTGAGGGCAGTCTTGGCTCTGCTCCAGCAGCTGCTGCTTGTCTTTGACAGGTACAGGGAGAAATCTGACTGAAGAGGGGATCTCAAGCAAGCAAACAATCAACTAAATGAACAAACTGGGTGATAAAGTAGAGCTGAGAATCAGTAGCTAACGAACACATCTCTGTCGCTGCATCGCTTTCTCCTGGGTAGAAGGGGAGTCAATTATGCACCTTCCAACAAGCTATTGATCGAGTTGCTGCCATGTATCGAATCGGAGCCCCGGCCACCCTGCGTGTGGCTCTTTGATTTTCTCTCCCTCTGTAGCAGCACGTGGATGGAAGCCAGATGAACCAGCACAGGACTATCGATCAATCCACCTCCCTCCTCCTCCTCCTCTTCTTCACCCCAGTCACCATGACAACCACGGCTGCTGCAGCAGCAGCAGCAGAACTGTTTACCTGGCCCATTTATTTTCCTTTTCACTATCTTCCCCTTCCCCCCGCTGCTCTCACCTTGGCATGATATTGGCAAAGCACTCAGAAGTTGTAAAAGGGATGAGTTTTTATAACTCCGAGGAGGACAATGCAGTTCTCAGCTATACTTCATCATCCAGTTTGTTCATTTAGTTGATTTGTTTGTGAAGAATCATTGCCTACAAACAACAGATATCTCAGTCACCAACTAGGTCGTGCTCCAGTCATGGAGACGTATCTGTCATTACAAAATACAGGTGTCTTTTATATGGTTTAAATGTGCCTGTAGTAAGACCCCCATTTTCTTCTTATATATTGCCCCAGAGTGGCAACAGAAAACCTATTCCAGGCATTACATAATTTACCAGATATTAGTGTCATATGACCCCTGGGACAGTATAATACAACCATCGAGTGCACTAGACTTTCTTCCAGGTCTTCAGCTACTCTCATAACTTGTGTTGAGGGCACTGCATCCAAAGGGGCCAGCTCCTGTGAAAGGAGCAGCAGACCAGGCAAGGGGCACCTCCCAGTTGAAGGCTTTTGCAGTATGTTCACCATGGCTTCCAGCTGCACATGCTGAGTGGTCCAGTTCCTGGCTTGGCCCAGCTCTCCATCATCCCTTCAATCTTCCCAAGTGCCAGCGCAGCCTTGTCCCATCTTTTCCTCATACTGTTCCCACTGCCTGAAATTGCTTTCCCATCCCTCGGCAGGATAACAGTCATGCTACGAAGATCAAACTGTAGATAAACAAACAATGTTTAAGGACTAGCCTGCTTCCCCCCTCCTGAATATTTTATTGGTTGTGCTGAATCATCCATCTGCAGCTTCTCAGTGTAGGATTCTCCACTGAAATGTAAGACAAAGAGGCTTTGTGCTGCGGTATGGAATGTAAGATATATAAATAAAAAATATCTCTTAAAATATAATACAGGTGTCCACCTTGTCTCAAAGGTCTTCCTGGCTTCCTTTTAATTTAAATTCTTCACCCAAGTCTCACATTCCTGATTCTTTCCACGGTAAAGCCATCAAACCTTTCCAAGAGACCCTGAGTTTTCCTTATAATTCAATATAATTGATACAGGATGTAACAGATCACTTGATGCTATCAAGTACAGGTTATCCCTCCTTGAAGAAGAAAGCTACAGGATAAGCTGTGGAATTTGCTACTGTGGAATATTAGAGAAGAAAATACTATATTCTGAAGAGGAAACAGACCTCTCAGAAAGGCACTGGCAATTGGGTGCAGGAATGTTTCAACCCCCAATGCTGGGAGGCACAGGAGGACTGGGGTCAGTGAGGAATCCTGCTTCACCCTTCTGTTTTGCCTACCTATACAGGGCCAGGCTGGGAGTATTGCAGAGCCATCATCCCTTCCTCTGAGCAGTTGGGCAAGTCTCACTCCATCAGATACATTAGTAAGCTCAATTAGCCAGTACTGTCTCTTTATACAGCAGGAGCTCAGATCCAAGATTGGCTGGGTGATGGATTCATTCAGAACAAGCAAACCTTGGACAGACTCTGCAAAATGAGACAGGAGCTGGGGGTCCAACCACCACCAGACTTGACTTCCTGGCCTCGCTGGAAGACAATTAATTCAGGCATCACGAGAAACATGGATGTGTTTGACTGGCTGGAGCAGTCGTCTGATGTGACATGGAAAGAAGCATGATACTAATGCAAATTGTTGGTACTTATTAACTAATTAAATTGTTGCTATGCCCATAAGGCACTTAACACTTTCCAGGCACAGAAGAGAGCCCAGTCCCTGCCCTCAGGAGCAGAACGTCTAAAAAGGCAAACACAGAGGAAGGGTGAAATAAAAACAATTAACGTAGAGCAGAAGGGGTATAATGAGAAGCAGCACATGGTTTTGCCGTTACAATTTATGTCTGGTTTTGCAAAGAAAGAAGGTTTATGTGATCACAAGATCTTTGGCGGGGGAGCATGTATGACATCATTTGTCTGTCAAACGCAAGTATAATTTTTGATGCATTGGTCAACTAAAAGCAGCTTGGATGGATGAGAAGCTGGCTCAGATATACTTAATTTCATTAAAATAAAAAGCCAAGAGAAGACCCTTTTCTTCAGCTCAGAAGGTTGCAATAGGAGTTGATATTTTCTCAGACCAGAAAATTTCCCTGGGCTGCAGCTCTTAAAAACACACAGAAGAAAAGGTTTTAATTGGTGCTTATAGTCAATGAAACACAAACCTGCAGGAAATCAGACTTCCTTAGTTGCAGAGAGATGACCTGGGTAGAAATGCTGCTGCAAAAGGTGAAGCAAAAAGAGGTATGTGTTTGGGAGAGGGCATGAGAGAGTGTGAGGAGACTGGCAGCACTGCCAAGAGTTCACATTATTCGTGGAGGAGACAGGGAGAAACAGGCTGGAAAAGATGGATAAGCCACCTTGCACAGGTGACTTTCACTAGAACAAGTTCCTTAAACTCATTGTTTAACAGGAAATAGCAGATAAATGCAAGACAGGAACGAGATGTTACGGTGCTGCAGAGATGACCTTTGTAGCTCCATTTGCTGGGTACTGCAGGGAGGAGAGGTGCACATCAGGCCTGGGATCTGAATGTTATAGCAGTAAAGATGAGAAATGCAGAGCCCTTGATGTGATGGCTATAGGAGAAGATCTTGTGAATACTGAGTGTGAATAAAAATTAAAGTCTGTCCACAGATGGGATGGGTGGAATAGACTCAGGAATTGTAATGTATGAGCCACACAGAAGCTGGCTGTGAAGTCTACTCTGAGTAAAACATGAGTGGAGAAAAGCAAGTGTAAAAGAAGATTAGGATTTCATTTTCATCCAGAATTTTAATTAATGGCAAGATGTGCAAGAGGCAGCATGCATTCAGGATAACCAAATGACAGTCTGACCCAGCCAAGCCTGTCTATTCCTCAAAGCATTACAGTTTCAATAAAAACACATTGCTCTGTTGTTTCATCAGACACGCCGCTCTGGTGTGTATCATATGATATGGCAGCCGTTCAGCCAGGCGGGGAGCAGCTCAGGCTATAATTTCCTGGTCATATGTAACTGGGTGGGGAAGCGCCTGATCCTTGGGGTGAGTAATGCTGGAATCTAACCATGTGGCACCCTGCTTTTCACTGTTCAAGGCATTGGAGGTGTTGCTCTTGCTATTCAGGCAGACATTCCCCAGGGCATCTGTATGCTCTTACACTCTCCTACGCACAAAACACCCCGCTGTAACCTGTTTTGCTGCACACCCGGATCACCTTCTCATGTTCCCAGCGTTTTGCCGGGGTTCGCCCCTCCAAAGACCGCGGATGTGAGCGAGGCACATTCGCCTCCCTCTGGCAGGAGGCCATGGCCCCGCATGGCGCTGAGCTTGCGGTCCGGGCGGGCAGCAGCCCCCAGCCGCCGCTGGCCATGACGGGTCCCTGCCCCCCTCGCCCCCGGCCTCAAGCGACGCACGAGCCTTGCCGCATGTTTTTGGGAAACGCTCCGGGCTAGTTACCGAGGACGGCAGGCTCGCCCAGGCAGCGCTGCCTGTCTGCGCGGGGGCACCGCCGCGCTGCTCCCCGTCCGCTCCCTCCCCCGGCCGGGCCCCGGCGGCCGCCAGCCCCGCCTGCCCGAGCCGCGGAGCAGAGGCGGCCGCCAGGCTCCCCACCGGGCCGGCCCGCACCGGCCGGCTCCGGCCCTCCCGCAAACCACGCCGAGCCAGGGTTGTGGTGTTTTTTCTCTTCCCTGCCCCGAGACATTTTCCTACGTGTATTTTTCTCCTCCCGAGCTGATTTACGAGCTGGGTTTGGCGAGGGATGGGGCTGCCGGCCCCAGCTCGGGGGCGGGGGCGCGGGCTGAGGGGCTCCCGCTGGGCTCTCCAGCCGGGGAAACGCGCGTCCCCCCGCCCGACATGAGCTGTAATTTCCGGCAGACATTTGAGGTCCCCGACATCTGCATAAGGCGCGGCAGGCTCCCAGCAGCCCCCGCCGCTGCACGGCGAGGCGAGGCGGCCATGGCCGGCGAGCGGGGCGGCCCCTCCTGCGTCGTCCCAACTCATTTATGTTTTACTCATTTCCTGCTCCCATTAATGAGGCCAGCGATGCCGGGGTGGCGGCGCTGCTGCTGAGAAGGCAGATTGTTACACACACATGTATGTTTTTGTTTCAGGGTGAATTTTTAGTGCTCGTGAAAGGGAGGGACTAAGTGGAGCTCGCCGGAGCCTGGCACAGGACCAGCAAGCTTTCCTGCAGCCCTTTGCCAAAAAAATCCAGACATACAGCCCCCCCGGCCCTCGCTGGTTCCTGCGGCCCCTCCTTGGCCGCGCTCTCCCCGCTGAGTTGTTCAGGGGCCTCGCTCCTGGCTGCAGGGCTGCCCTTGTACCCTGCAGCCCCTCTGCCCATCCATGCTGGAGCCCCCTTGCCATCCCTTCACAGTCACCTTGCCGCCCCAGTGTGAGGTTCCTCCTGCCGTGCACAGACATGCCACAGTGCTGACCCATGACTCCTTAATACCAATTTCTCACTCATCTGTGGAATTACTGCAGGAGGGTGGGGAGACTCTGTGATATAAACATATTCTCCTCCAAGGCAAAACCAACTGGAGACCAAACACATTCATTGCACTAGTGTCTTAAACTAGGTGAAATGTCGATGGTTACTCAACATCACATTCCCAAACTCTTGTTACATATAATAAACAAACCTTCTAGTGATGTTTTGTATAGTCTACAGCCCAGCCCCAAACTCACTGAACTGCTTCATTCCCCAAAGGGATCACAGGTACGCGGGTCTCCTGGATTGCGAACATCTTCACCTACACATCCGCCACAGATGCACTCTGTTATTTGTTTCCTCTTTTACAGTGTACTAACAGGATTCTGTAGGTTTTGTTCTTTTTTTGTTGTTGTTGAGTTTTTTGTTGGTTTTTTTTTTCTAATCTGTTGTTAAAGAAACAAGAACAAAAACTTTTTTGGCTGCAGCTATCGGTTCATTTTTGGTTGCTTTCTAATGCCAAGGCCAGCAGGATCCAGGAATTCATCTATCGGTGCCAGCAAGAAAGCACTGACCCAAACAAGGGAGCCAGAACTTGGACTGCAGTCCTTGCCAGGGATCAGCAAGAGGCCAGAGAGACCATGCTGCTGAGTCATCACCGCTCCAGCTGCTACAAGCCTTTTCTGGGGACGCGGCTGTTGCTAAGATTCCTGGGAGCTGACTGATTGCTCCTTCTATAGTCATGTAACACACACACATACACGTCAAAGCAGCGAGGAACAGCAGCTGGGACCAGCTCAGAGCGAGCACACAGCCTGCTGGCCAGGAGCAGCCAGGCTCCCTGGCTGTGCCCACAGGAGCTCCTGAACAGATCTCTGGGCTCCTTCTACAGGGCTAAAGCTACCTCACTCCCAGGGAGCTTCTCCTGCCACCCACTCATGGAGGCGTTTCAAAAGGCAAGCAGTTCATGCAGTGTTTCTGTACAAAGTTTTCTGTTTGTACTTGCGTGTTTCATCATGTTTGCTTTAGATCAGAGCGCCAGAGACATTAAGAGATAGGAACATGCTTAAAATCTATGCATTGCATTCCTTGCAAGGCCTGTGTTGGGTCATTTCCTTCATACGATAAATAAATATGTTCAATCAGCAGGCAAGTAAAGTGAGCACTTCCCAGTTGTGGGGCCCAGAACTGAAATAAATGACATTTCTCATTAAGCCCTGTCAAGTTTGAGAGTATTCTGGAGCCTCACACATTGAACAGGGAGGGAACGCTTCTTCATGTGCATCCTACATTTTCCTTCACACAATTTAATCTTTTAAATCTCCTTATACTCCTGCTTTTTATCTGCCTCAGGTACAGGTACTCACCTCCCTCAGATGCTGCAGTTACCCTTGTTTCCTGCTCCACATTTGACACTCAACAAACTAAATGCACTCAGGCTTTTAGATCTCTCCACTCACATCTAGATTGTTAGAGCCTTAGGGTATGGGGCCTGTCTTCTCTTTCTGATGTTAGACTCATTACTGATACCAAAGGACTAATTAAACATACTAACATTTAATAATAAAACTAATAATTTTAGAGCCCAGTCTCCCTGCTCCTCTTTATCAAGTGTCTATTGAGGTGACAATTTCAGAATTATAAATTGTGAAATGACATTTTGAAGCACTTGAGTTTCACGGTCATTTTTTTCCAATAGAACCTCAGAGTCCTAGCCATAGACCAAGACCACTGTATACCATAATACTGAAAAAGGGTCTCTGCCCCCAAGTATTCACAGTTTAAGTATGAGAGAAGAGATAAGCAATGGGCAGAGATAGGGGAGGCCCAGCAGGCAGTGAATTGGTTTTGGCCAGCATGGCAGGAGGTAGTCTTCACAAACAAGCAAACCAACTGAAATTTAAGGCAGATTCAGGTCAGGAAGGAGTGATTCTTTGAGATCCTCAAAAAGACAGTTTTCAACTCAATAGCTCCTCTTTGCAGGAGAGAATAGGCACCTGTGGCCATTTCCCAAAAGGAGCTTAAATATTGCATAAGGTCAGTAGCACATTTAAATCTGCTTCTGGCCAAATCAACACAGAAATGGTCTCTTGGCACATCAGCTGTGTTTATGTAGACAAATGTAGGTACAGAGAAATGTAGACATGGGTAAACTTATCTGTTCAGTGTTATGAGCAAGCCAATAAGAAATCCTATGCATACCAATATAGGAATAAGTAAATTCTAAATTGCTCAAAATGGATGTGGGTAGTCTCCATCATACCACATGTGAAAAAAAAGCCCGAGGGACACAGCAAAAGTGCTTGTGAAAAAGTGCTTGGGGACTTCACTGCAATAAGCCACTCTGTGCTGACTGTAAAGCGACAGATTAAATGGAATCAGATAAGATTTTTCTAACTTTAAGTTCAACGGTGGTTTAGGTATTGTAGAAAATGAGGGGAAAGCACTACAGACAATTGAGTTTATAACTCCTTGCATATGCAGAATTGGGAGCTGCATTTGGCTTGTAGTAGGACATGATAGTGCCCTGACAGTGTGCCTGAATGGATGGTAAAAGCCACGTGTGGTGAGGCTCATCCCTGCCACTCCATGCAGCTACAGGCATGCTGTCCTTAAAAAGTTCTTCAGTTACAACTTCTGAATCATGCTTTTTTGTTAATCAGGAGTGGTTTTATGCCCCTAGAGTGACTTGGTCTTCATAGCATAGTACGGGGAAATGTTGGGTATTGCTTGCAGAAGCTCACCATCAATAGAACTATGAAAAAAGTCCGCCATGAACTAAAGATGTTATACAGCATCTCCTGTTTTCCAATTTAGGGTATTTTGGTATCGAGAGACCCGTTAGATGTGTTGTAAAGCATCACTCACCACTTGTATTCAGACCCAAGCCTGCTATGGCTGGGACAGCTGGTAAAGGATGCCTGGAAGCAGCTTAGGCTGCAGCTGACAGGAAATGTTAACACTGCCTTTGAAGAAGAGGTCAAGCTCTGCTCTGCTTTGGGCCACTCTGTTGTTCAGCCAGTCCTACCAATACCACCTCTGGAGCAATCACATCTTCCAAACTACTGCTTGGTGTCAAACCTCCTGTATTCAAACAAGTTAGTAGATGAAGAGTTGCTGCTTGTGCGCCCATGCGTCACTGAAATCTTGGTCAGTCCTCAGCAGAGGTTCAGGCTGGGTCGTAGCATGTAGGGTGCTGGCAGCATGGACAGATGATCTCCTTCAAACAAACAAATAGGAGAGTACTTCATTCTTCTGTGTCTGCCTGCCTGCCAGCTAGCCTCAGCAAGACTTTCGTAGCCCAGACACTACTGGTATTTAGAGAGGCTGTGAAATGGATCCTTTCTGTTTGTAAGAATGTTTGTTTGCATGAGATGGTCACGGATAGCTGCTTCCTCTGCCTTCAAAGAAGTCATGTGAAGAGACCCAGAAGGCTTCAGTCTTCCCCCCAATACTTTCTACATCAATTCTAGGTCTTGACATTTATTTTCAAGGCCTTCTGTGAAACTATCCATGAAATCTTAGAAAAGCCTCTTTCTTTTCTCGTTGATAGCACTGTTCCTCTGAACCCTGGGATAATGAAAGACAAGGCGTTCTCTACAGCAGGGTCATGGCTTTACAGATCACTCTGCTTGAAGATATAAATCTCCTTTTTTTTGGCTTTACTGAAGATAGATCTGAAAACAGCAAAGAAAAAACAAGAAGGTGAAAGAAAAAAGAGATAAAAAGAAAGCATGAGTGAAAAGAGCTAAAGCAATGAGAGAGAGGGAGTGAGGAAAGAAACAGCTTGAAAATTACAATTAAATCAGTTATAATGAAGAAAGAGATTTTACCGTTCCTGAGATGTGGGAAAGAAAATCGGCCCAATGGGATGCCATGCATTGCTCTGCTCTCAGGTACTCTTAAACAGAGAGCTTATGATCACATGGAGAAAGGAATTCCATGCAGTACAGAAATGCTTATATAGGTGATGTCCTTGCTTATACAGCTTAAGCCAGTCTAGCTCAGTGCAGACTTTCAGTCCAATATATAAACAAAATAAAGCTCTGTGTCACAGGGTTCCCAGCTGTGTTCTAATGTCATTCACAAGAGCATTTGACTTGATGGCAGCAGGGACCCACGTGGCATTGCACCCCAAATCACTGGACTTATATGTCATGCAATTTGTAGCCTTTCTCATGTTTCTATCCTGCAGCTTTAAAATTCTCTTTTCTCCAGTGCACTCTTTCCAAGGTCATGCCACGGCTCTCAACGAGCCGATGCTTAACAACTCCAGTATCTACAGGTACTGGGCAGACCTCAGATACACTGTGAGATTATATTAATGGCAGCGCAAGGAGTCTGGCAGCCAAGAGGGCCACCCGTGTCCTGGGTGCATCCAGCACAGCATTGCCAGCCGGGCGAGGGAGGTGATTGTCCTGCTCTGCTCTGCACTGGTGCAGCCTCACCTGGAGCACACTGTGCAGATCTGGGAGCCACAGGATAACAAAAGATACTAAGTTACTAGAGAGTGTCCAGGAGAGGGCTACAATGTTGCTGGACGGTTTGGAGAAGAAGCTGTATGAGGAGTAGCTAAAATCACCTGGTTTGTTCAGCCTGGAGGAGACTGAGAGGAGGCCTCATCGTGGTCTACAGCTTCCTCACAAGGGGAGAATGGGCAGGCACTGAACTCTTCTCTTTAGTGACCAATGACAGAACCCAAGGGAATGGCAGGAAGATGTGCTGGGAAAGTCTAGACTGGACATTAGGAAAAGGTTCTTCACCTAGAGGGTGGTGAAGCACTGGAACAGGCTCCCCAGGGAGGTGTCACAGCCCCAAGCCTGACAGTGTTCAAGAAGAGACTATACAAGCCCTCAAACACATGGGGTGAACTGTGGGGTTGTGATATGCAGGGACAGTATTTGGACTTGATCCTTGTGGGTCCCTTCCAACTCAGGATACTCTATGATTCTATGTGGAGAAACATCTCCACTCCCATGCACATCCTTTTGAAGGCCCACAAACCTTTAGTCCAAGAGACTTAATAGGATTGTAATTCTTGGAAGTGTCATGGCACTGCTTTAATGTCAGTGTCATAAAGGTTTTCAAAAGGGTGGTTAATTGGTTCATGATACTAGAAGACACTATTGATTAATATTAAAACATAAAAATCTAAATAAACCACACATATCCACCAGCATCTTACAGTACCAATCATTAAACGAATCATAGCTCAGTGCCTGCTGCAGTCTCTTGTCCCATCTTCTTCTGACACAGTGCAAGCCTGAGAGTGGTGTTCGTAGCACTCTAGCCTTACCAACAGAAAAAATACTTTTCCAGATTTTCTTTGCATAAACTATTTGCAGTTTTAATTTCCCCTATGGTAGGACCATATCTTTTTATTTTTTGTATACTATAATATAATCAACCTAAAACTTTCCCTCTTCCACATATAAAGTAGTCCCCTTGCAAAATCATGGTGTATCCCCATTCCTCAGCAAGGATTCAATTGCAGAGTTCTTAGGTGAATTTTAATGATAACAAGATCTAGTTTTACAGACCATATTGCACTGCACTTGGAGAGAAATTTGAACCTTAACTGTTGTTCTGAAATAAATGAGCAGAAGATGTTTCTGAAGGCATAGCAACTCACAAGGTTCAGTAATACACAACAAGGCTCTAAGTCAGGAATGTATTAACAAGTAATGCCTCACAGTGGAGCATGAGATAGTTTGATCACAGCGTCGCTGCTCAGCAGAGTACTTAACCACTTGCTCAACATTAAAATATGTATGAAGAGGTTGAAGAGAATTAACAGAGGCCAGGGAAGCACCCAGCTTAAAAAGGGGCAAAACCAGACTTTGACATTGTAAGCACGTCAGCTAGCTTCCATATCTGAAAGAACACCAGAATAAATTATCAAATAATCAATTCATAAGCACCTAGAGGATATCAAGGTAATCTAGGACAACCTGGGTTCATTTGTAAAGAACAAATAATGTCAAAGCAATCTAAATCCCTTTTTGACAGTGTAACTACCTAACAGTGAGTGGCAAAATAATAGGTATTTATGCCTGGATTTCGGTAAGGATTTCAACAATGTCCCATTTGACCTTTGTCTAAGCATATGGCAGAAGCGTAATATAAATTAAATCATCATTAAATTGGAACACAATTCACGGAGATACATTTTTAAGGAAGAGTTCTCAGTAAGTAGTTTGCTCTCAAATGGGTGCCTGGCATTTAAAAAGGAGCCTCCATACAGGTCTGTGCTGGTCCTAGTCAAAGATCAGGATTTGTAAGATTCTGGCTAACGAAGAAGTGGCCAAAACCTGATTCAGTAGAGGCAAGTGGCATCCCTTTCTTTCTGTCAGCATAGATTAGACAGAGCTCTGTGGGCACTTCTGAAGATACACTGGCTTAGAACATGAGTGATCTCTGAGAGCCCTCCAGTCCTACAGTCTTTACTTTCTATTTACTTAAGTATTTGACTGAAACAAGACTTTTCTGCTTGACGTTTTTATTAAATGGCGATTTTGTAAGGCTGTTTTCTTTTCAATAGCCCTATATAACTTCTCTTATAACCTCAGAGTAGAAGCACATGAAGAGGTTAAGCTGAGTTTGTTGATTTGGCTCTCAAAATGATATAGCCCCTCTACTGGTTTGACCAGAGGGCACCTCATGCTGTTGCACAAATGGGGGCCAGGACAGAGCCTGCGCAGGCATCTAAATGGCAGCACTGCCTGCTTCTGCGCAGCTACTCTGGCAAGGTTTATGCCTTGAGCTTTGCCTTTCCAACTCTGTGTCTCTAGCCCAAGAAAATGTTTAATAAATTGTATATGTGAATTGATTTTGGTATACAAACACTATATCTATGGAAGAGAGAAAATATTTTTGTCTATGGCACTAGATTTTTAATCTTATCTTTGTGTATAGCACAACCATAAGGCAGGAGTTTCGGCAGCTGAAGGGAAGATGGGTCAAGAAAATGTTCAGGGGTAAAGGGATTAAGTGCATGTGAACGAGCAGCTATCAAGTTTTCTGCCACAGTCAGTCTAGGGATGGAATACTGATTCTTGCCTTGATGTGTGTCCCATATTCTTGTTGGCAAAACCTGTAGCCACACGCTTATCATTTTGAATGTCATATGTCACACAGAGAGTGGAGACTAAACTGAAGTATGTGCACTCGAGCTTGACGGCAACAGCAATAACAACTAAAAAAAACCCAGCCCACATCAAATCCCAGAATCAGAAGGATACAAAGATTAATTCATTTCAAAGGGCCATGCGGTGTCTGACTCAGGGTCATTTCAAATCAGCAATCACAGCTGTCATAGTCAGGTTCTATAAAACATAAAAGGAGCAGAAGAAATCCCTGCAAGTATGCACATGTACACACACTTCATGTCACACTCACATTAGGTGTTCGTAGAGGAAAGAGAGTTACATGAGTATATGCAAATGTTCTCCTCTGGACACAAGTAAAGAACTGCTAACACGCTTAGCCACTCTCCCTGCTCCCCCATACAGTGTTATTTTCAAGTGTTTAATTCATTTCCATATAGAAATTTCATTATTTCCCACCTCTCAATAGCCCTTCTGTGACTTTACAGTTGCAGCTCTCACTGTGTTGTCCTTCCAGTGAATAAGGGCACAAGTCCTAGCTGTGGAAAAGCCACAAGTCAGAGGCTTTGCAGTTCAGTCACCTTCTTCCCCAGCCAGATTGTGCAGCCTTATGGGCACGCAAGCACAGGTGCTTCAAGTAGATGGGAACTATGGGTTTTTTTATTGGTGGTGGTTTATTAAAGTATGAAAAAATCCATATCTCAGATAACTATGGTCAATATAAGTGATCTAACACGAGGTTCTAGATTAATGGGAAAACAAAATCCAGGAGTCCAGCACAGGCTGGGTTCTGCTTAGCTGAGGAGCGGCTCTGTGGAAAGGGACCTGAGGGTCTTGGTGGACAAGCAGCTCAATATGAGTGATCAGCATGCTGCTGCGGCAAAGAAAACCAACAGGATGCTGGCATGCATCAACAAGAGCATCTCCAGCCAAGACAAAGAAGGACAAAGAAGTCATCCCATTCTACTCAGCGCTTGCCAGGCCACACCTGGAATACTGTGTTCAGTTTTGGTCCCTGCTACACAAAAAAATATGTGGACAGGCTGGAGAGGGTCCAGAGAAAGGCCACAAAGATGATCAAAGGACTGGGAAGTCACCATATGAGGAAAGGCTGAGAGAACTGGGCTTGTTCAGGCTTGAGAAAAGAAGGCTAAGGGGAGACCTTGTCACCATGTTCCAGTATTTAAAGGGTGTCTGCAAAGAAGATGGAGACTCGCTTTTTACAAGGAGTCACATGGAAAAGAAGAGGGGTAATGGGTACAAGTTACTCCTGGGGAGATTCCAATTGGACACAAGAGGGAAATTTTTCGTGATGAGAACAATCAGTCATTGGAATAATCACTCCAGGGAAGTGGTGGATTCCCCAACATTGGACACTTTTAAGATTCAGCTGGACAGGGTGCTGGGCCACCTTGTATAGACTGCACTTTTGCTGAGAAAGGTTGGACCAGGTAATCCTTGTGGTCCCTTCTAACCTGGTATTCTATGTTTCATGTTTATACCTCTTGACAAAGATGTTAAGTTGTGGTTGGCATGGGACAAGGCTACAAGAGGTTAGTGTACTGCCCTAAGATAAGGGTCATTATTTACTTACTCTAGAGGCTTCTATTAAAAGATTCAAAAAAATTACTTTGCAGAATTCCCTCTTGTTACTGAACACAAAGTTGTTCTGAGTGACTTTACTGATGGATGTAATTGCCTACTCTGATAAGCCAGTATAGGTGAGGGAGTAGATTGGGTGTTGCTCTGCTTTGCATCTGACAGTGGTGCAGGCAGGATAGACGGGGCTTAATCAGGCTAGAGAGGGGTTGTGCAGCGAAGCTCAAGGAGGGAGAGGGGATCAGTCTGTTTTCTGACTATATTGTGTTCCCCTGAATTCAGGACTCCTCTGTTCTGAATCCTTGTTCAAGTTAGTGAACCAGTGGTGTGAGAATACCCAGCTCCCACCCTACTCTCCATGTCCTTTAACAGTAACTGTACCACAAATGACCAGCTGAAGGACATAAAAATCGTAGAGATCCTTACCAGGTGTTTCTGGATCAATCATGTTAAGAGATGATCCAGGGCTGAGTGGGAACCTATTTTTAAGCTCTCTTTTGAGTTAAAGAACTCAAGCAGCAGAAATTCTCCTGCATCCTAGACAAGATAATTGACCTCGCTATTAAACCTTTTTTCTGTGAGCCACCTTGGGGAAGAAACTCCTGAGGCAGTTGCCCTCCTACTTGCTGTTGGGATTTCTCCTTGTGGACAATCTGGAAGGCACAAGACAGTCTCTTTTTGTGCAGTTGTTCTTCAAGCTGTTTTTCCTGAAGTCACGAGACACTGTGCTTTTAGGATTCCTTACATGGACACATCCTCATCACAGCAGATAAAAGACAGAAGAATTGACCTCTTAAGAAGTTCAGAAATCAGGCTTAGAAAATGAACAGCAACATTAGTATTTGAAAATGTCTTGTTATTTTAGTTCTTGATTTAGGTGCATGAATTCTTAGCACCAGCTAGTGGCTGTGGTTAATCCCTCTGTGCCTCTGCTTCCTAACTTCTAAACACAGAGAGTAATATCTGCCTCCTTCACGGGATATTGTAATTATAAATATTTTAAAGATCATGGTATGTTCAGATACTGAGGAATAGGTTTTATCCAACTGTGTGACCTAGAGATACATAAAGTAGATTTCCAAGAAGTGGCTGGAATGTCTTCTTCAAGGGGAAAAAAAATTACCATCTGAGGAGGTTGTTAGAGCACTGAGAAAATGAGCAAAATATGAGCGTGACCATTACAAAATAAGAATGTGGAGGCATCAGAAGAAAGATTAAAAGGAAGCTTTAAGCAGGAAGTTTTCACAGATGTGGTTATAAGGGAATCACATGGGAGTGGGAGAATTCTGCCCAGAGCTGGAAGACGCAGTGTGGGCAGTCATGTCTTTTCTGCTTTCAAATTCCAACGTCACCATTGACTGGCCATGTGGCTCTAAGTAAGTCACACTGTGTATGTGGCAGCATCCTTTCTGTTGGTGACATGGGTAACATGGGCCATGACAGGGAGATGTGAGATTAGACACAGGGACATTACATTAATTGATATCTGAAACATTGTAAACTCTTCATGATATACTAGAGGAAGATCAAAAATACCACCATTTGTTAGTCATAACATTGACTAGAAAAATTTGGAAGAACATGGACTCCCTGTTGTTATTTTAAAAATGGAATGGATGTTGTCATTGATGGAAGACAGAGAAGTGACACAGGGACAGTTGTTCTGGTGCAGGGCCATATCACCTGTCTGATCCCTGCAGAGTTTAGTGTCGGAGAGAGGTGTCTGGTATCCTTTTCCATAAAGCAGGCACAGAAACAGTTGTCATCTCCAGCTGTGCCATAGACCCATCCTGGAGGCACCTGAGGATGAAGAGCTTATTCAGCCTTGAACTGCTCCTTTGAGAGGAAGAAATGCCAGGTGTGATGTAGTTTTTGGAAGGTGGGAACCATGGGAACCACACTGAGAACAAACAGAGTGCATTTCCTGGGTCAGCAGGGAGACATTGCCTGTGGTCTGTGCCCTCCCAGGCAGTGTTAGAACAGGCAAGATGTGCTGCAAAGGGTGGTGAGCATGTTACAGAACATGTTCAGAGCTCAACCAGCCTTTTTTCAAGGTGGAGAGCCATTCTCTCCTTTCTAATTTGAATAACCTAAACATGCCTTGAGCTGCTGTATTTCAAGAGACAAACCATGGATATCTGGCACCTGTGTGAACCACTCACTGAGTTAAAAGAACCAGAGTGCATCACAAAGGCCTGTAAGCAAACCTTGTTGCTACATAATTCAGAGGTTGTCCTGGTGGCAGCCAGCAGTTGTAGCTCTGGATTTGTACCAGCTTTCCTCTGCTTGTGACACTATCGCTTCCTTGTCCCCTCCATTCCCATTGTACGTCTAAGGTTTAATATTTAAACTTTGCGTTCCTTGGGCAGGGCCCATTCTTTTCTTCTCTGTTTGCACACTGGCTAACACAGTGGGGTACTGCTTCATGACCAGGACTGCTGAGTACTATGCTAATGATCATAATGGCAGTAATTAATAATGCTTTGTTCTTTGATCTCTGGGCTTGCCGAGGCAGTCAGCTGCTGCAATTGTTCTCTGCCCTAGGGCTGAGTGTGTAGTCAGGTTGCTTTTTTGGCAATCTGATGGTTTGATCTTTGTGCCCGCTCCTGTATGCTGCCTGTACCTTCAGGGTGGCAGACTGGAGTCTCCTAAAATGGTTTTGAGGGCAGTTGGCCAGGCTGCCTTTGGATCTGCTTCTTTCACTTAGGAATATCTTGTATCCTTTGTATGCCCTACTGCTGGTGATACCCTTCTCAGTGCTCACACCAGCTCACAAACAAGATGTTCAAATTACTCTGTTGTGCGGCTGCCACCTCATCATGATACAGCAGTGTTTTTTACACTGATAAATTTATGGATTATTCATGGGTCGCTTGTTACTTCCAAGTTCTTATATCCATACACAACTTCTGTTGTTTGACTGGGGATTTCAAGGGGAGAAACCAGAAGCAATAAATATCTCTGAGTGACTAGCCTGAACATCTCAGGTGATCCTAGGAGGAAATCTAAGAGGATAAAATGGTGTGGATTTGTGTTTCATGTCTCAAATCATACATGCTAGTGCATTTTTTGGGGGAATGCACTACCAGGGAAAGTTGTATTTGTAGTCCCGGAAATGTCAGTGGAGACTGCGTGAGTTACCTGTGTGGCCTTGAGGGGCAGAGGGAGATTCCCCACATTCTGAGCAAGTGGCTTCTCCAAAGCAAGTGGCTTCTCCACTTAATGCTTAAATTCTCCTGATAGCAGCAGTGATGAAAATAGCAACCACAGTGAGAACTGGTGGATTATTTGCTTTTCCCTCCCCATTTTCTTACCTTTTAAAAAATAGTTCTAAGGCCATTACTGATCCCTCCACAATAGAAGAGGCTCCCACCTAACTATTCTGCCAGGTAACTGAACTACATCCTGCTGATATCAGCCGTGCTGCCAGGATCTGAGTGGAGTCACTGGGACAAGCCAACTAAAAATGATGTGGATATCTGAGGTCCTAAATAGAGGCTAGAGATAGGTGTGGCCTCCCCAGCAAGACCTCTAACTCTATCTCCAGAAGTGGAGTAGTGCCATCAGCTTGGAAGGTTTCTGCAGCTGTGTCACCATTTAGTTCCCTGTATCCCAGTGTGCCATTGGGAGGCAGAGTGTGAGGAGGTAAGAGTCTGGAAAAATGGAAACTGAAACCCTCTTGCCTTTATTCCAGACTCTGTCAAAATCATTTCCAAGCCATCCAGGACAGCATGAACACCGCACAGGTCTAACATCTAAATGAGAGAGTCACTTCAGCAGGGTTGGGCTAAGGCAGGAAAGTTGGAAATTTCATCCCTGCATCAAAGCCACAGGAAGCTAGGGGATGGCCTGGACTGGCAGGATTAGAAATACAAGGGTGTTAGAGAACATGGCAAGAGACCTAATCCAGCTTTTGGTGACCTGCCTGAACAAACAGCTATGACAGATAGCTAAGAAATATGATATTTGTGCTTGTGCAAGAACCAGCCCAATGGAATGCTTATTATCATCTGCGGAACTGGACATCTGGATGGTAGAAAGGCAGGATGGGTCTCTTCTAACTGGAGAATGTGACCTATCAAAAAAATGATTGTTTCTCAGGACTTGCTGAGTTTTCCAGGTTAATTAGCATCACATCACATCAGCTGCAGTAGTGGAGAGGACAAAAACAGTCTTGCAGCCAACCTATCTGTTCACTTGAGAGTTCCAGAGCAGGTCATATCTGACACAAGGCTTTAATTTTCTTGTGAGGTCTCCTGAGGCATGTGCAAGCACCTTGTTACATCCAGGTCCCATTTTGCTCAGGGCAAATGTTTCCTGCAGTGAAGGCAATAAAATATTTCCTTTCTGAATTCTCATACTCCCATCCCCTCCTCTTGGCAAAGCAATCAATACCTCTAGCAATGGATTCAGCCTCGCAGATGAACTGTGGGAAGAGTGCTGGGGCCCAAATATCTCACCCTGCCAGATCCTTGCTGGCTGGACTCCTTAAGTCTACAAAAGAAGGAAGATCAACATAAAACATCTGAAAAGCAGAACTTGGAAGAGTCAGCTGCTTCTGAATACTAAACTCCCGAGAGTGTCTTTTCCAGACAAGATGGGGCATTGCAGGCAAGAGCCAGAAACCTTCAGTTCTATTTTATTAATGCGTTAGCAAGAATTACCCATTAGCTTGTTCTCATCTTGCTGCTTCACTTAGTGATTTCAGATACACTCTGGTGTCTGCCCTGAGACTGATGCTGACCCCTTCTCTGCCTGTCCTCCAGATCCTCTCCTTGCAGCTAGGAAAAGAGACACATCTTCCCACAATCTTGAAAGAAATGAAGGATCCAAGTACATTTAAATGCTGATAGGCAAATGTCATTAAAGGGCAGAATAAACCCTGATGCAGGGTTACACCACTACGTGTGGAGCTGTTCATACTTGTGCCGTATTGATGTTTCATTCCCATTTTCTTTTGTTTAATGAAAGGTTCACAGTCCTTCCCTTTTCATAAAGGGACTGTGGTATTTATTATGAACATTCAGACTCCCTGCTTGGGGGACAGTTAATGAGCCCGTAGTAAACAACAGCCTGTGGAAACAAAAATAAACATAATTATTTATTTACCTTGACCAAAAAGTCCTGAGTCTCTGAAACCTCAGCAACCCCCAAACCCAGAGTTCCTCCCTCCACCGGGATGAGATGTTAGCTAGTGTATCAAGCAATTACATAGGGTATTTTTTTCTGCAGAGCTGTGACATCATGCCTGGCAGCTCCCCAAGGCACCAGATCCAATTACCTGAGTCACCAGCAAAGAGAAATTGCCAAGGGGCTGTCACTGAATTCAGCTCTGGTGAATGCAAGAGCAGAAAAAGCCAAGTGAAATGGCTGACAGCAGACAGGGAGGGAGGGGGGAGGAAAGGAGCAGCAGTTCCTCATCAGAGACATGGACAGAGAAATGGATAAGGAAAGGATGAAAGAAATCCAGGGAGAAGCAGCTAAGAAAGAGCCTTGGGGGAAACTCTGTAAGGGGAATTTCCAAGTATGCCCTCTGTCCCACATAAGACATGATCGGAGCCACCAGATTGACACAGGTCAAATGCTTTTGGAGGAGGGTTTTGGCATGCAATTTAAAAATTAATCTTCGCTGTCAATAGAACTGATGTCCTTTTCTTTTGTGATCCCATCTGGAACCTCCTTTTCTAATTTGCTGCATTTTCCAGCTTTCTGCTAAAGCTGTTTTCGAGAACTGAGAAACTGACCTCCTCAGTGGTCGCCGTTCCCTGCCCTGGGTTATGTTCCCTTTGCAGTTGCAATATCTTCTTGCCTGGAGGAGTTTGCAAGGAGTACAAGGTTCCTCTGAAGCTGGCACGTGGAGCCTTGTTTTCATAACCAGTCCTCTGGAGGCTTCTTTTAATTACTTCATCAGAATTCTTATATATATAGCAGCAAAATGAAATTCCCCCAACACAGGGAAGAAATATAGGCCTCTGTTGCCTAAGGAGCCAGCACTGAAGTGGTGACTTAAACACACACAAAAGTATACCAACTGATATCAAAACCCTGGCATAAATAGGTTCCCTATACAGATCACATTTGCAAAATAGGAGGTAATCATAGGGAGAATTTCACTTGTGTGCAGCATAACCAGCTACAGTCACAGAAGGATGTTTTATGTGCTGGGCACAGGCAGTGCATACACACAGAATTAGACAGAAATGCAAGCACATGCAGATAAAACAGGTAAGATGAAGAAAGAGAGTCCATAAACAATAGAAATACACACTGCTTACAAGCGCAGATTGAAGTACTGCGTGTACACAAAAGCTATTAAGATGTAGATGCAGCCTCATTAATCTGGGCTGTTTTACAAACCTTATTCCATAGCTTTCATAGGGGATTTAGGTGATAAACGAGGCCATTTTGAAATCTGGCAAAATGCCGCGTTCCTCAGAGCATACTACAGAATAAAATTCTTATATAATGTGTAAAGCACAAGGGGGAGGGGGCATCTCCAGGAAGGAACACGTCTGGGCGTGTGTTTGCATGTAAACTAGTAGCTTTATCTCCTCTGCAGTGCGATTGTGCAAATATTCTGTGTGTCTGTGCTCTGTGTGGGGATGAGGATGTACTGCTGAGGCTACATGAACTGATTTGTGCATCAGAGAAGAAAAGAAGGGACCTTTGAATGTGACTCATACTAGCGCCCATCCCCAGGTTGGAAAACTTGCAATGGCTGACCTTCAGGGTCTACTACAAAGGTTATGGGTTAAGCAGGAATAAGGGCCTTAATTTATCATGGGTGCGTTGGGGAGTTGTCTAGCAATAAAGATATCTTGTCAGCATCATGACCTTTGCTTTGTATTTGTGAACTTCTATTGCTGGTACCCAAGAGGTTTAGAAGAAATGAAGGATATTAGCAGGTATATGGAGACATGTATCATATGACTATTTTGTTCATTAATTGTGGAGCCACATACTAAAAATATTTACATACATCTTTTCCTTTCCACTGCTGCATTAATTTCAGAGTTATGGACACTCATGAGCTTAGCAATCAGTTTTTATCGAGATTGGCTCAAGCAGCTTTGAACAGGTGCCACTGACAAAATCTTCCGTAAATGAGTGATGCTTTGTCTCCTGTAGACTCACACCCTTCTTCCTAAATTGTAAAGTAGCCCATGTCATCTCTACATCTTTACAACACTCCATTTGGGTAGGGAACTGCACAAATGCAAGTTGCCTGTGTGCTGACTGGGCACCAGTACAGGCAGGCTGACTGGTCAGCTGGCTGCTACCAGAGCATACTACAGTTAGATTCTGTCTCCCTTCCCCTCTGTGGAGACACTAATTTGGATTGCACTACTTTATCCAGCCAGTCATTTTCATTAAACTTATTGCGTGAGATTTTTCCTGGGATTTAATTGCCTGAGAGTTCTGTGAATTGGACTGCAACTCATCACAGTGTTACAAAGGTAACAAGAGATTGAGAGGTGTGTTGGCATCATGCTCACATAAGCTATCTTTCCTTGGGCAGGTAATCTAAAGAAGAATATTTACCTGTCTCACGAAGCAGAACTTACCTGGCCTGAGACTGAAGATAGGCAACATTCAGACCTGCAACACCAGCAGTCTTCGAGCCTGGCATCTCCCTGCAGAGGGAAAAAAAAAGACAGCTTTATCCTGTTGGAAAGCTATCACCAAGGAATTATGCTGGAGGAAAGAGTTGATTTATTTCTTTAAGGTTACCTCCCCTCACCCCAGTTTCAGATAATAATTTCCATATCTGAAATAACTGACCTATATAGTACCATAGTCTGTCTTTCCCCAGTTTTCTCTGGGCATACTCTCCTAACTGGATTTGCAGAGTGTATTTGCAGAACACAGAGGCACACCCAAGCTGGTTTTCCTCGGGTTAATTCAGGTTAACCCACTGCTGCTGGAGAAATGTGATCCATAGGTAACTGCCTCAACAGTTACCCAGTTCCCAGGAATTCCTGCCGCCTCTGCAACAGCCTGTCCTGCTGCGCTTCCCTTGTCCTCCTCCCCACCTGTGCTAGGTTAAAAGTTAGACCTCTTGCATTTTTCTGAGGCAGAAATGTGTGTGCCTGCAAGCTCAGCTCCTATTCCACGGCTGCCAGGGCAGAAGCCGGGGCAGAAGTCGGGGCAGAAGTCAGGGCAGAAGCTGGGGCAGAAGCCAGGGCGCTGCAGCAGCGTGCAGGGCTGGTGGCCTGGGCAGCCACGCTCCATCTTCCTGGCACAGAGCGGCTGCACCAGGCCAGCACTCGCTGTCTGTGCGTGCCTGGAGCTACGGCTCAGGCATGCACCCTCCATCTGTGCCTGCCTGAAGTGAGCACACAGCACACACTGTCACCTGCCTGTGTGTAAAGTGGCCACTTGCCTGGGCACATTGTCAGAGCTGCGGTGGGAAGGGGGCTGCTCCCAGACAAATGGTCTCAGTCCTCTATTTTCACTTGTGTGAAATTGCTGGGTGGAAAAGTGTATGTCGAAGAGCAGCCCCAAAGGTCGTTCAAGTGCACAGATCTGTGATATGTTTATATGTACTGGTTACAGGTTGGACTTAGTCCCAAGTATATCAACAGCTGGGTTCCGGGAGGGACTGCAAGACAGTGCAGAGATGCTACAACCTCTCGGACGGCCTGGCTTGGGTGCTGGGAGCAGTCCGACTGCAGCAGCACCAAGCTCCACTCACAAGGATTTGCTGTGTTTGCTGTGTCATGTATAGGTTTGGTTTTGTTTTTTAATCAGACTGTTCATCACACATCTCTTCATTTGAATTCAGTGTCCCCAGTGCAATGGCATCTGGATCCTGAACAGGTCCTTGAGGTGTCGCTACTGCAACAATAGCGCCAATAATGATAATAACATCAGGCAGAGGATCACAAGTGCAGCACAAAGTACTTGCTTCTAGCCTTCATATGGATCAATACTCTGACCTTCAAAGTCAAAGCATATTTATCTACTGAAGATCTTTTTAATACTTATTTGGAATTTTAATGTGTTTTTATACTGCCCCTCCCCAACTTCAGCAATTCAGTTTGTGGCACCAGAGTATCTATGTGGCTCGGTAGGTAGCGGGATTCAGAATAGCCTCTGTGAAAGGTTTCAGAAAGCTTCCTACTCTTTCTAAAATGGCTGCTCTGTAGCACACATATCTTAGAAGGAATAAATGGCAATAGGTGTTTAGAGATTTGTCTGCAGTGAACCTGAATGATTCATTGGCAACAGGAGTGTGTGTGAGCGGGTGCAGAGAAAGCCACGCAGCTCAGCCTGCCTGTGAGCCTGCTGTCAGCCAGGCAGCGCTACGCCATCCCCCTGCGCCCAAACCCCACTTGCAAAAGCCCCAGAGCGTGGCTGTTCCAGCCTGCTTTGTCCTTCTGGCCCAGGTGTCAGTCAGGCTGGTGAGTGTCACATAAGCAGGACCTTATCTGGGCTGTGTCTTGGGCAGCAAGGCTGAGCTTCAGCTGGCTGTGATGGTGTGTCGTGATCTGTGTCCCCCGGGTGCCTGATCTGCAGAGGGTGCAGGTCTCTTTCCTCTGCTAGTTCAGCTCAAGCAGCTTTAGAGACTTGCAGTTTACATTTTGGAGACAGGCATTGTAGTCCAGAGTGGGAGACAAAATGGCTGTCGTGGGTATTTGCATATATTCCTATTTATAGGTGGCGTTTTAGGCATGGATAATGTACATAGCAATGCAACCTGTATGTGCATAAATAGAGCCTGCTTTTAGCTTCAGTGCGCACAGCAGCACGCACTCAGCCATTCTTTACAATGGTGCTGGTCCCTGGCTCTGGCCGGCACGCAGCGCATTTCAGCGAGGAGTGAGATTTCACAGCTGAACCCCCTGAGGTGGCCCTATTCTCCTGCCTCCTGTTGTTGCACAATAAGGGATGGGGTGTCTAACCGAGACTGCAGCTCTCATGTTGCTGGCGGGAGAGTGGAAACAGCAGCAGCGTGATTTCTAATGAAATGTAGCCCATAACCTGTTCTGTCCAGAGCAGGAAGCTGTTCCCCCGGGAACTCCTCCCGTCCCTGTGTCCCTGGGCTAGCAAGGGGGCTCTTTGTGGTAGTCTTGGGACCCCCAAAAGGGATGGTTTTTCCACGTTGTGTACACAGCCTGCTTCCTCCTTTTAGACGATGCAAAATATGTGCCAGGGGCTGGGTCTGCAGCATTCCCAGGAAGATTGGTGTACATGGCTGCATGTGTGGTGGTGGGGAGGGGGCAAGGGGATGCGGAGGGAGCAGAGAATAGACAAGAATCCCTTTTTGCCATGTGAAATATGTCCTCCTTCCCCTTTCCTCCCTCTTCTCCCCCCTTCCCTCATAGTTTGGTATCTCCACATCTGTGCAGAATTTCAGGCACATGGGACTCCCAGGAGATAGCGTCATTTTTGTGCTAGAGATGCTTATTGAATTTGACAAACGATGATTTATGACAGGGCAACCCGCATGGGGCGCAGTGAGGAGTCTCAGAGCCTCGTCACGGACCGGGAATCCATTTCATTCCCATCTCAGCTCCTCGCCTGCCTCTCATTGGAGCTCAGGGCAGATCAGACTTGACAGATGCTGGGAATGTATTGCTTAGCTGAGGGAGAGAGTGCAAGAGAGACCCTGACAGAAACAAAGAGAGCAGAATGAGGAGCTGATCTTCCAGAGTCTCTCCCTTTAACCCATGACCACACCTCCAAGACCTTGCAGGACACTCAGAATAAATAAATTAGCTTTAACTGCCCTGGTAGCCTGGGTTTGAATCCAACTTCATCTCATGACAGTCTAAATTCAATTTTCAGGCCCCTTTTACTGTCCTCTGGGCCAACTGAGGGCTGGATCTTCTGAATGCAGCTTACCCAGATCTGCAGCAGTTCTCCTTGCTTCTTTCTCCTCTGACCATTCCACTTCCAATGTGCACCTTCGTCCTCAAGCGTCTTTGCTGTTCTGGCCCTGGAGCTCACACACAGCTCTGCCTCTGCACTTCAGTCCTCACCACAGATGCAGAGAAAGCTGAGCCAGGCCAGATCTGGCAGCATTCGGAAAATGAGGTTTTGTTCTGCACTGTGCGACTATGGTTGTGCTGTTTCCAGAACTAGTTCAGGTCTCTGAGTGGCTTTGCCGCTTTTGCAAAATGCAGAGTCCAACCTGATAAACGAACCCTGGGCAGAACCACTGCTGGAGCTGCAAGGGCTGGGAACTACAGTGCAAAGACACCTGAAATTTTGCACAAATCCTGCTGGATCTGGCAAGGCTTGTTAAGCCTGGCTTAGCACTGACCTGGCCAGATCTGGGCTACTTTAGAGCAAAGCAGGTGTCTTTCCACTGTGCTCTGAGCACGGTGAAGGTTTCTTTAGTTCAAGCACTATAGAGGTGCAGAAAGGTGCATGTCTGGCAATATGCCCAAGCTAATAAACCCTCTCAAACCCCAAGTGCTGGGAAGCACAATGTGGAAACACTTGAGTGGTCCTGTTGGGAAGCAGCCCAGGTCCAGCAGGGTTGATGCTGAGCCAGAGCTAATAATCCCTGCTGAACTCAGGCTGAGCTTGTGCAGAATGTCTGGGTGTCCCTGCATCGCATTTCCAGCACATCCTGTGGGCCCCACATTAACGGAGCTCTCCGCTGTCTGAGGTATATCCCAGCCCCCTTATCCTGGGTCATGGAAACTTGACAGTAATGTCTCGGGGAGAGATGGCGCATGCACCAGTCCTCTTGGTGACAGCAGCATGTGAGAGGCAGGAGAGTGGGAAGGTCTGGAGGGAGGCACTCCTCTGCTGGCAGGGACCTCAGCATGGTGAGGGGGAGGCTGGGCAGCAAATGGCTGCTCCAGATGGAAGCCATTAACTGGGAATGTCTGTGATGTGGTCTGGAGCAGTGTAAACAAGAGCCATGAATTATCCAGCACCTTGTAAGCAGGGCTGGAAAGGATCCCCTGCCATTCTCCCCTCCCCTCCCTCTTTTCCTATCTCCCTCCTTCCTTTCACCTCTTCTCCATTGATTCCCCGTATTGCTGTAGACGTTTCTTTATAACGTCCATGTGTGGGTGGTTAAATAAGGCTCTGCTTTCTTCGGTCCTCCTGCTTTTAACCCATGCTGCTGTTCCTGAGAGAAGGGAGAAGGCTAGAGCTGGAGAGAGGCCAAGGTCTCACATATAGCCTCTGAGCTAGATCAGCCCTTGGGTAAGTGAACGCAGTTCACTGGCTTACTGGGTGCATCCACCTCCCCAGACACTCCTGCCAGCAGCAATGTGCTCCCAGTTGCTCTGCCAGTGACTCTGACTGGTCCTTTTGCCTCCGTTATTGTCCAGTGGGCTGACTCCTGAGGAAGGGGAACATCAGCACCCTGCTGAAGGTCTAAACCAACTCAATATTCTGCCATAGAGTCTAAAGAACAGCTTACAACAGCGCTAGTGAAGTATCCTCTCTTCCTCAGGCTCCAGAGTAGTGTCTTTCAGGCCATCTGAATACAAAGATCATCAGAAAGGGCTAAGGAGGGAGTGGCTGGGCAGAAATGTGCTATACCTGGCAGATTCTGGTGGAGTGGCTAAGCTGACCATATTGGATGCTCCTCCCTATGAGCTGCTTCTTCTCCAGACAGCAAAATCAAACCATAGATTTATGTTTATACATCTCAGTGATCCCAGCTAGAAGCTCTAGAACCTATAAATACTAGGATCTCTTCACTTGCTATTGAAATGTGGCTATTTCTGGCAAGGAAGAAGGAAGTTATTTAACAGAGCTTAGCAACGCTGTGCAACATTTGAAGTAGCAGGATGCAGCATCCAGCCGTCTATGATATGTAAAATTTGGGAAACAAAATTAAATTGGTCAAATTGGAATACCAATTAACACCACAGTTGTCCACCAGAGCCATGCATTATTTCAGGGCCAGGAAAATACTTCAGTTTCGAAAACAAGATTAGTCTTCTATCTATACCATGTGCCCAACAGAGCACTGGTTTGTGGGATCACTGCCCACCACCTGCTGAACTCTCAGCACCCTATCCTCTAGCACCTGTTTACCTTGGACTCTTCTGAGAAGGTGCCATCCAGTCAGACACCGCTGCATCTGAACCCTGATGGGAACACTCTCTTGAGTTAGATAGCTTCAGAGCAAATGTCAGATTATCTGCATTTCCAATTCTGTAATAGCAAGTTATGAGTTTGTTCCATTTTAGCCAGCCAAATGCAGAGTATCTCCATGCGGGGAAGATCTCCAATGCTGAATAAAGGTGTTGTAACACCCCCAGTATCTGCTGTTGGATTGGAAGTCATCTCCTCAGGACGATGGATGGGACACGGTGGGCCCCCTGCAGCGACACACGTCCCAGGAAGCTACACGGCTTGGTGGCAAAATGGCTTTTGACGGAATCTAATATGGACGGCAGTACCTCAGAAAGCAGATGTCAGGAGAAATAAGCCCTGGCCAGCTGGACTGCTGCATGATTTAGACAGCAGCCTAATGTCTGTTCCTTACCACCTCCAGGAGCGTGTCTCTGCTAATAGGGCTCCTTCCTGTCAACAGCCGTTCTCAGTTTCTTCAACAGTAATGAAGCAAAACTGCTTTGGGGAGAAAAATGTAGACAAGAGTGGGCAACACTCCAGACCTTTCTGAGGGTTCTTGTGGGCACATCCAGAAGGTCACATCTACATCTACGCCATAGAACAACGCACAACTTCATTCTTCTAGCAATCTCAAGGCCTAATATTGGTGGGGTTACTCTGTACACTTTGTGGATCCTGGTCCTACTACCCACATTCCAATTCAAGTGATTTGTGTGAGTGCAATTAGGATGTACCATTTTACACCAGGAATGAAAGTGGCCTGTTTATTAGATCTGGGCTTTAAAATGGTCGAGATAATCTCTGATCACTAGCAGTATTTGCCTAATAAAGGAGTGTTATTCAGGTGTGGTAAACATGGTATACACTTAAAACACATAGAAGTTTTAGGAGTCACTCCCCTGATTAATGGAAATTTCTTTCACTATGCCACAATATACCCATGGGCAGATGGATTACCTGCTATTCTCACTATCCTCTGAAGCTCTGTCTGGTGGACACTATTAAGACTGGCCTTCACAAACATATATTCCCTGTTGATCTGGTAACCCTGTGCTCATGTTTTCAGAGATTTTAAGGAGAGAACAGATCATCTACTCTGGCTTTTTACATAATGCAAGCCCTGATTTTAATTCAGCTGGGGCACACCCTATTCATTTTCACTTTCAAAGTTGATAAGGATAAAGTATGTCTTTGCACAGTCCTTATATTTAGAGCTGGAGAAGCCCTAATTGGTCTCATTTCATGTGTCTCCTGGGGAATGACGGAGGATCGTTTCCTTTACCAAGTGCAGATATAAGTTCTAAATGATTCAAAAGATTATGTTTCTGCTGCTTTCCTGGGAAAATATATCTGCTTCTGCAGAAAGATCTTTCTTAGTTTCTCCACTATTCCAAGTATTATCTCTGCAAACATGATAATTCAAACCTCTGAAAATGTTTTCATCTCGAAAGACGCTACCAGCTTTCTTTGTGCACTGCCTCTCCAAGGTGTGTTACAGCTTTTGCCTGCCTCCAAATTCAACTTAGTCTCACTTTGACATATCTTTTCGGGTGTAAAATCCCCAGATCCTTGGGTCCTTGCTTTTTAATTTTCTTGGCCACCTGGAGAAAGCGCTGCCTGTCATCCAAGCTGAACCCTCTGCTTCAGAGCACGCCCAGCAGTGAGCAGCTTGCACAAGTAGCAGGCCTTGGGCGTCTCCGCAGCCAGGAAGCTGCTGCCGCCCACTGGGTACATCAGTGCCAGAGATATGGTCTCCATAGCAACGCAGGGCTTTTTGTTTTTCTGATGAACAGTTTCAAAGAATAGAAAAAGCACATCTGGAGTTGCTGTATCAACTATCCCCCCCTGCCCCCACTTTCTTCCCAGCCTGCCAGAGTCAACAAGAGACAATACCTCGGGTTCCACAGGCTTAGGGCTGAACATCCCAGGAGACAGAATGAGAGCCAGTGAGGGGTGCAGGAGAGAGCAAAAGTGTAGTGGGGTGTATTGTTGAATTAAGGGTGGGTTTGAGCTGGGTACTTTACTGCTGTCATATGAAGGGCTTTACATGGGAATAGCTCAAACACATCAGCCTGCAGTGTATTCTCTACCTGCTATTTGTGTTGCTGAACGTTCGAGCAGGACTAATTTTTGTATCCCTCATTTGTAAACCCAGAGTTTCTAATTGCCCATACTTCAACTGCACGTGTCTCAGAGGGTAAAAAATGAACATCTAATGTTTTTTTGGTCAGTGCTTTAAAAAGATTCTTCAGATGTGTGATTATTTTCATTTTCTATGTCTAGTACATTGCTGCTGTCTGCTGTGCAATAACGCCCCTTTTTGCAGCACCTAATGGCTTATGGAGTATCAGGCAGGAAAGCTGTTACTGCCATGGGACCATACATAGTCCATTCTGCACTGTACATGGTTTCTTTAACTTCTTCGACTCCTTATATATCGTCCTTCAGGTAATTTTTTCTCTGTTCTCAGAAGGGAGAGCAGATGATCCTTCTCCGCCCCACTCCAGCTTCTGTTGCATACAGCAGTTTTAGCAGACAATTTAAAAAAGAGGTGATACTGGCTAGCTGTGTCTGGCACAGGAAGAGGCAGAGGAATCAGGCTCCCTGCCATCAACCTCTAACTTCAGCAGGCGGGATGTGGGAAAAAGCAAAGCCTAACCCCAGCCAAATAAAGCTGGCCTGCAAAAGACCTTCATTCCTGAGGAATTTTTGAATTAAATACTGGCTACAGCTAGCCAAATTCCACTGAAAATGACTATGTCAACTGGTTTTAAATAACAGTCTTTCATGTATATGTTTTTTATGTTGCTTCCCATTGTCTGTTGATTTCCCTTAAGACACTGGGAAACTAAATCTTTTGCTCAACACATTTTTGTTCCTTCTTACTTGGCAAAAATGGATTTTTGAGTCTGACTGGAAACAAGATGGCTGGCTGTGCATCGCCTGCCGCCCGCTCTCCAAATGGCCAGCAGGAGGAGGTGACAGCTGCCCTTGTGCAGCCGACAAAACCCATGCCTGCTTTGGGTTTTCTGGACCCCTACAACTCATTCCTATAAGCAGTCCCGGCTACTCTTCCTGTTATTTTAGCAATGGTGCAGGAGTTCCACTGTATTCCTCACGGAACGAGCCAGTCCTGACTACACTGGGCTGCCTTTGTACGCAGGCAATCCCTTTCTAAACCTCCTCCTAATGGTACCAGCTCCAGTATGCAACAGTAGCCACAGACTGCAGAATTATTTTTGTAACTGACCTGCCTCCAGCGTTGGGCCAGGAAATGGGAATTAGTCCCTCCTGGGGACACAGTGCCCTTATTACACTGTATTAGAAGAAGTCCAATTTCTTTGGAAAAAAAAAATGGAACAACTAAAGCCACCTGAATCCCTCTGCCTGGAAGAAAGTCTGACAGAGACTTGGAAAAGGCAGCTACAGTATTCCTTGAAATTACTGAAAGCAAATAGTAATGAGGAGCAGCTGGAAAGAATGAAATCTTCCACATTGCTGTATGTGCCATCCATATTGGCCCAGATCATATGTCTATGGCCTGAAAGTAAAGACAGATCCCTTACAAGCACCCTTGTGTTCCACACCATTGCTGTGGTATGGATTTGTTTTTAATGGCCCTCAGAAGTGCCATGAGAAAGCACACAAGGCTGCTTCCCCACAGGATGTGTCTGTTGCTGTTGATGTTACTGCAGCACCTAAGAGTTCGTGGCTCTCCTGCTGCCAGAGTAGACTTCTTCTCAGTAGCACCTGAGGCTGTTATTCAAACATTTCTGTAGTTCTGTAGGCCTTGAACACAGTTGGTTATCTTTCATCTGTGTGAGTGCTTTGATATATAACATTAGGTGAACATAACGTCCCTCTGGCTTTTGACTGTCAAAGATAAAATAATCTTCTACAGCCCAGCATTGTATGGAAAAACCTTCAGGGCAAATCTGAAGCCTCTCCTTAAACCTTGCCAGTATAGCTTTTGGCTTGGCCTGGGCCTTCTTGGCCTGGAGAAAGCACCTCAGTCATGATCTGCCATTTGTTCTGCTGATTCATTTCAGCATATTGGATTAAAGTGAGCGGGGAAGGACAAAGAACAAGAGAGAACTGACTGCATGACCTCTAGTGCTGTAATCTGACAGAAGTGGGCTTTTCTAATGGTTTCTAATATCTGAACTTCTGGGATTTTTTTCCAAAACTACTTGATACCTGAACTGTTCCCCAGGGTGTGGAGTAAAGTCATCTGTGGCTACCATATCATACTTGGAGAGAGACACAAAGCTAGGAGTGTCATTTGTTTGAGTTTGTTTCACTATGCCAAGTATTTGTAAATACATAGGCAGTAAAACAAAATATAGTGGGTTCACTACCTTTAAGTCATTAGAGTTGGTACTGAATATACAGTGACACCACTGTAAAAGGTGAGCTGAGAAACAGTTTGAAGGAAGACAGGTTCATGGTATCCTCTTCACAGCAAGAAAAAAGCATATCAGTATTTGCCAGGACACAAAGTGGGAAGCAAGAACCATTCAGAGGAATTAATGGGCAATGCAATAAAACCAAACCTTCCTCATGGGGTGAGAGGGCAGCTGGTCTTTCAAACCCAAAAGCAGTTTCTCTTTCTGCCAGGAATTAAATATATGGTTTACATTCAATTATGCCTTGGAGTACGTAGTCTGGGCACTGAGGAGGAGGAGGAGGAGGAGGGGGACCATGGTTATAGTCATTAGATTGTTTTTGCCTTATGGTGTAGTATGGGTGGAATTAGCTGGTCATCTTTGGAATTTGTCCTTTCTTCTTAATATCCTGACCTATAGGAAAGAGCCAGGCAGCAGCTACTGAGCGTAGAGGGGGCACAGCAAGGGCCTGTGGCTCCCTGGGGACAAGGCCTCTTCTAAGTTATTTCCATCTGTGAATAAAATGTAATCCTGGCATCCTTACAGCAGAGATAGCCACTGGTGATGCCTATGTAGCACCACGCAGTGTTATACAAAGATGCTCAAAATTAGGAGAGCTAATTTGGGTTAGGAAAGAAATGTAGCTATGTTACAGCAAAGGGCACAGACTGTTCCATCTGAATATGAGGAAAAACTTCTTTATTTTAAGGGTGATAGAGCACTGGAACAGGCTGCCCAGAGAGGTTGTGGAGTCACTTTCCCTGGAGATGTTAAAAATCTGCCTGGACACATTCCTGTGTAATCTACTCTAGGTGCACCTGCTTTAGCAGGTAGGTTAGACTGGATGATCTCCAGAGGTCCCTTTCAACCCCAACTATTCTGTGCTTCTGTGATTTAAAAGAGAGGGTGAGGAGCCCAGCAAGACAGCGACATTAATGTGGCTGCATTGAGTGCTAGGGTTGACTTGGACATCTCCTAACTGCACTACATGGTGGACACCCTTTAGAGGCTTCAGTTACCTTTCTAGCTGCATAATCCCTTGAGTGCTTTAAAGCACTTCTGATGCAGAAGAAATACTCCCTACTGAGTCACCTATTTCACCTCCACAGTGCCGCAGCTCTGGCCCTGTGTGGGGACACCAGGAACAAACAGAGATTCTTTCACAGCAGCACTCCAATGAATCACTCCTATGGAAACATTTGCAGAGCTCCCAAAGATGTAGCTGTAACTATATTCAGGCCAGGCCGTGCACATATCTGTGAGCTTTCCACTGTCTTCTGCCCAGGGTGCCATGTGTGTGAAATTGTTCAGACTCCAGTTTTGACTAGAGGACGCCTAGCCAGTTGCAAACTAAGAATAGCCAAAATATACCTGTCAGCATTAAGAAATATATATATATATATGTATATATATATATACATAAAACCCAAAAAAACTGCTAGTAAAAGAATGTAAAAAATGGAGCGTGTCAGTAAAATATTTTGGCATTTCATTGGTATAAATACCCAGACTCCCTAAGCACTTTCAATGCATAATCTAGATTTACTGCCTTTTCGTGGTGGCTGAAGTGGTAGATCCTTTAAAGCTTGACATGACTGACCATAAGCATGAATTGTACAAATCCAGAGTTACAATTTTACAGCCTGTGTGAACACTTTTAACTGTGTGCTTTAGAGATTTATTGAAGTTCTGTATGTCTGAAATGTTTTTGTGAAAAAAATTAGAATGTCACTTAGAAATGTGAGAATGACCAATAAATTCTCCAGTTTTGGAAGGGCAAAGGAAAAAATCCTAGTTTACATTTCAAATAAAAGCCCCCCTTAAAGGAAAATCAGTTTTTTTCTCATCTTTTTTCCTGTTTTCTAAAGTTGATTAAACTTGATGAATGTTACTGGGCCAAGAACTTCAGACCTGGAGGCTGAAAAATGTCTAAGCTTCACAACAGCCAGGAAAAAGCAAGTAGTGACAGGCCAAGCTTCCCGTGTGCTGTTCCCTAGCCAACACGTTGGTGCTTTCATTCATACAGTTCTCAGCTTCCTAGACTACTGCATAAAGTTAGCTAGTAATTGGATGGAAACCCTGTAGTTCATTTCAAGAGAGTGTGTAAGAGCCATCACCTTTCATCATCAAGAAGACCTTAACTGGTGACTTAAACAGAAGCCACATCTACATCACTCTAGTGCAAGGAACCGTATTTCAGACCTGACTCAGCTCATCACCTCCCACCCTCATTGCCTCAGATTCCCACTGAGACCGACTGCAGAATGATGAAAATAGGAAGACAGGGCATTTCACATTATATTTTTGACCTGTAAGGAAAAACAAGGAATAAGAAATGTCAGGAGTAAAGCCAGCCGTAAGAGCTATCCTCTTCCCAGAGAAAAGAGATTTGGAATCACAACCATCTTTATTTTAATGCCTTTCTGAATAAAACCTCTGAAACTCTTGATGCATGGTGTACTGCTAATGTGATCAAGTCATACTCAGACTGTGGATTTCTAAAGCACCTATCACTGCTGCAGCTAGGTGACAGATTACAAGAATTAGAAGAGACATTGCTGCAGTTCCATTTATACCATATTCTCTGTTCCCCCTAAGGCATTTTAAGATGGATTCTCTGGTCTCTGCTAATTTTGCTTTGCACTGGTTATGGAGCATAGAGAGAACTCAAAGAGGCAGGAGATTCCCAGAGGAAAATTCCCTCAATCCGAGGGAGCTCTGTGCCAGTTGTATATCTGCCTCATCTCTGCTGGCTGTCCCTCATCCTCCTACTCCCAGCAGGAAGAGGATGAAACAAAGTGCTATATTACAACAGATCTTTCTCTGGCATAATTTCCATTATCTTTTTTGTACTGGTGGTGTAAACTAGACTATGTGATTTAGTGTTGTAGCTTCTAGTTGGATAAGGCAGCTAAGATTTGGACATGTGCCTCTCCAGCATGCCTTAGTCAAGAGTCAAAGTCTCTCTTCTTCTGTTTTTCAGGACAGCCACAGGGAAAGACACCCCCTGTTTGGCAGATTACTTCATATAGAAGGATTACTGCATGCAGGGGCACCATGTATTGGTTTTAGCCTGAGGTCAGGCTGCGCTGTTACTCCACTGGAGAACATGACAAGATGTTCTCATAGCTGAAGGTTTTCTGGCTCATGAGATTTTTTTGCCTCTGAGAATGGCAAAGCAGTACTAGTACTATGGGCTTCCCAACCTCAACCTGCTCATAGGAAAACCAGTCATTATTTCTTTTCTCCTTTTCTCTTGCCTATCTCTTCACAAAAACTAATCACAGACTCCTTTTACTGACTGTTGTTGATAATCTCCTCCTGCCCCCACAAACCTCTCTAAACCAAGCCAGCCAGACTAGTCATTGGAGAGTGGTTAGTTTCAGGTTCCAGTTTTACCTGGACTGATAATCTGTCTGTTATGCACTGAAGGTGCAGTTTAAATTTCTCAGGTTTTATTAGGCTTCCAGTTCTTTCCCACCTTGCTCCTACTGGGCCATGCAGCTGGTTAGCCAGAACTCATCCTGTACTTACTGCAGCCCAGAGAACCTCAGGACATTCCTCCTGGGCTTCTCAAGTCCAGCTCCTTGCTTGCACAGTCAGCCATTTCATAGAATCCGTTAAGTAAACGTGTCTAACTGTGTCTCAAAACTAGCTTGTTTTTTGGCCTTACTAAACCCATTGGGAGGCCTTCACAATGCGTCAGTGCTCTCAGCATTAGAAACCTGACAATCCCTAGCCTAAATGTATGCATGGCTAGTTTATACCCATTTGTTCTTGTGCCAGCATTGTCCTTTATCTTTAAATAGTTCTTTCCTCCTCCCCATGTGTTCACCCCCTGAAGTATTTATTTATAGATGGCAATTATATCCCCCTTTGCTAGGCTAAACAAGCCAGGCTCCTTAGTTAATTAAGCTCTGGTGAATGATGCAAGGCCAAGCATGGTGGATGCCCAAAATCTGCCTCAGTCAGGGTTACATTAACAGATCATCAGGAGCCAAAAGGACACACCTAAATTTTACCAGAGCTGATTCTAACTACCCTCCTACTTAATGGGAAGCTTCTTAGTTCAGGCTGTGATCAAGTCTTCACTAGCTAGTCCTCCATTTTATCTTTAAGCTAAGGCAGATGTGGGCTGCCTTTGAGGCACCCTGGTCCATCCTGCTTGACATATCCAAGCAGCTGGGTAATCTATACTACATTAATCATATTGGAGTTGATTTAAGAAGTGGGATTAAGAAGTAAAAAATACAGGAACCTCAGTTGCTTGCTTGTTCAAAACATGTCCAGACAGAAACTGAGGAAATGTGTGAGAGGCAACAGCCCTGCATCAGGTCTGGGAGATGGGCTGGAGGAGTTAACAGGGCTTTTCCATCTCTAGCCTGTAAGACTGCTGTAATTCATCATTTCTATAGCACCATAAATTAGACAGCGCTTCACAAGCACAGAGGCAGTTCTTGCTTCCCTGAAGTCCATAGCAGGACTCTCAGAATGGGGTGCCTGGCTGAGGCACGTTCTTCCCCAGAAGGGCTTCCACTGTGACTGCCATGCCTACAGGACTATGTGACAATACCGTGCCATTGTTCCACTTGGGAGTGGGAGTAAAAAACACTGGGGAAGGAAGAGGGCTTTTTTCCCAACTCCCCCCTATCACAGCTGGACTTCTTGTCTCTCCATGGCCTGTTTTAGTGTTGCCCGGATGGAGAATAGGCTTCTTGGGGCTTTGATTCAGTCTGGCTGTCCTCCAGCAATATCCACAGAACTCCCTCCCCTCCCATATGCTCCCCATTAACATCCTCCTGTCTGCTGAATAAGGAAAGAATAACTCTCTCAGCCCCAGCCAGAGCCCCTGAGCCAGGGGAGTTCATCAGTCAGACTGGTTTCTCCTGAACCCAGAATAGGCCTCGTTAATGGGCCAGGAGGGGATTTTATTTTGCCTTTCAGCTAGTGGCTGCCCTGAGCCAGGAGTAGAGTCAAGTTACTGTGTCCCGGAATCTCAGCTATTCCAAGAGTAGGAGCAAGTGAGCTGCTGACTCAGGAGGTTTCCTAGTATTTTCAAGCAGGGCTCAGGCCTGTCAGAGCAAACTGAACTGTTGGTCCTGCTTTCTTCTAGCCTCAGGACAGAGATTAACAAAAGTCACAGCCGACTGAAACAGGCTGGGGAATGGAACTGGAGCAGAACTGCAGATCACACCCTTTCCTGGCACAGACCCAGGGCCTTGCAAAGACTCATGGTAGTCCTTTAGCATTTTTCACTCCTCTCCTTGGAGGGCTGTTTAGTGTAGTACAAACATCCACAAGCGATGAGGCAGCTCAGCTTTATTTGCACCATTTTCTAAAAGGGGAGATAAAATCAGAGGGAGAAAGAGACTTTTGAGGCAAAATGTTTCATTGCAAATCAGTATCAAAAGGGAGGCTGGTGTTCAGCAATGTCTGCCTCCCTGCCGTCACCCAGAGACCACCCCGCTTCTCTTTTGTGCAGGGATGCGGGAGGATCCCTCCCGTGCAGCTAAATCTTCAGTTGGGCTTCCCAGAGCCTGGAACAGAGACCCGGTCTGTGTCTAGGACAAGTGGTTAGAAGTCACGCTGAGTTCAGGATTCTTGTCCTCATTTCAAGTCTGCCTGAATGCTCTTATCTCTTTGAAAGGAACCAATTTCTAGAGGTTAGCAGAGAAGATGAGGCTATTAAAGCAGCCCCTCACATTCAGCCCTCATGAAATAGTGCATACTCCTTTACACAGGGAATGAAGTCACCAGAGAGCATATGTTTGCATGTTTGCACCCCTCCATATCTCAGCACCACTGTGACTCCAGCCAGCCTGTTACGTCTCCTCTCAGCCCCTGAAAAGCTCCATCACTAGAGAGCACCTCAGCTCTCTTCTTCCAGGTCGTCCTTTCTTTTTTTGCTGCCTGTCTTCATGGGCCGTTTTTCCGTCCTAGTCCCTTCCTCAAACTCACTTCAGCAATGAATAACTAGTCTAGTATAATATGTAAAGGGCAGCTGGGTACAAGCTGATGTTTATGAAACAGAAGGTATCTATCTGCTGCAGCTATCAGCATGTCTATCCTAGCCACATCCCCTAGGGCTAGGATCTGATATAGGGGCAAAAACATGTAAAAGCTTCTCTTACTTTCCTTCAGTCTTAGAGATATGAAGGTGCCCATTTTGAATGGCTAAGGAGCTCTTGGATTGTGGCCCAAATGCCACCTGCCTCTGCAGTATGGCCAGATGGGTAGGATGACTCTCTTAGCTAGTATCTTGTGGAGATTTCCCTATGTGAGGAGAATTTTCAGCTACTTTTTGGAAGGACTTAATATCCTTTTGGAGGTGCCCAGTATTACAACGGTGACAAGCTGCAGACTAAGGCTCTGGCCCACTTACCTTTGGCATGCTGCTTGCTTTAGATCGTGAGTTCTGTAGAGGTCCATAGATGGTGCCCAGGAGTTGTGATGGGTACAGGGAAGCAGTTGGGGAGGAAGAACATGGCCTGGGGCATTTTCTTTTCTGGAAAACGGACAAGTGCTGATTTTTCTCCATCACTTCTTAACATGCCATTTGGATTAGGATGGGAATCCCATCTACATCCATTGAACAATGACCCCAAGAAATCTAGGTGTCTTCCTCCACAAATCTTTGAATCAGAGGGCACTGAACTGTTTTGTTTCAGCTAGTGAAGGCATGAATTAAGTATGTGGGACTGAAATAGAGCAAAAAAAAAAACCTGCAAAGAGCAATGCCTGTAGGAACAGATTGCATTTGGCCTGCTTGCTACCTGTGAGACAAGGATCCCTATTGAAAAGGCAGGACAAACCTGCTCTGATAAATATGACCAGGTGACATGACTTATTACGCAGTCTGTCATCTAGTGCAGTGAGTCACATGTGGTATCTAGGAAGGTAATGTCCCAGAAGTCACTAACTTAATACATGTTTAACTGAGGTCTTGTCTTATATTTCATAGCAACTTCAACTGGACTTGCACAACAATCTAGATGAGGGTGGAGAATGCCAACATGGGCCTGAATAGAGCACTAGTAACCCATTTAGTATACAAGATGCCTAAGAAAAAGTCAGCAGAGCATTTATATTTGTAGCCAAGGCGTATTTACAAAGAAGTGATAGAGAGGTGATAAATGAGACACCATGCTACAGTTGTATTGGCTAAAAAGCAGGACACGAGGCTGAGGGCAAAGAATGGATGTAGCAAGATGGTGGGGATGCTCTGAGTACTTTGGCTTCCATCTGAGGGCAACATTCAGAAGATGCTGCAAGTGTTGAGCTTCAGACACAAAGACTGTCTTGAGGGTGTCTGGATAAAGACAGCTAAGCTATAAGGATGCTTTATGTCCTCAGAGGGAGCTCCAATGCTGCAGTGCTGCATGCAGCCAGATTAGCATGTGCTGTGTGACGTGAAATATTTAAGTACACCTGAGCTTTGTGGAGTTTCCTGCTAATCTGCTAAGTATCAGTGTAGTGACTTGCAGTGCCAGGAGCTGGGTTAAGGGGAGTGGCTCCCTGGTGGGCATAACCTAGCTGCCATCCCACATGGGGCACATGGCTGAAAGGCACAACTGGGCTATAAGGAAATCATGAAATGTCACACTGTCCCTTCCAAAAAAATAAATGTATCTGCCCCATCTCTGTCTTCCAGGGTCCTACTCCTTCTTTTTCTCTAGCTATACATCCAAGGAAACAGAAATCTGCTGCAAATTCCCTAACTTACTCCAGCTATGCAGAGCAGTGGCGGTGACAGGGGAGGAGTACAGCATGTCAGGGCTATGTCCTGTGCCCACAGACTGCCCTTCCCTCTGGATGACTTTTCCCACATGTGCAGAGGTGCCTCCTGGTGAGACAGTGATCCAGCTGCTTCAGGTGATGCACATGTGACCACTTGAGTCTCTCCTGGAAAACCTCACGCCTTCTGTATGGGTTGCTCACACCCATCCATATGCATACACATGTAAACAGCATGATACCACACTAGCACAATTGAGACCTATGATAATGGCAACAAAACATGAAAGCTTTTCCTCTCATGCATGTTTCTCTGGATTGAAAGAGCAGGGTGTGGGTCATTGAGTGGATGGGAGAGGGGTAGGTGTTCCTTCTGTCAACTTAGCAGACCTGATTCAGCACTGCTTGGCCCAGCCTTGGCAAGGCATCTGCGCTGCAACTGCTTCTTTGGAACTCAAGAGCTTCAGGTCACTTCTGGCTCGCGGGGGTGTTTAGTGTTGCTGGCAATTGTTACTTCCTTACACAAGGCAAACAAAAAGCCCTGCTGCACCAGCAGAGTCACCTGCTGTGGTTTACCCAGCGGAAGGCAGTGGGCAGTGATGGCCTGGCTGATGCATGAGAGCGCTCCATGCTGCTCCATGCCTTTTGGGGTGATCAGGGACAGTAAAAATCATTCAGAGTGCGCATTAGCCACTTTTCCTCTCCCATATATGTACACGCCGCCCTAAGTATGGGAACTGTCTTCCTGCCAGTCTTGTGGAAGGAGGTAAATGGGAGTGCTTGTAGCCGCGTGATTTGCAAGGCACAGGAGAGGGACATGCTATGTTCTTTCCCTCCCAGGCCAGCTGGGAGTGGAGTGGAAGGGTCTTGGAGTGGGGAGGAAGAATTACCCACTGAAGATGACCAGGAACTGTAAGGGCACAAACTCGTGCCCCAAGCGTTTTGCAAATGGCCTCCTCTGCTCTGAACACCAAGAGCTTGTGAGGCAAAAGGAGATCACTGCCATTTCCAGAAGAGACTGTATTTTTTCGCCTTGTTGCAGGCAGGACCAGCTGCCTTCCAAACCCGTGACTGCAGCAGCCATGACCCCTCTGAAGGGAAATCTGAGCCTGCAAGCAGTTGTGCTGGGAGGGCCACGCTCTCACATTTCTCTGTTTTGTTTTGGAGCCTTTGATAAGGCTTGCTTTTTTCCTTTCCTTCCTTCCTTCCTTCCTTCCTTCCTTCCTTCCTTCCTTCCTCCCTTCCTCCCTTCCTCCCTTCCTCCCTTCCTCCCTTCCTTCCTTTCTCCTTCTCTCCCTCCTTCCTTCCCTTCCTTCCTCCCTCCTTCCTTCCCTTCCTTCCTCCCTCCTTCCTTCCTCCCTCCTTCCCTCCCTTCTTCCCTCCTTCCTTCCTTCCCTCCTTCTTTCCTCCCTTCTTTTCTTTCCTTTCTTTCCTTTCTTTCCTTTCTTTCCTTTCTTTCCTTTCTTTCCTTTCTTTCCTTTCTTTCCTTTCTTTCCTTTTCTCCCTCTATTTTTTTTTCTGAACATATTTCCACAGCCTCAGGGAAGGAATTAAAAAAAAAAGAGGGGGGGGGGGGCGTCTGGAATGGGAACAAGTATGTTTCAAATTACAGAAAGGATGTGAAAGGTTCAAGAATTTAAGCCCTGACTCCGCCTGTGTCTGTCTCCACCCCCCCAGAGAGCTGCTCGCATTGTGGCTTTTCCACCGCGCAGCACAATGCAGTGGCAGCGGCACCGGACCGCCCGGTGGTCCGGGACCGGGGCAAGAGCAGCGCTGGGCGGCAGCGCTGCCGCCAGCCGGGCCCCCGGCACCATGGCCGCCCGCGGCCTCCCGCTCCCTCCCCAGCCCGCTGCCTGCAGGCCTTCAAGGGCTTCATCGAGCTCTGTATCAGCGCGCAGTTTGTTTCGAGTTTTTATGTTATTTCTTTATTTTTTAATTTCGTAGGGTGTGTCTGTGTGTGTCTGTGCAGGACTTTTTCCTTCCAGTGGTTAAGCTCCCATCCCAGGAATGTGCTGGGGACCCATTTCTGAGAGCGGAGCGCCCTCTGCTAGGTGGAAAGGAAGGAAAAGCAGACGAAGGCGCAGCTCGCCGGGGAAGAAGCAATTTTACTGCTGGGTCCTCCTTAGACACTTGCACACTGAGAAGCCAGCGGATAGTCCATCGACACCATCAGTGTCCTCACAGTGACGCGAGGGGAGGGCTCATAGCTCTGCTGTAAGTTGTACGGCAGTGATAAACCTCTGATTCTAACTGCCCTGCTTGGACTTCTCCGCACATGTACCCAGTGTAACTGCTCCCATACCAGCTCCACAAAGATGAGGTGGGGACAAAATGATGGCTTCATCTTCCCTCACTGGGGAAGATCATGACTGGACCTGGTCTCAGTCCCTTATGGGGGGCCATATTCTGGAGACCTTCTCCGTCAAATGATCACTTTATCCTGTGACCCCAAATGCAAATATAGACCATCAAGGAATGCATATACTCAGTTTCCTGAAAGGAGGATCCTGTGAATAAGGTTACATGGCAGGACATTATTTCCTTGTCCTCCTGGGACTTGATCAGATACCCACTTCCCATGAGGCTGTGAAAGATAGCATATTTGTCCCTTGAGAGATACACAGCTAATAGCATGTCAGAATTAAGATCCTCATGAAGTATCTGGAACAGAGAAGGCTACCAGAGCAATCTGTACAGCCTGCAGTGTGGGTCTAGCTGCCATCTCAGTGGCCTGCAAGAAACAGCATGGCAAGGAATGAGCAATGGGTTGATTGCATTCTTCTGGTCGGTCAAATTCAGGATGCAATCCTTTGGCTGGCCTCTCTGGATTAAGAAACTATGAAATAGCTTCAGTATTATTGATAGACAAGGACTCACCCACATAAGAAGGAAAGAATAACTATAACATACATTTTCAAAAACTGAGATGTCCGTGATGATCTTGACATTTTCCAGTGTCTTATAAAAAACATTAGTATCAGTTAATTGTCCCAAATCTGCTATCTCATGCTGAAAAAGTTAAATTTTGTCCATGCAAACGTTCACTTCATCATATCTTTAGATTCTGTGATGTTGTTTTGACAGATCGAGTGAGGTTTTACTCAGTGAATGAATGGACAGGAGGCTTAGGCATGTCAGTACATTGTGCATGGCATGTTCCCAGTCCCATGATGCTTGATTTTGTGCCTGGCTGCAGAATGCTGCTTTGCATGAGGTATATGTCCACTTATATATGCTGAACACCGTTTGATATGCTCATTATATGGATGGGAGGCCACTGTAACAAAGAACTATTGATGCAAGTTTCAAAGATGAAGACTAGTATCAGTGTACCCACTTCAGCAGCCCATGAGATTTCTCCTTTGAAAATAAAGCCAAAAACCTTTAGGCCAGTTCAGCTAGACAGATCAAAGATCTTCAACATGAACAAGCTGAGATAGTTTGGCATATAACATTAGTCTTTATATTTACTCTGAGATTTCCAGAGATTCTAACTAGGGATGTCTTTTTACATGCAGCGATATGTTGGTTTAAGTGTCGTGGTGGTGCCTAGGAAATCAGAATGAATTGAGTCTCATTCTGCTGGATGAGATCCACAATAAAAAAATGATTTCCCCTGCAAGAGATCCAAAGGTTCATCTAAGCTATCTAACGCATTAAATACTCTGGTGTGCATGCTGTGTTTTCAAAACATGTTACTTAAACAGTGTTAGTTTGTTTCTAATATTGAAGAGATCTGACAATGTCACTTGACTGTGTCACTCTCACAAGCCAGGGAAGATGCAGAGATTATGTTTAGGCAGCTTTCTGCACTGTCTCATTTTGTGCTGGCAGGCTGAATTCCTGAGGTATGTTAGATGAGTCTCAGAGCTGCTTTAATTTATGTTGGCCGAACCATTTCCTTCTGCAACATTTCACAGGTGCAGGATCAGCAGAGCAATTCATGTTGCACACCCAGACTGCCCATGCTCAGTACCTACCACAGTTTATCCCTGAATTCTCAGCATGGGGATAAATGCTGCTGCCAAGCTTAGAAAAGCTTTATTGGTCTGAGAATGCTCAGAGAGACCCAGCAACAATACAAACCACAACTACATCCCTCCACCACATTGCTTATATGTGTATTTGGAGAATTAAAATTTTCACTAGCACTGCCAGTTTTTTGCCAGTATTTTAATTGCATCAGACTACATAGTAGGATGGAAGGTTGCATCTGGTTCCTTCCCAGAGATCAAATCTCTTTTGCTTTTGTGTTTGGCAAAGTAGGTAATTTTTATTTATCAAGCCCTTCTGGAAAGGAAATTTTGGTGCAAACTCTTCAGCTGAAAGAAACTGTCCAATCTCCCTGTAGGTCTTTCCTGATGTAAAGGTACAACCTAGCTGCCATATCGTTGTTTAATGTGGAGTTTAAGTGGACACTCAAATAAATAAAAGCTTTACCTGCTGTAGGCCAGTACCCATCTCTATTTGATTATGTTGTTTTCTTACAGAGGATTTTTGATGGCTGTAGCTAATCTAGAATCTCAAAGGCGATAATTGAACAAATCAGTTTAGTTGGGCAGCCAATTCTGTGCAAACCTAAGTGGAATAGTAATGCGCTGCAGGAGATAAAGATGTTTGTGTAACATATGCAACACAACCCAAGACACTGTGGGAAGAAAAGACAGATAGTTAACAATATATCCATGCTACATCTCCACTCCAAAGTGCACCCTTTTCTGCAGAACAAACACAATGCTGTAGTGAAGCACAACCTTCACTCTCTGCCATCAGATACCCCGAGATCTCATTGTTCTCTCTCCCATGTTTTCCAGTCTGGAAACTTCTCACGCCTGATCTAGCTTAAGTGGCCATACAGTATATGCCCACTGATAAGCCAAGAGGCTCATTTTTGATCTTGTTCTGTGTCTGGTAACAATGGCTGCTGCTGGTGCCAAAAAAACACTTTTTCCCCCTTGTTTGTTTGGTTTTTTTTTGTTTGTGTGTTTGTTTTTGGTGCAAATATAAAATCATGAGGTGTTCCCATCTCCCTGGCCTTAATTCTCAGCCTGCATTTGTTGGTATTTATATTGCATGCCTCTTAAGCTGAAAAAAAAAAAAAAAAAAGACTAAAAAAGGATTTATTTGGGCTGAGGGGGAGAGAAAGGCATAGATACTGCACACTGACATAGCCAATGAATGGTGAACACTTGGTCAACAGACTCGGAGCCACTGAAGAACATCTTAGAAGATGACCTGTTATAAACAACAGCCCCCTCCAGAAATGATGAATAACTACACTCAGGTCCGTGGATCATGTGCAGTAACTTCAGTGGATCCAAGAGCTACTAAAGCTGTCCTGGAGCTGTGATACCTCTCTGTACACTTCACAAGTATGGGCCAACAAGCGATGTCAGAGTTGCTACATGGGTAGGGACCAATTGTCAGGTATCTCCAGTCCCTCAACCACGGATGCAGCGAGTCCAGCACAAAACCTTCCGTAGCCACTGCCCCCACCCCACCGGCCTCCGGGGCGGGATGCTGGAGGAGTGTCTCCCAAGCGTTAGAGCGATGCTCCCGCTGGCCGTGCGGCTCAGCTCAGCCGCAAGGGAGCCGCGGTCAGCAGAGCAGCGGGCGGCGGGTCCGCACAGCCGGGGCCCGCGCGGGGAGGGCAGGGGCGGCACCACCGGCCGCGCTGCCGGGCTGGGGCGACACCCAGCGGCCGCCGCGGGCGCTACCTCCGTTCCCCCCCCGGGCCTGCGCGGCAGGAGGGGCCTTCCCCGCCCGAGCCGCGTGTGAGCGGGCCGGCCCCGCGCTGCGGGGCCCCCTCTGTGCAGTGGTGGGCCTGGGCCGCTGCACCGAGCCCTTGACTTCGCGAGGGAGGTCTTGCAGATTTAGTGTGGGCTCCTATGAAAACGTATCGCAGTGCCCAGGAACAGTCGAGAAAAGCTGATTACATTTTAGGAATGACTGGGAAAGGAACAGAAAACCCCACAATGTTATTATGCCTCTGCATGTGCAAACTGCCCAACGTCGCAAATGCTCTCTGCTGCTCTGATTCTTCATCTCGAACGCCACATGTTCCATATGGGCAATGGGTATAAACTGGAACACAGGAGGCTCCATTTAAATTTGAGAAGAAACTTCTTTGCGGTGACAGAGCACTGGAACAGGCTGGCCAGGGGGGTTGTGGAGTCTCCTTCTCTGGAGACATTCAAAACCCACCTGGACACATTCCTGTGTAGCCTCATCTAAGTGTTCCTGCTCTGGCAGGGGGATTGGACTAGATGATCTTTCGAGGTCCCTTCCAATCCCTAACATTCTGTGATTCTGTGTGATTCTGTGATATGTGAAGAGGGCACTGACTGCAGTCACAAGTAAATTCTGGAAGACCACAGGCATCAGAGGACACAAACCTGCTCGAGTAATGAGCTAAAGCCTACTGAAGATGCATTCTGAGCCATCATACCATGTCAATAGTCATGTTGACCTCTGATGAGGCACTGGAACCACCTGAAATCTAATTGAAATGTTTTTTTTTTTTCCCATGTGGGAATTGTACTTGGAAAGAGACACTTACCAGATGGTAACCAGCTGCTTCTTTTCCTTGCTACTGAAGTGGCCAGCGTTTTCCAGTTCTCCAAGGTTCTCGATTTATAGTCTATGTTGTCAGTTGCTCACATGGCAAAATGTATTTCTTGTGCATCTGCTCATCTGTATCTTTTTACATTTTATAAATTCTGTTTATTTATAAACATCAATATATGCAAGGTTTTAATTCCTTCTTAAGAATTGTAGAAATATTTTTCTTTTTTAAAAAATATTGGTTTAAAAAAGCAGTTTAGTATCTGAGCCATTTAAAATCTCTTACGGTTTCCACTCTTCTAGCATATTTTTCCCCATGGAGATATTTAATACAATTCTTAGTACCCATAACTTTTTGAGCAACATGAGCTGTAGTTTCTTAGGAATTTAATTCTCCTCTTGCAAATGTCCCTGTATCAGAACCACTAAATCTGGTAGGGATTGTCTGCAGGGCACTTCCTTCAGTTTTTCTTTGTCCATCTGCTCCCCCTCGAAGTAATAAAAGTAATGAGTTTTCTTGGTTTCCTCGTTCTTGTTTTTTGTCTCCATCTCTGCAAGTAAGTTCAGCAGCATCAGCACGCAGAGTGAGACAGATTTGGTAACCATCTCCAAAGGACCAATGTCTCCTGTCCCTAACTAAAAGTACCAGACTATATGGGTACCTGCTGTGTAGGGGAACATCAACTTTATTTCTACATCAAATAATTTGGACTATTAGAGCTCCCCAGGGATGAGCCTCCCCAAGCCCAGGGCCACCCTGAGCTTTCTTCCAGTATTTATTCTACAATCTTTCACTGTCTGACCTGCCTTCTTGCTTCATTTTTATGGCTTTTCCTTGTTTTCCTCCTCAGTTTCCTCTTCCTCAAGCTTCTGTGCCATCTTCTGCTCTTTTAAGTGACTGAAGGAAAAGTTGAACCAGTGTTAATTTAGTAAAGTGAACCTTCCCTGTAAGGTATCTTAAAGCTGCTGAAAGGACCTTGAGGAAACAGCCTGGGGTGGGAACAGTAAGGACAGCAAAAGTCACAACTCTTCTGACTGTTGTCTACAGGGTGAATATTTCCGCTACCACACGTACTACAGGGCTAAAATGCATTAAGCAGCTAGATAAGGAGTAGATATTAACATTTATCTTTCCCCATCTATCAACTCCGTAGCATTAATAGCACCAAATGAAGTCTTTGTTGACCATTGGGTTTTAATGGGTAATTTTCTTACTACTAAAGCATGATTCTGTAGTTTGTGCCTGAAGTACCTGGGAACCCCACATAACCTCTCATTCAAGATTAACCAGGCTAAGGTCTGTCTAGCGTCTGAGCAGGGATGCTTTTAGTATGTCACTGATGTATGCAAAGGAATAAAGACCAAATCTAAGTAATTAGCTTCTCTTTTAAAACTTTAGGAAGCTAAGAGGTGAAGATTAAAACTAGACTACAGCATATATTCAAACCCATCAATATGTGCTGAGGGATGGGAATATTTGGGCATGATTAATAGGGCTTTCAGCTGATGAGTCACATGTCAGAACTGACTGAAAATCTAAGGGGAATTTTGCATCCAATGACAAGCTGTTTAGCCTGAAGCGACTGACAACCTCCAAGGAGTTTGCTGCTGACTGCTCAGGCTCTCAGAACTTGGACATGATTGCTACAGGCACTAAGGAAGAGGCACTTTCAAGAGAATGAAAAGTTCTGTAGTTTGAAAGCAGGTTTCCAGGGAAAACTAGGTCTCCTAAGAAGGAGGATCAGAGAGAATGAAAAAAAAAATGAGAGTCCCTGAGGATGGAGGAAACGGTTTGAAGGCACAGATACAGTGTCTTTGCAAATCTTACCCTGGCTTCAGCGGGAGGAGAGTGTTCAGTTGATGCTTATCATGCTGGCTTATGAGCATGAATGAAAATGCCATTCAGGTCTGAGATCCCTGCACTCTCACAGCAAGTTTATTAAACAGAAAAATAAGACTGACTTATAGTTTGACTGAACAGGGCTTCTAAGCATGCAAGATGTTATTTCATCTACCTTTTACATAGGTAATTTTTGACCAGTAATGTACTGGTCAAAAACATATGTCCCTTCACCTCCTAAGGTGAATAAGGTTATGTTTATTTGGTGTTGAGCCAAATTTAAAAGAGACAGACAAGCCAGGACAGTAAGTGGAGTCACTCACTCACCTATAGTCCACAAACCCTGTCCGATTCCGGTCTAGCTTTTGCACTAGTTCCCCAATTTGTACTCGATCCAGTGGGATTCTTGATTGCTAAGAGGGTAAGATAAATGTTAGCAAACCTGCATATTTTCAAGCAGAAAAGTCCTCCATATCATACTGGGACCCATCGTCTTTTAATAGGTGAGCAGATGGCTCAGTGCATGGCAGAAGCAATGGAAAAAATACACAAAATGGTGCTGGGGAGGCAGTTTCACTCTTTTAGGATTAAAATAACAATTTTCTGCATTTTTTTTTTATAAAATAGCATCCTGGCTGGCTGGCCATTGCTGCTGATCCCAAGCACCATGGTGGTTTTGGCAGGAAGAGAACTGTCTACTCAGGGTGTAGAGGCAAGGGTTTAAATGCCTCTTTTTCACTTTCCCAGGGCAGTAAGACGTAATTATCATGATCCTGTATATCCTATTCAAACAGCTGAGCTCTGTGAGTTTTACAAGGCTCCTGTGATACTCTGAAGTTGGTCCATTATCACTGATGCTATCCGCCGTATTTATTGGATGTCACAGCATTTCTATTGTGTCTCAACTTTTGTTCAGGGCCCAAGTTTTGCAATGGGTGAATTGAGCCTTTTAGTCTGAACAATGTCACCAGCAAGGCTGGCTGGTGGCTGTGCCACAGCAGAAGGGTTTCCCTAGAGCAGAACCCTGCCAGAAGAGCATCCTGGCCCTGCTTTCAGAGGCACACCTGCATCATGGCTCTCCGGAAGGTTGCCACAGGGATCTTCATGTTTCCATCCTTGTCAATTTTCCTAAAAAAGTCCCAGAGCTGTAGGTTGTGTGCTTTCAAATAGTTCTAAGAGAAGCAGAGATAAAACATGGGCATAACCATGAATCAGCCACTGATACCTGCCTCCAGCTCTCCCCTTATTCTTCCGTCACCCTGCTTTTACTCAGCCTATCACTGAGATATATGAGTCCATAACTCCTTGTGCAGCCACCCTATTGTCAGAACAAAATCATTTTGTTCAAGTTAAACCCATTCTTCTCAGTTATACCTCCCTCTCCCCCTACCTTGAAATAAGACTCAGTAGTAAACCTGTTTCTTCTGATAATTACACATGGTTATTTGGTCCTCATCCCAGCAGCCACTGCTTGGCTCGGCTGTCTAATCCAGAGACAGTCCTCTCCCCCACATCTCTGATCACTTCTCTGAATTCCCGTGTGTTTGAATGAGGACACATCTGAGTACCATAATGGCTGTTAAAAACCGCAAAGCATGCTAGTGCGAGCATCACTAGGTGTGAGGCACGGCAGCACTGTTTGATGTCAGTTAACAGCATAAGCTTTTGCTTAAGTTCATCTGAATCCGTATCTACAGCAAAGTCTCACACAATTAGCTGAAAACCTGCACAGCAGCCAAGAAACTCAGTGAAGCTGGTAGTGCGAAAGTGTTATTTAACTCAGCAGTGTTCAAGTGCTCGTATATCCTTGCAGCAAGGAGGACAGCACCATCTGCTGACATCTGTAGAAATTACAGACCTTGAAACGTAAAGTGTTTTACATTTAGGCCAGTATTTGCTTGTAATAGCATATTCTGCTTTTATGAAACATGTTAATTTTGCTGCTAAAGCACAACTGTCAGTGAAGGGTTCTATGAAAGCCAGCTGTTGCGGTAGGTGTGTGATGAGGATGGACACTCATTTGGATCAGACCTGAAATCAATCAGTTTGTTTTACACAGCGAGCAAACGTATTCAGATTATTTTTCCCCCAGTGCTCTCAGATCCTAAGGCATTAGATTCTCCTGAAGATCAAAGGATTTGCTTAGGCAGCCTGTGTGGACTGAGATATGTGAATATTGTGATAGTCTTTGTGAATATACTTTTCTGAAGGAACTTGGCTGAATTTCCCACTTGGGAGAAAGCTTACCCCTTCCAACCTCCATCCCTGTAAGTGCTGGGAACACATGTACTGTGTACATGGGAACTGTGGACCCAAATTCAGTAGCTCACCTGAATCAGTTTCATGGGATTTGGATGCTGCTTGGGGATCTTGGAGATACAGCCTTCGACCTCATCATAGATGACATCTAGTTCAGGACGCATTCGATACACCCCATCCAGCAACTTAATGAAATTTTCGTTCACCAACACATTCTGGTACATAGAAGAAAGGAGATTACAGTCAGCATGGACACCCAAAGAACAACAAAAACATGTTTGTATGAACAAATCCATATAAAGTCACCATTAACCATTTTCTCCTAAGGCTAGTGCCTTCTGCCATCTGTACTCTTCACTTTCAGGAATCCTATGAATGGCTGACCCTAAACAAGTGTTCTTCTTCTCCTATGCCTGAGACAGAAAATGATCTACTAATTTATGTAGAAATTAACTTAATGTGAGCTAGGTGTTCATCAGGTAAATGTCTACACTGAAGACCCTGAGATAGTTCTACATGAGTCTCCTCTCCATTTGACTAACATGCAGACTGCAGTTTGAACCATTAATGGCCAAAATGTGCCATAGAGTTCTGCAAAAATAAAAAATAAAATCACCCAAGGCCTAAAAGAATTAGTATCTCCAGCAATGTAGCTTTATAACCCAGACAAGAAAGGTGCATCTGTCTGGCAAGAGTCCGGGTGTCTCCAGATGAAAAGAACTTTTAGTGAAACTCTATTTCATTTTGTAACCCTAATGTGAAGCTCCAGTCAGCAGTACAAGACCTGATGATTGTTTTTTGCCCAGAGATTTCATACAGGGTAGTGACAGCCCAGGATTTCAGAGCTCATACTGTGAGCTTTCTGGTTTAGTATGTATAGAGAGGGCAGCAGCACAGTGTCCTGATTTAGGGGTTTGGGATACTAGAGAGTAAACTACCAATGCGCAAATGTTGATGTCACTGTAATTTATTCTTCTAAATTTAAGTTATGACAAATTTACCTTTGCCTTGACTGATCTTTTGAAACCATGATTATGATTTTGTTCATACCCGTGATGGCAGAGGAATTGTTCATGTATTGTGTTAGATGTATATGTAATTGTTGGAAATTTCAAGGCAGTTCAGGAAATTAATGAAAACTTCTGTTTCTGTCATTCGGGAGGTTTCTGAGGCATCAAGAACCATATTTTTTCCCAGAGTGTATTTACAACATCTCCCAGTGCATTCTTACAGCTTCTTTTCTAGAAGCTTAAGATCTCCTGTTCTTTAGATCCATCTAGAAGCTTATGATCTACTGTGCAGTGAGCTCTGGATTCTTACTACTCAAAACCAGTCTTAAACGAGTCTGGATCTGGCTAGCTTTACACGCTTCCATTCAGCACCAAGGGTTTTGTGGAGGTGGAGTGACTGTCTGAAGAAGCCATTGAGACATCCCTGCACTCTGCACCCGAGCAGAGTATCCTAGGCCTGGGACAGCGCAGGAGAGCTGGAGCTGGCTCTGCTGGTTGCCAGCTGTCTCCAAGGCCAGCCCAGGCTTGGCCCCAGGGGAAAGCCAGTGGGCAACCAGTGCAGCCTCCGGAGCAGCACAGCCAAACCGCTGGGTCTGGCCTGACAAACCGGGCTGGGGTTTGGTGGCACCTGGACGGAGCCAGCTTGTGCATTTCTGTATGTTTGACACAGTTCGCAGGCCAGAAAAACAACACAGGGAGAGGGTTTTCTTCTGTATTGTGATGGTGAAGACAGGAGTGTGCTGGCTATTTTGACTCATGACTTCTACAAAATATTTGATAGTTGGTATCTGCAAGTTGAAACCCTATAAAGAGTAGATTAGGAAAAGAACATGAGCAAGTCATACTTGGAAATGTAGCCAGAGTAATAAACTGTTGTTAAAAATGTGTATTTCTGTAGCTTTGCCTTTGCTAGGGCTGTCAAACCCATGCAACAGTTTATTGAGATGATCCTTATTCAAAATTCCTCTTACAGACACACTAATTATTAATTCTTTAAAAGCCAAGATAAACAATTATCACCAGGAAAAGGGGCAGAAGAGGCTTTTGTTTATGTCTTCCCTGAAGTTTCCTATAAAAGATTAAAACCTTTACTAATTTCTTAAAGGTTTAAGACAGCATAAGATCTTTGGAGCTGTATATTTGCAAATACTCTGAATTGAAATGCAAAACTCCCTCCATCACAGGTGGAATGAAGTCTGTCAGATAGATCAGATGTTTGCCTACAAGCATTTGATTGGGATACTGAAATGCCATTGTAAATTTATGCCATTGACCATTTATCTTGTGAAATGCCAGATAATTTAGACCTTTTTGAAGGGTGAAGAGAGCATCTGTTAACCCTAAAAAGCAGAAATGCATAGTGAGATTTAGGTTGAAGATTCTTAATAAACTCATTGTCTCAAAATTTCTCGAGTGCCTCCATTTAAATAAATGCATTTCAAGAATGTCTTGAGTTCCTCAGAATTTAGCTAAAATACATTACTCTTTCTAAGTCTGTGAATTGTTTAGGTTACTAGTAATAAAACCAGCAGAATCATGTCTACTGTAATGAAGTCCTTTACCCTCAGACAGCCCATTTTTGTTTTCCTTTGCAGAATGAGTCCTGACTCCTTGCAGAATTGGCAAATTCTCTTTGATCTGAATGTATGCAGGAAAAATTTTTTGCCCTAGAGGAATGCCTGTTCTTCAGATGATCTCTGTTGAAAGCCCTCAATGCTCTCAGGGAAGACCGTAGATGAATATTTATTCTGCATTGTTTTAGTTTCTTTCTTTACTACAGTAACCACAGGACAAAGATACACATGCAGACGTAATTTAGATACAACCCATTACACTAGTCTCCAAACTACACATGAACTTTTTTTTAGCATGTTTTAAGCATGAACATATTATTTATTTTCCAAGTCCCAAACCTAATATTTGTGAAAATGCTCTTTCCTGTAATCACAGTGCTCCTAAAGGTGGATGGAGGGCTCTGAGGCTGCTAAGACCTTCTGTAACTGCTCCCACAAAGCACCGAAGTATGGATGGGAAGGCCCAGAGTGCACTGATGTGTGCCCAGGTGTCTCCCCAGTGTCAGTCTGCAATGCAACTCCTGACCTCTCTCAGGAGCTCGGAAGCATTTCTGAACCTCCTGTTTTAGAAGCAGCACATGAGGTTACAACAATATGTGTCATGCTTCTGACTTGCTATGGAGTAGCATACTAAGATTTGGCCTCTTTGATTTTTTTCCTTGCATGCCAGCCTTTTTTTTTTTTTTTTTTTACTTAAATAAAATTGCTTTACTTTCAATGCTTTGAAGCATCCATCTTCTTCCACTCCTCATACATACAGGCAGGGTATCAAAGCACTTCACAGTATCTAGCATCTTAGGCTGCCCTGGAGGGAGACAGCTCAGGGGATGAAGAGAATTCATCCTCCTCTGGGAATTCACCCTTTGTTCTTGTTCTGCTATTGCAAAATGGGAGTGAAATGTGGAGATACTACAGGCACCTCCCTCCAGAGCTAGACAAAAGTCTTATAATGTCCACATAGCTACTACAAGGGCTGTCAAATAGCAGCCTCTTTTATTAGTGGCTGTGCATAAATGAAACAAACAGCAAATCTCAAAGCAGTTTTGGAAGGGGGCAGCTCTGTGATCCACTCTGTTCCTAAAAACATATAGTGTATGGTTCTGGAGGTTTTCTAGCACATAAGCTCTTACTGAGATGTTGATCTCCTCCATCATGGATTTGGCGTTCTTTCTAACAGACACGACTAGTGCAGTGGCACCTTCCACGGTCAGGGGATTATTTACCATCTGTTGAAGAAGAAACATGGATCCAGACATGGTGAGAATGAGGATTACATGCCCTGGCAGAAGCCATGCTGTAACTTCAAGGATGACCCTTTTGCGTTCTTCAGCGGGGCTGTCTCTCAGGATGGTGATGTTAGATCTAGCTGAGAATGCAGCTTGTAAGCAAGCTGACTTTTCTGAGCTGAATTCCTAGAGAATGATCTTGGATTGAGAAGACATGTTAGCTCTCAAGCCTAACCTCTGAAGCAAGCTCAGCTGGTCATTCAGTTTTTCCCTTTCCGGGATTACTGACCCTTGGTTACTAGAAGGCTGTTTTGTCTTTTTCCAGGTCTTGACAATACTCCTGTCCTTTAGGTAGTGCTGTGACATTGCGCGGATGTGGCAATGCCAGTTTATCATGTGTTTGAATACTTTTTTAGCACATCATGAACACATTGAGAAAGGCACACTCTTGCCCACCTGCAAACTTCAGTGTGAATCTTTGCTTTAGGTTGAAATGCATATTATGTGTACAAATGTACCTTCCTAACTACATTTTATCTGTTGAATGCCTAGGTTGTCTGCTAGACATGTTGAATGCCCAGGTTCTCTCTTGACTGAGATTAGACATGACGGGAATCAATCCATTTGGGGTGATAATGGGTGTGGCGTTATGCCAAGCCAGTCCCCGGGGGATTTTTGGGGGGAACAGTGCAATTTAGTTGCCCTGGAAGAAATGGGACAGGATTTCCTTCTGCCCTGCTTCCCCCCAACCCAGAGCAATACTAATTTCCTCCAGTTCTATCTCAGACAGCTCACTTCTGTCTTCTGTCCCTCCTCAGATCTTTTTACTCCCTGTGCTTTTTCCTCCAGCCCTGCCAGGGCTTTGCTTTACCTTCAGGATTTTGAGATTTCCATTGACTTCAAGGCCTCTGCAGAGCCTCTTGGCTCCCTCATTGTTGATCTGGTTGTTGCTGATGTCCAGGTGAACCAGCACATTATTGACTTTGAGAGCTTCTCCTAGGGCCAGTGCTCCCTCGTTGCCAATGCCATTCCAAGAAAGGTTGAGTATTTTCAGTGCATCATTGACCTCCAGGGAGAGAAGAGGGAACTTAGCTACTGCATGCGCATTTTCTGTAACACTCTACCGTTTCTTGCCTGGTTCAGACAGGAGCATCAAGTCACACCCAGGCAGCCCCAATGAATCCTATATCTCTGCAATTTCACCAGGGTCTCTCCATCCACATAAGTCACCAGACCTACTCACTGTTTTAGTCTTTCTCCTGGCACTGACTGCCACCGTCTGCAGGATGAGGCTTGCTGGAGCTACTGAATGCTGCTCAGAACTCGGGCATGTGAGTTTCCAAGCAGTGTTACAGCCAGCTCCTGGCAGTAATCACTGTGAAGGGTATCACATAACAGGTATGTTCCTACCCTGAGACCTATGCTCAGTCCTACTGCCCCCTTCCTCTTCAGGTGGTTCCAGCTCAGGTCCAAAATCTCCAGTTTTGTGTTGCTGGCTAGGAGAGAAAAACTGAGATGTTAGCTCATGAAAAGTGGTCTGGACGCAGCTGCTGATCCACTGAGGGACTAAAAGTTTGCTGGGGGTTCAGCAACAGCCTTCATTGATTGCAGTAAGAGGAACCTGTACCTACAGAGCCTTTGCTGTACACACTGCCCAAAGAACGGATAACGGGCTGCTGATCACAAGTAGAAAGGGAACATGGTTGGTTTTTTGTTTGTTTGTTTTCTGGCTTAATCAAAGACAAGTTGGGAAGGAAGAAGGTAGAGAGGGGGAGGATTTCTTATTAATAGACACTGTCTGTGTTTCTCACTGTAAAAAATGGCTGCATTCTCCTTGCTTCATCAAAACCATCAAGATTAATTCTGTGTATATTTGATTAGCAGAAGAGAGGAATTAATCTTCATAGCATAATAGCTGTGCCCAGCTGTATATGTGCTAGGGCCAATTCACATGCATAGCACACCTCATGGCGTAAGTTTTACTTAGAGCAGGGTGTGTGTGAATTCATTTGTGTCTACTGTGACACTGGGAAGGGTAGGACTTGCTGCCAACACTTGCTTCTCCTTCTCAGAGAGAAGTTCTTGTCCAGGTTTCCCATGGATGGGAGGTTGGATGGAGGCAGATGGTGAGTTTAGCTGACTATAAAATATTTCCTTTAAGAAACAAAACAGAAAACTAACAGATTCTATGATAATCTCTGCTGTTCCTGCCTCAAGTGACCTGGAAGGAGAGAAGAGCTGTAAGACCTTTAATTTAGGAGAGGCATTTTTCTGAGCTGGGAAGGTCACAAGTTTTAGTACTGATCTCTGCAGTGCCTGCAGCCTTGTCCAAGGCAGGGGCACAGCGCCTTGTCCTCACTGCAGTTTTAATTGATCCATCTTTTAAAGATATGGACTGTAATTAGAAAGACACACATATCAGTGGAAATACTGAACCAGAAGAAGGAAAATGTTATTTAAACTGTAGGCACTGGGTTACTGAAATGCTCAAGGAACTGGATGCTCATAGCACATGCCTGTGGCCATTACGGTAGCAGGCATGTCAGACATACTGAGGGAAGAAGAGCCATCAGATACTCATGGAAGTCTTTCCCAGTACAGTAATAGCACCTGAGATTAATGAAAGACTGTAACTGTTTTGTTTGCTTTTCCTCTCCAGGGCTACTAGCACACTCTGGATCTCACTTTGTCTGAGCAGATAAATTAGGGAGCTTAATTTTATTTCTTCCTAATCTGTTTCCCTTACTGCTTGCTGTGCAATGGCTCAAACCATTAGAGTTTGGGCTACTTAAGCAAAATTGAAATCACTCTTAAACTTTGCAATCAAAGGCTTAAAACAAACAACAGTTGTGATTCTATTAGATTTTAATAAAATGCAATTTTCTGCTTTATATTCCCTGACGGACTTCGAGCTCCCTTCTCTCTGATACGGGCTGCTCCGTTACAGTGATTTCTTATTCTGCCTTTGTGTTCTGATACATCAGTCACAGTTACTAGAGTCACCTGTGGTGATTAGGGTGAGTCTGTGGACCAGGCAGGAAGCTCTTATAGCTGGGGCTCCCTGGCTTTTGTACTGCCCACAAGGTCATGAGGCATTTTTGCTGGAGAGGGAAATACATGTTCACTGTGCTGACGCCATCAAGGCCCCCAGTGCCTGTACTCCTGGCTTCGTGAGAGTAATAAATTAAGTTACCGAGCATTTGTCCCAGGAGCTGTCCTCCCTTCTCATGGAACTCATTGTGGCTGAGATCCAGCTTCTTCACTTGGTAATTGCTCTATAGAGAGACAAATATGCAGAGACAACCAGATCATCTGGCCAGCTGCAACCAGCTGTCATACCAAGGTTCCCACATAAGGATGAAACAGAGGGATATCAGACACAGTGAAATCTTCAGTGCTTGGGAGATATCAGCACGGAGATTGCAGCGCTGCATGTCCCAAAACAAAGCTTTGTTAGGCCTATAACATCCCAGTGATTATCTTTCAAAACCAGCAGAAGCAATTGGACTTGGTGTTGTGCAAACTTCCCTTGCTTCCCTGCAATTCTGTTCCTGCCCCTGTTTCACTGCCACCATTGTACCTTGACCAAGAGCACTTTCTGATACCAGGTCAAGGCCTTGCCTCAGGGCAGCTTCTGCTGGTGCCAGTGATGTCTTTGGGACAGGAACTAACCAGAGAAGTCAAACGTTTTCTTTTTACTAGAAAACTGCAAAATGATATGAAGTTGGGTTACTTATACTTCTTTTAATCTTTTTGTCACCCAGATGTCATTCTGTTGTTCTGTTACATGGTCCTGAAGGTTTGTTTCTCAGCCAGACTCACACATCTGTCCTGAGAAAATGTTAATGCAGTCCATCCTGCCCTGTGTCCTCCAGCATCTCTCATTTCTGAAGAAGCAAGAAGCACTTAGCAGAATTATGTCAGGAAATCATGTGGACATTTCCAAGTGAAATCACGCCAAGTGAGTAGCAGCTTCAAGATGAGGAGAGTCTGTCACCCAATCTGGCCTGCAAATGACCTTGGATTTCAGGTAACAACTCACCGTTAATGCCTCAGCAAAATACGGTGCAGCCTCCTCTCCAAAGTTGTTTCCTGGGGAGGAGAAGTATGTTAACAGAGTGCTGATCTCTCCCTTGGTGCTCTGCCGGGGTCTGTAGGAAGCTGTGCTTTTAGGTGGAACCTCCAGCCAATCACAGCCCATATCAGGCTGTAAGAAGTTAGTCACTATTCCACCTTGCTCCAGGGAGTAGAATTAGGCCAGTGTGTGGGAAAGACTCTGGCAATTATCCAAATTTCTCATAAGGGACTGTTTTTCAGAGGTGCTGGATATTGAGCAGGCCAAATATTTAATTATATCGCTATAAATCTAGATTTCCACTGTTACTCTAGGTTCCTGTCAGAGACATAGCTGAGAGATTGGTTTTGCCCATAGTCTGACTGATATTCTCAGGATGAGAGACTGGAATGACATATATGCTATTTCACTTCCACTGCCATCACTGCTTGGGTGCATACAGCCCACCTGAGAGATGAAGAGTATGGAGGCAGGACACGTTATCCAAAAGCAAGCTGGTGATGGCTTCAGCTCCTGCTGTGTCTAGATGGTTATTGGAGATGTTCTGGAGGCAAAGGGAGGATAAGAAGGATGAGTTCAAAGAATGAATAAGCTTTATTTTCTTCTTAATGCCCAAGGTATCAGTGGAATAATGCAAGACAAGCAATATGAGAACTGTCAGCCAGGCAGTAATTAACATGTGAGTTATAGGTGCATTTAACCCTGTGTCCTTCCTACAGGAATAAAGCTCTAGAGCCATCACTTTCATATGTGTCTTTGAATTCAGTGAACCAAGAAGCATTTGGACAAGGACCTTTTCTTCCAGTGTAACACAGATCCCATGCCCTATCAAAATGCATTTTGTATACCCCAGTTTCAGAATGAAGGAACATTCCTACGCATTCATATCTGAAAGTTTTGCATTATTCCCTTAATCTATTTAGAAGAATTTCCCCACATCATATTGGAGAATGAAAGTTCCTGACCAAAACATTTTTTCCATTGGCTAAGCATGAATTAGAAAGACTTAGTTATGGTAATTATTGTCACATCTGCTAATGAACAGTTCCAGACTGCCACCACATGCAAACTTCTGCTTTTCAGAAGCTTGTACTTTTTAAAAGTAGAACAGCATAAAATATAATGACTTCCAGAATGTGAATGTTTTTGCATGGGAACAATGGTTATTTTGTTTAAAATCATAATGGAATTAATTGGTTTTCTCTCAGGTGATTGAATTTCATGAGCAATAATTTAAGCTACAAGGTATGTCAGATTGGGTACCAGTACTTGAAGGGAGGAATTCTCTCGTAGCATCTCTGCTAAACATATGGCTCCTTCTGCCAGAATACAGTTGTCTTCCAACTCTAGATGGGTGGTTGTTGTGTTGGACTGAGAAGACACAAAGGTAAAGAAAGACACACAAAAAACTGCTGAAAAATTAATGAAGGGGATAGTTTCCTCAGTTTGTCACTGGACATTTCCTCTAGACCTCACTGCAGGTCCTGAGCCAGAGAGTGATTGGGGGTCATGACAGAGCCCTGGCAGTGGGAACTGGCATACAAAAGACAAACCTTTTTGGAGGGGTTTTGAGTGGGTGGGACTTTCTGTAGCTTTCTGCCAGCTGGAGGCCCAGGTTCAGATCCAAGTGTCAGGCATCTTGGGCCTGTCTATTAGTGAGTGTGACACAGTCCTGTGCAGAACCGAGGGTGGGGGATACCAGTCCCTCCAGCCCCACCTCTGGTCCTGTCGGGCTTAGCAGCACTGGGTACTTGGTCCAATGGCAGGGCATCAATTTGCTCTTGGGAGTAAGTCCAGCAAAAGCCAGCAGTTGCTACACGAGACTTTCCTGTGCAGGGGGTTAGAAATGTTAGGGATGCTCAGAGCTCCTATGGAGAAGATACATGACATTTTCTCCCACGCTGTGTACTCAGTGATGGCTTCCAGGCCTGAGAGAGGCCTCAAATGCCTATTGTTCTTGAGAACAGTGGCTACACTCTTACTGGCTACTCACCACCAGAGCAATAGCAATAGCTTTGACACCTTTGGGTCCTAGACCATGGTGGTTCAGGTTTATATAAGGCTTGTCCAAGTTCTGAATAAAATATGAGACAGGAACCACCTCCACCAGCCTGCATGCTTCCAAGTACAGCTCTGTGCCCCTAATGCTCCTAAAGGCCTTCTCAGGATCTACAGAGAAAAAGTATATTGGTAAGTGGTTGCGTTCAGTGTCCTCCCTCCTCTTTTAAATAAATTATGTATCTTAATAAAATTAAGTAACACTGTACAACAACAGTAGGGTTTTACTCTTAGAGAGTTATTGTCCCCTGGTTCTCCCCCTCCCTTTTTCCCAGACCTCCAAGAGCTAATGCATCCTCCTTCTTCTCCATTTTGCACCCAGTGAGTTCCTACAGCTTCTCACGAGTCTTTAATGTGACTAAACCTTTCTTGGTGTAACTGAGAATTCTTGACATTAGGCAAAGACATTTTCATCTGTTTTGTTTTTTTCTTTTACATCTTATTTGAAGCACACAGCTGATATTGCCAGCAGAGCCGGGGCAGCTCAGAACATTTTGGCTTACAATCAGCAGAAAGAATCCCAGCATTCTCATCTTGGCCATTGGGTGTTGTTGACACAGCTGCAGTGAGACATATCAGTGCAGCTGGCAGCTGTATTTCCACAAAAACCTGTCATTTGGAATTCCTTCATCAAACCACATACTTAGAGCTCATATTTCTCCATGTTGTGATATGCATTCAGTGGTCTGACCTCAAGACAAATTTCCCTCTCATCAAAGCCATTTTCCAGTTCAGTCTGAGCCCTCTAACAAAGTAGTCTTTTATTCTTGCATTCTTATGGTTTTTGATTTTCCTTCCATTTATAACAAGTTTAAAAGTTCTCATCCTAAATTATGGACAAATCCTACTGTTAGAAAAATGAGCGCAAGACTTGCTTAGCTAGAGGACCGACTTCACTAGGCAGAAGATGAGAGCCACCAGAAAAGCCTAGGACAGTTGTGGCAAACCTATGGTGCACAGACCACAATTGCTGTGCCATGTTTCATCAGGAGCGCACAAACAGGGCCTCAGTTTCAGCTAGCTGCTCCTGCTGCCCAGGCAGCAGGCTGGTTATTAAAGGACTAGAGTAAAGAAGAAGCAAAGGAATAGCCATGGTGTATAGAAAACAGTTGAAGGAAGATGCTTGATATCAAAGGGAGAGCTCTTAGAGGGAATTCACCTCCCTGCCTTAATCAATTGCCAGATTACATGTGGTTGACAGGGATCTGGCAGGGTTGTGTCCTTGGTCTGCATTTTGGATACACAGGAGTTGGTAGGTACAGCTCTGACTGTAAGGGAAAGCCTAGTGAGGGCAGATGGTCAGAAAACATTCACCTTCAGCCTCTAGGTCAGTGTCAGAGCCTTTCGTGGCCTTCTCTGCTGAGGCGTCAGCCAGTGACACGTGCTCTGGAGGCTCACTGGTTTCAGCTGTCTCTTCATTCTGGTCTGCCATGAAACCAAACAGATTCATTTTGTCAGTGCAAGCCCAGCAGAGATGTGACTCCCCAGATGTGACAGACAACCCAAGGCTGTCACTGAAGCTTGTGCCCCTCTTCAGCGTGCTCCTTCCCCAGCCACACTTCATGCCCACTGCTCCCTGTGCGTGTGGTGCTGTCCCTGCTGTGGGGATGGGTTCACTCTGGAGCTGCAGGTCTGCAGACTGGCCATGACTTGACTACTTTTGGAAAGAGCCCTCCCCAAATTCTGCAGCCCATGTGCGGGAGGCTCACAGTTCTCCCACATTGCATCTTCATTCCCTCATGAGCTGCCTTTCTCCCCTTTCTCAATTTCTGAGCCCACCAGGCAAAGCAAATTTCCCCTCTTCATCCCATTTCCCCACAAACTTACAAACCAAACCCACACCAGTTCCTCCTAACTCTCCTGAACTGACTCCCACTTCCCCAGGCACAGGCAGGACACCAGTGGCTGACTTTGCAATCAGACTGGGAATGCTTTGTAGTACTCTTCAAGCATGGCAGAAGAGAAAGTGTCTGAATGCTAGTGTGCATTGGGACTGAGTGTAACTAGATCCATTGGAAGGAATACAGCTTCTCTTGCCTACAATTCATAATTTATTTTATGGCTAGAGATAAGGACAATTTGGAGGCTTCATTTTTTCAAGAGGAATAAATGCATAAAAACAAAAAAAAAAAAGAAGAGTAACTTTGCCAAAGTAATTTCTGGATAATAACATAATACATATTTTTTTCCTACTCTGAGTCTTCCTTTTCATTCCCTATCACTGCTTTTACTACCTCCTTCCCTTACTCCTTATTTCCCTTTAGAGGTCCAGGATATTGACCTGTAATTTTGTACTCTTCCTGGGTGTCACTTAGCATTGATGTGTGATGTGGAGCTTGCAGTTTGGCTGCTCATTCAGACCTACGTGAGGGAACAACTGGCCAGCTGGCACCCACATCATGGTATTTCAACCAGCCCTGCAGCTGCAGCTCCTTTATTAAGAACTTCTCCTTTTGCCAGACTTTATTTATTCAAATGATAGGTTTACTTGCATTACTTTCGTGTGAGAAAGACAAAAGGAAGGGTAAAAAAAGGTCTAACTCTCATATAAAGAACTCATGAGACAAGTAGAACCAAAGATTTGCAACATTATGACAGTACCCACTGATTATCTTTGCTTAATGGCCCTACAGTGCTGAAAGTCCTGACAAAGATAAACTTCCCATGCCGGAGAGCAGGTTGTCTCTGCTATACAAAACCCATCCATGATGTATCATGCCCTGAAAACATGGCTGTCATGTGCCCAGTACTTCAGCCAGTCCTGCAGTGTGTGGACTGAGCCTTCTCAGGTAGGTCCGGAAGTGGTCCCTGCACCCCTGTGGAACTGTAGAAATTGAAACTGGTACAGATGATAATACTGTCATTCAAGCAGAAATTTGAAAAGAATTGGATCATGATTATTGGTTTTAAAACCAATGCGGTGGAAAGTGATCAGCTTGGAGACTCCCTGATCACCCCCTCCTTTCCCCAGGTGTTGAGGCTGCAGACACAGTTTTCTGATCAGACTGCCTCATGCATGGCTTGTACCAGTCACAAACCAGGAGCTGAGAAGGGAGTTCACTCCATGGTTTGATGTGCAATTTGTGATGGACGCATCCAGATAACAGCAAATCCATTACCTTGTGCTAGGTTAACAATGCCTGTTCTCTGGCCATGTTGCTTTCTGTTGTAACCTAATTTATGTTGTACAGATATTCAATAAATCACACTAGCAATTTAAACTTCCATAGTTCTGTGAAGCAGAGAAGAACCTGGCAGTTCTGGTTGACAACAGGTTGACCATGAGTCAACAATGTGCCCTTGTGGCCAAGAAGGCCAATGGTATCCTGGGGTGCATTGGGAAAAGTGTGACCGGCAGGTCAAGGAGAGATTCTCCTCCCCCTCTACTCTGCCCTGGTGAGGCCACATCCGGAGTACTAAGTCCAGTTCCGGGCTCTCCAGTTTAAGAGGGACAAGGAATTACTGGAGGGAGTCCAGCAGTGGGTTACAAAGATTATTAGGGGCCTGAAGCATCTTATGAAGAGGGACTTAGAGAGAGCTGGGTCTGTTCAGCCTGGAGAAGGCTGAGAGGGGAACTTATCAATGGTTGTAGGTATCTCAAGGGTGGGTGCCAAGAGGATGGGACCAGACTCTTTTCAGTGGTGCCAATGGTAGGATGAGGGGCAACAGGCACAGATTGAAACACAGGAGGTTCCATCTGAATATGAGGAGAAACTTCTTTATTTGAGGGTGCCAGAGCACTGGAGCAGGCTGCCCAGAGAGGTTGTGGAGTCTCCTTCTCTGGAGACATTCAAGACCTGCCTGGACACATTCATGTGCAATCTGCTCTAGGTGAACCTGCTTGAGCAGGTAGGTTGGATTAGATGATGTCCAGAGGTCCCTTCCAACCCCAACTATTCTGTGAACTGCCCAGGTATTTCACAGTGAAAATATTTTTTAAGTTAATACTGTCAAAAACCCATGAGAAATTCTAATTTTAATATAATTGTTTGGGCTTGATAGCAGGTAACTAATTTTGTCAGATCCCACTTAAGGAGTGAAAATTTCAAGAGTTCATAGCCAAGAACAGAAATCTAGTTTACAGAAAAGCTATCTAAAAGAGACTAATCCCAAACAGGCAATAAACTGTTATTGCTGGATCAGAAAAAAAAAAACAAAAACAGAGCTACCTTTACAGAAAAATAAGAAAAGATATTTAGACAAATGTCATTTTGAAACAATTAAAAGTATCTGATAAAGGATCTAATCTACTAGAACAACCATTAGGGAAAATTATTATGTAGCACTTCATAAATTGCATTATACTCTAGTTAAATACAGAAAAACAAGAACTGAAGAGAGAAATCCCACGCATCTGACTACCTTACAGTAATTGAATTATGAAGGAAACTATGAAATTAATTTTTAATGCCTAAGTGACCTGGAGCCTGACTCTGCTGTGTACAAGCACAGCCTGACAGCAGCACGTTCTTGTCAGCCCTGCTTGTCCTCCTGGGTGATGGAGAGGTCAAACAGGATCTGGTCTCACAAGGTGCTGAGCTCTGACGTCCCCCATGGGCATTAGGGGCAGCTGGGTGGAGTTGCCTGGAAGCTGGTACCGACAAGCCCTCTTCTGATGCATTTTGTTTTTTCCAAGCTGCTCCCAGATGGCAGCTCCTGTCCCTGGGTGCTGGCACCCTGGAACCCCGGTTGCCACCGTTCTCGTTGCTGCCTGGCTTGGGGAAGGGAAGCCTTCCCACCTGGTGATCAGCCTGTGGCAGCAGCAGTCCTTTGGGCTGCTCGTGTTTTCCTTTGGCCATTTCTGACTATTTCTGAAGTGAGTTTGCTAGTAACTAAACACTGCACCTGTGTCCTTCTCAGACTCGTTCTCCATGTCACCACCAGTGAGTGGCGGGTTCATTTGCTTTTTCTCTTCTGTAAATGAGGAGTCCATAGCGACCTCCTAGACCCTGTAAGTTCCTCACACCTATACACAAAGAACACAGCTGCCTGGATGTGATTAAAACATCTCCAAGACGAACGGCACCACTTGTAAGATGTGTTCTTGATTTATACTGTTCATGAACAGGAGAATCCCATTTCCTGCTTGCAGGGGCTGGCCAGGTGTCATGAGAAAGCTCTGCAGAGCCTGTGGCTGCCCCGTGCCCCCGTCCTGTCACCACCACCCTTCTGTGACCTCACCTGCACCTTCCATCTCCAAGGGGTGCCATTCAGTTCTGGAAACCCCATTGCTCTGGGATCCCATCAGCTCCCAATAACAGAGAATAGCTGCGTTTTTGGCTGTGAAACCCTCTGAGATGTATTAGAGAGTCGTGCCAGGCTGCTGGTAAGAGTTCTCCTCTCCTTTGAGTTTGTATTCCGGTTTGTACGATTTCATGAGAAAGCCAGACTGCGGTAGTTACAGTCTTAAAGGAGATGCAGATAGGAGGAGTGTATTCACCTTATTAGTCTTGAATAGATTAAGCCTTCCCTTCTGCAAAATTCTCGGTACATTCATTATTAAAGTGTGGCTTGTAAACATGTCAGCACTTAATGTGACCTCGACTCAAGTACTCATTCATCCCACCAGCTATTGTTGGTGCCAAAATTGGTTTAGTGCTTATTTTACATCATTTATACTGAAGACTTTGTGACCTTTCCTAAGGGGCTAACACCAAAACTGTAACAGACGAAGCTTTCTGACAGGAATTGAACAGAACAAATATGTACCTTTAGAAATCGTTCCATTATGGGTGATGCTCAGTGAACGTTATCTCTTGTACATATTTTGAAGTTTATGTAGCCTACACAGTGTAATATGGGCTATACAGAGAGGAAAAAAAAAAAGTCCATTTTCCCAAGGACAGGGTATTTTTAGTGGTTTTATTCCCCTAGGTTCTACATAAACCTCTCAAGCAGTCCAGTCATTAGAGACCATGGTAGGTTATATTTGGACATAGAACAAAATGCCGCAAAAGCCAGTGGAAAGTTTGACCCTGAAGCAGATGACTGTTGTCAGCTTTGATTTTATTGCCAAAGTTTGTAAATATTTTTTCTTACTGTAGGCCAAACAACTGTGGCTGTCCAGATACTTGCTTGTGTGTGGCACCATCTAACATCCTTCTCCAGTTTCAGTCTGATTATACTGGTGTGGGCTGGGTCTGAAGATACTGTCTTAGATCTTTCCTTTGAAAGAACAGCCTTTTTTTAAATGCCACAGTCATCAGACCTTAATGTTGTGGGTCCTTCCTCTGAAGAACTCTCCCCATTTTTGGACTAGAAACCAATGATGGTTTCCAGAGGTTTCCTTACTGCAGCAGGAGATGGGAGACCACAGTCCAGTTCTGTGCTTTGCCAGGGACATCTGTGGGTTTTGAGACAAATCCCTATGTCTGTGGTGTTTTATAAATAGGGATTTGAAAATGAGACTGGTGGGATTATTATGTATATACATTATAACATCAGCTCATATCCTAGCTGTGGACACCTATTGTGCTTATCGCCATACACAAAAAGGGTAAGAGGCAGGTTGTCCCTCAAAAAATGTTTTGTCTAAGTATAAACCATGAGATAGCAGCAGGTCACCATCAAGGGGGCAGTCTGGCAGCACTCTACATTCAAAGGTGGAATGAAGCAGAACATATAAAACGTGGACTTCAGCCAGGACTCCTCTTTTCATATGAAACTGTCGGTTTTCAACCTGTGACTGGTTTCCTCTCGCACAGGCCAGTGTGCGCACAGCCGGGTGGGAGGGGGCGGCTCTGCAGAGCTGCGGTGACCTGTGGGCAGCACGCTGGGGGAAGGCACGCTCCCGCGGCCCCAGCGGCGTTTGTCCACACAGAGCTTGCACTCTGCAAAACATGAAATATCATCAACGGTGTTTGCAAAGCCTGTGTAATTATTAACTCATCTGGAGCAAATGAGACTTTGCTTAGTGGCTTTCCAGGGGAAAAAATTCCTGGGAATTTTCCTTTCAGTTTGCATTTCCGGAGAACAGGGCGTGAGAACTTTTGTTTGACAACACAAATTTCGGGGTGGTGGGGCCAGAAAGCTGCTGTCACCCAGCTCAGGGTCACAGGGGCTGAACCCCCGGGCACAGCAGCGCTGCTGAGCCCCGCCGCCGGGCCTGTCCCGGTGCGCGTCCCCCGCGGGGCCGAGCCTGGGCCCCGGCTGCGCTCCGGCCCCACCCCGGCCGGGATGGACCAGCTGGGGCCGTCCCACCTGTCGGCCGCGTCCTCCCGGGGGCGGCGGCCCGGAGCAGCGCGCTAGGAGGGCCAGGCCCGAGCCGGCCGCCAGGCCCTGCGGCGCGGCGGCGCAGCGCAGCGCGGTGCCGGCCCGGCGCGGTGAGTGCCTGCGCGCCGCCGGGGCTCAGGCCCAGGCCGCGCCGTACGGTCGCTGCTGAGGCGGGGCCGACGCGCCGACTCGCCGGGGCCGGGCCGGGGGCGGTGGAGGCCGAGCCGCGTCGGGCGGTATGATCGGCACCGTGCTCTGCTACGTGCTGCTGCCGGCGGCGCGGCTCCTCCGGGCCCTCCGAGGTAACCCGGCCCCGGGCGGGCGGCGGCAGGAGTCGGGGGAGGCGGCGGCGGGGGCCCGCAGGGGCGGGGTGCGAGTGCTCCTCGCCTCCCGGCCCGGCCCGGCCTGCCGGGGGATGCTGCCGGACGTGCCTCGGCGGCTGGGAGCCAGCGCCCTGCCGGCCGCGCCGTCGTTCCCTGAGCCCTTCGCCCCAGGCGGCAGGAGAGGCGGGTGGGGGCCCGGGCTGCTGCCCCAGGTGCCGTTGGCACTTGCGGCGGGCCGGGGCGGCGCGGGGGCTCGGCTGGTGGAGGGAAGAAGGGCCGACTGCTGTGCAGCAGCGGCGGGTGCAGTCCGCGGGGAGGCCCGAGCCGCCTGCCCCGACCGCGCTGCGGGTTCGGGGAGGGCTCTGCAGATGGGCCGCTCTGAGGCCTGCGACTGCCCGAGGACCAGCAGGTGACTCGTGGGTGGACTCTTGCTTTGCGTGCATCAGTGTTTCACTTAGTTTCCTAGATCGGTACAGCTGCTTCATAGTCGCTGGTGACTGTGCTGGTGTAAAACCACCCTCCTGCCTGAACGTGTCCCCAGGCCTGTAGCAGCCACCAGCACACTGTGGTCATAGTGAGCAGCTACCTGTCACCCCTCAAATTCAGCTCCCATCCTACAGGAACAGGCTCTTGTAACAGCTGCGCCTGGCTGGTGGTGTGCGGAAATCTAACTTGGGTACAGTGGTGTTTCTGATGTTCATTAACTGAATTACAAAACTATGGAGAGAAGTATGGTTCTTAAAGCCCCATTTATGACACATACAGAAAGCTTTGACACAAAAAATACAGTAAAAGCTTAAACAGATGTTGCTGACTCCTGTATGTTACGGCTCTGGCTGACTGGCTGTCACAGGGATATAGCAGCAAAAAAGTGATCTGTAGACAACAAAAACTGATAAGTCAACAGTAGGGACCAGTGTCTGCCCAGGATTCATAGCAAAACGTAAATGCTGTTGTCTCTTATATAGGTACAAGTGAAAAGAGTCCCTTTCTTTTTCTACTTTACCTTTCCAATATTAGTATATTCAAGTGTTACATTAACAGCAATGTTTTTAAAATTTGTTACCATGAGTGGCAGTAATTAGGTGATCTGTAATTCTTACCAGGACTACTTCTGTGTATACATTCTCTCTAATAATGCTTTTAACTGCACATGTTGGTCCCTCGGTGTCTTTAATTTTAATCTCTTAATAACAGAACAGTTTTTCTTCTGCAACACATTCTTGTGATATGTTTGATTCCCTTAGCTGAGCACTACTTTCTTAGTCAATCTTTGCAAAGAAACTTGTTCCAAGTGGTCATCTGCAAGAGCCTGGCCTCTTATCCCATGCCCCCATCAGCTGACTTCCACAATGTGTACGTTTACATGTGTTGCTGAGAGCTGGTAGTTTCCACAAGGCCTTTTAGCTTGGCTGACTGGCTGCGGCACTACAGAAGTTAGAATTGCATTCTCTAGAGTTGGTAAAGCCATAGTCATCCTGTACAGGTTCCATGACTTTGACTATCATAATTAGACCCGGACTATGGGCTAGTGTTCAGGAAGAGGCAGGGTAAGTTATTCAGACTGTAACTGTTTTTCTTCAGAGAAGTAATTTGTTTGGGTTCCCATACTGAATAGTTGTATTGCACAGAGTTATAGCAAACATATAGGAAAAAGAAAAGAGTGAGAAAAGTTTTCCTTCTGTCTTATGTTGGTTTTGTTTGTTTTTAAATGGCAGATGCTTTCTTTACCTGTCGAAAGAATGTGCTTCTGGCGAAGAGCACGTCCACCCAGAGAGAAGGCGTCTTTGCTGCGACGAGAGGAAGGTTGGTCCCAGAAGAGCAAGAAGCCCTTCTGCAGCAGTGGCTGGAAGAAGGAGCAGGGAATTTGCCAGCCGATGAGAGTGCTCCAGCAGTGGGGAAAGTATCAGTTACACTCACTAGTGACTGGTTAGAAGGTTCAGAGCTATTGATGACTAGCCTCAGTGACCTGAATGTGGCTCCAGAAGTCACCCAGTGTGCTGGTCAGCAGCTCACAGAGCTCCATGCCTTGGCTTCTTCAGAACCACAAGATGATGCAGCGACTGAACTGGCAAAATTACCAGCAGAGGAAACGGTGGCTGTAGCAGACGGTGCCCCTTGGGCAGCTGTGGCACCACAGACGGATCACCAGATAGCTGGCTGTGGCACAATTGATGTGAAGGTGCAGAATGAAGACCCAGCTGTGCTGGCCTGGAGTTTAGCGCTTGATGAAGAGACAGTGCCAACAGAGCCCCCAGCCTGGCTCATTCAGGATACGGTGCAATTTTGTCCTCTCCTGACAGAGGTACCCTACCATGGTCAGTAGTAACAGCTCTGAATCTAATGATTGGGTTGGAATTTACATTTGTAGTGAATGTGATCGGGTTCTTGTGTCTGGGCTTGCTGTCAGTAAGACATTGATTGTATCTGTCCATGCAGAATTGACAGGATCTGCTACTGAAAGCTGTAAAGTGAGTTTTTGCTGAGGAAGGGCTGGTCACAGCTAGTAGTCTCTGTGCTAAGACCATCTGGTCTGAACATCAGTGTATGTTCATTTCCCAGGAACTATTCCCAAGTACTGGCTTTATAATATAAAAAAGCACCCAAAAGCTGGTTGGGTGTTTCAGTATGCTGGACTGTGGTCTCCTGTTATGTCAGCCTCATTGACAGCTATCCAAAGGCATCCAAAAAGAGCACCTGATAACCAGATTGGGTGATGGTTTACTCAGAGACTAGAATACTCTAGCTCAGAGAATAAGAATGGCTATTTTCTGGGTCCCTGGGAAACAGAACTGTTGGCAGGGTATTCAGCATGGCTGTAACTTGGCTTTTTGTCTCTTGCATGTAGATATTTTATGGAGAGACTGGGAGGATCTTTCTGTCCAGCCCTCTGTGCTAGAACAGGTCTCAAAAAGCACTCCTCTCTTTGAATTTCGAGTCATGTCTTACAACATCCTTGCCCAGGACCTGGTGGAGCAGGGTCTTGATCTCTATCTACACTGTCATCCAGACATCCTGAACTGGAACTACCGCCTTCCAAACCTTTTGCAGGAGATCCAGCACTGGGATCCTGATGTGAGTATGACTTGGCCTTTCTCACGTCAGTGCCACCAGAATTTGAATTCCTTGTTTGATCTAACAGTTCAAAAAAAAAACATAAAAAAAGTGGGTGGGAAATCCTTATGATATGCTACCTGCTTGGTAACTGAACACTGATTCCTCTGAGAGTGTTAGAGGCATCGTACATATGTTTGTTTTGTGTGTCTATCTTGCTTTGATTGTGTTACTGTAGAAAATAGTCATACTTTGATTAGCAGGGCTTAACTTCTTTAAACAGCAGAAGTAGAAAAAGAAGAGATAAGGAAAGGACCAAGTGTATAAGGCAGCACAGGAGGGGTAGACTGCATAGAAGAGGTCTTTATGATTTCTGTGTTACTTGAGTCCTCATTGTGTGATGAAGGATCTTCTGCCTTGTCATCAGAAAACTGAATAATAAGCTAATGTGACCCAGAAAGTTATTGCTCTCTATCTGCAAAGTACAGGACAGAGTTGCAGTGATGACCTTTCTGGTTGCAGGGTTGGTACGTGAGTATACTTTCCACTTTCTTCCTTCCCCAAAACAAGGTAACTAGCAAATGCTGGTGGAGTGAGTGAAGTTTCTGCCTTCCTTCCAGGTTTTATGTCTGCAGGAGGTGCAAGAGAACCATTACCAGGAGCAGCTGGAACCAGCATTCAAGGAGATGGGTATGTCCTGCTTTTGTGTTTGTACCTCCAGCTCATGGGACTGGCCCAGCATTGCTTCCCACTTATCGTCTTCAGAGCGCTTGCTGTGGAGAGAGCTCTTCCTGTTTGTCGGGTGGGTGCTAGCTCTGCTTCTGTACTGTCTGCCTAGACCCATACGCTTTCTTTTGTAACTGATCTTTCTCAGAATTGACTGATCAGAGTAGCAAAATTGAGAGGGTCCTAGGAGGACAAGGAGAGAAAATACCCTCAGTGATAAGTGATAAACTGTGATTATTGGCACAGAATAGGGTATAGTGCTGTACCCAGATGTAGTAGGAACCTCTTCTGCTACACAGACTTGCTGAACTCCTCAGCTGATGTGGGGATCCTGAGGTAGTGACTAGATAAACCTTTAAATAGGTGATGGTTTCTTTTCAGGCTTTGCATGCTTCTATAAACGAAGAACCGGGACGAAGACAGATGGCTGTGCTGTGTGCTATAAGCACAGCAGGTTCCAGCTGATCAACCACAGCCCCATAGAATACTTCCGTCCTGGCCTGGAGGTCCTCAATCGGGATAATGTGGGCTTGGTGCTGCTGCTGCAGCCTCTGCTCCCAGAGGGCCTGGATCTGAAGACAGTCAGTCCTTTGTGTGTGGCCAACACTCATGTGTTGTTCAATCCCCGGCGGGGAGATATCAAACTGGCCCAGATGGCCCTGCTTCTAGCAGAGATCGACAAGATTGCTAAAACTACTGAAGGCAGCTACTATCCTGTCATCTTGTGTGGAGACCTGAATTCTGTACCTGATTCTCCACTCTACAAATTCATCCGGAATGGTGAACTTTCCTACCATGGGATGCCAGCCTGGAAGGTAGGTGCCAGCCGGAACTGGGATGGGGTAGCTCTTTATTGCATGCTGCTAGAGAAATGCATGGCTGCATGCTTTATCTCATGAGGAAATAGTTTGAATATTGAATGCAGCAGTCTTCTCCAATGCCTTCAGCACTTTTGGGGAAAGAAGTGGACAAATGTGTACGTATTGTTTCCACAACTGCTCTTTTGGTTTCTTTTGAGGCAGACCAGTGATAATAGACCACTTAATTTCAGGTTGTGGCTCCCCTTTTGCTATGAGATTTCAGTGCCTAGGTGACTGGAAGCATAGGGAAACAGAAGTCAACAGAGACTTACTGGAATTTTACGTGCATATTTGATCTGAAAAGTTAGAAATGGGAACCTATGCTGGAGTCTTGTGTGGTTACCTGTTACTGTATGTCTATGATCAAATCCACCCAAGGGTTTTGAGGGAGCTGGCAGAGGTGCTCACCAAGCCTCTTTCAATTATTATCAGCAGTCCTGGCTAGCTGGGGAGGTCCCAGTTGACTGGAAAGTTGGCAAATATGACACCCTGAAGGAGAATCTGGGGAGTTACAGGCCTGTCTATCTGACCTTTGTGCCAGGGAAGATTGTGGAGCAGATCATCCTGAGTGCCATCACACAGCACATGCAGGACAACCAGATGATCAGGCCCAGTCAGCATGGATTTATGAAAAGCAGGTCCTGCTTGACTAAACCTGATCTTCTATGACAAGGTGACCTGCTTAGTGAATGAAGTAAAGTCTGTAGATGTTGTGTACCTAGACTTTAGTAAAGGCTTTGACACTGTTTCACACAGCATTCTCCTGGAGGAGCTGGCAGCTCATGGCCTGGACGGGTGTCCTCTTGGCTGGGTAGAGAACTGACTGGTTGGCCGTGCTCAAAGAGTTGTGGTGAATGGAACCAAATCCAGTTGGTGGCTGGTCACGAATGGTGTTCCCCAGGGCTCAGTATCGGGGCCAGTTCTGTTTAATCTCTTTATCAGTGATCTGGATGAGGGGATCGAGTGCACCCTTAGTAAGTTTGCAGATGACACCAAATTGGGTGGGAGTGTTGATCTTCTGCAGGGTAGGATGGCCATACAGAGGGATCTGGACCAGATGGATCATTGGACTGAGGCCATTCAGCCTTCAAAGGGCTGAATGTAATTTTAGGACTGTATAGATTTACAGTTTACTGGCACTAAACCAGTTTAAACGGTTGGACTTAATGATCTTGAGGATCTCTTCCAACCAAAATGATTCTAAATACATAATTGGCTTTCAAGCTAAATCATCAGTTCAGTAATAGATGCCTGCAAAGAATCTTGGTCAGGTAACTTTTAGCTAATTGTGTCTGTCTCCCACAGCTGAAGGTTTATTATGTCAGCACCACACTCTGAATAGCTTAATTCATGCCTTTCTATGAGTGCGTTCTTGGCAAGTGTATATATGTCCATTGTCTGTGGCTTGCAAAAGTTCTGTTCTGTGTTGCTGATGTTTCCTCTCCTGTTTGTGGCCCCTTTGCAGGTGTCTGGTCAGGAAGACTTTTCCCAACAGTTACATTCACGGAAGCTGCAGTCCCCACTGTTGCCGAGCTCACTGAGTATAACAGACAACTGCCAATATGTCACCCTGTGCCAGCCAAAGAAACTAGGTGAGCTCTGGTGTGCACTGACAACATGAGTTTGCTGAGGATGGGCAATTTGTGGGCCTTGCTGTCTCTCTGAGTAGCTTGAGCATGTGTTGCATGATGCACTCAGCAAAAATTCCCTTCTGTTTCCTTAGTAAATGAATTAAATTTGTTTTTTTAGAGTCTGTTGCTGTAGCCCAGTTTCTGCCATTTTCTTTCTCTAGTCAGGAGCTGAGTGTTCACCTACCAGTAACCACTGCCCTCTGTATCTCTTTCATATTCCCAGACTCAGCTTTTGTGCAGTTGTAAACCTTTTTCCGTAGGCACAGCTTGCAGCTGCAGGTGTTTGTGGGAGCGGTTTTGGGCAGTATTTGCACACCACTATTAAAAAAATTGTTCCTAAGAGCACTGTTACAATCATGGCTGTTTTTTACTGTTCTTAGAGCGGATTAAAAAAAATTGAAGCGGTCCACATTAAATAGCTTTTGCTGGAATCTTGAACATAGAACTTGTATTCAACCGGATCTCCAGAATTTTTTTTTCTTTTTGGCAGACATTTCCTTGAGTTACACACTAGCTGATCTGCTTAGAAGTCCCTTGAGCTTGTGGTGTCTCAGAGGCAACATTCTTAATTTGTTTCATCAAGGTGCTGACCATGACTGTTGCATTAGCTAAAGGGGTAGCAGTAACTGTGTTCTGTTCTGCTACATTTACACGTGTTCTGTTCTACATGTAGGTTATTAAGTGATTCCAATCCTCATGGTATCAGACTACTTGGACACAAAAACCTCCCTCATACTGAAGAGGTCTGAAGATCTAAAGATTATGCAGATGTTCCCTATAGATGTGACTTTGCTGCGGTTATTTTTATCTTTTAACTTGTATTTTTCTCTGCAGGCAGACGTAAATACAGCCGGAACTTTCTGCTCCAGTTTCATTTTTGTGATGTTGCCTGTGAACGACCACCACACCTGGTCCTCTTGGAAGGAGTGACAGATGCTAAACCAGGTATTAAGGGGAGATTTTTCAGCTTGTTACTCTCCTAGCTGAATTTGGTGAAAATGCGAGGTGGAGGTAATACCTGGTGAGAAAAGGGGAAGTCAGAAGGGTGTCTTCTATGGCTGTGTGATTACTAATGGATTCCATGAGAGCTCAGAGGAGTACAGTCTTATCACCCTCATACATGCGGACGGTATTTCTTGAGATGGACTGTGATTCAGCTTCTTTTGAAGTCTTATAAAGGTTTTTTTGGAGTTTCTTATAAAGTGAAATATATATATATATGTGTGTACATTTTTTTTTTTCTCCTTCAAGATTTTTGGTGAGGGAGGACAAACCGGAAGACTGTAATGTCACAATGGCCACAACATAAATGTCTCTGGATGCTGGTACCCAGTAGACACTGCGTCACCACTGGGCCTCGTGGCATGGCTGGTTCTGCTCTCTCCATTTATTTTCTGCCTTTCTAGACAACCTTTGAGTAAGCTGTAGGCTAAGGCAAATGAACTTGATTTGAGAGCAAAGGTTGAAGTACCCTGAGCTTTGATAATAAACGCCTTAAGGGCATGTTCTTACCAGGACAGAATATGACTTCTCAGGTGTTTGCTCTGGTCTGCTCTTAGGATGTTCCTGTTAGTCTTAGAGCTGGAGTTTCCTTTGAATATTTTTCTTTAAGGTGCCTGTGACTGGAAGCTATCTGCTCTTCTTGGGCAAAAAGATGCGTTTGGTCTCAAGAGAAGCTTCTCAGACTGGGGATGAGCAGCCTTTTCCAGGATCTGTGTAAGTCTGGCTGGAATCTCTTTGCTCCTTTGCAGACCGCCCTGCACACTGGCCCAAGCCTGCTGTCATGGTGAAAGACCCTGATCCCCAGCCATTCGTCCCAAGGTAATTTGGTGCATCTTCAGTGGCCCCACTCTTTGAGCCCAGTTTCATTTTCCTGAGCACTGAAAATCTGGCTGAAAGTAAACGCTAAAATGAATATGAGGTTGGTGGAGAGCAAGGGGTGCTGTCTGGAAGAGCCAGACCTACCCAGGGTTGTCCCAGCAGCTGAGCGCTGCTCTGTCAGTGTTGTAAGGTTGACAGTGAAGGACACAGACAGGTACTGGAGGCAAAGGAAGTCCATAGTCTTTGGTGTAAGTGGAGTGAATAATTCTGAAAGACTGTTTTTTATGTGTTCACAAAATAAAAATAATTTAGCCAGTTGCATCAGCAAGGGAACATCCAACTTAAACTGTGAGTGTGGTGCTGAACACTGCATTGTTCTCTTTCCTTCCTTGGTAAATGATGGCTGTTCATGTGCAGGTCTTCAGGCATTATCCAGCATGGCCTCAACCTGACCTCCGTCTACAGCCACTTCCTGCCACAGAGGGGACGCCCAGAGGTCACAACAATGCCCATGGGCCTTGGAGCCACTGTTGATTATATCTTCTACTCAGCAGAGCCTGTGGAGAATAGGAACAGAGGGGGTGAGTGTGACAGTGTGGGGCTTATCCCTGTGATGTTGGGAGAGGGCTGTGAGGCATGTCAGTATGCAGCTCGGTGTTGGGCAGTGCATTTCATTAAGTTGGGGTGGATCTACAGGGCGTGACTTCGGCTGAAATGATGCACAAAGTGGAAGCAACATTTGCTCAGGTATCATGAGAAGACGCTTAATCTTTGCTGTAGAAAAACTGAAGCTGCTCAGCTTAGGTTCATGTAGACTTTTGAGGAAGCTGGAACAGAATGGATGCTGTTCTTCTGTATAATTATCTTACCTGTGCTGTTGGTAACAGGCAGTGTTGGGTCCAAAGTTCAAGGCTTGGACTTCTGGTCTGATTGAGACCACACACTGACCTTAGGATGTGGTGAATGTGGTTACAGTGGCACCACCTCTTTGCTCCCTGAAACATGAGATACATTGATGAAAGACTGCCTGTAAATGCATCCAGGAACTGTCTCTGACCTGGTTTGGATCATGTCAGAATCAGTTTTGGGAAGGAGATTAGGAATGAAGAGATGAATTCTTCTTCCTCAGAGAATCTGAAGCTATTGCTGGGACTTAGTACCATGAATGGAACTACCAATTTAAGCAACTGCCTGATCAATTTAGTGTATACTCTATTCCTGTGCCTGCAAGTATATGAAAACATTGAACAGCAGTATTATAGGATGCTCACTGCTTTCACGTCTAGGCTCAAAGGTGCGTGCAGTGTTTGTGCAGGCACTCTTCATTCATCAGGAAAACAACAGGAAAGCATTGACAAGCATCCTCCTGTAACTGTAAAGAGTTAATATACAGCACCAGTCTCTGGCTGATGTTTCCATTTTCTTTGTCAGGTCGCAGGCTGTACCGGGATGGAGCCCTGAAGCTGCTTGGCCGCCTTTCCCTTCTGTCTGAAGATGTTCTGTTGATGGCAAATGGCTTACCAAATCCTTTTTGTTCATCTGATCATCTCTGCCTGCTTGCTAGCTTTGGCTTGGAGATCTCCACCCTCACAGAGAGTTAGTGTTGGTACCCTTTCCCTAGAGAAAAGCTGTTCTGAATACAGCAGATGAGGCTCTGGATTGTACCACCTGCTTGCAAGAAAACTCATTTCCTTGCCATGCCCTAAAAGTCCTTTTCTCCCCTCATACCCTCACAAAAAGCAGGGATGGGACAGTTGGAGTGCTTTTTGCGTTGGTATTTTGTGGGTTTCTGCAAAGCTGAGCTGTGTTCCCAGTGGGCTTCCAGTTGTATTCGAGCATTGCCATCTCTAAAAGGGATCCTTGTTCCACTGCTTTGTTCAGCAGATGTTTTAGTGTTGCAGGAACCAGCATGACTCCCATGTTTGTTTGTCTCTATATGAGATCTTCAAGGAGCTGGAAAAGAGCGGACAACGCTGCCTACTTCTGACTAGTTAATTGCCACCAAGGAGCGGTGGATGTACACGCCAGTGTTCTCTCACACCAGAACAATGGTTGGTTTAATTTGTCGGTGATAGTTTATGTATGAAGTATAGTCCTTTTAGGACTAGTTGTTGTGTTGCCTTTGAGAGTGTTGGCTCTGCTGTTTGGGAACGGCTTTTACTTTGTAATGTGTAAGGACTGCCTTGCTGCAGAAATGTTTGTGTAGTAGAGCAGTTTCTACAAGAAGCTGCCTGCTGTAACTAGTGGACCAGGGAATGGGATTGTCAGGAGTAGAGCCAGGGGTTCTGCAGAGCCACCCGCAGGAGCTCTAGAACTGCAGCAAAAGCTTAGAAGCCTTGGGGAAGGCACTCTTCCTTTTTAACAGTCTCAGAACATTACATAGTTTGGCACATGTAGGAAAAATACTTACAGTCCTCCCAGTGAATATCAGGTGGAAAAAGTTGTCCTGTAAGGCATGACAGCCCCAGGACTGTATAGGTCTGGGAGGTCCCAAAAGCAAGATGAAAATGGAAGGCATGTGAGAGGCAGCAGAGCCATCAGATGGAAGAACTGATACTTGTCACTTGCCCTGTTCTTTCTCTGTGCCCTCCCTATTGCATTCAGCCTAGCAGGGGTCAGATAGCCAACCTGTAGCATCTTGCTGCGCCAGACTGAAGTTGGTGCTACTGCCTTCTTCTGGAGCCAGCCCTGTTCTTGTAGGTAGAACTTGTACTGACTCCTGTCTCTGGGCAGGTGTTGGGACAGAGAGGACGGCTGTGTAGCATGGAGCCGGCTTGTCAGTCGCTTGGGTCCCAGTGTACCTTGGGTGTCCTATCAATGTACTTTTGTCAGCAGTGGCTTGGCCTGTACAAAAACAATAGAACTATGCCTGTTCCTAGGACAGATTCCCCAGTTCAGCCTGACATTTGGTGCTTGTTTTTTCCCTGAGAGATGAAAACAATATTGGTGGAAACATTATCAATCTTCTGTTTACAAATGAGGCAGGGAAATCTGGTCCCACTTCAGGTTTTTGTGGGAAGATACGAGGAGACTTGAAATATTGTTTTCTCTTCCTGGGTTATATTGGGGGACTTTAATATTTTAAATGTTACTTTCTGTATTGAAAAATAAATTTTTTCTAATATAAGACCCCACAAAGTAACTGCAACACCTTGTGCTCTTAGCAGCTGAACACTCGGAGGACTTGCTCAATGACGCTTTGCTGGCTGGGACCTGAAAGAGGAGAGGACAAATGAGCTACATGTGGTAGTAGTAATGAGGGTTGGAGAGAGGGAAGAAGTGGGCCTAGCTGTTGTCTCCCAGCACATCCCCAGATCTCAGAGGTGGTTTATTTGGCACTGGGCTTGTATTGCAAAATGGTTTGCATTCAGGAGCCCTTCCCCTCCTCCCAAAGAAAGTAAGTACTGCTGGTCTTTTACAGCTCACTTCTGTAAACTCTACAGAAACAAGAGGGGTGTGTGTGGGTTGTGTTCTGTGCCCATATGATTGTGTCGGGACTGCATGTTTCCTTCTTGCCTCTGCCAGATGGTGTGGTATTTGCCTGGTGATGTGTGGATGGCTTTTGCTACCCCATTTGGGATAACATGCAGGAGTCTGTATAAGTGAACGGCAATCTGGGGGTGAATAAGTCTTAAGCTTTGCTTGCTCTTAGTTTCACAGGTAATGGTTCTGGGGTGACACTGGTGTTCGTAAATGGGGAGCGATGCAGAGCTGTGTGTTTCTATGGCTGTGTTTGGCTGACAGTTGCAATAATTTCTCCAAGTACTCTTATTCTGATTTTGTAATTGGTTGTATTTGTAAAGGCAGGGTAGGAAAGGGAAATCACTGAACTGATAGGTTTAGTTTCTGCCAGGCTTGAAAAGAGGTTGCCAAAAAGCAGCCTGGTTGCAAATAACATCCTCCAGCTGGTAACGTTGTAATAGGAAACTTGGAAGACACTAAGGGTTTAAAAACAACCACCCAAAAGCAAAACAAAAACCACTGTGACACATAGTGTTGGAACCTACAACTTGGGCAGTTTGCTTTGGTTGTAGTTGCTGGCTGGGTCTGGTGGGCAGTTGATGGGGGTGTGCATGCTTCTGTGAATGCAGCTCTCCTGCTCCACCCATTGCATCAAGCTAATGCTTCCTCTTTCAGTATATGGAATAGTATGGAATGAACTTGGAATGGTTAGGTTGTTGAACACTGGAGGTGGAGTCGTGTGCTGAGAAACCACAGGACAATGCCTGCAAGTCTTCTGATTCTGCCTTCTGAAGGTCAGAAAGCTCCCAGAGGGACCTGGAGCTCCCAAGATCCTGGCTCACACTTGCTTCCTTGGGTGTTCATAGGTGAAACTGTTGTGTTGCGAGTGTCTGCATACAGACACACAGAGACAGAGTTGAGGAGTCAGTCGCTGTGGCTGTTTTGATGAATGTCCCTGAAGTTCTTGTATAGACCACTACAGAGCTGACCTATTTTAGGAAAGAAAAAACCCCCTGTGTTCTAGAGCAATTTGAAGTTAACACCAAATGGATCTGGAGACCTGTGAATGCCTCTGGCTGTGGGCGACTATAGGAGAAGTTTGGAGGTGGGACTGGGGCAAAGAGTCCCTACCACTAAAACAGCAACTGCTATATAGCTGTAGCAAGAAAAGAATGTGTTCTGTGATGCTTAGAGAATAGCTCACAGTGATGTAAGAAGAGGCTGTGATAATGAACAACTTGTGGTGGGAAGCAGAACTAAGATTCCAGATGTAGCTCTTAACACTGTTTCCTGACCTAAATGCATGGCTAGTTGTCATTAGCACAGCTTTCTGATGAACTACAGAGCGGTCTGTAAATGACTGTGAAAGTGGAACAGGAATATCTGTTGTATTCAGAAAGGGAAGGTATCATGGAGGTAGGATCATCTACATCAGTAGTGATGTTGAGCTCAAGGAGACTGGTACTGAGGGAAGGGATGCCAGAGACCGCTGGCAGTGTGGTTACATACCCTGTGACCGGTGTCCTAAGCTGCGGGAGCATGCAGCTGTTGAGGAAAATGTGTATTTGACACAGTATCTTTGCTAGACAACAGCTTACTTTGCATCACAGCTGCTAGTTGGTATTTAATTATGCTATTTAGATAGAAGTTGGACTTCCTTCACTTTCTCAGAGTTTTAAGTTCATCAGTTCAGGAGAATGCCCTTTATAATCAGTTTTCCCAATTACATGGGATGGGAGGAGTGGTAAACAATATGATTGTTCTAGGTTTTTTTCTCAATAAATGAAACTTGGCTGCTGCTTGAGGTCATTCTCCATGCCTTTTTCTTATGAGGTATCTCTCCAGCAGCTGTTTTCCCATGACTGCTATATCCAGCAGCTGTATTTCTTCAGTTAAAAGCTATGGGTGGAGTTCTTTAGGGCTAAGTTTTGTTATAAACTCAATATTTAAATAGCATCAAGATGTAAGACAGTGGTTTCTCTCACCCCTTAACTCTTAAGAGTGGGAAGGATGGGAGCTCTGAAATCAACACTTGGATGGGAATAATTCTTGTTATATGAAACAAAAAAACAAGTTTATCATTAATGCCACCTGTATGCCACCTGTTTTGTGAAGCACAGGAGAACTCTGAAATATACTTAACCTTAAATCCTCTTCACTCAGGAGTCTTGTAAAGGTTCTAAGAACAGTTCAGCATCTCGGAGAGAATCTCTTTTAAGAAGCGATCAAGGTACGTGCACTGCTTCGAATGATATTTGAGAGTGATGTTGGCAAACAGTCTGCAAAGCAGGGTGTCTCTACAGTGCAGTTTCTTCTCCTGTTGCCACCACCTCAGTAATAAACATATATTGGATGTACTGTTAGGAATTTGCAGAGTATCCATGATTCACCCAAATGCAGATTAAGCCTTCTGTGGCTCATCTAAAGGAGCTCAGAAGCCTTAGTGGGACACCATCTCCTTTCCGTAGGCTTCCTGGTGTGCAAGGTAATTGGATTGCTGGCTGCGACCTGCTCCTTACCAGACCGCAGCTGCCTGGCCTTTAGCGTTTTCCACAGCGCTGTCAGGCTGCAATGTGCAGGCTGCATGATCATTGCCATTGAATGGCATTTCAAGGTATATACAGAAAATTAGTTTCTGTAGAGAACACACCTGTTATATGATAACCAAGATGATTGATTTAACAGCTGCCATGCCTAAAGCTCCTTCCTTTTGTCAGCTGTACAAGTTTGGCTTCTGTTGAGGCAGATTATCCTCCAACTTCCACTGAAAATGTTGTTCTAGTCTTGAAACTCTTTTTCCTTTTATTTTTAAATTTATTTATTTCAGACCTAGACTCCACATTCTTGTGCTCTAAGGGAATAGGAATGCTGAGTAGTGGAGCTGAAAGTTTTTTCCTAACTTCGGTTAAACAAACACAGCAGCTTTCAAGGTGCTGAGGTGCCAACTGGGAGAAGGACTGGCATACTGGCATGTGCTACAACAAACGATGCATTTGTTCCATCCAGTCTTTCCCTTCATACATACAAAAAACTTGACTTCAAGCCTTAGCAATGCTATTTAGTGTTTCAGTCTTTTCTTTCTGGATGGAAAGCCTTCTACAGCGGTCCTAAGTTTATTCAGTTATTGTCCACTTTCAGGAGCCGCTTCTGAGTGGGGAGTAAATGAATGCAGTAGTTACTCTAAAGCTAGTTCTCTCTTCCCTTCCTCCTCCTGAGTAAGGCTGGAGGTAGGATGGCAATCATTCTTTGCCAAAATAAAAATATAAACCAAGAAAGCCAGCTCAGCTGACTTCCCTGAAATCTGTAACAGCCTGCTGTCCACAGCATGCCGTGTGCCTTTGCCTTCCATAATCCTGCAGTGAATCCAGCATGAATGGTGCTCTTAAGGCTCAGTCTCCCTCTCATTAATAGATATCCATTTGGTTTTAGGCATGTGAGAGCCTTAAGTTTTGCAGTCTTGGGCTTCTCAGCATAGTAGCTGACTGGGTTATGGGGTGGGGTGGTTTTTATTTTCACTAAGGTCCAAGTAGTATAATCTCTAACTGACCTAAAAACCTATAACAGTGGAAACTATCAGTAGCAGGAGGGAAAGCCTGATCTAAGAGGCAGCAGAAATTCTTATTTTTAATCTCAACTGTGGCCAAGTCACTGTTTTGCCTTTCTCACTTCATTGGCTAGCTAGCAATCACCCTGAGCTATGTATCTATAGGGGATTTAGGAGTTTCCTGCTTTTTAGTAAAATCTGTAAGACATGGGCCAGAGGGTATTTTCAAGCAAGCATCTGAAGTAAAGGTTTATAGAAGTCACAGCATCTTAGTCTTTTTTTGCTAATATTATTAGTCTTTTAAGTATTTAACGGAAGCAAGAAGCCTTCTGCTGCTGAAGTCTGTTGTCAACTCCCAGGTTTGAGCAGAGGCCATGCAGGCTTATGAAGTGGCTACTCTCTTGTCTTTTCATACCACCTGCTAGGTCCTGTGCAAATACTTCCTCTCAGAAGTTGTTAATATAATTAACTTAGCCAAGAGGAACTATAGCATGTGCCATTCTCTTTGGAATAGCAGGTTAGGGGCTGTTTATTCCTCTCCTCTACACACTGCAGGCCTGCCTACATCCTGGCCCTGGTCCCAGCTATTACTCATTTCCCTAGAGAGAAGGGGTATGTTATTCCTGAAAGATGATAGTCTGAATAAAGTTGGATACCCCTTGCTGGGGAAACACAGCTGACTGTCCTTCATTAACCCAGCATTTGTCTTGAGAAGTCTTGGTGAGGTCATTAGTTTAGAAGGCCACTAAACTACAGAGCTTAAGCAGAATTGCTTTTCAGGCTGGTAAGGGAGACTGGATCCTGAAGGGTAGTGCAGTGCAAGCAGAGGCTTGTGTTAACCCTTACTGTATTGTTTCAAAACTGAAATTTCTGTTGCTGCATCCACCGACTTTTTTTTCCCATCCAGCCTGACTGATGGCAGTTCAAGAGGAAACAATGAGTTTTACCCTTTGCTACACAGCCACATACATACTTACTCTCTGGCAGCTGCCTCTGTGTGTACAGACACACGCACCTGTTCAGGTGACTGAAGGAGAATGAGGTTTCTTCCATGTCCACTGTGTTTCAAGTACAGGGCTTCTAAACATAATCTGTGTGATACTATCCCTTAAGGCTGTGCCTTTGACTTCTCAGATAACTTACAGTGGGAAAGTTTAAATTGGAAAGAAAGACAGTACTTTCATCTTGTTTTCTCTGCACAAGCTGAGAGCAGTACAGAGGGAATTTTATTGTTTAAATGTCAAAGGAAACAGGAGGAAGTATCAATGTGAGGGCTATGGGAAGTGCAGTAGGAACTAAATCTAAGTACAAGTTCTGTGTTGGCTACATAAGAACACAGAACAACACTGATTAATTACAAAAAGACACATGTGATATTGTTCTTAAAGAAAGAAACCTTCAATTTCTTAGTGCTGAGCTGTACCAGTGCTAAAGATGTAAATGATTTTGGAGCACCCTATCAGTGCTACAGTAGAATACTGATGTATATGGAAGGGGACCACTCTGGTCCCACTAGCACCATCGCAACCCTGACCTGGAGGAAATCTCTGCTCTGCAGAGATTATGGGGGATTCAGTAGCCTTCTGAGCCTAAGATGAGTTGCTCTTGAGCAAAGGGGGCCAGGGCACCACTGAAGGAAAGTGGTCGTGACACAAGTAAACACCTGCTCAGAAACCAGACAAAAATATTACATTCTGTAAGGAATTCAGCTTGGCTGTAGAGGGACCAAATCCACCGTGCTCTGGCAGAGAAAACACCAAGCCAGAATAGCACTTGCTTTCTTAGGTTAACTTATAAATCTATAATGCAGGTCTCGGTGTTGACAGGACAACAGTACAAGACCACTGGAACAGGCGGCGTTATTTCAGCTGGACTTGCATGCACAGTTCGCATGGGACACAGGGCACCTCCTGCTTATATCTAGTGCCTGATCATCAGGACCACTTGAAATACTTCACTTAGAAGCAACAAGTGGCTAAAGCAAGCACCTGAAGTGATTAATCCAAGCCAGTGGAGCAAGGTTAAACCCATCTAATCCAGACTGTTGCCCTCTGGCACCAGGAGCATTCTTCTGTTCATTATGGTTTCTTAAACTCTGCAATTTTAAGGACAGTCATGTTTCAGTCTATACACCACCACATGTGAGCCTGCCTTAAGGGGCAGACATCTGATTAAGGCTTTCACCTGAAATACTTAAAAAAAAAAATTCTTCACGTTAAACAAATCTGATAACGGTAATACAGCTACTGCATGAACAGAAACTATGTTTCAGCCACTGTTCTGGAGATGTTTATTCTGGTATATCCAGCCATACTACATACTGACTCATACAGTGGCACACAGGTAAAATAGTCAACTGAAAAAAAAGCACTCCACTCCCAGCTAAAACACTTGCTAACATACCTTAAGTTCCTAAAAACTCATTAAGCTCACCATATCAGAGTTAAAAAAGGCTAGTGTGTCACAGACTGCTGGACTCCCAATCCCACTCTTTAGCATATGAAATATATATCAGTGACACAAGAGCAGAAAGTTTTGCTCACTAATCCATTCATCCATTTAAAAAAATGCAGTTGGCCAGGTACCAAGGGACTTGTCTACATAAAAGTATAAAGAGGAATTCTTATTTCAAGATTTGCATTACATTTAAAATAGTTTTGCTAATAGCAGGTCAGCATTTGCTCAAGTCTTTCAAAGCCCACTCAGACTTCACATACAGCATAGGCGGTGTCTCTCCATTCCTAGTGTATGGATGCAGTTTCCTTCCACAGAGTTCAGAAGGACTCGCACTGCAGCACAGACACCAAATGGGACCTACTGAACAGTGAAATTTACACCTCAGAGCTACATGAATGATCATATTAATATTTAACATTAAATAATTAATAGGACTCCTCGAGATCCTTCTTTTTTGTTCTGCAGGCACTAAGAAGTATGAGTTACAGTCCAGTTCCTTATTTTCATTCCTTCTCTGTAGCTCTTAAGGCTGCAGAAGTGAAAAAACCTCACATCCAGCCTTTTTTCCCTGTATGGTTAAAGGCAGACAGACCAGAAGCCAGAGCAGGGGGATGAGGGAGGAAAGAAGTGGAAGTGCAAAAGTTCATCTTTCATTGTACCCTCATGTTTCACACAGCATAAGACTGGGTTGCACTAATCCTCAGTGTCACAGGGACATGTTGTCTTGTTTGTTAGCAAGGAAGCTAAGCTTTGTGTTGAAGTGATTCATCTTGTTACAAAGATGGGGAGAGTAAGAGCAAGAAAAGGAGAATTGTTTGGTCATTTTCCAGTTTCTTGCACCATCTGCTAAACTGGAGATACAGAAAGAGTAAGGGGCAGGAATTCTACCACACAGAAGGCTTGAAATAGTAACCCTAGGAGAGGGCTCATATCTGTTCCTGTGTCCATCTTGAGAAGTCATCAACTTTAGATACAGAAGAAGAATTAAATGCTTCCTAATATACATAATTGTGCAACTAAATCTTGAAAGGGATATTCTTGTCTGGCTACAACTGTGGATTAAGAGACCTTGAACTTTACCTGTCATTCATTCTTTAAACATCCACTTCCTTTGATTTTCTAAGCTATTTGCCTTGCTCACATCCTGCAGGAAAGCACTTAATTACTAGGTCAAACAAAGGATTTTGTTTTAAGCCATACTGCCCTGGTGATCTAACACTGCTGAGCATCCCTTTTGCCTTGCTCTCAGGCATCATCAGCTTGCAGCTGACTCCTCACTTGCCCCATTTGTTTTGAAGTCTTCCTCTCACCAACACACTTCCCCTCCTTTCCACCTAAAAAGGCTCAAGTCTGTCCAGCTATTTAATGTGCTCTGTATGAAGCTACTAATTATTCTCAAGAGCTTTCCAGTTACTCTGAATTAACCAGCCAACCAAAATCATGGCAAGGATGCATCCTAGTTTTATCTAAGTGGCTTTTACATTTTTTTCTGGATTTCATCCACTTTAATAAAACCTGACGTTCAGTCTTCCTTGCTGACTGCTGCTTGTATTTATCCCATGATTCACAGTGTCACCTGAACTTTCAGTCCGCTGCATAGGAAACATTATGCAAAGGCAGTTTGTGGCTTCCAGGTAACCCATATTATTTACAGGTAACGTACCTTTGCAGCTAACATCACTGTTAGCATCTAGACACTAAATATGTTAATTTACAGCCACACAAAACTGACTAGAGGACACACTGACATGGGTGCTTGGCTCGCTCCAGCTGTCTAATTTCAAATTGTTGTGTGTAGTTGGAGTGCAAGGGAGGGGACAGGTATTGTGCTGCACTCTGGAAACTGGCATCCTCTTCTGGATTAACTTTATTTTGGATCAGCAGCAAGTTCTACCACATCCCTGTGGATTGTCCTCCTGGTCATACAGCATAGCAGAAAAGTACAGGCTACAAAGAGAGCTTGGAAGGACAGACTGCAGTGGATGGATATAGTGCCTTGCAAGTTACATCACAGTTAAGGATGTACAATTAGGAACTTGTAAGGCCAGAGTTAAATCGCTTGTGGGTGGTACTTCAAGGATTAACACTGCTTTAACTCAACAGAGAGCTGATTTGTTTAGGGATAAGAATCCATTCTCTGCCACCAAAATAGCACTGCTTATGTGAGGGTGTGGCAAAGCAAAACTGCAACAAAAACCTGGTAGAACTAAGCTCTATCATGTTTTTAACAAGGTCACAGGAAAGAATAAGCTCAGTTCTAACAAAATTAAATGTGTAGTCTTTCAGAAAGTTTAGTTCCTCGTCTGTGCTGCGATAAAACGAGACTCGGTTTCTCTTAAGTATACTCACACTCCCAAGCTCAGTTTTTGCATCCCCCTAGATCAGAGGTGTCAAACTCATTTTCACCTGGGGGAAGGGGGGGCGCACATCAGCCTCACGGTTGCCTTCAAAGGGCCGGATGTAATCTTGCCCTTTGAAGGCAACCGCGAGGCTGACGTGGCACCCCCGCTGAAAATGAGTTTGACACTGCTGCCCTAGATGCACACACCAGATCACTTCAAGGCCATGCTGTTATGACTTCAGGCAACCCCATTGTTTCCAGGCCCTAGGCTTCAAAGAGAGCTCTGACAACACTCCAGATTTCTGACAAGCGCTACACTGCTTAATCAGTAATACAACACTCCCCTGAAAAGAAGTGTAGGAAGAGTCAAAGCTGTAAGCAGGCAGAAAGGCCCAGCCCTTTGGGGTAGGCTGCCATAAGTGGACCTGTTAAATACTGCAGCTATCCAGAGAGCCAGAACACAAGCACAGCCCTGGACTGGGGTGGAGAACTACCTTCTGGCAGCTCCAGGCTGAGCTGTCAGGAAAGTGGCAGCAGTGTCCTTGAGCAGGGCTTTCCACCAACAGGTGTCTGTAACTCTAACACTACCGTGAGGAAGGGGCAAGACCCTTGTGGAAAGGAGAAATGCTTGTAAAACCTGTTCACATAACTAAATCCTTCTTTAACTATTTAGTCTTAAAACTCATACCTCAGTGGCTGAAGTGCCTTCTGCAAGCTTTCACAGTAGCAGTCACTAGAAGTTAATAGAGAGAAGGCTTATACGCAGATGACTCAAAGTTCAGGCTTTCCACCAGCCCGTCTCCACTGCTGGGATGACAGAGGTTCCTGTGCCTGTTTTCATATGGTAATGGCGCGGGCATATCCTGACGCACTCAACCACAAAAGGACTTACAGCAACAGCTCACCAGCATTGCAGTGGGTAAAGAGGATCATCATCCCACTGTCTACCCCCTCATAGACAATGAAATGCTTTGAAATAGGCAGGACTAAACACAAAGGATGTGGTTTCTCCAGATGAGAAGCCCATGTATGATCAATAAATCAGGCTGAGCAAATTCAGCCCTGTCTCTCACAAGAGCAATGCTAAACAAAGTGTTCGTAATAACAAAATGAGAAGTTTTTGCACAAGATTTGGGGGCCATCCCATTGCAGCATCATTTCCCCCTCAGCCCTGCAGGCCTCGCATAGGTTGAAGACTTCTATGCAGGCAGGGAAGAAGTACTGTTGACAAGATGCTTCATCTACTTGCTGTCAACACAACAAAATTGATAGCAAGTTGGCTGACCCCACTCACTTCATATTCTTCCTGCAGCAAACTCCCACCAGCGTACAGACGTTTTTTTATTTTTTTAAAAATACTTCTTTCAGTGAATTAAGATGGACACCTCTCCCAGAAACAGGCAGGTGAATCCTCTGGGACCCATGAGATCCAGCTCTGGGACTGGCCCACTAGGAAGTACCTGGGAAGACCAGTACTCTGTTCCACTCCCCTGTCCCCTTTGTCAGAATCACTGCAGGTGGATCCAGGTCCCAGTTGTGGCCAGCAAGATGTTTGTGGAGCCAGGCACACAAGGCACAGCTCTCTTCACACCCGGATCTGGTACCCATTGAGGTCTGGCATGGCTTTGGAATCGGCAGGCTTCTTCTCACCAGATGGCCTGTGAGCAAAGAGGGTAAGAGCTATTCAGAAACTGTTTTTTTCAGTCAGGAGATGCTGCACAGGAAAAGGTACTGGGAAGCTTCAGACATCCTACACTATTGAGGGCAGGATTATTCTGCAACCTCCAGTAACTCTTCCAGCCATCTCCACAGAAGAGAATGCAGGTGAGGAAGAGTAGGAAGTCCAATCTGGTACCCCAGATCAGTTTCAGGAAAACAATCTCACTGACAGCACTGTAATTTTTGGAAACTCTTTGGGGCAAAGGTCTGTGAAACACCAGAGCTCAGAGCCCTGCATAAGGTTAAATATCAGCTAGCAAAGTCACTGTATATTTGATTTGCCTTCCACCTCCCTGCCAAAATTAAAAAACAAAACCCCCACCCAATCAAAAAAACATCAAAAAAACCCAAGCCCCCCTCCCCCCCAGACAAAAACCCAAACCAAAAAACAGCTGTGCCCCCACTCCCCAAGTGATGATAAACTCACAAAGGCACAGAATAGGGAAGAATTCTGCTGCAGGTCAGAGAAATATCCCCCGTTATAAAGAACCCCAGTAAGACATCAAAAGGAGCCAAAACCAGACAGCAAGATGGAGTCTGTCAGTAAAACAGTTATGCTGTAGATAGGTCTCCTGCCCAGGAGCCCCACTCACCGTCGGTCCCCACGGCTGTTGCGCCGATGGGGGCTGGCCTGACCTCTTTGTGGGGAGGAGACATCTTTCTTTCTGTCCTTGGTGGGAGATGGTGGCCCGGTTCCTTTGCCAATCTACCAAAACAAAGTAAGAGCAATGTGAACAGAAGTAGTAACCAGAAAACACAAAGCCTAACAACAATGAATACATGGGAATAAAAGACAAAAAGGCAAGTGCATCAAAAATGCAGAAGCCAGAAAAAAACAAGCTACAGTGACAGCTATGGCTCCAAAGACTGTATATAGGCTAAGATGATCAGAACTGCAGTGCTGCATGAGCGTCCATTTGGGGACCAGCCTGTATACAAAGGAAAAGAGCCCCCAGCCTCCAATTCACCCTCTACTCCACCACCACCTAGGAGAGCCTCCTGCCACTTCACTCCCCCAGCACACCATCAGCCAGACAGACAGCAGATGCAGCAGCAAACTACTTCTCCATCCTTGCTGCTTACCTTCAGCCTCATATCACGGGCATGTCTCTCAAGCTCTTTGCGGAAGTCTTCCCGGGTCAGCTTGTCTAGATCCAGGATGGAGTGCTTCCACTCAATCTGCTCCACACTGTGTGGGTCATGGGACACACAGTGGCCCAGCTTCACCTTTTTGAGAGTGTGCCAGCAGCGGCGATATGCCTCCTCGAAGTCAAAGATGAGTTCGCTCAGTGTGCGGAAGACGGGTGCTTTGTACATGAGCTCCTCACGTCGACTGATGCCCAGTGCCCCATAGCGGCCTCCAAAGTTCACCCCCAGTACAATGTGTCGGAAGTAGTTCCCTGAGAAGTGGGTTTTGAAGCTGATGGGGAAACGATCCAGCGTGGTCATGTTGTTGGTGAGGTAACTGACAGCAGCTGCTATTCAGGAAACAACCAGTGATACCATTTTCTTGGTAAGATACTTCCTGCTCCAAACCATCCCAGCATGCTCAGCAGATTTACCACTGATTCACACATCACGTAAGCAGGATTTGTTCTCCAGGTCAAGAGTCCAGCTCATTGCAAGCTGCCCTACTTTCATCAGTGTCATGGGGAAACCAGACTTGGCCTCTTCAACAAGACAGTCAACAAAGATAAGTTAAATTGCTGGCAGTTTTGTGATGCAGAAATTGAAACACTGACACCTCAAGTGCGCTATATTCCCTAGCTCCCAAACTGTAATGCTGTAGCATTACTCTTCAGTTTGTTTTGATCTGTTTTACTAGCTACTGTTTCACACACAAACCAAGGAATGTTGAGGACAAAATACTCATCAGACAACCCTTCTGAACCATTCACTTGCCATCTCTGCCCCTCCAGGTGGCTTTGCCATGTGTGTCAAGAATTTGCAGCCTGAATGACACAGACTAAGCCTGGAATATAACTAGGAAATAATGTGTGCTTAAAGATAACACAGAGTTTTTTGTGGAGAACCGGGGAGGCAAAACAGTGAAATATTAGCAGCAGCCTCAAAGCATCATAAGAGAGCAGAGGAGAAAACACAAGGATGGGCAGACATGCACAATCCCAAGAAGAAAGGATACATTCCCAGGATCACAGCTTCCAGGCATTTTATTGGCAGGGCCTCTTTGGTCATTTCTTTGGCCAGGTCCATCAGCCTGCACAGTGGGACAAGGGAAAGACAAGGACAGTTAGAGGGCTTGTGCTATGCAAGTACGGCCAGTTCAGCCTTGTTGCACTGTATATGTAAGGTAGGTTTCCAGGAGAGAAGGTGGCCCACTGAGGACAGGGAACAGAAGAATATACGTTCTTTAGGAAAATACTGAATCCAAGCCAGGTCTCTACCACATGCTGTTGCTGCTTACAAGGAGCTCCCTTCAGTGAGTTACAGCCAAGCTGCCTGCTTGGCCAATTTCTGTTCTCAGGGAGACTACAGCACTTGGCTTAGCGAGGTCTGGATGGACACTGGTGTGACCTCCAGCAGAAGCCTCAGAAGACCAAAAGCCAGCAGTGTTTGCCTCACAAGGCTCAGTGAGGATTTCACAAGGACAGTGAAGCCCTCTTTGGAACCAACCCTGCTCTCCATTCAACAAATACTGCGGAGGAGACATTGCACTCATTACACCACAAGACATGTGGGGTCACATCAGTCTATGGACTAGACTGACAGTAAGAAGCCAGTCTTGAAAGACTGTCAGAATGCTGGCTGAGACAGTCCATGAATGTGAGGTGCTTATCTCCAGGAACTTACGGGGCATGGCTCTTTGCAAAATCTGGAGTTAGGAAAATCCTCCTTCTCCTTCAAAGTATGAGACACCAAAAACTTAGTGAGCCTAGATTTTGCAAAGACACTCACAGGAACTATGAAGTTAGACCTGTAAAGATACTTGGCTTTTATGAAACTTGTTTAGGGCAGGACCTAGTTTCAGAATCCATCAGAAGTTCATGTAGTTATATTCCAATTAAAAGCAGGCACAATCTGTACATCTGTACATCTTCGAAATACATTGATGTTATTTTACTAGATTTACTGATCCATGACCACAAAACCTCTTGTCATTGAGAAAAGGCAGACACAGCTCTGCCCAGCTGTGCCTTAGGCAACAGACAATAAAGGATGGAGCTGCAGTACTTGAAAGCCCTGAGTGCCACCTAAACCTTAGCCATGGGGTGGCAGAAAAAGCAGTAGGTGTAGCAAGGCCCAAACATCTTAAAGCAAGGATTAAATGCTGTAGAGATTGCCAGCACTTACCCAGTCAGAGGTCTGCTCTTCTTAATCTCAAAGAATTGTGTCCCAGTGTGATTGTACCTGGAGGCAAAAAGTTAAGGGCTTGGCACCTTGGAAATTAGAATTTGAAGAAAACCTGTTTGAGGAACTTTCACGTTACTTACTATTCTCACAGCAAAATCATGATCCCACAAATACAACACCAACGCAAGAAAGTCCCCACCTCCCTCTCCTGCATTTCTCCCTTTTACAGTCCCTCCTTACTTCCACTGCATTTCCTTCTTGTCAATTCTTCTCCTCCCCACACACAGGTTTCCACTCCATTTCCCAAAGGTCCACACTGACAGCACATCCTCTGCTCAGTTTTCCAGCTACCACGGCAGAATAGTTTGACTGATTTCTGCCTACTCCACTCTGCACAGAATGAGTGGAGCATTGAAACATTCACGGTACCTTATTCTAAGACTGACTGAAACCCAATCCAGAGCACAACCACCTTAGATGGGTGAGAGGTGCCCAAAGGTTTGCCTTCTTGCCTTGTTTCAGGGCTGAAGCCAGAGTTAGCTCTGTATCTCATCAGTGAGATTAGGCTATGCTTGTGTGGCACATGCCTGCTGTCCAACACAACGGGGAGGGAGAAATCTCAGTGTCAGGACAAGTCGCACAGGCAGCTCTGCATATAAAGGGGCAGGATACCACAGATGCACAAAAGCAAAGTGGTTGACTGTCCTTAAGACAGGTGCGGAGAAGAGTGTTTGAGCAGGATGACCTGAGAGGCAGTTTTGTTACCACCACAGCTCACCCATGGCTTAACAGTGAGGAGACACAGTTTGAGTCCATTTGAGACCTGGCTGGCAGGGCCTCAGGTATGTATGTTTTTTAAAAAAATGGCACCGTAAAGCCACTGACCTAGAAGGGGCAGTAGTGGGGAAAGGCCCTCAACAACATGCACAATTGTTACATAGAGTGAACTGGATCAGAAGGTAACTTGGGCAGAAAAGAAAAAAAGACAAAAAGCAAGCAGAACAGCAAAACAAACCATCATCCCAAATCCAGCTTCCTGTTTTTAGGGAGCAAGTTTCAGTTCTCCTCCAGCTACCACAAAATGAGGTTTTCTGTTCTTCACAGAATTTGCTTGCTCCTTCCTGGGTTATCACTCCAGTGACTCAGGTAGCAGTAAAGGATACTGAAGCTCCCTGATGTAGCGCTGTACAGCTTCTAGGCGCTCAGGGATGGGGGTGGACGGCTGGAACGCAGGCACACTTGGTATGGGAATCTGAAATAGGGAGCAGAACGTAAATCACTGCTTTCAAACCTCTCCAGCTTCTTGCTGACCTCAGTGGCACATAGCTACAGGGAGCGTGTTCCTCTGAAACTAGCCCCTTTTTGCTGCCCAAAGCAACCACACCAGGAACATTCCTCTGTTCCCACACTTGTAACTAAGAAAGGATTCAGAATGAAGCACCACAACAGAGCTGCAAGAGAAACTGTGTGAAAGGGTCCTGCATTTAGGCAATGTTACATTGGAAGAATTAGATAAAATTAACTGACAAGACTAGGTGTGAGACAGGAAAGCTATCACCTGAGCAAGCTTGGCCTCATTTGAGTATGCAAACTGGAAGGCACAAAACAAAAATAAGAGAAGGAAAAAGAGAGGCAAAAATAGAGAATGAGTTTTCCCAAAGCCACTGAAGTATGAATAGTCCAATAAGCAAGGGTAGAAAGGTCCCTTACTGCCTCCTGGCATATCAGGTAAATTGGCACTGACTAGGCCACAGGCGTGACAGCATCATGACTCCCTCCCCAGCAGGGAGGAGTCCATCGGTGTCTGTTGTTTTGAGTTATATGGTCAGAATGACATCTGAAAGTTCACTGTTCAGACTGCTCTCCCATTCTGAGTTCTCAGCCGTATGGGTCCAGTCAGATTTTCCTCACTGTTTGCTCCAGAGGGGATTACTGCAGCCTTGCCAGCAGCTGAGAAAACGTGTTTAAGGAAAGAGAAGGGTCCTGTCCACAGGATGAATATAATGGAGAAGACAGAAATTCAGTGTGGCTGACAGGCTTGGAGAAACAGCCCAGCATTTTCCCTCTGAAGGGCTTGTGCTTTGCACACACCTGATATCAGACGGCACAGCAGTTCGGTTTTTAGCATTTCAGTTCCTCTTCAGACTTCCCCCAGAGCTGGGCTATCCCCAGCTAAGAAAAAATGAGTCAGAACGAGATCTTCCCTTGGGCCCTCCACTCTGCTGCACACATCTGGCTCTGCTGGCCATGGATTTGTAGCCAGCAGCACTGCTTAGCCACTCATCACCCTCCACATGTATTTCTGCAGCCACTCATTTCCACACCTCCTTCTTCTGCCCTGAGTTGGCACAAGTGACTGGTGGACCAGGTCAGGCACCTGAACCAGCTGAAAGCTGAGCCAGCAAGCAGGGTTAGTTTTCAGTCAGATCAGTTCCCTGTCCCGGTTTGCCACATGGTCGCACTCTGGTTGTGCCTCCACAGCACAGGGGCCAGTGACTGCTTAACTCAAAAAGACGGGCTGTCGCTGCCTCTGGAAACCATAATGTGTTTTTCAGTCTAGCTCCAAATGCCATCATCAAGTAAACACTGACTTAAACTCAACTCTCTATCCATTTTCTCTCCTGTGTTTTGATTTTTATTTTATTTAAAAAAAACCCCACAAAATAGCACCATTTGAGCACTGGTACCCATTTTCCTAGGACCTCATGGAGGTGCCAGTTGCCATCTCCAGTGCTTCATTTCCATGCCCTGCTTGGAGCAAGCAGAGGCACCGGCTGCCTCACGTGCAGGAGACAGCACAGGAACATCAGGAGTGGATGTGAAATTGGGTTTGTTTAACTGCAGCAGGAGCAGGGAGGGCTCCAGAGAGTGGTACAGGGATGGAGCCATCTCTGGAACCACATGAGCTGAGTCAGTTTGGATGCTGTGAGCTGACACACTGAATCATATGAAATCATTTCTAGGCAGAAACAATAAAAGAGGTAACAACCAGGACAGGCTGACTATTTGTATCATTTCTTTGGCAGGGAGTTTCATCCTTTTTGCATGGAGACAGATGAAGGGCATATTGCCAGCACAGACTAATGATTTGGGGTAGTTATTCCTCCCTTTACTAGTACAGGCCCCCTGTCCTGGTTTTGTTAGAAACAAGACAAGTTTCTCTTTTAGTGAATTTTTCTTTCAGTTAAATTCTTCTAAGTAGCTGCACTTTTCTGAAGTTGGATACATGTTTTGGTAGACATAGCAATGGAATGCAAGTTCACTGATAAGGATGCATGTCCTGTAAGTGAGAGGGGCAAGGAGAAGCGAACTGAACAGGTGACTAAAACTGAGGAGCTAAGTATACCATCCCATTCATGTGATACTTAGTGTGGGAGATCAAGAGGGTCTGGTCCCTTTTTCTCTTCTTTGACTAACGCCAACATCTGGGAAGGACCCTGCCTGCTGTCCCTGCAAATCTGAGGCCTAGTGACAGACCCTGCATCCTTGAATCCAATTCCAGTTTGCTGCAGAGTCCAACCCAGGACTTCCGGGTGCTTGCTCTGCTGCTGCTGGAGCAGTGCTGAGCTTTGCCGGGGAATTCAAGATTGGTTTTGTATATTTTGTATTATTTTCTCTATTTTATTAGTAGCATTAGTAAAACATTTTTAACTTTTTTCCAACTTGCAAGTCCTCTCTCTCTTTGCCCTCCTACTGCCTTTCCTTAGTGGAGAGAGAAAGGGTTGGGGGGGGGGGGAGTAGGGGAGGGGGTTAAAGCATCTGCCACAGTTTATTGTCGCCCTGCAATCAAACCTTGACACCCCCTTTCCCTCAAAGGACTGTGCAACACTGAGACAGCGTAATGGCAACCAGTTCAGCAGGGGACTAGTTAATGCAGAAGAGCCTCCTGCATCTCAAGTAATTAAACTGATGAAAGTACATCATGCTCTCTCTCAGATCTGGGCCTGCAGCCCAGGCTGGGCTGCAGTTTCTTTTGCATCAGGTCTACAGCATTTTAATGGGGCAATAGAAGCGGGAGGAGAGGCATAAGGTCCCCATCTCTCAATCCCACACTGACAGGACAGGGGACCCTAATGCTTTGTTCTTAGCCAGCACTGTCCACTGCACATCTCAGAAGGGCTGTAAGTATCAGGCAGTCTGCACAATCCTCCAGAAAGCAGAGAGGAATTACTTGTAACAGAAAAGATAGGAAATCAGCTCTATTTTGCTTTCCCCTTTAGTTATTCTGAGAGCTAGAGAGAGAGCTAGGAAAAGAGCCCAGATTTCCCAGAGCACATACCTCTGCCAGGCTTTGAAGACTAACATGTCCTTGGCCCTTCATCACTAGCATGGAGGTGTTTCATCACCCCTTCTCCTGGATTCACACATCCCAGCAGGCTGGCTGTCTGCATGGGATTGGGAATCTGCTTTTAGAAAGGGGATCCCAAGAACAACAAAGATTTTCCTGTACAAAGTGGGCCATGCTGTACACGAGACCAGGCACATGGGAGCAAGGCATAGACAAAGCTCCACCCTTATCCGTATCACAGAGGTGCTGTTTTGGCCAGCCTAGTTTAGCAACAGTTTATTTTATGGTTCTTATACGTATCCCAGCACCTCCCTAATCCTCATTTTACAAGCAGCATGGGAGCAATACCAATCCCAGTTGTTAGCCTCCCTAAAGAAACTGGGTTTTTTCCACCCCTCTCTGTATGTGAAACCATTAGATGCAACTCTTCCTGTCTTTGCCCTCATAACCACCTCATTTAAAATCCATAATTTCTTAATGAGGCAAGCACACATCACTTTGTATTTCCAGTGTGCACCCATTTGATAGTCCTAGCAGCTCTGAGTAAGGCAATATGTACCCTGCTGCTAGAAAGGAAACAGCCTTCTGGAGGGTAGCACTCTAAAGCCCAAATCAGCCTGATGGAAATGGAGACCAGGGGAAATCTCTGAGCTCTCACAAGCCAGTGAAAGACATGGCCCCAGCAGCTGATCTGTGAACATATTTGTAAAGTCTGATCATAGCCTCCTGCAGTCATCATTTTATGGTATTTAGTTTATGGACAACTCTTTTGAGAGTTATTTCTCCCAATACTGGCTACTTATTGTTCAAGGCCAAACATTTCAGAGTAGGTAAACCACTGTCCAGCTCCCAGCACCTAAAAAGGCCTATTCACCATCCAGCACATGGAGAATACCTGGCTTTTCAAAGGAGCTAGCCCTTCAGAGTATGCTCATTGCCCTAATTCTCATCTGTTGCATCAGCCATTCAAAGAAGCTTGATGGCACCAACAGGGGTGGTGATATAAGCAGCCCTCAAAGATATAAACACATCCCTAGAGAGGAAAATGAGCTAGGGAAACAGAGCCCATCCATCTTTGCTGCTTCCTGCATCCCAGCATCCTCTCAGCTGTATGCCTGGTGAGCTTGGGAATGGGCTCTCAGATTGCAGAGTGCTGAACAAAATTCATAGATTTGGTTCCCAGGGATGCTACCAGATGCCAAAAAAATGGATAGCCCAACTTCACCTGTTATTGCAAGAGCTTGTACCACTTGTGTCCCCAAACTGTAACTCTTTGGCACCAAGACTATAAAGTGGCAACAGTTGAAGTATTTTACATTAATACCAAAACTGGAGACTGAACACTGTATTTCCTTCCTCTCATGCACTGGACTCTTGTTTGTGAACTTCTTTCTTCTATTTCCCTTGCCTCTCCTGGCCCTTTTAGTCAGGAAATTAAGTAGTGTGTGTTCTGATTGATCTGAAACATGTTTCCAGCCTTCACCCAGGCTCAGGACAAAGTCAGAGGAGAGGAAGGAAATCTGAAAAGGAAGGAAAAGCCTAGTGGGTTTAGAATAGGGACTGTAATCAGGATTCAATATTTGTTCTGGTTACTGCCTATAACTTTTCACTGCACAAAGGATGTTCCATCACATGCTTCTCCAGAGTTCCTCATGGAAAGCAGTACGGATTGCCTGTTCACTATATAATAGTATGTTCTTGCATACTTCAAATTACCTTCCCAAGAAGGTAAGTCCTTGCTAAAAAAGCCTGAGCAGAAGAAACTTCATATTTTTGTACTTGGAATTTCTTCTGTTAGCATGATGGGAATGGTCTTACAACCCACCAGCAGAGTGACAGCCAAATGTTTGCAGTCTTTTGTTCACAGGATGCCAATGAAAGGGGGAGATTTTTCTGCTTAGGTGCAACACAGCAACCATCACAAGAACTCACATGCAAATGATTCAGTATGGCACAAGGTTAAGTGAAATGATCACCTGTTCCTCTTTTCATAGAGATCTCTGCAGCAAGGCCAAGAACAAGCTTGGAAATCACGACATCTGACCCTACACCAGCAACAAGCTCCACAAGCGTTTGCCAACTCCTCCTAAAACTCTCGGGCATCACGAGCGCCTTTTCTGACAGACACTTATGTGCAAGAATGACTTTTGGTGTGGGAGATTGTAACCAAAATCTAATTTCTTCTAGAGAAAAACTCACCTCTCCCTGTCTTACCCTCCCACCTCAAGGATCTGGACTCTACTAAAACTAACTCTCCTCATCTCTTCATCATTTATCCCGTCTCTCTCTTCAAATCCATCTCCCTTCCAAGAGGCTCGCACATGAGCCATCTGAAGTGTGTTTTCCAGCAAGGCCTGGGAAGAGGAGGGTACTGCTGTCACTCCAGGGCAGCGCCCGCAGACACCCTCCCGCACTCCGAGTTACAGCTTGGCTTTGCTTCCTGAGAGAGCACCCCCGGGGGACCCCTTTTCCCCAGGGATGTTTCTCGAGGTGGGGAGCCCGGCTTCAATGGGACAGGCGAGCAAGCCCCCCCAGGAGGCTGCCACCCTTTCCCCTTTTCCCTCCGTGCGCCCCGCAGGGGATGGCCCAGCCCGGGCTCACCCCCGGGGAGGGTCCTCACCTTGGGCAGGTCAGCGGCGCCCCGGATCCTCTGCGCCACCCGCTCCCCCTCGGGGTGGATCCTGCCCACATGCCGCCACATCCGCTCCCAGGTGGGCTCGTCCACAGGCAGCCCCCCACGGTTGACGAAGAAGGGGACGCCGCCGTCGCGGAGATCCTCCTCGCCCTCCTCCTCCTGCTGCTCCTCGTCCCGCGCCGCCGCCTCGCCGGACGGGGGGCGCCTGGCGGCGGCCGCGGCTCCGGCCCCGCCGCCCCCCGGCATCGGCATCGCCGCCGCCGCCCGCTCTCAGCGCCCGCCGCCCGCTGCCGGGCCGCCGGGGGCCGCGCCCCGCATGGCCGGCGCACCGGGCACGGGGCGTCACCGCCCCCGCCTCGCCTCCGGAGATAACAAGGCGGAAGGAATTCGGGGAAAAGGGGAGAAAAAGCCCGGGCGGGGCGGCGCCGGGTGCCGCATCAGGCCGCCGCGGCGGGGGAGGCGCCGGCGGCCCAAGCGCTCGCGGCAGTGACGGCGAGCACCGCGCGGGGCGGGCCTGCCGCCGGGGCGCCCCTGCCGCGCCGCCTCCACAGCGCTCCGCGGGGCGGGCGGGGACAGCCGCCCCCCGGCAGATGCCGCACGCGGGGTAACAAAGCCCCCGCGCGGGGCGGGGCGGGGCGGCGCCGCGCTGGGCAGGGCCGGGGCTGGGCCGGGCGCCGCTCCCCTTCGCTCTGCTCCGCCCCGGGCCGGGCGGCGCGGGGTGTCATGGGCCCCTGCTCGCGGCGGACCCCCGCCGCCGTGCCCGGAGCCGCCTTGCCGCTCGCGGGGCGCTGGGCCGGGTGAGGACGCCGCTGGCCGCGGGCGATAAGGCCGGGAGGCGGCTGCAGCCGGGCGATACGGGGGGCGGGGCCGGGGCCACGAGGGGCGGGGCAGCGCAGCGGCCGCTTAACGGTCGCCGTGAGGTGCAGCTCGCGGCTGTGCGCGGGGCCGTTAGTGCGCGGTGTGCGCTGAAGTTTAAGTGCGTGAGGGGGCTGCGGGGCCGGGCGGCCGGAGGGCTCCGGGGAGGTGCTGCCGCCGGGCGGTAAAGCCCCGCTGGAAGCGGGAGCAGGTTTTCACGTGGGGATGACTTTGAGTAGCAGAAGGGCTGGAATAAAATCGCCAAGTAGAAAGTGATTAGAAAGCAATGCGTGGCAAAGAAGGTAATAGACTGCTCCTGTTTTGACTTACCAAGTGGTGCAAAGTGGTCATGAGCTGTACCTGAGCGCCGGGTGGGCTACATGAAGTGGGTCTGTCTCGTTGGAGGGACCACGCAGGGCTCTTCTGCCTGGAAAGGAGCAAAATGCATCTTTATCTGAGGCGTGGGGACACACCACAAGAGAAAGACGGAGCACTTTGTTCTGGCTTCGCCATCTGGTTCTCTGTTGCAGCCCTCCTGTGGTACTGTGCAGCCTGCAGTTGTGATGGGAGCTTCTCCACACTACGCAGGACATGTGGAAGCCTGTTGCTGTGCACTGTGTTCCTGGTACAACAGTTGTGCACTTTTCCGTAAGAGTTGGGCTATGTCTTGCTGTAGGCAGGATTGCTGGCTGTGTTTTCTCCTCACTCTGTAATATCAATCCGTTTTGAAAGCTCTAATATAAAAGTGTTCTGTAATGTAAGCACAGAGTAAAAGAAACGTGTACAAAATAATAGGTCAGCTGCTGAGGCACCTTCTGAAGGGCATCTTGAAATGCTGACATTTAGCACTCCAAACAAAGGGCTGTTGTTTAGCATCAGTGTGGGGAATGAGGGAAATACATCCTAGTTCTGGTTGCCATGGGATCTGATGTATCCTGAGCACTGGCTATAACCTCTTTGGAGTCTGGCAGAGAGTTTCAGAGAGAAATGACGCTTTTCCTGTAATGCTATGTGGACACATGTTCACATGAGAGCATTTCTGAGTGGAAAATATGTGAACACAGTATCTCTGTTGAACTCAACATGGCCCAAATTGCTGGAAGGTTGATTTCCTTTCAGGAAAATTAAGCTAAATGCATGTCTTTGCTTCTGCCTTCCAAACAGATCACCAGCATTGCTTCATGCAATCTACATTGACTTCTGTAATACTTAAACATGTGCTTCTTCACTGAATAAGGATTTTCTCTTGAATGAGGACCTTGAGCAGTGCTGATTTATCACTTCAGTAAGGCTTTTGGTGTTTTTATGGTTGTCTTTGCCTTTTACCTGTGAGCAAGTGGAGATTGGTAGAAGTTGACTCATTACATCTAAAGAGATAGCAAAGCCTGTGGCAGGAATCACTCTACAGCCCCCAAGTAGATGCATTTTGTAAGAAAAGTTCGTGCCATTCCGTGTCCTTGGTCTCTCCTTACCCAGTGGTCCACAATTCCTCTACAGACACAGGACTGGAAGTGTCCCAGTCATGCGATGGCAGTGCACAGACATATCGAGGGACATCATCTGCAGTCTGAGTGGCAGGTGTATTTCCAGTAACAGCACTGGGGAAAGGACAGGGTGCAAAGGCTTTAAATGCTTCTATTAGAGCTGTATTGGCTACCGTGCCTGAAACTAAGCGCAGCTGTCCATAAAACTGTGAATGCTGGTTTTGATTTTGAGCTCTGGCACTAATTCACAGTTAGTAATTCACATTGCTTTCTACACCTCAGGTTTTCTATCTGTAAGAGGGAAATGCTAGTAATGCCAACTTGCAGCTAGAGGTATTGTAAAGATTAGTTGGCATTTTTGGCACGTTAAGAATTACTCTTTCCCCAACATGAAAGTAATGTGTTATAGTAGAAGTGAAATACTATCCTTGTGTCTTTAATGCCTTAAAATATATTCTTAAATCTTGGTTGGAGGAAATGTAGCTGATAATCATCATCAGGCCTCAAAATAAGGATTGTCAGGGGATTTTTGCTTTTGTTTATATTAATTATTAGGCAGTGTCCCTCCCTGCTGGCCATCACTTTAAATAATTTATCAGCAGCAGCAGCAAGGGAATTGAAGGTAATAACATGGCACTACACTTTGTTTAGCCGAGAAAGACTAGAGCAGAGCCATGGCAAGAGAGCTAGTCCCTGCGGTGGGGACGGAACATAACTGCGGTGACAGTAGAGGACAGGGACTTTGCTGCCTCTCTGCACAGCAGGTGTTTCCTTGTCTGCCAATGTTGTTACCCATGGCACAGGCTGTGTAATGGGCATTCAACATTGCCTCTAATTTCCCCTAGTGGCTAGGATGATGAGTGACCTGAAGACCATTTAATTTTTGTTTAATAACAATGTAAACCTTTCATTTAGCTATGCTTTTTAGGGGAAGCCTGTGCAGGCACTCTGTGTGAATCACACCTGAGATTGGTTTAAATGAGTAAAGCTTTGTTAAGACAGTGTTGAGATTTGTTGTTTGTGAAACAAGAAATAACATCGATAAAGAATTGAAATCAAGTCAGCACTTCCTTGAATAAAGTCATTAAATAAGTTATAAAATACTTGATAAAAGTGTTGAAGTGGTGTAGAGAGCATTTGAAAAACAAATTCTTCTGGGTGAATTGAGAGTTTTGTGTTTATTGGAGGGGATACAAAATTTGTTTCTGTAAACACGGGTAGTGAGTGATAGTGTTGATTTCCTGTTTCATAATGTCTTTTTTTTTTCTTTTTTTCTAATTTCTGGCAATCATTTGTTATTGTGATGTCATTTTATTATTTAAAAAAAAATCTTCAACAACACCAGACTGTTTTTTAGGCCGTGTCTTTATGAACTCACATAGGAACCATTAAAACACTTAACAGATATTTCTAGCTATTGACAGCAATGTTAGGCCACTATTTCCATAGTTTAGTTAATGTACATTTTCTTAGTGTGAATTAGAACCCCTCGTATAACACTAGATGCTGGTAAGAGCATGAGCAAGGGTTGTGCTGTCTTTATCCATCTTGGCCTAACTCTCTGTGATCTAAGCTTCTCTGTGCCACTAACTTCCTTTTTTGTAACTGTTTTGGAGTAGTTCCCTTTTCTGTATTCCTGCAAGAGCTCAGTGAAAAGCCTCATGTGACAAATCAGCAGCTTTCTGAATCTATTTCCCAGAGTTTATTTAGCTCTAAAGCTTTTATTCAAAACTCTTGGATTTCCTTCAGTGTTTTTTTTTACTTCTTAGTTCTATTTAATTCTCTGTGTGTGTTTGGAATGCTTCTTTCAAAGGCACCTGCAGTTTGTCTAAACTGATTTCAGAACTTTGCACAGAGTCACCCAGAGCCTCTGTATCACACAGGATAGCTTGCAACGTGCTTTGTGAGGGCTGTGTTCCTATGTATCACAGATTGCTTTGCACCTGTAGGGAATGTGTAGGAAATTTCCTGCAGATTAATGTATTTTCACCCAGGCTTGACTCTAGTGGTGGCAGTTAGGAGAGGAGGTGAGGAGCTGAAGGGCAGGAGGCGAGGTTTGCAGCTGCCTGGCTGTGCCTGGGCCCTGCAGTGTCTACCTGAGTCCTATGGCTAGGGGAGTGGGCTGGGAGGATGTCATGGTGGAGTCCAGGATGGCCTTGGCCTGACACGTTAGTGGAGCTACTGTGCCTGGTGAAGGGGTGGGGAGGAACTCTGCATAGCTTTCTTGTTGCAAATTCTCTATGCAAATTCATGTGAGATATGATGTTAATTTGGATTCACAATACTTATGTTCTATGAACATATTTACATTAACTTTTTTTTTGGTGTGGAATAAGTGAGGGAGCAGAATTTGTTAAGTCTAGGGGCAGAGAAGCCTTAAAGGGTACAGTCTTTAGATATGTAAAGGCGTGTCTTGTACTTCTAGAGTACACAGGACAGGAAGTAATACACACTTAAAATATAATGAGATTCAGTTACACATTAGAAAAAAACTTTCTGTAAGGACAGTGAAAGACTGGAAGAAACACCCTCAGCAAAATATGGAGTCCCTGTCATTGAAGTTTCAAACACTGTTCATCAGTCAGTCAGGAGTTAGAGCTGATCCTGCTTTTGAGAGGAGGGGGAAGGACCTGTATGACCTGTTAATCTCCTGTTCTCTGCGTGAAAATCAATGGCCTAATATATTGACCACCGAAGGTGAGGAGACACTTGCTGATTTGAAGGGCTGTCTTGAAGTGAAGTAAGCTCAACTCAGTTCCATGAATGAACCTTTCTCATACAAACAGCCTATTGGATTCAAGTTACTGCACTTATATGAGAGAAACGTGTATGTCAGGGTGGAACATCAGAACAGAGTGGCTTAATGAAAGTTTTCTTTTTTACACATTACATGAATAATCTTTTAAAAGTGTTTTTTGTGTGTGTGTTTTAAGATGCTTTGAGTTAAAGATAGAGGGTTGAAAATGTTTTAAGTGCTGTTTTTTGTGTGGTGTTTCCTTTATCTGTGTTTAGCTTCCTCCTGCTCACAACTGTACTGCCTTTAGTCTGATCATATGAGTGTATGTACAATGAAGTCCTCTACTGTGAAGAAAACCATTATGAGATCAGTATATGCTTGGGCAGTATGCATATAATATATTGCAACAGATCTTTGCTCAGAGCAGGAATTCTACCTTTGCCCCTAATTCTGCTCTTGCCTCAGTTCTAATCAGGGCTATCTCGGAAGATAACAGCAAATCTGTTATTTGATTGCAAAGCTGATGTAACCTTTAGTCTATCTGGGAGACTGATTGGTGTAGCAGTGCCAGAATAGCCCTATTCTATGGGCAGCTAAGAATGCCTTCGTCAGAGACTGATGTAGTGACTCCACACATTTTCCTATTCAGGTGCAGTCATACTGGTTACATTTCCCATGTAGGTCAGATCAGAGAGAGGAGATTGATAACTTGATTGAATCTTAAATGTCAGCAAGTACTTGTGAAACTTTTGCATTTATCTTCCTTTATCATTGGCCTGTTGAGTTATCACTCAGCCAACTGACCTTACCTTGTCACATCACCCAGGACATTTTGTTATGGCATTCCCTGTTCTGTCTGTCACACAGTTGATACACCAGCCACGCATCATCCAACATGTGGAGCATTTGCAGCTGCCTGGGACTCAAAAAGGCTGAAAGGTTAGGACTTTCTGGAGTGAGGAGAGGGCTGTAGATAGTCATTGGAACTTCACAATTGCACTTTTTTTTTTGGAGTTTCTAATCTGTTCTTAATAATACCTCTGCTTGATGAAAGGGTCTCAGAGAGGGCTTGGGTGTGGAGTTTTAGAGCCGAGAAAGGGAACAAACAGCCCATCGTCTTGCGTGCTCTGTGCCACCCCAGCTTAGGGGCAGGGCGTGAGACCAAAAGCTAGAGTTATGGGTGGTGTGCAGAACTGGCATCTGAAGTTTTATTCATCTGAATAGGGAACAGAAAAGCATCATGATACTTGGGTGACAAGTGAAAGAACTGTAATTGGAAATGCTTTCTGAAATTCGGCTATTTCTTTCAGAGAAAGACCGTAGCCTGATACAGTTTCACATCAAACCTTGGTGAAAGGAAGTTGCACAGCCTACAGGCATAAAGTATTGTACCTAACTGGTAAGGAAAAGAGGCTTTGTTTTGAGAAGAGAGTGGTAAACTCCGGTTTTATGAGTCACAGAAGAGTTAATAGATCTTTTTTGTACATGAATGCTAAACAGACAGCTCCGTTAAAAACTGAGGTTATACTAGTAAAACAATAGTGGAACATATATTGAAAATAAGTGTACCTGACTTTAAAGTTCATTATCTTCTCCAGTGGGCCTTTGGATAAAGCTAGAAGGTTCTTTTGTAATAAAATTCTTAATTTCCTTTCTGTCTATCTGATTTTTTTTCTAGAGGTGGAGAGGAAACAGGCTTCTATCTCAAAACCTTTTTCCTGTTCTGCATTGGTAAAGAACAGACACCTCTGAAAGATTTAACTGGAACCAGAATAATGAGCATACCAACACACTGGTATTTATTTAGATTTTCGGAAGAACTACTTTCAAATCCCAACAATGCTTTGTGTGACATAGAAGTTGAAGCATGCATTTCTTGCATCCAGACAGGTGTGCTGACCTTGGGCTATAATGTGAGTCTTTCTTATATAGGTCAGAGTGATCATTCATTTACATATATTAAAAATGTTACTCCCAAACTAACCAGGTTGGGAAGTTCAATTCCCCGTGCCAAGTCTCATCATGCATGTGATTTGAACTTAAGTCTGAGTCATGGAGTCACCCAAAAAGTTAATTTAGACAGATTTTATTCTAACAGTTTAGTGGAGAACCAACTAGAAATGGGGTTCATCCAAAATTATCGAGCAATTCAACAACATTATAAAACACAGATCTGGATACTGCTTGGGGGTTCAATTTAGCCAATTTAGGCTCAAGGGATCCCAAACCTCCAGAATAACTAGTCAAAAAGTGCATCCCCCTCTTCATAAAAAGTAAGGGCTCTTAAGGGCATCCAGAAGATCACCCATCAACAAGACAAGATATCTCAGTCACTGCGGAACAGCCCTTACATGGTGTCCCAGTCCAAGGAGGAGAGGCCTCCACTGCTGACCTGCTGCTCCAAGGAAGACCGGCTCAACAGGGTCTCTGGTGGGCTCCATCTATACTTTAAGTTGAATCAGAGCTGTAGTAGTCCAGGAGCCCCTCTTAACCTAATCTATGATTCTATGATTCTAACCAAGGTGTCCCATTGGCAAGGCCACTGTCTGTCAGCCAAGGGTTGTGTATGTGACCAAAGTGGTCCATTGGTCTGGAAGTTTCTGGCACCCTCGGGACAGGCTGGGTGGAGTACACCTGCCACAGTCTGTCTTATCTTTAACTCTGCAGATTGGTGGTACATTCTGGAATGGACACCTCTCCCTTTTGGTTTGGTCAGAAAATCCTCCCAGGACCTGAATAATCTTTCTTAGCAGAAATTTGTTTTTCTTCAAGAAGTTTCAATGAACTGACATTTTCCAAGAGCAAAGATATTTCCTCAAGAAAATTTTGATTAACCATTTTCTCAGTCAAATTGGTCCTGAGCAGTTTTCTGTTCACAGCTTGATCCCTTGATCCTTAGTGTTTCCAGTTTTAACTTTGTCGTTTAGTGATAATAGTGTGATGTGTGGGTTGTTTTGTTTGTTTGTTTGATCTATTTTTGCTTTGTTTTTGTTTGTTGGGTTGTTTGTTTTTGTTTTCCTCGAAGCCTGGGATAAAGTTATTGTAGTAAATAAGCTTCCAAGTGTTCTATGGGATTTAGAGATCTGTGCTTCATTACTCCCCTCTGGTACTCTGTTCTGTCTGTGAGTCCCCAGTTCTCTTGTTTGTATGCCTGCAACATTCTTGCAAAACATGGAAGTGCTACTCTTTCCATTCTGCAAATGGAGAAATGAGATAGAGAATTTGCACCTGTGCTCTTACTGTAGGTGAAGAGAAACCTAAGTGCCCTGTGTGACCACTGACCTAGAGCAGTGTGCTCATTGGAGTGAACCAGCTCTCTGGTTTAGCACCACATCCAAGTGCTAACTCTGGTTCATACTGGTACAGCAGTGCTGTGCCGTGTGTGGTTCCTGGCTCAGGAACCTGCAGCTCGGAGTTCTCACAGCGAGGTGTAAACTTGTCCTGAATGACTTGTCCAAGATCACACAGGAAGACACCGGTAGAGTAGGGATTTAATGTGAGTCATCTCTGAAGCAGCAAGCCCACCTTCTTTAATTTTGTTTCTAGGCTATATAAATTGTAAGTGAATAAAAATTTTGTGCATTTGGAAAGACTTCTTCAATGTTTTTTTGAAAGTAGGTTAATTCCTCTAATAGGATGGGTCTTGTGGACTGGAGAGAATTGGTTGGAATGGGATTAGTTATGCTAAGGAAATACATAGTTTGCTTTTCACTGTTGGAAATGCAAATAAAATTTTGATGGATCAGCCTTCCATCTTGCTTTTATTTATTGAAGTTAGAGTAGGAATGCACTGATCTGCCCTATGAGGGCAGATCCTGAAAGGGATTTCCTTCCTGAAAGGAATTGTTATACATTAAAGAATGTATTAGTAGAATATTAGTAAAATGATTAATTAAAAAAACAAGTTAATCTCTATTAAGAAATGGCACATTCCTCTTGTCAGTGTTAATCTCCTGGTTCTTGATCTGCTTCTGACCCTGTTAATTTGCGGTCCTATTATATCCAACTTAACTGACAAGAATGTAAAGATGGTGTTATTTTGAAGACGGTGGGGTTTTTTTTGTGTTGTCTGCACACAGTTGAGTTCCATTAAAATTTTTCATAAGAGGGGGAAAAACTCTCTGACTGAAAAGTGTAAAAGCTTATGGAGAGGACAAAGCTTTTTGAAAAGTGTTGTAGGAGTTGGCAGCATTTCCTTCTCCAAACCAAGCCTCTGCAAACTCTTGAGTTACACATGGCGTAAGAAAAGGATCTGAGAGGCTGCATTAGTGTCCTAGTTTGCACATCGCTCAAGTTGCAGAGTGTTTGTGCACTTCCTATTTGTTAAAAAGTACTGACTTCTGAAGACCTAAATCTAACTGTTGGTGCAGAGCTGCATAATTGACCATTCAAGCTGGAGATGCTCAGGCAAGTTTATTTACAAGTGGGACCTTTCCTCTTGGCTTCTTTCTCAAGTTTATTTTCCAGAAATAAACATATAGACCCTTAAGAAAAGAAAAAATGCATTTCCCAATATAGAAGTGGTCAAGAATACAGCTCTGCTTTTATTTTACCAATGTCTTGCTCTTTTCTCTTTGCTTCTTTCCAGTATATGTCTCCTTGCTTAGAGGAAAACTGGCACATTAGGATGCCAAACAAGGACCAGAAAACAGGAAGCATTCTGAAAAGAATCTTGGCAAAATTACAACAAATCCAGTCCTATACTTAAAGAATTTTACAGTGCAGTTCTTTGATATTAACCTGGTTGGCTGAAAACTGCTAATCTCTTGGTATTGATACTTATACATTCACTAAGGGATTACATTTCTTTTGTAGGTATCTGATTGAAAGTGATTGATGCCACACAGTGCCATCTATTCATACAGAGGAGAGAATTTGTTACCTCAGATTTTGGACATAAGGTTGGGTTTGCATGGAGTTACATTGTTGTACAAAGAGCTGATTATTTTTTTAGCTGGCTGTGGACTAAAAAATAAGTTTTCTAAGAGAATATCATGTAAGGAATATAGTGCAGGGCTCAAGGTGCATACTCTTGGAGTATAATGGACTCTGCAGAGGCTTGAGAGGTGTTGCTTTCCACCCAGGTTGTTAACTTTATTAATGTTGTGTTGGAAATTAATTGGACAGTCAATAAGTCTGTACCTGTAAGCAGGATTATATTTTTCACTCTTTCCACCTAGAGGTGGTGCTGAATCAAAGCCTTAGCTCCAAAACACCCTGACCTGTGAGTATTTGAAAGCTAGATTTTTTTTTTTTTTAACTTGAAGCTTGGGAAGAGGCTGTGTTTGTGAAAGCTTTGTGCCATATTTGATAATTTCGCTGTTTCTCTGTAGAGTGATTACTTGGCATTTTTTCGGGTAAAAAATGTTACAGGCGGTGTAGGCATGAGAACAAAATGGGAGGAGTGACATCTGCTGGACAATGATGAAAGTGCACATAACTAATTTTTTTCCCCTCAAGACCATGAAAAGTAAATAAATTCCTAATAAATGGCCTGGGATCACTTAGAATTTATAAAACTTGAAATTTAGAGATAATTTGTTATCACCGCATCTGCTTCTGTCTGCCATCAGCCTCTGATAAGCAGTAACTTTCTCGCATGATGACTGATGCCATAGAGTGGGTTTGACTGATGCCAAGGCTTGGTTACCCTTAACACAGTCTAATGTCTTGTTTGTTTGTTTTTAGGAATATTTTTACATGTCTATCCCTTTCCCACAACCAGAATGACCTTAGGATCATACAGGTTTTTTTATTTTTTATTTTTTTTTTTAGGATGTTGGCAGGAGGTAATCTTGTGAATAGCTTAGTTGTGGGGAAAAATTATTTGGAAATAAATTAAGTTCAGAAAATATCAGGTATTTTCTTATACTGAGAACCTAACTTTCTCATTTTTTATTCTTGGTGTTAGAAGAGCTGACACTGTTCACTTCCACTGGGAAGGATTTGAGTCCTGGACTGGACTTTCATCATTCAGCTCACGTCTCTACAAGCTCAGGCAACCTTGTTGAATGGATTCTGTCTAAAGGTACAGAATGGACTATGCCTGTATGATCCAGGTAGAGGAGATTGGTAGTTTTAATAGGTTATTTTCTCCTGTAATTTCCAAAGGCTTGTTCTCTAGGCTACTGGACCAGTGTAACTGATGTTCCTACCACATACTTACAGACAAATTCCAGCTGTCCAGTTCCCATTGAAGTAGGAGCCAGATAAAAATCTCTGTTGCTCCTGGACAGTGCTTGGCTTCTTGTTTTATACAACACTATGATTTCAGGTTAAATTTGGAACACTGAGAAATGAGCTAGTGTATGAACATATTTTTAGATGTCAGTGATTAGAAATGTTGTGCCTTCCTACTCACTTGGCAGGCTTTGGGGAGAATGCAAACAGACACTTCTTCAGACTTGAGAAAGGAGGGGGCTCCAATGAAATTAGGTCAGTCTCTCTCTTACTTGGCTTCCTGGGAAGTCACGAGTGTATTTAGAAATCCTCCTGTCCATCCATTATAGTATGAAATTGGGTAAGTTAGTTGGGTTGAGTTTAGACTCATGACCACTGCAGTTAGCCCAGTAATTAAAGTTATATGGCAAATCATATGCTCCAGAAGGCTTTTGGTGTGTAATATATAAAAACACATATGCAGCTATGGAAAATTCTGGTAAAAGAGGTGGCATTTAATACCTAGGAGGAGCAGTGTCTGTGTCAACCTGTCAGGTCTCATGAGTCTCTGATTTGGCCTTAGATCCATCTGGATGAGCCTGCCCAGCTTTGTTTCTTTTCTGTTCTTTAGGGGTGCAGAAGTGGAGAGAGGAAGATGAAGGGATGTGTGGCACATGTGCTGTGTTAGTAACATATCCGTCACAGCTGCAGGATCTCAAAGGAGAAGGAAGGAAACAGGTGAAATCTGTTGTGCTCAGAGGAAGTCAGCATGTGTTTGAATGCTAGCAAATTACAGGTTTTTCCTTTTAAAACTCTGTGCTCTCATACCGTAAGAAAGGAACAGACTTGTCATTGTTAGATACCTCCTTTATGAAGTTATGAGGTGAGCTTGTTTGGGTGCAAGTTTTGCGGAGATGTCTGTACTGCAACAGGGACGAAGCCCAGTGCCATCGCTGAGCTCCTTTTGAGTGAGGAGTGTTATGGATGGTAGGGGAGAACAGCAAGGAAATTTTTCCAAAACTTCAGTAGATATAGCTACTGGGATATGACAGGAACCATTCTGATTTTAGTTTCATTACTCTAACGGATAGCAGAACTTCTTCAAAGTGTATGCCTATTGTATTAAAACTTCTGCACATATTTTTCAAATATGGTATGTGTTATGACAGCAATTGCAAGTAAAGCTACAGCAGCTGCTTTTCCTGCAATGAGTCAGGCCTCTTAGGTCTATAGTGTCAGTAGCCTTTCTCTAGCCATGACTTCATCCATAAAAGTGTAAGAAATGCCTTATTGTGTCAGACCTATGGCCCATCTAGACTAGTATTTTTTGCCTTGAACGGTAACAGCAGGTTATGTTATATGGAGCTTGGACATGATCTTGACCATTTCATGTTGTGCGTTCCCCTCATTCTTTCTCAGCATCCACAGTCATTGGATTAGGACTGTTATGAGGTACACTTGTGCCCATTCTTTTACCTGTTTTGGAACTGCTGTGCATAAATTAGTCTTCTTTGTATAGCCTACTCTTTTGTCTAGCCCACCAATATTAGTTTCCTCAGTCTCACATGACCAGAAATTTAGCATTTGCTGTGTTTGTAAAGGAAAGTTAATGCTTTTGTCTGTTTTAAACCTTTCTTGCACATAGTTTAAGTTAGTGCTCATACTTCTAATATTGTGAGGTTTGGTGAGTAACAGTCTAGCTCTCATTTTCTCCACTGCCTTCATGATTTTGTAGTTCTCAGTTGTATCCTCCTCAGCCTGCATGTCTCCAAATTAAGGAGAGGAATCTCTCCTCATAATGCAGCTGCTCCCTCTCCTAAATTCCTGTTGTACAATTCATATGCTTGCAAGAAACACAAGTGCTTAAATGTGGATGCAAGCCAGTCTCTCAGTAGCTTCATTTTCCAGCTGTCTGTCACAAGGCAGAATTGGCTGCCCAATTAAAGCAGCCAGAGTGATCACAGCATAACTTTTTTTTTTTGAGCACCTTCTATTTGACCTTTTTAAAAGCTGCAGTAAGCAGATTCCAAGGCCACTTGTGGGTTGAACTGCAGCAGCTTTCTGTGTTTGTGGATGGAGATGTGCCAATTCACAACCATCCCTATGGATGTCTATTGTTTTCTTGGCCTGAAACCAGCTGTTACAAAGGGCCAGATCCTCACTAGTTGCATGTAGAGTTTTTGGTCATATGGGTTACAGTGCTGGCCAACCACTCATTTGTACTTTTTGTGGTGATTCTTGCCTGTGTCGGTGCTGAATGTATAGAGTTGGTTTTTACGTCTTGGTAGTTATAACCCTTGCTGTATATGACAGCATATCCACGGTGAGAATGTGGCCTGCTGCAGGGCAGATACAGGCAGCAGTCACACTTAGAAGCACTTGCGCTGATTTTGGCTAGGACACTGATACTGTCCATCCTGACAAGCGCATCTCTAGAGGAAATTGGTGCTGCTGACAGCATCTGTCAGTTCACTGGTCTCTAAAAAGCATGGAGGTTACCTTCAGGTGATGTGGTTATGATAAAACTGCTTCTTCTATGTTACTATTCTTGACTTCTGACAGTTTATTTTAGATTAAGGTGTCCTGGTTTATTGAAAATAATTGAGATATTGTTTTAAATTTTAAATGGAAGAGTTAATTATTTCACAGATGACTGAGTAGATCTTAGGGCCCATGTTGAGCAACTATCCTTTTCTCAGTTTTAAGTCCTGTAGCTGATTTGACTATATAGTGAAGGGAAAGCTGAAATGTTTAATTTTATTATATTGGTAAGAATTAAAGGGTATAAAAGAAAAGATCACCAAGACTAGCACTTAGGCTAATTAAACATGTATGACTGTGTAGTCTGGTAAGCAGAAGACTACAAACAGAAAATTAGCTATATTTTTTTTCTCTTTTATAAAAGTAAAGACTTAAAAAATAGAATGAGAACAAGTGTTGCTTTCAGATGTTAATAAAAATCACCGAATGTGTCCACCTGCTCTCATCTTATTGTTGATTTCACCATATTCATGTGGGAATAGTGTGAGCTACAACAGTTTTATGTTGCAGTGACCCTAATTGTGTAGGGCGTGAGGCACTTTTTCTCTTGCAGGTTATATACACACAGTGCTATGAAACCTGCAGCACCCTTTCTGGATACATTCTGTATTGGAGTGTCTTCCTGTCTCTTAATAATACTCCTGAGAGTTGCTTTTCAATGCCTCTAGCTGCTGTATTTTCACTGCCAAGAATGTAACCTCGTTCATCCTTTGCACCAAATGGTGTCCTGGAAACTTCATAGTTCAGACTAAGCAATGATTACATACCAGAATAAACTCTCAGAAACAACTAGTGAAGATCAAACACAGACACAGTTGGTTCACACCTGATCTCTCATCTCTGATTCTCAAAATACTTTCTACAAATAATCTTAGGAACTAAAGTTGCTATCATAAACCATGGACTCAGCAGAGATACAGTTTTTATAGTGAACTATAATCTTACTTCCCACAAACTCTCACTGTTTGACACTAGCAATTATCTACCTTTCCTTAGCAGAAATGTGCAACATTCCTCCTTCACAGGTACCAACTGCTTTTTCTCTTGGATGCTTTACCAATGTCTATTTAAGTACACTCAGACTTCTTGTTCTCAATAGGTACTTGGCTGTATTCAGAAAGGATTCCTGTTCTTGAAGTCTTGCAGGCTTTCTTTTTCTTTCTTTCTTTTTTTTTTTTTTTTTTAAGCTGTCATATTTGGTCTAATAAAAACTACTACACTGGCCTACACACTCATTTTAGAGTAATTTGTAATGTTAATACTGAAAGGAAAAAGAGTTACTCAAGGCAACTGCTCCATCTGCTGTGGAATCCTCCTGCCAGAAGCACTGCACTCGCAGAATTCATTCAGCTTTGTTTTTCCTGTGACAGGGTTATGTTGTTGGGCATTGATTCCTTGTGCATAGGAGAAATTTTGAGAATTCTTAGGCTTTTGACAACAAAACACTAATTTCTTAGTCACACTGGTGAAAAAGAGTCGCATTTTTATAATTATAAATATTAGGATAAAAATTAAAAAATTGTAACAGTAAAATAACTGTAAAATATTTCAAATTCAATGGCTTGTCATATTTTATAAATATTTTAAGTAGTCTTTCTAGGATTATGGTTTTATCAAGTGACACTACACAAGGAAATTTTTGATGTAAATGAAAATAGAAAAATAGAATAATCCATTGCTTTCAACAGTTTTTAATGTACAGAAAGGTAACTCACTGCTCTTTGAGCACCTTCCCTGTAAGGTAGATAGTGTTACTAAAATTCCTCACTGGCATCTAGGTAGCATAGACAAAGCTAATAGAGCTAATAGACTAAAAATTCCTTGTTTGTGTTATGGTTTTTTGTTTGTTTGTTTTTGTTGTTGTTTTTTTAGCTTTTACTCTTTCTATTTTGTTATCTTCTTTCTGCAAAAACTTGTTCTTTAAAGGATAGACAAGTGTGTGGCTATTGTTAATGAGATTTCTGTGGCAGACAAGGTATTTCAAAGGAGAAACAATAATTGCCTGATCTCTTAAAGCCTTTTTTCCAGGCAGGTGCCCTAGGAAGAACACTGTGAACTCTGAGTTCCTGGTCCTGCTGGTTTTGAACTGTGTTGTCCGAGGGGAGTACAGCTTAAAAATGCTTCAAAGATGGATATTCGGTCTTTGCTTGAGTTGAGACTCGATCCACAAACTATTGTAGAGATAAAGGCAGTGGCCTTAAAGATTGATTATATCTACTTTAGTGCTTTGTTTCTGATCAGTAGCGTGCTTTTAAAGCAGATCTGGTTGCCCCCGTTTACTGCGTGCTGATTCATCTTACAGGGTGATTCCGATGTGTGTGAACCATATAGGAAATCCTTTGGAAAAAATGGAACCAAAAGCTGTGGTTCTGGGTATGTACCAGGTGTATCCAGCTCACAAGGAGCCACAAAAGTCTGAAGCAAGGATTGGTTCTCACTACTGCAGAGCCCTCCAGTGTGTCCTGAACAATCCTGTACCATTAGGAGGATATAGAACTATGGAGAACGGTTGCAACATAGAATCATAGAATAGTTTGGGTTGGAAGAGACCTTTAAAGGTCATCTAGTCCAAGCCCCCTGTAATGACCAGGGTCATCTTCAACTAGATCAGGTTGATCAGAGCACTCTCCCACCTGACCTTGACTCTTTCCAGGGATGGGGCATCTACCACCTCTCTCGGCAACCTGTTCCAGTGTTTCACCACCCTCATTGTAAAAAGTTTCTTCCTTATATTTGGTGTGAATCTGCCCTCTTTTAGTTTAAAACTATTACCCCTTGTCCTGTCACTAAAGGCCCTACTAAAAATTATGTCCCCATCTTTCTTATAAGCTCCTTTCAAATATAGAAAGCCCACAATAAGGTCTCCCTAGAGCCTTCTCTTCTCCAGGCTGAACAACTCCCGATTGTCTCAGCCTGTCCTCATAGGAGATGGGTTCCATTCTTGATCATTTTTGTGGCCCTCCTTTGGAACCTCTCCAATAGGTCCATGTCTTTCCTGTACTGAGGACTCCAGAGCTGGATACAGGACTCCAGGTGGGGCCTCACCAGAGAAGAATATGGGGCCAGAGTCACCTCCCTCAACCTGCTGTTCATGCTCTTTTTTTATGCAGCCCAGGATACAGTTGGCTTTCTGGGCTGCAAGTGCACATTGCTGGCTCATGTCCAGCTTTTTATTGACCAGTACCCTCAAGTCCTTCTCCTTCTTGGCTTCTCTCAATCCCTTCATCTCCCAGCCTGTATTGATACCAGGGCTTGCCCCAAGCCAGGTGCAGGACCTTGCACTTGGCCTTCTTGAACCTCATGAGGTTCTCATGAGCCCACTTCTCAAGCTTGTCCAGGTCCCTGGCCTCTGGATGGCATCCTGTTCCTCAGACGTGTCAACTGCACCACTCAGCTTGGTGTCATTTGCAAACTTGCTGAGGGTGCACTCAATCCCACTGTCTATGTAACTGATGAAGATATGAAACAGTACTGGTCCCAATATGGACCTGTGAAGGACACCACTTGTCACTGATCTCCATCTGGACATTAAGCCATTGACCACTACCCTCTGGATGCGACCATCCAAACAATTCCTCAATCACTGAACAGTCCATCCGTGAAAACCACACCTCACCAATTTAGAGAGAAGAATTTGTAGGAGTCCATGTCAAAGGCTTTACAGAAGTCCAGACAGATGACATTTGTAGTTCTTCCCGTGTCCACTGATGTAGTCACTCCATCATAGAAGGCCATTAGGTTGATCAGGCAGGACTTGCCCTTTGTGGAGCCATGCTGGCTGTTTGAATCACCTCCCTGTCCTCCATGTGCCTTAGCATAGCTTCTAGGATGATCCTCCCAGGCACAGAGGTCAGAAGTGCTTCTTCACATGCACTTTCTTGTTTGCCATTAGCTGCTGTCCCTTACCTCTGTGTCTTTGCTGCTGTTTTCCCCATCCTCCTCCTGGCTTGAAATGTTATTTTCTTTAGCTGTCCTGTTTCTGTTGCAATCTACCCTTGCTGAACCCTTGCTGTCTTGTGGCAACCTCTCTTATGTATTTGTCCTTTCTGCTATAGTCTTTTGCTGTTGTGATAAACTCCTTCAGGCTCTCTGAGGATGCAGTGAGATATAACCTGAGACTCTGAAGAAACAGTACTTGTCATTGACCTGTGTAATGAGAAGTCTGAAAGTTTCTCTGGCAAAAAGATGACCCTGTAGCAAAATCAGAATTTCTATGCCTTGTGTAAGTAGACCAAAAAATAGTGTTATATTGTATTCAAGACAAGGACTCAGTTCTTGAAAAACTGGGAGAGCAATCATTTTTCATGTGCAGTATGCCCTGTTTCAGACATTTGAAGAGATCTTTATGTCAGGATACACCATAGACCCTGCCACTGACTTTGGGTCCTGGGGTCACCTGGGGTAGAGTGTGGAGGATGGCATGTTCGCGAGTGGACTCTGGAGTGTTTGCTCCAGGAGCTTTCAAGATCTCTCTGATGGGCAAACTCAGGCTTACCTCCTGGGCTTGCTACCCACTCTGGTCTGATGGGACACACAGTTCAGAGATTGTTCCTTGCAAAAAATGAGGGCAGGTGGATATGTGTTGCTTCTCCAGTTCCCCTGCAAAGTGGTCAGAGAATTACATTGTATCCAGAGACACATGTGGCTGGCTGGCGTGCTTTTCCCAACCTTTTCAGTGTCCTCTGATGGAGAGAGAAAGAGTATGATGGCCAGCGACTTCTCCTTGTCAAATAGAGGAGTTCTGTGGACCACCGATTAGTGGTGAGGAGATGCCACTTCAGGTATGGTTCAAACTTCTCCTTAGCTAGCTCTCTAGTCACTGCTCCAAAGCTCTACCTGAGCTCCTGCAGGTTCAGAACACTAAATACTCTGCATAGCCATTCTGCAGAAGGCCATCTTGTGGTCCTCCCAAAGTTGAGGTGCCATCTATCAGGGGAGGAGGCCATGCAACCAGTCTCTGAAAACATTATCCAGTACCAGCTACAATTGCACAAAGTCCCCAGGTTCATACTTTTTACTGAGTCTTTGGGACATCTTTGGGCTCACTGTGTTCTTGTGGATGGCTTTCCAGTTTCTGCTGGAGGCTGGGAACTCCTCACAGGTGTGAGCACAGCACACTTGTCTTTGTGCTCTACTTGTGATCATACTGGGATCTGGAATGGAAGAAGATATTGCAGCTGTTGCTTAACCTGTTTAAAATATATAAATGCCTGTCTTTGCAACTAATGACTTTGAAGTCGTAGTGTATGTTGTATTATCTCACCAGAATATCTTCTTCCACAAGACATAGCTGGTTACTTTGAAAATTAGACCAGGCTCCTCTCACATGCATGGGATGTAGCGCTATTTATACACTTTTCCCTAGATATGTGTTGCTGGTCTCTGTTTATAGCAGTGTAGACTTCAAGATTGTTTTAATATCTCTATTCACGCTAACTGTTCCAGAGTTGAGTCTGTTCTGGCACCACATGTTCAGTGACTCTTAGGCAGTGTCAGCAACAAGCTGCCAGGCTAGACTGACCTTTGGTCTGACATGGTGTGGTTCTTGTATCTTCCATCTCTGCTCTTTTTGTTGGGTGAATTTTGCAGAATATGTTGTAGGTCAGTGCATTTCTTCTGGTTTAGCCAAAGAATGGTAACGTTTCATTTGAAGACACATTTCCAAGAACCATTTCATTGTAGTCACCAGACATTTGGCTTTTTTACTTCCACTGACATGGAGGTAGCCTTTTGATCTGTTTTTTCCAAGCATGAAAGGTCTACCCAAAGGGTAGATCATATCTGAGACAACAACTAAATATCCACTGTCTGTTTTTATTCACCACCCCAATTGCATTGCTGGAACTTTTACATTCTATGGACTGAAAGAGAAACAAATACTGAATTGAGTCCATTGATAATAAAAAATGATCTCACAAAGGCAGGCATTGAAGAAATATGTACTTGAATATGTGTTTAGCAAAAAAACCTCAGTGATAGCAGCCCAAGGAGACACTTAGCTTGTAAGTGGTTTAAGTTTTCTGAATTTTGGCTTAGAATAGTGCTGTTTGCTAGAAATGGGAAAAGTGAAAATGAGGAAAAAGGAAGAGATGAGTTAGCAAAAATAGTAATCTGTATCGCTGGATGTTTATGTCTTTTAGTTTTACAGTGGTAAGATAATGTTAAAGTAGCCGAAGGGCTATTTCTACTCAATTTACAATCCACATTCTGATTTAAAGGTTCCTTTATTGTTGTATCTGCCTCTGTTTCTGAATAACCTTCAAGAGTGCAGTGAATTCAGAACTGACATTAGCTTAGCTAGACGTCAACATTATATGGATATTTCATGTTCTGCTAGTCAGGGAGTACAAGGTTGTGATGGCTTAAAAAATTGAATCTGGGACACTGCTGAATGCTTACATGCATATAAAAATACCTGAGGAGGCATCAGCCAGAATACAGAAAATACATGGAATAATACATAGCCATTGATTAAAGTTGTGATGAAATAATGTGTTCTAAGAAGTGTCTCTTGTGCCTCTTCTCCTTATTCCACATCATGCTGTTTACTACCCGCAAAAAGCATTAGATCTCGAGGTAGGAGTCTGAAGTCCAGTGGAGATTCACAGTAATGCTGAGGTTGGAAGGGACCTTTGGAGATCATCTAGCCCAAGCTCCCTGCTTAGAACAAGGTCAACTTGAGCAGGTAGTTCAGGACCATGTCTAGTCATGTTTGTGAATTCTCTCCAAGGATGGACACTCCATAACCACTTTAAACAGCTTGTTCCAGTGCTTGGCCACTGTCACACTAAACTTCTCTTATGCTTAAGTGGAGTTTCCTGTGTTTCAGTGTGTGTTTGTTGCCTCCTGTCCTGTCACTGGATACCACTAAGATTCTGGTTCTATCTGCTTTCCTTCCTCCCGTCAGGTATTTATACACATTAATAAGATCCTCCCTGACCCATCTTTTCTCCAGGGTAAACAATTCTACCTCTTTCAGCTTCTCCTTGTATGATAGGTGCTTCAGACCATTAATAATCTCTGTGGCCCTTTACTGAGCTTGCTCTGCTATGTTCATGTCTCTTGTGCTGGGGAGCCCAGTGCTGGACACAGCATTCCAGGCAGGATCTCACCAGTGCTGAGCAGAATGGAAGGATCACCTTCCTCAACCTGCTGGCAATGTTCTCCCTCCCCGAGTCCTGGAAGCCATTTGCCTTCTTCACCATAAGGGCACGTTGCTGGCTCATGTTCAACCAGAATGCCTAGATCCCTTTCTTCAGAGGGGCTTTCAAGCTAGTTGGCACCCAGCCTGTACTGGTGTGTGGGGTTCTTCCACTCTAGGTGCAGAATTTAGCATTCCATGCTGTTGAATTTCATTAGTCCACTTCTTCAGACTGTCAGGGTCCCTTTGATGGCAGCACAACCATCTAGTGTGTCAACCACTCCTTCCAATTTTGTACTGTCTGCACAATTGCTGAGGGTGATCTCTGTCCCATTGTCCAGACAATTAATGATGATTAATACAATTGCTCCAGTATCAGTGCCTGGCATACACCATTACTGACAGGCCTCCAGCTGGACCTTGTGCCATTGATCACAACACTTTGAGCCTGACAGTTCAGCAAGTTTTCAGGCTACCTCACAATCCATTTATCCAGGCCATGCTTCACCGTATTCTGAGGAACTTTAAAGATTTAGTAAACAAATGCTGAGTATGAATATAAAAGTGCATACTCATTCTTGTAAAATCTAGAATATGTTTATTGGATGGACTGTAACAAAATGTTTCTGCTGAATTATAATAGTTTGATTTCAGTTAACAGAGAAATTCACAATTCCTGCTTTACTATTTCTGCATGGATGAGGGCAGTGTCAGGCTTATTTTGTTATGAAGAGATAATTGATCAATATTCCTTGCATAGCTGATTCAGTTCTACAGTCATATAAATTATTTGCTTATTTGTACTTCCTATAGCTAGGCCATTTCTAGTAATCTATGTAAACAATATTAATAAAATGAATTATGTGAGGATTTTCCATCAACTTTTAAATACTTTGGTTTTGAACATTTTAGTTGCCCTTTTTGCCAAGTCAGATTATGAGTGAGTTCATGTGAGTGAACTCATATTACTGTATCACACTGAAGGCAGAGAGTTTTCCATGAGATTTCTGTGCAGAATAAACAGCAGAAACTGAATTAGTGCCACCTCCAGAATCTTTCTGAAAGTGCTTCCTTAGTATATCTAATCTGTCTGGTGGCAATTAAGAGCTGTTTCTGTGACACATCTAACTGAGGAACACCTCTGTCTCAAAGAACCAGTTCCTCCAAAATGTGTGGGGACTATCCACACGGTTTGATGCTTTCCAAGTGATTTTTCACTCTCTACCCTGGTCCTGTTGATTGGATTGTGTAGTTTGTTTACAGAAGCACATCACTGCTGTTTGTTAAGAGAGTCTGAGGGTTAAGTACACCAAACTGGTGCTTTCTGTCTCTTTCCCAGGACTGGGCATGTGAAGTGTCTGGCCTTGAGGAATCAATACCTCAGACCCACTAAGTCCTTCTGTGTACTCAGTAAAGTATTTGCCTTCCTTTGATAAGTGGTGCCCAACAAAATAAATACCAGAACCAGGAAGTGCATCTTTCTGCCTCTTAATATGCGTTTCTTTGTCTCCAGACCCTCTTGGCTCCTTTTTACATGCCAATCTTAATCCTGAGCATCTGACACCTCTCCAAGAGTTCCTGAGATGTCAAACTCCTCTCAGCTCTAGAAAACTTCGGCACATTTATCTTTGTTTTAATTAACCCATCTTTACTTTTCTGAAGGATTTCCTCAAGTACACTTTCTGACATTCATTTCTCTTTTTGTTTATGTAGCCCTAGGACAGTAGGGAGGATCATAAGAGTGAAGCTGTGACTCTTCTTCTTCATCTGGAATTTATGTCTTTGTTGGAACATACATAAATGAAGTTGTCTCAATATCAATAACAGAGGTAGAAAGGTAATTTCTCAGAGGAGATCTCTTACATAATCTATGACTTCTTTCTTGTAGATACTGTTTTTATAGGGTGAAAAGGGCATATGAGGCTGGCACCTCCAAATTCTTTTGTGTGTCCATTTCAAACACACCCATTCAAACTCATCTTTGGTGTCTTTAACCTTGACAGAGCTTCATACAAATACATTTGATCTGCTGTAACATTATGTCCTGGTGTTGGTTAAAACAAGACCAATTCTTTGTTAGTGAATTTTCCTTTAAGCTAGGTTCTTCTAAGTAACTGCATTTTTCTAACGCTGGCTGCATGTTTTTCAGACAGTGTTCACTCTACAGCTGGTAACAGCCCATATTCACAGTTTTACTGAGCTAATGGTAGAAATGGTATGCAGAAAAGGCCGATGTTTATCTTTTATTGCTATACCAGCCAAAGTCACTGATAAATTTTGTACATCCCATAAGTGAGAGAGTGGTAGTTGCAGGGAGGGGCGAACAGAGCAGGTGACCCAAACTGACAAACTAGGTATTCCATGCCATCCACATCATACACAGCATAAAGTTGGGAGATCACGAGGATCTTGTTCTCTTTGTCCATGACTGGCATCTGAAGAGGACCCTGCCTCTTCTGCCTGCGATCCTGATCCTGGTTCCCGTCTGTGTATCCCTGAATCCAGTTCCTGTCTACTGTGGGATCCAGTCCAGAACTTCCAGTGTATGTCCTCCAGCCTTGGGCGCAACGCCTGCCACCTGCAGGCTGCTGCGGCGCTATCCGGGGAAATTAAATATTGGTTTTGTATATTTGCATTATTTTCTATTATTAGTAGTATTATTAGTAAAGTTTTTTTTTTTAACCTATCAACTTGTAAGTCTCTCTCTCTTTTTCTCCTATTCCGTTTCCTTAGTGGGGAGGGTGGGGGTTAATAGGGAGCATCTGCCACGGTTAATTGTTGCCCTTCAGTAAATGGTTACACATTAATAATCATTGTGATGGCACTTATAAGCAGCCTACAACAGGCCAACAGCAGATACTTTCAGCATGAAAATGACAAACAAGAGCACTTGAGCTCAGGTTAGATAGTAACTCCAGGCTTTTACATCTCCAGCAGTAGGACAGCAGTGGGAGTTAGAAGCATATATAGAGTCTCTCAGACCACTGCCAATGCAAGGACTTCTCTTATAATTTATGATTTAAAGCTTTATAGACAAGTGAGTATTGTCTGTTGTTGATATTGGCTATTCATTGGCAATTCATGTCATTTTGCCTTGTCACAAAGATTGCAAGTTACTTGCTGTTTTGAAATGGTACTTCTGGTTCTTAGACTTGGGAGCAGGAATATGTTCACATTTAGGTGTTGGATGATATGATTGAAACATTTTTGTTCCCAAATGGAAAAGGAAGGTCAAAACCCTTTCAAAACACTTATTCCAGGAAGCCAATGCAACACAACTGACTCTGAAACAAGCCTCATGTTAAGATACACTACTTTTGGAAAAGGACTGTGCTGGAGTATTGCAATGCTGGCCCATCTCTGTTTTCAAGACCAATGTGGCTTCAGACATTAGTTTGTTAAAAACAGTAAGAGAACATAATGGGCCTGATCTGTGAAAGCCTGCCAGTGAGCAGCTGTAGTGTGAGCTCCTGCAGCCAGGCTGAGGTGGTACGCAAGCAGTAGGAAGGCAGAAGCAGTGCTGCTGCTCCAGCTGCCACAAAGTGCTGCTCTGCAGGTAGCCTCTCTTGCTGTCCTCTTCCTGTCACTCAGGCTGGGGTAGAGGAGCCAGCAATTAGTGGCTAGTGCTTGCAGTATTCAAGGCTTAGGCCAGGTTCCACATGTCTTCTAAGTCAGCAGAAGAAATGTTCTCAGGGATGATCACGTGTTGCCCACCAAGCAGAACTCAGATAGCTTTGCAACCCCACATGCTTTACCTTTGTCAACCCACCACGTGCATGAGGTATGGATGCAATTATATCTCTTCAGCTGACCTCAAGCTGTAACCCTCGTACCAAACAGCTATTTACTGCTGACTTGAACAGCTCTCATCACCCTCTAGTAAGCACTGACCTGAGCACCTCTAGTACCCACTGGTCTGAGCACCTCTAACCACCTTTCTACTATGTGTCTCAACTTTCTCTATAGATAAGCAGGGACTGCCTGTATACACAACCCTTGATACTAATGGAGAAGACAATGCAAAAGCTATTGGAAGTACTTGAATGGATGCTGACCTATTGCTGTGGCTGCCTCACCCCTTATACTGGAAACCTGAGGCAGAGTATATTGGCCATGCACTGTAGTTTATTGGTTATTTGTAAGATGAAGATTTTTTTTTTTATAACATTCTCAACATGTCAGATGGAGCTGGTCATAACTTGATAACTATGAAGAATGGCTATTGACAAGCAAGTCCCAAACAACAGTTCTGATATGATGCTAATGCACAGGTTTTGCGGTACCCAGCCATTTCCGTTCCTCTTTGTTAACACCCATTGTCAGCTGTTCTACTGCAGTTCAGGAAGCAGGAAGTTAATTCTCTTCTTACTGGACATGCTGAAATGGAGCACTGGGAGTAGGCCTATTGAGTCTCTCTAGGGGGATGTAGGCAAGGAGCTGATGGGAGCTTTGCAGGCTAGTTCAGGTAGAAAAACATAGGTGAAAATTCCACTTAGCTTCTGCTGCTGAATCGGTTAATCCACTTCCCCAGATTAGAGCTGAACAGGACAGAAAACATTTTGAATTTAAGAGTAAGGTAATCTTCCTGGCCACAAGCTCATCTCAGTTGTGATGTCAGGACACACTGTGCAAAGTTGGGAGTGCAGTGATTAACTGGACATTATAGTATAAAAATATCTGAGTGGCCAGTCTTGCCTTACTCAAAGATTGTATAGTTGCTTCATTCCTTTCTGATTTCATTAAAATGAAGTAAATGGTGGCCAGCTGGCAGAATATCAAGCTCATGCATTTAAGTGCACAAATTGTTAAAATACATGGAGTAGAGTCGAGGGTACGTACAGGAGCTATGAGATCTTTGGGTATTTGTACAAACTTTGCGTTGTATGCTGTTTCATGGAAGTAACAAGTTCAAACACAAAATTTCTTCCTCAGGCTGCATCATGTGTTAAGTTAGTGTATGTCTAGGCCAGCACACATAGTCAGAGGGAAAGCAGGGAGCCTTAGCACAGCAGGTTGTGCTGCCTGCAAACTGAAGAATTGGTTCAATGATAGGCCATGGGAGCCCCCACAATCCGTGAAATGTAGCAGAAAGCATGTTTTTTCCTCCCTGGAAAGCTGAGGTCCTGACAAAGAAAGCACAAGATACCTTTTGTTGACACTGGTCTCACTATATGGCTAGTGAAGCAGATGACCGCATTCACTTTGCTACAGTCCTATTTTGGCATCACAACCTATGTTTCAGATTAGACTGATACCATAAAAACGGCAAATTGAAGAAACTTCTAAAAACAGGTTTTAAGGTTTTAAAAAGAAGCATTCCATTTAATGACTGTTGCATATCACTCAGGCAATCTCACAGGGATAGCTCCACCTAGTGAGGGCACGAAACAATTCCCTGACACAGGTTATATCCACACAAATCACACATATTCATTACATTTCGTTACATGCACATTTCAATGAGTTGGTGGTCTTTTGAGGATCCTGGGATGAAGTAAGAGGTCTTTCTCAGGCTGTCTGCTGTTTGACCCCAAGTCCTGGGCAGGCACAGTCCCTTTGTTATTCGGCTCATAACCGCAAAGACAGTGTAAGCTCGTCTCAAGCTGTCTCTATGCTGATCTCACTACCTTGCTTTCTGCGAGCAAGGGCATTGTCTCCTAACCTTCTCCTGTTTATCTTAACAAATATCATTCTTGTGACTTAATGCCTAATAAGTGCCTAACATCAGTGAACCTTATTCTTAATAACTTGGTGTCTAAAATCTATGAGCCTTATTCTCATTAACTTATTTTATTAATAATTGCTGATTTTAGGTATCAGACTGAGAGCATCTTATTCCTCTCCTCTCCCCAAATACAGTGAGTGCTCAATCTTTGTTAAATTATGCATGTAAAACCTGGCTATTGGTGCTTCACCCATTCCTGGCCCAATTTCCTTCTCCTTGTTGTGAGAGGCCCATCTATGAGACAATAGGAAGAAGGCAGGGAGAGACCATCATGTTTAGTGCTTTCAAAGGGCCTCCCTGCTGTTTTATACCAAGGTAGAATGAAGTGGGGATGCTGTCTGTCATCTTGCAGCAACTCATTACATTTGTTGCCCAATATCAGTGTTTAACTGGGTCTAGCAGCACTGTTTCATCCTGTTGTTGTTGTTTTTCCCCCGAGATCATTAGAGGGATCCAGCTGTTGTTATACCATAAAAGCAGGCAAATACTGAGAGTAGCTCAGGACTATTCAGATGAAATCTGAATTGAACCTGTCTTCTCAGTGTCCCTGTGTTTGTTTTTAAACTATGTTATTGTAAACAAGTTGATTGGAAGATCTCATTGCAAATAGTGAATTTAATTTAGAATGGAGCCACAAAATGAACATGGAGCTTCTTGGCAAGAAATTTATTCAAAAATTACATTATTTTTTGTTGGAGAACAGAAGTAAGTTTATATGCATCACAAGATGCATGTAAGAAACTGCTTCTGATGAAATGGCTGGGGTTTGCCTCCCAGCTGTTGCTTTAATCTGGTAACTACAAGTTAGTGTGTTGGGGTGTATATGACTGAGCTGCATGAAGTGGATGTATTGTGTGTAGTTAACTGCCTTTAAAATTAAAAGCGTGAAAGCTTGATTTTAGTATTAGCAACAGCTTTATTAAGAAAAATGTGTTCTTGTACATATGGGTTGTGGTCTCTGTCTTCCTCCAACTTGACACTCTGTCAGGGAAGGCAAAATTTTCAACATATGCACTGAGTAATCCAGGCGTGCATTTAAATCCATGCAAGTTCCTTTTCCTCGGGTAAGGAGGCCAGAACCAGTCTGCAGGACCCGTCAGGGAACTTGTGCTGGGACCTACAGGGTCTGTATGTCAGGGATGAGGCCTGCCTATAGTTCTGTTCGTATACGTTCATAAAATAAATATATAGGCTTATTTAGAGTAGTCAGATTATTTTAACAAGTGCCATGTTTCCTAGATGCTAAGATGTGGGAGTTTGTTTGGATTTGGCAAGCAACATTTTGGATAAAAATTAGAATTTTTAAAAATTTTACAATAAAGTATTAAAATTGTATTAAGGTACCTAAAATATGTCAGGCACAGGGTATGCATTTTCAAACTTTTAAAAATTTTATTAAAATACAGGTATTTTATTAGTATTTGGAGATTTGATTACTGGATAACTAAATTATGAAGACCAGAAACAAGAATGACATACTGGAGGACAGAAAGTTTTATATGAAAGGAGGAAAGATATCAACAGATGAAAATAGTGTTGGTATATATGTGGGAACAGACTGGAAGACCTAGGCCTAAATTTGCCACGTTTTGGCAGCGGTAGATATTCTCTTCTCTTGGGCTCTTACATGTGCCTGGAAACAGGAATATTAGTTTCCTTCTTTCTCAGTTCCCAGGTGAGTTTCAACTGTCATTGAGTTAATACATATGAAGAAAGTAATCTCTCTTCACTTTCTAGCTATCAATAGTGGAACTAATTAAGGCGCAATTTTGTGTACAACAAAAGCTGAAAATACTGGGACAATGGAAATACAAGTTTTTGTTCTGTTGTGAAGACTGGAAATATGCTTGTCATGAATAATTACGTTATAGAAATGAAAGACTATTATGTACATTTATGTTTGTCAGAGCTACAAAATGGGGACTAAGTACCAACTACGCTGGCAGTGTTATTCAGACCTTTGATTATAAAAAGCTGAATTCTGCAGAGCACATCAGTGCACAAGAGACAGGCTGGCTGGAGGAAAAAATTCAAGACTTTTATTAGCTGCAAAAGCAGTTCATTCAAAGAGGTGTTCAGCCTGGTGGGAATATCTGTTTCACTCTAGGCCTGTTTTTACTCCATGCTTCACATAGGGCACAGTTTTAGCAGTCCCCTGAAAATTTTAAATCTGCATGAAATGTGGCACAATCTTACAATGACAGTAGGTTGGCTTTCGGGAGATCATAGAGCAGCTTTTAATATTCAAGTGCTGTGACTGTGTATCCATTAGAAAAAAACACACCCCTCCCCTCCCCCCCAAAAAACCAGAACCAAACACAAACAAACACACCAAAAAACCCTCAACCAACCAAACAAAAAAACACCTGTGGTGAAATCATTAGCCCAAAATTTTAATGGAAAAAGTAAAACCTGTTAGTTCTCCAGACCTTTACAGCAAGACTTCCATTGACTTTGAGGCAAGGATTTTGTTCAGTAATAAAACTAGTAACTGAATCAGTCTTTACAGTTATTACTTGTTTGTGTTTTGCTAAAAGGTGATCTAGCAAAGTGGAACATGTGTCTCTACAATTCTCAATATGAGGCTTATAAAGAGCTATTTATGGGTTACCCTAAAATTTCAGAAAAAAAAAAAAGCCATTTTGTTAGCTAAAGGTTGAGTTTTCCTTTTATTATGACCAGCATAAAAGCAAACACCTTACAATTAACAGCTATTTGCAAAGCTGTGTAAGACAGAGGAAAAGCTGATTTCCTTATCAGCTGTTTCTTGTTTATTTACTTCACGTGAATTAATCTAACACTAGACACCTAAGTATCAAAAGTGATATTAACTGGTGGAGGATGATATTTCCCTCATGTTGCTCATCTTTTGTAATCTTCAATGAAAAAAAAAACCTAGCAGAATCCAGCTCCCAAGATGAAACCCTTCACTGTAAAAAGGACAACATTATTTCAGGATCTCCCCCTGTTCGATCTAAGCCACTGTGGGAAACTGAGCAGGGATAAAACTTGCTACAGACCTCACAGTGAGGAAGTGCTTCCCTGAGTGAATAATTCCAGTGTTCATCAGGCCAAAGACATTTAATGTGTGGCAGAACTCTGAGAAGAGAGACAGTGGTGTCTAAGGAAAACAGAATAACTCTGTAAAAGGAGCTCTAGGACAATGATGGGTTGCATTACCTTCTGTTATGGCTACAGCTGATCCTTCTCCTGGCCCTTACTTTATACACTGTTGTATGGGTCTGTAAAGAGAGAAAATCTCAGCAGAGCATGCTGGTCAGTAGCAAGGTGAAGTTTGGATAGGGTGGTAGGGCCCTTCCAAGTCTTGTGGTACCTGTCTGTTGGAGTTAAATGACACCTAACCTTGGTCAGACCTGGAAGGACACTTTTTGTTCAAAAAAATAAAAAAATGTACACGATGATAAGACCATTTCCTTTCTCACAGCGTCTCCTTTAATGTCAGACCTGAAATATGAAGTCATTAGGGGATATTAAAACAGTGCTGACAAACTAATTAACAAAAGACATTACGCCGGATGGGCTCAATTTATCCTTTTTAATGGTTCTTATAAATGGGTGCCGCCAATTAAAATTAATAAAGATTTACCAGCGATTGCCCAGCATACACTGTTAAGGAGCTCCACTGAAGGTCGCCTTAAAGTCAGCCTTGTCAAAGCTGCAAGTTCAGCTCACAGAGCCAAGCCGTGCTGAGTTACTCTCAGTTGTGTTTTCCCAAGCAGCTTCCCTTTCTTTGTATTTGGCTGAAGTTTAGATGCTTTTGTTTCTCTCTTTCAAACCTCATCCCTCTGTCTGTTGATTCTGTTAAAAAATGTTTCCCCCTCGCCCAGCACTGTTAGATTTGTCACAGTTTCACAAAGGACAATCTCAACAGTCAGTACGAGAACTTCATTCTTTCCAAATCTGTCATGAAGGAAATCCTGACACATAGCTTTCTTTTTCAACCACTCTTTATTTTCTTGCTGTCAAGTTAATGTACAAGTGTCCCTGCTTAGGGGCAGAGTACGGATGATCAAGCATGCCCAGTGTGGCTGTAGCTTTCTTCAGCCTAGACCAGACCTTGTTCTGCCATGCCATGCTCTTATGGCTGTCAGCATTTCACCATGTTTATTGCTCCTGTTATGTGAACAAGGAAGTTTAGGAATTTATCCTGATACTTGGATGACAGCAGGAGCCCTCATGTTGAAAGAGTTTCAGCCACCTGGGTGGGAAATTAAAACACTAGCTGGTGTAGGCAATTAGGCATTGAAAACATGAATTAAGACAGAAATCTGCTAATATCCCAGTGACTAAAATTTTATGCCAAACAGTAATTTTGTAACCAGTCCACTAACAAGAACACAGCTAGATAGACTAGCCATGCAGCCACTAACCTGACCAGCTCATCTCAGAGCTGCTGCCCTCCATTTCCACTTCATAAGGCAGCAAGGCAGGCTAGCTGACTGAATGCCATTCTTTTCTCCCTTATTTTCCTTGAAGCAAATGCTGGTAGAAAGATTGTTGTAAGTGGCAGATGGAGATGCAGCTGCAGCTTGTGCTGGACTGTGTCGGCAGGACTGTGCTGATCTCCGTGTCATGGGAATGTACTGACTGTAATGGGCAGCCTCTGTGAGAAGAAGTGGAAATGTCTGCTTAAGAATGGAATCATTTTGCGTAATCCTTTGGTGTTGCTGCTATTAGGATTCCCCAGAAGGCAGCGCTAATGGACACTTGCTTTGTCTTCTCATGTACATTTAAAATTAGATCCTCAATGTGAGATGGCAAGAACATGCTAATGCTTTTGGAGAGTAGCAAACAGTTCCAGATTCATTACTCTTCAGTGCCTGGTAAATGACTGCTGTATGCTGGATAGGCAATACCATAAATGTATTCTCTGTTCTGTTCTGTCATTTCTATGTAAAAATACTGGTGAAACACAGTAAATTAACAGCTAAAAAAAAGGTGAGAGACCCATGGGAGCAATGGTGAAGGCAGTGTTACATGAACTAGAGAAATAGCTCAAGAGATTTTGTGGGAAACCACCTCATATTGCCACAACTGGGGAAAGTGACGCTGCTGGGTCAGCTGATGAAGCTCCAGGGAAATGAGGAGGATTAAATCTGTGAGAACCTCAAAAGAGCTGACGCTTCACATTGTTGTGTAGCTGTAACTACCTCACTGGACCTAGTTTTTCACTTTCTTTGGCCACCTCACTACCTCACTATGCTAAGCACATAGAGAAAATCTATACAGTATGTTCCAGCAGCGAAATTGTCCTCCTCGTGAAGCTCAAAGGATAGGATAACAGAAGAAAGATTTTCACATTTATAGAGAGGAAGAGAGGGAGGGAGTAGGTAGGAAATAAAGGAAGGAGAAAGAGACAGGATAAAATCTCAGGAGGAATTAGAGAAGACTAAACAGAAACACTGTTACTGAGTCTTTCAAATTGCTCTTAACCCTGGTGTGAAATTTTAGTAACTCCTCTAGATGAACACTGATTATTTTTTTTGCACTTATAAGTGGTATTCTTTGGCAGAAAGGTACATTATTTTTTCCAGTTAGAAGTGTGGTACATTGGGACTAGGGGCAGGTTATGGATTTTGCAGGCAAGTTCTCTGCTTTATTGAAACAAGTCAGCTGTGAGATTATAGGTTTAGAAATTTGAGTCCATCCAGTGTTTTTCAGAAATGACTTGTCCCAAATTTAAAAAGGCACCGCATGTCCCAAATTTAGGCTCATATCTTCCCTGCTCAACAGTACCATGCTTGATGGAGTAGATGAGTCCTGCTTGTGAGCTCTCTACTGTTTTACTGCCTCTTTTTATGCACTCCCCCATTTTTTAATTTTTTTCCACAAATACTGCTGTCAGTTGTCCTTCTTAAGAGAAGATATTAGTAGGCTACTAGGTGCACCACTGAGACTTCTTTTTCTGAGTTGGGATATGAGCTCTGATCCTCCCATATGCAGTGACTGCCAACCAGACTTATTCAGGGTGTGTTAAAGGGAAATATTGGGGTGTACACGCTTGCAACCCTGTTTCAGGCAACTAAGCTTTGCAGTTGCCTCAAACAACCCTGCACTGAGGGATCACCAGCTTTTGCCTGTAGTCTTGATGTACAGTACATTAATCGTACCCTCCCTAATTCCTGCTTCAAGATAAATCTCTTGCGCTCCCATTATTTGGCTAATTGCTGTGGATTGTATGGCAGTTGGATGCTCTTTGGCAGGGAAAGATTAATGGAGGACATTTCCTTTGTTTTGATTTCATTTGCTAATTGCTGTGTGGAGAGGTGGTTATGTTAATTCATCCTTTCTCCCTGTTAGATAGTAGGGTTTTGTTTAGCATGTGCTGGGAAAGGAGTAGGTTGCCAGGAATCTTAAATGTTTCTTTGTCTTGCTCTGTGGATTTGGGAGGGGGGAGGTCTTCAGGCAGTGGGTCGGTTTTATCATTGGGTAGATGGAGTGCTCATGTGCTTTTGTATGTTTTCATGCATGGGAAGTACTAATTATGGGTGCACAAACTGAGGAATAAAGAATTTTCTGCATTTGTACTGGAGGCTGAAACATCTGGTTGTTGGTCTCTTTGTACCTCTGTTAGGCTTGTGGTGGAAAGTGAGAACCCCACTGAAAAACCTGTGCCCTTTAACTGAGCATGTACGTTACCGTTCTGGTCATGGGACAAGATACAGGGTCAGAGCCTGTGAGCAGCTAAGCATCCTTGCTCTCCCACTGAACTTGATGGGACCTGAGTGCTGTTATTAGCTCTGGCTTTGTTAGGTAATTTTAAAAACAACAGTCATCAAATGTGCAGTTCTCTCAGCTTTAGATAAATGTAGAAATCTGAGGGAACTGGTCAGATAATGGAGCTAACACTTGTTAGCCAGAAGAGTCCAAGTCAGTCACTAGTGATGGAAAACTGCTGCCATCTGTTGCCTGTTCTCTGGCTTTTGCAAAGTGTCTTGGATGTCAGTATTTCTTGTGGAAACAGGTGTTCACATTGCACATCTGCAATCAGGTATTTCTACTAATTGCCCTTTTCCATTGATGGGTTCATCCACAGCCATGAAAAAAAACACCCTCACTCCAGAAGAAATGCCTCAGAACAGAAATTTTATTCAAAAGGCGTAGTTGGGAGGAATCTGGCCAGTGCCTTCCAGAATTTAATTGTTCTGCGAATAAATGAGACACCTCAGTCTTTAGAGTTATCAGCTTGGCAATTTTTACTGGAACAAAATTATTTTGATTCGGTGACTGCCCCTATTAATTTAGGGATCCAGATATAAAGTCTTTCGTATGGAAGACTGCCAGTCTTTCTACCAAGGCTGTCAGCCAGTACTCTTTAGTTTGGGGAAGACAAACAACCTGGGCATCTCTAGGTCTGTTTGTTTCAAAGATCTTTAAATTGAGAACAATAAAATCAACCCTGGATAGTGATAGAAATAATTGTCCTAAGCTGTTTATGTTTCTGATAATTTGTAGCAAAATGGAGGGGCAGGGTTTAGTTGTCTTGAGATTTGTGAACTTAAAATGTATCTTAAAATTCCCGTGGAAGCCTTTCTGTTTTCACTTCATGAGAATACAGGCAGGAACACTGTTTCTATTACCATGAGACTATTTTGTTGTCTCTTTGGTAAGCTCTTCAGAAGGAATCACTGTGGGGCCTTTCCCAATTTTGTTGCTCTGCTGTTATTGCTGTCATTTCAAGGGAGGGTCCCTGCACTAAGACATCATTTCTTTCTGCAGCACCTGCATATTTCTATTATTCTTTTCATATCCTTGTACATTTTCTTCCCACTGCTGTGAGCTTAGCTATAAGATGATCTCAGCCTAGAGCAGATCTTCTTGGCTGACCAGTAAAATTCTACCCCTATAATGTCCAGACTTGAAATAACCATGTGAAGTCTTATCTGATGTTGGACATCACTGAATTATAAAACAGGACTCTTCAGAAATTTTGTTAATCTTCTTTAAGATTAAGAAAACAGCAATTTAATGTTCAGAATGTGCACTATATGCAAGCTGTCGAAGTTGCTTTTTGTAGAACTTCAAACTGTATTTCATGTCTCCCAGAAAGAGACCGCCAGGAAGTTTCAAGATGCTGGCCTGTTCAGGTCTCCCAGAAGATGGCAGGACAGGCTCAGCTCTGCTTTGTTGTAAGTGGTTCCATTTGGAGCACTTGGAATTCTTCTTGTGTCAGGCTGGCAAACTCCAGCCCCAAGCAGGACTCTTCGTGTAAGGTAGTCATTGCCTGGAATGTGGAAAGTAGTTTTCAGAAATCTGTAGCTACTGAAAGCTTTAGGAGTTATTGTTCATGGTCTAGCAGGGAAAACTGCTTTCTTTTGCCATATATGTCACTGCTAGAATGTTTCTGTAATTGTGTCTGAGGGTGGTGGAAATACAAAACATTACAGGATGTTTTATGTTGGAAGTTGTTTTGAGATAGGTTGTGACTAAGAGTGTTTTACAGTAGGTGTCTGAGAGAAGGCCCACTGTGAACTAAGTCATGTGGAAATTATTCCAAAACACATAAAGTATTTTGTAATTCATAGTAGTTATTATCCATGGCTCTCAAAGCACTTTCAAGAAAGGTTAATGTTGTGAGAAGTCTTTAACACAGAGGCTATGGTTTTGCATGGAATAAGCTCACAAAATCACAGAGTAGGATGTTGAATTGGGCAAGGTGACTGGGAAATCCAGAGAGGAAAGCTGGTTAGGAAAGGGGTGAGGCTCAGATACTCAGGTGATTAAACAGCTTATACATGCAAGGGGTACTCATTGCTCCAAGTGAAGTGTCTGAATTCTGCCCTAGGAGTCCCAGCTCTTAATTCAGGTCTAGATCCTGGCTATTATTCCGTCCTGTGATGCCATCAATGAAACAATTGCAAGGATAAATAGAGGGGGCACTGTTCAGTGTGAGGGAGGAATGGCATCAGCAGACCAGGACTTCTCCAACGCTAAGTATTAAAACAATCTCTTAGGGCAGTAGGAGAAGACAACATTGCCATCATGATATTGAAGCCATCAAGTCTAAACATCTAGTAACTAGTGCTGCCTTGAAAAAGCAAATAAAAAATATGTCACGGGATAACATGTTATTGCCAAGCAGTGACCCAGTACTTAGAAATGACCTTCATTGTGCATGTGTATGTGCCTCTGAAGACTGAACTGAGATTATAGATTTGTGGGCACAAAGGTTGTTACTGGAAACATAGTCTTGCATATACTAGTATTTGGAAAGTGGTTCTTGATGAAATATCATTAGCAGCAAATTCACCAGAAGAGTAGAAATCAATTTCATAGGCCACAGAACTAAAAAGGTTGTGTGAAGTATTGGGTCCAGTCTCTTGTAGTTTCTGATAAACTTGAAAGCTGTGTGAAGGGAAGTGGTTTAGGACATTTAGTCACATGTCTGCCACTTTGCCAGCTGTTGTTAGTGCTAGTAATAACTGATTCCTCAGGGTGACTCTCCTGATCTCCTAATCTTTTAATTAGCGGGAACTGATAACAAGGAGGTGACCTCCATAGACAGGGCAGTGGAAATTATATTGAATCCCAAACAGACAGGAGGCTCTTACCCTATTTTAGAGTTGAATACTACTATTTAACAAATTTTCCATACTGCAACATTGTTCAGGATGTGGCATTTCCTCTCTTAAAATAAATTAAATGCAAGTGGAAGACACCACAGTATGGAGCCTTGAAACTCACCTAATGTATTACTAATGCACTTGATACAGGAACAGAGAATGATAACCCCTGCATGCCCACACTACACAGCCATTTTATTTCTGCCCTGAACAGGAGCAATACCATCTGTAGTGATGGAGTGATGGAGTTGGCATGATCCATCAGGCTCTTGGCACTCTGCTAACTGTATTGGATGTTTGGACTTCTTCTGCATGTCTTCTTGATTCTCTGCTAAAATCTGCCTATTCATTTCATGTAGAGGTGACTCCCAGTAGTTGTTAAGAAGTCACTGGCATCTAAGCTTATGTCTTTGAACAGGTTGATGCTGATTACCTAAAATAAAAATCCGTCTCATTCATAATGCTCTGGACTGTCTGATCTTCCGAGCCTGCTTGGAAATAACTTGTCCTATAGAAATGGAAGGCTTGTTCTCTGTTGCTTGGCCCTTCTGATTTTAAGATAGTTGGAAGATATCTATGGAATTTGCATTGTCTTGTTTTAATTGTGATCTTTCTTGATTGTCTCTCTTCTTTCCAAGTGTGCATTCATTGTGATAAGCCTATATTAAATGGTTTGCTCTGCTGTTCTCCAAAGGGATTAGTCTGCCTGAGACTGGGGGTCTTCTTCATCCTATGTGCGGTGTGTAAGGCTTTGGGTTTTCTCTGGTGTTGCAACCTCACCCTACTAACAACCCAGGGGCACGAGCTCTTTCGCAGGAACTGAACTTGACATTCCCCTTCCTAATCAAAGAGACCAGAGAAATTGGTACCTGCTGTCTAATGTGCAGGAAGTGTCTTTGCAGGTCCTTGCAAACTGGCAACCTTGTAAAGCAGGCACCAGCTGATATTCCTTCAGTAAGGCAGGTAGCCAATACCTTTCTAACTACTATGAAATAATGTCATTTATCTACCTATCAGTCCATACTACTTCATCTGTAAGAGAACATAAGAGAGAGATTTATTTTTTCATACTTCTCTTTTCCCTCATCAAAAAGAAAAAGAAAAATCTGGACAAGGAAATGCAGAAATACCTGTGATGAGTATTTCAGGTGATTTTCTCCTCACTGAGGAGAGACCTAAGGGCAGGTATGGGGCCATATGAAGTCATTCTACTTCCTGAGCAGTGCTGCTCTAGCTACAGCTCTGTTGTAACGTGGCTGTATACAGCTCTTGTACAGCTGTTCAATACACTCCACATCTCAATAGCTGCTGTCACAGGGTGAGCTGATTCCAAAGGCTCGGTATTATCTGTGCTTTATAATGCTAGAAGCAGAGAATATGTGGAAGGCCCCTTTGCACGTTACAGCACAGTGCCTTCCGAGGAGGGTGGCGTCAAGCAGGCAGAAGGGAGGCAGTCAGCTTGGTGGTGCGTCTTTCATGGCAGGATGTGAAGGATTCTGGTTGTCTTGGAATCCTGAAATGGATCTGTGGAGCCTTTGCTTTGCTGCCATTCCCATCAAGCTGTGTTTTAAACAATTTTTAAAGTTGCGTTTCCTGGTTGTTTTTAGAAGAGAAAGCTAATTCCTCGCCCTCTCTCCAGTTGGATTATACACATCCAGTGAGGTGGAAACATGTGTGAGTTATTCTTTTGATTTACTTACTCATGCAGACAGATGAGCCATGACCGTATGGGTCCAATCACTGCAGAAACACAGAAGATATTGACCCTTACCCTGAAAGTTGTTATAGTTTATATGTAACTGAGTTGATTTCTATGAGAAAAGGATGATTTGTTACATAGTTTTCAAAGCACTTGAAGATACTTCCAGCTCTGTAAAAATGTATGGAATTATCAATGGAGAATATGATGCCCAGCAGTGCAAAGCCCTGGGTGGCTAATAAGGCCGGACTGTGAGAAATGATTTAGAACATGGCAGCTCAGCCTGAGATTCCCAAGGGAGAATAAGCAAAGCAGTCCCATAATTCCCCATAGTCTCTGAAAGAATGCCATTAAAAATAACTTTATTGCAAAATTAAATTTAAAATGCAGAATGCAACCGGGCAGTGTCCTTAACAGAAGCCAGAAAGATCATATCCATTGCCTTTTATTTTTCTCCATGGGATGTTGTCATCTGAGAAAACTGCCATGTCCCAAGCTGAATTCCAAAATAGTGAGTTTGCAAATGCATTTAATCAATCTGTAATTATTGTTCTGGTTTGAGAGAGGAAAGTGTAGTCAGTGAAATCACAGGCTGGCTATACTTTCTATTGACCTCTCAGGACCCAAGGAAAAGCCATGCTAGCCCAAGATTATTGCCCGAATCTGTCCCAGGAAGTCTTCTTGAAATGACTGCCCTATCTTTGAAGATTCCACCATTGTAATAAGGGACAAAAATGATTTCTTGTTGTCAGACATGTTCTGTTCACCTGCTTAAACTCTCAGAGGGAAAATTCCTCCAATATAGCAGCTGATAGGTGTCCAAAATGGATTACAGCCAGAACCGCTGCCCCAAGAGAGTATCTGTTCTTTCTGGGAAGCAGCAAATGCATATCAATCAGAAGAGCACACACCAAAGGCAGCCCATAAAATGCTTGTAGACCTGACCATAGCTGAAGCTTTCTGGACTTTCAACAAATCTAACTATATAATGCAAAGTCTGTTCTTGAACTTTCAACTCATCATAACCAACAGATTTCTATTGGGTAGATGCGCCTCTTCCAACTTGTCCACAGGACAAACCCTAGTGTTTTTAAATGTTTATGGATCATTTCCTTGACAGATCAGTGTTCCTGTCATCAGTCCAATGGAACATGTTTACAGAAATCAAAATACGTGGACTGAAAAAAATCTAGTGATGACATAGTGGGATGAAGTACTAAGCTATCTGCGAATGAGTTAAGAGAATCCTACAGACCTGTCAAATTAAGACTGGATGGATCAGTCACCCTCTGAAAGAAGAGTCTGCAGATGAACATAAGATGCCCACAGAAATTTGCTCACAGACTTTAACCTAAAATTAAGAAAGAGCTGTTGAAATGTAGTGAAAAGATGAGACTTGTAAACATAGAGAATGGGGGTAAAGAGTAGGAGGAAAATACACCCTTTCATACTCTAAGAGGGCTTTAAGGGAAAGAAATAAGAATATTCAGTAGATTAGAAGGATGATATTAGCTAAGAATATCACTACATCTAGTCAGTTTTTCGTCTCACTTGGACAAAACATCAAAAGAGAAAAATGTCTTAAAGACTCACAGCATGAGATCAGTCTTCAGAAAAGACAGGGAAGAGCTCCTAGCACTCACACTCTTAATGCAATTGCCAATAAGGTAGCACAAACAAATGTATTTAGGGTCTTGTTAAGCATTGTCTTGTGTTTGCACATAGATAATATGGACAAAGAGGTCCCTAAGTGCAGAATTCCACTGTATGCAGTAAAGGTAAATGTCTCCACTGAGGGATATTGAGTGTCTGTTTTTACAGAGCAGTCATCTCCAAACTTTTTGATTGGGTATGCCTATCAGTAAAAAGTTTTTGAACATGTTCTCCCAAGCCTGGACCCTTGGAGTGAGTTCTTGAATCTGCTAGAAGAATCTGAAGAAGTTGCCTGATTTTCTGAGCTGATGTGCACCCGTTGTTTCAGCTGGGATGAAATCCAGGTTGGGCCACTTTCTGCTGGAGACACCACAAGGCGTGGAATGAACCAGTGCAACTAAGCGCTTCATTGTCATGAACTCAGACAACGAATGATATAAAATCGAGTATGTGTGAAGAGTAGCTACTGTATGACATTGTTTCTCTAGCACATTCATGCTTTGATCTTAGAACTTCCTCCTGGAGGATTTCTGTTATTTCTGTGATTATAGCCTCATGCTGACAGGGTGCTCAAATTAGGCAGTGTCGTGTGCTCTGTCTTAAGGTGCAAAGGCTGCAAGCCCTGAGGAAGGTGATGGGATTTCTGCTTGCTGATTTCCACAGATTCAAAACACAGCTTTTTCTCTAGAAAAGATACAGCACACCAGTGAACCAAGATGAGTAAACTGGTAAGACTGATGCCTTCAGACAAAATTGAACTTCCGGTGCTCAGATGCCCATCACTTGAATTGGTTCTTGGGGTCCCTTGCCTTCATTATGGCAGATGTCAGCTAGGGAATGTTTTCACTGTTGTTGGGGTCTGTGGAGAAATGAAAATGATTTCTGCTAACAGGTAATGGTTTGGACAAAAAAATAATTATTTGAAAGCAATATTTCCATCTGGTTGTAAATGAGGTACCGAACCTTTCATTAGAACACTTTCTATGATCTAAAATACTAAACTCTGAGCTGAGTAAAAATAGTAGCGCTCAGCCTGTTGACTAGTAAAGGTTCGACAATTTAGAGTTCAAGAAATCAATAAATTTTTGGAAGCTGGAAGTCCTTCTCTCTATCCTTTTCTAGTCTTAGAAGTGTATAATTTTAAAATTTCCAGTATGATTTGAAAAATGCAGTACCACACAGGTTTTTAATTTGTTTAATCAAAACAGTAGATTTTTAATTGTATCAAAGTATTTTTACTGTTTACCAATAACATTATTTCTTTTTAAATGAAATCTGGAAAGTGCATTCATTTGATTTCAAGGAATCATTTTTAGCTGCAATATACTGAGATATCAGCCCACCAGTTAGCAGAAGTTTAATTTCCAATGTGTTTATGCGGATAGTGCTAAGGCCAAAAAGTATTTTCTTGTCTTCCTGTGTGCCAGGGACTAGGAAAAATGTTGGTATTTAGTAGGATTTCTCAGTTGTGTAGAGCAATGAAAGGAAATGGCCTCTGTATTTGCTTCTCTAAAAAAACTTCTGTTTTCCTGAGCGGGAGTTTGAAAATCCATTGCAAATCACTAATTTTCTCACTGTTGAGCACCACTTACTCCAGGAAGGTTAATGTAATACATCGGATTCATTCTCTTGTTCTTTGAATTAAGAAATTTAGCTAAAATCCAGTTTCTTTGTCCAATTTATTTCCACTCCAGGACTTTGCACGGGTCTATGGATTCAGATCAAAGACTTAAACTGAGAAACAGGAAATGTGATCTTTAATCTATTTTAATCTTGTGATTTTAAATTGCTAAGGAAATAATAGTTTTATTTTGGTGTTCACCATTGCCCTCTTTTTTGGCAAATACATACAGGCTAGTATGCTCAGTATGATACTACTCCTGACCAGTTATATGCTATACTATATATAGTATACCAGTTATATAATATACTATATACTATACCTGTACCAGTTTGAATCCAGCAACGGTGTAGTTTAATGTGCACACATTTAGGATCCTAATTTTCACATTTTATTATACTAGAAAATCACGGGTTCATTTTTACCAGAAGATTAATGTGCGTCAAGATCTAATTGGATTGAAATTGGAATCCAATTACAATGCACAAATAGCTTTAAATTTTTTTTATTAGTTGTTTATCCAGGCTGTTGAAGGTAGTTTTACTTAAAGCTTAAGAAAAATATTTTTTACTGAAATGTGAGTCTAAAAGATCCATCTATACTTAGTGAATTAGACAGATTTTTTCCACTTGTTCACGTCTCTCAGTGTTTTAAACTAGCTTAATTTACACACTCACACCTTATTTTTCTCAATATTTTGTAAAAGAAAAATGAGCTTTCCTAGTTTTTCAACTGTCAGTTGTTTTCTCAACTTTGAGTGAACAAGTCTTCAAACTGAACTAGTTGAATAAAACAAACCATCTCTCTGTACTAAGAAAAAAGGATCTTGTAGTTAAAATAATGTTCTTGTTTTAACAAGACATGCATCTAGAAGTTTAGACAGTGGGTTATATGGATTTAGTGGTTCGACTTAAAGCATCAAGCAAAAACCTGTACTGCTTGCTCTTTTTAAGTTGAATTTTAAAGAAACTATTTTTTAAATCCAAAACGGAATATTCTTCTGCACTTCAACTGCTCTAGTTTACAGTCCATCATAAATTCAAACTGCCGATATTAGTAGCTTATTGTGTATGTCCTGTTACAGCAGCAGTGTCTGTTGGCTGATGAAAGGAGCAGGTACCAAGTAGGTTACGTGTATACATACTACTCTGAAAATACTAAAAATGTAATCTCCATCCTACTATTACTGGAAGGTAGGTGTTCATAATTTCATTATGTTCTTTCTAACTGGAATTGAGTGTGTTTTCTTCTAAGCTAATTCAGATTCAGCTTCTTTTTTTTTTTTTTTTTTTCCTCCCCTGCGGGGCATGAGAATAGACATAGTGAGCCCATTGCACATTAAAAGTCTTGGTTTGGCCAAAAATTGGATTAGAATTAGGGTGCGGGGATTCAGGTAATAAATGGTACAAATGCTGCAAAACCCCAGCTTATAAAACCAGCCCAGGACTGTTTTCTCCAGTGTCTCTTCAACTATTCATAAAGAGGATTAAACTGGTTCATACCAAGGGACAGAGGCTGCTCAGGTTCTCTTAATGTGCAGCTTGCACTCTCCTTTGCTTTGTGTCACCTGCCAGGTCATCCTCTTGTGTTGTCTTAATACAACTAGCTGAATTTAGTTTTATTTTCTCTCTCTTCAGAAGTCTGTACTGCTGTTGATAGCAGGTCTTGGTAGCGAATAAGCACAGAAGAATCCCAGCAGAGGGATTGTTGTCCCTCTGCTTTGCTTGAAAATGTTTGTACCTCTATACATGGGGTGCCTGCATTGTACTGTGGGCCCCCTCTTCATTCTTTCTGTTCTCCACCTTCATTCAGACATCTTACTTCTTCCAGGCTGGGTAGCGCACCTGGATATGTATCACTGGTGTCTTTCCCCACCCCAACTCCCTTTGAATTGCCTAATTTAATTCCCGGGGCTCTTTTCAGTCAGCTATTCAGAGAGCAAAATTTATGAGTGCATACTGCTTTCCCGTAAGTTTTTCCCCTATGTGTATTTAAAGAGGGGTTTGAAGGAAATCAGGCTGGTGGCTCTTACTCTTTTTATGATGAATAAATGCCTCTCATTCACAAAAATCTGTTCTCCGCTCCTTCCCTACTCACAGGGAAAAAGCATGGTTCCTTTGCTGTGGGAGGGCTCTTTGGAGGCATCAGGCAGGGACCGGGAGTTTTCATCACCCTTCACAAAAGACAGAGTTATTGAAGTCTTTTCTCCTGAATAACAAATATTCTTTATTGCCGTTTTTACTCACGGCGGCGCTTAGAAACAGCCAACTTACAGCTCTGTATTCTGCTCATGAGGAGAAACGGGAGATCCTTCTCTGAAGTTCTTCGGAGCGAGTCCAAACCATTTGTTCCAAGAGGCAGCTCTCGGGGCCCCGCGTCCGTCTGGGGAGGCTGGATGGTGCTGTTCGACGCCGAGGCCACAGAGGGGCACCAAACCCTCACGGTTGGGGTGCCGGGGCTCGGATCGGCGGGGCGGGAGGGGCCGGCTGTGCCGCTCGGCCGGCGGGTGCGGGCCCCTGCAGGCCGGTTGCTGCCCTCCCAGGGAGGTGCGGGGAACGGGGCCTTCCCTGGGCGGTCGTCTGCAGGTGGAGCTTCAGCTGCCCTGCTGAAAGACTGGCTAGAGGCAGGGCTGGTGGAAGGGAGCACGGGAGTGCGGCACCTCCTGCGACAGCCGTTCAACGCCTGCTCATGCTGCCCTGCTCTCTGCAGCCTCATGTCGCAGCCACCGAGCCGGGGTACAGGAGTGCTTCAAACTCTGGCTGCAGCCTGACATTTGTATTTGATTACTTGCCTGGCAGCAGGGAGAAGCTGGATGAGATAGCGTGTCTTCCTTGGGAGCTTCCTCATGTCACTTCACACAGTACTTGGGTGCTGCCCTCTGTCGCCATCATCCCTCAGGGCACCACAGACTCCTGCCGATTTCTTTTGTGCATACTTATTTTAATGCCATGTCTAAAAATCCTCAAAAATCTGGAAGAGCCTTTAAAAATCACAACTTCAAACAATCTTCATTTTGATCTGAGAATGGCAGACACTCCGTGAAGATCAGTTCAGTCTCTCAAGGGAGTGAAACAACTATTCCATGTCAGTCATCGCACAGACTTGTAGAAATATTTGTGCCAGCTGCTGGTATGAGTCTCGCCCATGTCACTCATGTAGCTCTGTAGAAAGACGGACAGGAGAACCTGGTTCTGCACTCTGTCTGAATTTAACAGAACAAATATAACAGAGCAAATTAATGTTGTTGACTCTGGGAACCTGCACACACTGAAAGGTGCAGTGGAGACCTTTGAAAATCACTCTCTTGTCATTTGCCACCATTAAAGGCCACCATTTCACTAGAGACGTAGGGAAGCCACAGCCTGCCTGCTTTCGTCAGCTTTGCCTAGAGCAGCTAGCTCCATGGCAAGGCAGAATGAGTTACTGCTGGATGGCCATGTTAAGTAAGGTTGAGAGGGAATCCTTGAATACAGTTTGATCCTTTAACTGTGTAACTGAGATAGACAACTGAATAGGGCCTTTGCTTCACAGCAGAGGGAGGGTACGTAGAAGGCAAGCTAAAGCTAACATAAAATATGTTGATAAAAGGGCTTTTAATTGCACGAAAAAATGTTGCGTGCTTCAGCTCCATAACTGATGCTCTACCTTCAGTGACATTGAGCAGACAGTGCAGGTCAGTACACTGGCCTTCCTGCTTGTGCTGGGGAACAGGAAAAGCTCAGAGCTGGCCTTACCTGTGTATACTCCTTGGCTTCTCAGATCTGAGCTGCTCTGTGGTTCATGGGGGAGTCTGGAGGCACTTGGGAAAAAACCCACATCCCTGGGCACTAGTGGAGAGTGTGAGAAATAGCTGGCATGTTAGTGAGGAGGGTGCTTGGCAGTTGTGGTTATTTTGTGCAAATACTCATAGGTGCTTACAGAGAAGTTCCTCACTCAAGCAAGGTGGTAAATGACTTTGTGTAACTTGTCCAAATAGCCCTGACCGCCATTTGTCTTGCTTTCTGCCTCAGCAGAAGTTTTTATTCCTGAAGCCTTGCTGTATAGCCATATAGTAAGAGATCGACATGAAGTGCTGAGTATTCGGCTGTCCTTTTTTGGCAGAGATCCTGAATTCCTTCATCTCTTGAGAAAACTGCCAAAAGCTGCAGAGACTACAGAGCTGAGAGGTCAGAAGGGTGGACTGTGACTTCAGGCTTCCTACAGGTGCCATGTGATTACACCAGTTATAATAGTCCTGAGGCCCCCTTAAAACCAGGAAATTGAGAAACATGGTGAGAGGTTAGAGTCTAGAGTACAGGTCTGTGTTCAGTGGATGAAACTGGCAGCAAACTCTTTGGCTGGCTGGCACATGAACCCTGCAGTCCTGTACTATCATGCTCAGAGCACCCTGAAGTACTTAGCTATGTTTTTAAATGTCCCCCTGTCCTATGAACTGGTTCAGAGTCTTAAGTCCTGAGTTGATTGATGTGGACCTAAGGCACAGAACTGGGTTACATAATTGTTGCAAGGTCACACTAGTTTATCAGCTCCTATTTGCTGGCTTATAACTTTAGAGGTTTTATAAAGCTTCAGAGCTGAAATCCCTTTTCAGTGCTCTGTGATTTTCGCCTTTATTTTTTAATGTAAACCAATTAAATCTCTTATGGGCAGGCTTCTTTGTTTGTAGAAGATCACATAATCCAACCCATGGTGGGAAGAGACTTCCAAAGCTGTACAGGCTAGACAAAAATCCTGCTGAGTCTTGTGTAGTTTTTTAACCTCCGGAGAACCTGACACATTGAAAAAATATTTTCGCCCTATATCTGAACAGGGCAATGTAGTTGTGTATCACATGAGGATCCATAGGCCTTTCCAGTCCATTAGTTACCACAAGAGAGTGTTAAACAATGTCTGAAATGAGGAAACCCTTTTAAATGAGCAAGTCAAGGGTCTTAGGAAACCTCTGAATTACTGATATTAGCTTTTGTTCCATTTGGGGATTTCTTCACTGTTTCAAGGATTGTGAGATGACCTGGAGAACATTCAGCTTGGATGTGGAACAGAAGCCAGCTATGAGGTCTGTAATTCCCTGTTAGTACTGTCTGGCGGTGCCTTTGGGAGTAACTACGTTGCTATGAATCTCCTCTCCTGCGCTTCTCCCATTCCAACTGTGCTGTGACTGCATCCTGCCCTGCCTACAGCTAGAGAGTAATGAAAAATCTGATATGGAAGTCAGCTAATAAAGAATAGGGATATAATTAATGCCAGTTGACATAGCTTTATTGAAACTAGATCTTGTCAAACAAATTTGATCTCAATAATGTAATTTCAAAGAATGGATTGTTAAAGGGAATTGTGTAGATGTAATGTACTTATATTTTCATAGAGCATTTGACTTAGTACCACATGATAGTCTGGTTAAAATCTTAATATTACACAATATCAGTAAAGTGCCTGTTAAGAGGATTAAGGACTGGTCAGCTAAGAGAGCTCAAAGGCGTCATTTGTGGGAAGTATCACTGAATGAGTGTCCAGGGGATTTGGCAAGAGCTGATATAAAGTTCAATACCATTCAACAGATTCATCCATGATTTGGAAGTAACTATAAACAATAGTTTAAAGGTGAGTTTTAAGTTTTGCAATGTCACAAGACTGATAGGGTAATAAATAATGAAAAAACTTTATGTAAAGTGATTAGCATCATGAAGAAAACTAACAAAACATGTATTAACAGTCATATGCAAAGTAATATACTTGGGACTAAGTACTAAATCTTGCAGTCCTCCATTCTGTAGGTATATATTGAAAAAGGGCTGTTGCACTCCCTAGAGTTGAGCACAGGAGTAGGAATGGGAGTGATTTTTAACCTACATGCATGGTATTGACAGACGGCTGGTATAATACAGCATATAGACCTAGTATAGGGTTTTTAGGGGAAGGTAGAAAAACTGAAGAGAGCACAGCAGAGGCACCAAGATGACTTGGAATGAGTAAACAGAGCTCAGTTTATTTCGTTTCAGAAACACTGAGAAGTGACTTATTTAGTGTAGAAGTACCCTAATCGAGAAAAAAATACCAAGTGCACTTTTTTCACCACCGTGATCAGAGGACCCTTTCACAATAACAGGAACCAGCATCTGGAGGCTAGAGCAGTTTATATTAAAACTGCTAGTGTAGTTTGTCTTTAAAACAAGGTACATTTCATTTAATAGAAAGAATGATTGAATCTTGTAAATTCTAGCAACGATGATTTTTGTTTTGCATACCCTCAGGTCTATCCAGTACCTTAATGAAAGAGTCATTTTAATTCATTACCATCTGTGGCCTGATATATAATAGAGGGCATCCATGTGGTTTTTCTGCTTTTAAGTATGACTCTGAAGTGAACGTGCCGAAGAGATTCCTGTTGACTAAGCATCATCTTTGTCCTTGAGTCATACTGAGGTCGTATGTAACCTTGCTGTGACTCTGTGCCAGTAGTCACAAGAACACACCAGATGACCTGATGTGTATTGTATATATGTGTTCATTCTTTCCCTCTCTCTATGTATGTAACTTGCAAGAACCCATTGTTCTTCCCTCTTGTGCTCCTTAGCTATGAGAATGTTTCTGGCCATGAGAAGACTACTGTTAACAGCTTAGGCTGTATTTCCGACCTGCCACCTTCAGTCAGTTTGCCAAGTCAGACCAACTTCCTGTATCTCAATTTCATTTTCTGGACCTTCAGCCTACACCCAGAGCTCCTGACTGTTCTGAAGACTTTGCTTGGTCCGTACTGCTCTAGATTCCTCTTCCTCAACCCGGAATTCAGGTAGGTTACTTCTGGCCTTCCCTACTTGTAGAGTCAATATGAGAAGCTGTGGGAAATGGAAAGAGTGCTAAGGAAGTCTCAGTATGTCCAAGTAGGAAAACATTGTGCTATGTCCTCCTTTTTTGCACTTATGGGTTTTCAGATCCAAGGGAAGGGAAATACTGGAAAGACTCAGAGGCTTTGGATGAAAGTTATAGGCAAAGATGAGGAACAGACCAGCAAGCACAAGAAGATATGAGATACGGGGAGGAGAAAGAACAGCATGAGGAGGCTGAGGAGAGGTCTTTGTAGTATAATAAGATTTTCCATTAGAAGATTTCATGCGATTAAGCAAAACCCTTTGCAGCCAAAGCTGCTGTTTTGAACTCCCAGAAGCATATGCGTCCCCCTCATGAAAGAACTAAAGCACCAGCCTGTTTCTTTCTCATGACTGACATGGGCTTATGTCCTCTCCTCGTTTTTTATGCTTCCAATGGAGCTGGATTTGCTGAGCTGAGGCAATAGTTGATCCTGTTGTAGATACTGGGGCTGCTTTCCTGGCAGAACCCCTGCATTCCCACAGCAGTTATGGCCAGGGTCAGTGACCCTTGCAACTGCTTTGTGCCCTTTACCCTTGCCTTCTTTCTCTGTAATGGCACTACCACTGATTTAATAGCATTAATGTTTTAAGCCTTTCTTAGAGCATTCTACTCCCATTGGCCCTCCTCGTTCATCTTAATTTGGCTGGAAGAAATGGTAGCTGTTTCTTGCTGTTTGCTAATGAACCTGGAGCAAGCAGGAAGAATAGCCTCATGAAGGCTTCTGTAAGCTCAGCTCAAACCAGTACCTGACTAGAGCATCTTTGCAGCTGGCAAGAAAAGAAAGCAAAGCCTACCAGAGTCTCTGCGGTCCAAGACTTTTTCTCGGATATGTTTCATTTTCTCAAATCCAATGAAATATTTTGTGATTCATATTTTTCCAGTTCCACATGTGATTAAACTGGGATTCTATGAAGCTTTGTCAGAGGGGAAGAAAAATCCCTGGCTTGTAGGACAGGCAGTATCTAAGTGGTCAGGATTCTTATGTGGAATACTCCAAATATTTAGTAGAGCAGATTTGATCTGGGCTTTTCCACTGGCTAGTTCTGTAGCAGCTGTAGGACTGAGCCCTTGCCAAAGAAGCACTTATTAATTCACACAGAGTGAAAAAGTTGCAACAGAGGAGACTGTTCCCAAAAGAAGAAATTACACCAATCAAGGCATTTAACTATGCTGGGGGAGAGCCAAGTTCAAGTTTTAAGTCCAGAAAAATAGACCAGGAACTTGAGCCCAAATCCCTCATATCCCATGTAGGTCTTGTTCTACATGCAGGTTTCCCTGTTGTCCAATGCAAATCAGGGAGCCTTTTCTAGCAAGGGTTTCTTCAGGACAGTGAGTTGCTGCAAAACATAAAGATTTCAACAAATTGAGTATTTCCTAACAAAGCTGGTTACGCAAAGACAGGAAAAAAAAATAATCCCACAAGCAGTTCTATAGATGAGGTGCTGCCAAGGAGGTAGAGAGGGAGACGTTAGGGAAATAAATAGATAGTTGCCCAAGCATGGGCAGACTTGTGGCAGCTGCTTAAGTCAGGTCTCTCTTTCGAGTTCCTGCAAGTGTCTTCTTTACTTGGGATGCAGTGTGTGTCAAATGAAGGAATTTTACTTGGAATCATAGGTAGAACTGGAAAGTTTACATCACTATCTCCCGAATGCAGTGTGTGACTGCAAAAGGCCACACACCCTTTCCTTTGCCTGTTTCCTTTTTGTGTGAAGGAGGAATGGAGCTGTTGATTGATATGTGGTGTTTTCATGTGCAGACCTGAACTTTGGGACTTGGGCTTGTATGGAAGCAAGTCCTGCCGTTACATCTGCTCTATTTTTCCTGTTTCCAGTGCCATTGTTTTGGAGCAGCTCCCAGGGTGTTTGTTTCAGCTACGTGGCCATTTCCCCTCTCTGCTTACTTGGACCAGGACTGCTCATCAAATGAGATCTGACTAGATCTTTGATTCATCACCTTCCTAGAATTATTGTTGTGCTTGCTTGTGACTGGGAGGATTTGTTCCTTCCAGATACTTGGTGTTGCTTCATGTAAGTGCAAGGTCACTTCTGCAGCACTAGTTTTCTTCCAGCTCCACTACTGCTTGGAAAGCATTCTCAAATAGCTGTTTGGCCTCTGGAGTGAGTTTGTCCCAGTCTATTGCCAGTGATCATCTGGATCAGAATCATGGCTGGCATTGACTGGCCCCTTTGACAGTAGTCTTGGCAGAGAAGTCAGGGCTTGAACAGACCATTAGATAATTAGACACTACTGCAGTGAATTACAATCAAAGAAGTGGATGCAGACGGTCCTCTTGCAGTCCTAGAAGTAATAACTCCAAAGGAGTAAAAGTAGTTCTGAAAATATTTCCTTTTCTATGAGAGACACCCCTGGGTGTATTGCAAGATTTTGCTGAGTTTCCTGACAAACTGCTTTGTACTCCTGATGGGTCTTGAAAAGTCAGGAGGCCTACAGGAGACAGGCCTGGATCTTTCTGTGGCTTGTTCACCATGCATATAATCGTTAAAGGTTTCCACTGCACAGTCTTCTATTGCTAGTTTGAGGAAACAGAGGGAATGTAGCTGAACTCTCAGAATCTAGACAGGATGGCAAGACTGGCAGCTAGACAAAGCTTCTCTTTATCCAGATAGATCTTCATGGCTTTTGGATAACAGGTCTGTCAGTGCCAGCTGCATGGCACAATTTTGCAAAGAACCTGCAGAATTTTGGGAAAATTTTTGAGCATATCAGAAAAGGAAGTGTAATCATGCCTCCCGACTCCAGCTTGAGATCCTATGACTCTGAAGTGTGAGCTGAAATTGAAGATCTCTTCTCTGTTCTCCAGTTTGAGCACGAAAGAGTGGAGGGTTTTATAAGTCTGAAAATCTGATGTTGAAGTTGTTCTTCATCTGAGGAACCAAAGGGAGAGGAAATTGATCATGGCATCTGTATTCAGCCTTTTCAATTTTGCCTTTTTTTTTTTTTGTAAGAACAACCTTTTCCATTTCCCTCCTTCTCTGTTGCTCTCCTGTGAAAGTGAACAGGATTCACCACTGTGCATATGGAGCACACATATGACATTTTGAAACCAACACTGTAGAGTGAATCTGGATTTTCTTTAATTTTTTTTTCTTAGTGAAGACCTTTTTAAACCAGAGGGCTTGTGTCCTTTGCTTGATGCTCATCTGATAAATTGTGATGAAAATAAAGTCACTAGTCAGCAACAGCCTTCATCTGAATGCCCCTGAATGAGGCTTTGGGGTGGGGTGTTTTAAGCTTTCCTCTTTGAAGTAAAAGCGTTTCTGCCAGTGCTGTGGTAGCACCATTTCACAGTCCAGAATCAGTTTGAACAAACTAAGCAGATTATCACTGTTTCAGTAACATGCAGAAATCCTAATCCAGAAGGAGACCTCACTAACAGGCTCGGTGTTTATTTGGAATCAAAGGTCAGGACAGTTGTGTGAATTATGAACTGATATATGAATGAAAAATGTAGAGAACATGAGTCTTCCTGCATCAGGGTGGGCAATAGGCACTTGCTAGAGGTGATTCAGACAAGGCTGCCTGGTGACTGCCCTCTGAGGAGACTCCTGTTCAAGCAGCAAGAGCTGACAGTGTGGGAAAGGGCAGGGGACATGGCTATTTCTCAGCTTGATAGTGTACAGGCTGCCTGAAGACAAGTTTCTCATCCCAAGTGCTTCCTTTGGGCAAGGAGGGAGAACAGGCTAGGGGATTCAAATCCTTGCTGGCATGTGTATGCAGAGGTGGAATGAAATCTCTGTTGCATCCAAATTGTACTTTAAGAACTTGATTCAGATGTCCACCAAAAAGAGACAATAGCACACCAGTAGGTCTCAGACTTCTGAGTTGGTTAAAACTGGCATATCTCCTGTTCTGTGCCTAAGTTTCTGTAATCTAGTTCACCCAAGGATGCACCAAGGATGCACCCAAGGATTATTATTTTTGCAAGGCATCAGTGAAGTCCTGTTTTTTTGTACAATAAGTTGCACACAGCTAAGCAAGGCTAGGCAATAGTGATGTGGGTTAAAGTGTTAGCTCTCTAAGTGTCTTTAGTGATGTGGGGTAGGGTTAGTTCTTTAAGTGTTAGTTAAGTGTTAATAAATTAGTTGTCAATTCCCTGTATCAGTACATTTTCTGTACAGAGACAATAAAATTAATTTTCTGCCTTTTTTTTTTTTTTTTTTTAAAAGAGAACTTTCATTCTTTTCCTCATGCTACTTCTGTCACCAAGAAGTAGGTGTCAACCTTGTCCCAGCCCATGGCCTGGCCATCAGATGCTATCTACATTGTTTAGATCCTTCTGTATAGAAGATAGTCTTTCTAGAAGACTATATTGTAACCTGCTTGTGTTTGGTGGAAAACAAATTTACTTAAAAATGTGAGACATGGTACTGGTCCAAGTATGGCTCTAAGATACTGTTGTTCAGAAAATCAGGATGTGGAAATGAAAAACTTTTTTTCCTAATATGAATCAGTGTGTCTCTAATCTTCAGCTACGTGTCTATTAAGCTAGGCATTGGCTATAGAAATGGAATAGCACCTTGTCACTATAGTTGTGCTGCCTTTCAAGGGGATTGAGAAGAAGGTGGTAATTATCTGGTGATACATGAGCATCAGATCAATTCTGTGGAAGTGGGTGTTTCAAAACATGACTTATTTGCTCACTTCTTCAATTGTGTTTGGCTGACACCAGTTATACTATTCACCCTGGTAGCCTCTGATCATTCCTTCAGGCATAGAGTATCTGTGAGAATCTTTTTATTTCACGCTGTTGCCTTTCAGCCCCCTGGCCTCCAAATGCTTGTGCCTTTCCACATGGTGTGCTGGAAATGCTCTTTCCAAACTTCTCTACCAAGCTCCTTTGAATGTCCATGATCACTCTCGACACTCATGTCTTCTTATGAAGCCATTAATATAGGATGTTGAATTTCTACTAGGAAATGGCAATAACAACTCAACTGCAGTTTATTGCTACTCTCTGAATCTTCTCTCTGTTCCTTTTTTCCCCCCTCCCATCATTTTATATTTGTTCATGACCCTGTTAATTGGGTATAGCTGAGTTGAGAAATTGTGCTTCCTCCTGAAGAAAGATTGCACCTTTCAGTGAAAAAGCTAGAAAGCCGGGCCAAGTATAGAAAGCATAATGCCCAATATGAGAATACAATTAATAATGAAATTCCTTCTTAGCTGCTTCAGCACTCTTTTCCTTGGTTTTCCGTAGCATATTCTGAGACGCCAAAAGTCAGGCAACCATGCTCATAACCTCGCAAACCCCTTTTAAAACTCAGTCTAAAGCCAGCTAAGAAAGGGTGTTTTGGGTCTATGAATACAAGCTTCTTGTGCCTTCTTCTCCTGCTATTTCCATCTCCCTGACCTAACCAGTTTTAAACAGCCATCCCTGAGCTTATTCCTCCCCTGCAGAGTTCCTGTTGGATCTTTCTTTTTCTCCTGTTTTTGTCCCGCTGTCCTCGTGCTGCCACTGCAGTTCAGTGCCATGGAGACAGTGGTTTCTTTTGCTATTTGCAGCACCTTCTGGCCAGTTGCAGCCTTTTTAAGGCAGTTAAAGTGGCCTATAAATCATATATTGCAAGGTGTCTTCATCAATTATAGGCTTATTAACTCCACAGACTCTAGTATTCTCTCAACTTTATTATATAGAGATCACAAACGATACACTAGAGATACAAAGGATGGAGTTGGTCTTGAAATATTCTATGGTTGTTTTCTCCTCACTTCCATTTAGTTTTACAGGTTCCTTGTGCCTAAAAAATATTTGTTAACACTATCACCAGCTCCTGCTTGATGTCTAACTGTTCTGGCAACAGTTTGTAGTGCAGTTTTCTATCTGCCTAAGTCCTGTGGTACATTTATTTCTTTTGCTGATATTACAGTTTTGACTGAAATAGAAACTGCTAATGGGTTTCTCCAAACTCCACATAATCACCTCCTGACATGAATATCACTTTTGTTCTTGCCATGACCTATGATAGAGACATTATTTTTACTTTAATTTGTGGTCTATAACAAGAGAGTTAAACAGATTTCAGGACTGTACTTCAAACAGATACTTGAGCAATGGAAATTCAATGAGAAACTCTGACCATCAATGGGTTCTTGGAGACAGGTCACTGTTGGCGTAATTTCCCTTCAGCACTCAGAGGACTACAGTGATAGAGCCTGCCAGATTTCAAGATGCTAGTTTAGAGAAAATATGGACCTACATTTAGGAATGCTCTGTCTAAATCAGCCAGGCAAGACAGAGTTCATGCCGCTTGCCTGAGGTCACAAAGAAAGTCAGTATCGGAGATGGAGTATTGCAACTGCAGGCTTCTGCTCAGTCTGTGTGCCTCCAGTACAGAAATGTATAACCTGTCCAATCTTGTCTCCATGGGGCAGTGCTAATATGACCAGCAAATGCTTCAGCATTCCCAGAAAACTGCTAGTGGGGACCTCTAACTGGGCAAAATCTGTACTGTCCAACCCTAAGGAAGCTGACTGCAAGCTGAAAGATTTGATGACTGTGTTGTTATCTACATTATATTCCACCCTGAAAGGGATTAAAATATTATTTTAACACACCTGATCCTCCGAAATGCTACCAGGCATTTGAACAACATCATTCTTTGTGCATGTAGAATATTTTTCTCACATGGATCTAGCTGATTTCCCCTTATTCTTGATTCTCTCTGCTGATCGTCACATATCATTTCAAGAGCTAACCCCATCTCTGACTGCAGCTATTCGTTATCAGCCCCTTTGCCTTTACCACTTCCATTTGTAATTTAAACACCCTAATTTAATAGGTTTGTCTCATTATTTTGATTAATCATATTAACTCATATTAATTAAGAGATGGATTTAGGTAATGACAGAGGTTAATGGAGTCAGTTTTCACTTTCCCCTGGTTTTTCAGGGAAGGGGGGACACAGGGGTAGGAGGGGAAAATAAAAAGAGAGACTAGAAAGAGTAAAAAAGAGGAACTGTTGGGGGGAAAATATCAGTTAGCAATCAGAAGTTCCCCACTAATTGAATGTCTGATTTTATTAATGATGAAATTTATAAAGGTCCTTAAGAAAAGAAAAGAATTTAGCCAGTTCAGCAGTTAAGTGTGAATATTAACTAACTCTGAGATAAAAGTTAAAATATCCATTTTCTTTTCTCCAGTTCTTTAAATAAAAAGCTCTCTTTGACACTTCATCCCATTAGAGCTTTAGCTTCCTTTGCCATCTATTGCTAAATGGCTGGAGACTGTGCAGAGAATGTAATGTCCTGGGTGGTTTAAGAAATGCTGACCTCAGAGGGCAGGAAGTTAATACACGGATCATCATAGTGCTTATTTGCCTTGATGCTTGCTCTCTGATGATGCTCTGGTAAGTGGAAGAAGGATTCCAGCTCTGCCCTACACTCTATCTCGTCTCTGTCATGCTTGTTTCCCTGAGGCTCCAGAAAAAAAGAACCACAAACAGTGTCAGATTCAGGCTGAACTTTGTGCTGGTGCCGTGGGCTGCATTTCCATCTCAACAAAGGCATGGTGAATCCTTTGCTCATTGAAGTCCCTCCATGACAGGGTTTCATGGTTATTACTCCTGGGCATGTCCATCAGCAGAGTGCTTCTAATTTGTCTCTTTTTCCTTATTCGTACTCATGTTATGTAGGCATAAAGTCCCCTTTGAGGAGAGGAACTCTTTATAGCCCTACTGCCCTCATGAAAATGACAGCATGAGGGCAAGTCAGTGGAAGGCTCTTTCATCCTGTGCTCCATGACATTTCAACTGACCTGCTGCAGTGAACATTTGAACAGAAAGCCATTTGGGAGCTGATGCTGGTTGGTAGTCAATTGTGGGGTGACTGTACAAGACCCCCGAGTAGGCAGGTAACCTTTCTCCTTACCAGAAGAGATTTTTTGTGACAATGGTAATATTCCAATGGCAGTATTTTTGTGGCAATGGTAGCATGGTATACAAAATAAAGGGAGGTAACTGTACAGGAAGAGAAACTGTTATTCAAACCTTAAATTAACACGTATGAGTTTGCATAACTCATAACAGCTTGCATAAATTGTCACGAATCAAAATAAAAAAGAATTAGAACAAAAAAGATTATTTGTGAACAAACTGTTACCAAAAAAATTGTGAGGGAACTTGACTTCTTTGTATATACTCTTCCAGTTAATGTTGCTGTTGAAATGTAGTACTCAGGCGACTTGTGAAAGGTAGCCAGTAAGGTTTGAGACCGTGTTCTAGTTTGAAGGGTAGTGCACTATCAGACCAAAGATTATTTGGCATTAAATTACAATGAAAAGCAGCAAGAACATGGTGAACATTTCCTGTAACGTATTTGGAGAGACAATCTTTAAGTGTCACCAACCGTACTCACAGTACCCCATGACCATCCAGATCTTGTAACTGCTGTACAGTCCCTTGATCTCGGTTACTTTAAACTAAAGTTTGCAACTTACACAGTCTCATTCAATTTTTTAATTTCATCCAACTGGAGTCACAATACCTAACTTGACTGCCACTCAGGAGATATTTTAATATAAATTCCAGAAGTTGATTACTTTTCAGTGATCTGTGATTAAAATAGCAGAAGTTTAAAGTGGATTTTTTTCCATAATCAGTATTTCAGAGTGGATGAATGAAACAAATTTCAGTTCAAAAGGCACTAGAGCAGTTGAAATCTGATAAGACTGACTGACCTTTTTCTGACTTTGATGGGAATATCAGGAAACAATTTTGCTTTTGCACTGGTGCTTCATAACAGGTAAAAATATACCACATTTCAAGATTGTTTGCAACTTGGAAATGTTGATTGTCTGTTTCTACTATGTTAGAAAACACTATAAAATTAACATCCTTTTTAGCTCTTTTTTTGTTTTTTCTTTGCATAAGTCAACTATGGAATGATTTCTGTGCAAAATGACAGTTGACCTGAACAGTGGAGAATGACGAGTTTGAAAGATTCAGTTGGTATTCCCAGTTTAGTACCTTCTGGCTTGCATACGAAAGTATAAGGATGCAGGACTTACATTTGAAAAGTACAAGGCTCAGAAGAGAGAGAATTAGAGGCGTGTAACATTAAGGGACTTGAGAAATAGATAACGGGAAGCATCTAAATGCAGCCTGACATTACAAAATGACACAATGAAATGTCACTAAATTAGGAATTAGAAAAATACGACTGGCAGGATGTTTTTGTTCAGAGAGCTAAGGTCTTGTTCAAGCAGGGAAAGCCTCTCAGGCAGACTTTGTCTCTGTGGAGTCTTCCTGCATCCCTGCACTACAGCTGCCTCTCTACCCACGAGTATTCCTAGAACTCCAGCTCCTGAAATCCTGCTTTCCCTTGAAGAACTCCCATTTTATTAATATAATGCAAAGCTTTTATCCCTACAGAGAAGCTTGAAACAGTAGAGTGTTAAAAGCTCAGAAAATGTAAAAACCTAATAGGAAAATTCAATATATGTCTATGCATATATGTACATATATATATATATATATATATATATAAAGACAACAGTACCTCATGATGTTTTAAGGCAGTTTTGGGATCATTTTGAAACCTGACTCAAATTGGAAGTCTTTCATTTTGCAAAACTGTCAATGATTTCAGTGAGGGTTCAGATGGACAGAGGATGCCAGATACAACGTTTTCATTGTGGGATTGGGAGGACTGGACTGCTCCGTTTTGGAGTCTTTTAGTAACTACTGTTTGAATTAATATGTGACTAAATGGCAAGTTTGAATACAAGAACTTGTCTGTAATGTTTAAGATTTTTTTCATGCTCCTTCCCTTAAATTTGAGGTACAGATTTATTTTTTTTTTAAATTAACGGTAGACATACAACCAGAGATTTGCATATTGCAAGGAAGTATCATACTAAATCAGCAAAAGCAGATTGTAATACTAGCCTCTGACTAAAAATAAAGATTAAAAAAAAATAGCACAGAAACTTTGTGTAGATGTGACATTTTTCTCAAAAAAGCCATGGTAATTTATTTCTGATTTTACTCGTGTTAAATTTACACGAGCCAGAAGTCAATGGAGTTGCTTCACAGTGTACAGTAGCATCAGGTTAGAACTGAGTCCTGCATCTTAAAATATTATATGTAAGTGTATACACACATCTTTGTGGGTGCACTGTATCTCTTTGTCTATCCTTATTCAAGTGTATATATTTCACAGCTGCTGTCTGCATCATTCACTTCCAAAACCAGCATGCATTCATTTTCATAACTTTTTGTTCTATTACAATATTAATAGGACTATCAATGGGAAAGGACAAGAGAAGCATTTTTAATGTTTATCTGACAGTTGCAAATTTCACTTGAGGTTGTTTACTGGGATCTGATTGTTGGCAAAGAGGAGTAGGAAAGGCAGCAAGATGAATGGGATCACAGGAAGAAGAGATGTATTTATGGGTCCTCTTAGCACCATCTAAGAGTAATAAAAAGTGCTGTCTTACCCCTCCTTTAACAGGTCTTAAGTTTTAAACAGCAAAAAATGAGGGATTGTTTTAATTAACTTCTATTTAATCCAGGTAGCCTGTTCAAAGTGAAACATATTGCATTTAGATATGTGAAAATTAGATGAAAGTCTCATTGTGTATGCTTATTCTCACCCAACATATTTTCCCTAATGGGGAAAATGCATGGAAATAAGAGAGAGTTTGTGGACTTGAGGGTGAACCTGCAATGTGATGTCAAACTGTGTACCAAATTGCTGTTGGAGCTTCGTTTTTTTGACCTTCAGTTCTAGAACTATGCTAAATGATGTGTGCTGGTTTGACTGAAAATGAGTTAGTTTTCTTCATGCAGTTAGAAACCTTTCTTTTTTCATAGCTAGCACTGTCATTATTTGGACTTAGTTAAAGAACAAGAAGTTAACACCCCGGGGCAGAGTTAATGTTTTTAATTGCTCTGGTCTGAGAGCCAAGGACATTCTGAGCCCTCTGCCCACAGGTGTGAGGCATCAAGGAAGGGGGCATGGATGGGGCAGAGCTTGACTGACATCCAGACTGATCAATAAGAGTATTCCATCCCATTAGTGTCATGCTTCATATTTAAGGAGAGTCGGGAGTGGTCTTCTGGTCTCTCTCTCATGTTCTCTTTGTGGGAGTGAGTGAGTGAGTGGCTGTTTTGGTTATATTGCTAGCTCAGGTTAAACCATGACATGAAGCTTATTTGCTATGGAGAGAGATGAACCTTTTCCCAATCTTACTCTGCCGTTTTACAGACCCTAAATTTTACAGATCTGGGCATTGCACCTCCAAATTTTCTGTGCTGTAAACATCACTTCAGACATAAAAACCCCAAACCTGAACCAAATCAACAACAAACAAAGCAACAAACAATCTTGGAATTTTGCTTGTCTTTTTAGTTCATGCTTTAAAATGTTTAAGTATCAGTTTTTCAATTAGAAATGCAGAGAATCTAACATTTCACCAGCTGATGCTGAGGAACAGAATCAAAAATGTGTAGATTATATATAACAAAACCTAGTAGAATGATAACCTTGGGTATTGTTTTCAGCTCTAGTTGCCTCTGTCACAGATTACTGCACAAACAGAAGAACTTCAGAGGTACGTAGCAGGTAGAGGTGTTTGGAAAAACAGGCTATTTTGTCTGAGGGAAAATGCTTGGAGAAGATCATGGAAGTGTGAGGGGAAGGTTTAATTTTCCATGCAAAATGAAATGCAAAATAACTGGGTATGTAGATTTGAACTATGAAATGTTTCTTCCTGGGAATTACAGCTCATGTGCTTCTCTGTCTCTTCTCACTAGGCTGGGCTTTTTTAGTGGATTATGTCTCCTTTGGTACACCTTCACTGCCCCACTGAGAAGCTTTGATGAGGACTTAGACCACCACTACAGAGTACTGTGGCAGAACTTTTTTTTTTAATGAAAAATATGAAGTTTCCACAAGAAGCAGAAACATTCCCCAAAACTGTAATTATATCAAAGGTAATTAATTTGGGAGAAGGCTTACAAGAACTTTCAGTTGTCAGTATGTAAAATAATAATTGTCATAGTACATGAATTCTTATTATGTTTTGAAATGTCAGAGGAAACATTAGATTCGGAAAGGGACAGATACAAAACCCTTGGAAAGGAAATGAAACAGCTATACAAAATAGGGTTCTCAGCAGGAAAGACAGCTTGGATGGGTAAAGAGGGGATTTAACATCGAACCTGTCAACCAAACCAGTGGTGTCTCCAGGATACTTTTGTGAGCCTGCCTGATCTGTGGGCATTTGGGCTGGATGGTTTTAGTAAGGGCTTTCTTTTCTGGCATGTGATCCTGCCTTTTCTGATTCCCTCTCTTCCCCTTTCTGTGGGCTGGGGAGAGCTGTGCAGGCAGACAGCGTGCAGCCATGCAGGCAGCCCAGCTGCTTTGAACAGTGTCTTGTGGGAGTGAGGGAGGAGGTGAGAAAATGCTTCATCGCTGTCTGTGCCGGGGATCCTGGAGAGACTCAGAGACATTGGCAGAGTCCACACATCACTGCCTGGTAACTCCACTCACTGTTTATCAGTCACCAGGACTACTTTCTATTCAGTGTTAGGTTTGGGTTAATGACAATTAGGTTTCTTTCAGTAGTTAGGTTAATTACATTTGGGTATTCCCTGTTGTCACTACCCCCCAAAGAGGGGTCTGAAACTGGCCCTGTTTACAGCCTGCAAAATCTGAATTTGAACTGGGAGTAAGGTGGTCCAGACCAGTGCTTTATTAAGAAGCCAGTGGAGCAGCAGCCATGTTGCACATGCCTCCATTGCCTAAGGCTTCCGCAGCACTTTTAAAGAAACCTAGATTTGGTGTGTCCCTGCTCAGAGACACTCATGTGTACTTTACACAATAGGCAGTATCAGCTTAGCCATTCACTTAACCCCTGGGTTACTCTTGCCTGCAGGGCCACTGCTGGCTACCTGCCTTAGAAGCTGGAGCATCCTTGTTTGGAATGCCTCTGCAGGAAAAGGAGAGTCCTGCCCTTTAATTTAATAGTGGAATTGTTGATGCAGTATCCGCACATCTAGTAACTGACTGCTGGGGCCAAAACCATTTCAATTTCTCCCAAATTTGCTGTGGACTAGTGTTTGGATTCTGGTTCTTCATAGTGCAACATGCTCAGGAAGCTACCACCATAAAAGTAGCGTCAACAGAGCCTTTATCTCTGGCATGCAACTATCTCCATCCTTCATCCCAAATCACTGCATCTTTCTAAACTGATTCCTCTGGGAAGGACCTAGCGTGTTCTTTGTAATGAACACGGCCAAATGCACGGGGGACAGCCTCATCTATTGGGCTGAGCATTAAACTGAAAGCCAGGGACCTGTGTCTTTCGGTACCCCTTTTAGTGCAGTCGAAACACTTCACTCTTGCAGCTTCTTCCTCTGGGGAAAGGACTTCAGCAACCTCTTGCAAGGCAAGGGCTGATGAGTGCAGCTGATAGACTAGCAGAGTGAAAGGAAATGAAGGAGAGTTTCTGTGCCTGGCTGCTGAAGGCTCTGGCACCTGAAAGCACTAGCATGCACAAAGAGGGATTAAGCAAATTTGTGGACAACAGGCTCATAAAATGGATGCTAAAGAGGACACAAGGGACACTACTGCATGTCACAGCTCTGAAGGAAGAGACATGCTGCCAGGGGAGGCTTTAGGAGGGATGGTACGCGACTCTGCTTAGCTTGCTTTGGAGTCTTGTAACTTTGGAGTCTTGTGTAACAGAAAACTGGTAGTGGTAGGACTAACTGTGAGGTGACGTGAGGACAGAATTAACCGGAAGAGCCTGCACAGCTGGCCTGCAAAGATTTTGAGTGAAAGCAAATACCTCTACTGGCCATGAGGGGGGTGTAGCATCCAGGGAGTTGTTTCCCCAGGGTGATACTAACTGACATTATTATTTATGTGCTGAAATTCTCCTTAGCCTATCCCAGGTTGGCTCTGTGGAAAAATTTCTTCAGCAATGCTATGTGTGCACCAAACCCAGAGCTTGTTCTGTGACTCAGGAGGTTGGGGGCAGACTGTGTGCTTTCTTGCCTCTCCTGCTTTTTAAAAAGTCCCTTAGCAATGAACATTGATGTGCAATAGGCTCTGCTGAGCATGCTGGCAGCAACGATTCCCTGCTGAGTGACATGATCACAGATGGCACCTGCTGATGTTGCATGCTTACCCTGGAAGCTTGTTTCACAGGATCATCCCAAGATGCTGAGAACAACTATGTTGTTACATGCACGAATGTTACTACAGTGCCTTCATAGATGTCTACAAGGCTGAAAGTTTCATGCCATCTGCTTGTGTGAAGCTCTGCAGTAAGTTGAGATTCCATCTCCAGGTCATATGCTGAAGTGGTAAAGGTGTTTGCTGTATTGATTGTCTCTTTCCAAGCTAATGTCTTTCAGTTGTACCCATGTCTTATCAGAATGACCTTTGGTAGGACATAGTGTGGAAATTTGAGGAGTTACATTTAATATATTTATGGTTACTTTTATTCATGTTCATAAAATGCTTTGTAGGCATTTATAGTGTAACATTGGATCATGTTCCTAAAGTAACAAAGTGTTATATCTAGCTTGAAGGCAGGGAAGTAGAGGTGAAAGGAAGGAAAGGGATTTGCCCAGGCTCACAGGTAGAGTCACTGGGCACTGACATCTCAAGTCTGTTGCCTGCCTTTGTGTCCTAAAGTGTGACTACATTGCTGACAGACTGGGGTATCACTGAACAATAACTTTGCTATGCTGGCCAGTAATACAGAAACTCTCATCTGTACCTCTTGGGAAGGCAGCACTGGAAAGGGATTGTGTGCATGATGGGAAATGTGTGGTCAGTTTTGACTGAGACCCACAAAGTTGTACAAACTAATGAATAAGTCTCTAGGTTTCATTGGGTGCTACGTGAAGATTGTAAGAAGGAAATACTCTCAGGTATCAAGTGGAATTTAGCAGTAGAATTTATTTGCACTGGATGCTGTGAGTAACCAAGAATATAAATAAGGTATTCAAATCCATTGATGTCTGATAAATAGGATGATTTGAATGCAGCCTTTGGCCTTATGAACTCCTGAAAGGACTGGGTGCTTAGAACAGTATACCTGGAGAAGGTGGATTCTCACAGGCATCTGATGCTAGCTGCTGTTGAGGCAGGATATTTGGTGTGATGGACCTTTGGTTTGTCTCTTCTGATGAACCTGATAATGCACATTTTGCTATGACAATCAATGTAAGCTGTAATTTAGAGATGGGTGCGTTGGGTGATGGATAGTTATTAATGTTAAAAGCTATGACAAGATCCTACAGCAACTCTTCTGCTCCAGTCTTCCTTGCTCTGTTCTTGCACCACTCTGTGAAAGTCCGGTTTCCTGCATTCTAACACGTTAACAAGTACCAGGGCCTACAAGGAGAGCCCAGGTCTTGCTCTCAGAATTGCTAGTTGGGACTTGCTCAGCCTATGATCATGCAAGTCTGTTCTGAACTCATGTCCTGTCTTGATTTCTGACTATGCTGTGGTTGTGAGATTGCAGTGTTTCAGAGGCTGTTTAAAGTTGAGGTCCTTTTGTGTTGATGCGAGAGCTGATGTTAACGTCATTGTTGTAGAATTTGACAGATGTGTTAATTATATTCCATGTTCTGTAAGTGCTGTTACTGCAATACTGTTCACTTTTTGTCCTGGCTGTTGCTTCCTGAGTTGTGAGGTAACCCAACATCTATCTGTTTTAGAGGTGACAGTGCTTTAGGTGAAGGTGAAATGGTTCCTATATATTAATTTCTAGGTCTTTTCAAAATGAAACACTACATGTGCTTAGCAGTAGTAGATAATAACCCGTCTTTCAAACTCCGTTTGAGCAAAAAAGCTGCTGCCATCCCAGTGTTATATACGCATTAGTGAAGTAAACCAGACAACATTTAGAAAAAAACATGTAACCTCTATCAGAACTGTGAGATGTAAAATGAAGCAACTGTGGGAGAATCTTCCCCAGGCCCCCTCCATATTTTCAAAAGTCCTAAATAAGTTTAAATGTGAAATCTGGTGTTCACTGATGGGCTAGGCTGGTGATATTTGGACATGCTCCTGTGACTTACATGGCCAGAAAAGGAAAATTTTGGAGCATAGTGAAGTTTTTCCAGAAATCACATGCCTCTTTTTGACTGTCTGCTTGGGAAGAATGTAAATGTGAGTGTGTTCCCTGGTGATTGTCCAGGTGATAACCTCTTCGGCATTCCACTGAACGGCCACCTGTCTGCCTGTAATAAATGATGGCTATAAAGGGAAGTGATTGCAGCCATGATACAGCCAGAGTCATTTGTTTATATTCTTATAATATGTATCAGATTGAATAGAAATTATCACTTACAATTGACAAATGGAGAGTGGAGATATTTGGTGGGTATGAAGAAGATCAGCCAGAGCTGAGCCAGCTGCAAACTTTGTTCAGTGAAGGCTGTCTGCAGAATGCAAGTGTCAGGCCAGCCAGTGATTAATGGCGAAGCTGGAGGCTTGCTCGTGTTGATGATCCACACATCTTTGTACAGGAGCTCACAGTCAGTAAAGCCTCTTGTTGCTTCTCAGAAAGGATCCTGATGGGTAGAGGCTGCCATTTTGGGGATGGAGTGTGTAATCAAGTAAACGAAGGCCAAAGGAAAGGAGTACTCTTCGGCATTTCTCCAGCAGAAGAGTACTGCCATGTAGTGTTGCCCCTCACAGTTAAAGTGGTACACAAGACCTAAGCAGAACACACCTGGCTGGATGCAGAAGTGCTACTGTATGTTACTGTAATGAGGATACTGTTCTCTGAACAGGGGAAAGGGATATTTGTTGGTTCTCTTTCAGAACAAGAGTCTGCCCTGTATGACTGCTTTCCTGATTGGCTGCTGATGTTTCTCCCTATTGTCTCTGTGTAGATACAGCACTTCCACTTCTGGATCAAGAAGCTCAGTCTGTCCATGTGAGAAACCTAAGAACTGATCAAGGGGCTGGAGAGCCAAGTGCACTCAATCTGCAAACAAACTGAATCTTTTAAGCTCCCACTAGCATTTGATACTTTTTGCCAAGTCTTTGGAGGGATACTGGAACTAAAGAAAAATCTTGGACCCAAGATAGAAAAACAGTTTCTCAAGACAAGTGATACTGGACAAATCTCTAGACAATATGCAGCTGGTAGAAGTGGTGAACGATGTGCCCCCTATGAACTATTTGTTGGGAGAGCTTTTTGGATTCTGCATGTGAAGACCTATTCCTGCAGATATCTGTAGTAATCTGCCATGTTCTTATTTGCTGTCTGAAGCAATTTGGAGGTGGAGTTGTTGAAAGAAATGAAGTAGGAGTGGCTAAAGAAGTGAAGTGTAGGCCAGTTTCATCCATTGTGCTTGCCTGTAATTTTGGTATGAAGGAATAAAGATAACATCATCTGTACATATTTTGTAGAAGAAAAAATTATGGAACATGCAACAACCTCTGGCATAGAGTTTAATGTCCTCTCACCTACCTGTTCCCCTCTGAAAATGTTACATATAGGCCCAGCCACCCAGGGTGTCTGTCCACGAGTCTATGGGATACAGAGCTGACTTGAGTGAAAGCTCCATATGAGAGAGGTTCATCACATAGCTACTGCCAGGAGTGGGAACAGACTTGGTTATAAGTGCTCTTCTTTCTGTTTACTGAAGTGTTGCCCTGTGCCTGGTAAAGGAGACTACTGTCTAATTCTTGGAGTTTTGCCCTAAATCTGTCTTTTCAGTTTGGTAGAAAACATGTGTCCCAGATCTCTGAGCACTCATAACTCCTGCTGGATGATAAGCTCAGGGAGTGCTTCCAGTTAACACTGTGCAAGGGCTTTCAACTTGGAAAGGAATGCTCTGTCTCTTAATTTTTTGCCCAGATACCGAATACTACTAGGGGAAGGGTTATATATGAGTTAATTCAAAACAACATTACAACAAATAAAAACATTTGAGAGAAGCATCAGTTTCCTCCAAATGGGTTAGTTCTACTGATGGCTGCTACTTTAGGTTTTTCCACCAGCACAAGACGCTGTTGGATAAAAATGAACTCTCATTTTTCTTACGCTACTGGCAAACTAAAAGGCAAATGGTGCTTTGTCTGATTTGCATGGGACAGCGAACTGTTCTGACTGCAGACCCACTGCTTTTGGCTTGCTTCCCTATCTTACATTTCATTTCACATCTCATGTTTGTGCAGTGTGAAGGCTTCTCTCCAGAGATCTGGCTTAGATAGAGAGTACTGCTCTACTCACTGCTGCCTGGTCTTGCTAGGACAGACAGTTCCTTGCATAAGCTCATAAATCACATAACGCATGATGTGATCAATACATCCCTTCCATATTGAAATTTCAATAATCAGCTTGCCTGAGCAAGTAGGAGACCAAACCTGGTACATAAATGCCTGTCCTGGTTTTGTTAAAAACAAGTTTATCTTTTAGTGAATTTGCCTGTCAGCTAAAGCCTTCATATTAGCTGCGTTTTCCCGGAGAACCAGATACATGTTTTGGTAAACATAGCAATGGAATGTGAGGTTATTGATAAGGACAGATTCACCTCTCGTGAGGGAGGCAACGAGAAACAGGTGACCAAGAAACTGACCAACGGAGTACATCCCATTCACGTGAATACTTCATATAAAAGTGGGAGATCACGAGGATCTCGTCCCTTTTTCCTTATGGCTGACATTAGGAGAGGACCTTGCTAGTTGTTCCTGTGAACTGAGGCCTAGTGAGAGGCTGAATCCAGCTCCGGTTGGCTGCAGAGTCCAATCCAGGACCTTGGGTGCCGGCTCTGCAGTTGCTGAGACTTTCAAGATTGGTTTTGTATATTTTGTATTATTTTCTCTATTCTTATTAGTAGCATGAGTAAAACGTTTTTAATTTTTCCAACTCTCTTCTCTCTGTCCTCCTTTCCCTCCCGATCGCCTGTCCTGAGTGGGAAGTGGGGAGAGGGAGGGGCAAAAGGGGGAAGGTGAAAAAGAACCACCACTTCAGGCAAAAAGAACCACCTAAGCAATGCTTTGTAAGTAAAACTGCTAAGCTGAATGATAAAGGAGAAACTCAAAAATTACTTTGCTGGTTTCTTAATATCTCTTTGTTTGGATAAATGAAACTGTCCTTCTTGTAAAGCTTACAAAAGCAGAACTTTAGCACTTGTTTAATACCTGAAAGTCCTTACAGAAAGAAAAACCCCTGTTTATTGCCTTAGCTTTACCACACCTCCTTATGTGTTACACTGACCAGTTGTTGTCCTCTTTTAATCCAGAGAAGCACAGAATGATGCTTTAAGGGGGAATCTAAGACACTCTGAATTTATCCACATAAGTCTGGTACTGAGAAGAGGAGATGATGAATGAAGGACTTTTAACTTTGCTTAGATAAATGCTACTTTGTCATGGTATCATAAATGAAGTCTATGCAGTTGTAACAATTAAATTAGGTACTGGCAGCAATTAGGTGTTATCTCCTAAATATATTTGTTGGCAGGTGCTGACACATACCTATAATCGTGATGTGTGATGAGGTGGAAGAGATGTCTTTCAAAAAACCCCTAAAACACCAAAAATGCATAACAAAACAACCAGCTCCTCCCGTTCTTTGGTGGTTCACTTTCTGATGTCTGATGGAACATTACTGATCTGAAGGGCAGTGCTCTTTCATTAATCTGACTAGTATTTGAGTAATAACTTAATTTGGTGCAGCTTCAGTATAGCTGTGCTTACCTGCTTTAAAGTTTAACTGAGTGTTACCTTGCATATTTTTACTTTGTGCTGCTCTTGTAACTGAAGTTGAAAGTGTCTGATGCCATGTTCATTTGGGAACAGTGACTTTCAATCAGAGGTACATTCGAGCTAGGGAAGCATTTAAAATGACACAGAAAGAGATAACAGACCATGACAGTATATGTCAACAGTATATAGTGCTAAATTCATTAAACACTGTGAACTCATGTTAGTAAAATTATGGGAGATACAGGGGACCATGACATATAATGATTAAGTAGCTGCAACCTAGGTATTTTCATAGTTGCAAAGGCTTTCCCTCCTAGCACAAACTGCTCTCTGTTGGGCATGGGTTTTCTTTTTCTGACCAGGACTTCAGTATATAGAATCTTGGCCTTTAGTCTGGAAAGTCTTCCCTATTTCATCAGCACAAATGTATGAAAAAAGCTGTGGAGAATGAGAGAAACTGAAAAGGATAAAATTAGTATATGGAGGCTATAGTAAGTGAAGGTAAATGTGAGCTGATAAAAGCTGTTCAAAGCTAGTGAGAAGCAATGGGCTGAGCGTGGTTCCTCAGCATGCTTCCTAGAGGAGAGCATCTTAACTGCTTTTGGTAGCAGAACTTTCTGTCTTTGTCCTCTCTGTCCTTGCTGACAGAATCCATGGCAACTATGGCAGCTGTAAAACTTCAGACAGGAATTTATGTAGCTTGGTGTCCTGTTTGCATACTTCTGGGAAGAACAGCAGTGTGTGGTAATGCAGCAGTTTAGGATCTTCCTGAGCTAAATGTTTCAATTAACTACTGTGATGAAAGGTCCTTACAAAGATCTTTGTAAGCCTAGGCTGAACTACATTTAGCAAAGCAAGAGGAAGAGCAGTATGAATTAGATCTTCTCCTGGTCCCTGAAACGTACACAGAAGTATAACCAAAATACCTTCAGCCAGCTCCAGAGTAGCTGGTAGGGCAGCAGTATCCTGGCTGTTTTGATGAACTCAGATTAAAAATGTAAAGCTCATCTTTAAAATAGGTGGGAAGGAGTTCAGGGAAACCCTCTGACCTGGAAGAAAAGAGGACCAGAAAATACCATCCATATGGGGCATTGTTTCAGGCCGAAAGACTTCTTGTTTGTTTGGTATAGGATTTGAATCACAGGAGGAACTTGTTCTCACTCTATAAATGAATGATTACTTGTCTTTTTATGGATAGCAAGTGTAGCCTTTTTAATATGGTTGCCAAGAGCCCTGGCATCTTCCTAACAAAAACTCTGGATTCAATTATACCAGGGACCCTTCAAATTTTACAGCATAGTTCCTGTATGAAACAGAACTGCTTGTAGCTACCTGCCTTCATTGCTCAGTGCAAAGCGAAGAAGCTTGGAGTACAAAGGACCATTTATGTGTAGCGACTTGGCTGAAGACGTACAGTGGAGAAGGGATAATGCCTCAGGTGCAGTACAGGAGCCTGCAGACTGTTCTCGGTTGTGTATGTTACAAGCTCAAAGAGGAACAGGCTGTGCATAATCTATCCAACTCTCAACAGGCTCAGCCACAGATTTCCTGGCAAGCTGATGCTATTTAGAAAGAACACTGGCATCTATTTTGAAGAAAGAATAAATCAGTAAGTCATTACTTGTTAGACAGAGTGATAAAAGCCCTAAGTTAGTGTATGGGATTTCCTCTTTCTTACGGGTTTACTGCTTGCTCTCTCTCCTCTAGCTTTTAACGAGAATCTGGGATTTCAGGAGTTTGTTGGGTTTTGCATGTGTCCTAATGTCCTCTTCTCACTTTTTCCCCATCTGCTGGTTTCTCTTCTCTGTCTAGGCTTTCCAGGCTGCTCTATATCTGCAGCATGAATGTGAAGGTGTGCAGCTCTGGCGCAAGGCCATCCTCTTTCCCCTATTTACCCCCTCAGCATGTGCACAATATGTTAAGAATCAGGCAAGAGGGCTGCTACAAAAATAATAGCACTGGCATTATCTCTGCTCCTCCTACTCCCGTAGGGCTCCCTGTGCAGTGTTTATGCATTGTTGTTAACAGGATGGTGATTCTACCTCCCTCTGTAGTGCTTAGAAAAATGGTCCCCTGAAGTGATGTTAGACCTTTATCTCATTCTTGAGGGCTTTTTTTTTTGCCCTCTCACCATCTTGGCTGTGTCCTTATTCTCAAATTTCGGTCTAGAAGGTGACCTCTGCATTTTGCCCTGTTGTGGTTGGTAGGGCACAAGGGGACCCTGGAGCACTGATGTTCTCTTTCCTTTCTTTCCCCAGAGATCCTACATGCAGGTCACTCTTCTTCCCGTACAAGACTGATGGCATTTCCCTCTGGAGTACATCAGCACTGCCCCTACTCTGGACTGCTGGATAGGAATGAAAGGTATAACATCTCTGGTGCTCCTTCTGTAACAGTTTTGCCCCATGTGAGGAGTGTGTCTCATGGCAGTATATCTCAGGATATCCTTAGAGCATAATTATGCTCTGGATCTGACTTTTTACAGTGATTATTACCTTCCCTGTAGTTTTCCACTAAGAAACCGCCATGAGCTTTACATGGGTTAATGAATTAAGTACCCCACGTGACATCTGTCTCTCTCATTATGCTTGTTCCAGGGAGATGAAGGAAACAAAGTGTTATGATGGGAATTGACAACAACTAGTTGAAGCTACGTGCAGACCAGCCAGCTCTGTCCACTAAGCAAAAGTGTACATTTATTCTGCACTGGATAGATTTTGGGTCCTGACTTGCAGCCACTAGCTGATGACACTAGGCAATGCTTTTAGTTCTCCTTGACTCTTTCCTTTTTGCTTTGGCTCTTGCTTCTGCACACCTGAACCAATTCCAGGAGGAGAGAGCTAATAGCACAATAACTTGGGGTGGGAATCTTTCCACGGCACCCTCTCCCCACCCCCGCTCCTGTCCATACAAGATTGATAATGAAACCGATACCTTTCACCGGCGTAATTTTCATATTTAATGAGCGTGACTCAGAAACTATTACATTAATTAGTCAAATCCCACAAACCGTTAATGGTGCACTCGGTAATTAATATTGTATTCAATTAAAAGCTGACCTGTTTCAGGTGCCTTCCCCTGGTTTGGGGGCCTCTTTGCAGACAGCGTATGTTCCAGTGCCTGAGGCCAAGCCTTTTATTTTGTTCCAGTGGTGGGCAAGGGAGGTATTATTTTTTCTTGTTTTGCTTATATGGGTTTTTTCTTTGTGAACATATGCTGGTTTCTCTCCCCGCCTCCATCTGCAAATGTGGCTGCTCTCACTATACAGACAACCTGCTTGCTGTGATTTATGGGTTAGCACAGTGCGGGGCTCACAGACTGGAAAATTTCCAGTTTACACAAGAATTCCCTGAAAAATGAGCTTGGTTAATTAATTTCTTTCATTAATGAGTTCGAACTGTAAGATAATCTTTCTGAAACCCACTACCCTTGCCTCTACAAACTCTCAGAAGCTCAAAAGGCCTCTGCTCTGCTTCCACAGGGCTCAAATTCACATTTTAACAAACTGTGGACAAAAATGCGTGGTCAAAAGTTACTTTTGAAACTTCTTTAAAGAGGTAGGGTTGTTTGGTTTGGGGCCTTTTTTGTTGTTGTTCTGTGTTGTTGTTGTTTTTGGTTTTTTTCCCCACCTGAAGGCAAGGGGTGGAGATCCTAGATCCCCATATTAATGTTTCAGACCTGCTTGTCTGAGTTAGCTCCCTGCTGTATCTTGCTGAAGCCTGCAGGTTTGCTGCTCCGTGGTTCTGTGGGAGCAGGGTGACACCTTTTAGCCAAGCCTATGTCACAGCGGACCCCTTCTATGCAGCTGTGGTTCACTGGTCGCCTGAGATCCACAGACTATATCCAGTAGTTTCCCCAGCTGTTTCCTCCTGTTCAGCAGGAGGGGAAGAGTTGCACACAGGTCCAGTGTTGATGCTCCTGTTTTGCTGATGTGATCTGTGTACCACTGGATACAGTCACCTTGCAGTTGAGACATGTTGCTTGAAATCAGTTTGGGCCATTCAACCGGAATTATCAACAACTTTTTTTTTTTTTTTTCCTCCCCTCTGTTACCCTGGTCACAGTAATGATCTATTTCCAAGTTCTCCTCAGCACCTCTATTCCATGCTGGATGCTTGGAACATGACAGCTAATCCTTTCAGCAAATTCAGACACTTTATTTGGGCTCCCTACGATTTTCCTGTGTTCTGCCATGTAAGAGTGCAATACTAAACCTTCTCACTGAAGTTGAATAAAGAGGAGTTATTGTCACCTGTCTCACAAAAGTTGTGTATGTCTGTAGATAAATATTAAACAGCATTTGTAATAAGATCACCCTGCTTGTTTTTGAGCAATTTGGTATCTGATCCGACCTGAATCACTGCTCTCTAATCAGATCTTTTGATTTCTGTTGCCATATTGCATTATTTTCCCCTACAGGTAAATATATTGCTATGCAGACTAAATTTCTGCAGAATAGTAGGGAACATGAAAATTGTCTTGAAAATACGCTATTGTTACAAAGACTTTGAATGAGAAATACATGAAATATCATTGTGATTTCTTCCTACATAGGTTTAGTCATCTTTTAAAAAAATAACAAATGCTTTGAAACAAAAGAATACAGAGGTTTTAAAACATTTCTTATTATCCTTTAAAGCAGTAGATTATTTTGAGAAGGAGTTTCACTTATTGTCATTAAAAACTTCCACAGTGTATGGGGATATAGCGGAAGATTTGGCGAGGGGGTTAGTTAAATGTAAATACGCTCAAGTGACTTGCACCTGTCTGTAGAAAAAGCACATACATCACACTAATTGTTTTGCTGGCCTTGTGTGTAGAACCTCTGTGTTAGATAACATAGGCCTGTGAGAAACCCTAGGCACCTTATCACTATGTCTGAGATTCCTGCTTTGTTGTGAGAAAGAGTGGGAGGCTGCGCCTGCCTGAAGCCTTGAAATACAGGCGAGATCAGCAGGCCCGGTGATCTTCCAGCAGGGCTGAACTGACCAGCGCCTGTGTCCTCGCTGGTGTCACCTCTGCCTGGGAGCTCAGGTGTGGCTTTGGAGATCCCCCAGTAGAGAGGTAACTAAAATAAAATTTGCTCTTTGCAATGCATTCGTGGCCTCTGGATCTTCTTGCGACATGCCTGTGTATGTGTACACACACAGCAAATCTAGTAATGGTGTCTGTTCACTAGTCCAGCTAAAATGTTTCTGTTTATGTAGTATTTGTCACGCTTATTATGTCTTTCAGCCTTTTCTTCAAGTTCATGGACTCTAAAACAGTTTTCTGTGGATGGGTGGGCTCCTGTATAGTGACACCAAGCCTCCTGACAATGGGATTGCTTCTTGTTGATGCCTTTTGTGGGTCTTTTGCAAGTATTTTGAGGAAACCCAGTGATCCGCAGGCTGTAAGCTGAAAACCATTAGTGTGTTGCTTTTTGTTCTGTGTCAGGAATTATTATATACGGTATTAAATACCTCAAAAGTACCAGCTGAGTAAAGTATCGCTAATCCTTTTAACCTGCATATGCTTCTTTTGGAAGGGCAGGTGTCAAGTGGAATGACTATGAAAATGAATGGCTGACTGAAAATGCTGGTATGGATACTTGTGCACTCTCAGACACTACCACTCAATTTTCACTGAGGGTCTGGAAATTTTAATGAGGCCCACTGCAAGAGCGCAACACCATGAGTGCCTTGGGGCTGGGTGAGTACTGGAAAACATGGGATCTCCCACAGGACCATGGTAAACATCCTGTGATTTTGAGATTGCAAGAGTTAGGCATAATTTACTTGCAGACTAGTTTCTCCCTTACCCCTTGTTGTAGCTCTGAGTTATGCAAATGGAGTGTGGACTGTTCAAAATGACTGAAGAGAAGCTGTCTTGGGAATATTATCTAACTCCCATAGGCCTCTGCAAATCTCAGTGTAACATTTCTGGAAAGCTGATGGGACTTGCTGGACTATTTTAAGAAGTATAGGCTATATTCTTGTACCATTGTTGACAAGTCCCTTGACAAGTACATTGTTGGGTACAAATGCAAGTTCCCTGAGAAGCTGCAGGTTTAAGTGCTGTACACATTCATACAGCAGACAAAGGAAGAGCATGCTTGTTAATTCCTGAATACCCCTTAAATGTGACATAGGTATTTCTTGGACAGCTGGCTGTGTTGCTAGCTGCCAACTTGGGCCCTCTGTATTCTTTTCCTTCAAGAACAGTTTGCTGGCAACACAAGTGAGACCTTCCTACGTGCAGTATAGTGACCATCTTGTTGGTATAGCCTGCAATGCTTTGTGTTGAACAGACAGATGAGTCTTTGACTTGGAAGGTTAGCTTACCTTGCTTCCTTACATCACTGTGCTGGCCCATGTGGTTAGAGGAGACAAAGTGAATTTTCTGTTATTTTCAGGAGCTGGAGTTTTCCCTTGAGGAACTGGTGATGCCCACTGAGAAAAGTCAGGGCACAGCAAAGTTGAATGCATATTGAAGCTGAGCTCCTGTCTTTCCTCTAGAGACTGAAGTTAATGGGGTGGCATGTGGAATCATCCTGGTGCACAGCTACACAGTCACTGAATATCTGGCAGTTGTTTTTCTCCCATCATTAGGAAGTTTATTGTGCCTAAATAAAAGAAAGTCTGATTTTTATTTTTTTTTTTTGGTGGGGTGAGGGGTGGGGGAGAACATGAGAATGTACATACTTAACAGGAAAACCAAAAAGAATTCTCCAAGTCTTAGCCACTGTGCTTAAGTAGTCTCAGTCTAAGTGTAAGCTTCAAGGTAGGTGGGCAAAATAGCCTTTGATCATCTTGGTGTGGAAGGTAAGGCAGCTAAACCTGGGAGAAACTGTGGCATGAAAATTACTTGATACACTTGGGATGAAAGAAGAGAGAGAGTCCTTTGCATATGGGCTTCTTAACCTTCTCATTTAGAAGGAAACCAACATTCAAGTAAGAATATTTTTCTGCTGCCTCTGATTCCTTGGACAGTCCCACTCCTTTAACATAGTTTACAAATGAGAACAAATTCAAGTAAAAGTAATTGACCATCTCTAGGGAGAATCAGGGAAGTAAAATGTGATTCAGCTTTTCTCCTGTGTAAGAAAAATCCACTTATAGATCAAATGTCATTAGGACAATAGATGTCTGCATTTTTTTTCTTTCTTTGTAGAAACACCTTCATTTAGTTTGCAAAAATATTGCTGTGAAGAGCTAGAATAATGCTTTAATGGGTAACTAATTTGGAGGCTAGATGAAGATGAATAATCCGTATGCATCTACACTTCATTTTTTAGATTCTTTATCAGTTAGTCAACCACAAGTGACTGGGGTCGATATTTTTATAAAAATGGGAAGGAACAAAGAACTTTACCCGAGGACATAGTATCACACTGAAGCAACTGAAGCAATTGTCCTCTACATCTGTTTGCAAACAAGATGTGTTTTTTTAGCAGCTCCATCAAGGATATTTTTTAGAGGATCCTAGTGAGTAAGGCCCATGTACAGTTCCTAGCCTTCAGCGCTCATCCTTTGGAAAGGCAACAGAGTTTTAAAAATTATTCAGATTTGAGTTTTACCCTTCTTTTAAAATCTATTTGTCTTGACATTTCTCTTCGTACTAATTTTCTCTTGTAAGTGGCTGTTCTCGTGCCTACATCCATTGAGGTCTAGGTGGCCTGGGGCTGCTAATTTGTGCTCTTTTCAGTCAACAAGTTCTTCAGTGACCTGTGTTTCCTCACTAGTTCTGTCTGTAGGGAAAAGGGCATTTTCTCTGCTTGAATATGCCCTACCTGTGAACATTCATGTACATCATCATAATATGCTTCACTTGTTAGGAAGGTTACTCTGTTCCAGTTGAGGCTCCTCTTCCTTTATCATCTCTGTTGCTACACTTCTATTGTGCCCTAGAGCAGCTGCTCTTATTCCATTATGCACTCCTCTGGGACCTTGCCTGTCCATTCTGCTTGGAATGGAAATTGCCCAACTCTTGTCCATGTTCGGGACTGAACCAGGATTGTCAAGAAGAGAGTAGTAGCTGTGGTCTGAAGCATGTGTGGTTCTCTTAATTCAAAGACAAAATGTCTGGGAACGTACTCTATTTTTTTTTTTTTTCTTCTTATTTACAAAGAAGGTACACAAAGCCTTATTTCTTAAATGGGCAAACAAAAAGTAGTGTTTTATATACCTATAGGTCTGGCGAAATCTTAGCCCGAGTCAAAGCTGTGTCTCACCTTCCTCCTGGGACCCTCACCCTTCGCTTCCATGATTATGCTCAGCTGCTGCTATGTACATCTCCATCAACACAGGTTGTTACTACCGCATTTCATTTCTCTTGGACACCTAAGCAAGGAAGTAACTCAGATTCAAAAGGTTTTCCTTTGTAGCTCCTCATCTTGGATGGAACATGTAAAGGTGGAAAATGTGGTATCATCCAGGATTAGGCTTGGAAACTGATGTTTTCCAGCAGCCTCAAGTACAACATAATATGACATGGTCTCCAACTTTCTAAGAACAATTTTGACATCCTACAAATGAGAATCTTCACATTACCCTTATTTAGTCAATGATGATTGGATTAAAGAGCACAATATTTCGCTTGCTGGACATGGATACCTTTCAGAAAGCAGAAGGCATAGGCACTTTTTCTGTTCACAATGCCAAAGAGCTACTTGTGAGGATGGTAGTACCCATGCATAAGGAAAGCAGTTGTGAACTCTGTGCATCAGTGCCTCTGTGTGTGTATATATATATACACACACATATATATATGTATAGCGTGTGTGTGTGTCTCCATTTCCAGCACAGGAGAGAATCCAACAATATTTCACCCAAATGAGAAATGTTATTCTGCAGATTAAAGCCACGCAGTGCCTGGTTTTGTCTTTATTTATGCCTTTCTATTTCCTTCTCTGCTGACATGGGTGCACATGCTGGGAAGCACTGAAGGACATAATTGGCGTTGTGAAAAATTATTGGGAAGCCAAGACGTTCCCTTGCAGTGATCTCCCCCTTCTCTTTCCCATCTGTCACCATCTAATGTGACAAAGTTTTTATCGGGCATTGAGGCAGAGGAGATTAAAAGTAAATACTGCAATCAGGAAGCAGCTGGGGGGAAAATGTAACACATTTCACACTAAGCTGAACAGCTCATCAACTTAGCCTTGTATATCTATGGTGGATGAGAGGGAGGGAGGGCTGCAGGGGGATGGTGTGCTTCAACATGCACCTCCACTCTGGGAGTGTGTGTTTCCTGCACCAGTAGGACTCATGCTTTCTGGCACTTGGTTGCTTTGAGCAGGAAAAAGCCCCAGGAGTGCAGCAGTTTTCCACTTGCTTTTATAACAAGCTCCTGTAAAATGCTGCTTTCCCAGGCCCCACTTCATATATTTTTTGACTCCGTTCCTGCTTTAGGGGTGATCCTGGGTACTGTCATGTCCTGTTCAGCTAGGAGGGCTTTACCAGACACGTAGCTCTGGATGCTGTGGGCTCCTGTTGCATTCTCTGGGGAGCTGCAGGATGGACAGATTGTTGGCTAAGTGGGAGGCACTGTCTACAGGCAGGTACAATAAGGCTTTAGGCTTATGAAACTGGACATTGAAAACTTTGGTACACACTGTGCTGGGCGCCAATCTGCCTGCAAAGGCCAAGAAATTTTAAAATTTGGTGCCACATTGCCTTATTCTTGTTTGTGTGTATAAAAATTAAGGTCTTTGAGCACTACCAGTCACATTACCTTCTTGCTGAGCTTTTAAAAGTCTTTGTTTTCATTTCTAAAACTGCTACCTGTGTCTTCTTCCTTTTTTACAGTGCTGATATGATGTGAGCTCAGTGGTGGTGAACAAGAGTAGACTGATGCATGTGGAAGGCTGTCAGAATCTTCCCTTTAACCTTGGGATAAATAAAGCTTTGGAAAATGATGCAGGTTTCTCTGGTATCCCTGCCCTTCTGCATGTGTCTCCTGCTATGGAGGGATAGGATACTTCTAGATCAGGGGAATCTAAGTCTCCAGCATTTATTTGGTCTTTGGCTTTGCAGCTGAGTGCCAGTAGAAGTCTAATCTAGGTCATTTATGCTGGCATTTCTTGTCAGGTGGAAAGCTATTTTGCCAGGAAATGGACTCTGACCCTGTTGCTTTAATTATTTGATGCGATTTCTTTAATTTACAATTACTTTGGGTTTTTTGTCACCTGTTCTTCAATATTGATGAGATGTCCTGTCGTTGTTAGCAAGTTTTCTAAGGACAAAAAAAAATCATCGAATCTTTCCAACAAATTGCTGAACAGTTAGACCGAACAGTGACTCCTCACATGAGGTGAACTCCTTTTCCTCTGCTTTGTAATCTTTCAGAGTTTATGAAAATACAGAGTTTATTTCTTTTCTGGAGCGATAGCCTTGTTTCTGAGGTAAGCCATTGTCTTTTTTTTTTTCCTTTTTTTTGTGGCCGTCAGTCTCCCAGCACTCCTGGCACAGCTGTAGTGGGGAGCCAACTGGGTTGGCACCATATTGCCTTTTGGTGCCCTGCTCTGGTGGTGTCAGCCTGAGGCCATCCAGCTAGGAGAGCTTTGTCAGGTTGTGGAACCTGTGACTAGGAGAAACTGCATCCCAATCTCAAACAATAACTATGGGATGAATCTGTGGCTTCTCTAAAGCTTACAAATACAGATTGTAAAAATGCTGGTTCCTCCTTTTAAATATTCATGCTGGCCTCGATCTCATGAGTTAGTCATTCTTTGTTGATTATAAAAGCCACCAGATAGGCCAGTTATGGAAGTACATGCTTTCTAAACATTTGTTTGGTAACAGAAATGGAACCTGCAATGTCTTCCAGTGTTGACTTAAAAAACCCTTGCCGCTGGACTGCCAGCAATGTGCACTTTGTCTGTATAATAGAATTTACATTATTGGCTAAGGAACTCTGATATCTCTCTAGCATGAAGGGAATGGGGTAAGGATTTAAAATAAGGCAAAGGGTCATTATTATACTTTTTTCCAGCATCCCTGCATTATGAAAAACAGCTACTGTTTTCCTTATATTCAATCAGAATCTCCCTTCTTGCAATTAATTCCCAGAGTCTTATTCTCCTACCACGTGCCTCCATGAAACTCCTGGTTGTATCTTAATGACTTCATTTTAGGTGTTGGAAGGTTGCTTAATGTTTCCCTCTTGCTAAGCAGGCCATTTGTATCAAAATGTTCTTAATTTTCCTGCTTTGTGGGTGCAAACACAAAGCACTTAATGGAAAGTTGAAGATAAAATTGAAGAATTTGAATTGAAGTAAAAATGAGCTGAAATTTAGCCACACAAAAGTTGTGGAAGCTGGCTGGTAAAACACATCTTCATCACACTGTGGTGGTCCACTAAAATGAAAGAATGTGTGATGTAGGCTTTAGGCTATATCCCTCATCTGACAGTTCTTTGACACCATGAACTCCCATGCAGATATTTTGAAATTTCTTAGTGACATATCTAGGTATTAGAGGGGAGATGTCCAACTACAAACTGATACTCTGCTTAAGCCCTGTGCTAAATGCAACTGTGCATTAAATGTGACTGATGTCCATACTTAAAATATAGAAGACAAATTGAAATATAGAAATGCTACCCTGTTCACTGAAGTGGAAGAGCAGGCCTCAGAGTGGTTGGTGGGGTCTCATGCGCTAGGTGAGCAGTGGGGGTAGGTCCCCTGCATCTGACCGCCCTTAACATCTACTGTTGTGCAATGCTTTTGATGCATCCCCTCTGCATGTACCACAGGAAATTTCAAGGCTTCCATGTGCCTGAGCATTCCATTTGCCATGACATTCACTGTAACCACCTTCCACTGAGATCAAATGGGCAGGATCTTCACAATGAGGCAGACAGGAGGACATGTCATACAGCCTCCTTAATAGCTCACTCACTGGTATTGGGCAGGCTGCTAGAGCTGACCCAAATAGAGGTGAGACATCTATGGCTGAGGAACAACTGTAGCTATATTGGTCTGAACATATTATGAAACTGCTGGATAAATCCTCCTTTGTTTCCTGTGTGATTCGTCCTGCCCCAGGAATGCATGTTATATGGGGTCTTTCAGGCTGATGCTGTCAATCCTGCTGCTAGATTTATTTTTCAAAGTACTCATGTTTTCAAGATGGTTGAAGACCATTTTTTGAAGTACTCATGTCTTAACCTTTGTCATCTTCCTTTTTTAATCTGATATTAATAAAAAAATTGGCAAATAGTCCACAATGTAATAAAGGAGGAAAAGTTTTGTTATCTTCCTTTTTATTTTTTTAGCTTTACTTCTTGCTGTGCTATGTCAACCTGATGCTTCTGATAGGCCAAGAAAGAAAAGACAATGGTCAAAAACTGGAAGTCATGTAATTCTAGCACTATATTGATACCTTTTACCTTCAAATATCTGTGATTTATCTCTTTTTGGGTTTCCAGAGACCACATTTGGTTTTAAATCCTTTAGGAGGTGGCTCTTTCACACAGGCATTGGATAACTTGACATGACTTTGTCTTTGACCAGATTAGAACCAGCATTGGTATTGCAGCCATTTCAGAAGTGATACAGTGGTGGAAAAAAGCAACTCAGGAGCTTGTCCATCTTAGACCCATGGCATATTGGTAAGAGCCACTGTTGGCATCTCATTTTCACAGCCACCATATTTATTTGAGAATTTCTGTACTTGTTTTTATGCACCTCACCTCTCTGCCAAAGTCATGGAGGTAGAGGTGCTCTTGCTCCTTTAAAGCTTTTAGACTGAGTGGACAATGTGGAAAAAATACTTGAAGTGATTACGTTTTGTCTCAGTCATGAGTTCCCCAGTTCACTCTGTTTTGCTTAGGCTTGGAAGATGTGAGGACTAGGTTCCAGATTTAGGACTCCCTTTCGCTAGTCATCAAGGTGAGGAACAACTGCAGTTGCGGTAGTCAGGAACACGCTTGGTACATTTTCTTCTCCACCCCAAGTTAAATAGAGTAGAAGGCAACTGCATAATTTGCTTCAAAACATTATTGGAGAGCATCATGCTGTGGCTAAATATTTACTTAAAATTATTGCCAGGAAGGTTGCCTGAGCCTTCCTCCTGTTTTCATTCTTCTGCAACCCAGAAGAAAACCATGAAACCTATATTGATGCCTCCTGATGTTAAACTACTAGTATAATAGCTTTCTGTTTAATAGTGTTGGTTTGTTTGTTTGATTGATTTTAACAAGGAAACTGATTGTTTTCAGAAGCTGCTGCCTCAAGGTGCAGTCATGTGGGCAGGCAGGCTCAGCCATTGGTGGTGTCCTCTCCAAGGAATGCTTTGCTGCAGGAAGCCCTGTTGGTAGTGCAGAAAGTAGCACTTTCCCAGGGTTAGGTGGATGCTTTGCTGCTAAAGATTCTGCCTTTTGGATAAGACATAAAACTGAGGTTCTGAACACTTGCATATTTTTTAAGTGTTCCCTGACTCTCTCCTAGGTGTATTATAAAGAGTACTTGTGCTTTGTTTGGGCAATACCAAGTACTGTGATGAAGTGCAAGTAACTCAATGGGATTTATACGAGCTCATGAAGCGGAGAATAAACCCCATAGTTTGCACAGTAAATCAATTTGTAAAGCGCTTTGGGATCTTTCTGGATGAAAGGCGCTCTATAAATGTAAGCCATGACCATTCATCATTATTGAATATGAAATAGAGATATACACTCTATCAAGCTAGCAGCAATAGGCTTGGGCTCATGATTGCTCACAGGGCCCAATCAATCATCAGATCACGACATAATGCAGCCAGAATAAAAAAACAGAAAACCCACAGCAAATCATTCCAAGCAATGCAATTAATGGGCACCCAGTATAAATAGTGATCTCAGTCAGGGAGACTGGGCCTTTCCAGAACAGTAGAGTTGATGCTAGAGCCATACAGTGTGAAAGAGAATTACTAATCTAGTGTTATCAGGAGAAGATTCCTCACCAGCAGTACACCATATAGACATTTGCTACAGCTAGACGAAAAACACATTGTGTCTATGCTTTTCAGAATTGGTTTTTCTTTTTCCACTTGGGAAATGGAATATAAAATGGTTTTGTATATAAAATTTTACTTTGTTCCACACTGAGTCACAGAGATGCTGTTCATTTTTTGCACCAAGTTGTAGCCCAAGTACCTAACCCTGTCACCTAACCTTGGGTGTCATCTGTAGTATATATGGCTCTTGCAATAAAACATGCACAAACCAAGTCTTCATAGGATGCAAAGACTGGGACCAGACCATGCCTTGCATGCCAGGGTATATAATCCATTTCTGATGCTCATCCTTGGAGGCACTGACTGCTGTAACATGCCTCATTTTATGCCAGTTAAGTTGACACCTAGGCTGCTCCACTACTCTGCTTCAAGACTCCAGCAAACTGAGGGCATTCCTCACTTGTCCAAGAGCTCCTTCTGGCTATATATTTGTCTCCTGAGGGAGGAAAGTACCTGGTATGAGCTTCCCTTCCTGCAACCTCCTGCCCCCTTCAGTTGTGCTGTCTCTCAGTCTGCTGTGATGCTATGGGATATAGTATTCTGCTCTCATTTTCTATGTGTGTGGGTTTTTTCCCCCCCCACTATTACCAAAGAGAGATTGAAATTTAATAAAATATAAGGGAGGGGGATGAAAATTGGAATAAGAAAGTGGGGTGAGGGGATTAATGATCCCATTACATAAATCCTATCTTACCACAGGTCAGCTTAGGAAGAATGAGAAACTCCACTCAGCCATTCTACTGCTATGATCACCTAGCAGTAGCCTGCAGATTATATACAGTCAACAGTGCCATACTTGAGTATGTAGTGCCCTATATTGTCACATGCATCCATCTTCATTCTCCAGGACAGAGGTGTAGCCTAACATGTTCTGAAATCACTAGATGGAGCAGATCCACAGTGTCCCAGACACACCTTCTGTGCCAGAGGTGCTGCTATTGTAATTCAGAAGTTTGACTGTAGGACTGGGAGTTGGAGGATCCTGAAAAAACAGCCTGTAGTTTTGGTAAATCCTGTGCACAAGACATGGCAGTCATCAATGTGGCTGTTTTCACTCACACTTTCCTGTAGCTGTAGAGTCATTTGTATGCTAATAGCAGATAAAACTCAGCTACTGCTTGGCCTTGTCAAAGTGAGGCAAAAAAACCCAGCAATTAGAAAGCTCAGATCAGAGAATTTACTGCTCTGTAAGGTGTATAGCTCGGTAAGGTGCTTGGGTTGTAAACTAGATGGGCTGGTTATAAACAAGAGGTAAAGAGTAAGAAGATGCTTACTCTAACTCACCTGCCTTCAGGGGAAATTGCATTCCTGCTGCTAGGTCTTGGCCCTTCCACATCAGGGTCCTCAAGGGACATGGGAAGGGTGTCTGTGCTTCTTCTATTTTATCTCTATTTGGGTGCAGCTCTTGGTCTCCGCTGCCTCTGAAGATTATGTTACAGACTAACAGCAAAGCTCTTGCAAAGACTTCTTAGACTAAATTGAGTTATGATCGTAGAGTGAGCAGCAGGTATTGAGCAAGCCATTAGCATCTTCTTATCAGAGATTAATTAATTGGTAAGTACCCAATTGATTTCTTATCTCAGTATGTCTCTGAGAACCTATAATAAAGGCAGCAGCTGATACAGAGCCTGATAAATAAAGTAGAAGTATGTTTTGTCTTATTTTTTTCTACCTTTTCATCAGGGTGGGAATTTCTTGCAAGCCAAGACCTCAGCCATAGCTTGTTCTTTTGTGCTTGAAAGTGATGCCACTTCAAACAACACCTTACACTTATGTGTGACAATACATATCCTAGCTCTTTTTTTGTTTCCCATGCCACACACCTTTAGGGTGCATCTCAAATCCATGGATGTGAATCCTCATAGATCCATGAACGGTTGTTTCCCGGCTCTGAAATTCTTATCTTTGCACCACAACATTGCACTTGCATTGTTATTTCTAGCAGCAATCGATAGCCTTTCAGTCAGGCTTTTAATAGCTTCTTGAGTAATTAATTAGTTAATGTGGCTAATTTTATACCTTCTTGATTAATTGATTAATCAAGTAATGTTTTTTGAAGTACTTCTAAATATAAGGTGTGGCTTAAGTAGCGAGCAATAGGATATTGTTAATTATTGGTTTTGTTTTAATACTATCCTGATTGGCCAAATCCTACCAAATAGTTTCTTCAGACTGAACATTTTGATACTAGATCTGCCATGGAGTTCTTTCAGTTTGTGTGAATGGTTGTTTGTTCGTTATATACAAGGTCAGAACAGACAAAATATAGACCATTCATTAATTTTGTTATTACACAGAGTTAACCAGTACAAGGCAGAGTAATATAAAAAGAGAAACTATTAAAATTATCAACTCTCCATTAAAACTCTGCCATATTACAGGAACCAGCTGGCAGCAAATGCTTCTATAGTTATTGTATGCATCTGTTGTTTAGACTGTGAATTCCTATGGGCAAGGATGTGTCTGTACAGAATGCTGGTCCCCTTACAAAAGAGTTTCTGGTATATAAGATTGATATATTTAAACAAGTAGGTGACCAAGTGAATTTCTGTATTTGGTGATCTCTTTCTCTGGTTAAGACTACACCTAGTGATATGCTGCAGCCAGTGCTTAACATGAATGCAACTAATAAGGCAGCAGCTGTGGAGCTTTGTTGACAGAGCTTGTACCAGCCTCTTCTTTTCCCACTCCGCATGATTCCAAAGATATCCCTACGTTTACATTAGCAGGTTTTGTAAATGTGACTGCACTCATCACAAAATCACATCTCAAATCACAGGGAAGGAAGGTGGCAAAGAAATTACCTAACTCCAAAAGCAAGGAAGGGACGTTTTCTAGGTCAAGCAGATCACTAGAAGCCATAACGGACAATTAGGTTTGTTGATATGTAAATAATCATAAATGGAAGAATTGTCATGACAGAGGACTTTACAGTATTGAAAACTGTGAAATCATGCCCAGGCCAAAGGCAGAGGGTGAGAGAAAATGACCCAAACTATGCTGTTGTTTTATATCGCCTCCTGGAAAGGGGTCACGAGTGGTGTTCCCCACGGCTCAGTACTGGGGCCAGTTCTGTTTAATCTGTTTACTGATGATCGGGATGAGGGGATTGATTGCACTCTCACTAAGTTTGCAGACAACACCAAGTTGGGCGGGAGTGTTGATCTGCTGGAGGGTAGGAAGACTCTACAGAGGGATTTCGACAAGCTGGATTTTTGGGCTGGAGCCAATTGTATAAGGTTCAACAAGGCCAAATATCAGGTCCTGCATTTGGGTCACAACAACCCCAGGCAGCGCTACAGGCTCGGAGAAGAGTGACTGGAAAACTGCATGGCAGAGAGGTACCTGGGGGTGTCGGTGGATGGCAGCTGAATATGAGCCAGCAGTGTGCCCAGGTGACCAGAAAGGCCAACAGCATCCTGGCTTGTGTCAGACATAGTGTGGCCAGCAGGACTAGCGAAGGGATCGTCCCCCTGTACTCAGCACTGGTGAGGCTGAACATCGAATCCTGTGTTCAGTTCGGGGCCCTTCACTACAAGAAAGACGTTGAGGTGCTAGAGAGAGTTCAGAGAAGGGCAACAAAGTTGGTGAGGGGTCTGGAACACGGAACTGGATATGCTTAGCCTGGAGAAGAGGAGGTTGAGGAGAGACCTTATGGCTGTCTACAACTACCTGAAAGGTAGCATGGAGGGTGCTGGTCTCTTCTCCCAAGTAGCAAGTGATAGGATGGGAGGAGATGGCCTCAAGTTGCACCAGGGGAGGTTTAGAGTGGATATCAGGAAAAATTTCTTCACAGAAAGGGTTGTCAGACATTGAAACAGGATGCTCAGGGAAGTGGCGGAGTCACCATCCCTGGAGGTGTTTAAAAGATGTGTAGATGAGGTTCTTAGGAACATGTTTTAGTGCCAGTGTTAGGTTAATGGTTGGACTTGATGATTCTGAGAGTCTTTTCCAGCCAAAATTATTCTATGATTCTGTGATTCTATTGTGGTTAGATCTCCAAAGCATCAGTCCAGTGCCCCAAGGACACAGTCATTCGGTTACTGCCCAGTCTCTAGTAATCTTTCTTTAAGTATTTGCTCCAGGCCATTGCCAGAGGTAACATTCTAACACTGATTGCACCCTTGACTGACATAGCTACAGTGCTGGGCAAAATGGATCTTGTTTTAGGAGATTATAGTGCTTGGGCAAAGTAGAAAATAGGAGCAGATAGTGTGGAGAAAGCAGCATACCTGCAGAGTGCAAATAGTTTAAAACAAAACTAAGTCAAACAGATACTTTTTAAAAGCCTAACAGCTGTAAAATCTGCTCTAAACCACCCACAGGAAAAGAAGCATACTGTCAGTTAAAAAGTAAATAGTGCCAGAAATAAAATGTCTGAATATAAAATCTGACGATGTGTACATTGCGGATGTAAGTGTTATCAGGTATGGAACTAGATTCAGGAGGAATGTTGTGGATCTGGGGCAGTGCTAACACATTTAGGGCATTCTGGTGAAAAAGTGCAGGTTGGTGAAAACTTACTGGGCTCCTGAGCCACCTTTCTCCTCACTGTTCCATGCCTTGGTCTCCTTTCTGGAGAGCTGCACTATTTTTTGGTTATTCTCTTGACCAGACAAGTGTGAAGATGGGGGCAAATGCTCAACTCCTGCCCTTTCCTCCACTCCTCACTCCCTGGCCTCTGGTCTGAACCAGATACTCTGAACCAAGGAACTTCCTTTTGCTCACAGGTTAGGGACTGTGGTGCAATGATGTGTCCCTTCTGCTTCCTTTGACTCCAGTAGCAGATATTTTCTCTTTGTTCATTCTCCCCAGTGGACACCAGGTGATCAGACTGTCGTGCTACATCTGATGCATGAGGCCTCAGAGAAGGCAAAAGTTGTGGCATCTTACACAAATATAGAGCGCACAGGTCCTGTGCTGGGAAAAGAAACAGAGGAGAAGGTGGGGGCATACAATTTGTGAATTATGTCTAAATACTCCCTAAATTGTCAGTTGCTAGCAAATTCAGGCATTCGCACAAACCACCTATTTTCTGTTCTGCTCATGAGGTGTACAGATTGCATGCTGATTTTGTGATGTTGCTAAGGTGTGTCAGAAAGTGAATGTTGTTTTTGAAATAAGTGTGGGCTAGAATCCACATGGCTAGAGAGCAGTTCTGCAGAAAAGGACCTGGTGTTCCTTGAGGGTCAGTCAGCAGTATGTCTTTGAGGTAGTGAAGCCTGAGCATATACTAGGTTGCATTAATAGGCTTGTATCCAGCAGCCAAGGAGTGGTTATTTGGCAATTTCAAGACTGTATTTGGAGTACTGTGTCCATTTTTGGGCTGGCCAGTATAGGGAAAATGTTGACAAACCGAAGCAAGTCCAGCCAATGGTGACAAAGATGGTTAGATGCACATCATGTGCACATGATGTAAAAGGAGAGACTGAAAGACCTGAGTTTATTCAGCTGGGCAAGAAATAGCTAAGGGAGATCTAATTGTAGCCTTCAACTGCCCTATGGATGGTTAAAGACAGAGACAATTTCTACTTGGAGGAGCACAGCAAAAGGATGAAAGGCAATGAATGCAACCTGCAACAGGGGAGTTACAATAGCTGTAAGGAAAAAGATTTTCATAATGGGGGTGGCTGCAGAGAGGCCATCTTCTAAAAAAGACAGTCACAATTTGCCCTGAGCAGCCTCATCTGAGTTCAAAGCTGGGCCTGCTTTGAGCAAGGATTTGGACCGGATGACCTCCAGAGATCCTTTCCAATCCTAACTCTGTGATTCTAATTGTAATTTGTAAGACAGCTATACTAAATTATGCAGTGAGTTAACTTGGAACATGGCAGACCAAAGTAAAACTAGTTCCTTGCTTTAGCAAGAGAAGTGGGCAAAGGGCCAAATGAGGTAGATGAGTTTTGGTGCTTTAGCCGTCTCTTGAACTGAATCAGAAGCATCTCCTGAAGAAAAGGCTCCCTTCACTCAACAGACCTTTTGGATGGTATTATACAATAGGTGTTTCCTGATAGATGGTTACATGTGTATGAGCTGCCCTCACACACCTAGCTAATGATGAATTTCAGTGGCATTAATTAGAACTAGAGGAGACAAGTGTTCCCTTGTGAGTTCATTTGCACTTGATAACTACATTGGAGAACCTAGCAGCATAAATGGGGGGCCATAATCAGAGATTGAAGTCCCTGCTCTGTAAACTGAACATTGAGAACACTGTGGAAGCTGGGCTTGCAGTCAGACATTGTTTAATGTCTTCATGATTGTTTTCATGCAGCTTTATTCTGTCAGAGGGAGTATCAGAGTACCATAACCTTTCTTCAGTTCTGCCGACTGAGCTTTTGAGAATAGAAATCCTGAAGGAGATCCTGCAGTTAGTGCTGAGTTTCAGGTAGCATGAGAAATGCATTTGTACATTGTTTTATTCGTGAGCCTGTTTCCAAAAATATGCTTATTTTTGCTCATATTATGCTTACCATTTTTAGAACAGTCTGGATAGGACTTGGTCTGCTGCCAGCTATGGCCAGCAGTACGTACTGTGTCTTGGGACTTTCAAATTAGGCCTAGGTAAAACTTCCCTAGGGGACCTGTGCTGCAGTGAAACACGTTACCCATAGATGTGGTAGAATTTTCATCTTTGGAAGTTTCCAGGATTCAGTTAGATGAAGGCAGAGCTGGCATGTTTTAGTAGTGGTAGTAGTCCCATTTCATGATCAGACTAGATGTCCCCCAAAGGTTCTTTCCAAGTAATTTGATGAGCTCACTGCATCAGCACAACTCTACTCTCTTAAGATCCCTGTTCTCCCAGGAACAGCTGATCTGTTCACAGGGTGGACAGGGATCTTCCACTAAACACAGGCAACAAGGACCGCTGAGACAGGTGCAGTGTACTGCACCTTGGGGCTGGCCTGGGTTTGCTGGAGAAGGTGTGGTGTGAAGGGGGTTTAGTTGCCATATATGCTTTCTGCTGTGAAGCTGCTGACTTGATGCATCTCCTCATTAGCTTGTCTTCAGTTTCCCAGCTCTGTGTGTCAGATACATGGAGCCAGCAGTAGACTTGAGCATTGCTAGAGAAGTCAGTGTGTACATCTCATAAACTTGCGCAGCTCAGCCCTTTCTTCCAGTTCACAGGAGGTTTTTTTTCCTCCAGCTTAGAACCACCCTGTGAAGATCAAACTGTTGTGCAGAGCAGTAACCTATACCCTGCTGGTGAGCAAGAATATGAAGGAAACACATTTTGTTCAACTTAAAGAGAATTAATGACACTTGCAGAACTGTAGGTCTGGTCCTGCTGCACTTAAAGTATAATATCTAATGAGAAGACTCCTAAGGCTTGTCTGTTGGAGGCAACTCATTTAATTAAACTGACAGGTGATCTCTGAACCTGCTTAGTCAAATTGGTGTTGGTTCCACTACAATGTCCTTGTTTCAGTATGAATATTTTGGCTGATGAAGGTAGAGAACAGGTTTAAAATGAGATTTAGGTTAAACTGGCAAAGCTTTTTAATTTATACAAGTGGTTGTGTTTTATTTTCTGGACTTTCTGCTACTTTTATATGGATGAAGAAGTTTACCCTCCACTGCCTGGCTTATGAAAAATTAACAGGTAGGATGAGCTTCACCTCAGTGGTGTATTGTCAAGGCTGCAAATAGACTTGTGTTCTGCCTCTCTTGGGTTTGCTGAATAAAAGCAAGGAGATGGGCTGACCTTATGTTGCTGTACCCAACCTAGTAGAGATGAGTGAATATGAGACCAGTTACTATATCACAGACCAGTTCAATTTTTTTGCTTTTGGACATTTCCGCATTGTTACATTATACAGCTGTCCTTCAGGTATTCTGTCAGCATAGGATATGTCAAACCTTTCCAGAAGGGAGCATGGATGTTCTGTAGAGCCACTAACCCTGTTACTCACACACAACAGCTGCGCATGCACTGGCCGAGTACTTATCCAGGTTTCACACTAGGATCTCTGGAGGTGCAGCTCAGAGTTGTCTGTTTTGCACTAACTCGAAAAAATCTTGTTAGGAATTGGGTTTCACTGCATCTTGCAAGAACTTATCAGACTTTGCTGAGTCTGTATGCACAAGTGCTCTTTGTTTGGTGATGTACTGTGTCCAAGTGTGTCCAAGTGTGCCCACCCCAGCCATGACCGAGCTGTCAACAGCATGTGTGCAAGAGCTGTGTTCTGCTTGTGACTGCATTGCTTATTGTGATAACATTCAAATAATGGCTGTGGAAAAGTGATTGGATGATTGAACTGAACAGTACAGTGAGCACTGAAAGTTTGACAGGCTTAAGGTCTTCCTATGTATATAAATAAAATGTTAAGCATTGGTGAGCCATGGGAAAAAACTTGTGCAAATATTGACAGGATTATGTTGTAGGAAACACAGATACTGAGGCTTGCTTGCAGGAAAACAGTCATACCTCCAGATTATGCTATGCATGGAGACCATGAGGATGTCGAATGCTGACATGAACAGGGGCTGATTTCATGTATTACAGTCATGGAATTTGATACAGGTTGTTTGGGGTGATCCTGTCATGCTGTGTAACTCTATGTGAGCTGGCATGGCAGAGTTACAAAGAGATCAGTTTGTGTTGAAATACATACCATGCTCACTAAACCAGTAACCACATTTTGGAAGTTCCCTACAAGTAATCAGTTCAAAATAGTCTGGAATAAATCACTACTTGTATGTCCGCGCTGCATCCACACTCCCTACCTGGAAACTATCTCGTATCACATTTTAAGGGAAAAAGTGTGACTTCGCACAGAAGCCAAAGATACTCTGTGGCACGTAGTATTTCTGTAACAATGAAATTATTAGTAAGAACTCAGGACCCGTTCCATTTATACCACGGCTTTCCCAACATTGATAATAGAGATAAGCTTTGCATATTCCTTGGGCATGCCCTGAATGATCCTTGAAATGAAGTTCCAGGTCACGCCATACACTAAATGGCGGTGTGGCCTGCTCCACAATCTCATTTGCCCGGGGCTTTTGGAACTTTCTTCACTGACATTCTTGTCATTTTTCAGAAGCTTGCCTTGAGTGATGGTAGGGTCTGTTCTTGGTGTGGTGTGAGCTTTCAGTTTCACTGTCTGCAGAAGAGGCAGGTGCACCTGATCTGTTACCTTCTGCTGTGTCCCACTGATTTTTTTTTATATTTATTGCAGCTATGTCCAAATGAAAATTGTAATTAGAGTTACGTACAGAGAAGTCAAACATATTACAATATAGGTCTATGTGGATATCTCAGAACATCCTACATTAGTCCACTTTCCAGGGTCAGTTCACTGTTGTGAATGTTTCTGAAATTTTTGTGTTTCCTTTATCAAATTCATCTGACTTTTAAAATAATGTAATTTTCCTGTGATATTGTCACAAGAGGGCAGAATCAGGATTTTTACATGCAGTAACATTTAGCACAGCTGAACAAATTGGTATGCATCAGCTGAGCTGTGGTAACAAAGCTGTGTGCACCACTAGCCCGCAGGAGGCATGGGGTAATTCCACTTAAGGCTGTCTTCTCCTAGGTTAAGTCAAATGACCTTGCATTTATCACATGCAAGGAACATGCATGTGCTTGATTATCAAGCTAAGATTATATGCCATGACTTCTTAAAGCTCAGTAACTTAATCCTCTATCTGAGCCCTAAAGGCTGTTTGTGTAGCTTGAATAGCTGTCTTCCCTAGGTACTTTTATAAAGCCAGGCTGCACTGGTATTCAGAGTAGCAAACTGTGCTCTCTGGAATGCTCTGAAGAACCTACAGCTCATTCCCTCGCCAAAAAGCTGCCTTTGGAAACCTGTGAATAGGTGAGAGCAGTCCAGGCCCAAGGGAGGTTATCTTCACCCTCTGAGAGGTCCCCAGCATGACCTACCTCCTTACACTTGGCCAAGTTACCTCTGCTATTGCAACAGTCTCAATTTAAGGGTGACTAGAGCTAGTGACTTAGCTCTGTCTGGCTGCTATGATGATTGCATAGATCACTTTGAAACAATTCACTTGCAAATGCATCCTAGTTTGCTTAGATACTTAAAATGTCATAGAATTTTAATTTCTAGGGACATTTTTTTTTTTTAAGGCTAAAAAGACTTAATACCAGAACTACATCTTTAAAGGATTCATTCATTGTCATTCAAAATAATTGTTGTGATTTGGTTTCCCATTGATAATCAAATTTGAATCTGTCTTTAATTTATAAAGAAACTGGTCATGGCTTTGGAATTAATAAAGCATTCAGTGAGGAGAGCCAACTGAACTTGTCTGTGTCAATTTGACAAACTTCTAAGATAATTAAGTTAAATGGATATACATTTGTCTGTACATAAACAGGGGTATGTGACATAGATATGGTACTTCTAGAGTTCAAAAAGTGGACGAACCCTCAAGATGCCCACAGGTTTCTCACCTTCTAACTGACTCTGCTAAATAATCATCAGCGGGAGCACATAATTGCATGTCCTCTGCTTTCTGGGTGAGAACCATGAGGATGTAGTCCCGTGAGGACATAAGTGTGTCCTTTAAGACATCTAAGTCTTTACCAGCAGGTGGCACAGCTATAGGAGGTGCTGTATTTAATGTTTTCCTGCTAATCCGATGGAAACTAGGCATGAAAGGAAGAGTAAATAAAAGAGAGACTAAGTTAGTAAACAGACTTCATGCCTGAGCCATCCAGGTTCCTCAATGAACCACATCATAACTGATCAAATACATTCTTCCCAAATTAACACCTCTTCTAGTTTGCTAAGCAGAACCTGTAAGACTAATATTAGTAGCTTCTACAATGCTACACACAACTACGGCTGTAATCATCCTTATTCAAGAAACATCTCAATGGAGACTACAGGTCCCACCATGCGATGGGGAAGGCCATTCAAACAGAGTGACTTGTTGGGTGCGATTTGTAGTTTCTGAGATTAATGCTGTTGCACAGAAGAGGAATGTGTCAAGGATTTTACTCTGCTAATATGATTTAGGAGCTTGTCTTGAGCTTCCAGCAAGTTGCTCTCCTTCAGACAGAGTTTGGGTGACCTCAGTCTGATTCATGGCAACTGTTCCTCCTGTTTTCCCTTTTTCCCAGCTGCTGCTCAACACTAGAGATAGCTCTGGCTTGTTATCTGCTTCTCTTTGTGGGGAGAGAGGAACCTGTGCTGTGTGTGTGCGAGCATGCATGTGTGTGTGTCTGGCTGCCTGTCATTACAGCACTAATGGAAATACTGCACGGATCACAACTCTCAATTAGCTCCTCGGGAGATTGCTGTGACAGCCAGTTACTGAACAGCAAGGCCTGAAGGAATGAATTAATTTGTAGTACACGGCAGTTAGAGTCACAGTGTTAGCAATGGAATGAGACAGCAATAGACCCTTATTAGGCTCAGGCTGTGTGATGCAAGAGACTGTTACCTGGGGGATGTCTCTCTTTTTTTCTCTATCACACCCCCCTAGGGTTAGGGAGGAGGATCTTGGCCCATGAGTGAATGAGTTTAGAGCTCTTAGTTTGGTCCTTGGAGTCACTGTCTGCTTGAGGCGATTTGGCAGCCGGCAATGGGCTTTCATTCAACACAGACAAAGGCATGCTGCTCTCCTCCTGGCTTGGAGCAAGGCCAAAGCCAGTGAGTGCTATTCAGGGGAGGTAAGGCTATCTTTCTGTCCATCTTCAAACAACAGCTCTCTTCCTTATTAGTTCAGACAAGTGTATATCAGAGAGGGTATCCTAAGTCTACTGCTCCAGGAGATGTTAGTGTCTTGCCTTTGCAGTGCTACATCTAAACACAGCTACGGAGGAGCAAAATGCGCTTGGTAAGGCATAAGCATGCAAGCAGTCTTTGTCAAGTGTTCCTAGAAAAACTGGGAATCTTCACAGACAGCCTGAAGTTTCCAGAACTTCTGCCCACAAACAGCCATACATTCCATGTACCCTGAAGTACCACACAATGCCAAGCAACACAACTTTGGCTTTTCATCCTCCTGTTTTTCAGGTCTGCCGTCCAAAGATTTGCAGCCTCTTATTCTGATAGTCATAAAGCTGAATAAGAAGCTAGGTCTTGTCTTTTATCAATTATGCAATGACTTTTTCTTAAAACTTGTTTTTAACATATTTTATAGAGCTGCCTTCCTAGTGTGCATAGCGAATTTGTCACAGTGGGACACGAGCCTTTCTCTTCCCTCGATCACCCACCCAGTGAGAAGCAATGCAAAGCCAATGAAGTTTTGCACATGCTACTCATTTCATCTGGGACAGATCTGACCTCCAGAACTGTGTGACATGCAGAGCTGGGAAGGAGTACAGTGAAAATAGAGTAATGTTCTCAGAGCAATCTTTGCAGAAGGTGAGAAACAAGAAAGGAAAGTTTGCTACAGTCTGTTCCTGTAGTTAATTTGGTGCTTGAGAACAGAAATCTGCTGTGCTTTTCTGGTAGGCTGATGAATATTCTAAGTACAACGTGGGAATAAATGGCCTGTATTTTAAATTCTTTATGTTCTGGAAAAAAGATGCCTGAGTGGTGAGAGTAAGAAAAATACTTCACTGACAACGCACCCCCTAACGGTGGTTGTCATCTGTTTATCTGCTAAAAGGCATAAGGGAACAGCACCAGCAGAGCCTTTTTATGCCCTCCTGATCTTCAGGCACAAGAGGAGTCTTTTCTCTTGAAGGAATTCCTGCGAGTCATTCAGTCTGTGGTCCCTGCATTGTCAACCACCAAATGGAGCAGCTCGCATTACCTTTGTTAACCGAAAGCAGAAAATCAAGCCCAAGCTCCTCTCAGCACTGATGTCCTCCTAACTTGTAAGTCAGCAAAGTGGTTGTAAAAGGGTTTGCAGCTCTGGCAGTGCTCCTCCTGTGGGCAGTGTTGCCTTGGTGTGCTCTTATTTTCCTTCACACAGGAGTGCAAACAAAAGCTGTTGTCCAGTCGAGAGTATCTTTTTGCAGCCTGTAGCTCTTCCCTGATCTTTGTGTCTGCTGTTTGTATTAACTCTCTTGTTGTCCCTTGCTGCACACTCTGGCTAGTAAGTGGTGCCCCTACCCTTTCTTCCTACAGCTCCATTTGTTGTGCAGGGTTAGGAAGTGCTGTCATACATTGCTGTTTCTTGCAGATATGTCTCACCCAGACATACTTTGATGTAGTGTACTGATGCAATAATGGTATTTCTAATGTGCACGTTAATGGTGTGTTTTTTGATGATAGAACTTCCTGACATTGTCCTGTTGTCTATACTGGAGATTTTACACATTGCTAAAGAGGTCCTTGAATAGGTTCCTCTGATGCAGGCTACCAGGTGAGATGGGTCCCAGCTGGGTTTTCGTGCATAATGTTTGAAGCAAAGAGCAGAAAGAACATTTATGGGGCTGACATGGCTATAGGGATACTGGGAATCTTAGGGAAATGAGGCCTTTGAATGCAGCATTTTTTTCGATCCACACATACCAGTGCTGTATTCTTGCCAAATAAAGGAACATGTTTCTTTGCAGGGGATATGTGATTTGGCTGGGATATGGCATGGGCCTTCTCCACCAGCTCTTTACAGCCAGGATCTTTTCAGTAATGTAATTCCACTATGAATTTTGATGGCCACAGTCCAGATTTTTCCACTATTGATTACTACTGTGCTGTTTGTTTGTTTTTGTTTTGGTTTGTGGTTTTGTTTTTTTTTCCTGGATATAAAATGTCAGTATTCTGGCCTAGTATCCGTGTTGAGTTCTCAGTGCAAATGATGACACCATGAGCAAAGCAGAAGTAGATCCAATATTCTGTTCTTTCTGGTTTGTCCTAAAGTGATGGTGTAGTTTTTAGGAGTAGCAAATACCCAAATAGTTTATTACAGAAGCAGGGAGTAAATTTATATGAGGAACAGGGGGGAAGAAATGGACCAAAAGAGAAAGGCAAATAAGATGGGAGTACAGAAAGAAAGGAAAATTGATAAATAAAGAGAAGTGACTAAAGCAAGAGAAGAGAGAGGGAGATTCTCTTCTGATTAGAATTCATGAACTCCATTCTTACATTAAGTCTATATATGACACCTGGCCTTTAATGTGAAGCTGCCTACGAGCATTAAAAATTAAAAGCAGAAGGTAGGATCCATCCATCTCGGGCAGCGCTGCTCCCCTCCTATCTGAGCTCTGCACAAAGCTATTACACATTGATAAATTATTTTGGGTAATAGCTGAGATATTACATTGTTTCTGAGTGAAGGTAAAATCTCTCCATGACATGGGCATTTATCAGGAGCGCATTTCATCCTATTTATTATGGCCGAGACGAGATCGCAGGCTGCGGGCAGAGCTGGCACGTCGTGCTGATCACCTCCCCCATCGCCTCCCTTTCCTCTGTCACCTAGATGATGGGATATTGATGGAGCTCGTGACAAGTTAATTATTAACTAAAGATATGCAGTTCACCTTTGCCAGGGGAGGGGGCACAGAAGAGAGCAACAATAGTTCTTAAAAAAAATAAATATATCCATTATATCTTAGAATTCTTCTCTCCACCTTCCTCTCCCTTCTACCTGTGGTATTTTACAATCCCTCAAATAAATCAGATAGATATTTGAATTCCAGTATGGTCTAGAAGACTAGAAGAAATAGAAGAACCTCTAAGAACTTCAGGTCTCCTTAAAAAAAAAAAAAAAGTTTCCACAAAAGTTTTCTCCATTGGTTTGGCATTGGAAATAAGTGGGGAGAAATCTTCACTGTCCACTGAGTAACATTGACTTCTCTAACTTTTGAGAGGGCCAGAAAGCAGATCCACAGAATTTTGATTCTACCCTATGAATGAATTGTTTTTTAATTTGTAAAGAAGGGATGTCCCGACATCCTTTGGATATTTCAGCATTTCCTTTTCCACTGAGTGCTGGATGTTCCCCTGAAGGCTAGCTGATTTTGCAGGACAGGCAGGAAGGCAATGGCTGCAAAGATACTGCTCGCTTGCTTGCTCATCTGGGCTTCCAGGCTAAAGAGGTTGAGTTTGCCAACATATAAGGGACTGTGTCATATTAGCATCCTGGTAGTCTTGGTCACTGAGGGAGACAGCTGCTACATGTGAACCTTTGTGTTACACTATTAGATACACTGAGGTATAATAAATTAGAGTTATACAGTTGATTGGCTGTGGATTGAGTAGTCTTTCAGTCTGCAGCATTCACCTTGCAGTAACACGGCCAGTCAGTACTACCTCATGGCCATGTGCTATGAGTTAGTGTCCTCGCTGAACTAGTGTCTTACTCATTTTGCAGAGAAAATGGCTGAGAGTTGCGCTGGGCAGTTTCCCTGTTGGCAGTCTCATCAGGAAGGCTGAGGTGTGAACAACCCTCTGACTAATTCTGCGGTTTGTTGACTAGGTTGGAGCCAATGCAATAAAAAGTCAGATGCCAGAGGTAACTAGTACACCCTTTTATGCTAAGCTACTTCTGCTGTGTCCATCTTAGCTTTGTGTTGATCAGGTAGTTCTAGAAGAAAGGTGCCGCTGCTGTAAACCACCATGACAGTTGTCATTTAGAAAATAATCACAAGGCAAAATATCACAGTCTAACAAAAGAATCATCCCTCCATATGGCCTATTGCAAGACCTGCCTAGTAAGTTTTCACCACTTGACTCCTTCTGGAAAAAATAAGTGTGTTTGATTTTTAAAATCCAAGCTGCTCTAGGTGCCAGTTTAAAACTACATGTGTGCCAGATTTCATGCAGGTTGGATTTGAACCATATAGCTCATTTAGGCTCCATCTACTTCCTCAAAGAAAGCATAAGATTATTACTTTAGGATTGTGGCCTGTTACCTTTCACATTTTTCGTAAAATGAAACTTCTGGTTTTGTCCCGCTTGTGTTTTCAAGTGCTGTATCTCAAATGCCAAGTCTGTCAGCTGAGATAGAAGAGTAAAAACAACAGGTCTACTCTGGGATGGACAAAAAATAATAAGAAAAAAAAAAGGTTATTTTTTTAGTTGTCTTCTTGTGGGTTTATGGTAACGGATGCAGGATTACTACTTGGTGTTTCTGCAACAAACTGGTCTCCCCAGAGAAAAATCTACATAATTCCTTCATCCTTTTTCAACTTGAAGTATTCCAAAACTTGTGAAAGCTGCTTGCACAAATATCTGAGTTCCTTTGGTGTAAAACGTGCTCCTGTGCAGCAGCACTGAGCAGGGGAAGGGAAAAGAGAGTACTATTCTTTGAAATCCACCAATTCTGTTCCCTGGGATTAGCACCTTATGCTGGCATTTCAGGAGCAGACATTCTGTTTCACTGATTTCTGTATTTTTCTGTGAAATCTGACAGTTCCAGTTCTGGGCTAATTCTGAAACATCCTAATATAATTATTTATATAAGTAAATCAGCTACATTTCCTATTGTACAGCTTTGATGAATCTCTCTTTGAAAGTACATATTTCTACTTCTTTGCCTCAACCTGAGGAAGTTTAAGTACTTTTTTTTTTTCTTTTTTTAAAAAAAAGGTATGAATTGGATTCTCAGGTGTAACTCTTCCTCTTTGAGAACACACAAGATGCTCTTGCATTGAAATTGCTGTGTATAAAAGCAAAACTTTCAGAATCTTCATTTGCTTCATACACTCTGTCCTCCTGAAATCTCCAAAAATCTAGCTGCTTGCTATCAAAGGTATGAGAAGGAGAGATGGGATTGGGCTGCCATGTACAGATGAAGTGAGCACTGTCTGAAACATGGCGAGTAGATTAGCTGCCTGGACTCCAAGTAAGAAACTGCCCGTCAGTGCAGTAAGACTAATCTCCCTGTCCTTGTCTGGTCATAGTGATCAGTTTGCCCTCTACTTAATATAATAAAATATATAATAAAAATGTATTAACAGCTGTGAACCACCCTCATCCCCTTTCCAAAACCCCCTGGGATCCTCCAAGGTTAGAAGATGTACAGTATATTCACCTCAAAGAAAATGCACGTTCATTATTGTCACCCTTTTATTGCACACCTTGTCCTTGCCTGTTGCCTCTCTTGCAGCTGCTTTTTACTCTGGGCCTCGGTCTGCAGTCCCTGCTTGCATGATGTGGCTGGGTTGACATCACTGGTGAAATACTGATGGTGTAGTACCTGGTGGTCCCATTTATCTTCCAAAGATAGATTTCTGGTGAGTTTTGTGGGAGCCACATCATACTGTGGACTTGTAAAAATGTGTTCAGGAGAGCTGGGCTCTTAAACTGTCTGTAAGTCCAAGGCAGAGCCTCCACCATTGTTTCCAAGCAACTTGCCCACCTGCTGGTTTTAGTAATGACAATGCTTATAGATTTTTTTTTTCTAATTTTTTTACTTTACCTAGGCTTTCCTCCTAAACACTTCATAACTCAAGCTGTAATTACTTGTTCAAAGAATGCACTAACACAGGCAATAGCAGGATTTCAGTGCTACCAGGTTGTACATGTAACACACAAGTCTATAATAGCACGAATAAGGTAATGGAGATGAGATTGCTCTGCTTGAACTTGGAGACCATTATGTTAACAGAATAAGCATTGAAAGCCCATAAGAAAAAGGTTCGGACTGAGAAACAGTAGTATGAAAACATTTTGTTAAGGCTCTTATTTGTTTCTTATTTGGAAAAGTACCTATCCATAATATTAATATTTTCTGACATAAAGATGATAATGTATGGTTATACTACCTGCTGGCTACAGAAATACAAGAGAAACCTGAAGAGAGAATACACTAGGAGAATGTGTTCAGGCTGGCAGTACGGGAGATGTCACAGGGCAGGCAGGAGCAGCAAATCAGACAGACACTCGTCGGAATATGGCTCCTTCACAACAGCTAGAACTGGATCTGCAGTTTAACTGCTGTTGTGTCCTGCCATATGCAACAGAGTTTTCACCGTGCGTGAGCCATGTTAGGCAGGCAGCGTATTTGTTCAGTGAGGCTTTATGGCTGTGCTGCCCTGTATGGTGGTCATGGGCTGCTGTGATGTGCCAGATCTGGTACCCTTTGCTAACCCGATGTCTTTTGCTGTGATTGACACAAAATGAGTTGAGAAAGTGCAAGGTCTCCAATCAGGAGGCAGTTAAGGAACACTTGGACTGTGTGGTCACATCTGCTGAGACTGCATATGTAGAAACTGGCTTCTTGTGCAGGGGTTCAGCTGTTGGTGTCCACACCAGCCAACAAAAATATAGATACCTGCGTCTTTACACCAGCCTTATCCTTTTAAATTTTGCCAAGCTCCTGGCATCAATAGCAGCTGAGGTGAAGATTGTATTAGCTAATTATTTGTGTGTGGAAAAATTACTTTTTCATCTTTTAATTTCAGTGAATAACCCTTTCTTTTTTTATATTCCAATTCTAGACTAATGGCAGTAATAAGCCAAGTCTTGGCTTGTCTGTTCTTGCAGTTTGTTCCTGAGTACTCTCAGCAATTTGCTGTTCATGTCTTTCTCACTCATAAGGGAAGGCAGCAGAAACCTAGCTGGTCTGTCTCCTGTGGTACACTTTATATTGTATTCCCTGAACTGACTGGCAAAACCACTTCATCCTTTACATCTTTGCTTGTGATCCACTTCAGTATCTTGATGCTTTTAGGAAAATAACCGGTTCTGATGTTAGTAAGAAACTTGATTTTATTAGTGTTTATTTGTTTTACAATTTTTAATTAAAGGCATATTTTTAAATGTTTGTCTTAAAATTGCCTACTCTTGCTTCTGGCAAGTCTGTCACTGTATGTCAACTTGTTCTTTCTGCCACTTGTTTCAGTCTTGCCTGTTGTGTCTCACTTGAGTCTTCATATGGATTTAGGTGGTGAACTGAACAGTGAGACCTTGAGCTTGAGGGAGGTGCAGTGGCTTTGAGTGGTATTATAAAATAAATCCTTCGTAGTAGTAACCTAACGTGCTCTAGGCCGGATATGTTGCTGCTTTCCAAACACGCCAAGCACACACACCAGTGCTGGAAGCCATGAGATTCCACTGTGCTTGCTCTGTATGCATGTAAGCATCATGCACCCCCACGCATACCTACCTTCCCCCCACTATACCATGAATGGAGAATCATGTTCCATATGCACCCAGGTCAACCATGAGGAAGAGTTTAAGCAGCACAGAGAAATGTACAGTAACTTAAAGAGTTAAACCTACAGTAATTGGAAGGCAGGGGGCATATGGGGAGAAACAGTGTAATGGAGGGGTGAAGAGTTTCCATAAACCCACTGCCTCAGCTCAGAGAACCTGCTAAGGGGCAGTGGTCAGAGAGAAACAGAAGGAGAGAGAGAGATATCAAGTGTAGTAATCAGAATGAAAAATGGAGCTCCAGTTACTTTAAACAAGAGCTAATTTATCACTAGAACGAGTGGATAAGTAGCTGAGTTTCAGGCGTTCAGTAAGTTCCCCGTTCTGCTCCAAAAATTATTCCACCCCTGTCTCCATGCTCCCATAAATCATCCCCTTCTTCACTTCTGCTCCGATTACCAATTACTCCTGCCTACGACACGCTTTCCCCTGCCCGACACAATCTGATGGGGCCCTGCCTTTTAATTTTACAAATGCTTTTTTCTTCTTGCTTCTCAGCTCCCCATCCCTACTCCTCCCCTCCCCACTTTCTTCCTGTATCTTTGTTTCCCCTTTCCCTCCTCATCTACCTTTTTTTTTTTTTTGATTTGCAGAAGGGGACGGCAGTAATGTTTTCTGGCACCTCCCCCCATGAGGTTGACTGAGCTGAAAGAGAGGAATAGAAATTAATTATTTTCCCCAACCTGAACTCTCTTTAGGTTTGTGAGTCCTCTCCCTGAGCACATGACAAATTCTAGATCCAGTACAGCTGTATAAAAGTGAAAGTCTTATTCTTGAAAAGATGTGTTGCTTTTTGTTGAGTCTTTGAAGGAAAATACAGTTTTTCCTTTTTCATCTTTTTCTTTATTGTAGATGGAGCTTTTTGCAGAATAGAGGTATTTTGTAAGTTGCACAGCTGCAGGCAGCAGAATTTTAATTTCTATTGCAGTGTGTCATTTTTCTGCATATGCTTCACCACTGCTAATATTTGCACTGGAGTACCTCCTAACTAGCTGTCATGCAAGTATGGAGGTGCCAATCTGGACCCAAGGTCTGATAATTTAGACCAGGTCCACACAAGAAACGTTTGTTGGCTTCATTGATTCCATACATGCAATCAACTTAAACCAAGCTTGTACTAATAAGTACCTGTCTACTTTAGGAGAATGTGTATAATTTATTGATATAGATATAGCTTTCTAATATAAAAACCTTTGATACTGCTTATGAATAATATTCTGGTCTACCATAAGTCTGGTGCACTATTTAGATGCTGGATGAGTATGCACATGGATTGTCTATATTAATACAAAAATCCTAGAAATAGATTTAAAACACCAAAGAACTGGCATGCAATAATGCACTTTTTTTGCTTATATGTATTGTTTCACAACATAAATTATTGCTGAATGTTTGCATAAGCTACAGTTGGAGCATTTGAAATCACTCTATGTCATTTTTATCAGTTCAGCACAGTCTGACTTCAGTAAATAGTTTTTGGAAGCTTCATTAATTGATGCTTAAATGCCTGTGGAAAATAAAGGAGTTTCACAAGAGCTAACTTGCATGAATCTTACAGATGCTGGCAAGTCCTAAGTTGGAAGAGCCATCCCAGCTGAAATGTTTATGCTGGTGATCAGTCTAGCCTAATGTGCTAACGGACCCATTATTTCCACCTGTGAGACACTGAACCAAATTTACATGAGTCTTACTGAATGTGAAAAGACAAAATTCTCTTGCCCTGCTGAGAAGAGTGTTGGCAAAGTGACAGCTCTGCCTGCTATGCTGCAGAGAAAGCGACTGTCCAGAGCTGATTTTTCTGTAGGATAATGGATGGAGGAGATGGATTACCAGGTGATAAATCACACAGAGGAATTGGCTGATGCCAGAACCCATGAGCAAGGAAATAGCTGGCATGCTCTGCAGTGAGTATTGCCATCTCCATCTGAGGAGCAGTAGCCTTTATGCATAAACAGTAAAGCAAACAGGATTATTATAGCACATCTTCTTGACATAAGGCCTTTACAGCAAAACAAGGTGGGTAAAGGGAACATGTCAGTTCATGTTTATATGGCAGTTTATCTTTTTTTTTTTCTTTCTTTCTTTCTTTCTTTCTTCAGGGAAAGAGTACAGGAAATCCTCTGTGTTCTCATTTTTCCTCTTTATTTTCATTTTGTCTTTTTTCTCATTCTTTAAAGCTCTTAGTATTATTTTCTGACCAAAGAGTACCACAGGCATCTTTCAATAAAGAAATAGAGGAGCTAACTGAGCATGACTCAAGTCATTCCTATCCCACATGATTCATATACAGTCCCTCTATCCTGTCAGGCAGAGAATGGTTGCTGGCACTCACTGTGTAACTCAGTAATCAATAATACAGCTCCACATCACCCTAAAGACCAATGATACACTGAGCTCAGTGTACTCTGAGCTGGGCAATCCATGAATAAAAGAGAGTTACTTGGAGATGGGGGAAATTTGGCTTCATCCTATAGAATCTTCCTGTGGGCCATAGGACAATATTTTGTTACGCACTGTTAAGTGCATCAAAAAAGTCTGCAGTGGTACACTTTACATTTGAAGTCTTTTCTTCCATGAAGAGCGATACAAGGCAATTCTTAATTCTGTGATTGACTGTGCACATGATAATAGAGCCTAAAAAGAGAGCCTTGCTTCTGACGTGCAGGACAAGCTTCTGGCTCAAGGTCAAGACTTGCCAGTATGAAGTGTGTTCTGTTTACCTGTCTTTAATAATCACAGAATCATAGAACACTTGATTGGATTGTCTGGTCCCACCTTTCTTGGGAAAAAGAGGATACTTTAATAAAAACACTTTATTATCATTTAAAGCATAATGGAGAAATAGGTTGTTGATACTGTTATTTAAAAATCCATCTCTTCTGAAGAGAGAAGAATCTGTGCCATAGAGGAGGATACCATGTTTTCAGGTGTCCAGCAGTGGGCTGACATCGCAGTGGAAACTGTACTAAACTAAAATGACTTTTTGGAGTCAAAACTGACTTGGGAGTATCCCAGTCCCCACTGCCTGTGTAGACATGAAGATGACAATGGTGATGCTCTTTTGATTGACCTGTGGGGGAAAGTTGCCAGCAGAGAATCAGGTAGTGAAGGTGCAAGGTGTTTCCCACATCATATTTCCTGAAATGTGCAGCAAAACTAGAGCTTGCGCAGCTCTCTAGGAGGTTGGGGAGGGGCTGGGAGCCCCCAGAAGAGTTATTGAGAGTGAATCTATTAACTAATTTTTCCAGGAGAACAGTAGTCCATGGACACGTAAACATTATCCCATCAAAATTTTGGGTATAATCTCTGAAGCCTTGTGTGACTTGAGACTTCTTTAGTAATTGTAACCTGACACTGTTGTTTTTAGTAATGTAACAGATTTAACTGAACCTTGGCAAAATCATCCATTACACGTGGAATTAGCCAATAACTTGTTTCATGACTTGTAGGGCAACTGAGATTCACTCTATTCCCAAACATAGGGGCGCTGGGTTAGCATCTGACATGCCAGTGGGCTAGTGACACTGACTTTCTCTTTTAGGTAAAGATCCTTGAAGCTTAACCTATATTTTTAAAACATAATTTTAAAACGATAGTTTGATAGTAGATTAATCTTCCAGCTGGCTCCTCCAAAGGACCTGGCATATACTGAACACTGACATGACGGATCCACTACCTTGATCTGCTGTCTCGTTGTTGAAAAACTCTGAATGATATAATGTTCAGCGTTTTCCCAAGAAATCCCTACTACTTCATAGCAGTTTCATTCTAGAGAAAGTGTCAGTGGTCTTAGTTTGCCTTGAACCATGCTTTTTTAAACTTACACTTTTACAAGCTCTGACAAATCCACTGTTTCATGGCAGTATGAAATTTGACAGAGAAAGAACTTTTCAAATGGTCTTTTTTTTGTTGTTTTCAGGAGGTGGCTGCTAGAAATTACTGTGTCTGTCCTGCAGCTTGTGTTTTCCTGGAAAAACACTGATATGGTGTCAAGGCAGTAAGTAAATGCGCAGGTTCTTTGTCCAAGCAGAGGCAGACAACTGTGTTGAGTAGTCTGAAACCTGGCAAAGTTGGGTAACAATGAGAGCAGAGACTTCTGGGCTTGCTGGGGCTGTCTCCTACCGCACCTCACCTTCCTTTGAATCTTTAGGCACCTTCTCCAGGGCGCCCACATACAAGAAGCAGGGGCCCTGCATTCTCTTTACTACCTCCCAACCCTCTCTGTGAAACCACCTGTCCGTGCCCCAATTCAAACAGTAGTCACTCTGCTAGCTGGGAGCAAGAGCAAATCTGAGAGCTCCAGTGGTAGAATTCTATTGAATTGAGACAGAATTTTTTTTTTTTTTTAATCCCACATTTGATATAGGGGAATGGATGTGCCTGCAGCTTTCTCTGCAGGGGAACTATGGCAGGACCAATGGCCATCAGCACTTCTCCCTGCTGCCTGTTCTCAGTACTGTCACCCTGCCTGTGAGAGCACTTGGCCCAGGAGTCTGGACAGAAGTTTTGTCCATCCCATCCCAGCTGGGTACGTGTTTGTGCACCAGGAACAGGGCTGAGAACTGCCTAATTGTTCCACAGAAGGTGGGCCTTGCGTAAGTGACTGGATGTTTATAATACTATTGCTGTGAGAAAGGACCCTTCCCATATTGAGAGGTCTTCAGGCTGTACTAATGCTACCTGCCACATTCACTACATCAAGAAAAGAAATCTCAGTGAGGAAGGTTATCATGGAGCTCTTTAACCAGTCCCCCTGTATGTACATCATATCAAAGAAACCAATTAGGCTGTGCTGCCTACTTGCCTAAACCTCACTTAGAAGACAAAGGAGCTGGCAGGATTAGGGATCCACTGGGAGAGAGGTAGATAGCTGTATTTCAGAATCCCTGCCTAGAAGAAGTCACTGGTACCCTTTTCAGCTCTGCTGTTTTTCTGTGACAGTAACATTGGTGTAAAGGAACAGGACTTAACACTTTAGCTGCCTAAAGCATTCAGTTTGAATAACTCACATAATGTATTCAGTCTTTTCCTACCCCAACACTTATTTGCTGATTACTTATTAGCTGATGTTGAATTAAAAAAAAAAAAAAGTGTATACTTCTTAATTTTCTGCTATGAATTTATTTAAAGAAGCATATTTTACTCCTCCTCCGGAGGAAGCAAAGTTTATGTGTGTTCTGAGAAGAGAGACAGAGTTTCTTCAAGCATACAGCATGATATCAGTTTGTAAAAGTTATAGCCAGAAGGACAGGGAGGCACAGACAGACAAGCAGACTTTGGAAGTGATACTCTATTTTATTAAAATTTTCCACTTAACATTTTCTGGAAGTTGACTCTGGGATTTCTTACTTTTGTGACATGACAAGTGTAACATTGACCTTTCTAGACTCTTAGAGTAGCAGAGTTTCGCTCTGCTCTGAAAAGTAATCACAGTCAACTTTTCATTAGTAGAGTACTGGGTTGCCCCAGATAATGGGGAAAATGGAAAATACGTTTCTGAAATCTGTCTTTGAATATGTTACCTTCTTGTTAGCAGTTATGTAGAGCTAACCTTACTGACTCTGGAATAAAAAAGAATCACTTGTGATCTTTTGCTTTGTAGTTCAGCTGAGGCAGCAGGGCCATAGGGAAGAATGCAGGATTCTGTTCTTCCCTTACGAACTGAATGGGTCCAATCTGTGACCTCCCACAAGACATGTGAAGGGAGGGGAACAGTTGCATTGTGCCTGTAGCGTTAGTCAGGGCCAGATAGTATTTAAGTAGCAGAGCATTTCTTACTGACAAGGTGAGTTCAGTCATGACAAGTAATGATAGCCTTATAAAAACAAGGACACCAGGTTTGGAGTTATTAGGCTTCAAGTACTCATACCTTACCCTATGGTTTTAGCCACCATTTCATCTACATACAGACAGGAGAGACAAATAGATATGTGTTTACATTGCAGTATGCACATATATGCATGCACTGATGGCCAAATATTTTCAACAGAAACCACTCATGTCGTGCATCAGAGCCCAGCTACAGTAACCTTAGGGGTTCTACAGAGCTCATCTGTGTCTTCTGCAGGTAAAGCCTCCAGGGCTTATGGCAATTGATTTTCAGCTTCTGATTGGGAAAGATTTTGAGCCTGTGTAGCTTCCAGAGAAGTAGCTGGTGTTTCCATGTACTCAGTACTATTCTGCATTGGAGCTTAGCTAGATTTTGGAGTAGCCTGGCTCTTTTTATTTATGTGCTTATTAATGAGGATGTTCTGGGTGGAGTTTTTTCATCCCTTTTTATGGATGCACTTGGATTTTTATAACAAGATGCATCCTATAAATTAACAGATAAATCTTTATTGCAGTCACTTCAAATACTCTGCATGATTCACAGTATAAAAATGTGATGCTTTGGTTTACCAACAGTCTGCCCAATTCAGCTTGCTTTCTTTAGTCTCTCCTGCTGTGTTAGGGCATTTCTCAGACCACCTACCAGGCTGCATTTTTACTGTTATTAAATACCTCCATCCCTAAGTGCCAGAAAAAATATCTTCTTTAATTTCAGGCACTAATGTCTCTGAAGAAATGCTTTTTTAGATTAGTTCAAAACAAGAAGAGGCTGGATAAAAAAACTGAGGTGTACAAACAGTCTGGTTATACTGCTGAGACCCTGAAGAGCATACAAAAAAAGATAAGACTGTAGTAAAGACACCACTGCATATTACTATTGCTCCCCCCATCAAGGGGACAGAATTACCTACCTTTGTGCTGTAAACAGTATACTATTAGCAGGCAACAGAGATTTTTCTCCAGCTTGTACAGTAGTTTTGTACTCTTAAAAGAAAAGCACCTGCACAAGAGCAAAATGGAAGATGGCGTAAAATGCAGTGAGATAGCTGGCTTTGATAAGATAACTGGCTAGAGCTTGTTTATCACAAGTTCAGAAAGTCATTAGATAAGGTGCCGCCTGGTGAGTAGGGGAGGAATCCTAACAGTGACGGGGGTGGACATCAACAGGTAGAGTCGAAAGTCAAAGCATTATGCTGAAAGGAGGCTTTTCTTGTCTTGACCATCAATGGCCTTGGCCAAATGATCAGCATGGTGCTGATGAAAGGTCCACAGCTAGGAGGCTTTTTCAGCATAGGGATGCTTCCAGTAGAGAAATGGAACTGTTGTGCAATTGTTCAACAGCCCTGTTAGGACCACTCCTGAAATAACACATACGATTCCAGTTACCAGTATCCCAGAAGGATGGAGTGGAACACAGCACAGGAATGTACTAACATTACCAGTGATATGGGGAATCTGTTTTACAGGATATTAAGAGCTTTGCTAGTTCAGTCAGGCACAATAAGGAAAGAGGGGATATGATTTCTCTATAAATACATCAAACCACAAATATCTCAAGAGAGAGAACAGCTATTTAAGCTTAAGGACAATGTTGGCACAAGAACAAATGGGTGTAAACTGGCTGAGAATAAATTAGTCTGGAAATTAAATGAAGGTTTCTAACTATCAGAAAGAGAAGTGAGGTTCTGTAACATGCTTCCAGAGCAAAGGAAACAGAACAGATTTTAAGACGGAGCCTGATCTTTTATGAAAGGTCTTCTGTGATGGTGCTGGTAGGAGGAAGAGAGTGGACTACATGACCAAGGAGTCTCTTGCAGTCTGTGCTCCCATTCTGCTTCCCTTCCCTCACCCTATACTATGCCCCTTCTTGGTACTCTGAGCTCCACCTGCACCCACTCTGAAGGCACCATGGAGCCCTTATCAGAATTCTGCATTGCAATAGGTTGTTTTTAATCCTCCCCATATCTCCCTTATTTTTTTCCTTGCCGAGCTTGCTGGGCTGTAATGTTTCCCTTCGTGTAATCCATCACAGACACAATGTCGCTTGTGCAAATTAAAATGCACCTCGGAATAATAAAAAAGGGAATTTTTTTTTCTTCCTTCCCAGCAGCAGTTCCTCAACACAAACCATTTGTCTCTGGGAAGAAAATCAAGAATGTTAACCCTGTGTGTGCTCCTGTGGGGTACACAACACATCCTGTGGGAACAACACTTAGTGGAGACTTGTTCAGTGGAGCAAGCTGCCTTGAATCATCGACCTTGCAGATAGCTGGAACAGTAACACAGTTCTTTCTTCCTGATCACACTGATGACAAGGTCCAGTGCAACCAATCTGAGGTCCTCCATGTCTGCACAAAGAGGTCCAACCCAGGAAAACTACATAGCAAACCATGTGGTGCTCCACAGAACTCAAACAGATGGTCTGAGTTTGGGACCTTTAGAAAGAATCACTGGAAACTATCTGAGTCATAAAAGAGTCACTAGGCTATCCTATACTGCTGTACAGTTTTGGAGGCTACAACTGGCCTGTGGGTCAGGCACTAGTCAGCTGTGATTTAGAAATAAAGCTACAATGAACTGTTGCTGATTGAATTCCCTCCTTGCTGAGATAGTGCATATAAAAGGCTAAGTCAAGGACAGGATTTTATTTCTTCTTTCATTTGGGGAGAGGGTGTGAATTTCTCCTCAGTGGCATATAAATTCTGTGAAGATAAATATGCATTTTAAAAATCCATTTTATGTGACAAGAAAGGTATAGAATTGGACTGAGAGGTAGGCAGATACTAGAAGATCTAAGTGCTTGGTCACAGAGAGGATGAGACATAGTGTTAGCCATCTAAGCTGGAATGACATGGGAATAGCTGTAGGGACAATAGACAAGACTGAGTGTATTCCCTGTGGAGGAGCACTGGTGCTTGGGTACAAGGTGCTTCCATAACGTCATTATTGAGAGATAAGACATCTTTATGGTATATGGCATAAGCTTATGGCTTAGGCTTTTATGCATCCTAGATTTTGTTCAGACACAGCTGGATGATTTTTCTTACTTCCCCAAAAAACTGGTTCACCCCAGACTTTGACTCCCATCACAGATGTTGTTTTATTTACAATCACAGTAAGGGTCTCAGGGGCGAGGTGACCCTCATTCTGCAACAGGACCAAGTATTCCTTACACTGCAACTCCTCTCTTGCTCCTCTTTTCCCAGTCCAGGAGCCCGCCAAGCTCTTCAGTGAATGTCTTTATTGGGAACTAATATTAGCATTAGTGCAGTAGTGCTTGAGTAGCTTTCCATGTCAGGCACAGGGCCTGAATCATCCACTTTGACTTGGGGAGAAAGCATGTTCCCGAAACAGAAGCTAGACTAGGCCACGCAGGATGCAGAAAAGGCAGCTAGTGTGTAAGGGAAAAAAGGGCCAAGCCCGGCATGAAAAAAGAAATTCAAAGCTTCATGTTTCTGGCAAAGGAGAGATCTTTGTTTCTCTTCATCTTTATTTGGAATAACAAGGCCAGGGCTTGTAAGAGAAATGGGCATGTATCCACAAGTGGGGAAATGCACAGGCATGCTGAACATTGCCACCTGGGTTGACAGAGGAAAGTCTTCTCTTTGGATGGGCCTGATTTTGCCCTCACTAATTCCAGTGACCTCAGTCATTTTACTGTGCTGTAGAGGTTGGGTATGTGGCTGGGATTCACCATGCAGAGCTGCAAATTCTATTTCTATAATGTGTGTTGTCTCAGCAGCAGAGCTGCTCTATTCTTCATTTTCTTCAGAGGCCCCAAACAAATCACATAAAATCCTGGGAGATTGTTCCTTTTCAATTAATTTTTCTTTTCCAGTTCTGCCTACTGTGAGTCTTGCCATTTTCAAGCTTCATCCTTATAATCTGAAAATAAATATTGCAAGTTGGATCTCTACTCAAAATTTTTGGTGCCAAAGAAATAGTGTTGTTTTCTTACAGTGTCATTGTCTTCCTTAATCTCCCTCTTACAATGCCAATCTTCTCACAATTCAAAGACTTGCCAAATTTCTGGTAAACTCTCTCTCTATTTCCATTAGATACAGAAAATATTTTGATTCCTTCAAGCCTCATTTCCAAATGAAACAAGGCTTAAGTGATCACACTGTCTGTGACTGTCTTTATCTGTCTCTATTTTTTCCACTCATTCCTCACAATAAATTTTGAATTGAACCTCTCACCTTCAAATGAATTTACCTGAAAGACATGTAGAGATCTTAATTGTGCTAGGTCTCAACAATTTTACTGGATGGAGAAGACAGTTTTTCAGAGTCTGCACTGAGTGAAGGTTTCCTAACCTGACCCTTTGTCAGATGGACAAAAGACAGTCCTGAAAAAGGGGTGCATGAATGTACTAGTTGTGGGAAAATCTCTGGTTGGGGCTCGCCTATTTTTATATGCAGCGTAGTAAATTCAGCATAAGACACAAATCTATAGGAAGTTGGGATTAATTCATCCCACTGCTCACAAAGCTACTTTTAATGGGTTCGGTAAATGATTTCAGGATTTCCCAGACATGCTCAGTTCTACCTGGTGTGTGAATTTGTATATTCCTTTCTATTGCCATCTTCCAGGCTGAATTTGCATTTTCTATTGCGTTTTGTCACATGACACATCTAGTTCATGCCTGACTCCAAAGGCCTTTTCCACTGAATATTCACACTTTCCCACTTTGCTTGTGTTCTTGAGCACAGGGTGTCTTTAGCAAAGCAATTCTTTCTCTTTAAGTTTTATATCCATGCCTACCCCTCACAGCAGGAGAGAAATTAGCCAGTAGACCTCAGAGCCAAAAGAAAATAAGCCCGAGCTGGTACTGCAGAGCTTTGTTGCTTGAGTTGTACAGAGTTGTTGTCTGCAGCCAGGTGAGGAGGATGGCTACCTAATTCAAGGACAGTCTGGTGGTTAAGTATGTGGGTAACTAGAGGTTTTAGATCATCTTGAGAGAGAAAATTTGCAAAATAAGGAGATTGTAGACAATATGGAGAGTAGGGAGTTGTAAAATCCTATGTTTGAATCCTTGCTGTGCTTGACCTTGGAAGCTCACTTCTCTTGCAGTGTCTCAGTTTCCCCAGATGCAAGCTAAGAAGAGTAACAGCTATTTGTGTCTCTTGCCATTAGTGGAGGAAGATGAGATGTGGTTGTCAGGGGAAGAATCACCAAGCATTGCTTCTCTTCTCTTAAAGAGAACTGGAGTTTAGCAGGAATGCCTTTCACTGGAGTTTACCAGGAATGACTTTCTACCACCACCTAATACTGAGAGCAATGGTTTGTCAGGCCAGTAGTGCTTGAAAGTCCTTCCTGGCTACAGGCACATATGTTCAGAGTGTCATGTTTTCTGTTTGATTCAGTGTGAAAACAGGGGCAACTTTGGGCAAAGAAGACAACAGCTGGTAAAAGCAAAATCAGGCACGACACCCCATCCCATTCTTATTCTATGCTGACCATTAATCTTTTTCTCACTGTCAAGCCTTGGACTACAAAAAAGGCAGGAGGGTAGCTGCACTGAGCAAAACACCAATTAATTGAACCTGGTTCTCATTGTGAGAGAGGTGACTCGTTTTGCAACTCTGCCTTCTACCAGCTGCTGCCATTGCCCTGATGATCTCTCCTGTGTTGATGAGGTAAGCCTCAGGGAGGGATTTTTATTCTCATCTGCAGGATGGTAAAGCTTTCTGTGCAGTCTGAATCTGGGGGAACACTGTGAAGGGTATTGGACACTGTGGTCCTCACCTTTTGAATTGGTCTTTTCTTTCTATATTAAGGCCCCAATGCTATCATCTTCCTCTGCAGTGTCTCACAGTACCCTTTGGTAACTACTAGGGCAGTGTGGGAAGAAATCCATGATAATCTAGAGCTCTCCAATTCACATCCTCTTACAGGTCTTCTGCACTGGCATCCAGTGCTGACCTGGCCCAGTCGACTGAATTCAGTGCACTGAGGAGCAGCTGAAGCTCTTAGCTAACTGGAGAGAAATTACTCCCCCTTTGTCCCCTGCCCTCTTCTGCAGGAACCCAGGGAAGATGAATTGGTCTGTTGACTCAGAGAAGTAACTTGATAGTTGTATGCTTCTCTGGAAAGCAACTGCACTGCCTGTACCCACGTCTTGTTATGTGCTGGCTTCATTGCTCTGACAGCATGAAAGATGTTTGGTTTTGTTCCTAATGCTGTTATCATTTATCATCCTTTTGTAAAGCCAGAACCTGCTGCTCACCCGCCCTCCCTCTATGCCAGGTTTTCTGCTCCCCTTCGACTCCTGCCCTGGTAGGGAAACAGCTTGTATGCCAGAAACAAACTGTCTTTCCACTGGTTAATAGAAAAGACACAGCATCCTTTCTGCTCCCTGAAGCGACTGCTGTGACTAGTGGTGATGATTTGACTGGGTTTCAGTTCTCGGGCTTTGGAGGAGCAACTCCAGTCATGGAGCGGAGAGCTGATAGTATGCTTATTTGGTAGCTGATCTTTATCACACAGAGGTGGTAGCTGGTCCTGAATCCAGGGAACTCTTGTACAGCTGGGGCTTGTGCAAGGACATAAGCATTCAAATGCTAGAGATGGAGAAAGGGATGCAGTGTGCAAAATTCCTATCCTTCAGCTCAGCCTAAGTCCCTCAAAGCTGCTTGGGCTATAGTGTGCCTGTGTCAGACCTGTGGAATATGTAGTGCTAGAACAGAACTGAAAGAGCACCCTGCCAGCTTGTTTTGCATCCATGCCCCAAAATAATTCACAAGCAGCCCTCTAACTTCAGATCAGTGGTCCATCAGTTTCTGTGGAGGCTTGAAATAACTCAGATGCAAGCAGAAATATCTGTTGGGACTTGGAGATGACAGGGTGAAGAAAGGAGACTTAGTATTTACCCCTTCAGTCCTGGTCTGGCAATTTCACATAACAACCACCTGAAGCTTGCAAAAATTGAGTTTGGAGCTGCAGGTATGCAGCACGCTGCTATCATTTGTGGTGTAAACACGAACTGTGCCAAGAGGTGTGTTTTCCTCCCTTCCCTGTCTCACTCTTGGTTCAGCAGTAATGATGAGTCTCATCTATAAAAGCCTACAGGCATTATACTGTGTTTCAAGGAAATTGTGTACACCTGTATAAGATTCCTCAGCCTGCCTTGGAGAGTCAGGCTGTAATGGTAAGACTGCTTGCAGAAGGACCAGCTTTGCTAGGCTTTTAATGACATGAACTCCTTCTTTGGGACAACTCAGTCTCATGTCCTCTTAGTGGTTTAGAGGTGCACATATTACAAATCTGCAGCTGGGCTGGTGGCATCATCTCTGATTTCAGGCTCTTCATGGACCAGTTTGGCCCTACACTATTAGGTGTTTTCTAGGAGAGCGAAAGTTACACTTCACTGACCAGCATATCTGGACAGTACATCTCATACAAACTCTTTGTACCTCTGCATTGCTTGCCAGGTGGCAGTGCAGTGCTGAGAATTGTTGCATTAAATCAGCTCTCCAACACAACACTGGCTTTGCTCTTGCTCGGCTCAGAAGGATTTTGATAGGTATTGGACTCCAGGCAGAAGCCTGTTTTGGTATGAAATCTTCCAGTAAGCAGAATGATCTCACTCTGTGGGCAGGCCATCATCCTTTTCCTCTGCATCTGCCAGAGCTGCCAACATTAGACTCTTAGTATCCTTATTTATAGAGCCATATACATGTTCTGAGCACTTTACAGATACATAAAAGAGAAGATTCCCACTCTGCAAGGCACTGACAGTAACTCAGATGTACAGGAGCCATGGGACAATAACTCAAGTTCTGAGAGGGCAGACGTGGTGGAAGAGGAGCTCAGGGCAGAAGTCTTTGCAACTGGAGGCTGTGAGAAGAGGGAAACAATTGGCAACAATTCGGTGCAGGAAGCAGATGTGGGTGAGGTGGACAAGGTGATGGAGAAGCACAGAGAAGGTGGCAAGGCAGAGGCTTAGGAGTTGACTAGGAAGAGAAGGGGGAAGTGTAGGCAGTAAAACTGCTGTCAATGGATTGATGAAAAGCAACCTAACTAGCAATACTGCATTCCTTTTCTGCTCCCAGCACTGAGAAAATCGAGAACATCTGCACTCCTCGCTCTACTTCTCCTGCTGCTCTGGCTGCTGAGAAAGAGAGGGAATGATGTTAATGACTATCATTAGCAGTACTCGTGGTTCATCTGCCAGGAAGGGACAAGGTCCGCATTTGCCGGAGAGGTTCATTAGTAGTTGGTACTACTCCCTCCGGCCAGGGCCTTGCCTCCGTGGCTTGTACAGAGATCACCAGAGCCTGAAGACCATTCCTGCTCAGCCACAGGTAGCCCAGTGCTGGCATTCGTGCTCTCACCTTGCCAGACACTGGCTATGAGCATTGCAGGGCTGCTGCCATCAGCCTTGCAGAGCCAGTGCAAGAACTGTGGTGTTTTTCCCTTGGTGACTATTGATGCCTGTATGTAATGTGTCTCTCTCCTCTCTCATGATGTGCTAAGCAAATCCTTGCTTTGATTCTCTCTGCAAATCTAGTTTCCAGTGTCAGCTTGTGGGTCCTTAGGCTGAACACAGACACCTGTTTTAGATACATCTGAGCTTAACAGCAGTGGAGTAACTTTTTTTTTCTTTAAATTTTTTTTAACCTCCCTTTTATGGATCCATGTTCCCCTGTGAAGGAAGTTACAGACAGCAAGTCAGCAATGTCTCCTGTCCAAGTCAGTGCATGTCATCTGTGCTGACCTTCCTCCACAAGTGTGCTGATGATTGTGGAAGAGGCCTGCAAGGTTTTGCTTTATTTTGTGTCTGTGGTAATGGGCAACTGCTGCTAGACCGAAAGACACCCTTGTCCTCACCTCTCGCCTCCCACTCTGACTTTGTACCTTGCTTGGGGCTAAGCACTTATGCTGCCTTTTATTAATCTTCTTCTGGGACAGCACTATCAGCAGCCCATCAGCGTTCGACATGCCCTCAGACACTGGCGTTAACTGGATTAGGGCAGTGAGGAGTGACTTACAGGGGAAGCTCTTCTCCACAGGCAGTATTTGCATACAGTGATTGATGCTGATACGTCCTCTAAACACATCCACATTTTGCATTTTAAACAAAGCAATTGCTGTAGAACTGCTCCCTGTCACTCAGTGGGATTCCCCCGTGCCAGCATAGGACGTACCTTCCTTTTCTTAAAACAGCCTCTGTCTTTCCCAAAGAGGACTCTCAAGTGGGATGAAGAGAAGGTGACTGACTCCACCTTATGTTTGGAGGGGAAGAGACAAAAGCCTGCTGTCTGTCTTGGCTTGTAAAGTTGCTTGTGGACAGTTCAGGTCTGTACAGGCAGTGTCACACCGTCAATGGGCTTTCCACCAAGGAGGTCAAGCTTGAATGGGACACATAGTCTGAAGCCTCCTGTATTTCCCTCAAGCAGTCTTTTCTGGTCTGTTTTTGTGCTCAGTATAGGGTCCCCCCACATTCACTAGTGTCTCTGTCTTTGAAATACATGAGCTGGTTGGCACCCATGCAGCACTGGATATATGTATGTATTATCCACATGTATTATGCATATGTATATATTATATGTATGTATTTTGTGTGTATATACACACACATATATGTATATTAAAAACTCCACCTTGCAAATTGTCCAAAGATGTAAAAGTTACCAGGCTTGAACCTTCCAGTTTCTACTCGGGATTTTATAGGCAGGATGTGTCCAAGTGAAGCTCTTTTTTGGAGGTCATGTCCAGAGCCATGTCTTCCACTAAAGAGGAGAGTGTGCAAGGGAGAAAAAGGGTGAGTTTAGCTTCTGTTTAGAGGAAAAGCAAAAAGAATAAATTAAATCTGTGGTGATACTGCTTGTATTTACCAAGGGAATGCAGCTTACTTTGCAAAGGAGGCAATTGTTTTATCTTCTTTATTATATCCTAAGTGTTTTCTTTCTTTCAAAGCAAAAGGAAATTTGCCCAGAAAGTAATCCTCTTTGAACCACAGCAGGGATTTAACTGTAATTTCGGATGCAATTTCCTCGGAGCAAGAACTCAGTCCTTCCCTTTGTCCACGGAGTGCAGGGATCACCAAGGGGGCTAAATAAGTAAAAGTCATTTGCATAAGCCTGTCCAGAGGTCCCAGAAAGAACATCTCCTAGTGGCTGTCAGTGCTCTTTGCCTTCCAGGTGCTCATGATTTGCTGTGCTGTGAGTGCTTAACACTTTCAACAAAATTCAGGGGCCTATTGGCACAGGGCTGCAGTGAGACTCAGAAAAGTTTTGCTTAGGCTAAGTAGGAAATACCCATTTTCACCCATTCCTATCAGTACTTTCTCATGTTTGTGCTTGTGTCAGAGGACTTGCACTGTACTGCTGGTTGCCCATTTCACGTCTGAAAACTTTGAGGCTTTGCAAAGCTAGGCACTTCATTACTGGGCTCATGCTGTCTGGCTCCATAAATGTGGCAGCTCCATATAGAAGGTGGCCTTTTCATCTCCTGCCACACCATATTAATTTTGCAAATGTGACAAGCTCAGCTTTGCAAAAATAACATATTGCCCATGTCTTGTTCTATCTAATATTGTATTCAAATGATCCAAGTGCTCAGTGACGTGGGCTGGGGGAAATGGCTCTGCAGAATTCTTTGTCACTTGAGTGGCAGCTGGCTTCCAGCAGTAATTAGAGCTGCTCAGTGCTGTGGTGCACCAAACCTCTTGGGGATCAGTGAGGCATCAGTGAGGCACAATGACTCAGAGGCAAGAACAGAGATGCTCCAGTTCCCAGGCCATAAGCTTCAAAATACTAATATCCACTTGAACTTGGGTCTAAAGTGAAAATGAAGCATTACAGTGACCTTGCAGAGGGTGTTCTAATTTTCCAGAAATCCAAAAAAGGAAATGTAGACCTTAGGAGTTTGAAAGTGAATTGCATTGCTGTTGTGTGGGTGCATGGAAGCTAATGTCTACTCAGAAAAATTCTGGGACACTAGTTTCTTAGTTAGAAAGGAAAATAAAGTAATGATAATTATGAAAGTTGTTAAGTCAGAATGCTTAAAAAATGTGAAGTGAAATTATAATAATTTAGCTACGGTAATGTCTGAGTAAACACTGAAGTTATTTTGGTCAAAGTGATATGGGTAATTAGTATGAATTGTAGTCTAGTGTGTTCATTAATGTCACTACTTACTGACATTTGGTGTTTACAGAATTAGGTACTAGAACGATTAAGTACCTAGAAAAGAACATGCAAAATAGATAAAGCAGTACAGGATCGGCATGATTCTTTGGTGCCTTCTTCAAGATGGTGTTTCCAGACACCAGACTGGATGAAGAGGTATTAGGTAAAATGCTCTCTGGTCTGCTTGAACAATAAAAACTATTGAAACTGGTAACTTCTTAAGTTTCTACTTAAGTAAATGTGATTTTCTGTAGTAATTACAGTACCTGCCAAAGTAATAAGTGTTAATTACGCTGCTCTATGTAATCTTAAACTAACCTAAGTCACTAATTGCTAAGCAAGAAAGGGTATGCTTGCAAATACTCATGGCACAATGATCTAAGCAGAAGAAGTGAAATTGTAAGTGTCCGTCTGAGCCACTTTAGGGCATGTCAGCTGCAGGCTGGGTGCCTCTGCGCCTCCAGCATACGGTTTTGCAGGACAGACCAGAGCTTCTGAGTTTTCTGATTGGGATCCCTCTGCCTTTAGCCTCTGATGTTTCCCCATAGGTAGGAACCTAGACACATTGCCTGGCTGTCCCAGAAGCAACCCATGCTTGGTTTTGTCTTCTCCTTCAAGCTCCCCTGTTCCCCATGCCTTGACTGGAGCTTAGTGTATATTTGTCACCTGTTCTGCTCCTGGCTTGTCACATCATGGCTGTGTCCTCAATGGCCTGGCCATACCTTGGCCAGCATCTTTCACAGATAGCTGCTTCCTACCACTGCTTATTAAAAAAAAACAAAAACAAAAGTTGTGCAGAAATATGTTCCATCCTAAGACTCCATCTGTATCATGTAGAAAACTGTTTGTTAAAATGTTCTTACACTTCTTGCACGCTGTTGCATTGTCTTCACGTGGTAAAGGCCAGTTTGCAGTAGTTGAAGTAATTAGCCTCCTAGAATATATAGTGCTCATCTGTTAAGACTGGGACAAGTGAGGGACCAGTGCTGGATCATTAGGACATCCGGTGTCATTTCTGCTATTGCCGCTTTCCTTTGTAGTACCCACAATGACAATACAGCTATTGCATGAATAAATACAAACATTTTGCTTATGCAGTTTTTTTGCAGGACAGAATTAGGTGGAATGATGGAGGATGAAAAGGAATTTCTGTGTAGGATGTAGCCAAATGCACAAAAAGTAATGAGGAATGGTCTAAGCAGGAGGCTTCTGAGGAGTGGAAAGAGGGCAAGGACATTGGAGCAAAACTAAATGAATTATTCGTGTCAGTCCTTTCCTGTGATTCTGATTTTACTTGATAATTCAACGAATTTACCTGATTCAAAGTAAAGCTCAGTTATATGTTGCTTCTCAAATCACCCCATATGCCTTTTTTAGAACAACTTAGAGCATTTGCTACCCTTTGTTACTCCAGCAGAACAGCTGATTTTGATGAGAGAATTCATGTTTTTAGCAGCTCAGCCACTTCCACCCCAAACTCCTACAGATCTCTTGGATGTACATGGTACACTGTGCTGGTAATTTGTTATTCTTTAGCAGTTTGTTCCAGAGTCTGCTCTCCTGACCCTTCAGTCTCAGAAGGTGTCTCATCTTCATTACTTGAAAAGGGTAATTTTAGGAGAGAGGTTTCTCCCTGCTGGAATCTGGCACAGAGAAGCACTATCTTTTGATACCTGGGTAAGTACTTGCCTTCAAGTCCTGCTTCTGCAAGAGGGACTTTCTTGTGTGATGCAGCAACACTTACAGCCATTCCTTCTCCATAAAGAACAGTACTACGAACACATGAACATGGGAGCAGGAGGGACCCTGTGGCTCATACAAGGGTATACAGGTTGAGCTGCATTTCAAAGGCGACCATAGTTTTTGCTGCTCTACCTCTTGCTGGGAAGCAGTCCCAGAACTTCCTTACTCTGTATGTAACACCCCTCATTCCCTCTGCTTTGGATTTTTTGCTCCTGACTATCAAACCATAGATTTGGGGCAATAGATTGACTTCTGCTTCTTAGCCAAAGAGATGATGATTCCCAGGGAACAGAGCACAAGGTGAAGATTCAGAGAAATCTCTTGCTGATGGGAAAAAATCTTTCGGCTTTTCTGCTGACTTTGAAAAGTGCTGGGCTCTGCGTGCCTTATTCAGATGGAATTTTCTCAACCTGCTCAATATTACTGTCCCATCTGGAAATACAGTATATCCAGTAAAGCACATATTTGCTGCCTGTCACCCCTCCTGTGTGTGGGAGTCTGATTAAGCTTCAGGAAGTCTTCAGCTTCATTGATGCTGAAGCTCTGAATTAACACATTGTCCTTTTCTCCATGTATTTTTTCTTCCCTTTCCTGCATCTACTTGAAAACCATGAGAAATCATCCAAGATTCAATCTAGGAAGAGAAGGAACAGAGCATTCATATTGAGGGCTAGGGTGAGGAACAAGGTGGCATTTGTGTTTTCCATTGTTAATGGCTACTTTTCTCTTTCTTTGTGAGGAGCACATTGGCTCCCCATTTACATACTGCACCCGCACTGATGCAGGGCTTCCTGGTGAAGGTGCGTATGTCATGATTTCTTGCTAAGGAATAGAAAAAAGGCAGTAAAGCTAGTTATGCCAACTAGTTAAGGAACGAACTGTATGAAGTTTTCTTATCCTTGACCTGCTTCTCTCACTCTTTTCTCCTTGAAAACTCAAAATGCATCTGAGCATAAAGGCAGGAGCCTTTCTAGTCAGGAGAAATGATCCAGCAGAAGTAAGCAGTACCTATGGTGTGGACTGGCAAGGAAAGAATATTATGCCCACATATCCCCTTCCCACTAAGCAGTGGAGATTGGGGACTGTGAAGGGAGAGGAATAACAGAAGACAGATTATCAACAACTTGGATGAGGGACTAGAGTGCACTGTCAGCAAGTTTGCTGATGACACAAAACTGGGAGGAGTGGCTGACATGCCAGAAGGCTGTGCTGCCATCCAGAGAGACCTGGACAGGCTGGAGAGTTGGGCAGGGAAAAATTTAATGAAATATAACAAGGGCAAGTGTAGAGTCTTACGTCTTGGCAGGAACAAGCCCAGGTTCCAGTATAAGTTGGGGAATGACCTATTAGAGAGCAGTGTAGGGGAAAGGAACTTGGGGGTCCTGGTGGACAGCAGGATGATCGTGAGGCAGCACTGTGCCCTTGTGGCCAAGAGGGCCAATGGCATCCTGGGGTGGATTAGAAGGGGGGTGGTTTGTAGTTGGAGAGAGGTTCTCCTGCCCCTCTACTCTGCCCTGGTGAGACCTCATCTGGAATATTGTGTCCAGTTCTGGGCCCCTCAGTTCAAGAAGGACAGGGAACTGCTGGAGAGAGTCCAGCGCAGGGCAACGAAGATGCTGAAGAGAGTGGAGCACCTCCCTGTTGAGGAAAGGCTGAGGGAGCTGGGTCTTTTTAGCTTGGAGGAGACTGAGAGGTGACCTCATTAATGTTTATAAATATACAAAGGGTGAGTGTCATGAGGATGGAGCCAGGCTCTTCTAGGTGCCAACCAATGATAGAACAAGGGGCAATCGGTACAAACTGGAACATGAGGGGTTCCACTTAAATATGAGAGGAAACTTCTTCACAGTGAGGGTGACAGACACTGGAACAGGCTGCCCAGGGAGGTTGTGGAGTCTCCTTCTCTGGAGACATTCAAAACCTGCCTGGATGCATTCCTGTGTAACCTCATCTAGGTGTTCCTGCTCTGGCAGGGGGATTGGACTAGATGACCTTTTGAGGTCCCTTCCGATCACTAACATTCTGTATTCTGTGATTATATTTTTAACCTGCTTAGCAGTAGTAACTGTGAAGCATAAAGCTAACTGCAAAGGGTGTTTGACTCCTCAGCCAAGTCTGAAGCACAGAGATGCTGAGATACTGCTTAATGTTCATTTTGTATTATAATTGTATCATTTTTTATCATGTTTTTGTTTCAGAGGTACTACATGTTCCTGACTTGTTGGGTAGCTAGTTACGTGATGAGTGCTTGTGGAAGAGATGGTAATTACCTCATTTCTCAAACATGGCTGAGAAGTCACCAGGACACTTTTGTGAAGGACATAGCCATCTCCTCACCTTGTGAAACATTGTCCCAGCTCAGGTTAGGCCCTCTCCCTTAGCATACCACAGTTGAACTGCAACTCTTCATAGACATAGCCCAGACAGTTTCGGTTGTAATGCTGTTTTTTTGTTCTTTCGATCTTTCAAAAGAGTAATGCTTATGTACCAGATAAACACTTTGTGCTGTGGAGGGTGCAGGGCCAGACTCAGGGCAAAAGGCATTTGATGGCCTGTGTGATAATAAATGTAAAACTAGCACCATATGGAATCCAGTACCAAGGAGGTGACAGCATTTGTATTTAGCATGGTATGTCGCTGATGACTTGGGGTAATTAATTTATTCCTTGTAGTGGGATAAATAACATGCACAGCAGTCAGGCAGGTGTAGGTAGCCTAGTGCTATCTTTGTTTGTGAGAATGTTCGGAGAATTGCCAGGAGCAAATTAGCAACATGCTCTGAAACACACAGCAATCACAAACTCTGGAATGAACCACTGATGCCCCCTTTTGTGGACATGTTCCATGTGAAAAGCAAAAAACAAAGTTAATGAGTCCTAGTCCAAGCTGATTCAGCCAATGCAGTGATTTAGTCTCCCAGAATTTGAGAGGTTCCAGGCATCTCTTACCTGAGGTTTCAGCCACTTTTTAGGACATATTTATTTGCAAGTAATGTGCCCTGTGGAAGAAGAGGTGAGCCAGGGGCCTGCTTTATGTGCACTGAGCAGCCATGGAACAAAAAGGAGACTTCTGCCCAAACTGCTTGCAGTAGGCCATGGGTGGCAGAAGGAAGTGCTGAGATACAGCTCAGTGTTCTGGCAGCAGGGTTATCCAGCTGCAGCCCCTCTTACAGAGTTCACAGTACACTCAGGGTATAAGCATTTCCCTCTTATGCAGTTTGCCTGCAGCACAGGCTGGCAGGCTCAGGGGAGATTTGCAAAATGGGGTCATATTTGCTTTTCTGTCAATTAAAATTTTACATAAGATTTGCATAGGCATTATAATAACCTTATGATTTTTGTAACCCCAAAACATTTTATTTGCCTGTCTACTGAGCCTTTGTTTATCCCTTGCTCCTTTACCTCTAGGAGACTGTACGGGTCCTAAGATAGTCCAAGCATTTTCTTTTTCTTTTGAAAAGGCAAGGTGGCCTCTTGATTCGAGAAAGTTGGGAAACAGAGCATAGTGTATGTCCAGGCTTTGTTCTCTCTTTTTGACTGCTTGTTTCTCTCATTATGACATTCCTAGGCACATTTAGAAGGTGTTTATGTCACTGTGTATTACTCCACTGCATGACCTTGTTGGCTTATGCAAGGAGGATTTTTGAGGTTCTCTGGAGTTGTGCAATGGAGCCTGAGGTGAGCATGGTATTTCACTGGTCTAACATAGTTTGTCTAATTAACTAGAGCTGCCACAGAAGCTGCTGTGATCTATCCTGACTGCGGACTGTGTCTCAGGCTCATACTTCATTCTTGTTTGCAAATATCAGCTTGAGAATGAAGGGGAAGGATAACCTGGCCCAAATAGCAGTCATGTGCCACTTTTGCAAGTAACCTCCTGTAGCTATCCCCTTGGTTTGGTGTCACTTCAGTAGCATTGCATTCCTTGCAAGGCTGGAAGGCCGAGACATCTTGGCAGAGCCTCAGGGATGGGAAACAATAAACAAACACTGTTGGTTGAGGTGACCCTTCTGCCAAGTGGACGTATCCAGAACAGCGAGCTGGCTGCTGGCTATGGGGGCCTTGTTTTGCAGGGAGCTGGAACAGTCTGTCCTGCAAGGGGTTTGGAGCAGCTCAGTGTGGTCGGCTGTCACAGGGGACTGAATATTCACTGGTGGCCTCCCCACCCGTGTGGGCTGTGTGCCAGAAACAGGACAGCAGGGAGGGAGGAGAAGGAGACACTGCCACTGTAGCGAAGAAACAAAATCATGTCAAAGATTGGCCAGGGAACCAGGCTGGATCATAGCAGGTGCCTCATCATGAGAAATAAAAGAGTTGAGGTGGAAAGCAGAAATGCACAGAAACAGCAGTAGTGATTTAGGATTTTCTGCTGCTCAAAAAAGTGAGTCTGAGCTAGAAGTGCTCCAGGCAGCAGCAGAGCGGGGGATAGCACCCCAAAAAGCTAATGCCTATGCTAATGCTGTTCCCATAAGCATCACTTCCTCTGCACACTGCTGAATTTTTATGATGCAATGACAAAAATAATGAGAGAGATAAGTGATCCTGCCAGGTTACAAGGGTTCATTAGACTGAAAAATATCTGATGAAGTTATACTTCCTAAGACTGACCCAAAGGATCATTGATTTGTAGTAGCATTAACCACTGACAAAAAGTATAAACAAGAGTTTGCCTAATGTGTTTGAGTTTAATAATGTAAATGGTAATAGAAAATTACTTGCAGCATTCAATACTTTCAGTGTTTCAATGGAAAAGCATTTACAATGCTGGAAATGTAATTATTGAAGGTGATTATAATTTTGGCTTCAGATAAATTGTTTTCCTTCCAAATATAGCAGTCTTCACTCCAATGAGATTATTCATAACTTATGTATTGCACTTGACTTAATTGTCATATAGTGTAAACTAACCCCTCTCAAAAACATGATTTATGTCCTTTGGTCTAACTGATCTATTAAATGCGGCCTTGTTTTGTGTTGATTTTTGCCAATTTAGGCAAAGTGATTTCAGTTCGCTCTGTCCTGGCTTCTCCTTATCTGATCACTGCCTTGGCTTTTATTATTCCACAATTGCAGTTACATCAGGATGTGTGATAAAGATTATTGAAAATATAATGCCAGCTTCTTGGAATCAGAGAATGAAATGTGTAATAGTTGCATTCATCAAAATAATGTACTTGATTCTGAGACTTTTTATAGAATGGTCGATGTGCTGGTTTTAAGCATTTAGAAAAGCAAGAGTTTGTTTTTTCTGAATTAAGCAAGCTGGGATTCAAAACAAAAATCAACTTCTTATTGTGCTGTAGGAATTAATATATTAAAAAAAAATCTCTTATTCAATACTTCAAGGAATGCATTAGAATAATCTGTATTTTAAACACATTTGTGTTATAATAAAAGGGTTATATCGGAGAAAGGCCAAGGTGCCCTCTTGGTTTCCTCTGTTTCAGATGAATGAAAAAAAGAAAAAAGATCTAGTGGGGAAAAGACCATGTAAAGAAGGAAGGATTCTGATCTGTTATTATTGTTAAAAATATGTTTTAAATAGGCTAATCAAGATTTCTAAGCTATTTTGAAGGTAAATGTGATGCCCAGTAGTGCTGGGAATGAAAGCCCAACTAAGAGATGCAATGAGTGTGTATGTTTGTGTGTAGATAGCTACGGAGAGATCTATATCTGGTTTTGTATCTCAGATAGGGACTGGCTTTTTTGTACCTGTTTTTAAAGCATCATGATCAGTTGGTGGAAGGCAACTATTTACCTTTCTCATTATCACTTTTTCCTGACTTAATTGTTGCAGTGTGTACCCAGGGAAGGGCTAAGGCTGGTAGCTCGACTTCCTTCCTGAAAATGACTGTGGGTGAAATCAGGAGACCTAGAAGCTGGTGAATGGTAGGGAAAGGTGACCAGGAGACTGTTTTGGCTTCTAATGTGCTTGTAGGAGCATGAAACAGGATGAGCTGACAGCACGTTCAAAACAGGCAAAGGAAATAATTCTTCAGGCAGTGATCCATGGAACTCGTTGCTGCAGGCTGCTGCAGGGGCCAAATGCTTGTTGTGGTTGAAAACAGGAGTGGAGAAATTAATGTTAGAAAAATCTTTGGACGGTGTGTTGTTTGATCCTTAAATCGCAGGGAGGTTTAATTATACCTCCTTGCCCCGTTTATCTGTTCTTCTCTGGTCATCTCCTGCTGATCACTTTAGCAGCAAGGGGGCACTGGCCTAAATGGGTCTATGGTCTGAACCAATGTGCTGTGAGTGCTGCCAGGAGATGGTTGCAGCCAGGGTGTGACTGCACACATCGGGGCTTGGTGAAGCACTGAAGTCTTTAGCAAATCTTTTCTGTGTCAGTGGTAGCTGTTGTCTGTCTTCTCAGTTTTTCTTACAAAAGACACTTTGAGCTTTTGGCCAGTTCTGATTTTTCCTGTGACTTCACTCCTACATATAATTATTTGGATGCTGCTACTCCCAGAGCTGAAGACTTTTCTAGCCTCACCCAAGCCCTGTCAAAGAAGCACACAAAGACCAGAAGCATGATGGGCCTCTCAAAGCTGATTAGCACTGAAGTGAAGAGACTCACTGGCTGCGGTTCTTTTGGAGCAAGGCTGTTGCTTTTGGCTAGCTGGCAGCTGTGTTCTGGATCACAGGGCTGTTCTGTTTTGTTAAACAATCCTTGTGCTTTCTAAGCCAGCTCACATCAATTGCTTATCAGCCTCTGTCTCTTCCAGCCACCCCAGCCCGTCGCTAGGCTGGTCGTCCTGCTCCCCAGGTGCAGGTGTTCGGGTTTTGCCGTGGTGTCATTTCAGATTGGTTGCAATGGGAGAGAATGTCCTTGCAAAGAGGGTCAGGCACACAGTACATCATCTCCAGCTTTCTGTTACTGCTAAGTTGAACACTGAGGGGTTTTTTGTGTTTTTTTTTTTTTACTAATGTAGCTAATGTTTGTTTTGATTCTCTGTGTGATACCTTAGCCTGAAAGAGAAAAACCTTGTTGGTTTTCATTTTATTTTGTGTGCAGGTATCCACAAACAACTACTGCAATCATGTTTAGTATTTGGAGCTTAAAAACTTATCCCAACAGTTAAACATGCCTTTAACTTTGAGGAGAGAAATGTGTTTAGAGACCTCAACATTGATTAGTTAAAAAACTCTCCTTCTCTCCCCAGCTAATCAGAGAAAAACAGAATATTTTTCTAGTATTTCTTGTGAAGATTTTCTGTAAGAGGAAATTTCAGATTGTCCTCAGTTTCTCCCAGTGCTCTGTGTGGTTACTATAAAGACAATCCCCTCTCATTTTTTTTCTTTTTCTTTTTTTTTTAATTAATTCCACTGTGAGTGAACAATAGTAAGGAAAGTAAGAAAAGCCTCAAAAAACCTAGACAAAACAGAAGGGTGCCCAGGAAATGTAAGAAAGGCAGCTGCCACTTCAAGGGTAAGGCACTGAGGAAAGCTTACCTCCCTCCAATGGTGTTTGCAGAGAGCAGTGCCGCCTGGGCTCTCTGAAGTGCCCTGGCTGCTCTTACTGATCTCTGGACACAGCAGTTCCAGCGCCACATAAACTTTTCAGAACGCCAAAACTGCTGCCTTTCACAAAGACATAGATTGACTGTCCCTGTGCTGTATGTACCCCAAAGTTAAGGTCTGTTTTGAAATCCTATTGTGGTGACCAAATCTAAACCTCAAAGAGTTCCAACATCTGCAGGCCTGAGCACTCGATGCAGACAAGCGGTGGGAAGAGTGCGAGGTGCCCATGTGAACTTGGAAAGGGATTGTGTTGGTTCAAAGACTGAGCCTGTCATGGTCAGAGTGGTGGCAACTGTGGGGCTAGGAGTGGCTGTCAGAAGTGTAGAAAAAACACCTTGGCATGCTTCACCTGACTTTTCAGCTCTGTGCTCATCTTGTTTTTTCATTCAAGGTGGTTTCTTGCCCATGGCCTTTCCTACAGGCCGCCACTAATTCAGCCAGCACCTCCTGCTCATGAGAGCAAGCTGAGAGGCCTCTAAGTTGCCTGGGTTAGACGCGTCATCCCAGTGAGTCCCACTACCTGGAAGAAGCACCTTAGCAGTGTTGGCTCAGTGGGGCATGAGGAGCTGGTGGTGCTTACACAGAGTGTGATGCTGTCTGTGCTCAGTAGTCAGAGGAGGAATAAAAACCTGGGGTCCTTGTTTCTCATATCTCTGCCCCAGTTACCATGGTACATCTCCTTCTGCTTTCTGAAGCAGACATGAGCTTACCCTCCTGCATTGCCTGACCACCAGATCAATGCAAATGCCATGACATCAGCACTTGCAACCACTTTGTAAGCACTGGACAGCTGCTGTAATGCTTGCAACACTTATGATGTCACTGCTGGGTTTAAGCCAGTGGTCTATTTTATGATTAAAGATTTTGTTTTTCACTGGAACAGCTTCAAGACTTTTTCATCACTAGCTCGTATTTATTCCTTGCACCAGTGAAGTGCAGAATGTGAGGAGAAAATGGGTAAGTGGAAAAAACAGAGGAGTCCATGGCAGAGGCCGACAGCACTGGCTGTCTAACTCAGAAGCTTGCTGAACTTTCTTCTAGATATGGGAAGATACTAAATGAGTGAGAGGGCTGGGGCTCTCCTCCCCTTCCGCAGCACACACAGATCGTGCTTCCCCCCCACCCTGGCTCTTTTGTGGGGCCATCTGCATATTGAGGGCCAGAAAGGAGCAGCTCCCAAACACAATAAACATTACTCTCTCTGGGTTAGTTTTTACATTTCTGTGTTTTATTTCTTGTTTTGTTTGAAATGACCTGTACCACAAGAATACATTTTATTTAACAGGTTTATCTTTTTTTTCTTTCTTTTTTTTTTTTTTCTTTTTAAGAGCAGATAATAGTTAAGTAGATACTGTTTATTTCACTGACTGTCTATAACTCCCTGCATCATTCTCACAGCCTCTGTATCTCTGGCCTCTCCACATAACCCAGCCACAAGGACAACAGAATGGCCTTTGGCCAGACAATTGATGTAGCTTGTGGATACAAAGTGGAAGCTCTTTTTCTCAGCTCTGATTTGTAAGAAAAGCTCAACAAGTTACATTCTAGGGTCTTTCTTAATGACTTTCCCCTCTACTAGCTGCTTACATGTTTCTGGTGCAACATATTTTATGTATTTGTAATAGGTTAAAAAAAAAAAGATGACTTAGCTTACAAAGAGAAAAATAATGCCCCCTTAGCATGAGCAATGCTGCAAAACTGATTGTTGTGAGGGAGTTTCTTATAGCTTCACAGTTTTGCTGTGAGGTGTAACGCTCAAGTTTCCCCAGAAACCTAATTCTGTGTGGTATTTTACCTTTTCTTTTAATTGATCCCCACAAAATTTGTTCTGTTTTACAGGCTAGACACTGCTGTTCCCAGAGAAGAATGTGCCCAAAACAGAGGAGCTGGTCACTTGGGAAGACTTGCCTTTTGTAGCAGTTGACAGGTACGCAGTTTCCATTATCAGCACATGCAAATCGGGGGCTGGAGCTGCTTTTACCATGGTTGCTGGACGTAGGCTTCGTGCTCATTCACTGTCACTGATACACTTACCTCTACTGCTTTTCTTTTCTTTAAGTCATAGAGCTCATTTCTGTTCCAAGGCTCAAGCTCCATCATCTTTTGCCCCATGCAGAATGACGGCTGTATGGTGCTGACTCTGTGACTCCTATATTACACATAAACGGCATATAGAGCCCTGACCCAGATCCCATTTCCTAGTTTATGTCAACTTCCACATCCCATACCTTTTTGTAAGAGACTCTGCGCATTCAAAGATCTAAGTGATTGCTGAAGTTCCACTTCCTACTTTGAAGTGCATTGAGACGAATACACTAAGATGTTACCCTTCTCTGCGAGCCCAGCTCACTGCACAGCTAGACACACTCCTCAGTTGTGGCAGCCTTGTAATGCACAGCAGATCAGAATAACTGGGAAGTGATGTGTGTGATTCCTGCACTGGTCTGAAGGGCCCAAGAGACCTGACCTGGTTCCTAATATACGATGGCAAAAGCCTTTTAAGGGTTAAATCTAGACAGGTGTTTCTGTCCCAGTTCCTGGGGAAGAGTTTACATTCCTTGCTTAAAGAGATTAATATATGCTAATTACTGTCTGGTTCAGTTCCCATCCTATTTCAGAAAAAAATGCAAACATTTCCAGGCATATTTTCTTCAAGCAATGTGGGATATCCAGAGGGGCTCCAAGGTTATGTAGCCGTAATGGAGAAAGACGGTCCTGGAGAAAATACATTTGGTAGCTTTATATTTTTCTGCCAAGGCAGAAGTTGCCTCTGTACCGTAGCCCTACTCTAAATAGCCAGCAATCTCTGTGGGCTAGAAGCTAACTCAGCAGCTCTCCATTATCATGTTTTCCCTCTCTGTTCTGGAAAGCAGGCCTGAGTCCAAATATGAAAAGGCGGAACAGCCTTTTTTTATTTTTTCCTAATAAGTGACCTTTCCTGCCAGGTCCCAACAGAGTCAGAATTGCTTGTTTTTTTCAGCCCCTTTTGGGCAGCTACCTTTGCATAGCAGGTCAGAACACAATATGCTGTGGATGAGCTGGATGGGGCTTGGCAGGTGAGCAACAGTGATTGGCGATGGAGTCAAACTCACAGGTGAAAGCGCAGCCCAGCACATTTGTGAGAGCATTTATGCCACAGCCAGTTAAGAGTTGACAGGGTGCAGCGTATGGCAAGCTGGCTCTATAACGGTGGTGTGCATTTCACTTTGGTCCCTCTCAGTCACAGATCAGTACAGGGATCACGAGCGCAACCAAAAGCCTCTTGTTGTCTCCTCAGCTGCCTCTGGGGAGAGAAGCACAAGGCCACTGTGTAATTGCTACTGCTGTGAACATGGAAACAGTCCCAGCTCCCACGTGCCTTCTGCCCCATAGGTGTCGGTTTACTAATGTGCTTGAAGCAAGACTGAATTCCTTTATCAAGCGAGTACAAAATGAGTGAAAGCAGCTACGACCATGTTGTGCAGGGAAAACTCCAAGGAGATGGAACTGAACAAACTTAAGTAGCAGGAGCAGGCTGGTTACAAGAGCTGAGAGTCCAGCACCAGCGAGTGCCTCCCAGCTTTGCATGAGCCTGGGCCTTGTTCTGGCAGCACTGATAGCCCTGCTGTGACACATTCTGCTCCAGCAGGAAACAAGCATCCAGCGTCTCCCTGATCACATGCCTCAACCCTGGTTTGGAAGGCTTCCTACCAGGGCAAGTTACTCCCCTATCATACCACAGTTCTCCTGGGCTAGCCAGGAAGGGATGGACGCTTGAGGGGAACAGGGGCAGCAGAGCTGGTGGTATCTTGCATGTAGAAGTTTTTCTTATCTCTACTGCCCTGCCACTAGCCACAAAAGAGACAATACATTCAGGTTTCATCAGCTCAGGCTGGCTCAAAACTAAGTAACCTAGAGAATAAAATCTCAGAGAATGCCAACAGCCAGTTTTGTTAGTCACACACGTTCCCTCTGGCTACTGGGAGTGCAGCAGTTGTGGCTTAGGCAGCAGATCTAAACCAGGGCTTGGGGACAACAGGAACCTGGTTACATGAGAAAAGTGAATAAACATTCCCCCACCTCTTTTCCCACCACCTCAAGGTCAGGTATTTGCTTTTCCATCAGCAAGACAACCTCTTACCAGGCCCGAGTACAATCAATGCTAGCTGTTTTGCTGTTGCTGAGGATAAGGGATGAGGCATGGGAAGACAGTATTTGGGTTATTGGGGGTTTCGTGCTAGCCTCTAATTTATTTCCCTAGGCTGCCAAAAAAAGCAATCTCTGAGGCTGAAAAGCTGCCTCTTCCAAAAAGCAATGCCCTTGATTCCTAACTAGCATTTGGCAATAAACCTAAGTCCCTGTGGAGGGAAGGTGCTATCACTTTAATGAAGCCTAGGAAAGCCCTGGTTTGGGTTGCATTTATACTTGGGCAGTAACCATGCAGACAAAGCCTTGTGTTCTCTGCCACAAGAACAAGTGGAGAATGGCACTCAGCTGAGCTGAAGAGGCAGGTTTGATACACTACGGGGTGAAAAGTATGGAAGAATTGTAGTTAGTTAGCACCACATAGGAGAGGATGCAGAGATTATCAAGTCAACCCAGCACTGAAGCATAATATTGGGATCTTTTCTCTTTTTCTTGGTATCTGGGAAAGGAGACGTGCATTCTCTCAGGGACATACATCCTACCTCTTCAGGGGCCTGCGGGGATTGTACATGGGAGGGACTAGCCAGGCGTAATGACACACTGTACAAGGGCGCAGAATATCTTACACAGTTAGGAGCATCTTTCCCGGTAAGAAGTGGGGCCTGTATGTACAAGTGTTCGCTGTTGCTAGAGGAGCCTGCGAGGCAGCTGTTTTGATCAGGAGAGGTCCAGCAGCACTCTTCTCCAAAGGAGCATCTGCTCTATGGTTAGAGACAGAAAGGTGACAAAAAGGACCCTGGCTGCTTTCCTATCTGACCCCTCATAACATCAACAGATAAATTTTATATTGACTCTTCTCTTCCTGCTTCTGTCCCCACTTACCCTCCAGCGCTGGCAGAGGGAGCTGGGGAGCAGGTGGCCTGGACAGTGCTGAGAGCATCACTGCCCTGATGACCGCCTCAACAAGTGCAAGAGCATATTCTGGTATTTCCCACAGAGAAAACAAATGAAAAAAAAGAGAAACAGGTGACTGATTAAAAGAGATTCCTCCCTCCTGTACATGAGATTCTGCAGTCACGCCGACAGAGAGACATTAAATAATTCTTCCATAATAAATGTTTGGAGATAAAAGCCGGCGGTGGCTGCTGCTGCTGTTTGGATTGCTCCGTTGTCTGCATCTTTGTTTCTAGTTTGTTCCCCGGCCACTGTCGGCTGGTGCTGGGGCTGTCAGACCTTTGCCTCTAGCATTTCTAGGAAGAGTTTATGCATGGGAACCTTGCCCTGCAGTTTGATGCTGTAGAAGTGCTGCACAGCTTTGGCGGCTGTCTGCCGCAGGAGGGGCAAGGTCAGGAGCAGCTTGCCTGCTCGCCGGGGCTCCTCGTTGCGCTGACTCAGCTCGTAGTCCTGCAGGGCTTCGTGGAGAAGGTCCTGGAGTTTCTGCACTGCATCCATGTCCTCTATGTGCATGGAGTCTGGGGGGAGGGAGAAAAGACAGCAGAGGCAAGTCAAACAGGAGGAAGGAAATCCTTTATTGTCCTGAAGCCAAGGATGTTTTCTTTCCTTTTCATTTTTTGTTTGTTTTGTCCCTGCTTTTTTAGGGGCAGAGGGTGGAGGTGGGCATGAGGGGGAGCAGTTGTTTTTGTTGTTTTGTTTCTTAAGGGGGAAAAATCCACCTTGCTGGCAGGTGTTGGTGCTGCTGCTGTGAAGTTCAGCATCAGCTCAATGAGTTGGCCCTAGCAGTGCAGGGATGGTAAGGCTGCCAGGGGCAGGTGACACATTGTGCCCCGTGTGCTGCCCATTTTGTCAGCCACACCAAGGCTGCGCAGGGGTCAGCTGGGAGCCTTTGTGACTTACACATTCACTTGCCCTCCATGCTACTTATGGAGAGAGTCACCCTGCAAGGGGCAGCAGCTGCTGTGCTGCCGCTTGGGAGCAATCTCATTAAGAATAATTAACACTGCTATAGTGCTTCATCTGTCTAAACTGCCTAATTGCCATACAGCTGCTCAGGGTGTCAGCAAGACAGAAAAGCCCCAGTAGGTCACAACCAGTGTGCCCAGGGGTGTTGCCAGACCCACCTTTGTGCATATGCCCCTGTTTTCAGAGACTGCCAGCAGCTGCTCAGGGAGCTCCTGCTTCAGGAAAGGAAACCCGCACCTCCTGCATAGCCTCTTTCCTTGGGCTGCCAGTTAGGTTTCTACAAGCTGCCAGAGGGCGAGCAGGGTTAGCACAGCTCCTTGGTGTGTCCCTGAGGCAAAGGTAGCTGGTAGCGACACAGTCCAGGGTTGAACTGGGGAACCTGAGTTGAATACAGGCTGCTAAACTTTTGGGTAAGTCATGGTGACAGAGGGCAGCACCAAAGAGCAGAGAGGTTGGATTAGAGAAGCTAACCGTGCACAGCATCACTGGAGGTTTTTCTCCTTTTCATCTTGCTGATACTTGCTTCTTTCTTACAACCCTGACAGAGCTGGAGACACTGCTCCCGTGTCTTCATTGTTCAGAGACTTTTAATCGATACTAAACCCATTGATAAAGATTCCTGCCACAGGGCAATGAATCCAGAAGCAGCAGCGAAGGGACACCAGGGCAAGCACACATGGTTGCACTGTTGGCCACTACAGCTGGGCTTTGCAGTGTGGCAGCACTCTGACTCAGCCCACACACATACAACACAAACATGGGGACATGGGTTCCTCAGTGTGACAGCAGTGAAGGGGAGGAAAGCTGGCTGAAGCTCCAAAATCTCCCTAGAAATATGCGTCATCTCTATGGAGAGAGCAACACAAATTAGACTGAATTTCATAAGATACATGTACAGTAAATGCTATTTATCTATTTATGATGCATGACTGATAAAGTATTACAACAGTTGTGAAAATATTATGTCTAGCAAGAAAGCTGATTAAGAAGCTGTTTCGAAGGAATGCACTAATTAGAGGATATTAAAGGGTTGTATTTCTGATAAGTTACTGAGGAAGGATTGTTCTTGCTGCATTTGCTTTTTGTATTCAAGAGACCAGGCAAGGAAGCTCACAGAGAAGGGTTGGTAGGTCATCGTAGTGACCTGAGCTAGCCACAAAGGTCGATTCTGAAAAGTAGAGAGGGAGAATGCATGTTGCCAAGTCAGTCTGGCAACTTCTCCCAGCCAGGCAGCACCTCTGGAAAATTTCCATGCATCATCTGGGAGAAGTGAGTGGGATCTATTTCCTGTCAAGTCGCAGAGATCATTTTGGAGACTGGAAGCATCAAGAGCTGGAGCTAGGAGAGAAATGTCCTCCGGCCTATCTGTTTAATGTCCTGGCTAGGGGCACAATGGGGAGAAGTAATCACAGCCCAAGTTTGCAGATCCCAGCAGGTGCTAGAAGCCATGCTTCAGGTCAAAGTAGGTGCTCTGTTTTTGGGTACGGATGCTGCTGTAAAGTAAACAGAATCCCAAACATGTGCCCTTCTGGTACTTGACCTGTGTAAGGTGATGAGACTTAACAGCACTAAATAACTAGACATATACAGGGAGAGGAACTGGAGAAACAAAGATCAAAGCCTGCCCCACACCCCTACTCTTTGCTGAAAGAAGCTCAAAATCGGCAGCTGACTGCAAAAAATAAAATAACATTGCAGGATTAATTTCCTTGCAATCCATCAGTGAGCTGGTGTCAATGGCATTGATAAACTGTTAATTACAAAATCAATAGCTATGAATTTTTACAGCTGTCACAGCAGTGAGGTGGAGGGAGGCTGCCTGACCAAGTCTCTGAGGGTCAGCTGGCCTGGAAATCAGGCTTCATGTCAGAAGCCCTTCTCCAGCACTGCTGGCATGCGGTTCAGGGTGGGTGTGAGAATGAACAAGGCTCACTGCCTCCTCACCTCAACTCCTTTCTTGCAGCTTCTGGCAGAAACAGCAGGGACCTCACAGGACCCATAAGTACAGAATTTGCTATACATCCTCATATTAAATCCAGACTTTGTTCACTCCACCTCAGCACTAAAGTGCATTGGGTAAAAAAAGGGGATATAAGGTTTGGCCAGTCTGGGGTGTCCTTAAGCCAACACATGCTGTATGCTGGTCTGGAGGGCTCTTCAACGCACAGATTGATCAATTTGTATTCCTGGGGAAGGCAGACCTAGGAATGCCTAAGAAAGGCTCCGAAGGGCAACTAGTCTACAGCACCCCTAATCCGTGAAAAAATCAGCAATCATATTGTTGGGACTTGCCTGCTCCTCTGGGCATTAAGAATTCATTTCTCAGCTCTCTAAAATGCCCTTACTAAAGACAGAGTTCGCTTGAATTATCTTTGCCAGTCCCAGCAGGTGTGTCCTTGGTGCGTTACACTGAGGACTCAGATATCAGCCACAGCTCTGGCAAGGTCAGCCTATTGTCAGCTTCTCCTCTAGTGAATAGTGAGTGAGCTCCCACTTCTGGCTTAATTTGTTTTAATTCCTAGAAACAAAGGGTCAACGTACATAGGGCTGCATGGAAGAGAGGAAAGTCCCTAGAAGCTGGGTTGCATGAGTAATTACACCCAGCAGGGAGAGGGAAAATTCACGAATTTATGTATATGCGGGGCAAGGCAGAAAGCAGGTCTTGGCAGCACAGGTGCTAATGTCAGTGCTCAGCTTCAAACTGAGTCTCTGACCCAAGGGAGCTGAGGACCGGCCCAGAGGCAGTCTGGATTCCTACTGTTTTAGGCATCAGCTGTTTACATGCACGCACATACATGGGGGCTCTGCAAGCTTACTCCATGTCAAAAATACACTAAGAAAAATAATTTCTGTTAAAAGAAGGTGAAGGTTGAATATGAAAGTTACATTAGAAAAATACACTTGCCCTAGTCTAACTTCCTTATGTGTGTGTTGTGAGAGGCTTTAATTACATGAAAAAGATCTCGTGCGTTACTTTCACATGTTTCACTATGAATAACAAGGCAGGATTTTTGTGGATTATGCTCCTACATAGCTGCACTTATATCTGCACTAGGAGAGATCAGTGAAGTCAGAATGGCTTTTCCCATCCAGTTGAGAACATGCTTTGGCCTGTGCCTCCTGACCCTTACCTTGTGATCTTTACTTCAGAGTGCTGGAAGCAGAACCCCAAAGCGGCTGATGAGTGTTGGTTGTTCTGCTCTGCCTTTGCTCAGTGTTTCTCCATTCCTGATACAGACTGTCCCATAAGGCTCAGCCTGGGCTCGGTCCTGACAGCACAGTGAGCAACATCAGCAGAGAATGGTTCTGTTGCACTGTGAGGAACTTTACAGCACCAAGAGTCAGGTCCTGCAGTGTTTTTGCTCATAGCATGGGCCAGATAAATGTCCTGGCGTGGCACTTATCCTGTCACCTTGTCACAACTACTGCCTTAGCACTTCAGCCTCTCTGAGGAGCCCTTCTCCCTGTTTAATCCTGTGACCTTCCTGGTAGACAGGAGGCATGTTCTTTAACAAGAGTTGATTACATTGCCAAAAGCCACCATCCCACAGTCGACAGAAACCAGCCTTGGCCATCTGCCCATCCTGGTTCAGTGGCAAAGTGAAGGCCGTAATTAGAGCTAAAAAAGCAATATATGAGAAATTGAAAAAGGGACCTAGATAGCAATTTATAAGAATCAGAAGTTATGAAGTGTAGAAAATCGATAAGGGAAGTGAAGGACATTGGAGGAAAATCCATGTCTGGGAGGGCTAAGGACAATAAAGAAGTTTTATAAATATTTAAGAAATAGAAGAAAATAAGAAAAATGACCATTTGTAGGGGAGCTCTTTCCACCTGGAGATGATGAAACTATTAATAGCAGGGCAAGGGAGACAGAACTCCTCAGTGAGTATTTCTGTCCTGTTTAGAAAAAAAGAAGCATTAGGTACCTGTATTATATTAAGATGATAAAGACTTCTTAGTCTGTTGTTTAGGCAAGAACACACTAGAAATCTGTTATGGACAAATTTCACAGAAATCACCAGAGCTGGACAACTTGGCTTTAAGAGTTCTAAAATTGCTGGCTGATGCCCATCTAGGGCAGATTAATGATTAACAAGTCTTGTTATTTTTGAGCAATTCAAGATGCCTGGAAAAGTTCTAATGATGCACGCATTTTCCTAGGTCTTATCTGACAATTTCCATGTTAGCCTGATGTGAACCAGGGAAAAATAAAGGAAATAAAAATGTGACGTTCAATTAAGACTTACAAGATGGTATTTAAAAGACATGTAGATGTGGCACTTAAGGGTATGGTTTAGTAGTGGACTTGGCAGTACTAGATTAATGGTTGGACTTGATGATCTTAAGTGTCTTTTCCAACTTAAATGATTCTCTGGCTCTACTGCCAGTCAACATGATACTTTGGAATAGAGGTCTTGTCAAACAAACCTGATTTCATTCTCTGATGAGATTACAAGTTTGGTTGATAAAGTTAACTGCATAGATGTAATAGACTTAGGCTTTTATAAGGCACTTGGCTTAGCACCACAGGACATTCTCATGAAAAAATTAGCACTATGCAATATCAATATAGCACACTTTCAATTGATTAGTAACTGGCTAGATGACAGATCTCAAAGTAGCTATCAGTGGTGAATCATCCTTGAAGGAGGAGTTTTCTACTGGAAATCCACTGGGATCAGTAAAAAAAACAGATGCTATTCAACATTTTTATCAATGAGCTGTAAGTTTGGTTTTTTGTTGTTGTTGTTGGTTTTTTGTTGTTGTTGTTGGTTTGTTGTTGTTGTTGTTGTTTTCATTTGCTGCTGCTAAGAAGTATAGATGGCAAAGAGGAACAGATTAGTGTAAAATGGTGAGGACAGGGCAGCCTCACAGCATTCTGAAGCACTTGCTTACTCTTGAAGTAATACATCTATAGGCATGTAATGCAACTATGGAACAGGAGCTTAATTGTGTCAAGCTGTCAAGTGCAAAAAGACCTGGGGTCAAAGGATGCAGCTCAACAAAGACCCGTATCTGGAGGCTGAACTCAGGCAAACTGACCTTAAAGATACAGTGTCTTTTATTTATTTTTTTTTTTTTAAACTGAGAGAATTATTAGTTATTAGAGTCAGCTACCACAAAAATATATAGGTTCCCCGCTCTTTTAATCCCTTCAGCTTCACACAGGGTGTCTTTCTGGAAGGCAGCTTTAGCCAAACACATATATTAGAGTCACTACTGGGCTGCAAGGATGAATTCTGTGACCTGCATGATGCAGCTCAGCAAGGAGATCTGGTGTGAAACAATGAGACTCAAGGGATGTAGAGGGAGCCCTCGCCACACAGTAGCTTTAGCAGTTTCCCTTTTGGAAGGGACTCCTGAGCAAATATGTGTCTGGCTTTTGTACAGCATCAGTGCAGCATGCAGCACCTGCTGAACTGAGGGTTGTGACCCTTCCCAGACTGAGAAGGAAGCCACTGGGCTGAGGGCTCTGGCCTTCCTCATCTTCCTCACAAGCTGAAATAGAAAAGGCAACATCAGGCTTCTGCCTGCATGTCTTACCCTCTGCTGTACTGATCCACACTGTCTCCCAGTTAAAGAGAGATTCAGTACCTGTGGTCACTGAATATCTCTAGGACAAGACCAGGCAGCCCCAACCTCACAGCTTTTTGCGGGATTTGAAACGGGGACCAGGGTTTCCTTGTTTCTGTAACTGAGCAACACTGCCCAGGTGGGATGCAGATATGGCTCACATTGCCTTAAGGCACTGGAATTCATTTGCTTTCTTTTGCCTTTCTTTTACTGACAGAAACCAGCCATCCCTGCCTGGTTCCACTCCCTAGGACAGGGTCAGAGCACACTTGCAGTTCTAGCAACAGCAAGCCTCCTTTCTCCCTGCTCTCCATCTTAGGTCCTACTCTGTGGACTGAGAGGAGCTTTGAGGATGTTGCATGACGCAGGCAGAGCACAGGCTTGGGCAGAAGGCTCTAGTCTCCTCCCAAGCCACATAAAAGTATGGGCCTTGACTCCCTGATCATGAGGCTGGCTGGGCTAGGGCTGTACCTGAATTGGCGAGGGCCAAAGCTTTGAGCGTGACAAACTCCTCCTTTTCCACCTTGAGCTTCTTGTAGCGTCGCACCAGTTGTAGGATAGCCAGATAGAGCTCCAACAGCCCTGTCAGACGAGAGTGCTCTTCATCCATGATGTAGTCCTCAGCATAGACAAGCTTGTCCTCATACGGCAGGGAGCGGTACACAATGCCCAGGATGAGGATTTCCATCCAGGCGCTCTGCAGGAGGCTCATCTGGTCCCCAAGGGAGAGGTTGGAGAACCCTGACAAAGCAAAAGACAAGCAGGGTCAAATAGGTGTGCAGCAAAGCCTCTAGGAGCCTGGGGTTTTTGGTTTCCCTGGGATTCACTCCAAGCGCTCTCCCCCATTGGCCTGCTGCTTTCATGAAAAAAAGGAAAGGTTACTAAAGGGACCCTGTCTCCCTGGCAATCAGCACATGTGGCCCTTACCCTTCTCTTTGCTCCCATGCCCACCCACAGCTTCAGATAGGAGTTCTGATGCTCTGACTGTGATTATGGCAACTCAAGGTTAATGATAACCTCTTTTCAATGATCTCTGCTTTATCTATAGCAGCAACTGTTTTGTACCGCATCATCCTGCTCACTGTTCCTCTGTAGATTGGTACTGAAGCCTATTTAGTCTTCCCCATCTGACCAAAGAGCAGAGAAGAGCTCCTGATGGCAGAAAAGAAGGATTCTGATGGGACTGGAGGGAATGACATAGGCCTGAATTACAAGCATAGCACAATCTCTAATTTTGGCCAACATGAGAAAAGGTCCTACCACAACAGAGTACTGAAATGGATTCAAAAGCTGAATGCATTTGTGAACAGAATCTTCTTCTATTCCTCAGCACTCTGAGCTCCACACCATCAGCTTTCTGCACCTGATAGCCAACAGCCCTACTCAGCGTTCAAAAATACCTTAATGGTGTCACACAAGTACCTAAACCACAGCCAAACCCAACAGCAATGGAACCAGCACACAGCAGTAAACCAAGTCATTCTCCTGAAATACAGAAAGAGCAATCACCATCTGGAGATGGACCCTGACAGCCTCAGAGGCACTTGAGAAAGTGGAGAGGCCAAAACACAGAAGCACTGTCTGTCCTGAGGGGAAAAAAAATAGAGGTGCATGGGAAAGAAAGCTGTGTCTGTTATGTCCTCTGTACCAGGGACCCTTGAAGGCCAGACTGTGAAAGATCCCGAGAGACGGGCACTGTGCAACAGCCATTGCAGACAGGGATGCCAAGCACAGCGTGTTGGTCCCATCTAGGCAGCTCCTGCCCACCACTGACAGGCAGGGACTGTGCTTTTTGGCAGCTCCCTGCAACTCAGGATTCTCAGGGCTGTGAGAGAATGGAACACCCAGAGACCCCTCAGCTGGGGGTGATGCTCCTCCAGCTCCCCATGCCAGTTTTCTCCCCAGACTCTTATTAAGCTTCAGGGCTCACCAAGAGGCCTGTGAGCAAATCAACCTCTATGCAGGAGCCGCCCAGTCCTGCTGGCTGTGTGCTGGGCTCAGCAGGACGCCTTCATCCCACAGCCCTCCCTGCTCATCATTCTTGGCCCTGCATCTAGGCCTAGGTAGCCAGCCACCATGATCATCATTTGATTTCTCTTGTTATCAAGTTGGCAATTAACAAAAGAGCTGATGATTGCTATATTGACTGACTGTGGGTTCTCTTTTTCTATCTGTACTATCTCAGCTGGAAAAGGGAAGGCAAAAGGGTGGGTTAGTGGTATTTATTTATCACTACGCCATGTTTTCTGTTTGTGTTGCCAGGGGAAGCAAAGGGTGATAATGGCCTGGCAGCCCTTGGACATCCAATTTCCCTTATCAGGCCACTGAATAGAAAAGAGGCCCCAGGCCACATTAATTAACAGATACCAATCAGCTGTCACGTGTTGTGTGTGCAAGGTCTGAGGGGAGCAGTGGGTGGGAGGGAAGAATCAATAAACCATTGGGGAGGAGTGCCAGAGGGAACAACTAAAGAGGAGTCCAGGCTACTGGGGAGAAGAGCTGCAAATCCAGCTCCATGGCTGTGAGATTGATTCCTGTACAGCACAGCCTGTGCTCCATGTAGCCCTGCACTACAGGGTGGGCAAATCCCACCCCTTGCTCAGGCTGTGAGTACTTCAGGGGTGCCTTGTCCTTTGCCTCACCCTTCTGCCCTTGTGCTCCTGCGGTCAGTACAGTGCTGCTCCTGAGCACAGCCCTCCTGACTGAGTCCAAGTGCAGGCTCATGGAGCTCAAAGGCTTGGGATCCTGTCTCCCCAGGTCTGCTTGCTGCACAGGGAACTGATGAGATTAGCTCTGAGACAGGGGTCATGGTGCTGTGCACAGCCACTGTCATGGTCTCTAGCACCCAGAATCTCTCCTTCAATCACACCTCTCCTAGCTCTGACCATGGAGAAGAGCCCAGCATCAGGCTGCTGCCTTAAGCCCACTTTCTAGGTCAGTCACATGGCTTTTCTGCATCTTCATTCCCATCTGGATTACAAAAGGGGTTATGACATCGCCTCACTGCAGTCTGCCAACAAAATTTGTTAAAGATTGGGAAACAGTCATGTAGTAGAGTGAGAGGATCTGGGACAGACATGGCTCACACTTTTCTCCTACAGAATAAAGCAGAAAAGTTGACTTTACCCTAGCAGTACCCTGTACATCCAGCATCTTCGTTAATCACTCTTTCCCAGAGGCAGTTACTGCAGGTGGGAATTGCACAGGAGCGACCAAGCTCTACCCTGTGCCAAGGAGAACAGAAGAGCCAGCTGCAGTTGCCCTACCCACCTGGGAAAGCCCCTTGCCAGAAGCACTCCCAGGTAGTCAACACTCCAGCTCGGGCAGGCAGGTGTGAAGGAGGGAGAGCTGCGGTACCAAGCCTGGACTTGAAAGGGCTGACAGAATCAGGACCCTTTTCCTCCAGTGTTTACACATACAGAATACAAGGGCTGGAGGACTGTGCCTGTATCATTGCAGTCTGCACCAACAAGGGAACATCATATAACCTGGGATCTCCCATGCTATAAAACTTGAAATCAGGAAAGGCAAATGTTAATTTCACCTGGCCAAAATCACAGGCTTGCTGTTACAGGTTTATAACACTGGAGAACCTCTGGTTGTGGAACTCAACTGGCTCGTCACCTTCCAGCTCCCAAGAATTTCTAGAATCCAGACCTTTTGCATTCCTGAATTGTTTGATGGCAAAGCATCCAGAAAATGCCCTTAGTGATCTGTTTCTTGCTGCTTTTCTCAGGTCTGATCCTGAAAGGTGCTGAATGCTCCACTGCCATCACTGGGCTCCCACAATAGGAGCCTCTGCTGCATGCATGTTTCCCTCCTTCCCAGGTGCAGGTTGAGAAAAGCTGCTTTATTTGCAATAGCTGATGTGACATTCAGGTTTTTTATTTTTTGTGATTTTTTTTTTTTTTTATTTCAGTGGTTTGGCAGTGGGAGCTCCCAGAATTAAAAAAAAAAAAAAGTCACATAATTTGTGGCAAGTGGAGTTCATAATCTGTTAATTTATTATCATTTCTGTCATCCTGGAGGGCCATTAGCAGAGGTAATAAAGGGAGATGTAATTATAGGATCTGAGGCCACTCCAGACACAGCTGCTGTCACTCTACTTGCCATATTTCATTCTGTGCTAGTACTATCGTCTTCCTAGTGAGAACAGCACAACAGCTACCCTGGGAGAGCCTTCACTGTCACCCCTTGAGAGAAGTCTTGTCTCCCTGCATCAAGGCACACAGAAAAGGTAGATGTTGTTCAGAGACAATCAGCAGAGGGGGGAGGATGAGTAGTGGGGAGGGGGCCTCATACAGAAGGGGACAACTCCACATTGGCTAAGCGTGCCTTTTAAGCTAACAGCTAATAAGGCTATTGAGCTAATAACATTTGCTAAACACCATTAAATCATGTTTTCTTGTTATCGTAGGAGAGTGTCTTTAAGCTTAACTGATTTTATTTGCTAACACTGTGGGGTAGAAGTTGGTGCTGACACCTGGGATCCTAGAGGGTTGGTATGACTTGAATGTCACACTGTTCTTTACTAATTCCAGTGTGATTACAAGGCAGGAATATGTGTCTTTTGTCCCCTTCTCCATACTTCTCTGTCCAAGAGTGCATGCACACAAGAGGCAATTCCTATTTTGCTCAAAATCCTTGGAAGGCAGAAACACGGGGCACGGATAGCCTAGACACCTGGCAGCCTCTTGGACCTGCCCTGCTCTGCCCCCTTGCTGCCTAACTCAGTATGTTTCATACTTGTTTCAGAACTATAGGGTATTTTGTCCCATTTTTTTTAACTGTCTTTATTAGGTTTGTTTCTTGGTACTGTTCCCTTGTGTAAGAATCCCCAAGCTCCCTCCTGTGCACACAGTCCTGTTATAATACTGCTGCTGGTCTGAACTATGCCAGGCTGCTGGCTGTTACTGTGTTGCAGGGCCTTTGTTAGGAAAGGAAAATACACAGAGAAAACTGAGATGATGGCTGGTATGTCCTGCCTTTCAAAAGGAGAGGAAGAGTCCCTTTCACAGTGCAGGAGTAATCACTACTATGCTTCTGTTCTGGGATAGTATCACCGTGGCAGTCTGGAAAACGCTGTAGAAACTTGGAGCTGAGCATGCCATGCTCATCCTGCAGCTGTGAGCTGGGGAACTACGGCAGGGTGCCCTGTGCAAACACAAATAGCCAAGGTTAGAAGAACACACAATGGCACCTCACTGGACAGCCATAGCAGCTAATTGCATTGCATTTAAACCATTCCTGTTAACACCCCAAGTACTGGGTTAGTAGAGCAATCCAGGCTGAGTTCCCTAATCTCCACTGTCACCCTGCTTGTGATGAATCAGCCTCAGATGGATTCCAGTGCTAGGGATGGGTGTAATCCCTGCAGATACTGCAGATCTTGTGTAAGAAGGGCACCACTGAGATTAACCTCTGCTCAGAAACACTGTCCTGAAAAAGTTTCTCCAGATTTCATAGTCCCACCACATAAGAGTCCGTATTTCACACAGTCAGCTCCTTCAGCCTAGGTCCACCCTGCCTGCAGATGGGAGACACTTGCTGTGTCACTCAATCATACAGGTACTCATTGGATCCAATCAGTGAGCCTTCTGAGGCTGGTCACATTGCCAATGAATTTGTCCTCATTGTTTATCAGCACAGAGGCCTGGAGATTCACTGACAATAGTGAGCATGTCTTCCATCCCAATGTGAGTTGTTCTGTGATGAATCCAGTATGACAAAAGCTTTCCTGAGTCTGGGCAAGAATGCCCACTACAGACGTGGTGGGTACCTGCCTGTCATTAGCAGTAAAGTCCAGTCACTGCCATAACATTTATTAATCTATAAAGAAAAAAGACCTAGGTCATGTTGATGCAGTGCGAAATCACTAAATCTGCTGTGCTAAATCCACTAAATCAAAGGGCTGTTTCCCAAGTGCTTTCACTGTGCCACCCAATGCCAGGTACAACCAACAACTTTACAATATCATCTCAAAGACTTCTGCATAATCCCTGGGCACACACACATGCAGTCATCAATTTATGCCCCTACACCACAGGCTATATTGGAGTTTGTTACCAATGAGAGTGCAACACAAGCAGTTTTCTGTGACAGTTAATTTCCACCCACTACTATAGGTAAAAATCCTGGTTGAAGAAAAAATTGTAAAGCACAGTAATAAATAACAGCTCCCTTTGCTGTTCATGCTTACACTCTTGTAATTCCCCGTTTACCTGGGATGTGCTTTGCCCAGCCAATGATCACCACCAGTTCCCTGTCTGCCAGGTCACAGAGGGTTGTCAGGGCTTTGATGTCACTCTCCGGCATGGTTGGATCGGGCATAGCATAAATCTTCTCTGGCTCAGCCACCAGCAAGTGAGAGACGATCTTAGTCACTGCACATTTCAAAGGAGAAGTTGTTGTTTTATCTCTCATGACATAAGGTGTCATAACAGCCCTTTCTAGAATGACCTTCCTGGCATAAGACAAGACTATAGATCCCATAGGACCTCAGAAATGGTTTTAGTCACAACAGGAGAAGGCCATGCTGCAGCTACACAAGCTATAGTGATCTGCCCATGCGGAATCAGCTCTGTACAGGGATGACAGAAGCGGGAGGTTACTCTAAGGTTCTCAGCCATTGTCTCAGGTAGGCCCAACAAGGGGCGGAGGAGGCAGGAATAATCAGATGGTGGGATATGGAAAGCTTTACAGAACTATGGGTAGTATGGAAAAGAGAAATCAGCATGGGACCAGTTTTGTTAACATAGCTTAGATACAGGAAAAGATCAGAATATTAGTAAATGGATTTACATAATCTCTTAGGAAAGGTCTGATATTTAGTCCTAGGTACAATGAATACAGCACCTGGGCTGTAACTCAGGCGTACATAACCTACCTCTGTACTATGATCATAAGAAAAAAATCCTAGTGCTGGTGACTGATACAGGAATCAGAATTGGCAACTGCTCCATTGAACGTTTTGGAAGACCAATAAAAAGAAATTTAGTGGTTGCTCAGAGGAACACAATCCAAGACCAATACATACATGGCTTTTTAGCTGGAGGAGGGATCTGTAAGCTCAGATAAGTGCTACTCTCAGAATCCAGCCTCCTTTTATATTTCTGACGGCCTCCACGGACTCGATCCAGACGAACACCTGCAGGTAAAACAAGATAAATCCTCATGATTCCTTAGTGCCACAGGGAGCCTTGAGATGCAGATGCTAAAATTTGCTAAGTAAGATGTTGCCCACACTCCAGGGAGCTTCCCTCTCCCAAACACTTAGGATCTCAGCCGAACCCAGCAATCTCAGTAATATCAGCTAGACTGCCTCCAGCTCTAACCATGCTGCTGTGCGCTTTGCTTTTATTCAAAACATTAATGAAGACAGAAATTAACCCATTCAAACTCCTGAATCATCATCAATCTGATAGGCAAATGAAAAGCTTCAGACCTCAATGACCTCTAGATGATCTTGCTTTTACAAGGGAAAACTTTGAATGTCAATCAAACCTGCAGTTACAAAAATAAGCTTTTAGATTGTTCTTCAAAATGAGAAGTTAAATGTTCTGTGACCTCTCACTGTTTATATTTGAAAAAAGTGACCTGTAGCAAATAGATTATGAACTCCGAATTCAACAAAGATGTTCCAGCCTTGATCAAGTAAGGCAGCTGTAATAAAAGCAGAACCCAAATAAATAGAAACAACCTCTACTACAATAAAGCAGCGATAGAGCTGAAGTAGGGAGACACTGAAGAATTTGTTGTGGTTCTTTCAAAATCCAGTGAATCAAACTGCAAACAGCACACTGAAAACACGCCCCAGTGAATGGGAGGCACCAGTGACTGTCACCATGCAAAAAAACCATAGCAGCATGAATAGACCAGGAACAGCAGCTGAACTGCTGTATTAGTACAAAATACAACATCAAAAACAAATTGTAAAAAAAGCCATAGATATTTGTCCAATTATCAGTTATTTCTGACTAGCCATATTGTGTCTGGTAATCAGTTCTTGTGAAACTGGGTAACTTAGTCTTGCTGGGAAAAACAGCTATTGCCAAAAAAACCCAAAGAGTTCAAGGTAAATGGGGGAGCATTCAAGTAGAATAAAAATTTGAATTTACATTATACAAGTGAGTACTTAGAAACACACATGAATTTATCCAGTCTGATCACAGGAAACAATTATGTGATACACTTACTAATCACATCAAGCCATGAATATTTTGCAATCAATCCACTACATAAACACAAACAGCTAAAAGCAAACACTCCAAATCAGTTTTGAAGTGATGCTTTTTGAACAACTTGTACACCTGAAAAAACCTCCAGTCTGCTGACAAATATTCTGCCCTAGAAAGAGGCACACGTCTGTCACTTACACTGTGTGTTTCAATGCCACATTTGTTTACTGTGTCATGGAAAAGAGAAAGATTTTGCTCTAATGCTCACACCAGCCCCGCCTGCCCCACATGAAACCGTTACCTGTCCCAGTGTCTAGATGCTGACACCCTTCACAGCTGGAGCACCCAAACCATCTTGACTGACGGGCAGTACCACCAACTCCCCAACAGCAAAAATAACCAGCATTAGCCAGGCCAACAGCACTCAGTTATACAGTTGGACAGCAAAATTCCTCTGGCAGCAGCAGCACCCACATGGAGATCCAGGTGGCATTACCTGTAAGCCATGGTGTGTGGGGACAGAGGCTCAAAGGAATGATATTATTAATGCCATATAGCATTTCTAAGAGTCCTGCTGCTCCCGTTGAGCAGGAGCAGCAGGAATGAGCAGGCCTGGAGCTCTCCAACGCAAAGGAACTGCTGGTGCAAGTGGCTGCTATGGGAGGACAGCAGACACTGAAAATTAAGAGAGTCAGGAATGCTCTGTTCAGAGATTATGGAGGAATCCAGAACAGGCTGCAGGACTTCAGGCTTGAATCACAGCAGCCCAGGACCCTCGCAGAAGAGTCACAATGGGGTCCATTCCCACACGCGAGTGGGAAAGATGTCATTGCTGCAGGGAGACACCATTCGCAGTCCAGGAGAAACAAACACACAGCCCGCTGGGTGCTTTGGCTGGGCAGTTTGATAAGCAGTGGGATGGGGCAACTGGGGAGACTGGGAAGGGTAGGGAGGAAATGAGGAAGGAGCTCGTTTCCTTCTCCCAAGGAGAGGCAGGCCGTCCTCCAGTGCTTGGCAGAGGGACGGCTGCACAGGTTGCAGCAGTATTAGGGACCCTCAATCAGATTATAAGGACACAAAGGACTTAAGTGCATTAAAAAAATATAAGAGAGATGCAGAGCGATTTACCCTCCATCCCTCCTTCTCTCACTGAGCAGACAGAGAGGTCTGTTTGGCCAAGGACTTTGGCTTGTTAATTTTGAACAAGTGTTTGTCCTCCTCTTGTTCCACATCCTGTGCGACTCTCCTTGAGGCAAATGTTGTCAATCAGCATTTGCAGAACCACTGTTCTACCCTGTTGTCATCGCTTTGGCTGCAGAGCCGGCGAATAGGCTGACCCCTATGAAGCGCATCTCAGTGCCAGTTGCTGAGTGCAGTGACCTGCAGGTGCTACAGCAAACGAGCATTTCAGCCCCCAGTCCCTGACTGTGGCACTCCAGACATAACCATCATGGCAAAATCCCTTCCCCAAAGACCTGACAGCCTAATAGGTCATATCTAGATGAAAGAAAAGGGCATGGCCAAAAATCAGGATGTGGTACTGAGCTGTGGTATTGAGGTGGCTTGTTAATGCCTGCTGTTCTACTTTGCTTTCCTCGGTGGTTGATTTTAAGATAGGCAGGCTGGTTACAATGCAGCTCTGAACAGGACACTAAAGGACATTAAAACAGATGAGGAGTTGCAGTGGGTGAGCTCAGAGAAGCAGCATGAAGGAAAACACTAAGCAGAGAAAAAACAGAGGGGGCTGTAAATTGAGATATGAATGGAAGTAAGAGTGTATGGAGAAGGGAGATGAGAAAGAGAAGGATGAAGTAAGACTGAGTGGTACATACACTGCAATCCAAAGGGTGGATTTCACACCAAATGTGCAGTCACCTGAGCTTTAACTGTAAGGTACACTGGCCACTTATGAGATGTAGCTGGCTCATGCTGAAGACTCTTGCATAGGGTTTGGTGCCACAGCCTGAAAACAAGGCAGCAGCTAGAGGAGGCAGTTGCCTTCCAGCTCCTGCACGAACATGTCACACATGGGTCCTGACTGGCCAGTTCCCAGGAGAGAAGGCACTAATCCTACAAAACTGCCACCACCACAAGCACCTGTGGACCTCCCTTCTTGACAGTATCAAGAAGGAGGGGCTGCTAGAGCAGCAAAGAAGGGAGGGCTTACATACACTATGTGAGATGCAACAGTATAGGGCAAAGTTTGGGAAGTAACACCCCTTGATAACTTACCTTTCTGGCAGCTGCTTCTTCGCAAATGAAGGCTATCTGTGCTGGAAATAGCCCCTTCTCCTCCCACTCCCCTGTGTTGCAAAGAAGGAATTGAATTTTGTTACGTTTTGAGGGATGCTGCAAAAGCTCTGCCACCCCATCTGACCTCGGTGTGGAGCTGACTCTGGTGTCCACCGCAGGGATTGAGTCCCAGCTCACCAGCAGCACATTCTCAGCTCCCTGGCCTGCCTGAGCCCCCTCTGGCTTCGCAGGGAGGAGGACAGAGCCAGGACTTGCGCAGGACTTTTCAGCTCAGCATCCTGCCTGGGGTAGGGATGTCAGTTTTCTAAGCGTCCTGTGGGTGCCACTCGTGTTCCAAGCACTTTCGCAGCGCGGTCTGTGCCAGCACCAAACCTCTGCAGTGGAAGAGCTGTTCTGCTGATCTGTTCAAGCTCCCTGCATTTCTGTCATGCTCCTCTGAGAGACGTCTGCCTGACAACTTTGGGATCAGATGTCCCCTTGCCGACTTGATAACATCAGGCTTTGGGTTTTTTTTCTTGATGGAAGTAAAATAATTCCAGCTTTTTTTAAAAGCTGGACCCAGGCCGAGTCTGTCGGAAGTAAAAATAGCCGAGTATGCAGAGGCGACAGCACACAGACTCAGGTTTAGTTTCTCTTTTATTTTCTGGGGACTAAAAATAATCTTAAAAGCTCTGTGAAGCTAAGCCCTGGCCAGTGCAAAATGCAGTCTAGGCCCAATATCAGCTGTCGCGTCAAATTACTAGCCTCACCTCACTTTCCATCGAGTCCTATCACATGCTCATGAATTGATGGGAACAGAAAGATCTATCTTGCCAAAAGAGCTAACAGAGGAGCCAAGCTACACAGTTTGCACGGTACAATATGTGTCTAGACCAAGAAGGACATGATCAAAGGGAACATAGGACAAGTGCTGGCCAGGGAGCAATGCCCACGGGGCTGCTTTTGCTGAGCTTCCCTGATAGCCAGGTCCTGTGCCCACTGCCCACATAATCCTTGAGCTGCAGTTTCCGTATCAATGCAGGCAGCTTGCTCTCCCAGGGTTTGAGCTGGGGTGGAGCTCTGCAGCTAACAGAGATGCCCTGTCCCCCAGGAGCTGCAGTCTAAAGTACATAGGTTTGCACTGCCCAAGGAAGCTGGAAGGTGTAGGCTAAGAGCTGAGAAGAAATGAAAGAAGAAGGGTTGTACTCGAGATATCTCCTATAGAATTTCCTTCTCCCTTTTTGCTTTGAACTTCAGGAGAGACAACAGGATGTGGTGATGGGATGAGTAAGCCAGGAGGAGGCCTAGCAAGGAAACAGAGCTTGCCAAGATGGGGAAAGAAACAGACTATAGGGAAAAAAAATCTCTGTCTAATGAGAGAGAAGAGGCTGCAACCTGACCAGGTTCTTTTGTTATTCTGAGATTCCAGCATGGGAAGGGGGAAAGACCCCTTTATACCACTAGGTCCTTACACTGCTGCAAGAAGAGGCCAGCCTCCGGAAAATCTCCTGGTAGATAACTGGTGCAATTACTCAACTCATTTGAAACACAGGAAAGCGACTTGAGGATCACGCGTGAGCATGGGCAGAAAAGTCCAGTGACTAGCATGGTGCAGGTCAGCAAGCCTGGGAGTGACACTTGCAATGGGAGAGGGTGGAGAACAAGCCTGGGAAGGGGGTAGTGGAGTTGCAAAATCCATCTTCTGTGTTACAAGGACCTACAGAGAGATTAGATCAGTTCAAGCAGGATGTTGCAGCCTGCTCCACGTTTTATGTTTTCAGGGATATGTTAGTCAGGTTGGAAAGCTCCTTTGATGTCTGTTTGGCTAAAGAGTTCCTGGACTCAGAAGGATAGTATAGTCCTGTGATGCCTGACGATACCTGCTACCATAGGCTGTCACACGCCTTGGAGCAGTGACACAAGGTGTCCTTGCTCCTCAAACACAGAAACTCAAGCAGCATGTCCCAGGTGGTTGGTCCAAAGCATAAAGGATCTGGTGTAACCCACACAGCTTGCAAATAACCCTTCTCCCCCACCAATGCCAGCTGCATGGCTGCCAGCTCTGCAGAGGTGTTTCTGCAGCATTAGCCATTTTTGTCTCTCAAATGTACAGCTTCCTTCCCACGCTGAGCCCCCTTTGTATCACCCCTCAATCACCCTGGAAAGTCAGGAATTAACAAGGGCTTCAAGGACAGACAGTACCTGTTCAGCTCTCTGTAATAACCCTCATACACTCACTCTGTCTGTGTTCATGGTCCATGCAAATGTTCTCTTTTGATGCTTCCCTTCCCAACCCTGAAAACAGTCTCAAGTAGGACAGCAGGAAAAGACAAAGGATGCCTTTCACAAGAGGACATAAAAGATGACAAAGCCCCAACTTTCCAAGAGGTAGTGCTCAGAGCTAAATCCCCAAAGGGGTGTTTCCTGCTTAGAGGAACCTGTGGCCCTGCAGTGTGTGATTTAACTCACCTTACTTTAGACTTGGATAGCTCACTTCTGTGCACCTCGGCTGCCTTGACAGTTAACAGAGAGAAGCAGGCATCTCCACATTAATCTTGCCAGCCAGACACTTACCTGAATAGAACTGATGACAGATACTTCTCTCCATTGACTACCAAGTGAGCCCCTGCAGGGTCAAACTCATGCTTGCTCTAGCCCACTTTTCTGTCTTGGTCTATTTGGATAGAGTGTATGAGACTTTTGTAACAGGCAGAGGACAATAAGCATGGACCAAGAATCAAATTTTTATATATGTGGCACAACAGAGAGTCTCCACCACTGCAGGGTGTGCAGCCTGCTGGTGACAGAGATCCACAGAGGTGAAGGATCACCCCCACCAACATGGCATGCTGCTGCTTTGGCCAGCCTCTTAGAGCAACTCCTGCTTAGGCCTTGCAGCTCTGAAGTCTCCACTTAAGTCCCCACCTCAGCAGTGGCTTTTTCAACACTAAAAATAATAAGTAGACACTAGTTCAATTCTTAAATTAGAACAGCTGTGCCAGTCAATCCTGAGTAAAGACCCACTCAGGATACCCTGCAGCCCAAGGGCTGGCACAGTCTTTGAAGGTGAGTCAGGGGAAAGGACTGAGAATCTCGGCAGAGCTGAGTCACTGGTGAACATAGGTCACCAGAGGCTGTGAAAATGTTGATGCACATGCTTTAAGTTACTGTAGAGCACACAAAACCACAGAATCACAGAATGTTAGGGATTGGAAGGGACCTCGAAAGATTGTCTAGTCCAATCCCCTGAGAGCAGTGGGAGATACATTCAGTTGCACCCCACTCCTGCCCACCTCAGTGAATCTTACCTACCATGTTGTCAGAACTGCCTAAAAACTTAAGGTCTAAACATCTCTGGATGGTTGCAGCTTTTATCAGCTTCCTCTTTTTCTGTATGTGTTATAAAAGCACTAAGAACAATTTCTTGTGACAGAATGCACAAAGTGTTTACCATAAACCTGTGTAGAGGTGATGCCTCTCTGAATCCCCACAGATGTACACTGATAGAGCTTGGGCTTCATATTTAATAGAATGGAGATTAGTTAGGTATGGCAAGAACCTAGGCAGGTTAGCAATTCAAAATGAACGGGAGGAACCAAACTAAAGAGATTCATAATCCACTAGACTGTAGGGTGTGTCCTGGATGCACCAGTCTTACAGCCAGAAAACAGATACCAAGTGCCAGCAGCCCAATGTGCACTTTGTGGACAGCCCACTCACTGGAAGCCTCTTTGGAGAATCACCATCTCCTTGCCCAAGGCAGCATGTGCTCTGCGTCATGCCACCACTCAGCCCAGCTCCAGCCCTGTCACCAATGCTCAATTTATGCCTTGGAAAATAGTTGGGTGTGGATGATACAGACAACAAGATGCCACTCACTGCACCTGCAGATCCTGTTTCAAAGGCCAGGGGGTTGCCTGTCTCTTTTTAAACACAGGGATATTTTACAGAAAAAAAAAAACCTAAACCAAAACAAAACCAAACAAAACATTTTTCATTTGGATGCCTCCAATAGTGGTATTTCTGGCACTGGCTGGCAGCAGAATACTCTGTAAATACAAAGCCATTAAATCACATGCAGCAGCAACCTGATCGGGGCTGCCTTTTAATTTCCTGACATGAGCTGGCCACTAACCCAATTACCCAGAATCCCCGGAGGAGCCCTCATCCTTCCCAGGAAGCACAAAGCAAGAGCCTGAGCATATTGCAGGGATGTCAGCTGAGCTTTCACTGAAATCAAATATCTTTTTGAGAACACGTGGTCTGGAAGACTGGATGGGGGCAGGAGGGAGAGGTTGCTGGAAACACTTTGCTCCATTGAGAGATTCCTTCACTTGAAAACAGAAATGAAACACCCTCCATTTGGTTATGTCACTGAAAAGGAGCTCTGCTGTTGATTCAGTTATCTGGATTTTAGTGAAGGACGAAGACAAAGTTACTAAATGGAAGGAGTTCAAGATTGCCAGTGCTTGTAATCGCTTGTTTAGATACTATTAATAGATGACTGCACCCAATTTATAACATCACAGAGTCAGGCCTGCCCAGGGTGACAGATTTGCTTCCTTGGGAAACATTTAGGACATCAGCCACTGGCTGCAGCTGGTAAGGCAAAGAGCAGAGTTAGGAGTAAAGCCTGGTAAAGTTCCACTGGCTACAGGGTTTCCTGATCAGCCAAGTCTTGAACAGGAGGAGCACAGAGTTCATACACAACCACTGCTGAAAACTGGAGATTACAAACGCCACTGTCTTTGAAGGGGGGATCACCTCCAACATTCACAGAGATGCAGGCACTTAGGCAGCACAACAATCATCAGGTTGTTGCAAGTTCCTGGGAGACTGGGTATTCCCAAAGATACCAGGGACATGAAGGAAAGGGGAACATTTAAGTGGAAGATGAGCTGAATGAACTTTGTGGCTCTCCTCTGTTCACTTCTCATTCATATTTCACTATTTGGCTTTTCCAGCAATTACTACATCAGAAATTAGATTAGACAGATAGGAGTCCAAGAGCTTGGGGGATTTGTAACAAAGAATTTGGGTGTCCTGTTGAATTTTAACAAGTTCTCTAGCATTTCTCATCGACATGCATTAGCAGCCAAGGCACAAAGCCTGGGAAAGGAACAGTTGTACCTGTATGCCACAGCAGATACACTTCTGGGAAGAAACGGAGTCATGTAGATAGAATAAATCATATGCCTTTCCTGGATAATTGCCTAACCTCTCTCACCTCCCTTTCCTGCATGCAGATTGAGACTATCTTCTTCTACCTTCTTTCCTTGCATTTGTAGACTTCACTCTCATCACACAAGAAACAGCTTCTGGGTGACTCCTGAGAACCAGGAGCCTGGGCCAGAGGACAACTTATCTTCAAAGACATTCAGAGTGGGGCAAAGCACCTTGTACAGGGCAAGATTCCTATCCTGGGAATTCTGACTCCTGCTTTTATGACAATAAATGCATGTAGATCTGGAGGACTCCAGAAATGTGACTTTCTGAAATAAGGTATACCTTATCTACCACAGGACATATACCCAGGGCCCTTTTAGTCTTTGCCTTCTTCCTTGGAAGCCAACCAGTGATGTCTGCTCAGAACGGGACAGAAGTCACTCACACATGTCAGAAAGTTACTCTGAGGCCTCAGCCACGAGCAGAACTCAGCACTGGTAGGGAGCAGAAGACAACCGCTCTGCAGCAACATAATTCTTATTAAAAAGGAAAACAAGACTCAAAGGCTGGTGGAATAATGGATGACATCTCTGTGCCTGGATGAGATTTTCAAGCAGTTATTTTCTTTGCTGTTTGGTTTGTCACAGTATGACATGACACAGGAATGCACACACACGCACTTCACGAAAGCATTATGGACACAGCGTTTCTTCCTTTTCAGAACTGTTTATGCCCCATCTGGGTCTCTGCACATGTGCCGGCACAGAACAGGGAACAAAATGGGGAATACCACAGATTTAGAAAAAATACAAGTGAGATTCCATTGAAGAAAAAATTCTGCAGGGCTTCCACAACAGTAAAGGACCAAACACTCAGACAACAGCTAGTGTGCTCGATTTGGTATGGTTTGGTATGTCCAGTATTGCCTCTCCTCTGCTTGTCTGGCTGTCATTACCACCCAAAGACCAGATCTGTAATGAGAGGCCTGGACATCCCGTTACACCTCACCTGTTATCCTCATCTTCCTCCCATGATCTCAGAACATCTCCCTTTTATGAACTGACTGTATTGGGCTCATGTGGCAAGGTTTTGGCAGCAAGGGGCTGCAGAGGTGGCCTCTGTGAGAAGACACCAGAAGCTGCCTCCATGTCAGACAGAGTCAGCTCCAGACAGCTCCAAAATGGACCCACCACTGGCCAAAGCTGAACCTGTCAGTGGTGCTGGTGGTGTGTCTGTAATAACACATTCAAGAAAGGGTAAAAAATGCTGTACAGCAGCTGTGAGAGAAGAGTGAGAAAATGCAAGAGAAACAGCCCTGCAGATACCAAGGTCACAGAGGACGGAAAGATGTGCTCCAGGGAAGTTGTCCCCCTGCAGCCCATGGAGGTCCACAGTAGTGCAGATATCCACCTGCAGCCCGTGGAGGATCCCACACTGGAACAGGTAGACGTGCACTGAAGGAACCTGCAACCTGTGGAGAGCCTGTGACAGAGCAGGCTCCTTGTAGGAGCTGCAGCCTGTGGAGAGGAGCCGATGCAGGAGCAGGTTTTCTGGCAGGGACTGTGGCCTGTGGGGGTCCCACACTAGAACAGTCTGTTCCTGAAGGACAGTACTCTGTGGAAAGGATCAGTGCTGGAGCAGTTCTTGAAGGATTGCAGTGTACGGGAAGGACTCATGTTGGAGAAATTAATGAAGGGCTGTATCTCGTGGGACAGACCCCATGCTAGAGCGGCAGAACAGCTCAAGGAGGAAAGAGCAGCAGAGATGAAGTGTTATGAACTGGCCACAAAGCCCCAGCCCCTACCCATCTGCTCTGCCTGGACAGGGAGAAGACAGATGTCATGAGTGAGTTGAGCCTGGGAAGAAGCCACAGTGGGAGGAAGTTGTTTTCAGTTTTGTTTTTATTTCTCAATATCCTACTCTCTTACTAATTTGCAATAAATTAAATTAATGTTCCCCAAGTCAAGTTCTGCTCATGACAGTAACTGCTGAGTGATCTCCCTGTTGTTACCGTAACCCACAAGCTTTTTCATCATATTTTCTCCCTCCTGTCCTGCTGACGAGGGGAAGTGAGAAGGCAACTTGGTGGGCACCTGGTCAACCACCCAAGGTCAACCCACCACAGTGGTAGACAGAAGGACTGACAGCACTGTCCTCGTCACGGTGCTATTCTGCAAGGTGACACACAGGATTGTGACTTCAGAGAGGCAGCAGAGGCTGTGAGGTCACATTTAACCAGCCAATGTCCAAAATCAAACCTCTGAGCCCACTTACACAAGCCATGTATCATCTGAAATTACATCTACCTCTTGAAGACAAACAAATCGCTATAGAACAGAAATACCATGGGTGGCTAGAGCATGAATGGCAAGGGTATATTCTCCCTAAAACTGATAAGGTATATTAAGGTTTTAAAAGAGACCTACCAAACCACTATCTATCCATCATTCTAGAGAGCCAGAGAGATCTAGATCTACTTTGTAGAGCTCAAAGAGCTACACTTTGTTCATTGTGGGCACAAGACAGACAGTGCTGGGAGCAAAGAGAGGCAAAAGGGTGGCCAAAGGCAGGGATGCCCAGCTGTGAACCATGCCTCTCCTCTGCAAGTTGCACAGAACATTTTCTTTAACTGGCTAGGCATGTATGTAGATATTGCCTTCCCCATTTGGGATCAGCAGTATCATAGGTTGCTCAGGTTTACCTGATTTTGGCAGAGCAGGAGGGCATGCACTTCTACTGGATGAAGCTGTGAAGATGCCCCATTTCCTGCACCCTGCAGGCTGGTGCTTCAGCAAGGCCAAGAGCAGCAGAGCACAGGTTTTCTGGGCATGGTGCCTCTCCACAGAGGCAATGGGACTGGAGTCCGCTGGAATCCTGGACTCCAGATTCAACAGCTTCCTATCTGAGCCTGCTAGTGAGGGGCTAATTAATGCTCTCTGGGGGCACACTCCACATGGAAGGGGAAAGTGAGAGACAGGCAGCCAGACAGGCCAACACTCTTGACATCTGAGCCAGTTGGGCTCCGTGGGCAGAGCTTTCTGCCTGCCACCTTCCCCAGCGAGTCTCGCCTGCCCTGCAGCGTCACGCCAGGAGAACCTGAGACAGCAAAGCTCTGGTGTCCGTGCAGTTCCCTTGTTGCAATGCATTGATCGGAGCTCTCTTAAAGAAAGTGGCCTGGATATCTGAGACACCTATTGATTGCTCCATCGGCTCTCTTCCTGCCTTGATCCTCATTCACTCGGCATTGCCTGAATACCCTGTGCTTCTGTGTTAGGGGCAGTCTCCCCAGATCTTAAAAGGCTATATTGACAGCTGTTTGTCCAGCTACAGCCCATGTAGGGAGGAGAAGATGCTTGGTGACCCTCATATGTGCTACCCAAGGGGAGGACCGAAGTCTCTCCTGCAGCATCAAGCCGAGCATTTCAACTGTAAGGTAGAAGCTTGATGTCACGGTTACCTGTTTTTGCCATCTTTGACTACTGGTGCATTCTGCCTGAAGAACAGGCTCATGTCACATACGCAGTGAGCAGGAGGTCATGATGTATGACAACAATAACCAGGAAAATCTTTCCTCTCTCAGTGAGAAGAAATCATGAAGCCTTTAATTAGGTACTAATGGAATATAATATTCTTCTTCAGAGGAAAGACAGTTTCTTTACCTAGAAATGTCCCCACTAAGTTACTAGCTCAAGGACATGAAGGAGAAACTTGTCAAGAGAAGAACTGGTTTCTAGATCTTGCCCTAACCAGAAGACTGTTTTTTCCCCAAACTCCTGGCAATCAATCAGGAGAAAGAATCTGGCTTAGCAACCTTCTGCCATGGATGAACCCGAAGAAGAAGACAGAGATACACTAAGGCAAAGCAGGAAAGGGAACCACTGAAAGGAAAATTATCGTAGCTGAAGTACCAAGACATATCTTGTCCTAATGAGTGCTTGGAGACTGTAGAATAGGCTCTCTGGGGAAACCAAGACACCAGGGAATTTTAAAAAACAGTTGAACTACTAGAAATGTACAGCTGGGAACACTCCTGCCCTGGCAGAGAAAAGGGATGGATGAGCTAATAGGATGACAGATCAAAGATGGAAAAGACCAATGAACCATTTCTAATCCGAAATCCCATGTCAATTCTGCATTTTTGAGCAAGTCAAACAATTATGGATTTCTTCTTTCCAGAAACTCCTGGCTCTGTGGAGACCAAAGACTGTAAAACCATTTTTCTCCCTTTTTGGATTTTGCTTTTAAAGATGTGTATTGATTGAATCCTGTATACTAATACTTTGTGCTTCCACCAGGCTTCACATAAAGTTAACTAATCGGTCTTCACAAACCTTTTGCAAAGCAAAGCAGTATGACCCTTATTTCTCAGCTCAGGAAACTGAGCAAAAGAAAGAGGAAAAAAAGATGCCTGCCCAACATCACTTGACCACTCTGTGTTAGGACACAGGAGTCCTATTTGCAGACTGCTAGTGTAGTCTCCTCTGCTCCTCTTGATATTGTCATGTGTTCTTGCATCCCATTAATATCAATAAATTCATATATAAATCTCTATATACAGTATCACAGCATATTCCACAGCTCTAAATATAACGGGAAGGATCACAGATACACTAACATCAATAACAAACCACCCTTCCCCAGTGGCTTTAATGATGCCAAATCAATCCCTATATGAATAGCTAAATAGACTTCAGCACAAACGCAGCCTTAGAGTCTAATTTCAGTTTGCCACAAGCAGTATCGTACAGGGTTCAGGAGTTCAGGCACAACATGGTGTAAGTGAACCTACATTGCTTTCTAGCCTAACTCTGGTCTGGAAAGAGTTAACTGTTTTCACTCAACTTGGAGGCTAAGCCACAAAACCCTGTTCTGGACTGTGTTGAACTCCCAGAATTGGAAGCAGAGGATGCCCTGGCCACACAGTCAGACACGCCAGAGCAGGCTCCTGTGACTTTACTCCCGCAGGTGCCAGCTCCGAGAGGTTCAGCTGCCTGGATGCAGAGCAGCAGGAACAGGGGCAGCCGGTGAGCCCAGCCCCATGCTGCTCCTCTGCAGAGGGACTGCAGCCACATCAGGCTCTTAAGGTTGTTTCACGGGATTCACACAAGCATGCTAGAACGCATTATCAATCTGTGCTTCCACTAAAGCTGGTGTCACTAGTGTGGATTGGCACATGGGTAAGGGGATATATGCCCTTCCCAAACTACCACATGAAGAACAGCAGCTTTCCAGTGGTCCCTTTCTAACTCCAAGAGTAGGTGCCACCCACCCAGCAGTGGATCAGGATCCTCAGAGACTACAGCCTATACGCCTATGTCAGGGAGGTCCAGACTACACAAGTCTGCCTCTCTTCCTTGTGGTAACTGATGTGCTCTAGCAGAAGGACACTCAACCACAGAAACTACAGATCCATTGAAGAACAGAATGGGGTTTAACATCTAATCTACATAATTAACAACACTGGCTGACATCAACTTGCCCCTCAAAAAATGAGAGACCCTTAGTGCAAAGGAAGACACACTTGAGTGACATGGTACAATTCATCACCAGCTGCTATGATGATGTGACTTGGAAGCAAGCTGAGCGCTGGCATCTTGGGTCAAGCATACAGGACTTGCGCAGACCACCGCCAGCTGCTGTTCCTTGTGGCTAAACTGAGAGGACCATGTCTGCCAGGCACAGCAATGCAGAGAGTTACATGCAATGCTTCTCCTTCCTTCCCCCTCCTCCCCTCCCTGCCTCTCCCAGAGGGACCCAAGGGAAACAAAGCTTTAAAGTCAATCCATAAGAATGTGTTTAATTGCCACTGAATTCCCTGTGGTTCACCTTGAATGGACAAGGGTTGGAGAGGGAGTGAGGGGAGGAAAAGCAGCACATGTGAGAAGCTGAACACTGCTCATAGAGTGCTGAACAGATCAATAGGCTGAGCACAACACAGGTTGAGCATGCAGGGCAGGGGACCCACAAACCAGACGAACCTGTGCTACCCACCATCTTCAGAAAGTCTCCTGAGTGGAGACTGTGCTACAGCTCTGCATTAACTCCATCCTCCCCCTACAAAACCCAGCCAGCTCAGTCATGATCACACAAGAGCTTCTCCTCCCCAACACTGCAGAATGACCTGGAGGACAAGAAGAGCAACACCCTCCAGCCTGGGGTTCCTTTGGGAAAGGAAACAGTCTGGCAAAGCCAGTTTTTAGTTATTTGTCAAATTTGCAAGTGCTAGAAGTAATAACCTAGCATGAGGGTGTTGACTCGAACCACCCTTCTCTCTGAACTGCCCTCTTGGTCACTGCCCATTCTGACTCTTTTCCAAAGTCTGTAAAAATATACCTTCGGAAAGTCAGGGAGGGCAAGCATGTAGTTAGCCTAGGAGATTCTTTGTCTTACCTTCTTTTAGCATCCCCACTTTGAGGCATTTCATGAAGCGACAGGCCTGACAGGACTTGCGCCTCCGTTTCGTGATCTCACATTCATTGGTGGCCGGGCAGCTGTATTCAATATTCCCTGCAATCAAACACAGAGATGGTCACCCAGGAACCACATTCTCCCCACTGATCCAGGGACAAGCTCTAGTGCCCAGGTATTCCCACCACCATCAGTCTGTATATGCTGTATGTTTGCTCACTCATTTACACACATACATACTCTGAGACCACAACTGGCTGATGATGGCTCTTAGAGAGCCTGAACTACTTATTAGAACACATTTCAGAAGGAAAAAAAAAAAAGCAATACTGTTCTAAATATTGAGAGAAACCTGGGCAGCCAAGGGGCTGAACGCAATGCTGGGCTTTCAGGTACTATGTGCCCTCCAGGGACGTCATCATCCTTTGTGCTGCATCCCTTATAACCTGGCCTGTTCCCTGAAGTCCAGGGCTGAGAATGGGAGCAGTTTCAGACATTAGCAGCATTCCCCTTGCTGCCAGTCTTGCCACACATCTGTGGGATGGATGTCACCTGTCCTTTCTTGCCTTGCTTGGGGGACCAGGGAGCTCACTGATGGTGTTTCCTCCTTTCCTTCCTCCTGCCAGCTGGGATACTGGATTGAGAAAGATGGATAAGATGTCCTGTAAAATGAACACAGGTTCTCTATGCAAATCCTTCCAGTTCTACTTTATTAGTCCTTGTGCACCTGCCTCTCATCCCTCTGCACAGAGCATCAGCATTTCTTTCGCCATTCCCTTTCATTTATGATGGCCTCACAACACCACCTCTGAAACAAAACAGGGAAAGAAGTATCCCAAATTTATTTCAGGTCACCCTGTATTTTATCATAAGCCAAGAATGTAACTGAAACATGGATGCGAGGGTCTGATATGAAGATCTAAGTGAAATTATGCTGGATCACAGTGTAATGCAACAATTATTTAATCCTAGAAGACAACAAACAGAAATGGCTGTCTCCATCCTGCCATTCACTTCAGAGGTGATGTTTCTGAAGAGGGCTATTCAATGTTTGCTGCGGAGAAGGACTGGAAATCTAAGCTTGACAGTGATGCATTGACAATGACAATACATTTAAGGCAATCTAGCTACTGGGTAAATCAGCCAGCTCTGAAAAGGATTTTTAAGCTCTATAGTCAGTTAAGATGAATGAAAAAGTTGGTTTAGTGGTTTAGAGCAGGAAATTGAGATTCAAGAGCTCAATCAGAACTGTAAGGAGGAGTGTAGGTAAGCGCCGAGAGAACACACAGTATGGATTTCATATACTACCAGAGTAAGAAGTAGCACTTACAGTTTAGTGGCACTAGGTCAGGACTTAATTTTTGTTCCTACTTCTGTAATGGATTTCTGTGTTCTTGTGCAAGATCCTTCCTCTAAATAAAGACCAACAATCTGATACATACCAGTCTCTGGGAGTGCTGATTAGACCTTGGGGCTAACTAAGCAGTTGGAAAGCCCATTCATTGGGAATCTGAGTGGAAAGACAGAACACAGATTCAAAAGGAAGAAAGCACCATTTTATTTATTCCACTATACTTAGCCCATGCTGGGTGAAGCCCTGGGAGCACACAACCCCCAAAGCCCAAAGGTCATCTGCCTGCTAGTTGTAAAAATTTACCTCTTGTTTCGTCACAAGACTCACAACTTGTCCCTAAGCTCCAGCCTAGCCACTCCATTCCTCACCATTGCTCATCTGCCCCTAAAATGCAGTTTGTCTGCAGGAGCAGAGTGTGCTGCACAAGTTCAGACTGTATTTTGTCATTGTGCAGCACCTGAATTTCAATAGCCAGCAATGTATCAAGGTTCTCAGAGAGCTGGAAATTGAGATTCAGGCTTGATCTCAAGGTAGTAAACAAATTCTGGCTCTAGACACGGGGCTCCAGCATATTACAGACCCATGAGCACAGAGGCCCTGACCTCATGATCAGATACTTGCTGTACCCCACACAGGAAGGAACAGAGCAGGAACAAACCTGGGATAAAACTCAAACAGAGTCTCACTTTGAAAGGTTTTGCCTTAGTGTCAATGCCCACCTTTCTCACCAAAGCCAGGACCAGAGTTCTGGAGAGATGTAAGATTTCATGTTTCGTGGTCCCAAGGCCAAAAATTTGCACCCTTACACAGAAACAGTCCACCAAGCCCACTGAGCCCTTATAGCAACCGGAGGCAGTGATAACCCTCATCTGGCAGCTCAAGGTCTCTCTAAACTCTGTCAAGCAGATCCCCCAGCTTCCCCATGCCTGCAGTCCATGGACCCCTTGACAAGAAGAAGTATTGGAAATGGGCACTGGGCAAGCACCTTTTCCTGGATGGCAAAGCAGTGGCCACCATGTAGTGCAGCGGCTGTGTGGTTTGTTGGTAAGCAGAAATGAAAAAACACACTCAGAACTGGTGGAACGTCCTGGTTCAGTGGGCTTATTGCCTTCACACTGAATACATGCTCAAGTGTCCCTGCCACACACTGAGCCCAGCCTAAAGGAAAAGTGCACCAGCAGCTGTATCGTACTGCCCACCTCTACAGGTGACAATACTAGAGGTAAGCCCCACTGCACCCTCTTCATATGAGACAATGCTGCCAAAGTAAATGGTGTTTAAATCAGGTCCCAAAACATGCCCTGTGCTGCAGGGATTGAGAGCTACAGCTGGGGGCAATACCAGCCATTATTGCAGGAAACAGGGACATCACCAGGGAAGGCACAATCACCATTACCCAAGCAAAAACTATCATTTCCAAAACTTTAACAAAGTTCTCTGATTTTTTTTTTTTTTTTTTTGTGTGTGTGTCTCAATTTCTTTTATGGGTCCTGGGGCTGGCTGCCAGCATAGTGAGCTGCTCACAGCTCCCTGTAATTTCTCTAAGTGCCCTGTGATAGAGTGATGAGATTAACTCATCAGAATTCCAGCAGCCTCCCAGTGGCTGGCGGTCACACCACCAGCCTGGCTGCTGGCGTGGGGGGCTCAGAGGGAGCTTCCCCGTCACTGCAGCGGCTGGGGTTGCTGCAAGGCCCTGCAGAAGAGTGTCAGCACACAAGGGTGCATCTGGACGAGTCTATATGCAACTATAAAATTTGAGCCAAGCCTCTGTGTGTTGTGAAATGTAGATTACGTGACTCAGAAGGAAAGGGCATAAAATGGGATAATCTAATTGACAAGGCCTCACTTTGAACTGTTGCTAGTTACAAAAGATTTCCTTGACTTAGACTATATTTACATTCAATCTGAAAAAATTGCTAGGACCTCACTGATGCCATGGCACAAGATTTACCTAAAAAATGGCTTCAGAAAATCAAGTGGTGGGTGACCAGCTCAGAGTTTGGATTTGTTCTAAGCCATCATATATGGCCTTGGAGGGCAAATCACTTCCTCTCTATGTCCTGTTCGCTTGTCTGCAAATTGAAACAAGCACCAAATCTACCTTCTGGGGACATCATGAGTCTTGATTCATTAAGGTCTAACTGCACTTTAAAGCCTTTATATGGGAGATGCTTAGAAACAGCCAAGGACTATTAAGGTGATAGATCATGTTTTTTATGCTGGAGAACTGCAAAATTACCCTATTTTCTGTAAAATTAGATCTTTGACGGTTAAACAGTTTGGAACAGTATTTCCAGTGCACACAACAAGAACACCTGAAAACTGCACACCAGAGCTTGGTCATTCAAGAGACCCCATAGTCACCATACCTCTCTGGAAGGCGGGGACTGGGAAGAGGGGAATGTCTTCCTGAGCTTGGGGAGCACAGTAGTGTCCAACCCAGCTCCTGCTTAAGTTTTTTACAGGCCTCCTCAGCAGATTTGAGCTCAGAATAAGTGCAGCACTGACAGCACAACCTGCTTCCTGATGACTGATCCTTTCTACAAAGAAACTCAGAAAACATTAGGTAGAAATAGGGAAGAAAGTCCTTAAAGCTAAAACATTTTCAGCTTCTGATTTCTGAGGAAAACCCCTCATCTCTCATATTTTTCTGGTTTCTTCTTCATTGCTTTTCACCATTCTTTCCCTCTCCTCTCCCTTCCTTGCATACTCTGTCCTGCTCTGCACTGCTGCACACAGACGTCTCATCTCTTTGGGTGACTCACACAGAAGACCAGATGACTGCAGCATCTCCTGAGTTTCAGGGAAAAACCCAGATTCTGACATATCTGCTGTTAATTTCCAAATTCCATTCATTCAAGGTATGCCTTTCACCCTAGTGATCTGACACAGCATGCTGCAGCTGTGATCAAAGGTGTGGTGCCACTCTCTGCTGGTCCCCTGGGGCTAGAGGGCTGAGAGCAGGAATTCCCAGGGAAATCTATCTTACAGGCACCTCAACTCATGCATTTATTTCTTTTTATCCCAATTTTTTATAACAATTCTTACACTGCCCCCTTGTTTTGTTGTTGTTATTGGTTGGTTGTGGGTTTTTTGTTTTGTTCTTTGTTTTACAAGAACTGCTTGCAAAATGCCAAAGCTTTAGGAAGGTCCTATCAGGCAGTCAGTATAATGCCTCCATGGTACAGCTATTCTGCATGACTGGGACAGTCTGCAGGAGAAAGCAACCTGACTTTTCAATAAGCCATTAGCTCTGATGACACTTTAATTTCAGTATCCACAAGATTTTGTCCAGAACCCTTTTTATCTCTGATTCCAAAGGTAAAAAGATCATTTTGGTGTCTCAGTGTAACGGGACCTGAAAATTGTAGAAAGGCCCTTAGTGAGTGCAGTGCCAGACCAGAAGTTCCCCTGCCCTCAGCCGGCATCAGTCTGACCTCCTGCATCAGGATGGGGAACACTGATAATACGCATGGAGAGGATTCTCTGTTATTTTCTGCTTAAATTAGCCCTTCTAAGTGAGGCATCACAGCCCGAGTCCTGGCGTAAGGAGAGGTACTTTGCAAAAATCAGATGAAAATCTCTCCAAGGATCTGCATGAGGTAAGAGGGGTTAATTTTTAAGCCACAGTTTTCAAAGAAAGAGATTAAAATACTGGACCTGTAAATCTGTATTTAGGCACTTGAATAAGTGACCTGATTTTCAGCAGGGCTGTCCTGTGCTTCCAGGGACATGACCCTGATCTAGGTGCCTGAGTATATACAAGCATCAGTAGAGGCTCCTATTTTTGGAAACAAATAAACAAAAACCACAAAAAAACCAACTAACCCCCAAAACCCACTAAAAAAACCCAAACCAACCCAACAACACAAGCAAAAAACTCCATCAAAAGCAAAACTTAAAAGCTCACCACCCTAGCACATGTGCTTATCATTTGCAGGAAAACGAGACACTGGAAAAGCAGGTGAGATAAACTCTAGTGTTTGGATTAACCAAAATTTTACTTAATGCAGTTTACACATTAAGAAAAGCAGAAATGTGAGGATCAAGGCTTCAGGATTCTTGAGTCTATGAGAGGAAAAGCACATAGCTGTATGTTAACACCAGCACTGTTGACCTCCTCCGGGTGGCACTCCTGCTCCCTGAGAGAGGACATGGACATTGCACACAATGTCACATCAGCCTCCTGCTCGCACAACACACTGGAGACGGGCCCTGGGGCTACCTACTGGCAGCAAGTTTGTCTGTAGGGTTTCTGACACAGAAATACTTCACAGAAGTTCCACAGAAAAGATCTTTCCACACAGTTCTCTGTACAGACGCACGGAGGCTAAAAGAAAACACAAGACTAATAGAGCTGAGATGCACCAGAGATGGTTTTCTGAATCCAAGTGCTGGAGCTGTGGATAGCAAAGAGTGTACAGGCACTAGATCCGGGGAACATTGCACCTTCCCTGGCTATTCTTCAAAAGTTTTTGGAAAGGTCAGAACATCCCAGTTTTTGGCTCTGAATTCCCACCTGTGAAGCAGTGGGCCCATTTCTGAGAAGGTCAGAAGGACAGAACAGTGCCTGGCTGCCATGGCTGCTACTGTAGGGCCATAAAACCTCCTTTCTGCATCTCACAGGCCCTTTGCTGATCCCGTGGATAGCAGTGCTCTTCTGCTCAGGAAAATGAGCAAACTCTCTGAACTGCTTCTCCGGACTTCCTAGGAGCTACTCTCACCGTCATGACAACCAGGAAGCTCTGGAAGACTATAGATTTTTTTGCAAGCCTGTTACAAATCCCTACAAGTTTCCTGAGCTGCATTATCCACATTTTAAGCCCCTTATCGGTGTAAGGGCATCCCAGCACAGCAGTTGTATTGCTACATTCACTGAGTTTGAAGCTTGCAAGACTCAAGCAGGGAATCCACAGTGCAGGCAATTTGCCTGATCCATAACCTGCCTAGTCAGAAGATGACAGTAAATGTGTCTCCTCTCTCCAGCTCTCCAATAACCAGTTTTCCCCAATGTTGCTCCTGGCAAGTCTTCTTGTAACACCTTACGAGTTCCAAGCACACGATGAGATGATTCACAAGGATCAGAAAGGGAAATCTTCAGTCAGATTTATTTTGCTGAGCTTTAAGCTTTTACTTTTTATTAATGGGTCATTTTAGAAATAGCCTTAATTTTCACTACTTGAAGATGAAAAATAGATGAAGGGTAGTCATAGTCATGAATATGTTGAATAATAAAAGGCTCATATGGTTACACAGTACTATTATTAGTTAATATTCAGAGTAGGCAAAACTACCCACCAGTTGTAACGACTGATGAATGAAATATAATGACAATATATCTGACTGATATGTAATGCTCTATCTACTGAACAAACTATTAAAAGAATGAATAGAGTAGAATTAGATTAAGAATTTGTATCCCATAAGAAATCCAGTATTTGCCTTTGTCCTAAATTTGGATGAAAGGATTAGTTAGGATTTCCATAGACTAAAAATTCTAAAAGTTTTAGTTCAGAAACATCCAAAACACTTTACCTTTCATGTAACTGACCCATTCCATTACATTCAACTAATATGAAATCCTTGGTTTCAAATCAGATCTCTCTTAAACACTGATAGCAGCACACTTCGACATGCCCAAAACTCAGATTCTCTCCTACCTTTGCTAGATTGCACCTTCCACAATATTCACAAAATCAGGTGATGCCCATGGCACATGTTTTTATGAAGGACACTTGCATCATGGAGGTAAATGCAGACTGCCACCAGAATATAATGGGAACCCAAAGCACAGTTACCACAAGGCAATACAACAATAGAGAAATAGGATTAAAATTTTGTCAGCCAGCCTAGCTGACTGAAAATGCTTCAAGTCAGTTCAAAACTTCTGACTCTGCCTCAAAGTACGGGAAGTCCAGCCCTGGGATTCAAAACAGCACATTCAGAGAGAAAAGTCTGTAGCCCAGTGGTGTGTGCTGTCATTTCATCTCAGGTTTCCACCTTTCCATCTCAAGCATTGCCAGTGCTGCAAAGTGGAAATGACACACAGGTTTCCAGGCCTTGATCCTTCTCTTAGGCCATGTAACACAATATGAGAGAGGTCACAGGTGTGACCTCCCCCATAATCTGTGGGACAGGTTAGGATGTGTTGTGTGTATCTGGCTTAGTTCAGCAAAACCAACCACTCCAGTTCAGCCTAAAATGAATCAATGGTTTGGATTTTCCTGACTTCTTTTTTCCTCCTATCATCAAATTTTTCCCTGGGAAAATCTGACCTGGCAAAAATTCTGATTTCCTCTGAAAAAATCCTACTGATAGAAAACTCCCAAATAGCTATAGTAGTGACCTCAGAGATAACCAGCCATGTCCATGCTGGCTTTCAGTTTATCTTCTCCCCATCACTTGAAAAGCAACAGCTCTCATGCTGTCCAGGACAGCCTGGCCTCACCTGGCTAAGGGGGAAAGTGACTTGCGGAGCTGCCAGGCTCAAAGAAGATTCACAGCTTGGATGCCTGTTCTTCTTACTGCTGTGGCAGCAGCAGGTGGAGTGGAGAAGCTATTACAAGATCTTCCTACCCTAAGACATGCAGGTTTTACATGAGTTAATGCAGTTACAAAAACAATAGGCAGACAGGGGTCATTTGTAGCAGGAGAGGGAGGCAGTTGGAGAGGGAACTTAGCATGAAGCTCTGCTTCATAATCGGGGGTATCTAGAAAGGGCTGCAGGAATGTAATCATCCAGGACAGATTTAGAGCCATTTTATAGCAGCATGCACACCTATTACTTAATAAAGTCACCAAAGGTAGGGCCACCAGATTAAGTACTCTCATAACAGTCCCTATTTTTTTGTCTTTCAATACCCAAGCAGAGAGAAGTGAAGTGGCTGATGCAAGACCACAAAAATCTGATGATGAATTTACCTACTGCATCTCCCTAGTACCTGGAAAATCCTGGGGTCATAGCTCCATCTTTGTGAGTAAAGCATTGAGACAACACCATTCCCAGGTACCAGAATCATGGCAAGTCTTTTGATACTAGCAGGGAATGTGATTGTATAACATACACATCTGCATGCTTTCTGCACACTTTTTATCCATGTTAGGCAGCCTGGATGAATGTTTTCCCACTTATTGAGTTATATACTTAACGCATCTACTGTATGTAACAGAGTTGCAGTATGAACGCCTTTTGGAAATGCTTTTGCCACTCACTGTCTCTTTTGCATGATCTTTAGACTCTTTTCCCCTGCAATACCCAGGGCTGTGCTTGGGTATCCCACGCACCCAGCAGAGCCTTGGGAACGATGCATTTTCTTGACTCAACCAAACTCCACAGCCCTATTTGCTGCCCACTCCCTTGGGTTCAGCCTTCAGCTCCATAGCTAAAATTGCTCACCCCTGGGTGGAGCACTCTCAACTCTCCTGCTCTTGGGAATAAAAGCATTTTGGTACCTCAGTTGCCAGTGCAAGCTGATGACAGGGTGAGAGACATCTCCGCTTACTCTTTTCCCCCATCTGTTACATGTTAACAAGCAATCAATTAGGGAACCACAGGGAGAATATGGCTGGTTCTGGGCAGAGGGGGTTGGAAAGAAGCGCTCTCCTTTCTTGGGATTAAGTGAGCTGACACATCACTCAGGCTGATGCAGGCCATAGTTACTGCTGTCCTGCATCATTTTCGTTTTATTTTCTCCAAAAATGCTGTAAAAGTTCTTAGGTTTTTTTCTCTCTTTTCACATTAGGCCTCTCTTCTGCTCTGCCAGAGAGATGCTCCAGTATCACTCCCATGAGGGGTTAGTTTTTCAGTCTCTTCCTGTCTAAGGAGCCCCTACAGCTCTGCTTCAGATTACTACCCTGTCCCTCCTTTAACACCTGAATGTGATAAAAAGAAACACTGGGAGTGGGTCCAAGTGCTGGAGCAGGGACAGAGTCAGTGCTGACAGTCAAAAGTCCAAGTAAAAGTTCACATTCAATCACAGGAGATTCAGCAACGGCAAATCACAGAAACCCTGCCAGGGAACAGGCCAGTGCTCTAGAGATGGTCACGCTTTCCACATAGCATAATAAAAGAGGAAGAGTCAGTGGGGCAATACAGAGTGACTACTTCCACAGGTGGATAATGTTAAGGACAGACAACTAGAATCTACAAAATTAAGCCAGAAATAGTGAACTCTGCAGAAAACACAGACTGAACTGCACCCTGTACTGCTCTATCCGCTCCAGAGTTGAAACATCCTCAGTGACAGAGTGTAATCAGGCCCATTCAATGAACAAAACCAAAATGAGTGCTCCCCCTACATGTGCATTTTTTTTATTTCATGGGAGACAAGGAAGTACTGGTGTGGTGGATTGACCCCGACCAGCAGTCAAGTACACACATAGCTGCTTGCTGGCTAGACACACATGACTGGGTAAATGCAATGAGCTTTTCACTGGAAGGTGAACGATCCTGTCTTTTTTCCAGTTAGAGAGCACAGCAAATAAAGGGAGTATCTGTACGTCCAGGCATGTTGCTCACATGGGGTCTGATTGTGTAAGTATATCCAAGCGTCCACGGTTATTGGAGTTCAGCTGCATGCACTCCTGCTTTTGGCTGCACTGCTGTACCTGTATGTGTGCATGTGCAGTGTACCTCTGGCAGTCAGGACACAACTGCACACATCATACGTGAACTGTACATGCAGGAGCAATGCACTGCAATTCATCTACACATACATCCACTGAAGTTTTCAAATCACCTGAGGAATTCTTATCCTCAGTAAGATTGACAAAAACTGTGTATTTCTACCTCCTTCAGTGCCTAATTTTTTTATCATCAAAGAAGTTACATCTTAATGAAAAGGGCTGGTGGAGCTGGAAAAGGAGGAACACAGGACTGACTGTCATCCAAGTGCCCTGTCGAGCCTTGTGGTGAGGTCTATATGGAGTCCATGGCCACAAATTAAGACTGGTAGGACAAAGTAAGAACCTCTACCACTTCTGTAATGCTGGAGCTTTCATCTCAAGGTGCAGACATCTTTAAAGAGTTGACTTCTCTAGACAGGGGCATCCACTCATCAAATGGGCCTTAAAACCACCTTTAAAACGTAAAGCATTTCCTTTCCAGGCTTCACGACACCAGCAGCCACATTATCAGGGTATCAGTGCCACTTGCAGAGGCAGGAAGATTCGCTAGGCCAGATGCCCAGATCTGTTAGCCAGCCAGGCTAGGGACTTGGCAAAGGTTCCTGCTGCCACGGAGCCTAACTTCATGTTCAGGTTGATTTGGAAGGACCAGAGTTGGGCAGGAGGAGAGAGGTGGCATACAAAAGAATGGAGGGTTAGGTGCATTACACCACCCTCCCTTGCCCCCTTTTACATAACATGGCAACACCGCTGTCTCAGTAATGTCTAGGGCTGTCTCCCTTTTTTTGCTATGGAGTGACTATCTCAGTTTCCCTCCCTTCCCACCATACCTTGAATAGTCCTCTTGAAGAAGGCTTTGCACGCCTCACAGGAAGCCACGCCGTAGTGGTACCCAGAAGCAATGTCCCCGCACACCAGGCACAGCCGCTTGGGGATTGCATTGAGCATGTACTCGCACTTGGTGGGCGAATCCTCCATGATGGCGCTGGCGCAGTCTTCGTAACGCTTACGGCAGGACCCGTTGCCAATCCCCGTGCCATTGAACATGGGTGGTGAGTCTAGGCCATTGGGGTGGCCACCCATGGCGATGCCATAGCCACCGCTAGCGTCGGAGGAGCCACTCGGGCTGTGGTGGCTGATGGCATCGATGCCAGAAGATGGGCTGGAGGGCTCGGTCTTGATGAAGGACCCACAGCTGGAGGAGAGGTGCCGCTCCTCCGTGGCCATTCTGCCGAGCAGCCTGCAGGGAGAGAGCAAAGGCACTCAGCGGCCTCCTGGCCAAATCCGGCTCCAGGTTGGTCAAATGACAGCCCTCCTTTTCCCACCTCAGTCTAACTCCAGTTGGCTTAGGCAGTTCAAACCCCACTCCCCACCCAGGTACTTCTCCTTCAGGAATACCAGTACAACTCACTAAGAACAGCCTGCCTACTCCCTACAAACTCACGCTAGAATAAAGGCTATTTGTGTAGATGACAATTTTGGGCTTTTCAAAGGCTGCAGTGCTGGGAGGGGGCATCAGTGCTGATAAGGCACAATCTACCTAGAGCACAATCTAACCCTGGGACAGCAGAAGAAATGAGTCTGTCTGTGGCAGACCAGGTAAAAAAGATGTTTGGTTAGTTCAGGATGTGCTTCCCTGGTTCTAACTAAAAAGTTCACTAGCAGACCCTGCAGGAAGGGCTTGCCCAGATTGGATTTTCATTTGTAATACAGAAGTCTTTGATTAATTTTCATTTGATTTATTTTCATGCATCCCCACTTCACTATCACCACAAAAAGGGGAGCTTAGAAACTGAAGGGAAATAATCTGATCAAAAGTTTCCTCCAGCTTATCTTAGTCTTTCTTCAATTTACTACTATAAGACTTTTGCACGGTGATATTTCTCTCAAATTCCCACTTCTTAGAGAGAGGTTTATGCTCTTAAGTATACGGAAAGGACTGCTTCTTTTCCAAATTTGCAAGCTCTTCTTATTTGTTGTAGTTACAGACAGTCTTACTCCTATATAAATGTTCAGTCTTTTTTTTAGAGCACTGCTAATTTTTATTATATCTTATGGCAATGAGTTCCAGGGATTACTTGTGTACTGTATGAACAAACAAAAAACCTCACTTCTGTTTGCCCATACTGTAAATGCAGCCTTTCAGGCTCCCTGAACATGTCCTGACTCTTCTTCTCAAGAAACGTGCTTTCGCCATGTTCTCCTCATTCAGCTCATTATCTACATAATTGTTCGTCACGCAGAAGTTTTTGCAGACCTCTTATCTGCTTCATCATCCATCTCTGAACTTCCTCTAGTCTTGCTATTTCTGTTCAGTCTAGAACAGAGCTCAATGAGCCAGCTCCTCAGTAGCATGAAACTGGCACAGCTCCACCATTTCTCCAGCTGAAGGTCTGGACACTAGTCAAGACAAAGGCACGTCATCAATTACTTACTGACGTTATCATATTTTCAATGTTATTTTCAGCCTATCTACTATATAACTCCTTACACTGTTTGCTTTTTTCTCTTTAATTTAAAATCTAAATTGTTACAATTTCTTCAACAGAGAATATCAGCAAGTTACTTACTGCAATCCTCAGATCTTTTCCTGAGTTGCTATAGTTAATTTAGAATCCATTAAGGTCTATGAAAAATCAAATTAATGCCTTCTGGTGTGCAATGTTTTGCAATAGTCAACAGTGCTGTCCATGCACCCAGCTTTATTAGCAAACTTTGGAGTTCTTCAGTCTTCTTTGATAATTTGATGTTATGCATAGACTCTCATTGTTCATCCACTTGCCAGATCGTTAACACATGGATGAAACACCACAACACTGATCTTTGTGGGTGATTTGTGTTAACGTTTATCAGGCTGAAAACTGACTTCTCTTTCTTTTCTGCATAGGATATGTCTAGCCTTTTCTGTCTCAGACACTTTTTAATTGATAATAGTATTAACCTGACAGGTTAAATTTTCCCTTCAGCCAGATAATTTGTCAAAGGCTCTTAAGAAAACCTAAATATATGCATTTTCCGGATGATATGTCCAAAGAATTCTGACAGACTGGGGATGCTTGACTACTTGGAAGTTTTGCTGGTTTAAAGTTACCATACCATGGTCATGTGGGTAATTTCTATTTCTATTTCAGTTTCAGCCTATTTACCTGGTATTTGTGGCAACTCCTTCTGCCAAACAGTCAAACCTGTCAGGGGACAGGACAAAACATTCTGTGATACCACAAGGCTGGAGTGCACATGTATATATATCACATCTGTGTGTTTGTTAATATGAATGTCCATGTTTGTGATGCAGCAACTTCACAGTATTGCATCCTTATGGTCTCATTTGACCAGAGTACCTCCTAATTTTCCCTTCTCTGTTTCATCCTCAATGTTTGACCTCATCTGCTATCTCTGGGATCGATCTGCCAAGTTTGTTATTTGGCAAGACTGTTGACCTTGAGAGTATGGGCAGGCATCTCACGTTCCTCGGCTGCTTTGCCTGGTGTTACCTGAGAGGAATCCAGAGTTTGGTCCCTCTCAGAGACAGCATGATGAGTTGATGAATGCTCATGCTTTGCCCAGGGGGTCACAGTGGACTAGAGGCCATGGAGCTGTTACAGGAAGAATTGCTGCAGGTGCATTCATCTTTCATCCCACAGGGCACCTAGACAGTTTGTAGATCTCCTGGTGTAGTGCCAGCTGCCTGTGTGGAGGAAGATGAAGCTTTGCTAGCTGAGACCAGATCTCAGCATCTCACAGCAAAGCTGGAAGTTGCTGTCCTGGCCAGACTCTGGAACCTTTCCGTACCTGAGAAGTGTTTGTAGTAAGAATTTGAAGATCATTTGGCAAAACAACATGAGATTAGGGTCAAAATGGAAAGCAAAGCCACCAAAAACACTGTTCTGCACTGAGGAACTACACAGTAAAAGGAGTTAGAGTTGTAATGTTAGGGGCAGACAGAGGACAACACTATGAAAAGGCATGACAAGGAGGTGACCTGTACTGTCAGATTTAGTCAGTGGAATTCAAATGCCAGCTTCTGTCTCTTAAAAGCCCCAAATTCACAGAGGACCTCAAGAGGACCCACTGAGGGACTTCCCTCCACTGAAAAAAATTTTAAAAAGAGGGGAGATAGTCTTCTCCTAGGACCAACTTACTTCTCAACTCACAACCTGAATTAAGGAGCCTTCATCCCTGAGGCAGGCAAACAGTGACTAATGGCGAATTAAGGATGGAAACAAACCCCTACATCCCTACAGCTGAGGATGCTCCTGTTCCGTTCCGGGAGACAGTAATACATCGTGAGCTCTGGTTAGGTGCGAACATAGGCTTTAGAGGCAAAAGTCCTTAACGTCAAGAAAGATCAAAGATCATAGCTCAGGTGACTACAGCCATTCCAGAACCTGTGTTTTTCTTTTCTGGTCTCTGAACAACTTGCGTGGTTGATTATTGCTGGGCAGCACACACTGAGTTAAGCCTCACTAGCGCTGGCTTTCTGCAGGTCTCATGGAGATCCCATGGTGACTTTTAAGCAGACTCAGAGTGTCCCCTGGCAATGAAATACAACAACTTGAACTTCAAGAAGAATAGCTAAATGTTTTTTGCAAAGAGTTGAAAGTGATGAACAGCCATTTTGCTCAGCTCTAGTTACCTTAATAGGAATGTAAAAGGAGAGAGACTTGATCCAACTCTCCTCCGTGCTGGCACAGGAAACTCCGTTACTATTTCTGTGCCCAAGTAACAGGCTTAGAGGTTCTAAACATTTCGTTCTTTTCACCTTTCCTCATCATAGGTCATTCTCTCTAATCCCTTTAGCATCTTTGTGGCCCTTCTCTGGACTTGTTCCAACTTGCCTGGGTCTCTCTCGTAGCAAGGTTTCCCAAATTGCACAGAGTGATACCACAGCACTACAGGAGAGAGTCACTCTGAAAAAGCACACAGCCGGGCAAGCATATGGACCAACGGAGCAGTAGTTTTACCAGACATCAGGCTGCACATCAGCTCATATATTTGATAGCTACTGTCTCACTGGGATCTCTCTGAACATAAGCTGCCTTTGCCACCATGCTCCGCACAGCATGAAATTTGGAGGTTCTCCTTGTTCCAAAGTAGATTCAATATCATCTTTAAACCACAAGCTGCTAATTGCCACATGTTTTACCAAAGGTTTTACCAAAGGTTGTTAATAATGCTTATTTTTTCAGCCTGGCTGCTCTTTTCTTCTACTCCTTTTTTTTTTTTTTTTTTTTTTTTTTTTTTTTTTTACTAGTATCTTTCAGTTGTGTCAGCTGTAAATGTGTGAACTGTTCCTTTCACATTTTGCTCCAAGTCACTAACAAATGTTTAAAACCAAAACACTGCCCTGTTGGACACCACCTCTGAAGAAGGATAAAGACTGTCTCTAACCCTCTGTTTACACTCTGTCAGCTAATCCATGATTCATTTCACAGGATTTGTATCAAAACCAATTTGATCTAATTTCCCTAATAAGATCTTGCACAGCTTTGTGTCAAAAGCCCATGCATCGTCCAGAGACAGTCTATCCACTACACTCCTTTTTCCCCACTAATTACCTAATTGTATCAAGAAAGGTTATTGTCTGCTGTACTACTGTTTCATAAACCCACTACTGTTTATCACTAGCAATGTTGTTAGCCTTTACATGCCTATAACTGCCCTCAAACAAGCGTGCCCCAATCTCAGTGATTCTGGATGTAAATATGCAGGTTTAGACCAAGCTGAGATTGCACTTCAGGTTTTTGTCCATCAGTGTTATCTCCCTTGGGCAGTGACGTTGGGTTAGTGTTACAAGTTCCTCCAATTCTTCTGTAGCCTTTCATCTTTTGCTATTTCTCTGTAATGGCTAGACTACTTCCGAGTTTAATGGCTCTCTTGAGAACAACAACAATAATAAGAGAGGGGAAGACTGCTAGATGGACAGGACGAGAAAGGGACAAAAGATTAGTGTTATAAAATCAAGGCAGTAAATATTGCCCCCATTTTTTTTTTTTTTTAACTTGAAGGATTGCAAGTTTAGGATCCATGCAGATAAGGTTATTTTACTGCATAGCATTTGAGGTTATTTTTGCCAGAAATAATAATTTGAAGCTATGTTCACCTCTTTACCTCCCTTCTGGATGTGAAAATTACAGGAATTCAGACTTCACCTTACTCAAGAGGAAACACACCTGCTTAACAAGACAGCCAGAATAATATCTGGCTTTGTAATAGAAGGTAACATTTGTCCATCAGAAGAATTCTCTATCAGCTAAAGGCATCCATAATTCTGTAACTTAATCCTATCTGAGTGCTGAGGCAAACCCAGGTATTTGACCCTGTACCTTCTCCATGCAGCACTCCCTATTTCAAACTGGATCAAGGGAAGTTGAGAGGAAACACTGCTGAGCTTCTCTAGTGGCTGATCCTCATTACGTGACCTTCAATAGGAAAGGGCAGGACAGCTCATCACGATACTTCAGTTTCCTGGAGGAAGGTGGACCAGTATTTTCTGATAAAATCACAGACTCACCAACCCCAATATGTTGGAGACTTCCAACAGCAAGACTGATGTTGTCTATAAAATGAATGCTGAAATACAGCTGTAGAACTAATGTTGGCTGGGGGAAGTGGGGAGCAAGAGTACACTCAGGCCCCCCTCAAGCAAAACCTCTATTCTGGGCACAAGAAAAAATGTGAAAGGTCAGAAACAGGTTTTTCTGAGTGGTTCTTACAGCTAGATGTAGACTCCAGACAGAAAGAAATCTCAATTTTTTTAAAGGCCTCTAAGATCTACCATAAAACTGAAACCCCCTGCAGGTGAGATGCCTGTAGAGCTTGTAACTTCCAGGTGCATTATAGCTGTGCTTGTGGAATGGCGCTTTAGTCCTGAAGACCATGAAGAGGGAGTACTTGCAGTAGATTCAAGCTTTACTAACAAAACCTGAGAAGACTGCCACTATAAACCTGCTCATCTCAGGCCTCAGCTTGTGACATCAGTACACTACGTTTGCATCGACATTTTTAAGCCAACTGTGAAAGACCAAAGCAGCTTTAATCTGCAGAATCACCAATGATTTAAACAGAGATAAAACATCCAATGTCTTCTCCAGTACAGGCCTATTTTTGCTATCAGTATTTGTTAGGCCAGGTGACATAAACATGCACTGCATGTGTAAATCAGATGTGCATTTCATGCCATTATGCCACTTGGGCAACACAGACTTTGTTTCCTTTGTGGGCCACATGAGAGAGCTTTGCAACCCACAGTTACTGACAAACAATATAGACCAGCTTCTCAAACACTGGCTGCAACTCCTGTACCAAGCCAAATTTTGTCACGTGGTTTGTTTAGATACAGGAGACAGAAATAAATAATGCTTTCCCAGTGGCAGGCTAGACGTGACAGCTGCAATAACAGCCAGTATAATTTTAGGTCACATATGCAAAGAGTTAATGCCATGGAGCTGAGCTGCTGACACCTGTTGGGTGACCTGCTCTTACCATGGAGAGCACACACGAGCTCCCATGCCCACCGCTCTGCTTCTAGGACGCCCACCATGGTGCTAGGGAGGCAAGGGGTCAGCACACCCACTGTTTGCTCCTGCTCTTCTACTCAACATGGACTTCAAATGAGAGCAACATCATCTAGAGACTCCTCATCTTTACTGACAGCTCTTCTCCACACAACAGTCCAAGAATAATGGGACCTGCCAATATGCCACTTTACTCTGGTACAGTGGATAATTGTGGATAACTCAGCCATACCAGCCACAGGCCAGGAAGCTGTCCTGGGTTCATTCTATTGTATAGGAACACATAGTGTTCCCAGGGCAAACTTCATTTCTTTCAGTAGGCAAGCAAGAGCTTGGCTAGGACATTGGTGATAGGCAGGATCATAAACATAAATCACCAAATTACCAAGTGCACAGGCTTTAGAGGTTTTTTGTTTAAATCACAGAATTTTGCAGTGTTATAAAGGACAAGAGAGTCAGAACCTCAGATAAATCTAGATATTCTTCTGTGGAGTGCAGATATGATTTCTAAGACTTCTGTCATGTTTGCTAGTGGCATCTCTCTTTGCTTTGCATGGGTTATGCTTTTATTCCGTAGAATAGGGCAAGCCCTAGAAAGCTTGTTTGGAAGACACTTACCTGCAATATGCCCACACAAATACTACATACTTGTCTTTAGAACAAACATAAACTTAGCAAAAGGCTGATGAGCTTGCTCTCTTATTTGGAGTAGAAAGCAATGTGTGACTTCTACTCCATAGCATGAATACCAACCTGTAGTTCACAAACCTGGACTACCAGGTTGTAATAATGTCCAACTGTCAGCACTTTATTCTTAAAGAGCTACACCATCCTAATTCCAGTTACAATATTTTCCTGTTGCTTTTGGCTTTGCTGGGCCTGGCTTATTTTGTAAAAATGCATCACACTTGGCCTGCCTTTCACCCTTTCTCTGAAGAGAGGTATAGATTTTTTTTTATATGTTTTATAACTTGACAGTGGGTCAGGTGAAGAACTTTTGAGTCAGGAGGCTGAAGAAGCTAAAAAGGAAATATATAAGGAAGCCAGCAAAGTCCCACAGCTTCCCAGCTGCAAGAGCCTATCTAGAAAACTGTCTCCAGGTGTCAGTTCCCCTGGTATTCCTGAAGACAAGTGGGTTGTATGAGACCTATTGAAGTATGTCACTGGATGAAACCAGTTCTGCCATATAGACTGGACAAGCACATTCCTTGCACAGCAGGGGAGATGGAGGCTCAAGCTGGGCTCTTCTGCAAGCTAAGGAGAAGGAGACAGCAAGTGCTCATATTCTGGCTCTTACACAAACAGTATTCGCTTGTCTAATGCCCAGGAGACATTTTATTCCTTTGACCCATTGCATAACCAGAGCCCTGTTACATATTGGTAGATCTTCTCTAGCCCAAGTTAGCTCACGCTGATGAAAGCTGCCGCAGCAAACTGTCTGGCGGCTGCTTAATAAATAAAAAAGGCTTCTCATGGGCAGAAGACATTATGGATTTCCTACTAGCCTTCATCTCTCTCCTCATTCTTGTAATTTCTCTTCACCCTTAGGACAACACTCTTGTTAGTAAATGGTAAGAGGTATTACACAGACAAAGTGACAATTAATCTGGAGGTGTGACATATCAGTTCACTCTCTTATTAACACATCACCTTCTGAAGGTACCTTGCCCTCTGGTATACTAATTGCACTCCCTCCAGAGTGAATTGCTTTAGCACTTGAGCTAATGCTTCCTGCTTATACTTACTGTTGATACCACAGCAAAACAAGGACCAGGATTAATTTGCTGTTCACTATTTATCCAAATTCTACCATCATCCTTTCTCCCCCCATTTTGTGTTTCATCCTTCCAGGGTGTGTGTACCTTCTTCTCCCACTATTTCTACATCTGGAACACTGCTCACACTAGTTCAATGATTTTGCCTGCATACAGCAAAGCTGCAACACAATCCCTGTTGAAATGCTCAACTAGACCTTCATTTCTTCTTGAACGTCTTTATGCTCTATCTGGGGCACTTATAATCTATATCTCTCTTAGTACCTTCAGTGTCCTTCAGATACTTGTGAATGAGATCCACACAACAACATATTCAGTAAAGCACACTTCAAACACTTGTACGTCAGAATTTTGCTTCCACCTTTTCAGCTAGGCAAGGAAAGGAAAACCTCCAGCACTGCCATTCACATCATATATACTTTTGCATCCCAGCCTGATCCCTTGTCTAATCTCACAGAGACCTTCTATTTCCCTCAGTACCCCTTCTTAGCGTTTCTGAGAGGAAACTGCCACCAATGCAAGTTCTTCAGGCTGTACTTCCTTGCATTTCAAGATATCCATTGAAAGCACCCCTCCCTTCAACCTTGCCCACAATTCATGACTAACGATGGCAGGGAAAAAGCGAGACCCAGAGATATTGCTTAATTCCTATGAGTGTTAGGGGAAGGAGTTAGGATAGGAGATATCTACAAATCAAGGACATCATTCTAGAAACAAATGTGAGAAGAGACTTAAGAATTAACATTTCTTTATGAATATTAGTTTATTGAAAGAGGACCCTAGGTTTATTCAGACAAAAATTTGAACTTGTGTGTTCTACACTCTGGATGCTTTTAGGAATTCTTTGATTTTGAGATGTTGAGTTTCTTTTTTTTTGATGGTTTCTGTTTCTTACACTTCAAAACCTACAGTTGCAGTGGGAGTCTGCCTCTTTCTCTCACCCTTGCCAAGACAATCCAGACAGAATAGATGGGCTTTGCCTAGTTCCACCTGTAGCTCTTGGAGAAATCTATAATTAAGTGCCTCATCATTAGAAATATTACGCGAAACCAGACAGATCCTGACAAACTGACTGAAATCAGTTCCACATAAATTACAGCGTGGAAAATAACAATTGGCAATTAGTTCTTTTCAGTTTGAAATCTTTTTTATCCCTGACTCTCCAGAAAGCATTTCTAAGATGATATAGTATCAAAGCAAGATAACAGCATGAGAGAAAACACTAGATCTGACATAGAAGAGATGTCCCAGAAACACGGGAAAAGCGTGGAAGTGGGAATGAGTTGGGCTCTTGGTGGGGATGAAGGCACAAGAGAACTGCACGGGGTCTGGGACAGACAAGAAACCTGTGCTATACCGTGAGGCTGAGATACAGCCCTGGAGCAAGCAGAGAAAAGGAGTACGTGACAGGCGTACCTGTAGACGAGGCTCCTCTTAAGTGCCATATGTTTGAGGAGAATAGGTGATACATGGAAACACCCTGTTTCCTTCTGCACACCTTAGACTGCTGTAATATACAGGATTATCTTTAGCTACCTATTTAAGATAACCTCAAGGTTCAGATTTGCTGAGTCTTTAAAACCCCACCTTCTGTAGGTATTTAGCAGATCTCTTACCACACACTGCATATATTAAGTAGCCAGTTGTAGCTGACCCAAATTCCAGCTTCAAACTCTTATGACTCGTTCTAAATCCACTTCATTCATCCAGCTTCCAGACTGTTTGTCCTCATTTCCTTTGACCAACAAAGCAGCTTCCAGTCCACTCAAGCTCAGTCCTATCCGAGGCCCCGCAGTGTCCTGCTTTCTTTCTTGCCTGAACCAATACATGAGGAGAAGACCAGGACCAACAAACCACTCTTTTGATTGAAAACTTCAACAGAACGAGTACATAATTTTCCCCAACAGTGTGTAACTTGCACATTCATTTCTCTAGAAAAGCCAACAAACAAACAAAAAACACCCTAAACAAATTCTAAAGCAAAATACTTTTAAATTTCCTCAATTTTCCTTCCAAATTGGCATAAATGTTAGAAAATTCAACTAAACGTGATTACCAAAAAAACCTCCTTCAAAAATATTCCTTTCTGTCATGGTGAACAGATTATCTCCTCATCCCAGGAAGTTTTCACTTTTCCCTGTTATTATTTTAGGGCATGAAATAAAAACAAACAAACAAACAAACAACAAGCTTGCAAGATCTGCAACCTCAGTTTCACTCCCTGTTCCCCATTTCAGCATCAATACTGATAGACAAGCAGAAGCCAACAGAGAGACACAGCAAAGCAGGGTGACAGGCAGTCAGGCAACAATAAAGAAGCTATACAACTGCTTCTATACTTTTGTATAGCACCTTTCTCAGATAGGCTTAAATTTTATATAATTTTATTTTGTAGGATATCTATGTATAGCAGGTATGCATACACATAATGCATTTATTGTGCAAATACATACAAACTCCTTCCTCACACACACCCTCCCAAATCTCTCCTTTCCTCATTCTATGTGTGCACCTAGATACCATTCCAGCAGCTTCACTACAGAAGCCAAACTATGACTTCATATTTCCAGATCATCACCGTGAGTGTTCAGACCTTTATAGCAAACATAATCCACTAACGCAAAAACAAACAATCAAAAAAATACTGCCTAATCGAGTTACATCATTGGCAGTCTGCACGTTCAGTCACAGCCCGGTGTTCAGCGAAGCAACGGGAAGAAGACCTCACATGATTTTGCATACGTCTGCACTCTGTCTGATCTCGTATTTAAGAACTGTTTGTTCTTTGTCCAGAGGTCTGGGACCCTTCACAGATGCTACTAGGAAGGGTCAAAGAAGAGACCCAAAAAGAAGCAAGTTTCAGCAACCACTGGTCCAGTGTGACCCAGCCCAGCCCACCCTGCCGGCATGTCCTCCCGACTGTGCTTGTTCCCTTTGCCCTTGGAATGCTATCACTTATTATCACGCTGACTTCTCCAGATGGGGCATTTTGGCTATTGATCTGATAAATAAACAGCCTGCTCGCTCGATCAAAATGTTATTTTGCATTTCAATTACTGTTCACTAATGCAACCTTCATCCCGCCAAGAGCGCTGCTGGCAATGACACTCGACCTGGCACAGGCGTTTGCAAGCAAATTCTGCAGCGCCTGCTGCAAGCACCTAACGGGATTACCAACCTCCATTAGATGCATAGAAAGTGGAGATGGACAGACAGGACTGGGCCGAAGGGGAACAGACATGTGCAGAACAGAAGGTGTGAGCAACCTGGAAAAGGGGTAGGGATAGGCAGAAGCACAAATCCATTTACAATGCAGCTTTGCCAAATATTTTGACAGTGGGAGGTCTTGGAAACTAAAGACATTCACTCTAGTGGACAACCCCGCCAGCTCACAGCAGACAGACTGAGCTCACTGTGTGTGAGCCATGCAAGAGTTCAGAGCAATGGGAAATGGAAATCAATGTCTGGTAACAAGCCAGCAATGAGCACTGCAAACCCATCAGGGCAAACAGGGTCATTTCTAACGCAAGTTCAGCAGCCTAGCTCCACCGGGGTTCAGTAGGCTCCAGAGCTGGATGCAGGGTGTTGCATGTAAACCTGCAGGAAGGTTTACCTTCTTAGTCCTTGCTCGATTCTTCAGTATAACAGGAAATTCAACTGCCTTTGGAGAATCTGGTGACGGTACAGCAAGAAAGGGCCATCCAGAGGGATTGGTAAGAGGTGGATCTTTGGCAGGTGTTGGTCTCTATCAATTCAGCACTCTGCTTACATCAGGGAATCCTTTGCAAAATCACCAAACTGGTTTCACTCAAACTCTGTCTACAATGGGAAACATAGCACAAATAGCAAGTCCGTGAGTGGCCGCAAGCGCGAGATCAGGTGTGACTATATGGTTATGAGACAGCTTCTAGTCCCGAGTTGTTCTGGTCACATGATGTACTTCACTAGGTAGCTGGCTTTGCACCTCCTACTGCATGATGCAGAATGCACCCTGGCCCCTTTTCCTTTTCCTACCTAAATGCCTAATTGAAATGTAACATGTATCACAAAACGACACAACTATTTACCAATGGATGCAAATGGTGGTCAGTGCTTTCACCACCTCCTGTATAGTGTGTCTGAGAGAGGGTGTTGGATTTGGTTACCAAGTGACAAGGTAATATAAATAGTCAAGTCAATAGTCCTCATTTCAATTTCCAGAGATCTTTCAACAAAAATATTTTGACAGACCTGGACAAATTTCTCCCATTTCATTACCAGACAGCATTCAGACTGAAACTGCCAGTCATTCATGAGTTAAAAATAAACAACCCCATATAACACCCCGACATTATATAAATGAAATGCTAAGTATAACACACTGAATGAGATCAATGTGATGCATAAACACAGGATCTATAACTTCACACACTCACACTTCATCTGTGTGCCTAGCTTCCCAGTTTCCTCTGCCCTTGGCAAACTGAGCCTGTGTCCCACACCCATCTCCCTCTGGCCAGGTCTATGCTGGAGACCTTGCTCTCCCAGCTCTGTCGCTGTGCTCATCCTTTCTTTGAGCCCGCTCTTGGGAGCAGAGTTTCTGGGAACCATTGTACACCTACATCACATCTCCCCAGTCACTAGGTATCCGTGCCCCAAATGCACTCTAAGGACCCTTATACATGTTAGGACTCCTAGCCTTCACTCCACTCTGTGCTTATGACGTGGGACAGCAAAATGTAGTGCACTGAGCCCTTAAAATGCTGCCAAAATGTCTCAAAGTCTAACTCCAGCCTCAACACTGATCTCATGGACTTCAGTAAGTCATCGCAGCTCTCCAGGACACTGCTTCCCCAACTGAAAAACAGGGATATGGTCCTAAATGACCTACCTCATGAGAACATTGTGAAGGTTAATCAGCAACTATGATCGAAAGAATGGAGTGTGCAGGTGAATGTGCTAAATAGAACGATGGGCAGATAAGTCCTGTGCTCACACGATGGCCTCTGCTCCATATTATCGGCAGAATTCGAACGTCTTTTTTCAGCAGTGCAGCTCAGAAATTTGCCTTTGTAAGTGGTGTGAGTAGCTGGTGTTCTCCTGCATGCAAGCTAGCCAGAAGAATAAACCACTGGCTTCACAAATGTGTCTGTACCACACAGAACCAATTCTGACCTCCTCCTGAATCTGACTGTACCTTAAGCCCAGTCCCGTGTGACCCAGTCTACACAATAACCTTATCTCTAATACTGCCTAATCCTATCTCCATCTCTCTAGGTGCTATTTCACACACCAACTGCCTCCTGACAACATCACCATATAATCAGTTTTTCTGTTCTCCTTCAGAGCTACACTTCACTAGAAGTTTTTAATTTTAAAAAAATAATTTTGATAAAAAATACTATTATTTTTCATTATAGAACTGGGTTAATTTTGGCAATGTTTTGTACTGTGGGACTTCCAAAACAAATCTAAAGAAAATAAGATGTTTAATTTTGCTTTGTTCCTAGCGCTTTGTTTAGCCTGTCATGCGTTGCCTCATGTTCTTTATCTGACCAAGTGTGCACTGCCTCTGGAACATAATGAAACAAAACATTGTAAGTTTCCTCAAAATAAATTCTATTGGAATTTCCACTTAAACTGGTTGCAGCCAGATTTGGGATGAAATAGTATTTTGGAACAAAAAATATTCTATGAAACAAGATTAAAATTTTCATGCACCTCCCCTCCCTTTATCTTCCACATAGCTCTCTGCTTGTGCTTCACTCCACAGGTCTCTTTTCTCTATTTATATGCATTCAGAAACATGTATGTATGTTCTAATGTACACAGAAACATTTTGACACTTCATGCTATTCTCTTTAGCCAGGTAGTATAGAGAGACAGATACTGACAATTAAATTACACCTAAATGATCTGAAAACCTACATAAGAGTTCTGAAAATTCAGAGTACCATGGAAGCTGCGCCATCAACTCATATGAAATGGTCATCCTGTGTTACTCAGTCCTTTTGCAAGGCAGGGATTAACCATGTGTCAAGGAACATCCTGCAGCCAAAAATCAACGCCTGTTTTGAAAGTGAGCGCTGCTGGAGAAACCCAGCTCTGCTTTTCCATCTGATGCCATTTAAGCTTTACCCCATTCCTTCTGCATCAGAATGAAATCACTGCTGGCATGTGATCAGAAGACTTGAAACCCTGGCTCCCTATCAACTTACAAAAATTGACCTGGACATTTTAACCACTTTCATGAGAGCTTGAATGAAACTTCTTTGTCATTCACCCATGGCAAGGACTGCTTCTTCTTAGCATCTCTGTGAGCCACAAAATAATACTTCATTTTATAGCCTGCTGAGGAAAAATTGTTGGAATTGAGTATAAATATCTTACCTGCTACCTGAACCCTACCCAGCATTTTGCAGCTACAGTGGAAATAAATCACAGGTAGTTGGGACAGCATCTTATCTCTTCATTTAAGCCTTGATTCAACTACTACTGAAATTAAATTGTGATTTCTATTGATCTGAACAGGAACTGGACCTCAGGATCTCAACAGTCATCCAAATGTTGAACACTGCAGCTATTCCATGCCTGACACTTGATTTCTGGATACTTGTGTTAAACTACTCCTTCTTCAAACACACTTTTCTTTCAAATGTTCCTTGGAAGGAAAGCAAGACGAACAATTCTTTCCCAGTAAAGGGCTTTCTCAGAAATCCTCACTTACACTAATAAACACTCTTCCTCCTGCCAGTGACACTGCAGATTGATGGTCCTTCCCAACCATTCCAAGTTATGGGGTACAGTGAATTCATTCACACATCTCCAGGTGACATTCACTGGCCTGAGCATCCCTTGGAAGTCACGTTGCTGCCAGCTGTGACATGTTTGTCAGTCCTGGACACTTCAGTCCAGAAAGGAAATTCAGTAACAACAGGCTCCCTAAAAAGATCTCTCTAACAAGGATTAATTTATTTCCTTGGATTCATCCTAAGCAGATAAATAGCCCAAGCTCTAGGTAGCTCTGGCATCTATTCTGCTTGAAAAGAGGAGGTAAACACTGTCTATGCCCAAGCAATGTTCTCACTTCCCACATTATTCTCTAAACAGGATGTATTTCAGAAACTCGAGTTGCCAACGAAAACAGCTACAAGTAGCAAAACCATCCCCCATGGTGCACTAGCCACCTCCTCAGAGAGAATTTCAGTCCATAGGGTTAACAGCAGCTACTTTGTAGAAAAATCACTGCTTAGCCCAGCTATACCTGAACAGCCTGTTCTGATTTCCTGAGGTATCAGCTGCCGTGCTGCTCACCCCTTGGCATTCACAGCAAATCTGATGTAAAACAGGCTGGATCAGCAAGGGAGCCACAGAGACTGGACTGCACTGCAGTCCAGTGCTGGGGGAGGCTGTTCCTGACCATGCACAAAGCTGGTGCAAACATGAACATCAATGTTCATTTTCCATTTTTTTGGTGCATAATTTAGCTGAGGTGTTTAAGTCCCTGACAAATCTGCAAATGCCTTAAAGCTCCTCTGTCCCTGCAGAATTACTGGATAGATTTTCAGGCCACGAGTTGTTGAGTTGTTGCCTTTTGAGAAGCTCCTTCCAAATATTAAAAGGAAACTGTCAAATTTGGTACAGCAAAAACCTCACACAACTACAATATGAGATCCCTCCAAAGTGACTCATGGCCTAAAACCCTGCTGGAGGGATATGCAACCAGTCAGACATAGGACATGGTTGTAAATATGAAGCACATGTCCTGCAAATCTACAGTCCAGATTTGATCAGTTTGGAAGACTAAAACAAAGACTGAAGTTGTTTCACCCAGCTTCAACTCTGAATAGTGGAAAAAAAAATCACTATTTTGCAAAAGCACTGGCTTACAAACCAGAGACATTATTCAGGGCTTGTAGACTTCAACCGATCCAGATAAATGAATTTTAGTCACAGCTGGTTAAAAAACAGAAAGAAGGCCCATTTTAAAAAGCCACTCTGCATTACAGCCCCCCACTTCACATTTGCCTGGAGAAGCAGGAGCTGAAGTAGCAGTAAAGAAGCAAGGAGAGTTATGGATTCTGGTGTATCCCATCGGAGCACTGTTTATTCTAATCAATCAACTGAAAAAATAGCAGCTGAGAGTAATTATTAATAATCAAGTAAAATTGGATTATTTCTCTGCACTGCAGTGTTGTCTGGATGGGGAGACTGGTGTAGAAATAAAGTTCATCAGAGCAAGCTATTGAAATAAAATTGCTGACCTCAGCAGTTCATCAGAGAAGGTGGAAAAAGGAGTCTCAACTAAGCATATGGTATACTATCTGCAGAGCATGAGGGCTAACAAAAATAATTATTGGAAGGTGGCTGAGCTTAAGCATTTGGATCAAGTAATATATCCAGTAGTATATCCAAGTAGCAGTAGTAAGACCTACTGCTAAAGCCTTCCATTTCTGAGGTATCTGGTTTTGTGGGTCCTCATTCCTGAAGGTATAGGAAGCTTCTTCTTCCAAAATGCATCACTTGAGAAGAAGGGGCTCAGATTTTCTCTGAATATGTTGAGCCCTCTCTGCAGCTGTGGTCTTGGCTCATTTTATACTCAAGTAACAGAATGGAAACACATATCATAAAGAACCACTATACCGAATATTTCCCAATATAGTCAAGTCAGTAAATTTGATGTTACTCTGCCTAAAAGAACTATAACATGGTGTTGCACAGAAAGGGCCATATTCTCAAACATAAATTCTGAATTGCAACTATAAAACACACGTTTTTAATGCAAAAACAATGGCTGGGCCAACTTTATCCATAAACATATATGTGCAACTATATTTGTCACTTGTGTCCATGAATGCCTTGTCTATGCAGTCACATACGCATCTTGTAAGTGCTTTGCAAATATGATTTAGGAACCTGCATTTGAAAATGTAAGTCAGATGTGATATTAATGGCTAAACTGGGCCATTCAACAAGGTCAAGTGTAGGGTCCTGTACGTGGGGAGGAATAACCCCAGGCACCAGTAGAGGTTAGGGGTGGACCTGCTGGAAAGCAGCCCTGCAGAGAAGGACTTGGGAGTTCTGGTTGACAACAGGTTGACTATGAGTCAACAATGTGCCCTTGTGGCCAAGAAAGCCAATGGTATCCTGAGATGCACTGGGAAAAGTGTGACCCGCAGGTCGAAGGAGGTTCTCCTCCCCTCTACTCTGCCCTGGTGAGGCCGCATCTGAAGTCCTGCGTCCAATTCTGGATCCCCAAGTTTAAGAAGGGCAAGGAATTACTGCAGGGAATTCAGTGGCAGGCTACAAAGATGATTAGGGACCTAAAGAATCTTTCTTACGAACAGAGACTGAGAGAGCTGGGTCTGTTCAGCCTGGAGAAGAGCAGGGGATCTCATCAATATTTATAAATATTGCAAGAATGTGTGTCAAGAGGATGAGACCAGACCCTTTTCAGTGGTGCCCAGCAGTAGGATGAGGGGCAACGGGCACAGACTGAAGCATAGGAGGTTCCATCTGAATATGAGGAGAAACTTCTTTACTTTGAGGGTGCCAGAGCACTGGAACAGGCTGCCCAGAGAGGTTGTGGAGTCTCCTTCTCCGGAGACATTCAAGACCTGCCTGGACACATTCCTGCACAATCTACTCTGGATGAACCTGCTTTAGCAGGTAGGTTGGACTAGATGATCTCCAGAGGTCCCTTCCAACCTTAACCATTCTGTGAAACCAGATATAAAGCAGTAAAGCTCCCTTCAATAAATGGAATTGTACCAATTTACAAAATTTAGGCAGCATGTCCTATAACACTATACTCCTGGCAAGAGGAAATACCACCCAACTGCAAGGAGAGTACAGTACTGCTACTGTAGAAGGCAGAACTCAGAGTTTTCTGACATTTATGTGTGCAAGACCTCAGCCATAAAACTGAATTAACACAGCAAACATTTTGTGTTTAACAGCTTACTAATTACATTTTCAAATTAAATATTTACTTTATCTTGAGTATTTCTATAGCATCCAACAGAATCTAAGATGAGTTACTCCCCCATTTACTTTAACAATTTCTTAAATTAAAAGAATCCTTTATTTAAAAGGGGCTGGGGGAATCTGAAGTTTCTTTGCCCCCCAACTGTTGGATCATACAGAATGCTACACAACCCCCAATACATACCATGCAGGAATCTGAAGATTGAAGGTTAGCTATAAGCAGGCAGTGGACGTACATACCTACTACACTAAGCCTAATGATCCCCAGGGTCTGCTTTTACGTATCACCTGCAGCAAAACACTGCTTTCACCGTCCCACTGCAAACATCAGCTGTGCTGGTCTATTTATTTCGTTCTGACATTTTTTTCTATATCAGAAAGTTAGTGGGAAAGAAGGAGATACACATTTTAATATCTTTGAGTTGGATCAGTCCTAAAAAGTTTTGATAGTGTGGTTCACCTATCAGGACAAAAGCATACTATTACTCCTGCAATGTTAGCATCTGCTTTAGGCACCAGCCCACAGAGCAGGATGAAGGAATGGGAAGGGGAGAAGCGGTTCTGAATAAACAGCACCTCAAGTTCTTTCACTCTGTTTGCGTGGGAAGAAAGGGTTAAGCCCGCTTTGAGGTTCTCTTTGTTCTCCACAGTTTGTGCAAGGCCAGCAATCAATCTTCTCTCTTTCCTCCCTTTTTTTCTTTTTTTCTTTCCCTGGGAACCACTATAGGAATATCATACCCAGGATCTTGTTTAAATCCACGACTCTTCTCTGGCAAGTCAATTCTTCCCATCTTTCCCCTAGCCCCCCACCCCCCCAAGACACCCCCTCCTCCCCTCCCCCAAAAGGGGCCTTCTGAGCTCGTTTTGCTAATGTATTCTCAAACCAAATTAGGGGCTCTGACTCTCGGTGAAGTTCGTGAGTTAGTTGCCACGATGCACTGAATTAAAGATACCATCTCGGACTCAAATCAGATTAGAGCCCACACACACACATGCAAAAGCCCACTTTCTAATCAATTTTATAAAGGGCCTTCAGCAGAGATACACTAATGGTATTGAGCTAAGATCTTTAAACTAAGTCTGCAAGAAGTCTGCCGAGATAAAATACACACTGTATTAAAGAGAAAGCTCTTCACTGTGCCCTTCCCACCAAGAACCCTCTGCACACTAGAAGAGCACCTTAAAACACAAAACAGCTCTCCTGAACCTGAGATGTTCCTTCCTGCTTGTCTTCCTCCTTCAGATCTTTAAGTCCTTTCTTTTATTTGCTTCCTGTCAAGCTGCAGCAGAAGGTCCCTGCACAGAGGGTGAAGGAAACAAGGGAGCTACAGAACCCTGGTACGTGTCAGGAATTAGACATGATGAGAAAAAGTGAACCCTTTTAGCCTTGTCCCATGAATCTGTAAGAAGTGGGCAAGGTGGATGATCAGCTGACCAGGTTCAAGAGGAGGTCCTGGTTCAACACAGGTGCCTCGTGGTCACCCACGAGATGCTGGGCACTGTCCTGGTGCATGGCACAGTTAACTGGGATGTCACAACAGCCGCATCCTGACATAGATGTGACTGACTGCGTGGTAAAGGACTCCCCATAAAAAGCAACAGCTGCGCACACCTGACAGCATCACATCATTGCTTCTTCATCTCTCTATCTAGCAGTGGAAGTTCTCATCTTTGACTGCACATTTCCTCCTTTGAAACCAACATTCTGGTTTAAAATGTAGCATCCAGGAAAAGAAGACCAAGAAGACATCAGAAAAAAAAAACATAAGGTAAATTGCCCACAGAAGGTGACTATCAAAGGGCAGCCGAAAAGAGTTTTTAAAAGAAACTGCAACTGATTTAATAGCCCATCTGTTGCTCAGTCACCAAAAACTAGAGAATAAAGCAATCTGTGAAGACTCTTGTTTTGCAAGGTTTCCTATGTCAGACTGGGAAGCAATCTTCTGCTCTGTTTTAGTGTTTTCTATAAAAGCACCTCAAAAAATTTCATACACATTAGAAAGCCCAGTCTCAGAACCCAATATCAGTCTTCAGAACTATTTGCTTTCTAATATGCTGTTTCTAACAAAAGGATGAGAGGACACTTGCTAAGGTAGCAGAAAAACTATGTCTTAACAAAAATCACTTCAAAATTTGAAATTCCTTTTTAGCTATCAGGAAATATGCTGCTTAGATTCTTAGATTTTAGGATTGTATAAATGTAGTAGTTACATTTCACAGAATCACAGAATGCTAAGGATTGGAAGGGACCTTGAAAGATCATTAGTCCAATCCCCCTGCCAGAGCAGGAACACCTAGATGAGGTTACACAGGAAGGCATCCTAAGATTACATTTGGCCGTTTGAAGGCAACCACAAGGCTGATATGGCCCCTGGTGAAAATTAGTTTGACAACCCTGCTCTAAAGTTCTCAGATGATCAGAATGTTCTTCAGTTCTGAAGCTCTGGCTGGCAAATGGAATTGTGACATTCTGCATATGCAGCAGACTACTCTGAAAATCCTGACAAAAATACAGAAATTACAAAATAAATTTCTCTGACCGACACCTAGCTAACACACACACAAACCTAATAACACACTATGGGAAACCACTCGAACTCTCACAGGGCCAACCTTCAGCAGAGGGAGCCTTCCCCTTGTTTGTCAGACAAGTGACAGTTCTTAGAGCTTAGAAGGACACAAGTGGCCTCTTGCATCAGAGAAAGCCCCAACTATACCCTTTAAGGGGCTGCAGCAACAATTTTGCAGGAACTTAAGCACTGCTCACTGTTAGCACAGAACAGAATGGATCATAGGTGCCTTCTTGGTGCAGAGCTGCAGTGGGGAGAGACCACAACAACCCCCAGCCTTCTATGCTCCTTCTTCATCTGCATGGCTCAGAGTAAACCCCGTAGTTGGCATGTGCTGCTCCTCTATATATACTGCATGCAGGATGTACTCCAAAGGCTGTATGAAGCTAGCAAGTGCCCTTCTGACCACAGCTACCGCCCCCATCATCCACCCCCTCACCAGCTTTATCTAAGCAAAGAGGAGCTCAGCAAGAGAAGTGCAACAGATAGGGGGTCTGACTGTCCTACACAAAAACCTTCCTGAGCAAAATTTCTCAGAGCTCAGATGGGCCCCACTTTCCCTAGGACAGCTTCAGGCCCCACACCATTGTGGAGTTTTACCATGGTCATGTGCTAAGGATGACACCAGTTTTCAATGCAATTAACCTTTTCAGCCTAATGAAATGGCTCTGTTGGCTGTGGTGGCAGCAAGGAGCTCCTTGACTCTGGCAGGCTCCTGAGGATGGGTTATCAAGGTTGCAGAGTGTTACTGCTCCACATCTATTTGCAGGTTGCATCTAATCAATGCCAGACCTGAAAGGAGTAGGCAATGCCAGCCCCAGCATCGTACTCCAACATCATATTGATCCCTGGGAGGAGAGGGGACTTGGGTCTGCACCCATTGATCTGCTGTGTCACAGGCAGCATTCTTCCAGGAACGTACCTCTGGCAGCAGAAACACACAGCCCGGAGAAAGCAGAAAATTCCTCAGATGGGAAAGCATAAGGGCTACCCTAGAGGCGATGCAAAGGCAGCAAATGGCCCTGTGGTTTAGGAAGAACCAGATCTGTGATAGAGCCTTAGGCTTTTGTGCCATTTTATTCTCCTTAGCTGGAATAAGACAGGCACAACAGCCCTCCAAGGAGTGGGTGACAACTGCTGTACCCCAAGGGCTGACACTTTTGAGTCACTTTCCTCCTTTCTAGCTGTTGAGCTTTGAGAAGTGGTGGTGGTGGGTAAGGGGTGGGATGCAAATCTGATACTACATGACAAAGCCCCAAATATGCAGTGCGTGTGGAGAGAGGGAGAAAGCAAAAAGTATCTTTGCATCCCCTATCAAGCCATCCTGCCAACACAGCCCATGGGGATTTCAGTCTTGGAGTTGTGGAGAAGTACAAACCCGACCCATGTTTGCCTATGACTTTAACAGTCTCTGTTGAGATTTGCCCTGCAGTGCTCAGGCACTCCCACTTCTTTAATTTCAAACCTGCCAGAGGTGTCACCAAACCCAAGCACCAAAAATTTTAGAATCTAAATTTCACCCTTGAAAAATTATTAAGATGGCTTTAAAATCAGGAAATGCTGCAAATACAAATATTGTTTTCTGTGTCTGTTTCAGTGTTCCGGGTTACTTGCATGCCCTCAATCCATGATATGAAACTTCCTTCTGCAATGCTGAAGGCAAGAAATTTGCACTAAGAAACAAAACCATAACTGGTGCATTCCTTCACTTCAAAAAAGAGGCCTCTTATCAAATATTGCAATGCTTCAAACTCCTCAATTCTCCATCTTTATTCCTCTTCTTCTTTCAATAAATCTTGCTCTCAGTTGCACTCTTTAGCACCATTATTTTCACACACTTTCCTTATTCTCTTTTACAAATACTCAGTGTATCTTTCAAACACAGATCTGGCTCAAACTTCAAAAACCACATAACCCCAGAAGTGTTTTCAATGTTTAGTGTGATATAGTCAGGACACATTCAGGACTCAGTTTCATGTCCTACATTAAACTCTAGCTCCTTTTTGTATAGTCACTCTCTGAAAAACAAAGAAAAAAAGGGAAGAAGAGCTACCAACCAGCTGGACTTAGGGGCTTTGAGATGTGTTGCCCATATGCACCTTCCACTGGGAGATTTTCTTCCTGTATGTGTAGACTTCATGGAGCACCATACACTTCCCACAGAAACTCAATATTCAAAGGCAGAGGGGCAGGAGATAGAACAGGCATATGGAAAATGCATTGTGAAGACATCTTTAACAACGCTAGGCTATACACATTCTGTGTCACATCCAGTAATATGTACTTCACCTGGAGGTCAGTCTGGAGCCTATCGTTATATGCGATGGCAATCTTTGGATGGAAATCACTAACGTTTTTTTTAACTTTTGGCTATAGGAAAGAGGAGTTGAAGAAACCTAGACCTCTGCACGTGAAAGGACAAAAAGTCTTCTCATTGCTGGCATATTCAGTGATGTCTGAACTCTCAAAGAGCAATTTGCCCCTCTATCATTACAGAAAAAGACTCATATTTTAGCTGTAGTGGGTGTTTCAAAAGGGTTAGAACTGAATCCAACACAGGGAAAAGTATCTCCTGCAATCCCAAGCAAAACACTTCATACACTTAAATGTTGCATTTCAGGGTCAGCGATGTATTGTCCTAGTTTCCCAGGAAATTGAGAGAAGGCTGCTGAATGGTGCCCTGTCACAAATAGATAGCAAACAGAGACTATTTTAAGACTCCCAGTACAGAGATTTCCCATGTCAGCCATCCACAGGCCTTCTTCTCTGGTGCTGGTGCCAAGGAAACTTTCCTTATTGGAACCTTCATTTTACAGAGCCTTTGGCCACCCAGGTCCTAGATTTGAGAAGTAAAGGATGACACTGCAGAACTGCCCAGGAGATAAAACTGAAGAGTAGCTTTGCTCTACTTACTGACCTGGGAAGCAAGTAACCCCCCCAGTATTGCCCTTCTTCAAGTTACAAAGGTCCTCAGAATAGCAGAGGCACATAGCATTCACATTGGTAGAATTCAAGAGCTTTAACTCAGCCAATGTGGGGCAACACAACACTGCAAATCATGGGGAGACCTGGCTGAAGTGAGAGGAGAAACAAACCTTCAGCAGCTAAAAAAGGCAAGTGATACAGTCCTGGGAAGCCCTGGATTTCACAAAGGAGACAGACCCACCCAGAAGAAGATGGGGACAATGGGAGATGGGGTAGAAAAGAAATTAACTCTTAAGACTCCATTAGGTGGTAGAAAATAAAAACAGAAACACAGATTCCAGTAACTGTAAATTGAAGGCAATCTGGATCTGACTGTAGCAGATCTGCCTAAAAAGGAGACAGTCAACAGGTAAGCAGGAGAAGCAAGAAAAACACTTTGTCCTTTATGACTTTGGCACAGAATACACATAGAGGCAGGGCAAAGACAGTGTGATATAGGTGCTGCAGGGCAAAAAGGTCTCTGAAATTAGTGCTTATGCAGGCAGCGCAATACACAGAGACCTCCTCTCAAAGGAGTGTATTTTCCAGAACAACAAGATGTGCTTATCTTCAATATCTGAGTGTGCAAATCAGAACTGCCACGTGCAGTGTAAGTTTATATACACACGTATAGGGACTTGCTTGGAAAAGAGGCAAAGTCTTTGCCATTCAGCCGAAAAGTCTATGCCAAGGTAGCATTGATACATTCATACAGCACATAAGCTTTCATCCTGACTACAGAAATTCAAGCTAAAGGGCTCAGCACATGGCACCCATCTTCAGGAACTTGCTATCCACCAATGCAAAAATAGAGAAAAATCTAATTTGTTGGACAGTGACAGGGCAGGTTGTATCATTAAAGATCTTATTTTCACTACAAAAGCGCTTCGCAGACACGAAGTGTTAGGCGGTGCACTATGTATTAAAGATCTCTCTTCATCCGTAAGAATTTGCATGCCAGAGACAGACTAAAAGAAAGAAAATGTTTTGATGCACAGTTTACAGGTAGAGGAGAGATCAGAGACTCAAAGTATTTGCTCAGTTCAGCTAGGGAAGTTACAGAAGAGCTGGGAACTGGGCTTGTATCCTGATCCCAGCTTCAGACCATCTAGCCTCCTTAAGAAACAGAAAGCAGGAGAGCAGCTCAATCACAAGAGTTACTTTGGGTGCTTCCAAGAGCTATGAATATACTTCATTTATTGGTAGGGACATAATACCACAGGAAAAAAAAAAATCTCTTTTTAACAAAACCCAACAACAACTAAAAACACTGTTGACACCTGCAAAATCTTTTCAATTTGCTCCAAAACTTGTAAATAAATTTGAAGTTTTCAGGATTTTGTTTCCTTCATAATGTATGTTTGCTTTGATTTTGTTTCATTTACTTTAAGGGAAAGATGATTTTCTCTCAGAAATGACAAGTATGCAGAGATAACTCCATTTCATTTCAACACAGCTAGGAAAAAAAAAAAAAAAAATCAATTTTCTTAAGTGAAACTTCTACCACTTCCTTGAAAAAAAAAAAAAAAAAAATCCTAGAGATAATCCGCACTGACTGGGAACACGAACCAGACAGCAGAAGAGAGCTCTGGAGAGGAGAAACATCCTCTTGAGTGTCTGCAGGAGAAGGAAGGAAACAGGGAAAGTTTCCCTCCATCAGGCCAGGAAGCATTAACTCTGCACTCTGCGAGCACTGCAGCTGGGGTTTGGGGAGTCTGTGCTGCCATCTTCAGGGATGCTCTTATCTTTCTGTGACCCAAAGTCACAAAGGAAATAAAACAAAAAGGGGGAGAACTTGCCACCAAAAGTAGGAAAATAAAAAGGAGCTATCGCCCCCACTTTTTTCTCTTCAAGATTGCCAGTTGTCTTGCCTTCATTAGCTCATGGAGAATCATGGAAGTTAAAACTGGGAAAGCCAGATAAATCCTGCCTAGTCCATTTGCATCCCCACGCTGCAGTAAAGCCAACCAATCATTGGCATTCAGCCCTGTATGATTTCTTTCTCCTCTTCTAATCCAGAGTGAGATCGGGTGATTATTCACCGAGCCTCGATGGCAGATGCTCTGTCGATGCTAACTAACCATATCCTTTACGAAGCAATTTCAAAGAAACAGAGTGAGAGACCCTGACCCTTTCCCACAGGGCTGAATTAAAATGAAACACTTAATTGTGTGCCCACAGGGTTCTCAGAGCCCTATTTTGCAAGAAGAAATCACAAGTATTCCAAAAACTCATGTATATGTTATTCTTCCTCAGACAAAATAACGAGATTTGAGATTCTGTTGGGATATGTGCTGCATAATAACAAAGGTAAATTGAAGAGGACAAACCAGATTCTCGTTGTTACTGACCTAGCGGACTCGTGCGTATCTTGAATCATTCTAAAGCACCTTCTGATGTGTGAAACTCTCACTTCTTTTTACTACGACCTATTGCACATTGCTGTGAATTCTTTATCTCTTCTTTGAGTTCTTACCTTGTTATACACACTTTACATTTTTCAAATTGTTTTAGAGGCTCCTGGCCACAGGGCCCTCATGGATCAAATATTTCATGACGAAATACAACTCATTAATACTGTGTTTTCAAGTTGAAAATCATGCCTGTTCTCCAGCTGCTATGCTGACACAGGACTTTCTCTGCTGGTCATAATGTTAACTGAATGGGAACTGTATTCTTCAGATCTCTGTTGCTCTCTGGCCTCGCCATCCCCACACCCTCTGTAAACATGACTGCTTCATCTTCTCAATTTATCTAAATGACAAAATAGAAATAATGTTTTTACTCAAAATAAGCACCAAGTATTTGCTCCTACAGAGGTCAGTAGGATTGCTGAAGGCTACAGATATATAACAATACTACTGTGTTTTATTAACAACCCATTTTTGTTTAAAGCTTTTGGCTTTGTATATTATTTCACCTAGGATACAGTTATTACCTCAAAAAATGGAAGAGTTCCTTTTTTATCCACTCAGGTCACTGGAAAAAATACATTAAAAAAATGATGATTTATGGTGAATAAGAAGCAACATGCAGCAGCTTTTAACCACAAGGACTTGAAACTGCTACTCAAAATTGTTTGCACAATAAGGGATCGTTTCATTCATCTCATCTCTAAAGCCCAACACAGCAGCTCTTCTGTAGCATACAGCCAGAGTTCAAGAAGTGAAAAAAGAATTGCCTGTCCTTTGAAAACTGTAATGGAAAATAAGGAACAATGTAAAATTTGAGCTGAAATTTAATCAAAACATCAGTATCCACCAAATAACCAATACTGCAATGCCACAATGGGTGCCAGGGACACAGAGACAACTCCAGTGCCAGGTTGAGTTGCCAGCTCTCAAAGCAAAGAATTTTTCATCAGCAACACCAGCTCTTGCCCTGCTTTCCACACTTGCTTGCTTGCCTCCTGCTCACCTTTGCTAACCTGCAAGAACAGTCAAGACCACAATTGAGCATAAGCATGAATGAAAGAGGAAGGAGAGAGTAAACGGTTTGCTCCCAACTGTAGAGACTCTTACTGAAAAGTTGATAGAACAGAGTAGAAAGCTGTCGCTTTGCTGATGGATTATTTTAAAACCATTCCACAAAATTTTATGGACAGTCTCTTCTCACATTGTCCTGGCCACTTCTGTGATCCACCACCTGCACTCAGCTTGGTCCATCTGTCTTGCCCATCTTCCAAACATGCACCTGCCTTCCCCCACGACATCCCTCACTTCAGTCAATCAACTGGCTGACACTGTCTCACGGCCAGTGCCTGTGACACATCCTTTTGCAAGACCTACATCTCATGATGGTAGAAAGCAATTCACTAATGATGGGTGAGATGTGCAACGAAGGATTCACGCTCTGTCTTTTCAAAATCTTTACAAAACTTAAATGCACTCACAGTCTATAAAACTGGACAGATTATTTTTATTTTCCCCAGTGCTGGCCTGCTGCTGGTCTGAGGGAAAGAACAGAGCTAGCAAATCCTTCATCTTCTTGGCTTTCTGTTCACTTCCTTTGTGCCTTCTCTGCAGATCCCTTTCCTTTCTCTATTCCCACCATGCTTTTCAGGGCAGTGCTGTGTTTCACTGCACCTCTGACAGCAGGGAGCACACAGCAGCTTGGGCCCCAGGAGGCATCCCCCATATCATCCTGGGGTGAACCTGCAAGTGTGCTGCTCTCTGCCAGCGAACCTCTGCAACTGCTCCCAAAAGGAGATGCAGGGGCACTGGGGAGGTGTGTGTCACAGTGGGTGTGTGGATGCTGCAGAGGCAGGTATGAAAGGCAAGCTCCAGAGGTAATAGCAGGGGCTACTGCAGGCCACCGTGGAGGAGCATGAACTGAGCTGGTGGGAGACAGCTTATCCGTGCTGTGCTTTGGTCTGCGCAGCAATCTCTGCCTCTCACTTTCATGAGTGCTAAATTCACACAAAAATGTTTTTTTTTCTTAAACCCACCATAGGCGATTAAGCTGTGATCTAGATTAATTAGCTGCCATATTTCATTTTAAAAATCAGAATTGGCCTGTGCTGACACCAGGGAAACTTGTAATATTTTTACTCCTACCTAACTGCCTCTGATTTTTCATGCTGCCTAGAACTGAATGGCTGCTCCCGGCCTCACCCATGCCAGGCAGCTGCCTCAACCACTGCTGGAAGCAATTCTGTTGCACCCCTGGGGATGGGTGGTGCGCTGAGGGTGGGGACCAGGGATCTCCTAATGAAAGTGCTGACCCTGGTGTAACCCATGTGCCCCAACTAGCATTGCTTTAGTGTTGCAAACAAAAGATGGATGAATTGTATAATGTACTTTTACTGCTGCTAATTTTTCTGAGTGCTGGTGTTTGGTGTTTCCTGGGGGCTAACAGGCCCCTTTGGCCACAAAACAATATTTACTCCATCCCGGCAGCTGGGTTGCTGGAGGCAAAAGATGTGTCCTTGCTCCTTGAGCGATAAGCAGAAGTCAGAATGCACATCAGGGAAAAAACACGTCCAACAGAGGTTCAGCTACGCTTCACAGAAACATGGTGCACCTTCTAACTCCTATTCCTGTGAAGATCTTTCACTCTGAACCTTTAAATCCCCGCAGCAAGCAGAGGATAGGCTTAAGCAATGTCATGGACTGGCTTTTTCAAAACTAATTTCTGAGGTGCTAGACTCTCCTGTCCAGCACTGCATTGCTCCCTGTCCATTATACCTGTAGTTCCTCAGAGCAAATGCTGTTCAACCCACTTCCACAAAATACCTTTCAATCTCGATGACAATTTAAAGACGTGTTGGGTCCATAACCCCAATCCCAAATCTACATCTCCTGCCGGAATCAGGAATTCTCTCAGGGATTTAATATGTTCATTCAATAAGTTCACATTCCTGCTACATTGTTTTATGAACTACCCTTACAGGAGGAGTCTTAACAGCACCCTCCTCAGGCCAAGGAGATGCTCTGAGACTCAGTTCAGCACAAAACACCTCCTGCAACGAAGATGGAGCTTCACAGAAGATATCCTGGTGTGCTTTCGTACAGATGGATGCACACAAGAGGTGTGCATTTACACCAAGAAGTCAGAGACACAGATCATGTAACTCTCCATATGTTCATTGGTATATATTTACGTGAAATATCAATACAAAGTATTCCTCAAAACCAGGTAAAACACAGAACCTCCCTTTCCTTTCCCGTCTCTGTGTACATCTGCCAGAGCAAGCACCACACAAATGGAAAGAGTCACCAGAATAGGAACCGCAAAGCAGTGCCATCAGCCCGTGAACTTCTCAAACAGGAGAGGTATTGCCAAGTGCTATTGTCTGTTCCCTCTCTCCCACTCAGCAGAAAGGGCCTCAGTTAAAAATAAAAGTTGGGAGCAAATGAAACCATCTCCTATACCACAATGCCAAGAGCCAAGAAGGAGGCAACAGGTAAGCACCCTGTAAACCTGTAACACAGCACAAAGACTTGAAACCCTGTTAATAGCCAGCAGCAGCCAGTAGAACAGGCCAGGAAAAAAAATTAAAATTGATTGGTGGTCCCCAGTTCCACTCTTTTCCAGCTCACTGACTGAGCTTTTTCCTCCTAGGGATATTCTGTAATATCTCTATTACAGTGAGAAAGGTCAGCTGAGTTTTTCCATCTTCCACAGTAAACTGGGGTTGCTCTTACTTTCCCCAGCCAATGCAGAGGAGATGCATCCCACCTCATCGCAATGTGTCACTCCTGCCTTCTTCGCTCCCTTGGAGCAGAAGTGCAGCACAGGCCTCCCACCAGCTGCTAATGTGCATCTTCCTTCTCTAGTTGCAGGGATGCTAAACACACTGTAATAAATCTCTTCATCCCAAGGGAACAGTTCTCTTTCTTCAGGACCCATGACATTACACAGAGCAGCTCTTTCCAATGTCAAAAGCTCCATTTCAAATCTCCTCTGCCCTCTAAAATATCTTGCTGCCCTACAGCTCATCACCTCTCCCCAGTGCTATTTGCTCCCAGCACCACCTGGCTTTCAGGTTCCCCACAAGGGGTGCGGGAAGCAGGCTCTGCTTTCAGGCAGTGACAGGGGCCGCGACAGGGCTGTCAGGTGGAAGGGACCTGTGTGTTAGTGTGAGCAGGCTTTACATGCATGCTGCTTCCTCACCTCACAAGGATGTTGCTGACAACTTTCACCTTGTAGCAGAGAGACAAAACAAGACAGTCTGCAAATCTGAAGGAAAGCCCATTTCCAGTCCAGTGGCCATACAGTGCATACTGAACTAAAAAGCTAGGAGAGAAACAAAGCAGTAGTTTTGCAAGATCTGACCCCAATTTTTAAGCAAATTCTCATTCCATTTTAGCAACAGAAACCTGTGCATATGCTAGCAAAATCTTTCTTCCTTCTCTGTGACCTCTCTTCTCCTAAAACTGTTGTATTCACATTCCAGACTTCTGCAGGAAGAAATGGCTGTGTGTTTTCAGTGTACGCTCAGTGTTTTAAATGAGAAAGTGATGAGAAATACATGTTTCCTACCATGCTTCAGACAGAAACCCTTGTCACAGGACAAGATGCAGCCACCGTGACTGGACTGCTGTCCTCAGTTTTTCAGTCACCATCGCTCCATCACAGCCTAATCTCAGGCTCCACAACACAAGTTCTACCCTTGCTTGTCTTTCCTCCAGCTCACCATCTCAAATCAAACACAGCTCCAACCGTGTCCAGTGGAAGTATACTGTTTACAATCCAGAATGCTCATATCATTCTGAACCATCAACTGTCCTTCACATCTCTTGTCTAGAACAGCAGAGGATCACCTGGCATTGTTTCTTGTGTTTTCTTGCAGCATTGGAGTTCTTGGGATACTACACAATTAGATGGTGCTAAACTTCTATTTCCTGCCCACAGGGGAATATCGGGGAGATTTTCCTTAAGGCACAATTTGCTATATTTGCCGTCCACTTTTTCTTAATCTTATCAACTGCTATAAAGATGCAATTGCTGCTCAGCTTGATAACATTATACAGGTACCTTAAAAGGAGCATGAAAACAGAGTCAGGTCTCTTCTTCCCGGCTATTTTGTTCTAGTCTTCCTTCTCCTTTGCATAGGCCTTCTTCCATGGGTTTCCATCCTCATAAATTTGGAAAAGGACATTCTCATCTGGAGTTCTCTGGAATTCTCCACATGCTGGAATGCTTTGGCGTCCTGCTTTACTCACCTCTGCTGCATTTTTATCCCGATAATATTCTTTGCAACTTCAGCGAGTTCACACTTCACATCCTCTCACACCTCATTTGGCATTTTGTCCTCTGTGCATTTTAGCAATGCATCAAACTGCTCCCCAATTACCACTATGTATCCTTCTCCAACATACTCCAAATTATTCCCGAAGGGCTGAAAGAATCATTTCATGCATTAAAAGCATGAAACCTGAACTCTGAAAGAAGCAGCCAGTCATCTGAGGCACTAACAGCACCTGGCAGAGTTTTATGGAAGGAAAATGACTGGTTTCTGCCCTTCCTATACAATGTTTTACCTTTTTTTTCCCCTCACTTCTCTGTGTTTTCTTATATTCGTTCCAGGTGTATCTTCTTCTGCCATAATGCTGAACTGAATGGCCTTATATTAAGCTTGTGCCAGTTTTACGTTGGTTTATCCCACCTGATTTTCACAGTTACTTGTCATTTACAGAAGTAAAAATGACAGCAGATTCATATCCAAAGTACCTTAGAAGGCAGTTTTAAAAAGCAAGTTCCCAAACACGCTCAAAGCTTGTAGATGGCTTCTTCGTCTCATGGCTTCTGCTCGTCTAATTTCCCATATAAATTCTTAACACCAGTCTCTTCCTTCAACAACTGTGACAGCATTTCATGGTTGTTGGTTGCTCTCACAAGATGAAGTAACCTGATATAAATTACCTATTGCTGTGAGTGAAACAGAACCTGTTAGTACAGTAGTCACTCCTAGAAGGCAGCAAGTGCCAACTACATTATTATAGGCTGAAGGTTTTCTATCATGGTAGAAGTCATTTTAATATGGCATTCTCCTCAAGGATTTTTTTCTACAGCTATTAAAGGTGTTTTTCCTGGTTCAATAGTCCACATCATGAACAGTGTCAAATCTTTAACCTAACTCTCGCCTTGGTGATGTACCAAAGATACAGTGAGACCACTCAGATGTCATTCTCCCAGAAGAAACCAGAGACTATGAGGATTGAGGATAGGGGTCAAAATAATGACAACCCCCAAACAGAACAGACTGTTCCCTGTTAAATCTGAATTTAATTGTTGCTCACTGCTATAAATTGAACCTGTTAAGAAAGGAACCCTGATAAACTAGATACTGTCTAAGAAAAAATAAAGAGGATATTTGAAAAAAAAATACCTCTATGTATTTATCATACTATGATGTAGACAAGCTCTACTCTAGGTGAGAAATTTCTGTATCTCTTGATGAGACACAATAGATGTTCTTGATGAACCAGTTGTGAATTTAAGACAACATACCTGTCAGTCTTAAGTTAGGCTGCAAGAGCTCAATGATTCAGATCCCAATGACACAGTTATACTCCCAGCTGTCACAAGTGACATCAAGATACACTGCCAGGGAACCAAGCAGGGGATACTTCTCTTCTACATAGGTCTAACCTAAATGTGCCTAAAATTTCTATGTGTCACTTTATTAGGAAGAGACTGGCAAAATAGATAGAGTTTTAAGACACCGTAAAACAAGGTGGTGGAGCACTGGAACAGGCTTCCCAGGGAGGAAGTCACAGCTCCAAGCCTGACAGTACTCAAGAAGCGATTTGACCTCAGACACCTTTTGGGGTTGCCCTACGCAGGGACAGGAGTTGGACTCCATGATCCTTGTAGGTCCCTTCCAACTCAGGACATTCTATGACTCTATGATTGGGTAAACTCAAATATGAGGAAAAAACTCATGAGCACCACATGAGGGCATGAGCTGAAATGTAGCAGAGTCTGGCTGAACATAAGGAAACATGTTTTCATCATGAGGGTAACCAAGGACTTGCATAGGTTGCCAGAGAGGCTGTGGAGTCTCCTGTCTTGGAGATATTCAAAAGCTGTCTGGACATGGTCCTGGGCAACTGGTGGCCCTACTTGAGCAGGAGGGTTGGACCAGATGAACTCCAGAGGTCCCTTCCAACCTTAACCATTCTGACATTCTGTGAGAAAGCAAGAGAAACAGGTTTCTTTTTCCTCATCAAGCTTCTTTATCAGGAGAACCCCACAGACAGTGGAATCGTTCTTCAGGGACTGTGCTGACAGCATCCAAACATATACTAGTAAGATGCAGAAAGGAGTGTGCAGAGTACGGCCTGTCAGGGATGACAGGGAGCCTCCCTGAAGGTTCCACGAGGTCCATAAACATGGAAACTCTTAATGCCGTAATGAGAGCACTGCCAAGATGCCCAGAAGAAACCTGTGTGTACTTTTCAGAGGACAAAATAATTTGAATGTTTCCAAAGAGCTAGCCTGTGCAAAGCAAGGTGCAATGGCTGCTCTCCAGGCGGGGCCTGCAGCCCCCTCGCAGCAGCGGTGCCCAGCGCACTGTCGGCGGAGCCCTGCAGATGGCTGCCGAGCTCTTCCAGCTCCTACTTGCGACAGAGAAACGGGCAGGTGGACACAAAGCCACTGGCCAGTCCCTCACTGAAGGACACAAAAGTCTCCTCCTTTCAAAAGAAGGACACTTCTTCTATGCTGTCTCTATTTCTATCCAAATTTAATAGCCAGTCACCTGCAGGCTGAATATCTCTGTCTTTAACCTCACAAAGATCCTGCATTTGCACGTTTTCCCACAACGATGGCTGAAAGACAGAGATGCTGCAGCTCTTAAGCGTGGCAGCAGACTTCTTTTAGAGGAGGATTCATTGCTCAAGATGCTTTTCTCACCCAGGCTCAGTGGTCCTAAGAAGCTCTTATGGAAGAGATATTTGAAAATATTTATCCATCCCTTGTCTTTGCCACAGCAGCCATATCATCTTCTTCCCTTCCCCAGCTATCTACATAACTGTGCTGAATGGCTGTGTGGTGCAGAAGGGCAGCTCCTGCCTCTACCCCATGTCAGGTGCAAACATGGTCCCTGAAACAAACCACCTTTGTCCACTGGCTTCCCTTAAACTCCAGCTTTAGCTCTGAGCCCTTTTAAAAAAAAATTGAGATCTCCATCACTCTGGAGTGATGACCCTCATCCCTATGAAGCTACACCTCCTACTTCCTTCTCACCCTCTTCAGCATATCTATATAGGGAAAGGGTCAGGTTTTGCACCACAAAATGCTGGGTACGATTCCTTCCTCTATCTCAAGGGGATCGTGAGTTTTTCTGTGCCCACCTTCTGAGCATGGGACAGCCTGATGTGTGCCCAGGGCCCTCACCGCACCATGAGCACCTGCCCACCACAGGCACGCTCAGGCCCGACGGATTGCAGTGCCCAAGTCACATCGCCTTCCTTGAAACAATCTCAGCTGCAGCATGAACCGTTCCTTTACCTGGTCCCTTTTCAATCTACACGTCTGAATCAAATAAATTATCTCCCAAGAGGGAGCTGAGAACTTCTAATAGACACCAGCCGCCCAACCTCTTTTAATCCATCCAATATTAGACTCGTTAGTCACCAGGATAACAATCCTATTTGCAAATCAGCTACCTTTATCAGATAACCAACAGGACCTAGTACAATACCTATTAGTCCAACAACATCCCCACCAAGATATATAACTGCTTCTGTACAAAACCTTTCTTCTAATCCTTCTTAAACTCAACAAGACTGATTGGCTTTTATTATTCATGAATTAATTTTTAACTCTTGGTCCAACAGGGGAATTGAATTTATAACGTTTTGCGGAGCCTAAAGCAAAGTAAGAGTATGTTGAAAAAGCAGACCAGCCAAAAGCAGGTATTTTTCCTTCTTTCAACCAACAACTAGAGGGCTTGGGGGGGCACTGCATCTGTTTTTCCCTAAACACTTGTGAGGAAAATTCTAAGGAAAATTAGTGTATTAAAACATGTATAAATACCACATCACTGTACTGTAAGCGCTTTTGCTTTTTGTTTCATAATTATGTTATTTCTAAAAGGCTGTAGAATTAAATGTTTTAATTTATAAAAATACGTCCACTTGAGAATAGGAACTCAAGAAGGGAAATTTTGACAGAGATAGTCTGTATTAATAGAGGAGTAATGATCACGGGCAGCAATTACAGCTTATAGTACTTTCTGAAAGGACAGTCCCCTAGCTGTAATTGCCAGAAGAAAAGGAAATACTCTGTTTTAAAATAAAGAAAAAAAAAAAACAACACACACACACACGACAAATCAACACTTCTAAAAGAAAAAAAAATAGAATGGTCAGAAGCATTGTAGGTGTTGGAATATATATATATATAAAAAAAGTATCTCATCGTCAAATAACTTTCTGAGTGAGGGATTCCACAAGGAGAAGCACATTATATTTGGTACCTTTCAAAACCAAAATTGCATGAAAAATAAAAACAAAAAAAAAAAAAAGGAGAAGAAATAAAAGTTTTCAAAATAACCAAAAACTAAACAAAAGGAAAAAACAAAACAAATTCCAAACCCCTGACTTTTCTCGCTATGGCACTTGAGCCCAGCTTTTTCTCAACACTAAATCTATGCTTGGCACATGGTTTTTCAAGTTCCTCTTTGATACTTTATTTAAAGAAAATCTCTGTTACTCATTAAAAATAATAAATTCCAATATGCACTGATTTATAAACAGAAGATCTAACTGAAGCCGTTTAGTAGCACCTAACTCTATATAACCCATAATTATATATATGCTCAAGACAAAGAGCAATTATTTTTTTTAAGCACAAATGTTACATACGGTGTATTTGTACAGCATTCTACATTTATAGAACACCTTCTGTGCAAGGCTATCAACAGACTGACAAACTTCAATTAACAAAGACTCCAAATAAACTTCCGATGAAGACAGACATACCTATGTTTTTTTAATACATTTACATATGGATGCACACAGAGAAATACGCAAGCATGTGCAGAAAGGTTTGTATATGCGTATAAAGAGACGTTGTATGGATAACTGTTTAAGTGAAACACTACATTACACAATATCGAATTAATATGTGGCTGTATATAAAAATGTATAATTCATATACGTGTGTTCTGTTAATTTATAGTATGTGCGCGGGTATACAAAAACAAGTGTGCATATGCACGCCCTGATATACATTAATCCATGCACTTACAGATCTCTACACACAAGAAAACTGTTTCATACTTTGACACATTCTAGTCCTCTACAACGTGCTTGGTGCCACTACGCAACATGTATCAATTACTCTGAAGGAGACACATCTGGCATCATCTAAGTAAAGTAAAACATATGGACACACTGACAGTCTTAAACATCATTTTCAAAAGACCACATTTGCTACAATCTGTTAAGGCAAAAAGAACCCACAAGAAATAAAGCAAACGTAGTCCACGAAGCCCAAGCACTGAAACGCAGGGATTTCCGTGGCTGTGAGTGTGAGCCACGGGTGTCCCAGCGCTGTGACCCCTTCCCTGCCCCAGCCGCTTGGGCTGCAGGGCGGGCAGCGCAACATCGCCTGCTTTATACGGGTTTGTGTGTGGGGAGCCCCGATCCAGCCAGGGACCTGTGCACTACTGACGAATCTGATAACAAAAATTGCCTCTTAAAGAGTGACAGGCGACAGGCACCAGCGGTTTTAGTTTCATAGCAGAATGTTTTCAGTATCGCCCTGTATCACTATCCGTCTTAGTCCCCAAAAATGACCAAAAACCCCTCATCAACAGAAATACAAAAGCTACGAAGAAGCTGAATTACAGGAGCTGAAGTACTGGATTTGTGTATTCTGAAGAATCAAATCACTCTTCTTCCTCTATAGCACTTTCTGAACTGTTAAAACTAGATAGCAATCACATGCAATATACGGTCCCGAAACAAAAATAAAACAGCAGCTCCTCAGAATTTCTGTATAAATCAAAGCTTGTTTAAAAAAAATAAAAGCAAAATATAAAAAAGATGTACATATTGAAAATGCACATCAGCTAAGTCTTGTTATGTGCACCAAAAAAAAAAAAATTCTAAACAAAACCTCTGGAATTAGTAACACCCTATCTTCTCCACTGCTAAATTGCCATGTGTGAAAAACTCATCTAGATAATTTCTTAAATTAGGAAACAAATAATGTGTTTGAGAATGAGAAACTTGTCAGACTGACTGAATAAAAACAAAAGCAACAGAGAAGACTTTACAGAAAGAAAATCTGTTGAAGAATGATTATTTAGTGTCCTAATTTTCAGCTGTTTAATTTTTTAATATGTAAAATGTTGTAAATCTCAGTGAGAAATTTGGTTTGTAATCATTCATGTCAGCACATTTAAAAAAATGCACTTGCGGCAACTGATGGAAAATCATATTTCTGTCTAATTTTCACCCAAGTGCTTACACATTCTTAAAATGATCGTCTCCATATGCAAAATCATAACAAGAGAATTGAACATTTTTTTAAAGCTGTTCTTTTGACCTTTCTCTTGAGTAAAAGGACAGCGAGACAATACACTCACCAGCATTGTTCACAGTGACGGCTCCATCACCAGAGATTGAGGGCCATTATTACTAAAGGAGACTTTAAAGTGCCAGCAGAAAAAGGGGAAAAATTAGAAAATAACACTTCTAAAAACGCCATATATACAAAAAGCCTTTCAGAACAGTAGACACAGAGCAACAAGAAATCTTCATCAAAAAACAGCTGCAGTAAAACACAGATGACCAATTAAAACCAAAAGGTGCTACGAGAAATTATCTCCTGTTATGCGGGATACTCTAGGCTGGAGGTCCCACTTCCATCACCCATACTATAGGCTATTTTGATTTAAGAAAAACCTATGACCCCTAAAATACACGGTAAATCCAACATAATTTCCGGGAATGGGAAAGGAAAATCTAGACTGAAAGAAGGAGTTCTCATCAAAGGCTCTTAGCCTACCAAGAAGAAACTACAATATGCTTCCTTTTCCTTCTAAGCCTTCAACAGGATGCAATATTGGTGAGATGTCCTTACAGTCATGACAAAAGTTGTATGAAAATGGTCACCCCTCTCTACATTTAAGCTATTTCCGTTCACATACACAAAAATGCAAAAATAAATAAAACTCTGTCCAAAACAAGAACAGTCCTATCACAAATTTTATTGCAATTTAAGTTCTATCTTGAAAACAAAAAGAAAACAATTAAGAAAAATATTCAAATGAAAAAGCAAAGTAGCCCTCTTTTTTACTTCCTATGCACACATAAGTTCATGACTTTATGAACAGCTTCTGTGTTGTTCGCTAAATCCTGATAGATCAGGAATATTCTTCATAGAACGACAAAGTCATCCTAAGGGTGACTAGACTGAGACTTGCCAGGATCCCACAAAATGAACAGGATTTCTTACATATTTATTCCTCCCCCATTCAGAAAGGCAGTGCAAGAAAATTCCAGCTCAGCAGGGACACAGAGCCATCGCAGGTTGTGTGATAACAGCTTGCCACCTGCTTTTCGCAAGTTGTCTTTGCGAAGTGCAAGGGGCACTGAATAGTAATGTTGCCTGTGGTGATAGGAATGCACTGAACAGCTCAGTATGCAAAAGCACTTACTGGTACACAGTGCTCTTCACAAAGGGCATTGCAGAATGCTTTCCAGACTGTGTCAGAAGTGCTAGGAGAGGAAATATTAGCGTGTGTGTCGCAGGAGGAACATAAGCACTTGCCATCACAATAAAAGCAGGTATTAGCAAATACAGGTAAAATGCTGCTTGCAGAAAAACAAACAAACAAACAAACAAAAACCAAACCAAAACAAAACCCCAAAACACAACACCAAACAAACAGGAAACTTAGCAGCAGTCAGACTAAAAGGAGGATTTCTTTGCAAGAGCAACAAGGGTTAACAGTGGCATACAAGCTCCAGTCCAGTCAAGATAGGGTCAAATGATGTGCAGTGAAAGTTTCAAGTCCTCAATCCCCCAGAGCTTGTTTGCTAATTACATTTGCAATTACAAACATGACAAATATATTACTATACAATGTGTTCCACCTTGAGCAGGCATGTTTCTCCTCATGGACAGTCACTGCCAACAGCCAGACTCTCAAGCACTGGAAGAATCAAAGTGCACTGTGCTCCAGTCACAAGTATAATTTTGTGGGCATCTCTATTGCTCTGAAGAGACAGGGCAAAGCTTTAGAGAGAGGCTGCATAGCAAGGATGGAAACAAACACAGAGAATAAGTTACTACAATTTAATTCCTATTAAGTAAAAATCACCAGGTCAGTAGCTATTATTAATAAATAATACTAAGTTATGTTCTGTTCCCAATGACAGACACAAAGCACTTTACACATGCAAGCTGCATAGAGATGACTACATTCACAACTCAAACGCAGCTGATACCTAGAAGACAGAAAGAAATGAAGATTTTCCTGGTTTTGGCAAGGTTACCACAGCTGAGTACTGCTAATATCTTCTTTAAGTCCCTCCACTTAACAACCAACCATCTGATTCACAGTTTGCCGTAGAAGCTCTGATGTTTCCTTTCCTCCCCGGCCCCCCGGTTTCTATAGGAGCACTACCTAAGAACCTTGGACTAGACAGATGCTAAATTTATTTGCTCACACCGCATGAACTAAACTAAAAATCCTGTTGTGCTCCCTGGCTGTAAAGTTACTGTCAGTAGCTCCATGGAATAAAGAACAGGTCTGACCAGCAAGGATTGCCCAGTATGTGCAATTGATAGTGGAATCGTTGATGTGCAACACTGGCTGCTGCTATGACCCCAGCTCCTAAACTGTAGAGAGCAAGTTAGAAGAAGTGGGAGAAAGGATTTTGGCTTTTATATTGAAGCTTTGTCACCATCTTTTTCTACTTTTACTATTTCTTTCCTTAATTAAAATCTCTCTTAAGACATTTTACATTCTTTGGAGAAATCCTGCCATGCTCCCAACAGAACCTGTGAAATTCATCTCAGGTTTAAACCTTTTACCTTCTCCCTTCTTCCATTCCCTAAGAGAGTTTGTACCCTTTGAGCCCTGGAAAATTTGGTAAAGAGATCCACTGACACAATGCCAAATTCTTATTGAACTAAAATTACTTGAAGAATACAGGTGTTTTCAAACAACATGAAATTCAGAACAGTAGTAACAGTGCAGAAATGGGGCTGAGGAACAAGAGCGGAAAAAGCACGGAGAGCAGAGCAGCGTTCTTTTGCAGAGGAAGAAAATGGGATGTGAAATGTCTCTCACAGCAACTTTCTCTGATACAATCTCTCCAAAGTCTTTCCCCTCTCAGGCTAAATGCAATAATTATCGATTACTTCAAATCAATACAATGAAAAAAAATCCTATTTTTTAAATATATTGATCTTTCCATATTTTCTCAATAACTGATAATGATTAGATCATCTTTACTTCTACAAGTGGGACTGGAAGAGGGGGGAAAAGTTAATACAAATAGTTTAAAGGTACCAATTTCTTCATCAGCCTTGTGGTCAATCAGCTTAGTGTACTGAGACCCCATTCTACTAGGGGAACCTCGTCAGGAATCTGTTAACTAGGCCATTTCTCTTACAGAGTTTTTGCAATTTATTCTGTCAATAAAAAAAACCAACTCATTCCCCATTCTCCTTAATTAACAACTCCTCCCTGTCCCAGACTTTCAGTGATAGTCAGAGCAGACAGTTGCATTCAGCTTCTCTGACTCAGATTTCCTCCAATTCACGGAATATGAAGATTTCCAGTAACTGCTGAAATCAAGTCACATTTCCTCAGTCTGGGCATTAAAGCCAGTGACAACAACTTTGTTAATTCTCTGCTGCAGGGTCCAGAATTTTCTCCTTCATTGACTTAAAATTCCAGTGTTATACCTTTCCATTTCTCTATCAAATATATCACTCATTCCTTTCAACTTTTTCCTTCTGTTCATAAAATAATTTTCATTTTTATCAGATCAATGACTCGTGTCTTTCTCGTGCATCAGAGGAAACAGTGTTAAGAGACATAGCATCTGGCAGGATGCCGTCATTTGTCAATGATTTTTATTTTCCTTTCATGATGGTTCCTTGGTCAGTTTCTGTCTGTCATGTAGAATATTAATTAGAAGCAGAGATGGCAATTTTGTAGTCCTATCAACATTTCTAGTGGCAACTATCATGAGGCAGAAAAAAATTCAGTGGGATGTGGAAGTTAAAACGGAAAAGTAAAAATGCCATATTTCACTCACTCTCCTTTGAAACAGCCCGAGGTTTGCATATGAGAGAGATGTAACACCAATATTCAGTATGACCATACATATGTATGTGCATATATCTACACATAAATATTTATAGATGCACACATATGTTTGTGTGTGAATATAATCACATCTTTTATATGTCAGAGTATATACATTTGCGGTGTCTGCACACACATTCTCTTCCCGCTGTACTGCAGACAGACGCTGTCAGTACAGTGTAACTAATGTATTCTTGCCATATGCCCTCACCTGAGCAACAAACTGCAGGTACAAATCATTGTCTTTGTTAGTTTCCCAGTTCAAACTCATACAAAAGCTTCTTCCTGGGAGATGCATCACCTACCCCAGGAATAATTTTCCCAAAGAGCAGTGTCAAAAGGTAGTAAGTGGTTGCTAAACAGTTGATTCCCACACAAGAAGTAAAATATATATGCTGCCTTAGGACACATGCACAGAGTGTCAAAATTAAGAAGAAACATTTTCTTAACTCTCCCTGCAATATCCTGCACGGAGGGAATTCACACAACCCGCTGACCAGAGCTTCTGCAGGTTCCTGGTGTAATTGCTCAAATCAACACAAGCAGCTAAGGGAAAGGGAACTTTCACTGCTTGAGGAAGACAAATCCAAAACCTGAAGAATGGGATTAGCAACAATGAACTCCTTTGCTTAGTTTTTGTTCAGACTCTTCTTGGGTCTGACTGTTAAAAAATTAAGTTCTCCTTAAAAGCCAAGGTGAAGGGAGTCACCTCTTCTCTCCTTTGCCTTGTTCGTTCTCTCTCTCTCTCCCAATAATTGTGAGGTGAAATACAGTTTCCAGGTAACTGTATGGATCACGTATTGAGTGACCACATCCACTTCTCTTCCTACATTCTACTATTCCTCCTATTTTTTCCTATAGCTTAACAAACAACTAAACAAGAAGAGGCAGTTTGCAATATTTGTAAATTCACTCCTAATTTAATGTTTAATTTGACAAAGATTGCTGTCCACATAACTAAAAGCAGTATTATTTTTTTTTTAAAGGCAAATAACTATAAAAATCTTTTAAATGGCTAGCAGTCAGAAGAGTAAATCCGTACAATTAGGATAATACGCTAGCTGGCAATACAGGCACAAGTGCAAGACCTGTATTTACATTATATGTTCACAATATAATTGTGTTAGAGTGTGAGAAAAAATTGGCTAAAGGGATATTTATTGGGCCAACTTTTATCCACAGCTACAGAAATGCAATCTAAAATCTAACCTTAACAAAAACAGTAAGGAAATCAAATTAGTACCTGACATGCTGCGCATATACCTTTAAATATATTGTATCTTTAAAGCTTTTCACATCTTTTCCCTCTCCCAATAACTTTTTCCAGACTTAGTCATACTTCCCTGCATCATTTTATTCATTATATATATATATATAATATATATATATATAAACAGAGGTTGAGGTATTTTAAGTGATGTTTCTCTGTCTCTTTCCCAACCACAAACTATGTAAAAGAGAAGGTTAGCTGGCAAACAGAAGCAAGCCAAACATTTATCTAAACAGAGAGCTCTCCAACAGTGTCTCATCTCAAAAAGCAGCATTCTCTGTGTACTGTAAAGCTATAGGGGCTCAGTGGCACTTCCCCCAGGGCCACCTTCATCTGTTTACTCAGTGGCCAAAGAGTTGCGAAGATGCGGATGGTGCGCTTGACATTATTGAGACCTGACTGAGATCCCACAGAAAAGTAAAACAGGTGAACAGTAATACAACATTCAGATTACTTCTTACTATTTGCATGTTGATTGATTTCATTGTCAATTCCAAAAGTAGGGGGGGGGGAAAAAAAAGTTAAGAGACAATATAGGAAGTGATGAAGAGAAGACTTTTGATTGTGGCTTTTTTTTTTTTTTTAATGAAAGTAAATGCACTTTCTATTTTTGCCTTAATATTAAAAGTCTCCCAGTGGCACACAGAATACATTCCCCTTACGAAACTGTTTGTTTATTTTTAATTCAAAATGGAGCAGCCACAAGCGAAGCACTGGTGGGGAAAAGAAAATCACATGGGTTAGATTATTAATTTCTATTAACAATTCTAAGTCTAATTTTAATGAAACTGCTGGAAGCAGGGGATTAAAGGAAGAAGAAATTAGTGTAAAGACGGAATATCAGGAAACAAGAGACAGAAATACAGATAAAAGACAGCTGTAATGAGGAAAGAGAGCCAAGTATCATTGTGGGTGTTTTGTTTGGTTTTAATTCTTTTTATTTTACTAAATACAATGTGTTCTTAAAACAAAAGCAATGAAATAGGCAAAATTACTTCACTCCCACCCCCGATGACACCACAGGACCTGTGTAGGTGACACACGGGTTAACATGCAAATGCACAAAAGGGGACTCTGCTCAGGGTGAGATTTATCGGAGAGAAGAAATGCATTTTTAATTTAATTGCTCCAGTCAGTTGGATGCAAACGCTGAGAAGATTTTGCCTTGTTTCCTAACTTTCCCAAAAGGATCAAACCAAACTTAACGAGCTAAAGTGATTTTAAACACATTACCAGGCACAGCCCACTTCGGAATACAAAGAGCAGTAGCAGGTGTTAAAGTATCAGCCACTGGTCCCAGCTCGGGATATCTGCTTGCCAGCCCTCCGACTCACGCCACTCTTGCCCTGGGTATGCTATCCAAACACTAAACTGTGGGAAACTACATTTCCATAGGGCATTTCAGGTGAAAAAAGGACTGTTTTGTTGGGGTTTTTTGTTTGTTTTGTTTTTTAAATAAAAGACAGTGCTTTTGTGTATCTACTTCGTGTAATTTTATATGCACATCTCTCTACAGATACCTAGTAATTAAGCTAATAAAAATCCTAGCACGGACGAAAGTAAAACTGCGTAGAACGGACTGCCAGTGCTCACTGCTACCTGCCTGTTCCTAGGAGATGAAGCATTAGAGGAAGAAGTTACAAAGCAAGAAAGAAACAGACCGACACACCGACCCCCCCAAAGCGCTCCACCGCGGGCTGTGCCGCACCTGCCCGCGCAGACACCCGCGGCACAGGCGGTGCCCCGCGGCGGCGGGCGGCTCTGCGGCACCGAGGCTGCTGGACTGCGGGGTCGCTGCCCCGTCCCACCCGCAGCGGGACGCAGCGCCTGTCCCAGCCCGCCCCCGGCGCGGCGCGGCACACTCACTGGTTGTGGTAGCCGAGCGGGTCGGAGATGCACAGCTCAGAAATGTCCATCACTCCAGTTTGAGCATTCCCGGTTGGAGAAGAAAACAAAAAAAAAAAAAAAAAAAAAAGAAGGAGAAAAAGGAAGGAAGATTAAAAAAAAAAAAAAGAAAGAAAGAAAAAGCACGAGAGAACAACTAAACTGCAGAGGGAAAGGCGGGCAGGGAGCCCCGGGAAGGGGAGCTGGCCCGAGCCCGGCGGCGGGGCAGAGGCGGCAGGGCGGGCGCCGGGGAGGCAGCGCCGCGCTGCTCCGCTCCGGCACCCGCGTGCGGACACACTGGCGGCGGCAGGAGGCGGGCGGCGGGCGGCGCGCAGGACACGGCCACGGGGGATTTCGCCGCCTCGAGCCCCGCTGTAGCTTTAACGCCGGGAGACGGATGGAGACGGCAGGGCGGCTATTGGCTCCCGCGCAGGGGCTGGGCTTGGAGCGCGGCTGGGGGAGGCACGGCCGGGGGGGCCGCCGGACTCGACACCGGCACCGCAGCGCGGCGGGCGGCACTCCGCAGCCCGAGCGCCGGTCGGCGCCGCGCTCCCCCGGGGAAGGCGGCGGGGCGGTCTGGGCCGGGGCCCGAGGGCAGCGGGGTGTCCCGGACCGGGGCCGGAGGAGTTGGCCCCGCGGGGTGCAGTGCGACGCGGCCGCCGGCAGCGCGGGTGACACGAAATCGCAGAGCCAGCCGGGTCCCACCACGGGAGTGATGGCAGCGGCAGCGCACGCTCCCCTTGGCTTTTACTCACTAAGCTGTCTCTCGTGGGCACCGGCTGTAGAGTTTAGGCTTAAGCAAAACCTTGAGGTGAAGGGTGCTCTGTGGACTACAGCTGCTCGCTACCCGCCTGGGCATGCCGGCGGGCCTCTGTCCACCCAGACAGCAGTCGGCATGCACAGCAAAACACACCAGTGTGCCACTTTGTACATGCATGTTGCAGGCGTCATTACACACAAACACAATACCACAAACACACACGTTGTGCACATGAACAGACCCACATCTCACAGTGACAGGGCCTAATCACTGTACTTAAACATCTGCTTTCCCATACACACACAAATACATTCAGGCAGAAGACTGCCCGAGTCCCATTTAAAAGCAGTGCAATTCAGATATCTCTTCAGTGCGGCTTATGACACCACCACACTGGAATAAATCCTGGCACATTAGATCAGAATTAGACATTCAAGATAACAGCACGTATTCCCAGGCACAAAACCCATAGATCTAGACCCTGAAAATTCTTCAGACGTCCAAATTGGCACATACAACCAATCTCATGAAAGACACATTTTCAAAGCTCTGCACATGTACTGGCTGCTGTTAAAGTCAGTGTGCTTTCACAATGCCTGCACACATTTTCACATTCATACAATTCCACTGCATATTTACAGCAATGTACCAATACCTGCCTGAAGATCCCACTCCACGTAAGCACCCAAGCCTCTCCAGGCACATGCCCAGCACATGCAGGCTTGCATGGAAAGCCTGACTCACAGAGCTGCCCTACTGTGTCTATTTGTTCCTTGCTACCTACTCTCCACCTTCCAAACTGCACTCATGCAAACCTCACTTGTTTCTCTCCTATGCTTCCAATTCATGTTTAGATGTCTGCTGCTCAAATACATAAAAATATCCTTAAACAGATAGGCAAGAACTAGAGGCCTTTTTTAAAAGAATACGCACAAACACACCTGGATAAAACTTCATTCTCTTACGCCAGGCAAACAAAAAGTAGTAAGAGCTAAGAGGATATTTCTAAATATAAAACCCAGAATCTAATTTGAGGCGACACAAAAATGAGCGTGTACCATACCGAGACAAGCAAAGGGCAGACTAGAGCTTTTCAGATGAAGGGGACAATATAGCATAGAAGAAAATGCAGTGTGGTTCAGCTATGAACATGAGAATAACCACTGACTAAATTAGGTGAAAACTTTTCATACAATCAGTATGTGTAGAAACTTGAAATACTCAAAAAAGAGGAATGGCCAGATTCACAGCCAGCGTAAACCATCACTGTAGCGCAACTTCCTCAATACACCCCCTACCAGAGATCTTAACAAATGCCATACAAACTAATGGTGTGCCCCAGTGTGTCTCCAGGCTATGTGGGGCAAACTGTGTGATTCTGATCAACTGTACTTAAGACAGGATAGCCTAAGGATGTCAAAATAGCGGTCTGTCATGGTGAAAGGTATGTATGAAAAAGGCACAGAAAACAGGTTAGTTTAGAAAATGGGAGACAGACAGAAGACTCATCCACAGCTTTATGAGTACAGCAGAATCTGATTACCTGAATGTTGCAGGTGACACGATTCAGATTATACATCTTTCTAGGAAGCAGAATTAATATAAATGGAACATATACACATATACCTTTGTACACCTAAGTGATATATCAGCCCAGCAGAAACTCTAAGGTGCTTTGAATGCTGAAGAGACGTAAGACAAGATCTTTAGTAGGGCATTAGCCTTAGTAGGGTCTGAGATTGTAAGCAAGGAATCTCACTGACCACATAGGAGAACACCTGACCCAAGCAGAGACAAGAAAGACAAAACCAGCATGAGTCTGTTTCCAACAGAAAACTGAGGTCAGAGAGGAACTCACTGATTACCCAGTTGCTCCATGAAGATTCCTGATGCACAGTAGCAAGAGAGGCTGGAGGAGGCACACGGTGTCAGGGCCTGGGCAGGCCACAGCTCAGGAGAACTCATGGTGTTTGCAATGAGCTGATTTTGATGGAAAACAATTTTCTCTGGAAAGATGTGCCCTGGCTGGATCCTGACTATGCAGAGATTAGCTCTAGTGTGGGCTCCCAGTGAATGGGAGACCAGGGTGGAAATGGCCTGGCAGGCAGATCCTGCTATCCCAATAGCTGATGTTTTAATTTTGCACTTTTAACTTTTATCCAGGCCGAGGTGAGGCAAGCAGGGAGCCATGTGATTGTCTGGCACAAAGGTCCACAGGGCTGAATTAACTGATATAAACAGCACAATGGTGGGTTTGTACTCTGGAAATGGGCTGCTGCTGACAGAGGACTGCCTGGGTAAGGTGGGTATTTACAGAGTGGTGCAGAAATGTAACATTAATCTCTTATGACACAGTGCAAATGGACAAATGGAGCTTCCCTTGCCTTAAGAGTAGCTGTGCAGAGGCCTGGTTCTTCCTTCCTGAGAAGAACAGAAAGGAATAGTCTCTGCTGGCTGCGCCTGATCTGCCAACTTGAATTCCCCAAGAAAGAGGACAAGAGTCCTGCAGGCTGATTTTGGAACTTCAGGAGGCTTCATCTTTTGCAAACCCCTCTGCACACAGCACTTGCTGACCTCTTCTCACAGCTTTAGCCAATTTCTCTTCCTCCCAAAGGATAAGGAAGGAAACACTGTCCATCCTTCCAATACACGCATTTTTTTAAAAAAAAGTACAAGGGTGAGGTTAGAAAGAACTATAAGATTAAACTGCCTGATCTGGAAGACAAAAATCTCAGTTTGGGTAAATATAAGGCAGAATTGCAGATGCGACAGCAGCACTACCTCACCCTGTGAGCACAGCCTTTGTTGCGCTCCTCACTGAATCCTGCCCTGGAGCTGCTGCTCTGTCCCTGCACAAGGGACAGGAACAGGCCTGGCCACTCAGCCTGTGGGCTCTGACCAGAGCATACCCACAGGTGCTATGCACTGGGGTGACTTTCATGAGGCAGCCTCTGGCTTTCAAGGTCGCCAGTTCTCCTCACACCAGGTCCAAATGCAGAGCAGCGACTTTCCGTCAGTTTTAGGCTCAAACAGAGCACAGAGTGCTAAAGGCTGGTGGAGCTATAGGCAGTATCAGTTCTTTGAGACACGAAATCACCCTCCCCAGAAAGCAAGCACAAATTGCAAAGACATGTCTCTCTATTTTTTGCTCTCTCTTCCAAGAGATGACAGATACTTTCTTTGGAGAGTTTCCCCCCATCCTTTAATGACTAATCTGGTTTTAACAGATTAATTTTTGACTTTTAAAAAACTTCTGTCATGGAATAATGATCAACTTTCCAGCAAGCTGACTGATTGACTGACAGAAATTTCATTTGGTCTAATATAGGAGTAACCTGCAAATCATGCCAAACAAACTTGATTTCACTTGTTGATAAAGCTATTTTTTTGTGAATCAGGAAAATGCAGCAGAGGGAAATATCTAGTTACTCGTGGGTTTTTGGGATTTTTTTCCATAGTATGAAGGCCCTATTATTGTATTATCACAAAGAAATCAGTGAAGTGGTACCTGCACAGGGCAAAAAACATACATAACATACATAATGATTAGGAGACCTAAGCTGGGCAGAAGAGACTTGTGTACACACATTCTTATCTTGTCTGCTGGGGATAGAGGAGTTCAATGACCTTTCCCAGCCTCTCTCATTTAAGGAAACAATGGTTACAGAAGGGTGGTTGTGATGAATTTAGAAGACAAGCCCTTCACACTTTTGAAGCCAACATTTCTGCTTGGACTTCATGCAAGTAATTGTGTCACATGTCCTGATCCCTCTGCTCTACAAGGCTAGTAACCCTGGGGAGAAACTGAGGTCCCCCGAGCGCAGGTCCCTGAGGAGGTTCCATCTGAATATGAGGAGAAACTTCTTTACTTTGAGGGTGCCAGAGCACTGGAACAGGCTGCCCAGAGAGGTTGTGGAGTCTCCTTCTCTGGAGACATTCAAGACCTGCCTGGACACATTCCTGTGTGATCTACTCTGGGTGAACCTGCTTTAGCAGGTGGGTAGGACTAGATGATCTCCAGAGGTCCCTTCCAACCCCAACCACCCTGTGATTCTGTGATCACTGGCAGGCTTTCACTGCTCTCACATATATCCCCTTGCACAGCAAACAGCTATCTCAGATATAGACTCCATCCATGAGGATAAAACAGCCTTCTTTACTTTGGCCTCTCTTCTGTTTTCCCTTACCACATCCAAGCAGTTTGCTCTCTTCACCAAAGGCAATGTCTTATTTTCTACCAAACTCCAATAGATTTTTTTTTTCCCCATAAAAACTAATTGGCTTTATGAACAATATGCTTCGATCTAAAAGGTATCATCACCATTACTGCTGATGATCAACATCTATTTAAGCAGGAAATAGTTTTCACATTGTAATTTTTAAATAACTGCTCATCTGAACATCCTTAGACATGCTTCAAGTGTTACCTAGTCTTTAAAATATCTGTGTTACAATTCTCAACCTATAGACTACCAAATCATATCATAAAGAGATTATGTGACTTGCCCCAAACCATTCTGACAAATCTGTAGCAAAGCAATAGTCTGAATACAAGTGTCTCAACCCTTACTATCCTGCTTTGAATCAGAATTCTCTGTACCAAAAATGTGACCTTCCATTAAGTTCTGTGCGTGGACACAACAGTGTTAGGGGCCCTGAGATGAGACAAACATAGTCCCTATGTTGCCAAAGGTCAGAACTTTCTTTCAATAAGCCCTGTTTTAGTAGGGCTGATGCTATTTTGTATCCCTTTATACCTGCTTTTGTCTTTGCAGTGTTAATAGCAGGACATGTTCCTGCTGACATCTTAGATGAAAGTCCACACACAGACACACACACACGCACAAAGACACACCAGGCAAAACCAGATTAACTTATATAGAATTCAAAACAGGGCATCAGTGTGACAGGTGCAAAACGTTTTACCAAATGGGAAAGAAATAAAGACAATGGGTAGAGAGATATCATTTTCCAGATTTTGGAAGAGCTTGTAGTAAGAAACATACAGAGAAGAAGGAAAGGAAGTAAATAGTTGGGATTATGCCTTCTGCTCTCTCTTGTATCATCAGTTAGCTGGGGTATTTGATAGGAACTTTTCCTTGCTCAGAAATACTGCAGTGTATCTGTTTTCCTGTTTTGTCAATCTACTTCTTAGTCAAGTCTTTGCCTAACTGAGCAGACAGAAACTCAGTTAAACTTTGTTTAACTGAGCAGACAGAAACTGTGCTCAAAAAAAGATAATTACAGAGGCAGATAAATCTCATAGACTTAGAAGACTTCAATGGAGACCTGTGATCCAGCTCCAGATTTTGACCTGTTGCTGATCTTTTTCGTGGGATGTATTACACTAACCCTCACTTGGGCCACTGTGTTTGGGCAGAACATGACCAAGACATTGACTGGAAAGTGGTTTTATTCACACTGACAGCTACACATCACTTACTAGCATACTCACTGCTGTTTCCTGTCCTCCTTGAAAACTGAAGTAAAGCAGAAATGAATCCTTCCCTATCCACAATCCTGGGTGTCCACAGAGCAGTAGCTGGGCTATTTGCTCAGCTGCCAGGAGGAAGGAGGGAACACAAGGCATCAGGGAATCTTGGAAATACCTGTGCTTAGCTGTCACCGGTCCTCCAGCACAGAGGCATCACAAGCAAGGATTTCCCAGCATGGTAGTTCATCCTGTGAGGTAGGACATAAGGTCAAACAGCATCTTTCCACCTTTAGCTTTCGTACTTCAGTACACTAGCTTCAAGTCTTGTATTACAAAAGGCCAAGGAGGGAGGTCAGGAGAAGAGGGGATGGTTGTTCATTCCTCTAATTTGGGGAGATAGTTTGCTGCTTCTCTCTCCAAGCCCTTGCACTCCAAGCAATGCATTTTAATCACCTCACAACTCTTACATTCACAATACCATTTTACTCACTGAACTGATAAAAAGAAATATCTGTCTTGTCAGGAGAAATAACAGTTACTTACTGTTATGCCAGAAGCAAAAAATTAAAACATTTTTCGCATGTGCTCTGATAATGTCTCAACCCAGCAAAGTAGTGGGACTTAAAGAAATTAAATGCTTCAGAGTTATTATTGTTAGAGACTGTGCCCACTGGGGTTAGGCAGTGGAAAGGGAGGGTAATTTTTCCAAGTTTGTGATGGAAACAGGAGCTTAAACACATACAACATAACTTACTAATATTTCCCAACAACAGCAACAGGTAGCTACAGTGACCCAGACTCTACAGTTAGAATACTATTATGTGACAGAAAACAGTGGGTAAGTGTGCAATTTCCTCTTATCTGGGTTCTCTGAGTAGGTAAGAGCCCTTTGGGAAAGTGGTGTATGCAGTTAAAAAGAAGCAAAGCGGTGAAAGGACTTTTCCATCCAGGGAATAAGGGATGAAGAAAACAAGGATTAAAGACCTTCCTTTCCCTGCAGGAACCTCCATCTGGCCTCATCTGGGCACAGTCACAGAATGTTGGGGATTGGAAGGGACCTCAAAAGATCATCTAGTCCAATCCCCCTGCCGGAGCAGGAACACCTGGATGAGGTTACACAGGAAAGCGTCCAGGCGGGTTTTGAATGTCTCAAAGACTATTGACTTCACCAGGTCAAATACAGAGAAGTTCACCAACAGCAGATCTATGCAGAAGTATTTAACAGTGAGATGAACCTGCAGGTCCCAAGTGATCTTAGGAAACCTGATGCATGACAGTCTGGAAAAAGCAAAGATCAACAGATGATCAGGACTTCTCTCCTGGTCACCTTCTCCAGCTTCAGAATAATAAAATATTTCTACAGTTTCTAACAATAAGCGGGTACAGATTTTGGCTGGAGCCAGACATGACAGAGGCCGGCTTCCTTCTGACATGCTGTATCAGCAGCACAACTGCATGTCTCCTCCACTCTGGATCTCCAAACTTGGTTAAGTACATGACCATTTTGAAGATTTGTTCTCTACTAATTTTAGTGTCTGAACAACAATACACATTTTTTTCACAACTCCCTCTTGAGTTTATTTGTTACTTGCACTACATTTATTCCACTCTCTGGAAAAGAGAAAATTGGTGTGACAGATTATTTGATTAGACAACTTTACCAACAAAGACTATCCCAAGCTTCTTAACATACTTTTAACTTCTCAGTTCCATCAACTGTATCTCATTCAGACACCTAGATTAAAACATGTTATGAAATCACTCCTCTGTCTACAAATCATTAACATTCAAACACTATGCCTACAGACCATGAATGATCATTGTTTTGTGGCAATTTTTCAAACAAGACGTGGAAAAAGTACAAGAAAAACAACCCTTGCCTATACCACAAAACATAATTTAGAAGAGGTAGACCAACTCAGGACTATATAAATGTGTGTTCTTTAGCTACACAATATATGCACATACAGTATCAAGAGGGTAGCCAGTCACAAGGAGACAGATGCTGGTTACCACAAAAAACCACTTTTCTGTGCAAAGTAAAGAAAAAGCTGCACTAGCTCAGTCCTATGTCTGTTACACAGCCTTGTATACTCCAAAAGAGTACAATCTCTCTCCTATGTGGATGTAGAAGTCCCTGGATGTCTTTGAAAAAGTCTTGTTGATGTGACTTCCAAGTCTAAGTTTCTCAGAGAACTGGGCACACAGGTAGCTGTGGACAGCAGTAAAGTCTTCTAATGCACCTGAACATGTGTCAAAGGATTTCAGCAAAAATGCCTTCATCCTTCAAATTCACATGTTGCCAGCTTAACTGTTCCTGTGGCAGCATTAGAAAGTATTACTTTTCAGTATCATTGTTAAGGCAAACTTTAATCTCTGTCCCCTGTGGTCTGAGGGTGCAGCCTCCTAGCAACAGGTCCCCTTGATCTCCACAGTGCTTACAAAGGAAAATCCAGTTCTGGTCTTCTGCTCATCTCTTGAACACTTTTATTTTAGCAATAATCAAAGACTAACAATGCCTCTCCTCTCTACTCCTCTGTTGAATATACCAGCCTTCTCTTAAATACTTACAGTCAGCTGAACTCAGTAGTACTCAAGTAATCTTTTAGACCTTACCCCTCAACATTTGGCAGCATTTCATAACACATGTGGTCAGCAACCCAGCGAAGGGTAGGCTTTTATGACATAACTTCCGGAAGTTGTTGCTACCAGCTTTGTCCTGGAAACCATACAGCGTTCGGATATCACTACTTCTTAAACCCACTGCTTCTTCAGAGTACCAAGAAGCTAGACAGAAGCAGGACAGAAGGAAGATGTCTGGAAAGACTGTGACTGCTTCAGATACAAAGGTCTGCTAAACAGCCAACGATGTGGCACCCAGGAGGGCCCTGCCTTGCTTCCGAAGGAGAAGGTACCAGACAAGAAAACCTTGAGAGACCACACTGTTTCCAAGAGCTCATTTAATGAGGACAGTCATTAAACTGATTGGTCAAGCAGGATGGTTAAAACAAACAAAAAATGTAGGTCATCAGCCTTGATCAGCCAGCAACCATTTGAGTTGAATCAGCCCATTTAGCTTTATAATCATACGCATGGCAGCTGTGTTCCACGTAGCTAGTCTAGTGCCTCTTCTGAAGGCACTATGGGGGACCATCATTGGCAGGCAACACAACACAGGGCTTTGCTACTACACACCAGAGAGAATACCTGACCTGCAGCGTAAGGATGTTCAGAACGTGCCTTACACGTCGTAATGCCCAGAAGGTACATTCTTCCTGCAGAGGCAGTACTTCTAGAAATATAGAATACTTCTGCATAGACAAACGTAGATGACACCCATCAAGATGAGCAATAAATATCTCCAGGGGTTAAACTATGACACAAACCAAGCACTTTTAGATATGACAATACACTTGCTATGTAAGGACCACTTCTTTTTTTCTTTTTTTTCTTTTAGCTACTACAGTTCTTACATACAAAGTACAAGAGCACCAATATAAGGCTTAAATATTTGCCAGGCTGTCAAAGCTAAACAGACAAGTGACAACTTGAGCTCCTCACTTATGTACCCAAACTTTTAACTACACACCGTGGGGCAAAGAATAAGCACTCAGATGTCTCAGTGATTAGCTCTCCCAACAGTAAAACATACCCAAAAAAGTGCAGTGTCTTAAAGTAGTGTAAGAGTTATTAAATGTTTGTAGGATGTCCATGAGCATCACTTGCGTCCAGTGTTCTCAAGCAAGGGTCGGTGCTAGCTGCAGTACCCAGGGACATGGCCTGCAGAGGTTTGTCAGTATAAGGCATGGGGCAGCCTGGTAGAACCAGTAAACTGTAGCTTCGTCTGCACTGCTATACTGTTCCACCTTAGGCAAAACTTTTGGCATAATACCCTGCAAAACCCTCCTGATAAAAGAAGAAATTGTTCATCCAAAAATATGGGGAGAAGCTGGGTCATCAGATGAGGGTGAAATTGGTTTAAAAGCCATTAAGAAGAAAGCAACCCAGGCATTCAGGAGCAATCACAGCTGCTTGGGCTGATCAGAAGAGACAGAAGGAATTATTTATTTATGGACTTCCTGCTCTCCCTGAGCGGGTGTCTCCACTGGGGAAACTTTAAGAGGAGTGGGGAGCAGGAGACAGGTGCTGCTTGAAATCCTCCAGAGGTTTTCCTGGCCTGGACCTCAGGAGAGTTAAACATATTTCATGCCCAAAGCATCCAGGAGCCATCGACTTCTCTTTCTCAGAGCAGGAGAGGCCAGAAAGAGCATCACATGCGTCTCTGCTGGGACGGAGCATAGAGAGCCCCAGGCACCCAGGCTGCCATGCAAGCTTTACACAACTTACAGTAAGATCCCTGCAGAGCAATAGTGCTTGAGTACACAGCCGTTTCTCTCTTCTCGTGGTTCAGCTGCTTCCCTTTAAACACAGATCAAGTGTCTCTAGGGACTCAGCAAGTGTTTAACAGACCTGCCTGATGGAAGGACCTCCAATGAGAAAACCAAGACCTGAAACTCCCAATAGACATTCTCAATTCAATCCACAGCTGATAAGGCAACCCTGAAGTTACATGCAACTAGATACGAACTGCACAGAAAGCACATCAGTCTAGTCTGTATCCAAAGCTCATCTAAACACCCTAAACATAAGGGGGAGGGAAGGACTAGCAGATTAAACAGGAAGAAATACTTGAACTGCAAATGTCAGCACGGAAATATGGAATTCTTGATATAGCATCAAGAATTCCTTTTCAAGTTACAGTGCTGTCTTTGCTGATGCAATTTCTTATTGTTTCCCCAAACTGGAGGAAGAAGAGGAATTATTCCCTAAAAATCACAGAGTTCTCTTCAGTACTGAAAGTTGACCATTCACCACTAACTCAAAAAGAGCTGTAGAGACAGACAGCTCTGTCCAGTCAGACAGATCTGGCAACTATTCTCTTGTTCTGGCTTCGGTCAGAGGGCCACAAAAGGGAACCAGGGCTTGGAAATTATCAAACGCCACCAGAATTTTTTGTTTGCTGGAAGATGCTGCAGAGAGTAGTGTTACAAAAGGGTCGCTGATGGGAACTGAACAGAATATGTGAGTGTTACAGGCTGCACTGTGTCAATTCATGTTTCCCTGCAATTCATTAGTGATGAGATGCCAGAGATTGAGATGAAAAGGGCAGGAGCAGACAGTGACCTACTGCTTTAGACACATCTCATTCAACATCCCCAGTTTATTTCTGTTCTGCCTCTGCTAATATATCTTGCGTTACTCACCAGCAATGATATTTTTCCTCAATTCTGATCTCAAACCAGTACATTGTTTTGTGTCACTAAAGCTACGGCAAAACCAGTTGAGGTAGCAAAATAATGTTTTGGGAAAGCTTTGAAAAGGAAAGGACTAAAGAACAAGAGAATATCATCTTCATCAAGATCGGAGATCCAAGGTAGCCTCAACATGAAAAAGGCACAGAGTCTAATGGTGAGAGTGTTCCAGTGTGTCCTGCTCACACTGTCTCCTCCTCACGCATAACAGTGATTTCAGCTACTTGTCAATACATGAAACCAGGTTTGTTCTCCTAGTCTATGTTTCTCCAAACAAAGGGCAGCATCCGTTTTCCATTCAATGAAACAGGTCTTATTTGGTCTCTCAAAGGAAAGTTAATTTACTGCCCATTCAGAGACAGGTTACATTTTTAGGGTTTGCATGACCTTTGTTTCTCACTCTGGGAAGAAGATCATTAAGCACCGATAGCTCCTTAGCCTGGGCAGGGAACTGCTCCAGAGAGGGCTGCATCCCCCAGGGAGACAGAGGACAGACAACCCAGGCCTCTCTGGGGAACTCTTCTGCTTCGTCCGTTGACTTGTGGCTTGAAAATCTTTACAGGGCCAAACCAAATACACTGCTAGTTTGTAAGTGCCAGGGTCATTCATTTGTGTGCTTTCAGACACATTGTTTGGGAAATTCAATTCACCCCTTATTTTGCCAAATTATGTTAATTTGCCAAATTTAGGTTCTAAAATCCTCCAGAGTCTGTAGTGTCCTTTGCCCCTTCATGCTCATTTGCCTTTTTAATTTCCCTTCCAACTTGCCAAAAGAAAAATAAGTCCATTTTGATTCTGTTCCTAGCCAGTTGACCTTGCCTTCAGAGCCTGGCACACCAACTTCCCCTACCACAATGGTCAGGTTACAAAAACAAAAGAACATTTACTTCTTCGTGAAACACTTCCCATTGAGATTTTTCAGTTACAATAATTTCTGTAGCATGCTCTGTGCTTTCACAGAGTCTCGGCATACAAGGCATAATCCGCACCCCTTTACACGCATTTGACAGCCAGGATGAGGCCTCTTCTTCCTGCTACGTTACACTCACGCCTCTGCACAGATACCAAATGCCTCTGCACTGGGCGAAGGTGTCCCCCAATGGTATTTGGTACTAGTGATGTCCAGTGTTCACCTCCTCCCCTCATGGGCTTTCCTTGCATGAGAATGTTACTGCTGTATAATTCAAGGTACAATTTTAAATAGATTAACTTAAGCTGGTGCAAAAGGCACTCGTTACTATTGAAACTAAACCTGTTTAGGCACCTAATGAGCAAAATTGAAGCATCCTTAAACTGGCAAGAGAGCATCCACAATTTAGTTTTTCATTAGTTGAAACGGATTGTTTTTTCTCCTTGTGTAGAAAAAAAAAATCTTCTCTGGACTGAGGAAACAGCAGCATGTGGAAAATAAATGACTGCCCATGCAAAGGTGCAACACCCATTAATGACTACCACAAAGAAGCAGGGAGGAGAAGGAGCTGAGGAGAGGGCTCAGTTGCTTGCACACAGCTTGTTAGGAAACACTGCATTCAATTTGACCACCAAGAAGCACCCAAGAATGGGCACCCAAAAGTGACAGCCAACTAACAAAAGTTTCAGGGACACCCCAATACACTTGGCACCCTCCCTTGGTTGGAAAACAGGAGGCGGGGGGGGGGGGGGGGGGGCGGGGAGGGGACGGACGATGACACAAAACCAAAAAACCACCAAACAACGAACCACACATCAAACGTCTGGGTGCACCTGCAGAGACACAGACCAGTTTCTGACACTCATACAGCATGTGCATTACATAGGGGTTCTGGTCTCAGTCAGCAGAGGATGCAGATTAGTTATTGTAAAGTGAACACTGCACAGAGCAAAGATGCACATCTTGCAGCACTTCGGCCCTATACATCCCTACCACCCAGGAGAGCCCACAGAGCCTTGCTATCATGAAATCCCTCTCAGAAGACGCAACAGCCTTTGTGGGAGGCTGGGGCCAGAATACACTCCTTTCGAACAGCTCTCCAGACCGCGATGTGACTGCGGCTGGCAAAACATGTTAGCTAATGAAGATTGAGTCAGGCAGTCAGTGACGATCGCTTCAGCCTGTTAATCCACTTAGGGAAGGAGAAGGAAAACCTGAGCTGAATTCGTGTGGTCCCTGCGAGGGACTGTACTGTGCCAGCTTTATCACCTAGGCAGAGGAATTCCAGCCAGAGCTGGATTGGGGAGAGCTCCGGGTGTAAAACCAGTGGCTTTTGGGAGACAGGAGCAAGAGCAGAGGTAGGGAACAGCAGTCCCCAGGCAGAGGGCCAGGAACAGATTTTGTGTCCACTGGGAACTAATGAAGCAAAGTGAGTTTTACTTGTCCTCTCACCAGAAGAAAGCAAGGACATGAATGTAAGCTTTTGCCTAACAGCAGGGCAGGGACAAAACACACACCTTGTACCCTTTCCACAAGGCAAAAAAGCTTCCCAAGGGGTCAACTCAAATTCCTGGCTTAGAAAGTCAGAGAGAGCATTTGTGCCCCAAACACCCATCCCAGCGGTGACAGAAAGCCAGCATTGCCTCCTGCCCAGTTTAACTAGCAGCTTGCAGGGATGATGGGTGCCAGTCCCAGGAAATGTCAGATTATCCTTAACCACCAGAGGGTGCTCCCCATCTCAAAGACACAGTCAATGTCACACATACACCCAGACGGCTAGAGCAGCCTTTATTTCCAGCAATTGTGGAATCTGAGCAAGGGAAAAATTAGAAAATTTAAAATAAATAATAATTAACAAATCTAATCCTGTGCTTCACCTCTGTTTCCCCACCCTCCCTGGCCAGGCAAGGTAAGGACCTCTTTCCTATTTGTCCTCTGTGTCCTGCTCAGTCAGGTGATTTTCCTCATGTGGAGGTTAAATCACTTTTATTCTTTTCTCCTAGGTCATGGATCCCAAGCAACAAATAAACACTATCCAGCTGGCAGGTCCGTGAGGAGTGAGACTCCAACTTGCCTGCCTCTGAGCAGGGTTAGGATCTCACCCTCTGGTCACATGCAGTTTTTGCGATACCAAGGCCTGACCTTACACCTGCACTGCCGTGGAGATGTGAGGGCCACCAACCTGTATGTTCAGGTCCACCTTCCCCAGTCTGACCTAAGCTGGTTTTCCAGAGGGGAGAGTGCCGGCTGTGCAGAGATGCCTTGGGGCAGCGTTTTCAAAACATCAGTTTTAGGACACTAGCACTATTTAACTCTGTCAATACGACACTTGTTGGGAACGACTGTTCACTTTGGTAATGCAGTGCCCCCACAGCCTCTCTCCCTTCTCCGGCTGAAGGGACACAGAGGTGAGTAACAGAGACTGCACACTCAGGAGCTGTGCACATGGCAAACCGCCACTTTGTGTCTTCAGCTTCCCATTTGTGTGGGTTAGAAATAATATCCCAGGGTTGCATCATATGCAGAGAACAGAGCAGTTAGGATTAAATCATAATGGTTATATTGCACCCTAAGATTCAGAGAATAAAGTGTTGAAAGCACGCCAAGTGAGATCAGGCACCTCTGCAAAACAGACTAGCTCTGCTAACGTGTCTGGCATAACATTTGTTTATCCCAGACCCAGCTTACTTTGGTAGTCCAGGTCTGGATATCCCATGGGGAAACCAGCTTTCATTGATGGCTCCCACCCAGCACATGTGTTGCATCTCGCTGTCTGACCACTACAAGAACAGATTGTTGCATTTTTTTAGTTGCCCTTTCCTCCTCCATTGTTGCATTTTTTTAGTTGCCCTTTCCTCTCTCCTTTAGCCAGTATTGTCAGGCTCTGCCTGAAGAGATTTTTGTTAGAGTTCCTGCTCTTGGGTACCCTGGCATTACTTTGTGGTTTGCCCTCTTTAAACCATAAAATACATTTGTCTGATGAAGCTGTTAAAACTGAGCAGTTAAACCACTGCAAAAGGACACTCATTTCAGTTTCTTATACAGATTAAAATATGTTTGATATGTTTGGCTTACTTAATTTCCAGAATGAACCATAATCTGCAGCACATGGGGGAACCAGTGCTTTTCAAGTCTGGCCAACAGTGACACTATTTACCTTTGAGAGGCATCACATTCTGAAGCCTAACAAGGCCAAAGAATTCTTCCAGTGTTTGAGATCGGGGGAAAGAAGGGGAAAATATGAGAGGAAAAGATTTTATGTCTCTTAGACATTTGCAATAGACAATACTAGTTCCTACAAACAAATGTCAGGGGTACATGTCACAGCTCCACTTTTTCTGACTATCCATGGCATTCTTCCTTGGAATTACAGCAAATACCAGACATGCTGTGGAAAGGCTAACCAGCATTAGGTTTGGACACTGATTATCCCAGCACCATTAACACTCAACTTCTCAACTTGATAGCTTTTAACACTACTCCTTTACCATTACAGTCATTATATATTTTATCCTAAACATGCACATAATCAGTCATCAAAAATGTGGTTATTTAAAATGAGGTCTTTTGAGAATTAAATTTCTGCATACTTTCACTAGGAGCTTAAACTTTGCCAGTCTTCCTCCACCCATTACAGCAAAGACTTTAAAAGTAATTTTGTAGCCCTAGTGACATTCTCCTCTCTTGCATATTGCTGCATGGGAAAATTACTGGGGTTTTTATTATTTTAATTACTGGTAGCAGGTTGTAAGATCTCAAATATCCCAAATTCCTTCACTGTTAAGAACAGCAGCATCTGGGTGTCAATTTTGCTCATGATGGCAAATTACAGGGTCAGATCTGCCTTCTCACTCTCACAAATCTGCACCTCAATGGAGATTACAACTTGTGGAATACATAATATATGAGATGAGCAGGTTTTGACTACCTGCAATTAGCTGATCTGCAACTATGCAAAATGGCAACACTTAATCCAAATGGAGAGGCCAGGACAACACCATCTTACAGCACATAAATCTGCAAAGTATGACAGGACCCATGAAACAAAGACAAAAAACCTTTATGTTAAACGGGGCAGACTACAAATGAAGTCAAGAATTAGGAAATACCACAATTGCATTTACTTGTGAGAAATTCTCTTAGCCCTCATGTACATATGCATTATTTTATAGACCTTAATTACATGATCATATTTTTTCCACAGTACCCTGTCTCAGACTGCACTCAGAAGGGATTGTTCCCATGTAATGAGCAGCTATTTGAGATGCTGGTTTCTACTCATTGTTCAGTGTGTGGCCCCAGGCCTTATTTACCACACATTATTCAAACTTGGCTCTAGAGATTTAGTCATTTCCTTATGTGTTTTTCTGTGGGCTTATCATTACACTGTCCAAGAGCTTCACTAGCCCAAGATCATTTATTTTCACACATCTCTATGAGAGGAGGAGGCATTTTTATTTTCATTATGCAGGTGAATCACTGAAGACTGCATTAAAAGGTATTTGCTAAATCTAGGTGCCCAGTCTGAGACACCCACAGCCTGACTGATCTGTGCTTGTACAGCACTTTGGGTTCAGTGGATTCCTATTCACTTCATTTGCAGTGGTAAGTACTCAGTGTTTCTGTAAAGCAGGTCCTTTGGGATCAAAAAGGTCCCCTATAAAATAAGGAATGCACAATTAAACAACCCCTGGCACAACAGCTGCTTCAAAAAACATGAAAATCATCCTACAGAAATGGTCACAGATAAAAAGTAAACTGGCAGGTCAGAATTTCACTGCCTCAGCTATAAAAGCTTCCCTTTCTCTCCTGCCATCCCTTGTCTCACTCGATACACACCTGACAAATGAGGCAGGGGTCCTACAGATGGTCTCTCTCCCTGTGCAACTCTGATTTATCTCAGAGCAGGTCCACTGCATGCAGTGAATGAGGCAGGGGTCCTGTGGAAGAAACAGCAGATGGTGACGTAGCTAAAACATGAGTTTTATAAGACACCCAGTTGGGTAGACAGGTGTGCATGCAGAGGATAACTGGTCTTTCCTCAGCTTTCAGTTCTTACATTAGCACCCTTCAAAGTGCCCTTTTCATGGAGCTTGTTGTTTCTTTTACAGCAAACAATTTCGCTCATGAAGCATCACAATGACACTTCTGTGGATTATCTGAAGAGACGAATCCATCACATGGACCACTACAACCAAGGTAACAGAGTAAATGGGCTGCAAAGGTAGCTCATCCTCCTTTGTGAAGACTAGCATGAGGAGCATAAAACACTAGATGCATTTAAGACACTGATGACAGCTGAGGAATAATGATTCAGAGACTCTTCCAACCATTCAACACAAGTCATGCCTCTTGCTCTCTCCTCTCTACACCATCCCAGCCCATCACCTTTTCACTGTCTTTGGCTTCTTACCCCATTCCTTTCCTTTGCTCTCATCTTACTCCTCCAAACACCACTCTCCCCAACTCCACAGCCCCATCCTCCTTGTTCAACAGTTGCTTATAACTATTTCCCTTCCAGGCCTTTTTGCCCAGCTCCCCTTGCCCTGTCTTTCCATTACTGTTTGGTGGCCCCGCTTCCTGGCATCGCCTTTGCCCCAACACAGCCCCAGCTGTCCCTGCAGTCTGGCTCCAAAACACAAGCTGATTTAGAGCTTTGCAAAGAGGAATCTTTTTGATTCGTTTTCAAGTTGAAGGAAGGAAGGCATAATTAAAGAACATAACATACTCCCTACTTTAACAAAAAATTCCAAAGAAACAAGTCTATAAGAGGCATAGAAGATGTTTACAGCAATGATTAAAGCTTGGCAGTGGTATGAACAACTGAAACTAAATTTTACAGGAAGCACTAGTAAAAAAAGATGGTTCTACTCATCTCTTTGTCATACATGGCAGTGAAAATGAAGATAAAACTTAAGGAAGCTGGTTAAGCAAGAAAGATTGCTGCTGCCATCTCTTTTTAAACTTACCATCATTGGATATGTTAGCATTGGGATGGTAAGCCTTTGAAGGAAACTGGAGTGCTTATACTCCTTCGCACACTATCCTGGTAGCTTATAGATGCTACTGCTTATTTGATATACACACCTGCACCCATCTCAAGCTTGCATCATCTGGACACAAGATTATACCTGTCTTAACATTTCACAAGGTGTCAGAAAATGGTGCTAGGACCAGGTCAGGTTGTTGGTGTACCCCTCCATCCCAATGGAGGATCAGCTATAGCAGCATTATTTTTGACAGGTGTTTTTCCAGCCTGCTGTGAAAAATTTCCAGCCCTTCTCATTCTGTTCTAATGCTCCTGCATCATTGCTAATAAAAGTTTCTAACATCAAACTGAAATCTCCCACATTGCAATCAAAGCCCATTTACTTCCAGCTCTGTCAACAACGGGCATAGCAAACGGCTTAATAACTTCATCTTGGACAAAGCCTCTTACTATTTGAAGACACATTTCCCAGACTTTACCTAATACATAGATCTCCACAACAGAAATATTAACCTGCCTAACTGAAACAAATTAGCATTTTAGTCCTTCTAACTTAATTCCTGGATCTCCAAGCTTATCACTTGGAAGGCCACAGATTTTTTTTATGAATACCTACAGCAAGGAATAAGGTTGCAACTAGCAGGCTGGCTTGAAGTAGATAAGCCAAACTCCACTTCCAGGAGACTCAAATTGATTGAGCAGTAACACCTCACCACAGTTACAAAGCAAAGCAAACCAAAACAAAACAAAAAACGTGTTAGCCCTTCACTAAGGCAAGTCTTCCAGCTGGATTCAATTTCGCATGCTCTTTCAGAATCCTGAGATGAAATTTTGGGAAACTTGAGAAAATATCTTCTGATAAATCAAGACTAACACCTATTACATTCGCTATACTACTAGCTAGAGAAACAAAATCTCTTAGCTGTCTTTGATGAAGCTGAGAGCTGTACCTATAGTCCTGAGTTCCAGTGCTGTGCCTTGAGCACAAACCAATCTTTTCTCACTGATAAGACATAAAGAGTGGCCAGATTTCATATGGAATAGCTCCCAGGAATCTGGAAATCTGCATCCTTGGTGCATGTGGGTATAACAGTGTACAGAATAACCCAGGTTGTAGCTAGAAATGTCAAAGTTAGAAAAGTGGGACTTAATATTATTTGGATAATGCAGATTTGCCTCCCGTGTTACACACCGTGAGCTTCCAGGGAAGCCAGGAGCCATTCTGTGAAGACACAAAACAGATGGTCCTTCTCTACCATAGGTGGTGTGGAGGGGAAAGGTGAACTGAGAGCTCAAAGGCACATGCAACCGGTCTGCACTGTGTGTTTGCACAACTGCGTGAGAGTGTATGCCTTGGTGATGTTATTCACAGGCCTTGGCCGACAGTAAATAAGACAGTGGAGCTTGATTCATGAGGGATGACAGGAAATCTATAATGTGTGGGCTCTATAATCTGCTCGCTACTCCGTAGCAAAATGAAAGAACAACAGTCCAATTACCGAGTCCTTGCTGATCCCAGGCACATCCTCCAGATCCCATTCGGCTCAGAGCAGTGGGAGCCTGTTGGCACCAAGGGAAAGCAAGCTCTGGCACAGGCTGCCTTCCAGACTAGGATGCCAACAGTATTTTGGAAGTATGAGACTACCTTACAGTGGATACAAACACAGCCAAGACTGTGGCATGATCTTCAGAGTAAATTTCTGGAGAGCAACAGGCTGCTGAGCTCAGTTCACCAAAGGATCACTCACGTGGACACCAATTGCTGCGCTCCTGTGCAGGCACCCCATGTGCTGGCTGAGGCAGGGAGCAGTGATCCACCACAGCAGTCTGGCCCAGCCACTTGGTTTGGTGGGAACTGTGAATACCCTTCTCTGCAATAACACAAACCAGTCAGGGGGCAGCCCCATGAAACTAAAACCAGGGATATGAACCATCAGGACACAGCATCTGGGTTACAACTGGTGTCCAAAAAGCACTTTAAGAGGAGGGAGACAAAAGCTGAAGGGAGAGGTAGATTCTGGGGCCAGACAGAAGAGGGATGGCTGAAGATATGGCTGGCCCATGAGAGAGCAGGATGTCTGCAACAGCAGCAGCAGCTGCAGGCAGACTGCTGTCATACCACCAATGCTGAGAACTCATGGAAATGCAGAAGAAGATTTCTTTTGGACAAAAGAGCAACAGTGGTGGTGGGAGGGAGGAGGGTTGCCAACTCCAGACTGAAAGAGAAGAAAATAATTTTGCTTCTTACTGTGCAGTGTCAGAAAACCCACAGGGCTGCCCAAGGCTGCGAAAGCACAGGACAGCTCAGCTGAGGATCCTGGCAGCTTAGAGGAGACAGCTCTCTCATTTTTCTCTAACCAAACTTACACTTTTAATTCCTTGTGTCTCTGGCCCTTACCACTTAACACCTTTCAGATCTGTCTTCTGCCCCCTAGGAAAGGGGCAAGGGGAACCTTTTTCACTCTGACAACAGGTAAACAGCATGGCAGGATGGGGAGGGGGGAACAATTTCCACTCAATCCCTAGCAAAGGCCTTCTTTGCAGAGCGCACACCCTAGGAACTGCCGTCCTTTCCCTGCTTCCCCCTACAACCATCTCTACTGCCACCTCCCCTCCCTTGTTATCTGTCAGTAAACAGTAATTAAAGATGTGGCCTGCTTGATAAAGCTCCCGCCCGCCCTCACACGGTGCTGCCCTCTCGGACGTGTCTAATTAAAATCCTGATGAGAAGATGAAGAAATCCCAGCAGCTGGGAGTCTGCTGACTCTCCCTGCGCTCGGCCTCTTCATTACTGACGACGAGGCAAAGAGATATAAAGGACCCCGGGAAATGCTCCAACAGACCAATCGATACAGCCTTTTGTGGGACGTGACGGACCGCTCAGGACTGCCTTTTGAACTGTGTGGATAATGAGGATGCTGGAGCATGGCTCACTGCATGGGGTGGTGGGGCTGGGCTCCCCCTCCAGTCCTGTTATGCTACTGCTCCCAGCAACAGCACCCAGCACCCCTGCAACCACTCACACTGCAGAGTGGATTCACACAGTGATGGTAGCTGGGGCATCTGCCTGCTCCACACCAACCCAAGCTCCAGAAATCATTGCTTGCAGTGCCAGAATGCTGTCAAACCTTTAACTGCTCCATCATTCCTATGCACACGCAGAGTGTGCATGTGTGAACATACACTGCAAAATGCTGAGAACCAGCAGAAACCTTTCCCCAGTGAAACCAACACCACACATGATGTGCACACTGCTGTGTTCACATGGACACTTATTCATGGGAAGAGCATGTTTTCACTGTTCTCCCAGGATTTCGTGCTAGGGTGAAATTCTTGGTATGCACAAAATGAAACAGCCAAGGTTTATGTGAAATGTAGAGCAATATCATCATCTTGAATCACCATAACTATATTTAGACACACTTCATGCAAATACATCCACTAAATGGTTTTATTCTTGTGGGTTTTTTCTTTTTTCCCCTAATATGAAATCAGCTTTACATGGAAACAAGCCCATTTTCACTGGCAAATTCATATTTATCCGAAACACCAGAGATTTTGTTGCTCTTAGTTTCAAGATGAAAGAAACAGTAAAGAGATGGAAGTCGATTTATAGTTTCTACATTTTGAACATGCACCTTAGGTACCTGCCTTCATGTCCCTTTTGAGCAACCCCACAGGAGGTACAGTCACACTGGGAATTAGGATCATGTGCAAGAACGGGAGTGCCTACATGGTTGCCAATACAAGTGCACTGTGTATGTGCATGAGGGAAATGTATGTTCCACATGTGGAATCAATAAAACAGTGAGCTTTTATCTGTTTGATTTCACACCTTCTGCTCCATAAACCACTACGGCTCACGCCATCAGCATCAGTCTAGCAATAGCTGGTGCTCTTTTCAGAGTCCCAGTTAAGTCCTTGAAACCTCATTTATTCTATAAAGCCTCTAGTTGGTTCCTTTTCCGCTCCTCCAATTTTACTTACTTTTCCAGACTAAAACTGGAAAAAAACCAAACAAACAAAAAAAAAACAAACAAAAAAACAACACACCAAACAAAAAACTTTGAAAAAAAAATGTTTTCTAAAAGCCTCATAAAGTATAAAAGTACTAATATTTATTATTTTCCAAATTGCCATAAGCCTGCCGCACTGTCCCCTTTGTCAGCTCAGTCCCAAAGAGAAATTAAATAACAAATATTTGCTGTACTGGTTTAATAGAGTTAGTCTCACAAAAAAACCCAAACCTTCTCAAAATGAACGGTTCATAGCAAAATAGTAACAGCAAGAAGTGATCAACCAAATGCAGAAGCAACAAGCTTAATGGTAAAAGCTCACAAGTGCTACTGAGAAGAGACTTCGGAGACTCCCCTGGAAAAGACGAGTGAAGAAGGGCAGCAGAGGGGAGGTCTTGCTGGGAATGGTGGCAGAAGCACTGATGCTGGGAAGTTCACAGCCTCTCTTGGCCCTGTGGCCTCCCTTGGCAAGAGATGCTGTTGTGCAGAACAAGGCATCAGCACTGGATGCACAGAGCTCTCCATGCAATCCCTGCCTGTCCCAGTACCTGTACTTGATGGAATGACACATTGCTGTGGCAGCTAATAAATAGAAGTAATTTGATTAGCTTTCCCTAACTAGCGATAAGATCCTGACAAACCCTTTTTAATGCGTTTCTGGAGCAGGATGAAATTGTTTCATTTGGCGAGCAGGGCCCCACGGGAGTTGCCTCCAAGCTCCTTTAGTGAGAGGTAAAAATATGCCAATCATTAATGAGGGGAGAATTACGGAGACTTTAATGCAATCAGAAAAGAGGAGCCCTGAGGCATCTGGGGAATAAAACCTGCCCTTAAATCAGAGGCAGGCAGCTGGAGCATGGAAATAAAGGCATACACAAGCATGTACATGCACACACGCAAACCTACCGCACACACAGAGACTGTGTAGAGCTGCTGCAAATACCCTGGGAGTTTTGCCTGGGCAACAAACACCTATCTCAGCAAATGGTATCTATCTTCCCCAAAAAGCATCTGTAAAATCACAGTAAGCTATTTCCATTTGGCAGCCCCCTCCCTCAGCTCCCTCTCTCCCACTGCCCATTCAGTCTCCACCCCTTCACACACATATGCACACACAGAATTGCAGTTTTGAACGTTTCAAACCAAAGCCTTTTGTGAAGAAGGCACATTAGCTGCTTGGGTGTCAAGCGGCAGCAGCAAGGCACCTTTGCCAAGTGGGAAGGTGCCTCTCTCAGGGCCAGACTTGCTGCACGAACACAACATGTACAAACCCCTCTCTCTGTCCTCCAACCACGGCACTTACACCTGAGACAGCATCTACTGTGGATGTTGAAAGGCAACTCCTCCCATGCCCACTCCCTCCTCAGCCACTTCATTGAATTCCCTTCCTCAGGTGAAACAGCTCTTGTGCCAATCATGGAACTTTTATTCCTAAGGAAAAGAGAAGTCTTAAAGCTGCTGGAATTTCCCCTGGCACAGCAGCAGGCATGAGCTGGGGCAGACACAAGTGGCCTTGCTGGCTCTGGTTTTGCAGGTGTCTGTGTTCTTTCAGAAACTCCTTCTCTGACAGAAGTGTCCCATCTTTCTGCAGCAATGCTCTAATCCCAGCCAGCACAATACAGAAGGCTACGTCAGCACAACCCATCCCAGAGAACACTAGCTCCCAGTTTAATGGGATAAAAACCAGGACAGGAGTTTACTCATGTCTCTTCCAGATTCCCCACCTTGTTTATTCGAAAATAATGAGCAAGAGTTCTGGGATATCAAACGCCAGTCTTCTTTCCTCTGCCAGATACACAAAACATGATGCTACAAAAGCCAGGCATGCAGTACATCAGCTCTCTTCCCTCATTTGGGTTACCACTAACATGTAGGGGAGCAACTGAACGGCTGCTGAGAACTCCAAGAGGAAAGAGTACTTACTTCTGGCCTTAATATACACTTGAGGGGATGTTAGACAAGTATTTCTTCCTCCCAGAACTAATGCAGTGTACAGAGGGGAGTATCTGCTCGATACTTATCTGCCCTCTGTTAGGTGGGATGACTGTCCTGCTTAGTGTGCACTCTGCATCCTGTATTGAGAAAGTTAAGCTGCTGCTGTTTCTTCCTCAGAGTTGTGTCAGAGATCTCTACCACAAAAAGGCTGTACTTCTGCACCATATTCTCACATACACTAGACAACTGTGAGACTAAAATAGTGGTGTGACTATTAGCCATTTAACCCTACAGACAAAGCAGGTACACAAGTCACCAAGACAGAGTAAAAGATGAAGGACAAGTAAAGAGGGACCTGCCCCAAGATACAGAGCTTGAAGCTTAGCACGTAAGTTAGGGTACATAGCTGGCACGTTCTCAAATGTGTATCAAGCACAGAGCTTGATGACCCCAGTTCTAAACGATCACAGAATATTTAGCCTGAGGCAGGGAAGCTTCATGCCCCTCAACAGCAACTCCTACTGGCTGCTTGAACCACATGATGATGGGGTCCCAAAGAAGTACAGCAAAGTCCTCTGTGGCTAAAAGCTCAGAATGAAAAGCACCTGAGAGGACAAAGAAAACCTCCAGGGCTCTCCCAGATTCCCTCAAACTCTGTGTCTCTAAGACTAAAAGGATCAAAGCAGTCTTGCTGTTGGGCACATCATTCAGCCAAACTGCACGCCCTTGAAAGTCAGAGAAATCACTTTCCAGAAACACAAACAAGTGGGAAGACTCTACCACAGAAACAATCAAGACTGCAAAAGCTAGAAGGAAATTCAGCATGGCTACAGCACAATGCTGTCTAGCATCTAGCAATTCTATTTCTGTCCTTTTTGGATCAGGGCCAGTTTTGATTCAAAGCTCCAGTCGAATTCAGTGATTTCTTGTGGTCAAGAGCTTTAGGCCATTCAAGACAATTAATAGACTCCTTCCCCGGTCCATTTCTAGCAGTGATCCAGGTTTTAATGTGGCAACAGTTCAACCCAGTTTGTGGTGGCACTCAAGCACAGCAGCCTTGTGTGACTGCCTCCTCTGAGCAGCAGGCAAAGGTCTGAGATGGTGTCACACTCTGTGGCTCCCCACACAGACCTGCCTTGCTGCAAACAACTCCTTCTTGTTCCGGTTTTGTTATGATTAAAAATGCACATCACCCAGCGAGGCCTTGGAGTGGAACCCAGCTGGAAATTGGATCATTAATATTCCTTCTCATGCCCGTTGCCACAATTTCTTACCTCTCCACAAGCAATTGCTAACAATGCAACAATTTAGGGTCTCAGACTAGGAGTGAAGTCAAGACTAAACTGCCCGTTGTTATTCCAATTCAGCCACCTTTGCCCATATTCTGGCATCCTGTCAACCTTATGCCAGTATGTCAGATGTCTTTCAGCCCTTTGAAATGTCTGTCCCAAATTTATCTACCAAAAGGTCTTTAAGATCCATAGCCTCTTAAGCAATCAGGAAAGGGATTCAAGCTTTTTTCTACTCCTGAGCAGCTGGAAACGCAAGGAAAGAAAACAAATAATTTTAAGAGTCTAGGCACTGTGTGACTCTAACTATTGGTTGCCACAATTTCCACAGAGACATTTCAACTAAGAGGAAGTCATCACCACCGCTGCCTGTTTCCTTTAGCAGCTCTGGCAGTTGCTGGCATCTCAGCCTGGTGAGTCTGTTTGCAAGAGCAGAGCCGTGATTGCTACCAAAAACCAACACAGCTCCATCAAAGTCAAAGCCCACATGAACTCAGGTAAATGATTAAAGGTATTTTAAAGAGACAATAGTTAAGAACAAAGCTCTGCCACAGGATTTGCCAGCTCCCAACTCCTTTGAAGAAATACAACATGCAATCACTGCTCAAGGAATGGTGACTTCTTGTGCTTCACTGAAAGCCAAAACCTTCCGGGTGTGGGCAGCTCAGTCATTCAACCTTATCTCAATGCTTAAGTGTCAACTTTTCATACCTGGACTGAGAGGCAACCCCCAAGTCTTCCTCACCTACCAAGCCCCAGCATCACCAGCAGTCCTGGGGCCAAGTTACACACCTTTCCAGACGGCCCTCTCTCAGAACATGACAAGGGCAGAGCAGAAGGCTGCCCTTAGCAGTCTTGTTCAGGGAGCACTGGCTGTCGTGGCACAAATTAACATCACCCTCCAATTACTTAGGGGGACAGACAGAAAAATCTTGAATAGTTTCTCCTTTCCTGCCAATTGCTCGCATCTTCTACCTCAGTTCTGGCTGGATTCCCCCTTCCCCCTGTCCTCAGCTAGCACCACCAGGCTCAGTCCTCCTCACCCTAGCCCCCCCTCCCCAAGGACAAGCAAAGTTATTACAATAATGAATTAGCCAGGCTGCTTACTGCTGCCAGTGGCGAAGGCAATTATCCCACTCCACGTCCCCAGCCACCGCTCAGCTCCCTCATAAAGAGAGGCTTTTGGGGCCGCTTTGTGCTTTGATTGGAAATGAAGAGATTGCTAATTAGAGAACCCCTGCTGGGATCGGGCTGGCAGGAACAATGGTGAAACGGACGGAGCACACGTCCATTTAGAGAAGGGGGGAGAAGAGAGAAATGTGAGCTCCTCTGTAATGTAGTGCATCCTCCGCTCACACCATAAACAACAGGGCAGACAATTTTATAGAGCTTTTCACCTTTTAAAGCATGCTGATTTGTTTATAGGAAGCGATAATTTGGTGTGTGTTTGCATAGGTCAATGCCTGTAGTTTCTGTGTACAGTATGGATTGACGCATGCGTGCATACATACACACAGTTGTTTCCAGGGGCATTTTCTTAAAGAGTATATCTACACAGTTGACCATATATTTCTTGTCATTTGCTGGGCAGCATGCATCAATCCCGCATGAACAGGAGAAGATGCTTAGAAAAGCCTGTTGACGAGTATTAACACAATTTTAATGCCTGAATTCACAAATCACCAAAGTTGAAAATGACTTACCAAATTAGTCAGTTCACCTGAGGCTTGCCCAGCAACCGCTTCCACTGCTTTGCCCAAGTGCTTTAAATGACAAGTGGACCTCCAGGAGGAGAAAATTTCACCATTAACACAACATTTTCTTAAAACCATCCTGAAATTTCTTTTAAATTCAATTGCTCTGACTGTCCATGGAGGGGAGGGGGGGGGGGGTGGTGTCAACTGAAGCTAAATTCCCCTTTCTCAGCTGATTAATTGTGCACCAAAAAATTAGCAAAGATCTCCCTTGCAGTGCACCAGCACATCTGGACAACTTCATAAAACTGCATCTACAGCCCCTATATATATATATAGCACACTCTTGTTTTGAACTCTAGTCACTTACAACTCTTGTCAGAGAAAAAAGTACCTCTCCTAAGAGATCAAAATGCATTTATAAAATACAGTCTGTCAACAAAAGCAAATGCCTCACCTTTTTGTGCAAAGCTGATAGAAAGCATTCGGAACCTATTCTGCATTGCTCAGTTAACTAAGTAATTCTATCAAGGAAGCACACAAGTACCATATTAAAACAGAAAGTATGGTTTTCAACTACATGTTTGACTTACCATGCAGAAAATTTGCATACCATTGATTAGTGCAACGTACTACACACTAGGTAACTTATGTAAGCTAAAGCAAATTTCAAATTTTAAGCTTGAATTTACATTTCAGAATTCCCTTGCAGATACTGAAGCATTTGAATATACAAGTATGCTTTTCCCTGAAAAGGTTTTCAGTAAAGCACAAGTCTTAACAGAAAGTGAGCACTGAAGAGTGGAAACACAGTTGAACTGAAAATGACTTTCAAATTCAGAGACTATTTCTCCCCGCTGTTTGCTCACCTCTAGTGTTTATATCCTTCAAACAGTTGTAGGTAGTTTTCATGTTCCCTTCTTAGTCATCACTTAGCCAAGCTCCACATATTTAGTTCTTTTGATCTTCCCCTCATAAAAACAATCCCTCCAGCTCTGTCATCATTTTTGTTGTTCTTCTCTTACTACCTTCCAAGTTTCCTCTGCTTTTTTTCTGCTAGTGCCCAGAGCTGAAAGTCTCACCAGAGCGGTACCAAGCAAGAGCAGCACCTCACTGCTTCACAGGGCCCCACCTGTGTACAACACAAGCAAGTCTCATACAAAGGCAAACATTTGCAACCTCCTCACTTTGTTCCCTTGGTCTGCTGTGCTATAATGCCAGCTCAGGTTGGAATTGCTTGTTACTACCATTCCCCCACACTCTCTCATTCAGTTTTCCACTGTGTCCCACTTTCCTGATGGGAACATTTCCCCTAATGTAGGTACAGTCTGAAAGTAAAACCCTCTGCTAGTACCAAGCTTCGGGTTGTTTTATGTTGCTAACAACACTGTGGTTACCTATTGCAAGTACAAAACCTGACCACTTAAAAGCAATGAAATATCTATGCAATGACACCAAGGGCTAAATTTTAATGTGGTGTACAGTGGCAGAGCTCATTTGGTTTCACCACAGCTGTACCAGTTTACACCAGTGGAGAAGCTATTTCCATAAATCTCAGACTGTCCATATCACAAGCAATCACATCATTCAGAGAAGGGTATATTTCACTCCATCAGCTGCAATTCTGATATATGAAGCCCTGTTACCCTGATTACATAATCTAAGTAACTTTTTTTTATGGTTACAGCTATAGCAATTGTACAAGCAATTCAATATATCTACCAGCTGGTTCAGGAATTCCTTGGTAAAGTACTTACAATTGCTCTCTTGATAATCTAACTCTAATTTAATAGGAGTAAAACTCACACTACAGCTATGGATGTACAGGCCACCTGCATTTGAGATTAATGGATGGGCTTCATTACTACATCCATTCACAGGGTCTGATTTTCACTAGCCTTAATATCCTAGCAAAGGGGGATGAAAGGAGGTGGCCTTCTCATGGCATTATACCAGGCAGGTCAGGGTGAGATGTTGGTAGAAATAATGAAGTGTTCTAAAATCCTGCAAGAGAGAAGAAAGTCTAGTCCCTCTGAGATTGACCCTCTCATGCCCCTAACAACAGGCTACCAGTTCTGGCTTTGTGTGAAACTCTGTTTCTTTGGGAGTGCAACTTCCTTGAAGTAACTTCATTCTTACCATCTATTCCTGTGCAAAGTGGGGAAAGTATGGACGTAGAAGCACCCAACCCAGGATTTCTTCCCCACATTTTTCCTCGAGCAACACAAGTACAGTCTGCTACATACAGTACGGATAAAGCCCAAAGGCTTTTAGACCATACCAAGTTTCTTTCTCTGTGAGATTTTAGATTAAGATTTTTACTTAAAAATTAGCAATGAAAGAATCACAACTCTTCCTCCCCTCTACAGAAGTACAGATTTTCCTTTAATTTGATACAAATAACATACATGTGCTACACTCAAAGAGCAGAAAACAACATTGTTCTTGCCTCTTTGTTTATTTCAGGAGCTTAGCTTTTACAAATCGGGTTGTAGAAAAATGAAGTCTCTCTACATAGGCTGCAGAACCATTTTAATCCACCTCTGTTGCTGAAAAAGGAGATCCTACCATACTTCCCACCCAAGCCATTTTTGTCTGCCTCCTCCCTTACATTAACACGTGTTTGTTCAGCTCAGATTGAGGAGCTGATCTGAGTTAAAAATGCCAAAAGGTTAGTTTGAGTCAAATAGACCAGAAGCAGGATTACCATAAATCCAGGTGTTGGATTTATACCTGTACATGAAATATGACCCTCACATTACAGCAGTTCGTGAAAATTGTGAAACCATTAACAACATCAAATGGTTTCTTGAAAATACTCATATCTGTAGTATGTTTCTTTGAAAATTTCCCCTTTTGTGTAGGTAAGTGATGACATAGTTGAGACAGAATGAGATTGAAAGACATAAATAACTGAACTGAAAAGCATGGTGCTGTCAAACAAATACCTGCTTGAAACAAAGTCTATCCAGTGAGAGATCTGAGAAGCATAATAAATTTAATTCCAAGAACAGGCTAAAGGGTGACTTGATCTAATTGTGAGTCAGGAAAAATAGTGGGAAGTTCTTTAATCTGGCTTTAAAAGGATATAAGATAAGACTATTCCTGGTATCCAAAACTAGACACATTTCACTTAGCAAGACAGACATTTTTAAACAGCAGGAACTGGCCATTAGGACAACTTGCCGTGGAGCACGCCAGATAGTCTATCACAAGGTCTTTAAATTGAAGTTGTATGTCTCTCTAGAAGACAATGTTGAGAAGGTGCCTGGGTAAGTTAAGGAGTTATGAGGTGGATTGTAATGACCTGTGCTCTGCAGTAAGGCCTAGAGCATCAGAGTCATATAGGTCTGTCTTAAAATCTGTTTAGATTCGTTTGGTTCTTCAAGAGTTGTAGAAAGCAAGACAAATGTGTGCAAAGACAACATCTGCTTGGGGCTGCTGAAGCCATTCACTACGAAGAGTTTGCACTGTGTCTACTCTGCAATACTTGTTTGTTCCAAATAAGCTTCAATAAAAGGATTCATACATGGTTTTTATAAGGCAATTTCTTATCTATTACAACAACCTTGCTATGAAAAGCTACCCATTTTTGCCAGAGGACACATGCTTCATCTTCCAGAATGTATAAGGCATATATAAAAAAAAACGTATAAAGGCTAATGACAAAGGCTGTTCAGTGCATGATTCATAAACAAGAGGAAAAAGTGGCCAGTTAAATTTGTCCGTGTCTTGAATTCGGTAATATTTGGGGTAGGTGGAGGTTAGGAAAATCAGATTTATTTTTTTAGAGATCTCCTTTATTGTTTTGTAATGTTATTCAAGCTTCACGGAGAAAGTTGAAAATGAGAATAAATACTATAAATCCAATACATCATGGTCACAAAATGAGTGAAGAGAGCTGTTTGTCAATCAGTCAATCCCGATATGTTTGCCTCACTATCCAGGTTTGCCTTCACTACTACAGTAGGCATTTTCAATAGAGGCGCACTGGAAGCCTGAAGTCAAGCTCTGAACTCTGCTGTAACACATGCTCATAAGTGGGAGAGGAAATCTTTCATCTTTCAGTTTCTCACACACTCTGGCTACCTAAAGACCATTCTAGTTTGAACAGATAAAACAAATCCATAATTTAATTTCAAGTGAACTTTGCAATTTTCCAGCAGAAGAGGCTCTGTCATACTATTGGGGAAAATATTTTTATATTCTTCTCCATTATACATCAATTTACTACTTTATTGCCTATTAAAAGCTTCTTAAAGACACATGCTGCTGTTCTCCAACCCCCTCATTGATTTGCATCATAGCAGGCTGTTGTTAAAAACTGATCACCTGTCCTTTCTACAACATCTCTCAAACCTCAGCCTCAGCTCCTAAAACAAAGTTAGGAAGACAAACTTTCTGCTCCTTGGCCCTCAGTAAGGAAAATCTATATTGCCCTTTCTCTAAGGGGATCACACCAACCTTTTCATCCCTCCAGATTCTACCTTTCAGTAAGGGTGACCCAGGACTAATTATGTTCACCCCATCACTCATCTAGAAAGGCAAAGTGCTTGCAAAAAGAAAAAGAAACTGTGCATCCACTGAATATTTTCTAGAGTTTTCTTCACTCCAAAATTAAACTCTTAAATATTCTAGCTGAATTCAGTGAGTTATTATTTGGTTGTTGTTTTGTCGTTTTTGTTTGTTTGTTTTTTTAATCGCTTTCTGAAATGATTGTAGGTACAAAAATCCTTAATGATATTGTTAATTTTTAGGAAGCCCCAGTCATACTTACTCATCTGAAAACCTACACTAGCACAGCCTGGGGAAAGAGGAGACAGCAGCAAGAGTAATTTGTGTTCTCAGTTTCAAGTACCTGACTGAAGGAGCAGCATCTGAATCCTGGCAGATCCAGACTCCCATTGCAGAGCTCCAGCGATACACCCATGGGTCCTGCAGTTAGCCCGGCCCAGATCACAGGTGCAGCACTTGCCCAGGGGTAGGCTCTCAAAAAAACCCCTTCTCCAGGCTTGAGAGAGAATGTCCTCCTACCTACAAAGAACTGCTACCTGTGACTGGCCTTGCACCCTGGCCTAGAAGACAGGGTTAAGACAAAGAAAGGAATCACTAAACTCAAAGTGTAAAACCTTGTCAGGAGAACCACGAAAAAGTTTATACAGCAAGAGGCTGTTGCAAGGTTGTAGGGGGCGTCGAAAAGCATACAGCCTACTAAAAGCAAGGAGGACTTAGGGCTTATGTCCGAAAAGTACTGAATACCAGAAATAGTGAGGAAGGAACTGGTCAACATGAGAGAGAGTTAGGGCAAAAAAAATAAATAAAAATTAAGAAATCATTTAAACCAAATAACCAGGAAAATTTCTCTTGCAGCAGAAGGAATTGAGCTGTGGAACTATCATCCCAGAAGTGAACAGGGATGGAAGAAAGCTGTGCAAGCAAGGCAGATCAGACAGAAGAAAAATAATTGAATAACCTAAGAAGCTTTTCCCACCTCTGACTGCTGTGATTCAACAACCTGGAATAGCTGGCAAACTTAGGACAGATGTAGCTACTATCACAAAATATCCATATAAAATGGAGACCTATGCCTCTCCCCAGATCAGTAGCATGTTACTGATAGAAACAGTTTTCCACACTCAGGAAAGATTATCAGCTTCCCCTTTAAGGAACATTTAAGCATATGAGTATTTTTTCTTCCCTAATGACAGGAGAAGGAAGTGAAGGAGGTCAGAGTCCTGTAGACCTCTCTGCACTCCCTGTGGTCTAGTTTAGGAGACTTAAAAGGATTCAGATTAACTGGGGTGGCTTTGTCGATTACACACAGAGAGGAAAATGACCCCATGTGGTAAGTGTTTCCAGGACAGCTGCTCCATTGGTGAAACACTGCTGCATTCCAGAAATAAACTCCTACAGTCAAATTAGCAGCTTGAGTCCTCTCTCCGCAGAAACGTGCCTTTACCAAAGTTGCAGCAGTTCCCAGATGAATGGGAAACTAGCAGTGTAAGTTCCTGCTTGGCTCCGCTTTAAAATAGAAAATGGTACAAAAAGATGTTTGTACCATATCAAATCTGTCATCATAGTCACATAATTGCCCCACATTATTGATAGGCTCAAAACAAAAAAAGGAAAATTGGGAATATTTCTGGCTGTGACAGAGAACTAAAACTAGCATGGTGCCTCAACACTCCAGCCTGTCATGAGTTTTTCAGGTCTAAGTGCTTATCAAGACTTCAGTGTAAGATTTTGGGTTTGATTCTCATGTGGGTCCGTACCTACCAATGTAAAATACTACAATCTACATTTGGAGCAAGGTAAGAGTTACTGTTGCCCCTTGCCTGGCCTCTCCTATCTCCCAAGGGTAATGCAGAGCTGCCTTCTCACTACAGAGGTGAATTCTTTGCCATGAAAGTAAATTCCCTGAGAAGCCCCAAGGCACTCATGTTTTACTGAAGACATACATTAAGTAGCAAAACTACATAAGACAGCTTCCAGGTTTACACAGGTTTACAACTACAAGTTTATAGATGGCTGCACTGGGGAAGGCCAATGAAATCCTGGGAGAGGGGGAAAGCTGAAACACCACACTACCGTTTTCAATAGATAACAGGGCACTTCTTCAGTACTCTGGGCTCACAGAGCAGGCTGCTCCATATAACCACTGAGTGCACAAACGTTTGTGGTCCTTCCTCTTTCCCACTGGATTCCCATCTTAAAAGCAAAATATCTTGCTCTTGTCCAAACACTGCCTTTGTCAGGTAAAACCTGGGAGGGTGTTTCCAGATGCTCCTCTGCAGAAGGAAGGTACTGCAGGCACAAGACTCTCCTTCACTCACAGATAGGAAAGATGAAGCCAGAAGCCATTTTTGAAGTTCTAAGAAACAAGCATCAGAGTGGCAAAGGCCCTGGTGGGCATTATAATGTAGTGCTCATTTACTTCAAGAAACCTCAGACAACTGGTGATACTACAATGCAATACACCACCAAACCAAAACCCATCAGGTGACAACTTTGTGCAGACTTATGCACTGCAGAGCAGGGGATTTTATACATTGAAACAAACTCATGGCTACTGCATAATGTGGTCTTAAACATAAATACCTGAAAGCATTGTCTAACCCATTGCCTCTTTCCCTTCGGACCTACTTCTGCTCTGTAAATTCCACTGCAAGAGCCACCCAGTCAGTGTGAAGGAACACAGCACCCCTCAGAAAGGATAAATTCAGGAAGCCACATTTCTGCTTAGATCAGCCTTGCTCCCTTGCTGCCTTCTTGTCTTCACTGCTGCTTTCACAGTGGCATAGCTTATCTGTCCTGTTCACAGCTTTAGAAACACTGTCTATAACAACAGAAAAACAGGGTAAGCAAGATCAGGTACTCCAAAATGCAGATGCTGCATGTCTGCAACAGAGTATCATGTAAACAAGTAATTCAGCTATCTGCAAGGAGTGACAACACCAGTTTCAGCTGCAAGAGATGCAGCAAGGACAGATCTGCCAGGTCAAGTTAAGAAGTCACCTAGTCCCATATTCTATCTCTGATACCAACCACTAACACATGCTCAGAGAAAGACTATACGAAAGAAGTATGTTTTCCCTGCTCTTCACCTTGCTACACCCTTGCAGACCTCACAATCACTGTCTTATCCGCCTGTGGCTTAGGCTGCTCCCTCTAGACCATAAGGTGTATTTGATACTGATGAGTCCACATATTCCATAAATTCTTTGATATCTTTTTGAACGCACCCATAACTTTGCCACCCAATGATGCAGAGGCCAATAAATCCCATAATGTTATTTAAAGCACTTAAAAAAACAAAAACAAAAACAAAAAACCACAACAAAAATAGTATGACTACAGCACTTGAAAAATGGGGAAAACACGCAAGCAAGTATAAAGAGACTGAGAACATGTAGAAGAGCTCTCTTCTTAGCTAAGAAAGTGGAGTTGCTAATTTTGCAAAGTAAAGAATTAGGCAGGTTTTACACAGGAAAAGGCCTATGCTCTTTTCTGTTACCTTTTAGTTAAGCGCACAGCAAGCAAAGCCACCTGTACTCCAAACAAGCCAAACTTGCAGCAATACATTACCACAAATTCCTGTCTCAGTTATGCTCATCTTTCTTCTAGCCACAGACTTCATGACTGACTCTACCCCCTGGTAGTGTCTTGTCTTTAATCAGATTGGAAGCACCTTCAGACAGAAGCTGTCTCATGGCTAAATGCAGCAGCCCCAACAGTAGTGAATGTGCCTTGATGCAAACAATGAGGGCAAAATGGAAGCAACAGCCAAAGCTGCCACTATAACTCCTAGCCGTAGTCGGAGAACTAGTTAAAAAGAAGTAGAACAGTCACAACATGAGGTTTATTAAGTAGTAGATAATAATTTTACATTACATAATATACAGTGTTGCATACTACATTAAACCCAGTATTGGGAGCTTCAAATGTTCAACTACTGATGAAGTCCCAAAATAAACATGATTATGTTCTATATGATACATTAGTGGTTATTCTTATCACATCCCCCTATTTTAATTTTTTTTAAAGGAGATAGTTGGCATTGCTTTTTAGTTGTTCCCTGAAACCTCGTGATCTAGACACTTTTCTTTTTTAAAAAAAACTGGAATTTTTCTCATCATTTGCTTTCACATGGTGGAGATGTATTACTCGATGTTTGACTTTAAAGTTGTTGGCAACATCAAAGAAGATTAAGTATAGAAATTCTATATAGGGTAATTAAACAGCTCTGTAAGTTATTTGTGTATCCCTATATATAAGCTGGCCTGACTTAATAAAGAAGCATTTCACAATAGCTTTTTGGCCCTCCTGGCTTTGTGCAAGATTTTGAAAGACCCTCCAAACCATCCCAAGCTTTCCTGGTCTTCTGACCTGGCTATGGGAAGCTGCAGAGACCTGCCTGAGACTCCTCAAAATACAACAGCACATACAGAAAGGGTGCAAAGCACGTACAGGCACAAAGCAGAGAAAAAGGGATACAGCATGATGAGCAAGCTGCTCTTCTATTTCCACAGGTAAGAGTCCAAACTTGTAGTTATCAGTAATGGTCCAGCTAAGGGTGTGAGCCAAGCCCAGTCTATCAGCCAATTACAACTGGTGCCTCAGGGGTGACAGTGTGAGGGCTTCCCAAGCCCACTGTGCTACAAGGACAATTGAGAGCCCAGAAACGGGCAGGAACACATGCCCCCTCCCACCTCTCACAGGCCCGTGGTTGCACAAGGGCACTCAACAGATCCTTAGGGCTGGACTGTGCTCTTTGACCATGTTTCATGTGTCAGGGGTGGTGTAGCTGAGCAAAAAAAAAAGAAAGCACTGCTCCTCCAGCAGCTCCTGTAGCAGGTGGGTGTTTCTCCCTCTGCCACCCTGAGGCCAGAAAGGAATGCCTGACTTCTCAAGGCAGGTTTGGAGTTTCAGCACAAAACAGGTAGAACGTTTCATCATGCATGCCCCCATCAGCCCATACAGGTGGCTAGAAGTTAGAGCTGGACTCACAGGATCAAAAGCACTCAACTGCCCTCTTTCAGCTTACAAGCAAGACCAGCTGCACAGTGAGTGCCAATTGGCCAGAAAGGCAACAGGAGGGAAAATGGCAGAAGAGGTGGTTGCCCTGTGACATGATAGCCTGAGACTTCACAGAATGCAACAGATCAAGACACTGCCAGCAAAGACTCAGTATAGTAACTCACAAACCACCATTTGCAGCCCATCTCCATTAAGCACCGTAAAATAACAACACTTGCTTCGCTATCACTCTGCACATGGACCTCTCCCTAGGAGCAGACAGACAAGTGGTAAACTCAACATGGGGTTTTTCTGGAATGGGTTAGCAACACAGCAGCTCTTCCTTTGCACTGTCCTAGGTAAACAGAGGATGTAGCTGGTACAAAGTGCCTCAAAGTGGCAGGAACAGCATTATCACTTCAGTCCTGTTTCCTGAAGGATCAATAAGCCAAGACAATCAATTCTTCTGACTAGCCCTTCTTCCCCAGGAGAAGCTGTGATGCTGAAGCCTCATCACTTAACCCTTCGCAAACACAGCAGCAGCCCCATTAATTCTGTCTTTTTTAAACACTCATCCCATGAGCCCACATGCCAGAAGAGACTACAGAGCTGGAAGTAATGTAGCCAGGTGAACACAGTATTGCAAGGAGGTATGGCCCATTACTTCAACACAGCAAAAACCTATCTATATATTGCCCTTTGAGCACATGGAGGCATCCTTGCATCTTATTTCTTTGTATGGGATAGAGGGCCCCAAAGGAACCATAACTCTCTATCCCCCCTTACATCTCTGTGCAAGGAGTATAGGTGCTCCCAGAGCATCAGCAGACACCCACAGAAGGGGGCTGCACAGGTAGTAGGTGGCATGGACAGTCATTACAGACAGTCACAACAGCAGAACCTATTTAGAGTCGCACAAAAATTAAGTTTAATCCTATATAGCAAAGAGAGAGTAAGAGGTATGGGAAGAAAGCTCAGGAAGAATGGAAGAATCATGTGATTATTTGCAATGTAAAAAAGGGAATAGGTGCTACCAAAGGCAAAACACAGGACTGTACTCAGAGCCTGCAGTAACACAAAGCGGTTTGCTGTGATCATTCTATTCTCCATAGATCGTGAACAGACAAGCCAGAATCCCATTTAAGATGGGCAAAACAAATCATATCAGCGAAGGGATTCACCTTAGACTGAACAGAGACCCTGTGTCATAGACAGAATTAAATAACAGCAGTGAAACAAACAGCTTGGTATAAAGATTGGCCATGAACACATTTAAGCTGTACACAGAAGTTTCCATCTAAAGAGTTGTGGGGCTTCACACAGGCTCCTAGAATGACTTTTAGGTAAAGCATTAGAGAGGATGCAGATGCAAAGAATCCCTTCCTAGCCTATGCTTCACTCACAAAATCCTTGCTGTCCTCCCCCACGCAAAGACAGCATTTGCCAATGGTAATAACTTCAGTGTTGCCATACTCTCAGTGCTACAGACTGTGGGTTCAAAAAGTATGACTGAGAAAATCATATTCACATGAGCTCTTCATCAATCTACATGAGTTCACATTACCAACAGGGAAAGGCTGAAATCCCCTGTAGTATGCCATGAGGAGATGATGCAACAGGGAAGAACTTCTTAGTTAAAAGGAAAGCAGTAGAAAGATCTGCCGATGAGAGTAACTGTAATTTTAAAAAGCCCAGGAGACCTGTGGGAAAAGAAAGGCCTGAGGATGGAGAACAAAGCAAACAAAAAGAAAGCTGTCTGGCAGGCCTGGTCACAGATGTACCCTCTCTTCTCATCCAGAAAGTCACCCTCTAGGTCCTGTGAGCTTTAGAGGGAGGTTGATGAAATGCCTGTGTTTTAGTATATGGCTACCGGTCATTTCCTCAGGCCCACCACAAAGAAGTGATCACGGGAGGCTGGGGAAACAAGAACTTCTGGAGTACATTTCCTGCTGATCCAACAAACACAATTACGAAGAGAGAGAGAATCCATTCTGAGAGCAGTGTGAAATTCTTGTGAGCAGGATCATTCGCATCTCACATGGTTGAGGGAAAGTAAAGGGCAGCGACTCCTTAATGAATAAAAATAGCCACTTAAGCTTCCCTCTTATACATGCTGGGCATATGTTTTCCTGTATCCAAATAACAATATTTAGTTGCAAGTTTTATCCCATTAGAAAAAGGTAGTTTTCCCTAAAGACACACTCCTTTTTCTAGAGTCTTTCAAGAGCCCTGAGACTTTAAAACTGTCATTACATTGAAGTCATCACATCAACTAAATCGTGTGCTGTAAAAGTTTGAAGAGTCACAGTATTTCCTTCCATGAAATTCCTCTAATACTATAAAATATTTTTTTAAGTACTTGTGGCATGCATGGAGGACAACAGGAACACAGTAGATTTCTATGTAGCTTGTGGAAAAGTTGAAAATCTGTTTTTAGTTCCCCAGTTCTTCATAAACTGTATATATGCCAGTGAAAGCCACACTGAAATGCAGACACCGTCAGGGTAAACAGCAGCAGGTCATTCATAGGATTCAGCATAACACTGGAAAGGACAAAAAGAGGAGAAAGAAGAGCATTTTGCCTGAAAGATCAGCAGGGGAAATCTGAGTATAAACTGCCAGGCCACAGCCACAGCAGAATAGGGCAGGAGAGGAAAAGGCTGAGGCAAACAGAAAGGAAACTGGGATGGGAACAAGATGAAGGTAGGTAAAAATGTTATACAGCGCTCAGCTTAGCCACAGAAAGCTCCTGTCTCAAAGTGATTTGCTGTGGGTACAAGTTACTAGAGTGAAATAACACAATTATTATGTATTTCAAATGCATTTAATAAAGTACACTGTAGCTGATGGTGCTCCCCTCAGTAGGTCCAGGCACAGAGCACAAAGGGGCCTCAGGCATCCACATCAGGTTGCAGTTTTAAGTAACTTTTAAACTAGGGCAAGGTGCCAATTGTTACCTCAAGGTGCTGCACCCAGATAGACATGTCAGCAAAACCACCCAAGTTCAGTGTATACAGGATGACCATCAATACACAGGGCTCCAGAATCAAACAGTAACTTAGTTTTTCAGCCAAAGTCTACCACTTATGAGTAATCAGCCTGGAGCTTCATCTCAACAAGAGTCACTGAGACCAAATTCAGACCTAGCGTGTAGAACAACACCATTGAGTGTTACACTAGAGGTAAGTTAGTCCTTTCTTTATCTGTTTGTCTTACCAAAATCAGAAAACCTTTTTGCTAGCTTGTACCAAATGCATGTAAAAAAAACCAAAAAAAACAAAAAAAAAAACACACAAAAAAACCACAACTTAAAAAAAAGCAGAGCAGGGTGTCTCTCACTGATAGCACAAAAACCTCTTGTTTTGAAGAGATGCGCCTGTGGCAGTGATTTGCTGGTTTTGCCGTGGGTGAACCAACCATTTGGGATTTATACAAGATTGTTCTGTGTAGATCTTGGAATACTTTTGATGGCAACCATGCAGCATCTTAAAGACAGGAAACTGAGTAACAGGGAGATAGGACTCGACCACGTGTCAGAAGACAGCAGGTTTCTATGCCCATTCATTTTCAGGACCTCTTTACAGAAGAGAGGCAGGATCATGGCACGGTCTCGATTTTGTGCAGTACACTTGCTGCAGACAGATTTTCTAAGTCCAAGCTTGGGGCAAAAAAAGCCTACTGCTATCTTGTTCACAAAACACCAGGCCTTAGCAACACAGAGGTGCTCTGCTTGCTGCAGGCAGGCAGGCCTGCTCTTTTCCAGCAACAGCAGGGTCTACCCAAGCATGTACAATGAACTCATCACAAAAGCAATCAGGCATTAATTTGGTCAATCATTCCTGAGACAGTTAATCCAGTTCTCCAACTAGACTATTTGATGCAAGACTCCAGCTAAACTGAAGGACAGAAAAAAATGCCTTGAAAGATGCCAGTCTACAGAACAGAACAATTTAGATATTGAACCATCCACAGTTATTTATATATTTTTTTCTTTTCTCTCTTTTTAAGAAAAGGTTACTCAAAACTCATGAAAAAATAAATCAGGTCTTCGGGTACTAATAATAAAAAGACAGCCCACCCTCCAATCCTTATTTTGAAGAGTATTTGGAGTTTTCTATTAGGCTGCTGCATGCACTGCATGTACCCTGCTTCACTAAAGAAGACCCTTTTTGAAGCATCACTTGACTTTGTTTTAAATATCTCACTACAGTTTCCATTTTAGCTCTCTGAGATGATTATTTTCTCTCAGCAAAGTGAAGTTACACAGCAGTTGAAAATGCTGATGGCTTAACTGGTTTCCTTTTTTTTTTCCTTCTTCTCCCCTCTCCACAGCAGCCCTGAGGGGTTTTAACTCTTTCTGCAGCACTGAAATCCTGCTTTTGGAGTTCAATGTTTAACTCTCGCTGGGAGACTCATAAATATTCGGAGTCACTCTCTCCCTCTCTGTTTGATTAGGAAATGAGCCTTTAACTCAATGTAATCCCCAAGCCATTAACAAAAAAGCCCTCAACAGCTCCACTATTAGAATTTCACTCCTAACCCACAGAGGATTGAATTAGATTAACATAACTACCCGCAATCTGAGTTTATTTTCTGTGCCAGATAGAAATGTGTCTTCAGGAAACGAAAAGAAGAGAGCGGGAGAGCAAGCATAGCATAATGAAATGTAAAAATAGAGAGATGAAAAATAGATGGACAGATGTACAGGTGAAGTGATAAAAGAGGTAAGAGCAAGCAAGAGAGAGAAAGAGATAGCTACACTACCTTTAATAACTGGCTGCTGGCTTTGGGGGTTTATTCAGAAGGCCCCTAAAAAACACAGAATTGTTTCAAGAAGAGTGTTTTTTCCTGCTGGTGTTTACTCCATATTTTTAAGGATTTACAGTGAGACACCTAAGCATGCTATACTCTAGACACCTGTGCAGCAGATTTGGCACAGGTTTTATTTATAATTCCCAAGAGATGTCATAGTCAGCAATGAAAGGAGGGGCGTGAAGAAGAGAATCTGCATGTCAATCATTACTTTGCAGTCAAAGAAACAAATAAACTAGGATGAAACAAAATAGGTTTTTTGCATTTTTAGGGAATGAAAATTAAAAAAAAAAATTATGCAACAGCCCTATGACAAACTATACCATATAGAATGAGTCAATCTGGAGGCTGATAGCTGCTTAGTCCACAAAACATAAAACATTAGTGAAGCAGAAACTAAATAACAAAGACTTTGTTCCACATGATGCATCAGTGTTCCCCCTAACCACAGATAACCCCCTCCCTCCAAATAAACATTGTCCCATAAACCATTGATTGGTACAGTACAGAACAGTAGATACTTGGTTATTTTTTCCAAATGCAGTAATAAAAAGATATAACATACAGCAGGTTTAACAGAGGAAAAGACCTACATGCAGTTGAAAGAGAATGATAAAGTCCAGCAATGACATGGAAACTACTACTGAACAGTCCAAACAAATTCTTAAAACTAAATCTTCTCTTGTTTTATATTTGAAGAACTTCTCAAGAATGCTTGGATTTTTACAAAAACATACAGTAAATTAGTTTTTGCAGTAATTCCCGAGCATAGTCATGCTGATATTTCTATTTGTGTAGGGAAGAAAAAGATTACATTTTTATTTTTCCAATGATGTCTCTTGGTTTTCGGTTTTTGGGGGGACCTCAGACTAGCTATATGATAGATTCTTCATTAGTTACCGAGTCAGCAATTTTATTTCTTTAATGCCTTTCAGAAAACTCTGCTCTCCCTTCATTTCACAATAAACTTGCATTGTCACAGAGAGGCAATAAATGTAACATCATGCCAAAACAAACAGAAAAAGGACTTAAATAATTTAAAGATGTTCATTTTATGTAAAGCAAAAAGCCTTAATAATAAAAATGAAGCTTCTTATGATGAGAATGGTCAGGCTGACAGTCTTGGTTTATTTGGCGGGAGGGGAGCTTGACAGAAGCAGTGTATTGTAGCGATCATTTTGGGCATTATTTGCGTATGTAAATTCACCGTGTTTTTCCATATTGTCCTAAAGGCCTTCCCTATATCTACAATTCTAGCTGAAAGATGGAGTCTTTATACCAATGGTTAAAAACTTAGAATTAATGTGTACTCAGTATTTTTGTTTCCAGAACTTAAGTTAAAAACTTCTAGTATTGTAAAATATATATCAAAGAAACTCAAAATAATGAGCTAAGGAACAATTCTATTTATCACCTTTCTACAGTCAGCCCAGGGAATTCAGCCATCATGTCTTTCTTAGGACTTGATATTTTAACTGTGAGACAGCTCTGGTTTTATTATTCTGTTTTTATTAGACACTTGTTCCTCCAAATTTCCTCAAATTTAGCTTTGTTTTATTTGGTTTTACTTTCAAAAATGGTAAATTTGGGAGAAAAAAGTTTTTAGAATATATATTTCATAAGAAATTTATACTGAAAAACTTTACATATGGAAATTAAATATTGTAATATTGATGTTTTAGGGGCAGACATTATAAATGCAAGAAATTAAGGATATTTTTCTATACTTAAAAATAAATATAAAAACTAAATTTTGTAGAAGACATAACCCAAACTCTGAAGGAAAAATATGAAACAAGAAAAACGTCTGTGTTTTGACAAAAATGTTATTCTAAAAAGCTATTAATAAGAAACCATTTCTGACTAATTATTGTCTTCCCTCTCTTCATCTACTTCTTAACAAAAATACTCCAAAAATATATTATTGTTCAAACATTTTTTTTGCTCCTTTAAAGCAAGGAGCTCATTGGCGATGAGAGAGTAAGTTCCTTCTTTGATTGCCACTGCACTGACTTCGCAAAGACTTGCACCCCTCTTTTGTCATTGAAGAGACTTCAGTTGCTTTGAGACTTTTAAAATTAAAGAAACATCGACTGCTCAATGTTAAATGCATTCAGTAAAAGCAAAACTTCATTTCATCTCCCTGGTAAGAGAAGGTTTGATATGAAATGGCGGGGGGGAGGAGGTGTCATTTTGTTGTTTTGTTGGGGTTTTTTTAATAGAGAAAAGGGTGTCGCTTGGTTCTTTTAAGACAGGACTGCTGAAGTTTCCAGGTTTGCCTTTACCAGCATGGGATAAATAGCACCTGTCCTTGGTAAGCCCTTAAGCAGAGTTACATTATACATTGACCTTTTTGGAATGCCAGCAAACCTGACTGTTTCTATTCTCAAAACAAAACTGCTCCACTCAAACTTTCATTTGCTTATTTCCAGAGGAAAAAGCCACTCTCAAATAGTGAAGCCACCTGATTTCTACAAAGTTCTGAACCAACTCTTCTCCTTGTGGGTCACACTGACCTTCCATTGACAGTGTGAAAATAGAAAAAAAAATTACTACCTTTAACCATACCAAGATGCTGCCATAATTTTTAGCCCAGATAAAAGGATTGGTGCAGAGCAACATTCGGATTAAAAAAAAAAGAAAAAAAAAAAAGAAAAAAAAAAAGAAAACCAACAACAAACACAAAACAAAAACAACCCCATAAATGCAATAAAAGGTAGAAGTTCACTACTTACATGCTGCAGGCTGAGAGATGAAGCTCTAGGCTGGAGTAGAATTTCCCTTGCCCTCAGGTGTTTCTAATTGCTGATTAAATATCTTTTGGTTCCGCCTGCACCAGCCGACAGTCCCCTCTGCGTCTCTGCCTCTCTTTGTGACTAGGACACAGTACTCTGAGTCCCAACCTATAAATAGATCCCAGCTCTGTGATTGATATAACAGGCAGCTGACAAAAAAAAAAAAAAAAGAAAAAAAAAAGAAAAAAAAAAGGAGAGGAAAAAAAAAAAGAAAACAAAAGAAATAACCAGGTCTTAAGAAAAGCAGCAAAAGCTGGGCTTTTAACTCTGCACTGTGCCCAGGGAGGAGTCCCCCACAGTCACCCGTGGGCATCAGAAAGAGAAAGTGCAAGGCAATTACTTTCCCAGCAGCATTACAGCAACTTGAGGCATGTAAAGCAAGTGAACAAAATTCAGTGCACAAAGAAGGAGAGGGAAAGCACAACTGCCTGACTGCATCCAACTCTCTTGCAATCTAACAAAAATAAATGTCATTTTAAAAACAAGTTGGGGGTTCTAACAGATGATAGAGGAGTTCAGAGTTGGGTTCTGGGGGTTGGTCTATGCGTGCTTGCATTTCTGCTGCAGAATAAAGTAGGGCTAGTGGCTAGGTTAGCAATGTAACAGCTTGGTAGCCTACTTAGGGTCTCTGCCCACAAACACTATTTGATGAGGCTATTTCTAAAAACAAAACTGAGGACATTGATGGTACCTCACCTGTTGACTCAGCAGAGGTTACTTAGCTCTCAAGTACCTGGAGCATCATTCCTGCTCATGTCCTTGAGTGCGAGAAGAAAATCAGTGAGTTATAGATTTCAACACAGCTCTTTTGCAGAGGCTGAGCTGGGAGACCACCATCCAGGCACTGACTCAAGAGAAGGCATGAGGACTGCTTCTGCCCTGGTCCCCATTAATATTAATAGATGCAGGGGTAATGGTCCTGGATTTTTCCATATCTGACCTCTACAGGTTAGAGCCACGGTTCGGCAAGGCCAAAAGCTTTTTCCAGGAGGCTGCTGGTTCCCCAAGCCTTCACCAACACCTAGATATTCATGATCTTCAGTAGAACCTTAATGGCTATGAAATTTCCTAGCAAATGAACTCAAAGGCAAAGCAGCTCCTGATGAATACCAGGGGAAGGGTGGGGAAAAAAACGAGAGAACAGTGGGCAGAAAGAGGCAAAACAGCTTTCGCTACACTGCTACCTTTGGCATTATCTCCTACAATCATCCCTAGCATCATGCTCAGCTCTGCAGGCAAAAGTACTAGTGCAGACAGTGTACCGGATCCACCAGCCTTTTTTTCAACATATTGCTAGGCTTGCTTGAGCTGAAACGGTAAAGAAATGCTGAACTCATAAAGAGCAAGACAAAATCCTCAGGCACCAAGCTGATGCTGAACTCCATGGTTCTTTGGCTCAGGGGCCAACAGTACCTGAACTATTTAAGCTAGTTTAGGCATGTCTACAGTGCAGCTGCTGCTCTTGCTGGAGTAAAGAAAGTTAGTTCAACAGGGGCAGCTGTCCTAAAAACAAGACAAGGACCCACCACATCACATCCAAGGTCTCAGTTCAACTGAAGCTAATGATTTGGGGGGAAGATAAAGTAATTTCCTCTTTTGGGGACCAAATCCTGCTGCATGCATAATTCGCCCCTAGTCAATATGCTTTCTGTCTAAACTGGTAGCCTTTAGTCAACCACTTTAAAAAAAAAAATGCCCTGCTTGCAGGACAAGGGCCTGAAGAAGCACTAGGCAAAGACTCATGACATTTAGGCATTTTCCTCAGTTGAGCCACTGTCCTGTGTGAAGTCTGGCTTGTCACTTTAACACTGTTGTATATGCACAGCTTCAAAAAAAAAACCAGAGATAACAATACTTAACACTGCACTTTAAAGCACTTTGATATCTACAGATTAAGACCTACAAATGAAGAGGGGAAAAAAAATTTATCTGACAGACTGAGCTCCACTGTGGAAACAAATCCTCAATTCCCTGCCAGATTCTGGTCCTTTACCTTCTCGTAGTTGAGTAGTTGGATCTCAGATAAAAAAATTACCTGACCAAATGAAGAAAATTTTGAATTTCTGCCCTCTCATTTGGGCTGGCTAGTACAAGATGTTTTGGGCTATAATATTGAGAGCTGTAAAACATTTCACACTTCCATTGCCATTGGAAGGAATTTTAGGATCTCAGTACACAGAATAATCAGGCTGAGGCATGGCAGATCAAGGTTCCAAAACAGGAGCACCTAAATCCAACAATTATTTTTGAAAAATTCAGCTTTAACAAAGGGCTAGTCACATAGGTCCTGAACATGTTACCACTCTCAGACTGTTCTTTGGGATTCTATATTACTGACATGTGAAGTTCTTCAAATACTACTCCATCCAGCCTTGTGTTGTATAAAACAGCATCATCCCTGTCTCATTACATTGCCATGGGCCAAACTGAAGGCCAGGGAGACCCTACAATGTAGTCTAAATCATGAGGACACTTTGGGCACATCTCAATCAGGTAGCTGAGAAGCTCTATTCACATCTCAGGTCCAGGTCCAGTGCTTATCATTGGCATTCCAGATCCACAGCGGAGCAAGACCTGGGCATACACTAGTCCCACAACATCCCACCTTCTACCTGGAGGATGAAGGGGTGAGGACTTGCCAGCATACCAGAGTTAGCTAGTATGGATGAACTGTGAATGTAGTCAGCATTCCTCCACCCTTCCTCCCTACCTTCAGACAGTGGGATGTATGACCTTAGTCGCTCCTCACTGGGGTACCCAGCAATCCAGAGGTCTGCTTTAGATAAAACACCAAACACAAGTCTCCAAGCCCCACTGCTAGCACCCCTGTGCACAAACACCTCTTCATTCCATGGGAATGAATCCAACAGTAGAGGCCGTGAGACTGAATGCCCACTTCAAAACTCTGCAAAAAGAAAGCCAGAAGATTTCAAAAGCACCCTTAGATACATTAAAAAAAAAAAAAAAAAATCAACCCCAGTGACTTGTAGACTGTATAAAGGCTCAACTCTTTCCTTAAGACACCCAAGTAGAAGACATTGTAAAGTGCAAGTGCAGCTTTACAGTCTTTTCCACTTATTGTCTGGGAAAGTAATTTTTAAAATGCATCTTGCTAGGGCCACTTTAATCATAAGTCTGTATTGCAGTCTCAGAATCTCAAGTCTATGCGGAGGTTAAATTTCAGTGCTTAATTTTCTTCAAACACAAGAAGTTTGAGCTCTGTACATGTAAATATGGTCAGAATTTGCTCAGCTGCATACAAGCTATTATAGAAGAATGCAAAATATACTTTCCTTCTAATGATGAAAATAAACAAAAAAATCACAGCTACTCTTTTTAGATAGGGACGCAGAAAAAACAGTTGAAGCTTGAAAATACTGGTCAAATCAATGGAATCTACCAGTTCCAACCCCACACATACACATTAAACCACACAGAAAATTGTTGTCCCTTCTCCTGTGAGCCACAAGATGCTTCTGTGAACATCTGATTTATGTGCCATAAGCTTAGAGCTCAGAACCACTACTGCTTTTATATCAGAAAATGCAGGTATCAATATAAGTTTTAAAAGACAAACAAAGTCAGGTCTGTAGTTTCCAAGGCTAGCCAAAAACTAAGAAGAATAATTGTAACACAGAACAAAAAGTTTCTTCAGCCTAGTCACACTGCTTTGAAAGAGTCTCACAAACTCAAAATTCCAGGACAGCTGTGTTAGTGTGCTGCTGGATTTAGTGAGGTGTGAATTGCACAGATTTCAAACAGAAACTACTTAAATACCAAAAAAGATACCATAAAACGATAACTCTTTTCACATAAAGTAAATGAATGTAAAAAAAAAAAAAAACAACCGTCTTCCAAAACTGTGAAGATAACAAGATAAGGAATAAAAGAAAAACAAAAGGAAAAATTTTAGTAGCAACCCTCTTCTGGATGCTTGGCACACACAGTATGACTCTTAGATCTGATTTAACAGGTAGTTAAATATAGTATGCATTTTGATACAAAGCATGTATTCTGAAAACCAGCAAATGCTCAAGAGGGAAATGATGATATTGCTAGGAGTTTAGCTGTTTTATTTCCTTATTTGATTCTAATGATGCAAACTTCATATTACTTCAATGATTTTGTGTGTGTGTGTGTGTGTGCAACCAATATCCTTAGCAGGATATTTTTTGGCATACACTGAACACAAAGTCCATATGTCTGCATCCAGTCCATCCATGTACCCTCCAGAATGGTGCACACCATGCTGCCATGTCAAGTCTCTGTCATCACCATGGAAAGTCACACTGCTCAGTTAATACACTTGTAAATTTTGCTTCTTCTTTAGCTCCTATATATTCTATTATTCTTCAGGAATGTGAAGATGGCTAAGATTTTAACAGAAGTTCCCTAGCAGATTTAGCCATTCCAGCTGAAGATGTTACCGCTCTCCAGCTGCCTGCCAGCTGGAGATTAGGACTCCAAAAGCTCTTTGGCAGAAGGGAACCTGCAAAAACTTTCTAAACAGCTTCCAGCAAAGCAAGCCTAGTTAGGACTAAGAAAATTTCCTGGACTAGGCAGCACCCAAATCTATTCTTCCATTTTCAGAGCTTCAGGCAGAGAAAAGTCTTCACCTAGCATAGGTGAAGTTAGCAGAGTTAGGCTGTGGAAAGGCACCATCTGTGGCTGCTCAGCAGAGATTATGACATTTGCTTTAACAAGAACAAAAGTGAGCACAGAAGAAAGCTACTCTCCCTTGTTTTTCTGAGTCCACCAGTAATAAAAATTCACTAATGAAAAATGGCTTGGACTGAGCAACAAAACACATACCAGAGTGCATACAGAGACTACCCAGAGTGAGTATTCAGTTCTACACCTACACGCAGAAATAACATCTGTAAGGATTTATCTAAAGCCTGAAAGCACTAGGACAATCATATGTTGCATTACATCTAAACATGCAAACTTTGCCAGTCTATCATGTACTGTATGATAACAGAGTCCCTTCTACCCTTACCTCATTTAGAGCCCTCCTAAACTTCCACTTCTACTGCGGATCCTTCACCTAGAAGGGCTTCTGTGTTTACTCTCAGCAAAAAGCAACAAAACAGAATAAGACTTCTTGGATGTAGTCCTGCCTAAATTGTGTAACCATGATCTTCTCTCTCTGGAAACTACCATCATCATCTCCCAATCACATGCTGCAATGTGTTCAACCAATGTTGGGCTGTCAATTCCATAATTTGGGGCAGCCGCTTTTTGCGCTTTCAACTTGTTGCAGATGCTTTGCAGAAACTCATTGCTGTTGTTGTACCACTTGTTTAGGACCTCATTTAGCACCCGCAAGTCCACACCTGTGCTGGCAGGGCATTAGCTGTGCACTCAGACAAATCTCCAAGCAGCCCTACAGCCTACTAAGGTCGGCTTCAGGCAAGAGATACTGTTTCATGTTCTCAGTGACCTTGGCCATGGTGGGGAGGGAGAGGAAGCATGGTAACTGTTGTAATAAAGCTCACAGCAATTTTGATAGAAGGAGAAGGAGGACAAAGTGATATTTACACCAGTTTTGGTGCCAGATCAAATAGGGACCGGTACTGGCAGAAACAAGATCCCCTTGGGTTTTTGTTTTTATTTTGTTTTTACTTCAGATTCCTTCAGACAACTTCTACAAAAACCCAAACAACTGTTATAACCACAGACAGGCCTAACCATGATGTCTGGCTCCAGATCTAAACTCCTTACAGCCAGATTGTTAGCTCAGCTCCCCAGAAAAACCATCACCTTTTTCCAAATGCATGTGTCAGGGGGGTTATTACCCCTCCCTCTTCTCCTCTCCAAGGAGAGGCTCCACATTCTCTGATTGTGTGCCTTGCTCAATTAAAAGATATTTAAAAAAATATATAAAAATGAAGGCAAACGACTGATGAAGTTCCTTAAAGGACGGTGATGCTCCTGTCTGCAGACACCCAGAGGAGCAATAAGCCTTTCCAGAAGAAGCCCTTCACATACAAGCCAAGGTGTTTCATGGGTGTCCTCCTGCCTTCATCCCTACTGAGGACATGCCTGCAGGGTGGCACAAACCAGCAGAGCAAGGTGCTGCACAAGTTCCTCAGCCTCTGAAGTGAGGAAATAAGTAAAGAAAAATTCTGCAATGGGTCCCTCTTGAGCCCCCTCCAAAGCAACACCACTGATCTCCCATCCTGCCTCATCCCCTATTAAAGTTAATTCTCTCTGAAGAGCCCCCTGCCCCTGCCTTGAGGGGTGGGACTGTCACTGGTCTGAAGGAGGAGGTGCAGCTCTCACTCCCATCAAAATACTGTCAGCCAAGTGTCACTCAGCATATCGGCATCAGGGGGCTGTGGGTTGGCTGCAGGGGTCTCTGTGAGGAGAGGCCGGGGCTGCCCCATGCTGGACACAGCGGGTACCAGCAGCTCCAGCTCACCCACCGCAGGGCCCGGCTGAGCCCCTCAGCCAAGCTGGTGGCACCTGGGGGAAAACGTGTTTAAGAATGGACAGAAAATGCGACACGGACAGCAAAGAGTGAGAAATGGCCTCGCAGACGCCCAGATCAGAGCAGAAGGACAAGGTGACAGAAGCAGACAGTCCCCTGCAGAGACAGCAATGGAGCAGGTGGATATTTCCTGAAGGAATAGCAGCTTGCAGCTGTCCAAGGACAGCCCACCACAGTATATCACAACAGATTAAAACAATCTGCTTTATTCAGTAGCTCTCCCTCCGTACCCAAGACCCAGGCAAGAAAGTGGTCCCAGGCAGGTGATCTCTGCTGACACTGCCAGGGCTCCCATGCCAAGCAGGGTATACCACAGGGACAGATAGGGGACAGGCCACCAAAAATAACCCTGAACGGTACTGGAAACTGTCTTATTACTGTGGGAAAGACAATTCTCCCACACAGATCACACCAAAACCCTACCTACAACTCCTGACTGATGAGGGAATAAAACCATCATATTTGGGAGTCACTTGAGGGCACACATGACTTTCACAGACACAGCAATGTGTGTGCAGGTACCTGCCTCAATTCCCTCACTGGCAGTGAAGTTCTGCCACCACAATATTGCTCCCTCACTGTGGGTAAATCAAACATGAAATGGCAGGCTAAACATTACCCTCACAGAAAGTCTTTCCAGCACATAAAGCTACAGCAAGGTTCACTTGCACCCCGAGGGAAACTGAGATCCACATTTCCAGCTAATGCCTCTCAGGTCTCCACCATCTAAAATTGCTTCTGAGCCCACTCTGTGGCTGCCAGGCCCTTGGCAGAGAGCTGTAAGCCCTTGTAATGTGTGGAACGGGCACAGACCCAGGTAAAATCCCTCCCTCCCTTGTCTCTCTTCAGGCTAACCTTAGCAAGTTCTGTGGAACTTTGGCTCAGCTTCATCTTAGCAATAAGTGAGGTGGTTTCTCCCTCTTCACTGTGATTCTGCTGCAGTCTCCTCAGCTTCCTCACCCATGTAGTCTGGAGTGCCTCAACACTCGGAGCATTTCCTCTCCAGTAGGGTGGATATAGGGAAGGAGAAAAGGGTAGGAGCCTTTTCTTTAAACATAGTTGCCCATATTTTCAAAAAAGAGGAGTTTTGCAAAAGGATTTAGCATTCCCTTCCTCATCTCCCTCACACAGAGCTCATCCCAGACAAAGGAGCAAGGCTACAGCACACACAGAGAGGGGACAAGCCGCAGAGGCCACCTGTGCTGCTGCTGAGCTTTACTGCATTTTTCAGCCACTGAGGATTTGGTCTGAGGATGCTTTGCACAGAGGACATGAAGGGCCACACACATGGTCCCAGCAAAGAGGTGGCAGTGCCAAGGAGTGCCAGGATAATGTGGCTGGTGCTCAGGCAAGCTCCCCTCAGCTAGACAGAGCTAATGTGCTGCCAGCCAACAACCCAACAGGCCAAGAAAGAGTCAAAACCCAACAGTTTCCCTACAGATAGTCTTGGCAAGTGCCACAGACAGCATCTCACCTTGCAATGAGGTCCTGGTGGGGACCATGTGGCTCCTGAGACCCCCCGGCCCTTCACCGCATGCCTGGAAGAGCTATGGGCTGCTTCTGGGTGCAAAGGTGCCCTGCAGTTCATCACAAATATTCAAAGCTGACGGAACCTGAGCTGGAGCTCAGATATAGCACAGTCTATAGCAAGCTATATAGTCCTCCATCCTCCCCTCCTCCCCACCTCCAACCTATCCCCTGCAAAAAGATGCCACATTCACTGAGGTTTAACAGTCAGAAGGGAAAAAGAAATTCTGTCAAATTCTTAACCCCAAGTGGATTTACCCAAAGCCCCTTGGAAACAGCTGCTTGAGGAAGGTTTCTGTTGAGTCCGTGTTTCAGGTGCAGCCATTTGGTTGCTCAGTTCCTTGCTGCCGCTTTAGTCAGTGCTCTTGCCACACCTGGACCTGTCCTCACCTGGAATAACCAGTCCCTTCCATCGCTTCTGCCTAGGGCCCTGCTGCTGCTGGGAGCTCCTCGCCAGTCCCCTCCCTTGAGGAATGTGTCATGGGCATGGGCTCACACATGGCCTGGCTGCAGCTCCCTCTAAAGCCATCACAGTAGCTTCTTCCCTGACATTCCATGTGCCATGCAGCTTTCCTGTGCTCACAAGCTTGGGGAAAAAGCAAAAAAAAAAAAAAAATCAAACGAACAAAACAAACAGAAAAACCTCACAACACCATGAAACCACAACCTTTCTTTAGCACCACTGTGCAGTGTTAAGCTCTGTGCAAGAAGTAGTGGATTCAGCCCTCTGCATCTTTGCGAGGCAGGGCAGCAGCATCAGAGCACTTTGCAGCCAGGTAACAGAAACTCCAGGGGAAGCAGCCCCATTTTTATGTCACACAGTAAATAAGGGTATGTTATAAAAACAGAGCTATAGAGGGCTACCTCAGGATGCTCTGAATGACCTGGTTTGGATTTTGGCAGAAAGATTGCCTCATTCATTTGGACTTTATATCCAGATGTGAACTAGGCTAAATTAATTCAAATGTAGAGCACCATGAGATTGTATATAAGCTGAGTTATCACTGCATGGTGTTCTCCCATACCCTGTAAATACACCTTAAGTAGCACAGACAAGAACAGACCCTCTCTCCTTGAATATGCCATGTGCCTTGCTATGAGATCCTGGGATTCATTCACCTGGTGAAACCCCATGGAAACTTGCAGGACAGACTGCCATCTGCTCTTTGGAAGCCTGTTCTCCAGAGCTGTTGTGCTACATCTGTGTCATTCTTCCAAAGAAGTATCTTTTTACCCCCTTATCAGATAATATAATTCACATTTTTAAATTTGTAGAAAAGGGATGTTAGAAAATGTATAGCCTATAGAATTTTTTTTCATGTCTACTTCTTAAGGTTCAAAATAAAACAGTTTATGTTTTGGGGGTTTTTTTGTGTGTTTTTTTTGGTTGGTGGTTTGGTTTTTTGTGTTTTGGCTTTTAAGTTATTTTATTCTTCACTTTCCCAGTGGTCACTAGCTCTCATCCAGGCAGAAAGCAAGGCTCTAATTTGGAGGCAGGGGGACTGCTGGTCATAACCATAGGGCAATTTCATATTTCTCAGCTGTATCAGCAAATTTCTCGAGAAAACACTTTCATAAAGTTCAGTTGTTCTTTTATGAAATTTAACAAAAAGCTGAGTTGAGGGGGAAGTATTTGGAAGTCTTCTATGTTAACTACTATTGTTCTGAGTGTTGGTGGTAATTTAGAGAAATAGTTACTTACTCCTGAAAATCTTAATTAAAGAGCAAAGATGCAAACAAGACTTGACACCAAAAGCACAATATCAAGAAACAGTCCCCTGCCCTGAACTGCTCGTTTCCTTCCTTCAAAGGTGATTTCTTCAGCCAGGTTCTCCATTAATGCAAATTCTTGTTTCACCTCTTTCTTCAGAATGTGTGAGTCTGTGCAGGGAAACTGCTTCTGTGTTGCTACATTATGCTTGCAAAATATTACCTATTCCCGTCCTGAACATTGTTAAGTGAGTCATGAAGATGGAGAGCCTCAGTGGTCCACGTAATGGCAAGACTGCAAACAAAACCCATTCAACCATTACCTTTATTTCGTGGTCCAGAATAAACAAAAACTACGGAAGTTCCCTGACAAAAATGTCATTAAGGCTGTGCCATGACAGAGATGACTACATAGTTACTGTTCATCTCTGAGAGTTAGTTTGTTTCCACATGCCTCATAAATGATAATTTTTCTACAACTAATTACAAACACACTGTGGTGACTCCCCAGCCAGACTTGTAACCCTTTTATGTTGTTATTATTATTATAAGTATTATTATTACAAGCAGCATTCAGAACCTAGCCTAGCCCTAGTGACACTAAATACCACATACATGTATATATGCAAATATGGTTTCTACAGCAAATACTTTATAACTTGAGGCCTGCTCTGTGTCAGTTTTGTATAAATGTAACTATCCCACTTCACAGGAATGATTTTATAAGAATATTGCGCTGAAGCAAGTTATATAACTATTACCACATGTATGTTAGTTGAACTTACATCTCCAAAGAAGCTATATTGAATTAAGTATGTCATATCAGAGTATTATTCACACCAGAACTGTACCAGTTTAACTATACTGGGATCCAAAATCACAATAAAATCAATATTCAAATTGTCTGAGACTAATGCAATGAAAACTGGGGAACACAAGCTAGAGGGCAGAAGATGCGGTCAGTAGAGACATCAGCAATTTCACATCTGCACCTCAACCTATCTCTGGAAAGAATCTTCTACCAAAAACTTCAGGTGTGCATTGCCTTCTCAGGTACCTGGAACAAAGGTCTCTGTTTCCCATAGGTTTCTCTGTTGTGTCTGACTGGCTTTTTGACTGTGTTATACTGAGCCTGCAGTATTACTCACCTCTTACTAAATTCCAGGGTATCTGCACACATTAGCAACATTATGAACATCCAGAAATAAGGTTCTGTCTCACTAGTCACTAGAGAATATACAAGAGACACTGACCAACCAATGGATCCTCTAATGCACACACAGTAAGATGTGAGCCTCAACTGAACTCTTCTGTAATTGGGGCATTTGGACAGTCCCTGTCCCATGTGGATTTCATGGACTCTTATTAAAGTGAGCTCTTTCTGCAGTCTTTCCCAAAGGGATAATAATAAGGTCTTCCTCCTCTACCTGTCACCTATTTCATGAAACTTGCATGAACTTAATACCTTTCAGACTTCTGACTGGGTACAAAATGTTTTTGAAATTAGATAACAGGTTCAAAAGTTACACAGACTTACCCAGTGCAATCACATACACAGTATTCCCTCAGAAAAGAAGGCCTAACAATAAATTTGAGTTAAACTAACAAGGCATTGTTCCAAGGAACATAATTTTGCAATATAATCTGTATTACATTTTCTTTAAAAACAAAACCCAAGCAAAAAAAACCCCAATAACACAAACAACAACAAAACCCCACACCACTCTTAAACCATAAAGAGCTGGATGTGGAATCAGGAGCCCTCACCTGTGCAGTGCTCAGCTTCATCCTGCTTCACTCTTCTTGTGCTGTCACACCTCTCCTTGCTGATGAGCATATCCCACCTGGACCTTGTTCTGCCTTAGGTGTAGCATAGGAAAAGGACAGGCAAGGGCTTCCCCAGTGCTCCTAGATTCTTTGATTGGTGGCAAATTTAGGGACAACAGTTTCCTTGGCCCCCAGCAGATGTGCATGGGCTAACAGCAATCTTTCACATGCTGATAAATTGACACTGTTGTGCACAAAACGCTGAAATTGGAAGCCAAGTTATCCTTCTAGATTTAGTCCCTCTTTTTACCAGTTTCTCTGTTTCAAACCACATCTGTTCACTCTGGATCTCTTAGGAAACTTGAGGATTTGAAGTGAATATGGTAGGCTGCAACCTGGACAGCTTTTTTCCTTCTGTGCTGTATTACTCCAAGGAGGCTGGGTAGGTCCTCTGCATGCTCAGAATCCAACTTCCTACTAGATAGGTTTCGTGGAAGAAAATTCAGCAGACAGCTATGTTCTCTAGAGTCAGATCTCAGGATAAATAGGTCTGGATTGTGTGGGTCCTGTAGGAGGTAACAATGATAGGTCTTTGTCTTATCAGTCTACTCCTCCTCCTTCACAAACCCAAAACACTTTCTTCGAATAATCACAATTGCACTGATTTCTTCTCACTGCAAGGGAGCCTGGAGCCTGCACTGATATTTTTAGGTAACCCACTTGCTCAGTTTTTTTTCCCCTTTGTGAATAGATTCTTCACTTATTCTAACTCATACTGCTACACACGTTCCTTGTCTCTTTCTTGTTCTGGCACTCCTCAGATCTGTATATGCAGGACCTACTGCTTAGAAACAGGGCTACCCTATGACTTTATGCCAGTTTTTGTGTCTGGGCTCACACAGGGCTGTGTGTGCTGTGACCGGAAGTACAGAGCTAGAGACCACAAGGAGACGATATAAGTGTTTGTAGTATAAGTATTTGAAGCATTATGTAGGAAGCCAAGCAAAAATTCCAATTAGTATTTTTATTATTATTCATCAAAGCTGATAAAGATCCAATTCCAAAGGAAGGGAGTAAGAGACTCAGCCAGCAAAGGAAGGTAACCTACAACTGAAGAAGTTTCTCATTCAAATTCTCTCCTGTTTCACAGAGACAGTTGGCATAAAGTATCAGTACTCTGACATGAGGAGGCTTTAGTGCCAAGTTTGTGGAAGTATGAACAACAAAACCAGTGACAAGGCAAGAGAGGATCAGTCAGTCTTTGTGTGGCTGTGCCCAACCCATGCTGCTGCTGTTTCAAGGAGTGTCCCCTTTGGTTCTAACCATATCCTCATTCTTCCCATCTTCTGCTTTGGGAATCTTAGGAATGCCTTCTTACACATACCTCTTATTCAGACTGTGTGCTTTGTGCTACCCAATTGCTTTTTTTTCCTCATGCTTTCCATTCTCATTCCCAGTCTTTCTGTTACCCTTTCATTTTTATTTTGGCCCACAAACAAGCTCCTTCCCCAGCATATCAACAGCAGTGGGAAGTAACCTAATTAATAGTTCCTTGATAGCCTACCCCACACACACACACACACCCATCCCCCCAGTATCCCACTGGCAATTCAACAGCCCTCTCTAATGAAAGGAAAATATTTCCATACTAATTAATAACAACATTGGGTATTTCTGGGCGGAAGGATCTGGGATTCCCATCTGGGTCTAGATATCTCGAGCTGACAGAGCAATTGTACCTCAAAGCACATTACCTTTTCCAAATCCTTGTGTGATTAACTGTTTACACTGCTCTCTGTATCAAACATCTTTGTCAGCCTGGCTTGTATGTTAGCTGGTATCTTTGCGAGTTCAGACTGAATTTCTTCAGCCCTCAGCTTGTGTCTCTCTTTCAGCATGTGGCACTTGCTTATAAATCTACGTTACTTCCCTTCTTTATTCTCCAGCAGGATTCATGTGAGGCAAGGACCTTTCCACATTTTGGTTCTCAAAGGATACAAATGTTACCAGATCCATTTAAAATTTCTTTGCTTCTTGACATCCCCTGACATCCACTTCACTGTCTCTTTCTGCCATAACCACTTGTAAAAAAAAAATCAAGCACTGTTTTTGAAGCTCATCTACAGAGGAGCAGTAGTTCTCAGTGTTGACTGATCTACAGCACAGATTTTTTTTATATATGGAGTAGGATAATCCCACTCCTGTCTTCATATAGAAGAAGTGAGAGGTAGGAAATGCTTCAGCAAGGACTGTGTTCAGACATGTCCTTCCAGAGAAGAGAGGGAGCATATGTGAATTTTGCTATCCCATCTTGGAATCACCAAAAAGGGAGAGTTGTGTCTTCTGCCTCTAGAGGTGACCTGAGGCAACATGAGTAGTTGCTTCTTCTGCATCAGATGCCAGCAAAAGAATGAAAAGCAAATAAAGTGTGGGAAATGCTGGCACTTCTGAAAAAAATTCAAAAGGCAGAGCTCTTCCGAAGAAGAAAAAAACAGCAGAGGTTCTATACCACCAATCAGTGCCTTAAAGCTGTGACAAATAAGCAGGGGCATTTCCTAGAAGCCCTATACAGGCAGCATTGTGTTAGGGGACACCATGATTGAAGCAAGACTTCCAGACCCCATCCGACACGCTGGAGGTCAGCAGGCTGCCTGCAGGGACTGTTGAAGTAGCAGAAGCACCAGCAGCAGCTACAGAAAGCTTCACAGCAAGCCAGATCCAGCCCATAAGCATGGGTTATTCTCTTATACAGTGAGCTGGAAAAATACTTTCAGATATGCATTTAGACAAAATAAATACAGAAGGAGCACATTTACTAAGCAGTGAGACAGTGAAAGGCGTCTTCAAAACAGAGTAATAAGGAAGGACTTGTAAAACAGAATAAAGATGGGAGATAAGTGAGGTGCCTCCACTTATTCTGTCGCTGCAGTACTGCCTGTGCAGCCTCCACTGCGTCACATACTCCATGTGTCCATTTGCCACACCAGCCTTCTGAAGAGCCTTTTATCCCCCGGCTGCTGGCCAAGCCTCACTGCATCTCCACGGTCCCTGGTGCCTGCCTGGCCCCAGTCCTGCCCTATGTCCCCCTCTCCACAAACAACCACCCTTGTAGAGCAAAGCACCCATTTCCATCCACAAGGCTGAAAGAAGGAAGGATAGAAGGAATGATGGAGAAAGGATCCCTCTTAAAGGAGGGGGAAGAAGAATAGAGACAGAGGCAAATAGGAGGGAGAGTGAGAGGGGCCATAAATTCCCTTCTAATTCCAAATAATTCCGATTACATGGATGAGTAGTTTTCAATCAGAAAGATAATCTCAAAGATAGATGGCAGGATAATTGCTCGTCGGCGCGACGTAAATATTGTGTCGTTTCTATTAATCTCAGCGAATCGGGTGTCAGGGTTGTCACTCATTCATCAAAACAAATTAAAAAAAAAACATATTATAAAAAGAGATATGCTGGAGGGAGGGGGATGTGTATCCAATAAGCAGCTGAAGGTGTGCAAGGTAATGAATGCCCCTTACATTCTGTTTGTATTTTTTGGTTTATAAAAGCTAAAGGTAGCTCAGGCACTAGGTCTTTATTAACCTCTCAGTAGGGACTGCAAGGGGCACTGCTGCATGCAGAACAGAGCAATAGGGCTGCAGAATGGGACTGTGTTTGCACAACAGGGGGAAGGAAGTGGACAATATGCCCTAGATATTGGGGCTGAATAATCTGGGCATTAACAACAGGCAAGAGGTACTGAAGAATCACAGTATCTGGGAGGAAGGACACAGATCACAGCATAAAACAAAGGCTGTGCCTCTGTCTGCCAGGTAGATGAGTGGGCAGGGAACAGACAGTGATGGTGGGACGTCAGCAGGCAGGGCACGCATTAGTCTTTGGTGCAATTTCCCCACTGGCTGCAGAACAACAGCATGTCTCTGCTCCACTGCCATATTCCCTGCCTTCCACCCCCAGGCACTGTGCATCCCCATCTCTCTGCCCTTGCAATCTTCTTGGCCTCAGGCACCGTCCTCACAGTCCTTTGGTCTCCTGGCCGCTCACTGACTAGTGTATTGGCTTAGTTCAGTTTTGATGACCCAGCAGGACCAATCCTCCCCCACATCACCCCTTCCCCAGCACTCTCCCTCTCTCCTGGGATCCCTCGCTTGCTTGGGAGAGCACCCTGGTCTATGATCTACAGGTAGCAAACAGCTTGGGTCACACACTGTCCAGTCACCAGTGTTTCTACACCGATTGTACAGAGAAGTTCCTCAGGAAGACCCTCATTCCACTCTGATATCCATCTCCTGTGGGCTGACACCTCTTCCCCAGGCTAGGAGCCCCAGTCTTAACTTGTGCACATGGAATTTTCTCAAGTGGATGCTAGGCTGAAACTACCACTCACATCACACAGCTGGCACAGCTTTACTGATGGAGATGAGGATGGATCAAGCAACCTTGAAGAAAAGGCTCCTCACACAACTTTCTCCTCATTCAAGGACACAGTCACATCCTTCCAAGAGTGGAAAACTTCTACTAAACAGTAGCCTCCAGCCATGCTGCAGCCCACAAGAGCTGGTGAACCAGTCAAGGCTAGATAAGCATTTGGACAAATCTCTTCCCCAGTAAACTCAGCCATGGGCAGGACGCAGTTCATAACTGCACAGGGAGCTTCTCCAAGCTAGGACGGTTTGAGTCTGCTGCTCACTGCTGTGTTGTGACAGGGAGATCCTTCAGTGCATCATGATCACCTGTAGTCACTGAACTGGTGCTCTTTGAACAAGTCACTTCAGTTTGCTGTTGCCTATGTAGCATTTTTGTGAGGCTTGAAGAAAACTTTTCCTTTCCTTGGCTGCAGTCTGGAGTGGCCAAAACACTGCCTGAAGTTTGTGCTCTGACATGTCATGAGTACTTTGGGATGAAAGAAATGCAAAGGTATTACATTTTTAGACCAGACTTAGTTTGTCAACTATGACAAGTTCGGCCTCCTGAGCTCCAGAAAGAAGCTGACAGGTTTTGGCTGTAAGTTAGCTTAGTGCTTTGCAAACAGCCCGCTAACACAAGGACCTGAACTGGTGCCCAGGGGCTGTCTTCACTAAACGGATTTGAAAAATGCTAATATTTCATCCTTGGCTACATCAGTGTTTCTGTTCATTTACTGCTGCTGTTTGCTAAGTGAACTTATTTATTTAAAAAGCCATTCTATGGGTATCTCCTCTTGAAAGTTGCAAATAAATTCCCTGCGGATGTCCTCATGCCAGGCTATGGCAGAACTGGTCCCAATGTAGGCCAAGATTCATTAGGATTTAGTGCTGTTCTCACTGCACAGTCCTCTGGGACAGAGGGAGCAGGGAGACTTGTCCCAGCAATACTTTTAACCTGTCAATCCAGCCAGCAATGCAATATTCACTGGGGATTTCAGCTGCTTCTCTGATCCTGCCTTATCTCCCTACAACCCCCGGTGTGCCCGCCACTCGGTGAAATGTCACTTCTCTCTCCCCTTCTTCCAAGATGGAAGTGAACTTGTGTGCCTGGCAGGGGGGCTGACAGACATGAGCTGAAAGGCTGTCAAGGACCCACTGAAAAGTGGGCAAGCCACACTGTGTCAGATTTCGGGGTCTAACACTGCAGCTTTCTGTCTGCTCTTGGGCTAGCTCTAAATGGAGCCTTTGATAGGCAGCCAGGCAGCTGTCATCGCAGGGTCAGCCTCAGAAGCAGGAGGGTATGAGCACCTGGGAAGTACATGCCAGTGAGCAGAGAATAGCAGCAGTATTGTAAGGGAACTGGGAACGCCAGAACAAGGGGAAAGTCAAGTATTGGACAATGAGATACACCAAATGCCCTCAAGTCTTGGAGAAACCTCAGCTCCACAGTGGCTTCTCAGAGGTGAACTGTCACCAAAAAAAGGCCTCTTACTAACTTCTCAGTTGCCTCTCTAAGAAATTAGCCTAAGGGAGACTTCTCAAGGGGAAAAATGCAAAGGTAATTATCTTCAATAACCACCCAACATGATTTCCCATTTCCCATGGGTGGGGACTGTAGTAGCCTTTGACTTCGTCATAGCTGGAGTCAGGGGACACGAACATGATTTGATGCTCAAGAAGAGTATGCCGCCTCCTAGTATGCCACAGCTTTCCCAGTGAGCACCTGCATGGATCCCTACTACAAAAGACTGAGCTCACCCATGGTGAATGTGAGGGAAGAATAAAATCCATGCTGAAGGGTATCCCTTCGATTCCCTCACTCAAGAGACAGATCCCTATAGCTGTGCAAGCTGGAGTTACAATTATGAGCTTCATTAATTACAGCTACATAAATTATACACAACTATACAAAAATATTTCATTTACAGCGACCAATTAAGCCAGTGCTCTCACTCTGGAACAAGAGCTGGTTCTTTGCTTAGTGGACTTCCTTCAAGGTACCTCTGAAGCAGCTTGATGAAGTAACCAGCTGATGGTCCGCACCTGCTGGTAACACTATTTTTAAGGGACATTCTTGGAAAACCAGCATCTGTGGAGTGAAAGCTCTGTCCTAAATGAGAAACTGGATGAAAATGAAAATGTTAGTACAGAATGAACAGCTAGTCTTCAGCATGAGACCAAGTCAAAAGCTCAGTCGCCCCAGGGTCTAAGCTAGGACTGCTGAAGTATATTATGAATGACCTGGAAACTGAGAAAAAGAGGTGGTAGAAAACTGCAGATGACAGCTTCATTTAAATTAATCAGGGTAAAAGTGAACTGAGAAGAACCTCAGACAGCCAAAGCCAGGCCATGCAGAGTACCCTCAGACAGCCAGACAGCACTTCCATGGGGCTGGAATTTCAAAATGAATATAGGAAACATAGACAGTTCAATGGAAACAACCTTTCACTCTACAGTGGTGGCAAGGAGAGAGGAAAAAAAAAAAAAGGCACTCATTCAACTCATTCAGATACATCAGGAAGGAAATACTAAGGGATAATGGATAAGAATTTATTTTTGTCCATGTTCTGGACTCTAAAACAGCATTGTCTCTGCATGCTGGAGGAATCTCTTAGGGGAAATGTCTCTGCCCTCCTTCTTTTTCCTTCCTTAGATACTACCAAAAGGGCACAAGGGAACCATGCCCTCAGAGAGAGCTGCCATTGTCGGTTAGCACTGACTTTCTTCTGGAAGAGAGAAGAAACAGGACTACAAAGCTGTGAGAAATATTCCTGGAGAATACATTAATAGAATATATGGAGCCACATTAAGTCACGGAGCTTATCCCTACCAGGTAGCACTGAAGATACAGATTAAGCATGATTAAAAACAGGATCAGATAGGTATATAAATTATGATGTGGTCTACAACAGGCTCTCCAGTCCTCTATTCCCTCACTGACAGCAGCCAAAACTTGCTGCAAGAAGCTCATAGTAGTTTGGGACAATCTACCTCCTCCTGTAAAATTATCATTCTGACAGCTGGAGATTCAGTTAAAACTCATAAGCTGGTAGAACTCTGAACATCAAAAAAAAATGGTCACATCGGTGACCAGATACCAGCTGAGGGAGCTTCCCACAGGCTTTACGGATAAATTGGGTGACAACTCCTTGGCCTAAGTGCCTGAATTGTCTTTAGGCTCTGGGTACTGACACAATAGGTGTTTCTATATCTAAAGTTTCTACAGAAAGAGATGAGAACTGTAGAGAGATATTCCCTGAGCTCACCAGCTAGATCCACCTTCTTGGAAAAAAGGCAGAGAATATCCATAATTTGAAGCTGAAGCCAACATCAAACCAGCAGAAAGAGAAAAAAGACCCCTACCCCCAAACTTGACTCTTCTGGAGCATCAACCACCCTGGGAAACAGGACTCAGGAGTAGGGAGATAAATGGTGCAAACTAGTGTGATAACTTTTACGCTTCTATATGCCACCCTACCTAGCTCTATTTCAAGTGCTGGATGGCTCCTTTCAGTGTAACTCCCCTGCACCACCTTCTATCCAGACTTCCCTCCTCTGCCTCTCTAGATGAGGAGATAGGTGTGGACAACAGAAGCTGCAGCAAGATAAGTTTGCCTTGTTACCCAGAGGCAGAACAACTGTGCCGGCCACGTGAACCCAGCTTGAAGAGGTCAGGCTGGAAAGCACTGCAGGGTACAAAAAGCCATCAAAGGGAAAAATGATAAGCTTCCTTCCCTTGTTATGTTTCCCAGCTCTGCCTCACCTGTCCATGACCTTTACAGACTGGCAACCCACTACTGCAGAAATCCTCCCTCTTGTACACAGCATTTCCCACGTGAGGTAACATCCCAGGACCAGCCAGCCCCAACATTCAATGGCTGGTCTAAACACAGACTGACCTGAGTAGCAATACCTCATTCAGAGCTTGTTGTAAAAGTGGTTCTTGAGCCTGTGAGAATTAATGCCACTCTACAATAGTTTTAATATATATTCCCTTTAACCTTTTCTCTTCTTCCTGCTCCACTGAGGATGGGATAGGCACCGCAGAACCTCTCCAGGCTGGTGACATGCATGGTACAACTTACCCTGAGGAAAGTCCATTCACTTCCCCTCAGCCTCTGCCAACCTCACCTGAGCACTACCAAGGCTGGGTAGAGACTTAATCACTGCTGCGAGCGCCTCTGGGGGGATCCATCACCCTGGTCACTGAAAAGTCCCCACATGAAGCAGCACAGCTCTCAAGGCACCTAGCTGTGAGAAAGACATGCAGAACTGATCTTCAAGGGACAGGTTTTCAGAGTCCACTCATATCACCTCACTGCCCAGACCTGCCACCCACAGCTGGTGGGGGATGTAGGGGCATGGTTACCACATGTTCCAGCAGAACAGGAATGTCAGGGGCATAAGGAAGAACAACCACAGTCTGGGCTGACAATGAGACAGATTTCCCAACAGCACAAGGAGTGAATGTTAACTTCCAACAGCCCTACTGCTACCTTTTGACTCTCAAGTGCTAAATGGACAAAACACAGAAAATGAGACTCCAATGTCCCAACAAAAGCCTCACTCACATTAACACCTCCCTGGCATCAACTTCATTACTTCACTGTTCCTCTCTTTCTCCACCAGAAGTTTCCCTGGGCATGCTGTTGACCAGGATGCCATGCCTGAGTGGCTCTCTAGAGTTGCTGGGAGGGGAGCACTGGAGAAGGCCAGAGCAAGTCAGTTATAGTGCATTTGGTTATTGATTCCAGTAATTTTCTTCTTGTCATCTTCCTGCTCCTGCACTGCAGCAAAATCCTTCTGCTCCCACCCTGCCACTTACTGAGATCCTTTCTGACACTATGATTAGCTACAATGCCCTGTAGACACCCTAAAAGTGGTGGTCCTCATGGAGAACATGGGTCCCCTGACTCAGCTAGGTGCATGTAGTGCCTGTGCCCACTCTCCCACTGGCTCATCCATCAGCTTTCAGACACAGTCTACAAGCCATAACCAAACCTCACTCAAGCTTCTGAAAGGCTTTCCATTGACTTTCAAAAACAACAAGTCAGCCTCATTTCTCTCCCCAAGAAGCACAAACTTAGGATTCCTTCAATGGACAGCAACATACCAGCCTCCAGACAGCAAATGAGTACCCTCACATGGCTGCATCTCCTCCTGGTACTATGGTCTTTTAGGTTTCTCCTCTCCACATACCATATTCAATGCAGTTTTCTTTTACTTGCATATATCCTGGAGCAGGGACCTTTACTTCTTACCTTTGTTTCTAATTCCAAATTCCTTTGCATCTCCACATTGCAGTCACTGGTTACAGTTCTTCCAATTTAGTATCCTTTGCACATTTAATTAATGGTCTATTTACCTCCTCTTCCATATATCTGATTAAAAGAATTAATCACACCAGCTTGAATACCGATCCCTGTCCCACCTCAATAGCCACTTCATGCTATTAAACACCAGGTTTTCAATGGCAAAGACCAGATCTTTCTGTCTCAAGCTTATATGATTCTTTTACAATCATCATCATACTTAAACCAGTTTTAAGTTCCCAGCCCCCCTCCTATCTGGAGAACAAACACACACTGCTAATGGGATTTTATATGTCAGAATCACATGCTTCACCAGCACTCAGATGCATGTACAATATCAGACAAAGAAAACATGAGTGAATATGCAATAGCAGCTGAAAGCCAAGAGCAATTGTCCAACCTGGTATGTTCTCCATACTGTCGTTACAGATGTAATTACCTGCCCTCAAGAGCTCCACATCATTCCTTTCTCTTTTCCACCTCAGTTTCCAAGGAGATACCTCAACTGCAAGAACCCCAAATGCTTCCGTCATCCCTATCCCTTCCTTCTAGCATCCCTTGAGCACATTCCTCCTTTGGATTTTCTATTACAGAAAAGCTAGGGTTAGAGAAAACAAAGGTATATGTTGAAGAGCTCAAGAATTTGTATAAAAATATCTGCAGTAGCTGAAAGTACTTACATTTCCACATGCAAAAATGCCAGTGCATGTAAGGGTCACATTCTGACCTGGAAAGTCTCTCACTACAAATACTCCCATTTTGAAGCAGGGCACATGGAAATCTCCCTTTTTTTCTGGGAAAGCTCTAGGAATAGGACAGCTTCTGAGCAGAGCTGCTTCTCTCACCTGAGGCCACTGCAGGTGTGATGACAAAAACAAAGCAACATCTGATACTGGGCTGAAACCAGCCCTCTTGCCCTGAGGCCAACAGCAGATCAAAAGAGGTGCTCCCAGTGGCCACCTCTTCCCCTCTCTCAGCCTTATCTCCCTTCTTCCTGGCCTGCCAACAAGGGAATTATCTCTCTAGACTTCTTGCAAGAAGGAAGTGGACACAGAATGCTCTCAGCATACAGAATTTGGCAGCTTCAATTACAACTGCTGTGTTCAATCTGCCTGTGAATCACTAATCACAGGTACGCCTTGAGAGGGATGAGACCAACGCTCCTGCTTGCTCACTCTGAAGCTTACCAAAAAAACAAAAAAAAAAAGCATTTTTATCTGAACTGTACTCAAGGAAGAGGGCAGGGAAAATGGGTCTTTCCAATGTGCATGACATTTGCTGGGGTTGGAGTAGAGGACAATGTTTCTCCTCAAGAAAGTGGAGAGATACAGAGCAGGCAGTGTGAGGGTGGATGCCCAAGCATGAAAGCAAATCTCCCTCAGCGAAAAGCAGAGTGACACTGTATGGAGTTGCAGCAAAGGGGCTTTAAGGTCCCTGAATCAAATCCCTCAGAGATCTTCATTTCTGCAAAGTAGCAAACTCTCAGCTTCATCAGTCATTGCTTAAAGGCCAGCTCAAGAGAAAACACACCACGTGCTCTGCCCACCATGCTCTTCTAGGACCTGCCTGCCTGTGATGGGCTCTCTCCACTTCAGCATTGCAGCCAAGTTACTCTACCTCTTGTTCTATTCCACCTCTCCACTAGCACCTCCATGTCAATTAAACCCCATCTCTGAGATCTCACCTCCACTCCATCCTGCATCTTAGCCCTTCCTTTCTGTCTTCTCACATTGCCTGGTTGCAAATCTGGGGTAGCCAGAAAGCTCTCTCACCCCATCCACGCACACCACCAGCTACTCTGCGCTGACTGTGAGCTGACTAAAGAAAAAGCAGCTGAAATTGGCTGACTTTACAGACTATAGGTTTCTCCCTGACCTATAACTTTCTTCTGACTCATTTTCAAAAGAGGTCCAAAATCCAATAAATTAGGGCCAATCAGCCTCACTTGTGATGTAGTGAGACCCTTTAAAGGATATTTTGGGCATACAAAGTAGAAGGTGGCAATGGGGAACAGTCAGTGTGGATATTCCAAGGACAAATCACACCTGACCTACTTGATTCTCTTCTATGATAAAATGATGAGACTTGTGGACAAGTGGAGATACCTGGAAGCCATTTACCTTGACTTCAGCAAAGCATTCAACACTGTTTCTGAGAAAGTCTCAAGTTTGATATAAAACTATTATGAGTGGACTATCAGATGGGTTAAAAACTGATTGGGTGGTTAGGCTCAGAGGGCGATGTTTATTCACTACCTGGAGGCCAGTAACAAGATCTATGCAGGGTGTATCCTCGGACCTGTCCTGTTTAACATCTGTATCAATGACCTAGAGGCCTCAACAAAGCGCACTCTTATCAAGTTTGCACTTGACATCAAACTGATGGGACCAGTTGATATGCTCAAGGCAGGGCTGCCATCCAGAATGGCCTAGACAGGCTGCAGGAATTGGGTGAACATGAACCTTATCAAATTCAACAAGGACAAATGAAAAGTCCTACACCTGGGAAGAAATAATCTACTGTGACAGTACATACTGGGGACTGCCTCCCTGGGTAGCATCTCTGCTGAAGAGGACCTGGGGGTCTGGTAGGTACTAAGCTGAACATAAGCCAGCAGTACGTCATGGCAACAAAAACAGCCAACGTTGCCTGAGCTGTATTCATGGAACCATAGCCAGCAGGTCAAGAGATGCAGTTATTTCACTTCACATGGCACTTGTGAACCTCTATCTAGAATATGTTGCCCAGATTCGGGGCCCCAGTACAGGAAAAAGATTGATAAACTGGTGCAAGTTAAATGGAGAGTGAAGTGAGGTGGTCAGCAGGCTGGAGCATTTGCCCTGTGAGGTGAGACTGAGGGAACTGGGCTTGTCTAGCCTGGAGAAGAGACGGTTTTATAAAGGGACCTAACAACATATTTTCAACAAGGACCTTACCAAGAAGACAGAGACAGGCTTTTTAACAGTGAAGCATGAATTGAAAATACACAACAGATAGAAATGGAGACAAGAGAGGCTCAGACGGGATAGAATAAAAACCTTTTCCAGCATGAGGACAGCTAAGCATTGGAACAAGCTACACAGGCAGGCTGTGCAACCTTCATTTTTGGAGGCTTTCAAGACGTAACTCAAAAAAGCCCTGACCAACTAAGTCTGAATTCAGTGTTGACCTTGCTTTAAGCAAGGGAGTATACCAGAGACTTCCTGACAAACTTTCCAACCTGAATTGTTTTGTAATTCAGTGATTCTACAAACAGACTGCAGAAGACACTCCTTTCGTGCAGAGGTATTTCTGGAGTAGAAGGAGCACGTACATAAATGACAGGACCTTGCTACCACTTCCTACCAGCTCTGCAATTACTACCTTTGCGTAACAGCTGTCCTCATAGCACCCATGGAATAGGTGGGTCAGGGCACCTGATAGAGGAAAACAAGCTGCTTGCATGCACTCTAAGGTGAAGGCCTGACCCTGGCCACTGCCAGACCCACCAAAATATAGTCCTTTTTTCTAGTATCAGTGCAGAAATGGCTTGTGGCTTCTCAAAGATACCACCGGCTAGTCTACCAGCAGCAGCAGAGCACTCTGAGTCAAGTGTCCTATAGAAGTACCAACTTCTCCAGTATGTCTCTCCATAATACAAATCCTTCACAAGAAAACTCCTCAAAGACAATTTGTACCAACAAATATGCAAAGCTATTTCCATGGGAGCAAACTAAAGTGGGCTCTCAGTAGAGCTGTGTCACAAAGAAGTCAGGGTAGATTATTGCCCCTCAGTCTTCACAGCTTTAAAAAAATGTCATTTTCCAGTAACACAGACATAGAGCTGTCTCCTCATCAAATTAAATATTAGGGTAGGAAGAATGTCCTTGTCTAGGCCTAAATAGGCCTGGAGGGATAGCAGAAATCTGTAGCTCATAATTCTCCCTAAAACAGGAAGGACACAGCATGGCTCACCCATGTATCTTATATGGAGGAGACCCTTAGTTCTTTACAATCATCGGAAACATCAGAAATATCTGTTGAACCCATTGGAACAACTCAAATGGCCTCCAAAGAACTCACCAGCGATGTCACTTAACATTAAAAACAAAAACAAAAAAGCCCACCACAAACAACAACAACAAAAACCCCTCAGGCAACAACTGAAGCAATGATAATGAGATTCCTGTATTTTGAAAAGGACAAAAGGGTTGTTGACAGGGAACTCTAGTTCAGTAAAACTTGATCTCAGCCTGGACAAAACAATGAAACAGTTAATCCAGAATTATACTGGGAAAAATAAAATCAGAGGCTAAAAATATAGTGGAAAGTAGGTCTTGTTACGCTGCTACTTTCTCTCTCCAACTCTTTTTTTTTTTATTTTATTTTAAACAGGATAACAGGCCTGGTAGGCAGAGATGGCAGTGGTAGTGCAGCATACCTGGCATCCATAGCAAGGCTATAGCTATAGGCAGTTTGGGTGTCATTTCACATCTAGCGTGCAGGTCCTAACACATCCCTGGCCTGCAAGCACCCTGCTGCCCTGCTCAGTACACGCAACAAGCTCAGCCCCACATGCGCTCCCTACATAGCAAAGAAGAAGGGGGCACAAAGGAGGCACAAAGGAGGCAGTCTGGTGACAGTGGCACGCTGGCCACAGGGACATGCTGCTTTCACCCGGTCTGCTCTGCACATCCTGGAGACGGGGAAAGCTCTGGGCTAGGCTGCAGGAGAGAGGAACACAGAGCTCTGCCTAACAACTGAGAGGTAAGAGTGGCAGGACAACCTGTGTCCCCATGGAGGAAGGGGGATAGAGCTGAGGGCCACAAGCTCTGTTCTTGGTCACAGGCAAGCTGCAGCCTCTGTCTCTGGAGAAATAAGTGCCATGAGGAGCTCGGGGCAGTGTGAACCAGAACAGGCACCTGGGCGGGGTACAGAGATGTCTTTGTGGGTGGCAGGGAAGACACTGGGCAAAATTTTGAGGAACCAGTCTTTCCCACCATCACCTGCTCATGAGGAGAGGAACAAGAAAGACAACATTCTTTTGTTCAAACTTCCTTCTTTGACATCTCAAGTAACAAATGTGTGCTATGAGCAACCCATAGGGCATCCAATCTATGGATTAAAAACCGGCTCCCCATCTGAGACTTAGGAGCAATTGTTAATGGCAAGCTAGCACTAAAAAGGGACACAGGCAGAAGCTTTCACTGTCCCATTGCAATCCCAACTCATTGTTGGCATAGGTACAACATGAAGATAGGTGAGATAAGGAAAAATGAGGAAAGAGGCTACCATCAATGATATGACTCACATAATTGTCTACAAACCAGCAACACGCAACCCAATGTGAAGCACAAGGTGGGACTGATGCTGCAGGGGATTGTCACGAAGGCAGATTTGGGAGTCCCAGAGACAACACAAGCTCTCATGTAACCCTTTGATCTACAACACAGGAAAGATTGAGAGCAATATGTAAGCATCTTGCATACATCAACACAGCAGTTAGTAGATCACTTGCCCCTAGCAGGTGCAAGATTTTTGTTCCCTTGATTATTCAAGACTAAGAGGATGTACTTATCATGGTAAAGCACCAGAGACCAGGTGCCAGTCTCGCAGGCAGAACTGTAAGGATCTGATGCAGAGCCAAGAAGCTGAAGTTGATGGGTTCAGCTTCAGAATGAGACACAGCCATACTGCCTCCTCATGGCAAAGGGAATTATACACTGGCCAAGGGAGACAAGAACTCACCGTGGCTTATGCCTGTTTACACAAGATTAGTTACAACATGGAATTGTCTTTAAACACTGCTGACCAATTCTTACAGATGTCCTGGAAGAAATTCTGTTTCAGGAATTTGTATTCACCATGAGAACACAGCATCATGGACTGCTGAAGAAAGACAAATAGTGCACATCTGAGAACATATTAAAATTCAGCTATCTACAGAGGACCTGCAACAGGAGTCTGTGGAAATATGCAACAGATCACACAAGATCAGTGGAGACATGGCTGGCTCAGAGATATCCCAGTTCTATCTGCTGTTTCCAATAGCTCAGCTCTCAAAAGAACCCATATGTCTATCCATCAATAATCAGTCAAGGGTCGAAAGACATGCAGAAACTGTCCCAGAAAATGAAAGGGAAGCTTCTTTCATAGAACCAATTTCTCTTTTACTAAGAGCCACCACAAATTGTCCCCAGTGCAAGTGCTCTTTGATAGGTAGGGTAAGAGACAAAGCAGGTCTGAGTGTTCCAGTGTCACTCCATAAAAGCACTGCAAGTCTTAGCCTGCAGTAACTGATCACTAGCTCCCTATCACTACAGTTCCCACTCTGTTTCTCATACTCCATTTTGCCAGGAGGTATCATCTATTCAGTCCTTGCTGGATTGTTTTGTGGAGCATTGTGATTAGCACCAAACCAAAGTCACCCAACCCCTGTAGACCTTTTTTTCTCTTCTTACTCTCAGAATGAGATTTCATCTTGATGTTCAGAGCCTGGAGACCCGGAGGTCAGAGGCCACCACACGATCCACTGAGCCACCCAGTCCCTAGATCACAATGTTAACAAATCACCATTTATCTTTGTTACTGCAGCAAGTGTCCAAGGCAAAATGGTGCCAAAGATCACATCTGTTGGGATAACCTATTGATTTGTGTCATATTCTGCCCATTCCCTATTTTATTCTTGCTCAGGCAGAGGTCAAGTCAGGTTAAAAATAACTCCTTCAGTCTGAGGTGCAGAACTGAGGAATTTAAAGCCAGCCTGTTCTTCCCAAGGATGAGGGTTCAAAAAAAATCTCCAACACAAGCAACAGGAGGCCTGAGCTACAGCAGTTAGGAGCAAGACCTTGGAGTCAGGGAACTCGAGCCATGGGTTTGAGAAACAGAGAGAGAGGGGGAATAAATCAGTCATCTTAGTTCATTCAAGCAACTAAGCATTACTAAAGTTTACGTGGTGTACATACACAGTAAATGTTTTGAGGTACCAGTGCAGATCGGTGCAGATTCTGTTACAGCATTCTGGCCTCCTAGCCAAAGTAGACAGACTAACATCAGCATAATTCTTTGTCCTTATTCCACAATGTTAAAATTTTGAACTTTATTACAGAAATGAAAATTTAAAAAATCAAAAAGATCAGAGTTTAAGCTGTTATTGCTGTTCCTAGCACTAATGTTGACATGTCATTTTTGTCTGAGAACTCTCTAGGTAGATGTAGATTTTTATTTATATTATTTTATCCCATTTCAAATCTTTTCTAAAGGAGTTAAATTGTCAGCGCTTTAGATATATTTTGCCTTCTATTAACATTATGTACTTCAGGAAATTAAATTTTAAACTAATACATATTTCACTATCTTTTTCATCAAAGAAACATAATGTACATGCAAAGCAGAAAACACTTCTTTGTAGCATCTACATTATCTCCTGAAAACTTGCCCAATGATGCGAAAGAGGGTCTTGCCTTTACTCTGGCTTCTTATTCACACTCTCATATACGTATTAGACAATTAAGAAAGAAATCTAGTTTGTTATTTCATCCTTTTCTAACAGAGTTTCTGACACTTGTACTAAAGCTCAGCAGATTTTAAGGGGGCCCTAACAGGTGGACAAGTCCTCTTTTCCTCACCACACAGAGTCTCTGAGTTTCATTTACCTAATGACCACACTACTGCAGGCCTCTGAAATCTTCTGTAGAAAGAAAGAGATTAAACCAATCTGTGCTACCAGGAGGTAGAAATAAGCACTCTGAGTGACAGAGAGGGAGAAAGAGATCTTCCATTGATCACAAGCCCCTTGCCTGTAGAAGAGGGGGTATCGTGAACTGTGCAACATATCTCAGAAAATTCATTCATCCCATCAAATGTCAATAAAATTGCTTCCCTTTCCATTTCCTCCGTGGAACTGAAGGGCCAGTATTTTGGTAGCATACTTTAGTCATAGCACTCTGGACAAGAAACAACAGAAGAACTAACTGCCCCTGTGCAGAAGTTGAGTGGCAAGGATGGAGTGCAGCACCTCCACAGGAAGAGAACAAAGCAGAAGCCCCACCTCTGACAGGACAATGCTATAAACTCCCCAGGTGGGATGTGAAAAGCTTCTGTATAGGGAAGTTTACCAAATTCTAGCAGTAAAACCAACCTAATGCTGTAACAAAAAGCAAAGGAAAATCCAGGAGGGGCTAAAGTCTCAGCAATACCATGCTCACTTGTATGAGATATGCTTCAATGTCATCGTCTCCCTCACCATATTCCCTCACTGGCCATTTCTGGAGCAGCAGGGCAGAGCCCAGTGCTGGCTGCAACAAGAGTTACCCAGCTGTGGCTGCTCATTTATGGGTTGAAGAGGAGATCACCGGCATGGGCAGGAGGAAGAGCAGCCGGGAGCAGGAGGCAGCAGAGACCTGGCAAGCACTCTCCTCCCCACTCTCTCTCTAGCGGTTCTGCGGGCGATTACTCTGGAGCACCCAGCCATACCAAAATCAATAAACAATTTCTACGCAGCCAGGGGAACTTTGCCACACTTAATAAAAGTCTCCAGTCACAGTTATGGCTTCATTTCACCTTAACGTCTTCTTTAACTGTCCCTTCTTTTCAAGATCAATTAGAGGCACGTGCAAAGAGAATAAAAAAACCAAAACAAACAACGACAGAGGAAAAAACCTAAAAAGCAAGGTCAAACTAAGCAGCCCAGCTCTAGCCCTCCCCTCACCACTCTCCTGAGGCGACCGTGGAAATACAGGGACTGACAAATAACACACTGGGACATTTGTTTACACATACTTATTGAAGCCTCTTGTTCTGGGCACAGATCAGCAAGACAGCAGCCTTATTTAGGAGAGCTTGAGTACTTGGTAAGACTCAACCGAGCCTGTAGAAGACGTCTCTGTTCCCTGCAATATCAATGCAAATTCAGCACCCCTGAACAATTCCAAATACAAAGGGTGAAACTCTACCTTACCCTCAAAAGAGATAGAGCACAGGGACCTTTAAGCAGATCTTCACCTTGTTCTGGGATGGTCTATTCTCACTGTCACAATCATGCCTTGACTTCTGATGAGACATCCAGAACTCTGCCACTGAATCATTCTCTATGCTCCAGTGATTTATGAGAGGAAACGGGTAATTAAGGAGGGTAACTTCCATTAATAACACATGGGGGCAAATGGCTATTGATCTCTCCTTCCATTTTGTGAATTGAGGTGCTAACATTGCTTTGATTTTGTATATTCAGGTTGAAAATATTAGAAAACTTGTCTGAAAGAGCTGGTTCTGTACCTTGGACATCTGATCTTGCACAAAATAAATGACAGTCACTTTGTGGAGAGCCTGGCCTTAAGAGGCTTCTTTCTTGAGTTCAAATGCTCCCTCAGATAAAACCCAGAGTCTCTGCACTAGCTAAGCTGAGCCCACAGGCTACCATGATTGCTATAGACAATAACAGCTGAACCAGCTCTTTGGTTGTTTTGCAACATCTTAGACCCATGAAAAGATTCGACAGCCCTAGGCCCCCAATGCCACCTTTAGGTCCTTAACCAGAACTGTATAGTGGAAACAGACTGAAAACGTTACAACTCCTCAATTTTTCTCACTGCTGCAGGAATCAGCAAGGGAAGATAGGCTTCGCATTCATCCCATCAGACACAGAAAGGAGTCACCAGAGAGCAACCCTGAGGGAGGAGCAGCTGAGGGGACTGATCTGTTGAGGCAAGACACTGCTGAATGCTGCCACTTGCTAATGCTGGGTAGGAAGTACTGTTCTTGTAGATAATAGTTCGGCCTCTTGGATTGCTCCTGGACAAATGGATCCTGCCACTGAAAGCATAACTTTTGAGCACAAAGCATGGGGACTATAGAAAGCAGGATGACACTTACCAGCATGCCACTCCCACCAGGAAAACATCTCCCCAGCTCAGGCAATCAAAAGTGCACTTATACTGAGCCTGGGCCTCCTCTTGTGCCTTCTCCATCAGAAAAAACAACAACAACAACACAAAACAAAACAAAAAAACCCACAAAGGATGAAGTTTGGGGACAGGCAGACAATAGGGTAAGATATAAAGAACAAAAATTTGCTCAGCCTTCAATCAAAATCATATTTCTCTTATAACATTTCCAACGTGTGGGCTGTGCTGCTAGATCTCTATTCCAAACACATCTACCTCTTGTCTTGGTTCCTCTTCTTCCTGCCTACACATGCCTTCATACATGTATCTTCCCTGACGACCTTCGGTGTGCTTTATCTGGTATCCTGAGATGCCCTGGCTCAGATCCTGAAGATTAAGAACAATCAATTCAGCAATCAACAGTTCAGCAGCCTCTCTTCTTAATCACTTTATTTCATACTGATGTCATCACAGATCACATATCAACCTGCTCTTCCTCTCCTTCACTACTTGTGGCCTGCACCCACATCTTTCTCTGTTTTGATAGTACATTCCATGGACAGTAAATGCTCATATTCAAAGTCTGTAAAGCCTGAGGGTCAACTGGACTTCAGTAGAACATTCTAGGGACTATAGTGCAGAAAGTGAGGAAAGACTGAGTTTACAATGACCCCACAGGGCATCAGCTTGGTCCATGGATTGCTTTACTGAAAGAACACTTCTTACATGTCCCAGATAGAAGTACTGCTTTTCCAGAAGGCCACACAGTGACTTTTCTTCACATGACCTTTGGGTGAGTTTAAAGCTCTTCAGCCACCAATCACTGGACACTGTGTGGATTTTTCAGCATGCTCACACCACGGCAACTCTAAAATAACCCAAGTATGCATTGGATGGAGTGAAGCATTTCAAAGCAGGTTATGCAAACCTGCACCTGGTTATATCCTCATAATTTGAAGCCTCTCAGGGAACATTGAGATCACCAATATATTAAAGAACACATCAGAAACTAATAGGGTGTTAAATATTTCCAACTGAGAAGAGCCTACATGGCTGGGAGGAGACTGCTCCAGTAAAAGACTGTATGCTGCTGCCTCACAAGCCTTCAGCAAGAGCAGTGCATGCAATATTTTACAGACTGATTGAGGCTAAAGAAAATCTAGCTTTGTTATTTAAATGCAAAATATCTCAGTGATACCCTGTGATAGAGAATTGGTTGTCATTTTTAATATTTAATCCTGTGCTGTTGTTCTACTGCCTGTGTGAGTGAGTACACAGCAAGGCCTAGAAACTACAGCCTACAATGAAATAGAGTGACAACCACCACATCTGTAAAATAATAGCAAAATACTGTGTGAGTAACTCCTGGTTTGGCTGGGAGGTTTTGGAGGAAGAGAAGAAGTCTAGGCAGAATAGTCATGGAGGCCAAATAACGCAGCCCATAAGTTAGTCCCTGCATGGAGCAGTGATTGTTTTCAACGTCACTTGAAACAAAATAATTCAGTGAAAGTATCACTGAGACAAAGGTGACTGGAGGGGTGAGATCTTGTAAACATTCTTGGCTATAGTCAGAGGAGAACTTTGTTACTACACGTTTACTACACATCAAGGTTATATCTACCTGGAAAGCACCATTTAGAAGCAAGGCAACCTCCCCAGCTGTGGCAAAGCAAGCTTTCCATTAATAATCCATTATGCCACCAAGAAAAAAAAGGAGGCGCACAGCATTTCCAGAACTGCTCAAGATTCTCACCTGCCCATTCAACCCAGTTTTGTAAGTGTACACTACAGGTGCATGTAAGCTGATTTCGCACCATCCCAATCCCTGTCCAAGCGCTTGGCTACATGCAAGCAAAGTCAGAAGGTGACTGTCAGCATTAACAGTGTCTTGTCTCCATGGAAGCAAAACCACCTTCAGGGACCTGCTTCTGTGGTCTCTGTAAAAGACAGATCCTCCAGGGGAAAGGTAAGAAGCCACTAACCACAGGCTGTATACGAACCAACTTGTGCAGTCATTCAACGATGAGACCTATCTGACTGAAGCAATTTTTCTTTTTGGAGTAAGGAAACATCTTATATAGAACTTTCTTCTGATGATACTTCTCAAACACTTGATGGCTTCCATATTCAACAGAAAACCTGTCTGTATACTGAGCAACCAAGGGTTCTTATCTAGGAATGGGAATGGAGACCTAGTAGGATGTATAAATAAAGCTGGATCACATAGCCAAACTGAAACAATCCAGTTCATAATGACCTGTCATAATTCTGTGCGGGGCTATGTGGAAATGGACCAAACTGTTTCCCAAAGGGAGACGTACATTGGAGTAGGAATGGTAAAAAACACAGACTGAGACTAAACTTCTGAACATTGCATTGCATCCCTTGGGTACAAGAGGGAAACAGATAGGCACTCTAACAAGCAAGTCCTTTTCCCTGATCCCTCTACTGCTGGAAAGGTTGAAGTTTCATACACGAAAAGATAGCGCTAGAGTGTCTGGAAAAGAAAAGGTCACAGCTCTTTTTTCCCTGTCAAGGTGACAGCCCTAAGGACCCAACAAAGCAACATATCTGCCTGTCTTACTCTTTCAAGGATTGCTTCATCTATGGCATCGTACTGCACCCTCCCATCCAACTGGGATCACCTCCAGTGGTACTTATGTTTCAATTGAGTGCAGGAAGGATTTAATACAGAAATGCCCTGATGCTAATGACTTTCCAGAGGTGCATGAAGCACTCCAAGTTGCCAAAAGGCCTGACAAATACACAGATTTTTTGTACTTTTTATGGGCTGATGCACTCTCACAGCTGGAGGTGGAACTGATAACCAGCAGTACAGGTCATTGCAGCACCTAAAAATGAGACCATCCTGCCCTTTAAATCAAACTGCTTTAGTGCTTTCCTAGATGGCAAAACATAGTCAACTGTCCTCTTCTTTCCTCAAACCCAGAGCCTCCAGACCCCAGGAGCAGAGAGCGTAACTGTACTTATGCATCTGAGAATTACTCAGCACAGGCCGCCTCTACCTTGGATGGCAACAGCATTGCCTGGATTGCCTCTCCACAAGCACAAGAGAGGTGGAGAGTCAGATTCTCTCTTCGGCTGTGGGGGAACATAATGACCACATCTGCGTGCACCTCGGCACGCAGAGCTCAAACAGCACTGAAGCATCAGCACTGCCCTCACAGGATGCGCATGGCCTGGCTCCCCTGGACCTGGCAGATAGGAGAAGACAGAAGACTTTTTGGATTCGAGTGCAGTCAGAGCTATTTTGGGCCACTTTATTCCCCCGCCTCCCCCCTTTTTAAATGGCAGTTCTTTCTCTTCTGGCTTCACAGAGACCTTCAGGAATCCAGAATCCTTCAGTATTCCCCATCTGACAAATCTTTATTCACCTTACCCACTAAAAGTGGGCAAAAAGAACAAAGCATCTGTGCTTAACAGGGCAGATGGATTTGTAAAGCTAGATGGGGCAGGGCAAGCTTAGAGTTGTTCAGTGACGTGACAGTAAACTTGAAGGTGAGCTCAAGAGACAACAAGGTGAGAATGAGTGGCTCCTACATTGCCCAGTGTGTCCCTCATTCCTTCTGAGACAAGTGTGTAATTCCTGTGAAATCTTCTCTTGGCCATCTCATCCTTCTTTAGTGACTCAACTGCTTAGCCAGTGTCCCTGTTAGCAAAGCCTAAGCCTCCCTTTCACAAGTGGCAGGCTGCTGTAGAAGGCAGCTGCTTTACCAGGCAATAACACCTGGTGGGGAGAAAATTCCTGTAAGCAGATTCCTTGCAACTGAAGCAGCAACCTTGACCAGTCACTTCAGAGCCCCGTTACATCCATAACGATACTGTCTCCACCCTTCCCTTCCCCCCAGCATGAAAGATGAGTGGTTGTGTGGAACGAGTCCCCGAGCTGTGATGGGAATCCGTCTCGCTTGGCTGCAAAAAATATATATATCCTGGTATGGCTGTGATGAATCCTTTCATTATTCATCTGCAATTGCCCTGCTACCGCTGCTGTTCCGTTCTCACTCTCTTTCTTTTATAAATAAAAATGGAAACAGATTAATGACAAATGTTGACAGAGATTGCTTTTAAACAGCACATCTGAATGTGGGCAACGGGGGAGGAGCAGCGGCAGAGCACTATCAGAGGGATGGGAAGACCAGAAAAGACTAAGTAAGAGATGGAAAAAGATAAAGATGCTCACTGCAGCTGGGCTAGATGAGCAGTGACTGGAGCAAGGTATCTTTCTGGTGATGAGGACCTCAATTTGCTCCAACAAATTAGCCCTGGATTAACAGAGCTATATATAAAAAATATTTGAAATAACTGGCAGTAGTCAGTTGTGCTGTCAAAGATACTCTGGAGAGAAGTTTGCAGAAACTCCAGCAAAATATTCACAGGATGAAATGGCAACACACAGAAGGGCAGTTACACACGGCAGTCCTCAGTGATGAATAAATAGTACCTGATGATGCTGCTCATCCCACTCCACTCCTGGTGACCAGTGAACATCAAGGCTCTAGTTTGTGCAATCACCAAAGCCACCTGTATTTTAAGAATGTGGCTCAGATGGGCAAAAACAGTCTGGAAACAGTCAGGCCACAGGTTGACACAGTGAGTGCATCCAGAGGCAAACCTGGCCTCATGACATTGTTCCCTGCCCATTCCCACTGCATGAAGAAGCATTACAAGCCTTTTACTCAGGTAGCACTCCAAGAAGCTGTTTGCTTTATTGCTACTTAATGTTTCATCCCCCTATTGAAGAAAGGACAGGAGCAGGAGAGGGAGTGGCAGAGTCAGTATCCAGGTCTTAGAGAAAGAAAAACTGACTCACTTTGGGTTTACTTCTCATCTTAAAATAATCCCTTGCAGCCATTCTGAGCAGATGAGCTGCAGGAGACCAAACATTCTTAAAGTTCTGCTCTCTCATAACCAAACCATACCTGTCACTTGTAGATCCTGGCACATTTTTCTTCTGAGCCAAAATTCAACTTCCCATCAGACAAACAGGTGAAAGATCTGAGCTCCAAAACGGCCAACTCAGACTGCTTGGTGTGCCACACACTGTTGCAGCACCGCAGAGAGGGACAGGGAGCTACAGCCATTGCACCTGCCTTAGTATTTGGGCCAGATGTTGCATCTTAGACTTTCTAGGTACTATGTAAACCCTGCACATTGGAATAAATCTCCTCTTCCACACGGGAGGACTGATGTCACTCTTTGTCCTTCACACCTACTGATGTCCTTTAAATCAGCAGAGGGTCTAGATAATTCTTTTTTTCCTATTTTTCTCTCTGCTTTGAATCTCTTCCTCCTCCTCCACAGACAGCTTGAGTTGTTTTATCATGTCCCTATGTACCCCTACCCCTCCAGTGATCTCCAGTGACTGTAGTCTCCTCCTCTAGGTCCCAACACTTCCCACCTCAAGTACCACCTACCCACCTGAAGAGAGCACGTTTGCTAAAATCACCCTCTACCAAACCATTTCCAAGGCTGTCTCACCTTCCTGCCATCTACACCTTCTAGTTAGCTCCTCACTCCCATAAAAATGTTTGGCATCACACTTGAGATCAGAGATGTGCATGGACTCATTGCTTTTTGTTCCTTGCCAGCCTCCCACTTAACTAAACCCATTTTCATCCTTCCCTCAGAATTGCTCCTGCTCTTTTGCTGCCAAGCCACCCTCCTGTCCTCCAAAAAGCACACTGCTCCTTGGACTCCTTTCAACAGCAGCTAATACAAGACATTACAGCACAGAAGCCTGCGCCAACATCCAGTGCATAAACAAAGACCAGATACATGAGAGGAGAGAACACACTGTCAGCATTTAATAACAAACACTAATTGCAAACAGGGGGATGGAGTTCTCCATCCCTGTTCTCTCAGCAGCCAAAAGCCATGTGAGCCAGCAGACATGACCATTCACAAACAAGGATCCATTAATCTCTGAATGGTCCCTGCTCAGTATCTGACTGATCCACTGAATGGACAGAAGCCTCTTGGAGTTTTATTTGTGCCTCACTAGTGCAGGGACATAGAAATATAAGGTCTTTAGACGGGCAATTTCAAAAGCCTTTCAAGCTTGCCACAGATTTGCCCCATAACCCTTGCAAAGTTTTAACTTCTCTCTGTGCCTCTTTTTTTCCTGAGAAAGCTGCCTTACATCCCATCCCAAAAGGCTTCAGAGCACACTGTTTGTGTGTCTCAACATTTCACTACTTCTACTGAAAGCTGTTGCAAAGGACAGATGGCTTTTTTAATAACATTCTCATTCACCAGAAAGGATGGTTCTCATCACATGCAATACGATGCAGAGATACTAAGTATTTTCCATCATTTTGCTTCATCATTCATTATGCCATATAGATATACAGATCAGCCCCCTGAACAGGATGATCCACATGAGAGACACTTCGGGTTCTTTAAAGTGGGCAAGTCCCTCCAGCCATAATCCCTCTTTAGGAAGCACATACGGATGTGTCACGGGAAACATCCCTTCACACCTCAGCTAAAAATTGTGTTTTAACCCTTAAGGAGCACCTAGAAGAGGAGCACACAGTTCTTGGCGAGGCAGCTCCACATAATTTACAACCCCACAAAGCACCTCTTGCAGCCTTGAACTGTGTGGAGCTCCTATGAGCTGCTGAATCCCTGGAGAGCATGGGATGGTGGTCACAGGTCTACAAGTGATTGACCCAAAGTTAAAATCTTGGTGCTGCCAGTTGGGCAAGTCTCCCTCATTCACACCATTACTCCCCAGGACTTTGCCTGAGCCCACTCACCTCCCCAGCCCCAGTCCTATCCTCACGCCTTGGTCTGCCTCTGATGCTCCTCACACACATCAATTGAGCCAAATCAACTGATTAAACCTGCAGAAACCAAGTCATTTTTTTTGCAGCTATGTGGGTTGGCATGACCCAAAGCGGTACAAGGAGTGAAAGGCAAGCAGCACGAGCTTAGAGCCAGGCATGGGGAGACAATGGGGTGGAGATGGAAGGAGAATGTTTCCCCCTTTCAGCACAGACGAACTGTTTACCTCACCTCATGGCCTTGCACCCCATATTTCCAAAGAAAATAACATCCCTAAAATTTTAGTCAATGGCAAAGACTTTATAGAGTGCTTTGAGATGTATTTACATAGAAAAGTAGTAGAGAAATGGAAGGTCAACACCCTTCCAAATTTCTACATGCTATAGGGTTTCAGCTCCCACAGACACTCAAGGTGATCTTGGAAAGTCTTGAGTGCACTGCAGCTGAACTTACTGTCCCAATCTATCCAGCTGCAGATGTAGGCCATCTTACACGCTGCTCTAGTCCTCACGGTATTCCTTGGTTGATTTTAAGCTACACAGCCGTTCAGGATTCGAGTCTCAGTCCCCTGAGTATCCACTCCTCACGCTCTGGGGCCAGTAACTACATAGTTATATACTCGCTTAAGACAGCCTCATCAGAGAGTTTCAACTGTTGCCTTGCCTTGGAAACTTTACTAGCTTTGATGTTGGTTGTTCTTTTCCAAATGAACACCCTGCATTAACCCACATGAAGTTTTATCCCTCCCAACACTGGGCAGGTTTGAACTCTGTGGAAGGACAGAAGATTTGGAGATTATTGACCTTCGCACCACATTGCAAAGTCCACCTGTCACTAAAGCTTATGTTTAACAAGATGGCATGAAGTGCCTGAAGTAATGGGGTACAGTATTCATATGGACATAAACTGTCCAAGCAAAGGCCTGGTCCAGACTGTCTCTTTTTCTTCCTGTCTCCTGCCCCCTATGTCTCTACAGCTGTGCCCCTTTGCCCTTGTTCTGACTCTTTCCTGATCCTCCCATCAGGTGACAATTTGAATTTTAAAGCCATTTACACTCCAAAAGGTGCATAATCAGATTTTTATCCTGTACTTTTCTGATGTGACTTTTTTATTATGACATCAAGTACTGACCCATAATAACGATGTAAATGCCCACTTTAATGTCTATTACCAGTATCTTCAGATGCATATAAAATTATAGTATCATCACATAACTACATATTAACCTCTTGAGCTCCATGACAGACAAACTCTCCAGGGAACACTGTATTCCAGTTCTCAATTACCAGCAGTAGTTCAGTGACACGCAGTAGAAGTTGTACTCATCCAATATCCTGAACACTCAAGATACTTGCAGAATGACAGAAAGCAGTCACATTCTGAATATACATCTGGTGTTTCCAGTTGCCAGACATTTGTGACAAGCATTTGGGTCCTTCCCAGGAAAACATAGACAGTTACATTTAAGTACACATACAGGCTGAATGTAGCTTACCCAAAATAAATTTGTGGTTTTCAGCAAAGCTGTTTCTGAGTTACATGGTAGTGCACAATCATCACGTTACCCGCAGTGACTAGCAGAGAGAAGATAAGGTGTACAGCAACATACTGTGTGTCATCTTTTATGCTTCTGTTGAGCAAACAATGCACTTTACTCAGAAGGTGCTCATTTAGCACAGGTGGAAAGGTGCAATGTGTGAGCAGGAGTGATGTGGTCCACAATACTTTATCACAAGCATAAGGATGGCATAACTGCAGCTACCTGCCCAGCCTCAAGATGGTATTTGTATAAATTCAAACATTCTAGTTTTCATCTTTCAGGTTAATGGCATCTGTTTACATTAGAAATTAGGTGTTCCGCTGCAAACACAGCCTGCCAACCCACGTCTGACAAAAGAATCCTACCAAAATTTGGAGAAGGGCGTTGTTTGGTTGGTTGTTTTCTTTTTGTTTTGGTTGGTTGTTTTTTGTTTTGTTTTTTAGAAGATTTAGACCTAACAGTCAATAGGAAAAGCAGAACAAAACACAGGATAATAAAGATGAAACTTAGTACCATTTTTTTCTTCACACCTTTCCCCTTCTTTCTGATACAGCTCAGGCAGATGATTGATTCTGGTTCCAAAGAGGGTCTCTGACCCTAGGACATTCTTCCCAAAATACACACTAAGATTTCTGATATTTTAAAACCCTGCTGAATTGGGCATTAACAGGCAGCCTATCACTTGTTCAATAACAACCAGGTTTTCTGCACTCTACGGTCATTACTTTGTAGTTTAGGAAAAAGAATCGGAGGACAACACTTAAAATGTCAGTGCAAGACATGAGCCAATGGTCATATTGTCCTGTGGTGTTCAGGTAAAAGTACACAAAGTGTAGCTGCTCAAGAGCATGTTTTCACCCACCTATTGTTCTTTCCCAATTTGTGGTAGCCAAACTATTTCACAGCAGATCCTCTGTGATACTGTGCATTCAGGTTACTCTTCCACTTTCAATTCCTTTGAAACCCAGGAACCATAGATCTTTCCAGAGACAAAGCATAATTTGGGAAGCTAAATACCCTACAGGGAATCCCCAGTACAAAGTGAATGCATACCAAGAATTCATATCTCAAAAATAAATAATATATATATACACACACATCTGGTAACAGATTAAAATACTCAAAAGAGAAGAAATTAATTGCCATCCTGATTTGGCACCCTGTGCGTACACATTACAACACCACCAAATCAAACCATCAGAGAGTCTATGTTCTATGAGGCTCTGCCTTCATACAGAGCACAGAACACACATCTCTAGAGAGGTGAGGGCCGAAGTTCTGGAGATCAAAGCAATTGACCACCAGCCTTGGAGAGCTGCCTGCCTGTTGCCTCTGGTATTTGACAAGTCAGAGAGAGACTTAAACAATGAGGACAGTGCTCCTCACCTCATCAGTAATTGTGGTTGGATTTACAAAAGCTCTGAGCACTCATAGCTGCTATGGAAGCTTGTAGAACATGTGTTCTGGATCTACAAAAGGCTACAAAGTAAGCCACTCTAAATTGTCAGTGCCCAAGCATCTCACAGATAACTCTTAGTTTTTGCTTCAGCCATTCTGACTTAAATTCCCCATCTACAAAATAAGTGTGACAATAACATCCAAATTCTCAGCACACAAATAAATTCATTAACATTCTAAGCTGCCATAGCAGGAGGTACCCTAAAGACTTCTAAAAGGAAATTACTTCTCTCTTCAGAGTGAAGGCTGGATGCTGTGCAGTAAATAAAGCTTTAAGACAGTCTAAATGAGGAAAAAACAAAACAAAAAACAAAACAAACAAACAAAAACACAAAAAAAACCCCAAACCCAGGCAGCTTTACATTCAGAGAACCTCAACCCTTCTACATTGACCGAGGTGGGAACCTAAGGTGAAAGGGAAGTGGGGAGGATGGAATGGGACAGAACACACAGCCCTCCAATCCAACAACAAATCATGCAACTGCTTGACCACATTGTGCCACGCGTGCAGAAGGGCACTGATTACAGCAACCCTGGCTGCTTGACTTGTAGTCTTGTTTGTCAAGGGAGCACAAATGTTCAAGTTTGTTTTCTTTTTTATTGGGGGAGTGGGGCTAAAGAAGTTACTTGTTTGAATGTCTAAATAAATATGTAAGCAGAGGAAGCCTCTGGCTTACAGCCATGCAGCCTAACATGTGGTCAGGAGCTGGGGAAATGCCACCTGCCTCAGGGTAGCCCTGTGGTGGCCCTGGCACTGCTGGAGTGCAGGCCAGTGGCTGCATCTCAGAGTCCCTTCTCTCCTCTCCTGGGAATCAGACCCAGCACTCCTCATTCCTACTCCTTGCTGTGTCCACAGCACCTGAAAGGACCAGGCTCAGGTAAGCTCCCCTTGCTGCTCTTGCTCCTTTAGGCTCCTTTCATGGTGACACTGGACAGCTGGCAAAGAAAAGCACTTCTTTCACTCACCATACAACACTCGGCATTAAGAGCCTCTTCACCTCTGGCTTTCTCAAAACGCAAATGCCCGTTTCCCCATGATGGGGGGCTCAATGAGTCCAAAAACTTGCAAATTATGTGATGAGACAGGATGAAGAAAAGTCCTAAGGCAATGCTGGTGAACCTCTTGGGAAGCTGGTGTCAAAATTACTAGAAAAACTTCAGTATCAGTGCTGGGATTAGTTCAGCAGAACCACCGGTTTGCCATCACTGCCCCTGCAGGCAGACTGTGAGGAAGAAGCTATCACACTTCTCAAAGTTAAGATTTCTCCAACTAGGTGCCATTTTAAAAGTGTGTTTTGCAAAATCCATGTGTTTCATCTGTCTAATGGCAGCAACTCCTAAGATCTGCTCTTGTTCTCATCTTTAGATACCTCCTGTTGCTCTCCCACTAGAAATGAATGAAAATAATGTAATTTAGCATTTCAAAACTCCATACTATACGCAATTTAAAAACTATTATCAAGTATCTGCTTTTACTTCAGTGGAAAACAAATGTTGTACCCCTAGATTTGAAATACCCTTTATTTAGATGTGATAAATCCTCCGTTATTATGTAGCAATTCTACTTGTATTCATTTGCAGTTTCAGTTTCATTTGATTGTCTGAGCTGGAGAAGTGTGAAGCAAGCATGGTCTGAAAAACGTCAAAATAGATAAAAGCCATCACAGTCGGCCCTTTTACTGAATTTACCACCAACTACTCAAACTGAACTGAGGAATTTCTCAGCCCTTGGGTGCAAAATTAAGGATGTGTGAACAAGAACCATCCAGCTGCCTTTTTTTTAATAGAAAAGCCTCCAATTATCAAATGAAATGCTTTGTTCCTCAGAGAGGAAGAAAAAAAAAAAAGGTAGAAGACTGAACCAGATCATAACAACTTTTAGAGACCTAACATTTTTGACTGTTACCCACAGCTGATCATGTTTGCCAAACTGGGGCACCTCTCATCAGAGCATCTACTGTTAAGAGTTCTTTTCTCCTTGCGCTCAACAAAAATCAGCACATTTCACCAGGAGCACTTCCCAGTTGTCACAAGTGTAGCTTGCAGAGGAGAGAGGACAACCATCACTTTTAAAAACTGGGCACTCCCATCCTCCCCAATATAGTGTTGAGAACTTGAAGAAGTTTCCAAAGGATCTTGATCTTTTTGTTTAAAAGCATTCCATCAACTTGGGATCTAATTTTTTACAATTTATTCTTTGGAATAGTTAATATACAGGGAGTCCTGGTTTGTTGCTTCCACAAGTGTGTGTAGCTATGAATAGCAGGACACAAATATATGCTGAAGATTCAAAGCCCACTGATCATTTGATCTTTGAAGCCACTGTTATCACAGTAAAGAAGAATGATGCCAATCTATATTAAAACGATGTTAGCATTGGCAAAATGAATAGATATCCATTAAACTCTCAACTGAGACTGACCTGTTCATTTGAATGAAACCCCTTTTGGCACTGGGCAGATCCTAAGCAGTGACTTGGAAGTGAAAGGCTAGTTGAGGAATTCTGGAATTGTTTCAAATTCCAAACAGGGAGCATCTTACTTGTCTAGAGACAAAGTCATGATAAACTGAGAAACAAAAACAAGGAACAGATACGATAAATTACCTCAAATCTCTCACTAAAGTTTGCAGTTCAAAGGAAGAAAAGTATAGGAACTCACTACAGACCTTCAGGCTACAGTTTATACTTCAGGAAACAGTCAAGGAAGCATGTAGATTATGGACATTCCAATACTGTAAACCCAGTTAGATGTCAGCAAAGCCTCTCTTCTCGCACTCACAACCCAGTTCAATTTGTATCAGATAAAACATTTCTTTCATATATTGATTTATTTCCAGCTTCTATAATCAGAACAAAGATTCTGCAAGAGCCTTGTTCAGAGAATACACATCATGTTTAGGAGAGAGGAATACAAGGAAGAATCTTCCTTATTTATATGTTACCCCCAAAATAGAGTCCTAGGAACTGAGAGTCCAATCCCTATCAAACAGTTAAATCTTACAACCCCATAAAACATTTGGGACACGCACTATGCGGCTCTTTAAAGATTTTGAGTAGACCCATTTGTGAACTATCACTAGGAAAGCTCCCTGGCACAGAGAGAGGAAGCTACAAGACAGCTGACGGTAGCTTTGGCTCTCTGCTGTTGCCAGACTTGAGAGAAAATTCAGCAGCTTCAGCAGTGCCCAGGGGCTCTGGTCAGGCCAGACCAGTCTCAGTTCAAAGCATCTTCAAAGAGCTTCCAGCAATGAGGTCTCATTCACACACACCAGTCTGGGCAACAGAAACAAATGCTAGTGTGGGACATGAACACCATGTCCAGGACTTGAGGTCTGAAGCAACAGTTCAAATGTGGCACTATTCCAGCACTGGGATTTTTCATTTATTTTGAAACAAAGATACAGCATAATGTATTTTAAAGCTGAGAAATCTGAACAAGTGACTACTCCCTCATGTTCAAAAACACACTACCAGAAAACTGCTTCCTCCAGCTGCACCGTCTCCTCCCAGATGAGTGGAGAAAAGCTCTTCCACTTGGAGAAACCTACCATCTGCTCCTTCAGTGTGACAGTGAAGGCTACAGGCCACCAAAATGGCACTCCTATAAGGAGGCATCTTCCTTCTATGCCATGAGAGGAAAAAGCAGAAGCAATTGCTATAGTGATTAAGAAAAGTATTGCATACTTTTTTGACAAGTATCCTATCAAGATATAATAAGCCCACCAATGCTCTCCCTCATCTGTTTCTCATTTCAGTGCAAGGTGCAGGCAGTCCACATAGCTGAGCAAAAGAACCAAGACAGAGCAGCTGAAGCTGAGCATGTACACAGAGAACACTACCTGAGGCAACAGAACTCAGCTGCCAGTACAGGAAGAAAGGGGGAATTCTCCACCAAGGATGCTCTTCGTGTAGGGTCTGAAGATTGCACACTTGTATGTCATTACACTATTCACAAATAAATTGGCATGCAGAAATGACATTTTGCTTCATTTGGCACAGAATTTTTTTCTCCCCTCATCTTCCCATGCAAATTTCACTACAATCTTTTGATAACACTACAAAACTGCCATCATCATGATTTTTCCCTATGTTTCCCAAAACACTTCCCGTTTTTCAACAGACCTCTAGACTGTAGAAAAGAACATCTTCTGTCTTCTCTGAGGTTCTAAACCAGAAGCAACTATCATTTCATGTAGACTTCTCTATAAAATTGACCATTCATTGTCTTCTAGATGCCTCTATATTGATTTCAATGGCTTATATTTGGCCACAACATACCTTCCATAAAGCTGCTGTCTTCAAAGGGAAGGCTGAAGATACACAGAAGCTACTGCTTCCCACAGTACTTTGTTCCAGTAGTTAACTCGTCCTCACTGTTAAAAGCTCAATCCCTACTTCTAACTGGAATTCATTTGGCTTTAGCTTCAAGTTCATTTTTATGCTCATCTGCTCAAGATGAGATGCTTTATTACCTAGTATTTCCACTTCCATAAAGGACCTTCTAGTACACAGACAAGACATCTCTGATCCTCATCCTCTTCTGATAAAGTTAAATGGACTGAGCTCTCAAGTATTCCAAATTAGAAAAACTGTCAGTCCAAAATCGCACTGTAATACAGGCATGGAAATGCAATGCACTTTGGAAAAAAAACAAAACCTACTCTTACTTTCTATGATCTTGTGCATTGAAAAGCAGTGATAAGAACTTGAGATTCAGAGTCAACCACCTGAATATCACTTTTATGGTCATGTTACAGCAGTGTTTGGGCAGCAAAGGCTAGCATAACGTTTGGATATATGAGTATATGAAGCTTGAATAGCAACAGGGGAACAAGTATTCCTGCCTCTGTAAAGAATACTCTAAGGGTAAACAGTAGAACTGAATGCAGATGGATGTGGAATACTGTGGATTTTCATGCAGGAGCACAATCAAAGTTGAAGTGACAAGTTTTACAGTATGAAGCTTATGAAAAATGACTTATATGGGTTAGTGGATTACATAGGACTTGTTGACTGGGTATAGGTAGTTATACATGACAAAGAAGCCTAATTCTAATGCAATAATAGGATTTTTCAACCTTCCTAAAAAAAAAAAAAAAAAAAAAAATCATAGCAAGAAACAAAACCAGGATGTTGATAGTAGGAAAAACCTATTCCAAGAGAAGATGCAATTTCCTTATAAAGAGGGTAATCAATAAGGAAACTGATTACCAAGAAAGATGAGCTAACCCTTACTTGATGTTTTTCAAGTCAGATTACATGTCCTTCTAAAGTATAATTAAATGGAGTTCCAGGATAAATACTATAGCCACAAGGTTCACAAAAGTTTTCTCCAGCCTTGAAGAACAAATTTGTTAACCTTTTTGAGACAGGACACTGGGCTAAGACCATGTAAAAGGAAAGTATCACTCTATTAACTATGTCATCCTTACAGTACCCCCTAGACATCCAAACCCAGCCACTGTGAGAGACAGAATCCTGAGTCAGACAGACCTTTGGTCTGACCCAGTGCAGCCATTCTTATGCTGTTCATCCAGTTTCCTTCAGAGGTTACACAGAAAGGAAGGCAGTTTTGCAAAACCCTGATCACCCTTCATAATACTGGCAGCTCTGCTTTAAGACGATGAATACTCTGGGTCATACACACAGGGATCAGCAATACTTTTTCAGATTATAGTCTGCAGGTATATTTTGTATCTTTCTCTGATATAACAGGCTGTGCCAGTGCATTTCCACTTTTACCGGTTCTTTGAGTTGGTACAAGAATTCTTTATCAACTCTCTGGAGCCACACCAACAGCCAGGTTTGCAGTTGGGAGGCATTTTACCCACATTAAAGTGGAGAAGGGTGTTGAAGTTTCCCTCTGTCTCCACAACATAAATCTGTATGTCACCTGATTAAGGGCCAGCCATGCCCTGGTCACCATTTAGTGTCCCTGCACTTGCCTACGGCACAGTTTACTTTCTTAAGAATAAGATGCTTTGGCATAATTAAGACCTTATGTTCTCTGTGCTGAGTTCAGTCCTTGTACTTGGTAAAAGCATGTTGTCTCAAGCACAAAACACAAACAGCACCACAATGAGAACAGAAGTTTATCCTCCTTGGTAGTCTCCCAACAGACTATTAAAATAAGTTTTCTCAAAAAATGACTGGTCATTTCCTGCACTTTTGCTTCACTGAAATGTTCTCTGGTTGCAAAACTTCCTCAAGACAACAAAGCAAAGTTCTTATTCACTTTACATAATTCCTTTTCAATATCCAGGCATACACATTGTTTTCTGCAGCATCTTCTCCCTTCAGCAGAGAAAGGGTTATAATAAGAGAAGCACTCAATCACCCTTCTTGTTGCCCTTCCTCCAATTTCCCTTCTCACACTCTGCCCACTGAGCAGGTCTCTGCAACAGCCACAAAGTCATAGCATGGGCTTCTACAATTCCAAGGACAGCACTAACCCTCTCAATGTCATTATTCAGGACCGCTGGCAGGACACACCTCTGCATGACACGATCATGAAGCTAATCTATCATCCAGTAGCACTAGCCACAGCCTCTTACGAATTTCTCTCCAGCTACTGTTTTGTTGCCTTCTTCACTCTTTATCTTAAAACCACAAATCCATGAGGCCAGAAACTACATTATTTTAATTCGCACTTCTCCAGTACCTACCAAACTGGGCATAAAGCCTCACTCGAACTACTGGAAATGTGTAAAGAACAACTACTAAATGTGCTCCTTTGAGCTCTCGATCTCTCTTTCACTGAATGTCCATCTTCTCCCTGTACATAAATAAAGCCCTGTTTTCAAAAGTATGTCATCATAAGACTGATCTCTGTCATCTATGAAGAATTGTGACAAGCGCATGAGGTCCTCAGTGAGAGGAAGGTGTATGTATCACGTTACCTTTCTAAAAAAGCAGGAAGAGAGATCTGGTGAATGACGGGCTAGTCAGCCCTAGCTAAATCCCTTGTAACCTTATGGAGCAAGTTCTGGAAGCCATTTCCAGACACCCAAAGAACAAGAAGTTGACTTGGAACAGGCAGCCAGATTAAATGAAGGAAGATCATGCCTATGAACCTGACTGCCTTGTGTGATGAAATGACAGGCTCTGTGGATGTGTAGAAGGCAGTGGATGCTGTTTACATTTGACTTCAGCAAGCCTCATGATGCTCTCACAGAATCCTTCTAGCCAAATGAGGGAGCTTTGGACTGGATGCTGTCCAGTAAGAAATGTCAGTGAGAAACTGGCTGAACTGTCAGGTTCAAAGAATAATGATCAATGGTTCGAAACCTGCATGATGGCCAGTTACAAAAAGCATGCCTCCAAAGACAACACTGGGATCAACACGATTAAGTGATCATTAGTGACCTAGTAGAAGGAGACAGAACATATCCTCAGCAAGGTCAGCGATAATGGCATGTTGGGGAGGGGAGCCACCGATATGCTGGAAGGCAGGAGTACCAACTAGAGGGACCCTGACAGATTGGAGGAATGAAAAGACAGAAACCTCATGAAGTTCATGAATAGAACAGGATAGAATACAGTAGCTCAGTTGGAAGGGACCTACAACAATCATCTAGTCCAACTGCAAAGGCTCTCCAAAAGTTTAAGTATTTTATTAAGGGCATTGTCCAAATGCCTCAAACACTGACAGGCTTGGGGCAACAATCGCCTCCCTAAGAAGCTTGTTCCAGTGTTTGGCCACCCTCTCTATATAGAAGTGTTTCCTAATGTTAAGTCTGAACTTCCCCTGACACAGCTTTGAATGATTCCCACACGTCCTGTCACTGGATTACCAGGGAGAAGAGCTCAGCACCTCCACCTCGCCTCCTCATGAGGATGTAGAGAACAATGACATCACCCCTCAGTCTCCTTTTCTGCAAACCAGAAAACCCCAAAGCCCACATAGGACATGACTTCCAGCCACAATACCAGCTTTGTTGCCCCCCTCTGAATGCATTCAAAGATCTTCACATCCTTCTCAGACTGTGAGACCCAGAACTGCACGCAGTACTCAAGGTGAGGCCACACCAACACTAAATGCAGCAGGATAATAATCTCTTCTGACCAGCTGGTTCTGCTGTGGTTGGTGCACCCCAGTGTGCAGTTTGCCCTCCTGGTTGCCAGTGCACACACTGCTGACTCCTATGGAGCTGCTGCCAACCAGCACCCCAAGGTCCTTTTCTGTAGGGCTGCTCTCCAGCCACTCTTCTCTTAATTTATACTTGTGTCCAGCATTACTCCATCCCAGGTGCAGAATCAGGCATTTGTTCTTGTTAAATTTCATGCCACTGATGATGGCCTAATGCTCCACTCTATCTAGATTCCTCTGCAAAGACTCTTGTCCCTTGAGGGTGAATGGCACCTCCCAGTTTAGCATCATCAGCAAACTTGCCAATGGTGCAGTCAACTCCTGCATCCAAATCATTGATAAAAATACTGAACAAAACTGTCCCTAGTATTGCGCCCTGAGAACACTGCTGGTGACTGGTTTCCAGCCAGATGTAGCCCCATTCACCACAACCCTTTGAGCCCCACTGTTTAGCCAGTTCTTCACCCAGCGCACTGCATACCAGTTCATCTCACAGTTGGCCAACTTGTCCAGAAGGATGCTGTGAGGGACAGTATCAAAAACCTTACTAAAATCCATAAAAACTACATCTTCCACTTTCCCTTCAACCCCTAGGGGGATGACCTTACCACAGAAGGATGTCAAATTACTTAAACAGGACTTGCCCTTCGTGAACCCATGTTGACTGTGCCTGATGAGTGCATTGTCCTTCAAATGCCTTTAAGAGCACCCTGTATGATCTCCTCCATAATTTTTCCAGGTACTCAGGTTAGACTAACAGGTCTGTAGTTTCCTGGGTCTTCCCTCACACCCTTCTGGATAACTGTAATAATATTGGCTAGCTTCCAGTCAGCAGGGATTTCCCTAGACTCCCAAGACCTTTGGCAGACAACTGAGAGGGATCCTGCTGTAATATCCACCAGCTCCTTCAGTACTCTGGGATGAACCCCATCAGGCCCCATGGACTTGTGAACATTCAGCTTACAATTTCAGTGTCCACAAATGGAAAGCCACTGTTCCCACAGTCATGGTTGTCCAACTCAGAGGATCATGCAGGGGTCTATCAGTATTATTAGAGACCTCGGTAAAAAAATAAAAATTTAATGCCTCCACTTTTTGTTCAACCTGATTTGTCTGGTGACCATCTTCAACAACTATTGGTCCAATGTTTTCCTCAGACGTCCTCTTGCTATTAATGTACTTCAAAAAGTCTTTCTTGTTGTCTGACACAATACTGGTGAGTTTCAACTCCTAAGCTTTAGCCTTCTGTGTCTTCTCCCTGCACATGTGAACCACAGCTCTGTAATCTTCCTGCAAAGCCTGACCTTGCCTCCAGAGATCATACAATTTCTATTTCCCCCCGCATTCAAAGAGGACTTCCCTGTTCAGACAAAATGGTCTTCTGCACTGACTGATTTTTCAACACAAATGGATTGCCTGCTCTTGTGCTTTTTTGGTGGTTCTTAAAAGGTGACCAGCACATATGGACCCCTAAGGCCTCAAAAGCAGATTCCCAGAAGACACCACTAACTAGCTCACTGACCAGCTTCAAGCTAGCTCTCTTGAAATCCAGGGTAGCAACTCTGCTACCAATTTTTCTCCTTACATCAAAAATTTTTAACTGAACAATTTTGTGATTACTGTGATCAAGACAGTACCAAGTCCTCCTCTATTCACAAAAAACAACTCTAGGAGGGCATCTTACCTACTTGGCTCACTGAGTACTTGTGACAAGCAATTATCTTCAACATACTTCAGGAATTTCCCAGACTTGCTTGTGACAGCAATATGGTACTCCCAGTTGATACCTGTGAAGCTGAAGTCTCCCACAAGGACGAGGAGAGAAGACAAACCTAGAAAAAGACCGGGGAGTCCTGGTGGACAAGAAGTGGAATATGAGGGAGCTTCCTCAGATATGTGTCTCTTTGAAGCAATAATCACATAATAGGAGAAGCACTGCTACCAAATCAAGGCACATTACCACTACCCTGTTTCCCTGAAAATAAGACAGGGTCTTATTTTAATTTTTGCTCCAAAAGATGCTTACATTTTTACATGTATAGCTGTCTGGACACTATTTAAAATTGGCTTTTAAAATGAACTGTAACTAGGGCTTCTTTTTGGAGTAGGGCTTATATTTCAAGCATCCTCAAAAATCCTGAAAAATCATGCTAGGGCTTATTTCCAGTGAAACAGGGTATTATTCCTTTCTACTCAAGCAATCAACACCTGAAGCACTGTGTCCTTCAGTGAGGGTATTGTGCAAGTACAGCATGAGTTCTAAGGAATCTGCTTTAGAGGAAAAGAGACAAAACAACGTACCCAGTTCACTCATCTAAGAATGCTGCAAATATTCAAATCTGCATCAAGCTACTGAAGTCTGAAGATGAATTTTGCTAAATACCCTGGAATAACAAGATATATGATTAATTTGGCTTGTCTATCACTCAGGAGAATCAAATTTGGTTGAGAGCCTGACTTTCTAACATAAAAACAGAAAAGACAGGGCAGCTGCAAGAACTTTAGTCTCCTGGCACTTCCAGATAGCTGCTACAGCAAGAAGTGTGGCTCACCAAGACAAGGTCTGCCACAGTTACTCTTCAGTACTGCCACAGGTACATTCAACCTTTAAAGGCAAGGAAAACCTCCTAGGAGCTTACAACCTAAGTAAGGGCTTAACCAAATGAACAGTGCTACTGACCTCAATAGGAAAATCTGATAAGTTATCTTTCCCTACCCCCAGAGAAAAATCATGTGAAGTCTGGCAACACCCCCTCTGCTGCAGTGAGCGAGATGAAGGCTGTTGATCACTAACACCTCAAATACCTTTCTTATATAAGTTTTAAAACTGTCCTGACATGACAGAAGAAACAGAATGACCCTGAACAATACTCAGAATGTAGCAAGATGTATCAGAATTGGTTTTCAAAAGGGGAACACAAAAGTCAAAATTTAAAATTTTAGCTGAACATTCAGTAATCTGAGTAAGTCTGTTGAACAGACTCAAACCAACAGAGGTTGTGAAGGACCTTCATGGGACTGAAAATACTCAATTGCGCAAATGCTCTTTCAAGGAACCACTCCCTGTCACTAAACCAGCCTGCAAGTTAGGTTACAAGGCTTTCAATCCTAAAATTTATCTGCAGATTGTCAGGAGAATGTGACCACCTTTTCCCTTCACTGTGTTCACGAGCACTAGCCAGTCAAGCTACTGCTCTTCAGGTTTACCTGCTCTCTGTGCGTTCTAGATTACAGGCCGCTAGTGCTGAGCTTCCTGTGCTCTTAAGCACCACTGCTCATAATAACTTCAAAATAAGACAATCCAATGACCACTTTAAAAACAGGAACACTCTCCACAAAACCCTTGCAGCTTGCCCCATAAACCAAACTGACCTCTGGAGTCCATCAGCAAGGTAAAAAGGCTTTCCCTGTTCTAAATAGTACTAAAATGTACCAGCAAAAAAAAAAAAAAGGTTTTGAGAGGGATTTACATGGACAGATAAGACAGTCTGCTTGGGCTGCGAAATATAAATCCAATTTGGGTCTCTCCCCAAGAATAAGTAGGTATTAAGGGATCAGACATGGGCAATGTGTCTGTAACGTAACTGTATTTGTCAATCGTGATTTAGTGAGTCATTCAATTTGTGTTTTCTGTATGTTATGACCATTTAACATTTTAATACACAGTTAAATATAAATCACTGTTTTATATCCTCACAATCAAATCTGTCCATCAGCTATTTGATTTATAACAGAGTACAGAACACTGCAAAACCACTAAAAACATGTAAATTTTGCTATCTATTTAAAAGTGCTAACCGCACTAACTGCAACATTCAAAATGAATTTCACAAGCTTAAACCGTCCTGTCTGGAAAGTTCCATCCGGTGAGGAAAGCGAAAGGAGTTTTATGCATACAAGTATATCCTGTTTTTAAAGGACTTAAGCAGCCGTGAGGTCACCTGTTCCTTGACATACGCTATACAGGTATATATTCTAAAAACATACCCCAAAATAAGCTCTAGACAGAGTAATTCAAGAAAAGTAACTGAAGTGTGATCAAGAATTCAAGAAAAGAGAGAAAAAAAAACACTATGCATATATTTGCAACATAGACATAACAGGGGACCAAGTGGAAGTGCTATGAAGAGCAGAGAATCTCTTTTGTGTATGTTGCAGAGTAAAGTACAATCATCTGTAGGTGGAGACGCCTCCAGCAGATATAGCAGACAATACTTCTTCAAGGGAGGGAAACCATGAGACAGAAGTGGTCTGATTGATACCCAGAATGCCCTGAACTCAGGTTATATTTTAAATGGCTTTTTGTTCAATGGCACTTTAACTTCAATGGCAAGCATCCTTTAGAAACACTGTCATTTTTTAATTTATACACCAAGAAACTGAAGTTTTGTATATCATCTGCCATACTTCAAGGATATTCACAGATCCAGGTTCCTTTCAGGACACCAGCTTGCACACTTATGTCCAAGTAGTTCTCCCCAAATCCTTATCCAGTAGGACATTTAGGAAAGAACATGCAATACACAAGCAAGACCAAATACATTCAGAATAAGGGAGAAAGAAAAAAGTCTAGTGGGTCATGCTACCAGTGAGCCAATGGCAACTGCCGAATGGACAAGCACTGTATTTGCTTTGCTGGAAGCAACATGATTCGAGTCCATTAGCACATGGCCTGAAAGCATTCTGCTAATACAGAATTCAGGTTCTGTGTTTCAACTTGTTTGCATTCCCCCCTCATTCCCCAGCCAAGAAATCCTTCTGGCCTGGAAGAAAGCAGGGGGAGTGTTTTGCCTCCCTGAGCGGCAGGAGGACTTTCACCCCAAAAACACCAAATGCACAAACAAGCAACATGTCCAGGACATGAATAAAGATCTGAAAACCCAAAAGAATCTGTACATGACCCAGCACATCAGGGCATCAGGGAAGGAGATGAATGCATAATAAATACAGCAATAACAAGAACATTTTTAAAAAAACCACTGCGGTCCCAACACTGATTACCTTTTTTAAAACACAGATTCACAAACATGATTTAAGTATGCGGGGCACGCAGATCAGTCTGGATGATGGCACGCATCATGCACCAATACTGAAGATATTGCTACTGCCAAACAAGATGTTTGGAGAAGACACACACCAGAGTCAAACACTTCCAAAATCCAGCAAGCTTTTACAGTTGCAATGTGTTCTTTCAGCCGTATCCAGGGCTCTTCTCTGGTGGCATTTTAAAAAAGTTACTGGAGGCAGCAATAGTGGCTTTCTCAGCTGCTGGTGGCTTCCCTGTCCACTCAGAGTTCTGGGATCTCAGGGATGGTGCTGCTGGTAGCTCTGACTCTGCTGCATCCATGTGGACAGATGAAGTTGCTGGAATAAAAAATTGCAGGAAAGGGGGAACAGAGGAAGAGAGAAGGACAATAAAAAGGTTAGAACAAGGGACCTCATGGCAAATGCCTCAATATATAATTTCTTATATGAAGGTGTTATTTACTAAGTTCCTAAAAGTTCCCCCATGAAATTCCTTTGAAGTATAGGTTCTTGACAGCACTAACAACTTTGCCTAATAAGTCTTACATTTGGAACTCCCAAGTTCCCAGCCCACTAACTAGATCCCTTACTCAAAGTTCCCGTTGAAAATCAAGAGCTTTAGTTGTCCCATACTTAAACCGAATCAATTCATAATCACTGAACTGAAGATAACATGATCTCTTCGCAAAGACTCAACTAACCCTGTATCTAAGAATTTTGAAGTCCCCAAAGGCTCAGCAAATTTCAGGTTGCAAATGTCAGATAAAGAGGAAAACATCCCATTCGTCCTTACTCAGTAAGAACCTCCACATATATCCAATATAGTAAATCACCATATTATAAGAAGCTACTTGCTAAGCTAGGTTGGAATACATTCTCATTTTCTCAATACAACTATGGCTTCAAAATGGGACAGGCTATAATTAGCAAGAGAGATGTGCAGATCCATAGCTCAACCCAAAAGTCACCCAAAATTCCAGAAAGATTGTCAAAAGCCTGGAGATAAGGGAGTTTGCTTCCCTTCTCAGTATCACTAATCGCTTGACCTTCACAAGCAGAAGAGGGCTGGATAAAAAAGAGTAATTGCCACACAAGTCTTTGGGGCAACCAGAATTTTTTGAACAAGTAACTGCTTCAGTACAAAAAAAATCTCTCATTGTATTCTCACAACAGGCAATAGTTGTTTGTGTGTTTTTATTACAAGTTGCTTCTGCTGCTCTGTAGTGGATGAGGATAAAGAAGCCATAACAAGCCTCAACTAGAGGACTGATTGCTTTGAAGTTTAAATAAAAAGCTGGTTCAGTGCTTGAAGTTCTGCACTCAGTAGATCTGGGAACCCCAAAAATCCTGCTTCTGTACATCCAAAACAGTGAGTCATTCCCATACCACCACAACAACACAGCTGATAACATTACATTGTATATTTTACATCTAGCCCATCCACTTCTTCCATCTGAAGGTCATATGAAAGAGGCAAAAAATCTACATCAAAGTCCTTAAACTAGGAATCACCACCAATACTACACTATGGGCCCTTTGCTAGCAGCCTCCCCGCTCAGGCTCTCCATCTTTGCTCATAAAAAGAAAAAAAGCAAGGACTGAAACAGGCTGCTTGCTCCTGGGTACCATCACGCCATGACAAAGCAAGAAAGAGGAGAAGAAAAACTCACCAAATTGCTACTACTCATCAGACTGTTCTCTCACTAGCAGTTTCAGAGACTGCTAACTGGCACCTTTTAGGAATTATTATTTTCACAAGCCAAATGTGAATACATGCCAAGGTAACCAGAAGTCTATTTATGCAGATTTTTACCCCAAACTCACCATAATACCTGAATAGGATGCCAGTTACCATGTGCACTGCTACATATATAGGGGACTGGACCACATAAACATTAAAAACATGAATGTAAAGCTGGACAATTTTTCACCATTCATTTCACAAACATCTATATTTGTGGCCAAATAGAAGACAGGGACCACAGTCTTCATTTGATCCCTTTCAAACCAGAGAATAACTACCAGAAGAATAACATTTTATATCATATTTCTCAGACAGGTTCTACTGTGCCACCAAGGACATTATTCCGCATCTATTGCACTGCAATGGAAAGTAACTAAACACAAGGACACCTCTGTGCCTTTCGAAGCCCTTAAGTGTTAGATCACTGAAAGTTCAAAGGACCTTTATCACTACAGACTTTCTTCCTCCCTGGGCACTGGCTGTTGGTCACTGAGTTGGATGAAGTTCTGGTCTAATCCAACCAGTCTTACTTCTCCCCGATTTTACTGCCAAACTACACCAGCCAGACTTTTGTTCTTACCTGGTAAAAGCCTCCTGCTTTAGGGCTCACACACTGCTCAATTGTGTAGTGTGGAAAGCACTAACTTTCATTTTCAAGCTCTCTCAACATTTGGATAAGTTTGCCCAACTTAATTCTGACAACAGTCACTTCCTGAAGTGCAAATGAATTCTGAGTTTTCCAACCACTTTTTGTTGTTCTCAACAGCCAAGCCTTTTTCCAAAATGCTATTCTTCAAACAGATAGTTCAGTTATGGTATTTAGGTCAGTTAGCTTCAAAGGGCAGGACTAATACCAGAAGTTTAATCCCATGACAATACAATGGAGACCCACGCACTTCCACTCTAGTAATGCCTGGTTTTGGATGTTCATACAAGAATCTCTGACAAAAGATGTTTTACTAGAATCCATAAACATTCACGAGAGTACGTGAGAAGACATGGAATAAACTTAGTTTGCTTGGCTTCCCAATAAGCAGTATCTCTAGCTCCCTTCTCTCATTCCTACAGCTAGAAGGGAGGCAGCATCCACATCTCATAAGCCGTTTATTAGCATTTCCTGATTTCAGGCAAATTCAAGCCAAAACTTTCTGTGGATGGAATGGGGGGTGAGGCAACAGAGGAAGATTTGTAGCTGCATGTTTAAGAAAGAAGCTAAATTCATCACAATGACAGGGGAGAGTGTTGGCAGAGATTTGAGCTATTTATTCTTTTAGGAAAATCCTATAAAGAATGACATGAGGAAGCCTCTATCTGCAGTCTTGTTCATCACACTGGTGAGGAGTCCGATAACAGATGTATGCAGCAGCGTGATTTAGTGCCGGGAGCTGGCCCCTGATGTGTATTAATACAGCGGCAAAGCGGAACGAGCCCCTCTTCATCACTCATCTCTATAAAAGAGGTGGAATCTGAGATGGCCCGATGTTCGGCAGAGCAAGTCCATTTGTTCTGCTGACTGATGGAGCCAGCTCAGGCTGTGTCCTTCACCTCCATGGGGCACTCGGGTTGCAAAAAAGGAGATCACTGAAGCAGGACCTGGTCAACAAGTGAGACGAAAGCAGTTGGACTCAACTAAGGAGCTATTTAAAGGTGAAGAAATCCAGCACTCTGAGTGCCTACAGGTGACAGGCTGTTCTGGTTTACCTGTGTTGGATCTTTTGCAGTAAAATACCACAAACATAAAATGCCTCTGTAGTGAGAAAATGAGGCTGCCATGATTCCTCAGGTACAGGGGAACCCCAGTATAAAACATTTACATAGGAGTGAGTAAATGCATGTCAAGGGAGAAAAATCTGTATCTATCTCATCAATGTCTAACAAGCACAAGAGTCTTCAGTTAACTCTACATTATTGCAGAGTAATCCTATGTATTTCTATAGGCATTAGTAATTCCACAGCACATCACCTTGGAGAGAGTTTTCAGAAGTTTCTCAGTTACATGCCCATGTTGTGCTCCAGCTGCAACTGGGAGACTGCTGTAGAAAGTCAGTTTCAGTTACCCAATCACAAAATGTTCTTTCCGCAGCTCAGTATTGTAGCAAATCCCACCCACAGCTGTTAACTTTGTTGGAGATATTTCTAAACAGTGGCTAAGGAAAAGATCTTTACCATTTCTGACCATTAAAGACCTTGCAGCACTTCTCTTGATGACCAGCACAAGTATCCTGTCTGGATTCTAGTAACTATAATCTCCTTCCTTTTTTTGTAATATATATCTGATTTCCTTGCCCTCATCCCTAGGGATAAAAAAACCAAAAACACAGACACACACACACAAAACCTCACACAACACAAAAACAAAAAACAAAACAATCGAATAAAAAAAAAAAAATCAAAACAACAAAACCACACCTTTCAAACCTCTGTGCTATTTTCCAATACTGAGTTACATTTCAGATGAAGACAGATGAAGATTTAACAATTTGCCCAGCCAAGTAAGTACAAATTACATAGTATTTTGAAAGCTGTAGGCATAGAAACAGAAACTCTCCCTATAGAAAGCGACCAGCAATGCTGTACGGAATACCCTCTGAACAATAAATAAATGGGCAGGTAGGTAACAGGGGGCAGTGAGACACCAGCATTCATACCAAGAATACCTAGCATCCCAGAACTAAAATTCTGTGGCTACAGACAGATAATTTCACTAAGTCTTTCACTACAGAAGCCTGAATCATTATATTATTAATTTAATATTATTTTCTCTTACTTTTTTTAATACAGGACCTTTCAGACAGTCTGTAATCCAGACCTGTGGCCTGGAGAGCTAGCACAACTTTCTTCCCTACTCCATTATTCTACTGTCTATCCACCAGCCCGAGGAAGAAATCTGAACTTCATTCCTCCTATTCATCATCAGTTTTCATCACCACTGTTTTCACATTACCATTTTTCACATCAGATTACCCACCACCCTGTTACTGCATTACAACGTTTTTTTAATAAGCTAGTTGGAAGAACATGGGTTGCTTGCTAGTAGGCAAAATATTTCAAGAGGGGGTATGGTGAAAGGCCAGAAAATGCCTTCTAAACCCTCTGTGTTCTGCAGATGAATTTTTTTTTCAGATTCTGATGGGTAATCAATCACTTTCTAGAAATATGCCACATGAAAATAAACCAGCACTTTAATCAGTACATCCCAGTGTCTTGAGGATGGAGCCAGGCTCTTGTCGGTGTCAACCAATGATAGGACAAGGGGTAATGGGTTCAAACTGGAACACAAAAGGTTCCACTTAAATTTGAGAAGAAACTTCTTCTCAGTGAGGGTGACAGAGCACTGGAACAGGCTGCCCAGGGGGGTTGTGGAATCTCCTTCGCTGCAGACATTCAAAACCTGCCTGGACATGTTCCTGTGTAACCTCATCTAGGTGTTCCTGCTCTGGCTGGGGATTGGACTGGATGATCTTTCGAGGTCCCTTCCAATCACTAACATTCTGTGATCCCCAGTGTGAGAAAAAAATTACTATTTTCATCCACAAGAGTAAGACAAGTCACAGGTCTCAGCCAGGGATGACACAAAAATTGCCAGATTTCCACTCTTGTGAAAGTGTCTAGAAACATCCTGAAAAAGGGCACCAGAGCCACCAGCTAATGTCAGCCAACACTGAAGGAACACTTTGTGTATACTGATAATCTCTTTATTACTATGTACTAATTTAGGAACTATGGAAAGAACACCTTAAGAAGAAGCAGATTATTACCCCCGGTACAGCGAAACATTGTAAATTATATTAACTTACCACAGCTGTATCATCAAAGATTGTTTAGTAGGCAGCTTTTGATGCTATGCAAAAGCACATGATATTATTTCTCTCACACATGTTTCATTAGTTTCTAATGTAGATAATGCTGGTTTTGACTACTGTGACTCTGGCACATTAATCAAGAGGGACACAACTAGAAATACAAGCACACAGATAAATTCAGGTTACCTGATGTTGGGCTGGACATGGAGGCTGCAGCTGGCTTTCGTTTCCTCTTGATGTCCCTTGAACATGGTGGTCCCAGGTGTACATTTGCTTGCCTATAGAGAAATTAAATCAAATTAAACTCTGTTCCAAGTATTACCTTCCTGTAAGACTATGGCAAATCTCCCTCCAACTCCCACCTTCCCATCCACTTCTTAACTAGTAGGTGACACAAATAAATACCTTCTCAGGGAAGTCTGGTTCACATTCTTTGTTAATATACTGTTATATTCCCAGTTTTTTTAAGAGCTCATGCACATAAACTGCTCAGAAGAATAATTATTTCTTAGCCTTTAAAGCAGTGTAATTTTATACATTTACACAGTCCTAAGATTACATTTGGCCCTTTGAAGGTAACCGCGTGGCTGATGCAGCCCCCAGTGAAAACGACTTTGACACCCCTGCTTTAAAAGAACTAGTTTTGTATTAAGTTTAAAGTAACTCGTTGTATAAGATGTGATCAAGCAGTGATACAACACATGTCCTACCATTACTTCTGTACAAGCATAACAAATGTTTGCAAGATTGCTCTTTAATGATATAAGGTGATATCTTCTGCCTTACTCAGAAATTATATTGCAACCTATTTAGTACTGTAGTCATCGTAGAATGTACCTACATTTCAAACATCCACGCATATTGTTTCCACTACAGTAGTAAGTTCACAAAGTTAGGAATGCCAAACTGTCTCATGCATTTTCAAAATCATAATTCCCTTATCAAAGTGCTGTGAAAACAGCTGAATCTGGTTTATAGTTATACAGCCTTGCTGCACCTGTAAACTGGCTGAAAGGCAAAATCTGTCCCAGTCATATCAATGATCAAGTCAGATGCCTACTGATGACCACTCCAGTTTAACCACTTGCCAATTAAGAAGCAACCTGCATTATTAGTACTGGTTTGAACTGAGCAGTCCTCCAAGTTCTAGACATAGGAAGAAGTTTCATTCAGCAAAGCCAGTCTTGGCAGCAGACCAGAAAACTTTCTCAAATACAGTCCATAATGAATACAAATACATAATTTAGCAATGATGTTGCGTTCAAATCCCTGCTTTGTCTGAGGTAACAGAGTTTCTTTGGCAAGTTCCTTGGTCACTCTCTGCATCAGATCCAAAGTGCAAAATTCAGAATGCCAGGGCAAATAAAACCCACTAAAGATTGTGAGGTGCTTATATGGTGTAAAGATTGGAACCATATAAATTTTGATGAATAAGTGGTTAAAAGCTTATTATTTTGATTTTTTAAAAAATCCTGAAAGTTAACGAACACATTTATCAAGTACTGAAATATTTTACAGATAACAAAAGGAAAAGTTCATGGCTTCATATTTCCAGGCCAAAATCTACTTTAAAAAAAGCAGCATATTTATAATAGATACCATTTTAGACACTGAATTTATGCAAAACCAAAACGTGTTGTTGTAGTTATACAGAACAGTGTATGGAGCACAAAAAAATTCCTATGCCAACCAAAATTATAAATTGTTTGAATGCTGTTGGGTCTACCTACTTACCTGCAAGAAATGCAGAACCATGAAACAAGAAATATCTACTGTTCCATCTTCTCAACTAAAATTCAGAAGTTCTACAATCAATTTACAAGATCTGCCATTTAAATCTGACACTAAGAAATAGTTTCAGAAATTAAGTTATGCTAAGTTTCATTGACAGCAAACTTTTCAAATCTTGGAATGCATATTAATATAACCAGACACAGAAGTCTCCTGAAAACATAAAGTGAAGGCTTTCAAAAACACCAGCACACCTAGAGACTGCATACGCAGATCTTGTGTTCCTACACATAAGTGACTAACCTCTAAGCGACTTCGCATATGCTAAAAACTGCTTTTGTACATGACTATGGTAGTGGTTATATAGTATTTTAGCACAGATTTACCACATATTCTGAAACATCTAGGCACACGTAGCGCAAGGAAAAGACAGTCTCAATCAAGTGGAACTTCAGTTTTTTTATGTTGCATCAGTGACATAGTATGAGATTATTAACTAAATGACTAATTACATATAATAATCCAATTCATTTTATCACATAATAATAACGTTCCCTTTTTAATTTTATGATCTTACACCAACATCAGTCAGCAGATCCTTGGTGGAGAATCACTAAGAAAGAAGTACACATGACCATTTCCAAGAGATTTTATGCTATTTTTCCCAGTTCACAAATGTTGGATTTCAAAGAAGAGCTCCTGGCTCTCAGCTCCATGCTCACACGCATGTAACCTAACCTCACGATTACCCAGGGGGTTAAAAAAAAAAAAAAGGAGGAAAGAAAAAAGAAAACGGAATATGAGAATCTCAAAATCCCTTCTTGTAGTGAAAGTAAAGGCAAATCATACTCCAGCTGGAGACTAATAACAAGGATGCTGCATTTAGCAGCCCTGTCTCTAACACACAAAGGCTCAGAGGTCATAAATTGTCTCTCTAACATGTATTTCATTCAGGTTTATCCCTTATTGATCACCCACGCTTCAGTTAGTAAATCAGGAACCTATTGATTACTCACTGGCTCTGACTGACCTGGTGGTAAAAGCGTCAGTTTCAAGTGGCTGGTGCACTTTACAGGCACCATAAATCTGCATACAGGGAATCTCCAGGCTTTAAGTACCTTGAGAGAGGAGCAGAAGAATGCACGCAGGGATGATAATCCTCATTGAGAAATGGACCAAAAGGGCTTCTGAGGTATAATTTATGGAGTACGCATATTTTGGTAGATATTACACTTTTCAATCTAAATTTCTAAAAGTTAGCTCACATACAGCTACTATATTGGTAAAAGAATAGAATTGCTGGATCCCAGCTTAACAGCAGACTCCTAGAAACACCACAACCAGGAAAAGTCAGATCATGGGTATGCTCAGCATAAAACATTGCAGTGGACAGGCTGAACCAGAAACTGTGAAAAACTCCCTGACAGGCTGCAACCATGAATTGTTTTTTTTCTGCCAAAGGTGAATTTTAGCAACTCTTCTGAACAGTTTAAAAATAACTCTGAAGTAGAAAAGAACAGGGTTGAGATGAAAGGCTGACAGAAAATGCACATTCGTGTGTTGTCACAAGCCTCTCTGTGAAGAAGTCTGAGGCACAGAGCTTTGTGGGATGAAAGATCTGGGCCTAAACTGAGAGACTAGAACGGTACTTACTCTATCCTTAGTGGCTTTCAACCTCTTCCGCTAGGTTTCTATACTTGCTTCAACACTGCACAAACAGTAATAAGAAAATAATTACCTGGTCACATTTGGACTATGGCTGGCTAATCATTAAAAAAAGTCACAGTGCTCAGTCACAGTTGGATCTGCCAGGTAACAAGAGACTGCTGTGAAAATCTAGTTTACAGTCTAGAGAGGACCAAAATTCTAACCTGGGAAAAGAAAAAGCAGAACACACCTGGAGAGAAAACGCAGGATCCAAAGTGCAGATACACTGCTGGCTGCAATATATCCAACTCACACTGCAGCCTCTCACTGCCAGGAGTTAAGTGAATGAAAAATAACATACTTTTAGAAAAAAATGGTTTTATATGAAAAAAGTCTGCAGTGTCTTTCTGACAGAGTTTTGTTTGTTTGTTTTTTTAAATCACAAGCTAAAGGAATTATCCAGGAAATACGGCTTTCTGTTGTCTTCTTAACAGTACTTAAGATACATGCATCTGCATGCAGGTCACAGTGGTGAAAAAGTGGGCTTTGCTATGCAGAAAGCTGAGATGCATTGCTGTCTCTAATTTGCCAGAGGTAACACTTCCTTTCTTTTCTTTTCCACATATGTGTTCTATGACTTTATTTATATATTTTTAAATGAACTATAATTGCATACACTGGACTCCTATCTCACTCCTACATTTCAAGGTGACCATGTGCTGGACTATAGAGTCACAGGAGCTTGCCACTATTTTACATATATCACAGGGTTTCAACAGAAAATTTGGACTGGCAGTACAATCTGTGGGAGGCAATAGAGAGCATAAGCAGACACCAGCCCACAAAGAACCTTACTGAACAGCACCAGGCGCCTGAAGCCTTCACTATCTGTGAAGAAAAGTCTAGATTGTAAAGTGGTGTCCACTCTCTCAAAATTTGGGGTACAAAACCACCTCAGTCTCACAATGGAGGTCTCTGAGAAGACCCCATGGAGCTACCTGTGACAGCCTGGGGTCTTCTCAGAGGCAGGAGCCACATCACACATTTGGAGGTATGTGCCTCTCGCTGTAATCTCACATCATCCAGCTTCTCTGCTGACAATCTTTTTCTAACCCTATCCTTGGAGGAAGCAAAGCACTGGGGTTATGTAGTGAGAGGCAGCCATTAATCTACTGTCATACAAACAAGGGATGCTATTATCCTCATGTTAAAGTAAACGTTCAACAGACACAGCCTTCTAACAAGGATACTGCTACCAACACCCCACACAACTCAGCTGTTGCTGCTATGATGCTATATTCCTAGAAAACACAGGCCAAATAAAAGGCTCTCTCTTTAAGCCCTGAGGTGTCACCTGAGGCTGTTGATGGTGGCTTGACAAAATTAATAGTAAAAGCAGAGTTCCTTCTTCTCTTTGACTATAAAGCCAACTGGGCACCAAAGTCTGATCTGCACATTATAGGTGTAAATCAATACAAATTGCTCTTCCAATCTGCATGCAAAGCTTCCATGCATGCACATGTTTCTTGCTATTTCACTGCACTGCAGATACTTCCTGTGCATAGCAGTCCCCTCTGCCCTGCAGAGCCTCATGGGATAGCTTCTAGAGAACATTTGCAGATTCCAAAATCACTAACACATTAGCTCACTTCCTAAATTATCTGAATTTCATAGGTCTTCATGTAGTAACAGCCTGCTCCCCGAGTAAACAGTCTAATGACATAGCAATTCCATTCCTAAAAGTCTGTGTGTGGCAAATGCAAATGAACACATTTGCTTTCAGTTTTCCAGGTAAGCATTCTGGCAGAGACAATGTGATCCCATATACTGCATTCTCTATTTTCATACTGAATCACACAATGTCTGTGCCAGAAAGAGTCCTAATATTTGCCAGATCTGCTGAGTACAGAAATTTGATAATGGCAACATGCTTTATAGGTGAAGAAAGTAATAGCAAGTAAACAAAATTCTAAAGCCAACAGGAATTTACTTTTCACTCCAGAGAAATAGAATTCACCAAAATGGGAGCATTAAGCCTCAGACAACTGCATGTGACACTAGGTTGATAGCTGCTGTTCATTGTATGCCTGTCAGAAGAATTCAGCTATGTCCCCAACTGCAATATTAGCCAGGCTTTAGCAAAGGAAGACATGAAAGTGCTCCAGCTAAATGGAAATATAGTTTTTAAAAAACTAGGAAGAAAGATGTCTAAAGCAGTTGACAGCACACATTTTTACATAAAGGCAGTTCCAATGAAGATGCATGGATAGGTTGTGTGGAGTGAGCAGGATACTGTCCTGGTCAAGCAAGACAGCATGAAATTGTGAGCACCCGTTCACTCCTCCAGCTGCCTCAGGAAAGGCTTGACATTGCAGGCAATCCCTACACCTCCATATGCTTAGGCAAGACGCAGAGATGTCAGGTTCTCTGCAAAGATACAGAAGAGAAGGAACAAGATATACTTTGATGAACATATTTCCACAGCTGGAACTAGAATTAGAGACATCCAAGCTTTTTCACTCTAACAGCACCACCAAAACCAGGGTATGGAGCAACTGGCAGTTTACTAGAAGATGATCACTCATCCCTTTAGATCTTTATTCCATGTTCCAGGCAAGGTGAAAGACTTGCTTCTAAACCAAATTAAACTCTAGGTTTACAGTTTATATTAACCAAAACTTCAGTTCATCTGTACTGGTCAGAAATCTCTCTAACATCATTCTTTGAATCTCCACCTTCAACACCTACTTTCCATTTGAGGTCCACTTTTTCTATGACCTCCAGTGGGACCATTTAATCGAGCTTTTCACCCATAATCCTATTTTCAAGGCTAGGCAAACAATAAATGGCATTATGGACAACCCTCCTCTCTTATTCTACTTGCTATTCAAACTCAAATTGAAGGGAACATTGGCTCTAGGCTCTCCTGAAACTCTTACACTGCCTCAAGGGATTAACATTCCACTAGTCAACAACCTATAACATCTTCCAGCTGACAGAGCCACCAAATAACCAAAATCTAACAAGATATTCCACTTGAGCCTGTACAAAATCCTCTTAAGTGAAAGGAGTTCCAGAGCAAAATTCTGTTCAGACAACTCCATTCTCCCAGAAAGGCAAAGTGCAAAGGGGAGAGAGGGGAAGGTTCACTTGGGCTGTCCATGCAAGTCTCTACTTGCTTGCTTTTAACAGCCTGCATCGTCAAGCCGAAACCTTAACAGACAAGACATGATTAGCAAACACTTTGTGCTCTTAAAGGAGAGTAATTATAGGCATGTGAAAAAGGAAGAGATCCCTGAGGTACTCTTCCTTGTATGCCTCCCGAGAGGCAGCAGGGCCATTAAAAATTCCATGATGAAGAGGAAAAACAGCCTGGGAACAGCCAGGAGGCAATACAGCAAATTAATACACCAGCCATCCCTCGGGAGAACTGCAAGAAAGCAGGAAACTCTCCTCACTTCACAAAATAAAATTATACCGCTAATGATAACAGTCACCACACACACATAACTGCTTCTCATGATGGGTGTGAAATTCCCAGTGCTGTGCATACACTTTGAATGAAATCTCTTCTCATCACAGACATAAAGCAAGAACGGTAATCTTGGTAGTGTACAATTTATACAGCCTTTCAAATAAGACTTCCCAAGGAACCCTCCACATAAAACCTCCTCCTTGACACTGAAAAGCCTTTTTTGAACATCCCAAATTATGCTCAGTATTCTAGCCTTCAGCTCTGCTTAAATGAAGCACTGGGTTACCAGTCCTCCAGATGAACTGCACCAAAATCTACCCCTGAGACAAAGCATTACCATGGGAGAGAAAAGACTCCACCTGGTAACTATACTCCATTGGACAACTTTGTGACAGCAGAAACTAAGCAGAGAGAGGTAATTTTACATGGCACAGTGGACATCAGGTTGAAGAAATTGGATGTCTGCAACATCAAGACAGTTTCTTCTCTAATGCATTTCATCTCATTCTCAGGGGATTAACTTCCCCCCAAAGCACACCATTCTGACAAATTTCTGAGTAGAGTTTCTCGAGGATAAGGTGCAAGCTGTTAGGAGCTTATTAAAGCACAAATTACTGGAATTGACTCCACCTGTGGCAAACAAGGAAGATGTTAACTGGGGCTATGTCTGAACAGCACTTACAGAGATCACCTGAACCTCCTGTAAGAAAATGGACTACTAATAGGCTTAGCACTTGAAGCACCTAAAGAACAACCATTGTCAAGAAAGTGCTTCTGTGAAGGAACAATTCCTTCTGTGCCCTTGGCAGCATCTTTACATAAAGCAGGCACCTTGCACTGAAGAGTTCAGTCTTTGCCACATACTGGATTCATTCTTTCCATATTTCATCCTATAAAGACTTATGAGCACATTTGACACTAAAATAGGAACTACTTTCTCAAACTACAGGCACTTAAAAGCACAGCTGCCTCTGGGATAGGACAACTTCTCTGCCAATATTGAGCAACAATTCACTGGGGATATGTTTGTCAGAACACCAATCAGCAATGCATTAGAGGAAGGAACCAAGCACATATTCATCGCTTAACTAGACTAAATATTCAGCAAAAGCAAGCAAACATGGTCCCTCCAGGTTCAGAAATACCTTGCAATAACCAGTAGCTTCGGAAAGGGCCTACACTCATCATCATAAAGGTAGAGACTTTGCCCTGTTTGAATTTGTGAGCAGGATTTGTCTAGCTTTACTTTCTGGAAGACAAACTTCTGTGGAACACTAAGTAAAGTACTCAAGGCAGAAGAAGGGCCATCCTAGCTGTAAACAAAGAGACCAATCAACCTTGCTTCATGGGCACAAAACATCCATGGAGCAGTGCAATAGCACAGAAACAAACCAATCTGCTGATGCACAATCTTCTGAATTCTTTTTATTCTCATCCAGTTGAATGTTTAAGAGCAGATTTCTTCTTCCCTCCCCCTTTCCAGCTTTAATATGCTGGCTACAGCAGCATGAGGTCATGGTACAACATCACAAAATTCCCTGCAGAAGCCAGTGGGAGGAGAGGCTTTGCTGGGTGGGTGCCAAGCTTTCGTTCAGACACATACAACCTCAGTACATTTTTCATGCTCTATTTGCTAATTAACAAGGGAAAGAAAGCCATGAAGCTAAAGTCCAGACATTTCTTTCAGATTTGGTCTCTTGTACAAGCACATAAGCAGAATTGTGTCCCAGGCAAGGCTTTGTCTCCTTGCATGGGTGAAGAGCTCAAGGGCACCTTACCTTTAGATAGTCACCTGCAGCATAAGAAGAGGAGTCACCTCCAAGGCCAACACTTGAATTTAATTTAATCTTAGTCAGCAGAAGGGGCCTGAACAGCATATTAACCTCAGCTATGCAGACTCAAATGCACCTCACCATTTGGCCAGATCAGATCTAAATTTCAGCTACAGCAACAGAGAGAGGTATCACACCATCAGAGGTCACTTCAGGTGAGTTCTGAATCTGCTCAGAGGGTCTATTTTAGGCACTCAAGATACCAAAATGTCTCAGCATGTTACCCACACAAGCCCATCAGCACTTTCCCTCTCATCTTACTCCAATTTTAATAGTGGGCAACAATACTATGCCCATTTGTATCCATACAACAGCAACTCACTGCACAATTCAGAACAGATCACATTTATTTCTAAAAGGACAGCAAGTTTTGCCTGTCTATCATACACTGTTTCACATACTCTAAGCTTTTAGTATATTGAGATACTCAAATAATCTGCATCAGTATGTTTTATGCTAAGTTTGAATGCAGGCCTCCTAGGGAAAAGCGCATTAACTTTCAGGTCTGTGAGTATTGTTCAGACCACATAGTACTACTGAAGATAACCATGGGAAGGAAGCAAGATAACCCCAACAGAACAGAGCAAGGGCATTACCTGGCAGTGCAGTGTGCTGGTGAGCATCTTCGGTGGGAAGCATCAGCAAGCACATCCAGAGAGTACAGAGGAGATAACGGATTGAACTGGAAAGTCAAGAGATTTATTTAAGCGAAGCATTAAAAGAAACAGTCTCCAGATACAGCTTCTCAGATACATTCCCTACAGCTGTTCATACAGTATAAGGAGAACTTTCTGACACATCAAGGGGTAAGACTAGGTGAGAACTGACTGTCTCTTCAGACAAAAGACTAGCACAGGGTGCAACGACAAATCTCATAACCATCTTCTCACAACAGACAGCCTAACAAAAGCATACTCCTCTTTCAACTCACATTATTAAAAATGCTGGTTAAGTAAGAGCATACTTAAAGAGCTCTACTTCTGCATACCATGAGCAAAAAGCCTGCAACCTTTTTGGGAAATCTCTTGTCTACTTTCACATTGTACAGAGAAAAGTCACTGTTATGAATGGTGCAAGAACAGAACTTCCTACAGAGCGGTTCAAATATTCCCTATGGTCACATGTATCACTGAAACAGACCTCTAGAAGACTCAGGCCCTACCAGGTTCAGTTCATAATGAGCTCTCAATTCATGCCACAACAAGTGAGTTGCTCCTCCCACTGCCAACCCACCTCACAAGCTTTTTTTGAAAACTACTTTAAACCAAGTTTCTGAAACACTGGGGTCAGGCATATCTCAGATCCCTTGTTAGACATACATGAAACAGAAGGCACCAAACCTGTGCAGAAGACACAACTCTTCAGATTTTTTTAAAGGTCAGACAGAAATGGAACAATCTAGTCAATCAATGCATGGACCAAACTTTGCTCAATATGCAAATCTAAGGTTTAGACTGGTAGTTTCTCTGTGGTATGTGAGTTACACTTCAATTCAGCATCTCCTCTTTATTTATAATTCACATCACAAAGAGGAAATTCATTTCCACGTGCTTTGCAAAGTGCTACAGCCATCTCCAGAACACTTTTCTTGTGTTACTAGAATTATTGATGCATTTTTCAATAAAGACAAATGAATAATCCACAGCTGTAGCAGAACTCATCATAAAAGCCATTTGCAACTCTAGAACTCTGTACTAGGCCTTTGCCTTCAACCTTTCTGAGAAAGAAGAGGCACTATGCACCACAAAGCTGCTGCTATCAGGGAGCTCCTCCTTCCACTGGCCTATTAGTTTACTGTCAATGAAGTAACACTGCAGCTGCACAGTAGGGGAGAAGCACCAGTAACCCTCTGTAGTTGATTCAAGTTCATTTAAGAAAAACAAAATTTATTTTGTCCATTTTAAAGCTTATGTAGTAATCATTCTTATCTCTAGCAATAGAAAAGTGGTATGTGAAATGTTCTCATTAACAGAAAATACACAATTGCACAAAGGCCTGAAAATTATTTCTCGCCATATATGTAGTTTTAGTCACCTGAAGGGTATAACAGACTTCAGTCCTACTGCTCACCAACCGAAAAACAACTTGCAAGTAAACAGAAAGGAGCGTGCATGGCTAGGAACAATCTTAAAATGTGAGTGCTCAAATGGAAGATCCTTTTTGCTTTCTGCTATCAAGAACTCAAGCTCTTATATCTAAAGTAAAAATGCCTCCTAGCACTGAAGCTACAAAAGGCTTATCAAAGAAAGTAAAAGTGTATACATAAGAGTGTCAGTTATAAGAATGCCTGTTTCTCTTGCTTATCACCTCTTACAGTTTCCTGTGATGGCTGCTACTTAACTACAATCGTTACTTTCTACTTACCATTTTTTCCCTTCTCTATTGATGAGGCTATCAGTTTGGCCTGAGCCAAACATGGCAAAACAAAGCATTTAAAAAGAGGAAACTCTCCCAATTTATATGGAAACTTGCAAGGCCAAAGATCCTGTCAAGAGTCATTTTCCCTCCCACTCACTGTCAGAGAGGAAGGCCTACACTAACCTGAAATACAGAGCTTATCAGTTTAAATAACATAATGCCGGAGACATGGATTGTGTTCAAAGCCCAGAAGACATCAGTTACCAAGGTGAGAAGGGACAGGGCCATCTTACCTCATGTGCACAGGCCACACCATAAGGAAAATCAGAAGCTGGCACTTTGTTCTTTCTAGAGAAGGAAACCAAAAAAAAAAAAAAAAAAAGGTAGAGCAGAGTCAGCTTACCTGATTGCGATCTCTCTTCCCCATGGATGGTAACCAAAAACTGGAAGGAGGCACTCAGAAGGACAGGTGGGAGCAATGCCAAGGAAGGAACAAACACAGGGGAAGACAAAAGGGAGGGTTGGGGGTAAGGAGAGAAGGGGAAGAGAAGAACAAAGATGGAGGGAGAAGGAAAAAGATTAAACATCAGCAAGACCGATATGAAAAGCAACACATTTCAGATCCAAGTTAGAAAACTGGATACTAACAGCTGGTTAAGGCAGCTACTGCACTACAGTCAAGAGGTGCCATCCTTACCTATCCATTGCCCAACTAGAACAGCATTAGAGGGATGCCAAAGGATAGGCACCATGAGAAGTTCTGGTGCTGACTACAATTTAAATACACTAATTGGACAAAGAGAAGGAACAGGAAAGAAACAGAAAGCAATTTCGCGGCTGCCTTGTCAGCATGATTTCTGCAGTCTGGGTGTGTGTCCGTAGCATGACTCCACACAGAAGCTTTTTAATTAACTAACATATAGGGCTCAGTCTTCTCATACTGTGTATAACATCTGCAGTTATTGCAATAGCACATTATAAGGGAGGTGGAAAGACAAAGCTGACTGTAACCCAAAGGCATTTGAACAGCGTCCACACACTGTGGCAGCCTTATAACAAAATGGAAGTCAGCAGTTGCAAATAAGTAAACAGAGAAGCCACCAGTAGAGGACTGTCTCTCATTCCACAGGTCACTGCACACTTAAGTTATAATCTGGCTCTTCATTCCCTTCAGTCCCAGGAGGGAAGAGGACTCAGTAGTTCTCCCTTCCCTCCCAAAGTTCTACACAACAGCTGTTAAGGGCCTTACTCTTTCTGGCGTGGATCACTAACAATACGACCTAGCCTCTCGGTGCCCAGAGTGCTCATGGAGGTCTCCTGAAACACAAAGACAGACAAAAGGTTGTAGACTCACATAGTGAGCAGACATGATAGTTTGCTGCTACCCGTAAGAACAAATCTCATCCCCCTGGGCCGTACCCTTTCCTTCCCAGCCCACTCTCAGATAAACATATTCACCTTCTCCTTTCAGAACCCTCAACCCAGCCAATTTAACAAATTACAATGGCAGAAAATCATTCAGTTTTACTTGTGGGGTTTGGTTTTTATTATTTTAGTGATTACATTTGCTTGCACAAGGGTGCAACAAGGACTGGACTAGTACAAAGTCAGCTGGGCCAGAAACAGGCTGACAGACAGGACATCACACTGTCCCACTGTCCTAGGCTCAGATGGGATACAGTTAATTTTCACAGGAAGCTGAGAAGGGACACAGCCAGGACAGCTGACCCAAACTAGCCAAAGGGGTATTTGATACCATAAGACATCATACTTAGTATATAACTGGGGGAGCTGGCTGTGGGAGGCAACTGCTGCTCAGGAGCAGGCTGTGTATTGGTTTTCTGGATGGTGAATGATTGCATTGTGTATCCATCACTTTGTAAATCTTTTATTGTTATTAATGTTGTTAATCTTTTCCTATACTGTTCTGCTAAACTGTTTTTATCCCAACCTATGAGTTTTCTCCTTCCCAACCCACCAGGGGCAGGGAGGAGAGAGCAAGCAGCCAGCTGGAGCTAAACTACAACAGTTCTGTTTTGGTGCCCAACATGGGGCACAAAAGGCTGAGATAACAACAGATCTGATCAGAGTGTGTTAAAACAAATTTGTTACATGCATTTATTATATTAGTTAAATAGTCACTTCTCATAATGTTGTTTTGTTTCTCCACATGGTTGTGTTATATAAGTTCTTACATGTTCTGTGTATTCCCTGCAGTGCTGTTTCTCACCTCTGGGAGAAGGATCAGGATTACCATTTTGCTGTCCTGTGTAATGTTGCCTTATGATAACATCACTGGCCATGAAAGTAAGCTGGTCTTTGTACACAGCATCACTGTCACTTCTGTACCTCAGGTGCCTTCTCTTGGAATTGATTAGTAATCTCAGACAACCTATGGGGAAGATGGAGGTGATACTTTCCCCTTCTTTCACTTCTACTTTCTCCTTCAGGCTGGGTACAACAGTTTTTGAGATTTTTGAACATCCTTGGGATGTTCAAGCCAGCATGCTCTTACTGCTATGTCTCCTGAATGTGTTTCACGTACTACCTGGAGTTACAAAAAGATTTTTTAAGAATACCACCCAGATATCTGCCCTGAGGCTGGATAGTCATGGGTGGCACAGCATGATGGACAATATGGGCAGGTATCTACAGAGCTTCTCGCCTCCAATGGTGTGGAACTTGACTCCTGAACAACTACAGGACCCCAATGAAGTGACAGAATTTTTAAAAGGAAAATGCTGTGGCTATTCCAAAGAGGCACAACTTACCACATTATCCTGGGCCCTGACCTGTATCTACCAAACAGTGCTCAATATTATGCAGCACCCTCAGGGGGAAGAGAAGGAAAGCAGGCCAACAGACACTGCAGCTACTCCCACCCTCATGCCAAGCACTGCAGCTACCCCAACCTTGGCAACAGGCACTGTGGCTCCTCAAATCCTGGGGAAAGGCACTGCAGCTGAACTAGAGAACCAACCTGTGCCAGTATCAGTCTCTCTATACAGAAGAAGAAATATACAAAACAAAAAGTTCACTTAGTGAGGGATGATGATGAACCAGAGCCATCATAAGAACAGGAGGAAGAGGCAGAATCAGAAATAATTGCCCCATCCCTACCCCTGAGTGAGCTGCAAGATACATGAAAACATTTCAGCCACCATTCAGGCAAGCACATTGTTACCCGGCTGCTCCAGTGCTGGGATAACAGGGACAGTAATTTGGAATTAGAGGGTAGGGAAGTCAAACAGCTGGACCTCTGTCTAGGGAAGGAAGCATTGACAAGGCAATTGGGAAAAAGCCACAAGCCCTCAGCCTCTGGAAGCTACTTCTGTCAGGTGTGAAGGAAAGCTGCCCCTTGAAGGATGATGTTGCATGTCACCCAGGCAAGTGGACCACCGTGGAGAAAGGTATCCAGTGCCTGAGGGAATTAGCTGTGCTGGACGTAACTTATAATGATCTGAATAATGAGCAGTTACTCACAGATTCAGATGAAGTCCAATGGACACAACCCATGTGGTGGAAGTTTCTACGGGTTGCAGCATCATTGTGTATTAACTCATGGGCAGTAATGTCCTGGAAAGAAGGCGAGGTACAAATGGGATGGATTGGCTGGCCAACTCCAGCAATACAAAGGAAATCTCTCTTCCTCCCTGTGAGCCTACGTCTCTGCTATGGAGAAATTGCCAGACGTGCTAGCTGAGAAACTGTCCTGAGAGTTCTAGAAATTCAAGGGTAAGTTCTGCTCCCCACCTGTATGAACCAGTATCTCAGCTATTATATTAGAAGTAAGTATTCCTTGGCTCAAGAGAGAGGATATAAAGGATACACACCATAAGGCACTCTGTGGTTTTATCTGTGTGACCATGGAGAGGACATGAGGAAGTGGAATGGAAAAAATCTACCTCAACACTGGAGGCATGGGTATGTGAATTGCAAGGAAAAACAATGACAAAAGGGGATGCTGCTCCAGTTTCCAGCAGGCAGCTCCTCAGACAGAGTAGAAGGGCTGATCTTATGTCTAATCCTCTTGAAAGGACTTCTTTTTCATTTTTACAAGAAGCCAGTAACAAATACTGTAACCAGGCCCAGAGGGCCCTGGTTCCATTCAGGTGGAGGAAAAGGATAAGCAGGTTTATTGGACTGTGTGGATTCGATGGCCTGACACATCAAACCAAGAGTGTAAGGCTCTAGTGGACACTGATGCCCAATGTACCCTAGTGCCATAAAGCTATAACAGGGCAGAACCCATCTGTATTTCAGGAGTAACAGAGGGATCCCAACAGCTAACTGTATTGGAAGTTGAAGTAAGTCCAAGCGGGAAAGAGTTGCAAAAGGCCCCCATTGTGACTGGTCCAGAAGCCACAGGCATCCTTGGCAAAGACTACCTCGGGAAATTATATTTCATGCACCTGAAAGGGTGCTGGTGAGCTTTAGATGTAGTAGCCTTGGAGACAGAGGAAATTAAACAGCTGTCTACCTTGGCTGGTCTCTCGGAGGACCCTTCTTTTGTAGGGCTGCCGAGGGTCAAAGAACAACAGGTGCAAAGTGCTACCACAATGTTGCACCAGCAGCAATATTGCACCAACCAAGACTCCCTGATTCCCATCCACACAGCAATATGTCAACTGGAGAGTGAAGGAGTGACTGGTAAGACTCCCTAACCCTTTAACAGTCCCATATGGCCAACAGGAAAACTTGTAGAGGTTGGTGACTAACAGCAAACTATCACTGAATGCAGTCACGCTGCCACTGAGTGCTGCCATGCCAGACATGCTAGAGCTTCAATACAAACTGGAGTTGAAGACAGCCAAGTGTTATCCCACAACCAGTATCGCTCATGCATTCTTCTCAGTGCCTTTGGCAGCAGAGTGCAGGCCACAGTTCACTTTCACTTGAAGGGGTGTCCAGTACTGCTGGAATCAGCTGCCCCAGAGGTAGAAACACAGCCCTCCCATCTGCCATGGACTGATCCAGACTGCACTGGAACAGGGTGCAGCTCCAGACCACCTGCAATGCATGGACAATATCATTGTATGGGGCAACACAGCAGACGTTATCAAGAGAGAGAAGAAAATAGTTCAAATCCTCCTGAAAGCTGGTTTTGACATAAAACAAACGTCAAGGGACCTGCACAAGAGATCCAGTTTCTAGGAATAAAACGGCAAGATGGGCATCGTCAGATCCCAATGGATGTGATCAACAAAATAGCAGCTATGTCCCCACTGACTAGCAAAAAGGAAAAAGAAGCTTTCTTGGGTGTTGTGGATTTTTGGAGAATGCATATTCCAAATTACAGCCTGATTGTAAACGCTCTCAAGCGACTCAGCTGAAGAACTATTTCAAATAGGGACCTGAGCAATGACAAGCCTTTGAACAAACTAAACAGGAGATAGTTCATGCAGTAGCCCTCGGGTCAATCCAGGCAGGAAAAGATGTAAAAAAATGTGCTCTACACCACAGCTAGGGAGAATCACCCTACCTGGAGTCTATGGCAGAAAGCATCATTGGAGACTTGAGGTCAGCCCCTGAGGTTTTGAAGTCAGGGATAAAGAGGATCCAAAGCCCACTATACTCTGACTGAAAAGGAGATACTGGCAGGATATGAAGGGGCTCAAGCTGCATTGAAAGTGGTTGGTATTGAAGCACAGCTCCTCCTGGCACCTCAACTGCCAGTGCTGTGCTGGATGTTCAAAGTGAGGGTCTCCTCTCTACAAACCATGCAACTGATGCTACATGGAGTAAGTGGGTCACACTGATCACACAATAAAATCGAATGGGAAACCTCAGTCACCCAGGAATCTTGGAAGTGATCATGGACTGGCCAGAAGGCAAACATTTTGGAATATCACCAGAAGAGGAGGTCATGCATGCTGAAGGGGCTTCAAACTACAAGAAAATGAAAAGCAATATGCCCCGTTCACTGATAGGTCCTGTCATATTGTAGGAAAACATGGAAGGTGGAAAGCTGTGACAACAAGTCACACAAGCTGTTGAAGATGAATCAAGTCAATTTGCAGAGGCGAAAGCCATCCAGCTGGCTTTATATATTGCTGAGCAAGAAAAAAGGCCAGTACTTTTATCTTTTTACCAACTCATGGATGGTGGCAAATGCTCTGTGGGGGTGCCTACAGTAATGGGAGCAAAGCAACTGGCAGCACAGAGGCAAAGCCATCTGGGCTGCTGAATTATGGCAAGATATTGCTGCTCAGATAGAGAACCTGGTCGGAAAAGTACGTCACATATATGTTCACGTACCCAAGAGTCAAGCCACTGAAGAACATCAAAACAATAGGTAGGTGGATCAGACGGCTAGGATTAAAGTAGCTCAGGTAGATTTGGACTGGCAACATAGGGGTGAATTATTTATAATTCAGGGGGCCAAGACAACTCAGTTCATCAAGAAAGGGATGCAACATATAGATGGGCTCATGACCGAAGGGTCAACTTTGACCATGGATGCTACTGCACACAACTCGCTCTGGCAGCACATTTCTCCCTGCAAGACACTACCCTGTATATGTGCTTGATGCTGGCATACACACACGGTCTGAAACATGACCTGTTCATATCTGCATAGCAACTACCACCAAGAAAGAAATATACTCTGTTGTAAGGGTCTGCAGATGAGGATAGAAGCCTTTCACAGGTAAGATTCTTCACAGCTTTTGCCAGATATATAGGTAAAACACACTCAAAGTTTGGGGGGAGTTGTAAGGTTGCAGCAGGGGTGAAAGATGGGCTATTTGTTACAGCAGGAAAATTAACTTAAAGTGCCGTAATGTTTAAATTTACGGTTTATTACTGTGTAAATTACAAGCCGTACTTTTGGTAATTAGCAGCTCGCTGGCGGGGAGCTCTGAATGAAACTCATTATTTATGATTACAATTTAGAGAGAGATGGGGAAGGGGGAGCAGTGACCTCTGCTGCAAATGACAAAGATCCCTTTAAGGTGATGAAGATGAATTAAACAAGTAAATATTATCCTTCCCACTCAGATCATTAGAGGTGCTGCCAACAGGCCAAGCCACTTGCAGGTGGCCTGAGGAACTCTACCTAAATCCAGTGTCCTGCCAGCTGAGGGTTCATATCTTAAATGCTGGTTACTGCTACACAAGGTGACTAGAAGAAAGAAGGGGCAAACAAGGATCTTTCAAGTGTGACTGAACAGAAGGAAGAAGTCGCACTCCTCTACAACCCAGGCCCCTCTAACACACCTTACTAACAAACTCTCTAAAGCCAGCCAGCTCATAATATATGCCAATATTTTCACAAGCACTGAGCACATTGCAATAAAAGTAAAGCCAAACACAGCTAATACCTTTCTTCTCACAAACATCTTTTACAAGAGACAACAGCACTCAACACTCCAAGATCCGAACCTGACCAGGTATATTCCTCCCTCTTTTAGACAGGCACCTGCAAGGTACTGCTTATTCCCTCAGAAATAGGAGTAATATTTTGTTTGTTGTTTTTCCTACGCGTAATAAGCCTAGTCAATGGCTTTTGGGTAATTTTGTCTACATTATTGCATATACCCCTTTATTCTTCTGTCTCTCCACTAAAAATGCAACTGTTAAAACCACCCTCCTTCGCTGACACTCATATCGGTCTGCTTCCCTATCTAAAATTTGGTCTTCCTTCACCTTTGAGTCACTTCTCTGCCCTTGTAGTCTCAGATTATGAGCATGCACAAGTCTCATGCCATTGTCATTTTCCCCTACATTCTGTCTAAATCTTCTTCATGTTTATTCTCCCTGTCATTCATCTTCAGACCTCCTTTCATACTGCTTTTATCACTGATCAACTGTCTTTGCCACTCCAAACCTACCTTAAAATCCACTTAGTCACTTAATCAACTTCTGACAGTCAAAGCAGTTACACAAATCAAACAAAACCTGAAACAAAAAATGAAAAGGGCCCCTTCCTGCAGAAAAGATTTCACATGGTATCTTAGGATAGTACATCAGGACTGATCAGCATTGGAAATACTAAATTATTATCTTGCAAAAGGGAATACCTTGCCAACAAGCCTCCTCCGACCTTTTCGGAGACAACGGGCAGTAGCTCCTGGAAGGCGATTCAGGCGAGCATGAAATCCTGAAAACCAAACCCAGAAAAAACTGAGTAACGAATACAAAAGATTTTTCACAACAAAACCACCAGGAAGAATAGTTAGTTCAGTGGTCAGATCAGATCCTCTGTCTCTTTTTTCCTCAATCTGTAAGAGGCAGATATGCCCATTAATGCACAAATCACATAAAATCCCTATTAAAAAACAAAAAAGACTCAAGAATGTGGGCAGCTGGTATGAGTATTTTAGTATCCTCTCCACTAGCGCAGTTATTTTTAACTGAATCATTAAAAAAACCAGATCATTCACACCAGTTGAAATTGCAGCACCTATGAACAGAATCTACTCTTGCCATCACATCAAAAGTTCTCGAACACAGGGCATTCCTTGGGGACCTCACCTTTCTGAGCTGGCCGTGAGGGCAACAGGAACGTGGAATCTGAGAGCTTGTCCAGGCCTGAGTCAATCCGCTCCACTTCAGATCGGTGGTCAGCTCCCCACTTGGGAAGAAGGTTGGGGACAGTGAATCCTGGAACACATTCTCCTTCATAAAACCAATCACTTTGCTCATCATCTCCTAAAGAAATAGCATGAAATTAGCCACAAGTAACATAAATGTGCCCCATGACAGTCCCACAAAACAGTACAGGTAGGCATTTCTGGATGTGAAACAACCAAAATCTCATTTTGAATTCCTTCCTGAAGAGTCTTATATTTGCATTCTGTTTCAATGATCTGCAGTAACTATGGGGCCTCACTAAATGCTTTAAACAATCCAACTCATCAGTCTACAGAATTTCCCTCTGGAACAAAGCCCTCTTTATAGACCTGCCTAGGGCAGCTTTAGCACTCTGTTGTGACTGCATCTCATCAACCTTAGTTCAATGTTGTGTGATGTCTTATGCAGAACTCTTTCTCTCAAGTAATTACTGTGAAAGAGGTAGAAGTCAATCATTTCACACGTGTTATAAGCTGTCACAGGAGACACTTCACAACAGGAGAAGAACAGGCTCACAGAGTAAGCAAAAGAAGCATACTCACTGATGAGAAAGGTCCCTAGTCTCCTAAGATAGCAGCTAAGAGGAAAACACACAACTATTAGAAATGGTCACTCTGAGTGTAAGTACTAACCATGTTGGAAGTCTGCCTCAGTCCAAATTTCTTATAATCTCTTGAAACAACAAACTCTTTGTAAAATTAGAGCAGCAGCTACTGAAGTCATGACCAAAGTCTCCATAAAGCAGGGTCACTGTAATTAATGCAGTTGTAGTCTGAAACTGAATTGCATCAGACACCATTCATGGTAAATCTGCTTGGCCAGGAATCCTCTGAGAGCAGTAGCACACGAGCAGCCTAAAAGAAAAGCAGGAGGATGGCACACCTTGCTTTTCAGTAACTCAATTAACAGTCTTGTGCAATTGCATGGCATTTCACCTTGCTTTAAAAACCTAACACACCTGACTTAGGCTAAACTGTCATTTGCCTGCCATTAAGTCTCAACTCAAGCATCTCCACTTATTCTCCTTTCCTCACCAAGTTACATTATCATTGACTAAAACCCATTATGCTTGCCCAGACATCTTGCCAGGAAAAACAAAACAAAAGCAATGCACACAACAACAACAACACATAACCAAACAAACAAAAAACCCACCAAAACAAACCAACCACAACAACAACCAAAAAGCACAACCCCATCCCATGCTGCAATCTTGCACATACCAGAAGAAGCAACACCCAAAACCAATGCTAATCAGCAACAGGTAGGACAGTCAGAACACTTCATCTCTAAGCTCTGACACTGCTTTTTATTTCTGTGATATGTCAGTTGATGTAGCATGCTTGTGACAAATATATTTTAAAACATAAATATCCCTGTCCACCTTTAAGTCATTTAAAAACAAGTAATGTTGGATAATTCTTCTAAGTTATCATAAATTGTGCAAAAATATCTCTAGGGCTTTGGATCTACAAGCACAGTGCACTGTCATATCTCAAATCACTACTTTCATGAGACAAACTTCAACTATCAGGATCATATGCTAATACCACAGTAACTTTCACTGTGAGAGGTCCCAATGCATTTAACAAAAAAAGCTTATAATCAGTTTATAAACTAGGATCATCCTCTGCTCACAAAAGTGCACTAGTACCTGGAATTACAAAGACAACCTATTTAATTAGCAACAGCAAGAATAGTACACGACATAACCTCAAAAGAAGCTGGGGGGGAAGGACAAAACAAACAAAAAAAAACCCAACAAAATACATTCAATTTAAGTACACTGCTATCCTAAATTTCCCATTATTCAGTTTGGAATTGTACTAGAAAAATATTTCTAAGGTGATGATCTGTGACAAAGAAAAAAGTTTTGTGCTCTCTCCATCTGACTGAACTGGGGAGCTGTTATTGTTTGCTTTATGATTTGGAATTGTCTAAAATAGTTAAGGAATATGTCTCTTATTTAATCTGAAAGCACAACATTTTTAAAGCCTTTTTAACATAACTGTAAGCTAAATCATCTTGGCCAGTGTTGTAGTTTAACCCATGTATGCTACTTCTAGTAGCAGCCAAAAAGTTATGTCTAAAACAGGATATAAAACCAGGGCAAGTATATAGGGCAAGTATATAGACAAGTATATATATATATATATATATATATATATTTATCCAGTCTACGTCAATCTTGCCTTGGGTGATAAAGTAAAAATTCAACACTTCCGTCACCACCCTGCTTCATCATCTGAAACGCAAGTGCTCACTAATTTCAGCTCCCCTAGAACAAGCATCAGCAAAAAGAGAGGACAGAAGATTTGACTTTTCTGTTGCTTTTTAAGGATGGGAGACTGCAAACAGTTATTTTTTCAGCAAAAGTCAAAGGTAATATTTTAAATTCCTACACCTAGGGAAAGTAAGATCCTAAGATCACAGCAGATCACTACAGCCTAACAGATCATCGGAAAATATTAAGCATATTTGCTAACATCAAGTTGCCTCACACACAGATACCTGGGTCAGTAACAAGCCAGGGGAAGCAGCGTTTCCTACCAACTTACTGATACTACTTCCTTCAGCACTCACATATTCCCAGAAGAGATCTCATCCAAATCTTAGCTCGTGAAATGTGACAGAATCGGAGTGCACACCACCAGAAGTTGCATGAAATTAAAGGTCTCTAGGGTCACATTCAACCTGCTCCAAACATAACAGCCCTGAGTGCCTATGTGCCTACCGCAACCTCTTTCACACTTACTTCTGCCGTATCTCCCATAAACTGGACGCGGATAAATAAAACCAGATTAGACTCCACATTTAAATGGCCTAAGAAACCATTTTTACAACAGCCATTAAAAATGCTAGGCTTAATTAATGCACACAAGAGCAAGTGAGGAATGCATACTTAAAGAAATAAAACTTCTCACATATTACCATTGTCTTCTTTGCACAGGCCATTAGATGACTTGTCAATACTAAGTGGTGTTTTTCCCCATCATCTCTTCCCACCCATAAAGAAAATGACTAACAGATTCAGGCACTAATAGTATGTAGAGAAGAATTAAAACACCTATAGAAATAAATGACAAGCTTTGCTCTTTCATGATGGAGAGGTCTAAAATTCCTTTTGTATTTCTGTGCCTTTCCATAATAATAGTGTCTCACATTTCAAATCTTATGGATCTGACATGCAAAGTATTTCAGCAGGATGAGCATACTGTTATCAAAATCACACCTTTGTAGCTCTCAGCTCATTTTTTAACTTCTAGCCCTCTCTGTCCCTCTTCAAACACAGGTCTTTCTTTGTATTTGCAAAGAAATTAAAATAAATTCCCCAGCAACAGATAAGGAAAATCACAGGACAGTTGTTACCTTGACGGCCCTCATCATTGGTGAACAGGCCAGTATCACTGCTGCTGCATACACTGCTGGTTTCACTGGAACAAAAAACAAAGAAACAAACACTGTTACAATTGTAGCAGATACAAAACATAAACCACTTTATTACATTTTACTAGCTTCTCTGAGCTCCAAATGCGTTACATATCTCACATGCATTTCAGACACATGGCTGGCTCTGGCACAGCACATAATTGCTTTCTGTTAAGACCTAGCAATGCTGTATCACTTGAAAAGAGTAGAAACCTGCATCTAGTCTAGTTCTAAGTTATCAAAAAGTAATTAATACAATGGCACTTGCCTCGGGTACTAGAATTAATAATCTAACTATGACATTGTCTTGAATACTCAGTAGGAAATTAAGTGCAGTTAAAAACTCTGTCCTTGGGTCACTTAACAGCTACTGAGAACCCTGTAAAGTTCTTCTCTACTTCAGATTCCTTTTTCTCAAAAATGTTATACGGGTACAAAAACCCCTTCAATCTACAGCAACTTTTATTTCATTTGGAGGGAAGGGCAGCTGCTACATTCACAGCTCTTCAGCTAAATACCTTAGCACAGCATGACTTGCTGCTGATGATTGCAACCTCATTACAGCACACTTTGCATTTGCTGAAACAGTTATAGGCGACTTTATTCCTGAACCAAAGAGTTAAACTAGACATTAATGTGCAGAAAGGTATTAATTGACTGTAAAGCTGCGTGAATATATGTAGCAAAACTACATGCTCTGGTCAGTCCCAAGCATGGCTTTAATGCTGATATTAAATCAATCCCTGGACACTTCACGCAATACTTCTCTGATTTAGCTCAGAGATATCAGAACAAGCAGAAACTGCTTACTGCCTATCCCCTTAGCACTAAGGCCTTAGATACGAATGTCACGTATAACTCAGCACTAGGCCCAATCTGCAATTATGGTGTGCTGCTGTCAGAAAGCATCTCTGGGTCTCTTTTTTCCAGGGAAATTGGATCATACTAGAAACCAGTATCAACTGGATACCCCTTGATTCAAAGGGCTGAAGGATGAGGGATCACAAGATGTGTCACTGCAAAGAATTGCAGGCACATAATAAAACTTCGTTTCGTGAGCATATTATTGGTCTTAGAAAATGTAGTCTATAAAGTATAACCAAATCAACTCATCATGCTGAATATCTCTGAACTCTGCATCTTCATCATTGTATAAAGGCCGTTTAAACTTAGGGGATAAACAGTCTGTACATCATTCCCATATTCCAGTACACAAGTTAATATCAAATTCCAAATCACTCCATTACAAAGTTTGGCCATCCATTCACCCTCCCACAAATACACCATAGCAATTAAGGGCAAGGACTGAGAACCACAAGTCATTTGTTTCATTCCTAGCTCTCCTACCAACTCAGTGTATGACCCTGGACAAATCTCTTACTGTGTCTGCTTTCCCTTTTGAAAGCCTAGATTAATAGTCCTCACGAGCAGCAGATGCGAGGATTGAGTAACTGCTTCATAACAGTTTTAGCATCCTCAGAGGAAAGGTGCCTGAGAAAGGAAAAGGCATTAAGTCAAGATCCCAGACCATATTAACGGTACTTCAGCCATGCTGCTGCACTTAGAGCTCTCTAGTTCCTTATAGTACACGTTACTGCCAGTGCTTTGCCAGAACAAACTTCCACAGATCTCATCCTCTCTACCACCCCTTTTACACTTCAGGGCTGAACACAAACTAGACTCCTACACAAGCCTTTCTGCAGGTCCAGTAAGCACTGATTAATGACCTCCACTTGCAAAGGAGGCTACTTACCTTAACCATGAAATAATGAATGCTATTGATCCAACAAGCTACTGCTATAGAGTGTTATTGATCACCCAATCTTTGGCTAAAATGGTCCTCATTTAGCAGTTTCACTGTTGCAAACACCTGGAGCAAAGCATGCTTATAATTAAATAGTTTGGGGGAGTTAAAGTGAGAGGTGATGGACAGAGATCTCAGGTTTCCCCCATTTATTCTTTCGCCTGAGCTATTGTTTGTGTCAGGAGGGATATTGATTTTCTATAAAAATAAGAAAACAAGAGGCACCAAGGGGCTGCAGAAGGTCAGGCTGAGCTGCATAAGGAGGGGAAGCTGAACACTCTGTCTTTGTCACTTGCCTTCCAAGAGAGAGGAATTTTTTCTTTACAGAAAGACTGGCCTCCAATTCATCAGCTTAGCCATGCTCTTGACTGCCACTGTGGGCTGTCATTGAAACAGCTCCCTTCCAAAGGGTAAAGCGACTGTACTGCACTGCATACTCAGAATGAACACTGGTCACACCCCCAGGCCAGAATACTGTACTGGTTTGCGCTGGGACAGAGTTAAATTTTCCTCATAGTAGCTCTATGGTACTATGTTTTGGATTTATGACCAAAATACTGTTGATAACACACTGATGTTTTAGTTATTGCTGAACAGTGCTTAAACACTGCCAAGGCCATCTCTGTTTCTCATGCTGCCATGCCAATGAGAAGGCTGGGGGTGCACAAGAAGCTGGGAGGGGACACAGACGGGACAGCTGATCCCAGATGATCAGGGGGATATCCCACACCATGTAAGGTCAGGCTCAGCAATATAAGCTGGGGGAAAGAAGGAGGAATCGGGGACATTTGGGGTTACGGCATTTGTCTTCCCAAGTAACCATTATGCATGATAGAGCCCTGCTTTCCCAGAAATGACTAAATATCTGCCTGCCCGTGGGAAGCAGTGAATGAATTCCTATTTCGCTTTGCTAGCACACATGGCTTTTGCTTTACCTATTAAACTGACTTTATCTCAACTCACGAGTTTTCTCACTTTTCCAGTTCTCTCCCTCGTACTACTGGGAAGGAATGAGTGAGCAGCTTTGTGGGGCTTAGCTGCCTATCCAGGTTAAACCACAACAAATACATCTGCACCAAGCCAGTGACGACACACAGCATTGGTGGGTCAGTACAATCTCCAGTTTGAAAAAGTCACATTAAGAGTTAGGGCACTTAAGAGTAGACAAAGTGCACATCTCTCACTAGTAAGCATATCAAAGAGATTTTTCAGACAGTTCTTGGACCATGGTTTGTTCAGCCCTCAAGCCAAACCCAGACCATTCTGGGAGTACTCAGCTTAGACCAGCAAGAGAAAGAACTTCAGCATTCTATATATAATTTGCCTTTGCTTTATTATGGCTACAAGGAATCTCAAAGCATTAAGGGACAGAAAGGCATGTTACTTCTAACAGTCTTAGAAGTTAATTGTTACTTTTGTACAAATATACAAATGGCTACTTAAACTAAGTCCACTTGCTTTCACTGTTTTTTCCACAATCACTTATATATCAGGATTTGAGTCATGTCATTACCCAACTTAGAACCATCATTGTTCCCTCATCATGTTCCTGCACATCCTTCCTTCTCTCAATTTGTGTTCATCTCTTGCTATGTTTGGGAAACAATTTCAAAGATTTAATTTTACACACACTTTGAATCACAATACTGCAGCACATCTGCCTCCAGGAAAAGAGTGGGTGCAGTCCCACACGCAAACTATACAAACTACCTCCTCATTAAGTATCTATATCCAAAGCTTCCTCAATGAATGGGAGTTTATCTACCGAATACACTAGGTTTTTGATCTGACTTAGTATAAGTAGACTTCTAGAAAGCAGAGGAAATGCCGCATGCTTTAATATTTACAGAGATTCATTCCTACATAACAAAGAAAAGCAAGTGTCACTGGAGGGGAGGAAAAAAGTTGTAAAAAAAACAAACAAACAAAAAAAAAACAAAACAAACAAAAAAAAAAATCTGTTCTGAATATACAACTTAGTTTGTCTAAAACCACTTAGTTTTGTGACACTCCTCACTGCTAGATAAGTAAACAGTAGTGAAACCAATTGAGTACCCAAGTGTTTCATAAACCACTAGATCATCACAGACTGCTTCCAAGTCCCACATGCTGTATTGGTCACTCTCCATCCCACCAGCTTGTCTGATGACAACCATACCATTCGCTCTCTTAGGCATCCAGTCTTCTTCTCCCTTCCTCAGGATGTGCCTTTGTTAGACATCTGTGCAAAGTACTTCTCTTACAGTGGCAGAAAAAACAGCTAGAGCAGAGCAAGAGTGAGGTAAGCACAGCCAGTTTCATTCTGCTGCTGGTAGTCAAACACTATATTTAGAGACCAAAGCATGATCATTCACTGCCGTGAGGGATACTCTGCAGTCAAGAGGCTTTATGAATTTCTCCCTCCAACTTTGACCCTCCCTAGTGAGCCACAGCACAGATCACACATGTGGTGTTGGAGAGGTCAAATATTCCAACCCCTGGCTTTCCAAAGAGAATCCCCAGGATTTGGCAGCAGATGGTAATTGTCATTTGATGCAGACACTTGCACAATAACTAGTTTGAGAGCAAGGGACAACTGAGACAGAACAAAGTGATTTCCCAGCATGGTCCTCAAGTAACAGTCCAGATGAAGATGTTTATTTACTCTTTCAAAGGCTGGCACAAATAAAGACTGGATGAAAGCCTGTTGGTTTAAGTTCAAGTTTGACATGATGGAACAGACACTGACTGCTGGAAAAAAAACCTCAAGGAAGACTGTCCATCACTGCCACATCAAGTAAGGGTATCTCTCAGTCCATCGCCACTGATATGCAACATGCAGGGGCTACTCAGTACATTCCCTTTCACGGACTACCAGCAAATGACCACTTTTTTGCTACTTCCACCCTCTAACAGTTACGTGCAAACCACACTGATTCAGTAAAAAATGCAACAATGCAACAGTGGTCCCCTGGATCAGGACAGTGAGGATGTACTACAGCCTATGCTTTCCACAGTCTCCCAGAAAATACCACTGAGAAATGTGTCCTTCCAGCTATTATCCACAAAGCCCTCAATAACCAAGTGCCACCCATCCACTCTAACAAACTGCAGGAGCTAGAAAGCCAGCACACTTAAACAAACCTTAATGTATGAACAATTATACTGGATCAAACAATTATACTCTCCAAATCCACTGTCCTCTACCTGATAGTGCCTGTTACAGTGGATGCATGAAGAAAGAATGAGAACATGACAAATACAGACTGATTGTTTCCTTTGTATATTCCTCCAACTTCTAGCAGTCACCAGTTTAAAGGCTTCCTGAGTCAGATCTTCTATCTGGACTGAAATGCTTAACAGCCCCTGATAAATCTATGCTCTACATCTCCTTTTTGGATGCATTTAAATTTTGGACCTCCAGAATGTCCCACAGCAGAGTTCCAAACCTCAGGTTTTATGAAAAAATATATTTTTTTAATGTTTCCTCAATGTCTCCTGCTTCTTACATAATTATAATTAGCAAGTAAACAGCCCTATCACTTTCTGTAGGCCATTCATTAAGAAAACTCCTCCATTTGATTCTCAGCACTTGTTTCTTTTCTAACCTGAAAAATCTCTTCGTACGGAAGCAGTTTCATAACACCAAACCTTCTGTAGAGAGAATAAAAGCCATATTCAAGGGGAAAACTTCCCAATACTGACACACAAACAAACTTGGACCATGACATTTACACTGCTTGTTCTTATCTCTTGTAAGAGATTCTGCCACAAATCAAAGTTCTCCAAAACTGGACACAAAGACATGGCAGACTCCACCGTTTGCACAAGCTTATTCTGTAAGTAGTAATTCAGTTTCCACCAACTTCTTTATCGTCTAGGTACATTTTCCCCTAGCTAGCCTTTCAGGATGCTATTCCAGATCCAGAGAAGAGATGCTTTGACTGAGGTTCACACAGTACCTGCACAGAGGGCTAGGAGACATGATGGGAGATTTGATCTGTTCTCTATTACTACTTATGGTAAATTCTGAAAACAAGAAACTGAGATCAGTTCATATCAGCCATGCAAAGCAAGTGCCAGCAGTGGATTTGCACTCCAAGCCTCAGGCCACAAGCATGCACTTTGCAGCTGAAGGGCCAGACATTTCAGAGGGCTCCTTGTGTAACAGAAGCCAGAAACATATCAGCTTGCCAGCTTTTCAAGGAAGTGTTTTGGGTCATCAGTACAGCACTGAGAGGAAAGACTTGGAAAAAATCTACAGCTTAGAAGTTTCTGAGCTATTTCTTTTCAAAAAGAGAACCGCACCAAATAATTTGATAAGAACTTCTAAAAGCAAGGCACAGGATTTACAAGCAGCTGCAAGCAAAGCAGCCATCTGACTAGAACAGGGAAGAAACTGAGATCTCACCATTCCGACATGTTTTCATCTGAGCCCTGTTTCTGTTCATCAGCTTCACACTCCATCCGCTCCTTCCTTCCCCCTTTGCTGAGGAAGGGCCTGTTCTCCCCTGATTCACGAAGGCCATGACTGGATGATGTCCAAGGGGCATTTTCCTTCCAGCGCGAAAGACACTGTTTCTTGGCTGACTTGAACCTGCAGCCCCTCTCATAGTTCCACTCTGACACCCTGAGCTTTTGCTGGAGACTGGCAGCCACCTCTGATGTCACACGTTTGACTTTCCGTCGGCGTCTGAGAGGTCGACAGGGTGCGTTCTCTGTAAAGGAGTCTGACTCATGCCACGAGTGTTGCTTGCTCCTCAAGGTGGCACTGAGAGCTGGGTGTCGTTTGACCACTGCCATGTCATCAGAGTCACTGAAATTGGCTGTCAGCACCTCGCGGCAATCCTTGACAGCTTCGTCCAAGCTTGACTCAGAGGCCTCACTGTAGCAGCAGGCATGCTCTGCCTGATGCGTGAAGTCTGAACGTCTTTTACGACCCCGTCTCTTACGAAGCTGACGCCGCTGCTGCCGTGGGCTTAGGGCCATCTCTTCCCATAGCTCATCCAGCTTGTTTTGTTCTGAAGTCTGCTCTAAGGCTGAGGCCAAGTCATGCACCAGTTCATCCATTGGCAATGCTACTAAAAATGACAACAATTAGCAACAGACATAAATGCCGCTACCAATACATCACTAGACTACAATAGGCTATAGACTTTGTAACATTAACCAAGTTACACATGTATTTTAGAGTTGCCTGGGAGAACCCAATGCAGGACAACTTCCACTTCTTGGGCTAACCTTTACTCCTTCCTTTTGCAAAGGTTAAATCCCTCTTCTAACCGTGGTAGCAGAGATGTCACTACTGCAGCAGTTAAGTGCTCTGTGTCTGAAAAGGCCTTACGGTTGAATCTTTTGCATTAAAGCAACATGCTCTATTGCACATCTTAAGAGTATGAGAGCCTGCAACTAGTTCACTACCTGGTGTTGGTAAGCCACAGAGACACATTAGTCTGCTCAGCAAACAGATTGAATCCTCCAAAAAGTAGACAAGCAGCAAAGTGAAGAGTAAAACAGAGGGCAAAAGAGGTAGCTTGTGAGCCAGCATCACTTCAACAGCAAAACAAAGCGCGCAGGACCCTGTGCTCCTTGGAACTGGGTGTATGAGACCGAGCCCCAGCTCCCACTGCCAAAACCTCCCACCGTCGGGGCTGTCAGGCAGCTAATCCCAAATCCCCCACCTCACAACCTCCCTCTCCCCACTCCTGCCTTGCCGACAGGGAATTTCTCTCCCCAACTCCTACCAGGCTCAGAAACACCCGCACCCCTATGCCGGTGAAGCACCTGCTGCCGCAGGCCGCCTCCCTTAATCCGAGCGCCCTCACGCACCCGGCCACACCGACCCCTTCCTCTGAGGAGAAGCCCGTGCCCCGCCGGACAACCCCCGGGCCCTACCGGGAAGCCTTGTCCGGGTCGCCCTCCTCCGCCACGGGCCCGCCGGGCCTCACCCCGACCCCGCTCACCGTCCGGCGCCCCGCTCCGCCAGCCCCCTCGTCACCGGCGCTTCCGGCCTCCCCGGGCCACTTCCTCTCCGCCCGCCCCGCCTGCGGGGCGGGTCTGGCGGCGGGGGCGGGGGTTGCGCGGCGGAGCGGCCTCGCTGCCGGGGCACCGCTCTGCGCCCGTCGCCTTCACACCCGCCCCTTAGGCCGGGCCCCGGGGCTCCTAGGGTTTTAATCGCTCCTACGCCGGTTTCGGCTGTGGTTGATGCCGCCGTTGGAGCCATTACAGATCATTTACCTGCTAACGGGGCGACTCTTGCCATACGTTTACTCTTTAGTTGCTTGGTTATATCATTTTTTAATAGGCAACCAATAAACTCGGTACACAAACTCCTCCATTTCGCTGCTGGCACACTAATCGCATATATCAGGATGGAAATTAGTCATCTCCTAAATTAAACCTCTCTGGGTTATTCCCCTCTCCTTAAGCTTTGCGCCTTTTTTCCTATCATCTTACACATCACTGGCAGCCATCAGAATAAAGCCAGATGTGACCCTGCCACCATCCCGTTTTGCTTAGCATTCCCTGTTATTTCTCAGCTTTCATGTTGTTTTTTGTTAGTTTGTGGTTAGGTTTTTGTAGGATTTTTCGTGTTTTGTTTTTTGTTCCTTTTTAACCTAGGTAACTGCATTCATATTCAAGCTCATTTTTCAAGTAACATTTTGCAAGGCAGTATATCAAAGGGTTTGCCGAAGTCCAGTTATATTGTGTTCATGGCATTGTCTTGACTAATTTTGTAAATTCAGTCAGATAATCACGTTTCTCTGATGTGACTTTTTTCTCTATAAACCTATGCTGCAGCTTATTACTCATAGATTTCTCATCCTTTGTATTTTTGCATTTTTTTCTGCCTCTGTTTACTCCATCATGTCACTAAGAGCAGAAGTTACTCTGAAAGGGTAATAATTACCAAGATCACTGCTTCCTCTCTGCTCCCTCCTGCAAAACACTGGTACGGCACTTGATTTTCCTCAGTCCTCTGGCACCCTCCCTAGTCTGTCGAGATACTTCAACAAACAAGAGAATCCTTGGGTTTGCCATTGATTCCTACACCCCAATAGGACAGTCATCGTTTCAGTTCACTGACCTTTCTACATACCGTTTCTCTAACCAGTCCTTTCTGTCGATCTGAGCTGTCATGTTAACATTTTCATTAGCTCTTAGTTCTCTGAGAAATTTCCTTGGAAAAGAAATATTAAAAGAATAAAAACAGCCATTAGCTAGACCATTTTTATCCCATTCCCAATAACTGACTTCATTTAAGTTATTTTCTCCGTACCAATTTGTCTGTATAATTCTGTTCTTTTGTCTTTTTAACCCCTTCAATGGCAGAAACTCCCCCAATTTGCCTGCAATATTTTGTTTTCCCTGCCAGTTTCCTATTTCCAATACAGGAGTTTTCTTTTTACTGTCAGATCTGAGAGCCAATCCCTCCTAAAATCTAATCCTGTTTCAGTGCTGCAATCCTTTTTCATGGTTACGGATATAAAATAGCTACAAAATGTCTGGGTTAGAGAGAAACTCCCCTGATGGGAAGGTTATTCTGTAAACATCCACTTCAGAGCTTCTTACCTCTTCATTTCAAGCACTCGGTACTGGCGGCTGTTCCAGGCAGGATAACAAACCAAACGATTGTGTACAAGAAAATCTGTGTTCAGAAGTCCTGGGGAGATGGCAGCGGATGGCCATTCTAATTTCTCTTGTTTTCCCTTCGTTTTCCCAAATAGTTCTCTGCTGTTTCTGTTGGTCAACAAACTGTTTTGCAAATGGTATAATTTTTACTTCACCTGTCCATTTTTTTTAGCCATTTCCAGCAGTTCAAACTGAACTTCCACAGATGTTGGCAGCATTTGGCCTGAGTAAAGGCAGCAGATTTGGGGGGAAGGGAGGTGATTTTCTGGTAAAGCAAAAGCAAAAGATAGGGTAGAAGCTGCTTTTGCAATTAGAAGAGTCTCAAGAACTGCAGCAATGGAGCGCTAATGTGTACAGAGAAAAATCAGAAAAATTGGAACAGAAATCAGAGAAATACAATGGGACAGTTTGGTTAATCTGTTTTCAAGCAGTTTATGGTATTTCTGTTGTGTCTTACAACGTTCACTTTGGAGTGGGCCAGTGACCATGAATTTGGAATCCTCATCTTCATTCAACTTCATCCTGCGTCCCTGGCAATTTATTTGTTCTCTGTGCAGTTTGCAGGCACCCTGCGTGGACAACGGTAACTGTCCCGTCTTCTCAGCACTAGTTTTGCTCATGAAATGCTCTAGGGATAGAGAATATTCAGTGGCTCTTATCCCGACTGGATTGTTATCCATCACTGGATATAACCTGTACATACAGGTTTCTTTTCCCTGCCCAGAGTCTGTGGTCACCAGTGCTGAACCGCTGTTGGACCTGGAGGTGGGAGAGGAGATGTTAGGGGTGCGGGACATTTCTGAGGTGAGCAGGAGAGGAAGGCTGGCTGGACGCTTGCAGCGTGTTGTTGCGGTGCCTTTCCCAGCTCCCTCTCCCGCGGGCAGAGGGAGAGGCACGGCCCGGGAGGATGGGGAAAGTGGAGGAGTCGTTGCTCTGCCCCAGCAAATGTTCTGCCTAGTCCCACGGTGCTTCTCAGCAAAACCTTCCAGGGGTTAAAAGGAAAAAGAGAGAGACAGAAAGGGGACAAGAAACAAAGGGAGGAATAAAGTCAAAAAATGTGCCGTGAAGCTTCTTGCAGCAAAACGCAGAGAAAGTCATTTCCAACTTCTTTCATCTCAGAGATGAAGCCACTAAATAAAAGGGCAGCGCAGAACACAAGGGCTTTTAATCTGTCTCATCTCCTTCATAATAACTGCAAATTTTCCCTGGGCTCCTGGGAGTGAGCCTCTTTCCTCTGTCTTTGCCTTATCTCCCCCCTCCATATTTCACAGCCGGCTCGGCTCCCCTCACTCGGCTGCCCCCGGCCCAGTCTCTGAGAGGCCTGTGGGAGCCGCCAGCTCCCAGGGCCTCATTGTTCCCGGCTTGGGAGGAAGCTCAGGGAGGGAATTGAAGGCAAGTCAAAGGGAAATGGCATCATCGCTGCTTCATTAATGGGAACCTTTCAGCAGAAAACATATCAGAGCGAGGTCTTTTCAGAGGCAGTAATTAGCAATTTGGAGCCTTCCCCCCTCAGGAGATGCAGCTGCGATCTAACAAGTGGGAGCAGCGCTCGCCTCCTTTTACAGTTCGTATTTATTGTTTTTCATTTTCTCAGTCTTCCTCCCATTGTCCAGCCTCCTCCTCGCTGCCAGATAAGGGCCCTTTATTAATCGCTCCCTTTTAATTCTTCATTAATGATAATAACTTTCTCTGGCGCGCGGAGAGGAGTTAATCTTTCCTGGGTATTGAGAAAGGACAGGGCTGAAAGGGAGGGAGTGAAGAAGTGCATGGTGGACAAGGCTGCACCGCTACGTTTCCTTCCCATCCTACCACCCGGAAGGAGTTTCTGAAGACTTCATCTGTCAAGCTGTGGGTTGCCAACTGGAAAGTCTCAGGCTGTCAGTTTGGTCAAGCTGTGTGGGTTTGGTGGGCTGTACCCTGGCTCAGAGGGAAAGACTTTCTCTGCTTGTCTTTGCCAAAATATATCCAGTGTCTCGGTGTGACTAACAGGGTGTGTATGCTCACCTCATAAGAACTCTCCCTCAGACACCTTCAAAGCTCAGTTTTCCAACTGCCAACACTGTCCAAGCTTAGACAGCACCTGAATGTGGAAACAAATAGCATCTGGGAGGCTCTGCACGTGACAAGACCCTTCCTGGTTCCTCCACCAGGCAGCTGGCACAGTCTGTGCCTTGGATTGCTCCCGTCTGGAAGTGCCAGTCTACCAACGTGGACATCTGTGTGAGGTGCCTGCTGACAGGCTGGCTCAGCATGGGCAGCCCAGCGACAAAGGCTGGATGAAGACAGCAGGGAGGGAAGGAGGCTGTCATCCAGGCTGTGGCCATGTGCATGGGGATACAGTCAGTGAATACCAGCCTCAGGAACATGGTTAGGGTGGACAGTGCTGCAATATGCTTACAGACCTTAGCTTCTCTTCCTAGCTTTCTGTACCACTGGCTTCATGGAAACCCCTAATAGTAAAGGCCACACAACTGATCTTGCCTTCTAAAGGTAGCCTCAGCCCTTTCTGGGTAGCCAGGCATGCCACTGCCCGAGTAAGAATATTTTAGTGCTACCAGATATGAGGAAAAAAGGATGAATGTTACTGTCACCAGGACAGGTGGATCCACAACCTCACTGAGAAGTGCCAGGTTGGCAACAGTGGGAGATTCTGAGGGAAGGGAGCAAACAGCATAAGGAGAACACAGAAACTTCAAAGCAGGATCTCAAGCTTATCAGTCAACTGCAGAGACAGCTCTGTGGCCTTCCCTCGCAGGGTGGTCCCATCCTAGCTTCACACCCCGGTGTCATTCCGTGGGTGTTGCCAAAGAAGCTAGCCACAGTTCAAATCAGTGACTCCCATGGCCCTGGAAGCATGAGTCCCGACATGCTCACCTGTGACAGATCTTACAACAACATCACTATTGCTGTGCATTGATCTGAGGCACCTTGTACAGCAGTGCTGGGAACTCAGCAAGAAACCAAGCTGCTGAGGCAATTAGGGCAGGAATAGGGAAACAGAAAAAAATGAAATTTTATGTTTTCATATGCTGCTTCTTTGATGTCATTTGCAGGGCAGATATCCTGTCTGCATTCTTTTACAGACCATGGTAGTAGATTTTTTTTTCTCTACAGTTAATGCTCTTTCTCAGTCCAACAACTGGACTCTTGCCAGTGGCTGTGGGGCAGAGAGGGTCAGTTTATTTCTCGGTACCATTCTACAAGCATCAGCTGGTGTTTCCCTAATATGCTCTGATTCTCAAGCGTCTTTGAGGGTGAAATGAAACTCAAGCCTACATTTATGTTCCTATGAGTAATCTGCTGCCAGCACCTTTGGTGTTAATTTAATATGGACTTTGAAGGATTTCTCATAGTCCAAATAAACAGGTTTCAGTGTCCTGTGAAAGACCTGTGCTTTTCTCATAGTCCAAATAAACAGGTTTCAGTGTCCTGTGAAAGACCTGTGCTTAATTTCCAATGACTGCAGGGAGATGTCTAAAAGAACTTTCTAGCTTTGAACTTGAAGTAATATAGAAAGTGACACTAGCCTGTCTATAAATGTTGCATTTCCCAGTGGGTCAGCTACTCCCATTAAATGTGAGCTTATTGTTTGCCCACAGCATCTCTGCATCAGGTCAAAATACTTCACTAGCATACAGCAAATGGAAGAGGTTTTCAGTTAACAGTAATAAATGAATTTTGTATTTTAAAACATGCATCTTCTCTTTAGAACTCAGTGAATCAGATCATCTCTGGTCTAACACTGCTCCCCCACACTGGCAGGCCAGCAGGGTCTATCAATTCCTCTCCTTCACCCTTGCTGCCACACTAGTCATAGAGATGCTCTGCGCCTTCTGGGACTGCTGCCTGCCTTCACACCTCTGGCAGAGGAGGAACAAAATCTGCGTGGTGGAAACAGAATGAGATGAAGTGAGGAGAACCAGGAGATTTGTGTAATCTGGTGCATCCAAAGGCCACTCTCCTTCCAGTATTAAGTGCTGAGCACTGAATAGAGACTCAGATTCTACCTCAGTCAGGATTCACAGGAACTTGGTATCTCCTAGAAGTTGGCTAAGCAATGACCATAGGCAGGGTCAGTGACCAGTGACCATGGTCAGGACTTGTGACAAGGTGCCACTTCTGCTGATACAGCCAAATCAAACTCCTGAGGATACTGTAAATATAGGTGTGAGGCAACATAAACATTATTACTGTGACAGGTGAGAGACAAGGCATTACAGATGCAGAGCTCCTTAGGAAAGAATTTTTTTACATGAAGAGAAAACACTTTTACTTGCATTCTTCCATGGAAAGGACAATTAAATATAGTAAGCAGGATGTTAATAATGCTGTAACAAGGAAGCACGAACTAAATAAAAAGAGAAACCGAGTGCATGCAAGGCAGGAACTGAACAACCACTAAAGAAATCACATGAATCTTCTTAGTTTTGCAAGTGAAAGGCTGGTCATGAAGCTACTCATGTCTTACATAAGATGTTTTATTTGATAATTTGCTTTATTTGGCAATAGATCAAGGACTTCTGTAGGAGTGGAATGGCCTGGGTTCTTATTACAGTGCCTGTTCACCTGCCATTGCTGGTGTAACAACAGCGGCTGCCGAGCCACCCAGAACAGCTAAATCCCCTGAGGATGCTTTCATGTTCAGCAAATAAATACATTTGCCATAGCAGCAGAGTCATGGTCATGGGTCTGGGTCGTGGCCCCAGAGATGCTAGTGATGACTGGAACATTGTGGATGTTAATGTCAGGTGGCAGGAACTTAGTGCTTGCTTGCTCTCAGCAAGAGCAAGTGGTATTTCAAACTCTATAGGCCTCAGAGCAAGTCAGCACAGCCAAATGTGGGGATCACCCTCAAGGACTGGTGAAGCCTCAAGGAGGCTGGAATGATGCCTTTTGCAGTTATAATGATCACAGTATTTTCTCCCTGAAAGTCCTCTTTGGAGTCTCTTGCTCCTCTCCTGCTGTTCCTGCATCTTGAGATTATCTGCCTGTTGCAGCGAGATCAACTGGTACACAGCAGAGCAGCAGGTCTTACGTGAGACTGCAGGGCATATTACAGCTCTGTGTAAAGTAGGCAAGCAGGGCTTGCCAGAAGGCCTCATTAGATGCATTGTAATTCCTTATTTGAGGGAAGGCAAAGGTGCTCTACTTGCTGGATGTTTCAGCCAGGACACATTTGTTGGAGCAGCAGGTTTATATGTGGAGCTAATATGCACGTGGGATCTATGAATGTGTAGCTTTAGAAAGCAACCAAGAGGACAGCGTTTTCTGAGTCACAAGTGCTGCTGGAACACAGCGGCATGCAACAGCAGCCAGATCCCTGCCCCAGGCTGCACTTAACCTCCCTCTGCCCTCCAGACCAGCCTGCAGCTAGGGCCCTCCTCCCTGAAATCCATGTGCTCACTCCTCCTACCACTGCTCACTTTCTGCACAGCATATTTTCCTGATCCTCGCCTCTTGTTGCTCAAGACCTAAGTAGAACTGGTCATTCCCAGCACTGCACCCAGGCACCCCCTCCTCCGACCCTGAGCCATGGCCAGGGGAGCTGAGGTGCTGACATTGCCAAGCCTTTTGGAGGGTTGAAAGCACTTCATGGTAAGGAAGAAGGCAGCAGTGTGGATCTGCGGAGAGGGGGAGGGAAGCAGCCTGACAATCCCCTTCGAATTATAAACATATCCTCTTTAAATACATTTCTAAGGATAACATTTGTATTACTGCGTCCTGTGACTGCTGATAGGGCCCTGCTTATCACCTCGGTCTCTCCTCCTTTCTCTGGGCCCTGCTGGGAAAGGTCCCTATCTGGAACAGAGCTGGCAATCCTCCGCCAAGCAATTGTTTCAGTCCAGTGGAAAAATTAATTTCTGCCTATCGTTAATTGAGAGAATTGTGTGGAGAGCTGGGAGGGGGGCTAACGGGGGGAGTGGGGGATGGAGTAGAGAAGAGAGAGATCGTGTTATTAACAGTGTCCCTTTCATAACCAAATACCCTGATTTCCATCAGTGAGATGAGAGGCTCATTACAGCAAGAAGGTGATTAGAGAACTTGGAGGAGCTATCAGGCTAAGCAGGAGAGTGGCAGGGAATTCGGGAGGGACTCCCAGCAGAAGAGCAGCTAAGAGCAACTAACCAACCATCCCCTCTCACCCACCCTGCCATCTCCTCTGTCCCTCTTCTCCCTGTCAGCTGTACTGACCCCCTATCCACATCTCAGGAAAAAGCCATTAAGAAGTTCAAAGGTCAGCAGGTTTAGCAGCTGGAGAGATGTTCTATGTGGTGGCAGAGCCTGCACACTCATAACCAAAAGCCCACTGGAGTTGCTGAGCTCCTAAGGGCCCAGCTGACAACTCACCTCAAATACCTTTCCCCGACAGCAAAAGATCCAGGAAAGTGTTCACCTCTCTCCCAGACCTGCCTCTCATTAGCTGACTCTTCAAGTAGCTAAAAATTAGGACCTTGTCTCACTCACAGAAATTATGTACAAGTAGACTGAAACTACCTCACTGTACTCTGATCCAGCTTTTGCACCAGTCTTTTCTTGTGTGTCTCCTGAGCTATTTCCCCTATTTTAGAGGTATCACTGCTGTGATACAACCCACCAACCCCCAAGCCATCTCATGCACCACGTGTATGTCTTCATGAATTTGCTGTCCTTCAGCTCATAGTCACTCCCCTGACAAATAGCTACAGAATCCCCTTGATTCCTGACATTGCTAGAAATAACTTTCTCCCCCTTCGGGAAGGTAAGCAGCCTTGAAAACTCATCCAGCCCACATAAACACCATGGGATGGGACTAGGATAAAAAGTTGAACTTCTCCTACCTTGCATGTGAATGATGCAATGAAAAAAAAAAAAAAAAAAACCACAACACACACAAAAAACCCACGAACCAAACCAAAAAGCAACCACCACCCCCACCCCCCCTTCACTTTTTTTTTTTTTGGCATTCCAGACAAATTTGCAGTGGATAGGAAGATAATAAAGGTTCTACTAAATTAGAGTAATCTATCTAACCCATTACTCCAATAGTTAATGTTAATTGCTTAGTTGTTAGGATTTTTGTGTTGGTAGTGTATTGCCAATGCTGTACTTAAGACTGTCAAAAATCCTGTTCTGAGATGACAAAGGGGTCTTCGGCAAGGTCCACACTGGAAATAGAAGCTGCAACAGAGAAGTCAAAGCATCAGCTGAGCAGCCACGGCTCGAAAAAAATTATGGAGACTGGAGTCACCTCTTCCTTTGACAAAAGCCATTCCTCTAGGCTTGGGATGAGGGGCAGGTTGTCTCACTCTATAGACTGCAGGAAACTCAATCCAGCACAACACTAGCAAGAAATTGATGTGAAAACATAAATACTTTTAGAAGGTAAATAGGCTACTTTTCATCTAGATCATGCAGGAGAATGTGAAGGTAGACAGAAGTGCTCACTGTAACAGTGTGTGGGGTTGACATAAGTAGCACAAACAACATGTCCTAACTCCCACCCCAGGCAGATCTCCTACCTCTTCTTACCCTAATCACATCTATCTGTGACTGTGTGTTGAACTCTACTAGTCTGCAGCTCCTCTGGCAGATCCTGACAGAAGCAGACCCTCCACACAAGGCAAGGCCTCCCATTTTAGCACCAAGTTTCATTGCTGATAAGCAGAGGACATGTCCAGGAATATACCATCTCTTGGAAAGCTAGCTGGAGTGCAGAGTGCTCACCAAGATCCATTCAATGCTTAGCAATTTCTCTTCATTCACTTATCCCCATGGGAAAATTACTGGCAAAGAACAAATTGTTAATAGACAGTTAAGAGTAGTTCCAGGGCCAAATTTCAAAATCTTTGAAGCCAGAATGATTTGTGAGACTCTATATTTAGCCTTTCCTCTTCAACAAAGTGTACATTTCTTGCTGATTTCTTGTGCAAATCGTCAGTAAAATGGAAACAGAGAACTATGCTCATAATAAATTGTTTGTGTGTTGAAATTCTGGGTTACCCATGTCATTGTCTTCTAAAGATGCTGAAGCCTTAGCCTTGAATTTCCAGTGTCACTAGTCAACTAAGGAATAAAAAAAAAAAGATACTGTATTAATAGGTAGCTCTAGACTAATAATAATATTAATAATAATAATCTAATTGACAGTAAGGCCAACATAGGTTTCATGCCAACCCTTCAGCTAATCTGACCTCTGCTCAGAGGGGCTCTGGAGAAAAAAAAAACAGTAGCATGATAGGCAGCCTGACCCAGGAACTAAGCACTCAGTCCTGGGCAGCTGGACACAAACACCCTCTCACCAAGCCTTAAGCAGCTTGGATTCCATAGAGGCTACTGTAAGGTGATGGCCTCCAGCTTTGGATATCCAGTCTGAGCTGCTGCTCTGCACTCAGCCCAGATTACTTCCAGGTGGGGAAGTCTAGGCCTTGCTTCTCAAACCAAAAATGATCAGGCATTTGCAAAAGTCTCTGCTACTAGCTATTATATTTTCTTCCTCAGACAGTACTCTGACACCAACTTTGCAAGGCTGCAGCAATGAGGTCTGAGGAAGAGCTTGTCTGGCTGCTTCTCCTGCCCTCTCTCTGCAGCCCATCAGGAAGCAGACAAGGGGAGAGGCTGTGTGCTCGGTGTCCCGCTAAAGCCAGCCCAAATGATGGCTCTGAGGTGTCAATTATAATGACTAGAGTGGAATGAGACTGGGAAAGGGGACAACTGGAATATGTAAAAGGAACAGAAAGAGGAGGTGTTTGGGGAAAAAGAGCCAAGCAGTGACAGTGAACCAAGGACAGTGACTGAGATAACACAAGAAGACGGATGGGAAAGAGAAGAAAGGATTAGTTTTTTCAAACAAGGGAAAGCACTGAAAAAGGGAAAGAGACAGAACTTAAATATTACAGTGATATAAGATCTACACAATCACTTCATTAAATGGGTCAGTGAGAAAACAACATGGAAGTTGATAGATGGTATACAAACAGAGAGAGAAAAAAGGCAAATTAGCAAAGGGAAGGTGGGAAAGCAAACAAGACAGTACATGTGGCTTCAGTGTTACTGAGCTGACTGATGTTCCTATTTATTATTACTTTCTTGGCCATCACCCTGTATCTAACTTCTCTTTGCCTCTACATCTTTGGTTCATCAGCACGGGATTCAAAAGGGGCAGCATGATTATTTTGACCACCTCTTTCTGTATTATCATATATTACTGTAGATCTTATAGTGAGTCAGCTATAAAAAAAGACCATAACTGAACCCCACCAAAGCATGTGGGAGCATTTCAGCAAGTAAGAAGAAAACCCCCTCACACAAACAGTCAGTCCCACTGAAGCCCTTCCTGCTGCTCACAGTGCTTGGGCACTGCTGGGTGATCTAGAGCACCAAACAGTGGTTAGGTGGAGCCCTTGAAGAGAACGGCATGAGGGTGAAAGTGCTTAAAATCAGTTCATAGGGCAACTCCAAGATGCTCTGATAATCTCTGGTGTCCCAGGGAGTCCCAGTGCAGGGCAAGGTGGGACAGACCCTGTGCTGGCATAGGGAGCATGCACTTCCAGCATCTCTCCCCCAGTTCAGCACAGAGAAAGTGAGGAAATTAGCCAAACTCAGAGTGAAAGAGAGCATGACACCTGTACAAAGAGGGACAAGCAAACAAACAGAGCTGCAGGGAGAGAATATGAGAGAATTTCAGGAGGAAGTATTTAAAAAACAGAAACATGACTACAAAAAAAAGGAGAGTAAGGCTGAATTAGAGAGAGTTGGAAACACAGGGTGCGTTTGGAGGAAAGAGCATAGGTGGAAAAAGGAGGGGACAAAGTCTGAGGCACCCAGCGAGTTCAGAACAATCTCCATTCTCTACAGCGCTTTCTGTTTAAAAAAATAGAAAAGGAATGATGGAGAAGGGGAGAGAGTCAGACAAGTTTAATGATGTGTGTTCAAAGCTCAGATTGGAAAAATGACAGAGAAAAGCAGCCTGTTTCGGCTCTAATAAATTGTTCTTTGCTGTAAGAGACGCCTGTCGCAGCATTAATACAGGGCCCTAATACACGGGTCAGGGTTAAGTAATTTTCTCCGGCAACTTAAGCGAATAATGAAGCTGGCAGCGGCTAGTGGCGCAGTGGGAGAGATGGCCCAGGCCGCCAGCACTTTGTCTTCATTTATTATGCCAGCTCTCATGATTTGGGTACTGGCTGCAGCGACGGGAAGCCTCCGTCGAGGAGATATCGCTTCATTTCGGCAAGGTAATGAAAGCTGGGATGGGGGGAGGATAAACCAATTTGCTGGCTGACACGGGAAGGAGTGATTTGCAGACCTGAGTAAGGGAGGGGGGTGACCAAGCGAGAGGAAGCACAAGGCTAAACCAAGGGGGATGCTCAAGTCCCTTCCCTGAGATAACGGCACTGTGTTTGTGGGGAGGGCAATGGAGCAGGCCCAAACAGGAGGGGATGGTGGGGCTTGCATGCAGCACGTGTCAGAACCTAAGGGTGCGGGACATAGGGAAGAACCACCAGAAAGAACAGTGTGGGCAGGAGAGGCTGGCAGAGGAGAACACAGCAGGAGCTGGTTCAAGGGCTGGTGGAAGTGGTTGGTGGAGTAAAGTTGAAGAACATATAATGGTGGGATGACAGAAGACAAGCAGAGAGCAGACATGTTGGGAAGGGCGCACACAAGCAGCAGGGTGAAAAGGAGAGCAAGGGATGTTGTTCTGGCACTGTGGGGAAGGGTGACCCTCACAAGCAAGTTGTCTAAGGCACTACAGTTCTGGACCTCACTGAAGTTCATTCCCACTGAGCCCATCACTCTTCTCATGAGGGAAAAAACTCCAGATAAAGCACAGGGCAACCCTGCAGCCACATCTGTCCCAGGAGAAGAAAGAAGTTCTGTCTTCTGCACTCCATCCCTGCCACATGGGCATAGGCAATCCATCTCCAAGTCTATTTCTTCAAAGAAGATTAGCAATGACCAATTTTATGGCTTAATTCTGACCAGCCTGGGCATACTATTTGAATGCTCACAGTCCCCTCTGATTACCCCTACAATGCCATCCTCTCTTCTCAACCCAAGTGGATATACGCCTAGTGGCTAGTATGCTACCTTTATGCCTGCTTTAAAATACTCTGAGCACATCCCTACCTCCTTCAACATTCATGGTCCCCACTCCCGAAACAATGAAGGGAATGGAGGCAACAAAACCCTGGCAGAGTTGAGTCTGGGACTCTTACACTTTCCCTTCCTCCCCCTCCTCTCAATGCGGGTTAAGGATTTCCAATAAGGACCAAATGTTGGAGGCTTAACACTGCAGTCTCTGGAGAAGCAGGCCAATTTCACACTAATCTTCCCCATGAAGGGAGAGAGCATGGGAAGCAAGAATTACATCAAAGAGAAGTTAATGCTGAGAAGCACACAACAAAAAGGAGCTGCTTTCAGTTTCAAATGAATACACACAGCTGGATTAAGAGATCAGGCAGCTCAAAGCCTGTATCACAAGCTTTGGTACCCAGGATTTAGCCAGCAGGGAAGAGTTCTGATCTGGGGGCTCTTTTGAAAGGAGAGGAGGGTCTGTACAGAGCACTGCAGGTATTTGAGAAGAACTGGGTAGAAGACAGGGAGGCTGATCTCTTGGTCTGGCTTCCACTGACCTCTTCTATTAAATATCATGACAGATTCAGATAACGAGATGGGTTTGCACAGCCTACATAGCTCCTGAAGCCTTTTGGTTAGTGAGCAGTTAGCCTGTCGTTTCCCCCTGCACTGCACAGCCCTCACTCATGCTTGGGTCTGGGGCATTGCAGTTGTGTGAGGAATAGCCCTCCTGGTCCTGAAAAGCAGGCAGTCCTTTCCCTCATGGCAGGAGGTGCATTCAGCCTCAGAAGCTACTAGCAAAGGCAGCTGAGCTCCCTGTAATATAAAGCGCACCCTCTGGAGGGAAAGAGAGCAGGGGGTGATTGCAGTAACATGTCTGTTGTCCCATTTTAAGTGGTGCTGAAGTGAGTCCCAGTGCACTCCCCCCGCAGGGACCCTGACAGGTGTAAATCCCACGATGAATGAAGGCACCAAGCCCTATAAAGCTGGGGCCCCTCCGCGTGTCTCCGCTCTGATTGACTTGTCGGCTCTCTAAGGCTGACTCTATCAGCTCGTCGCTGCCTCCAATTCCAGGTGTGATTTAGTTTGGAGATGAGAGGTGACAGTTAACATTGGTACTCGTCAGTGTAGATCAGACACAGTCACGCTGTCTTCTCCTGACTCACTCCCCTCCCCCATGCTCCCCATCCCTCTGGTATCTCTGACTCCCATCTGTTGCTCTTGTTCTCCCTGCCCATCCTCATCCAGTCCCTCTGTTTACCACCAAATCCTCCTGCTTCCCATCACCACTGCCAGAGCTTATCAGTAAATTCTTCCCTTTCTCTTCTATTTTCTGTCCCAGATTAACAAGCTCCTAATGCTTTCTTCAAGGAAGCTTCTCTCATGCAGAGACTGCGAACAGCTGTTTTGGCTTGTCCTTTCCAATCCCCTGCAAAATTAAGCAAGCAGTATCTAGCAAATACTCTATTTGCCAAATTTAGCCTGTTTCTCCATTGGTGGGTTGTTTGTTCAAGTTGAATTCTCTAAAGTGTATTTGCTGTTTGGAATTCACCAAACATTTTTGAGGAATAAATCTGCACTTGAAGACAGAAGAAAAGAGGAATTTTGCACTTCATGTGGAAGATTATAACTGAATTGTTTGGCGTCGAAGGGCTCTTTGCAGCCCATATGCTGTAATATCCTAGAACAGCTCTACAATCAAGGTTTGTGACACAAATGCTCAGATTTCACACCTGGAACTCATCCTTGATTTAAAATTTCCAGTTCATTGACCATTTTCTGCCAATACCCACTAATTATAACCCTTATGAAAAAGGAATACAAGGGAAAAGAATCCCACTTTTTGTTAGAGATAATAGTTGCAAAAAATCTTGGATGTATTCTCACGGCTCTCTTTAATCCAAGTAACTTACTACTCTGCATCACTCTTGGTCTTCCCAATCACATTCAGTTTTAGTCCCTAGTACTTCAAGTGACAAGATTTTAAAGCCACACTTAAAAAAGGCAACAGTTCCAGCATCACCAAATAGGATGTAACTCAGTGGACAATGTGTTTGTTAGGTTCATCCTTTTCAGTTCCCATCCTTCTAATTTTCAATAACTTTTGTGGCTGATTCCCAGTGAGGCATGGGACACATCACATAAGTGTTGCATTTAGAAGTGATAACTGAGATGGGCTAGAGCTCCCTCAGCATACTGTCCAGTATAACTGAGCCTGAATAATCGACTGAACAATCACAGGTCTGGAGAGGAATCAGGTGTGTAGTAGCACTATAGAAATGGATGTAGGGAGAAACAGTCAGTTACAAGACAAATCCCCATGCCAAGCTGTTGTGAAAAGGCAAACGGCATACTGGGCTGTACAAACAAGAGAACAGCCTGTAAGGCACAAGAACTAATCCTTGCATTCTCCTTAGTATTAATAAGACCTGAGATGGACTTCTTGGCCCTTTGTTGTTCCTCTCTGGACACTGAAGTTCGAGAAAAAAAAGTGGATGAGCCAGAAAGACCTAGGGAAGTTAAGCAAGAATGACTGGAGATCTAAAAAAACCTGGCTGCAGGGAAAAGGCTGTAACTGAGTTAGTTTAGACTACAGCGGGAAAAAAAAAAAAAAAAAAAAAAGAAGACGACTGAAGAGGACATGATAACAATGTTCAAATACAGGCTGCTTTGAAGAGTCAAGGTCTTTGGAGAGGAGGAGAAATTGTAACCTTAAGCTGGATCAAGAGAAATTTAGAAAGCTTGGACAGCTTTTTAGCTCTATGTGTAGTAAAGTCTTGAAGTAATCTGATTATACAGGTTGTGGTAGCACCATGATTTTTCTTAAGGACTGAGTTAGGCAATCATTTGAAAGGAATCACATAGGTATCTTTGGGCTGGATTAGATGAATTTTCAGCTTTACTTCCTGCTGTATTTTCTCTGAATCTGCAAATACATTGATGACATTCTGCTAACATGACAGGAACTACCCATAACACCTAGTCCCTTCCAGAAATTAAGAGCTAGCTGAAAATCTGCAGTGGGGCCACACTAGCTTGTGAATGACAGTATGAGACATTAGCTAAGTTCTGTCTATGCTTCCCAGCATGGCTATGACAAAATGAAGAGAGGAGAAGAGCCATTATACACATACCATGACACTGCTGAGAATTTAAAGGAGTGTGTCCTTTTCTCTCTTCATTAAAGGCCAGGATGCATAATTTAGAGGCTGAAGATTGTCTGCTGCAGATATTGTTGAATTTTGCTATTCCTTTTAAGTTTATGTATTTTAATAATAAACTAACTTCTGAGCTCTTGAGCTTCAGTGAGGTGTGACAGTAGTTGTGTCCAGGGCTGGTAAGAAAGACAATGTTTAGAATACACTTGTCCTTTAATTCAGAATGCATGAATAATATTCGCTCTAGTTTATTCAGTGATATTTTTCCTTTAACCACAAATTATTTCTCTGGCTGCCCTTAGAGCCATACCAGTGTGGAAATAGTAATGATATGGGAAGCTACTGAGGTTGGCTGGTTCCTTCTTGTTTAGTCTGTTTTGGGTTGGCTTCATTTTGTTTATTTCAGGTAGCTTTTGTTCTCTGACAGCTATATGCAATCATTCATTCTCAGTAAAACCAGGAGGGACCATGAGCAAGGTATATCCCTGGCCTACGCATCACCAAGAAGCTCCATCTCTTCCTCTGACTTACATATTTACTCCTTGAACCTGAAGTGCTGCTGTTCCCTGCACTGTCAAAAGCTCAAAGTAGCACTAGGTACAGCTGTCCACATCATCCTCCATCCACAAAAGTTCAGGGGAAGACCTTGAAGACCTTAGTGGTGGGACACATCTGTCTTTTTCATTAACTTGCCCTGTGACACATGACAGCCACTGTTAGAGGCTGGATATTGAACTAGATGAACCACTTGTCTTTTCTAGAGGGGTATTCCTGCATCACTCAATTCTGAGGGCACAATAGCACAGGACTGCATGTTCTTCACCACCTTCCCACACATCCAAGGTCCATGCTATGTGTGTCTCACCGAAAACACAGGGACTGGAAATGCTCCCATGTATACTCATGGAAACTGGAGGTTGGGCACTCTTAGTCCTAGCCTAGGGAACAGCTTCAAGAAGTGGTTCCCAGTTACAAGAGCAGTAAGCTGAAAATTCAAGTTTAAGCAACGAAGCCTTAGGAAGGCACAAACAGAATCCATGGGAAAACTCTAATACCCTGGAATTAGGTAAGTCAGAGCAGACACAGAAACAGTGAACTCTCAAATGTTTTCATGGAGCTCCTCAGCTCTTGCCCCAAGGCTCAGCAGCACTGGAGCCTGACCAGATTCATGACTACACTCACTGCTAAGATATTTCTCAACACCATCTTAGCCTCTCCAGCCCCTATCTGCCAGCCAGGATTCTTCATCTTCCCATTGTCAGAATCTAAATTATTTCTCTCATTTATATGGCTATATGACAGCTGTCCTCCTGTTCCATCCAAAATCCTCTTCTCCAGGATACAGATATTTACCTCTCAATCTGTCTTCATTTACTTTTTCCTCATTCTTTGCTCTACTGAACGTCCCACCTCCACCTTCAGCCAGAAAGGGGAAACTCAAAGATACACCATGCAAGCTGTATCTGGCAGAATATTTACCCAGGCAGCCTCATCTTGTCACAGAAAACTCCAGAGAGGGGAACTGCAGAGGGAAATAGGCAATGCCAGCACAGAGCACAGGGTGACTAAGCCTGCCAGCTTCTCAAATTGCCAACTTCTCTGTCAAATCACCGCCAGCAGAGCACACATACCTATCTCATTTTTTAATATCTGAAGGCACTCTTGACAGTGTTGTGTCGTCAGTGTTGGGATGCAGCAGCAGAGTGAACTTGTAACACTATAAAGTGGCTAAAAGCCTCTCCAGAGGGCTGCTTCCTCATCCCAGCACAGATCCCTGCATCTTTCCAAATGCCCCTTCTTGCTTTCTGAAGGCTAGAAGTTTAGTTTGGACACCAGACTGGGCTTTACACTTACTGGTTTCTCTCAAAATCAGAAAGCCCTCGCCTCCCATAACCTCACTGCCCGCTCTTGCCTTGTGTCCATCCACTCCCCTTCCCTGCTTCAGCACCTCCCTCCACACCTCCAGCCCGGGTGACGATCCATGAAAGCCCCCAGCAGTATGTCACGGGAGTGATAATTGCATCCCCCACTCGCATCATGCCGCCTGCTGCTGACCTCTCACCCCTCCTCTCTTTTAATCACCCCCTGGCATCAGTCACCCTGACAGGGCAGCGGCACAGGCCACGTGACCTGTCAGCCCAGGGACATGACTTATAGGGCCAGGCTGGTGGACAAAGGGAAGGGAGATAGGCAGCATAAATCTCCAGGGCGAATAAAAGAGAGTGATGGGGCACTCTGCCGGGGCCTGCGTTAGCAGATTCTTGGCCTCTTGTTATTCAGCCCAGAGTTATGGTGATGAGGAAGTGGCCGAGAGTGACACGCGCTGGTCCCAATCAACCTTGTGAAACCTGCAGGGACCTAGAGGAGCCTTAATGTCACGCATGGCTGGAGAGCCTCAACGAGGTGGGCTAGGGCCAGGGGAGCAGCCAGAGCAGTCCCCAGCCACCAGAGGCATCAGAGCAAAGCACTAAGTCACACAAAACAAGGACAGGGGACCCCAGTGTTGTACTTCTCCATCTCGAGTGAACATGGCTGCGGCAGGATTTGCACATCAGAGTACCCACCGCTGGTTCAAGACACAGGTTTCTCCCCTGGTGGCACATTCCTCCAAGCTCTCCACTAGTCCTCTGCTCATTCACAGACTCCCCTGCCATACATTTCCTTCCTACCTGCTCCCTTGCACTCACATGTTGCTTAGTACGATGAAATCACTGGTACATTAGTCAGGTGATGCCATTATAAAGATACAGAACACCTGGGGTTTCCACCAAGAAGCAGTCCCCCATCACTCCTCTACTACAACAGAATTGCTCTTCTTGGGACTGCAGAGACCTTTTATTTCTGTACAGGGCAAAAGAAGGAGTGTGGTCCACTAATACCTGCTATGGTGGGTGCTGCAGTGGGCAAAGGGCACCAAAAGGACCCATCTGGGTCATGAACTCCATCCTATGACAGTCACCACCCAGAGTCCCCAGAGGTCATCTTGTCCCCCTGAGCTGTATATTTCTCAGGAGGGAAAGTGGCAAGGTAGAGCTCATGTCCTCAGTAGTGCCATAACTCCTCTAGTACTGCACCCTCAGACAAGTCTAGAAGCTTTAACCTAGAAGGTGTAGGAAGGAGAAGGAAGCTCAGAGGCAAGGACTGGGGGCAGTTTTGAATATACTGGAGGAGAAATTAGGGAGAGGGGAAAGGAGGAAGACTGAAATTTTGAGCAAATTTTCTTTCATTTGTCTAAAAAACTGCAGGCGATATCTGAAATTGCAGATATCCAGCTGAAAGCTGAAAACATCACTTTCCCTAGTGCTTCAAGGAGCAAAGTAGTAAAGCCCATTTCCATCTTTGGGTGCTGTTGTTTCTGACTGAACACATGAAAGGTGAAGCCCAGTAACGAGGGGGAATTTGGCTCCATAAACACCTTTATCTAGGAACCACCGTGTCTTAGGTGCTCAGAAATGTGAAAGCACTGTGGGCAGAGCAGGAAGGCACTGTGCACAGTTCTACTGGTGCTTTGTTCCTGTCCTGTGTTGGCAGTGTGTCCTCTAGACTTCAGGTCTCATCTGCATAGCAAAAATACCAGCAAGGCCAGCTACTGATGTTGGCTGTAAGGATCACCTTTGACCATCTCCTCTTGCACTACCCTGAGACCTACAAACTCACAGAACTTGCAACGCTGCAGAAGATATCCCCTCATTTTTAAGAAATGCCAGTTTCTAAAGTGAGAGGCATGTCCAGGCAGTGGTGGGTGAATGTCTGCCTGTGCCACGCACTGGGCCCATGGCCTGTTCTTGTACACCAAGAGACCCCAGTCATGTCCCAGGTGAGGTGCCCCAGGTAGGACTGTACAACCCATACAGCTCAGTGCTGCTGTTACAGCTAAACAAGGGGGAGAAAAGAGATGCTGAGACCAGCTCTTGGACCAAGCACAGGGCTCAGCGCAGCCACAGCAGCATCCCACGTGTACCTGATACTTTCTCCTCCAGCAAGTGCCCTCCTCTTTTTTCGCCATTTCCACCTGCAGCCCCCCAGCCCCTGCACAGCACAAGGCAGAGAAGGCTGCCTTCCACATAGAAGAGACTTCAGCTAGACCAGGACCCAGAGGTAAAGCTGTTCAGCCTTGGAGAAGAGAGCGAGCAGGGACCACATGTCCCTCTCCGTCCTTCCCAAAGGCCTCCTCTCCACAGGTGGCTTCTCTCTGGGCTGAGGAGGAAGCCCCACAGCCCCCTGCCTCCTCACCTGCCTCCCAGACAGGAGCACACAGCTCCCTACCTCCTCCTCCCATCTGCCTTTTAACGATGATGGAAGCTGCTGTCAGCATGCAGCGACAGTAATAAACACTCTTCTTAATAACACAGGGTGTCCCTCTTATTAAAATGAATAGACTTCGGTGGTGAAGCCAGGCTGCCTGCCTTGCAGCCCGGTGGGGAGAGCAACCCTCAAGCAGAGCAGTTTATCTGCTGTAATTACTACAGCATCTTCAGCTCCAGGACATTCCTGGTTATGGCACTGTACTGTACCCCCAGGCAGAGACACAGGTACATGGACAGACCAAGGCACCTACCAATTTTACATGAGCAGACAGAAATGCAGGCAGATAAAATACTTGTGTGCCTGCAAACTTCTACAATAATCTCTGAGATGTGCAGACATGTAAAGGTAGGGTTAAATGTATCCACAGCCAGGCTTTTAGGAATCCTAAACCCCATGGAAACAAGTAGCAACAGCTGGTGTTACTCTTTCTGCTTCTGTTGTGCGTAACAGGTATATTAACACACGTGTGCATAAACCACACTGCACTGAAAGCAGGTGGAGGAAGGCAAATGCTTGGTCTGTGGGTGAGAATCCCCTCCTCCACCAGCTCATAATGTATCTGTTCCTTTTTTCCTGTTCCCTGGTCAATGAGTGTCACAGGATAAATGTATTTCAGGTTTTGCATACCAGTGCAACACATTGAAAATAGCTGATGTGGCATCCCTTGTGTCCCCCCTTTCTGGGTTTTGGATCTCAGTTAATGTATGTATTGGGTTTTGTGCCATGGAGAAGCTGTCCGTTTCCCAAGCACCTAATTCAGATAATCTCTGTATCCCAAGTACGGTCTTTCACCCTGCATTGCTGTTGCCAAACACCAAGCGTGGGATTTCTGAGACAGGGAAGGAAACAATCTGACATGATGCTTGCCAGTGGTTCTTTTGGAGGTATGTTTAGACTGGCAATGATGCAGTAGCCTCTATTCACATTTCTTGCCCTGCAAAACCAATGTCCCCCTGTTCTGCCAATTTAGTTTATTTTCTCAGCATTTAATAAGCTGGCTGGTTCTGCAAATGTGCCCAGCGTTGACCTAAGGCTACACATATGTGGAAGAAAAGCTGCACTGGGAAGCACTTTCTTCCTTTGGAGTTCCCTCAAACAGAGATTATACAAGGAAAAAAAAAAAATAACAGAAAGACAAATGACAGTAGCACATCCCAACATCCACTCTGCTGCTGTCTCAGAGCAGTTCTCTGGGCTGCAGAGACCCAGCAAGATCAAATCTGGTCCACTGCACCCCACTGTTCCAGGAGCAAGCACAGAGGAGCACTCCTCAGCTATTGCATTATTTCTCCACACCTTCAGGTTTTAAAACCACTGTCATCATCGGACCCCAAACAGTTCACACCCTCGCAGGACTCCAGCTTTCAGGAACACCTAACTCCATCTCATCTTGCAGTGCTCTTCACAGAAGAGCCCACAGCAGGCAGCAAAGCCAGCGGCAGGCAATTTAGCAAATTTAGCAGTGGGGTAGAAGAAAAAAAATAATTCTTGTGTAGCCAGGAGAAGCAGTTGGCAGGACCTCACCATGAATGACCAGAATGAGGTACAACCGCCATTATTATCTGTGAGAGACTGGCATCTGTAAGCTCTTCTTAGAAAATAGTCCTGGTGTGGGATATTACAACCTCACTGGTTTTGCTGGTTGTTTAGTACAGCAAGAGAGACAAGTACAGCAGAGCAGATAGAAAAAAATGAAATAACAGACAAATGAACCAGCCTTTTTAGCCAGTGACTTCCTGGGGTCAGAAGTCAGATGCATCACAAGAAAGCTGCAGACATGCTGTTTATTCACATTTCCCAAGTCATTCATATGCCATGTCCTGAACTGCCCGTCTTTCTGCTCAGTGGAAGATTAGCAAGGATATATCAGGGGAGAGCAGTTGATGAATGCAAAACCAGAGAAGGATCTACTCTAAAAGACTTCCAAAAGGTCAGCAGTGTCCCAGACCAAGTACCTCTGGCTATGTACAAACTGACTACACGACCTCTTGTCAATGGTACTTCCACCTTCCCAGGCCCTGGCAGGGATGCTTCAAAAACCACTTCCAATCACCAGGACTAGATTTCCAGATCCACATGGCACACCTTACTGAATCACTGTCACCAAGGGCTGCAGGTCAGGTTGGCAGCTGCTGGTGAGGCTGCTCAGCCTAGGATTTCAGAGCTGCACGCCTGTGTTGGTGGAGAGGGCTACAGCAGCAGAAAATAGCTCAGAGGAGACTGGGAGAGCATCGTCAGAGCTCTGAGGAGCAGCCTGGCTTTTCAGTCTCTCTCTTCCTATCAGTGCCTTACTTAATAATCACAAACATGTCACCCACTTCTCACCTTATAAAAATAAATATACATCAGAATAGAAGAAAATAATGGCCAATCCTGCATAAGAAGCTGAGCACAGGAGCCAGGCAGAGCTAGGAAAAGTTGAAGAACACTCTTTGCTACAGCTACTAATGCTATTACACAAGGGATGGCAAGCTCAACATGGCAGCCAGGATGAGGTGGAAGCCATGCAGAGTCCACTTGCCCACTCCCAAGGCTGTTCCTGGCCGCTCCAGTGCCTGCAAGGCCAGACCAGCTACAGGAGCTGGGTAGTTCCATTCCTGGACAAAACCACCCTGCAGGACCACTCCTGAGGCCAGAGGCTGCTGGATGGGTCCTGACAGCGATACATTGCATGCACAGTGGTGATGGCTGCTGCGTACTACCATATTGGGAAAAGAAAGCACAGTACAGAAACAAACTTGCCTCGTCCTGTTGAAAAAGCAGGTGAAGCTTCATCTACCATGCCACTGGGCCCAGGCCTTCACATCAAAGGAAAGTGCTTGTGCCTGGAGTCACCAGGCTATGGCTCATTGCCTGTCACTGGAAAACATAAGAGGAAAAGATGCCACAATATCCTGGGAAAAGCCTTTCTCATAAATGTGGATACTCCAACTCCTGAGCTGGTCTTGTGCTCCAGGTAGCCTGCAGAGAAAGATTTTGCTTGAGAATCATTGCTCCAGTGAAGTGAGACACATGGGAGAACAGACAACCAATCCTCCAAAAATCTTAGCACCAGTAACACCATTCCTCTCCTTCCACTGCTGTCAGCTCCAAAGCAGCATCAATGTTTTGCTGCTGGTGCTCTTTGCTGGGATGCTGGAGGACTTTGCACCACCCATCAAGCACACAGGAGTTGCAGAGGCATGGGCACAGAGCGGCAAGCTGGGGCCCACAGCCAACAGCCTGGCCAGAGGACAAGGAGTCAGGAGAGGACCAGCTCCTAAAAAGCTCAGGCCATGGTTTTGGCAAGACACTTTCTGAGAAGGTTCCTGTGCAGGCTGAGGGCAAAGGGCCATCAATGCCACGCAGCCACAGAGCCCTGCAGTGCTGAACAGGGTGCTGGGAGGAGATGGGAGCTTGGGAGGGCCAAGCAGCAGAAAGCAGGTCCCACACAGACACTCTCGAGCAGTTGACATCCAAAGAAACTAAGTCAGCGCAACTCAGCCCTATGACTTTGCTGGGCTTGCGTGCTCTATGAGGCTGTGACATGTCAAGAAGTAGATGAAGAAATTATTCTGAGCAAGTGTATTTTTCTCCCATTGCCCTGCAGACAAGCACATACAGATGAAGAGAGACCTCTAGTGATGCTGGAGGGACTTTACCTGTCCTACTCCTCCGAGCATCCCTCACAGTCAGAAGCAAATGTCTCGATTGCTCTGACTGCTGCAGTAATGGCCTTCCTCCTGAGCGGGAGAAAAACAAGGGCTGCTCACAAGAATATCTCGCTCATCCGCAGAGAAGGTGGAAGGGTGTACTCTGAAAAGGGGAGTGACTATAACACACCGAGGGGGCTCAGAAAAACTAATGAGGATAAGCTAAATGGGCTCAGATCTTGCTACACCCTGTCTCGCCAGTTGCAGCTGCCCAAGCTCCAGCATGGTCCTGGGCTCAGGCATACAATTCAGCAGGCATGTGGAGAGTGGGTAATTGCCAGTGCTGGGAGATGATTTGCAGTTCAGCTGCAATTTGGAACATGTGCCTCAAGTTTGCATTCAGGCAGAGAAGGAGCTTGGCTGAGAAGGCACTGAGAAGGAGTTTGCATTCAGGCAGAGAAGGAGCTGCCGGCTCAGTGGGGCAGGAGGCAGAAGTGAGGAACAGCAGGTCCCTGGCTGAGCACAGCCATGCCAGGAGATGCCATATCCCCCTTGCACACCCTGACAATTGCCGCATCTTGCGCACTCAGCTGTGGGACAGAGGAGCATTTTTGGCTCTGCTGAATTGAGCCTTAAAGCCCCAGTGTGTAGGTGCGGACAGCATGGATGATGGATTGTGCGTAAGGGCTTGCTCATGCCCAGCATCCCCAGCACAGAGAGAAGGCAACAACACCACCATTCACCTTCTCAACTCTCCACACCAAGGGCTGGACACAGAGCCAAGGAAAGCCTACAAGTCTAGTCAGACACAAAACTACTACATTAAACTTTTCTATTATGAAAAGGGTTTGAGGGGACACATAAGTGGCACATGCTGGGGCAGATTCAGCTATGGCAGAGGTACAGCAATTGTGCTCTGCAGTGTCAAAAAGCAGACAAATATACCTGTCCTGTTGCTCTCAAACCCAAAGTAAGAAAAGAACATAGGGGCTCCTGCCAGCCAGAAGAGAAAGCCTTTCTCACCTGCTCCTGCCACTTCCTCTGCAGCTCTGAGCTGCGATTACTCAATTAGCAGCTCCTGTAGTACCTTCCTTCCACTCAGCTGTCCGTCCTGTTGCCCAGCCAGTGCATAAATCAAACAGGAGCAGCTCTTTCCCTGGGCTTTCTTTTTCTTATGCTAGGCCAAGCCTTGGTGACCTCCTGTTGGGAGAGTGGACAGTCATATTTTGCTGGAATGTTTTATTTTCTGTACTGCATGAAAAGTAATTGTGGAGGGGAGGGAGAGCACAAGCACAGGAAAGCATGTGCACTGCCAGCCAGGCCAATGTCCTTGTCCCACAAGGTTATGGATCCATTTTAGCTCAAATAATAATAATAAAAAAAGCCTCACAGAAGCAAGGGATTCATAAAACAAAACATGAGCTGGGCGTTTGGCAGCAGCTGCCCATGGAGCAGGAAGCACAAGTTCAAGTCTGGAGGAAGACAAACTCCATATCCTGCCAGCAGCTTGAGATTTCAGGCAGCTGGCAGCATTTGTGATGGTGTGTGCGCACACGTGTATGTAGAGACAGCTGGCACAAGCCTGCTTTCTCTTTCCCTGCATGCTGCACTGATGTTATTTCTGATACTTAGTCTGGCAGTCTAAGAGGTACTTAGACTGAGAAGCACATCTGATCCAGAGTGGAGCAAGGTGAGAACAGCCTGCATGGTGATCTCCCCTCTGCCCTGCTGTGTCCCAGCACACTTCCCAGCACAACAGAGACAAAGCTTTTCAACAACTGCATGGGACACTTAAGCTGAGTGTTTCTCTTCCCTGCTTAGAGGGCAAATGTTACAGAGCACAGAGTAACAAAACAGCTTGTGCCTGAGATAGAAGAACCTCCCCTGTGAGAATTCAGAAAACTTTGGGGATTTGCAAGTGTTCTGATGAAATCCCAACAGGCACGTGAATATTTCCAAGTGATAAATAAAGCCCTGGAGACCAAATTCAACACTTTCAAAAAAAGCCCAATGATGGTAGACTTTATTTTGCTTCATATGTAGTGAGCTCTACTAACAGGTATTATTTTGTTCTCATAACAGGCATGCACGACAATGTTTTCCTGACTGCAGAAGGGGACATCTCACTTGCTCATTTCTAGTACATCAGGACAGAGACATTGAGACCAAATGCAAAGGGAACTGGGATGAATTAGGGCTACCTGGTACTTTGGAGGAGTGAATTGTTTAATTAATTATGGGTTAGCAAAAAAACAAAACAAAAAAAACCCAAACAACAACAACAAAAACGCAAAAAAACCCACACACACACAGAAAAACACACCACAAAAAACAACCACCTGAATAGAAATTCAGCCAGTGTTGTTGACAGACAAGATCTACTTCTTCCTGATAGGTGTTCTTACATTAAAAAGCCCTACAGTTAACTACAGAAACTGAAGGCAGGATCCAAACAGTCAGGAGTTAAGGGGGCTTCCAAGTTCACTGCTCAGAGTGCAAAGGATCACCAAACAATGTCCACATCAGCCCGAACTGTAAGTGGCTTTTGCCCATCAATTCTCCAACCTCAGCATCTTTAGGCTAGAGATAACAAACTGGAAGAGGAAAAAGGAATGGCAATTGAGGACAAATGGTAAATGCTTTTCTAAAATAAAAGCAGCTATGCTTAGTCTACAGAAACCTGTGAGTAAAATTGTGAGAAAAGAAGACATCATTACCTGGACTTCCAAAGATAAAAAGTCATAATCTTGAAGATGCAGGGAGCTTCAGAGCTGGATGACAGCAGGCACACACAATGCTGGTGGAGGCAAGACAGCATACATTCAGTTGCTTGTCCTCCTCAGGCCAACTGCAGTTCATAGTTTGTGTCACAGAGCAGTAAGGACATGCTGATCCTAAAGGAGGGTGAGCTGGGAGCCAAGGGTGAGCCCAGCCCAGGCTGTGCCCTCACTGACCAGGGCACAGTCCTGCAGCACCTGAGCACGGCCAGCAGAGTTGGGTGCTGGAAACAGGGTCCATCCACAGCTCTGGATGAGGTAAAGTGAGGAATCAGGTCCATCCAGAGAGTCTAGTCAGGAGCAGCAGGAGATGGGGGCTGCAGGATAAGTCTGAAGTCCATCCATGAGACAAGGACAGAGACAGAGAGAGGCATACCTACAACACAGCTCAGAAAAAGAATGGATGGCCCAGGCTGAGCTTAAATGGAGCCCCTGGGGAGAGGGTGTGGGTAGGGACCCCAGGTGAGACCACTCAGAGTATTTAAGGCCTATTGGTACCATCCAGACCCTGACAGTTTTACCTAACATACAGACCCCTTTCACATGTGGTAGGATCATCCGCACAGGGAGTTCATGAGGAATTGCCCTTTGGTGTTAGCTCGCCCTTAGTGACAGCCTTCCTTATATGCTCCTGTAACATCTGTTTGCCTGCACTCATGACATGGAACATGTGTTTGCATCCCTCAGGAAAGGATTTAGCACTAGCCAGGCAACAGCATTAGGAAAATAAAAATTAAAAAACAAACAAAGAAACAAAAACTCCACCAATTCTCTCAAACTGCATTAAAAATAACTCAAATGCATTTCCACTTCTCTTGAAGAATTAAAAAAAAAAGGTTGGGGGGCTGGGGCATGTAATGGGAATACCTCTTACAGTGATGCATAGATGCATAGCTGGTCTGTAGGAGTTGCTGATGGTGTGTGGAAGATGTAACCCCAGAAGAAGCTCAGACATTCACGCAGTTCAGGAGAACACTCACAGTTATAGCAGGCAGGACTTTAAAGACAATATGTAATTTGTGAACCATCTTGATCAAGGGCATATGGCAACCACTAAACAGCTTGAAAGGAGGAAAACAGTACTCTCAGGGTGGCTTAGCCTCTGATGGCCCTTTATGGCATTTTTTGGCCTATTTTTCCTAAAGTCTTCAATTGTGGCCACCCTGAGCACTGGGGAGGCACATCAGTTTTCTTTACCTGGGCAATTCACATGCTAAGGGAGCGCTTTTTTCCCCAGTGCTCCAGAAAGTGCTGCAGGATGAAACGATAAAGTGTATTTTCTGCCCTGAGGAGTGAGCTGTGCAGACAGGAGAGAACACGAAACCAGGCAGGCAGCCGGGAACAGTGATCAGCAGAGAGCGCAAAGGCAGCATAGGGGCTCATAAATACAATGTTTTGCTATTATTCCCGAATGGCAAAGACATGTCCTTGTAGGAGGAAAACTGTACAGATTACTTTATTATTTTCAGTCCAATGAAATGAGCACAAGTGGAGGGAGAAGGGGGAAAAACAGTAAGAAGGAACAGTGGTGAAGAAGGATTAGTACCACGAGGGTACGCTCTGCTTGGGGCTGCACAAACCCCAGTCCCAAACCTGCTGAGCTGGGTGATGCCATGGAAGCCCAGTGTGGCCAGGCAAAGTCGGGGTATGTCCTTGCAGCCACGGCCAGCCCTGCTGGCACATAGATGGAGGCCCAGCAGCAGGGCCCTGCGGCTCGCCGTGGGAGGCTGCGGGGAGCCCCCAACTCCCTGATGCTGCTTTGCAGCACTGGGACCCCACAGAACCCCACACCTCTCCCCACCCCTGCTCTGGTCCATGGTCCCCCTGCTCACTCCCTGGTGCCAAGAGCAATGAGAGCCCCTGTTTGCCCCATCCACCCACGGGCTCTGAAGGAAGCAGTGCGGTGACTGCTGTGCCCGTAGGCACATTGGTCACTTATTCCCCTACTGCATTTAGTGATTTATTTATTTGATGTAGAAGCCTTTGCTTGCTCCCCCCTACCCCTCATCTCCTTTCGCCATCTGTCCATTCATTTGGAAATCTGTTCCAGCTGACCTCGAGCTGACCAGCGCTTCCTTCTTCCCTCCGTCCTGCCATGGGCTCCTCCAGACGTCCCCAGCTCAGCTCAGGGGCTTTTAGCTGACTATGCAAATGTCGCCCAGCCAGCTGGTGTCTGCCTTCCAGAAACACATGTTCAAAAGCCCCCTGGACAGCCAGCAGGGAGGAGGGGACAAGTCCCTGCGCCCCGGCCCGGGGGCTGTGCAGAGAAAGTTACTTAGCCAGGAATTATTCAACAAACAGATGGGAGGAGGGAAGGAAGGCTGGGGAACAGAGAAAATAAGAGCGTGGTGCATCTGTGTGAGCGTATATAGGTGTGGGGTCCCACATAAGTGTGTGGGAAGTGTGAATGAAATCACTGTGTGAGGATGGGTGGTGGTGGAAGAGGAGTGTGAGAGAGACGTACAGATCAAAAGAGGATGTTGCTGATAGTTTTATGGCCTCCTAGTGACGCATTCTGCAGCATGCAAAAGGAGCTCTAATAGTACAGCATGAAGGAGACGTGGCTGTCAAAGGGCCAAACAGCAGGCCCATGGAAACAGCCCCTCAAGAGAGTTACTAAAGCAAGGCAAGGCCAAGAGGGCTCATTTAAATTCATCTTCAAGAGCTCTCTCTTCTTTCCATCACCTAATGCGTGACCATCCACCTAAGATCTCTGGTTGTTCATGAAGGAAAAATGTGGAGATGTTGAAACTGGAGCTGAGGATCTGGGGAAGGATTTGGGACTGAACCAAGGAGGGGAGAGAGCAGAGGAGCATTGCCACAGCACCCCCACCAGGCTGATAACCACTGTAGGACATATGTACCCAGCCAGAAAGCCACTCATAGGCAGCAGTCCAGCTTGGGTACCTTTGCAGGACACAGTCATTTACTGAAGTACTGGCAAGGAAGAGGATTAATGTGATGAGGCCTACTAGGTCTTTGCCGTGATCAAGGTGAGAGGGAGGCTTGGAGATAAAAGGACAAGGCATCCATAGTGCCTTTTATGGACCTCCTCACCAGCTCTGCTGCTGCACCCAAAGGCTAATGCATCCTCAGTTTCTCAGGTAGAAAAGAAAGGTTTGGTGTCTGCATGTAATTATACAGTGCTTATACTATCTCCACAAAGTAGAGAAACTCCTTTTCTTTACCTCTTTCAGATGGTCTCCCTTTGACTTCAGACATCTGGTTTTATACTTGAGGGTATTTGCTGATAACATTTGAGGAGGGGGATGCCAAGTCACATGTCACCTCTTTCTCTAGGCTAAAGAAAAATCAGAATATTGACTCTTAACATTTAAAAATATTCTTCCTTGTAATAGAAATTAAAACTGGGAGAAGCCAAGGTACCTCTCCCCAACCTAAATTTCTCCTGTCACAAGTGCAGCTCTGGCCCTCTGATAAGGACCCCTTGGGCTCCCTGGAAGAATGCAGGATGTCAGTTCCAGATGTAGCTGACAGATGATGCTCTTCCTGGCCATAGGCAAGAATGGTGAAATGGTGAGCTGCCAGGAGAAGCTTAAGGAAGAAATGCAGAGCATATGTGCAAGGGAAATGGGGATGTTACAGCATCAATACAGAGTATAGGGGAGCTGCTGGACATTGGAAATGTCTCCTTTGTATCCTGACCACAGGTGACAATGAAGCCTGTCCCTGAATCAAGCCTAAAGGTTGAGAAAAATGTACATTGTGTGAAAAAAACCCAGGCAGTACCACATGATTCTGTCCACTGAGATCAACAGGACATGAATCATGGTAACCATGGCTGTTTGTCACCCAAAACATACTTGAAGTCTTGGGTAAAGAGACCCACTGTTCAAGGACAGAATGGACTGGTCTGGCTCACATCCATGTTTGTCTCATCTGGATTTAGAGTGGCTCTCAGGACGACACGGAGCTTTAGAAAGACCAACTTGGAATATGCAAATGCATACCCCCTTTCCTTAGGTGTGTGTTTGATGTGGTTGGATACGGCATACAGAAGAAATGAAACTAATGGTGGGCAGGTCAGCAGACTCCATGAGCATAGAAAAAGATCTTTTTGTTTCACATATGCTGGATGCTGTGTCATAGGACTTGGTGATTCTGGAGACTATGGGAAAGGTACCTGACGGGCTTAGCTCCTTCAGGATCAGGGGCTTGGGCAAAGGGCAAGAAGGCAGCCCTCTATTGGCTGATGCAGTCTTTGTAGCATAGCCTTGTGAGTGCACGCTTTGGGCACTACAAGACCAGCTGAAGGTTTCTGGAAAATTTGAGGCTGAGATCTTCATCAACCAACCTGCTGTAGCCTCTCTGGGGCCTTTGACCCAACTTCCATGGCAAGCACAGCAGAAGCAGAGCATGACAGGCTGTCAGGAGCAGAAGATAAACACGCTGTACTGAGTTAGTCGAAGAGGTCATCCAGCCCACTGCCCTGCTTCCAACAGGCAGATTGGGAGCAGCACTGGAACACGGTGAGAACCATTGTGAGCTTCTATGTGAAAGAAAGAGAGGCTGCATTCCACCGCTTCCAAGGCCAAACAATCATCAGCTAAGTACAGCATGAAGCCAAAAAGGACAGAAGTTACCTGCACTCAGTGTGCACCCATTTTCCTCGCAGTCTCTGATACGATCATTGTGCCTTGTACTGCAGTCCTTTCCTGAGCATCTCTCAGCAACATTTGTGTTGCTATATGTTTTTTTCCTGATAACTCCAATATCTTTAGATAAGAAGTCACCCACCAAACACAACAAAAAGGAAACCACACGGCTGCATCTACACTAGTGAATTTACCAGGGCACTCAAGCGCTCTTCCAACATGGGCAGGCTCCTGCAGGGGTGCTCGTCTCCACCAGGCACTGCCCAGCTGTGATTTCTGGGTGGACCACAGGCAACACACTGTTCCCCTTAGGCAGAACAGAGGATGCCTCATTGTGCTCTGGTGGAAGAGATTTGGGACACTCCAGTATGAACTATGCCCTACAGCTCAAATTTGCTTGAATGTACTTGTACAGGCAGAACTGCAGAAGCCCATCGAAGGCTACCAAAGGGAGCCCATTTCAAAGAGAAGCTCAGAAAATGCAAATCAGTGGAGTGTCCCCCATGCTCCATGATAACCAGACCAACCGAGCAAGAGCCAGCACCTGGGCCCATAAATTCTCAGGCTAACCATAAAACCAGAACTTGAGCATCCATTTCAACATGGACCCTGGGAGTTGTTCTCTCCTTCTGGCTGCCAGCATGCAGTTCTGGCTCAGCCTCACAAGCAGCCCTGAGCTGCTGTGCAAGGCGGCCGGCAGCCCTCCCACACCCCACCCCAGCCAAACAGGGTGCGGGGTTCCCACCGGGCTCCCTGTCTCCGCGGGAAGGCTGCAAGGCCGAGTGCATGAGGAGGGGGAGTGGGCTGCATCTCATGTCTCCTCTCCCTTTGTATGTACCTCCTGGTACGATTATTAAACGCAAATTACAAAAGATATGACCCAAACGATCTTTATTTCTTCTTTCACCAAGCGGTGCCTGCAGGGTCCTGATTCTGAATTCCGTTTCAATTACCGATGCCATTTTAACACAAAGCAGCTTCTGTCTGCAATTACCGGCACTGTCGGCAGCGCAGAGACAGCTCGGGTGGCAGAATACAAAAGCCTGGCATCTTGCGTTTGTTTAGAAACTTTCATTTGCTGTGATTAAAGGCAGAAGACATGGGAGTTGTCTGTCTGCAGAAGTGCACTGTACGCTGCATGCACTCCTTCGTGGTACAGTCCCTGAGAAACCAGCCCTCAGCACTCACCTCCACAAATCACTCAAAAGGACTTTAACTGATGTTACAGCCAATATTATGCAGACAGACCGACAGAGTTAACTCCATCGTGCTTTAGCTTAGCAAGGAAACTCTCTGCTTTTACTGCTAGTAAAGCCAAGCAGCCTGAGCTGCAGAGCTGAGGTGCCAATATAGGCTGGGGCAGAGAGTGATGCAAAGGTGTTTTCCTCTTATATTGGTGATATAAAGCACTAGTTACAAATTTACAAAATAAACTCTTCACTTGCAGCTGAAATGCAGCCTCCTGTAAGTATGAGGGTAGGAAATGCTACTTATATTACTGGCACAAATTAACACAGGAGAGGTGATGAGGAATCCCATATCTGTATATACAGTCCTGTATATATAACTGTAGTTACTGTGGTAAAAGTTATAAAGTCCTAAATTTCCATTCGGCCCTCTGAAGGCAACCGTGAGGCTGATATGGTCCCCAGTGAAAATGAGGTTGACACCTCTGCCATAGCCAAATGAAACTGGTAACAGGAGGAACACATATTTGCCATAGTTGGCAATTACCTAAGACAAGGGGGATTGACACCTGAAATCCATGAGGCAGGTACCCAGCTTTGCATCTTGTTGCAAAACCAGCAGTTCCATCTGTGCAGCATCCTCTGGTTCTCAAGCAAAATTCACAGCAACTGCAGTTTTGACGGCTGAAGTCAAACACAATGGAATTCAAAGAGCACATTTCCATGCAGCCACTGCACATCGCTCCCTGCAGCTGCATCTAAGAGCCCCTGCTCTGCCTCGAGCTGTGGCACTGCCTGCGTGCTGACCCACCAACAGCCCCAGGGTCCCCAGGCTCACAGAGAGGGAGGCAGACACCTCCTCTCTTTTGCCCTGATCATCCAAGCTGGATTTTGCTGCTGTTTCTTTAGTAATACATCACTGCGCCTCTTTTTCAGCCTCCTCCATAAGGCCATCTTGCTTGTAAGTGAGTCTTGAGCTCACTTTCATCTTCCAGACCCTTTCTTTCCTTCCTTCCTTTCTGTCCAGCCCCCACCAATAACACCTGCTTTGTACCCCCTTGCTTCCCTTTCTCACACCATCCGTTATATACCAACCATCTTGCGTGTGCTCTTTAATGCCACTGCTCTCAATGGAGTTTCCACAGACCTAGGAGGAAGCTGATCACAGGGTGCTGCCGGCTAGTGAGAGATATTGCTCACATTTATATTGTTAACCAGTTTGTTCTTTTTCCTCTTGCCTGTTCCTTGCCTTATGGTTTATTTTTCTCTCCTGTTTGCTTGCTCTAATGTGAGTGCACAGCACTGAGCACTGCAGTGGCACGTGCAGTGTGAGTGCGCAGCGGGGCAGCCCTGGCAAGCTCAAGCCCACAGGGCAGGCAGGGACGCCGTGTCCCAGGGAGGGCTGTGCTGCAGCGCAGCACCGAGGGGCAGGTGGCTGACGTAGCCCCGCGGGGCTGGCGCAGGAACGGGGAACACCGGCCATTGGAGGCCCTGGCTCTCAGAGGTGACACCATGCCTGGCCAGAGCTGCCAGCCCAGCTCTGTCATCTGGGAACTGAGGGATCCTTGAGAAGACAGTCATCCTTCCTCTTTAAACTCCCCCAGAGCTTGTATGGATGGAATGAGTCTTGAGACTCTTGGCCACAAAATGTGACTTAAATAGATGGTTTTCAGGTCAGGAAGGTGGTTTACACCCCTTGCTGCACAACCTTCATTTTCCAGCAAGTCCCTGTGGCCCCTTGGGCCGCATGGGCCCACCAGAGAGTAAAATGGGGACATCAAATGTCTCAACCCCTAATGACAGTGCTGGAAAGGTCTCTGCCCTGGCAGTGGCTGCTGGATTTGCCCATCCCACCCTGTAGTGGGCCAGCACATGCCACGTGAGCCCGGCTGAGCCACCATCCCTGGGAGGTGGTGGAGGGTGCAGAGGGGGCAATTTACAGCCGTGGTTATTGAGTGGTGTGTGAGCCGTTTGTCACACTGAGCCCTGGCACCTTGTTCTACCTGTGTTGTGCGTGTTTTATTGGTGTTGAGCAGAGGGAGGCCAGAGCAGAGGGGAGTCTGGGAGGAAAGGCACTCAAGTGAAAAATGAACCGAGCCAAACAGGATTGAGAAAGAGAGAGAGAGACACGCAGGGGAAGGGGGTGAAGGGGCCAGATTATAAAACACAAGACAAATGTCCCCACTGGCAGCAGGGTTAGGGAAAGAAAGAGAGGGAAGAAATGAGGGGGGCAGGGGAGGAAAAAGAAAGAGAGAATAAAGACACTGCCTCGTGGCCAGCACTATCCTAGTGGGATCCGCGATGCACATGTAGTCAGAAAAATAATTCTCAGTTTAACAAAGCAAGAAGAGGGGGGCGAGAGTGGAGGAAAGCTACAGATCCAAATGGAAAGTGCCCCAGGGTGTCCAATCTGCTGGGTTTAAAAAAAAAAAATCATTTTGCCTCATCCCCCACCTTCGCCCACCAGGGAGCCAGCTCCTTCCCCATTCCCTCAGCCGCCACCACCAAAAGGAGCAGGACCGGGGAGAGAGCAGAAGGTCTGTTTAGAATTTCACATCCCTTCCATCCTGCTCCCTCAGTGCTAAACTTTCAAGACAAAAATCATAAAACGAGGTGCTTTGTTGGTGAGGCAGATTCAGAGATCTTCCTGTTAGGAACAAGAAAGGGAAAAGAGAGACAGAGAGTGAGACAGAGAGATAGCTAGATGGAGGGCTGGCTTTGTGCTTGCAACAAGCCACAAAAGGTGCATTTTTAATTAAATTTATACAAAATGTGTCAGTTTTATCTCTATGTTTCAAACCTGACTCTTTTCTATCAAAGTAAAGTATTGATCTTCAGTGCCCCGAAGCTACCTGACTGAATTAAACAGAATAAATAGAAGAAGGACTGAAAGGGCTTAGAAACAACTGCAGAGAGGCGAATGTTTAATGGCTCCACAGTCATTTGCTCCAATTAAAAAACAAAACCGTTTAGAGGGGCTGTTAACACCTTGAAGTCTGAAAATCCTCACTTCAAAAAAGCCCCAAAACAGCTTCCAGGCAAAACATTTTAATTGCCATAAATACTTCCAACCTCAGCCAGCACTGGTGTGTGTGCACCTTGTACAGATAGACAAACGGATCCCTGGGCCCAACAGGACAGAACCCACTCAGCTGTGAGATATAGGTATGCTCCATATGGCACAGAGACACCTCCAGCCAAGGAAAGGCATGTATCCGATATGATCCAGATACATACCACTTTATGTAGGCAAAAACCCCATTTGTCTGAGAAGTTAAGGATGGACATTTTAGAAGCACAGGTTTGTTTGCCTAACGTGATGTTGCCCTATTGAGGCATTTTTGTTCTCCAAACCAGTCATACTCAATTGCATGTCATGCAAATCACAGGTACCTTACAAAGCACTTACTGTGTCTGTCTCATGTCACAAGAAGCTGTCACAGTCGCACTTGATTAAGAACTGTGTTTGGCCAGGGGTACCTTGTGACAAGAGCCTACAGCTCCCAGGACAAACAAGGCCAACAATTTTGTTAAAGGCTCTTGACTATCATGAGAGATATCAAGAGGAGCCACATCACCCAGCTGGGCAAATCCCAGCTGCTTCTCATCCCTATGGGTTAGACAGAGTTTGCTATCTGGACTAGCTTTGAGCCAGCTCAGGCATAGCTACAATGGCCTGAACTGTTATCACCCACTTATTTAGCACAGGGGTGTCAAATTCATTTTTGTGGGGGGCCACATCAGCCTCACAATTGCCTTCAAAGGGCTAAATGTAATTTTAGGATTGTATGAATGTAACTACTCCTATATTTGACACCTCTGATTTAGCGAGTTGATTCACCAAGCCATACAGTCATCTGTACACATAACTCCGCAGGCCACAGGGAGCCACAAGCTTACCTCCAGTTTGGCTTTGGAGCTTGAAGCACTTAGAAGGTTGCCTGACTTGGACCAAATTCTTCGGCAATTTCCCAAGGCACTTTTCTGGCTTTGCAGGTAGTTCTAGTGATCAAAGCACAACTTCAGCCTATACATGGATTGCAAGTCCGTCTTTTTTGGCTGATTCAAAATGTCCCACAACACCAAAAGATGTGTCCCTCATCATTCCAGGGCCAAAAACCATCCTGAGAATTTTCCTTACTTGAATCTGAAGGAGGGTGATTTTTGCTGAAGGAGCAGGGTCAGCTAATAAAAGCTCTGACCAGTTATTACTGCACCAGTTTAGGCAAGTGAACTCAGCATTTTCTCATCTTTCAAACATTTTGTTAAACATTAAGCAATGATCATTGTCTGTTATCAATAACTTGATACAAACCAGGCAGACTCTGTAGTTTATTTTCCAGCACTGGATAGAAGAAAAGTGAGGCAAAAGATTTTCTGTGAGCAGCAAGACATTTCACAGGGAAGCAACTGCACAAATGTCACCATACACAATTCCTGCCCGTAATTGTCACAGAATCACAAGTTTTTAAAGGATCTGCTAAGCCATGCACATGGGTTTGTATTGTGGCTGCTCCCTTAACAACATCTCAACCGCAGGTTAATATCGCAGTCAGCTGAAATGCTGAAAAGCAACAGAAGCACAGGGACAGAAGCCAGAACGCTCTGCTTGACAGGATTTCAGAGCTACACTCTCGCTTGAGCATCAGGAAGTTCTGCCCTGTACCCTTCCTGGGCCCGCAGCCTCTCAGGGGTGAAACAGCCCCACAAATCTGAGCTAGTTGCCATATTCTGTAGCAGAGGGTACATACGCATTCAGTCAACACTGCAACTTGTGCATCTGAAATGAACCATTTGGGAACCAACGAATATGCATTTTTAGCGCTAAGGTTGAATACTCCTGCTGCTTACGGCCAAGCTCCTGCTGCTGCACTTCAGAGCATTTTGCTTTGTTACGGACCCCTGATTAACACTTTCTAAGCATTTCAACCTACACTTCAGTCACTTTACAGATTGCAATGAATGCAGATTTGAGTTTATGGGTTCATAAAAGTGTGAATTAGCACAACAATTTTCCTGCAGCCTATTTGCACAGCCCTTCCTCTAGTGACCTGTCCCTTCAGACAACACAAATATTTCACCTCAAGCGAACTGCCCTGTGAGGCATTTTTAAGAGACTAGAACGAGATCTGTGGCCCCAGGAAGCAATGTCTGTGGGAGGACAAGGCAGGGGCATTACTGTGAAGCCCAGCACTTGCTCTTGGCAACATTAGAAAGCGCTGAGAAGTCCTTTAGCCCCTGTAGGAACTGCAGTGATCCCAGCAGCCCCAGCAGTGCCACCCATAGAGGCACCCATCAGCCTGGCATTGCTACCGTCACCCATGCTCAGCAGAGAGGGGCCAGCAGAGCTCCCCTGCCTGCCTTGCACTGGTGCCTCTCACCTGCAGGACAGACACAGCACAGCCCTGCACCAATACACTGAGTCAGACACAGAGACCCCAAGACAAGCACTTCACAGCACCCCTGTGCTGTGCTTCTCCGCACATGTGCACCCTAATCTCCTCCAGCCTCTACTCTGACATCCCATAGCTTTGTGCTGTGGAAAACACTGTCACCCAGTAATCTGCACCTTTTCCTGCTCTCTGCATATCACTGATGTGATCAGGCCTATCTCTGCATGGAGGAGGGGCTGGCTGACCAAATTTCTTTAATTAAAGAAAAAGGATCAGGTTTATTTCAGATAAGCAGGCAGGATTAAAATAGACAGAAAGAATAAACAAGGGGCAGCTGTCATCACTCCAGCCGATCCAGTGTGATTATTAATAACGATAAGCAGAAGAATAGGGCTAATAAAAGGATAATGAAGTGGTCCTGAAAGTGACAGGAGATGGAGCCCGATAAGAGGGCCCATGGCCCAGAGCTGCTCTGGCCTCTGCAAGGTCTGTGCAGAGCAGCCTACTGGGGCACGTCAGGTAGCACGGCCCTGAGAGGAAAGGTTTCATTCCTCAGGGACCATGGCAGAGAGATTAATGGGCTCAGGAGCTCTGGACGCCCATGTCATGCAGCATTCATGACTGAATCAATCAGGCTGTTTCCCGGGCTGCAGCCACAAGGAGTGTGGGTTGTCCCCACAGATAAAGCACAGCCCTGGGAGGACTGGTCTCACCAGGGCAGCCGATCACAGATCCCTCTTGGTGCTGCACAGCCGGGACCCTGCCTTGGCCCTCAACTCGGCACTTCACAGTGCCAGCACAGCCTGCGACTGGGATGACACGTTTTGAAAGGGAGCACAAGCTGAAGCGTGGGGGCAGTTGCTGGGAAAGCACAGAAGCAGGATGGGGCATCTCTACCCTGTCCAGGGATCACCCAGTGCTCTGGTGTCTCTTAGCTCTGTCAGCTGTCTAGGACAGGGAAGTGTCCCAGACAACCATCCAAAAAGGTGGAAGGATGTGGCTGAAGAAAAAGCAGCCTGTGGAAAGTTGGATCTGGGTGCCCTTTCCTAATGGAAAGCTCACATGCAGAACAGGAACCACAGGCAAAGACCACTGCAGCCTTGAAACTACACAGTGCACTCACTTGTACTAGCTGGGTACAGCTCCTGGCCATGGTGCAGGTCAGTGGAGGGGAAATAATGTATGGAAAGTTATTTCCCAGGAGCCATTAAACAGAAATAAAATCCCACGTAACAGCAAATTCAGCTTCTGTTGTCTCTTGTTGAGGAGAGGATCAAATAATCTGCAAAGATGCAATGGGAAACAGGAAAAGGGAGACTCTGGAGTCAGAGCCTCACAGCAAGGCACAGAACATGTCAGATGGCTGGAGAAGGGAGAACTTGGTCAGCGAATGCTGAAAGAAGAATCAGGGTCGGTTGAGACAAACTGGATTCATTTCCATTTGAATCAGTCTCTTTTCTATTCAGACATCCCCTTCTTCTCCCTCCCAAGTCTACAGTATTTCTCCTTCTTCAGAGAAAGAAAGGCTCTGGGCACAGGCCGTGGCAACCCCTCCCAGGCCAGCAGGCAGGTGGGCGAGCGGCTGGGTCTGGAGCAGCCGTGCCAGCCCCATGCTCCGCACGGGCAGGCGGCGAGCAGGGCCCGAGAGAGGAGCGGGGAGCCCCGCTCTGCCCAGCGCTGCGCTCCCCCGCTCCGGGTCACGGCAGCAGATGCTGCGAGCATATGCCATGAATTAATTCCGCTTTCCCTGGGACGCTCCAGTGAGAGGAACGGTGGTGCCTTTCCAACTTATTAACATAGGAGCTCCCCCCACCTCCCATCACTTTGTCACACTTAATAAAACAGCCAGCCAGAGTCCCATTACAAGGAACTTTAATGGAAAGTTGCTGGGTATGGCATTTTTTCAGCCTTTATTTTCTACATTTTTTTCCAATGCTGTGTGTGCTCTCTCTGTCCCAATATCCCCCCACCACCAACAAACTGCCTTCTAGTTAGGCATCTCCACCAAGACAGTCCATAAATACTGTATTCATTATTACAAGCAAAACCAGAGATCCCTAAAACTGATAGGACCTAGAATTAATTTCTCCATTGTGCACTTTTATTCATCTGTGATGTGGTTCACTGTTTGCCAAGGCAGTTTGTTAAGCTCTGAGCCTGCAGGGGCTATTTGCAGGTAGATATTTACACCCACACAGAATTCCAGCAAGTCCCTGGGCAGACATGCCAGATCAGCTCACTGAGCTAAACATGCTGTTTATAACACACACTTTGATGAGTTTGCTGCTCTCCCTCAGCAATGTATGAACTGAAAAGAATAAAAAGTAAGCAGGACACAAGACTCTCTACATTGAATCACCATCTTTGAATTGAAGATGGGTAACACTCACCAGGTATATGAAAGCCATGTTTGAATTGGGAACTTGAGGTTGCTCATTTGTAACCAGTTCCTGCCACGGATTTGCTGTATGGCCCCGGGCACACCACTGCACCCTGCTTAACCCCTTTGTGACACAGGTCCATGGAGACTGACAAGGGATTACTGCTCTAGTCCTCAGCTAGGCATAGCCCAGAGGATTGATTGGAGTTCCTAGGAACTGGGTGCACTGTTCTGAAAACTGCTCTCACTTCTCACCTCACCTGAGGATCAATCAGAGCTACATCTTTGCAGACTACAAGAAAAAGTGTACACTTGCCATTTCTTCCTTTGCACGCTCTTTTCATGGGACTTTTCAGAAATACAGGTTCCTAAGGCAGCACTGGTGCGTCACCACAGGTCAGGAGCTGGCCTGGACATGCAAAAAGCACCTCATAGCTCCTTTTTAGCAAGAAGGGTAAGAAGCAGGTTCTCCTCTCACAGCACTAGGACTTGAAGAGAAGAAGCAACAGGTCTCAGTCACCTTCCCAGCATTGCAACCAAAACACAACTGTGGAAGGAAGGTGCATTAGGAACAGCTTGCTGGAGGAAGGCCAGGAGCCAGACATTCACCTTCCCTCTTCCAGCTGGGGAAGGAATTGAAAAGACGTGGAAACAAGTCTCAGTCTATTAAGTTTATTGAAGGAAATTAAAGAGACAACTTGATCACAGCGCACATAAATACCAAAGCAAAGAGAAAATATCTGACAGCATGGCTTAACTGGGAAGGTGAAAGCATAAGCAGGTTCAGGGAACAGAAGATGAAACTAAAAAACTGAGTATAGAAATAAAGCAGATTTTGAACCATAAGGGCAATTATCTATTACAAAAACTAACCAGGGAAGACTTTCAAATATACCATCTGTCTTTCTTAAAGACGGGCAAAGCTCAGCCACACCTCACGGCCTGTATTACAGCAGGCCAGATTCAATTATCAGAGCCACCTCTTCCCACCTCAAAATAGATAAGACTATGGTTTTTTTCAAGCCCCACTCTCAAGCTCTGCTGGGGTATTTGCTGGGCTCCCAAGGTCCCAGAATGGGCCCACACAAACTTGACTCCCACCCCAGAGCATCCCTGGCCAGGGCCCCAGGTCAGATGGGGGATAGCCAACAGTACCCAACTCCAAGTACACTCTTCTGGGAGATTTTGTGCCATTTTAGAGTAGCTCCTCCAGCATAACGTGACCACAGCTCACCAGCAAAGGCTTCCTTCAACTCCCACTATGTTTTTCTTGTGCTCTGTTCTCTCTTGGCTCACTACCAGCACCTGCTCTGGCCTCATTCCCCTCCAAATTTTATGTATATTCTATTTGCGAATCTTTCAACCTCTTTGCTTCTCTTGCCCCTTCCTTGCCTCTCCCACAAACCCCACTCTTGCTCCTGGTCCCCTCCTCCCCACACTCTGCCTTAAATGGTCCTCCCCAAGCCTTCGCCCATTCCTACCTCTCACCATCCTCAGGAGGATCTCCGGGGGTCCTATGTCCCACCTGCTCTTGTTTCAAGGGATGCTTTTCATCTTCCTCTTGACTCCTGAAGGGCCCCTGTGGCCTCTGAGGGGCTGAGCACCACTTGCACAGCCCAGCTCCACTTCTCATTCCTCCCTGTTGGAAGAGTAGCCAGATGGGAGTGCTCTGCCCACCCAGGATGATCAGAGCAGCTCTTGGAGGCAAAAAAGGCTCTGTGAGCCTTCCTGGAGACAGCCCAGGATTGTTGGTGCAGCACACAGGCTTGGCATGACTCCTGCACAGAGGACTCGGTAGCTACAGTCCTAACTACTACTGCTTAGTTATCCACTCTTAATGCCCCATATGGCCAGCAACACCACCTCCCCAAGCCCCTAAAGAAAACAGATGATATGCCACATATCACACACCATACCTCAGAAGCTGGACAAACAGAAACATTGGATTCATAGTTCACCCACCCTTGTGGTTCAGGCCTTGGCATTTCCAGCTTTTGTGGCCATTGAAAACTGTTTAATTTGCCCTGGGTGATGGCATTGTTTTATAGGCTGATCCAAAGGCACAAGGCCTCCTGTGCTTTGTGACACTGACTGAAGGGAGAAAGGTGAGCTCACCTTGCAGCCTCCCTTTCTCTCTCTGCTTATGTTGTTTTCCTGCCCTCCTCAAAAAAAAAAAAAAAACAGAGGCAAGTGCAGCATCATAGTAGGAAGACAGTTACTTCATTGGTAGGGACATGGTGCAGAGACCCCAATTTCAGTGGGGGTACTGATAGTCTGTTTGGGGCAGCTCCTGCAACCACCAAAATTTGTCCTCTCATTCTCAGGGCACAGAAAGTTATGTTCACCCCATGCTTTAAAGAGAGTAGAGTCTCGCTGGAAGCAGCTACCACTGAATAAGTTGATATCAGGCAAGCAGCTCACAGGAGCAGTGTGGATTAAAATATCAGATCAAGCAGAAGGGAGAGAACCCACACTCAATGGTTCAACCTGTGGTTCAACCACAGGGAAGTGGTTGAGTCACCATCCCTAAAGGTGTTTAAAAGATATATATGTAAGGTTCTTAAGGAGATGGTTTAGTGCTAGAGTTAAGTTATGGTTGGACTCAATGATCTTAAGGGTCTCTTCCAGCCAAAATGATTCTATGGTCCTACAGTTTGCAATCGAGAGAAGCGTGCCTCTGCTTTCCCTGTGATCTCTGAGGGGTAAACTGAGCAAATCCATCCTCCCTTTACTATTCTCTTCCTCTCAGACTGGCTTGTTGGGTTTGCCTGATTTACTAGACTACATCAGTTTGCTGATTTATTTTTTTTTCTGGAACATAGGAGGCGTTCTAAATTATATTTGGCCAAAAAGCATAGGTGTCACAGAAAAATAGATACTAGCTCAGCTGGGAAGTTTCTGTTCATACCAAAGCAGGTTTCTCTGCTCAGAGAAAGACTTTGGGATTATCCTCCATACACTGGTCTCCCAACCTTCTGTCTCACCCAGTTTTCTCGTTACAGCAGAGGTTTCTTGGTTGTAAAAAGCTTTGTGCCTCGAGACAGATGAGCCTCCCCTGATTTTGGTGGCCTCAGACTGGGACCCAATTGCTTCTCTGTTGTTGGTAGAATTGTTTGGCCTATCAACTCTGATCTGAAATTTTGCTGAATACTGAATTCACAGTGAGTTATATGACGTGTCCTGCAGTCAGTACATGACTGGGAACACGGTGCTCTATTAGACCAACCAAACAAGCTGAGAAAAGCAGCACAGCAAGCCTTCCACCCAGCACCTGCGCTGCCCACCAGAAGTATACAGCGAGATTCTGCAGGGGGACAAGGCTTTGAAGGACGTTGGCTTAGAAGTAATACTACTGTTTCCTCCAAATAACAACCGTGGTTCCATGAGGACAGAGATTTAACAGCTAAATGGATTTTTCTTTAGATAACAGTAAGAGTGGGTTACTTGCTTCCAAAAAGACACTCACCAGGGAGTAACCTTATTTCAGAGCAGCAGGCTACACTCCTTCCCATGCATGGAACGAACAGTATTTTCATTGCAAGCTACCTATTGCCTGAAGCAATCTCTGTTCTGTTCTATCTCATCTGACTGCAAAGCTAAGCAGGGTTAGACCTGGTCAGAACTTAACTGGGACACCTCAAGGGGAAAAAGAGGTGCTGTAAGAAGTGATGTTGGCTGTTTAATAGGTGATGCTGCTTACTCCTAGTCAATACAGAGGTAATGTTCCAGGAGAGAGGTTAAACTGACAGGAGATGGCTGGAGGCTGCTGGATGAAATGTAAAATGGGAATCCTGAGAACTTGTGGCATCTCTTGTGAGGAAGATGGTAATATCGATGTCCTAGGCAAACAAATCCTATCAGTCTAAGCTTCTCTGATAGTCATCAGTGAAAACCACACTCCACTGTAAGATGGTCCACCCAGAGATGCTGCGTTTGGGAAGAGGAAAAATCAGCTGTTGCAGTTATCTAAAGGTGCTAGTGAGGTAGAAGCGACTGTCCAAAAGCAAATATTTTGTGTATAGAATTCTTAATCTCTTTTGAGAACAAAGATTTTTATTACAAAATACATTAAACTTCTCCCAAGCGGTTTTCCTACTAAGCAAGGTCCTATTTATTTTCATATCTGAAATAAATTCTACACTATAAATGAGTGAACAGAGAAGTAAAGTGCTAAACTGTTTACAGGAAATGCATGTATGAGATGTCTGGTGTACCAGTGCTCTAGGGCACACTGAGGTGGTCCTCTCTCTCAGACAGTCCCAGGTCCCACTCAGTCACTAGTTCCGATGACACCTCTGTGAAGAGATGGTCCCAATTCCAGCTGACGTCATCCTACCAAGAGGAAAAAGACAAACATGCTGAAACGTTACTGGTGACACCAAAAGGTTTCTGAATGATGCCAAATATTCAAGATGAACAGCAAAGAGAGAAATTGAAGGGCAACTGCCCCTGCCAGGGAAGTTATAGGTTCAGCTGGCTAGAACAGGAATTCTAGCCAGAATGAAATGCAAATCTCTGCTACAACTGAAAGATTTTGACTGAATTATTCATGTTCAAAAATTCTGTAAATGACAGATTTTTTGATATTTATTAACCTAATATACTCCTGGACAGGGTGTAAAGAATACCCATAAAAATCTCCCACCCTTCTGCACCTCCTCTGAAGCATTTTCATTTCTGAGCTGCAGAAGTCCTTGGTTGCAAGTCTTGAGCTCCTGCCCCACCAGTCATACTGAGGTTGTTCTGTCATGCTTTAACACACCCCTCTGCCCAAACTCCAAATGCTTTTTTGCCTTTGTCTGTCTATACTGCCCTGCAAAACTTCCTGAAGCCCATGGTTGCTACCAAAAGACAATTCACAGCACACTTTCTGCAGAGATCTGTGACAGTGCTAGGCATTTTCCTTTCCAGCTCTTTCCTACAGAAGGAGGCCAATCATAGTGATGCCATAATCTCACACAGAGAAAGCCCTATATATCTCCAAAATAATCTGCTGGGGAAATCAGACCTCCATCCTCTTCAACAAGCTCTTCTTCACAGGCTCCTCCTAATCTCTCTCCTTTGCCCCACCGACAAAAGCTTACATTCCTATAGTCTGAAATGCATAAGAAGCTTTTGCCTTGTTGGTGTTCCAACAAAAGAAAGACTCACCTCTTGTAGTTCATGCTCAGGAGCCAAAACTTTGGTGAGAAGCTTCAGGTCAATTTCTCCATCCTATCAACACACACAGTCACACTCTTACATACAGTGAGAAAGTGGACATCATTTCACCAGGTAGCTCTTGCTAGAGATAGGCACATTTGCCTCATAAGGGACTTATACTTTGTCCAGGACAACAGCAGGAGCCTCATCTGCACAGCAGATACCATTACCCGCACTATTTACAGAGACAAACAAGTATGAAAGCCACACTGTAGAGAAGAACAGACTTGAAAGCAGAGTGGAAGTTGTTTGCATGATAGAGCTGTGTATTTTATGCAGCTGTGTGTCACTGTGGAGGATGATGGGAGCCTGGAAGGAGGGGGAGTCACAGCGGTCACCCCATTGCAACATTAACTTACCAGAGTCTGAAAGGCAGCATACTTCATAAGATCTTCGTCCAGGTCACGGTAGGCGAGCACCCGGTTCACCTGCACACTGCAACCAGAAAGGGTCAAAGAACAAGCCTGGGTAAGTGTGGAAGCACATCTGAGGAGAAGAGTGGCATGAAAAGGGATCTGGTGACACCCATCTCAAGTGTCCACATCACCCATTTGAATTCTCAAGATGGGTGTCCCCAGACAGAAGCAAATCTCATTCAGCAAACGAACAGTCATTGACAAATCTGCATGCAAGGTTGTGCATATGCATAAAAATAGGATCTGGAGTGACCATAGACGGCCTCAGAGAAGCCAGTGCAGCAGACAGAAGATCCACAGACTAGCTGCAAGGGCCAGAAAGAAAATAGGAATATAGTGAACACTGGAACAGCCCCAGCAGGCTCTGAGAGCCCCACCATACAAGCTACAGAATAGTAGGGACCTTGTGATTCCCATATCACAGCTATCAAATAAAATTTCTTAAAATATAGACTCCAAAGAGAAACATGGGGTAGGGGGTAATACACTGTTGTGCCGTGTTTCCCTTTGCAGGTGATGCAATACTATAGAAAAGGCCCATATTAATTTAATTTGTTTGTGTTTGTCCATGAAAATTACTTGTCTTTTCTATTGCAGGGAGACTATGGATACAGGAGGAACAGATGGGATTATTTAAAAAAAAAAAAAAAAAGAGAGAGAAAGAGAAAACAAAGGCATGAACTCTGGTAAGAGACAACGTAATTTAAAATTTTCTACTATATAAAGTGTTGTTTATTTTTGTTAACACATATTTAATTACAATATATACTCCATACTTGTGAGAAGGAATCTGTGGTCAGGAGTAAGATATCCCACCCATCCAAATAAGGGTCAATGGAAATCCCAGTCTGTGATCTTGGCAATAGGCCCAGGAGAGGAGAGAACACTTTTACTGATACATTTAAGATAAAACCCCCAAAACTTTCATTTTTTAAAACTTGCTGCTCTCCGGTGAGCTAACCCCAAGACTATTCTGATAACACCTTCAAACAACAGGATTGTACTTTGCAAATTAACTATGCACTTGATTAAGAAGGATATCCTGTGGAGGGCAAAGCAGCCTATGACCGTGCAAAATCAAAGTGTGTGCATAACATGTGTACTGGAGGCATTTGAGGTTATACAGGCAACCTTAAACCAAGCAATTCCTAGCTTTTGTGATTTTGATTTTGCAACATCAAACATGCTACTCGAATGTGGTTTTGGATTTAGCAAGAGAATATGCAGTAATTGCTTCATTTGTGTAACAGGAAACAAGGAGTTTGCACTGTTCTGCTTGGAGCCCCACTGCCACAATACACGGCATTGAATCCTGCTGAACGGCACTGCCACTGATGTCCAGAGAGCATGAGAGAAGGTAGAGTTTAATTTCACCAGCCATTTCACAGCGCTGATGAGAGCCTCAAGAACACCTGGCAGTGCTCTGACCTGGGGGGAGCTGCCACTTGCATGGCCAGATCTTCCTCCTGGACCTCCTCCAAGTCAGGGATCACAGGAATGTCTGCAACGAGAGAAAGCAGTAGCAGTTAAGCGAGGAGCGTTACACTCTCCTCTCACTAGAGACAAAGGTTCCCCGGCTTCACAGATATGAAACAGCTTGTTCCTTATCAGAGGAAAACACAAGAGAGTTATTTAGCAATGACTTAAAATACATTGTTTCACATTAAAACAAGGCAATAAAGCTTTGAAGCTTGGGGTCAAAAGAAATCTTGCAAGAGGGGCAGATTTGGGCTGGGTAAGACTCCACAGTCATGAACCGTGCATTTGAACACAACCTTGAAGATGAAAGAAGCGGCTGCACTAAACCCCACTGCCTACTTGTCATTATCCTAAGACTGGCAAGAATTTGCTTCTTATGGGATGTGCTACCATTTGCTCAGCTCAGCCACCAGTCACCTAGACTGTTAGAAATGAAATGTGGGGCAGAAACTGAGAGAAGCCATGTCAAACTACATGCTGAAGGGGCTGCTGGCTGGGTCTCAGACTCTGCAGAGGCCTGTGACCTTCCTGATAGCTGAGGAAGTGCATGCTGGTGGTCCAGCACATACAAAGACTAGGCAACATGCACCTAGTTGTAATGTCATAAATCTTTGTGTGATTTCCAGTGTGACCTTGGAATGGGTGATTTCTGGGTGACTGGGTATTCCCAGCATAAGGACTATGGCTATTCCACCTAAAAAGGAAGCGAGACACAAAAGAATGGAGGAGCAAGAACTGAGTGCACACTGAATCCTGCTAAAGGAGCAAGGCTCTGAGAGCATTGCATGCTTTTTGATTTGACAAAGACCTGTGAACACCTGGAGATTGAGAGAGCAAAACCAGCAAGAATAAGAGGTAACTGGAGGTGCAAAGCAAGGACAAAGAACACCAGCACATGGCTGCTTTAAAGATTCACGGCTACAAAGGTGCTCCAGAGGCCCTGAGCCCTCAGACAGTGGAGAAGCTGGTGGTTTGGCTCTGGGAAGAGGTTTCACTTGCACTGTGCAGACGTTGGAGCAAGCAGGCTGCTCCTGGCTCTGTCAGCAGCGTGGCCATGCTGCTGCTGGATGGCAGCGGGTGGCCAGGCCTGGCTTTGCCCCATTTTGCAGCCCAGGTTGAGATGAATATTCAGGAGCTGGAGAGACATTCCCACTTGTGGCACTCAGGGCTCTGAGCAGGATTTGTCTGAAAAGCCCCTTGTCCAGCTGCCTGTCAGCACATCACAGGCTCTCAGCTGCCCTTTCCTGCTGAACGCCCACCCCACATTCCCCGCTCACCGCCCAGCTGCAGCAGGGCACGGGTCAGCCTGGCCTTGGCACCGTGGCCATTCGGAGCTGGCCACACAGTGGGATTTCTGGCTAATTGGCTGCCTGGTGGAAGGCTGAGTGGGACGGGGGCTGCGGGAGAGCCTGGCCACAGCAAGAGGCAGTGACAGCTTGGGCAGCCTCAGCAGAGCTGTGCCTTCTCACTCCCTGGACACCCAGCAAGCAGCTCTCCCTCTACAGTAAACTTCCCAAGACACTTAAATGGAAACTGCAGCAACAAGCCCTAGGCCAGCCCTTAGGCAGAGGAGGCATATACAAGAAGTGTCTGACCAGTGTGTCCCTGGGCATCTGGGCCAGATCTGTCTCCCCTCTGCTTGCAGGGACCATACACAGAAGAAGCTGCTATCCTGCTGTGTCTTCCCTGCAGGGGCTTCTAGCTCTTGGTAAAACTTGTAGCAAAATGCAAAAAGCATCTCTGTGGACAGACAGACAGACTGACCTGTGCAGGCAGCTGGTAAAATCTGCTCAATGGTAATGTGGGACAAAGTCCCTGTATGTAAACAACAAATACCAAAGAGGGAACAGTCTGGTCCAAGCGGAAGAATGAAGCACTGTACAGAGGTGCCCTGTTAGATCCAGGCAAATGAGCACGGGAATGAGAAACCTAATCTCTTGCAAGCTAATTTATCCTTTTCAGCAGGACACTGTGAAATGTTGCTCAGCAAACATAACTAAATGAAGAGCTACCTGGGAACAGAGCTCCTCTGTCCATTGAGCAGCATCCCCTGCAGCAGAGAAGGTCAGATCTTCTGGCAGCAGAAATGTGGAAGGTGTTTGCAGCAAACTGAATGTCTTCACTTGGTGCTCATTTTGGCAGCTGTTTCTGGGGTTTCCTCTTCCTAGTTAATTTTTGCTTTTCTTGATCTCTTTTTGCACTAAAGAAAACTGTGAACTTAGGGCCCAGATCAGCGATGCCTCTTCCATTTGGCAGGTTCCCAAAGAGTCCTGGATTTGCCAGTGCTGGTTTTCTCTCATTGCCATTGAATTCCATGGAAACTTTCCCAAAGTGCTACCTCTACTCTGTAGTAGCAAAACCCAGTCAATCACGTATACCCTCTTTCCAAAAGAAATTCAAGGCTCAACTTTATAGATGCTTTGAAAATATTTCAGACAGAAAAGCTGGAAATGTTCTGGGTGCTCTTGCCAGCCCCTCCAACAAAGGCCAGCACACGCTGCTTCTCACTGAAAACTGCAAATGATTTTGTCCATTTCTAGGCAGAAACAATGCCCTTTAGGACTGTCAGAGACTGACAGAACAAATTATCAGAAAATATCTGCTTCCCAGGCTAACTGCTATCAGTGGCAAATCAGTGCTGAAATATTTGTGTCTTTATTTCACTTCTTACTCATAATTTCCTCTTCTCTCTGCCAATTCCCATGGTGCCACATCTTTAGAATCCCTCTCCTGTCTCTCTCTGTACAGTTTGCAAAGTGTCTCAGTTCTCACTTTATCACCAAGGACCCAACCTTTCCCCTTGCTCAGTCTCCAGTTCCTTACTTGTTTTTGTTGCTCTTCTTAGGACTCACATCTTCTGTTTCCAGTAAGCTCTGGTAACACAGCCAAGTCATGGCACTATGTCAACTGCAGGGGGAAGAAGCACGTGGGCTGCGGGAGTATAGGCGTATGTTTTTCTTTAAATAACCTCATTACCTGCAGTGAGATTACTAACATATAATGTTAGCACCTACAGAGTCGTTAGACACGACTGTGTCCTCCCAGTCTCGCACTGCAGCATTCACAGAGCTTTTTCCAGCGTTACATTACTAACCCACACTGTGTACTTGTACTGTGACCCACTTTTTTCCCTCCTGTTCATTGTGAGGGTTTCAGATCATTTTCCATCACAGTGATAAACCTGTGGTTTTAGTGCAGGATTTTGACACATACTTTGCTGTCCAGGCTCTCATGCCTGAATTCAGTGTGCAGGTAGGTGAACTTCAGGAACAACTGCACAACATACTGACATGCTGAAGAGCTGCCTCTGTGCAAAAAGAAACACCTTCACAGATACCAGGTCACTGCAACGAAGTGAACAAATGGCCTATGCCTTACAAAAATAAAATGTCTTCAGCTGACAAGGGGTAGCTACAAAACCTGTAAACAAAAAAGTGATTCTCTGCAGTCTAGCTCTAGATCTGGGGGAAGGCTGCATTACTTGGCTGCATTTTGGAGGAGAGTACAGCTTCCATAGTCTTGAACATCAACCCATTTTAATCAAAATTGTAGGCAAATCTCAGAAGCAACAAGAAAATCTTACAGCTTCAACTGTTTTTTTCCAGCAGACTTCAAAGTAAGAACAAATAGATATGATACTAATAGTAAGAAACATTACAATAAAAGTTGAGTTACTAGCAAAAAATATTTAAAAGGGGGACAAATTGAGTACAAACCATGTTACCAACCATGGTCTGCCAGATGGCCTCTGAGCACTGTGCTGCAAGATACTGTTACCTATGCCACCTCTACCAGTCTCCCCCAGATAGAACTCCTCTGGAATCTCCATTTCATATGGCAGATAACATTGCCAGAGTGAGTGCTCCTAAAAATGATAGTGAGTATCCTGCTTTCATTTCAGCTGAAGGGGAGAATAGGTAGATACACATCAGGCAGTGTTTTCTAAGTAGAAAAATGAGTGTATGCAACAGAAGATGGAGAGGGGAACATAAAAACTCAGTGCACACAGTGACCTTACAGAGGAATGAGTGAGGTTTCTCTATGGCTCAAAATGACTGGGAACAGTAACACGAAGTCTTTCCCCATGGATTTCTCAGCCCATAAAGAAACAAGATTTTGTCTTTAGAAACTGCTCATGGTACAGATGTGAAAAACTTGAGCGACAAATGCTAGATGACCAGTGCAAACTCCCCTCCATCTCCCAGATGATGGTGAACGAGAGTGAACAAAACATGAAATCAAAATGAGTGCGTCCATGCAGAAGTTACGGTGGCATAAGAGACACCAGTACTAAATGTTGGCTAACAGGGGTGTTATAATATACTGCATCAAACTGATTGTCTCAGAACATCCAAGTCCCAGCATATAAGTAAGGATAGTATTTTTACTACACTGGCTGGACTGAGCTAGCTCTTACACAAAAAGAACTTCATGGCTAAGTTATGGCAAGGCACCAATAGCATGAGGCATGTGGAGGGCAGGAGGAAAATTTGGAGGGGAAAGGCTACAGGTGACCCATGTTACATGCAGATAGCCAAATAATAAGCAAGGAACAGCAGATTTTAAAATCATAAACAAAAGAGGAAATTATGTGTTCATATTAGAGTATATGCATTAACCATCACTTTTTTTTACCTCTTAGCAAATACCTTACTGACAGCTGAGGAACACAAAAAGCAAAAAGCAACAAGCTCTGTACCACCTCAGTACCCAGCCAGTCCTGCAAGCTGGTAAGCTGCACTTTCCACCCCAGGCAGGGCTGATTTTTGGTTTAGTAGCAACACCTGCAGGCTGGGTCCCTTAAAATCCTGCAAGCTTACAGTAAGATCTGGTCCTAACCCCAAAGAACTAAGTTCTCTGGTAGAGGCAAGACAGCACATAAGTTGGGACAAACAGAATACATTCAAGGTCAGGCAATAAATCAGTAGCAGGGCTGGATCTAGAAACCACATCAGAGGTCAGGCCTGCAGTTAGTCAGCAGTGTGGTTGCCACTTTCTCCCTGAGCTGCCTTAAAGGTCTCCCAAGCCAAGAGCCTGGCACCCAAAAAAATGACTCCATCTCATGTAGTCTGATTCGCTTCCTCCAACTGGGTGAGTGTTTCAAAGGCCAGTTCAGATGGGACACTCTTGCAGTGGGGACTGTGCTGCTCTCCCTGTCTACACACCACCACATCCAGATAACACAAAGAAGAGGGTAGTGGCTTCTGGAGCTGTCAGTCCCCTGCCACCAAGCAGGCATAAGAATGAAACTAACTTTAGTTTAAGTTGCTTCCTTATAAAATGTAAAAGTGAAATAATTACAATATCTCTGCTGCTGCAGAACTTTGTTTTACTGAATGCTGTTACCTTCTGCATCACGTTTGGGGAATTTTAAACAGGCAAATGGAAGAAGGTCTGATTGAAGATGAAGTTAAGTGAAAGAAATTGGTCTCATTTAGCACATGACAGGATTCATCTGTGTTCCCAAGTCCACTGAGGTAGCATCATGGGCGTTTCATATTCATGAGCTGCTGCGACACTGTGTCCCCTCATTTACAAAGCACCGTGTTCAGCAAATTCTGTCCCTGTGGACACTCCGTGCATTTCATGGTCTTGTCAGAGAGACATCAAACACTTCAGTAACCAAATACCAGAAAATGGCTTTAATTAGCGCATCTCAATGCAATAAATAATTTTTCTCTCTAAGTGGAAAAACGGAGAATTAAAAAAAAAAAAAAAAAAAGAAAAGAAAAAAGTGGAAAGCAACAGGCAAAAAAAAAAATCTTCAAAAAAACATAAGGAACAAGGGACACAGACAGCTTCTGCTGAACACACAAACAAGCTTGAAGCCTCTTGGAAGCTTTCTCAGGAGAGCAGCAGGCAAATGGAGAGGATAAAGAACGTTTCTTTGGATGCTTGGATACTAATTTCATAGGGATGCCTTTCGCTGGCTGAATTTGCCCTAGTAGTAGGCCAATACAGAACAGCGTTATTTGCCTGATCAGCCAGCAAGGAGACAAAAATAGTAGAGTGAAAATCAGGCAGTACCACAGCTACTAGGGCACTGCCTTAAAAGCTGAGACAAACAGAAGATAACCTGAGTGTGCCGTGTCCCAAAGCACTCTTTTGAGAAGAGTGGTAACAGCACAGCTTGGCCAAGCTGACAGGAAAAGTTACCCAGTGAGTGGGTACCAGACAGTTCATTGGATCTATGGGAGGTCATGCAGCAGATTTGGTACTGACCCTCCAGCCTTGCCTTAAAAGAACATAGAATCATATTGGTTGGAAGAGACCCTCATCAAGTCCAACCATTAACCTAATACTGGCACTAAACTATGCCCCTAATAACCTAATCTATGAGGCATTTGCCTTGCATGAGACAAAATAATTTTTTCTTCAGCCAACAAGCTCTGATGATGTTGTCAGCTAGATGGGTGACTGGCTGGGAGGTGGGGTGGTCCATGAAACACTCCACTTGCTTTGATAGTGTTGTGTTTTCACAGGTTGCTTGGTGTGGCACGGCTTCTTACTCAGCTGAGAGCTTGCTGGGGACAGGCATCAGGCGTATTTGCGACTTCCCAAGGCTGCTACTGACAAAAAGCCTCTGCCCAGTTTCAACCCTGGGCAGTGGAAGAGAGACAAGGCAGAGCACAGCCCTGTCACATGAGTCGCTGGGCTCAGTGCAGGGCTTCAACAGACAGTAATCCATGGCTTGTACTGTGCAAGAGGTAAGGGCAGACACTGATGGATTTAAATATGAGGAATCTCTTAATGCATAGGTTTGTTCACGAGCAGCAAGACAGGAGAGACTGGAGGCCAGGCTAAGGATGTGGAGTCCACCACACCCCTGAGGTTACCAGCATTTAGAGTGGAAACACATCTCCTAGCCCTACCAACAGCTCCCTCACCGAGCACTCTGCCTGCCCTCCTTTTCAGTAACATCTGTTTTCCTCTTTTCAAAGGCTGTTCCCTGCTCCTTTGCAGTATTCCCCTGCTGAGACATACTCAGAAGGCAGTGGGGCAGCAGATGAGAAGGCATGAGGTGCCCAGGGAGGGTCTAGTGAACTCAGAAACACAAAACCTTCCTCAACAATGCCAGAGATGAGTGATTTTGCATTAGAGCATTGCTGTGGCAAGGAAAGCAGCTTCTCAGGATGCTCCTGTGGAAGTATGTTCGGGAGCAGACGTATCTGATTCTATTTCATCCTCTTCATGTTACAATGGAAAAACAAGACAAACTACATTTCTTTTATGCTAAATCCTTAGGTTTTTTGTTTTTTCTAATATATATTTATTAAAAAATGCCTCTTTGATCGGCAGCACCCATGACACTTCCACATCCAGCAACTCCTCAGAAGCCTCCCTCCCTCCACACAAGGCCACCGCTGCTGACAGCCAGCCGGGTTTGATCAGAGCTACTCAGAATCGGATTTTCATAAGACAGATGAGGAATCTTACTGCTGCTCTCTCTCATATCAGATGAGAAACTGAGGGGGAGGAGGGACGGGTCCTGAGGGAACAACACTACAATCAAGGGCTACGCAGTTCTCTCTCTGTCCCTCCACTGCTGCAATTTTCAAAGGAGTTTGCCTCAGGCAGTTTTAAATGATGGTGTCTCAATTCTGTAATCATCTTTCAAGAGCTTTTTCTTAAAGGCTATTTTAGGTAAACCTAGTCCGTCAACTACACTTATGGGCTCAGCAATCACAGACCAAATACAACTGTGTATCTACCATATTGCAGAATTTAGTGCTGGAAGATGCTTACCCAGATCAACACTTTCAGCCCCCAACAAGCTGTGTGTACTCCTTTGCAATTAAGTTGCCCATTGCCCCCTGGCCAGTGGACTGCTGTTTCGAATAGGACTTCAGACATACTCCTTGGGACATATTCTCTGCTCCACCTTGCCCACTGTGGCTGTCAGGAGGGAGCTTTCCTTGAACACCAGAGGCTCCAGATCACAATGCCAACGGCCACTGGAGAAGTTCAAACTGGCCTGGACCAACAGCTCAGTGGAAAGCATCAGGTTGGGCTGAGTCTGCCCTCCAGTGACCTTGCACACAGACTCAGGGTAGCATGTTGGGGGAGCAGCCTAGGGGAGGATGCAGTGTGCAAAGTCATAGTGCGGAACCCCCAGAAACTCAGTGGTCACCATCACTCTCTGCCCCTGGCCCCTCTCTTCAGCCCATTCACATCACTTCCAAAACACCATGTTTTCCACTCTGTTTCCATTTCACTGATGCTCAGAATGTTTTATCCATTTAGTTCTCCCCAAACCACTCCACCTGTTAAGAAATTTTTCTATTCCCTAACACCATCACTACTTCCTGAGCCTGTGAAGTACCCCTGGTCACCTCTCTGACTATTTCTGCAAATTCCCACCCCCTCTCTTACCCTCACGCTCAGCTGATGCAGCTGTCCTTGCAGCTCGTGGGCCCTGGGATGGACCAGTACTTGGTGTGTTCTGTAAAAACAGCAATCCACCACAGAAGCAACTGCCAAACTTTATCAGGAATCATAGAGCAAACAATAGCCTGCACTGCACTCTATTCTCAGCTCTGTTTGGAGCAATTTCACCATTGATGTGTATTTGCATGCAGCTCAAGAGGTGTTTGACAACTTAGGGCTGTGAATTCCAAGCACCAGATATCCTGGGAGGGCTGTCTCCCACCTGACAAGACAGACATCACTCCCCAAAAGGATGTGGAGATCATGGCATATGCCCATTTCCTCCTCTGTCATGCACAGAGCCTGGGCTCCAATCCTCTTCAAATGCAGAGGAGCTGCTGGCATGCACTAGAAGGGAAAGAAGTCATTCTAGAGGTTTGACATTGTACAGAAAGGTCTAATCATCAGCTCTGCTTCCTTGAGGCTTCTCAGCAGGCAGGAAGGGGTTTTGCCTTGAGGGCACAGATCTAGTGACTGTCTCCTGGCAGGTTTCCTCACCTGCAGGTCAGGTTTGGGTTGTCTGTGTAGCATAGCCAGGCTTTCATTTCAATCAGCTGTCTTATTCACACACACTACCTGCTTTAAAATAACAAGCCGTTGTTCCTGCAGACAGAGAATCACACATCACATCACATCCTCCAAGAAAAGCCCTGTTCTAGGAGATATGCATCTAAAGGCTAACAGGGAGAAGGAAGAAGGGACTTCTGGAGATGAGGCAATAGTCTATGGGGGAAGGATAGCTGGGAGAGAGATGACAACCTTAGCTAACAAGCCCCCATAGAGAGCTGAGGAGAAAAATCCAAGGGCAATGTATTGAGGAGACAGGCATCTGGGGGAGTGCAACTCAGCAGTGTGGAACTGGTGGACAAGAAAGGAACAAAAGAGAAACTTCTAGCTAAAAGGACTAAGCAGTTGGCTGATGGAGGGGGAGAAATGACTGTATTTCTCACCCCAACAGAAAAGAGCCCTTTGTAGCTGCACGCCAGAAAGAGACACACAAGCAGAGGAAAGCCAAATGAAATACCTAAGCAAAGTCGAAGCAGAGACTCAATTGCCCTCCTGGAGAAAGCGACAAAGAGAGGGGAAAGGCCTTGAATGTGAACTCGGTTGTTCTGTCTTCCCTCCCACCTCATGACTAAGAATAGTCTGCACTTAGGAGAAGCTCTTGTCTGCTACAGAAAAGGAAGCAGTGCTCTGCAGATGGCACTTTTAAAATTCCACTGATAGTCTCACATCTCCCACCTCATGCCGTTTCCTGCCATACAGAGCTCAGTTGCTGCTGCCCATTTCCCCTGTTGACACGGACAGAAAATTGAGCAATTACGCTTAAACTCGTCTCTCTCAGATTGCTCAGATTGCTACATATACAGCATTAAGCCCCCAATTACCCCTGGCCAAAAGTGACTCAACTAGGCCTGTCCTTTAGGAATTAAACACTTTTGTGTTGCTTGTGAAGGTTTATTATTCCTCAAGCTGGGATGGATTAAATCCTGCTAAAGCAGATTTCCCACCATGCTGAGAAGCTGCCCCCCCATGACAAGGTTCAGCTGGACACACATCCACCTAAGCACAGGTGCGTTGTCCATTTGCTCTGCCTGTGTACTGGCATGTACCAGTGTGCGTGCAGGAGGACTGGCACTAAGCTCACAGCGGGTGCTGTAGGAAAGCCCAGTATCTGCCAACTAGAAACTCCAGAGATATTTCTGGAGGGACACTGCACTTTTTCAAAACAGTCTTACCAGCCTGGAGTTTTATAAGAGCAAATTGTGGTTTTAGTCAAACACATCTGTGCTTTCCTGTAACTCAACACTGGTTCCTCTTTAAAGTGGTTCTCTTGTCTTGGACTAGCCTCTATGAAGAAGAAAAATGGATTAAGGAAAATGCATTTTGAGCACAACCTGAGCCAAGGTACTTCACTGATAGTACTTCAATGGTTTGTATTGTGCAGCACAGATGACTTGCACCATCTGGGTTGCCCTGTGCAACTGTAAGGAATGGCTGAAATTGCAGATAGTTCCATGCATGTCTACGTCTCTGTCTGACCCACCCACTCACAATCTTCCATGTTGCTTCAGTCTTTCCACACAACCTGAGAAACAGCTGTCCTTCTCTCCCAAACTCCCGTGGAGATGAGGAATCAGATGCTACTTCATGCACAGGGTGAGTGGCCAAGACCAGTAAGAGAATTCTACTTTTACTTCTGAAATAACAAGGTGTATCAAGCCCCAAAGTCTCCATTTCGCTGTACAAGCTCCCTTCCATTCTCCACCTGCCAAACCCAGCTCTCACCAGGCCCTATGCTTTTTTAACACTTTCTCCAAATCCTGAGCCTTCGGGTGTTAGTGCTGTATAAACCATCACAACTGAGCACATTTCAAATACACAAGAATACCTTTTTTAAGGGCATACAGTTTCGCCCTTCATTCTTCTAATGAAAAGGTTGCATGGGGGACAAACAATGTTAATGGAATGGTACAGCTCAGCTTTCTAATAGGTTAAAGGAAGGCGATCCAAATGTATTGGTTGACAGCAACAATCATTACGCAACTGCGCCTGTTCATATTAAGGTGTACAAGCTAACACATTATGCAGCACAAAATAACCGTGACCCATCCTTGGGGATCCATACACCAATGTCTTGATTTTTATGTGTTTAGAATCTGAGCTTTACTGTTACAGTTAAGGACACAAGCTCAAGTGCAGTTCTATGCAAAGGGGAGGCTGATACAGCTCTACTTATTGCACAGCCACAGCATGCTACTCCCTGCCTTCTACACTGGGCAGTTACTTGCATCTCTCTCCTTATTCAAAAAAGTAATTTTATTCTGGTTCTGGAGTTTGTTTATATGCCATTTTTCTTCACTGCAATTGCTGAGCCCAGAAGGAAAACTCCTCTCCCAAAATAGCTTGCTTCATCTCCCTGTAGAAATAGGATCACAAGCATGCAATGCACTGATCCATTTAGAGATTTTCCATATGCAAATTAGATCTACAACCCAGTGTATTTGGCTGTACCAGAAACTGCCTGGGAAGGAACCATAGTCAGATTAGTGGGATCTTTCTTCTAAAATGTAGATTTAATCCAAAACTGAACTCTGGTTTGCCAACAATCCAAATCCAACTGTTAACCACAGGTTAGGCACACGTAAGTAAGTGTATTAGGACTCACCATGTCTTTTTACCACATTCTGTCTCAATTCTGTTCTGTCTTTATTACCCAAGGTCTTGGAGCATTAAAAGTCACATGCTGCAAACATGTGGCAAGCATTTTTATGCCTGGTTAGCAAGGACAGTTATTATACTCTGAATAGAAGACCAAGGTGCAACAAGAAAGACAGCAGGTATGCAAACAGTCAAAGAGCTGTTCAGAACAGACTATCAGCCTCCGTGACATATGCTGAAATTTAAGAAGCCCAAGAAACTTCCCAGGGGGAAAATTAAGTCTATTCTGAAGATGCCAGTGTAATAAAGGTGCCACTTCTGGCAGTTGTATGTTGCAATGCTTAATCTGTCTGGAAGACCCAAATAAGTCTTAATTTAATCTCATTAACCATACTGATGTCTGATCCTTTGTGACTCCTGGTGATTCTTCTGATGCTTGTTGATATTTTGCAGATGCAACTTTTCATACACTGTATAAAATTCTTAGCCCTTGAGAACTGAGGTAGCTCCTAGAGACTTTAATGAATTTCTATGCTCCCCACAGTTCTCTAGTGCTCGTCTCAAAATTCATACTGTGGATTTTTTGTGAGATTTGTCTTTGTTCATTCAGTTCTGGAAGAGCAGGTGATATATACTACAAAGAAAACTAGTACTAAATCAGGACTCCGGTGGATTTCACAGCAGCTAGTACAGGGATGGGATGGGATTACCCACTGGTGCCTATGTTTATCTTATGAGCTATGATCGTGAGTCAGGGCAAGAGGACTTTTTAAATTAATAATTCCCTGACAGCAGAGACCCCAGAAGAGTGGTGCAGGTACTTGTCCTGATGGGAACAAGACAAGGACGTTACCATAAAACAAAAGAGAGGTTTTAAGTAGAGCACACTATCACCTAAACTAAGGGACAGCAGTGATTTCTTTTCCTGCTTTTAACCTTTTGTTGCTCTTTTAGCCCTCTTTTTGCCCCAGTCCACTATTCTCCATGTGGAGGTAATCACAGATAAAAGCATGTTCTCGACACTTCACTTCTTCTCAAAGGTGCTTTATCATTCTGTGTTAATGAAGGGCCAGAGTTAGACTACAGGTTCACTTCCTCATCCTCTTCTCCAATTCCTTTGCTCTCTCTCCTTTATTCAGCAGCTAGAGAGACTAAATAGCTCCTGCATTTGTTTACATCCAGCACAGTCCATTTCCTTGCAATTTTTTACACGATGCCTCTGCTGATTTTACTGAAGAACCCCCAGACATGCATGAAGGCATTTCTTTCAGCCACATAAGTGACACCTTACCTCCTCCGCTATCCGATGCCTCCAGGCTCTGCTGTCTGAGACGATGGCTGCAGCAAAACACAAAGAAGAAAAAATTTAAACCGCAAGCCCAGAAAAGCATCTTGTGTCCCCTTCCTTCCCACAAGCCTCACAGCCTGTCAAAGGGGGGGTTCCCAGGTACACCTGGCCTGCAGCCTGACCTTCTTCCATATCCCTCAGCACTGGACTCAGCAGAAATCTCAGCTGAGAGTGCTGCCTTGTACCTGAGACAGTAGGGCCTGGGATGGATGTGGGAGGAAAGTGGATGCTTTCTACTTTTCCTTCTTTCTGTATTATGGGAGTGACAGAGCCACCACCTACTCCATATCCAGGGAACTCCAGAGTGACCAGCCTGCCCCATCCCAGGACACATGACATGAACTCATGACAGGCTCTACACCCTTCCCAAGTTCTAGATCTTGGTGTACTGATGCTTAGACTTGCATGTCCCTTCTTCATGAGATCAAATGTAAAAGATGTTGAAGACATCTTCGCAACAATGGGAACTTACTCTTCTACTTCTTCTGCATGCTTTCTTCCTGACCTGCAAGACAAGGAAAAGCTTATGATTAGAAAAGACTAGAGAATATTTTAAAACTGCACCTTTCCTTATATCACTGTTACTGTACAAAACAGTTCCTACATCAGGTCTGATATAACACATTGCACCTCTAAAGAATTCTGAGTGACCATTAAACCAGTGCATCAAAGAGCCGCTGAGTGCATCAGACTGAAGCACAATCATTTAAGTCCAAAAAGACAGTCATGTCCAGATACAGCAAGAGCCAAATGCCCTGATTTTTTAGCTTCTCAGATACTTTTTCATCCCCGCTGTCATCAGCTGCAGGTAAAGCTTGCCTTACCTGAGTAGAGAGGTCAGCACATTAGGGAGTGAAAAAGGTGCTACACTTTGTCTGCCTACCCCTGGGAGATCGACAGGTCCTTTCTCCCCCTGGCTGCACATAAAGATGATCCGGTTGCCTTTGTAGGTTAGAAGCTCCACCTGAGCTGGCGAAGTTCAGGTCAGATGTGCTGTCATTGCCGTAAATCAGGGTTGATCTGGCTGAGTTAACAGGAGTTCATAATAATAACATGGGGGGGAGGCACTGGCAAATGGCAGCTGCCTTGCTCTCCACCCCAGCAAGCCCAGAAGTAATTCAGTCCCGATTAGGGACGCTTGTTCAATATTCAAAATGTAAAACATGGAGGTTGCTGAACCAGCACTTTGAAAAGTTAATTAAATGCCAGGTTTCTTTTTAGCAGATACTCCATCACTCGCTGATTGCTTTGGCCATTTGGCAGAGTGAAGTTTCATCTCTATGTGTTAAGAATAAATATTCTCCCCTCCCTTGAAGTCAGGGTGTCACGACAAAGAACACATGGGGCTCTCCCCTACCACATGCACTGTCCCCAGACACACCAAGATGTAAGAGAGGTTGCTTCAATGCCTTGCACTGTCCCTTCCAAAGCACTTTCAGGAGATGGGACAGGCCTCTCCTCATCTGCTCTCTATTCTAGCAGGTTATGGTCCTCATCTAGCTCTCTTGTGTATTATTCACTCTTCAATGTGCAAGAATCAAGGCACAGAGAGCATCTGCCTATGAGGAGAAGAAAGCCCCTGTATCCACTGTGCTCCCTGCAGTCTGAGAAGCTGAAGAATATACTGAATTGGTGACCCGAGCCCAGTAATATCCACCGCTATAATCAGAACTGCAGGTATGTAGGCGACAGCTGAATCTGGGCTTTAAGCTGTATCTATACTCTTCTGTTCATTAGAAGAGGAAGAAGTGCAATGGAGCTGGGGAATTTACAAAAGAGCTTTTCCAGTGAGGAATAATTGTTCAGCTCCATCCTTCTCCCCAGTGGCCATGCAAAACACTTTTTGTGAACCCCCTGATACTATGAAGAAAGGGATGGTTTCAGGTAGCCCATCACCAGCTCTCACTGGAGTTTAGAATCTGAGAAAACAAAGATAGAAAGATGATGCAAGTTTTATTCTATTTTATCCCTCCCTTCTGCCTTCACAGAACTGCTTCCCATACCCTGTCTTCAGAGCCCTGTCCTCACTGAGCTGAAACATCCCAAATGATGGCTCTGCACAGCCTTGCACAGTGAGAGGATTTCCTGGAGGTTCAATCTAACCTCTTTTTAGCATGATCCCGTTACTCTTGATAATTGTCCAGCCCCAAATAACACTGGATTCCTCAGTACCCACACTCCTTACATCTTTGCTCATCTTCTGTCCCCAGGCAGGAGTGAAACACTCCACATGTTTATACTTCCCAGGAGAGGGGCAGTCCTCCTATCCCTGTAAGCAATTTCTGTTTCTTCTTCCTGAGCTCCCTGTCATGACAGGTATCCAGGTGGCCCACAGGGAACGTAGTTATATGCTAGTCCTAGAGGCAGAGACTATGTTCTGAGACTTAAAGCTTTCCCAACTTTTCCTTGTTATGTTAGGAAAGGACTAATTCAGGGCAATAAACAAATACTTCATTAAGAAACAGCTGAACTATATTGAAAAAAATAGTGATTTGGGGAACAAATTCATAAACTGGGAGGGGCAAATAGTATTGACCCCTTTAATCTCAGAGCCCAGGTGTTAGAACACTCTCCTGTCAAACAAGAGAGTTCCCTTCTCTCCAGGGTGAGCCAAAGCCCCACTGTTGCCTTCCATCCATCGTCCCTATGCCACAGTGTCCGAAGGTGGCAGCAGGTGATGCCAGTGTCCCATGCTGACAGTATTGTGGTTTATACAGAGCATTTACATATCAATGGCACTAGAGCAGGAGCTAGAAATGACTGTTGTTCTGTTTAGGTAGGACATCTGCTTCCAAGTCCCCTGTACTACGTATGTTTCTTAATATATGATTTGGAATAACATTATTCGATGAAACTGGCATTTCAAACCAGGCTATAAACTCACAAGTAAAGAACTATCCTCAAAATATAGTACGCAACTTCTGGAGCTCAGGAAGGCATTGCATGTTTTACACTCTCTGTGGCCATAATGATTAGGCTATTCAGTAAAGAAGATCCCGGCCTACAATTTGCTTTGTTTTTTTTATAAAGCTTCCTTTCATTTTGTTTGATGCCAAATTACTTGTCCACAAAACAAATTTGGTTTGTTCCTGACTGATCTTTTTAATTTTTTGGCCCAATTGCATGATGTATATCTCCCTAACAAAGTGACCCTGAGAGAAAAGACAAGCTTTGCCTTGTGTCCTAAGGTTAAAAACCTTCAAGACAATAAGTGAAGTCATTAACAGATTCTCAAAAGGTGCCCTACCACCAACCCTGTTCATTCCATAAACTATACATGGAGATCTGGTCACCTGCTTGTCTCTTTGCTCTTCAGGTGCTATGGGAAGCCATGCAGGTATTCTTCATGAGGTTATCATGCTGCTTTAGGCACCATGGAGTACTACCCCTTCCTGAGAACTGGCTCAGCTTATCAATGCCAGCTCCTTCAGGAATATCAGGCCTGGGTACACAGCACCCTCTTCATTCACCTCATGGGCACAGCCTTCTAGTGGTGAGTGAAAGCAGACATGCAAGAAACCGGACTGCAAACTCAAGGGAGTACAGATGGATTTCTTACTCTATTCTTGCATTCTCAGCGACAAGAAGTGCACTGCCCTGGTTCGTTCGCTCCAGCGGGAGGCACAGCCCAGGGAGAGTAGCAACAACTACCTACAAAATGAGCAATTGTCTATGAACTACAGATACACCCACTCAAGTAAGGGCAAACAAAACAATATAATCCTAGGAGCAGTGCTCAGAAATGCATTGTCTCCGGTCCTATATACCAGTCACTCCCTAATTTTGTGAGACAGTGATATCTCTTTTGCTTTCATTTCTCCTGATAAGCCCATTGCATCTGGAGGGCCAAAGAACATGGACTGACTCCATCACCTGGACAGCTGTGTTTAAAACTCCCTCTCACTGCAAGGCTGGCTGTGCTCCCAAACATGTCAAAAATCCCAGGATATTCCCCCTGGCTTTGGCCAGCTGCTGACCCCTTCTCTATTCCAGGGTACTGAATAGCTGAGAAACTGGGCAGAAGACCCCGACAGACCCCCTATAACCCCATGTTATATAACTCCAGTAAAGAATACCTGTTCTTCTCCTAGCTGTGTCCTGGGACAGATGATACAGATTTCATCTTGCTCTCGAGTGTTGTCTTTGCTCAGTTCTGGCCAGCAGGAATCCTCCCTCCACATTAATGAGAGGGGGTTGAACCTCAAAACAGAGGCCTCTCCCTCCACCCACCCCTAACGTACAGCTGAGCTGCCTTGGAGCTGCCTGCAACTTCTGTGCTGAAGGGTGAAAGGCAGTTCTAATGTAGACATCACCTCTGTTAAAACTGTTTCTTTCTCACTTAATGGACTACTATAGAGACCTAAATGGAGATAAAGTAGCAGAGCTCAGAGAACAACCAGGATGCTATCTTTATGCAGCATGACAATGTGCAGTGGTTAATTAGACACCGTTAACCTATTTTAGCAGGGGACATAACTGGGATGAATGGGGGAAAATGTCCTTGAAACCTTTTAATGTCCAGAGCTCATGAGAGCTCTAGACATGCTTGTATCCTGCACCAAGGCACAGGCAGGTGCCAGGAAGCCAGTGTGCAAGATCCAAGGTGCGCTTCTGCGTGCCCAGGGAGGTGAGGGTGGGCAACACAGCTAAGTAAAAGGGAAGCAATTACGGTAGTTTGTTAAAACGAAAACTGAGGTGGCTGGAAGGGAGCGTCCAGTCTAGCGTGGCGAGGGGGACAGTCCAGGAAGAGAAAGGGCTGGCAGCGCTGACAGCCCGCTGGCCCGCCCTGGTTGCCCCTGCCCGGGCGGGCAGCTCTCCGCTGGGGGCCGCTTTGCTCCCCCCGGCTCCCCAGCCCGCTCGGCGCAGCGCCCTCCCCGCTCCGCCCCGCCGCCCAGGGACTCGGTGCCGCCGGGCGGGCGCTGCTCCGGGCCGCGCTCCCCGGGGCCACCGCCGCCGCGTTGCCGGGCCGCGGCCGCCCTCTGCCGGGCCCCGAGGGCGTGACGCCCGGCGCGGGCTGCCCGCGCAGGCGGCGGGACGGCGGGGCCCGGCCCGCTCGGCTGTCGGGGGAGGCAGCGCGGGGGCTTCGATGTGACTGTCGGCAAAGGGCCAACCTGCGGGGGCTGCGGGCTGGCCCCGGGCGGGTGGGCGCGCACCGCACGGGCGGTCGAGATCCAAAGGTGGTTTATCTATTTTACGCGGCCCAGGCAGCGGGGCGGGAGGGGAAATTTCATCTGCCGGCGTGTTAGCATATTTCCTGGCATGTCCCAACCACTTCTCTTTATGAATCATGTGGAACCAGAAAGTTGTTTCAAGCTGCCCTCTTGCTAAAAGAATGAAATGGAAAAAAAAAATGAACGCCTGATGTTCAGAAGTACATTCTGCTTTGAGAGACCAAGGGAGTAAAAGGGAGAGCAGAGAGGCGGCTTGTGTGTGGAGGAAGCTAGTGACCGGCGAGCGTTCTGCCTCTGTGCTTCCATCCCAAACCTAGCCCACCCCAACGCCGAAGGCTTGGCTCAGCCCACTGGGAGACGTGAAGCCTTTTGCCTCTAGGGCACAGACTGCAGTTCAGGTCTAGGGCAGAGGGAGGACGGGAGAAGATAAAAAAGGACAGTGTACTCTCTTGCTCAAGTGGTTTTTTAGTGCCCATCTTCATAGTGAGCGGGCTGTGAGCTACCAGTTGCAGCTTGTCCAATAGCCTAAGGCACAACTAAGTTAGACATACAAAATGACACACAAGTGCTAACTGATTAGTTCTCCCAGCTCTCCAAGTGTCAGTCTTGGTCACTGCTTGTTTGCTGAGGCATAAGGAGAGAAAAACACTTACCATAGCTGTATGTAACCCAGAACTGCAGCCCCTGCTGGAAAGCACTACCATGAGGTGTCTTCTCAGGTATTCCATTGCACCTTCCTTGAGGCTCTGATCAGATAAGTTGCTGCCCCCCTCCCTGGAAAATGCAGGTTTGCCTTGATTAAATCAAGGAGTTCAATCTTCACATTTCCTAAAATCATGGCAAGTTTTGCTATTGATTTCAGCAGACGAAGGACTACTATGAACCTTTATTTCTGTCATAGGATGTCACCTCATACTCCTCCACTTCCAAGCCCGGGGGCACATGTCTATCTACACCTGCACAACAGGGTTTTAAGCAGACGCACATATTTTTAAGCTGTAATGGTCCCACTGTCCACCTTCTGGTCCCTCACAGGCTCCCTAGGCTGCCTGGACTGCATGTTGAACACACTGCCCTAGGGCACGGCACTGGAGGAGGAAGGATGCAGCGATAAGCAGGCAAGCTCAGTGGGACAGGATCCGACAGACACTGCGGCTAACCAGCTCCTGCTGAAATGGGTTTGTGAGGCACGAATCAATCTCTAGCAGAAGTGTTGTTGTTTCTTCTCATGTCCTAATATGTGAGTTTGCTTAACAGAAAAAATAGAAGAGGAAAGCTCTGGCAAGCAGGACTTAGGAACTGGCACGAAAGAATAAGATGACAGAGAGTTCATGGGGATGACTGAACCTCAGCCTACTCACTGCATCGTCCCTGTAACAGATGTTCCCAGGGCTCCTTGACTTGCTCACTGGTAGAGCTGACCGGCAGAGCTGTGCAGGGCTCCCACTGAGCAACAGGAAAAACAACAACACTCAATACAAATTCCTGCTGTGTGGGAAAACAGAGCTGCAGTTTCTAGAGGTATCCACCACACATTGTCGGTCCCTGAGAACAGGGGCTCCGATCCAAGTGATCACGTCTTCAGTCTCCAGTAAGCACCAGGGCCAAATCTCACACCAAGTGGCTCTTGGGGTTAGAGGATCATTTCAGTTTCCATTTAAAGGAAAAGCACACTTCTGATCCTCATCATTACATAGAAGAACTGACTACTAAAGCAGACAGAACGAGAATGCAAAGAAGTATCTAAGGTTGGTTTTTTTTCAAATCCCACAACAGAAAACAAACTTGTGATTCTGAAGTACCAGGCCAAAAAACATTTACTTGTGCTTGGCCTAACTGAAAACATTTAAATCAAAAACACTAGACAGAACCAGATGTTTATTACTAAATGGCACCTTGTGCTGTCATCTGAGAGCAACAGCTTCTCAAAAAAAAATACTTTAAGAACTTGGATTAAGAACTTAAGAATAGTAGAGGGGTTATACAGGAAGGGGACCTGGGGGAGGGGGAAATAGGGCCAAGCAAGTAGATCAGGTCATGTTAGGTCTCTTTCCACAGGTAAACTGCATTAAGCCTGACTTCGCAGCAAATTTAGAGGTGACCTACAAAGGCCAGACAAGCTTTTAGCTTTGGCTTTGACAAATACAAAAGGGTTGCAAGTTGCACATTCTTCAAGAGAGTTTTGCTTTTTCAAACTAGAAACATTTGGGACAGCAAGGATAGTATCCCCTGAATTTACTAATAAATTCCTTGGAGATGCAGAGAAGTAAGGAAGGAAGACGCTTTGTCCTCAATCGAAAAAATAAAAAATAATTCACCCTGAACACACTCTGGCACCTCAGCAGCTTACATGGACTGTTACCAAAAATGTCACGCTCCTGTTCTGTTTCTGTCACGCAGGCTTCATCTTCTAGTGGAGCAAGAGGCTATGATCCTACTAGTTCCGCCATTGCCCAGTGTCTTTCAGGAAAAAGAAGTCAAAGAAAACTTCACTAACAGAGAAGAAATAAGCAGAAATCTGGCTTACAAAAAAAAAAAAAAAAGGAAAAAGAAGATAAAAGAAGTAAAAAAAGCCCAATGCTTTTTCTAGGCTCCTCTGAGCACTGCAAAGACACAGGAATGGGCACAAGTCTAGCAGGATTAAAAGAAAAAAATCCCCCATCACAGCCACAGTACTAAGGGATTGTCAGGTGATTCTTCTGTGTTTTAGGGACTTTCCTTTTTCTGCCAGTTATCTTTACTGACTCTAAACAGAAACACCAAGGAGAGCTCACCCCAGCAACGACATAGAGGGACATGAGGACAAGAGCCTGTTAGCATTCCTGGAACATCCAGAGTATTAAAAAAGAAAAAAAAGAAAAGGAAAAAGGAGGTGGGGAGGGAAGAGAGGGAAAAAACCCACCCTGGGCCTGCACATTGCAGCTTACCGCCATCTTGATGTCCTTGATGCGTGCTGATGGCGTGGAGGCGGCTGGCACCAGATCAGCCCAAGAGAAGGAATGAGAGGCCAATGGAGATTTATGTGAGGAGAGTGAGATGGACAAGGTAAAATTGTCAGGAGGAGTTGTTAGAAAGTAAAATATATTGTGACAATTCCACTCCTGCCGTTCATCAATAAACTGACAGATCATTTAGTGTCAATTAGGAGTGATAGATGGACAAGTCCCCATGATCCTGGGCCAAAATTAATGGCTGGGAGGGAGAAGGTGATTGAAAATGACGGCTGACATTGAGAGGAAAGTCCTGAAGGTCCCCAAGGGGCCATTACTTGCCTCATTCCCTTGCAGATCAATGCAGGGACAAACCCAAAAACAGACACTTCAAGACAAAACTTAATCAGACTTCCTTTTCTTTCTTCTCCTTCTAAGTTGTGCCCCCTCACTTGGCAGCCTTGATCCTTTGTGCCTATGCTCTTCACATCACTGAGGACATCCACAGATGGCTGCAAGATGCAGAGTGAGGCTGCTACCTTCCCCACAGCCTGGAGCCTGGCTCTGCTCCTACCGTGGCAGCGTCCCAGGGAAGCCCAGCCTGAGACTTACCTCAGCACTGCTGGACGGGGAGCAGAGGGCAGAAGCAGTAACACAAGCTTCCCTGTACCATATCAGATAGAGGAACTCATGAGCACTTTACTACTCCCAGTTGCAAGACAGGGATGGCTGGAGGTTCTACAAACCTGGCACTCTCAGGGGTCATTTCATCTAGATAAAACACAGGAGAGTTTAAGCCCATATTTTTGAAACAGGAGGTTTTTAACTTTACTTACCTCTAGAGACCTTGAATCATAAAACTCCTTAATCTCTTAAATAACTTTTGTCCAGCTCCAGGGTGCAATCTCACCATTGCCAACCCTCCAGAGCACCAAATGATATCTACACAGACTCTGGGTTACCTTGCTCTAAAGGTCACTTCGACTTCATCCCCTTCCTTCCTACAGGCCCTTAATATTTGCTTTTGTGTAAAGGCATTCCTGGACACCATACCACCACTTCTGTTCCAAAATACTACAGCATGGTCATTTTCCTAAACAAGCCTTGATTATTCCAACTCTGTATGAGCTATCAGTCAGAAAGGAGAAATTTCAGTTGTAGCTGGAGCACCTGTTGCTAAACTGCCACAGTCCCTGTAGAAGAAAGACGGTACACATGCAGGCACTGGAAGGGGCTCCTACTGAAAGCAGCACTTGCATTTGCTTGCAGGGCCACCTGAAATAAGCTGTGTTTATTCCAGAACAACCTCAGCTGCTGCCTGCAGAACTGTACGAATTTTAAGGGGCTGATCACAGGGAGACTGCAAGACCAAAGGGATCAAGGACCCAAGTAAACTGGAAGTGTCCCAAGAAACAAATAAATAAAGATACTAACAAGGAGAAAAAATTAAGAAATTCTACAATGAAAGTCAGATAGAAGAGACTAGCAAAAGCTGGAATTAAATGGATCCTGGAAGCACCTCTCCTTTGTCAAATCCTCACCAGTATGCAAAACTAAGTGCCCTTTTTCCCATTGGCAGGCACTTTGTGTTTCTTCCTTCTGATGCGTGAGATAACCTGACAATAAACCTCTGCTTTGCTTGTCACAAGTGTCAACACCGATGTCATTAAGGACATCAGCACAGCATTCAGAATGGCACTTGGGCTCCATCCAGTGGTTAGAGAGCTGATTCTGTAGCAATGCAAGCTGTAATTACTGTTATTTATGTAATCTCGGCAGGGCACTAGGCCCCAAGTAGCTGCCTAGGTTCTTGGCTGGTCCCCTTTCCTCTAATCCTGGGACTAGAATATTGCTGGGACAGCAGTGGGACTGCCTCGTCTCATAGTGATTATTCCCTCTGAGTAGAAATTTAAATAAATACAGCAGATTCAGGTGCAGAGGGCCCTGACAGTAAGGAAAAAAGATTCTTCTGTCACTACTTTGCACCATTTATTTGCTGACTGCAGAGGACAAGTCTGAGGGTTTGCTCAGACGCTTACCTGCAGTCCTCATCACTATCTAGATTTACAAAATGAGACTCAGAGCAATGACAGCTGTTCCACAGAGGCTGGGAGTCCAAAGTAACCTTCCATGCTTGATTTTTGAAAACTTATCAGTAAAAGACAGCATTTGCATTGTTCTCAGGAATTTAAATATCTGACAGTTGTAAATGCTATGGGAACTCATGATAAAATACTTTATCTTACTTGCACTTCATCTGTACAAATTAATTTCAAAACTAATTACAGGTTGGGAAACTTCAGGGGCCCTCCTCCTCTTCCTATCTTGCAGCAGTCTGAGACAGCAGTAGTCTGATGGAAAGAATCAGCAAGATGGTGAGAATATTTGTAAATTTAGCTAGGTATGACAAGAGCTGGGCAGGTAAGGGACTAAGAGGCAGCAGCAAAGGTAGAAAAACAGAAAACCAGGTTTCAAATTAAATTTTATTCTTACGGGCCAAGTGGAAACATAAAGAACAATTTCAAGTGATCATTTCACACTGATAAGACTCTGAATAGAAATACAGCATAGAAGAGTTTAAGTTTGTCCGCAGAAAAAGCAACAAGTGTGCAGTTGTAGCTGGCTGGATCTGTCAGAAAGAGAACTAAAAGCTTAGACCCGAAATGGGGAAAGAATTACACATAAACAGCTAGAAGATCATTTCACAAGTGGCTGCAGTATCCCATCTGACCCATAATATATTTACACAACACTGGAAATCTAACTGTAGCCACTCTGCTCATCCTTCCTAAGTAAAATAAATAAATAAGTAAAAGAAATCCCAGATTTTAACACTGTCAGTTCTGAAAACCAAATTATTTAAAGCAGTACAACTCTCAAGTGTAGGCTTGGTTATACTGGCATAAAAGTGCTTATACCTACATCAAATATACCAATCAAAGCATGTTATTCTAACTACATCTACGTTAGTGAAACTGGTGCAAGTTAATTTGATGGGCTTCTAAACTGAGTCAAATGGGTTGAAAGCTGTGGGGAGACAGAGCCTGAGAAAACAGAAACAACAAAGCTACAGCAACATTGGTATGACATCAGCCGATGACTCAGACTTTTCACATGAAGGCTTTACTCTGGGATATGTCACAGAGACAGTCTTACAGGCCAGCATCTCAGACTTTTTTAAGGGAGAGGAGAGACACCAGCTTGGGAAAAATACACAGCTGAAGGAAAGAAAAGACAGGGGAACTAGTTGTACAAAGTCCTTGTACCTCATGTGACTAAAGAAAGTCAGAACAAACCTCTCCTTTATAAAATTTATTCAATAAAAGCTATTAATATAAATGAAAATACTACTGTCACATATGACATGACATCATATACGTGGCTGAGCAAGGGGCATACCTTCATCTCACATCCCACTGTGCAGGGTTTCACAGGTAGAAGGGTCTGCAGCCCTCCTGTTGTGCTTCTTCAGCTGAATTGTGTCCAACTTCCCAGAAGCATTTACTCCAGACACCTGCTATAGCTGTAAACTATGCAATGGGGTGCTGGAGAAACACCACTGATAGCTACTGCTTCAAATCTATCACATGGGGCTAGGGGCAAAAATGGAAAACATCTTAAAGTAGCACATGGCACACTGCTGTTACATTAGGAACCTGTACCCTGTCCTCAGGGCACATGAGGCACAGCCCTGAATAACTGTATTACTACCTCCAATACAGTCTTTCACCTAGCCAACACTTACATAATTTGTTTTTTCCTAAACAATGCAATTCACCCTTGTTCCCTTATTCTCTTATCACATTTCCATAAAGTTTCTGCTTGGATCTACTAAGATGCAAAATCATTGGTGTCATTTTTTTATAACCCTTAGGTAGGTACACATTTGCAATGGCAACTTCTAGCTGCAGCCAGCCTATGGAAAATAATACCATTATCAGAGTTAAAACTGGAGAGGAACAGAAAGAATTCAGGCTGAGATCTTTATTCCTTTGGTTTACTCCAGTCTCCAGATTTCCAGCTGATTGGTTCTTCAGAGACAGAGTGATAATCTTCCCGAAAAGAACTGTTTTCCAGAAGGGCTACCCCAGAATATAAACCACCTTTCTCACCTCCCAAGAACTACTGACTGTGTAACAGGTTTCCGGGTATCCTCTCCCATTATCAGGCTTCCAAGAAAGAAAGTACTTAACCTTTCCACAAATCAGAGTGCCTATAAAGTATATGTCCAGATATATACACTCTTATTACAGGCCTCAATGTATACAAGCAATCTCACACCACCCCATGACTGAGTCCTTCAGCTCTGTGAAAAAGAAATGTAACACCAGCATAACTTTACAGCTTGAAAATAACAAACCGCTTGAAACCAAGACATCTCCTCCCAGTCTGTTGTTTAGTTTTCATACCCATTCTATTGCCACATCCAGATATTTCTTCCTTTCCCTTAAGTGTCCTTCATAAGCATCAGGCTTCTCAACCAACACTACAATTTGTATACTTTTTTCCTCCCACCTCTTCTTGCTGACCATCTCCATCCATCTCCATTATACCATAACCCTATACACACACAAACATTGACAAATTTCACCTTTACTGTCAAGGTTGATCACTAAATCCTGAACTGTTCATTGCATTCTTGTCAGTGGGGCCCTGTCATGTGTCACTCTCCTGGAAAGGGCACAAGCAGTCAAATTCTTCCTTCCCAGTTCCTGCATTTAACATGCTTATTACGTTCTGACTCCTTCCAGCTACTGTACCAGGTAAGGAATACACTGCCTTAGAGCTTCTGAGCTCTGCCAGGCCATTTTAAGAAGAGCACTGGCCAGCAGAACCAAACGAGCAACACTTCAAACATTTTGAAGGAGTTACAATGATATTGGAGACAAAGGCCATCTACAAGATCCAGAAAAACCATTCCGATGCCTGCAACAGCAAAGCCCAACTAGTGATGTTCAACTAATCCATGTCTTAATAAGGAAAGAAGTGAGGACTCACTTGGTAGGTGCCGGTACAGAACCATCCGCCCAGCCTCCTTGCCGGCGGGGGGGTTTAGGTGGTGGACCCTTTAATATAAAGAGAAGAGACAAGTTACAGCCAGTTCCAGTCAAGGCAATTGAGACACCAGGTCCATACATAGTAATGAAACACTTTACCAAATAATAGATGGAGAGATAGTATTTAAAATGCTGTTTATTCATAAAATAGAAAGAAGACAAATATTGCAGGACAGGTTTTTAAGTGCCTCTGTAAGCAAAAGATGTATCGCTCTAATCGGTACCTTGACAAGTTTCAGGTCACACAACACAGCAGATGTACCCACAGCTCTATGCGCTCTCATGGCAAAATGCGGTTCAGCAGGAACTCATTCATTACTGCCGCCCACATTTCAGTGGGAGGTATCACATGTTACATGTTTCCTAGGGTACAACTCGGCATGTTTTAGACATCCTGTTTTAGATGACACATTGTTCCTAAAAAGCGTTTGCTTTTGTCCACTGCCTAGAATAGAGGCTAGATGCCAAGTTCAGATACAGCCAGACATACCAAACACCTCTAAAGTTAGTTGAGATTAATCCCACCACTGCCACCACTGAAATGCTAAAGGCGAAGTTCATCTGGAGCTTAAAGACACTCCCTGGTGTTTTCTTGCATTGTCTTGTGTGGCACTGCCCTGTGGCAAGAGAAAACAGGAATTCAGCTTGGGGCTTACCAGGGGAATTTTCAAAGTGCAGGGCTATGAATTCCCATCATGTGGGAGCTGCCTGCTGCCTTTGGCAGTTTTGGGCTTGGTTCCCCATGCCTGAAGCACCTTGTACAGCAGTGGATTCAGTGTTTTGCATGAGGAGCAGTGGTGAAAGCAGAGGGGCAAGGTGAACCCAGCTGATTAATTTCAGTTTACATAGCTCCTAACTGATGGTGCCCAGTGAGGGAAGATGTGTTACAGGGACCTGTGAAAGGACCATCATGAGAAAGGATGATTGGGTAGAAGATGTCCCAAAGCAGGGAAAAATGGTAGCTGCAAAGGATTCTAAGCTGAAGCAATGGTGGGAGGACAGGTGGCTCCCACAGTTTTTATTAAGAAATTGAATGAGGTGGGTGACTCCTGAGGATTTTTGACCTGATAGAGGAGACCTTGCATGTGTGGTGGGGTCAACCCTGAGCCAAAGTCAAACTACTTCTTGCCACAAATGAGGACAGGGTTGAGCTAACCCCGATGGTAAGGGTCTCCTGTGTTTGTTTCTTGAAGCAGAAGCATTGTTTGTGAGTGTGGGAAATGAAGAGACCCTGCCAGGGGCAGCCACTGCCTGCTGCAGGGAGGGGGCATGACCCTGCATAGCTCCTTGATAGGAGCAAAAATAGTCATCCTCCAAAAATAAACAGAGACCAGGAATGAGGCAGGAGCTGCAGTCCCAAAATACCAGCTTTCTTCGGCAAAGGGAGCACAGGAGGGCAGAGGGACAGGCAGGGAGCGTGAAATGCAGGAAACAGCCTCCTTATATGGGCTCATCCGCAGGGGACAGAGCTCAGTCGACTGGAATGACCATGTCACAGAATGTGAAGCCTTCAGGGGCCCAAGTGAATGGAGTTTTCTGATCTTTAAACGATTCCCCCAGATTCTTAAGATGCCAAACCAGAGAAGAGACTACAGTGCCAAAAAAGGAGCATTTTGAATTCAGTTGATCTGGACACACCCAGAGTCCAGGAAAAAGGGGAAAACCACACCACATATGGGCGTGCATGCCCACATAAACATCCCTGTTGCCATTGTACACACCCCTACCTCAGAAACACACGCCCTCCCACACGGATCCTTCCTTTTTCCCCTCTCCCCTCCCTCTGATAGCCAGCAGGCCATGTTCCCAACACCCAGCCGCACAATTCCTCACAAAGGTGCACGGAGTTACACAAATGTCACCAAAGAACCTGGGCCATAAGGCCAAAGGAAAATGCAGCATCTCCAGGCCATTCCAATGCACTGCAGTTTAATTCCCATCATCAAAACTAGTCTTCAGATCAAAGATACCTCAAGTGGGGCACTCCAGATCAAGGGGTGACAAGAATGACTTTCCCAGTCTTTGCAAAGGGCATGACTCTGTGGCATCTAGGGGTTTGCTTCCAATGCCTTGCCAATGTTATAATGTATTCCCATTGATCATACACACCAGGCAACCCTGAATGTCTGTCAGGCCCTGACAAACACCTCACATATACCTACAGGTCTTTTATTCCTCTTGCAATAAATCAGGTAATTCTTTTTGAAGTGCCCACAGGAGCACTGGCAACAGGAAAGGCAATGTTAACTGTCAGCTGAGGATAAATAGCTTTTCTTTGTTAGTTGCTTGGAAAGCGCTGTAATAAGGTCACATGCCACATGCACTTTTGTCAAGTAAATAAACTTACCTTCATATACTTTGACATTTCCAAAACCTCAGCATAATTTACAATGGAGAATGCAATGTCGTGCATTGCCATAATACAGTGACAGGTAGGGATGTTGCACCTGCAAGCAAGAGCTTGAGCCACAAAGCGGGACGAACAAAAGCCCCAGAGGGAGAAGAGCAGAAACAGAAGACATTGTTCTTCTGTAATGGAGAAAACGTGCTCCTGAACATAGCTTTTTGGTGAAAAAGACTGGGGCTTTAAATTATCACAACCATGCTGGGCAAGATTGTTATGTATGTTCCTAAATACAAAGCTAAGCTATACACCTGAACAGTTTGCTGTTCAATACACTGAGATTCCACCAGCTCCTGACAAGTGTTCTCTCAGCTCTTGCTGTTCAGTCTCTTTCACAGCATTAACTAACCACTTGCTTGCTGATGCTTGCTTTTCCACTTGTTTTGTCAGTTATTTATCTCCAGAATATTTCCTCGACCTTAGTTCCTGCAGATCATCCACTTTTTCAAAAAATATTGCCATGGTCTGGGCTTTTAATTTTATTTTTCTCAAAAATTGAGTTTACCATTTTTGTCATGGCACTTTTCCACTGTTTCTCAGGCCACCTTCCTAGCCAACACTTTCATACTACCACCATAATCAGTATTTTCTCCCTCCCTTTGAAAAATGACTGGCCTGAATTCCATCTCTCCTGCATTAAAGTAGAAACCCTACCTTCTTTATCTGTAGTCAGGCCCTTATCAGATGGATGCAGAATTCTAATTTGGCTTCCCCATTAAGGCAGAAATTTCCAGGCTACTTGTCAGATCATGCCTGCAGTTTTGAAGGTGCTATTTGGATATTGCTTCACTCATGGAAGCAACTACCCTGTGTGTCTCTGGATCCTGAGGGTCCAGCAAAGCCTCTGTTAGGACCTACCACAACACAGACAGATTATGCACATGTTGGGTCCCCCAGATGTTCAGGCAAGTTTGGAAATATGGATTAATCTACCTTAATCAACATGACAACTCCTTTGAAACAGCAAGCACTCTGTGCAGGGAAGCAGAGATTCAAATGACACTGACAGCATGCAACAGAGGACACATAATTTTTCTGTCAGGTAATACATCTCCTAAAATGTGTGGGATTTATGTTCTGCCCAATATACAAACACTGTGGGATTTTATACAGTATGTAGGTGCCTTGTTTTTTTCCAATATTGACCAAGGAGCAGAAAGACAGAAGTATGGCCAGTCTCAAGATTCCTCTTTCCAACAAGTTGCCTGAGGCTCCCCTGACTGAGGAAAAGCAAATCTCCACAAACATGCCTGACGAATTAGTTTTGACTGCTGCCAATTAAGGAGCTGTAAGTCAAATAGCCCAACTGCTTCCAAGCAGCCACGTAACACTTCCAATCTCAGAGCATATATGATATCAAAAAGGGCTCAACTCCCAGATCTATGCAAACTTCAGCTTTTTGCAAAGAACAACCCATCCCTGCTAGCCTGCTTCATCATGTCCACAGATGATTCAAGCAGTGCATCTGATTGTAATGAATACCCTCCAAGGACTTCTGCATGTCTTAAATGCCTAGCACAAAATACTGGATTTCCATTTCACCCACAAACTGTCCTTCCCCATGGTCACTGACCTTCCTTTACTAGGGAAAGTGCTATTTAGACAGAAAAAGTTCTTAGGGCCTTCAAATATTCTCTGCCATATATCACAGCAGGTAAAGGAACAGCTCATATTGTTAAACAGCTATCAGGAATTTCCTCCCTAAAACAATGGTCAGCTACCCAGTCAGCTTACATGTGCAGCTGTTAGAAAAGCTGTCGTATTGCAGAATTTGGCACCTTAACCTGTTTCAAGAGTGACTGTGCTCCCTTGCATGAAAACAGTGAAGCAGCACAAAACAATCTGATTCTCTGAGCAAGGGGTTACCTGGCAGAATCCTCTCACAACCCACAGCTACAGGGAAGTGCCCTTCCAGCCCTCCGAGGCATGAACACCTCTCAGTTTGCTACTACCTTGTGCTACACACTGTCAGACATGTTCACAGCCCTCCCTACCACTCCTACTGCTCTTCTGTTGCCTTCAGGCAGCTCCAGCAGCACTCAAATATGTGGAAAATATGTGGAAAAGCTTTCGATAAAATTATTTTTTAGGTGGATTATCCCTAATCCACATCAAGGTAGCCAACAGGGAGGATAGTACTAGAAGGGCCGGGAAACATGGCTGACTAGAAATGCTATTTCAGTGGATGTCATCACAAGGCTAGGAGATAAGCTCAAAGCTGAAAATAACTGCCCTGTTGGCCAGCCACTCGGGGTGCACGGGGAGAGGCAGTGCAAGGCCTTGGGGAGCTCCAGGCCATGCAGTGCTGGGGCTCACACTGGGGAAGTTGGCCTAATTAGGGAACAGAAGTTCAGCTGCATTTTTGAGATTCCTCCTGGAGAATCTGGCCAACTTCCAGCTGAGCGGTCCCCAGGAACAGGCTGGGAGTCCAGCACTTCTACAAGTAACAAGACCACTGGGAAAAAAGAAGCAATCCCTGTAAAATGGAAGCAGGTAAAAAAGCCAGTGCTTCCTTGGATGTTGGTTTCCTTCAGTGGAGGGTGTTTATTAGCACAATGCAAGAATCCAAACAGACGACAGAAACTCTGGAACATGGAGGGACAAATTGAGCTCAGCTAAGGACAAGCACGCAGATGGGAGGGCATTCACAGTGTGCAACAGCTACAGGAAATTCTGCCTGAGAACCCTCCCAGGTTCTCAGAGATGCCAGTCACTTCAAGAGCTATCTACTGCCAGTCCACCCCATTCCCAATTGCATGCCTAAGTAAGCAAAATCCTGGCAACGTGATGTGTATAAAATGCATCTAGCCCCTGGTGAGGGCTCTTCCACAAGCTGCACATCACATGGGAGAAGAGGATGCTAGAGAAAAACAATGCAGTCAGACTGTAAAGTCTTTGGGATAGGAACTTTTTGTCCCTGTCACACACCAACATTCTCTAGATCTTACTGCAATGCAAGTCATAGATACAATAAGGGCAATAAAGGACTGCATTACAATTATACATTACCTTTTAGGTCATGAACTCCCTGAACTAGAGTGGCTGGACAGTGCCTAAACCACTGTGATTATTTTTACACAAATAGGGTCTCCCCGTAAGCCAGTGCTGGGCTCCTCAGCTTCAGGGGATGTGGGGAAGAGCAGCTGGGGGGTGGCTGCTGTGCAAATCCAGACCAGACCAGACAATGGAATCAGAGTTTGGAGCTCCGTGCCAACCACTGCGTGAAGGTAAGAACTGGGTCAGGAAAATACCGCTGATTAAAGGCCCTGATCATATAAAGCCCCAGGCCATGTCTACACCACAGGTGCAGACACACCTGCGAGCAGGATCCATGTGAGTCAGCTTGAGTCTGGAAACAGTCTAGCTTTAGGTACTTCTGGTAACCAAGCTGGTACCTCACCAGGTAAAGTGCAGGTTGCTTCTCACTGGGAGATTTCTGTATCACTTGCATTGTATTTTAGGATGCAAATACATTCACTCAGACAACCCCACCAAACTAGGCCACTTTGCAATGTTAAGTCCACAATGGGCTTCACATTTGAGATACCTACACTTTTTTGATAGCTTTTTGTCCAACAAACACTCATTGAAAACAACTGTTGTTGACACGTCGTCTTAACCTAAAAAGCAACAGCATACTTTTCCACCCGAATTGTTTTAAAAGCACTGTGAACTAGAACTACAGAAGGACTCACTTGCCCTCTCTGGAAAGGTCAGATCAGGAAATCCTCTTTCCAGTAGTTGCCTCAAAGCATGTCATCACACAAACTTTGAGTGATACAGAACTACAGAGGTCAGCATCCACCTAGTTAAGAGTCAGAAATCAGGTGCTCTCCCCGCTTTAGTCCATGAAGGACCTGAGACTACCTATGGCATGTATAGCAAAGCAAAACTAGAGAGAAAGGTCCCAGATGGACTCATTAGGACTGGAACAGATGTCTTCCCACTCAAATGTTGTTGTCTTCAGTTAGAAAGTCCTTCCCTGCGGCCCGAAAATTCTTTCAGTTCCCTTTTGCAAAGCAGAGCAGCCTCAGGAAAAAGGACCAAGTGCCTTCTCAAACCCAAAACCACTCAGCTTTGTCATTACATATAATATGCTCTAGGGGAGTGGGAAACATTACTTGATATATCTTTCAGGAGGAGGAAGAGGACAATAAAATAATTATCTTCCACCTTGGAAAGGAGATGGTGGGTTTAATCTTTAAGTTAATGTATAAAGCATGTGGCTTCAACATCAAAATGAACACCTCCATCCCTGAAGGTGCCTGAAGGCAAGGAAAAGCCCTGCTCTGCCGCTGAAGGCTACAAAACACAAGATGGGGGGATCAGGATCACTTACTGCTAGTGCAAGAACATGCGCTCCCAGAGCCCTAAGAGTGGTGCCAGAACTTCACAGAAGGACAGGGTTTCAGACACACTGCAATCCCTGGCCTCTCTTTTACCACCTTAACAGATTCACAGGCCTATCCTGAGATTGTCCACATACTACACAGGCACCTAATAAAGGCTGTGGATTTTGCTATGAAGATAAGGCATCTAAATTCCCCTGTGGATCTGAGTTTAGGGAATCCCCACAGTTCTCCTGCATATAGCTCTAGCCCTCCTTTCAGAAAGGGACTAAAGTAAACTAGAGGAGGGACCTCCCCAGGGCCCCAAAGCAAATCTGTGGCGAAGCCAGGAAGAGAACCCAGCAAAATCTTGGCTCACAGCCATGTTCGTACTCCTCCTGCCTATTCTGCCTCTGCAAATTAACTGAAATATTAGGATACACCCTTTATTATACCATTGATCAGCCTTACAGCCTTTGGCTAAATGTCCCAGGCAGCCTTGGAAGGAGCAGCCAAATGAGTGATTCAACTGGCAAAAATTCAGATCCAGATGAGCAGTTTGCCAGGGGATGCAAAACAAGTCTCAGAGCAGGCAGATGGCTGGAGGGCAGGACTTCAGCAGGTACGTTCACATCGACAGCCCAGATGGGGCTGTTTGCTAGCATTCCGGCAGCCACACAGTATCTTCAGCGCAGTGAGACGAAAGGGACCAAATCCAGAACGATTCAGATTGTAACACTCAGCAGAGCCCGAAGGGAGTTCAGAGCAGGGTTACATGAGCCATCAGGGGGACGAAGGGGCCAACTTCGGACAAATTATTCAAGAAGCCAAGTATTTCAGCTTGGCCAGGCATGAGTAAGGGAGGGATATACTGCAACAAGTTTTGGATCACACTTTATAATACGAAGTTCCACTAAAAATTGGTTTGGAAAAGACGATACGATTAACAGAAGTTTGTAAGCCTATAGTATTATAAGTTACAAGCAGCTTACCAATCAGTTCAGATTTCTCAACACTCAGTTAACCATTTTGTTACCCTTCACAGGCATTTAGAAATGGGAAAATACTATACAGTGCGACTGTGATGCTTAAGAGCATAAGCCTGAATAAAGGGGGCAGGAATTATCCAAACAAGAGGGGTTTCAAAGCAGGGATCACTTGATGCTAAGGAAGATCTCCTTGCCAGGCACCATTGCATAACATCCCTGAAGCAACAACAGTTGCTCATGTGGAAGAGTCACATCAGTTTAGTTATTTTAATGAAATTTAGCAGCCAGGAGCAAGAAGGCGCCTGTGGCATGTGACCAGCCACCACTCAGTACAGCAGACCTTGGGAATCAATGATTTAGGGCACTGTATGGATGTGGAATTAGTTCCAGTGAAATGACTGTAAGGACTGGCTGGGGGAAGCAGGGTAGTTTAGATCAATTATCAGGAAAGATTCTATTGGGTAACCAGTCTCCGAAACTATACCCATCAGTGGGAGGTCTCTTTGCCTGATAAATGGAAAAGTGCTCTGGGCATAGTCCTGAATCATCCATCACTGACAAATAAACCCAGTGGATTTTTCCTTCAATATCATCTCTAGTACTATCAAGAGAAAATTGAGCTAATCTGAATAGTCTTGACTCCTCGTGATGAACATGCCCTTCTGAGGCCAGAATTAATGAGATGGGTGATACGGGTTTCTTTTCTGGGCTTTAAATTTCACAAACAAATCTCCTGTGTTGCCAGCACTGGGCTGGTGCTTCAGCAGAAGGAATTAAAGAGTACAGGAGAGGATGCTTTAATTGTCTAACATATACAGCGAGCGAACTGTAGCCAGGAAAAACTGGGCAATGCCAATTCCATGGTTAGGAAGAGTGCAGGACAATTAGCCCAAAGACTTTAACAGGAACAGGTACTACTTCTCAGGTTGTTCTGAAGAGCACTACCCTGGCTTTTAATGCCAAATGAATATTGAGATGTATTTTAGCTTTGATGCAGGATGAGAAAGGACATGTATATTCCTTTTCTCTTTATAACAGAAACCTGGTAAGGAGCACTAAGCCAGCCTATCAAGCACAGATATTAGCGTTCCAGTGCTGGTGCAATATAAAGGAAAGACTCACAGAAAATACGAAGGCACACATCCTTGTTACTACTGGTTGGCCTTCTCCTCTGGGACACCAGCAAGACTTCATAATCCCTGAAAACAAGTTTTCGTGTTATGGGAGCAAGCTAACCATACTGGACAGCAAATCTAGGCTCCGTCAGGTTCTGTTCTCCATTAGTTTATTGCTGCCCTGACTTAAATGAAAATAGAGTATCTTTCCCATGGCCACATATACATCTGTGACCTCAGAACAAGATGCAGCAGCTGATAAGAGTAGATGTTACAAAGATAATAAAAAAACCTGTCAGCAATAGCAACAGAGGATGGTGGAAAGGCACTGCATCTTAGGCAAACTTTGTCTTATTTTCCAATACAGTCCCCTCTTAAGGTAGCCTGCAGACACATGAGTAGGTTAGTCCTACTAGTCCCCTTCAGAGGAGCCAGTATCCACCTAGAAAGCCTCTAGTCTTACATGGTAAACCTTGTCCTCAGGGTGTTCATCCTAAATTACAGGGGTGTCGAAGTCATTTTCACCAGGGGCCACATCAGCCTCACGGTTGCCTTCAGAGGGCCGAATGTAATCTTAGGACTGTATAAATGTAGGAGTCCTAAAATTACATTCGGCCCTCTGAAGGCAACCGTGAGGCTGATGTGGCTCCCGGTGCAAATGAGTTTGACACCCCTGCCCTAGAAGAATCAGGAGGGGAAAAGTGAGGAAGAAGTTAAAAGAAAGAACTATGGAAGCCTGTTCAAAATAGTCTGGAGATTGACATGAATGGCTGTCCTGTAGCACATGCCTTGAAACGTTATTCACTTGAACAAAATACAAAGTTGATCCCATCATTGTAAGATTTTATATCCACAGTCATTTATGCATATACCAATTGTGATACTATAAAGCAGGTCTGTTTGACTGCAATGGCAGGAAAGTTTGCCAGCAATCAGACCTTGAAAAGCATACTAAAAAAAACCCCAAATTATTCAGGTGTGTAGGATGCTATAAAGATTTGTATGGATAGGCTCTGCAACCATGCCAGAGACCAGAAATTATGTTGGACCAGCCATACGGGGGGTTGTATACTGTAGCAGGCTGCAGCCCGTTTTTCAAGAGCTAGTGTTTCTCAGGGCAACCTCGGATCCTCCACTGGGAGCAGCAGCTGTAGCAGTTTGCATCAGACAGGCATAGCTGACAACAGTGTTAGCTTTCATAGGTGAACTTTAGCTAACCCTGTAGGTAAAAGAGAGTAGCTTGGTTGTGGGGTAGATGAGTAACTCAAGGAAAGCAGCCTGTTAATCACGGTGAAAGTTGCAAACTGGTTGAGAACCTTTCTGATGAGCAGCCTGCCAGCATCAGCAGTGGCGACAAACCAGTTCTTAGGCATCAAATGCAAAAAGGTGGCAGTTAAGAACCCAGTCACCTCTTTGCTATCCTAGAAATGACAGTGTTCAGAATCACTCAGGGAGACAATGTAGAGTATCCCATGACCACCCTACACCAGGATGGCTGGAAACACTCCTCTAACCCACCTGACTTCTGAACTGCATCATCTCTCCTGTAGCGTAGGGAAGCCACATGATTCATGAGGTGTATCTCTGATTAAAGTGGTTTGGTATCTAAGTCCACTTAGGGTCTGTGCTGTCATTTGGTCTTATGATCTTACCATGACAGGAGCAGAGGGAAGCTACATGCAAGTTAGGGCACCTGGGGTACAGAAGTGTCCACATCAGTGAGCAGCATAAATGAAATCACATTTGCCCAACTGTTAAAATCCGTTGGAAGTGTGTCTTTGTCAGCCAGGGACCCACTTGTTCCCAAATCCTACAGGAAAAAGGCTTCTGTAGGGCCCAACATGACCTAAGCCCAAGTGGTACCGGACTCGCAGTAGCATGGAAAGAAATCCAGCTGGACAACATATGCTGGAAAAGCATTTAAATAATCACTTATTTGAGCAATCTTCCATGTGGATTTCACCCTCAGCAACTGATTTGCAGTTGTTTATTCACTTGGGTTAGATAACTGAGGCCTATTTAAACGATGTCTGGATGTCAGCCTAAAGAATCACTGCCAGGAGTGTTTGTAAGCTGGGTGGTGGAAGTCCAAATAGCTGCTTTACAAAATTCCCCTGTGGGAACATCCTTCCAATATGCAGTGGAGGTGACCCAAACTTTTATCTGTCTATATGAATCTATCCTGAATAAGGTTTTTTTTTTACAGCACAGAAATGCTCCCTTTTTAACTATCGCTCAAGTACCACAACTACATAGGCAAGCTTGCAAATATCAGGTAAAACAAGAGAAGAAGTGAAAGCACAGAGCTTTTCCCAAGGCTTTGGTGAAATGTGGGAAAGAGAACCAGCATAGAACTGTCATGAGTTTTGGGCAAACCCTCATACAAAGCCAAAGTGCTCCTGCCCTGCTTGTGTAGAGATATTCTCAACATAGCCTGGAAAACCTTAATCCTTCAGGCTGACATGTTACCTATTAAAGAAGTCTCCACTCAAAGGATCTACAAAGTGCTGACACAGAGACACCAACAACTTTATATTGAGATTGTAAGAGGTAGGAACCAGGGAAGTCTTGAACAAAGTCCCAAGAAAATCCTGCCACTGTAGGATAGAGAAAACAGACTGTGGAAGCAAGATAAGTCTACAATATTTTTGCATACTTATTTCCTATGGAACAACAAATAGTTCACTCTTGCTAAGAGAAGACACAGAGAAGGAAAAATTTGCTGATATGTCTTAAAAAAAAGGCTTTTCCACTCAGCTTTCCAAGTCAATCTCCTCAAGAGTTCCAATCCTGGCCAAACAGCTTCTTTTGGTAGATGTCATCAAGACAGCATTCAGGCTGTTGGATGCAGTGATGTTAGTACCAGGAAAAAGGTTTGAGTTTCATTCTATAAAAGTGTCCAGAAGTCCTGCAAGGATCAGGCAGCAAAGATCTTCAACAAATCTCATTATATGATCTGCCCCTCCCATTATACAAATAATATGACCAGCTTCAGTTTGTCCAATTTTGTCAGAAACTTGATCGCATCAAGATGAGTAAAAAGTAACACATCAAGCCAGGGGATGGGAAAGGCCTCCCAATGGAAAAATGGATACATTACCCCTCTGAGAATGAATGTTTGAAATGTGGAGTTCTGGCATGCAGCAAGCAGATTTATCTCTAGGAATTCCCATTTACAGCATATCCCCCTGGGTGCCCAAGAAGTGCCTGCCGATTTGCCAAGGAGCTCTAAAGGCCAAGAACACTCACAGCCATTGCTGCAGGAGGATGCTGACTGCACCAATTACAGCAAATAATCATGTTCCTTCTTGCCTCATGAAATAATACATAGCTGCAGCGTTGTTTGTCAGTACTTGTACTTCTGAAAAGGCAGGAATGCTCTGTATGTCAGATAGCAGCCTGAGCTTTGTGACCTTTGGTGAGTCCCTTGAGGAGAGAGAGCTCTAAATCTGAAGGCAATGCAGGTATGTCCACACAGGAATGGGAAGTGCAAATAGAGATTTGGGCAGAGGAATTATAGATACAAATTATTGTGGGAAATATATACACACAACAGGCACTGAAAAGATACTAACGTATACTGTCTTCTTACAGCTTAGGGGAAGTATATATGGCTAAAAGGCACAAGAGATTGCAGTTGTGCTATAGGGAAGGAGGTTTTAACAACACATTTGTGAGCGAAGACACATAGTTGAGGAGATGTACCCTTGTGTGGACTCTCTTTCAGAAGACAGAGTCCAGGCCAATGAGAGATCAGCAGTAATCTGCTAAGATCTATGCTCCAAGTTGGATGATTTGCACATTGTCTTCAAAGCAAAGATCTTTTTAATTATGTTAAATGAGTTGTTCACTGCTGGAAGTGAAGTTCCTTGTAATAAGACCAAATGTTGTAACATAGCTAGACAAGTACTTTTTGCTTCCTTCAAGCAAGCTGCTCTGACTGGAAAACACTTCCTGGATGGTTCTCAGTGTCACTAATAAGAACCAAACAAAAGCACAAATGGTATGTTTATAGAAATTTGAGCTGGGTGGAAAACTGGTGGCTTGACATGTAATTAAAAAAAAAAAGGCAAGATGAATCTTAAACCAGTTTTAAAACTCTAAGAACTACTGGGGGCTGAATCACCATACTGACGGTGAAACTGCACATGGAAGTGCGAATATAGTGAATGTTTAAGATGAATCTATTTGTCTTCAAAATCAGTGAAAAGAATAAAACCTCATATGCTGAAATTATTATAATTACATGGGGCCTCCTCCACTACTGCCAGTTCCAGAAAAAAAGTACTATTTTTTTATTTTGCATTTCTTTGGGGATGGTTCCTTGAAAAGGTTTCAAGATGACCAGATGGCTGAATGAGACATCCATTGTAACAGCTGACCCCACACCTTGGAGGCAACCCAAGGCCAAGATTCCAGAAAAGTGAAAAGTGATTGCCAATCTAAGGTGAAGGAGAAAACTGTATTAGTTCTCACTTTGGTACCAAATATGATAGTGTATAAGAAGCCTCCAATTCTGGAGCAAAAGAAAAGGCTGGGGATTATTTATAGTGGATTTTGTTATTTCTCCAGTAGTTCCAAGGTTTTCAGTTAACAGTAACATTTAGCAACAAAGAACTGCCTGAAGAGAGACTATTGACACAACGGGTTCTTCGTGGTGGTTAAGATCCAGTAAAAACATATTTGAACCTTGTAAGGCGTGGAAGGCCTCACCCTTCTGCTGGGGAAAAGCTCACTGCTTTCAAACAGAAGATTGTAGCTATTTCTTAGTCTCTCCAGGGGTGCCCAAGGACTGGAGCCTTTATGATCTCTTCCCAGCTATTATAAGGGCTACGATGCAAGACACACCAAGTACAACTGCCGTCATTTACAGTCAGTCATCATCACACCCTGGTCTCTTTCTAACCAGGGAATCAATCCATGAGCTAGAACAGCCAGTTCCAGTACAAGAACAATCTGACAGTAGGCCACCCTAATCTGGAGGCTAACCAAGGATTACACCCACTTGAACTACCAGCTGGTTTCCCTAAGACCTCCTTTAGTTATGTGCCCATGGTTATTTCGATTTCTTAAATTACACTGTCTGCAAACTATGTCACAGATGCCCTCCTCAACTTCTATAGCATACCTGGCAGTGGAGAATGCATAGGTGGGAGATTATTCTTTTTTATGCCTACTAAGAGAAAAGAGGAGTAAAAGAAGCCTATTCTATGAGGTGTTATTGTAAGCTAAGCCATTAGGGTGTCTTTTCAACAGCACTGCAGAGAGTCCAAGGAAATATCCCCCACAAAACCATTCCAGTACACATGGCTGAGACACAACTACTCGGTGTAACAGAGTTTTGTCATGGCACAGAGGATCAGGGAGCAGCCGCTCCCAAGACAAAAGGTCCCAGGGCTCTGAGCACAGTAGCATGAAGCACAGTTGGTGCCAGCATGGCCCGGTTTGCAATGTAAAGAAGCCAAGAATATAGTGTGCTGGAGCCCACAACTGGCATTGCAAAAAGCTAAGTATCATCTCATTTAAATAAATATCAGTAAGGTGGAAGTGTGAAGACCCCCTCTCCCTCTGAAGGTGTCAGGGAGCAAAATCCATATGTCATTTCCTGGCAGGTGCTCCTTCCAGCAGGAGATGCCTGTGGAAAAGCCATGCTAACATCAGAGAGCAAACTTCTAGGTAGAATTTGAGCATCTGCAGCACTAAGGAAGGAAGTGAATCAAAAGGGTCCAGGGTATTAGAGGATGTTGCCTCACTCTCCTGGGAAAGAGGGGTTCCAGCCCATCTCTACTTTTTGAAGATGAGATGTAGTGACAGAATATTCTCTGACCAGAAGTTTTCTTCAAAGCTAAGTGGGAACTGAGTTTGCATATTATTACCCACAAGACAAAGTCTCAGATGTTGCAAAGCATGATGGCTGTAGCCTGTGCATGGAGGAAAGGAAGAAGAGCGTCACTACACAGACTTAATACTAACCATCTCAGATACTGTACTCTGGCTCTAGCAAAAGCAAAGTGCAAAAGTAAGGCATCTGCTCACCTGTATTCTGTCTTGCTACCATAGAATGTGGCAAATCTAGTCACAAAATTATATGCCCACTCATATTCCCATGGAAGGTATCCATGTACAAGAGGGAGAGGCCCAAGTCCTGTTTGATGCTATTTTCCACACCTCAAATGTGAGAAATGGTGCCCCAGATATGACCCTATGTGAAAACTACACATCATGCAGAGGGCAGCGCCAGAAAAGGGACAAGGCATTCACATGGGTCCCAACGCTAAGGACAAACTTCAAAGGACTGAGCACACTGTGCAAGAAGGAATCTCAGAAGAAATGAATTCTCCACCAGAGACACCAGCAGGATTACAGACAGGTTCTCCTGACAGGACACCCACCTCTCCAGCAACAGGTGAGGGATTCTTCCTGCTGAGGTTTTCATCTGGAAAGATGTCCTGGTGGGCTCGGCTGCCCATCTTTAGTACCTGTAGCAGAGGGGGAAACGCGAAGGAGCGGAGGGCACACGGTTACTGACAAATCTGCACTGGAGCAGGGGAAAACCTGCAAGCGGCAGCTCTGCCGTCACGCTGCCCTGCAATGAGACGCGTTCCCCTGAACGGTGCGAACGCATCACCAGCCGCAGGTGTTAACCCCGCGGCCGCCGCGTGGGTCACACTCCCCGGCCGCCCCCGCGGGCTGCGCAGCCCTTCCCGCCGCACGGAGCCCCGCAGCAGCCGAACCCCCCGCGGGGCCCAGGGGAAAGCGCGGGCAGGCCTCCCGGGGGCGGACTGCACCGTGTACCCGCTCCGCCGCCGTGCGGTGCGGGCTGCGCCCCCCAGCCCAGCCCTGAGGCTGCCCCGGCCGCGCCAGCCCGCTCGTGTGCGAACGGACGGCGGTTCCGGACCCCGGAGCCGCAGCTGGGAGGGACGGGGCTGCTCGGCCCCGCGGCCGCTAACGGCCAGCTCGGAACGGCCTGACCGCGGCCCGGGCCCGCTCACCCCGGCGACTCCCCCCCGCCGCGGCGCCTCCGCTCGCTCCTCCTCAGCCTCCATGCGCCGCCGCCGCCGGTGCTTCCGGCAGACAGCCCGCCCCCCGCCCCGGCAACCGCCGCCCGCCGGGGCCGCGCCGCTGACCCCCCCGGCCCCGCGCCCTCTGGCACCGCGTCCGCCCTGGGTGTCGTCCCCACGGAGCCTGGCCTGCCCGCGGGGGGCGCCCGGCCTCTCCCCTGCCCGCCCCCTTCCCGCGGGCCCGGCCCAGGAGCAGGGGCAGGGGCAGCCGGCGGGCCGCACAGCTCGCACAGCCCGGCTCACCACAGGCTGCGTGTTCTGCCGAGCAGCCGGCAGTGAGTCGCAGTGCTGGGGGCTCTTGGTAGCCGTATAAATATATCCAGCCCCGTTAGCGAGCTTAAAATCTTGGCCTAACGGTGGCAGCGGGGCTACAATTTCTCAGCACAATACGTCATGTAAATACTCTTTTATCAGGTTTTAATTTCACGCGCAGTTGGGGCAGGTTGAAAACAGCCCGCCACTCTGTCTTCATCAGATCTGCACTGTATACACGATATTCCAGCTAAGGCAGATAATCCCAGCCCTGTAGATCTGCCTCCTCAAAGAGGGTTTTGCCAAGTCTCCTGATGCTCTGCCCAGTTCTCCCCGGCTCTCCAGCGCTGCTTTCCAGCTGAGACAGCCGGTCCCCGCAGCACTCGGTGGGGGCAGCCCCAAGCGGCAAATACAAGTGCAACAATCACTACACATATGCCTCTCGCCTAAGTTGTGCAGAGATTTCCACTGAGCTGCATAAAACGACCCCTGGTCCCTTTCTTGGCTGGACAGATGTCCAGATTGATTGTAAATAGATCTGGTTTTAGCCCCTCATTTTAAATACCCATTCGGTTCTCCAGTGCCTTGTCTATTTGCCTGTATTTTTCTGGTATCTTGGACATTCCTCACAATCTTCACCCATCCTCACTAGCCTAAATGATTGCCATCCATTTATTCTGCTGCTACAATCAAGAACTGCACCACACAAACTATTCTGTTAACACTTTGCATGACGAAAATTGGCTCTGTAACCTAAAGTTTTAAGCCTTCCAGGAATATCTTTCACTAAAGGCACCAGATCTCTCTCCATACCTGCTTAGCTTTAGTAGAAGCTCATGGTCTGGCTGAAGAACTTTAACAAGTTTAATAAATTGTGTTAAATACTTCTCCTTTTTTCCGTTCCTTACTGACGTTTTCAAGTAGTTGCACTGTGATTGTGATGATCTAAGGATTAAGTGAAATAAGACTTGTGGGGAGAAGTAATAACTTTTTATTAGACCAACTGATATAGCTAGAAAAAACAAAAACAAAACAAACAAACAAACAAACAAACAAAAGATAAGTGTTTCTATGCCTGAAAGCTTGTCTGGTTTTTTTCCAGCTATATCAATTGGTCTAATAAAAGATACTATCTCCCTTTACAAACCTTGACATGTTCAAGGAATTCAGTAAGTGAGACGTGATTTTCCTTTTTTTGAAGCCAGGCTGGTTAGGCTTTTTGAAATTATGATCTTCTAGATATTTTATTCTTCTCTTTTAATTACAAATTCAAGTGTTCATGGAGTGGAGAAGACAGTTTTCACCCAGCCCCATGCTGCACCACCATGGGAGTACAGCCCTGGATTTCCCACTTCACATCGACTCTGCCAAAGATCCGCTGTAGCAGTGCAGCTGTGCAGGTACCAGGAGATGGAGGGGACTGGAGCACCCTGGTTGCTGTCACTATTGCGGGAAGTCCTAGGACAAGCATACATTTACACCTGACCTCCTTGATCAGAAAAAGAGCACCCTAAGAGAAGCATGATAGCATCCAGAGCAAAGCTGATATCTGCTAAAGCAGGAGGGCATCCCTGGGGCAGGAATCCTCCTGTGGAAGTGCATTGCCAGCTGTGGTCTCAAACAGGCAGCTGCTGGGGTGTTCCTACTGGAGGCAGGGTAGGACTAGGATGGGGTTCCCCCCTGGCCAGACAGATCATGAAGCAGCAGGACCCATGGGTTCACTTGTCTGGAACTGACCCCTCAAGTCCCTCCTCATGATTCCCCTGGGTCCCCATGCCAGACACTACCCCACTAGCACATCCCAGCTCCCCTCAAAACACGCTGTGCTGCTTGCTGCCCACCCCAGAGACAGGAGTGTCAGGCCGATTGAATGACAGTGGAGTCCACGTGCAGCAAAGAAAACATTTGTGCACTTGGGAATCGAGCCATGACTCAGAACTTTGGCTTCTGACTTCAGAGATTCTTGATGAGAGGGAAGAGCAGACATGCAGAAAGAATGAAACCTAAAATCTGTCCTTCCTCGAGTCCCTCTGGACTCCTCCACTCATTGGAATAGGGTTTGTCACCCATCCTGACACACTTTTACCTGCTTGGGGAGGGCAACAGCGGAGAAAGAGTTTTCATTCTTCGTTTCAGGCTGTGCTGAATATTGATCTTGCTTTAAACGTTGGGGTCACCTTTTCCCAACAGCTTAATTCTCCTCTGCCCTACAGGTGACACTGCAGACAGCATTTGATCCTGGCCCTAGAGCAGCCCCACTCTGCCAAGGAGACAGTTAACAGGACAAACATCTGGTGCTGCTGTGGCTGTCAAAAGCCATTTTCTGTCCTTGCATCCTGCCTAGTTCTGGTCCATGGTGCCAGAGTTTCTCTTTCCTGGTGTGCAGTTTCAGGTGTATTCTCGGCTCTGTCTGCTTTGCTTGTTTGGTTTTGTCCCCACTATAAATCACACAGCCGCCACCCTCCCTCATCTGAGCAGCAAGTAAGAACTATGCAAGCATTCCTTTCACGGACAAGTTCTCACACCTAAGCATGGACTCCCTTCATCTGGTTTCAACTCAGACCCCATCACACAGAATAGGACTAACAGAGGCCCCCAGTAGCACTGTCTGCTGTTGATCACTGCTTGACTGGACCTATGAACAGAGCTTCAATGGAGTATACTCAACAGAGTTCAAGAAGGACAGAGAACTGCTTCAGAGAGTCCAGTGCAGAGCCACGAAGATGATCAAGGAAGACGAGCATCTCCCTTATGAGGAAAGGCTGAGGGAGCTGGGTCTCTTTAGCTTGGAGAAGAGCAGACTGAGGAGTGACCATCATTAATGTTTATAAGTATGTAAAGGGTGAGAGATGGAGTCAGGCTCTTCTCGGTGACAACCAATGACAAGACAAGGGGCAATGGGTACAAACTGGGACACGGGGGGTTCCACTTAAATATGAGAAGAAAGGGTGACAGAACACCAGAACAGGCTGCCCAGGGAGGTTGTGGAGTCTCCTTCTCTGGAGACATTCAAAACCCGCCTGGACACATTCCTGTGTAACCTCATCTAAGTGTTCCTGCTCCAGCAGTGGGATTGGACTAGATGATCTTTTGAGGTCCCTTCCAATCCCTAACACTCTGTGATTCTGTGAGCTTTTGTCTGGTCCTCCTTCTGCCCAAGAGAAAGCCATGAGAGTCTGGGAAAACAATCACACTTGAGCACTCCCACATGCTTCTGGTCCTAGACCACCTTTAGAGCAAGGGCACACACGTGAAGTTAAAGCTCCAGCTATGGTGGGAAGCCCAAATGGTAGCACCACAGTGGGAAAGAACAATGAGCACCTTATTCAGAGTGGCCAAAGGTTTGGTTAAATAGCTCTCTGGCAGCAGTAGGATTTATGGGATGCAGGGCAATTCCAGTAGCAACCAGTGAAACAGTGCTGCGCCTTTCTTCGTCACCCAGTCCTCAAGTCAGGCAGCCAGCCAGACTCCCGATTTCAACACGGCCCAATCCACTGAAAACATCAAGCTTCCACTGGGAAGCAAAGCGCTTGGTGAAGACTGCTGCTGTAGCTGGCTCCACGCTACCCACACACAGGCACCTCCAAGCACCTCAGTTTGATTTTCTGCAACTTTTTTCTCCATGTCCTTCAAAGTATTTACCTCATCTCTAAGGGGTTTTGGAGGAGGAAATCAACTGAAAAGATTCTGTTATTTGTGTGGGTTCCAGGACAAAATTTCCTAACAATTGCAAACCTTCAAACAAGAGGTTCCTCCCTCTGGAAGGTGGAAGGGGCTTCGATAAGCAGAAAAGGCCCATGCATTTGTCTGTCTTGATCTCCTTGAGAAGAGACGCTGTTCGGGTTACATCAGCCCCGGCTCAGACTGTCAAAACCCAGTCAGGGTTGCCAAGTGTGAAATATTTCCTACAATACTCACACATTCAGTAGCCTCGTTGGGCTCTCCCTCAGCCCCAGCTGGATTCCAGTGCGTCCAAGACGTGCAACCTGTTAGTGACTGCTCCTCGCAGCCACCAGCAGTGGTTCCAGCACGTGTCAGACCATGGAGCTTCCCCACCTCTTCTCAACGTGGAGAGAGCAAAGCTCAGAGCAGAAAGTGAGTGGCCCAGCACTGGAGCCGGCACCACATCTACCTCCTTCTTCTCTGCTATTATTTCCAAACGGTAAGTCCCCACTGTCAACTCATAACAGAAAAGTCTGCTCTCAGCTATCAACAACATAACCTTGTGTTTTGCACTATTGCATTTCATCCCATTTCTGCTGTCTCAGCCATCAAAATTGCCTACCCCCTCCTATAGGATATCCCAGTCCTCCCCTATATTAACAATGCCTCCCAACTTTGGATCAGCAGCCAATTTCATTAGCACATCTATTTCAATGTGCCAAGATCATTAATGAAAACTGGGCCCAGGACCAGCCACTGCAGAACTCCTCTAGCAATCTCTTATAATTCCTGTACTTATCTCCATCTTAACTAATAATTCACCATGCGGCACTGTAGCAAAATGATTACTGAACTCCAACGCAATCCATTCTACTGCATTTCGCATGACCTCCAACCTAATGCAGGGTAGAGGAGGTCCCAGAGCACAAAAGGATCCAGAATTCATTTCAGAAGTGCCTGAGGAGCTCTAGAAATATCCATCACAATCTACGTAAAAATCATCCATGGACAGTTAACAGCAGTACTCAGACTTTGCAACTTACTTCAAGTTGTGATTTGTCTGATGTCATCTTGGAGCTGCTAGATCTCGTTACATCTTTGCTCCATCAAAGAACTCAAATTCCTCTTCCCCAAGCAAAGCACAAGCAAACCGTGAGCAGCTCACCCTTTGGTCTCCCCAGAGCTGCAGGGAATGGGCTCACTGGGCATCCAGCACCCCTAGCTACCCCCTGGATTTCCTCTGAACCGCTTCCACATTCCACGTCTTGGATGAGCTGCTGGCCTTTGAGCTGGCAGTGCTCTCCCAGTACCAGACTCCTTAAACATACATGTGATGGAAGGCTCCCCACAGCTGTGCCCAGTGTTTCCAGCCATGGACCAGCGGTGCTGCTGCCAGACACCACCTGTCCAGGTGCTGGGGCCATGTGCCCATGGGTCCCAGCTCTGCCCCAGCACCAAGGCCTCCGTACTTAGTGCTACAGAGAGCTCTGCCCAGCTCCTGCCTCACCCACAGCCCCGCAGCACCTGTCCCGCCACATGCCCTCAACAGCACAGCCAGGCTGCTGCCTTCCTCTGCGGAGCGGCCAGTGCTTCCAGCGGTTGCGCTGGGTCAGGAAGGCACGGAGCTGCCGTCCCGCCTCCGACCTCCAGGCACCTGGCCAGCTCGGGGGTGCACAGACCCCGGCCCGCAGGCCCCCAGAAGGGCTGGGCGGTGGTGTGGGGAGTACCTGCGGAGCGGGAAGGGTTCTGCGGAGGGCAAGGTGCCCCCGGGCAGCGGGCACAGGCCCAGCCGGGGTCAGGAGCGGGGAGGCTGGTGCGGCGGGTGACCACGGCCAGGGCATGCCCCGGGAGGGGAGCCCGCCGGGCCCGGTCACGGAGCCGAACCTCAGCCGGGGCCGGTGTTCTGTCTCCCGCGCGCGGCCCCGGCCCCCTCCGAGGGCAGCGGGTGCACGAAGGGCCGGACCGAGGTCCGCCCTGGGCTCTCGCAGGGCCCGCCAGCCCCGCCACAGCCTGGGCCCCGCCGGGGCCGCCGCAGACCCTCCCGCGGCGCAGCGCAGCGCCCGGCCCCGCCGCCGCCCGGCCCCTCCTTCCCCCCTCCCTCCGTCGGAAAGAAACCACATCAGGAAAGTATTCGGGGTATTTTTAGCCGCTTTTAATGCAATTCCGCAGCTGGAAACGGGAGGGGCGTCCCCGCGCCGCCCGCCAGCGCGCGGCGGACCACCGCGAGCGCCCGGCCGCCGCCGCCGCCCCGCGCCCGCCGCTGCCCGAGCGGCGCCAGCAGGGGGCGCCCGCGCGCCGCGCCGGTGCGGCGGCCACGTCGGAGGGCGCGCGGGGTCGCCCCGCCGCGGAGCGCGAGGGGCCCGGGGCGCGAGGGGCCCGGCGCCGCCGGCCGCGCGGGGGGCGGCGGCGGGGCCCGGCTGGGGGGGCGGCGACTGCGCGGCTGCCGAAGCCATTAGCGCGGTAGTGCGGGCGAAGGCCGGGCTTGGAGCTCCCTCCCTCCCCCGCCCGAGCCCCGTCCCGGGGACGTCATGGGAGGGAGGTATAAAATTTCAGCGGCGGGGCCGAGGGAGCGGCAGTGTGCGCGGGAGGGGCGGCGCGGAGCGGTGCGGTGCCGGGCCGAGCGGTGCGCGGCCTGGGCACGGCGGTTAGCGGAGCCCGCGGGGGCAGCGGACGGCCCGGCGGCGCTGCTCCCAGCTGTGCGGGGAGCGCCGCGGTGCCGCGCTCCCGGGGGTCGGGCACCGGGCGATGTAGGGCGCGGGTCCCGGCGGGGGCATGAATGGTGCAGCGAGAGGGGCGGGCACCGCGCTCCCCCCGCAGCGGCGGGGCGGCGCGGGCCGCTGACACGTGCGGCGGCGCGGCGCGGCGGGGCGCCCCCGGCTCCGCGGGACGCGGGGCGGCGCATGGGGAAGGAGCCCGGCGCGGCGAGGCACGGCGCCTGCCGCTTCTCCTTGCGGAGCGCTGCCAGCTCTTCCTGGAAGTCCTGAGTCGCGCACGGCGCAGTGAGTTCATGCACCTCCTCGCCAACCCTCAGCCTGCGGGATCTGGGGAGGCTGCCGCCAGCACACCGCCTCGGCCCCCGCGCCCGCTCGCCGCCGCCCGGTGGTCTCTCTCGGAGGCCCCGTTCGCCGCCCCCTCGCACATGAAGATGTACGTGCAAAGGGCTCTGGTGCTGCTCTCCCTGCTGAGCTTCGCCACCGTGAGCCTCTCGCTGTCCTCCTGCACTACCTTGGACTTGGACCACATCAAGAAGAAGAGGGTGGAAGCCATCCGGGGGCAGATCCTGAGCAAGCTGCGGCTCACCAGCCCCCCCGAGACCGTGGGGCCGGCCCATGTGCCCTACCAGATCCTGGCCCTCTATAACAGCACCCGGGAGCTGCTGGAGGAGATGGAGGAGGAGAAGGAGGAGAGCTGCTCTCAGGACAACACCGAGTCCGAATACTATGCCAAAGAGATCCATAAATTTGACATGATCCAGGGCCTCCCCGAGCACAGTAAGTGCTGGGCTCCCCCCGCGCCGGCCGCGGTGCCGCGCCCGCGGGGCAGGCTGCCCGGGACCCCGGGCGCGGAGGAGGGTCGGCCAGCCGGGCCGAGGGGTGTCGGGCCCCGCGGAGGGGGGCGGGAGCGCGGAGGCACGAGGGGGCCGCTGCGGCGGGGGCTCGTCTCCGCCTGCCTGCGCGCTCGGGTGCGGGGAGCGCGGCGGTGGGGAGCGCGCCCCGCTGTGCCGGGACCGGGGCGGGGGAGACACGGAGTGGCGAGCGCTCGGAGCACCGACAGGACGGCGCGGGGCTTGGCGGGGAGCGGCCCCGCCGCAGGTGGAGGAGGTGGGCGCTGGCAGCGGCGGGTTGCGGGGTCCACGAGCAGCGACCCAAGCCCTGTCTAGAGCTCTGACATCTGGGGGAAGGCGGGGAGGGGAGGAGAAGAGGGAAAATGTGAGGGAGGAAGGCAGCAGGGGACCAGGCAGTTTGGGTATTGAGGCTAATGCTGCGCACCGGGCTAGGAGAAGGCACAGGTCTGGTGTTTGGATGAGAGCAGGTAGCTGGACTCCTCCCTGCTGAAGTGCCGCAGAGAGACAGGCAATCTGTTTTGTCTGTGCAGCACCTGCACTGGCTGTGCAGAAGGTGGAGAGGTGCTTGCTGGGGAGACTGGTGCCTGGAGGACACTGTCGAGGGTGTTACTTGGATAGTGTGAGGGTTCAGAGAGTGAGTACATGGTTACAGAGATGCTGAGCAGGTGCAAAGCAGACGGTGATGCAAAGGAGACCCCCAAGTGAACAGAGGCATTGAGAAAACATGACAGATGTTGAGCAGGTGTGGAGCAGATGATGAGCAGGCCCAGATGTGGACAATAAATGGATTCAGGTGCAGGAGCTGAGCAGATGCAGATGCAAAGACAGAGGCTGAGCAGATGAACCCCAAGCAGATTGCAGATGCTGAGCATATGTAGACACAAGCAATCCTTTCGGTCTGTGCTTAGGATGCCTTAGGACTGGAAGATGTTGGTGGACATGTAGTCATACCATTATCCAGGACGTCCTCCTGTGATGTAGTGCTGTCGTGGGGTTGCAATTTGAACACCAGCAGTTCTGGGGAGGAGCTGTGACTTGGTGCAGGCAGCCTCAGAATGCAGTTACTCTTCCAGGTTTATGTTAATCTTGACATATGATGAGCTGGAGTAAGAGCTACAATGTGGTAATGCAACAAATTTCACTTAATCTCTAGCAGACGGCACTCCATATGGCTATGTGATTAGCTCTTAGCTCCGGAGACACCAAGACTCGAGGAAAAGAAAGTGCACACGGTTTAGCAGCTTACCCATATTTCAACATTTTTGACCTACTGAAGTGTTGTTTACGAAATTATAAAAATACACGGGGAAACCAAGTGTCTGTGCAAAATTGTAGAGCCGTACTATGAACCAGTGTGTTTTGGGGAAGGAAACTGGGAAAGCCCAACAGGGAGAAATGAAGTCAGAGGAGTAGATTTGGATGAAGTAGAGGGGAAAGAGGAATGAAGATGTGGTGCACAAGAAGGAGCAGTGAGGAGGGACCGTGGTTGGGAACAATTCCTGTGGAAATGAATGAATGTGTCCCATGTCCCCATAGGACACTGGGGCAAGGTGCTGAGGTTTAAAAAAACAAGTGGTGGTGAGATTAAGTTCCTGGGAACGTGCGCTGTAGGTGCCACCACCCAGAGAAAGAGGGAACTTTGGAACTGGGTCACACAGGGGGAGACTAGCTCCAGACAGGCCATGGTGTCAAGAGATGCACTCCGTTTGAAACCGAGGGAGATTCATCACTTAGACCATGGCTGAATTTGGCCCCGTGTCTTCAGAAGTGGCTGATGTTCAACTTTCCCATGACTCTGTCACTGTGCCAGGTGGTGATCTCAGAACATGCTCTGAGCCAAAGCCAGTCTCCTCTAGGGGGGAAGGGGAGGACTGCTCCATTGGGGGAACTGCGAGGATGATACAGACAAGTCTGAAATGTGTGCATGCGCACACTCACATGCACATAAACTATTCTAGCCCCAAACTATTAGTCAAGCGGCTTGTTGGCTCAGAGAATTCATCCTTCTCAAAGACTTAAGGCCCAAAAGTGAGAAGAGCTGAGAAGCAAAAATAGCAGTGGGGAGAGCCCCATCCTTCTAGGAAGGAGGGATATTCAGGACCAGTTCCCCATCCTGACTCTGAGCTGTTCTTTCTGCTGTGCCTCTCAGGCACATTGCCTGAATTATAAGGGACTTTCTTTCAATGAATAACTTGCTCTTGACCAGCCTCTCACTTCAGGGATCTCCTAAAATACATAGGGGTTCATATGCTCTTAAGCACTGACTTGGTTAGACTCAACCTTAGAGCATCTGCAAAGGTCCTGCAAATTGCTTTGTTTACCTTCCTGAGGAAGAACATGCCATTTTCCAAGCCAGCTTGAGAGGCAAGGCAATTAAAGCCATGCATTGCTGGGGCCAAGTATGTCTTCCCTCCAAACCTGCTGCCTGCAGAGTTCCAGAAGGATTAATTTTTTCTCCAAAGTTATGCAGCTTTGGCATGAAACACCTTGAAGTATCAGTGGTATAATACGGAGTGAGGCAGTAGCTGCTCACAGCCAGCCTGCCCTTCCTTGACACCAAACATCACAGCCATCAGCCTTTTTGGGGCTTGACAGAAATAGCAGCTGTGTAGGGTCAGCAGCACATGGAGAACCTACACCTTGCTGAGAGCAGTGGTAGGAAGAGGGAAGCTCCCAAAAGAACTTGGTCCCCATATCACATTGTCCACACTAAGAGGCTGCTGGTCTCATCATTTGTACAGTCAACAGCTCAGGATCGCCTGGGCTCCGCAGTAACAGCAGGGGCCAATCATGAGGATCTGGCCTTTGGTGTCAGACGTAGCCTGGCATGGGTGTTCAGGGTGTCACAGGTTCCCTGTATTCAGGCTTGGTTACAGCCACTGAGTCTTGTAGACTGGAAGAGCTTGCAGGAATGTTGCCTCCAGGCTTTGTTCTGTGCTGGTAGATGGATGTGTCAAGATCCCAGTGTGATTAACACAGCTGAGCTGGGACTGGACCAAGTTGCCCAAAAAATCACCTTGCCTCCTTTGCCTATGACCTCTCGCAAAATGTGCTTTGCCCCAAAGCAGTCAGCATCCTGGGAGTGAGCTGTATCCTGGGCACCCTATGATAGGAAGCAGACTTTGGCCTCACAGGGAAACACAGCACACAGCTCCATCTCCCCATCACAGAGGGCTTGTTCCCAGGCTATGAAGGGGACATGAAACTTGTTCTCAGGGAAGGGAGCTATTACTATTTCTACCAGGAAGGTCCCCAACACACCAGCACCTTGCTAGTGAAGTAAGTAGGTAGAAGGCAATGTGTGGAGAGCAGGCAAAATACAATATGTATAGTCGTCTCTTACCACAATGGCTGCCTAAATTAGCCAAAAATCTTAAGGAGATGCTATACAATAAATTATTTTGTCTCTCCAGTGTGCTGTAGGACCAGATCTGCAGACTCAGATTGTCAGATAAAGCACTATGTTGGAAATAGATACTGGGCTAGGCTGCCTACTGGTCTGATCCAGAAGGGCATTTCTGATGACTACTGGGCCACCCCATGTGGACAGGCATTCGGGTTTGAAATGGAAGGGCAGGCTGTTAACAGTGCTATTAATAGGGCTAGGAGTGCAAAACAGCTTAAGGGGCTATTTAAACACAGTATCTGCGGAGGTCTAGGATGCAGAACAGTTATCAGCCTTAGACTTCTGCTAGGAGGATGCCTTCGGGCATTTAATGAGATCAGAGCTTGTTTTTTTCTGCTGTGCTTTTCTGTGGTTTAAAACCTAGAACTGGTCACAGTGGTGGAGTGCCCACAGTGGGTATCCTTGTGTGGCTTAGTGTACTCTTTGCAATGCAGGGTTGTTGGGCTGAGCGTATGAACTCATGGCTGCAACTGGGTCTTGTCTGCTGTGATCACTGAACATGCATCACTTCAATGGCAGACAGAGACTTTCCTGTATGGGAACGCTGTTCCATTCAGTGGTACAAATGAAAACAAACAAACAAACAAGAAAAGCCACCACCTCCAATTAAAAGCCCAATGTGATCATCTAGTCATTAGCTTATTGAGTAGAATGTTGGCACCCTAAGAACACATCCTTGTAAACTGCTAGGCTCCTGCTTGCTGAATCAGTGTAGCGCAAGAAGACCTTCATCTTCATGGAGATGACTCTGGAAGTGCATCAGTGTTGCTCAAAGCAGAATTTGTTATGGGAGGTGAACCTCTGCACTTGTGCTGTTTCACACTAGCCCATCTTCAGAAGCTGTTTCCCTGGGGAGATGGTGGTGTTGTGAAGAGAGGGTCTGGCTCCAGGAATCTAACTTGAAGGTTCCTTCAACTAGGGCTTCTAGCCTATTTAACACAGGCTGGAACTGTGGGTAGGAGCAGGTGATAGTTTTTCTTTCTGTTTTGTTTGTTTGGTTGGTTTCTTTTGTTTTTTAAAGCAACTTAAATATCAGGTGACATCAGAGTGCCTGTTGTTACAGTCAGAGGTCACGTGAGGGGCTCTGTAGGGCTCCAAACAAACCTGCATGTGGCTGTAGAGCAGGAGCTGCTGTGCCTTGTCCTAATGATGCTACCAGAGGTCAATAGGAGAGGAACATGAGTGACGACAAAGACTTTCCGTGGGACCAAAATGGTCCCAATGAAGAGAGGCTTGTTTTCTCTTGAGGACTTTGTTTTGGACCTCTTAGCTTTTACCTGCTCTCTTTTGGATCATCTTTGAAATGGATTTTTATGTTCAGCAAGCACACATCAAGGCAGAGAATTGCTGTGCTATTTCCTACACGTATGTCTGATCTCTGCAGACCTCTCAGTATTTCTGCTTTGTCTTTGAACTCTGTATTTAGAACTCTTCATGAATTCCTTCTCCACGTCATGAGTGAGAACTGATCTTAAAACCCATTTCTTTCAGTACACACTGAATAGTCACTGCCCCCAAAAGTCTTCACACCTCATGCTTCGTGGACACTTGGCTGGCTTTCATTTTAGGAGACAATGATGTCAAAGTTTGTAAAACTAAGTTTCAGCGGCAATGGGATCAGGTTCTTTGTGGCTTCATGTCTCCAGTGTAAGCAGAGTCACACCATCATCACTACTGGGAATAGGCCCCACTAGCTGCAAATGAGGTTGTCCTGTTGCCTTGGCTGGGGCTGTCATTTTGGATGCAGCAGATTCATGAGCGTTAGCAACATGTGATGAGCAGAATTAGAAGAGATAATATTAAAAATACTGTGGTTGATCTCTACTGATTCTCTGGCTTGTAGCGTTGAAATAATGGTAACAGTAGTGGGAAGATTTTGTAAAATGTTAGAATGTAGATCAAATTGGAGTGAATTAATCCTGTATTATATTTAGCTAAATAGCGATGCTTTACAGGTGGCAAGACGTTTGAATGACGGTCTTCTGCTGGAAAGCTCTTTTTCAAACAATTTTTATTTGAGATCCTGCCCCTCTGACCTGTGGTTCTCAGTCTTTCAATTTTTCTCCTAGATGAGTTGGGCACTTGTCCAAAAGGTGTCACCTCCAATGTGTTCCGCTTCAATGTGTCCTCAGCAGAGAAGAACAGCACCAACTTGTTCCGTGCCGAGTTTCGGGTGCTGCGTGTGCCCAACCCAAGCTCCAAACGCAGTGAGCAGCGCATTGAGCTCTTCCAGGTGAGTGTTCTTCTCACCTTCCCCTATGCCTGAGCCCAGAATAGCTTGGCTCTGTAATGGTTGTCTCAATTAATACATGCAAGGCCACAGAAGAGAGAGAGAAGAAATCCCATGCTGTACCCCAGGCTTCTTCCAGCATATGCAGTGACGCCATCACCTTTCCTTTTATAATGTGATGCTGTCCTTTCCCTCCTCACATAGGCTGGCTGCTCTGGCCACCGTGGCGTGGTGTCCACTGCAGTAATTTGCTGCACTGAGAAGGGAGCCCCTCCCCAGCGGAGCAGCCCTGACCCTTCTGTCACATCTGCGTGTCCACATTACTTGGCAGTTTTGTTCCTTTGACTGTCACAGTACAGTTGGTGCCAATCCAATGGGTGGAGCTCTCTGTCTTGTCACTGATTTACTGGAAAAATAATGCTTGCTTTCAATGTTGCCTTCAGCAGCAGCTCTTCAGGGGCACAATTCCTGGCACCATTAATTCAGTTACTTACCTGGAGTTTGGTTTGAACTCATGAACTCCTCTGTCAAGAATAATGTCTAGGTCAGGTTTGGAAGTGGTCTTAGGCTGGGCTGGACCATCCAGCTAATGGTGCAGTTTAGTATCCAGGGGGCACATTCCCACAGGCTGGTGTGTCTCCACTTTGCAGTAGAAGTGCATTTAAAATTGCCCTGTGGCTGGTAGCTCTTCAGGGCTTCCTGGAATTCAGCTTCAAAGGTCAGAGCAGCTCTCCAGATGACACAACTGACAAGGAAGCAATCTCAGAGCTTCTCCATAGGATCAGTGCTCTGTGGAGTGAACCTGGGGTCCTGCAAGAAGGAGACACCTTGCATAGGCTGTAGTTGTTTGTCTGGAAGGAGGAAGAGATGTCAGAGCAGGGGGAGAGGTCTCAAAACCTGATCAGCCCTGCTGTGTTTTGATAGAAGTTGAAGAGTGTAGGACACATGAAAACCCCACAGTCTAGGACTCAGTAGGCTTGCTGGGCACGGGACCTGTAGCAAGATGCTTTATTGCCCAGTGCTGGTTCTACTCTGAAATCCAGACCTACATCACACAGGTATATAAAGAAACAAAACCACCTATTAGATCAGTTGCTGTGTGCTGCTGCCTCTGGATATGTTCCTGAAATAAGGATGAATCGAGAGGTGTAGGCTGCTTAGGACAGAGAGATAAGCATTATGTAGAACTCTGGAGTTCAGGTTGGTTGTGAACATGTCCTTTTCACCTGTGACAGGGTAATCCTGGTGTCTCACTTGCCAGGACCAACCTTCTGAATTAGTTTTTGGCAAGCTGTGGAAGAAAAAGGAGGCAAGGCTATCCTTTCCTTATGCACAGCACTGGCTGATTCTCTCTACCTCTCCTTCTGACACAGATCCTTCGGCCGGATGAGCACATAGCAAAGCAGCGCTACCTCAGCGGCAGGAATGTGCAGACACGGGGCTCCCCTGAGTGGCTGTCCTTCGATGTCACTGAGACTGTGCGTGAGTGGCTCCTGCACAGAGGTAGGGATCTTAGCTGGACTGGGTATCAAGGCATCCACAGAAATGTGGATCACAGAATCACAGAATGTTAGGGATTAGAAGGGACCTCAAAAGATCATCTAGTCCAATCCCCCTGCTGGAGTAGGAACACTTAGATAAGGTTACACAGGAATGTGTCCAGGTGATTTTGAATGTCTCCAGAGTAGAAGACTCCAGAACCCCCCTGGGCAACCTGTTCCAGCGTTCTGTTACCCTTACTGAGAAGAAGTTTCTTCTCAAATTTAAGTGGAACCTCTTGTGTTCCAATTTGAATCCATTACCCCTTGTCCTACCATTGGTTGTCACCAAGAAGAGCCTGACTCCATCCTTGTGACACTCACCCTTTATGTATTTTAAACATTAATGAGGTCACCTCTCAGTCTCCTCCAAGCTAAAGAGACCCAGCTCCCTCAGCCTGTCATCAGTGTTGACAGGAGTATCTCTCTGCTCCCCTTTTTGCAGGAGCTTGGCTCACATAGAGGACAGCTTCCTTCAGTCTGAGAACAAGCCTTCCCCAAGAGAGCTACCTCAGTGCGTGGTGGTTGCTAGATTCCTGGCTCTGTCCTGGAGTCCCCACTGTGTGGCCCCATGGGCTGGGTCAGAATGAGGGTTCATCCTCTGGAGAAGGAAGTTGTTTTCACTGAGAGATGTTGGAACTTCTTTTAGTTCTTCAATTCTAAGCCCAGAGGGGACCCCTCTGCTTGTCTAAACTATAATTGGTAATACACAGAAAATGAGGATTGGTCTGGTTTAATTTTCATGTGGATTAGAGCAAATCTAGTAGGGAAAAAAACAGCAAGGATCCTGGTTTCTTCAGCTGTTTACAGCTTGGCAGGTATAAAGGTGAGGAAATACCAGAGGCTGACACACCTAGACAGATGGAGGCTTTAGCACTGCAGAGAACATACCTCTGCCACCACTGGGCAGCCCAACAGATAGTTATGGGGCAGCTCCCAGCAAGAACACTGACCCCATTCACAGCTGGAGCATAGGCACCGTGACTCACAGCTGGATTGGCCTCAGCGATACAAGTTAGGTGCCACTGAAAACTGGAATGCAGGTTCTGGCAAGCAGCCGCTCCCTGGAAGGGTAAGCTGTGCGCTTATAGGCTTCCTCCTTTTTCAGGCAATCTAAGCCGTGTCCTGATGGCTGGAGTTCAGGGCTGGAACTGCAGCAAGCTATGGGCAGGCACTCCAGCTGACAAGACATCACAGAGTACACAGTGCTTAGGAAAAAAGGTGCTAGGCACCTTGTCAATGCCCTGGGGAGCCAGATGTTTTAATTCATGACACAACATAAAAAAGGAACTTTCATAAGAGTCTTATGTTCCTCAGTCAGGCCCACACAGCATGACTGGTCCAGGAAGTTATTATGAAAATAGACTTGCCTCTGGAAAGTCTGTGTGACTTAGACTGCTAGCAGTTCAACAAAACAGGAGGTTGCAGCTGCTGAGAAAAATGCTTCCAGTGAAATTACTTGTCCATATCCAACTAGCTCATTTTCAGATCTCTCCTTCAGACACTAACCAGAAGCCAGATGGTAGACAGGTACTGAGGATGGCAAAACTGATTTAACACAGGCACCGCAAGATAGCTTTTCAAAATACTTGTTTTCCAGTGGAGGTCCTTGAAGCTTACAAATACTTCTAGATGCTGAATAGCCTAAAAAACACAACGGGGAGCACCCTTCTTACTTGCTGAGGAAGCTCCTTTTAGCAAGAGCAGGGCTTTTGGTATGGGTGAAGCTGCAATGTTCTGCAGCTCATTTTTGTTTCCAAGGCAGCTTCTGTTCCCCAGCTCTGATAGCATCCCTGACTCTTGAGACCAACCCACAGTATAGGAGTTATCAAGTCCATGTCCTCAGTGAAACTTCCCTGTGCTAGGAGCTGCCCCAGATGACGAAGACTGTTTCTCACAGAGTTGTCTTCTTTGCAGAGTCCAACCTTGGCCTGGAAATTAGCATACACTGTCCTTGCCATACCTTTCAGCCCAACGGAGACATCTTGGAGAATTTGCACGAGGTCTTGGAGATCAAGTTCAAAGGTGATAAGGAGCTGGGTTAGGGGAGGCTGTTAGGGAAGGGAAAGTTTGGACTATCTAAAAAAACCCGAGGTCTTGCTTTGCATATTTGAACATTTTACGTTGTGTAACATTTGTGTTAAGGCATACACATCTGGGTTTGCATGTTGATTATTTGGGCATGTCCACTTTGTACATACGTTTGAAATGGAAGAAAGTAAGTACAGGCTGGGTGGGTTTGTACAAGTGTCTGCAGAGAGGAATATTTTTGCATTTCAGTGTCTCTCTGGGAAGTTCAGCTTGATGCCTTCTCAGATTTCTGCAGAGGCTCTGCTTTCCAGTTAGGGTGACTGAAACACAAGGAAGTCAGGCATCCTGTGTGAGGTGGCCCAGAGAGTCAGTGGCTTGGCTGGCCTAAGAACTAGGAACCTCCTGGCTTGCAGCCCTGGGCTGCAGCCACTGGCCCCCACAGGCTCCATTTCTGAGGCTGTTCTGCAGAGTGCCAATGATCTGACATCTTCTTCAAACCATTCATCTTCCTGCTTGTCCTGGGACTGAAGCCAGTAGTGAGCGGGATGGATTAATGGCCCCACCAGCAGTTTGCAAATGGTAAAACAGGTGGCCCATAAGCCTCTATTTCAGGCCTGCTGCAGTCAGATTCACCAGGACTAAAGGAGTCCCTGTGAGGGAGGAAGTCCAAGAGTAAGTGGACACGGTGCCTGAATCCTTTTCACCCTGGTTCGAGGGCAGTCATGAGAGCGTTAAATGCACTGAAAAGTCTTGTTGCGTACTCCACTTCCATGCTCATTTGTGGATCCTGTTTTTCTCTGAAGGCATTGACAGTGAGGATGAGTATGGCCGTGGAGACTTGGGGCGCCTGAAGAAGCAGAAAGACTTGCATAATCCCCACCTCATCTTGATGATGTTACCCCCACATCGGCTGGACAGCCCAACACTGGGAGGCCAGAGAAAGAAACGGGCCCTGGATACCAACTACTGTTTCCGGTGAGAATCCTGCCTGGAGTGACCAGAGAAATAGCAAGGGGAGAAGACAGACTAAGGAGCAGGCAGACCATTGCTGAAGCAAGAAAAGCCAGAGGAAAATGCTGTGCTGCTGCCCACAGAAAAGGCAGCATGCCTGAGGTGGGCGAGCCTGGTGAGACTCCATGCCACCGGGACAGGCAGAGCCCTCAAAGTGGGTAGTGGGTCACCATGGTGCCACAACGGCCACATGATGAGCACGGCTCAGCCAGCTGCTCCTCGTGGTGTCCAAGACGGGGATGCTGGCCAGCTCAGCAGAGTCACTGTGTGCTTCTGGTTGAGCCACTGGCTAGAGGGAGAACTGTGGCAGCCCCCTGTGAACTCCAGGTGCCGGAGAGCACCAGGTGCTGCTGTGGGCAAGCAGGGTGCTGCCTCCCTGGGCCAGTGGCCAAGCTGTGGGCTGGCAGGCACCAGCAGCGCCAGGCTGTGGCCTGTGCTGGCCTGTGCTGCTCCTCTGCACTTGGCGCAGGCAAACACCACGTCCCGCTGGGCACTGCTGGTATTAGTCCTTCTGCTCAGGAAGCTGTATCACACCATCGCATATAAGGCCTCTCTTTAGACTGACTGTGTTTTGATACTCGTGTTTCAGGAACCTCGAGGAGAACTGCTGTGTCCGTCCTCTGTACATCGACTTCCGACAGGACCTTGGCTGGAAATGGGTCCACGAGCCCAAGGGCTACTTTGCTAACTTTTGTTCGGGCCCGTGTCCATACCTCCGCAGCGCAGACACCACTCACAGCACGGTACATCTAATAGATTATCCTGTCTGGGCTTGTGTCTGTGACTTCCCCTTCCTTCCTAAGTCTGATCATATCTAGTCTCTTCAGAGCAGCAAAAGCAGTTCAGATCAATCCTTGTAAAAAAACTATCCAAGGAAACCGCAGAAAAGGTGTTTCAGTAGAGAAGAAACACTTCCTTTGGAGTCAATACTGAATCCATGTTTCTAGCCAAATGGTGAGGAGCAGGACGCTGTATCTTGGGTAAGATGTGAAAAGCAGGACTGATGGCTTTAGGATACTTATTTGGTAATGGCCAGAGTATTAACTGAATTGTTCACATAAAACATCAACTTGGGTAATTATCTTCTGCCTAAATTTCTTGTGCAGTTTGCACTAGACAGATGATTTGCATCTGCCTTGTGCCCAGTTGTCACAAAAAACTTTTAGGCCATGGCACACAGCTGCCATCTGCCATCACAGGGGCAGCTGTAGTCTGAAAGCGAAGGGAAATCCACGTCCATCAGCGGACACAGCCATGCAGTAAGCTGTCCTTCCTGCACAGGCGTCCTTTCCACCTGACCTATTGCAGGGAGGAGCCTACTAGACACTGAGATTCATGAGTAAAAGCTGGCAGAAAGCAAATGTCTTCTGATAACTTAGACGTAACCTCTGTTTAATGTGAGTACACTAGGCAGTCTTTGGGAAGAACACCACCTGAGCAGTGGAAGAAAATAAAAACAACAGGAAAGCACAGACATGGGAGAAATAGCAAGGGGAGAAGACAGACTAAGGAGCAGGCAGACCATTGCTGAAGCAAGAAAAGCCAGAGGAAAATGCTGTGCTGCTGCCCACAGAAAAGGCAGCAAACTAGACAATGCAACAGCTCTCTAGCTAGTTACCAGAAAAAGCAGATTCAGCTGAAGAATAGATAATTAGGTAAAGATGATACTGCAGAAAAGAGCCTAATATTTTCTTTACAGCTTGAGAGTCTGCACAGCAGCAAGGCTCGCTGAAGCTCAAGAACTAATATCAGTGGGAATAGTCAATCTATGGGAATGAAGAAGTGAACAGATGCTAGACATTATGCACAAGAAAAAGCAAAGGGATGAACAGCTTTGAAAGGGTAATGGGTATGTAGCTTTACCATCTGGTTGTCCTGAGAAGCTCTCTAGTAGATACCTGGACTGAATCAGTGTGAGAGAAAAGAGATTTTTAGATTGGTTCCTAGTGTTCTTTTCTTGAGCAAGAAAGGAAACAATCAAGCATTAAGGTCAGCTGAGTGATCCAAGAAACCTTTAGAACAATATAGCTGCTGACAGCTTGCCAGCACCACCTAGGAAAAACATGGTGAAGGTTTCTCACCAGTCCATTTCACCTCCCAGATCACATGGTACCCTCACAGTATAGGCTGGTGAACTTTGCTCAGTATGCCAGAGAACTTCTACCAGAACAACTGTGATTACATGCATCTAGGTAATAAAACAGGATGTTTCCTTAGCACCTCGCATCCCCAAAGACTGTAAAGTAGTTAAAAGACAATGTGCCAGACCCTGTCATTCATACCAGATAAGCACTGAGACCATAGTAGTGCAGGTGAGATCATGTTTTGGCCCCACAACTCAAGAAGGAAGTTGCTTACCGCTGAGAAGTGGCCACCTCTGGCAAGAAACGTGGCAACTGTTCTGTAGCAGTTACATGGCTGAAGTGTATTGTCATTTGTGGGCTGGGGCCAGCTGGGAGGAGGAATCCAGTGGAGTCCCCACAGGACACTCTCCTGGCTCCAGCATTTTGATGTAATGACTTGCAGGATGGAGTGCAGGGAGAAAGCATCAGACACTTCAAAGCTGGGAGGGAATTGTGGATACTTGAGAGGATTGGCATCCATCCAGTGCTATCTAGAGATGTTGGTTGAAATAAGCAGCACTGATGTTCTTTCTTCTGATTTCTTTAAGGGAACCCAAGACAACATGGTGCCAGGCTGGTTACACCCAGCCTTGTTAAAAACAAAAATTTTGACACTATTCACCATACCAAATTAGAGATGAAAGGAGACAACTACTTGCACTTCTTCAGGCCTTAGGCATCAGCTGCAGAGTAAGGCTACTACAATTAAAAATTAAGAGTCAGGCCAGGGCAGGTGAGACCCCTTAGAAGCAGGCTATGGCCAGGAGGTGACGGGGGAGTATTACTTGCCTGAGGGAAATACCCTCTGATGAGCATAGTCCAAATGCTTAGAGTCCTGTTTGTTTTCCAGTCCCTTCCTGTCCTCAACTAACTTAAACATATTCCTGACTTTGTCACCACATTTACTTTGTTCCTGCAGGTGCTGGGCTTATACAACACGCTGAATCCTGAGGCATCTGCTTCGCCTTGCTGTGTCCCCCAGGACCTGGAGCCGCTCACTATCTTGTACTATGTCGGGAGGACCCCCAAAGTGGAGCAGCTCTCCAACATGGTGGTGAAATCCTGCAAGTGCAGCTGAAAGGCACCCTGGCCCACCCAAAGCCAAGAGAGAAACTGTCAGCACCCACTCTCCTGATCCCAGGCCAACACAAGAGGAACTGGGGGTCAGAGACTACACATGCCGAGGGCTGAGTGCCAAACCCTGTGGCTTAGGATCTGGCAGCCCTTGGGGATTTCTTCTGGAACATTTCTTGGTCTTGTTGGCAGTGTCATGTTCCTTCTGGGAGTTACTTTGGTGATGCGAAGACCACACTCTCCAAAATGGCTGGGCAGTTGGTACGGAAGATAAGGATAGGGTGGAGAAACTGTTGTGCATTTGAATGCTGGGTAGTTGAGCTGGGGAAAGCAAGGGAATGAGAAAGAGCAGGTGAAAGGGGGAATGGAAATGGAGAGATGTTTTTTCTATTCTAGCTTTAGCTGTCTTAGGACCTCAGCCCTCCCCACTGGCTTGAAGGTTTCCTCTGTAGGAAGAAACCCTGAAAGTTTCTTTGGAGAAAGAAAATGCACCAAGAAGGGAAGCTGCTGAGAGAAGAAATGCTCAGATACAGACTTTTGTTCCTCAGAGCTGCGATCCAGGAGTCCTACAACTAAAACTCTGTATCTGCCAAACCTGTAAGTTCAGTTGGCAGATCCTGGCTATTGGTTTCTAAATGCAAACTGCAAGGCTCCCAGCCAGCCTGCTACGGGTGGGCAAATACAAGGAAAGAGGGTGCTGAGTCCATTTTCAGAAGGACTGATGTCTCCATTCAGCTCTTTTCCCTTCCTGGAGTTTCTTGGAGATGGTTTCTGGGTCAGGGCAGGAGCAATATCTGTGGTACCTAAGTACTGGGCCCATTCATTTGTGATCTGATATACCCTGAGGACCTCTTGTCTGTTGTGGTTTGTGAGGTGCTTTGGGGTGTTCTGCACCTGTCCTGCACAACGGCCCAGGCCTCAACTGCCAAGACTTAAAAAATATTAATCTCAAAAACATCGTAAAAAAATAAATATTTGGGGGGGAGATGTTCTTTTTTTTCAGAAGCAAGTTGTTTGTTGGAGGGTTAGATGGTTTGCTGTTTTCAAATCCTACTGCTGTGGCATATTCAGTCAGTCTAAAATTTTTCCTCTTTCAAAAATGTCTCGTCAAAGGAACAAAGAGAACTTAGATGAGCCAGAGCTCCCCAGAATAGAAATTCCTTGGTACCCTCAAACTGTGCCTGGCGTATGTGTGCCCTGTCCCACCCTAGTCCTTCAGATGCACATCACCTCTGGCATATGCTTTTGATAGATTCATATAAAGCTCCCCTCAAATGTAAAACACTTAGAACAATACTGTTTAAATAATCAGGGCAGTGCCGTTGCCACAGCTGACAGAAGTCCTATGTCCATTTTAATATATATGGTCTGCCAATAGACACTTGTATACACAGGTAAATAACACATCGCTCCTCCCAATTTAGCATGAACATTGCTCATAAAAAATTCGTAGATGTTGCCCAGGCAAGAAATCAGTGTACTCTTTTAAAAGTATGGGCTTTTTCAGCCATAGATACTCCCAAAGGTAAAAATCTCTGGTACTTCCATGTCACACGAGATGTGGTGGCTGCCTTTCTGACTCTCCAAATCACAGCTACTTAGAAGTCATGTTCCAGAGACCACAGAGGTTCCTCCCTGTCCCCTCTCAGTTCCTGGTCCCTGACAACGAAGTGCAAAATGACACCTAGCTGGTTAATCGCTTGTGGCCAGGGCTCTCCGTGGTCAGCTCAGAATTCAGCTCCTCCATCAGGCCCTTCACAATTGTGGCTGCTTCCGTATACCTCACATGAGGCTGCCGTAACATGTAATCTCAAACATCTAAATAAACTGTAAACAACCCTTCCTGCACCATCACCAGCTGGCAAGAGGTTAGCAAGGGTGGGTCAGTGGAGGGAGCCTGCCAAGCGGTGTGACACCATGCTGGGGCACATGAGCTCTAGCAGAGGCATTCCCAGACACTTCAGCTTTATGCCTTTCATCTCTCTGGGGCTGCTTGACGTGTCATTGGTGTGATGATGGAAGATGCAGCTCCCATCAGTCCTGCAACACTACCCTACGACTGTGCCCTGTACAGCTGTCCATGCCCATGCTTCCCCCTAACCTGCCCAAGGAGCAAATAAATGCCTTACAACTACACTCCCATGCTGATAGGCCAGAAATTTAGTGGCTGTAATGTGGGGCTTGGGGGAAAATACAGATGCCAACTGGCATAGGAATTCTCTCTCATCTTTTAGCAGCAGCCCCTGGGGAGGTTTTGGTTTACAAAATGCAGTCTGGTCTTTGGTCATCATTCCTCCTGAGCTGTGGGCTGGCTTTGCTGCCCATCCAATTGAAGGGCTTCCTTGCTAGTAAAGGGGGGAAAAAAAAAATAACAAACCAAACCAACCAAGAAGAGAGAGCTGCAAAGAGCTGAGCTAGAACACTTACACAGCTCACAGTCCTACGTGGCACTTGGAGCACGTCAGAGCCACCCACAGATTAACCCTGGCAAGTCCCTTGAGGTGTGTCTGTTTTACTAGTCCTTGTTCACTGCTGCTCCTCAGTGGCAGCGAGGGGTGGCAGAAGGACTGAGCCTTTTGTCTCCTTGGAAAGCAAAATGGCAATAGAAAATCAGGGGAGAAGAGCCTTAGGGTGTCCAACCAGTAAGAACACAGGGAATCTCTGGGTACAGTAATCCTTGAAGTCAAACAGACATATTTCAATTACTGTTTCTCTCTCCAGCTTTCTGTTTCCCTAGCAACATTTGAGAATTAGATTTATAAAACAGGATCTGAATTAATTTTCTTGCTATTAAAATAGCTTTTCTAGGGGTGTTTTAGCTATAATTCAGCAACAAATTACACTGTCTCCATGGGGTTAATAACAGATTAAATAGATTCCTGGGCACAGACTTACAAACGCTTTTCAGAACACTTGCATGAGAAAGCAGAGGGCATTTCTCTATATGCTCTGTTACTAGCTGGCAAATTGAGGACAATGGGAAAGAGAAAGTGGGATCGTCACTGCCAGCACTGGATACAGCTCCCAACAGTTCCCTTTTGTTGTTTGCAGGAACAAACAAAAGCTGATTAAAACAATCCCAGCACACTTGCTGTCTCTCTAACAAAGATCAATAGTTAGAAAGAGTGAAAAACCCTATTCTGCACTACCATCAGGCAGATCCTGCACAGATGATGAAATGACCATCTGTGTAGTACCTGCTTCTCTGTGGCATATTCCAACAGAGCATGCAAGAGGCCTAGACCTGAACTTGAACACCTTGGTTTTCAGGCTGTAGTGCATTTTTGAGCTCTGCAAGGAACACTGTTTTCAGTAAGTAAAGGAACATACACTGTTATTTCAGCAAAGAATAGTCTTTGTGGACTAAATGAGTCTTTGTTCCCTGGTCTTTGGGTTAGATAGTCTCTAGCTATCTCACTGGACTCAAAAAGCAGTCGCACATCCCCGTTACCACTGGGTGAACTGGGATATACTGCTTTGTGTTTTACCCTTCCATAACCAACGGACATCAATACAGTAAACAAGATGGACCATGTCCAAAAGTAATAAAAGATACAAAGCACAAATATACCTATCCATTCCTCTGGCACCATCAGAGCTCTGTTCTGCTCTGTCCTGTGATGTCACACGCCTGTCACTGTAGCTACCAAATTTCCATTCTTTCAGTTCCCAGATCCTTTTCTTTCTACACTGTTCTGACGTTTTCCTTACCTATGACTAGAGTGTCCTCAGCAGACCAGAAATACAGGAGGTCTCCAGGCTCAGACAACTTTGGAAATGAAATCACCACAGTCATTCCATGGCAGAAGAGGATCCATTGCAATGTCTTATGCATTCTTATGATGTCTTCAGTATGGGCTGGGATTCAATGCAGGGCAAGTTCAGTACCACAAGGTGAGCAGGATGCAGCTCTAGGGACAGCGCCATTGTGCAGAAAAAGTTTCTTACCCACTGCAAGTGTTTCTAGTGGCATGCAAAACACCAACTCTGTAGTACTGGGTTGTCTTCTCTTAATAGGTGATTGAAAGGCAATGAAATCAATCAAGAAAATAGAGTTTTCAATATATATGGAGCCAACAGTGTGGTATCTACACACTTGCAAAACTACACTGATTTGTTGTATAGGCTGCCTATATCCTGCATTAATTGTGGTTTAGAGTAACAGCAGCAATTTGGATACAATGCAAAGAGGAAAACATGCCTTCTAATTCTCTAAAAATAACACCTTTTATCTTTTTTTTACATTCAAAGTCATTAGAATATATTGGTCAAAAGCTGTATAAAATTAATAACTAACATGCGTACTATGATGTTTAGTAAAACAACACCTGGACTTTCAGGTCTCTGCTTTACCAATATTTTCTTTTGTGGACAGGAAAGTCATTTAAGCCCTGGTTCATTTTTGATGCAGCTCAGGAAGTGACAAACAGAAGCAACTAAGCTCAGTGTCTTTTGTCATCTCTTAAAGAGAGGCTTCAGATGCTGTGTACAAATGCAAGATCCTTTATCATGCAACAAGTCAACACAGAAGAGATTAGACTGTTTTACACACTTGGAAATAGATTGTCTTAGAAATTGATTCAAATATATCAACAAGAAATAGAGCAAATGAAAACTGCTGATTAATGGTTGCCATTCTCTGAAAGTAATGCATTTGAGATGCCACTTATGTCCAAAATTTCAGAAAGAATATGGTGCAGTACTTTGAAATTAGTCTTTCCTGGAAACACACTGTGACATCCAAAGATTACAGACCTCAATTCCTCGCCTGCTTTTAGAACATCCTTATCTAGGGTTAAGTTGCATAGGGAAGGTGGCAGAGATGGTCTGAAGGCATTGAACCAAGCAGCTGGGCCTTTTCCAGTACTGGGCTGTGATTTCATGGAAAATACACTTAGGGATAAGGACCTTTACATCTACTACAGAAATAGGTTTCTCTACAGCTGTGGTTTGCAGCAAAAAACCAAAAAACCTGCACACATTATTGGTTTCCCACGTCCTGCAGATTTAGTGAACAGCTTTCAGGCAGAAACTCTGTCCCCTGTGGTATATGCTGGCACTGTTGAATTATACCAAGGAATTTCAAGCAGAATTATACCAGTCTTTCAATTGGTATCTTCTGAAGACAAAGATTTATTTCTCCCTCTTTCAGGATGGTGGTGATCTTTGTGCAGGGTGATATTCTTCATCTCTCATTCCATTTAGTTGGCTAGGAAAGATGATACCTCATTGCTGTCCACAGAGACCGATGCAAGAAATAATTACATGTAGGGGTTATGCATATTGCAGAAAGCAAAGGTGACTTCCTTTCTGGTCTGCCAACATTCAAAGCGTTTCTCACTAGCTCTTTACGGATATTCATTCATCACATAGAGAAATCAGCATGGGGCGTTATAATAATATATCATGGCCTGTGCATATACATCACTTCATGAAATAAGCCAATCGGGTCAGAACATACAAGAGATTTCCTGACATTCTTCAGGAAGGATTTTTTTTTTTTCTCCTGTAGTGATTATCCTTTTCAGGAAGCAGATAAGGCAATCCTGCATAGTAATTACTGGAAACAGTGGGGGAAATCCCTTGTCATTTTTCTTCCCCAATTTCAGAAAAAAAACCCCAAGAAATTTTATAGTAGAATTGAGGGAGTGATGACAGTCAAACATTGGGACTTGCCAGCAGCGGAACTTTTCAAAGATCCTTTCCTGACTATTGACATGATATTATTCAAGACACGGCAATTAGATCAGTAACCCCAAGTATTTTTTTGTGGAGATTTTATGAGTTTTGAACATAACTACACTGAGTACAGTAACTTGTCTCCTCTTAGTGTGAGGGAAGGAGGCTACACTTTACCGTTGCCGTAACTATGGTGAAATGAGATTTTCTGAAATATCCTTGTAGAGACACCAAATTAAACTGATGTTCTGGGGTTGTCTTCTGCTGCACATCCAAAACACCAATAGGCAAAAGACCAAATGCTGAAATAACAAATGCTGAGATAACAGCACATCTGAAATATGAAGACCAGATGCTGAAATAACCAAATGCTGAGATAACAGCACATCTTCTACCTACCCCAAACAAATGACAGAGACTCTGGTAATAAAATATACATTTTTAACAGCCCCAAATTCTCAACAATTGCATCAAGTTTGTTTTCTTAAGGCCAACTCACTTTTTTTCGTCTGATAGGTCAGATAGAGAAGCCGTGCCTTTTCAGAGAATATATGATTTCTCAAGTCCATTGTGTGTGCTGTAGGCATGGACTTGTAGAGAAGAGGCCCTGTTAAGTTTACTCTTTGTCCCAGGGAATCACCATGATTCAGTGAATAACACTGGCAAAGGCCTCACACCAGGGTCACCACAGTGATCAGTGTTTCTTTCCTTTAAATCTGAAACAGCAGTGAAAGCTCTTTTTCAATGAGGGCCAGTAAAATCCTTTTTTTTTGGTAAGGCAACAGACAGAGCAGACTCTTCAGGGCAGGTTTGGTGTCTTGTTTGTCACCTTTAGTTCATGGGAGTTTGTCCTCTGTGTTAAAACTGCACCGAGAGGCTGTATCAGAAACTCAGAATACAACAATTTTGGAGAAGATCAGCTTGCGTTTCCCAACTACTCATCTCTAAGGCAGATGGGAAACTTAATCTCATTCATTGGAAAAGGACAGTAGGGTTCTAAAGTGCGAAGAAAGCAGTTACCAGGTACTGTAGTTCTTGAAGATGTGCTGTGGTTGCACATTCACTCTTAAGGTGCTCTGTACTCAAGCACTTTGGAAAACAAAGATGGTGAGAAGTAAACGTGTACGAATAAGATAAGAGCTTCAGTTGGTGGTATTTTCTTTTCCACATTTAAGCAATTAACCCTTAACAAACGTCGTATTATGGATGAGTTCCATACAGCAGCCTACTTTCCCCCCAAATCACAACTGTTTAGATGTGGATCTTGGTGTCCTTTAATGCTCTTGTAAAAGCTTCATCATTCTGAAAGCCTCTGCAATATATAGTGCCCACGCAGGTGAGGGTGTGGACAAACTGCATGTTTTAGTATACTGTACTGCAACTGTCAAAATAAAACACTCATACAAACACCCATACGAAGTCAGACTGCAAGACCATCTAGGCCACTTCTTGTATCTGACAGTGGTCCACAGCATATGCCTGATATACAAGCTGAAAATTGGAAAATCCCATTGTGATACTTCCCTGTAACAGTCACTTGAAAAGTCTTAGAAACTTCCTGTTTGTTGTTGGTTTGTGGTGGGTTTTTTTTAAATTTTTTGTTTGGTTGGGGTTTTTTTGGTTGTTTCTTGGGTTTTTGTGTATTTTTTTGGTTTGTTTGTCTGGTTGGGTTTTTTTAAGATTTAATATGCCCTAACAGATTACTTTTTCATGGATTTGTCTACTTTTTTCAAACCACATACACTTCTTTGTATCCACATCATCTTGTGACAAGGAGTTCCATAGGTCAATTATATACTATGAAGAAAAATCAGTCCATCTTCCCCCTCTCTTTGCTTTGAATCTGATAACTGTTAAGGTTCATTTGATGCTCTTCTTCTAGTGGGAAACATGGTGAACAATTACTGCCTTACACTCCTCCTTGCCCACCTCTTCCAATTAACCACTTTCTGCATGAAGAGAACTACAAATGTTAATTTTTGTGCCCTTGGTATAACCCATCTCAAGGACTTCTTGACCTGATTCTGTAAAAATAAAATAAGGTCCTCCTCATGTTTGGCATAAACAAGGATGTCTTTGCTCTAGAAACATGAGGTTCTAGAAAGAAGCAAAAGAGGTAAAGTCCCAGGTTTAAGTAAAGCTCAGAAGCTTCCTTTGGAAGAAACTCATGACAGATCCATATGAATAATGTGTCCCGAAAGGAAATAGTACAAAGAGGATCAATCAGCCAGTTACTTAGTGCAACCAAAAAAATCCAACTATTTATATGCTAGCAAATAAGCCATCCAGATTCAAACAGGAATATTATGACCAGCAAATGTAGGACTGAGTGAGGAAGAAAAGTCCTTGGCCATTTGATCAAGTAAACCTTAAGAAAAATAAGTCAGGAGCCAGACTACTTCCGTTTCCAACAAATAATCCAAAATGACTGGAACTGTTGTATTAGTACAAGATACAGGCCTGAAAGAATGCAAGCTGAGAATCCAGTCTGTTCTGTAAACTTGTCTATAAGTCAACACTCTCTTTCACAGGCAAAGAGGAGGAATGGTCCAGCACTACCAGCCACTCAACTCCATGCACACAGAGACTATCCATATTCTGGTATGAGGAAGAAGCACAGCATTGAGATTCCTACTAGTAAACAAAGACTTTCTGCCACTTTACCAAAACTTTCTGCCACAGCAGGGAAACCGCTATCAGAGATATGTGTGTCAGCCTTCCAGACATCAAAATGAGAAGCATTTCCAACAAACCATGATTGTCCAAAAGCGCATCTAGTCTCAAGAATGTAAATCCGAGTATGTCTCGTTAGCATCCAAGACTAAGTGGTCTATCTAGTGTCACAACATGATCTCCTGCTGATGGCACTCACACAACTTGTGAGGCTGCTTTAAAGGCCAAGATGAGTGATGTAAAAGTGAATTTAATAACCTGTGTACTGAGTACAACTCAGCTGCTTCTGGAGAGGTGATAAGCTAATATTCCTCTCTGAATTTTTACGTTGTGGTATGTTCATTGTCTAAACAGAACACACAATGCTTGTATGAACTCTGCATAACCTCAGCCTCTAGGACTCTGATGTGTACCTTACTCCTTTCAAGACTAACAAGCCTGATTCTCTGTCATTGGAACAGGCTTCTTTACTTAGAAGTGATGCAAGCATTACAGAATGTGACAGAAGAGGAGGAACCCTTGGTTACATTATCCAGTCTCACCACTGCAGTAGATGCTGAATGATTGTTGGGGCTTTCTATTGGTAATTTTATTTTCTCACAGTAAATAAAGGCACTTCTGATGAAACTCATTGATGAATACAGGGAAGTAAATGTTGTAAGAGCAAAGACAAACTAATCCCCACTTGAGCAGCATATATGTAACAGTACTCCACTCATGCGCAAGTATTATAAATCCAAAATGGTTTGCTATACATCCCTTTCCTCCCTTGTACTAGAAGACACTTCCTGCAAAATGCCTTCTCTGCAAGAGGTGTGGGAAACTGCTCTGTGCCTTCCCACTGAACCTCTTAACTGAAGTGCTCTCTGAAAAGCTTTTGAAAAGGGACACACATGGAAGTAGGAGAGCTGCAAAGAGACAAAATACATATGTTATCCTTAAGTACACAGTATCCACCATGCACAAAGACATACATTGACTCCAGGCTGAGGACTACAGGGAGATGGAAAAAATAAGAGGCTGGATTCACAGGATTTGTTCCTCATTCTCTATTGCACATGCTAACAGGTAACAGCAGTCTTAGACTGCAACGTGCATCTCTCTGAATATATAAAAAATCAGACGATGTCTGATACACTCCTAGTAAGTCATCACAGTTACAGACGGGGTGTTGACTACATCTAACAGGCAATGCAAAGAAGTTCAGAAAATATTCTGGCTATAACTAAGTACAAATCACCCCCCCAAAATGAGTAGGTGGGAGACTGACAAAGTTGACAAAACAATTAATGTATGTTCATAATAAGCCAGTACTAACTGGTGATCTGCCAGACAAAGATGTAGGAATACTGCTTCTGCTGATGATGCTCTGAAGACAATCACCTTTCCTGGGACAACTGTGCATTTAAATCTCTGTTCTCCAAACCTCTCTATAGTTTTCAATGGTGGCTGTGACAACCTGAACAAAGAAACAAGAGAACAAAAACAGAGATGAGGGTTGTACAAGGATATATATCCTAGTGGTACTCTATCCTGCAAATGAAACCCAGTGGAATAAGGATAATTCAGTTCCCCTGGGAGAAAATAAACCTCCAACAGTTCTAGAGAGAAGCTGGAGGCTGTAGCCAATACCACACGTAGCAGAGTAGGTTATGAGAAGACAGGCCCAAGATCTTGAATCCCACAGCTACTGAGAATGTGCAGAAGATTGAAGTAACAACTTCTGCAACTTAATTTTCAGCAAGCATGATCCAACAACTTGATGCTCCAGTAGAAACATCTACCTCAGAGATCCATGGGTGGAATTAAGTGACTAAAGACAGAAGGGACATGATCTGAAAGTAACTTCACAAGATTTTACCAGTCTCTTGTTCACTGATATGTGATGGCGGCACAGGCAGCAGACAAATGCTGTGGAGTTCTTGAAGAACAGAGATGAAGAATACAGAGAAAATGAACAGGATCATGACTGTCTAGGAAATGAAAGATACACCAAGGAACTAAGAAAGGGAACAGCTACATCAGAGCATTTTGGACAAATGAAGTATTCAATGTCTGTTATATCTGTGAGTGGAATAGAAATAGAAAAATGCATGTTCTGTCCTATGAATTCATGCCTTGAACAAGTGATAGTAAAGCTAACGGGGTATGAACATAACTACTTCATCTTCTCACAATTTGTCTGGTCTTGAATGACAGAAAATATGCACAATCCAAGAGTAAACGTGAACACAATCATTTCAAGAGAAAACACATTCCTGCTCTGACACTGTTCCTTTTGTCAGCCATGTGGGTTGATCATTATCTACCTGACAACACATGAGAATGCTGCCTTAACACTGACTGTACAGGCTAGAAATGACAAGGGAGCTGTGCAATAAGATCAAACAGGTTGTTAGAATCCAGTCTCTGAGGGCTCTGATACAAACAACAGGAGATTTTGTACCCTTTGAGAATTACAGTCATACCACTTGCTGCTTGACAAGGCAGAAGTTGCAAAACACTGAGTTAACCTGGCACCAACAAAGAGCCAGAACTGAAGCTGCTTCCTGTGTATTTAAAGGATGGATGGATCATCTCTCCAACACATTTTCCAGCTGCTGATGTTATTTTCTAACACAAGCAAATTAATTTTCATAGCATTAGGCAAATTTTAAATGGAGTGCTTCACCAAGCCACCACTGCAACTGATAAGAGCCACCTGTGCCTTAGGGTTCAAGCCTGGGTCTGAAAACATCAGCCAATTTTAAAAGTTTACAAAGCTTAAACAAACAGAAATCAAAATACAAAAATAAGCCACACAGAACATAAGCATCCAGCAGTGAAACATAAAGACAGATTTTAAATCCTGTCCAATATAATGACAGCAAATATTTTGGTGGTGTGAATAACTGAAATTATAACCAAAACAAACAAATGAAATGACTTTATTCAAACCAATGATTTCTATGGCTCTGTGCCAAAATTCAAGATGGCAACCAACACGGATGTCTCCAGATGCATGTTCTAATGTTTTTCTCTGCTAATGGTTGCCATACGATGACAGCAGAGACTCTTGGCTCTTACCAGACTAGGACAAACTGAAATAGCTGAGCAAATGAGACTTTATGTTCAAGCTTAGACCTTAGGAAGAACAATACAGACAGCTGGAGGACCTCTGTCTTACAGAAAGATTTCACGGTTAGTGATCAAGAAGAGCTGTGAGGAAGAGACCCCAAGACTCAGCAGCAGAAGCTCTCAGAGGCAGCCATTCACCTCAGCTTGCAGGTGTATCACCAGCTTCTACAGATGTTCAAGCACTCTCCTCAGTGGATTCTCCCCTCACCAGGACCTCCTCTTCACTCTTTCCTGGGTGTTATGGGAGTGTGGTGGTATGAAGTCACTGCTGCCTTTGACCCATGCTTGAAGCAACATCCTGGATTCCTCACCTGGTGTTTAGTGTTAGTCCTTCTCTGCAAGCAGAGGCTGGAAAAAACACAAAGCAAAGATTTTGATGAATCATGAGGGACTTTTTTTGTGGAGAAAAACTGCTGCACTGCTCTGCAAATGTCAGCCATCATCAGAAATCTGAGTCTCCCCATCACACAACTTCTCTCTACAGGAACAGATGAGGTCAAAAATCAGTATGACAAAACCTAACTTAATAAGCTACTGTGTGAAAAAGTATTCTTGGTATTCTTCTCAAGCCCCAGAACACCCTCTTCACCTCTGACTCATTTCTTCACATGCTCCTCCAGTAGCTCTGAATTCTTCCCCCATATGCTTTGTCTCTTTCTTCGTGCCTTTTACCCATGGGAGTCTACTTCCCCACTCCAAAAGATGCTGAGAACCTTGATGCAGGGGAGATGGGGTTGTGAAAAGGTTGATCGTTAAAAGAAACAAAATGAGGATAAGGAAAACATTTTCTTCCCATTGTTATAGAGATAGACTTGAATTCTACATACTGAGACATTTTCCTACTTAGCCATGTTATGGGAAAAAGTCAATGTCATCTGTCCTTAGACAGTACTTTAAAAAGAAAAATCCAAAACACTTGGAAATGTACCAGGTTTATTTTGGACAGTTTGCATCTTACAGCTAACAGCTAATCTAGTAGGTAAAGCTTGTCCTATGTATTTAGCACATCAGCTTGCTCCTAAATGCAAGAGACATTTGTTGAGAGATGTTTATTAAAAATACTGCTATATTTTTAAAAATACACTCTCCTTGAAAGCCCAGCATAGAGCCAAACATCACACAGTACAGAGGATCTGGAAAGATGTTTAGAAAGCAGGTTTGCCAGCTGTGTCACTGCACACAAAGTTTGGAACCTGAATTAGGAACCAAACTGTCAACGATGTGTATTAAGATAGGATACCAGTCCAGAAAACCTATCCCTTGGCAATATGCTGAAATTAAGGAAACAAAGTGACAGGAAAGAGGCAGCCAACTTCAACCTCATCTTCCTGTTTTGAAGAGACTTTTGGGCCTTCCTTTTCCTACAGAAATGCACAATATAGTTTGCCTTTTCTCATAAATGGAATTAAAACCAGTTTGTGTGAGTTCCTCTTGTATGGCTACCTTGAGAACTCAACACAGAGAGGGGCATTCCTATGTCTACAAGCAAATATGTAGGTTCCTACCATGAATGCAGCTCATGGCTAATTTATTAACTTCATAAATACTTATGTATATAATTCTATGAAGTCTTATAATTTCAAAGCTACTGGTGAAGCATTCCACCTCCTTCTGGTTGAGTAGGGGAGACAGAAAAAACCCCACATTCCAGATAGCAGCCAACCTTAAGGGTTGATTCTCCCTAGTGATGAGAGTCATTGGAGTGAATCACCACATACAACAGAATGAATCTCCTTTATTCTCTGCCTGCCGGGAGGTGTAAAGTATCTGCCTGTATGTCTGCCTGCATGTTTACATACTACTATGTCATCGATGACTGCACCTCAACACTTTTGTACCTAGAACAGTTAAATAGTGGGAAGAAAAGAATTACATCCATTTAATGGGTATGATTCTGAGTCACAAGGAAATCACAGGAATTGTATAAAGTCATTTACGGGATACCTGCACACTAAAATTCAGTGTCATGTAGACTTTCCCAGCACAGATGTGCACAGCCTGGGTCAGACACCAGCACCTAAACTACTCTGCTTTCAAGCTGCAGAAATGAGACAGAGCAGAGCACTAGGTTAGATGACAGCACTGGGTCAAGGACCCATGCTAACATTTTTTAGAGCTAGTTTGGGCTGTTTCATCAGACCCACAGCAAGTCTGTGGCAGAACTGAGAAGCATGTTGAAGCCTCCCAAATCTAGTGCTGAAAACAGGAACTTCCATTCTCCCTGAGAAGCTCTGATAATCCTAGAAATTCAGATTTTTTTTATCCCAGAGCTGAGGGAATTTCTAATCCTAGAGTGATGCCCAGCATTCTCTTGATAATATATAGTGCAACTAAGAAAGGCACTAAATGGATAGGGTTTATTTATATCCATCTGTGACTGATCCTAGCAAGCCAGGACAGCTGACAACAGAAGGCCAGCGTGCCCTCCCCCATCTTTTGGGCACAATTTCAAGTTGGCTTGCTGGACTGGGCAGGCACGGGAAAGCAGCATGAAAGTTTACTTGAGGAGGGGGTGGTGACACAAACAGCACCCACAACTGTATTTGAGTGAAGTCTCCCCGCCTGATAAAAATGGTGAGCAGCCTCATTAGCAAGTGGAAAAATAGCAGTAGAAGCCAGCATGAGCCCTCCCACTCCCCATGTTGCAGAGAAGACACTGGGTGGGCTCCCCACCCTGACTGCTAATGCCTTTCTGTACTTGACAGCATTCACTCTGATTTCTCTTGCTCAGCTACCTACTCCCTGGTTTGTTGTGGCTCTCTCTTCTCTGGCTCTTGCCCACAATTCATTTCATAACTCCAGACACTCCTTTTACCCTATTCACACACATTTTGGCTTCTATTTTTAGTCTCAATAAAATAATGCCAGATTAAAACAAAATCCAATTTGGATGGGCAAAGTCATCCTCTCTATAGGTAGCTTAATGCCAAAGGGCCAGATGTGAGACAGAAGTAGCCAAGACATTATATAACCTCACCCCAGTCTTTGCACACCTGATCTTGAATGACATTTCCAACACAGCAATGAAATGCAGGCAGTTCGCCATCACCCAACTACTGAGAACAAGCAACACTCAGCCTCCAGGCAGACAAAAATGCCAACTGCCTGAAGTCATTACTTATCCTGCTTCAGAGTTTGCTTTGAGCCTGTCAGAAGTGAAGGCTCCTAAAATTCAAGCTGGGTTCTAGTTCTTAACCAGGGAAGCCAATTTCTAGAGACTGTCCTTTCTTTTATTCTCCTGCTTTCCCAGTGGTCCTGAGACTTGGAATGTCATTTCAGTGGCATGAGACCAGTAGCAACAAGAAAAAGCTCCTTCCTTTCATTATAGAAAGGCAAAAGTTTGACTAGAGGTGTGAGAGGGAGGCTGCTCACACGAGCTAAGGATTAATGTAATTTCTCATCATTAGAAGTGAGCACTGACCCTCAGCTCCAGCTGAGAGGCAATGGCTGAGTTAGACATTATCTTCTTAACATGAACTGAGCAGGGCCTGGAATGCTGCTTTTGGCAGAGCTCTACACTCTGCTGGGATTTAATGAGACTTACAGTTTTCTGGTAACTGGATAAACCTGAACAGAATCATGCCCTGTGGATCATTTGTATCTACTTAAAAGGTATTGGTTAGAGAAATCAATGTTTGCTCATTGCTAGTCATTAGGTAATGGCTCCCTGCTCCTTCAAAGGGCACTAAAAATGGGATAAGAAGGAGGTCTTTTGATGCAGGGCGTTGGGTATCACACTGCAGTTCCATTTCAGTGACCCACCCAGAGCTTCTCAGCCAGACAGGTGGTTCTGGAAGGATTTCTGTGGAAGAGCTCATCATTACTCCATTGCTGGACTAAGATAAGTACTGAGGTGACACCAAAAGTTGCTCTTTTGCATCATAAGATATCTTGTGCATATGTAGCCAAAGTAGTCTGAGGCAGGGGTTACTCGAGGTGCCCATTTGAAGGTCACCTTTCAAAGTCAACACCACTTGTGCAGTCAGTCACAGCAACAAGAGAGAACAGGAGGGTGGCAAATGAAGACTGGAATTAACAGGATTAGTGGGAGGGAAGAGGCGTACCAGCAATGTGCTGTGCAGAAACCTGAGTGACTTCTTTTCCCAGCTGCTCCTGATGAAGGATTTGGACAGTATGGTGAGACCAGCTGAAATCATAGCCAAGGCTCCTCTTGGGAATGTGGTAACAACATAAAAATAAATACACTGGTGTTCAACAATCTACTGCCGTCTGAGGCTGCTGGGGAGCCCGGCAGAAGCTGAAGAAGCCTGGACAAGGCTGGGCAGCTGGGAATTCCATCCTACTGTAGCAAGTGGCTGAGAGTTTGACACAGGCCATGCACAATGGCAACAGTACATATCCCATCCCATTCCACCCCATCCCCACTCTTCGTGCTCCAAGAGAGTTGAGAGACACTGGCTGATAAATCTCAGGCATTTTCTTTGTTTATATTTGGCAAACAATCTAATGTTATTGTATGTGTGTTGTTTAAATGTCTGCTGTGTTTACTTGTATTTTTCTTTTTTTTTCTTTTTTGCTGATGAAGGACAATTTTGAAGCTGTACTTTTGCACACCTGCTAAAAGAATTTCTTCTTTCCTTAAGCTTATATGAAGGAGGCTGCACTCCAGGAATAATGTTAATTCAAGCAGTGGATAGAAAACAGCCAGTCACAGCTTAGCACTTCCGACATTAACTCTAATTTCAGGTCTTCAATAACAAGACATACACGACCTTCTTATGAAGGACCATCCAATAATCTTGGATATAAAAAAACCTTCAGAAATACGCAGTCTACCTGTAGATCTCCTGTAAAATGAAAAAATCTGGAGTGTGCTAGATGCAGAGAAGAGTAAGCGTAAAAGTGCTCTGTACTATCACTAGTTTGCAAGCAAGCTACATTCATTGCTGTGTATCGGACCACATTGCTTGCACATTCACTTTATTTGGATGGTGTTCAGACACTGCTCTCCACCTTACCCTAAAGAAGGAAATCACTAGAAAACTAAGAACAGCAGCCTGCCTCCTACATAGATTAGATCTAAACCAGTTTATTAATCCACATATTCTTCAAGTAGTCTCTCGACAGTTCAGGATCCAGTTTTAAGCCCTTACAGATGATGATACACTTTATTTCAAAGAGTTGGATACCTTCAAGACTTGGCATTCATGCAGATATGGGGGCCAGGTGAATGTCCAAAATAAACAGACAGCTGTGCATCATCCTGCAACTAAGCTCAGATACAGACCTGGAAATCACAGGGAATAAAATCAAGCCTGTACCACCTGGCCCAAGAAATTTCCTCCCTGGCTTCTGAGTTTCAACATTCACCTTTTGTATGAAGTATTCTCAAGAGAACTAGAATACAAATAAATTAGTTCTGGATTCATGCTTTAAACCAGACTAGGTAAAGATCTGCAACTGCGTGAATTAGCAGTCTTTGCTGCTGTCAAACTCAGATAGCACATTACTAACATTTATCTTCCCTAATCAGTAAGTCTACTGCCTTTTCTCTTCTCCCACACACATAGTGGAAAAGCTGTGTGGACACTAGTAATATAAACATTAGCACAATAAAACTGCATCACTGTTAATCAGTCTGAGAATGTGAAAGTCCTGTGAAGTCTGGAGTCAGGCAATGGACTTGCCCAGTTTTAATCATGATTCATATTTATTTGTAATCATATAGGTTATTAGCACATTATATTTGTGCCATAGGAAAACAGAACCCCAGAGACATTCTGTCTTCTGAAGCTTTTAAAATAAAAATCTTACAAGCTCTCAAGAAGTTGGCAGCAAATGAAAGAGAAGCACAAAGACAGAAGACAGATTTCACTCAGTTGCTGTTACCTTTACAAATTAAACTAAATAAAATAAAATCAGCTGGGGTCATCACCTTGTGCATCCACTCCACAACTGCACTTTCAGATTGTTCTTGTCTCCAGGTTCTTGCAGAAAACAGTCCAGTTCAGAAATGTAGAAGCTACTATGCTGTTATATTTTCACAAAGTGCCCTTCATCTTCTGTTGTCCCTAAAACCTACTCTGTGTTAGCGAAAAAGGAAGAATAGTAAATACAGTAAATTTCTAACTATGAGGTCTTCCACTTAGCTACAGAATTTCCTTGATGTCTCTTGCCAGTTGTTCAAAAGCTAAATTCTGGTGGAAATATGACCCTTTTTAGCTAGAACTTCACTTTCTTGAGAAAAAGAATTAATGCACAATTCACCTAATGCCACTAGAGAGGAACAGAAATACCAGCAACATATGGCAAAATGTCACCATACATCTTACATTGTTAATATATACAGTAAAAAAAAAAGACTGGCCTGTAGATTCCTTTCTTCATCATCTGAACTCATCATATCAAACAAAACCTCATATAGACAACCTGGAACTGAACAACCTATCATATTACTTATCTTAGTGGTTACTCAGCAAGCTATATTCTGAAGAAGACTTGGAAAAGAGAATTGATTTCTTAGTTCCCAGTGACCCTATTTCACTAATACTAACTGAATTGCTAAATTCCATGAAGCAATCAGTGTAATGCTGAGGGACCCTCAAAGTAACATAAAATTTAAAAAGCAATTTTTTTCAGAATAACTGACAACCCACTAGCAGCTAGGTGTTCAGTTTCAGTGAAAATCATGTCAGAAGCACATTGAATGTTCCATAAAGGTAGTAATTCTTAGTATCTTCTCAGTGACAACCAACGATAGGACAAGGGACAATGGTTACAAACTGGAACACAGGAGGTTCCACTTAAATATGAGAAGAAACTTCTTCACAGAGCACTGGTGACAGAGCACTGGAACAGGCTGCCCAAGGGGGTTGTGGAGTCTCCTTCTCTGGAGACATTCAAAACCCACCTGGATGCCTTCCTGTGTAACCTCATCCAGGTGTTCCTGCTCTGGCAGGGGGATTGGACTAGATGATCTTTTGAGGTCCCTTCCAATCACTAACATTCAGTAACTCTGTGATTTCTTTAATAGAACAAAATCTGTTAAAACTTCCTGGAACTTTGATAGGAAACTGTCTGTTCAGACACTACAAATAATGCCCAAATGGTAGCTTGCAGATTTAGCTTCCTGTCTGTAAATACTCATGAGAATCTCTGCCTTCTCTCTCATTATGCCAGTGGCACTCAGCTCACACACCACTTCTGCCTCTCCATGAGATAAGGATGTGGTCACAGGGATGAGAGGCTGCCACACTTATTGTAGTGGTGGGTTGTTTCAGAACCCTGAGCTGCTTTGCAGAAATGCTGACTTTTATTCTCCCTTTTATTCCATCCCAAGGGGTCTGTCCTCAAGAGCTTGAACTCACTGCACAACAGTATCTACAACCAGTATTCTACAGTACTACTGGTGAACTGTTTTCTGAACAATCTGGTTAAAAGTTTCCATACTGCCTGACTTGCTCTTTGAGCATCATACCTACTTTTGGTTAGGTCATTTTTGACACATCTATGCTTCTTTTCTGCAGACCCCCATAAGTACCCTGAGGCTGTTAGAGAAGGCCTATTCAATCTTCTCAGACATTTTTCAACATTGGTACATTTATACATAAGTTCTGCCTGGTTCCTTTTTTTATCTCTATAACTTTTCACAGCCTTCTTTATTTAAATGCTAGCAGTTTATTCTGTAATCTGGTTTATGACTTATGTCTCCAACCCCTCTAGTTGGTATCTAGGGTACTAAATACCTGTGAAACAGTAACCACAAATAAGCTGCTGATGAGGGAAATCAGGGCCCTAGTGTAAGCAATCAATGGAGAGAGTGAAGAGGAAAACCAGCTGTTCCTGCAGGAAGGACCAGAGTAATTTCTGAGACACACAGACTGGGCACAGCAGCCTCTGATGCATACCAGTGACTTGGTGCAAAGGTGAAGAAAATATCCTTCCCAAGTTTCCAAGAACAAATGCTTTGCTCTAGTTAGTTGAATCACTGCAATATTTGGCACTGTTCTTGGAGCTATATACCTCTTTGAGCAACAAGGAAGCTTTGAGTGACCCACCCACCAAGGTTCTGCTGGCCTTACCCTAGCCAAACCAGGCTTCTGTCTAAGCCTTCACGCTCTTAGCTAAATGGCACAGTAAACCCTTTGCTTCAGCTTCAGAGAGGATACGTTTAGTACAGTGCTGCTCGCCTTGTCCTACAGAAGGGAACATGAGCTCAGGTTCTCAGTTCTCAGTCCTCCCAGAGAATGTGACTACCCTGAACTTTGTAGCAATTATCTAGCCTATATTCTTCCTGCAGCTCTGTCTGTTGCCTTCCATCATTCCTAGTATCAACAATCCTCGCACGTGGTTTGCATAAATATTCACAGAAACGGGGAAGGATAGAAAAATGCTACCTACAGGTATCACAGACATGTAACAACAAGAGTACCCATAGAAGATAGAGAGAAATCTCTTGCAAAGGTTTAAAATTACAGTGTGGCAACTCAGAGAGTGCTCTTAAAACCCTGAAAAAGGCAAAATTGAGCACACAAACATCTGCATCTAAGTCCACTCAGCAAACCAGTTTGGTCAATATATTGAGAACTCAATTTTTACATTTAATTGTAAATTTATGTGTAACCTTCCTTTATATACTGTACTTACTAAGAACTCAACTTGAACCATACAGTAGACCAGAACTTTTGCCTCAATTATACATATACTACCATGTTGACATAATTTTATTTATTTTGATAGTCCCATTATATTCCATTCCTACACCATCACATTCCAATGTACTGTAGAGTCGTTTTTTTGACTATGGCTATTCACCCTATAAAATTTCTGGTAGGATAACTGGAGTTTTTGGCAGATGGTAAAGCGTGGGAGGCAGTTTGGAACCGTACAATAAGTGCACTAGCTGAATGTTTGTACTAGAGGATCAGCAATAAAATCACTGACATTAATAATGGAAATGTCATCTTTAAGTTTCAGAGCTAAATATCCAAGAGATGAATTAGGTGGTTCACCCTTATGCAAGCTTTTCTTTCAGCCTGTGAAAACACAAAGGTCACTGCATTAGTGATACTGAAGTCATGTTTTCAGGGTTTTCACAGCAAAACAAAAGGTCAGAAACATAGTATTTTAAAGCATTCTAGTCCATAAATTCTATTACAGCACCATCACAAATTATTGTGGGCCATGGGTAATATGGTTTCATCAAGACTACACTCTACCTGCTAATAGTGCATTAATTTTGCATCAGTGCAAAATTAATTGGGTCCTCATTTACTAGGACCTTAACAGCAGATAAACTTGTTTGAATCAATTAACCACTAGGGAATGATGAAGATTTGCTTCTGTAAGTCTCAGTGATTTTCCTTTGGGAACTTTCACCTCTGCTGATTAACTTCACTATGCAGCTGATTCACAAGTCTCAACTATGCCTTTCTGAACTAAGGGGCTTTTCTGTAACACGGAAGAAAAATGTAAAGAATGTCCTGGCCCATTATTACAGGCCAAGCTTAAACAACAGAGCATCTTTGAGCCAAAGCCTAATGCAAAGAGGAGCCATTTTAGCCACGTTTGTTTTTTTTTTCCCCAGCTACATTTTTAGGGATCTTCCTCTTCCAACTCCATGAAATGCAGCCTTTGCTCCCTTCTGTTTAGTCTTTTTAATCCCAGGAGAAATAAATTCCCTGCACAGCTGAACTCAGACTGTTACCTAGAAACCACTACATGCAGTACAGGCAGCTGTGTTTCTTCTGCTTGCTGAGGAAGTATTTTTCCTGCCAGTTCTTGAGAAAGCATCCCAGCATACCCACCACTGCTTTCCTGATCTTCAGCACTAGCACTTACCTGTGGAATTTGTCCCTGGCTCATAGGATGCAGCACCGTGAAGGTTGTTCTGGAATTCGTTCAGCTGCTTTTCAGTGGAGGTCACCCTAACAGGTAAAAGCATCAAATCAGACAGAGATAAAAAGAGATATACTAAGGAAGAATAAAAGTCTTAAAGAAAAAATTGAGAATTCTAGTTTACAAAATCTCACTAGCATTGTATCTATGAAGCTGTGCCTGAACTTGGTACGAAAAAGGCAGAGTAAGACAGGTGAACACTCAAGCCACCAGCAAGACTCCAATGTGCCTAAAACATTTAATTGTCCCATGTCTTGGAAGCTGATTCTGCAGGATAAAGACAACAGTAAGTGGTATTGGACTACCAAAGCACAACTCAACTACTAATGCTGTGGTCACCTTATTCCAGTGATTTGAAGTAAAATGATTAAGTGACCTCAGAACAGAAATGCACATGCTGGCAAAACCATGCCACTTTCAAAAGATAAGTTCTTGCATCTTGTCTCAGCAGAGACAGCTCATTTAGGCAAGATTTCTCACTTGTCTTGGAAACTGAGACCCCCAGAATGCATTTCATCTCCCGCAGTGCAGTGCCAGTCCTCAGGCAGATACTTTATGCAAATCCTCCTGCATTTATCTCAACATTTGAGTTCCAGAAAAACTATATTCTGTGGAGTACAACTTCACTTCCTTTAACACTTATAAACTGACACCATGCTCTCCTACATAAAAAAAAAAATGGGTCTACTCACAAGGCAAAGTCACACTATACAGCTGCAATGATGTATTCTGTCCTTAAAATCTTTACAACTGATCCATCTGTTTCTGTTTTTTTTCTCTCCTCCCTTATCCTTTCTTGCCTTTCTTCCTTCCTGCCCAGCTCTATTCTGATCACTCCAGACTTCTGCATATTCGCTTCTGTCTCTCTGCCAGAGTCCTTCTCCTTCACTCATTCAGCCCTGCAGCGCCACACAGTTACTGTTGAGCTCTCCCCTAGAAAACCACCGTAATCTCCAATCCCCACGTGATGCCCTGATGACTAACAGACCCAGACACACGTGTGCAGTTTCTATAGTTTTGTCTTAAACCTTTTGCTTTCAGATTTCAAAGTTAGCAAGTTGCCAGTAATCCAGGTGCTCCTGGCAGCTAAAAGACCAGTGAGGGACTCCAGTATTTTATCGCAGTTGGATTTTAGTGAAATAAATTGGAGTCCATAGAGAAAAGGAGAGGGATACAGACACACTTGCAAATGCAAGCCCTTACTTCAGTCAGTCATAATCTGAAATGCTATTGTCAAATGAGGTGCCTGTTTCTATGTTTATTGTCTCTTGGAGAGAATTTTGAATCTGTACTTATGGGTTCTTTTGCTGCTGATACTGCATGGTCCTTCTGGGAGCTGAGAATCAAGATGGATCTTTATGCTTCTTGTGTAGAGATTCCATGCTCATAATCAGCCTGTCCACTTTGTTAATGCAGCACAACTGACAGCCAAATTCAGCTCACCCTTCTGTAGGTAGGATGCAAGGCTAGTGCCAGCAAATACAACAACAAAAACCCAAAACAGGGAATAGCCACACTTCTACCTTAAGTGTGGTTTATGTTTAGAAAATATCTTTCTACAGACTCGCCCTTCTCCTTTCCTTCCTACCCACAGTGTACCTTGATTCTTGCTTTTTCAACTGTCACCTCCACTCAGTTCATCCTCAGATCTGCTTCTGGGTCGTGGATCTCCCATCAGACTAAGCTGGCTCTTCAAGTTCTCTCTGCTCTCCTGATGGAAGCTCCAGTGCCAGAACATATTCGCTGCTTAAACTGAGTTAATCCCTTTCCACTTTCTTCCTTGGGCTGGCTGAAACCCTTTCTCAGGTTCCTGCTTTTAATGTCTGTGTTGTTTTTGCTTGTACTTCAGAACTGCAATCCATTATGTCCTCCATTTCTTCTTCTTCAATACTAAAAAGAACCCAAACAACTCTCACTCTGTCCCCTCCACTTAAGAATCTGCCATTGCCCTTTTCCTTCTATTATACAGCTAACCCCTCATTAAAACTGATACTGACTTCCTTCATTTAGGCATTAAACCAGCCCTAAACTGCCCAGCCTTGGACTGCAAAATTGGAGGATGCTCTTGTTCCACAGGTGACAAAGAAATCCTTTCTTGACTAAATTCTTGAACAGATGCTATGAATGCATCTAATGGTCCAGAGGGGGTAGAAATGATGCTAACAAATTCAAATCACAAAAAGCCCAGGTTTGACAAGAGGACAGGAACAGATGTGAAAACCCCAAAGCCAGGGAGGCTTGTTCCTCTTTGTTGCTCTTGGACAGGGTAGCTCCATGTGTGTATCTGCGTGTATGACCTAGGGCTAGCCAAAGGCTAAGAGCTACAGGCCTAGTGAGCCCAGCTGTGTCAGGGTGTTAAATCAAGGCATGTCTCTCAGATGCACTGCTTTTGCTGCCAAAAATGTCTAAGGGTCAGGCAGCTTGATTAACCCAGATGCTCAGGAGCTAAAAAAACAAGCGTGCTGCAGGACAGCAGTAGCAATAAAGTGAAAGGGGTTGCAGTAACTGTTACATGCTTGCTCTCCCGCTGCTCGTCCTCTTTTCAGCGGGCACTCAGTTTGTATGCGTGATGCACTCAGCTCACTTAGGATGCTTCACGCGTGCTTGTGAATAAGCACATATGGGCAAGACAGGATACAAACCAGAATGATAGTGTTTTATAGGGCTTGCTCTGTGAACCATCAATCTACTTTTGGCACATTTGTCAGGCTTGGCCAGCCTGTCCTACAACAGCTGGCTAGTGCCATATCCAACTGTAGTCAGGACTCCACCCCACCGTGGGATGGATTTCCTGAACCCTGGAGAAATGCATCACCTCTACCCTATTTCTGTACTGGTTACAATGAAGCAGAGCTTTGGCTCTTCTGCTGCTGGCACCATGCAACACAAATATACAAAAGAAGAACAAGGTAGAAACATTTTGTGCTGTGGTGCTAGGACTTGAGGGAAATACTTGTTTAAACAGACTTTCCCAAGTAGAGTTGTTGGGAACGACATTTACACATAAGTTCAGTACAAGAAATTATGCCATGTTGATCAACACCCCCAATAGTTTGTTATGTTCTAGTCTATTGCTGGTAAACTCAGTGATCCTCCTGGGTTCTCTCTCTCCCTGGTAACATTTTGAACTATATGCTCCTCTCTACCTGGCATTTCCTCTCTTTATAACCAGTGGTCTATTATTGACAGCTGAATTTTTCTGAGATCTTTTCTTTGACGGATAGTTCTGTTCACAGGCTGTTCAAGGCCTTACTTGATGCTGTCATAGTTAGAGAGCAGGTTTTGGTAAAGTTACTATAGGAATGATAGCGCAGAAATTTGTATTTATTGTGACTTAGTAATTCCTAAAGGCAGAAACATTTTCTGTCTACCACTTGTACCAGTTCACTCTGGGTTCTGACCGTGGAGCTAATGTATTTTTCTACTTTGCATGCTGTCATCTGTAACGTGAAGACTCAATACACCAAAAGCTGCTTCCAGGGACATCTGCTTCATTCCGCGGCTTATCAATACCTTACCAATTGCTCTCAGCTATCAGCAGTTTTGTTCATGGTTCACAGACCTGCCAATAGCAGCAGCAACATAAGCAGTAGCAAGGACCCAGTCTGACTCTCGGAAAGAAAGAGCTTGCTGGGCTACCTGTTCTTTCTACTTGTGATAAGAGCACAGTTACTTAAAAGTAGAGAGGCCCATAAGACCATTTGATGGTCAGTGTAGAGCTGCATATTAAACCATTTATCTCAGTTAGTCTTTTTCCAAACCTTAATATGGGCCCCAGTTTTCCGCTCTGTCAGCTTAAGCAAGGAGTCTGCCTTAGACACAATCCATTATAAAGTCAACCTACCACCTTTTACAAGTTGAGAAACTGAGAAAACAAGAGAGGCCAGGAACTGAAAAGACAAGACTGAATTGTCTGCTGCTCCATTACTTTTTTCCTTTGTGTTTTAACCAGGGAAGTGTCCAAGTTACTAGATAGTTTTTGAATTAGTCAGTACTGTCCATCTTTAGCACCTCATTTCTTTGTAGCTGCGTTTTCTACTTCTTCCTCTTCTGCAAGCCATGTGTGCCAGCTGGGAGAGAATTGATAAGGCATGCAAGGAAGAGACAGGTCAAAGAGACAAAGTTGATTTCAGTTTGTCTTCACAGTCCAATCTCTGGATAAATTCTACAAACAACTTTAAAAAGATGTTCCTTATTAAGATGTGAAACAAAAGCCACGTGGTGCAAGAGCAGACAGAGAAATAAGGTCCAGCTTACTGAAACATATGGAAAAAAAAAAACAACCAACAAAACACAGGAGCTTTAACAACAGAATGGAATTAGTTTCAGTGAGTCTTGAGGAAATAGTATGTAACACTGATATCTTTTTTTTGAGCAAAGAGGTCAGGAAAACAGCCAACAAGTATTAGGGAGTGAGAGTGGGCAGCAAATCAAAAGTGACCTGACTGAGAAATGAAGCGGCCCAAAGGTCAAATTTAGATCAGACATTATGGAGAGGGATATTTACCATGTCCTAACCTAAGGGTATGGTAGTCCCACACTGGAAGAGCACAGTTCTGAGTGCCACAAGGCAAGCACTCTGACAAACTGAAGAAAATACAGTAAATTGAAGACAATTAAGGACTTGGCAGGTGTAACTACTATCTGAGTTTAACAAAGCCTCAACAAGTCTAAGCAACATTAGGAAACCCCAAGAAGTAGAAGGATATTCAAAAGATGGAAAGTATTTGCAAGGAAAAGTGTTCAGGGTGGTTCAGGGAGGAGGAACAAGATACAACAGGATGAAACAAAGGAAAAATTCAGATAAACTTTCTGATAATAAGGTTGTCTAGATTCTTGAATAGTCTTGTATAGCAGTTGGTGGGGTTTCTGCCACTGGAGTTTTTTGAAAGCAGACTACACACAGTGTGAGAGAATACTTTGTACAGAATAACCAGGGACTGTAAAGAGCAGGCTGGAACATGCAAGACATCTTTTTCTTCTCTAATCTATATTCCTTTGACACAGAGGCTTCTCTCCATTCCCTCTCCTCTGTGGATGCATCTCTGGTCTTTTCCTGACAACAATGAATGGATTAAATCAGACTGAAACGCAGCAGTTTTAAAATTATCAGCTCCCAGTATGCTGGAAATATAGCTGGGCACTGCTGTTTTCCATGTAAGTGAAAAAATGTTACTGCAAGATCCCATGAATGGCAAGAATGGGTTTGGAGCCTTGTGCTGGAGACAACCTGGAAAGTATTTCCGGAGGCAACTTGGAGGCAACTGGAGGCAACTTGGAAAGTATTTCCGGAGTGGCTCCTTGCAGCCTTCAATACTTGGATTAGTTTTCTGAAATTCTGAAGGAATCTTTTGCTTTTTTTCCCCCTTCTGTGCATTTTTGGTGCTGAACTTTTTCCGGTTTTCCCACACTCCTGCCTGTCACAGAGCAGAAACCACAAAAATGCAGCAAAGTAAAGTCTGTCCAAGGAGCTGCAATTCCATCTCACAAGGATAAACATTTCCTCTGCCAAGAAGTGAGCACAGCACACCGGCATCTTCAAATACACATCCCTGCTGCCTGGCAGAGAAACCCACTGTCATAGCCTGTCACCTGTACTAACATGAGCTACCCAACATAAAAGAAATCAGACCGCAAACCCACCAGCATATACCTGCCAGACCTGATGCTCACATCTGCTTTTGCCGAGTTGACAAAGTCTACTACATCTTGTTTTCTTTTTAAATAGTTTTGGGAGATTAATTCAGTGTGCTACCTCTTAAGACAGTGAGAGTACAGGCAAGAAATACACAAGTTTCCCCAAAGCAGACCTGTCCAAGCTCCTCAAATAAGCCTTGCAGTTCCAGATTTGATCCACACACATTGACAGTGCCCTGGCATCTTCATAAGGTAATCTTTCATCAGTCATCTTTTACTAAAACTTCTCTCTTTAAACAGGAAGGGAACACAGAATCAGGAAACCTCACAGGAACCTGCTTTGAAAGCTTTACAACTCTTCTGGCTGTAGAGGAAGTATAAGGGAGGAAGTTATAAATGCAATTTTTGCCCTTCAGGGATGAAACAAGTCTGAGGATGTATGAGGAAAAGCCTGATGAAGGATTTAGTCTAAAGCAGTTCTGTTGTTTAAGAGGAGATAAATAGAGAGCTGAGGAAGCTATCAAGAAAGACAGAGGACAAAAAGAAAATCCAGGACTCTTGTTCACATTCTCTCATAACGCACAAAAGAGAAAACACCAAGAAATAGAAAGGAAGGAAATGAACAATCAGTAAGCAAAATCTCATGGTGATTTTTTTGGTAAAGATAACACATGCCAAATCCATATATGTTAGAATGGCAAGCATTATGTAAATAAAAGCTTAGTAAAAGTTAAAAGAAAGATTTATTCAGATAATGAGGAAAGCTATCGCTACATTAGGCACAATATAAACGCTTTAAGTGAAATAAACACTTGTGCTTGAAGGCTTAAGTCAATCATTGTGCGTTAAATTTATGGGAAAACTTGGAAACTTGGCTCAAGGGCAGATTAGCTTGTTAAGCATATTGTTGGGGTTTTTTTTGCTGTTTTGTTTGGTTTTGGCAGCCTCTTCTGACTCACCAGATTCTAGACCCCGTCAAAGTTTAAACACAGAGGGAGTGACTCAGGTGCTTAAGCACAGATGTCTAGTACCATACTTGGTACTCTTGGGTTATCTGAGACATCTGCATAGGACTGGCAGATAAAACACAAGATCTGCAGAAGACTTGTGCTCATCTGGAGCAGCAGCTAGAGGTCAGGTAGAATAGCCCTAGGAATCTAAAATGCCACTAGCAACCTGTATTTAGGTGACTGAATCTCACCCTGGATCAGATACTTCTCTTATTCAATTGAGCATTTCCTATGTCCTTACGTTTGTATGATGTTACAGTATTACCTACCTTACCATTGTGAAACGTGAAAATGCAACATAGCGCACATGTATTGCAGCACACACAGCTCAGGTTATTCTGAGATTTCTCTTGGACAGCAGAGTCAAAAAGATCTATGTCAGGGTCACACATATACAGGTTTTTCTCCAATATTCCCTCTTGGGGAGCCAGTGCCAACTCCCTGTTGTAGACAGGAAGAGATAAAACTTACTTGGAAATCCTCTGGGCTGCAGCCTTGCTGACCACTGTCTGCCTGCGGTTTGCAGGAGGCTTTGGAACCAGCTGAGGAGACATACTCTGGAATGGCATCACTTTGTGCACGCTGGCTCCCTTCTGGATACTAGAAATGGCACTTGATGTCTTGCAGGCATCAGAGCCAGCTGGCACAGATATATGGCTGGTGCTGGACTGTGAGTAGTTGGCAAAGAGAGCCTGGTAAAAACAACAACAAAAAAGAAAAAAATACCATAGTAGTTGCTAATTACCTCTCTGAATATTGCTGATGGAGCTGATGGAGGTAGGTGACATTTTTGTTAGGGATAATATATGCCTGGCTAAAGCAACTACAGGGCTCCAGGGATGGTCCCATGCATAGAAAGAAGTGTTAAGTGGTCAAGTCAATGAAGTAGTTTTTAGAGATTAATTTTATATCCTTGGAAGCTGGGACTAACTTCTAGGAAGGCAGACAAACTCATTACTGCCACAGAATGATACTATTCTGGACTAAAGAACAAGAGATCCTATCCTTAATCTAACCTTGCAGTGGGCTCCCACCCACAAAGAAATATATATTTTATTGCTTTGTCTTTCTGCATTTATCTTGCTAAATTACTCTTTGTGCAGGAGGTGAGATTGAGACAGTTCTAGGAAAGAAAAAGGTTATGGGGAAGATGTTACAATGCCAGTTCTTCAGTCTAACCCTGTAGGTGCTTGGAATAACAGAAAGGCTCTAGGGTACCATCTCTGAAAAAGGGACTTCAGGTCAGCAGCTGACAAAAAGGAAATCCCCAGTCATACCAGGGAACAGAAAATATTTCTATTCCTATAGCTGGTGGGAGAGTAAGTACACTGGAGATTTGTCAAATGGAACAAAATAATCTGCATGTTGTGAGACACTGCAGAACTGAGCTATGGGCTTGCAAAGCAAGAGAGTGGGGAACGGTTCCCTGTGGGAGCTCTGCAAACTGCTCTGCTCTTTCCAGAAAGGAGGGACCTGCTGGGAGTTCCACCTTGTCTTTCCTCAAAGTCAGTCAGATTCCCAGGGCAAAGAGGCAATACTGTAACCGTGTAGTGTGGCAGCTAGAGGTCAGCAATAGGAGATGAGGGGAATAGCTGAGCACTCGCCAGTCACCTCAGCGTGACCCTGGGAGCACTGCCCTTCACTGCGTTTGTCCTCAGTTTCTTCTCTGGTGAGAAGTACACAAAGCCACAGCAAGTGGGCTCTAGGCTCCAGAGAAAACCGCAGTCTGAGGGCTGGCTGTGCCTCAGCGCACCCACAGGAAAAGCCCCTCTCCCCCGCAATTCTCTGGCAAATGGTAGTGCTGTGTGGGAAGGCGCTTCTGAAAGGCAGAGCTCGAGGGAGAAAAGGAAGCACAGGAGCCAAAACAGGCCCATTTCCTAACTGGAGCTCACTGACAAGATGCCCTTGAGCTCCCAATCCTTCTTAACCTCTCCCTTCCCTGAAGCTCTGCCTTCATCACAGCTTTCAGATTTTGTATAAGTAGCTGATACAAGTGCAGAAGTCTTGCAAATAGCAGTCACACTCCACCTTCCCGCACCAAAACAAAATAAAATGGAACTTAGTTTAGTCTCTTGCATCTTAAGAGATTGACTGCACCCCCTTCTTATTCAGGGGTAACATTTCATCGTGCTCGGTTTGATATTCAGTATATTTCCTGTAAGTTCCTTTCCTTCATATTAAAATCACTGAGATCCTGTAGTCCATTAAGTGTACAGTCTCAATCCCTTCCCTGTGTTAACATGGCATTGGAAAGGAGGTCCATGACTCTGAAGAAAAAGCAAAACCTGCTTAAAGAGAGGTCATGGATATTTTTCTTGGGGGGTAATGGACTTCCAAAAAGGCCTTTGTCTCCATGCTGTGCTGATATTCTGGCTGCCTTCCAGGCAAGGATGGGGAGACTGGAAGCTGACATGGACCGTGGCTTCTGGATTCAGCTACAAAGCATACTGCCCTGCTGTGAACTCCATGGGGACAGGACAGGAAACCAGGAGAAGCTACTGTGCAAATAAAGAGGGCAGCTGGGGAGAGCAGAGCCTGACCACACAAAGGAAGAGTTCAGAAGAGATTTCAGCACACCCAAGAAGGAGGAGACAGACCTCATCACTCAGGATTTCGAAGGCTCAGGGTCTAGGGAGAGCAGCAGCCGAGACAAACCCTGATATAGGCAGTCTTGAAGCAGGTAGCAACCTACAACTATTGCTGCTGCACATAAAAAACTTGGAACCACACTTCACAGGATGGCAGGTTTAGCTTAATGTTGAGGAGACATTTGCTTCCCTGGCAAGATCTAAGGGCTACAAATCTGAAAAATACTTAAAACACTATGAGATTTTTTAAGCTAAAAATCATATAAAGCATTAGTGAGTGAATTCTCCTGCATAATTCTCTGGGGAGGTAGGACAACATTAATCCTGTCTTGCACATGAAGAATGTTAGTGCTGACAGAGAAAGTGATTCTCCCTATGCCAGAGGCTGAAGCAATATCAAAAGCCAGGTTGAGAGCTCAGAGAAGATCCTGACTCCCAACCCAATATCTGCCTCATTAGATCATGCCTCTCCTTGGTTCCACATCTACACATGATCAATGTACACAAAGTGTTACCAGTACAAAACCAGAAGTTTTTCATTAGAAAATCTCAAGATGTACAGCTTGTCAATAAGTATGATGCACATCTAAGAGTATCAGCCAGCAGTAGCTGAGCTTGAGGTGCTCATGATTAAAAGCAGGGAGGTATTGTAGTACTTTGAAAAAAAGCAGATACATTAATGATCTTCGAAAACAGAAAGAATGTTCCTGGCACTTACCATCCCTCTATTTAACACCCATCCTAGCACAGTAGCAGAACAAATGTTGCAAGCAAAAACATGTTCATTCTGTGACCAGAGGAGGTAATGAAGCTCATTTCCTGTGAATCTGTCTTGAGGCTGAGTCTTAAAGTATCTAACATAAAGTCTGCCCCAAATAATACCTCCCTCCATGGGTTTGGGGCATTCTTGTGTTGATTTTCTGCTGTCTAATCTGAAGTGGCCTCATGCTGCAGCCTTTGCCTTAATGGGAACAGTTGTTGGATATATACCCCTCTGTTTTCATGAAATATATATGAAACACAGCTTTGAAATTTCTATCTCATAGTCATTCAGTTTAAATTGGATCAGCAGGTCTGAAAACGCTGAAACTCAGCAGCATATGAGAACTGATAGACAGATGCACACACACGTGTACTGCATAAAGATCTGTGCAGCTAGTTCCAAATCACTAGTGCTGGAAACGGAAATGTTTACAAGCAGTAAACAGTTACAAGGATTTAAGTTATTATTTTTTTTTTAAAGGCAAACTCAACAAAGTAGAACCCACCACTTTTAGAAAAGCAACTGCATTTCACATAACACTGCAAAGATACAGAGAATTTTAAAGGGTTGGAAGACCTTTGGAGTCATATAAATTGTTTAGTTGAGATTCTTTTGAACACATATTAATGCATTCACTTAAACCAGTTTGGATGCAACTATCAGTTGAGTTGAAAATTCAAAAAGTGGTGATGAAGAACAGGCTCAAAATGTACTAATAACTGCCATGGAATTAAGCTGCAGTAAGAGGAGAATCTTGGGGTCATCAAGAAATTTAAAGAAGAGGAGCAAATTCATGGCATACACAGACTGTCCTGAAGCGTGTATTCCTTGGTAAATTCTTCAGAACGAGACTAAAATATATTAAAATAAGTTGACTTGGTGCCTTCTCCTTTGTCTCTCTTTTGGTACTGGGAACTCTCTAGGGCATGGATTGTGCCGTATCGTTGTATTGGAAAAATACTTAATATATCTGGGTGTTACCATAATTCTAATAATAGTGACAGGATCAAAAATATGGGGACAAAATCTCAGCTGGTATAAATCAGTGCAGACTCCTGGTTTCAGAACAGTCGTTCTGCTTTACTTAGACTGAGACTTTGACTCATCAGTATCACAAGACTCAAATAGGAAAAACGGCAGTTAGCACATTTAGCGGGAAAACAATCTGAGGGAGAAAGCTGCAAAACAAAACCAAACAAGAGACTTAAGGGGAAGAAAGACTGCAAATCTGACAGCAGATCAATATATAATAGTTTAGAAAACAGCTTAATGATGTTTAAAACTGCATTCTAAGAGGCTCTGTGTCCCGAGGCAGGAATAATGTAGTTCTAGGAATACTAGGAATATTATTCTGAATACCCAACATTCTCAGTCAGATCTAAATAAACTGTAGGGAATTCAGAAGAGAGTCAGAAACATTAAAAGAAAAAAAGTTTGCTGAACTTCATAAAATAAGGAATAGCTCAGAGAACATACCATTTTAAATGACTGAGAGGAGAATTATTTAAGATTAACTTAGCCCAACATTTTATAGCATAAAATCTACTTAAAGTTCTGGTTGAAAACATGATCATAACTGACCACACAACTCATTAATGTGATTTATGCCTTGTTTAACATGAGCTTTTTTGGTATAAGCAGCACTGATGGGGATCATTCCACTGTACAACTATACTTCTCTTGTTTTAAGTCAGCTTTTTCCCATGTGAAATGTTTGGCATAGAATTCCAAACCTAGTAGATGCTAGGCTAAGCAGACAGAACATAACCACACAGAGAAGGAGGAACCTCCCTAACAGCTGATGGCATCTTTCCAGTACAGGAAACAATTAGAGAATAAACAATGATGGTATACTAACTGCCTTGCCAACTGCAGCAGTGATACTAACATCTAGGTCATAAAGTGTCACATGAAAACTCCTTTAAACATTAAAAACACTGCCATAAGCCGGCTTTTCTTGTCTTTTGGTTTGATTTTTTAATTCTTGTTCCCTGGTTTTGTTGGTACCATATTTAAGCGTCTTGTCTCCACTTCCAAACTCTGTCCCTTTGTATTTTTTTTTTTTCTCAGGCTCTCTATTGTCTCTGTTCCTGGGCCCTATCCCTGCATCCATTTGTTTGTTATATTCTCATCCAGTCAGTTTGGTGTTTTTCTTTTGTCCAGGCAATGAAGTGCCTATTCTGGCATCAAAGATCTATTTTGACCATACTACACTGTGTGAACTAACTTCCACATACGAATGAAAAGTGTTGGTTGCAATTCTTCTTCCTCCACCTACACAGTGTTTGCTGCTCTGCAAATTGTTAAATGCCTGGAGGAGAAATCATGAATTATCATTCCTGAGTGTCTGGAAAGGGTTCAATCAAGAGTGGGCGCTGCCACAAGGAAGCGCACAATAAGCCTGCATGGTAAGATACATCCACTCTGTGGCAGATGGGGATTTTCCTATTACACAAATACATGACTAGGAACTTCCACGCTTTCCAACGCATCCATCTCATCTCCAACATGTCGAACTGGCCAATGTGCAGGCAGAAGCATTTGCCCATGTTATTAATCAAGGTGCTTCTGTTACTTGTTCGCATGCTATCCATATACATATGACTAGTCTATTTGTCACAAAGGAAAGACTGGCACCTAGTCACGTTGTACGATCATGCCATACTCAGAGTGTGCCTTGAGATATATCAAGAAATGCACTTCAGCTGGTGACAAATGGCTACCCTGCCTTCCAACCGTAACAAGAACTGGAATAATCAGATGAAACAGGCTTGGAGATATCCTGCATGCATTTCCCAAAGTAGAGAGATCATGACACTCTTTCAAGTGATAGGCCTTCAGCTTGTGGGGATATATTTCTTCTCTTGAGAAAAGGCTGAGGAACAGGACAAAGGATGGAGTAGATCTCAATATGTGGGGAGGAAGAGAAGAGAAAGAGCAGGCAATGGGAGATGGGTGGCTTAGATGACACTGAGTAGGAAATGCGGTAAAGCCATGCAGGTTAGGATAGGCTACATTGACTGTGGGGAAAAAGAGAGAACAAATAATGGCCAGAAGGAAAAGGTGGGATTGAAGTCAAACCAGTGTGAGTGGGAAAGAGATGTAGGGCAGGGATGGTACAAGCAGCAGAAAAGAGAAGGCAGTTCTTGGAAAGGTCAAGTCAAAGGACTGAAGTCTGAGAAGTTAACTAGCAGAAGGAAGAGGTCTGTGACAGGGAACTAGAGAGGGAGCAGGGGATAGACAGAGGAAGATGAGGGTAGTGCAGTGACCCGGAGGGGCACTGGAGGATCCAAGCAACTGTGACTGGAAGGGGAGGTCTGACTGGCTCCATACAATGTCTAGTGGGAGAGGAAGTGTCCAAGAGAAAATCATTTTATTAAGATGTGGTTTTCACTACAGAAAGTCTGAAAGCCCCGAAGTTCAGTAAATACCCTTCTTCATTAATGGCAACTTCAGTGCAGCCTGAGCCCTGCGGCATGGCAATGGCCTCAACACTGCAACTCCAAACTGCTTGGCTCAGAAGAAGGGGAGGGAGAGAAAGGAGGGAGACATTGTGGGGGTGAGAGGAGGTTTAACAAAGAATCACTTTAACAGAAACTCCTGAGTAATGGCTCTGCCTCAGGCCAAGAATAACATCAGCTCAATGTCAGCAATTAGAAGAAGGCTCAGCCAGGCCCCATGGCCAGCTCCAGCCTCCTCACAGGCACAAGTCAGCTTACAGCCCTTTCCTGAGCTCATAAGCAGCCATAGCTGCCCACCCAGAGCCCCTTGGATTGAGATGAACGGAAGATCTCCGGCTCAGAAGGGGAGCAAGAGAACTGTAGGTGAGGGAGTTTGGGAACGGAAACTGCAGAGCTAAGTGAGGGCCCTGAAAAAAGGAACGCAAAGAGCAAAGGCAGAAGGGCTTCCCCTTCAAGATGCTCCCAGAATAGGATGAAGGGAATTTGCCTATAACCTATTCTCAAGGACCCTGACTTGTGACTCATCTGCTTCACAGAAGGGAGAGTGGGTGTTCAGACCTTTGCATGTTAGCTCTGTTCATGGTTTTACTGGAGTTCAGTCCTGCCTGACTGCCCAGCAAACAGCTCCTTCTTAATGGAGACTAATCTCTTTCGAGTGAAGGTTTGTTCACCGGAATACTTCCTTCCTTTTAACAGTGAAGCCTTTTGGACATCAATCAGAAGAAAGAACACACCTCTCTCTCCATAATAACAAAGAAAGGTAACGAATGCATTAATGAACCCATTGTAACCTTGGAAGATTCCCCAGGCAGGATGGAAATGCTGTTCCAGACACAGTTGTCCGCCCTTGGCATCCAGGTGTTATCTAGAACATCAATAACACAAATCCATTTTCATATTTCTTCTAGCTCTTGGACACTTAGCCCATCTTTTCTCCTGTAATTGTAACGAAGGAGTCATGTATCCATCAGACAGTTATGTGCAAACCGGCGAAAGGAGATCTTAAATATAGTAGTAACAAAATGTGCAGTAGGCCTGGAGAAGATTTTCAGGATAGCAGAGAAAACTTGCATCTGGCATCAGGGTCAGTGGCCATGTCTCCTGCACACTGAAGGCTCTTAAAATAAGTTAATGCATTTCTTCAAAAGAATAAAGATTATCTTAAAAAATTTTTGAGTTCCCTTTATGTACTGCTCTTTTGCTAACTGCATCATATGACAAGGTATCCAGGAGGGAGAGAATTTAGTCAAAATGAAGATTTGATGTGGTCTGTTTGCCACAGAAGACACAGTTGCCAACACGATTTCAAGACCCTTTGTTTAGAAACACAGAAATACAACAGTGACCCAGCTTGAAGGTCTACCCAAGAAGCACTCAAGTCAAAGCAGAAACATAACATCAGTGACAAGATTAAATGATAAAGAACTCTGGAGAGTGTAGACAGTTCTAAGGCTGTCCGAGGTGCTATGAGGGGATGCCCTGAACTGGTCCAGAAAAGCAAGCAGCAGCATGCCAGTAGCCAACTCGAGGAGGATGCCAGTGTAGTGGAAGAAGCCACAGGGAACTACAGCATCAAAATGCTATCAAAATCACTGCAGGTAATAACAGCTTTGTTGCAACTCACTTAAAGAGCTATTTCCTTCACAAAATCTGTGCCATATGTACTGGCTCTGGGTTGGTTCTGCACATCCAAGACTCAGTAAGCACTGCTGCATCCCAGGCAGGATTTTTTCTTAGTTACCTGGTGCCGGGCTTGGCTTTGCTCCAACAGCTGTCGTGACTGAAGTTTCTGCTGCTGAAGTTGCTGCACAGCAAAATGGAGCTGATAGCTGGGTTGTGTCAGTGGACTCCGTGTCACCTTGTTGCAGACAGTGTTCTCCATCTCTCCTTCCCATGCGAAACGGTGGTTCTCTGGAGCCCTGAGAAAAGAAGAGCCATCATGCTTTCACCACTCTGTGTATAAGGACTCCTGCTTGTAAGGCAGTGATGCTTCCTAAAAATCCCTTAATACTTAGCCAGCTATGAATTCGCATTAAGTGGCTCCAGCAAGCATAACACCTGCTGGAAGTGCCATGTACCAAGTGCTGTCTTACTAAGGAGTTTCTTGAATTTCAAGCTGGGGCTATGTTACTAGCCATAACACCATGCTTGAGGAGAAGAAAGGAAAATATTAGAAAAACTCTGAACTGGAGCATGTCTGTGGCTGATTAGCATTGAAGAGAGGCAGAGTTGCAGCAGAAAAAGAGCTAAGGATTCCCTTCGCTAATGAGATAATTATTGATTTGGATTTGTAGATATTTTATTAATACACTAACACAAGGCTTAAACCAAGCACGCACATGCTACTGTAGGAGTAGAATAGAAGACAGACATGCAGTACAACATCCACAGAGAGGATAAAGGGCTCGCGGGACAAGGCTGCAACTAGGGCACATATTGACTCCATACAGACAAAATCCAAAAGACCTAAGGGATCTGATCCTAGGCTCATTTCTTCCATCATCAGAGTAATGCAAGCCTTTTCTAGAGGAGAAAAGGCCTCCTGCAAAGAGGCAGGAGCTCTTACCATCTAGGCTTATACAGTGGGAGTTCAGCTGTGGCCTGCAACATGGTAAGTACCAAGACAAGCTCACCGGCTTGCTTTGAAGTGTGTAAGTCTCAGTGAGAAGGCAGCACCAACACATTTCTACACAAGGCTGCGGGGCTTTGCAGGGAGCAGGTGGCAGACTGACAGGACCAGGTGTTCTGAAGGGCTACAGTGACCCAGCACCTCACATGTCCTGTGCTCACAAGACAGGATGCCCTGTGACCCACTGAATCCTGACACCCTGGATAATAAAACCTTCAAGGCTCAATGCCTGAGCTTCCCAAGTTCATGCTTATCTCTGTATGTTTCTCTCAGCCAGTCTTTCCAAATATTTCCTTTGGATTGCCAGGACAGACTTCCCTTGCATTTCCTGCACGTCATAAGTTACTGGGATGTAAAAGATACTTGGTGTCTTTTACATTTCATGCCATGATTTAGAGTCTAGGCCACGGTTTTGGCATGGGAGTTAACTGCAATCACCTTGCTTCAGGCTCCTATCAAAACTTAGAACGTAGGTTCTTCGAACATGTCACAGCTTCCCTTGAATGCGTTGCACCTTCCCCCACAAGCTTCTACATCACAGCAAACTTTTAAAATATTCAGAAAGACATTTCAAACAAGACCAGAAACAATAGCCAGCCCTATGTACATTCCCTCAAAAGTAACTTAATGTGTCCCTTTCAAAGCAAATTGAGGACAAGGACTCTAAACACTCTTCATACTCAGCTCCTCAGCAATAAAGGAGTAAGACAACCCAATGGAAAAGGAGTTCAACTGCCAACATCTCCACCCTGCATCCTCCTCCTGCTTGGAGCCCTGCTACCGCTTTTGCTCTTACAGGCCACTGGTTGTAGGCAGCCTTCTCTAGACTTCTCCGTTAAGGGATCACACTCATGCTTCCTCAGTCCTTTGCTTCCATTGTATCCCAGTGCGACACCAGATAAATGACTCTCATTCCCTGCTCCCTTTTGCTACAAGATTCTCAGCATTTCAGTCATTTTCATTTCACCAGCGCTCAGTGAAGTGACAACTGTAATGCTGCTGACAGCACTCAGGCCCTGAAACCCAAATTGTATGTCTCCAAATCTGGCTTTGTGGTTAATCTCAGGAGAGCTGCTTCCCTCTTCTGAACCTGCCTTCCCCCTTTTGCCCCAGTCTGCTACTGCGGTTGGACCTGCAGTTACTCAGCTCTGGATCCCTGGATGCATGTGTGCTGCTGGCCTCCCAGCACTGTTCCCTAATGGGCACAGTATGCCACAAAAAGCACAACTTCAAAGGAGGATACAACAAGACACAAGGAATCTCTGAAACAATCCCCAGCTGTCTCTTCTCCAATCCCACCAGCTCACCATGCAGGCTATCAGCAGGTTGCTGTCACCCGGACTCAACCCCCATCCCAAGGGTACTATCTGCTCCTCCCACTGCATAGATACAGACTCCACCATCCATTCTTATGTTCAAGCTCATGGGACTTTTCCCCCGTGTGAAGCAGCTGGAGTCCCTGCTACTCCCAGTAAAGTGAGGTCATGCTGACAGCTGATAAATACAAAGGACTGTGCTGGGACTCGGATGCACCCTTTGGGAGATAGCTGGGGGTTATGACAGACCAGCCCTTGAAACAAACATCAACTGCACCAGATACCAAGCTGAAGAGCATTCAGAAGCTACATCAAAGTCATGCTAGTGCTCAGTAAACCGCCTGATTAATCCCTCTTCAGTACTACTGAAAGATTATGATCTTCAATGCCTCTGTTTTGAAATGAACAACTGTATTTGTCCAGTTGCCTAGAGTAACTTTTTCAAAACAGCAATTTCTCACTTGAGAAAATTTGGTACATTCAGTCAAAATGCTCCTAAATAACGTAAGTCAACATATGATAAAGGTGTTACTTCTCATTGATTTCATAGCTAGTTAAACACAATGAACCAGAGCTAGAATATATGGACAGTTTCCACCACGAAAGGAGATTACCACTGGGGTCCCACAAGAATCTGTGCTACACTCTCTGCTGTTCAGAACATTTTTTGGGGGGGAAGTGAAGAGTGAAATAAAATTTAGAACAAACAAACAAACCAACCAACCACAACAAAAACCTTTGCTCCTTTGCTGCTGAAAAACTGAAAGTCACTAAGAAATGGGGGCGGGGGGGGGAAATAAAAGGTAGACAACATTCCTCCCTTCTCAAAAAGCACAGAGCAGAACTGGAAAAAGTACAAAGAAGTGCTGTAGAGATGATCAAAGGTATGAAACAGCTTATATATTGAGGAATAACTAACTAAATAAGAACTCTTCAGCTTGGAAAAAAGACAACTGGAAGGGAATATGAAAATATCTATAAAATCATGAGCTTCAGGGAGAAATAGAATAGGGAACAATTACCTCTCACAATACAAGACACAGGCAAAAACAAATGAAGTTATCAGGTGGGCAAGACAGAACAAACAAAAGGAGGTAGTTTTTCTCCTAACACATAAACTGTGGATGCTTTCTTACTATGGGAAGCTAAGGATGCAAAAAAATTACAGAGGTTCAAAAATGATTAGACAAACTCACAGAAGCAAGAGCCACTAACACTAGTTATACAAAAGATACCATCTCCTGGCTAGAAAATCACTGATTACCAAGTCCCAGAGCATACTGGAGAAGTATCACCATTCCATAACATCACCTAATGCTCTTCCCACAGAATCTTCCATAGGCTGCTGTCTGATCAGGACACTGAACTGGTCAGTCCATCTGGTCTACCAAAATGGAACCAGTATTTTTTATCTACCAGGGGTCTGAAACTAAGCCTGTCTTGGCCAGAAGTTAGAGAATTCAGTCAAGCACTCTTTAAGGTATTCATTCAAGTCCTATGATTAATTATAGGAAGCAATGTCTATTCCAATTTCTCTCACATCTACCTGCAGCTCAGAAACTGCAATGCATAAAATGTATCCTTTGATCTCAAAGAATGCTTGGGAAGTTAAAGATTAAGTGATTTGTTCTAAAACATAAAAGTCAAATTGAAATGGAGGAGGTAAAACTGATGTAAATGAAAACTCCACTAAAGTTGCACCTGCCGATAGCCGAGCTGGCTTTGTGCCTTATAGATGATGTCCAGTGACTGCAGTCTGTAGTGCTGTGAGGGCCACTAACTGAATGGCAAAACTTTAGTATCATTTGCTTGATCCTCATTTCTTTTGTTTGAGATATCTGGCAAAGGATTAACTATTATGGAAATATAAGTACTAAAGACTGATGGTCCGAATTTTAAAAATGCATTAGGATTGCCACCTTGCTCCAACTTTTGTCCACTTCAATGAACTCTCAAATGCTTTCATGTGGTTTCTAACCAGTTTTAATCCACTTTGTCTGTTTTTACCAATATATGATCTACAGCCTAAAATAAATTCTTTAGGCCCAGATAAGCCCAGTTTAAACTATACAGGAAAACACTGCTGAAACCATGTTATTAGATTCTTAGGAAGAACTAAATTTAAAAAACCCAACTAAACAAAAAACAAATGAACAAAAAACCCCACAAACAAATCAAACCAAACAAAAACCAAACTGCCACAAAAACTTTGGCTAACATTTTCTTGCAGCATAGATAGTCTTGTACACAACTCCATGCAGCTCCAATAACTTCCCTCCATACAATGCAGCACAACAGCACTCACTTTTTGAGATACTACATTGAAAATGCTGTTGCTTGCTTGAGTTAGCCTGCAGAATCCTTCTGGATTGAATATGCTTCTGTTAGCTTCCATGGGTGTTGCTTCTTTATAGATGGAAATCAATACAAATTTATTATACATAAATTCAGTCTTTTACAATATAAGCATTAAATACTACACAACAGAAATCCTGTATATTTGTAAGTCTTAGGATCATTTTTGTAGAGAGGTTTCATCTGCAGTTTTGGAAAGCCCCATGTAACATGTTATCAAGTTGCTGATACTCCATCTCAGGCAAAGCTTGCCCTGGTACAAGAGAACAGCGCTCAGGATCTGAGAGACAACCTTCTGAGGCCAGAGACGTGATCCAGCTCTCAGTCTATTTGCCACGTTCATAGGAACTTATCATGATACAGCTCCTGTTCTCAGTCTCTGCCTTTCAGATATTCATTGCAGCAGGACAGCACCTCCGCACCCTTTCTGAAGTTAAATCTTCTGTTAAAGGAATTCTACAACAGGCTCAGCACAGTAATGAAGGCTGGAAAATAGCTGTAAAGGACCTCACACCTGAATAGATACTATAGAGTTCACATGGTAGAGACACTATGTAAACACCCTAAACTGAAAGAAAAGCTTTTTCACAACTCACACTGTTTCAGGCAAGGCCAAAAATAACCAGAAAAACCCCCACACTCTCAATGGAAATGAGGATCATAGAGTCAGTACTCACAGACCTGCTTGTTTTCAATTCAGGATTATTGCTTGAATGCTAACGATTGACTGAATATTCATTTGCTCACAGGTATGGATGACAGATATAGGCATAAATGTACATACACACAAATGGGAAACAGAAATTCCTGCCTGTGCCACCAGAAGAGATTTGGTTTCATCCTGTCAGCCAGGCTGGTTGTGAGCAATCTTCTCACAGCTTGCTCAGGATTATTTATGAGTTGTTTGGTTTAGAGACCTGGCCAGGATTCAGGCCTTCACTGTGTAGATGAAATCTCAGCCTTGGCATTATGGCCCATCCTTTGTAAGCAAGATTCTGTCCTTCCAGCAGCTCTTAGGGCTACTCAGTATTTTTGGCAAGAAACCCACTGTGTTTCTTTCAACTGTAGCTTTCACAAAGCCTGGGCCAGAATTCCCTCTTTCTCTTCACTGACAGCGTAAGACCACTCTGCTGCAGCTTTCTGCATCACAACAGATACAGGTTTGCTTCTGAGACCAGTTTCAACAGATTTCCATGCTATTATGATTACAACCCAGCCTAAAAGTGCTAGAACAGAATGCACTCATCTGCAGGTTTTCTGTTTCAAACTCCCTTTCTGCCTTAGTTCTCTTTTCCAATTCCTCAGCTCTTTTCTGATGTGAGCAACCCTCAGGCAGTCAACTACCTACACCAGTACTAACGTATGCTAATGTTACTGTACTAAAATACTACATACTAATAAAATACTAATACAGTTGTTCATTCACTACAGAAAAAAAAAAAAGTCTCAGTGAAATCTGACCTCCATACAGAAGGGATGTGGTTATCAGCTCTTACAAGAAAGGAGAAGTGGCTTCTGTTCCCCCTTCCAACATATTTGAGGGGAACATTGAAGACTGAAGCTGTACATGAGACCAGGCCACAGAACACCACTCACTGAGAATGTCACTGTTATGAAGAACTATCTCACATACAGCAAGTTCCTACTAAAAGAATGACACTGGTAGCTACTAATGATAGCCCACACTTCCTCTGGCATCTGCCATTTCTAAGTAACTCATTTAAACATTTGACAAAGCAGTGTCTACTACAACACAACCACTGCTAGGATGAGTTATACTGAACGATAAAAGACAACAGCAGAGGATAAGGCAAAGAAAAATCTTTAGTAAAGTGAAACTAAAAGGAAATAATGAGGGGAGGGGTGGGCAATGCAGGAGTAGAAGGGATTCCAAATATAATTTCTTAGTGCACGATCTGGATAGAAATCGGGTTTAAAGTTTCCAGTGTTCAAAAAAAAAACATTGATGGATTTTTAGGTACCATAAATATTACACATAAGGCTTTCATTTATATTTCAGCTGAAGCCTTCCTCCAACAGCAGAGCTGGGCACTTGTTTGACACCGACTCCTGTGTGGTGGGGAACAATACCAATTCATGAGGTATGCTGGTGTTCCCCATTTGTCACTTACCAAGCAGGCACTTTTGAAACACTTGCAAAGTGCCTACATCCCATTGAAAGGCAATGCAAACTAGGCTCAAATTACTTGTGAAAATGAAGCTTCAGCATTCTTGAAGAATATTTCTCTATGTTTAACCCTGCTTAGTTTGTGAGAACTGATAGGATCACAGGAGGAGCCAGTATAGCTGGAGGTCTAACAAACTGAGAAAAGAATTATCCTCCTTTTAAGTGAGGAAACAAGTTAACAATGAAAGTATTTTGCATCCTTTCCTGTAAAGGCTTGAGCTAAGGATGAACAAGGGCAATGGCTGGCAATAAGGGAACCCAGTGCATTTATAAAATCAGTGTTCCCACCTTGCCATGGAATGTAAGACAATCTTGGGCAGCAGTTTCTTTCCCACAGGGCATTCAGGTGGTATGATGAGTCCAGGAAACTCTCAGTACAAAGCCTTGGTGGGCACCAGCTGCTAGAAAGTAGTTGGCCTAGTAACTAATGATTCTGTCTAGCGTGGCAGCTCCCAGCATCCTGCTGACTTATATTCAGGCACTCAGAAAAACACAGAACGTTTTCCTTGGCACACTACTTGCTTCTTCCATCCCTAACAATAGGCCCTAGATTGGAGCTGGCTATGGAGCAATGATAAACATAGTGGGACAAAGCCCAGGACACTGGAGGCCTGGCTGGGACGCAGGACTGTCAGGCCCCTCACAGAGCTGCTTGCCTCAAGGCCTCTCTTTGTCTTTTCTCTCTCTTTCCTTCCCCTCAGCTTCAAAAGCGGTAAATTAAAAATCGAAAAACAGGGCAACAAGTCTCTGAGAACAGTTTGCTCCTGGCTTCTGCTGTTATCAGAAGTGTCTACAAAAGAATGACTTTGGTCCAGTTTAGTCAGCAAGAGTCTGCATTTTAGCATGGTCTGTAGCTCCGATTGCTGGAACATGCAAGCCCCTAAAACACGCAGCAGCAGCTGTGTTGCAAAGGTAAAGAAAGGTAGCTTTCAAAAAACAAAAAAAAAAACAACACAAAAAACAGGTGCAAACAAAGCATTTTTAATATTCCTAAGAGAGGTCTGCCTGGGATGCCTGGGACTTTGCAGATTTTTCTGAGGTGCGGGGAGCTGCCCCAAAACCACCCCAGGGCAGGTACTTGGAGACAGAAAAAGGGCAAGAAGAAGCTGGTCTGTGTAGAAGGAGGATGCCATCACCTGGCCTGCAATCTTCTTTTGGGCTCTGCAAGCTTTTAAAGTTAATGAGCAGTGCGTCAAGACTGCATTGGCACAATATGTGGAACTGCATTTTGGGTTCAAATGCAGTTCAAAGCGACAACTACAATCTCCCATGGTGAAGGTGTTGCCGAGATGCAGGAGAGTTTCTGTCCCAGACCATCAAACTCTACCGTTTTAGCAATGAGAAACAGATGCAGGCATCTTGTAATAGTTTCAGCCTTAGTTTTTCAGCTCTCCACTTTCCCAGCAGCAAAAGCTACTTCTACCTACACAAGAGGCTCTTACCATTAGTATCTTTGTCCTGTGAGGTGACAGAAGATGTACAAGGTCTGGGTGAAAAGCCTTGGGACTGAGTTGGTTTAGGCAAAGAAGAAGAGTTCTGTGGATTTAAGTACCATTTCCAGATCCATTCACAGGTTAACTGTAATAGCTACCAGAGGCACAATTCAAGCATCCCAGGACACTTTAATGTGCATAATTACTAGCAAATGTCAGGAGTCCCCCTCTGCTATTCTCACAATTTGCCCTTTCAAGTGAGAGAGTTCATGTTGTTACAAGAATTTTATTCAAAAACAAAGATGTGAGCAAAAGCATCCAACTCATCTCCTTGTGGCACAGGATTAGCACATTTCAGTGGCTGGAGGAGTGTGTCACACTCTCAGCCGCACAGGCAGGTACACATTCAACGTCAAGAATTTTCCTTGAGATTCCAAAATGTAAGTTTAATACTTACATTCTTCTGTTTTATTGCATGACCTTCCTCTTAATTCAGGTCTAAACCTTCACTACTAGAGCTATGACTCCTTTGAGCTCAGTCAGCCTTGGCACACTTAACTCCCTCCCTCTTTTTCCTCAACTCAGTCCCTTCTGGCCTTTGATTGTATATTGCTTTTCTCTGAACTTTTTCCATTTTATCAGCATTTGGGGCTGGGCAAATGCTCAAAACTAAGCCATTATTCTAGATGTGCATGCATAACAGCTATATGGGGAAAGCCCACTGCCTTCTTGCTCCTTTATTCTACAAGTACTATCGAAGTTCATGGGCTTTCTTCTTTTCTGGTACATGCTGTTGTATAATTTATTTCTTGCTCCCTGGCTTCTGAAAATTATTCCTGCTATTTCCCTGCCATTGAGAAAACTGTTTTGGAGCAAAAAGATTTTCTTATAACAAAGACAATATAGTGTCCATTCAGTTCTGTTGCAGATCAGGAATTAAGTGCTTTTTAGGTCCTGGGTCTCCATACACAGGCAAGGTCATGAGTGTAGCAGATTAGAAGTGAGGTGCATCTAAACAGCCTTATGACAGCCTAGCAGGGCAAGGGCAGGGTGACATTATGGAGCACTGGAAAACCTCTGCAGGCAAGGCCTAATCTACCTCAGCTCTTCCTGAATGTAGCTGGCATTATCAACCTCTTACTTTCAGGAGCACTAAACATGCCAGTCTTAGCAAATGAAATGAAATATTTGCCCTTCAGTGGAGCCAATTTTTGTTTGGCTCCTAGTAGCATCCTTGGCTCCATGCCAGTTACAAAATACTGTCAGTCTCTCTGATCTGGGGAATACTTGGCAAGTAAATAACACTGTATTTTTTTCTTCTCTTTACACACAGTAGCTTTGAAATTCACCAGTAGAAAGGCTAAATCAAGAAGAAAACTAACAGCCAGCTGGCTGCAAAGTTCAATGCCTTCATCCTATTGTGGCTCATTGGGTCCCTGGAGAAGCAAGGAAGGCAACTGAGCTTACCTCCTCCATGTGATCTAACAAAATCACATAGCCTTTCTAACCCTCACTTAGTGTGAACATAGGGTGAGCTTTACTGAGTGGAAGGTGGTTTCTGTCTTCGTGTTTCCTGCACATCCTTCCACACCTGCAAACATAGCCAGAGCCTGCAAAAATATTTTAACAGCAAGACATACATACTGGATGACTAACACAGAAACCTGGTATCATTTTTCTCTTGTAAGGAAGTCTTGGGAAAAATTACTTGCTTAAATCTGACATGCAATTGCTTGAACTGTGTCCCCTCTATGATTTTTAAGTATTAATTCAGAGAGAGCAGGTGGACTCTGAGCAAAGTTACCTCACTGTACTGCCTAGCTCTGCTTTGATTAAAATAAGTTGTTCAGACTTAGACAAAGTGTCAAGTGCCACCTTAAATTTCATCACTTGTCTTAGTCCAGGCAGAGTTTCTGGAGTGAATATACACACTCCATAGATTCAAAGTATCAGAAACTTAGATGCAATGCTGTACCACTCATAGATATGGGAAAGGTATTCCTCACTGCAGAGGTTCCACTGTAAAATCCTAGCATGGATCAAGTGGATCAACATAAAATGTCTGTAATGACTTTTTTCTACTTTTTCTCTATTATTGTAGGCAAGGCTATTGAAAACCAAACCAGAAAAGACTGATGGGCTCTGTATTCCTAGCCATAAGTTACTCTAGTGCTTTATGCAAGCAGATCTTGCATTTTATGAGTGGATAGCAGCAGTAGCATATGAAGTTGAAAACACTAAACGGGCACTGCTATCTGTCTAGAATACGCTTGTGACTGGGCCTGTAATTAGTCACTAATGTCTCCTGGAAGTCCATATTCCCTACCTTTCTCCAGAGAGGCAAGGGTTAAGTCAGGACCAGTAAGTTAGCCCTGCACCCTGTAATGCCTCCTTTGAAAAGCTGGTCCCAGAGTTTACAGGGAAAGAGTGAGAGTGCAGCTGCTGTCCCAGCCAACATTTGGTTCCTATTACAGTGAATAAATCTCCCCCTCCTCCTTTTCTTTTTTTCGCCCTTTTTATATTAAAAGTCCATCAAACACATTTTTTTCTCCTTAATATTTTCCATGAAGTTTCCTCCTGCGTAGGCTTTCCCAGAGTGTGGTGCTCTTTGCTGTATGTGCTCAAGCAGCAGCTGCAAGATCCCACTGAATAAGAGGAATGAAGAAAGCAGCTCAGGCCCCCTGTTCAAGTCTCAAAAGGCAAGTAAAAAGTTACACTTGGGCTAAACTGGTGAAATCTAGAGCACTGGAGAAGAATAAACAAACAAACAAACAAAAGGCTGTTGAGTTTTGTAGGATTAGGATTCATGAGATGGGGAGAACACTCAAAGCACTCTTCCTGCACCCAGAGCTAGATGTCCCTGCCACCACCAGCCTCCACCAGACATAACACAAAACAACAAAACGCTACGGGGCCTTAAGGCTTCCTCCAGGGTTGTGCTGTCCATATGTCATACCCCTTGAGGCCCAAATGACTACTTTTAGTTGTGCCATATGACTATGGAGGAGAGACGCCATCTCCTCCTCACTTCAGGTGTTTTGCTGTCTAAATATTAAATATCAAGCACACAAAAACTCCTAAAGAACATGATGAGCCCCTAGATTCCACGAAATTTGCACTGAAGTTCATGAAAGCAATCAGCTTTGCTCAGTACGGGAAAGACATAGACCTGCTGGAGAGAGGCCAGAGGAGGCCACAAAAATGATCAGAAGAATGGAACACGCCTGCTGTGAGGAAAGGCCAGGAGAGTTTGGGTTGTTCAGCCTGGAGAAAAGAAGGCTCTAGGGAGACCTTATTGTGGCCTTTCAGTACTTAAAAGGAGCCTATAAAAAAGATGGGGACAGACTTTTTAGCAGGGCCTGTTATGATAGGACAAGGGGTAATGGTTTTAAACTAAAAGAGGGGAGATTCAGGCTAGACATGAGAAACAAATGTGTTTGGGATGAGAGTGGTAAAACACTGGAACAGGTTGCGCAGAGAGGTGGCAGATGCCCCATCCCTGAAGACATTCAAGGCCAGGCTGGATGTGGCTCTGAGCAACCTGATCTAGTTGATGTCCCTGTTCATTGCAGGGGGGTTGGACTAAATGACCTCTGAAGGTCCCTTCCAACCCAAACTATTCTATTATTCCATTCTATGGCATCCAGTATACCTATGAGCTTGTCATGTAGTAGATGAAGACCCTCTGGTGAGTGTCTCCTCTTCAGAGAAGACTAGAAGACTTGATAAATCTGACACCTTAGATGGTCTGTCTATGGGGATGATGCATGCTGAAGTATACAGTTCCCTGACATCATGCCTGTAAATTTCAAGGTCAAGAACTATAGCCAGCTATCAGAACTTCACAAAAGCAGCAGCACTTCTACGTTTATAATCTATATACATAAGGGGGAGGCCAGAATCTGTTCTGTTCTGCACTTTCAGAGCAAAGATGTACAAATTGACCTAATCAGGGATTATGGAAAGTGTCACCTAAAAGCTAGCAGGGCCACAGTCATATTAGAAGAAATGCTCCAGGACAAAGAGGCAGAGTAGCAGCATGGACCCAGCAAGATGCATCTGCTGCTACCATTCAGTAAGACAACTAAAGCTCTATAACGTCTAGCTGCTGAAATACAGTAAAATAAGAAAAAAAACCACAAACAAACAAACCCCACAAGAACCAAGGGTCACTTCTCTAGGTCCTTACTGTGAGGCTGTATGTTTGTGGTTAACACTCTCTTGGTTGTAGATAATTCCTCAAGCACCGATACCAGGGCAGAGTAAAGGTCCTCAGGAGACCTTTTCCATTAAACAACCAAAATTTCTCAACCTAGCTCCAGTGCAATGAAGCTAAAGGAGTCTCCCAATAAAATATTAAGATAGACTTATACAGTCCCCTAAGCATGATGGCACGCACATGCTGGCCAAAGAGGCATCTCTAGCATTCTTATCTTCCCCATGTTATAAACTTGATTCCGTATGTAGTTTCTGCTCTCCTTGTCCCTCAAGTGGACTGGCATAAGGTAACAAGGCACGACAAGAAATAGACTGGATTTGAGACTGATCTCCTACCTGTTAAATAGAACATTTTTCCTCCCCAGGTTCCTTTTGCAGTTCTATCATGCTGGAGTTACAGGAGAAAATTTTTTACCTCCACCTACTGTACAAAAATCAGCTCACCTGCTGTGGCTCCCTGAACATTTAACAACAGGTTAGAGAAAGAACAGGAAGAGGTAACTGTGTCAGCACAGACTTTCTGTAGTCTATAACAAAGTGATTACATAAAATAAAAACAGGCAGTGGTGATGGGCTACACTGAGACCCCCAAAAAGAGAATACTAGCATGAGTTATTATCTATTGCAGAAGCTGACCCAGTAACTGTATGTGCTGCATAGATGAGACCATCCTATCACAACCACTACAGAGAGGAAAAAAAAATAAGGCTACAGACACAGAGAGCACAGAGAGATACTACACACGAGCCATAGCATACAGAATTTCAGCCATCCTAGGAGCAGCATGGCACATTGGCACCACAGCAATCCCAGGGTCGTGGTGATAGCTGCTTTACAGCTAGTTTTTTTTGAATCCCTGCAAGCCTCATGGTGGCCACACAACGCTGTATTTGTACTGTAAAGATAAGCGCTATTTTCCCCTCACTCCCCTGGTCACCCAACTTCCTTAGAGATAACAGAAGATGCTTTCTGAAAGTGCTTATTGCAACACGGCAGCACAAATTCCTAGCAATGCTGTTCTCAAGCTAAAACTGACAAAAGTTTTCCAGGTTTGTAGTGTTCCTTCTACTACTTTTCAGAAGAGAATTCTGCCCTAAAAACCCACAAGGTATTTTTCAAACAAATTTGCTATGTTTTGTTGATAGCTAAAATGCAGCCTAAAAAATAACTTCAGAACACATGTTACCAATTGTTAATCTGGAAAGAGAAAATATTTTAGAAAAATCTATAGCCAGCATTGGAACAAAACAAAAAAAAAAAGCACTTCCTTCCCAAAACTTCCTATGCATCCGTCCCCCTCTATCGCCTCCAGAAACTGGTGATGACATACCAGGACTGGATTATAAAGAACTGCAAGGAAAGAGTGAAAAGACTTTTATTTTTGTAAAACCTCACCTGGAAAAGTAAGCTCTTCAAGAACTGCAGAGCAAGAATCTCCCCATTTTTTGGCACTTTGTCCTCCAAAGATTAATACCACAGAAATGTGTTGCCTTTCCAGAAGAGACTATTCCAGTTTATGACAATTTTGGCCTCCTCGTTTGCCTTTTGTTTTAAGCTATACAGAATACAGTTCCCATTCCACTCCTAATGTTTTTCCATAAATTCCTACCTCCTATGGGGATCAATCTACCTCTACGCCTGAAAACAGAGCTCAGCCTGCACCATTTCCAGTAACCCCATGTTTCAACAGGAAAAATCATGGAGTTCACATTATCATAAATAAGTTCCATATTCAGTGGAATAAATGGAGTTACAGCACCTTGTTTCTGGCAGAGAAGAGTTAAGCAAGCAAAGGGGAAGCTCCCAGCTCACTACCTCCAGCAGATACAGCAGTAAGTGGCGTCTGTTCCTGCTTTAACAGAGGCTTTATTTGAAGCCTTGGTTTAACCACCATGTTTCTCTGTCTCTTTCCCTATTGGAAAGATGATCTGGCCTCTCTAGTGTCAGCAAGGAGTTGTGGGGCATCATAGATGTAAATCTCTGCCTATTTTATGTGACCATTGCAGAAAAAAAGATTAAAATTACCGTGACTATTTTGGGAGGGTACATAAAGCGGAAGAGAAGGGAGGAAGCAGTAATTACAAAGGCAAAGAAAACCAAAGTAAAATAAATTTGTTAATCTAATAGGCCCAAGTAAGTGCAAGGTACTTCAATGACACATGGCACAAGGCACTATAACTCAAAGGGTAAAATATAATAAAGCAACACTATTGTTAATGCACACATTCTTGGTTTAATTAATTTTCTTTTATTTCTCTCTCTCCATCCTGGCACTGTAAAGAAGAATGCAAAACATGAAGGCTGGGGGCAGAAGTGCTGCACAGGGCTGAGGCACCATACCTGGCAACTGCTAAAACAGAACTTCAAAGTCTCAGCTCCCTTTGAAAAATCCATCAGGCGAGAACCACTCCTCCCCTTCAGCTTCTTTAGGAGCTGGTACACTTAACCACTTCAGCATGTTTGGCAGTTCTACAGTTACTTCCAAAGCAGGTGGTGGGGTGGAAAATTGTGGGAGATCCCCCGAATCACTCAGTTGTCTCCCTCTCTCCCCAGCAGGCAGTAATGCATGTGCTGACCAATTAAGCATGGAAAATAGGGAATTAGGGATTACACCTCTGAAACTACAGAAAAGGCCCAGGCTTACCTCAGTAAATCGGGTCAATAATACCTTTCTGCAGGAAACTGCTAAATCTGATGACAGACAAAGTCTGTCAGTAGGGGAAGATGAGTAAAAGGATATTCAGGTAATTATATTGCATTCTACAAAGAGCTGGCCCACTCCAAAGGCAGTTCTCAGACTTGTCTAGGATTTGTTGAAAGATCCCTTTCTGTCAGACCCTGTCTGCAAAAGATGCTGAATTGCACAAAACCTACCTAGATCAAGTAGAACTTGGAGTCTTTTACATGAGATTTCTACCTCTGCTTACAACTGCAACCTAGGAGGTAAAGACGGTAAGCCCTGGTTTTGTTTGCAGCACCTAGAAAAATGCTTTTTGATTCTGCTCATTTCAACAGGAACCCATGTTTGTCACATTTCCTCCTTCAGTGTAGACTGAAGAGTCTATTATGCAGTTGTGCCAGCTCTGCTGATCATCCCAAATGCATACTATATCCACCTTTTCCCCTTGGGATTTGAGAAGAAAAGGAATCTAGGGATGTTGCTGTTTCCCCCTCAGGATCATAGAATCACAGAATCATTTTGGTTGGAAGAGACCCTCAAGACCACTAAGTCCAATCATAACCTAGCTCTAGCACTAAAGTCCCTAAGAACCCCATCTAAACAGCTTTTAAACACCTCCAGGGATGGTGACTCCACCACTTCCCTGGCCAGCCTGTTCCAATGCTTCACAACCCTTTCCATGAAGAATTTTTTCCTAATATCCAATCTAAACCTCCCCTGGCAGAACATGGAGCCATTTCTTCTCATCCTATCACTTTCTACTTGGGAGAAGAGACCAACACCCTCCATGCTACAACCTCCTGTCAGGTAGTTGTAGACAGCGATAAGGTCTCCCCTCAGCCTCCTTTTCTCCAGGCTAAACAGCCCCAGTTCCCTCAGCTTCTCCTTATCAGACTTGTGCTCCAGGCCCCCCCACCAGCTTCATCACCCTTCTCTGACCTCTCTCTAGTATCTCAATGCCTTTCTTAAAATGAAGGGCCCATTCCTTGATACCTTAATGACTCTTTTTGGGTAGGCCTTTCAATTGCTACATCTTCTGGACTGTATATGGGTTGTGAATATTTGTAATGACTCTGGAAACCAAAAGCCAAGAGCAGGTATCTTCAGAGGAAGTGCAATAGCTTTCATAGGAATATGTGGTTAAAGATGAAAAAAAGTTATGCAATCCTATATTCCAGTCCAACTCAATCCCTTTTTCTAGAGCCAAAAATGGAATTGTTTCCTACAGTATACAGAGAAAGTTGTATAATTAGTCAGAAGCTCCCAGACTCAGGAACACAGATGGGAACCATGGAATCACTACCTCAGGAATTTCACCAAGTGATTGCATGTAATGCTAAGCATAAGCACATCAAAGATGCAGCTGCAGATACTAAACCCTTACGAGGACAGACTAAAATGTCACAGCCGCTTAGTGTAATGATGTCCTTTCAAGAGTCCCCTCCTAACATAGATAAGGCACATGAAGAGGGGGCAGTAACAACAGCATCCCACGTGTGATCAAGAAATCTGCATTACATGCCACTTCTTTATACTTGATGCCTTTCAAGATACTTCAGCAAATTTTCTAAAGAGTGGACTTTTCTCACATAAGCCTCAACTGGTACATTTCACAGAAAATGAGTCCATAGTAAAGACAAATCAGAGTCCAAACATGGCCTCCAGATGGCTTGAGCAGAACACAGTCACATTTGCAAAGCAGTGAACCTTCATGCTGTGTACTGTCCTGATGGCTCTCTGAAGAAAAACTGGAGTATAGGACAGTAAGCAAGCTCTCACATAAAAGGTGAATAACAGACATGAGGGAAAAAGCTGGAAGTGACAAGAGTAGTTGCTACCTAGTTTTGCTACAATATATACTATAAACACCAGAGTGAGATTTTGATAAACAAGATGCAAGCAACCACACATTCCAGAGCAAGAAGCAGAAAAATTCACAATCTATGAAGTTACATGATATCAGGAATTTAGATCATTTCAGAGCGAGACATGCAAACAACAAAATATCCAGCACCATGGTTCTCTTTGCTTTCTCAGAAAGGCTCCCCAGTAACACAGGGCTAATGTCCACACTCTCATATTCAGGTTCTGCAATGCTTTAGAAGTCACAATATGTTAACAAACAATTTTCTTCTGTTTAGAAAAATACCAATAAAGAAAACCACTGGACTACATGGAATCATATTCTGTTCTCTGTGCAGTTTTGAGGCACAACTTTTATTCTCTTTAGACCGATAGCAGAGGATACCTTAATATTTAAATCTTTTAGGTTAGCATCAGCAGCAGCAAAGTGGAATTTCAGAAACAAAAGAAAACATGTCTCTGACCTTCCAAAAAACCAGAATCAGTTATGCAAACAATGCCTAAATGACTAAAAATGGATTGAATCCACGTTTCCTGAAATATAGCAAAATAAGCCAATTATTAGGACTGGGCTTTCAAAATTATTTTACCGGTACCTATTAAGTGATTTTATTTAATAAATAATTTTAAAATGTATTTTATGCATTTATTTATAGAACTAAAAATATTTAAAATATTTGTGAACTTTAACAGATAACAGAGAAAGTTATTGTTCCTGTGGATTTTTAATGAAATTACTTTGACGTTAAAACACAGCTGCTTCTCAAGGGTTTTCAAATTTGAAGAAAGATTAGCAAGTTCTCAATATTCCAATCCAAACTCTATGAAAGGCAGCTGTTCCAAAAGTCTTAATAGGCAGCCTTTATTGGAACTGTTCATAAGGGATAAGCTCTAAACTTCCTTGATTTATTTATTTATTTTGTAAGACATTTTGAAAAGAGAAGGCTAGGGGATATTGCAGCCAGTAGGAATCAAAATCTCACTCTTTTGGAGAATATTCTGGAGATAGTACATGCCGTTCTTTATTACAAAGCGGTGTGTTTATCAATGCACCTCATCTTAAGAGCAGCAAAGCCTCTGAAGAATCACTTCTGGGGCTTTTTGTGAGATTTACAAAAGCCTGTGCATAGATCTTCCATGTACCCTGTTTTCCTTGCTGACTTCTTCACAAAAGAAGATATTGTGTTCTCTCTGCCGTGTTGACTGCCTGAATTGGCAGTCGGTTTTAACTGCTGTTCAAATTATCATCCACCACAAGACATTTACAGAGAAGCCAAAAATCTTTAGCATCATGAGACTGACAACAAATCTTAGACTCAAGTGTCTTCTAGTAGAGCTGAGATCAGAAATACATTGAACAGAACACACTAACAACCTATTTCAAGTTTTTTCTAACACCACAATTTGAGATATTTTAGGAAACAGTCATGAGAAGCAGAAGTCCCTACACTGTAAGCCAGTATGTTGTCTTTAATAAGTACAGTTCATCAGTGCCATGAAAGACCAACACAGGTATCAAACCTGAGCTTCTGACTACTATAAAGAGTATTATTCCACTTTTTCAGTGGCTTAAATCTCAGAAACAAACCTGAAAGTGCTGTATTAGTTGTAAAAATAGAAGTGGATCTGAAAGTTCAAACAGTTTCTAGGAATGCCAAGCCTCACTGGTATGACTGTTACCTCCTTATAAATCTACACTCAGTCACCAGCAGCAAGAAACAAATTCTTAAACTTACTCAATTTCATGTCTGTAGTTTTTCAAAACGCTAAGTGAAGAGAAGCTGACATCTCTTTACTCATCAGCATTTTTATCCCAATATCAAAAAAGAAACAGATGGTCCAGACTTGAGGTTTCCTCCTCCTCTTCACATAGCCTACCAAACCAGAAGTTTTCTGAGCTGAATTTTGAAGAAAACTCTATTTTCAACACTGAGGACATTCAGAGCCTAACTTGGCTATATTCTTCACAGAGAAGACTAATTTTTTTCCCCAGCAACAAGCAAATAAAGAATTCTTTATGCACACAAAAGGTTAAGACCACATAAGCCACAGCCTTTTTGCTCCAAAGGTTTACTCTTGCCCCGGCTAAGCATCCCTGACAGACAGCTGCCAAGTAGCACGTGCAGCACTGCCAGATAACAATCATCTTAGACTAACTTTTCAGTCAAGTCCCATGTGCCAGACAGCAGAAAGATAGAAAGGGCAGTGGAACACGTTTACTGAGCCAGATGCAATCTGAAATTCAAGCAAAGAAGTCATGCAACATCACCGATACCAGCAGCTGGAACATAAACCATGTCTTTGATAAGGCATTCTCACTTTGAAATTCCTTTTATTAAAGGTTGTTGTCTCAGGGCCAGTTTTCAGTAGATTTGGATCAGCCAGGCTGCCTTGGCCTCTCCCCACCTGGTTTGCTGCGGACAGTAATTGGATGAGAAATGTTAATAAAAGTTCAGTGAGTGCAACAGGAGAGTGGCTAGAAACTGTGGTATCTTTCAGCACTACCCAGCTTTTTTGCCCCCTTCCCCCTCCCCTCTTTTTTTTTTTTTTTTAAAAAAAAGAGGATATCCATATTTCAACTATTGTTACAGAATGAAACCCTAGAAATAACTGCTTGTGATAAAGGTCTCTGGATACATTGGTATTTCCATCCTGATATTGCAGAGCCAACCTTTAACAGTGCACTTAAAAAATCTTTGTAATTGCTACTAGTTCTGGACAATCAGCTTTCCTGAGCTACCAAAAATGCTTTCTTCCTCATTACCAACCAAGTTGGGCCATTTTGGTCAAAATACTTGCTGGCTGAGAGTATACAGTGTGGGGTAAAGACTAAGAAAGTACTACTAACCATGAATGTTACTCTTTTTAATTCACACTATTCCCTAAACAAAAAGCTGGTGTTCCACAGTGGAGTTCTGATTGCCCCATCTTCTTCAGATTACACAATACATGTACACGTCAAAAATATACAAGCTTGTGAACAGGATCACAAGGCAAAGCTGTTACCACATGCATAAGGAAGCTGAAATACTTCCTGACTTATTAATGCTTTTTTCTCCTCCTCCCCCTCCTTCAAAAGAGGTTTTTGTTAAATGCTAGAGCCCCACATGGCTCACAAACAGCTGCTGCTTGATACCTGCAGCCCAGAGAAGCCCTGGAGAATACCAGGCTGTCATGGAGTCAATATATTAATAGCATACAATTCATAAGCTCTTGTGTCAGCTACAAAATTCCCCCAGTCTGAAAGGTGGGGAAAATTAGATGACAAAGCAGGATCTTCAGAGGAAAGGCTGACTAACACTTTCAGGGATAGGAAAGGGGTTTCTCTGTGCTTTTGGCAGGGAATTCCCACTTATATCACAGGGTAAAACACCAAAAAGGGCACCCTGCTTATCCTGAGCAAGCCAAGCTAAAGCATGACCTCAGGCTGGATGGAAAATGTGAATGCATTGGTGGTGGAAACTTCACTGCACAATGAAAGGTAGCCCCAAAACAATCATAGAATCAAAGCCCAGAAGGAAGGAAAACCTTTTGGCTCCTTTTGCTACCTCCTGCTCTGGTGTTTATACTTGGTCACTGAAAGCCTGAACTCACCTGAGCCTGACCCCAGGCTCTCTGGCTGCTGACTTCAGAGAGTCGTCCAGGGACTGCCCCACACGAGGGCTGCCTTCTGGAAAGGCTTTCTACATGGATCTCAGGTCATATCCTGCTCCCAACATCTGACAGGCTTACTGACATAGTCAGATAATCCTAATTCAATTTATCTTTCTCAGCTGTACAACACAGTTGTTCAAGAGCTTTGCTCTCACAAGTAACCAAACTTCCTTTTAACACTACCCTCTATTACACATCCATTTTCTTGAAGTGAAAAGGTATAGAGTAGACCTGGAAATTTCCAAAATATTCACAGTGGGTTCAACTTCAGGACAGCCCTGGAGAGCATGAGGCAAATGAAGGAAAAGTTGCTAACCTATCCTGTCCTTCATAAGCCTGGCTTACAAAGGGGATTTCCATTTTTACAAAGCAGCATTCTGTGGTGTGTCTGGTAGGGAGGATACAGAACATGAAGCTTTGAGATTTCAAAGTGCCTCACTGTGGCCCACACGAATAGCACAGTTCAAAGATGGGCCCACTCAATCCCTGTGTTCTTAGGCCAGACGGACCTGCCCTAAGATCAATGCCAGAAAGGACGCTCTTCTGGGAAACTTCCCAATGCCCTTCTCAGCTGCACAACTGTGAACTAATTCCAACAGCTATGGCATGGTAGCACAACTTTCATTTCTACCTCACTACCTGCAAGACCAATCAATGGACAAAACTTGAGGTTCTTGTGTGGGGAAGAGCCAGGAATGGATAAAAATATTGCTTAAAAAAAAATAGGAAAGGGGAGAAACCAGACATTCGTGGGATTCCCTGACAGCTCTGTGCAGGAGGAAGGGCTGGGCTGGAAAAAACAGGGCCTCAGGTTCCTGCCAAGCTGTCTGAGGCCCGTCCTTTCCAAATAGCTCAAAGAAACAGCCAAGGCTCTCTTGTAACCCTTTCAGAGCTCCCGCTGAGAGAACGGCTGCTGTGGCCAGCGCTGCTCCCACAGACTACTCCGGTCCCTCACTCCCAGAAGGCTGTGAGCGATGCAGCCCATCGCCCCATGAGAGCTATGGCCACATTAACCCTCTGAATACCACTCTGGAAAGCAACTATTTTAATGGTGACTTGGAGGTTTAAATAACTGCAGAGGTAAGGGAGATTTGCTGGTCACTTTGCAAGATGAAATATCTAGAACCTACACAGGATATTTCAAAGAGATCTAATATCAGCCATGGCTGGGGGAAAATTATGAGTCAAGTAGCGCAAGATGCTAAAAGTTTTCAGCTTGTTTGATACTGAATCAGATGCTTGTGCAATTTGTTCTATATTGAATTAGATGCTTATTAGAAGAGAAAACAGCATGTGACTTCCCTACCAGCCAACAAAACCCACTGGTGGCAGCTGAGAGCAGGAAGAGGAGAGCTTAGTGGTGAGGAAGGTGGGGGGAAGCAGAAATAAGAATTGCATCAGCATGAACTGCCTATACCTGTTGCTCAGTTTTACGTTTACTGCAATAATCAAAGAAAAACAACTGCATATTAATAAAGAATCCAGTGTTTAATATGGTCAGAAGCCAGCAAGATATTAGTATATGGAAGTTATGAGTTAGAAAATAAAGATACAATAGTGTTAGTTACATAAAAACCAATGTTTTACTCCTACTTGATGTACTATTTTCATTTCTTGTCATCTCTATAAAGACAGCCAGACAATTATTAGAGGACTGGGAAGATTTCCATTTAGAACTTGAAAAGAATGGGACTGTTTAGTTTAGCACAGACAAATAAGAAAGGAGATGATAGAAACATAGAGAATAAATAGTGCATAAGATAAATCAAGCATTTCTGTTTGCCTTCATGTAACAAGGGTGCAGAGACTTTTGGCAAATTTGGAAAAAAAAAAAAAATAAAAAAAAAATAAAAAGGAAACTTTTAAAATTCACCTGTGGAACTCACTGCTACAGCTCAATGAGACTACACTTTTTCCAGAAAGTAAAAATATGTAATTAACAACAACATCCACACTAGACTTTGTAGAACATAAAGTATTGTGAAAACTACAAGCCAGTTGTTAACAGCCAGAGGATAAAAGCAAGGTTTGCCCCTAGACAGGGAATTTCACTGCTGCCCTTCAGAATGTTCTCTGTGCTTCTACCCAAGATGGTAGTGGTAGTTGCTCCAAAGCACAGGACAGGAGATCTAGACAGACTAGCAGCCCAGTCCGAGATGGCAAATCCCATGTTTTGATTAGGGTAAGGCCAGTCTGTGGAAGCAGCTGAAATGGGAAAACCCAGAACCATGCAGTATTGGTATGGAGGAAGCTATGAAACCCTCATCACTTCCCTCCACCTACCAGCATGGAATAATAGGAAAGGGCCTCAAATCTTCTCTGAAAGGAAGTCATGCAAAGAGAAACCTGCTTCCCTCAAATTACAAGGGCTATTCGCAAAACCCGTAATTGCCCAAGTCCAGCAGGCGTGGGGAGTGCAGGTGTTGTGCCCCCTGTGCTCAGCTAGATCCAGGCTGAGGGAGGCCCAGGCTCTGGCTCAGCCTCCCAGCAGCAGCGGAGTGGGGAGTCCGCCAGAGCCCCACTCTGCCCTGCCGTGAGCCCCAGCTCTCGCCTCCAGCTTGCAGCCCCAGCACTGGCTCCTACAGTCTCCCCGCATGCGGCCCAAACCCTCTTCGCCTCTGGAAATGGTCCTGCGATTAATCTCACTTATTACCTCGGAAAAGTAACAGCGCGGCGGCTGCCAGCCAAGTCCGACTCAACAGCGTCTGGGGAGCCGAGGCTGCGGGGCCAGGCCTCAGACTGTCTGGGCAAGTCACGAGCTTTCCGCCTTTCCTCTCCCGGAGGCTCCAGACAGGCAGAGCCAAGGCCGAGCTGTGGGAAGCAGGGATCCTTCAGGCCTCTGCCAACCTGTGGTGCTCGGGCTCAGGGCGATTTCCGAGCAGGATGGAGAGTAATTGGACCTGCCACCACAAGTTTCTCTAGTGTGACCAAAATATATATAGGAAAAAATACAAGGCAAGCCATGCATTCGTGAAGTTTAAGTCAGCCAATTCACTTCCACAGTTAACAAGTTGTCACCAGTGACCCTGGCAGATGTATAAAAAAAATACTTTTTAAAAATTAATAATTTTTTTAAAAGAAAAGGAAAAAAAAAATATAGGTAAGAGGTTGCAGGGGCAGAGGAAGGCTTGTTACAGGCACAAATATGCACGGGTGGAAGAAGAACGTGCTCAAACTAGAGACAGGATGAGTTGCAAGAAGGTACAGCTTCCCAGGCAGTACTTCAATTTTTCACCCACCCTTCTCAAACCTCCTCTGAGCAGAAGGTAAGAAGAGACCAAACCCCAAATTTGGGGCACTCAGAAATGCTGTTTCTGAAAGACTGCAGGCAGCATGACAGAGCTGCCAAGAAGATGCATGGGAAAACAAACAAACAAAATAAAAATCACTGTACCCACCCTCAATTACTCCTTCACCTCAAAGAAAAAAAATGAATTAATTTAGGCATTAAGGTAAAGAGAAGAGGACAAGCAGTATGAGGAGCAAGGCTATGCTAGCACATGGCTGGACTCTGTGCTGTTGGTCTGCTGCTGCTCTGGCACTTCTGTGCTGCTTAGCTAGGGAGGTGTTAAGGTCAACGCTGTTTGCTTATACCAAACTGAAGGCCTATTGTGTAGCCCTCAGTGCCTGCTGCTTTCTGCCTTCATTTCCTCCAGAGGCATCAGCGCAGCACCATCTCCAAGTTAGTTTGCACCTAGATGCTGTGCAAATATATAGGCTGTGACCACTTGGCAAGTGCGGCACAGGACAGCAGTCAGGCAGTCTCTACCTTGCAAGAGGTTGCAGGGAAGATTTGGAAGAGAATAAAGTTACTATCAACCCTTAAGATGCAAAAACACAAGGCAACACATATGTAACAGTAAAACAGATTTATTCTTATAAAAACTTGGCATTAGCTGCAAAGATCTCTGGGAATTCTCTCCTCTGTATTTCTAGCTGCGAGATCATGTATAGTTAGTTCTTTTCCACAGCCTCTGCTGCAACATCCATGCTGCTTCTACCACGCTAAGCCCACCCTGGCCTGGCTCATGGGTCTTCCAGAAAAGCAAAACTGTCCTGTCAACTGCTCACCCTCTGTCACAGTAGAATCACCTTGCACATTAGCATATCTCTTGGCCACTCCAGTATTGCTCTTCTCACAGCTCTTCAGAGCCTGTCTAGTCAGGGTTCAAGTCTGATTTCTTATTTTACATACTACATCTCCAAAATGTAAAACAAAAACTGAGGAATCAATGAAGCCACTTACACCTTTATGTCAAGTGCAGCAAACTGTCCCTTTGACACAAAGGACCAACACCAGTGAACCACAGTTAGCCTGTGATAGCTGTCTGGGGTCTTTCTGGCAAAACTCAGTTTCAGTGGAAATAGAGAAGCCACTTATACCAGCACAGAACAAACTCTGAAGAGAGACGAGTGTCTCTTCCACATCATCACGAGTCCAAAGGATATATATTTAGTATGTTCAGAGCAGAACATCTGAAACCTGGAACACGCAGTACATGTACCCCCAGCAGTAAATGAAACTGGCACAAAGCAGGCACCAGGCAGTGAAGTATGATATGAAGTACCCACTACCCAGTCAAGGCTCTGGAAAGCCAGTGATTAAAAAGAAGGTCCTGGTTTGGGAGACTGCAAAAGCAGTATAAGATTGTCAGGGCACATGGCACAAGGGTCTTAGTTTCTGATCTGGGGTGTGCAAGAGTGTAAAACCATTTTTCTGTGTAGAATTTTTAGATAAAAAACTCCCACATATTTGCTACTATAACAGGGACAGTAAGCTAATGTTTTAAGTGGTACTGGATTTACTCTACCCATACTGTTCAGCTGATTTGTACGTGAGCAGTAAATATACGGCAACGTGATCCAGAAGCACCTACTGTGTGAATACTCTAACTAGGTTGTGAATGGGCATGAAGTCTGATTCCCTCAAAAAGCTGCAGGCTTACTGCACATCAGATATTTCCACAATTTCCAAACAGGAGGCATACCATTTGGAGTTCCTGAGAGCCTGCGATGCCAAGTGTCTGGGTATCATCTTCTGGTTTCCCACCTCATTTGATACTTCCAGACAAGGAAAAATAAAATGAAAATACACAAAGTAAAGCCTGTTCAGGAACCTGGACATACGGCAGGTATGTGCACACAGTCCACGAAGCCCTGAGCAACTGCTGCTGTTACTACCACCGAGAATGACACCAGAGGAAATTAACCTTAGAAATCCTTAGATCAGAAAATTGAAAAAGAAGTCTGATTTTATACAATTTGACCCAGATTAGACAGCTTGCCAACAAAACATCATTTCTCAATTAATCTGAGCACCTTGGCTGAAATCATGAGCTAAGAAGTATTTCAGTTATGTCAAGCAATGAGAAGTGGAGAATCCCTCATTTCTGACTGCAGTGGCCCTCCCAGGCTGTCTGGTATAATTTATACTGCCATACTACCCCAAGGCTTGCTTGCCTGTCTCTCCTAACCAAGTCACATAATCTGTCAGGAGATCCAAGGAAAAAGATATACTGAGTACTTTAGAAGAGGCTAGGTTGGTCTTGTATTCAAGTTGAAAGAACAAGAAGCTAATGAAACAGAGGTCTGAGAGAACACTGAAAACACTGCAGCAGGCACAGACGGAAGCATAGGAGGTTACACATCCTCTGACCGAACTCTGGAAAAAAGTCTCAAAATGGACAGCTGTGCAGACTTAGGAAATAACATTTTAACATACCCAGAACTGTTCTCTGTGTCTTTATTACAAACTCAAGATACCTTTTGCCTTTTGGCGAGCAGACTACTGATTTCACACCTCATCTTATACAGCCAAAAAAATTCAAGAAAAGAAGGAAGAACTTCTTTTGAGAAACATTTAAATAAGTCAGTGCTGGGAGAACAGGAATTAAGGAGGAGGAAGAACTGTCAGTAAGAATAGCCTGAATCCTATAGATTGCAAGCATCAAAATAAAATTTTCAAACAAACCTCAGCAGCACTAAAATGGCTTAGATTTGCCACAGAATCATATGAAAACTGTAAGAACTGAGTTTCAGAAGCAGATGTTTGAACTGGAGCCAAGTGCAAGCCAGATAAGGGACCCATTTACAAAACATTTCCATCCTTGCTGAATTCTACAACTGATAGACCAGAACCTTAATGGAACAAAACAGGAAGCTTTTCTTCAAACAGTCATCCAGCACTGAGCACAGGCTGACACCCATCAGATGACTCTCTATGAACTGCCTACTCCAATGTAACAGATCAAGTAGCAAAAAAGGCATTTATAATACAAGATAACCATCTCTACATATCATGACTTCGATATTCCTTTCGCAATTCTCTCATTAAATAAAAAGTCACAGCCCAAGTAATCCAGCACTGCCTCAATAATCCCTTTTTTACACTTCCAGATTTACCTAAAACTTTTAACTCCTGGTATTTTGGACATTCAATACAAGCACCCACAAACATAAACTAATTTGATAAATAGTCCTTAAGAAATCTTTCTGTTTATTGCTCTGCGGACAGAAACAGGGAAACTGAAGTACTGAAAGACCAAATGGTTCATAAAAGGTCTGAAGATGGAATCTTATACCACCTGTGGCCAGACAATTCTGAAGTACTTTTGGATTGCTGTACAAAAGAAAACAGAATTTCTAAAGGCATTAAACTATGCATAAAATGCTAGATGAGGCACAACCCTGGAAATCATTCAGAGTGGAGTTCTGGGCATCAAATGATGGGTTCTCAGATCTACAGGCAACATATAACTGAAATGGTTTCAGAGCAATATAATTACAGTGACTTGTGCAGAGTTCTGCAACAGAAGATTCTGACCGTGAGTAATCCTTTTCCAGCTATGTCTGTGAGTCCATGCAGAGGTGCAAGCAGAGTTGAGAAAGGAACAGAAGCTCTAGGACAGCTGGCACACTGCTGCTCTCTCAAGCTATGTAGGAAAGGAAAGCACTTTACACCTGTTGGATAGGTTCTTTATTTGGATTAGGTAATAGCTCGCCTGGCTTGGCTCCAAGAACAGAATCACCTCCTCTCTCAATAACCCTAAACCCCAGAGGCAAACATCATGCTGGAACAGAAACAGGCCAGGAATTCATTTCTCACATTCCTCTTTAGGCAGGATAAAAAGCAGTGATTGATGAAATAAGAACAATTTTACATACTTCAGCTTTCCAAATCCCATTCCAATCTTCTTTTGATGGAACCATTTGGGAAAGGATGCCTTCTGCACTGTGTCTGCTTCTCTCACCTCCATTTTCCAGTAGCATTTAGGCACCAATGACAAGAAACACTATTTTCATGGATACAGTGCTTTCCAATTCTAAACTCGTGTGTTGGAAAAGCTCTGCCTCATTATTATATTTTAAAAGACAGAAATGAGTGCTTAGGCAAAGGAATAAGTAATATTTATTGAAGTGGAAAAGGAAGAACTCAAGTCTCCAGCAGTCCTGGGCCTGTATTTAGCCCACTATACTGCAGCAAGCCCAACTTGTTCCTACCTTCCAAGATCCAGAGTCCTCAGGGTAAATTTTGGTGCACTTTCAATTCCAGGAAGACTTAATTGTTTTACTGCAAAATCACAGTCCTCTGCCCTGAGTCCCATGAGTATATCAGCCATAAATATAAACTCCAATGTCCAAAATTAATAAAAAGCATAAAGAAACCATCTGAGAAAGAAAGTTTTATAAACACTGCAAAATGCTGTTCTACCTTTGAACAATCTGAACTTGATATTCAAGGAAAAAGAATGAGCACAAGGTCTTACTGGAGATTTCTGCAGAATCAGGTATAAGTTTGCATTCTGCATATGTCTCAACACCAGCAAACCTAAACTTACAGATGCAAGGAAGAGAAATGATCAAAGAGAAACAGACATTTCCCTTTCATTCTACATGTTCATCCATGGCCTTATTTCACCATGAACCTGCCAGCTCTGGCAACATGGCTCTTTTATCATAGGCATAGTTTCTACAGTAGTCCTGAGAAGAACCAGTAGTAGGCCCTTAGATGTTATCATCTGAGCAAGAAGCCAAACACAAATTATAAAGGAGCTCTTAAGTGCACTGCACTCTTCTTCAAAAAGCTGGAGCAGCAACTTCAACTTACCTGACTGCTGAAGAGACAGATCTTTTGTCAGCTACATGAGTGTCTGACTGAACAGTCAACAATGACCCTCTTTTGTTGAGCAGTGACTGGTAGCTCTGTGGGGCAGCAGCACTGCCCTTGCTTATAGCTCCACTTGCCAAGTTCAGGTTTGTTAACTAAAGAGGGGAAGAAAATAAAAAAAGACATCAGAAACAATTACAAGCCAAGAAAAACACAAAAGGTGTCACTAAGTAAACTGCATACAGCATGTACTGAGACAAGTAAGAGTGCTGGAGAAGGGAAGTCTTCGTATGCAGAAGAACTGCCAGTTGCATAAAGCAGTGGGAGAGATGACACCAACAGCCACCATGCTTGAGATGAATTCAAGCACCAGCATTAAAACTACAACCCTTCCATTCACAGATGAACAAAGGAGGAAAAGGACAAAGGGCATAAATCCCAAAGTCAGAAAGCAACATCACATTCCTGCCCTGTGAAAAATTAACTCTACATGCACTAATCAAATGCTAGCTCATATTACACTGAGCAGAGATCAGAGTGTCTGCCCAGTCATCACGTGCTGTGTCACTAAGTTAGCCACATGTATCTATCCCCTCTTCATGCATACGTATAGGCACAAGCTAACAGTCTATGTACCTTTAATATAAAATTCAAAAGCAAACTCTACCACACATGACAGAAACTTCTCACCCAGCCACTTCCAAATCATTCACACAAGTAAACACACCAGTAACAGATATACATAACAGGATTTTAGGCTATGTTTGTTATATAAAGCTCTAAAGAAATTATCCATGTGTTTTTAAGCATATAAAATGTGTACCATCGTTTCTTTCTCTGACCATTCTTCTTGCATTGCTTATCTTTTTCAAAGATCAAACTCTGCAAGCAGACTATCTGTTGTTTTATTGAGGAGAGCCTAAATACATAGTGTAATAGCATCTACTAGAGCAGCGTATTAGTTTACATTAAAAAAAACCCAACCAAAACAAAATGAAAACAAACAAAACAACCCACACAACATTGTATGACAGTTATTAATTACTATAAAGGTTGCAAAGCTATCATACCTAGTCAGATATTACCAGAATTAAGTTTATGACTGCCTTTAATTACATGGTCACATGCTGCTTTTTAGGAGCACAGAGCAGACCTGGTTCTGCACCAAGATTAAGGTCATATGGCAAGAAAGACTCATCTGTATTGCCCCCACTCACTTATGTGGCAACGGGAAGGCATATAACCAATGAGACACAGGTCACAGACAGAAAGAAGAGCCTAATAACTAGCCATGCATCTGCTCCAGATCTCAAAGGCAATGCTTATTAACTCACTTAAGTGTGACTTAAGCATAGCTTGTGAATTCCCATCTTTGAGATCTTAATGCTCTTTTACCAGAATTTGTGGTATGTACTTGTTTGAGAAATTGCACACCTACAATAGGCTTGTGCAGGACTGCAGACTTCACATCCTCTGACTGAACTCTGAAACATGAACTTATGTTACAGCTGGAAACACAGTGGGTTGCCACTTGTTCTGTTGCTCAGTAGCACAAGGCATCTAAGCATTTTGTAAATTCAGAAATCTTAACTCCTACTTCAAGTTCCATATAGGATTAAGTTATAGTGGTTATGTACTAGGTTTTTCCAAAAGCAACGGCTTTTGTCTCAGCCCTTCTCAGCTCTATCCCTTCCCATTCTTGCTCCTTGTCTGTGCGTCATTATTCTCACCTAGCCAGTCCCAGCTTTCACATTTCAGGAGTCACTCTCCCTATTCTGCTCAGTCCACTCTCATTCTTACAGACTTCAAGCCCTGGCGTCCCCACTACCTCTGACCCATGAACTACACTATTTCAGGCCTGGAACTTCCCATAAGAGTAGTTATTTGATCTGTCCTCCTGCACTTTCATTCTTAGTTCCTCTTCCAGGTGCTCACATGCCCTATATCCAGGTGACTCTTGTTTTATTCCCCTGCCCAGCCCGCTCTTTTTGCCAGCCTCTTTATTCACCCAGCCCCAGAGTGCAGGCTCCTCACTGGACCACATTTGCCACACTGCAATTCCTTCAATTTCTGTCCTTTCACCCAAATGCTTCTTAGTGTCCTCTCCCAAATTACATCCCAGTCTAAATTTCACAGCCTCCTTGTCCTAGCTGTTCTCCACACCTTGGCAGAATTCCCACTCATTCTGCACTTAAGTCAGACAGGCTACCAACCCATCATGCACAAGGTCACTGAGAACACAGGAGAACGGGGTCTCAAGCCTCAGTATTCCAGAGATGCAAATATGGAGAAATTCAGTTTAGCATCCTCAGTGTGGAGGGAACCTCCAGGAAGCCAAGAAGCTCTGGCAGGTGCTGCTGAGTATATTTCACCCAAAGCTTTTCAGTGTGCAATCAAGCTTGGGGAAAATTTTAAATTCCAAAATGCTATTCCAAATCCAGAGATTTAAAACAAATATTCTGTAGATATTAACATGCACAGATATACATATATATATATATATATATTTTTTTTATTTTTTTTTTTAAATCCAGCCTTGGTTTTGGCTGGAACACTTCACTTTGCCTGAAGTGTTCTGAAAACTGAACATTGAGCACAGAAAACACGAGTCCCACTGGATAAAGTTTCAGAACACTATAAGCAATTTAAAAAAAGATCTTACCGTGGGACACATTGGGCAAGCTTGATAACAGGCAGTGCTACCCATCTGATATGGAAAACAGCATTAGGTATAATTTTGGTGCCTTTACCTCACTCTTAAATGTTGTTGTCTTCTGTAGGATTTAATTAAAATGTAAAGCATTTTCATTGCAGTAACAGAAAGCTTCAAATTAGGTTTAGTTCTGATTGCGCCAGGCACTATACAAATACCTAACAATGACAGTTTCTGGCCACAAAGAGTTTATTGTCTGAAAAGAAGCAAGAATGGCAAATGAGGCAAATACAGATGCCAAGACAATAAATGAAATAGGATATATACAATTCTTAGCTTGTCAGCTTTGCTAACGCATCCAATGTGTGAAATGGAGATTACTTTGTCCAATTTTCCCTCCTCATCATCCTGATAGCAAGAACCATTTAGTCTGATGAATTACCACCTCACCCCTGCTCTATTAAAGTGATATGCTTTCCTCTCTAATACTGTACCATTGTTTATTTGAAAGCTATCTTTCTAAGCAAAGCAGGTGAGCAAATAGCTTAGCATGGGTAGTGAGGACATTTCACACATTCCAGAGAGACAGGTGTTTAAACTACAGCAGGATTAATTGAGTACAGGCAAGGGATTCAGAATGAGGGAGAGAACACCAGCAAAAGCAAAAGGTCGAGCTGCAGCCAGCCCACCCAGCTGGGTGCTCCTGCCTGTTCCTGCACCATGTGCCAAGACCTTTCAGCTGCTCCCCAGGATGTTGCTGTGCTGGGCTGCTGGGACACCCCAAACACATCTGTGCTTAGCAGAGCAGCTTCATTTTCCAGTCACTAGTCCTCCTGGGCACCTGATGAAACTGTATTCTTCCCTTTACAGAGGCAAATACTTAGCAGCAAATCAGTTGTTCCTTTGGCTTAAAAGGAGATAACGTACCTGAACCAAAGCAGATCCCAAAATCTCCACAAAGAATAGCTTGCAGTTTCAGCAACTGTGGGTAGTGGAATACAAAACAAAACAAAAAACACACACAAGAAGCCCTAAACAAACAAACCGTAAGAAAGGCAGGCTCGTGGGGCTCAAGAGGCAAGGTTATTATTGGTGTGGATCTACAATAATAAAGTTAGTTTTCACACTGAGTTGGATCAAGATAGATTAAAACTCTCTTGCTAATTAAGATTCCTGGTTTTTTACCAGCAGTGAGGGGCTTCAGAATATTTTTTCTGATACTGACAATATGCAGGAGACCTGTGTGTGCTGTTCTGCACGCTTCAAGCATCCTTGATTTCAAACATCTCTCTTTACATCAATATATGCTCTGTGGAGTCTGTAAAGGGTGAGATAATACACAGCTAATATCTCTCAGGATAGAATGAATCAAAGTTTTGCCACCATTTTTAAACTGTTCCGGACAGCAAAAAGGTCACAAACTGAAAGGAACTTGCTGAGTGAAGAATGCAATAGGGTAGTAAATCCCAAAAAGCTCTCATAAAAGGAGGAGAGCCCACTCAATGTACTTTTGCTTACTATCTAATATCAAGAAACAGGAGGGAAGAATATGTGGGTTGTCACAGCCATATCAATAAATAGAGCATTGCATTAGAAAACCTAACAGCACACATATGTACTATTATACTTACATCGATACAGTGCTAGTAAGTCAAAAGACAAATTATTGCATAATGCCAAAATACTTCTTTTTGCAAAAAAAAACCTGAAGTGTTACAAGGTAGTTACGACTGCAATACACTTGCTTTCTTGTCAGCAGAGACACAAACTTAAAGAACCAGTCTCCATGGTCTTGCTCTATTCAGAGAAATTTATTTCTGAATAAATTTAAGATTGAAAGCAAGTTCACAATACAGAATGGTACCCTAAAGTGCTGGATATAAGAGCTGAGGGTCTTGTTTGTGTTAATCTGCTTCATGATTTAAATAGGAAATACAAAATCTCCAAATACAGATAGAAACAAAGAAAATTCCAGGACAGAATGTGTTTCTAATGAATAGCATCCTACAGACAAAGACCCATTGTATAGTAGCTTTAAGAAATCACAAGCAAGAGTCAGAAGAGGAGCGTAATATCTTTCACATCTCTGATCTACATTATACTACTCTTTCAATAGTTTCCCATTATCATATTCAGTATTTTTTAATTATATTTCCCATAGCATATTCAGTATTCCATTATCAAATGAAGTATTTTCATCTTGATCTTGACTAATGTTTCAAATAAGCTAAAGCAACAAATGTTAACAGTGGCAAAAGAAAACAAACAAACCAACAAAAAAACCCACAATCACAACCAAACAGTGCTGCAGATCAGCCTCCACAGATTCACAAAAAGCCTCCTAAAAGCCTGAGTGTTTCTCCTGCTGGTTTGCAGGAGTCAAGCAGGGTGAACAGGGACACATCATCACTAGAAGTGGTTACCCTGCCCCTCTTGGCAGAGAGTGGAAAAGTGACTTATATTTTCAGTACCAATATCCTGAGTTTCACTGGTCAATGTGTTACAACACTGAGAAAGCAACACACCACAAAGAAGGGCTACTTCACACTCCCCAGCCAGCAGCTTTAGTATTTTTCTGCCAGAAGCCAGTCATGTCCTGTTGCCTATAAAGTGCTGGGGAATGGAGACTAGAAAGTCTATCGTTCAGTTATCTTACTCGGAGCCACACCTGCAACCTCTCCAGTTCACACATCACTTTTCCATTTGGATCTTTCTGACTGGTAAAGAGGAAAAGGAATTCAGCATTCAAGCCATATCTCAAATATCAAGACTAAGAGATATGCCAAAAGAAGACAGTCATTATAGGTCTACTTCATTTGCTCTTAAAAAAAAAAACAAAACCAACTTCAATATGATTTAAATGTTCACAGTCTGAAACAGGATGAGACCTAATGCCACAAAGTTTTTGGCACAATGTACCCTAACAACAAGTTTCAAAGCTGCATATATGAACATCAACACTTCACTGTGCAACTCTTCCTTTAAAGAAGGATGGGACAGGGATCATGGTAAGACATAGGTAAGATCACTGCTCCTCTACTTCATGACAAGACCAGTAGCTTTAGGTTTTGGTGCCTCAGACAGGACAAGATGACACAGTATCATAAGCTCAAAGGAGGAAGCATTCTACTAGAAAACTGAAAATGTACAAGATGTCTCATCATTTGCAATATCTTCTCCTTTGCCTTTTGATCTATTTTTTGCTGTGTGCTCAGCTTGACTCCTTCAAGACCACTCAGTCAATCCCTAATTTTCCATTTTATTACTTACATTCATCCAGCAATGCCATCTTTATCCAATAGCTTGTAAAAGAAATCTTTCATTTCTTCTGTTACCTGGCTTCTGTAGTCAGTGTATTTTCACCTGCCAAGCCTTCCTCAGATACACATACCCCTGAGGCTTTCAAGATCACTGAAATATTTATATTCCCAGGAACAGAGGGGAAGAGCTAACAACTTGCCATTAAAAAAAAAAACAAAAACCAAAAAACTTGCTGCATTCTTTTAGTTATATTTTTATTCTTTCAGCCTTCAGAGATGAATATGAATAGATGCTACAACAATATAAATATTCACTGTTAATCTGTCCTCTCCCCAGTCACTGTGTTGCAACTTCCTGGCCTCACCACAGAGCTCCCGTGTGCATGTGTGATCTAGCGCAGGCTGGCGTGACTCGGTCTAACAGAGCACCCAGGTCTTCCAGTACTCTTGGAAGCAGTCCGCCTGCCTAATGCATTGAGGTACCGGAATCCAACAAGTCATCTCAGGATGGGAAACCCTAGGGGATCCTAACCTGCCCCTCTTATTAAGAGGCAAAGGATACTCCAAACCACAAATCTCTAACATACACACTTTCACTATCTGAATAGTGGCACAAAATATACCTACTACAGATTCCTTGAAGAAACTCTGTAAACAGATTTTTTTCTAGGCCCAGCTCCTTGTTATCCAGGCCAGTTTGCTGACCACACTCCACACTGAAACACCTTAATTTTATGTACAAATTTGAATTTGCAGGAGCAACCAGCCAGAAGAAGGGAAGAACTGGGGCTAACAGGCTGGAAAGTGTGAAATCTGTGTGTGTACCACAGCTGATCTGGCCAAGGGCCTGTGACATTCCTTCTCTGCTCGTGGAGCTTACCAGCTTACAGGATATACATGTGCATACAGAGCACAAGTGTTCCAGTCTCCAGAAAATGTTCCAGACAAAGACCTGCCAGAGACATTCCTGGGAAACCTGACAAAATTGCAAATTCCTTTGTAGTGTCTCCAGCATATGCATCCATTTAACAAGGGAAAAAAAACCCCAAGTTACTGCTTCTGCTGTGAATGGCTGAACTCCCCTCTTCCTTCTCTTGAAAGTCAGGCTTCCATTTAGACACTCTTTGCCTGAAAACTTCCCAGTGGGAGTGATTTTGACAAGGCACGGTCCTGCCAAACATTTGATGATCAGGGTGTAATCTGTCCCATAACATGAGTTCTAGCTGCTCAGCTTGGCCCATGTGGTGACTCTCTGCAGATGTTGCTGCATCATAACAAAAGCCTCTGCTCCTGATTCCCTGTGGAGCCTCAGAGCAAAAGGGGTTCAGTTCGAGCACTGCAGAAACTATATCGACATTTTTGCATCCTGCAACCTCTACTGAGATCAGTTATTTAACTGCTGATGCTGAATATCAGTAGCATCAAAAGTAATTCCAGCTCCTATGTGAACAGCCTACAGATGAGGAGTAGATGGCAGCCTGTAACGGCACAGAGCTGCATGAAAGAGGAAAGAAAAACAGTCCTCGGACTTCATCTCCTGGCTTCTTGCTCATCTTCCTAGTAACAGTGAGATGCCTTTTTCCTTTATGCTTGCCTTCTTTTCCACCAATGGAAGGGTAAAAACCAACCAAATGATTACATCAGGAAAATAAATCTGAATAAGGCTCAGATAAAGTCAGTTGAGTCAAAGCAAGGGACAAACACTGAAGAAAAACATTTGGTGGAGAAAATAGGCCCACCAAATCATTGGAGAAATCTGCTGCATGTTTCATGGTACCCAGTTTCATGGTATTTTTGTAGTCACCATGTAGCAGTGCTCAGGTCTAGAACTGAAAGAGCTGATGTTCACTGGGACCTGTAGAGTGTGCTTTGGCATCCTGGCAGTTTGCTTTGTGGCACTTTTCCTCTGCTGAGGATAAGGCAGGCCAGGGTACCACACTGTGTAATTGAGACAGGCAACTGAGGACTGGTGTAGATTCAAATACTGTTGCAGCTGATGCTAAGCTGAAGCTTGCAATTTTGCTTGCAATTGAAGCTTGCAATTGCAATTGAAGCTTGCAATTTCCTGTGACATATTAGCCCCACAAGGTCACTCTAGGGCACTGTAAAGTGCCCATTCCAACTCTTCCTCACTCCCTCTCTCCTGCCCTAGGGTTTAATAAACTCATCTGTTTCTTGCTAATTTCCACCTTCTGTTCAAATGAAAAATGTAGAATGAGAAAAGTGCCCCATACTCCTGTGGACCTGTCCGCATGTTTGCAGGAATCCTGGCTGCTGGATCTTGGGCACTGACTGGCTGCACAAGACAGAGGGAGGCAGCTCATTATAGCCCTTGCCTGGGTGGTCTGATGTTATCCCTGTGATTAAGCATCCCGGCTAGAAGAATTGGAGCTATTCCTAATGATAGCTGGGTCCTGAAATCTCACACTCTCCCCCACGGAGAGGGGCAGAGCTCCCACCAGGCTTCCCCTCCTCCTTCTCTTCCTCCTCCTGGTGAAGCTGGCCAATTCAACACATTCTTCAGTTCACTAGCATTAATAACTACAAAGTACTACAGATATCAACTGCAGCCCCCCCCAGCAGTCAGTGATAGGGACCTCACATAGATCCAGCATTGCAGAAGAAAACCTTCTTTTCACCTTACCGCATATTTCAGAGAGAAGTAACACACTATTCACAAAGAAAAAACACATATATCCAAGATTCGGCCATCTGGTTCTGGATCTACATACATGCTGTGCATTTTAATGTCCTCTGCATAGAAAGTCTCACAATACAAGCACATTGAAATATTTTATGCTAAATACACATGAAATAAAGACTTTAGGATCAATGCGCCATAAGGAACACGGCAGAGGGAAAAGTCTGGATTATTTTGGTCACCGCCTTCATCCACCAAGAAAGGCCAATGGCTAACAGTAGCTACAGATGCAAAAACCCTCTTAGTTCAGTGGGACAGAAGCAACACAGTAGCCAGTGAGCTTCCTATATCACAAATCAAGGCAAGCAAGGCAATTAAGTCCCTACACAATGAGAAGGGCTTACTGAACTGTATCTCCAGGCTTCATTCCCCAACTCACCACCAACATATCTTCCTTGATTCTCCAACAGTACTGTTACTATCTTGGGATCATGCTAGGCAATGGGCAAACTGAACAAGAAAATCTCAGGACAAATAAAAAATTGAGTATCGTTAACATACTGACAACACTACACATGCTGACATTGTTACTCTGTAAAAACAACTAGCAATCATTTGCATGCCTTAACTAGGGAAATCACTAATTTCATATAATGATTTCCTAATGAGTGTCTCAGTAACCTGCTTATCATAAAGGAAATATTTAGTTTGATTACAGTAAAGCAATGTAGCAAATAAAAAGTCATAAATATGGAAGCAGCAGTAGCAAAGACAAAAGGTCAGTTCAGAACAATGGCCCAGCACACTCGCTATACTGCCTGGCATATTGTGGAAGATAGAAAAAATTTCCATGCATCTAACTGAAACATCTTATTGATAAGGAAAATTAATTTGTTATTTCTGTATGTTAAAATCTAGGGATCTATAATTTGCAAAATGATCAAAAATTTGCAAAATCTGTCTCAGGTAACTATGGCCTGTTAAGATTTCTGCCTTAATGATATTTTGTTGCAGGAAGTTTCAGAAGGTAAGTATATTCTGTGACAATAACTATTCACTTATTAGTTTTTACTCTGATGTCTTCCTACTAAACTGAATATCCCCTTCTTATTATGAGAAACATGAATAAAATGAACTTTATTTACCTTGGCATTCACTGGTCTGTTTAATTCCTTCATATGTATCTGCTCTCTAAACAAGTAAACTTAATATTTTCACTTTCTTATTAAAAATGCATTTTGCAGATAATTGTTGTAGTCAGTCATCTGCAAATCCCAGGTTTTTTTCCTGAATTCCCTTTAGAAATGGCAACCAGAACTGAAAGCAGTGTTTCAAGGGATGACGTCTAATCAATGCCTACACAATTACGTACTATTTCCTATCGTGTTCCTTAAACATGCTAATAATTTTTGGTTTTGCCTTTACTGCTTGACTTAGAACAGGTATTTCCACTAAACTTTCCAGAAAACATTCATTTTCTGATTAATTCAAAGCTTATTACTTTAAGTGGTGAAAATTACTGCTTGTCATGTAACCAATTATTTGTAAACACTGAACTTCATCTGCCAATGTCTTGCCCAATTAATGCAGTTGTTAAAGTTCTCTTAGCTTTTCTCATAATAATCAAGAGAATACAGATGTACTGACAAATTACCAGGAGACAGGCTCAAGTTTAAGTTTACAGCACACACGTAGCTTCACAGCAATTGAACATCTGGACACTTGTAGCCCACATTATACTGAAGGTAACAAGTTACCTCATGTGGTAAACATGAGCTGCACAAGCACATGTTCTACACGGATGAACACTACAGAGTAGTTAATCTACTGTAAATTCACACCCCCTATTACCTTGCAATAACCTGCTTTTATATCCATTCTTTAGGTAATAATATGCAGTCATTATCACAGAACCATGAACCTCTTCCTTTCGAATCTTTACCTTCACATTCCATCATGTGCATTCTGTATTCTACATTCTCAGTTACACTCTTGCTGTACTGCAACCTGGCTAGTAATTTTTTAATTTAATTTTATTTTTTTTCTCTGTCTGGTTTGTATCTACAACAAAACTTTACTTCTCACCCCGCAGATACCTGCCTTACTTAACAGTCCTTGCTGAAAGCTTGTCAAAAACTTTTTTTTAAGTTTGAACAAGAAGAACTAGTTCCACTCGATGCTATTTTTCTCAGTTCAAATAATTCTAATAGATCAAGACATGGATTGGGTGTTTTGTTTTGTTTTTTTGTCTGAATTATGTTTATCTGGGTGAATCAAAATTCCATTTTGATTTCAACTTAATATATATCTGCCAGTGGATCAAGACTCACTGCTTTAATCTACAGCAGGGGTGTCAAACTCATTTTCACCAGGGGCCACATCAGCCTTGCAGTTGCCTTCAAAGGGCTGAATGTAATTTTAGGACTGTATAAAGGTAGGAACAGGGAACTTTAGGGCCCTTATTACAGATAAGCACATTTGTTGCCTTTCTGTCCTCTATACCAGCTTTACCACTGACCACACCTTTCAGTAGGAACTTTGTCACTTCACTCTTGTGTTTCTGAACTCCTAAATGTATACCATCCAGCCATAGAAGTCTCACAAAACATTTTTTGCCTATTTTTTTCTCCTAGGAGCTCAACTTCATTACCTGGAAAGAAAATGTATCTCCTCTGTATCTACTGTAGTGAAAAATAATGCAAAGGAAAGACTTTATCTCCAATGAATTAATAAATTAATCTCTCAACAACATATTTAAGGAAATCTGATTTCCTGTGGCACCCCTGCATGTCCCTCTGGCCAATAACCACACCATTCACAAGTCTGCTCCCTGTGATATCATCAAGATCTCCCTTCTCTATGTCCCCCCAGCTTACATGCAAGAAGCAGCCCATGTTGCAGCTAGTTCCAGATTAGAAGCCTGTTCACTGCTATTTACTATACGCATTCTGACCAGCGAGGCAGCAGTCCAAACAGAACGGAAACACTGAACTCCACTTAAGCTCTCAACTGAAACAATCTCATGGGCCTTGCACTTCTATGCACTTAACATTTTTCAAGAAACAGATAAGAACCTACTATCTTCAAGACTAATTTAGTTGAAACTTGGGGAATTTGGACAGAGGCTCTCTCGTGTTTTCTTATGACCTTCTGAGCTCAGATACATCCATATTATCCTACTCAGCCATGAACTTATCAGTTTAAAGCTGAATCCTCAAAGGCACACATTTTCCATAGAGATCTCCATGTTGCTTGCTCCCAAACATATTAGGTAGCTAGTGGAACACCTTGTTATTTTTGGATACTGTGGAATATTTTAGTTAGATGGTGACTACTGCAAAAATCAGGCAGCATTTGAGAGAAATGTTATGGAGAGAAGTATTTAACTCTCACTGTTTGTCAAAACCTCAAAATCAGCTTTATTATTAGATTTTATATAATCACAAAAATATTGTAAATCTGTGTTTTTAAGTAAATAAAATGGACTAGAATTCCTGAGAAGGAAAAACTAACATTCATTGTTAACAGGTGTAATAAAAAAATAAAGATTTCTCTCAGCAGCTTCACTGTATTTATTGATGTGTAATGCTGAATATTTATCTTTCATAACCTGAGACTGTCATACTCCAATGTGTCCTTAAGGCAACATCTGTCCTGCACTTATCATTAAAGACAGTTACAGAAGTTATCCAAACAGCTGCTCCTTTTCTAGTCTAAGATAGAACAACGCTGCCCCTCTTTTCTCTCCATTAACCTCTCTCTCATTGCTGCAGCTGGGCAGTAAAGCATCACAGAGTGATGCAGGGGATTAAGTAATGATTCTTATGGGTTCTAGATCAATATTTCTACTGTATAGCCCTGTGAAGGCATCCTTGTTTTCTCCATCTTCCAAGCACGAAGATGCACTGATGAAATTTTATATGATATAGCAAAAAAAATTTTTCAAAAATACAAATTAACAAAAGGCAACATGTTCTCTCACACTTCATGATACAGTGTGTAAGGACTGAAAACTAACTGTACAAGGGAATGAAATCGCACATCAGTAAGGCTTTACATTGCTACCATCTCCACATTCCATATTATAAGAACTGCTCACTTTATGACTATCACTGTGAAGTTCCCATCTGGTGTTTCAGAAGTGAATGGAGAGGATTGGCAAGACAGAAAGCTGATGTAATCACAAAAATCTTGTTTTCTTAAGATGACAGATTTTAAATATCTTGTTCAAAGCTTGCCGTATACTTACACTTAAAATTTTCCCTTTGAACATTGGCATTCAGCAGCCAATTAGCCTTGATAAATCAGGCTGATTTAATACAGAGGGCAGAATACAAGAGTGTAAGGGAGAAAATGTGAAAGAGGTGCTTTGAACATGAGTACAAAACAGTGAAGAACAGCAGGGACTGGAGAGGGACAGAGGTGGACTCCCAACCAGAATGGCAACATCATTCCAAGCACAGCTGTTGAGGCTGCATTCCTGGGAACCCCGGAGACCCACACTAGTACACAGATACCAGAAGCAGTTCTCACAAGAATGGGAATGGAAAATAAGCTTCCCAGCTGCTCTTGGAAGGAGGTAATGTATTCAGAGTACCCCCGCCCTCAAGACACAGCTGGGCACAACACAAGGAAACAAGGCACAGACAAAGACATCCAACTCTCACGCAGAAGCTTGTGCCTTTGGAAAAGAAACACAGTCCACAGCAAGAGCAGTATTTTCTAAAGTCTCTCTTTCACACACCCCCTCCAAATCAGTAGTCCTAATCTTGCCATTAAACTTAATTAAATCCAAATATCAAGTCCCTTTCATAAGAGTCAGGTACTTTCCAACAAGGTAGGCTAACTCAGAGGTTCTGAGGCAGCTTTAAACAATTTTACTATTTGTATTACTTGGGTAAGTCATGTTCTCTTCCAAGGTTGTTTTCATGCAAATTTATTTTAGAATGCTTTTACTTTAAATGGACTTTTATGTTTTAAGTATCTTAAACAGAGGAGTGAAAAGGGGGAAAAGAACAATTCCGTTTCCTGTCTAGAAACGCACAGGAAAATAGTGCCCTGTTTAACTAAATCACACTCATACAAAGCCTTATCTCAAACCGTCTCTCAGTTTCCAGTTACTCACTTCTCCTTCCCAAAGGAGAGTCCCCAAACACTCCCATCTCAAGTCTTTCCTGCTTTCAACCCATATCAATTTTTTTTCACTTCTCACTTCTCTCCAGCTGTTTACTAAATCCTCTCCCACATTTTCATCTACCCTTCTGCACCCATCTTCCCCACTCCTGGCTCAGACCAAATCCTTGTCTGCCCAAATCTATAACCACACAGCACTCCCTAATACCTTCACTGATATCTACCCTTCTGCAAATCACTTTCCAAACTGCCAGCCTACTCCGTAATGCCTGAACTTCTCTTATTCATTACATCCCCCTGCTTCAAATCCACATCAATACCCAGTAGTTCAACAACAGGTGATTCCAGGTCCCTCAAAAATGAGCCCAACCCTTGCTTGGCTCCTCCAGTTTTGCCTACACAGGCACTTGCTGCCAGACTATTACTCCTTTATTCTATGCTGCCTGGTACCTCTTGTTACCCTTCATTGTCACAGCAGTCTTGTCTGCCCACAGAACTAAAATCCTTGATCTGTGTTGCAAGACAGGCTTTAAAAGCCATGGTGGATTAAATAATAATAATAATAATTATTATTATTAGAATTATTCTTAGATGACGGAAGAGCAGAATTTGTCCAAGGAAAAAAAAAAGGCACAAGTAGTAGCAGTATGCTTTAGCCATGTTCTTTTGGGCCTTAAATTTACATCTGAACCTTTCAAAACATCACCGTTTCAGGCATGATTAAAATAATAGTCTCAGCTGAGAAATTACCATATGCCATAAAATCAGTACTGAAGAATCAGATTGCCTTAAAAGAAAAGCTGTCCTCAACTAAACCATCCAAATTTTCATATTAAGCAAGCTTCATATTTCATCTCCAAAGGGATTATTGTAGAAATATGACCTCTAGAATCACAGTAGAGAGCAGATGTCTACAACTGAATGGACACAGGCTCACAAAAGAAATTCATTGTCAGAGCTCCGGTTCTAAACTTTTCATTGACTTGTGAATCCCTTTCCACATGGATCTTTTTCCTAATGACAGAAACCACTAAGACACAACCCAACCCGTGTTTCTATATTTCACTACAGAAGCAAAGCCTGTACATACACTGTGTAGCCGAATACAAAATATATCAAGGTCACTCAAAAAATCTACATTGCATGCCAGGAGCTGAAGTCTTTATTGTTTGCTTGTCAGAAAAAAGGGAATTGGCACCTTCATTCTCCTATACATTTCTCACCTCTTCTGTGGGGAAATATCTTGGGAGAACCCAGATGCAAAAAGCAATGCAGACATTTACCACAACCAGCACATTTCCAGAGTCACCACCGCACTTCATGGGCACTTTCAGACTGCAGCATACTTACACCAACTGACAGACAGGTGGCTAAACAGCTGTCAGACACCACCACACAATCACCAGTGTGCTCCTCTGTCCCCCTGCACAGCCACGCTCAGGAAGCTGCACAGCCCTTCCCATGTAGACCTTTGTGAATTCCCGTCTGCATTCCCTCTTCTGTACTTTCAAATTTAACTAGCAGAAAGTAGCTATGGTTGGAATACATAAGTTTTAAAATCATCTAATAGCTATATAAATGGCACCGAGAGGACAACTTGCATTATCTTGACAGACCTAAGAAACCACAGCAGTTGCAGCTGCGTGGGAAATTAAGTGAATTTAGGGAGAAAGTCTAAGAATTTATTTTTAAAAATTCTTTTCTGAAAAGACTAGAATGAAATAGATGCATTTCAATTTTCCCCCAACAGTTGTTTAGATACTAATTTTTATCCAGGGAGGCAGTTTCCATCCTACATTTAGCTTATAACTAATCAGCATTTCCTGAATGAAGATGTTTCACTAACACATTTTTTTTTTTAACAGTTTTACTGACAAAGTTTAGCTTCAAAAAGCTGAATTCTGATTTCAATAAGAAAACCAGACTGACAGCTCTGAATGTTACTGGACAAGCAAATAAGCTTCTCCTGATGTTCCCCAAACCATTTCAGGCTTTGAAAGATCGAATTATTTAAGTAGGGTCTGGCCTGACACAAGATCAGGCCTCAGCATCACAGGTGTATTCAGTGCTCACATTCTTTGCTGAGTCCATCAACAAGAAGGTGCTTTGTTTTTGTGACTTATCCTTTAAAGTTCATGACCTATCTGCAAAGATCAGAGTGCCTGTGTTAGTTCTGCAACTGCATCAAAACCCTGAACTGAATTTAGAAGGGTCCAAAATTGTATTCAGCTTCCTAGAGTTACAAATGCACCCCATCTTCTGAAAAAGACATATTGCCAATCACCTAACCAGATATTCAAAATCCAGACATAACAATAAAATTGAAAGAAGCAAAAAGAAGCAAATAGCAGCAGTTATTTCACCTATTAAGCATGCCTCAGAAAACTTAACAAAACACCACTTTTAAACCAGTAATTCCAGAATCAAAGTATCAGAGGGAAGATACTCAGACAGTTTGGCCCTAGCAAGGAGGGGAAAAACTAATTTCCAAGGCAAAGTGTCTATCCTGGAGAACCTCCAGTTGGCAGCTTCATTAACTGAGAAGTGTCCAGCTTGAACACCTTTGATGACCACAACTATAGTGTATTATAAAGAAGAAAAATTACTATCTGTGTAAACATTTAGGACATAACTCAAAAAGAAATACGAAACTAAGTGGAATTCCACCAGAAGCCAATGTAAATTTGATCTATACCACCATGTTTAGCAAAAGGATAATCATATCCCATAATAGTAAATACTTCAGTATGTCATTACAATGCTATCAGAATACAGAATTTACATCAGAACCTATTGTGACAACTTCCATTCCCAGCACTGTGATGGCACACTGGAGGAATGAGGAAGCAAGTCTCATGGAAGCACAAATCTGACAAGGCTTGGGTTTTATGTTTAATAAGACCATTTGGTGTTTCATAACATTTTCTAATCCTCTGCCCAGTCTTGCTTTCTTCTATAAAAGCACCTTAGCAATGTTCTTGTAATCTCATAAAAAATAAAAATTCTTGTTGCTGTAAACACTTGAAAACAGCAATATGACAAAAATAAATTTTTATGAGATTTCCAGCACACCTCATACCAGTCCAGTGCTGACACAGAAGCCTGTGACAGACTAATCTCTTGTCACAGGGTCTCTGGCTTTACTGCTTACATACCTGCCGTGTAAGGAGACTGATGTGGCTTGGTGGGGAATACTGACAAGCTGCGTGTTTTTCTGCCAGATGCTGCAGTTCTGCTGCTACCATACTGTGGCTGTAATGTTTGCCCTTGGAAGAAGTATCTTCTGCATCTTTGTGAGTCCTGGCTGAGCCCACACGCTGCCCACTTGGACTGCAGTGGCATGAACCTACCAAACAAACATTTGGATATGCTTAGTGAGCGGTACGCCAGACTCTCTCAGCCCGCTTATCACAGAGATATAAAGCAGGTATTATATTTTATGCAGATTCTAGGGAGAAGACAGCCTTCCGTTCTACATGGGTATTGCCTATGTGAGCTTTTGTCAATGCCAAACTCATATTCTCTTTATCATAATGTATGTAATGGCAAACAATTCTAGAGAATATTGGTTGCTGTTACCTACGTTAAATCTGTAATGTTTTTGCTTAAAAAAAAAAAAATCCCTTTGAATACACTACTCAGTTGGGAAGTCAGATTTCAATGCTAGAAAGGTTGTCTATATATATAAGGCAACTGTAGTATCAATATATATACAGCAACTGTAGTGAACATGTGCTGACCCTGACGTATAACCTAAAGCAAATGTATACCACCATTAACAAAAATATATATTTTATCAGGACCACAGCTCTTAGCCTGTGTGTGGTTCCCAAAACTTTCGTAATAGATTACAGTCTGCATTTATAAATTCCTACATTTTCATCTACCCTTCAGATTCCTTATACTCTGAAGTTGCATTGTTCAACTATGTTCTACTCTAGCATGGTAAATGAGAGGTCTTGTTTTTAAGATAGTCTTGGATATGGCAATGCTGAAAGGTTCTAGAGAACGAGATACAGTAATGATTCACTCAAATCTTTCTTTTTTTGGAGGTCTTAACACACCTTTAAGTATTTAACAAATATGAGGTTCCATTAAAGGAACAGAACAGTACAGAACTGAGAACAGCACACAAACTGAGACAGGTCCTCTGCTAACAAAAACTACTTTAAAAATCACTGAAGATAAACAAGAGATTAGTAATACAATCATATGAAAATATATAATACTTCATTTCCCAGCTCTTTTTGAACAAGTTCAAAGGCTGACTTCAAAGTTTGAGGCTAAGGGAGACCTTCTTGCTGTCTACAACTACCTGAAAGGAGGTTGTAGCATGGAAGGTGTTGGTCTCTTCTCCCAAGTAACAAGCAATAGGACAACAGGAAATGGCCTCAAGTTGCATCAGGAGAGGTTTAGATGGAATATTAGGAAAAATTTCTTCACCAAAAGGGTTGTCAGGCATTGGAGCAGGGTGCCCAGGGAAGTGGTTGAGTCACCATCTCTGGAGGTATTTAAAAGATATGTAGAGACAGTGCTTAGGGACATGGTTTAGTGGTGGACTTGGCAGTGGTTAACGGTTGGACTCAATGCATCTTAATGGTCTTTTCCAACCTAAATGATTCTATGATTCCCTGTTCAATAAAAGGGCATCTTTGTTAAACAAGGGCTGCTTCCTGTACTTATCCTTTCCATGAGAAATATAGCACCATTCAACAAGACTCATAATAACAGAAGTGTAAAATTTGTACCTAGTCCAGACCAGAAATTATACAATTCTATACCGAACTAACAGGTTATTATGCATCCCAGAACACTCACCTACTTTTGCAGAGGATGGTCTGGACAATCTTTGGCTGTAGACCTGAGCAGCTCTCTGAAAAGACGAGAATGGGCCAATGGTGTAGCTACCAGAATGACAACGATGTAACCCCGTAAAGCCAGAAGCCCCACTGGACACTGGGTTTGTGAAGGCCAAAGAGCTGTCAGGAGCTGTACTCTGCAAGGAGGGTGGCAGAGATTGGGACTGAATCAGCCTGGGACCAACTGGAGGAGCTGGCAAGGAATGGTGACCAGGCAACTGCGAATTTTCAGAAGCCGCAGGCTGAGCTGTTATCCAGGAACCGGTACTTCTCTGCAACGTGGCACCAGAAATAGAGGAAGAAGCACCAGGAGGGTCACAACGATGTAATTTCACTTCAGCATTTAAGGAGAAGGTGGGTCCTCCTGAAACTACACAAAGATAACGAGCACACTGAGAAAAAGGTGCTTTCAGGTCCCTCAGAAAATATCAGTACACCAAAGATGTCTCTACTCAGACACACTGAAGTCAAAATGACCTCATCTACCAGCAAAGACAAGAAGAGCCTCTACATGATGAATATCCTCTTTCAAGAGCTTCCCCCACAGAAGAGCAGCTAATTCTTTCATACTGCTCACTCAATAGTATCTTATCTTGGGTTTAAAAGAAAAACCTGTAGAACCTTTCCCAAAATTGGGCATTTGAATCCCTCAATTTGAATTCAAAGGTTACAACCTGTGTATAAACAGTATTAAAAACAGCGTATGCATTCAGTATTTTTTCTTTGTGATGATTTAAGCCAGTTCACTTACAGGTTGGTTTAACTTCTTTGGGTTTATAGCCTTTTAATGCTCCTTCTGCAGGCAGATCCACATCTGAACTTTTGGGCTGATCACCTTTTTTTTTCACCATCTCAAGTTGCTCTATAACCAAATCAAGGAGTTAGAAATTAGATCAATGTAAACTGTGACATCATTAGAACAGGACTGCAACATTTAAACTTTGTTACAATGCACTTTCTTGCTAATATTTACTGTAGACCATGCGACTCTATTGATCACAATTGTGCTGTCATGTACAGTAGCATGGACTACTAGATATGTATGGCTGGCATGGCACTTTCTTCCATGGAACACTTAATTAGGCTCAAGTATATGGAGTCTGCCCTCCAATGGGTATGCTCACTGTAGGCAGCACAATTTAATGGGCCTGGATTTCTCTCATCCCTTACTTTGATTTTGGGATTCTCTGTTCATTTCAAATCTCAGTGCCTTCAGTTTGCACACACTCATCTTTAGTCATGAGACACCTTATCTAGTTCCTTATGAATGCTACTCCAGATTGATACTATTTCACTTCAGGCAAGGGTAGCAGGAGTGCAGTTACACTAGTCTATATAAATATATTTAGTTAAATTTTATATATATATATATATATATATATATATATATATATATATATATATGAAACCTCAAGAAAACTGAATAACATTCTGGATTCTGGAGGGGGTTGTTCTCTTTCCATAGACTGAGGTTAAACTGGATTTGCCCCAGTATCATCATCTCAGAACTGCAACACTTACCCCCTTGAGGCTGTTTCTCTAACTGCTTACTGGTGTTGCTGGGTTTTGTGCTTGTGGAGTTTGTTCCTAGGAAGACACTTGCTGACTTATTTTTGCGTGTGTAACATGTCAGCACTTTCACCAGGTCATTTTCACTACAATAACAAAGAAGAATGGACATAAGTGAGGATTCTAAGCTTTTCTCAGTTCATGTAACAATCAAAGACAAGAAATGATAGAGAGACTGAAGGAAAAAAAGGTGGGGCCAGGCAAGCTAATGTTTTGCTCAGTTCTGTAGGGTAAGAACAGAAGGAAATAAACATGCCTTGGTTAAACCTGAGATTCCCACTGAAATGCCCTTTTTTTATGCAGTAGAAAGTTCAAGGCATTTAGGAGTCTTCCCAGGATAAATAAAGAGCAAGTGAAAAGTCCAAACATATTTCTGAGATCAGCTCAACAGAAGAGATTCAGTTCACAGCTACATTTGTGAATCTTCTCCGGGTATTCTCTAAAACAGGCAGCTATCTTGTTCATCAGAGAACTCAGCTCAGTCTGTGTTTGAGAGTCATCATCAATAGTTTCAATTCAGCAGTGGGAAGAGAAGAGGAAAGAGAAGGGAAGAGCTTGTTAATTAGCCAAAACTGCAGGACAAACAAACAGAACAGTCAATATTTTGTGAATCTCAAAATTTGAATACGTTTCACATTTTCTTTACAATAAGAGAGTTTAATTGCCCCAATGAGGATGTTGTCTACCTTGACTTCAGCAAGGCTTTTGACACCATCTCTCACAACATCCTCATAGGCAAGCTCAGGATGTGCAGGCTGGATAAACGCACAGTGAGATGGATCATGAACTGGCTGGATGGCAGAGCTCAGAAGGTTGTGATCAATAGTGAAGAGTCTGGTTGGAGGCCTGTAGTTAGTGAGGTTCCCCAGGGGTCAGTGTTAGGTGCAGTCTTGTTCAACCTGTTCATCAATGATGGAGCGCACCCACAGATAGTTTGCTGATGGTACCAAACTGGAAGGAAGGGTTGACACAGCAGAAAGCTGTGCTGCTGTTCAGTGAGACCTGGACAGGCTGGAGGACTGGGCAGAGAAGAACCTAATAAAGTTCAACAAGGGTAAGTGTAGGGTCCTGCATCTGGGGAGGAATAACCCAGGCACCAGGACAGGTTAGGAGTGGACCTTCTGGAAAACAGCATGGCAGAGAAGGACTTGGGAGTTCTCGCTGACAATAGGTTGAACATGAGTCCACAATGTGCCCTTGTGATCAAGAAAGGCAACGATATCCTGGGGTGCATTGGGAAAAGTGTGACCAGCAGGCCCAGGGAGGTTCTCCTCCCCCTCTACTCTGCCCTGGTGAGGCCACATCTGGAGTCCTGCATCCAGTTCTGGGCTCCCCAGTTGAAAAAGGACAAGGAATTGCTGGAAGGAGTGCAGCAGAGGACTATGATGGTGATTAGGGGCCTAGAACACCTTTCTTATATGGAGAGACAGAGAGCTGGGTCTGTTCAGCCTGGAGAAGAGAAGGCTGAGAGGGGATCTCATCAATGTTTATAAATATCTTAAGGGTGGGTGTCAAGAGGATGGGACCAGACTGCTTTCAGTGGTGCCAACGATAGGATGACGGGCAACAGGAACAGACTGAAGCATAGGAAGTTTCATCTGAGTATGAGGAGAAACTTCTTTACTTGAGGGTGCCAGAGCACTGGAACAAGCTGCCCAGAGAGGTTGTGGAGTCTCCTCCTCTGGAGACATTCAAGACCTGCCTGGACACATGCCTGTACAATCTAGGTGCACCTGCTTTAGCAGGTGGGTTGGACTAGATTATCTCCAGGGGTCCCTTCCAACCCCAACCATTCTGTGATTCTATGTCCTAATCATCTCATGGTCCCAAAACAGTATCAGTTACTTGGCCATTCATATTAGAGCTTGTGCAAGCTGTAATTCTAATTGTTTTGGTATCTGATAATCCCATATGCTTTCCTTTTGCATTTCAGTGTTGCCTCAGGATCAGTGAGTGGATATATGTCAGAGCAAACACCAAAAGTAAGAAGTATACTGTCAGTAACACTACAAGAAAACCTACTACACGAATATAAATTTGCATAGTCAAAGCAGTTATAGCCCTTCAAAATGTCCTTTACATATCAAACTTGTATTTGTCTTAGTTAGCCTGAGCTTTGGTAAAACCAATGTCTAAAGCTGATCCCATTGGAGCTTGCACCTTCAGGGCATGCTGCAAAGTTCACCTTTTCTCCCAAACCAATGAGAACAGAGGTGTAGAGAATGAAAAATTTTGGGTGAAAAGGTGCTTTAAGTAAATTTACCAGCATAAGTATATACTTTTACATTTCACTGAGGATGTTTAGGAGCAATGGCTGTAGGATGTGTTTAACTAAACACAAAGCCATCCATGCGACATCAGAGTCAATGAGACAATCCCAATTATTAAGTGGCAAAATTTGTTACTCATTTTCTCCAGTGCTGCATTCACTGTACTGCAGAACACACACTCAAAGTGGAAATCTATCTCCTTTGCTTGGCTCCAAATGACTAGCTCACTGATTTAAGCTTTAAGCACAGCACAAAGTAGTGTCAGATATCAGGGGTTTCAAACATAAGTGGTACTTCATAAGAAGCATAAAGATCACTAGAAATTGTCTGATCATTGGCAAACTGGCTTTTGCTGTTCTTTATCACTCCGGCAGGTGATCCAGCAAAAAAATCACCAGCCCCAGCCTAGACTATGCATCAGGCCAGGATGGCATGGTAGCCAATAACATGGAAATAGGAAAGTATGCAGTTCTGCCCCAAACAGACAGCTCTCAGCATTTCCAGCAAAAAGCAAAATGACCTGCCCAAGGAGGCAACAGTCATTTTACAGCCAGAGATGTCAGAGAACCACAAGCATGCTGTGGGCCCACGTAATTTGCATTTCTAGTGACAGCAGTAGATGCTAAGGTATCTGGCAGTCAGACATCTTATCATTCTTCTATAGAACTATCTGAAAAACAGTGAGATTTTTCTTGGAGCCTGTAAATCTGTTCCAGTATTGACTTAATCAATTATATTAGCAAATTGTAAAGGTCATTGTTTTCATGACAATGTAACATCAGAAGAGATTGTAAAGCCTCCTGAACTTAGTTAAGAAGCCTCAGCTATCACCTGCTTCTTGTCAGTCAATAAGAGTGTTATCAAAACAGAGAAAAAGAAAGAACAGTTTTGTAAATGATCATGAAAAATAAGCAGTGACTGTCAACCTTCCCAGAGAAGACAGAAGGGCATTACTAGTGAAGGTGACCTCTACCTGCTGAGTTACTGAAAGGGGTCCTTGCCCATATAGGCATGTCATATATGAGTCAAATATAGGCATCAAAAGGTATTTGGTTTTGTGCTCAAGAATCTAAGACTTTGAGGACAGAATTCCAGTATTCCAGTTCACTGAATAATTTCAGACCTCTCCATAGCCAGACAGCTATAATACCATTGTTTTCCACACAGTGCTACAGGCCATAAACACTACTTACCTATTTTCAAAATACATTTCCTACCAGACCGTTGTAAGTTTAAGGCAGAAAAATTTCAGAGCATGCACAGTTAGAAAATGCTGTCTTTTCATTCTGAAAGTAACTGCTTGCACTGAACTGCCTTAGAAAGCCAAATAAGCAGCTAGGATGAAGACAGGGCGTTAAACTCCCTCCTCATCTCAGGAAGTCCAAACCTGGGGAGTTCCTGAAGAGAGGCAGCAAGCATGAGAGGCAGCAAGCAAGACATTGGTTACTGGAGAGCAGAAACTTGAGAACCAGAGGCAAAACACCTGTTCAACCACAGCAGCTCAAGGCCATCTGAGCAGCAGCTCTAGTTTCATTCTCCTTCCAAAGTACTGCCACCTTGACTCTAGCATCCCAGGAAAGAAGACAATTCGTTCACCAGCACCAGTTTGAAATTTACACAAACCAGGGCAACCACTGCTGTACTTTGGAAACCTACACAATGGTCAGAACACCTACTGTATGTCCTTCTCTATGTGCCAGATGCATATGCTTCCAAGTGTTTGGCTGCTGGAAGGAAGAAATGAGAAAAGACAAGTTCTCTGTCACCCAGCAAGAGCAGCAGCTATGGTCAACAAAGGTATCAAGAGGCCTTTGGATCAATTAGATTATCTTTAGGACAATTCCATCACCTTTAGAGCTGGGAGATCCTTTAACAAAGGAAATAAGATCCATTCCTACCTTGCTCCAGTAATAAATTTCTGGAAACCTTCAGGATTCACTCCTTCCTCCTCCTCTTCCTGTTTCTTCTTTGATTGCTTCTGAACCATCTGCTCTGTTTCCTGTTAATAAGCAATATCAGGAAGTGTCTCTATGTAGTTACTTTCTGTTCCATGGCATAGCTACAACTCAGGGAACACAAAAAACAATTTCATGGGAGCTAAGAAAAAAGAATATCAACTCCAAAGAGTCAAATTGTAGATATTTCACTAAGTGCAATAGAGTGGATAAATATAGAGACCTCCAGAGACAGCATGCTAAGGATACACTGAACTCCTCATTCCTCCACCTGGCATAAAATTACTGTCACTGATTTGCTGAGAGGAGATTTAGTCTTTACAAATATGTGCTGCTCCTCCAAATATACTCTTTGCTGGGACAGAAAGAAGTAGGGAGGGGAGGAAAAAAAGTCTTTACAGATACTACTAGGTCCCATTTCTACTTTTGCTGTTTTTGTCAGAAATAGAGAATTCCTCAAAATAGCTTTTATTTAAGCATCTGTCCCAAAAGTAGCTATTCAGGAAGAAAGGTGGACAAAAATACAAAATTATCTTAAAGAAACTCAATCAACGAGGTCTGCCGAAGGCACCCACATTTCCTACTGTAAACTAGGAGCTCTACTCTTCAATTAATTTCTCTTGTCATGCAGTAAACTGCCAAGAGCTTATCTACATACCAAAATCATACTGCTTTAGCAAAAGCAAAGGAAGTAAAGCAATACAGTCTGTGGCAAATATGCATTTATATACTAAAATATACTGAACAAAAGACTGTAAGTCTTTGTGTGTGAGAATAGGAGCAAGCTCTCAGACATAAATTACTTATTTTGTATCAGTAGAACTTGGGGCTGTATTGATACAAACATTTTTGCTAATTAAAAAAACTCTGTAGGTGTGTCTGAAATACCAATACCAGCATACAAGCTTTACCTGACCAGACTTGACCTCCACTTCATTGCTTCCTACTGGTACTCCAAGCATTCCCATGATGAAAGGTTTAGATACGTCTTTTGAAAGACATTTCAACAGGAGGGAACAGCCACTCTGGAACACGTTTCTACCCTTCACTACTTAAGTAGAAGTCTGGACAACATGCCATATGTTTCACCTAACTTGCTGAAGGCAGTATTTTTTTCTTGTGTGTCATTACAGAAGATGATACATAACAGCTAGCATGAAGCCTCTACTAAATCTGAAGTTAAAAGTCAGTGAAAGAAGTCTGTATGTTGGAATCAGACACCAAAAAAACCTTATAGCCTAAGAGTCTCTCGATGGCTTAAACATGTACATCTTAAAATCTCAAGTGATCTGTTCTCACTTGTTTTAACTGAGAAAATATGTTTATGCACTGATTTATTACCAGTTACACAGCTTTATTTTGTGAATTTACTTGAGAGTTAGCAGAAAATCCTGATGGTTTGAATATAATTTGAGTGGAAATTATATCCAAAGCAGCTGCATTCTTCACTAACCACAGAGCCACCCGAGTGTTTTGTGGTTACTCCTAACACAGTAATTCAGTGAGCATTAGGCGTAGAAGGCACTCCCTGGAACAGATTTGGTTCAATACCAGCCCTCACTTTGACAGATCAAGTTACCAGATGTCAGTGCTGACAAGGTAGCAAAGGAGAACATCCTCTGCTAATGAGTAGGAGCTTGGAGGCCTCTGTGCACAGCCATCTCTGAAAGCAAAATTTAAACTGCTCCAGTTCTAACACTAAAGAAATGCCAGGGGGCAAAGGAAAGTGGAAACTGTTCTTACAAAATAAGCATTAGCATGAAACCACTATGCTAAGAGCAGTATCTTCTGCATCTAAAGAGGTGGAAATTATTTAAATTAGGACCTGCTTTTCCTTATCACTGAGGATGCAGAGTCCTATACTACAGAGAGGTAGCAGTGTCTCCCTGTACCATACAAATAGTAAAATATATATTTCATATGGTTCTATATAAAAAATAATCTCTAGAGAAGTGTCATAAAAATAGGGAGAAATGGGAAGAGGCATTACAAGGCACTAGACTCAAAGACAAGCCAAAGAGGAAGCAAACTGCCACTTAAATCCCACTTCATTTCAACACGTCTTTTAAAGTTAATGCACATGATTACTGGACTTTATGTATATGTAGTAATACTGTTGTCTGACAATTTGAGCAGACAAGCTACAATTACTGGACATGCAATTGTAAACAGACCATGCAAACTACAGAACAGACCCTTTAAAAAAACAGCCAGCAGGAGATACTTTAGAAGAAGCAAACAGAAATGAAAAGAGTTACCAGAAGAAGAACTGAGAAATGATTAGTCACCTTGTTATACCAGATTATGAACTCGCCCAGCTGCTGAGCCAGGATACGACGACGATCATTTAGTCCTAAATGACGGCTGGGGAGCAGCATCCTCAAAGACTGCTGAAAATTGCTAGCAGCTCGCTTCAGAAAGCGTACCACAAGCTCCTGCAAGCAAGAGAGATGGAGTTAACAATGGACCAACCCAACTGCGAGACGTGGGGAGAAGAGAACAGAGGTACTACAGCAGCTAATGGCTGGCAAGAACTAAACAGACTGTCCTGAGAAAACTAACAGATAACTGGCAAACAAAAGCATTCTGCTATGTGCATTTTAAATGTAGCCATACAAATCCAAGTTGGGGGGAGAAGAATGATGGTGAGCCTTTCCTGAGGTGGGTCAGAACTGGGAACACTTGAAGAGTGTTTGTCTGAAAAGCATGGCAGGTGAAGAAAAAAAAAAGGCAGCAAAAAGCAGCAACAACACAGAATAACCTGTCAAGTCCAATACTTTAGGAGAACATTTCCAAAAAACAACCTGTAATGTGTTAAAGAAGGCCTGTGATGAAGCATACTGGTGTAAAGCCTTCTCAACGCTATCACAGGGAAGGTGATCTTGGCCAGATATCTCCACTATGGTGACATAGTCCCATTTCATCACTTTTCATATATGGATAGTGTTGCCACAGCCTCTCCACAGCAACAGATGACTACATCTACAGCCATGTAATTCCAATCCCCCACCATGTCTGTTTGACTTCTGGTGGGGGAAACGTATGGCAAGGCAAATCCTAAGGCGAGCTGAATCCTGTGGGTGTTTTGAACCCTCTTCTGTCTCCCCTCTGATTTGCTTTTGGTTAGGAGCTCTGCTAATGCACAAATGAGCAGCCTCACAGCCAAACTATTGGATTTCACAGCTCGCCTCTCACTGCCATTACTCCAGGCTGGTTTGATCTGTTATTTTAAACATTGTTTTTCACAGTACAGCAGACAAAGTGACTCTCAAAAAGCCAGTTTTAATTTCTACTTGGAAAGAGCAAGGGTAACATTTTCCACTGAGTCGACTGATTATTCTTGACACACAATTTTATCTCTGAACTACACTGGCTGTTTCCCTGCAACATGCATTCAGCAAGAATACATTTGGATTTGCAGAAAGCTCAAGAGCCTACTGTACGAAGCTCTTTTAGGAAGGCTTGTGAGGGGATCTAGGCTTGCTGCACCCTTTAAAAATGTATATACATCAAACATAGGGACTTAAAATACTGCCTCGAAAAATTCATCACAAAAATTCAACACCTATGCTAGAAATTAATTTTCTCTCCTCAGTGGCTTTCACTTTTTTTCCCCCTATCTAGAATGCAAGGAAGATTCCTAAACCAGATGCCTGCAAGGAGTAAAACTGTACACAGGAGACAAAGCTTAACTGCGTACCTGCTCTATTTGAGTAGATAAATGCTTTGTTTAATGCAGCAGAAACTGGTTACGGCCAAGTAATCTTAAAGAATCTTAGGCATAAGAACTCAAAAGCAGGTAAGCTCAGAGATCAGTTAAGGAGAACCAGTGAAAGATCTGAGCAGCTTGAATGTCAACCACATTCTGGTCACGAAGATCTGTCTACTCTTATAGCAACTCAGATGTCAGCCAGCAGTCCATCCTTGTCTGTATATTAAAAATATAGCACTGGCATCTGGACAAAGATCACGGAATCATTTTTGTTGGAAGAGACCCTTAAGATCATCAAGTCCAACCAAAGACAGACAACTATCATCTCAGTTGGACTACAGTTCTTCCAAGGATGAGAACTGACCTCAAAATTACCAAGGTGGATGTCAGCATGGCTTCTCAGTCTGGCCAGCATAAAGCTTCTTACCATTTGCTCATCCTCTTTGGCAGCCCAGGCAGGATTCTGGATCTGGTCACCAGCCTCCTTCATCAGTCGTGACTGAACATGCTGTAGATAGGCAGAGAAAGCCCTGCGAGCTTGCACTTTGCTGTGGACCAAAAGAATCAGTCAGCTTTCTTCAGAATAGCAATGGGAAGAGTTACAGCAGCCAGGCACAGCTTACGGACAAAAGTACAGCCGGCAAGGACCTCCTAGATGCACAAATGTTGAAGCCCAAAGGAAGGAGGACCCCTTCACTCCACTAGTATTTTCAAGGAGACCTTCAATTTGCCAAGATGGGGTACATCTTGCAGAAGATACAAAAGGCAGCAGATGCTCTGTAAGATCATCTCTAAAAATGGAATGCTCTTCTTGCCTTTGCACAGACTTAGCTCCTCTCCTCCAAAAGACAATAACATGAACATCAGCAAAACTCTGTATTTTTAAACCAAATTCTAGGCTCTCTTGGGCCTCCATCTTCACAAGCATTTTGAACACCACAACAACAGACCATAAAATAAATAAAGGGCTTGGTACTAGCGCCAGAGTTATAACAAAGGCCCTGCAATTCCCATTGGAAATGAAATAATTTTATCTATGAAAGTGAGCTCTTCCTCTGCTGGCCTGAGGACATGCCAAATTTCACTAAGCAAGGCAGCACTTAAGAATGAAAGAACATCAGCAAAATCTGCTGTGCAACTGGCTGAATATGTTGGGAAGCTGTGAGCATGAACTGAGGAAAGGACTGGGAGGGACACATTGCCTCTTATTCCCTCACAATAGTAGTCACTTTAGCATGTGCATCTGCTGCGAGTGAAATTGCTGAAAGCTTTGCCTAATTCTGTTCATTGCAATCTCGGCCTAAACCTTATCCTCCAACATTCTGCTCTCCCAGTCTCCACTATTCCTCTTATTTTTTCCCCATAGTTGCTACAAGCTGTCCCTTGAATTACCAAGCATGATTTCGCCTTTTCATAAGGATGTAGAAGCAGATGGGCTTTAGTGTCAGTGACAGATTCCCCTTCCATCACAGGCATTGTCCTAATCTCTTCTATAAAACTATCAAGTTTCACCTTAAAACAAACTAGAGTTTTCAACCCATTACTCTCCAATGTTATTCCAGAACTTACTGCTCTAATAACTAGAAGAATTCTTTTTACTACCCAGCCTAGCTTGACTCATGAGCAGTTTATATTTGCTTTTTCTTTTCCCAACATCATCCTGTATGTTAAGTAATTTCATTCTTGATGGGTCTCCTACTTTCAATTTATTTATTAACAGCAATTACATCCTTTCATAGTTTTAATTCTACTAGGGTGAACTATCTACATCTTCCAGCGTCTTCTAACAAAGCAACCATACTGGTGACAGGATGAGACTAGCAGCTCATCTCCACCTGCTGCAGTCACAATTTAGCTTCCATGAACAGGAGTGACAGCAACTGTATACAATAATGCAATGATATCCCAGAAGTATCTCATGTGATAAACGCTAGACCACATTTGGCATTTTCATGCATGCATGAGCTAGAGCTTCACAAACCTCCTGTGATCAACAAGCATGCAAGATATTTTTCCTTATAATTAATTTCCAGTTGATGAACACCTGGCTAATAGAATTTCTGCTGTAAAGGATTAGTTCTTAAAAGAATGTACTTTGTGCTACTGAATTTCACCCTAGTTATATTATTCCTATCCTCAAGGTCATCCAGCTCTTCCCATGTTTACTATACTACTATTTTCTAATTTCAATAACTCTCAGGTCTTTTCCATCAGCAAATTTCATTAGTACATTTCTACATTTTGTGTCATTCTTGAATTGATTATTAAAACCAGCCTCCATGTACGAGTCCCTGAAAACTTATTAAAAAGTCAGTCCAGAAATTTAGTCTTCCAATTTTATATGTCTGTAGATTTCATGAACACTCTTATAGTGTACATAGTAGCACTCTCAGATCAATGCATCAATTTAGATACGAATTGAAGTTTATATTTAAATAAAATACACTAAAAGTATCCATGCATCTGCTTAATCATTAGCTTTTGATGCTTCTGGAAGACCATGACAGGCAAAGAGGGGCTAAGCAAATGCTGAGTTCACAGGAGTGTTGAACTAACATCCTCTGTGGATAGCTGTACCAATACTGCAGTGACTGAAACATGACAAAAACACCTGATTACAATTCCTGTCTTCCAGTGAACTCCAGAATGCACAGCAGGCCTTGGAACACCTCTGAGCTGTGGATGCTGCTAGTCACCACATCTACCTTCTCTTCCCATATCTGTGGAACATCAGGATAACACTCTGAATCCTGACTAAGAAATACTACTCAGGCCACCCAGCACAATCCTGGAGCATGAGGCCACCATCCATCAGAAAAGGCTTTCCCCTGAGGGCTCTCTAGGGCTGCAGGGTTTTTTTTAGCTGTAACTGAAACATCTCATGAACAGGAGTTCAAGGTTTGTGCTGGTAGGAACTAAGGATCCTCCATTATCAATATATCAGCACAGCAATACAATTATTTACCTGCACTTGGTACTTTTGTGATTTAAAAACGGGAAACTGAAGAAGGTCCTTGTATAACACTGCCTCTGCTCCGGTGTGTGGAATATTGAAACCTGAGGCCTTAAATGCAGGAACAAGTAGCTCCCTTTTTTACTTCCCTGGAAATGGTAGAGTTGGGGCAACATGTTTCATTCAACTGCCATCTCTTCACCAGCAACACCCAATGTGTGGAAGGCAGAGGATTGCCTCACCAGGCCAACAAAAGGAGACAGAGTAAAGTCCTGCCACTTACAAGAAGTGACTGTAACAAGTCTGCTTTCTTTTGGATGAAAATTTCATTACTTCAGCTCTTCTGCCTGTTGACCCCCACTAGCAAAGCTTTCATCAGACAGATCAGATGGGGCCAAGCCCAGCACAATCCTGGAGCGTGAGGTCACCACAAGCCTTACACACTTCTGTGGGGAATCCCAATGCTACTGGGTGCTGAGTAAGGTTCTGCCAGGAACACCACACAGAGCTTATGTTCTTGGAAGGAGTTAGTTCTATATATAAGTAGATGACAGCATTGCTATGTTCATCCTCAAAACAGGTTTCAGTATTTTCCTGTCATAACAGCAAATGTCCTTCCCACAAGAAGACTTTAGAACAATCCTCAAATCCATTCGAGAATTCATAAACCCTCTCAGAAACTAAACCAAGAAAGCAACAAGTAACAATTATTTTCTCTACCTTTGGACATTTTTCACAGCATAATGCTCCTTATCTAGAAGATGTAAGAACCTCCTACACAAATATACGTGGCCACGCTTCCTTTTTGCCCTTCCTGTCTGTCCATCTGCAAATAGACAGTTTTACTATGCACATTTAAGGGGAGGATCAAGCTTCTAAACACCTAGTAGGACCATGGTTGGTGTTATTTTATACAATCTCCTCCAGTACCTCTCCTTTTTTTTCAAGCAACAGAGCCTGCATCAGAACATACTCTGCTCCACACTGTCATACTCAACAGCAGTCGATGAGATGTTTCAATAACTTGTCATTCTCAAATGACTTCTTGTCTTGCTCAGGAGGTGATGATCTCGAGCAGAGATCAGTAGTAGAGGTAAAAATTCTAACACCAAAAATAAAAGTACAAAAATGAGAAAACTAATTTTATGAAGAAGCAGCACTGGGGTATTCCTGCTAACTTTTCTTGGATAGTTTAACATATATTTATACCCACCTATCTGAAAATGTGAAGAATGAAAAGATGAATTTTAGAATTCAATAGCAGGCATCCTGCATTAAGATAGAAAGGCATGTCAGAAGCCTGAGTAGACCAAAGAATGGCTTATATCACCAGATTAAAGAAGAGCAACTGAAACCATGGCTTATGCTTTGTACTGATACAACAGGTTGGGCATTCAGGTAAACTGTCAGTCTGTGCAATAATCTCCCTTCTGTGCCAACCAGTTGTTAAGGCAGCCACAATCAGACAAAAATCTAGGCCCCTTTCTCTAGGGTCCTCTTATTTCCTCATACTCATTCACAATGTGGCACTAAGTGTACATCCTCCGCATTTTAATCAATATTAGATGCTGTCAAAACTCAAGGCAATATGTAGAAATCTCTCACCTCAGGTTTCCATGCTCTTGAAGAATGTGCAGCAAGTTAAATGGAGATTCTGAGTCTGCTTTTTGAAGAAAAGATTCTCCTCCATCTCCAGTTTTCTTGTCAAGTTTTTTTGGCAACTTCTCCTTACAGGTAGTATTCACCAAGTCAGAGAGCTCTGGCTTGCTTTTCACCTGGGCATCCGAAGGAGTGCCAACGTTTCTATCTAGCTCTTCATCTTTATCTTCATCCACCCCCTCTTCCTCCTCGTCTTCTGTGCCTGACTTGACGGACAGCTTTGTTGGTTCTGATGTCCCTGCAGGAGAAGAGAAATCACCTATGCTGGTTACAAAAAAAGAAGTGGGGAAGACTGTCCTGCTATTGATACCTGTTGGTTAATTTCTAAACTCTTTTCTGCTAGAAGGATAGAACACCACCATTTTAGAATAGCATCTTAAGTACTGCTGCTCTTTATTATTCTTTCTGCTTGTGTATCAAAGAGTTGAGAAGCCCATTTTCCTCCAATATCAGAGAAGACAGACTAAGATCCTTATTTTGAGTTCACAAATGGGAAAAAAGGCATTCTCCTATATTTTATCCTAATTCTTATATATATATTGACATATATACACTCATACTTTACATATATACTCATTTTTTGTATTTTTGTGTGTCATAAAAATACAAAGATATGAAATGTAAATTACCGTATTTGCCAATACAGATCATATATCTTAACATAGCACCAAAAATCATTTTATAATGTACAGTATCTCCCATCACAGGCAGCATCATACAGCTACTAGAAAAAGTTTAGATAATGACTTCAGGAACAGCCACTTGTGAGGATCATTCACCTCTGTACCCTTTTAAGTTTTTCCCACATCAGCTTGGATAAGAAGGATTTCTCTCTTTCCACACTGCTGTGTACGAGAACCATTCTGGAAGGTCACGTTTCCATCTTTCTCTGTAAAGCTGGAGGACTATAAAGGCACAAATACTGCTGAATTCTTGTACCCAAAATGCAACCACTAGCTCATCTTCAAGAGAATATTGATCATCTTTAGTCATACACGTGGGGATGTGGAATGATAAGAATGAAATTCTAGACACTAAGAAGGCAGGAAGCTCAGAAGGGAAATGAAGTAAAAACTATTAACACTTGAAATTAAAACTATTAACTTTAACCTGTGAATCCCTTTAGGGACTACAAAGGCCAGAACAACCCCTTTCACACACATTTCAAATTAAAAAGTCCTTGCTCACTTTTTTGTGACTAGCTGCTCATCTAAGACCCTAGCCATGCATACCTGATGGTCTTGTCCGTGCTGCTCTGGCCTTGCCATGACATCGACGGCGCTTCCGTAACTCCAGCGAAACAAGTTTTCTCTCATAAAAGAGAACATGAGAATCTACAGCTTCTGGTCTCATCTCCAGCCTTTCATTAAAGCCTGCTCTGGGAAACATAATACAGAGATATCCTCAGTCTCTCTTTATGCTTCTCTCCTGATCATACAAGAGACTTAGTAGATTCAATTCCTTCAATAAACACTCTTTCTGACACAGGGAAGAAATATTTACGATCAGTCTAACTTTAGTCTATGAAAAGCCCCACAAAAGTTTGAAAGGAGTCTTGCAAGTACTTTACAGAACATCATATCTCAAAGCCCCAAGATGCACTTATCATGCTCATGACTGAGCAGCATCTGTCCATCATGCAGCAGCTCAAGGCACAATTAATAGGGAAAACTGAACTGCAAGAGTTCAAAACAATAGAGTTGAGTGGGAAGAGAGCACATGGACCTGATCCAGTCTTCTGAATATTTTATGTAGACAGCTTGTTCTTTATTGTTCAGTCAGAGATAAGAATTTCAACATAAGTGAAACATGACAACCCTTTTACAAGTTCTGCCTGAACCAAGGGAAAAGGAACCCTGTCAGATTCCTTAGGGAGACAAACAGAACAACTTTCTGCCAGTGCACATAGATCAGGCAAAGTACTCTTTATGATATAAGTGGGAACATGCACAGAAAACTCCCGTTGCTCCATTTATCTTTTAGATCTAGCAAAATGAATATATGGGCATACGAAGTCCAAAACCCTCATGCATTACAGGATCTTTTGAGATAGCTCAGTGAGATGAGGTTTATCAATATGGTAGGAAAGCCCAATAGAAGCAATTTTAAAGTCCAATCCAACAAAACTTAAGCCCTCCGCAGGCCATGATATTCTTTGCTTACTGTATTTTTCTAAAATTAGTTCAATGGATTTTGGCTAGAAAAGGTGTTGGCCCAGGACTTGGAAGATGAAGCTGTGGAAATCTAAGTTTAGAATAAATCCTACCAAAAAAAGCCATTTACCGGGATTTCTCAGTGATGAAGTCTCTTTTCATCTTGCCCCTAAAAAGGGAAAAATGGCAAATATTACCTTCCATTCTGAATCACTGATTGCATTAAAAAGCCTCTGAAGTCTTTCACATGTACAATGAAAAGGTCAATTTTACAAAATTCCTTGAGAGTTTTATCTTAAAGGAGAAAAAAAAAAAAAAGGCTTCAAAAGAAGAAATCTGAGCAGCTGTTTTACAACTGATGCTCCCATCTGTCTGGCTTAAATTGGAGCGGCATTTGGAGCTACCCTCTAGACACACCCATCAAAGTACACAGCAGAAAAAAAAATATCGTACAGTGCTGATGTAGGAAGAGCTTCTGTCACCTCAGTCATCAACCTTATCCTTACTCTGTAGTTACTTTATGGTGAATCTTACATTTGGATAAGAAAAACAGTTGAGAAGGGAGGGTGTTAAACACATAGTGAAAGACACTGCGCACAGCTCTCAATACAAGTTCAGCTAGTAGTACAAACTGATTTGCACACAAGCACAAACCAGAAAAAGAGGCATCAAATCATGATTGCACAGGCCAAGAGACAGGGATACTAAACCTCTGGAGTAAATATCAGTGTTTACTTTGCATGAGGACAAGCTCTAATGTGATTTAAAATCTGAAATAAAAGGTAAGCAAGGACCATCTATAATCCCTTCATAGAGAACCCTGGTGCTTGAAGGTTTTTCACGTCTATACTCATCTTTTTACTCTAATGATTCCCACGCCTTTTGTGTATTGTCCTTTTTGCCCTTGGATTCAGAAAGGCAACGTAAAAATCTGAGAAACCTCCACAATCACTGACACACTAGAGAAGAGACACAACTGTTGCCACCCCTGTAAATCAAAGACTGGTGTTTGTAACATTGGATAAGGGAGGAATCAATCCTTCTCATGCTCTTCACGCCCTTTGCCTCCCTCCCAAACAGAAAAGCTTTCTACCTGTCCTGAAACAGGCGTGTAGCCAGCATGTAGTTCATTGATGTCCTGTGCTCTAAAAAGGATCTAGAAAAACAAAATACAGGATATATCAACACAATGAAACACAGCATAGCGCAGAAATAAGTGTTCTATAAAAAACATCCCAGAAGTGGATTGAGACAATATGCTGTACCATAACAGAAAAGAGGAAAGGAGGAGAGCTATCACTTCTCAGCTGAAGTTCCTGGTGAGGCAAGAGACACAAAGAAACATTACAGACTGGAAAAAAAAGAAAAAGAAAAGCATAATATAGTATCACTCACAGGATGAGTTCTATATTGTGTTTATGGCCTAATGACAGCATATACAGTACACGTAGCTCTAGGATGTAAAAGCAGATAGCAGCAATGGACTCTCTGAAGCAAAGACATTTTTATACTGACAGAAAAGCACCAGAGACAATGCTTGATAGCCTTCCATGAGGTACAGCTAGGCAAAGAAGCAGTTAAAACCAGGGATGAGAAAAGAACATCCTCAGCACTAAAGTAAACTCTACCAAACCCCTCAATATGTATCTTTCTGATTGCTAAACTAGTTGATCTACGTATACTTAACACAGAATAGCCCTCAACACAGAGCATCAGCACAACACTGAGCCATCCTATTGGATATTTTTCTCACCCATAAAGGTCCCATGTTAATGGGGTAGGGAATATTCGGATGAAGCCTCCTCTCCGTTCATTCTCCTCTCGCACTCGACGAAGAACTTTAACCTTGGAATAAAAAGAAGAAAAAAAGAAATATAGCCAGCAAAATAGATACAATGAAAAACGAACCCTAGAAAAATCTCTGGGTTTCAGAGGACACCACAATTACTGCAGTCCTGGAAGCGGGCTGAGTACATACGATATCCCAAGCAATTTTATCTTGCGTTTAAATTCTGAAGGAGTCTATCACTGCTTGGAGCACATATGCACGTCTGGCATGACTGAGGGCAAGGCCAGTACCAGCAGCAAAATTCAGCAGTTCCATTTCAAAAATTATACTACTTCTGTCATGTTTTTCATATGCACGCATGTGCTCTTTGCTGAGCAAATAACCCCACATATTGCATGAAAGCCAAGGTAAATATAAGATATTTAATAACCTACTTACCTCCTCCATGGAGAGACCTAGCACAGAGCTCCCTTGCTTTCCTGCTGCTTTTTCCCTGCCTGAGGGCATCGGGTTTTTAATTTCAGCATCACTGGCAGACAGAGGACGGGTACGCTGTAGAGACAGTGTGAACCCAGATTTTTCTTTTTTCCTCTCTCAACTTACTTTTTAAATAAAAAAGTTACATTCAAATTCCAGGACCCCATTCCCAGTAGAATCTACACTCCAGAGTACTACAGCCAGAATTCACAATTCCACACTGCAGCTGCTGAAGAGTTCACACCACAGAGGGCACCAAGTGTGAGTATTCACATTCCCAGGTTTTAGCACAGCAAGACTCACAATTCAGGCACTGGTGCCAGTATTTACACCCCTGGTCCCTTCCGGAAAAACATGAGACATACCCAAAAGCACCAAAGGCAGAATTTCATACAGAGAAATCCTCACCTAAGCAGCACTAGAGCCAGCATTCACACTCATAGGTCCCAAATACACTTGGATTCACACCCTGGTGCTACCAGAACCATGATTCTCTCTTCCAGTTGTGTTGCTACACTGGAACAGAACTGTAATTCACCAATGAGGTAAAGTTGCAGGGAAAAAGTGAAAAATTAAGTTGACCAACTCTTACTCTTTTGTTACTATACTGCTGGAACTCAACTTGCTTCTCACACTTAACAGACAGCTCTTGTACATGTATGTAGATACATCATGCAAATTTGCATACATATGCAAATTCTAAAAATAAGAAAATAAATAATTTGCAGACAGTCTCATCTTCTCAAGTTCATTTTAGCTGGTCTTAGACCCAGTTCAGAAAAAATTATCTCTGTAAAAATAGTGTTAAGAGTCTAGAAGGTCTCATGCCTTTATACAAAATTCAGATTTTCTTTTAACACTATACTGAACAGAGAATGCACAGAGAGCCTTTTTAATCTAGGAAGAAAAATATAACAGAAACTGTCAGCTGGATAAGCCCGGGGAATATCCTGGACTGCTCAGATATAAGTAAAACTCATGGCAAGATCAGGTTGTATCTTAATTCGTAAAGACTATTGGAGTTTACTTCCATTCTCTCTATTTCATTAGAAATTGCAAGCAGCTATTCAGAATCTGCAGATAAAGCAAATGCAAAAGCAACAGGCACTGCACTACAATGGGTTACACTGCAGTGACTGGCACAGAAAGATCCAATGAGAAAACAGAAATAGCAGGTGCCAGCTGAAACATTTTATAAAGCCTAATGAAAACTCATTAAGTAAAACAAGATAAAATGAGGCAATCTGGATGAGAAGGTAGGAGACACAAGCACTTGAAGAAGAAATAAAAACAACAGTAGTCAAACAAGCTTGCTTGATGCTGTGGAAGGCATTAAGTTGAAAGGGTTTTAGTCTTTCTTCCTAAGCTTTCTGCCATTTCAAAAGCACAGCTCAACAACTTTGCTTCATCGCTTCCTCTAAAAATCTCCTGCTAGGTAACCACCTCTTAAAAACCATTTCCTGACACTGTCATAACAATCATCATGTGAGAACAGCTCCTCAAAGAGAATATTACAGAAATTTTCAACCTATCAGCTGGATCCTATCAGAAGGAAATAATCATCTCCATTATCACAGCACAATGGGGATTATTTCATTGATTACAAATAGAAAATATATGCCTATGTATTGGCAGCTCCGTCTCCTGAGAACAAACTACACTGCTGTCAACATGCTAGAGAAAAACTCTTAACTTCACTGAAATTCTTGCACAAACACTTTTTTTCAATGTTTCATTGAAGAATTCTCCCTGGCTGTAGCACAGAAATGTTTCCAGCTCCATTAAGATATTGTTTCCTCTTTGACCCAGCTTATCTTTAAAAGCATAGATAAATCCAGCCACTTTGTTTTATCTCCAAATTCTGCAAGCATCTCTGGTTCCCACATCATGATTCTGATTATATTAAGCACTGACAGCAGTTGGCACAAAGGTCCTTCCTATTCTCTATGAAACCTCATTATTCAATGAGTCTTTTCTCTTAGCCCCAGCTAAACTCACACAGAACAACATAAACGGCGGCACATAGAATGAATTAGGTTCTCAAGATGATTCCATCTGTCCTACCCTTCCTTCCTGCTGAGAAAATGAGAGTCATCGCTATTATATTCATGCAAGAAGCCCAGCAGCAAAATAATGCCTATGGTGTCCCCACAGAGCCAGGTGCTTAGAATTGTAAACTAACATTGATTTGTCCATATGGCTCGCAAGAAGAATGCCAAATATGACATTTAGAAAGGTGGATCACTCTGACTTATGATAACAATAGTTCTACATTTTTCTGTTATCTTTAAGAAATCCTTCTTATCTCTGTATCTATTTTGACCCAGTTTACTCTCAGGTTTTTGCAGATTCCTTGAGATGACTGTTGCACAGAAAATAATTACTTCTCTTACAGAGCCACTTGAATTTTTTTCATACAGATTCACCTGTGCTATTCTTTTCATTCAGACTTATTCCATCCCCTGTAGTACATAAGACAAAAATTCCTCTTCCTCCCTTCTGGTGTGACACTCCTATTTGCTGCTGCTTGCACTAGCTTTTCCTTTGTTTTGCACTTTTCCTTTTCAATGACCTACAAAATGCAGAACATTGTGCTGCCACTGTCTTCATCATTTGATGACCGGAATGACAGCTTTATCTTTAAACATCTATATGCAATTTCTTCAAAATGCAGTTCAGAAATACTTGTAGGCTTAAAAACTTCGAGGGATTTGACCCAACTGACCTTGACTCTCACCACACCTCACTTAATCTGTTTTTAGGTTGTCAGAACTGATATGGTTTTTTCAACCTTTGCTCTTGCCACATGGAAACATGTGCCAGTACCTACCCACCTCCTCTTTTCTTGTTGACCTCCCCCTGCCACCAGCCTACTTAGCTGCAAAATATATTTTGGAACCAATTCTGCCAAAAGTATTGTGCAAGGTAACATTTGAAATTGCATCCCTTGTATTGGTGAACGGAGTTGAAGGGTACTTACCAATCTGGTGTTTGCTGTTTGTAACTGCAGAGATCCAGGACGCTGCAAGAGACGCAAAAAGAAAATAAAAACCTTGTGTTCTCCAAGACAGCATCATCCCTGCCCAAGTTGCAGAGGAGTGGTGAGTACCCCAAAGCAAAAAGGTGTAACTGAAGTCCAGAGATATAGCTAACTGCTTCCATCATCTCAATTCAGATCTTCCTCACATCCTCCACAAATGCATCCTGTTCCTATTCCAAATGCAGCACTGATCCTAACCTCAGATGTGCTCAACTGGGCAGAATGCATCTGGACATACACATAGTTTTCAAAAGCACACAGAAAAGAGCTCTGCAGAATGGACGAATGAACTCAACTCTCATGACCAGAACTGATATTTTTGTAAGATAAGAGCTACCCAGAGGGAAATATTTAATAGCTATGTATTAAGGAGAAGCAGATGCTGTCAAGTAAAATTGTTCACACAACAGAGGGTATACTGTAAAAAAAAAGAACTAAATATCTGGACATTCCAGAAGCCATTTCATTTAAGTATCTCAACAAAATTCCAGTTCTTGTAGAGAAACAAGATGCTATTTAACATTCCAAAACAAGTATAGAAACATCAGCAGAATGTCAAAAAGTACCCTGGATTACTTATCTGGCATCTGGTCTACAAGCAAGACCAGTTTAATGACTGGGGTAGGTTCAAAAGAAAACTATTATCATAGGAGCTCAGATTTTTCTTGCCTTGGTTGGTATTCAGGCTGTCTCCCTCCTCTCCAATGCCAAAGAGGGCAAATGATGTAAGAAAGGATTCTCAGGAGACCTATTTATAATTTTTAGCCCTACTACTGCCAAGTTCTCTACAGTTGGTCTATAAAAATTAGGTTGAGGTCCCTTTATTGCCTACAATTATTTGAAAGAGCTCCAACCCAAATCAACAATACATTACAAAGGAAGGAGCTGAATTGTTCATTTCCCTAGAGGGAGAAATGCTCAGAGAGCCAAACGAAAGAAATTGCACAAGGAACTTGCAGTCCAGTCCGGTGAAACTCAGAAAACAGAGTCACTGTCTCATCAACAAGAATGCTAGTATCAGCATTTGTTTCCCAAGAAACAACTTTTACAATCATTAAAGACGACTTATGTGAACGATCAAAACTTAAGACATCATGAAGGAGTTAAGAAAAACAAGAGCGGTCCAAAGTACCCTTTGCAACTGTGAATGGGAACAGAAGTATCAGAAATCCAACAATCTGAGATAAAATGCATTCAGCAAAGAACAGGCCAAAACATTCCTGAACCATGGAAAGCTCTATACACCTATTCAGCTATGGGATTTCCATTTAGGTACTTAAGAAAACATGCTATAAAACTATATCATTGGAAAGATAATGTAATCCCACCTCATAACCACTGCTCTGTCCTTACACCTATTTTTTTAAGCATAATAAATCTATAAATTTAAAGCCTCTTTAAAATTCAATGCTTCTCCACAGGTCCATTTTCTGCAACTGTCTTGCACATTTTTTTTCAGATAAAGGACATCAAATCATCAGGATCCGATCGCATTACTTTACAAGAGAACGTTACTTTTTCTGGAACGGCTCCTAATTTATCTGACATATATTTTGTCTGCCACAAAGAACACCTTTAAGGTCAGAGGGATCTGTATGAAATCCTATCTATTAAATTTGCCTTAGAAGCTTTGGACTCGGCCATGCATTGTATAGATACTCAAATGTCACCTTAACAGCTATTCACCGCTCTCCCAGTGACACAAGATTCCCCAGTTTTACAAGATGCAAAATGTTGTAATTTCTGTGAGTCTTCACTGTACCAAAATGAACAGTGTACTGGTACTCTGTCACAAAACAAAAATGACTTTTCATTTCCTACTTGAACTTGAGCTACACGGCCATGCTGCATGTCCCTCACAGGTGCACATGCACCAGCTGCCGAGTGGCAGGATACACTGTTTGCCTGTTTGCCTGAGGAGAAATGCAGCTGAAATGACAAATGACACAGGGGACCTCCTGCCTTTTGTGAGTGCTCCACATCAACAGATATTTATGGACCATCTCACAGTCAAAAAGAGAGAGAGCAACTGCCCTTCAGCACTACAGTGCTAACAAAGCACTCTCTCAGCAGAAAAAGTAATGAACAGTCACAGCAAGCCATGTGAGGCCTCAATCCAAGGATCCACAGGAAAGGAAGTGAGAGATTCCATGACTGAATGGGAAAGAAGCCTTAAATTTCCAAAGCAAAATGCTCTTTCCACCTGGAAGGAGGTCTTAGAGACATTCATAATGCTCCAGGATTCTGGAAGCTTGTTACCCACAACAAATCAAAAGTGACTAAACAGCCCATAGCCCAGGTACATCCTCTGAGTCTCTTCTGTAGTTATTCTAGAAATCCAGACAACCTCACTCACTCACTGGATCTCTCACCTGTGAGCCAAACTAAATGAGAGTAACTTTCCTGCTATCCCCCTCAGCTTTGGCTTGTAGAAGTCACTTACCTGCAGCTTCTGGTACAGATTTCTCTTGACAGATTCAGATGAATGACAAATTGCCCGGCTTGATCGCTGGCCTGGATCCTGGCACACAAAGCCTATGGGCATCAGGAGCCACATAAGAACTTTAAGACAGACCTAGCATTCCTGTTAACGATCTCAGTCTATACATTACCTTGCTGTCCCTGTCCAAAGACCAAAAAGATGCTTTTCTTTTTTATGCCTTGCTTTGTTTAATCCAAACTGTACAGTGCATTACATTTTTTGAATAAAACTGCAACGTGCTTCAAAACCAAGTACTTAAATAAATAAGATGGGTTGCTGAACAGGAGCATAGAGATAGGCTTCATTTCTTAAACGGCTGAGAAGACTACCTAATGACAATTCCGCCTCTTTTAGTATTGGGGGTAAGTTGTGTCAAGTAACTGAACCCAGATGTACTAAGGATGCCTAAAAGGTGCTGGGCACTAGACAGTCATGCAGCTTTCACAATTGTCACTGTCCTTCTAACATAGCCTAACTAGAACCCACACATTCAACCTAAAACAAAACAAAACAAAACAAAACAAACAATGCACGAATACCGATTCTGAGGGCTAAGCAGAAGTCACCTGCTAAAGAGTGGCATCTCCAAATACAAACTAAGGACTTTCAATACCACCTGCGCATCACAAACAGCCAGACTATTCTGAAGCTGAGCTGCCCACATATAACTTCCCAGTGCTAAATATGGTCAGTCAGTCTCCTTAACCAGAGTTCTCCTCTATTATCATCATCTAATAACACCCAGCTCATAAATCTACCTTTGATTGGTTTTAAGTAAGTGAAAGACTAAAGAAGCTTTTTGTTACACTCACCTACAAGGGTGAACATATCTGAGAGCATGCTAGCTTTGATCTTCAGGTCCAAAGGAGCATCACTATCACCACATGCAACACAAGACAAGAGGCATTATTTTTCTGGCATTAAATGAGAGGAATGCTTCAATATCCAAGATATCTTCCAATATAGTTTCTTTGTATTGGTCCTTAACACAGACATAATCAACAAAGGAGGAAAAGTAGGTGTTTTTCACATACATAAGTAAAGATGAAATAGCAACAGATTATTCAGTTAGTTTACCCTTTTTCACAGCTTTAGTCTTCTAATGCAGCAACACACAGTCTTGTTTTAGCTCTGCTTGTCTAGAAACATTTTCTCTGAATAGATCTACGCTACATTTCATGGAGTAGACAATGGTTGCTGTCATGAGAATTATTCAAAACCACAGTTACCTATGCATCTTCCACATAAAATCATAAAATCAGATGGGTTAGTTCTAACGGATGGGAACAAATGATTAGGGAAGGTGATAGATATGAAGAGATCAAACAGTTGGGACAGATAAGAAGCATCCATCATTTTATACAGTGGGTAAAAAAAAAATCATCAATGAATACAGTTCAGATCAGACAGGCTCCTTGGGAGCAGAGAAATCAGCCACGTTCTGCAGCACAGTGATAGATGTCAACAGCTCGGCAAAGAAAATGCCAATCATAACAAAGCAGAGCAAAAGATGTAGATATTAGAGTTCTAAGTAGTAAAGGATGCAAATAATTCACTGTGTATTATTATGAGCACAAACCACCAAACAAGGAAATTAAATGTTGTGGAAACACTCTAGTTGCACCTGAAAACAAAATGGGTACTGTAGAAGCTAGGGTTATGGACAGTGTATTAAAACAATAATTCTATGCAGGATAAAGAAGCAGGCAAAAAAGAAAACCAAGAGGAAGGTCAGATGTGGTTATTCCAGGAACATACAACTTCAAACTTATTTATACCATCGTAACTGAAATATTACTCACAGTACTACAAAAGTGCATTGTCATCTGTGCTCCTGTAAAGTTAAACAGTAGTCCAGAAAACACACATAACTGGAGATGTACAAAAATAAATCCTGAAGTTTCATTAGAGTCTAAGGGTCAGCATAAGGACCAAAAGAACGCTCACTCTTTAGATTTTAGCTAAAGAGAGTACTAGACCAAAAGTTTGAGCCCAAGCATACATCTATGTACTCAAGTCAAGCAAAATGCTTGGACTCCAAAATCTTAAACTTTCTACTCAGCCAAGGGTATTGAAACCTCACACAAGAGTTTGGAGAGCACCAAAATTCATCTATAATGGGAGATTTTGAAGTGTTAGCAATGATGATGGACTGTGGAGGAGCAATAATTAAAAAGAAAATTGAATCCCAACTGTGTTATTTCAGAGCCTGCTGCAATAAGTTTGTTTATGCAAAAGAAAAAGCAAAGGACTATCCTCTCTGTCAATTAGCCATGGAACAAATACTCTGCAGACATCATGAAATCATGCTCTCCTAGGACCACACATTTCAAGGACAACCATCTCTAGCAACAGTCCAAGTCTCATATTAAACTGGGAATCACTTACCAGGCCAACGATGGGGATAGGTTTACTTCCAACAGCCAGGGCTTCAGAGTATCATCAATAAGGACATCAAAACCATACAGCTCTGAAAACACAGCAAACACTGTAAGTTCACCTTACTGCACCTTTAAATATTCAGGTAAGGTCCAACATTAGTCTCTATCATGTTGTTCCTATCCATATAATTTATTTTAAACCCAGTGAAATCTCTAGGGCTGAACAAATAATAACATTCCAAGAGTGAGAAATTTCACTTCCTCAGAATCAAGATTCAATATATTCTGTTTGTTGGGGAAAGAGGGAAACAGAAAATGAGTCTTAGAAAAGTACTCTGTGGAAAAATTAATTCTTTGCTATCCACAAACTGCAGTTCATGGAGAACTCTGTTACTTGTTTTCACATAGAACTGACACAAGCCCAGCAGGTCCCATCTATTTCTTCCATTGGATCCTGGACACAACAGAACTTCATTCTCCTTTTTATGGTTTAATCCCTATATTAATTTTTCCAGACAGCTACAGAAAATCTTGGTTTTTTTCAAGCATCATATTCTTTTCAATTATTCATGTATGGTTTTGTAGAAGATCCCCATGGGACTACAAGAGTCTTTACCTCAGCAGCTCCATCTACATGGACAACCTCTCATAACTATCTTATTGACAGCTTCCCACTTTGCAGCAAACCACTATAGAAATATTTTTTCCTTAGTTTCTCAAACATTCATAACATATTACATCTGCTAGATGTGTTCTGCTCTACACAGGTCAGACTGAAGCCAGCTTCCTATTCCAAGGCTGATTTTATTGTTTCATTTTATACACACATTCTCTCTAGTTTGGAAAGAGTCGCAAGAAGGATGCTACACAAAGAAGACTGCAAATCAGAAGTTGGCATTAAGGCAATTCCCTCTTCCAGCATCAAGAAGTACAGCTAATGATCATCAGAGTAACTTATGTCCATTTTTTTCAAAAGACCACAGAACAGGGTATTGGCAGAGAAGAAGGATTTCCATGGAATTAACCAGTTCCCTAGTGTCTGGAGTGAATGCAGGAGAGTTTCTTTGCCATGCTGCTTTCCTTGAATTCTGGCTTTGGCCTTTTGTCGCCTGCCTGACATTGATGCTGGCTCCAGAGAGCTGGACTGCTTGACAAGCTCTTCCTATGCAGACAGCTGTGTGAGAGCTCATGTAGCTTAGAACAGGAAGCTAATGAGCTGTGGGGGGGACTTGGAAAGGAAGGCAATGGCAGCAGAGTGAGTATTGCCTGCTTGCTTTTCTAGACTGTGTAGCCAGACATTGAGTGGGAAGCAAAACAGCAGAGAGTTAAGGAGTTGGTTCACTCCAAAGAAATGAGGCTGAATCTACATTTGGCTCTCTTACTACCCAGACAGAAAAGGCTGCAGCAGAGAGAAGAGGAGGAGGTGGGGATTATAAGTGTAAACATTAACAAAACTTTCTGATCAAAAGAAACTGCTGATGATTTTGATATATTCTTTCAAAATAAAATCTCAGGTTTGGTGAAGACCTGCAACTCTTAATGGTATAGCAAACTCCAGTGGCCAGACACTGATGCCCAAGGCAGAGAAGCGGTGAGTGGGCCTGTGGCAGCTGCTGGTCTGCAACCTCCCAGCCCCAGGCAGGAAGCAGAGCATTTTGTTTTGACTGGCTGCTGCTGCTCTTGCTGCTGGCCATTCTCTCCCTCTGCCCCTCAAAAGACCTTTGCTAGTATTTTGGCTCCTCTGACTTTTTCCTCCTCTCCCACAATTCCTCCCTTCCAAACCACTTGCTCTTTAAACCTCCCTCTTTCCCACCCAGATACCCACTTTTACAAATACATGTGAGTGACCTCTTGACCTTAGCTAGCCTTGACCACGCAGCTGGTGCTTTATTCTCCTTTCCCTTGTTATTAGGACAGAAAACTCTTTGGGATATCCCTGTTGACTCAATTCCATTGTTGACACATATCTAATGTGATCTGCAATGCATCCTAGGAAGACTCCACTACTGCTGCATAATGCCCCAAGTCTCACATATTGTAGGTCATATCTAGAACACCTTGAGAGATGTTTCTGCTACCTCAGGGCATGATCAGGAGATATGTAATATCCATGTTCTGGCAACAGAATCAAGCCTCACAGGTTCCCACATAGGACTTAGCACAAAGGGGTTCTCAAATCGGCCTATGGTACTAGGGCACAAACAGAACACAAATCGCCTGCGCTTTCAGCTATCCTAGAAATATCTCCTTGGCCCTCTTCCACATCTGGAAGATGTGCTACTTCGATTACATACAGAAGTATCCTTTCTACTATGAAACCCCACTATCATTTGTAAAAATAAATACATAGGCAGCACAAAGATGTACAGTCACACGAGCGTAGCAAGGTCAGAAGTAGATCCTCTGCAATTACCAACATAAGCAAGATTGTTATTTCCCTCTGTAGAGAGAGCAAAGAAAAAGAGAATGACTGAAAGAGAAACACATGCCTTACGCTGTGGCAATGGTAGGTTTATGACAACCCACCTTGCATCGTTATTGTTATTAAGGGAAGAATAGAAGAAACTAAGATAACAAATTTCCACAGTGCCTTCCCTTGATTCCCTGCTCTTGCTACTGTTACACAATCCACAGAAACATGTTTCACCCTTGCTGTTTGCTAAAGAGATTGGAATTACATCAGGAGGTACCAGCTGTTGCCAAGACTCAGCAGGAACAGCCTGGCTCTCCCGTCCGGCCCCCACAGAGAAGTCATTGCTGACAGAGCTTCCCATCCTCCCAAGAGAAGGGCCAGCTTCAGGCCAAAGTCTAACAGCAACACTTCTGCCAGAGATTTTTTTTTGCCAATGCCATTATTCAAGACTAAGAGGAAGGCTAGAGACATGGTTTCAAGCTTTTTGGTTCTGGTAAACTACCATGTATTCCAAACTTGGCTTATAGTCCTGTCAAAGACTTCACTGGCATCCCTTTTTAGAAAATATCCCTAAAGAATTTGCTATTCTCTGCAAGTCTAGAAACTAAGCCAGAAGTGATAGCCCGGTAGCGCAAACAATGTTTTCATGATTTTGCACAGAATGAATAAGCTCAATTCCTAGAGGGTCGCTGTAATTCTGGTCTTTGTTTTCAGCTTGTTCACCAGGGAAAAAGAAGCAGTTTTACTGCAAAGTACAGGTTCTGCAATTGAATGGAGGCAAAATGAGGTTATGAAGGACGCATATACACTGAAAAAAAATGTTGCATACCTAACTCATCTGCTTGTACAATAAAAAACAACCATCTCATTTTAAGCAGGAGCATATTTACAGATGTTCCTAATACAAGGAACTACACCTGTGCCACTGAAATGCGAGTATTTTTCCTTCCTACCTTTTTGGTGCTTTAACTAAAGGTATCCTGCAGACCATGCTTATAGACAACATACATCAAGGAGCTTCAGTTAGAAAAGTTAACTGTGCTACAATTTCACCCAAAGCAGCAACCAGACAGTGCAAGGGAGAAAAACTTCTAAGAGTATAGTGATGGATGTACTGCTTTGCTGAACACACTGCCGGCTTCAGAGACTACATAGTATTTTCTAAATTAACTCCATCACCTCTTCTAGTGATGGTACAGTACCTGCTCCAACTCTGGTAAAGCACACCTTAACAGCTATGGGGACTTGAACAAATCTGTATTTTCAAGGCTATCACAGTCAGGTCTCAAATCATTCCTGTTATTCTACAACAAGCTAGCATAACAGTTTAGGCTTAGATAAGCAAAAGGCCACACTGTGTCATATCAAGTAACAGAATAGAACCCTCTACTCTGGACACCAAAGGCTTTGGGGAAAGTATTGGTGATGCAGTCTTGTGGGGGAAGTTGTCTTGCACTCCAAATAATACAGCTTAACTCCCTTTTTTAGATAACTTTTACAGAGAAAGGCTTCATCTCTCAGTGTTATTACAGGAAAGGACCCAATAAGAGGGGGCATGATTATTGCACATGTTGACATTCTTGTCTGCTTCACAAGATGCAGCCTGCACCTGCCAGAGTTTGTTATACTAGCTTGGCCAAACGTGTAATCACGTTACTCAGAGGCACTTTCTCCACAATGGGTAACCAGAGAAAGTCCATCACTTATAAGGTGACTTCTCAACCTTTTTTCCTTCTACTGAAGCCTGAAGGACACTTAGTTGGACTAATTTCAGGTGCCTACATAGAATCACAGAATGTTAGGGATTGGAAGGGACATCGAAACATCATCTAGTCCAATCCCCCTGCCAGAGCAGGAACACCTAGAAGAGGTTACACAGGAACATGTCCAGGCAGGTTTTGAATGTCTCCAGAGAAGGAGACTCCACAGCCTCCCTGGGCAGCCTGTTCCAGTGCTCTGTCACCTGCACTGAGAAGTTTCTTCTCAAAGTTAAGTGGAACTTCAGAGAATCATAGAATACCTCGAGTTGGAAGGGAGCCATAAGGATCAACGAGTCCAACGCCATACTCCTCTAAGGACTAAATAAAACTAAATCATGAGACCAAGAGCATCATCCAGATACTCCCTGAACTCTGACAGGGTTGGTGCCGTGACCACTTCCTTGAGAAATCTGTTCTAGTAACCAACCACCCTCTCTGTAAAGAACCTTCTCTCCCCCTCCGCTGTCTCCTTTGAGGAAGCTGTAGACTACCATGAGGTCACCCCTCAGTCTTCACTTCTCCAAGCTGAACAAACCAAGTGACCTCAGCCAATCCTCATAAATGTTGCTCTCAAGACTCGCTTGCCTTTCTTCTACATAAATCACTGCTTTCTTTGGTGAAGATCAGAATCGGGCTCATCACCTATACCAAAATCAGACTCAGAATCATTCTTCTACTCTGAATTCAGAAAAGCTAATAAGGCCATCTTCAAGGCTAACATCAAAGAACAGGAGTCTTGGTGGAAATTAGGCTGGCTTTATGCCCTAGTTTTGGCTGGGATAGTTCATTTTCTTCCCAGAAGCTTGTATGGTACTGCATTTTGGATTTAGAATAATGCCGATAACACACTGATGTTTTAGTTGTTGCTAAGTAGTCAAGGACTTCTCAGCTTCTCACATGGTGCCAGATGCACAGGATGCTGGGAGGGGGCACAGCCAGGACAGCTGACCCCAACTGGACAAAGGGATATTACACCACACTCAGTATATATTTTGGGGGAAGCTGGCCAGGGGAAGGGCTGAGCACTGATCACCAGGTGGTGAGCAATTGTATTTTGCATCACTCATTTTATAATATGCTATTATTATGATTTTCCTTTCTGTCCTGTTAAACTCTGTATCTTAAAAACAAGAGGTCTACCTTTTTCTTTTTTCCAGTTCTCCCTCTCATCCCACTGAGTGGGGGGGCGCAGCTTAATTTTACATGAGGAATTTTACAAGAACAAAACAGAGGCTTGCGCTCACATTTTTAAAAACAAGGCATGAACAAGGCTGCAGCAAAACCACATAGTACTTACACTACTTTCTGTGATGCACTTCAGAGGTACAAAACTACTGAGCATCCCAAGTCCTCTGAGAACTGATTACTAGAATGCAGTAAACAGCTCACATGACACAGCCAAATGAGAACTCACTACAATCTTTCCACAAATTGTCATCAGCACTTGGCTTTGATATTAGAAAAAGAATCATCCTGACCTACCGCTCTCACTTTTTAGGCAAGCATGGGTAGCTGAAACCATACAGACTGTCTCACAAGTCTTACTTTAGAACATGGAGAAGCCATAAATGGAGCCTATTCCCTTAAACCTAGAAAATAAGTATATTACATTTAACAAACAAACCAACCAAACACACACAATAACATTTACTTGGGAAGTGAATGAAGGACCATAGCAGTGCTAAACTGTTAGAGAAAAAAAGTGGGCAACCTAACCTAGATAAATATGTACTTGTGATTTAATTTCTAGCAAGAAGGTGGCAACTGTAATGGAGTCCTATTTTTTAGAATAGCATTACAAAGGCTAGAGTAGAATACACATTTAGTAATATTTTCTAGAAGTTTTCCAAACCAGGCCTACCTCTGTATCTGAATCTCAGATATGGGTTTCTGAAGTCCAAGATACTTTTCAAATGATCAGTTTTTCTCAGGACACACAGGCAGTTTCATTGTTCAAGCCCAGAATGAAAACAAAGGCTCTTGGGAGCCTCTGCATGCTGCCTTGAAACAGTCATTCCCAGTTTTCTCCCTCATGGTAACAGCTATGAACTCAGCCATTCTGAACATTTCCAGCTAGAAAAACTGCCTTTTTTAATAATACAAAAGGGTTAAAAGAGCCACAACTGAAGAGTGTCAGAACAAGACACATGGATGAAGAATGAGCCATACAGCACAAACAGGGCAGTTCAGATCCTTCGGACAAGGACCACCACTTAATTGTGGGGGAAGGTGGCAGAAAGTACTGAGCTCTGGAAATGCCTCAGGCTCCCTAGGGAAGCAGTATGGCTCCTACTTAAGCTCTCTTTCCTGGGAAGCTCTTAATTCATGTTTACACTGAAATAAATGGAACAAAACAGTTTATTTGTCGGGGAGCATCTGAGAGGGTGGTTAGTCCAGCCCTGGGGAGGCAGCAGGAAGTGGAATAACCTCACAGGCAGGCCCAGCAGAAAATACATGAGGAACCTAAGTTTCCACATACACAGCTCAGAGGAATCCAGAGACAAAACTGAGTGAGGAAAACGGAGAAGAAAAAAAAAAGAGGCAGGTAAGTTTTTTTTCAGTCCAGTTGTTGACATTTCTGTACCTAATAAGCTGCTACTTCACTAAAACTATTACCTAACTCATAAATCCCACATGTATGTCAAGGTTCTCCAGCTTGAATAAAGGCATCATAGCCAGAGACGTAACTAGTTTGGCAGATAATTAAACAAAATATCAGCTACCGCTCCTCCTTGATCCTTCACTGTCTCATCACCCCCAAATATCCAAAGATGACAGCATTTACGCTGAACTGCTGAAAGCTGCAGACTTGTTAATATCCAAGTGTAATGCAAGGACCACACAAATGGATTTACCTGTCACAGCTAGTTTAAATATAAGTCCCACTACCTAAACACAGGATAGCTTAAGCCAAGCTTAATATCTGGTTTAAGCACTGACAAACTAATTCTAGACTCATTTCCCCAAGACTCCATCTTCATGCGTGTATCCACATGAGCAAAGGGCAGCTAACAGCAGGAGGAGGCCTCTTTCGGGAAGGTTGGGAAGCAGCCACTGGAAAGCGGGAGAAGGCACACTCTGGTACCAGCCGCTGCTTTCTGGACCTCATCCCAGCATCTGCAGCCAGCGAGTTCTCAAATCCATCTGCCAGCACATAGTTCTGCATCCAGCTTCTGCCAGAAATAGGTTTTCACGCCACCATGTGGTACTTTCACACAAGAACAAGCCCAGAAGCAATATCACCACCATCATTCCAGCCACTGCATTACACATTCCTCCCTAGTCCTCAGATGCACACAGGACAATTTTTCAGAACTACATCAGACTAGATGGATCAATGGAAAATATTAAATTCTCTAAAGGGATGTTTAATCATCCACAATTATCCTTTGCAAAGGCACTAGTGGGCCAGTACCTTCAACTTTCCAGCACTTCCCCAGTTTCCTTTCAAGTTCCTTTTCATCTTCCCATTTTATAGCATGAGAGTCTGATGAACGACACAGGGTCACTGTGATTCAACATCCCCTGCCCTCACAGAGGCCTATAGTGAGAATAAAACCAGTATCCAGCTTCCCAGCAATAGGGAATGCACGTTTCTCTGTAGCATCAGAAAGCTGGAAGTTTCAAACAGTAATCGTAGACTTAATCAAAAAAGATGCCCCCCCAGTGCCTTACCAAAGCAGCTGCCACGATGTGAAAGAAAAGTTTTACAGGCTGTTGCAATGGCCAGCTCAGCAGAAACTACAGTCTTGATAATCAGGTCTTCCACGCTGGCCATCAGTGCTGCAAGGAGGGGAGGAGGAAAAAAATCAAAAGTAGGGGAAAAAAAATTAGATTGTGAAATAGCACACAATATCTAGAAAAACGTGAGCAGAAGCATATGGAGAGATACCTTTGTGAATCAAAGCATGTGAGAGCCTATGGATGACAAAGCAATGATGTCTGGAAATCCATGCAAGCATAAGTATTTATATATACATGCGTAAGTATCCTCATGCAAAAATACTCACAAATGAGAATGATAAAAGTGAGTATATGTACAGTGCAAGCAAGCAGAAACATGTGGCCAGCACATCAGCACAAGTCGGCTGGAGTCCGATCACCACCCACTCAGAGTATTAGGAAGGATTAAACAAGAGTGGGTCAGCGAGATAAGACCCTAAACTACAGAGAATAAGTCATAGCTAGAGAGTTATAAAAATTTTTCTTGTGGATTTTTATGAGACAACTGTTGTGTGATGTTGCACCTTCCTCTAAAGCAGCTGTTCCCATACCACAATTCACAAATCATTTCAAAATGATAGGACTGGTGACAGCTTTCAGCCCTGTTGACCTATAGATAATCTGCAGTTTCACCAAGCTCTCTCCAGCTCTTGTATAAGCCTGTAAACAGAGCTCAGGAACAGGAATCTCAGCTGACAGAGGGAGAAAAAGACAAGAAAAGATACACATTAGATATAGGCCTGGATTCTACACCAGGCTTGAGATGAGTCACGCAACAGAAAGAACACCACACTTAGTTTCTGTTTTCAAGGACAAGCAACAGAGAAGTGAAAGGAGGAGGGAATGAACACTAGAGTCCTAGACTGAAAAGTTAGTAGGGTTGACAGGAGAGCCTTCTCCATCCCTCAAGGGGAGCACAAGTAAACACACAAGACCTCCAGCAAACCCGCACATTTGGTAACCCCTGTCCCAAAGAACATCTAGTACAAACCACTTGACTAGAGAGTCTGATTTAGGCCCACAAGTACTATTTCTCATGTTAAGATGATGACATGCAGGGACCTGAATAATTACAGAGGAGCATGTAAGCAAATTCAATGTGAACTTCTGTGCCAGAAGACAACTAAGTGGAAACAACGCAGCATGAGAATGTCTAAGTGCACATAAACATCCCAGAACACAAAAATCTTGCCAGCCCAGACAAGGTCAGCACTTTCCAGCCAGCATTCTGCCTCCTTATGGCCAGAACCAGATGCATTAGAGAAAGGTGCAAGAAGACTTGTAACAGATAGTTAGAGAAAGCCAGTTGCATTGCTCAGGAATTTACTTAATAATTAAAAGTACATGTTTTATATTTTAGGTTGGGGTGGAGAAATGTATCAATATAAACAACTATGCATACACAGCTTACTGAAAACATATGGTGCAAGTGACTGGACAGCCATGTATGCATATGACTGGGAAAAAGTCTACTTCCATCTGAAAGCCAGATTCAAACCTCTTCCTCCAACATTTAAGTGTTCCCTGGCAACATCTGCAATATGGGCATAGCTGCTATCAGTAGCATTACTGATGTCTCAGTATCACAGGTAATTTATCCCTTAAAGGATATACCTGGATTCTGCTCTGCAGATGCATTTACTCCCAGCAGACCTGGAAAAGGTGTGGAAGAGGGAGCTACTTTATATGAAACACAGACTGAAATGAAAACACCCAGCAAAAACCTGAGCCATGGAAAGATGACACCACATCCAAGAGTCATTCAAACTGGCACAGTTCTCCAGAGGCTGGTCACTCATCAGACTGAACAGGCCATGGGAGCAGTAGAGGGAGGGAAGCTTTTAGAAGGAAGGGAATGACCTTAAGAAACGGGAAATGTAAGTAAAATATTAAGAAACACGTCCTGAGAAAGTCCCAGAATAGTATTTGCAAAAGGGAAGGGGGAGGCCTCATCTCTGGGGATGACACTCATCTCTCGGGATAAAAAATAAATGTACAGCTCTACTGAGTAAGCTGTAAGGAACAATGCTTCCCTCCACCCTGCTATGGTGCTAAATGGGACTCACTCGGGCTCTTCCCTCACTTCTTCAGATTTGCACTAGTGAGATGATTAAGATCCAACAAAAGAATAAAGAACAAGATCTCTACTGACCTGCGGTGTCTCTCCCCTCTTGTTTTAAGTACCTCAGGATTGCACTCATGCTCCACTTGTTTCCATAATCCTCTACTTCAGGATCATCACAGCTAGAAATAAATGACAAGGCAGCTGACACCGCTGGCCTACCTCTAGGAACTTGCACCAGCTTTAAATCAATTTAGGTAAATTGGCTCAACCTCTAGAGTTCAAGTACCACTTTCTGGCCAAGTACCTGACATAATCTCCACTCTTCTTGTTGACACTGTAGTTGGTCAGATGCATGAACTGGTTTTTAATGTTCTTGGTTGTCTGGTCGTACCTCACTGTTGCAAATCTGTAAAGAGGGATAAAGATTGACAATACTTCTTGACCAAGTGACATGCTTGCTAAATGTGACCTACTACAACACAGACCACTCAACAACAGCAGCCAGGGAGAGAATGTATGTAATGAGACTTCATGAAAAACAACCTTCCCTCACAATAAATACAGTTATTCTGAAGGGCCACATCCAGGTACATTTAGTCACTTTTTCAGTGTCTTAGAGGAGGGAGCTTCATTTGCTCTTTTGGGAGTTTTCACAGTATAACAGTATATACACCATACTAGGCACATTTTTTCCTTCGCTGCTTAGATTTGTGGTCCTCAGGCTTTCTGCCCAAATAGGCCACTTTGCTTTAGACAGTAGGCATCACAGTTCCCTCAATTTTACAACAGGACCTACCATGAATATGTAAGATCCACTGGTCCTGGGAAATACGCATATTCATGGCCATCATAAGACATATGCACACTACAGTCAGTATTTCCTCAAGTCTCATAAGCACAGCTCAATTCTTCTGTACTCTAAGGATGCCTTAGGAAAAGCTGAGGGTGGGAACATGTTCCTACCACCACCAGCTACAGAGTCTAGAATTGTCAATCCTCTTTCTCAAGAAACATCCAGGAAACCAGGTACAACCTGCAGGCAGGACCAATTTGTCCAACAAGGCAGCACCTGCTCCAGGGTGCTGTCATTTTCAGGGACTACACAGCCCTCCCAGATTGAAAAGGTGTCACGTAACTGTACAAGGAAAGGAACTGCAGGGAAGATCACAATCAGGAGCAAGACACTGCTGCAAGTTACCTAATCTCTATATCAAGCCTGCTACAGCCAACATAATCACAGTTAAATCAGCCTGTTTATTATGGAAACAGTGGTAACCTCCAGGTCAAAAGGCATTACCCATACTGTAACCAAGTACTCCATCACCACTCCTTCAGTCATACACTACCATCACAGATGTTTGTGTTGAAACAAATCAAAGAATTGATCCAACTGAAAAATAGCCCAGGATTCTGGTTTATAATGTATTTGAGGGATTTTTGTTTGTCTTCTGTTGAAGGGGAGGCAGAGGGAACAGGATGTGACAGGGAAAAGGACGCCAAAAAACAAAGGTAGATCCCTGATTCAGCTACAAAGTTGTACCTTGACAAGCTTTTTTTTTTTCCACGCCTTCTCCAATGGCCACAGACTTAAGCTATCCATACTCTGTCCTCAGCTGTCCACCTTCATTTTACCTGCGCAATACTGGCACAAGAGTGCCTGTCCTGCACAGCAAGTCATCTGAAAATGGCCTTTTTTGCTAAGCTATTTATCAAATCAGATCAGTTCACTGCATGGATACAGAAATGCTTGCAGTGACACAATACAATGGACACTACAAGGCCCTGATTGAGCACAGCAATACAACATAAAATTGCACTGAAGCAATTTTAACAGTAATCTTATCAACAGCACACCTCTTTAAAAAGAGGTTGAACGAATGCTGAAACAATATAAGCTTCTGGGGAAGGGGAAGGAGCTTCCTGCAAACAACTGCTGGGACAGTTGCCCATCCTGCCCCTCCATTCCAGCTTGCACTGTGCAGCCAGAGAGGAACTGATCATATATCTGTGCAGGGAAGGAAAGGGTTAACGTGAGAATGGGAACAGCAGCCAGGAAGACTGCAGGACTGTTTCACTTGACAGCCACACCAATTCAAAGAGTTTAAGACTACATCTTGTGCAAAAGTTGCTTTCTAAAGGAGTAGTTGCACCATCAGCCTTTGTCAACGTAAGGAGGAGGCACTGCAGCTGAAAGCTCATCACCACACTCCAGCCACGCTGTTTGATCTGCTCCACAGATTGCACAGCTACAGGCAAGTCAGATCACAGGTCTGACTGAACAGCCACTTGACCAAATATTGAAAGATACCAATTAACTTTCAATCAGATGCAGTTGCACCCACTTTCAGGCATAACAAAGGAGAGTGTTAGGATGCAGAGTCAAGGCAGAAAGAGGGAAGTGCATCCATTTTAGGAGCAGGCCACAAAACAACTTTAAAACAAAGCAAGAAACCACTCTCAAAGATTAAGCAGAAGATAATACTGTATTTGGTGACACTTGTAAAATCCTACATCCAGACAAGGACATGCCATCAAGTTAAATACAATGTAACAGAATAGTTTCAGTCGGAAGGACCTACCTAATCCAACTGCAATCATCATCTTATTCTGCATGTAATCAATTCCTGTTTTAACATGCATTTTAGGCCTCAGACTTTGGAGAAAATAAATAAAACAAAAGATCAAGGGCAGAATCCAGGGCATCTGGTTGTCAGAATGACCAGTATGAGCCACTGCTAATCACCACAGCTCATCACAACAAGCATGTTTTAGTTAAAAAAAAAAAAAAGAAAAAAAGAAAAAAACCACCTTATTCAGTCTGATCATCCTCCTATATCACAATAGCTTAAGATGTCCATGTCCCAAAAGAGATAAAGGGGAGTAAGAAAGGGCAACAGGGAAGTCAGACCTATGCCTTCCTAAGAAGCCCTGGCAAGAGGGAAAAAGTACCAAGGAGGGCAGTTAGTTGCAAGAAAAGTAGATTTGGGTGAAGCCTCAAAGCAGGAAAAGGGCGGCAGTGCTCAAGAAAAATGGAAGAGTGAGACAGGGAGGAGAATTTGGAGCATCTGGCTGTGCAATGAAGTTAGTGTCCCGAAAAGAATGCACTCCCAATCTACCTTATTAATAGTCATCTTTCTTCATCCCTCCCCTACTATTTTCCACAGTTCAGAAGAAGCTGAACTATACAAGGACATCTAGCAAGCTAAACACACACAAAATCCTTCCTTTAGAAAGAACTGCCAAAAAAAAAAAAAAAAAACACAAACCAAAAACCACAAAAACACAGAGTACACCAATTTCTCAGTGAAAATGAAGCCACGACTGCCCTCACTTGGTAGCCATTTTGAGAAATCTCTCTCCACAAGAACTATACCAGCAAATCCATGAAGATGCTTATCAGATTAACTCTATCCTTAAATACACAGGTGGGAGCAGGAAAAAAAACCAACCAAACAAACAAAAAAAGCCAAACACCTCCCTGATGTAATTAACTCTAAGCAGCAAGATTAGAAAAAAGGTAAAAAAGAATTTGCACCATATTTTTCCGAGCTTTAACTACACATGAAGTCAGAGCAGCTGGCAACAGAAAAGAGTTTGGAAGTTTGGATCCCCTTTCCACATATTTCCACAGCTTAAAGTATTTGAATTTCTTTTCTGTTTAATTGTAAGTTTTGTGGATTTAGCACTTTTGCTTTGAAAATAGTGGCAACAGCCTTATATTTGTTCTTAATTATTATTTCATCATCTGCACCTTAACAATCATTTATTGGCAGCATACTGAAAGCATTTGTTGATAATATGCTTTCAGTCAGATCCTGGAAGTCGCTGAGCACAAGCAGCAAAATATTACACGAAGTCATGGCTCCCTCGATACTTTGAAGCAGAGGGCAATTAGGCTCACCATGCTTATCAGCTTATTTTTTAAATTTTGCACATAATCAGAAATATGAGGATACGAAGCCCTGGCAGACAGACAATCTTTCTAAACAACAGTATTTCTTTACCTTGCAAATGCTTGCATTAGCTTCCTTCTAGAGAGGTCATCCTTAATTATTAGGTGGTCTGAACTCCATGACCATAGAATTTACATTTCCATGGGAAATTATTATTCAGAAGGTATTTCAATGAGTTTTAGAGCTCTCAGTACACAAACTTTCTCTTCTACCAGGATGTTGTTATCTTAAGGGATATCATGGGCCAGTTCAGCAATGCATCAAAAAAAAAAACCCAAAAACATCACAAAACATTAAATAACTCAAGTTTTCTATCAAAAAAACCCAGGTTTTAAACAAAAGATTCAAATGCCAGATTAATACATTCTCGGAGAGCTGGTCTGACAGCCTTACTAGCCTCATGCTAAGTGCAAGTCTGCAAATGGAAAATCCAAGTAATTTCTAGAGTCTCTGTCAGTAGCCTCTGGATGTTAGATTGGTGACAGACCATAGGTACAATGCTGGCAATAGCCCACACCCCCCACTGTGTTTTGTACTTGCTTGGGATGTCAAAGTGTTACTACCACTGAAAGACCAGTTACGATTACCTTTGACACTCTGCAGTTTTACAGCTTTTCATACTGTACTTCTACTTTAGTAACAAAGCTACTCAGCCACCGCACTTGTTCTCTCCAGGAAAGACAGGAGCCTCGCATGCTACAGACTGTCTTCCTTCAACAGAAATTCACAGGTTATTTTCAGAGACATTAAGGTCATAGGAACAGGCCTTACAGTAAGAGTAGAAAGTAGGAAAACTTCAATGTTTGTAAAAATCTTCTAGGTGTTAACCTGAGGTTAGAATAAAATCTTGAGAAATCTGACAGTCTTTTAGAGGATTATTTCATTGTAATAGCCTGCTCTTTTCTGACTTCATTGCAGGCCCCCCTCTTTTCCAATTTCAGGCCTCTCTCCCAGTTTTGGGCCCCTTTGCCAATTTCAGGCTCCTTCGAAGAACTGAAAATTTGTCACCTAAAAGATAAGGGTCAAGATTCTAAAAGCAATTTAGAAATGATATGGTAAGGTGGCACAGAAAACAAAGGGCAAGTCTGATGCTTTCTCAGTAACACAACTTACCACAGGCACATGCTGCAAGATTCGGCACGGGCTATTAATATTTTCCTAAGCACTAAAGGCTTCATGCCCAGGTATCTCATATTGCTACTACTCAGCCAAAGAGTGATGAAGGCACAAATAACTGAGGCCAGGTCATCATCTGCCAGGACAGGACTGTTTCCTAGCCAAAGCATTACTCATGGATGCTGCTATGTGAGAGCCTGCAATCAGCCAGGAAGCCAGGAGTACTGCTCAACTGGAGGCTGGACTGTCCACATGAAGAGGTGCATCTTCAGCCAAAGGAGACTATTTTATCAAGTGAAACTCTTCAAAACACAATCTTTGGCTCACTAACATCACCTCTTTCTTGCTCTGCTTCAAGCAACTCTTATTCTCCCCCACTGTGATCTGACTCTGTCCAAGTTCTGGACTACTCCATAGGCTTTGTAATGTAGAGACTCAATACACTTAACACCACTGTGTATTGCTGGTAGTGAAGTTTGTGTGGTCTGAATGGTTCAACAGCTGGATCCACATTGCTTTGAATTCTTAGAAGATTTTTCCTGTAGGACTCGTCAAGTGAAAAAGAAATCAATCTAGCAACAGGTGAAATTTTCCACTATTAGTCACACAGGAAGGTTTCCTGCCACTTCAGTGCATTCCTCTGACCCCACCTCATCTAAACCAGCAGTCCTTCCTGTTAAAAATGTGAAATATTACAGAGGTCATCAAGAAAGGAATGGATGCCTGTTCTGTATCCACCATCTGAAGGATATCAACTCTGTTTTGGCCAGAATTCAGACCTGCTTTCTCCAAAACACAGGTTCTAAACACAAGTTTTCAAAGGTGGATTTCTCCTGTGTTGACTGAACTCTTTCACCTGCTGACGGACTAGGGGGGACAGAATGGAGGAGAGGACAGGCCCTTATCCCAGCATTAATCTGGGTCACCTCTGTGATACATGTTACTCAGAGATAATATAGCTCACAGCAGCAAGGACATGGAAAGCACCTTCCCTTGTTGTGATATCATATCCTGCCTGTGTTAACTGTCTAAATTGAACAAGTGATATCAACAATATTCACTTTCATTAGCTTGTTTCCCTGGCCTTACTGCACTCCATTCTCTCAAAGATCCTTCCCTTCTAATGAATCTTGTCCTTTTAAAATTCTGGAAAGTGATAAGGACACCTACTAATGTGATACACAAGCATTTAGATTCCAAAAGCCTCTAAACAGAAATACTGTGGGGAGCTTCTAACCCAAAACTACACTTGGAAATCAGAAAGGTTAAACTGAGGTTGATTGTGCACTGTTCAGTTTCCACAAAAACTGTTGCCAGCAACACAGCCTCCCAGGCAGAGGTATCAGCAACCATACTGTGAACAGCCCTGGCAGCCTCCCTCCCTTTCACTGCAGCTTCTCTTTCCTCAGCAGGACAGAGAAAGATGCCCTTGATTTCCAAATTCAAAACTTAGAACAGAGGAATGACACACACATAATCTGTTGTTCTGACACACTTGCCCATGTCTCAGCTGGTCACAGCCAAGTCACACAGGCACACACCAGCTCAAACAAAGGCAACCACCAGTTCTTTTTACCAGCAACCACACACTGCAACAGAGCTCACCTTCAACAACAGCACATTTACCACCCCTCTGGCTGCACCTTCTCTTGGATCAGAGAAGGGGAAAAAGCAATCAATAGCAAGGAGTAGGGTGGCAGTAGTGGCAGCAGGTGGCCTGGGTAGCAGGAACAGAAAAGTCAAGGGAGAAATCCTTACTAATTACTTCAGATTCCAGAAGTACTCTCAACCTCCAGACTAATAGCATAGCACAGAGGCATCCCAGACCTCTGCCTCCCTTTCATGCTTCAGGCTTCCCCTGTTAAAAATCAAGTTCAGCACTCAGATCCTGGCAGATTACTGCCTTCCCTCCCCATCTGGTAAAAGTTCACCGTAAGCCTAATAAGCAAGCTTAAGCTCCACCTTCAACAGGCCACCTACTCAACAAGTGACATACAGCACTTTTCCCTGTTGACCTAGCAGTCTACACAACATGTTACAGAGCCCACACTCGTCTCTAGAAATCCCCAAATCCATCACACTATGCCAAACTTTGACTGGCCCTTAACCCACACCCCCCTACACTGCCTTAACCCAAACAACTGACCCTTTTACTGTCACACATACAGGCAGGACACCACTCGAGGGGTTGTACACCACCCCTTGCCTTAGCCCCGGCCTTACTTCAGGAAATTAATTGACCACAAGGTAAAGTTTGCCATATGCAAGCCGTTTTGAAAATAAGTAAACTGGATCATTAAATATTTACAGAAGACGTTACATGGGTTTGCATGAAACTTGGCAGTTCCGGAATGCTTATTTGAGACATCTAGCCAGGGCCTGGGAAAGGAGGAGGAGAAGAGAGGAAACCCTGGAGCAGGAAGAAGAATAGTTAATCCTTTTTCCCTCAAACAAGTGCTACAGAAAAAGCCCAGTTATGATAGTCTTTTCCAGGACTGCAAATAGAGTTCCCACCGAGATGTCCTGGAAATAACCAGTGTGGTATTTCTATAAGCACACTCCTCACATTCTATGCTTGGAGTCGCTTCCTCAGTCCCTTCTCCCCTTCCTGTGTGTTGGACTTCGGCTTCCCTGTTAGTCAATTAGATGCCATTAGCTGTTTAGAGAACTAAGGACACATAGAAAGTTGTTTGCACCATTCCGTTTTCTTCATGGTTGCCATGAACTGCTTTTAAAATTGGGAAGAAACAAAAAGCCCTAAGGGAATTGGTCAACGGACTAGAACTGGTAGAGGAGAGCTACAGATATTTCCATTTTTAACACTATCAAGGTCCAGACTCCAAAATGCCACCTGGGACCCAGTTCTCTGGCAGTACAGGACAGACCAAAAATGAATATGCTAGTTAATATTTAGCTACCTTTCCTTCAGAATTTCCTAAAATTGCCATCAAGAAGACAGATTGCTGATGTTAGCAAGACATGCTTCTTTTTATTGGAGAATAGTGATATGCTTCATCAATATTCTAACTACATCACTACAAGAGATACAGATATTGCTCAAGGAGTCATTTTTCTCCTTTTTTTTTTTTTTTTTTTTTTTAACTCTTTCAATTAAAAGAGCAGTTTTGGTGAAGCTCAACAAAAGCAGGTTGTTCAAAACAAAACCCTTGTCCAAGGACCATAACTAAGGGCCATGTCCTATATCTCACACAACTGTCTAGCTACCTGCCATGGGAACCAGATTTAACAGAGGGCATCGCTAGGCCATGACTTAAATACATATAGTAAAAAAAATTACAAAAAATATTTATATTACATATATTAAAAAATATACACAGTAGGCTTCCTTGTAACTCTCACACAGTAGCAGCCTGAGGCCCAACTACTCCAAGGTAAAAAACACAGTCTCAAATCAGATAACTTGTTTCTGTATAGGCAGTAAATTTCTATTAAGAGCCATATATAGACAGACAGACAGATAGATCTTTCCCCTCAGTGACTCAAACCCTACTTACCTTAATTAAAAAGCCAAGAAGCAGCAGAAATTCTTCTGGCTTGAGGCACCATTCATTGGTCCAGTGGGGACATCTAGTGAAAAACTTGGCTCCACAGCTTTTGTGTGAGGCCACATCTACCAAAGTGGTTGTAGTCTGATCATAGGCGTTCATGCAGAAGTGAGTTAAGCTCTCTAAGAAACGGAGACCTGTCAGGCAGGGGTTACTGCAAGGGGGATGGGGCTGCTGTGCCGGCTCTAGCCAAAGAGCTGCCTGTGAAGTAATGTGAATTCCTTGGCTCTGAGCAAGCACCTGAATTCTTTGGAAACCACAGGAATCCAGCACAGAAAAGGTAAATATCCCAGCAGAGCCAGTGCTAATTAGGAAGCCGGGCTACCAAAGGAGGGGGTGTTGTGAGGCCATGGGGGTGAGCTCAGGCTCCAGGACAGCCACCTCTGTGAAGCCCGGCTGTCTGTCCTGCCTCTCATGTCCCTCTGAAGAGTCTCTTCCAGCTGCTGCTCCTTGGGCCCTTTGTAAGAACGTTTGGTTTTCAGCTCAGTTTTGCCTGTTTGGTTGTTTGTTGTTGTTGGGGTGGGGGTTGTTTGTTTGTTTTTTAATCTATTTTTCAAATTCAGTGTAAATCCAACTAAAAAGTGCCTGCTGGGCTAGGACCCTTCCAGTCATGCAGGTTCAGGAATAAGGCGGTCTAAACAGCAGTTTAGGAAAAAGAGTAGGCTATAGAGAAGTCTCCCCGAAATGAAGAGCCATTTCAGTATGAATTCACTACACTATGTGTCAAGACCCCATTATGTCTGCAGGCACCAAGCAAGACAGGACCACCAGGCTCCTTTCTGTCCAATAAGGAGGTACACAGAGGGAGGGAAAGTCAGACAGGAGAGAGGCATCCCTAGTCAGCAAAATGGGGAAGTCTCACAAAAACACAAGCTACTCCTGGCCCCATGTCCTCTTCAGGCTTGTTATTCTCTCCTGGCATGGATGCCTCTCAGAAAAACAGCATAATCCACCAATTCAACAGCTGGCTGTAAGAGCAGCCTTCAGACTGCCACATAACTGAACTTGGTGAGTCACCTTCAAAAGCAGGTCAACGTTTGTAATTAAGACTGTAGTTTATTAACAATGCACTTCTTCATACTAGGCTATAAAAGGTATGTCAAATATATTCCATCACGTATTTTGGAAGTCTTAGATAAATAAAACTACCTAGACTTTTAACATATGATCAGATGATTGAGTTACATTCTCAGGCAAACCTGGACCAAGCTTGCCAGGACCATCTCTTTCTCCAAACCTGTATCTTCAATGCAAAGGTGCCAGCTATAGTTCTGCAGGCTGTGAATCACAGATTGCCAATCTAAATGATAATTGCCCTTTTCAGCACCAAGTTACTAAATATCTGTGAATTTAACAGATGTACAGCAGTACACTTCGTCTACTTTTTAAAAAATTTGTACTATCAAAGAGTTCAACACCACATTTTTCAGTCCAACAGACAGGGATATTAAGTGACCTAGTGCTGCTTTATGCCTTAAGCACAGCTTCAAACTTGTTTCAGTCCTCAAGAAAGAGTGGAAAAAAAACAAGCCCACCTCCTCCAAACAGATCACTGAATACCCCCAGATGAATCTATTAGCAGCATTCCTTCTAGAGGTGGCCCAGGCCCAAAACATGCAAGAGCAGGTTTGATAGAGTTTTCAGGAGACAAGAACAGTAGTGTTGTAACAAGATGAAAACACAGAGCACATTCACTGATACCATTCTTAATAACTCTCCAGAAGCCTGACACTTGATTCTGCTCACCTAAGTTTCTGTCCCTACTAAATACAGCTTATTCCATGCTGGGTAGGGTAGAAATAGTTAAAAAAAAAAACTGCTTAACATCAGCACTTCCTAAGTTCTACTCAATATTCTTTCAGGGGATAATCAAAAAAAGCTTTGAGGTCAATATTTTCCTGAAAAATTACATTTAAAAAAAAGAAAGAAAAAGAAAAAAGATAGAGAACTTTGGCATGGGCAAGTCAGTTATTCAGTACTTCCAGCACACATCAAGCAACAATAGCTGAAGGCTTTGTTACATATCTCTGGGTATATACTCTTCACATCTCCTTCAAAATAAGCTTTTTCTTCACTCTTCCACATGGAAAGTGAAACACAAGTTACACATGCTGGATCCATAATCTCTTTTTTCTCCTTAGCACTGAAGCCTCAAATTCCACCCTAGATCATGTAATGACAAGTATAGTTGTACCAAGAGAAACGAGGCCTAAGAAAGTATCCAGTCAAACATCACAAATGCACATTATGCCAAGTCTGTCCCTTTTAAAGATCTTTACATCTTATGATTTCCTCATAGCACTCCTTTTCTGGTAGAGGTCACCAACTTCACTGGAACAGTCAGGTTCCTCTTCTACTTGAAATATGCAAAGCATAACACTGAAGGGGAACATTACATTTCAGACAGACAAAGGCAAAAAGAAATTCAAGAGAACAACCCAGAAGAAGTTATCCTGATTACACTTCAGAGACTACCTACCTTCAGAAAGCAAACTCAACACATGGAAGTCACCATAGCACAACACAAGTCCTAGCAGAGGTCCCAAAAACAGCTTCCTTTGTTGTGCTGGTAGGTTTCCCCTTAGATTACTTCAATACCACATTTGAATACAGGCCCTAATCTTACCTCCCAGTTCTCTGCTACAAATTGCTTCCGCTCTTAAGCAGTGCGGTTTTTTTCTTTAGTAAAGAATAAAAAACAGCTTCCACTCCCAAAGGTTAAAGCATTCCCCCTTCCCCACACAGCTCAAGTTTAGTCCCAGCTTTAAACCAAAGCATTACATTGAATGAGGCAATAAAAGGGTCTCTCCCAGCACTTAACTTGCACTGTTAAATGGAAGGCACAAAAGCTAAATAGGAAGCCAGAATCCAGTCGCCCCAGATTGTTTAACTCTCACCAACCGAATTTACAAATCCAGGGCACCGGAAAAGCCAAATCGCTAGCGCTAAAGACCACTAGTGCCATCTGGAGGCCACACAGAACAGCCTACCTAAAGTTTTCTGTCAACTTCTGCTCATACTTGAGTGCTGTCCTCTAGAGACAGGTTGCCAACAACTGCTGCATAGACACACAAACTTGTCAGTCATAGATGGGAAAAATTTCAGAGTAAAGATACTGTCTGCAATAAATTTATACCTACCATGTGAAAGCATTCAACTACAAGTGTTGCTGCGAGCCTTTAGCCATAGCTGACAACAGCTGAAACTGCTCAGGGCGTAGCTGAAGTTCTGTAACAGAACTAGAGTTACTCTCCAAAGTCAGGACTGTCCTTGGACCAGAGATAGCATCTCGTTATTTCCTCTACACCAGTCCTACAGTTGTACTGGTACAGGTGACAGTATCACAGAGCTGCATTGAGATACCTCATGTCACATTTAGTCTCCATATACGTGGTAACTCTCAGAGAGAGCTGTAATATGGGATGCAAGTTGAAGGAAAGGATAACTGCCATTATTAATACTGTGGTGTCCTGTACATATATGTTCCACTTGTCACGTATGCGGACACCATGTGTTCTAGATTTGATTATTGTTTAAACAAATGGAATCTAAACATGTATAGGACTGTTAAGGATTTTAGAACACTGAAAAGTGACTTGCAAGTACTGCTGCAACATGGGATCTTACCAACATGGAAAGTCCAGAATTGTTCAGATGGATGCTTCTGGATGAATACCCAGAAAGAATAATTAAGTTATTCACTCACAGTTGACCACAACAGTGTTTGAAGCTCTAGAGGTGGATATTCTGAATGTCAAAAGAACAAATAAATTCAGATAGCCAGCATCTAAGTTATCAAGTAGGGACACCAGCTCACAAACTCAGATAAATCAGATCATTGTTTCAAGAGACATTTTACCTAGGACAACCCAGGTCATCTACAGTCTTGCTACCAGTAGGAGCTCCTAGACTATCTTCCAGAGAGGTATTTCCAGGGACATGAAGGATAAAATTATTATCGGGAATAGCAAGCACAAATTTTCTGAGAGCAAATCACATCTAATGCCTCCCGATTGCCGTCTAGGATGACACGAATGGTTCTGGGGACAAAAGGAGAGAAGTGGGAGGCAGGGCTCAAGACTTGAACACTCAAATGGGTCCTGTAAAGCTGGACAAATGAGCTAACAGAACCCTCATGAACTTTACCAAGAGCAACTGCAAAAGTCTCATACCTGGGAGGAATAACCCTGTTCAATAGTGCAGGTTGGTGGACAGAAAGCAGGTCTGAAGAACAGACAAGCAGTCCTGGTGGACAACAAACCAAATACAAATTAGCAGTTTGCCTATGCAATAATGAAGGCTAACTACATGCTGGGTTGTATCAACAAGAATGCAGCCAGCAGGCTGAGGGAAGTGATTAGCATCTCTTACTCGTGAGTGCTTAGCAAGCACTGGACACACATCTGGAACATCCTGTCCACTTACAAGTCCCCCAGTACAAGTATTGACTAAATGGAGCAAGTCTGGCAGAGAGCTATTAAAATGGTCTGAAAAATGTGATGTACAAGGAGAAGCTGAGGAGAAAAGGATTGTTTAGTTTGCAGATGAGGAGGCTATGAATAGATCTAACAGCTGTATTCATCTCTTAATGCATGGCTAGAAAGACAGAGTCAGACTTTTCAGAAAGATGCATAGCAGAAGGACAATAGGCAGTCAAATTGCAACAAGGAAAATTCTGATTAGATATAAAACACACACATTCACAGTGAGAATAATCAAATATTGGAACAGGTCATCAGGAAAGACTATGGAATCTCCATTTTTGGAAGGTACTTGGAACTTTACGGTATAAGGCTGTACAGTACCTACCAAACTTTGAAGAAGGTCTTGTCTTGAGAGGAGGTTAGAACCTTCAAGCCTTCCCTTCCCACCTAAACAATTTGACAATTGTATCTTAAGTGATTCACTAGAAGTTTGACTAGGGTATTTCAGTCAAAATAATACACTTGCTTCCTTCCTCATTTCCTTTTCTGGACCTCCAATACAAATAGAATTGTTAAAAGAAAAAGTATACGCATGCCCATACACACTTCCCTCCCAAGCAAAACATGTTACTCTACTGTCAAAGAAAAAAGCTATCTATCATGGAACTGGTACACTTGCTCCCAAACATAGTAGAACACTCATCTCTTACACAGATCAATTTTTACAGAAGTAAACTCCCTTGTTACAACAAGGCCAGCAGAATTACCTTTAAGACATTAATGATGGTGCAGATAATATTTTGGAGGCCTACCGTGTATTGCCTATTTTCAGAATGTCCAAGCAATCTACTCATATATTCACAATCAATGATCTTGTTTCCCTCTTCACTTTCCAATAACATGCAATATTAGCAGCTAACAATTTAATTGCTGATTCCCAAGACAGAAGTCTTGCATACCAGGCCTGTTTAAGGCTCCTTTTCTAAAGTGAATATAGTTGTCGAGTTTTCCACTGACCAAGATGAGCTGCCTCATCCTGTCCTCCTTTAAGAAAACAATCTGTTCACATGATGTTTGCAGGGAGAGGCACATCACAACACACCTGAAGGGGATCTGTTAATCAATCTAAAGGAGGATATTTCTCATGGGAACATAATTAATATACCCTCTTGGATTCAGTATCTGCTTTGGATAGAGCTGGATTCAGTACCTGCCCAAGTCAGAGCATGCAAGCTTGAACCCTACATATATTCTTTCTGGCTGCATCAGGTGTACTTCTAACAGATTCAGCACTGCTCAAAACTATTGCAGAACAGTCCTATAATGCACTTTCTCAAACACCATTACAGTTAAGCGTCTGGTCTGTTGAAAATTCAGAGGGGTGATTATTTCAAGTTTATTAGTTACTATAGACAGGTATTTAGCTAGTCTCCTGTGATGAATAGCAACAGCTATTTTGGGTAGATAAGTGTTCCTCATGGGAATCTTAAGTATCTTTCATGGCTTACATGCAAAAGGATACTCACATCTTGCAGGGTAAGAACAGTGAACTAGTCTAAACTACACTGTAGAAAATACAAATAACAACCTAAAATTCAGAAAAGCAGTTGAAAGTATTAAAACAAAGGCAAATACAGCCAACAACAGGTCTCCAACTACTTTTTTCTTTAGAATTAAACAGAAATTGAGGGAGTTTAGATTCTCTTCACCTTGGAGGATGGAGAAGGGGCACAAAGGCACCAAGAGTCCCAAGAGGTTTCAAGAAGAACCCAACCTTGAGAATGGACATGCCTATGATGTCTCTGGCCATTCAACCCTTAAGAGTTGAAGTCCCTCAGTAAAGATTCTATATCCTACAGAAAAAAATTGACGGGACACAGCATGATGAAGTGTCATATATTAATATTTGAACTCTGCAGAAGTCCCTAACTGACACTCCCTTCATTTGCTATTGTGTCAGGAGTACAGAGACAAGCCAAGATATCTCTGAATCACCAAGTGCAGGTACATGGAGAAAGAAGAAACCTCCCCTACCTGGCCAGTCCTTCTTCGTAGAGATAGATGACAAGTGGATCATAGGATGTAACCAGAACATAGAGGCGCACATCGAATTTGAAATCTGAAACACAGTTGTCAGGAGTCAGTGACTGCTAATATCTTTCAGACATCATACCCAGTTGAAGAATTTCAACAGACCCTGACAGCAATAACCATTATCTGCTACTGACATAGGTGCCTGGAGCTTTCCTAGTTGGAAAGCTTACAGATTTTAAGGAATTTGCTAGCTACATTTTTCTAGTACTAGACAAAGACAGATCACTCAATTATTCAACTACATTCCTGCAAAGGTTGCAGAGATCCTCAGGTGTGGGGTTTGGGGAAGAGAGAACAGCAATTCCTAAGCACACTCACCATCTATGAGCAGGGGGTTGCTGATGTAACGAGACACCAATATGTTGTCTTCCAGGACAATCTGGTTCGGCTACAGAAGAATAGAGAATCCGAGAGTGAAAAAACAGGAGGCTTATTCCATAAGAAGATGACTAGATCAAACCCACCATTTTTTCCAGCCTTCTCCTCCTAAAGCCACTGTGTACCAACAACTATGTCTGGGGACAGAGGAAACAAAACCAAAATACACCACTGTCAGTCACAAGATACATGAGGTAAATAGATCCTAACCAGAAGTCCAGGAATGATCGCATTGCCAAAAACATCTGCCTGTTAAAACTTCCAGATGCATGCTCCTTAGAGTAGAATACAGATTTAACTGCCACATGACAATGATGCAGAATAGGCAGGAAAGAACCGCATCTAACAAGTGACTGTCATTCTGTTTGTTTCTCAAGTGTTTAAACAAACACATGGAGGCAGGGTTTAGAAGACACTGGAAGGAATATGCAGCTACAGTTGGCAAGGAAATCACAAAGGAAGAAAGTGACTCTTCAACTTGTGATCTTTAAAGCTAGATCCTGGGCTGGTATCCAGCTTTTTTGCCTACATAAGTAAATACCTTCTACTGAGGTTCAGTTCACAGCAGGGCCTACTGCACCAGGAAGATGCTGCCCTCATAGCTCAGAACAGAAAGCTCTCACACACAAATACACATCACAGAGTCATGGCAAGAGTTGGAAAAGCTTTTGCTTATTGAAGTGCCTCTTTTGTAACCAGTTTTAACTACTATTTCTTGCCTGCAGTTGCAAATGAGCCAAGAGAACCCTGTCATCCTGCCTTTATTCAATTTTGCATGTATTCAGCCACATCACCAGCATCATCAGCAGGAAGCCTAGGCATGTAGAGTGTACATATACAACATGAGGGAACAAGCTCAACTTCCCTCAGCACATCACACAAAAGTGACAGCTCATTTTATTTTGGATCAGAGAAATTCAAAGGTTTGTTGTTTTGTTGGGGTTTTGTTGTTGTTTTTAAATACTTTTGTGATGAGATTCCAGAAGACACTCCCTTAATGGCATCACACCAAAGGAAACTGAAGTCTTTGCGCCAAACTAGCTGAAGTGTTTCTGGAACAGATATACACAAAGGGAGATTGGTCCCAGAAGGGTCTTTTCCCCAGTTCATGGCCAACTGCCATATAAGCCTTAGCTCATTCCTCTCTTTCAAGCAAAGAAAAAGCTGAGTGCATCTCTGGAAATACTTAACTCATACACTTGGCAAATTGCTCCCTTATTTTATAGGAAATGATCCAAGTAGAGAACAAATGAGGCAGCATGACCCTTTCAGTGCAGGGGAGGCTAAGGGGTTTGAGTGAATGAAAACAAAATGACTCACCAGCCAGTTTTGCTGCTGAGACTATTTACTGGAATCCCGTCATGTGTTTGGCTCCTGCCCAGATGTATTTGTTACCTATGATAACCTAACTCCCTGCAAAGCCCCCAAAGGTCAAAAGACACTATAACCAGCACATTGAATTCAAAGAGCCATCCCTATTACAGGACACTGGCATTTAGATAACACAGCTCTAAGACTGATACACATCCTGCTGTGTCACATAGGGCTTCATTTTAAACAGACTTTTCCAGGGTGATGACGGAGAGAAGAGGACTGTTTGAGGACCATTTAGTTCACAGAGGGAAACAACCGAGGAGAGTTCTGGGAATCTTCCCAAGGCCCGCCTACTGTCAGCCACAAGGAGAGCATGAAGAAGCACAGCTGCCCAGACTGACTCAGGGAGCATGTACTTGCTCCTAATAAGCTAAGACTTGAAAGTAGGTTGCAAGATAAGCACAGCATACAAAGAAATAGCTTGCTTTTGGCTATGCAGCATAGGCCCAGGCAGGCTTGGCCAGCTGCTCAGGACTGTCAAATTGTTCACCAGTGCATGGCTGAAATCCAGAGCAGGGCCAGTGCCTGCCCCATCGCCTAGAAGCTGGTATAGCTTTGCAGACAACATTACTGAAGCACAGTCCTTTTGCTGAACACTTACATTGTTTATCAGGTAGACACCTCGACCCCTGGAAGACGCCACTGGCTTTACTATCCATGGGCCTCTGTCCTTAGAATAGGTATCTGGTTAAAAGAAAACAGCACAAGTAAAAAACCTTTCATTTTGCCTATTCACAGAGGATCAAGAATGAATAATTTTGCCTACAGTAAAAGCTTTAGAGAACTCCATAAGGAGATCAAAGTCAACTCTTCTGATGTTCCACTTTACCCCTTGGGACTCAATTATTGCAGCCCATCCCTGAAGCCCCTCCTGCTGCTCAGATAAATTCATTTCTCTGTTCTATGCCACTTTTTGGCACTTTTCTCTTCAGTACTCCCAGATAGTAGTCAGACATATAGTAAAGCTGATCATCAACAACAACATAGTGCATCAAAAAAAAAAATCAAAACCAACCAAACGAAAAAAACCCAAAACAACAAAAACTAAACAAACAAAACAAAAACAAACCCCCCAAAAAACACACCTCAAAATCTCTCAGTTCTGGAGCCTTAAGCCCACATCAGCTTCCTGAGGACTTACGCAGGTATGGAATAGACAGAGTAGAAATTACATTAAACAATCATGTGGGCCTTTTCCACTGTCTTTCCAGCTTCCTGTGATTTTGTTGCCTTAATCACTGGCATGATCAACAGGTTGGGATATTAAAAGTAATTCCCTTCCCACCACTCAGTTATTTTGCTTTAGGTCCGGGCATCATCAGCCATTTACTTACTGCAGAAGTCCTGGTACTCTGTAGGGAGGATAAAGGTCTGAGGTAAGATATGGAATGTCTTGAATCCATGGGCCAGCTGCATACGACTGACATTCTTGTATAGTCTGTCCTTTCGTGTCAGTTCATAGGACCTAAGTCCCAAAACACGAGACTGTATCTATTTTTCCCCACATTAAAAATACCCACATTACAGCAACCCTCTGTCCTAGTTACCAATGCATCTGTAGCTCTGCAGATGTCTAAAACCTAACCTGCAAGTACTCTTCAGGTTAGGTCTCTGCCCCATGGCCATATTAATATCCATCCTCATTTGTAACACCTCTTGCAATTCTCAAGACAGACTGAAGCCCAGTAAACTGTTATAATGGTGTTGGTAAACTTTAGCAGATGACATATGACTGTCTCTGTAACCAAGAACCCAAAGCTCCAATTACTTTATTTATACTACCAAATAAAGAAATAAGAAAATCTTGTTTGAGCTACAGACAAGCACTTCAACTCACATACAATCTCCTCAAAACCCAAAAGACCATATAGAATGAAGACAGCGTGTGGCACAAGCCCAGTACATTGGGAATTTGCAGTATGGTGCATACTTTTTTTTTTTTTTTTAGAGCTATGTATGTTCAGACTTTTGCAAGCCATCACAAAAATATTCAGCAAGACATGATATCAAGGCCTTACCTGGGGAAATGATTGACTTTTTGAATATCTGTAAGGGAACGCAGCAAGGAGGGCTTCAAGTGTGATCCTGTCCACATGAGATTATAATCGCTGCTATTAGGGTGCACCTAAAAAGCAACATAAAAACACTACACACATAAAAACATAGAAGTGATGAAAAGCACCACCACTTGTCCTACAGACTGTGACATCTATGAGACCAAAGTAATTCTAGTTTAAGACAATCTGCTCTACTCATCTCTAATATTAGTGCACTTTTAGCCAGACTCCTGTCCTAAGCTACTGTACAGTGGTGCTGGGAAATAACCCTGTTATATTTTCCTAAACAAACCTGTGCTTTTGTTCTTTGTATAGACTGTTTAAACCATTTGTAAAGTGTTCTAGATTTCTTCACAAAGTTTGCGAGACCAATTCCTCAACTTGGCATTATCCAGAAGAAAATGCACCTTGCACACACATCTCTCAAAGTGTCACTAGCTGCACATAGGACATCACTTAGAGCAAAATAGGTGCTAGAAGAGAAACATGAAACACTAAATCAATGCTTCTGTGAGCCTGCAAAGGCTGAGAGATTAAATCCTTCAGACCTTCCCAAGGGTGTGATATGACACTTTAAAAGCAAGAAGAGAAAAAACACAACTCAACATCAGCATCCCTTTTTCCCTAATTTTGCAGGCTAAAGGGTAATCCTGGGAGAGAACAAAATCACAATATATTTCCTGTCTGACAGGCAGAGCACGTTAAAATAAACAAACAAAAAACCACCACCAAACAAACAAAAAATCCTGAGGGGGCCACAGCAAGTTCCTGGTTCTAACCCTGCAGAGTAGGAAAATTTAAAAAAGATAATAATAAAAATTTAAAAAAAAAAAAAAAAAAAAATCAACCAACCAAACCATCAAAAACCCACCACCAACAACAAAAATATACACACAAAATGAAGAAAAAAAAAACATCACCATCATCACCACCACCTTCCAACCATCAGATCTCAAGTTTCTTGCACTCACCTCGTGGAATCCATGGGCAGTCAGAATGCTTCGAACTAGGCGGCTGTCTGTTCGCACAATCTTATAGGACAAGCGGTAGCGCTCTGTTAAGAGGACACGAGACAAAATATTTGAGTGTGCACTTAGAAGAATAAACCAAAGCTACCTATGCTACCAAAGAAGAGAGAAGAGCACCGTAGGACTTAGCACAGCTGCACTTAATCCCCACTGGAGCATCCACACAGTAGCAGCATGCAACAGGCAAAGGCTGATAGGAAATACCTGCCCATCTCTTGGGGCATTAACTCCAACAATGGCACTGAACTGACTCACATCACTCCTCAGGTATAATATTGCTGCCTCACTGAACCCTATCATATCAAAATAAATTACAGGACAACCTAGCAAATGCCCAGACTTTTTTTTTTTAAACAGCTCTTTATACAGATTGCTTTATAACACTCCAGACTTTATTTCAGTTCTTTCTTCTTTATTCAAAATCACTATTCCTACCTAAAAGTAATCATGCCATATGCCCCTCATTGACATGGCTAGCTTATATGATCAATTTTAGATATTGAAAACCCAAAATAAAACACTGAAATTTTGTTCACATCTCATCCATCTGTACTGATCTTCCAATAAATAACTACAAAAAAAAACCCAGTAGGAAATAAAGTAAATAGGACAAGAAAAAGAGAAAAATCACTATCCAAGTAGAAAGTCGTTAAAAAAAAAAAAAAGCAGTAAGCATCACTGGAGGTATAAGATAAACAGAAAGCAAGTAACAAGACTAGAAGCCAGTTGCCATACTAAAGGATGTGGCAATCCATAAAAGAGTTCAAAGAAAATAGAGGCAGAAATTGCAATGCTAGAATAAAGAATCATTTGGAAAAGGCACTTTACGAACTGGTTCAAGCTGAGAATATAAGGATGAAGGGTAGATTAAACCTCTACCAATAAGTCTAAAGAAAAGAGTAAGAGGTATCTTACTCCGGGACTGGACAAAGCTCAAGGAAATTTAACAGGTTGCACTATTCAGCAGTAGACTTGTTAAATCACAAAAAGCCTCTGCCTCCTGAGAAAAAGCAGGAGAGACACTACACTCCAGTTAGGATACAAGTTACAATTACCATCAGTTTCTGCCACTATTCAGGTATGTTTTTAACTCACATGAAAAGGATCAGGAGCTTCCACATACAAATCACTTTCTCCACCCCTTACCCCAATGAGCCAGAAGCATTTCTGCTTGGATAGGATATTAGAAATGAGAGCACCAATTACCTAAGAAAGGAAGAAGCAAGAGAAGAAGCGTCAGCATCTTCACAAAAAGAATCAGAGTAGATTTTAGCTTTTCTCCAACTCAGCACATCTAGAATGAGCTCCCAGCTGTACACACCCACAAGTACTAACTCTCATAATCCAGAGTGACTGTTTATAACAACTCTGCCTCTTATTTAGAGGCTCTCCCTTATTTGACACTAGAGAGGTTTGATCTCCTGACTCAAGTGCTGCCAGAGCAGCAATCATTTTCCTTATGGCCTTACTCCCAGTTGTGAGCCTGTAGACACAGAGATTTCTTACTACAGCTTACTACTGTTCTTACCACTGTGGGGCTAGCTGCTTTATTTCCCAGTGAACCCTCTCAAAACTCATTGCAACAATTGATTTTAAGTTCTTAGCTACATAGTAGTAAATTCATATTCTAGTTGTAAGCTTTAGCATGGCCTCCAGGTTAAATTTGCAAGCAGAAAATTACAACTCACAACACATCAGGACCCAATGGAGGGACAAATATAGACATTTGTCACAACCAAAAGACGTGATAAACATTCATCAACTGACCAAGCATTTCTGCACATCTCAGTGCTCAGAGACAAGAGATGATTGCAATTTCTTTCCTACCATGTCCTATTCCCCCTCACAAAGAAAAGGGAACATCCAGGTAAGAGACTTCCACATCACACCTTCAGGCCAAAAGCTGGAACATAGTTGCACCCACCTCCAATTAGGCGGAGGTAGCTATCGTTGGTCAGAATGGCTTCAGCATGAAACACCAAGACAGGGACCCGCCTGCAGCCGCCACCAGTCCACCTGATACATGGATGATCCCTGAAATGGCAAGATAGTAGAAGCAACTGCTGAGACTCAGACACACAGCGGTTACTTACAATGAAGACACATCAATTCTCCATACTTGCCCATGTTTGCCCACCTAGCCTGTGGTAGGACACGGGCAGATAACAAAAGATTGGCAAGGAGGATTATGAACATGCTCAAGTGACTTGGCAGCTGGGATGTAGAAAAATACATATATCATTCTAATTGTTGTCTATCCCTTTGTGTTTGACAAGTGGAACATCTGTGTTCAGATAACATAGGCCTCTGATAGACTTAGAGGCATCATATTGAACATGCCTGAGACTCCTACCCTGCTGAGGGAAAGATCAAAGCACAGGGGTAAACTATGTCTGCGTGAATCCCTGAAAAGCAGGCATGAACAGCAGGTTCAGCAATCCTCTGGCAAGGACTGAAATCCACGGTGTGCCCCTCTGACAGGGTGCTGCTTTGGGGATCGCCTGGTCGGCAAGGTAATGAAAATAAATTTACTCTCTGCATTTCAGCCCCGGTTTTGTGTTTGTTCCTGCACCCTGCCAGTGCTGACTCACACGCACATCCTAGGCACCCTTGGTGCTCAGCTACAAACGGAATCGTCCAGATCATCCTCTTTTCGGGTTTTTCTTGTCAATCTAAGTTGGAGTTCTGATTTATTTGTATTTATTTTACTGAGTGTAATTTTAAAGAAACCCCATGAACTTTCGCAGCTACAGTTGTCTGGATTTATAGCCTGAAAACAGGATCTATAATTCAGGATAAACTATAGTTGCTGGTATCCACATAACCAGACCTTACAATGCAGGTTCTGGTCTCCAACTTAAGAACTGCAAATCCTGGTTGCAATCCTGAACTATGAAGGGCACAAAAAGGCACTCGCACAGAGTTTGAGGAACTAGAATAGGCTTGGTTCAACACAACAGATAAACGTGTGCATTCTTGCTTTTTAATTCCTGCCAGATGCAGTGGAATGCAAACCCAGAATTCAGCAATGGTGCTTCCAACCAGCTACTCAAGCTACAGGTTCTGAGATACAGTGATTGGTTCTGTCCAAAACAACAACCCTGCATTGGGAACTACCATCTCCCCGGGGGAATTAAGAACACACACACAAAAAATTAATGTGTGTTATATGAAAATCTTGAGATCACAGAAAGAAAACCTGCCATCTCCCTAAGCAAATAAAACTCAGACTGCTTATTACTCACTGTGCAAGGAAAAGGAACCATAAAAAAGTTAACGGAAACAGAGACTGAGAGATTGAAGAGACACCTCTCTATCTGCGCAGACAAGAAGAAATATAAATATTAGTAGAGATACACAGAAGCATTAGTCTACAGAATGTGCAAGATCATGATCTGCCAAGGGTTTGGAAAACCACAAAAGACAGAACACTTCCTACACTTAAAACATAGGAACAGAAATAAAAGAGCAATTTTCTGATGCTAGGACAAGTACTCTCAAGTATAACCTTGGTTCTCGTCACCAAGTTACTACCACTATCATCCAGACAAATTAATTTCATAATACCACCATCTGCTTCCACCACCTCTAAAGAAAAAAAAAAATTTAAAAATGAGCTGCTGGGATGTAATTAGTTGTTCAGACTGGAAGGGACCTGAGAAGCTTCCAGAATTTACACTACAGGCCAGAGGCTTATATAAATGAAAAATGAGCTGAGGCAACAGGAGGGGAGTTTATGTTAAGCCTGTCCTGAGGATTTGCAGTAAGGCTCAATCCTCCAGGTGACAGTCATTCATTCCCAGCATGACCCTTGGTCACTTGATACAGACACACTATTACAATTATGTTCTAGTTGAAAGCAGTTCTGGACTTTCCCATCCATGAGGCTCTGGAAGCAACATTCCACTAAGTACCTTAAGTAACTGCAGCTTGCAACCAGGCACTTAGTGACAACATGAACCCAAAAGAAAACCAGCAGGACATATTACAGTAGGTCCAGCTGAAACAGGAAAGGGATTCCACTCTGGGAAAGAATAATGGAGTGACTCCTTCACAAGCAAAGATAAAAGAAGTTACTAAACAAAGATGGAACGGACACTAGTAAGTAATAAGAACTCTAGGAGTTGAGTTCTCACAAGATAGCTTTTAGAAACAGACATAAAGCATTGCCTATCAGTCTACCATACAGTGCACTCCCATTCTCTGTAGCAAAATAAAAACAAACAAAAAAGTAAAGAAAAAGAAAGGACATTAATTTCCTTCATTTTCCTAAACATCATCAAGGAAGTTTCCAGCTTAGGAACCTGACAGGAAGAGATCAAAGAAACTATGGACTTTAGAGTAGCCAAGGAAGAGTTGCACCTCCAACCCTGATGAATATGGTGGTCTTTTAGGCTACAAATGTAGGTAGGCCTGCCCACAAGCTTGAGGTTCAGACCAACCATCTTCCACTTTATTGGTAGGAGGAAGATAAAGAATGCAACTGTCTTTTCAGATTAGTACAAATCCTGCAGGAAGCACAGGGAGATAGAAACAGTTCAGAGGGTTTTTTCCTACTTACTCCAGCCCATCTACATCCTCCTCCTCTGAGGATGAGCCACTTTCCTCCAGATCTCGACCCATACCAACTGGCATTTCCTCTGGGAGTTTTCATACAGCCCAGCCTCTGAGATTCCTTCCTGAAGATTCAAGAGATCTTGCAAGAGCAGTTACCTGCAATAAGGATTAAAAGCACGCAGACATAACCGAGCAGGGCAGCAAGACAAATCAGGTAACACAACTCCCACCTCCTGTCAATACATCATCCTCACAGACCTATCAACAAGCCCGTTACAAACTGTAAATCACCTCCTTGCCAGGGGAGCGTAGGAAGCAGCATCGCCTTCCAGCAGATTATTCCCTGCCTCGCCGTGAGAGCCATTCGGGCGCTGAAGCGCGTCCCTGCCCGGCGCTGCCCGCGGCCGCAGCACCGCACCCGCCTGCCCAGGCCCGGCCCTGGGAAGCGCCTGCTCCTCCCCGGCGCCGAGACTACCCTGCCGCCCGGTCCCAGCCCGGGAACACCTCTCTGGCCCGGCCGCGCCCCGAGGGGCGGCTGGAGCCCGGTCTACGCCCCGGCGGCCTGCGGCGGCCCCAAGAGAAGCAGTAGCGGCGGAGAGGACCCGAGGGGCCGTGACTCCCGCCCCGGGGCCGCCGGACAACTGCCACTCGCCCTGAAACAGCAGCTCCCTCAGCCTTCTGCTCCCCGTACCTGCTCCCGCATTGCCCCGACAGAGCGGGCGAGCAGACACGGCGGCCCGGCAGCCGCGGCCCCTCCCGCCGCTTCCCCGTTACTACAACAACCGACGACCGACGGCCCCGCCCCGGCCCCAGTGCGCAGGTGCCCCGTGCCGGCCCCAGTGCACAGGCGCAACAGCCGGACCGCGCGCCGGACCTTCTCCCCGCCCACCGGCGCCGCTGCTCTCTCCTCCCGCATAGTAGGCGAGGCCAAGGAGAGGCGGGACCGGCTCCTGGTGGTGAGGGACTCGATTGGCGGTGGAGGCCTTACGTCAGCGTGGTGCGTAGATGGAGCGGCGCGTTCGCAGCCAATCGGAGCGTCAGGCGGTGGCGTGCGCCGCGGGAGCGGGTGGGGCCTCGGTGGGAGAGCGCGGCAGGTGAGGGGCTGCGCCGGGCGGTGTCCGCGGCGCGGTTGCTGCGGGCAGGTTTCGTGCCGCCGGGAGGATGAGCCGGTTCCTAAACGTGCTGCGCAGCTGGCTAGTGATGGTGTCGGTCATCGCCGCCGGGAACACCCTGCAGAGCTTCCGCGACCACAGCTTCCTCTCGGAGAAGCTGTACACCGCCAGCCCCGGCCTCGGTAAGGATCGCGCCGGCCGCCCCGAGGCCTGGAGTCGCCTCCTCAGCGGCTGCTGCCGCGCCCGGGAGCCGCCCGCCGCTCCGCGGCGCGTCTGCCCGGCGGGGATGGGGGGCGGCGAGCGGGGCTGCGTGTGTGTCCATGTGCTCCTCCCTTCTCTGCGCAGTGAACGGGCTCCAGGCTCGGACCTTTGGCGTCTGGACCCTGCTGTCATCAGTGATCCGCTGTCTCTGCGCCATCGACATCCGCAATAGGACGTACGTAAAGCAGCACCGGAGAACCGCCGCGGTTTGCTTGGCAGTCACAGCCCGAGCAGCCATGGCTTAGAGGGCAGCGCGGAGGAGGTGGGGAATCGAAAGCTGTCCCTGAGCTTCCCGTAGGGTTGAAAGTGTTTCCCCAAAAAAGCTTAAAGAGCAGTGCGGGATTTGGGTGTTAACTGCTGCTCCCTCCCTTCTGCCTCTGTGGGTAGAGCCTGCACATTTGCATTTCGTTTCTTAGCTCAGGCAGAAGTTCGTAGCTCTGAGAACTTCCTATGTCACACATTTCTGAGCTCCAGCTTGGAAAGCATCTTCTGACGGCATTGCTGATCTGCTGACATTAAGCAATTGCTAATGCTATGGTCTGGTGCTCAGTACCTCTTTTCCTATGACAGCTCAGTTAAGGGCTGTGGCAGGTTGAGAGGCCCCTTGCAGTGGTCTTTACCTGCTGCCTTCTTCCATGCAGTCTCATCTGCACCTGAAGGCACGGCCCAAGGTGCAGCCTGGTGCTGTGATGGGAGACAGGCCATTTCTCTCTGTGGTAACAGGAGTATCTCTGGGAGAGGTTTCCAAGTAGGGTGTTTCTGGGTCTGTGCTGGACAAAACTTGTGTTGGAGTTTGCTATAACTTTTGTCACTCTGTCCCCCTGCCCCGCAGCAGAATTCATTGTTCACCTGGTAGCATGTGCTTGGATTGCCCAGGCTTGTCTGTGGTAGAGAGATGCAGGGACTCTATTATCTTTTTTTAGGGGTGGTGGCAATGACAATTACCATGAAGTGAGTTGTTTCTTCGGATTTTTTATGTTGCATCTCTTGGACCTGTTCTCTTTCACAGCTGTGTCCCCTAGAGGGTGGCAGAGCACAGGTGGGAAGATGTGTTGGATGATGCAGCCTAGAGTCAGAGAAGTCCTGTTGCCCTAGTTCTCAGCTCATCCAGTTCTTGCTCTATTTCGGTCTGCACATGTGCTTCTGACTTCACTGGTGCCCTACCCTTGCTCTCCCCTCTTCACCTGCCTTCAGGCCAGATAATGGCTGTCATTTTCAATGTACCATTGAACATGCTGCCCCATTCTCCTCTCAGCTGTTGCCCAGGGAGCTTTTACACCTCAGTAGGCAAGAGGCCAAGTGCCCTCTGTGCTGCCACAGTGAGGACAGACTGGTCAGCATGCAGATTTGCCTCTTTTTCCATTCAGCCATGCTCATGCCCACCCTATGGGCTATATGATAACCTGGTTCTTTGTGCTCTCCAACAGCCTCTATTACATCACACTCTTCACCTTCTTTTTGGCTCTTGTTCACTTCCTCTCCGAGGTCTTCGTTTACCACACTGCAGTCTTGACGATTGGAGTTATGGCACCCCTCATGGTAGCAAGTAAGTAGAGCTCTGCATCCTCCCCCAACAAACTCTCCTTGGAGGTATGACCCCCAAAAAAACCTCTCCATAGGGCTATGAGCTAAAGACAGGGAGGGGATGGTGGGAGAAAATGTCTCATCTCCTGTCCAGCATTTTCCGTACAATTCATCCTATGTCTCCATCACAGGTTTCTCTATCTTGGGGATGTTGATTGGGCTGCAGTACCTGGAGGTAGAAGAACTGTCACAAAACAAGAAAAAAAACTGAAGCTGAGGGCCCTGTGTGGGTCAGCACTGTCTCCTGTCTTCACTGCCAAACTTCTACTAAAGCTCTGCTGAATCAATGTTGGACTCTGTCAATCATTCTTCATTACCAAGTGTTTTCACTTGTCCAGGAAACATTTTGACTGACTGATGCTGAAGACCAAGTCCCAGAGGAGTTTGGCTGAAAGCTTGCAGGGGGCAGCGGGTGGCTGCCACCCTGGAGGACAGCAAGGAATGTCCCAGGCATGCCTAGAGCATTAAGGACTTCTCTCCCAGTGTACCTGCAGGGAGGAGGTGTACAGCTACCCCGGATCCACTGAACACTTCAGACTGGAAAGAGAGAATGTGTGTTATCCCCACACCATTGTGTAACTTGCATGTATGTGTTCCTCAGGGGCCATTTCTAATAAATGATGGAAAACTGCAGGGCGCTACGTCTGTCTTTCTGCTATACAGCAGCAGGTAGAGGATTTGCAACCTCAGAGCCAACAGCAGTTTCTACTGTATGTTACAGGATAAATCATCTCTTTTCATAGAAAACCTACTTTTCCCTGACTCCTTCCCACAAAGTTCCAGGTTGGACTGCTCACATCTCACACGCACATGAACAGTTGTTGCAGCTCTCACTTCAGCAGCGTACTGGTGACAGCAAGCTGCACGCATCTGTGAGCAAGGACTGAGCTACCTTTGCAGTGAGCTATAACTACAGAAGATGGAGAAAACAGGAACAGGTTGCGTAGACCTCGATGAAATAATGGCCACAGCAGATGGGCAGTGCATGGAAGGTAGGAAGGAACCAGCAGGATCTCCTAGCTGGGAAGACAGTACATGTACGGAAAAAAGAGGAGAACACGGAAGGAAAAGAGCACAAAGTAGCACTGGGCAGAAAGACGATTTTTCCATTCTGCAAAATGTTTCATGCTATTAAAAGAGACAGTTGTAGACTGTTTCAACCATTTAATACAAATGTGTCAGGTTTCATTGTACACTTCTAATGTTTTTATTTTACATAAAAACATCTGTTGAAAAGCCATTTTAGATGCCCATCCTCAATCCCAAGCTATCAAAGATAGGACTAGAATTTTTTAATGTGTCAAAAGACTGTACAGTTTCACTCATTTTTTTTTTTTTGGTCAAAAATGGTTTGTCAGAGACGATTATTTTTATCCATTCCACCTGGGTGTGGTTTTTGTCCCCTCCTCCCCAAATGATCTAGGCATAACTGCATCATTTAAGAAGTGTAAGGACACTTGATGTCTCTGCCAGTGGAGGGATGCTGGAAAGGAAGATGGGCAATCAGGACCTACATTTGTGTTTAGAAAATGAGCAGCAGCATACAGAGGGCCAGTGCCTATGAGATACAGATGCTGGTAAGAGGGCTTGTTCTGTTCTCTGTTATGAAGTAGGAAGCTTCCACACGGGAGCGATTCTGGATTCCCATCATGCTCAAACCCCTCTCTGTGGCTATGAAGAGCATCACCGTCTTGGCTGGTTATATTGGCTTTTTATGTAGTGTTGAAACATGCAAAAGGCACTTTATCATTTAAGGAGGAAGACACAGTCCTCAGCCCAGGGACACTGTGGTTTGTCTCACTCCTGTTGCTGATGTAGTGATGAAGTGGGCTTAGGCTGTAGCTTCAACATAAGCTGCAGAACTGGTCCTTGCCTCTAGGCAGAGGAGGCATATTGGTATCTCTCAATTGTTCCTAATATATAGGAACATCAGAGCAACCTCAGCAAATTCTGAACAGAGGTTTATCCCCAGACTGAGTGCTTCATCTGGGATAGCCACAATAAAATCAGAGCCAGCAGTGGCAGATGCACTGCTTTGCACTCGCTGGTGGTGTGCTGAGGCCTCTACCCTCACCTGTGCAACACAGAGCATCAGGGGCACCGAGGCAGAGCCATCCCTCTTTCTGAGAGCCAGCTGAAAGCTCTTCCAGGTCTGCTCACAGAATAAGTGTGGTCCAGCTTCTGCATTCCATGTCGAGCTTGCCTGTGAGAAGAGACATGGTGACATGCAGGGTGCCACCCTCATATGCTTAGGGCTAGCCTGGAACTATGGCTTTTCTCAGTATGTGTGCTTTTTCAAGTATACATGGTGGGATAGGGCAGAAGCAGTGGGTTTTCCCAGCTTTTCCTCTCCAGCAGCAAAGTCTCCAAAACAGCAAGATACAGAGGTATAACTGAAGAGAGCAACTCCCTTCGTGTTTTGCTCTTTCATACTCTCTACAAGTGGGTCACCGAGCTCCTGTCCTGAGGCTGCCCTCCTCCACAGTGTACATGTAACAGGCAGATGGTGGAGGTAGCAAAGATGGGAATGAGGGGTTCTGCATCTCCCAGCTCTGCCATGCCTCCATTTTAGAACTTTGATTCCTCAAGGACTATGGGATCAGCGCAGGCTTCTGGCATCACTTTCTGCAAGTCAGACAGAGAAAAACAATATGGTTAGGATCCTGGGTGGCCAAACCAAGACTTCAGAGACCAGCTGGCTAATTCACAGGTCCCTGCTAGTATGCCAAAATCCCCAAAAAAAGAATCACCATCCTCAGAGAGTGCACCTGATTCCCTCCTTCTTCTCCAGACTCTTCTGCTGCCCAGACAAGGGGCAGAGCAAGGGTCCCACTTCTCTTAAGCTACTTGCTGTAGTCCTCATATCACAGTTAATTCACAGAAGCTATACAGGCCCAGGTATCAGCCCCATAGCCAGCTCACTGAAGACACTTCACCATGACACAAGATCAGCCTCAAAGCAGTGAAGCTGCAGGGGCAGTTCCCTGGACAAGGGAAGGAACCAGGAATTTCTCCTTCATGCCATGGGCAAGTGCAGTCTGTGCAAGGAACAGAGAGAACCTGCATTCTGTGCACCCTCGGAAGGCTCAACACAACAATGCGCTCCTCTCTGTCCTTACTCTGGCACATCTAAGGGCCTCTTCAACTTCCAGAGAGCTTGCTGGTTCCGCTCACCTTCAAGCCATTTCATCTCCACTGCCCCATTCAGGGCTGGCACCCCCTCTCCTGCTTCTTCCCTGTCCTCAGCTTGGGCTAATGGTTGGGATACTTCCACAGAGTGGTATAGATAAGGCCTTCTTCAAAGTTCATTATATCTTAAAGAGCCATAAGAAATAAGAGGCAAACATACACAAGGGGGGTTTTTTCTGCATAAAACCTATAGAAGAATTAGCCTGATTATTTGAACCCTCCTGCATTTTTGTCTTTTAAGATGGAGGGAGCTGTAGAGTCATTTCCTAGAGGAAAAGCAAGTTCAACCAAGACCACTGCTCAATTAACAACCCTATCCTGGGCCACATGAAACAGCCAAACTTTTGCAATTCCAATTCAGTCTTCCTGGGGGGAGCTTGATAAGCACCTCTGCTGAGCCCTTCTGGGGCAAGTAAGGACCAGACCCAACACTTCCCCTTCCCCCAGGGGATTTCAGATACCTCTTATCAAGTTCTGACCCCGCTTACAAAGAGACACCCCAGTCGTCACTGATTCAGAAGGCAACACGCAGACTTGCAAGGGTAAATGTGGACTGTCCCACAGCCCGGGCTCTGATTTAACTCACTGTGGGACAAGACTGACATCTGAGGCGGGAGCCTGAGGTGCATAGGAAAGAGGTTCACATCCCCAGTGCAGTTCAAGAGAAGTCCAGGCAGCATAGAAGCAAGATATACAAAACAGTTTCATTTTGAGTAGCCTCCTACACAAACTGCAGGTGAAAAGATTTTATAGAGGTGAGCAGCAATATGCCAAAGCAGAGGAGTGAGATCAAGAAAGCTTCAAAGAGATGTCCACAAGCAAAAGCCAGGAAGTGCAAAGAGAGAACTCCTGTAAGCAGGAGGGGTATGGAGGTGCATGAAGTAGTGCCAGAGGTAGGAGTGAGGGGAAATCTGCATTTAGGCTTAGGATGCCACACCAGAACACATCATGGAAGCATGGTGGCAACTCTTAACAGGCTCTCCAAACACCTCGGGGGTCTGAACACCACTCACCTGCTGTGGAGCTACAGGAACAGATGTTTAGGAGATCAGCCAGCCTGCAGGGCTCCAGCCTTGGGAAAGGAGGCTGCTCCCACAGCTGGGAGTCACAGCGCTGGAAAAAGGCATACAGATGGCCTGCCCATGACTTTGGGACAGGAGGAGAAGGCTGCTTGCCACACAGTAAGCACAGAAAGAGAGCAGGGAAGTTTAGAAAGCAGGGAATGGGATACACATTTGTGTGCCCTAAGCCAGCCTCTAAATCACATTGTCATTGGGAGGAAAAGATAATGTGCTTTTGGGTATTCCACTGAGATCCATCAGATGCATCTTTGTACCCAGGCAAACACACAACTAGCAAAAAATGGTACTTAGCTGCTTTCAAGTCCTGACTTATCCAGGACATGGTTGGAGGACACAGCAGAACTTCAGTCCTGTTTTAAACAAATCCCTTGCTGTGGTTGTAAATTTAGAGCAGGTTATTCGTCATCCAAAATCATCCACTCATCAGTGCTCAGCCCCACTGATAGCATAACACTCCAGACAAATGTTTTAAGTCTTATTACAAGTCAAAAACCAGGACAAAGTCTGAAACATTTTACTCCCTACTCTCTGCTATCAAAAACAGGGCCCTGACACACACAACAACAACAAAAACCAGTTTATCTCCCTCTGCTGGAAACCAGGAGCAGATGAGCACAGACTATGCACAACAGACATATGAATATAATGTGTATCAAATCAACTGACACTACTATGAAACCCTAAGGCAGAATGTTGAAATGGCTTCAGATGCATTTACAACAAAGGCAGCCCACAAAGAGACACATTATCATCTAAAACTGGTGTTTGATCCAAGTGTCTTGAGAAAGGTAACCCTGCTGGCACTCCAGGAACTGAGGCAGATAGAAGTTGGAGGATTGCTGGAACCACAATACAGCTTTATTAATTGAGGACAAGGTGTTCACAATGCCATTAGGCTAATTTAGTTCCCACTACTAATTCTGCTAATTGCAACATCTGTTTAATTATAACCAGATAGGACCTGAGGGAATGGCAAGAAGATGTGACAGAGGAGGTTTAGGTTGGACATTAGGAAAAATTTCTTCACCCTGAGGGTGGTGGAGCACTGGAACAGGCTCCCCAGGGAGGTGTCAGAGCCCCAAGCCTGACAGTGTTCAAGAAGAGACTGGACAACGCCCTCAGACACATGGTGTGAACTGTGGAGCTGTCATATACAGGGACAGAAGGTGGACTCGATGATCCTTGTGGGTCCCTTCCAACTCAGGACATTCTATAATAAACAAAGGCACTGATAGAAGACTGATCGAACACTGATAGAGTTGGGCGGGGAATAACCTAATGAAATTTAACAAGGAAAAGTCCTGCATCTGGGCAGGAACAACCCCAGGTTCCAGTATCGGTTGGGAAATGACATATTAGAGAGCAGTGTAGGGGAAAGGGACCTGGGGATCCTGGTGGACAACAGGATGACCATGAGCCAGCACTGTGCCCTTGTGGCCAGGAAGGCCAATGGCATCCTGGGATGTACTAGAAGGGGGGTGGTTAGTAGATCAAGAGAGGTCCTCCTTCCCCTCTACTCTGCCCTGGTGAGACCCCATCTGGAATATTGTGTCCAGTTCTGGGCCCCTCAGTTCAAGAAGGACAGGGAACTGCTGGAGAGGGTCCAGCGTAGGGCAACCAAGATGATTAAGGGAGTGGAGCACCTCCCTTATGAAGAAAGGCTGAGGGAGCTGGGTCTCTTTAGTTTGGAGAAGAGGAGACTGAGGGGTGACCTTATTAATGTTTATAAATATATAAAGGGTGAGTGCCATGAGGATGGAGCCAGGCTCTTCTCGTTGGCAAACAATGATAGGACAAGGGGCAATGGGATCAAGCTGGAACACAAGAGGTTCCACTTAAATTTGAGAAAAAACTTCTTCTCAGTAAGGGTGACAGACACTGGAACAGGCTGCCCAGGGGGGTTGTGGAGTCTCCTTCTCTGGAGACATTCAAGACCCACCTGGACATGTTCCTGTGCAACCTCACTTAGGCGTTCCTGCTCCAGCAGGGGGATTGGACTAGATGATCTTTTGAGGTCCCTTCCAATCCAGAACATACTGTGATACTGTGATACTGTGAAGACAAACTGCTTGTGAACAAAAGGCAGATCCTGCAGGAAGAGGGGAAAACATCCTGCAGTGTGGGCACAGTGGCCAAAAGCTCTGACAGGTGGCTGCTGAGAGGCTGCAATTCATGGGCAGAGTCAATGCTGATAAAGGCTGACTCTCATCACTGAAGCTATGGCTTCATACATTGCTCTTCTCCCTGTGTCCTGGTTTTGTTAAAAACCAAGTTTCTCTTTTAGTGAATTTGCCTGTCAGCTAAAGCCTTCATATTAGCTGCATTTTCCTGGAGAACCAGATACATGTTTTGGTAAACATAGCAATGGAATGCAAACTTATTGGTAAGCATGGATGGACATCTCGCAAGAGGGGCAACAAGAAACAGGTGACCAAGAAACTGACCAACAGTGTATAACATCCCATTCATGTGAATACTTCATATAAAAGTGGGAGATCACAAGGATCTCGTCCCTTTTTTTTTCTTCTTTTTCGTCCCTTTTTCCTTATGGCCGACATTAGGAGAGGACCTTGCTAGTCGTCCCTGCAAACTGAGGCCTAGTGACAGACTGAATCCAGCTCCGGTTGGCTGTAGAGTCCAATCCAGGACTCTGGGTGCTGGCTCTGCAGTTGCTGAGACTTTCAAGATTGGTTTTGTATATTTTGTATTATTTTCTCTATTCTTATTAGTAGCATTAGTAAAACGTTTTTAATTTTTCCAACTCTTCTCTCTCCGTCCTCCTTTCCCTCCCGATCACCTGTTCTTAGTGGTAAGGGGGCGAAAGGGAGGGACAAAAAGGGGGAAGAAGCGGGGAGAGGAGGTTAACAATACATCTGCCAGGGTTTTATTGTTACCCTGCAATCTAAACCCTTGACACCCTGCAAGGTCAAAAGCTCAGCCAGATTCTAGGCTTTCCATTTCATCACCAGAAGCCACCACTAACTGAAAATGGAAGATCACTCCCTGTGAGAACTAGCATATGTGGTTTTCCCTTGTGTGTTCCTTTAGACATTGGTAAATCAGGATGTTCCACAGTTCTACTCTGCACCAAAGCCACTCAACAGCTGAACATCCAGCTAAAGGTTTTGACAGCCTTCCATCAGATAATTTCTATTTCTGTATCAGGAAGAATCACACCTTGTTAGGACAACACTATGGATGATGGGTCCCCAGGGAAAATAACAAACCAGATGCCTACCTCCGCTGTGGGATTGCACCTCCATTGGGTAAAGACAGGGGAAAACCCACAGTCACACAAAAGGAATACACAGCCAAGGGTAGAGTGTTCCCATGGGAAGCGTGAGGCCTGCACAATGACAGCTCTGCATCCTTTGGAAGTTCACATCCAAGTGTCAGTCTTCTCCTTGCGACAGCCACAGAATCATAGCATTGTTTAGACTGGAAAAGACCTTTAAGATCATCAAGTCCAATGACTAACCTAACACTGCCAAGTCCACCACTAAACCATGTCCCTAAGCACCCAATCTGTATGTCCTTTAAACACCTCCAGGGGTGGTGACTCCACCACTTCCCTGGGCAGCCTCTTCCAATGCCTGACAACCCCTTCAGTGAAGAAGTTTTTCCTAATATCCAATCTGAACCTCCCCTGGAGCAACCTGAGGCCATTTCCTCTTGTCCTAACACTTGTTACTTGGTAGATGAGACCAACACCCTCCATGCTACAACCTCCTGTCAGGTAGCTGTAGACAGCAATAATGTCTCCCCTCAGCCTTCTTTTCTCCAGGCTAAACAGCCCCAGTTCCCTCAGCCACTCCTCATCAGACTTGTGCTCCAGACCCCTCACCAGCTTTGTCACCCTTCTCTGAACACTCTCCAGCACCTCAATGTCTTTCTTGTAGTGAGGGACACAAAACTGAACACAGGATTCGAGGTCCAGCCTCACTGGCACCAAGTTCAGGGGGACTATCACTTCCCTAGTCCTGCTGGCCACACTATATCTGATACAAGCCAGGATGCTGTTGGCCTTTTTGGCCACCTGGGCATGCTGCTGGCTCATATTCCACCCCCAGGTCATTTTCTGCCAGGCAGCTTTCCAGCCACTCTTCCGAGCCTGTAGTGCTGCCTGGGGTTGTTGTGACCCAAGTGCAGGACCCAGCACTTGGCCTTGTCAAACCTCATACAACTGGCCTCAGGCCAACAAGCCAGCTGGTCCAGATCCCTCTGTATGGCCATCCTACCCTCCAGCAGATCAACACTCCCACCCAATTTGGTGTCATCTGCAAACTTTTGAAGGTGCACTCAATCCCCTCATACAGATCATTGATAAAGAGATTAAACAGAACTGGCTGGAATACTGAGCCTGGGGAACACCACTCGTGACCAGCCACCAACTGGATTTGACTCAATTCACCACAGCCCAGCAGTCCAGCCAGTTCTTTACCCAGCCAAGAGTACACCCATCTAGGCCATGAGCTGCCAGCTCCTTCAGGAGAATGCTGTGGGAAACAGCAGGTCTTCTGTTCCCTCAGAAAGGAGTCTCCTACGACAATGACCAGTCTTTTTTCCTTTATGGATGCAGTTTTGACATGGGGTGCATGCAACAACAAGCCTGAGCCTCGCAGTGTCTATTTTGCAACTGTGATGTCAATTGTAACACCGGCAATTGTACCAAGCTAAGTCTGCTAACAAAAGATGATGACATAAACTTCAACCATCAAAAAAGTATCAGTATACTCCAAACAGGCTTGCCCAGCTCGTGCAGCTACAGCTTCTGAGCTACTTGATACTCAGCCAACGCCACATGTGTACCCTGCTAAAACTGCCATGATGGCAGCTTTAGAAGCCTCAGCCTGGAGTCAAATCTTTCCCTACGCTTGGGACTCTTCCTCATGCTTGCATCCAAGCATGGCAGCTGCCACGCTCACTGTACCACACACTCTAGCCTGGGCAAGATTAAGGCTGTTTTTCCCAATGGACTCACTTTGCTTTTGCCTGTTAGTCCTGCTGGCTGTGGCACCAAGTGATACACACACTCTATGAACACCTTGTAAAGCAAAGGATAGCGGGGTTAACTTGGCAGTGCGAAGCAGAGGACAGTGAGTAACAAAGCATTACACCTTGAGCAACAGCTAAGAAAATGGCAAGTGCCACTGAGACTCACAGATCAGCAAGCACAGAGCTTTACAATTTTCAGGCATTCTTATACCAAAAGGCACCAACCCAATGACTCTGTTATTGCTATACGTTTTTAAACTTCCTTCTTGAAGCTGGTCATATGCCCTGGCTGTGATCAAAGCTAACTCTTCTACAGGGCTTCTGGTATCACTTCCAGCCAAGAATCTGGACTGTAAAAGTCATGTCAGAGAAGAGTCTTCAAATGTCTGCACCTCCTCTCTGCAATAACTTCTTGACAAGTCAGTTCTCCATCTGCTCCAGCACCAGGCTTTGCTTGCTGCACCTTGTTGAATCCCTATGCCCTGGTGGGATCTCTGCACCATTCTTGAAAACTGTCTTGTCTTTCCTCTCAGGTCAAGGCGAGAAAGATTCTCAGTACTTTATGGCCATTGCTGTCAGCCCAGAAGTGCCATTGGCTTGGTGCCTGTGCTACCCGTGAGTGTTCAGAGAAGCAGATTAGTGCGATTCTCCTACCTTTGTGTATGAGCTAGTGAGCAGGAATGGGAATTGATGGGGTTAGGGTTACAAGCTATAGTCCCATAATCCATGATCTGAGCGCTGCCTTGGAGTCTCTGTAACAACAGCCACAAGTCACCATCCCAGAAAAGATGGAAGCAAGTAGGGAGGGAAATTAAAAAGATGAACAGGCAAAGGATGAAACCAGTAAAATAATTCTAACATGTCTAAGGCAGCTGTGCCATATAGAAAAGGTCCAGCTCCATCAGAGCTCTCCACAAAGGTGGCACCCAATGCCCAAGCCCAGCTGACTGCTCTCCTGACTGAGGCATCCATGCCAGTGCAGAACATCAGGTTCAGCACACCATCAGCTGGCATTGTTTATTAAGCTTGAGAAGTACCCAAGTGAACTCAGTCATGTAGAAGCCACATTTGGGGGTGTGGCAGGGTGTCCGTCATGACTTCCTCAAGGGAAAGGAGCTGCCGGTGAAGTTTTTGCTTGACTGAGACCTATTACCTCACAAACATCCCTCTGGTTCTTCCTGCAGTCAGTTCTGGAGGCTTTCAGGATTATAGAAATGACAGCTGTACCGCCTTTGTTCTGGTCTCAATGCCCCCCTCCTCCCCCCGCCCCCAGAGGCAAGATCTTACAATTGTATTTATACTAAAAAGATTTATACTAAAAATGGTTTAAGCAGAAGTGTACAACTTGTCTGGCGAGAGATGTGTCTGACAAAAGGAAAGGATCTTACTACTACTAGGCATCACGTTGATTGCCAAAAGGACCTTGATATTTCTTGGGCCTTCCACATATAGGTTATAAATTACATCACAGTGCCAGCAGCACCTCTCATTACAACCCTGCTGCCTCAGGGCTTGCAGGGCATGGTTTGGCCTTTCAATTCATTTTCTGCCTTTGACTTCAGCACTGTTAATCAAAGGAGATACGGAGTTTGGTGTATATCAAAACAGACGGGTCTTTAGCCGAGCTCAGCTTAGCTAAGTATGTTCCAGTTAGCCCCATTCATGCCAGGATTCTGGGAGAGCAGTTGTCTTCCAAGCTTTGTCCTGTAGACCATGATGCTCACCACTGCTAAAATCAGCCAAAGTTGTGAGTCTCAGAGCAGAAAAAAGTAGGAATTCTTTTTAAATTATTACCCAAACTACATACATTGTACAGCCCTTCCCCCCCTGCATCTAGTTTAGAATTATACGTGCAAGAACTACTCAAGGCAGCATCATTTCCCTTTACTTATACTACCCTCTGCCTTTGTGCTCCGATAGTTCCGTAAAAATAAGTGAAAAATGAAAAGCATATATTTTGTAATTGAAAATCCATCTTCCTGAGCAGCCGGTCAGAGCAGAGCTGCTTCTTGGACCTTCTGGTCTCTCTCCAGATCGGACTGGTTAGATTATCTGGAGGAAGGCAGCACTGCCTTCTGAAAAGAGTCGAGTCAAATCAGCAGAGAACTGAGTTCATGCACTTTGCTGTTCATGGTCACTGAGGACTTCATGAATGTTGAGTGGACATCTCTGCTAATGTCCTAGAAAAGGAGCCCTGAGCAATATGGAGAAGAGCCTCAACCACCCACCAGTCCCCTCCCTTTCCCTGCAGGGATTGCTTCTAAGAGTATCCACTGCAATCAGTTCAGTGAAGGCCCTCTCCCACAGGCAAACAGCTGCATTTATAGCACAGCATGCCCCTGGGACATCATACTCCAAGCTCTGGTGTGCACACATGAATTAGCAGCCTTGTCTGTGGCACTGCTCAAAGTGTGGGCAGCCAGGCTGCTCAAGTCCTCATTTGGGCTTTGCCACCTATCTCACTCCAGTCCCACACACTGAACCTCACTTGGCAGCTGAGGACAAGGAATAAGATGAATAACCTGGCTCCCTAGGGCCTGGAATAATAGTTACCCAGTTCTAAACAGGGGCAAAGCACTGGAGAGCTCAGTGCATTGTCGGGGGAGAGAAACAAGTGCAGTGCTGCCCCACATCTGTGCCTAGATGTGTGAAGCCCTGCAGACTCCCAGAGAACCAGAGCCTACAGATTGTGCGTGACATTAACAGTAAGCAAACAGGGGGCCCAGTGGCTGGCAGAGCTGGGATTACAGATATCTGTCTGAAAATGCCAACAAGGAGCTTCCCCACAGGCTGGGCAAGAAGTGGTGGGATAAGAGAAGAGAATCACAGCTGCAACTGTAGCTCAGAAAGGGCCAGCCCCAGTCCTAGAAAGGAGAAAGGCTGGGTGTTGCCCTGAGCTAATAGCAGGGGCACAGCAGGGACTGAAGCGGGGTTTACTCACCATCTGTTCATTATCCAAATTGGCCTGCTGTCTTCGGAGATCGGCCTTAATGAATGCTGGGACAGAGGGAGGAAGCGAGATGTAAAGACAGTTAAGTCATCAGGCAGCACCCACATCCATTTCCCCAGGACTCAAAAGGAGCAGCAGAGGCCCCAGAAAGGTCAGGAACACATTGCAGTGAGCAAGAGAAACCACTCTCCTGGATGAGGCAGAGAGCACTTCTGAACCAGGCAGGATGCAGGATGTACATCTTTGAGACCCCAGCCAGCAGCCAGGGCAAGAAGCCCTGGATCTTTGTAACACAGACCAGATGCTTAAAGCAGCACAGCAGCATTGCTATGGTACTGCTGCACAGGTCCTGCACTTTCCTGCAGGCACTACTACACACAAAAGTTCTTCAAGTCATTTGTCAAGCCCAAAGGGAAGAGTCATCGCAGAGGAACACTAAAAGAAATGTAATTACCTGTCATGATGGTCCCCAGGAACAGAAAAGAACAAAGAAAGAGATTTCCTGCCTTTGTCCCAAAGTGATACATGATTTGCCCTTGGCTGATGGTGAAGGCAATACCAAAAATCTACAAACAAACAAAGGCAGTGTCAAGCTGTACTGTTACTGTAAAGCAACCCAAAGAATTTCTCAGCTTTACCAAAGTATCAGAGCACACAGGCCAACCAAGCTGTTGGCCTAGCAAGGCTAAAGTTTGGTTATAAACACACCCAATGGCACCTCCCTGTAGCTGATGGGAAGACGGGTGACCTTTAAGGCTGGAATCCCATCTCTCACTGAAGTAGAGCCAGGTTCTAGGCTGCTAGGGACAATGTTGGAAGAGACAAGGATGACTGGCATCCTGATGCATTTTCCTAAGCAGAAACAAAATGGGTGCCACTAGAGAAATGCCATGGGGAACATCATTCAAAAAGCCAGGTCCCAGGGTGCTTACATCTGCAGTACTTTACAATAATCATGGACAAGAATAAGGAGTCAAGGCTGGGAACTACAATTTAATCTCTCTGCCTATAAAGCGGCAAGCAAAGGGAAAACAGCACACCTACCTGTGCTGAGACATTAAGGAGTCCTGATGATGTTCCTTCTGATTCTGGGTATGTCAACTCTGCAGCAAACTCAAAGCCCAGGGGAAGGTATCCTGTCATAAAAAACCTGTAAAGAAGCACACAGAAAGGAAGAGTCAAAAATTGACAGAAAGAAGACTGAAGAGGCATGGTGTAGCCCATATCCCCTTTGGGACGCTTCAGTGACTGCACAGGCTGTTTCCCCTGGCATTGCCACAGCCCAAGCAGCTGTCCGATTCCCTCACCATGGCACAAGTCTTCCTCCTACTCAGAAATATCTTTGCTCACAGCCTCAAGGCACAAAGCCAGGCCAGAATGGAGCTGCCAGTTGCTACAAGGATGAAGCATTAAAAGCAGCATCTCCCACAAGCAACTCTAAGGGGCACCATCTCCAGCACAGTCAAACGGCCACCCAGGCCCACATGCTTTTCATTCTTGTCCGCTGCTCATCTATGGGGCTGTGGTACCACTCACTTTCCAAATGCTTTCACTTGATTACCTGGAACATTTAATGCAGCAGCAGCTGAGCAGGGCCACACTGATGTCCCTGACTCTAGTGAAACACATACAAGAGAGAGATGGGAAGAACAGATCATTTTGTCCTTAAATCATGCACAAGTCACGCACAGGCTACGGCTCTTCCCAATTCCCCCTGCACCATGAGCTCTGCTCCCTGCTCATCCCCTACCAGCTCATGTGTAGAGAAAAGCAGCTTGCACATGAACTTACCCCAGCGCACCTGCAGTCACAAAGACCACCCAGAGGTGGCCCAGGCTCAGAGTGAAGGTGTAGACTATCATTCCCACCAGAGACATGATATAGACGACTAGTGTTGTCTGTCTGCAAGGAAAAGCAGAGTCAGGGTTTTATTTAATCCAGTCCTCCTGTTCTTTTTGCCCACAGATCTTGGTATAGTTTGCAGCACAGACTTAAAAAAAAAAAAAGTTGCACAGCTGTCTGACACCCTTACCCCAGGGCAGGGGAACTGGACTGACAGCACAGAATGGCCTGCACACACAGCAGGGCTGCGGGAGAAACAAGAACAGGAGCCTAGGAGTTGTCACATCCCCACTTCATGACCAGGGGCTTTGCTCCCTGTGGGGTGCCAGGGCATCACATCTACAAGGAGGCACCTATGAGGCAGCCAAGAAGCTCAGATCCTACTGTGGGCTGACAGGTCCCTGGTGATGTACTCTACATGCCTCTCCAGGGGAAGAACAAGAGTAAAATAAAGAAATGATTAATCTTCTTAAGCACCCTCTTTACTATTAATATAACCAGTTGGACATGCTTACTTATAAGCAGGACCTGAGTGGACTGATCATTCCCAAGCAGGAAAGCAAAGGGAAGAGGTGACAGCACTGCTACAGTGTTATGGGCCTGTATTTTTCAGTGCTATCCAAACCACTTTTCATTGCTGCTCCTTTCTGTGTTTAAACTGCCTACCTGTACCTGAAGAGGTGACGTGCAAGCCACGTTGCCCTTATAGCCTCACCCTCAAGCCATGGGAACTTTCAGCAGGGCTAGTGGCAGTTCCATGGCCAGCAGCGACTGAGCCACAAGTGCTCATCTCTGGGCAGAGCGGCCAAAGAGAGCCTGTGCCCAGGGAGCGCGCCAGGAGCTGGGAACAGCCAGACCTGCAGCCTGGCCATGCTGAGGAGCATCGGTGGGCTTGGTACTGCGAGACACGCAGCAGCCCAGGGCAGCTTTACCGCAACTGAGATGTTAGCAACTGTCATCCCTGAGTAGACAACAAGGAAACCCTTCCCACATCCAAAAAAAACAAGGCTCTCTCTAGTGCAGAAGGTAGCAAGTAGCTCTTCACAGTACATACTTTTGGGAAGAAAAGGAAGGGGAAAAGGGGGTGAAAGGGTAAATCCTTCAGCTGACTGAAATTCCACCAGGATCTTGAAAGCAGAAACAGTCACCAGAGTTGACAAAACTTTTTTGAGAATTGTCTTTTGGGAAGAAGTTAAATATATAAGCATGAGCTACTTGGGTGCTTTCTACCAAATTTTAGTCTTAATCCATTAAAGAATGTGTTTGATATCGGTTCCTGGAATTCTACTAAAGAAACTAAATCTTGAACTATTTTCACTATTTTTTTCCTTTTTAATACAAATGACCACTGTCAAAAATGCAACCCAAATAGGCAGCCAGTATTACATTGTATACCAAAATGTTTCCAGTGCACTGAATTACTACAGATAAAACCAGAATGTTCCAGCTAAGGTCCTGTCCTGCCTCAGTGCTGCAATGACTGAAGTCAGTGTGTCTCATGCTCCAAATACACGCTCATTATCCAAATACAAGCTTGAGAAGCTAATATCAGACTTCGACTATCGATCCATGCTTGCATAGGCTCAGACACATCTAATGTATTTAAAGGCTAAAGAACATGTTGCTGTGACAAGTGATTTGTTTTGTATCAAAGGAGTAGGTAAATCCCTTAACCTCCAATGCTGTGTCATTTATAGAATATGTTCTTTCCAGTGCTTTCATGGAGGTAAAATTTATCTGTGAAAGTAACAGAAAGGGGCTGCTTACTTCTGCTGTAAGCCACTACAGCTATGCTGTACAGCTGCTATGTGGCCAGTACATAGCCTGGAGGCTGCAGAAGAAGAGCTGAAAGACTGACAAAGGGCTTAGAAAGCTGCCCCAAAAAGAGCAAGAGAAGCAGGTAAAAGCCTTTTTCTGCTCCATACGGGTTCCTGAGGTATCTCCCATTAGTTCTTACACACCCCATCCCTTGACATGCAGTCACAGAGGAAAAGTGCTGACTAGGAAGCTGGAATTACAGCTCCCTGGGCTACACAGACCAAGTTTGAACTGAGTGCTGCTTCTATAAATATGAGTCTCCAAATTACACAGCATTCGGTGGTAAAATACAGTGCAAGGCTCCAAGAGGTGGCTGTGTCCCCTAGAAGCTTAGTCTCTGCCAGTAGGGACGCCTGGCACATCATAGTTGAATTTTTTCTCCCCACAGCCAGTTTTGGTCTCAGTGCAGAGCTCTAGTCCCACAAAATCTTACTTAGTTTCCTAGGCTTATGGTTCACGTATTCCAAGTAGTTTGTATCAGATTAACTCTGTCGTGACAGCTGCCAACAGCTGCACTTTTGCCCCTCATCTTCAGGCAAAGGTGATGAATGAGTTAGTGACCAGATGTGGTCAGGACTTTGTTGCTATGTCACTAGTCAAGCTGCAAGCAAGAAGTTCCCCGAACATGCAGCCCCTCACTGAGAGCTACAGCAGGCAGGCTCATAGAAGCAGGCAGCTCTTGAAGGTGTTCTCCTTTGGAATTGCAGATCATTGCAAGACAAAATGGAGAGAACTGTTTCATCTTGCCATGGGAACCTCATCCACTGCACATTAGCTGGCTGGCTGTAGGGGACTACAAGCTTTCCTTGCTGACCTCCCTGAATCATTAGGCTCCAGAAGGCCCTTGTGAAAGAACAAGACTGCAGGCTTGAGTGCTGTGGAAATCACACATCAGGAAGTGCCCCCAAGCCATGCACTGAGCAGCTGCCTGCTGGCCACAGTCCCTAACCGGGACCTAGACAGCCCTGGATGCATCTCCTGCTGCAGGGAACAGCCTCAAGCACACAGTCAGACTAAACCAGACTTTAGCAAGACCCTGCTCCCCTGAGCATACCACTGATGTACAAAAAAGATGTAGTGCCCAGCAGTCCAAGCAAGACCCAAAATTTCGAAAAGGATTTTACTGGGACACAGGGAGATACCAGTTAATAGGGAAACAAAGAAACCCCTGGGGCAAGACAACAAGGCAGGGCTGCTTCTCAGGAAGTGGCCTTTTGTCACCATGTTCTCTAGAGGACAAGAAGAACGCTCTGCGGTCCTAGGGGCACTGGGCATGGAAGAATGCACAGTTTTGCTTGATAAATAGCCATAAATATATTATGGGGGGAGATAAAAAGACAAAGGAGGAGAAGCAGATTCACAGAAGACATTTGCACAGCATCCTGGTGTTTTTAACAACCTGTTCCCATGATGGCCCTACAGGGACTGAAAACTATAATTGTGGAACAGGTACTGCCCATCTCCTTAACAGGCTGACTAGTGCAGTGCGTGTAGGCTGGAAGTTACACATCCTGCTACATCACCTTAGGACAGCTGGGGTTCACCTGCCTCCATGCTGTGGGGTGTGGGAAGGAAGCCCAGCGCACCACTGTGGACACAGTGCTACAAGGGCACCAGCTGCCAAGTCTCTACAGCAGAGCCAGAGGGAGATCTGTGAAGGAGTTGACAGGCTTGTCACTTAAGTGAACCTAAGCTGCCCTGACATTCATCTGCCCGCCCAGCCACATTCCTCATACCCTTCTGAAGAGGCAGATTAAAGAGGTCACACCAGGGACTGTGAGAAAAGAGACCTTGGGGGTAAAAGCCAGCCAGGGCCAGCACCAGCAGGGAACAGGACTGAAATGGAGAGCACAACTCCTGCTGTTCAGCCAATTCCAAAGGAAGACCTAGAGTAAGGAACGGGCACGGCGCAGCCCAGCCAAGCCATGTCTCACAAGGTCAGCTGGATGTAGAAAGGGACAGTACCAGGCTCACGGGGGGCTGGAGCTGCAAAAACTTTAGAGTCAAGCAACATCTGAACCAACAAATGAACAAGGGGCAGGCGGGGAGGCCACAGCCACAGCTTTAGCTGCTCAGTAGGATGTTGTATGCAGCTCCAGAGTGCTGTTCTGTATGGACGGGGGTGACAGATGGCCTCCACGGGCTCTGCCACGAGAACGGCACCTTCCAGGATGTGCAAGATTCTGAGCAAAGGTCTTGTCCTTATACTCCCAGAGGGATCTCACTGCTGAAGACACTGAGGTGTCCGATACTGGAAAAGGGAAGACTTGGAGAGCGTTGGTTTGGTTTTCACCTCTCCCTCATCCTTCATTACTCTGTTTTGTGCAACTTTCTTCCTGTATGAAGGTCACAAGAAAGGACAGCCTTGGTAAATTATTTATATAAGACATATGGCAGGAGAGGGTGAAGGCATATCCAGTACACAAGAACTAACCTGGAAAAGGGCTACAACAAGAAGACTCAAACAGCAGGCCGGGCTAGGTTGAGAGCACATTCACCTTTCAGTGGAAGAGCCTCAAGCAGCCCATTCTCCAATATCCTCTCTCCCCAAATTTTAATGCACATTGGGCCTATACAGGCCTAAATTTACAACACCACTTGTGGTTCTCTGCCTAGTCAATGGAGAGCAATGGATATTTCTGACATCTTGCCTTAGATGCAGAGATGACAGCAGATAGTGCTGCCGGCAACCAGCTGGACCTGAGGCCATGTGAACACTGCCCTTAAAAGCAAAGTGTGGCCAAAGAGACATGCTGATCAATCCAGTCCCCAAATCCCTGATTCTGAGCCAGACTCCCTGACAAACACTCAAACATACCCAGCAGTCTCCAGGTGTCACAACCCCATCTCTCCTCTGAGCCAAGAGCCTGAAGGATGTACATGGATCACCATCTAACGTGATGTCAAAGCGTGTTCTTGCGAAGAGAGATAGGCTGTTCTCAACAAGCCAACCCACCAGAGGCCGCCCCACGCGCTCGTCACAACATAATTCACGTATTTGTATGGGCCAAATCTGTGTCTGCTAATTCCAAAAATAAGAACAGTACAGGGGCTGCTGCAGGGACTTGCCTGCTAAATAAAAGCAAGAATTCAAGGCCATTCAGTGCCTGAGCATGACAGATGCAGAAAGCTTGACTTAGCACAGCTTCACCCTTTCAAGGAACTGCTGATGGGACAGTAAAGACCAAACATGCATGTAGAGCTCTGCAATTCCTTCTGTTATTAACCTCCCCCTGCTACCCTCAATCACAGCTGGATCCCATTCATTTGCTTCCCGCTCTATCCAAGCTGACTAAAAAAAGGACTTGACATCTTTCCTTCCTTATTTTCCTGTGCTTGCCATTTAGATCCTGACAGTAACTGAGCAGTGAAGGGAAGGAGGAGGGTACCTACCTAGAACACCTGGCATCTTGTAAGTTTTTTTTAAACAGACTTTTAAATGCAGCTATATAAAGAGACTGTAGCACTCAAAATTTTGCTAGTTACACAGAAATCCACTTTGTGGGCTGCAACGCAGAACGAATTCTTAGCAGCGTTTTTCCTCACCTAAGGCTAAATCTATCCCCAGATAGTTCCTGCGGTCTGTAGGATAAATTCCATGAATGACATAGCCCTATTTTTCTGCACTCTTGGCCAGCTCTGCAAATCTATGTGGTCCCTTCAACCAAGCAGGGGCCATGGAACAAATCCAGGATTTCCGCTTCCCCCCCCCCATTCCACCTAGTCCCAGCTCTGCCTTGTGAGCCATGAAGCTCTTCAGCCTACCTGCTGCAACCCAGATCTGCTCAGGGAGAGTGAGGAAGACCATCCACCCTAGCAGTGCCAGCTGAGGCTGCCTTACCACCAGTCCTGGGCTGGAAAGAGACAAGTTACATTGCACAATAAGCTGGAGCCGTTCCTACCATCTGTGTTTCTGTTGCCCAGGACTGACAAATGAGAACTACTCAGTGGCACACAATGACCTAGAAAAAGCAACAAGCAACCTGGCAGTCTCTGTATTAGTCATCTGCTCCTCTTTGCCAGCATGCCCAGGAATCCTCAGCTACCATTCTTTCTTGTTAGAGAAGACCATTTCTTCTCCATTTTTGATCCCTGTACTTGACAGTTAGGGCCAGAGGCCACTTGAGAAGCTGCAAGTCCACAGCTAGCCAGATTCATCTAAGCTGCCCACAAGGAGAATGTGCTTTTCTGGACCGAGATACAGGTAGGATAATGGCAGTGGGACTCCCACAGGTGAAAAGCTGCTGCAAGAAAAAGAACTCTGAAGTTGACTTCAGCTCATCAGCCATTAAGCCTCCTCTTACCCAGCCCATTCAGACAACAGGTTATAGCACACTTCTCAAAGCCAAAAAGAAACTGAAAAGCTGATTACACAGACCCAAACATATGACAGGAGAGGCATCCCATCCCCTGGGACACGCTACAGAGGTCTATCAGCAAGATCTGAGTTCCTGAGGACTGGGAACTGCAGGATACCCAGAGATTCTTAGCTGTCACTTTGCTGATGGCAGGGTACACGGGCCAGATCTGTCTTCCCAACCCACCACTCAGCAAACCCAGAATCATCCACCTGCAACTCCAGTGCCTGCCCTAAATACAGCAACACACCCTCACACAATGCCTCTGGGCACTGGACTGAACATGCCTTTCATTAACTCAGACAAAGATTCACAGAAGCTGGTTTGTAAAGGCTGAGAAATGGTCTGGTACAGTCTTGATTCTGCTTGTGCCAAGAACTTGCTCATCCCTAACAAAGCAGCCACTGAGCCGTCCCATCCTCACCCTCTGCCTCCCTAGGGACCACTAGAACCAGGCCTTGTATGGGCTCAGTGCTCACACAGCTCCAAACTTCACTTTAGACTAACTGGATTTTGAAGAACCATCTTTTTTTTCCTACAAACCCTCCCAATGATTCAGTCCCTGGACTGCCAAGCTGCAACTGCACAGGGTTGCTACTTGCACAGGATGGAGGAAGAGCACAGTCACTAGCCACACAGAAGCAAACAAGGGACTTACTTGTACGTTTTCGTTCTGTCCAACCAGATGCCGGAGATCAGAGCCCCAACCATCCCTGACAGTATAATGGTGAGTCCAATCCTGCCAGCATTCACCTCCTCCCCCTGTGGTGAGACATACACACACTCATACAAATGTAGGAACCAAGTCATAGCCAACAAGAAGCAAAAAGTGCAGAGAACCCAGAGATGAAGAGACACCAAAGTTAATGTCCATAACACATCTTCTGCTGGTAACACATCAACCAGAACTAACCTTTGCAAGAACACTTCTGGACCCACTATGAGCTAATGTAGTGTCCTATTCTGGACCATGAAGTGGTCTGGCACTTTTCGCTGAGTCAGCCCAGAGCAAAAGGTGAGCGCTGGCCAGCATGAACAGACATTCTCATAGGAGTCAGCCTAAACCCCGTGCAACTTGCTGCCTGGTGTTAGGATCTGGGCCAGATCAACCAGGAAATATTGGGACCCACTCTAAGGCAGCATGGAAAGGAGCGCTCTGGCATGCAGCCCCAACAGCAAGCTCCACAGTAGCTCAGCTGTGGAGACACCCCACCCGTCTGCCACCAGAGTACGAGTGTGGGCAGCCTCCTCGTACAGATGTCCCAGCAGAAATCATAGAATCATAGAATGTTGTGAGCTGGAAGGGACCCACAGGATCATCAACTCCAACTCCTGTCAGTAACAGGGTGGAGGCAATTGCTGGAAGAGCTTCTCAGAAGGAAATGCTGTCATTCGGGGTGTAAAGGAGCCAACTTTGCTAGCGCTCACCAGCTTTTGCATGGGGTGGTGTAAAGAACTGAAGGAACCAATGGTCTTCTGTCAGCCAGTCAGCTTGTGCCAGAGTCAGCCACAAGTGCTGTGGCATTGTATTTCTCACACTCTCCTTTGGCAGCCAGCGCTGGACAACAGCAAGCATGAGAGGGCCGTGAGGGTTGGATACACTTACTGGGTAGCGATCGATCACCATGCGGTTCAGCAGAGTGGACAGGGCATAGAAGCAACCCACATTCAGACCTGAGAGGGGGATAAAAATGCAGCACATTCAGAGCCTGATGGGTGGTGAAAGGGCAGAAATGCAGAGAGAGATCTTTGGGAGCAGAGGTCCACTACAAGGTTATTGAGTTTCAGGAGAGCCAGCCAAACTGGCTTCACATAGGTTACTGAAAGAAATGTAGACCAAGGACAGCCAGATCTCAGTATGCAGGAGGAAGCACTCTGCAGTTTCAGGATGGTTCTTAACCTTTACAACTAGAGGAAGGGCCACGCACACTTCTGGTACTGAAAGTTCTTGCAAGTCCTTCATAGGGTCTCAACCCTCTCTCACAGCCAGATTTATATTTAGCATTGGAGTTTTTTCATTCCCCCAGTCAAGGTAAAATACCAGAAAAGCACCTGCCTCAGCATCACACCTTTAACAAGGACCTGAGATTTATTAACACTAGTGCCACTGACCTGTGTGGTTTTCTCACAGAGGAGAGCCTGATAACAGTCTCCCTGACTAGAGACAGTAAAAAACATCCTCTCCAAGCTAAGAAACACCAGAAGGTAAGTAGGAGCAGAGCTAGTGGTGAAGCAGACAGCACTTCCCCTAGGCACCTGGTGTGTGTGTCTGCATGGGAAAAGCCTTGCATTTTAAAAGGCGCCACTGAAGCCTGAAAAAAAAAACAACTGTGAAAGTAATTGTCTTTCTGAAAGGGAAGTTCGATTAACTGTTACAGACATCAGCCACCTGGTGAAGGTTTCTCAGTATCACCCAAGGTGAGAATGGAAACCGTTGAGGGTGATACTGGTCAAGCCCTCTTCAGACACTCCGCTCCGGTTTACATGCAACTCAAGCTAAATGCCTTGCCAAAAGGTACAAAAACCAAGAACATCCACATGGGTGCTGGACTAGCAGTACCGCAACGGCTACACTCTCACCTTGGGCGATACTGAGAAACCTCCCCCAGGTGGATGAGGTCTGTAACAGCCAGCACAACTTTCTTCTCAGAAAGTCATTTACATTTGCAGTTAGCTTGTCTTCAAGGCTTGATCCTGATGGGGGGAGGGATGGGGACACAGATTTCACTGCTACAGCTCGCACATCTCTGGGCTCCATAAGGAGGCACGAGTTTGAAAACAGATGCCTGAAATCCTGACAGAACAGATACACGTCAAGTTCCCACTTCCTGCTTTTCCTCTTTCAGCCTCAGCTAAAAGCAGAAACATCGCACTACATGATACAGAAGTGCAGTCTAGCAGGTAGAGCTTTGACAAAGGGAACAAAACCCTGAGCTCCCCTAACCCTGAAGCCCTCAGCAATCCTGCACCTGGCCCACTCCTCCACTGGGACACTGGGCACCTGTTGCTGTACACAGATCATGAGCACTCTGAGGAGCCACAAGATAGGGAACTGGAGGGGACATGGCACTTCCCTCACACACCATCACTGATAACATTAAGCAAAGCTCACTCCACAGCTTCATGGCACAGAAAACAGATGAATAATCTTAGGCAAGTGATCCCAAATAAGAAAATTACCTGTGGCAACACTCCCTGCTCCAAAAGCCTGTGTCAGGAGGCTACAGGAGAGGCTTGTAAGCTGTGTGACATGCTCTTTAGTCAGGAAGAATCCATTCCATCCTTTTCAAAAGTTACTCAGAAATGCTGGAAACTCCAGCAGGGCCAGCAGCCAGAGAGGGGAGAAAACAGTTGGAGATCCCACAGCAAGGAGGCGCCTTCCAGCCTTGAAAACTGGCTCTTTGAAACACTTGTCTATGACAGAACAGCCCACAAGAGCTTAATTCAGCTTCATCCTCTCTTTACCTCTGGAGTACCCTACTCACTAGGAGACACCACAAACTGCAGTGCCAGGACATGGGAGTACCGCAGATCAGCACTGTCCTTTTCTCACCACTGCTTCATTTCAAAGCTCGGTGTAAACATGGACCAGTCATTTGTGTACCTCCACTTCTTGTCCAACCAAGAGGACAGCAGCGCTGTGGGGACAGCCAGACACTGCTCTGGGAGCTGATGCTGTCAGCATGCCAGCTTCACAGCAGCTCTGTGATGCATGCGATTTCCAAGAGAAGGGCCCTTGCTCCCAAGCTGGGCAGAAAGCAATGCAGAGCTGGCAGCAACACTTGGCACCAGAGTCAGGCAAAATATTCTAAGAATCAAGACAATGTGCCAAATTTGCATCTGTGAAGGCTGGCAAAAGTTGTAGGCATTTCACATGTCACAGTTGCTCAGTGAAGTTTCTTCATGAATTACAGCTGTTTGAATACCCCTACAACAGACAAGGGTTGTTTCCAGTGGGGCAGTGTCCATTTGGCCATGCAGATGAGGAAAAACAGAATTAGTAACTGGGAGCAAGACATCTAAAGGTCCAGCCCCACCTGATTCATTAGCTAGTTACCATGGTTTGCTTGTAATGTGCTGTAGAAAAACATTTTTGAGGCCTCACAGTGTCTCCTCTATTTTACAGAGGCCAGAAACAGCTAGTTTATTGCCTACAGCTTCAAAAGGAGCCCTTATTAAGCCTCAGAACCCAAGTCTTCTATAGTTAAGCAGCCTATTGCCTACATGCCAGACTATTGGTCTCCCTCTTCTTCACCCTTGTCATCTTCCAGGACAACGGTTCTTTATGCTGGTCTAACTGCCCTGCCTCCTCCTCACTGACACATCACCTTTCCAAAAGCTGTCTCATGACTCCCACTCTACCAGCCTTTCCCAGGCTTTCCCACCATTTTCCTGCCTACTGGCTCTCAGTGGCAACATGCTCTTCAGTGCAAAGCACAACCCAATAAGCTCAAGAGTTTCTTAATGCCCACCCCATGTCATGCCTCAGCTTTACAGAAGCAATGTCAGCAGGCTTTGAAGAAAGCCTGTCAGAGGGTTTTCCTGAATAGCAGTTCACTAGCACTAACATAGCCACAGTGCCACCATTGTTTCCAGCACTGCAAGTCTTATTGCAGGAAAGGAGTTGGCAGCTGCTGGTAATACCAAGACCTCAGAGGTCTGCAGACCTGTTCTGACCTGGCATCATGTAAGGGCCTCCATTCTTTCTATAGCCAGAGGAGATGAACAAGCAGTAGGTTTCCCCTTCTCTTCCCTGACATGCACTACCTTAATACAAAAGCAAAGATACAGATATCTTTGTGTTAGCTAGTGATGATGACTCACTTGCACCCATGTGGCTGCAGATGTCTTAAATCTTGGCCAACAAAACTTTTGACTTGAGTAGGAAAATCTGTCACCATTTTAAAACAAGACTAGTTTAAAAAAAAATAGTTTCACTGCATAGTTCCCTCTCTGAGTAACCGTCACAATCTCAAGTCAAGCTGGTGACTGACATGAGGCTGACAGAGAGGAACAGAACAAATGCACGACCAGCAGGAAGAGAGACTGAATTATGAGCCACTGCACAGCCTTTCCATGTTGTTTGTGACTGCCAGAGGCAAACTGCCCCAAGGAGGTCAGATTCTAAACATGCTCTTTGGACTGGGAGCCCTCCTCTCTCCTCTAGGACTTGTTTACACCTATGAGAAATGCTTTCCCTTTTCTTTTCCCTGAAGGGTAAGTGCAAACTGAGTAGATGACACAATCCAACTTTTACACACAGTCTGCCTGACAGTTTTTTTTTTCTATCTCCACTTTCTGAAAGGATATCATGTACTACTACTACCAAAAAAAAACCACAAACTAAAAAAACAAACCAGCAGCTGCAATGCAAACCAGCAGAGATTAAGGGCGATCTGAGAGGAGCTTTTCTAGAAGGCTACTGCACTGAGAAAGAAGAGATTTCAGCAGCTCCAAAGACCATTAGCACCCTCAGCAGGTACGAAGCCACCATCTCACTTTCTCCAACCTGGCTACTCATCCACCAGGTCGTTTAGGCACAAGTTCTGGCAGAACAGCAGAACTTCCAGCATTATTTAACTTTCCCCCTGAGGAGCTTCCACAGCAAGCTGGTAGGAAGCAAGGGCAGAACTCCCAGCAGACTAGCTGGCTACAGTCTATCCTATCATGCAGCCAGGCATCAACTGCAGCGGCCTTTCTGCTAAAGAGAAAAGTACTTTCCATATGACAATTCAGCATCAGGAGCAGATTCAACACACCACACTGCCCTCAGAGAAACAGACCAAGGCTGCTGAAGAGGAGCAAGTAGCAAACCCAGTGTGCAAAGACAGCTGGCAAAGGAAGATGTCCTCCAGTGCTTCCTTCCCTTTGCTTCATAGGAGCTGCCAAGGACACTGATGCAGTCTGCACATCTGCATGCTCCACATGACCTCCGCTGGGATGCCTGGCAGCCATACCCTTGCCTTGGGAAAGGACTTTCACTCAGTGCTGTGACACACACTCAGACACAGCTCCATTTATCTCTTAGGTAAGCATATGGATTAGTTCATTGCAAATAACTACCTGTCTAGAAAAAAACAAACAAACAAACAAACAAAACAACACCACACCACACACTCACACACAAAACAACAACAAGGAAATCCCCTGAACAGAAAACAGTCAAAGCCTGGGAGAACTGCAGTGGGGCATATTGCCCTCTGTGTGGTTGCCTTGCTTGGGTCCTTCCCTAGGCATTTGCTTGTAACCACTGCTGGAGATTTCTGGGCTTGAAGAACCCCTGGTCTGTGCCCTAAAACAAATCAGGCCATTTACTGCCCCAGCAGAGCATGGAGAGGGAGGGAGAAGCTAAGCATGTCTAGCAGTGACAACTGCACAGAAGAAAGGCCAAACCTTACCATAAGTGACCATAAGCAGCAAAAAGTTGGCATTGTGGAGCAGACGGCGGATTGATTGCACGTAGGAATACTCCTCTGTTGTTCTTGACTGGACCAAGGCCTGCGCTCGGCTCGGAGGGTGCAGGGGCTTCTCCTTGAACACTGAAACCAGACACAAAATGCACCTGTTTGTAACAGTGCAATCAGGGAGCCTGAGCACACACTATGGGTAGAGCCATTTGAGGAACAGCTGAGGGACTAGTAAAACCAAGTGTACAAAACACACCATTGTCCCTAAGCTTTCATCTCCATGCATGAACTTACCCATGAACAGGAAAGAACAGAGCCTCTCCAACAATAATTCCTGCCACTGCGTAAACACCTTGCCTTCAATTAGCTTTTTGCATAGCCAGTGTCTGGCAGCAACAAAAGAGTTCTCAGGACTGACAATGTCTGCGTCTCCAGACAGTGGCCAGCCAGCTGCAAAAGTGTTGTGTGGCATTACAAATGGAAAAATGGAATGGGAAAAGACAGTTGGCAAAGGTGGCCTGATGCCCTGCAGTGCCCAGTGCCTAGGGAGCAATGACCTATGCCAAGTTTTATTTCAGGCTGGGCACTTCTTAGGCTGGGCAAGCCATCTGCTGTTCCTAACTAGCATTAAAGTAGCAACCAGAAATCCAGGTCACAGGTGATACTGCTGTACGAGGTGCTAGACAGCCATTTTTGTACCTTGCCCATTCCCTGCCCCAGATTCTTTAAAGTCTACATCTGATTCAGCCAGCAGGCAACATGAACAAGCCAGCAAGAGGAGCCTATTAAAAAAAAAGTCATGGAGTTCAGCAAACAAGCTCTGCTCTCCTCTGAGAATATCAGTCTTTCATGCTAAAGATCTGGCTTCCACTTCACATGTTAAGCAGGGCAATTGCACCTCTGGTGTCCTGCTACTGCCCTTAATGCTTCCTTCTCTCCACTCTTAACTGGTTACCTCTTTTTCCCCTGGCAACAGCTTGTTCCTGTGATGCTATATGACCTGCCTCTTTCTCTCTACCCTTAAGAGATAGTCAGGTCCATCACATAACCCAAGGTCCAGCACTCTGTTTGCAGGCAAGATAACTGTGAACCTTGGAAGATTTCTGTTGGCTTTTAAAGGACTTACTCATGGCAGGGTTTTACTACACAGGCAAAGGAGGAAATTAACAATTAATCAAGCTCACTCACCACCTCTTGTACTCCCTTCTACATCTGTTCATCAAGGGCTTGAAGCAGCAAGGTAGGGTATTGCATGGCTCTGCCAGCTGCATGCTAGGACACATCCCCAGATGACCTCCCCAGCCCATTTCCGAGCACACAGGCCCCTCATGATCACAGGCTGATCTTCTCAGTCCCACCTGGTTTCATGTGCACACTCCCACCTCCTTACCTATGACAACCAGGATGAACAGGGCTGTTGCCACGCCTGCAGTCATGAAGAACATGATGCTGATGTGGTAGGCCAGCTTCTCCACATCTTCCAAATTGGGAACCAGAACTGGAGGGATCAGAAAGCCCAGAGCGATGCCAAGCTGAGCAGAAGAGAGAGGGGACACAAAGGTGTGACATGGAACCACAACACTGACACCACCTCACAGCTCAGTCCCCTGATGCCCAGTAAGAGCTCAACTGAACCTAATCCAGTTTCATAACCAAGGTGAAAATCTTCCTTACCATCCAACAATTAAGAGAGAAAAGCCAGTTACTCATTCCATTTAGGTCATAACAGGTTCCCCCACTGCACTCACAACTGTCAGGATATTCAAGACAAGCTTTTTACAATAGAATTGAGCAGAATGAATAGCTGCCTCCATCGAAGCAGAGGTCTTGCTTCCCCTGTCCACCCCCATGCATGTATGTTCCTGTCCACACATCCCACTCCTTATCTTGCACCCGCTTCGATGCTGGTCTGATCACCTGGTAATCCAACTTTGCTCATTAAAATCGGCAGAAAATAAGACTCAAAACCCACCACAATTCTTTGCAGAGTTAATGAGTTGAACCAATTTATTTTCCAGACAAGTGCAAGGGCCGAGACAAAAACCTACCCACTCCTAATGAGTGAGATCTTAATATGGTTCAGATGCTTTATGAAATGATTTCTTAATGAGCCTCCTCCCAAGAAAAGGCTCACCCTATGACCACCAGGAGAACTTAATAAAGCATCAAGGTTGCGAGCAAAGGAAGCACTGATGGCACATATCGTAAACATCGAGGTTGTGTGATGGGGTTTGGCAACTACCCCTGAATAAAATGCTTGGCTGTGAAGGGCTACACGAAGAAACCCCTGCAGCTCTGGCTTCTACTGTGCCAAAGTCCCACCTGTCCAGCTGAGGAGCTCCTGCAATGGCAGCACACACTTTGGTGAGGACCTTAGTGTGGCTTTTAACTTCACAGCTGTTTCTCCTGGACAGTAACAAGAAGCTGTAGTGGCACAGGCTTTGCCATGCTGATAAGTGGGGTGGACAGTGGCGCAGACCTTCAGTGCCACCCTCAAATGGGAGAGAGAAGAAACAGCTGCGTTGGTGCTTAGGAGCACACTCTTCATGAAGTGGGAGCCAAAGCACACTCAGCACATTCAGGAGTACTCTAAACACAAGAGGAGCCTACAAAAGCCACTTTTCCCCTACTTCATGTTTCACTGTTTGTGGCTGCATTTCAATCACCATTTGGTTCTCAAGCACTGTGTATTTACATGTTCCCTCAGCCCTTCCCAGCACTTGCAGCCCTCTCAGGCACAAGAAAAAGAGCTCAGCTCTTTGCTTGCTCTCAAGGATCTGCACACCCACCCTTCTTTGAGGCAAAAGCAACGTTTTGTTTAGCAACACCCTCATTTTTGCCATTTCCCGATTTAAGCCTATGTTTGCTGTTGTGGACAGTGACAAAGCACACATAAGAGCCTCCAGTAGATGGAAGGACTGAGAAAGCACCCAAGAGAGATGCTATGTGGCTATGCAGCCATTCGCATGCTTGCTTGAAAGAGAGATTTCCAATCTCTTTTTCAGGCTGTACGATTTGCCTAGAGACAGGATAGTGCTAATTTAATCAATACAGACTAGCAGCATGAAAAAAATTCCACCCACGGTGGTTATTCATGCTACACCAATACAGCCTCTGTAGAGCCACTGCTCTCATCACACTAAGAGAGGAGGTAGGAATATGCAAAACATGGAAATGAGGATATAGCCAAATTAAGCCCATTGCATTTACCATTTCCTTATACGAAACATTCAGATCGTTAGGAATCAGCTAGCAGCACCATGACCCATTGCTGCAGGATAATGGACTGGACAGGATAGTTTATGCCTTGCTGATGAGCGAACGGCAGCAAGGCAGCACCATGAGCCAACTGCTGCCCTACAGAAGGATTCTGCAGTGCTCAATGTCTGCACAGTCCCTGGAAAGGGTCTATCTACTCTACAGGTAAGGAAAGCAAGGACTAAGAAAGGTGAGGACTATGCTGCCCATAAAACACATTGAAGCATACAAAGCAGAACAAGCCAGGACCAAGCTTGGACGTGTCGTCTGGGCTGCCTTCTAGCAAAAATTCTTTGTGCTTTCTGCGTCCTTTCTCTGTCATATCTTGATGTTCCTGGCATGCCAATGGACTTGTTTTGGAAGACCCATGCACTGGCCAGGATCGAGATCACAGAACAACTACATTCCAGGTCCCAAATCGGTTAGTTGGGATAAAAACCAGCTTGTGCCGTCCAGCCCCAGAAAACTCTCCATAAACTCCCTCCTCTATCCAGCTGGTGGATTTTTGAGACAGGAATAATTCTTATGTTTCAAACAGAGCTATCTGCTAGACTCAGATACCCTATTTAGCTTACAAACAAGTAACATCCAACCACATCTGGCCAAACTTTTCCTGTGTCAAACAGCACCCTCCACTAGGACGTGGAATAGCCTCGGTCAGGATCACAGACATCTGTGCTGAGTTCATTCTTGGTGCTGGGATATCACAGGGAGACGATGAGGGTATAAGTTACACCAAGAGATGGCAGATGTGCCCTACTGGTTCAGGGCACTACCAAGAATGAGAACATTCAGGGGTTGTTTAAATGGACTGAAGACAAACACAAGTTGTGCTGTCCCAGATAGCAAGTCAAGGACTGAAAGAGCTTAGGAATAAACCTGGGAGACCATTAGGAAGGTTAAACCTTCCTAACACCCACACAGCACAGGCAGCCTCTGACACAGGACTAGACTTGACAGAACCCAGCTTTGCTCAGACATGGCTTATCTCCAGCCTCTCATCACAGGGAGGCAGGTCTGCTCTCCTCCCCGCTGCCCAGTGAGCCCGAGACCTCCTGACCACCAGCAAGCACAACCAGCAGCTGGCTTGGAGGCTTCAAGCTCTGATCTCCATTAAATTGCACACCTCCTCCTTCTCTGCACAAGGGAAACAAGTCTACAGCTGCACAGATAAGGCAACTGCACCAAACAGATGTCCACAGAGATCACTCCTAGAGGGCAGAAGCCTGTTTGTCTCTGCAGCATGTTTTTTTTGTCCTGCTTGTGGCCAAAGGGCAAGCCTGTGGCTCTGGTGTGGCTGCTAAGCCCAGGACACGGCCAGGCTGGGCTTCACTCCTATCTCCTTAGCTTCCCCAAACAAACGTTCAGGCTTCAAGTAGAAGACTCAACATTGCCCCTTTCCATTCAAGGGGAGAGTCCTACTAGCTCTTATATATCAGGTATCCCATGTGCCCCTTCAACCTTTACCAAATAAAGTCTATAAACACTTCCCTGGAAATTGCTCCTTTGCCTAACCACCGTTTCATTCTTGCAAGAACTGGGCTGGATTCCTGTGCCAGGTGCTTCTTGGTTTCCTGCTCTCTGCAATCACGTGTTAGTCCCATGAGCTGCTGTACCGTGGCAAAAGAAGAACAGGAGAGGAGGAGAGATCCATGCTTAACTCTGATCTCTGACTTAAGTTTCTCCAGGGCCACAGTCAAGATTCATTCCTTTCAGCTCTCCCTCTAGCTGCTTCTTCCTGAAAAATTATCTGACTATCTGGCAGAGAAGATATTGCGAATCTGGTTTGCAAATTTTTCAGAAATCCTTTACGGGGAAGTCCTGTTTTCATCGTTTACCCAAAGGGACACAGACTTCCTCAGCTTTCTCGGACACTGCTCTTGTCTTTTCAGAAGACATGAACAAATTTTCTAGCCATAAATTGATGTTTTGTCCACTCTCTTCCCTCCCCGAAAGAGAAACTACTTTTATCCATTATGAGTTTGTTAAGTCTTTGAGAAGGACTAAGTAGTAGAAAGGGAAAAAAAACCCTCAGCAATCACAGCAACAGGAGCTACGTTTTATATTTCAGAGCAACTGATGTTATTAATCCTATGAAGATGAGGCCCTTTGAGTTAACTAAAACTAAAAATTTCCTGGAGGATACTCACAGACCCTGGATTATCCATACCATTTTCAGCAAAAAAGACAAGCTCTTAACAACACAATGAGTATTATACAGCACATACTTCACCTTTCACAAGGAGATTTTTAGCCTGGTTCTCAGCAGGCCAGTGCCCACATCACCATCAGCTCAACAGACAACGCCATAGCCAGTTACCAAGAAAATTTAAAGATGCCTTAGCAAGGCGGGGAAAATAACTGTTCTCCCTTCTCCACAACTCTCACGTCAGGGCTGGGAAAATAAAGTGATGTAAAAGCAGGGTTGGTTCTGCAACAGCCTGTGCTACCCCTCTTACAGAGACCATCAGTCATTACAGTTCATAGAGCAGCCCCTCTCACCAGCAAACAAATTAGCATCTCCAACCTTTGTACAGGCAGAAAGGTCTCCAAGACTGGTATAGATAGCCTCAATATCCCAAAATTCAGCACGTCACTCAGCATGCCCACTCCCAAAACACACCACGCTGTCCTGATTGCCAAGAATCTCTCCTCAGGAACCAGGATGCTGGCACTTTATTTTGAGGCCCTGGGGTAATTTTTAAACAAAATACCAGGGAAGCCAACAACTGCAGCACAGTGCAGTGTTCAGATGACTTATTCTTTGAAGGCTAATAAAGGACAGAAGGATTGTATTTCCTACCTGAATTCTGTCAAGGACCAGTCCCAACAACAACATCATATTCAAGATTCAAGCATATACAAGAATAGGTAGCAAGACCAAAAGCAAGTGACTAATAAGGTGATATAAATGTACCTGAAGTCTTGAAATGGAAAATGGCATGTCTAATTTAATTTTAGCTGTTTGTATACTAAGAGTCTGTTGAAGGAAGATAATCAGTGTGGTATCAGCATAAAAATTGTAAATGAATGATCGATGGAGAGGTGGGTCTCCACCTTAAAGAAAACCAAGAGTCAGCAAGAGGAAAACAGAAGCTCTATAAAATTCCATAAGTAAGCACAAATATTGATAGAGTAGACCATCAAACCCAGAAGGTCAATTAAAGTGTTAAAAGACAGAAAGAGAGAGATGCTGCAAAGGCAATAAAAAGACAACAGTGAGAAATCCTGACAATGCCCTTGCAGGCTAAATAGGTGCCATGACAGGGATGATGCAGAGACTGCATTTTTGATTCCATAAATACTCTTTTCTGAAGAGAAGCTATAAGAGGCAGACCAATTTGTGATTTCTACCTAGAGCAGCACAGTGTGACCACAACGAATATTACAGAATAGTTCTGCACTGCACTCAAATTCAGCCTCCTTACAACAGCAACTAAAAAAACACCCTCCAAAGTACTATAGCAATATTTAACTCACAAGAGGGAGCTGCCTAAAAGAAGCTTGGTAAAAGAAAATTAAAAAGAAGGGAAAAGCCCAAGAAATTAAATGCTTGCAAGTGGCATTAAGACTGTGTAAAGACACTGCAGAGGCTCAGTGTAAGCCAAGAGAATATTTGCAAAATCTTTTAGAACCACAATTAAGTTAAAATTAAAAACAAACAACTACAAAACAAAACAACCACCACCACCTCCCAACTCAAAAACTGGACATTATACTACAAGCAAAGAAAAAAAGACAGCAAGTTGGACCAAGCTAAAGTAAAACCATAACTGTGCCAAAAAAGGCTGTGGAACAACTTACCGAACTAAATCAAAACTCTTCAAACACAAATCAAGAAGCCTGCCAGAAAGTCTGTAGGGCCAGAAGATGATCACTGTGGAAGCAGAACATTCAAGAAAGAGGAAGAACTAAGTGAAGTCTTGCATCAGCGTTCACAACGTGATACTTATGGGAGGTTTCCACATCGCATTGCAAAAATCTGAAGCATTAGCAGTGGAAGACGTTAATCAATTTGCTTCAACTGATTTCTTCTACGAGGCGGTATCCATCCAGGGGTTCAAAAGAACAAGTCAACAGAAGACCCACACTACTTGCACACAAACACACCAAAATGCTAATACACAAATCAGGAATGGAGGAAGGGAAAAGCGGTGTGAATTTTTGAGAAGTACAGCACGGGCAGGAGTCCCAGGAAACCCCAGGGCCAGCAGCCAGTTCGGCCAAATGGGCAGAAACTGCTGCAATCAAAAGATTGAGATTTCCGTGTTGATAAACACCAATACAACAGGCTTTTCAAACACTAGTTTCAACACAGTCTCAGCAAGTTCCCAAGCCAAGACTTTGGAGAGTTAGGAGGACACACACCCCTTTTTTACTGTCTTTCCCTTCGCCCTCATCACTGACTGGCCTGGGGCTGCCTGACAAATTTGACCTGACCTAGGCCAGATGCTCCTCTGTTCCAATGTACCATACGTTTCCAAAGGAAAGGCTTTTGGAAAAAAAAAAAATAAAATCAAGGGCTTCACCAACTCTCAAAGAGAGCTCATTGCATTTGTCAACACACCTCTGGAGCTACTCCACCTTTCCACTCCCAGAAGAGTGACCTTTAATATTTTGATCTGGGAATCAATCTTCCACACCCACCACCCATAGCACCACCACCCCAGATCAGCCTGAAGAAGAGAGACAGAAGAACCTAACTAACCACCGCAGGCTTCTCTTTGAGGGACATTTGTGAAACTGTCAAATTCAATGTTTTAAAGTGTGAACAAAACCAACACTTCATCTGTGCCAAAGACTTCCCCTTTGGCAGCCTTAGATGGAGACTCCCACAGTGCCACTGCCAGAAGCCTTCTGAGGGTCACACCAACCCCGTTCCCTCCAGGGTCACTCCTCCATTTCTAACAGAGCCTCCTCCACTGCCTCCAGAAGCCAGGGAGCAGGAAAGATTTGTGTAATTGCTGGGGACATGCAGTACTAGTCTTGAACCATTTACTTACAATGCTCAGCACTACCTCTAATCTTCAATATCCACATCAACCAAGGAACATGAAGATGAGGAATCCTCTAGAAAACCAGAGGGACTATCATGCTTTGGAAGAAAATTATTGATATTTCAGTTGTTTTAGTAAGTCAGTCCTGCCATATACACTGATTTACCTGTTTTCTGACAGATACGTTTAAGGCTTCACATTTTCAAGATGTTCCTCCAGACAAAACAGTAGACATCAGGTTGGGGGTTTTGTTTTGGTTTGCTTTTAATGATATTTGATTTTTATACAAGTTACTTCAGATACAGAGAGTTTAAAAACAAATCCTGTTACATTACCGAAATAAATGACGAAAACTGACCCGCCAACATTATCGCCAGGAAAGCCAAGGTTCTCAGTGAGAAGTCGACAAAGCAAGCCTGCACACTGCAACTGTTGTTCTTCCAGAAACCTCCCTCTCAGATAGCCACCTCAATAGGTTGTCTCTCCAAAAATCTTACAGACAAAATGCACGAGCCAAGTACAGCAACATCGCTGATGTTCAGTAACAGATGAAACTAGGTCAGGCTGTTCTGTAGCCCACGCTAGCTACCCTGTGGTGCAAACCAGTGCAAAGATGTAGAACATAACCAGCAGTGGGAAGAGGACCCACCTGACAGGCGGGAGGAGCGGGAAGTAGCAGTTTGCTGGATCTGAACAATGCGTCTCTTGTTGCAGCGGGGAAGCTCCAAGGGGAACAGAAGGGCTCTCCTCACTACGTTGCTTTTACACATGTGAGAGAGGGGAACGCTGAACCAAGGTCAGTACATATAGGACCCATGCCAGATGCCTCTCTGACAGTTCTGCCAGCATTTTTAAATGCATCAGACCTGGATCTCTGTTCACGCAGGGAATGCCTTTGAGGACGTACCTGTTCCAAAGCCTTGGGCAACACAGGCTCTTCCTCTACTCTTTGTCTGTGTGTCAAAGCTCTGCCTTGTGGTGCTCTCTCCTGTTCAAACTACAGGTGCCTCCCATGCTATAACTATGACATTTCACAGAAGCAGATGAACTTTTCTGGCCCTACAATTCACGTATCGCAATCTGCAGAGAGCAGACAGCCACCCGCTTCTCACACCCTGTTACTCCTACTGCACATCAGTTTCCCAATCCTTCGCGCAGGTCCCAGCTGCCTGTCTATACAAAAGGCTACAGTAGAACTGAAAATACCCAGCTGAAGAGCTGTGTAAATCAGAAGCTGCCAGTTCCTACCAGTATACTTTTGTATGAATTGTTGTCCAGAAGATGCTTCTTCCATACCATTCATAGCAAAACTAAGCCTGTAGAAATCCAGATAGTCAGGAAGTCAACATACTTAAATGTTTGCAAACCACAGGTCAGTCACCTTTCTTGCATAAAGTATCCAAGTTGTGAGAGGAAAAATTGTAATCCCGGCCTTGTGAAAAGATAAGATAGGGCTTAGGCTTTTTTACTCTCCCACTGATGTGTGAGATAATATATTTTTTCAAACTGCACTTGCACAACCAAAGCTCTTCTGAAAGCAAAACAAACTTCCTCATCACACTTCTGCTTCTGTGCCATCATCTCCTCATACTGCTTAATATGATGCAATGCCATATGACAAAGACTCCTTCTCTATGCAAGTTATTCAGGGCCTCAGCCTTGAATGCACCTTCCCCCAGTTTACTGGGAAAGAAATGCAACACAGCAAAACAGCAGTAGATAGAAAATAAAGCAGAAGAGGGGTTTCAGCTCTGACAGCTACCTCAGTGGCTGCTAGAATTCTCAGACAGGACATAATACCTTGGTCAAGGACCTACTACAGTCACCTAACATAGGCAGACCAAGGGGATAATGCAGAGAAAGTGCTGAGGGTGCCAGAGGGCAGCCCCTCCCAGCAAAAACATTGCAGTCATTCATTTAACTACCAGGCAACTGCCACAGAACAATAAGCCAAAAGCCAACTGCTTCTGTGAGGGAGAAGGTGGAGATGCCTTTGGTGGGTGGCTGGGAAGGGAGCACCAGATGAAATGGGTAGAAAAAGGTCATTTCAGGCTCCAGTGTCCATTTACAGAAACCTAGGCATTCCTGGGAAAGCCACGTTGCTATTTGGCCAGCACGCCTTCCCACGCTGAGCCACGTCCAGGATCTCGGAGAGCTGGCCACAGAGCATTCCTTGCGGTCCCTGCCCTTTTTTACAGGGGCAGAAAGGGCTGGAGAATGTCAACCATTAACTACTGCCAATACCAACTCCTCTTGGTTCCCCACTGAAATCTTCTCTATTCTAACAGCTAAAATCCCAGGAGATAGAGAGCCAGGCTACAGAGGGATGTGAGAAAGACCACCACCTGACCCTGTTTATAACAGGGATCAAATATCAGCTGAAGAGATGAGGACCCTCCAGCAGGAACAGAACAGCCACAAAGATCTAGAAGTCTGTTTGAAGACAAGAATCCCACAGGATGCACTCCATTTCCACAACACTTCTTAGACTTTCAGATGCTGCCTCACCTGAAGGGCAAAAGGTACAGAACAGAGTTAGCAGTGAGGCATCAAACAGCAGTACATGCTCAGCACAAAGGGCACCACCAGCTCACCAGCACAAAAGCAATGGCCATTCAGATGTTGCAGACCTGATTATTCAGGAATGGTCACCCCAACCCCTGCCCCATGCAGACTCTTTCCCCCAGTTCAGAACAAGAGGAAAGTACCTGCCAGGAGAAAGAGAGCATTTCCCTGAATTTCATTCATGACCTATCATCCAGTTTGTCCACTTCAAAAGCCATCACCTAGTCACTGCTGGACTGGCACTCCCAGCAGTACACAGATAGCACCTACAAGCTCTGCCTCAGGCAGTTTCTGTTATGGAAGCCCTAAATCTCTGACATCACATCCCAGCTGCATCAGAACAAAGACAGACCCCACCTGAAGATCAGTAAGGTGCTGCATCATTTTTCCCCAAATGCAGAGAGGAACATGAAGCTGAAGTTTTACTTCCAGTCCACGTCAACACCTTTTATCAATGCCTGCTAAAAAATGAAGAGGCAAAATTACAGCAGAAGAGTTGTCTAGCACCCTCAGATCTTTAGTCCCAAGCTCACAAGCTGCTTGTTTCTCTTTTTCAGAATAGCAAGAAGCAGGAACAAGGTCTATTTAAAATAAAAAAAATAATAATGAAAAAAGTAACAATACTGATGGCAAATCAATGCAAAGTCACAAACACAAATGCACAGATGTTCTTTCATTGTCCTGTGCAACACAGTTATACACTTCTCTTTGTGCTGCCGATGTCCCTTGCCCACCAGGTGACAACAGGGAGATGCAGCACCAAGAGATGCTCCTAAAACCAATGTGCCTGAAGAAGTGTGGCCCAAGCACAGCAGTCCAGCATGCACCATGGCAGCTGATGCAGAGAACTGGTATCTGGCCACCAGGATCCAACTTATGAATCTCAAAAGGCCACAAATATTGCACTCATTACCTAAACATTCCCACCACCATGTTAGTTCTGTAACGCCACAGCACCGTGTTTTCTCATCCCAAAAGACAGCAGAACAAGTATGTTAAAGGGCAAGGCCTGCTGCTCCAGCAAGGACACGCTCCTGCAAATGCTTGTATCTCAGGAATGTTTCTATGTGCTGTGGTCCTGTCACCACAGAGTGAGGGGACAGTCTGCCTCTGACATAGATATCAGAAGCCCATTTGCTGCAACCTGTCAGGTCTGAATCACCATTCCAAACAGGGAACCAGCTGATGAATCAATACACTGAAATGGTCCTAACGCAAACCACTCCCTCCTGCCCACCTCATGTGCACAGGACTTACGTAGATATCCAGCACTGAGCTCCTCCACAAGCAACACTGTTGGTGACATAGCAGGCATGCTGCTACTCATGGCTGTGTTTCTCAAACACGTCAGAAAAATTATTTCCAAAGTTCAGACACATCTGAAGGACTTCAGTGAACTCTCCAAACACTGGTCTTCCTTATCCCATAATTTCAGCCTGAGGAAAAGTCCCCACATAGGTTTTTCCTAGTCTTCTAAGCATGAAGATGCTAGTAATATTTTAATAGTATTAATATTTTAATGTTAAAGCACCCAACATGCAAGTAAACCCTAGTCCACACCAACCCATACATGCACTTGCAGAGACAAGGAAAAATAGTGGAAAAATCTATGCATCTCCCAGTTAAAATGGAGAAAAGTAAAATGCAGTGAAAGCCAACACCGGGGAACCAAGAGAATGTGATCGCCGCCTCAGCAGTGTCCACACTCTTTTCTTCTAGAAGCTCTCCAGCATCAGTTTAGGACTTCTCAATCTAACCCTCTTTGCACTTCAGACAGTAGAGCCATCACATGACCAGAAACAAGAGAATCAGACAATCTGCTAGGGTTGGTTTGTTTTTTAAAAGATATTTAACACCTAGTCTGACTGATTCAATGATTTACTGTTCAGGGCTAACTTTGAACCTGAAGGTTTCCATCACTCAGGCAGTGGCAGCAGTGGGGGGGTTCTGAGCAGACGTCACCCAGGCAGACCCCGAGGAACCAGCAGGCAGGGCTCCCTCAGGACAGTGCTGCCCAAGTGCTGCCTACGGCCCACAGGGCAGGACCATCAAACAAAGGAGCAGTGACATGGCCCTGCTCCTCCACATAGCTGATTGCAATTCCTGATGCAGACAAACATGACTACTTGGCATTCAATAATAATACTGGCCACAATAATTTGTGACAGTTTTCCACCTTGAGGAACTATAAATAAGTGATGTGCAAGGAAAGGAAAACCATACAGCTGTTAAAGAATGAGAGTAGGGAATAATTTGCCATACTGGCACACTGCAATTACAAACCCGCTGTATCATACCCTTTGCTAACACTCCCCAAAACACAGTCTTTAATTGGAGAGTCAGGAAAAAAAGGATGCCTCTGTTTCTTCCCCATGCTCAACCTCACTGCTAAACAAAATAGCTACTTTTCATTCACTGTGATTATGTGCCTCAGGACCCTTGACTAAGAGAATGAAATTAAGGGAATGAATACATCCTTCCTATGGAGCATGCCCTGCCTTCAGTCATTGCGATTTCTGATTTCTCTGCTTCTCTACAAGAGAAGTCTGGGCTTAGAAAGTAAAGGCCATATACTGAACTGAGGCCTTACTGTCATGTCAGTTCAACCCCCAGAGCAGTGTAGAGCACCAAAAGTGTAGCCAAAGTTTGCTTTTCACAACCATTAGACTAGTCTGCTCCTTTTAGGGCAATGAGGATACCACACACGCATACAGCACAGACTGAAGACCTCGTTGTTTGGATTTCTTACGCACACTGTTGAGTAACTCCATCCGAATAATTTGAAAAAAAAAAAAAAAAAAGTCTGACAGCAAAATGTTCTGTTACTTATTTACTCCTAAATCAGCAGACTGCTCACGCCACGTTAAATGCCTTTCACTCTAAAGATTCATTTAAAACACATAAAAAACAGCCCACTAGCCTGGGTGATAAGAGCAAAGAGCAAAGCTTAGAAAGATAAGTAATTTTTTCTCTTTCCAAAAGATGTAAGCCAGCGGCTCCTTAATTTCCTAGTGCTGTTCCAAAAACTTCAGTTCCTCAAATACCATCTCAAAGCATTCACCTCTTTTTGCCTCAGCAGTACAGAAACCCAGGAATGTGGGGAAAGGACACCTCAAACCCTCTGCACACAAAGTTATCTGTGAGTAAAACTGTGCTTTAGAAACTATCTGAACTGCAAACCCTTCAAATCTGAATAGCACCCACAGGCTGAGCTAAACACAGACCAGAGTTGTGCGCAGTCATCGGTAGGGGTCTCATGGTAAAGGGTACAGGTCCAGTGTGGCAGCTTATGCCAGGTTCTTCTTCCCTCTTCTTCACGTCAACATTATAAAGCCAGACTAATTTCACTTACATCATGTTGCATCAGTATTGGTCTATCTGCTTCATTCAACAGGGAAGAATTGGTATTCGGGTGCAAGGGTCAAGAAGCTACTTCCGCAATCCTTTCAAAGCTGTGGAAAAATTTATCTCCTCTGAACGCTACCTGGCTACAAGACCGTCACAGCTTGAGCAAGTGTGGGTCGCTGGCCTCCCTGACCTGCCTCAATACAAGAGTACTGAGGGACCTGACCTCACCCTCACCTGATGGAAGGTTTGCTGCTTCTCAAAGCAACTCCTGGTGGAAACTCTGTACTTACTTTTAAGAGGCATGAAAGTGCTAAAGTCCTTTTCCTCCAGGATCCAGTGAAAAGTACTCTTTCCAGGAGACAGTTAATCTCCCTTGTCCCATCTCATTGTCAGCATAAGGAGGATATTGCAGTGTCAGGTCCAGACGCAGGTGCAGGTCTGAGGTTTGCAAGACACTCTGACTAAAGCACGTTTCCCAGCATAGTGCATCCCCCTCCAGTCCATCTGTGGTGCTACTTAATCATAACCCTGGACTGGAGATTCACAGACACAGGAGCCGGAGGGCACTGGGGAAGACCCTGTGTCCAAACACCGCTCAAAGCCAAAATCATACCCACACCTGATGCTTCCCCCAACTTTGTAAACAGGTCCCACTTGCCTCTGCTGCCACCCTCACCCACAGCCTAACCCAAGCTGCAGCCCTCCAGATACCAGCTGCATTTCCCAGAGAGAATTTTGTGCAGGTGACTCTTACCCCTGCTCCTGCCCTCCAGGTCCTGTGCATCTCTTCCACCTCCCTGGTTTGCTGCTCTCCCCTCTTAGTGCTCCTGGTCTTTGGCCAAGGGCCACCTGGTCTCTGGTGAAGGCCTGTCCCACGTGCCCAGCCACCCAGGGGACAGCCACCCCTTACCTGGTTCCCAAAGACAGCGATGGAGCAGGCAGTGGAGACCTCGTGGGAGCTGAACCAGACGGAGGCGATGCGTGAGGGAATGCCCAGGATGAAGACCTGGGCAATGGAGCAGATGACCTGCCCCAGGACAGTGACGGGGAACAGCTGCGGCTTCAGGCTGCCCAGCTTCACCCAGGCGCCCAGGGCGTTGAGGGCCGAGCCGGCCAGGGCGATGAGGCGCAGGCCCCTCTTGTCCAGCAGCCAGGCGACGGGGAAGAGCAGGGGGATGTAAGTGACCATGTAGCACATGGAGAGCCAGTCAATGGCGAAGGTGCTCACACCGTAGAAGCGCTTGAAGATGTTGTTGATGCTGCCGTACTGGATCCACTGGAAGGCATTGCACAGGGAGTAGCTGCTGAACAGCAGCACCACGGCCCAGCGACGCCAGGACAGCTGCACCTCGACGGCGGTGCCAGCAGCGGCCTCTCCCTCCGCCAGCCCCGGCGCTCCGGCCGGCTCCTGCTGCACCATGCCGGCAGCGCTGGCAGGCTGGCAGGCAGGCAGGCAGGCAGGCAGGCTGGCAGGCTGGCAGGCCACCCGTCCAGCTCCGCTACCCGCCAGGAGGCGGGTAGCTACCTAGACCCAGGCTAGGGAAAGCCACCTGCCCGTGAAACCCCACCCGGCCGAGCTGACTGGGTGCACCGTGCGGGGAAGCGCCGCCGCCACCGCCCCCTGGCCCGGCCCGGCCCGGCCCTCCCCGCCCCCCGCCCCGCCCCGCCCCGCCCCGCCGCGGGGGTGGGAGAGCCGTCCGTCTGCCCGGTGGGGCCAGGGGCGGGAGACGGGGATCCTGCGGAGGGGCAGCTGCGGTGTGGGCCCTGCGGAAGCGCTGCCCGTGTGGTGGCAGAGGGGCCGCGACCCCTCCCCACGGCCGCCGCCATTCCCAGGCCCCGCCGAGCGGCCGCCCCGGCGGAGGGAATGGCCGGTGGAGGAGAGACTTCAGTCGCCGGTGCATAGAAGTGGTGAACAGGACATGGACCGACCCAGAACTGTGTCCGGGGGGCTGTGTGCGTGTGGGCAGTGCCCGACCCAGCCAGAGGTGCCGGGGTGGGTGCCTGGAGGATGAACTGGTTTGAGGTTTCATGTGGGTTGACTTCTGATGTTTTTTTCATGGCATAGCTCACTATAAAGTGAAAACACCCAGTGATGTCAAAATTAAAACATCTCAATGTGACTGAAGCAGAAGAGCCAAAAGCCGTGTTTGCGTTCATCCTCATGAGGAACTTCCAGTTAATGAGTCAGCTCCTGTTTTCCCATCACTTGAGCAACACACCACTCTGACATGATTGTCTGGAGGTCGCTTGCGATCTACGGTTCATTTAATTGACATTGTGTTATCTGTATCGTGCAAACATTACTGAGTGCAAGCTTTAGATTGCAGGCTTGGTTGCGTGCGGGTGTTGTTCAGCTCTTCCAGCTTTAAACACACAGCTCAAAGTTCATTTGCAAAGATGGAGTAATGATCTGTCTTTATGATGTTGCATTCCTGAAGCAAAGACGTGGGTCAGAGAATGAAAAAGTGAAGTTTCTCTGGCCTGTATTTACTTTGTGGAACACTGTCAGAGGTTACTGGCGCTGTCCTCTGAGTTACCCATCTGACTGCTGCCAGGAGCAAAGGGAGACTCTCAGCTTGGGTGCCTTTATACTCTTATTTCCCATGCAAGAAAAAACAACAACAACAGCAACAATGAACAAAACAAAACAAGAATATGACCACACCTTTGGACAAATTATTCCAAGGAGAGCAAATATCACGTTAAGTGGTTCTTGCTGTGTGTCCTCACAGAGCTCACTTCTTGTCACCTGCTTGGCTTTCCTACTCCCAGCAGACTGGTCAGGAGCACAGGTGGAGACCAGTAAAACCAGTGCAGCCTTCTCTATGTGCTCTTCTGAAAGCATCCCAGGACAGAGCTGCAAATGCTCCTGCTCTCCCCTCCTCAGCCTGCAGCTCTGCCAGTGAACCTCCAGCCTTACCTGGCACGTTCACTACGATGGTACAACATAATCATAATGTAGCCCTTTTACATAATAAACAAGAAAGGCGAATTCAGAAGCAAGAGCCAGAAGAGAGGTTTTCAATCTAATTTATCATTAGGTTAGGCATCTGAAGTTGCTCCAAGCTCTGTACTGAGAAAACAGAAATAATAGAGGAATTTGTTCTAATAAATTTGAAATGTAGATGTACCAGGAATGCAGTAAGTGGTCTGAGAGCGCAGAGGTGAAATGAAGCAGGAAAAGGACTGTCATGGTCCAGCACCTGCTTAGTCTGAAAACTCTGAGGATGTAACATTAAAATAGTACAGAAAAAAAACTTTCAGGTTCATCAGATATGAAAGGTCTTTACAAAATTCTCCACAATGTTATAAAGAAATCAATGTTACCCAGAGGTAATCACTGTTATTGATTAAAGAGTAGTCAAAAAGCAAAGATCAAGAAAAGATACAAAAAGGCAATTTTTAGCAAGGCAAACTGGGTTTGATTAGAGGAGCATCATTCATTAACAATCCCGAAAGCAGAGCAAAGAGCAAAATCTGTAGATGGCGAAACATTATTAAGTCAAGTATTTGGGTCTGCGTGAGTTTAGGACTGTAGCTTCAGGTATCTGTAACTGAAAGTGTTATCACAGTCCATGACATCTTTAATTTGTAAATTCAGATAAATGCAGGATAATGGAGTCATCAGGTACTGTACAGCAGGCTGTTGTAGTCAAAGGTCTCTGGGCAGCAAAGAAGATATCAGTGACTAATAGGGACTGAATGTGGTTTACAGGCTTAGGTCACAGCAAAAGAAAAAACAGAAAGAGTATAAAGAAAAAATAAGGAGTTGAGAAATACTGTCACATATTAGGAAAAGTTCTGGGAATGGTTAGATTTCTTTACATGTGACTGAGAAACAAACAAACAAAAAAAAGAGTACACACATTAGAAAAATCTTTAGATATGTAGGAGAGAAATAAGAAACACACGTCAGGTCCTTTTCTTCCCATCAGCCCTGCTCCAAACTGGAGCAAGAAACAGTCTGTTGTCCTGAGTTGTGTTTTAGTCTCACCTTCAGCTCTTAAATTGCTCTCGAAAATCATCAGTTTCACCCATCACCAACAAAAAGTTCATAGCAAGCCAGAGCCTACCAAGCAAAGAGCCATTTGCTCACAATAAACCGATGTCTTAGTCCAACCAGAAAAATCAAATAGCAAATCAAGAATGACTGAAACACAGAGCCTACTGAAAATAACAGCTGGAAGCGGATGGATGAGAGTAGCACCCGGCCTCTGGTGGCTGCGGCCTGGCGAGTGACCATGAGCCGCGCAGGGAGGCAACCTTGGCTCCGTCAATGCCGATTTGGGCAATTATTTTTCACGCTTATAGGCTCACACTTCCCAGAAACCCTCTCCCCTGATTTTAGGGCTGTTTTGTTTCATTTTTGGCTCTGTGAACTGTTCAATCACCCCTTTATATAATTTGCCAATTTCTGGACCAAAATAAAACCCCTGTGCTTTGCATTTCTTCCTCTCTCCATTGCTGCATCTGTTCCTACTCAGATTAGCCTCTTTCCCTTCTTGAAGCAACACAGCAGCTGCTTTTGGATTTCCCTCATCAAGGCATCTTTATGTAAAAACTTCTTAGCTATGAAAAATTATTTATATTTCAGGACAACCCCTTGATGTGGATTTTAAAGCTAGAGGGAAATCTTCTTTATGTGGAGATTGATACAAGTGCTAAAAAGGTTACAGGATCCTATAGCCAGAAGTATCTGTGAAGACTGGAAGGCGCTAAACCAGAAGCAGGGCCCAAATTGAATGTGATGGCACAGGTCACCAGATAGAGCCTAACATCTCTGGCTTCCCTATGGATCTCAATAAATCCAACTTCAGACACTCTTGGAATATATTCTGCATTTATGACCAATGAGTACGTGTGATTCCTTTAAGTTCTGTAAGGACTGAAGAACATTCCCTGGAACAAGCTTGGCTTGTTTCAAAGCCCACCCAATAAACCTAACTGCTAGGCATGATACTGGCAATGATAATCCACCTTTCTGATTTCTAGTGGATGGCAACAGGCCACAATGACAAGCAAGGCCATAATGAATGGGTGGTGGAAATCGGCTTGGAAGATGTGCAGAAGGCACATTAGATAATTATTGTGAAAATAATAATTCCTTGATGCCTTTTCTCTCCTGCACTGGATTGGAGGTTCAAGGAGTAGGCAGACAAAAGGTGAAGTTTGCCAGGGAAAATAGGGTACTCAGAGATCTGCTGGATCTTCCAGCCATTCAGTTCCTGCAGAGATTTCAGAGGATGCCTAGGCTCCCTTTAAATGGGAAGTATCTAAGCTCACAGGACCACAGAATGTCCCTTGCTCTCAAACTCACAGCACTGTGATTTGTGCCCCTAAATCTGATCATTGCAGTTAGAAGGCATAGCTAGTGCAGCTCTTCGATTGCTCTGTCACTTTTTGACTGATAGGATTAAGATCTAGAAGAGATGTCAGAAGATCTCCCAGTCTACCCTGCACAACCTTTCACAACAGACATTGCAAGGAAGATTTCAAGATCTTTGTTGATGGAGGGAGAATGTTTTATATCGGGTTCAACACCCAAACTGCTTTAGTGACGGTCTTCAAGAGTCAGACAGATGTATCATTAGACCAAAGAGTAAGGCTCATGTAACTGGCAGAACCACTCACTTCTTCTGGGCCACAGCTGGATGCAGTGCACAGCTGGAGACACCCTGTGCAGAGTGGGCTGGCAAGGGCTGTGGCGCTGGACCAAGGCAGCACTCGTCCCCTATGGAGCAGGGAAGGCTGCCAGCCCTCTGCTGGCACCTGTAGCTTTCTACATCTCAGGAGCCACCAGGAAGCAGGACCCAGTGTACAGCTTATAAAGGCAGTGGATTAGTATATTATGTAAGTTAGATACACAATTATTTTGATACGCTAAACTATTATGAATCTTTCCTATTACATTTATTGTGTAAGGATCTGGAGACACATACAGTGATGGCCAATTACTTTTATAATAGTGCAGTATGCGGGCTCTGCAACATTCAAAATTTTGCAAACTTACCTTCCTCTACACAAAATATGCTGTCTTAGTTGCACGATCTAAAATCTCATATAGAAAAAACTACAGACCTCAGAACCATCAGCATTGTGCAGGGAATAACTTTGAGCACCAAACCTGTCCTCTTCAAATTTTAATGCCTTTTAAAAGCATAACTCATGGAAGGGAAATAATGGTTTGCTCCCTTTCAGCACATGTCATCTGTTGCTCTCAGACAACTTCTAGGGATGCATCGCCTACATCTATTTTACAAGGGAAACCTTTGTCAGTGGCCCTGCCAGGGGCAGGGCTGCAGTTCCTGCCTGCCAGCCAGCACTTTCCAACCTTGCCTGCAAGGGCTTGCCCAACCGGAGCTTGAGTAACCACCTCTTTACAGACTAATCTCCCTGTCCAAAATCTGGCTTTAACACAGAAATGGCTGTAATTTAACCCTGTCCAGTTCAGGTGTGACGTTTGTATGGGTGAATCATATAGGTCTGAACTTGCAAAGGGCATGTGGGAGGGCATGGCTGAGGTGCTGTTATTCACAGCTGCCTTCTTGCAGCAAGGGCATAAAAGGCATGTGCAGCATGGAAGAGCACTTGCACCCATGGCACTTCAGCCATGTGGGTTGTTAGTTAGTGCACACCCCTCGAGACACAGGGTGGTTACTTTACCTCTCCATGGCCTTCTGCAAACAGATTTAACTTGCTCTGCCCCATGCTCTGATCTGGCCGGAAGAGAACCCTCTCTAATCCAAAAGCTGTGTAACTGTGGTTAGCCTGCTGTACTGCTCGAGCATCTAAGCCCAGCTCTCAACCTTTGCTTGTGAAAAGTTGTGGAGATATAAGTAGTTGTGAAGAGAGCCGTGCACAGGCTCTGTTTGCTCTGTCATTGAAGCAAACCCACCTCACACCTTTGTCGTGCACCAAGCACACACGTGGGACATGAAGATCTCTTTGCTCCGCTCAGAATAAAAGAAGTGAAAAAAGAGCCAGCTAGACTCAAAACTCAGCCACAGACTAGATTTACATCCCCAGACCAGATCAGGGTCACAGATTAACCCCAAATACGAAAAACTTGAAGTATATAAGCCCTTCTTACTCAGCATCCTCCAACCTCCATCTCAGTGAGTCATACCAGTTCATGTCAACGACACAAAAAAGGTTTTCATCTCCTACTGCTTGCAGCTGGTGTTAATTAACAATTAAAGAGTGCTGGAAATGTGTATGGCTCATTGCTGAACTCAGGCACATTCCTCTTCTTTCTCCCACTCTCACTGCAGCAAAAAAGACAAACCTGGGACAAGACCTGAGGACCAAGGCCACCAAACCGTCACTGTTGTGAGGGGAGGAAAGTTATTGCATCTTAGGAAGGAGTACAGCACTGGAGCCGGAGCTGGAAGGAACTTGTGCTTTCTGCATGGATGTCTCTGAAGCAGTAGGACTCTCAGCAGCTGGTGTCTGCAACCTCAGCTGCAAGATAAATTATGGTCTTATATAGTAACCTTAACACACTGGTTTTAACCCTGCCTCGGCAAGAAACGAATATACATTCACTATTGTTTAGTTGAGTAGATTTTTTATTTACCTAAAAAACTTTATGTGTGCACATGTTGCTGCCTCATTGCTCAAGTCCCCTGCAGATCATTAATTAATAAGGTGGCAGCAACACGGCAGAAGAACCCAGGCAAAGCAAACACAGTGCTTTTAGCTAGGAGAAAGTGTCACCATTTCATGCCATGCTTTTGATTCATAAAAATACTTGGTTTCTTTGCAGTGATTCCTGATCTTCTTTGATCTCTGTGTGCTGAAATATTAGCATCCAGAAAGCATTCTTGCATGACACTCTCTGCTTTGAACACTATGATCATTGTAAGAGGCAGAGAGAAGGTCTCTTTTGTGGGCTGCTGCTTTGGTTCAGTATGCAGGAGATTATCCTCTTGCTGATGCAGGCTGGCAGCACTAACAGAAGTGACTTCTGAGATGAGATTTGCAAAACAAGTGCATAAATACTTTGGAGCCGCAGCAAAACAGGTGACAGAGCTGCATAGTCTGTCCTTTGCCAAACTGAAGACATGCCTCTGTTTCTCTTCTGTCTCCATGCATACTGTGCTTGGGTATTACCCCTTCTGTCCTCCAAGAGAGAAAATCCACATGTGAATCAATGTAGATGGCATCACAGTGATGAGAGCTGGGATCTTAACAGCCCCGTAGAGCAGGATGAAAGCACCTTCCCCTGGACTGGCTGTCTCTGTAGCTCCCCACCTTGGCACCTGGCTCATTGGGAGCCTGCGGCTGAGCTGGGGAGGATGAAGCAGGAAGGGAATACCAGGCATGAAAAACTTCCCTGGGTTTCCCATCTGGGGAGACACGTGAAGCTTAAGTCAGCACCAAATGTCATATCTTTATTTATCTTACCATAGAAGAAGCCCTGAAATGCTGATACTGAGCACTTGTAAAGTGCTGAGCCTGTGCTTTTAGGGGGATGGAGAGGGAGAAAATTACTGCACCCTCCATGTTTTGTGACTTACTGTCCTTTTGCACAGAGTTGCCAGTATGGCTAGATCCATAGAAGGTACTGAGATTTGGTGAAGGTCATAAAGGAAAATATCAACTCTCATGTCCCCCAGCTCCGATCTCCACCTTCCGATAGTATCAACAGATGTTTGCCACACACCTTTGTTTTGTCTGCAGAGAAGACACCAGCCAGCAAGCAAATGTGGATGCAACAGTTACTGAGGCTTGAAAAGCACCCACAGCAGCGGCCTCCAGTGCCACCTTCCACCTGCACTCACTGCTCTCCCAGCCACAAGCCATTGGGTTTTTGGCTGGCTTTACCCAGTGTGTGTCCACAGCAGAGCCCCCAGGACAAGGCTGCTGAGCAGAAATTCAGACCAAGTGCTTCTACAAAATCTTTCCTGTATCAAAACACTGAAATCTACCATTCTCATCTCAGGTCTGGGTGAAGGTGATTATAATTCATGAGGGCTGCAGCCGTGTCTATTTTTATTTAAACAAGTAGCTGTTACTCCTCCACATGTGATGCTTCCCTAGTGTTCAGTCCCCACATCCAGCCCAGCACAGAACAGAAACATGGTGGGACCACAAAGCAAAACTGACCCCTGACCCAAGATGCAGGATCCTTGGCCAAGGAAAACCACTTGGACCTGGACATCACCCACTAAGGAACCTTACTCAACCCTTGTCTTCATACACATTAACCCTGAGCCTCCCCAGCTCTTTCCCCAATTTCTGGCAATAGCCAGACTAACCTTCAAGCCAGCTCTGCCATAGGGAGAGAGGAAAGATGAGGTCGCCAAGTTTTGTTGCAGGCTGGTGGAGCTCAGCCTTTGCCCAGCAGAGGCCAGCACAAACACAGGATTTCAGCAGGCTGTGCTTGCAGGGAAGAGCCGTCTCCCTGCCTGGCCTTTCCCAGCTTGAAAGGAGTCGCTCGACCTCCCGTGAGCCCGCGTCTTTACTGCTTTGAGACACCTTTTCAGTGAGGGACTATGTAGTGCAGTGGAAGGGCACTGATATTCTGGTTGGGTAGGGACGAGCTGCCACAGGCCCAACCATCACCCAATTTCTCCACTTGTGTGCAGCAAGCAGGACTGTGTTCCCAGAGAATGGGCATGGCCAGATAACACTCAACACTTTAGAAATGCCAGATGCCATGGAAATGAAGTGCAAAAGTGCATTGCCAGCAGGAGCAGACAAGTGCATTCCACTCAGGGATTATAGCCCTGGCCACCACTCTACCCTTTGCTCCTCATTTGAGCTCATTAACAGTTCATTTGCTCACAACAGTGAGGGCCACACCAGAGGACAGGCACTTGGCTGCTTAAAAACCAAAACTATTTGCCTGAGGAACTTTTTGTAGAGGCCAGGACCCTGGGAAAGAGAAACAGGAGGCAGCACCTGCACAGAAGTGAAGGAATCTCCTCGCATAGCCTGAACAAGCAGTTCGTGCAGTTCTGCAAATAGTCTCAGGAAAAGACCTTTTCTCTGCAACTGGTTGAAAGGTCTGGTGGCCCTGAAAGGATATGTTGTCCCTTGTTGCTTAGGTGCTGAGGATGGTCTCCCAGGAGAATGATTCTTTATAACGAAGAGAGACTGGATCTGAGACACCTAACAATCCCCAGAAGAAACTGAGGTCAAAACCCATTTGAACCATGCAGATCATCTTCTATGCTCAGGTTTTTGAGGGCAAGACTGGGGCAAAGAGAAGTCAGATTGGAAGATGCATCTCTTAGCACCAACATACACCCAGTGTTTGTCCAAAATGACTGAGAACAAGGCTGCTTGGAGGCCTTCCAGCTCACAGACAGCCATGCAGAGGAAAGGCACCTCAACTGGTGATGCCAAGACTATTGTTTAGGTTCTGGAGAGGATGTTGTTGCAAACCCGTCTCCCGGTCTCACCACTTACCACTTAATTTCGTTCTGAGTCGTAGTAATAAGTCTGAGACGTTACCAGTGAGTAGTCTAGCAATTCTGTGGGCATTACGTAGAACCCCACCCAGCCTGCAGTATCTCAGACTTCAACAGCTCTGCAGCAAAAATATTGGCTTTGTGTCTGTGTGAGCATAGGTGATACATATACATCAGGGTAAGACCTTCTCCGTCTGCAGCTACAACCAAGTTTAGCATTTTATAGCCATGAGAAAACACAAAGGCTCACAGAAAGGATGGGGATTTCTCATTATTGCAGGCAATAATGTGTTTTAAGTCAGTGCAGGCTTTGCTGGGGCTTTGTTGCATCCCCCAGTGAGGAGCAAGAGCCTACAGTGCCCTGCACAGCAAACACCAAGCAAGGTAGCAGGAGCTTTTTTCTCTGATTCTGTGCACCCCAGCATTGATTCCTAAGGAACAGCAAGTGAAAAATCCAGAAGCAAACCCACCATAAGCTGAAGGAGCAGAAGTAGAGCCTGTAGAAACAAGCTCATCAAGAGCTGCAGCCAGTTGTCTCTCCTGGGATTAAAGAACCAAATCCCAGAGAAATGCAGTTTGGGAAGGGCCTTCAAGCCTGGCTGGCTCAAAGCATGGCCTGTGTGTGGGATCAGCAGCTCTGGTTGTTGTACCAGTGGATGGACTGAAGCCTGCTGGTGTGAGATCTAACAGATAGGGGTGGTGTAAGAAATACCAAAATTGCTCCTGCTGCTTTTTTGTGAATGTGGTTAGAATCTTTTTTTGCTGCCCGTAGGTGTCTTCTGCATGTCCTGTATGCAGAAACTCACCTGCCTGGCTGGAATAACCACCATCCTCCCCTATATCTGAGCATCCCCCTTGGGGAGGGGTCCGAGCTGCACAGGCAAGGGCCAGTGCAATCGCCCCTTGCCTCAGCACTGCTTCTGTAGGGTGGTGACACCCAGGCCAATGTGTGGTGCTTCCCATGCTGGCAGAGAAGCTGGAGGCAGGAGGTTCACAAGCCTCTTAACAGGCCGTGGCAGGAGAAATTGTTGTGCTACCTGCGCCTCTCCTGAGGACATCTTGCTGAGGCATGGCAGTGTTTGGTTAACATCCCACTAGCATGAACCAGAGAAAGAAAATGGGCACAGCACAGCACATTGCAGACTTTTCCCAACTGCTCTTGGGCTATGATGATGAGTCAAAATCCATCTGGAAATATGCTGCTTCTCTGTGCCTGAAAGAAGGGTATCTATAAATTAGGTCCATTTAGCTCAATTAAAGGCCTGTGTCAGAAACATTGCTTGTGGTCCCCTATGCTAAAAAAATTGCAGCTAATGATCCTTGGAGATGGTAGCAGCACTGAGCCAGCACTAGCAACAGGACCTGCGCTAGCAGGTGGGCTTCAGCCTTGTGTATAGAGTGGGGCTGATAGGCAGACTGCTGGCTAGGGGGTGTTAAGGTGCAGAGACTGTGTGTATGGACCAGCTTGTGTTTCCACTAGATCAAACCCAGCAGAACTAATCAGCTATTCACTGACCTTCCAGGTTTTTTCTGCTTCAATGCATGAGGTGGTACAGCAACCGTTCGTGGAGTTGTGACTGGTAGGGAAAACAGCGCTGGCTGCAGATACATGCTTTATAGCGGGGTGCCTAAGGACCAGGGTCCTGCTTCCCTTGCGCACTCCAGCACAGCACCACCAACTCCCTCCATGCTGTGATGCTCCATCTCAACCACACTGCTGGTCAAGCTGAAGGCCCCACCAGCCCACCAGCACCCGCATGGGAGGTGACACGATATGGCAGCACACCTCCACACCTGCAACGGGAGCACATGAAGATCTAGCCATTAGCAGCAGGGAGCTGAGGGAGTCAGCAGGGAAGAGACCTGTGAAGCTATGTGGCACATCAGATCATTAGCCAGGTCCAGCCCTGCAGCAAAGAGGGACCCATGTCCCCCAGGGACCTTATCACCTCATAAACCATTGCTTCCTAGACTGCCCGACCCATGCATATGGCCTCCCCTTCTAAATGTGGGGCTCCAGCTGCTGACCCTGGATTAGACACCAGCACATGCAGGGCTGTTCCCTGGACACCAAGCTCTCCCCTCCCACTGTCTGTGTCATCTTGCACCTTAGGAGTGGCTCAGGTCCTATTTTGGAAACGGAGAGTTAAGCATTTTCAATCTTTATTTTACAAAAATAAACCACTTTCACTCTGGTACTCTGTGGCCCCCAATCTTCCCCTCTGCCCCTGCACCTCTCCCTGGAGCTCTGGCTGTTGCGTGCCACAGCCAGCCGCTCACGGAGGCTGCTGGTGCTGCACACTCCTGCAAGCATCCCCAGCCAAGCACCAGGAAAGTGGGTTGGTGCCCTTTTGTGGATGTCTTCTCTTCCCAGGATGCAAGCTGGCAACTGCCTAAAGATGCCTCCTGGTGGCTCTGCCATTTCTGCACAGGGAGCAAGTTTTAGGCAAGTCACTCAGAGTACACACTTTGAGAAGGGGTGTCCATCTGTTTGTCTCTTTCCCTTGGATGGAAAAGCAAGCCCCACAAAGTTGCTTCTTGCCATCAGCAGAGCCGGCAGGCTGCCATCCCGCTGACTGGCTCAGTGCTGGAAGCGTGGGGAGCTGATATGGGGCTGGTGGAATGAGTGTGTGGCATAAAGCACTTCTGGAGGTGGTGGAGGGGATGTCAGGATGGAGCAGAGTGGTTCGTGGGAGCTCAGCATCGAGGCAAAGTGCTTCATCTCCTCCGTCAGCTGCTTGATCTCCCGGCGCAGGGCAGCATTCTGCCTCTCCAGGTCTTCACTCTCCTGAGAAGACAAAACCACAGGGGCTTCCTCAGCTCAGTAGCCACAGGGATGAGCTGGGGACATGGAGGTCGCAGTCCCGCGCTTCTCTGCCCCGCAGAGTTTCCAGAATTACATATTTCCGGTAAATTCGGCACAGAACCACGCCTGGGCAAACCCCCTCGCCAGGCCGTGTGCAGGCGCGATGCTGGTGGCCCCAGCTTACGAGAAGTGATGATGGCGATGGCACGCTCCCGCCCAGGCTTTCTCACTCCCTCTCACACACACACGCCGCCGGCCGCTTCCCGGGCTGCCTGGCCGGCTGGGGGAGGGCGCACTGAATAACCGCCGTCTTTAACCAGAAAACCACCTGCCACAGGAAACCTGTCATTGCCCTGGAAAGAAAAGACTCACTGCTTCCTGCTAGCAGCCGGGGAAACCAGCGGCACGGTGGGGAGGAGGGGGAGACGCTTGAGTCAGAAGAAAAGAGAAACCGAGGCCTCAGAAGAGCTGAATTAATACTGTTATTAATGAGAATAACAACAAACGTCTTAATAATGATGCTCAGCATTGTCTCAACGATCCCAAGAGCATTGCAGCCTTTGCTACCTCTACTGCTGCCAAAGTGCAGCCAGCTCCAGGCTGGAGCATCCCAGGCACCAAACAACAATGGATCCAGCAGCCTTGGCAGGACCGGAGCAGGGAGAGAGGATGTGGTAGCAGGCTCTGCAAACTCAATTGAGACAGCTAAAGTGAGACCCAGCACTCTGAGGTCCTGGAAAGCTGCACCACCACCTCAGCAAAGCAAACCTGTCACCCCTCTGCTGCCACACTGACTGCTGACAGTGCCCGCTCTCCGCGCACAGGTTGAAACGCACTCGGCAGTTACAGAGGCTGTCACAGGAGCAGCTCGCACAGCAAACGAACATCTCTCAGACGTGACTAAATGCTTTGGAAATCTTGACTGACGTCGAGCTCAGGAGCTGACGGGAATCACCCAGGGGCTGGGAGCCCCAGCCTCCCCGTGACTCATTCCCCTCAGAACAACAGCTACAAAGCTCTGGGGTAGATGGAGCTGCCGGCTCCTTTCATACTACCATAGCTCGAGCTGAGACATACTCTTCTGGGCAGAACCACGTCAGAGAAGCAAAGTCCCTAACGCAGAGCCAACCAAACAGCACCCAGGAAATGAACCCAGGAGCAGGAGGAGATCACTGTCCACCACAAATTGTAAAAACATTAACAAAAATTCACATCCATCCTCTGCTTGCCTCCCTGGATTTCTCTAGCTGTCTGCCAGGATACTTTGTCTGAACCAAACTGGGCCCCCCCGCTCCTGTCCCCATGGGAAGGCAAGGAGTTTGTGTTTATCAGTGCTAGCTGAGCAGTAGTAATCTCGGAAGCAAGTGGTTTGTCATCTGCCCTAAGAGCACATTCTTCTTAGTGCACAGCTAGGCAGTATTTTCCTGGAAAAGGATCAAAGCTCATATCCACCTCTAGGATTACCTTGGAGAGTGCACTGACCCCAAGGAAAGGGTTTCTCTTCAACTCCTCAGGCACGTTGCCCAAAGTCACTGCTGCTGACATACATAATGCAGTCAGCCTAGAGCTATATCAGGTCTAGAAAGATCACCAGCTACTGAGAAAAGAGTGACATTACTATCTTAAACCCAGCTCCAACCATGGACTGAGTGGACTATGTAAGGAGGAAGGTTCAGGACCAGCTTCTCAAGAATTCTTTCCAAAAATTAGGATCCAGGGGCATATGAAGACCTCTAAGTAAAGGATTTTTTTTTTAACATGAGCCCAACTACCACTTTTCAAAGGGCAGCCAAGCCCAGCACAGGGATAAAAATGGTCTCTGCCCACTGCAGGCTGTGTGCTCTGCACCCTGACCGCCAGTGGCCCAAAACACATGGGTCTGCGCTTAGCAACATGCAAAATGCAGAGGAGCCCAGTGCCTGGGCTTGAACACTGACCACACGCTCCTGTCCAAACACACACAGCCAGAAGTGACTGTCCCTCCTGAAAAGCAGACGCCTGGATCTTCACACTGGGAAGAGCCACAGAGGTGCCCGCAGTGCCACAGAAGGAGAGTGGGAGAGCAGCGTGAAACCAAAGGAGGGAAAATCTGTGCTAAATAACAGGAAAAGCCTCCAGGTACTCTTCAGTGTCCAGATGTAGAAAGGGATACAGTAGCTATGATAGAGACATTTAAAAATATTAGAAATGTTTTAATATTTATTTATCTACACTGTGTAGTGTCTCAGGGAACAGACCAGAGGAGATGGCACATCTGGCTCCACATTGCACCATCATCCATACCAATTAATACAAAGTGCTACATCTCAGAAAAGCCTTGTACGCTGTTGCACTGCTGTGTAAGTGATGGCATGAAGCACAAGCCCAGGGAATGCCAGTGCAGGTGAGCCTGAGCTTTCAAAGAGCTTCTGACTGAGCTAGTCATAAGAGGTTAGGAAAGGAAATCAGTACTGTCAGAGTGAGAGATAAAAGTGGACTCAAAACTAGCTGCAAAACTAAGTGCTTCAGTGGCAGTCATCCTGGGCTGTGTGCTCTCGCTGCAAGCGCTGACTCCTATCTCCTGCCCTGTCCTCACTTTTCCTGTCCTGCCCCAACTGAGCACCTCTGCTCTGAGTACCCAGGGTAAAAGCATGTTGTCCCTTATGTGAGCCCTCAGCACCAGAGATAGGAAGGGTGGGAGTGCTCACCAAGTGCAACGTGTCTGCTTTCTGCGTCTGCCTCAGGCGGCTCTTCTGGGCAGCAATGCGATTCTTCTCCCTCCTCTGGACTTTCCTCATGTCATCAGAAGAGTCCTAGGGAAACACAAGACGTGGGAATGACTGGGGCATCCCTTCCATTGCCCTGGTCCTGCCAAACAGGAGATGGGGAAGGGAGACACAGCGAATAATATCACTGAAACAGAACATGGGACACCACACACCCTCAGCATCAGGATAAAGCCCTGCCCCAGGGATGTGTAATGATGTTGGTATCTCAGTTGCCAGGGGGGGCAAGTTTGATACCCCTGGACATCTCATTTCCCGGCACAGCCAAATAAAGACCACGCTCCCTTCACCAAGACACAGGCCTGAGATGTAGCTTGAGGGACCAGGATAAGGACCTCTCTCCCAAAGAGAGACAATTTGAATTTGTTGTACAGTAAACCTTTCCCTTCCCTGTCTCTCCATGGGGATATGGCACTGAAGTCATTCCAGGTCCTTGGCTAAACCATCCTTCCAGAGATTCATCCTGTGCTTCCCTGTAGGTCCCACTCCCTCTCCATCACCATTCTCCATAAGGCTTTATTTGTTGCAGATCAATGTGGTTCCTGCTTTGTTTAACTAGAGACACTCAGAGCTTTTGTTTTGGTTTGTTTTTTTTTTCCCAAATCTCATTTGCTCCAGCACCCTGGTCTCTGTGCTTGCTCTTTTCTGGAGTCCCTTGGCAGCAATGCCTGACTGCAGCACTCCCAAGCTCCTTGGGCAGGCGAGAGCACAGGGCTCCAGGCTCCAGGTCACCAGCTTCATGCAGCAGCCGTTCTCTGCTGAGATCTGGTCTGCTGCTGCCTTCTGACAGTTGAAACCGTCACACAGACTCTTTCATCTTCTATTTTCATATTGCACTGCCTCTTTGTGGACTCGCTAACATTCACACCGCTGCTTCTCCACAGGACTACAAGACTCAGCCACAAATGTTATCTTGCCAGCCCATCAGTCTGTCCACATCCTCTCCCTCCTCCACTCCACCCAAGATCTTTTCTTTTCTTTGAACTTAACTGTTTTATCATTGCCTTCAATACCCTACACCTATCTTAGATACAGCAGTTCCTATGTCCTGCAGCAAGTCCAGTTCCTGTCCCTTGGCAACCCCTGTGCTTTATCCCATTCCCTATCAGGATGTCTCCCAAAGCCCAAAATCATGTGCTGCAATCATCCCCAAGGTTTCTGAGCAAAGTTTCTGTTACTTGCCTTTGTTGCCAGCCCTAGAGAAATTACAAATGACAGATATAATAAAGCTTAGCCAGAAAAGGCAGTGGAAATACCTTGGACTTGTATCAGTATCTTCTAGCAAAAGACCTACCATTAAGCTACTCTGTAACAAAACAAAATCCCTCTGTCAAGCATTACTGTGATGAAAAACCTCTGAGGCTGGACAGAAAACAAAGCAGATCTGAAATGTCAGGACTTTTTTGGGAGCCAAGTGCTGTCTCGGCAGCAGGAAGCCCGGCACCGGGCTGCCCCAGCCGCGCCGGTCCATGGCGCGGAGGTGAACGCTCGGGCTCCTCACCAGAGCATCGACTCTCACACCGAAGCTCCTGCCTGCTGCCCGCCCAGCGTGTATCGCAGGGCCCACCGTGCCCAGGGGTCCCGGCCCCCCAGTTGCCCCTGGCACAGCCCTAGGGAACCGGCCCCCCTCTCTCCACCTGTACCCAGCTTGGTGGCTGGGGCTCCTGCCAGGGCTCCCGGCTCAGCGCCACATCTCTCTCCTCATAGCAGTTCCTAGAAAGCCCCGCCACAGCGCGCCGTGAAAACAGCAGCGGTGGGTGCCAGCCTTCCTCCTGCCCACCCATGGCCCACCCCAAAGGGCTCTCCAGTGGGGGAGAGCTGGGGAAGGGTCCCTGCTTTACCTGCTTGCTGGGAGGGGGAGACTGGCTGAAGCTGCTGGAGTCGCTGCTGTCAGAGCTGTGGGGCATGGCTCCCGTCTCTGGCTCCCAGGGCCTCTTCAGCTTCCTTCGTGCTCTTGGCGTGCCGGCCTTCTGCCTCGCTTCCCTGTCTCCTGCCCTCCTCCGGCCCCGCTGAGGTGGCGCTTGGCTTCCCGGCTCTCGCCCGTCCCGGAGGCGCGCTGTCCTCCTGCCACTTTCTCTGCCTCTCCTCTCCGAGCCTCTGCACCTTCCCTTTAGGTCTCGGCCTCCTGTGGTTTCTCAGAACCTCGGGGATGTAAGCTGAAAGTCACATGGCCGGAAACTTTAAGGCGAAGAAGAAAAGTTACAGAAGAAGAAAAAAAAAAAAAAAAGAAAAGAAAAGAAAAAAAAGCACATCTGGGAAAAATGAGCTTCAAAATAGCCTGAAAAACCCCCAAAAAACACCTTCAGGCAGTTGAAAAACAGTGAGTTGGGTTTTCTCTGAGACAAACAGCAGAGATGGAAAGGAAGAAAAGCCCCGTCCCTGGCTGTGAAACCTGGACCCTCAAAGGAGGGCAGTGCGGAGGAGGTGCTGCTGGGACACCCAGAAATTCCAGGGGCACCGCATGCTGTGACAGCCCCGCACAAGCAGGACATTGGTCCAGCCCTGGGCAGCCTCTGCCACCCCAGCCCAGCCAGGGAAATTCCCAGGCAGCCACCCACCTCCCCACAACCCACACACCCCCTCCTGCTGCCCCGACACTGCTGACGCGGGTCCCAGGGAGGGGACGGGTCCCCTCAGCAGGTGTCACGTAAATGCTGTTTGTGCAGATGGGTCGCATGTTTACAATGAAGCATGAGTCCCACCTAGGAAGAAAGGCTTGGGATCATAGCACACTTGGACTGCGTTTGGTAGGACTGGTATTTTCTATAAGGCAAAAGCTTTCTAGCACTTTAAAACATTCACTAGCACCTCACCACTGGCCTGTAAGGGGAATATCAACACTGGCACACAAATTAAAGTGCTGTAAACATAACAATCTGTGGATCCAGAATCTAAACCTGAGACTAATTCTCATTTCGAGCCGTGGTATGCGCTTGACTACAGCCCAGGGGACATGGGACCGTCATGCAGGGTCCTGACTCGCTGCCTGCTCCCTGCTCACCCCCTCTCACCACAGCTGGCAGTAGACTGTGTGGGACAGGACTATAGGGAGAATGGAGTGTTATGGCACATTGGAAGTTGTTTCCTTGCTCTTCCCTCTCTGCCAGCACCCAGCTTGGACCTGTCCCATGCAGAGAGCAGCAAAGTTGCTTTGCATCCCCTTATTTGTCCCCTGATCTGTGCTGTGTGCGACTAATAGCATCCCTAGTGTGAGCCTCAGTAGACTGAAGATGTGCGAGCAGCCCCTGGGACAGCAGTGCTTCAGGACTGTCTGTAGGGTACCCCATGCTAGCAGCTCTGGAGGTGACAGTGCAAGGGCAGGGAGTGCCAAAGCAGGAGCCATATGCTTTTTGATCTGCTCATGTCACCAGAACCAGTGGGATGAACCAGGGCCACATACCAACAGGCTCTCCATCCGCAGACAGGAGCACGTGTCTTCAGAGCGGCTGAGTTCTCGCATGTGCCATGAGGAGCAGATACAGAAGCAGGCATGAACGCATCCATAGTAACCCACTACTGTGCAAAGCAGTGATTCCCAGTTCCCACTTACTGGTTTTCACTGCATATTGGTGTTTTGGTTGAGTTTCTCCTGCCTCAAACAGGAGCAGTGAGCAAGTCTCAGCAGCAGGGCAGCAGCAAGGGCACTTGAGATGTGGCTGTCATTAGGGCAAAAGTATGGGCATCTTTGAGTTTGCAGCCTTATCACAGCACAAAAAGCACATGCACAGAGCAGTGCATGCTTGGACCACAGTGCAGGCTTGTGTGGGCATTGCTGGCATTTCTTCCCAGCCTTGCCACTCAAGAACACACAAGGAAAAATATCCTTGCTGCATTATCGGGCAAATAAGCAGAATTATCTCATTTTGTATCCTCGTGCTCAAGCTGCCTATGATGTTAATGAATTTCTGTCACTTACAAGCCACGAAATAGCATTCTGTAAATGAGACTGTTCCAGCAGGAAGGCGGGTAGAACCTTCACAGCACTCCCCCGGGCTGGGCAGGACCTGTGTTGCCCCGTGCTGTTCCTCCTGAGACAGCTGAAATCCCCTGGTCCAGAGCAGCAGAAACCACCAGCGTGGCCCCACCAGCATCTGCTCCCAGCTCTCCTAGTCCTGCCCTTGCACCTCCTGCATGCACAACATGGGGAGCTGGTATCCTGCTGTCCCTCCTCAGGCTCTCCCCCTCTTCTGCTCTCAAGGAAGCCTCAGGAGCCAGCCTCCCGGTCTCTGTGCTTGATTTAGGTGACTAAATTTGCACTGTGAATAACATCCCCTGACTTTCTCTCTGGGATCACTTAGGTTTCTTGATCTTAATCACAGTAGCTGTGAAATCGCTGTCCGTGGCACTGGATGAACTCACAAGTGTTAGGTTACTGCTATATTGGCAGTTTGATGGGGCAGGGATAATTCCAGATGTTTTTAGGGGAAGGATGGGGCCATCCAGTTCTGTGTTTGTCCCCTCTGAATAACAGCAGGTGCTGCTGAAGGAAGCCCTGTTCTCTCCAGGACAGCACACCTGCAGGAACTCTGGAGGCCGGGCTTACCGTGATCTTGACTGCCAGAGAAATGGTTTGAAAGCAGCAAGATGCAGCTCAGCAAGAACAAATGCAAATGCAAAGCAAAGTGTGATGTAGGTAGAAGAGCTGGGGAATAACCGACCGGGCAGCAGAATGTCAGGGAAAAATCTGGGGGCTGCAGAGCATCGTAAACAGCAGCTTTGTAGCAGTGTGGAGGTGTCACAGAGGGCCAGGTATTGGCCTGGGGTGCTGAGTACAAGTCAGAGGAGGTGACTGCCCCGGGCTGCCTGTGCAGGGCCAGACACATTCAAAGTCCCAGGTCTGGAAGTGGAAAGGCCCAGAAGAAAACAATACAAAGGACAAACACACAGAAATGTTGCGCTAAGAAAAAGGAGTAAAGAAGTTTGGTCCATTTAGCCTAGAAAAGAGAAGTCTTGGGGGCGGGAAGTGGGTGGGGAGGAAGGAGCAGTCTTTGATATGCTGTAATGGAAAGGCTGGTCAGCTGTCTACTGTGCCACCACCGCAGGGTAAAAAGCACCAGGCTTCAACTGCAGCAGGTAAAGTTTGGGTCTGAAGTTCAAAGCAAGATGAGGTTAGGAAGACCTTGGGATGTGTAGTTCAGGAAAGTTATTCAAGCCCCTTCATATAAAGCGGCTTGGAACAAACCTCTGTTGGAAGGGATCCAGGCTGAATCCTGCCTCTGTAAGATGGGTTTGGGTTATGTTCCCAGGTTTTAAAAAAGGATTTCTTTTTTTTTTTAAAGCTACTAAGATGTGCGCCTCAGAGCCCAGAGAGCACATGGGGCATTTCTCAAGCTTAACTACAGCCATTCCCTTTGCCTCCAGAGCCCAGAAATGTCCCTAAATCCCACCTATGCTACTAATAGCAGCTTCCTCAGCACTGGTGCTTGCTAGAGTTTCCTTATGAACCTGCTGCTCCAGCCCTCTTACTTGCTGCAGGCTTACAGCAGCAACGTTCAAAATGCATCTTACCCCATCCATCACACACATCTCGTTTGCATGACCATTCAGTGCATAATGCTATTTAAAAATCCAGCCAAGAGCAGCTACCAACTTCAGCCTCCTGTAAACCACTGAGGCTGTTTCTGCTTCACATGTAGCATTTTATGCAAATAATTTCTTACAATATTTGCACACTTGCAACAATTTTCTTTTCATTCCCCGTGTGAGTTTGAAGACTTGTGTGGGATTAGGTGCTGATAAGAGATGTTAAGCAAATGGTGGTGTTGAACAAACTCCTTGCACTCTACCAGACAAGTTTCTGCCTTGCCCCACTCTGTCAGCACGTGTTGGTCCTGACTGCGATGTGGGCAGCTTTCCCAGCTGTGGGATGGCTTATCTCCACCAGCAGGGCTATTTCATCTCAGCTGAGCTGAGTGTGAGAGTGAGGTTGTGTCAGGAGAGCTCAAGTGTAGTCCTACCAAATTCATCCCACTTAGCAGAGAGCCAATGCCTATCACAGGAATACTTCCAGTCCTTGCTTGTCACAACCTGCCAATGTGCAGGAAACAGGGACTTTACACCCCAAATGTCTGATAAATGACAAGGGCTGTACATCAAGTACACGGAAGTATGGAAATCCCAGAATTAGCTCCCTTAAGCATGCTGCATTTACACACTCATGCCATGTAACATGCTGTGCTCTATAACTGTGTGATGCACAGAGGGTTCTTCCCTGGGATGGCTGCATTACCTTCATTGTCGTCCTGTGCTCAAAGCTTGCTCAACATCCTGCTTTTCCTTTTCTTTCTAGTGCTCATCACTTCAGCACTGAGTGCTTCAGGGCTATTAATGAAGCTGTTTTCTCAGCCCCCTTTTCAGGTGTGAGGGTGGAGTTATCCCTATTTAACGTTTGCAAAACAAGAGACAAAGACAGATTTAGGTTATAAATACTGATTTGTTTTGGACATACAGTTTGAACGAACTAGGATTTGATTTTTCAGTGTTTTGGCTCTATATAGCACTTTAACCAAACTCCAACTCCTAATGTCTGTGACCGAAGCTGCAAACTTTAAGCACTTCTGTAAATCAGCCCCGGCAAATGAGGAAGATGCAGCTGGTCCTGTGAAAGCTCTTGCTCGTGTGGCTCATGGACACACAGAGTAACTCTGAGGCAGGAGCAGACACAGACCCAGCTCTCCAGAGAGGCACCAAGTGTTTACCCAGCAGGTCCTTCTTTCTTTCTGCAGGAGTTTCCCTGCACTGCTAAGAGAGGAGGCAGCCTGGCTGACCAGCTCATCATTCCTCTGGCCAAGGTCCAGCAGAAGAGGTGGCAATCCAGGGCAAAATGCAGGAGGTGATGATATGCACAAGGCAGCTGAAGCTATGCTGCCCAGGCAAACCCATATCTAGCAATTTCTAGTTTTTAGGTAATTGACTTTGCCACTTTTATGGGGTCTTTTTGAATGTCATTTGTAATGCTTTTTATGTCTCTTTTAAAAGAAGGAAACAGTAGAAAGGAAATGGCAAATGTGCTGCCTTCCAGATATGGACATAGAGCTCCGGATAGTTGGGGTCCATCTGACCCTGCTGGAGGGGGAGAGCAAGCCTGGCCAGAGCCTCCCAGCTGAAGGGTTGGCAGGAGGTTGTCAGGGTCTCACCCTCAACACATACGGGAGTTTGACAGATAATTTTAGCTCACCCCAGGCTACTGAAGAGGTGAACGTCTTGTTCTCCTGTGCTGTACATATTGACTAGTTGGGTAATTAGTTGAGCAACCTCTGATCTGTTCCTGGCAAGGATTTAGCAGCTCATGAGCAAGTACTCAGATGTGCACTTACATGACTCTCCAGGTCAGCAGATCCCGAATCCTGGAAGAGTATATCCATTTAAGGCCAAATTTTCACTTCTGACTTCACAGGCCTTGTCTAGCTTCCGGGATCTGGTCAGAAATGGACCAGACCACCCAGACGTGCTGGATACATACGTGCTTGGGGCACCAAAAAGGCTCAGCTGCCAGACACCCTCCCCCCCACCCCGTCAACCAGGGCTCCTTTGCTTCCGCCGCCTGGGGCCGAGCCCACTGGCTGAACTATCCAAGCGCATGGACGGGGCGCGCAGAGGTGCAGATGTTGTCTGACGGTTTGACTCATCTCGGTGGGAGTCTCATTCGGTGGTGATGGGGAAGGCCCAAAGAGGAAGGGCAGTGACCCGTTTAACCAGAAGGGCTGATCCACCCAGGGGTAGACTTACCAGTGCTGCTAAGGGCCCAAAGCCCCAGCTTCCATCATGCTGCCCAGCGCGTGCATTTCCAGGTTACACAAGAGAGGAGAGACGCGTGGCTGTCCAGCCCTGCGCGGTGGCAGCAGGACCCAACCTTGGGCCTCTGCTAGTGCTGCAGCGAATCCAACCACAGCAACCAAGCAGCAAAATCTGTGCTCCCAGGGGATGACCACAGCCTGAGCGGCATTTGATGTTCACTGGGCATTGGTTGCAAACATGCCACATGGCATGGGGGTGGAGGGTGAACACATTGCTTGTCTCTTAAATTAATATATGATTCTTGAACATATTATATGGCTGCTCCATGACTCCATTCAGAGGTAAATGTTCTTCAACACCATCCATCACCATAAGACATGTTCTTCAACACCATCCATCACCATAAGACATGTTCAAGCCTCCCAAGGATTGAGTCCAGTTTAATAAGGGCATGTTCTTGCAGCTAGACTCTGAGACACACATCTCAGCAGGAGATGACTGTGCTGTGAACAGCACTGATGCTTAGTTCTGTACTCCCACCCCAATGGGATCTGCTTCACTTTTGGCTTAGGGTGGGGTGTATACACTGGTTCACTCTTCCTCCCACCCCGTTTGGTGGGCACAAGTGCTTCTCAAACCCTTCCGTGCACACAGTGTGGTTGGAGGAGGTGTTCAACACAAGTAGCTGTGTTGATGGGTGCACGTGCAGTGAGCTTGTGCTCAGGATGCGCGTGGTGCTCGTACAAGCGGTGCTGGAGCACAGCGCGTTGGAGGCAGCATGGGAGAGGACAAGCAGCATGGAGCAGAGCAGCTGTGAAGGAGAGGGCAGGGGAGCTGTGCAGAAGGAACACTGGCTCCTGTACAAGTAGCCTGGACCAGCAGTACTGCACTGGCAGAGCTATCAAAACACACACAAATGGATGTAAGCCACATCTGTCCAGGCACTGCATTGGCACCGGCTGGCACAGCCGCCAGTGGACACGCACAGCTCTCACCTGTGGCAGCAATCGGGAAAGAGCCCATCCCAGAGCGGGCTGCCAGGGGAGGCAATGGCAAAGCTGAGCCCCTGCCCCACGCCTGGTCTGTCCCGCAGAGCTCCTGGTCGCCTCAGAGCTCCTCAAGGCCTTTTTGAGAGAAAGATGAGGAGGGAGGCTCATGGTCCACCACCTGGACACAGGGGAGGACATGCTTAGTGCTGGCTATTTCAGAGGCCTTTTGAACCCCCACGAATTTCCCAGGGAGCTGAGAGCAGCAGGCAGAGGGAGGGAGTGGGGCAGTTTCAGATGACCACCAACCCTGTGCTTTCTGCCTTTGTATTTCGCTGGCCCAGTGTGACAGAGGTGCCCCTTAACCAGACTCCCAGGGAATGGCTGTGTTTCCTATGGCTTTGGCAGTGGCTGCCAGCACCAGTGCCTGTACACAGCTGACCTGCAGGCTCTCAGTGTTACATCATCCTCAACAGTGCTTTGCAGGTGGGACAAGGGAGACGTGCTGCACCCTAAGCTGTGCCAGCAGTGATGCTGCAAGGCCCTGGCTTGAAGAGCCAGTCCTCCTGCCGTCACTAACAATTGCCAACACTGGCTTCAAAGAGGGGATGGAAAAAAGACAGAAACTCCTTCCTGCCCTTCTTTACCTGAACACCAAGGCAGGTGCCTGAGACCTGTGCCATCTTCTATCTTTTCTAGGCCGAACTTTTTTTATTTGGGTTTTAGGTATCCTTGTTTTTCATATTAATGTCTGATCCCTTGTGAGCCCTTTGAAACTGTTGGCCAACAGGGCATCTTGTCCACCTGCACAAACCAGTTTGCTGGCTCTGTGAGAAGTGTGTCAATTTACCAGTTTGAAATGAGTTGTCTTTCCATTTCTTTGAACATATTGTGAGGGGGTGAGCAGAGGAACAGACTTATCTCTAAGCCAGGCATTGCTCTGCACATCTCTGTCATGCGGCATTTCACTAGTTTCCGCTCTAAGCTAGCGGGACTTTTAGTCTCCACATAGGGAAATTTTCCTGCTGCCCTGATTTAGGTCAGCACCCATCTTTGGATGTCTCCTGTTTTCACAGTGAGGCAACTAGGAGCAAACACAGCACCCCAGGAAAGCTGCCCCACAGCCGTCTATGATTCCATCACAGTTATAAAGGATGGATGTACTCTTCTCCAGCCCATTCCTCATGCAGCCTTCCTCCTTTCCCCACTGCTGCACAGTGAGCAGCACCCATCGGGTAGCTCTACAATGAATCTGGAGCACAGTCTTGAAACCATTGGCACTCTCATCTAAACTGACTAGATGCCAGCTGGTGTATATGGCGGGGAGAAATGCTGAGGTGCTGCTACCCCAGCATACGAACCCCGCCACCAAGCAGCCCCAGCCCTTGCAGCCCCAGAGGTGAAGAAGAGTGCCCCAAAGCCCTGCCAGAATGAGACTCCATGTCATACATGAGGCAGCCTGGTGAGGTACACTGGCAGCTTGCATTGCTCCTATAACTTGCGCACGAGACAGAGACCCGCAGGTGTCCGAGAGCAGTGGAGCGCGTGCCTGCAGCCACATGTAAGTAAGCTCTGCACCTCTCCCTCGCAGACATAGCGAAGACCTCGCGCCTGCACCCAGGGGAGTTTGTTTGAACCAGTGAGTTTGGTTTTGCTGGCAGCATGGAGTGCCATTGTTCTGGCCCATCACACAGCGCTGCCACCATCCTGCCTCCTCAAATGGCAGTGCCAGTGTGCACCAGCACCTTGACTAGCTTAACCACTCATCTGTTGGCTGGAGATGCGGAATGAATCAGGTCACTTTGCTTACAGGGAAGGTCTGCACAGCAGAAAAGGGCTGCCTTACTCGGCAAACCTCTGCGTAATGCAGCAGTGACTCTGCCTGGCACCCACGGAGTTTGCCTCTGTCAGAGAAGCTGGTAACCCACGTACTAAGAGGCACTTGCCAATACACACACGTTAGCTCTCACAGAAACCGCCTGGTGCCAACTGCCCAGTCACCAGGTGTTCAGCATTACCTTGCTGTCAGTAGCCATTTTATCCTTAACCAGAAACTACATGTTAGACAGCCTAAAGGCTCCACTGGATTCAGGAGCCCACAGGCCTGTGGCAAAGCCTGGCTGCGCGCTTCCTCTGGATGAGCCCTGGCCGTTTCAGCACAAGCAGGTGTCCAGAAAATCCAACCAGCCTGGAGGATGCTGCTGGAATTGGGGCCATGGCAAAGCAGCTGCAGGAACTGCAGTGTCAGGAGTCAGGACTTCCCCTGACGGTGCTGCAGATGACAACTCAGCAAGTTCATTCTGCAGAAACCAGATAACATCAGCACAAGGTGGTGGTTACTGGCAAAGGATCCTGTTCCTGAAGCTTCATCTGAGACATGACAGGCTGCAGTGAAACTGCGCTGTTACACAGACCCAAACTCTACTCTTGCTAAGACCCACGTGGGCTTCTGGAAGTAACTTCTTGCTGGTATTTCCTAGGAGCTCCAGCTCACAGTGCTGAGAGCCAGACCTGGAAAAGCTCATCAGCTTGATAAAACAGGGCCTTTTTTGTCTAGCAGAGTCCCTTGACCTGGACAGGGATGTGAAGCTGCCAGTCCTACCCACAATGACCTACCTCCTGCCTTGAATTATGAGTTTTTCTTCCTCTCCAGGAGCTAACCTTTCCCAAAACCCCATGGCACCTTGCTCACACTCTGTGCATGGACAGCGGGACACAGGGCTGGAGAGAGTAAAGCCATTCCTTTGCTGATGGGGCACTGAGAGCCTCTCTGCACAGAAACATTCAGAATGGCTAACCTATATTAAGCTTGGAAGCAACTGAAGTGCAACAAAGCCCTCGACAGATGCTCTTATTCAGAATTAAAGTGGTCTTGGTACAACTGGGCTCACTCTCTCCCCCTTAAGCAGGCTTTGCCCACAAACTGTGTATCACCGTGGGCACTCATACCCACTGCCTGCTCTGCTAATTGAACCCTCTGGGCTGGAGTGCACTTGAGTCAGTCACTCTGCTTAAAAAAGCCAAAGTAAACCCACTTTAACACAGCAGCAGGGCATTTGGTGAAGGGTTTTGCACCACCACATTATCCCACTGCTTTAACTAATTCAGATTAACTTCTTGCACACCCTGACAAACAAACCCAAAGTCTCAGTGACACAAAGCTCTCTCATCCCACAATGACACACTGCATCTGCAGCCAGGCTCTGACCCAAACTCAGCCCCAGGTAATTCCCAAGCTGCAGAACCCGGGTTTGGCCTGTGCAAGCTGCTCTTTGCCTCCCTGCCAGGGCAGCTCCAGCCCCAGCTCCCCTTTGCTTTCTCCCCAGTGTGTGCGGTGAGGAGCTGAAATGTGCCTGCGCTGGGCAGGACACCCAGCTGCGTGCAGGCAGAGCCACCAAGGCTGCCGTGGGTGACAAGGCTCAGGGAGGCATTGCAGGCACTGGCTGTACCTGGAATTAAAACCCAGTCGCAGCGGGGGACACAGCCCAAGCCGGTAGCTGCTCCCAGGCCTCTGCTCCAGGGGTTCAGCCCCAGAGACAAGGCAAACCCCAGCTACACTGTCACGGGTACCAGCCCTTCCCAGTGGCTCTGCCCAGTGGGAGTCAGTGAGACCTCCCAGCAGCAGGAAAGGGCTTTTCCTGGTACAGAAAGGGCCGGTGGCAGAGCCACTGACAATGAGTTCCCTGCTGATGGGGCTGGCAGAACCTCTAACAGCACCCACCCTGCCTGCACCCACGTCTCAGCTGGGAAATGCCCCTGGCCACCCCATCAGCCACACAGTGCGATGAGGCTCATGCCCTTAACCAGGGACAGGTGACTCCCCCCAGCTCTGCCCTTCAGGGCAGTTTCCCCAACCCAGTGGCAGCACGGTGCCTCCAGAGGGGCAGGGCATGCCCACGATCCCATTCCCACAGCTGGTGCCTGCCTCCCACTGGCTCACCCTCACGCTTCAATTGCCAGCAACCAGTCATCACAAATAAGCAAAAAAATGCACAAAAACATGGGGGGCTAGGTGATATTTTCAGGCTCGGGGAAGTGGTGGTTGTTTTTTTCTTACTCCTCTGTGACCATCCTGGCAGTGTAGGAGTTTTCCCTGGCTCCAGTCCTGCTGCCCAGCCACGGGCTATGCCAATGCCAGCACCGCAGTCTGGTACCCATGGTGATCAAAGCAGTTTCCGTGTCTCTTGGTAAATATCAAGGCTGGGGATTTCTGGGGCTTGTTTTCCAGCAAGTTGAGTAGAAGAACCAATAAGGACAAAGATAAATTAATACCTGCTGCCCTTGGCTCAAAATGAAACAAGAGAGGCAGGTCACTGGCAAAGGTTAGTTAACACCGCTTACCACAGTGTCATGGAGTCGCCCTCGGGCCCTGCTGAAAAGGGCCCAGGAGGCAGTTTTTCAAGCACAAAGTGAGAATGATACTATGAAAAACTGCAAAGTAATGGCCTCCAAACATCCTTTGGCTGTGGCCAGCTATGGGCTGGGGGAAGCTGGATGCCCTTGGCAGCACAAATGGGCTGGCACTTGCAGGAGGGCAGGTGCAGCAGGTGAGGAGAAGGTGAGGAAAGGAAGGGAGCTATGACCAATCTTTGGGTAGCATGATGGGCTGCTCAGCCATACCGGGATGACCTGGTTGCAAGAGAGAAAGGTGAGGAGATGGCAATAGTGGGTGGGGAAACTGGGTTCCTACAGCCCACAGACCCTGCAACTTGCCAGGAGCCCAGTGAGAAGAAGAGAGTCAGACACGCAGTGTGGAGCACAAACACCAACCTACAGTAGCTGGACCCCCAGCCTATCACCCCAGTGCTGTCTCAGGCCTGGTGCTTTGGGGCAAAGCGGCACCTACCTTTCCCTGGGGGAGAAGCAGTGAGAATGGCTTTGTAGAGGGAACTGGGGGTAGTATGCGAAGGACACGAGGGAGCTGGGACAGGCATCTAAGTAATGTAAATGTGATGAGGCTCATCTGCTTGGGCTTCAGGAAAAATGTGGTATCGTGCCCTGGGGAAAGCTCCTGCCTGAATTTGTGAGTACAGGAAGGAGCACAAGGGTTATGACCTGAAAGTGGGTCTCAAAACAGGAGATGGGCGTGTGCTGGAAGGGAGCTGCTGGCAACCTTGGTATTACTGCTGGTGGTCCTGGTTGTCGAGCCACCTCAGGCATCTTGCAAGCAGAGGGACCTGTGGGTGAAATGGCCATGAAGCACCAGCAACGCTGAGCAAGCTCATGTCTCTGACAAGAACCATCTACACTGTGGAACAGCACAACGAACCAAAGAATCAGAAAAGTTTGGGTTGGGTGGGACTCCCCAGCCATTGGCAGAGCCATCTCCCACTAGATGGGGTTGCTCAAAGCCCCATCCATCCACACTTTGAACACCTCCAGGGACAGGGCATCCACAACTTCTCTGCACAGCCTGTTCCGGTGTTTTATGACCCTCATCCTAAAAGGTTTCTTCCTTACAACCAATCTAAACCTACCCTCTTTCAGTTTAAAACTGTTGCCCTTCATCCTGTCACTACAGGTCCTCGTAGAAGTTTCCTTCCTGTCTTTCTCATAAGCTCCCTTCAGATATTGCAAGGCTACAATAAAGTCTGCTCAGAGCCTTCTCCAGGCTGAACAACTCCAGCTCTCCCAGCCTTTCTTCATAGGAGAGGTGTTCCAGCCTGCTGTCCATTCTCGTGCATCTCCTCCAGACCCACTGGAACAGGTCCACGTCCTGTGCTGGGACCCCCGGAGTGGGAGCAGAGCTCCAGGAGGGCTCTCACAGCGCAGCGGTTACACAAAGCCGACGCTCCGGGACAGGCACCCGGACTCGCTGGCGGCAGAAGCCGCAGAAGGGCCGGGAGGCAGCCTGGCTGCTGCCCGGCACCGAGGAGCACCGGGCAGGTCCTGCCGCGGCGCCCCGGCCCCACCGCTCCCGCGGCCGCGCAGCTCCTCCTGCCGGCGGGCCGGGCTCCCGCACCGGCGCGGCTCCCGCCTGCCGCCGCCTCCTCCTGCCCCGGGGGAGCGCACGGGCTGCCCTGCCGGGGCCCGGAGGGAGGAACAGGGCCGGGGGCGGGCAGCACCGACCGTGGGGCGGTTTAAAGGGTTCCACGCAAGCAGAGAATGAGGAGAGTACGGTGGGCACGGGAGAGCAGAGGGAAGAGGGAGGACGGAGCTCGGCCGCAGGTTGGTGCTCCTTGCGCTCCTCTGGTCCCCAGTACGTGAGCACTGCAGCCACCCAGCCACGGTGTCACGAAAACCTAGTTCCAGCCACCTCATGTGCAGCTTTCTGTGAGCACAACCGAGCCTCGGGCTGGACCAGCCAGCGAGTAAGATGAGGTTTCCGTGCCAGTAGTTGCAGTAGGGCTGTGGTCCTCCAGGCTCCTGTGCCAGCTGCCAGCAACTGCGGAAATCACCTAAAACCAGCTACGAGAGGATCCACAGGGTGGATGGTGGGCGAGTGTGTCCACCCATTGGGGCTAGGGATTCAGCCTGACGACTGGCTGGACTGAGGGACATGGGCTGGTAGCAGCCTCATGTCCATGAGGCCATCAGCTCCAGCACTGCTGGCACCAAGCCATGTTCCAGAAGAACATGATACCATCAGCTCTGTTCTTGCACCCAGCACAGGATGTGTGGGTGTGGGATGACCAGGAGGTGGCTCCCTGACTTTTGAGAAGTGTCCCTTGTGTTTTCCAAGCAAATCCACAGTCCCCTTGCACAAAGGGGACTCAGGTGGGAGGACATTGCCACAGGTACAACCATTACTCTTTGGGTTTGGGAGAACTGTTCTGGCATGGACCAACATGGGCTGTGCCTGGCATGTGCCCACTGCTCCTGCCCATGCCCAGGAGATACCACTGTAATGCACCACCCTGAGAGGCGTCCAGCAAAACCGTCTGTCCTGCAGCAATATTCGTACCTCTGCTAAGGAGTGGCTGGAGAGGACACGCGGTACCAGAGTCAAGAACATCAAATAGCCCATCTCCTACAGGGACCAGGAGGGGTTTTCAACCCCAGGCTGTGCAGAGATGAAGTCTTTTCCATTCAATACTCACAAGCTGTGGCTTACAGGGCAGAGGCCCAAACCCTCTGCTTTAATTTAACTGGGTCACAGCCTAAGCAAGTACCCCAAACAGAAATGCCCTAAACTGAGTCGTAAACCGCTTGGTACTGACTAGAATGGAGCAAAAGGCTGGTCAAAGGATATACAGGAGACCGGGCAAAACCTTTCTGAGCACTGCCACAGCTCAGGGAGCTCCTGCCTGAGCCTTGGCCAGAGTAGCTGAGCATTAAATCAATGTAGATCCATCACTCCACTGCTGCTGCCTTTGCTAGCTGCTTCCAGCTGAATTAGATTGAAAAGGCAACTTATATTTCTCTTTCAAGTCAACTGTTTCCATACCAGGAAGTTTTACTGGAGTGTGGCCACTTGCCAGAGAGGGGCCATCACGTCCACCCATTGGCCCCACCAGTGCTGCTCGAAGGTGCATGGCAGGCGCCTGAGAGTCCTCCCTTGTGGACGTGAGTGCACAGGTTCTCCATGTGAGCAAACCCTGTGGCTGGACCATCTGATGTCTCACAGGGAGCTCCTGCTGACCACCAAAGAGGAAACTGATACTTGCAGGAGCCTGGAAATTCATTACCATGTATTCCCTGCAGAGGGAAATAAAGTCCTGAAGAGAGAAGCAGGCCCAGAAAAGGCTCTGTGTCCTTTGAGAAGAGCTGGATGAGAGGCATGGAGCTTCTCAGAAGTATGAAGATTGGCTTCTGACAGCAACTGAGAAATGAGTCAGGTCTGAGCCACTGCTGCAGGGTCTGGGCAGAAGGAAGCACAGAGGGACAGCTGCCCAGCTTCAAGGCCTGCATGGCAGGTGGTGGCAGCCTGGCCAGGCAACGCTTTTCTCCACCAGTTTTGTTTCAGATCCCGTTTTTGCACATCCCTCTAGAGCATCTCAGTCAACAAATCCTCCCAAGACAAAACCTTTGCCTGTAGCAGATCCAACATGCTTCAAACTAAATAAGGCAGGTAGCAGAACTTTGGGAGGTCCCAAAGACAGAAGTTATGGAAAGAGAAGGGAAATCCAGGAAGAAAGTATGAGACAGGGAAAGGACTAATGACAGATGTCCCTGGAGCTGTTGTTACTTTTAGGTCAAGTTCATCCTCTCCTCAACATCCTCTCCTCAACACTGCTTCAGTGCTCCTGGCTGGAGTGTGCATTTGTACCAGATGCTGAAAGCTTCCTTCACTTGCAGTTTGCATCAAAATAGCCTCACCCACACTGGTAGTGGGTAGGACACCGACTGGGAGAAGACTGGGTGCACCACTGCTCCTCTGAGACAACCCTCAGTGGTGCCCATGTGTGAGATGGGGTCTGCCCCCGTCCAGACCAAGGCACCTTCACACTGCCTTCATGTCTAAGAGCCACAAACACAGCAATCATGTCAGGGCTTGGTTATTCATAAGAGGATGCTAACTCTTTCCGCCCTAGGATCTGAAGCACACCCGACTGATTATCTCCCCAACCTCCATACCCCTGTCCTCAGCACTGGCCGAAGCCCAGGGCAAGCTTTAGGAGACTTCCCTGCATGCCAGTTAGAGGAAAGGCTAGGACCCAGGAGAGACCCAAAGGAACTGTTCCCCACCTTCTTCCATGAAAGAATCACCTCCACAAGGACATTGTGCCAGCTCCCACATCTCTTTCTCATCCCTGAAATGAGTTCAAGAACTTGTATTCAGGTCTGAAACAAGAAGGATCAGCTAAGGATGAGATGGTCTCCCTCTCTCACACCTCTGCCTTTCCACCCAGCAAGCCCTGCCCTGCTGCCCTCTCCAGTGCTGCACTGAGCTACTTCTTGCTTGACAATGATCAGAGCTGCCTCCGAGGTTTCCAGCTTCTGCAGCGTGAATTCCGCTGGACCATTACTGCTCACACAGAGAATCACTAAAAACAGGTCTGGGATCAGCTCCACTGTCCCACTCAGCCAGGAACACACCTGGCACAGTCAGACCTAGCACATGCTGCCACAGTGCTGAGCTCCGGCCAGAGCCCACAATGGCCTGGCCTGGACAGAGCACAGGAGGACCGTGTACGTAAAGGTAACATTTACTAGGAGATACAGAACTGAGTATTATGAAGGACATACATGGATGAAGAGGGTAGCAACACCACTGCAGAGGGCAGCTTGGACCCCCTTCCTAGCCTCCCAGGGAAGGAGCCGGACACTACCAGACAAGTAACACAATGGAGATAACTGTGGCATATGCATTTGTAACAAACAGACCATCATAACATACATTTCTATGGGATCACATCTAGTGATTATATAAATCCATATATAGATCGCTGTATAAAAACTTTGTAAAAAATACTTTTAAAAAAGTGTAAAAATGTGCATTCAAAAGCACGGCCGACATGGACAGCTGGGCTGTAAACATTATACTGAGAGTGTGCTTGTGGGGGGCGCCTGCGCCACCGAGCCCCGACAGGCCTGCCCACCAGACAGGGCTGCATCAAGTGTTTGCGGTTCTTGGGTTCGGGTTTCCCTCGGGAGCGTGTGCCAGGAGCGGTGGCAGCCTCTGGGCAGGGTGACAGCAGGGACCGCACGGCCACTGCTCCCCTGCCTGCAGCCCCTGCTCCCCAGGGGGCGCGTGGTCCTTGCGGGACGTGCTGCAGTGTCCTGGGTCCCCGGGGCCGCGAGCAGGCTGAAGGGCCGTGGTGAGGTATCACAGGGAGGTTGCCCTCACCGGTGCCACTAGCCCTGCTCCCGGGTTCAGCCTCAGAGTATATGGTTGACAGGTTCCTGATCTTCTCTGTTCCCATATTTGCTTGGTCCATAGTTCCCAAGGAAGACCACTGGGTCCTGGTTGCACCAGGCCTGGGTGCACAGTTCTTCATATAGTACATACATTAAAGACCCTGGAAGACCCTGCACCACCACTGTCTGTCTCCTCCTCCTGGCCCCAGTGCCACCTTCACTTCTTCTCTAGCTGCTCCAGCAGCGGGTTGGCTTCGCTCTCAGGCGTCTTGACACTGTCTGTCCGCACAATGCAGGTGGGACGGTGCCGGTTCAGCATCAGGATCAGCTGCTGCCTCTCCTGTTTCAGCTCTTCTATCTGGGCCTTCAGCTCAGCATTCATGAGCTCCAGACGCTCAGACTCCTAGCAGGACAGAAACACAACTGCATGTGACTTTACTCCAGCAGGACAAGATACAAGAAGAAACAATTTGGCCAACGAGCTACCTCTGCTCGGTGTTGCCCCTTGGCTCCTGCAGCACAGGAACAGCCTGAAGACCTGCCAAGGCACCAGGTTCCTCCAGGCAGTTCATCCCCAGCCCCACTGGCATTACCTAGTGCCAGTGCAAGGAAATACACAGCCATGTCCTAGGACAGGCCTCTGTTGTGCCACAGGAATAACCCTGCCTGGCTCCTTCCCATGGTCTGGAAGGGTGTTTGGAAACAAACCTGTATTTAAGTTTTTATCCCCTATCTGCAAGTATCTGCCCTTGTGAAATGGCTCCTTGTCCCCTGCTGTGTGATTTGCCCATGTCCCACTACGCCTTGTAGAAAAGCAGCAAGGTGCTATCAGAGTTTTTTCTGCCTTGGAGTCAGGTGTGAAAAGGCATCTGGCCTCTGAATGGGGAAACCTTCAGGAATTTGGGCAAGGGGCCAGCACACTGTTGGCCCCTGTCCTGTGCCACATTCCCATGAGTGCTCCTGCCCCAGCACTGGGCAGGGACACTGTGAGCCCTCTCTCCCTTAAGCCCAGAGCCCACCTCCAGCCCTCTCCATCCTCAGTACCACGAGCACAGGGATGCCCATGAGCTCTGCCGGTGCATGCATATGGCCACCACCTTCACAGCCTCGTGAAAAAGAGGGTCAACAGGCCCATATTTTCCCAGATAAGGTCACAGGAGCAAGCGGAGCCAGAGGGGCAGTTCAGGAGGGAGTGTTGCCCGCAGCTGGGGCACCTTTCTAGAGAGGTGCCCCGCCAAGGTTCCTGCTGTGCCCTGGGACAGGCCAAGGGCACCCACCCGCTGCAGGAACTCCGTCCTCTCCTTCTTCTTGTTACGACATCGTGCTGCTGCTACTTTGTTTTTCTCCCGGCGCCTTTTCCTCCTCTCCTCTTCCTCATCCAGCTGAAACGAGATGGAGAAGCCCAGGTCAGAGCCAGCAGGTGTGGGGCAGGGCAGGAGGTAGGGGTGAGCACCCGGCAGCCTCATCCATGGCAGGGCAAGGAGCGGGGTGGCAGCCACTCGTGAAGGTGGTCACCAGTGATGTGGTCTAATCCTCACCAGAAACCAGGAGTGCTGCTGCCACAGCCTCTAACTCCACCCTGTAGGGACACAGGGAGACAGACCAGTGCAGTACCCACAGCTGGGGATCCAGCTGGCAGGGGACAGACAACTCTTTGCAGGGCTGCTCCCTCCCTGAGAGACAGCAGAGACAAGGGGAACAGAGCCCTGTCCTGCAAAGACGGGCACAGTTTGCCACCCAGACATCTACAGGGATTGCTCTGTGAGCACAGTCATCCAAAGCATCAAACACACAGCCAAGGGCAAGAGGCACAAAACCTGAAAGATGCCCCAGCTATGCCAGGCTGTTCCCCATCTTCCGGTATGTGGGACTGAATGCTGCAGCTCCAGGGCTGGCTGAGACACAGGGCCACCACAGTGGGGCACGGATGGGTCCTGCATCCCCTGTAAAGAAGCAGGACACGGCAGTGCCTGCGCTGTTCACCATAACTCAGTTGTTCTGTGCTAACTCAAACCACACAGGCCAGGCCAATAAGCCCTATGGGTTGGAAACCCATAATCAAAGTATTTAGGGATATTTACTACAAAGCCTGTGTAAATGGCCTATGGCATGCTTATATTCGAGAATCCAAACCAGCTCCTTCAAGGAAAATCTGAGTGCTAGAAAGCCCTGCGAAGTCAGCATCCAGGTTACACTTTGTAGCATGGCAAGAGAAGAAAAAGGTCCCTGGTGCCTTCATCCACATTTGGTCTGGGACTGCAAAATTCGAGATGTCAGACTCAACTGCCTCGTTCCTATCAGCTGATAGCACACACCTTTTCAAATGCAGTGGCAGCAACATTTGCCTTACAAGCACTTCCACAGCCTATTTGCACTTTCTGTAAGGGCAGCTCCAGCCTGAGAAGGCAGCCACATTCTTCCCTTCCCCAAGTCAATGTGGTTCAGGGGTGCATCTCCCAGAAGAGCCTCTTGCAGCACACACCACCTGAACAACCTTGTTGCTCTTGCACCTGGGCTTAGTCACCGCAAAAGGAAAGTCAGACATTCTCAATGTTGAGGCCACAAATCGTGGCAGGAGTGGGGGGCCACCAGATCACCCCACACATAGGTACACTGGTGGTGCCTGCAGGAAACGAAAGCTGCAGATGCCACCATCCACAGCAAACTGTGCACGCCGCTAACATTCTTGGGGTCCAAAGCCCACTAATCAAAACATCTCAATGTGATGTGCAAAGACGGCATGAAACACTGACTCAGCAGAATGAAGGGGTACCTTAAATAAGCTGTATGTGCAATATGCAGCACACAGCATGTTTTAGAAGACAACGTCCAAGTTTTGTAGCACTAATGGCTTTTACATCTTCTCTACATTACTTCCCAAGCATTATACCAAAGCTACTATTTTAGATGGGGCTACAAACATTAAGCAAAGTCAGCACAAGCTATGCACAGACTTCCATAATGCTGGGCTACCACCATTCCTTTGCCAAATCAGTGACATGGGGCATCATGCACCACATTTGGGAGAACCAGGATGGGAACTGCACTGATGCCCCCAAGTCCCATTAGAAATGGCCAGCTCTCACTACACCCATGCAACTCAGGGGTGGCAAGAATTAGCAAAAGTGACCAAGAAGGCTCTCACTCCGTGCTCTGCTGCCTCTTCCTCCCAGCAGGACCGGAATACCCCACAGAAAGGCACAAGCATCTCTTACAAAATTTTCACGCAGATTTTTAAATGAGGTGGGCATCAGGGTAGCCACCATTTCCCTCCGCACATCTACCAACCACACATTTATCCTTAGATAGCCTCTCAGCCTTTTAGTTCAAGGATTATTAGGAGGGTGTAGAGAGGGGATGTGCTCACAGCTCCAAAGCTCAAGAAACACCCCCCAAACTTTCCTGCAAAGTACATCTTGGGTTGTAACAGGAACTGGAAGAGCAAACAGTGACCACACAAGCCTCACAGTTTCCCTGGGAACTGCCCAAAATATTTTTATGCCCTGTTGCTCCACTCAGTGAGGATCAAAGAATAAGTGACCTTTCCCTGTCCCCTGAAGCTTCCCCTCCACGCCACAAAAGGCCCAGCAAAGGGCCACGTTCTTTAGATGGGGTACAGATGCTCAAGGACGGTGGCTTAGCAGAGATAGTGGCAGCTTGAACTCTTGACTCTGCTTTTTGACCGCAGCTCCTGTGACTTCAGGAAAGAAGGTTTCCCCCTCTCCACTTCTGCTTGATTTCAATTCAAAAAGGTGATGTGGCCCTGGTGCTGCAGTTTAAGACTCTGCTCAGAGGCATAAGGTACAGCAATGGTGTATCAACCCAGAGCATGATTCAGCAGTAGATCTCCAGGAGAGCCCTGTGGGTCGAAGGTTTGGGGATGCCTCCTGAATTGCTTCAGTCAGCAGCATCAGGGACAGAGGTGATCATCAGCCTGAGGGGCAGGGCTCTGTCCCAGAGGGGGCACCCTAGGCATCTCTTCATGGCGTAGGAGCCCAGCAGCACCTGTCTCCAGCTGCCCCAAGAGAAGGCAGCCTGCCCAGCGGGGCTGTCCACCACTCTGCGGGGAAGCCAGCACCCACTAGGTGGGATTTGTGCACACATCCAGGGACAAAAACGCCAGTGCCAGGAGATGCTGGTGCCCCCAGCACAGCAGAGAAAGCTCGCGTGGAGCAGACTACCTTCACGGGCACCACGCGGAGCATGGTATGTTGGTACCCAGTGTCCCCATGCTCTGGCTCCCCAAGAGAGGACAGCAGCTGCAGGATGAATTGCAAAATTATGCGTGGGCAGCTTCTTGGCTACTCATGGGATAAGCAGCTACTGCTTCAGCTCCCCCAGGCTTTCACTGCAAAGCCTGTGCCAAGGGGAGCTCCATTTGCTGTCCTCAACTCCTCAGCTTCACAGGTCACGCAGGGGAGGACTGGCTGCAGGGAAAGGGGCCATGTGGGGGCTGCCAGTGGATTTCCCCTTATCTTTCCTCCACATGGAGTCTCATCAACTGGCCCAGAGGACACCCAGCACTTCCAGTACCCGCTGCACGGCACAGCTGCCCTGTCCCTGTTACACAGATGCTGGCGAGACCACATCCCCACACCCACCGAGCAAAAGCAGCTGTTGCAGGGACAGCTCAGAGGTGACTGAGACACCCCAGGAAAGGAGTCATGCCCAGGGAGACAGCACAGCCACAGACTCCCCCTTTCTTCCCCAACCCGTGAAGTAAGGCGGGTATTGCACCCTGTTTGCTGCATGATACCCAGGCCAAGAGCTTGGGACAGCATTTGGCTTCAGCTGGCCAACCCCACAATTGCTTTTCCCATAGAGGGACCAAATCCATTAGCATCCACCAGGCCATTCTGATGGCATCCCACAGCATCCTGGCCTCAGCTCCTGCCGTTGCGGAGCCGCCCAGTCCTTCCCCAGGTGAGCTCCATGGGATGCTGCACAAGCTGACCAGACACTCTCTTGGGCACAGGGCTCTTGTGCAAGGTGATCAGACAGACTCCACAGTACCAGTTCTCCCCACAGGAGTCCACCACAAGGGGCTGGGGGGAAGGAACAAGCACCCTCTGTGCAGGCGGGCCTGGATGACACTGAACTTTTGCTATTAGAGTTGGGCCAAACCAAGTGTCAGCATCATTTGGAGAGTGGGCTGCTCCCTGGAACTGATGTTTTACCCCCTTCGGCTCACAGCTCATCACAGGCAGCTTTTCACCTCATCTAGCACCTCCTCGCCAGCACCTCCAGAGAATGCACATCACCCCATCTTCACACAGCATCATCTGAGCTATCCTCACACAGGAGCAAATGCACTGTTCAGAAGGGTTGTTTATCAAACCTTCTGACAGCAGCCTCACCAATGCGGGGCCTCCATACTCAATGGGTTCCCAGCTCTGTCTGCAGGCAGTGGGAGGTGAAACACTCACCACCAGTACAGCAAGGCTTAAGGAGTCCAAGACTGGACAACCAACAAGCGAGACAATGACACAAGGAAAATGCTGTGCATTGCCCATGTCCCTGCAGCCTGGTTCTGACATGCCAGCATGTGGTACTGAGCAGAAGCTGCCCATCTTCCCTGTCTCAGGAGCCCTGAGGTGAAGCCAGGCCCCCAGAGCAGCAGGGCAGGGGCAGCCCCAGCCAGCAGTGCCTGCAGCACAAGCGGAGTCACCGCTGTGGCTCAGCACCACTCACCCACTCTCCCTGTCCCTGTGGGAAGGCAATGCCAATGCCAGCAGCACCAAGGGCTGACTGGCACTGGAGATGGGATGAAAGCATTGTGTAAGGCCTCTGATGGGCTGTGTGGGTTCTCCTTTGGGTGCATGCACCAACCCAGGGACACGCTGGCTGTGTGAAACCCTGCTCCAGAGGCAGAGTCTGAGTTCAGCCAGCTGTCAAGAGCTGCATAGGACCAGTCAGGTATGGGACACCAAGGCCACCACTCCCAGCCCATGCCACAGAGACTGAAATTCAGGCATGGGGAAGAGTCAGCCGGTGGAGCAGCTTCCAACACACATGCACATCACCAAACGGGCAGCATGACATGCTTATAAAACACGTTGCTGGCCACCCTGGCAGGAAACCCAAGCACAGGCAGGAGAGAAGCCCAGGCAGGTGCAAGCAGCAGCCCTGCGGGGCCATCTGCAGCCAGCAGCCCCCGAGACTCACCTCACTTTTCACAGGCTGGGGTCTCTTCCCAAGCTTGACCTCCAGGAAGTGGAGCGGTGAGATCATGGCCCCAATGTTGCGGATGTCAGCGTACTTGAGCTCCTCAGCGGTCAGGGCTGTGCCAGGCAGTCCCGTCAAGGGGCCGAGCCCAGGCAGCGCGCCAGCCGTCAGGGACGGGTCGGGGATCTGCCCGGGCATCATAGCAAGGGAAACAGCTTTGTAGGCTGGAGGGAAAGTGAGACACAGCCCATTACAACCCAGCTACATGGCCTCACAACACAGCACAAACCGAATTTATGGTACAGTCCCATCACCTAAGAGGGTGTGAACCAGGAAAAGCGGACGCTCTTCACCAGGGATGGAAAAGGGAAGGACTAAGCAGAACCTGGGTGACAGAAATCAAAATATATGAATCCTGCTAGGAAGGATATGCTACTGGTGTGAAGATCAGGAAGGGAAGAGGCAAAGCACCAGCAGAACAGGAGCTGGCTGCAATGACAGTGATGTGGTGGTGGTACTCATTTTAGTACACCTCTCTCTGGAGTGCAGAAGATCAAGGTTTGCTCTTCATAATGTATAGGTTATTAGGACAAGAAGAAAATGGCACAAAGAGGACCAGTTTTCTTCTGGGCAGGCTCTACATGAGCTGGGATGTGGTACATGGGGACCAGGGATAAAACCACAACAGAAAAAACTGCCACTGAGTAAGCATCTCCCAGCACAGACATGAGGAAGTGAAGGCTGGAGTGGATGGGAAATGGAGCAAGGTGCAAAAGGCTTCTCCTCTTAGGAAGGAAAAAACGTTGCAGCACAAGTAAGAATAGGATTCTGACAAGCTTTGGCAAGTCACTTGTAGGCAGAAGAAAGTGAGTTACCAGGAAACATGAAGAAGTTGTTAAGAGATAAAGAAATAAAATTACACCTAAAATGGAAAGACCATAGAGCTGGAGCTGTTATATCAGCCAAAAAGCAAAGGGAGCGGGTGGTTGTTGGCTACAGCACAAGTACATCCCTGCTTGTGTAACTGGCCAGGGACACTCACAAGTGACCCAGTTACAACATGCAGAGTCAACTTCTGTCCACACAGCAACCATTCTTCCACCCCCTCAACTCACCCACGTGTCCCAGTGTCATGCACTGCTCTCTCTGCTCTGCTCAGCTGGACTGGTCCCAGCGCACTCCGGGAGCCCCAGACATCCATCCCACCCAGCCCCCGCACCAGGAGGCACCCACGCGGTGGTGAAAGGGACCAGCGATGTCAGGAGAGAGCAATAGGCTAAAGCAGTGGACCCAAAATCTCACTGAGCAGCTTCCCACAACCACTAGAGCCAGTCACAAGGCAGGATTCCGTGCACAACTGAGCAAACTCATGGAAGACAGATCCACAAAGGACCATCAGTCACATTAGTCTGCTGGAAGCTCTGACAGCATCGACTGCCAGAGCAAGGAAGTGCATTAAGAGAGGGATAACGTGCACTTGCGCTGTTCTTTCCAAAGCATCCACTCTCAGCTGCTGAGAGACCAGGTAACGGGCAGTGCAGACTTCTGGTCCAGGCAGTGCGTGCTAAGCAGAGGCACGCACACATTGTCAAGCCAGCTGACACAGTTACTCAGCCCTCGCCTGGGGTGACAAATCTATGTCAGCACCAGGCTGAAAACTTGAGTAGAGCTGCATGTGAGATAGGACTGCTGGATCACAGTCACAGAACAGTTGAGGTGAGGTGGGACCTCTGGAGATCATTTGGTCCAACCCCCTGCTCAAGCAGGGTCAGCAGGAACAGATTAAACAGGGTTAATCATGACAAACAGAGAAGTTAAGGATTTATTTGCACTGGCACATCTCTTTACCCAGGAGATTATCTGGTGTATTTGTTAATGTGAAGGAACGGGAGATGAGCAGCAGAAGGGAAGGAAAGCCAATCATACAGGTTAGTCAAGGGTAGAGAGGCTAATGCAATCTCCACAGCTCCCAGCACAGGTTCTGTACAAGCTATACCAGCACGACAGACAAGAGGATTTGCATCAGAGAGCGCCCCTAAGTATGCAGTATGCTGTGAGCTGTCATATGCTCTAATCTGCTGCTGAAGAGGTCCAAGTGTCAGCATGAGATGTACCCTGGCAGAGTTCGCTCAGCAGCGGTGACCAACGGGACTTAAGACGCAAAAATAGGAGAGAAAAGTAACTTCTGAAGCTAAGTGATACTACCTGATGAAATAGATTCCAGCCCATTTGGTGACAATAGAGAAAGAGAAAATACTTCGTAATGACACTTGACTTCAGAAAAGACGCACTTCAACTCCTTGAGACTGCAAGGACCTAAACTGATTCAAAGTATTAATTCTTCCATAGTCATCTCTAAACCAGACAGCTATAATTCCACGTCTGCAGTGCCTTGTACAGTGTCAGGAGATGCCCCCTCACAGGGTGACAGCAAGCACAGGTTGGAGTGAAGGAGCTGGCCCAGTACCTAACATGCTCTAAAAAACTTATCCTGGATCCAGCAACTGCACTGCCAAAGCCCACATCACACCTGTATCAGTGTAAATTAAATCTAAAGCTGTTCAAACCAAAGCATCAGGAGTCACCTGGAAGAACATGAGCTTGCACATTAACATGAGCTGAGAACTAGGTGGGAAGGGGGAAAGTGACTTCTACAAGCAAGATCTTGCTCAAGGGGCAGGAAGATCAGGAGCACACTGAGAACTGCCAAGAGTCAAGCTGTGTTAGACCTTGGAGAGGAATGCAAAACCATTCCCAGCAGGGCTATAACCATGGAAATAAGAAAGGAACACTGAGAGATGCTGTCCATCTCTGCAGAGCAAGGGTGCAGTGACAGAGCACCCCACCCAGCCCTTGCTGCCCCTCAGCCCCAGGCACTGTCACTCCCTGCTGATCAGAGGAAACCCCCTTGTTCTACTCCTTCTGCCTCTTCCTCCCGTAAGAGAGGCTTTCCCTTCATCACAAGTCCCAGATACTGTCACCTTCTTTTCTAGTTAATGCTAGAGGTAAGAAGTTGTACTCTGATCATGTCAAAAAAACAAGGCATGTAATTCTGTTTAATAGTTTGGTCTTCTTCCCAAGACTGTTACCCTGAAAGACACTGAGATGCCTGCTTATAGCTCCAGCATATTCCTACCATGGATGGAGCAGAAATAATATTGAAGGTCAAGATCTGAGTTTGACCTTCAAGTTGCAATTTTTCAACAGCCACATCTTGCTCGATGGGATGAATATGGCTGGTGCCTTGCCAGTTCCTAATTCCTTTCTGGATATTCCCTTGCAGCGTTTGTTATTTCTAAGGCAAATCAACCAACTCATTTCTGTATTCCTTTCCTTTCTAACACAGTGCTTCAGCTGGGATACTTACTAGTTTTTTTTTCTTTTCATAACTGATTATTAACATGGTCTTTTTTCCTCGGTGCCAGGAAGTCTTTCAATGTCTTCTTACACGAGCTGAGAAACGTCGTGTCTTCCATAAAATCTAGCTTTCTGGTGTCCTGTGGCTGAACCACACAATTCCTGCATTGTATCAACTATGTTTTTTCACATAATGAAGCCAACAGCAAAGCAAGGAGGGGAAGATAATGTGCAGTTTTACATCTGACACTGGGATCTGCATGACGCCAGCTGCTCAAGTTTACATTCGCCGTAGCTGTGCCTTCTGTTCTGATGCTATTAATCATTTCATGCCACAACATCAAGATGCTCCAAAGTGAATTAGGAGGCAGAGAAGGCTTTCTTAAAACTTCAGTTCAGCGATGAGCAGCTTGTGTCATTCAATGCTCTCTTCAGCAACTATCCTTACAGCAAAAAAATGGTCAATATGCCACTTCATGGGTCAAAATTCAGTTTGTATTTCCTTAGCTTTGCCTCTACACTCCCATTGTTCTGGTTAAAATTCTGTAACAGAAGACTCGACCTCTTGCCGAAATGTCTGCGAACCCTCCTAATTATTGCTGTCACTTTTGCGTCTTTGCTTTGACACTGTTCTTCTTGTGGTCTCAGTCAAGCTCAGTTATTTAATCAGCAGTCTCATCCTCAAGAAGCTGACAACAGTAAAGCTGCCGTTGCTCACCTTGGTTTTGCTGCATCGTTCCTATCGGTGATGAGTGTTTCTGTGCTTCGTTCCCCAGATATGTCCTCATGGTCACCATTCTGTGACACTGGTTTATTTCATATTTCTTAAATGCAGTGCCTGTTTCTCCTGTTGCTGGGGTCTGTTATCTTCTGGAGCACACAACCAAGCAAGAAGAAGCTTTACCAAGTTGTTACTGTCACATACAATTGCTCAGCTTCCTTGGTGACACTGTCCCTGCATACCTGCCTGTTCTTTCTCCTGCAGTTCTAATCTTCCTTTGCCTGCATTTGTGTTTTGTTTTTTGGTTTGTTCTTTGTTTGTTTGTTTTTTCCTCCCCATTCTGATTTTGCTGCTGCTTTTTCTGAGGACTCTTTTTGTTTGCTTGTTTTTTAAAGAGCTGAAGTTTGCACAGCAGTTACGGCATAAATCTGACATGCGTAGGCATAATCCACGTAACCCAGTATCCCTGGGGGCCTGTACTCCATTTACCAGCCTGTATTCACACCCCTCCTGCCACCTCTTCAGTGCTATTCTTACCCACAGACTAAAATGGGCACAGGAATGCCTACCTGCGTTGAAATCATACATTTATTTCCCTGTGCACAACCTGCCTTAGTTTGTATCCACTGTTCCCCCAGGACCATTCTATGCATTCTTGATTATCCAGAGGTGCTGTTTGCTTCTTTATAAAGCAAATGCAGTTGCTACTGCTGTGTCAACAGCATCATTGGGCAGAGAGGACCACAACATCCCAAAGTAGGCTCTGACAGTCACACTTCAATTTAAATTGCCATTACTGCCTTATCTCTGATGTCAGTTTCCTTGGCAAGAGTGAGGGCTGTTTGCAACTTTATTTTCCATATTGCTGTCTCCTAAATCACAGTTTCTTCCAATATAAGCGATTTTACATGCTCTGACATCTGGAATGGTTGATCCAAGTACCCTTCTGATGCTCAGAGAGCCAGTCTAGCACCTAATATTGCCAGCCAGCAGATTGTGACACTGTACATATCAGCATGTTTTACTTTTGCCCATGTTAAGTGCTGCACTAAGGCAAAGTCTGTCCTACCAGCCCTTCTCCATGCTGCCTGCAGAACCAAGGCCAGGCTTGCCTGTTGTTCTCTCACTCCAGGCTCGACCTGGGTGCCTGCCATTACTCGTCAGCTGCCATGAATCAGAGCACTGCCAAAGCCTGCAAGCCACCACACAAGCAATCTTCGATCTCTTCATGTGTGTAAGCACTTAGCATACTATCGCCATTTGTATGTACTGTGTTGGGGTACCTAAGTCACAGCAACTGGCCTTTCATCTGCTCCTGGCTCACAGGTAATACTTCTGCTGTGGAAATCGCAAGTAGCGCTACCATCCATGAGGAACAACTTCTGGTTCCTTAGATTTTACTATGGCTTGTCATTTTTTAAACTTTTTTTTAGCTCCTGGCTATCAAGTTTGCTCAGCCTGTATGTCATACATTACATCTTTCTAGTTCCTCTGTTGCCAGAAGGATGATTTATATAAAAACCTTTTCCTGACATGCCCAACTTCTCATGCCCCAAGAATGTCACTTCTAAACAAAGGCAGGGCAATTGGCTATCACTCCTTCTCTGAAGCACAGAGCCGCTTGCTAGTTTTGAGTAGTGCCTTACAGCAGGTCACCCCATCTTCTGTCTAGCTTCTGCTGGTCTGCATTGCTAAAAGCAGTTAATGTGCAGTGTCAGTGCCAAAGGCCACACTGATCAGTATCAAAGTTATTTGCCCAACCATCAGAACACAGAGGCAGCCAAGCCCTTCGGTTGTAAACAGTCTTTTCAGGTACCCATGTAGTAGTGCTGGCAAACATGGACTTGAACAACAGCCACTCTGCATCCATTCATTCATCTGCTGAACCTGTTGATGTCAAGGAACCCACCACCTAGACTGTGCTGAAGAACTGCAGTGACACACACTGGGATAAAACTGTGCATGCCCTAACATTATTTAGCATTTTATGGCATCAGGGAGATTCCCCTTTATTTAAAGGCCAGTTTAAGGCACGATCACAGCACGGCTTACCAGGTGCACTGAGCTGCAGCATGCCACCTCTGTATGCTAGACACCATAGTGCCTCACCACCTCCACACTCCATCCCAAGAGGGAGAGACAGCTCTTACAACCAGGTCCTGGGTCTGCAGAAAGAAGCATCTGTGCCCTTCACATAGACACCTCCAGCTGCTGCCCTTCCTCTTCCCTCTTCCCAAAGACAACCCCACATAGCGGGAGAAGAACTGCAGGGTTTGCGAACACATGTAATGTCCCACATCCCAAACTCCCAAGCTCCAGGGAGTGGACTGCAGGGCCACAATGCCAAAGAGAGGAAGGAGCTGTGCAGGACAGTTCCTCAGGAGATGAAAGTCTAAATCCATTTCCTGAGCGGGAATGGTATGGGCTCAGTCCTGCACATCTAGTTTCACAGAGATGGCAGAGGAACGTCTGAGTCGTTCACAGACAGAAGGCTACGGAAAGCTTTCTGAAAACAGGAATGCAGAGAGCCTTGCTGCCTCTCTTGCACACAACTCCCTATGCTGTACCCATGGGGCAGCCCAGAGCACACAGCCTCTCCTCGGCAGAAGTGCAATTTTGCAGCCCCCGCCCAACTGAGTCCCACCATCAAGCCCCCACACCTTCCTGTCTGATGCTTTGACTCCTTATCCCCATTATGAGGAGGGGGAATAGTGGTCCTCCAGTCCTCAGCTGTGTAAATAACCTCCCCTCTGTCATTAGCAAAGCAGTCAGCTCACAGTCTTTCTCCTTCCCTGAGCATTTCTCTTCATACCTTCACAGGGTAGTAAAGAGTTCTAGTTTGGCATTACACTGCCCCCACTACTGCAATGCAGCGATTGACTTGGAAGCAACCTGTGACAGTGGGGTTTTGTCCAGCACCTAGCACAGCAAGACTCCTTTATTGCAATAATTAATTGCAATAACTGAAAAAAATACAATTAATTATCACAGTTTTATATTAGAGATTGCAATTAATTAGTTGTGGCAGACATTCAACAATGCTGCACCACCCACTGGACGGCAGTACAGAGCAGAAAGGTGAAACCTATTCTATCTCTGCCTGAAGCAGCTCAAAGGGATTGGAATATCTTGGTCTGAGCTAGGCTGCAGTTCAGACGGTGAGGTTGACATCTGACTTGTTGAAATCCCCCAGGACCTTGAATGACCACATGTGGTGAGGGCTGGAATCTTCAAGAAGACAACCCTACTCCACACAGGGCTCTGCCCTCAGGAGCCAAGGATGGCCTCAGAGATGAGAGCCCCCCCCCCAGAAATTCCTCAAAATTATGCCCTGAATGCCAGGGTCATGCACAAGGCCTTTAATCCACATAAAGACCAGCTCTGTCTGGCTAGTTTGAGACAGCCCTACTCAGATGAGAGGCCCATATGGACCTTCAGCACCCTGGCTGCATGTTAAAATAGCTTGCAATGTTTGGATTGATACTTTGGACAGTCCAAGCAACTGAGAGATCTATGCAAGCAGCCAAAGACAGATAGCATCAGGTTTGCTATGCTCCCCTCCTTGCTGCACTAGACACATGCAGGCTGGCAAAGGGTCCATGCCACACACCATGGCTCTGCCTCCCTTGCTCTTGGGGCCAGGGCCACCAGGAACAATCTACCGCAGTGAAGAGAGCCTCTCAACAACTTCACACTCAGGACGCTGCGTGCTGCCGAGCACCTGGCCCAGGCAATGCAGCTGAAGTTGTAAACGCTAGCCCAGGGAAGGAGCCCACAGAGCAGATGCTCAGCACTGCCCTGTGCTTGAGCAGCCTAGTTGGACACAACACTCAGATGGAGGAGGCAGGAGGAGGGAAGAGGTGTGAGGAAGTATCTACTCTTCCTTAGAAATGACTGCAGCACAGAGACCTTTGCATCCTGTAAGGAGGGAAACACTCAACACTCAGCCATAAAGAGGAGGGAAAAGCATCCACAGATGTCTCAGTGAGGAGACAGAGGCAGCAACATGCATGTTAACGTTCAGCAGAACTTCTTAATCCCTCAGACCCCAGGAACCTGGGACAACCAATCGCTGCTTAACACAGGGATGGTTTGGACAGCAGCTCCTGCACCCACTCAGTCATCCCCAAGATGTGCAGGTTTTTGCTTTTTAAAAATCAGTAGGAGTCATACTAACAATCTGAACTCCAATGACTGGCATTCCCAGATGTCCCCACACAAGCACTCAACAACAAATTCCCAGCGCAGGCTCTGGCAACAGCCTCCACATAGAGTTTTCATGCAAGTTTTCTCAAAACTAGCTAAAAAGCCCTGGTCGGAGCTGCAGAAGCATTTGTTTCTGCTGAGCTCTCAGAGTCCAAACACACACACGCACACACACACAGTTTGGCAGTGGTTGTGTTCCAGGGCTGGTAATACAAGCCATGGAGCTGGCTGCCAAGACAAGCAAGAGAATGAGCCAGGCCCCATTTCATTGGCCACCATACACTGCATATGGCCCTGGAACCAGCCAGCGCAGTGTTCTCACCCTCCTTGAAGGCATAGGAGACCCTGTGTTTTCAAATACACCTCCACAGGGCCTTCATTAAAGGAAAATGGAAACATAATGTGGCTCTTGCTCTCTTGGTATTTCTCCCTTTCCCCCAATTTGCTCTCAAACCTATTTCCCTTCCATGGAAAAAGAAAAGTGCCTCCTGGAGCAGACCGTGCAAAAGAATGCAACTTCCATTCAACTCCATGCCTGACTGCTAAAGTGGACTTGGGACCGAGTAGTGGGGGAACGTCCGGGGCCCCTTTCCTTGCCGGGCCCCGCGGGCTGGAAGCACGGCTCACCGCAACGCCAGCCCTCCCCGCGGCACACACACGGCGGCCACAGGGAGTCCGGACCCCTCACCTGCGCGCCTGGTGACAGGTGAAGTGGAGGCAAGGAGGGCACCCAAAAGCGGGGAGAAGCCGCTCCCCACCACCCCTGAATCAGATCAGTGCGGGGGTAGCATCCCAGTGCCGGGCACCCCCGAAAGGCAGCCCTAGCCCCCGCGCAGAGCTGGGTGCGGGGGCAGAAGCCCTGCTCGGAGCCGCCTGTGCGGTTCTGGCCGCCACCCCCGGAATGTCTCCCCACACCTCCGCGCTGCGCCCGACCGCTGGCAGCCGGACCCCTGCCGCCCGGAGCGCTGCACCCTGCCCGCCGCCGCGGGGTGCCGCGATGGTCCTCCGAGCGTCCCCCCCACGCAGCCCCCGCCACCCCTTGCGGCAATCCCGGCCTGCCCGGTGCTCCCCCCGCCCGCGCCCGCACCCACCGTGCAGGGGGACCGGGCTGCCGGGGTGCCCGCGGGGCCCGGCCGCGGGCTGCAGGCTCAGCCCCGCCGCCTCCGCCGCCCGGCGCTGCCCCGACCCCCGGGCCCCGCCGGGTGCCGATGTCGGTGCCGATGTCGGTGCCGGCCGCCACCGGGGCGCCTTGGCCCTCCGCCCCCCGCCGCCCCGCTGCGCGCCTCCCGCAGGCTGTGGCGGGCGGCGGGGTGGGTTGCATCAGCCCCGGTTATATAGCGGCCCCGGGCTGCGGGGAGGGGTCGGGAATGCGGAACCGGTCGGGCTGCCAGCGCCACACGTCAGGGAGGGCGGGGGAGCGGGGCTGCGGGGCGGGGAGTGCCGCGCAGGGGTGGGACCAGCCAGGCACCGGCACCCCGACATCCCGCGCACCGGCATCCCGCGCTCCACAGCCCAGCATCCCTGCAACCTGCACCCCGGGACGCCGCACCAGCCACCCCTTGACACCCCTTGACACCCCTGCGCCCTCGCAGCCGGCAGCCCCGGCACCCCCCGATCCCTCTGCACCACAGCGCACCGGCACCTCGCACCCCCTCGACCGGGCGCAGGCTCCATCCGCGCTCCTATTTGCGCCACCCCGCCCCCCCAGCTCTCCGCTCCGCGCCCCCCGCACACGACAAGATCCGGTGGCGGGCAACCCCGGCGACCCGGCCCGGTGCCGCAGTAGCCCTGCCTGGGCCAGACCGCAGCGGCGGACTCTGTGCGGAGCCCCCGGTCTTCAGTCCTGCGCCTGGGAATAAGGAGACAAAGGACCAGAGAGAGTCGCCAGGGCTCCCCAGCACCAATTCCACCTCACCCAGGGCAGCAAAGCCACAGGGGCAGGGAGGGCTGTAGGGCAATCCCCCCCACCCCATGAGAAGCGAGCTACTTCTCATCCCACCTCAGCCTGGCCTGCTCACACCTCACATGATGATGTCTCTCCGCCATACGTGGGTCAAGGGCTGTCAGTCCCAGCTACACTAGCCCTTTGACATGGATGGAGAAGAGCCAGGAGGAAGCAGAGGGGCTCAAGGTTCCTCTGCCCAACTGCTTTGGTCTCCTTCCCTTCACATTACTGCAATGTCCCAGGAGGGACGTTGCCAAAAGCACAGGCAGCATCATGTCAGGTGGAGAAGGGGGAGCAAGTGGTGAACTGGGACCTTCCTGATAACTTATTTGCATGGATTTGAATTGCATGCTTCCTCTTTCTAACATCGGCCTCTTCCCACCTGTATTTGTCAAACTGATCTGGGAAGCAAAGCTCTGCACAGCCGCAAGGCCACACTGGACCTGCCACAGGTACTGGCTGCTGCAGGGCTGTTTCTCCTCAAGCATTTTGGGAGAGAAACACTCCTTTATTCTTTGGAAAAGCAAACAAAAAAAGATACTAGAGCGGTTAAGAAAACTGCTGGGCTGACAGGTACTGCCCAGCTCCCTCTGCCTGAGCCTATGCCCAAAGTAAATGGAGAAAGACACGAGACATGTCACCCAAAGAAGACTCACAGCCAGCAAATTCTTCTGAGACCGCTTTTGTGTCCCTGGGCCCTGTGGGCAGGTCATTGCAGGCAAGAAGAGTCTGTCATGGAGCTGAGTTATGCTGCCATCTCTTTGCCCTATCCTTCCAACCCACCCAGCTGCACAGAGGGACACCATCCACCCTACCTTGTTTTCCTTCTCCGTGGGTTGTCAGTCACTGTTTCTTTTCAGCATTCACCAGTTTCATTTATTTTCACCACTGACAATTCATGGTGTTCATCATCCACAAGGTCTCACTGCCAGCACTTCCAGCTTTGCCCTCTCCATCTGTGTCTCAGCAACAAAGAGAATTCAGTTGGGGAGCTGGGAGTGATCAGGAACAGGGGACCAGAAACAGTGTCCAGTATAGGATATACTCTGCCCAAGTTGTCCCATACAGAAATAGGTAACAGCCTGGCTTGGCAGGACATTGCACACATATCCTCATTCCCACTCTGCTCATGCTGTTGTTCTTTTATCTTCTTATTTTCAGACAGCAAAATACTTTCTATATACCTTTGCATACAAGCCCAGTATTTCTTTAATCTTAGCACCTCCTCTTGGGGGGAAGGGAGGAGCACGAGCTGAGATATGTTTTTCCCATAAGCGTTCCTTCACCTTTCTATATCAGATAGGACAGATTTTTCTAGTGCCTTAAGCTGGAGGGATCTCAATGTGGCTGACAAACAACATGTCTCTCTAGCAATTCACACAAGTTGCCCTCAGGGCATGGCAGCTCCATCACATCTGTTGCTTCCAGAGGGAAGGGAGAGGGAAAAGCAAGAGGATTTCAGAGGAGGCTGATGACCTAGCTAAGCAAGGTCCAGCTGAGCACAGTGGTTCCTCCTGCAGCACTTCCATGCCATAGGGAAGGTGGGAAAGTGCCATTTCCCCTTCTCTGCTGGATACTGGAAGAGACCTCTTCCTGCTCTGTCTTCCACTATTTTTCCCTTTTTCATTTCCCTTTCTGGGACATGTTATTGCAACATAGACATCTACAGCCCCAGCCTCCAGTATTGACCTCTTCATGGGTGCTCTTCCCCCCACCAGCCAGCCCCATGGGAGAGGAGCAGGGACCCCACACCTACCAGTCTGTGCATGGCTGGCACTCGCAGCATGTTTGCAGTGCGCTGATTTCAAAGCTGTGTACCTAACACTGTGCTGACTAAGGTCGGGAAGAAGGGAGGAGAGAGTATAGCCGAATCTAGCCGAATCTCTCCCTTCAGCCTACCATGTCTTTCCTTCCCTGCTCCACTTTGCAGGTCCTGGGGCAGCTGAGCCTCCCTTATTATGATAATCCAAGTTAGTCCTATCTGGGACTTGTTTAACTTAACCGTTGAAGAGCTAATTCCAGGGAAGTATCCTTGTTTGGGACAGTGCTTACGCACATGCTTAAAGGGACAAACTTGCATCATTCTTTCTTGACTTGAGAACTCTTGTCTCACAGGGGAATTTTCCTCATTCTTGCAGCCGCCTGTGCCTAAACTGTTCTTTTCCCAAGCTGGGTTTTGCCTCATGTAAACACCAAACATGTTTACTTTTCAGATAGTTTCATTTGGGCTAGAAAAGGCATAAGAATTCATTGAGAATTTGTGGCTTCAGTGGGTGAAAGTTAGCAGAAAAGTCACCAACAACAGGCTGCTCGCTGAAGGATGTGGAGTGGTTGGGTAAACACGCTGGCCCTTCCAGGGCCGGTCAGTCTTGCCACTGCTGTGGAAACATGTGTAGACAGAGACAAATTAACAAAGTGGGAAAGGCAGCATCTACAATGGAGACAGGAGTGGCTGAGAAATAAGCAATAGTTCCACTGCACAGAATATGAAAAACTGTTGGTACCTCGCCACTTGAAGATGGCTTTCTCTCCAGACAAAAGGGATGATTTGCATATTTTTGTCCAAAATAAAGTGTGTGGAAGTTGAAGGCTCATGGATGTGGAAATAGAGCCCCTGCAACACAACACAGGGACAGAAAGTTATCAGGAACAGAGCAAACTCTAGAGCAAAACAGAGCTGCTCCAGCACAGAAGTTTGACTGCAAAGGAGTTTTTCTCAGTCCTTGGGAAAAAGTCTTTGCTTTTTGCTTGCCAGCACTCATTTCTCTGCCTTCCCCATGTGGGTGAATTGTGTGGCTCGTCAGCCAGATGCAGGCCCAGGCCAGGATGCCATGTGACAGCACTGCAGCCATCCTTGTCCTTCTCACCCGTCCCTTCTGGATTGCCTGGTGGCCCTCTCATAGCAGCAGTAGATGCTGCCTGGGGCAGGCCCGTGTCCACTGAAGATGGGCAGGGGAGGCTGAGTCAGTACTGGTCCATCTTGCCAGGTTTCTCAGCATTACTCTTGATGTTACAGCCCATCCGTCACACAGCGATGAGAGACAGAGAGCTGACAAGGCTCCTGAGAGTCCCCGACATTTAATTTGCCATGTCCTCCGAGCGCACTGAAAGCATGTTTAAGACCCCAGCAATGACAGCCCTTTGCTTGCCTTCTGCACCCTCCTGATGCCACCATCAGTAGAGATTAACTCACAGTAATTTCCCTGGACATTCTTGGCCAAGAAATACAATAATACACTAGACCTAAATATCTCTGTTGCATGTCCAAGCACAGTTCTTGATATTAATTAATATTCTAGGTCTAATCAGGTTGTGAGCCACTCCAGTTCATCTCCTTTCTGTAACCTCATCAGGACTGACTAGCACAAAAACATGCATGTGGGACATGCCTGGCAGACATAAAGCCACATTGACCTCCTACATGTAAAATTCCATCCCGCACTGCCTCTCCATGCAGGCTGACAGGGTTGATGATTCCCCTTCCACCCCCTGAGGCTCAGAGCTGTGCTGTGTTTCTGCTTAACTGGGATTCCTCATACCAGCTCCTTGCTCCCACACTTTCCATCTAATATTTGCTACATGAAACAGTGCTTTTCATGTCACCCGTCCACCTAAATCACGCAGATCCTTATGAATCTGCTTCCCTTTCTTCTGATCTTTGCCTTCAGTATTAGGATTATCTGCAATCCTGATGGTCAGTACTGACAATCATCCACTGAAGGACGCAACCTAGGACTTACACATTCAAACTCCTGCAAATCAGAGTACAGCACCTATCTGCAGCAAGAAAGAGCTTCAGCCTGCAGGAGAGGGTGGCAGTGATGCAAGTCAAGACATAGCTGCCCTTCGGCTTCCTCTGGCTGCATGTCATATGGTCCCCACTAACCACTGATTTAGCTGTTCCCTTCAAGACACTCTACCTCATTTCTAGTCTGAGTTTTCTTTAAAGAAAGTGATTTTGCAGAATTGGCCCGGGGAGCAAAGATAGAAATCACAGAAGCAGTAGGAGTGAGAGGATGGTAAATTGCCACTAGGTCACTGGGGAAAAGTAGCTGGGTCCGGGCTGGTGGCAGTGCTCAGACTGCCACAGCAGTCAGACAGCGCCCTAATGGGCACAAGCCAATGGGCTGATCGATCCCCAGGCTGCTTGTTTATAAAAATGAGACTGATTAGACACTGGGGCTGTGCAAACGCTGTGCAAGAGCTTGTCTTGGACACTGCTGGATCCTTAAGTTAAATAATCTTTGTGTTGGACAGTTGTGGAATCACCCCTGCAAAGAGGATTTCCCTTCTTATTTCATATTTCTTTTTTCTTATTTCCTTATTTTCCTTTCTTATTTCCTAGGATTGGCTTAGGCTTTGAAATATATAGTCTTTCCTAAAAAAAATTTATAGTCTTATCTAATTCATATTCCTTTCCCATTTATCTTCTCTGTAAACTGACACGTTGTGTTCCTTGCAATCCCTGCTCACGTGGAAGGGGCTTCATCCTTTCAGCAACTTTCTTTATCTGTCTGTGTCTTCCCTATTTTCCCCAGCAAGGGTGGTGAGAAGCACACAGAGGATTCCAGCTGAAGGTCTATCCCACACTCACTCAGTGGCATTACAATGTTCTCTGGGTTAGTTTCCATCCTACTATAAGGCCACCCTTGCATGGCTGCCAGAGATTAAATGCTCTGAACCTTCAGGGCCTTTGATTTTCTACTTCTTTGCAGTATTTCAGCAGTGCCAGCACAAATCACCTCGTGGACACTTGGCATCATCAAGAAGTTCCTGTGAAAGACACTGTTCCCAGTCTTTTGAAAATCCGCGTTCTGCTGTTATTTCATACAGCAGGGAACGCTCCATAACTTCTGGAAGTTCCAGGAGCATGATTTTCCTTTGCAGAGGAAAGTGAGCTACAGATTTTTTGCTGCAATGTGGCAGATCAGGTGGGTATGCAGAGAGGACCTGCAGATCCTTAATGAGCATCCCAGTAATTTTCCTGGGATCGAAATAAGACCCATGTCTGCAGTTCCTTGGCTCTCTGTGCTCTCCTCTATTTCTGCACACAGCTGCTGGTCTCTAGCACTCTGCTCCTCAGGTGCGGGTGCCCAGTCCTGGGGACTGTTGTTTTCTAAGACACCAGCCTTTGTGTTTAGTAGTTCTCACTGCCTGAGGGTGCCTTGTTTGTAGCAGCTGAGCTGCACTATTGGGGTGGTTACGTTTTTCTTTTAGGTATAGGAATTACACGGCTTCTCCGCAGTAGCCCTAAGCTTCCTTAGCTGCTCTGCTTTCTTCCCTGTTCCCAGAAAATCTGTGAGCCCTCTCCCAGGCTTCCTACTTCCAATAGACTGAAAGAACATCCTATTTTTTTTTTTTTTCTGGGTCTTTGTGCTTCACATTCTCTCCTTACCCACCAAATTCCCATCTGACATTTTCCCTGCTGCAGCCTGTGCTCCTACTGGCTGCTCTAGGCTTGGATGTTCATTTTCTGAAGGATCTATTTGCCTTGAATAACCTCTCATGCCTTGTGTCCTAGGCACATGGTGGGGGAGGGGGTATGGTTCCTTGTCTTCCTCTGAATATTGCTGTCTGCTGCAATAGTGTTATTATTAAAAGAGCCAATGAAAAATCTCTCCATATTTATCCAAAACTCTTTCTCTTCACAACGCCCTTTATCCTCCTTCCCCATTTCATTCCTTCGCCGTCTCTTCCTTACCCCTCTCCCCTGCACACTTTGCTTTCTCACTTTCCTGACTTTCTTCATCCCTCCCCTTGTACTCCCTCCTTCTTTCTCTGCCTCCCTTCTTCCCTCCCTCTCCTTGGCTCAGTATTCAAAATCCCTGCCCATAGCGACGAAAGGAAAAACAACAACACAACACTCCAGCCTGAGGAGGCCAGAGCACGGGATTCCTTCCGAGAAAACTCAGAAACCAGGGAAAAGAGGGAAAGCAAACAGTGAGACCAGGAAGAAGTCAGAAGAGAGCAAGGATATTTCAAGGGGGAGGGATGAGCTGGTATCTCAGGGAAACTTGGTGGGGTCTGAGACAAACACAGAGACACAATCACAGGTCCAACCCAAATGCAGCAGAGCAAGTTCTGCTTTCTGGAGGAAGGAGCTGGGTCAGGAAGCCTGCTTCTCACAGAAAGAGCCCCAGTGCAGAGTTATGCAAAGGATGGAGGTAACTGTACATATGGAGAGGAAAGAGAAAGCAGTGACTTGCTCTAGGGAGTATATGGGCCACTGACCTGAGCCACAAACAGCAGAAATCCCTGCACCAGAGGGAGAAGGGCTGATTTTCCCAGGGAAATTCTCCGTGTCAAAAGGAGACTGTGGGCCCAGGGCTGAAGGGTTAATACCCCACAGGAGGGCCCTGGGGAATCCACTGTAAATAGGTGTGGTTTTCTCTGCAAATCCAAGAAACATTTTCTCTCTGTACCAGTCTGGACAGGTGAGAAATCGGAAGAAGTTGGAGCCTGTGCTTCCCACTAACACAAAGCAGGGCTGTTAGTACAGGTCTCAATGTTTGTTTGCACACTCTGCCCTGGCTGCTTAACTCTGTAGTACCCGGTGCCAGGAATCTCTGGCAGTCAGCATGGTGGTCCCCCGGGTACAAGCACCTGCCTGTTAATGGAAAGCCACAGATTAATGGTGCAGCACAAGGAGCCTTAGTCAAGTTACTCATTGCAGAAAGGATAAATACAGTGATAAGCAAAGGAGCCAGATACAGTGTGCGCAGCAAAGGCAACTCTCTCCCTTTCTCCTCCTCCCATATCTCATGGACCCGCAATCCTTACCCCAATACTGCACTTGTCCCTCCTTTCTTGCCCCATCACTCATGATCACCTTCCCTAGGGCTCTGCCTTACCCTCCCCAGGCCACATTTCCACACCGAACTACGGGAATTCTGTTTCTTTCCACAAGCCAACCTCCTCACTTGCCCTGGCCCTGCAGCCTGTCTGCTGCTAGACAAGGATAACTAAGAACCAAAATTTTCAGTCATCGCCTCCACTCCATTTTCCATTTTAGTTCAGAACATTTGAACCTTGAGGATAATTTTCCATTCTTCAAATGAATGTTAAACAGAGCTGGCTCCCAGAAAGGTAGAAGTGGAAGAGACACTATCACTAAATCCAGCCACAAGCTCTGACAGCATCACTTATATAATTTCCTTCATCAACTAATCAGGCTGAATCTTGAAACCATTGGGGTTTTGCTCTCCCTGTTCCCACTAGAAAGCTGCTCAAGGATCCTACTGCTATGAAAGGAAGAAACATTCTGTTAATCTCCAGCGTAAATGTACTCATTCCCATTTCCCTTGGCAATGAAAGACAGCACCAAAGTAGCAAAGTGCTGGGTAAAACATAAGCCTCAGAACAGAATTCAAACAAATCAGATTGAATCACAAAGAATAACACCGAGGAATGAAAGCAGAACTGTTTGCAAAGCAATTAATCCCCGGCTTGGAAGTGCCGATTCTCCTAGCCATTTCAGATCCCAAAGGCTCCTCAGCCCTATTGAGTCCCCATATCTCTTAGATTCCCCAAGTGCATATTAGAGCCATGACCCCACTGTGCCCCTGTACCAACAGCTCTTCTGAAAACTGCATCCAGGAAAAGACATTTGCATGAAGACCTACCCCCCACCCAGCCCCCCAGTCCTACCTAGTGCAGCTGCTGCCAAACTGCAACTGAGCTTCAGCTCAGGAGAGCTGCAGAAAGGAGAATACCAGTGTCTGCAGAGAGCACAAGGCACATATTGTTCAAAGTTCAACATATAAAACAATAAAATGAGCTTACAGAGGGCTGAAAGCTTAAGGAGAGATACTACAAAGGCCTGGGAAGCAGCAACTGCAGGTGTTGAACCTTCCTTCTGCTGACCACTCATAGACACCATTTAAGTCAGTGAGAAATTGTTTATTTTAGGCTTTTGGTCAAATTCCATTTGCAGGAAGCCAAAAAGGTGATGCTAGACACAAAGGCATGTCATATTCCAGCAGAAAAATGGCTCACCAGCTTATATGGGTAGATAAAGCCGGGCCACAGATACTTGTGCTGAATCACAGATTCCTGTCATCCAAATGGGGACAAGGATAATACAACAGAAGAGATGGGGGAAACCATCTGCTTCTCTCGCTCGATTGCGCTGTGAAACCGTAGGCTCTGTTTGGGATAAAACAGCACTTATTTCCAAGGCAACAAATTGCAGTATCATAAACAACTGAGGACCAGGAGATGCCTGCAGGTTAGAAGCTGAGAGAAAGAACATCCTTCGTGGAGGCACAGGCAGATGGAATGAAGATGAGGCAGAACTGAGGTCTTGCCCAGGGCACTGGTTTTGCCAGTGTCACCATTCGAGACCTCTTCCCTGCTCCTCCCAAGCACAAGGCACCCTTGTGGGAGGGCCCCCACCAGTGACCCCATAGACTAGCTGGCTGTTGTCACTGCCACAGAAGGGCTAAGTTGCCTTCCTGCCTTGTGGGTGTATTCATATACAACCTGACTGAAGAACAGCCATAAAAATCATAGATCCAGAGCGTTCCTTTGGTGCCTAGTGCCTAGAGCTACAAGTGGTTGTAGCCAAGTCAGAGCAGAGAAGTTGCTGGGACAAAACTCATGTATTCTGCTGTATTTCCATGTGACAAGTGCTCAAATCCAAGCAGGGGATGATAAAGCTGGCTCTGACAGCTTGACATGAAGAAGACAGAGCTGGACAACTACAGGCTAAGACCCAGAGAAGCATAAGATAAGCACAAGCAGAACACATTATATTGGTGTGACTTCCCGCCACCAGTACGGTGACCCTTCTGGAGTGTAGCTCCCGGGCTGGCACAGAAGACAAAGTGTAGCTAGACCGGGGGGAGACCAAGATGGATATAAGCTGGAGGAATAAAACTGCAGCAGAAAGAGAAGCCTTCTTTAGCAAAGGAATGAGGCTGAGCAGGAGGAACAGGAGTGATAGGCATAAGTGACACTGATTTCGGTAAGCCAGTGAGTGCTGAAGAGATAACACCCTGCAGAAGAGCACAAACAGTTTAGGAGAAAACCAGAAAAAGAAGGAAAGCTGGGCTATTTACTGGGCCTGAAGTATGTTCTCTGTGAGTTCAATTCATGGGGCTAAAATGTGGGGTGCAATGAAGAGAGGGGAAGTTAGTGGGTGAAGAGTGGGAAGCCGAAGCAAGAAAATTAAATAGAAGTGGGAGTCCAATAACAGCCAGTAGAAGCTGTAATCACAAAAGATATGAGCTGCAAGGATTTTGACAGCTTATGTATCTTGTTTAAAATGCAGACTTGGGATCCAAAAGACCTGAGTAAATCAGTCTCTGTACATCTGGCTGCAGAACGAGGATGTCTAAAATGCCAGGGAGCTTGAGGACTGGTGTGTATCTTTCTCACAGCACCACTGCTGCAGTTCCTGAGATGCTCACCTTGTGTCCTCCCAGCACTCCTGGGACTCCCATCCTGAACATACAGCAAATGCACTCTCACAGAGGGGCCAGGTGAGCTCTGCTCCTGCATGGCGGACAGCAGAGTACAGAGCCAAGGGAAGCCACTCTGTGCAGAGGGCAGGAAGAGAAGGGACAGCGGGGTGGAGAAGCTGCCCTGGAAGCATGCTGAAGTCCTGCAGGTGAGAAGAGGGTCATGTATAGGAATGGACATGGGAGGAAGCCCATCAGAGTGCAATGGAGGAGGGTAATGGACAGAGGTGCCAGAGCTGATCTGCTGAGGCTGTGAAAGCAAACAGAAGAAACGTGCAGGCCTTGTAACTGCCCACAGAGAGGGGAAGACAGGCGGTCAGGGAGAAGGTGCAATTGCTCACAAGCAACTTTACCGAAGGCTCCTCTGAAAAAGTCATTAGGGTCTCAAAGTGAGAACAGTTCATGAGTTACAGGAGAGATCCCAAAGCAGAACCAGGATGGGGCACGCAAAAGATCCCATTGTGCAAGTTTCCAGTGGGGCAAACTACAACTCCTTGATGAGTTTGAGAGTGGAACAAGGGGCCGAGGAGAGAAGCAGAACGCCATCCCTTGAGCCGCTTCAGCAATCTGCATGCTCCGGAGTTACTGGGCTGCTGGTCGGGCCTGCATGAGCCAATGCTGTTGGACAAGCTGGACTGGACTTTCTGGGAACTGAGGAAAACCACAAACTGCCTTCATGACATGGATGAAGCGTGTGTGGAGCAAACAAATGTCTTAGCTCATTCCAGTTGATTGCCATCAATCAGTTGCCCCGAAAGCTGCAGCAGATATATCCCATGTGAGACTGGATTCTCCACTGCCACCAATACATAGGAATCATGAAACCAATTTTAGCCCATGGCATCAAGAAGGACTCACTGGCTCCTTGGGGTTTTTCCCCTGAGAAGTGCAGTCCCTCCATTTTAGAGCGGGAAAAGCTTCTGCCCTTCCCTTCTCTGCTCAGTTCTTCCATACAAACAGCTTCCTCTGTACACTCTGTAACTCCATCGGAGCTTCCTATTAACAGACACTGCAAAAAAAAAGGAAGTCTTCCTTTTGTGCGTGCACAGTCAGATCTGTGTCACTGCTGGTTGGATTTGTGTTCCTGAAGAAATACAGCCTGGGATGTGGCTGGATGCTTCACAGTCAGATAACACAGCACACAGAGCCAATACACAGCTTGCCCTTGCCTCAGGTATGTGAGGGGTTAAGTCCACCAAGAAAACAGTTGTGCTGCTTAAACCTAGATGACTCTTTTTTGTTTCTTGTTTCATTGGTTGGTTGGTTTTGGTTTTTTCAGTGTTGTTGAGGAGTTCATGAAAAGGGAAAAAAAAAAGCTGCTATTTGTTTTGCCCCTGTTGAAGCCATGAAAGGAGCTCCGCAGAGTGGACAGTGCAGTCACTGTGGTATCGCAGTAGTGAGGGAGCTGAACCGGGAGCTGCAAGGTGAAGGTCCCTGTTTAACAGCTTTCCGTTTGTTTACCAAAAAAATATTGCTCCATCATAAAAATTCCCAAAATAGTTCACGTCTTGACAGACTGACTGGCAGCTGCCCAGCTCTGCAGGATCCTGCTAAATGAAAGGAAATAAAAAGAGCTAATCTGGTGCCTACAGCCCACTGCTTGCAGCTCGGGAATCTGCAGGGTCCTGGGGCTCAGCTGCTCCAGTAGGTGCAGGGTGGGGTAGAGAGTCCTTGGTCAAGGAGCTGGGTTTACCAATAGCAACAGCTTTTCCATGGGTGCTGGGCAGGCTGGTGAGGAAGGCAGCACTCGCCTTGCAATTAATTATCAGCTTCTGCTTTATTTTTATACTGAGTGGTTTTTTTCCCTTTCCACCCAGCTCTGTAAAGCTTTACCTTGACAAGACGGGCTGCCTCACACTGATGGCTGTATCTCTCTGAGATCTTCAATTCCTAGGAGCTGTCAACGGCTCCTCTGAGGAAATTTTTATACAGGTATCATTCTGGACCAGCGTGACTCCTGGCCAGCTGATGTATGGCTTGTTGCTGAGAAGATCTTAGGATGACAACCTACTGCTGCTGCTGCAGATCCCAGCGATCTTATTACACATAAATGGGAAGTGTCAAACAGCACATGGCAGCCAAGTCAAAGAGAGTCATCCTCTCTAGGAAGAGCAGAAGGCCACTATGAAGTCCTGCAGCCTGTCACAGTGACCAAAGGACCGTGTGCACCATGACTCATAGCACAGAGAAGCAGCAAAGCCAGATTAAGTCATGCAGAATTAGCAGCCTCTGTGGAAAGAACCTATCCTCGCCAAATTGCAGATGTCTCCCCAGCTGCAGAGTTAACTTCTCCGCGGCCCTCATAGCACTCAGGGCAGGTCTGCTTTAGGGAGGGACAGAGGGAAATTTGTACTCCAGATCAGTCCCAGCATTGACCTCATGGGACTCTCCATTCATTCCTTAGATATTTTAGTACCTGGCCTCCCAACTAGGCCAGGCTTTAGCAATGGAAGGCTGGAGGGATGACACTTCCCCGAGTGCTTGCCCCCATTAGTGGTCTGTAAAGCCGGGCTGGCTGGTACTGTAGGAAGAGCCAGGGTGTGCAGGCCATGCTGCCTGTGGTGGTTCCTCTTCCTGCGGCAAGATCAGTTTGGCCTCCTGCTGTGGGACATTTCTGAGGAGCATCACACCAGCTCAGCAGTCAGATGCAGGAGCCACTTCAGCACAGGTGAGCTCACGGCTACCCATATTTGCTTGGTTTAGATACCCCCGTCACAACAGAGAGGTGGAGATGGTGGGAATGGTCAGCAATCAGCCAGGCCATCCACAAGCCAGACAAAAGTGACAGATGACATTGCTAATGGGTTTCACATGACTGAGGTTCTTTTCATACTGCATATGGTGTGCATGCTGCCAGTTGAGGCTCCCTTCACCTATCCATAGCACATGGGAGAAAAGCTGACCACCAGTTTCCCACCAGAGGTACACTGCCATTGCAAGCTGGGTCTGTCCCACATTGTCCCACTCTTCTTGGCACTTGTGCTGACCTTGCTCTGGGTGAACCATGTGGGTTCTTAGGATGGAGAATGGATCCAAGGGCGTTGGGTATTACTTCTGTCCTTCTGCCTCAAAGATACAGGGAACTGAACCCTTCACAGGACAAAGAAGATGATGACAGCTTTTAGCTGAGGCAGGGCCATGGGGGAAGAGGAGGTATGGTTTGCACCATACCAAGATGGAAGCATCCTTGGAAGCCTCTATAAGCAACACACAGTTTGAAATCATCCCACATGCACCAGGGCCAGGCTGCACTGAGTTGAGCCTAGAGGAACAGGCAGCCTCCATGAGCTTACAGCTGGATCTTCAAGCAAGCATGCTGTGCTCCTCTTGCCCAGGCTGGCCATGCCATCCAACCCAGCACCCACTGTTCACCCTCTGCACTCAGCTCCCGCAAGCTCTGCATGGAAATTCAACAAGTTCCTGGCAGGAGCATGCTAGGAGACTGGTTACTGGGTAAAGGCAGCAGGACTGGGGGAGAGGAAGTGTCTCTGATATCACGCAGCCTCTTTTGGGATAACTGTGGACAACAACCTTGCTGATCTGGCTGTTGAAGTGCCTGATTCTTATAGTTTATTTTCCCTTTGTGCTTGTTTCCCCGTAGACTATGAGAAGACTGTGCAGATACGGCTGTGCTCCAACAAACCTGCTCCAGGATAAAAAGCAAATTCAATCACCAGCCCCTTTCTTGTCTTTCTTCCGCACGTTTGCCTGTGGCTCATATTCATGTGGCCAAGTGGCCTCTGGTCTGACACTTCCTTGAGGTGTTGTTGCTGTACGGCCAGGCTGCAAACTCCTCTCCTTCATCACTCACAAAGCTCGTTGGGGGACAGAGGCAGACCCCCACGGACAGCATTCAGCCACTCTCAGCCGGGACCCTGTGAGGCAGCTGCCACCTCCCTCCTGCCCCCGATGTCCCCCCAGGTCCTGAGTCACCCATTTCCTCTTCCACTGGTGGGACTGGTGCACTTCTCCAAGCACCCTTTCGGTCATATTTTCCCTTTTATCATCTGACTACCACTTAGGAGAAAATCACCAAAGACCAAGTGGGCAAGGGCATAAGCAAAGGGTGTTCCCTTTTCACATTTTAACCCTACAGGGCTGGCACTACAGCCCATGCTAAAGAAAACCAAGGCTTCAAGTTTGCAAACAAGACAAAATGCTGCCATCTTGCTCCAGGTTTACCAAAGCAAATCAAGGACTCATCATTCACCAAAACAAAAATCCCCAAAACACTAAAGATCCCTGGCCTTAACTCCGTCTTTTTGAGTGGTGTATAAAAAGGAGATTGTTTCTGGTCTCTTTCCAAGAAACCAGCTGCAGAAGAACCTGGAGGCTTGGCCCTATGATATGGGTGTCTGGGCCTCACTTGGGCACACAGACCGAGTTGTTCCTCTCATCTACAGCTCTGCCTGCTCTGTAGGCAGGGCTCCCTTTGGCCAGGGTAGTTAGGGTCTTTGTCACATCTCAGAGGAGATGCTTCTCACATACTCCTGGATATGACTGTCCATTTAAGACCCCACTCCAGTCCAATCTGTGGCTCATATCACAGAACAACTCCCATCTAAAGCATGCATACATTTGCCTTTCTGCATGATTTGCTGGGAGATCCTTCCGCTTCAAACAGCATGGAAGTGAAATAAAGCTGGGAAGGTCTCTAGGATCCCACTGCCAGCAAATAAAGCACAAACTGATCATTGTTGTACCAGACTCCTTCTCCTTCAAATGAAAAACATCAGAGAAGGAGCCACAGAACCGAACTTACATCTGCTCCCAAGTACTGAGTGAGCAAAAGCCAAAATACAGGCTTTATGGCTCAAGGATGTCAGCAGAACTCCCAGGCATGCCCTGCCGGCATCTGTAACCCTCCAAGTCCCACCTTGCTCACCCTCTGGCTTGCGCATTTGGTTGTTATCAGAGAACTCTAGCTCTTTATCAAGACTCATTTTACATTATTTGTTATCATTGCATGGCAAGTAATCAGACTCGTTATTACTTACTGCTGTTCTCATCTTTCCAGATATGGGACTCCCACCCCCTCCCTGGGGAAACACAGTTCACTTCTAGGAAGTACTTTACTGATGCTCAGTCTAAATTTTCTCCTTTGTTGACACAGTCCCCATCTCCTCACAGATGTTTGGAGACAACAATGCTTCCCCTACCTTAGTCATCTTTTGGCTAAACTGGCTAGCACTATGCTCAATCCATCTCCCCAGCCTCTCAACAGTTCCAGTATCCCCAATTCAGATCACAATGTTTGGAGAACTGTTCAGAGAACGATTCTCACTCCCCTCCTTAGAGAAGAAAATCACACTGACCTTTTCTGAAGCCATAATGCAACACAGACCCCCTGCCTGACTTGCTCCTCACTGCTGTCCTTTGGGCTGTACTCCAGAAATCAGTGAAAGTTACTGGAAAGTCAATCCCACCTGTTATCTTTCTGTTTTCACAAGGGCAGGGCCACACTTACCACCAAGCTAATGTTCACAACCATAAACAAATGTCAGCCAGTCTGCGGACAAGTGTCCATGCTGGAACAGGTGACTCCAGGACATGAGGTTTCATGAAAGCCATAGAGAAGGGTTGTTACCTGCCTTGCCCCTTCCTCGAATTGTCCACAACATTGGCGCTTTTGCAAGCAGCAGGGTGAGAGCTCCATGCTGATCTCATCCATCACAGATGGTGGGAGGAAAATCAGCTCATGCTCCTGAGCAGTGGGGAAGGGGAAATGCAAGACTTTGTGCATTGGCAGGGAGCAACCAGCTAAAATAGAAAGCTCCCCCTATCAAAGCAGCTTAACAGGCCCCGCTTTCACTTGCTCTCAGTAGGACATACCAGCCCTGTCAGGTTGCAGGTCTTGCCACGTGAAGCTCTAGGGGAAAATATTTCACCCACGTTCTCCACATTTTGGTTTGAGAAAAATCACAAAGATAATTGCCTAATTCATGCTGTCACTGGTTGACATAATTCTTCATGTTCCTTGTGCTGTGCAGGGTATTGCTCACTTAATTCACACTAACTGATTCCAGCTTTGGGCTTCTCCTTCCCACCCTTCCAAGGATCCTGTGACAGTGGGTGGATCAAATTAAAAAAGCAGAGCTGAGAGCAACTAAGCAATCTATGCACGGTCTTGCTCCCTACCTCCAGAGAAATGATGCTTTCTTAAGCAGAGGGGCTGTGCTGTGCTGGCAACAGCCACAATGAACAGGGAGGGTCTTGCAGCCAAGCAGGGCTGCAGTGCAGGACTTGGAAGGGGCTCGGGTGGGGGCTGGCAGTTGTGCAGGGCAGGCGGGGGGTACAGAGAGCTGCAGAGAGTGAGCAGCCACAAAGGAGATGGAGCATGGGAGAGCTCCTGCAGAACTTAATCTCTTTTTGCATGTTCTGTGGCTGCACTGAAAGCAACGTTGCCTGCTTATCTCTTCTGTAAGTGGATTAAGCAAAGCTGCAGGATGGTATGCAGAGTTCAGTGTCCTGGCAGGGAGCTCATGCAGAAGAGCCTCTGCTCCCACACTTTCTGCCCTCAGCACTCTCAGCTACATGTGGTAGATGGCAGCAGCAAGGAGACAAAAGAGCATTTTGATGCCTGGTGGTGAACGAAAGCCATTTCTAAGCAGAGTGGTGGGGATGGGAAGAGGGAGCATTAATTCCTCTCCTTTACAGATTTGGAAAGGACTTGTGAACATTTCCCTTCCTGCACTCTGCCGTTAACAGTTCTGCAGGGTGATATCATCGGGGCCTTTTCCAAACTCAGACCGTCTCAGACATTACAACACCAGGTTTTGGCTGCATATACGTATCACCAGCTACACCCACTCCAGCCCCCTCCCTGTATCACCCCCAGAGGGATCAGCGAACCTCCCACTGCTGGACTCACCAGAGGTCTGCTCAGCATCTCAGCAGTCACAGGCACCCAAGAACTCATCCCCGGACACTGTACCTACACCTACTCAACTGCTCCTGAAAGCAGCTCAGCCAAAACTAGACCCTAATTGCTCCAAAGAGTCTAACATGGAGCCTCACTGTCATGAGAGCAAGCAGCTCATTACACCAGGCACCAAGATGCTGATGGGTTGGTTTGGAAGTGGAGAGAAAAAGGAGGAGAGCAGGTGCCTCTGAAGACCATCTCCAAACAGGCCGTGGTCAATGCAAAGGTCTGTTTCTCTTGTGCTGCAGAGCACATACTCCAGGAATCAACAGCCCCTAGCTGAAAACCTGCTCTTGGCAAAGGTGAGCTGCTCTCTCTAGTCCCCAGCAGCCATGTGCTCACTTTCTGTGTTCCAGCAAGTTCACCTCTGTTCCACAGATCTTGCTAGCCACAGCAGGGGAGCGTTGCAGCTCTCCTCTATGTATGGTGGGGGCTCACATCCAAACTAGCTTTGCGCCAGCGTAAAGAGGAAACATCTCCACTGACATTAATGAAATTACTCCAGAGTGTCAAGTTAGGCCAAGTGAGAGCAGAATCAGGATACGTCAATATGTTGATTTATAACCACAGAGCAGCCTACCAGCACAACAGACAAAAACAGTGTGTCAGGAAAGAGGTTTTAGTTTCAATTTGTCCAAGAATTATACAAAAGCATCAGTTATTTAAAAAATGCCTCAGCTGGGTTCCTCAAAATAGTGGGAGTTTCGTTTAGTGCTTACCCCGAGCAGTGTGTTCGCAACGCACTCAGGCCTTCTGTAAACTGCAAAAGCGCCAAAGGCAGAAGAAAAATAAACAAAGCAAATGCCTGGGCTGTTCCACCAGCCAGCCCAGATGTCAGATTTGCTGTTAATAATGCTGATGATTTGACCTGCTTCCCCACATGCAGTCATGTACAGGAAGGTGTGAGGAGCCCCTGGAGATGCAGACAGCATGTGCTCAAAGTGTGAGATGGTCCCCCAATGGGTTTGCACGACAGCCTGGCAGCCCTCCTCTACAGATGTGCTATGTCAGTACAAACCTCCCAGGGCTGTCAGCCTGCTCCCCGCAGCCTCATCCACTCCCCCGTATGCTTAAGGATCACAGAACTGCAAGGTTTTCTTCTGTTTACTGTAAGGAGATGTTGCCTGGATCCTTTTTGGATGGAAACTCTCCGCTACTTTGCTCTCTAGCAACCTTGGTCAAGGTTCCCCAGAGCTTTTTCCAGCCCACCGGACAGTTTAGTTGCTCCAAAACAGGACTGGTTTGGTTCAAATCCAATATTTGATCCAATGGCTCAGCTACATTCCTGCTAGGATATTGCCCTCAGTATCACCACTCAGGCTGTTTAGCAAGCAGTCCACGGATGAGAAAGACAAGTACATGCCAGCAGTTACTGGGTTCACCAAAGCAAACTAATCACTGGCAGCCTGCAGTCAGGAAGATATTTGCTCCTAAAGCTCTGCTCTGCCATGGCTCTGGCAGCTTTCTGCTGGCATTGTTTCCTCTCTCTCTCTTCAGAGATTTATTTTGGTACTGACAGGGACACTGCCAGGACCTTTCTTTAGTTTCTCCCTTCTAAAGCACTTACTTTTCTCTCCCATCCTCTGTGTAGACGAGAGAGCCTATTTCCCTGCAGTGATTAATTGCTTTTGGACCTTACAACACAGAAAAGGTCTTCTGTTACTGCTGGTTTTGTCCCTCTCTTATTCAACATGCACCTTGCATCACATAAAATGGCTACAAGCACTTCCCTTTGGGAACATGGGTTAAATCCAGCCTGAGTCCTCACAGTAGACAGAGAAGGACATGGTGGGTAGGGTAAAGGAAGGTATGCAACACCAGTGTACAGCACTGGCAAAAGCATTACTTCCCTGCTTTAAAAAGGACGTTGACCACTGGTGGACAGAGAGGGGAGAGAGACTCCAATGGCTGAACTCTGCACTTTTTGCCCCATAGTAAGCTCAGCCTGTTCAGCCTCTCAGAAGAGCCTTTATCCCACTGTAATCCCAGGGAGTAAACATGGGGCACTCAAAAAGTCTTTAATCTCCTGAAGAAAGGAAGAATGGGAACCACAGCCGGATGCCATAACCAGGCAATTTCTGATTAGAAATAAAACACTGTTTTGCAGAGTGTGTCTGATCAGCCCGTGAACATGGTAGATTCTCTGTCTCCATTTGACTCTGCACTGAGGCTGGTTAACTTCCTAAAAGCGCTGCTGGCAACCACGTATTATTGGGTGTGGGATGGGGGTAACTACATGAAATGAAGGGGCCAGTCTTATACAAGAGGTGTGCCTGGATGATTGCCTGTCAAACCTGGGGAGCCTGTGAACTACCAGAGCTCTCGTTATGCCTGTGGCATTTCTGTAAACCTGCCACTGGTGCTGGTTCAGTGCTGGCACATGTCCTGAAAGCACACCTTCTCCGAGCTGTTCCTTGTTCCAGGTCTGCTGGAGACTGAACTTGCTCCCTCTCCTCTGCCAAGAAAGTTTCAGCTTTCCTTGTATAACCTTGCAGAAGCAGGGGGCATGGTGAGCAGAGGCAGCTGGCTGCAACCTTAAGTCACAGATAAGAGGCCGTGTGCTCCCTATTCAAACTGAGGGGAGGGTGGCTGACCAAGGTGACCCCAGAGTCACAGAGCACATGGACTACCACGCAACTCAGGCCAGATGAGAAGTGCTGCAGTGTGGCACAGATGAAGGAGGAACCCCCAAGGTGTGCAGTTAATCACAAGGATCCGCTGGCATCAGCCATGCAGCAGGAGACCGTCTAGCAAAACAGCTACAGCCCTTCCAGTGTAATGTGGTAAGATACACCATAAGGTAAAAACTATGAGTCCTGCTAGGACATGAGGTTGTTTAAGAAAAATAACAACAGAAAAATAAACAACTCATGAGGCTGTGGACCCATGAACTTTCTGCATAGGCAGTACTTCACCTGCCATGCAGCACCTCCCTAAGTTTCTGTTGTCCCATACAGCCTGAGGGAAGGGGACAGCATTTATAGACCAGGCAGCAAGGACTTCCCAAGAAAAGAAACCATGCCACCTTGGAAACTTGCCAAGAGCTGATGGGCTGCACCTATATTCCCCCAAAGTCCCTCAGGATGGAGGCACCACTTTCAAGCTTCAAATCTCATTAAAGAGGAGCTTAGGATGCAATCAAGTGAGTCTCACACTCAGTGTGTGAAGCTACAGATACATCTAAATCTTCACTCATGAGCACAGACTGTCTAGACTTCTTTCCAGAATTAAGAGGCACAAGGCAGTCTGGATAAAGATCCTGGAACAGAAGAAAACAGCTGGTGAGCCAATTTCCACATTGGTGTCCTTTTCCTTTGTACACCTCTCCCACAGTGCATTAATCTTGGCTTTCTCTTCATACCTCTTCCGATCCCCTGCTCTGGCTACTCCTGATGTACACACGTGCAGGCTCTCGTACCAACATGTGCACCCTGAGTACATGGGTCACAGCTTCCAGACCAGGGTCCGTACCAGCTGCACGCTCCATGCCTCTCCTGTGGCTGGTGCTGAGTTGGGCCTGATATTCTTTTGTCCACCTGCAGAGCATCACAAAACCTGTAGAAATTTAACAAGCTTGGAAATTTCTACTCTTCTCTCAAATTTGATTGAAACTGTCTAGCACATTCAAAAGTTGCCAGAAGGGCCCCATGGTAAACAGCATGATTACACAGGCTTTGTCACCTTAGGAACCCAGCCAGAAACAGCTGAGAGGCCCATACACTATGTCCACAGCCCTACAGGTATCGTGCTGCAAGAGGACGTGGCGAGGAGGTGCCCTGTGTGCAGAGAGCACAGGCAGCTGCCTGCCAGCAGCACTTTGCTGACTTTCCAGCTTGCCTGCACATTGTAACTTTGATGTGAAATAAACTGCTTATTAAGCAGCGAGTCCCAGGTTTGTCTAGTTTTGTTGATGGTGGCTGTCGATCCTCACTGAGATGATTCATGACTTGATACTATTTTCTGTGCTCCCCTTCTGTCTCCATCCAAAGTGCCCAATATCCTTGGCTCCCAGCCAGGGTGCAGCATGAGTGTCTCTCACTTGTTTATAGCAGGGCTGGAGGATGTTTAAACGAGGGTGATGATGGGAATCTTGGGAATTTCACAGCAGACTTAACTGCAGCTACAATCTTCCCTGTAGCCAACAAGCTCCATTCAGGGCAGAGTGTAGAAAATTCTTATCTAAAGGCAAATCCATTGACCAGCTACTTCTGGAAATGAAGGCACTCTCAGGGATCGTACTAGTTGCAAAGCAAATTTAAAAACCATAATCATTCACGGCCTGATCTCTAAAAGGCAGGAGTCCAAAGCAACATGAAAAACTGTGCATGCAGCTGCTTGCTTAGTTGACACATGCAGCTACCATTATTGTCTGCACAAAGAAACACTTTGATAGGAGAGAGGGGAAGATTCTGGCCCAGCCTCTGTGGCAAAAGCCCGTTGGAAAAGCAGGTCCATGCTGAACCGTGCAGACTTGGCACTGATGGTGTGCGACCCCGGTTTTAAAATAAAAAAATTCTCCAGCCATTCATTTAGTAAGGAAGCACTGCAGATTATTAGTAAAGCTGAAATAATTTGTTTAGATCCCTGCTGTGTTTCACTGCGAATGTTTATTTTCTTTCAGCACTTAATTCAGCTTAGACAATGACACCAAGCTAATTAGTATCACATTTGTCCATACTTTTAAGACCTCCTTTGCAGGATTTCATGGCTGCAATAACAAGGTTATAAACATGATGAACAAAGCCACATTTGGGTTTTTGGAGAAAATCTTCTCTTGGTCGTTATTTTTTATCATCCAGTGATTTCAAGTTTGCTGCTACCTAAAGTTTACACTGGAGGGACAAAGCTGACCTGATCATGTTTCCTTCCAACGAAAAATTACAACTGATGCCTAGCTCAGGAAACTGAAAAGCTTGGAAAAAGAAAAGCTCTTGCAATTAGAGGAAGAGAAATCAGCTCTGACATGTTACAAAATAATTTTTAATGCTTTACTACTCGCAGGCCAGCAGTATACTTGATGCTTGGAAGGGCACTAAACGCCACGACCCAGCAACATCACTCCTATCTATGTTTCCTGTTCAAGATAGCACACTCAGGGTCTCTGAAGGATGGTCTGTTAATGATCCTTTTCAAAAAAAGTATTTGGATTCCTTACAGGACACTCTCAAACACAGAAGTTTGGGGACAGCCTGGACAAAAAATGCCCTGGAGGAGTACCTGAAGCTCCTTTCTGCATGGGCAGATCTGTCTGAAATTGCAGCTAAGCACTGGTTCAGTGCCAGACTGCTGGTTTTCTGGGGATGCAGCAGCAAGCACAGGAGGCCCAGATCCATCACGGGCTACAAGTGCTTCTCTCAGTACCACTTAAGACAGAACCTGAGCAGCAGAAGGAGCTGGGTAGCAGCACGCTCGAACTCAGCTGTGTGTGTTGCCTGTACTGGCATCACCACCGCCACTGGCAGAGGCAGTGGCACAGCAGCCTGGGTGCTGAGCCCTGCGTCACTTTGCAGGGTTTTGGGTTCACCCTGACAGGGACCTATCACTGCTGGGGGACTTCTGGAGCAGAGATGCGCTTCAGCTACCACATTGCACCCTCAAAGTGCCAACGTGGATCAGGCTTAGCCCAAGTAATTCCACAAGACAATGATGTTCTCAGCTGCCTGCTCCTCCCTGGACCCACACCAAGGGGATGTAATCCCCATAAAAGCCAACATCACACCTTCCTGCCCTCCTGCAATTACTCTGTACCAATTTTATTTTCTCCCACATTCTGCCCCAGCTTCCATGTCTCATCTTCAGTAATTACTACTGATGAACAGTCCTGTTACCCACCAACATGAACCTTTTGAAGAGTAAAAGCTCCATATAGCTGGATCACAACCAACCAGAGATCTTACATTGCATACTTGCAAAATCCAGGGACCCATCAATTGCTGCTCTCACTACACACATCACAAGAGCTGATCCATGCACTGGCAACAGCTACCTGCCTGTATACCAGCATGCTGGGGCTGCCATTGCTATTGCTTCACCATGTTCCCTGGTGCCACAGCTCTGGCCAAATCACACAGCTGAGCAGGTTACTTACAACAGCAGTTGGGTTGGCAGGTCTCACCCACTGGTAGCGCAGCCTCAGGGTGATGGGCTGCATGGGCAGACGAGTCCAGGTACATTTGTAACAGCTGAGACTGGGGATAAGTTGGAAACAAAGCCTAACCTGAATGTCACAGCGGTGATAATCTGCTGAAACTCTAGAGAAAAGGGTCCTGCTGCCTTGCCTGAAATCCCCTAAATCTTCCTCCTCTGCTGAAGGCTAAAATAAAGAAGAACAAGAAAGTGGGTTCCCTATAGTAGAGGGTAAGAGACAAAATTCCCCAAAGAAAAAGTGCAGTATTTTCCACACTGGTGGCTGTCTCATCACGGAAAGACATCTGAGACACTTCATTAGTCACTGCCTGCAGCTGGCCTCCTCGAACATGTCCCCAAAGCAGTAGAGTCCAAAAATACAATGAGAAAAGAGGAATCTCTGTATCTCCTCAAAAATGTAGAAATAACTGGAGTAGCAGTCTAGATGCCAGACAAATAATTTTCTTTTTATATTTTACAGGCCAAACTCCAGTGACCTCTTCTCCAGTGCTATTTTCGTCTGTCAATAACTCATCCAGAACAGGGGCCAGGTCCAGACCTGCACTACTAAAAAAGCTCAGAAGTCATTTTTTCAAGCAGGTGTCTTTACTAGTAACTCCAAATCCTGCAAATAATTTAAAGCTGTTGGTTCTCACTGGAGCTTCTCTCACAAGCTTGGAGATGCACTGGTAAAGCAGCCCATATGCTGAAAGCTAGGCTGGATGTGCATACTCAAAGCCCTGCCAAGTGTCCCCATAACGCGGGCTGCATATCTTCACTGGCAGGGTAAACAGAGACCACTGGGAGAAGCCAGAAAGATGGAAAAAGCAGGAGAGATGGAAACAGCTACTGCAGTGCCTAAACTATTTTTTGCAACTCTAACTTGTCTTTTATTAAAATGTTAAGAAACACTAAGGTACAGGACAGATATCCCCCTTTCAAATCTGCCGCAAAATGGCTCAGTATCTTTTCTGAACTCTGAAAAAGGGCAAAATCATGATGCTAGAGTCTCCTAAGCTTCCTGGCATTCTGTGGTTCTTATCTGTCATGCACTCATAAGTCCAAAATCAATCAATAAAGCTGGACTTGGCCAGCTCAGGCAAAGACTGCATGTGAGAGTTCTGCCCTGGGAATCACAGAATCATTTAGGTTTCAAAAAACCTAAAAAAAGATCATCAAATCCAACCATAAACCAAACACTGCTAAGTCCACCACTAAACCCTGTCCCTAAGGGCCACATCTACACATCTTCTAAAGGCCGACAGAGATCATGACTCAACCACCTCCCTGGGCAGCCTGTTCCAGTGCTTAACAACCCTTTCTGTGAAGTTTTTCCTAATATCCAATCTAAGCCTCCCATGGAGCAACTTGAGGCCATTTCCTCTTGTCCTATTACTTGTTACTTGGGAGAAGAGACCAACACCCTCCATGCTACAACCTCCTGTCAGGTAGTTGTAGACAGCGATAAGGTCTTCCCTCAGCCTTCTTTTCTCCAGGCTAAACAGCCCCAGTTCCCTCAGCCGCTCCTCACAACTTTTTCTCTAGACCCTTCTCCGGCTTTGTTGCCCTTCTCTGAACTCTCTCCAGCACCTCAGTGTCTTTCTTGCAGTGAGGGGCCCAAAACTGAACACAGGATTCGATGCTCGGCCTCACCAGTGCTGAGTACAGGGGGGTGATCCCTTCCCTAGTCCTGCTGGCCACACTATGTCTGATACAAGCCAGGATGCTGTTGGCCTTTCTGGCCACCTGGGCACACTGCTGGCTCATATTCAGCTGCCATTGACCAACACCCCAGGTCCTTTTCTGAGAGGCAGTTTTCCAGCCACTCTTCCGAGCCTGTAGTGCTGCCTGGGGTTGTTGTGATCCAAGTGCAGGATCCAGCACTTGGCCTTGTCAAACCTCATACAACTGGCCTGAGCCCAACAAGCCAGCTGGTCCAGATCCCTCTGGAGGACCTTCCTACCCTCCAGCAGATCAACACTCCCACCCAACTTGGTGTCGTCTGCAAACTTACTGAGGGAAGGAGTCTCCAGAGCCAGCCAGACCTATCAGAGCAGCCAGATGACTTTGCAAGGGGGAAGCAAGACCCTGTTTTCTACAGCAGGTGAATTCACCTTTCCTAGCAGTCAATCCACAGTCAGCTCTTGTGCGACTGTTCCACCCTGTGACTGGTATAAGGACAATTTCTGTAGAGCCAAGCCAAGCTGCAGAGCACACTGACAGAGCTGACAGGAGGCAGCTGCCAGCCCTTGTGTTTCTCCCAGGTATGGCAAAGTGCAGTGAGAGGGCTTGCTGGCTCTGTCCATCCCAGGAGCTGCAGGCCCGTGCCCTGGCAATGCTGGGCAGCTCTGGCTCCAGAAGCGCTAACACACTCCAGGAGCCCAGGCCACACCGTCAGCCCGAGTCCCCCTGAGCAGCTCGGCAAGGCCGAGTTGGCCCAGCCCCGCACCAGCCGCCAGCTACGGCGGGGCAGCCCGGCTGAAGAGGGTCCGCGACGCTGCCCGGCTCCCCCGCCGCCTGCCCGCTGCCGGGAGCGGGTCTGACCGGCTGCCCCCTCTACCGGCCGCAGCTCGCAGGCGCCGCCGTCACCACCGCGTGCCGGGACTCCGTGACGCCACTTCTAACGCTAAAATGGGCTGAAAGAGGATGCGGGGTGTCTCGTTTCAGACCGCAGCGGTGCAGCCACGGCCTGGGCACGGCGCTGTAGAGAGCTGCTAACACCGGCACCTCCAGCCACGCCTCCCTGCCTCACCCCGGTCCCACCCACGCCAGGAGTGCTCCTGCAGGCAAGAGATTTGCCTTCTGCCTGGTTTCCCCCTCCGGAAGGGCAACCCTCCGCAGCCTCAGCTGTATCAGACCAAAGACACTGCTTTTGTTCTCACAATCACTGCAGGCTCTTAGCTTTTGTCAACAAATCTTCATGGCAGAGTACTCATCAAGCACAAAAGCAGCGTGACTTGCTAAAAAAAAAAAAGGCCTGGAGTTGGCCTAAAGAGCAGACATCCTGCCATTGGACCAAGTGTATTCATTTTGGTAGGACAGCCTTCACCAGCACAAACACTAAACCTCCACTTAGGTACCTATAATGCCCCCAGTGCTTTGCAGCTGCAAAATAGGATTCAAGGAGCTACCAAAAAGGAAACAGGGCAACAAATATTTCAGAGAAGGCAAGGGAAACAGTGATGAATCTTTTTCCTGGTGAGCTAACAACCATTACTTGATCAGCTCCAACTTTCTGCAGTGGTGGGGCCCCATACAGGTGTACAGCACTCCCTGCAGCTTGCAAGCCATGGTCACTGCAGGACAACATGGCTGTGAAACACGCGTTATCAGCCTCAACACAAAAAGATTTGCCTTTTTCCTCACCCCCTTCTCCCACAGTAACTTCCAGATGCAGTTAATGGTAGAGTCAGTTATCTGGAAATGACTCGTTGCGGTTTCAGGCTATGATAGATGGGACTCACTGGTAGTCGTTCCCTCCCTCTCTCCATTAGTACTCCTCCCTCCAGTTACCAGAAAATGCAGCAGTGCTCCCTTTTGCCCGCCCCTCTCTCCTCCCTCCAGGCTACTCCTTTGGAGAATTGGCTCCACAGCTGGATTGTAAAATAATCCAGCTGTTCCTATGACAACGTGCTGGCAGTGGGCAGCGATGACGCCAGCACAGCATTGGCCCATTCACTACCAACACCCAACTCTGTTTGTTTTGGTTTGGGATGCATTTGTTTTTCTATGCGGGCAGCTCTGCTGAGTACATTTCTGAAGGCCGGAGGGGCAGGAGGAGCCACAATCCCAGAGACGCCAAGAAAGTTGCTGGCTCTGTGATTTACAAATTTATTTTTTTTTCTCCAGCTCCATCTGATGTCACGATAAAAACCCCTCCAGCAGTCTTGCAGCTGCACACAGTCTTTGCAAGACCTGATCCAGAGCCTGAGTTGAAAGGCACAGTGCAAGAAGGCTTTCATAAAAAGAAAAATAAATAAAAGTAAAAATAATAAAAATAAAAATGCATATTGGGTAGAATCAATAGGGGCCATGCAAACTTTATTTTAACGTCTTGACTGTCAGCAGAAGGATTACAGTGCAGAGCGAAGCAAAGGAAAAACCTGTTCCTTGTGAAGCATTAGCCAAACATGTGGCAGGACTCATCCTGCCTCTCCTTTGGTAGGTGCTAGCTCATGTACCAAGGGATTTGGGCAGAGCAGGAGCAGAAGGACCGTACAACAGGTTTAGCAAAAGGAGAAGGCTCCTCAGGTACTGCAGCTATGTGATCTCCTCAGCAAAGCCCACTCCTTCTGCATCTTTGACATCATTCTGCAGACACCATTTACAGCTCTGCAACTCCAATGGCAGTGCTCCCAAAGGGAAGGGCAGAATGTGCTTGACAGTCCACAGGAGAGGAAGACAACTTCCCTGGGACAAATACCCTTCACAAGGAAACTCAGCACAGCAAAATGCCCCTGCTCCCAGCATCAACAAAATGAGAGACAGCATTTGTTACTGCCCGTACAGTTCACTATGTCCCCATTTTTATTCTGAAGGTCTTGAGAACAAAGCAGGGCATGTAAGACGGGCAGGACTCTGTAGCTGTGTAACTACTAACATACTGTTTCCTTTCAAACCCAGGTAATTAACCATCATTACAAGCACAACAGTGGCCATTTCTATTGTACAGCTGACTGCAATGACCAGGGCTCCCACTGTTCTGCTTCCAACATGCTGAATGTTAGCAGATAGAGGTGAAGAAAGATGGTCCTCAGTGAGAAGAGAAAATAAGTACATCTATTATGTTGTTTTTGAAGAGAGACTTCCATTGGCCACTCTGGACAGGACATAAATGGAAAATTAACCCAAGCAAGTGCAACAAAGTGAATGTATCTCAAACTACACAGGATTGATTCTCTGATGTGGCATGGTGAGCAGCTGGACACAGCAAACTCTCAGGTACAAGGGAAGCCAAAAGATCAGATTAACTTAAACCTATAGGTGCTTCTTTGACGAGAGCAAGGAAATAAAAACAACTAGGAGCATGACTTTCTGGAAGTGCCTTAGAAATTGCAAAGCCAACAAAGCGCTGCAGTACCTATCACATAGTGGTCAGATGGCTTTGGAGAGACCTTTACAGGCTCAGGAAGATACCCTTTCTAATGCTGTCCCTGGCATGTCTCTTACACTGCTGCTCCAGGGTGCCTCCCCTCCACATCTCCCCACAGCCATTTCCAACTTGCCCTTAACATCTGTCCCCTGCCTACTCTTCAACCATGTAAAAGTCCCATCCAACAGAGACAGCAGCAGCAACAGGTCAGTGCTGGGTTCAGAAGCCTTTGACTTGCCTTCCCTCTGCCACTGTGCAAGGGGTGAAGACAAGCTAACTTTTGAGAAACAGCTGCAGTGCTGATGCTCACAGAGCTGAAGGCTCTACTGTACACTTTACCCAAACTCTTATCCAACTCTTAACTCTCAACTCTTAACTTCCCTCGCCACACAGAGATTTCTATTCTGGGTTTAAAAGATCACAAATAAATGTCATGAGTCATATGTGGCACGAGCCATATGTGGACAGGGCTTTTTTTCTTGCTATCCATTTCTGGAGCAAGGACTTAAGTAATTTAATAGCAGTGAAGAAAATTTTGAGGTACCTTCTACCACGGCTGTATTTTCCTACCTTTTCATTTACTTTAGAGACCAGCCCAAACATATACACACAGCACAACATTTGAATCCAGCAAGCTCTATGTTCTCTTCTGGATCCAAAAAGCCCTTCAGCACCAGTGGCAACTGAACGTCCTCTTGCCAGCACAGTAATTACAGCAAGACACTCCAAAGATCTGGTCTCTGTCAGTTTTTCAGTATTGGGCTCTCTCTCACCCAAGATAGGCTCAGCTCAAGATCTCCCTAAATCCTTCCTGCAGAACACAGCTCAAAGAGTCAAAAAACAGACTTTGCAAAATAAACAAAAGCAAAACTCTTCCCCTGACTAGGATAGCCTGTGGGAGTCCAAGCTCCTTGTGTGCTGTGCTTTAGTCTTCAGTACTTTTCAGAAGTGCCAGAACCCAGCCCAACAGTCTCTGCCAGATCCCAAACCCACAATCTCTCTCAGACTTTTTACTAATTCCTCGGGCAAAATCTGATAAGAGGTTGCTGGGGCCCCTGCTCTCCATGGTGTTTACAGGAACAGACCACTCTTTCCAAAGCTTCATGAGGTAAACTAGACTCAAGATCAGCACATAGACATATTTGAGAGGATTAAGAATAAGATTTCATCAGAAGCTATTCCAATTATCAGACTGCACAGCAGGTACACAGCAAGGCAAAGGACTCTGACAGCAAGTCTGGCCATGTATCAACAACCATGAAAAGTCTACCTGCCTACCTGGTCCTGCCCCAGGAAGCACCCTTGTGAGGCTGGGCAATTGTTGGAAAGCAGATGGGCAAGAGCAAGGAGGGCACCCTGAGAGTGTCAGTGCAGATGGGATCAGGTGAGTGACTGAGGTGGAGGTTCGGTGGAGGGGACTGGAAGGTCTGTCCGGGGCAGCTGGCAAAACAGGCACTGGGGCTGGAGCATCAGCGCTTTGGTTGTGGCTGAGACAGTAATTTAGATTTACTTTAGTGGGGCTCTCAATGCCATCTCCCCTAGTGTTTGTATTATCAAATTAGTGAGATAGTCACTGGGTACATGAATAATGAGGTTTATTGAAAACTGGCTGGACCACCGAGCTCAAAGCTGATGAGCAGTTACAAAGTCCAAGTGACAACCAGGAGAGTTGAGCAGCATCTCTCAAGGGTCAATACCAGGGCAAATGCTCTGTAATGCCTTTATCAAAACCCTGAATGATGTGACAAAGCATATGGCCACCAAATCAGGGGTAGTGGCTGATATACACAAAGAGTAAGGCTGCTACTTAGAGGAATCCCAATAGGCTGGATAAATGGCTGATAGGAACGTCTTGAAGTTTAAAAAAAAAATCAAATACAAAGCCCCTCACCTGGAAGGGAATAACTCCATGCAACAGTACAGGATGCTACCTGGCTGAGGATCCACTTTGCTGAAAAAGTACTTGGAATTTATCAAAAGTTTACAAATGCAGTGGGGGTACTCTTCCAAGAATGTCTCAAAGATTCTGATTTTTTACTATGAGGGTGGTCAAACACTGGACTGAGTTTCCCAGAAAAGCTGTGGAACCTTTCTTCCCAGCGACATTCAAAACCCAACTGGACAATGCAGTGAGCAACACACTCTTGTTCGACGTGCTCTGTCTGAGCCGGGGGCTGGAGTAATGACCTCCATGGTCAGAGCACCCTCAATCCTCCTCAACTAGAACTAGTCACTTCTGCTTCTCTCCACCAGTGCTCAGCTTCCCGCTGACCAGCAGGGAGCAGTGGAAGGCGAGGAATGAAGACCTGCCCACCGGACCAGCAGCATTCCTCCACGGCTGCAAAAACATGCCGGGACTGCCCAGGGCTGCAGTGACGAGTGCCGAGCACCGGAAAGCGGGGCAGGAGCCTGGCCAGCAGAGCGCACTGCGGGATGCTCTTACCGGGACGGGAGAGCCCCGGCGGGGAGCCGGTGACAGTGGCGGCTGTCACGGGGGAGCCGCGGCGACACGACGAGAGGCTGAGCAGCCGCCGGGGAGCGCGGGTCTCCGGAGGGGACTTGCACGGGAACCTGACCGAGCCACAGAGAGGCTGGGGGCGTTTTGTTCAGCCGGGGAGTCATGTGGAGGGGGCTGCCCGGCCGGCTGCCTCCGCGGGTGCCATCCCACCAGCCACATCCCCAGTAACTCCCAAGATTGGCTCGATATTGCTGTGGTAAGCACTGAACATTGCTTGTTGCTTCAAGCGTCTGGAGATACAGGGTTCATATTGCCCAACTCTCCTCCTTGATGTCAAGATCTAAACACATGCTTAACAAAAAACAAAATTTAAATTCTTACATAACCACATGACTCCAGGCACTGGGATGATGAAATCCCAAGTAGCACCAAGATTCTTCCACTGATACAGGACCTGGAAGGGGGACTGCCAAAACTCAGCAGACGTGAGCAGCCGTGTGCCACTTTACCAGATAGCTTTGCTACAGCTCAGGGTCATGTTCACATTCATCACACCACTGAGCATCGAAGCCACAAATACATTTTCATGCTTCTGTTAGATCCAGTAAGAACTATAGCATGTTCGTTTAAACTATGGCACTTTATCCACAGATGACAACTATGGAAAATCAGACACGTGGGAAAGAAATGGATGGATGTTGTGGGAACCCAAAGACCTGGGTTTAGAGGTGGCTAAGCCTAAAAGCACTGCCTCAGGGGTCTGACTCCTCTGTTGATGCAACTGGCAGAGGTGGTTTCAGGCATTCCCATGCCAGTCTCTCCACCTGCTCTCCTGGACTGCGTTAACACATCCATTCCAAGGGAGGCAGAAAGGAATGTGAACTTCAGCCTTTGTCACTAGGTATTGGGGAGCTCTGCACAAGCCCGTTTCCTCAGTCGCTTGGTTAGCTAACAGCACTGAGGATGGGGAGGGTACACACAGGCTCTCTTTCTGTCACCTGGGAGAGCCAACAACCCATGACAGACAGCAAAGATGGTATTTTAAACTGCTAGTTAGATCTGTCAGAGCATGTCATCCAGATCATACATATGCAGAGAGATGTTTCATACATCTAGAGTAGGTCCTTCACACAAACGCTGTGTGTTACCACTCAGCTGCTTTCACACACACCACCAGTGCGTTACTCTACTTTCCCTGACCAAACTGACACTGCCAATCACCGACTCCATGTACCACATAGGATGGAAGGGGTCACCTAACCCAACCCTGCTCAAGCATGGCCACTTAGAGCAGGCTGCTCAGGGTCTCAGACAGTCAAGTTCTAGTAACCTCTAGGCTGAAGGTTCCACAACCTCTCTGGACAACCTGCTCCAGCGTTTGATCACCTTCACAGTAAAATGTTAGGATTTTAGCACACATTTTGAAGAGTCGCCACTCCAAACTGACTTTAGGCAAATCACTTATGCCCTCAATATGCTGTTCCACAGGAGTTTATACACTTCTGTCAGCTACAGGGTGTGCTTCTTCCATTGCTCTGGTATTAACTTTTGACTGATCCTGCAGTAACTTCAGTCATGGACTCAGACCAGCTGGAACTCAACCCTCCCACATAAAAATGTTTGTTGTGCCAATGTAACTTCCTGAACCATTTCATTGAGATGTCAGACAAGTAACTGTGTAGAAGACAGGAAGGAAACAGAATCACATGGATGGGAGCAGAGAAGATAGCAGGACCACACATGTAGATGGATTTAAGCTGTCCTGAAACTGTCGTTTCAGTGCCTCAATTCACCTGGCTATTAAAATGGAATCATACTCTTCACCTGCTTGACGTGGTTCTGTGGGACAGTTAAGTCAGTGAAAAGCTCAGGTTGCCACCTTCAAGGCACTCAGTGACCTGGCACCAGCACATTAAAAAAGTCACCTGAAACACCAAGATAGACTGTAGACAACAAATCTGACCCTCTAGCACAAGTAGATTCTGCAATAATGCAATGCTTGCCTGTGTAGGAGACCCCATTTTCCAAAGATCTGTCGAAATGTGGAGAATGAGCTCCCTAGGGACTAATGACCTTTCAGTACCTGCCTGTCTATACTGCAAGCTGTGCTGCTTTCACAGGTAATGCAAACACACTGCAACAAAAAATCCACTGGGGAGAGAAGAGGGGAACAGACCACACACTTGCATATTAGTCACATTTGAGGTTACTGGGAAAGTACTTAAGTGCTGCTCTGAACAGTTCAGGGTAAGCTGCAGAATAAAACAGAACACTTCAATCATTAGTACCCATAAGGAGCTCTGAGATCCTCAGGTGGAAATCATATCATAAAGACTCTGTCCTCATAAACACAGGTCATTATTTCAGTGCATGATGTATCTTAGAAGGAAATACAAACCTTTGCTTAAGAGTCAGAGCTGGTCGTTACCACATTCTGTGCCTGATCACCTGCAGGGCACAACCTGTCATGCAGTATCCAGTAATTAAGCTATATTTATGACAAGATTGGAAGCTGTGAGGTCATTCCCCATGCAACTACATGTGCTTTAAATCTGCTATGATAATAATTTTCAAGGCACACAACAGTTCAGGCCTTCGGCAGCAGCCAATGTGTGATGTTACAACAGCAAGTGACAATGTACCACAGAGAGGAAAAATTTTGCAGACTTTGATTGTAAAATGGTTTGGAAAAAATGAGATTTTGCTCGGGTCTGGCTGCATGGAGTTATACTCAATTCCACATATGCAGCAAATTGAACTGGTTGGCACTTTTATCACAAACACACAAGCATCGCCAATTCCAGAACTGTCTTATTAATAACTACTCTCTAGAAGGAATAGGCAAATAAGCTGCATTTATTTTTGGCATGAAAATACTTGCACATTAAGATGTTTCCCACATTATAGGTTCTAGAAATTATGAAAAAAATATTCAATTTTGAAGTGTTAAAGACCTCTTGGCAAAAATTACTTATGTTTACATTATATGACAGGTTTATTGAGAAGCCACGTGATCCCACTCTAATGTAACATTTGAGAGTTTTGCACTCCTGTAGTACCTTTCTGCAACAAAGACTAAAGCGACAACAAAAGACATTTCATTAGGAGGGTGATTACAAGTTCACGTCTTGACTAAATGTGCTGGCACTAAGAGCCAGAAGCTATACCAAATGAAGCATTTGCCCTCGGTAAGCTCCCTAGAAACATAGGGGTATGTACAGTATACACGAAACTTTTCTCAAATAAATGTTCCTAATCGGGAACATACCTTCTGGGTGAGGTAGCTTGTATGAGTATCATTCTGCAGTTCTAAAAGCTATAGAAACCATCCCATCAGCTTGCCATCACCCTAAGCTCACAGACTGCAACAAAGATAAACATTTATACAGCCCTAAAATTATGTTTGGCACTTTGAAGGCAACCAACAAGGCTGATGTGGACCCAGTGAATATGAGTTGGACATTCCTGAGCTAGAGTAACATGTTTCCTTGTGTGTTATTTCACTGTATTTGTCTCCAATTAAAGCTATGTATCTACCTTTCAGTGAAAAACAAAAGTTCATGTTTCCCTTAAATCCCACCTAATATTTAGGATGATCCGGGGGTAGTTTACCACACACTGCAGTCATCAGGATTCCTTTTGGAGCACTGAACACTTCACATGACCCTTACAGTGAGAGGTAAATCCTTCTCTAAGCTGCCAGACCTCATTTATAGAGTGGTGACAAAAGTAGTATCTGCAATACCAAATGAAGCAGGGCCAGGAACTGCTCTGTGGTGGAAGGCCAGGCCACACACGCCCCACATCCACACTACACAGCACTTGGCCCATAGTCACCTCTGAACTGCGTGTGGTGTCCCCGTAGCCCTAAGGCATAAGTATTATTTGAGGGGTGTTATCTCAAACACCCAGAATTGAAGAAAAGAGCTGTGCTGTAGCCCAGAGGGGCAATCTATGGCATGAAGCTGAAGGACTCGTCATATGCCAAAGCACAGAGGTGTGCTTGATAGGATGAAATATGTTAGGATATTGCTGGATGACCCCCCAATAGAGTGGAGGGAGCCCAGTTTCACAGAGTCTTGCCTCCTCCTCATGGAAAACATGCTACCCTCTGAGCTACACCCGAGCACCATCTTGGAGATTGTTAGCTGACACAGGCCAAAACTGTTTCAGGGACCAGGTTTTTTTACCGTGTAATAGAGCAGGGTAGAAAATCAGCAGTCCAATGCTCAAGCTCACTACCTAACTCCTTTGATTTAACAGCTCAGACCTAGCCAAGGAACCCAGGCTTGTGGCACCTGGAACTTGCTGACAAACAGTAGGGAAAAAAAAAGGAGGAGGAAGGCTGAGACTCTCATGAACAGTTAAAGTTATAAAGAGCTGAATTCTTTGAAAGGCTCAGAGTGAAATCCTTATCTGTGCTGAAACTCCACTCTTGGCTTTGCATTCAACTTATGTAATGACAGCAAATTACTTTGGTTTCTCTTCCTTTGTGTCCTCAAGGTTAGTGACACATCATCATTAGGTTACATTACTACTTTAATTCAGTTGCCATACCACATGCTTAAATGCTGTAAGAGCTTGTCCTTCTTTCTACTGTGCGCTACAAGCAACTGTCATTCCTCCTACCATTAGAGTTCAAATGCTTCATAGCAGGAATTGCATCATTCTCATCCTAAAGCACCCACTGTGTTTCAGAGCAGTGTCAAAGTTGTGTTTTATTTAAAAACCCCAATAACTTGCTAATATCTGAATCTTGTACATTTCAGTTTATATGATTTAGGACTGATACTGCTACTGTATTTTACCACCTTTGCAATGCTGCTATCTATGCAAAACAAATATTTAGTTTTGTAAACAAAACCAGATAAATACTCTGAGTTGTGTTCACTTCCTTTATTCCCTAGCATAAGAAGATACAAGGTGGGCTATTTAAAAGGAGCTAAACCCTTGCCAAATGGAAGATGCAATGCAATCAGAATTAAAATGACTCCTTTAAAGTTGCAGCTGGTTGTCTTTAGCCAACAGGATCAAGTTACAAAACATTTGTATGAAAACAGAGCTCAAATATAATCAGTGAAGAAGATCTGAAAATGTTGTTCTGCAGGCCAAAGATGCAGTGGGGGGAAACAGAACAAGAGGTCCATAACTGGAAATAATAAAGATATTTTGTCCACATGATCGTTACGACCTTCTTTTGTTTTCCCACGATATCCTGTTGATATAATATCCATGTCCCTTGTGGACATCCGCTGCTTCCAAATGAGAAGAATGAGTGGTGTTAGTTTCACTTCAGCACCTCACCAGGTCACCAGCCTACCAACTGTCTGGAAAGTCTGCCGGAAGCAGCGTCAAAGAACAACCTTATCAGCAAACGATCTGAACGGATGAGGAGCATGGACAAATGAGATCACATCTTGTGGCAATTTAAACAAACTTCAAATACAATTACAATAAGGAAGCACAGAATAGGAGCAAAAGTTCAGCTAAGTACTTACAAACCCATACAGGAATAGTCATAGTTGATCAGGTCAAGCACACCTTTTCCCCCTCTCTGCTGTCAGCCACAGTCTTCTGACACTACCTGACAGCAACCACACGAAGCAGGCTGTGAGGACAAAGTCAGGGTGTAGTGCTGCCTCCCCACAGTATTCTCCAAGGCCCCAGAAATGTACAAAAATCAGGACTTCCACAGCAAAATGAGTTATTTTTATAATTAATAGTCCTCATTAGCTTTTTCTTATGTGCATTTTCAAGACTTCTTTTCAGGTCAAAAAAAAACCTTGTAGTATTCACAAAATCATGCAACAAGGTTTTCCACAAGTAATAACAATATGGAGTAAGCAACCTCATCAAGTTTGGGTTTATTCCACGTTTTTCCCAAGTTTAATTCGATGCACATCATTCTTATGCTGAAAGAAACCTGCCCTCACTCATGTCTCTGTAAAGCCCATGAGTGTTAGTTGTTTCTCACCCACGAGCTGTTTCACACCTCACATCACCTATTCAATTCTCAGCACCTCTCACAGTGCTCTACGTCCTTCTGAAGATCAGAACTGCACACAAAGTATGGGCACATGGTGGATTTAGCCCATGCCATAATGATGCTCTCTGTTTTGTTCTCTAGCCCTTCTTTCTTACTTCCTAACATTGGATTTATTCATTTACCAAGCCTTAAGCTGAGGTTTTCAGAGAATTGTTATTATTATGCCAAGATCTTGTTCCTAAGAGATAAATCAGCTTTTAGGCTGTTACTGGATATTTGAAGTTTGGATTATCTCCCATTTAAAACACTTTACATTTATCTGTGTCAAACTGCATCACCCATTCACTTTGTATTGTGAAGTTTTACTAAAGTTCCTCTCAGACCACAGGCTCCAAATTAGATCCGTGTGGAACGGCACATATTGACTCCTTCCATCAGGAAAATATTTTTTGCCCTTACAGCAACTTGTCTTTAACCCAGCATCATCTACCCATGTGAAAACTTTCCCCTCTTACTCTAGTTTCTTCAGAGGCTTTTGCTGCTAGATATTATTGAATGCTTTTTAGAAACCCAAGGAGATCACATGAGCTCTCCACACGCTTTGCCAACTCGTCACAGGACTCCAGGCGACATCTGACGCCAGGACTCCTCTTTAGAAAAGCTCTGCCACCTCTCCTGGTCCACCATTCCCACCACACACATCCACTAGATCGCCTTTTAAAATAGTTTTATTTAACTTGCCTAGTACAGTTAACAGGCTAATTGCTCAGAAGCACTCCAGAACTTTTCTAGTCACTTTTTTTTTTTTTTAATCGGCATATTAACTATCTTCACGTTCTCTGTTATCAAAGCACTTCTAAATGAGATGTTACACAAAACCATTAGTAAGCAGCTCAGCTATTTAAATCTTCCCTTAGAACTCCTGGATGAGCATCATGCAGTGCAACTGTTCAGCACTTTTTATATCTTTAATTATCCTTTATATGGACATTTCAGCTTAACACATACCCTCTGATAAATCTGTCACAAAACCAAGTATAAGCACAGGAATCTTCTTAACTTCCTCTACAGTGAGTGTAGAACAAAAACACTAATTTATTCTTTTCTAAAACCTTATCTCCTCTGAACAACTCATTTATTTTTGACTGTCCACTGGCTCGGATGACTTCTTTGGCAGGATTCCTGTTCTATTTTGACTGAGAGCAGGAGTCAGATTTATTGGCAAAGTAACAACAATACAATGAAAACCAGCAGAACAAGTATTCAGGGATACACGTAGCTGGACACCTGCTACACTGAAGTCAAGTTTCATAGGGTAGCTCTGACACTGACAGTGTAATTGTTTGCTTTCACTTAATTTCACATGGTGATGAAAGCTAGCTCTTATTATGCATTTTTTTAAGTTTAATTATGTAATCTTCGATTTTCCATCCTCATAGCTATCAGAGAGATTTGCAGGTGGGAAGGCAATGCTAGGGAAGCCCAATCTAGGACAGCGAGAGCTACAAGCTGTTACCTGTGAATCCGCCCAGTATCCAATGCCCAGCACTACCGGGAGCCAGGGAGGCTTCCACTCCTTCTCCTGATACCTCACCCCACAAAGCAGACAGGAGAGCTGGAGAAGGAGTAACGGAGCGCAGGCAGCCCGGTCAGCCCACCGCAGGCGCCCACCTGCCAGGAGCCCCACACGGAGCTCAGCCACGGGCTCCATGCCTTCCCCAGCCCGGGCACTGAGCGCTGTCCCCAGCTGTGGGGACGGGAGGGCCGGGCAGCCCGGGTGAGGCTGGAGCACAGCTCCGCGCGCCCCGGCCGTTGGACCAACGGCCCAGCCCTCGCGCGCCCCCCTCCCTTCTGGAACCTTCCCGCCCCCGAGCCCCACGCGCCAACCGAGACCCAGCAGCGGCCACGGGAAGAGGGCGCCGCCGCTTTGCCATATATGGGCACGGCCGGAAGTACTTGCGTCACGGCGTTGGCTCGCAGCGTCTCCGCGGGGAGCGGGACGTCACGTCCCTGACGCGCCCGCCGCGCGGCACCCTGGCAACCAAACAGACAACACGGCGGCGGGCGCGCAGGCGCGGCCCGGGGCGGCGGGGGAGGCGGCGGGGGAGGCGGCGAGGGAGGCGGCGACCCCCGCAGCGACCCCCGCAGCGCCGGCCGGGCCGGAGAGGGTGGTGGGGCGCCGGGTGACCCGCCCGGCCGCCCGAGGGGAGACCGACTGTGCCTGCGGCGGGGTGGGCCTGGGAGCGCCCGCACCGCCCCCGCAAGCACGGAGGGTCCCGGGGAAGGCCTGCTGGGCTGCTCTGGGCCTCTCCGCCGTTCTCCCGGCTCAGTCGCGCGGGGCTGGCCCGACGCTGCGAAGCTCCGCGGTGAATTCAGGTATCGGCAGCGGTGCCAGCTCCGGCCCCCGCGCCCAGCCCTCGGGCCTGCGGGGAGACGGGCCGCCGCGGCGCGGGGCCGGAGCGCTGAAGAGGAGGGGGGGGGGCGGGGTGCGCAGGAGCGTGTCGGCACGGCAGCCTCTGTCAGCACCGGAACAGTTCTGGACCCGCAGCACCCCCCTGTGTCCGGGGTCACTTTGCTAGGCAGGCCATCTTTGTTCTACTATAAACATGTTTAGGGCTCTTCACGTTGTTTTACAGCTCTACGTTTTGTAATTTATAATAACGATTCCACTATTCCTTGCGTTGTGTTGCAGTTTCATTTCTAAGAATTAATTACAGTACTGCCCTCAATGGGATCAGGAGCACAGGAGGTGTCAGAAATAATGTGAGCATTACCTGCTTGTCTTATCTCATTCCGTTGTTTTGTTTCACAAAGCTTTGTACTGATATCTGTGTGATGTATCAGATACAGTTTATAATTGAAGCACATGCATGCAATCCATTCCAAGCAGAGATTGATGTGTTACTCCCTCTCATGGCTCTGTTGAAGTTAGTAGAAAGATTCCCACTGATTTAAGTGAGATTTCACTACTGCATTCTCAAATGCGAGGAAGCAGATAAATCATGTCCATGACAAGCCATAAATTTTGTGTAGTACATCGTGAATTCTAGATCATCCCTGGCTGAAGGCAAGGAGTAGGGCTGGAGCCTGGGGTTAAACATGATGTGTCTCATGTAGTGCCACCCCTGAGTTTGACATAATCGCATAACAAATGCAAAACCTGACACACTTGGCACTTGCTGCTGTTGGAAATAAAAAGCCTCAGTTAGGCTGCAGGACTGCCATCTCTCAGAATTCAGCTCTAGATTTTGCTTTAACTTGTCCAGTGATCATTAGAGATGACTGAGCCAGGATCGCTCTGCCTGCTTTGGGGGAACTCTGTGATATTTAGGACTCTCTAAACCCCTGTCTTCTCTGCCTCTGTGCTGAACGTCTGGTGATTTCAACAGCATGTATGAGTGCTCAGAGAGCTCTCAGTTCTTCAGCTCTGAACCTGATGGTCTTTCAGCAGAAGGCACGTTGTGATTCCAGATTTACTGACTTCACAGGATTACTTGTCACAGAAGTCTCACTCTCTTGCAGCTACACCTACATGACTGCTTCAGAGGTCAGCACTACTGTGCATTTGCTGTGCCTGGGCGTTGCCCTTGTAAACTCAAGTGGTGATATCAAAGTAGCTGCTTCTCAGTGGGTGGCATCTCAGTAGCAAGTGGGGTCATTCTTCGTCAGTTGTCAATGCTGCCTCCAGCTTAATGTTGAAAGATGGGAAGCCGCGTGCATATTTGCTTTTTCACAGGGCTGGCCTTGTTGAGCAAGCTATGAAGCAGCAATTGAGATGAGATACATCCTGTGTGTGTTCTGATTAGGGAATGGGTGAAGAAAGCAGAGCCCGCTGCAGTGACCAGGAAATGTGGAGTTACACAAACCCAGCCATGAGCACCAGAGAAACCTCTAGCCTGCGGAGATTGCCTGAGAGCACAGCATCAAGGTGGCCTGCAGCTGGACACATGTGCCAGTGCAGGTGGCATCTTTACCTTCACCTTGAGAAAGGTGAAGAGCTGGAGGCCATCGGGGAGGTGGTGCTGCACCTGTGGGAATGTTCCTGTGTGAGCATCAAGGACAGAGCAGAGCTCTGCACACAGGGGCGGCCTGTCCCTGCTGCTGTCCTGACAGAGGGGCATGCACTTCACTGCACAGGGAGCAGGAATTGGCAGGGTAGCAGCCTCTAAACTGACTGGGGCAGGAGAGGCCATGTTGCACAGAGCCCCAGGAAGGACACATTCCCAGAGCATGTGGGCTGTTTGCTGTAACTCAGCTCATTCAAGGACTAGGCTAGCTTTAACAGAAGCTGTGGGGCAAGGGCAGTATTTTGCCTTACACCATTCAGCCAAAAGTGAGATAAAAGTGCATGAGCACTTTTCCTCCCCTCATGGCCAAAAGACAAATATGCTGTAGCTGCTCCTAGGGGTGCCAGACCAAGCATAGGTGTACCAAGAGCCAGGGTGCATGTCTAGCCTCTCCAGGCACAAAGAAGTTGGGCTGCTAGGTATATGTAAACAATTTAGTGGGCCCCAGCCCACAGATGGCCTCCTCAATTCAGAGGCATGAACTCACATGACCCTTTTTGCCTCCTTTCCAGTGAGGCCTCCAGCTTGTCACTGAAAGGCCACAGCAGGTGGCATGCAGAGGCACAGGAGAGGACCAGACTCAGATCAGATGGGGAAGGCATGACCCTGCTGCCCCCCAGGCTGAGTGAGAAGGGTGTAGACACAGCCAGCCCTGAGGTCTGGCCTTACTGGTATTCCCATCCTGATGGCTCAGGCAGCTAGCACTTGTCTGCAGTTTATAAAGCCCAGTCTAGATTAAAGGATAGGGAACCCATTCAGGGTCACAGGGAAGTGATGCAAAAAGGTAATACAAGGACAGCTCCAGTAGTCAACTTAAATGCTTTTATTGACAATGTCTCTGAACAATAATAAGCAAACAATGCTTAAGTTTCATCCAAATTCACTTTCCACATGTCAAAAAAGACCTCAAGGTAGAAAAAAATAAAATAAAAATATAAATATCTGAGAATCCATCTTAATAAATAAATTAAAAACACAATAAAAACGTTTTCATGGAAAACTTATGTCAGAACATTCAGACCACCTCAACAATGCATGATCAGTAAAGTTACAATGAACATCAATGTAGAACTACAGTACATGGATATAGCTAGTTATCTACCTACTAGAAAATAAAAGAGTCTCTTTCCCCCCCACGTAGGATGGGTCATTGCTAAGTCATTAGAACACAATATTGCCAGGAACACAGTAGTTATTGTTAATCAGCTGCACTAGATACAAGTTGGAGATACCCAGCACCAGGTTAAATTCCAATCATTTAAAACCAAGAGATTAAGTAGTTAATGCTAGTGATACTAAGGAGGGGAGGGAGTCACCTACCCAGCCATGTGGGACATGCTACAGACTACCAGCTCTCATGGATGGGCCATTGGGGACGAGACAAACTCCATGCGATTTGCTACATCTCTGGAAGAGGTACGAGGCCTCAGCGCGGGGAGCTCTGCCAGGCCCCGGGGCACCAGGCCAGATGGGGGGTGGCGGTGGTGGGGCCCTCCCCAGGCCCGGGGAGCCCCATGGGGCACAGCGGCAAGTCCGTGGGGGTGCACGGGCAGGGGAGGGGGTCCGGCAGATCAGTCAGTGCTACAGCCCCTCACAAGGCCAGGAGGGTGGGGGAGCTGAGGGAGTCAGACGAGGGCTCGTTGCTGCTGCTGCCCTTCCGGTGCGCAGCGGCGCAGCTGGGGAAGGCGTCCGCCTCGGGGTAGGTGAAGACGAAAGTGGAGGTGTAGGTGCTCGGGCAAGGGGTGCAGGTCACCACAGGGGTGCAGAGAGGCTCCAGCTCACTGCTGGTCCCGGCGCCCAGCGACTCCCAGTCCGACGCGTAGAAGGAAGAGGCTCCAGGCAGGTCCATGTCAGGCACGGAGCGAGAGGCCTCCCGTGGCCCCGTGGAGAAAAGCAGCTCGTCGAAGGGCTCAGCCTTGAGCTCCAGCCCGCCACCGCTGGTCTCCTTAGGCGGCACGGCTGGCGGTGCCTCAGCCATCAGCGGCAGGGTGAAGGTAGGCTCCTCGGGCACAGGGGGACTGGAAGTGCCCAGGTCCAGCGCCGTGGCAGCCGCCAGCTCCTCAGAGAAGCGCAGCTCCTCGGGCATCTTGCAGGCAGGCCGGTGGGCTGCCAGGATGAACTCCAGTTTCTCCTTCTCCTTCAGCAGGTTAGCGATCTCTGCCTGCAGCGCAGACTTCTCCTCCTCCAGCTGGTCGGTCTCCTGCAGAGCAAGCGGGGCTGTCAGCCAGGGCCAGCATCAACCCCGGCTGGAGTACCCCCCCCTCGCCACCCTCCCTCCCTCCTCCTGGCTAACCTCCCCGGCCTCCCGGGCAGCACTTACCGCCTGCAGCGTGTCGGTGAGCTCCCGCCGCCGGTTGCGGCACTTGGCCGCTGCCATCTTGTTCCTTTCCCGGCGTATCCTTCTCTTCTCCTCCTCCTCCGGGGACAGCTGTGGGCAGAGAGAGGCCGCTCAGTCCCACCGCCAGCCCAGTGCCTCCTGGCCGAGACAGCCCTCCGGCCTCGCCCCGCCCTCCACATCTCCCCCAGTAACCCCGTTGCCCGCTCACCTGCTCGACTTTGCCCCTGCGGCCGATGCTCTGCCCACGGCCACCCGGCGTCTTCAGCACTGCGGGGCGGGAGTAGGCGGCGGGGGCGGGCGCCGGCACGCCGTAGGGGTGCCCGCGGCTCTGGGAGGGGGCCACGGAGGAGATGAGGGTGGGCTGCACGAGCCACTGCAGGTCGGGGCTGGTGGAGATGGCCGTCACCGTGGGTACGAAGCTGGAGCTAGAGACGGCCAGGTCGGTGCAGAAGTCCTGCGGGGCAAAGGAAGTGGGGGGCTGCCGTCAGCGGGGCACCCGGACCGCTCCCCGCCACCCCCAGGGCCGCGCCGGCCGCGGCGCCGCGCTGCCAGCGCCGGCTCCACACGAGAGAGGCCTGTTATAAATATCTCTGACGTCTGCGCTGACGCAGACGCTGCTCCGGAGTCTCCTCAATGAACTCGCGTTTTATCAATGAAGCCGCTTTACACACCCGCCGCAGAGCGCGGCCCGGGCCACGACTCCCCCCGCCCGCCCCGCCACGGCACCGGACCGCTCCCCCCGCCCAGCCCCCGGCCCGGGGGCAGCCGCCACGGCCTGGGCTGCCCTGCCCTCCTCGGGGGCACCGCCGGGCCCCGCGCCGCCCGCTCCCGTCCGGCGGTCCCGTCCCGTCCCGTCCCGTCCCCTCCCCTCCCCTCCCAGGCGCTCCTGCCCCGCGGCGGGGGCGCAGCCGGTGTGCTCGGCGCCTCACCTGCGGGTTGACAGGCGAGCCCATGCTAGAGAAGGAGTCCGCCGGGGAGGGGTAGTAGGTGAGGCTGTCCCCAGCCGGGGAAGCGCTGCTGCAGCGAGAGGAGGGCGCCTCGTACTCTCCAGTGAAGCCCGGGTACATCATGTCGTCTCGGTGCGCACAAGCTGGCAGTGCGGTGATAGCAGAGCGCCCTTGGGGATGAGGCGAGGAGGGGGCCGGCTGCGTGTGTCCCTCTGTCCGGTCCGCGCCGCGCGTCTCTGCGCTCCGCCGCCGGGGCTGCCTCTGCTGCTGAGTACCGCGCGGCGCCTCTCCCTTTAATACCCTCTCGCCGACGTCACTGGGGACGTGCCACTAGCACCCGCGGGGGGGCCGACCGCCGCGCGTCAGCCCTGCACCACCCCCGGGGCGGCCCTGAGCGCCGTCCGCCGTCGCCTGCCGCGGAAGAGAGACGAGACGAGGTGCAGGAGGCGGTCGCTGAGGCGGAGAGAATCCCGCGGGCGGCGCCGAGGCGGGGGGCGGTGGCCGGACCCCCCCCCCCGCGCGGAGTGGTACAGCCTCCTCGGGAACCCACTGACGCAGATATCCTTATATGGGATACATCCTGTGCGAGGGGGCGTGACTGACGGGAAGCGCTCCAGGCTGCAGCCAAGTGCGGCGGGCAGCGCGCGGGACGGGACGGGACGCGACGCGACGGGACGCGGCGGCCCCTCCCCACCCCCACGCGTGGCGAGACCCCGCCGGGGGCCCCGATGCACCAACGTTACCCCCGCAGATGCCGTCCCGCCGCAGGCGACCCCCTCCCCGGGAGCGGGGCGGGCGGCGACACCGCAGTTAGACGGGGCTCCCGCGCAACCCCGTCGGGGGGGAAGGTGCTGCAAAGGAGATGGCAAAGCAGGGCCGACGGCCGGGCCCCGCTGCGGCCCGGGCGGGCTGGCGTGCACTTTGCACTGCGAGCAAAACTTCGTCCCGGGCCCAGAGCGAGTTCTGGGCACGGGGACACAGCGGGCGCTACCCGCGGAGAGCCTGACCTACCCTCTTTGCTGCAGCGAGGAAGGGGTTTTGCTCATCTGGCGCTGTTTACTTATCTGTTACACATGCAGAGTAATAGTCAAGAGTGGGGGTAGTGGCACAGGGTGCTGGGAAGCCCTGCCAGGAAAGCCTGGGGGCCACAGCCCTCCAGGAAGGTTAGGAGAACTTGGGAGCAGTGTTCAGGAATACTGGGACGCGCGCCAAGGGCACAGGCAAGGGGCCACCGGGAAACCACCATCAAGGAGCGAGGGTGAGGCTCGTCCTTTCCTCCAGTTTGGGTTTTGTTTTGATCCTTGTTGCAGTGAAGCTCGGAGACACCCACCCACGACGGGGATGTCAGGCAGCCCCTGGCTCAGGTCAGGCTAAGCTAGGAGCCAGACCGCAGACTCGCCTTGCACGGGAGCCAAGAGATCGCGGCTATAGATAGTAACAGGGAAGCTGCAGCAGCGAGCGTGTTTACAGCAACAAACAGAGCCTGCAGCACAGTCTCCAAGCAGGAGCGTCACCCAGCCAGGCTGGGATCCTGCTGGCAGCTTCTCCTGCTGTTTGAGCTCATGGGCTAAATGCAGTGCCTGATGCTGCTGCTGTTGCTGTTGCTGTGCAGGCAACCTCCGTTCTTAGAGATCTGGGCCACGGGGGCGGGAGAACTGGGCCAGCTGCTATTTCTGAGCTGCCTGTCAAAGCAGAGGGGACAGCCAAGGACTGCCGCAGCTCACAGCTCGCACCGCTCCCTGGGAAAGGGCCCACAGGGACCAGCACTGCCTCTCACCAGCTCGGCACCAACCCATGGGCTAGCCCTTCTCAGAGCAGGCATCAGTCACCTCAGGCCCCTGTGCTGCTGGGGGCTCCTGGCCCTGGCCAGCATTCCCCTCATCCTGGCTGCCAAAGCAGTGGAGTGAGCATGGTCTCTTCAGCAGAACCAGACCACAGGTGGGGAGGTCCCCCTTCAGCATTGCCTGGTGGAGAGACGTGCCAGAAAATTAGCAAAGCCATGACCCTGTCGTCCCTGCCAGTGTCCAAGCAGCAGGCCAGACGTCTGGAGCCATGTTCCCAGCAGGGCCTGGGTTGAGGCACTGGTGCCCAGTATGGGCAAGAGCCTCCAACACAGTTTCAAGTCCCAGACATTTGCTAGACATGTTTCAGAAAATCCCTGCTTAGACCTGCTGCTGTCTACAAACTGCCCAGGGTTCCTCTCATCAGACTGTTCCCCCAAAAGAAATGTCTGGAAATCAGGGAAGGGGGCCTGATTCACCAAAGCCCGAGATATTTTTGTGACACCCAGGCAAACCGTCTGTTGCCATCTCCGCTGGCGACCGAGCATGCTCTGTTTGTACCAAATGGAAAGTGCAAGGACGCTGCACCTTTCTAACATGTGGAGGCAAGGAAACAGAGAAAGCGAAAACATATGACGTGGGTTTGTTTTTTGCTCCAAACGTGGGGCGCACACGGTTTTACCACAGCCCATGTGAGACAAAAATGAGGAAGCAAGTGGTACCGCAGGGACAAAACAGAGTCAGAGCATGAACCCTCCTGAGAGAGTTGCCCTCGCCACCATGCCAAAGGAGCCCAATGAAGGCTCCTTGCCTGCTGGGAACAGGCAGAAGTGTCTTTCAAAATAGCACAATCTAAGGAACGGACCACGAGTCCATTGAGCATTACAATATTACTAAATCTGTACAACCAGGGCCAGCAGGGTTTTGCTGGGCTCCAGTGGTACTCAGCTGTAGGGATGCACTACTGTAGGGACTGGGATTCTTCTCAGGCCAGGGGTGTGGCTGTAAATCCTGGCATGGCCCTTTGCCCCTGCTCCAGACAAGCCCACAGCATGGCTGGGCCCTGTGCTGGTGAGGAGGAGGTGGCTGCTGACCACCACCATGAGGGAGATTGCCCTTCCCAGATGCCTGGCCAGATAAGAGGCCATGGCCACTGCACTGCTTGTGTGTATCAATGGTGCTGGCAGGGCAGAAAGAGAGCACTCATCCAACAAGAGTCTTGTCCTGGGTACCACCAGGACCCCTCCACCTGCTTGGCCACTATTTTTCCTCCTGCCATGCAGGGAGGTGGGAAAGCTTGCAGGTCCTGAGCTGACAAGGGAGCAGCGAGCTCCCCAGCCCCAAAGTACAGACGGGAACTTGGCCCTGCTTTCACACCCCTCCTTCAGCTGAGCTTGCGACTGAGCCTGGGTTTGGAAAACCACAGCAGAGAAGTGGGCCAGTGCAAACCACACAGCCAAAACCTGCTTCAGGGGCAGGAGATGGCTGAGCCTAAATTCGGCCGTTCACCAGGGGAAAGTTCATGCCAGCAGCATGGCCCTTTGGCAGCTGCATGACAGCCCTAACCCACCTTCTGTCAGCAATACCAACCGCAACGTGGTTCCACATTGCCTTTCCAGTCACACACTGTGACAGACATCTGCTCCCACCTCACCAGGGCCTGCTGGGGTGGGAAGGAGACCTGGGGGCCAGAGTCTAGCAGCAGGGCTAGCACACAGGGGATACTGCTGCGGGCTCAAAAAAGAACTCCTCACTGTCAAATACCCCTCTGCACTGAGAAACCATCACTGCCTGGCCAAGTCCCCTGCCCATACCAACAGATGATCCACGCAATACTGTGAACAACCGTTGAGGTACAGACTTCATGGGCAGGCTCCAGGGGCATTAGTACAATTCCCCCTGCACACACTTGCACACCCGCTGTTCCTGGTGCCCCCTACCTCATGCACTCCCAGCACAGTATAAGGGACCCCCTCTGTCTGCCTGTCCCCAGGGAGGTTTGTGGAGCCGGGCAAGGGCTGCAAGGCTTGGGAGCAAATGGGATGGAAAAGCAGGAAAGGGGGGCTGATAAACCAGTGGTGGGGGCGTGCCCCCTCTCTTGATGTGGCTGGGGAGTAGAGGGTGGAAGATGGGCCCTCAGCACATTATCCAAGGGGCCTGAGCTCCCCCCAAGACACAGAGCAGCTATCACCCTCCACCTAGCCTGGGAGCCTCCAGGAGGGCAGAGTTCCAACCACTGCTGGTCTTTAAAATGCAGCGCATACCCAAAGTAAAGTATAAACAGTAATTAATAATCACAGCAGCTGGGTGTGTGACAGGGACGTCCTAAAGAATAAACACTGCGAGCAGAGACATCCTGGCATCTTGTGGTTGTGCAGCCACATGCCAAGGGCCAGCAATTACTGCGGACAACACTGTTGAGCCCTCCCACCCATTCTCACCACTCTGCCTGCTGCTTTCACCTGCACCATGGTGGATACTCTAATAGCTCACCAGGCATGGCTAGACCTTGTTCCACACGCTGACAAAACCCCATGCTGCTCACAGCCAGCAGGTCCAAAAGATGACTTTGCCCATCATAGCACTTCCTCCATACTCCATTGTCCCAGGGCCAGGCTGGCAGCTGTTGCCTCACAAGCAGGGGTTCATAACCCAGAGCAATTCAAGCGCAAAGTTCTCCAGCCACAGCTCCTTCTGCCGCCGGTGCCATCCCTTTGTGCACCATGGCAGTGCCACAGAACTGGAGCACTGCAGCCAAGCTGGCCTCTTATCTCCCCGCTGGCTTCAGCGACATAGGCCCATCCCAGGGCATTGTGCATGCTCACAGTCATAATCCCAGGGCATTGAACAGCTGGGCACAGAGGAGAGGAAAACACCTGAAACAAAATGACCCGTGCATTTGTGGAACCACTTGATATTTAGAAGTGAAATCCCAGAAATGAAAGGCAATAAGCTTGCACTTGTTGAGAGGCAACATGTTCAAATCCAGTGACAGACGGACTGATTCTCCTGATCAAACAAGATCCAAATGAAGCAAGCACAGCTGCACGTTCCTTGCTGGAACCCCACAAGGAGCCTGCAGTAAAACACACACACCATTGAGAGAAAACCTGGGCTTCTTTCTGCATCCAAGAGCTTTCTGGAGGTGGCAGCTGGATGGTCCCGTTGCACAAGCTGCCTGTTCCTCCATGGGGCTGGGCAGCCACGGCGATGCTTATGGTGTGGGGTGGGCTCTGGATAAAGCGGTTGGGGGCTGGATAAAGGGGTCCTGCTCCTTCATCGGTGCAGTGGCTCTTGAAAAAATGGGCCAAAAGTAGCAAAGGAGGAAGTGCTGAGATGAAGGAGGAAAAGGCCACTGTGCTTAGCTAAGGAGATTTTGTTGTGGGCGGAGAACAAAGCAGATGAATTAAGGGAAAGGACAGGATGTTGAAGATTGTTCAGCTCAGGACAGAAAGAAAACCTCTAATTGTTGTGACTGGGGAGTGCTCTGGGGAAAAGCTCAAGGGAACTCTGGATAAACAAAGGATCACAAAGCTGAAGATAGCCTGGGAGGGAATGGGACAGCCTCAGGCGTGGCCACTGCTTGGATAAACAGCTCTGCTTCACTGGAGGTAGTCCCCAGATCACTTTCCTCCTATGCCATCCGTGTCAGAAACCAGCATACCAGGAGGGCTGCCCCAGAGTACAGCCATTAACACAAGCAAGGTCTCTTTTTTTGAGTCCTTGGCTCTTGTAGTGATGAGGCTATTGCAGGGACTCACAGAGACTCAGCCTGCCCTGACCCAGAGGGAGTCACGTTCAGTTGCTGCTGCTGAAAGGTAACAGTGAGATTTGAGAGCAGAGTGTTTGCTTCCTGCTCTGGCTGAGCTGTACCTCAGGCTGGACAGTCAGGCTGCACAGAAGGCAGAGCTGAAGGAAGCCATCAGCTCTGTGTAAAGACACCGCAACGCAGGAATAGAGACCCCAGTAACGCAGCAAGAGAATGATGAGGGGTGGCTACACAGGCAGTTGGCCATCTCTGCCCTAGGAACAAACATTGGGAATACCCCAGGAAACTGAGGTTCTTTAGATGGTATTTAAGAAATGTAATAAATACGAAATTCAATATTATTAAATGGTCTGGGCTTAACAGTGCCATGAATATACATACACGTAAACAGTGTGGAGCACTGCCAGCCCAGCCCCGAGGCTTTGATCCTCCCCAAGGATCCAGATCTGCCAAGCCATTTGGTTTGGCTGGGGGGAACTGCTGGGAGGGAGGGAGAAACATCTTTTGTGTTAACTCATTCCTAAGTATCCACGCAAGTGCGACAAGACCTAAGTGCATGCTTGCGCAGAGAGACCTGGAAGGAGTATGAGATTTGCAGATGATTTGAGGTGCTCTGCTCAGTCTCTGCATGGTGAACAGGGTCTGGAAAAGTCTCTGTTGCTCACTGCTACCAGCCCACAGCTTGTTCCACATCAAGGAGAGCACTTGCCATTATCCAGGCCCATACCAGCACCTGAAGAGATTGGCCATGTCCTTCCCTGGTGAGGTCAGATGGAAAGCATGTAGACAATAAACAGGCGAGAAAGTACAGGTCTGGAAATTCAAGTACCAACCCCCACAAAGAGGCACAATGATCCACTTCGGGACTGAGTTTGACCAGTGATTGCACATGGGGTGCCCATCCTTCTCTGTACTCCCCTCCCGAGAGCCTAGCTGCCAGGGGCACAGCTGGCAGCCAGCGGGGACAGGGTAACTTGCTTTCTCCCCACTTGCTTTAGGATCTCAACAGAGCTCAGCAGGCTGCAAAACTGGCACCTCTTGCCTGCTTAACATACTCAACCGTGATGGCCGCCTTCGGCACCAAGGGCGCCAGCGTGGACGTGGGCAGACACCGGCTGGAGAAAAGGCGCCCTGTGCTCCAGCACAAAGCCCCACTCAGACATGAAGGGCCGCCTGCAGCCGCCACTCCGGTTCCTGTAAGCAGGGATTCCCTCCTGCCTCCCCCAGGGACTGCAGGCAGCCTGCAGACAGCGGCCCAGGCCTAGTGAGGAAGTGGAGAAGAGAGACCAAGCACCAGGCACAGGGTGGGCGATACTCAGCCTCCCGCAGCAGGGGCTGTTCTCTCAGGGCCTCCTGCCTGCCTCCCACCCAGCCCCGGGGCTGCCCGGGACTCCTCTGGCCCACATGCACTGGCCACTGGACTTCTGAGGTGCTCGCTGAGGCCAACACCCTGGCGAGGCCTGTGACACCCCTCACCCCAGTGGCTCCCGTCGGGCCCTGCTCACCCCTCCCGGCCCAGGGTGGGGGGCAGGAGGGGTCCATAGGACCTGCGGCCACTCAGGGGCGTAAGTCGCTGGGCTGGGTACCCGGTGAAGCCGCCGCAGGCCGTGCCCGAGGCCGAGGCCGGGCATGCCCAGGCTGCCCCGGGCCCGCGGCGGGACCTCGCGCGCACACACGCGCACCGCAGCCCTGCCGCGGGGACGGGGATGGGCCGGCGCCGCGCAGGCCCCGCCTACCCACCCCTCCTGGCCAATCCCGGCGCTGTTGCTGGGGCCGGGCCGACCGCCTGACGTTGCCCGGGAGACGGCGGAACGTTGAAAACACACAGACCTGTTGACGTCGGTGCGTGGTTTCTGTAGCAACGGGCCGGCAACGTCATCGCTCTCCCCCTCCCTCCTCTCCCCGCCGGAGCTCGCGGGCGACGCAGGCGGCGGCGTCAGCCACGGCGGGAGGGGTGGAGCCCCGTCGCCATGGCAGCGGCGGAGGGTGGGGCTCGGTCGCCATGGCAGCGGGAGCGGCTGTTGTTTGTTTGGGAGCCGGCGGCGGCCCTGGCCCCTGTCGGGCGTCCTGCCCACGCGGCTGCCGGCGCCCGGCGGCGACTGGCCCCGCCGGCGGGGCAGCCTGCCCAGTCTGTCCCTCTGCCGCTGCCCGGCTGCCCTCTCGGCCCTGCTGGGGAAGCCCCTCAGACCGGGTGTCCCGCCGCGGGAACCCCACGGGCAGAAGGCAGCACTTTGGGGCGGGGGCTGGTAGACACCCCATCAGCCGGCACTGGGTACCCCTGCCTGGCACACCAGGACGGCTGTGGCTTGGTAACCTGAGGTGGGAAATGGGTCCAAGGTAAAAAAGGACCCTGCTGAAAAGGAGCATTTATTTTTCACTCACATCAGCTGTGCAGCCCACTGCAGTAGGGAGCCTGACCAGCAGGAGTAACCGCCTGGCTGGAGGAAGAGCCTGGGGCTTGGACAGGCTGGGATGCATGGATGGATGCATGGATGGATGGATTCAGAAGGCCATGCTGCAGGCCCTGCTCTGAGAGGGATGGATATAAGCTTTTGCAGGTGTGGGTTGAGCACCCGCAGCACATGTGCTGCAGTTTTTCTGTGCTTATCACCTGGGGTGCCACGTGGGGGGCATGTGTGAACGTCCAGGCAAACATCAGAAACCAAAAAGTGAACCATATATGTTGCAGTGTTTTCTGGTCTATCTCAGGAATAGTGGCCAGGTCCGTCCACTGCCTCCCACCAGCATCTTCTGCAAAGCCCGCTCTGCCAAACCACCTAGTAGACTTTGCCCGGCGCCAGTGTGTGGTGTTGCTCCTGTGACTGGCAACAGTGGTGCCTGGTGGCGGCCAGACAGACCAAATGCTCCTCCCTGTGCTGGGGTGGCATGGGCTGCTCCAGAGAGCCCTGCTCCCAGCACCCTGCCTCCTCACCGACTGCTGGCCTTTGGGTGTACTTTGGGTGTCTTCCCCTCTGACATCAGCTGCCTCCCCTACAACGTGCGGCAGCCAAAGACCTCCTAGGTGAAACACCCTATGTGGAGAACCACTGGTGGGGGGACCCACCCACCAGCATTTCCCCTGTGACCAGGTGGGCGGGTCACACCAGCTGGGGAGCTCCCCTGAAACCCCAAACCTTGCACAAGCACTGACAGAAGAGGAGGGAACCTCGAGGCCGTCCCTGCCTTGGCCGCTTTGTTAGGTGGCTGCAGAGTGGGAACTCCCAGCGCCTCTTCCCGCCGCCACCATCTGCTGAGGCCAGCAAACGGGAAACCAGCTGCTTGCCCAACCCTCGCCAGCAGCCAGGCTGTTGTCATTGCCGTTTGCTTTACATCAGCTCTGTTTGGTTTGGCAGGCTGAGGGCAGCAGGTTCAATCCGGGTGATTTTACGAGGGCTGGTTCCTGTCCCACACCCCTCGTCGCTGAACACCATGTACATTGAGGATACCCTTGCCCTGCAGCCCTGGGGCAGGAAAGGGTGCGGCTGAAATTAGTGTTTGCTTCTCAAGGGCAAGCCTGAAGTGACGGCGTTTGAGAAGCTAATCACTAGGTGTGAGAAAAGGCTTTCTGCATGGTCATGGCAGCTCCCCACGTGCCACTGGGTGCCCGGTCACCTGCATCTGTGGACCACTGGCCATGTGGGGAAGTGTGGGTAGACAGCCAAAGGCAGCGATCACACTTGGGGTCTGGCTGTCTGCAATGCAGACCACGTCCAAAGTCACCTCCCAGAGTGACTGAGGCCAGCGAGAGGGATGTCCCACTGGGACCGGTCCCCTCCTACAGCCCTGGCCTCAGGCAGCGCCTGCTGCTGAGGCCTGGCATGCAGGGAGTGCTTCGTTTCCATCTGAAATGCATCTTGTCCAGGCACCTTACCTGTGGTAAGGGGGGTGGTTTCTCCTCCACGTTTTACACTGAAGTGAAAAAGGGAAAATGCCACTGGTTAGTCCCACTGCTCCCCTTTTTCCAGGACAGGCCATCCACCCTCTGGCCCTGTCCCATCCCAGGGTACAGGCAACAGGGCTGCCGGCTGGGGTGCTTGCAGCTCCTGGGCTGCAAGGAGCCACAGAGGCCAATTAGCCCAGTGTTCTCATTATCCCCCACCTCATCTCAATCAACTGGGCAGCACTGGTGTCCTGTCCTGCCAGTCAGTGACCGTGCCAGGGCTGGGGTGTCTCCCTGCTGTCTGATGCAGGACCTCACCCAGGAGAAGGAGCAGTGTGGCAGAGGACGGAGAGTTCAACACCGCATAGCAGTTCAAGTCACCTCCACCCAGCCCTGCCCCGCTACTTCTTCCCAAACCTGCCCTGCCCTGCAGCACACAGGCCCAGCTGAGCAGTGATGTGGGGCAAGAGCAAGTGGCTGATGATTTGGAGTGTTAGGAGGGTGGCCACACAGCCCTGTGTTGCTCCTTGTCCCCTCCTGCCTGAGCTGTGTATTTATTTACCTTGCTCTGGCCATAGGGGCATGCAGCTGTGTGGCAGGCCAGTTCAGAGAGCTGACCCATCTGGAAATGGAGCACTTTATTTCAGCACATTGGAGATCAGCTCGGGACACTTGCTGCTCAGGCTTGCCGTGGGCTTGAGCTGTTGCCCGGCTCTCCTCCCTGCTGGAGGACACCATTCTTGCTCCTTGCTACGTTCAGCTCTTGGCCATGGGCTGAGGAGCTGCCCTCTTGTGCTACCCTCGCAGAAAACCCTTTGCCGCCTTTTATCAATCAGTCCTGTGCTGGCTTAGCAAGGTGAAATGCCTGGCAGCAAAGTCAAGAACCAGCAAGCGGTGCAGGGAGCAGGCTGGGTCCCGTGCCAGGAGGAGTGGGAAAAGCCAGCCCACGGCAGCTCGGCTCAGACTGCTGCGAAGTGGCAACCTGGGCGGCTGGGCACCCGCCTGTGCTGGCATGACACAGGGTGTGGTGCCGGCAGCAGCCCAAGTCCCTGTAAATCAGCTGATCCAAATCTGGGAGGAGCAGCTGGCACCCCCCAAGCTGAGCCGAGGTGCACGGTGCTGTTCCAGAGCCTTGTGGTGAGCTGTGCTGGCAGGCAATTAACCCCTGGAAAACAAAAGATGAAGGCTTTTCTGCCAGATCAACTCCTGGATCTGGTTTGCCAAGCAGCTGTGTATAGTGGTGTGCTGGCACAACAGAGATGATGTGAGCAAGTACCGAGGAGCTGCGATTGCTTAGATTACTTCAAACAGCTGTGGCACCAAAAAAGTTTAACCATGGCCACACAGGTGACCCTGAGCTAATAGGACTCCAGCTATCTGCTGAGGCTTTTTGAGTCCAAGCCTGGGACAAGTCTTTATGGAATTGCTTCACTAGGACAGGCTTTAATGAGTGCTGGAGCTGAGCTCTAGCAGGAGGGCTTGGGTGATGTGGGGGTGACCTGTCCTTTTACACAATATTTGAGTGCGTTTGCACTTCCCTGCAGAACTGAGAGGGAGGCAGTTGGCTGCTCTCCCATTCCAGTTTATCCTGAGTCCGTAATGTTTTCACTCCCTGAAGCATTTAGTTTCTTTGTGCATTTCTTGGTTGCTCTGAGCTCAGTTCTGGCAGTTTTAGCGGCATCTGCTCCCCGGGCAGCATTCACAGTGAGGTGCACCCGCAGCAGCATTGCAGGGGGCTGTGTAACAACATTACTCCCCTCCTGTCCATTCGGCCCAAGTGCACGCTGCCTGGCTAGCTCTACAGGGGCTTGCAGAGATGCTGTGCTCCCCATGCAAATCCTGTCCCTCCACATGTGCCGTATATGTCCTCATAATCTTTGGGATGCTCCCCTGTATCCCAGGCTGAACTACACTCATCCTCTCGGTGCTGATTGTCCTCTCCCTCCCCAGCAAGTCGGATCACTCTGCAGTGAGGCACTCGCTGCGATTGTGACTGTTGTGAAACAGTTGAACTTCCTACGGGAGCAGCAGCGCTTGCCTGTCAGCCTGTGCCTGGTGCTCACAACGCCTCCAGCACTCCCAGCCCCGCTTCCTCCTCCCTGACGTGCGCACATGCACGCTGCTGCACGCACACTCGGCCCTCCTCCAGCAGCCTTCTGCGCCCGCTGGAGTCCCAGGGGCCAGGGCCTGCCCTGGGGAGTGTGCCAATGAAGGGGACACGGTGGTGTGCTGGGGGGTCTGAGGTTCCCGGCACTGATAGGGGATGCACGAGGAAGACGGATATGGGTCCTGCTGGGAAGACCCTGAGGAGGCATCTCTACCACCCCAGCCAGCAGCTCCTTGGGTGGGTGGTGGTTGTACATGGACCACAGCCCCCTCGCCCTGTGGGTTATCCTGTGCCCAGCAGTGCCTCTTTGGGAGCAGTGGGGCGGCGGGCATGGCCTCTCAGGCAGGCACATGCCCAGGGTGGGAGATGTCGGATGCTGTGGCCGCCGCAGAAGCTCGGCTGTGTTCCCAGGAGGTGACTCTTTAGGAAGTGGGTGCGTCCCGCCGGTGCCGCCACAGGAGGCCCAGCGGGAACTGCGTAGGAGCAAGGAGAGCCCTGGAGGAGGCTGGGCCCTGGCCTGACCCCCCAGTCATTAGGGAGAAGGCGGCTTTGGTGTGAGTCAGCAGCAGAGCTGGGCGCAGGGAAAGCAGGGCCCAGAGACCAGAGGGGGAGGGATGTGCCAACCAGCATTGTGACATGTCCTTATCACTTTAGCTTCCAAATCCACGTTGTGCTATTAGATTTGCTTGCTTGCACAAGAAACAAAAGCAAGAGGCATTCCCCAATACTCCCTTCAGGCAGTGGGCTCCAGTGCCTAACCCAGATGTTGGCAGACTGTCTGTGCCAGACAGAAAAGAAGGGCCTGGTCTCACAACCTCCTGCAAAAAATTCCCAAACCGGCAAGCCCAAGGCTTGCTGCTCTGCCTCAACAGCCTGGGACCAGGCACTGGAGCATCAATGATAAAGCCACCATCCAGGAGGACCAGGCATGGAGGAGCCATAGCTGCTGTGGGTGAGGAGCCCTGCAGAATGCGTCTGCTCCCTGCATCTGGGAAGTAGCTGTTGTGCAGAGGCCAGGCACTGTGGTCAGCTAGCATGGGACAGGATCACCGCTGGCCATTCACCACCTCATGCTTTATGTACAGGAGGTCAGCCCACGGAGCAGCCCCTGGGATCTCTCAGGGCCTTGGCCACAGTGTCAGACCATGGTACACCAGAGTGCCAGGAAGCGCGGGCAGTGGGGGCAGGAGCCCCCCACTTCCCCTCCACTCCATGGGCTCCCCCAGTACAATAACTGGCTCCCAGTGCTGGGTGCTGGGCTGGCCTTGCCAGGCTCCTGCATGGTCCCATTGGCCTCTGGTGCACCCACAGAAGTCCCAAGGAGAGAGCAGCCTCCTGCTGCTCCTGCTGCTGTGGCTGCTGCTGCTGCCACCTAATGGAGCTGCTCCTCTTGCCCGGGTGAGATGAAAGCACCAGTGCTCTGCACTAGCGGGCCAAAGCGTGCCCATGCCAGGCAGGCTGCTGCCTGGCTGTGCCTGTGCCCACGCTGGCGGGGAGCGCGTGTGACACGCAGGTGCTGGAATCGGTGAAACCCTTGAGCGCATGTCACCACATGGCAGGGAAACCTGCCCTCCCCGCATGGATGGTCGCTCTTGAATCTTGCTGAACACTCTCTCTCCATGTGCACACATGTACGGCACACTGGGCCTACGCGGCTGCCGCGCGTGTGGAGGTCTCGGCTGCCAGGAGCAAGCATCCAAGCTCGCGGCGGCTGAGATGGGGAAAGCGTAGCAGCTCCTGAGCGATGCAGGTCATGGCAGGATGCTTTATATAACCCACAGCCACAGAGAACACCAAAATAGCTGCCTCCCTGCTGCTCAGTTCGTCTCTTCCATCAAACACGGATAAAATTAGAGCAGGCAGTGACGTGCACCTACGTCTGCGCAGGGACTCCAGGGAGACGGAGGGAGCCAGCTCAGGGCTCTGCCATTAGCGGCATAGCCTGCCAGAGCTTTCAAGTAAAATCCGTCAGTGAGGCTGGTGTGTGGCCGCAGGGGACAGATGTGTGGAAGAGGAGGAGGCGGTGGAGGGGGGCACAGCTGCCGAAGGCACTCGGGGATCGCTCCACGCCTCGTCACTGCCTTTTGGGAACGCAGGCAGAGCGACTGCACGCAAGCTGGGCTTCACCGCTGTGCTGACCCTCGCCCTCCCGGTGCAGGCACCGCAGGGTTGGAACAGGGCTGCTGCCATCGCTGGGCTCTGGACTGATGCATCTCAGAGGGCCAAATCACCAGGCAGAGGAGTGCCGGAGCAGGAATACTTCTGCCAGAGCTTTCGAGCAAACATGCTTCTGTGGGCTGGGACCCAGAGCTGCCGCTGTCCCCTGGGAGGAGACCCACAGAGTTGACCAGCCCTGCTCCGTCTCTGCTGACTTCGCAACCAGCTGGAGTCCCAGGCTATGTAGTACTGGAGGGTGGTGAAAAGCTGATTCAGAAAACACTGCGTGGAGGCTCAGACCCCTTTAAGAAAAAAAACTGAACAAGAAAAGAGAGCCAGGATAAAAGCCTAGGGTAGAAGCCAGAAAACAGTCACCTACATCCCTGTGTAGACAACCAGATAAGGTCTGAGCCTTTCACTGGTGACATGAGAAACTGCGATTGCTCAAAGCCTCTGAAGACCAGGTAAAAAAAATAGTGTAATTTTCCAAAGCACATGCAGGAGGTGTTCAACTTCTGCTCTTTCTTTTGGATTTGTTTGCTTTGCTTTTTATTATCTGGTTTACCAGTCTGAACAGAGGAGAGGAAGCCAGGAATGCAGTTGACCATTGTGCTGTGACATTGCCTCAGCCTGTGACCCTGGGCACAACTTTCCCTGACATCCACATGTCTGTGTGGGTGCTTTGGCGCCCATCCTTCTCTCTGGGGATAACATTCTCCATCCTGTTTCAGCTGACAGGCTAAGGATTCGGGAAGGTAAATGAGTTAATATTTGTCAAACACTGAAGATGACTAGAGCCCTGGAGAAAATCTCTATGTTAATCTTTATTTATGGATAAGCAATGAAAAAAAGAAAAAAAAATAAACAAAAAACCCAAAAGGTTTAAATTTTTTTGTCCTGGCCCGAGAGGCGTGCCCACTTGTGACGGTAATTTGTGCCCCATCCCCTGGAGCTCTGCCACCTTCCCCTTCCACCTCTGCCACACAACACTGCCGGATAACTCTGCTCTTAGAGACGTGGCTCAGATTCCAGCCAGCTCCTGGAGGCAGGAATCGCAGATCTGTGTAGCATATCTATATGGCAGCATGGCAATGGCTTGGCAGCCACAGCAGCAGCTCCTCTCGCTGACCTCGAAAAAAAACCCAAAACCACACAGAGCAAGTGGAATCTGTTCATCTTCCCCACAAACTCCTGGAGTTGAACAGCTGAACAATGGAGAAGCAGACAGATGAGAGGAGGGATACCTGCGTCATGCTGTGGGGTCCCTCCTTACTCTGTCCTGCCCTCAGCCTGCCAAGGTCACCTGGAATTTGTTCACATTTCCTTGGGGACATTGTTTGCTGAGTATCCATCACTGCCTTCTATCTTATCTCACTGATTTCTGAGGAATTGCCCTGCAATCCAAATGTCTGCCATATGGTGCAGACCAACCGGTGCGGTGTCCCTGTGTTCTCTCTTATCTCCTCCTTTGGCCCATGACAGGGCCAAGGGACGTGTGTGCCTGCACAGCACACAGAATGACTGAAGTGATGCAGCTTGGTTGTGAGTGTTCAGTGACACAGTTCAGAAAGGGTGTTTGGAACTCAAAAGGCTTCATGTGAATGTACAGCAAAATCCAGGCTCTCTGGGTTAGTAACAAAGTCCACGTGACTTCTCCCAGCCACAAGTGGCTGTATCTGCATCCCCAAGACCCAATACAGCTTTGCGCTCCTGCGATGCTGCTCGGAGCAAGCTGCTGCCTGGTGCTGCCCACACCAACCACTCCATGTGCAGGCAGAGCTTCTGGTGCTGCCTGCCAGCTGGGTAGGGGGCATTCATCCCGTGGGTGCCCAGGATACCTGGTTGCTTAATTTCACTGAAATCACTGGTGTGTTAGTAGCAGAAAGCCTCTCAGAGAGCAGAGAAGGTAGAGGTGGAAGGGAACAGCAAGAATGGGACAGGCCAGAAGCGCCCACAAAATGTGTCCTTTCTCCACAAGCCACAAATTACCCTCTCTCCTCAGACCACACTGACTGTTGCTGAAGAGTTACGAGGCACCAAAGGCAGGTGAGGCAGCCATGGGCCAGCCACTGGGAAAGCAGAGAGAGGGTTGCACAGCTCAGTGGCACAGAACATGGGAAGCCTTTGGTGCTTCCACTGCACTCACAGCTCACCTGTGCCCTCTCCTGCACACCTCTTGAGGGATGGAAGAAGTAGCACATGAACATAGATCACCGGGCGTATTTGTTGCAGGCAAGGGCGGGAGAGCACTATGATACAGTCTGGGATTCCCCTGGGGCTGTTGGACGACTCTTTTTTACTAGTGAGATCTCTGATCTCTGCTGGGACGAGATGAATGGGGGAGCAGGATTAATTTACAATCCCTCTTACGTCACTTGTCGGAAGATTTAATGACTGGGATTTCCCTCCAGTTATCCTGGGGGAATTGGAGCTCATTTTATAAACTCTCCTCCAGTGTCAGGCAAGGAGCCACTCTCAGGCTGTTTCAGCCTCTTTAGAAAACATCAGGAATAAAAATTGTTTCCTGTGAGCAGTAGCAAGGAGCAGCCTGGCATAACCGTGCCCCAAAAAGGGTACTTTACAGCAGGAGCATCTTTCTCCTCAAACCCTCAGCACACTGCTCTTTCATAACTGTTCTGTAGCTCAAAATAACCTGTCCTGGCAGCTGGTGTTACTTGCATAAGGAGGAAGCTGAGGCCCTCAGTGAGGTCGAAGGGAAGAGCACCCTGTCTAGACTAACATCCCTGGGGATTTCAGCCCCAACCTCTTGGAAAGCCCCCTGGTCCAGAACTGCCCTGGTGAGTCAGAGCCACTTGCACAAAGCCAGCACCGAGACAAACTCCAGAGCCATCCCTTCACTCTGACACCTCTCCTGTGACATACTCCTCTTGGGAAGGCTTCTGCAGGGCAAAGGAAATTTTCACGTTGCTTTTACCACTTGACCCTTATCAGCTCTTCCTAACCATTCTGCAGGACAGATGAGAACCTGCAGTTGCACATCCTGTCCTTCTTTGTTGCCTGGTTTTCCGTTCTCTCCGGTTAGAAGTCTTTCTTGTGCTGCTCACCACAAGGCCTCTCCACTAACACCCTCCATAATAGATGTTGCATGGGATGCTCAGCCATGTCTTTGGTGCTCACTAAACCCAGTGCACCAACAAGGCTCACAGGGCCCACCGGGAGTGTCTTCTTGCCTGTGGCTAGCACTAAGAAAAACAGTATCTGTGAGGTATCTCTTCCCTGGGTTTTAGGGTGCCTCCTGCACCCCCACCCAGCCCAACAGCCTGGTTTGCCCTTGCAGAAGGAACTCCGCAATGCAGAAGTTGCCCATCTGCACCGGGTGGCCACGGAGGCTGTGGTTTGGGTGAGCCATCCTGCCCCACAGAAGTCCTGCCATAGAGGAGTTATTAATATTCCTGTTGCCCACGTGTCATGCTGATGAGCTTCCAAGGATAAGTGCTCTCCTCATGTGCCTGTGGAGAGAGGGGACTTCCCAGGCCTAATTCAATGCTTCCCATTCCTGCCTTCTTACACATCAATCTGTGCCGAGGCTATGAATATGTCCTGCTGAATCAGTGTTCATCCAGCCAACTTCCCCTTTTCACAAGGGGAAATATTTATAATCTAACTCTCAAGCCACCACACAGTGCAGCTGGTGGAAGACATCCAACAAACATCCCATCTAACTGCTGCCTTTGCTGCCAAGCCTCCTCCTGAGAGCTGGTGACTTGAGTAGCATTCAACTGCGCTGTTGGGGATATACATGAGGTAATATTCCTTAAGCTGTTCATTAGATGCTGACCACTGTGATGAGCTGCATGAAGGAATGTTCCTCATGTAAATCTTCAAATAATCAGCAAAGCTGTTCTGAGCTGGAAAAAATCACACCAGTCTGGAGGAATTAATTAAGGGTTGTCTTCAGTGGAGAACCTGGCTTGGTACTCTCCATCACATCAAGCATGAAGGTATCTTTGAAATATATAGCATCCCTGTGCATAAATGTTCTCTGTTTATTATTACCAGGTGATAAGAGGATAATATAATTCAGAAATAGTGGCTCCATAGCTACAGCCGAGATTAATTTTCTGTTTAAAACAGGGATTTGAGCTCTCTCCTGTCTTGGTGTTCCCTCCTCAGTGTTCTTGCACTTGCATGTTCGTATAAGAAGGAAAGAACTGAGAACAGACAGGTACAAATGTTAAATAGCTGAGAAGATTAAAATTAGCCCTTGAAGAAATACAGCCTCTAGTAACAAACCTTTTTGACGTTTAATCATCACCATAGTAGAATAATAAAAAGACTTCAGGCTTCCCACACAGTAAAACCTTACTGCTATCATGTGCAAAGCCTACACAAGAATATATATATATATATATTTTTATTTCCTGAGCATTTTTGACATTACTTTTGATACATGAAAGTCCCTCTGGATGGTTAAATTTTCTTTTTAAAATGCGACTGAAGTCACAACTTTTCTTAACTGGGGATCATTTGGAAGAGTTGCACTTAAACACATGCACAAACCTTTCCTTGTACCTACTAATGGATTTCTCTCAGTTGCTGTCTCCCCGCAGCTTGGGCAGCTGTATTCCTTGAGAATGGACTTGACTATGTACAACTGGAGGACAAGTTTTGTGACAGATAAGCTTTCAGTTACAAAAACCTGAAACTGATATAAGGAAATACCTTCACAGACATTGAACAGCAAGTCTAGAAAGCATTTAATTAAATAATCCTGCAATATTAAAAAGCATTAAAACTCACATGGCTGGTAGGAAGATCCAGATTTTTTGAAGTCAGTGTATGTTTTAAAAAGGATAGTGAGTCTTCTTCTGAGGTCCTCTGGCTAGCTCTAACTAGTAAAAAGGTGATGCTGGAGTAAATATGTCCTGCCTTTCTGCTGTGGGCTTCGCTGTTCTCCTATGTCATGTCTATCACTAGCCATTATCAGTGGAGGAGCTAGTCTGGGGGTCTCCAGCAATTGACAGGGATGAGGTGAGTGAGTACTCCACCTGATCTGCAGGGAGGTGGATCTAGCATGGCCAACCACCTCTTATTTAAGGTGCTGTTCACTATAAATTGGCTTTATCTCTCCATTTCACTCACTTTTTTCATGAGTGAGGAGACTGCTCTGTCAGACTTGTACAGAGCAGCAATACACGATGTAACTGCTGATTAAACCTTTATTTCAGCATAAATTCGGTTTGAGGAAACCTAGGGTGGGATTTACCTCACCACATTTAGATATCCAGTTCAAGACGAGGTCACCATCTCTCTATAATAACCTGTTTCTCTCCATTGCTTGGAAAAGGGATGCAGCAGCCAAGCCCCATCAGCTGCAGAGATGGGTGTTCAACCAGTTGGATCTCAGTTCTAGTCTTTTAAGAAAAGGTAATCGTAAAGTAATGCCTCAAACCTTTAAATGTACTCTCTTTTGTGTTGTCTTGAGCCTGCACTGCGTTTCGCAACTGAAAAACAAATAGTGGTATGACTTAACATTGGAAGCTTTGCCTGTTAAGGCATGACAATACCCCAAGACTCTGATTTTTAGAGCTGTGGTTTAGGCGACAAAATTGCATGCAAGCTTTTGTAGGGCTTCTTGAAAGGCTATGTAAGCAGCAATTTGTTACCCTCCCTTAGCATTTTAATCACAGAGGTCAGCAGAGGACAGGACAGGGGCTGGGGACTGAGAGGAGGTAACAAGCCAGCTGCTTCTTGCAGACGGTGGAGGTTTCTAGGTGGATTTGTTGTAGGTGTTTGCTGGGGAAGTTCATCCCAATGCAGCTGCTGGTGAGCAGGAGAGGCCAGTGGGTCCCTGCAGGCTGGGGAGCTCGTGCGGTGCACGCTGCTGGGGCTCGGGCTGGAGCCGCCTGTTGGGAACTGGGAAGGGGAACGGGCTCCTCTTGAGCTCCAGAAGGGCAGGAGGTGAAAGCTGCTGGGAAGTGAAGTGGGAGGTTTCCTCAAAAAGCTCAGAGGGAGCCTTGCGAGCCTGCCAGGCTATTGCTTGAAAGCCAAAATCCTGCCTGGCAGCAGACAAAGTGCCAGGGAGAGGCGAGAGAAGTGTTGTGAATGCTCATCCTCAGAGGGGTTTGTGTGTGACTGAACCTGGGCTATCTTGGATGAAGGATGTTTCTTTACTCATGTTTTAGATCAAGCCACATACACTTGATTTCAAACAAAACCAATTCACATTTAGGCAGTTTTTTAAATTACTTTAGGCAGAAATTACATCAGTCACTGGGTGAAATGGAAACAGATCTGTATAAATAGATTGTAATAATAATTTATCTCCTCAAAGGAATTACCTTATAAGCTTCCTGATCTAGAGGTCATTTTGTTCCATGCCTCTTACCCAAACACTATATATTTTAGCCATATGGCCAGCACACAGTACCTGGTGTCTCTGGGACAGATTACAGGGAGCAGAGCAGCACGATGCTGTTTTACGGCTGTTTAGCCACTGATTTATTTTTAGTTGATTGAATAACATCCCTATCTGGATTGTGATCACGATGGTGACTGGGATGGTTATATCCTAGCAATGAGTTCAAATATAGCCACTTAAATGAAGAAGCCTTGCACTTTCCATAATAAGTGAATAAATAATTTTGCATGGTTAGTAAAAGCAGTGATTAGCATCGTAAAGCACGTGTAGCTTTTATAGAAGTTTCTCAGTAGCTTGTAGTGGATTGCCAGGTGCAAGGCAGAATGCAAAAAGATTAGAGTATAAAAGTAAGCATAGAATAGTTCTTAAGAAGAAAATTGTCTCAACATTTTATTGTCTAAAAGAATAAAATGCAGAAATGCCACAGCAGCTGACGCAGAAACAGTAAAAAAAAGTCTAATTACATAATTCACACACATTCATACACATTGTTTAATAGAGACAGCAAATTAGTGTTGTTTTCTGCCATTTACCATAGATAAAAGATACATTTTGGTATGGCAAAAATCGACTACTGCCAACACTCTGTGAACTTCTTTGTCTGTTGGGAAAAAAATTAGAAAAAGTGGTTGGAAAGGACACATTTTCCTCAGTGGCCATTGCTGCCTCAAACTACAGAGGGTTCCAGCGCTCCTTTGTTAACAAAGGGCTGAAAGCTGAATAACTCATTGCTCTCCTCATTATTTTCAAGGCAGCAATGAAACTGCATTAGGGATATTTGGAAATACAAAAAGTAGTGATGACCAAGAGGGTTTAAATTTTTACAATGTGTCATGATTGGCAGATGACAGGCTAATATTTACTTTGGGAATACACCATCTGGCCACACACTCATAGCAGTGAGAACGAATACCTGCTTCCAGCTAATTGCCGAGCTCCCACAATGCGTAACATGGCAGATGAGGCTGAAATAGGTTATCGCTTCATCTTGACAGTTGTGTAACAAGTGATCAATCTCTTCTTCTCTGTTAAGTGTTTCAGAATTACAGGAAGCATTTCATTTTGCCAGCCTCCGCTATGTGGAAACGTTAAGGCATGTCCCTGCAAGACTGTTATTTCTAAATCTGCAGCTGAAAAGATCTTAAAATGCTTTCCTCTGCTAGAAGTTACTTTGCACGCCCAAAAAATGCCGCCCCATTGCATGTTTAAGTGCTTTAAAGAGTGACAAGCTGCGGATTGCGGAGAGTGGCAGCAGCTCAGAACTGCTTTCTTTCACAACACGCTGAAGCACTGAAGAATCTCTGATGGGTTTTATAATTAGATCTGAACTTGCCAGCGCGGCAGTTTCTAGCATAATGCCTCCACATGAGAGAAGGCTACAACAGAAAGAGGGGGATAAATTTATTGGTCATAAATGTAACTCCTCTAAAAATGTACCATGACAAAACGGCCATGACGGGAAGGGATTGTGTTCAGTTACATATTTCATCTTCAGTGATTGACTTCAGACTTTTAGAAAACGAGGCTACCTTAATGTGAATGAACCCCTTTCTCTGATATTTTTGGTAGAAAATAAGGCATTATTGAACACTTTAAACATGCTAACAGACTGCGTATGTATCATTGGCATGAGGATATTCTACACAGAGAGATTTGTCGTGCTGTGCGTGTTTCATCAGGAATTCCGTGGTACAACATTACAACATTTCATATCTTCAGCTTCTAGTAATCCATGTTTCTTAAAACTTGTGAAATAATAGCTATTTCTGCCTTAAGCGCTGCAACGGAAAGAATGTTTTCATTGTGCAAAGATACTTTGACGTATTGCAGAAGGGACAAAATATTTATTTTGTTAAATTATTTTCCAAATAATTGTCCAAGTAATGAAAGTTTTGTGAACCAATAGGAAAAATAAAGATGTATTGAAATGTACAGCAAGTGACCATAAATCCCATCTCAAACAATAAACTGGACCTAGAAGTAAAGTAATGGACTAAACATTTGAGCACAGTCAACCTTCACTTAAAAGATACATGCTCTGCTAAGGAAAATTTTGTTTCCCTAAATGCCATTTAAATTAAGGTCGAAGGTCTAGTGTTGGGGACGTTCTTGTGTGAGGGTTCTCTTTATTTCCCTCCAGGCAAGGAGGTCACTCCATCACTGTACAGTTGGGCTTAGTTTCTGTTCCTGCACATGGAGCACTTCTTCCTATTGTCTTGGTAAATAGGAACACAAGAATAAGAAACCACAGAGCTGTTGTTTCCAATGCTCTGGCTACGGTGTCTTGATCCACACATGAACATCCAAGCACTAGGTTTGCTGCTTTAAGCCTCTTAAGATTGAAGTTTGTATTGACTCCTAGTTACTGCTTGTCATTAAAGACGTGTTTTGCCTTGAGAGAGAACTGGTGGTATTTAAGAAATAAAAGTGAGACAATGGTGTAGTGTTGTTTGGTTTTGTTTTGCTTAAGCTAATAGAAATGAAAGCACTTTTTTACTTTCTAGTGATGTTACTACCTGTCATGGTTTAACCTCAGCTGGCAACTAAGCACCATGCAGCCGCTCGCTCGCTCCCCCCTGGTGGGATGGGAGAGAGAAACAGATGAGTAAAAGTGGGAAAACTTGTGGACTGATATAAAGACAGTTCAATAGGTAAAAGCTGCACATGCAAGCAAAGCAAACCAAGGAATTAATGCACTCTTTCCCATGGGCAGGCAGGGGTTCAGCCAGCTCCAGGACAGCTGGGATCCATCACCGTAACAGTTACCTGGGAAGACAAACGCCTTAACTCTGAAGATCTCTCCCTTCCTTTTTCTTCCTCCAGCTTTATAGACTAAACATGACACTATATGGTATGGAATATCCCTTTGGCCAATTTAGGTCAGCTGTCCTGGCTGTGTCCCAGCTCCTTTATGCAGCCCCAGCCTCCTCGCTGTGGGGTGGTGTGAGGAGCAGCAAAGGCCTTGAGTCTGTAAGCACCGCTCTGCGATAGCTAGAACATCCCTGTGTTATCAACACTGTGTCCAGCACAAATCCAAAATGTGGCCCCACACTAGCTACCATGAAGAAAATTATCTCTACCCCAGCCCAAACCAATACATTATCCATTCCTTTCTTCCCGCCCTTCCTTACACCTCAACATACCCGAATATTTGCAGCCCAGCCCAGGAGCTGACTGCAGGTGTGGTGGTCATAACCACACACCTGGGAGATCTGCCTCCCTCTGTCCCCAGCAGGGCAAGTTGCTTGTTCCACTCGTGCAGGTTCTCCCCATGGTGCCGCTCGCTGGGATCCCTGCAGCAGGGCCGGGGAGGGGGGCTGGGGGAGGAGGGGGCTGCTGGTGTTGGGGCAGGGGGAGCAGCGCTCCAGAGCTGCTTGGTGGGTTATTTAGTGCTGTGGTCCTAGAGAGTAAAATAGACCAAGCGCAAAAAAAAAAAAAAAGGAAAAAGCAGATCTGAGGACATGTCGGAAAGGGAGAGAAAAAAATAATCTTTCGATTATCTTTAAAAGTCATTATATTTGCTGTTAAAACCACTTGCATACCTTTGCCGCTATTGTATTTGGAGGATGCTGACCCAAAGAAGTGACACATCTGATAAAACTATATTTTCTTGCCTGAAGAGGACCAGAGGAAAACTGCTCAGAAATTTAAAACAAACAAACAAAAAAACAACACACCAAAAAAACGCCAAACAAACAAAAAACCAAACCCCACCAAACCAGCAAGTGCATCTCTCAGAGATGGAGCTGGGGGGTTCCCAGCTGTGCAGAAGGCTCCATGAAATTCAGACTGCTCATCCACCCCCAGTGTGCTCCTCTGCATTGGAGCACGGTTTGATTTTTTTTTAAAAATTAATTTATTTAATAGATGAAATTATTATGGCTCATTATCAGTCATTAACAATGAATTAATATAATTAAGCATTTATTTAAGAATTAAATCTCCCACCCGAAGCGACAAGCTTCAGTACCTAGGTGCAGCGCACCCGCACCCCGAGGAGCGGGCGCCCATTCACCCACTAACCCCCGCCTGCGTGGGACCCGAGCGACGATCCTCCCCCCCGCGCGGCCCCGCCCCGGCCCCGCCCCCGTGACGCGCGGCGTTGCTGGTCACGTGTGGCGGAGGCCCGGCCCGCCGCACCCGGAGCCGCCGCCATGCCGCTGCCGCTGCCCGGCCGCCCCCGCCTGCGGCAGGCCCCGCTCTTGGCCCTGCTGCTGCTGCTGCTGGTGGGCCCGGCGCGGCCCATCTCCTTCCAGCTGCCGGGCAAGGCGCGGAAATGCCTGCGGGAGGAGATCCACCGCGACACGCTGGTCACGGGCGAGTACGAGATCGGCGCCCCGCCGGGCTCCTCCACCGGACCCTCCGCCAACCTCAAGGTGCGGCCGTGGCGGCGGCGCCCCGGCGGGCGGGAGCGGGAGGGGGAACGGAGGGTGAGCCGGGGCGGACGGCGTGGCCCCGCCTCCCCGGCCGCGCGTGGGCGGGGAGAGGGTCTGGGTGACGTTTTCCACGCATAACGCCGGTCCACGCGTGGGTTCAGCGCGGGCCTGGCCTCCTGCCGGCGCGGCCTCGGGGGAGCGACGGGGCAGGACTCGCCTCGCGTTAGCGGCCTCCGCTCGCCCAGGGCTCTGCCATCCGGACATCGGGTGGCGAGGGAGTAGGGCAGGCGTTTGCCTTGACCCAAATACGGGCTTTTTCCCCCCCAGATTCATCGCAGCGGCCCCTCCCGCCGCGCCACGGATAATCCGCACGCGTGGTGGCGTGGGCCGGGCCGCCGCGGTGCGGCCGTGTGAGCGGCTGGCGCCGTGTGAGCAGGAAGGAGCGAGGCTGACGTGGCTTTGCGAGGGCGGCCGGCCTGCGCACCGCGGCCGCCGGGAGCGGGCAGGGGGGCTTGGAAAACAGGTTTGGGTTCATGAGATGGCTTTTCCCGTCGTGCTGTGTGGTGGCTTCCATGGACTTTAAGGAGGCAGGTGTTTGCTGCAGCAAAGAGAACGATCCTAAAGGATGTTGAAGGAGGATAGGGGAGGGTCAGCAGAACATATGTGACTGATACACCAATGGGACAAGCGGCTATTAAAACTTCAGTAGCTTGACTTTAATTCTGTCTGCAGTCTGCCTTCTCTGGCTTTCTACAGATTTCCCAACTAGCTGAGTCAGGTCTACTGCTACACAATTATTTCATAACGTGTTTTTATTTGTTTTTTTCATTTCTGTCTAAGCTCCCAAAGGCTTCAAACATAAGCACACAAACAGAGATGAGATTATGTGCTCAGGAGTCTCTGAAATCAGTGTTATTGAATGAGTATTTGAGACCTCCCGAAGTCAGGTTTCCAGCATCTGCTCTGCCTACAGATGCCCAGAGGCTTTGGGTTATCAGCAGTCATGCTTGGTTATCCCTAGAGAAGGCTGTTTCTGGAGTCTTGCTTTTTTAAGAGATTTTGTTCTGCTGTTGTAACATTGTTTGTGAGAGGAAACTTGTCTGCGTATGGGCAGAGCCAACCAGCTTTAATGCTTAAAAATGTTTCTGTGGTATTTGCCTGGGAAGGTGCATGTATTTCAAATCGAGTGCCATGTTCTCATCTGTCTCTTACTACTTGGTGATCAGGCCTCCCGGTTCTCTAGTTGCCCCTTCTTAGGTCAACTGACTCCATGGTCTCTTCCAAAATTCATTTTTGTGATAGAGGACTTGCCTAGGGAGGTGGTGAAGCGATGAATCCCACACTTGGGTCTTAGTCTGGCTTTGCTACTGAAGCTGGTATCCAGGTAGGATCGCTCATGCAAGTTCTATTTTATTCCAACTGCAAAATAAATAAATAAAATATATAAAAAAACAACCATCCTGTACTGATTTGAAAAACTACAAAGAAGAAATAAAAATTTATGCAATTCTTGCTTTCCTTCTTGTTGTTCAGTTATGCTTGGCCTCCTGACATGCTGGGCTTATTTTAAGTGCTGTAGCCCCCTGCCAGGTGCAGACTTTGAGTCTCTGTGAGAAAAGTTAGTTCAGGGCATCATGTCTGCAGGTGGTCGCTCTCCTTCTGCACTGGATGGCCTGCTTGGGTCCCCTGGGTTGGGCCACTGAACGTAGGAGGTTGATAGTCAGCCCTGGCCAGGCTCAGAGCAGTTTCTGCTGGTGAGCTAAGCTGTGTGTGCGTGATAGCCGGCCTCTAACAGTGGGCCCCTCTGTTTCGGGAGAACCCGGGGGCTCTGCCAGCTGCCTGCCCAGGGGTGGCTGAGGTCTCGCTTGGGCCTGGCCACGTGCCTCTGCCCCGTTGTGCAGGCTGGTGGTTTGGGGAACCGTCGGGCTGTTTGTCAAGGGCGAACAATGCCCTGTCTGTAGGGGATTGCATTACCGTAAATAACGTTAGAATAGCATGAAAAATCCTTTTCAGGTCAACTCCCCCACAAGTGTTCTGGCTGGGCTATTAGCAGCTTCTCCCGCCCCCGCATGCTGGCTGAATTGGCAGTGGATTCGGCTGATTTGGATAACACTATTCAGTTCTGATGAAAGCAGATAGCAGAGCTTTTATTGTCCAGAATCCTGTTCATGAGCAGGCTGTTGCTAGAGCTGCAAAGATCAAAAATGGATCAAGCTTCATAATATCCTCTAGCTAAAGATTAGCTCTGGTTTCTACAAATCTGTAAGGGAATAGTGCTCAAAATAATAGGGACATTTGAGAACTTTCTTCGCTGTCTTCTTGTCACCACTTCTGGGGATGGAGAACCCAGTATGCAGATTGTATGGTATCACGCTGATGAAGCATCTCAGTTAATCAGGACTTCTCCATTAAATAGTGTGCACCGTATGGTGGCCCAGACTCGTTTTATGCTGTGTCTACATGGTGGGACGTGGACAGTCCTGTACTTGAGTGGGGCCTGCTCACTTGAGCCAAGTGCCTCCACAAGTCTGGTGGCTTGTGGCAGGGGGGTGGCAAAGAGCTGCCCGCGTGTGACTGTGCAGGTAGCTTTCATCTGCTTGCCGCTTGAATACAGGTAGAGCTCTGAGAAGGAACTGCAGCGTGGGAGAACGGTGCTCCTTGTTGTTCTTGCATGCAGACAAATACCATATGGCGCAGGGGAAGCTACAACAAATCCCATTACAGACATTACAAGATAATCTGTATGTAGGGAAAGCCTGTTCCTAAATGTTTGCTTACTATGGCTTATACCCTGAGGCATGAAGATCTATATACTTTATTATTTTTCCTGCATAATGCAGCAGCTCTCATTATCCATGTGAAGGTCTGTACCTGTTCTAAGTCCAAGCAGACTGCTGGCATCAGTAGTACCTCGTGGCAGGGAGTTAGTCAGGTGTTCTAATAGGAAGAAATAAGAATGTTTCCTTAGAATAATTTTGGGTACATAGCCCTTGTGTAGGGCCTTTGTACAGGGAAACAAGGCTGTTTTTCTGTTTTAAGATGGAGTAAAGGAGGATGTTTGACTTCCCTTTTCCATACTACAAATTACTTTGTACTTTTTTCTTACATACCTTTAAAATTACTTGCAAGTATTTTAGTCTCGTCACCTCTAAGCCTTTCATAGACCCCTGGTAACTTTAGCACCCATGCTTTTTCAGACATACCTGTGGAAAGACAGAGTTGAGGGAAACTGGGAAGCATTCCAGTGGGACACACGCTGTCGATTTTCATGCAATATTGTAAAGACTTTGGATTTTTTCGCCCTTCTCCATGATGAGAGTATTTCAGCTGGAAGGACTCTTTAATTGAGTGCAATGATTCTCAAGTCTGCGTCATGAATTGTGATTTCTTTTTTTTACTCTTTGTTGAAGCATTTTTTTAGAACTTCTTCAGTTTTTGCCTATTCTTAGTAATTTCATAGACTTAGCACAAAGCAGTCATTGTTCTGTCTGTGTAGTCTGAATTGTCCTCTGAAGTGGCCACTTTTATGGATCTTGGCACCCAAACCTAGTATAACTCAGGGTCACGCTGATAATTCACTTCTAGAGAAATAGATGTGTTTCATCTACTGGGGAGTGAGTCTTTTTTTTGTCTTGTAGAGCTGCTCCGTATCTCTTGCTGTGGGAGTTTGAATTTTGCTTGCAAAAAGACAGCAAGGCATGACAGTTGGGTTCAGCTAGAGTTCCTAAATGTAGTCTGTATTCAGAGGTTATAGGGGGAAGAGGAATTGGCGTGGTTTTTGGCTTTGTTGGCCAGTTGTTTTTTTGGGTTTTTTTTTTGTTTGTTTGTTTTGTGGTGTGGTTTTGTTTTGTTTGGTTTTGTTTAATCTAGGAGTCCATAATTACCTTAGAGGCACTCTGACTTTGTCTGCTCCTGGAGTGGGGATGAGGAGGGGAAGAATTGATATAGTTGCGTGGAAGGAGGGAAACAGTTGAAAGAAGAAAGCATTAGATCCAAAGGGGATGCTAAAAGAGCTCTTCCCGCATAGCACAGTGAGCCCATGGCAGTGAAGCGTTGTGTTCCTCACCCTCTGTGTCTCTCTTACAGATAACTGACTCGGCTGGGCACATCCTGTATGCCAAGGAGGATGCCACTAAGGGCAAGTTTGCCTTCACCACTGAAGACTATGATATGTTTGAGGCCTGCTTTGAGAGCAAGCTCCCTGTGGGTAAGTGAAGTGACAGGTCTGTTGGCTGCTTCATGTTCATGTAGATGTGTGGATTAGGGGTATGAGTAAAGTGATGGTGAGTGTGGTCTGCAGTACACTGGGCAGTTTCACTGCAGAGTATCTGCCATCAGAGTTGCATTTGAAGTTAGGTAATCATCTATGGCTGTTGCGCTTGGGTTTCCACTGAAAGTGAAATGCCGTGTTCCTGCCGCAGAGTTCACCACAGTCACACTGAGTGACAGTACCAGGGAGCAAACCAAACCTCTTTTGCATTTCTCATGCTTTTCCCCATCTTGTAGTCGAGCCAGGACAGAGCAGGATGCCATCATCTCCAGGACTCTGTCTTTCTCCCCAGCTGGCCATCTCTCCCCCTTTGGTAGAACGTGATCTCTCTACAGTGTGTACTTGGCAGCAATCCTGCATTAGGCTAGCTAGCAACCATTTTCTGGGGTTGTAGGGTGTGTGTATAGGGAACGTGGCCTTAGTTTGCACCCACAACTGCTCTCTAAGTGGTCAATAAAAGCGGATATGAGCAGGACGTCAGCCTTGCATTTGTGCGGCAAGGATGGTTGCCTAACAGGCGCTGAGGCTGTTTCCTGTGAGTGTGACGCATGTGCTGCTTTGAGCGGCTGGGCTCAACTTCAGGACAAACGTGCTGAAAACAGCCAACACGTGGGCTCCGGTCTCATTTGTGGTGGCGTGAGCACATGCAACTTCGTAGGTGCTCACATTTTTTTGTGGTCACTGTCAGAGTTCTGCTCCCTAGACCCAGTTCTTCTTAGGTTTTATGGTAAAAGCTCCCAGAGCATTTCACAGAGCAGTGACTAGCAACATTCCTTGTATCTCTTGAAAGGCTGCCTCAGGTTGGCTGTTCTGCTCCACACATAAGATATTGAAGGGAACTTTCCAGAAAGAGATGCCTATCTTCTTTGCTGGGACTGGGAGAGATCTGGCTTGTAACACCTCTTCCATAGTGTTTTACAGATAAGACAGTGACCCCAAATGCTCAGGGTTTTGCTTTTATTTCACTCCAAAGGAGGGCTTCCAAATGCTCCTTAATGCATCGAGACATGCAGGCACTAGTGACTCATCTAGGAGTCACACCTGCTATTTACTGTCCAACACCTGGCTATTTGGGAGGTCTCCAGACAGTCGAACAAAACCTTTCATAGCTTCAGTGTGATTGCACACTGAAGTGGGAAAGGCTTCTTTCTTTACTTGTGTCTAGACTTTTATTTCAGTGCTTGTGACCAGAGGTTTCTTGGCTAGACTGAGCCACTTGTAACTCTTCTGATTTTAGCAGATGTTTGTTACCTGGCTGCCTTGTGTTGTTGCAGGTTTGTTTTAAAGCTTTTGGTACTGATGAGGATAAAATATTTCTAAGTGTACCTTCTCCCTGGTGACCAGTGGGGTGTTGAGGTGCCAAAATCTAGAGCCGTTCAATTAAGCAGCTGAACCCTCTTTTGGGGGCCTCCAAACTGCCGTTTTCTTTTTGGATCTAGATGCCCCAAATTCCTTGCTAAAGGGAGATGCTGCGTGATGAGTATTTCCAGATTTTCCATGCCTGTGCTGGTAATCAAGGAAGTATTAAAGGGAGGTGGCATTGCAAGGCTTGATCATCTGCAGGACTTGGTTAAGGTACTATGGAAGAAGTAACCACATCACAAGGAAGTGCCTTGTTCCCTCTATACTAAGGTCAGAATGGAAATGGGGGAACTGACCAAGCACTGTTTTATCCCCATGTTGGTCTTTAAAGGTTGGGGTTTTTTTCCACAGTCTCATCAAGTGTTCAGCACTTGTAGTGTGGCAGCCAAGGAGGATGTTGGTGGAGTACTGGAAGAGAAAAACTGTTGGTAGAGGAAGCCCAGAGCCGTTGGGACCTGCGGGGTCTAAGCAACTGGAATTTCTCAATCCTTAACCACAGAAATGAGGAAGAGGAAATGAGAAGATCTTATTTAGAAGGTCCACCTTATGAGAGTGGAGGAGTTCTTAGGGTGCTGCTTGGAGCTCTGGGTGTTTGCATGACAGGCTTTTTTACCCTCTTGCAGCATGGAGTGGTCCTCTACTCCTGACCAGTGCTCTGTTTCCAGGCACACTTACTCTCTCACCATATGCTCATCTCTGAGAAGAACAGCCTGACCTGCACTACGTGCTCCCCTGTAGGACTCATCCTGTGTGCTAATCTTTACCTCTTTGCTCTTTCTGTAATCCTTCTCTTCCCAAACTTTCTTAAGAGTGTTATGGCACATTTTTTCTGGAATTCCTAAGGGAAAAATTTTTGACATCCAGTTCAACCATCCTTTTTTTCCACTGACTTTGCAAATTAGGAGCTCCCCTAATCTCCCAGGAAACAGTTACGTGCTCATGTGAGTTGACCTCCTGGGGGATGTAGGCACCAGTTTAGTTCAAGATCTCTGGGACTTAGTAACTATTTTTCTCTTTGCTGCTGATCCAGTCTGCTCTGGTGAGCCCTGGCTACAGGGAGTTGCTGAGGATCTGATGACCATGAAGGGAGCTGCTTAGTGCAGTGGGCTCAGTAAACACGTAGAAGAACAGCTTGAGTTTTTCCAGGCCAGTCTCTGACAACATTAACCTCTTGCAGAATATCTGCTTTCCATCCCTTTGCACCCAGCAGCTCTAAGTTTTCTACTTTCTTACTGCCTCTTGACAGCTCTCCCAGCATGACAAATTAATCCTTCCAATTCTATTCTGTTCACTCGCCTTTTCATCTTTCTCATCTCTTCCTGGAAGCTCCAGTTCTCCACCCAAGTTGCTGTAATTTAAACAACATTAAAAAAAACTCTCACTGAACTGTATGCTTTGGATTTTCTTCTGCAGCTACGGTTGGCTGTCCTACCTATCAGTTTCCAGGCATGCTGATATGTGTATGACATAAGTGGTCAAAACTTGTAATTAGACAAAGGAGCACTGCGTGGTCGTATACAGCCCATCTGTTAAAAGAACATTGCCAGGATTTGTGTTTGTTCTAACAGTAACCAGTCTTTTATAAGAAAACAAAAAAAACCATCCTAATCTACCATTGAACTGTTGCATAGCTGGGTTTGAATTTTCAGCTCTTCTATCCCTCATGAAATCTAAGAAAAGTTTTGTAGTTGATATGGACCATCTTGTCAGTAGGTTATGCCATGCTTTGCTAGCAGTAGAAGTTGGAGGTGATTTTACTGAGGTGTTGAAGAGCTGTTCAGTGGGTAGAGAGAAAATTTGGGCATGTTGTATTGAAGATCTGGAATATCTTCCTAGCTCCAACTGGAGTGACCCAGTGTAATCTGTACATTGAATTTGTTTGTGGACTGAAGAAGCGTCCACCTGACAGCCTCCTAAGGCAAAGTGTGAGTATTGGACATGCCCCTGGATTAAGACTCTGAAATTCATAGTATAAGTGAATTCAGACTTTATGTTTTGCTGGCAGCCAGCTGAGGAAAACTCTGTGCCCCGAAGTGCTGGAATCTGGGAATGTGTTACATACATAGATTTCTTTGGTGGGTGGTATAGTGGAATATGATACTCAGGTCAGCTGACATGCTGCATTCTTTAGTGTATCTTACATGCCTATCCTATATATTTCCTTTTTCCTCTTGTGAGTGTTCTCAGATGTGACAGTTTGTAGCAGTTAAAAGAAGCTATTAGCCATAGGTGTCCCTAGCCTGGGGGGTACAGCCTTAAAGGATCCCTGCTGTGCTGTTGACTGCAGCCTTACCCTACTTGCTGTTTGTGCAGCTCCAGCTGGCAGTTCTCTGAAGTGGCATTTTCCTGGCTTCAGAAGTTCCCTGCTATCTTGGGGTTTGCATTGGCAGTGTGAGTCTTAGACATTTGAGCTGTTTATTCCCTGAAAATATATGTTGGTAAAGGGATTGCCTTCATTTCTGCAGACACTGCAGCATGCGAGGGTCAGTGGTCCCCATATGCCATATTTCTCAGTTAGACCAGTTTATCTTCTGCTCCTTCAAATGTAAAATCATCTACCCCAGTAACCTTGAGAAGTTGTAAGTGCTCTTCCTGCTAGGAGGAAAGTGGGCTTTTCAGTTGAATATTTGTCCCTCTGGTGACTTGTCTTTCACCAGGTTGTCTCATAGCAGCTGGTATTCATCTTCTAATCCTCTGCAGTTTTTACAGTGATTTGCTTCCTACACACACTTAGCACTTTTAGTTACAGCTTGTTCTCATTATCTTTGGGAGGCTCTCCTTCAGCCAGGGTTTATTGTGAAGTCTCTGTATTTTTAGGCTGGACTGTGCTGCCTCCGCAGTTAGCTACAGACGTGGAGGGAGGGGAGGGATGTTGTGAGTTCTTCCTCAGTGGTGGGGAGAGCTGGCGATTTCCTGGCAGGCTGAATGTTTTGCACAATGAATCCTTTCATTATGCTTCCAGGAACAGGGAGGATGCCGGACCAGCTCGTGGTTCTGGATATGAAGCATGGAGTTGAAGCAAAGAACTACGAGGAGGTATGTCCCCTGGCTGCCTGCACTGCACGCTGCCCTTTCCCAGCACTCACGTGATGCCATTTGTAGATCTGGGGCTCATGATGGGAAGCTGTTTTCCCAGTGGTGATGAAAGCCTGTCTGCAACCTACAATTCCAGTGAGGCTTTGTGTGTTAGAGGAGAAGAAAAAAAAAAAGGACAAACATCAACTGAAGTTAATTCTCTACTCTGGGAACTGGAACCTAATGTGTGAATTTCTTTGCTAGGACAGCGTGACCCAGCTTCTGGGCATAGGTATTAGAGGCAACAGGAGACTGAGATGGGAATTTTCTCCAGCTCCGGCAGCAGAGGACATTTTAGGTTAATATAAGATCCTCCTGAAGGTCAATTCACATTGTTACTGTTCTTACCCTTCCTGACTGTAAGATGTACTGGCTCAACAGCCCTGAAAAGGTGCTTGTGGGTTCCTAAGAACTGGCAGTGTATCGATATAAAGGTGTTTGGCGGAGTAGTAGCTGGTGTGAAAAAGGTATTTGGTTTGAAGGCGTGACACTGCAAATAGGTATAGAGCCTAAATGTTTCCATCTTAGGAGGGCAGAACTTTCTTAGACACAAGAGCAAACTCTGTGGAATTGCAGTTGCTTTGTGGCTGGAACAGTACTGGCTGATTTGGATGCTGAATTTTGGTGGCTGCTAACATGCTTTTGGCTTAGTAGAATTTGGGGTCAGTCAGCCCCTAGCACAAACCTTGTGCCTGAGAAAATGAGAGTTGTTGTTGGAGGAAGCTTCCTGCAAATTATTGCTGTGTCCACTGTGCACAACAGCGTGGGAGATGCCTTGGGAAGGAGAGTGGGTAGCAGAGGAGGCTGTGTATGGTGCCAGTTAGGAAATGAACACATTTCTGAGGCAGGCATGCTGGAGTTTTTTTATCCTTTTAAGCCGTGGGCTAGCTGGTCCTACGTGGCTTAAGTCAGTCTAGAGCACATCCTACATGAAGAGTAAGAAAGTGCTTGAAGTCAGGGAAGAGCAGAGCAATCATTGGGCCAGCTATCTAGCAACCAGCTACTGAAGGGATTACAAGATGTTGAAATCTTACGGGATGACCCCTGAGAGTGTAACTGGGGAGGATTATGTTGACTGCATTTACAGAATCTCTTTAAATACAACCCCACAGCACACTCTTCAGTTACATTACTGTAGTGCCACCTAGAAGCATTGCCCCTGTACAGAAAGGTTCTCTTATGCCTGTGTATCTACACACTCACTAGTTGTACTGATAGGACTGTCTTGGAATAAAAGTAAGTATCCATTATGCTCACCAGTGTAGGTAGATTGATGACAAAGGTCCATGGACAAACATGGGAAAAGAAGGAGTTAGACATGCAGTCCCACCTGATATCAAATTGCAGATCTTGGCAGCACTGGCAACCATCCTTGACTTGTGAGGACCTCTCAAGAGTGGCAGACTGTGTTGAGCCTTGTTGAGCAGCATGTCTATAAAGCACTCAGATGGGTTTAGTGCTTATACAGCTGCTATAGATGTTTAGCCACACTGCTTTTCAGTGTGATTTATTTTTTAAGCCTCTCCCTCCCCAAGTTGCAGTAAGGCCTAAGAAGGAAGGACTGTTGCTCAGGTTTCTCTCATGTAATTGCTGCGTTTCTGAGCCTTTTGCTTGTGATGTTCATCTGCTGTAAGGTACCAGTGGCCTGTCTTCCCCCCGAGTTGTTCTTGTTGAATTGCTGCAGGGAGACTCAATTTCTGGAGTTGAACAAGGGTCACTGACACTGTCCTGCTTGTGCATGGGTACGTGCAGTCAGAGGAAGGATGATGTCTAAGTCTGGCTTGCTAAGCTTTCATGAGCCAGACATTCTTGGAGCAAAGCAACTGGGAGAGTGAGCTGGGTTCGAAAACCTAACTGCATGGCAGTGTCATACCTTAGGTCTCTGGGGTAGGGAGGAATAACTTTCTCCATTCAATAAGCAGAAATGAAGGTGGTGAAAAGACTTTTCAGAGGGCACCAAGAAGGCTTGGCAATCTAGGTTCCTTTCCAGATCAGCTACTCCTTGTCAGCTTTTGGCTATAGCATGTCTTTTTCTATGCTAGGAAGTGAGTTAGGCTTTGACAAATCTTTGAATGGCCCCTGAGAAGTTCAGTAGAGTTCTTGTCTTGGTTGTTATGGTAGTCCAGATGTTCCTTTTAGGATGATGGCGTTCTACCATCACAGATGCTTGGTGGACTTTTTACGAAATCCCTTGGAGCAGCTGTGCATATTGGATGAGGGAGGTTCCAGAATGTGTGTCTTGAAGTACATGCAGGACTGACAGTAGCTATCAGATGTTTCTAGCCTTACCTATTAAGAGCAGCTGAAGGGATGCAGGCTGGAGCAGATAAGCCTTGTTTTCTTTTTTTTTTTTTTTCCCCAGTAGAACTTCTGTAGCGCTCTGTAAATGAGGAAAAGTGCCCTCCGGGAAGATAACGGAGCTGGTCAGTGTGGGGTTAGCTTGTCAGTGGAGCTGTCTGAGACCTTGTGTGTGTTGCAGACCTGCTGCTCTGGCTGTGTCAGCAGAGTCTGGGCCATAGGCGTGCTTACACTGGTGCCAGTTTCTCAATAAAGCTCTGCTGGCAGATATATGTCCAGGCCACAAGGTTTTGACAGTACAACCAATTGGCTAGAAAGCAGGAGGGGTTTAACCTCCTGTTTCCTACGCCTCCTTACAGACACGCTCTGCATTGACACTGCTGTGCTGGCAGGGCTGTGATACACAGCTCACCTCAGTATAAAAATCCTCAGGTGATTGCTTGGTGGCCTGCTGCTTGCCAGGATACTTATGTCATGGGGAGACCCTTCAGTGAAATGGCTGAGCTAGCACTGGCCTGGTGACCAGCATGTCCTCAAGTGGGCTCTGACACCCAGGCAGCTGCCTCTGGAGGTGGCATTTTGGGGATGCCGGCACCCTGGGTGCTCCTTTGCCTCCCTGTTGGCACCTGAACCACTGAGGGATGCTGTCCTGCGGCTTATGTCTGAGAAACGCTGTGTGGCGGTAAGGCTGGCGGCGAGCTGCAGGTGCTCTGTGTGTCTTCTGCAGTTTTCTGTAGCATATCTCTCTTCTGCTGCATTACTTGGGGACGTGGCATCTGGCCTTCATGGCAGGGGCCTGCCACTTGTTGGTGACAAATTCCACACAAGGGCCAGAGTTACCCAAAGCCTACTCTGTAGCAGTGGCAGGAATTGCAGTTACCTTCTTTTGAGTCATGTCCTTCTGTCACAGATTTTACATCGTGTGTAGTCAGGTTACAGCCAGGACTTGGCCAGGGACATGTGTTTACACATTTAGCTTTAAATAGTTGCCATTGTGAACTGTGCCTTCTGATTGAATTTCCTGTAGATTTTTCTTTTTGGATTCAAATTTGTGACTTGTAGTACTGTAGGTTGCATGTTCTGCACAAAAATGATGTCCTACAAAACCAGCTTTTATGAGGGTAGTGTGTTTTTCTTTCAAGCTGGCACAAAGGCAGCCCGTCCCGTCAGTGTTCCAGCAGCGTCACCTGGTGGTCTGAGGCCGATGGGCACTTGGTGGCTGTACCAAGAGCAGGTTATCAGTCTAAGTGATAGAAGCCCTGCGCTCTTGTGGGTGTAATCAAACCACTGCTACTGGGAATCCAGGCTGCCCAGGCTTTCTGGGGTGTGTGGTGACAGGAAAGCAAGTCAGTGCTAACATCCTGTGTGCTTGTAGAACAGTATCGTATGTGTGTTAGTCACCTGTATCTCAGTCTGTTCACTGGAGGTTTAGTCATGTGGCAAACTCTTCTACCCACTCCTCAGAAGCCAACTGTGAATTAGCTAACATTAGGCTGAATAAGGAAGAAATGTGCTTGTATGTGTACTGTGCTCCTCCGTTGTGTAGGAGGGGTAATAGGAAAGTGTGTTTCAAAGAACAGGTGGGAGAAGTGGTAATGTTTTATGCAATGGTAGTTTCTGGCTTACAGAGGTGTTTCCCTGGGGGAAGGATGTCCCAGATCTGTACTATGTGAGAAGGAGTGGTTCAAACTGGCAGTAAAAACCCACATGGGAGCTTTTGTTTTTAGCTCAGTGATTGCCTGACTCTTCTGTTTTCTAGATTGCAAAAGTGGAGAAGTTGAAGCCTCTGGAAGTAGAATTGAGGCGTCTGGAAGATCTTTCGGAGTCCATTGTTAATGACTTTGCCTATATGAAGAAACGAGAAGAGGAGATGAGGGACACAAATGGTAAGAGACGGTGTGCTTCTTCAGAGGGTCAGAGCTCTAAGACTTCTGCTGAATGTGTTCTTAGGACAGCATTTGGAGATCAAGCAATTATCATGGTCTCTGCCTCTTCTGTTCGTAGTAGGGGAAACCTGCTGATATTTCTCTCCTTCTGAAGCAGTTGCCAAGTCTCATGTGTCCCATCTCTAGAGATCATTTATTTCTGTCTCCATTCCTCGTGTTAGTTACTCTGTACCATTTAATGTTGCTCATTAACCAGTTTTGCCTTGTTCCCTGTTGTTATCCTCTTCTTGTTGTTCCCGCTGTTCTTATTCTCAAGTACTGCTGGTGCTTGGGTGCTCTTGCCTTCATGCTGTGTATCTTGCCTTTGAAGTTTCGCAGGGGTGGGGAGGGAAAATCCTGGGAACTTTACCCTCTTGAGGTGCATCCTGTGATGTCAGACTCCTGTGCAATGGTTTGTTGTCTGTTTCAGAGTCGACAAACACCCGGGTTCTGTACTTCAGCATTTTCTCCATGTGCTGTCTCATCGGACTGGCCACCTGGCAGGTTTTCTACCTGCGTCGCTTCTTCAAGGCCAAGAAACTGATTGAGTAAAGGAGCAAGTCCTCCTCCCCCTCCTCTCAGACCCAGCTGGACACCGCTGGGACGCGGCCGTGGCCCCGTGGAGCCATCTCAGATGATACCCACTGACTGGAGCTTTTCTGCAGGAACTTGGACCCTAAAGGGGAAGGGGAACCTAAACAGTGGAGGCAACGGGGGACTTGTGAAATCCTATTGGATGTTGAGGGTGGGGGAGGTTGTGATGGGTTTGGGGATTCCTGGGGCAGCGATTAAATAAAAAAAAGATATTTCCATGACAGCTGCAGCAAGCTTTTGCGCTGTCTGTTCTCCCTTTATAATCTTGGCTTGATGATGTCTCCCATCTGTCTGTGACTGTAGTGTTACTCTGAGCCACTTGACCCTGCTGAGCTCTGGAGGTGCCGTGCAGGTCACACCGGGGCAGAGCAGGGGATTCCCTGTCCCGACCAGCTGGGATCTAAGCCTCGTGCAAACGGAGGTGAGTGCAAAGCAATAGGATTCATCATTCCAGCAGGGCCTGAGGATAGAGGGAGGTCCAAGGTTTGGTCCCTGTGGTGGACCTCTGTGTTTCTCCCTGTGGGAGCTGGTGTCTTTGTGCTGACAGGTCAGGGCACTTGAGCATAGGGTGGTTCAGCCTGGAGGAAGGGGAGCCTTGGAAGGAGGGCTTGGGAACATGTTTGAGCTTGGAAAGGAGAAGCCTGCTTTGCTCAGATAAGCTCTCCAGCCTTGGTCCTGCCCTTGCTCCACGTGTTTGTCTTGGATTTGCCTCTCTTGTTTTGAAATGATGCAGCAGTTTTCCTGAAAGCCTTGGTCAGGGGACGGCCTTTTGTGTAGACAGGAGGCCTCAGTCAGATACAGTCACAGAGCAAATAGGAGCAGGTTATGCTAGGAAACTTGGGTTTACATTGAGCAGGAGACTTTTCTCATCTAACAGCATAGCGTTTATCCAGCAAGCAGCTGGCCAAATCTCATTTTCTGAGACCTCAGAGCAAGGTGGGCAGCTGCTTATGTGAAGGATGGGGGCCCATACTCTGTGCTGAGGTCCGAGGGTTGCAGGTTCACAGAGAAGTTGGAAGAATGTAGGTGAACTCAAAAAAGCAGCACAGGGTAGGAACAGGCTAATTCTACATCCAGGGAAAGGTAGAACTGTGCCCTCAACAGAACTGTTATTCTATGTGGTACTACAAAGAGAGCAAACAGGTTCTCTTCGTTTCTCAGTCATCCAGGTGGCGTGATGTTAAATAAGCCAGGCTGGGAAAAAAACAGGCAGGTTAACTTCCTGGACTTACCTGCTGCAGTTTTTTAGGTGGTGATTAAAATTCTTTCACCTTCTCTGCATTCCTGCAGAGCAAATGGTTCAGCAGCACAGCATTCTGGTGTCATGTGCCTAGACACTTATGGCTAGGGAAGGGCTTGTCATGGCCCTGGGACTGGCCTCCCATATTGAAAAAAGTGTGGCTTTATAATTTCTGACCTGAGTCTGATCTGTTGCTGGGGAGGAAACAGTTGTTCAGGGTGAGGCAATGGGAAAGAGGATGGAAAGATTACCTCCTGTCATCTAAATACATTAGTACTTGGCTTCCTCTTTGCCATTGCCAAGTTCCTGGAGTTGTTAGTTCCACTGGCTAGTGCTTATATTGCTTTTAATTAGTTTCTTTTTTGATAAAGCCATATTAAGAACCCAAGTCCACTTCTCTGCCGTTGCATCCACTTTATCCTTGCACGTTTTTGAAGGCTGTTGGAGTGCAGAACAGCAGTAATGCCACAGGACTGAATTACAGAAGTCATTTGAAGGTAGTTTTAGGTCCTACAGTTTGAAGCCTGGACATGTGTTAAGGTTTCGCTTTTGTTTTTATATATAACTTGAAAAGACAGTACAGGAAAGGGCCTTTTCCAGTCTTGTCTGTTTTGATGTCCTTTCCCTGTCCTTATCTGAGTACAAAGATATCTTTATCTTAAAAATGGTGGCGAGGCCTTAAGTTCCCCAGGTGACTGTTACACTATTGTCGTTCTGGTGTTGCGTTTTGTTCCTCACCGTACTGGTATGATTAATCGGGAGCAGGTATGGGGGGCTGATATGAATTTACCTGTAATGGCTGATTGGGGGATTTTTGTCAACTTTCCAAAATAAAATTTCTCTGGGGAAAAACAACCCACCTCAGTTGTCTGAGTCTTGTCTGATTTGTGCACATTCCTACTGACTGCTGCTTCCTGCAAGCTGAGCTGTCGCAGGAAACAGCAAGTACACAGACTCCCTGCAAGCCTTTGGGGGTTTCTCTAGCGAAAGTTAATTTCTAAAGAATTTGAGAATTCTGGACTTGGGAAAGGCAGCAGCTGCATGGACTTCTTTGTGGAGTGGGACCAGCACAGCAAATGCAGTGTCTCTAGTACAGGCTACCATTTGCTGCCTTTCTTTCCACTCTTCCTAATTATATTCCCCTCTGGAGGAATTTTGAGGCTGATAGTACTCTCTAGAGTACAAGATCCAGTTTTTCACCACTGGCTCCCGTGTAAAATTTAGTTCATTAAGACAAACAGAATTGCTTTCAGTTTTGTGCTTTAGAGGAAATTTTAAATGGTTGCAAAGATGAGCTGGTCCTATGTGAGTGGCAGATGCTTACTGAATGTGGGGGACTATGGTGGGTCCTTGGATTCTCTGACGGAGGGCATGGCAACAGAAATTAGCCTTGAAGAAATTAAGGCCTACCCATGAGAAAGATGGGAGTAAAGGAGTATCCAGAGATGTTAAGGATGTACCTGTGAGAGAGAAGGGAGTAAAAGAGTAACACTGATGATAGCAGAAATAGCCAATGAGATGTTACTGCTGTAACTTTTAAACAATAGTGAAGAGACACATGAATTGGTAAAACTGTATAAAAATGCACTTGTGGCAATAAATGGCATCTACTGCTTTCATCCCCGAAGAACTTGGTCTATGTCATTTGTCCGTCTCAACCGCAACAACTGAAGAGCGTGGTTAGGTATTTACCGAACTCCTGTCAGCTCTCTGCTGAGCCTGCGAGCCTTCTCTCGTGCAGCAGCCGAGTGAGATACGCCATGTAACAGGAGCAGGGGCACATAAGCACTGAATAACTAGTTGGTATTATTAGGGTGAATTTCAAGAAGGAAAAATCCCAGATCTTTGGTTAAGGATTAGCCTCTGCAAGTTCTTGCCTGGATGAATATTTGAGTATGCGAAATCATACAGCTGTTCTCATGTGGTAGGTTGGCAGTGGGTCCGGGCTGTTTCGCAGCACTGCAGATGCAGAGCTGGTGTCTTCATTCCATTCTACTTCTGGGAAATGGGCTAAAGTTCAGCTGTTGCAGGTACTTGGTTCTGAGCCCATCTTTGTGTGTGACGGATACATCACTGGTAAATCTATAATTGCCGGCAGCAAACTGCATCAGAGGTTTCCAGCCTCTTCCACCCACTTGCCAATGTGACTAACGATTTAATTATCACACTACTTAACGCAGTGCGTGAGTATTCCTAAGCAAGGTATATCTTTGTGCGTTCCCCTCCTGCTATGCCAACGTAGGCTGCACTCTCTACAAATCTGTACAAAGTGCCTGTGCGTGCACGCATGAGGGGATGAACGTTTTACACACTATTGCTCATTTCTTACAAGCTGCTCAAGTATGTGAGAAATAACCCACACATACAACACCTGTGCTGTCTCCCAACTGGCAGATGGGGGACTTTTGATTCAAACTAGTTTGGCAACTGGTTGGCGAGATCATTAGGGGATTCTTGCCTGCACATTTCACGGGGTCCTACAGCAGCGGTTTGGGAAAGTAGCATGGCCTCTCTTCACCCCTGCCAGTTGATGCGATGTATTTCTTTCTGTCTCTCCTCTTTAGTTGTGTCCCCCCACTCGTCTTTCAGATGCATGAGATGGCCTTGCCCTTAGTGAACCAAGCCTCTGGGAAATGAATTTCCCGTACATCGAGGGTGGCTTGTTGGGAAGGAGAGAGCACACACCTGAAATGGATACGTCTTTTACAGGAGAGTAAAAGTTAAGTCTGAAGACTGCAGGAGCTCAGGGTTGGTAGTTTTATCTGCTGCCCCTTCTCCAACTGAAAAAATGTGTCTGGCTTGTGGTTGTTCCACTGTTCCTCCCCCAAACCACTGCTGGCTGTGGTGCGGTGGCTCTGGCAGGTGCCTTTCTCTGAGCAAGGTGGAAGGAGCAGAGAATTTGGAAAAACTGCCTGTTGGCATTTCTTGGACCTTCTTGTAAACCTGGAACAAGTGAGTCCAAGCTTTTGCTGCAGCAATAAATTACTTGTATTTGCTCAGCAGTGTTTGTAGGAAGCCTGCTTTGCTTTGCACTGGCAGGAGCTAGAAGCTGCTCTCTTTCAGCTGTAGCTGAAGTGACAAACTTTCTGCAAAATGGCAATAACAGATGCCTGATTGCTCCTTCTGTTGCCAGAGGTCCATGTTGTTTATCACCTTACACTCAATGCATCAGCTTCTTCATTTCCAGCTTGCTGACACAGCCTGCCAGGGGACCTGTGGTCTCCAGGTGTCTGTCCCAGTGACCTTTGGTATGAGGATCATTTGTTTAGCTCATGTTTGGAGAAAGCTGCTGTATCCTGAAGGATCCCTCTGACTTGTATTTCAGTTTTGTTGCAATCACATATGTGTTGAATAACTTCCTTTGGGGGCGTATTACTAAAAAAAGGCAACGACAGAACAATGCTCACATTGCTCAGTCTCACTTCTGCAGTTTCCTGTCACTTAATTTCCTTTCATAGCTGATATTCCTGAGGTACCTTTTCCCTGAGCTTTTAAATCAGTAGCAGTATGATCTTTGCATGAGCTGCACCATGATGTTCTCCTGGAACTGTCATGACATGAACTTAGTTCTTCTTGGTTACATGGGGGATGCTGTTCCTATGGCTATCACACAGACAGAGGGGGGAGTGTGTGCTTATGTTTTCCAGCTATCTCCCATTGCAGCTCTGGTCCGATTTGGTGCAGTTTTACTGTCTAGGGCTTTCTCACTCACACAAGTCTTTTATTTCCCCCTGAATATACTATGTTTGGATAATTTTCCCCCAGGTGCAAGGTATTTGCTATACATATGTAATTGGAATCTCATGGTGTTGTCTCATTAATTATAATTGACCATGTAGATGCCTTCCAAGTAACCATTTCTTCCTTCTCAGTGTGGGCTGCTCTTGTGTGAGTAACATAATCAATGTACTGTCTTGACTCTGAAAACCATGAATGAGATCTTTGAACTAAGGCAGATACTTGCTATGATTTGATTTAAATGCCAATGTTCCCACTCTTACCAGATTCATCATTTAGTAACCATTTTGCAAGAGGCAGAATGGCACATTACCTCTAGGTGGTGTAATTTTTTTTTTTGAATGCTTGAGTAAAAAAAAAAATCAGTGTAAAGTCAAGTATATGTTCTTCAGTCATATTCCAATAAACCTGAGTGGGCAGCGGCTGTTACTTTCCCTTAGGGGCATCTTGTTGTGAGAATTGCTGCCCTGCTTTTTAAAGCATAGTAAAGGCAATGCTGTAGGATGGCTAAACCTGATTGTAGCTACTACTGTGATCGTTTTATGGAAGAATTTCTATGATGCTGTAGATAATAATGGGCAAGATAACTTTACTATTCAAATCATAAAACTAAAGATTAACTTTTTTGATTAGTCTTCTGGTTTTCTACAATTGTTGCAGATTCCTTAATCCCATTTCTGTGAGATTTTGCCATCTAGAGTTTTTTAAATTATTATTTGCCAGATGACATTTTGCCAGGTCCTCCCCTTGCAGTGGGGGGAGTGAATGATCCTTAGCAGAACACGTCTGAGATTTTTCATGCGTTCCTACAAGCTCCTTTATTCTAAAACTGACATGCTGCCTTTGCTGCTTGGAAGGTCAACGTCTTTGTATGGAAATAGTTATGATGCACAGCAAATAAACTTTGAACAAGTTGCTCACTTTGTTCAGCATTATACATGCCTGTTTTAAGCTCTTTAATCCTCACCATGTTGCAAGGAAGCCTGCTCCTTCTTTCATGCTCTGAGCAATGAAGCATCTTCCCAAGGTAGTGGGATAAGACCTAACCAGGCTTTGTCATACTTGGTTTTAGGGGTTTGTGCTTCAGCTCCTGATGTCTCCTGTAAGTGTAGGATCACTGGTCCTGAAGTGAACGTTGCCCTTGATTCAACTCTGCATTCCCTTCTGTGGTTGTGACTGCTGAACTTTGAAAACAAAATACTGAAATGATGAAGGTGTGCATTGTCTATGAATAAATCACTTACCTAAAGCTGCTAATACTTCCCTCTTGCAGCTCCGGATCTCAAATACTGTTTAGGAAGCTTTCAGTTTATTTCATCTTGGTTAGAGAGAAATGCCACGGATGATGAGTGGTGTGGCAGCGGCACTGCTGCCTTGTATTGACGGTGTGACACCCCTGGAGGTGCCCTCATCTTTCCAACAGATGTTTGAGCTCGGGACACAGCTGTGGTGCTCATCAGTGTGGTCTCCCTTGTAGCAACTATTTTTCAATAATGTATATTATGTGTAGTAAAGAAAAAGAAAAGTTAGCATCTGTGCCATAAGGAACAGTAAAGACTTTTCTGATATAAAAGTTACTTCAGACAGTTTTTTTATTGCCAAAATTTAATCTGAAAGCTTTTTGGGAAAATAACCTTGAACTCTTGACTTCTTGGGAAGCGAAGCACCTTCCGTGCCGGGCGCTGCGGCCGCTTCTGCTTTGCGCGGGGCTGCGGGCGGGGGGAGGCCGCGCAGCGCGCCCTGCCGGCCCTGACCGCTCCGAGCGCCGTGCTGGGGGCGCCGGGCGGGGCTGCGGCGGGAGGCGGGAGCGGGAGCGGGAGGTCGCCGCGGCGGCGGGAAGCGGTTCCGGGTCGGCGGCGGGAGCCAACATGGAGCCCGTGGGGCTGGCGGGGCCTCGCTGAGGGAGAGCCGGGCCGCCGCGGGGCCGCGCCGCCGCCATGTCGCTGGGCGAGTACGAGCGGCACTGCGACTCCATCAGCTCCGACTTCGGCAGTGAGTCCTCGGGCAGGGGCGGCTCCCGCGGCGGCGGCAGCCTGCCCGGCGAGCAGGAGGAGCTGCACTACATCCCCATCCGCACCCTGGGCCGCGGCGCCTTCGGCGAGGCCACCCTGTACCGCCGCACCGAGGTAGGCTGCCCGGCGGCGCGGGACGGGCCCCTCCGGCCCGAGGAACGGGGCCCGGGGGCTGCGCCGAGGAGGGCCCGCGGCCGCTGGCGGGGCGAGCGGGGCGGGTTCCGGAGGCGGCTGCTGGGAGGCCCCGGCGGCAGGAGAGCCGCAGCGGGGTCGGCCCCGCGGTGACACCGGCCCCGGGCTGGCTGGCCGGCCCCGCGGTGACACCGGCCCCAGGCTGGCTGGCCGGCCCCGCGGTGACACCGGCCCCGGGCTGGCTGGCCGGCCCCGCGGTGACACCGGCCCCGTGTGAAGTGAAGCAGCATCCGTCGAGGGGCGCAGGGTTAGGGCTTCACGCGTTTGAGCAACAGCTTTTTAGTCCCCTGAAGTTTTGTAGGAAGATGTGGAGGCTCTTGTGATGCTTCTAAATTCCTCATTTTTCTGTGTTTTGTTCCAGTCACAGGGGGCACAGGGGCATCTCATATGGGTAACTCCCTCCTGTCATTAGCGTATCAGCATAATGAGGGGAAAATAGCTGAAAGCCAGTCCTCCCATTGCTCCCAAGTCATCTGATCCCATCCAGTTTGAGCATAGTTGTGCTTTCTATTAGCTGTCAAACAAATGCGCTTGACTTGGTTCCCAAGGGAAGGAAGTTCTTCAGGTTTTTCTGAGGCAAGGCCACCCTAAGGTGTCACAGCTCAAACAGTTGTAAGTGAACACTGTTCACTTAACAGGTCCCTCATAACATATCTGACAACATGTTGGCCTAACAAGGGCAAAGGAAATGTGTTCTTGTTTCCTTTTCTTTTTTTTTTAAAGGAATACCTGAATATTTGTAGTGGCTCGTGGTCTGCTACAATATCTTACAGTTATGAGACAGGAAATACACTGTTCTCCCTTTATTGAACTGCAGTATGTTTAGTCTTTATTGAAACAAAACAAACTCTGTGCCTTCCGCTGGAAATCTTGTAGTATGTGGTTTTTTGTTTTGTGTTTTTTTTGTTTTTTCAAAGTGAGCGCTGGCCAGCTATAAAGATGGCTTCAGGCCGTCCCTGTTCCTAGCGACAAACACAAAACCTCAAAACTCATTGTTGTGAAGAATCTTTGTCTGAAATCTGTAAGAGGCAGGAAAATCCCTTTACCTTACCTGAAATTGTAATTTCCTGCTAAAAGGCACATACTGTTCTCTTCATAGTAGTGTTTTTTTAATTAAAAGATGTGTGGTTTTGTATTTCAGGATGACTCACTTGTAGTGTGGAAGGAGGTGGACCTGACCCGGCTGTCAGAAAAGGAGCGTCGTGATGCTTTGAACGAAATCGTTATCCTTGCCCTGTTGCAGCACGAGAACATCATTGCGTACTACAATCACTTCATGGACAACACCACGCTGCTGATCGAGCTGGAGTACTGTAACGGTGAGATCCCCGCTCCCACTCACAAACAGGTGGCTCCCCCGCGGATAAGTCACCATCCTGCAGAACCTGCGGGGAATATTCCTGGGGTGCCCTCAGGGGAGCGGAGGAGTAGAGGTGGATTCTGCTGCATAGCTCCTGAAGGAGAGATTGAGAACCTTCTGAGTGATTTGTGTCTCAGGTGCCAAAGAAAAAACCTGGTGATTAGTGCAGGCAGTTCTGCCAGTGAATGATTTCTCAAGTCTTGAGTAGCTGGTGCAGTGGAAGAAGTGGGTTATTGGTATTTAACGCTCCTAATGCGCTTTGCTGTGTTCTTTTTAGGAGGGCGGTGGGAAAAGACCATGAGGTTATTCAGTCCTCTTTGACAGTACAGAGTGGGGCTGTTTTTCAGTAGCATCACTTAAATAGATGCCTTCATTTGGCAATAATAAATTTAAGCTCAAAAATCTACTGGCACACTGCAGTCAGGACGTTTTCCTGCCTTGTGCTATCAGCTTCTATGTTTACTATTTAAAAACCAAAACTGGTCCTTCTGGTGGTCGAGAAAACTATAAAATGCCATCCAAGAGCAGATCAGATGGTATCGTTTGGAGTTTGCAGGGGAAACAGTCCCAGCTGGGATGGAGAGGTAAAAGGATTTGATACACTGACTGTTTCAGTAGTTTTCTGTGTGAGTTACTTGTCTGCCCCAAGAAGACTGGATGCTTGGGGCCATTATAAATTCATTGAAGGGCATAGAGAGAAGCTGCATAGTACTGATGTCTGTACACATTTGTTAACGTCTCTAGACTGTTTGCTTTACTTTGGGACAATAACCAAGAGGTGAGTGTAGAGCCCGTGTTGCTTGAATATGTCTAAGTGGTACAAAACTAGAGACATGAGAAAGAGGGAATCTCATTTAGGCTTATGGATATTGGTTTTGCCAATGTGTTAATAGTTGTTTCTGTGGCTTTTTTTTACAGTGTACAAGTCCAAGATAATTTTTGAGTAATTTTTAAAGTAAAGCTAGACTAGTCGCTATCAGACACTCATCAGAAACCAAAGTTTTTACTGCTTAATTTAGCACATCTCTTCTGGAGATCTAGGAAATACTTTCACGTTTGAGTAAATATTGTCTCCGTTTTACAGGGGAGTTATTAATTTATTGCCTATAATTCTGTGTATCATGGTACCATAAGATTTGAATTTATCATGAGATAACATCAGTGAATACATCTGAAATAGATTTGGGAAGAAAAGTCCTATACAACACATTTGTTGAAGAGAGAATACAGTGTCAGAAGATTAGACACAATTAGATGAAACAAAGAAGGAAATAGTTTGGTTTTCATTTTAGTATTTGTGCATAGAGATATTGGTTATCTGAGTTGAGATATAATTTGTCTCCTTGTGTAGGATTTTGGCGATGTAGTACCTGTCATACTGTGCTTTGGTTCACAAAAGCTGCAAAAAGATGGCAAGTCAGAGTTGAGGGAATTCACTAAAAGCCTGCATAGTCTGAACCACTAGGAAGGAGGTTCATAAGAAGAGGCAGAAGTGAATAGTTGGGTTAAATTGTGAATGGGAAGAGTGATTTATAGGTAATTTGCAAATGTGAACATGAGGCAGAAGAAAGAAATGCTGAGAGCTAATAACAAGACTGAAAGATAACAAATTAAGCAAAGGGAATCTTAATTAAATATTGGAAAAATCTTCCTAACATGGAAGTCTGGTGTTTGTTACTGTTAGGACATAATACATGATAACTGGGAAATGGAATAGCAACAGGATGTGTTCAGAGATTTGGGGTTTACTGGTAGGATGCTAATCTGATAGGGAGTCTCGCTGCCTGCAGCCCTCAGCAAAATTTCTTTTAGCTCTCCTTGATTTTCAGACTGTCGTCTTGAAATTGTCAGGTGCCCTGAAGAGCCTGCTGATTTCAGGGCAGATGAAGGAGAGAGGGAGGTCAAAGCTGGGCAGTAAATGGGTAAAGGCAGTATTAAAAGGTAGGGTTATAAAAGAATCATCTCTGCTTAAGCATAGGTATGACAGTGAAGTTCCTAGAGGAAGATGAACTTAATTTTGTGATTAAACTTAAGTGATGAATGCTCAGGGAGAGGCATAGTGATTCATCACATCTCTTAGGGCAGGGCTGTCAAACTCATTTTCATGGGAGGGCACATCAGCCTCGTGGTTGCCTTCAAAGGGCCAAATGTAATTTTAGGACTGTATAAATGTAGGAGTAGTAGTGAAAGTGAATTTGACACCCCTGTCTTAGGGGATTTGAGTATTCCCAGAAACACCTGAGCAGAGTAACTGCTGCCGTTAACTAAGATGAACCTTTCTGTCTCTCTCACTCACTTATAATTACAGGAGGGAACCTCTACGATAAGATTCTGCGGCAGAAAGACAAGTTATTTGAAGAAGAGGTAACTTGAACTGGTTTAAAGGAGCAGTGGGGCTGGCCTAATGTTCTGGGGATCTGTTTCGTTATCTGTGTATTTATACAACATTTTTTCCCTAATGCTGGTGGTGAATTTCTGTGTGTATCTGAGGACTGGCATCCTTCATCTCCTGTTGAACATTGCAGTTATTTATGGACTATCAGAAACTTTTTATTTTCCTTTTTACGTGTCTATAAGCAGTATAAACTTCCAAGGGAGGAATAATGAAAGGGAGCGCTCAACTGACTTTGGTCACCTTATCATCTTGGCTAACATTTAACTTTAAAACCTCTTTCTGTGTTTCTTCATAGTTGGTACTCAGTTTCTCTCTCTTAAACATTTTGTAGCTTATTTTCTGAGTAATTACCTTGAATCTGTCTCACCATGGATTTTTTTTCTTGTTCCTTTTTCTTTATTCTTTCTAAACTGATTTTCTGGTCTGCTTCTACCTCATAATGAGGTGGTTAATGTTTATACTTATCTTCTATAATGATTTCTGAGGCCTTCCAGCTCATGGTGAATATTAAATGGTCACAGTTCATATTCCTGGGAGCCTAACTAGATCTTTCCCAAGTGGTCATTAGCTGTCATTCCTAAGGCTTTTCACTTACTGAGCTCTGTGATGCTTGTCAGGACAGACACTGAGCACCACTAGAGCAATCTACCTTTAGGAGTATCCTTTCAGTGATTTCCAAACCAGGAAATTCTGGATTTTCATGCTTCCGAAAGAGCACTTGAGTGGTTCAGTCAGACCCTCTTGCTGTATCTCTGTGTGTCAGGGGCATATGGGGTCGGGGGGGCGGTTTGAGCCTCACATAAGGGTTTTATTCCTACCTTTGCAGATGGTGGTTTGGTATCTCTTTCAAATTGCATCAGCTGTGAGCTGCATTCATCGAGCAGGAATTCTTCACAGGTAAGTGAGACATGCAGTAAAATGAAGGTAACCAGTGTGGTTTGTTGATGTGGGTGCAGAACTCCTTTGAGTATTCTTTGCTTCTTTGTTTAAAACAAGCATTGAGCTTCTCTCCAACACATAGCTGAACTGCCTAGATATTAAGTATCACTTCTGTGAAGAATTTTTAGAAAACCCCATTTGATGAATGTGCAAGAAATTTTCAATATGAAAATGGAATAGCTCTCTTTGATGCTGCAGCTTTGTGAACAAAGAGTTAATCCATGTAGCAAGGAAGTAAATTGGCTCTTTATTGCCATAGCACATAAATGATGTTTGCTAAAGTGTGTAGCAAAAGCTGTTTCTACAGACCAAAGATACATCCCACCCACTCCACAATTAATAACTTCAAACCAACATGTACATCCTTCTGTAATTCCTGGAGGCTAATAGTGATGGAGACTGTGAGTTGCTGTAATATAACCCATGCAAAGATTTGTCCTACATTTGGCTGAATCTCATTTCTTCGACATGCTATTTAAGGAAGTAATATAGCTTATTAGCTGGTAGTAGTAATTTTGACATTGACTCTGAGAGTTTAATGAGTAGCTGATTACCTTTTTCTGTTGCCCTTTTCGGTTTGGGAGGGGTAAATGTCTTCGCTTATGTGTGCTTCAAGGAGGCCGCGATAATATCCTGGGCAGTACTGCACGCATAGACAGCTGTTTTCAGTGTGGTTGGGTCGTGTGCTGCACAACCTCCTTCTCTCACACAGCTGTGTGAGGATATTTTCTGTGGGACAGCATCCTGGTTGCTGCAATTCTGATTATTTGATAATTGGCAAGCCTTGCTAATGAAGGGTTGGTACCCTTGACAAAGTAGAGCCCAAATTTTTGACGTAAAGCAGATCTCACGTCTGTCCTGCTTTGCAGTGGTTTCTAGCTTACCAACTCTGTTGCCCATCTTCACAGCAGGGTTCGCAGTCTAGGAACACATGTGGCCCCACATTCCTCCATAATAATTAATTGAACAGTTATTTAAATGTTTGCAGTGATTTCCTTCTGCTGCAGACATTGTCAGAGTGACCCAGGACTTTGCGATGCCCCAAGTGGATGAATGCAAAGTGCTGCTTTACTTGATGTTGTCCTGATCTACACTGAGAAGTTGTTGATGGTACGTTAGGAAAAGGGGTGTTATGAAGTGTTGGCCATGGGAAGCGTATCATACAGCGAGGGCTTCCTCTCTGTATTTAGAGCCTCTTATATTGATCTGTGATACTCCATGTAAGTTATTCTGTCTGGGAGAAAGTGTTTTCAGTGAATTTTGGAATTCAGCGTTTTTGTGGCCATCAACTTTTTGATCTTCTGGGCATGGTAGAACATGATATAAAGTGTTGTTCTTGATACATAAGGCAGGGGGATGTTATGCTTAAGTTCTAAAGTCACATCTGTTTCACACCCTCTGTGTGTGTGTTTATATTTGCATACATACATATTCATGCATACATTTATCTTTTTAGAGAGCTCAGCGTCTCCTGGCTTGTGTCTATTTATAAAACCAGGAAAAATAATACCTGCTCAATGACCTTCACATGAGAAGAAACTGAGAGGGGGAAAAGAAGTCTTTGATCTGTGACCTTTACATAGGTGTCTGGAGCCTGAGCCTTTTAGACTGTTGTGTTTGTGTGGGGATGTGATAAAACATGGATAACTGCATTTACTGCCCCAGTACTTGGGGTCAGATTGCCTTTGCAGAGTTCTGTGTGTGAGGGAGAGAGCTGGCGGAGTAGCAAGTACCTCATTTTGTGGGGGAGGTATTAGTAGTATGTGGAAAACTGTGAAATCTGGAAAAATATTTGAATGTCTGCATTTCTTTTTCTCCTTTCAGAGATATAAAGACATTAAATATCTTTCTAACCAAGGCAAACCTGATTAAATTGGGAGACTATGGGCTGGCAAAGAAGCTGAACTCTGAGTACTCTATGGCTGAGACTGTGAGTATCTGCTGCCTTTGTGTGCAAACTGAGGTGTGTTTTTCTTTTATCACTGCATCGCTTGCAGAAGACTAGGGATGCTGTTTATTCTTGCTGCTTGTCTTCTGTAGTGATTTCCTTTCCCTCTCTCACCTTCCCTCAGTGTTCTCTCACTCCCACTGGCGTATTTGCTGGTGTGTTGCAGCCTGCAGTTATCCTTACTCCCAGGTTACCTTTTGGAGGTCTGTCACTCTGCAAGGCAGCAGCAGGCTGAAGATAAGTGCCACTGTGGGCATGGAATTGTGCCAGAGCCAGTATAGCTGTGCGGGAGAGCACTGCTTTTCTGTTCTTGCTACCCGGGCATGGTACTTCCAAGGTGAAATGATGTAACATGAAGGTGGTGCTTCCCAAAGGTAGAGAGACAGCCGTATAGTCACAGCAATACAGCGCTTTCCCTCTGGGCTAGTTGAGCCCAGCTTAACAAGTTAAATTGATTCGGTCATGCTGCTGTGCTAACAGAGGCATTTTGCCTCACATAGATCTGAGATAGGTTGGATGTGCTTGCCTGACATTGCACCGTGCTATAGATGCATCATCTAGCTTTTTAATACTCAGGCTCTGAACTGAATTGTACTATAGAGAAGAAAGAAAGGTACTTGTGCTTCTTATAGTAACCAGGTGTGTGATTTATTGATAATGCTCTTGGAGGAGGGCAAAGCTTTGTAGGAGAGATTAATTCTACCAGGAGGCTGTCAGGCTTGGCTTTGTTCCAGACCCTTCCAGCAAGCAGCTTCTCAGCCAGAGTTGTGACACAGGGTAAGCTGTGCTGCAGGCTCCTGAAAGGCTCAGCTTGGACTTCGCAGCTCCATTAATTTCTGTGGTGAGCACTAGGCTTGGAAATGGAGACTTTGTCTGGAGCTTCTATCTGCTAAAGGCCTTTATTATAGCTTGGGATGCAAGCCAGCATGCACTTCCCCTTAGCAGGCTGTATTATTACATTTAATGCAAGCTGCTAGTGTTCTGTTAGGATATGTAGTTAAATACTTGCCAGCCTCCTTCCAGAACACGAGTGCTGTTGTGCAGTTGCGCTGTATGTGGGAAATGAAGGCTACTGCATAAAGCCCTTGCTAAGCTGGGCTGCAGCAAAACCGCTTCAATTTCATCACATTTTTCATGGCCTTCTTTCAAAGAAAAGTGGAGTCTGCCCTATGAATTTCCAGATTTGTTTTTGCCTGTATTATGTGTTTTCAACTATACCTGTGAGTTTATTTTTCTTCCTTTTTCACTCTGAAAAATTTTGAACTACATATCTTCAACCATATTTCATTCTGTGTATACTGACTGTGGCCAGGCTAGTTGCTCAATTTGTGATTTATTGACCAGTGGCAGTCTGGAAGTAATTTTTTGTAAAATGAGTGCAAAACATGTTATTGTCAGTATTTGTAATTGTAAGTGTCAAATTACAATTTTGTAAAAGGTTTACGTCTTGCTTACTAAACACTGATTTCTTGATTCTTCATTTTTTCTTCCATTTACCAAGGAAGATACAGAACATATGTCTGTGTCTCTGTTACAGAAAGCTTACATTATCCTTTGCTTAGAAAAGGTTTAGGTGCAGTGTCCTAGTTCTCCATGTGATACTCCAACTAGCTGGGCTTCTAAACCTTCCCATGGCTGGGACTTGCGCAGCTCTGTAGCTGTTGTGCTCTGTAACGGGGAGTGGAAGGGAGACAGCAGGTTCTGAGTGTGCCCATGAGGTGTCTGGTGTTCTAGCAGGCCCTAATGAAATACAAGCTTTGTAGTCCCTGGAGCTTTGCTGAGAGAGTTGAAAAGAGGGCAACTATAAATATTTCCCATTCTTCTATATTCAGTCTTTCCCGTTTTGTTTCCTTGTCTAATTCTTTGCTAGGGAATGAGCTCCATTCATCTGGAAGCCTCATTCTTACACCATTTATCATGTTTGTCTTTATGTCTCCTTGTGACTTTGAGTTATGTCACTTTTTCTCTTGTACCCAGGAGGGCTTCTGTATTTAAGTGCTGGGTTTTGGGATTTTGTGTGTGGTGGGGGTGTTTGTTTTAGACCAGTTGTTCAGGAAAGCCCACTTCTGAAGTGAAAGCCTTTAAGGTAGTATTTAAGCCAGCTTTCTACTTACTGACCCAGAAGCAACCCCTCTTTCATCAGAGACAGAGTGGCCTTTGTCCAGGCAGTGCCTTGTGATCAGACACAGTGGCTCCATAACCATGGGTTGGCATCTGCATTTGGAAGCTTTGCTAGATCCCTTTTCCTTCAACCTCTTATAAGGGTTTCCATATGCCTGGTCAGTATTATGCTTAAGAGAGGGGCAAGTCCTTGCTGTGTTCTCATGACTACTGCTCTATTGAGGAGTATGTACGTCAGGATCTGAGAAGAGAGGTGTGTGGGATCTTCTAAGAAACTTGGACACAGGCTTGTGGATGAGAAGGGAAGAAGCATGCTTGTTATTCCTATCCCTCCAGCACGTAGGTGGAGTGTGTCATCTGTGTTACTTCAGTGCTGTGGCAGAGCTGCGTCTGGCTCTGATGCTCATGGGCCTGTGATGGATGCAGAGCTCTGAATTGAAGGCTGCTGGATCATTTCTGATTTTCAAATGTTCTTTTTTTGTAGCTGGTGGGAACTCCATATTACATGTCTCCAGAACTCTGCCAGGGTGTGAAATACAACTTCAAATCAGATATTTGGGCTGTGGGCTGTGTTATCTTTGAGCTGCTTACTCTGAAGAGGACCTTCGATGCTACTGTGAGTCTGCAAACCAGGATGAACTGAGTAACCTTATTTTTTATCCCCCTGAGATTCATACTTAGCTCATAGCTTTCTTAACTCATGTTTTTCTTTTATTGTTGTTTAAAGCTGCTGATTAAGAAAACAGTGGCCTGTGAGTGCCAGCTGTAGCCAGGGAAAATGTCTACATGATTTCCCCTGTCCTGCACATGCCTCTCTGGCTTCTGCCAAGCTCAGCATCGTCTGCAGCCCTGGGTTTGCCAGATGCAGAATTAGCTGTGCTAATTTGTATCATCGTTGTGAATGAAACATCCTTTTCTCTATAAGCAGGAAGTTTGTGATTGTCTAGTCTTTTTGGTTTTTTTTCAGCACTGCTAGCTGTGAATTTTCTGTGCAGCATTCTGTAGCAAAAACAGCCTTCAAATTTCATTGTATTTAATCCTGTTAACCTTTCTCAAAGTTTGGGTGCAAGATAAGTATTGTCAAGCTGGCATGGAAGGATGAAAGGGAACATTGCCAGCTTGTGCCATGACATGGGAAAGCTGCTACCTGCCATGGTGCAAGACTTTGTAACCCTTAAAGAAACAAGTGAAAATACCATCCTTCCCTGACTTTCCCCTTCTCATGGCTATTGAGTCCCCTGTAAATTTGCTGCTCTGTGGTATTGCAATGGCAGTGCACTGTGTAGGAGATTCCATGCAGAGAGAAACCTGTTTTGCCTCCACCGTTAGGGAATTCGGTGAAAAGCTGGATGTTGCCACCAAGTCCTAGCTATCAGAGGTTCCATTTCTGCAGGAATTATTAGATTTCTGGAAAACCTGCTATGGAGGGAAGCAGGCTGTGTCTTGATCAGAGAAGGAGAAAGAAAATAATGGTGGCCTGTAGTGTCTCTCCCTGTTGGGCACATTGTGCAGTTCAGTTCCCTTACAGCTGGTTTCTGCCTAGAATCCCCTGAACCTTTGTGTGAAGATTGTACAGGGAAATCGTGCCATGGAGGTTGATTCCACTGTCTACTCCCGGGAGCTGATCCAAATGGTGAATTCCTGCCTCGATCAGGTTGGTGAAATAGTTTTTAATTTTCAGATACCCTTCCCAGCTGCCTAGGCAGTGTAATTCAGGCATGAAGGGTAATTACTTGCCTGTTTTAACATGGGGGCTATTGATGCAGGGTAATTTCTGTGAGACTTGAGGGACCACTAGGGCTGGGCTTCCACCAGTCCTCTGAAAGCATTGTCTCAAGATACTATTCAGTCCTGCAGGCTCTGGAGGGGTGCTGGGAATACTCTGATGACAATTATTTAAAGGGCTGGCAGAAGCAGTTATTTTATAATGCAGTACTGCAGAGCTGGGAGCATCATCTCTGTACAGTCTCTTAAGGTTCTGGCTTTCTGTGGGGAATTAATTTCCTGGGAGCAAACATAGTATTGATACCTTCAGAGCGTGGATGTCCCTACTGCACATTCCTGGCATTTATCCCTATTCACTCCAAACATTTGAATTAATTCCTTTCCCTTCTGAAGAGAATCAGGGAAGGAGGTCCATGCAGAGATGAATGAGGTCTTCTGGCCCAAGATTTCATTGTAGATGATGAGCATTTCCCCAAGAATGACTTGTTGTTCACTTCTTTCAGGATCCAGAGAAGAGACCCACTGCAGATGAATTGCTTGAACATCCCCTTCTCAGCAAACGCAGGAGGTAATCAGATGGTCTTACGTGAAACCTGGAGAGGTGTCAGAGGGAACAGGAGGGTTTGTGCAGACTAGTGGTGGTTATGCTTCTGTAGCAAAGTCCTGAAGTTAATTTGCTCTGATATGAAGCAGTTGTTGAAGAACACTTCATCCTCTTGAGAAGTGCATTCTTGCTGTCTTGTCTTCTGATCTGATGTTCAGTTGGTGCATGGGTATGGTGAGAAAGGTCTCTGCATCTGTTGTCTTAGAAGCTGTTGTATTGAGAACTTTGAGGCATCACATTCTGAGGCTCCATTTGAGGAATACTGGTTTGTGCTATTCAAACCTCTGTGGGATAAGGGTCACAGAGATCCTCCTGTGCTCATTGGGAAAGGCCTTTCAAAATATACATATCATGCAATATAGATACACTTGCTTTCTCTCTTTGTTGCCTCTCTCTTCAAGAGAGACTTGCATTGAAAGTGGCCCCTTTTAGCTTTTAGTCTGCACACACTGTCTTTTTAGGAAAGGTGGACCATAATTCTGGACTGTTTGAAACCCACACTGGTTGCTTTGGGAACAGCAGACCTAGTCCTTTATAACAAGATTGTGTTGCTTGGTGGTCAGCAAAGTTTTGTCTTACTGTATGTGCTGGTAAAAGCCCAAATTCTTGTCATGTTTAGTTTTTAAGGTCATTCTTGTGCAATATGGGAATTGGTTGACCACATTCTGGTATATATAGAGTTTGTTGTCCTCAGCTCTCGTGGAAGTTTGTTAGCTGTTTGGTATATTACTTCTGCCCTACTTACTGTGGGTTGCTGGGAGCTGTTAAACAGTTGCCACATTTCCTCCAAGAGGGAGCAGCATTTTATTGGAAAGGAAGGCAGTCCGTGCATGCTGCTTGTCAGTAAATTGCTTTGGGCAATGTTACTGTTTCCTAAAATGCTTTTTCTCTTTTGTCAGGGAGATGGAAGAGAAAGTCACACTACTTAATGGGCCAAATAAGCGACCAAGGTAATTATTTGGACATGTGTTTGAAAGGAAGTCTGGAGAGAACAGCTCTCCAGAGAGGAACTTTGCTGAGAGTGGTAGTCTGTGACAACCTTAACGGAACAGTGTAGTTTAGAAGATCCCTAAATGCTAGGAATTTGACATAGTTATTACATGGCCCCATGTTTTACTCTGCCTTTTTTTATCATGCTTATATGTATGGCTGAAGCCTTAGCTCAGCCAGTCTCATACAGCTCTGATCTGTCCTACTGAGGATGTAGTTTTTACAGCCTGTGTAACTAAAGATATAATTTAGATCCCTCCTTTCACGCAGATTCCCTTGAGCAGGAGGAATATGACTGAATGTTGAATATTAAGTGACTATAAATATCTTTCATAAAACTGAATATATGCAGAGATTCTCCACAGTCCCCAGCAAGCCTGTAAGCAGGGTTGCTGTGGGAAGCAGATGGCTTCCATGACGTGTATAGCTGTTTTTCTGTGGATTTGTCGGACAGAATTTGGCCTTTATTCCCTTGTGAACTTGGAAGTACTATCTGAGAACTTTATGTGAAGTTCCAGTTCATTGTTGCTTACAAACAGTTTGCTTTGATTACGACTTCCATTTTGCAATCTGCTCGTGAGTTGATTCTTAGCAACAAAGAGTTATCTTTTTGCCCTTGGATGGAAGGCTGTGATTTAAATAAAGAGGATAGAGGGAAGTTAGAAGCTTTTGAATGCTTCTGTATTTTGAGCAAGATTTCATGACCGTTTGTAAGGCTTTTATTTTTCAAAAATGAGAACAGCTCCATGGCCATTCAATGAAAGAACTGTCTTTTTAAATGATATCTAGTTGGATTGTAGGCTTTTTATAATACTTCCCCGAGGCTACTTTCTCTGCTGCTCCTACACAGGCTTAATCCTGAGTCTCCTTATAGCACTTGAGGCCTCACAGCCACTCAACAAAAAGAACAGTTTGCGAAAATAAAAACCATAAATGGTTGCAAAGGGAAAACTGATAGACAACAATAGGAAAAGGAGTGATGACAGTGCATGCAAACTCATGATTAAAAGCATGTATGTTTTTGGGGGGGCTCTTGTGCAGGTCAAGTACCATGAATGAGGCTCCCATTGCAGTGGTGACTTCGCGCACTAGTGAGGTGTATGTTTGGGGGGGTGGGAAGTCCACCCCCCAGAAGCTGGATGCCATCAAAAGTGGCTGCAGTGCACGCCAGGTGTGTGCTGGTAACACTCACTTTGCTGTGGTGACAGTGGAGAAGGAGCTCTACACCTGGGTGGTAAGTGAGAGAAACTGCAGGAAGGGGCTGAGGGTGGGAAAGGAGAGCCCAGATCCACTCCTGCCTTCCATGAGCCTGTTAGAACCAGGTGGGCAAGCAGTTGGAGAAGGAGAAATAGGATTGCAGTGGAGGCTGTGAGGCTGGCTGCTGTGAGGCTGGCTGCTGTGGGGCTGGCTGCTGTGGGGCTGGCTGCTGTGGGGCTGACCCAGCTCTCCCAAGGCAAGTGTGGTTTTGGGAGAAGTGTTCCATCGTGACTGTAAGTGTACTGGAGACTTGCTGTGCATTGGAGGATTGTAGGTGGTGGACTTCTAGGCCCAGGCACTGAGTCAAACATCTCTTCCTCCCCTTCTTGACTGCTAGAAATGCACTGGAGGGTTTGTGATGCTCTTTTGGCTTTGTGTATTTTTAAGGGAGGTTTTTTGAGATCAGAGTGGGTGAGATGAGTGACCTTGTTGTAATACAGATGTCATCTGTGAGGCATCTTGTGGATGAAACCAGAGATGTCTTATACTAAATAATTCTGATTTTTGTGATGAATAGAAATTCTGAAATAGTTTAAAGTGAATTTAAAAAATTGACATATCATACATTTAAAGCAATTGAATCCAGTCTTCTTGGGCTTAGATGGTCAGTGACATGGAGATACTCTGCATCTCCAGGCTTCCGCAGGCTTTTGTATTGATGATACAGAATCTTTTAAGAGAGATTAGAAAATACTGGTACATGAGTGAGAGGAGAAAGAGACCTGAACGTGAGGAGAGCAACTTGAAGTTGTTTGCTGGATGTTCCTACAAGAATGGCCACTGAAAACATTTAGCTGGCTATTGCTATTTTAGTTTTAGTTCAACACTGCTCAGAGTTTTGTTTTTCCTATAGGATTGGTAGGTCTGGCTACTTCAGTGACACTTGTTTCATGTTATGGGTTTCTTTGCAGCCATTAGGATTTAGAAAAGTAAATGAAAAAGCTGAAGGATAAATTTTAGTCCTGCAGCAGGGAGTGGATTCTGTAGCTTGACAGATGAGAAGGGAACAGGGGTTCTTCACCAGCTGGTGTCTTGAGACCAGATCACTCCTTGTTAGAGCAGAACTGCGTGAAAGCCTGTGCTGCCATTTAGGATGTTGCCTGCTGTTGTGCCCTGTAGCAGCCTCTACCCTAACGTAGCTAACACACTTTATTTTGCTCTTTGCTGTCTTCTGTTGTTCACTCAAGGTGCTCTAATTGTTGGCACCATCTGTGGAGTTGTGGATACATAACCTTACCAGATGTTTCTGTCGTGCAGAATATGCAAGGTGGCACCAAGTTGCATGGGCAGCTGGGACATGGAGACAGAGCCTCCTACCGCCAGCCAAAGCATGTTGAAAAGCTTCAGGGAAAAGCCATTCATCAGGTGTCCTGTGGAGATGATTTCACAGTGTGCATCACAGGTGAGAGCTGGAAGGGAGACCACTGTTCTCTCACTTTGCTGAGCTGTGGAGATGTTTGCCTTCATAATAAGATCAGCAGAGCAGCTAAGGAGATAGTCCTGTACATTACTCACCCCTCAGTTTGGAGGACAGTAGGTGGGTAGTAGAGATAGATTAGTGTCGTTACTGAGAGGAAGATATTGACTCCGAAGAAGGCTGGGAGTTTTGCTAAAGATACGCTTTTTGTTGACGGAGCTGGGTGTTGAATGCAGCTCTCTGTGGCTGTGCAGAGTCCCTGCTCTTACCAGTGCATATGTTGCCTCCATACATGCATGTATTAAGGACAGGAGCCTGAAGTCAAGAATCTAGATGTTTTTGAAACTCTTTTTGGACTGTGTGGGGAAAGAGTCATGCAATAATAAAAGATGATGCATATCTGAGATTTGCTATTTAATTCAAAAGCTTGAGATCTGATAGCTCTTTCTAGTTCTAGCCCTGTTCATACTTTTAAAGATGAATTAGCTGTGGTGTTGTCTGTTATGGAAGAATTTGAATCTTGCTTTACCTATGAAAACACAATTCTCAATAAGGTAGTTTCCAGCTTGTTTCGCCAGTGCTGGAAAAGCAGAAGTTTGGCAGAGATAAGCTCAGATGCTCAGTGTGCTGGAGTAGTGACTTAGGGAGCCACAGGATCGGTTTGTGGGTTTCTGTTAAAGAAAGCGGCAGATTCAGCTCAAAATTTTTTTACACTGGTGGCCTGGAATAGCTGCAGGTTGTGGTATAAGGTCATCCACCTTAATGTGAATAAGAAAGGACTCCATATTTTCCCTGTGACATTCTTCTGCATTAAAGAGGAGGATGATTACACAAAAGAGGTTGCTCTGGCCATGTCCTAAGAGGTTAACATGCAGCCTAATACAAGCTCTGTGTGCTAACTGAGCTTCCTTTGTATCCTTCAGATGAGGGCCAGGTGTACGCCTTTGGCTCGGACTATTATGGATGCATTGGTGTTGACAAGGCTTATGGCTCTGAAGTGCTTGAGCCCCTGCAGCTGGATTTCTTTCTTACCAACCCTGTGGAGCAGGTCTCGTGTGGGGATAACCACGTGGCAGTGCTGACCAGGAACAGAGAAGTTTACACGTGGGGCTGTGGAGAGTATGGTAGGTAGAGTCTCCCTGGACCCTAAAGGCACTGGGCCATATGTCCACTCCAGAAAACATCGTGATGCAGGTGTGTAATGCAGAGCCTGAGTAAGGGCTGGCTGGTGTGTCCTGGGGACAAAGAACATTGTGTCTTTGGGGCTTTCTTTCCTTGTAAGGATGGGACCTGAGGACTAAGCCCTTGGGACTTTACTCTGGGAAGCTCTAGGGTGCCACTTGGCTGTGAGTGGGGTCAGATTACCCTGAGGATTGGTAGGCAATGATGCACATAGGGGAGCAGGTTTCTAGTTCTGTAGGAAGATTCCTTTGGGACTATAGAGAGACAATACAATTTCTTAGGGGCAGGCACTCTGTGAGGCCATTTCTAACTGCAGTATTTTCACTGATGCAGGGCGCTTGGGCTTGGATTCAGAAGAAGATCATTACACCCCTCAGAAGGTAGGGCTGTGACTACTTCTTCTCAAAATCCGCATGGGCATAAATCCAAATTAGTTGCTGTTTGGAAATATTAACTGTCTGAGGCTCAGGTGTTTTTTTCTGAGGTATCGTAGAGTTTGCAAGGGTTTTAACTTCCTCATTTCTTTTCTTCATTTGTCCATAGGGATCATGGCAGAGGGACATGTCACTCACAAACCAGCCAGCATCATTACTTAGAGCTTCATTGCTCTGGTCTCCAAACTGGAACTGTAAATGCCCAATTTAATGTTGTAGAAATCATAGTAGGAAATACCAAATTGTATACCTTGGGTCTGTAGAGGAAAGTTGCAGCAGTGCAAACAACTTGAGTCTTTGTATTTGACGTAATGAGTTACAGATGAGTTGAAAGTAAAACCTTCTTGAAATACAGTGCTGGGGTAATTGAGGTAGTTGAGTTAATCTAACCCGTTGCGGGTTAGAAAGTAACAAGGATGTGCCTGGAAGCCAAGTATCTGTGATCACACAGTGTCACATCCACACAGCGCAGACCCAGTTCTGCTTGGCTAAATGGGTCTGGTGCTTATAGACCCCAGCTGGCCAGGATGCCTGTGCACCACATTTCTGGTTCCTGTGCTAGGTGACTGGTGTCTACATACAAGGCCTAGAATGCCCTGGGTTTCTGCATTGTGACTGGAGTTTCAGTATGCTGTAGACACTATTGTATTCTTGCACCTTCCTTCAGAATAACCACAGTGTGTGTTGTCGGTGGCCAGACTGGCCGAACCACTGCTCTAACCCCCGATGTTTTCCATGTGCCGGCTTCTATGTAGTAGATATTGGGATTCTGATTTTCTTGGAATATATTTTTTTCCACACAGGTGGATGTTCCGAAGACCTTAAACATTGTGTCCGTTCACTGTGGCTGTGATGGGACTTTCCTACTCACACAGACAGGCAAAGTGTTGGCATGTGGACTCAATGAGTTCAACAAGCTGGGTCTGAATCAGTGCACATCAGGAATAATCAACCATGATGTAAGTGCATTTGGGTCCCTGGCTCTAGCTCTAGTAGTCTGTTGTATATGGGAAATGGAGATCCTGTGACCATGACAAAGGGTTCACTAGCTTTGTGCCAATTTTTTAGTTCCAATCCAAGACAATGGATACTGGAATTGCAGGAAGAGGCAATTTCTTCCTCAGTTTCCTGTCTGCCCTATGGGCTCTTGTCAGATCTGAGGCAGTGAAGCAGATAGAGCGCTGCTCTGCAGTGACTTAGCCAGTGACATGGATTCTAGCAGTTCTTTATGATATCCATGTTGGGACTGCCTAGGTTAATGTTGTGGTCTGCCAAGACCTGCTTGTGTAGGTCTTAGCTGATAAATGTGTGGTTTTTCACTCTGTGCTTACCCACATGTCTTTTCTCAGACATACTGTGAGGTGCCATACGCCACTTCCCTTACTTTGGCCAAGCAGCTGTCCTTCTACAAGATCCGTACCATTTCTCCAGGGAAGACACACACAGCTTCTATTGACGGTGAGCCCTGTGTATTAAGAAGTGAATACTGTTTGCTACATTACTTTACACCAGCTTTGTCCTTCTAGCCTGGCCCTGGACATTGAGGTTTATGCTTTGGTAGCAGGGCTCACGCCTGCTCCAGGAACCCAGGATTCCTGTTCCTCAGCAGTGTTGCCTCCTGGTCAGATGAAACAGCAACATCAGCTTCTAGCTCAGCCTTCTTGTTTTTAAAGGGGAGGAGAAAAAAGTTTGGGGAAGAATAGTGCTCTGGGACAGCAAAGCAATAATTTATGGCAGAGTTAGGCTTTACCCAAGTGCCACCAGTCAGAGGGCTGTGAGGAGTCCCAACCCCCAGCATCAGAAAGTGGAGCAATGGGAGAAGGAGCTGGGGAGATGTTTCCATGCTGAAGCCATTCCTCTTGGCTGGCGCTGTCCCCTCCTGGCCTGGCTGGCTTCTCAGCTTAGTCTGTCTTGGCCATGGGCTGTCGCTGCCGGTTTTCTGCACGCATGGCCGCTTCCAGAGTTGGGTCCTCACTGTGACTCTCTCCTTGTTCCTCCTCAGAGCGAGGCCGTCTGCTGACCTTTGGCTCCAACAAGTGTGGACAGCTTGGTGTTGGAGACTATAAAAAGCACCTGGGAATTAACCTGCTGGGAGGCCCCTTGGGGGGTAAGCAGGTGATCAGGGTTTCATGTGGAGATGAATTCACCATAGCTGCTACTGACGGTGAGTGGGCCTTTGTGAAGTCGTGGTGGCTTCCTTTGAAATAGATCTGCAAGAGTGGTTAACTGGCTTCTACCAGGCAATTCCTAGACCACCCCTGCAGCACTGCACTGAAATAAAGAAATCCTCCTAGCCTAGGGCTGTCTGGCCCCAGCACTTGTGCCCATGCAGTGCCAAGCATTTGCTGTTCCTGGGGCTGCAGAGTGCTGGCTTGATGGCTGCCTGTTAGATTCATTATCAGTTTGTTCTCCCACTGGCAAACTGGAGCTGGTGGATTAGATACTTTGGGATAGCAGTTACAGCAGAGAGGCTGTGATCCTTGTAGCAATTACAGGCTAAGGGGGAGTGAGTGAATTGAGGCTGCTGAATCTCTGTTTCCTCAGACAACCATATCTTTGCCTGGGGTAATGGCGGGAACGGGCGTCTGGCAATGACATCAACCGAGAGGGCTCATGGCTCAGATATTTGTACCTCATGGCCTCGGCCAATATTTGGATCGTTGCATCATGTTCCAGACCTGTCATGCCGTGGCTGGCACACCATCATTGTTGTTGGTAAGTGTAAGTTTAGGTTGAAATTTTGGGATCTTGGTTATGATCATGTATTGCTTGCCAGGACCTAGACTATAAATCCTGCCTGGGAACAGGCGAGGTTGCTGTGGTGTAATGTGGCAAACTGCTCTGAGCTCTAGGCCTGCGATGCTGGCTTTGTTGTGTGCTGTTGTAGGAGTCATTTTGCTTTTCATGTGTCACTGTAACTGAAAGCACGCTTCTCTCCTTGCAGAAAAGGTGTTGAACTCTAAAACGATCCGATCCAACAGCAGCGGCTTGTCCATTTGTACTGGTAAGTAACCTGCCCTGGGGAGCTGGGGTTTAAGTCCATTCAGTGGTCTGTTTGAGTGGGTGCAGTTTGGTCCTGTAGCATGGTTTCTCTGTGTTTCAAAGGCCTCACAGAAGAGCTCAAAGAGAGGAAATCTACAGGATGCTTCAAAAAGGTGGACCAAATTTCAAAGCGGTGGGATTTCAAATTGAGTCCATCTTTGTGAAACACCCTGTAGCTGGTGCTGTACATGGGAAGGGATGGGCCAAAGCTGGGAGAGAACTGAAACAGAGGAGAACATGGATGCAGCAAGGCCTTTGTAGTTGAGGAACTTCAATTTGACAGTGAAAATCTGAGAGGAATTCACTGAAGGGATCTGTTAAGGGAAAGTGGCTATGTCGCAGCTGTTGGAGAGATGGAGTCCAGTTTCTTGGACCTGTGGGATGGCCGGCGCCAGGAAGCTGCAAGAGGCTGCTGCACACAGGCCATTTTTGGGGAGCCTGCAGGGAGTGTTAGGAGATAAGGTGTTGAGGGAGGTGCTGCTAGCATGTGCTCTCACCGTGGTTGCACAGCCCAAATTTCTGCATCATCTCTGCTCAAGCTGAGGTTTAGCAACAGGAATAGCAGAGGTGGAGAAAATACGAAGTTTTTGCTCTTGTTTGCTAGCGGCTCAGAGCTGCACAACTGGAGGAGCAGAAGAAGACGACAATGAGCAGGAAGCGGAGACCCCCAATCCCAGTGGAGGCTTCCGGGGAACCATGGAAGCTGATCGTGAGTTGGGAGGCTGGATCAGCACCACAGAAGCTGCGGGAGGCAGCAGTACTGACAACAGCTCCTGCCCTGGCTGGCTGCGGAAGGTAATGTGGTGTCTCAGAAGTGCCTTGAAATGAGGATCTAGGTGGAGGAAAAGCCAGTGACCGCTTTCACCTTTAAGGGATGCTCTTAAACGTTCTCAGAACCGTGCTGTGCGGGAAGCCCTTTAGGCCTCACAGCCTTTTTTACCACAAGGGGGTGTTGGTGCTTTGGTTGAGGAGATGAAGTCAGCTGCAGCAAGGCAGGCAAGCCTGACAGTGCTGCTTTTGTGTATGCAGGAGCTGGAGAATGCTGAATTCATCCCCATGCCTGACAGCCCTTTTCCTCTGAGCATGGAATCTTCAGAGCCTGAGAAGGAGACTCTCCCTTACCAGAAACTTCAAGGACTCAAAGTGGCCTCTGAGGAACCTGTTGGATTAAACAAGCCCAAAACAGAGCCCTGGGTAATGGTATCCACTCGAATGCTTGACCAAAATCCCTTGGAGACCCAAAATGACAATATGTTTGAATTATGGGGAGAGCTGAGAAGAGGGTGTTGGATTGGCCTAATTCATCTGGGTGAGGAAAAGAGGGCTGTTGATAGTCAGAGATGATGCTGCAAAGAGAACAATTCACAGGAGTCTGGAACACAAAGCTGAGGCTTGATCAGACGGAAAATAATGAGACCAGTTCTATGGAAAAATGCAGTTAATGTAACTGGAAAAAAAAGGGGGAAACCTAATGTTCAGAAGCCTAGCAGAAGGTAGAAATTTAGAAAGCAGGACTTGATGTAAGAGAGGAAGAAGAACTGATACAGAAAATCACTGAGAAATTACAGCCTGAGAGGCTACTTGATTCCAGGGGCTTTCTGTCCCAAGAGGAGGCACAGATCCTAGGCTTAGGGCAGGGGGGTTAAACCAGATGGATTTCGGTGATGGGAGCAGCTATCCTAGAAAAAGGAGGAAGTTAGTGGCTTTGTACAGAAGATATAATGACAGGTAGCTTGCTGACATTGGCTGCTAGAGGTTTTGGAAGTTGGGAAAGGCGCTGGAGTGACGCTTCCTATGCATGTTTTTTTCTTGTGGCGTGTACAACTCCTGGCTTTGCACTCAAACCTGGCCTGATGTCCCTCTGTGTCTTTGCAGCCTACTTGCCTGAGCCCAACCTTGCCATGTGGTGAAGGGAAGGCTGTGTCTCCTGTTGCGGGCTGTATGTGCAGTGCTCTGCAAGTGGAGGTGACGCACCTCAGAGGCCTGGTTTTACAGTGTCTGGATGATCAGAAGAAGCTGCAACAGGAAACTGTTCGTCTGAGTGCCCAACTCCAGCGGTTCTGCAGGGGGACGGAGGGGATGCATCAGGTGAGGACCCAGTACCTGGGTGCACATCCATGGTCAGGGCTCACTATGCTGATCCCAGCTCTGGCTGTGCAGAATGAAGCAGCTCTTAACAGATGTTGCTCTTGGGGCAGAATGGGGGGACTGAGCATGGTGCTGGTCTCTTGTTTGAGCTGCTGATGCAGGCTCTGGTAGTAGCAACACAGATGAAGCCAAGAAGACAGTTTCCTGTGAGGACAGCCCAGTCCTTTAGGGACCTGGGATTCCCCTTTATTTCTCCTGGTGAGAAGGGATGGGCAGTGAGATGTCACAGAGAGTCCCAAATGGCTGTGGAGAATAGGAACTGTGCCTTGTGTGGCTCCTAGCTTCTTTGCAGCCAGTCTTAGAGCTGTTTGAATAACTAACTGCTGTGTGTTTTGGCAGGTGGAGGTTCATTCCAAAGGAACACAGACAGCCAAAGAGGAGATGGAAGTGGATCCAAAACCTGACTTGGATTCAGATTCATGGTGTCTCCTGGGAACGGACTCGTGCCGCTCCAGCCTCTAGTCTCCTGAGCCCACTGGGATCCATCTAACTTCACAGCACACTAACCGAATGCAGAGAGCGGCTTTCCTGGCTTCAGGTCACTCGCAGACAAGGAGTGAGGCCGGAGGCTCCAGAGCAGCACCTGTGTACGTTTGATATGAACTGGGAGTGAGTTTGAGAGGGGAGGGCCCCTGAGCTCTAGGCCAGCTCAGTGACTGAAGCAGCAGGAGCTCCTATTTGTACCTTATCTGTCAATTCCGCACGTGAGGCAGAACGGCCCCATTACGGCGATGGCTCCAGTAGCGACTTGTGGCCCTTTCATTGTTTCACTGCTTCTCGGGAGCTGCCTTTGGGACCCCAGCATTCATCACTGCATCTCTAGATGACAGGAGGAGACATGTTTTGTTCTGAAGCTGGTTGAACCCTAAGACTTGCCACCTTCACTTCAAAAGGGTGAAGGACTAGGATCCTCTCCCTACCATATGGTAAGGCCCAGCTGGTGAGGCTGCTCCCCTGTGCTCGGGGGCAGAGGGAGCAGGGAACGTCTCACCCTGGAGGCAGTGGAGATCTTCCTCTTAGGGAGATAATGGTAGGCAGCATGTCCTTGGCCTCAAGGCACAGCTTCTGGCCATCTGGCTGTGTCCAGTGGCCTGTACAGACAGAGTTTAAAGGCTTTATTCTGGGTGCCTAGAGCTTTCCATCTTCCAGGCAATGCACCGAGATGGGTGAATCAGGTGTCATTTCCAATAGCAGGAGTGGGGACTGTCTGAGATGGGATCTCTGGTTCTCAGTTGCAGACCACCTGCTTCCCAACCAGATGACAAACATCTGGGCCTCAGACTAAGTTGCCCATTTCTTGCTCCAGCTGTTCAACTTTATTTGGGTGCCAGAGCTTCTGGTTTCTTGGCGTAAGCCCATAGCTGCTCCCTGCTTGGCTTCTGTTCTGCTCAGCCCCCAGTGCCCACACTGTGTGTGGGTGTGGGAAGAATCAGTGTTTTTCCACTCAGTGTTTTGATGAAGCTGGAATGCAGTTTCTTACCCAGAATAGGTCATTAATGCTGTGGTCACAGGATGCAGCCTTCTCCAGTGACCATGAACGATCAAGTCTCTGTCTGGAATTCACCTCCTTTCTAGAAGCGAGAGGCTTTCCCAAGAAAATTGGAGATGGGAAGAGGCATGGTGTGATGCTAAAGATTTCCTCATTTCCTGTTAGATAATGAGGTTAATTTTATTCCCCTTAAATTTATTAGCAAACTGACTTTGAAGTAAGCTTATGGGACTGGTAGGATCCCTGGGAGCAGCTCGCCTCCCCCGCCTTATGTGAAGCCTCTAAGGAGTCCTGAGTCCTCCTCACCTTTGACGTGAGAGTGGGGTTGTGGTTTCATTAGACTTAAACTGTCCCCATCAATGGCATGTCACTAGAATTACCTTAGGTCTATTTGAGTTGGGTATCCTGTCACCTCTCCGGGACTTCTTTTGAGAGACTGTTCTGGGGGAGCCAGCATTCCCCATTTGTCTCTAGAGGTGGATACCAAACTATTTGCTCGTAACATATGATCCTTAAATACTACTTTGGTGCCTATTGCTCATACCTTGGAGCTGAATCAAGTGCAGTCTTTCCAGTGCAGTGTCCAGGGCAAGGATCACACTGGTGTGGCCATCTGTTGTTACTGAAGGACAGGCAGGAGGACAGCCCTCCTGGAAGGTGGTGAGCATCAGGTGCCCTGCTGCGGCCACATTGCTTGGTTGCCCTTGTGACTCTGCTTTCCCCCGTGTGCGTTGGAGCCTCTTCTCAGGTTCGGGTCCCAGCTTGAGGGTTGTTGTTGCAGTGGGAAACGATTGAGTTGGCCATGCTGCGGCAGTGCCTTTGAGGAGCAAAGAGCTGAGCCTGAGCCATGTCCAATAAGCAAGCACCAAGCTGATGGGAGTCGCTCTCCTGCAGTGCACTGCTCTCCTCGTGTCTCAATGCTCTGCAGTTGGGAAGCTAGGTGCACAGACCGGATTCCCCTTGGATCTAGTGGAGGGTTAGGGTCCCTGACAGAGGATGCCCTGTGCTCCGCTATCTCATACGTGCCTTAGAAGAGTCACGCTATCCAGGTTGTGCCTGTTACAGACCATGGATTTCACACCAGCCAGCTATGCAACCAAAAAAGCAGTTTAAAGCCAGCACCATCATCTTGGGCTGAAAACAGAATGGCAAGTGGGCAGAAGTGCCTTTGAGCAGTTTCAAACCCTTTTTACTTCTCCCCTTCTTGCAGTGCTAGCTCCGTATGTGTTGGTCTCCTGCTAGTATTGCTACTGAGTTGTTGTAGTGGAACACAACTTTTGCCTGCTCTGACACTCTGGCTGAAAACTAGTTTGTCATTGTCTTTTTTTGAAAGGTAAAAGGGTGGAGTGGTTTGGAGTTTCTGTTTAAATAAATGTTTAAACTCAATCTCCTGTGTTTGGAGTCATTTTTTCCCTCACCCCCCTCCCCACCACGAGAGGAAGGGGAAATATGCATATAGTCTGCTGGCTTCATGGCATTCTGTTAATTTGGGGGGGGGGGGGGGGGGGGGGGGCGCTTACAGAAAGGAGGCCAAGCAGCTTGCAGGTTCTTTGCTATGGGAAAGAAAATGTCAGGTTCTGTGTCCCTTCATTTAAAAAATAAACAAACAACAAGCAAACAACAAAACAACTTTTTTTCTTGCTGCTGCATATCCTCCTAGTGACGTCAGGGGGCTTTTGTGTGTGTGTTTATTTCAATAATTTGAGTGCCAAGTAGGAAATGAGTAATGGGAAGAGAGAGGCTCAAAAGGAAGAAAAGAAGTACCTGTTTCTCTCAGAACAGCTTCTGCCTGACACCTGCTCAGCTGACTGTTCTGCACACTGTACTTAATGCCTGTCACTTCTGACTTTTTGTCAGGGTTTTCAGTAAATTGTTTAATGTCTTGAGAGGCAGAGCTGGCTTAAAGACTTAAAATTCACCAGAGACTGGGATACTGAAAATGCAGCCTGGCTCTTAGAATGGGATTGTACTGCAGTAGTAGAAAGGGAAACTGAGCTGGCAGGAATAACAGCTTGAGTTGTGCCAGTGCAACACTACCCAGGACAGCAAAGAAACTGGGTCAGTCTCTGTTCTGAATCTCATGCTTTGCCTAAACTGTTAGTAAGTTTTAACCAGTTATCGGAGTCTTTCTGGGTACTGCCCTCCGTCTTGACTTCAAACAGTAGCTCAGCAAAGAGGGGTGAACTCCTCATGGTTAGTGCTGCAACAGAACAAATGGAGGCTGGTGATTTCATTTCAATAACTTCTGTTTAATCCACAGTTTCAATCTCAGCATTAGCTATTTGCCTGTCACTTAAAAGAAGTCCCCAACAGATGGCTGTATTTTACAGTATCAAAAGCTTTTCTGTGTCTGTCTACACCATTTGCACTCTGCTGACTTTCAGGGTCCACTAAATACAGTCAATAAAACATAGTGCAACAGAAACAGAGTTAATATTACAAGACAGGCAGTGGTACTGAATTTAACTACTCTTTGTTTAATTCAGCTACACCTTTCATTAATAGAAGGAAGCTGACATAAAAGTTCCAGTTTACCCCTTCCCTACCCCTTGTTACCTGTTACTATCCTGTATTTCAAAGTGCTGAAGTTAAGGCATTAATCTTGTTTCTCCAATCAATTTGGATATAGCAAATTACTTTCCTGTGTTTCAAGTCTGTTTTTTCCCCTTCTCTCTAGGTTTGTACACTCTTTACCTGGCTGGTGCGGTGCAGCACTGACCTGTTCTGGGACCTTTGTGCTTTTGTAGGGTGTGCCAAGGGACTGAGGTTTCTCTCCACATATTTATAGGGAAGAAGCAAGCTCTCCAATTTCTTCCAGGAGTCAGGTCCACCCATTGAAGGCTGGGGTGTTTCTTCACATTCAGTTTCTGACTAGTCCAGTTTAATCTAGTCGCTTTTCATCTTTTTCTAGGTTCCCATGAGCTGCTGCTACATTACTGAAGGACTCGCAAAAGAAGCTGCTGGAATTTTTTTGTTCCTTGTTTGCTTCCTGTTGCAACTCTCTCATACAAAGTAGTCATTCTTTCTTTGAGAACACAAACCACTCTGTGACCATTTAAAGTTACTTTTACACAACAGAACTAGTCTAATACATTAAAGATCAGAATCTGGAACTTAAAAATGTGCAGGAACTGTCACCAATTATAGGCAGATGATTTTCTAAAAGGGTCTGTAGGACACCTGTTTTCCTCAAAAGACCCTTTGACAGAGTTTGACAAACAAAGACCTTTAGCATGAGACAAAAATCACCAAGAACTGCCTTACATCTTAAGAATAAAGCAAAAGAAGGGCTATATTTTTGTGATAATTATCTACCATTGCAGCAACTAAGATGAAGAAAGGCAGATGACTGAAGAAAGGGTGTTTAGAGTTCCCTAGCAACTTGGCCTGCAGAAAATCTCCAGGTTTTTTGTATTAGATCTAATTGTTGATTTAACCCCAAAATATCAGTGAAACAGCTAACAGGTTTTCTGGCGTGAAGTTCCTTAGTGCACTGTCTGGGGTGGGGGTGTTTAGCTTCTTTTTTTTTAGCTGCAGCAGTTCTTAAACATTCTGGATGGAAAATAAAAATAAAAGAAATATCAGAAGCCAAGTGAGGAACTGAGGGAAGGTTGCCATGGGAAGGAGATTCCTTCGCAGCTCCTGAAAGTGATACACTGAGTCACAGAACTGTTGCTGATCTGTTCTTTGCACTTTATACAAGAAGCCTGGAGGTAGGAACGCATGCTCTGTATCAGGATTCTTAATTTCTGCCTGCTGCAGTGTGCTCCCTTCCGTGATCATCTCCAGGTCCATCTTGAAACAATGTAGGTTCCTCGCCTGTGCTAATCTATTTGGGAGGTTTTTCCATGACCTCAGTCCTCCCCTGGTTAGAAACCTAATTTCCAGTATGAGCTTATTCATGACCTATTTTTGATCTTGTGTGGCATTATTCTTTAATTAAATATTTCTTCTTCCACCCTTTCCCAACTCTGAGTCCCAGCTATTGTATGTGGTAAGGAACACATTGGGATGTTCTGTTCTGACCAGTTCGGAGTATCTCTGCTGTTACACGCACGTGAATCGACACATGGACTCAAACAGTAAGTGCCCGCTACTGCTGCCTTTTCTAACCCCCTGAATTCCTGATCCTGAACTTCTTGTGTCAAGGAAGCATTGTAATATTATAATACTCCTCCCAGTTCTCCTTTTCCAATTCAAACAATGTCACACTAGATTTCTAAATAGTGATGTTACAGATCTTCAGCTGGTAAGAAGTAGCCCCAGGATCATCACCAGCATTCTAGAAAAGCATCTAAATAAACTCAGGCTCCTGCAGAACAAGCGTAGAATAAACCTACCTACCTACCTACACAGCTTTCATTACTCAACCAAACAGTACTATACAAAACAGGACAGAGCACAAGCAGTGACCAAGCAGCAGCTCTGGATCCCGTCATCTAGCGCAGATACCAAGGACTGAAGAACAGACCAGTCTGTGCTGCAGAAAAGTTCACTGCTTACATAGTTCACTCCCCTCCCTCGATCTGACTTTTCCAAATACCTTGTCTGAATGTAAGAAGCTACAACAAAAATGCTACGCCAGACAGAACCACAGTTGCTATCAGCACATTCAGGAGTGAACTTCTGCACCTACAGAGCAGTAGAACAAACAAAAGGCACATGCTGTGTTTGGCCCAGCTCTTCCCATGAACAGCACTACACTGCCTTTGGAGAAGGAAAAAAACCTGAGTGTGCAGCCATGTATGAGCTAAAGGAGAACAGCTCTCTTCACATCAGACACCACTAGTTAAAGAAAAATTTTAAAAAAAAAGAAAAAAGGAAAAAAGCCCAAGCCCCTCTAACCTACAGGCACAATATGATTGTGAAGAACAGCCACTTTCTGACAGCTGGTCTGCTCCTCACTGCTGTCCTGCTAACAGTCAGTCTGTAGCAACAGCCTCACATCTACGCTGTGACTCCATGTTGAGCTCCTTGGATGGGAGAAATGGCCCCCAGAGGGGCATCCTGCATGGGGGCAACCCAGGACACAGGCCAAAGTACCCAAGTTCTAGTATTCTGCTTATATGTCCTGAGCTTCTCACTGGATGTGCATACAAGCTCAACACACTCATGGCCAAGTTTGAGAGTAGGGAAAATGCAAGTGCCTGTGGCTGGAAACCAGCAGAAAACAGGCGGGGAATGACAGCAGCAGGTACAGTTGGACACTGACTCAGCAGCGTCTCCTCTGCAGTGGGGGTGGGGGCCTGTTCTTGATGGCTTTGCATTTGGGAATATGTCTCTCAGCTGCTTGGGGAGCAAATTTGCGTCTGCAGTAGGGGCAGGCAACATAGTCTGGGTTTTCAATGGGAGGCAACAGGGGCAGGTCAGACACCTTCCCTCCCTTGGAGAGGACTTGCTGCACCTGGCGAGCCTGGCGCAGGGTCTGGATGAGAACCTCATGCTTCTGTCTCCAGTTGTTCCTTCTGGGTGGCTTAGTCTGCAAAAAGGAAAGGCAGTCAGAGCAACTGGCACCACTGTCAGCTGCTGTTGCTCAGGGTTCAACTCAGACCACTTGTCCCTGGGCATTCTCTGTTAATGTGAAACCCTCCTTGAGGAGCTGAGTCCCACAAAGGGGATCAAAAATATGAGCACCAAGGAGGATTTGAAGGAAACACCAATGGAGACATCAATACTCAGAGCTTCAGAATAACCAGAAAAGCAAGCAGTACGACCAAGGAACTGGAGAGGTTGCTATAGCTGCTTTGCAGGAACAGAGCTGCATGTTTCCCCTGTCTTTGTTTCAATAGCCTGTGGTATTACCTGGATTTTCAACCAGTTGCTAGCAGCCCCTAATGTCACAGAGCTTTAGTGCAGTACCCAGTCTGCATCCTGAGCATCCTGACCACAGCAAAGAGCTTTCTCCAGGAGTACACCCTTGACACGTTACAATGACAAGTCAGTCAGGACCCCCACCCCCATCTATTAGATTTTAAATGGATCTATTCATCCATTTGGCAATAACCCTTCAGAGGCAAGATCTGGATTGTATCCCTTGGCCCCATGTACATGTGAAGGTGCTTGCATCTTGGTAGGAATTAGATGTCAAGGTGGAAGGAACATGAGCAGTAGATGTGGATTGAGGGAGGCAAAGAGACTGCACGTTACCTGAGGCCTCTCTGAGCTCTTCCACTGCTGATACTGTTCCAGATCTGTGCCCCTAGCTCTGGCCCTGCTGGAGTCAAATACTTTCCTCTTGGAACCTTGGCTCTTGCTGCAGATACTCCTGTGTTTCTCAAGTCTGCTGCAGAGAAACTTGCGTCCGCAGAAGCTGCACTGTCCAAGCCCACCCTGCTCCAAAGCGCCGGCAGCCTGCACGTACAGCACTTCTGGAGACGGGTGGTCACCAGAATCTCGGTCAGAGAGGGCAGAGGGAGAAGGACTATGTTTTAGGTCCAGCTCTGAACTAGGAGCTAAATGGTCCATGGGCATGCCATCTCGAATTTTGCTGTTGCTGGCCACCAGCCGCTCTTTCTTGAGTTTCTCCATAGACAGTTCTTGGGGGTGGAGGGTGGTGCCAGGCTTGGGGATAGTGGCCTCTGCAGACTGTGCCCCACTGGAGGGCCCCCCACCATCACCTGGCCTGATGGCACCTCTGAAAGTTTTCTCTTCAAGGTGCCTTGTGGCTTTTTGTTCCTGGGCCCTCTCTGCTTCTCTGTCTCTTCTCTCCTCTGCCTCAACAAGCTCCTTCTCTCTTTGAATCCTCCTAAGCGCCTCCTTTGTTTTCCTCAGCTTCTCTTTGAGGAGGGCCTCTTTCTTTTGGATTTCCTCTTCCAGGTTCTGTCCATCTGCCTCCAACTTTAGGATGTAGGCCAGCTCTTTCCTGTACTGATGGGAGGCTGACTGTTTAGGCTCTGCTGTCCAAGGAGAGAGCACTGCAGCTAGCTGAGACCTCCCTGCTGCAGGATTCCTTTTGCTCATTGAGCTAGGCCTACTATTTGGAACTTCCTCCATGTATGGAGAACTTCCAAGCTGAGCTATGCTGACCACTGGCACACTCACACCCTTGTGGTGAAAAATTGGTTTCAGGGGATACCCACGGTCCACTCCTTCTCTCCGTCTGGCTACTGATTTAGCTGGCAGAGTCTTGGTCTGGCTGGTGAGATACTTGCTCTGCAGTCCAGCTGAACAGAAGCCTCCATGACTGGAGCAGTGTTCACTGCTTTCTGCAGAAAGAGAATACAAATATCTTCGGCTCTTTCGGGCATAGAGATCCTTTAAACTTTCCTCTTTGTCAGGTGTGAGCTCATGCTGAAAGTTTTTCTTCTGGTGTTCCAGCTGGGAACTGGAAACAAGCTTAGTAGCTGCCTCCGCAGAACCCACCGGTGGAAACAAAGCCATTCAGTGCCTGGGAAAGAGCCTAAGGTTAGAAGCAAAGTCATTACAGGCCACCTTATCCAAAACTGGACAAGTTCTCTCTTAACAGTCTACATCTGGAAGCTACAATGAGACTCTATCATAAATATTAGCAAAGGTTTAGTAACTTTTCTGGGTTCTATAAATCTTTACATTCATTCCATCTAGGGAGGTCCCATGCTGCCTCTTCCAGCCCCAATCGTTTATGAAGCCAGAAAGGTTTGCTTTTATTTTGCCCTCTGTCTGAGCCCTGTCTCGTTGTAGCAGCAGAAAAACACTGGACTGCCAGGGAAATCGTTCTACTCTCCCAGGGTGTTTCCCGTAATGTGTCCCCTCAGTTTTGGCACCGTAGGTCCCGTGAGGTACACAGGTCCTACACACAAACGTCTGGCAAAGCTCAGTATCATCCTCCCGTGGCTCGTTCCGCCACATTCCCCGCAGTGTGTCAGGTACCCAGGCCGCGGGCCGGCCCCGAGGGCGAGCGGGGTTACCTGCGGGGTGCGGCCGGCGCTCCGCCCGGCCCCCTCGGCAAGCCGTGTCGCCTCCCGTTTCGCACCCACGGCCCGAGAGTCCCGACTGCCGGCCCGCCCGGGACAGCGCGGAGCTCTGCCCGCCGCCGCCGTGTTGACGGCTGTTGCCTGGAGACGGACACGCGAACGCCGACTCCTGCGCCGCTCTCACCGGTGAGCGGCCTCTCGATGGTTCCTCCGCAACACTCCACTCCGCGCTCTGGAGGACTGCACCTCTATGGACAGGTAGGGGTGATGACCGAAGGGCGGGTTAACGTGCATTATTCATGAGGCGGTTACTGAAAGACCAACCCCTCCGCAGCCGCTCAAGGGCCCTGGCTCTTCATTGGCTCCAGGGGCGGGCGAGGCCACGCCCCCGGCACGAGCCCGCCGCGCAGGCGCAGCGGAGTGTGCGGCGGCGGCCGGAGGAGGCGGCTGGTGGCGCCATGGCGGAGGGCGAGGGGTTGGTGTCCGTGGACTACGAAGTGTCCGGCAAGGTGCAGGGCGTGTTCTTCCGCAAGTACACCCAGGTGAGGGGCGGGGCGGGGTTCCGCGGCTCGCTCCTTCCCGCCGGGGTGGGCGGTGCCCTCTGCCAGCGCTGCCGGGGCTGCGGCGGCTGAGCCACCGCCGGGCTGCATCCCGGCCACGCTCCTGAGCGGGGCTGTCGTCTCCCGGCGCTGCTGGCGGCCTGTGCCGCGTTATGTAAGCATGACCAGAAAGTGCATTTCAGCCCCAGTTTTGTCGTGTGAAGGACCATAATGAGCAGGCGGGTGAATCTTCTGCTGCTTTCCTGCAGCCTGAGCCATAGGACCTTCTTTGAAAGTCCGTGTTTTACCTATAAAATTGACTCCTGTACGTCAGCATCCTTCTGTAGCTCTTTTACAGTTTGGAACAATCTCATTCATTTTGCTCTGCATTGTCTTCTCAGGGGGAGGCCAAGAGACTGGGACTGGTTGGTTGGGTCCAAAATACCAGCCATGGCACCGTGCAGGGGCAGATTCAGGGTCCGACGGCCAGGGTGCGGGAGCTGCAGGAGTGGCTCCGCAAGACGGGCAGTCCCCAGTCCCGCATCAGCCGCGCCGAGTTCCGCAATGAGAAGACGATCCCAGTGCTGGAGCACAAGGACTTCCAGATTTTGAAATAACTTTGTCCAGGAAGAAGCAAAATCTGGAGCGTGAGCTGCCCTCGCAGGACATTTCCCCTCTTCCCCATTTGTTCAGTCAGCCAATATTCAGCTCTAGAGAATTTTATTTTATTACAGTTCTAATTTATTGGTTTGTTGTACTGTTAGCCTAGCTCCCAGCCTTTCACAAAATTTTGGCAGGCAGAGGAAGTGCTGTGGTTTCTTTATTAAAGGGTTCTTTAGAGACAAAACCTCTTTGTTTCTGAACATGTGTGTAGAGTGGGCTTTGAGTGATTGTATGTGAATAAAGTATGTAATTTATATAGTGTTGCACTCACGTGAAGGACATCACAGAGTCGATGCCGATAGTAAATATTGTTAAAACATTAAAGTGCTATAAATGCCTCAGACACAATTTATTTTGTTCCAGAACTTTATTTTTTCATTAGAATAAAATTGCTTGGCGCTTCCTGTGTGGAATGGCTGTTATATGGGGGTTGAGTGGATTGGGTGCTTTGCACACCATCTTGTTGCCGATACCTGTTCCTGCGGGGCCGTGTGGCGTCACGAGCAGCCCGCGGTGGCGCTTGGCGGGACAAGGCCCGGGGGAGGGCTGCCGTCCTTGGCCGTCCCCCGCCGCGGTGCCGCTCTGGCGGCCTCCGGCCCGGGACGGGAACTACATCTCCCAGCATGCACCGCCCGCGGGCCTCGGGACCCGTAGTGCCCGTATCCCTTGCGGCGTCCCCGCGCGCAGCTGCGCAGGCGCTGTGCACTCGCTGCCCGGCCCGCCGCTCGCCGTTCGCTTCCCGCGGGAGCCGCGTGCGGGCCCGGCAGCCCGGGGCGGTTGGTCTCGCGCCGCGGCCGTTGGAGGGCCGCCCCGCCCTCGCGCCAGCGCGTACCGAGGGGTGAGGGCGGGGGCAGGGGCCGCCCCGCGCGGCCGGGGAGCGGGGCCGCCGCTCCTGTCAGCGCCGCGTCCCGCCGGGCGCCTGCCTGGCAACGGGGCTCCTCTCGGGGGCGGGCAGAGGGGCGGGCGGGCGAGTGGCAGCGAGGCTGGGCGCGGGGCGAGGCCGCCCTACTGTGCCCCCGAGGCCGGGGAGCCCCGGGTACTTGTCACACAGCGAGGCCCCGGGTTCCCAGCGAGGGCCATTAGCGCGAGTGGCGCGGGGGTGTCCCCTCCAGTAGCCCTAAGAAACCGGTAGTCACCAAGGACAGGACTGGAAAATAGCGGGTTCTCTTTCACAGCTTACCCAGTGTCCCATTCCCAAATTTGCTTTATTCCTTTCTTGCATGGACTACAGCAGATGCTCGTTGTCCAGCATGAGGCATTGTGAATTTATGTGAGGAGATCGAGCTAAAATCAAGAGGAAAGCAGCTCTGTGCCTGCTTCTTGGTGGTATGTTCTATATGTCTTTGATACAAATGGAAGCAGAAGCCTTTTTCTTGCAGGTCATTTGAGTTTAGTGTTATCCTGGTTGGAGTTTGGTTTGGGTGTGTTAAGTTTGAGAATCACGTATGTTGTTAGTAATGAGCATAGGCTCAGATTCTGGCCATTTACCCTGAAAGCACTAGTGATGTGTAGTCAAAGCCTGAGCAGGAAAGTAATCACAGAAAAAGCATCTGAATTCCAGGAAGACTAACAAAAGTATATTTATGAGGGTGAATGCAATAGAAGAAAGTTTTTTCAGGCCTTTAACTTTATTTTTTTTTTCTCTCTCTCTCCACCCAGAGAGTTTTTTTCAAGGAACATGGAGGAGTGAGCTCCCTGCAGTTTCTTGAGTTTCTCATTTATCGGATTTTGCCATGATCAAATGTTTGGTGGAAGATGTGCGAGCCAGGCTGCGCTCTGGAGTGACTATCAACTCTGTGGGGCAGTGTGTTGAGGAGCTTGTCCTCAACAGCATTGATGCCAAAGCAACATGTGTTGCTATCAGAGTGGATCTGGAAGCTTTTAAGATCCAGGTGGTGGACAATGGTTCCGGGATGGGGAGAGAGGACTTAAATGCAATGGGAAAGCGGTACTTCACCAGCAAGTGCAGCTCAGTGGGAGACTTGGAGAACCTGACATTCTACGGCTTTAGAGGGGAGGCTGTGGCGAGCATAGCCAACATGGCCACTGTAGTGGAAGTCTCATCTAAGACCAGCAGGACAGCAAAAACATTTGTGAAACTATTTCACAATGGGCAAGCACTGGAAGTCTGCGAAGCTGAATTGAGCAGACCAAGTGGCGGAACTACGGTGACAGTGTGTAATCTGTTCTATCAGTTACCAGTGAGGAAAAAGTCTATGGATCCTGTGTTGGAGCTTGAGAGAGTGAGACATAAAGTAGAGGCTATTTCGCTGATGCATCCTTCTGTTTCACTTTCTTTAAGGAACGATGCTGCTGCTTCTATGGTGCTTCAGCTCCCTAAGACAAGAGATATATATTCTCGGTTTTGTCAAATTTATGGACTGGGCAGGTCGCAGAAGTTACGAGAAATAAATCATAAGTCTGGGGGATTTGAGCTAAGTGGTTATATCAGCATTGAAGGACATTACAATAAGAATATGCAGTTCTTGTATGTGAATAGAAGGCTTGTTTTAAAGACAAGACTACACAAACTGATTGATTTTTTATTAAGAAAAGAAAGTGTCATCTGCTGCAAGGCAAAAAGTGGCCCTGTGAGCAGACAGGCTGGTGCAAGTGCTGGTCGCCATCGCTGTGTTCCAGAGTTGTATGGGATCTTTATTCTCAATGTGACTTGTGCATACAGTGACTATGATGTGTGTCTAGAACCTGCAAAAACTCTAATCGAGTTCCAGAACTGGGATGTTCTTCTAACTTGCATAGAGGAAGGAGTGAAAGTATTTTTGAAACGAGAACATTTATTTGTTGAACCGTGTGGTGAGGACATCAGAGAATTTAATGAGGAGAATAACTTTTGTTTGCATAATGCTCCAGTTTTGAAGCCCTCACTCTCTGACAAGAAGAGCGTCCAAGACAATTTTAAGAAAGCATGTGATGAGATTGCAGATTCCTATGAAATGTGCAACTTGCAATCAAAAGATGTCAAAAGGAAATCCACGTCAGGGAAAAAATCCTTGAGTCTTATAGAGTCAAATAAAAATCTACAGGAAACTGAGATGGCCCCATATCAGAAGATGGCTGAACCATCTGATCTGTGTAGAAATAACCATGTGGAGATTCCACTGCCCAGCAAGGATGACACAGCTTCTGATTTCATTGTATCAAATATCTCAGAACAGGAGCCAAAAGACACCAACAGTTCCCAAAAAGCATCTGATACTCATCTGAAACCTTCAGAAAATCTTTGTTCCTCTTTTAGTGGAGGGGCCATATCAGAAACAAGAAAAACAGTCAGTTGTGGTGACCTGCAGCATTCTGCAGAGAATTACATAAAAGATATGGGAAGCAAGCAAGGGAAAGTAGTGGAGAAAAGAAATACAGTCCATATCTTAAACAATGATGTTACTCGGTCACCATCTGAGAGAGAAGACCTTACCGAAACAGCAATGGGAACTGAAACTGTCTCTGGAAGTTCATTGATGAGGACAGGAGACAGGGAAACTACTGAAGTAATAGATGATGCTGGACGAGGCGCTCTTAGTTCTGTGCCATTAAAATTGTGCTCTACAAGCCTCATAAAATGTGTTATGCAAAATCAGCCCCCACATGCATGTGAACAAACAGAAATGAATCTTGCATTAAACATGCAGTGTAGACCTGGCCCTATCAGAACCCAGGATACTTTTGGCCACAAAGTGAGTTTTCTAATTCAGTCTTCAAATGCTAAGGATATTTCCAGTAATACAAGTGAAGAATATACACCTCTTTTGACCAGAGAAGCATGCATGGCTGATGGTAGTGAGCGGTCAGAGAACAAAACATTTCCAAATCAGGTGAGTGAGGGGATAACTATGCCTATTGCTACCAGTAAAAGACATCATAAGACATTGAATGTTACAGAATTGCCAGAGGCAACTTTTTCATGTATTCTTCACAATAAAATGATAAAAAGCACTAGAAGACAAATAGCTCTGCCGAGACCTCAGCCCCCTAAGAAGCTGAGCTTGTGCACACAGCTGGGTTCGTTAGAAAAGTTCAGGAGATACTATGGGAGAGTCAGGTGTGTGCTACCAACACCGTTGTCAGAGCAGAGTGAATTTGGTCTCCCCGTTTTTAATTCACAAGCTAATTGTGGCTTTTCAAAGAATGGGAATGACAACCATGGTAGTGTGAGCACTTCTGAAACTCCAACTTTGGAAGATACAGATCCTAGTAATAGTATCCAAGTTTTTGATTCTTTGGAAGAGACTTCATTATGCAGAGGAGAAACTTCGCAGGACAAACAGGCCCTTTGTCTAAGTCCATTGACATCGTCTGATTACTCTCAGGTTGGTAAAAAAATTATAAGATGTAGAAAATCTCCAGGATCATTATCATCCAAACTGTCCAGACTGAAAAGTGACAACAAAGAAGTAGCACAACTTGGTGAACAATTCCAAACAGACTCAAGTAGAAAAGACGACTACTGCTTTGATCTTGAATCTTCAAATAACGGTTTTTTGTACAATGCTTGTCAAACATACAAATCGTCAGAGGAAAAAATGAAGGAATGTAATTACAGCATTTCTAAGGAGGATGTGCACTCACAACCAGATGGAACGAGAGCAGGGTCCATGAAAAGTACTGTCAGCCCATCACCACTCAGCAGCACAGAAGGGGAGTACACGGTCTCTTCAGGTGGTGTTTTACCTGCTCAAGAGGATTGTACTAACATCATCTGTGAAGAGAAAAGTACATTAGGTGAATCCTCAGAACAAAATCTGAAAGATACTGAGGTTCCCCATGTGACGTTCCCAAGTAACTTGGAGTTCTCTGCAGACAACACAAGCACAGGCAATTCCAGGAATGATTTGTGGTGTTCAAACTGGCTGCAGGATTTTGATGTTTCGTTGGGTAAGACAATATACATCAATAAAACAACTGGGCTGAGCACCTACAGCACTCCTCCCACTGAGGCATTTCAAGCTGCCTGCATTCAAGATATAACCACAATGGCTGTGAATGTTGTCACAGAGAATGGTAAGGGGGGTGGTGGTGGTTGTACGCATGGAATGAGGAAAAGTGTTTGTGTCCTGCTAGGTGCATAGAGAATATCTTGCTGACAGCACATGACAGTTTATACTAAAATACCCACTGCCTTACTCGTAATAGCTATATGAAAACCAGGAAAGCATTGGAGACTATGGAGGCAGTAACACATTAACATTCAAGATATTAAAACATAGTTTTTAATAAGACACTAAAAAGAAATGTCAACACCTTGTCAAGTAACAGGCAACTGCCTGCGCATCATGGAATTTGTGATAACAGTTATATATAATTGTCATATATACAATGAGGGACACACTATAAAGTAAGCCCACTGGAAATTTTTTGTGTTTTTTAACATTTTATCCTAACTGCATACAAAATTCAAAACAACTCTTGAAAAATGAAAAAAAGTCCAACTTTTTCGTTGAGAATGTGTAGCCTCCTTTCCGCAGATGTTGGAAGGCTGTTCCTTCATACTTGGTGTTGTAGGAGATGTTGTACAGTGTTGCTGATGGTTTGATGATGAAGCTTTTCCAGGGTGATAGGACACTACATTGTATTATTTTTTCAGCTGTGTGGTGTTCATGAGTCTTCACTGATCTCTCTGTCAGGTTTGACTTTCTGTGTCCTCCTGATCTGGCTCGGCAAAGTAGTGTGTTCAATAAGTTTCCCATTAATATGGGAATCTCTGTTCAGAGTTGTTCCCCAGTCTGTCTATAGGCAGATTTTCTGAGCGAAGATACAGTCATTCATCATGTAGACTGGATAATTTGTTTGGGAAAAGTAGCTTGGACTTCCTTTTAGATAGTTCTCCCAGTGGAGCTGAACGATAGTATGAGGGCAAATGGGCACTGACTGGAGCACAGGAGGTTCCATCTGAATATGAGGAGAAACTTCTTTACTCTGAGGGTAACAGAGCACTGGAACAGGCTACCCAGAGAGGTTGTGGAGTATCCTCTAGAGGTGTTCCAGACCCACCTGAACACATTCCTGTGTGATCTACTCTAGGTGAACCTGCTTTAGCAGGTGGGTTGGAGTAGATGATCTCCAGAGGTCCCTTCCAACCCCAGCCATTCTGTGAAATATTTATCTAATCAATCATGATAGCCTCTGGTTTGTTCGATTTTTTTGTCTGTTACTTCTGTTTTTATCACCAGTCACAGAACATTGGTGGAATAGGTGTTTCAGTTCTTAAGTTATTCCCTTTTAAGTATAATAATTGATGCCAGTAGTTCTGAATATCTGTTGTGTTCCACTGAAGTAAATTTGTTACAAGGAGAAGACGATCTCTGCTTCCTTAGGTAAAATTACTTGCAAGCACAAATGTACAGTCCTTGACTAACACTTCTAATTTTTGTGGTTTACCAATTTTGGTTGCCCACAGTGCTGTTTAGTAGCCAGCCAAAGCACTGAGATGTAGAGCTTGACCTTCAGTCCAAAACGTTAGGATAATGCATTCATGTTTACGAAGAGGATACCTCACATACCTGTATGTTTTCAGACTGCATATAGTCTGTAGTCTTTGAAGATGTATATTGTGTTGCACCTGTTTACCTGCAATGGCATTGTTCTTTCTTACCTTTATCATTGGTGTTGCTCTCCATCATGTCAACGGTGCCACTCTTTCTTAACTGTCAGTGGTGGTATTCTTTGGTGAGATGTCTGCTGCAGCTTTTTTGCTTTTCTTAGGTTGAAGGTCAGACCTCCCAAACCTTTACAAGGTGTGTGAAGTTTGGCTAGATCCTATGGATCTTACATTTTTCCAAGTTCAACAAACATGTTATTTCACATGTTTTTCAGACAAAGGATATGCATTTCTTTTGGTCATAGGGAAATTACACGGCTTGGTGGCAGGTGGAAGGAGGTAAAAATAATCCATATCCTCTTTTCCATGAGAGCAGTGGCCATCTGCTGTTTATTCCAGTCACATGTCATGTGCACAACAGAAATGCTAGATTTTGTAGGTTTGCCTCAGGTATCTTTATACTGATTAAAGTGATTGCTACAGGAAAATTTATCAAGCTTCATTTTACTATTAGATGCCTTTTTGAATAATCTAATGCAATGCATTTGTAGTAGGTCAACGCCCCAGTTCAACGTGGTCTTCATTGTTATGCTAGCTGTGTTTGCATTTTTTATTACTTTTATTACATTATTGACTGGTATGTCATTACACCAGTATATTTTAATGAGGCAACTGAAAATGAATACTAAAGTATGGTAATTGTATGTGCTTTGCATGTATAAAGCATGTACATTATTACCCTCAGCACCTTTTCTAATGTTACATGACAGAGAAGTCATATTAATAATATCTCTGTCAGCTCTGAATTTTCACAGGCCTTTGGGAAAGAAAATCCTAGCTTTGTGAAAAATCTATGTCCTGAACAAGGATTTTCCCTGCAGCAAGAGCAAGGAAATTAATCTTGGTTTATGTTTCTATGTATAAAATACTGGACTTCTTTTCACATAGATGAGAGATGCTGCTATGAACTTGAGCAATAATATCTTTCAGTCATAACGACTATAAAAGTTCCGTCGAAGTCTGAATTAGGTAGCATTTTTTTATTTACCACCGTTTACCAGGAACCACATCAGGTCATCTTGTCCTCTCTTCTGGATTTTGTGACAATGAGATGCTGGTCTCCTGTGCCAGGCTGCCAGTTTGGATTCTTGAAAGGATTCTCGTTCCCCAGGGTAGGACCATCATTGGTCCTTACTGGAATGGAGCCAGCAGTAAGGAGCCTGAGGACTGGCCTAGGATCTCATAGAGCCATTCCATACTGAGCTTATCAGCATGCAGCTGGTTTTCTTTGGCGTTATCACTCTGCCACTTTTCCTGAATGCACACCCTTAATTTCTTAGTAGAAAGGAACTTTATTAATTCATTATTATTTCACAAAGAATAGAAGTCTGAATTGTACCAAAGGAAGGGTGAAATGTTTACCACCGTGCTGGGAATCTGAGCCATTTTTCTTAAAATTCTTGATAACAATACAGGTTTGTAATATCTTTCAGTCATTGCTGGGTGGGTAGGAACATGTTGTTAGGCTAACTTTGATATCTCATGTGGTCTCACTGACTTGTAGTTTTCAGTTTTACGAGTTCTTGATAACTGTATTAAGTATTGATAGGAGTGGTGATAGACTGACAGTTTTGCCACTCCATAGTAGCAGGAATTCAAGAGTGTTTTGGTATCTGACAGACCACCATATGCCTCCTCTTTTTCTTTGGGGATAACACTTCTGATTGTACTAATTCTGGAAGTAATTGTTACATATTCAAGGCAGCAGCCAATTTTTAAGGACGGTCCTGCAGAAGCCACAGTAATATTTTAAAAATACATTTCCTGATGTAAATGTGTCTGATAATTCTTAGCTTTTTACATATATGCTGTTATGTCTCAGTGTTAGACTGCAAAATCTTCACGATACACAAATTTGTAGAGGGCTAAGCACATGCTCATGAGAATATAGTAATTGTATAGCTTTTTGTAATTTTGCATACTGTTGAATCTGCAGCAGTAAATTTATATTGTGTTTAGGGTTTCAGTTCAGGTGCCATCCCTTTAGAAGCGAGATTGTGCTGCCCTTCCTTCCTAGACCTCGAAAAGAGAAGACTCTAGCAAGCCAGGATCTGAGAGGTAGGGCCAGCTTTCCAGGACACAGTGTACTGTGGTAAAAACAAATCAAAGAATTCTCCCAGATGTCCCAACAGGAACCCAGAATTACTCAAGGTCTGTTAACAATGGGACCATGTGAGTCATCTCAAATCTAGAACTGGAAAAAAAAATCTTTTAGGGTTAAAGGCAGGTTAGGGGATACTTATTTACAGGATGAAATACTCAGTTCTTTGTTGAATTATGTCAGTAGTTTAAAGAATGATTACCTACTCCCTTCTTTGTTCTCATTCCAACCTTGGAATGTGAAAAATAGCTTCAATCGTCACATTTTTTTTTGCGGTGGAAAGGATGAAATCATCTTTTTGGTATGTGACTTTGTCCAGAGGGAGCGGGTAGCTGAACAGGTCTTTCCTTCCCTCCACCTGCTCCATTTCCAGGGCCTGTTGAACTGTGCTGCAGCATGTTTAGGAGTCAGAAAGCTGCGTGGTGTCCTTTGTCGTTAAAGCGGACAATAGAGAGGCCCAGTCTTGTGTTCCATTATTTATTTCTACATTCTCCCCTTTTTAACATGGCAAAAAAACCCCTACTTTTGTGAGGTAGAGGTACCCAGTGCACCTTCTGCTGATGGATGGTGGTAGTTCCTGTACTAACTACGTGTTCTTTCCTAGATGCTGAAGGGGAGTCTCTCCAGTCATTGCTTTCAGAATGGGATAATCCTGTTTTTGTTCCTTGCCCAGAGGTAAGCACTGTCTCACTTCTCATGCTAAAATAGGAGTCAGTTTAGCCTTCTGTTATTTTCTGACACGGGGACGAAAATTTCAGATACTGTAACTTACATAGAAGTTATTCAGTGATATATTAGACTATAGACCTGGCAGTTATGTGTTCTTTATAAACTGTTTATATGTAGGTTGTTGTGGATTTATTCAAAGTCAGAGAAGCAGGTATCAGGTTAATCTTTTGCTTTATGTCATTTCAAAAGCAAAACAGTGTTGTGAGCTGTCTTTCCCTCTACAGAGATACCAATCTTAAAAGTTAAAGGATGGCAAAATTATATTAACTGTGTCTTTGTGGACAGAGTGAAAATAACCCAGCTTTCTTCTCTGAGATGCAATGGGTCTTAAAAGTGTATTTTACTATACTTGTTTCTGTAGCCTGGCAGGATTAATAGCATGTGAGAGGGAAACAATGTTGGAGCTTTTAGAAAAACTTCCTTTGTTGTCATGAGGTAGGATTATCTTTAATCATCATGTTGTGTGTGTGTAAACATATGTATGCAAACATTTCCACCTGCAAACAATAGAGAGGGAGTAGCAAACCACCTGCTGGTGAGTTTCTGAACAGTTCAGTTGTTGCTGTGCTGTGTACTCTGACTCATGTCAAGGCGATACATCATCTGTAATGCAATCCATTGGGAGTTCATGCAGGCTGATAATTAACTTCAGGCTTTCTGATAGGTACTTCAAATCAGCTGGATGCATTGGAGTTAGCAGGTAATATCCAGATGGGAAAGTGTGTAAGGATGGAAGCAAAGGGATTTTTGGGTGGTATCTTTAGTTAGTACTATTCTTGTGTAGAAAGCTTGGTTTGTCAAAATGTAGAGTTATTTCCAGTTTCTCTTAAAGCTGGTTTGTTGTGGGTAGTTTCTGTGTGTTTGGTTTTTTTTGCCATATCCTTTATAGCCTGCTTGATCTGTACTTCTGTTTTTACAGGTTGCTGTTAATGTGACCAGCAGTCAGGCTGACAATCTGGCTGTGAAAATTCACAATATCTTGTACCCTTATCGTTTCACCAAAGACATGGTTCATTCAATGCAGGTACAATATAATCTATTACTAGTTTTCACGCTCAAATTGCCACTGAGTCCATGGGATTTGCTGATGTTTCTGCCTGTTGAGAAAGATATCCAGGGAAGTGGATCCTGTAGATGATCAGCACAAGTCCTTAAACACATGGCAGGTTAAAAAAGTTTGTTTTCATTCTCTTTTGGTGATACCAGCAAATCAAGTACTCAGAGTCACTATGCACAGCTTTAATTCCCAACTCATGGAGGCTTCTACCCAAGCATTTAATCTGTGCTGTAAATTTCCAGCTCCACCTTAGAACAATCAGAGCTCTTGCCCTTATGACTTTCTTTGAAAAACATGATACAGAATTATTTTCTTGGATATTTTGAAACTTTTTCTTAGTTCCAGACTAAACTGTTTCATGACCAGTGTATGGTCATTTGACCTTCTGCCAGTATTGTCTTTTAGCTTAATAATTGCCGCCTTTTCCATATTTAGCCTCCCACTGTATTTATGAAGAATAATTACATACCTCTCAGTATTAGTTTTGCTAGGCCAAATTCTTTAAGTCTTTGGGATTAGAAGAGATGTGGTTTCCACTCCTCTAATTATCCTACCACCTCTTTGTTGTGCTTGATCCATTTTGATTGTCATCTTTCTTGGTTTACATTCATTTAAAAAATAATTTTACCACCAGGTAATATTTTTTCTGAGTATCTTGCAGGTTCTTCAGCAAGTGGACAATAAATTTATCGCTTGTTTAATCAACACTAGGAATGAAATGGATAAAAAGACAGGTAAGAGTGGTTATTAACGTGAAGTTGAGGTGGCTGTCAAGTCCAGTTAGAGTGCAGAGGGAACACTGTCCTGTTTGTATTCTCATCTTGCTTTGGAATGATACTGTGAGTAGAGGAAAATGTTAGTCTTCACTTGAAATTTCCTGGATCTTCTTTATCTTTATTTTGGATGTTGTTGAATGTTCCTACTGCCTTCTGATTAGTGTTATAAAAATAGATTGTACTCAAATTACTAACATCTTTCAGGCTCTGTTCACAGTGTCTGGACATAGTCATTATTGAAGCTTGCTGAAGCTGTACAAAAAAGGCATTCAAACCCAGTAGTTTTTGTAACATTTTTGAAGACTGTATTAAACAGAACAATTTGTGGGTGACCTCAGCTCTCATTCTGCAGTTAGATGAAGATGTCAGTAGACAAGAGTTTCTGACTCAGTCTAATTACTCTAATTTAAATGCCAATTTGGATCACTAAATTTCTGTTCTGTAGTGACTTTATGTTCTGCCAACACAGCCTCCTCCTTGCTTTATTTCTGTAAAACTGGCCGATAGTTATCCTCTAAATGTGGCCTCTAGGGAGTGGTCATTCTTCCCAACCTTTGCAGTTGTCTGGTACAAATTTGCCTGTTTCTTCTCTCTTGTGGTACGTTTTTAGATGGAAACCTCTTGATTTTGGTGGACCAACATGCAGCTCATGAACGGATCCGCTTGGAGCAGCTTATTGCAGGTGAGGTTTCAGATGGCCTTAAGAAGATAATCAGTGCACAGAAAGGTACAAACGAGCTGTCTGAAAGGGAAAGCTTGCTAACTAACTTATCATAAGGATAAATCTGGAATGTATGAAACCAATATGATATTTATTTGTCATCTTCACCGAGACGTTCAGTATCTGTAGCAGTCAAAGTACTGACAGCTGAAAATTGTTACAGCATTTCCAAAAATAGAATATATACTCTCTACCCACAGAACTGTCAAACTAAAATAATCCTGACATAATGAAGGAGCAGGAAGACTGATAGGAAAAACAATGAAGAGGAAATAGAACAACATCAATAAGATCATGTGGTTATGCTGTGAAGAATAAGACATGGGATGCAGAGTAAAGAGCATAGTACATTTGGTTCCTTTTCAGCAGAATACTCCGCTTAAAGCCTAAAATTTCCACAATCTGAAACTGTTTGCAAAGGGATAATAGTCTCCTCTGTAAGCCCATTAGCCATTGGTTTCAATGTTAAAAAGCACAATAGCCATCCCCCAAGTACTTAAAAGTCATTGACCTTCTCTTTCATCAATAAATATTGTGCAGTTCCTGCAGAGAGGGTTCCAGGAACTCCTTTTGGTCAGGTACTGAAAGAAGTTGAAGACTGAAAGGTGAAATGCTTAATGAATAGTATTTTAATGCCATTTATATCAGACTTTTCTGTGGAAAAATTTCTCTCTGTGAGTTGGACTAAATATATCAGTAGTTTATTTGCTATTTAGAGTGACCCTTTTTTGGAACTGGTGGGAAAACAAAGTGGCATTAACCAACCCTTCCCCAGAGACTAAATGTCTGGTTTGTGACATTCCCAGTCCTCCGCAAGTTTCAGGAGAAGGCATTCTGTGGTCACTTTTTAATCCAAACAGAGGATTACATGCCAAACCATGGGGTCATTAAGGGTTATGCCTGCGTAAATATTCTAAGACAGGATACTTCTAAACAATTCATTCACAGATTCCTACGACAAGGAAGCTGCAGCACGTGGCAAGAAGAAATTACTGTCTTCTGCCGTCTCCCCCCCTTTGGAGATTGAAGTTACAGAAGAACAAAGGAGATTTCTACGGTTAGTAATAGCTCTAAACTTTTGGGGATGGCTCTGCTGACCGGGAAGATCTCTATATATTCTTTGGTTACTATGAAGCTCAAGAAAGACGTTACTGATTCTTTCCTGAGCCGAGACCAACCGGCTGTATCTGTGCTGAGGAAAATAGGTGTGCTTCTCAAGCATGTCCTTACGACATCCCAAGGCAAAACCCTGTAGTGTGCCATCTCTGTACCTCTGCAATGTGCTCTGGCTTCCCTGGGAAAGTAAACCTTCATCTGTGGGCCAGGAGAGCACCAAAGCAGCCTCCAACAGATCCTCCTGTCTGAGGATCAGGGCTTGGAGTGTGCACTAGAGTGCAGTGCCATCATGTTGATCTAGTCACCGATTTAACAGGCGCCATTTGAGAAGAGCAGGATGGGGTATGGAAAGTTTATATTGTGACTCCTTCAAAAATGCATTCCTTAATCTGAGGTACCTGCCAAGAGCAACTAATGAACACTGTTTTCCAAACGTTTCAGAATGGTGGCCTAGCTACTCTTAGGGTATGGATCTTTTGTACTACGAGAGTTTAGACACAGATTTGTTGTTGGACTATTGCAGACCTATTGGAGGCTAATCAAAATTTTTCCCCACAAATCCCTGTCTATCACCTGCCACATGCATTTGTGGTTGGTTTTGTTTGTTTGTTTGTTTTTGTGGGTTGTTTTTGTTTGGTTGGTTGGTTGGTTTGGTTTGTTTTCCCCTGCATTGTTTTCATTTTCAGGTGAAGTTCTGTCTTAACATTCACAGGACTACCTCATTATGCTCGAACTTCTCTTTTTTGTGGTGCCTGTGGCAAACTTGATAGCTTTTAAATCACTCCTTGTTAAGATCGTCGCCTATTATAGGGACAGACCTGTTTGGTGTAAAGGCCTTTTTGGATGTGTTCTAATTGTAACAGTGTCACTGCTGTATCTGATTGGTAACTCTCTGGTGTGACAATGGCCAGTACCAGAAATTCCAAAGGAAAGTGTAAAGCACTATTATGTTCCGCCTGCCCTAGGGAAAAATGGGAGAACATAACCATTGCTGTTCATAGTTCAGTAATATTCGGATGCCTTTGTAGTTCCTACATTTTAATTATGTTCTTTCTGACATCACAATATTTGTAATGCCTCTTGTTCAACTTTGAATTATTTTTGCACTCATCTTTGAATGTCTTCATTTTCTGATACATCTACTTTTGAGATTGGATGGCCAAAGCTGAATACAGTATACCAAGTGATGGCATCCCATTGATTTGTATACAGTAGCTTTGCAGTTGTGCTCCTATTTTCTGTCTATTATATGCACACCTCATATTTTGTCTGCTTTCTTGGCTACTTCTGCTTGCATGAACTGCTTGGTTATTGAATGGTGATGACAATGAAACACAAAGTTGTGGGGTTTTTTAGTTTTTTATTGCTTTGCTTATTTGCTTAGGGTTTTTTTTTTCTGTTTATGTAGAAGCCAACAGAATGTACAAATAGACCAAATTATTTCTGATAATTTGCATGTATTTGTCTTTTGGAGCTGTCAGTTCAGTTTTTCAGTCAATTTTTCATTATACTTCTTTCATTCATCCTACTGATTTCATTCATAATTTTTCTACTTGTTTTAAGCTCTCATTGAGTTCAGCATTGTCTTTTGTCTCAACTAACCTAAATTTGTGTTTTCTACAAATTTGCTTTCTTGACCATGTTCCTTCTTTTTCACGTAATTAGTAAACAATTATGAAGATACAGGGCTCATGTCATGTTAAACGCTGACCAACTGTTGCCAACATATCTTTTTTCCATAGTTTCTAAATTATGACAACTGTTACTTCTCTATCCACAAGAACCTTTTGCATTGGCATTTCTAGGCACTATTAAGAGATGGCATCAAAGGGTTTGAAATACCAAATAAATTCTATGAGCTACTTTTCTTTATCAGCTATATCACAAACATACTACAAAAATCAGTAGGACAAAGTAAATCACAGAGGCATGGTTTTCTTTCAAGGACACACAGTGGGATGCCAGTTGTGATTTTCAGTTATCACTTAGTTGATTTAAGAAGCTTACTGGTGCTGGCTTACTGGTGCTTTGACTGTGTTGCTCTTTAGTTTATCAGTATTTATTGGCAGTTCATCTCTTTACATCACTCTGTGAGACTATCCATACTAAAAAGTTACAAATCAAAAGTACTGTGTACAAATCTAAATTCTATTGTTATTGTTGCTGGCAGAGTACGACTGTATTCTTTGGTAAAGTTTGATGTAATGAAATAAATTAACTTCCTTAAAAGACCTTTCTCTTCAGCTATGCTTACTGTTTAATAGTTCAGCTGGACCTCTGGTTCACCTGCAGCTTCTATTCTGTTATTTGTCTGCTAAGGATTGTAGTAATGCATTGTTCTGTTGACACTCTTGAACTTCCTTTTTTTCCCTTTTTTTTTTTTTAAAAAAAAGGCCTGATTGGCTTCAATAGCTGCTTGGATTTTGTCATTTCACCACAATGGGCTTTTTCTTTCTTTCTCTGCTCTTGCTGAAGGCCATACGTGTTGTCTTTTGTGGCACAGAATTACGCAAGTTTTGTCCATATGGAGGCTAATAATTGCATTATACTTGTGACTGATTTTAGTAAGTTTAGATTAGCTTATTTTTTGTTCAAAGAATCTCTTCTAAAATTGACCTTCACCACCTTTGTTTTCGGTTAATATTCCCTGAGTTAGTAAAATAAACTATATATTGTTACATTTATTTTCATTTTGAAGAGAAGTTCTCATCTGACTGTGAAGTCCCATTTTTGTATGTATTTTTCCATCCACAGGGTGTTGTGTCAGATAAACTAGCGGTTGTTCTTTCCTGGGTTATCTTTGCTTAACAGGATAGAAAGTTCATTAAACCAGCATAAATTTCTTAAAATAATGTTTTCCCTTCTAGGTATTTGCTATTATGTGTCAACTGAAATAAAAATTCTTTAGGTGAGACTTAAAGGAGCCTTTGTGCTGTGTAATTTCAATATTTGAAGTGTTTGTGTGTTGAACCAGACACCTTGTGCATCTTCAGAAAAGATAGATCTATAAATTCAGACATAAAGCTTGTACATAGTACAGGTACTCTTAGATCTTGTGGTTGTGGAACACGCAATATGCACAGTTGATTGGAGTGAAATAAACTGGCTGACTGTAGGCTGAAATGGCAAAATTACTTGGAGTCTCGTGATGCATGGATATTGAGAGTGGAAACGGTTGCAGGAAGAAACATATTTAGGGGCCACGGAAACATTTATTTATGCTGTGTTTGATGTCTTATTTCTGGTTTTGTTTTGTTTTTCCTCAGATGCTGCTACAAAAATTTGGAGGACTTGGGTCTTGAATTGTCATTTCCTGAGACCAGCAGCAGCTTGATTCTAGTGAGGAAAGTGCCGCTGTGTTCTACAGAAAGAGATGCCAATGAATTACAACGGAAAAGACAACCTGTCACTAAAAGTGTCATTGAGGTCAGCTGTGGATATGGGTGAAATTGCGATACTGGGTATTGTTCTGTGTTAATAGCCCAGGGTATTATAACGAGTGTCTCTGTTATGAGTGAGACAATGAAGTCCCTTGGCAAATGTGCCACCCCTTTTAGGAGCTAAAGAGTCCAACAGCTGAAATCCCTGAACTGTAACAGAAACGATAGGACACTGTTTCAGACTTGGACTGGTGGAGAAGCTAAGAAAAATGGTATATAGTGCAGATGTTTCAACAGTTTACTGCTTATGAGTACTTCAATGAACAGCAAATGCTTGAATGGACAGTAAAATTATTGATATTGCTGATACAGAAATATTATAAAGTTATTTTCATTAAATCTCTACATGGGCAGTGCAGCTTTCTAAAAGCTGCTGTTCCAGGTGTTCTGTAGTTTGAGGAAAAAATTGCTGAACTGATTACTTGCAGTTTCCGTTGTGAACAATTCTCCACAATTTTAACTGCTTTACAGACTACTTAAAAATTGTTGCTGGAGTACCGTATCCAGCCACTAGGCTGAGCCATTGTGAATCAGTCCAGTCTTGACATACATCTATCTTGAGAAACAGAGATGATTCATCTGACTAAATTTTCTTTTCCAACTTTGCTATAATCAGGAAGAACTCAAAATACAATGTCCTGGTGTGTTTTGGGAGCCGAGAGCAATAAAAATGGTGGAGATCTGTGCCTCATGAGCACTCGTTCTCAGCTGATGCCTTAAGATCTCAGGAGAGTTTTGGCAGATCAGTTCTGCAGTCCTTTTTATTTTAATTAGGACTGGTAACACCTACTCATGATTGATTATGAGTTTATTGCATGTTAAACATCAGAAGTGAAACCCACGTGGCTATTATCCAAAGAAGAAAAGTTAGCTATTCAAAGATAACGTGCAGGCATTGCACTCTGAGGCATAAGAGTTCCATTATACCCATTCTACAGATAGGAAACTAATGCAGAGAGGAACCACATGATTAATGTAAAGTCTGATAAGATACTTCTGAGAAGCCAGGACCTGCATCTAGATCTTTTACACTGTAGTCCGTGTACTTGCAACAGCATCATTTTTCATGGTTCCAGCAGTTATACAATAAATTATACACAGATGTGGAGCAGGGTATGGGCTGAAATGGAGAAACGGCAACTGATGGTATTACTTTTTTCTTTGCAGGAGCTTATTCAAGAACAAGTTGAGGTGAGTCGCTCTCTGCTTCTAAAGTTGATTATAATAATGCAAAGCTTATTGCATGAACCAAAGGCAGTGTGTTAAGCCTCAAAAGAGAGAGGTGGACTAGATAGTCCGCTAGCTTTTCCTTATTTTTAGTTTCCTTTGTGTTACGGTTCTTCCTGTTTCTCATACTAAATGGAAAGTAAGATGGTGTTTCCTTACTGCTTTTAGCTAGTGCAGACCACAGGAGCAGGAGCACGAGGGACACTGCCTTTGACATTTCTGAAGATGTTTGCTTCCCAGGCCTGTCATGGTAGGGAAACCACACTTTTCTTTCATTTTTTATTTTTATTTTTTTTTAAACCTCTCTGTCTCTACACAACATCCTCCCTGAGGCAGTGGTTTCAGAATGTGCTCAAATTCCAGCATTATAGACTGTGTGTTTCATAGGGATGAGGAGAAAATGGTCTTTTCACAGGCAGCACTGTGAGGGATATGCAACACTGCACTTATTTATTCATGTTTGGGTCTAATGTACTGTCCAACCCTCACATGAATGACAGAACGCAGTTCTGAGATGCATTCACCTGTGTGAGATCTAAACTGTTTAAATAACAGCTTCTGTGAAGGGGTGGGGGAGGTGCTGGAATCTGCTTGAAAGCAAGCAGAAAAGACCTAGTCTTCATGTAAGTATCAAAAGTGCTAGTTTAAGTGTCCCTGTGACCTTTTAAGTATTTTTGGAAGGAGTGCAGTAGGAATTTACATCTTCCAAGGGACTATGGCTTTCCAGCACCTGGAAATGAGCAGACCTTACAGGTGAATAGGCAGCTCTAGCCTATTGTGGCAGTTCCTGTGCCATATACAATATTAACAAGATCATGCTGAAAGGGTAAACATGAACCAAAAGCATCTATTGTCACAGAGTTTCACTGTACTCTACAAACACCAGGCAATATATAATTTTTTTTAGACCTATAAAAGTCCCATGGCTGAAAGACAGATTGCAGATGGTCTTGTGCATCTGTGAAGGCTAAAGATTGCAAACACCTTTGAAATTACTCCTTAATGTTCTGCTTGAGTTTCCTCTGGATGCCATTAAGCGCTCACTTGTGAGAAAGGACTTAGTGGCAGAGCTGGCATTTGGTCTTGGGACTGATGTCTGTCAGTGGCAGGCACACAGAACTGATAAAGTCTATGGAACTGATACTAGCTATCACCTTGGTTTAATACTTTTTGATTTGTAAGCTAGTTGTGTCTTCAGCCATCACACACACACACACTCTAAAAAAAAAAGGCAGCCCGTTTGCCTCTTGCAACATCATGGGAAAGGCCAAAACCCTATTATCTTACCATCCATCAGACTTGGGTTAGGTGAAAGCTTAGGCCATGGAAAGCTGATCATTATGCAGCAGGCTGGTTAATTGAGCCAAGCCCTAAGTCTGCCATCCTGCAGCCTTTGGGACTAGCCTCCCAGCTAGTCTTGAGGAGCTGCCCTATTTTCTGTGAAAACCACAGCTGTGCAGGGAAGTCTGCCGGGTGGTTTGAATTGCTTTGGCACCATATGCAAGAATTTGTATCTTTCTTTCAGGAGCTATTAAGTTTAATGAACACTTGACTTTGGAGGAGAGCTGCAGACTTATAAAAGCTTTGTCATCTTGCCAGCTGCCCTTCCAGTGTGCTCATGGAAGACCTTCCATGATGCCTCTTGCAGACATAGACCATCTACAGCAGGAAAAGCAGGTACTATGTGGGACACAGATATACCTTGGATAATCAACACTCTGGATTATCAGAGGCATGTCACGTACGTGTGTGCTAGAACTGGAATTGACCTGATTGAAACCATCACTACTTATCTTACTTGAATTTTTGCATAGCTGTTGTTACCAATAAAATAAAACTTTAGAACACTAAACATCTATCCTGCAAACAATTTAGCAAGGGTCTTAGCATATTTCATTTGAATGGTCACATTGACTTGGATGGGGTCCACTAGTCCTTAAAGTTAAGCATATATTTAAATTGTTAGCAGGTTTTAAGTGTAAAACTTGGAAAACATGTAAATTCTGATATTCTACTAGTGGCAAATAAGCTAATTAAAAAAATGTGTTCTTCCCCAAAGTTTAAGATGCTTTAAAATGGGGAAAAAAAGGCAAAGAAATAGCAAGATTTAAATTTTTTAAAAAAATCATTACTCCTTCCTTTTTGCTATTACTATATTGAATTATGAAGTTGGATTCTGTTGAAAGTCAGGCAGGACTTGGAATCAGATATTAAAAAAAACTTGGGAATGACTCTATTAGGGCAAATAGTATGGAGGCATTGAAGTTCATTTACTTTATCATTTAGTGCTTCTTAATTTTTCTCCCTCCAGCCTAAACCTAATTTGGCTAGACTGCGGAAGATGGCACGAGCGTGGCACCTATTTGGAAAAAAAAGACCCTAATAAAAAACAAGTTAAGATTGGAAGCTGCAACCACTAGATGCGTTGGTACAATGCAAGTCCCCCTGTTGTTAGACAACAACACCTTGTGTGGAGCCAAGTTTCTGAGCCAGTGCGGTCACTGAAGTTCTGCTCCAAGTATTGACCCAAGGAGCAGAATCCAGCCAGAAGAACATGGCAGCAGGACCTCACCTTGTAGCCTGGAGAAGCGTCTTCAACATTAAGGAATTATATTGCGAGCCTGGGATTTAAGTCGGTGCTTGACTGTCAGAGGCAAGAAATTGTAGCCACTCAGTTACCAAACCACTTTTTCTCTGCAGGCAGAGCATGATACTGCATAATAGAGAGGAGACATGTATTTTATAGTGCTTTAAAGATGGGGATATATTTATTAATAAACACTAAACTCTTTCTTTGAGCTTATGGTAGTAGATGGAATGAGGACTGACCAGCTTCATAATGTATACATAGGCCAACTTAGCATAAAAACCCATGCTTTTTATTTAACTATGTAATGAATGACATGCCCATCAGTTTTCTCCAGCTCTCTGCAGTTTGCATGCTCGAGTGAGATTTTCAAATCCTAGCACAGCCCCATATTTTCAGGGTACGAAAACTCACCTCCAGAGAAATAACTAAATAACCCAAAGCATTTTTTACAACAGGCAGACTTTTTTACAGGTTCCAGTTCTATTTTGTATCTCAGCCTAAGATAAAGGAGTCGAGTTTATTTCAGAAGAGTAAAAAAAAAAAAAAAAAGACATAACCATTTAATCACAGACATCCAACTCAAAACCAATCAGCTAGAAATTAACATCTGCTGAATCAAAAGCAAAACAAGCAGTGGAAACTACTCTCATTTGGTGCCTTAACCATGGTGTAGTGTGTTGCCATACATTGGCAAAATGGACTAAGGAAAAATGATCTGACTGACCTGCAAGAGCCTTATATTTCTAAGACATTCCATGCTGCCCCTCACAAAAATGAAAAACTTTCCAAATGAGACAAGATGTCCACCTAAGCAGACTAATCGAAGTCACGCAAGTAGTCTAGGAGACGAAATACCCTCAGACTACATTAAGTGAAGCAAGAGCTTGAGCTCTTTTGGACAGGGATGTGGACAAGCTAGCTGATGGGACTTCTGAAGGTCTGCCTTTCATCCAGAATGGAATTTCCATTCCAGCACTGTAGAGAAAGCTTGTTTGTATTTCAGTAACTTGCCAAAAATTGTCAGAACATTGTACCAAAAAAAATCCATTTTGAAGACAGTTGCAAATGGCTTTCTCTCATGTTCATATAGGAAAGCACACCTTAAAGCCTGCTACTGCATCATAGGTGCAGGCAACTCCCTACACTGGTTAAACTCCTGCTGAAGATTTAAATTAACTGTATATGGAAAATGTGCTTAACAGTGAGATCACTGTAAACAGCCTTTATTGCAGCACACCTTGAAGTAACAGCTTAGCTCTTCCAGAATCCTTGCTGTTTCAAAATCAAAGTGGGTGAGCAGCTCCACATAACGCAGCACAGTGATCAATACCCATACAAGAGCTCTGCCGTCAGTTGTTTTTGGGTGGGAAAGACATTCTGCTGAGCCAGTTCCCCACAGCAACCCATCTTTGCAATGTACACTTCAATTAGCTGTTTCATCTTTCTACAGAGAAAGAAAAGTCTGGAGAGTGATGTGCTTCGTGGCGTTAGAGCTCGTAGTCATCTGGATGGTAGAGCTCACTCATGAGGCGGTAGATGTAGGAAGGCGCATTACCCCCAATGTTAGAAATGAAGAGAGTAATGAGCTCTGGGGGTACGTAGTCAAACACTGGGCAGTGAACATTGATCTTGGCCAGGATCTCCCCTGTAAAGTGAACAGCAGCAATATTAGACAAAGCAACCCAAATAAACTAAATTTAGCCTTCTGCATGTCTTCCTGAGCCCCTTAAAGAAACTGTCTACACACATACCACCCTAAAGTCGGTATAGGGACATCCTGAATCCTTTATTGGGACATCCATCTTCCTCACTGATGTCGTTGAATTACAGATACACAGCAATCCTGGATGAGTGGCAGAACTCTCTTTTGGTAGTTTTTACCAATAGTAACCCCACATTTCCTCTGGTGGAGTTTTACTAGTTGTCATAAAAGCTGCCAACATGTAATTAGAATGCAAGAATCCTGATGCTGCCAAGGTTATTATCTCAACAAAATCTCAGAAGGCCAAAACCAAAAACCTGCACTGAACTTCATCTCTTCATTTCAAAAGTTCATCACATAGGAACAGGGCTTTGAAAGAGACTTTAATACGTGGGCTGACACCTTTCTAAAGATGGTGCTTGAGTGGGAAGCCTATTGCAGAGAGATTGGGTTTCAGCAAATGGATCACATAACAAAGTTTCAAGAAGTTAATGTGACTTGTAGGAGGGAAAGGAAGCTGCCCTTGGCGCTGGGCATCTGCTTTGTCCCAGAGGAAACCACCACCTGCCTGGAACCATTATCACAATCCTATAATAAAACACTGACTATTTCAGAGCAGAAATGCAAAGATAGTGTTCAAATGAAATAATTTTTCTGTACTTTCTGTAAAAAAAGTTACACACAAAACAGGATTGTTCCTGGCACTTTTTTCTGCTTAAGACAATAGAAAAGGATTTTCTGTCTGGTTACAGGACAGTCTTATGTTTAAATTTTACGTGAGCTATTTAAAAACATTTTAAAATTATAGCCTGAACCAGCTTGACTAGCCTGTATAAAGAAGAACCAGTACCTTCTGTGAACGGCAGCACTTCCTGTGGTGACACAAACTTGTGGAATGAATCTTCTTCATTAGGGAACTGAATAAGAAAGAGTATAGGAAGGTTAGGAAAAAAGAGACTGCCTCATTATCCTAGTGAAAACAGATCCTGGGTGCTGGAAGGAAGCTAAAGCAGAGGAAGACTTGCCAGATGACACTACATCTATTTAAAATAGTGCTTATGCCTAGAACTTCTGTAACATCTACAGGTGCAAGGTTTTTCCTCAGTGTTTAGAGCCTTCTATGACCTGGCTGCCCTTGTACAAAGCCTAGGGAACTGGAGCAGTGACGTCCTCAGTCTGCAACTTCATCTGACAATACCAAAAAAGTACTGAGTGTAAGAAAGTTTGAAGCATCTCCACCTACCTCCTCTGTCAGTACAGAGAGTCTTTGAACACTAAAGGTATAAATTACAAAAAGTAAGGTGATGTCAGTCTCTGGTAGGTAGTCTACATCCTTATACCCAATGCACTGCGTAATCAGCACAGGTGGCAGAGGAGGTTGCTTCAAGGAGATCTGCAGCTGTGGCAGATCTGGGTGAGGATCTCCTACCTGAAGCAAGAGCGCTGGATGGGGGAGGTGGCTCATTTACCAGCCTCACCTTGGGACAGCCAGTGCTCTCCACCCACAGCTTCCATAAGCATAAAAATCACACCTCATCTCTACATAGTGCAGGTGCGGTCCCAAAGAGCTGCTGCACTTACCTGCGGTGAAAGCTTGAACATGGGGGCACACACGATGAGCGGAGTGGAGTGGTGTTTAGCCGCCAGTGCCAGAGTGTGAGTCCCGCTCACAGCAATCAGGGCGCCGTTGGCCAGGATTGTCTTTGTACCAATGATGACCTTAAAAGGCAGATCAGCATTAGATAGAATGTTCCACAGCAAAGTGGGGAAGGAGCACTTCCTGGTTCCGATCCTGCCAGACAAGCTGGAGGAGTCTGTCAGAAGAGCCAGCCAAAGGCTGGAGTCATAGGGCAGCTGGATGCCTCATCTGTTTTATATGGCACTGGCTCTGCATGCAGACGTTCCTCACTAACAAGAGCATGACTCCAGCATGGTAAGACCAGCACAGAGAACTTCAGAGGACACATGTACATTTTACTGCAGGGAACACCATGCAGAAACGGGGCTGCGTTCCCTGTTGTTCTACAAGCCTGCAAAGTAGGCAACCTATCTTGTGTTCCACACAGGGAGAGTTTCTCCCCTTTGGAAATGCTGAATTTTGTTCCATCTTCTTTAAAAAACCACATATTTAAACCTCTGAGGCTTTGCTGTCTTTGTTTCTTGTAACTGTTCTGCCTGTTAGCCACTAAGGCAGAAAAACCATGCAGTTAGTCATTGTACTGACTTGGGGTTCCACACTGAATATCCACCCCAGTTGTAAATAGGGGCCATTACAATTTTGAGTCTTCAGTAAAGAAACGCATCCATCGCTGCTGGGATCTGCAGCTGGTTTGGAAGGCCTAAAGTTCCAAACCTGCCATTAACTCCCTCGTCCATTGGAGCCCCTCCTTACCTTGTTGACTCGAGACATGACAGCAAAAATAGCTGCATCACTCATGACAGTAGTTTCAATGTTCTCTTTAGACAGACGAACAGCCATTTCATGACCCTAAAAAGAGGGAGAAACCATTTGGTCGCCTGGGACATAGCTCGGGGACTGCAGCTGCTTAGAGACATTAGCACCCAGTTCTTGTGTGAACCACAAAAACCCCAAGTGATAGAGCACAAATACAGCCCTCTGACTGAAGGACAAGGGATAGGACAACGAGCTGTCTTCAATCTCTTCACTGCAGAGGAGCTTCTGTGATGTTCAGCTTGCTCTCAGAGAAAAGCATTCAGCAAGGACGCATGGGACAATGCAGTACCTGGAGAAGACAGCCAGGCTGGGCCTTACCTGGCAGAATGGTGCACACTCCGCCACAATGACCTGGAACTTGCGCTTGCGGGCAGCTTCCTTCAGGAAGGCCTCCACAGTGCGCGAGTAGCCAATGGTCATGATCACCTCGTTGGAATGGATGTGCTCCAGCGCCTGCATAGCGATGTTATCCGTGGTGCCCTCTGTAACAGAAGGAAGCTGTGGGTGTAAAAGCAACACTTGTGCTGCGAGGGCTGCCCTCCAACAAGATCATTTTAACTAAAGCGATGCTATGAGCACTGACAGACCAGAAGCGGCTTTTCTCCCCATTCTTTTTACCAGTGGAGAGGGACCAAGAAGCTGGCCCTTGAATGCCCTATGCCCCCTAGCTGCTCATAGAAATAGCTGTATTGAAAACTCCATCATGAGGGGAACAAATTGTGTCAGCACTACTCCAGATAACCACCATGCCCACACAACAACTAGTGACGGAAATTCAAAGGTTTTACAGTTCAACAGCACTAGAACCAGGTGAAAAGGAGAGGCAGGGCAACCTGGGCTTCAGAAGAAGAGTTGGATATCTCATATGTCACAAGACTGCAGAAAAACATGTAACAGTACTTTGTTATGAGAGTTGGGTCATACACGCACAGGGATGAAGTCCAACCTTGGCATACTTTTGATAATCTTCTTCAGAGGGCTCAACTCATAACTTCCTAGAAGACCAATATGACAGGCCAAAAGCCCCCCATACTGTTCCCTCCATCATGTTCCACCCATCTCCCCATAAGCCTAAGAGGACTTGAACTAAGCCCTGGGAGGAGAAAAACTTTGATTCCTTCAAATTAAACTTCCCACATCCTTCCTGTTTTCTTTCTGCCTAAGAGGAAGAGGAAGCATAAGTCCCATCCCATAAGTAGCCCCAGTCATGGGGCAGTTCAGACCCATCTGTACCTAGTTCTATCAGCAGCTCATTAATAGCTTCAATAACATTAGCTCTGAGGGGAGGATAATGGGTGCTGAAATCCTCGCTCAGTCCTCCAGAAGTCAGGAGTTTGTGCAGGGATTCTTGCTGGTCGCTCTCCTCACTGCGCCCGTGAAGCCTGCAGAAAGAAGCAGCCCTTCAGCCTCGGGAGAGAGCGCAGGGGCACAGCCAGGCTGAGTAGTGTCCCCACAGTGCAGCACACTGAACAGAGAAGAAGGAAACCACATGCAAGAGGCACGGCACGCCACAGAGCTTCCCTAGCTGTCTCTGGCAGAAAGACACCCGGAGCTCTGCCAAGAAGCACCTTCCTAAGTTGTGTGCAAATGCTGTGGCCCACAGATGAGGAGCAGGCTCAAGGCTACTGCTCTAGCAGGATGGACCCTTCTGGGAACACAAGGACAGAACAGCCTGAGGTCAGGGCACAGACTGTTGTCACGCACCCACATCACATACACCAAGGGGAATTTCACTAGAGGAAATGTCATCAGCTATGCTGAAAACAACAGGTTTCCCTTGATGCTAAACTTGCTGAATCCTTGTGTAGGAGAGGCAGAGAAAGGGGGTGATGGAAACTAAACGGGTCTCACAGAAGCAGCAGAACACACTGCATGGGTGGGCTGTTCTGGGCTCCTAGGAGGGGTATGGATAGCAAGAGAGGGGAGCATCACCTGCCATACTCCTCCCGAATGATCTTCAGCACTCGCCGCACCATGTTGCCCACTGTTGTCTCAGACGGCTGGGCTGCCGTCATCCTCTGGCCCTCTGTTCGGATCAGCTCCATGAGCTCCCCTGAAAGCGGGTAGGGCCTTGGTCACAGCTGCCCAGAGAGAGCCCCCGCAAGCATCACCCAGCGCATCCACCCCCCAGCAGCGCGGGGCCAGAGGCTCTGGCACCAGTAACGCGGCACTGGTGAGAAGGTCAGACATGTGAGCAGGACGCCATCGCACAGCAGCTGGTTCTATAAGGATCTGGATGCAACGCAAACTCGAAACTTAAAGAAGGCCGCAAGCGTTTCAGTGGCAGCAGAAACCAGTTGCGGCTGGGCCGGCCGGCGCTCGGCCTGACGCGCCGCAGAGGACATCGCGCAGCCCCTCCCGCCGTGACACCGGTGAGCGCAGCACTTTAAAGGGCTGACGGCAGCACGACGAGCACCGGGAACCCAGACGCGCCGACAGCTGCAGGCAAGGCTCCAGCTGGCCCGGCCCCGCTGCTCCCGCCGCCACCGGAGCACCGGGCCCGGCAGGAGCACGGCAGGAGCACGGCCGGATGGCCTCTAGGCGCCACTGCCCTCTCGCAGCTCCCCCGGCCGCCTGGCTCCCGGGAGAAGCGCTGCGTCCGCCCGCTGCCTCCGCGGGCCCTGCCCCCGCCGCCCGGCCCTCACCGGCCCGGCTCCATCGCCCGTGCCCGACGATCTTCCGCAACAGCGACAGAGTCTGCCGCGCCGTGTCCTCGGAGCGCGGCCGCTCCCCGCCGCCCCGCAGCCGCGCCACGAAGGCCTCGATCTGCTCGGACAGGTCGGAGCCGCGCTCGGCAGCGCCCGGCATGGCGGCGGTGCACTCCGGGCCCGCGGGGCTTCGCGGGTGCGCGCGCCGCTCCCACTTCCGCCGTCCCGCCTTTCCATTGGCGAAGGCTGCCATAGTGTTCCCACCCCCGGCGGCGGCGCAACCAATGAGAAGTGCGACCGGCGGGTGGGCTGCGGCTCACGGGAGTGGAGGGTGCGGCTCTCTCCTAGCCCGGGAGGGAGCCAGGCGGTGACCCCTGACCCCGCTCGCGGGCCTGTGGGACGGCGGCGGGCTGGGCCGGAGGGCCCGCGGGTGGCGGTGCCGGGGGCGGGCTGCCGGGGCGCCGAGCCGCCGGGGCACCGAGCCGCCGGGGCGTGGGAGCCGGGAGGCGCGGGCAGCCCGCTCGGGGAAGTGCCCCTGAGGCACCGCTCGGGGGGATGTGCCGGCCGGGCCGCCGTAGCCGCCGCTCTGGAAGCGAACGGAGCGGGCGGCGTCGGGAAGGGCCGGAGGGAGGGAGCGAGTCGGGCCTGTGCCGAGCGCAGGGAGAGCCCATGTGCAGGGATTTACTTTGGACCATGCGGTGTTCCAGGCACAAAGAGCCAAAGCAAATGGGGTGGGAAAGGCGCAGTTCCTGGCAGTCCAATTGTTCTTGCTGGCAGAGCCAGAACCAGCCCTGGATAAGGCAGGAATGTAGCTCCTTTGTGTCTGGTTCCTGAGCTCTGTGTCCAGGGGCCAGGCAGGAGCAGTGGCGTAACTTGCGGTGTTACATTACGCTGTGGCTCTGTTCTGTGTCCTGTTGTTTTAGATTAGGAAATCAAAGCAAACGGGTTTATGCTGGCAGCATTTGGCGGGTGCTTCCTGCAGTGGCCTGTAGGGCCCAGGGTGCTCATCGCATCATTTTTGTGCTTGTCTGGTTCTCTACAGCCAGCTGCCGTCCAGGGACTGCTGGGTCCCCAGCAAGATGCCAACAGCTGGTGCGCAGGGTCTTGAGGATGTATCACAGGTGGTTTGTCACCCAGTGCCTGGGCTGGTCCAAGAGTCCTTCCACACCTCTCTCCTGCTGCTGCTTCCCCAAGTGCCCCCATGTGCCTGAAGCCAGAGTGCCTGCCAGTCTGGGGAAGGAAGCTCACCACATCCCTTGAATGCCTGGTGAAAGGCCATGTGTCTGGATTTGCTCGGATGTGCTTGGGGGTGCTGCTGCCCTGGCTGGAAGTTAGAGTTTCCCTTCTTAATGAGCTTGTCTCATCCTTTGCCCCTGGAGAGGGTCAGTAGAGGGTACCAGGGTTTGCCCTGCTGTAGGCTCGGTTGTGCTGCACCCCACTGTGCTGACCAGGCACATCCTTGTTCCCTGTTGCCTTCTCTTTCTGTCTCCCCAGCTTTGAGAGTCTCCCTGGAGCAAGGTCTGGTTTAGCCCCTCCATGAAGCTACGCCGCAGGCAGGTCGGCTTCCTGCCTCAGGGAGCCCCTGCGTGTTGCTGTGTGCCAGCTGCCATGGAGTGCAGAGGCCGCTCCCACACGTGCATCCTGGGACTGGGGCACGCAGTGAATTGGCCAAAAAAAAAATAACCTTTGCTTCGAAGCTTTCCTTTGTTTGTTTATTTATCTTGCTAGTAAACAGAGCAGCTCTTGGAGATTAGGCAGGAGGAGAAGAGGAAGGAAAAATGGACTCTGAGGTTACGACCTCCGTGTAGATGCCGGGCTGTTTACATTCCCTGCTCTAGTCCCAATAACTATTGCAGGGCAGTTTCTTCTCAGCCTCTTGCCAGACTGCAGAGGTTTTCCCTGCTCATGTTGTTCCTGCCCTGTTCCCTACAGCGCTTTCCACTGGGCACTGCTGCTGCAGCTGCCCAAAGGTGGCCAGCAGTCCCATGTCCCTCAGGGGCAGAGTCCTGTGCCTGGTCTGCTGCCTTGTATTTCATGAATGAAAGCCTCTGAATGGGGATTTTTGGGAGCTGCTAGCCCCGTGTAGCTGAGCTGAGCCAGAACCTGCAGCTCTCTGGAGAGCTGAGACAAACCCTGGGCTCCGGCTGCTCAGAGGAGGATGGAAAAGGAGAGAGGAGTGAGAGTGGCAGTCAGGGGAGGGTGGGAAGTGGGGGGCAAGTGGGGAAGGCAGCTGGGGGGCACATGTTGGTGTCCTGGTGTACTCAGCTAAAATCCCATTGCCTTGCAGGCTGTGCTAGCTACCGTGGCTAAGGCAATGTGAGGGGTACGTGTGTGCATCCCTGGACAGCTGGAAGGAGATTCACCTGGTGGGCTACAGCTGCTGGGACCCTCTCCTGCTGTGGCCACAGGCAACTGCCAGCTGCACAGAACACCCTCCTTCCCTTCACCTCCCAGGTACTTCCAGGTCCCTTGGCGCAGTTGGCTGCTGTGACTTCCCAGCTGGTGCGTGGGGCAGCGAGGAGGCTGACAGGACTGCAGACTGTGCTGCTGCTGTGGGCCAAAGAGCTGAGCAGGGGATGAGCTGGCTGGGCGAGGGAGGCAGCGCCTTCTCTGGGCCTGCAGAAGAGCTGAAATCTGTCTCATCTCAGAGAGCTGACAGCCAGCCCAGGACAGCATCCTGCTCTGTACCGTCAGGGATGGCTGCTGAAGGCACTGCGTCCCCTCCACCCAGTGAATTCTGCATCCCAGGGGGCTGGATGTCATCCCTCAAGCGCTCATGTGAGGGAGGAGAAGGCTGGACAGGCTGGATAGAGTTTGGGAGCACTGGAACATCCTGTGCTGGGAGGCTGTTTGGATTAGGAACTCTCGGCGGATAAGTGGGCTGGATGAAATGCCAGGGAAGGGAATCAGAGTTTGCTGAACTCTAGTAATTGGACTCGTCTGCAGCACCCGCGTAAGCCAAGTGAGCTGCTCGCGCTCAGGCAGGCGGGGAGAAGGAGCCAGCAGGCGAGAGCCAGTGGAGCCGCAGCCCAGCAGGAGCAGGGCAGGCTGTCAGCACAGTGCGGACTGCAGAGATGGGATAGGTGACATGGGAGGAAGCAGGGTGGGGTCATCGCTGGGTGCCTGAGCTGCTCACTGAGCATGAGTGACCGAGTTAAGGATGGCATGGTGTGTGGGAGTGGGTGGAACACGGAGCACAGTCTAAGGAAAAAGATGCACAAAAGGTATCGTCAGTGTGATGTGATTGCTCTTTGGAAAGTCCATGCTCAAAGGCTTGAGACAAAAACAGAGGCCTGAAGCTCTCACAGCCACAGATGTGGAGGCACAGCTGTAAGGAGGTAGGAGTGAATCTGCTGAAGGGGTGAGGGTCCCCAAACCAGTGTGCTACTGGGGAGAAAGTAAGAAAGTAGATCACTTTGTAAGTGCAAAGAATGGAACCGAGTGCTGAATGCACATTTAAAACTTGAGCTTCCAGTGAAAGAAGGCAAAAAACCCAAACAAACAGCCCGTGATCAAAAGCAGGTACATGAGTAGCTGGAAAGCTCAGCTCTGTGGGAGGTGCACACACACACTGCCTGAGTCATCAGCAGTTTTAGCATGCTTGAAATTCACAGCTGACGCTGCAGGTACCAGGGCACGTGTTCTGGTTTTTGCTGATGACCCTGGTATAATAACAGCTGTCCCCTAAACTAGCCATCCTCGGGAAAGTGTGGCTGCTCTAACTGCGTGGGCAGCCACAGAGAAACAGGCAGGGCTTGCTCTGGGGAGTAACAGGATGGACTCAGCGCCTCAGGTTGGCGAAGGATTTGATGCAGCTCCTTGCTCAGCAGCCCATGTGTACGTGTGCCTTTCTCTACCTGGAAAATGGCTGCTGGCTCATCCTCACGTCAACGCAGCACCCGCGGGCAGGCTGAGCCCATAGCCAGACCCTTGTGGTGCTGATGGAGTCTGTAATCCCTGTGGGAAATGAGTAGGTGGTTCTATCCAGCCAGCAAGTTTGACATTGCACCCCTTCCTTTTTGGAGCCTTAAAAATAGAGACCGAGGCTGAGAAGCAGGAGGGTTTTTCTAGGGCTTGTTGCAAAAGCTGCCCAGCCTGGGCTCTCCTTGCCCTTCCCAGCCCCCAGGAGAGGCCTGGGAAGCTGGCCTCCAAATGCCTCCCCTGGATGTGGAGCTTCACTCGTCAGCTTGTTCACCCATGGTGGTTCCCCAGATCTCCGTGCGGGCTGCAGGCAGCTGGAGGCACCCAGTTCAGAGGCCAGGCTGATCAGGAAGAGATGAGGGAAGTGTGGGAAGTTGCTGCATGTCATGTAGGAAAACAAACCCTAGTGAGGGACGAGGGAGCGCAATGTGAGTCTGGGTGGGATGTGCTGGCAACAGCATTGCTAGTGGTGTGCTGGGCCTTGATACCTGGCAGAGGCTTTGCTTGGTGCTACCAAAGGCACAAGCAGCTCAGGAATCTCGGTGGCACCGTGCAGGTGTTGGCTGTGGCTCTGTCCTGCTCAGAGGGCATGCTGCAGGCTGGCTGGGCCAGGGACGAGGAGATGCCAGGGGCCCATCCCTCCAGGCTGGCTTTGGAGAAGCCCCCGAGCAAACCTGGCGCTGCTGCAGGAAGCTGGGCTCTCGGGATGAGACAAAGCGCAGATCAGCTGCTTTGTGGTCACCGAGGGGTCCATGACACCAGCAGTCTGGGCTGCTTCCTGGTCACCGGCCAGCTCCCTGCAGTTCCTCCGCTCCCGGTGCTGCAGCTGGCCCTGGGCTCATTTTGCTCATTGTTTGCTGCGGGTGATGGCAGCTATTCAGCAGCTGCCAGGTTTCAGGGAAGGGGAGAGATGAGCCACTCCTCCGCCCACGTTCTGGGAAAGCCTCTGGGACGAAGCCCTGCCGATACACACGTTCGCTTCTCGACTGGGAGAGCAAGCTGCAGAGCCTGCATCCCCCCTCCTCCTGCATCCCATGTCCTCCCTTATCAGCAGGCGGGATGCCGGGGAGCAGAGCTTGGAAGCAGCCCAGGCTGCTGCCTCATCCTGCACAATAGTGGAGCCTGCTGCTCCCCGTCTCCTCGCCTGTTTGCCTTCCAGAGCCAGGCAGAGTCTCGCCATCACTATTATTTTGCTTTGTGTCAATATTATGACAGCTAAAAGCAGGAGAACTGCATCCACATGATAAGACGCCAGAAGCTCTGGGCTGGGTGTGGATTGGGTTCGAGTTTGGCAGAGGAGAAAAGTGCCTGGCAGCCCCTGCCCACCAGCTGACTGGGCCGGGAGAGCTGGGAGGTGAGGAGCAGCGGCAGAGCAGTGGGCGATTTGTGTCTGTGCGACTCTCTTCTCTGTTCAATGCTCACTGCCCTTTTCTCAAAGGAGATGAAACAATAGATGTGCAGAATATGCTTGGTTGTCTAGTGGAGAAGTAACCTCCCTCTCTTTCCTGGAGAGAGGGGCTGCTCCGCTCCTGCTAGGATATTCCTGTCCCTCCCAGGGCTGCCATATCCCATCCCTCCTGCCCTGTACAGGCCTGGGGTGTTTCATGTCTGCTGGTGGTGGTGGGGGTCATGCACACGCTGCTGCACCAGTCTTGTTCTGGTTGCAGTCTGTTTTGGCTTTCACAAGTGCAGTACTCTGCAGCTGCTGGGGGGAAATCCCTGCAGATTTTCTGGTGTTTCGTGGCTTTGCTCCCACCCAGGGCTTCAGGAGAGGAGCTCGGGCTGAGCAAGGTGAGCCGTGCCATGGGAGCTGCATCTCCTCACTACAGACTCTTGGCACCTTGTGTGCAAGGGGCTGTTTTGGCACCGTTGCTGCACACGCAGTGGAGGCTGCTGATGCAACACTTACCTGTAGGCACCCACGTAGGCTTGGGGCTGTGGTTTGGCTCCCTGGTGCCTTGCCCTGCTCCAGTGTTGTGCTTTCCTCCAAACATCTATGGCCTGGCTGGTCCCTGCTGCATGGGGCTTCCTGGCCACCAAGTGCTGCTCATGGTGGTGTGAGCTCTCTCTCACCTCCCCACGAGGCACAGCCAACCAGCAGCTGGGCTGGAGGACGTCTGGTCGTCATTAACCCTCCCATCTGCTGCCAGCATCACTTTGCTGCCTGCCTGTGGCTTTGCCCTGGTGGGAAGGTGACCTTGTCCCCTGCCTTGGGCTCAGCTTTGGTGTTAAATGAGGCTGGCACTGAAAGGCAAAGCATTAAGCTAAGCAGTGCTGGGTCTGCCATCCCTGATGTGTTTGTGGAGCACTGCCTGCCTGAGAGCCCTGGCTTCCCAGGGCTTGGGTCCATCAGTCTCAGGGACATTCTCCTCAGTGGCATGGTCCCTGGCCCCTGTCAGGGATTTAAGCTGTTCCCTCACCTGGGGCTCCTACCTTGAACACTCTCAGCCCTAGTGCGCTCCTGTGCCCTTCCAAAACTTGTGTCTGACCTGGGCTGGCCCCAGCGCCTGTACCCACAGCTGCTGTGATGTTGTGAGGACAGACCCCACTCTCCCCAGGCATGGGACCGGGCTGTCAGGTGCCTGTGGTTTCAGCCGCGGGTCCCCAGGGAGCCCAGACCTCCCCCGAGGAACCAAAACAAACAGCAGAGTTCCTGCCACGTGCAGCCGGGGCTGACTAAGGCCGGCGCTTCCGCCTGCTGCGGGCAGCCGGGGCCGTGAGCCGCCACCATCGGGGTGCACGGTACGGCCCATTTCCCCCTATTGTCAGCCTCCCCCTCGGCAAACACATCCCCCTGCGCACCTGGGCTGGGAGGAGGCACTGACACCACGGGAAGCAGCCGCCAGGAGTGAGGGGTCATAGAATTATAGAAAAGTTTGGGTTGGAAGGGACCTTCAAAGCTCATTTACTCCAACCCCCATGCAATGAGCAGGGGCATCTTCAACAAGATCAGGTTGCTCAGATCCATGTCCAGCCTGGCCTTGAATGTTTCCAGGGATGGGGCATCTGCCACCTCTCTGGGCAACTTGTGCCAGTGTTTTACCACCCTCATTGTAAAAAATCTCTTCTTCGTGTCTAGCTGCTGCTGGCATCCCTCAGCACTGGAGCCACTGCCACATGACTCTGGGCAGTCCAATGGGGCCCAGGTGCCCCAGGAGGTTGCTTGCAGGTTGTTTCCTTGAGGAGCCATGCTGACCATCCAGGGTCACTGGTACCACCCTGCTTTCCTGAAAAGGCACTGGAACTCCCTGTGTTTCCTGGAAGAAATCAGTGGCGATCTCCTGGCGCACAGGCCTGGGTTTCCTGGTGTGGAGAGGCTGGTGCTGAGGGACCCCCAGCCAGACCATGTCCATCCCCGTTCCCACTCTCTCACATCCAGGTACATGCAGCTCCAAGCAGCCAGTCTGCAACCTCTGCCTTTCGCCTTCCACCTCCACTGTGGAGACCCAACCTGCAGAACATTGAGCTGGTTTATCTCAGCATTAGTTATGAATCCAGTCCTTCATGTTTACTGATAGGGGAGCTTGGGAGAGTCTAAGAGATGGATCACAGGGTTGGGGAATGCAATCGGATGGAACACCAGCAGTGAAACATGGGCACTCTGGGATGAAGGGCAGACGAGTAGCCCAGCGCCTTACATCTTCATGCTGCTTTGACGTTGCAAGTCCTGTCACAGTGCAGGTAGCTGTGAGGGGGACTCTTGCCCACTCAGCAGCAGCAGCAGCAGCAGCAGCCTCAGGAGGTGGCTGTGCCTGGTGCTGGGGCATGGTGTTTGGCACTTTCCCCAGCGGAAGGCTCCAGCCCTGACCTGACTGACTCCAGTGTCCTCAATGGCAGCAGTGCAAAAATAATGCCCTGAGGATTTCAGAGGTGTCCTCCAAGGGCTTTGGGGGTGACGCAGAGTGTCTTGGGTACAGTCAGCTTAAGAGTAACGCAGGGATGAGTTTTTGTTGGGCTATTTTCATCTAAGACACTAAAAGTGGGATTTTGTAGGGGAAAATATGCCTGTGAGTTGATTTTGATGCTCAAATGGGGCTGTCAAGGAAAAGGGGACTTAGAGGGAGCTCACCTGTAGTGAGCATGGTGAGGTTTCGCTAGGGAGAGCGGCTGCCTGTGCCGGGCTCCATCAGTGCTCGTGGGCATCCCGAGTTCTTGCTCCTCACCCATGAGTAAGAGGCAGGGAGGTGAGCCGTTCCCTGGCAGGGCTGCACCACGGTGTGCTTGCAGCTGTGTGCTGGGACTGCCCGTCCCCACTTGACTGCCAGGGCTCACCTGCCACAACGACATCATTCCCCACCCACCTCGCTCCCCAGTGCTGCCACTGGGGCAGGGAGGTGACACAGGCAGGTGGCAGCAGATTTGAGGCAATACTCTCAGCCCACGGCCACCGCATTGGGCTCACTGCGGGGGAGGCATCTACCCATTAAGGAAATGTCTATTTGCCTGATGTCCCTGGATGGTCTCTTGAGCTTCCTCTGTCCCTTGTTCCCAAAGTGCGTAGCTCGGCTCCCCAGAGCCTGGTGGGAGGCAGCCTGAGGGTCATGCTGTTGCATTTATAGCATCGACCTTCAGCTCTGTCCTGCAGCTGGGGAAGAGTAAACTCAGCTCCCTGGACCCCAGGGAAGGAGGATGGCAGAGGGGAAAGCAAGTGGCCATGGCCCCAGCCAGCTGGATGTTTCTCCCATTTGCTGGAGGATGTTGCTGGTCGCAGGTTACCAGTGTCCAAATGTTTTTTCTCTGCTACTGCCTCTGTTCCGTGCTGCCTAGAATGGGGATGCTCATCCCAGGAATGTAAACTCTGCCCAAGGCCTCTGAGGAAATAACTTCAGACCAGGAACAGGATTGCACTCGGCAATTAAGGGCTGGACTCCCCAGCCACACGGCTCCTGAGGGAGAGCCCTTTGCTCCAGCGCCAGAGACTGGCTTTGTGTCTGAGAGGTGGCCTCGAGGGACCTTCCTGCAAGGACAAGCGTGAGGCCCTGTGTGGTCACTGTCTTTGCAATAACAGGATTCTGCCTGTCCAGTGAGTTGGCAGCAGCTGCTGCTCAGGGCAGCCTCTGATCTGGGCTCTCTGGTGAGAGGAAATTATTCCTTTGCCCCAAATCTCATCCCTGGGGAGGTGGGGGTGTTCCTTTGGCCCAGGGGTGACCTCGGGGTGTCAGAGGAAGAGCACAGACATACTCCAGCCATTGCAGTACGGATGTTACCTGTTCCTTGCTTCCTAGCCAGGAGTGAGAGTGTGAACAGGCACCAAACATCACCACAGCAGTCCCTGGCAGCTGCCGTGCTGTACGGCTGCTGACTGATGAACTGCAGTGCACCCGGCCCCCCTGGCAGGGCAGGGATTTTTCTGTGCACTTATCTCTGCAGCATCTCCCCGCTAATTTGACAGGCCCCACTCCAGCAGCTTTCTCAAACTTTCAGTGGTACCAGTGCCTAGAAGCTCCAGGCAGAGTTCAGCTCCCACCAGCACTTGAGCTTCTGCCACCTGCATGGTCTGGTGAGGCTGGGGACAGGGAGCTGATGTGTTCCAAATTCCCTGGGGACAGACCCCATGAGGCTTGGGAGAAGCCACTGGCATCCTCATGCCACAGGGATGGACCTCACACAGAGGTGGGCAGGGAAGCCCTGGGGCAGCCTCCCTGCTCTCCCAGGAGGACAGAAACGTGAATTCTGGCAGGGACACACCGCCCGTTATTTCCCTGGGGCCTGCATCCCACAGAGGATCGTGTTGCCTGCTGGCATCACTTCCATTCCCCTCTCCCATAGCTCCATCTTCTCTGACCGCTGCAGCTTAAAAATAGAACAGAAAAGGCCACAGAGCTCCTTTAGGTTTGTCCTTGGCAGCAGGGTTTGGCCCCAGACCTGCTGCAGGGAACCTCCATGTGCCCGTCCCTCCCAAGCTGGAGGGACCCCCCACGGCCGACACGACCGGGATGGCAACTCTGGGGTCGAGAGGGCTGGAAACCCCCTGCCAGGGCTCTGACGGCAGGGGCTGGCTGGGCAGGCGTGGGGCTGCTCAGGGGGAACAGGGTGGGTGGACATGCGTGAGGTGCCAAAGTGGGGACAGGGAAACAGCATGGAAATGGGATGGATGGGTGGGAAAGGGGCTGCTGGGGGGGCACAGGGCAGCTGGGTGGGCACAGGGCAGCCGGACGGGCATGGGGCAGCATGCACCGATCCTGCGAGAAGTGGACAGGAGCCAGGGAAGCCCAGCGAGCCGAGAAGCCCCGCCACAGCCCCGGTGCGTTCCACCCCCCGGGTCTGCACCGAGCAGAAGTTCCTAGAAGCCCCGGGGCAGCTCGATGGGGAAACGGCCGTTGCCGGTGCGGGGAGCTGGAGGCGGGGTCTCCGCGGCGCCCGGAGGCACTGGCTGCGTCCCCGCGGCCGCCGGGGCCGGGCACCTGCTCCCGCCCCGCGGCGAGGCCGGGGCGGGCGGGGGCGGGGCGGCGGCGGTGAAATAGGGCGGCGGAGCGGGGCGCGCTCTCATGGCCCGGCGGCGGCGGCAGCGGCACGGCGGGGCCGGTGGCCCGGCGGCGGGGCGGCATGCCGGGGGCGGCCGGGCGGTAGCGGCGGCGCTGAGTGAAAGCCGAAGCGGCGGGAGCGGCGATGCTGCTGGTCGGCGCCTTCCTGCGGCTGCTGGTGGCCGGGGCGCTGGGGGCACCGCCCGCCCCGGTGAGAGCCGATGGGCGGGAGCGGGGTCGGAGCAGAGGCAGCACGGTCTCGCCGATGCCGCTGCCTGGGGTGGCGGTGGCCGCCGGGGCAGCTCGTCCCTGTACTTGGTGGGGGCACGGCGGGGGGTCCCCCCATGCCACCCGCACCAGCGCCCGCCTTTCCCTCCCTGCAGGCTCCGGAGGCGCGGGGGACTGCCAGCGCGGAGCCGCCCGGTGAGTTGGCAGCGGGCGGCCGCCGGTGCCGCGGCTGGGAGGGGGCGGCAGCCCAGGGAGAGCTGCGCGCAGGGGCGAGGGGACTCAATACCCCCCGGGGCCGTTATACTCCCGGAGCCCCGCGGCGATGCCCGATGGGACAGTGGGGAGCTCTGCTGGGGCTCGGAGCAGCCTGTTCTACCCAGCCCACCTCGGGTGCTTGCGGCATCGGGCACCGCCGCGGGTCGGAGCGGAGCGCAGCCCTGCACTGGGCTTGATGCTCCTCTGGTGCCGGGATGCAGGGTCCCGGGCAGGAACACTCCGCTTCGGCTCCCCTCTGCTCTCCGCGCTGGGAAACCCGAGGGCACGGTTGTCTGCTGCGCTGCGGGGCTGGGCTTCTGCGCCCTCCGAGGGAGGGCGGGCGAGACGGGGGAGCTCCGCCGCGGCGGGTTGCGGAGAGGAAGCGCGGTGCCTGAGCAGGAGACAGAACTGGAGGGCTGGTGGAGAAAGAGCCCAACGGAGTGGAGGTGGTGACTGATGGACTTAGGGGGCCACAAGGGGGTCCTCTTCATCCCTGTGCCCCCGTGATGGATGCAGGACCCCACTGAGGGTGCCGCACCTGCCCGGCAATGGGTCGGCTGAGCTCGGCCTCTCCGGAGTGCCTTCTTATAGCCCCTCACCCTGGTCTATTGCAGTCCTAACCTTTCGGGAGATCTGGAATCGTAGTTTCTGCCGGCCTCTGGAGCAGCTGGTGGATGTCATTACTGAGTTCCCCAACGAGGTGGAGTACATTTTCAGACCCTCCTGCGTCTCCCTGCAGCGCTGTGGGGGCTGCTGTGGGGACGAGGGTCTCCGCTGTGTCCCCGTGGAAACAAGCACGGTCACCATGCAGGTAAGCAGTGCCGCTGTGGGGCTGTGGCTGCGCCAAGGAGGTGTTGGGCTCCTTGCCAAGTGCCAGGAGGGTGAACTTACAGCTTCACATCCTCCAGGCATTATAGCAGCATGGATAACAGGGGAAGGGGCTTGCTCACAACTGCTCAAATGCATGCCAAGCCGGGAGGGTCCCTTTGCTTGCTCTTTGGGCTTGTCACTGAAGCCAGGTGACACCTCTGATAGTACTGGCATTGCTCCCTACTTCTCCACCCTCTCCTTTCTGTGCGATCCATCTTGCTGACTGCCATTGCCTTTCCAGACCTTCCCTGTCCTGCAGTGGGGCAAGGGGTGTCCCACTTGCTCATGACTCTGTCTGTCAGGGCAAAGCAGGCGCTACCCCTGAACTGCAGGGAGAAGCGAGGCTCTAGTGTGCTAGGAGGTGGCTGCAGTGGTGCTGCCAGTGAATGTGTGCTGGGGGCATGGTGGGCACGAAGGGCTGTGTCAGCTGCGTTTCCAGCCCACACTGAGGGAGCTCTGCGAAGTGGGGTGGGAGATTCCAGGCTGTGAACAAGCTGCCGGTTGGCTCTTTCCCGTTGTCCTCACACCACAGCCCTTGCACTGTGCTGCCAGAGATCAACTGCTGCTGCTGCAGGGAGTGGAAAAACTCTGCTTTACTCCGGGTGACAGACTAGAGAGTACCTATAATCAATCGCCAATGATTTTGGTCCTTTGGGGATTGAAAGCATGTTGGAAGGCAGGGTGAGAGTCTGCACAAAGTCTTAGCTGAGGTGGAGCGAGAGCCTGATGTGAACGGGAGGCATGTCCCCAAATACAGATCTCCCTCCATGGGAGGATCCTGCTGCCGTACGTGCGGTGGCAATACCAGGCACTTCTGTGGGGACTAGTTTGGATCACAATAATTATGAACATACCCCATGAAGCGTCTGAATATCCAACTCGAACTCTGAGCTGTGGACTGACACGACAGGGCAAATCCTGCAGCCCAGGCTGGGGAGGCACTGAGGTGCTGACTCCAGGCTCAGTGCTGTGGGAATAGGGGCCAGGAGGAGACAGCAGCAACTGGAAAGGCCTGGAAAACATGACTAGGGGGATATTTCCAACAGAGGAGGGAGATACACAAAGTGATCAAATATGTGAAAGCTGTCCACAAAGGCAGGGACAGAAAAATCTCCTCTAAGGCTGGGGAATCCCAAGACCACAGGACTTAAGCTACAGCCCTGAAGACACAGGTTGGCATTAGCAGAGCCTCCCGAGCTGCCAGGACAGCTCAGCCTGGCCAGTGCTGCCTGCATATGGAGGAGGAGGAGGTTCCAAGGAACAGGTTAGGCACGCGTCTGCCCGAGCGGCTGGGGTGGCAAGGCAGCGCCGCGGGAGCCCTTCCAGCCCCCGCTGGCCGGGAAGTAACCTTTGCTCCTCTTTCAGCTCCTGAAGATAAAGCCAAACGGGGAGGCACCCTATGTGGAGATGGCGTTCACTGAGCACAAGCAGTGTGAGTGCAGGTAGGGACCCCTGTACTTGGTTTGTACCCCTCTGCCCCTCCAGCAAGAGCAACCCTGTCAGCTCGCACTGCATGTGGGACAAAGATGCCCTGGGGGAACCCTGGCTGTGCTGGGACCCCACTAGACTGTCTCTTCATGGGGGTCTGCTGGTGCTTCCCTTGCTCAGCAGCAGGCTGCACCATGTCCTTGCAGCCTGCTCCCCACAGCAACAGGGGTGCACAGTGTTGTGTGGTCAGGTACCTTGTGCTCTCTGCAGGGCTGGAGCTGCTGTGGCTCTGTGAGCAGGGATGTCTGTACTCCCGTCCCTGTGGCTGCCTTGGCACACCAGCCTAGTGGCCACAAGGTCAGTGTTTCATCTGGGACAGCATGCAGCCCGGAACTCCATGGCTTGCCATACCTGGCCGGAGAGACAGCCGAAGGGCTGGACCTTGAGCCTCTGTTCCAGGGAGGCCGCCCCATCCAGGGCTGGGCACTGGGGCTTTATGCCCAAGCTGACAAATGGAAGCTTGAAATGCGCAGCGCCAGGTTGGCATAGATAGGTAGTGCTGACCCAGGATGGATACACAGCAGCAACCTGCCACAGACTCCTGGCACTAAGTTAATCCCTTGGGATGCTCACTGCCCCCAGAAGCAGTGTGAGCTTGGGCAGGACAGGGCCTCTGCCTGGGGGCTGCGGAGCTGTGGGAACAGGGAGCAGCTTTGGTGCTGTCCACTGCTGGTCCCCACTGCAGAGCCTCTCCAGCACTGCCTGCATGAGTGTTCACTCTCCATCGTGACCCCAGGGCAATTTAGTATTGTGAAAACTCTGGAATGAGTGTCCTGCTGGGCAGCTGTTAGATGTGATCCTTGCCTGGAAGAAGAAAGAACCTGAGGATCCCCGGGTTGGTATTCCCCTCCAGTTGTAAGAGCGGCTGTGCTGGAGCAGACCCAAGACCCGTCCAGCTCTGAGCCACCTCTGCAGCATCTGTCAGTGGATGCAGAAGAGGGAGTAGGAAGAAGCACATGTGTTATTTCCTTCCCTGCTTCCAGCTATTTTCCGTGCAGGGAATTTCCTGAGCCTATTATGGTTTCCCTACCTAGGGTAACTCCCAGGGGATCTCCTGTGAACACTTGTGCAGGCTGCCTTTGAATATATGTCAACTTCTTGCTGCTGCAGCACCTTTTGGCTTTACCTTGCTGCTCTTTGAAGTTTAGCATAGGCATGGTGGATGTCCTGGCTTTGGCCCTTATAGGGGATGCCTAAGCCAAGTATGTCTTGGCTGTTGTATGAGAACCACTACTGAGACTTTTCAGCAAATCCCACGTTACTCGGGACGTTGCATCCTGTTTAATCAGCTGAGCTGTGCATGCTGTCACTGAGAGCAGCTGAAACTGGACCTGTGCTTCCTGGCCTTGTGGGCAAAATGTCACATCCCCAGAGGAGTCACCGAAGCCAACTATTCCCTTCCCCTTTGCTGTCTCTGCCTTCTCCCTGCCTACTACAGTCAGCTCCTGGATGAGGAATTGACAATGATGTGGAGAGAAGTCATATTGGGTCTGTTTTAAGCATGAATTAAGCATAAACAGGTAGATTGTGCTGCACACTGGAGCATCTCGATAAACCACCTCCAGCGGCTCAGCAGGCAGCATTGCCCAAGTAGCCACTTCACTCTGTCCTTTTCCCACCCCACAGGCCCCGGCAGGACCTGATGAGGTTGGGAAGGTAAGCACCATCAGGGACGGCGTTACTGGCTGGGGTTGTGGGTCTCATCTCCCACACATCAGCCTCTCATGTGGTACTTTCCTTTTGAAGGAGGAGGTCCAAGGGCCGAGGTAAGAGAAAACAAGACAAGAAGAGACGTAAAGACTGTGAACTGTAAGTGAACAGGGGCAGGTATGAGTGGTGTCTTCTGGGTTAGTTTCTTTGGGATGAGCAGCTTTGTTAAGCCTTTGGGTCCTTGCTGAGCAGTGAGGGGTTTGTGCAGAGCAGACACAGGAGAAAACAGGACAGAGAAGACAGTGGGTGGCTGTGGGGAAAAGGAGCCTTTTACGAAAGGCTCAGTAAGTGCTTGGCAATCTCCAGGCTCAGTTGCTCAAGCTGGCCAGTCCCACCCAGGTGGGGATGGATGGGCTGGGTGATGTGATGATGTGTAGCTCTATTGCCATCACAGACCACGCTGGCTTTCCTGGATCCATGAACTTCCAGTTTCAGCCTCATCTTGCTGCCAACTGTGTCCTTCCTGCAGTCCTTGACTGGTTGTTGTTTGGGTTACTCTACCCTTTCCCTCACATTTAGCTGACTCTCACACTGCTTGCGGTAACAGCATGGGCTGGACTGTTGCTGCAGACACTCTAGGTACAAAGCCTGTGGCTGGCACTTTCCTAGTGCGTATTTCCATTTTGTCTGTAGCTTGTTGCTCAGGGCTCAGCCAGCACCTACAGCCCCATCACCCTTTTTCATCCCCATGAAGAGGCTGCCAGCTTGTTGCCAGAGAGGCTGAGCACAGGGAGAGGGGGACCTGGGGCAGAGCTGTGAGCCTATGGGTCCTGCTGTCTCCCCCAATGCTGGCAGCACTCACCCCAGCTGTGCTCTCTTTGCAGATGTGGCACACCACGCAGGTAGCCTCCGCTCTGCACCTGGCCTCACTCCTGCTGCCTGGGTTTGAGCCAGCTCTTTCCCCCAGCGTGGGGGACCTGCGGAGCTGTGCCCCTTCAAGCAGTGTCAGGGAGCAGGACTCTGGCAGGGATGAGACGACTGGACTCTTGCTTGGGCCTGATGGCAACACAGCCTGGAACCAAGGACTTACTTGCCCCATCTGCACCGTTGGCAGCAGGACAAAAGGACCTATGATGAGGCCTGGGGCTGAAGATGGGGAGATCAAGCAGCGTATTAGTGTTCCAGGGTATCCTGGAGGCAATGAAGAGTGGAGCTGGTGGATGTGCTGCTGAAGCTGGCTGGGGACAGCACGATGTGTGGTTGAGCTGTGATGGCTTTTAGGACTGCAGCTACAAAACTGCTCTGTCCTACCAGTGCCCTGCAGCTGGGGAGGAAGAAAACCTGGGGCTGGCAAAGCTGCAGGGCTGCATCTCTCCTAGCCTTGGCATGGGGCAGCCCAGCTGGGTGCCAGGGAGCTTGTCTGGGAAGCCTTCCTGGTGGGGAAAGGGAGGGAATTGGGTTTGCCAGGGCTCCTCATGTACTCACAGCCACATCCCAGCCTTGCCCTGCTCAATAAAATCTGGTGGTCAGACACAGGATCTGGCAGTGTGAGCACTCCTGTCTGCTTTCCAGCAGCTTCAGGCAGGGCTCTTCCCCATGGACACCCACCAAGGTTGGAGGAGGGCAATCCTGTGGTGGCCCAGGGCTTGTCCCCAGCATGAACTCCCACAGCACACAAGAAGCTGCTATTGGTGTGATGCTGGACATCAGCAACCGGCAGGTCAGGATAAAGCTGCTCCCTGGCCTGAGGTCTACTCTTGTGCTGGAGTTCAGGTGGGTACTGAGATAGTCTTGAGGTGACTGCCCTTCTCTTCCACACCATGTCGTGGGGCTGTTCCTCATCCCCATACTGTTCTCACTCCAGTCCAAATGTCTGGCTCACTGCCCTGTGGCTTTCCTTCCCACTGGCTGGGCTGATGTGAGGTTATAGCAGTGGGGGGCAGGCTGACCATGGGCTTTCCTACCCAAGAAATGCCCCACCCAGGCTTGTTCCCCTGGTGTGGGGGCAGGCTGGCCTGGGGGCCTCATCTCTCACTGGGAACACCCTGGGGTGTGTAGGGGGCTGGTGGCCCTCACTGAGGTGGCTGTGAGTGCTGCTGTTTCCCACTTTCCCCAGTCAGCCAGGTCTGTGCCTGGGTCTGCGGCAGCCACAGCCCTTGTTTCTGTATGCCTTAAGCAGTGCCTCTGTGGCTCTTCCTCTCCCCTTTTGCTGCTGCTGCTGCTGCAGAGGGGCTGGGTCTAGCTGCCAAATGCATCCCTGGGTGCTCCATGCAAGCTGGATCCTGGATCAGTGCACACAGCTGCAAGCCCTAAGGGTGAGTTGGGCACCAACATGTTTGTGTGGCATCCCTGGCGTGGGGTTAAAACAAAACCAAGGGATATTGAAAGCTTCAAGCGAAGGGCTGGGGGGCAAGATGTGCAAAGCCTTCAATGCTACTGTCAAATGAGGTGATCTGTGGATTATCCTGCAATGAGGGATAAGAGTGGACCCTAATGTAGCAGGTGTTGGGGTCCAAGGCAGCTCTTTCCCACATCCGACATGGCAGCCTGTAGTCAGGGCAGGCTCCCTCAGAGATGTAATGCTGGTTTCTCCTGGAGCTGGCACAAGGATATGGGGACATGGCAGGTCCTGTGGCAGTGCTATTCTTGCAGGGAAAGCTGGTGGTGGGTGTTGAAGTGATGTGAACCTCCATGCTGCTGCCACATAGCATGGCATGGATGGGATGAGTTTCACCCATGCAGCTGGGTATATTTTTCAGAAGCTTGCTGGCATACCTTTTGGAGCCCATTTCCTCTTCTGGCATCCACAGTGTCCTGGGGCACAGCCTATGTGGGCTCTGCCTCAAAAATGGCCCATGAAGCTCCTCCTTGGCTGCCTCATTGCTCCCCTTCCCACACTGCTCAAGGTTTGTGTGGGCCATGTGGAATCCTGGCTCCGGTGGCCTGTCCTGGTCTGTACAGGCTCTCCCCATTCCCATGTGCCAGTTCAGCCTGGCTGGTTGAGCTTTGAGGCTAAGAAGAAGTGTGTGCAGCATTCAAGGGACATATGTGATGGTTTCTGTATTGTTTTTAACAGTAAAAGTTTCACCGTAGTAGTATTAAACCTTTAAAAAGGAAGTTACATAAAGAAAATGATGTTAACTAATAAAAATAAGTCTGTCAAGAGTGGGGATTAGGGTTAAAAAAAAAATTCAGACTCCTGCCCAGCAGCTTTTTCTAACAGTGTCTGGTGTTTGTTGTTTCCTCTTTGGCTGCTGCTCAGCACTGAGAGGTTTCAGGCAGCTCTGCCTGGAGCTGGCAGGGCTGGGTGTCTGCCTTGCTATGTCACTTCTCCCCCTGCATTGCTTGAGTCCCCTGGGTGCTGTGTGCAGCCTCATCTCCTGCTCCTCCCATAGCAGTGGGTGTCAGGGTGGAGGGCAAGGACGTGGGTGCCTGGGAGGGATGTGGCTGTGCTGCTGTGGCAGTGGCAAGAGGATCAGCTGGGACAGGGCGGGAGCAGAGGGAGGTACCACCAGCACAGGAGATTCGGGAGATGCATCTCTAGGTGTTGGGGCTCCCTCCAGCTCCAGGGGGTGTTTCACTGAGGCTTCATGGGTGAGGTGAACCTGATAAGCACTAGCAGCTCCCTGACACTCCCAGGGCTGCTGCAGGCATTATGCACCCAGGGGAGGACTGGCTCCCTCTCCTGTCCCTGCATGTTGCTGCCAGAGGGGACATCTCCAGGACCCTCATCATCCCAAGGTGGCAAGGACTTCCAGCAGGACATTGCACCCAACAGTGACATGATGGTCAGGGCTCCTGGCCTCTGGGCTCACAGCCACCACCCACAGTCCCTCCCAAAGGGACCAGCCACTGTCTGCCTGTCGCTGCACTGTGTTGCTCCCAGTTGTGCGTTTTTTGGAGGCTTACACCAGTAGCTCCTATCAGCTCCCCCTGGCCACAGAAAACATGTTCCACGAGCACCCGGACAAGGTCAGCTACATCTGCACACCCCATGTCCCCCAAGCACTGCAGAGCAGGGCTGTAGGAGAGGGCTGGTTCCCCTGCAAAGGGACTGGGACAGACCCCAGTCCCAAAGGCAGTGGGGATCAGAACATCCCCATGCTGCTCCTCCACAGACAGGCAGCAAACAAGCCCCATGCTTCCAAATCTGCTATCCTTCCCCTGTCCGCGTACCCCTCGCAGCTGTCTTATGGGAGCAGTGCAGCACTGGCTTATCAGCATCCCTGGGCTCCCTGTGCGCCTCCCAGTTGTACGGAGCAAAGGTTTGTTTAATAAGGCTTTAGGAGCCAGAGCTGCAGCAAGATGGTTTAGATGGAGAGTTATAGGGGAGACAAAACATAAGCTGGGGTCCAGGCTGCACTAGGAACAGAATATCATGTATTTTTGGGGAAATACCCAAACTTAATTGCCAGCTGTCATGCATCTATTTTAGGCTGTGAGAAAAAGGGCAGCTCTCATTCCCTTCCCTGTTATTTGTTGGTGCTGGTCTTGCTTTGGAAGTTCCTACTTCCCAACTAAGGCCACAAGCTCTTTGGCAGGTTAATCTAAAAATAATCCCCCAAATTTAACGTCCTTCAGACAGCACTGACATGGGAAACTAGAAGCCCACAGGTAAGGGCTGCTGCGCCTCAGGGCTGGTACATGTCTTCTCTCCTTGCAAGGCTCTTCCTCACAGGCCAGTCCTTGGGGCACTTCTTGCTGATGCCTTCAGCTGACTTTCTTCTGCACTGCCCCCTTGTCCCCTCTGTCTTGCTGGCCCCGCAGTGTGACTGCTCAGGGTTGAGCCACCCAGCATTGCAAAACTCAGCCCCACTCAGCTCTGCAAAGTTTGGGTGCTGTGAGCACCCAAAACGAGGTCAAACCATCATCTTGCAGCTCCTCCCTTCCCATGTAGAAGGGACACAGCTTGGACTGTGTGAAGCAGTAAAATGCTCTAAATACAGTCCTGATGTGACTTTGGGTAATGGCTGGTTTATCTCTGCAAGGGCTAAAGGAGATGTTTGGCAGTGAACTCACTGGAGTTTTGCTCCTCTCCTGGTGCCTCCTGTTCACACATCTCTCTGTCACCATCACCCCAATATCCAAACTTCTCTACAGACACCTTGCGCTGACTTTACCTGTGCTCTCTGCCTTCTCCAGTCCCACACAGATCTGCTGAAATCAGGCATGTGAGTCATGCTGGCAGAGTCCCTGCTCTCATCCCAGGCCCTGCTTCACTTCTTTCCTGCTCAGACTTTTCTCTTGAAGGTGGAGCCCCTGAATCCTGTTGTGAATTAAAAGGTCCTGGAGACTGGAGGTTATGAACAGCATGAGCACAATAAATTTATCTTTGTTAGGTAGAGGTTGGTGGGAAAAAGGAACCTGGAGGTGTTTTAAGAAGAAACCAAAGAACCAAGCACATGGATCATGTTTAGGTAGTGGGTTGTCTTACAAAGCAGAACCCTTTGCATCCTACCAGATCTGCCCTCTGAGGCCTCTCGTACTTCCAAGCAAATGGTCTTTGTAAGGAAGCGAGTGTTTAGCTGTGGAACATTGAGCTGAGCCACAGGCATGGGCTTTACTTCTCCTGTTCTGTTTTTAACAGACTGAGCTGGACAAAAGAGCTGCCTGGGGGGAGCTGAGCTAGGGGAGATCCCCCACCATCAGTGTGAGCAGGGTATGAAGTTAACATGTCAGTCATGAGCGGGATCCCCTTGAGCATCCTGGCCTCGCCCTGGGGCTGTCACTCTGCTCTGGGCTCAGATGCCACCTGGGTCCAGCCCCACAGCGAGTACCAGCTACAGTGGGGGCTGAATGAAGTGACCGCCCAGGCTGCTGTGGCTGCGATGGCACAGCACAGGGCCAGCTCCTGTCACAGCAAAACCGCTTTTTAGAAATGTCTGCTGTTGCAATGGGACATGCCCATAGGTTAGCAAGAGATAGACAAAGATGCAGGTGCCTCCCTCCTCCCAACTGAATCTAGCACAGTCTTTCTTAGGGCACCACTGGGCTTTCATTCCACCTTCTGTCCCTTTGCAGATCTCCTGCCACCCCTCTAGAAAGGACTGTTATTTGGACCCGGATCAACCATCCCACAGCTGCAGCAAACCAGTTGGCCTGAGCTGTAACTGGTTGAGTGCTCCTGATTCAGAAAATCTGGCTAATAACTGTGGTGATCTGGCAGGCCCTGCAGACCTGGCCTTCCAAGTAAAAGCCAGGCCAAGAGTGCACGCTTCTAGGTTAAGGCAAAGACATATTTTCCATGTACAAAGCATTTGTTAACAACCAGCTGGGATCATTTTGCTGCACCTTAATGCATTTGTGCTGACCTTCTCTAGATTTGAAATAAGTTTGTAAAAACAAATGACTCCGCAAGAGCTGGTAAGAGGGCCAGCCGAGAGCTCAGGGTTGGGGTACAACAACACCCACTTGCAAGATGCAGATCAGGAAGAATCACCAGTGCCCGGGAACGGGGCCGTGCAGAGGAGACAGGTCACCCTGCCGGGTTCTGCTGCCTCAAAGGGGGCGCACCCTCTGAGAGGTAGGTAGGGACAAAGGCTGTTTAAAAGACGGCTAATTACATGTTATGAGAGGTAGGAAATACGGTCGCAAAGGCAGTACTTAAACAACGGGAGCTTTATTAATTAAGGACAGTTAACGGTGACTAACGATGACAATAAAGCAAGCAGAGCAATGGCGCTCGGCGCGTTAATGCAGCGAGAAGGGACCTGCCAGGGGCAGAGCGGCGGCCGCGGGTCCCCGGCCGGGACCCCAGACCCCCGGCGCATCCCCCGCGGGAGGGGGATGATGATGATCTCATCCCCGGCCAATCAGCGCCGCCCCGGTAGCCCCGCGGCCCCGCCCCGCCCCGCCCGCCGCATCTGGCGTTGCCGGAGGACGCGGCCGGTAACGCTGGCCCGGGTGCGCGCCCGCGGGGCCCGGCGAGGGGCGGGGCGGGGCGGGGCGGGGGGCGGTGCCGGTGCCGGCCGGCGGGAGGGCTGGGCCGTGAGGTGCGCTCACCCGCGCGGCCCCGCTCCCCGGCTGCCGGCGGCGCAGGGCGGCGGCGCGGGGCCATGAGCCGGCCGGAGGCCGAGCCCTGCTCCCGGGCGCTGGCGCAGGCCCGCGTCTACCTGGGGCAGCTGCGGAGCCGCGTCTCCCCGGCGGGCCCGGAGGGCGGCGGGCGGCGGGACTACCTGGTGGAGGCGGCGCGGCAGCTGCGGCTGGCACTGGAGCGGGACGTCAGCGAGGACTACGAGGAGGCCTTCAACCACTACCAGAACGGCGTGGACGTGCTGCTCCGCGGCGTGCAGGGTGCGTGGGGCCTCCCCGCGGGCCGGGGGACCGGGGCGTCCCTGCGGGAAGCGCGGCTGGGGCGACCGGGGCATCCCTCTGGGGAGAGCAGCGGGGGGGACCCGGGCATCCCTGCTGGGAGAAGGGTGAGGGGACCAGAGCATCCCTCTGGGGAGTGTTGTGGTAGAATTGGTGCATCCCTCTGGGGACTGTGGCCAGGGGACAGGGGAACCTCTCCAGGGAGTGCGGGTGGACGGACCGAGGCAGCCCTCTGGGGAGAGCATCGAGGGGACCAGCGCATCCCTCCAGGCACTGCAGCCAGGGGGCCAGTGCATCCCTGCTGGGAGAAGGTTGAGGGGACCAGGGCCTCTGTCTGGGGAGAACAGTGAGAGGGCTGGGGCGTCTCTCCGGGGAATGTGGCAGGCCCCTCATGGCCGCCCTCTGTGCCGACCACAGTTGACCCCAACAAGGAGCGTCGCGAGGCCGTGAAGCGGAAGATCACGCAGTACCTGAGGCGTGCGGAGGAGATCTTCAACTGCCACCTCCAGAGGGCTGCGGGGGGTGGCAACCCCACCGCCACGGTGAGGGCCTGGCGTGGGGCGGCACGGGTGGGCTGGCACTGGGAGACCGGGGGACGCACACACATAAAGCAGCCCTGGTGAGCCTCCTCGGCTGCCTCTGCCAGGTGCCACAGTAAGGTGGTGGAGAGAAAATGGCAGACACATCAGCTGCAGAGTGTCCTGGCATGATGGTGCCTGCAAGGGGGCTGGCAGCCCCTCACCCTGCCTGCATTGCAGAACTGGGGTGGGCCCAGCTTGCCTGAGTTGCTCCCCAGAACCCCCCAAAGTGCATATGTTTAGCTTGCTGCCACCATAGTGAAAATGGCCATTTTTTGTGGGACTGAAGCCACTGGGGGGAACCACCTTGTCAGATATTAAAATTGTCATCTTCACTGTGATTGTTCCCATCTGGATGGAAGCCAGAGGCGATGGTTGCTTGCTGCGTTGTGGGAAGGAGGTGTTTAATGAAGGAAGAGAGGAGTGAGGCAGGGCAGGGTTGAGGCCTGGTGAGCAGGATGGGGAGAGACAGGCCACTACATTCCATACAGATCCCCTTAGTGTTGAAGCAGTCCAGGTCCAGGTACAAATTTTGGAGTGATTTTACCTCTGCTGCAGGTGTACACTTTCCCTGAAAACTTCAGAAATCCAGGTTCCGGCAAAAAAAATGGTCTTACTGATGTTAGGAATCAGCCATGGCCGTTGGAGCATTGTCTCTGGATGTTGACCGTCCTGGCAGTATTGCTGCCACCTCTGGAAAATGTGGAGACTTCTACCACCTGTTTTGATGGACGGTAGCATCTCTAGGTTCCTCATCTTGTTCTCTTACCACCTTGCAGGGTTACAGCAGCCTGCGCTTCCGGCCCATCAGGACGCTGAGCTCGGCAGTGGAGAACCTGAGACGCTGTAAGGTTGTGGGAGTTATCGATAAGGTAATGACTCAACCTGGGACTTGGGAGGTGAGGCTGGGGCTGGACCAAAGGGAGTGTAAGCTGGAGGGTCCTGGCAGCTGGTTTGGGGGTGCACGCCCACCAAGGATGGGAGAGTATCCATCGATACCATTCTCACCAAGGAAAATTCACAGGTGACGATTCAAGACCCTTTAGGAGTTAGTTGTGAAATCTGTTAGTGTTGCCATTACTTTTGTTTACGAGAGCTCCCAAGATACTTATGAGGATGCTGGTGCCTCCAGTTCCTTCCCATGCATGGATTTGTTCTTGATGCCGCAATGGTGGGCTCCTATAGATAATCTAGACATCAGCAGAAGACAAGTTATCTGGATGAATAAACTAATTAGTAGTTCATGATCTTGGAGCGAAGATGCCGGGCTTTCTGTCTCCATAAATGCAGTGGCATGCTGCTCTGCCATTCACAGATCTCAGTTTGTCAGTACTAGTGCACTCCTCCTGTCCTGCCTAGGCCCAGGTGGGCAGGCTAGTGCACCCCACAGAGCCCAGGAGGAGCCGTGTGAAGCCTTTCTTTGTGAGGGAAGCAGAAATGGTGTGGGAGTCACCTTTTGGTTTAATTAACTTTCTATTCCCTGGCTGCATGGCTGTCAACCTGCTTTTTACATTCCAAGAGTAGGGCTTTGAGCACCACCAAATTCCTCTAGCTGTGTGGGAGTTTGTTTCAGTTCCAGAGCTGAGTCCCCCGGGTCATTCCTGTGGGCTGTGTGCTGGGGTGGGAGCAGTCACCATTTCTGACCAGTACTTTATATACATATACTGCTCCCAGGTGCAGATCATCCAGGATCCGGCCACTGGTGGGACCTTTATACTGAAGGTGGGTGCCCTCGGTTTCATCTGCCTACTTCTCCCTGTCATGCCAGAGCCTCCTTGTCCAAGCAGATGGCTGGGGCAGGTGAGAGGACCAAAAAAATAGCAGATCACAGAGGTGTTAGAGGAACTTAATGGTTCATAAAGCTTCTTTTGGCTGCCTCAGCCACCTGTGATCGGAAGGGAAGTGATTCTCCTTGGCCATGTGTGCCTCTGCCTTGTAATGCTGCCAGCTGAGCCTTAGGCCTGTGTTAGTCTGGGTCAGCCCCGACACGAGTGGTGCATCGGGTGTGGTCAGTACAAGTCCTAGGGCATTTCCAATGCCTCGGAACTGAAAGTAAAGGACTTTAATAATTGGACAAGAAGGCTCTGGCAGGACAAGGAGAAGCGTCAGGAAGCATCCCCAGGTGGGAGAGGAGAAAGGGCTGGGATGGTGGGTTCCCACCTGATGAAGTTGGGGCAACTGCAGGAGAAGCCACTGCTCTGGACCATTGGTGTCCTCTGGGTCCCGCAGTGTGGATGCGGAGCTGTGGGTGGGGAACGCTCTGTCTTGTCACAGCTGGGTGCTGACAGGTGACGCAGGGGCAGCCGTGGGACTTAGCAGATGGCTCACTGCCTTTCTGGCTGGCCTGCTGCCCTGCTAGGTTGCAGGGAGTCCAAGCCTCTACTGTGTTACCATCTACCTGTACCTCCTCAGAGCCTCCCCAAATCCCATGTTGAGACCCGTGAGCGACAGACCATCATCCCTCATGGGGTGCCCTTCATGGTCAAGCTGCTGTGCTACTATGTGAGTGAGGACTCCATCTTCCTCCACCTGGAGCACGTGCAGGGTGAGTAGGGAAAGCACTGCCTCCTAGCTCTGGAGCATCCTGCTCCTCTCCCCAGCCTCCCATTCTTTAAAGCCTCAAATATGTTTCTTTTGCTGGATTGGGAGTGGTTTTTATTGTAACAGCACAAGCTGTCTTCATAGAAGGGTGATGGGTGCCAGGGCTTGGAGAGTTTGTGGAAGGAGCTGCTCAGCTGTATTGGGGGTTCTGGAGGTTTGGTAAGAGCTGACTGGGGAAGTAACCTAGAAATGGGCCTGTGGAGACTACAAGGAGAAAGAGGTTTTGTGTGGAGGGGTGTTACATGGAAACTAACCTTAGGGACCACTGAGTCCTGCAGGAGGGAATGGTCATGGCTTGCGGTAAAGAGGTTGGTGTAGTCCAGTGTCTTGAAGAGAAAAAAGTGCTTCATTTTACTGACATTGTTTGTCAGGGGCTGCAGCCACAGGAATGCCTTGTCCCTGCTCCCGTGTTGTGGCTGGCTGCCTGGGAAATCCCAGTAAAGTGATGGAGAAGTTGAACCAAGTGAGGTAGTTCCCCTGAGTGTTGTAGAACAAAACAATCTTTTGATAAAACATTTTTTGGTTACAAAAGAAGAGGCCATGTTGAGATCAGACCAAAGAGAGGGGACAGAGAATCGGGGCATAAAGGGCAGGGAGCACATTGGGGTTTGGGTACAAGGAGGCAGGCTTGGGGCTTGTTCCACATCCTACTGAAGGAGTGTCACAAGGTAGAGGCTTGTCCCAAGGAGGCTCTTTGCTCTCTATGGGTTGTGTGGATGTGTGGGGAGCAGCAGGTGAAGTCCAGTGATGACAAGTGAAGGCTGATGTGTGTTGGAGAACAGACTCAGCTCCTGATGTGTCCCTGTAGGATGAATGTGTAGAAGGCAGACAGCAGCTGAATGTGGTGAGGCTGGGAAGCCCTGGCAGAGTGCTGTGGGCTCCAGGGCTCACTGCTCTGGCTCACTGCTGACCCACAGGCTGTGCCATGCTGTGGGAGCTCTCTAGTGTCACTGTCATGCAGGGAGGAAAGGCTTTCAGGGGAAAGTGGGGATGGTGGTGGGATCAGGGGCATGCGTGAAGATGTGGCTGACATGGGACGTGGAAGTGGCAGAGCTAAGATCAAGGGATAGAATCATAGAATAATTTTGGTTGGAAGAGACCCTCAAGATCATTGAGTCCAACACTGCAGAAGGGGCTGCTAAAAGAGGGGGAAATGAGCCTTTGGTGGGCCAGACCCCAGGGCAGGTGTGGCATTGACCACAATGTGCTTGTGGGGCTGGGGAGCATTATTCTGCACAGACTTGGGCTTTGCTGGGCAGATGGATACTTGGTCACATCCCCAGCATGCAGGCCTTGGTCTGTGCTGAAATGGGCTGTGTCTGTAGCAAGGAACTGGGGATACTTTCTGCCCCATCACTTGTCCTTCTCTCCACTTTTCAGGGGAGACACTGTGGTCTCACCTCCGCTCCAAGTACTGTGTCCAGCAGTGCTCTGCCGATTCAACCACCACCCAAGCCCAAGACTGTGGCATAGAGGATGATATGGGAAACTCCCAGGGCAGCAGCCAGCTTTCCATCTTCTCTGCTCGGACAGGCTCTGTGACCCACCAAGTGTTGGGAAACACTGATGCTTTGCCCCCCTTGGAGCAGTCTCCTAACCCCACGGACCCTGGCTTGGAGAACCACTGCTGGCTTCGCCTGGCTCCTGCGGTTGGCACAAGGGCTACACCCGGAGGGCAGGATCTGAGCATCATGACCCAGGCTAAGTCTGGTGTCGTGGACCATGTTCCAGCAGCACCAGCCAAAGGCCCTGGCCACCTTATCAACCAGGACCTGGTCGTCTACCCCTGGGACGCTCTAACCAGTGGCATGGGCTACGTATCGGAGAGAGCAGCCTCCCACCCAGACCCTGGGCCATGTGCCGGTGAAAGGCTTCCCCAGACACCCGGCCCTGTAACAAAGACTGTGAGAAGGAGCCAGACAGGGGCAGGGGAGCTGCCATCTCAGCAAGTGTCTGAGGTCCCCTGGGCTCGGCCTCTCCTGACCTCCTCAGGTCAGAGGCAGCTTCATGCGGGAGTTGCCCCGTCCAGCTCTGGCAAGCCCCATAGTCCTGACCCAGCGGTGCGGGAGCAGCCGTGCTCAGGACAGTGCCCGTCTCTGGCTGCCCATGGGCACGGCTGGAGAGCGTGGGCTGTGAAGGAGGAGCAGGTGCAGCTGTGGGCAGCAGAAATCCTCTTGGCCTTAGAGGGACTTCACCAGCAGGGTGTATTGTGCCGGGACCTCAATCCCAGGAACCTGCTTCTTGATGCAGCTGGTAGGTAGTGCCGCAGGTTGCTACCCCGAGGAGAAAGAGGTTGGCCCCTTGACTGGGAGACTGCTGTTTGCCCCATTTCCAGGGACAAGGACTTTCTTGAGTTTACTTTGGGGAAGGGTGGGAGTCGGGGTGGGGGGAGGGGGTTTGGATGTTTCTGGACCTGGAAATGTGGTTTCAGTTGGGATTTCCAAGTGGTTATTACAGGAGATGGCTCTGCAGTGGGAGAGCCAGGGGCTGCAGCCACAGGAATGCCTTGTCCCTGCTCCCATGTTATGGCTGGCTGCCTGGGAAATCCCAGCACGGGAAAGCTGAGACCAGCTCTACTGTGCCTGAGGTTAGTGGGATTGCAGCTTTCCCCTGCTTCTAGTTACTGCTCACTGGTGTATTCTGGAGCCTGCCCATCCCTTGAAGCCATGGGTACCACTGTCAGTGCAAGCCGAGCACGTGTCCCTGCTCAGCTGGCAACAGCTGGGGCAAGCTGGAGAGGTACGAATTGCTTAGGAAAAGAGAAATGCAGAGAGCTTTGCAAGGGGAAAACTAACTTCCTGCCTGGGGTGCTGCTTCTTTCCTCACTACAGCCTGCCCTGAGGTCCACGAGCTTGGAGCCCACCAGCTGCGCAGGCCTGCTGGGCATCTGGGGCAAGCACTGGGAGGCTGGGGATGCGCGCTGCCGGGGGATACACAGTGCCTCTGGATTCAGGGCGGGGCAGAGACCCAATGCCCTGGCTGTTTCCAGTTGTGGGGATATGGCTTTGCTTTGTGCTCTGCTCAAAGTCCCTAGCTTTGTCCTCACCTCCCTGCTTTTGGCTCTGTGCTGCTCTGCAGGTCACATCCGTCTCACCTTCTTTGGCCAGTGGACAGAGGTGGAGCCCCAGTGCTGCAGCCAGGCGCGGGAGGAGCTGTACAGTGCCCCAGGTAAGGGACGCATCGCCCCTGCCTTCCTCTACCCTTGGTCCAGTGCTGCCAGACAGGGCAGAGGGGGCTTCCGCAGACATCGAGATGTGCCTGGCAGGGCACAGCCATTGCTGCTCCCTGCCTCCAGCTCTGACTCCTCTCTTGCTCTTCTGCAGAAGTGGGGGGGATTGCGGAACCCACCGAAGCAGCCGACTGGTGGAGCTTTGGCTCTCTCTTGTATGAGTTGCTGACAGGAGTGGTAAGAGCTAGGGCAGCTCTGCAAGGAGGCGGGGAGGAGGAGATGGTAGCACAAGAGCTCTTTGCCATGCATGGCTGGAAGGGTGCCTTGCCCTCCACTCACCAGCACCCTCTGCCTCCTGCAGCCGCTGTCCCAAAACCACCCTGCAGGGATTCACCCTCACACCCAGCTGCATCTGCCAGAGGGTCTCAGCCTGGCTGCGACATCGCTGCTCACCAAGGTGAGGGGTTTGGGGGGATGAGGCTAGAAGGTCCAGTCTGGGTAGCTTGTCCAGTGTCCCCATCTCCTCATCTCCCTTTTCTGCAGCTCCTACAATACAACCCAAAGCGGCGTTTGGGCTCTGGAGGAGGTGGCATAGCAAAACTGAAGTCCCACTCGTTCTTCAGCAACATGCCATGGAACAAGCTGGTGGGCTAGGCTGGCTGTCCTTCCCCAGGGAGCTGGGCCAGAGCCGCTGTCCCTGTCACTTGTGCCCGCAGGTGGCACTGGCAGCTCTGCCGGCGGGAGGAGATTTGCCTGCAGGGACTGCCCTGAGGTGGGGTACGCATGAGGTTTTGCAGCCTTACATGTTTGTCTATCCCTGCTTGTGTGTGTTGGTGTCTGTAAGAGAGGCAGCTGCAGTCTGGGCCAGGCTGTCTTCTCTCCATTTGGTCCCCCTGGTGGGAAAGGAAGCCCAGGTGCCCACACCTGGGGTGAGGCCATGCTCCCCTCTGGATATCCCTTGCTCAGCTTAGCACCGTGTCCTGGGAGTCCCTCCCTGTGGTTTTTACCTCTGCTGCTACGACTGTGACCCCACACCCTGTTATTTTTTGTGGCTTCCAAGTGCATACCCCCCTGGGCCTGGCTGGCTGGTTCCTGAGACCCAGGGTCTGTGCCCCTCCCTGGCTGCATGTGGGTGTGGGTAAGGCCGGCTGTGGGGTGAGAGGGGAGGGAGCCCTCTGCTCTTCTCCCCCTGGCTCTCTGAAGAGAATAAACACTCATTATCAATTACAGAACTGTCCTTTTGTCTGAGCTGGACCTGGGAGGCCTGGGCAGAGTGAGGTAGAGCGGGGGGCGGTGTGCAGATCTCTCTCAAACCTGCCTGGGAGGGCTGGATGTTGCAGCATGTTGCAGCCAAAACCCAGAAAATGGCACTGACAGCCTCAGGGCCCCATGATCCCCACAGCTGCAGCTCAGAGTCAGGGAAGTGCACAGAGTTCCTGTGTTTTCTTCCAGCCTTGACTTTTGTTGTTACTGATTCTGGCTCCAGCTTCCTGTGCCTGGATGCTCCTTGCTGCTGGCGTTGCAGCAGCCCTGCTGCCCTTGTTACTGTGCTTTGAGCACGGTCATTCCTGGTAGAACAGCAAGGCTTTAAATGGGAGAACTCAGAGAAACAGCACTGCTGGAAGGAGGATCAGAGGAAATACAAACCAGGCTAGAAGAAAAATAAATGTGAACAAAAGAGACCTGCCAACAGCCCAAGGCAGAAGCCGCTGTGCTCCTTTATGCACATCCAAGGCATAGGCTGAAGGAGGAGCTGGCAAGGGCAGTGGTAAGGTTTTGCCCCTCCTCTCCCAGTGCTCCCTCCATTGCTCACTCATCCCCAATAGTAAGGACTCATTGGCACCAGTTAAACTTTCCTGTGGGCAGCTGGCTCCAGCTCCTGCTTGCCACCAGAAGCAACACCCTGCTCCTTGCCAACTCAGCCTGGCTCTGGGGTGGCAGCAGGAGCACTTGTCCACGAGAGGGAAGCAGAGCCCAGGAGAACCTCACCTCCCACTTCAGCAAAGGCAGGGGACACCTTCCTCTGTGCAGAAGAAAACTGACCAGGGAGCTCAGCACTAATGCCACAGCAGAACAGCCACGCCTGGGGCTTTTCCTCTCTCGGGCAGCCTGCCCTGACCAAGCCCTCCTGCAGCAGCCTTCCACCCTTGGCCACCAGCTCCTATGCTTCAGGGAGGTTCAGCAGGACCGACCCTGTGGCAAAAGCCACAGCACGGCCTCGTGCAACACAGTGCCATGGGTGTCATCCAGGAGCGGCAACAAACTAAGCCTCAAGCATGGCAGCTGCACAATCCTCCTACAACAAAACCCAACAGGGCAGATGAAATAAAGCAGTTTTCTAGGCTGCAACATTTTAAGAGCTTGACTGTACATTCACTTTCTGGGTAATTCAACAGCCTCACTTATTGCATCTCCAGACAGAACACAGGCATTGCCCTTCCCCAGGCTCATGTATACAGTCAAGGTGGCCCCTCTGTATCCTAAATCAGCACTGAGGGCAGCACATCTTAATCAGAACTTTCAATTTATTTGTGCAAGAGCAGTGAGACTCTGCCTTTCCTTCACAGCACAGGGAAGGGATTTTTTTCCTCCTAACCTTCTACCTCCACCAGAGACAGAGGAAAGCTGACTCCACGCACCAGTTTGTTCATAGCTGCCAGGAAGCCATAGGAACTAGTACTAGGAACTGCTCTCCCTTTCGTCTTTACGCCAGCTGTGAGTGCAATAATTTTCTGTTAAAAGGGGTTGAGCTGGGAAGGGCAAACCATTCTCTGAAGTTGATGTCAGAGCTGGAAAAACCCTGCCCTGATCCAGGAATGATTTCATATTGTTCCAACAGGGACAGGTCCTTGGGGAAACACTCAGCACCACAGACAGCTTTTGCTTTAGTTCTTTATCTCAACTCCTTTCTCCCTCTGCAACCCTGAACAGCCTTTTCCCCCCACCTTTTGTCACATACAAGTCTCCCCTGCTGTAGCAGGAAAAAAAACCAACCTGGCTCCACACCTGTAGTTTAAGAGCCAGGTCTCCCTCTTGGCCATCATGCCATTTAGCAAACACCAGGCTTTCCTTGCCATCTGTAAGGGTTCTGTTCCTAAACCAAGAAAAGGATGATTTCCAGTCCTGAAAACCTTATCTTCGCTGGGAAGAGCCAATTCTGTGCCAAAGAGAGTGTGAGGACACTACAGTTCACAACCAGAGAAGCCCCAATTGCACCCGTGGTAGGCCCAGCTCCCATTTCCTCTTTTCTCTCCCCACCAGATAACAGGCTTCTTGCCCTACACTAGGGATGCTCCTGATGCGCAAGTCCTCGCCCAGGAGCTGCTGCTCCCCACCTCAAACACACCCCACCTCGCAGTCATTGCCCAGTTTTATTTCATTTAAAATTTGCTGTGTTAAATATTTTAGTTACAAGTTCTGTGTAGAGGGTAAGAGTAATAGACTCTGCAGGCACTAGCAACCCCCTCACTCCCCAATACATGTGTGCGCTATCAGATTAAGGACTGCCCCCCTCCCCATAAAAACCAGCAGCCTTGGGCTGGGATATACATGACACTTGAAGGCCAGGCCCTCCCCAGCTGTCTGCTGGGGACAGGCCAAGCCCTCGGACGCAGGAAGCCAGCAGTCGGATCCACCGTCAGTGAACTGTGATTCCAGGAGAGCTGCTGGGGGTTGGTTCTTACCCCCGTGGTGGGCATGTGATGGTGAAAGGGTTGTCCCCCCAGGAACAGTGCTACCTCCACATGGTCAAGGGCTCTGCCCACCTGGACATCAATTCACACCACAGTGACCAGGCTGGCGAGAGAGAAACAGTCTCCAAGGGAAAGCAGGGGAGCTGCCACCGCTGCTTTCCTGTCTGTAGAGGGAGTGTAACTAGGGCGCTGCCAGAGGCACAACATCTACCTCAAGCCCTGCTCTGATCTAAACCTCTGCTGCAAGTGGCCTGGGGTTCCTCAGGCTGCCCTTGCAAGGCAGATGGGTGTGAAATAATGTCAGGCAAAACAGGGACAGAACAGTAGCCTTTCCTCTCCTCTCCCTCCCAGGAACCTCAGTGCTAGGAAATAAAGCTGAACCCGCCTCAGAGCGGCAGGGAAGGATACCCTAGCACAGCAGCAGCAAGCAGTTTCCAGTGGTATAGGACAAGCTAGAGGTGAGAGTTTGGTGCTGTGAGGGAGAGGATGCCATACAGATGGCTCTGGAAAGGCAGTGCCATTCAGCGATTGGCCCACTGCATAGCAATTCCCCATGAGAAACTGAACATTCATTAAACAGAACGGGAAAGGAGGTAGGAGCTATCCCCACAATTCCCTCTGGGACAGCTCTGATCACCGCGGAGGGAGGGAGACTGGAATGACCCCTGCCAGTTCCTGAATGCCCTGCATTGCCCCTGCTGGTACTGCGGCCCTGCCTGGGGTGGGTTGTGTGGGGGTGCAGCTGCTCTACAGGTCGAGCAGCAGCACGCGGGGATCCTCCACCGCTGCCTTGATCTTGCGCAGGAAAGTCACTGCCTCTCTGCCGTCAATCAGCCGGTGGTCATACGTCAGCGCCACATACATCATGGGCCGCACCTCGACCTGAAAGGGAGGAATAAGACAGGCATCAGTAAACTCAGCCTTACTGCCTGCATGATGCTCTCCTGGCAACTCGGGGCAGACATGGATTTTTCCTACCCTGAATCCAGGGCTCATGCCCTCCTGGATGTGTCCTGCCTGACAGGATTACCTACGCACTCACTCCCTCAGGCACTGATCACCACCCAGGCTGGATCCATACCACAGAAGATCAGGCCCCTTTTTGGAGCTGTTCTCCATCACAAAGGCTAAAGCCTCCTCCTCCCCACACCTAAGTAGATTATCCAGTCCTCCCCCTCACAGATAGGACAAGGCCACCTGCACATCTTAGGCAAGTACCAGTGACAGCAAAGCTGCCCTACAACCATTAGTCTCTGCTCCTCCTTCCCCGTAGAGCCTTTTAGAAGTTGCCACCAACCCTCTAGAAAAAGCATATGGGCTACAGTCCTCATCCCACTGAGCGCTCCTCTCTGCTCACTGAAACCTCCTGTGCAGCTCCACCTACCTTGCCTCCCACAGCCACAGGCCTGTCCACAATGGCATGCATGCCTAAGATGGCAGACTGGGGTGGGTTAATGATAGGTGTCCCAAAGAGTGACCCAAAAACCCCTCCGTTGCTGATTGTGAAAGTGCCGCCATCCATGTCTTCAATGGCCAGTTCATTTTTCCGTGCCTGCAACAAAAAGTACGGTCTTAAAAAACCACAAAGACACAGAAAGCAGAGGACAAGGTTTTGGATGTTCATCCTTTCTGAGAACAAATACTGATGACAAGAGCTTCACTTACTGATCTGTTCAGCTGAAAACTAGTATGAATTACTTGAAAATGCATCCTGTCTTTAGATCTGAACATTTACTGGCTTTGGGGAAGAATTCTCTTGCCTTCACTTCCAACTCAGGCTTTTGCAGGAGACAGACACAGGGACTTCTATCCCTGGGCAGTTCAGTCTTGGTCTCTAAAGACCAAGGTGAAGACACACTGTATCACTAATGCATAGTTTGCACTCTTCTGGAAGGGCAAGAAGTAGATAGGCCTATCCTGTAAGGCATGGGCACAGCTATAGCTGTAACTGGATCGTTCCCCACAGCACAACTCAGTGAGTTAGAGGTCAGAAAAGACAACAGAGAGGGACTGATTCAATTCATGCCTACTCAGCACCCTCAAATTTTCCCATTCCTCCCAACCCTTTTCAGAAAAACCTCCAACTTTCCTTACCTTCTCCCCCAGCTCGTAGATAGCACGCTCTATGTCAGCAAAGTTCATGTTTTCTACATTCCTAACGACCGGGACCACAAGACCCTAGGGAGAAGCAAAGAGCACGATCAGCAAGTTCAGCACAGCCACACACAGATAACAGTTATCGGGCAGGAGCCTGGCCTCAGCCCAGCAGAGTTTCTGCCGCCGCCTCAGCCCACAGCAGGTGGTTGGCAGAGGTGCCTCATGCCCTGGCAGCCAGCCGGGAAACCTGGCACAACACACACCAAAGGCCACATCGTAAACGAGATCTTCTTTGCCTTTGTAAACCCATCTTGTAAAATCAACCAAGCTCCAGCTCCACATCCATAAAAGCAGGTAAGGCACTGGGCAGAGTTCAGCTGCCTCCTCTTTCTGGGTGAGCAGGGTCCCTTTGTGCTGGACCTCCCCAGACTTTGGGAGCAGTGACAGAACTGCAGTCCTGGTCAAACCTCTGCCTCACAACAGAACCAACTAATTCAACATATGAATCTCTACCCCATACTCTCCCTGGACAGGGATACCTCTTTCAAGCAGCAATGTGATTCACAGAAATGGTGGCACAGCACAGCAGGGCTAGCCAAAGGACAGGACATGCAAAGCTTTTACTCTCCATGACATATCCTTGTGGGTCCATGAAAAAAAGGGTTTATTTAACTTGGCTCTACTCATCAATCACTCCTAGTACAGTGGCAGACTATTCTTGGTCCTCTGTCTTCTCCTGAAACCCAACTCAGCAGTCCACAGTATATCAGACATCTCATTCAGAAGCCCAGTCTCATCAGAAAGTTTCTGCTGCAGAGGAGCTCGATGCTGGGTCTGCTCAGAGTATATGATCATCCCAGACCTGAGGCTGCATGAACCATGGCCAAAGCATCCCAAGTACCTACCCGGGGAGTTGCCACAGCGACACTGATGTCCACGTAGTCCCTGTACACAATCTCTTTGGTCGTGTCATCAATCACTAGGAGAAAAAAGCTGTGTTACACATGCAGTACCCAAGATCAAGAGTACAACAGGCCAGAAGTAGCCACAAAATCATAACAACTTGCTCATCTCTAGCTTAAACGTAACTCCAGAGAAGAATAAACCCTCACTGCACTTGCGGGAGAAGCATCAGGATAGACAGAAAGGAAACACAGTCCAGATGGTCGGTCCCCCTCAGACATCCCTCCCCTTGGTTATCCTCCTCTTCTGGATTTGAGCAAGCAACTCTGACACCCCCCAGGGACGGCATCGCACCTACAGCTGCCACCTGTACACCAGCCAGCATCTCTTTCCTCTGCAGGCTTTGTACACATAGCCCCAGCACTGCTCCTGGCAACCCCTTTCTAACAGAGCCCCTCTTGGCAAGCTGTCCTCTGCCTACATCAGTGGCATGAGCAAAATCAGCTGCAGCACGTAGGACAGTCCTGCTTGCCCTAGCTATTAGCCCTGCCGTGGACTTGGCCACCTGCTTTTCCCTCACTCTGCTTTCCATCACATTTGCTGACGAGATGTGCAACTTGCCAGCAAGGGTCACCACTCACCTGCATTCACAACAGGCTGGTCCTGCAGAGCAAAGGCTGCAGCTTTCACAAAAGCTGACATGAAACCGAGCTTCAGGTTGTGCTTTTTCAGGAAGGGATCCTTGTGTATGGCTCTCATCTCCCGGATGTTGCTGTAAAACACATGGCAATACTGGTCAGCATGGAGCCCGAGAAAACACTGTTCCCTCACTCTATAACAGATTTCAGTGCCAGCCCCAAGGACCACAAACCTGCACCACCAACTGGCAAAGCCCCAGTCTGATGAAAAAATCCTTCAAATGTCACAGGTGAAATGGACTGAGGGTGGCTCTAAGGACCCCGCCTAAGGATCCAACAGGAACTGGTCCTGGACCACAAATTCAACAGGACAGGGTTAATATGCTTGGCGCACACTGCGAAACAGAAAAGCAAGACGGGGCACAGTGTATTTCCTGCTTGGGCCTGATGTTGCCACTGATTCTCTGGAGACACCAGTGCTGATACCAGCGCAGCACGGCAGAGAGCAACTCCAGGGCGGCTGGGCTGGCCCTGGACGGGTGAAAAACCAGGAAATGCCAAGAGCAGAAAATATGCATGTGGTGATCAAGGGAAGCAAAAGACTTCAACCATTGTGCAAGTCCAGTGCCAGCCAGCATAATGATGCTCCCGTATCCAACCCTTTGGCTTTGGGAGTTGAGGAAGTATGAAAGACATCTTCCCAGGCACACCCTCAACCAAACTAGTCATGTTTCCTCACTGCTTCTATTTTTCAGAACTGAGGCCACTTACAAAAAGTCAGCCAAGCTGTGGCTACAAGATCTGCCTATTCCAGGCTAATACCAGATGCTGTGGAATTGCACAGTCCATCCCTTCCTCCTCCAGAGACCTTGAGTCTTTGAGGAGACAGTTTCAGCAAGGGGCAGGGGTCTCCACAGTTTAGAGTGTTTGTTTTCCTGCACCTAACCTTGTTTAGGGCTAGGATTACTGCCCAAAGACATTAGTGCCTCCCAAGACACAAGGACTGCAGCAATGAGGACAAGGTTTGCTATGAAACTGGCTCATTATGGCTTCCTCCTTTCAGACACTGACCCCCACGGGAAGCAGGAGGCCCCAGCGCAGGCCCTCACCAGTCAACCTCACAGCAATCAATCCAAACCAGATTACCAGATGCAATGAGAGCCCGAGGCCAGCGTAAAGCGACACCTCGATGAACCTCTGAGAGGAGATAAAGCTGCAGCACTTCCCCTCCAATCAAGACTATTTTGCCAACCTTATTGTTCTGAGACCCAAATATTTACATGTTTTGTCTTAAGGAGCAGAATAGGATTTCACAAGGCAATTTGATTTGGGCACAATTTCCCCTTAATGCACTGTAACATTAGCTGCCCACCCTCCAAAGCCATTAGTGCGCTCGGTCCATGCAAGCACTTGAGTCAGGAGACCCTCACATGCCCAAAGGGGATGGGGAAGGATGCTAGTGCGTCTCTGGAAAGCCGCACGATCTGAGAGCAAGGGCCTCAAATATATTTACTGCTCACCTGAAAGGCTGACAAGCCCTGGAGAACCACCCATGGGAAGCTAAATATGCCAACCTCCAACAGTAGTAACCTGGTGGGGTGGCAGAAAGCAGATGCTCCATCTTGGTGTCTCCTGACAGCCACTATACAAGTGACACTAGTCACTCCTGTCTTCTGCTCAAAATCTACCAGTCTTCAACCAAGAAGCACACAGACCAGGTTTCCCCTCCTACAAGCAGCAGATGACTCCCGAGGAACAACAGGCTGTTAGGAAGCTACATACCCCTCACACCACAACACCAACATGGTCTTGATGAAGCTGTGCAGATGGCGGTACACAGCTAAGAAAGAGGCCCCAAAAGACATGTTGCCAATCTCTCCAAAGAGAATCAGCAAGGTCTTGGCTTGGTATTTAAAAAAGTCTGCCTGCATCTGTTTCTACTTGTAAAGGGAAAAAGAGGTCAGCTCCTCACCTCATATCGATCTCATTGAAAGTGGTCAGCATGGCACAGGTATTCTGAGCCTCTTTCAGCCGCTGAGCAATACGTTGACGCATCCTATTCATTTTCACCTGAAAATCAAAAAGATATAACCAGAAGCTGCCTCAAGTTCACCCAAGGGGCAAAATGCAGAAGAAACTCAAAAGACCCTTTTTCTTGCCATCTGGTTGACTAGCAAGGGATGCCTATGGCCAAGGTTTTTGCTCCAGGTCTCCCTGAGGAGCATGACAGGCTGTGGAGTTGATTTCACTACGGAGCTGCCCAGCTCAACACAGTTTTCAGCATGAGACAAACGTGAGAAGAGTGAGACTGCTAAGCAGGCAGGCTCCTCAACCAGGTTATCTGAATGATGCACAAGGCAGGTGCGGCAGCCTCAGCACTTTGCTGAGGGCTTGTGGATGGACCAAGCTGATCACACTGAGCCTTCTGTGCTCAGTCAGGAGAGCTCAAACAAGACTTCTACCTAGAAAAGACCTGAGTCATATTTGGCCTGGGTCTTCCTCCATCCCATCCCTAAGTGATGCTCCCATGTAGAGCATCTCTTCCTCACCACCCCACCGAGCTGGGTGTGAACAGATAGATATGGACACATCCAAAAAGCTCCAGGCTTATGCCAGAACAAGCTGTCACCCAGCAACCAAAGTGTTGGCAAGGATCCTATTCCCACAGCTTACCCTATGCTCTGATCTGGCACCTTTGCTGGGCACTGCTTCCCCAGGAGGAGCTGCCGCTGGGGCTGCAGCCGGCTTCACTGCAGACACTGAGGGTACAGAATACATCAGTCAAAAAGGGGAGCCAAGGCTTGATCGCAACACTCTGAGGTAGAAAGCCCATTTGAACTCCTTGCTCAAGCAACACAGAACAGAAGAAGCCTTGAACTGGGCTGTGCAGGTACCAGGCAGAGCATGGCTCCAGCCTGGAGCATGCAGGGTCATAACGCAGGGAGGTCTTCACCATAAATGCCACACTCTTTGTTGTCTTTAACCTTACACACTCTCCCCAAGGAAAAGAGGCTTGAAAATAGGAGAAAACAGATGCTGCCTCACCTGGTTTGCTGTCAATGGGTTGAGTTGACACAGGTGGCACTGGTGGCATTGTAGTGGGAATTGGTGCTGCAGCAGGTGGAGGAGCAGCCGCAGCTACAGGTTCAGGGGTTGCAGGAGGAGGAGGGGCTGCTGCTGGTTTGGCCTTGGCAGGAGCAGCTGAAAGACAAGGAAGAACCATGGTAAGGGCAAAGAAAGCTTCCACTGTCAGGGATCCCTGAGTCTGACCAACCTGATAAAAGCTGACCCTCTGTGAGAGCGCCTTTATGTTCTCAGCGCTACTGAACTGATCAGAGCCACAAGAGGATCCCATGGTGAAAGTGCTGTACTCATCGACACCCTAGATCTCCTCACTGTGCTGGAGACTGGATGCTAGAGAGGGTGGAGAAGGGAGTCGTATCCGAGGAATTCTCAACTGATTTCAGCTTAGAGATGCAGTCTCCTCCAGAAGGAGCAAAAGAAGAGCTCCCCGCTCAGAAGGACAAAAATTATGCTTTGTTAATGGACAAAAGGAGTATTTTCTTCCAGCTATAGAGGCATATGGATGAAACACTTAACCTCTCTCATGATCCCCCTAAATGCCTTGCTTCCACCTTCAGAAAAAGATTGGTGGAAACAGGAAGGCCTGTGCAAGTTACACATGCCTGACTTACCTGCAGTTTTCCTGAGTTTGAACAGAGGTGTCCCCCCTTCCACTTTGCCACCATCGGGTACCAAAAGGGCTTCAATCACACCAGCTGCTGGGGCTGGAACTTGCACTGATGTCTGCAAAAAGGAAAATCAATTAAATTCCTTCAAACACTGGATGGAGAACAAGTGCCCAAGATTCCAATATGCACAGATACACGTAATTTGGCAGAGAGAGCAACTCTGTTTTGCACCATTTGCAGCAGTTTTCACACTCTCCACTGGGATTTTGTGCCAATACTTAGACATTTTAGGAGATGCTGGCAGTGTAACATATAGCTTGATCTTCCTGCTCCAGGGTACAATCAAGAATTGACCTGCTGCCAGCATCTTCCTGACAGTAATACCCCAAGCAGAACTTGGCAGGGAGCTTTAGCAAGAACTTCAAAGCTTAAGAGTCCTTTAAGGAGTGAGTAAATTTAAAGGCAAAATTTAAAACAATCTGAATACATCCTTTGGCTCTGCAGATTTCTCCTCTGTTTAAACACAAATAGGTTTCAAAGCTTAGAGAATTGAATTAGAAGGAGGAGTGGAACAGCAGCTCCAACAAACATCAGCACCACTGGTGCTTACTCAAGCATGTAAGGAAGAATTATCAAAGAATTCTCACTTAAGGCACAGCCAGCTTTCATACCAGATGCGAAAATATTTTCTCTGTGAAGAGAGTGGGAGACACAGGCAGGGCCTGCAGGCTCCAAGAGCGCTTAGCAGGAAAGGAGCCATACAGGGTACCCGCTACAGAACTAGAAAAGGTTTTGGTCCAGAAAACTCCTACCTTGTCTGTTTCAATCTCACACACCACTTCATCTTCCGCCACTGTGTCTCCAACAGCTGAGTGACAGATATGAAGACCACTGTGAGGAGGGAGGTGTGCTCTGGCCTCCCCTCTTAACCCACAGCAGTCTCCCCCACTAGCCCAGAATTTTATCATCCCAGTTCTCCACAAATTCTAAAGAAAAGTCTAGCTCAAACATTCAATCTACTAAACAGTCAGAGTCTGACTCCAGTTTAGACATCACCTTTCACCCAACATTGCCCATGACAAAGAGGTATCGAGGCAGTAACTGCTATCCTTACTCCTTAAGAGAACTGCAATTAACTGCCTCATTTGTCACAGAAGGCAAGACAGTGAACAGGCTGGGAGCCTGTGAACTACGATCCATCCCTAAGCTGTCCAGTGCAGCAGCAACAGTGCTGAGAGTTTCAGGGACAAGGCAACTGCTTACCTTTCTCCCACCTGACATCTCCTTCTGTGATTGACTCTGCAAAGGCTGGTGTGTTCACTGTAATCACGTCATCCCCTGTGAGAGAGACAGACAGACTTGAACGCATTCAGAACATTGCTTCATTCTTGCCATCAGGTCTCTGGTACAGAAGGTAGGTCAACACAGACCAAATGTTGGCCCTCTTGCTTCAACACTGATCGACATTTAACCACAAGAGAAATGCCCACTTGACTGAAAGTCACATTGTGACAGGAATGCCAGACAAAATCTTTAGGGCCCCAGGACATAAACCCTCAGCCACCCATCAAGGTGGGACAGCCTAAACCAAAGATGGAAGAGGTGGCTTCAGCTGGTGTCAGGACAGCAACAGGCAGCACAAGAGCCATCCAACTGACTCCTGACTTTTTACTTACTACGTACTGCAGTGGTTCTGAAGTAACGGACAGTGAAGACACTGGAGCTATTTACTCTGCAGAAAGAGAGAAAGGTATGAACACAGAAGTATGCTCCCCTGCAGGCTGCTGGCACCAAGCTCAAGTACAGAACTTACGTATGCTTAACTGATCTGAAAGGCTGCTCAGCTGTTCTCATGCATTTGTTCCAAGAGGCTCCTACTTACTGTTCATGCTGCAACAACCCCACTAAGGAAGGAAACATTACAGCTTACTATCACTAGTGCCCTCAGAAATTCAACGAGAACTGACATTTATGGAATTTTAATTTAGGAAGATAACCCAACAGAACCCCTGTGGTTTGAATATTGATAAAAGGGTGACCTAGCCATCCCACTCTATGCCCAAGACTAGTGCAGTAACCAATTATAACTCCAGATCAGGACTGTCATCTCTACAGAAGTTGCTAGACTTTGCCAGAAAAAGAGAAAGCACCTTAAATTGCCTATGTCAACACAACCATGAGACAGCTATTTCTCTCTACCATGTCCCGTCACAAGGAGCTGGCAATCCCAAGTGTTCCAAAGGATGTTTTTTACACCTACTGACACCACATCTGGAAACCTGAAGCAAAAGCGCTTTAGCATTTCTTCTAATGCAGGCTACTTGGTGCGAAGAGATCAGCATTTAAGGCTTTTATGGATACACTCTTAATGTTACTTCCCTAAACAAATTTTTACAAGACCAGTTCTGCAATGCAAATCTTGCTGTATGAAGAACATCTCCCTGAACCACCCCACTTGTGACAGAAGTCCTTACAGGAGGCCACCATAGAGCAAACAAGACTCTAGTCAGTTAATCAAATGGTAGAGATCCATTTATCACCAGTCTCCTCATTCCTGTCACTTCCCTGCCTCGGTATCTGGTTTCAAATAAAGCTTATTTTCTTTAAGCATGTCATTTTGTTAGGACTTGCTCCACACTCCTACTATGTGCGCAGGGATTTTATGACAGCCAACCATATTCTGTCTCCCAGCCCCCAAATTTTATCAGGGCTGGAGCAGCCCCAGCCTCTCCACATTGCAGCTGTCCTGTGGATACTTACACAAGCTTCCTGCTGTTGGTGTAAGCCAGTCCCTGGCTCCCAGCCACACCTGTGAATGACAATGGTGTTACCCCACAGGAACGTTACCCAGCCTTCCAGCCCTCAGGTGTCCCTTTCAGGTAAAAGAGTGCAGAGGACACCACTGTCCACCCTGAAAAAAAGCTTGGGACTAAGTGGGGAATATAACCGTACAGAGGTACCTCAGTGCTATCAAACCTGCCCAGAGCATGCCAAGAACAGTGGTCTTGCCTTCATCTAGATTTACAGAGATGGGAAAAACAGTTATATCTTGACCTCAAGGCTAATAAGAATAACTTCGAAAAGGGCAAACAAAGCAGCAGCTGCCCCAGTCAGAATAGCTAGGAAACAGCTATGAGGGACATCTCCAGGACTGCTAAAACCTCAGTTGCTGCTGAGTTATTCTCACCAATACAAAGCAGTTTGTAACAGAATCAAGGCAATCAGTTGCCTAACAGGCACTCCCAGGAAGCCTCACAGTTGCATGGACAGGTAAGGGGAAAAAAAAGAATGAAAACAAGATGTAGGGCAAAGTAGCAAACCACCATCATCCCTCTTCTCTGTCTGCCCCCTATCCCAGGAACACTTCTCTTCCAAAACTCACAGCAGGGAAGTACTTGCACTGATTCTCAGTTTCACATGCCCCCTGTCCCCTCCCCACACTGCTCACATGCCCTGACACTGCAGTTTTTATTATGAACTGAACCCCTGTCCTTTGTCTCTTTCAGGGCACTGGGCAGTTTTCCAGACCAATCTTAAAGAGAGTCAGCATAATAATAGGATAACGTAATTCTCTCAATTACACAACACCAGAAGGAAGAACCATTTCCATACTTGATTTTTTTTTTTTTAAAGCAAAATAATATTTACACCATCCCCTACTAAACAGCTGACACTGGAACTCTAGAAAGCAGAAAAGGTAAGCAGATTTAACTGGTTTCTCAAAGCGGAACCAGAAGTGAATGATGTAATGCTATATAAACACAGTACAGCTAGAAAAAACAGCTCTCGGAAAATCTGGTTTAAGCACTGAAGAGGAGTTCATAGGCATACTAGATTTGACATGCCACTTAACATTCACCCATCATTTTCAAAGGTTTTTATTAGAGAGCTAGGCTCTGCAACAGCACGTGTTTCAAGTGCTGCAATGCTTGAAATATACTGTGCTGCTGCTGTGAAATCCTCACCATAGGTGAATGGATGGGGCAGCATGTACATTAGGCAAGGGAGGCACTCACATGGAAACACAGCTCATTTCACCAACTCTTTCTTCATTGTATCATTGAAAGAAATAAACCACAAGCGAACTTATTACCAATTTCCATCATCAGATCTGTTCTGTCTAGGTAGTTGGAAATGAAATAAAAGTGTAAGACTCACCAGACAGAGAGCATCTTGCCAGAGTACAGTTCCCCTGTCAGAGAGAAGAGGAACTATCAGTACTGCAAAAGACAGACTCACCCTAGAAGGACTTATGTTTTCCCACAAGACCTGGATCAGAGATGAGACCCACCCTTCCCACACTCCAGACGCACTATGACCCCATAGTGTGCAAAAGAAGATGGTGAGAGCATCTACATCCTTCTCTTTGCTTTGGCTGCTTCCAGAATGCTTTCCCATGGAGTGACGTTGAACCTGACGTACTTTGTTTTCAGTTGTGGCTCCAGCTGTTTTGATCTTCTCATGCACACTTTCCTCTTTAAGAAGGAACAGATTTCTAATGGCACATTCCCTAAAATTTGCTATGAATGAGAAGGTCAAAGGTAGCTACTGGATACCATGAAAAAACATCCCATGATGTTTACTCCTACAGTCATAAATACAGTATCTGGGAATTTTTTTGTTCATTTATTTTAAGGTTATGGCGCCTTTGACCCCAGAAGGCCAGAATTTCCCTCAATGACAAAATTTATACTGCCTTCAATGAGTCAGAAATTCCACCTTCTGGTGATGTTTCACTTCATACCTATGTAATCATTGACTGCACTGCTAGCTCAGCATAACATTCCTCAAAAGTAAAAGACACATTCCAGTCACTTTCCCTATTGTTATTATACATTTCCTTAGCATTGAACCTGCAGATCTGGAGAACCTAAGAACTCTTTAAAAGCTACAGAAAAATATCACAGTAACCATGACTAAAATGCAGTTAACTGGTTTGGAGGAGCTGCTACTCAACAGCTCAAAGCACCCTTATCCAAGTGCTCAGCTAAGAGGTAAAAAAATAGATTTCACTCACATCTTCAGTGTTTGAAGTGAAGTTTGTGTATAAGCCCTGATTTCAGCTTCACCAGAGCAAGCAGGATGGGATAAAACTGATCTTAAACATCAAAATAATTTGTGGAGTTGTGTGTGATAAGACAACACAGATATCAAGGACCAAAGAGACACTTAAGTTTGTCACACCATCTACAGGACTGAGCACTGTAGCATACGAAAATACATTCACTGAACAGTTCTTGCCATCAAAGCTACTAACATGCCTGGAATCAATCCTCTGGCAGTTTAATTATCCAAACTTACTGATAGATTTGGCTTCTCATATATTAATGCAGAGTCAACTCACTGATCGATGGGCAGCTCAACAGGGCTATGATTAGCTGTGCCGAGGATGCAGGCAGCCAGGGTGACTCGCTGCTAAGCCAGCCTGGGTCTGGCAGAGCTCAGGAGCTCCAGCACAGCCCCACACAGCCACCCTTGCCTGCTGGCCCATCGCAAGGGCCAGCCAGCCTGGACCCACAGTCCTGCATAAACAGCTTCCGGCAAGGCCAGCTGGAGCCCCTGCCCCAGGCCTGACCGGCAAAGGGGAGCAGGGAGCACTGTGCAGACTTTGCAGAGTCATTGTGAACACTACAAGGCTTAATCTTGGTGCAGCACCGGTCCCCTGCGAACTCACATCTGGTTTGTGTAAAGCCAGTCCTAGGCTGGGATCAGTAAGGTGAACTTCAACTTAAGCACCACAATCCTCAGCACGTATGTTAGTTCCTGTATTTATCAAATTCTTCCCACTTCCCATAGTGTCACAGATAATACAAAGTCAATCACAAATAAAATATCAAGTGACCTGAGTTCCCCTCTGACCATCAATGTTTTCCTGGGTGCTTTATAAACAAAGTGGTTAAAGGTATTCCTTACATCCCAGACAACAACTTGTTAAGAAAGAGTAACAGCCTCAGACTGAAGCAGAAACAGCAAATTTTATTTGCTCAGGATCAGTTTACTGTAAGGTTAAAAAACCAAAAAAAGTTTAGAAGGCTTGTCCTAAAATAAATCAATGTGACAAAACACATCTGCAGCTCTCTTCCATGAGAGGTGCCAAGTCTGTGTGACACAACTGCTGCAAAATTAAGGAAAAAAATGGTATCTCTCTACCCTTCTGTCTTTTAGGTTAAGAAATGAAGGAAAGAGCTCTAATGTGAGTTTGGAAGCCACTAATAAAAGATACTGAGATTCCTCTGTCTTGTGTTCTGCAGAACTACTGTGCATCCACCTCTTAACTACAGTACCTCAGAGATGCACGTGCAGCTCCGGGAGATGCCTGCCAGGGCTGATTCCTGTTCCATCTTTCCCTGAAGGAATCACTGTGATTGTACCTGCTCCTGGTATCACCTCGCTAGATCTGCCCTCTGCCTGATCTTAGAGCTTCTTCAGTTAAAATTGAAACATTTAGGTTTTGCTAACTAGCATTAGCACTTCTGGTCACTTTAAAAAGAGCCTTCACTTGGAGAAATAAGTCTTGGTCTAATTAGTCAGTGACTCACGTACCAAATGATTAACTTTCTCCCCACGTTTCACATGACTTCTCAGAATTGTTTTTACAACTCTTACTATGCCAAAGCAACCCTGGAACACGGTGTCCCAGGCCACACCTTTCGAAGAGCAGTCACCTTCCAGTAGGTCACTACACACTATGGAATAAATCAGCTAAAGCAACAACCCACAGATTTCCTTTACAACAGCGGGAGCGGGGACCAGTTCAGGTGAGGACAGGAACTGAACAGGCAGGTACAGTTAATTTCAACAGAGGCAAAACAGAAGCCAGGTGCCGGGTGGCTCTGATGACAGGCAAAGCCATTTGGTTCTCCAGCCCTGGCTTCTTCAAAGCGAAGAAGCTGCTGCTTTAACAACAAGGATCAACACAAACCACTGCTACACACAAAAAACCAACTGCACATCTTTCATGGACTTTAACACAATTATATAGAGCACGGCAGGGCAGATGCTAAGATGGGATGGAGATAACAATGCTGAGCAGCAGAGGATACTGTTACTGAGAGAACAGGCTGAAAACTCCTCCAGCATGTGGGGAGGATCAAACAGGGAAGAAAAAGTTCTTTACAAAGTCTTCCCCAGATAAATAAAAGGACTTGATTCTCAGAGCTCCTGATCAAACTATCATTTTTCAGACTAGCTCTTCTGTGGACTGTTTCAGGTCATCCCTCAACAGCTGCCTCCCCTCTACCACGCCAAGTCTTACATGCTTGGATGCGGGATATTGATGTGCATTCATGATTTCTACTTGATATATGAATCCAGGACCTTCTTTTCTTTTACAAGATCATAAAATTCCAGACAACACTTCCCCACCCTTGTTGTTTTTTGCTGACTCCACTATTCTCCCATTTAACCCTACACTTCTGAATTTTGTACACGTCAATTGTTCTCACTTCTCTCATCAGAGGTTTGACACGTTCTGCTGTTTCTTTCTGTCTCTCCAAAAAGCCTGTATCATCCTCTTCATCAAAACTTACTTCCCATATCCCTACTCAAATGGAAATCAAATTACTACCAGTATCTTGATTTCTCAACTTTTCGAGTACATCTAACAGGTTAACTAAAGTTATCTCCCCTTCCTAGTACTCAGCTATAACATTCTGATTTGCAGACTAATTTGTAAAAGGTTTGAATACTCCATCTGGCTTTCCCCCTGTTCTGTATAATTACACAGCACCACTAAGAGCTGACGAAGTTTAAATATGGTTGAACTGCCACTTAAATAAGCTTAGTTTAAACTGCACTATAAGCAATTTGTATCTACATATGTATAGCAAAAGAAAACTATGTAGTTAATTATAAATTGTTTATAATGCAGTTTTATATATATACAGACATATTTACAAACACAAACCTGTTTGTAGCACCCAGAGAGGAGCATTTAACATACAACAGCCCTATGGGGAAGCATGACATAGTTACTGTCCAACATTACAACTGGCTGTCAACACTTGCTTGCCCACATTCACACAATGGCTAAAATCAAACTCCATGCTCCAAGGCTTCAGCTGGTCATGTGGAAGAGATCTTTCTCCTCCTGTAGGTAAGCACATATGTGTAGGCACTCGCATGCACACATACCCGTGTGCGTGCACCAAGCCAAGCAGTGTGCTGTTAAACGGACGGTGTGCCAGCAGCGGCAGCCGCCGGCGGCCCGGCACAACCCCGGCGCTGGCTGCAGGGGCCCTGCCTGCCACACTCCGTACGCCCAAGCCGCCGCCAGAACCGCCCGCTGCCGCCTGCAGCGGCTCAAGGGCTGCTCTGAGAACCGAGCAGAGGAATTAAATACGCACACAGACAGCGGTTTATTCACCGTTGCGGCACCGGGCTGACGGCGGCGGGGAGGGCTTCTGCCGGTGAGGCGGGGGCTGCCAAGCGGGTGGCGGCTGCGGCAGAGGCGCTCAGAATTTGCAGCCCACCGACAGGCGCGGACGGCGAAGGCCGAGAGCGGCGGTTTCCAGCGGCTCTTCCCCGCTGGGATCCGCCGCTCTCCCCGGCGGGGCGGCGGGCCCGGCCCGGGGCAGCGGCACACGCGCCGGTGGCGCCAGGCTCGGGCGGGGGCACCGCTGCGCTCACCCCGGAGCCCGGGGGGGCACCCGCCGCCCCTCCCCGCCCTCAGCCCGCTGCCCGCGGCCGCCGTGCCTCGCGGGGGGGTTGGGAGGGGACGCGTCCCGGTGTCCTTGGCGGCATCGTCCCCGCCCGCCCGCCCGCCCAGCCGCCGCCCTCCCTCCTCCCTTCCCGCGGCCGGTGCCCGCAGCGGGCAGTACCTGCCGGAGGGCGCGCAGCGAGCGGCCCAGCGCCCGGCCCAGGCAGCGGGACCGCCACAGCAGCAGCATCGCGGCGGCGGCGGCGGCGGGAGGAGCCGGAGGGCGGACACCGGAAGCAGGCCCGGCGCGAGCCGGAAGCGCGTAGGACCGGACGAACCTCTCCGGAAAGGGGGGGAGCAGGGCCGCAGGGCGGCACCATGGCGGGCGGGGGGGCTGGGACAGGAACAGGGCGTTACGAGTCCCGTTACCTATGAGCTATGCTACCTACGATTCGTGGTACAAAACAGACTTGTGTGTTGCCACAGGGTGCTGTTTTGTGAGGCTCCTGGCTGCACCAGCCCTGGATGGCTGCACGACATCTGCGCTGCTGCCCTTCCTGCTCACCTTGATGGTGGTTTGGGCTGGTGTGGGGTGGTGCGGCCACAAGCGCGAAGCTGGTGGGGTGTTGCAGGGTTAGAAATGGGCAAGGAGGGCATCTGTCTCACCGTGGCGAACAGGCGAACGAGCCCACACGTAAGCCCCGCTCCTCAGATGTGGTCTGTATGTTGAAAAGGTTTGAGAATCCCCCAGCTAGGGTCTGTTTTTTGCCTGCTGCCAGCTGGGGAACCACCGGTGGGGAAAAACTCAAGGAACCCATTTGCAAAATCGGAGAATTAGCCTGGCATAGTCATAAAAGGTTGTCTGGCAGCCAGGCATCTCTCAAGGAGCTAAGTCCAGGTTATGAACGTCTTTAATTTAGCCATTGCTTAAAAATTTATTAATTGTAAACAGCAACCGTCAAAATAGTCTGCTAATATAAATTTACAACCAACATCCTTGGGAGCATTTTTAAATAAAAGAGGTTGAAGAAAATTCAACAGAGGATAGTCTCTGAGGCTTTGAGGCTGTGCTGGCTGCTTTAATGAAAGGCAACTGAGCCAGAGAGGCTCCCTGCCAGGGACTTCTCCACTGTGTCTTTCGAGGGCTGATAGCCTTGAACGAGGCCACCTGATGTCAAATGCTTTTACCCATAGCCTCCTGCCTACCAGACGAACACACCAGACATCACCAGGTTCAGTAAGCACATGGAGGCAAAGGAGACCAAGCCCCAGGAGTGGCACACGTGGGCAGGCTTTGTGCACCCACCCCGCAGCTCCAGCACAAAGCCTCTCACAGCCACGCAAGCCCCTGGGGCAGGTGGGTTTGTCCTGGGGCTGAGGTCACGGTGTGCTCAGTTGAGAGCGGTGTGGGCTCTGCTGCCTGCAGTGGTGTCCCTAAAGTGCCATGTGGTGTACCTAAAGTGCCCTGAGATAAGCAAGTGACTTGGCGTTGCTGCTTTTCCTGTGTTGTTCCATTTTTCTGGCTACATCTTACGCTGCAGACCTCCAGGCCAGCTGAAATGCCTCTGTGTCTGTTGCACAGGATGCTGGAAATGCCTGGGCGCTTGCCATGGGAGCTGGGCAGCACCTGGAGCTCCCGGCCAGCTCCCTCCTTGCCTGCAGCACTGCTCACCTCTAGCCCGGTGTGTTTGCATCATGTTCACCACCCTGAATGGGGCTTCCAGGCCAAATTCTAAGAGGGAACCGCTCGTCTGGCGCTCTGCCCCCCATAGCAGCCAGTGGCCTGGCACCAGCCCTTGCCTGCCCGACCCCAGGGGCTGTGGGGCGGGCGGCAGGGAGGGTGGCTGGCCCCCGGGGTGGACCTGACCTCCTGGACGTCCATCTGCATATTCAGGAGTCGTTCCCCGCCGGTTGGCTGCCTCCGGCCTCCCACTCGCTGTTTAAAGGACCTGAGCGCAGTGGGAGGACGCGAGCGCTGGTTCTGTGCTCCCCCGTCCCCTGCCCTGGGGTGCGGCGCTCCCAGCACCGCGGGCTGAGCGGCTCGGCCGAGACCCCTTGCTGGAGACAGGGATGCGGCGGCCGGGGGAGGCTCTGGGGGGATCTGCAGGGCTGGAGGGGTGGCAGGCTGCTCCGTGCCGGCTCTCCCACTGAGGAACACCTGGGAACCCCGCGTCGGGTGGCTCCCATTTTGGAGAGGACACACTTGCCTTCTCTTCTGACCACCTGTGTTTCATTCCTCCATCTTTTTCTTCAGGTAAGAGGAGTCTCAGCTGCTTTTAAAGTATTTTGGAAGGTGGCACTGGTGAAGGCTGGTAGTAAGGAACTGGAGCACGATCTGCTAACTCAGCAGGGAAAGGGCTGCATCAGCAGGGGCAGTTTGCTCAGAGCAGGACCTCCTGGTCCTGTGGTGCTGGGGATGCTGCAGGGAGGACCCGAGGCCACCCACGACAGGCTTCTGTGGCCTGGGACCACAGGCTCTGCCCCCCTCTCCAAACCTCTGGCAGAAAGCTGGTGGTGCTGGAAGCCTTAGGCAAGCAGAGGACTTCTTGCCAGCTCCGAGCTGACCTGGGGCTGGGAAGCCTCAGCACTGGGGAACGGGTAAGCTCCCTGACTTTGCTGTTAAAAACACAGAGAAGGTGAGAAATTGTGACCAAGTGCCACATGAAGGTGTTTCTGTAACAAACTGATGTGTCCAAAAGTGAAGCTGCAGGACCAGCTGTGTTGTGTCCGTGCCATGTGGAAAGGCTTAAAGGTGGATGAAATCTATGACTATGTTCTGTTTGCTGCGTGCCGCTGTTGGCAGCAGCAGGCAGGTGAAGAGGCAGCTGCAGGCGATGTGAAGCTGGTTGTACAAGGGTGGTGGGTGATGCTGAGGGCTGCCGGCATCCTGGCCTTGCGCTGGCTGCGGGTAAAGCGAGCAGTTTGAATGTCCCTCACGACAAAGTGTTAGAAAAATGAAATGCTTGGGAGGGGTGGGGAGACAACACAGGAGAGCAACAAGTGGTATCAGACAGCCCAGAAAATACTTGGTTTTTGTCAAGACTAGAGCTGTGCAGAAAGTAGAGCTCTCTAAGATACCTGCCTGGAATAAAAGGCTGTTTGAAGAAAGGCAACTTGCTAAAAGCAGTGAGTAGAAACCCATTTTCTACACTGCTAATTAGCCTGGGGTCTTGCCATGGGTCAGACAGCCATGGGGACAAGAGACTGATGGTAAGCAAGTATAGTAAAAGAATTTCAGACACTTTAAAGGTGTCTGGAAAAGACACAAACCATCCTACTTCAGGGATGCAAAGCTACTGCTAATTAATATGGGTGAGGGAGAAGCATCCCAGAGGGACAATTACTCTGTAATTGCCCAGGAGATGAGCTTTTTGTGCCTTTTTTTACGAAGCTGTCCCAGCGAGTGAGCAAGCGGAGAGGGTGGATCCTGGAGTCAGCACGACAATTTTAAGCTGGGGGCTGCTGGCTCAGTAGTTTTTCTCTTTCCCAGTAATCCCCATCCCCATTCTCACTTCTTTTTTTTTCTGTGTTTTAACAAGTGCTTAGGAGCACCATGCTGTGTTTGCCTGAACATCCCAGTGTGTCCCACTCGCAGTAGGTCACATCACACTTTCACCCTCACTGTGCTCCTTCCCACCAGCCTGTTTGTGCCACCCTGGCTGCCCAGCACTGTTGCCCATCACTGTGCCCTCTGGGCTTTAGTGATGGCAGAATCAGCAGCCATGCCCTGGCCTTGCTGCTATGTGCTGCGGATGCCTTCCGCAGGGATGTTGCTGCCATCCCCGTGCCCTGCTGGTGCTCGGGAGCATCTCAAACTGCCTTTGCCCAGGTGTGCATGGCAGAGGGCTCTGTCTGGTGCTCACCACCCTGGTACCCAAGTCCCTAAGCCCAGAGGGGGGGTTGCCTGAAGGCCTCTGGCCTGGGTGCAGCCAGCGGTGTGGGGAGTCTGCACTGTCAGACCCATCCAGGGCTCAAACTGTGTGAAACAAACTCCGGGCACCATGACTGCCTGGCTGGTGGGTGGCAGTTGTGACAGTGTCCAGGGTGTTGCTGCTGTTCTGCAACACCCAACAACCTGCTCATCGGTTTGGCAATGCCAGGAGCAGGAACGGTCTGGGAACAGGGATGCCCTGGGAGGAAAATCTCTGGCCACATGCATGCAGAGCTGCTGTATGATGTCCTGCCCACTGAGGTTTCTTGCTCTTTTGCCAGTTCCACACCTCTAGCAGGCTGAAACCTTGAATACCTGGGAAGTCCATCACTGAAAATTATCCCAAACCAGCTGCGGGTCAGCTCTCCGGTGTGCAGGCAAGAAGAAGAGACAATGGATGGCAGCACTGCCTCTGAGCAGGATGGAGACTGTGCTACTTCAGGGCACAGCCAGGGGCTGAAGATGGAGCCCTGTTTCCAGACTGACTCTCTCCTGCCTTCTCCCAGTACATCCCTGATATCACAGCTCCTCAGCCACCCGATGGTTGGCAGCAGCCTGGATCCTTGCATCCTTCTCCCTTTCTCCCAGGCAGCGGCCCTGCCTCAGGACTATGAGAGTGACGCATCTTCTGGAGAAGGAGCGCAAGCTCTGGCTTTCCCCAGGACCCATGCTCCAGCTTCGGTGACCTGTGCTGGTGACGGGGACCAGCTCTCTGACCAGCGTCTACAGGACCAGGTCTCCGACCAGCACTTACGAGCCAAGCGGGCCAGGGTGGAGAGCATCATTCAAGGCATGAGCCTCCCACCAACCCCCCCAGCATTTGGCACCAGTTTGGAGGCAGCTTTTGGGCATGAGAGGCAGAGGTGTAGCGAGATGCCCTGGGAGAGCAAGAGGAAGCTGAAGGTGCCCCAGCAGGGCATGGGGGCAGCTGGGCAAGTGGCCCTCACAGGGAGCAGCCACCATGCTGAGGGCTGCCAGCAGCTGAAGGAGCAGCTCTGCTTTTTAGAGCAGCAGCTGAGGAGGCTTCAGGAGAAGTTCTCCCAGGTCTGTGACCCCAGGGACGCTGCCCAAACCCAGGAAGGTACTGAGAAAGCACATCCACTGCCTGGGAAGCCTGGCGACAGACCACACAAGGACAGTGCCACTGCCACCAGTGACCGATGCAAAGTGCCTCTCTGGAGTAACACCCCAGGGGTCCACATGCAGGAGGAAGAGGAGGGCAGAGATGGCACAGGTGGCTTGCCCTCAGCTGCCAGGGTCCTCTCACGGGCACTGAAGCACGAGCTGGCCGGGGTGACGTCCCACGTGGTGGACTCTGTCTTGAAGACTGTGTGGCCAAAGGCAACCAGCCACCTCCTGCAGCAGTACTGCAGCCACCTGGTGCCAGGGCCAGGTCCCAGGAGAGAGTATTTTGCTGTTGGGAAATGCAGAAAGCCACTTCCTAAGCCATCCTCCGTGAATGGGCTTGGCTCACTGGGCTCACCTCAGGCCGAGGCCCTGCCAGGAGCTTCAGGGAAAAGCCCAGGCTCTCATGTTGCCTCCTTCACTTCAAAGGGGGTCAGAAAACCCTGTGAGGTACTCAGCTTGAGTTATCCACTGAGCTCAGCCACCCCTGTCCAGGACAACCAGCTGCTGAGCCAGCTGCTGGGCTGTGGCCAGCAGAGCCCCTGGGGCAGTGGCTCTCGCAGGACCTCCTCTGCTCCTGAGAGGGGTCCTCTGGAGCCCCTCGACTTGCACTGGGAAACCATCAAACTGAGGTCATCAGTTCTGAGACAGCAGCAGCAGCACTCCCTGCCCCTGGGCTCTGTTGACGTGGAGAGCCTGGCGCTGCTGCCGGCTGGCAGGGATGGCCACAAGGAGCTGCAGACTGTGATGGATGGGGCACCCTTTGCCTCCACCCATATATCCTTTAGGCGCAACTGGAGAGGTCCCTGGGCTTGGATGTGTTCCCTTGTCCTCTGAAGCCACAGCTTGGCACAGCTCTTGCTGGTATCCCCAGGGGCACGGTCCCCGCTGCTTCACAGTGGGCTAAAAAGGGGTGGGCAGGAAAGGGGTCCCAAGCTATGGAGGGCACTGCTGCTCCTCAGAATTGCCCAGATGCTGTAGTGTAGCTGGGGGCAGAAGTCATGAGCTCCCAAGTCTGCTCTTAGGCCATCATGGTGGTCCCGTCATCCTACATTAGGAACAGGTGTCTCATGGATATCCCTGTTCCCACCAGGCTGGGAAGCACTGTGGGAAGCAGCAGCTTACCCAAGGATGCCAAAGGGAAAAGGCCAGTGGCTGCCTGGCTGGAGACAAATCCCCTCCACGCTGCTGCCAGGCCATGGGGAGGGGCTGTTGCAGGTGCTAGCCCTGTGTGTGCCAGGGCCAGTGCCCAGGGACGCGCCAAGCTGTTGGAATGCTGCATGCAGGCTTTCCTTGACCCCAAGGCAGATCCAGGAGGCACTGACCCCCGGCCACCTGAAGAAGGCCAAGCTGATGTTTTTCTTCACCCGCTACCCCAGCTCCACTCTACTGAAAACCTACTTCCTCGACGTGCAGGTAAAATGGCAGTGCTGGCTGCTGGTGCCAGGCATGTCTCCTGTGCAGTGTGGCACCCAGCCCGCATCGCTGGGGACTGCAGGGAAGGGGATGCTCTCATGTTCCTCTGAATCACTGGGGACTGCAGGGAAGGGGATGCTCTCATGTTCCTCTGAATCACTGGGGACTGCAGGGAAGGGGATGCTCTCATGTCCCTCTGAATCACTGGGGACTGCAGGGAGGGGGATGCTCTCATGTCCCTCTGAATCACTGGGGACTGCAGGGAGGGGGATGCTCTCATGTCCCTCTGAATCACTGGGGACTGCAGGGAGGGGGATGCTCTCATGTCCCTCTGAATCACTGGGGACTGCAGGGAGGGGGATGCTCTCATGTCCCTCTGAATCACTGGGGACTGCAGGGAAGGGGATGCTGTCGTGTCCCCCTGCCTCACTGGCAGCAGTGGGGGCATGGCACATACTCGGGCATGGGCTGCCCTGGAATGGGTGCTCAGGGCCATGGCAGACCTGGGCTGCCAGGTGTCCACTCTGTGCAACCAAGACATTGGGATTAAAGCACGTAATGAATGTACCTCCCTACTGCCGGGCTTGTGGGATCTGAATCTCAGCAGGGAGAGGTACCTGCACCACCCCCGTGTCAGGGTCCTAGCTGGTGCTTTTGCACCCTTGGGACACAGCTGTGCTTGGGGGGCCCCGTGGGTCAGGAGGGTCCCAGCTGGCATAACACCCGTCCCCCGGCTCTCCCCCGGCAGTTCAGCCGCTGCGTCACCTCCCAGCTCATCAAGTGGTTCAGCAACTTCCGTGAGTTTTACTACATCCAGGTGGAGAAGTCTGCCCGGCAAGCCCTGCTGGAGGGTGTTGCAGACACCAGTGCCCTGCGGGTCTCCCGGGACTCAGAGCTATTCCGTGCCCTCAACACACACTATAACAAGGGAAATGACTTTGAGGTGAGGAGGGGGATGGGGGGCAGGGGCTGGCTGGGGTGAGGGGGAGCTGGGGACCCGGTGGTGCTGTGGGCTGATGCCCATCTCGCCGCAGGTGCCGGGGCGGTTCCTGGAGGTGGCCAGCCTGACACTACGGGAGTTCTTCAGCGCCATCAGGGCGGGCAAGGACGCTGACCCCTCCTGGAAGAAACCCATTTACAAAATCATTTCCAAACTGGACAGCGACATCCCAGAAGTGTTCAAAGCCACTGGCTGCTCCCAGGAACTTCTCCACAGCTGAGTCTCCGCAAAATCAGCCCCAGGTCCTATGTGCAGCCACCATGTCCTAAGCATCTCCTGGGCACTCTGTACAGCATCCATTATTCTGACTATTTTCACTCTGTCCTGTACAACAGCTCCTTGGGCAAGGTCTGTTTCTTGCCTCAGGCACTGGGATTTTAGGCTGTGTGTTTTATTCCCCTGCTCACAGCTGATGGGTCCTGCCAGAGACCCGGGGAGGGGAGGGATGGAGGTGAAGCCATCTGGTTGGAGCCTGGGAGATTGCTCTGTCCCAGCTCTTCCCGTGACCCTGGGCAGGCCACCTTCCTCTCTTTTCCAGAGGGCCACAGGTCAAGGCAAACAGCCTTTCTGTTTAGCAAGGAGGCAGAGGTCCTAGCAGAGGGCAAAGTTTTCTTGGCGCAGCGGAGCGGTGGATGTGCCCAGTCCAACGGCACGCCTCAGTTTCTGTCCAGATACAACACATCCGTGTCCAAAGAAAACAGCTGGTGAATTCCAGCATTTCAAGCACTCCATAAGGATGGCTTACTCTGTCTGGGACATGAAAAACCAGTGTTTGTCGTAGCCAGCGCAACAACACCCCTGCCGCATCCCCTGTGCTGTTTGGCGGAGCCCCCCACGCAGCTATGTGCTAGGGGCAAGCAGGTGGGTGCGTGCACTGGTGGCAGCGACCCAGGAGCGACTGCTCGCCAACAGTGTTGCCCGTGATGCTGGAGGACAGCAGGGCACACAGCCAACGCCACTTGACCCTGCAACCAGCCCCCACCGGCTCATTGCCTGGGGGCAGAGGGCCACGTTAAACACCCACCCATGTCCCCTCATACCACGCATCTGCTGGCAAAACTGCCCCAAACATCTCAGCTCCGCAACCTGCCCACACTGAGAGAGGAGCACATTATTTGGGACCTGTCAGTACCTGTGGGTTTTAACACAAGCTACCCCTGCTGGTGAGGAGCTGGCCCTGAGATTTGCAGCCCTACTGCTGCAGGGCTGTAAACCCATGGGGGTTTCTTTTCCCTGTGACCAGGAGCCAGTAGCCTTTTCACTTTACAGAGTGTGGGCACAGTGTTTTGCCTTGAAGGTTCTCATGTGCTATCAGAGGTGGTGGTGGGCAGGGAAAGGCTGTGAAGAGCAAGGGCTGAGGAAGGTGGTGGGAGGGCAGTGGTGCTTAACTATGGACCAGCAATGGCACCTCCATGCAAAACACTTAGGGAGAAGAGGATTGAGAAAAGGCCAAGATGATGTTGGATGTGCTGCAAGGTGCCAGCTGGGTATTAGAGCACAGCAAACAACATGGGAGAGGAAAAAAATCACAGCTCCAGCATCAGACAAGCTCACAGGGTGATCTGAAGGCAGCGGGTCTGCAGGGGCAAGGAAGCGTATGATAACATCAGGGCAGGATGGGGTATCCGACACAGAAGCAGTTTTATGGTGGTTCTTCCCATCATGAGTGTGGCTAACCAGATTTCATGCTTGTGTTTGCATGTTCATTTCTTGAGGTTTATATATTTTACAACCCTGACACCAAATTTACTCAGTCCAGTTTTAAATAAATGCATAGTTTAAGTTACTTGTTTACACTCCTACAGGCCTATTTGATAACGTCTGCTCTAACAGGTTACCCTGAGAACTCCTTGCCTTTTGTTGGGAAAAGAATGACACCATGACAAAAGGGCTCAGCCCTTCTGCCAGCATCCCTGCAGGGCTGAGCAGCCCCCACGAACCAACATCCTCACTTGAACTGTCCCCGCACTCCAAAGCCTCCAGTTGGTGCAGCAGCCATCAGGATAATCACAGGGATAATCACAGGGAGACACATCCCAAAGGTTACAGGTGCTAGACTGAAATGTACACCATGTGAGAAGTGCTGCTGGTGGCACCATGAAGGACAGGGTGGTGCCATTCCTGCTGGCAATAACTACCACAGAGCTGAAGCAATGCATTGAGCAGGCAAAACCAGTGCTACTGGCAACAGAAATGATGGCCTGGCTCGAGAAAGGGGTTACAAAATTCTGGCTGTAGCTAAATAATTAAGGAATATAAGAAACAGGTTTACTGAGCGCATCCTGCTGGAACAAAGCCCTTTTACAAACAGTTATTGGGGGAGCACTTTCTTGCTTCCTCTGCTAACATGCAAGTTTGTGGGTGTCAGTAAAGTGGCAGGTTGGGTGCTGAGGGCAAGACAATACCCCAAATCATAGAGTCACAGAGTAGCTGGTTGGCAGGGACCTCTGAGGGTCTTCTGGTTTGGCTCCTCTGCTCAAGCGGGACCATCTGGAGCTGGTTGCTCAGGACTATGCCCAGATGTCTTTTGAGTATCTCCAAGAAGAGAGACTCCACAACCTCCCCATTAACAACAATGAACAGGACTGGACCCAGTGTTTGCCATGTAACTGCAAGGAAGCAGGAATTGCAGAGCTGTGTTTTACACTAGCTTCTGTGAAGCATGGACCTGCATGATCACAACAAATAGCGCTTCACATCAGTTGTCCTTTGCCTGTAGCGAGGCCTCACCACTTGTATCCATGGGGTGAATTCTGCCTGGGTAGATTTTCCGTCCAACAGAAAAAGGGAAAAAAAAGCAGGGCTAGACAGACTTGGCGAAGGACACAAGGTCACAGGGCACTTGTCTGCCTGGAATCTTCTTCAGCAGCTTTTCAAACCCTGTCCAACTTCAGTCAAGTAACAGAGAGCACAGAGGTGTCAGGGATGCAGAGGGAGGATCTACCCACCTTTTGGTCACCCCATGCTCCTTCTGCAGGCAGAGCTTCTGTCTGGGGATGCTGGGGTGCAGCTGCCTCCTCCTGTGGTGCTCCTCTAGCCAGAGCCTGGGGAGTTGCACCCTGGCAGGTACAGGTCTGCTGAGTGATGCTGAAGTGGGGTGAGCTGAACAGCAGCCACACGCTCCTGGGAGAGCCTTGGAAAGCAGCAGCCATCTGGCAGAGAGGGAAGGGGGAACTCACACAGCCCTCCCTTCATCTGGGTCACAGGAACACCAAAACGGAGAAGGCAGGACATCTGGTGGGATGTGAGGAGAGCTGGTGCTACTCTAGGGGTGATGGAGCCTGAAACAGGATATGGATTCTGATGAAATTAGAGTTTCACTGGTTGTGCTGTGCAGGGTACGGAGTGTAATTTCATTTAGATTGTAGTGGTGCCCAAGATATAGCAGCTAGTTTTCAAACAAAGACTAGTGGGTGCCTGTCACAGGCAGAGTTCCTCTGACAAGGTGTGTCTGCTCCGAGAGCTGGGGGAGACGGGAGAGCTGCTGCCCACACAGAGACTGCAGCCGTGACCCGCATGCTCGGGTGGGCTCTTGCTTTACTATTTTCCACTAATTGCCCAAGGAAGCAATAGGGGCAATGCACTCACCTACTGCTGACTCAGTTTCACCTTAAAAAAATAATCCTTTCCTCTATCCAAATTTCAGTGGAATATGCAAAAAGCTCACAGCCACCCATAACCATCTCCTCTGGGAACAATTCCTTGGGGCTATCCTTTTACATTTCCAATTGCATTCATAGCTCATCCACACCAGCATACTCACTGCATACAGCTACACAGCAGCAAAGGCTGCTAGGCACTAAAAATTGCTGTTTCCTGCCTCCAGGCTGCTGGCAACCTGTAACAGCCCAAAGAGGGAGATGTGACCACAGTGACTAAGCTGGCGAGGCCCTAAGAGCCCTCAAATACTCATCAATGTTATTACCTACTCATGAGAGCCCTTATTACTCCTGTACAGCTAATTAGGGCTTGAAGTTCCTAGTGACTGTTCATCCCATGTGCTGTAATAGCTTGGGGGAAAATTCTGACAAGCAATAAAACATTTATATTTTTTCTTTATTCCTGCTAATGAGTTGGACCTGCCTGCAGCAAGTGAACCAGCCGTAGAGTTTCCCAGCTCAAGCAGATGGTCTTAAAGGGACCTTCCTTCAAGTACATATCTCAGATGCATATTTGGCATCAGGGCAGCTCTCTCCAGGTAAGCACACCCTGGCGAGCCTGTGCTCATGAAATTTCAGCAACATTTACTGTCCCACTATGTACACTGGAAGGATGGATTAATTCAGGTTACAGTACAAATGCTACACTTGAAAGACCCAAAGTCACTTTTCAGCTGGAGGACACCCCTTCCTGTGCCTCTGGTGTGCAGAGGTGAGGAGAGTGGAGAAGGGAGATGTCTCACAGGAGCCCGGCAGCAGGGAGGCCACCGTGCAGCCCAAGGGGCTTTCCAGGAAGATGCTTCTGAGCAAGGGTGCAGGAAGGAGCGAGAGGACAGCTGGGAGCTGAGTGCAGACTCACCTGCGCCAGCAGAACCAGCAGGGTGGCTGGAGGTCACGCTTGCCTGGGCGGGGGCAGCTGGGGTGGGAGGCAGGCTGCCGAACACACACCTGTCTGTGCATACAGCAACACCAAACTAGGAAATCCATTTTTAAAAGCAGGCCTGAGCTAGAATGCTTGAAAATGGTTATTCAAGTAAAGCCAGTGAGAAATATGCCACAGATCTCAAGGAAAAGCAGATTTAGGTCAACACATGTGAGGATACAGCCCAGATTTATATACTAATTCCTACTCAGCTAACTGTACAGGCTGCCAACTGACAGGTGAAGTCCCATGTCATGACTGACATTTTCTTCTTTTTTGGTAACATACAAACATTACGAAGACCTAACGTGAGAAATTTCCTATTTTCTCCTTTTGAGAGAACTTACAGCATATTTACATTACGGGATCACACCTACCATCAGCCTCTGCAGTATTTCTATAGGCTTCCCAAGTTTAGTGATTTTTTTAGTACTAGACTTTTGATTAAATGTTCATAGGGTCATTTTCATTTTGTGTATTAGGGCCAAACACTGTTCTTGGTTTTGCTATTCCAATAAAATGGGCACTACAGACAACTTCTTTAGCTATTTCTCATTACCTCCTAAGCAACTCGAACAACACAGCATAATTCCAATTGGCATGAGCCAAATGCAGCAGCTTCCCCGCTGGTGTTCATCGCTCAGGCTTTTATGGTTTTCTCACTGGTTGCTGTACTAGATTAACAAGGACCATTCTTAAAAGTGCCAAGCTGTACCTGACAGGATCAATCTTAAGCAAATGGTAAAAAGCTGGGAGTATGAAAAATAGAATATATACAAAAAAACCCTGAAGCTTCAATGAAAATATTTTACTGGATTTCCCAAAGCACACAGATGTCATCCATAGCTTTACACAGAACAGAAATTACAAAAAAATATTTTGTATTATTAAAAAAAACCCTAAGCAAAATACCTGACAATATATACATACGTATCTATATCTGTACATCTCTTTATAAAACCCGTCCTAATGTGGTTCTCGGAGAGCAAGCACAGAATATTCAATGACTTAACTAATTGTTTTCCACTTCTAATTTCCACGTCTGTGAGCAAGAAACAGTAGAAATAAGGCCAGCTTTTGAAAACACCATGAATTCACGCTCAAGGGACAGTGAGGCCACACTATGCATCTGAGCATCTACTGAGTCCCAAGCATGGCGGCGCAACCTGCGTTCAAATAAAAACAATTACAAAGGCTCTTTTTAAATAAACCACTTTAGGAATAGTAGCTACAGTTACAAAAAGGTAATGCTGTAGAAAAAGGTATTTTTTAAAGCCACAACGCCCTGGCCTCGTAAGCAATTGTTACAAAGCAGAATATCGTCTGTTCATGTTTGGAAACGTCAGGGGTCACAGCTGTGAGTATCATAGCAAGCAGCAGATCCTGCCAGCTCTGGCAGCTGCTGGCCCAGAGGTTTTTCAGTGCGCTGTTCCTCCCGCGGCAGGCCGTGCCCACGGCATTTCTCAGCGAGCACAGAACATCAGCATTTTTTACTTGGCAGTGAACTCTCCCAATAACCCCTCAGCAGAGCACAAGCCCCCGTGCAGCTCCTGGTGCCGCCGCTGCTGCCAGAGCTCAGGTAAAGCCCTGCACTGCGTTTCACTTGGGCACGCTGTGACTTCAAACAGACCATTTACACGACAGCTGTTTCTAACCCCTGAGCTTCAGAGCAATCTCGCCCGTTTGTGACTAAACATTTAACAAGCAATGTTATTGGTGATCAGAGGCATCTTTGCAGGAACTGGCAGCGCCTGGAAGCTGGAAACACCATCTCAGTGATGGTCCAGCCAGGGAAGGTGTCTCTATTCAGCACACAGGGTCTTGGCCTGTTACAGCGTGGGGAAGCCAAGTGTTTCATGTGGTGACAAAAGTTCTGTTTCAAGAATGTCATGGAGCTTTGATTATTTATTGAAATGTAAAGGAGTGATAATACTGCACTCAGCCCTGTGTTAGCATTTACTGGAGACATGTCCATTAACACTAATGATTGCTTGTGCAACATCTTCCATACCTGCCATGTAGCCAGGATGCTGGTGGCAATGGTCTCTGCATCTGAACAGTCACACCAATCAGGCAAGAAAAATCCTCCCAGGTCCTGGGCTTATTCATAAAGATGATAGCATTTCATTTTTTAGAAGGGGCCACCTCATGCTAGAAGGAATTATGTTTGGACCAGTGCTTCTTGAGCAGCTGCTGTGGCAAGACTGCAATGGCACAGAGCATCTGTTTGATGCCAAACAAGCTGTTGCCATGTGAACTCTAGAATAGCTGAGACAAAACTCCCTTCTCCTGAGTTGTTGTAAGCTTGTTTCTATAAAACTGCATGGTGTGTTTCAAACAAAAAGATAATTTCTTTCCCCTACACACTTGGGAACACCAGTAGCCATCCCGTTCCCTGCTAACAGCCTGTTGTCTGTATCAATACAGACAAACCCTCCTCACGGTACTGATTTACTCAGATCACCACACCACCATCTGTGACCATTTGGCCCCCAAATTCACTGGTCACAAAAACACAAGTTTAGCTTTTTAGTGTGTCATGAATCACAGGCCAACATTTAATTGGGAATACTCTAACTTCAAGATCTGTTTCTTAACAAATAACGAACATTAAGGCCTCAGACAGTCAGTAGACTGGCAGTTGCCAATGGAAGATCTTACCTCTCTTAATACTACTGCATGGCCTGTTAGGTCAGCCACAGCCAGCCATCAGCCATCAGCCTCAGAGCCATCCCGCTGTTCTTCCCACAGTAGTTGTTCTCTGGCAATTAGTGGCAGTAGGAATCTTTTACAGAACAGCTTCTCTCTTTGCAAACAATGCTGGAACAAGTGTGGAAGGTGTTCCTCAGGAGCACAGCACTGACATCACCTGAAAGCAGCGTGTAATGTCCCAAAAGTATTTTCAGAAAAATTTACTGGCCCTTGCATCCTCCTTGCGACACGCTCCAGCGATCCAAGGATCCTCCCAGTTCAGCAGTTTGCAGAACTCAGACCAGCATCTCACAAAGCTTCTCCTATAAGCCTTCTGGGCTAGTTCAATTGTCTTTATTCAGTATCTTATTGAATGGGTTTGAAAGCATTCAGTGGCTTTTTCCACTGGAAATAAATCATAGTTTAAAAAGCCCCACGCCTAAAACACAACAATGCACACTGGAAGTTGAGAAAGGATTCTCAGACATATAAAATAACAATTAAGAGAGCTGTGGGAGAGGTAGCTGGAGAGGACGGACAAATGCAAGTATTGTAGATGTCATGCAGGTGTAAAACAGGAAAACCGTTAAAGTAAAGGAGTAATGACAATGTAGCTATGGTGTTACAAAAAATCAGGCCCTACATGTGAAAGATCCACATATAATAGCCCTAAATCCTGGCACAAATACAGAAACACTGAGATTAATAGGGAGGAAGGTCTTATGCAGATATCTCTCCCAACGTCTATTTTCCCCATAACACATTTAAACAGAACTGTAGTATTGGGAAAATCCCCTGCCATGACAACTCAGTTCTGCACTGTTAAGATTTAGCACATAGGTATGTTATCAATACATACGACCACAGTGTACCTTCAGACATTCAGTGTATCCCCGCACGTGAATCCACACCACAGGGAGTTCAAAATCACACGCATTTCATCCACCATCCCACATTAAGATGTAGGATCCCTGCAGCCCCTCTGCAAAATGGAAGAGGACTGACTTGTGAGGGTAAACCCCTCGACAAAAGTCAAGTTCATTAGTCTGTGAGAAGTTACAAGGTGATTTCTGAGAAGCATCACTGAAGATGTGCATCTATGTGCCGTCCCCTCTCTGGTATCAGGGCTTATCTGCTGCACATTAACTGCTCAGAGTCTGGCTCAGATGTGTGGCGGGCGCAGGACAGGATCCCTGTGAGCAGAGGGTTCAAGGGCAACATGTGAGTGATGCTGCTGGAGGGAGGCTGCTGCTTCCAACGGCAGAACTGCTCTTAAAATAAACTGAACTCTGCGATAGTGATGTCAGCAAAAAACAGCCAAACAAAAAAATCACAGTTGATAATAAGTCAAAAAATGGTGCCTAATTGCTACTGAGCATTCTTCTCCCCGAGATCACCAAAACCAGTACTTTATATATTTCCGCTTTTCAAATAATTGTCTTTTTTTTCCCCACAGTTAGAAAGTGAGGGGAAAAAAAAACCCAAACCAATCTGACATTGAATGCTGAATTCCAATTCTTACTTGTTCGCAATTTATTTCTACCCTTTTATACTTTCCAAAATTCCCTAGAATACTGTCTAGTCTTGATTTTGCTGTTTGCCAGGGAAGATGCTGAGCAGGCACATATTTGTAAAATATTTTAACAACAGTGACTTGAAACTCGAGGCAATTTTAGTGTCACTATTTCCAGAGGTTTTCCTTCTCCACAGCTGGTGTATCAAAGGTAGGAACAATTAAACCAGTAACAGTAAAAAAAAAAGAAAGCAACCTACATGTTGCAGAAAGTTAATGACGTTTCTAGAATACACAGATTCGATCTGTACATTCCGCTATACTGAAATTAGTACTCAAACAGGCCTATACAATGCGACACAAACACAGAAGAAATAATCACAGCAAAGAATGAAACTTGAAAAATAGTGCAGAAGGCTCTGGAGGCCACATACAGGTCTTAAATCCCTGCTGGGTTGGATCAATTCTGCTGGAGAACTGAATGTAAAGGAAACTGCTTTCAGCATTGCACATTTAAGTTTTAAATAATACACATATAAGGTGCACTACGCATTTTTTTTTAATGACCTGTGCTATAAAATCCCAGAAAAAAGATGCCCAGTTAGGTTAATTATCACAAGGAGAGAAGTACATTGTTTGTCTCTCCTGTACATCAAGCTAGCAAGTACCTTCCACTGCTGAAAACACATTTCCCTCATCTTGATGCATGTAGCCAAGAACAAATTAAGATAAAAGGAAATGGCATAATAGTCCAGAAAAGGAAAATCAATGTGTACTACAAAATATAAGCTATACACCTTTATCTTAGAAGAGAATATCTCCTAAACTGGAAGAACTAATATACCAAAGTTTCAACCTAAGGCATTCATCTAAGAGACTGATATGGAACTGCTGTAGAAAGAGTATTTTTCCAAGGCAATGACATCTGAAATCAATCCCTGTGAATAAAAACAGCCAGATGAAGAACATACATAAATTATACTCCTGCAAAAATGTAGTTACCAGTCCACCAACCCCAGACCTCACAGCAACTGCACAGTTTTGTAAGTAATGTACATTTCTGAAGTTCTGTTTCACTAGGAATGGTAAACAACTGTCCATGGACAGGAACACAGCACCCGTATTTTTTGTTTACGGAACTTAGCAACAAAAAGGTCAGATGCTGAGAAGTCCAAATGAAGAGAGAAATTTTGAAATACTCATTGAGAAAGACAATCTCTAAGAGGTTGCACAGCTGTAACAGACACTGCTGAGGAACTTGACTCCAAAACTCTGACTGCACTGGCTGCTGGTGCATCAGGGTATGCAGTGGAGAACAGCCTTGGAGAGGGAAATTCTTGGGACAACTGTGGCTTTTCAAATGAAATTCAAGATGATTTACATGCAGAATCCAAGAAACTATCAAAGCACACTGTAAAGTGACGACGTGACATGGTCAGCATTTTTGCATTTAGCAAAATAAAAATCGCGCCAGTCTTAACTTCTAGATAGTCCTTCTAGTCAATGTAGCCCATTTTAAAGGTAGCTTAGGAACAAGAGAAGGATGGAAATCCACAGGACTGAGACAATATTTTACGAGCCAGTACAGGACACAACTAACAAAGAAGGTGATGGAGAAATATTTACCACTGAAGGTCACAGGTTTCATCAGTTTCCCAAACTGACCCAAAGCCAAATAGTCCCTTCTGGTTTTACAGAGGTAAACCCAGCTTTTTAGCCAGATTTTTATTCTGCTCCAAGTTCATCTTCAGTAGGAGGCACAGACATGCACTATTAGCAGACTACTAGCAATGCAGCACACTCACCATGTTAGTGCCTCTCCCCAACAGGTTCATAGATAAATTACTTAAAGAGTATCTGAATATTCCTCTCAAACTATATCTGAAACATATACACTGCAATGAGGCTATAACAGACAGACTCATGGAAAAAAAGGAGAAGTTTCTACCCAAGTTCACTTTGGGGGCCACCCCTTCAGCCTTACAGCAGATTCTCTCTGCCTGCTGGGAGAAGGGAAAAGAGATACAAACAGTTTTATTCCTAATAAAGGAATATGTAGATTGTAAACTCCTTGGAAAAGGGCATTCACATTCCTCTTTAACTATGAAGTACCTACTGCAAAACGTGCAGTAATCATATCACACATCACACAAACCTGTTGGAACTGTTCACATTAGAGTTTCCAGTATGTTTGTTTGTGAGATCTTGGTGGCGTCCCTGATCAAGCTGCAGTTCTGAGATTTGTTTGCCAGAGTGCCATGAGCAGGTTCTTCTATCAGGAGTATCTTTAGTGCTTCAGTTTGGATATTTATCCTTATTTTTCTTCATTTCAAGAGGAAAAAAGCAAAACCTTGGAAGACTTCAGAAGAATTATTTCCTGCTACAATGTATTTCAAGACTCTACAATCCAAAAGCAGCTACTAGCAAGTTAAATCCCATTTTCCATTAGATGTCAGCGTTGTCAAGCTTTTTAGCAGGATATAAAAAGACCATTTAATTTTCATGCCTCTCCTTAAGGCAGAAGATCTTGTTCCATATTTATGAAGCACGTAGGCTCAATGGAGCGCAAAATCTTGTCTGCAGACTGTAAGTAATACTCCACAAAACAGTGCAATGTTAATCCACTGAAATGTTTTCCATAGAAAAGTAGTGACCTTTTCTTTCATGAAGCAGAAGTTAACAGTTTAGAACTGTATTGGGCAATATGAAACCACAAAAATTTAATTATAATGGAAACAATGTCAAGCTTTTCCTTTTTTCCAATTTAATCCTAATGTGAAACCAAAGCTTTAGTGCCATTTGGTTGTCATTACCTGAAAAATCTTGATTTTTGCATGACTCTTAATTGCAGAGTACAATAAGATCTGCTACCAGACAAGTTAATCTGTCCACATCTTCTTCAAAGAAAATAATTTGGCCATTTCAGTTAAAAAAAAAGGAAAATCAAGCACCTCAAAGCATAGCAGTACAGACTCATTGCTTCCACAAGAGTTCTGAGCATCCACAGATCAGTAACTTGAAAGAGTGTAGGTGTTCGTCAGTAAAGCTGTGTTTTCTGTGCTTCAAACAGGAATTTAGTGTTCTCAAAAAACAGGAGCTACATGTACAAAGGCTTGTACCTGCTGCAACAGTGGTCAAACAAGACTTTTATTACTATCTGCATCACACTTACCAAAACGTAATAAAAAGGTATCTTTAAAATGCTGCTTACGATACCTTTGTCATCCACATACAGTGTAGTGCCAAATTAAAGGAACGGTCTGTATTACCCACCTGTCAAAACAAATACTTAATTTTTTTGTGGTTTAAGGCCATTTACACTGAAGCAGGGAAGAACTGCAGCTCCATTCCCTTTCTATGCTAATCCCCAGAGAAGAAAAGTAACATCCTAAAATATTTTAACAGAGGAAACCTTAGGTTTTGAAAGATGCCTCTCTTTTGGGGAGTAGCAATATTTCACTTTATATGTAATCTGTTAATGGCTTGTGCTTTTAAAGAGTATTAAAATGTACTTTCAAATCACCCTTAACAAGCTTTTTGAAGACAATCTGCTTTCTAAATCAGCTTGCTCAACTATACTTTTGACCTGTGAGCTCCCCTGTGTATGAATATAGTGATCACAGCAGATAGTTCAGATGCCACCCTAAAAAAAAAAAAGCATCAGAAGTTTCTTGTGTAGAGCTGAACGTCCATTCATACATGTGTGTCTTGACCAGTTACGGAAGCAAACTTCGTCTCTGTACATATATGCAAGGGGATCAGTATGGAGAAATATTTGAATGACAGAGTCCAGAGCGCAAGGCCTGGGGAAAGGCCTCCCCTCCCGAAGAGATTCCATCCGAGAGTTCAACCAGACAGAAAAATGTTAGAAAAAAAATGAAACCCTGCCATTTTCACCCAGGCAGCTTTAATGTTCTGCACATTCAAATCTTAAATCCTACAATTTGAAGAGAACAGAGCCTCCTGACTAGAAACCTAACACAGAATGGAAAACATATGCGTCTTCAAAACACTTTTTGTTTCTCCACTTTCAGGAACTTGCTGCACTTTTTGTTCAGTAACAGTACTTGTGCTTACCTGCTTTAAGCAAAACCACGAATAAAAGAGGACATTCTGCTTCCAAACAGAATCAATCAGCTAGAAAGTGATAATCCACCTGAATTAAGTATTGTCATTACCAATTCTCCAGCCTACATGTGTGAGGAGGATTTAAGGCTCCAGGCTGTAGATTCAGTACTGTACAAATTTAGAAGTGGTAGAAAGAGACACCACAATTGCTGGAACACTCCACTGGTAAGGAAGAAACTAAACAGTCCCACCATGAAGAAAGTGATTGATCTTGAGCAGAAATTAGAAGAGTTATTCTGTGTTCCTTTAGTTGGTTGAAGGATTCTGACTCACACCTGTAGGAATGGATGAGTAGAAGAGCAACAACTTCGATTCAAGTTTTATGAGAGAATAAAGATGATTGCACTAGAGAGTCACAACAGAGAATTGTGCCATTCATATTTAAATTCTAGGAAATCCCAGCTCTCTCCTAATTTCTACCACAATAAGAAAAGAAAGTATCATCAGTCTTATACCACCACATTTTAAGAATTTGAATTTCTTTTTACCCACTTATAGTTCATACTGCAGCTGCGCAGACCTCAACTGAGATGGCCACCTCTGCTTCTCAAAAACATTATCTCATAGTATGCAAGTTGTCCTGGCACAGTTTGATCCCAAATCGTCCATGGACCTCAAGTTCAGTACTGAGACCTCATTTCCCAGTAGTAGTCTGAGAATTATCAAGTAACGAAGACAGGCATAACAAAAAGGTGCAATGTACTCGTCAGCATTTGGCTTCCTGAGGATGCAGATCATGTGCACGTTCCACGGGCAATGAGAACTCTCAGTACCACTTCCCCTTTGCAGGCCACGCACACTGAGTTCCAGCACTCCGAGAGTTCCCGGGTTTCAGCTCAGTGAAGCCAGCTGCGTGCTGGCAGGGACGGGAACTTCATCACAAAAAGCACAATTTGCCTCCAACCCAGATCAACCATATTTTCTTCAAGTCCCGAGGTCTGTCCAATATTGTGTGGGTTTCCAAAATTTCACGGCAGCAGTATTAATAATTAAATGGCACAATCTGCTAAGGGAAATTGTGTCCGTAGGGCATGGAACAAATCACCATGACAGCTGCATTAAATAAATGAACAAAGAATACTTTTTCTTCTGGTAACAATACATTTGTTTAGGTGGCAACAAGCTGTCCCGCACAGGCTGAAATACTTCATTCCTTTGAAAAGGACTCTTGAAATGCTCCAATGATGTCAAAATCTCAACTTAGGAAAAACTGATTTTGGCTGTCCAGGTCATACTCTTCTCTCTCATTTAAAAGCATACTAATGACAGACTATTCTTCTGCAGGAAGCATACTTTCTAATGTGACTTGCAAATCATGATTCTTCATAATTTTTAACCATTCAACTGGATTAGATGCCGTTTTTTTGGGGATAGGTTAATATATTTATTTCAGTGTAGTATGCAACTCTGCTTTTCCAACTCAATCCTTTCATGAAAGCTATTACTGAAATCCTACTCAGGATTCTCCACAATACCCAAATGGTTGCTCAGAGATTAAAAGGCTTCAGAAAACAGATAAAACAAGGCCTTACAAACAGACAGTAACAGCTATGTATTTTGTTTACCAACAGACAGGCAAGAAACAATTAACGGACAGTGTGTTTGCAAGGATGACTGAAACCCAACCTGACGGGTGAAAAGTGAAACACTGACTTGCACCAACACCAATTCTTGCATTCTAAAGACGAAACTGATCACGCAAGGTAAGTTGTTTATCTATGTTGATGTGATCATTTAAGAACAAGTAAATCATGACATTTTCAGAACTGATATAATATTCTATGCTGTATCTTCACTCTTTCATACCGTGGCCAGACCATCATGCTTAATGAGCCATCCTACAGTAAACCACAAGGCAACTGAAGACGACAACTAAGCTCTATTCACATAGCAGCAGCATGTCTTGGGTTGCACATTCCCTTGCAGAAAGCACATGTACTTCTACCGTGAGACCAGTCATTTCAATATTCTTAAAACAGGAGATGGTCTTGACAAAAACAAGTGTCATAAGAAACTGTAACTCACAGAAAATACTGTTTTAACAGTCAACTTTACTCAAGAGGTATCAGCTTCATTCTGCAGCAACTGATGATTTTGTCAGAGTTGTATTTTTAAATGTGATGCATTGCACAGGAACAATCCAACATAGGGTGAACACAATTGCATGCACGGTCAGAGACGGATCATTATCCGAGAGTGCTGGATGCTTATTTTCCTATTTAGCCAGAAATAAAAGTGGGTATTCTTTCTGTTTAGCACTATGAAAAATTATATTGCCAATATTAGTGAGCAGATGATGAGTAAAAACCAAATCAGGATCAAAACTCACTGGATTCTGTAGTGATGGATTTTCTAGACAAAAGCACTAATCACCAACCTCTGACTACGAGCCAAGCATGGGGCTACCTAGCTATTCCCAGTTCTGTCAGCAGCAATGACGAATTTTTCCTTTTTGCTCAATTTCTTCATTCACTGAAGGATCAGAGTATGTAGCACCTGTTACAGGTTGTAGCTCTGGCATAAGCTATTTTCTTTGAGAGCCACTTCTCATCAAGCAGATGAAGACTGACCTGCTGAACATTCAACTGAAACAAACAGCAAAGATTATGGAATGATATTTCTGTACTACAGAAATGGAAAAGCTCTGAACTTCAGGGAACCAGGAAAACAAGAACAACAAAATAACCCATGCCCTTCAGCCTGTTGTGATCAGTCTGCAACAGCCTGTTTTTATAATGGAAGTTTTGTCCTGAACTTGATGATTGATACATTTTTCTCTCTGTTCTCATCAGAGTAATGTACAACTCCACGTGTATTCTCTGCTCATCTCTCTCTAATTCTATGTGCACCATAAACAGTGTGACTTCTCTGGGTGTTATCTGCTGAAATAATTTTCAAAATTGTTAAAAACAGAAAATAATATTATCAATTCTGTCACATACTATCCATTTGCATGCTCCAGAATTATTTAGCCTAGAAAAGAAAATATTAGAAACAGATCTGGTTCAGGTGTATTACCAAAAATACAGATAAAACAATTATCAGTTCTTAAAATCCAAGAAACAGCATCAACGTAAAACAATGGCACGCCACAAGAATTCCAGTCTTGTTATGGACAACTGAGGATAGACCGAAACCCCTTTTACACGTACCTGAGAGAGGAACTTCTCCGAAGCAAAGCTCGTCTGATTTCCACAGCAATACACAATATGATTTCTTGTTAACTAGTAGTTGCCCTTTGTCAACAATTTGCGGTCAGAATTCAAAAAGTACTTAGCAACATTTAAAAAAGAAAGTATATATGCTACATAATAATACGTGTATGCAGAAAATGCATATTTATTATTTTCCATTTAGAAAAATCGCTGCATTCAGGGAGCTTGATTTTCTTGTATTAAACACATTCAAGGCATAACACAAGTTCAGGTACTCCCCTTGTTTGTCAAAGAGCTTTCAATCATGCACCACAGACAAGGCTGAGAAACATCCAATAAACCAAAATACTAGAATGGCAAACAAAACCATCCATTAGCACCATGGCTCTCCTTTAACACCATAAACTACCACTACACCAGAACTATTCAATTTACCAACCTAGACACAAACTGCCATGTAATTGCTCAGCAGAGCAACACAGAAGAGCAGGAAAGGAAATTTAGGACTTCATTTTCTTCCCCCAGAAACATCAAGAGAAAAAAAATTCAATTCACCAGTAAAACAGCAGTTACTTTCAGATTTAAACACCATGCATGGTTACAACATTGACAACTTTTGCTTCAAAACCTGAGAGAATAAAAGAAATTTTTCATCAGGAAACCTCTGATGCTGTGCAGAGGTGATGTACCAGCACCTGTGAACAATCTGTGCCACGTTTAATAGTGTGGACTAGTATTCATTTATCATTTTTAGCAAGCTAAACACTCTTAGTAGAATAATAGGAGAGTATTCACTTCTGGTCTTTGTTGCTTCTTTTAATGATGTTTCTCTCTGACACAGTAGACGTATGAATGGAATGAAATACCCTGACGGGGATCAGCATTGACTAAAAGACATAGTACGACCAAAAAGAGTTTCCTAGGCTGCCCTCCAGAGAACTCCATAGTACCTCTTTTCAAATTAAGCATTACAGAAGTGTTTTTCGTACATTACTACCTTGAGTATTTCAGAGCCATCCAACAGAATTTATACTCATGTAGTAATGGAAATTTGACATAACTGAGAAACTAGGATCCAGCAAATCCGGGAAGAAAGAGAATGGTGTGACTCTTAAAGGCCAACAAAACCTGGGGCCTTGAGAGAGCCATCTATGAGAAGAAGAGCAGGTGATACACCTAGAAGACAGGACACATTCCAGAGCATGAGCACAGCACCTCTTCCAGGTAAGGATGGTTCTGAGCACTGTCAACATGTGAACACAGACCACATTTAAAACATCAAACAAAAACCATGCTATACGGTCCACCAAAAACACTGAGTTTATAGTGAAATTTATTGTTCTGCTTCCTAATACAATAAGCTACAAGGTACATACAGTATAAAACGAGAACAGCCACAAAGCAAAGGTGATAAACATTCTGTGACAGTACAGTGGAGGTAACGTCTGTCTAATCCTTCCACTTTATCCCACAAACAGCAGCTAAAACTACTGGCCCTCTCCCCACCCCCCACCCCCCCAAATATTAAAAAGTAAACTGTTTCCCTCACTTAGGAGCACTGGGATTTTATTTTTTTTTTTTTTTTAATTTGAGGGAACTGTTGCTGAAACTAAAGTAACAAAAGAAAAACTGTGAAGGTGGGAGTGACATGACCCATGCAAGATGCCCATGACACCTCGGTTCCTTCTCCTCAGAGCAAATGGCCTGTAAAGAAAGGAAAAGTTTGTTACACCAAGTAAAACAGCAATTAAGGGGGTCAGAGTTAAGATACAGTAAGCAAAATTGAACTAGACAGGACTAGGCACACAGCTAAACTACACTTTTAAATCAAAACATAATCTTCCTGTTCACAACGTTTGGAGACTGATAGCTGACAATCTTTCACCTTTTATTTTTAGATGCTATTCAGGAGGGTGCACATTCACACAGGCACAGCTGACACCTAGTATGCAAGGCTCCAAGTCAAATAATCTTGTCTGGGAGAACGCTAAGAATGACATGAAGTGCAACCTCAACTCTTAAAAAACCCTAAAAAGTGTCAAGGCTATAAACGTGCAGGGTGATTGAATACTTACCTTAAAGGCACAAAATTCCATTTAACCACTTTTTCATATATACTTGGTGCGGTTGAGGGCTCTCTCAGCAAGATGACCACTTTCATCTGTTATCTTCTCCCAATCTGTTTGTCCAACAACAAAACCAATGGCCCTTTTCCTGTCTGCATCTTTTTTTTCTTCTAGATCTGCCCACCGCACCTACAGAGAACACACTATCAGTAGGACGATCTCTTAAGAAATCCTGAGACACGTCTAGGCTTTCCACTGCAGATAAGAGAATCCTAATTTGTACTCATTTTTGATGGGTAAAGATGAACACTACACAAATTATGTTATTTTAACAGGTGTTCTGTGGCGCAGAAGGAAGGTACAGATGATTAGCCTTTTCCATTTCAATGCTAGAATTCTGAGAGCTGAAGTGTAATTCCTACAATTATTTCTCTGTTCAAAGCAATGCTTTCTGCAGGAAGAATTATAAAAGATTCACTTAGTGTCTTCATTTTCTGCACAACCTGTCTTTCAATTGCACAATGGAAACATCTAGAAGACAACTATGAAACTACAGAAAGACAGAAACTACAGAAAGGGTAACTCAGCAATGAATGAGTGAATTAGGGGCAGTTTTCTTCTCTATCTTCTGTGATACATTTCTATTTAAATCTTTCCACTGTTTCTTTATGCTAAATAATTTCTTCATGCATTACCTCTATGATTTTTTGCCCTGTTCTTCACAATGGCATTTGAAGATGTAGCAATCTGTGTTCAGAACAGAACTACATATAAAGTAGTTGAAATCACCTTCTTAAAACCATCTGCCAAGCTTTATGCAAGGTATATAGGAAAGTAATGTCTACAAGATTTAATTGAGATAAAATATACGTAGATATTTTCCTCAGCTGAATCTTTTTGAAAAGAAGAACAGCATATTGTTCCTTTGCCTACTTATTACAAAATGTAACAAAAGAATAGCTTAATAAAGTCATCATCTTGTTTTGGAATTTGCACTGTATATCACACTCACTCACCACAAAACATACAGAATAAGGAAAGGACTCTACAGGTTGCTCTGAAACAACGTGCATTAATCATCTTCCTCAGCAAGAAATGGAACATGATTCCATGCTCAATCTCAAAAGCCATACCATGCATAGTTAACTTTATTATCTACAATTCCTCACTTTGTTATAATCGATCTGTTTACCTCTGGAAGACCCTACTCTCAAGAACATTCTCTTACAGAATCTAATGCAACAACAAAATGAGAAGTGAGTCAGTGAAACTGCCATATTTATAGACAATGAATGACTTGATACAAACTCTTTTTCACAGAGGCTGTTAAATGGTCACATACAGGCAGTAAGTCATTTGAAAATTTATTACCCTTTTCTTTCCAGGTTCAGAAGCACGTGTATCATAGTCATCTGGAAGCTGTAGATAATCTTCCATCCTGCTGGCAATTGCTTCCCAGTCACGTTTCCTTTTAGCGCCAGTCCGCAAACCATCCAGCTTGTCTGAGAACAAACACAGAGCCTCAGAGTTAAAGGAGAACTTTTCTATTATTCACACAAACAAGACGAGAGCGGAAAAAATTTCAAAAGAATGAGTAGCAGAACTTGCACATCCAGCTTGTCTTGACACGTGGAATGATGAGTTGAAATAAACTAGAGAAGACTCAACACCATTTTCAAGTTTTATTGATTTTTCACATTAACTGTGTGCCGATAACACTCAGTCTTGGTATTTGTATGAGGGAGAAAAGCTTGTTCTTCTGGATGCTCGTACTATATGGAGTCTGTCCTTGTAGGTACAATAGAGCCACCAATAGCTAGGAATCACAGATCCACCTGCTCTGTATTTGAACACAATACTAAAGCTGTAGCATTTTTCCGAAATTTTGGCTTTAACACTGTGTCAAACATGGCATACGTGCAGTAACAGTCAACAAGTGACGATCATATAATTTAATGCAAAGACAAGTTTTTGAGAAACTGTTTCTGCTAAACAAAAAGCTCCTTTGAATCCATGATTCCTCTCTTTCTTTTTCTCTCCCCACAAGGAAAACACACTCAAAAAATCCTCCTGGACAGGAAAAAGAAGATCTCAGAATCTTTTGTTTCATGGTGTAAGAGGTCAGTCACAAATATTCGAGCAGTACGTTTGTCCAACAGTCATCATTTTCTTCTTTTTCTTATTGAACTGATAAGGCATGTGGAAAAACAATTCCATCCCTAGGTTCTAAAATTTGTTCCTCTTTGGACACTTATTTTCAGTGAAAAAACAACACCTTCTTGAAATTATGTGGCAAACTGTTTTTGGAAAGGAGATGCAGTATCTTTTGTAAGATTACGAACAACAAAGCATGAAAATAAAAAAACAGCTTTACAAGTCAAAGGAAATCCTAGTACTTTTGTTGATGGATGCTACCATTCTGTAAGCCAACAATTAAGTATATGTAGAAGGAATACTAAGCTTGGCAGTTATATTCTGTACACCATTTCCAGCGATGGAAGTCACATTGTTTCAGAAGTCACTGATGTAATTAAATTCACCCACAAAGGCCTCAGAAATAAACCCAATACAAAGCAGAGTATTGTCTGGATAGCAGAAGAGGATGTCCAAAGGTATGTATTTAAAGAAGCTCAGTTCAGAGATGAGGTTTTTTACTTAGTATGGGAGAGACAAGAGCAACAACGGAGATAATGTGAGGCAATGGCAATGTAGACATCCTAGTGTAATTCAAATGCTGTAAACTAATTAATTTCTCCCTCATACAACATGAAAATTGCTAAAGACTCCACCTTTGCCCCATTTCCCTGGAACAGATACAGAATTTCTCGTAAGAAAACATTTTAATCCCTGTCTGCCTTTAAAAAAAGCCAACAGTTAAGAAAAATGTGCAGAATATTTGTATCTGTTACATGATATCTTGTTACACAATTCAGTTAAGGTTCTTCTTTTTCTCTAAGTTAGATCTGCCAAATTTGAAGCTCAATCTCCACAGAAAGATGGCTCTCCTTCTAGAAGACAAAATTGATTCATGCAATATTTCTCTGTTACTCCAGCACATAACGTACTTGCACTATTTCTCAGTGTTACTCTCAGATCGACCAGAGCAGATAATTTGTTGCATAAGGGTTTCCAGAAAAAAAATGACATTGAACCGGAGAAGCAAACAAGCTGAGGAGCATTTTGGAACATGAAGAACTGAAAATTCAGGAGCTCTCTGTTGGCAAGTACATTTACATAGACATTTTCCTGTTGGAAGGCAACATGCTACAATGTAAGCTCTTCTCACTACTGATGTGGAAGGAAGAGTTCAGTCTCCCACTCCCTGCTGCACACAGACCAGCTGAAAACAGCGCCAAGAAATGCGTAACTCAAACATCAACACAGGAGTTTGGGAGGTACTCAGAGTATAAGGTTCCCCCTCTGTCCCTTTTTGTTACTGTTACACAGAATTTATTTTAAAAGGTTATCTCTTTCCATGTTGGAAGTTGGATTGACGTTCCAGAGGGATCCGCTTCCAGGCGTACTATCGTGGTTCAACATACATGAGCTGTGCAGTAGCCGCACTACAGAAATGTCAAAAGCCTACCACAAAGCATTATTTCAGAGTATTCTTTTCTGAAAATGAGACATGGTGTCATTTTGTAACAATGGTGCTTGTGAATATTTATGGCAGATGGCTATTTAGTGTTAAACTATCAAACATCATTTTATCATTTCCATTTTAAAAACAATGAAGCAACAGCACTTCTGAAAACCCATAGAACTTAAAAACTCACCTTTCAAATTTTAATAATAAAGTATCTGAAATAAACTGACTTAATTTGCTCCTTCAAAAGCTAAATGAATCAATCAGCTGATTTTTTGCCCTTCTTATACAAAACCCACAAAGTTTTAAGTAAAATGTTACTTGCATTCCAGAGCATATTTTACATCAGTATCAAATCTGTAATTATGCCAGAGCTCATTTCCCCCTTTCCTGAAAGTTTGTAGAACTCACCAGTAAGTCACACTTTGAAACAGAGTATTGCACTAAACACTCAGAATATAGTCAATTTTTAAAAATGTGAGTCAATTTCTGTAAATTTAAATACAAGAACCCATGTGCACTATGCACTGAGACAGACCAGTGATTACACCTTAGAACAAAAATGTGGCTGTGCACTCATAACACATAAGGAAATGATATACCACACACATAGTGGGAGGAATGCATCATCCCTGCCAAAGTAAATCTGAACTAAAGCAAGAGCTCTCGGGTGATTGTCACAAGTCAGCGTTGTAGCTAAAGAACTCAAATTTTTCAGAACTTTTCTGAGGCTTATTACAATGGCTTTCCTGTAACAACATTTACCCAGAAAGGAAACAAAAAAGGAAAGCAAGACTTACAGTGCTGGTTTTGGATTCTGCATTGATATAACTTCTGCAAACATGTGCCCTCTGGGACTAACACAATGAACCCAATGGGCAGGCAGCTCCCAGGAAATAACTCAACTTTGGGATAACAAATGCATACCACAGTTCAGATGCCTTTCAGGAAATAATTTTAATTGGTTATCTACAATGAAGTCTTATTGTGAATTAAATATACTAATTCTTACTCGCAGACTGCAAGTGCTTATAATGCGTAATTGAGCTAAATGTTGTCTGCCCTTGCAGAGACATTTTTCAAAGAAATAGCATTCATTACATAGGAACGCCTGGCTTATTTTTGTTTTCAAGTGTATGTTCTGTCAGAATTTACTTTTAGTCTATACTTCTATATATTTATAAAAAATAAAGTGTAGTTATAAAAGTAAAATTGTGAATACAGATTTAATATAAAGACCTCAGCATCTGTGTCTTGCAGCATGCTAACATCCAGTTTGCTAATGGAGTTCGACTGTTAAAGGATTATTGCAACAGCCTCGCAAATAACTCATTTTAGCGAAAAATTCAGTCTGCTGCTTGCTCCCCATTTTACATTTGAATGCAGATGGTATAAAAAACCTGCATTTTACATTATGGAGTTTTCATATGGAGAGAAATGCACCATAGTTGTTTCTGTTTGTTAGCAGTATTTGATCACGACAGAGGCAAATTTTGAAAGCTATCTGTAAATTTCTGCTGCAGTCACAGTCTCCACATTGCTAGAAACCACACATAAAACTTAAATATTTTTAGAACACACTTTAGATTCCTGTGATATTTGCAAAATGCACGACGTGACTTAAGGTTCACCATATGCAGCACAATGCATCTGTTCCTACTACTTAGTATTTAAAGAAGTCTATGTTATTTGGAATACAACACAACACATCAGAGCGTTCTTCAAGAATCCAACTTTCCAGTACTATGACTTCGTAAATAATTGGGAAAAAATAATTATAAACCCAAGAAATAAGATATTAAAACAATCAACTCTTATCACAAAAGTTCAGAACAATCCTGAATTAATTCTGTCTTTAGCTGCCTAAGTGTTTGATCTACTGGAATCACTGAGTACAAGGTTCTTCCAGTGGTACAGCAGGTGCCACAACATCAATACATTCCATGAATATTTAAGTGACTTAAAAGAGGGCACAGCAGCAGAAGAGATGGTGCAGCTAAGCAGTCAACAGCAAAAGGTAAAAGGCTGGTCTATGTAAGCCAGGAATTCTAATGCTATTTCTATGGCGCAGTTGTGATTTTGGTTATTGGAAAGTAATGATACGCAGGGCTGTTCCACATGTGCAGAAGCAAATCTCATAATGTTAAGACATGCTGCATCCAATTCAGATATTTGTTACTTCTCATAGACATGACAGAAAATAGGAATTTTATGCAGATTGCATTGTTAAGATCTTCACTTAGAACCATTACTGTTCAGTAAAAAAAGAACAAACAAACAAACCCAAGAAACTGATCATAATTACTAGAAAGCCCTTTCCATATGTACACCCTTCCAGCATAGCCACGGTGCATGCATTTCAGCCTGAAAGTTGCTTTTGACTTTGACAGAAACCTAATATTAGTGCTTATGTCTAAGAGAACCAGCAGCACCAAACAGAACAAAACGTGCAGCAGAAAGGGTACCCTTGTGCTCTTGGAAGTTCCATTTTGTATCCTATTAAGAAGAATTCTAGTACTCTTCTGGAACTGAAAAGCATAATGACCTTTTACGTTTTAATACCTAAGCTGTTGAAAGATACACTGGAACTTAATAATTTAGAACCAGCTTCAAAGCATGCCACTATTTTGTCCGCACACATGCCAATTTTGGAGAGTGAGAAACATCTTCAGTACAGTTAGCTAGCAGGCATGTTTCCAAGAAAGTATGAAGTTACTGATGACATTTAGGCTTGAAAAAAAGGTGTGCAGTATGAACGAGAATGCAGTGCAATGTAAGTTGACTCTTTGCTTTTTATAACACAGAAGAGATGAATAAACAATAGAAATACTGGGGTTTTTTTAGAATTTTAGGACAAAATACTTTCTTTGACCAGATGGAAGAACAATTAGTGAGTATATAAACCAGTGATGGTTAGAAAGTCATAACTCCCTTGTCTCTGGCAGAAGACAAATTCCTTTCCGTGTAGGTGCTTTTGCAGTTTCAGAGACATGTGTGACAGCAATACATTTCTTTGTCTTTGGTAAGGAGGCACGGTAAAAATGAAAATTCAGGTTTTGCAAACATCATCAGATACCAACTATAAGAAACAGGAAAAAATAAATACCCACCTAGCTTTGCCTCAGAAGTGTCCATCTCCCATTTGCTTTTCGGAATGTAACCCTAAATCATACACAGAGAGAAGCTCGGAGGATTAGAGAGAGACACACATGCATATCACTTTTGAACTGGAAACAGCATTAAAATGCGAGCTTAAGATATTTCTTTTTGTAAGGCACAATTCTTGTTATCAGATGAAGGAAACAAATTACTCGGTACTTCAGAACTTCTGCATCCACTTCCCATTCAGTGATTTTAGTAGCTCTCACAAATCACTACAAGAGCGCTGCCCTCTGCAAACACAGAACTCCAGAATGAGTTCAGCAGACAGCAATGGCGTTGAGTGCACAGTTACTATATTATCTTATCCCAGGTGGTAAAGTTATTGCAACACAACTTATCAGGCATAAAGAACATTCAAAACTTTACAAATACAAATGAAAAAGTTACCATAGTCATGAGCTTTTAAGAATATATTCCCAGATTTGCTACACACAAGATTCACGGAATAATCCTTTTGGAGGGACACACTAAATTCTTGTATGGCTGGTTAGTCCACAACTAAACAAAATACTTAGTTTAGTTTAAATGAGAGTATCTGCTGAATCACTAAGATTTAAGTATTATTTTCCATTTGAAAATAACCCTCTTAATTCAATTATTCTTTTAAAACACTTTTCCCCTACAAATAATGTCACCATATGTATTACATGTAATGATCTTTAGCCAGTTTATTCCTTGTATATGAACATAATGACATTAAATTTGAAAAAAAAAGTATTTATTTTAGATATCGTATTGTTATGTTTTTATTTTACATTCATGGACAAATAAATCCTTACTAAGCATCCTCTTATAACTCATTTCAGTTTTTCAGATTTGGTATAAAACTACTTACGTTTCTCTGCAATCATGTAAAAGCTTTAAACAGTGAAACGGAACTCCTGTGAGAATTTCATTATTTTAAGAATGATTTTTAATAGAGAGAGAAAAGAACTACTCTAGAAGAATGCAACAAGAAAACAAATGCTTCACAGACCACTTTTATTACACTAACTTTCCTGCTCTATTTATAGGTTCCTTCCACTGTGGTAAACATATACATATATTTGTTAATGCTAAGGGTTACTAAATCAGAGTGTACTATTCCAGAGAGCTACACTACTTTTGGTTATGTTCAGTATTGCTCTTCCCAAATCCTTGACAGACCTTTTTTCCATAAAGCATATATCAGTGACTTGAGATGATCAGATCTCTGTATTGTATTGCTTTTTAATCAAGTCTGTAATTAAGACAAACTAAGACAGTTTGTGCTGCAATATTTCCTTGTAACAAATAAACAAACTTCATGTATACTTATATTTATACTTTCAAACCAAGCTGCACATTAAAATGTCCTCAGAAATTTACACCACAGCTAGAAGCACATATCCAACAAAGTGAGGTGTGATACACTGGTGAGAACACTAAGTGAAATGCATCAATAATTCATACCATCAAGCACAAAAAAGTAAGAATCGTCTGAATGCTATAAGCAACCCTGTGGGAGTTGATAAATAGCAACAAAAGAGTGACTTTGATGGTGTGAAATGGCCTATTGTGTGCTGAATCTGTACAATATCTCGTTCCTCAGATAGGATAAGAAAAGATTCAGACTTCATCCTTTGGTACAAGACAGCTGGATATTTCAAGGACATCTGCCAGATGGCAGGAGCTTCAGACCTCTCCTTTTCCTCAGGATTAAATGCAGCAAAATGTACTGAAGAACCCTTACCAACTGCTCTCAAGAAGGCAATGGATACCAAACCCAGTGTACTGCTCCACCGTTCTGTCTGACATACCTCTCTCTGAGATGAGCCATTTAAATGCATAGCAGAGATCACACAGAGCAAATAATTCTTTGCTATTTTTCATCTCTTGTGAATCTGAATAGAAAACATCCTTACATGTAAGATTACTTTTAGTTATCAATAATTTGCATTTTTTTACCACCAAGCTTTCTCCTTGTCTCATAAAGAAAAGGCCTGTTGTTATACATGCTGTACATTAAGACACTCCCCAGAGCCCATAAACACACACAAACACAGACAGACATTTATGCACAGAGGTCTCAGAAGCTGAAGACAACTTTCATCCCTAGATATAGCTAATTTCCAAAAAATTAGACTAGCAGCCATATTCTTGTAAACATGGATGCATCTTTGAAAAGTCCTAACCATACTTCATGCAGTCTTATACTCTGTGCCTAAGAATAATTTAGTAAAGAGAATAAATGAGTCATGTTGCAAAAAACCAGATGTTTATTGAAAACCACCACCTAAGCTTTATTTTTTTTTTTTTAATTTTGTATTTCAGCTGCTTTATAAACTGCCACTCTTGAGGAACAGTAAATTTCCATCAAGAAAAAGGACTTGGCTTGTCTGAAGATATTTTTGGTTACTTCCTGTTTATTGGAGTTTAACTGCTTGGTTGTGGGAACCAGGGTATGACACATTCAACTCATCAAGCACTAACCAGTTGCAGCTCCAACACATACCAAGAAGTTACATTAGGAAGCCTTCCATAGCCTTTTAAATACATACCTAAAAATGCCAGCCCTCAGGGCAATTCTCTAACCTTCATTTATCCAAGAGACCTAATCCCTCAACTTGGAAATACCTACTGACAAAGTCAGCAAGCCCTGATAAAGTATTCATAACTGTTGTCATACCCATGTGACAGTCAAGAAGAGTTCTCTAAACACGTGAAAGGAAATAAGCTAAATTAATCTTTGCCCATTCTTCCCATCCCTCCATTTGGCATAATTCTTAGATAATCTGGAAGACATTGCTACAGTGTACTGTAATTTGAAAATGGCTGTAAGAGGCATGTTGCCATACTCCACTGAAAATGTTGTTTGTGGCATGTACTCACAGATTCTTAAAAACCTTCAGTCAGGAATAACGTGATTTAGCATTAAAGTTCTCCTAGAAATGTCTAAGGAGCAAATGACTAGAAATATGTGTATTAAGATCCAAGTGCTAAGTATGGCAATGGGTTGTTGGCATTTATAAGACTGAGATTCTCCCTCAGACACATTAACAAACATTTTGTTAGAGATGGGTGATGTGTCCCCTACCAGTTCACTTTCTTCCTCCTCTGCTGTATCCTTCTTTACTTCTTCTTTCTGGTCTTCAATATTTGCATCAAAATCCTCCATCTCCACCTGTTCCAAATCACAAGCACGGACTTATAAGGCACTGCTTGGCTTCTAAGTATTATCTTTTTAGCAGAGTAAGTAGAAGATTCCAAGTTCAAATAGAAGAGGAAAGAAAACGTTCAATACTGGCTCCATTTTGGCTTCCCTCAGAAGCAGGTTCCCTTCTAGCTACAGAGTGACAAACTGTGTGGGAAAGCAGCAATCGTTTATGCTCTTTCACGTGCATTCTTTGTGGTACCAGCAGCTCTAAGACACTTCTTGCTGCAAAATCACATTTCAAAACTTGAAATATCAGAAAAATTTCTTAAACTTGTCATTTAAACACCACTGAAATGGCTCTTTCTGCATAGAACATCTCTATCAAGCCTTTATATTTTGTATATTTAAATATCATGGCAGAAGAATAATAACCACAGAGATTAACACAGTACAGAAAACAGCATATGCGGTGACTACCCAGGATAAGGTAATTGAATCAGGTGCCTTGCCCTCTGACGTATCAGCCCAAAAGACAGAATTGATAGCACTCACTCAAGCCCTGGAACTGAGTGAAGGAAAATGGGTGAACATTTGGACTAACTCAAAGTATGCATTTGGAGTAATCCACGCATATGGAGCTATGTGGAAAGAAAAAGAACTACTGACAGCTCAAAGGACATCGATCAAGCACAGCAAACAAATTTTAACCTTGCTCGAAGGTGTCTAGAAACCCACAGAAGTCACTATTATGCATTGTAGAGCTCACCAAGTGGGTAAGACCAAATTTGAAATAGGAAATTCAAGAAATAGCTCTGTCAAGAGAAAAAACAGAATATGGGGCTAAAGACTGTCAGTTAATTGAAATCCTGGGCACAAATTTTGAACATAGAGGATGGGCAATTACTCCCACTGGGCAAGCTGCAGTTCATGAGCCCATCCTATGTCAAATAATAAAATGAGAACATGAGGCCACTCATTGGAGTACAGAAAAACTGTTAAAACATTTATGAAAGTCCATCATAGGACCTAAAATGGCACAGATTGTACAAACAGCAGCACAAAAATACAGCAATTGTAAAATAAATAACCCAAATACTGCTAATAAAGTAGTAATGGGAGTTATAAAATCCGGAAATGTACCTGGAGAGCACTGGCAGGCTGATTTCACAGAATTGCCCACAAAAGACAGGTATTAAATACCTACTGGTACTAGTAGTTGATACTTTCTCTGAATGGCCAGAAGCCTTCCGCTGTTGCACCAATCAGGCAAAAGAAATAACTGGAATTTCATTACATCAAATTATTCCTAGGTTTGGGGTACCTCTAGGTATGTCCTCAGATCGTGGCTCACATTTTGCTGCAGATGTCGTAAAACAAGTGAGTAGAGCCCTACGGATACAATGGGAATCGGACACTCCATACTGGCCACGGGCAAGTGGCAAGGTAGAATGAATCAACTGTACTATCAAGATACAGTTAAGTAAAATATGTCAAGAAACTTCCCTGACCTGGGTGCAAGCCCTCCCAACAGCCCTACTTAGAATAAGAATCCAACCTAGGGGCAACCTTCAAGTCAGCCTCTAGGAACCACTGTACAGGCGACCTTATCAAATACCACGTCCCCGGAGACGTGCATGTTAAGGGGTGGGGGGTTTGACCTCAATCTCTATCTTATATCTTTAAGTAAAACTCTATAGGATCTGCAGCAGTTCGTTGAGGGCTCAAGGCCAACTGGACTCGACGTACCAGCTCACAACCTCAAACCAAGATACGGGGTGTATCTCACAGACTGAGACCCTGAACCTTTGTAGCCTAAGCAAAAAGGACCACATCAAGTGCTCCTGACAACTTTCACAGCATTGAAGCTAAATGGTGTAAAATCTTGGGTTCCTTATTCAAGAGTAAAAAGGGCAGAAGCCCCTTGGGTCTCAGAGAACATATCACCCTTAAGGCTTTGATTGACCAAGAGGGTCTTCCTACCAAAATGGAAGAGAGATATTATCTTATTATTGGCATTATTTTTCTAGAGAGTTGGGGTTTTTGGACAGGGCCTTGGGATAAGAACACCCATTTAAAGCTGGTTCAAAATATCTCTTAAGGAAGAGATGTAAGTGATTGCTCTATCTGCATGCATATGCCGGAGCGTGTGAGTAAAGAGACAGGGATAGACATAATTGAAATCCCCTTCTCAGATGGAAGAGATTGGATAAAAACCATAACTTACTTGAGAAATAATCCAGAGAAAGATGACATGCCAATCAGTGTGCATGTGCAACCTGTGGAACTACCCTATAACTATTCCTGTATACAGAGGTGTATGAGCAGAGATACCACAGGCCTAAACTGCTCAGCAGAAGTCAGTAATACAACAAATTGTGCAAAAAAATTTACTGTCAGATCCGTAAGCTGAAATTTCAGATGGCCAGTCCCTAATAGTGCCTGGTTTTTAACACTTTCAAAACAGTGTTAAGGAGACTTTTTGCCAACTTTTTGGTACCAATGCATGTCATGGCAAACTGCTAATAGAATAAAAAGGAAGCATACTTCTACATCAAGTGTAATCTTCTGCTACATGTTATTTATTTTTTCATTCTCTGCTATAGGCCTGTATTTCTCAAAGCTGGGACCAAAAGGAGTTCAAATTTGTCTATTTACTTATTTATTTTATCAAACTACTTCCTCAAATTACAATCCAATTAATCCAGTAACCTGGAAAAAGTGCTGAGCAAACATCATCTTTAACTGATACTCAACAGTGGCTAAAGAGCAAAGTAGCTTCAACTCTTCCTCAAAAATGCGTAAGTGTGGGCTCCAAAACGGTGAAAAAAAGTAACATGTACCTTTGCATTTGGGTAATTGATAAGAATAACAGAATACACTTGTCTGACAGTATTTATAGCTTTCTACAGTGCCAAGTATAACTGCACTGTTGTGGTCATACCTTTCTCTGCTTCGTATTTTCGGTATAGACACATGTACATAATTTGTAATTTTAACAAGCACAGATTCTCACCTCTTCAATAGCAGCATCCTGCAACAGAGAACGAATGTCAAGGCGCATCATGTGACGTGGTGCTGCCTCCCAGTGATCAGACATCTAACAAAAAACCAAACAAAAATGAAGCACCTCTAAAAATATAACAGATTTGCTGGAAAATTGTTTTCTGATCACGAACAAGAAATATGTGTCCTTAAGTAATATAAATCAATCCCATGAAATAACTACCAGCTCTTCTTAGAGGAATAGGGTAAGCATTATGTATAAAATAAGCCAATAGTTTTTCAACAACAGCAAGCCTGAAAGCACAACAAAACCTATCATTAATCCTCTGACTCTAGATGTATACAGTTACCCTGCTGATGTCCTTTAGCTTGCGTCCATGAATATTCCTCTTGGAACATGTCTGGTTATCTGCACTCATTTCAGCTAAGTACACCTAGAAAGACAATATAAATATTGTAAATCAATTTTTAGAACTCTTTTTCTACCTGGTGATACACTCTGCAGCTGTACATTCTAAGAAAGGTAAATTTGTAACTGTAGACAACAGCATTTTTCCCAAATGTGGGAAGGACTTTGCATTCAAAAGTTTAGAAATACCAGCATACAAGTACTGAGAAGTTTAAATACTTTCTAGGTGCCATTACCTCAAATCCCTTGGTTTTTGCAGCACTCCAAAACTGTTCAAAATGTCGCACTCTGTCATTGATAGCATCAAGGATAATGAAGGGGAAGAAGCCATCATCCAAGGTCTTTTTGAAAGTTTTAAACATGCTGGTACGATAGGTCTCCTCCATTTCAGCTTCATATTCATACTCCATCACCTTTATCAAAGACAAAAGCATTTAAGGAGGACACCTATTAAGTTACTAATATTCGACTGCTGAACGTCATGACCACAAAGTACACTGGCATGAGAAAAACATCTTCCAGGCCATCTTTTAAGAATTTGCTCATCCTGCCCTTATGTTACATTGACTTATTTTGAAAAAAAGCCCACAGACCTCTGCACTCTTCTAAAGCCATAGACTGAAATTCCAGTTGCCACTGTGTTGTTCTAGAATGTCTTGTTTCTTTGTTAGGATAAGCAACTGAATTAAAAGTACCTTCTTTTTCACTTTTTTCCCTGTATCTGGGTCTCTCTCTTCTTTTTCCACTTCAGTAATGAAATAGTCATCCAGGCTGAGCACCCTTGGTGCAGGTCCTCCACACTCTACTTCTTTATCCTGGGAAGAAACCAAAAATAAAACATATACTCCTGCCATAAAAATTCCATTCTGCTACAGAGAGTCTTCGAAACACTTATGGCAAAGTGCAGATCCCTACTTCATATTCAAAACAAGAAGAGAACAGTATCCTTCATGCTTGCTGACAGTAGAGGAGATTCACATGCTGTATGAAGACATGGAATGTGAAATAATAACAGGCTGAAATTCCAGACAAACAGAAGCAAACAGCAGAGAAAGTGCATGGAAAAGACAAGCAGCACTACACAGTGAGTGGCTGTTTACATACCCTGATGAGTTTTGCTACATGTGTCTTTCCACTGCCAGGCAACCCTCTCATTATGATTACGATCTGAAACAAAGATCATGTAAGATGGTAGGATACTGTACCACATTTAACACAATCTCTTTTGCAAAAATTTTCTTCCATAAAATTATCTGCTCTGGGCTCACATTTTTTGCATATCATCAAGCAAAGCCAGTACCATGCCTTGCTCTCTATTTTACCAGTCAGGTTGTAAGGAATGGCAGTAGTTCTACAGAATAAGAGTATATGATGTTAATAATCTCAGCAGCTTATACTGTGTAAGATGTTATAGATCTGGTTCAGATAAAACTAACTGAATGAAACACTTTAAAGCCTGAGTCTTGTTCTTTCTTCATTTATATGGTGCATTGCCAAATCTCTGAGTCAAGCCAAGTCTTTCCTCTAATACGTCAAAAACCCAAGTGAAGATATCAGAAGAGTCTAAAATATATTATCATGACCCACTAATAGGAGTTTCATCTTAGCATTCCCAGGAAGTTTACATCTCCCATGGACTCCTAATAGCTATGCTACAACACTGCAGGCATCTGCAAAGGAACGAAGAGAATTTCCAGAGCTTCCTCAAATGTAGGCTTGTTACCAACATACTACACTCACGAGCATTTTATCTGCATACAGACCTTGCAGAAACCCAATTGCTGCTTTCAGATTGCATACTCACCCTCTCAGGCCTGCTATCCCGTCCCGGTGGCTTCAAAATATCATCTACATTTTTAGATTCTGGCTTCCTTTCCACTCGTGGAGCAGGTGGTGGCTGACGGGGAATTGATGGAGCAGAAATAGGAATCCTTTCCTCAGGATAATTTCTACGATCACCTTCAAATTCCAGTGTTTGGACAGAAGAATTTTCTTAGTTCAGTAAAATAAAAAAATTAAGATGTTCATACCCAGCTGAGCTGATTTAAACATACCTTCATTATTTTAGGATAAATTCAGAGATTTGTCCTCCCCAAATAATTACAATTTATAATCTTGAACCTATTGCAATCAAAGACATTTTTTATCAGAGCATATAACTGTTGTGTTCTTGATATCATCACCACCAAGAAACAAAACTACACGACACCACCAGAATAAAATTTCCTGAATTACATTTTCTGAACAAGGAAATACTGCAAATCAATTAATCATCTCCCAATTAATCTTCCCCTCTGTGAGTCCATATTTTTCATAATATTCTAGCATGGCTTCAAGGTTGAGAAACTCTACCTCCAAACATGGAAGGCCCATGATCATATGCTGGACGATCCGTCTTTCGTTCATATGGTGGTCTCTCAAAACCACCCCGCCTAGAGGAGAGATGGTCTTTCTTGTCACGATAAGATGGAGTCCTTGAAGGTGTAGTAGGTAAAACCCTGTTAAAAAGAGTATTTTGTGTATTTCTACTATGGATTCCAGAGAGAAATAAACATGTACCTCAAAGGCAAAATGGACAGCCTGATACACAACACAGCCAGAACTGTATTGATTTCAGTAACACTTCGCAAGAATGTACCTGTCATCTCGGGGATGCCGCTCTTTCTCATATCTCTCTCTTTCATAGTCCACAGAACCACGGTCTCTGTGCAATTCTCGCTCTCTCTTGAAATCCCGATGATCTGTGTTAGAATTACCTGGACGTTCAAAATAAGGCTCACGATCTCTTTCTCTGTTGTAACGACTGGGGTGCTCTAAAAGGAGAAACCCATGGAAATCCAAACTACTGAAACATACTCTGAATTATTTATTATTTTTGAAGGAAAAGCAACAAACAAGAGTGCAAGAAAAGTATACACAAATATATGATGTGAGGGCTAGAATGGACTCAATCAGCCAGTGAATCTCTTTCCCAAACTGTAACAGACAACCATACCATGAAATCCTACTTAAAGCAACAAAACTGAATTTTTAAAGTGGTTAGGTCACTGACTGCATTACTCTTATTCTTATGGGCCTCTGAAGAAAATAAAGCGTCTCTTTAAAACATACTTTAAACATAGTATCTTACAACTTTTCTTAAGAGCCAACTAACTGTCTGAGAACTAGCCAAGCACTCCCTACCTTTTTGAAATGTTTGCCTCTCCGGTAGAGGTTCTGGACGCAGGGTTACCCTCTCCCCATATGGAATCTGTTCCACTTTACTGGTGGTTATATCTGGTTAAAAATAATTTAAAAAATAATTAAGGTCTTAAAATATCCCTCTTTCATTTCCTTTCCTCTGCCGTGAAAAGTAATCTGCCAACGGCATTAAAAGTGACTGGACTAACTTACCAATTTTTCTTTTAATGGAAAACGCAGAAGAGCTATACATAAATACACAACACCATGGTTTTCAAAGTCTGAAGTGGGATGTGTGTGGGGGTGTATGTGTAAGCATGTGTACCACTTTATCTTAAGAATGGGACTTCTGCCTTTTCTGGTGACTTCAGGTAGCATGCATGGTCAGAATATTATAAACATTAAAATGCTGTTAAAGTCAATAACTCATAGAACTACTGTAATGCCAAGAATATTAATTCATTAGATACCTAACAGTGACAATAATTCCAACAGCTTTTATTAAACCATCTACTTAATGGAATTGATATGACTGCAATTCACGCTATGGCACCTTAGGGAGCGAAAAAATGTTCTTTAAATGACAATGCACAATTTAAAAACTTATTTACAACATGATTTTACTCCCGTTAAAGAATGAGGGAAATTAATTATATTTAAAAAAATAGTGTTGAATTTTAGCTTTGATAAGCCCAATATTAAAATCAGAGCCCTTCCCTGTTTATATGTTAAATGCCTGTTTAGTGTGCACGCCCATCAGAACTAGGACTTTTCCTCTCTCCCTGTCTAGAGGGTACCTCACACTCATCAAGCAGTATGTTAATAATGCAAATACCAGTCACATTCCGCTATAAATTACTAAGTCACACCTAAGAACTCTAACAATCTGAAGTACTTTCTAGCACAGTTATTTCCATACTCAGCTACAAAGGGATTAAGGGTATTCAAGTATCAATATCAATCAAAATATAAACCACTGATGCGATCACATCAGTTGGTGTTCATTAGAAGCAGATGAGGCTATAACCATTCAGTTCACATGAAATAGCCCATAATCACAACACTGAAGAAAACATTAAACTCAAGGCTGGAGGTTAGAGACTAACGCACTGCTTAGTGTTAGATCACAGCGTAGGTAGCCCATAGGTCAAGTGCAGAGCGCACACTCCTTTAGAAAGAAGCTAGGAGGACTGATTAGTTCTCCATTACAGAACAAACAAATACACTGTAATACCCACCTCGCCCGTGGCCATAATCTACAGTTTGCTGAATTACAGGTGCTTTAGGAACCGGTGGAATAACTGGAGGAAGGGACATTGGTACGACTGACGGAACAGAGGTGTGAATATCAGGTACTTTCACAGGTGAGGAGACGGGTGGAGGCATCATTGACTCCTGTTTACACAACTCGTACTCCATATTTGCTCCTTTATCCTCATTTGTGTCCCAGAGTCCGTGGAAAGAATCCTCATCCCAGCGTTCCTGTTCCACAGCAGAAGGTGATGGGTTTAAAGACTGACCATGACTTGGGGTTGTGGTTGGAGTAGAAACTGGAGCATGTGGCCTTGTCATAGGTGTAGCAGGCCTTGTCAGTGGGGCACTTGGTCTTGTCACAGGGGTGGGCTGTCTGAACAACACGGGAGGCTTTATAATAACAGCAGGAGAAGGTTTAATAGCTTGGGCTTCTACTGGTGCCTCTGAAGATAGCTGAGAAGAGACCTAGATGCAGAAAGCACTTTTAATGTAGATCTGTAACCTAACCTCCTCTCATCCTCTGTAAGTCAGTAAGCACAATGGCAACCGGTAATCAAATCATCAGTATATTCTAGTACCTCCATCAAGGTGCTACAAGTGGGAGGACAGTATTTCAAGAACTGGTGGCCTGAATTAATCTGGTGTTTGTTCACTATGTGAGGGTTTAAATACTATTTATTTTCTCCTTCAAAATAACCTTACCAATTTAAGCTCCAGCAGACCTATCTCTGTTCAAAAGTGTCTACAACAGTTTTGCTCTCAAAGACTCCTGCTGCCTGCAAAGATTCCTGCTGTCTGTGAGGAGGCTGAAAAATTCTGAAAGTATGGCACCTTGGTGAAACACAAAAGGATTGATAAGGCCAGCTTCTTTGTGGAAGTCACTGGAAAAATTCCAAGAGAACAGAATCACCTGGAAACCCCTTAATGCAATCAACATCAGATCAACATAAGAAATTGGGAGGTCTTGCCCAGTGGAAAAAAACAAACGAAACAACACAACACAACAAAATCCCTTCATGAATCAAACATTCCCACAGAACCCTACGTGTTGTGTCACAACAGCCTTTTCAGCACTACGGTAGATGCCAAGCTACAGGCAGCCTTATCAGCAAGATGCCACAAAACTTGCAGAATGGTTGTAGACACAAAGCTGAACTTTGTAGTAACAGTTCAAAGCCACAGCAGAAGTCTGAAGGCAAGAATCCCAAGAAAGACAACAGTTCTCTGCATACCTCTAGGCAGATGGATGAAGTAGTCTGAGATACAAAATATAAAAGTTGAGTAAATTCACTTCCTAAAGGCATCAACATATCTGTAGTTCTTGGGAACAAATTGCTTCCATTATTTTACTTTTAGACACTGTAAACAAGGAAGAGGACAACTAGGCAAAAGAAAACTTGCAGTGCCTCATTTACTGTGTAACACTTCTCTGGAGGGAGGGACAAACAAAGCCTGGTTGGGCTAAATGTCAGACCCAGAGGTCAGCTAAATTTACTGGTACCAAGAACTTTGGGGTTAAGATGTGATGATGAATAAAGACTGTGCATTGACTCAGGTATCTCCTCCAACATACATTTAACAAAATTGTTTATTGGTTCTAGGAAGGATTTATAAATCTGAGTTAATATGACTGCAGAAGTTCAGTTGGTTTCTGACCTGGTGTGAATTATCAAAAAACCCAAATATAAGCAGCTGAGAAGAGTTCTTAGAACCAACCAGGAGATTAAGCAGCTGAGGAATAACTTGCATCACAACAGGAGATGGAGTCACAGAAGTACACAAATGTCACCTTCCATGCACTTTATGATATTCCAGAGGGTAATGAGAATTCCTAATAAGACAGCAAACAGAAAGCTAATGCCCCCTCTACATTAAAATACCTCAATTTTTTGACGGATTAATCCTCAAATTTCTCTCTCTAACTTCTTGAAAGAAGCAAGAGCTCTTGAAGTAGAAACAGCAGAGCAAGACTGAAAGACAGCATCAGAACCTAGTTAGGCAGGGAACGGGAGGGTTCCCTGTTGTGGAAGAGCTCACCGTTTCTTGTGCATCATCCCACAGCAGTCTGGGCTGTTGAGCCCCAATGGGTCATGCTCAAAAGACACAGTGGACAATGTGTAAGAAAGGTTTTGGAAAATCTAAGAAACTATGAAGTTGCTTTGCCTCAACAGAAGATCAATGAAGTTGTAAGGGCTGCTCAGGAGGCACCGCACAGAAGAGTTTGACTAACAGAGTGAAGAGCTGATCTGACATACACAGTAACAGTAACTGCTACCAGCACATTATTAAGTTAACACAAAATTAATTTACCTGAAAGGCACCCGGTCTTGTGCTTGTGTTCTGTGATCTAGGAGTGTCCTGTGTGGAAATGTCAGGTTTAAACTCTTTCAACTTCTGTAGCTGCTCTTTTTGCTCTCTGCACATGAATCACAAGGAAGTGTTATCAGTCTGTAGCTTAAATGAAAAAAATCAAAGAAATCAACGCTCACAGTGAAAACCACATACTGCAGTAGCATCATGGACCAAGTCCGAAGAAGAAAAGGACACAGCAGGGTTTACATGGTCAACACTATGATTCAGAAATCCCCGTTTCACATTCACCTAACCATGGAGGTATTTCATATACTAGCTGCTTCCTTTTTTGATCACATATTTCCTCTGCAACATATAGTTATGCTTTTGTGCTTGGTCAGAATCACTCCAGTTTGACAGTAAAGAGCAAAGCTAGGTTTTAGTTTCTGACACCACCTTCTGCAAACCAGAAGCCCAGTGGAGATGTGTGCCTCAGCGACTTGCTCTGAGCTGCACACTAACAGGACTGAGGCCAACACAAACCACAACAGAAACTCCAACATTTAAAAACAAAGAAGTGCTGTTAGCTTTTGTTTCCTTGGTTTACATATCAAAATGTTACCTATTCTATGGAGCAGAGACCAGGACCAGTAGTGAATACCACAACCACAGGATTACAAAGATCCATCTATTCAATATTATTTCATTTCAGTTCCCATTTGCATGCCTTTTATCCAGTTTTTAAAATTGCTAATAACTCTTTGTTTATGTGATTGCGTGTATTGAAGTAGTGCCCAAAGAAAAACTAAGTGACAGATGCTTAGCAATTTTATATGTCTGTAAACAAGACAGCTTCAAGAGAAGTGCAAAATGTCTCTGAATCTTTCAACATGGCTTAATCTAAATGCACTAATAATAACCACACATTCATTTTAATTGCCCATTATTTTAGCATAATATCTTGCTTGTGAAATTAAAACCCCATCTTCACTAGGCACCAATTCTTAGCTCTCTCAGTAACTCATGAAGAGGATGAACCATATGAACCTCTGCCTCCAAGATGCCTTCTCTTTCCTCTACAATCTCCTCTGAAACACCTCATTCACTGAAAATACTAAAAATCTTTTTTTTTTTTTTAAATGAATACATTTAGTGCACCAAATCACAACGAAAGCACTTGGAGAGATGGTATGTGCTCTCTTCATTCTTACATTACTAAATTTACTGAGCCCTAGGATGTTTCTGATATTTAAGAGGATATGCTATTCCTTGTTTTGAAATAAACACCTATTGAAGCTTAGGGAGTCTAGTAGCTGCTTTCTAAAATGTGGTCTTGGTGAACTCTTGCATTCATATCCTCTTGATTCTTATCAGTGCTGTTATGCTGATCATCAGAACTCAGATCAAACAAACTTGACAAAATTATTCACTGACGATGCTGGACTTCAAATGAGGGAGCACTGTAGAAAGAAAAAACTCACACATGCTTTAATTAAAAAGTAGGAAGCATCCAAAAATTAAATAAATTCCATTGTGTGAATTAAGAACCACATTTATCTCAATCTAGACAGGTAAGTATTAAAAAGCAATTATCAACGAGCTCATCTGACACTAATAAAAAGACTGAAAAGCAATTATGAACAAGCTCACTTGAGGGTAACAAAAAGACTGGCCAGGTGATGTGGACAGATCTCTTCCTGGAGAGTAACAAACAGACAAGGCCATATTCACTGGGAAAGGGACAACCACCTATTTAAGAAAAGAAAAGTCCATCCACAAACGCTGTGATGGGGGTACTCCAAACAACTTGTTCCACATGAGCTCCTAGTATCATGCTGTGGTGAAAAGAAATGAAGCCATTACACTGCATAAATCAAAGAATAAGGAAAGGAGCAGCATCTCCACAGAAGCGCAACACTATTCTCATAGTTATGCTTTAAATATTCTGTGTAATAGCCACAAAAGGGAAACAGAACATACTTAAGGAGTATGAACATAAGCACCACCGTGAAAAAGGTTCTCATAGCATCCATCTTGCAACTCCATTACTGAGTAAGTGTCCAAAAAGGTGGTTGCAAAAGCTTGCTAAAGGTCCTGACTTTTACAAAAGGACATCAGAACAATTCCTCCTTCCAAAACCATGGTGAACATTATTTTCAGGTTTGGAAAAGCATCCGAGTGAGACACAATGAACTCCTGGAACTGGAAACTAAGAAGCCTTCCACCACAAACACAGGTGCCTTGTTGATATAACTCATTCATTCTACAAACAGATAAAGTGTGATCCCAGTATCAAATCAAAGTCAGTGTTGGCAAAAACTTTTGACATTAGTTTATAGCAAATTAGTTTTAAAATCACTACTACTTATGTGTGCAATATAATAAAATGTGAGAATACTTATAAATGTATACTTTGTTCTGTGAGAAAGGCATGCAGAGAAGAGAGAGTCAATAATCAATAAAAAATGCTCTGAATCTCAGCCCATTCCTGATTAAGATTTTAAAAACTTCATTAATAGCCAAATTGCCCATATGGCTGTTTATAGCTACACCTGACTTGCACATGCAATAACTGAAATTGGAGAGTGATTCATAATCCCAAGGAAAGCTTGGATGTCAAAATTTAGCTACTCCTAGTCAAACCCAGAATATTTCATTTGTATTGGAAGGAAAGGGGAAGACAGGTCAGAAAACCAAAAATCAATGCATTACAACACACTAATATATTGTAACAAACATTTATCACAAAGATATCCAAAAGGAAATTAATGTCCTCCGCATCAGTGAAGTGTACCAACTCAGGAGTTCAATGTTCTAGGAAAAAAACCACAACATCTACCACAATGGATAAAGAAAATCTAACAAGCCTATTTAGCAATCAACCGGGCAACTCACCGAAGCATTTTGAGCTCCTGGGCAGCCTTCAGAATTATCTCATGTTGTCTTTGGCTAAGGACCATCACTCCTCGCAAGGACTGGTCAGAGTCCAGGTTTGAATCTGCTCCCAGCATATCAGAGGAATGTGAAGGTGGAGGAAGGGATGAACCTGGACGATCATCCAAAGATCGCAGTCTGTCTCCGTCATCTGGATACCACCTATCTGACAACCGTTCCCTCTCCCAGTCAGTCCTTTCAGGAAGGTAGTCTTGCTTCTCCCGCCATGTGTCATATCTCTCTGGATACTCTCGAATCCTCAGCTCCCCCCTGTCTCGGAGGTCTCTGTCATAATGATCTCTGTTCCTGTCCTCCCTCCACCTATCTTCACGGTATCTGTCCAGAGGTGGAAGAGGTGGTAACGGTGGCAGAGAGGGAATATCCAGATCACGACTCCCCATTTCTCTGTCATCCATAGGTCTCATGTCCCAGTCTCTATCCCATTCTCTATCTCTATCTTGATCATAAATATCTGAGGATCTTCCAGTCCTGTCTAGATCTCTCTCTAGTTCTCTTTCTCTTGGTCTTTTCCAGTCATCCCACCACGAATCTCGTCTGTCATGATCAGATGATAAAGGAGGTAGTGGTGGTAGAGGAGATAATGGAGGTAATGACTGGTGGGATTGCAACCTCTCATCCCTGTCATATGCATCTACAGAATCATCCTGATAATCCGAGTTGTGATCTCTCCAGTACCGTTCTCTTTCCCAGTCATCCAATCGTTCATGCTCCAAAGAATGGTCATCTTGACTATCTAAAGGAAATTCCTCCTGCATTCTATCATCTTCATGACCCCAAGAACCCCTGAATGTCTCATCTCTGTGGTATGGAGGCAATTTATCAGGGTGATCTCCTAGGTGAATGGGTTTATCTATATTGCATGTTTCAGATCTTCCTGCTTCCCTCTCCCGACTACCTGATCTCCTCATGGGACCTCTCTCACGGCTACCTGCCTGCCTGACTGGGCCCCTCTCCCGGCTACCTGCCCGCCTGACTGGGCCCCTCTCCCGGCTACCCGCCCGTCGCATGGGCTCCCTCTCCCGGCTACCCGCCCGCCTGACTGGGCCTCTCTCTTGGCTACCTGCCCGTCCCCTGTCCCGGCTGCCTGTCCGCCCAGCTAGGTCTCTGTCTCGGCTAGAGAACATCCTCTCATGGCTATCTGATCGTCCACCTAGTCCCCGCTCTCGGCTGCCAGACCGTCCATCTGGCATCCTCTCCCTGCTGCCTGACCGCCTATCGGGCATCCTCTCCCTGCTGCCTGCTCTCCGGAACATCCCTCTGCCACGGATGGATGCCTGTCTAGCCTGCCCTCTGCCTCTGTATACGTACCCTCTGCCACGGCCATTGTCCATCCTGCCCATTCCCCGGCCATGGCCATCATCCATCCTGCCCATTCCCCAACCACCGTCCATCCTTCCCATCCCTCGGCCACCATCCATCCTTCTCATCCCCCTGCCACGGCCCATTCCCCAGCCACGGCCATCCCCCTGCCCTCTGCCACGGCCATCATCCAGTCTGCCTTGACCTCTTCCTCTGCTTCCTGGTCCCTTGCCTCTGTCTTCATGCATAAATGGCCCTTTCCCTCTGCCTTCTGGTTCAGGTAGGTCCTGGGTGCTATCTGAAGCAATCAACTGGCCATCTGGGGACTCCACTTCCTGATCTCCTGTTACAGGGGTTACTGCATCAGCTGTTCTTGCAGTATCTGACTGCAAAGCTACAGGGTTACTAGAAAGGGATGTTGATTTCTGGTTTTGAATAGGCGGAGTAGGTGCTTTGGACTCTTCTACTTGCTGGTTAGGATCATGTGAACTCCATGTCCACTTTTTAGGAGGGTCTGAAACAGTTTCTTTGACTTCAGGTTTGGATGGTTCCTGCTGAGTGTTTGTCAGGTCCTCATTCAGCTCAATGGGACCTGTACTCTGTGTGTCGGGAGTAGACTGTGTTCTGCTTATAGTCTGCTGATCAGCAGCTAGGTCAGTAAAAGGTTCTTTGTTTTCTGACTCTGAGTCTGTCTGTGACTGCTGCTGCTGCTGCTGTCCCAAATGGGGCCTGGGACCCCTCCATCGTGGACCACTCTGGCGGGAACCATGTCCATGTGATGCATTTGCTGAAGTATAAAATTGTCCTGCTGGTCCTCGTGGGATAGTCCCCCATCTACTTGAAGACTGTCCATCTGTATTCTGTCGGTCAAAACGTGACCTGTATCCTTCTGAGCGCTGGGAGTCAAAACGAGGGCCTCTTTGTCTTGAGCCTTCAAATCTGTCATATCCTCTTCCTCGAGGTCCATCAAATCTATAGATGACATAATGGCAATTTTATTCAAACGAACGTGTCAAATCAAAATCCCCTGAAAGACAGTTTCACCCACCCCCAAAGTCACTTCTAACTGCTGAATCGCAGTGTGTCTTAGGATCAATCCCTACTGAACCAGCGCAGAAGCACAGAGACAAGTTCTTCAAATCAATATTGTCCACTGAAGAACAGTTTAAGCCACTTGCAGATAATGCAACCCTAAAAGGAAATTCAGCTTAAATAGCTCAGGACTGAAATCTGACAAAAAAGCTGGCAAACTCATTAGATGTTTAACGGAAGTTTTGTTGCAATCAACAACTCTTGTTGAACTTTTGACGGCATGAACAAGCCTACTTGACTTTGGTGATGAATGCCATCTAGAAAAATCCTTAGATATAGAACCTTTCAGAAAGTGCAACAAATTGTGATATCGTCCAGTACCATGCAAGATAAACATTTATTTGTTCTAGGCATATTATCTTGCATCACTTTTTCTTAATTTCTTTTGAGACCACCTACAACTGCTGGTGTTTCAATATGAGGAAATAGGTCAGGCAAACTAATGAAGAATTTCCTGCAATCATATTTAACAAGGCTGATCTAGTAAAAAACCCAATCTTTAAGCATATGCTCAAATACTGATTTACACTGTAGACTAGAACAAGTCAAATTGATTTTATACAAAATAGAGAATTCATGTTTGAATTGAAGTTGTTTGTATGTTTGGGATCCACAGTTGTATCTCACTGGATGGAGTCAGGAAGGCCAAGGCACAGCTGGAGATGAACTTGACAAGGGACACAAAGAATAATAAGAAGGGCTTCTATAGGTATGTCAGGCAGAAAAGGAATGTAAAAGACAGTGTATCCCCCGATTAACCTGAGTGACAAATGGCTAACAACACAGAAGGAGAAGACTGAGGCACTCAACTTTTTTGCCTCAGTCTTCACTGGCAAGCTCTCTTCCTACACCTCTGGAGTGGATGGACAGGGAATAGGGAAGCAAAGTCCCTCCCACTGTGAGGATCCACCTGAGGAACCTGAACATACATAAGTCCATGGTACCCAATGATATGCATTCCAGGATCCTGGGAGGATGATGCAGTTGCCAAACCGCTCTCTATATTTCAGAAGTCATGGCAGTCAGGTGAGGTCCCTGGTGACTGGGAGAAGGGAAACATTGCAACTGTTTTTAAAAAGGGTAGAAAGGAGGACCCCAGGAACTACTGAACTGTCAGCCTCACCTCTGTGCCTGGGAAGATCATGGAAGAGATCCTCCCAGAAGCTATACTAAAGCACATGGAGGACAGGAAGGTGATTTGAGACAGCCAGCACGGCTTCACCAAGGGCAAGTCCTGCCTGACCAACCTAGTGGCCTTCTGTGACAGAGTGACTACATCAATGAACAAGGGAAGAGCTAGAGATGTCACCTATCTGGACTTCTGTAAAGCTTTTGACATGGTCTTGCACAACATCCTTCTCTCTAACTTGGAAAGATATGGATTTGATGAGTGGACTGTTCAGTGGATGAGGAATTGGTTGGATGGTCACATCCAGAGGGTAGTGGTCAATGTAGTAGCTCAACGTAGTAGTTCAATGTCCAGATGGAGATCAGTGACAAGCAGTGTCCCCCCACAGGTCCATATTGGGACCAGTGACACAGACCGCGGGATCAAGTGCACCCTCAGCAAGTTTGCAGATGACACCAAGCTGAGTGGTGCGGTTGACACACCTGAGTGACAGGATGCCATCTAGAGGGACTTGGACAAGCTCTAGAAGTGGGCCCATGCAAATCTCATGAGGTTCAACATGGCCAAGTGCAAGGTCCTGCACCTGGGTTGGGGAAATCCCTGTATCAATACAGGCTGGGAGATGAAGGGATTGCAAGCAGCCCTGCAGAGAAGGACTTGAGGGTACCAATGGACAAAAAATTGGACATAAGCCAGCAATGTGCACTTGCAGCCCAGAAAGCTCAACCGTGTCCTGGGCTGCGTGGAAAAAAAGAGCATGACCAGCAGGTTGAGTGAGGTGGTTCTGTCCCTCTACTCTGCTACAGTGAGACCCCACCTGGAGTCCTGCATCCAGCTCTGGAGTCCTCAGTAGAAGAAAGATGTGGACCTGTTGGAGATGGTCCACAGAAGGCCACAAAAATGATCAGAGGGATGGAACACCTCTCCTATGAGGAAAGGCTGAGACAGCTGGAGTTGTTCAGCCTGGAGAAGAGAAGGCTCTGGAGAGACCTTATTGCAGCCTTTCAATACTTGAAGGGGCCTTACAAAAAAGATGGGCGTAGACTTTTTAGCAGGGCCTGTAGCGATAGGACAAGGGGTAATGTTTTAAACTAAAAGAAGGCAAGTTCAGGCTAGATACAAGAAAGATATTTTTTACTATGAGGGCTGTGAAACACTGGTACAGGTTGCCCAGAGAGGTGGCAGATGCCCCCTCCCTGGAGACATTAAAGGCCAGGCTGGACATGGCTCTGAGCAACCTGATCTAGTTGAAGATGCCCTTGCTCATTGCAGGGGGCTGGACTAGATGAGCTTTGGAGGTCCCTTTCAACCCAAACTATTATATGAATCCATGGATATAAAGTCATTACCACCTAGTTAAGAACAGCAAATAAGATCATTTACACAACATCAAAGAATTTTAATAATCCTGATAAGTTAGGAGCGTAACTTCCTTTTTTGGGGGTAAGGGCAGGTCAAGACGAATAGGAAGAGAAAAAAGAAGAAATTACAAAGCACAGTGGCAAGATAACCTAGATTTGAGGGATTAACTTTTACATGGAAGGTATAGGTAGAAGGCTAGATATTGTAAAACACACTTCAACCCCAAAATTCTGAAAATTAGTTTAAGTCAGTTCTTCAGAGTTTCTTCAGAAAAGTTAATTGCTAGAAAGAGGTGAAGGGTGTGTGCATCTTTTTATATGTCTAGTCATTACCTCAGATGGCAGCAGGTAACACACAACATTTTTAATTTATCCAAGTTTCAGTTAAAAATGTATTAAGACTCTCTTTGCTAACTATACTGAGAAGAAACTGTGAACAAATTGTTGGGAAAGCTTTGATAAAACCCTAGTATGGTCATACAATCACAATACAGGAATGCACAAAGGTTACAGTGTTAATTAAATACTGTGAGTATACTCAAAACCAGAGCTCCTGTATGCGCATTCTAGAAATTTTTTATTATCCACAGCCTATCACTGCATATTATTGAGCTCTAAATGAATGCACACAGATACACTAGGAAATGATGAAAAGTCTGTTCAGAACTGCACATCCAACAAATCCCCAGGACCATAGACAACACTTTCTAAAAACCATCAGGTGGCAGAAAATTATTGAAAGTTATAAAAAAATTAATCTACATTGCTAGCAATTAACTAGAATAATCACTTTTGAAGCAAAGAGAAGAGAAATAAACATGAAGATATGATTGTAAAGTCTAGCAGACTATGCAAGAATAGAAACTATTTAACAGAACACCACTGTTCTTTATTCACGTGCACCGCATCAACCCATCTTGAACTAATGACCAGACAGAACAGACGTTGTTTTTGCAACCTGATATCAGGTCAAGTATGAAGGAAAAACATTCAAGAAATAAGATCTTGGATTAAACCATATAGCAGGTTTAAAACCACATAACAGACACAGAACATTGGCTTTTAGAGCAGCTTTACATTAAGGCAGCAAGCCATCCACCTGATAAAAGGAAGCTGTAAATTTGAACAAAACTATATTTTACGAATAGATAAAAGACACTGGTCTTCAAAATCAAGACCATAATGATGTAATGCAAAAGAAAAAGTGAAGAAGAATTTTACTACTAGGATCCCAAGGCTCAAATCTTCATTTCCTTCCTTCTCTCTCTTGCTTATAATTGTTTGAATACTAAGTAATGCTACATGTTTAGAAAACCATTGACTTCTACTTAAGACAAGCACCACCTGTCTTATCAAACAGCCATTTTAAAAAGTGCATCGAATAGGATGATCATACAACTGCAGAACACTAGAAGTTCAAGTACTGGTGAACAGCTTCAAATTTTCAGTTCTTTCTGCAATAAATGCTGAATTACAAAGAATGCTTCTTATTGTTTCTAAAAAATAGCTATCATCTAAATTGACAGTAATTATGTACAATAGTACATTCAACTGAATATATATCTGAATACTTTCCTGAATCCCTTTCAGAATGCCTACATTAAAGTGCTACCCCATATAGCAACACCTTAAAAACAATCCTTCACTATTTTTGCTTTAGATTTTCCTATACTGTGTTCCAAGTACCACTGATGAAATGCTGGGAATTTATATTACTTTTCAAATGGAATCTTTCAAATGTGAGTTATCATCTTTAAACTAAGGACAGTAAAGACATGAAATATTTACAACAGCTTTCCTATTTTCACAAATGGGATATTATGTCTCTGGGAGTGGAAAGGGTGCAGTATGCCTAAGCATTTCATGGGGAAAAAGCAATGTACTCAAGATAATGCTCAAGTGAAGAGTATCTATCTATTCTTGCTTTAATAAGATAAATACAGAGCATGGCGTACATACATTAAAAACAAAACCTCCATGAAACAAGCAAACTTCAAACAGCCTCAGGCAGATTGGAGAATAAGATACATGTTTAATTTCTTCATATATCACTGAAAGCCTTGTAGCCCGGCACATGTATAAATCAACAAAAACATCCTTACCTAGGGCCTCTGGGGCTTTCAAAACGTGCTGATCTGGGAGGATCTGGAAGCAATCCACCCGACCTCACTGGTTTATCCTGCATGGCAGGTGCATGTGTTGAAGACACTGAAGAAGCGTTTTTCAGATCCCCACATCCTTGCTCAGACGAAATAGAGACAGTTTGTTTACTAAGATGACCTTGAGACTTTCCATGGTCTGAAGAGCCAAAGGATGAACTTACTTGAGAATGGTAAGGTGAATAGACAGTTGAACTGGATATTTTTGATGCATAGGTACCAGGGGTGGGAAGCAGAGCTGGCCTTGACGTCTCAGTAGATTGACTGCTTTGAGAACTGGATCCTGAAGGGACAGAGGAATTGGATAACTGCGAAACAGAAGAGAGAGGCGGGGGGACCAGCGGAGGTGTAGTTGAAGGTAAAGTTGGAGGCATAACAGGAATGCCACCTTGAGTGGTCTGGGAATATGGGACAAATGGAGGTGGCAGCGAAACATTTGCAGGATACTGATTCTTCAGGTTTTGGAGTGAGCTCACTTTCTCCTGCAGATGGGACTGAGTGACCTTCATCTGTTCATCCCATGCTTTCCACTGTTTCTCATACTCTTGAAGCTGGTCTTTGTGAGGGTAGGTTTGAAGCTGATGCTGCCACTGTTGGTTCATTGATCTCTCCCAATCTTTATGAAGCTGCTGGAACTGTTTTTGCTGTGCTTCATAATGTCGCAGCTGCATGTCCACTGACATGGTCTGCAAAGAAAAGACAAGTATAGATTCAAAATACCATCTTAGTTATTTTCAGAGCGACATATTTCAGTATCACTTGTAATATCACCATTTTTGACATGGGCAGAAGCTTGAGGAAGAACTACACTGAAACAAAAGCAAACACCAACTGTGGCGTCTAAAGTCATTGTGACAATTTAGACATTTTATGACTAGAAGATGTTTATGTATAAAAGGCTTTTTTTTTTTTTTTTGCTTTGCCCAAACCACAAAAAAATGCTTAATGTACAAACTCCACCAACCCAGAAAAAGCTGACTCAACTCTCTAACACAGTAATCAACTTCTACTCAAAAGCTAAAGGTTGCAACACTGATATAATTATCCAAACTTGTTATTCAGACTTTTTATTTCGCTGATGGTTTTAAGTCAAAAAACAACATGAGACAGTGATTTTCTTAAATACTTTAACTACATATTTTTGGCATCTATGTTTACTTCATCATTGTATATATTTATTTTTGTACCACACAACATTATAAAAAGGAGCAGCTGGCAAATTACTCTACGCAATCATCTGTTTACCTGACCTTTCCTGTGAACTGTCTCTCCAGCACTAACCATTCAAAGCTGAGCAAATTCAATGTGTTCAGCTTTGCTCCTGTATCACACCCAGGTACGTCTGAAAAAAAAATCTCATGACAAGTATAAAATCTTTTACTTCTCAACCTGCTGAAGCTTCCTCATCATCTGCCAATTTTTTTTTCATTCTGAAGTTGAGGGACAATAGGAAAAAAGGATATAGACTTCTACCCAAGCAGAAAAGAGTATCTAGACAAATGAGTCAATCACAAGAAATTATTCAACTACTTGTTTTTCAGCAGACCATGAGCACTAGGTCACCCAGGAAGTGTATCAAACATCGTCTCCTTAGTGTTTCACCTCTAAGTGTGGAGGCTGTTGCATAATCTGTTGATACTGTTGAACTATTTGCTGCAGCTGGGCATGCTTCTGCATTATTCTCTGATATTGAAATCCAACCCTGTGATGGGGATGCTGCTGCCATTGAGCTGCTGCTGCTTGCAACTGCTGCAACCTCAAATCTTCCTCAGGGTCGTCGGGAGGTTCAATATTGAGCTAGAGAAAAAGGCAAATATTATAAATAAAGGAAAGGTCCTTCTGTCAGAAGAAAAACACACTTGATCACTACCCACTATACAGGAACACTTTACACTTCTCAGTGTTCATTATTTTATCACTCTGTATTTCAGTGCTCTGGCCACCCACAGCTTCTGGAAGGCTGATTTGAATTTCATTTATTCTTAATGTGAATAGTCTGATCTAAAGGTTAGGCTGATGGCAATTAGGGTTTTCATACATACAGAAACTACCTATAGGAAAGAGATTAATGCAGATCTGTTATTTGGTGTTCACAGCAAATATAATGAGACAACAGTGTTTTGAGGTAAAGTAACTCTGAGTGCATGATTTTTGCCACTTGGTAGGAACCCACACACTGTAAGTTAACATGAAGTATGTGCTGCAGTGTCATCTATTACCCTGCAGTAATCTGTTCAAACATCAAGCATGACCTCCATCATTATGTAGTAACTGTTATTAAGCATGCTGACAAAAATATTCTGTGCAAAGTTCTTGGCTTTCAAACTATAACACACAGAGAGAAGGGGAGCCAGAACTGACAAATCGCCAGAGAGAAATTAAGAAACAGTGTCTCAAAGATAGCACTCCTCATCTACTGAGTGCCTGATTTTGCACTTAGGTATCACAAAGTGTTTCTCATAGACAAAGATGACAATGCCGAGGAAAGAAGGAGTGCATCAAGCTTGGACTCACCTGTGCATGTGTGGGTGACTATACAAGTCTATATAGAACGAGTGTATTTTTATTTTTTTAATTGGTGCAGCTTTAGCATATGTTCTTTAAAGATTGCTTTACCATACTTAGTTACTGTTACACAGTATACATGATAATTTGATGGTATTATTTTCCTGCATCTTTGTCCCATCTAGCACAACAAAGGGAGCAGCACCACTTAACAAAGCCTACCTGAGTTTCAGTGGATGTAAGAGATGACTCGTCTTCTTTGGAAGCTGAAGGCAGGGATTCATTAAGCGTTGGAGGTTCTGACTGCTGAGCTGAAGCGCTCATTATCCCTTCTTCAGACTTCTCTCTCTGCTCAGATGCATCCTTCACTACTGGACCTTTCATTTGCTGCTGTCCCTGAGCATGGGCTTTTGCCCTTTGCTGCAGGCTAAGCAGGTGCTGCTGGTACCAGTATTGCTGCTGCTCCTGCAACAGACAGAAATTTTCTAAAACAACTTTAACGGGAAAAACCAGGAAAATTAAATCATGATAGTTGCTAGGATCATACTCATGAAAAGTTTTAAAATCTGTTTTGAGGGAAAACTAACTTCATCATCAAGAGTACTGCAATGGATGCCAGGAAGATCGAATCAAAACTCAGAAACCACTATGTGAAGCATAGTACCTGCAGCAGAATTTATTTCCTACCTCAGAGAGCTTACAACTAAAGAGAACAATAATGAAAAGCAGAAAGATGACCAGTAATAAGTCAAATTACTTCAGATGTGATAACAAGCATACTTATTATTTGTCATTCCTAACTGGAAGCACTAAAGGTACTTATTATGAGACTAACTTGAGTAAAATGAAGGGAAAATGGTGGGCAAGTATGAGTAAGGGATCAGTAAAAAAAAAAAAAAAAAAAAGAACACAGACATCAAATAAAGTGAAAATGACAGCTGAGAAATTGTGGTGGAGACATTTTAATAAAGGATGTGGAAAGGAAAAAGAACAATTAGAACCAGTATACAGTGAGGATTATTTATCATCTCAATTCTGATGGATTCAACAGCTGAAGAAGCAAGTAGATATGGTTGCACTCAGAAAATTATCAATTTAAGAAGTGATCAAGCTTTCAGTTTTAAATATTTCAGGCTTGAATTAGAGTACTCCAGGCAGAAGGCAGCAGCTTCAAAGCACTGTAAGCTGCCACCAATATAAAGAACAAAAGACTAAAGACAAGCATCTCAACACATGTGGAGTGGTGCATCTTAAAGAGACCTGAATAGGAACCAAGAGTTCTGTATCGCTCTCAATCCAATAAATACCAGGCATCGAAGCAGACTAGCAGGACACAGATTCAAAACACGTGGGAGGCAGCTCTTCACCTGACATGGCCTTGTGCTACCAAAGTCCCTACCAGAGGTCACTGCAAGGGCTAAAATTTTGTGAATTCAAGGCACAGCTCTACAAGTCCATAGAAGAAAAATCTACATTTTTTAAAAAAATAAAGATGTCAGTCGCAGCTAAGGCAGTTCTTGTATTTTAAAGAAATATCACTATATGTTTGATTTTAAAGTTATTCTCTTAGCATCTGCTTTTAGTCACTATCAAAGACAGAATGATAAAGTACTGTACTTCTGGTCTAACCTAGTACAACCATTCTTGTGCTCTCATGTCCATTCCACCACCCCTGAGAATGTGTGACTGCCCTACATATTTCATCTTGCCTGTTCTTCCCTTCCATCCAAGCATGCACAGTTAAGAAAAGACACCTATACAAAGTCCACTCAGAAACAGAAAAGAATCCGAAAGATGCAGATATTTTACAATATAAGTGTGATACCAACAAAGGGGTAGGTGCTGTCTGATGAGATTTATCGAAACTGAACCATTCAGCCTATCTTAGAACAGGTTTAAAAGAAGCACAAGCTTCCTCCAAAAGCTTACCTCGCACTCAAGTCAGGAGCGATGGTTTCAACTGGAAGCAATCTAGCAGATGCAACTAAACACAGAGCTCTATTTAAAAAGAAATACTTCTGCAAAGCTGTAACTTGGAGATGAGGTCAACAAAAGGAGAGGCCATACTTCTCTGTTGACCCTGCAATAACTCCTGAGTCATGTTTTTGTTAAAAAGATTCTCGGTGAAGAGCTGTCATGGCTTTGGGTGGAGATGTGCATTCACAGTCCAGCACGGACTCTCTCAGAAACCTTCAACAACTTGCTGTCATAAGTGCAAGTTTTAACACCATGGAGGAGAATACATCCCCAGCTATTGAAAAGCTGATTCAATCATCCCTCTGAAAAGCCATTATAAGGTGATTTAAGGTGACAGTGCTGGATGTTCCCTTTGGTGACCACCTGTTCTACTGCCACAAAATTGTTGTCTCCACAGACCCATTGTGTTTCCTCCTCATTCTACCAATCAGACAAAGGGCTAAAACTCATCATATGACCAGGGGTACATATGAAGAGCTATAATAATAACAGCCTGTTACTTATTTTTTGCAGATGAAGTCAGTGACACATGTATTGCAGGTTCCATTTGAAAGGCATGAGAAAAGTGGAAAGGTAGATTTCTACAGCTTAAACTGAGCAAAACAGAAGTGCTAGTGTAGAAAATCCTGATAGCGAAAAGTTCAGTTATTTGAATGCTTATCTCCTCACACTTACTGTCATTCTTCAAGTCCAGTTACAGTCCTTAAGCCCAAGGAACACACCAGCATCAATATTAATCTATGCCTTTTTCCATTTTTGACTGACCAAGAGGCTACACCTGTTGTGTTGTACAGGGAACACTGAAACCAGCACTATCAGCTCCTGACATACCACCAAAAATATTAACATATATCCCACGTCAAAAGACTACTTGAAAATGAATTTAGGTGACCCTAGGCCATAAAACAATGCGCATTTTGGGGACCACTTGGTCCTCTGCTGACAAAGATAGCAAACGAATGGTTTAGCACCCTTTACAAAACAAAGAAGCAGCAGTCTGCTGAAAAGTGACATGGTAAAACTAAGGTAGCTTTAACACGTGGATAAATGCATATTTACAAATACAGATGCACCCACATGTATTTGTTTACTCCTGTAAATAAATAGCAGCATACAGTACCCAAATATCAGATGGAGCATTAATGAAATACCACAGGTATTTTAACAGGACTTAACAAAAGATGCACCTGACTGTAGAGAAACACCAAGAATCCAGCAATTTAATCCAACTGTACACCTATGTAAGAAACTATGCTAAACTCACAACATTGTCAAGGCAAAGAGCAGCACCTTTATACAGGAAAGGGAAATAAAACACTAATTCACGGGAAATTGCATAATATTTTCTATGTTAAGAGAAAACATTGATCTGTTTGGCTGTAGCCACTGTCACTGTGGGATGAGAACAGAAAGAATTGTTTTCAATTACCCATTTAAACAAGGGTTTAATAGGATCTTATAAATGACAAATTACAGTACTTGTCTACTCAGCTGTTAGGATCATTAGCAAGAAAGCATCACTATGCTTTCTTTTTACTTTTCCTATTGTGGAAGGACTTGTTGCTTCAAATCCTGTCTCATTTTACAGCCTAAAACAGCCAAAATCATACAAATCTCTTATCACAAATTTATGACCAAAGTACCATATTCCTTTTGAATTAACACTGAATTGTGAACAAGACTAAACAAACTAGTCAAGATAGAAGTTGTTTGTAGGAACACTCATAAACCAGACAATGTAAACTTCAGCAGTGTTCTTCTTCTTCTATGTGTGCACCACAATAATACATTATTTGCAACTCTTCTGGAAAGAGTGGGGTTGAGGAACAATCAAATAACATTAATGAAATGCCAGGTTACATAAGGGGGGAGGAATTACAGTTTAGTGTTCAATCTTGAGTTCAATAATTTAAGAAGACACTAAGCAGCCTCAATAGTGAATTAGCATCACCTTCCACGCCTGATTTTTCAGTTTTGGTTTTGCCATTAAAAAAATTAATGAGTCTCATTAATCTCACTGTAAAAGATCAACTAGTACTGTCCAAAAATCTTTGTAAAATTAAATTCATGAACTGAAAGCACCACTTTGCTAGGAAGTGATTAGTTATATGGTACAAAATTGAAAATTATACATTCCCAAATACATTGTTATTGGTACGAAATTTTAATGGATACAGTTAAAAATGTGTTTCAATGATTACCAAATTTAAAGTGTCAGTGACCTCAATATGACAAAAGATTTTTGCAAACTTAGCTTCAAAGCAGAATCCTAAGATCAATTCGCCAAAAATAGATTTAAAAAAAAAAAAATTAAATCAATCTAAAGCACGCACTTCAGCTTTGTTCTTGCAGCTGGATCTGTGCAAGCTGACCCTAAAACCATGGAAAAGCCTCAGTGAATCTGACCAACCTGCATCCGTAGCTGAGGACCTTAACACTTGCGCACATTTAACCTTAAGTAACTGGATTGTCCCTAACTTTACGCGTAGGAACAGTCACAGCAGTTTATTTGGAACTGCTCACATTTAGGAAGCGAAGCATGCAAACATTTTGCAGGCATTTTGCCTCCACTGTACACAAAAAAAGCACACAGCATTAAAAATATTTTTCACCTCAAAAGCGTTTCAGAATGTTTCCCTCCAATGGCCCATACAACCTTACACTGGAAGATCAAGCACAGGTAGCACAAAACGTTTAAGTAAGTCTAAGTAAAGGGCAACTACATACCACTACACAAACACTTTTGCAGTTTTAAATATGTGGTAAGATTGAAACAGTCACAATTCTTCACTGATCAGACAGACAACTGATACACATAAGAAACCTAAATGAAGAAATCACTGAAGAGGCTCATCCTGCAATGTGCAATAAGTAAACAGACTGTTGCATCTGACAACAAGCCAGATGAAATCAGAGGTACCCATTTGCTGAACTTTCCAAAACAATTCTCCCCAACTAACTAATTTACTTTCAAAAAATTACGATTTGCTGTGTCTCAACGCTATACCAACATTTGCTACATCGACGACCACTGGATAAAGCAGCATGTCCTGTCCTCACCTGACCCATGACATTCCTGGACTTCCAAGGTTGTGTCCAAACCCTTCAAGTACCGTGCAAATGCGGCGTGTTTATTAACTGCCCTTACTCAGAGACCTCGGCAACACTCGGTACCCGCCGGCGGTCGACCGCCACCGCTGCCGGCCGGGGCGAGCGCGGGGGACCCATGGCCTTACCTGGGGAGTCATGGTGGAGGGGTCCGGCTGCTCGCTGCCATCGGCCTCCTTGGCGGCCCCCTGCACGGGCTCGGGCTGGGCAGCCGCAGGCAGCGCCAGGGACGGCTGGGGTGGGGGGAAATGGGCCTGCGATGGCTTGGCAGGGGGCGGGATGGAGGGGGCCAGGCTAGACTGAGCCGGCTGGGAAGGGGAGGCCTGTGAGGAGAGCAGGTAGGGCTCGGGGTGCGCCATGTAGCCTTGGGCAGGAGGCGGCAGGTAGGGCTGGGAGGCGGTGGCCGGCGGGGGCTCCAGGTAGGAGGGTGGGGGCTCGGAGAAGGAGGGGGGCGGCTGGGAGGCCTGCGCCCGCGGCAGGTAGGGCTGGAGCGGCGGGGACTGGGCCGGGGGCAGGTAGGGCTCCGCCTGGGGGGGCGGCAAGTAGGCCTGGGCGGGGGGCAGGTAGGCCTGGGCGGCGGGCTGCGGGGACTGCGGCGGCGAGGACAGCTCCATGTCCATGGGCACCGGCTCGGAGGGCACCGGCTCGCCCCAGCTGCCGTGCCCGCCCGGCGGCTCCTGGCCATCGCGATCCCGGGCGGCGGCGGGCGGCTTGCGGGCTGGCGGCGGCTCGCGGTGGGCGAACTGCTTCTGGTAGCTGCGCACCGGCGGCGGCACGGACGGCGGCGGCTGTTGCCAGTCGGTGAAGGAGCCGGGCAGCGGCGGCGGCGGCAGCCCCGGAGGGGGCGGCCCCGGCGGCGGCGGCGGCCCCAGCAGCACGGACTGCAGCTGCTTCTGGTGCATCTGCTGGAGCTGCTGCAGCTGCGCCAGGTGCTGCTCCTGCAGGCTCAGGAACCCCGAGGTGCCGGTGGGCGGCGGGGCGGCGGGCGCGGGGCCCGGCGGCGGGTAGCTGGGCAGCGGCATCGGCGGGACGGCGGGAGGCGGCACGCTGGGGGGCGGGATGGGCAGCGGCGGGGGCGGGATGGAGGTGGGCGGCGGCGGGTAGTGCCCCGCCGCCCCGTACAAGCCCCAGGCCGGGTACATGGCGGGGCCGCGGAGCGGAGCGCGGCCCTTCCACAGGCCGCGGCGGCTGTGGCGCGTGCGGCTCACGGCGCCTGCGCGGGGCCGTGCACCGCCCTCCCGGGCAGTAGAGTGCGCCCGGGGCGCTAGAGCGTCGAGCGACGCCCTCGTCGGGCCGTCGGCGCCGGCAGCGCGCCGCCTAGGGAGGAGCCGCCGTCACTGCGGGAGGGAGCATAGAGGGGGCGGAGGCGAGGACAGAGCGCCGCTCCCCGTTTTCGCCCGCCTCCCGTCGGCTCGGAGGAGGGAGAGGCGGGCAGCAGGAGAGAGCTGCCGCGGACCCCGGCGGGGGCTCCATTTCGTGTAGGAAGGCGACAAGCGGGCGGGTGCCGGCGGGGTCCTGCGCGGGCCCGCAAGTGCCCCTGCAGGGCTGGCCCGGCCTCCCGCGGGCCGTGGTGCTCCCGGGGCGGGGGCACCGGTGACCTCGGCTACCGCTGCGGCGGCGGCCGTGTTCCCGCTGCCGCCCCAGCCCCGCGGGGCTGCCGCGACCCCGGTGTCGGTGACCCGAGGTGCAGCGGCAGAGCCGAGCAGTTGTTGTCAGCGACGCGGGCAGGGGCCCGCGGGCAGGGGAGCCCCGCGCGGGTGGGGGGTGCTGGTGATCGGCCCGAGATGTGACCCGAACGGCTTTGTTTCGTCCTCAGTAAACGCGCTCGTGATGAACCCGAGAGGCAAAACAGGACGGAGCAGCGGATGCGTGAAGCTGCCGCCATCACAGAACCAGCTGCACTGGGGAGCAGAGAATAATTTCTTAGTTTATTTCCTCTCTTCCCCCATTGAAGTATGAGTTAAACATGCAAACGTGTTCTCTAACCACTTGGCAAAGTTTTACACAAAGTGCTGAACTTCCACTGTACGAGAAAAGACAGGAGGGCTTGTGCATGTGCTCCTTTTCTGTCTAGAGTGGTGCTCCTCTAAGATTTCTCTTGCAGTGAATGTGACTTCGACATAGCTTTTGTACTTTTAGCCCACATCTCTTCCACGTTGTACATGTACTTAACACTTATTTCCCTGAGCTCTTTGGGCCAGTTTACTCACTAAGCTTTTGAAAGTCTGTCCTTTCAAAATAGGGAATTCCTCTTGCAATCATTTGATTTATCCTCCTGATAGATTCACTCAACGCGAGTTCTCTTGCAATCAGTTTACCCAAGTTTACTTCCTGCAGGCAGGTCTCTCTCAGTATTCTTGCTGTTTGTTATGATTACTCAATATTGTGAAGAAACATGTTACTTCCCTTTTGAAGAAATACTACATGTATTCCACCATTTTCAGTACCAATTGTTTTCCAGCCTACATTTAGGAGGCCAAAGTGTAACTTGACAGATGTTTTTGTCAATACCAAAATCTGTTGTGGGCAGCAGTAGTTGATGCCTGCCAGCCATGACACATTTGCTTTACCCAATGTTACCTTGTCCTAAAGCAATGCTGTTAACCACATTATGCTCTTTTACAGTCTTTAATATTAATTATGTCATCATGCTGGTTTCAGTTAATTTTTTAAATAGCTCACATTCTCCCTGCTTCTAAATGCTATTCTACCACTTTTCAGTTATCCCTCCATTAACTAGTGTCACATTCTGGATCAGCAGCTTAAGTTTCTTCTCTTCATCTGCTGGTAACACTGCAGTAATCTTGGGCTGTCCGGTGGCCCCCTGAAAGGAGTAGAAATTATTTTCTTTCATTCTTCTCATAACTTGAGACCTCCTTTTTACAGCTTTTCTGAAGCGATGGAAACTGGCTACAGCAAGAGACGGGATGTTAGCGGGGAGGCTGGATACCGTCGAGCTTTGGAGAAACATTGCAGGCATCTGTTTAATATCTAACTCATGTGCAGGTTTAAACCAACTGCCAGAGTTGGGTCAGGAAGGAATTTCTCTTCTGGTTTGGGCTGGCAGAGTTCTGCATTTGTAGGAACATCAAACCATTCTCGCTTTAATAATAATGATCTTTCTTCCTTTAACATACTGCAAGTTGGATCGGAGGTTGGGATGCCACGGTGTGCATGGAGTAAATACCTCCCTGCGAACTTAAGTTCCCTGGGACTGCAAGGGAAGCACTTGATAACTCAGGATGTCCTTTCCTGCCTTGTGTGCCTCTTCTGATCAGGCTCTTTGAGTGTATCCCCAGGTGTTTCTGTCTTGCCAATTATACTCAATTTATGAACATTTCCTGATGACTTCACTCACTGCCAATACTTTCTCCCTGCTGATCATCCTCCAATCATCTTAATACTTCTTTAGGAATTGCCTTATGCCTATTCAGGTTCCTTCTCCTGTTAGTAAAACAAGCAAGGAAGATCACAAGGAATGTTAATTTAAGGAGTAAAAGATTTTGGTAAATAGGCACATTTGCTTTGATTCCGACCCATAGTTCATGCTATGTACATGTATTTTGCTAGGTCCCTCCAATAGGCATTCTGCTGGCAGGCAGAGATTTCCCAAATTCATCATATTGCTGTGCCTTTGACCTCTTCTCCAGTGCCAGAAAGACTTCTGTCAAATATTGTCATGAGTGTCCATTTTTTTCTTCTCCAGTCTCCTTCAGTTTAGGTTAATTCAAGTTGTTTGTACACAAAGAATTCTAGTTAACTCTACTTGAAGAAGTCTTTCAAAACTAGAGTTATTCTGAAAGTCATATTACACAGATCTAATCCTACAACTGTTTCTCAGTCTTTATTTGACTAAACATGGTCTTCAAGTATTCATGACTACTTAAACATTTAACTTAAATAAATGTGAATTGGACTGAGAGAAGAAAACTACAGATAGTATTTTTGAAATGTACAATTATACACAGAGTATAAAATCTCAGGGTTGTTGGCCACCCTCTTCTCGGCTGGAGGTGGAGAAAATAAACTTCAATTGTGCTATCTTGGAAGGGGCTATGTTTTAGAAGTGTCAGTACGTTGTTATTTCTGGGATTAGTTTAGTAGATGCACATGCAGCAAGCAAAGATAGTATGAGGGGTAAGACTGATGCGTTCCCAAAGTTTCCTACAACATCTGTAGAAGTAGGCTGCTAGCAAGGGAGTTATTAGCATGTCAGGGCATTTCCCAAGGACAGGAAATTATTAGCAGAAAAGAGGTATTATCATCACTGTGTGCTGCCCAGCATTCAGACATCTGGGTTCAGCTATTCTCTGCAGCCTGCACAAGTGTAAGGCACCACAGGATAAAAGCTCTATTAAAGTTTAGAAATTTTCTTATTTATAGCCAGAATATAAATTTGCAGTCTGCCCCTTTACTATACCCCCACTCCAGCATTTTGGCCAGGAAGCACACTATGGCACATTGGCCCCTCATGACCCCCATATTGTCTCCCACCTCTCAGTCTTAAGACAATTCTCCTCACTGCAGAGCAGAGATCAGAATAGCAAATTATATTGCTAAAAATTAAAGAGTAACAGAGAAGATATGAGAACGCAGAGTTAGAGGTTTAAAGTATTTTTTCCACTGCAATTCTCCATGTGGCTTAACCACCTCTTTTCCTTCCCTCCTCTGACCTCTTCCTTCCGTCAGCAGATGCTGCAGGTCTCCATGAGTCCCTCTTGATCCACAGCCATTGCTCCATTTCCCCCCACTGCTCTGCTCCCGGCCCACATTAATATCTGTCAGATCAACACCTTCCTGTGAAGTTTGATACCTTCCCCTTCTTCTCTGACACCTAACAAAAGGGATAAGGTTTTGAGGTGCCAGGCAAACAAGAGGGAGAGTTCTGTCCTGACCCAGCCATGCCCTCCCGCTGTCACTCGGCACATATGCAAAAGGACTCAGTACAGACACAAGAATCTGAGCAGGACACTTGGCCAACTTCATTCACTGGACAGTTGAATAAAACCCCATCAATTCTGAATTAAAATATTCCAGAGAAGATTTCCACTGGTCCAGAGAAGGCACATTAACTGGTGGATATTTGACAGCTTTTGTCCAGAACACAGATCTTATTTTCTGGTTGGACAGGTGTGATGGAGTTTCCCAGAGGAATACTTGTCCTGCCACAGGTGCAGCAATAAGAAACTTCTAAAATTTCTGTGGTTTCAGTCTCAGCCAGAGTTGCATCACTAATATTTAATTCAGAATGCTGAAATCACTTTTTCCAATGATCCCAATCCAATGATCCCAATGAAGAAGGACTTAGGCATGTTCTGGACACTGCTGTCCTTTACTTCCCATATGCTTCTCCCAGCTACAGGTAACCAGGCCATGTCAAAACAAGGATGATTAAAACCAGACTCTTCCAAGTAGCATCTTCTTAGAAGAGTGAGGCTGTGAAGTCAGTCCAATGTCACCGACAGTCCGGTGAGCAGAGTCCCCGCAAAAAAGAAAGCAGGAGGTTTGGATCCAGGAGGACCCTTATCCTGGCTCTTAGTCCCGGCTTCGATGGTTAGAATCGAGGAGCTCCGTAATCATCTGGCATCCTCTCAATATTGTATCTGAGAAAGAAAGAGGGAAACTTATGAAGACAACCTACACCACATTGCTCCCGTCCTCATGCAGCAAGAGGCTTACAGGGAGACTGAACAGCTAGAAGCTTTGTTGCATTTCTGTCTACGGCTCAGATCACCAGGAACAAAAATATTACTTCCGAAAGCAAAAAGCCTTCATAAGGTTGCTGTTATCCTTTACCTCAAACCCAGAAATCAGGCATATAAAAAACTCACCATCTCCAGAAAAGGCAAAAAAACCAGTGGTTTTGTAAGATCTGACTTAGGATTTAAGAGCAGACCACTATGAAGAATAAAACTTTGGCCAGTCAACTTACAGTTCTTGACGACAGTGAATAAGGGGCAAAGATGTTTTGAAAGAAAAATCTTCTGAGCCACATTCTAATTATAGATCAGTTAAGACTTTACATATTTGTAGGAATCAGCCTCCTCATTTCTGAGATACTGCTCTGTCCGTGTAGTACTAGACCCATTGTCCTCACTGCCAGCACAATTGCCTCCTTCTCAGTATCTCTCCCATCCCATCTGGAGACTTTGGCCCTCTTCTCTCCACGCCCTGTCTTCTCTCCTTACCATGCTACCAAATATATCTACCATACTGTGAAACAATTTGGCATAGGTTCTATGCAAGATAAATCTTCTGGGCTGTACATTATGTAGAATATTAAAACATGGGATATGACAAAGTGGAGTAAAGTCTTCTTAGCTTAGGCTTTACAAGTGCTTTGGAAGGAACAGGAAATTAATTTTAAGCAAATATTTTTACAGTAGATCACTAGTCCTATTGCATATAAAAAAATTAAGTGAGCAAGGACTTGCATATACTGAAAAAATATATTGTACTGAAACTGCTGCGTTAGCATCCTTCTGAGTTGGTTTGGTTTTTATTGAAGAAGTAAATTCAATCTCTTAGCTGAGGATACACAAAGCTACCAAATGGAACATGGAAAAAGAATAGTTCTTTTCCTCGAGAACCTGGAGAATTCCTGGTAGCCCTGATGCTGCTGCTGTAAGGGAAACTGATCTATGGAAACACTGGCCTCAAGGAAACTAGTTTTCCAGGTAAAAGCAAGTGAGCATGTAGACTGCAATGAAAGTGGTTCTGTGACCTGTCTCTTCCCAGCAGCAGTTGTACTTCTGTGTAGACACCAAGCCCTTTACTGCAACTTGCACTACAGACAATGCAAGAGAGACGTACATGGTGATAGAGTCCCCGTCAGTGTCCTCCCTGTCAGAGGTCCCTTACCTGTGCCGAGAAATATACATTATAGGCACCCCTGGGATTTTTCGTATTCTCCGCTTGAGCTCTTTATCTACTGTGGCCACAATGTAACATTTGTGCTGCCAAAAAAAAGCAAGAAAAAAGAAAAAGAGGCGAGTCAGATTCAACGCCAGTGAACAGGAGCAAAAGAGACAAAGCTGAGCAAAAGCTTCTACTCAGTGAGCTGATTTAACACAAGAAGGCTGCAAGTCCCTAGCAAGGCATTACTAGGACTTGTACAGAACTCCAGCAGATGAGAAGCATCCTTCTGCTCATCAAAACAGACTTGTAGAGACATACAAAGTCTGTCCAGCCTTCCCAGCTGACAGCCTTCCCAACCTAAGTGCTCCTTGATGCTGTCCTATACAACAAGGACGCTCAGGGAAGACTATACCTTGCTTCAAATAAAGTTGTGCTAGGGACTGAAACTGCCCCTTAGTGAGATTTTACAGTTACTCTGTGGGAAATTTAAGTTATCAGTAACTAGGAGGATTCAGGAATTTTTAGTATGTTAACATAATATAGAAAATTTAAGAAATAGAAATACCTGAGTGACCCTCTGCACCAAGCAATCATCTGCATAGGTTCCTTTGTGCATACATGGCAAGCGTTCAAACCGAGGGTCCTTGGCTATTCTGTGGGGACACATAAGGCAGCATTACAGCAATCAGACCAGAGTGTATGTACAGTAACAGTGTGGAGGAAAAGGAACGCCCCTTTCTGTGATCTGCAGCATGTTATTCTCAAACAAAGGCTGAAGGGATGCAGCGTCTGGTACACAACCATGAATTGAAATGAGGAGCAAAAACAGAATGCAATTTGTCTGGCTAATTATTACAGGTTAAGTACTTGTTATTTGGATTCAAGATCCCTACAATGTTAGGCTCTTGCCTAACAAAGTCATTTGAAACAAGTGGGAAGAACTGTGGGAAGAACTAGAACTTCTTCTGGTATCTCATAATTCGTATTAAGCATTCCACCTCCTCTCTGAAAGGGAACATCAAAGCTGTTCAGGGGATGCATCCAGATACTTTACAACACAACAGGCCAAAATAAGAACAATCCATCTGGCTAGTACACCTGGAGAGCATGAACTACATTGGACTGGTTTTATACAGACCACGCAATAACCTGGCTCTAAATTATCAGTATGTGCTACCTATTCCTACAGGAATAACATGAGGCATGAGTGAATGGTTCAATAAGACTTAGGTCACTTCTTTATTTACTTTTAGAAATTTCTATAATTAAAAAAAAAAATTATCTATATATTGAGAAATAGGAGGAGGTGTTAAATTGAAAGTCTTAAGGGGAAAAAAGGTTTACAGATCAATAGTGTGCACTCATACTTAGCATTTAGAATTTTAAAAAACAATCTAAAACTCCAGCCATTGTACTGATCTCATATAGACAGAGAAACAAAACCAAGTTCAAGACTTTGCAAAAACCTAACCACGCTCTAGTGCAGGAGCACCATCATGGAAAGTACTTTTCATTTATTTATATTAAAACATTAGGTTATAGAAATGGAGAACACTCTGCACCTACCTTAAAGCCACGCGGTACTTCTGTCCTAACTTCTCAATTTCACCCATTACACAATCTGTGATACATGGAATACCTACATGCAAAAAAGGCCTGTATTAAAACCAAGCAGTATTTCTTTACAGACCCCTATATATTGCCTGCGTGCCTAGGAACGATCATGGAACTCTATAACATATTACTTAATGTTTAAAACTTACGAGAACTGATAAGGTTGCAAAGTGATGAAATGTAGAGCCACTGAGTTTGACCATGCCATGATAATTTTAGATTTTTACGTTAATAATTCTTCACCTTTGTTGATATTAGCATTTAAGACTGTTGTTTGACTGAAACCAGAGACAGTTCCAGGGTTACCGCAGCCATGAACAATGAGCTCACTGGTGCGGTATGACGCTGATAAAGCACACCACAACACTATGTGCGCCAGAAGAAACTGCGAGTGATGCAGACACTCACACTTGGCATAGAGACAGTCCATCATTGACTGCACTAGGTCCAGCTTGGCCTTGATGGAGAAGTTGATGAAGTTAGTGTCAACCAGGATGTGATATGGGGGGCCAAGCTGTGTATTATACTGGAAGAACAAGCAAGACGGATGCTGGGGGCTGCCAGAAAGACAAAGAATACAAATCAGTCAACTGCAGTTAACAACATATCTAATCCTATAACTTGCATGGAATGAAGAAAGGGTAACGAGCAGAAGCAACACAAAGCAGCGTCGGATGATAACCCCACAGGCCTCCCACTGCCCTCTAACACCACCCCCCGCGGATCGGGGCACCATTTCCTAGTCTCACAGGTTTGCTCCGAACCGCCCTTGGTGGCAGCCTGCAGTATGGCCGGCCCTACTTCCCTCCCCAAAGCGCCGGCAGCACTTACACCTCCCGCTCCTTGATGGCACTCGGGTCTTCCTTCTTCTTCACGGGGGCCTTGGCCCGGTCCTTCTCCTTACTGCAAGAGAACACAGTCACGCCTTGGGGGGTCGGTGGGAAGGGAGGACAGGGCGGAGAAGCCCGGGCCGGATCCCCTCCCGCTCCCCCCCAGCGGACACGGGGATGGCCGGGCCGGCGCGGCCGGCTGCGGGAGCCACCTGCGACCAGGCCCAGCCGCGGCCACACTCACATGCGCTCGTCCCGGAGGCTGATCATGCGCTTCATGACCGCGTACTTCCGCGCCTTCTTCTGCTTCCCCTGCAAGGAGACGGACACGCAGCCGCCATGAGCTGGGCAGAAACCGAGACCCAGGCCCCAGCGCAGCCACCCCGCACCCCGCTCACCATGATGATGATGATGACGACGCCGCCGCCGCTGCTGCCGCCGCCGCCGCCGCTGCTACTTCCGGTGCCGCCACAACGTGTCACGGCGTCCCGCCCCGCTGGGAAGGTGCGGGAGTGGTGTCACTTCCGGCTGCCAGCACGGGGCAGCGGGAGCCCGTGTCGGTCGCGCGGAGCAGCGGGCCTGACGCCGCGCCCGCCGCTGGCGCCCCCGGTAACGGCGGTACCCGCGCCCTCCCGCGCCTCGGGGGAAGGGCAGGGCGGGCTCCGGCGGGGGGAACGGGTCTCCCGGGGCGAGGGAGCTGCAGACCGGGCGCCCCCCCGGGTGGTGGCTCGGCCGGGCCGTGGTGGCAGCGGGGGTTCGCGGGCGGCTCGGCTGCCGGCCCGGGGCGCCCGTGCTGGAGGCCACCCCGGCGCTGCCCCCGGCCGGCCCGGTGCTACCGCGGCGGGAGGGGGCCACCCCTGGAGTGCGGGGGCGGGCGTGGCCGGGGCTCCCGGTGAGCGGGAAGGGCCGGCTCTGCCTGCCCCGCGGCGGCCGGCGGGTTTATCTTTTGGTTTCGGTGTGCCGTTTCCATGGCGCTGTCGGGGTACGGGTGGCACGTCGGGCGGGTTGGGGGCTGGTGCCCGTGGGAAGGCTGCAGGGTTCGGTGGTGCCGCCGAGTCCCGGCTGGTGCAGGCTGGCGAGGGAACCACAGCACCCCGGTGTCCCTCTGCTCCCCCTTCTGCTCTGTTCTGTGGAGCTGGGAGGTTGTGGAGGCCTTCAGCCCACTTTCTTCAGCTTGCTGGGCTGATATGTTTTGAAGAATTAATGTAAGGCTGGCTTTGCTGAGCTCTAGTTCATGGGCTTCTGCATGAAAAGCAGCAGGTTGTCATTATCTGTGTATCTTACCAACAGCAGTGACCTGAAATCATAGCAAATGAGCATGACTTCAGCTGTGCTTTCTGCAGCTGTAGTGGTGTACTCTGACCCAAAATATCTTTTTGCAGATGTAAGGAAACATCCTCCAGGTTCTCGGACTAGTACCACACACCTGTTTTCTAGTCGCCGTTGCAGGGAGGGTTGAGAGAGAGAGCCCTCCTTGTTGTTACCTTTCTCGTGCAGGCTTCTGGTATTAATGAGAACTGGTAGCTGTTGGTGTCTTCCAAATGCAACCAGTGTTATTTGGTGTGCTGCTCAGAAAAAAACAGCTATGCAGCCAGTCAGGTACTATGCAGGAGTTTTTTCCTGAAGCGTTGGCATCAGTAGAACTGTGACATGGAAGAAAATTAGACTGAAAGGAGAACTGGGTTGGTTAGGGAAACCATGGCTGAGTTTTCCGCCTGAGTGATCATACCAGGGTTAATTGTTGTTTGGGGAAACGGTGGAGCTTCCCTGGCGCTGCTCAAGTCACCCAAGTGGTTTGGGTGAAGGAAATAATTGAGGAGGAAGGGGGTGATAATGCTTTCCTCAGGGACGTGTAGGGTGGTAAGTGACTGAATGTTGTTCTGGCTTGGGATGCAGATCTGGTGTCAAGATGAGTGTGGCGTGAAAGTCACCCTCTGGCTGGCGTGCCGTGTTTGAGGGGGACAGGAAGAGCTGCTGATGGTTCAGTTGCCATGAGATGTAGGCAGTTGGCAAACATCTCCCATATGTTGTTTTCCTGTTGACACTATTTTATTTGGCTTGTGTGTAAATGCATATGACAAACTCCAGTCCTGATGAGAGAATGACTGTTTTGTGTGGACTCTGGCCATTGATGTGGCTTTTGTCCTTGACAGCTGATACTGGGGCCTGCTCAGTGCCTTTTGCGCTGACTCTTCAGTCTTCTTTGGTTGTATTTTAAAGTTAGGTTCCAATGGGCATTCCTGTTTGTTGATTTGCGCACATTTTACTTAGCGTGAGAATATACCGTGTCTTTTCACTCAACAGTGAATTTTCATCTTGTGCACAATCTGGAATGCGCGTTCCATTGGTGGTGGATACTTGTGCACATGGATCGAGACGACGTTCCTTACAGGAATGAAGGGTCCTCTGGTCTTGGTTTGATGAAATATTAATAGTATCAACCCGCAGAAAGGTTTTAAACTGATGTTTCTTCTTAATTTTGGAACTTGTCAAGGGAGAGAAAAAAACGAAGTTAAATTTATCAGGGTACAAAAAAGAAGACCAAGAGGCACAACAGATTTCTTAGAACTTCAGTAAATCAATTCTGAATAGCATTTCCCCAACTGGCTTCGTAGCTGTAGCCACCTGGATGTGCCATTGCTGTGTTGTAATTCCTTTTGTTTGTGCAGCTACACTTGCGTGTCCTTCTAGAGCTTTGCACTGTGTTCCTCTGGCTTCAGAGCAGCGCTAACACAAACAAAATGTACTCCCGTTACTGGCCTTCCTTTCCTTGCTGACTTCAGAAAGGCAATGGCACTAATACAGTTTATTTTATTATTTCATGCTGTCTATCCTGATTATGCCAGTACTTCTCCTTGAGTTAAGCGAAGGTGAAGCTTTCCAAATCCCCATTTTCCCTGCAGATGGCAGGAGACCATTGCTTGCTCTGTCCTTGGATCAAGAGCACTAAGACCTATCAGACAATTCAGCATTTTTTTTCCAGCCTAGCTATGATAGGACCTTGTATTGCTGATTTTCAGAATTCATTTCCCAAATTGTTAGCTGGCAGTTCTTAGCACAGATACTATTTTAATTTAGATCTGTATTCTGATAAGTGAGTGGCAACATATCTTGGATACCAGCTATTTGCAACTAGATTCTTTACCCTGATGTATCCCAGCTGCAAGTGCATTGTTAAAGCTGCTGGCAGCCTGTGTACTAGAGGGAAGTTGATTGTATGGCAGCCACTTCATCTCTGGTGGCCACCTGATTGGTGTCCCATTTGCCACTTCATGCAGAGATAATAAAATGAGAAGTTGCTGTGCTGATTGAGGGAGATAACTAATACCCTGTGTCCAGTGAGCTCTGAAATTCTGCAACGCAGATCAAGAGGCTCAGGCTTCAATTGACTTAAAACCTCTTGTAGTTGAAATGATTGATCCTTCTCTCTTTATGCTTTTGAGAGAGAGGCTGTGCGAGTTGTGGTATGCTTTACAGAAGGGAAGGACTTGTGGACTGAGGCAGAAATAGCTTGGGTAGACAAACCCACCGGGCCAGTTTTGTGTTGGTGTTTTTTGGTAGCATGAAGAGGCTGGTTCTCTGATGTACTGGAGGGGGATCTCACAGATTCTCAAACATTGATGAGTTTCTGTGAAATTGCTCTGCTGAGTGGGCAGGAGCCACACACCTTCCACAGCCAGGCCAAACTGGAGCAGAGTTTCAACCAGGCATTTGTAGCACATCTTGGATATGTACTGTGAAAGAACTAAAATGTCAAGGAAATTGCTAGGTCTGTGATTCTTAATAAACAGAGATACGAGTTTAAAAACCTGAAGCTTAATCTAGGAGGACAATGAGAACTTATGCCCTGGGGACTGCAACACTGTTCACTCAAGCAAAGGAAAGAAGAAAATGGTTGAGTGGGTGGGATTTTCCTTGAGATGTAGGGGAGGAAAAGGCAGTGAGAATCTGGCTGCTTATGCAGCACAATCAAAGAGCTCTGCACAGACTTACCTGTTGTTTTTCATATGCGTTAGAAAGCTTGGTGGAAGTATGCAAAGGTGGACAGATCCGTATGACTATTGGAATGGAGGGAAATAGAGGCATCTGAAGAGGAAGGCAGATGAGGAGGGAATAAGGAGGAAGTGGCAGCTGAGACTGTGGTGTGGCAGGCAGGAGTAGCACATCCTGTACATCCCCAGGAGAGGTGTCTGTCTTTACAGGCAGCTGCTGTGGGGGGCCTGGGTCTGTTAATTTCATTCTCACTCCTTTATATAATCAGTGTTCTGAATGAGTAGATACTGACTGCGTGGGCTTTGTGGCTTTTCTTCTGGCATATGTCCTGGTTTTTGTGGGCTGCATCAATCCTTGCTGTTAGATTTTTATGTTTTTTAATCTCAATCCTGACAGTAAACTGTAATTTAGTGGATAGTGCTGCTGACACTGAAATGGCTTATGAGGATACTGGTTTCCTAAGTACCTAAAACAACAGCAGCAAAAAACCCAAACAAAACAAAACCCCAAAACATTACCTAATTGGCTTCATGGTCCAAGAACTTTCAAAGATTTTTTTTTTTTTTTTTTTTTCAGTTTTACTATAAATATCCCTTTAGATCTGGGCAAAATCAGTTTGAGAATAGCACATGGCATTTTGTGGGGTGTGGAGGCTTGAAGTGTTACCTGATCCTTAGTACTCCTAATGAATAGCACACAGGTTCTTAGCTGCTCCATGAAAACCATGAACACCATGAAACCTATGGAGGGAGGATGTGTTTTGTTCCATCTTGAACCTGCTACTTCCAGGGGTTATATAATGAAATGAGATTGTGACAGGTGGAGGTTGAGGGTATGGTGAATTCTAACACCTCATTAACAGTGATACCTTTATAGCACCTCTGTTATACATATGACATCTAGTGATACTCTTGCATCTTACACCGCTCACATGTTCATACTTACTAGATTTGTCCACAACCATGGAGAAACCTAACTTTTCTCTCACCTTTTTTTCCTTTTCCAGGGAAGCAGGCAAACAACAGGCTGCAGGGAGAAGCATTGCAGGACAGCCCTTTTGCACAAAGAAGAAGAAATTGTTGTGTTCAGGTCCACACCTTTCAGCAGTGATTCTGTGATGCAAGTTCCAGGATTTTCTCTTTCTGTGATAATCTTATCTATGGCCTTTTCTTGCTGACGTTTGCCCCAGTGTTGGGCACAAAGAGGAAGGACACTGAAGAATGGATACTCCCCTTTTGGCTTTTAGAACATGGGCACTTGTGTAAAGGTATGTGATTGCCTTTGGCTGGAGAGATGGAATATCTGTGGAGGCCAGCAAAGGGGATCTGCTGGGCTGGAAAGTCATGGCTTTTTGTGGGGGGAAAACATCTCATTTGAGCTTTCTGCATGCTGATGTCCATTGCTGCTGCTGTTGAGATGACTGATGAATAACTCCCCTTTTGTGAAAGAAGCAGCAGCTTGAATGCACAATGTAGCTTCTCACTAACTGAATGGTGACATGGCGAGCTATATTGTATGCATTAGTGTATGCCAAATTGCTTGTCTAATTGTCACACGCGTTCCTTGCTGCTGCTCTTTTTCCATCTGTCAGCTATGTCTTATCAACCAAACAGCATGTTGTTGTTCTGGGTGTGGTCTTCTTACTACATGTTTGTTTAGCAGTTCCCTCAGTGAGAACTTCATTGTAGATTGGCATCTCTAAAAATTGCTGTAATCTTAACAGTATACAAATCCAAACTTTTCGCTTGTGTGTTGATCAGCAAGAGTTTCAGAGGAGAGGCTCCACTTTGCAGTAGGAAAATACAGATGGACTGTTTTCCAGTTGCATTCATACTTGCCGTAGCAAAGTTACAGGGAAAAAATAGATTCAGCTCTGCCCTAGAAGGATTTTGTTTGTTCTGAACAAATGGGGATGGTCTTGTCCACAGCTCTTTTGTTCCATAGCTTTTTCTTCTAAGGTTGCTGGTTGAGGGTCAGCTTCTGTCCATTTTGGTGGTGGCTCTGTGATGTGCTTTCATGGCAGACTAGAAGTTAACTTTGTGACTTGCAGAAGCAAATAGGTCTGAGAGTATAGATGAGTGGCTTTTGGCTGCTGCTGTCAAAGCTGGTGATCCTGCAAAAAGTAGCTCCTTCTTGCAGTACCCAGAGCCTGTTCTCACTGGTTTCTGAGGATAGTATGTTGTCCTTTTAGATCCCTGAATCTGAATAGGAATGTGTGATGGAGAGAGAACTGTTCCTTGTAGCATGATGTGCTGTTTGCATATTTAAGAGTCTTACAGAATAATGCTTTAGGGATGTCCTTGGAGAGGAAGATAAATGATCAATAGGTATTTGTCTGAGGAATCATAGATTAATTTTAGGCCATTGTGTGTGAGGAAGAGTCATTGGACTGGACATGGCCTATTTTGTGTTCTAGATGCAGCTGTGATCCTCGGCTGTGTGTCTCACCGAAGGGACCTGATGTTTTACATTATTGGTAAGTGAAGGAAAGGCTGCCACTGTATTTATTGACCTCTCCATAGGGTTTAGAAGGGTTTTGTGAAAGCCTCTGCTTTTATGTTAGTTCAGAGTCCATCTAACAAACATGAAGTTACTGTCACCTGCACTCGTGGCAGATTGACCTCTCCACCATTCTTCTTGTTCCTAAAGTCCTTCCATTGACCTCATTCCTAAGACATCCCCTTACTCTTTATTTCAAGAACTAGTGCAGGGTTGTTGCCTCTGTGATGCTTCTTAATTCAGTCTTACTGTGATGTGCAGGGGTTGTGTGGTTATATGACTGTTTCCCTTAAAGGAATCTCTGTAGTTCTAATTTGCAACTCAGAGGGAATTCCATGCTTCTGTTGGGATGTCTGCTAGCCATACCCGAGACTCTGTACCACCTTTACCGATTTCCTCTGTCTGCAGTCATTTGCAGAGTTTTAAGGGACCTATTTTTCTCTAACCTTACTTGTAGCATAACAAAACCATAAATGTTCTCACAATAGCTTCTGCTTTAAACACCTAATTTGCAGTTGAGTAGAATGTCTTTAACAAAAGGCATCTTGGGCTGATGCAGAAGGGATTTTAGTGCCTGACTCAGCCATGCTGCTGCAGCCACCCTCTGTTCTCTCCTTGCTGCAGGTGGGATCACGATATCTGTGGTAGCTTTCTTCTTCACCATTAAGTTCCTCTTTGAGCTTGCCGCACGTATAGTCAGCTTCCTTCAGCATGAGGACCGGGAACGCCGAGGGGAGCGAACTATTTATGACTACGTGCGAGGCAACTACCTGGATCCCCGGTCCTGCAAAATCTCCTGGGATTGGAAGGACCCCTATGAGGTGGGCCATAGCATGGCCTTCCGAGTGCATGTAAGGGAATATTTCTGTTTCCATGCAGCTTTGGGGGCAGGAACAGAGGTCTTAGTTAGGGCTGGGGTCTTCAAATGGTTTTTCTTGAGGCAAAACTGGATGTAACTTAGGAGTAGGAAAGCTATCTGCTTATGTCTTCTGCCACCTGTAACTGTGTTGCAGAACTCTGTAAGTGCGTATCTGAGGTTTGCACTCCTTAAAATCTTATCTCCATCTCTTTAGAATCCTCTGAAGAGCCGGAGGAGACCAGGCTTGGCCTATCTACTGCTTCCTTTACTGGGAAGTGAGTGGGCAGAGCCTTGACTTCAGCAGACGTGGTGCTGTCTTTTGGTTGTGCAGCTGAAGTTGGAGGTGTGGGAGTGGGCATTTTACCAACCCAAGAGCTATAAAGCTTCATGGCTGCTTCCTGTTCCTCCAAAATCAAGGGTTATTCTGTCTGACCTGGAAAAGCCTACCAAAGACTCTTTTATTTTTTATTTTTTATTTTTTTTCCCCTCCAATCCCAACAGGCTGAGTGTAGAGGGAATGAGACAAGTACACAAATAAGATGGGTGGAGGGACCTGAACACTGAGAATTTGGAGCTGTGTGGAGAAAGTTTGAACAGGTTTTTCTGGGCTCATGTACCCACCTTTCTGCCCCACTTTGCCCACCCAGAAGGGCACCTAAATGTAAAGACAGATTCAGCTAGGTTGCCATACCCAGCCCTCTCAGGAAGGTGAGTAAAACCTTTCTGCTTGAGGGTGAGTGAGGGGCTCTAACTCCAGGGTGAAAAATAGCTGAGGGGAAATGGACTTGTTCTGTTCCTCCTGCTTAAATTTATTCCCTTCACCTCACTGACTCTCACACATGGCAGCTCCAGCAATGTGCCCTTCCACTTCATGGTCGTCTCCCATTTGCTTGGCCCTTTATTCATCAACAGTAGCTGTTGCATGCACTGGTTTCTCTCACTGACAATCAAGACACATACTGTTTCAGGCCCCTTGCCCTCCCTTATGTAGAAATGGAGAATAATAGTAACCTTTTGCTGATTGCAGGTGGCAGGCAGAATCTGGCCCACAAGCTGCTGGCTCTTGAAAAGCCATGCATGTGGGGTTTCAAGGTGTAATTCTTTCCTTGTAAGGAAGTACTGGTCGAGATGTGTTACCTTCTGAAATTGTCTGGCAGATCACTTCTGTGATTGAGCTGCCTGTGATTTTTATCTAATGTGTCATTTCCACACTGATGCTTCTTATCAGTACAGACTGAGTCAGCTCCTTATGTCAGCATCTTCTCCACACTGTTCTCTTCTCTGTACTGTTTTCTATAACAAATTGGTGAGAGCTTTTCCAGAACTTAGCTGTACATGTTAACAAGATCTCCTTGTTTCTCTGAAAGGACGTGGCTTTGCTTTTTTTCTTTTCGGTAGTAGGTTCTCTTGGTTTCTGTTCTCATATTGCACTAGCAGTGCAGAGAAGAAATGCCTAGAGGCATGTTCTTTTCAGGGCACTCATTTAAACTCCAGCACAAAAGAGAATGAGGGTGTTCAATGCCCACTAGTGCCATGTTCACTTGAGAGAGCACAGCCTGTGTGACAGAGCAGGCTGTTTTCGTGGTGTGGGTTTTTTTTCCCTTTGGTGAGCTGGAGTTCTTACCCTTGTTTCCTCAATGCAACTTGCTTTCTCTTCCTATGTGCACTGCATATTTTTGCTGACCTGGATTTCTCCATTTCCCATGCAGTTATTCTATAAAAATGGGCAACCCTTCCCTGCTCACCGGCCTGTGGGGCTGCGAGTTCACATCTGCCATGTGGAGCTAGCAATTGATATTCCTGTAACCCAGGAAGTTCTTCAGGAGCCTAATTCCAATGTGGTGAAAGTGGCCTTCACTGTGCGCAGGGCTGGAAGATACGAGATCACTGTAAAACTTGGTGGCTTGAATGTGGCCTACAGCCCCTACTACAAGGTATTCCAGCCAGGTAAGGTCCAAGTGGCCCTGCAGTGATTCAAAGTAGATTTGGAGGTATTGGAGGTGGTTAGGTAGATGTGTTTCCAGCTAAAATAGGTGGGTGACAGGGAAAGGGTTACTCTTGTTTTCCTCTTGCCATGTGTAGATCCCAGCAATAAACCAATGACTAAAACATACTTGTGACTACCAATGTGTGGCAAAATAGAAACTGCCTTACAGAATAAGTCAGTTCTGCTTAAACTCCTTGACCACTTGTGTCATATCCTCCATTTCGTAGCAACTTCATCGTGCCCCATCTAGTAGTCAGAGAAAGTCTTTTGTGAAAGTATTGAATTATTTGTATCCAAATTGCAAATGCTGCCATGATCTGATTCTTTTCCTCTTTTCAATACCCTACTCCTTAAGCTCCTGAAACAGTTGCTACCTTTGGTTATACACTGCTTTAAAAACATTTCCTTTTTATCAATTTAAAATTTGTTTCCTTCTGGTTTTTTTGACCCAATCTGCATCTTTGCTATTTCATGTACATAGTCATTGACAGTACCTCCATTCCATTGCATTGTGAACAGGTACAAAGCTTGCCAAGGTACTCCTTCAGAAAGTGGAAGTTCAGATTTCACTCAGGTACCCTCCAGACTGAAGTTTGTTTGGCAAGCTTAATTTGCTGGTTTCCTTGCATGTCAGCCAACTCGTACTTTGTATCTGCAATGCGAGCAAGTTCTGAAAGGTTAGAATGGAGGAAAGCATTCTTTAGAGGACTAGTAGTTTGCTTTATCAGTATTAAGTTTCAGACCCAAGGCAAGCGCTGTGCCCCACACCATGTGTTTCAGAGCTCAGATATTTTTTGGTTTTTGAATGTAGGAGAACAGAATGTGTTTAAATTTGATCAATTTTCAAGGGTATTATGCACCTGGTTGCTTTTTCTTTGCGCTTTGCAGCTTCACATTGGAATTTGTTTGACTTTAAACTGTTGTTGTCTGCTTCAGGGATGGTGGTTCCCTCCAAAACCAAAATTGTCTGCCATTTCTCCACTCTGGTGCTGACCTGTGGGCAGCAGCACACTCTGCAGATAGTTCCCAGAGATGAGTATGACAATCCCACCAGCAATTCTGTGTCCCTGATAGATGAGCACAATTACAGCGTCTCCATCCATGAGGTGTGTGCAACCCCACCCCTTGCTGCTTGACTTCAGGTGAGCTAGAGAGCCCCCTTTATTAATTTGTTTTCTGTTTAGCTGGGTCCACAAGAAGAAGAGAGCTCTGACATTGTATTTGAGAAGTCTGTGGTGTCCAATCGGCAGACTTGCGAAGTGTTCTTCCGACTCACCCTGCACTGTAGGGGCTGTTTCCATGCCTGCATCTCCTACCAGAACCAGCCCATAAGCAATGGCGATTTTGACATCATTGTTTTAAGTGGTGAGTCAAGAGATACTTGGTATTCTTTCTCCAGGTGTCCTCTTACAAGATGATTTGCACACTGGTGTAGCAGACCTAAATGTAGCTTCCCTGCAGGCTAGCCATGCATATTTGCTCAAGGAATTCTTATTCATTTAAAAATGCTAAGGTAAATTAATTTGCTGCTGACAAGGGAAATCTCTGAAGGCTGATACTCTCAGTTCCGTGAGCACATAAAAGCACGTCTGTTTTTTCACGCATCTCAGGAAGTTTACCTCTGGAATTAGGCAATTTTTATTGCTTGCTAGTCCTTGGCATCTGAGCCATATCATTAAGCAAGCCAGTCATGTATTATATGTTAAGCTATATTGATGAAGAACACTGCATGTAACCTTTGTGCTTTTTTATGCTTTTATAATTCCTAGTTTCTTCAGGAGTGAGCCAGTCTGCAGTGTGGCTGTCACATGGCTATGCCTTCAGCCTGGTGCTCTGAGGCAGGGGTTCTCTATGCCTTTTTCCTTTTTTCTTGAATGAGTCACTGTCTGAAGCCAGGACAGACAAACTGCTGTCTTGAAATGTTTTCATCCCACTCCTGTATTCTCTTTATCAGAGTTTCACTTGACCAGGTTTTCCTTTGGATGTGTAGCCTTTTCTTTAAACTCATAATAAGTAATTTGGTGGCAGTCTGTGGATTCTTTACTTTGTGATTCTGGTCTCTGTTAAGATTTACAGAACTCTTTCATATCTGTTTCCTTCAGAGAATGAAAAGAACATTGTAGAACGCAATGTGTCCACCTCAGGTGTCAGTATTTACTTTGAAGCCTACCTTTACGATGCTCCTAGTTATACCAACAGTCAGTGGCAACTTCCACCAACACACCTGAGCTCTTCCCAGCGCCGTCCTTCTACTGCAACTGAGGATGAAGATGAAGATTCTCCCTCTGACAGCCAAACTCCTGAGAAAGTGAAGAAACCTAAAAAAGTTTACTGCTATGTGTCACCGAAGGTAGATATCACAAAGTTACCACTCTTGAGTGCATGTTTAAAGTACACTGCAACTGAAGAGCTTCCATTGTGCCCTATATCTTAGCTCCAGATTTAGGTGGCTCAGATTTGGTTAAAAAAGATTTGCCTAAGGCTAGACAGCAAACGTGAAGCTTGTAATGGAGAATAAGGTTAAAATGCTCCTTGAAGTTTTAGGACTTAATGTATCTTTCTAGGTCTAATCCAAAGCCTACTGGGGCTTTTCTCACTGATTGTTCAACAGAGAGTCTGTTTGTCTTTCATTTGCTCTGGGCAGGTCAGACCTGCCATTCCCTTTCTCAGTTTCCAATAACTGTAGATTGGATCTTAGAGGAAGGCACTGCTCAGATTTTCCATCTTTGTCCTGTACCTTTAATGTTTCAGGGAAAAGAAAAGGGCAAAAATGGTCTAAGAGTAAATGTATAAATAGAATAAACAGGATTCAAACAAGTCAAGAGAAACTGAGGATTCTCTTATAGTAAGAATATGTTAGCAGAATCTATTGCTCATTATTGCATTCAGGAAAACTAGAAGGAAAATTCCTCTAAATCTACTAATAAATTTAAATTCACTTTGACAATATCCACCCAAGGGTGTTAAGAAAGCTGGCTGACATCATTCCAAGGCTGCTTTCCATAATCTTTGAGAAGTCATGGAGTTTGCGGGACATCCCAGAGGACTGGAAGAAGGCTAATGTCACCCCCTTCTACAGGAAGGGCTTAAAGTAGGATCCAGGAAATTATAGGCCCATCAGTCTTACTTCAGTCCCTGGTAAAGTTGTGGAACAAATCCTCCTGGGGCCTATCACAAGTCAAATGAAGCATGTGATTGGGAAAAGCCAATGCGGATTCACTAGGGGCGAGTCATGCTTGACAAACTTCATTGCCTTATACAACAAAGTAACCTGCTTGGTTGATGTGCGGCAAATGGTGGATGCTGTCTACCTAGATTTCTCCAGTGCTTTTGGCACAGTTTCCTATAGCCTCCTCCTAACTGATGTGTTATGATCTAGACAAGTGGTCTGTGTGGTGAGTGGAGAACTGGCTAACAGGCCGCACCCAGAAGGTGGTGGTAAATGGATCCTTTTCAAACCAGAAACCTATCATGAATGGGCCCAATGATGTTTAAGATCTTCATAAGTGATCTGAATGATGGGATCAAGTGTACCCTGATAAAGTTTGCCAATGGCACCAAACTGCGTGGGGAAGTGGACACATCAGAAGGGAGGGCCACGCTGCAGCATGACCTGGATAAGCTGGAAGACTGGGCTAACAAGAACATGATGGAGTTCAGCAAAGATAATTATAAGGTCTTGCTTCAGAGAAAACATAATCCAGGAGTGCAGCACTGGCTGGGATCTACCTGTCTGGGGAGCAGCTCTGTGGAAAGGGACCGGGGGGTCCTGGTGGACAACAAACTCAATACCAGTGGACAGTGTGCTGCTGTGGCAAAGAAAACCAACAGAATGCTGGGCTGCATCAACAATGGCATCACCAGTGAAGAAGTTGTTATTCCACTCTATTCATTGCTTTTCAGGCCACACCTGTAATACTGTGTTCACTTTTGGTTTCTGTTATACAAAAAATATGTGGACAGGCTGCAGAGGGTCCGGAGAAAGGCCACAAAAATGATCAGAGGACTGGGAAGCTGCCATATGCGGAAAGGCTGAGAGAACTGGGCTTGTTCAGGCTTGAGAGAATAAGGCTTAGGGGAGATCTCATCACCATGTTCTGGTATTTAAAGGGTGGCTACAAAGAAGATAGAGACTTCCCTTTTACAAGAAGTCACTTGGAAAAGATGAGGGGTAATGGGTACAAGTTATAGGATGGATGGTGTTGCTAGAGGTTTCTAAACCTCTGTTGCATGCAACTCTAAGAACTGATTTTGGGAATGGGTGCTGGTCCTCATGAGCTCAGCATCCTTAGGGTATCATTCTGGACTTCTATGCCTTTTTCTGTTGCCTTACCTGGTAAAGATCACCAGAATTGGATACTGTTGCAGGTTCTCTTTAGGTGCCAAAGTTTTTAATGTGATTCTGATGCTTGTGTGATATATCTATCTTGTATACGTGTGTGTGTGTATATATATATATATATATATATATACACAAACACATATATAGTGTGTGTGATATATTTATATATATGTAGAACATCTGTTCTGTACAGGAGATAACTGTTGCTGTGCTCTTATTTCTTTAAGAGGTTGGTGTTCATATTTGCTTTGTTTCTGGAGAAATGCTGCTCATCATTTTTTCCAGTTACTGAAGCTAGAACAGGCTTGTGCCGGAAATGGTTTTGTATGTTTTGTCTAAAGATTCAAAAATTTCATCTTAGCTTGTTCTCCAGAAGGCGACAGTTCCACAGTTAGTAGTTATTTGTTCTGGCAGAAATATACTGAGAAGTTTCTGCCATTCTCCTGGATTTAGCAGTTGCGAGTGTTTTTTAAAAGTTGTTTGAATTGGTTGTGAAAATTAGTAGGAATAGTTCTGCTAGTATGGCTTTTTCAAAAACCTTTTGGTCAATGCATTACAATCTTTTCCTGAATTGAGCCTCTCAAATGTGCTTAACATTACTTTCCAATTAGATGGGTGATGTTCTACTGAACTCAGTGGCTTACTCTGATGTAAAATCTTTGTTGTGCTGGTATCCCACATGCATTGTAAATGCACACAGTAAAATCTTACTGACAAACCACTTACACTTCTGTACAGCTTTCAGGGTTTTTATGTGTTGTGCCAGAGAAAGATGTCACCTAATGTTGCAGAAACCTGTCCATGGGGTTGGAGGGAGGTCTGGCCTTATAGATCTGTCTTGTGCCTCCTGTTTCAGAGACAACCTTTAACAGATGTGTGACCTTTCACATTTTATTTTCCTTGTGGTTACTCAGCAATTCTCAGTGAAAGAATTCTACCTGAAGATCATTCCATGGCGCCTTTTCACCTTTAGAGTATGTCCTGGCACAAAGGTGAGCCTCTTTCCATGTAGCTGTCACTGCACCTCCACGTTATTAGCTTGTGGTCCTTGTGAATGACAGTCTGAATTTTGCTTTTGGAGAGACGGGTTGTCACTCACAGAGCAACATTTTGTTGCATAAACGTCAGACTTTGGAATTCCCTTTCAGTGACTAAATTCTGCTAATATTTATAAATAGGAGCCAGTTGTATCACTCCTTCCTGCATTTTGTCCAAATCCTAGGCAAAAATCTTTATTTCTTTTGCATTTCTCTTATTTATTTTCCTCATAACCTTGCTAAAATGCTGTAATTATGTCCACTGAAGCCCCTAGGCCAGGGTTTGAGGTTTGAAGCAGCCTCCTAACTGGAGTCTGGGTGCTTGAAATAGTGTTGCTGTTAACTGCATCTGTATGGGTGAGCAGAAAAAATCTTAGGGTGCAAGTGGTGTTGCTCTGTCTACTGAACATGCTGTGCCTTCTGCATGATGGGTTTACCCTTTCTTGCATCTTTTTGCTGCTAGTTTTCATACCTTGGTCCTGACCCTGTGCACAAATTACTGACACTGGTGGTGGATGATGGGATCCAGCCCCCTGTGGAACTCAGCTGCAAGGAGAGGAACATCTTGGCAGCCACTTTTATTCGCTCTCTGCATAAAAACATAGGTAAAGGGGTGGTGAGGTGGGTACAGTAGTCCAGGAGTTAGCACTTGAGCCTGCTAGTTCCCCTTAGGAGTGAAGGTTGTCAGCACTGAATAACCTCTGATGAGAACTCTGATTCCTGGAGCCTCACGTTCTGTTCCTGTTGGTGCTTCCAGTGAATGTATTTCATCAGGCCAGCTGTTCCTTTTCAGTTTGGCTTTTCTGTCACGCTTTTTGAAAGAGCACCTGCGAGTATCTGAATCTCAGCAAGACTAACTGCAGACTGCCTTTAGAGTGCTGGTTCCAAACTTTGCTGTAATAAACTCACACTTGGGCTGTAAAGCTAACCTCTGCAGTTAGCCCTGGGAAGTCTTCTAGATGTTTGAGGTGTTGACTGCTCAGCCCTGACTGAAACTGTTCCTGTTCACAGGAGGCTCAGAGACTTTCCAGGACAAAGTGAACTTCTTTCAGCGAGAGCTACGTCAGGTGCATATGAAAAGGCCTCATTCAAAGGTCACGTTGAAGGTCAGCCGTCACTGTCTGCTGGAGTCGGTGAGTGCACAGGTCACTTTGCATAGCCCCAATGCTTCCTCCATCCTTTTTCTTCTGCTCAGTGCCTAAGGAAATCCAAACTGCCATGTGCTAGGGCAGCTACTCTAAAAATGATTAGTCCTTCTGTTTCAAGGCAGGTGCCAGTAGACAGCTTGAGACAGGGGAAAAAAAAAAAATCTCAAGGTAGTTCCTCTGTGTTCACGTTTGGTATTGTGTGGGATGCTGTGTTCCTTCTCTACACCGAGTAAGATCAGATTGATTTCTTAAATAATTAGGAAACTTCAGCCCTGATAAATTTTTAAGGAACTTGTCACAGAGTAAATCAAGCCCTGAGACATGTCTAGGGCAAATGCATGCATAGCCTGTAAAAGCAGGAAACCTGCTGGTGCTATTCTGTCCCTACTTTACATTGGAACCTGAGGCCCGGAGAGAGGCTGTCTACCTGTGTCGGATTTGGGAGCAGAACCTGGAGCTCCTGAGTCTTTACTATTTTTCTGGTACAGAGCTGTTTGGTAAGAAAAGCTGTCAAGTCAGGTGTTTCTGAGCTGCATGCATGAAGCTCTGGCATCGGCAGGCTTCTAGTAGTGGTTCAGTGTGATGGTAAAATATTCTGGAGAGTCCTTGAGTTAAGTCTTCACCAAAGCTGACATGAGCCGATGTGTTTCTGAAATCGAACTTAAGAGTAATTCATATAACACAGTTTTTAACTGATGTTCTAAATACTGTGTATGAAGGGCAGGCAGTTATCCTGACTTATTCTTTCCACATGAGTCTCATAACAGTAATGTTATAGAGATGGAAAATAATGTTTCTGGGGAAAGCAGGAGTGGCTGGGGTTTCCCTTGATTTACACCCATGTGGTTTGGAATATTTTCTGCACGTGGGAGCTTGCAGTGTTTACAAGACTATGTTTGGGTTAATAGCTTGCTACAAAATGACTTGGTTTCTAAAGAATATTTCCATAACTATTTTTTCCTGCTGTTTTGGAGATTCCTGTAGTGTCATGAGGAATGACATAGCCTAGTAAGACACAGAGAATTAAGTGCCGTAATAATAATAAATATAAGCTTTAGTGTTCAAGGTCAACAGGCACAATGAATGTGACCAATGTGTTTAGCCAAGAGGTGTGACTAGTGTGATGCTCTAACGTATTTGAAAATAAGCTAAGCCAAAGCTATCTGTAAGACTGAGGACTGCTGTGTAGCTTTTTAAATGTCCTTTAATTGAAATCTAGAGTGAGGACACAGGAAGTTCTATGCACTTGAAATATTTTGTTACTTTTTTTGCATCGTGACTTGCTTTAAGTATGAACTCGGTGAACCCTTCAAGCTGTTTTCTAGTTATCTCTGAAACATTCCTTTCAAAAATCTAACTCGTGGGCTGAGAGTGCTGTACAGAAATTGCTCCTTCCCACAGGCATTTTAATACTTTAAACAATACTGTACTGCAGCCTAGAGAGGAATACATCTGTGCTGTGCTAAGACCTCACACTGTTTTTAAGATGAGCTGTATTTATGTGGGTAATGTGTCTCATAATAGAAAATGAGCAATTGGCTTCCGTGGTTTTGGAAAAATAAGAATTCGACCTGAGGCCTTCTTAATTTTCACTTTTATACTTCAGAGTACTAGACTGTTTCTTGTTATTTGTGTTGCTTAAATTGCCCATCCACATGTGTAGGATCGTATATTGGGTATGAGGTGCCAAGCAGTAATGGCTGCTGCTGTTTTGTTATTTTTTGGTTTGTTTTTTTTTTTCAGTCTTTTAAAGCAACACGAAATTTTTCTGTTTCTGACTGGAGCAAAAACTTTGAAGTGATTTTTCAGGATGAAGAAGGTGAGTTATCCTATGAATGTATTTGTGGAACAAGTGAAAGGAATGATGGTGGAGTAGTTTTAGTCTGAAATTCTGGTTTCTTGTAGTATGTCTGTCCTTTATGGCTTTCCAGCCCTTTCACTTACTCACAGATGTTAGTGAATTATCCTGCTGGTGCTATTCTACCCCTACTTTATGTAGGCCCAAATAAAAATTATTAGGACTAGGTCTGAGAGCAGAACCTAGAGTTCTGGAGTCCCCATCTACTGCTTTTTTGCTATAGAGCTGCTCACTTCACTACAATGAGCTCTCATTTTGGGTACTACTGAGCACCATTCATGAAATTCCTGAACTGATGACCCACAGCTGACCAAGGTTGTTTTATCTTGTAGCTCTGGACTGGGGAGGTCCACGCAGAGAGTGGTTTGAGCTCATCTGTAAGGCGTTATTTGATACCACCAGTCAACTCTTTACCCGCTTTACTGATAACAACCAGGCCTTGGTGAGTCTGCAGTTGCCATGCTGAATGCACAAAAATGTGTGCGTTGACATGCTGCTGGTTAAATAATGACGCTGCTAAATTCACTAAGTGATGTGCAACCTTTCCCATTCCTTAGTTTGCCTGCACAGTCACTTCCACTGCCTTTCTCAAGGCTTTGCTTAATGATCTTAACCCATTGATGTGTCAAACAACTGGTTGGATGAGCAGCAGAGAGTGGTCAGCCAGCAGGGAAGACTGGGAAAGAGGAGGTGGTGTCAGAGTTTATAGAGGCTATGCTTGGTCTGTATGTTTCAGATCCATTTCTGCTTTCATACTGCTTCTGGCCTGTGCGTGTGAAACATTTTGTATGCTTCCTAGGCAGTCTCAGGAGTTTTATTTCTATTGTTTAGCTTGAAGGTTATTACACAAAAGTTCCTGAGACAGCCTGAGAGATGCAGTGACTTGAACTGGTCTTGTACTTGCTATTTGTGCTTGTCTTGTGTGGTACTTGGATGTTTCATTTTGCTTGCTCTTTGCAGGTACATCCAAATCCAGGGCGTCCCACATATTTGCGACTCAAACTGTATGAATTTGCAGGCCGACTAGTAGGAAAGTGTCTTTATGAATCATCTCTGGGAGGTGCTTACAAACAACTGGTTCGGGCTCGCTTCACCCGATCCTTCCTGGCTCAGATCATAGGACTTCGTATGCATTACAAGGTAAAGCTTCCCAGCCTTGTCTGGAGCCTGGATTGGTCCGGTGAGAGGTTGAACGTTGGTATAGTAGAAGCAGATCCAGAGTCCTGGTTAACAATGTATGTGTTTTTTGTCTCTCCATGTCCCTGACACCTTTTTGTTTCACACAGTATTTTGAAACGGATGACCCAGAATTCTATAAATCCAAAGTTTGTTTCATACTGAACAATGATGTGAGTGAGATGGATCTGGTCTTTGCTGAAGAGAAGTATAGCAAAACAGGACAGCTGGAGAAGGTGAGGGAGGCGGCTCCTGAAGGTGGGACAGCTTAACCACTTCTGCCTGTAGCAGAGGAGGCTGAGAACTCTTTGTGCCCCAGAAAACTGAGCTTACTCTGGGCACTAGCTCCTTGCTTGGGCTTATTTTAGTTGGGAGTTCAGGTTTGGGGAGTGCTGTTGGTCACACGTCAAGTGTTCTTCTGTTTTCAGGTGGTGGAACTGATGACAGGAGGGGCTCAAGTACCAGTGACCAATGAAAACAAGATCTTGTATCTAAATCTGCTTGCCCAGTACAGGCTGGCCAGTCAGGTTAGAGAGGAGGTGGATCACTTCCTGAAAGGTACCGTGCTGTCTGCTCCCCTCCTTTCTGCCTTTATGTCCCAGGGGATGACAGCACTTGCTGTTCTTCTTTCCTCTTCTCTTCCAGGTCTTAATGAGTTAGTTCCTGAGAACCTCCTGGCTATTTTTGATGAGAATGAGCTTGAGGTAATTGCTGCCTCCCTAAACATCTCTACCCATACTTCCCCTCCTCTCTGACAAATGAAGTGTTTTCTGGGTCTGGAATAGAGCCAAGACATTTCTTTCCTAAGCATTTTAAACATTTGTAATCTGCATGGTAGCTGTTGCCTTGTTTCCTGGGCTCCTTACTTTCTGACTGCAGTCTCTTGCCTTTCAGTTGCTTATGTGCGGTACTGGAGATATCAGTGTCTGTGACTTCAAGGCACATGCTGTAGTGGTAGGAGGATCTTGGCACTTCCGTGAGAAGGTAAGTGAAAGGGTTTCTTCCTCCTTCTTGCTGAAACGAGTTATCCCACCTACAGCAGAAGACAACTTAAAACTAAGAACAGATTTCTTGGGTGGAAATTAGGCTTCCAGGACAAACTGGAAGATTTGAGATTCAGAAGTAGGACTTATATGCATTATGGAATAACATTTCACATTAGAGAGATCCTTCAGCCAGGCTGACTAGAGATGATGCTTAATCAGTTAGCAGCAGGTAAAAATCAGCAGCAGTGGTCTTTTTAAGAAAATCCATCAAAACACTAATTAAGAACAGTTCAGCAGGGACTCGAGGAATTTGTGGTAATTTTTACTACTGAAGATGTTCATGGTGGTACACTTAACTGTAAGGGATGCTTGAAGATCTTGTTTGCAGCCCACATGGAGTGTTTAGAATTCAGTGCTGGGGTAAAGACTACTGATGTAGTAGCCTAGATTTGTACCCTGTAATAGTTCCCATTCCTCCATTCCTTACCCAGTGGGAAGGGTATGGGAATGGTAGCAGCTTCATTTAGAAAAATAATAGAAGCTGCCAAAACACCGAAGATGAAAAGAGATTAGAATACAAGCTTCTGACTGTAAACACTGGGATGGTTCCACCTTCCTGGAAAAGTACCAGAGGATGTGGAAAAGCAAAAGATGAGTATAGTACAAGAAGCACGTAAGCTTCTGCGTTGTAAACCTACCTCATTGCCTATGCAGGTATTTGTGAAAGTAAAATCTCTGTGAGGAAAGCAGAAGCCTTTCTGCTTCAAGGGAAGGAACTGGTGGGAGGCAATAGCATGGGACATCTCTTAACTGATAAAAAACAATGTAATACTTGCCTCTACGTGTCACCCTGGTAAAACAAAAAAATTCTGACTATTACTGGAGTACTTGTTGGAAGGACAATTGACTGATCTTCTTGCAACTTGTTTATATGTTTATTTGATTTCCTTGGCTGACCTGGCTTTACCTTTCCTGCTTCCTAACAGGTCATGAGGTGGTTTTGGACTGTGGTCTCCAGTTTCACGCAGGAAGAGCTGGCCAGACTCTTGCAGTTCACAACTGGTTCCTCCCAGCTGCCCCCGGGAGGGTTTGCTGCACTCTGTCCATCTTTCCAGATCATTGCGGCTCCAACTCACAGTACTTTGCCAACAGCCCACACTTGGCAAGTATTCTGGGGTGGAAGGACTTTCTGCATTGTGCTTTTGGGAATGACACTGGCTGGTTGTGGTGGGCAAGTGGTGTATAACGTGATGTCTGTGACGCTGGTGTCAACCCATCTAAAAGCAGCTGATGGGGATGGTCCCCTCTCGGATCTAGTCTGAATGGATTTTTTCTTTTGTTTTACAGTTTTAACCAGCTGTGCCTCCCTACTTATGACTCCTATGAAGAAGTGCACAAAATGCTGCAGCTAGCTATCAGCGAGGGCTGTGAGGGCTTTGGCATGCTGTGATTTTCCCCTTTCCTGGAGACCACTTAGCCTCCTGGCTCTTCGTGGCAAGACCCAGGTTCAGTCCTCTGCTTGTTCTCCTTCCCTTCACGTGGGCAATGGAGGCAGAGCAAAGACTCCATGTGAAGGAATTCGTCATCCAGAAGATGTCACGTGGCCTTTCCGTATCCCAAATATGTCATCAAGAGCTCATCTTTTCCTTTCCTTCATGCTCCTTTTGGTTCAGTGTGAAACAGCAAAAAGACTGGTGCATTTATCAAGGAAATACTGCACTTGATTTGCCTGCACCCTGTACACCCTTCCTTCTGTGAGAAGATAAAGTTCATAAGCAGAAGTTCCAGCGAGGTGCAGGAGATCTGCTGAGCTGCCTTTATTATAGCTCTCTGGGAGGAAGAGGGAAGACCAGCATGGAGCCCTCTGGAAACCTGGCTCACGGGAAGCCTTAGTAACTTTCCATGTCTTGGCTTGACTTCCCCAGTGATGGTCTCTGATAGTTCATCTAACTCTGTCACTCATCAAGAGTATAAGGCTGTCTATTCTTTAAGCACCTGACCCAGAAGGGTCTTTTCCACCTTGCTCTGGATGCTGCTGTCTCCTGTGCCACAGAGAAAAATGGGCAGTGTCCACTGGGGGGAGTAACCCAAAGGGAAAAACCATCTCATGGGCGCCCAAGTGCTGGCCCTGACAGTGATCCTGTTCTACCTCCACCAGGGTCCAGCAGCAGAAGCGTCCTTCTGCAGTGGTGGCTGGTTATGAGCCTCTGCAAATGAACTGGAAGAGGAGTTTCTCCTCCATTGAATGTTTCTGACAGTGGATGTTGCACAGGAAGCTGTCTCATGCCCATGCCTTTTCCTTTCCTCAGGAGAGAGTATGGGCTGAGTGTGATCCCTCAATGCTGAGCACCAATGCCTGTCCCGTGTTCACCTTCAGGGAATGTGTGTCATGTAGTAACAGTGACAGGTCAGTAAGCAGCTACAGTGTGCGCTGGACTTGTGTTTGTTGTTGAGTTGATGGTACTGCGCAAAACTTGCTTTCTTCGCCCCGTCATCCCACAGGCTCTTGGCTTCTACCTCTATCATGCAGCAGCCAGAGACTTGCTTTCTCTACTGCATTTCAGGCAGAGTTTCCAGAGGGGTGCTGGAACCTGGAGAACAGCTGGCTTTCTGTCCTCTTGATCTTCCTACCTTCCTTCTTCAGCTCTCCTTTCCTCCTGTTCCATTCCATGCTGCTGGCTTTCCAGCACAAAATGCTAACTAGAACTTAACTCACGTGATCACTCAGCAGCCTGCACGCACCGTTGTCAGGCTTGTGGGGAGATGAGTAAGCAGACCAGCATGAGAAGTGCTGGCTTATGATTGGGGCGTGTTCTTGCTGGCAGTCCATTCAGCCCTTCCCAGGGCAATAAAGGGAATCTGGGAATCTTGATGACTTCTTCAGTGAAGCAAAATTCCAAATCTTTTAAGTTCTCAACAGTCCATTAGACAGTTCAGGTCAGGAGTCAAAGGCATGCAGGAGTCAAAATGTGAGAAACCTACATTGCTACTACCTGCAATGTAAGTTTTCATTGGGTTATGGAGTTGCTGGATTTCTTCTGGAATGGAGTTTCAGACTGGCATCCCTGAGCTAATTTTAGAGCATTGTGTTAGATAGAAAGTCGCATAATAATATATTGCCCTTTTCTGCTGTCCTCAAAATTATCCAGGCAGACTTCTGCACAGTATGGATGTTTTAAGATAACTGTGTGTGCTTTTTCCAGTATAGCTTAGTTGAATTGAATGGGAATTTGGCGGAAACATTCTACATCTAGAAAATGTTTTTAAGGCAGCATCTTAGTCATTCTTGGGCTGAGTGTGTTACTTCTGTACAGAAAAAAACAAGTCATTTTGGTGCCAAAAAGCAGCCAGCTGAGCACTGAGACTACTCAGGGGGATTTCTTTGCCTTGTGAATTCATTCCCTTGCTGGAACTGAGGTGCTGGGAGGCTGCCAGTTTGAGAGCTGCCACTGTTGCACTCTGACAGATCACTTTAAGTGTGGCCATTCTCCCTTTTTTAGTGCAGGCTCCATTCTGCGAGGTCATGACCTACTTCGGGTGGAGAGTATGGTACCATTTTATTTACATTGCAGATGGCTTCCGTGGTCAGTAGAGTTGCAGCTCCTGTGTTCTCCATGCCACCACTTCGCTGCTTTCTCGAGGGCCCAAGAGGAGGTGGTGGTGCTCGGCTTAACTTGTATTTGCTGAGCGGTGTAACTTGGTGCTGTTCCCACGTTGCAGCCTTGTCTTGCAGTCTTACCTGGTGAGGATGTTTCCAGCCTTGTAGTTATGGGCCAACTCTGCCAGTGACATCTTCCTCAGGAATCTATTCCCTTTTTCGCCTGAGCTGGACTTTTTTATTATGAGGCGGAAGTAGCTGGACATTGGGCAGTCTTCCTCTGCTGGAAAGCGCTCCAAAATGCCTCTCACAGCATTGTAGCCAGCACCCCATGTGTCCCAGCAGCTGTGCAGATGCCAAGGACTTTCTTCTTTTACACAAGTCAGAACTGTGATGGGTGCTCTTAATCAACTAAACATGTCCCCATTGTTTCTACAGGCCCCTGGCTGGTCCCATGTTCCTGAGATCCATCACAATGTTTCTAAACTTGTCTCTAGCTTTACACCCTTTCCCAGAGCAGTCACTTTTTGTGCTGCCCTTAACACTGGCAATGGGGATGTGCTTTGGTCACCCATCCTATATATTACTTCTGGCAGAGGCTCATTACTTTTCGTTTTACCCTCTATTTATTCTCACTTTATAGAGAACCTTCTGTAGAAATCTTTGGGATCCTGGTATCATCTTGGATGGGTTCTGTGTTTCCTGAAGCTGCTTTGAGGTGCGGAGGGTCTGACCTCAGTCTGCACCTGCGGGCAACGTTGCATGTTTTTTAGAAACTAGGAGCTGTGGTCAAATCCTAGTTCCCTCTGGTGGATTTCTGGCAGAGTTCAGCCAAAATTTGGAAGCCTGTGGTTGTAGTAGCTGATTTTGTAAATAGTTTGTATAATAAATAAAATATTTTAAAAATGCTACCTTCACAGCTTAGTGTTCTTTTGGGGCTGTACAGAGGGAATCAAACTGGTTAGTGCTGTCTATGGGCAAGGGGTCTCTCCAGGTTTTCAGGTGTCTCACTGAGGTCTGCTGCAGGAGGGAGAGGATGATTCTCCACCTGCAGCCTTCCAGGATGCCTGACTGAACCCAGGGCCTGGGAGCTGCTGGGAAGAGGCAGGACTCTAGACTGGGGCTTATAGGCTACTGCAGTAGGTTGGAAAATGGGATGAAGCAGCTGGTAATGCCAGAAAATATTTTAAGGACTCTTTTATTTAAACTAACAATGCAGTTGGTGCCGTTACTTTTTCATCTCACTGTGTTATTACTTGATGCTCTGAGTTGCAGGTATTTGCACTGCTTGTGCTTCACTGTACTGTCAAGAGGGTCAGATCAAACCAGGAGAGGAGGCAGCATTTCAGTCCTTTGCACCGTTTTAAGTTGTACAAAATACTTTCAGATTGCAGAGTGGAAACAGTCTACCTGCAAGTGTCTGCTAACAAACAACAGAGTAATTAGTTTGTTGACAGCTTGTTGCCTTCAGGGACAATATTCAATTTCTGTGATGCTCTGAGCTGTTCCCAGCTCTGACAAAAACCGTTAAATTTATTACTAGTTTTCCTTGGATTTGTTTTTTTTAGCTTAAGGATTAAAATAATAACTTTAAAACTTGAGAAGATTCTGCAACATGATTCTGTGTCCATTAGCATTGCTGCCCATAGAACAATGAAAACACTGTTTCCTGGGCTGTACAAAGATTTAGTCCATCTTCAGGCAGCATAGCATGGGCTGGCTGCCTGTGTTCCACTGTATAACTAGACAGATGTTCTCCCGTATGAAACCACTGTTAAGCCTTGATTCTGGCTTTCAAGCCATGAGCACTAGCTAAATAAGAGTGAGCAGTGCGTTGACTCTTGGCGATTGTTCTGTAGCATTGTGCTGGGTCATGGTATTATTTAGAAGCTCCTGGTGGGAACAAAGTTGTCTTACACTGGACTCAGGGAAAACAGAGGCTGGATAAAGCAGTGGTGAGTGTTATGAAGAATCCAAAAACTGAAATCACAGAAGCTGTGAGTCTAGAGCTGCTGGAGTCAGGGTCAAGGGCACTAAAAGGTGGTTGACTTTGCCTGCAAACCTGGCATGAGCAAAATGGTATACAACAAATCTCATGGACATGTCTACGCGTCACAACCAGTATTAGTAATACGGCCTATTAGGAAGGGGGCCAAATTGAGGCTGAAGTTTTTAGAAACTCTGGGTGTGAAGGAGAGCACTCAGCATGCTGTGTTACTTTAGCATGAAGTAGGTTCTTAAGTTTCTGCCTCTCTTTGCAGGATGCATGATGTCCTCTGGTTGCCTGTGTTGTCCATCCTGATCACCAGTTTTTTTGGATGTCTTGGAGAGGGAGTGGTGACAGTGACTTGTTGTGGACTCCACAGCCTCCATTTATCCTGGCACCTGGCATGGACTTGGGGCTGGGAAAGAAATTGTGCCCATGCACATGGTGCTGGAATCCTACATGTCCCAGCTTGTGTCTCCAGCAGTACCAAGGAATTGCATGATTTCTTAGGATACTTGATTCCATACAGGGCCACTTGACCTGGGATACGTCAAGTTGTGCTGCTTGGGAAATTGGAGTTTTGGTCAGTTGAACCAGGTTGTAACTCCTGGTTGCCACAGTGAATTACTGTGTTTTATATGGTTTTGACTGTTCTGCTACCATCTTCTGTCCAGCTAACCTGGCACATGACAGCAGAGGGAGTTTTTACATGTGATGATGGGAACTATAAAAGGAAAAAACTTACAGGAAACAGCAAAGTCCACCAGAACCTCAGCTTGCCTTGGCACCAGCTGTGCAGTGCAGGATTGGAGATTTTTAGTGTCTTCCTCTTAAACCCTTTCCTTGATTTTGTTTGTTTGGTTTTTGTTTGTTTTTCTGTGTGTGTTGTGTTTCGTTGGTTGGTTGGATTTTTCTTGTTGTTGTTGTTTTGTTTTTAATTGAATGCTTGAGAAACTCTAATCTCTGCTCTTCGGAGCATGAAACTTGATTGTAGGAGGGAGGTGTTACTGCATGAATGTGTTCATTTTTAGACCTAATTTGCTATAACTTTTTTTTTGTAGTAAAACAAAACAGCTGTAGCTGAAGTTCACCCAAAATTCCTGATCAGTCTTTTCCAGCTACCCTTCTGCAGGGATGGCATGCTGCAAAGTATGTTGAGGCATGGGCAATTGCACGTGGTGTTGGAAGCGGGGAGTGAGGCCAAGAGCCAAACATCTCGGCCTTGGTATAAAGCTGCAATGAATACAGATGAAGGAAGCAGAGCTCTTGCACCATATGAGGGATGGAGAAACTGGAATTGGCCTAAGGCTGCTCCAGAGCTTTCTCTGAGGCATGTGAAGGCTAGAGTGATTTGGGGTGATTTTGCAGGGGAGTGACTTTGCAGTGGCCAAAACCAAACTCTTCTCTCCCTCTCGAGGCAATTCTCTGATAAGTTGTGAGAAGTATCTTGGCCTGTACCCACCCCTTAATTTGGGGATTTGTGCTAACATAATTCTGAAGGCCTGTAAACCCATGCAATTTTATGCATAATCTTGGAGATCTCATCTCTTACAGAAGGAACAGCTGCTTGCAGCTTTCTTGTGCTTCAGTAACTGAAGTGTGAGGTTACCTTGAGATGAGATAGTGCTGCTTATTGCAGTGGGTGAAGAAACACAAGGAAATAAAAATGAAACCAGCTCCAAGGGGTTCAGATTTGTCTGGGTAAGTGGTTTGCTGTGTAGAGGCTAGCTCAGATTTGCAGAGATCTTTATTGCTGGTGTGGGACAGACTCAGACTCCTACTTAAGGAAAACTGGCAGCCCTTCTCCTGGTCTGTGCCCAGAGCAGTCGGCAGCAGTACACAGCCTTCCCTCTGCTGGGCTCCTTTATGTTGGAAACAACAGGCAACACACTGGTAGCAATTGTAGTCATTGTTGAAACGAAAAATTATAGTATAAAAATGTCACCTTGCTATCTTCTGTAAGACACTGGACTGTTGTTTTGTGCTGCGTGTCCTCACCCATTGAGAGCATCTCACTGACTGCTGTCACTTATGCTGACCAGTGTTGTCTTGTCTCCTTCTGCTTGCTCTCTTCCTGTTCATCTTCTGTCCTTTCTTACCGTCTCATTCCCCATCCCACAGAGCATACAGTCTCTCTGTGTCTGGATGTTGTGTAGCTTCTTGCACAATGGGTCCCTGTTTCAAGATGGGGGCTCCTAGTGCCACACAGTATCGCTATTAAAAATCAAGGGCCTAGTTGTGGGTAGCCCGGAGGCTGTCACATTGGAGGGCTGAACAGATGCTGGCTGTTCTGGTAATGAATCTTCTCCCCTTTAGAAGACTTTCATGATATCTGCCCTGGTGTCTGGGGCTGCCATGCTCCCTGACTCGGCTCCATGCTCGGAAGCCGTGCTGCCCAGCCGCCTGCTGAGCAGAGCCATGCTGGCCGGGCTTGGGGTGCTGGGGGATGTGGGGCTTAGGGGTGCTCAAGGTGCCTCGGTGCAGGGACCGGTAGCAACGTGGCAGCCCTGTGCTGTCAACAGAAGGTGGCTGTGGCTGGTTGGCCACCAGAGGGGGACCGATAGTCAACTTGAGCTGGTCAGGTTTGAGAGTGGCCAGCTTCAGCTCTGTTGAAACCCCGCAGTTTGAGTTACTGTTGTCTGGGGGTTTTGTTGTTGTTGTTCAATAGATCTCTTAATCTAGCAAATGAGTTGTCTGGCAGATTCTCTTGCTGTGCTTCTAATCACCAAACGGAAGCATATGAGAAGTGAAGGAGCGTCCAGGGAGCATCCCCTGGTCCTGCACAAGTCCCTGCTGCACCACTCCCCCTTGTCCTTTTGTTTTCCAACAGGCAATACATTTAAAATGCATGAAAGGAAGCTGGATTTTCATATGTATTATTAACCTGCAGCACTGTCTCTCAGGAGACTCAGGACAAATCGCTTAGTTAGAATAATGTGCATAACATGAACAAACAACAGCAATAACACTAACCAGATTAGATGTGTTCCCTCAGGCTTTGAGACACAGATTAGTCATCAGTTTGCAAGGGGAGAAAGAGTTTTAATGCATGGACCAGAATGCAGAATTGAGCTGTTGCATGGAGAGCTGATGTTCTCTTTTTAGGGCTCATTATAACTAAATGGATTTTTTTATTATTAACTGCAGGCACCACTAGACTTTCCGGGGAACCTGGGGCTATGGAGGTTGTCATGAGCTTGGATGAGCTGCAGTAGGTGACTGGAGCAGTGCAGCAGCTCCAGGGGCAGGAGAGAAAAAGGAGCCTGCTACCATCCTCAGGGGGCAACTGTCCTGCAGTGGCTCCTGCACAGGCGGTGCCTGCCTTGGACACTGCCTCAGGCTGGTTTTGAGTGGAGGTGGCTTGGCACAGCTGACCTCTCACTTTGCAGTTAGCGGTGTCAGTAGCCTGTGGGAAGTGGCTTTAGAAGGCGCTCTGGGAATATCTTTCCGAGAGTTGGCTCTGCTGTGCCTCAGCCCCTCTGGTTCCTAGTCCTGAGCAGGGCTGAGCTGCAATTTAAGTGGGAAGTGGCAGGGTTTCAGAGAAGCCACATACCAAACACATTAGTGAGGTGAAATGCACTTGGTACTGCTGAGCCAGCTCAGGCCTGAGGCTCTGACCTTGAGCGATCTGCTCCCCAGCAGTGTAGGGAGCAGAGGGGGAGGCACCAGGTCCAACAGCAGGGAGCAAGGTGGTAAAGAGTCATGGGACTGGTGGTGTTGGACCCAAGAGGCATCTTTAGATTCTAGTGCAGACATGCTCATGGATCAGAAAGCATCTCTGGCTGCATTTCTCAGTAGGATCCCTGCTCCTCAAGCACTTGGTTCAGCACTGCAGGTTTAGGATTGTGTGAAGAGGTAGCCTGTGGAGACTGATAGAGGACCAGAGTCTGATATGAGGTTGTGGTGTTGAATTAGAAGTTTACAGAAGGCTGAAGGGTGCTGAGGAAACACAGATCCTCCTGATCCCTTTGTCCTGTCGAGCAAGGTCAAAGCGACAGCCAGCAGGGATTGAAAGGCAACAAGCACGTGGCTAACCAAAGCTGTCTGCTCCACAGATGGACCGAGGAAAGCACCCTCCTAAGGGTGGATAAAAGTGTGACATGGATATGGATAATGAAAACATCCATGGTTAAATAATATTTAAACCAAACAAACCTTCCTGCTTTGGGGACAAAACCTGCCTGTGACAGACAGGAGTTAGAAAGGAGTTTTCTTTCTGCTTCTCTTGAAGCCACGCGCTGTCCTGTAGAGGATCCTGGCCTTGAGGAGTGTTTGGCAGCTGGTGGCCCTAGGCAGGAAAGCAGAATCTGCTTTAATCCTGTCATAGGTGTCATGCTAATTAGGGTTGAGCCGATTTAATACTTGAAAAAGGAACAGGCAGATCCTTCACAGAACTGGGTGTTAACGGCTTTCCAGAAGCCCTCTCCCACCTCGGGGAGGGCCGCCTTCAGTGTCCTGCTGTGCCTGTCAAAGGGGCTGCACAGAGAAGGGCCTCTCCCTCATGCCCTGTGGTCCCAGGGCAGCATCTACCATGTTCCTAGTAGGCCTATCAATGGAAAGACCTGCCAAATATGGTGAGAAGCCTTTGACATATTTCCAAAACATCTAGGTGTCTGCTGTTAGCCAAATTTCAGTAGTGGTGTTCTGTTCCCTGGATAGTTTATTTCCTTTATACTCCTTTCTGAGCTGTTGGGTGGATGTGAGGTGATGACAAAGCTGTGTTGGAGTGCTGGGTCAGGGAGCCCCACACTTGTGTTCTTACATGACCCAGAGCTGGCAGACTGACAGCAGGGAGAGTGTGCACTGCTCTGCGAGGCCAGCATCTGCCCCGTATGCTTCTTGAGCCTTTAAACCCCGGTTATAGACACAAGAGCACCTTTCTTCCTCCATGGCCCCAGCCTAGCACAGGTTTGATTTAGGAGGGTTGTCTCCTGAAGCCCATCCTTAGTGAGCACCGTGAAGAGGTGGATGCAGCTGTGGTTTCTTCTCTGCCTCCTTACCTTCAGCCCTTTCCCTGCATCTCTTCCCCTGCCTTGTTTTCTTCCACTGTTGCTCATTCTTTGCTCTGTTTGCCAATGTGGCAGCGGAGAAGACAAAGTGCTCTGATGCATTCTGTCTTGGCCTTCTCCAGAAACCTGCACAGGGAGATCTCCCTCCCCAGTTTTCTCTGGCTGCCTTTTGCCTTTCTAATCAGTCATGGTAATTTACCCTGGCACTGTTTGGCAGGGGCTGTACCTTGGCATCATGAGCAGCCAGGGTCAGCTGTCAGCCTCTGAGCCATGAGCCTAATGCAACAGAACAGATGTAGGTATTTTTTTCCAAGTTTTCCCTGGGCAGCAGGATTAAAGTCTCTGTTCTCAGCTGGGGTCCCCGGTGTAGTCACTTTCCTCTGTGTTACACAACACCCTATTAAGAAGAACAGCACAAACATGTTCATTTGGATCCCTTCCCCCAGCCCTAGAAGGCCAAGGAACAAAGGCAAGGAAGGTTTCCAAAGACTGAGGAGCTGCCTGTTTGGTCCAGGAACGCCAAGATAATCCTGCCCTGGCATCCTCCTGTGAAAGGCCCTGCCGCCCTCCATCCTTGTAGTGCCAGGGGTAGAAGGGAACATGGGTAAAAGATCAATGGGGTCAGGTTCTTAAATCCATCTGGCTTTGTGCAAACCTGAATGGATACCAATGAGGGGAGAAACTACTGTGGCAGCATCACCACCGGGCCTGATGCCTGTGCCTGGCCTGCTGATCCAGAGCCTTCTGAGCATGTGTGGGTGCATGAGCAAATGTGCAAACAACAGGGAGTGATGAGAAACCCTCAGGGGTGTCTTGGTGCTAGCAAAGGAGACAAGGTTATGGTGTCATCCGTGGTCTTCTTGCTTGAGTTCAAAGATGTCATGCTCTGAGAAGACTCTGGTGTTTTCTGATGGCTGCAATGGTACTGAGGGAGCTTGCTGGAAGCAGGGAGGCTGTGTGTTCTCCTCAGCCCCTCTGAAGTGGTTGGCTGCAGAGAAGGGACCGTGGGCATCCTTGGCAGGCAGGAGAGAGCTTCATCAGCAGACCAAAGGGAGCAGTTGAGTCCATGTGAGCACACGTGAGGATCTGCTGCCTCTGTTCACCTGTTACTTGCCTTAGTGACAAAAGACCATAAATGATCAAGGGAGTTAATTAGGTCCACAGCAGGCCAGGTTTGGAGGCCTGGAGGGCTGAGAAGTCTGGAGCGGGTTCAAAGGCACAGGGGGAGAAGGCGGCCCTGGAGCTCTGTGTATCAAACAAAAGTGCTGCTGGTTCTCCCTCTCTGGAAGCACTGTGAAAATCTGTCTCTGACCAGAAGGACAGTCCCCAGGAGGGGGAGGGACCAGCTCCTGGCAGCATCTGTTTGTTCAGGCCTCTGCTGAAGGACTTAAACAGCTTATTAATTCACTTCTTTGTCCAGCTGCAGCCCCCTGTCCTTGCGAGCGAGCCTCCAGGGCAGTGTGTGCAGCTGTGAGCCGGTGCCTGTGGCCCTGGGACTCTCCGTGCGCTGCATCCCAGTAAGCCCTCTGCAGGGCTGGGGAGCCAGGGGGCATGTTGCAGCTGTCTGGCCCATCTCTAGTAAAATGCTCACAGCAGGTCCTTTCCATCTGCTTTGGCCCAAGAGTGACCCTTGCAAACCTCCTCTCCCCTGCAGTCGTCTCAGCAGATGGTAGGGAGACAGATGTAAAGAGGGAAATCTCTGCAGCTGTAGCGATAGAAAGGTCTGACCCCATGGTACCTCTCGCTGTAGCACCCACAGATACTGGGTTTTTTCAGTGCCCCTGAGCCTTGGCCTCCATTTCCCTTCCACCACTCCTTGAAGCACCTCCTGCTCCCTTTTCTGGACCTTGGTGGCAGCTCTGGATGGCTTCCAGCTGGAAGAAAGCCTGCTCTAGCTCTGCAAGCAGAATAGGTAGTGGCACTCATGTTACAAGGGGAGCTCACAGCACGGCAAAAGCTGAGGAACCGTGATGTGTTGATGGGGTCTTGGAGCCTATGGGTTTGGTTGGAGGGATGTTCAGTTGTGGTGAATCACTGCAAACCACTTTGTGCACCTGCTGTCTTGACTCCACTCCCCCTTGCACCCTGGATGCATAAAGTCTGCTTTGGGAGGGGGTGTGGTGGGTCCTTTCTTACCTGTAATTTTACCAGACTGCAGGAAATCAAGGAAGTGGAAGGGTATGCTTGGTCCATGCTGGAGGACATTTCAGCTCAGCAAGAGTGTTTGAGGCAGCTGAGTGGTGTATCACCCGCCAGTCTGCACCAGCTGCTCTGGAGTCAGGATTCAAACCATGACCAGACTTGGTCCCTGTTCCATACTTTTCCTTCACCTCATTTGTTAGCGGCTTCGGATGCAAATTCTGTGGTTGGTATGTGGAAGCCTGGCTGGCGTGAAGGGCTCCTGTCCAGCTGCCCTTGCTTGATCCTCCTCCCCGGCGGGCCTGGCTGGATACGAGTGCTGCAACGGCCTCAGAGGGAGAGTGTGGGGTATCCAGGTTATAGTGTTCAGTGCTCTTGTCCTTCCTCTCCAGGTGACAATATTTGTTGACTTGGACAGAGGACAGGCCCTTCCCATAACACAAGCAAGACAGATGTGTCCAAGTACAACACAAAGGTGCAAGGTTTGCCTCGCAGAGGCAGTTCACCCCTCCTTGCATTAGGTATGATACAGATGGCTCATCAGAGATGACCCTTCCCCCTGCAAAACAGCTTGTGCAGGCAGTGTGGACAAAGAGCATGAAAGAGCCTGAAAAGGAATAGCAGGATGGTGGAGAGAGGCTTCTAAATATCGCCAGGCCTGCAAATGCAAAGATGTCTAGGGGCCATGTAGAGGGGCTCCACTGTAATGTTTGGTACCATGCCCAGGCTGAAGCTCTAGCACCATTTAGTAGGCTGGACCAACCTTGGCCTCAGTCTTGTTTGGCTTGATGGAAGTAGTTGTCATCGTGTCCTGAGTACAGTATCATTGTCACTCTTTAATTCCTCCAATGAGGTGTTGCAAACAGATATACATGTGTTGTAGCCATTCTTTGGATTTAGATTTGCCTTCGGGGACAGGCAGTGATAAGTGTTAAGAGCTGTTTAAATCCCCTGCTGTTGTGTTCCTGAACTGGTTTCTAGCAGGAGCAGAAGAGGCTGGGGAAGAAGCCGCTTCTCCCGCCAGAAGCATCCCCTGGGCTGGGGAGGGACCCCGAGCTGGAGATGCAGCTGGGGTTAATGACTAGGCTAAGGTTATTGGTAGTGTTACCCGACAACTGCTAATTAGTTTTGCCCTGCCTCTGGGATTTCCCCTGGCAGCTGCCGAGGCAGGTCCCTGGTGGAAAGAGGCTGCTGTGATTAATGACGAGCGATGGATGAGAGGGAAAGGGATAGGAGGAGAAAGCTGCCAAGGCTTTAACTCCGGTGTGCTCAGAGGTTCAGCCTGGTTTGGATCTGCTGGTGGGAGGTGAAGGGTCCTTGGCTGGCCAGGGTGTTAACAAGCCAGAGGTGAGCATGGGTGATCAGGACGGCTGTGGCTGTGTTGCATAAATCAGGCTTAAGGTGCCAGAAAAAGCCTCCAGGGAGGTGAAATGTCTAAGTGTCACCAGCTCTGCAGAGATAATGAGAACCAGAAAAGCACCAGGAGGTAAAATGGTACAGATCCGTGAATACAGGCTTGCAGGCCCGGGATCCTCGTGGGTCTGTGGGGGTGGTGGCTGTGGGGGAGTCTGGTGTTTATGGAGGGGCTGTAGGGTTAATCCTCCTCAATCTCAGAGGCAATCAACTCTGAAAGAATAAAGTCTTCCTGCCAAATGATGTCTTCTGCCCTCCCCCACCACACTTTTTCATTTGCCTTGAATGGAAAGAAAGAAATGGAGGGAAACAACAAGGGCTGGATCCGCTATCGCTGTGTTTGCATGGTCAGTGTGAGGGGGACACCCCACTTTTGCTCTGGGCTGAACTTATTGAACATGGCCCTGTAGCTTGGGGGTTGAGGGAGTTTCTTGGAGACTGTAGCCAAGAGGTGCAACCAAAAGCATTGTGCAGGTCCACGGGTATCACATCTCCAAGAGTGGCACTTCCAGCTCCTCTGGCAGTGACCAAACCCATTGCAGCAAAGGTGGCTGATGACCACCTTTGGCAGAGGTCAGATCAGTGTGAATGACACTGAAGCAGGCTGCCCAGGGAGGCTGTGGAGCCTCCATCCTTGGACAGGGTCAAAAACTCAACCAGACATGGCCCTAACCATTTTGGTCTAAGCAGGGGGCCAGATAGAACCATCTCCAGAGGTTTCATCCCACCTCAACCAGTCTGTGATTGTGTGAGAGAGTACCAGGAGATGCACTCCTCTGCCAAGATGACCTGCTTGCTTGGCCATGGCCAGATGAAGTGAGGACCGTAGAAGCCTGTTTCTTCCTCACCTCCACTGCAAAAAGAGTGATGGGGCCCTTCCTTGCTCCCTTGCCCACACTGCTCCTTGCAGGGTTGTGGCTGAGCACTGCAGAGTAGGACCACTCCTGGGTACAGCAGAGTGGTGCTGGAAGCCGTCTGAGCTGCTGCCCCCAGGTTCTACAGTGGTGAAGCTGGCTTGATTCCACTCTTCCCTAAAGGAGGCAGGGCTGTAAAGCAAAATGGAAATTAAACACCACCTGCCACTTGGCCATCTTTGACATTAGGCCTGAACTGGTGAGGGCAAGAACAGGGTTATTTCACAAAATAGCAATGAAATATCTGATGGGAGGGTTTGTTTTCCTAGCTGCCTCTTTGCTGGTGCCCTGAAGGCTTGTGGTGAAGGGCAGATGTTCTCTCTCCATGTACCTGTGCCCCAGGTGTGCTCCTTCCTCTGCCTGCAAAGGCTCCATTCCCAGCCTCAGGAGAAGCTCTGTGTCAGCTGTGAGATCTCAGCCTGTATTAAGTGGCAAAGGCAAACCATTAGCTTTGGGAAGAGCACACTTGACCTTTGCCTCTGTGGAGTTGTGCTCTCCCTTGGGAGGAAGTGTTGGCTCAGGCGCTGAACAAAGCACTGGCTGTCATGAGCAAGACCTGCCTTCCTTGGGGTGGGAGGGCCTGGCAGGGGGGGCAGATTTATGCTCTGGGAGGGAGGAAGGGTCAGCAGACCTGGTGACCTGGAAGCTTAGTGGCGAGCAGCTCAGTTTACTGAGAAATGCAAAGCTATGTTGCTTCCTCTGTCTGTGAAAATATACCGTTTGGGATGGTCTGGGCAGATGAGCCCGCTGGTACATCCAGATGCAAGAGGGGAATTTGTTTGGTAAGGTTCTAATGATGTTTTGAATCCCCTTTCCTTATTTTCCAACCTGTTCTTCTCTGTCATGTCTTTCAGTGCCTCTCATCCTGAATTGCCACTAGTGTCTTTGTAAGTTCTCTAGGTCCTGTGGAAGAAGCATCCAGTAGTAGACTTGGCCCTAGCATGGACTTCAGACAAGGTTATATGCACTTAGTGGTAGGTGCAGCTAAATGTGCTTGTTTTCCCTAAGCAGTGGTATATGTGCAGTTCTCACATTAATTCAGCCATTTTCTCCTACAGTATGCCTTTTGTTCTATGTAACGTGCCTCGTTCTATTGCTGGAGGGCCCAGCAAGGACGTGGGAAAACAGAGAGTGGGTGTGTGGGATGGTCTCTCTTCTACTTTGTACCTGAGGGTTGCAGTTAGATGTTTCATCTGAGCTTACAGAAGCAGCTTGCGACAGAGCCAGGACTGAACTTGGGTCCCAGCATCAGCACTGTGGGGCAGTGCCCTGGCCCTGTTGTCATGGGCTTTGTTTAGAAGTTATTAGGTCTCTCTATGCTGGTGCTCTTCCACATGTTCACCTAAGTCAAGTCAGGCTGCTTTTGTTTCCAGGATTTTTCGGGAACTCTGCAGCCTCAAGCTTTTGAAACAGATATGGAAGGATCAAGAAATTGGCCGAGTGCAAAGAGCTCTAGAAATCCATTTGCATCCCCAAAGCTGCAGGTATGGTGTCTGAAGGTTTGGTGTTATGCCTGACCTTCACACCATCATCCCTACTCCAGCCTCCTCTGTTGAAGTGCTCTGAACTTGAACTAGTGCCTCTAAAGAGGTAGTTCAATATTATTGAGAGCATGTGGGTTATGAGATTCACTCAGGTGGAGCTGATGAAAGAATTCAAGTCTTCCCAAGCCTCCAAAGGGCTGTGAAATAGGTATAAATACATTTATAGCCTACTGCACTGCAGAGAAGTGAAGAGACTGATCCAGCTTGAAAGAAGTGTGTCCTTTTGTGCCACCTTTGCCAGTTGCTGTAGATATTTGTACAGTGCTCAGCCACTGGTGTAGCAGAGTGGTGTCTCGTTCAGGGCTGATGAGAGCCAGGCATGGCAGTCAGGACTGCAGGATATGAATGTGGCCTTCACCTGCAGGTTGGCTGGCAAAATGGAAGGACATGAGAGGAGACCTTGCCAGATGCCAGCCAGTCTATTGCAGGGTGAGAATGAAGGAAGGAGCAGTTTTGGAGAGCACATCTCTAGCTAGCATTGCCTTGCTTCACTATCAGGAGAAGGAATGTTGATCAGGTGCTGCGAACTTAGACCTAGGCCATCTGAAGATTTTCTGGGAAGCAACCACCACCATGTTACCAAAGCTTTCCTGTGCGCTGTGGGCAGAGCTAGCTCCTGCTCCATCAGCTTTACACGTCTTCTGCCTCTTTTTGCCTCTGTGTCACTCAGACCCTGAAGCATGAGCCGTGTTTCTGTTGGTGAGGAATGGCTGGGAAGAGACCAAAATCAGAGTACGTTACAGAACGCTTGTGTGGGAGGTCTGTTGTTAGCACGGGTGTGAGAGTTGCACATCTGAGAAACTAATATGATGAGAGGGGCTGTGCAGATGAAACAACTCAGGGCAGTGGGCCATGTTCCTCCTTTAGATCTCCTTGGTGCTGACAAATCCATTAGTGGCAGCTTGATGCTGCTGCTGATCAGGACTTTGCTGAGAGCAAAAGCCCTGGAGGCTGTTGGCGGCTGAGCTTTGCATGAGACCAAGCCGACGCAGTCGGTTCTTGCCCCTCCCCAGCACATATGGTGCAGATTCACAACCAGTTTTCTGAGCAGGCAGTGTTTCTGGGAGCTTGGTGCAGCTGCGTCAGCAGGTTCTGGGGTGGGAAGGGCACTGGATTTCACTTCCCCATTTCCCTCCTAGGGCCTTGCTGACATGGCTTCCTGGACCACCAGTGTCAGGAACAGGCAGTTTGGTTTTGAGGGTGTGGGGCTCAGCCCAGCCTGTACGGGGCATGAGAAGGACACCGAACCATTTGTCCAGCCCAGCTGCTTCCTCCACTAAAGCATTGAGACAGAGTCTCTGCCATACTCAGACTGTTGGAAACATGTTGATAAACTTCCAAATGTCTATTTTACAATCCAGATGTGCTAGCCTTGGCTGTAAACCCTCATCTGAAGAACAGGTGTGCTATAATGTTTCTAGCAGTGGCCCTAAAGCCAGCTGGAGGCTTGAGCTCAGCAGGGGCCAAGGGGCTGGTGCCATATAGGATATGGATATTGGGGCAGGGACAGGTGAGGCAAAGAGCTGTGGGTCAGCTGTAGTTCACAACAACGCAGAGTCAGGATGGGAGGGAAGAGTGGAGCAAGCCAGAATATCCTTCAGCCCCTGATCTCTGCTTTGCAGCACCAGAGCTGTCTCAGGAGGGGCTTCCCTGGTTGTATGGGCAACCTGGATGCATCCATGGGGTGCATCAGCCTTGGTTGGATCTGTCTTGGTGTGGAAGCATGGGGCTAGAGCTGACCATCAGCCTCTGTGTTATTTTCTGTGGTTTGTCTCGACCTCTCCAACAACTCTGTGGTCTGGGAGGCGCTGCAGGTCACTGCAGCTCCCCACCAGCCTTGCCAGGGGAACCCAAATGGGGTGGCTGCTTCCTTGGGCCAAACTTCACCTGTGTCTTTGGCCTGCAAGGCGAGCATACCCCCTGGGCTGGGGAAGGTGTTCTGCTGCTAGGCCTGGATCTGGCTCCCCAAAATTGTGCTGGGGAGAAGTGCAGTCCCAGTAGGAGGATGGGCAGCAGCAGTGGGCTGCCAGAGAAGGCACCAGCCCTCTGCTGTAGGGGAGCAGCCAGCCCTGGGTGCAGGCTGGCAGGAAGCATGTGGATGGTGGGGATGAGGCAGGGTACAAGGTGCTGATATCGTACTATGCACAGTGCCTACAGGCTAAGAGGGAAGAACTGATGGTCTATCCCCCTGCCCCCCATAAATCCCAAGGTACTCTCACAAGGGATTTTAGCTCCAATGGCACTGCTGGGAGATTTGTGTAACCTAAAGGTTTTGCCAATGATGTTCACACCCTCCAGAGCCCCTGCAGGGACATCCAAGCTTGTAGGGGAGCAGAGCCTGACTGAGGGCTGCAAGGTGGGCAGCATGTGCCATAGGGCATTGCCATTGCCTCTGCTGAAAGCAGGCAGCAAGGCAGGGGCTACTCAGGCCAGAGGCAGTGCTGAGGAAACCCAAGGGCTCCATTGGTCCCATCCCTTCATGGAACAAGAGACCAAAGTGGCCTTGAGAGGGGCCCCCCACATAAAACATTTTCTCCTGTGCCCTGGCAGAGGGGTCAGGCTCTGGGATAGAGGAAGGAGAGGGACTCTCCTGCCTCTGCAGGGCCAGCTGCTTTCTCGGCCACCACCCCTGTCACTGGGCTCGCCAGCCTTACAGAAGTGTGGGTGGCAATCCATGCTGTTGGCACTGCTGTGAGTTCGAGCTGTGCGTGGCAGCTTTGCCTGCTCTGCCAGCCGAGGGAGGGAAGGCAGAGACATGGCCTGAAAGCCTGTGCCACGGCAGGCTCAGTGTGGAGGCAGAGGTAATCATCAGCAGAGAGGGCAGGCTTGTATCATCTCTGCTCCAGCCCTGAGCTCCAAACCCAGTTCTGGGAGAGGCAGGAAAATCAAGTGCCATCTCTGCAATCCTTTTACACATTTTTGTTCTGTGCCTGGCATGGCCCCTGTCTGGGTGGGAAGTAAAGGCTTCTCCATTGCAAGCTCCTTGCTCTTCTCTGAGGATGGTGATCTGATGCAGTGTGGCATGGAAAGGGGCTTTGCTTATCTTCTTTGCAGGTTGTGCTGCAATTATTTCCTTGTTAAGCTCTCATTATTCTTTTTTCTTATAAGAGACTGGGCCTTTTCCTACGGCTGTGTGCCACACCTGTGTGTAGAGTGGATGACAGCAGAGGCAGTGTGGCAACTGGTGAGGGAGACTTCTGGAGCTGTGATGTCACAAGAGAGCTGGATTCCCAGCCTCTGAAGTCATAGCTGGGAAATTAGGTACTCAGCCTAATCCAAATAATTTCCCAGTGGGACTGTAAAGTCTCAATGAACTAGTCTATTGCGTGATGACCCACTATTTTAGTTCTAACACACACCACCTAATAATTGCCACTTTTTTGCAGTTCGCTAAGATTCACTTATTAATAAGCTATTAAACATCCACTTGAAATCACTGCATTGTAATGAGCTGAGATCACTTCACACAGCCTTTCCAGTGCCCAAATTGATAGGAAAGCTCCTAAAATCCAGTGATGGCAAAGTAACCAGGCTAAAATACAGATTTAATATCAGCCCTACTGATCATTCCTGTTTTAAGCTCTATGTGGCCATGGTCAGTTTTCCTCTGACATGCGAATCTGATGGGCAGGAGAACTTCCAGTCCAGGTTCTCTGTGCCCTGGGCAACTGAGGAGAGGGTCTTAAGGAAGGAACAGTGACCTGAAGAAAATGAGAGTCAACGATTTTTAGGAAGACTGCTCTGGAATCAGAGCAGGAATGAAACTACTTTAATTTCAAACACTCAGTAGAATTCCAAGTTCAATTCAGGTATGTTTTGGATTTTGTTTTGTTTTGTTTTGTTTGGTTTTTAAGGTAATGCAAAGGAAAGGCAGAGGTTTTGAGAGATGTTCATTGTGGGAGGAATTTATTGGGAAGAGCTTCAGCACAGTCCTGGGATCACCTGTTGTTTTCTGTCCCCACTGTTGGGTTACCTGGCTTGGATCTCTCTTTTCTCCAGGTTGTGGTCTCCTTGGGAAGCGCTGACTGTGAAGTGGTACCAGGCACCAGGAAAGGAGATTTTCCACTGAGGAGAGCACCCTGCGATCCCTGTGTATCCTCAAGCTGTTGCTCCCTCTTCTCTGTTCCCTTCCAGAATGTGACAGAAGCTGATGATCTATGGGTACCACAGGAAAAGCCTCCTCATGTTAAGACCCTGGTGAAAATAAGAAGAGACTGTTATGGAAATTCACACTATCAGGGTCCTTTCCACACTCCTCTCCATAGGGCTCTGACCACGTGGGGAGCATTCCCTTTTCAGGGGTCAGAGCCCTTAAAAATGGCAAGAGGTTGTGCTTCCTTCTTTCCTTTCCACCCCTAGTGAGGACAGCTAACTAATGAGCGCTCTTGTTGAAGCCCTCCCCACCAGCTTGATGTCCTGAGCAGGCTTGTTCCTGCAGGAAACACATGATGAAATGGGTTTCCTGATCAGGGCAGCCTCCATGCTCCTCAGGGACACTCAGGCCCATCTCGCTGCCACATGCAGCTCCAGCCACAGGTATGGAAGAAACAGAGAGGCCAGACCAGTCTCCTGGGGAGATGGGAGGTTGCAGTCAGATCATTGCAAACAGAACTTCATTAATTATAAATGGACAGGTTCCCCTGAGCTGCTGGAGCTCTGCATGAGTCACATTCTAGCTCAGGTGGTGGTGGTTTGTTTTTTTTTTTTTCCTCCTGAAGAGTTGCTGAAGGGGCTTGAAATAGTGTGATGGATAAATAAAGAACCAGCTGTACTCTGCAGCCAGCCCCACCAGAGCCTTTCTGCAGCAGTAGCCCACAGCAACCTCCCTTCTGCCTCACTCTGCACTCCTGTCCCTTGGGTCCTGCCATCTGGTCCTGTTTGCCAGGTTTTTTCTTCCTAGCAGCATGTTTTCATCTCCTGTTGTAACCTCTTTTCCAGTGTGTGGTCTCAGCCCTTGGTAATGCACAGATGTATGTTTAGACAGCAGCATGACCAAGGAGTCCAGTTGTGGGACACTCACTCGGCTGGTCTGTGCCTCCCTCCTTCATCTTGGAGATGGTCCTGGTTAAATGAAAGCAGAAGGAACAATAAAACCAGCAAACTTTGGGTTTCAACTATTAGCTGCTGAACAGTTTCTCTTCTGATCTCTGACAACAAACTACCATTTACATGGCTCTCAGCTGGCTGTCTCCTCAGGGGAAGAGGCCAGAACATACCTCAAGGCTCTGAGGGACACACCAAGAGTGGGTGGAGGTGGCTGCAGGGACAGGGTGTGTGTCTGGCTGGAGTGGCTCCTCTGGTGGGAATATCTCCTTCCCTGGGTGCTGTAAGCGTGAGTGTGCTGAGCTGTGCCATGAGCTATCTCATGGCAAAGCCGAGGGGTGGGAATGGTGTCCGTGGAGGATTTTCTGGCTATGTTCACATATTCAGAAGCTGCTTTTCCTCCTTCTGATGCTCATGGTTACAGAGGTCCTCTCTAGAGGTCTCGCTGCATTGCTGCCTCAAAGTTGTTCCTCCACCCAGCTCCACAGGGCTCCTATGTTCTCCATTTTTGTGTGTCTCTCTTCAGAGAATCTGTGACTTGTGCCTCTAAGATGTTGGCTTCGCACCCAGATTTTTAAGCCAGTGGGGCTGGCCAGCCTTCCCCTGCCCGGCCCTTCAGCCCCGAGCTGGGGGAGCACTCCTTCTTCCTCTGCAGGAGCTGCAGGCAGCTCCTGAATCTGTGGAATGTGTCCCATCTGCAGCGTGTTATGAGTCTGCTCACAGCAGAGGAAGAAGCACATGTGGGTTGTGAATCCTTCTGAAGAGGAAGAAAAGGGGCTAATTAATCTAAAGGATATGGTGCCAGGAGCCACATCTGGGGGCCAACTGCCCCTGGAAGTGTGGCTCCCAGGTGCTACCCCCACAAGGGGTCCTGCAGAGTGGTGTGGACCCAAGGGGCAGGGGAATGAGGGGTCCTGGCACAGAGGGACCCCCATCGCCACCATCCTGAAGAGCCACTTTTCCCTGTACTTTGAAGAGACCTCAAAGGGGTGTGACTTGTGCTCATCTCTTCAGGGCACAGCCCACCTTGACCCCTCTGGCTCTGTGGCTTTCATCTTCAGCTGCCCAAGCACCCAAGCATCCTTCTCTGCCATAGAGGTGACAGGTGAGAAGGGCCATGCTGTCAGCATAGCCCACCCTTGCTCCTCTCCTCTGTAGGGTCTAATGAGCCCCTTGTTTTCTGTGCTGGCTTGCAGGTCTGCCTCATTCACCTCGTCACCCTGGCCCCAGAAAGCGTGAACTTGGAAAGGTGCTGCAGCTGTGTTTGCCCTCAGCCTCTCCTCTGGTGCCATCTCTGCTGCCCAGAAGCTTGTGTGGTGAATTATGGGGAGAGAAAGGCAGCAAAGAGCACTTTGAGCTGCCCACCTGCAGTGTGTCCCCACAGATTAGTACTGTGCTCCCTGGTGATGGGGACCAGGCTGTTGAACCCTGCTTGCCGGCTTGCTGCCCATCCTGTCTCTGCTGCTGATCTCTCTTCCCAGGTGTGGGTTTGATCTCAGCGGTGAGCAGCCTGACCGTCTGCACCCTGCCTGCATGAGTTCCTGAGAAATGAGGTATTTCATGTTTGCCGTGCTGAGCAGCATGCTGAAGCCCAACCCAGGCTATGACTCCCCACGCACCCTGTGCTCCCCCTTTTCTGATAGGTTTATTTTTGGGGATAACCAAATATGAAATAAGCTATGGGGCTGGGAGGCAGCAAGACCAGGCTGAGTGCCTGCATGTTGCCCACCTACAGCAGGGATGCAGTCACTTCCCTCCCCAGACGCCTGACCCTGTGCTTGTGCCCCCTGTGGCAGGCAGCCCCAGCTTGCTGCCCTCAGCTGGCCCCTGCTCTGCCACAGCACTTACGTGGGATCAAACGGTGCTGGCACATCCGTGCAAGAGCAAAGGAGGGTTTGCAGATGTTAGACTGGAAGGAGGTTGGTGTCCAACTCTGGAGAGCTTACTGCAAACATGGGGTGAAGCTGATTTGAAAAGGGATGCCGGCTCCCTGGGCCAGGCTCCACCACAGCCAGGGGGGGCTATGAGATGTACTGGAAGGCCACCAATGGCTTTCTCGGGTTTGCATATCTCGTTGCTCAGTCCCATTGAGGAGGCACTGTCAGGGCACCGAGTGCAGGCACCCAAGACACAGTCCCCTGGGGATTCCACGAATCTCCTTCTTCCCTGTAGTGACCCAGGGGGGAGTCATTCACTTGTGCCCTCAGTTGGCCTTCTCCAGGATTGCCTGCTGTAGTTTGAGCACTGCCTGGGCTCTCAGCTGCTTTGTTTATGGCTTTGTTTATGGTGTTGATAATTTTCTCATGTCAGGTTCAGGCACAAACATTCTTTCCATTGCTGCATAAGAAAGTAATTAGGTGAGGATGGAAAGGACATTCCACTTCCTCAGAACAAAGAAATGAGCCATGGCTGTTATTGGGTACCACTCACAGCATCTGGGGCCATGCGAGCTCTTGCCCAGATGGTGGCTCTGCCCCAGCGAGGTGGATGGGCGAGCTGGTGGTGCCCAGGAAGTGCTAAAGCACCCACTGGTATTTCCCCTGACACCACTACCCTGTGAAACAAGCTGCCAGACTCAAACTCAAAGTTTGAACCCACTCCGTCCTGTCGATCCTGTTTCACTTGCTCACTTGCCATGTTACCTCCACTCTCCCTGCTTGCAGGGCCCCAGCCAAAGGGGATGTCCTGGAGTCCTGTTCTGCTCCAGAACCTGTGTGTTTTTGAGGGGATTAATTCCCTGTACTTCTATTCCTTTCCTGGCTCCTCTGCACCCCAGAAGGCAGGCAGCAGTGCTTCTATTCCAGGGAGGTGACAACTGTGGTCCAAGAGGGCCTAAAATGCAAGAGGCAGTGGGAAGAAGGGGAGCTGGAGCCAGTCGTCTCAGATGGGGAGGATGTTAGGAGCACAACTGATGGAGGCCAGAGAGGAGGCACTGGAGAAGCTGGACCTCTCTGCCACAAAGCTTTTGGGAAGCAGGCAGCTTGGCCTGGGAGAGAGCAGGTGGCACCTGTAGCAGGAGAGACTGGAAGGAGAAGAGTGTTAGTGGGACAGAGTCCTTAAAGAGCTGGGGGAGGGGTGGGCATGGGAGAAGAGCCTGTAGTCTATGTGGCAGCCATCCCACACATCAAAAAGGGCAAAAGAGATTAAATAAACTCATGGGCTGATATAACAATTTACCTTTTAAACCCAGTGGTTGATCTGCAGCCTCTAGCTGAAGAAGTCCCTACCTTGCAGGTTGCTGGAGGGCATGAGGCTACACCCAAAGCACGCTCTGTATGGCACAGTATCTCATGTCCTCTTGCAGGCATTCAGCCACTGCACTCAGAGTTGGGATGCTAAGTGGGCTGCACCTTTCATCTGCCTGAGCATGGTATGATGAAACCAGGCTGATAAGTGTTACCGGCCATAGGACCAACTGGTGGTGGGATATGTCTGCTGGAAGATCTCTCTTAGCTGAAGGACCTGTAGCTTTTAGGTGGGTCCTTTTCTAGCCTGGACCTATAGGAGGAAGAGTATAAAGCCATGAGTTGGGTTTGAGGGGACCTGAGAGCTCTGTAGCCAGGTGAGATGGCAAATAAGGCTCTTCCCAGTGCAGTGCCTTTCTCCTGTGAGATGCGATCAAGAGCAGCAAGAGGGCTAGCGGTGCTGTTGCAGCTCCACAAGTCCCCAGCTGCCGGGGGGCGGCAGTGTATTCCTCAGGCATCCATGTCTCCTGCTCCCTACACCCCGCACCGGCGCTGCTTCACCTTCTCCGAGCGCTTCCAGCTGCGGCGGGAGCCGGGGCTCGCTGCGGGCCGGGCGGCAGGGCGGGCTCCGGGGCTGCACGCTGGCTGCCGGGCAGGCGGCGAATGGGTCTCCCCGGCCAAGCAGGGGTTAAGGCTTCTCTGTTGTAGTTTGTTTCCCTTTGCCAAAGTGGGTGTTGCTGGAATGTCTCCTCTCCTAAGGAGGGGGGCCGAGCCGTGTCCTCTGGAGAGGGGGGATGTCAGCATCAAAAAGACACAAAAGGGGGAGGTTTCCAAAAATAAAACCCTCCATCCCCTCCAGGCGCTGCCAGTGCCAGAGGCAGGCGCGAAGGTGCTCGGAGCTGCCTGCGGAGCGCGGGAGCTGGTTGGGAGCCCGGCGAGCGGGACCGGCCGCCTTCCTTCTCCTCTTCCACCTCCTGCGGGGGCCGCTCGGCAGCCCGCGCCCCTGCCTCAGCCCTGCTGTCTGCGCCCCTGTCCCGGCGGAGCCCCGGAACGGGATGGGGCGGTGAGCGGAGGGCGGACAGCCGGCGGTCTCCGCTGCCCCGCGCCCTCCGGAGGATGCCGGCCGAGCGCTGAGCGCTCCGCGCCTCCCGTCTCGCCCCGCCGCCGGCTGACACCATGCGGGACGCCGCCGCCAGCCTCCTCCCGCTCACCTTTGCCGTCCTCCTGGGCTTCGCCGGCTGTCGGCCGGACTCCGCGGCCAGGCTGGAGCCGGAGAGTGGGGGGGCGGCGCGGCCGCGGAGCCGGGGGGCTGCCCTGGGGGTGGCGGACACGGCGCACAGCCTGTCCCCGGCGCCCAGACCCCCTCCCCCGGCACGGCCCCTCCCCGCCGCCTTCCACGTGGACCGCGGCTCCACGGCTGCCGCGGGGAGCGGCGGCGACGGCCGGAGGCAGCGTCCCGACCGGGGGCTGCCCGCGTCCCGGGGCCAGGCGGGCGATGCTGGGCTCAGTCCCGGCCCAGGGCAGAGGAGCAGGCTGGACCCCTCCCGCCAGCGGCAGGGCGGCGGGCTGAAAGCCCGGGTCGTGCCCCGGGCGAAGGAGCCGAGCAGAAGAGGGAGGATGTCAGGGTAAGTGCCGCGGCCGGGGAGAACCATGCTGGGGGTGCGTAGCGTGACTGGTGGTCCCGGCGCCAGGAAGCCCCAGGAGGAGGGCTGGGTCCCATCCTCGGACCCGTGCTGCATCCCGGCACATCCCCCCTCCATCTCCGCGGGCGCTCCCGGCGCTGCTCCGTCCCCTGCGGGACCTCCCACTGCCTGTCCCGGAGCAGTCATGGGGGTGATGTGCGGGGGTCCCGGGCCGTGCGGCCCCTCAGCTGGCTCTGTCAGCGGGCCTGGGCTCCGGAGCAGAGCAGGAGCCTGCTTGGTGCTTGCACTTGTGCTGCACGCCTGTTCCACACGTGTGGTGGGCATTTGCGCTGCTCTCACCCACACAATCCATCGGCATGTGTGTGTGTGAGGTGAGTAGGACCTCTGTTGCGGGATGCCTGCTGCCAGCTCCCTGTCACATGGAGATACAAGGTTTAGAGTGTGCTGGAAGAGATGCCCTTCTGCTGACAAATCAGGGCTTTGGCAGGTCAGACAGCGGTGTGGTGGGTGTTTGTCTGCTGCTCTCTGAGGCTGCCCATAGCTGTCCCAAAAAGTGTGCAGGGTGAGAGGCTGCCAGGGCAGGAGAGGCAGCATGACCATGGTCTGTGGGTGGCGGTAGAAGCTAGAGAGGCTCTTTTGGCTCTGCAGGACGGAGTCTGGTTGCTGCTGCTCTTACTGCAGGTACCTGGCCTCTTGGCTCCGTCCTCCCATAATGGGCCCCTTGTTAAGTGTTCCATGCGGCAGCTTCCCATGGCTTGAGCTGGCTCAGCTGTGGGAGGCTTCCTATGACTTGCCTGGCAGGGCTGCTTCCAGCTCCAGTCTCTGAATACAGCCCTGTGGAGGTGGAGGGGAGATCATATGGCAAAGCCAGCTGCTCCACTGCGAGAGGAGCCTCTGGTGCAGCAGCACTGACCTACCCTTTGGCTCAGGGCCTCCTCTTCTGCAGTTCTGTCTCTGCTGCCCTGGGGCTGATGCCTGTTGTGTTGAGCTCCTCTGCCAGCTGGGAAGGGCTACAGAAGCTGTTGTGCAGGAAGTCTGAGCGACGCATGTGGCAGCACGTGCCTGCTCTTTGTGCCGAGGGACACAGAAGGCAGGCTCTGGGCTTACTGCCCTCTGAAACAGGCAGAAACTTCTGCTAACATCAAGTGGGGAGTTTCACTAGGATACAAAAGGCAGCTTAATCCCTGAGGTTTCTTGCTCCCATACTTGCCTCGCTGCAAAATTCAAAGACAGGGATGTACCCTTTGTGTCATTTCCTACAACAAATCTGCAGAAACAGTAACCCCAAACTTGTTCTTCTTCTCATTATGTTTGATATGCAAAGTGTCTGTCACTAGCAGCTGGTCAACAACAGGTAGGTCTTGAGCAGATTTTGGCTTACCTTGTCCATTAGCCTTGGTTTGTCAGCCACCCAGAGCGGGAGAGTCTCGGGAAGATCCAGTCCTGCTCAATGACGTTTGGGTTTTTTTGGGTTCAGGAGGAATTTACCCTTTCTGCAGTCGGAGCGTTGTCATCATTTCTTTGGGATCATGTGGCAGTTCATCTGGACTTGAGCTGTCTAAGATGTAGTCCATTTCTTTTCCTTGAGCACCCTGAGTGCACCAGGTTTCCAGGCTGCAGCTGCCTCTGCTGACAACAGGTGGCCCGCATGGCTATCAGGAGTGGGTGGGCAGTCCTGAGGTTCATGCTGCATTCAGAAGAGTGCTGAATCTTTTTGCAAGTAGCTTGCTTCCATTCCTTAATCAAGAATGTAAATGGGGATGGTTGGTCCAGCACTTAGGCTCTGTTGACCTGTTATCAGCTAGATTTGGCTTCCTGGGCTATCGGAGAGTGCCATTGCCTCCAAGCTGAGGGGAGGGAAGAGCTGTGCCTTGGTGCTGTGTTCCCTGTGCACACTGTGCTCTCTGCCTCTGCTCTGCCCTGGGAGGTGAGGGCTGGGGATATGGGGCTGTCTCTGATCCCCAGAAACCTGGAACTCTGGAATGTGCATATAATGGCTTGTCATCAATAGTTTTCCATCTCCTCTGGAGTCCAAATAGGCACTTTTGAAACTTTTCTATGACCTACTGTCTTTGGAGCTTATGAGAAAGCCTAGTTGAAATAATTGTCCGTGAGTAACCACATGGTGTTACTCCTCATGGAAAGCTAGCTGCTGCTGCCTCCAGACATTCGGTGAGACTTTGTCCTTCCACCTCATCCATCTTCCTACGCCCCTTGCTGCACCGGACACATTTCCATCCAGGAAACTCAGGGCCCCTAAAAAACTTCATTTCATGATGTTTCATTTTTTTGCCAGGTGGGATATTTTCTGTTCTGCTATTTACACTGCACTCCTACTACTCTCTAGTATAACAACTTTCATTTTCCCTTACTGAGGTAGCTTTGCAGGCTGCATTAAACCCTGGTGCTAATTATTTATGCAGTTATTTGGCTTAAAATCTCTACTCCTGTGTGGGTTGCCTTTCCCGATTCTTCAGTCAGGGAATTTATTAGTGCTCTGTCCTTTTCTGGATAATTATTTTCTCGCTTTGTTTGATAATGGCATACTCCAAATTGAATTTCTTTATTGGGAACTGTTTGGATGTGACTAACACTCTACTCATGTCTGACCTTATTGCTGGTGAGACCTGCTCATACCCTTTCATGAGTGTGTCCAACCTCAAGTCTTGCAAGAGCTGAGTTTTAGTGTTTTCTCCTGGAGGCTCATTGTGAGGTGACTTTTGACACCACAGCAAATACCACAGAACATTACTGTCTTCTAGTACTGAGTAAGGAAAACAATCCACCCCTGGAAGCATCTCTGCTTTGTTGTGCTCTGCTTAATCTGCCTGTTTCCCCATCCTGCCCTGACTGAGAAGATTTTCCTCTTGGGTGTTATGGGGTAGGGAGCTTCCAAGCCCTGACACATGCCAGCTGTGGCTGTAATCATGTGCTGGATGCACCCTGAATCTGGGCTGGCCAGTCCTGCTGGGAGGACACTGTAGGCATTTCCCTCCATCTTTGCGGCCCTCAAGATGTGACCCCCTTGTTCCTTACCTTCATGGGAGGGTGAGTCACAGTGACGATCCTCAGGTGATGTACACAAAACCAGGGGAAGGTGGGTAACGGGGGAGTAATCTGGGGAAGCCTCTACTTCTGATACCTACCTGCCTGGACAACTTTCAGGGGCATGCAAGGCTCTGCAGGTAACAGGCTGGGAGTCCCACTATCTGTCCTTCTCTCTCCCACTTTCCTTTTGCACATTCTGCACCCGAGTGCTTGTTTAATTGCTGTAGTAGACACCATCTGTGGCTATATAGTCCTGCTTTACCCAGGCTTTGTGGAATATAGGTTCTCGCTGCAGTGTGCATGTAGGACTGCTCAGGAGCGGAGGCGGTTAATGCTGATGTGGACTTGGCAGAGGATTTTCAGTGGCTCATCGGTGCCAGCAGCCTTTTGCTAATGTTCTTCATTGGGTCTGACTGCAAATATTTCATATGCAGTTGGATGAAGTTCACTGTCCTGCAGTAGAAAGGCAGACCTGATGATCTAATGGTCCCCCTGGCCTTCTGTGAGGATGCTGTAAATGACCTGAATGGAGCCAGCATATCTGGCAGCACAAAGTGCTGCATGAAGTTGAAAGATGATGCATAGATTGCTGTTAAAATACATGGTGAAAAAAATAGTTCTGCTGAATGTTTCAGAAACAGTATGTGATCATCGCTGAGGCTGTGCCCGTGCTGAAACTATGTGAAGCCATGATCTTACTACTGTTTTCTTGTTTTCCTTCTCCCTAGTGCTTGTTATGGTTGCTTGGCTCTGGTTTCAGATGAGACTGCAAAATCTTGCAGGTTTTTATCATCCTGCGTACCACTTTGTACAGCTGGGGGCCTGATCCTGACGGTGGCCTCTGGCTGCTGCAGCAAAGCAGGTGACGGCGAACTGGCTTGCTGCAGCTCCTTTGCCCAAGTTGCATGTTGTGCCAGTGCATCCAGTCAGGGCTGTGAATGGTACTTGTGGATGCAGGGAGGCTCCATGGCACTGACTTCAGCTCTGAGGGCTGTCAGGGAGATGTCTGTCCCAGAAAAGGAGCAGAACAGTGTGTAGTGCCTGACACCTCCTGTGCACTCAGCTCTCACAACATGCCGGGGAATGTACTTAGGCACGGATGGTACATGCCAGCTGTGGAGCGAGGAGAAAGCTTGGTTTGCAGTTGCTTACTGCTGCCTGTGCTGTTTGTAGACCCCAGGGTGTAGCTGGCACTTGAGGCAGGGGCTGAGATGTGGATCCACTGCCTTGCCCTGCATTTTGCCAGAAAGGCAAACCCAAAGGCCCACGTCTCCACTAGTGAGCTGTGCCTTAGAGCCTCCTCTGGCACTGTGGCTATTCAGCTGTCTGAGCTATTCAACCCACCTTCTCTCCAATGAGAGGAAACTGGCTATTGGAAATGGTCCCTGTCTGCTCCAGTTTGAACTGAGCTGGGAACTATTTTGGAAGGTGACAGGTGGCCCATGAACCCTGTAGCAGTCCAGTGTTACAGATGGTCAAGTCCCAGTGCCTGGGAATGTCCTCAGCGATGTTTCATTTCCTAGGGAGGATGTGTGCTGCCTGACCTGGCCCTTGGGAAGGTAAATACATTAATTAATCTATTCCACTGGTGAAGAGACAGAGATAGGAAAGACAGATTGTTTGCCTAAGGCTTGTTTTGGCACCAGCAACAGGGCTGGGAATAGGATGTCCCTATGTAGTGTGACCTAGAGTGAATGTTCAGTGGGACTTTAGCTTGGAACACCTGTGTGAGGACATGTATTCCAATCTGATCTGGGGCTGTGGTGAGCTTCTTTCCACCTGGAAGAGACGCTGACCTGTCGATGTGTCCACCCATCCTCTGGTCCCTCTGCACCCCAGGCTGCCCAAGATGAGGGTGAGAGTCCTGCTCCCCTCTCCATGTCACCATGTGTCCAGTTTCAAGGGATGGGTAAGCAAGAGACAGCCTGGATGCTCAGCCTTGCATGGCAGCTGAGTGCTTCAAAGTTATGAGCATGGCTTTGTCCCATGTCATTGATGGGTCTGCCAGGGGCTTGGTGCATCATGGCACCCAGCGGGTCCCCTTGCCAAGCAGCTCTGCCTGCTGCCTTGGAAGCCTCAGTCCCCTGTGCAACTGAAGGGTGGTCAGGGGCTGCTCAGTGTGTACAGGTAGCAGCCACCCCCAGGACCATGACACCAGGCCTGGAGGAACCCTGCCAATTGTTTTGTTCTCCAGAAGCAGCACTGGATGGAGGGGCCCAGGGCTGGATGTGCCCTGCAGGTGCGTCACACTGGAGCCATGTCTTTGCCCTGTGTTGGCGATGGCATGTGCAGCAGGACAAATGTAGCTGGGGGCCACCACTGTCTTGCGCACTGTCCCTCCACACTGTAAACACGCCATGCTATTTAAATCTCCTGGGATTCATTCTGAATTCTTTGTAAGGCAGTGAAAACCACATGGCGTCCAAGCCATGCAAGTGCCAACTAAAGGCTTTAAGTAGAACTAGACGTACTTAGGACTGGGTTCCGTGCGGCAGAGCCCCCATAGCTGTTTTCCCATTGCTGGTGCCCCTGCTCACCTGATGCCCCCTACTATGTGAGGTCCTGCTCACTGCGCTTTCATCAGGAAAAAGTTACGGTCCTTCTCTGTCCTTCACTACTACCTACATGTTGCTCTTCCCAAGTGCTCACTTCTAGTCCTGGAGGTTCTCCCTTCCTCCATTTCTCTCCATCCTCTCATCCAGGAGGTTATAGAAGGAAGGGACACTCTCATCCAAGGGCATCCCTGCTAGGTTCCTCCCCTCTGTGCATGCTGGACTGTCCTCCCTCAAGGAGCATCACCCCAGTGCTAAAATCTCCCTTCACCTGGGGTTGGCAACTCATATCTGGAGTTGGCAGTGACCCAAGGTGACTCAGTTAATGAGAGATTTATGCTGAACCCAACAGCAGTTTCATGTCTTCAAGAGTGATCTTGTCTGGTCAGGCTTGGGCCACTGTCTTAGTCTCAAGTCTTTCTTCCTGCAACCTCTGGCTCGCTGTTGGCACTGAGAACAGCTAGCAGCATGCTCCCTTCCGCATGCGTGTGAGAGATGTGGATGAAACTTGAACTTTAATCTCCTGAAGAACTAATAGCGTGATTCAAGGCCAAAACAGCTTCTCTGGAGAAGTTAGTTATCTCGCCTACAAGAAACAACCTCTGATTGTGTCAGTAAGTTGAGATGGAAAAGGACAACGGATTTGCTCTTCAAGCTGGCCGGCTCAGTATGACTTGCAAGGTGTGTTTCAGTTGTGCCAAGGGAAGAATGGGAGCTGTGACAATCTAAGCAAGGGTGCTTATACTGCTGCTTGGAGCAGAGTCCCTCAGCAGACCTTAAGTACCTAAAGACCTGTTCCAGTTGAGTGGTTTTCTCTCTTTAGTGATCTGGACATCTTTAAAAAATTGAAGGCCTTTTGCGGACTCTTACACAGTAGGTAAAGGAAACTTTGCTTTCCTTCAATACTTTCTGGGGATGTCTTGAAGAGGAGACCCATAGATCTCTTTGAGTTGACAGACAAAAGCTGGAAATTGTTGCTCTAGCCCAGCCAAAGCAGATGTGAATGGATGCAAGAATTACTTTGGCTTCTCCTATTTGCAGGAAGTCACACCAAGGGAATTTAAGTGCTTTCTCCCCGTAAAAATCTACCCAGGTTAATAAAATGTTGATCCTGGACGGCTGGATAACGCTTTACAAATGATGTGGCTTCTTAAACCACTTCCCCTTCCCACGTGGAGTGATTATATCTCTACAGGCAGCTTCATTCATGAACACCAGAATCCTTGGCGTGCCTGCTACCCATCATCTTTAGCTCTCCTAAAACGTGAGCCTCACAGCTTGAGCTCTGGCACTTCTTGAGTCTGATCTCATGCCCTGTGGATACAGGAGTCATGAGGATCCCGGTTCAGAGCAGGATCATCTTCTGACCCTGCTGTGTTCATGCAGAAGTCAATCCTGAAGACAAATGTGCATGTTCCTGTAAATTCTGTCAGCAGCTCCAACTGCCTTGTCCAGTGCTAGAAATAAACCATGATCCCCACTTTGTTTCTAGAGGCTTTCCAGAGCTTTCAGGCTGCCTATTTCTAACTTTTTATCTTTTGATGACCATATTCTCCCATCTACCTAGACATGCAGAAGTTGCATATTTCCAAAACCTTCCCTCCTTGATGAGTAACTATGCTTGGAGAGCAACCTCCAACTTGTTATTCCTTCTCTTTGTAGATGTGTAAATATGAGATGTGACCAGAGGAAGCAGGATTAGCTGCCTGCTTGGGCATTGTGGAGCACGTCTCAGAGGCACAGCACTGTCACTGATAGCTGGATGTTGGCAGTGAGCTGTACCCAAAACCGCATAATACGGGGGAGGTGGGGAGGACATCATCTATGCAAAGGCAGTCAAAAGGTTTTTGCAGCACAGTACTGAAATTAACCACCATGGAAATGATGTTAACATCCTGGCATTAGTCTAGCACTGTGCATGTCAAGCAGGCACAAATTTTATAGCACTGGCGAGTCTGCAGTCCACAGGGTTGCTGCTCCAGAGGCAGATAACAAATGTGGAAGTGGGATGCTCGCAGAGGGAGAGCAAGCCAGGGGGTGGCCGATGTGGCTGCTGCATGCTGTCCCTCCCAGGGTGGGGCTGAGCAATGAACAACAGGCTGCAGCAGTTCGGCAGAGAATGAAGCGTTGTCTTCGGCCAAAGCAGCTCAGGACACTTGCGGAGGCGAGACACTATGACCAAAGTTGGAATCAGGCCTGATTTACACCGCAGTACCATGAAGTGCCATGAGATCTTTAATGATCTCAGGCTGCCAGCCTCCGATTGCTCTCAGGGGAAAAGGGTTCCTACAAGTGCTGTGCCAAGAACCCAGCATAATGCCAGTTCAAAAAGGAGATACCCCCTGAGGGATTGCTCACACTGCAGCATTCACATAGTCCTTGGGGGTTTATTTTCCAAGCACTTAAACAACCCAGCCCTTGTCCCATTGGTTTTGATCTCAGCTGCTGGTCCATCTGGAAGGAAATATCAGATGCTGCAGGAAATAATTTTACGGGTGACTCAGAGGTGCTGGCTGCAGAGAGACCTCAGCTTCCCTTCTTCTAACCGCGCTGCTTTGTCTCTCTGCTTAGGCCAAATGTCTGCGGCAGACAGTGTTGCCCAGGGTGGACCACGGCTCCCGGCACAAACCACTGCATCAAACGTGAGTATGACAGTCTCAGCTGGCACAAGTCTTGCGATGCACCCCTTAAAAGTGCTTAAGTACTGCTGTGACCCTTCACCCGTCCCCTGTGCTGTGCCAGGGCACATGGACTGTTGGGTTCTTGGAGACAGCAGTGCAGCCTCCCTTGGAGCTGCGGTGCCATGGGACAGCTCTACTTGCCTGCTGGCAAAGTCTGAGCGTGCTGAATAATTATGGCTTTACTTCATTATCGTTATTTGTGTCCATGCCGAGCAGTGTCTTGTTGGGGCAGGACACTGCAACGGCACACTGAGTTCTCATGGTTCTGCTTGGAGCAGAGGCAGGTCTGTGAAAGTACCAGCAGGTGGGAACTGGTGGAGTGGGGCTGTGCTTATGTGGGCAAGTGTTGCTGAGCTTGAGGGGGAAATCAGGGCTGCAAATTATCTGAGTGCTATTAAGGAGAGCAATTAACAGAGCTGGCACAATGGCTGGAATGGGTGGGGCTTCAGCGTGGGGCAGCACGTGGGATGTGTAAAATGGTGGTGGCTGCAGGGTGCTCCTGCAGTGTGGAAACTGCCCGGAAAGGGCCCTCCTGCCTGCCCACAGAGGGGTTAATGAGGGCTCTGCTCTTCCAGATGGCCCTGGGGGCTGAGGTCATTTTGGGCTCCCCACACAGGACTGGAAGGGAAGGGGTTTGGGCAGGCACCAGTGCAACACATTCCAGAGGCAGCTGCACTGTCATTTCTGTCCCCAGTCCCTCTGTAAGCACAGCCTAGCCCCTGCTGCCATCCCCATCCCTAAACAAGGGGGTTGCACCATCCAGCCCACCTGTGGGCCTTCCCAGGGGACTGCCTGCTCCATGCACCTGCCCGCTCCCAGGGAGGCGAGGGGCTGCCTGAGCAGCTTGGGGAGCAGGAGCACTTGGGCACTGGGCAAGCTTTCTGGAGGGGAGTGTCCTGCCCAGAATAGCCAAGAGCATCTGCCTTCACACAAGTGGCAACAGCTGCCCAGATGTTTACCAGAGAAAGAGGCTCAGCGTTGTTTGCTGTGGGATTTCATGGCGCTTCGGCTGTGCGGGGGTGATTGCATTAGCGATGGCTGTTCGGGAGCCAGGGGTCAAGGGCTGACTCACCTCCCGGCTCCCTCTCCCCCTGTCGACAGAAGCCAAACGGTAGAGAGTGTGCTGTGCTGCCAGACAGCGTCTGTAAACAGAACACGGGGCCAGCCGTGGCAGCATCTTTCTCTCATTAGGGATTTTCGTAGAGGCAGTAGATCTGGGCTCGCAGCCATGCAAGGCTGTCTAGAGATTGCTCAGGTGCTGGGCCCTGGTTCCCAAGGATTCATTCAAGGTCACTGTCAACGTGATCAGGCCTGACAGTGTCCTCCCAGCTGGGGATGGTAAGTCTCAGGCAGGTCTTAGGTGGAGATCGGTGATGTGTAAACATCATTTTGTTCCCAGCTACCTCCCTTGCTGGACCTTTCTGCTGGAGTTCAAGCTGCTGGGGTTGTTCAGCTGTGTTTAAGGCTGCCAAGGCAAGCTGGACAGCCTGTCCCAGTTAGTTTTTGCACTGTAATACTGTTTAATGTCTGGTCCCGTGGTCTTTGAAATGAGGCATATCAGGGATGTTAGCAGGGTAGAAATGCAGCCAGAGAGAACCTCTTAGAGTGATGAAATGGTGAAGAAGTTGTCATTCGGGCCTTGGGCAGGACCTTGGTTTTGATGGGTCTGAGCGTAGATGGAAGAGAGAGGATAGGCCAAATGATTGCCTTCATCTACTCCCAATCACCTACTGAGCATGGTGATTTCTTCCTTCTCCACCCATGCTTTTCCAGAGACTTTCCTCTTGCAACATCTCTGCATATGACTGAACTCAAGTCATGGGCATGTTTCTGTAGCCTTTTATTTTGTTCCAGCTTTGAGAACCAAAGCACAGTGAGATTTCAGGCAGTTTTCAGAGACTCAATGACTGGGAAGACGAAAAAGAAAAATCTATCTCTTCAGGACACTGGTGATTCTTGAGAAAGTGGAAGTGAGCTAAGGGAGTTTAGGAGGAAGATCTTGCCTGCTTGCAGTGAGCTTGGGTTTCAACCCACACGCTACCAGATCACCGCACTGAACTGTACACAAGGCATCTTGTGGGGCTCCAAGGGTCTTCCCACAGGAGGAGACATTAGGGATAATGACATACAGCTGAACTTGGGCTTGAAGAGTTCATCCAGCCTCCTGCCTGTCTAACTGCATCCTGGGATGAGACTCAGGGCTGTATATCCTGGATTCAGTGGAGAAGAAACCTGCATGCTTAAGATGGCCAGAATATTTCAGGGACTGCAGTGTGCACTTGTCAATAGTTTAGCTGCTGACTATTAGTTCATCATCCTTCCCCTCTACTTCAGAGCAGGGCAATCCTCCTGCTCAGCCTCATGATGTCAGTTCTTCAACCTCCACTTTCATCAGCATTATTTACTATGGATCTCTGCTGCTTTCTGAGACAGCAGCCTGGGCTGGGCTTGTAGTGCAGGGTGGGCTTTTTTCCTGACATGAATATTTTAAATCTTAAAACAAACATTGTTAATCAGCATTTTGGGAAGTACTAAAGAAATTAATGCACTTTCTAATCATGTGCAGATGGTCTTGTGGTTAAGATACTGGATGAAGGCGCGGGAATTCTAGGATGAGTTGCTGGCTCTGCTGTGATCTCAGTGTGTCTTCAGACAGTCACATTAGCACCTGGGGCTTTTCCACATTTGCAAAATGGAGATGACATCCACATGATCTCTCCTTTTGTCTGTATAGTGACTGTAGGGTTTTTTGAGCCCAGACTGTTTCTCATTGAAGTTCCGTTTTCTCTCTGTTATTCCTGCGTTGCTGTTGATCTCCCTGCCTGTACAGATCTCTCACTTGTGTTAAATTGTCCATCCCTTCTGGCTTTGCTAACACAGTCAGAGCTTTAAGTTAGAACTGAGATTACATATTGCTCTGCATCAATAAGCAAACTTTCTCATGGACTAAATCATGTCAGTGGTACAAGTCCTTCAGCATTTTCTGATTTTTCCTGTGGATGCCTAGCGGGCATTATGAAGAGTTTTGAGATGACTCTTTTTGCTTTCGTTAAAGCCCCAGCTCCTGGAACATGAGACTACAGCGAGAAGAAAGGAGTGGCTGTCATCTCAACAGAAACTGTTTTTAGTCCCCATAGCTGGACATCTCAGAATAACAGCTGGGCTCAGAAACCAGAAAACAAAGGGAAAGATTCCAAATATATACATATGTGTATATGTATATATATATATATATATATATATAAACTGTCTTGTTTCTTCTGTCAGTGTTACGGGTTTGAGGTCCTGACTTGTGATTTCACACACTTGGTATTGGCATTACTTCTGCTGAATGATCTGCTCTCCCTGCATTGCATAGCTGGACTCAGTCAAAACCAGTGGCTTTTTAAAGCTCTTTCAAGTTCTTCCTGAGTCTGCAAAGGCAACGGGGACCCAGAGCTGGAATATTGGAGCTAGGGCAGTCCCCACCCATCCTGCCTGAAGGGACCAAAAGACTAATCCCATTCCCGTTTCCCTCTCCTCTGTATCAGCTGCCTTAGGAACTTTTCAGGGTGCCTGGTCGCTTATCGCTGCTTTCCTGCCACAGGGCACAGCCTAACATGACAATGAACATTGTTAGTGGGAGAGGTTGTGAGAACCACTGTGAGCCCAGATCCCGGTGCTGCAGCTCTGCAGTATTTCAGCACGTGAAGTGGTTGTTTTCAATGGCCGGCTTCCTGGTCTGGTGGTGTTTGTTAAAACAGGCATTTGTTGTGAGATAACGGCGGGGACTGGCAGCCTATTTAAATCACAGCTGAGTTTTATATTATCAATTACCTCAACTTTTGGAGTGCCAGGCTTCCCAGAGACGGTTAATTCCTGCCTGACTAGGACCTTGTCTCTGTTCCACAGACTGCAGTGATGGCTGATTTATTTTACTGAGGGATTTCATCAAAACCTCTGGCTTTACCCCGTACAACCCTGTGTGACTGAGGTTCTCCCTTCCCTTAAACTCTTCCTCTCTTTCTGAGTGTTAACATAGTAATAAAGGTCGCATGAAGCATTTTAGCCAACATATCCCTGATCTAGTTAGGAAAAGCTGATGGTTCAGTTTTGGGATGAGGAAAGGCTATACCACTGTGAAAGTACCTCAAAGCCTGTACAAGGACTTTCCTCACTTGGCTGCAGTGAGATGACGTGTGGATGGCACGTGAGGCTACAGCTCTCTTTATATATGTTGCCAAGAAGCAGCATTTCTCACAGACGTGACTGGATCTCAGGGGGATGGAGAGCACAGCCAGAGAGGGAGGGATGTGCTTATGAAACCCCAGCAGCTGTGTGCAAAGGTGGTGGGATGTCAGATGCTTCTGCAGCTTCCATGGGGCAGTCCTGGGGAAGGAACCCTCAGCAGAAGCAGTGCCTGCATGTTTCAGCCCATTCACAGCATTCCCACATGGCTGGAGGTTAATGTCCACCTTGTGTTGTCCGAGGAGGTTTCATTACCCTTTTACCAGCCAGCCCTTTCTTTTGAGGGAGGACGCTATTTTCCGGTGCCTTTTCAGTTATTCTTGCTAAGAATAATGAGCCTGGTCCTACCTGAGTGAGCTGTGGTTTCCTGGCTCTCTTGGCTGGACTATAAATCCAATTTGGCATCTATTGACTTGGGAAGTGTTAGGGTCTGGCATATAATTAATAGCACTTTCCTCCCGGAGTGCAAACTGAGGCTGATGTGCTCTAATTAGGAACACACACAGGCTCAGAGGGTGATTTGGGCATGAAGTTAATGAACTGTAAGTCTCTGTAGCTGTGGAGGAATTTGAGCACAGTGACTCCAAAATCAGCTGCAGAGGGAGATCTGGAAAGCTATGGAGGTGACAGCCAGGCAGACCATGCAAATCGGACCCCAAAACAGACTAAAGCAGGAAAGTAACATGCAAACTACTCCCAAGAACCTGGGACAGTGTGTGGTCATCTGTCTTCTCACCTGGCAGTTGTTGCCTCCCCTTGCTCCGGGACTGAGATCCTACTCCTGCTTGGAGGGCTACGGGCAGTGTTGCAGCTGTATGCTTTCTGCAGATGGTGCTGCTCATTTGTGAGCTTTCTGAAGTGACTGTTACAGGAGAAGTGCTCTGCAGAGACCAGTGGAGAGAAGTGGGAACGGAAACAAGTCTCTAATGGCAATGACCTTGTGTTGGGGACCTGCGGGAGCAGTAACACGGAGACTTTGAAGGCCACCTGCCTGCAGAGGAGAGATGGGGCTGCCCTGGTTGTGCTGCCCCAGCCAGATGCCACCACTGTGGGGCTGAGGATGCTGCCAGGAGCCCCATGTCCACTAACCACCTTTCTGTGTCTCCCCAGCTGTCTGTGATCCACCGTGCCAGAACAAGGGCTCCTGCAGCCGTCCCCAGGTCTGTACCTGTCGCTCAGGCTTCCAGGGCTCCCGGTGTGAAGAAGTCGTTCCCGAGCAGGAGTACCACCAGCCTAGTGCCGCTGCCGCCTTCCAGCCCCCTGCAAGCTCCCTCCGGAGAAGGACCAGCATGGCAGGGCGGGATGCCTCCCTGCGAGGGGCTCAAGTGCCCGTCCCACGGCACGTCCCAGTTGTGTAAGTCAAACCCAGGTCCCAGCAGGGTGCTTCACCAAACCCACAGGCAGCTAATGCCATGCTCGATGGGGCCACAAAGACCAGGTTGGGTCATGAGACTGGGCAGATCAACTCCCGAGGGAGGCTCCTGTCCGGACTGCGGGAGTGGAGGGAAGGGTGTCAGGCCCTGCTGTCCCTCCAAGGGACTCAGTTTGGCCCCAGCACTGTGTTACTGTCCCCAGGCACATGCAGGAATGGGGCTGGCTAGTGGTGGTCCCATAGTGAAGAACTGTGAAGCTCAGCAGTTTGCCCTTGTCCAGTTAATGAGCAGTGTTAGTGGTAGCAGGAGGGTGGACGGAGGAGTGGGCGTTAAATCTCTTCCCAAAAAGGATGTGTTTAGAGCAATATGTCCCAGTGGTATCCATGGGAGGGTGCATAGGTATGAGGTGTGCTATTAAATGCTGATATGAGCAAAGTGATGATACTCAGAGATGTCTCCTGGCAGACTCAAGCTGTTATTGAGCCATTTGTTCCATATTTCTGTGTCGTGCTGCTGTGGTGTGGGTCATTTTTGTACCCAGATGGGTGCCTGTGTACTGGGTACAGAAGCAAAGATACAGCTGTTGGAGCTCACGGAAGTCCATGCAGCAAAGACTCTGTGAGCAGCATGTTAAACTTACAATGACAACTGTAGCGTTGTCTCATCTTTTTGGGTGAGGAAGAACTTAAAGCTCCACCTGTCTCAGGTCAGTGCTGAGATGCTCTTGTACCAGAGCTGTGACTCCTCTACATTTTGTGTTTTGTTAAGTCCCTTTGCATCTGTGGGTTTTCTGCTGAAGGAGGCAGAAAAGGCAGGAATGGTGCCTTTCCCTGACAAGCAGGTCTGTGGTGCAGGCAGCTCAGTGGGAATGGAGAGGTGGGAATGGTGCCTGCTTGCTATACAACCCACACATTAGTGTTTTTAAAAAAATCACCTCCACTCTTCTGTGAGACTCCATGGACATGGGCACAAAGTGTTAGTCTGCACCACTCCTAGAGTCCCATGTTATTTTTACTACTGCTCACTCAGTTACTGGGCCAAAAAGACTGCTCTTGTTGGTGGCCACCACAGCAGAGAATTTTCACTTCCAGCAAGAAGCCTGGCTTTCAGCAGAAGTCCCTCAAGAAGACATTACAACAAATTACAGGTGCCTAACCAGAAGGTAGCTTCAGTTTCTCCTTTTCTTCTCTGAGCTGTTTTGACTTTCTCTGTCAGCATCACTTAGAGCTGCCCAAGGAAAGGGCAGGTTGGCCTTTTTTTTCTGTATTTCTGTGGGTTGTTTTTGAAGTGTCTGTTGCACTTGAAGTAGCTGTTGCCTTTCTATCTCTTCTGAAACAAAGGCAATGCATGGGCTGGAGACATTTCTAGATGGTTTTGGCCATCTGCAGTTTTGGAGGGGCTCAAATGGCAGATGAGAAATTGACTGACATGAAGTAGTTCACCGAAGCCAGCATATCTTGGTGCCCAAATGAAAGACTATCTGATTGGAACCAAATTCAGGCAAGGCAGAAGTGATGCTAGCAGGGAGAGGTGGCCACGTCCCTATCTGTCATCAGTGCCCCCAGAGAGGCTCAGTGCCCGAGCAAGCATGCAGCCCTCACACGTGCCTGCAATCCTGGTCATTGCTGACAAGTTTCCCGCAGCCATGACCCCCTCTTACCCCTCTGTGCCACCGCTCTGTGTGCAAGGGCTGGAGGGGAAGGAGGGCAGCACCCTCGGAGATCCAGCACCTGTTGAAGGCTTTCCAAGTAAGGAACATGACCTCAGGCTCTGCACAGAGGACGTGGGGCTGTGCAGCCACTGACAGAGCATTCCTGTCCTGACAGTCAGACACAGCGACTAGTGATCGCTGGGCTGGGATTGCTGAGTGCCCAGCTGCCCACTGTACCTTAAACACTCTGGCACTGTCCCAAGGAAACAGGACTCTACTAAGGACATTGCTGTGCCTTTCCTCCTTCCTTCCCATGGAGGCCATAGGACGTTGCCCTATCCGACAAGATTCAGCACAAGTATTTGATGTTTGTCCTTTGTGATGGCTACAGGTAGGACCCTGGGACATGGCCACCACTGACGGCCTTCTGGTGCTGTCCTGTGCTGTCCCTTTCCTGCTCGGGTGCTGCGTAGTGGTGCTGTGCAGGCAGGAGTGGGGCTGCCTGCAACCTGGCATCGGTCTGCATTGAAACACCTCACTTCAGGTCCTGGGAATTTTCCCATACAATTCGGTTGCTTGGGTTCTGTCTGTGGACCATATAACATAAAGCAGACAACTGGCAAGACTTAGAAGTCTTGCTGCTGTTAGATGGGTTGTTTCCCAAAAGTTTTTCAGTGCCCCTGCAGCCTGCCAACTGCTGGGCCAGCTGTGGAACCTATAAGAATGAATGTCTGCAGCTGAAGGCTTGCTCCTGCTGCTCTTGCACCCAGCTGTGCCCTCCCACTGCTGCCCTTGCACTGGCTTTGGTGCTCATCTGCCACCTGGGTAAGTTGGCTCAACAATAACACAGTAAAATAAGGACAATTTTCTCCCACTTCAGTAGACTAAGTTGACTTGTTGAAATACTACATGAGAACAAGAAGGACGGGACAGAATTGCATTGCGGGGGGAGAAAAGGGATGGCCTCCTCTTTTGTTGAAACTACTTATTAGGTTGGTCATTTGTCTCATGAAACCATGCTCTCAGACTCGTCTGAACTTGGAACCTGATTCTTGCAGTTACAACATCATCTACTTCTGTGCTACCACTAAAGTAATTTCTGTGCTTCTGCGTCAGGCTTTCTCCATGCAACTGGGCTGCAGCAGCAAAAGCAAGAAGCAAATTGGCCTTTGAAGAACTAGGTAGAACTTGCTCATATTTGCAAGCATGAGGATCAGTTCTTAGTCACTACAAACTCAGGGTCACCTTCACTGCGGTTCAGTTCACTGTCAAGTCTGAGAGGAACAGCCTGGGTTTTCCAGTCCTTGGTTTCCTCCTGGGTAAAAATTGATTGTGCTGGTGGGACACTGACTTTTTCTGCCATGCTTCCACAGCAGCTGGCTTGCTTGTCTGATCTGTTGATAAGGAAGAGGTAGAAGAAGCTTTTGGGTTTCTTAGTGGACAGAGGACACTGGTGGTTCCAGGTCAGTGGTTGTGAGAAGACTATGAGATTCAGGACAAGCAACCAGCCCCCAACCTCCCTGCACATTCACATTGCTAACAAAGAGGAGTTGTGCAATAGTGGAATCTTACAGACCTCTAAGCCTCATCTTGCTTTGCCAAGACAGGAAATCAATCCTCACATGAGTGAATTTGCCCTCTCCTTTAGTTTATTTGTGTGCATACTGACTTTATTTGTGTTTATTTGTATGGAGGTAACAATCAGAAGTTCTGAAGTCATGAACTAGAACAATTCTCTGTTAGATGCTGTATATCCATGCAACAAAACCCATTAATCCTCCCCAGAGACCGGCTTGCTAAGCAGAGATGGGTTTGATTTTGATTTCAGTGTGTTCTTAATCAAGTTTTCAGAGAGAGCACTCTCCTGGGTTATTCAGGAACTGCCTAGACCAAAATAGTTCCCACTTGCCTGAGTGGTGGGACTGCTTTAAAATTATTTCTTATTCTCAGCTAGTTGGCCTTGCTACTTACGATGACTACCACTTTATTGTAGAGAGTAGCCTGCTCTGGAGGTAGCAAGTCTTTGGGAGTCTGGAGGAACATATAAAGACTTGGTGAAAAGCATGATGAGGCAGCTGCCTGTTTTCCTGGTACTGTTTCTGACAGATGTGTTCAAATTCTCCAGAGTTCACACCTGGAAGCAGAATCAGCGATACCTTCTTGGCTTCCCTGCCAGGAAAGCCCAGGAAACACGACTGTGACAGCAGGAGATAAGTTACTGTCAGGCTTCTGTCCCCAGCCTTGGTGAGAAATAGCAGCTCCTTGACCATCAGGGTTGTACCAGTCATATGCAACTGGTTGTACTGGTTGGTTTGTGTTCGCACCTGGCAGATGTGAAGGTTAGCAAATGGATCTGTGGGCATTCCCAGTGCAGCTGTCATGGACCCATTTCCGGACATGCTGGCAGTCCTGGGAAGAAGGGGACGTGGACATCAGCCTGAGCATTATGCTAAGCACAAGTGTCAGTTCTGCCATGTTGCATGTAGCCATCAGCGCCTCTGTTTGGAGGGGTGACAGGGAAGAATCACTGCATCCTTGACTTGCCCGTACAGTGCACATTACCTCTTCTTCCTGGGACTAAAGAAGACAACACACCCAGCCTCATCTGAGCTCAGCACTTGCCCAGGGGAAGACATGGCTAGGAGAAGGGCAGCTCTGGGTTTACTTTGCTGACACCAGAGCTGGTGATGCTCAAGCTTTCATTCCCTTAAAATATAGGCTGAGCAATGAGTACCACTTCCCAAGCCCCTTCAGCAGGCCATGGCTCAGCAGAGGCTTAGAAGCAGGCATCTGCAGGAGCCTGTGGGACTTGTTAGCTGCTGCAGAAGCTGGGAGGCCCCAGCACTGTGCTGCTTGGAACAGGGAGTGCTCTGGAGAGCAAAATCCTGGGGATGTTAGAGGCCCTCCCAGCATGGACTAGCTGCAAATCCTCCCTCTCCTTGATCTCAGTCTGAATCTCTGCCCAGAGAAGCAAAGCCCTGATGGATGATTGTGCGGGTGGAGCTGCGCCTCAGCTCAGAAGCTGAGCTAAATGGAAACAGCTTTGTTTTCCTAAGGCTGGAGTATCAGCAGAATTCCTGTTTATTTAGAAGGGAGTGGAAAGGACTTGTGCCCCTGTCCATTGCTGTTGGGATGGGTGGCCAGCTGCCTCTGACTCTGGGCAGCGTGTGAGGAGGGTCCTACTGCTGCCACCTGAGAAGGTCCCTCCTGTGGGAGTGCTGGGCATTAATCTGTAACCACCATCTACACAAGGGAGCTATGCTGCCCAGATGGGACGTGTGTGCTGGCCAAGGGCCACTGGGCAAGCAAAGCATCCTTCCTCTTCACAGAAGAGGTGACTGAAACCTGCAAAGCATTTTCCCAGCAACCTGGACAAGGGAAAAGGACATAGCTGTGGTGTAAGGTGCTGAGACGCTGTGCAGACAGGTTAATGCACCGCAGCTCTTGAGGGCAGGGAGCCTCCTCTCAGAGAGCTCTGTTTTAGGAAGTCAGTTACTGGGAGTTGCCCGATGTTCTCAGGATGGAAAAGGAAGAAGGCTGAGTTAAAACATGCCCGTCCCACAGACTCCTGATCTCAGAGCCTCCTCTCCAGCACCCTGAAGGAGACATCTCCTCCCTTCCTGACAAGAGGAAGGACTATATGCAGCCCTTGAGGAATTGTGGCAAGTGCTCCTGGCCTGGGGATAGCGGGAACTTGATGCCGGTAGGGAGGCTCTGCCAAAATCTCTATTCTCTCTTCTGTGAATGAAGGATGAGAACAGCAAGGACCAAGCAAAAGGCAGAATCTTGAGTGTGTGGCAGAGGTTGCTGGATGGGGAAAGTGTATTTCCCCCCTTTTGAAAATTGGCTGGAACCAGCTCTTATTCTGGCAGCAGTCAAATGACTAGCATGATCCTTTGCAGAGGACAGTGGAGCCCACGGGTGGACATAAAGCTCTCCACCCTGGGGTGGCCACTGGAAACATAACATTGAGGTCTGTGACTTGACAAAATCAGCTTGATTACCTTATTGTCATTGAGGACTAGCAGATAAAATGAAAGTTCATTGAAAGATCACTTGCTGTTTAAAGATGCTGCTCCAAACAGAAACAGATTTGTCTTAACTATTAAAGCAGAATCTGGAGCCTCCTGTCTTGCCAGCTTTGAACTTTCCACATGTATGAGAAAAAGTGGAGCTTTCTTACTGCCTTACTTGGGTTGTTGCTGAGTGTCCAGGATTGTTTGTCCACAACACATATAGTACTAGGAGGAGGTCTATACTAGCCACGTACCTGCTGAACTTACCTCTCATTGTTCTGCTCACTTATTACTGTCACTCACTTTACATTTATGAGGGTTACCATTTATTAATACCCAAACAGCAAATAAAGGCTGACCCGGGCTGAGAAGCCCCCCTGTGTAAGTGCATTCTCATGGCAGGTTTCCTACTTCGCTTGTGATGGCACCAGCCTAGGAGATCCACAGCATGTGGCATTGAATTCCTGGGGTAAAACACTAGTGCCAGCCTTGCCTTCTGCCACTGTGGCATCTTCATGATCATTACTTGAATTGCATATTTTTTCACTGCAGCTAAACCCTAATTGCAGCTTTCTAAGGTGCTTTGCTTGGACAATACAGTTTTCACGAGATGGCTAAGCATTTACATTCCTTGATCCAGAGCCAACTTTGAGTACATATCTAAGACCTTGTTAAGAAATTGAAACTAAGAAGCAGGTGCCAGTCTGTGTGAGGATATGTGAAAAGAGATTACACTCAGGACAATGAGATCTCCATAAGATCCAGATCTCGGCCACTCTGCTGCTTTGGCATAGTTGAAAGCCTTTGGCAAGCTGGCTGGGAAGACTAAAGGAAAAACTCAAGCTACCCAAGAGGAGCATAAATGTCATTTTTCTTATATAAAAATAATTGTATTTTTTAATTACATGATATACCTTCTCTAGCTTGGCACCAGATACAGTTGCTCTATCTTCTAGTGTTTTAAAGCTGTCAGCACCATTCTGGTTAATGTGTTATATGTATTTCCTTTCTAGGGGGTTGCATATGCTTCAGAGCAGCAGGAGGGTAGCTGACTTTTCAGGCTCCTTTTAAACTCCAAATATGGTCTTCACATTAGGCCTGGTTTGTCTGTACCTCCTTGGGAGCCATTCCTGTAGCTTAATTCAGCCTCTTGGTTTTGGGAGAAAATGTTCAAATGCACTTTTTTTTTTTTCTAACTGAAAGAAAAATGCTGCTGCTGTCATCTTAGTCTGAGACTACAAGCAAGAGAGCAGAGTGCAGAGCAAATGCATTGTACACATGGTAGGTGAGGTAGTACAGAAAATCCAGTTTATAGCCTATTTTATATACTGTACATATATCATTTGGGACATTTATGACAACACAATTTATATAGCAGTTGTATAAAAAAGAAAGATGTTAGAAGAGTGCTAAGGCCACACGATCAAACACTGGAGAGTTTTTCCCTAATGCCTGAATTAGGATTGCCATCCTGCTTGCTTTCAGCTCCCTTGTGCATATGCAGTTTCTCATACCTGACCATATGCTGCCTTATTTGGTTTAAGCTGGTACTTAAGCAAAATCAAAGCTGTTCTCTTTGGTTTCAAGTGTTTTCCATAAATCACCAAGTGTTAGCAAGACACAAGGGATGAACTGAAGCTGATTTGATACAAGGAGCAGTTGAAATGGAGATGCAAAAGTCTCCATATAAATACACTTGTTCTCCTCTCCTTTCTTCAGAAGCATCCTAAGAAATGCTGCCCTGAGTGCCTGGTGCTGAAAGGCTTTGGTACCCTGCTCTCTGCACCACCTTATTTTTGTCTCAACTGCATGGAGGCTCTTGTCAGGGTCATGCAGAAACTAAACATATAGGCAGGAATTAAGAAGAGGTTCAGGCTGGAAAAATATTATCTGTTACAGTTGAAGGAAAAAAGTCCTCCATGGGAGGAAGAAATCTGGAAGAAGTGGAGGCTGAGATTTTGCAGAGTAGGGGTGAACAGCAAATTAAGCAGCAGAGAGTAACATGGTGCGGCTGCATATGAGAGGCTGGTGGCGCTCAGGACTTTGGAGGCAAAAGACCCAAGTTGAAAGAGTTTTTTTCCCATGCACCCTGGGGTCCTGCACTGAGTCAAGGTATTCTTTATTGCCAGAAAAGATCTTGACAAATTGGAAGAAATTCTGAGAACTACAAAAGCGAGGAGGAAGCTGAGGGGAATGGTTAATAGACCTACATCTGCAAAACTGAGCCAAAGACTGGCTTTGGAGGATGGGGAGCATACTCGGAGGCTGAGGCTATCTGGAACGGCCAGACAGGGTGTATTAGGTTGCCTGTAGCCTTGACAGGATGGCCATGCTAATTTTCCAGCTACAAGTCTTTCTATAACAGCAAAGTGATGAACTCTTCCAGGGATGTAATGACAGGTTGATAATGACACTGGAGCTCTGCCTTCTGCATCGCTTGGTAGCTGTGCTGCCAAGGAGCTGGAGCCCAGGCACTGCCAAGGCAGGCACAGCCTTTCTGGCTTCTCCAGATCTCTTCCTGATGGGGGTGTCGTGAACCATACATGGCCAGGAGCACTCCTGGTCCCCAGCCAGCCTCTAGTCCTCTAGTCCTCTGGCTACTGAGCACTTGGAGGGATGGAGCCACTGCAGAATAACGCAGAATAAAAACCACAAGGATGCTCGTTCCTCAATCCCCAACAGGGCTGAGACTTTGAGAGTGGACAGCGAAGTGTCACATCCCAACAAAAACTCTTAAGGCTTGAGCGATGCAGGTGAGGGAATCCCATGTGTGGCTGGGGGCAGAGAGATGTGAGGAGACCTAATAGATCCAATGGGCAGGCACCCTGCTGGATGTTCAACCATTGTTTTAGCTTAAAATATGTTTTAGATGCAGAGTGTTCCCAGGGTGAGTGGGATACTTCCCAGCACCTCCTGCTGTAGATGTCAGCCTTCCCTCCTCCAGATGAGAGGACTATACACGTCTCCTCTCCACCCTGTTGCTCTCATGCCCTGTGTGTGTGTGTGTGTGTGCGTGTGTGTGCAGCCGCAAGGTCTTCATCCTGCTCACATGCCTGTGATGAGAGAGGCTTTGCCTGCCCTCTCCATGTCCTGTGCAAAGTGGGGGGCAGGTAGCTGGCTCCCCTCTCTAACCAGGGTGTGTGTGGGCGCTAGGATGAATAGGGTAAAGTGTTTTTTTCAGGACTTTGAAGCTGACAGCCTGGTGGAGGGGGCGAGTGTTGCTAGTCAGCAAAATGGAAATGAAACCCAAGAGTGCTTGTTTTCTCCCGGCTATAGAGGGGAGACTAGTGACCTCCCCACGGCCAGGGCTCAGCTTTTCTCTGGCTGATGCCGCTGCAGCAGGTTTCATTAGATGTGTGCCAGGTCCTCAGCTTGCAGTTGTATCTTGTGGAGACAGAGGGCCCTTTGGGCTGGAGATCTCGATGTGCTTGTGGGCACAAGAGCATGTTGATATGTTGTCCTGTCCTCTTGCATGCCTCTGCTCTAAAATACAGGTCCTTCCCCTTGCCAGGGAGGACTCTGCTGCTCATTGTGCTGGAGGACACAGGCAGGAGGAGAGGGGCAGTGGGGTCTTTGCTGTGGCTGGTGGCTGAACACTCTGTGGGATGTTTACGCTGCACAGCGTCTGACACATGGCTTTGTAATGGTGCAAAAGTTGCAGATGTGGGTTGGTGTCTGTGGTCAGATGGTGGCACTGATGGGGACCTTCATGTGATGGCAGCTGTTAGGACACTTCTGGATGGTTCTCTTTCTCACCAAGGCATGAGAGCAGCTGTGCAACTGTGTCTGGCAGCAGCAGTGCCATGCCTGTTGATTATGCTGCTGAACACCCGGCCCTGCATGCAGGCAGAGGAGCCAGCTGAAGCAGCTTTCTCACCGCCTCAGCCCGAAGGAGCGTGTGGCTGAGCTGAGGACAGGAGGGCTGCACAGCCGCCCGTCTCGCCTGCCATTCTCTGCACACACTGCAGGCCAGCCGGGGCAGTTCTGCCAGAGGGGTGGTAGCTCGCCTGGCCTCCCTCCCCCTCTAAATCCCTGTTTTAGTCTATAAAGTGTGCGAGGTTTGGCCCAGATGTGGCATTTGTAATTGAGGAGCCTGGCCTGGTTCCTCTGCTGGCTCCACCTGAAGCTCACAGTGGTTACAGGCTGCATTTTGATTTTTTCTGGGAGGCATTGGTCTGCATTTCAGGTCCAGAGACAGGCAGATTATGAACGGCTCTTCATCGTGCTTGGCATTTGGAAGTCATGGTTCTGGCCATTTTATGGGTCAGCACTAAGGTCTGATGGACCCAGCCAAGGGTGCAATCTGCTACTCCTGCTGACAGCTCCGTGCTATGCCCTTGCGCAGGGCACGTTCCTGCAGCCTCGCTGGGCCAGGCAGGTGCTGTTCTCATGCATGGAGAGTGGGACTGCTGCCAGGGAGTCAGTTACTCACTAATACATGAGAGCAAAGAAGAGCACTCGCAGAGTGGCAGGTGGCATGTGTGGCACATGTGGCAAGGGAAGGGCATTTAATGTTAGCAGAGGGCTGTGCAGAGACGTGTGAGCAGTCACTTTGGCTAAGGAGCAAATTAGACCCCCAGAGACTGGTGAAAAAGAACCTGTTAGCTGTCTGTGTGCTTAGAGAGGCTCATTTATGTGGTGTCTGGCAACTTCTGAGCAGACAAAAATAGAGTTCACAGCCCATCGCCTTCTCCCTCTTTGTTCTCATGCACTACACGTTGGGCTGGGAGCCAGCTCAGTTGGTCCTACAGCACCGGCATTACTTTGGGGGCCAGAGGAAGGAAAACGCCAGGGTGGTGGTGGTGGAGGGAAGGAGCTGGGTGGTATGGAGCAGACACCGGAGACTTTATGGTGCCACGGACTTGCACATCTGTTGCTGTGGTGAGAGATCTAGAGAAATCTCGGCCAGCCACTGGTGGAAATGTCAGTCAGAGCAGGGAGCTGGAGTTACTGCTGCAAGGTGGCACAGGAGAGAGCCCAAAATGAGAGCCACATGGGCTCTGTGACAGCCTCTGGCTAGCCGTGGTGAGGGACACTGGTGACACCTGGGTGCTGGACTGAGGTGGCTCCTGGGCATATGCCAGCGGCACTGAGTGTGCATGTGGGGCACGGAACCCGGTCCTTGATCCTACCTGTGCAGTCCTGCTTTGCAGTGGTCCTTGTGCCCAAGGCAAAGGGTGTTGTGAGGGGCATCTCTGCCCACAGGAGTTCTCAAGGTCTTACAGGGGAGGGATGATGTGGATGACTCCTGTCCTACTTGCCTGATGACCTGACTATGTGTCAGCTGTGCCTGTGGCATGATGAGGGGGCAGGTGAACATACGAAGGGACAATCTGGCAGCTGAGATCTGTTGTACTAAGCAATAGGGTTGCCACTTGCCTCAATGTGCCTGTGACAGTCCAGGTGCCTGTGTCTGACTGTGAATCTAGCAGAAAGGCACCTAGATGGTCAGTCCTGTGGCTTTCATGGTACACAGGTCCTGCTCGGCATAGCCAGGAAAGTATCCTGTCTGGGAGAGGCTGGTGGCTGCTTCTTCTGGGCAGGAGAACTTCACTTGCCTTCCACCAAACCCTGGGGAGCAGGGGGCTTAGGACTTTGGTGTCTCCCTCACTTTCATGGGGGGTACCAGGGCTGAAGGCAGCAGCAGGAGGGACAGCAGGAAGCCTGAAGTAGGCAGGTTTCAGAGCTATCTCTGTTGCCTGTGGGCATAACAAACTGAGCCAAGATTTATGGACATAACGTGGGTGGGCTTGAAGTCAGGTGCCTTGTATGGTGTGATTTCCCCCCCTCTTCCCTGAGTCCTAACAGAGCTGTCTTCCTTGTCAGCGTGTTTGTGAGCTAATTGATGATAAACTTGAGTGCTCTCTAAGCAGTGCCTCTCTTGTGCTCTGGGGCCCGCAGACAGAGCCATGAATCCCGTCTGCCTGCTGAGGAACCTGTTTGGAGTCCAAGAAAGGGGAAGTTTCTGGTCTGCGGTCAATTTGCTGCTTTCCAAGCCTGGCTGCTTCTCTCTCTCCCTGTAGACACAGACACTGGTGTTGAGGCTGCCCATTCTTCTGCGATGCTTTAGTGGAAAATCAGCAACTGCTGAGCATTACAAAGTGGGAAGTGAATCATTGATTTTGGTCCCCATGGCCCCAAGTGAAGAGGGCGTCTAGCCAAAGGGACAGGCAGACAGACGAGATAGACACCAAGTATATTGTTCAGTGTTAAAAACCAGGGGAGAACCCGCCTGTTGTTCTGGCAGGTTATCAGGGACTGAGCAAGACTCAGCCCCCGTCCTGGCTGAGCCCCCTCAACCTGGAGCCGCATGTGCAGTCTGTGGGCTGGAGAAGCTGGGGTGGACATACTGCTGCTGCAGCAGGTTCCCTCCACGGGACCCTGTTCCCAGCCCCGTGGGCAGCACGCTGCCTTGCCAGATGGCTGCAGGCAGCAGTCTCGTCCCAGGCAGCAGGCTGGTTGTAGTTGAAGAGATGGAGCTTGTTAAGCTCGGACCCCGGGGTGGGGTTCCTGGTCCCTGGGAAGATGGTTTCTTCTCTGAGGGTCTCTTATCTTCAGTTTTGCTTTGGCCAGTGCCATCCCACTCTGTTGTTGCCCTCCTGGGAATTACTTTTTAGGTCTCTGTGGTCTTTGTCATCCTCTCCTTGACACTCAGCAGGGTGCAGATTTGTTTCAGCTAGTAGAATAATTTTCCAATCCTCATCTGGCCAGCCCTTCCTTTGCCTGGGGTTAGCACCCCTCCCTGCTGACCGCACTGTCCGGGATCATTCTCTCCACAATGCCTTGGGCCATCCACCCTGCTATGGTCAGTCAGGCTTTGGCTGGGGACAGGGCGAGGCAGGCTGGAGGAAAAATCAGTAATACTCCTGTGGCACTTGGCTCTGCGTTTCTTTTACGCAAACACAAAGAAACACCATTTCCCAGCTCACCAGCCATCTGGCCAAAGTCAACAGTTGGATGAAGAGCAGCTGATAGAAGCTAAATCCAGGAAAGACTGAGGTGTTGCTGCTGGGGGAGGGAAGTGCTTTGAAGAGTATGCCACCTTTGCCTCCAGCCCCAAGGAGGATACCTGGCTTTAGGTCACTGAGAGAAGCCACAGCTGTACACCCACCTGGATTCCCTGTGGCTTTTGCTTAACCAAAGAGCCATAATCATCGAAAGTGGCCTGAGATCTGAAAAATGCTTTCTATATACAGCGTTTTAGAAAACAGTGTTATTTTCTGGACCCTATGGTCTCAGTGATTTAGACTTGATTATTGTGATTCTGTGTACCTCATCTTGAAATTGCAGGTTTTTTTAAAAAAGTGTTGATTCAAAAAACAGGGGTCCTCATGTTCATTGGTGCGGTTGCTGGGAGCTTACCAGATCCATCTTCTGCTCACTGTCCTCAACAGGGTGAGAGATACCACTCACCTCCTCTGGGCAGGGAACAGGCATCTTGAGGGATCATCTAGGACTGGGCAGGAGACTCATCGTATCTAGGGAATACAACATTTTTGCACCATCTCTAGCCTGCTGTCTCTAAGGTAAATATAGAGCAGAGCATAACTGGTAACAAAACCTATTTAAAATGAAATGTTTTTACACAGGCAGTAGGTGTGCAGTTCCCTTGCTGGATATCATAGAGGCATCACTTGGGTCCTGCAGGGATGAGTAGCACTAGAACATAAGGGACCAGGTCTCCCTTGGTTCTCCTGACTTCTGGTATGTGCCCTTGAGGGCCTATGGGGAGTCTAGGTCCTTGACTTGCACTTCAGAAGAGGGCAGCTACAAGTGCTTGTTGGGTAGTTTTGAACTGTTGCAGGCGTGGGTCAGTCTGTCTGGATAGCTTCCTCCCATCCCGAACCTCTTTTAATTTTGGTTAGCAACTAATGCCTACAGGAGTGAAACTTTCCATGTGCTGATGACTATGGTCATCAGCCTGTTAGAGATCAGCAGGAGCACACACATCCATGCCCCTGGAGGGAGAACACTGCTCCCTCTACTTCGCCTCCCTGACCGTGTTTCCCCTGGACCACTGCTGCTGTTAGCTGGACCCCGTGGAGCTGAGTGCCCCAGGACATCTCAGGAGAGGTGTCCGAGGAGTCTGCATGCTGCTTCTGCCCCACAGACTGTGCCTGACATGGAGAAAGCTGTCAGCAGCTCTGACAGATGAAGAGCAGGGAAACCAGCTGCTTGGCAGGCAGTCGCCTGTGGAGGAAGAGACCACTGCCTCTTCGCAGAGATCTGTGCTGGCCACGTGCCTGGCTGGGAGAGTGGAAGTGAGTAATACCATACGGAGGGAGGCTGGAAGGCTGAATGAATGTGAAGCCTTGGGACTTTAAATATCCCTGAATGTAGTACTTGAGGTCTCAACCTCCCCTGCCTCTTCAGTGCCTCTTCCCTGAGCAGGTGAAGGCACGGAAAGCGGTAGCACAAGCTGCCTACTCTGCTGATCTGGAACTGCCCCATCTGTTTTCCATCCTCGCTCTTACCCTTAGGGCAGCCATACCAGGGAAAGAACTTGTGGCAATACGGATCCCTGGGAAGTGGACAAACTCCCATCACATATATTAAGATGCACCAGATGGTTAGGGGTTGCTAATGCCTTCTGGCCAGGTCTGTGCTGATGTGGTGAGCTCAGGTCTGTTTTGTCAGACCCTTCAAGCAAGCCAGTCCCTGTCTGCCCAGCATGGACTGACTCTGAAGGTTTGGAAAGGATAAGCTGTTTTGTATTCTTTAACCATGAGCCAGCCACTTGGCATGACTTGGGAATGAATTTGAACTGACAAAATGGCAAAAACACCCTTTGCCATTGGTCTCTGTGGCCTGGGATAGGATGATGTTACTCAACTCAGTCTACAAATCCCAGAGCTCATCTGCCTAGAATAGAACCAAATAAACAAATTAATTCAAAGCAAATCTGCCTCCCTGTGCTGTGACACACACTGGAATGCTTTGCCAACAGGATCCCAGTAGGATGGCTTTTCCTCAAGTGTTGCAAGCCATAGAGTAATGTTCCTCTGTTTTCCTTTATGAAGCTGGCACTGCCCTTCACAGTAAGCATGTATATTCCACTTTTCTTGGTAAATGAAATGGTAATGATTATTTTATTTAAAGCCCTTCATATGCTGGCTTTGTTTTTGTTGTTGTTGTTGTTGGTTTTGGTGGGTTTTTTTGTTTTGTTTTGGTTTTGTTTTTCCAAAATCTGATGATCTTGGGAATAACAGGAGTTGTCTCTAAAGCCAAGAGGTGGAATTCCTTCAGGCAGTCAATGGGTAGCACCCAGCCAAGCCCTGTACTTGCACATAGCATGCTCCCTTCCTCAAGAATAGATATTACATGAGTATTTCCAGGCACAAGAGCTGATATTTCACTGTCTTATGACACCAGTTATCTTCACCCAGCAACTCTTCAAAACTCAGGGCTGAAGTTGCCCTCAAGTGAGCAGCACTAGGACAGTGAGCATTGCTAGGATGGGGAATTCTCACCTCTTTACCTTGCAGTGCTTCCATCTATGCAGTAAAAGACCTTGCAACCCCAGCAACGTTCACACAGAATCACACACAGAATGGTTGGGGTTGGGAGGGACCTCTGGAGATCATCTAGTCCAACCCACCTGCTAAAGCAGGTGCACCCATAGGACTATGCTTGAGGTCTCTCACCAGACATCAGACAACAAATGAGCCTGGGCTTCCAGGGCTTGGTAGATCTCACCTGGCATCCCTAGAGTTCCATATGGCTTTGGCACTAACAAAACCACCAGTAGCACAACAGGTAACAAACCAGTAGATAACAGGCACCAGAAGTTCATTTGCTGGCAGCAGGGCTGGAATAGTAGCTCAGAAATGACTGGATAGGTCACACCTGGCCCCCATGGCCATCAGGGGTAGGTGGTACTCTGCAGAATCTCAGGAGAGCTTCTGAAAGAGGCTGGTAGGGAGTGAGATAGGACTGAAATCAAGTTCATTTCTCTGCAATTACTCTTGTTAGCCCTGCTTGTTATTGAAAAACAAGCACTGTTTGCTGTCCTTACCTCAGTTTAGATCTCAATTTTAACATGACAGCAAATATTTTTAACAGCAGATAATAATTTTGTTATCCGTCTGTGCTTTTTGATCAATCCCACTTGCTCTGTCTCCATCCTTGAACGACCTGTAGCCAGACTCCACTCCAAACAGTCTGCGAGCCTGCAAGGCCAGGCGTCTTCCCCGCAGCATGGATTGCCTGCGCTGCTTTCTCCTCAGGACTTCTGTCCATGCCTCCCTAGAGCTCCATAGCAGCTCAGCCACTTCAGTCTCAAGGTTATCCTGTGTTAGAAACAGGTTATGAGTATCTGGACCAGGGACTTCTGTCTCTGGGATAAAACCGTTTGTTCTTGGACTCCTACAGCTCAAGGCCAGAAACAATCAATAGATCAACAGATAATCTAAAATCGCCTCTGGGACAGCATAGATTATGCATTTTTATTTAATTATATTTGTATTGTTCCAGTGATATCTCGTCTCCCACCAGCACACTTTCCTCTCCTGAAGTGATAGTATCAGGAGTTGGAGAATCCACTAGTGGGGTGTTTTTTGCTGAAGGAAAACAGCTAGCCTGCTCTTTCTAGTACAGAATCACTTGGCTTGGGTTTGCAGATGATGTTGTTTCGTGGTTAGATTACAAGGCTATTTACACCCGGTGTTTTGTTCCTATGGAGAAACCTGTACCCTGTAATCAGAGCACCTTTTCATCTCTCCTTGCTAAACTGAAAAGATTGAATACTTAGGTTTCTTACCGAAAGGCATTTTTACCAGCCCTCAAATTATTTTTGCCATGTTTTTTTCCCTTATCATCTCAGTTTTTTCAACATCCCTTAGAAGATGTGACATATTTCACATCAGAGCTAGATGTTGTATTTTAGCATATATACACCCTGCTGTGATGAGGATATATAGGGAGGCAAAAATACCTCCCCGTTCCTGCAGTCTTTCACTGCCCTGGTGTCAGGGCATTGAACCGACAGTTCATATTTAATCGCTTGTCATTACCCACCAAATCTTTTCAAAATTGCTGTTTGCCAGGATCGTCTCCTTCTATCTGCAGCTGCTGCCTGCATTCCTTCTTCCTAGTAGTGTAATTCTGCATTTGGCTCTATTAAAATCCCATATTGCTTGGATGGATTTGCCCTCCACAGTGATCCAAAAGCTCTGTGCGATTGCTCTGTTCTCATCACAATGCACCACATTGAAAATTTTTGTGTCAGCAGCACACATTATCAATGTCAATCGTATGCTTATTTAGAAATAAAAATATTTATTTTCAGATGAAATCCTTGAATCGTGCCAGGGCTCGTACTGATCACCCTGGAAGCCATCTAATTCCCTCCCCAGCGACAACTGCTCCTTGTGTTCTGTCACACAGCCAGTTTGTTATTCATTTCACATGTGCCTGATTGACATTGTACTGCCCTGTTTGTTTTTTTATCGGAATAGCATGGGCTCTCAGTGTGTCGATGTGTGTGTATGTAATTCTGGTAAATGATGAAAATGGACTCCTTTGACAAGAGTGGTTCTCCATAAACTCCGCTGACTTGACCTTACTTCTGTATTCCTTTCCTTTAGTTCCCAATTAATTGACCTGTGCATCATCTTTTCAGGCTTGCTGGCTGACGGTTACCTTGTGTATTGCGCTTGACCTGTTTGAATACCAGCACGGCATTAGCTCCCTTTCCATGTCCTCAAATCTTACCATTATTCTAAGCTATCCAAGCCAGGGATGTCAGAGCTGCTGCCAGCCAGCTCTCGTTGGATCATCTGATCATGTTGGGTTTAGAAACACCTCCCCCATGTTGACTGTGATAGGAAAAGTGGCGACAACCATAAAATGGGATGGACCTCTCTGAGCACTTCAGTGGGACGGACCTAGTTTGCCCCAGCCTTTTGGTCAGAGATGGAGGTGTTGTAAAGGGTATTCAGATGACCTATCAGTGCTCAGGTTGGGTTGCAGAGGAATCCAAGGCACAGACTTCTAAAGAAACTGAAAGAGCATATTGGCAGCCAACCTATTTCGGGCCTGGTGTACTAAAGCCTTTTTCCTTGTAGGTGGTGTAGGCAAGAGTGAGGGACACATTTGCTGGTAAGCACGCAGCACCCTCTTGGAGGCTTAGTGCTGCCTGTCAGTAAAGGGGAATGGGTGTGAGTACAATAGAGCGAGATGTGCTGTTGTGTCAGTTTAATGCAAAGAGCTCTGCCTAGTGGTCTATGTGGCTTTACCACAGAATGAAAGAATTGTGACCTTGTGAGCTGGATGGCTTCTCCATGCTTAGTCCCCAGAAAACACTGAAAGTCATAAATGCAATTACTGCAGAAAGTTGTAACTGCACTTACAGGAGTGGGTTCTTGGTCATTTTCTCTTGTTTGTGACTCTTGTGGGGCAAGTTTTGTTTATTTGCTTGGCCTGGTTTCTCTTATGACTGTCTCACTGTTTTTTCAGTGCTCATTTGGGGCTGTGAAGCTCCCACCATAAGAACTGATTTGGAGCTAGTTGGGTTTCGTGGGGGAGGGATGTGGTGGGACAAGGAGCAGCCCTTGAGCGTGATGGGCAGGCAGAGGTGCTGCAAGGCAGATGGGGCACCCCTCTGGTGGGGCAGCCTGATGTGACAGTCCGGGGAGAGTATCTTGGTGAGCACTGTGCTCTGCCAGGCTCAGGGTGTGGGGCACAGTCCCTACAGTGAAATGGTGCCATTGTGATGACCGAAGGCAGGTGAGGAGTGGGACCCTGCCCAGGTAGGCAGAGCTCTGTGTCCAGGTGGTGGCTCAGGCAGCTCAGCATTGCAGGTTTGAAGTTTGCTGCAGGGCATCCTGGTGGACAGGCACTGCAGGTCAGCACAGTTATTTGGGATGAGTGTTGGTTCATTTTTTTCTCTTCCACAGGACGCAGAGCAGAATTGGCTCTCCTGTCTCCCCCCAGCACACAGCGCCATCACGGACTGTCCGGCGCTACCCAGCCAGCAATGGCCAACTCACCTCTAATGCACTCCCCAACGGGAATGGACATGAGCAGAGCAGCTCTGGGCCACATGCTTTTTCCCAGGAGCACACCTTGTCTGCAAGGGGTAAGGCCTCCAGGGCTTTCACTCTTTTCGTGGCCTGGGGAGGGCCCAAGAAACCCGGGACTCTCAGGACTGTGTCACTGAGTGGGATGGAAAGGGAAGGCCAGCATGGGCATTGCAGGGGGTTGGCAGAGAATGAGACCCTACCAAAGAAGGACAGATCAGGGGAGCAAAATGCTGATGGCAGGGGAGAGGAGCCAGGGGAATGTGACAGATGCCCCTCAGAGGTGTTGAACATACCCCAGCATGGTGCCTTGAAGGGGGATTCCCTGTCTGCAGGAATGGTGTCTCCTGGCTTCCTCCTCAGTCTGAGCAGCCCTCAAGGTTAGATTGTGCAACCAACATCTAGTTCTTCCCTTTGGCTGCCCCCTTGCTGCCTTCTGACATGAGCAGGGATCAGGCCAGGCTGCTGGGACGTGCAGTTGATGAGGCAGAGCCTCAGCAGCTACTCAGCTAGCACAGATGCAAATTGTCTTCTGCAGCTTGGCTCCCCCTTAAGCCATGGTTCCCCAAGGAGGCACCCCGTAGCATCTCAGCTCTTGAGTAGGGCTGTGAGCCTGTCTGAAGCTGTAATCTGAAAGTGATGTCTGAAAGTGGTGATTGAAATGGGGTGAGTTGGGGGTGAGCACACCAAGGGAGGCACCACAGAAACAACTATCTCACTGAGCAGGGGTGGAGGACTGTGGTGTGGACCCAGCTGGTTCATGGTTACACAATAGTTCTGCCTGTCGTCCATTTTGTGCAAGCCCCCAAGATCTCTGAATGCCATTTCCCCCATATCTAATGTGAGGATGGTGAGGGATGAGGAGGGGACAGCAGGTAACTGCAGGAGGTTAGGGGACTCTTACAGGGAGACATTGGTTTTCTCAAGCCCTGATGCACTCTTTCATGGACACCAGTGTGGCTGCTCATGTGGAAAGTCTTCCAGTGGTTTAAGGGCAGCCTGTCTCCTGGCTACTGACATGGCTTGAGAAGGAATATTGTCTAAAGCAGAACTCTTTACACTGGAATTAATGCATGTGTATCCTTTCACAGAGAGTTATGCCACTGATCTGGGCAGGCAGAGCATGCTGCTGGCCACTTCTCATGTGCTGACAAACCCTTACTGATGCTGGAGCAGAGGACAGGCTGGAATGAGCTATGGGCAAGGAGAGACATGGCACCAGGGAGGGACACAGATACCTCCTTGCTTGGGAATGCTTTGGAGCTTGAGCTGCGAATTACCAATGGCATGCCCTGGAGGTGCTGTATCCACTTAGCACTGTCCTTTTCTTTCATAGGGGCCAACCTGACAGAGAAGATTAGGAAGATAAAAATCGTCTTCACACCCACCATCTGCAAACAGACATGCCGGAGCGGGCGCTGCTACAACAGCTGCGAGAAAGGAGACACCACCACTCTCTATAGCCAAGGCGGGCACGACCACGACCCCAAGTCTGGCTTCCGCATCTGTGAGCACCCCAAGGCCCCTGGCCTATCTTCTTGTCTGCTCCCCCACTCTCCTCCTTCTGCCTTTCCTGCCTCTGAAGACTGAGGGCTTGGGCTGATATGGAGATGGGAAGAGATGCCCTCTCCCAGTGCCTAGGAAGAGGTCTTCTGGGGTCTTTGGGGCTTACTCTGTCTTTGGGGGAGGAAGACAGACCTTGCCTCATTACTCTCTTTCCTGGGCAAGCAACTTCTATTTCCATCCCCCCCAGGTATGGGGAATGCATGTGTTTGATTCAGGCCTGCCGCCAAGCCTCGCCACCCCCTCCTCCTCAGAGCCAGCTCACTGCTTTTGTTGGCATCCAGTCTCAGGGCTGACTTTCATCACCTAATTTCCTCCTGTTCTCTCCTTTCACTCATGTGGCAGCCAGGAGAGCTGGCTGCAGGTTGCAAGCTGTTCCGATAAACAGGGCTGCTGAAACCTCTGCTCGCCTTTCAGAGCTGCTGGGATTGCTCATCAGGTCACTGTGATACCAAGCTGTGGGTTGGGCACACCCTCTTGGAGCCAATTGGTGGGAATAGCCTGCAGGACCCTGGTGGGACTCGTCCTCTGAAAGCCTCTGTAACTCTCAAGTTCTTCTAACACTGAGAGAATTCATGGTCTGGCTGTTGTGAACACCAACTGATGCAAATTTGATGGGACTTTCTGCCTAGATTCAAGCCAAAGATATGTCTGCTCACCCCAAAACTGGTTGCTGGCCTTGAGCAAATGAGCTTGGAGCAGGGTGGAAGCTCATCCCCGCGGATAAACCTAACAAGCCATCTTGGGATGTGCAGCCGCAGCATCTCATCTCACGCTGAAATGAGTCAGGATGATCTGCCAGGAAATCCCGTGCCTTGTCTGAGTGTCACTCACACTGAGAGATGCTCTGGATTGCACCAAGCATCTGATGAGGCTAGAAGAAACGTGACTTCAGTTTCATCTGTGGATGCTTTTTCTGAGCCTGTGCAGGCAAATTGCTCACAGTTTGTGTCCCACTCCATGCGTCTCCCATTTGAGCTGCTGGCAGGGCCAGGGCTAGCCAGGAGACAGGCTCTGAGGACATGGCTCTCTGCCCATTCTCTCCTTCTGCCTCTTCCATCCCCACTGAGCTCCCTTCTAGGCTGGGAGTAAAAACCCTACCAAGTGGGGAGGGGGTGATGCAGACAAGAAGGAATTGTGCTGACTTGGTCATGTGTGGCTGCCATAGCTCCTGCCCCACTCCAAGGAATCCTACTGTGCCAGCACCACCACCTTGGCTCTGGGGGACTGTCTCGCTGGGCACGGCTGAGGCCTCAGAGTCCATGAGAGGACCTATCACCTTCGATGCTGGGAGGACCCCAGCTCCTCCACCTGCTGTTTGCTGGATAGTGATGCACAGCAGGGACCCTGCGCTGCCTCCAGGCTGCAGATGCTGACCCCAGTGCTGGGTCTGCTCCTCAGGCATCGCAGGGCTAGTAGGGGCCCAGTCCCAGCTGCTTGGCCTCCCACCAGCCGCCCCTGGGCTAGAGGCAGTGGCTCAGTTTCTCTGCTAAGCAGACTTCTCTTTCCCTTGCAGACTTCTGCCAGATCCCCTGCCTGAACGGAGGGCGCTGCGTAGGCCGGGACGAGTGTTGGTGTCCCTCCAACTCCACAGGGAAATTTTGCCACCTGCCGGCTCCCTCTCTGGAAAAGAAGCAAGGAGGGAGATCCCCCAAGACCCAGATTGGTGGCTCCATGAAGCATTCCACCTACACCCTGCCCTTGTCCAACCAGCTGGGTGAGCATGGCTGGGGGCTCCAGACCTCACGTTCTTCTGCCTACCAGGGCACCTGCCATAGAGAGGAGCCCTTGGACCAATGCTTTGCTCTCACAAGGCCGTGCTCTGGCCTTGCTGGGGACCAAAAGGCAACTGAGATGGTGGGAGCAGAAATTGAGAAGCATGGGGGAAATGCTATAGGGAGCAAGGGATGGATGTGGCTAGCACTGGCATGGGTGAGAGAAGTGGGTGTCGAGTCAGAAGATCCTCTGAACTCCTAAACTCTGTGTTGGAGCACGGTTAAAAAAGTCATCCTTGCCAACACTTCCCATGCTGGTGGCTCCTGACTGGTGCGGGGTTCCTCTGCCAGAAGTCCTGGTCTCCCTTATATTTCTGAGTCCTCCTACTTGGGTGCTCCTCAGATCTTCATTAACAGGCCCAAAGAGGCCACTAGGTCCTTATGCTTTTCAGACCAGGTTGTTAGAAAAGTGGTTCCCTTAGTTTCTGAAGGGCTCAGGTTGCTGTAGAGGTTTTTGGTAGGTTTGTCCTGTTTTCAGGCCAGAGAAGTATTTTCACTTAGATGCAGTCTTTCTCTAGATTTCCTGGTGGGTTCAGTCTACCTCTCCTCCCTTGTGAACTGGTTGCTGATGAGATGCTCTTTGGGTGCCAAATTGTTGCCAGATTGTCACAACTGTATTATAAACTCATATTCCAGGTTCTCTAAACCCTTCCCTCGTGAACGTCCACATCAACCACCCTCCAGAAGCCACTGTGCAGATTCATCAAGTGGCCAGGGTGCGGGGTGACGCAGAGGTGTCAGAGGAGAACAGCGTGGAGGCAGCGCTGGTACCTCAGCTGGCCACCATGCCCTGGTACAGCTATGCCCACAGAAACGGCAACAGCATTGCTGCCGAGAGTGGCCAGCAGCAGCAGAGAGCCCCGGGGCTGCTGGGGAGGTGCTTTCGGGAGGCTCTCCATGGGCAGGTAAGGTGTCACCCATCAAGTATTGGAGTGTGTGTGTGGAGATGTGCTCCTTGTTTGGGGTACAAGTGCATTGGCTTATGGGGCAGGGAGGGTGAACTCTCATTGCGTGAAGCTCTTCAGCATCAGTGTGGGCATCATCCAGGTGCTGTGGACATGGACAGCAATATGTTAGTACTTGGGAAGAAAATGCCTTGTTTTGGCCCAACAGAGAGACCTTGCTGCTTTGCCCTGACCAGGCTGTGCCCTGGGGCAGCACAGCCCAGACTTGATGGCTTTCACACACAGTCTCGTTTAAAAAGGGTGCCTATTTATAGCAACATTTACAGCCACGCTCTGTGATTACTGTAGGAAACATATAAAACATAGGAAAATTCCTTTCTCTCTCAGACGATAAATGAAAGTCTGATTTCCATGGAACGGTGCCTTCCTGGGCAGCTCAGTCGGGGCTTGGGAAGCAAACGCACGTGAGGGGCTTTCCACCCTTGTCCCGCAGTCATCGTAATTGCTTATTTTGTCTTTCCCCATATGTTTCTCTTGCGTCACTGGAAAAGCATTGGAGGTTTTTGGCACCCAGAGGAACACCTGTGTGCTCCCCTGGAGCAGCTCGTGCTCAGCGAGATCCGTGGCTGGGCAGCCTGGGACTCAGCCCCCTCCCCATTGCTCCCCAGCCCTTTCTGGGGGGCTGCTCCTGGTTCCCATCCCACCCTTCAGTCATTCCCATCCAAGCCATTCCTAGTGGGATGTGATCTCAACTGTTCCCTAGCGCAAAAAATAAATGAGATCAGGCCCTGGGGCTGGAAAAGCCCTGCTCCTTCGTGGGGAGTCGGTGGCTCTCTGCCTCTGGGAACAGATGGTGATGCATGGAGATACTCATGGATGCCCAGAGAGGCAGTGGGAGATGCTCTGTGGGGGGTGAGTGGGGCGATGGGGGGTGCCCTTGCTGTGCTCACACCTCACCCAAGCGGGTGAGTGCTCTCCTCTCCCCGCTCAGCTGCAGCCCAGCCGATTGGTATGTGAGCGCTGGGCAGGCGGCCACGCAGGCCTGGCTGTGGGCCAGCTCTGGCCTGTGGGCCATGGCGGCTCCACTCTGATGGGGAAGCCTGTAATACAGAGGGCCTTGCCGGGGGGCAGCGATCAGAGTGGGAGAGAGAGATTCATTAAGCAAAGGAAAGTGCCTGACTGCAAGCTCCCCGCCGGGCTGGAGTGGTACACCCATTTCACTGGCTGATCGGCCAGGCACAGGGCTGATCCAAGGGCTTTGCCTCGTGATATCATATCTGGTTCATCTCCTGCTCCGTTTGATGTCCCCTTTCCCTCTGAGGGGTGCAGCTGAGTCAGACTTGTGTTCTTCTGCCTGTACAACTCTTTACTGTCTTAAACTGCATCCTGGGTCCCGCAGTGTCCCGATGGGGAGCTGTGCCAGGAGGACTGTGCCAGTCTCTACCCCCAAACTGTTATCTCCTGTGCTGGCCCTGCCACTGCTGCCCCAGCCGGCTGCAGCAGATGGCCACATGTCCCTTCCCTGTCCCGCAGAAGCCTGATGCTCCATTTCTCTTTCCACAGTGCACCAACCCCCTGCCAGGGCTGACGAAGCTGGAGGACTGCTGTGGCAGCGTGGGGCTCTTCTGGGGTGCAGACTGGTGCCTGGCCTGTCCCCCCCGGCCAGGTGAGTGCTACTGCTGCCAGGACAGTGTGAGGTACAGCCTGAGGCACAGCCCGCACCCTCAGCAAGCACACATGGTCAGGATGCCTTGCATGGCCAAGAAGGCATGGAGCAGAGTCACGGGTCCCCTGCCATGTGGTTCTCCTTTGCCCAAGGCCTTTGGGGACAGACGGCATGTCCAGGGCAGTATGCAGGGCCATGCCTGCTCCACTGCCACCACAACGAGTGCTCTGGTTTGGGCGCTGGCCCCAGGCTCAGCACTTTATCCTCAAACTTGCAAAACTCTGGTGCAGCTGGTGGTTCCCACCATGCCAGGCCCACTGGGAGGGAGAAATAGGAAAAGAGTAGCCATGGTTTTAGAAGGTGCAGTCCTAGATTGGTGCAGGAGGCTGCAGACTTGGCCCTATAGAGTTACGGGCTTGCTCTGGGCCCAACACGGGCTTGGCAGGGGCTCTGGAAATAACACTACATCAAACATTTGGCAGGAGTGCACGTGGGGTCCGTTCCAGGGGCATGGGCTTCCAGCCCTGTTTCTGCTGCGTGCAGAAGATGGACAAGCTGATCCAGCAGGAGATGGGGATACCTCGGCTGCTTTGCTCGGGGTGCTCTGTGACGGGCATGGCCCGTTGTGCCACAGCCCCCATCTCGCGTTGCGGTGTAGAGGCTGTGCTGAAGGACTCCTCGCTGGAGGGAGGCAGCCCCACGGGCAGCCAGTGCTGACCAGGTCAACTGCAGAGCAAGGTGCTCATGTCCCATGCAACACGGGCAGCGAGCTGCTCACCTCTCCCCTGCCTACACCCTTTTATCACTGCCTGGCTGCTGGTTCATATGCCTTCACTGGATTGAAGGACTGAAGTGAACAGAGCCCATGGTTCAGAAAACTTTGACTCCTGAGGAGAACGGAGGTGTCCAAGGCAGCAGGTTTATTGCAAGCAAGTATGGTGTTGATGTCTTCTAGCTCTGCCTGGAGGCTTTCCTGCTCACTCACACACACACTCCCAAGAGCTGTTTGCATCTTGTTGTCCTCCCTTGATTTGATTCCTCCTCAGCCAGGGGTAGGGCTGGCTGGAGCGCAATTCCTCACAATCACAGACAAGGTTGTCAGCATCCTGAAACCCAGCACAGATCTGGGGAGCTCTGATTGCTTTCATCTTCCTGCTCTACATGGCTCTGCTGTGACCCCAGGCTGTGCTGCTGCTTGACTGCCCTTGTTCCTGTGCCAGCTCCAAGGGACCCCTGGGCACATGCAGTATGTGGGTGACCGTAGAGTCTCCAGGTTCAGGATAAACAAAGAAATGACCCACATAGGCCTCAGCCACCTCTTCTTTGTCCCAAACCTTCTCATCCCTAGTCACACTTTCTCCTCCCCATCTCACAGCAGTCCTCCTGTTACTTGCCCTGTCCCTCTGTGATCCCCCCCATTAGGAAGCAGGGTGGCTGCTTAACATTTCAGTTAGGCTGCACATGGCTGAAAAATGTATGTACCTCCTTTCTCTTTCTCCATGCCCAGATGCTATGTATCACTCAGCGGCCAGAGCTGCAGCAGTGATTGCTCTGCTGGACTTAGACCTTCAGGCTTCCAAATGTGTCTCTGATCACAGGCTTCCAAGACATGAAAATGGGCATGAAATAACCCGATGTGCTCCTTGCAGTCAGCCAGCCAGCAGAGCAAGTGCACTTAAGAAATGCCTCCCAGATGCCAGCAAGTCCCACTGTCACAGCTCAGCACAAGCCCTGTGTCCTAACAGCACCTGAAACTCAAGGGATATTGTCACTGCTGGTCTTCATTGAGTGGGCAGATGCTTGTCTGGCTTTTTTTCAGATTAATTCCATGGAGATATGAAAAATGTATCCCCCTGGGTCTTCCATCTTCCTGTGCCACAAGAAAATCACATTCTCAGTCCCTCTGGCTTTGGGTGATTAAGTTCCCCCTTGGAGCCCAAATGGCTCTTCTTGATTTTATCAGGAGTTCAGGCTAGTTGAAGTGGCTGTTTTGATCTTCTTTAATTGTGAATCAGTATCTTCCTTCTTTGGGTACCTCTGATTGACTGCCCTGTAACCAGCCCCACATGCAGGGGACCGCACAGTGCCAGCGAATAGAGCTGGAAGGCAGATGCTCAGTAGAGGCAGCCTAAGGAGCTCGGCTGTTGTGAAGTGAGAAGCCCAGGTGGTTGGCATGCATTTCTCTGGTGCGCTGTCTTCTCAGACAGGAGATCTCACCCCAGAGTGGAGCCAGGGAAACAGTCCTTTCTTCATGATCTTACTACTCAAACAGAGCCGCTGAGTACCATGACCTCTCATTGCCCTGTGCCTCCTCTGCTAGGGCTCCCAGGTCCATGCCTGTCTTGTGGGAAGGCATCACTCCACATCATTCCTGCCTGTAGGCCACATCCCACACTTACATGCTTTCTGTCTCCTGCTCTTGTTGGCCTGTGTTTTGCTCACTTAAATTCACTGGGCGTTCAGTGACCTGGTGTCTCGTGCACAGAGATAACATGTCCAGTGGATGTTTCCAGCTTTCTTCTTGGCACTGTGGTCTTTGGAGAGAACTTCTTGCACTCGTGCGTCCCAGGGAGGCATGCACCGAAGCAGACTTGACAGCACTGGGAATTTGATTCCAGCAACCAGAGACAGAAATGGCAGAAGCTAGTTCAGTGTAAACACTTACAAATGTACAGAAGTGCAGCCAGGCAAAAGCTAGACAAATGGAGAACTTGTTTGGATTGACTGTCTGCCCGAGACACTGATTGTTAGTAGAGTCTGGATACGTCCAGATGTCTCCATCGACTGCAGCTTTCATGTTTGGTACGTGTTTGTGTGCAGAAAGACATCAGAGAAGAAGAATCGGAGGCAGACGTCTGTCCGAGAGAACCTGCCATGACCAATCCTCACTATTTTTTTATGTTTTGCCCAGCATCAGGGAAGCCAAGGCACTTGAATGCTTTGTCTGCATCCTAAGGAGACTATGTTAAAAGCTGAGTTCAAAATTAAAGGAGAGGTGGGGTGACCTGGCCAGGAATCCCTGTAGCAGGTGTTACATTAGTCTCAGAGGTTTTCTTAGGCTCTGCTCAGGCTTTTGGCTGCCTGGTTTGATGCTGGAAGGGTGTATGTTGTTAGGCCCCTTCAGAGAAGTAGTCACAGACATGGCTATTCAAGCAGGCTATAGTACAAGTCTCTGGGAATTTGCTGTTGCTCATGTAAATAAGAACTGAAGATGAAATCCCCAGGATATGTCAGTGACAGCCCTGGGAGAAAGGGGAGAGCCAAGACCCTGCTCCGTGAGCTGTTGGGGCAAAGGCTGTCACCCAACCTGTGAAAGAAAGAGATGAGCCAGAGGCGGGGCCCTAGAGAGTGGCAGGACACCTGCATGCTGCCCTGCCGCTGCAGCCCTTCAGCTCCAGCTGGAGATGGCTGGATGAAATGTGCTGCGCTGCCAGATAGAATAAATCAGATGGAGACATCCAATGACTCCCCTGGGTCTTTAGTACGTGGAGGAGGTGCTGGAGCACACATTGAAAGGCTTGAACAGAGAGATAGGACACAAGAGCTGGAAGGTAAAACTTGGAGAAGAATGACAGTGAAAAGGGAATCGGAGACTGAGGAAGAAGCTGATGTAGAGACACTTGGACATGGCTGGGAGGAAGCCAAAGGACTGGCAGGGTATTTAAGCTGTACTGGTGAAGAAGCTGCACATACTATACAGTGGTCTGTGGAGAAGGACATGCTGCATCAAGGTCAACAGATGGTCCATGGAAACTTTAACCAAACTGAGACCCAAGCTGCAGGTCAACACAGACGCCAAGGAGGGTGCAGATTGGACACTGGTTTCCCTGAAGCCTTGATCCTCCTCAGGCATGTGGGGATAAAGGAAATTGAAGGCAGAATTAGGCTATATACCCAGATGGGGTCACAGCCCTCCTCTTCCACTTCTTCCCTGCCCCTGAGACCACACAGCTCTGCAACCAGCAGCACTCCAGGAGAATCACATCCCAGTGATGGGCACCCTCTGCTCTACTGTGCAGAAGCTACAAGTCTCACCTTTCTGAAGGGGTGTGAGAGATTTTCTGGCTGCAGCAGTAAACCTGCATCTTCCAGGTCCTGGTTTTTCACTGCCCGCCATCCCTCATTTCAGGCTGCAATCAGCCTGAGCACCTGGGCTGCTTTCTCTCCTCCTGCCTGTGGGTTTTAACTGCATTAAGAGACAAGTCTTTGAAGGCTATTGTTTTCCTTTTTTAATTCCTACTTCCCGTGTTTTTTCAAGTTTTTTGTCCTAGAGAAAAGTCTGAATTTCACTGGAAAGTTGGATCTTGTAATGTCTGGTTTGGCATCTGCAGCACTCCCCAAACAGACCTCCCACCGTGAGAGGGGTGGGAGCTCACCCATGGAGCCGTCATCACCAGAAATGCTGAGCGGCTCCGCAAGCCACATGCTCCCCTGCACTATGCCTGCAGGCATTGAAACAGCCACAGGAAAACCCTTGAAAATCACCCCCCCAATGCCCCCCTGGGTCTGCTCTTGTAGTGATCAGATCAGGGAGAACACAAGGAAAAAGAACCCTGGAAATATGGGAAGGAGGCTATGGATGAGGCTGGTTCTGCCTCTGCTACCCAATTTGCCACAGGGAACCTGTCTGAGACAGTGAAGAAGGGCTGGAGGTAAAGAAGCTGAAACCTCTGCAAGATTGTGGCAGTAGCACAAAGAGCAATATCTGGGGAAGCTCAGCATTTTCAGGACTGCTTTGGTCTGCAGAGTGTTTGTTTTGCTCAACATTCATGTGCAGCATCGTGGTCTCAGCGCACAGCAGCACAGTGTTGCAGAAGTGGGTGATTTTTAGTTACAGAGGTATCTTGTCCCAGCTGGAAGCCACTGTTGGAGCAGGATGAGGTTCCCTCTGTTGAAATGACCCCAAAAGCCAACAGTAACTACCAGAATATTTTTTCTTTCAAGCATATTTTTCACCTTGAAGATCTTTATTGACCATGAGTAGAGCAGAGGGCTTAGTTTCCTATCACACATCAGCACCAGTGCATGCCCTCCTCACCCCTGTTGCCGTAGCCTTTGTTGTGGCATTGGAGAAAGTGTTGTGGGAGCTGGCCTACCACATACCACTCGAAGCAAAGGAGAGTGGTCACGACAGGTCTGGACTAAAGGATTTGTGTCCTTTCCTTCTTGTCCATTCTGCTTGGGAACTCAGCTTATCCTCACAGCCACACCCCTGCCTACTTCTTGGTCTGGCATCTTCAATACATTATCTTTCTGGAGCCTGCTGTGGGGTCAGAGCTGCTCCGCTCTCTGCTAGCAAGTTCAGCTGCTGAGGTTCTTTCTGCAGTGGAGGCTGTTCTTCTCTGTTTGACACTAAACCAAGCTGAGGTTTGACTGGGTCCAGTCCCACCGCAACTCCAGGTGCCACAAGACCATGCACTCTGGTTCCTTTCATCTCCCACATGCTGGAAAACCTGGAGCAAGCAGAGGCACCACAGCCACCCTCACAGCTGCACGCTCCGTGCCCGCTGCAGGCAGGGTGAGACACCTGAGGTGCAGCTGGGGCTTGGCTTCTTCTGTGGAGCTGGTCCAGGGTCTCCAGAAATGTCTGTGATTCCTGAAAGTGGCAGAGGAGTTCAGCAGGCAAGGTTCCTTAGTGAGGTAATGCCTTTTGTATGATAAATGGAAAGAGTTGAAAGACGTGGGCTAGCTTTCAGCAGCAAAGCGTTTCCTCATTTCTCATCTGACTGCAGGCTTGCCTCTTCCCCTTTTAACAGAGTGATATTGGCTGGCCTGAGGAAATGTATTATCTCACCCTACAAACCTTGCCTTGCTCAGGCCCTTGTGGCTACCAGCACTAGAAGTGGTTCTTTCCACTTCACCATCAGCCTGAGCTTCTTCATCCTGTCTTCAGACAGTGGGGAGCCAAGGCCCTTGGGTAATCCTCTTCTCCTGGGAAGTGATGAACAACTTCTGAAGTGCGCCTGCCTGCCTAAAGATGACCCTGCTAGGCTGAAAAATTCCTCTGCCTGATCTCTGTGCGTTCATTTCCCTTCTCATTCTGCTGTGCTCAAGTATTATTCTAGCTAGGGACAAAGGTGCTGGTGGAGTCCTGGATTGTGGCTGCTTCATACTCACCTCCTCCTTTCTGGACCTGTGAGCTTATTTCATGCATGCTCCCCGGTGAGAGCCTGGGGATGCCCGGTGCCTGCAGAGCTTGCAGAAGGCAGCACTGGGTGGTGGGATGAAGCAGAGCTGGAGGGAGCAATGAGGAGAGGCAAAGGGGAGTCCTGATGTGCAGGTACCTGTTGAACACATGGCTTCAGTACAGCGCCCATGAGGCTGAAAGGCCTGGGAGGTGAGGTACCAACATCACACCCTCAGCAAGCCTGAAATCCCTCTGCCTAACAGATGCAGCTCAGCTGCTCCATCCCCAGCCTCAGGCTCTGGGAGCACCCCTTCCTGGAGAGGGTGTAGACAGGCAGACACAGGAAGCTAGGACCCCTCTGGCTATGGGTGCTGACAGATTTCTGCCTTCTCTGATCATCAGATCAGCTTTTTCCCAGGCGTTGCCCTTTGCTGGTTCCAGAGGAATGGGCTCCCACTCCCACTCCTACCAGCTGCGTGGGAGAGGGGTGGATGCTGCTCCCCTTTGCAGGAAACTGAGGTGTCCCAGCCTGTTTTTTACATGGGGTTTTGGCCATCTCTGCTGTAGTTCGGCAGCATCAGAGCTCATGGAACAAAACGGTCCTCTGCTCAAGTAACCAAGTACAAAGCTGAGAGTTAATCACTTACATCCTCCTGCAGCCACACGCTGTCTTCCCCTGCAGCCAGGTCCTGGCAGAAAGAGAGCAGCCTCCATTCAGTACTTCAGACACAGTCTCGGTTCCTCTTGGTACAATGAGATCTGCTCACGTTACATTTGTTATTCTTTCCAGGAAACACAAGTTTCTTTGCAAAATTAAGATGTTTGTCTGCAGCCTCATGAGTGATTTGCTGCAGTAACGAGCCACAGATTTCTGCAGACTGGAGTCATATGAGTGCTGAGGTGGCACAAGACCTGCACGCTCATCCCCATCATGGGTATTTTCTGCCTTGCCCCCTCCCCAGCAGCATCTGCCAGGGGAATGCTGCAGGATCTGTTTCTCTGCAAAGGATTTTCAGAGAGGGAGCAGGGCTCTGACACATGTCATCGCCGTTTGATCTTGGGCATGCTTGGCTCTCCATTGGAGAGCTCACACATAACGAAGCTGCTTCATCTGAGCGTCTGTTATCACATCATGCTGAGGCTGACAGATGCTTCCAAGCACAGTTAATGCCTGTTGGCAGCCCCGAGCCCACAGGCTGTGATGTGGGAGGACCTGGAATCCCACCAGGGCACTGATCCTGCAGCCCATGAGCCAGAGGTTGTTTTTTCCTTCTCAGGAGGCTGGAATTGTACCCAGCGATTCCCAGTATCACCAGCAACTCCCTTGTCCCTAACATCTGGATATTTGTAAGCACCTCCTGCTTATATTTTATGACTGAACTGTGGAAGGGGTGAATAGGTTTTTTGTCTTAGTCATCCATCCAGCTGCTGCAGATCCCTCTGCACCCAGAAAACCTTGTAGTTTCATTTAACATACCTGGGGAAACCAGGCTTTCTATTATCCTTCCTGGTACAGGCAGGTGAACAGCCTGTTGTTGTCTTATCTTTTATTTCCCAAACACATTTATCCTCACTTGTCTTTCAATAAGTGTCCAAGAGTGGCTTTAAACTGCATCATAGAGTCAAAGTGTCCAGGACAAGGAGTTACAGACATGCCTGTTCTCTGCCTCCAGCACATTGTGTGCATTCTTAACCTTTGCAGCCTCTTTCTGACCATCTGCTGCTGCCAGGATGGTCTCATCTAGTCCCTAGTTCTCAAAAGCTGCAATGCATTAGGCATCTGCCAGGTCCTTGATATGGCTATTGCCATGGAGGGCTTTCCATGTATGACACCAGAGTGTGAGCTACTGATGCTAGGCAGGAGGAATTCGCGTAGTGGGAATATGGCTGGACACTCAGCTGTTACATGCACTTGTTGTTTCCAAGCATACAGTTCAGAAAATTAAAAAGAAACCCCACCCTGGGAAAAGCCCATCCTTAGGCACAGCATCCTTCTTCCTACCTCACCCCATGCTTACTCACTTCCCAACCCATCACCTCCTGGATTCCCTTTCCCTTGCTCCAAAATACAGTACCTAAGTTTGACCTCCTTGGAATTTACAGGTCACGTTTTACTTGCCTTTAAAAAATTTGGGGAGATTTAGTTGTGCAGGTTATAGGTAATTTTGAAATCCACGAAACTATTTTAATTAGCAATTTGAAATTTTCTTTGATGAGAGTGATCGGAGCAGGAAATCACATTCAGTAAAAAAAGTTGAGAAATGTAATTAACCAGCCCATGGCTATTATTTCAGCATCTTGTCAAGAAACTCTGTCATTCTTTTCACTCTGATCCCCTTTGTCATGTGCCAGCCACGTGGCTATCCAAGGTGGCCTGGGAGGAGCCGAGGTGACACAGTGATAGATATGAAGCACAAGCAGCACTTCTGGGTCACTGTTTTGGCATCTACCAAGCAGCAGAAGACACTGCTTGAGAAATGTGGCTGCTCCCACTTTTCCCTCTGCTCTGGGAGTCATCAGAGGCCCATCCAAGACAGACCTGGGAACCCTTTCTCCTCTGCAAGGAGGGCAGGGAGAAGGTAGGACGCTGGCAGATGGCTCTTCTGCCAGCGTCCCACACTTTTTGTTTTCTCCACAGCACACCCAGTGATTGAGAATGGGCAGGTGGAGTGTCCCCAGGGATACAAGAGGCTAAACCGGAGCCACTGCCAAGGTAAGGATGCTGCTTTTATCTCTCTCTCCTTCCCACAGCCACTGTCAGAGCTGTAATTATCTACACAAGTAAAATACAGTTATCTAACTCCCTGATACAGATCTACAAAGAATGTGACATAAAAATCCCAGTGCTTTCATCAAGGATGAAAAAATACAGGTAACACTGAACTACAGAACTTAGCCAATAAGCAGAGTCAATGCATAGTTTGGCTAGCACAAGAAAACTCACCTATTATACTAAGTCCTACTGACACAGTAAGGACCTGTGCTGCTGCTCTGCTCTGTGTGAGTGTCAAAACACTCCTGTTGTCTGAAGCAACAGAAATTCTGTTGCCTGAAAACATTTTGAAAGGTTGTCGACTTGTTCTGTTGTCCATTTTCAAGTGACGAAGTGCCACAAAAGCGAGTCCTTCTGTCCCAAGCGTGTTGCTTGCCCATGCTGCCAGGCTGCTCTGCCTGCCCCAGGCTGCTGGGGTCTCTCCATTTCTCACTCACACAGTCCCTCAGCTCTGTATGAAGAAGGTGCCTTCTCTCCACTTTTCTGTCTGGTTCATGTTGATTTTCCATCTCTTGGCCCACAGGGCTTGTGTTTTTCCATGCTCTGACTAAAGTGAAATTTTATGGTTCCCTTCTTGTGATTCATGATAAGCTGAGCGGTGTCATCGCAAAGACACAGCAGGGACCCTGAGCCTTGGCAATGCAAACCCGGGGCTGGCAACTGCATGACTCATCTCTTTTAGCTGGGACTTTCCACCATGCTTACTTAATCAATGATTCAACCTCCCTACATTGTCCTGGGGGAGAACTTTCAAAAAGGCAACAGCTTCTATTTTCTTTGGTGCTCCCATCTCGTCCTTTATGTGGCCACAGACAGCACAGTGGGTATGAGGAGCTTTCCTGAGACATGGAATAGAGAGGTCAGAGGAGCAGAGCAGCCAAGGAACTCATGTCAGAGAGCAGAGACCTGCAGTGCCTGCTCTGGATATGTGTCCCTTCTGGAGCAGGGAGAGGCTCAGCGCTCTGAGGTGCAGGGGGAAATGGCATTGTGGAGTTGGCTGGGAAGATGTTTTTGCACATGAACCATGAACCAGAGATTTGTGCGTTTATGTGTTCCTTCTTAGGCTGGGCTGGAGAAGTACTGTTCTGCAGATAGTCTGCTGCCTTGAGGTACTTTTCCCATCTCTGCTGCTGCAGTGGGATGTGTGTCAGGAAGACAGCACCTCAGTTAGGATCCAGAGTGGGCAATTTGTCATATAGACTTTGGGAGAGGTTACATAGGACTGTCTCTTCCTAGCCCAGGTAGGAGGGAGGCCAAGGGGCTGGACAGCAGCTGATGGTTCCTGAGGTCATTGGCCACAGGGAAGGAGCTGAGCTGGGAAGAAGCTGAGATCTGGCTTTGCAGGCTGTCATCAAAGCACAGATGAGTGACTGGAAGAGGGCCCAAGCAGGAGCCCACTTTCCTCTGTTCTGTATGGACAGAAAGGGTTGTCCCTGGTGCCTTCCAGCAGAGGCACAGAAGGGTTATCTCTGCAAGATCTCACTTCCTTTCCTTCCTGCATCCCGTTGACCAGGAACAAGACTGCAATGAGCCTGAGTTGGGAGTGCTGGGCAGACCCAGTCAGGAAACCTCCCGGTGCTGTTGGGACCAGCAAGAAAGATGGCACTGGAAGGGACAATGTGATTGCTATACATGAAGCAAAGATTGCCTTGGAGGCTGCAGGCTGGGGTTCCTGGAGATGGTAGTAGGGAGGTATGCATGCACAGGACACACGGCGGCACCTTGGTGTCTGTATGTCCTTGGTGTCCACTGCTGACTCAGGTCCTGTCTGCTCACCAAGCACCAGTGTAAACCACCCTGTACCTTTCCACCAGGAGCTGACTGACCCAGTGTGGCCGTTTCTGAGGAGCACTGGCAGGCTGAAGTAGGGTGGGAGGAAGCCGATGAGACAGCTTACAGATCTTGGTTTCTGGTCCCTGAGACCTCTTCTTGTGGGCCACCCCCATCCCCGGCATGCTGCAGGGGGTAGGAGTGCATGGCCCCAAATGTGTCTGCCTGCTCCTGTTCTCTGTGAGGATTTCCACCGCGGGAGGGTACTCTGCTGCCAGTGGAACAGAGGGGGCTGGACTGAGGCCAGGACATGGCCCTGTTTTATATTAAGCTCATAAAGCTCAGCCCTTGGTGCTTGTTTGTTTTGTGCTCTCATTACTCTAATCCCTTCAATCCCTTTGCTTATGCAGAGGCCAAACACTTGTGTGTCAGAGTTGACACGGTGCTCCAACCGTGCTGGGGAGTGATGGGAGTGAGCTCTGGGGCTCCTCTCGAGAGCCCAAGCCTCTTCTCTGAGTGGGGTTCCCAGCCCATTTGGGGTCTGGACACTGTTTTTTATTGTGAACTCTGTCCTGTGCGTGGCACAGAGGAAGAAACCATTACTTGTCACAGTGCTGACACGGTACTGCCACAGCCACTCCTCCTTACTGGAGAAGCAGGAGACACGTAGGCAAGTGGCGCTGCTATACACAGGCTTCCTGCACTATCCCAGACAGAAAGTCTCTGCTAATGGTTCCAGAAGACGTCTTCTTGCCATGCAGGGTGCTTAGTTGAACCTCTCTGTGTTGAGTTTTGTTGTATCTCCATTCGGGTTTCTGCTCTGAGGCCAACAGTTCTGATCAGTGGAGAAGGAGGTTCTCTTGGGACTCACTTGCACTTTATCTAGAGAGAGCTTGAGAGCTGTCCTTCCTCATTGTCTGGGGTGATCATAGGGCAAGCAAGAAGCTGTCTGTGCCACCCTGGTAGGAAGATCTGGAGATTAAATTATTGTACATTATCTGCTGAAACTTCAGCCCCAGGAAATTCACAGAGGCATGTGCTGGGCCAGCACAACGAAATCCTACTACTTCCTGGCCTGCTGCACATCTCTGTAGCATTGGTACTTCCAGTAGACTGAACATCATGGCCTGGTCTTGATGGCCCCTGTGTGTCTCAGCCATATATGGGCAGCTGCCAGGGTGAACAGAGTAATTTAAGAGCACAGGACTGGAAGAGACCTCTCAGGTCATTAAGTCTGAACTCCAGTTGTCACAATTGGCTGTGCAATACTGCCACTTCCACCAAGCAGGGATGCTTCAGCTCTGAGGAATAAGGTAGTTCTGGGAAAGCCATTCCTGAGCCTAGCTGCTCTCAGTGAGGCTCTTCTGGTGTCTTCCTTCTTCTGCGTGTCCCAGCAGCCTGCCTCTGCACCCCTTCTACTTTGAGACAGTCTCTAGAGCACCACTGGGTACTCTCAGGGCCCCTGAGGTCTCACCAGAGCCTTGTACACTGGCATGAGGACTGGCCTGTACCTTGGGAAAGTGTTTGTCATGTTATCTAGCATCACATTGGCTTTTCTTGGTCACAGCTGTCCTGTGAGCAGTGAATATGTCCACGTCTCTCTCACTGCCTGCTCCCACCTCTTAGCTTGTAGCATATGTTACTGTGATTTGTCCCAGGGTGGTGCTGAGGTTCATCACACTCCTGCCACTCTGTTCTCCCACCCAGCTCTTCCTGCACTGCTTGTGCCTGCAGACAGAGTGCATTTCATCAGCACACTTACTTTTCTGGGGCAAGCTCTTTAGTGAAGATATAAAGCATGATCAATCCATGATACGTGGACTCATCAATCCATGAGGGGTCCTTCCTCCTCATTCTCCACTGTGAAAGCTGCCCTCAGCTCCCCCTTATGTACCTTTTGGCAATCTCAGTCTTCTCCAGCTTAACCTACACATTCCTACATGGTGCTTTAGGAAAGGCAGGTGCTGTAGGCCAAATGGATGAGATAGATAGTGTTTCCCAGGGATAAAACCAGCTCCCTTCCCAAAGACTGTGTCTGATGTTGCATGCTGAGTTGGGGGCAGAGGCTGGGCTTGAGGCAGTTGGCATCTTCCCATTTGCTTGACCTGTTCCCAGAAAAAGACACTACAGTGTTGAGCCAGAGCCTAGCTCACCATCCCTCTGCTTGGCACTAGGCTCCATGTGTGCAATCAGTCACTGACCTTCCTGCATGCCAGCACTGAGTTTCCCAGCAAAGATCCTCCATGGATGATGGCTCCAGGCCAGCAGGACCAGGGGACAAGTGAGAGGACAGGACTCACCAGTCCAAGCTTGCAAACAATGATCATAATTTCCCATAAGAGTGACCCTGCCAGGGTGGCTCGCCGGAGGGGCCACATCTGTTTTCCACAAGGACTGCAGACCAGAAGAGTCATTCACAAGCCATCCCTGCAGCTGCAGTGAGCAAGCTCTGCACCACAGATGTGGGATGGCTGACACCACAGAGGTCCCCATCATGCTGCTCACTGCAGAGGCTGCCTCAGACAGCCCAACTGACACCGCCTTGGTCCATGGCACCTGAATGGGAGGGTTGGGGGTTCAGTTCACCCTCAGCTTCCCCATGTCTCATTGTGCTCTCTCCTCCCCACAGATATCAATGAGTGTTTGATGCAGGGCCTGTGCAAAGATGCTGAGTGTGTGAACACCCGTGGCAGTTTCCGCTGCACCTGCAAGCCTGGAACCATGCTGGACCCATCCCGTAGCCATTGCATCTGTAAGTGCTCCAGGGAACCCCTCAGTTTGGGAAAGGGGCCTGAGCAGGACCCCACAACTGAGTTTAAGCTGCAGTGTGCTTTTAGCCTCTTGCAAGGGCGCCTTAGTGCCTGCTGTGCTGTTCTGCACTTGTGTGCAGCATGAGACCCCATGCCTCACCCCCCTTCATCCATCACTATTCTCCATGGACATCTCATGGCCTCTGCAGCTGTTTGCTGCGGAGCCCAGCAGGGATGTGCCTGCAGTGCAGCAGCAGAGGACGCAGCCTCCTGGGCTGAGCGAGCTCCCACAGTACCTGTGTTTGCTTGGAGCTGGCGCTGCTACAAGGATGGCCTGATGGCTGAGGTCCAGGAGGTATTCTGAGGAAAGGATGGGGCAGCCCTTGGGCAGGCTGGGAGGCATGGGCAAAGAAAGGCCTGATGATGGGAAAGCCAGGTGTCCTCATTTCTCCCTCTGGTGAGCATAGAGCTTGACCCCTGGCACTTACCCTGCTGTCGTGTTTCAGCGGACAAAGCAGTGTCGATGGAGCAGGGGCTGTGTTACCGCTCAGCAGCTGGAGGAGTGTGCTCCTTCCCCCTCTCGCACCACATCACCCAGCAGATCTGCTGCTGCAGCCGTGTCGGCAAGGGCTGGGGGAAGAACTGTGAGGAGTGCCCTGTGCCTGGCTCAGGTGAGATGTGCCTGCTTTGGCTTTACTTGCTCTGGTTAGACTGTGGCTTTGCCTTGCCTGAACTTGCTGCCACACAGACAACTGCAGGACGCAGAGCTGAGCATTGCAAATGCTGGCCTGTGGGGTGGTTACAGCAACCCAGGGAGCAGACCTCGATAATACTTGGAAGACAGAGAAATCCATGATGGGAAACCACTCTGTACCAGAGGGAGAGCAGAGCCATGCCTGTGCCTGGCTTTGCTTGACAGCCTTTTTGTCTCTTGTATATCTTCTGCTGGGATGAAAGCCAGGTGAAGATGACTTTGGCATATCTCATCATGGGGAAGGGTGAAGGGGAAAGCACCAAAATCCTCAGGGCTGGGAAAATCTTCAGGTGGTTTGCGCAGAGCATCTTGAGTGATGTAGAGAGCACTAAGTGCCAAGGTAACAGGGGTTCACTTTTATCTGCTCCCTTGCTCAGCTTGGACCTTCCAGTGGCATGACTCCTTCCTAGCAGTATTGACTCAAAGGAGGGATTTCATTTTTGGTGTCTGGGAGTACTAGCCAGTGCCTGTTAGCAACCCAACCTGCCCTGTGAGCAGATTCCTTCTGCTCAAGGCATCCACCCACTGCAGCCTGGATGTGTTTCTATAAGGATTTAACCCTTAGAAATCTCCAGAAAATGATAGGATGGGAGAAACCACTACCTGCATTAACATACATGCCCATCCACCTTCACTCCTTGTCCTTTCATCATGTCTGGGTGTGGAAAGCCAGGTGATCCCTGCACCGTCCTCTTCCTTCCAACCTCTGCCCTCTAAAGCTTTGATTTGTTTTCCCTTGCAGAAGCCTTCAAGGAGATTTGCCCAGCAGGACATGGCTATACCTACTCCAGCTCTGATATCCGCCTGTCAATGAGGAAGGCAGAGGCAGAAGAGCTGCCTCTTAGCTTGGAGGAGCGAGTGGAGAACAGCAACTGGACAGTGAACTGGGCAGCAAGAAGATACCAGGTGCAGGACAGCCTGCGTGGGAGCATCCTGGAGGCATTTCCCCACCCTGGCAACTCGGCAGGAGAGGGTAGTGTGGGGTCTACTGCTTAAAGCTGCTCCATCTGGGCCTCTAGCAAGGGTGGGCAAATTCCCAGGTCCTGCCATGCCTCTATGAATGGACTTCTAGCTGATACGGGCTTTCTACATCTGTGTGAATACTCAAGGTGTTCTTTGGTTCCTGGGGCATGAGACACCACTTCTTCAAACCTTTGAAGAGGAGGTTGAGTGTTTTGGGCTCCTGCAGCTGCATCTTCACAGCTGGTACTAACTGGCCAGGCTGCCTCCACCAAGACCTCAGGTCTGCATGGCAGCCATGGCACTGCAGTCCTTGGGCTTTTGTCCAGCCCAGCTGGAGGGAAGCGCAACTGACTGCTTGTGCCAGCAACTGCTGGAGCGGGAGCTCCTGGGGTCTGCGCACTGCCAGGAGAGGAGTCCGGGTGTATTGACTTTTGGAACAAGCTCTTGCAGAGAAGCATGCGGGACTGAGAGACAGAGCCTTAGAGGTGGGGTGAAGCTAGGGCAGCCAAGGTTTGAGGAGGATGCTCGCCTGCTTTGTCTCTACTCACTGTGCGCTGTTTCACTTTCCAGGTGAGGTTTCTTTTCCTGCACAGGTGAGTAAGGTTTGTCTTGCTACATCTGGGTGCATCCATGGTAGCTTGATGGGCAGGAAAGGGGATGTCATACAAATAGGTGACAGGGAGGTGTGAAATGTGGTCAGATAGAGCACTAAAGAGAGCAAGTAGCTGCTGCTGGAGGGAACAGCATATGAACTGCAAACCCTACCGCGCCAGCTGAGTTGCTGTGGATGAAGGCACGGTGCTACCTGTCTGCTCAGCCCTTTCTGAGGGGCCATTAGCTCACATGAAAAGGAGCTGGGAGCTCTGCTGCACTGGTTCATGGTCAGTGTTGACTCCAGCAGATGTTCGCTCGGGCTGGGGTAGGAACTCAGGCTGCTGTCAGCCCAGCCTGGCTGTGGGGCTGGGCTGACATCAGGGGAAGGGGAACCATGGCAGAGAGCTTGAGAAGTGCTCCTCTTGGAGTGCTCAGCCCTCAGAACATATTCAAAGCCCCTCTGAGAGGGGACACAACACTGCCATTGTCACTGCTTCATAGACATGAGGTGACTTGCCCAAGGGCAAATGAGAAATCTCAAGACAGGGCAGAAATTTGAACCAAAGCTTCCAAATTTGAAGCAGATCTAGGCTGGGACTTGTGTTGTTCAGCTGCCTGTTTTCTTCATCCCTTGCACAAAGCTCCTTGGAGTGGAGACCCAGGTTGTGCTCCCATGTCTCCTTTGTCAGGCATAGGTTTGCCAGGAGGGGATGCTGAGGAAGAGCGTTGAGCACCAAGGACTCATCTTGTAGGTAGCACTCTGAGGCAGGTCGAAGTAGTGGCTGTCCTCAGCCCTCCAGAGCTGCTGGTGACAGTGGCAGTGTTTATGATGCCCAGCTGCTCTTCCTGGCTGCATCATGGAGATGCCTGCCCCATGGCAGTGCCCTAGGTCTCACCTGCATGGCATGCTGCAGGGTCCTTCTGCAGGTAGTCCCCTGGGCATGGCCAGGAGCTATGTTTTGCTCAGGACAGAGTGGCCCTGCCAGCTGCACCCGGGTATGGCAGCTTCTCCTGCCAGCACAGTGTCTCAGGGAGCAAGAGGATCCGGGACGTGGGTGGGAAAATGTCTCAGAGACGCTGCATCCCAGCTACATGCACGTGGATAGAGGCAGTCCTGTGTTTCTGTCCCTTAGGGTGCTGCTGATGCCACCGCAGAGCCTGCCACACGCAGAGGTGGGTGCCTGGCTGGCGGGAGGTCAGGGCAGCCAGGGGGAAGAGGATGGGGCAGTGAAGAGGGAAGAGAGCGGCTCCTCTGCACGGCAGCCCCTAGCAATGGGCAGGATGGGCCCCCAGCTGGGCTGGCTGTGGGGTGGCATGGAGGAGCCCTGCCACACTGCGGTGGCTCGTGTGGGGCTGTAGAGATGCGGGGAGGTGGTGGCTCTCCAGTGAGGTGGAGGAGGCTATGTTAAATAACAAGTTGATGAGGCCGCTGCAGCCACGCTGTGGCTCCTTCCCATGTGCTGTCTCAGGTCTGTGAGTGCAGGGACACACAGCATTGGTAAACCTTGTGTCTGCACCTCTGCCTGTGATGGGAAGCTGGATGTCACCTCTATTCTTCTTCCTCGGCAGAAGAAGAGGAGTCCTGGCGTGGCCCTCCCCAGCATGGTCCCACCACCACCTGGGATGCTGCTGCTCCAACACAGATGCCAGCACAGGGCTCAGGTGTGTGTCCACGGCTCTTAGGGATTTCCGCCCTCTCTCTGACTGAGGCTATGGAGAAATTATGCCCTAAACTCTGCCCAGAGTCTCTGTCCCTTTCTCAGCCTGCTTGTCTTCCCACATGCCTCACTTGACTTCCCAAAGAAAAGTCCCTGCCCTGCTACCCTGAGGTGTTGTCCCAGCCTGGTCCCAGCTGTTGCCAGCCAGGGAAAGCCGGCTGGCCTGAGGAAACGTGAGAGTGATCCCATATGGGGAGCGAAGTGTTTGACTCTCCGGATCCTTCCCTGCCTGCAGCTGGCTTGCGCGGTGCAGCAGTGGCTGCCGGGTGCAGGGGATCTTGCGCCTGCTCCGGTGGCTTTGGCCCCATTCCCTTGGCGGCGCAAGCTGACTCATCGGGAAGGGGGAGCACAAGGGGAGGCATGTGGCTCCTGGGGCGGCTTGTTTACTGTGCCGGAAACAAGGGCACTGTTGTTCCAGGATTGCTCAAGTGTCTGGGAGTGCAGCCCCTGCCCTCCGCCGGGGGCTGGAGCACCTTGGGGAGCAGGCCTGGGGGAGGCACCTTGCTGAGGAATGTGTCTTCCTCAATAGCCTTTTGTTTGGGGTTGGGCTGGGCCTCCCCCTACCCTGGCCGGCTCAGTGCTGAGGGGTGTGCGATGGCCCACTGCCCCCCCACCGCCGCCTGCGCCTCACTTAGCAGGGCAGTGGCAGGGGAGCCTTGCTCTCACCCCAAAAGGAGCCCCTTCACAGGCGCCAGGCTCTGCTGACAGCACTCCTCTGCAGTGTGGGGCTGGCTGGTTGGCTTCTTCACCACCCTTTTGTGGGTCCGGGGCACAGGTGAGCAGTGCAGGGGACTGAGGTGTCCCAGCTGGGCTCAGGCCGGAGGAGGTGGCAGGGTCTGCTATGTCACCCACACAGCCCTGGGGCATCAGCTAGCTGAAGACATAGAAGAGCAAGCTGAGCCTGCTCCATCTCTCTCCAAGAAGGGAAAAAGCAGCCTCCCCAGCATGGTGCTGGGGACACAAGGCAGACCCTGTACTGTTGCCCCCAACCCCATGCTCTCTTCTCCCAGGCGTCAGTGGCTGTGCCTCTTCATCCCTCTCCTGTGGAGCCGGTGCTTGTGTGCCCAGCGCAGAGGGATACAGCTGCTTGTGCAACCCTGGCTACATACTGGACCCCAGCCGCCTTCACTGCATTGGTAGGTTGGCACCTCCTCTGCCTGCTGGACCTCGACGGACTGTTTGGTCCTTCAGGTTCCTGGGGGGAGGTTTTCTGGCAGCTCTGCTGAGCCCCTGCCCACCTGCTGCACCACGGGCTGGCAGGAAGCTGGCAGGCAGCTGCTGTGGTGACTGCCTGTCCCTGTCTTCTTCCCTTGCCTGGGCACAGATGAAGATGAATGCCTGAAAGATCCTTGTTCTGGAAAAGGTCGCTGCATCAACAGTGTGGGCTCCTATTTTTGTCTCTGCTACTCTGGGTACGCCCTGGCTGTGTCGGAGGGCAAGCAGAGCTGTCAGGGTAAGTGTTGTCTGCCTGGCATGGGGCTGCCATCTCCCCAGGGTCCCCCAGTCTCCCGCCCTGGCACTCTCTCATGCATATGTACACACACACGCACTCATGCACACTTGCACACACACTTGTACACCCATCCTCCCCCCGGGCCTGCCCACAGACAGCCTGATCCGTGGAGATCACCCTTTCCTGCTCCCACAGGGACAGGACCTTGCCTGTGGAGATCTGGATATGGGCTGCTGATGCCAGCCTTGCTCACTGCTTCATGGCAAGGGGGTGCAAGGCAAAAGTCATCTGGGCAGAGCCTGCTGCAGAGGGAGCAGCTCCTCTCCTGCACCCAGCCTTCCCCACACGGGAGGGAGAAGACTTCAGTACTGTCTCTCTGTTGCCAGATCGAGATGAATGTGAGCAGCCCTCTACCTGCCAGGGACAGCAATGCATCAACACTCCCGGCTCCTACCGCTGCGAGTGCAAGGAGGGCTTTGCTATGGGCTCCAGAGGACAGTGCGAAGGTGAAGCTTGCTGCTCACTGTTCCCCTGCCCCTCCAAGCCACCCTGTTCTTTTTCTCACCACTCCATGTGTCCTCCTGGAAGGGAGGAAAACCCTCCCTTGTGTGTGCCCTGTGCCCCTCTGAAGGGCTGCCTGCCCTCTCCTCTGCCTGCAGGAGGGACAGGCTTTCCTGGGTTGCAAAAGGCGAGATCTCCCAAGATCCTCTCCCACCTCCCCAGGGAAATCCCCCAGAACCAGCCCATGCTAGTTTCCTATTCTGGGAGGAGATGCCCATGCGTTTCATGCCAGCTTGACTCTGTCACCAGACCCTCGTGCTGGCAAGCAGTCTGCAAGGAGAGCAGGCTGCAGAGACTCAGGCCACCTGTCCCCACAGCATCCTGTTCAAGTGGCACAACCTGGCTCCTTCAGAGCATTCAAGAACATATGATGTGCCTGATCAAAGATCCCCCTTTCTCAGTAGCTCATCTCCAGCAGAGAGAGGGAGGCTATTTTAGGAGGCAGTATGGGAAACAGGACATGCAGAGAATGCTGCTCCCTCCACTCGGCCTCCAGAAAGCACTTGCTTTAAGGACTTCCTGAGCTGGAGGATGCATCCTAATCATGGCTATGAAAGTCCCTGATGAAACAGCCCTGAACAGATGTTCTCTGATCTCTTTCTCTGCCCTTGCACATTCCTGTCCTTGGCAACATCCTGTGGCAGCGGGTTTTGCTGCTGGATTATGTCAGCCCTCAGGTGTAGGTGTAGGATACTGAGTGATAAGTGGGACTATAAGAAGTGTTGCCCAAGCCATGGCAAACTCATCTCACCTCCTCTTGGGTGTTGATGTCCCACAGAGGGAGACTGAGGATCCAGCTGGAGGGGATATCCTGGAGAAGGCTGCACGGTTTGCCTTTGGGAGCCTGAGATGAGTATGTTTCTTGGCAGATATCAACGAGTGCGTGGATCCCAGCCCTTGCCCCCACGAGAAGTGTGTCAATACGCTGGGCTCCTACAAGTGTGTCAGCTGTGGGGATGGCTACCGGCCCAGGAACGGGAGATGTGTTGGTGAGGATCGTGGGCCATCCCTGGGCAGCAGCCTTGCCCTCCATGGCAGCGCTCTCTGCAAGACTCAGAAGGAGCAGGGGCATGGGCAGCATGCTCCTCCCACAGGCAGCCAGCCTGCATGGCCCGGGCACAGTGCCTTTGCAATTTGGGTGGCAGAGGTAGCCCTGAGCACCCTCTCATTCTTCCATATTGCTCTCTGCTGTGTTACGCAGATGTGGACGAGTGTCTTGCAGAGGGGACCTGTGCTCATGGGCAGTGTGTCAACCTGGATGGCTCCTTCCGCTGTTCCTGCTACCGGGGCTACAATGTGGCACCTGATAAGAAGAGCTGCCAAGGTACTGGGGAGCCATGAGACCCTCTGAAGTGTCACACACCTGGTCCAGAGGTTTCTCTGTGCTCTTCCTCACAGCACTTGGCCTTGCCTGAGTCCTGGCCACCGTGTTGGCTGGTTCCCTCAACACAGCTGCCCATGGTCATGGTTCCTCCGTGTCCTTCACACTCATCCTGCTCTCCCTTCTGTGCTTGCGCAGACATCGATGAGTGCGCTGCCCAGGATGCCTGTCCCTCTGGACTCTGCCTCAACACCGAGGGCTCCTACTCCTGCATGGCTTGTGATGCTGGCTACGCTGTGTCCAGAGATGGCAGCATGTGTGAAGGTATCCCTTTCCCAGGATCAGAGAAGTGGGTGTGGAGGGAAGAGACATTGCCATAGCTTGGTTATTGGTGGTGCCCAGGGACTTTCCTAGCCCCAGGATCCTTCTCCAGTTCTTTAGCTCTCTGATTAGCAGATAGCAGCGGTGCTGCAAGCATATGTCACCTAGAGCAGCATGAAGGTGATTTTCTTCATCCAGGGGAGGGGTGAGGGGCAAAGACTCACTGGTGAGACTCCTGGACTAATGGTGACTGTGAGGATGCCAGGCCAGAGGAATACAGGAGGCCTGGAAACACAGGCAGAGAGGAGCTGTGTTTGGTTCAGTTCAGAGCTCTGTGCCTGGAAGCATGTGGCCTGAATGTAGGTCCTCAGCAAAGGGAGGAACCTTGTGTCCACAGCCACTGGAGAGACTGTGGGCACTCAGGGTTCACCTTTTTTCCCCAGCCCTTAGTGCAACTTGGACATGTTTTAAAAGGAAAGAGTAGATCAAGGGTTTGCTGTGCCAGGTATGAGTGGCAGAGAATAAACAGCAGCACAGATCTGTGTTGGCTGCTTTGCTCAGACATGAGAGCACCTGGTCCCAGCCTTGCAACCTGACTGCCCCAGTGCAGGCACCAATACTCCCTTCTTGGTGGCTGTCTTGCATCAAGAAGATGTCTTGATGCAAATTCCCTGTTTGAGGCAAGGGAAGGGGGGGGCACAGCTGGCAAAGGTTTTTGTTTAAAGATTGGCTGTGTGCTACGAATTTCTCTCTGAAGCACTTGCAGAACTCTGCAGCCCGCACATAGCTGGCAAACAGGAGGTCTTGCCTTTGATGTGACTCTCAGAAGACCCCCTGCATGGGGTCCTCCAATGGGGGAGAAGAGGGAGGCTTTCCTCCCTCTCTTCTCCTCTGTTTCAGTGTCTGAGAAAGCTAAAGTGAAACGAGCTCATTTTCCATCTGATTTTTTGGTGCAATAGAAGAAACATGGCTTGATCCCTTCCATTTGCCCACCCTCCACTCCTTTCCCAAGATTCCATGTGAGCCCCTTCTCAGCCACCTTGCCTCAGCCATGTCACAAAGGCACCTTATCACGGTTTGATACTGTTTGGGTCACACTGACCTGATGGCAGGATGGCATGTTCTTCCCTGCCTTGGCTGGTGGCCTTGTCTGTGGATCTGGGTTTCATATTTGAAATATGATAAGGGTTTAGTGATAAATAAACTAGGTTATGGTTCATCTCTAGAAGGACTGAAGAATAATGCTACTTGCAACCAGACTGAACAGCTGACCATCTTGCCCCAAGGCAGTAGGGAGCGATGCTGGATGCTCATTTTTGCCTGTGCCTCCTCAGTGCTCTGCAAAGGGCAAGAAGATGTCCCTGCCCTCAGGAGCTGCTGGTCTCGGGGTTTTAGCTCCTGCAGGGGAGAAGAGTACAGCAGGACCTTCTCCATTAGCATGTCTTCTACTGCCTGCACAGCAGCCTGTGCTTCTGGTTAGCAGCATCCTCCAGTGCTTTCCCTACCTGATGGGCCTGCAGGTAATGGCAGTCTGCTGGCATGTCACAGCCGTGTTAGAGGAAGGCAGCCCTCTCTTCCCTGCTGGGAGCAAAAACCTCAGTGTGCAAGCAGGCTCTGGCCTAGGCCTGGGGGAGGTGGGTGGGAGAGGGTTTGTGAGGAGCTCTGCAGTTGGGTAAGAGCTTTGCCAGGAGAATGATATTTTGGGCAAGTCTGGCAGGTAGGAAAGCAGAACTGCAGAAGGTATGGCTGGTGCTGGGTTACTTTCCCGATGTTTGCTCTTGTGCAGTTGGCTGAAGAGAGGGTTTGTCAGCAGCTGTGGCTCTGTGCTGGCCTCTTGGTGGTTGTGGTAACCAGTGCAGAGCTCTGCTAGAGGTGGACACTGGGGTCAGCAGTATCCCTGTGCTCACACAATCACAGGATGGCTGAGGTTGGAAGGTATCTCTGGAGATGGTCTTCAACTCCCCTGCTCAAGCAGGGCTACCTAGAGCTGGTTACCTAGGACCGTGTCCAGGTGGGTTTTGAATATCTCCAAGGAGGGAGACTCCACAACCTCTTTGACTATCTATGCCAGTGCTCAGTAACCCTCACAGTGAAAAACTGTTCACATTGGACCTCCTGTGTTCCAGTTTGTACCCATTGCCTTTGGTCTTGTCATTGGGCGTCACTGACTTGGTGCTGGGATCCCGTTTATCCTGGTCTTTGTGATGGAGGAGAGTGAAGGTTCTGGGCTGACTCCTCACACCCCAGTAACAGGGAGTCTGTGCCCTCATCTCACTGTGATGGGATGGTCTGGGAGGGCAGCTCAAACCCACCTTACAGGCCAACAGCTGAGCGACGGCTTCTCTGAGTGGGCATCTTCTCCAGTGGCAGCAAAAGCTGGGGCCTCACTCTGTGCTGTGTCCTTCTGCTTGGCAGATGTGGATGAATGCGAGGACCCTGCTGTTCAATGCCTGTGGGGAGACTGCAGGAACACCCTGGGCTCCTATGAGTGCCACTGCCAGGCTGGCTTCCAGCTTATCAATGGCACCGCATGCGAAGGTATGAACCCCATCCCTGCAGTCCTCTGGGTCCAGGACATACAGCCTCCCTATATATCCCCATCTAAGTGCCAGTTCTAAGGCAGGTGATGCCAACTTGCATAGAACATCCATAAGGTTGTAGGTAAATGCAGGAACACAGTGGACAGGAAAGATCTCTGTCTCCATGGTGAGAAAAGCAGGGGCCAGGAGCCCTGTGAGGACTGCCTGTAAGAGTCTGGGGAGAGGGAATCCCTGTGGCTTAGGCGAAGGATATCCCCTAGAGCTGGGTGTATGGCCCTGACTCTTCTCTCTCTGCAGATGTGAACGAGTGCCTGAACAGTGAGATCTGCAGCCCCAATGGCGAGTGTCTCAACAGTCATGGATCCTACTTCTGCATTTGTGCTCCTGGCTTCTCGAACATGGATGGTGGAGTCAGCTGCCAAGGTGAGCTGCAGGATGGCAGGGGCATACCTCAGGTCCTGCCCTCTGCTCCCTCTCCTGCTGTGAGAGTCAGGTTGACAATTTTGGCATGATTTTGCAGATGTGGATGAATGCACAGACAAGTCCCGGTGCTCACAAGGCCAGTGCCTGAACACAGAAGGCTCCTACAGGTGTCTGTGTGAAAATGGTTTCAAACACTCCCAGGAGACTGATGACTGCGTGGGTGAGAGATCATTGCAGGGGACACCAGCCCACTGGGATTCGAGGGGGTGGATGCAGCCAGCGCAGCGGGGAGGGCAGTTCAGCTCCCAGCACCCCAATTTGCTGGTGACTTGTAAGGAGGACTAGCAATGGGTCTGAGCCTCTGGCCAACTGAGCTTGACCCAGGTGCTGCAGTGAGCAAGCAGGGTCCTCATCTGACCTCCCCTTGCTCTCCTCCCTGCAGATGTGGATGAGTGTATAGAGTACGGGGATGCCATCTGCGGCACGTGGCGGTGCCAGAACAGCCTGGGCTCCTACCGTTGTATCATGGGCTGCCAGCCCGGCTTCCACTGGACCCCCTTGGGTGACTGCATTGGTGAGTACAGCCCCAGGTGTCCCTGTCTCACCTCCTAGCAGGGACAGGGTGGCTGTGGGACATCTCTGCCAGGGGCGTGGGGGAGAAGGAGGAGGCGTGTGGCTGGTGGAGATGCAGATAATGCTAGGAGTTTGTTTTCTTGGCTGAGCTGCCTGCTTGTGTCTAGACTTCTCTCTTCCTGGCATCTGGAACAGACACCGCATTGTGCTGCTTTCCGCTTGGGGAGAGTCCTGGGCAGGTTACAGCCATTCCAGGCTTGGGGCTGGATCACAGCTCCCTGTATGCTGTGCTTGCTGGGGCTGCTGCCTGTGCCAGTCACTTGCCTGGCAGGGCTGGGTGAGGGGAAAAGCTGCTGGTACCACTGTGTGCTAGGCTGTGGAGTCTGGATTTGGAGTTCAGGCTCCAGCAAAGAGGAAAGAGCTAAGGGGTTTTTGCAGTTTTTTGAGGCTCCTCCCAGCTCAGGGAAGGCTGCAGCAAGGAGGAGCAGCTGCCAGCCACTGGGCTCAGAGCTGGGCCAAGACTCAGACTTAGCATGTGGTGCTGCTCCTGGCCCTGGGAGCAGCGGGTTGTGGGCACACAGCTGCTCTGCCCACTCCAGGGAAATCTGCTCTGTGCAGTGGTAGGAGGGGAGCGGGATGCAGCCAGAAGGGCTGTAAACCTGCCTTCCATAAGCAGACAACCCAGTTGAGACTGTCCAACCCCACCAGGCTGAGGCAAGGCAGAGGTAAGTTCCTGGCACTATAGCAGCTGGAGAAGAACCAGGCCAAGAAGAACGGGGCAGGAGGGTATCATCCTAGATCTGTCTGCACTTGCACCACACACTTCAGTCGCATCCTTGTGTCTCCTGCCGATGAGCAGCCTGTAGGCTCCTTGTCCCTTTACGCCTCTGCAGGGACCAGCACTACCCTCAGTCACCCCTGCCAGCCGCTTCCCATCCATTTTCCATTCACACCCTGCTCCTGTCACTCTATCCACATGGCCTCTCTGCCGCTTTGGATGCTGCAGGGCACTTCTCTTAATACACACACTCAGAGCAGGGTAGTGAGTGTGGCAGACAGACCCAGTCTCTCACATCAAGGCAATGCCTGCCCCATCCCCAGGTCCTGAGGTCAGAGCAGAAGGACCTGGGCAGAGGGGACCCACTGGGAAAGGTGGGGTCTGGGGCAATTCCTGCTCTCCATTCTGCTGCAGACATAGATGAGTGTGCCAATGAGACGCTGTGCGGCAGCCACGGCTTCTGCGAGAACTCAGAGGGCTCCTTTCGTTGCCTCTGCGACCGTGGCTATGAGAGCTCGCCCTCTGGGCACTACTGCATTGGTGAGTCTCCTGCGATCACTCTACCGGTCAGTCAGGGACACCCATTGGCAAATGCCAGGCCAGTGTCCCCACTATGTGACAGCTCCTGGGGCATGGATGGGGACTGCATGCATGACAGCTCCTGGGGCATGGATGGGGACTGCATGCATGCATGGAGAATCTCAGACATGGACAGGACAGCTCATGGAGGCAAACCCCCCCGACCCCTTAGCACAGTAGATCCTTGGGACTGCAAAGGAGCAAGGCGCTGTGAAAAAGTGGCACCCAGTGAACATGGAGCCTTTCTCTGTGCAGGTGGAAAGGAGGCACTCAGGGGATGGAGGCACTGAGGGTGCCAGAGGGGTATTTTAATAGGTGCCTGGAGACAACGGGCAGGGTGTAATATAAGAAAAAATGTTTTCACCATGAAGACAGGCAGGCAGTGGAACAGATGCCAAGATGGCTGTGAAGTCACCTTCTTTGGAGATTTTGAAGACCAAATGAGACAAAGCCCTGAGCAGCCTGGTGGGATCCAGTAGCTGACCCTGATTTGAGCAGGGATTTTGACTAGAGACCTTCAGTGATCTCTTCAAACCTGGATGATCCTGTGAACCAGTGATTCACTGCAAACTGGAGTTCACACTTCTTGAATGCACTGAGAGCAGGGCAGGAAGCTCTTGCCAGACTTGTGTTGAACCATGGTGTAAAAAGAGTTCTCAGTTCATCCCTGGCAGCTTCCTTCTCCCTGCTGAAGGGTGACCTCATGCTGCAGACCATGCACAGGCTGCCCGTGCAGAGGCAGAGCTCCAGCTGCCACCACTGCCCCTTGCTTTGCAGATGTCAATGAGTGTGAGCTGATGGTCGCCGTGTGCGGAACTGCGCTCTGCGAGAACGTGGAGGGATCCTTCCTCTGCCTCTGCCCCAGTGACCACGAGGAGTACGACACAGAGGCAGGGCAGTGCCGGTCCCGAGCAGCCATGGGTGAGTAGGCAGCTAGGACGTAGGCATGGGTGGCAGCTAGAGCAGGAGCATGGTAGCCCTGGCGGGGGTGAGATAAAGCTGAGGGGCTGTCAGGGCTGTACAAGCCCACACCGCCATGGGCAAGCTTTGGTCTGGGGAGAGCTGAGGAGCCTGAAAGTGGGGACCTGGGAAGGCCACCCTGCCGGTGATGGGTGCACTCTGGGAACTTCTAGGTGTGGGGTGCTGCATTGGGGTGCCAAGGATCCCATCCCGTCCCCGCTCTGCTGTCTTCTAGAAGGCCCCAGGACACATGCAGCCCATGTCTCTGACAGTGCAGAGCTCAAACAGTGCTACTACCACATCAGCGACGTTCGCCTGTGTGACAGCGTCCTGGCCAAGAACATCACCAGGGAGGAGTGCTGCTGTACTGTGGGGGCAGCCTGGGGTGACAACTGTGAGACTTACCCCTGCCCCATCCCAGGCACAGGTAGGACTGTGGCCCCACCACACCAGGCAAGGCCGGTGCTCTGCCTAACAGCTCCACCTGGATTGCACTAACGAGCTGTTTCTTTTCTTCCCATCCCCCCTTGCCATCTGCCTCCTGCCCAGTGGAGTACCAAGAGATCTGCCCTCTCGGGAAGGGCTATGTTCCCCAGGAAGATCCACTCTCAGGAAAAGTGTCTTTCACAGGTACTAGCACCATTTTCTCTCATTTCTTTCAGGGTGAAAAGAGAGGGTGCCTACCAAAGCCCTGCATGGAGATGCATCCACAGAAATATCTCCCCAGGGCTCTGATGTGGGATACTAAAATCCTGCTTTGCTCCACCCAGAGAAATCCCACATTGCTAATATCACTGAGCTGGAAGTGCTCCTTCCCCCAGTCCTGCCTCACTGCTGGCAATGACTTCTCTTGGTGCAAACCTCCTATGCCCATTTTGAATCAGGGTCCAGTAGAACACAACCCTTCCAGTTACTGATAGATCTCCATGTTGGCCAGCTGGCTCAGTCCTTGGCACTTCACCTTCAGGGAAATTGTGTTCTCAACCTTCCAGAAACACACATGAATTTCCTGTTTGTGAAAGTATCCTGTTCTACATCGTTGCTCCTCCTGTTCTGCCTCTGGGTGCTTCCCCCTCTTCTCCCAGGCATGTGGCTGGTGGGAGAAGCAGGGGGCTCACTTGGGGACCTGCCAGTGATCCAGGCCAAGGTGCCATGCTGGCTTTCTGTGGGCTCAGCACCCAGCCCACCCTGCTTCCATGGCTCTGCTCCCTGAGACACTCTCTCTCCATCCCTCTCTCAGACATGGATGAGTGTGAGACATTCGGCTCGGAGTTCTGCCGCAATGGACAGTGTTTGAACACGGTTCCGGGCTACAAGTGCTTCTGCCGTACTGGCTACTTCTATGACTCCAGCAGGCTTGAGTGTGTTGGTAAGATAACCTCAAAAAGCAGGGGGGTCCCCCACTGTGTGCAGAGAGACAGATGTGGTGCTGCACCCAGAGTTGTCCTTGCTGTCTGTGCCACAGGGCCATCTCTGGATGACAGACTTCCTGGGAGCCTCCCAGGGAATGAAAGAGGGGGTGGCAGGGAAAGGGTTGCATTGTCCATGTCTGCCAGCCTGAAACATTGCTCTGTCCTTGTGCGTGCGCAGACCAGGACGAGTGTCAGAACGAAGTGTACTGCATCAACGGCGAGTGTCTGAACACAGAGGGCTCCTACCACTGCTTCTGCAGCCTCCCTCTCGTGCTGGATGCCACCGGCAACCGGTGTGTGAACCTCTCCAGCAGGGCAGGTGAGCCCAAGCCCCTGCGGCAGTACACCTTTCCCCTGCTCATCCCACCCTGCAGCTGGGTCTCCCAGGAGGGAGCAGCAGGTGGGGGCTCAGTGCTGGGCTTAGGGGTGCCAGTGCCAGCACAGCATGCAGCCAGGGCAGGGGCTGGATCTCACGGTTGTCCCTCTCAGGACAAGGCGAGATGGCACTCTTCTGGACGATTTTTGTGACATCCTTTGCTTGTGGCACCCACAGATGCCTTGGAGGAGTATGAAATCCACCTGGACGTCTGCTGGCAGACCGTTGCCGACTACATCTGCCAAGACCTGCTGCGTGGCGAGCAGACCACCTACACTGAGTGCTGCTGCCGTCTTGGCGAAGCCTGGGGCCAGAACTGTGCGCTCTGTCCGCACAGGTCCTCCGGTGAGCAGGGTGGTGTGGGCGGGCTGGGCTGCTCCCGGTTGTGCTGGGCAGGGTTGGCCATGTGTGGCTGCAGTGAGGGCTCCTCTTGTCTGCCTGGCCAAAGCCAGTCCACCACTTCTCCATGGCTGAGCTGCACCAGTGGTAGGATGTACCTGAACCTGGTTTGCAGTGAGTTGGAGGTGTCCTGTCCAGGGAGGGAGTTGCTCTATCTGTCCTGCTGCTCCTGCTTTGCTCAGGAGGGGTGAGGCAGTGGCAGCCTGGGATGGGAGCACACTGGGAACTGGGGTGCTCACTGCTCAAGGACTTGCTGGCCCCAGACAAGAGCTAATCTTCTTGAAGGTGAGATGCCGTCACCAAACTACAGAGCTGCAGATTTGAAGGCCATCGAGTGCAGGCCTGGCTCAGTTGGCCCAGTGTGGATGCATCCTGTCCAGCTGTAGCAGACCAATCTCCCCTGAGCTGGGGTGCACTGACCCTTCCTCTTCTCTTACCACTTCCAGCCGATTTTGCTTTCCTGTGTAACGGGGCCAGTGAAGACAGTGAGAGAGGGGCTGAGCTCCGAGAAAGGCCTAGATATGAGTATGGACCAGGGATGGAAGACCCCCATTATGGCCTGCCCAGCCCAGATATAGGTCCCTACTACAACTACCTGGAATCTGAGTATGGAAACCCCGATACTGGTTTCCCTCGGAGGGAACCCAACAGTGAGTTTCGTGGCAGCCCACTCCACCATGGCCCAGGGCGATCCCCACCCCGCTACCTGCCCAGCCAAACTGGTGAGTACTGGGAGACACAGAAAGGTGCCTTCCCATCCAGTCTGTGTCCACGGGGACTGCCTGGCAGCTCCCATCCCGGCCAGGATGCTCCAGACTTGGTGCAAGCCCTGCTCCTGGCTGCTCTGAGTTGGTCCTGGCCCCAGCAGCACCATCTTGGCACATGTGCAATGTCCCCTCCACGTTTGGGCTGAGGGTCACCCTGCTCTGACACCGTCTTGCCACCTTCCAGGCCTCTACGAGGGCTTTGAGGGGCTGCAGGCTGAGGAGTGTGGGATCCTGAATGGCTGCGAGAACGGGCGCTGCGTGCGCGTCCGGGAGGGCTACACCTGCGACTGCTTCGATGGCTTCCAGCTGGACATGACCCGCATGGCCTGCGTGGGTGAGTGGCGGCTGGGGCCAGCCTGGGGCCAGCCCAGGGCTGTGTGGGCAGCCTGGGCCCGGCATCCCTTGGCAGCTGCCGCTCTCTGGCGGTGCCGGCCGGGACAGCTGCTGGAGGAGCCCCTGCTCTCCCTGGTGCTCCAACCCGCAGAGCTGGGCGCCCTGTCCTGGAGCTCACTGGCCACTTGCTGCTGGCAGCTGAGTCAGCTGATTGCTCCCTTCTTCAGATAACACTCTTGTACATCACCAGCCACTGTTACTCTGTCCCTGCTTACTTTCCTCTACATTCACCACTGCCCTGGTGAAATTCCTCACTTTCCACACTGCCCTTATGAGACACGGTCTCTAAACCTTCTCTCTGTGACCACTCTAAATCCCTGTGCCATGTCTCCATCCTTTTCATAGTGCAGCTCCCCATGCCAGCTGAGGCCTCAGGCACTGAACAGAGCAGATGAAGACCCTCTTTTTCCTTTGGCACGCCACTTAACTCCAGCTCCCAGCATCCTTACTGCATGACACAATCGTGCAGCTTCCTCATACAGAACCCGTGGTCTCTGCCTCCCCAAATACTGCTAGGCAGAATGGCTGCCTGAGCTGTTACTCCTTGTTCTGCATTTGTGTGCTGTGTTTCCTTTTCCTTGGCTGCAGGGCTTTGCACTTATCTTCAACGAATTTTGTCTGGTTGATTTTGGACCGCTTCTTTGTTTGATCAGAATGAGTCTGAACCTCATGGCCCCCTCAGAGTGCTGGCATAAAACACATACATTTCATAATCATGGGGATTCTTCCTTTGTCCACCTTAATGACAACACTGAATGGAGCAGAGGTTAGGACAGACCCCTGCAGGCTATGCTTTAAACGGCTTTTATTGTAACAGCCAGGTATTGCTAATTATCTTTGAAGTGTCCCTTTGCAGCCTGTTGCACAATTGCCTCAGTTTCATCTAGACCATATTTTCTCAGTTTTCTTGAGTGTGTCATGTGAGAGCATGTTGAAATCCTCACCATGGCCCAGGCACATCATATCCACTGCTTCTCCCTTATCTGACATACCAGTTTTCAGGTCAGCGAAGGGAACCAGATTGGCTTAACGTAATCAGGCCTTCGCAGATCTGCACCAGCTATTTAATGACCCTGATATCCTTTGGAAGGTTATGACCTAATCACTAACAAACCTGGTCTGCTTAAGGGAATGAGGGTCAGCAGTCTGTAATTCTTGTTTCTCCTCTGTTTTTGAACATAGTTACCAGATTTATCCTTCCTCTGGTCTCTGAGAGTTCCTTTATCCTTCATCTCAGAAAAAGTTACCAACTTTTCAGGGACTGCAGGAGCATTAAGCATGCGAAGATGAGTTGCACCGAGCCTTTAGCAACATGAAAGTGCTTTATCTATGCAATTGTTGAATGTCTCCATCACAGTATGGCCTTTCCCTCCCTGTCCTCCTGCACTCTTGTTTAAACACTTCAAACATGGTCTGTGCCCTGTCTGGTCACCACAAGCATTTTATGATGGCTGGAACAAAGCCCACGTTAGCTGCTCCAGCCAGCTTGGCTAGCTTTTATTTCCTCTGCTGATAAGGACCAGACCAACATTCCCCATTGTTTCCTGCTAGTGTATTTATGGAGCCTTTGCTTGTTGCCTTTCGTGTCCTGGACTAACTAGCACACATTTTACACTGGACCCTGTCTCATTTTTCTTTTTTTTCCCCTTCAGTTCTCCTACGTGGTGATTAGTCATCCCCATGTTTTTATCTTGCTGAATTCAGGCCTTTAGAGTATCCGCGCAGCTGCCATGGTGCTTCCCTTCTCTCTTCCCCAATAGCATTGTTTTACTTCTCCTCTTGATTTGGTGATCCACAGACAGCCCAGCCTGTCTGCTCTTCCCCCTTTTACCTTTCCCTGGAGGCAGCAAGACTGCCTCCCCCCACTTCCCAGGCTGTGGAGCATAGGTCCCTTGATGGCCTGCCTAAGACCTCTTTGGGCTTCTGAGTAAGCCCATCCCATCTATGGCAACATCCTGGTCCTGAAGTTTAGCCCAAGACCATAGTGTCCGTTCAGCCATTGCTTTGGCTGCATATGAAGGCTGCCTTGCCCTCAAGCTCTCTCATTTCACGTTTCCCCTCTCCTCCTTCTTCCTCTCATGACAGCTGTGCTTCCTCCTACTGCACCAAAAGGTTTTGCTTCCAGCCTCCCTCCCTGGGGTTGCACTACCCTTTCTTTGCCCCTCCACCTGTGCTGGGGACAACCCGAGGTCCCTGGGGTGGCAGAGCTCTTCATTCCTCCTGGGGTCCATCAGTCACTGCTGGGGCCTTCGCTCTCCCTTGGGTGGCCAGCTGAACCCGTTACCTGCTCCCCACTCCTGCTCCCTGTCAATCTGCATGGTTTGAGGCTGGAATTTGTGGTCAGAGGGCTTGGACCTGCTTTGGCAGTTAAGGATTTGGGCTCTGGAGGTCCTGTGGGCGCAAACAAGAGCTCTGGGTGCACAGGGATGCTCTGCCCAGCTGGTGGCCCCACCACAAGTTGGGGTAGCTCTGGCAGGGTGTCCAGGGAAGCACATTTAGCAGAGCAGACCCATCGTAGTGAGGCAGCTGCTGTGGGACTTGCGTGCAGGCGCTAGCCCAGCGGCGAGCCGGCCGAGTGAGCCCTTTGGCACAGTTTGCAGGTTAATAAAACAAGCTCTTGTTTGCGCAGTGCGAGATCCCTCTGTGTTCTGGGCCTGGAGGTGATAATCGGCCTCTCAGGGCCACCATCATCTGCCTCCTCAGCCTTGTTGGATCAGGAAAGGGTATTTTCCGAGGCTGGAGTTGGCCTTTCTCCCAGATCTTATGCTAGCACAACTTATCAGCAGGAACCTGCCAGCCTGGGGGTGTCACCAGCAATAGACCATGGCTGGGGACTTATCTGGTGTGCATTGCTGGCGGCGGGGCAGGGAGGGCTCCCTCCTGTGCTGGGGGATGCCAAATGCTGGGGATATTACCCTTGGGGACTGAGAGGGCGCTGCAGATGTGCTGAGGGGTGTAGGAGGCTGGTGGAGTCACGGTTGGCATTCTGGAGGTGCTGCATGGGGAGCATGGAGCACCTGTGGGGGAGGGCTGGCAGAGTGGCAGGGGCACAAGGAGATTGTGGCTGTGGGATGTGACTGTTTGCTGTGCCACCAGCTCACCCCTGTCCTTCTTCTCCTTGCAGACATCAACGAGTGTGAGGAGGTGGGTGGCCCTGAGCCCTTGTGCCAGGGTGGCACCTGTGAGAACACGGAGGGCTCCTACCGCTGCCACTGCTTGCCAGGCTACGTGGCCCTGGCCCGGTCCCACCACTGTGTGCCCCAGACAGCCCAGAGCCCAGCAGCAGCGTAGCTCTTGGGGAGTGGGGCTGAGGGTGTTCCCATCCGGCGTGCGACTCTAGCACCCTGGACCTGGCAGCATGGAGAAAGGTCCCCCCGGGGCTGCGGGTGCTTCGAGGCTCTTCGCTCCTTCCCCTCCAAAGCGCACAACTTCCTCGCCACCTCTCTACAGGCCAGGGCTGAGCTCTCAGCCTCTGCATCCCCCCCCCACCTCCTGCTGCAGCAGAGCCCGCCCCAGCTCCCAACACCCGTCGCTTTGCCCCGTGCCATGGAGGCTCCCGGGACACCTTCCCCTGCCACGCGGCCCCAGCCTCTCCCCCTCACCCTGCCTAGAAGGGGGGTTCATCTCCCCACCACTGCTGCACTGACCTAGCAAAAAGCCTCACCCATGCCGCAGGTGCTGGCCCCATTCCTCGTGAAGCATCCACCCCTAGGCCAGAGCTTTGACGGGGGGGTCAACCCTAGCTTTCTAAAGCTGCTGCCTAACCTTGGGGCACAGTGGAGAGGTCAGAGGGGCCCCAGGGCAAGCTCTCCCTGCAGCCAGCCCAGGCACATCCCTTAGCCCCCCACGTTGCTGTTGTGCCCCATCCTGGCTGGGCTGAAGGACATGGGGGCAGGTCCAGCTTCCTTTCTGTAAAGTTGTTGGTGACTTTTTTTTTTTTTTTTTTTTAACTGAGTCTGCTGGAAACTTCTCTCATGTTGTTAAATAAAACATTTATTTTGGGCCTCTGTGGCTCAAGACACTGGGGCTGGTCACAGCCATGCTTGTCTTACCTCTGCCAATAGATACTCGAGCCATGTCCTCCCTGTGGGTCCAACCTGGCAAGGCCACCCATTCTCGAAAGCCAATTCTTACTCCTCTCACACTGGCACCCAGCCTACTCCTGCTCCTGAGCCAGAGCAGAGATACTTGCCAGGCCAAATACTTATCTCCTCAGCCCAGTGCCAGCCACAGGAGCCAACTCCAGCCCCCACTGACAGCACAGTGGTTATGGCCACTCACACCCTGACATGTTCACGCAGGAGGGGGCTGCAGTTTTAAGTGTCAGAGCGTGTACGTTTCTGCACTTGGCAAGTGCCTTTAGCCTTTAGGCAGGTCTTGGAGCCGCTTTCCCAGCCCCAGATCCCTCACTAGAAAGGCCTTTACCTATGCTGCAGCAAGCATGGCCATGTTCTACACCACCACCTCCTCAGGGAACCTTTGCACAATTTCAGTCCAGCGCAGGACCAGCAAGGCAGGAGCACAGCCAGACATCACCAGCTGGACACCCTAGCAGCCATCAGCAGAGATGCCTGGCTGCTCACAGCTCACCCGCACTCAGGCCAGCACACCACCTCCATCCATGCCTTCAGCTGAGAAGTAAGAGCAGCCCAAGCCCAACTAGAAGAGGCCCAGCCACTATGCTTTTCCTCCTGCTCCTTTCCATTCACAGAAGACAACACAAGCAGATTTTATGTAGCCTTTATTAAAAGGAAAGTTATAAAAAGAGGTTCAGGAGCTCCCAGCAGCTCCAAGTTAGTAGTAGTGCAAACCACCGGTTAGAGAAAGAATCATCCCTGCAGAGACGTCAAACGCCACTTGGCTTCGCATCCACAAAAGAGGTGTTTTCCTAGCTGCAGTCCTGCTGGCTTGAGCAGGGGCTGAGGACAGAGCAGTCTGCCAGCTTGGGGAAAACCTCTTCTCCTTCCCTCTCCTTCAGCTGCATGGATGTCAAACACAGGTCCCAGGGGCATCCCGGTCAGGACAGAGCAGGAGAAGCGCAGGAGCGTGGATGCAGCTGGTGTTCTAGAAGAGGCACTGAAGGGTTACCAGGTAGCAGCTCAGAAATCAGCCAGGTTCATTGCAGAGAAATTCCTTTGTAAGGACAGACAGCTCCATTTCAAACAACTAAAAATCCTCCACAGAGCAGCTAGAGGACAATGCTCAGTCACTCCTGCAGCAGACACTGCTGAGGGGTCTAAATGGGGTAAAAGCCCTCTGCCCACAGCTGACCTTGCAGGAACACAGTACTGGCAGCTCAGAGGCTGCAAAGCTCTGAAGGAAGCAGTAAGAAATGCTTAATATATAAAAGAATTTGGCCTGTGTTGTCTTCTGTTTTTCCCCTTCCCAAGCCTTACTCATGGCAGGGCTCCTCAGCTGGTGATCTGAACTGGTATCTTCCAGCAAAACAACATCTGGTCCTGGTCATCCACCAGCTCCCACTTCACAATCAGTTTAATCTGAAAGAGAGAGAAAAGCAGAGGGAAGTGAGAGTGTTCAGGAGATCATAAGGCAAGTACATGGAGGGGTGTAGTTGTTACTTCTGTGGAGCAAGACGGTCCTGGGGGCTCTGAGCAAAGAGGACAGAGCTGGGGCATTGCCCCACTGCCACGTTCATGCTGTGGCTCCTGGAGTATCTCACATGCATAGAGGGTTCTGCTGCATGACACAGGAGACCTACACACACTGCACTTGGATCTCTACTCTCTGAGTAAGCAGAAACACCCTCCAGCCTTCCAGCTGAAATGCACCCTGGAGCCAATCACCCCCAGTTTGGGAGCATTCGGTTGAACACGGCAGGCTCTGCAGGGAGGCTACACATGCGCATAGAACAGAACAGGCAGATACTTGGGCACCTGAAGCCACTTTCTTAGCAGCTGGAGTCAGGCTGCTTCTTCTGCTGGGTCTGTCCCAAAGTGGGAGTTTGAGACAGTCATACTCACAGCAGAAGTGCCACCAGATAGCCTGAGGAGTATTCTAACCTCTTTCCCACCACTACAAGACAAGGTGTGCTTCCTTAAAAGACAGGTTGTTGGACTGTCCCAGGAAGGGTGGCAGTTCCAAGGAGAAGACCAGCTCCCTGCTTACTTACACTGGGGTACTCGCTCTTCACAGGGAGTTTATTCAGGTAGCTGTAGGAATGACCCTTCTGAATAGGGCACTGGATCCCGGACTTGCATCCATCAGGCTCAGGAATGGGAAAGGGTATGTCCACATGCAGCATCTCACCGTACACCTTCGCTTTGCTGCCCTGACTCTCGATCTCTGGAGAACAGAGAAGTGCAAGGTTGGCACTGGAGCGGGGAACACATTCCTATCTTATGCTCCCCCATCCGCAAGCCCCAGAGGCTGTGAGAACACAGTTAAGTAACACTCTTCCTCCCCATCCACTTCTTCACACCCAGACCCCTCTCCACCCACCCTTCCCCACCACTCTCCAAGCAATGGGACACAGAGGTGCTCACCCCGGGCACCCCAGCTGAGGAAAAGACACTTACTGCTGGCGAAGGTGACGTTGATGCTGTAGGATGTTCCTTTGACGAGCTGGCAGGGCTGCGTGGGGCAGGGGCTCACGTTCACCTCTTGGATGCTGCCGTCTACAGAACCTGCGGGGAAGAGACGGGCTTACCGGGCCTTCTCCGCCTGCCGACCGCCCCGCTGCCTCCCGCCGCCCCCGGCCACTCACCACAGTCAACGAAGCGCAGGGGCTCGGCCAGGACGCCGGTGGTGGCGCCCAGCGCCAGGAGCAGGGCGAGCGAGGACAGCACCATGGCGGCGGCTGCACTGGGAACGGCGGCGGCGGCGGCTCCCCCGCGGCGTCACATGAGCGCGGCGGCTCCGCCCGCCGGTCAGCTGGGGCGGCCCCGCCCGTGGGGCCGGGCCGGGGCGGGGGCTCCCTTGGCGGGGGGGCGGAGTTGCTCCCCTACAGTCCCGGGGCCGGGCAGCCCGGTCCGCATCGGAGATACCACCGTGAGGCCCTCGGTACCGGATGGGACAGGACAACGAGGGAGAAGTAGTGGGGCTATGCTGAAACTGCAGCGTCTGGACAGACAGACACCCTCTCCAGTACCGCTGCGGGGCAGCAGCTGGAGGACAAGCTCACGTCCGGCCAGTGCCAGGGGCTGGGAAGCTCTTTCAGTGCCTCCACTGAAAGAGAGAGAAAATAAAAATCAAGAAGCTAGCATAGCAGACTGGCCTGTAGCCTTACTCGTTACTTATCCTATACATGATGTTTTGCATGTTGAAAGGTGCCTGCATAACCTGAGTGTTAAGAGTGATGTCTGCTCAGTAATCGCTGTGGTTGCTGTTTTTCACAGCACTTTAAAGGTAGTCCTGCTTCTCAAACTTGTGAAACACTGCAGACTCCTAGATTTGTGCTGTGGATGCTGACACAAACGTTTAAGACACTTCAGTGAGTGTTTGACCCAAGCTAAAGCTTACAGCTTCTCACCAATTTCGCATGGTAACAAGCGTTACCCTTAGCAGGGTCATATCAGGAACAGGACAGAGAGAAAGGCACATGCGCGCTGATTCAGTAGGAACGCGGCAGAGCTGACACAGCTTCTCCCGTCGGACCTGTGCCCCAGTTCAGCATCTGCCTGCTCAGCTTCAGCTGCGCTGCCCAGTGACTCACAGGCGAACCCCCACGCTTTGCTCAGGCTTTCCACAAGGGGTGTCACACCAGAGGCGTTAGCAGGACTTGCCCTTGTGCATCTCCCTGCTGAGCACTTCAGCCCTTCAGAAGAGGAAAAAAAAAATAATCTGTTCCTTTAGAAAGCAGAGCAGCGTTTTTATTTTATTTTTAATATTCTGAACAAGCATTTGGTTTGCAGAGGCCTCAAGCAGGCAGATCAGGGTGCTTACAACAGCCCTATCAAAAGAAAAAATAAAAAAGAAAGGCGACCCTAATGCCCTGCTGAGACTAAGCCGTATATTTAAGCCCACCTGTGTTCATAACCAACACAGATAAAGTTGTTTCCCTGCGCTTGAGAACTCGTGCCCTTAGAAAGGCTTTCCTTCTCCCCATCCTTCAAGTCTCACAGGTGATAAACAAAGCTGCCTATCTGACTGCCGGGAACAGAAGTGCAGTTGGGTCAGAGCAACACCATAAACCACTGTCACACGTTCACAGGATAAGTGGTGTCATGCTTGGGAGCAAATTGCACAATGCATTAAATCGGGATGCCTCCCTGTAAAATGACTCTCCAGCTATCTTTGCTTCACAGATGCTTTTGCACAGTGCCAGCATCTATATATATACAAGTCTACAAGTATTCCAAAAGCTTTGAACTGAAAATAATTGAACCTAAGATCAGAATTAACATGTTTATTCCCCCTTCAGAAGTGGACTAATAAAAAGCTTAGTAAGTCTAAGTCTGTAAAACTACAGCCAAGCACTTTACACAAGAAAGAAGCAGAAACCTTCTGTCCAAGGTTTTCAGCTGATATCACACAGTACCATCACACCAGTTTTGCAATAACAGCACTGAAGCTTAGACTCCCCAGGGCAGCACATCCATCATAGGGCAAACAGACCTTGCTTTTAGGTACATGCCCCTTTTGACATCTGATACAAAACGCGGGTGCCCAGCTCACCTTGGAGTCTAATATTTCACCAAAACACTTCAGAAAGACTCTACTCGGCATCAGGCTGGCCTCATCGTTTCGCAGACATGGCTCCTTCCAAATTACCAACATCAGGGGGAGCTTGTGCCAAGGTGCAGAAACACCAGGAGAAAAAGCTAAGAAAGCCAACAGAGAAATTATTTCCAGTGAAACGGATACTAGAGTTTCTCATTTCTATAATCCAAACAACTCTATTACATGAGGAAAAAGTCTACGGTTTCATTTTATGAGCTACCCACACTGAATGAATCCAGCCCCCTCTAACTGCATTGCACTTGCAGCTCGGTAAACAGATGCACCTGCAGGCATTATAACAGCAGTGAATACAGAAGTCACATTTTCAAGAAAATCCATGTACAGAGACTAATCAATTTTACTGTTCTTTCAGCCAGAACATGCTCCCTGTGCTGCAGATCATCTGAATTCACATTGAAATGCATCACAAGCCATTCTTGCATTCAACACCGCACCAGAGGTTTTATTATTACCAGTTTCTGAAGCACTGAAACAAGCTCAGTTTTCCACCAAAACAGATACAAGATGATATATGCGTTGCAGAGAAGAATAGACTAAAATATCTAGAGAATCCAATGCACAGACAAATCCCTTCAATACAGTGTGCTTAAAGAGAGCTAAAGGAACTCCCCAAACCCTGATACCACAGACCTGATTTAAGAAGGGGAAAACAAAACACACCAAAACCTAAAATCAGATTGTATCAAACGATCAGGAACACAATGACCAGCTTGGGAAGGAAGAAAACCTAGATCATAACTCTAGGTGAGAGAAAAATACCACTATAACACATAGCTGGCAAAAGGAAGGAAGAAAAAATCAACAGCAATAAGAAAAAGATGCAAAGAAGTAGCTGCTCTATTTAGTTACACCCACCTCTCCCAGCTACTAAAAAAATTTGCCCCCAGCACCTAAATCACTCCTCAGCATAGTGGATTATTAACTACATTAACTCTGAGTGAGGCCAGCTGGCTTCTTTCTGATTCTTTCAGTCTGCAGTAGCCACCTGAGCAACATCCCAAAATGCCTTAGAGGGACTCATCACACTTCTGACACTTAACACTGGTAAAAATGAAGGCAATTAGAAGGTAAGTGTCTCTGTTTTGGGGGGCTAAACCCATTCTCCAAAAGGTGTTCACAGTGAATGCAGCCACAGCATAGGGAAATGCCATGGGATCAGTCTAACACACCCCCACAGGAGAGAGCAAGCGTGATCCCCCACGAGTTCTTGAGTTGCTCCTTGAAAGTAATCTACTTTGATAATAACTGGAGAAACACCTCAGTGTGTTTTTTAAAAACATCAAGTGTTCTAATGTGTCTGATAAGGACTCATCGGCACTTGCAGATACCTGCACTAATACGAGCGCCCCTGGGACCCTGCCTGTGAAACTTCCGTGGCTTTATCCTAACATTGTTAGTTAACTCAAGAGCAAGCCAAATAAACAGCTCAAACTGGTCTTTATTTACATGCTGAGGGTGGGACAAATGAGCAAAAGCATGTGGTTGCAAAAGCATCACCTTGCTTGGCGTGGAACGGTGAGAAAGCAAACCACTGCAGGGTCCCGAGGTCCCCTGACATTTAATCACCCCCTCCTGCTGGGATTTCAGGTTTTCTTCCACCATCCCATCTGCCACCAGCCTGGCCCAGCGAGGAACAGGATTCCTCCCCCAGAAACACAGGAGGAAGAAAGAGACAGACTTTTGACTGCAGGCGTGTCTGTAAGCGACCAGCCAGACCGCCATCACATGGCGGGTGATCAGGAGGCCAAACCGCCCAAGCAAACGTGCCTCGGGCAGCTACAGGGGAGGCCACCGGCCCTGCGCAGCGCCCCAGGCCCCGCTCAGGCCGAGGGGCGGGACGGCGGGGGCTGAGCGTGCGGCCGCGGCAGCAGGGACACCAACAGCCAGCCGAAGGAAAACCAGCCTCTGTGGGGACTCCTGAGCTTAGCCCCCGCCTGGCAAAGGAGAGCAAACCAGCTTAGCCCCCGCCTGGCAAAGGAGAGCAAACCAGCTTAGCCCCCGCCTGGCAAAGGAGAGCAAACCCGCTTAGCCCCCGCCTGGCAAAGGAGAGCAAACCAGCTTAGCCCCCGCCTGGCAAAGGAGAGCAAACCAGCTTAGCCCACACCTGGCAAAGGAGAGCAAACCCGCTTAGACCCCGCCTGGCAAAGGAGAGCAAACCAGAACCGCCGGGGCTGGGGAAACACCCTGAGAACCCGTCAGCCCAGCGCCACGTTCGCTGCTCTGCTCGCCCAACTCCCCTGCAGCACCAGCTCGATCCCTCCCAGGGTCATAGAAGCGTAGAATCATTTCAGTTGGAAAAGACCCTCAGGATCATCGAGTCCAACCATAACCTAACCTCAACTCTGGCACTAAACCATGTCCCTAAGAACCTCATCTAAACATCTTTCAAACACCTCCAAGGATGGTGACTCCACCACTTCCCTGGGCAGCATGATCCAGGGTCTCTGGGTCCTGCTCAGGATAAACAACCCTCACAGCTAATTCCAGGGCAAACGTCCTCTGCTGGAGAGCGCTGTGTTATTTATTTAATTATTCTTCATTGTTTTATTGCTGTTTATTTTCCTCCATGACTGTCATCACTTAGGGAAGCAAACACTCTCAAGGACAAACATGCAGCTTCGTGCCTCTGTGCAAAGCTGCAGTGGCTTTGCTGGCTTTCCCAAGCCAGCAGCCGAGCTGTGCCCGCGGAGGGACGCGGCCCCGGTAACACACTGCGCGGGCCGGCCCGCACGGCAGGTGGAGCTGCTGCCACCGCCCCGGCCCAGCCCGGCGGGGCGGGCTCCGCGTTGCCTGGTAACCCCCGCCGGCGCAGCGCTTCCGCCATGGTGGCCCTCGCCGGAAGCGGCGGTGGCGGGCAGCCAATGAGCGGGCGGGGGCGGGGCGCCGGGCGCAGTATGGCGGCGCCGGGGGCACTGGGGCGCCTGTGGAGGTTGGCGCTGGGCAGCCGGACAAGGTACCGCACCGCGGCGGGGCCGCTTGGTGCCCTGGGCTCATCGGAGGGTGTGGTGTGTCCATGAGTGTCGCCGCTCTGCGGCAGGGGTTGGCGGCTGCGGGGGTCGGGGCTGGGCCCGGGCCCCTTGCCCGGACGGGGGCTCCACTGAGGCTCCCGCTTTCCTCCTCTCCAGAGGCTGCTGGTGTCCCGCCCCGCTGTGCCCAGGCCGAGCGCTGCCGAGGCTCCCGCCGGGTCCTGCCTGTGCGGTTGCCCGCCCGCTGCGGTGGGCATCGTCCTCCTCCCAACCAGGCCCCACAGAGAGCGACCCCGGCGACGGACAGGTCTTCCTCAGCGAGAGCTGCGTGAAGGTCAGACACGCGGTGTGAACTGCGGGGTTGTCATGTGTGGGGACAGGAGTTGGACTCGATGAGCCTTGTGGGTCCCTTCCAACTCGGGACATTCTATGATAAGGTAGGGACCCCGGGAGGAGTTCAGGTGCTGCTGGGAGGGACTTCCAAACTGCCTGGCCTTTTGTGGTGTTTGAGTGTTTGCCAGTGTGTTCAGCAGGCCTTTTAATCCTCTTCTTTTACTTTGCAGAGGCTGCTGGAGATCACAGAAGGTTCAGAGTTTCTTAGGCTGCAGGTGGAAGGAGGTGGCTGCTCTGGATTCCAGTACAAGTTTTCCTTGGATACAGTTATCAACCCTGATGACAGGCAAGGGCAAAGGGGTGTAGTAGTGGTCAGATGTGACTGTTCTTTGCAAAGGTGACATGATAGTATCTTGCACTGAAGGGAAGAAACATGTGAGATAATGAAAATGTGCAGGCTGTGTTTCTCTGTCGAGTCTGCAACACAGTTAATGGTTAAATATGCTGCTTTTCTGCAGGGTGTTTGAACAAGGTGGTGCACGTGTGGTCGTGGATGTGGACAGCCTGGCCTTTGTGAAAGGTTCCATGGTGGACTTCAGCCAGGAGCTGATTCGCAGCTCCTTCCAAGTGGTGAGCAACCCTCAGGCAGAAAAGGGCTGCTCATGTGGGACTTCATTCTCTATCAAATTCTGACTGGACTTCCTATGGATGGACGCTGTCTGCAGACACTTCCTGGCAATCTTCAGAAAGTTTTTGCTTGTTCTTTTTCCATCTGCTCCCTTTCATCCCCCTTACCCTGTAATACAGCTGTTAAATGTGACTCAGGCTCCAGGCAAACACACATCCAGCTGATCTCCAAGACTTGTTGGCTCTTCCTTCACAAACAAGAAGTAGCCATGAGCACGCACATTGGAGCATCTTCAGCACCTTGTAAACCACCAGCCAGGTGGTGCTGACTGTCCTACCCTGTCTGGAACATGGAGCCACTTATCACTTGTCTCTGCAAGAGATGGCTGTGTATATGTGTGTGTGTTTATTGAAAGTTGTTACTAAAAACAAGCCTTTGAGGTTGATCAGTATTGCTCCTGCATTCCCATGTGGGTAGAATTTGGGTTCTTTCAGGCTACTGTTGCTTATCCCTTGTCTTCCAGCTCAATGGGACTCAGAGTCTCTCTTCCATACACCTCTCAGGGTTGTTGGTTCTCCACTCCCCAACTCAGTGGGCTTCTCCAGATACTTTGCTGTTCTCTTACCCAGCAGGCTTATTTGCGTCCCAGAAACCTACAGTGGTTTTGCTGGGGTGAAAGATTTTACTTGTTCAGAGTAAGTGAAGCTGAAAAAGTGCAGTAAGAAGAATTAATGGCGTATTTCTTCTATTTAAAAAAAAGAAGAAAAAGCTTTTGTGTGTTTATGTATATAAATAAATAAAATGCACAGCCCTCCCATCCCCTAGTGCTATTTTAGACTGTTCCTAGACCTGACTTGGAATTTTAGGTCATACGAACTCTTGGGTTTCATAACCCATCTGCTGTCTTCCCTTCCTAGCAGGAAGGGAAGTTCAGCTGACACAGACTACTTAAGGGTCCTCAAGTTCTTTTGGCTTATTTATCTGGGAATCTTTTCCACAAATTGCTTCACTGTTTAATCTGTGTCCAACTTGTGCCTGGTTCGCTGAAATAATGAAACAGCTTTTTTCCTTTCTGAAAATCCCATGGAATGGGAAATGCAGAAGTTTCCAGAAGAACATCCTTTTGATTAGTTGTTTTCTGCAGTGTTTTATCTGCCACTAGATGTCTTTTAAATCAAAGTGATTCACCTGCTTCTGGGTGAAAGGAGAAATGGGAAAGCTATTTTTGTTCCCTCTCTTGTATTTTATCTGATCATAACCAAATTGTTTAAGACTGAAGTCTTTCATGTGAGTGTGGGAGCTCTGCATTACTTTGGTCTCAAGGAAACTGCTTGTGGCAAATCACAAGCTTTTTATGACTCCATGCCACAGCCAGTTTTGTTGTGAAGTTTCCCAGATGCCTTTCTAAACTCGTCAGCAGTGCATACATTCAGCGCTGATCTGCCTATTGATTTCTGGTGCTCAGAGAGTTGATAGTCAGCTAGTTTCAGTTTTATCTGTAGATGTTACGGGAGTTTATATGTGATCTGTTCTGTCTTTGTCACATGGGGAATATGGATGGGATTTGGAGCAGCAGCTCTTTTGGTTTAGTCCTTTCCATTTCCTTTTCCTGCAGTCAACAAGTTCTACCTAGTTATATCGCTATCGGGGGGAGCTGCATGTTGCACTCTTCTGTTTTGTAAAAGGGAGTAAAAGGATGCGACTAAAAGACTTGTCTCAACCCTTGCAGGATGTTTTTGCCTTACACTTATGTTCCCAGGTCTTGAATGTGATGTCAGCCAGAATTGCCCTTGAAAAGTGTAAGAATTAAAAGTTCATGCAGGTAGAAGACACTAGCTAAACTCGATTTCTTTCAGCTGGATAACTGAGCAATGAAAGCTGATGGGAGGAATTGCTTTCTGAACCAGAAAGTACAGATCCATTCTTCATCTGTGTTAGACAGTCTGACCTTGGTCAGGTCTCTTTTGGGATCTTTCATGGGAAATAAAAGTGCAGAAGTAGTGCCGGGGAGGTAGCAAACTGGCAGCTACTGAGGCTTTTTTCCCTAAACCAGAGCCTACCCTCAGCCCCTGTAAGCCTGCAGCCTTCATATTGAATCAAAATGTGCTGTGTCTGTTCAACCCAGGCAGGTTCCACCTGCTTTCACTCTGTGCTGATGAAGTAACTCGAGCAAGTGCTGTCCTTGTGGGGTGCCACCCTCGTCAGAGAATCTGCTTCCTCCCTCCTGGTACAGAGGATGAGGCTTTGGGTCCCTACCAGTGTCACTGGCAGCGTTGTTGGGCTCATGGGAAGCTTGCACGTGTGAGTTGCTCTGCCTGTCGTTCTGGCAGTACTGCTCTAACTGCACTAGGTGGACCCCGTACTCCTTGGGAGTTGCTGCGCTGGACATGTACAGGCATTTCGACTTCTGTCTGGGGCGAGGTTGGGTCTGCTCCTTGCAGGACCTAGGCAAGAGCAAAAGTTTCTTTGCAACTGCCTGTTTCGGAGACAGGGTGGAGCTGAGTTTGTTTGGTATTGCAGCAGTGTGGTCTCTAGTTCTGAGAAGCTGCTAGGAGCTGGAGAGGTTCCAGCTGTACAACATGTTATGCTTGGCCTCCCAGTCCTACTTCCTGGGAGCAGCTGTAATCTACTGGCCAAAGCTTCCAGTTGTCCAGCTCCCAGCCGGAATGGGTACAAAGGGCTGTCTGTCACCTCCAGACTCCTTCTGACTCTTAAAAAAGCATGTCAGTGCTTTAGAGATTGAAACTTCTGTCTATGTCTAGGAAGTCAGCAAAGGGGGTTGCATTAGCAGAGTGGGGTGAATGTGACCTTGGTGAATTTTGGCTGGCTCCCACAGAAGGAAAATAAAGCCTGTCAAGGTTTGTACACTGAATAGCCTCAGGGGGCAAAGGTAGCATGACACTGTAGGCTGTGGGGCAAGAGGAGTAGTGCCAAGAGCAGGGTACGGAGGATTATAGGGGGAATCTGTTTCTGCCAGGGCCATGAGGAACTGCCAAGGCATGCCTGTGAGGTGCCCAGTGTGGGAATGGGTGGGAACCCTTGCACTGAACAGCTGAGAAAAAGTGGGAGTACAGAGCTGGAGGTGCTGCCTTAGCTTCATTGCCAGTGAGAAACCGCAGTGGAAAAATCTTTCTCTTCTCCCACATGAAGAAGGAGGATTCTCTCAGTTCACCCACCTGACAAGGAATAAATGATCAAGAAAGATATTTATGGAAACCTGCGTTAGGATGAAACTTCAAGGGAAAAGGGCATAATCATCAGTGTCACCGACAGGCGGGTAGAAGAAAATGGAATAGAAATCCTGACATTGGTAAGGGCTTGCTGGAGCTCTGCAGGGACTTGTTAGTAGGTGACCAGCACATCCTCAGCCTGTGACTTGGGCTCTATTCTTCAAGTTAGGCATCTACCATCGCCTGTTAACTGAAGGTTCTTCTTCTAGGTGACAAGCCAGGCACTGGTAGAGAAATGGCAGATTTTTGTTGTGCTCCCTTTCTCATGGTTTAAGGATATGCATGAGAATACTGTGTTCACCTTGGTGGGCTTCTGCATGGTATTACTTCTTACAAAGAGCGTTTGGGGGTGAGTGGCTCCTATAAGACTGAGGGCGGATATTAGGGGAACAACTGGCCCTCTCATCCCAAAGGTTTCATCTGCAAAATTTTGCTAAGTTCAGTCCTATCCCTTGTGAAATTCTAGTTCTGTACAGAGCTGTTGGGTGAGTCAGGAAGACAGCTGGGTGTGAGGAGCCAGTACCTCCCCAATGACACCCACTGGGGCTTCTGCTGCCCCCACACAGCAGTAAAATTCCTGCCTTCTTAGGGTTTGCCTGAATCAAGCACCTGGGGGAGGAATCACTGCACAGTGGAGGAGGCAATAACAGGAAGGCAGAAGTGCATGAAAGAAAGCTCTTGTCTGTGTCCCACACTGGGCAGGCAACTGCTTTTATATAAAAGCTTTCTCCAGTCTTGCAAACGTTTTGAACATCCACTGGCAGCTGGAAGTGAAAAACAGAGTGGTATAAACTCTACCATTCACACCCATAGCCGGGACTGGCCAGAGGAGTTTGTTGGATTCAGAGCAAGCACACTCTACTTCCAGGATGAGTTGCTAGAGCACATGCTTGAGGGCTGAACCGCATGCTCTCTCCATGAGCAAACACAGCAGCTGGTTCATTAGCAGAGGGTGTGATATGATGTGCACCATTTTGATGCTTTGTTCTTATTGCCTGTTTTCATGCACACCAGCGAAAGTGCTCACCCAGCATTCACCATGCTTCTCTGGAACGGGCTGGAGCTGCTGGAGAGGCTGGCGACAGAGCAAGGGATAACCTTGTGTAATGGGGTGTGTGATATGGCTGTCAGCCAGCCTGGAAAAAGAGCTGCAATTCAAGGAAATGGAGCATTGGCAAGAATAAGCGGCGGCCACCTGTATTGTATCAAACTCTTCCATTTGGGTAATCTTTTTATTGCTACTTTTTTTTTTTTTTTTTTTTTAAAGAGGATGAATCCTTGAACCAGGCCCCATTAGGGGCTAGATATAGGATTAATGGTGCAGTTTGGATCTTGCTGGATTTTGAAGAATGTTTGCTCAGTGTGGTTTCCAGGATTAGGCTGCCACAGGCAGATATCTGACCAGGAAACAGCTCCATAGGTTGTGGACTTGGGATGGGTTTAGCATCCAGCCATGGACAGAAACAAAGCTGTTCCTGACAGGGAGATGGGCCATCACTCCCAGGTGGTGATTCCTGGCCCTGTGGGGAGCAGTCTGTGCGTGGTGCTTCTGCCTTTGTCCTTCCCAGCACTAGGACGGCTCTTAGTATTTCCTGCTTGAGCAGTAAGAGTTTATGGCCCTAGTCTTTCTAGTCTTTGTGGCTGATTAGAGCCCAAGTTTGTGCCCCTGTTTTAATCAGTGCTCATTTACCTTTGGCATCCTTCAGAGGAACCGAATGGTATGTCTTTCAGTTGCCATGGAAACAGTGAGACTAAATGCACATTTCCATGGCAACCTGCCATTATCTTCAGCTCTATCTGTGGGTCTCATTTTCTGACCATGGGGGTGGGGTGGTGAAAATGGAACTTCATCTCTTAGAAAAATAATTTTTTTTTTAAAAAGGGGGGTGGGGAGGAAGACACATGCTCCCATCACTGCCACCCCCTTTCCTCCTCTGGCTCGGGCTTGGTGCTGAGAAAGGCAAGGCCCGTGACTCCTGCTGCCATCCTGAGTGCTGGGGCTCTGAGGTATTATCTTCAGCTCCTTCTTCACCCTTCTAAAAATAGAGATGCTCAGAACAATTAGATGACGATGTTCCAACACTTCTCTGAGTTCTTTGTTTCCTCAACTAACGCTCCCAGAAAAGGCCCTTGAAGTTAATTGAACTTTCCAGTGTGTTCCAAAGGTCAACATGTCCCAGCTCCCTTTGGTCCAAAGGGCAAAGGGTTAATTACGAGGTCTAAGACTCCAAGGAGAAGCCTTTATCTGCTGGGACCGGAGGTGCCAGGGCAAGTCACATTAACCTCAGCAGCAAGGGACCTTCTTGCAATGGGGGCAGCATGGGCTGCTCCAGGAGGTCATGCCCAACAGAGACTTAGGGATCAAAGGTGATGCTTATCCATTAAATGTGTGACTCAGGAGATGCAGGATAGAGAAACCAGGTGTTTGCTGTACAGTGGGTCTTGCAGCCCCCTGGCCGGAAGTACTTTTGGCCACTGCTAACATTTCTGCCTCCCCCAGCTACTGAGTCAAAAAAAGAGGACAGAATCTGCTGTACTTTGAGCAATTGCACACAGCTGTTCCTTAAGCCTATGTTCATTATTCTTGTTCTAGTTGGCTTGACCTTTAGCTAATTCCTCTTATTCACAGTCTAATCTTGGTTACTGAGGGAAAGAGCTTGTGTGTTGCACTGTTCTATCCTGATGCAATAGAGTCATCCATGGGCAGGGTATGGTAGAGCTCTCCTTCCACATCTGCCCCACTAGTCTTTCAGCAGTGGTGAAGCAGAGGGCAATAAAGCTCTGTCTGCTCAGGAGTTAGCATAGAGGCAGGTGTGGTCTTCAGAACAGGTCAGTTCAGAGGCAGGTGCTGCTGAAGCACAACTCTTCCTTGCTGCGGTCTACACAGTGCTGACTGCACATTGCAAAGAGCTGTCAGTGTCAGCCTGGGGTTGTGTTGTCTCATCAAGGGTCCAGCAAAGACCAGACACTGTTGTATGTTGCTGAACTCACAGGATTTTGCCCTGGAAGAATTACTGCCTGGACACACTGCCAGGGTTTGGTTGGGACCTGTCACTTGGAAGATGCTGAGAATGGTCCCTGAGATGTGGAGTCCTTGCTCCTGTGCTGTGGTGTTGAGCATTGGAACAAGCTCAGCATGGTTTGCATGGGCAGGAGCTTGCCAGAGGGTGTGCTCCTGGTGCCAGACTGCACTGGCCTGGCAGCGTGAGGTGCTGTGATGGAGAAGGTGCTGTATGAGCTCCGTGTATAAGGTGGTGGCTGCCTCTCGGCTGCTGTGGGGAGCAGCATGTCCTGCAGATGTGCTGCATGGCAGCCTGGGTTCCTCCTCCTGAGGATGGCTGCAGGCTGGCAGACTGGTGCCCTGGGCTAGGACCATGAGGAGGGCTGCCTGTGGGCTCAGCTGTAGCCCCATTCCCATGGCTTGCAGAGCCACACAGCGGGAGTGGCTTTAAGCTCTTCCCCGTGTCCATAGCGGCTGAGAAGGCATTGACAGATGAAGTGACACAGCCACTCATTCACCCTCTCCTTGGGACACTAGGTCAGTTCTCCCTGCTGGCGTCCTGCACTGCATCTAGGCAAGGGTGGCCGTGCTCTGGCCAGTGTGTGTGACAGGTTGTGTGACAGGGTCCCCCTTGCCTCCCTGCCTACTCACACATGCTTGCCACAAACTTCGGGCCTGGAAGATTCGTGTTAAATATAGAAATTTTTCAGGGAAGAGCTAATAGCGTTTGGAAAAGAGAATTCAGTAGCTATCTTTGGTGACAAAGACAGATATAATGGGATGATGCTATTGTTAGCAGAATTTTAGCTACCAGTGCCTATGAGAGCTTAGTGGGGAACAGGAAAACAGTGGGACTCTGTGGCAGATTCCTCAGCCTCTTAATAGAACACTTGCCCCTGCTGCCACTGTCCTGTGTTCCCAGATAACAGGCACAGGCCAGAAATAGGACTGCTATGGTGAAAGAAGTTACTTAATCCTCTTCAAGCTAAGCTAAAACATATCAGCGAAGAGCCAATTTACAGGGCAGAGCTGAATTACACGGGGGAAAAATTGTGTCTGCAAATCAAATAGAGCTGCAGCACTGTGAGGGAGCAAAGATAAAATGGGCTGGTATGAGAGAAGGGGAAATAACACAAAGAGATGCTCAGGGGTGGAAGGCAACAGGAGGTGTGTGCTGAGCCTTCCTCAGCTCCACTGCAGAAGCAAGTTTGTGGATGGATGTGACTGTCAGGAGACAGGCGGGCACTTACACTGTACAGGTATTGTAAGAGGTAGAAGAATCTGGTAAGACCTGGGAGCCACTGAACAGACAAGAATCAGTGAAGGAATGGGGTGTAGGTCGCATAGAGAAAAGTGAACAGGGTGGAGGAACAAGGAGTGGGGCAGCCAGACTGAGGGGATGCAGGGGATGAGCAGAGTCTGTGCCCATGGCCCTGCCTACTGGGCAGCTGCCCCCTGATATACTGCCAGGCAGTACCAGATCCATGAAGCCACTGCCCTGCTCTACTTTGCACTGGCTGAACTGTGGATGGTGACAGCTTGCAGGGAAGGACCCTCAGCAAACAGAAAGTGTCAAAAGTTTCAGAGATGAAAAACAGACCTGCTGAAGGACTGGAAAATTACCTGATTTTTCAAGGACTGGGGTCCACTGGTCTGTAGAAAAGGCAGCAGATCTGAAAAGCAAGGGTGCACAGAAATCCTCAGTCAATGCATTACGTGCTTAGGCGCATGGGCTAATTCTCCAAGCAAGTAGAGGCTCTTGTTGTAAGGAGTTGAGGAACAGACCTGTGCTGCTTGAGGACTGCCTCTTCTACAGTATGCTGGGCACTGCAGGTTGATGTCCTCTTGATCTGTGCTGGATGTGATAATTTTACAGGGCAGATGAGGCCACTGGAAGAGTCAGGTTGGGAGTGCTTCCTAAAGACTAGGGTTTAGTGGGGGAGAAAGGGAGTCCTAGCCCCCCTGGGGCTGGTCTGAACAGAAAGTAGCCGGGCAGAAGGACAGCTTATTGAGTTGTTTATCTCAAGACAAAATGAGGGTGCACATTGCGCAACATACACTACACTGGGCACAGACAGGTCTCACCTACTGCCTGAGCTCCTCATGTAATGCTCTGGTGTGAAGGGCTCACTACATTTAACCCTGCAAGCTTCTTATAGCCCAAGGGAATCTGACCACATCCTCCCAGGGATGCTGATTTGTGTCACTTGCTTTGGAACCTGTGTTTCCTTTGCCCCCTTGCCTCCTGCTCATGTTTTCTAGATGCATTTGATTTGTACGTACTCATTCCCTTCCTCACAGGAATGAGTTTTGGTGCGTGTCGGTTGCATGAGAGAAAAATTGATAGTGCAGGCTGCAGAGCAAAGCAGCTGGGATCTTTCTTAGGAGAGCCGCAGTCGTTAATTATAGGAGTCTAACTAAACCCTGGCTCAGGCAAGAAGCATTTTCTAGATCTCCCTCCTTTCTTTTGTACCTCCCTGCACAAGTTGTCACATCAAAGCCGGGATTCGGGGATGAGTTGAAACGACACCCACCTTTTTGAATAAAAATGGGATGCTGAGTGCCAGGGAGCAGCTCCCTTTCTAGCTCCCTCCTTTCCCCTAGATGGGTGCGAGGGGCAGCGCACCTCTCTCCAGTGGGTGCTGCAGACAGCCCTTGTCTGTGTCTTGGGCTTGCACCTGCTTTTCCCTGCGGTGAGTCAGCCGCTGCCTCACTAAAGCCTCTCAGGTCTGATCTGAGCAACAGCCTCCTCTCACTGGCTCGGGGCTGTGCAGCCCAGCCAGTACCTGGGGGTGGCAAGTTCCCCAGTGGTCCCTGCTATTAGCAGAGTATTTTGTTAGCTGGGTATTTTGGTCACAAGCAGCCTCACATGCATCACAGGCAAAGCTGACAGCACTGGTAAGGATTTTCTCTGTATGAATTTATCCCAGAGGGAAGAGAGCAGGGAAAGAGAGGGAGGAAACAACCTGATGGCTTTAAAAGCCTGATGCTCCCTATGTGTGTGCCTCTCTGATATGTTTCTGAGTGCTGATCCCAGTACAGGCTGTGCTGTTGCCCTGTTTCAGACTGCCTACACAGATAACCTCATCTTAATGTCGCTGGCTTGCTCACAACCTTTGCTCATGTCACTTTGTGACCTATAATACCGAGATAAGAGTGCTTGTCGCAGCAGGAGCCTGCCTGCATTAACAACTAAGTGATACTGAAAAAGGGCTATGAACATAGGTAGATAAAGCTGATTTCGTCTCTTTGCAGAAGAAAGATATATGTGTTTTCCTCAAAGTTTCACAGGGCTGCCAGGAGATGTGTGTGCCTAGCCAAGGAAGGTACTGTCATCAGAAGCTGCTTTCAGTGTCCCAGATGGATGCTCCTGGCCTTTCGCGGGAGTCTGCGAAGGGAGAGAAAAAAATCAGGGCACCGGCTCGCTAATTAAGGGACTTTCTCTCTCTGCTGCCTTTCTGCTACTCAGAGGGGGAGGCAGAACTGGTGCCTGATGAGAGCCTCTCACCTGTGCTGGGACCCCTCTTAAAAGCTGCTAAACATTAAAAAAAAGGAAAAAAAAAATCTGCAAGCACTTTGATAGTCCTCACAAGAAAGTGAAACAGAAGAGCCTTTGAGCTGCACATATAAGAATGAACCTCTGTACATTGCTGGGGGAAGAAAGGCTGGTGGAGCTGAGATCTGGCAACGATCCCCAGCTGGCAAGGGAGGTGCTCTTCTGCCGAGAGCTCTTGTCACGCTGCAGAGACAGAGAGAGGAAAAGCACAAGATCTTCTGTAGGCAATAACTCTCAAACCTGCCGCGGTGTCAGTGGGATGGGGAGGGCAAGCCAACACTCGTCCCTTGTCTCCGCACAGGGCCTTGGTGCTGGATTCACCCTGGCAGAGGCACCAGCCTCACCACATCACCCTCCTCCTGTGACACCCCTTCCTGGGGGTGGCAGGAGCCTCCCAGCCAGGCAGAGTTGCCCTGTTCCATGTCCTCAGGTTTCTATAGCAATCCCTGATGTCAGCCATGCAGGGAAACTGATGGAGAGAAATGAAAGTTTCTTTGCAGCCTGGGCCAGCAGTGGAGTGGGGTGGGAGGAGAAGAGGAGCATCCTGGTGCTCCTGATGGAGGTAGCAGCACCTGTGCTGCCCCAGTTCACCCTCATCCAGGCCATGGCACGAGGGTGTGATGGGACTGTGTAGCCCCCAGGGGCTCTGCAGGGCAGGTTTTAGGGGACTGCATGCACCCCAGAGCCAACTCCACATGCCCCCTGCCCTGCCAGGGCACCTTCTGGGGGCTACTGATAATGAACAGATGCCACCCATGATTTTGTGTCCCCTCCTCCTGCGGCCTACATCTCTTTCCCCCACAGCCTGCTCCATTTTTCTCCCCTTGGTGCATTGTCAGTCAATGAAGTCAGAAATTAATCTTTTACTTTAATGGAAAACATGGTGTGGGGGCTAGAAAGGCACAGGCAGCCTTGAAAGCAGTGTTTTTATTCCTGGGATAGGGGAATATGGCACTGGAGTAAAAACCCAGGGAGGAAGGGGTTGGGCAATGGAGAGAACTAGGGGTATCCAAGGCAGTGGCCTGACAAGATGAGAAAGTCCTGGGAGAGCTTTCTGTGCCCTTGGGAGAGTGGATTTTATCATCTGCTGCTAACCGTTCTCACCCCTCCCCACACAGACAGGAGGAAGGGGGAGACCTGCCCCTTCAAACCAAACAGAAAACTTGGGGGGGCTTTCAGAAAATAAAATAAAATTAAAACGTCAATTAAAATCTCAAATGTTTCATATTATTTAGCATCTTTATAAAACAAAATGATAGGTAGATCAGCCTTGAGATGAAACTGTCATGTTGAAAGAAAGCCAAGCTCCTTCATTTACAAAGTGTCTAAACAAAATGTTTTGACATTTTCAGGAAAAAATTATCCCATACATTTTCAGACAAAACTCGTTAACAAATGTGACAGAAAAGTTTGGCATCCTGAAAACTGCATCTTGAGGCAAGCTCAGCATGTGCCAAACATCTTTCATATGCTCCTGGGCACAGCCCAGGCACCTGAAGCACAATGATGCCGGACAGAGCCTGGGGAGCTGCCCCAGGAGCAGAGCTGCCCAGGGATGCTCAGTGCAGGCTGGGCAGGTCCTGGCCGTGCCCAGGGCAGCTCCTTGTGGCTGCCTTGGGTGTCACCCCGACCCAGCTCCTGCCTGCACCTCCTGCCCAGGGCGGGAGGGATGGCACAGCCACCTGCACGTCAACCTGCCTCCTCCTGCCTTTGGCTCAAGCCATGGCTCTGCTGCAGGCATGAAAGCTGGAGCCCTTCTCATTTTTAGCGTGTGATGGTGGGGAAAGGAACTATAAATAAGTCAGAGCCATCCTTCAATGGCTCGTGCAGTGTGGGCAAGAGAAACACGGAGGTTTCTGGCATAATCATGCTCCTGAGTGCACAATTTCCTGATCAGAGAGATAGGAGCAGGGACGGGAGTAGAATATTGTATCCCTGCCTGGCCTGTTGACAAGCGTACATGCTTTTTGGCAGCGAGATTAGATGACAAAAGGAAATTGCCATTTACAACGGCAGCGTAACAGCGTCCGCTGAGACCTGTCCTCCAGGCAGCAGCTGCTGTTCAGCTTGAGCCACCCACACCCCTCTCCCCTATTCCCACTTCAGACCCCCGGCACCTTAGAGAGGCTAAGGGTGTGTGTCAGGGGGGGCGGGCGGCGGGTGAAATTCACAATTGCCCACGGTAGGCAGGGCTGAGCTGTCTGGGCTAGTTTCCAGCTTGGTAAAGCAGATCTTTACAAGGTATGCCCTTGAGGTGGGAGGGTGACCGAAGCCGGTGCCAGGCAGGACCCTCTGCATCATTTCAGGGCTTAAATAGCTTAATGCTCACCCATCTCAATAACCTGTTCTGCCACACTAGGAGACCTGAGAGTCTCTGACCTATTTCCATGAATTCAGCATTTTCCCATCTTCACCACGTCTGCTCCCACAGCCTGGAGAAAGGAAGGAGGGGCTTGGCGGAGGAAGTGTGAGGAAAACGCATCTGCAAAGGTAAGAGAGAGGAAAGGAAGCAGCAGATGTGACTCGAGCTGTCTGTAAATCCTCAGAGGGACCAAAAGACTGCTGAAAGCGTCTGCTCTGAAGCAGCTCGCTCCCAGGAATACCTCATCTCACTGCAACATTATTGACACCAGCACTCCCAAACCACTGACTGTGCGAAGGCAATGGGAGCGTGATGTGTGCCCTGAGGGTCTCTCAGCCCTGACAGCTACCAGGGACTTTTTCCTTAAGTCAAAGCAGGCTTCAGAATTAACATCATTCCCTTCTAGGGGGCTGAGACATCCCCTGGGCCTGGCTGCTCCAAACTAAGCCATACATAACAGCAAAGAGACAGTGATAAAGCTTCACACTGGGCCTCAGGTCTTCTCTCACTAGTTATTCCTGCTTTAATAGAAAATAGTCTAAGAAATAAAGCTGGATTCTGCCCACAGCCTGGGCCAAGTTTCCTTGCAGCAGCCAAGGACCAGGGCTGGGTGCCCGGTGGCTGTGGTGGCTGCCATGGCAGCTGTGTAACCCCGAGCAGAGGGATGGAGAGGCCAAGCGGCTGTGCTCACTGCCCGCCTGGCTCCCAGCGCTGCTGCCTGCAAAGCCTTTTAGAAGAAAACGCTGTTTGTTCTGACATTTAGAATAGATTAAAAATCGTTACAGGCTCTTCTGGAACATTTTAGAAGGTGAAGCTATTGATTTAAAAACTCGGCACCAGTTTTGTAAGAGAGGTGAAATCTCCCCGGCTTCCTTCTGCGAACACAAGTGCCTGGTCCTGGCTGAGGCAGCAGGATGTCTATCACCATGCCACCCTTCATCCCCAGTTCATCTCATTCCTAGCTCACAAAAGCCTCCCAGTATGCAGGACATTTTCAGCCTCTTCCATTTTTTGGAATGGAGTCGTGAGGGCTGACAGCACTATCAGCGTGCCAAGTGTTTGTGCCATCAGAGAAACAGTGGCCCGGTCCTCAGTGCCTCACGAGGCTTTTTACACACTGAGGACCCTGTGTTCAAGGAGCAACTTCACCCCTGCCACCATTTATATCTCTTCCTGACTTTGCCACCTTGACCTCAGAGGCCATTTCCACCGGCACAGCATAGCATCCCACTTTGGCTCATTGTCCTGATGGCGATTAATAACTTCCCTGGTTTTAGTCTAAGCACAGGCAAAGGTCTTTCCCTCTTCTTCATGCCTATTTTCCCACCTGCACACTCACCTGCTCCAGCTTTGGTTGCAGAGTTGGAGAGCTGCTCAAATTTTCCCTGTTTGAGTTTTGCCCTCTTGGCTGCCAGGGCTACTGGGACCTCCACTTTCATCACCAGCAGCTCACTTTGGGAGACAAGGGACATCCAGCCTACTTTGGTGAGTACATGGACTTATTGGGTACCTCCAGCCACTGCTGAGGACCAAGATGCTCAAGTGCATATAGCTCTGCCATAACATGGATTCATGTCCCAGGCCATCTGCGAGAGCAGCCAGAAAACAGGGGGACAAGTGAAGACCTCAGTCCTCAGTGAAGGCCTTTTGTCACACTGAGACAGGGGACCAAAGACATCACAGCAGCGCTATGCCCAGCAGAGGGTGATAGTCAAGATGTTGCCAGCTTAAACAGACCCATGTGCCATGATGGCTTCACCTTGACTTGGATTTTCTCTACCATTCTGGGTGTTTTACACTCTTGATGAAGGAGCAGAGGTGATGGGGTGCCAGGCAGTGCTAGTGCAGGCAGTGAGGGCTCAGGACCTGAGTGGGTGGGCGAGCATCTCACACCCTGCCTGAGCCCCCACGCTGTGCTCACTGTCAGATGCCAGCCAGCTGTGCTTGGACACTGCATGGGGCTCTTTAGGGGCATGATGGCTCCCTTGCTCAGCTCCTCAGAGCATACCCATGCCTGCCAGGATCAGGCAGGTCCCCCATGTGGCGGGAGGCAGGACATCAGTGCAGCAAACTGCAGTGGTGCTCAGCCCCTCAAAATTCTTCCCCCGTCAGCAGAAGTGAAATGAAATTGCCTCTGCTGCTGACTCCAGAGTGAGCTCATATCTCTTGCCCCCTCATCACGGCAGATACAAAATTTCTTATCTGTTAAGTAGAACAGTGCTGCACTTCGATCTATCCAATTATTTTTTCCAATAAGTGTGAGCGAGGGGGCCAGTCGTACGGTCAGCAGTGTGCTGCAGTGGGGGAGCCCTGTCCTGATAGGCACCTCAACCCAGTGCCCTGCACAGGATCAACCAAAACCACACCGAAGCACATGCTGTCCTGGCCAGCATGACTCAAAAAGGGGTCTGGGGTGAAGTGCTGGGGGGATCAGGCTGGTAGGCAGGACCTTTGAAGCTTGCTGCCCACCAAGGGCATGTCCAGAAATCCTCCCCATATGGCCCCAGAGCTGTGCCCAACTTCAGCCTGGACTGGCGGCACCCCAAGCTGCAGGTGCTCTGCTCCATACTTGCAAAGCAGAGACAACACGTTCACCATCAAATACTAGTTTGTCTTCAAAGCCAGGGCAGCTGTCCCCAGAGAAGACCTAAGCACCTCCAAGCGGGGCCTGTGCTCAGCCGCAGAGCCTGGGGACCAACTCTAGTGAGTGCCCAGTCAACACCACAGCATCTAACCCAACAGAGACAACAAAAGCTGACGGCAATGAAGTGGCTTTCCTGTCCCAGGTCAGAACTGAGCCCTTTCCAACAGCATCCGATGCCTGGATCACCCACCTCCAGCCTTTCTTCATTTCCAGCAAGACTGCAACCCACATCTTCTCTTCCTTGCTGCTTGGAAGTCAGTGATAGTGTGGTTAAGTGTGAGGGGGGATCAGAAAAGCTGGCTTGGCTGAGGGCAGCATTGTTGTGTGGGCTTCTCGGCATTCCAGATGGGAATGAGGGTGCAGAAGCAAGTGAGGTGCCAGAGGAGAAGGAAGAAAGATGGAACCAGAAGGAGGGAGAAAATACACAGGACTCCTGCAGAAAGGGGAGAAGGAAGGTGAGCCAGAGGAAGAACTCTTGAAGGAGAAGTGTTAGGGGAAGGTAGCAAAGGAGAGATACAAAGACAGTTAGGACAGTGCCGTCTGCTACTGGGGACTTGGGTCCTCCCTCCACCCTCAGAGTGGCCCCTATCAGATTTTTCTTTCCCTCCCTTTTCACCTCACTGTTCACTCGCTGCTTCACTCCCCCAACACCCCTTTGTTCCCCCAAACTCCCTGCATCTGTCCCATCACCCCCCCCAGCCAGGACTCCCCTGTTCCAGAGGCTCTGCCAAAGCCACTCCTGGGCTCCGATCCCCAGCTGCTCTAGTCCTTACGGGGTCGCCTCTCGGGGCCAGAGCGCCATGCTCTGAGCATCCTGGGCAGGAGGTGAAAGGTGCCAGACCTCCCTGCAGCCTCCTGGATCCTTCCCAGCAACCCTTGGACCCAAATGGTTCAAAGGTGAACCAAAGCCTCTCTCTAGAGTGGTGGGGGAGCGGGCACCAGCTACAGCTTTTGCTGCTAAACTCTGCATTTCCAATCAAGTGATGATGGAGACTGCAGGAGGCCAAAAACCAGGGACATCCCCTGCGACAGCAGCTCCTACAGCAAACACCAAGCGCCTTCACAGGCTGCCACACCAGCAGCGGAAAAAGGCTATTCAGTCAGAGTGAGGGGAGCAGCCCTTGGCAGCTCTGCTGCCCTCCCCAAGCCACCAGACTCTGTTCCCTTCATAGGGTCCTTGTGGTTTGCCTGCTAACAGTTCCAGTTCTACTGGAACACAGAAGCCAAACCTCAGCTTCACAAGATGACAGCTATTTTTTTTTTTTGTCCCCCAACCTTCTAATAACGTCACTATAAAGTGCAAAATAATTCAATGTGCTTCAGCAATTAACATGCACACAGTCACCAGTTGACTGGGAAACCATTTTCATGGAGGGATTTGAAAGCTTCTGCCTTAGCAGGGGAAGAAAAGGAAGTCTGTTCATTTAGGGCAGAAAAAGTTGATCTATATCTACTTGTTGGAAATAGCGATCAATAATTTTTTTCTCTAACCTTCTGAATTTCTGACTTGAACGAAGTATGGAATCTTTCCTTTCCAGCTGAGGTTGTGTGAAAGGTTTTAAGGAAAAACCCAGCATCTTTGCTCTCTAACATGAGGCAGGAGGGTAGGAACTCTGCTCCGGACCAGCAGCTCCAGTGGGATCCTTAGCACTTACCCCGTGCCTGCCCCAGCAGGGAAACCTCAGTTAAATATGTCGGATGCAGGGACCAGGCACTCGACCACCATTTTCTAAAAAATTTTCTCTACATAAATGTTAGCTGCAAAATGGATGTGCTCTTGAATCCTCTGACTGAGCAGTGGGGAAATTAATACAATAAAAACGTAACTATGTAGAGCAGCTCTGCGCTGACCTCTCATCCTTCCTCTGACGGTAGGCTTTGAGTCTGAATGGGATTAATGGGGTTTCTTTCCCCATTAAAGAGGCAGGTTTCTGCTCACTCTCTGCCCGCCTACAGCTGAGCCAAGCTTACACCACGTTCTGCCTAACACTGCTGACGCTACCTGGATGGAAACAAAGGGCTGAAAAAAAACCCCTTAGTGTTACAGAATAGGTGCCTCCTAATTTTCTGTGATCAAATTCCCACCTAGGGGGCTCATTTGGACCCAATGTCATGCAGCATCCCTTGTCTTTCAATACCTCTGGGCAATTCACCAAAGCACAGGGAGGAAAGATTTTGTGAGAGGAAGGAATAAGGTGCTAAAACCTGTCTTTAATATCTGAACACAAGATAGACTTAAACATTTTTTTACACCCCCCACCCCTTTTTCTTTTTTCATTACTTTGTGACACATCATTAGAGCAAAAATATCCATGAATGAAAAGAAGTGATTCAATACCTTGAAACCTTAGGCCTGTCCTCTAGTGGAAGAGCACTTTAAATGCTAAGGGAAATATCCCATGTGCTGGCTTCATTTCAGGAGGAAACTCCATATATATAACCAAAAGTAACTAAACAGGTATGAACTCATTGGGCCATGGAAAACAGACATGAAGTGAGGCAGATGGCCTATTGCTCCAAAAGACCAGCCCCTAAAAAGAGCTGAAATACACATATATTGCCAAAACATCTCAGTTTTTGCACACAGCGCTTGCTAGTAAAGGTCTTCCTGACATGACATTTCAAACAATTGCATTTTAGTCCAGCCTGGCTCAAGAGCTCACAAGGGAGGTGTCACTCCGTGCTTCACTCTAAATAATGCACGTGGGTCACTTCGCAAAATAACTGTGAGTGACCTTCTGTTCATCAGCCTGGCAGCACTGGGTGTGTGATGCCCCTCGGCTGCTGCTGGCAGGGGTATCTGCATTGGAAGGAATCAGGACCACAGTGTAAGACCATCTGCATTGTCAGGGAAATAGGCATGCTGAGAGTGGTGGTCTTGATGTTTTTTAAAAACAAGGTTAACTGAGAAAGAATTTGATTTAATAAAAAAAGAAAAAAAAGAAAAAAAAAGAAAAAAAAAGAAAAAGGGTGTGACCTCTGTTTAGTAGCCACTCCAAGGTAAAGTCCAGATTATGGAGCCCATGGGCTTGATGCTCCATGCCGAGTCCTCTCCTGCCATGCTTAGAGGTTATCCAAACCTAATACGTGTTTTTCCAAAAAACAGCATGCAGGTGTGGTGGACAGCTGACTATCTTTACCCCTCAGCAACACAAAAAGTCTTTGGTGAGGTGGTCAGGCATCCCCTTGCCTGTGGCAGTGCACAGCAGCCATCTCAGAGACTGCTCATCCTTCAGCAGCGATGCTGCGGGGCTGGGACACACATCCTGTCCTGTGTGAGGGGGGAATAATTCCCCTCAGGCCCCGGAGAACCCATTTTCATGAGCAGGAGCACTCCTATAGACAAACAGGGGTTTGGGGAAATGCTAACCACTGGCTTGTCACTTTGACAGCAACATTTTCTTGATGGCCTGTCAACTGCTGATAACAGCAACGTCCTCATGCTTACGAGCAGAAGTCCCAGCATAATAAATCCCACGTTCTTGTCTAAGCTTGAGTGGTGGAGAGAGACAAAACTGGGTCGTTGCTCCTGCAGATTTTTCAGTGAAGTTGGGGGCACATTCAGCGGAAAGCTGGTGGCTTGTGAAGGCACTAATCCCACATCTTTGATGTGCCTCGCAAATGTATCATGGCATTGACAGGTTGCTGGGCCAGGACAGTGAGGTGTGGAAATCTCTGACAGTAAAAAGCAGAGAGAAAACAACAAAGATCAACATCCTCTAAAGCGAGCGCAGAGGAAGGACTGCTGCTTTGGTTACCATGATGGCTGCTCAAGAAGCACTGGGTTTGGTGCAAACCAGGTCTTGGAAAGCAGATCCAGATAATGCTTCCGCACACCCCAAGGAAGTGGTCTCAGGAAAGGATGGCTCTTGCACTGGGGGTAGAAGCAGAACCAGGAAAGCAGGTGAGGAAAGCACCTGCACTGCAGAGCTGGGGGCAATCAGTACAGTAAAGAGCAACCTGGTCATATACATTTTCACAGCATTCAGGGCTTCCCAAGGAGTAGGGGTAATTCTGCTTTTGGAAAAGCAATGGCTTTGATCAGAAATGTTTTTCAGAGTATGTTGTGTCCTGCCTAATGAACTCCTTTGCCTATTAAGGCTGTTTCACCAGCGTACAAAGGAAATTGGTGAGTGAGAAGACGCACATGGACACAGAACTTGATTTTCTGAAAATGGCTGAGTGTGTGATCTCAGGGCTTCCAACCAGCCCTGGAGCTTCACCACCAAACCTACTCATCTGTTGCTGCTGCAGAATCCAAATGTAGAAATCTCTGGGCTAGTGTGCTTCTCTTCAATCTGGCCCCAGTTTCAGAGACCTCTCTTTCCATTTCACTGGTCCATCCTGGGCTGGCAAGGGTTAAATAAATTGTTTTATATGACAGACATGTCTTTTTTTTACTTGTGAAGGCACATTTCAGAGGAAATCCAGAGACTGTACTGTCTTTCATGGCCTATATGGATTTTGAATCTTATGGACTCTGATCTATAACAAGGGCTCTGAATCAGAGAGCTGTTCCTGCTGTGTGGGGGGCTATTTCTGCTCCTTATAACTGTTTCCTGCACCCCGTGATGTCCATCACCGAATCAACATCCGCATTTATTTTGATGGTCAGAAGACAACCATGAATAAATACAGCATGCCAGGAAGAGAAGTGGGGCTGAATAACTAGAACTTTGGGTGTGCAACCTTGAAGAAGAACAATGGGTTGGGTTATGGTTTCATACAGTGAATGCTCAGTGCACACTCTGCATGTTTGTATAAAAAAAAAAAAAAAGAGAAGGTGTAAAAGCTGTAGAGATTTTGGAGACACTGTAAATCCAGGAGAATAACCTCTTTTTTATATATTGGAGCTTTCTACTTCTCTGCAAGTGGCCGTGATTTCAGCAGCATAGAGCTGTGCTGAGCCTGGGAGCGAGAGCCCGGGGAGCCAGCAGTGTGGGTCTGTGCTCTGGTGGTGTCATCCTTGATGTATAAAGCTTTGAGCAAGAGGCTGCACAAGAGTAAATGTATTCACAAACCACTAGAGCCTGACGGTTATAAAATAAGGGTCCTGAGATCCCAGGTGCAGCCAGGCCCCATGTGAAGAGCCGTAGCTTTCAGATTCACAAGCATCAGTATCAATTTATCAACTTTTTATAGATAATTTGAATGAAGGCACTGAGCCTCCAAGCTCGAGTGTTTGCTCTCATTCCAGAAATGCAAGTTCTTTTGGAATACACTATTTTTTTTCACAGGAGTTCCTGAAATAAAAAAAAGTAAAAAAATAAAAAAAATAAAAAAATAAAAAAAAACCCAAACAAAACAAAAAAAAAAACCCCAACAACAACAAAAACAAAAAAAAAACCCCACACACAAAACCAAAACAAACCAAAACCAAACCAAAAACCAAACCCAAAAACTTGGAAGTTTTCCACTATTTAATTCCTCCCTTTGAGGACCAGGACAAGGCTGACAAAAAGCATACTTCATGGTAGAACCAGCACTTAACCTGCTTTTTTGAGTTGACCCTCTTGAAAAGACACTGAATTCCCCATTCCATTACTGGACATGGCCAGAAAAGTTGGTTCTAGGTGTCTGTTCTTGACAGGGTGTCCACACCCTTGGGTCACTGCCATGACGACGACCCATCATGAAGATGACCTGCTGTAGGCATGTCACACCGCATCCTTGCAGAGAGCTTCACAGGCTTTCCAGAGAGGAAAGAAAAGGGAGGAGTAGCCTATGTGTTCCTCAGAGCCAACAGGACAGCGAACACTGGTTTTGTGGGTCTCACATGTGATGGCCAGATGTCCAGTGCCATTGCAGAAGGGATGGAGGGGAGGCATTGAAACAAGGAGTTTGTGCCAGCCTCTTGGACCAGCTCTAGAAGTTTCCTTTCCATCTGAAGGCACTGGCTGGGAGGCGTGTCTGACTCAGCCAAAATCACCTGTGGGTGACAGCAGACTTCAGTGTGCAGTACCCAGCTTGCAAACTGTTATTAAGACGAATGGTACACGTCACATCGAATCAGCACCTTAGCAGCTAGCAGCGGCTTAGCAGAAAGATTTGTTCAAACAACGAAGTGAGCCCTGTGTTCTTCAGAACGAAGAGCATCTGTTCATGAACGCTTGACTAATTTCTCATTATCTTATTGAAACAGCTTATACCACTGGAAGAGTATCTCCAGCATGGCTAATGTTCAGCCAACAGTTGGCTACCTGTTTTGATTTACTGAGATCATGAAGAATGACACGTGCGATGTAGGAACAGGCACAGGTATTTCAAAAGGAGAGACAGGTCAAAAACATTTCAAGGGGAGAGACAAGAAAAAACCACTCCTTTAAAGTGAGGACAAGCAGAAGAAGCAGAGCTGGTGGCTCTGTGGGGTCTGACCTGTAGCCATGACCAAGGAGGGATGTTGGGTTGCATTTGCCCAGGGATTGCTTGGATCAACTTCCAATAGATGTACCTGCTCCCTGGATAAGGTGATGGTAAGAGTTCTGTGTGGGGCTATGTGAGTGATGATTGTCTCGCATGGCCTTCACCACGCCATGGTTGTACCCACACTTTCTTCATCTGCAGGTGTTTGCAGCCACGTTCCCTTGGCTCCCCCATTAAAGAGCTGTTCCCCTCAGCTGTCCCTGGCGTGCTGCATGCTGTGGCCAAGGTCCAGCCTCCGTGTGTGCTCCCCGTGGGTCTGCCCCTGCCACCTCAATGGCAGGCTGGAGGCGAAGGAGTGACAAACTTTATTTTATATTGCAGACTCTAGATCTGCAGTCAAAAGGTTTGTTACTGCTCCTGCCGGGAGAGTCAAGCTCAGCTATGGTTGGTCCCTGGGGCCAGTCTCCTTCAGTGATATTTTCCCTCAAAGCACAAGGCGGGGGACATTGTGCTTGTATCCCTCTCACTCGTTACAGAGCCTAGTGATTTGTTTCAGTTTCTCCATCTGTGTCACAGAGATAAAGCGATTTGCCTATCACTGCAGAGCACTTGGTGCTGGCGGGGTGGAAGGCACTCCGAGAGCCAGCCCTCACCTTGCTCCAGCTGTGTCATCACGGGTCTCCGAAGGAGCTTAGCTGGGCGAGCTGGCCCTTTCTGCCACCCTTCATCACTCTGGCGTCTGCTGGGACAAGGTGGACGCTCCCCAGACATGCCGGAGCTCTGCTGCTCTGCCTGTGGGAGAGCTGGGAAAATGAAATATGCTTGGGGTGTGAGGGGAGGAGGGAAGAGGCAGAGAGGGAACTGATGCCTGCTATTTCCACATCTCAGGCCTTTCATCATCATTACAGTTGTAAATGACAGTATACAATTTACTGAGAGATAGAAATAAGGAGGAATCAGGGGAGAGGCTGGAAGAAGAATGTGAGAAGAGGTAGAGGGCAAGAAGTAAGATAAATATGGTTGCAGTTTAGGGAAATAACACAACAAACACAAGCAAGAACAGTGTCAGATTTGGAAACAACAGAGGAAAAGGGAGGGAAGGCGAGAAAGAGAATTGGGCAGGGCAGCAGGAGACACAGGGGAACAGTTCTCCGGGAATTCACTGGAGGAGGTGGAAACTGGCTGCTTCCCTGGCGCTCAGGAGTACTGATGGGTTATTGATCGAGGGAACCTAACGTGTTTCACCCAGCAATACTTCATGGCTGGCAAAGGCAGTTGATGTTTGGGAGGAGAGGGAGCGGGGGCTGTTGGCAGCCTGCCTTCTGGCTTCAGGCAGCAGCAGCACTCGTAGGGTTAAATCTGGGTTGCAGAATGCAGAGAGAGAGAGGACAGGGGTTTAGGAGTCATCCAGCGGGATGGGGCCCCTTTTTGAAGTAAAAATAAAGGAATTAACAGATGCAGAGAAACACAAGGGGCAGAAAAAAATCATTTGTCTAACAGATCTGGCAGAGCAGAGCTTTTCGCAGAGGTTGAGCAACCACCTGAAGCTGCAGTCTTTGAAAAATGCACTGATACTTATTTGATGAAGAAATATTTTTAAATTTATATAAGACTCATGAAAACACATACAAAATCACAGCATCCACAGGTACAGGCAGAGAATTTAAGATGCCTGCACTGAAATTAAAGTGTCCTAAAAGACAGACCTGAGGCACTTTGGTTCACATTTGGGGGTCAGAAAACACTATGGTATCTGGGGTTCATCTCCCTGACTGAGGCAATTCATTATCTTCTTGTCCAAGTGTTTCTAATCCTGTGACTTGATCCCAGCCCGCAGCCTGCAGAAGCTCTGCTTCCCTGCTGGGGCATGCCATGGCCCTTGCAGAGGTCACCTGGCCAGCTTCTTCCATTTCATTTCTCTCTCTTCCAACCTCCCAGCCATTTTCTCCTTTCAGCAACTCACAGGTTTTTTATCGCAGCCACTCAGGTCAGGGCTGTGAGTGCTGGCTCTCCCTGCCAGCTCCCTGCTCACTGCACCTCCAGGCAGGTAACTGCAAATCCTTGGGCAACTTCTCAGAGTGTTCTCTCAATGGCTTGGTGAGTGGGAGTTTTGAAGCCCAAAGTTCCATCAGAAGCCAGCAGTAAGTCACAAGCAGCCTGTGGGATTTTGCACAAGGTTGCAATGAAGCACAGGCTGTGGTGGGGACGTTAGGTGGAGTGCAGAACTGGGGCTGGTTTTCTTCAGGAACAGGGTGGCCTGTGGGTGACCTGGGGCATCTTGGGTGACCTCCTGTGGCATGAGGAGAGGCCAAAGTGCTGCAAAGGGGATGGAGTTGCACATGGCTGTTTAGCACACTGGTGTGAAAGCATGCAGCGTCCTGGAGGAGGATGGTGAGCAGATGCCTGAGATGGCTCCCATGTTCACCAGCTGCCCTTATCCTCCTTTCTTGCAGGCAGGCAGGCAGGCAGTGGGCTGGATCCAGTCTCCAGGATGCCTCCAGCCCAGAGGAGTCTCAGGAAACCAAGCACCAGCCCTATTCCCCAGGCAGATGCTGCAGCATCCTGGAGTCAGGAATGCAGCTGAGGTCCTCAGAAGAGACACATGTGATAGCCCCCACAGCTGGCAAGGAGCTGGGGTAGCTCACTCACATGCACAGAGTGTTTTCTCCTTTGCACTCCCATACTCCCAAAGCAGGGAAGGGCAGATGACCACCACCAGAACCCAGGCAGAGTGGAGCTGTTGGCTTCTCCCCCTGCGCAGGACAGGTGGTGGCTGCTTCCCCCTGATGGCTACGCTGCTCCAAGGCTTTTCAGGGGAGATGCTTTTTGGGGATGGCAGATGGACATGAAACAGGCTGGGACAGCAGGGATGAGCCCTGTGGGGTCACGTGAACGAGACTTCCCTGAGACCATGGCATGGTAGTGGGCTGAGCTGCTAGGGACAGCAGACAGGGGAAGCTGCAGGAGTAAAGCTGTGGGGAGCTGGAGGGGGCCCTGCCAGCCCCATGGTCCCTCACATCCCAGAGGTCCTGTTCTCAAGGGGCTCCTGTGCCAGGTTGTCCCACTTCTCAGACCTGACCTTAAATTAGTGGCATACCTCAGCCCCTGCAATAAGCCCCTTTTCCTGACTGTGGTCCTTTGCACTGGCTTTTTATAAAACTCTTAATGAATTTCAGGGTTTGCCCCTTGTAGAGCCTGGATTAAACAGAATTTTAATGAATATTGAGAGTAATACCTTTAATTGAAAGATATCCTCCATCTGAGGTGAAATCTTGGCTCCGCAGGAGTCAGTGAGAAGCTTGCCAATAACTTGCTTGAGCCAGGATTGTAGCCATTACTTTAGTGTTCAGGGCAATTTCAGGGCTCCAGCTTTTTCACAAGTTTAAAGAGAAAATGCCACAATTTGTTGTAATAACCCAGCTCCCTTTAATGAGCAAATTAAAGAAAGCTGGTGCAGAGCAGGAGGGAAAAAATGGGATGGCAAAGAGAATGCTAAAAATTCACTGTACCAGCGGGGTGACATTCTTCCTGTGATGCACCTCTCCCTGTGACCCAAGCTTGAAGCCGATGTGGGCACCTTCATTCAGCATCCCTCCCTCACCCTGCACACCCAATCCACGTCTAAGATGTACGAGGCACTTCTCCTGTGGCCGGCTCTGTGCTGTTATGTGAAGCATCTTAGATATGCACCCCACATTTCCCTCTTTCATGTCCATGCAATGCCTGCTGCCACCCTATTGCCTGCCACTGGCATCTCTGTGTGTTTGAAAATGGTAGCTACTGAAGTCCACATCACAGCCAGGTCAGAAACAAGAATAATACAAATTGTGCTGTGCCTTCTAGGCACAGACTGTCTTGCCTTGTAGTAGCACTGCTGAAGGAACTGAGTAGGCTAAGGTGAGGACAGAGGTTTGACAAGAACGCTTGGCTGGCAGTTCCTGTGCAGACAGACAATAGGAGTTTAGGACATCCACAATGAACATTGGCAAAGGCTTTAAGGACTGGTGAGGCCAGGTCAGTCAATTCACTGCTTTAAAAGTAGCAGAAGCAAAGATGGTATGATCAATGTGGCTCCAGCCAGCAAGCTGGCATGCTGCTGCTTCCAGAACAACCTGCAAGACATGAAGGAGAAGACCTGTGGAGAGAGAATTACAATAAATGAACCAAATGGCCATGTGGGTGTTTTCTGCTCTTGCAAGGTCATCAGGGTATGCAGTAAATCAGGGTAAAGCCTGTGCAAATTGTGCAGCTAGCGGAAAAATAACAGAATACTCTTTGGTACTCCACCTCCCTGGTTTCCAGGGCTGGCATTGCTGCTGCAGGACCCCATGCTTCAAAAGCACGCTGGTGTGCCGTGAAGTGCAGGAGAGCAATACCTGTCTGTGAAGCACCTGGTTGGAGCAACGTTGCTCCACTGGTCTGGAGCAGCGCGTTGCTTTTAAAAATATAAGACCTTCAAATAGCTGTGAGATGCTGAGGTTTGGAATGATGTCTGGCCACATGTCCTGGCTGTGCTGCTAGGAGGTGACCCTGGCTGTCACAGCTCAATCCAGAAGCTACATGGTCATTTTGGTCTTCAGACCTCACTTGCTGAGGCCCAGAGCTGAGTTTCCGTGGTCTCACGGGTTGTGGATGAGGACAGCATGCTCAGTGATGGTACAACGTGGGACAGGTGTTACCTCCTGCAACCCAGACCATGGGGAGACCCAGGCACTTCCCTCCATTGTCCTTTCCTGCCCTGCTCTGGAGGTCTCCACAGCCAGCACATGAAATCCTCCTCCTCCATGTCCCAAAATGTCCCATCTGCCAGGCAGACAGGGCTGTGTGTGGGTCCCTCATGGCTGGTAGAGGAAAAGGGCAGGCAGGCAAGCTCTTCAGGACAGAAGCAATGCTATTTCTGCTGATGGGTTTGGCATGCTGCGTTAGAAATGCATCAATGGCTTTCAGAGAGCTGGAGGGGTTTGTAAAACATTTTTATTTTGTACTCTTACCTCTTAGAACTTGCTTTTTAAATGTCTCACAGATAACAGGACCTTAAGTCAACTGATCATGGCAGAGTCCCTCCAAACGATTACCATTTATGTCATAGCCTGGCATGCTTTACATCTGAAATACTTTCCTGTTTATGAACGATCTCTATTCTGAGGCTGAAGTAGTTATTACTACAGCTAAATCTATAACACCAAGAAGGGACCCAAATAAAAAACAAGCAGCTGCACAGACTTCATGCACAGTTGGCTGTTATAGCCAAGCATCCACAAGAAAACTGATATATTGGCTGCTTCTTAGATTAAAGCTCCCCACCATGGCCTGCCTGACTGTGAAAGTACCTCAGAGCTAGTCTGAGTCAGTGTGGTACGAAAATGGTTGCAGACGCTGTCCTTGTCACAGGTCCAGCCTGGGGGTTGTCCTGGGGTTGAAGAGGCAAAGCTGAATGGGCAATTCATACAGCCGCTGTTTCCCTCTGAACCCCACTGCTATTGTATTTTTGTCTCTGTCTCAGGCAATCTTGCCTCCCAGGGTTTGTAAGCCTCTTCCTCCTGTTAATCTAGACCCTATAAGGTATTTCAGCAGCTGATGTAAATAATTAGTGCCCTGCTATGGATCTCAGATGGAGCATCAGTGCCATCCACGATAGCGCTTGCTCTTCATCAGGGAGAGCACTGTCCTTGTCCTGCTGCAATGACTGAGAGGGAGCTTCAATTATATACATTTATTTTTGGTAGTCCATAATTTTCTGTACAAATACTACCCTTTGAGATGCATTTCTCTTACTTCCTTCAGACCATAGGTGGTATATTTTGTAAAGTTTGATAAAAATCTGTTTGGCTGGTCTGTATTATTCAGGTAGGAGGGGGGTAAAGAGGTTTTAGCACCACAGATATCTTCCAGATTGTGTTTTTCTCTTCCTGCAGTTTGATACGGTGACTCCAGCATCTCCCTCAGCTACTCTGCCTGCATCCAGGTCCAATGCTGTCATTATGCTGCAGGACTATTTGTTTACAAAGAGAGGGTTTAAGCTGATAGCACAAGCTTTAGCAGGGCCCAGAGCCTGGAGGAGCTGTTGCCCTGGGAACACAAGACTCCATGGATGCCCATACAAAGTAGTCTTGCTATAAGCACATCCGTTGCTGCTTTGCACCAGGGCTTCCCATCCATCTCATGGACCAAGCTCTTCAGAGCCTTGTCACAAGGCTAGTCTGAGCAGGAGGGGTGTTTCCCAGCCATGCAGAGGTGTTTGCACAACCTCTTGGAGTAACTTCTGCAAGCTCCAGTACTTTTTGTAGCAAGCCAGCCCACCTACCACCCGCTTTAGGGACTGCTCATTGCAATTTCCATGGAGGGCTCCAGCCCCAGATGGGTGCAGTACCCTTACCAGCACTGAAACAAGGCAACTGTGGCCAATAAGTGACATCAGTTGCACCTCAAAGCCCACGATGGTCCTCTGGGAAGTGGAGTTTTGCTACTACAAAACAGCTGCAGCATAGGAGCCTGAAACCATCCCCCTGGCAGCTCAGCACATCCTTGGCTCATATCCCAGATCTGCATCTCTCCCATTTTTCCCTGTGACAGGTTGTTCCTGGAGGTGTCCTCACTTTCACCTGGTGATTTCCTACCACCACTCATCACTTTGCCATATAACCTGGACATTTTGTCATTGGAGCAGAAGAACTATGAGCACTGCCTTGAGTGGGCTCATTGCTCTCAAGCCTTCACCCAGCAGAGTGAAAGCAAACCCCAAAATAGCCTGATCGAGCTCACAGGGCAGCAGCCAGGCTTAAGTGCTGGAGAAGGCTACCCTGGCCATGGGGGATGGCAAGGCTCTGGGATGAGATATGGTGCAATAGTCTGAGTCCACAAGACCTGCAGCTGCTGCCCTGAAAAAACTGAGGTTGTCCTCGATTAATTGCCACTAATTCATTCCATGGCTTCTCCTGCCTTTCTCCCTCCCTGACTCCCCCATCCTTTTATTGCATCTTTTGCCCCCTATTTCCCCTCCTCCTCTTGTCATGCCAAACTCCTTCAGCCTCCAGGATCCCTCTTTGCAGGGCAAAGAGTCAGTGCTGGCTCTGGTCCCTGGCAGGTACAGACAAACCAAGAGCCTTAGTGGGACAGGGGCTGGCCTGGGTGATAGTCATCGAGTGGCTCGGGCTGCAGGAGCTGACGTCTGTGGCTTGCTAGCTGGGATTTACACAGATCACAAGATTTGTTGGGAGGATGCTGAGGGGGACATAGGATTATTGAAAAGGAATTCAAGCTCTTTTTGTGGAGAGACAAAAATGGAAATTTTGACCTTGTCTGAAGATCAGGAATGGGCTGCAGAGCTGGGTTTGACATTAATGAGCTGAGAGCAGAAGAAGGGCTTCTCTGGAGGTGCCTGCCCTCAATTTATCCATTTTCTCCCTACTAAAACCGTGGCGCTCCCTGGGGAAGGCAGCTCCAAAGCCCATCTCATTTTGTCATTTGAACGAAGTGTTTGATCTGAGAATTGTTGTTATTATTATTTAATATATGATAGCTGATAATGCCTTTGGCACTCAGCCAGAGCATATGGGTGAGACAAATCCCCAAGCCAAGGCTTTAGGGCCACGATTCCACCTTCCAGTTAGTCACAGGACACCAGAATGCTGCTCTTAATGAAAAATGATGTGACGCATATGTGGTATGAGTCATTATAATGTTAACTACTGTTACTTCAAGCCCAGACATCACCAGGATTGCTTTCCTCCCCGAAGATGATTCATGTGCCTCATGCATGACAGTTCAGCCATTTTTTTGCTTATTCAAGTGAGTTTCAATATTTTTAAAGTGTTTGGGGGGCAAAGACCTTCTGTTCTTGTTTGCTGAGCTGAATTTCCTTAAAATGTTCACAACCTGTTTCCCCAGAGGCTTGATACCAGTTAGGAGGAAAAAAAGAGAAGCCCAGAGATCTGCAGGTCTGCATGCATGGGGGTTTGCAATGGGAGGCTCCCCCAGCACAAGGTGCACTCCCCACCCCAGCTGTGACAAGGAGGTTGCCCCATGCACCCAGCTGCCTGTGAGCCCATCACAAGCCCCGGAGGGAGGGCAGGGGAATGCTGGAGGGTCTGCAAAAGGCTATGGGATCCCACAGACAGGGATGCAGCCCACCACTGCCCTTGCTCTGAGCCAGCAAGAGACTGAGCACAAATGTGGAAGGTCCCTGTGGTGCTCACACTGCTGGTTCTTGGTATATTCTTCCTAACCCTGCTGCCTGTCTTTCATCTCGGGTTTCGGCAGTGTTGTACAGGTTCATGCCTCCTGCCAATAGCTGAGCGAGGAGCTCCCCAGGACTCAGTCTGGCAGCCTCTAAAGATGTTTTTTTTCGGCAATTAGTCAGTGGGGAACCTGCTTTCAAGCAGATGACTGCCATCGCGGATAGTCGCTGTCTCTGCTGAGGTTGGACTTAAACCCTCCACACCTGTAACACAGCACGGAGGCAGCCTGAGAGCTCCAGACGCTGTGGCTGCCCCTGCCCCACATGCACAGGCTGGGACATGTCCTCGGTCAACACGGCCTTTTTGGCAGAGGAGGACACCTCTGAAAAATGGGAAGGAACAGAAACATAGAAGTAGATGAGCCTTTGAGGAAGTGAAGCATCGCAGATCAGGCCCTTGTGGGATTACAGGATTGAACCCTGTTGGCTCAAAGCCAGCTCTGGGACATGAGGAGTTTGCTCTCTGTCATCTCCTCTTAAAACACAGCTCAATCCTGATATTTTCTTCTTGGCCTCCAAGCCCCCAGAGACTGGTGACTGCAGTCTTTACCAGCTGCAGAACCAGCCCTGGTATCAGGAAGGCTGAATCATGTCCGTCAACCATTGACCTCACTTCCATCCTGATCTGAGCTGGGCGAGGTTTGCCAGGCAAACACGTGTCACGGGCTTCTATTCTTGGGAAGAATTATGTCAGAGTGAAGTCTTCAGTTTGTACCCTACATTCAACTTAATAAGATGTAGAAGTGCACAGACAGGTCTCAAACACCCTTAGCTCTGCCTTGGCCCAGATACATCTACAAACCCATTGAGCTTTCTTGGTACAGGCTGTATGGGAGTAAAGGCTTGGGGCTATGTAGCTTTTTCGTCTTCATTTTTTTTGTAACTCAGAATTTCACCTTCACAGCAATCTCAGCTCTGCCATTTAGTGACACCATTCAAACACTACATGGCTGCAGAATCACAGAACATCAGGCTGCAAAGAGCCCTACTGAGGTCACCCATGGCAGGCAGGTAGTCCCAGCTCAGCTTTGTTTTATTAAGAGACTGTTGTCTTTCCTGGCCAGATTTACCACAAGGCTCCGGCTGTGGACAAAAGCAGTCAAAGCATATGGATCAGCTATTCTGGGCTTAAGATGCTTTGCTTTGCCAGAGCGATGCAAAGCAGCTAGACAGCATACGGGGTTCCCTTCCCTATTCTGCTCATCCTCCAGATGCCTGCTGTTTGCCTGAACACATCCCCTATGTGATGTGCATGCACCCATTTCCTTCTCCCTCCTTGCCCCACTTCACATCCTTGTAGATCTCACCCTGCTGCCCCCCTCTCCCAGCCTACACCTTGGCTGGCTGTCTTCCAGGAGCTTCAGCTCTGAACGGGACATTTGGAATTCAGGGAGGTCTCCTGCCTTCATGAGGACTTGCCCTTTTCTATAACAACCCCCATGTCCTGTCACTCCAGGTGGGATGGGCATCCAAGAAACTGTGCAGGAGGATGGGTGCTTCCTGCACTGTGAGGAGCTGGAGATGCTGCCACGTACTTTAGGCACCCAACCAGGCTCCCTAGCTGAGCAGAGGAAAAGGTCCCACTGAATGGCTATTCACAGCATGGTAACTGAGAGCTTAACTACTGCACAATTCAGGTGCTCTGAGTAGCTTTCCAGAGGCACCTGCCTTCCCTCATTCGTCATCTGCCGAAGGAAAGTTCCCAGCACCGGGCAGCCTGGATCCTGCACCAGCACTGCTGAGAAGGGGTGGCAAAAAGAGAGTCCCACTTTGAAATGGCTCCATGAAACACCGTCAGAGCTGTGGGCAATGGGGGACAAGGAGAAGGTAAGAAGGACCTTCCCCATGGGTTTCTCTGTGCATTTTAGTCTTCAGACACCTCAGAAGCTGATGTTTACTGAGAGGGAAGAATACGACACTAATCCCAGAAGAATCCTATTCAAAATATCACAGACACAGGCTTCTCGGGAGCTTTAACTACATGGGAAGTTGGAGACATCTGTGCTATCAGGTGCTAATCATATCAGAGGCGTGACAAGATCTGATGCTGGGTGATATGTTTCATAAGGGACATGCAGCTTATGCCTTGCTTACTGCTGCCTCTTAAATGGCCAGATTGCCTTGCAAATGCTCAGAAACTTAATTCTGCACTCCAGGGCTCAGTGCTTCACTTTTACAGAAAACTTTATATTTTTTAAACTGTATTATTCACAAGAAATTATCTGAATCTGTCTTCTAATTGAAAAACCTCAGCTTATCTAGAACAGCTGAGTCACTACCAACACAGTACTGCAATGTTTTTATTATTTTCTTTACCCGTCTATGAAAGCAATCTGACAGCATTTGGGTTTTTTTCTTTCCTCACCACTGTACATTAACCAGATGGTTTTCACTCTATTGTCCACAGATACACCCACATATTTTTTTTCCCTTCATGCTTCCAGTTAATTTAGAAATCACTAGTAATTATGAAGAGTTGAAGTTGTTCTTCCCAATATGCTTTAACTTCTCCTTGTCCACGCTTAATTTCTTCTCCCGTCACGCTGCCCAATTAATTAGCTTTGGCTGATCCCTCTGAAGCTCCTCTCTCATCTTTATATTTTACTAATCTGATCATTTTTAATAGCTGCAAATATAAGTTTAATCTGTTCAGTGCTCCCCCCAGTCATCATAAATAGGTACTCCAAATCCCCCTACTGATTTTGCTGGCACAAGGAGTGATGAGTGCCTCTGACGAGCAGGTCCTGGTGTCCTCTGGTCCCACCAATGCAGCCACCTAAGCAGCAACGTCCAGCGTCTTGAGCGTGATTTGTTTCCCTTTCATTGTCTCCACTCTCTGTTTCTGCTGCTTTGAGGATGTTCTGCAGCCGAGTCCTCACCTTCACAGAGGGCTTCCAGTTATTGGGGGTTTTAGTAATTTCTCCCCCTTTCTGGCACAAAATCTTTAATCTCAGCTCTCCGCGTGTGACTATTTGGCAGGAGTTCAAGCTTTCAGTCTCAAGTGAGCTGGGGTTTTTTTTTGGCCATCAATAAAGTAATGTTACCAAATTTGCTGTGGCATATTTATCTGTTGCTATGTCTGTAGTCAGATGAAGCATGTGAAGCTCAGGGCATATTGGCAGGGAGCTTTTTAATGTTTGAAAGAACATAAGCAAAAACAAAAGCCCACCCTCACGTGTGAGGCAGCCCTGAAACGCAAGCACAGCCTTTTTCTCACATAGTTTATGTCTATGGCAACATTTTTTCGAATTATTTTTTGAAGAGGGGTATCATTTAGCTGATATAACATGTCCAATGTGATAGTGCATCAGCTAATATTTAATGTAATAAGATCTCATTTCCTTCTGCTGGATGGGCTCTTGCCAGCAATCTCCCTTGCAGCTGAGAGCAAAGGGCCCTTTGATATCCACTTTCTTTTCATTCATCCCAGTGGATGCATAAATACAACAAGAAGTTTCTGCAGAGCAGGAGGGTTTGTGAATTTTGCTCCATTCCCTTCAGAGTCTGTCCCTTTTCCTCCCCTGGGTAGGAAAGATTCTGAGTGGCAGCTTATCCTCAGGTGATTCATCTCTGACTGACTCTAGGTCACACAGCCCTTTTGCCTCGTGTCACCTCCCAGGGGCACTGACCTTTTCTAATCTGGACTGCTGTGGTTATAAAAGCAAAGCCCCAAACCACATTGCCTAGGCTAGTTTTCACCATACCTCCACAAGCACTAGCATGTACATATAGTATCTGTGCATGCATACGTTTCTCTCAGAGCTGCCCGAGGTTGGAGAGATTTTGATTTGGGATGCTAATGTTGCCTTATCATTGTTAAAGCAGGAGAAACAGTGCTGCAGTTCTGCCACTAAGCAGTATATCTGTAAAAGTTGGTGAGAGCTAATCCCCCACCCCACCGAGCAATCACAGCCCCTGTATGTTAATTCAGGGATGTGTGTAGCCCCGGTGAAGGACAGAGCAGCTGCCCTGGGCTGACAAAAGCCACTGGCGGCAGCTGTGCAGGGGACGGCTGTGGTGCAGTGGCAGCACTGCCTTGCCAGCCATCCCTCCTGCTTGCCTTCTGCCAGGTGACTTGGCACCTCAGCACCTTGGCATGATGTAGAGCTCAGGTAGGTCTCTGGGTCTTGGCAAGCCATGGATGAGGATGCTTCATCCAGCCATGGAGATTTTCTTTCAGGCTTCCCCATGGCATGGAGAAAAGGGGTTTCAAGCCCACATCTCTTCTGCCTGCCTTCACAGCCCCTCTGGCCTTGCCAAAAGGCTGTCCATGTGATGAGGCCCTCTTTGTTTGCTTTTAATTAGTGTGTGCAGGATGGATGGATGGGGCTGCACAGAGTCTGATAACTGAGGCAAACAGCGGGGTGGGGAAAGTGGGGTCCTGGGGACGTGAGGAGGACCCTTAGGGTGACTCTCACCCAGGGAAGGCAATTGTCACCAAACCTCCTTGTTCCCAGCCATGCAACAGCACATCGCACTGCCTCCCACTGCTTCCTCCGCTTCCTCACAGGGCTGCAGCTCACCCTGAGCTCACACAGGACTGGGGACCTGAGCTCTGCTTGCAAACACCCCCATGTCTAGGGGCACGCATGGCCAGGGCTTTGCTTCACACCCACTGAGAGTTTGGCTGAGTCAGAGTCACTGAAGAAGCCATTGTGAGGGGCCTGCTCTGTCCCTCTGCCCCAAGGAGAGGCATCGCCTGCCAAGGCCATTCTCAAAGGATGCCTCTCACCTGAACTGACAGACCTCAGATGACAGAGATGCCAAATCTTTGCCGCATCCCAAGCCCTTTGTTGCCTGTCCCACTCCCTAGGGACTTGTGGATGGATTATTCCCTTCTCAGCCCCCCACAAGCTATGCTGGCTGGGTCTGGCTGGCAGGGACACCCTTTCCCTGGGTGTCGCTCTGTTCATAGCAGCAACTCTGCGCTCCAGCTGACATCCCGGAAGACAACCTGCCAGCTGAGCCCCCCAGCCCGGAGCTGGCATTCTGGGCTCATGTACTCCCCAGACCCTCTGGAAGATGCTGACAGCAGGACATACAGATCACCGCCAGGGAGGGAAAGCTGGACACCTATCACTGCTTCTTCAGGGAACACAGGCCCTTCGGTCCCAACATTAACCCATGTAATCCAGCCAGCTCCTCCAGTTTTGCAAAAGGAACTGGCAGCTGCTACTGGCAAGACATGCACCTCTCTAGAAGCTGGAGCGGAGGGAAAGCTGTCCTGCCATCTCCTCCCTTAGCCAGAGCCCCAGCCCCTCTGGGAATGGGACCTCAGTACCCATCTGCCCTGGCATATAACCCATCACCTGCCAATTCAGCACCTGGAAGAAGTTAGGGGATGTTGGAGACAAGCTCAGGCCTCCAGAAAGGCACTTTGTCCTGAGAAGCCACAGGGTGGCCCCAAGGGGGCCCCAGTGCGGGCTGTGAGGGGCAACCACCAGGTAGTGTGAGTGGTGGGTACAGTTGGCTGTGGGTCACACCAGCGTCTGCCTGGCATGGTCCACTCCTGGGCAGAGGGGCACTGGGGACGGGCGAGGGCAGGCAGCTCTGCCCACGCGTGAGCAGAGATCCCCCTGTCTGGACCAGGCTTCAGCTGCATGCACATCTGCCAGCATTCGCCCTGGTGCTGGGTGCTCCTGAGCTGCGGGAGCCACTGGAGAGGCACCTGGGGAGTTTAGGAGCAAATGAAAAGACAGTGAAGGGTTGGGGAGCTGCCAGAGTGTGGGGGAGCAGCATGGGCTCCCCGGGGCATTGCCAGGGTCAGGGGAGAGGGTGTGGGAAGCATGGGCTGTGGGGGCTGCGGTGTTGACTCTTGCTGTGCTGGAACAAACTGGGATTAACTCCACTAACCAGAGTGGTGCCCAGGTGTGTGTGAAGTAAATCAACATCCCACACAGGTCCTTCTGGAGCAAGGCAGACAAACACCTGGCTGAGCCAACAAACAAGCTGCTTGCCCCAGGGATGCAGCCCCCAGGTTAAGCTGCCTGACCCCTCAGCACCAGCTATGGCAGTAAGAAATCCCATTTATCCTTTTCCTTTAAACTCTGCTTGCTGGCACTGGGTCATTCCCTTGCCGGAGGAGTGGGAGGGGCTGTGCCCTGGGAAATGCAGTGAGCAGAAGAGAGTTTCTTTCTTCTTATCTAAACCAGCAGGGAAAGATATCACATCGGGAGGACGCAGTAGAAGAGGAGCGGTGGCAATGCACAGCTCTCATTAGTGAGCCTTAGGACCTGGTGATGCCACAGCCAGCGTGCGAGAGCATGCAAGCGAGAGAGTGAGCAAACGGGGGTCTCTGGACACGAACGTGAAGTACGGTTTTGCTGCAGCTAGAGGGCTTTGCTGCTGCTGCACAGCCCCGCGCACTGCCTGGTGCTCTGCTGCACACCCCAGCGCTGGCTGGGGCTCCGCCACGCCGCTCCCACCGCTCCCCACAGCCCACGGCTGGGCCCGCCGCAGAGCCGCTGGACGCCAGCCCACCCGGGTGACAGGCCGCGGCGTCCCCGCAGCCGAGCTGCTGCTGGCCGCGGTCATGCCTGCCCCCAGTGCTTCACTTCTGCCGCCGATGCTACAACTTGGTGGGTGAGCCCTTCCTCCACACACAGGTAAGGAGCTGTGAACCGTTCTCGGATGGGCACATCATTGCTTGGAGCCGAGTGGGTGGCTTTCCTGGGGGGTCATGGTGCTCATCCCCCGTGTCCCCAGGCTGTTCCCATGGGGCAGCAGCAGGACCCCAGGGGAAGCCAGCCTGGCACCAAGCTCAGGTTGGCCCATGGGGGTCGGAAAATATGCCGGGGGCTGTAAAGCTGAAAGGCTGCACCCTGGAGAAACCAGGAGAAAATTACCTGATCTGAGGCTCTGGGGTGGGTGAAATGTAAGGATTTCAGCAAAAGTTTTGGAGGCCAGATATGTCAGAGCAACTGCAATGGCACCTTGGACCCAGACAGCCATCGGGGCTCCCTCCCTGGGAGGCAGGTCAGCCTCTGGCTGAAGTTTGGGGGTGGTTTTCCTTCTGCTGACAAGCTTCAGCAGCCGGTGGGAGCCACCCTGCCACTGGCCACCCCAGGGTGCATCCCTGGGATGCACCTGGGCAGGGGAACAGTCCGGGGACCTCAATCGAGAGGGCCACTTTCAGTGCCGTGAACTGTGGCAAGGAAACGACTTCCCTGAACAGCATAATCTCCCCATAGCCCTGTGGAGGCCCCCCCAGATTGAATCTGGGGAAAGAGCCACACGTTCAGGAGTTTCAAAGGGAAACGCTTTCTGTCTCTGTCCAGCACCTGTTTATAATTCCTTCTCCGGAGCTGCTGCAGGTTTCACAAAAGCCGTGCTGCTGTCCCCAAACCCACTTTACCGGGCTGTCTGCTTTGCTTCTGAAAAAAATAAATTCCCTTTTACATGAGCTCAGGATCTGCCACCAGTAGAAACCTTTTTCCCAGGAGGAAGGTAGCGCTATGTAAATACCAGGGATAACCAGAGGAGCAGGGTCTGAGCCTGCCTGTAATGCACCAGGAAAAAAAAGCCTTGGTCCCTGGGGGATAATAGCTGGTTACTTTGTAGGCTGTCAGGAAAAGGAATTACCCAAGCCAAAATGTAGTGACTGCATTTCTCCAGCAAAAGTTTCTTGTGTAATGAAAATGGCTGTCAGAGCTAAAGCTTTGGGGAGCTGAATCCGCTTCACTTTGGCTCCCTGAACCACCATCAGAGGCAGGTAATAAACACCATTATTAAAGAATGAGTAATTTGCTGCAGCTCCAGCACACTGAATTTTTGCAGCAGATCCGGGCTTTTGCATGGTACCCAACCCCTCCCAGCCCTCAGCCTGGCCTGCAGACGTCGCCATTGCTTGTGGAGAGGCAACCAAGCGCTTGGCAAAACCTTGTCCACTAAAATCCTGCTCTGCCACCAGCAAGCTCGGCAGAGCAAGCTCCAGAGGGGCCAATCCTGGCAGGCCAGGCAGCCTGTGGGCTGTACAGAATGGACCCTCAGCATGGGCCTGGGCACTTCAGGCCCTCGTGGTTTGGCTGCCTCCTTTACAGACCTGCTGCATGGGATGGGATGTGCTTGCAGCTTTCCAAGAGCATCCTTGACCTCGACAGGCAGCCCAAAGCTCTCCCCTTCCTGACCACCACTCTGCCTGCTGGGTGCCTCTGGTGCCACCCCATCCCCACAGACATTGATACACTGTGGTGCTTCCTCAAATCTCTCTTACCCCTTCATTGCCCTCCTTCTAATTTACTATCCATGCTTGGAATTGTTTTCCAGCTCCCTTGCAAGCATGGTCCCTGAATCAGGCAGACTTTGGCTCTTTCTGCCTGTTTCCTAAAGCCCTGTACCCCAGCCTGGGACTGCCAGGGACCACTTGCAGGACATCGTTCTACTGCTGCTTTCAGGGGGCAATTTCAGGCAAGGTCATAATCCAGTAATTATCTGTAGAGTTAGAGATGGGCAAATGATTGACTTTTCTGGCTGAAGGTTCAAGCCATAGCATTAGAGAGGGGAAAAAAACCTCCATTATAGAATTCCTCCGAATTGTCTTTCTGTTGCTGCTTCTCTTAGTTAAAAGGCAGCAAACCAGCCCAAATGCTTTGCTCAGCCTGGAAGGGGAGGCTCCACTGATCTCCAGTGGTTTTTGGGTGCACCACTTAAACCAGCTTCCTTTTAAATTGAAACACTTCAGGTATCCTTTGAAAAGCAGAGCTGGTCACAGGATTGCTCTCCAAGCTTTGTGTCTGGCAGTCAGCAATAGGACAAGGGGGCATGGGCTTAAACTCTGCCAGCAGAGATTTAGGGTGGATATTAGGAAGAAATTCTTTACAGAGAGAGTGGTCAGGCATTGGAACGGCTGCCCAGGGAGGTGGTGGACTCGCCGTCCCTGGAGGTTTTTAAAGTGAGGTTGGACATGATCTAGTAAACAGACTAGAGTTGGACCAAGGGTTGGACTCGATGATCTCTGAGGTCTTTTCCAACCCAGTCGATTCTGTGATTCTGTGAACTGCTGGCATGAAAAAAATTGTCCCAGGGCACAGGTATACCAGCTCAGAGATGAGACACCATGTTTGGCAGCTGCCTAGTGCTGCTCCACAGCTGGGCAGAGGTTTTTTGGCAAACCCTTCTGGCTCCCCAGGGCCTCTGGGGTGGGAGAGCAAGGCAAGACGGAGGGTGCTGGGGCTTGTCCGCACACAGCAGGGACATGTTTGCACAAGCAGGACGTCCTTGCCCAGCCCATGCAGGACCGCTGGTGCTGCTCACCCAGAGCAGAGCCACCTCCTGTAACATGCTATGACTCCAGATGGGAACAAGCAGCAGCCTGAGCCCAGTCCCAGGAAGGGCTGGTCTAAATCCAGCAGTGATGTGGGCAGGGAAGAGAAATAGGCCAGGAAGAGAGAAGAATCATCCATATGGCAGAGGCAGGAGCAGCCCAGAGTGCCCCTCAGACAGGCATGGTTGGGACTTGACACAGACATGGGAAAGAAAACACATCATCGTTTTGTGGTATCTCTTTCCATACCATATGGAAGATAATTTAGCATCATCCTCTGCATGCTTCTGGCCCCCCAGGACTGTGGGACAGACAAGAGCCATGGGAAGGCCAGGGGCAGCTGCTGCCTTTCTTCTAGCTGTATTGCTGAAGACAGAATAAAGCTCTCCCATGGCTCCCGTCAGTGTGAACTGCTCCTCCTTAAATACAGAGGGCACATCTCCACACAAGGATTCCATTTCTTTGGCAATAACAAATATTAAAGAGAGGCTTCACATTTGGTTTGGCTTGCACCTATTGACTCGAGTAGTAATTTAACACCTTACAGTTTGTCTCAGGCTATGGATGTTGGCCAGAACAACAAAAGAGTGATCTACTTATTTGCTGGAAGAGGAGATCAGCTTACTGCTGATAAATGCAGGCTGTGTTTAGAAACTTAGGGTTTGGGAAAGTAAGCTAGAAATGTGTCATCTCCACAGTGTAACTTCATTTTTAAAGAGAGAGCAGATCATTGGCAAATGAATTAAACCTCTGAACTGTAGAGGAGTTCTGTGAATCCCCAGGAGAATCAGGCCACAGTAAGCAAAGTGGAAATAGCCCTGAGCTGAAGGAAGGCAGACAGTGGATAAAATAAACAGGACAGTGGGGAAAGGATAGTGCCGGCATGCACAAGCCTTCAGGGCGATTATGAATCATTTGAGTACAGATACGTTTTAAACAGAGACAAATGAGCAGTCTTTAACAGCCGCTTTACTTTACCAGCTTCAATTGATAGGAGGGGGATTTGCAGAGAGATATGAGGATGGAGCTGGGTGCTGCAGCTGAGCTGCTCTATCAGCAAGGCACAGCTGCCAAGAGGAGGACATCTCTCTGTCCCCTTGACACCAGATGCCAACTGCGTGCTACATTCCTGTCTTGGTCTCAGCTGGTGTATGTCTCTCACCTGTAAGGAAGCCAGGTCTTATTTGGTAGATCATTTCTGTGCTGGGTGGCAGGCCATGGCAGGGAGAGCATCACCAGAGTGCAGACACCAAGGCACGGCCCTGGGGCAGGCTGGGCTGGAGGGCTGAGGGGCATAGGGCTGGTCCAAGAGCAGAGCACAAGGTACAGGTCTGGTCCAGAACAGGATATCTCTGCTCCCTGTGGGTGATGCTCACCTTGAGCCACAGGATCAGGCAGCACAGAGTGATCTATGGGGAGGGAGCAGTGGAGAGGATGGGGTGTAGAGTCCCAGGACATCACCAAGCATAAAGGGGACTTCATGGGCAGAAGAAGAGCCTTAACGTGGAGTTGATGGGATTGGAGCAAAGGGTACAGGTGAAATAGGGGAAGATAGAAGAAGAGCTTGGGAGCCATCTAGGATAGCCACCATGTTCAGTTCAATACGGGGTATAAATGGCAACAGAGAAAACCTGACATGAAGTTAAGGATTGTAGCCATTACCACAGGAAAATCAGCCATGAACAGAAGTACAGCTTGCAAGCATGAGCTTCTGTGCATCTTCCAGCAGCAGCAAGAATGTCCTGGTAATGAACACATCTTGGGCAACTTCCGTGAGATGCTCCTGACAGCGTGGTCTTAGTGTCCATATGGACACCCTGGGCAGGGAGCCTGGCCTCAGCAAGGGACGGAGCATCTGTGTTGAAGGCATTCATGCTTCCCAGAGCCCCAGAGGTCAGTGAGTTTTGCCTCAAGTAGCTCTACAGGCGGAAATGTTTCTAAGCAGGCTTTCTGCACTGAGGGTAGGGTGCCAACACCCCTCTGTCCAGACAGCTTTATGTGCAGCAGCCTTAGGGTACTTCCTTAGGGTTAAACCTCTTAGTCTCAGCTCATGTTTCCACAGGCCAGTGATTTGAATGCTGCAGCAGACAGGGGAATTCACCCTCCTTTGCCCCTGGGCTGGCATGTTGTGGCTGAGATGAGCAGTTAGAGCCTGACAGCCTCCCAAGCTCATCTCGCTGGCTGATGCCTCAAAGGCCTGGAAACACTGAGTGACAGTTTCAGTAGCCTCCTCACATGGGAGTCATCACTCTGACCTACACTTCCTCCCAGCAACCCTGCTGGGTCCCCAAACATGAATGTGAAGAAGCCACCAGTGAGAGCTATCAATCAGTTTTGGTGGGCATCATGTGTTTCTTTAAAGCCCCAAACGAGGGCTTCTTGTTGAGGGTGCTGCAGAGCACACCAGGGGGGGCTGAGAAGGGGCTGAGAAGACAGCCCCAGCATGGCTTTTGGCATCTCCAGAGCTTTCCCATCCCTGACCCCATTCTGGCCCACTTCCCCAGCACAACACTGCTGGCCAGGTTGCCCGCTCTGTTCTGCTTTGTCTATCTGACGCATGGTCACCCTGCTGCCCTCCAGCACCCTGAGCAGCCCTGTGCTGACCCCTCTTCTCCCCGATCCCACACCTTCAGGAGACCCACACCCAGGATAGCTTGCGGAAACTCCTGACAGCTGCCTTATTTACTTGTTTGTGTCTCCAGCTAAAAAAAGGATGCTGAGAGAGCCCAAACCTGCTAATTATACACCTAGCCACCCACACAACCATGTGTTTTATCACCATACCCTCCATGCTTCCTCCTGCTCCCCCTTGCCAGCTCGGTGAGCCCTTCCCAGCTCTCCCCTGCATGAGGGGCACGGAGAGGCGCATCCCAGCGGGGCACGTCCCGTGGCTGCATCCGTGCCGGTGAGCTCCTGCTCCCGGCTGGGCTCACACCAGCAAGGCCGGCGCCGAAACACGGGTACTGTAGCCGTGCCCGGCGGTTTGGACACACAGGCGCTGTGCACGCAGGCGCCGGCCCGGCCCCGCGGTGCTGCGGGATGCTCGGCCGGGAGGGGCGGGCGGGGACCGGGGAGCGACCGGGAACCCCGCGCTCTGCGGCCCCGGGGCGGTGCGGCGGCCGGAGCGGCAGCCCCGCGCTGCGTGGAGCGCCTGGGACATCTAGCGGCCACCTCTCCCAGTGCCGGGCCCTGCCGAGGTGGGTGCCGGCCTGGGGGTGCCCGGCCAGGGCTGGGGGACACGGTGGCAGCGGGCCACAAGCACCCTGCCAGCCTCGCTGCCCCTGGTGCCCCATCGCAGGGTGCAGCCTGTTTGCAGGTACTCCCGGTTTGAGGCTGGGTGTTAGGAGCATGTCTTTCCAGTGTTTGGAGGCGATGGAGGACACACTGCTCCCCTGCTGATGCTCACAGGCAGTGATTGTGTCTTGTTTGCTGGCACTGGGGCTGGGAACAGGGTGGTGGGGGAGCCCACAGCCCCGCAGAGCCCCTGGCACAGCTCCCTCAAAAGTAGCCTGGCTCTTCCCTGCCAGCCAGGGAAGGATCTGCTATTTCTTACCATTAGGAGCAACGCCTGAACTCTGAGCACAGCTGGGTCGAAACACTGCTGCAGAGAAACATTTTTATCAGGCAGAATAAAGACTCTATTTCCACCTGGAAATTGCCCAATTTGACTTGCGAACCTTGAAAAGCAGCCCATCGCATCCCAATTCTCAGAGCAATTTAGTCTCTGTTGGAGCTGGGAGCCCATTGCTGAGGCACTGGCTCTCTACTTATCAGAAGATCAGAACAAGTGCTTTATTCACTGCTTTCCAGCTCTATCAGCCCAGCTGCATAAAACTTGTGAATTAGATGCTCATCATCACAAACTCCTCAGCCTCCTCCCTCTAATCCATGTCCACAGGCTCTGTCACCTTCATCCTTCTCTCCTAGTCCTCCCTAACTCTTTCTCCGTCAGCAGCTCCACAGTCCCTTTTTCCATGCCTGTAGCCAGGGCCCAACTTTCTTCCTGTCTCAGATGACACTTTGCTTGCCTTGCCCCATGCCTCTTACCCAACATTTCCCTTCCCACCACTGCCCCTATCATGCCTCTTTGCTTCTCTGTGTACCACCGCTGCCAGCCCCATTGGGGCTTCCACTGCCTTCCCCTGCTGCTCCCTGCCAAGAGTTGCTTCCCCGACACCACCCCCTGCCCCTTCCACCCCCTGGCCATCTCCTCATCTGATGCTCCTGGCACAGCAGCCTTTCCTGGGGTGGGTGAAGGCTTTGTTACACCCCAGGGATGCCCAGTCTGCATGCTCGTGCTGTGCCCAAGGCAGGAACAGCAGCATGGAGACTGAGCATTTACAGCAGGGTTTGCACATTGGCTGGACATGACTGCTTTCACAGCCATGTCAGTGGGGCTCATGAAAGTGCTTCCTTATCCCTGTGAGCTGTGCTTCACTCTGGGGGACTCCAGGCTGGGATGCAGCAGGTATCCATGCTGCTGTGCAGGCTCCTCAGGCTGAGAGGGTGCTCGGTCCACCCCTGACTGACACATTGTCCTGAGACCTGACAGCCCTTCCTTCATCCCCATATTCCCTCTCCCAAACACTGACTTCTCTTCCTGTGATGCTCTGCCTTTGCTTCTCAGCAGCCTTTGTGAGCTGGTTTTCTCTGGAGCAGAATCCCAAGCCTTGATGCCCAGAGGCAGGGGTACTGCCTCCTCTGGTGCCCTGGCAGGACTTGGGCCTCAGTCTAGAAGCCTCAAAAGAGCTCCTGAGAGCTTCCAGAAGGGTCTGGGCTCTGGGAAGGGTGCTAGCCACATCTGTGCTTTCCTGCTCCTTCAGGAGCGGGTCCACTTCTGTCCTAGGGCTATGGCAGCTGTACCTGTTTGTAGTACTGCTTTCCATCATCCAGGTCAGGAATAGGTGTTCATGCTCTTCTCTGCCCTCAGACCAGCCATGGCACAGCAGCACAGCAGGGCACTGCTCCCCAAGGGCACCGGCCTCCCTGGGTGCTGTCCTGAAGGGGAAAGCCTTTGGCCAGGACGGACTAACCTCCTCGCTCAGGAGCCTGGGGACATGCAACACAGTCACAACCTGCTAATGAGCCAGGGAAGGGAACCGGAGTTTTTGCTTGACAGGGCAATTAAATAATGATTGATTCCTGGAACAGCTACTTAATTCATCATTAACTGAGCTTATCATATCCGGTGTCTGTGCTGAGGGCCCCTCTGAGGGCTGCACTGCTGCTTGTGGGGGTGGCCAGCAACCAATGAACCCCTCATGGGGTGAGGGAAACATCTGGGATGGTCCCAAGGGGACCCGGTCCACCACAGGGGATGTGGTCTAGAAGTGACATCCATGAAGCACAGAGCTAAATTTGCTACACCTTTATTTTCCTGCCTTATTTTTGCTCCTTTCATCCAGCACTGGCCTTGAGAAGCTCAGAGTACACAATGCAGTTGTGCGTTTCCCACTCCACTGGGGAATGCTGCAACCGGCCAGGGGAGCGTGCGGGGCCTTGCCCCACCAAGTGGTTATGGAAGCCACCGTGCAGGGGGAGAGGCAGCTCATCATGGAGTCAGCAGTCATTATTCTCAGCAGTAGAGCTGCAGCAATACACCAGCTCAATCAGGGCACTGGAGTCTGCCTCCTCCCAGCTGTGCCCTGCCGCTGGGCTCAGGCAGTGTGTGTACCCTAGTATGTGTGGATCCTCCCTGTGCACCTAACAGTGCCTTGCTGCTGTCACCTGCCGCCAGTAGTGCCCAGACCAGCTTCATGGGGCTAATGGACCTGCATGCTATCCAGTCACGCTGGTAATGAGGACAGAGAATGGCCACTCTTTGCCAATTTTGTTTTTTACAGCTTTCTTGCTTTTGTCTGCTGGCTTCATTCCTCTTCCCTCAAGCCTGCTTATTACCAGGCTTACTTTATTACCAGGCTTACTTTACTACCAGTCCCTTTATTAAGTTCCTGTGTGGCTAAATTCACCGTAGGATCCAGATAATCCAAATGGGCTTTGGGGATGACAGCAGGGCTGGTTTGCCTCTGTCCTTCCCTGCACGTGTGCACACAGGGCTGGTCCTCACCCTCCCTGCCATTCCCACTCCAATATAATCTCTAACTGTCATCTGGTTTGATGGCCCTCATCTCCATCTGCACACCCAGATCGTCTGGTGAACACAGGTGTGCTTGCACACACAGGTGCATTCTCTATGCAATGCAGTGATGTTGGTGACTAAGGAGCAGGAAGCAGCTCTAACCCCTCCGGCACTGGGACTCTTCACATCAGCAGGTGAAGGTGTCAGAGGCTGAGGTTTTAGCCTGGCTGCTTTCCAGCAGGGCTGAACATGCTGCCATAGATATGCCATGATGCTGGCCATCAATGTCCCCACCCCAGTGATGACAAGTGCTGGAACTGGGCGCTATAACTAAACTTGGTGGTTCCTTTGCATATTTATGAGAAGCACAGTGATATGTCATTTTGCACTTTCCCCTTATCTCTTCAGCCCAGTTATCATCCCATCCTGCTCCAGGGAGAGTATTGTTCCCAGCTCCCAAGAGTGGAAGGCAACAACAAAAAGACAGTTTACTACACATAAATCTTTTATGATCCTGGACTGTACAAGAGCCACAGACATTAGCATGGACTAAAATATTCTAGCTGTAGCCCTGCCCCATCCTGAAAGCAGACTGTGCCCCGGCCCATGGGCTGTGGGCTTGTGCGCCCTTGTGTTGGGCAGTGCAGCAACCCCCAAGGTCCTGGCCTTGCCCTAGGGCTGGCTCTGGGGCAGTCTGAGGGACCAGAGAGGTTTGGGCTGTCCCTGTCCCCCCTGAGGTAAGCCTTCAGCCCTGCCCAGCCCACATTCAGGGAGGCTTTCTCATGTTTCAAAAGTATTTTCCTGTTGTTTCTTTTGCTACCTGTGCTGTTACATTTCTGAGGTATGTTCACCCTGGGATATTTGTGACCTGCAAGCCCTCTCTGCCTCTTCCCCCCAGCTCAGGTCAGCCAGTCACCTCCCATCAGCCGGCCCCTTCAGCATCCTTCTGGATGCCCAAAGTCAGCAGACCCCATGTCCAGCAGCAGTCCAGCTGCCCAGGCACACATTTCCCAGCGTCAGGCAGCCTGTCCACAGCCCACCTGCTGGCATTTCTCAGCACCTCCGGCACCTCCCAGCAAGATCCCATCCCTCCCTACCCTAGCTTGCTGCCAGAAACATTTCTTGAGGCGAGGCGTGGATGCCTTACCAAGACTATCGACTTTCTCTTGCTAGAGCTTGGCTTCTACTCCTGCTTGGGCTGCTGCTCTCAAATGACACTCACTGACTGGTCTCTCCTCACTGTTTTGTTAAAAAGTGAGGCAGTTGATTGGAAATCTAATTTGCATGTTGATGTAAGCAAAGAAGAGGTTCACGCTTTCCTTCCCTGAAAACCAAGATGAAGCTTTGTGCTTCTGTGGGTCTGTGCAGGAAATAAAACCGTCTGTGCAACAAATATGCATCTCCCTTAAATATTTTGAAAATAGTTAACGGCCATCTGCTGTATGAGCCGTTTCAGGCTTTATTAGTAAGGTGGGAGACTGCAGAAAGCAGAGAATGGTTTTGAAGAGGGAGAAGTGGAGGGCATTCACCAAAACACGCAGAGTTTTAGCACCGCAGGAGTGCTTTTGAATGGCTCCATTTTCCTGAACAGCTTTCCAAAATGTGGCAACTGCTGCCAGAACAAAGCCCATCAACAGGGCCATTTAAAACCAGGAATGGCACTCAAAGCTGTGCAGTATAACAGAGTTTGGCCAAGGGGAGAAGACCACTTGGGCTTTTCATTCTCTGGAGTCTTCAACTCCAATTTCTTTATTTATATTTTCTTCTTGAGGACAGATTTAAACCCAAGGTGATGTGTTTTCTTTCAGAAAGCCTCATGCACCTCAAGAAACCCTGTAGCAGGTGTCAGCGTGTCTCTGCTACACAGCATGCTGCAGAGCAGGCAGCAGTGGAGGTCTCTAAGGAGGACAGGAACATTTGGGGTTGCAAGACAATAAGGTGGCACGGTTGAGGAGCTGGGAATGTGATAGAGAGTGCCTGTAAAACACGGGGCTTGGGATTGAAGAGCACAAAGTAATTGTTTCTCTCTCCTGGGGAACGCTGATATTTCACTACACGCTTTCTTTGTGCCAAGGTGGGTAGGGAAGCCAAAATAGCAAACGCTCCTCTGAAGAAAAGGTGTTGAAATATTTAATCTTGGAAATTTTAATGAAAAAATAAAAAATCAGCACAAGGTTTCAGCACTCTGAAATGGAGGAAGGGGGAGGGAGGTGAATTTTCCTGAGGAAGAAACCCATGTTGACATTTGTAGCTGAGGATCCTGTTTGGACTCAGCATTTTCTGAAGCCGGTGGCCCAGAGCCAGGGCTGCACAGCTGCCAGCTGTACCTGGGGGTGAAGTTGGTTTAAGAAAGGGGACAATGTGATGAGTCATTTATTTAAATTGCTCTATGCGGTCTCCTCTTTAACCTCCGCATGCCTCCATTCCTTCACACAGCTGGCTGAGCATCCAACACTTCCCACTCTACCCTATACATCGCCTCCATGCCTTCACAGCAGCCTCCCAGCTTCCTTTGATGGCCAGCTACTCTCATCCCATGCCAGCCCAGCCTTGGAAGAGCCCTAGGAAACCTCCCTGGCACCTGAAAACCATTAGGTGCATCTGTAATGCCTGAAAGGCTGTAACTCACTGTGTGGGCCTCCACTTTGGGAAGTCAGGGAAGCCCCTCAAGTGGCTGTCAGCATTTTATCTACTTCACTGCTGGCTCTTCTGCTTTGTCGCAGCACACATTATGAACCAGCAGAAGAGATGCGGTAGGTCCTTTCCTGTCAGGCTGCATGTGGCCATCTCAAGATACACTGTAGATACAGCAAATCCTTGTCTTAATCCAGGCTGAATCAAATCATTTTGTTGCAGGGCTGCATCCTTATCTTACTACCAGCTGGGGAGAGATGAAGAGATGCTCAGTTTGCTGAGATAGTGTTCAAACCATGGAGTGGGGGAAGGGCTCTTGTTTTCTCCAGCATTGCCAAATCTTTCTGTTCCCAACAGTCTCGTCTTGACATCGGCTCCACATGGGCAAGAGGCTTTTCTGCTCCCTTGTCTTGCTGAAATAACAGCCTCCTCCCTCCCACTCTCTCTGCTTCTGCAGGATCGCTCCCCCCCACCATCAGCAGCATGGAGAGTGTGCGTGAGCTCCAAAACCCGCTCTTGGCCAAGGCCAATGGGCATCTCCACAGCAGCTATTCTTACCACCAGCATCACAGCCAGGACTATCCCAGTCACCGCTGCCAAGGGAAACTGTATTCCTACATCTTCCAAAACACTGGCAGTGCCAGGACTCACCAGCTGCTGGATGCCAGTTCCCTGCAGCTGGCCGTTGAAGCCTTGTATGGCCCAAATTTCATCCTCGTGAAGGATGAGACCACTCTCAAGACCAAGGACAGCAAGTCAGAAAACTGCGAGACCACCTTTATGGAAAGCAAAGAGTCTCCATCAGAGGGTCCCGACGGGCACGAGGCACAAGGGTCTTGCCTTGTAGAGCGCGACATTCGCATCCAAACTGTGTCCTATGAGGTGGAGGAAGAGGAGCTCCAGGAGTATGAGGTAAGATTTTTCAAATGGGATGGCATCACACTCCTCTGGTAACTCTGCCCATTGGCCCAAATTCTTAGTTATTCATTCTCCCTCTTTCCCCAGAGCTTCCCCCCAGACCCTACTATCTCCTGCCTCACCAGTCTCTCCCTGTGCACCCAGTATTTCTTCTCCCTCCTTGTAATTTCTGCCCTCTTTTCCTTGCCACAGACCGCAGGAGGAGATGAGCTTCCCTGAGGGCAGCCTGGCTGCATGCTCCCTGGGTGCGAGGGGGAGATGATGCTGGTTCTGCAGGACCCCTGGGTTATGGGGATCCTTTGACAAGGCACCGCCATGGCACTCAAATTAATGGGAAATAGCAATCCTTGCATAACAGCAAAACACACATGCCTGATGGCAGCTGCCAAGAGAAAGCTTTATAGATAAATAGAAGATGAATCTTGCAAAGGAAGAAGGAGAGCTGAGAAAGGAGCCATGTGCTGCATTCTGTGCCCCACCACGGCTCCAGTGGTGGTGCAGAGGCTGAGAATATCATCCAGGACCTTGAGAGGCTGGAGCAGGTCCCCAGGGCCTGCTGGAACAGATGTTTGATGACCCAGCACAGCTCTGCTGTTTTTAGTGATGGTGGCAGCAGGGATGACCCCACCTTTGCGTGCCTTCCCCACCCAGACACATCACTTCCAGGCTGGTCTCCCTCTGCTCAAATGCAGGAGGGCTGCCTGCAGCTGCCCTGACCAATGCACTGGCTAAGGGGACAGGACATCTCACCCCTGTGATGGAGGCTCCGAATCAACTGCCTTCCCTCACTCACTAAATTGGTTTAGTAGGATATTGATCTCCTACTCCCTAATGGGGATAAGGCACTTTGTTTAAGTTTGTTTAAGCTGACAAGCAGCCAGTTCCGCCAAAGCTCGAGATATTTCATTTTAAGACTATCTATCTCCCAGGGAAATCCCAGACCCCCAGCAAGTGAGCTCAGCATTTGCTCTGGCAGGGAGCCGAGAATACACTCTGCTCCTGAATTTGCTGAGCTACATTTTTTCTCATCAAGCTGGGCTGAGGAGGCTAAAATATTTTTGAAAGCCACTCCTTGAATTTGTAGGTGGGAAAAGTGTGAGAATATGTGATGGGGCCAGAAGAGAGCAGGAGCTGGGAGGAGGGGGGCTGAGACACAGCTTGCAGGGGAGGTGGACATGGGCTGAATCCATCTGCTTTTTCAGAGTGACTCCTCCAGCGACAGCGAAAGCGAGGATCATTTCCTGATGCTTCCCCCCCGGGACCACCTGGGCTTGGCCCTTTTCTCCATGCTGTGCTGCTTCTGGCCCCTGGGGATTGCTGCCTTCTACTTCTCCCAAGGGGTAAGAGATCCCTTTGCTTGCCTGGATGCACAGAGTGCTGGAGCAAGAGCCCTGCAAGCCATGGTAGCCCTCAGAGGGGACTGGGCAGCTTTCTGGTGCTGAGTCTCATCTCTGTGCCATTCCCAGACCCCTGAGGCCTGAGACAAAGGGTGCTCCTGGCTCCTGGATGTCTTCAGCACAGCTCTAAGGTTGCAAGTCCTCCAGCTCTTGTGTGAGTTACTGGAAGTTAGGTTTGTCTTTTGGGTGTTATTTAGGGAACTGGGGGTCCCTTTGGCCCCTTGCCCAGTTTCTCACCCTCTGGCTGGGCTCAGGAAAAGGGTATTTTCCCACTTGCCCTCCCATTCTCCAGTGGTGTGGAGGTCCTTCATCATGACCCAGTCCAAGGCAGCTCATGCCCCGGGAGTCAGGCTGCACTGGAGGCTGGACACAGAGGGGAGCCTGCTCTCCATATCACACTGCAGCTCCTCCGCTACACTAGTTTCTGACATGCATTGGCTAAGCTGAGTGAGCCAACACCAGACTGACAGAGGTGGCAGAGGGTGGTGGCCCTTGGGATGCACCAGCTTAGAGGAGCTGCTGCCTTCTCGAGAGCTTAGCTCAGAGCCAGGGCTCAGCCCAGAGCCAGGGCTCAGCCCAGAGCCAGGGCTCACATTGCTGTTGACCCAGAAAAATTCATGCAGAGCCAGGGAATTTACTCCACGTTTGCACAGATGCTGCTGTGCCAAGAATAGATAGGGGGGAGGCATTAAGAAGTTAAAACAAGAGGATAGAAACAGAAATGAAAAAAAATATATAACATGAGTACCCGGCACAGAGGCAGTAAGAGGCACGGGAAGATTTCACTGATTAGGACCTTGAGGAGTGGCTGATTTCACATTTTTCCACGTGGTACAGGGTAGCATGGTGTACTCTTCACATGATAATGTACTTGGTACTATTTATATTTAGCTCCATTTGGTGTAACTACCACTTTTGTTCACTCACTAATGTAAGGACCATCTCTCTATTCAGTGTCTGCGCACAGTGGGTGCACAGTGTGTGCGTTGATGTCCACATGGCAACTTGAACTTGAATACTAAGGGTAACTCTGAATGTGTCCAGAGCACTCATGGAAACTGAAAGTGTCCAGCCCAGAGAACCAACACCCACATCTGCCTCCATCACTGGCTCCATCAACCCTTCTATGGCAAATAGGCTTCAGCTGAAAACTCCATGCAGGCAAACTCAAGCGGTAGCACAGGCAGCCCAAGGTGCTGTGCTGTCTGGAGTCAGCTCCTGAGACCAGACAGTACTCGTTATGTGTCTATATAGGGTATATTTGTACCACGCAGCCATCCCCCCTGTGCACAGACCATTTGCCTGGGCTTACAAGGGTCCAGCCACCCACTTGCAGCTCTGGCTGACTGCTCAGATGGCTAGGGTTTGCAAAGGGCCAAAGCCCATGCTTCCCTTAGAAGCAAAATCCACAGGGAAATGTGTGTAGGTGGCACTGCCGTGCTGAGCCCTCCCAGACCAACAGACACCTTGCTGTCCATCCCCAGCATTCATGGGACACAGTGTTCAGGGGAGGGCGACCGACTCAGCAGTGAAGCTACTGCATGCAGACTAAAAGTCCAGGTCGGCACAGCTGTGAGCAACAAGTGTTTCTTCTCCTTCCAGACCAGCAAGGCTGTCTCCAAAGGAGATTTCCATCTGGCCAGTTCAGCTTCCCGACGAGCCCTCTTCCTCGCCGCACTCTCCATCACTATCGGCACAGGAGTGTACGTTGGGGTGGTGGTAGCGCTGATCGCTTATCTCTCCAAAGGGGGCCACGTATAGCTGCCACCCACATGTCATCGCCGTCCTCAGTCACCGGCCCTCCTGGGATCGACCTTTCCTGCAGAGCACAGGGTGCCCGCGCCTGCAAGGGCTGCTTGCACAGCAGGACCCCAGCACGGATGCCCTGCGCAAGCTCTTTCCCCCTTCAGACAAACAGTAGACCCCTGTTCTCCCCAAGGCCATGGTGTGCCACCATCCGACATCAGGAAATTGGGCACTGGCCTGGCTGCTGGGACCAGGAGGAGCATATTTGCCTGGTGGAAGACGTGCAGGAGAGACACTACATGCTGCTGCTTAGCTGGGGTCACCACACGTGCTCCGAGGCCATGGTTTACACTCCCATGGCTGGTGCCCAGGCTTGGCCCATGAAGAAGGCACACAGGGAGGAGAGGGGACACGGTGTCAGGGAGTGACCCTGGGAGGCTGGAGTCCTGGTGGGATCTCCAGACTCCCGGGATGGAGACAACATTCCTATTTCAGTGCCACGGGATAGCACCTGGCCCCTCAGCTGCAGCAAAGGAGGGGACAACCTGGACATGACCAAAAGGCGTGCTCTCCACATCCCTCTTCATACAGACACCTGATCCACAGGAGAGCATCTCAGTTGTTGGCCCATCCCAGATCAGAAATAAGGAGAAAGGCAGGCTGGTGTTTACACACTGTCACTCTCATTGCTGGAGCAAGGTGGTAAAGACAGCAAGGTTTTCTCAGCATTAATAATGACTGTATGATAATTGCAAGTCATAGTCCCCAGAAGTTTGGCATCCCACAGTGATGAGCCCTTAAAAGACTTGTAATGGCAATTTCTACCCAAGAAATTACCTGGGAGGGGTGGGAGAATGGGATTGAAAGAAAAGTCCAGCATGACAAGCAGAGCCTGGGGCCAGAGTGCTATTTGAGGGGGGATGAGATCCAGAGAGGGGGAAGACTTCGAAGGACCCCAAGACACAAAGGTGACCACAACACACTTCATCCCATGCCTTGGCGAGAGGTATCTCCATCCATTCAAAAGCTTCTGCTGACAAGGAAATCCCATGCACCCCTGCTTACATCTTACTTTTGCTAATTTGTATATTGTCAGCGACACGTCAAGTGCTTCAGAGGTGGGTGTGAAACCAATGACTGCCCCAAAGGGCTGGCGTTACAAGGCCCTGCCTCACCCTCCTCCCCAGCACCCACCTTGACCCTCTCTCACCCTGGCCGTGGTTCTCCTGCCACCTCCTTCCCCACATGCAGAAGCTGCAAGTAGACTCTGGGCACCCATCACCCCCTTCCCGGTGTTTCTGGGCAGGCTGCAGACAGCTCTGCAAGAGGTGCAGCATGTTCCTCCAGCTGGGTGCCATTCAAATGTACATTTCATTCTAAAGAAGCATGTTAATGTCTTCGATTGCTGTTGTATTTGAGCCATAAAAGAGAGAAGCACATCAGAGACCTGTTCAGAAGCTGGTCTGAAAGTTCCCATTACATTTTATAATGTGGAAGAGCTAATAATAAAACCAGGAAAAAATACTTTGTTTATAAGGACATGGAGCTGGCTAGTGAAGAGGTGAGCTTTGCAGAAGTCATGAGCTCACTTAAACCTGGAGGTGTTTATGTGGTTCCCGAAGGAAGTTATAATACAGCTGGTGTCTGGGCAACTTGGAGGGAGATGTACTGCTTTGTAGATCTCAGAAAGCAGCTAGTGATGGGAGCAGGATGGTAATCTAGGCTTTTTGCCATATTTGGATGGACAAGAATTAGGGAGGGAGAGAGAGTCTGGAGCATCATATATGTTCTGGCTGCTTTGTGTATAGTAGAAGCATAAAATACAATGTGGCTGAAGAGGTGCAGAAGAATACAAACATTGTGAGGGAATAAACAGGTCTTGCTTCTGATAGTGGACAGAGGGAGACAGAATTTGCAGGGCAGGACTCGGGTGTCTGGCAGAGATGAGGTGGCTTAGAGAGATGAGGTTGACCTCACCCAGTAGCTGAAAGATGGTTTTCATTTCCCCCTCCTCTGTGTGCTCAGCCTTCCTGGGCATCTGTCCTTCCAAATAATGGAGCAGGACAGGAGCATGATTTCAGGAGAGGTGACATCCATGGTTGCCTGTGCAGCAGGGGGGACCAGACTCACTGTTTTCCCAGCTCAGTGCTGTTCCAGCTAAATCCTCCCACCTTTCCCCCTCAAGCACCCCTCAGCTGAGGGGCAGGTGTGCGGGCTCCCCACCAGTTCTGGTCCAGACAAAACCATTGGGGCTGCCAGACCAGAATCTGCAACAAGAAACTGCATTTGCCATGAATTTGTAGTTCTGCAACCTGGTTCCCTCCAGGGGCTTACCTGGGTGAGGGACCGGCAGCCCCCAGCCTGCTCCATGTAGGCACCCCATCCCCCTGCACCCCAACCCACCTCTTTGTCTCTTTTTAATTGGAGACACATAGGGAAGGATCGGGCTGAAGGGCCAACAGAATTAAAATGTTTTCCTCTAATAGCCTGAATCTCTGATGATCTTGTCAAAGTAGAGGGGAAGGGGCTGTTCTGGAGTATCCCTAAGGGGGGCATTATGCAAATGGAGAAATTAGTTGGAAACAGCCTGAAGGGAAACATGTGGAAATTGAAATTCGAGGACCAGCATCGGGACTGCTGCTGAATAACTTATTATAGACTCACAGTGTCTGCTGCAGCCACCTCAGCAGAAGGGAAGGAAGCAAAAAGGCAACAAATCTCAGCAGTCAGGGAAGACGTGAGCTTTGGAAATTTGATCAAGCTAAAAAAATACAAATGTTAAACTAAACCTTGCCAGTGGGTGTGGAAGAGTTGACTCTTCTTCCTTCTGTCCTTCCATGGGAGGGGTCCCTCTCCCACCTGGGAATCACAGCCCCACAGCAGAGCTCCTATCCCACAGGGCATACTCAGAAATTTGGGGTGAAGGAGGAATAACCTCGAATTCTGGCGTGGCAGCATTTCAGCCCAGAAAGGAGTGCGGTGGCATGTCGCAGGTGTGGGAGGCGACGCACAGGGCAGTGATTGCAAAGACAGTCTGTGCCCGTGCAGAGGGGAGGTGGTGGAACAGCATTCCTGGTGGCTGACAAGGGAGGATTTGGGGTTCTCTGAGCTAGGGATAGAGGCAGGAGGTGGTTAAATTGTGATGTCCTACAAAGGTGTACACCACAACCTGATGTCCTTCCCCACACCCTGGAACTTTCTAAAAAATGATGACAGGAGATGCTGAAGAGTCCCATGGTACATCAGAACAAGCCCCTCCTTCTTCATTCATGAGTAATGTATTATCCTTAATTAGGACATCTATTTGCAACCGAGCTCCCCACCAGCCAGCTGCAGGTGCCTGTCCCTGTGAATGCAGGTGCTGTGTAGCACCCCCAGCACAGGCACAGTTCTGCAACCCCCTGGCCCCAGCAATCCTGTCTCATCGCCTCCTGCTCACTGTTCCCGAGGTGCCCCTGCCCTGGCCCCATTGCCGCACAAGCACCCCTCACCCTTAGACAGTGACACCGAGAAAGTCACCAGAAAACCCATCCCCTGCCCCCTCTCCCTGTGCCTGTGCCCAGACACCCCACTCTTGTCTCACACACTGAGCAGCTTTTGAGTTGCAAGAAGCACCATCACCAGATGTCCCAGGTGCCCTCCCTGCTGTGAGGAGAAGACCCTGGGGATGGAGCCAACCCCACTCCCCATGGCTGACTGAACATCTGCTCCATCCCTTCCCTGCCCTGAAGATGCTCCTGGTTCAGCCAGGAGCTTGGTGAAGTGCTGTCTGGGGTGCGCTGGGCTTTGTTTTCTTTTCTCAGCAGTGGAAATCATGTTGTCTTCCGGCTTGGGCTCCCTTCATAACCTTCACAACACCAAGGTAAGCGCCTCCCCGTGGGCCTTTCTTTTCAGAAGCAACTAAGGATGGGGCAGACAAAGCCTGTGACAAGGGCAAGGATGGCCTTTGAAGCCTCCCTCCTTCTGAGATGCAGTCAGAAAGAAACCTGCTGAGGAAAATGGCACCAGTGCCTCAGCCACAGAGCTGAGCAACCCATGCATCTGAGCCACTGCCTGCTTCTCTCAGCTCTGCTCACACCACTCACCTCTCAGCAAGTACTGCAGCATGACAAAATGGGGCCACTGGCTGCACACCAGCACTGGGGAGTGCTGATGAGGGATACAGGGATGGGTCTGCGCTGGATCTCACTCCTCTTCCCAAAGGCATGAGGTGAGATGATGGAGGAAAAAAGCAGATAAACCAGTGTGGTTTGTGGGGGACACAAGAGCTCTGTGGGACCCCATCCCCAGCTGAATGGATCCACTGGGGCACTGGTCCTCCTGCATCCTCCCAGCCATCCTGTGGGCAATGTGGAAACAACTGGGGCAGGACACAAGGTGTCCTGCTGTGCTCCCAGCACCTTCATCTGCCTGGGAGATCGCAGCCACTGGCAGAGGCAAAGCTGCCGCCAGCTCTCCAAGCAGTGCCCGTTGGTGGAGTGCAACTGCAGCCAGTGCTGGTGGTGCATAAATGCCTCCATTCTCCCCCCATCTGTCCTCTGGAGGCTGGCAAGAAATGAGACATAGGGAAATAGAACTGGAGTAAGTCCTTTGCCTCACTTAATGGCACAGCCAGTGTTTTCCCTTCACAGCAATCAAGTAAGGAAATAGCTAATTATCTGAGACAGGCCAAATTTTCTATTCCTGTCCCCCCCAAAAAACAAAAAAAAAGCATTTAGCAGTGCATCTCTTCACCTAGCTTATCCTTTCCCCTTTGCTCCCCAAAAACAGCCTGCAGCAGCAAGACTGCAGGGAGACATAGCCTATGGCAATGCTAACTCTCCTGGGGCTGGCAGGAGAGGATTTTTGCAGAGAGAAGCCAATTAAGACCTATCACTCAGACATCCACTACTGTGAAATCAGGAGGCTCATTACCTCTCCCCTCCCCACAGACACAGACACCAGCTCCCTCTTCCACAGCCATTGGTAACCACACACGCAGGAATGCCCCAGTGCCGCTGAGCTGTCCCCATGGGGCAGGAGGACAAGCGGTGCCAAGAGAGGACAGAGTGCTAGGTGGGGACACCTTGCTGGGGCGAGGTAGATGCTGTCCCCATGGCCCACAGTGAGCCATGGGGCTTGCTGTGACATCTGGGGAGAAGCTGGTCAGTGACAGTGATGCACCGGAGTTAGTGTCATCTTCCACTGCTTATCTGTCCCTGCTGTGGCATGGAGGGGCTGTACCCCTGCACATCCCCCTCTCCCCTTCCCCTGCAGTGTCCAGGTACAGTGATGTTTGGGCACCCCATCTGCAGATGCGCTGCTCCTCTGAGCTGACTTCATTTTTGCTATAGCTGATGCCTGGGCTGTACCTCAGAGCCAAGGGCTTTGCAAGGGAACCACAGCTGCCCTTTAGAAGGTGTATGTTAAAAACACAGTTTAAATATCCTCACAAGTCATCCTTCAGGGGCTTTGGAGACTCAAGACTGGCAGGCACCAGACAGGGTCTGGGTCCATCCCTCCACACTGAATGGGCAGGAGCTCTCCTTGGGCCAAGCTCCCCTGATCAGAGGAGCTGCTGCTGCCTCTCCAGCTGTGCCAGAGTGGGACAGGACAGGGCCAGCAGCAGAAGAGCCTCTCTTCTCCCTCTACCACACTGCACGGCCAGGATTTTTCCACCTCCTCTTCTCAGCAAGAAAAAGCAGCAGCCACCTGGGTCTTTGAGGAGCGGGGCACATGGCTGACTTCCACTGATGTTTAACATGCACTGCTTAGATGGCATGGGGCTCCTTTTGGCTACTAACCCTCAGCCCTAGTGCCACCAAGGTCTGTCCCTTCCACCCACTGTCATCTCCACTGCCTTAAAGAGGCTGAGCTGCTGGCCTTTCTCCACATAGGGCCCATCTTCCCCACTGCTGCTCCTCTATGAAGCTCCCCAATACATCTGGGCTTTTCCAGACTATTCACTTCAAAAAATGTCATGATGTCCTGCAACTGCTGTAGTGCTGGACACAGCACAGCATCCTTATCTCCCATTTCTGCTCAGGAGCTTTGCTGGCTGCAGGGCTGTGCTCCACTCAGCCTTTCAGAGGCTCCCCCACAGAAATCCCCCACTCTGCAGGGTCTCCCTCTTCACTTGTGCAGGCATGGTGTTTAACTGGTTTCTAATCAGTTCAGCACTTGCTGGCTTCATTTTTAAATCAATCTCATTGCTTAATCAAAACATCAGGCAGGACGGAGCCCAGTGTCCCATGGAAGCCAGAGTGAGGTCAGAGTGCTGCCTTCTCCTGGCATGGAGAGCTGAGGGGTGTCCCTGTGGCAGGGAGTCCCCTCTTTGCACAGGCAGGCTCCCTGCCTGCCCCCTGCCCAGACCCACACAGCTGCAGAAGCACCAGGAAGATGTAGCTTTATTCTCATGGGTCTGAGTTTGATGGGAATTGTCCATCCAGCCACAGCTCTCCTGCCTTCCCCAGTGCTGAGGTTACTGAAGTGATAGAGAAGGGGTGGAGAGAGAGGCAGAGGAAGAAGCCAGGGAAGGAGAAATGAAATAATGCAATATCTGCTAAAATGCCACCCTCAAAGTAATATACCAAAGTCTAGGTGCAAGCAGAAAACTCTTGACAGCATTAGGCTAGAAAGATTGAAGCTTTTCTTTCCTGAAGTGCTTTCATATCTAAATATTTTCTTCCAAACTCTGGCATTTTCCAAATGTTGACTGTCCTAAATTAGCATTACACATCAGCTCACTTGTTTTCTAGAAGAGGAAAGGCAGGGAACACTGCATCTGGACCTCAGCTGGTTCAAGAAAGCTAAGACTGGTATTAATGGGTTGTTAATATTTTAAAAGAAGATCTGTTAGGCTGGAGAGCAAAATCCTTGAGGATCCATATAAGGACTGATCACCCATATTTTTCACTGGCAAACAGCATAGGAAAGCAGGGTGCCTTGGTGACCTTTGCTAATGAGTCAAAATCAGGAGGGTTTGGAAATACAGAAGAGTAAAGAAACCTTGAAGGCAGGAGAGGTGGACATTGGCTGGAACGCAGGGAGATGAAGGGTTGCCAGCAGGAATTGCTGCTGCAGGGACCAGGGAAAGGAAGGAGCCATTGCCGCAGCATGAAAAGGGTAGATCTGACAAGAAAATCTACAGGGCAAAATGTTTCAGCAAAAATACTCACAAAGGACAATAACAGGGCAGCAGTGGACCACAGCTGGACTCCAGGAGACATTTTCAGCCATGGCACGTGAGACATGGGTTTTAACAGGGAGGAGGCAGAGAGGGTGGTAGGAGAACAGGGACCTGACTGTGGCTGCTGTAACCTGCTGGGACAGGGGAAGGTGGTGCCTCACAAATAACCTGGGGGGACAGAAGGAAAAGGACTCTCATGTCAATAGCACGGTTGGCTCGGCAGCACTAGTTGCTTGTAGCCTGGTCCTATGGAGGGAATCGTGCAGGGCACTGATCCAAAAGATCCCTTTTTTAATTTTTCTCCTCGTCTTTCCCCCTTCCCTGCCCACATAGATAATGAATTGCACTTGTGCTTGTCAGCTCAGGAGCAGTTCTGAACAGTGGCACTGATTTTTTTGTCCTCCTGTCACTGCTACACCTCCACTCTGAAGATCCCAGCAAGCACAGGATTGGTCTTGCAAACCCCAACACCTCCACTACCTTGAGATGCTTTTAAGAACAAGACTACTGCTTTTTGCACCAACAGACCAGTTGCCTGTGCAAAATCTGGAGGCAAAGAGGTGCTTGAGCTAACACATACCACCTGAGTGCCCCAAAGCTTTGCTTGACTATAGTCAACTATTCCCACAGCCCAGCATCCAGGCAGGCTATGCTGCACATCACCCACCTTCTGCACCTGCAAACCCCCTCTCTCAGACATAAATGGGGTGCACTAGTGGCAGAAGAGAGCTCTAAATTACAGGTGGGTGGGGGGCTGCTCCTCATGGGCTTTACAGCCCCCCAGCCTCTGCATTTCACTCATCTTTTAATTTCCATCTTTGCTGAGGTCAGTGCTTTTAAGCACTCATTGTGAGGGAGTTCAGGTGGCACCTGAGCTAAACCTCACTCCACACATGCAAAGGAAGAGACACATCGGCCAGTGTCTTGGCCACGCAGTGCAGACCAGCTGAGGCCACCTCAAATTCATCTCCCACCACCAGCTCAATGTGAGCGCAGCAAGACAGGTATTAGTCAAGGGCTACGGTTTCCACCCCATTTAAATTCTGCTCAGCCACAAACTATATCAGTAAATGAGGAAAAGTCACCATTTAAGTGGTGCCAACTCACAGAGACCCACCAAGACCCTGCTGTCATCAAGGGAGAAAGAAATGTAAGAGCACTTGTAAAACCCCTCAGAGGAACAAGTATTATTGTCCTACCTACCCAGCTAAGGGCACAAAAGATATCTTGCCTAGATCTCTTCACTAGGGCTCCTCAAAAATGTCTTGCAAGGGGGTGCTGGAGGATGAGGGAGGATAGCCTAAGGCCAGCACACAGAAGAGATTCATCCTGCAAGCAGACCCCAGCGTGAAGCATACAACACTCCCAGTTTGGGGAGAGTCAGGTGATGGTAAGAAGCAGCCAACCCTCCACCTTGCAGAGCGCCAGGTACCTCCCACTGCAGATGCTCCCCCAGGCTCTCCTGATGTCCACCTGCCTGCAGCAACAGCTGGCAGCCACATACCGTGATGTGCGATGCCAATGGATGCTGTGGCCGCTGCCTTGCTGCCAGACTTGGTCTGCCTCAGCCTCAGGGCCACCCAAATATGGCTTGTGTTAGCACCCACAGTCAGAAAACCTGCTCTCCCTGCTCCTTCCCTCAGCTCATCCAAAGAAGGACATGCTCCAGGGGTCTCATGTCCTCCTTCACAGCTGCTGCTGCAGCCACCACTGCTGCCAAAGGCAGCTATCTCCAGCTTCCAACAGTTTGGAGACACAGGTAATCATTCTGGAGTAACTACTAGCTTACTCCGTTGGAGGAGTTCGGTGGTGAGAAGCCACTGGCAGCTAATTACTCCAATTACTTCCTGACACACAGAGCCCGGGTGCCCAGGGCTCTCTGCAGCAGCACACAGCGCTGCTTGGCAGCTTCTGGCTCTCACATGCCTTCATGCCCGGGGCACCTGCTGCCCCTGATCCCTTCCTCTGGGACCACACAGGGTATGCTGGGGTGGATGGGTGGTGCTGAGAACCCACCGGCACCAATGACAAGAAGCTAAATGGTTTCTTAAGAGATGCCCCTCTGGCTCACTGTTGCCCTACCATGTAGCTCAGGCTACATGCAACAGGACAACCCTTGACACCCCTTTCTCCTGCAGGCTGATATCTAGGAAAGCTCCACAGGGCTTCCTAGCAGAGTCACCATCAGCCTCCTAGGCAGCAAGGGGCCTATGTCAGGAGCAGGACTGGGCTGCAGCAGCCACTGAGGTCCCAGACATGTTGAAGAAGGAACAAGTTATTTGCAAGAAAGACTGGGGAAAAGTAGGGACCCACAACATGCAGTATTGTATCTCAACCCTTAACAAGGTCATCAAAGCTCCTGACACCTCTGCAAAGACCTGATGGTAAGAGAGACAAGACTCAGCCCTGATGTTAGACCCAGCCTCAGAGGCTGATTGTGTAGGTACAGGGCTCAAGATGCTATCCCCTCACACCTGTAGGGTGCTCTGACTCCTAGAAGCTCTCTAGGAAGTAAGAGCAGGTATTGCACTTGTCACCACCCCTCTCAGGGATGGTAGGAAGCCCCCAGATGCCCTACAGCTCAGTCCCACAAAGCCATGCTGGCAGACACCACAGGGGAGCTCACACACTAACATGAGGCTTTTTGGAGACGTCCAGCAGAGCCTGAGCAGTCAGAGACCCCCCACAGCCCTGCACCCCAAGATGCTGGCAGGTCAGAAGTGCAAAGACCCAGTTTCAGCCTCCCAGCCCACTTCAGGGCAGGACCACCTACTGACACCTCAGGCATTGCCACCACATCCCTGCCATCACACAGAGCTGTGTGCACTGTGTCAAACCAGCCTGGCATCCAAGCTGGGAGACAAGTCCTGGCATCTCACCAGAGAGAGCATAGCTCCTGCCAGGCATCCAGAGCACCACCAAGCAGATAAACCCCACCAGGTCCCAGGAAGCAGAAGACAACCTTCATAGAAACAGGGATTGAGGTGTGTGCAGGCTTTCCCTATCCACAAGCCAGTTTTAGCAAGCAGACAGAGAGGTGAAAGCCTTGCCAAAAACAAAAACCAACCAACCAAAAAAAAAAAACCACACCAAACCAAAACAAACACCCACAACAAAAAACCCAAAACAAACCAACCAAACAAATCACACAGGCAGGAGCGACAATCTGCACAGGATGAGGAGTGGAAGAGTCTTTATTGCTTTGGTTTCTTACAAGTGAGATACATGCATCTAAGCTTGCTGCAAGGAGACACCCACATTGTGTTCTGCTTGCAGCACAGTGCAGGGGATGCAGGGACACTGGGTACGCTGTGAGGTTCGGCCTCTGCCTTCTCCCAGGCACCAGGGAAGAGAGACCCTAGGAAAGCAAGGCAGCTGCCAGCTGTGAGAAAGTAAATGATTGTGTGAAAGGTTATTGCTACAAGACCATAAATGTCAGGGACAGCTTCTCCAGAGCCTGCAGGGGACACCAGCTTCTTGCTTAGCGTTCCCAGCAGGCAGACTACAGCAGGGACACAAGTCCCCTCCTCTACCAGCCTCTGCTCCCTCTAAGGAAGATCAGGGCAGCCAGAGGCAGGTATTAAGAGGCAGAAAGCCAAAGTGGCATCAGTGCTGACCCCAAGTGAAGCTTTTATTCTCCTTAGCTGGGAAGAACCCAGATCAAAGATGCTCCTCCTGTAAAGCTGAGCACTCCCCAAGCCCCTCCTCACCAGCAGCAGAGCCAGCACTGCTCTGCTCACCAAGGGGATGCTGGGCACCTCCATGCTTGTCCTGCACTTCCACATTAATCATTCAAGCAAGCGCCTGGGGCAGAGACCTTCACACCCTCCATCTCAAGAGGCCTGGCAGCATCCCATGACACTGGCACAGTACTGCCTCCCTTGCTCACCCTCCGAGCAGAGGCAACAACACCCGGCCCCCTCCTGCGGGGCAGCTCAGTGTCTTCTCCTTCCACCTCCAGGAATGGGCACTGCAAAGACACTCCCATCCCTGATTGAACCACACATAACAGAAAGCCAGAGACTAGGAACAAAACAAAACCAAACTGGAACAAAAGAGCAGGGCCCCAACCTGGGCACCCCACTGGAGAGCCAAAGGGCACATCAGCAGAGCTATAGCCAAGCCAGCTGGTAACTGGCGCTCAGGCATCCACAAGCGTCAGCCCATCATGCAGGGCACGCTTCCACATGTAGTAGGTGGAACGGGCTGTGAGCGGGAACCGAGCACTGAACTCTTTGTAGGTGGGGAATGTCTTCGACTCGAAGCGCTGCTGCAGGAACAGCTTGGCCTGTGCCTTGAACTGGGCAGTGGCGATCACATCCATCACAAACATCCGGCTGTTGGCTCTCTCCGACATGGCATAGCCTGAAATGGTGGTGTTGTATGGCATGGCTGGCACTGGCTTATCTAGGTGCTTGGTGGCTACCTCCATGTGGCACTGGGGCTTGAGGGCTGGCTCTGCTTTCAGAGGCACTGTGGAAGTCACCCGGTTCAATGGCTGGCCAGAGCTGGTCCAGCGCAGGCAATGCTGCCCAGTGGCATGGCCACTGCCCTTCCAAAACCAGTAGGCTGTGGAGGAGAGAGATGGGTAGCGCAGGCGGTATTTGCAGAATGGCAGCCGCCATTGCTGCACCTGCCTCCTGGCCACATCTCGCAGCTGCTTTCTCCAGCACAGGGAGGGCTTTAGCTGCAGGAGACTCCTGGGTGCTGGCCGATCTCCATTCAGCCTCTTCCTAACAGGCACGCTGCTTGGCTTCAACTGCAGGAACGGCTTTCCAGTCACTAGAGGTTTCTGGTTATCCAAGGGAGACTGAGGAGGTTTGAAGTTGGGGTTCTCCTTGATTGCTTTTCTTCGCCAGTTGTAGTAAGTGGACCTAGAAATGCCAGGGAAGCTGCGCTTGAAGCATCTGTAAGGCACCAGAGTGTTCATAGAAATGCATTTCTCCAGGTAGGACTTGGCTCCTTGCATGAAGATGCCTGCTTGGATAGGGTCTAGGGAAGGGCTTGGGGGTCTTAAGCTCCCCTGTGAATTCGCTAGCTCATCCACATCAGCTTTTTTTGGGACATCCCTGTGGAGCTCCTGCAACCCGTGGGCCTCAGCCAGAGCAGAGGCATCACCATTGACCATGCTCTGCATCTCATGCTTCCAGGCATAGTATGTGGACCGGGAGATTTCTGGAAACATTTGTCGAAAGTGCTGGAGGGGGATTATATTGCCCTCCTGGAAGCAGGACTGAAGGAAGTGTTTAGCTGCAAACCTGGCAGCCGCTTTCTGCCGGTGTTCACGAGACTGGCGCTTCCAGCGGTAGAAGGTGCTCTTGGTAATGTTGTACCGGTCTCGCAGATTGGAGTAGGTCAGCTGGGGGTCACTGTTCAGCAGCTCAAGGGTCTTCATGGGCTGGACAGGAGGCTCTGGTGAAGGCATTGTGGGTTCTAGCTCCTCCAGGCCAACCACGGCCACAAAGTACTGCGCTTTGAAGACCTGCCGAGAGAGCTGCTGCCCTGACCACATAATGTGGAGCGTGGAGGTTCGTGGGCCACACTTCCTGGGCCGAATGAGCCGGTTGAAATAGGGCCGGATCTTCAAGTTGCTCATGGGGTAGATGGAGTAGATGTTACACTGCAGTACTGAAGCAAGAGCGTAGACATGCCACATGTTGGCAAAGGTGCCAGGAAAACAGGTAGCTTTGATATCAGCATCAAAGATGGCTTCCAGGATAGTCATGGGCAGGCTGGTCATCTCCGGGGTCTCCTCAGTGCAGAGGGAGTAGCGGGCAGCTTGCAGCATCACCTTGGAGTCAATCATGCCATTCAAGTAGTATTGCTTGTGCAGCAGCATCTCCACCACTGTACGCACCTGCAGCTCCAGGCTGAGGCTGGGGTTGCCCCACAGCAGCACGCTGGCAGCCTCAAAGAGGCGGTTCCCCTCACCTTTGCAAACCAGAGGCAGCATGTTACTGGGGGCATCCTCAGGATAGAGGCTCCTGGCTACCCGGTCAACCTCCAGCTCCTCTTGGAACTGCCTCCCACAATAGCCAGGCAGGGAGAAAGATGACAGGGTCCTCTCTGCCTCCAGCGCAGCACTGGTGAGGCCCTCCAGACCAAAGCATTCCGTGGCTTCCTGCAGCTCCTGCAGCACAGACTGCACCAGCTGGTGCCGCTGGATCATCCTGAAGGATGGCAAAAAGAAAGAAGTCACTGGAGATGAAGACTGTGCATGCTCCAGATTGCCAGAGGCCTGGCCTCCAGAGCCAGCTCTTGCCCAAAGAAGAGAACATGGGAAGAGAGTAGAGGAAAGGCCACTGCTCGCCCCTCCACCCACACTCCCAAAGACAAAGGAAGAAGCCTGGGTCCCCACAGGCAGAGCTGGGACTAGGACAAGGGCTCATCTTGCTCTCCAGTGACCTCCTGTGGGCAGCACACATGGCAAACAGCCTCTAGAGACATTTGTCCTGGTGAAACTAAGGAGTGACTGCATCCATTGGGATAGGAAGCCAGGTCATCTCCCACCCCTGCATGTCTGGCTCTGCACCCAGCCTCACCCCTACACCCATCTCTCCCATCAGTAGCTCCATCCCTTTCATTTTACTGCCATACTACAAGCATCCACAGAGGAGAGAGCCTCAAAGGGGAAATATTTGTCATCCCTGCAGGAAGGGAGCTGTAACAGAGCAACACTGCATGGGTGTGTGGAGGGACCTGGCTCAAGGCATTCAAGCCCAACAGAACAAGGGCAAGGACCTTGCCCCATCCCTCAGAGCAGGACACTGCAGCTCCACCCACTGAATGCACCAAAAACTCCTGTCACAGAACCTGGGATGGGAGGAAGAGCCAGAGGCAGCGCAAGCCACAGTTACTGCTGCCTGAGCTGACACTAGATGTCACTTGCTGCTCAGCAGACACACAACAGCAGCCTGGGAGAAGCAGAAAAAGGAGGGCTTCTCCTAAACTAGATCTGAAGCAGGAGGCAACTCCTAAGTGCAGACAGAGCGTGGGCACTAGGTGGGTAGCTCAGAGGCTATGTGGAGCCCTCTTCCCTGCCCAAGCCCACCTCTGTCCTGTTCCGCCCTCCACATGCCAGTTCCCACTCAGGCGATCCAAATGGTCAGATCTGCATCCCCCCCTTGTCAGTTTTATGACACCTACACTGCTTTGCCCCCACCACTCCAGGAGCTTTCATGATTACTACACAGTCCTCACCCCATGATCCAGCTCCAGCAATGCAACCCTCTTCGGCACCTTTTTTGCCACCAACTGGCTCAGTCTCTCCATCTTGAACCAGTTTTCTCCCAGGGACCACAACATTTCACTCAACTAGAGAACCCAGTAGCCTCCATTTTTTCATTCACATACCACCCCCAACACATAGGGCATCACTTGGCAGTCTGCTCAACACACATTCCAGCTGGAGCCCATCTTCTCAGGTATCACTACACATAGCTCTGTGGGGAGATGGGGAAACAGCACAGCCAGGCAGGAAAAGCAGCAAATCTGCAGTAAAGCATATGTCCTGCCTGACCTCTTCCCATTCTCAGCCCTGCACCCTGCTGCAGATGAGGTTATTACTGCTGTAGCTTCTACAGCCCCTGGCCATGACCAAACAACAAACAAAATGAGGTGCCACAGACTCACACAGCTGCATCCTGGCTACTTCACCACAGGGAGTCTCCGTGCTGCTGCCCCTTGCCTTTAATCAGGCCACTGCTAGTCACCAAATCCATTCCCTTTCTCTGCTCCAAGTTCCTCCACACTCTCCCGCATGTTGGAGGCCAAGGCCCTCTTACAGCTGTTCCCACAGCTGTGGAGCATCAGGTATCAGAGAAAAACACAAGAGAATGCACACAGCTGTGAAGCAGTGGAGATAAAATTATCTTAAAATGCTGGTCTGAGCAAGCATGGGGTTATCCCTTCAGGTCAGGTCTGTATTGTTTTTCTCCTGGAAGTTTGTAAAAATGTACAGAAGTTTAAAGAAATTTTAACTAAGCCTGTGGTGAGCAACATGTGCTCAAGGAACTGAGGCAAAGGCATCCCTCAGGAAAGCTGCAGGGCTGGCAGAGCCCAATTCCTCAATCTCCATGGCCTGCCAAGCCATTTCAGGGCCAGCCACCTACCCCTGCAGCAACCACTGCCTCCCTTTTCAGTCCCCACAGCCCGGCTGAGCACTCACCCATCAGCAGAGCCAGGAATGGCAAATCAAGCTTTTCCCTGGAGGGGGTGAGGAGCTGACACAACCTAGGGAGCATCAGCAACAACCCTGATCTTTATGGCCCGGTGGGAATTTCCCACCCCCTTATAGCTTAGGAGAAGATGGAGGGCAAGAGGGAGAGCTGGAGACACAGGATTTAATCCTTTCCTTCAGCATTAACCTCACTTGCAGCTCTTGCTGCCCAGAGCAACAGGACCTTGAAGGCAAATCCTAAGGCAAAACCCTCAGCTAAAGCAGTACACATGAACTCCTGTGGCAGGATGGAGAGAGGCTCAGATAAGCCAGAAGCAGAAGTCAGCCAAGCTGGGGGCTTGAGTTCATCACCAGAACAAACCCAGTAGCTCTGAACACAGAGGACCTGCTGCAAAGTGAACATTTTTCCCCACACACCCCCAGCAAAGACAGCTGAATACAACAGACAAGTGCTCTCTAAACTGCCTCAGCACCAAAAGAGCTCTTCACCTCTGATAAAAGAGACTTTACCTAACCTAGCTGCTTTTGCATTGTAACAGATAAGCAAGCACTTGCAGATCACGTTCTCTCACCTAAACTGATGGGCTGGTGGCATCCAGTAGTGCAAGTTCCCCAAGCCAGCCCCAAAAACGCAGCAGTAATCCAGGAGACCTCAGTTCCTGCTGTAGTGACTGCTCAGGGCCACCAGCAACTTGCAGGAGTAGGGGTGCCCATGCACCCCAGCCCAGCTGGGTTAGTTAGGTGGCTCACTTCCCAGCCCCAGCTGCAGGCTCAGGACACCCTGGGCACAAAGGCTCCCAAGCAAGAAAAGGTTTGAACCACCATAACTGCACAACAGAAGCAGTAATCTGGAGGAGCTATCTAGGCTAGAAATATCACACTAGAAATCCCAGGAATGGTTCTGGAGGGTTAGCAGTGCTGGCAGCCCAAGCAGCAGGCTTTACTGATTTGCCAACACCCACATCTCCCAAGCCCAGAAATGGAGCAACACTCACCTGGAGAGAGAAAAGCCACAGACCCATTTTAACCTAAGCCAAAGCACTGCAGCTGCGCCTCGTTTCAGCTGCCAGGGGGCAGGGGCACTGACTGCCCGAGTGGAAGCCGCGCCTGACAGCCGCCTCCAGCCCCGTCCACCCGCGGCCACTTGTGCCTCTCCCAAACGCGGCGGAGACACCTCCGTGCGACCCCTCGAGACGGGGACAGCCCTGCGACCCGGGTGGGAACACGGGCTGCCGCTCCCCTCTCCCGGGAGACAAAGGGACGAACAGCCCCGGGGCGGAGGAGAGGTCGCCGATGCCTGAGCAGCCGCCAAGCAGCCACCGAGGTCAGGGCGACATGGGGCGCCCGGCCGCCGGGGGAAGGTACCTGCCGCGGCGGGGCAGCCCGCGGGGTCAGGGTTAGCGAGAGACGGCAAAGGACCGCGACCCCGACGGCGTGCAGCCCAGCTCCACACTCACCTGACTCCAGAGATCACACCCCACTCGGCCCCTCGGCCGCCCCGCACCTTTAAGGGCGGCGGCAGGAAGCGGCGCGGACCCGCCGCCGCCGCCCCGGTGCCAGCCCCGTAGTGACCCCCGGGAGCGGGCGGCCGCGTGCGGCGCCGGGCCGGGCCGAGCCGGGCCGGGCCGCCCCTCCCCGCCTGCCCCCTCCTTCCCCTCCCCCGCCAGGAAGCGGGCCATCCCCGCGGCCCCGGCCCAGATGAAAGCGGAGCGGGCCGGGGGTCACTTCCAAAGCTAAAGTGATAATGGCCATTGTCCCGCTGCCGCCGCGCTTAAAGGGCCCGCCGTCTCCGCCGCTCTGCCCTGCTGGGCCCCGGTGCTCCCCGGCACCCTGCCACCCCACAGCATCCCCCTGCCCCACACCCCTCCCGAGCCTGCAGCCCTACGGTAGATGACAGAGCCCACTGGGGCCGCGGGGTGGGAGCTGGGTGATAGTGTAGGGCACCCCTCATGTCCCACGGGGAGCAGGCAGGTGCCAAGTGGGTGTCACTGCAACCCACGAGGTTGGCACAGCCCGTGTGCATGTCTGCCCCCTCTCCCCACTCACTCTTGCTGAGGCCACGATCATTCCTCCACACCACCCTAAGTGACTCCTGTGTTCCCCTCACCAAGGAAACTCTACTGGCACCCTCGAGCTCATAAGGGTGATGAAGCTCAGCTGTACTGCCCTTCAAAACCTTCTCCTCTGCAGGAGCCACATAAATGATGGCAGCTTTTTCCCTGCCCTCGGCTCTGGGCAGCTCTCAGATGGGCTTGCATCTGCCTGCCCATGCCTAAGCCCTCTGTTGAGCAGCCTTCCTCCCTGCTATCTATGTTCCACTGCCTCCTCAGCCTAATCTCACTGCTGAGGTCCCCCTCCTTAACTCCCGCTTGCACAATGGGTTCATCTCATCCCTTGGGCACCACGTGAGGCTGTGCAAACAGCCCGTGCGCCAGGCACTTCGCTCCTGCACCGCTAAACCACCAACACCAGCTCCACCCGGCATTCTCCTCACAAGCCGAGAGCCTCCATTGCTTCCTCCAGGACCTGCCTCATCCCAAGCTACTCTACCCCGAAACAGGTCCCCGAGAAGCCCATCTGCCCTTGGGTGTGAGTGCTGGCTGTGTTTGAATGCGGTGGGGCGCACCTTGGACAACAGGCTTCACCAACTGGTCTTGGCGTTTCGTGTCCCCCAGCCTGTGTAGCTCTGGTTGCAGGCAGCATCTGGTTTCCTCTCCCTAGACTATCCTCAGAGACCAGTCTGGGCCTCAACACAACCCCCTCAGACAGTGAAGGGCACAAAATAACTCCTGATATCAGAGCTGGCAAGGGCTTCCTCCCTATTCTAGTTTCAGCTGGGACTGAGTTAATTTTCTTCCTAGTAGCTGGTCTACTGCTGTGGTTTGGATTTGAGATGAGAATATTGTTGATAACACACTGGTATTTTAGCTGTTGGTGAGCAGTGCTTACACAAAGTCAAAGCCTTTTCAGCTTCTTACACAGCCCTGCCAGTGAGGAGGCTGGGGGTACACAAGAAGCTGGGAGGGAACACAGTCAGAACAGCTGACCCAAACTGGCCAAAGGGTTATTCCATACCACATGATGTCATGCTGAACAAAAAAATAGGGGGAGTTGGCTGGGTGGTGGTGGCCACTGCTTGGGGACTGGCTGGGCATCAGTCCGTGGGTGGTGAGCAATTGCATTGTGCATCACTTGTTTTGTATATTCTTTTCTGTTGTCGTTGTTGTTATTATTATTATCCCTTCCTTTTCTGTCCTATTAAAATATCTTTTCTCTCAAACCACAAGTATCACCTTTTTTCTGACTTTCCCCCTCCATCCCACTGGGGTCGGGGTAGGTGAGCGAGTGGCTGTGTGGTGTTTAGTTGCCTGCTGGGTTAAACCACAACAGTCCTTTTTGGTGCATAATGTGGGGTTCGAAGGGTTGAGATAACAACAGATCTGACCAGAGAAAGTTAAACCAAGTTTGTTATAAGCATTCAGTATATTAGTTTAATAGTCACTGGTCACAATATTGATTTATTTGCTCTCAGGCTTGTGCTTGTTCTCAGAGCTGTACTATATCACACCTTACTCACCATATATATTCCCTGTTTTGCTGTTTATTGCCTCTGGGGGCTGGATTAAGATTATCATTTTGTCGTACTGTGTAACACTGGCTTATGATATGATAAAATTACTGGTTGTGAGACTAATCTGGTATTTGTACGCAGCATTGTCGTCATATCTGTACTTTGGGAACCATCTCTCAGAACCTATTAATAATTACGCTCTTTACCTTTTCTCCTCAGAGAGCCAGTCTCTGGGGGAGACCAGGGAGGACACATTCCCCTGCTTCTTCACCTTCCCCTTCTCCTCCAGGCTAGTTACAATAGCTCTTGAGAATTTTGAATATCATTGGGATGTTCAAACCAGCATGTTCGTATTGCTAAGTCTCCTGAGTTATTTAAGGTTAAACAACTATTTAAGAATACCACTCACAGAGCTGCCCTGAGGCTGGATAGTTATGAGTGGCATTGTGTGCGGGATAGTATGGGCAAGTACCTAGGACACTGGGCACCTCTAATGTTTTGGAACTTCACCCCTGAATCAGTGCACAATCCTGAAAGACTAGTGACATATTTGGAAAAAGTATGCTGTCACCCTGGCAATTCCAGAGAGACACAAATCACTGTAATATGCTGGAGCCTGGCCCATTCCTACTGAGCCCTGTTCAACACTATTCAGTGCCCTCAAAGGGAAGAAAAGGTCTCTGGATTTGACAACAAAATGACAGGCACTGTGGTTACTCCAACTCCCATGACAGGCAGTGTAGCCTAACCAGAGAACAAACCCATGCCAGTATCAGTCACCCCTATACACAAGAAGAAATATTGGATGCAAGAGTCAGCTTGTTTACTAAGGGAAGAAACTACTACTAGAAGGGGAGGGAGGAGGAAGTGTACGAGGCAGGTTATTTTGAAGTAGGGCTATTATTATTATTATTACTACTACTACTACTATTTTTACTTTGATTTTCCCATCCTTTTCTGTCCTACTAAACTGTTTTTATCTCAACCCATGAGTTTTACCTTTTTTCTGATTCTCTCCCCACTTGGGGTTGGGGGGGAGTTACTGAGTGAGTGGCTGTGTGGTGTTTAGCTGCCTGCCAGGTTAAACCACAAGACTTCCCTACATGCCACCACCTATGGGGACCTTCACTGTAGTCACTCATTTCTGCTGTAGTGTTGGGCAAGGAAAGGGAAACACAGAATTTTCAAACAGGGAAAATGTGTCCAGCTCCCTCTCCTGTTGCCCTCCCATGTTAGTCTGGCACCAAGCATCGCAGCGCACATCAAGGCACACCTTCACTGAGTCCTACCTCCCCCAAAAGCACAAGCACATACCCCAGAGCATTTTTTCCCACTTCTCTTGTCTCACATCTGAGCCCTGAAGCAAGGCAGGAGGGTCAGGCGAGGAGGGTTTGACAGGAGGAATGAGCTCCCTGGAAGCTGTGGACTGGCTGCTTGTGAGTCCTTCCAGCCTCAGCTGGGAGCCACTACCCCAGGTGACACCAAACCCTGGCCTTCAGTGCTCACGAGGGTCACTCTCGCTGGACACAGGAAAGCTACAGTGCAAGGAAGAGAGACCTAAACCACCCGCTGGTGAGCTTTCTTCCCCCTCAGGCAATCTTCATATCTCCAAAGCCAGCTCCACTCTCACTGTCAATCTGGCCAGTCCTGGATATTTTCGTCGGCAGGCCGGTGTTCATGTCCACAGCTGCTGAGCTCCCCTTCTCACCCTTCATTCTTTTAACTTCTTTGGTTGCAAATGCAAAGCGGTGCTCACAAGGCAGTGAGACACTGGTAAATGCCGGAGTCAGCAGGGTCAGTGATTAACATAGGAGCTGGAAAACACACAAAGAGACAGCCTGGGCAGTTCTGTTATGCAGATGACTGCACACACTAGCTTCCAGCATATAAACAAGTAGTTAGCATTTTTCTGTTCCTTGAAGGAGCGTGGTGGGAGACAAGAGTGCTCCCTGATGGAGTGTGGGATGCTTCAGCATGACAGTAGGCCATGGAAACCTTTGCAATTTAGCTCTGGTTGCCAGAAGCTTTTCTATCTGTTGTCCTTTAGCCTTCCTGCTGCAGCCCATCTGCTCTCAGATGAATCCCAGGGCAAAGGCGCAGAGAGGTCCAGCTGCACATGGGTCTCAGGGCACCATGTTTCCAGCCATGCTGGAAGGCAGGTTTTACTGCTCCAAGTTTAGGTATGGAGTCTTCTCCCAGGTCAAGAGCAACCTCCATGTTCAGCAGATAAAATACTATTTGGTTTGAATATGATGAGGAAGGTTGTCTCAAGGACTTGGTGCTGGGTTCTTGTATAAGGTAGGACTTCCTCTGGCTCTGTCACTGGAATGTGACAATGCCGACAGTGCAACAGGTGGGGAACAAGATGCAAACACTCAGTTATCCCCCCAGCAGGAAAGCTCCCCAGTCCTACCTCTGCTCCCTCCTTAGGGGCCTCCAGGAGTGGGAGGAATGAGAGCATCCTACCCACTGTAGTGCTGTCCATGGCTGGACCAGAGGAAACACTTCAGGTAGGATGGGATATGGCTGAAACACCCAGAGCAGACAAATGTCATTTGGGGTAGGTCAGACTGTGGGCCAATTGCCAAAACCACCTCTGGAATTGGAACAGCTTGACCTAAATGGTCTAAAATGACATGTCCATCCCCTCAAAGCCACTGCTGATGTCCCAGCTTCTGTTTTTTCCATCTTTCTCCATCCAGAGAACTGCAAAGTCAGAATCTTCCTTCTGGGAAGTTGGAGAGCTGGGACTGCTGAGTTGCTGGCAGGACTGAGAGCATGGGGCCTTCCAGGAGGGTCCTAAGTGTCTAAGTGTCTGATGTCTTGGCTGGGTTTCTCCCCTGTGCCTGGCATTGCTCCACAAAGAAATAGCAGAGCTTGCAGCCTGAGATGGCAGGAGAAATAGGGTTGCTGCAGCTGCAGTCTGCCCACCAGTTTCAGGAGGAAGGGCAAGTGGTTCAAGTGTAATTGTGCCCAACAGGGACCCGGAAAACATAGAGTCCAGCCCAATTTTTGTGGTAACATCTTCAAATTGAATGACAGAAGTCCTGGTTTGGGGTTCACATTATCTGGTATTTTTCATTCCCAGCCGTGAAACATCTCTGAACCCACTCTGTCATACCTGTGCTGGAGCCCTTAAAGGGATGCTGAGACAGAAAAACTGCCAGGCTCTGTGGAGAAGTCCCATGAGGCACCCTCATGTCCATGCATGCCCCAGGATGACGCTGGGTGCCAGCTGATGGACAATTGCAATTTTGTTCATTTCTGCTTACGCCACACTGAGAGGGAGAGCGACAAACTCTTCAGTTAGAAGCATGGGAGTGATTGAATTACAGGAGACAATGTGAGGAGCAAAATCTATTTAGTGGTGCTGAAGTGAGAACTGGCAGGCAGGGACAGCCAAGGGCATCAACATCAGTGAGCAAGAGCAGTTAACAGGGGTGACTCCAGCTGTATGACCAACGACAGAGGGTTGGCACAGAGGGCAGAAGAATGTGACCTGGCCCAGCCAGGAGTTTCATCTCCCCAGGGGAAGCAAGGAGCTGGGCTGGGCACTGAGTCGCAGACCAGAGACCTCTAAAGCTCTCCTACACTCTGTCCCCCTCTTCTTCTGCAGTGACTCAGAGCTTGGGGTTGTTCCTCTTCAGCACTCCTCAGTGCCACCTCCTTCCCACTCCCGAGAGAACACCTGAGCCTGCCATTGCTGTTCTCCTCTCTCTGACTTAAGATCACTCCTTGTGAGACCAGGGGACCTCAGTGCTGGCCCTGAAGAGTCTACCCAGAGCACCCTGTCCCTCTCCTAATGGTGGCTGCCACCCAGTTTGTTTTCTAGGTGATGTTGAGGACAAATGCACCAGGAGTGCACAGGAAAGCCAGGTCTGCCTGTCCCCTGTCCTGGAGCAGCAGAGCCCTGACAGCAGGTTCCATCTCTAATTCTCCTCTGCTTGGCTCAGGGCTGTTTTCCCTTCTGGCTTCTGTCCAGCTGGGCTCCCTCTTCCTTCCCACTCTGAGAGATGGGAAGGAAGGTTTGAACTTGGTGCTGGTGCTGTGTCCTTGCTCCCTAAGGCTCCCCAAGGCTCACAGAATTAAGCATGGAGCACCAAGCACAGTACCACAGCACTGGGTGAGGACCCAGAGTCTTGGCCACATCTTTGGGTCCAGGCTGTAGGTGGGAGGGGTGAGGGAGAGCCGGGAACTGCAGGAGATTCAAAGTCAAGATCAAAGCATTTCCCTCTGAAGCCCTAACACTCTCCTTCCCTCCCACTTGCACATAAAAGCACTTTGCCCTCAGCAGGCTCTCTGCTGGGGAGGGTGTGTGGAGGAGGGGGCTGCTTTCCCCCTCGCTTTTCCTGTGTTACTAATAACTTCCCAGAGGTGAAGTGGTGAAAATCCTTCCACCTCTCCTCCCCCATGCCCACTTCTTGCCCAGATCCAAAGGGACCAAAGACATCTCAATGACTGTGAGCTCATGGCAGGCCTGGCCTGCTTTGGGGTGTTACCAGCTGCTGCCAGCACGGGGGAGATGCAGCAAGCAAAGCCTTTGAAGTGTACAGTAGAAAGACACTGCAAAGCATGAGGAAGGAGGATTGAAAAGAAAGCAGAGCAGTTTGGCCCACAGGAGGGGGATAGGCTAATTAAGGCACAGAGCGTGGAGGAGGAAAAGGCAGAATAATTAAGATATCACAGCAGGAGCCAGTGGTGCGGCTCCATGGAGGTTTAGGCCACACTGAGCCTGGCCTCTGCTGTTTGCTCCCCCTTGGTTCTCCATTCCCACCCTCCCCTTTGGGGTGGCATAGGAGTGTGGGGGACTTTGTCAGTCAGTTCAAGTTGCTGATCCAGCTGAAAATTAGTTGATTTAGTTCACACCCTAATACAGACAGAGGTGAAACTCTGTGAAACTCAGGATGGGAGTTTCCATTACCCCTTCCTTACTCATGATCAGAGAGAGGGCTAAAGCTTAGAGGTGATCCCAAACTGAAGAAGCTGCAAGCTTCAATGAAGACAGGCACATACGAAGAGGCTGGAGACTGGGAACATGGGCAGGAAATGGCCAATTCAATTTTGGAAAGCCCAGGAAGGAGATCTTCTTCTGGCACTCTTTATTACGCAACACTGCACAAACCAAATAGCATTAAGACCTGGGACGGGAAACCCAAGAGAAAGCGAGCTGCAGTCAAGGCCACAGTTTTGTGTTTCTTTCGGTGGCCACAGCCGATGCTGCTTGTTTCAGAAGGCACCCAGGGCCACTTACCCCCTCAAAGGCACTCACGGATGGGTTTGTCAGGCTGCTCCCTACATCCCAGTGACAGGCCAGCAGGCAGAATGGGACTGGAGGGAAGAGGCAGCACAGAGGGGCAGTGGAGACTGCCGGGAGGCTGGGGCTGGGGGGGCCAGGAGTACCAGAGGATGGGCTTCCCCCACCGATCCTGTGCAGGGGGAAAATGCATCATACAGCAAGCAGGGGGAGGCTGGGGGATGGGATGTTTCACACCTAGCAAGCAGGAGCAGATGGGGCTGGAGTTAAACACCACAAGGAATTAACTTGCACTGCCACAAGGAGCCCAGTACTTAGGAAGCCGTGACAGGCTCTCCCTTCCCTGGATCCATGGCAAATTGTTTAGTGATGGGTCAGCAATGCAGAGGGGCTTCTCTTGGGTCTGTAGCTGGTCGGGGAACTGAGATATGGCCCTGCAGTGTCAACAGAGCCATAGAACCCAGCTCAAGTTGTGATTCCCCAGGCCTTTCCCAAGCCCTGCCCCCAGGCACACTCTGAAATGGCCGTGATGTTTGCTGGGGGAGAAATGTGAGAAGTAGAGACAGAGTGCTGTAAAAGATGTAAATGTTTCTGTGCTGAGAGCAGCTCTGAGTGTCTCAGGGACAGCCTCAGCAGGGGGGATGGAGAAGCACGCAGAAGGCACTTCTCTTTTGTTCTTGATCTTGGCTGCCTTAGGAGGGTTCCCAGGAAAAATTCTGGAGCTGATTGACTAAAGGGAGCTCATAGCATGTGATTTATCAGGTGGTGGTCCTGGGGTGACAAGGACAGGACAAAGGGCAGAGAGGAGGATGTAGGAGGCAGGGCTGTGGCCTTCTCATCTCTGTATCAGATCTCCTTGCTCCCTCCATGCTGGGAAGCCATGTCATCAGCAGGGGAGGAAGGGGAGGAATATCCCCTTGCCATCAGGTGGGCAAGGGAGCAGAGGGCTCAATTCAGTACCAGTAACCACTGACATGGTGACACATACAATTGCCATGGCTGCCATGCAGTACTGAGAGGATGTGACTGCCTAGGAGCAACTGGAGCAACTGTCACCCAGGTCTGATGCAACAGCTGAAAGAAAAAAACCACGATCCTTTTAACATAAAAATTAGTCATCGCTGAGGTTAGGTTTTCAGAGGGCCAATCTCTGCCCTCTGGAGCTTAACCTTTAGGTCGAACTGATAGCATTGTGAATTCCAGCAGTAAAAGAGCTGAGAGAAGGGAGGTGAGGGCACGGAGAAAGGGACATAGCTTAGGGACAGTGCCGTTTACTGAGGAAGCAGACTGATGCATCTTCTTTCATCTCTGAGCGCATATACTCTGATTTTGTGTTTTGAAGTGCCAAGATCCCTAAGGAGGTAGCAGCAGAGCAAAGACAAGGGAGATGAGGATGAGAGAAGAGAAAAGAGGGCTGAGAGGCAGGCGATCTAAGCTACTTCGTGTATGCGAAGAGGGACAGAGTGTGTGCAGAAGTCCAAAGGCTCTGCAGAAGAACTGGTGTCAGCACGATGGCAGATGTGAGAGACACACAAGGAAGGAAAGGACTCCAGCTTGTGGGATCCCTTGTCTCCTGTCAACAGACTTGTCCAGAAATTTGCTTATGCTGAAACATTTCATAACCCAGAGTGTGGGTGACTACCCAAATCTAGACAAAGTAGTCAGTTTCTGTGTTAAACTTGGGATTGCTGGGAAGCCAGAGAGGGTCCATGCACTGGCACAGCCCATTGCTGCTTTCTTAAGCCTTTCTCACCCCCTGCCCAGGGCTTCTCCCTACCCTCCCTTTCACATGGCAGAGCAGGAGCACATGCTGCCATTCACTGCCAGGCTGGGGATCGCTGCCTCATCGCAAGGTCTCGATTTGAGAAATATCCCGCAGACACAGGCCACCACAAGTTGTGTGTCCTGTCAAAGCCGTCCAAAATGTCCCCGCCAGCCCCAAAATAACCCAAACGTGCAGGAAGCAGCCCAGCGCCTCCTTTCCCGTGTCCCCTGTGGGCAATGCCAGCTGCCCGCGGGGACTGTCCCTCAGCCGCTGGGGTTCCCGAGGAGCAGGTCGCGCTGCTGCACGCAGCGGGCCGCCTGTGCAAGCAGGCAGGCGCTGAGGCGGCGACGAGTGACGCGAGGACGCCCCGGCGCCCCGGGCGGCGGCGGCCGCTCCTCCCGTCCCGTTGCCGCCAGGGGGCGCCGTGTCCCGCGGGCAGCGCAGCGCGTCGCTAGGGGGCGCTACGGCTCGGCGGCCCGCGGGCGGGGCGGTGCTGGCGGGCGGGGTCTTTCTGGTGATGCCGCCCCCGGAAGCGCTCGGCGGCCCCTGCCCGAGCGGGCGGTGCGGGGCCCATGCCCGGCGAGGAGAGGTGATGGATATTCCTGTCGTAGCGCCCGGGGGGCGGGGCTTTGCCGGGTGGGTCCAGCCGGGCGCTGATGGCGGGAGGCAGCGCCAGGGCTGGCGGCCGGTGAGGACGGGGCGGGCGGGGCGGTGTGTGAGGGGTGAGCTCGGGGCCGCCTCCGCGGCCGGGGTCCCGGCGGGGCGGAGGGCGGCGGGCTCACTGACGGTCTCCGCGTCTCCATCTGTTGCAGGCCCGGCGCCCGGCTGGACGGGCTGTTCGTGCGGCGCTTCCTGCGGCTGCAGGCCGTGCTGTTCCCGGGCTGGCCCTCTCCGGCCGCCCTCATGTTCCTGACGCTCCTCTGCGTGGCCTTGCTGGGTGAGCCTGGGCACGGGGGCCGCACCCGCCTCTGCTCCACACCCCCCCGCGCCCCCTGTGCCGCGCCCCGCGGTCCGTCACCTCCGTGCCTTCTCTCCCCTCCAGAGCAGCTGGTTATTTACCAGGTCGGCGTCATCCCCAGCCAGTACTACGAGGTCCTGGGGAACAAGGACTTCCCCGGGTTCAGAACACTGACTGCCCTTGCCCTGACTCTGATCGTGGCGAACTCCACGGTAAGACAGGCCAGAGGCTCCCGAGCCTTGGGAGGGGAAGGGGACACTACACATGGCTCCTGGCACGATCCTGGTAACGAAGGATCTAGGTCTGCCCGTTAGGTAGCCATGTGTGGGACAGATCACTGCTACAAACTATTAGTTTTTATTTCATTTTGTGAAATGCTCGTTCTACTCACTCATCCTTTCCTGTCTGTCTCCTTGCCCTCGTTCCAGCTAAAAAGCTTTGACCAGTTTATCCGCAACATGATGTATGTGAGCTGGAGGAAGTCCCTCACCGAATACCTCCACAGCTGCTACTTCCAGGGCCAGGTCTACTACAGCCTACACGTGCTGCGTGAGGACATCGATAACCCGTAGGTTGCCCGTGGCTTTTCTCAGCCCCTTGCTTGGCTTCTCCTGGGCTGCTCCATGCCTTTTCCTGGCTTCTCTGTGTCTCTGGGTAGGGGATTGAGCCCTAGAAGCTTTTGCCATCTAGGCACAAATACCCTCATCTGCCCTGAGTTGGAGGTTGGTAGCTGTTGCTGGGAGCTTCGTGACTGCTGGTCGTGATGTTTTTAGGGTTAGGATGTTTTTGTTGCGAGGAAAATGGAGGCCCGACAGAACAGGGATGGCTTGCTGCTATAAAGCATGCTGTCTGCTGCAAACTCAACCCTTGACATTCAGTGTGAGATTGCAAAGGGCCTGGTTGAATCAGGGACTACTGCCACTCCCTGCTTTCACATAGCCAGCGTGTTAGGATGGTCCCTGTTGTGTTTGAGCTTCAGCCACCAGAGTCTCCAGCTGAATGCAGTTTTCTTTAGCTGGGTTTTTAGTGGTTTTGATAACCCATGGGAGCCAGGTCCATGATGGGCTTTGTTTTGCACTCTATGAAGGCTGCATTTCCCCTTTCCTGTTCCAGGAAGGAAATATCAGGAGTGATTTGAAATGTGAGAGAGAAGGAGTATTCAGTCCCTCATTGCTTAGCCCAGCACAACCAAAACGCCCTGCAATTTTACTTCATGCGCTGTCCTGGTCTACCCGGGCTGTGCAGCGAAGGTAGAACATCTCCCATCCTCACAACTGCCTGCTGACCCTGACCTTCAGCCTGTCCTTGCACACAGGGCACTGCTGTCATAGTTATGCACTTTGAAGAGTTAAAGATCCTACATTAGATATCATGTGAGAGGTAGAAGTTTTTTTTCCCCCTCCAGAATTTAAATAAGTTATTATAAAATTCTTGCTGAACAACTAGAAACCAGGAGATAACTTGTTTTCCAAATTGTGTGGCTTTTTACAGTTGTTTTGAGACTCCAAACTCTCCTCCCCTGGAAGGGGTACCCCTAAGCTACTCACTGCACTGGTGCCATCTCCCACATCGGTGGCATCAGAGGAGTCCAAGCCCCGGGTCTCTGTATGCAGTGACTGTCTTGTGGGAACTTCCACCTTTTTGCTCGTAGTGATGACCTTGAGGAACTGAATAAGCCTCTGTGCTTCTGCTGCCCAGTGCTCCTGGCTACCTGTCCCTGTGCCTTCATGGCACAGCTGGTCTGTGTGGCTGCACAGTGAAATCATGCTGGATCTCTCAGGTGGTTTTTGTCTGTACCATTTTTTAGCCAGTCCCGTTTGCTGGCTGCCTCTGTGGCCCCAGTGCTGGGTCAGAGCAACCAACCATGTGCAGGGGCAGCAGCAAGCAAGGAGAGGGCTTAGTTTGGGTCAAACAGCCCTGCTGACAAGCATGAAATCACAGCTTCATGACGCTGCTGCACTTTACAGAAGCTGTTGGAGTTATTCCCACCTTTGTTAAGTGTTAATTTCTGATGGTATTTTGCAGTGCTATGAAGTTGCGAGGGAAGCTTAAAAAGCCATGTCTGTCACCAAGGCGTGCAGTGCTTCCCAGGCATTGTAGCACATTGGCCATGGCCAGAAGCTCCTGCATGGCTCTTTTCCTTTGTGAGTGGGAAGGGGAGGACAGAGGCCCCTCACCACATGACAATCCTGCTTAGGTTTATTTTTAACCAGGGAATGTGTTTGTATTGTGCAGTGAAATGCATGGGATAGCTGGGTCTATATGCCCTGTGGCGATAGAACCAGCTCTCCTGACCTTAGTAGACTGAATGTGTGAGATTTCTGCAAAGTATTTTTCATTACCACCTTGCTTCTGCTCAAACCTCAGTGTCTTTTTTGATACCACAGCAAAAATTGTCTTTATCTTTCAATTCCTTGATGAGAACTTCTTCTGTGCACCAGGTACTTAGAGAATGAAGTAGAGTGACAAAGTGATGTCCCATTTTGCAGTGCAAACCAAGCTGGGTGTTAGATGCATGGTGTCATCCATCTAGAAGGAATGAGGAGTGGGTTCTGAGTGGCATACAAACACTTGTGGTTCCTAGCAGGGCATCTGAGTTGTTGTTTATGTGTTAAGATTATATGTTGCTTAATAGCTCATAAAAAGCAATATCTTGCAATGTGTCTATAGTACGAGTTAAATTATAACTTTATGTGAACAATTACAGTCTGAGGAAAAGGAAAAATGATGACTGTAAGATCAGTCAGGGTGAGAGCTGCCTCAAAAGTAAACATATTGATGTTCCAGGACTGCGAAAGATTTGAGAGACTAATGTCCATGTGGTATCTGTGCCAGTGGCTGTGCAGGAGTCCAGCCTTGCTCTTCATTCTGGACTCCAGCAGTCACAGTCATGGCCTTTCTGCCTGTGCATAGAGCATCAATCTGAAGCTCTCCAGGTGCTCCAGACAGATGAGGTAACAAGGAGTTGTTATATGCTGAAATCCCCAGTCTCATCTGCTGCTCGGCAGTGGGATGGATGGGACTTGAGGGTCTGTCACCCACATGCCTGCCGCTGCTGGGGTGAGAAGGCCTGGTGTGGTGCTGCCTGTTCTTGTGGGATGTGTGGGTGGAAGTGCTTTCTTCCTTACACCAAAGGGATCAGAGGGCACTCCATGCAGAGCAAAGGGACCAGCTGCTGTGGAAGGGTGGCTTTGAGGAAGGTATTTGCAAATATCCAACAGCTGGCGAAGGCCTGACCTGTGTTCTAGCTGGTCCTGGTACCTCTGGTGCCTGAGATGCAGCACCAGCACTGAAGGTTTTAGGAGAGTCAGTAGTTTTCGGTAGTACAGGGGTGGCTTCAGGAGAGGACCTTTAGCACAGAGTGGACCAGTGTTGTTGAAAGTGGAACAAGGAATTAATACAAGGAACATGGTGAAGTTAACAGCAGGAGCTGTTCTTCCTCAGTTCCAGGAAGGCCCTTGGGTGGGTCCTGCTGGCTCATGGAAATTATCTCCTGTAGGGGAATGGGAGTCGCAACTGCAGGTCACTCCCAGCAGGGTTGTTGACCCCCCCCCCTCCCCCCCCCCCCCCCAGCCACCCTAAGTTCAGGCAATTAATTAACAGTGTGGCTTGTGCCATGTTAGGGAGTTGCTACATCCTGCACCAACTGGTTCTCAGTCTTGGGCTTTAATGGTGTCGATGGTTCTTTGTGTTGAGCAGGGACCAGCGCATCAGCCAAGATGTGGAGAGATTCTGCAGGCAGCTCAGCTCCATGGCCAGCAAGCTCATCATCTCACCCTTTACACTGGCCTACTACACTTATCAGTGCTTCCACAGGTAAGGACCCTTCCTGGCCCTGTTTTCACACCTCTTTGCTATGCTCTTTTTTGGAGCCTGGCACCCATGTTGCAACTCCCCTGACAGATGCTTGTATATGTGGGTGAGTGGTCTCTGTACTCCATAAGCACTTCCACCTTGGGGATGCTGGGGTGTGCAGTACTGGCCCCCAAACCTCTGTGAAAGCTGAAAGAGGTGACAGTTAAGGGCTCTGACTTCTTGAGCCTGAGAGTGCTCGGCTGTCCTTTTGCTTGGATTATTAGCTGACCTCTCTTTCTCCTCCTCTGTAGCACAGGCTGGCTAGGCCCAGTGAGCATCTTTGGGTATTTCATCATTGGGACTATCGTCAACAAGATATTGATGAGCCCAATTGTGTCTAAACTTGTGCAGCAGGAAAAGCTGGAGGGGGATTTCAGGTGAGTCCCAGCAGAGCAGCATTTTCACTGCCTCTTGGCACTTCCTGCAAGAGCTGCATTTTTGTCCCTGTTCAGTGCTATGTATGCCGCTACTGCTCTTGTCCATGACTTTCCCCATGCTCAGAGAAACCTGCCTGCCCTGTGCTCCCCCAAAGTTTCTGTACTGAGCCACCCTTTTCACTGCCTTCTGTCATGGCAGGCGGTGCCCTTGGTTCAGTCTCCTCATTGCTGCTGCCTGACTAATGATCGTTGTTGCTTGTGCATCTGCTGTGGCATTGGATGTGCTGAAGAAAACTGCACGTGGGGTTTCCTTGGGTGCAAGTGCAAGTTCAGTGGACTGTATCTGCTGACAGAAATCAGGTGTCTGGTTCACTACCACCTTCAGGAAGTACCCCAAACAGCACAGTCTTTCCATATGCTCTGTAACTTATCTCCTCCCCTTCCTCTGCCAGCTTGGAGGGGTGTATGACAGGTGCTCAGCAGCTGCTTTCCCTGGGCATCCAGCAGCAGAAGCTGGTGTGGCACAGGAAGCCCAGACCAGAGCAGTCGGTTGTGGTGATTTTGTATTGTAGACATGTTGGGCCAGCAAACAGGAGGCCCCCAGGCTGAAGAGATGCAGGATACCAAACGAATATGCCACTGAGCTGGCAGCCCAGAGTGATGTTACCTTGTGCTAAGCTTTGTTCTCCAGTGCCTTTTTGACCAGACTGAATATTTCTGTCAAGAGATGCCTCAGATCATTGATCTGACAAATGCAAGAGAGGTTTCCTCTAGCAAGGATGTTGGCTACGTAATTCACTTGGAATTTATGTGTGATCCTAATGATGTTTTTTTTTCATTGTCCAGGTTCAAGCACATGCAGATCCGTGTCAATGCAGAAACAGTTGCTTTCTACAGGTTAGTAGCATTCATTTCTTTTGTCCTTGCAGAGATCCTGCCAGCTCAGGGCATCCTTCTTGTATTCAGGTATCTCTGAGGAGTCCATATCCTGTTTGTGCAGCTGGAGCTTTCTGTCCCCTCCATCCCACTGCAAGTGCAGGGCTTTTGTAGGGTCCTACAGCCCTGACACTGTTCTCCTTTGCATTCTGTGCATCATCTGCAGAAATACTTCACAGCAGCTGGAGATGTTTTGTCTGCCTCCCTTCTGACATCCCCGGGAGCCTGATACAGATTCATTGAGACCATTGCTTAGTTTTTGCTGTGGTCTTTACCTGGGAGATTGCTTGGGGTCTCCTTGTTAGGATGTTCCCGCAGGGGACTTGTTTCAGGTTGCTGCTGGCCCCATCCTGCTGCTGCTAACTTGCGTGTCTGCTGTGTGTAGGCTGGCTGTTGCCTGTCCTCCTTGCCTCTGCTGCTCTTCTAGGTCAGCCTGTGCCCTGACCCTCCCAACACGGTTCTGCCACTCTCCAAATTTGCCCAGTGACATTTACCACAAAGCTGAACACACAGTCAGGAGCCCAACAGCACCTCTTCACTTAGTGATGCCCTGAAGTTTGCTGGGTTGCTGCTTGGAGCCTTTAAAGTGTGTCCCAGAAATGGCTAGAACTCAGGAAAACTGCTGCGATTTTACTGTAGCTTGTGTTGGGTTGCCTGGTCAGTGGCAGGAGGTAGTTTCTCCTCTCTTGTCACATGTCTGCCTTTGCCCTGCGTGTTGTGAAATCACAATTCTTCCAGGAATTTAAGCAAGCACCAGCTGTCCTGTCTGGTCTTCCCTGCCTGTCATCTGTATTTGGCTCCTTCATGCTGTAATGACTGAGCATTTCAAGTGTTGTGGTTCTGTCCCCAAAGTGGTTTGATTTAAAATCACCAATTTCATAAAGATTTATACTGACAGGCATGAAACTCTGATTTAAATAACTGAAATCAATCTTGGTTTGCATTGGCAAGTTTGAGTTATTTCTTTGTGGACTGGTTGATTTTTATTGGTTGATGATAATTTTTCTTAATGGAGAAGATACTCTAATTACAAGCCCTTGTTTAAGCTGCAGTACTTTTTCTCCTAATTTTGAAGATTTTTATTGTATTACTAAGTAGAAAATGGAAAGTGAATTGTTATATCAGAAAACAGATTGTCTTACTTCAGTAGAGTTCATTACTGGAAAAGCTCTGCTTAGTGGGAAATTAGAATTTAACTGAATTGCACAAAACCAGCCATTTTCATGGTATGAATCTTAATTTAAAATAAATTAAATTTTTAAAAGGTTGCATTCCTAGAATCCTGCAAGAGGAGGAGCATGTGGTAGAGTGGTTGGTTGGTTGGTTTTGATTGCTGGACTTCTCTAGCTTGTCAAAACTGTGAGAGCTTGTGCTCTTACACCTGCCTAACTATGGTTTTAGTAAAAAAAAAAAAAACCAAACCAAAACCTGAGCACTGTCACCTTTTTACTTCTTTGGTTTCTAAGCCTTTGGCAACCTTGCTTTAAAAGTGAACTGAATGGGAGGAAAAGCAGAAACCAATACAGCAATCTGTGCATCTGCAAAAGAAGTAGTAGCTCTAGTCTCCGCTGCCTTCCTCACCTTTAACTCCTTGTGTCCAAGGCTTTGTCCTTTCTGAATGCTCAGCAGTGAAGATTGTAGCTCAGCAGTCACCTGACACAGGTTGTAGGGCAGTAATGCCAAATTGAATTCTAACCCCATGTACTTTTGAGAAATAAAATGTATTTTTCTAAGAACTCAGAATCTTTAGAACTGAGACTCTTCAGAAATCTTAATTTGTGTTTTTGTTGTGCAGCTCCTGGCCCTGCCTGTTTGGGCCCCTGTGAGTCGTGGGCAGCAGCTGCTGCAGCAGGCAGGAGCCTGGAGCTCTCTCGGCATTTTGCCACCTGAGGGCAGCCCAGCTCTGGTGAAGGAGCAGAAGGAGCTGCCACACTTGCTGAGGGCCCTTGTTTGGAGCTGAGATATGCCTCCTGCAACCAGCTCAGCCTGGCCATTGCTGCTAGCTGCAGTGATGGACAATCCCCTGATGCCCGCAGGATACGCCTGGGAAAGACGAGGTTGGCGGGCTGGAGTCACCTGCACTGAGGGCTGCACAGCTTGGAACTGGTCTGTGTCCCACTTCTCTGAGTTGGGAAGGAGTGGACTGGGGCTGCTGGCTGTGTGGCCAGTATTGGCTTGCTGTCATCTCCTGGCCTTGCCTCTGCCCTCTGCTTTTTAGCTCCAGCTCCCTCTGTTCCAACCAGGCTCTGCTTGGGAAGTGTGTGAGACCTTGGGTGTGCATAGCCCCAGGCCAGGGCCTTGCCTCACCTCCTTCTGTATGCAACAGCAGCACCCACAGGCTCTGAGAGAGATTTGCAGTGATGCTTTCTTCCTTGAGCTTCTTAATTGAAGCTCTTCAGGAATGTGCTCTTGGGTGTTCAGTTACTGCTTAACTAAGAGCTGTTGCTTGGAAGCTACAGTGCCAGATCCTTGCCAAGACTCAGTCCTGGAGCCCATGCTTTGACCTTTTTGCAGTGCTCACAAGAAGTCTATAGCATGTTGCGATCTTATTTTACAGGGCTGGGCGAGTGGAGCACATGCGCACGGACCGGAGGCTGCAGAGCCTGCTGCAGACCCAGAGAGAGCTAATGTGCAAGGAGCTGTGGCTATACAGTGAGTGGGGAGTTTGGGGGGTGAAGTGGGGCATGTGGTAGCTCTGTTGTGGTGGCCCACAGGCTTGGGAACACAACTGCTAGAGCAGCAGTGCTGGGTGTTCCTCTTCCACCTCTTGCTGCTGCATGAAAGCCCCGAGGGTGAGCAAGGTGCCTCTTGCAGTTCTAAATGGCAATCCTGATGGGAAAAAGCCTTGTAGAGAGTGAAGCTGTGAAGGACCAAACTAAGTCAGATTATGTAAGCCCAAAAAGAGGAATCTGCAGGAATCCCTGCTCTTTGTGGGACGGGCATTTCATGGCCAGGAAGAAGGGGAAGGGCTTGGGCTCTGGGAAAGGAGAAGACTGTGTATGTGGTTGGGAGCTATGGAAATTCTTTCCTATAGACTCTGTCCCTTGAGCATAGTTGTCCTTTGAAAATCTCCTTCTTCCATTGTCAGTAGCTCCAAGTTTGGGTGTTAAATGACCACTGTCAAGACAGCTCTTCCTCATCTCAGCGTAGTGACCTTCTGAGAAACATAAGGGATGGAGAGTCCTGTACACAGGTGTTTCTATCACGGTTTGGCATCTTCAGTCTTTCTGCTTGTCCTGTGCTCCAAGTCACACTTCATGGCCAACCATCTCGCCCCGGGCTTCCTTTTTGCCTTCTATTCTGTTTTTTGGGGGTCAGCCAGGCCCCTGAAGAGTAGAAACGAGCAGGCAAAGTGGCTTTTGCCCCATCGTGGCTCTTGAGCTGTGTGTCTGGATGATGTTTCTCTACCTGGGGGCTTGCCCCAAAGTTCTCTTGGCTGTACAAATGAGTTTTTAGCCTGGTGCTTGTGCTGTCCTGTGAAATTGGTTCTTTTGTTCCAGTGCATTGTGAAGGACTGAGGCAAGTCCGTGGGTCTTCTGACTGGGCTCATGGGCTGCACTTAAGCCTGGCTGGGACAGAGGTTCCCACCACAACTCACTGTCTTCTCTCAATGTGCTTCTACCCAGTTGGGATCAACACCTTTGACTACCTGGGCAGCATCCTGAGCTATGTGGTCATTGCCATTCCCATCTTTTCTGGGGTCTACAGTGACCTGAGTCCTACAGAGCTCATCGCCCTGGTTAGCAAGGTGAGCTAAGGGTGACCTCCCAGACCCCGTTGTGAGTGTGCACTGAAGATGGAGGTTTCCTGGGCGGCTGGTGACATTGGGGCTGGATGACCTTCAGTGACTGACCTTCAGGTTAGGCTGTCCCTGCCCATGGTGGCATGAAAATGGGAGCTTGGAGCCAGCTGGTGTATGATTAACCTGGAGGTGAGAGCTGTCAAGGGTACCCCTATGAGTTTACTAGCCCATACTTCTGTGTCTAAAACAAAAAAACAGGAGGTCAGAAAGCCTCTGGCTTTCAGTGGTGTGGGTGGGGATTGGGTCTGCACAGTGCTCTGGTCTGGGGTCATGCCCTGGGCTGCTGCCCATGGTAAACTTGGCCACGTGCAAGGCTGAGCTGGCTTGAGTTTGCCTTCCTGACCTGACTCATTCCCAGGTACTCAAAACTGGCTTGTGACAGAGGATGCAGAGCTAAAAATAGCAAAGTGGGCACTGTGGGCTGAGACACTCTGCTCTCGGCCACGTACAATGCTGGTGTGGGGCTGGTGGCGTGGGTCTGTGTGACTTAGACGGGGTGAGCATGTTGGGCCCTGGGCTGGCCAGCAGACACTCTCTAAACACCATTCCTGGGTGGCAGGAGATGTGTCCACCTGGCAAAAACTGCTGTACTGAGCAGGGAAGCCTTGCTCCATCTGAATATAGTCATCATCGTCACTCCCACTGCCCTGGGTAACTCTCCACCCCTCCTTCATCTTGCTGGGACTGCTGATGTGGCCAGATGTTTGGACTCCTTGGCTGCTTCCTTGCAGCCATGGAGGAAAGAGCCATGCCCCAGGTCAGTGCTGACCTTTGCTCTGATGTGTGATTTCTCCCCAGAACGCCTTTGTTTCCATCTACCTCATTGGCTGCTTCAGCCAGCTCATAGATCTCTCCAGCACCATAACGGATGTAGCTGGCTACACACACAGGTGAGCTTCTTTCTAAGAGAGGGAAGTGTGGGACAAGACCCTGCACAGGTCTGTGCTAAATAAATGAGAAATATTGGCTTGTGAGAGAGTATGGACAAGGTTGGATATTGTGAGGTGGCTGCTGGAGTTGTCCCTGGCATTCATGCAGCCTCTTGTTTGTCCAGGATTGGAGAACTGCAGGAAACCCTGCTGAGCCTTGGGAGAAAAAAAAATGATAACTACTCAGAAGCCAAAGCCAGCTGGGATTTGGACAAGTGAGTCTCCTCTCAGCAATTTGCTGCCTTGCAGTGTCGGGTTGTCACGGGATGGAGGTGGCCCTTGATGTAACAGCGTGCTGCCTGCCGTTGGTTCGAGCAGGCAGTGCTCACCGTGGTCTGACATTTGGGATGTGTGTGGGATGAGGCTGCTGTCACAGGGTCACAGGAGGTCTAAGGTGCAAAGGGATGTGCCTAATATTTACCAACCTCAGCATGATCACTTACCCTCAGATCTCTTCTCCTTTGTCTTGGTGGTGGTACAGCAGCCATTCTGGAGAGGACCCAGTGCCAAGGGACACAGCTTTCCTTTTGGAGCGAGTGACACTTTCGGTGCCGTCCTCTGGCAAGCAGCTGATCAAGGACCTGAGCCTCAGGATCTCACAAGGGAACAGTGTGATGATTGTGGGGAACACTGGCACAGGGAAGACATCTCTCCTGAGGGCTCTGGGGGGACTCTGGGAGAGCACACGGGGTAAGGACTGCTGCTTGCCTCAGCCTTCTCTTCCTCAACCAGGACTGCCCCGAGTTTGGAAGGTGGCAGTGTGGGGTTGTGAGGCCAGTGCCACCTTGTGATGATGAATGTGTTGCTGATGCGTTGGAGCCACCCATCTCTGTGTTGCATATTCTGCTTTGCCTCTCATTGCTTTGCCTTGTTGTGCCCTGTTCTGGGGTTAGATGGCTACTCCGTGGGGCAGGACTGCACAAGGGGTGGTGAGGAGTTGCTGGCTGTCTCTGCCAGCTTGATGTGTGTCTCTGTGCAGGGAGCATCAAGATGCTGACCTGCTTTGGTCCCCGGGGTGTGGTGTTCCTGCCACAGCGGCCCTTCTTCACAGATGGAAGCCTGCGTGAGCAGGTGAGCCCAGGGCTGGTTCTGCTCCGGCTCCAGCTCTGCTCCCAGCCATGGTCGTGTCCTGCAAACCTGTGTGCTGCAGAAAGGCCTGCAGAAGGGAGGATGCCTGTGGCTGCTCCTTCCCTCATGCCTGAACTCATGCCACCACTGTTGCATCTCTGATGGGCTATATCCAGCTCCCTCTGATACAGTTTCTTTTTATCTGTTAAGCAGGTGATCTATCCCCTGAAGGAGATCTATCCAGCTTCAGGTAAGTGGAAATCTATCAGAGCAATTAGCCAACCCTGTGGTGTCAGCTCCCTGTCCTGTACCCAGTGCAGCTTCTCCCCTACCATGCCTCATCAGGAGCACTCATTCATTTCTCTTTAGCTGCTCACTGCTTTTCCCTGGAATATTTACCTTACTGTATGTTAAAGTCAGCTCTGCATTCCCTCCCTTTCAGAGAGAACATGTTCTCTTGATGCTGTGAGGACAGTCTGGCTGTGCTCTCCGTGTTGTAGTAGACCTGGTATATGTCGAGGCACCTTGCTGCCCTCTAAACCTGGTGTAGGGATACATCTGGCCTGTCTAATACAACCTGTCTTTGGGCAAGCCATGTTTGCCTTTGTCTCATTTTCCATCCAGCTCCATCTTCCACTGTTCCCCTTTTTCAAATGATGTCGCAGGGCCTTGCATGCTGTTGAGGTCAGACTATGTAGACCTTTTTCCCTGCCCTCTTCCCAAGCCAGACCATGCATGTGCTCTGCTGCAGCTCACAGATGTCCAGGTTTAAGTTTCCTGTGCAATCTACTTGAGGTGAACCTGCTTTAGCTGGTGGGTTGTACTAGATGATCTCCAGAGGTCCCTTCCAAACCCAACCATTCTGTGATTCTGTCTGAGTGAAACAGTGCTACGTGCTGCTTTCCAACACTTGAGAGTCACAGTCTTGCAGAGAGTAACTGCAGCCATCAGCTACTGTTGTGGTCTTTCAGCAGCTTCAGAGATGTCCATGGCAGATGCACAGCCCTTCTGCTCAGCTTCTGTAGCAGCTGTATCAGCGTAAGAGTATGTTCTGGTCCACAGCTGGTTCACCCTGAGGTTTTTCCCACTGCCACTTAGGTTCCTTTTGCTGGCTGTTACGTGAGCAACTGCTCCCATGACTCTGCTGCCTGCAGCGGGCAGTCAGCCATCAGACAGTGGCTGGTGAGCAGGGCCTTGGCAATTGAGGCCTGGATCCTTGTGTTCAGGCTGTGTCCACCTGTGACCATGGACTGAGCCAAGTCTCAGGTGTGTCTGTGGAGCCAAGCTGCCTCCTGGCATGCTGCTTACAGGCACAGTTAATGTTTTTAGGGAAGGTCAGTCTTTGGGAGCTCTGTGTGCCAAAGCTCAGAACCTCATATAGTCAGCTACACTGGACCTCAGGAGATCCTCCAAATCTTCCCTCTTGCCCCACCAACTCCTTGCAGCTGTGGCCTCAGCACACATTGACTCTGTTTATGCTTTACTGCATTCTCCCCTAGGATCTGCAGATGATGAGAGAATTGTGCGATTCCTGGAGCTGGTTGGGCTGGTGAGTCCCCGGTAGAGCTGCTGCTGTCTTGCCTGGTACTGCCAGTGAAGGAAGAGGCAATGAAGTTTTGTGGCAGCACAGCGTAACTGTGTACTGCACACATACAGGGACATTGTCTGCAACTGGGACAGGATGGTCTGTGGGACAGGAAGAGGAGAAGGGATACAGAGCAACTTCAGTTCAAGCAGGAAAAGAGAGAGTAGGAGGAAGGGGGCGATTATGGACAGGGCTGGGGCTGTGCTCACAAGTCTCCTGTGCTCTCTACAGACTGATTTGTTGGCAAGGGCTGGAGGTCTGGACGAGCCGGTGGACTGGAACTGGTAAGGGAGCTCATCATCTGCCTGAATTCGGGTGATCCCTTTTGGTGGGGAACACTTCCAAGCAGATGCACATGGCTGCTGGACTTACAAACATCTGTTTCCACCTGTGTCCTGGGGAAGGTGGGCAGTGTACAGGGGCAAAGCCTTCATGCCCAAGCATCAATGCCAACAGTCACCAGCCATGCTGCTCTGCAGGCAGCTGACTGTGCGCAGTGGTGTGAAGCCGGTCCCAGCACGGTGGGGGCATGGGGGACACAAGGGACAGCTCCTTCCTGGGATCTCCAATATCAGCAACCATAAGCTCATCAGCAGACAAGCTGTCTTTGTCGAGGGACATTTTGAATCTTGACCCTGCTGCAGGTGTGACATCCTGTCCCCAGGGGAGATGCAGAGGCTCTCATTTGCACGGCTCTTCTACCTCCAGCCAAAATATGCAGGTGAGTGAGTGACTGTGAAAGAATAGAGGAAAAAACAAAGGTGGTGCCCTTGGTGTAGAGAAGCTGGTGCAGAGACAGTTCATGAAATTGCTTCTTTGCTAGGAATATGCTTCATCTTGGCCATTACTTTAGCAGCGTAGCACACAGAGGATTCAGGGCTGAAAACATTTTGTTATCTGTGTGGAGGGTGGTAAATCAAGAGGCTGTATATAAGACATTCCCTTCTTAGGGAACCAGTGATTTATGTTCTCAGTCCAGGTCCAATGGCACCTTAGGGAGCCCCCTGTCAGCTTGCTCATGAGTTGCCACAAAGAAGTGTGCGTGCTAGGGAGCAGGGTGTCAGCTGCCGTAGCTGAAGCTCGTGAACCTCTATAGGGTTGTGGAAGCAATGTGGGAAATTTAGCTGTAACGCAGCAAAAGAAGACGAGGAGTGATGGGGAAAACGATCCTGAGAGATCTCAGAAGTAGCGCCCATTTGCAGATGGGGCTAATTCCTTTTGCACATCTAGATGGCTAGTGATGGCTGGGGGCTGCAGGGGCTGTTGGGGTACTTGCTGTGAGGGCCAGGGTGGGTGTGGGTGAACAGAGCCAGTGTCAGTAGCAAGTAGCCACATGTAAGTATCTCTCTTTCCCCTGAAGCGGCACAGCTCGGTGCTGTCTGGGCAGAAGGAACCTGTGGATTGCAAGCTAAAAGCTGTAGAGATTATGTAAGACAAATTGAATTTTTCTGCTCCACATCTGTAGGATTTACCCTGAACTGGCAGGAAGGTGTCCCAGGCCATCCTGGCTGCTCTAGGTGGGGTCTGGGTGGGAGTGGTGCACAGGTTCCTGCTCAGCCTGGTGCTCTGGGGCATGGCCCACCTTGGGAGGGTTTCGTCTTGGCTTTCACAGCAGTGGAGGTGAGGCAGTGGCTGGCAACTGTTGAGAGAGAGGAAGATGTCAGCTGCGCTCTTTGAGTGGATTTGAGGGCTTGTGGGGAAGGGCACTTTCCCCGTTGGCTGACACTAGCTGTGCCAGAGGAAAATCAGGGTCCTTAGGCTTCTCCTCATTTGTCTTTTGTAGATGCTTTTGGTGAGCTTTGGTTAATATGTGAAATGTTCGCAGCAGTTGCTCGTCTTTTGCCCAGAGAGAGATGATCACTCGGGAAGAAAGGGCATTTGTGGGGCTTATGGCTTTTCTTTTCAGTGCTAGATGAAGCCACCAGTGCCCTGACGGAAGAGGTGGAGCATGAACTGTACCATGTGTGCCTTCAGCTGGGCATGACACTGATCAGCGTGGGACACAGGGCCAGCCTGGAAAAGGTACAATGGGGAGGCAGCACTCCATGCTGTGGTGGGAAGACCAGGGGGAGGTAGAGAGGGTCCCTGGCGAGCAGAGAGGAGTGACTGAGGCTGGAGACCCTCAGGGTGGGAAGATATGACCTCACAGAGACATCCCTCAGTCATTGCGTTATTGAATTGCAGTTCCACAGATGGATTTTAAAACTTCATGGGGAGGGAAGATGGGAGCTCACCCGGTGCGAGAAGATGAAGCGGCTCCCAGCTGGAGAAGGATGCTGAAAGGCATGCTGTTGTTTGGCCAGCCACAGATCCTGCACACGCATGAGAGAGCTCTGCATAGCAGACGTGGGGCTGCTGAGCCAACAGCTGTCAACAAGGGATTCATCCAGTGCAAGACCAGTTCTGCAATTTGCTGGTGGACGCAGGGCCAAGTCTGAACTTGTGGTGTGAGATTCTGCCAGGAGCAGACACATCTATGCCACCCTTCTCCCAGTCCCCTTCTCTTACCTCCCTGCCTTTCACAGGGGAAGGGGCTGAGCTGCTAGGCTGCCCAAAGAGAAGATGCTGCCTCATGGAGCTTGCAGAAGCAATGGCCAGAGGAGCCTCCACTTGTGCATGGTTCAGTGGTGCAAGGCTGGGCTACAGCCACCTGTTCTGCCCTCTGTGCCTCACTGGGACCTCCGTCTCTTTGATACACAGTTCTGCAGAACAGGCTTCTGTACTAGTGGCTGTCTCGAAGGTTGTGCTCCCCAGCAGGAGCCAAGGGATGAACTGTAAGGGAAGGAGATGGCTGGCACAGAGAAGGACATGTCTCTGCTCTCCTTATGACACAGGGTTACAGGTCTAAGGAACATTTTTGTATTAAAATCTAGGGCCTGTTTTCCAATAATGTTTATGGAGAAGAGTCAGTAGTTAACCTGGCTGCTGCATCTTTTCCTTCTGGGGTTTGCTTTGGAGGAGATGCTTGAATATCGGCGGTGCTCTTAGACTAGTCTGCTGAAGAGCAGAGCAGGGTAGGAGTAATATACCTATCCAGGGCTGCCTGTAGTATCCTTCCCTGCTGCTATTGCCACAGCTACTGCAAGGCACAAGGAACCCACTGAGGGCTTTTGGCTTTCTGTGGGTCTTTCCTCTAGGGAGGAAACACAGCTGGTCTCCCCTTACTGTTCTGCCTATGATGTATCATGGTTTTTTCCCTGCCTCCCACAGGGGTGTGAAGACAGAGGTTTTGAGGGTCTTTGTTGTGCAGAGGTCGCTCTGAGACTGCAGTGGAGGTAACAGCCCCTGAGAACTTACTGAGCACCATTTGCTTACTGATATTTCTGGATGTGTCCCCAGTTCTGCAGTGGACCAGGAGGTGGCTGCTAACAGAGCCAAGCTAGCAGCTCTTCTGCCTTTCCACCAGATGCTTGTGTCCCTCTATGATCTGCTGCACAGCTTCATGGTCATCCAGGGTGGTTATGTCACCAAGGTCACTGGCCTTGCCCTCCACAATTTTCCTTAGCACCCGACGCATAATCTTCCCCGAGCGTGTCTTTGGCAGCCGGTGCGTGACCTGTAACAGGGAGGAGCAGAGCTAAGGCTGAGGGAAGGGGGTTCACCAGGCTGCCAGAGTGAGTGCTGGGTCAGCCTACAGGCGTTACCTGAACGTACTCTGGAGCTGCATACTTTGCAATCTTCTTGGAGATCAGCTCCCGTAGTTCAGCAGCAAGAGTCTCCTGCGTGTAGCTGCTGCCCTTCTTCAGCACAGCAAACACGTAGGCTCCTGGCAGAAGGACCATGGGGTTACTGGGCAGTGTGTGCAGGGTCTTCCTGAGAGGCTGCCTGGACCTACTGCCAGGAGAGTTGCCTCTCTGCTGGTGGCCTTGGGGAATACTCAGTACCATGAGCTGTAAGTGCTTTTGACCACAGCATTTGCACCTCATGCAGAGCCCAACTGGTTGCAGTGTAGCTTGTGATGGCTGTGTCAAGATCCCCACTCGAGGGTGTTGGCACAGCATTGCTACCAGTGGTTGGTTTGACAGTGCTATTTCCCACTGCATTGCAACAGCCCAGGACAGGCATTTTGAGTGCAGGAAAGCAAGTGTCTCACCTTCTCCCTTGATCTCATGTGCGTAGCCGATGACAGCAGATTCCGCCACTGCCACATGGTGATTCTGGAAGAAAACAGGGCTAGGGTTTGTCTCAGCACTTTTCAGCAGTCTGGCTGCCACCTGGGACCCGCCCTGCCCTGGCTTGGCTGCTGCAGCCCACAGTAATGTGGAGCAATAGGAAAGGGCCTCAGGTGGCCTCTGCCCTTTTTCCTTCTTGCCTTAGCAGGTTGGTCTGCAAAGACAAGTCTTTCCCCCTGTCTCTGGCTGATTTAGGCTTGTACCTTCTAGACACTGTTGTGCGCCTCCAGATTGCTCCACTAGGTCCCACAACCTTTACTGGCCCATGGATGCTTTGGGATTTGCCTGCCTACAGCATCGAGCATATCAGGCTTTGTACCTCTCTTGCTGCAGAGTGAAAAGGGAGGGGAGAGGGTGGGAAGCTGTTCCTGCAGGCAGGCCATCTGTCCAGCAGTGCTCCCTGAAGCTACAGCAGCAGCGTGTTTCTCTCTGGGTATTTCCAAGAGGCTTCCCTGGGCACCACCAGTGCCCCTTCACTGCCCCCTCAAATGGCTTTACTTCCCACCCACATCTCTTACCACAACATCTTCCACCTCTGCAGTGCCCAGCCGGTGCCCGCTGATGTTAATGATGTCATCCAGCCGTCCTGTCAGCTGGTAGTAGCCCTCACTGGTACGATACGCGCCATCCCCAGTGAAGAAAAACCCTGCAGGGGCCAGAACCACACCATCGTCAGTTGTTACCGTGAGCTTGTGAGCTACTCACCAGTCACATTCTCACCTTGACCTTTCTCCTCTGTTGACACCAGGGCTCATGTGCTCTGCTCCTTCCTCTCAGCTGCTCCAGGTGAAGGTGCCTACCTTCCTTATTAGTCGTCTGCCTCTGTTGCTACCTGCTCTGTCACTGGGCGCCTTTCCTCATTCTGCAGTGTGCTAATGCCTGTCATGCCTCATCACCACGGGCTGGGAACACTTTGCCCCAGCGGAGGTACCTGTGGTCCTGCTGCTTGACCCCTTTGCTTCACATGGAGACACACACTTGGGCTTGCTCAGTGCCTCTGTATGAGCGACAGGAGCCAACAGGGTTTGCAAGAGATGCACCAAGAGGCCTCTCTGTGCTTGAGGGCATTGGAGGCAGAAGGAAAAATCCAGTGCCATAAAACCACATGTGATCCAATGGGGAAAGTGAGTGACAGAAGCCTATTCCCATGGCAGTGATGAGGTCTCAGGCAGGGACAGATGAAGGCCCTCAACACCGTGGGGAGTGTAAAGAATGAAGCAACAGTGCCAGCTCTCCCAAGTCCTGCCCTGTGCAGAAAGCCAGCAAGCAGACCCAGAGGTACCAAACCAAACACTTCTGCCGTGACCTGCCACAATGTCTCCTTACCTGGATAAGGAGTCAGGTAGGTTTCCAGAAATCTCTTGTGGTCTTTGTAAATGGTTCGTGCCATACCTGGCCAGGCTTGTGAGATGCACAGGGCTCCAGAGATGTTGTTTTCCCGAAGGACATTTCCCTGCAAAATAGTTACGTTTAGTAACCATGGCTGAGGGTACTTGGGTTGTTTAGTCATTGCCTATTTTTACCACTATGTCCAGTAACAACCTGTGATGGCAGTGCCAGGGAAGGCAGTGAGGGGTGTCCTATGCCCCTGGCCCCAAGGGGACAGGCCCAGTCTCTCCCAGAGGAGGTCTGCCACCAGCTGCTTGCTGTGCTGGGACACAGGGCTCATCCAGGGAGGCTGGCTGTCCCTGCCCAGCTACCTCACCCTGGAAAGGCCAGTAGAGAACCCAAGCACAGCCCATCTTGTCAGGACAGAGCAAGGTAGAAAACAACTGGACTTCTGCACTAGGTGCAAGAACAGCTTTACTGGTAGTCCCTTTCTGGTAAAGAGGGTGGCCATCTAGCAGAGGTGAGCAGGAAAGGAGTTTGCAGATTTCCACACCTGTCTGCAAGCACCTGGGGTAAAGTGAGCTAAGCTGCTGCTGGGGCTGCAGGTTAAAAATGTACCTTGTCATCCAAGAGGGAGGGGCTGATCCCAAAAAAAGGTCTCATAGCCATGCCTGGAAGGATTTCAGCTCCAGGATTAGAAGGACGAGGTGAGATACAGATGCCTCCTGTTTCTGAAGAAAAAGAAGCTGTAATGCTCATCAAAGTCAGGGGCAAGAGGAAAGCCAGGTAGCACTGCTTGGCCAACAGCCTTTGCCCTGGCCCTTGCTGCATGCTGCTGGACCACAGGTTGAGGCTGGGTTTGCTGGAGAGCGGGAAAAGGCTCTTTGCAGAAGGATGATCCTGCTCATTTAGTTCAGCAGAGATCAGCTCCCTACCACCACCTCCCCTGTGTTTCTCTGGGATAGTTTTAAAGGCCATTTATCTCTTTCGTGTTTTGGTGCCTATGGCCCCTTACGGCATTGCTCATACAAGAGTGCCGGTAACAACCGTTCCCGCTTGGCCAACAAAGCAGCAAGTCACTCCTACAGCCTGGGAGAGCAGAGCTGAAACAAGGGGTCATACACATCTCACCGGTTTGCCACCACGTGTCCACTACTGGGCACCGTGTCTCGCCGACCACACGAAAGTACCACTCCCACGCCTCCTTGTTGATGGGTTCCCCCACTGCAAGGGGAAAGACAACAGAGCTGAAAGATCAGGTCAAAAACACAGCTTCCCAAGGCCTGCTCATGGAGTCACCCCCCAAATAGGAGAGTCTGCCCACTTTCTACTCTCATGTGCTGTTACTTTTGGCATTTGTGGGAAGAGGCAAAACCTGTTGTTCAAGGATGTGCTGCTCCAGCCCATGCCACCAGCAGTTACCTGAGCCAAGCACTTTGAGAGAAGAGCGGTCATACTTCTTCACCCATTCATCGCCATATCTCAGGAGCAGGCGGATGGCAGTGGGTGCCCCATAGAAATGGTTAATTTTTAACCTCTCCACTGTTTCCCAGTAGCGGCCTGGAATGGAAACAAAGCCAGTAACCATCTGCACAGGACCCCCAAGACCAAGAGAGAGGGAGAGGAGGTGAGAGGAAGGGCTCTCCAGCAGTGCCTGTACCCTCAGCTAAGTTAACCCCACTCTGGGAATGACTAAAGCAGCCCAGGCGCAGCTGCAACCCTTTTTCTACCACATGACCTAGCTCTGCTACTCTTCCTGCTGCAGGGAGGGACAGGGAGAAACAACTTCACCCCAAGAGAAGCAGCAGTGGCTTCCTAACCAGAGGAAAAGTCCCTTCCCCTTGCAGCTCTCGGCTGGGCACAGCCCACAGTCTGTTCCTGCGGAGGCAGGAGCATTGCTGTCTGTGTCCTGGCATAGAGCCGCCAGCTGCCCACCCTGCACAGGGCACCCCAGCTCCCTCTAGACCCTGTCTCACTCACCAGGGTTAGGATGGATGGGAGTGCTCTCATAGAGGACTGTAGTGCCGCCATTGCAGAGGGGGCCATAGACCACATAGGTGTGCCCCGTGATCCAGCCAATGTCTGCCACACAACCAAAGATGTCTCTGTCCTGGTAGTCGAACACATACTGCTCAAGAGAGGAGAGGCAGTGAGGGAGATAAGGACAACCTGGGCCTGCCCTCCTGGCAGGGGGGACAACCAGGAGCAGTGTACCCTCACTTAGCCATAATGTTATTACATCCTTCCATCTTCACACCATCCCTGCAGGGACACCTTCTTCCTGCAGAGTTTTATTATATTATCATAGTAGTATTATATTATCAGAAAAAAAAATAAAATAAAATATTGAGTGCTTTATGAAGGTGCAGGAGGAAGGAAGAGAGACCAAAAAAACAAAACAAAACAAACTAACAGCCAAATTTTCTCTTTTCCAAAGGAGAAAGCTACAGCCCTTTCTTCCTTCTACTGGTGTCTAGACAAGGCTGATCCAAGTATCCTCTAGTATCAAAGCAGGAGAACTTTCAGGGTGAGGATGGACCCTCCACACCCACAAGACCACATTGAAGGCAAGGAGTTGTAGGCAAAGGCAGTGTGGTAGAGGCCTCCATGAGCCACCCACAGGCACTACTAGGCTCCAAACGCACCATAAACCCTCAGGAAAACCCTGAGCTCAGCAAGGATCCCAGCAGAGGAGCTCAAAGGAGTAAGTTTTTGGGAGGCCCTGCTTCTGAGCATGTGTTGCTCTTCCCCACTACCTGTAGGCAGATGTGCTCTACTGGGCTGATGCTCTAGGAGGGCTTCCCAGAGACTGTGTTCTGGATAAAGATGATCTCATGGTGCAACAAGACACCACTTCTATTCCCTGCACTGTCTATGAACTGCCAGCTCACAAGCACTCTGTGGCTGGGTTCTGTTACCTTGTGCGTGAGAGCAGCAAACAGCAAATAACCAGCTTGGGAGTGAACTAGGCCCTTGGGTTTGCCAGTGCTGCCTGATGTGTAGAGAAGGAACAACATGTCTTCACTGTCCATGACAGCGGGTTCACAGTGTGCATCCTCCTTCATCATCTCCTGCAGGAGAGAGCACAGCCATTGTCTCTCAGGCTCTCACAGGCTTCCCTGTGTTGTCCCTACATCCACATGTGCACTTCTCCCCTGAGCATCTTCCAAGCACCTGCACTACCCGGCTCCCCACATACTGTCCCCCCCCCACCTCCCCACCTGCACCCCCTTGCTCCCCATCCTGACCTCTCTTTCACTGTGCTGAGCTGGCAAATGCTGTCGTCAGCCAGAGCAGACCTGCTGAGTAAGAGGCAGCTATTTTTACTCTGCTGCTGCTTTGACCAGCACAGAATTCTTCCAAGAAGGCTTTCTAGCACTGATTGCTTGCAGATGGGATGAGCAGAGGCAGAGAGACCTCTCTGCAGCCCCAGGGAGCTAACAGAAACACAGAGCAGGGGCTCACCTCTTCAGAAGAAGTGCTCCATGCTGGCAGCCTGGCCATCCTGTGTGCCACGGATAAAGAGCGCATGAGCAGCCTCTCTGCCTGCTTACGTGGACACCAGCTGCCAGCGGCACTCACAGGGGGTGCCAGGTCTGCCAGCAGAGCCGTGTGTGACAGTGCAGTGGCTGTACAAGGCTGAACTCACATGTCAGCCCACACCTGGGGTGTTTCTAGACCCTGGTCCACCCTGCTACTAGTCCTGGTTTGCACTGCCTGCCCATGACAGTATAGGGCTGGTGTGCAGGAACAGCCACCAGTTACCTCTCCTGATGGCTCCCAAGACTCTCCTGAACTTGAGTGCAGCTCCAGCTGCTACTGCTGCAGGACAACGTCCTTGCATCATGTCAACACCCGAAAAACTGTCATGGCTAGCCAGGACCTTATCTCCACGCTCTGTCCCTGCTCCCAGACGAGGCACATTGCCCATGGGAAGCAGCAGTAGTGCTGGGCAGCCTCTCACCTCCTCCAGCGGCACATCCATGGCTGTCATGGGAACCCTGCTATCAGTCCTCATGGAAACCAGAACCCGTTTCACTTCTGGGCACTGCTTCACAGCCTGGTCCACTGTCTTCTTTAGCTGAATAACCTTGCCACCTCTCAGCCCCTGGTTCACTGTGATCACTGTCTCCGACTGGGCTGCAAAGGCAGAAGAACCACATAAGCAGCTCTGCCTCTCTTCATCCATCACAGAGCAGTTTGGCTCTGCCATGACCCTGCACCTCTCCCATTGTCTCCCAGCCCCTGTTACTCATGCCCTCCGTTTAGCAGAAACAGCAGCTTTGCATCTTTGTCATTCATTCCTGCCTGTGTTGCACCCTCTCAGAGGAGACTCTGTATCCTAGGCCACTTCAGTCCCTTGGATGAAGGAGAGAGAGAACCAGTCCATCCTATGGGCTGGAAAATATTTAGTGAGCCTGTGTGGTTTCCTGGAGTGCTAATCCCTGCTCTATGGCCACATGTCATGGCAGGCCACCCTCACTGAGTCCAGGGAGTCTTACTTAGGAAAGTTTTGCTATCAGCGCAACCCTGAGCCTCCCCAGCTGCCAAACCAACAAGCTCGACACTGTCCCCCAAGGGAAACACACATCCCTGTTACCTACTGGCTCTTACCATCCCGGATCCTGTCTGCAAGGGACTCTGCGCTGAACCCAGCAAACACCACAGCGTGCACAGCCCCGATGCGGGCACAGGCTAGCATGCTAGCCACCGCCAGTGGGCATGGGGGCATGTAGATTGTCACCCTGTCACCACGTTTCACCCCTTGACGTTTTAAGGTGTTCCCCAGGCGGCACGTCAGCTCCAGCAGTTCCCTGCCCAAAGAAGCAATGGCACAGTTAGAGACTTTCTCGCAGATCTCACCAGTGTGCATAAAGATGGAGGGGGCTCAGCTGTGCAGTTTACATCCCTGTGTACCCTAACCCCCAACACTGAGAGTCCATGGGAGAACTATAAAATATCGGTGGGAAGGAGAAGACAGTCACTAGCATGGGCCATTATTTATGGAAAATAAATAAATCAGAATGGCCTCTGTACAGAGCCTGACACTCTCTCTGGCCAGCATGAGGAGCAAGCCATAGGGCCAGCAATGGCCACTGGCAATTTATCTGGCTCAGCAAGCCCACACCACCTCAGCTGACTTTCCCAATGACATTTCTTATCAGCCCATACAACTGAAGAAACACAGTGCCCTGCAAGGATAGAGGCTAAACAGGGGGAGTCTGATAACTTCCCCCATGAAAACAGAGCCTTGTGCTTTGCTAAAGCTGACAAGGTCAAGTTCTCCAGAGCTTGTGCCCACCAGCGAGAACCGCAGTTGTAGGAAAGCAGTGAGCAAAACGATGCCTCTCCTGAGAAGCATCCCTCCCAGAAACCATGGCTTGGCTGTCAGTGACTCATTTAATGGAAGGGCTCTCCATGCAGGGAGATTGGCAGGGGTGGATGGTCACGTTTATCGTGTGAGGTCTGGAGCCAGAGAGGACAGAGGGACTTGTTCTGTGTGCAGAGGAATTTAAGTGGATTTTGCAGTGGAGACTGGGAGAGCAGGCAAACTGAGCTGGAAGGTGGGGGGGGCCCAGACCAACCTAGCAAGGCTGGACAGGCAGCCCCCACAAAGAGCCAAACCCAGCAGTGTTGCTGATGTGTGGATGAGCATAGGACCTCCCAGCACCCATGTGGCTGTGAATCTGGCCTCTGTTGCAGACCATTCACCTCCAAGTTTAGACACCAGGAACCTTGCTAGGAAGGCACATGTGTGACTTTCCCATGTGATCTTACTTACAAGCATTGCGGTGCTGCCTCAAGGGGCTTACATCTGCCTGCCCACCCGGGTAGGGACCCCTCGGGCCCGAAGGGTTAATCAGGGTGTAGGCTGAAGTCTCAGATCAGCACAGGCAAGCCAACAGCCACCATACTGTTGATCTATCTATACAAAAAAATGCTGCATCCCCTCACGTGAAGCACATCAGCAGATCAGCCCTGTGCAGTCCTCATGCACGCTGTGACATGTCTCATATGCTTAGAGGTAAGTACTGACCTGTACGTGACCCGCACCTCCTCTCCTGGTTCATCCTTCTCCCAGATTAAGGCCACTTTGTCTGGGGCTACATGGACATGTCGATCCAGACAGTTCACTGGAAAAGATGAACCAGCCTGATTGCCAGAGCAACCTTCAGTACCTCTTACCTCCTGCAAAGCCAGCACTGGCAGCCCCATTTTCAGATCAGAGTCAGGGCTGTGTGTGAGTCTCTCCAGTACCAGCCTTGTGCATCCACTGGAATAACCTTTGTGGATACCAGCCAGCAGACCACAAGCACCACCCCAAGCTCATTACACTCCTCAGCACTCCAATACCTACCAATCCCCACTATCAGCTTCCCCGTTAATTGCAACCTAATGCAGTCCAGAACAAAAAGTGCTTGAAGTTGCTTTGGAGGTCACATCCCCAGTGGCCTCAGAGGGCCTGGCAAACATTAACTCAGCCATGACTCCACCCAGCACTGCCTTGCAGCTGCCTCTGGCATGTACTAAGGGCAGATTTTCAGTGGCTATGCTCCTAAATAACAAACGTAGGATGAGGCAAAGCTCTGCACAGGAAGGCTGGAGGGTGCATTTGTCCAAGATGAAGGAGACCATGGGCCAGGCATGCACAGCTCCTGGCTTTCCAGGGACATAGTAGGCTGAGGCTTTGGCTGTAATTCTTCTGTGAAAAGTTTCCTACATTGCTGGCAGCTGCAGTTTCCTCAGAAGCCTTGTTCCCCTCTTTGTTTTCCTCAAACCCGCTACTGAGGTCATGGGATGGTGTAGCAGCCCCAGTTTGCATACCAAAATGCCTTTTTCTCCTCACCATTTGTAGTTGTACAGTAGAGAAAGAAACACACACGGAAGGGGGAACAGTAAGACCTCAAATCCCAAAGGCAAATAACCACTGCTCTCCTACCCAAATAGACTGTGTAGGACATGATTTCTGAGGTCTTGTCTTGTATTTTGGACACTGGGACCAAGAGCACTGTAAGCAGGACACAGTGTCACCAGCCCCTATGTCTTCCCCTGGTAGCCCCAGCCCACAGAAGAAGAGCCTCGCATGGCTGTGGGGACCTCCAGTACCACCCATTGCTCCTGCGTTTTGCTTTCTGCAGATACATACTGCCTTCACTGCGCAGGGACAGCCTAGTGCAGCACTGCCTGCTGAATGCACAGAGTCCAGCGCTGTTGCCTGTGGTCCTGCAGAATGGAACTGCTGAGCTACTGTGTGAGCCATAGGAGCTGAGGGAGAGCAGCCTGGCTCCCAGCACACCCTCATCCAGGTGCAGCCCCGCCAGCGAGAGCCAGTTGCTCCCTTAGGACCAGCTGCATCACTACACTACAGCCATTGCAGGACCAACTAGACCTTTGGAGCGTCCTCCTCACTCCAACCCTTTAACTCTGTGCTCCTGCAGTCTGCTCCCAGGGCCAAAGATCTTTGCAGAGAGGCACCCACAGGCACTTAGAGGGCTCCCACGTCCGTCTCCCTCCTTACCTGCCACGTTGAGCTGCCCACCGAGGAACCAGGAGACCCTGCCCTGGCGCAGGTCGCAGTCCTGGACAGAGTGGAAGGGAGTGATCCAGTTGAGACGGCTTCTCCCTAGTGCTCCCCAGAAGGCGTCCCCCTGCTCCACCGACACCTTGTACAAGCCTTGGTGGTCCTTGGGTCTGGGAAAGGCGACGGCTTCAGGCATGTAGGCAGTGAGGGGCCCATGGCTCCAGGCTCGGGAAGCCACTGACCCAAGGGAGCATCTGGGACCCCAAGGAAGAGCTTTAGGGCAGAGAGCCCTGACCAGCAGCCTAGCCATCATACCAGGGCACCTGCCTTTTATCAAGGAGATGGATGCCTGGAGCCCTCACAGCCACCTGGGACACCTGACCTGCCCAAGACAGGCCCCTGTGAGGTCCTGGGGCTATGTTGCCCTGGGCTGACTGGACACAAAACAGTTCTCCCGTGCAGGGAACCCCTTCTCCTCTGACTCATTCCTCCCCTCCTCTCTCCCAGAGCACTATGGGAAAAATGAAATTCAATCCCTTTAAGGGAGGGCAAAAGGGTGGACTGTAGAAATATTTAACTGAAAATAACCTTCATGATAATTTGAGTCCTGACGGCTGCTCTTGAACTGGAGCCAGGTTGAGCGGGTGCCTGGGCACCCCATGGGGACTGAAGCGCCTGGGCCACGCTCCACCAGCCTGCTCCCACTCTCCTGGGGATGAGCTGTATCCCTGGACCCCTCTGCTTTGCCCCCACCTGCCTGTCTTCCACCTCTCTCTATTCACCCTCATCCCCTTGCTCCCCACAACCCCCTGGCTGCAGCCCCCTGGTCTTCTGCCAACCATGAGGGCAGCCCAGGGCAGCCCACCTGTAAATGTTAGGGTCCCATCCATGCTAGCCTTGGGTGACAGGACCATCTCCTTCCCAGAATTAAAGCCCATTCCCTGCAGAGCACTGGGCTGTGGTGTCTCTGGTGGGCCAGGGAATATTTTCTCCTGTGGCTGTCTGCTGCAGGAGGGGGATATTGTATCCCATCCCACCTCACTGCTGGGTGAGCTGTCTCCCCTGGCATGCTGGGCTGGGCTCTCTGCCTCCTCCCAGACACTTCAGACAGGCCTGAACCACGGGGTGAACTGGAAGCACTCAATGAGGCCATGGTAGATTGAGGTGCTGGTTTGGCATGAAACACTGCAGCACATCTCACACCAAGATATCTCACCACCTGCTGTAGCCAAGCTAAGCTGCCTCCACGCCTCCAAACATCTGTCTGCCTTCCTCTCCTTCAGGCCCTATATAAGTAGTGGTTTTTTACGGCAGAGCTTGGAGGTTTCCTTAATTTCACTGACCAGGTTCCCCTCCCTTCCTAGAGGGCACAAGAGAAGAGCAGAAGAAAGCTCTCCCTGCAGGCAGGGCTGTTCTCAGCCAGACACACCAATGGGATCTACAGCAGTGATGAGAGGTTAGTAGATCTCTTCTGTGTTCTTCATAGTATGACACCTCTGGTGGTCTGCAGGGCTGATATCTTGGGTGAACAGGCTGGACACCAGTATGAGAGACAGGTGCTATTTGACAGCAGGTACACTCATCCCAGACCACACACCTGGTTTGTATCAGAGCTGCTCCTAGAGCTACGTCAGGACTTACGAGGGCTCTGTCACCCCAGGAAAATGCAGTCCTGTGGGCTTACGGCTGTTCCACAAAGGCAAACCCAAGCAGTCTCATCATTCCACAAGCAAAGTCTCTAATTTCCTTTGCATGTCTGCCCTGCCTCAGCCTTTTTCCCCTGTAAGACATCAGGTGTTTCCATCAGACCATACCCAGCTGCCCTTCGCAGGGTGGGCAAATCTTGGTTTTTTCTCTGATACCTCAGTATGGGCTCCTGCTGCTCTCAAACTGAAGCTTGCCTTGCTGGAAACCCATTTGTGCCACTCCCATGCAACAAGCTCCCCTGTGCTTGCGGCATTTGGCTGCCACCTCTGCTCCCAGGGCTGGCTGGGCCCCACTGCCTGCTCCTGGCAGAGGCTGAGCCTGCCCGAAGATCCGACTTTCTCTGTGATGCCAGGGAACGTGTGATACCGGGTGACTAGGGCTGTTCTGGATGCTGAAGTGACTTGTTCCATGACCAGTTGTGTGCCATGATGCCTAACTTCTGCTTCAGGTACAAGCATAGCCCTTTGTCTTTCACCGCAAAGGGAGGGTGGCAGCCAAGCCTTGTCTTCTCCATGCCTGGGTGGGGAGGAAGGTGCAGACCTCTCTGTGCCCCTTTGGAGCTCCCATCTCTCTCTAGCTACAGCCCGATGTCCAACCCCCTCCCAGCTTCGGCTGAATTCCCCCTCCTTGAACATCATTGGCCAGACTCTTACACAGTATTCCCATTTAGTTTTATTCTTGTTCATATCTTTACAGAAAATGGCACATAAATCACAGATGCTGGATGACTAGAAGTTGTTACAGCTCCATATCTCAAACACCTCAATACTGAATTCTTTTCTCACTGTATATACATTATTTACACACCATGGGCTATCATCTAACACGTCAAACGACTGGGGGACAAAGACAAACAAGGGCTGAATGGAGGGGCTTAAACTTTGACGGAAGAAAAACAGTAGCTTTGAGGAAAGGGTGCTCACAACTGAAAGCAGGACAGAAAGGGTCACCTGGAAGTCACTGTCCTATGGCTTTCGGGGGAAAAGAGTGCCTTACTGGGATGGGAAGGTGATGGTACCGCAGAGTGGGTTTGGCTTCATGGGTCTGCGTGTGCTCATGTGGGGCTGTCTGGGAGACATATGTACACATCATGGGGTGTATCAGGGTGGATGTACATGGCTGTCATTCCCTTTAACACTCAGAGGGCGAGCTGGACAAATTTAATTCAATAAATACATTGGGCAGATGTTGTCTCACCTGGACTAATGTATTCAGTAAATAAATTCACCATTCGGTCACTCCACAGGGTGCAGGGCTTTGGCGTTTGGGGCAGAGTCAGACCCAGCAACGGTGGCCAGCTGCATGGGCTGGGGTCACCTTGAGGTGCCAAGTGGGACCAGGCTGTCGCACGGACAGGTTAAAGCTGCTTTCCTGCCAAATGGAGGCAAAACTCAACCACTCTAAAGCTACAGCCCCTTCCCAGCAGACACCAGCACTGGGTGGGGAGAGACAGGTGGAAGGTGCAAACCACCCTGGATGGAGAGACACCATTTCATGCAAACACTGCCATGGGCTTGTCCTGCTGTGGCCTGGGCCAGAGGCAGAGGTGATGGCTGGGAGAAGGTGTCAGGTCTGCCTGGGGCATGGCGGGACGGGACACCCAGGCAGCACTGGGGAGAGACGTGCACCGAGGAGGGGCATGGCAGAAGGGGAGGACAGGCTCGCTCCAAGATGGCAGATGGGATCCTGGGTTGGAGCAGGAGGAGAGAGCTCCAGAGCTGGTTGTGAGGCTGGAGGGACCCAGAGCCTCAGTGTCCTCTCAGGTGGCAACTATGATGGGTCACTTCCCAGTCCCCCAAAAGGAAGGGGTGGGGGGGTGAGGAAAGCCCGGCAGGGTGGAGGAGCGAGGGGCAGGGGCATGTGTGGGGGTCGCCCCTGCCAGGCAGCCCCAAACGCAGAGACTGGGGCCCCGCTCCCTGGGCAGGGGCAGCCGGGGGGCCTGGCAGTCCAAGGGGGAATGCAGCCCCCAGAGGACACAACGTCTGTTGAGGCTGGATTCTGCTGCCTCTCCCTCCCCTAGATCAGCTTCTCCTCCTTCTGCGATGAGTTCAGCTTCTCCGTCTGTCTCTCATCCTCTGCCACAGCCGCCCCCTCCCCTGTCTCCGTCTTCCTGCCCGGGGCCAGGGTGTCCCCAGCTATGGTCCCCAGGACTTTGGTGCTGTGCTCCTGAGCTTTGGCCCTGAGGGCAGCAATGCTGTTTTCTCTCAGTTCCTCCTGGGAAATGGTTGTTTTGGAATCCGGGCCCCTCTCTTCCTTGTCTCCCTTGTCAAGCTTGGGCAGGGCCTGGCGCTCCACTTCCGTCTTCCTCCCCGCCTCAGCCGCTGCCTCCAGAGACTTTTTGTGCATCCCTAAAAAGAATTGTTGGTATTCGGGTTTAGAAAAGCGCCTGGGCATGGGAAAGCCATCTTGAACTGAAAACAGCAAAGATAAAGAGAGGCCAGAATTAAGGAAAAGCAGAAACCCTTGCTTCACACAGTAGTAACGGCGAGGCACTCACTTTGGCCCTCATGCGAGGGCAGTCCAGGCAAGGCAGCCACCAGCTCCGGCAGCCTGGCCCCAGCACCCCTGGCCTCAGGTCGGCCCCCAAAGCTCTGTAATTACTCTCCCTTTAATTTCTCTCTGTGAACCTAAAGCTAACTTGTCCCTACATGAGAATGAGGGGCTCAGACAGCAGCACAGTTGCCTAAGCTTCACTGAGGCTTGGGAGGGAGAACTCCCATTGCCTGTTCCTGTATCAACCTGCTCCTCACACAACCCACCCCTCTGCCTCTTTCAGTTTCACACTGATAGAAGGACAGGACAGGCCTTTGTCAAGATGCCAGGCATTAGTTTGGGGGCAGAACCAGCCCAAAAAGTTAGAAAGCAGGAAGCAAAGAGCAGGAGCATAGTAAGGTAGCTGCTACCTCTATGTCTGCACAGAAAACGAAGCAAAACCAGACAGAAATGCAGCTCCCCAAGGTACTGAGAGCAGTAGAAGGCAGCAGCATGTTCCCCCTGGGACCTGGGGCAAGGAGAGCATGTTTGGGGGTCCCAGCATCCTACACAGCACCATGGGGCTGGGTGAGTCAGATTGGGATGGCCTTCTGCCTTGGGCAAGGGATGCTCGCATCATGGGAGTCAAGGCTAACACTAGCCTGAGCATGGGTGGCAAATTCCTGCCCCAGCCAGATCCTGCAGATCAGGGTCCAAGAAGCATCAGGAGTTTGGGATAAGCAGTCAGACCCTATTGATGAGGGCTATTAGGGTGGTGGAGGGTGACAGGAGGACCTCAGCTCACTGTCCTCCACCTGGGTTTTAACACAGCTCTGGCTTCTTCCTCACATCCCCCCACTTGATCTCGACCCACTCGCCATCCCCCACGAAAGTGGCTGCTCTCTTACCCAGGAGCCAAGGGGCGCAGGACTCCATGATGCCGTCCTTGGCAGACTTGAGGATGGATTCAGGCAGTGGGATGGAGTGACGCACCATGGCACCGTAGAGCCCGTACTCAGCCATCACACTGCTCCTGCCCCAGCACTTCTCCCTCTTCCGCCATTTGGCCCGGCGGTTCTGGAACCAAACCTGGGGCGGACAACAAGGATGAAAATGTGTTTTTTGGTGTGTCATTCCACTTACCACATGGGAACACACCTGCTTTTGCAGTGACAGGAAGGCAGACACATGAATGCTCATCCCAAAAGCACTACAACCTCTTCTCCCATGCAGCAGCCTTTGGGTATCTCTCCCTCCCTTGTAGGGCCAAGTGTAAGAGCAGATCCCATCCCTCTCTGCAGGATGTAATTAATTTGCCATAGCAGCACTTTTTTCTAGCGGCTTTTGGCTCTTGTGCCTGGGATTTTCTTTCATTATTTACTGGGTGTCGGAGCTGCGGCACGGGGCTGCGGGCAGCGGTGCCTGCGGGGAGGGTTGGGCTGGGGGCGGATGCTCAGGAGAGGCGGGCGAAGGAGGAAGCCGAGCTGTGCACTGTGCCCTGAATTCCCAGTTTGAAAAGCCCCTCATCTTCTCAGAAAATTGGCAGAATAATCTCTGAGCTGTGACCTGGGGGGCAGCCAGCAGAGAGGCGGGTGGCAATGGTGGTGGAGGTGGGGGATGCTGGCAGAAATCTATTAGCGCTCTCCCTCCGATTTCCATTCCTCTTGTCTCCCTTGCCCTCCTCCCTTTCCAGCTCCCCTCCCTTCTCGCCGAGCAGAGGCATCAGCTTTAGATGAAAAATTGCTTGAGGTCTATTCAGAAGAAGGCAAAGGAAGAGTCAGCCCCAGGGGCAGCCCAGGCCTGATTGAAAAATAAGTTAATTTCAGTTTGAATCGATGGGCCTCAGGCACTGAAATATCACGGGAAATTAAAGCAGCTGGTCCCCGGGGAACCACACCATTGACCTGCGCTAATTAATGCCATGGAGTTACCAGGCCCCTCTCTGAGAGGCAGCCCCTCCCTCCCCACGGACACCTCAAACACCTCCTCATTTAACTAATTAGACTCACAGAAAATTGGGTGTTAATTTGTTTACGATTTTTTTTTCTTTTCTATTTTTTCCCCTCCCTTTCCCGGAAAGTACACAGCAGAATGGAAATGAATGGCGGGGTCTCTCTGGCAGATGGATGCTCGGGGTCACTCCGCAATCTTCTCCGACTTGATTGCTTGATTAGGTCGTTAGCACATTAAAAAAAAAAATTGCTTGCCGTCTGGCGCTGGTCTGATGAGTGGGATGAGGCGGGAATCGCCTGGGTAATTTATCTTTTTATACTGCAAAGAATTTGATTTCAATCTGCAGATATATGGAGGTGCCTTTGACACCTGTTTAACATTACAGAGCTGACAGCTTAACCCTCTCTTGTCCCCACCACCCATTGCTGTGGGGGAGCTCAGGCTGCAGTGAGGAGCACTGGGAGACTGGGGCAGAGCCCCAGCTCTGCTGTGGGGACCATGAAACTGATGCTGTGAGGTGATGTCTTGCTCTCAGCTGGCAAGGCAAGCTCACCTCTTCTACCTGTGCAGACAGAACCTGCCCAGCACTGAAGCTGTACAAGGACAGAGCTGCAGGGTAGGTGAGTGGCTTGCTAGCCCTGGCGACAGCTTGCTAGCGCCGGTGACAGCCAGCCTTCACCATTCCTGGGAGCCCAACAGGCCTGGCCCCGCAGGAAACTCTGTGGTTGGGTGGGGTGGTGGTCCCAACAGCTGTTATTCCAGCTTCTCCCAGCAGAAGACACTCTGTGCTTGTCAGAGGGGATTTTACAGCCAGGCTGCTTCACAACGCGTCACCTCCTCTGCATGATGAACAGTCAGATTTACACTTTCATACTGCCAGTTTGTAACCCCTGCACATGGATGGCTGACAATCCACCAAGCAAGGACCTGAGCAAGGACCCTCAGGAGTGCACAGCTGCCTCTCTCCGCCTCCGTGCCTGGGTGACACAGGGGTTTGTTGGGTGTGCAGTCGGCAGGATGCTGGCAGGGTCTCGCCCCAGGCCATGCGCTTCTCCCACTTCCAGAGGCCATAGGGCAGAGCTGGAGGGGAATGACTGGCTCACTCCCTTGCCAGCCTCACCATAAACCCCTGTGGTTCCTTCTCACCCATCAGACCACCCCACCACCTCCATAGTGCAAGGGGGCAGCTCCACACATCTGAGCCAGCAGGGGGATGCTGCCTGTTCTTCCCTGGATAAACCAGGACAATTACATCCCTTGCCACAGAACTCCTCTTTACTTCCCTTGGTTTCAGAGAGGAATTCCTGCACAACCCAAGATCTGGCACCTGCAAATCTACCTTGGTTTGGAGCTGCAGTGACACCTTTCCATGTACCCAGAGCAGTTTGCAGGGCTCAGTTCTACACAAAGGGTTTTTTTTCAGCAGTTGCCATACCTGGGATCTCAGCCAGGAAAGGGGTTTTTCCATCAAGTACCAAGTGGGCAACTTTTTAAACTCCACTTGATGCTCTTTTATCCAGGTGCTTCTTCACTGATGCTTTTGCCACCTCTCCCTTTCCCCTGCCTTCTGTCTTGATGCCCCAAACATCTTTCCCCATGGCTCATGATTCCTGGCCAGGGCTCAGCCTGCCCCAGCACTGCCTGCTGCCACTGAACCTGCTGCCCCAGCGCATCCCCTGTCCCACAGCAGGACCTTGCAAACGCTGGAGCAAGCAGAAGCTTTGCCAGCTGGCAGTCCAATTTTGACTAGGGCCGGTGGAAGATTTTCAATCAAAAAATGCAGATTCAGTCCCACAGGAGAAACTGCGTCCGGCCAGTGGATATGTAATCAAAATTATCTATGGCTTTCTTTTGAATTCTGTATTTTAAGCTTGGCCACCTATGACATGCAAAATCTATGCTTTAAAGCCAAATGGGAAAATCAAAATTACATCAACACCTCAGTAAGATCATACTGAGATTCCCTCAACCCATTTTTATGATTTGATGGAAATTTCCTATCAGTTTTAACTAGGCAAAAGGAAAGTTTGAAATCTCAGAATTTCTACCAGAACCAAAATCAGGAGGACTGACCATCTTGCTTTAATACCAGGAGCCATATCTTCATCTTAGGCATGAAGTTGAGTGAAACCAGTGGTGCTCAATTCGGAACATTGCTGGGATCAGACCACAGCCCAGCATCTCTGCCACAAGCCCATCTCAAGGAGCACAGAAGGAGGAGCTCCAGCATGATGCTGGCAGCCCCCATGCCATTTCAGATCAGCAGAAATATGCTCCATGGCCCATTTTCAGGATTTTGCCCTCATTCAGGTGGCTCCAGCAGTGGTACTTTCTTCTGGAAGAAGATGTTACTGCTTTCTTTAAATTTCTTGATGTGTTATCAGAAATTTCCTGTGACTTGATTCCAAGCTGAATTACACACCAGTTTTAGTAATTCTGAGGTATTTTTGGCTGTATTGGTACATTAGCCACAACTTCTAAGTATGCAGTTATTTACTATTGGCATCTCACTTTTCACTGAGAGAGTTTCACACTTACACATTTACTCGTGGTTTTGGTATTCATTACCTCTTTGACTGCTTGTTGTCTTTGCTTGGAGATATCTACTCTACAACTTCTCCTGGCTTTGTAAAATTCAGCCTGCTTCAAGCAATGTTCAGGTTTGTCCATGTTTCCTCTTGTCCCTTCTCATCACATAGGTTGACTCAGCTTTGTGAAATGCATTACTGATGTGGCTGCGTACCATGCACCTGGCTTCTCACTTGCTTTCATCTGGTTCTCAGTTGCCCAGCCCATGGTATAGTGAAGAATTGTGCTTGTGCTTCCACACTTCCCGAGCAGTGGTGAAGCCCCCTGATTAATTTTAAACTGAAGCACATCAGATGTTTGGGCAATGCTATCACAATCTGATGCGCAGAGCTGTCTTGTGGACCAATGTGCTGCATCCTATAATGATTTACAGCTTTTTGTTATCACACGAGCACCCTCTGTAAAACATGGGAAGCTTACTCCAGGGACCCTCAAAAAATGGACAACAGAGGGAAGAGGACAGGTTTGTCTTGCTGTCCACGAGATGTGTTAACATCTAAGTTCAGCCCATGTGTGCATGTTTGCTGTTCAGCAGCCCAAAGGCCTCTCCTGGGCTGCTTCTGAGGCTCCACAAGTGCTGCTCTTGGCACACCAAGGGCTGGACCTGGCAGGGTCACTGCCATGACCAGGCTAGGGCCAGCAGCCAAGTGAGCCTCTGACAAGGCTGCCAGACGCCCTTCAGGCACCAGCAGCAGGTTAAGATGATGCTCACTGCACATTGCATGCTGCAGGCTGGGTACGCCTGCACACACTGCAGGAACTCCAGTATTTTCCATATCCGTGTGTTTGGTCCTCTGGGCATAGAAAAGATGCAAAACCAAAACCCCACCACCTTGCAAAATCTGCTCTCAACATGAAGCTGGCAAAAAGAAGGTGGTAACCTAACACTTCACTCAGAGGGGATCCACCCATTAACTCAATCCCTATCATTTGGTCAGAGTTGAATGTCACACACCCTCTAACCCCCTTGGGCACATCACACTGTCACTGTCTCCTCCAAGGGCAGCCACAGCCTATGACCCAAGATAACAGCAAATGCCAGCACCTTCAGTGTCATCTCCTGGATTCTTGTGCCACATACCTGTTCTTCTGAGGTCCCCTTGCCCAAATCAGCAGCATTTCAAAGCTTTATAAATAGGGATGATTCTAACCTTAATCATCATCTAATTCTCACCCTCAGTGCCCATTGCCCAAAGCAAAGTTGAGGCATCCCGTGCTCAATCGCAGGCTTGCAGCGTCAAGACTGGCAAGGTTATTCTTGCCAGTTTCCTCCTCTGAATCACAGAAGATGACAGATACTTCTTCAGATTATTGATGATGCAGAAGAGCAAATTGTGGTAGGAGAAATCTCTCATTTGCAAAGGGATGCACGACTCAATGTGTCCTTGTTATACGCATTCATCATATTAGTTAGTTTGTTTACCTAATCATCTCCTGAAACATAGTCTGAGAGAAGTCTCCCTGAGGTTGGCCACAAGCCAGGAATCTGAATTAGCAAAGAGATATTTTAAGGTATCTAGGGTGTTACTGAGTATTGTTTCTGTATTGTTTCAACCTAAAATTTTCACTGATTACACTCATTTTCTTAGCTACCACTTTCCAAGCTGGAGCACACAGACAGAAGAATTGGTATTGGCCTTTTTCTGTCTTTCTAATTAAAAAAAATATTATTTTCCCCACCCAAGAATTCATCTCTTAAAGCAGTGATGTCAAACTCATTTTCACCAGGGGCCACTACTCCTGCATTTATACACTCCTAAAATTACATTTGGCCCTTTGAAGGCAACTGCGAGTTTGATGTGCCCCCTGGTGAAAATGAGTTTGACAACCCTGCCTTAAAGGAAGATTGTAGGGTAGATAATGGGGAAATTTTCCTTCATCAAATCTCATATACTGCCTTCGACACAGCATTGAAACAGGGATCTTTAAAGTAAGAAGTGTTACTGAGCACAAGTTGGTCCCAGCCCGCAGCAGTGCATGCTCAAGTGTCCACTAGATGGCCACAGGCAAATGCACGTCCACTCAGGCGCAGACAGACACACGGACACCTCAGCACATGCCTTTGCCCCACGCTGCGGGGTGCAGCCACACGCTGATGTGCACAAACAAGCAACTAAGGCAAGGGACAAAATCCCAAGTACCCCCAGAAGCAACGCTGAGACCATCTCCCCTTCACACGGACTAATAGGCATTTCATGCCAACTTCTCTGCTCTCTGACAATTCCCCCAGAGCAAACCTTCGGCTTTTGGGACCTGAACTGTAACTCTGTACAATCCTTGCCAAGAAGCCATTTCCAATACTGAGCTCTTCAAGTGAGAACACAGCTGAGAAACCCTGTCCTGGGAGAGGTAGCCTGGGAGCTCTCTGGACTTCTCCTGTAACATTGCCTTGGGTTGTAATCTGCTGTCATGGTCCCACCTGATGTGATGGTGTTGGTGGCTTTCTGACCCAACACACTTATGTCCATCCAGCACCACACTCTTCTCGCAGGGGCCCAGCCATCTCAGGCTGAACCATGCAGAAGCTGAACTTCTCACATTCATGTACCAAATCTCTTCTCTCCATGGTATTTACTGCTGTGGGAAACACCCGGACATGTACACCAACACCCTGTAGCTGCTGACATCCCTTTCCTACCACACTGCTCTGGACTGATCCTGTCAGCTCACAGCAAAGTACTGGCTCAGAGAAGCTCTGTTTCTCACTGCAAGCTCCTCACACTGCCTACATACTGGTGTTGCCTCTCTCAGATTAGAAAATCTTGGTCAGGCCCACTATCCTCCCTCATAGCAGGAAGATGCTCCTAAAATCATGCTCAGCAGCATACCTGTCACTTGCCCACTTGAAGCCCTTTGGTGGGTCCAGCTGCAAACCAGAAAACACCTCTAGTTCACCTCCATACCCAATGCCCTGCTACCACCTCAGCACTCAGTTCCTCTTGACAACTTCACATCTCCCTTTCTACCTTCTTTTCCAACCCAAATCTCTACAATGAGAGCAGTCAAAACAAAAAACTCCTCCGAAAAAACAGCGATGTCCTCACCCTTGTATCAGACAGGGCTAGTGGCTCTGGCCAGGTTCAGTCTGAGGATATGAGCACTGCAAAGAACAGCCCCATATCTTCCTCAGAGCATCTTCCCATCTGCACTTACAGGCCCTGGCGCTTTATAATGAATTGTCACAAGAGTATAAGGTCTAACTGGCTTCCCTGAATCCCTCCACTATAGTAATCACACCAGGAAAACTTCTTGTCCCAGGGTTGTGATGGAGACTGTACTGCTTGTGTAAGCCTGGAAACAGTTTGTTGCTGTCTTTTCAACATAATGTAAAAATTATTGGCACTGTTTATGGTGACATCACTTTCTATGGCTGGTGTAAAGTGGGTATGAAGTTAAATGAGAGCAGTAAAGGTTGCACATGGGCTGCATGGCTGATTGCAGGACTCATCATCCCTCCCCTTACTAAACACTGGGAAAGAGCTTTCTGAGCTCACATTAGAAAGAACAATTCCTGCACATAGCACAGCAAGAGCCCTTCCTGGTAATGCATTGGCCAACAGGTCCAACCAGATGTACTGAGACAAGCTGTGAGACAGTACTCATCCCTCTCGAGCAAAGGCATGATGGATCATCTGAGCTTGGGTCCCCTCTAAGCTAAATTAGCACAAGGCACACACTAAATACAGGCTCAATACAGCGCCCAGCAAAAATGTACATGCTATTATCATGCCACTGGTCCTGCAGGCCAGGCCTGCCTCTGAATATGGCTCTTAAAAGCACTACGTGGGCCAAGAGCTACCTGTTGCAATTTATCTGACTTACACTGCCAAAGCTGTAAAAAACCTCTTAAACAGGGAACGTGTCTTAAACTGTGTCCCCTTGGCAAGTCTGGGGTTTTCACCTGGTCTTGCCACCTCATGTGGTGACATGTTTTCTCACTCATTGGCAGGTAACCTTTCAAAAGTGGAGAACTTCATCAAGTTGCAGGGCTCTCATCTTACCCAGAGAAAAACAAGTGTGCACACAAAATGCATGGTAGGTACAGTGAGATCAGTGATTCAGCACATGCTCAACCTATGCAGCACGTCTGCACGGCAAACACATCCCTGAGACACTGACTTAATCATGGTCAGACCACAATGACAGCTGACCAGCAGCTTAGCTGGATCTATGGCTCCATGCAGGCTGCCAGATGCCATTCTGAGCTCTGCTCCTACCAGGTGTCTGCTCCTGGCTCTACCTGTTCCACAGCTCTGTGTGCCCTTCACCTTCGTCATGTAACTCATGACTCCAGGAGATTTCACATGATGCCTTACAGCTGCAAAAGGCTCACGTTTCGGGCACTTGCCACTGCCATGCCACTGATGCCTGCAGCTGACATTGTCAGGTTGGCCTAGAGCACAGCACAGCTGATGGCGTGACCAGCAGAGCTGGCAACATGCAGCCCACTCGTGGGTGCTGCTCGCACCAGGGCAGCACATCCAGCTCACCAGGGCATTCCCAGGTATGCCCCACACGTAGTTCACCCAGGCTAAGACGCTTCCTGTGATGAAGGTCGTCTCTAGAAGCCACCTTTTCTGTAGGCTATTGTAGCAACAGTTTGTTCTCCACCTCATTCCCCTTTTCTCCTCCACAGAAGGACCTGTCAGCCTCATGCAAGGGGAGATCAGCATCATCTGTATGTCTAGTGAGTACTAGACTTCTCCACAACCTGGTGCATGAGGAAGATGGTAGTATTTTTTTACATTTCTGCACAGGCCTGTGCAAAACCTGGTTAGCAGAACATCCACAAAGAAGAACAATTAAAGGAGATTTGTGCCACCAGAGAAGAATCAGAATAATTTGTTGAGATCTATCAGGTTAAAAGATAAACACTATAGGGAAAAATAGATCCATTAAGAAATAAAGGGGAGAGTAAATTAACCATGTCTCTGAAGTGCCTGTGTTATTGAACTGTTAAAGAAATCTCCATTCAAAGTCAGGAAAGGATAAAAACTTCATAATAAAGGGTCATTAAAGGAAAACTTGAACACACAACCATCAGCTGATCCCTCTGCCAGGTATCCTAAGGCTGGAGGGGAATCAACTATTGACCTTGCTGTACTGCACAATAATTTTTTTAAAAATCAGTTGTGGAAAACTGCAGCAGCAGCAGAGGAGACAAAAGGAGGAGTGAATGTAAGTGTTCCCAGCACAGAGATTTAGGCTAGTGTTCCCAGAAAAGCTTAAGTCATCAAGGAGCCACAGTGCCTAAGCTAAGTCAGGGAAGTGTTACCCTTAACTGATGGTTGTTAAGAAAATGGGTATAAGTGCAGGGAAGAGAGCCCACGTTGTCACAGCCTGGCAGGAAGACTGCACAGCCATTTCTCATTGCCCTGGCCATGATGGGGAAAGTCTTTGCCAAGGCACTTCACAGCAATGGGCTACAGCATATTTTGTTGCCCGCCTGCCTTTGCTCTCACAGGGAGCTTCAGTGCCCCAACACTTTATGGGATCTGACCCCCAGTGGTGGTGTCTCCAGACCATGGGGAGAACAAGGACAGAGCTGTCATTGCAAAGCCCCGCTTCCCCTGCAGTAGTGCACACCAAAATCACACTGTTCCTTATGCTGTGACATCCATAAATATATTGCAAGAAACAGAGTAGAAAACAAGGACTGACAGGGTTGGGTTTATTTGATTTTCACTCACACTTAGAAAGTTGCTTTGTGGCTGAAGGAACTCAGGGACTGAACACAGAGAGATAAAGTGGTACCTGGGTATACAAAATATTCCTACCTCTATACTTTCATCTCTGCACTGAAAACACATTTTATCTGCACCTACCAGCTGTAGCAAGGTAAATCCCACAAACTGGCCAGGTAACCCACATGGTCTAGTGACAAGCAGGAGGGTCTCCACCTCACAGTAAGCTGAAGACATGTTCCTGGGCCTCCTTTTTGCTTCCTGTCTCCCATCTAATTTTCTTCCTCTGCCCAAAGGCATACAGTGTAAGACTTTTCAGATATTGATCCCTTTGGGAAGGGTCATCTGGGCCACTGTGCTCACCCGTCACCCAGACACTCTGTTTGCAGCTCTGGTAATTAACTTGTAAATAAAGTTCTAGCACATGGACTGAAAACGAGACATAGTAAAGGGTAATGAAAACACTCCATTATGGAAAGGGCCAAATTATACAAATCTTAATTAAAAAATGGAAATGAATGTGAATTTAGATCAACTAAATAAGCATGCTATTGAAGAGGCAGCAAAGTGGATGAACTCCTCACATATCAATTAAAAACAGGGCGGCAGAGATGGACCATACGCCACAAGAAACACTCATAACAATATTCTTACCAAGCCAGTAAGTTTAATTAGTTTTATTACTCTCACTTGTACACTTTCTACGTTTTTAAAAGCATAGGGGAAGTTAATGACACTTATCTGGTATCACAGTACCATGGCTTGCCCCAGTGCTCAGGAATTATTGGCAAAGACAGCCAGCACGAGCTGCTCAGCTCTCTTTTATGATTAACTTCTTGCAGGGATTGCAGGGTTCTTAAAAAAAGAAATAATATATTGGAATGGTTGGCTCACACAGCAACAACACTTTCAACATCTCCATCACCTCAGTAATCTGTCTCAAATCACCCTAATTGCTCTGGTAATTTCCCTGATCTCCATGACTGTGCCATATAGAGATAGAGGTAGGAACCCATGGCACATTGCCTTGTGGTGGCCTTTCTCTCTTCTAACTGGAAGAGTCACCCGAAGTTTTAGCAAGAATAGTCAGGGCTTCACTTATTGAGAGTAATAATGATAAGCACAAGCTTAGGAAAACAAATAACACCGCTGCTTTCTGCAGCACTAAGAAATCCCTTGGTGGCCATTCCAGGCACAGATCTGGGAATGGTCAGTGATCGCATGGAGCAACCACCTCCATTTCACACTTACACTGGTCACACGTACAATTCAATGCTCTGCAGCAAGCAAGAATAGCTGGTGCGAGAGGGAGAAAGAGCTGCTAAAGCTGTGTAAAACCAATTTTTCCTTCACACTTTGTATCGTGTTTCTTGAGGGGACTTGATGGGTTCACTCCTGAGCTCCTGCTCCGTGCAATTCAGGCGCCTCAGGCTTTTCCAAATTATATTCACCTCTAAATACGGAACACTTTTGCAAAACTGAAGCAAGGTAAGTCTTTTGTTCTGGAAAATACTCTTGGTAGGAATGCTTCCCTACAGGTGACCACCCCTCCTGACTCCTCCATCCCCATTCAAATCCTCAAGGGCTACACACAGTGATACTGAAATGTCTTAATTAATAACACCTAAAATAATACATTTCAATTAGAGTTTTAGTTGGTTTGGTTTTGGTTTCAGCCAAAACTGACCTCTTAGCTGCCTAACAAAGCTTGCTGGATACACAGACAATCACTTCCCCTTCAAACATGGCACTGGCATCTCTTTGGGGTTCCTTTCGCTTACATGAGCAATTTTATTTGTCCCAAAATACTTCATCCACATAATTGCCATACAATAATTTAAGGACAAGGACTGGCAATTTTTAGCACTTTAATTATCTTTTTTTAATTTATTAGTTCCCTGAAAAGGTGAATGTAGTGTCCCTGCAATGGCAGTCAGGATCTTACTTTTTGGAAATACTGAACTGATTATTCAATTTGTTTGACCAGTAGGAGACATACTGTAATGACAAATACACAGTCATTTCCATAATCTCAAATCAAACTATTACTGAATTTTAATATTGTAGATACTGGTGTTTGAAGTTTGGAACTGTCACATATTAGTAAATTTAATGAGGATAACTTACCTAAAAATCTATATATTGCACTTGAGAATAACTGCTATGAGAAAGACGCTGATTTAAGTCGTATGTCGGAATATTTATAAGCTTTTGAATACTACAGGTTGTCCATTAGGGATATACTTCCCTGCAGGAATCTACTTACCACGCCTGGATTTTACAGAATGGTCTGGGTTTATTTTAATATCAGCACTTCAACTCTTCTGAATATTCTTTCAAATACTTTGATCGATGTAGTCTTTTTCAAGCATCTTGCAAAATGCCCATGGTGACATCTGGTCTGAATTGTGCAAAGTGTCTCACTGGGAAAATTAAATTCTTTTCCCGTGTTTCCTAATGTGAGGATGTTCGTGTTCCTTCTAGGAGCAGCCAGCTCAATACAGCAGGAAGATGCATGCAATGTGAAAGAGTGCTGCCTTGAAAAAAAATACACGTTCATCTTCTCTTTAAATGGAGGATTTGAATATTTTTCCTTAATTCAGTGTTCTCTCAAACCAATAACTTCCTTGGTCTCTGATAGCTATTTGTAGTGTTCTGCTGAAGGTTTTAAATGCAAGCAGCTCCTATATATCATTCTCTCAATTGCAGTCTTTGAATTTCACTTTCATATTGAATTTCATAGGTGATTTATTTTCTCTTTGACTACTATCTCCTGAGAAATAATTCCATGAATGAAAATAAGGGGTAGATATCACTCTTAGGTGTGGATCCAGTGGGAACCCACATGAAATGCTGTGAAAGCCCACAGCATGTGATATTCGCACAATCTTAGAAAACACTTTCATTAATGACCTACAAGAGGGAGAGAACAATATTGAAAGATGGGAGGAACTACAAGCTGCAATGAAAATGCAAAAATATAAGCTCTCTCAAGCAGTTAGAAGCTCATGCAAGTAAAAAAAAAAATTACATGAAATTATAAATATTATGAAGAAGGGGATAAAAATTCACTGTCAGCTGTCTCTTCCAAGGGGCATTAAATGATGCTAATAAATTCAAAGCAAGATTTACTTCACTTTTGCAGTTCTGCTGTGGAACTCCTTGCTGTGGGATGTTGAGATACCTACGTGTGTTCAAAATTCTGGGAGGCCGTACGTATGACCAGATACCTGCCCTGCTCTCACACTCTTCTCTAACCTCCACATCTCACCTGTGTCTGAGCTGCTAGGGCCATTATTATGCTTGTTAGCCAAAGTTAATAAAATGCTATTTGGAACACAGAACACTGAAGGATTTTTAAAAAATATCAGTCTAAACATAGCTTGAAGTGACTGAATTAGATAAATAGGAAGAAATAAATATGGGAGCTGTTAGACCAGTGCTAATCAAAGGCTGTTTCAACAAGGACTCAAAGTCCAGCCAAACTGGTGAGAACACATGCGGTGTACAGCTGCAGGCATGTGGTCCCTTATCTCCAGACAGATTGACAGGTAGGATGGGCTTCATGGAAGAACTACATCATTAAGAGACTAGTGTGTCATTTATGAAGAATTATTTAAGAAACGATCTTCACAGCTTGCTTAAGCAATGATGAAAACCAAAAGTGACAGCCAGGAGAAGAAAACAGGTGAACAGATTAGATTTATTTAAAGAGTGTGAACATAACACGGGGGAAAGAATTGGACTCGTACAAAAGGGGCTAAAGTTGAAAAGGAACATGAGGTTAAATACCAAGAAGTGTGACCAAGGCTGGGAATCATCTTGTCATAGCTTGTGGCACAAAAAAAAGCATGGACAGGGAAACATCATAGATTATGTGATAAGGTACAGTTGGGTGCTGACCCCCTGGGAACGTCAGTGGGAACTAACAGTTGTCCCTCATCAGTGGTGCTCAGGACTCCTATGTGACCCTGATGCTCACCCTGGCATAGTACTTGTGCTCTCACACAACACATGCCACAGAAATTCTATTGTTTCTCATTATTTCCCCTTTCATGATGAGCAAAAGAGTGTCACTCACAAGCACTTTCTGCTGGAATACATGTGTCATTAGCAACACTTTGGAACAGCCACACCACATGGTGCTTCTGCTGTACAAGTCTAACCAGATCTCTGGGGCAGAGGGATCACAGTAAGGAGCATTCTTAGGTTTAAAAACTCTGCAGTACAGGAAGGAGTTGGCAGTTGTTCTTTAGCCAGCTGCAGAATGACATGCCAGCAGCAAGACAGCGTGACCTGAAATGAATTACCCACTATTGCACTTCTAAATGAGATAAAACACCAAGTCTGAGGACTAGAAGGATGCTGCAGATGTCGAAGCAGTACATGCAGTGCTCAGCTCTGCAATGTCTGCTGTAACATCTCCCTCTGCGTCAGCCACAGTGAGGGCCCTCAGCTCTGGCCACAGTAGGAATGGTGCCTCTGCAAGTCAACGTACACGCTGCTACTAGATGAACCTCTTGCTTGAAAAGATCCCTTATGAAAATTAAAAGGATCTCCTTTCCAGCCCAGCGTCAGATGATAGATGCAGAGTACACTAAACTCCTGACAGGTCTCTCCCCTCTTGACTTGATATCCTATGAGGTCACATGTGGAGAAGTGACCCTCCATCCAGCTCGCACTCTCTACAGGCAAAGCATCAGGGCCAATTGCTCAGAGCAAAATACTAATGCATCAGGTAGGATTTCAGATGACGGGCCATTATTTCTGAAATCCTGTCAGCACACAGGTTATCTACAAGCTGTTGGGTCACCAGGAGTCCTGCCAGCACAACAGGATAAGAAGCACAACTTACTTTTATAAAAATGTCACTCTTGTTTGAGCACAAGAATGGGGGCAGTGAGGGGAGCTCAAGACTGAGAGAAAAAGAACTACACTTTTGTTTGGGAGGATCTCCCTGTTCCTGCATGGGGTCATGCCTCAGCATCTTCCAGGATCAGTGTTATCTTGCTGGGTGCCCTGCGAGCTACCTTCCAAACCCAGAAGGGAGCAGCCACCTGGGCCATCTCTTTGGCCAAGAGAGAGCACAGGCTGAAGGAACAGATCGTTGGGTGTTGGATGTGCATGAGGAGAAGCAGCAGAAAGAGGAACCAGGGACACCAGGACCCTCCCAACACCACATGGCGCTCAGACCAGTGGTTCTGGTAGAAACAGCTATGCACCAGCCACAGAGGCAGCCACTGCCACTGTGCGGGGGACCAGGCCAGTTTAATCCCCAGCCAGCCAAGAAATGTCACCTGCACTAGCAAAAACGTGTTCAAGGCTTGGTCATTACAGCACTGTGTCTTCTGCAGCAACCTGGGAGCAGGGCATGGGGCGGAGGGAGGCAGCAGAAGCTGCTGAAGTCCACCCTTGTGAACTTCATATTTGGTCTGTCCAAGCACATTTTGCCTCCCACCCTGCATACAGCAGTTGTAAGTCTCCTGAGGCTTTTTGGGCTGTAGCGATTGCTTGCACACTGACTGCCATGAACGCCTGTGGCTCAGGCTGCTCCTTACCACTAGGGGATTCACTACACAGCGGTGATGCTCCATGCAGCCTTGTTCTTCCTCCTCACAGTGGCACGGCAGGACTGGCATGCCATTAAACCCCAAACATTAAAAATCATTAATAAAAAATTATCCCCAGAGATTTTCAGGGAAGCTTCAGATGAAGGGGCAAATGCAGTGAATGTTCAGAGACAGTGACAACACCTCCCTGGGACTCACCCATCATCTCCGCACTGCGGTCCTACCCACAGCAGTACAAGCTGCCTGCGACAGCCCTGTGTACCCTCCTGCGACCAGAGGAGCAGATAGGACCCCTTGCCCTGCCCACCTGGACCTGCTCTCTGGGAGCCTCTCTTCTTGCCTGTATCACCAAGAACTCAAAACACCGTGGTGTTTCCTTGCACACCAGTTCCCTTTCAATGATTTAAGATTCCCCCTGTTACATATCACCCTGCCCCATCCACCCCAAATCACCAGTACAACACAGAATATGTTGACACACAAACACCAAATCCAAATCTGCTAAAACCAGCTAATCTGGCTGCCTACCCATCAAGAGCAGGGGCCTGGGAAGGTTTATTCAGAGCAATGTCAGCCTTCCCACGCCACTACCTTTGCTTCAGGGAGTAAGGAACATGGCTGAGAGGGGCAGAATAAGGGGGTTCAAGAGATATGATTACCTGTATCCTGTCTTCTGGCAACTCTGTTTTCATGGCCAACATCTCTCTAGCATATACATCAGGATAGTGGGCCTCATTGAAGGCCTTTTCCAGCTCTTCCAGTTGGTAGGATGTGAAGATTGTCCTGAGGGGAGTAAAACTCTTTGATCAAAAAATACATGAAGAAGAAGCAAAGATGATGAAGAGTCAGAGAAATGGACACAGAAGCTACAGAAACCTGGGTAACCTGCTAACAAATAGTGTTTTCCCCATTTCCTGTCCTTCTGTGCACAAAAGGTCAGGTGCCAGGGTGAAAGGAGAACCAGAAAATGAAGAAGACAGCGCTTTAAATAGTTACAAATCACCTTCCCTTTCAGGGACTTTCCTCTGGAGACATCCCTCCCCAGCAGCAAGCACCAGCAACCAACAGCGACCAGGACAAGGCACCCACCCCTGGCCTGGCTGAAAACCATCCCCCTCCTCCTCTTGCATCCAGAGGTTTCTTAACCCTTCGATAGCCACACTGAGATAAAGCGGCATCCCCTCAGCACCCGACTGGAAAGGTGCTGAGCCCCTCCCCAGCTGCTGGTCCTTAGCTCTTTCAATCTCCACAGGCAAATAATCCTCCCCCGGAGCCCTAGTCCTCAGCTGAATCCTCCAAAGGTTTTATCAACTCTGGTCCTCTCTGCTTTTCATCGGTCCTTCCCTATGAGAGCTGGTGCCATCTCCCTTCCTCTGCCTTCACCCTGGTTGCTTCTACGCCCATATCCCATTAGCTGCTCTCTGCCAGTTTACATTACCCCCTTATTCTCTGTAAATCCTCCTGGACTGCCCTGGACAGGCAGCAGCCCAACCCGCCTCTATGCAGCCAGTTCTCAGCTCGGGACAATTAGATTGAAAAATCAGCAGCTGGAAAGCCGAGACAGATGAAAGCCCTTCTCTGGGGGCTGGATGAGAGCTCTTGGACCACTTCCACTCCCCCGAGGGTTAGAACTCCCACCCTCCAATCGCCTTGATACATAAAATGCGATTTTTGGTAAAAACTAACACCACTCCAATAGCAAAACAAACAAACAAACAAAACGCCATCACCGAAAATAACAACAACGAATTGCAGCCTTTGTTCATAGTAAACACATAAATACATTGTCAAACTAAGAAATGTAGCTCCCAGAAGGAGGATGGAAAGGGAAAAAAGCCGGGGGGGTGAGGGGAAGTCTTTAAGTCTCTAAAATACATCCAAATTTCAGAAACACCTTGCAGAAATATCAGAAATATCCTCTGCTATTCAGAATTGAAAGGATTCCACCAGATCGATAACATTACTAACAAAAGCTGCATGCAAATGTAAGGGACCTGCCTGCAGCCAGATCCTTCTTTAAATTAACTCCTAAATCCATTCTCTTCAAACAGTTTTTCTTCAGCTCTGACAAATCTGTGAACTCTAGGGACTGCAGAGGTACATTAACTCATGTGTTTTCTCTCTCTGGGACAACAGGAAAAATTATTCCAATTTTTATCCAGTTTAGATTTCAAGCATTCCTGTCTGACAAGAGCACCGTAGCCCTGCAAGGCTCACTGGCGGGAGGGTTTTACTTGACATTCAGCTGAAGTTTTCCCCTTTTAGCTCTCATCCCTGGGTAGCCCCTGTCCCTTTCGCAATACACAATCCACTGTCTCTTTTGGTATTTTCATGCCACAGATATTTGCAGGCTATTGGCCTGTCATCTTCCAGCCTTTTCTTGATACTAGAAGTCTTAACCATTTATTACAGAATATACGACTACAACTAGATATTGCAGGTTTGTTTCTGTCTAGAATAATAAATAAAATAAAACAAATCTGAATTTCGTTTCCTCTCTCCCATTCAGACCGTCATCTGTACAGCAAGCCCTGCTGTGTTTTCACCCAGCCCTGTCCAGTCCACCAAGAAAATGAACCCGCATTTACTCCAAAGTACCCAAAACTGGAAGCATTTGCCTGGTGAGGGACGCCGGGTTTGGCATGAGCCCTCCAGACCAAGCCTCCTGTTGCACATATAGTGGGATATCTCCTGGGATAGTCGTTCTCCTTCCACCCCGCATCCTGCTAAGCTTTCACTGGGGCATCTTCTAATCCACCATTCCTGCGCCGTGGCAGGATTGATTTAATTATTCCTAAATCACCCTCGGTGGATGGTGTCTGGCCTTCTTTTGTCTTGACTCTTCGGACACAGCAATGCCAGAACCCAGCACAGGATTTTTTTGTTCCTGTTTATAAGGCACAGACAATCCAACTCCATTTTAACTGTGGGAGAAGTCAGTTCAAACTGGGAAGTCAAGTCCTGACCACTCCCGAGGGGATACCAATTCCCCTCCGGATCTTCGTTTCCTTAACCAATTCTCCAGCCTTCTCCACCTTCTCTGCGGGCTGTGTCTGATTCCCAACTATTTAATCCATTGCCAAAACATTTATTTACAAGTAATAAAATACTTGAATCATCGATAGAAAATCCCCCTTGCTGACAGCCAATATTAAGATTGCCGTATGCGGTGCAAGGGACGGTTTTGATTATTTCAGAGAGGTTGATTATTTTTTTTTTTCCCCCGAATACCGGAGATCCGCATCCCGCCCAAATGCCCACGGTCTTCTCGGGTTTGCGGCTCCGGATACCCAGATCCGCAGCCAGAAAATTTAAATAAAACGACACCTGTGGCTAATCCCTCCGCTCCCTAAAGGCACATCCCCAATTCCGATTTATTTTGGACAGGGAGAAAGAAAAAAGGAAAGGGCCCGGGGAAGAAGCCGCAGGGGCGCCGGGATTCTCCTGCGGCCGCCGCCGGGAGGGGTATTTCGCTCCGTGCCGGATCGGGGCGAGAGTGGATCGGACCTGCCGGGGCGGCGGAACTCGGTGCTGCTGGTGCCCGGTGCCCTAAGGAGGGGCGCGGCGGGAGCCGGTGGGGTGGCAGCCGCTCGCTTACCTGTGCCGCCGCTTCTTTCGTTTCTTGCTCTGGCTTAGGGAGGATTTGGACATTTTCCGGTCGCTAGAGGAGACATCCTCGGAATCTGCGGAGAGACAGGCAGCGGCCGTGGGCTGGGGCTCCCTCCCCGCTGGGCACCCCCAAACAGGGCCGGACACGGCGGCTCCGTTCCCTCCGGCGGCTCCGGCCGAAGCTTTCGTTGCGATCGCGCTGCGGACGGGGCCCGCCGCCGGCCGCTCCTTCCAGCCCGCCGCGGCCCCAGTCCGGGTCCCAGCGCTGCTCCCGGTTCCGGCGCCGGTGCTGGTCCCGGTCCGAGCGGCTCGGGGAGATCGACCCCTGCCAAGGAAGACTTCGGGCCGAGACAGGGCTCTCGCTCTCCCCTCTCTACCCCGGAATCGTTTGCTGGGTTTGCTGTCGTATCGCTGCTAAAATTCAGAGACCGGCGAGCTCAACAAAATCGTAAGAAAATGGGGAAGCTGCAGCCCCCTGACCGCGGCCGGACACCCGCGGCCGCTTGCCCCAGGCCGGGAATCCTGGAGTTCGCCGCAGAAACACCAGAGCGAGAGGGAAAAATTGAGGTTTATGAAGCTGCCAGAAAAATAAAATATCCTGGGAAGATCTGGTGTCTGTCCGCGGTCCCCCGCTCCCCGGAAGTGTCCCTGCCGGGGGGTGTTAAGGGCAGAGCGGCGCTGCCTTTGCCCCGAAGGCGCAAGCGGGGGACGGAACCGGGACCCGCATTTCGATGGGCGCCGCTGTGCGCCGCTGCGGCCGGGGTTGGCCCCGCGCTCCGGCCCGGTTGCTGTCCGCAGCTCCCCGCCACCCTCCCGGCCCCGGCGCCGCGCTGCCGGGAGGGCCGTGTTGCGGACGGGGACAGCATTCACCACCCGGGCCGGCCACCGCTTCGGACGGCTCCGGCCGCTCCCGGGAGGAGGCTGAGTGTTGCGCCCGCGGTCGGACGCTGCTGCCTGCTGCTCCGAGGGGACCCGCAGCGGCCTGGGAGCGAGGCCTGCGGGCAGGGTTGCAGGCGGCTGCTGCCGTCTAAGAAAGGGATGCCGAGCGGCCCCTAATTCACCGGCAACGAGTTGGGGCCTCCCGGGCCGCAGGGTGGCCGTTTCACCGGGACTCCGCGCATCACCGAACCGGGCGCCCTCGACCGCGCCATCACACCGCGGCTGCAAGTCCCGGACGGGGGCGGAATACGGTCCCGCCCTCCCTACTATTTCTCCTCGGGACCGAAACGAAATCGCCTTCCCACCGCCGGGCATGGGGCCTCCCGCTGGGGTACCGGGTGCCGGCGGCTGCCGGGAGCGGGTGGCGGCGCTGGTGGGGTGCGGCGGGGTCCCCGGGGACCGGAGACGTGCCTACCTGAGCTGGCCGTCTGGCTGCTGTCCAGCTGCCCGGAGGCCCGGGCCAGGGGCTGCAGGTGGACGCTCTGGGGGTCGGAGAGCACCTCCAGAAAGGTGGGCTGGGTGTAGAAGCCGGGGATGCCGCCGGCGCCCAGCAGCCCCATGCCCACGCCGCCCACCCCGGCGGGGCTGAGAACGGAGCGGGCCGCCAGCAGGTGCCCGGCGGGCAGCGAGTCCAGGGCGGCCCGAGGGTGCGACGGTGGCTCCTTGTTCAAGCCCAGGATCTCTTGGATGCCGAAGCCGGTGCAGCGGGGAGGGGTGGGCCCGGAGCTGGGCTTGGCCCCCGCCGCGGGGGGCGGCGGAGGCGGCGGCGGCGGGGCGGCGGCGGCGGTGGCCGCGCCGTCGGGCTTGGGCTTACCGGGCAGGCTGGGGGCCAGCGCCGCGCCCGCTTTGCCCGTCATGCTGCGGCCGGCGGTCCCTGGTGCCCGCTCCGGGAATGCCTGGGAGCCCCCGGCTCAGGCCCCTTTTATCCGCCCAGCCGGGAGCCCGAGCGGGGTCAGAGCCGCGCAGCCAATCACAGGGGCCAGCCGCGATTAGGGATGCCAAAAAGCCGGCACCGGCGGTGGCGGGCCCGCTGCTCGGTGGGCTGGGGCCGGTGCCCGCCAGCGGGCTGGGGCCGGCGCCCGCCCCCGCACCGAGAGGGGCCGCCCCGGCGGGGCAGGCCCGAGCGCCGCTTCACCTCCAGCCGTGCTGGGAGACATGAGGGTAGGGAGGGATTGAAGCATCCGTGCTTCCCGGCTTCAGCCTGGCCGTTCACGGCACGGGGTACTGGTCCCGGAGGAGAGATGAGCAAAACAGCCACGTAGGTAAACAGTGGCCTCCCCGGCTTTCTTACTCAACCCATATTCTGGGATAAATACAGGTCAGCAGGGAAATATGGGTGCACAGAGGAAGCCTAAGGACGAAGTCCAAGCAGTGTGCCTTGAAAGTGTAGAGCTGGAAGCATTGTATTTTGGAAAAAAACATATGGCTTCATGTCATCAGAGGTGGTTAAAGTTGCTCAGACTCTCTAGACACTCCTGCCCATGAGCACAGTTTCTGAGCCACACGGTTCTTCAGAAACAGAGAGAGCCTTTCACTTCTCATGGGCAAGATACCTTACACATCATCCCTGCCAGCTCTGTGCCAATCAAAGACATGCAACTAAGAGAAAGCATAAGTCATCCTCTGTTTCACTCGACCTGAGGCAACAGCTCCACCACAGCATGGCTCCTAAAGTCTGCTCATGGGAGCCAGTCAATCAGTGGGACACCAAGCTGGGGCTGGGACTGCAGCTCCAGATCAGCAAAAAAATCCCACGTTCCACCCTAGCTTCAATGTGAAGCATTTCCCTCTTTCTCCTCAGCTTGGCAGGCCTCTGGGGTAGTCTATCAGGTCAAACAGCTCCTGCCTTCCTGTGAAGGGAAGGCACTCTGGGTGTCTGGGGGAGGTTCTCTGGTGCCTGGTGTGTGATGGCACAGTGAGAGCTTGGAACTGCCTCTGAAATCAGGGAGATCTGTCCAGGATGGCCACAGATTTTATGGACTGCCCACAGGCCATGTTCTGCATACGTGTTCCGGCAGACCCAGTCTTAGCCTGCCAAAAGATTGAGGCTGCTGCAAATGGTACATATCATGCCGTTCCTGAGCAAACTGAGGACACCTCCACCCCAATGGCAGTATTGCTGAGGCGATCTCCTGTGAGAGCTGCAAGGGAGTCGTGTACCAACTTGGTGTTTCAGATATTCCCAGCTCCAATTGTAAAGCAGCTCATGTCTCCACAGTGATAGAAATGGTTCACAAGGAGTCAATGAAAACTGCATGAGTGCTGCAGGGGCCAACTGTTCCCTAAGGGAGCTGGGAGCCAAGTGTGATAACATAGCCATTGGGGCAGGATGCCACCAGCCAGGGCCCCATCCCCCCGTACCTGAGCAAGGCAAGCAGAGCAGTTTGTGGGCAGCAGCCAGGCTCAGCTTCCAGTCAAGGTCATCAGACAAGTCAGTGGGGATGAGGCAGATCCCGGTTCAAGCTGGGAAGTCAAGTCCCCGGGTGAGGGTCCAGACGAGTGGGCCGCATGGGCAGGTACAGGCCTGGCTGCCGCGTAGCCCAGGCAGCAGCCAGGAATGAGCCTCAGCTTAAAAGCAGCTGCCAAGCAAAGGAGGAGGAGCCCCTGCTGGGGCTCCCTCCAGGTCTTTCCTAACAGCAGCCTGGATTGGTGAGCTGACCTTGAACAACCAGATTCACTCCTAGAAGTCGGGTAGACCATGCCACAGGCTCTGACAGGGTCACCACAAGCCATCTTACCACCTTAAACCTTGGTTGTGTCTTGTCTGTGGTAGCTAATGCATTGTTCGCCCTCGTCCCACCCTGCCAGGGCTCCCCAGGTATGGTATGCCATTTCCTTCCCAGTGTTCAGCCTGGAGTTACACAAACCCTGGCTCAGCATGACTGGGTCTGTGAGGGTAAAAATTCAAGCTATCAGGTTGCAAATAAATTGTTTAGAACTTTATTCTGATTATTCATTTATTTCTCCAGTTGTCCAGGAACTGATTCAAATTCACCCAGAAACAGTTCCTTCCCACACATTTCTGACTCAACTCTGCATTATCTGGGTTACACAGCTCCAAGCTGCAGCCTGTTGCAGAACCAAGACCACCAGGTCTGAAGCCCTCTGAAATGTTGCCAGCTACCTCTGTTTGGTACCAGCATCAGTGTGAGAAGGTGCATGTTGTGGCTTTGCCTAAACAACTGCCTAGGGCTCACACAGGGTGTAGAGATGCACAACGGCTGCTTCTCAACTTGAGCTCATGTTCTCATCTCTGTGCACCACCCTTCCTCCGCTTTATACTTCAAACTGAGCTCTGCATCCCTACACAAGGACAGGTATAGGGGTGTGGGTTATTTGAGTATGACAACATTTTCTAACTCAAGCAGTACTGCCACAGAGCCCAACTTGGCAAGTCCATTAGAGCTTATCAGCCTGAGGTCCATTCTACAGCATGTGTCACCTCTATCATTTTGTGCCTCCTTGACTGGTGATTTGAAGTAAGCACTGTACTTAATACAAGTTAATGCTCTGAGCACTGCCGGGCTGCAGAGGTATAGACACGGGGTCTTGCTGATACATCCTGGAGTTTCTCTGTGTTTTCATTGCTTTGCTCCAAAAACTTTGTCACCTGCCCACTGGAGTGTTTTGCTGGCTTTGCAGTGGAACATCACCCAATGGTACCCTGCATATACTCACCTCTGTTTCTCCTGGTGATGCTGGAGAGCACTCCATTCTCCTGACCATGCTTCCAAAGCTGTGAGGACAGCTCTGTCCCCTTCTGCCAAGTTCTTTTTGAGTCTCTAGTCACTGAGCTGCAAAACTCATTGCTTGGCTGTTTTCTTTTTAGTATGCCTTCTCATTCCTCTTTGCCTCCCTGCAAGCTTTTGTTGTTATGAAACTGAGCTGATATTTCAACACTTGCTTATATTTCAATACATACTATATTTCAATACCTCTGTGACTAACGTCTTCTGCTGCGTTATCCTTGATGCTGAACTTTTCCACTTCTCCCATTTCTGTTTGCAAATCTGTCCTTCACCCAGATTACACAGTTTGGGCTGACTTCGTTCTTCATCCAGTCTCAACTTTCTCCCATTCTCCTTCTGTGTCCATGGGTGTCCTGAATCCCAGTAGGAGCAATATTTGTCATCACCCTCTCAGTTTGCAAAGAAGTGTCACTTCTTCTCCATTTCTATCATGTGCTTTTTGTGTGATTTCTTTCACCATTCAGTTCAAAGCTGCTTTGCCCTTTGTGTAGACACACTTCAGTGGATTCATGCCAATAGGTCATGTATCTGATCTCTGTGATGCTCTTCTATCTCCCCCACAATGGCTTTTGGGTCCTTCCAGCAAAGCCTCACTTGTCTTGGTCTCCTCTGCATGTTCTCCCAGTGGAAGTGGCCATGCAGCTCCTGCCTATCTCCCTTCAAATCCTATACAAGGAAAAATACTTTGAATAAAAATCCTTCCCCAGTATGTTTTCATTTTAGCTGTGTTTTTTAACTTTGGAGAGCATTGGTGACCTACTGAAGTCTCAGGCACTGGACATTTCCATATTATCCTTCCACCATATGTTGCACTGTAGATGGATATAGGACATGATAATGCTAATATGACAAAACCAACACTTGCTATACTAATAAAAACTGCTGAAACACAAAGAGTGACTATAGCTACCTACCCACAGATGTTGTAGATTCTCTCTGTCACATAAAGTCTTCAAACAAGGGCTGAAAATCTTCTTAAGAGATGATCTATAACTCATCCAGAAGCTATTGACTTGATGCAGAAATTGTTTGGTGAAGTTTTGTAGGCTATTTTATGTTGAAGTTCAGGCTAGAAGGTTGCAATGATCCCTTCAAGTCCTAAAATCTCAGACTCCATGGAGTTCATGTTGTCTGTTAGACATGTTCTTTCTGAAAAGAAAAAAAAAAAAGCTTTCACCTATAAGAAGCTTCTGGTGTCTATTCCAGTGCCATGCCAAGCATATATTTTTCTTTACATGTCAGTATACTGATTTATAAATAATCACTGAAGATACCAAGTACACGATGACAAGGAGATTATGACACCCGTCATGCCCATTGCTAAATGCTCTCAGCTGGCAGCTGCTGGCTGGGTTACTGCAGCCCAGAGCAGACCTCTCTGTTTCTGCCTGCTCTGAATTATCCTGGTAGTTTCAAGCTGCACATCTTAACGCCTGGGTAGGTAAAATCCTCGTCCTGCTGAAGTCAGTGGGACCTTGGACACTGACACTGAACAGATCTAGGGTTTCACTTCGCGTAGCACTTCTTTTGGCATTTTGCTTTTTTTCCACTATACCTCATCTTCTCTCCTGACACAGACATATCCATAGTTTTCCTTTTGTTTCTCTCCTGTGGCTGAGTGTCTCCATTCGTGCCATGTGGAGCAGCATCCAGCTGCTAGGATTCAACCACACCGCATCAGAGGCTGTTCCTCCATCCTGCAGTTTTCCTGTGGCGAGGACAGAGCAATTCCTGACATATTTCCTCTGGCATCTTTCAGCTTGAGCCACTGGGCAGTTCTGCCCTGCTCAGGACAAGGAGTTAGACAATATCTTTTCTGTGTGGGGCTACAGACGGGTAAGGGCTGGACACCAAGGCTTTCTGTTAGCTGAATATATCAGCTGCTCCCAGTGACCTGTAAATCAAAGGGAAAAATCTTAAAATTTGGGCCAATCTGGAGTGGGTATTACATGTCAGTGCCCCATCACATCTGATCCCACCTTGTCTCTCTGAGAGTGGGCAGTGCTGGATGGGGCAACACCAGAGGTTTCTTGCCACTCTTTCCCATCCCCTAAAATAGAAGGGAATAATAATATGCAATTAATAAATGTTCCTATCTTCTTTTGAAATAAGCTTACTAAAGTGTTTTTTATTCGGAACTAGACCCATAGTGTAGACATGCTTTTAGCTGTTCTGGAGCAAACAAGCTTATTTTTGTTCAACCAGTTTCAAGTGCTTCTTCTGGTGTTGATTCATTAAAAAGTAACAAAGCGACCAGACATGGGCTATACCAGGGTCCAAGCAAGTGGACTAAAATTTGTTCAGTGGAGGTAATTTTAAAGCCAGCTGAAATGTGGCATAGGGAAGTAATGATGCTTGATGTGGACATCCTAAACAAAGCTGCCGTTAATGTATATAAAGATGTACTTGATACACTGTGACTGTTGGCCACCTCATTAGCCATTTTGTTCTAATACTAACTTTTGGGTGAGGATGTCCTGCCCAGTTCTAAATATTGTTTCGGGATATAAGTACCACAGCTAAATTATACACTATGCCAAAGGGTTTTCTCTGATGCACTGTTCTTCAACTGTATTAAGTGTTCCTTTTTTTTTTTTTGTTTGTGAGAAAGAGGAAATTTGGGAATCAATTTGATGTTCTATCCATTATCAGGTAACAAAATAGTCTACGCTGTTCAAAGAAAAGCAGAGAAGGGGGCATGGGGGGAAATCAATGGAGAGCTATTTTTATTCCATAGCATGGAGCCTTTAGGGAAAATAAACATATAGGAAAATATTACTAGACACAGCTTCTGCCCATAGGTGAGTGTCAATACTAGGGACAGTATATAAGACAAAGGCAAGTACCTAATGCAACTTTCTAGCCAGTCCATGACCTGGGTTGCACCCTGCACTACCTGCTCTGGGTACTGAACTTCATCACAGATCTGGACTAATTGGTGAGGGACCAGAAAAATAACGAAATGTCCAGAAAGCATAGATTATTTTTTTGCCTAGAAAAAAGATGACTGAAGTGAGATACCATCAGTCTTCAAATACATTTTTTAAAATGTAGCAGTGGTGAGCTTCCAAAATTGTCCACTCTATCTACTGAGGATAGCAGATATAGTGGACAATTGTTGGAGATTACTTAGTCTGTAGCAAGACAGTAGAATAAACTCTCTTAACAATGAGGACAGGCATTAGGACAGAACGACGATCTTGGAGAAACTTCTCTCGGTACGTTTAAGGACAGTTTACACAAACACCTCAAATGATTGGCTTGTGTATAGTGGGTCCCACTTACAGCTAGGAGAGGGCTAGAGAGCCTGGAGAGGCCCTTATGAGCTGTAATTGCAACGTTTATATGAATAAGAAACCAAACATCACTTATTTCACTACCATTCAGAAGACTTCTACCTTCTACCAAGGGTGAAGTCTAACAATCACATTTGGGAAGAGGAATGGCATTTTTTCCCAGAGGAAACAATCTTGTTTTCCAGACCCTAAGTATTAAGTAAAGAAAAAAATCTCATCTATAAAATTGCACCAATCTTACAATCACAAAGTGAAGATAAAATGGTGCCAGGGAATCTAAGCAGCCTGAAGCTCCAGCGCTGCAGAGAACTGCTCCTATTAATGTCACATATTGCTAGTGGGGACAGTTCAAATTTCACTGTCTCACTTTCTCACTTTGGAAACAAGTTTGCATTTCATACTAGAAGGAGAAGTCTGAGCAGGTAAAGGCTTGTTCTTATGGATTTAGCAGATGTCTTTCATGAAGTTGGTTCTGAGGGAACTCAGCATCTTCCCAGCTTTGGCAAATGTGCTTGGCTGTAACGCATTGCAAATGGCACCTTGCCTGGGACCATGCCATGCTGGATTTAATTTGTGGCTGTAGCATTGGGAAGAAGTAACCCAGTGGGATTTTTCTTCCAGTGCACCTACTAAGAGATTGGGGTTTCCAAAACCGAGGCACACAGACAATCTCAAAATGATCTAACAAGGTGGTGGAACCAGCTGCAACCTTCCTCACCTACAGGGAGCATGTGCAAGGACGCAGGGTGCTGCAGCAGCCCCCACCACGGCGCTCAGCAGCAGTTGGCGTGCTGCCCTTGCCCACACCCATGTCCCCACCATGGGGGTCCAGAGGGTCATGTCTAGGAGCTGCCTTCCCACGTGGGGCTGTGAAGCCGTGTGCAGGGACACGATTGCTAGGGTGCTGCAGCAGCCCCCACCACGGCGTTCTGTCCAGGCAGGAGGCTTGGGAAGGTAGTGTGCCACAGCAGTGGGGACAGGGCTCCTCTCTGACTTTCTCCACTACTTTTGAGCTGTGCAGGTGGCAGGAACGTAGAGGGAACTCACAGGTCCCAGACTTCTGCTCAGGGTTTCTGTGCTCAGCATAACCACCCTGGGTGCAGCTCCTGCTTCCAGCATGCAGCAAGCCAGGTTTCCAGGCTCCAGAGGTGATTTTGTCTGAGGAGGCCAGCTGGGTGAGCTCCTTGGAGAGACTCCTCCTCAACAGGGTGCTCCCATAGACATCGCCCAGGTCTCAAGCTGGGCACCTTCCTATGCCCAGCATGAGCTCAGGGTGACACCGAGAGCTGATACAACATGTTACAAGTTTTGGAGGATGGGGGAATCCAGCATCCCAACTGGAGATTGTGAGTGGAACAGAGACACCCTAGGCACATCAGCTGGCGTGGGCATTATTGGGCCAGGGCAACTATTTGGAAGACATGGGCTGGTATAACCTCAGATGCACATGGGTTTGAGGATGCAATAAAGGGCCATGGTAAGACATGAATAAAAAACAGCTTGAGAAGCTCTGATCAGGAGCAAAACTTCTTCCCCATAGCTACTCAGCACCGCAACCTGCCTTCCCCTGAGTAAAGAGAGGCTGCATAAGCCCCTGCATACCAAGAAGGACCAAGACCGTCCAGTGGCCTCCTTACTCAGAACCCTTTTAGGAGGGATTTTAATTCGTGTAAATGAGTGTTTTTAATTTGTTATACTGGCCTTTATCTCTATTACCATCTCATTTGCTTTTAAACCTAGTTTTGTCATCCTGACTGAATTCCATTTGATGCATTAGGAGTAATTCTCTTCCCAAAGGGTTAGACATTTTCTCTCCACATAAAAGTCGCTTATTTTGGATAAAGAGACGATTAGATTTATCTTTAATATTTTAATGGCAGCCAGGATTATTGGGTGGGCAGCCCCGGTTTCGGTTGTTGTTGGGGGATTAGACTCTAATAAACTCTTCAGATTGGGATTTTTTTTTTTCTGTTTTGCACAAAGTACTTGTATTTATTTAAAAAAAATTCACTTCTTTTTGAGTCATAAATTCCATTTGCTGTTTCCTATTAGTATTAAATCAAGTTGATTAAATTTGTAGTGACTATTTGCACATATATCTTTTTAATTTTAACATCCACAACATAAAATCTTTAATGGTGCAATTTGAAATACCTGCAACATACATTGCTGTTGCTGTTTAAACAGATGGAAATGAGGATCCAGAGGGAGGGAGGAGGGCGAGATGGACAGACAGACTGATGTTGAAAAGGAGGTGAACTTCCTCTCCCTGTCACATGTAATGTTAAAGATTTGGGGGTTTATAACGAGATAGAATTTGGACAGAGCTCCCTCCCCCCAAAATCACCAGCACCTCTGGTGAGCAAGGGGAGCTCGCAGCCCGCCCAGTGCCGCAAACCCAGCTCGCCTCGCAGCCCTTCCAGGGCCGGGCAGCTCCTGGGAGGTGGCATTTGCTCAGAGCCGATGCTTGCGGGGCAGAGCGGGCGCAAACCCAAAGAGCCGTTGCCCCTCGGGGCTCCGCACCCTGCCTTGGCTGTCAGGGATCCTAGTTTAGGCTAATCGGAAACTTGGTAATAGAATAAAATGTCAGCAAAGTAGAAATCAATAAGTGTTAATGCTCCAGGACTTTCACTGCTGCGCTCCCCTCGCGGGCTCCCCCCTCCCGCACCATCCTGTCCCTTTGATTTCAGTCCCTTCTCTAATCCCCACCTCATCAGCTCCGGGAAGGGCTGATCTGCAGCAGAAAATCCCTCATTCGGGGCAAAATCAGCTTAATTTGCAGCAATTTGTAGCAGGTCTTTGCTGGGATTTGAGTCTCAAAATTATCCCGCGGGTGGGGGACGCAGCCCCTTGCAATATGGGCAGAGATTTCGCCGCTCCTCTGTTTGCAGAGATTTGTCTGGGGAGTAATTACAGCCGGGGGCGCAGCCCGGCCCCCGCCCGGCCCTGCGCCCCCTCCGCCCGCCGGGCCTGGCACCGGGCGAGCGGCCGAACACGCAGCCGCCCGGATTAGCAGCATTAGCAGCCAGCGCCGAGCAACAATTAATCATTTGCTGGTAAATACAAGCGGGAGCCTCTCCCGGCTGGCGGGGAGGGGAGAAGGGGGAGGCCGCCCCGGCGTGCAATAGAGCAGTGAGGAAAGGGAAGGGACGGGGACGCCCGGGGACCTTGTGCCTCGGGATGGGAGATCAGAGCAGGCAACTTTCCTTCCGCTAATGCCGCTAATTACACGAGGCAGCTCCGGCCTCGGAGGTGTCCCAGGCATGGGGGCCTCCGGTTCCCCGTAGCGGGGTGCCGCCAGCAGGAGCCCCCGCAGAGCCGGGCAGCCCCCGGACCATCCCCTTCGCGCAGGGAGGGGCACCCCCGGGGAGTCCCGGCGGAGTCGGACCAGCTCCCGGCTGCTGCGGTGCCGCTTCGCACGGCGGACTGAAGGTGCCCAAATCCACAATCCCAATAATCCCGGGGTATGAGTCCCCAAAAGGAGAACATTATTTTGAGAACAATTTGTTTTCCCGGAGAGGAAGAAATAAAGCGGCGTGGAAGCAGCTGCTGTTACGGCGCGTCTAAATGTCGGGTTAGCACTTTGCTTGGCATCTCGTGACCTTCCTGGTAAAAAAAATTAGCTTGAGGTGAAATCAGAATTACGCACGTTAAATGAATTAAAAGCTGACTAATTAGTGGTTCTGAAAAATTCGGCAGGGAATCATCCGCCGGCGGCGAAGCTTTGAAGGCGGGTTTCCCAGAGATCGGCTCTCAGTCCACACGGTGTAATATCTTTGTAGCGGCTCTGAAGAAAATACAAAATCAATGCCGGTAATGATTTCTACTTGAGTAATAAATAATGATGGGAGCAGGTCAGTTATACCGAGCAATCTGGATCACTTGGCAGGCTCTGCTCATTTGAACAATATGTGATTTTAATATAGCCAAATGCAAGATCATATATCTCAGAACAGAAAATGAAGGTCACAGGATGGGGGATGCTGTCATGGGAAGCAGTGGCTCTGAGGAGGATGCAGGAGATGTGACAGATAATAAAAAATAAACGTGGATTTTTGGTGTAATCTGCTCTATCGGAGCTAAGCAATTTTTGGATATATCTGCAAGAAAAATATTACCTAGGAGGTCGAGGATGATTTTGGCATCCCAAGACCATAGCAGATTCATACTGTGTCCACTTTTGGTGTCTGCACTTTCAAAAATAACACCGAAGAACTGGAAACTGTTCAGACAAGAGCTTCAAGAGCAACCTGTGAGCTGGGAAACCTGCCCTACAGTGAGAATTAAGATCAATCTATTCAGCTTGTTAGAGAGAAAATTAGGAGGTGGTTTGGTCACCCTCTATAAGCAGTTAGGAGAGACACTTTTGGAGGGTGGAAGGTTCTTTAATTTGTTAGACAAAGGCATAACAGGATTCAGCACCGGAAGGTCAAGCTAATTCATAATTAGATTAATTAATTTAATTAAATATAAGTATTTATATAAGGCCTAGATTTTTCACAGTAAGAATAATTAGTAGAGTAGGAAAAACATTTTTGAAAGAGATTCTTGATGGAAAAAGAGCTGTTTTGATGGAAATGTTTGGGGTTTTGACAGAAAAATAGATAGTTGCTTACAGAAATTCCTACACCAATATATTTTGAAATGTTTTAGAAAAATCTTCTGAAATTTATTTTTTCATGTTAATTTTTGCATTTTCATTTTATGTTATCGTCCTATTATCACATTATATCATGAAAAATCGTTGAAATCTATTTTCATTTCAATTTTCAAACTCTTAAATACGTTTGCTACATAGTACTGAATGAATACTATGGAAAATTCTTTCGCTATAACACAGCAGAGAATCTTTGTACTGCCAAAAGTGTGAAATATTTCATGTGCCATGAAGTTTCTGATGACCTTAATGATTTTAAAACATTAAATAGGAATCGCTATCTCTGTTGTCAGTCATGGTGTGTTGCCAGCGATAGGTGTGTGCATAGTTCAGGCTGTGCTTGCTGTCACCTATTGTTGATGACCTGTAAGACTATTAGGAAAGAAAAAGAAAAAGGAAAAAAACTAAACAAATGAAGTTACAAACCAACATTTTAAAATGACAACATTAATTCTCCATGGAAAGAAGATTTTCTAAAATCTTAGAATTTCCCACAGCATGAGAAAACCTGATTTAGAACCACCTCTAATATTCAAGCATTAAAAATGTTTACCTGAGGAATGATCTTTCCACTTATTAATAGATCTTTTTAAATACATGCTCCAGCACAGACAACACTTTCAGCCTTGACACAGGTCAGACTAGGCAAATAATGTGTCTGCCAACACTGAACATCGCTTTTGGGTCAGAAGTGCACTCTGGGTGCGAGGATCCTGATCGCCTCCGTTGTTCCCCTTGTTGTTGTGCGGTGGTCCCAGGAGGTGCAGCCTGGTGTCCTCACAGATGAAAGGGGATGGGAAGATGACGTGTTGCAGGAACCCCCCAGCATCTTCCAGCTGCTAATGGGTCTTCAGTCCATGGCACCAGAGAAGAACTATTCCAAAGAAATCGCCCCAAACATCTACAGCGGAGGTGCCAGGTCTTTAGCACCAACAGTCATTAGTGCCTCCTGGCCTCCCCTAATGAATTAATAACCTGCAGGGCAGACAAAGCCACAAAATGTCCATCTGAAGCCACGATGAGAGTGCAGTCATGAAGAATTCGGGTGGAGGGATGGAGTCAAGAGATCCCTGATCCTGGCAACCCCAGGAGGGTGTAAACAGGTGATAATCCCAAACCAGAGCTGTGCAGAAGCTCGCTGTGACTCCATGGTATCCTTGCTTCTGCAGCAGGGAGAAACGTTGTGCTCCAGCTGCCCAGGCATCTAGCAGTAGGCATCACTTACCCCATTTTGGTGTGAATCACTGGAGTTCCATAAGCTTCCCCCTTGGTGACCGAAAGGGCTGAGATGGCAAAATGAGCCCAGGGTGCCCACTTGTTTCTGTGGACTCCGAGTTAGTACCTGTGAGATCTCATGTCTATATCAACATCAGGTTGCTTGGGACAGGTCCATGGTTTATGAACATTCCCGGGCCTCTGTCTGATCTTACATCCTTGCATAATATCTTCCAATGTGCATTCCATTCTGTTGGAAAATAGCCTCTATTTAGCCACACATCCCTGCCTTTATCCTTGTGTGGAGATGAGCAGCACCACTGCAACAGCACTGAACGACAGCCCGTCTGCAGGTCAGCACAGATTTCTGAAAACACCAAAGTCTCGCTCTCCAGGCTCTTTATGACCCAACCTAGAAGACTTAAAAGAGCATTTTGACAGTCTGGGATGTGGGAAGACTCTGTCAGTGCTGCTGCTCTGGTGTGGTAGAGCACAGACAAAGCTGAATCACAGCCACCTGCCAGAGGTCTGGTTTGCGAGGCAGAGGTGGAGCTGAGGGAAATGAGCCAGGACACAGGCATGTTTGTCAGGTGGAATAGGTTAAAGAGACAAGGAAGTACTTAGAACTGAACTAGGGAGTTTGGAGGCCCTGGAAGGAAAGCAGTGCTTGCTCCTCAGGGCTGAGACTGGGCAAAGCCAACGGCACAGGATGGCACCGCTGCCTCTCCTGGATTGTGTGCAGAGTGGTCATCTAGAGAAGATCCTGCGCATGGAGTGGCCCAGAGAAGTCATCTGGCTTTGGTGTTTGCTAAAAGCCATCGTTTTCTGACGAAGTTAGGGTAGGGCTGGACTGCAGTGCTCCTAGTGCCTCTGCTCATGCGATGGCACTGCCCTTTGTCCTCAGATTCCTAACAAATTCTACACTGAAAAACAAAGGTGAGCATCACTCAGCATTGCAATATGTTCTTAGATTTGTTGTAAATTGACATCCTTTCCTTTAAAACCTCCATAACAACCATCAACAAAATCAGCTTCAAACTGGAGGTTCCTTCAGAAGTTAACAACCTTTCAAAAAGCACATTCCAAAATCCTGATGGAAACAATGTGGGGAAGAAAAAAAAGAAAGAAGAATGGAAAGGTAACATGTGTTAAGGGTTTGATTATGCTTCCAGTTCGCACATCCTCTAACATAAATCTAAACCTGGGAAAATTAACGGTAGAGAAACGTTTCAGTAATCCCTCTGAATCTCTGCAACAGAAATACCAAGGTGCATAACACTTTTATATGTGCTTCAGAGGTGAATTTATAAAACAGAACCAATGTATTTTTTAAAAAAACATAAAGCATTAATATACTTTCAGTAACTGTGGCTTTTCTTGCATTAACCTGAAGGGCAGATTTGCTACCTCTCCTCATGTTATCATATTGAATAATGTTCCTAGAAGCTATTTGAACTACTTGTGAGTAAAATATTACTCAAAAAGGTGAGACTATTAAAGCCAAATCATATGTAAATAATATCCTTCAAAGTCTGCTGAACACGTCTTCTAGCCACAGAGCCCTAACATTTTAATTATCGAAATACAAAAATGCTCAATGTAAAAGCCCAAGAGTCTGAAGTATTTGAATTAAGTCCATAAAACATAAATATATTAGGTTGAAAATCATGGAAGTCTTTAAATAATGTATTAAGCTTCCTTTTTTGAGCATTAGAATCGCTCCAGTTAGTGCTGTCAAACCTTTTGCAGCAGTCAAGGCGCAGACACTTTTTAACAATCACTGAAATTTTCTTGTAATCTCTTGATTCTCAGAGGTCTTTGTGAAAACCATAAATACAGTTGGATGCAAGGCAACATGGCAAAATTTGGCAACATAGATATTACAATTAATCAATTCTTTTGCTTGCAGTGACCTGTAAAGGAGACATGTTACCTTAACAAGATCTTGATCAGCTTCCTTTGGAACTGACAGTCCATCCTGGAGTTACTGACTAAACGGGGAATAAATACAGACGCTGTGCTTCCAGCACTTACACAGACTAGCTCACCAGAACAAACCTCCGTAAATATTTTTTGAAGTGCAGGGTGGACTTTCCACAGGAAAAACAAGAGAATTGACCCAGACTGCAAGTTACTGGAATGACAAAGGAAATCTTCACATTTATATTTGTGCTAATGAAAGGAGATGAATGACAGGGTAATCAAAACTTTGCAGATTTTGTAGTAATTAATTTCTATTACTTTTTAAACGGCTGGGGTTTTTTTTGATGCTAACATTCTCAGAACTTAATTTGTAAAACATTTGCTGGTTGTCAGTGCACAGCTAATTCTAACATTAAATTCCTTTATGTCTAGAAATAGCCTTCTATTTTAAAGAAATAAGAGTGTATTAAAGGGTAAAATCACCACCAACTGTCATCACAATGTCATCAGTGACCTCAGCAAAATGGTCTGCAGCCCATTAAATCATATGTTCAGTTTTCTCTCTAGGCTTTAGACCTTCAGTGTCTCTGTTCTCTGCTCCTCCTCAGTAGATCCAGCGGGGAGTGATGCTTTCCAGCTGGACCAAGCCAGGCTGGATACCTCACAATGCAGCAGCTCCAGTAAATCTGTCAGTACCGTCTTTCCCTAAGAGGAAGAAGTCTGTGATAATTAAAAGGGCAGAGAACTGATCACCATACTGCTTAAAGAAGATCCTCCTTAAAGTTTCCTTTGACTAAGAGGTGTAGAAGATAACAAAAACACCAACATACAAAGTGTTATTTATGTCAAATGATTTGTATTGGATTACATTCATAGGATGCTCAGATGTCATGGTAATTAACACAGCATAAAAATCTAGACTAGATACTTCAAATAGATGTTTGTGAATAATATTATATGCAAATATTTCTATGTACAACACTGCTGCACCTGAAGATTTTGGATCCTGAGCCATGCTTGGTCCTTCTCCCCTTCCTGTTAACTCAGACCTCTCTGCAGCAAAGCCAGCATCTCAGCCTGAACTCCTGTGCAAGTGCTGAGCCTGATCTGATCTCACCAGTGTCAATGATAGAGGACAACCCTAGTGCAGGCGCAGCTTGGAGATGTGGATTTAAATTGATGCTGAAGGAACAGAGGAGCTGGTTCCATTGACTTCCAAACACTGCAGTTGTCCCTGAGAGGTGGAGCAGCTGTTTATGGACTGCTTTTGGGGAAAGGGATATGGACTGCAGATGGCTTAGTGCTTTGAAGAAGGAAAGACGGACCTGCTGCTGTGAGCAGTGCTCTTAAGGGGGAGCAGAGCTTTTAACTCAGAAACAGGGTGACAAAGAAGACAGCACTCACATAGTAAGCCAAGACATTGAAGGTTCTAAATACCTGGTACCTTAGCACAGGTAGATGCATCTGTGACAGTGAATATGTTTGGGTTTTCAGCTTCATTTTTCTTGTAAAAGAGCATTTCTCTAAGGCCTATCGCTAATCATCACTGCCCAGATCTGATAGGTTCCCTGTTGAACTAGGGGAACTAGGGAGCAAATCTGACTTAAATTGTTAACTGAGAGTTTCGAATTCATGTTTGAAATTACCTGAAATAAATAGCCCATTCCAGCTCAGCACTGAACATCAGCAAATGACTTTTTTTCCTTTTTCTAATTTACAAGATGAGTAAAAATAAACTAATAATAGTTTTCAGCTATGCAAATCACAGCAAATGATGGAGGTTTGCACCAGCACTCCCAATTGACATAGACAGGTGACAGCTAGGAGGGAGAGAGAGGGCTCTGTTAGACACGGTGGTGGACGCTCACGGAGCATTCAGGTAGGATTGTGCTGTATTTTTTCTCTCCAATTTTTTCTGTCTCAAATACCTAGACAAGTGCTGCACTGTCTCTTTCAGCCTGGCTGTGGGGTATTGTGACTGTATGCTTGGGAGAAGAGAAAATGTAACTGAAAAATCCCTGACAAGTTTCCTGGAAAAGTCTGGGCACAGCTCACCAGGGAGAGACACTGTCGGGGCTCAGGGACTTGCTGCTGGTGCTTCCTGGTGCAAGAGGAGGAGCCAGAGCTTCTGTGCTACTTATGATTTTATTACACCCAGCACAATGTAGAAATTGCTCTGCAAGTCTCCGAAAGACACACGCAGGGAAACCTGAAAAGAGTCTGTCTTAGGAACCCAGGGAAAAGGCAGTGATTCCAGAAATATTTAACTGAAAAGTGAGAGTATAAAGACACCTTCATTAACATGGCTTGAAAGACAGGATGTTGATGCAGCCGAAACCTCTTGCTGGCCAGACTTGTCAGGATGTCCCCAGCCACATGGGTGTCTCAGGAGCCAGAGGGGCTGTGATTCTGTTGATGCAGGTATGTATAATCAGGAGGAGAAAGTGGAGAGAAGGCACATGAGAAATGGAGACCAAGAAACTAAAAAGAAAGAAGAGAGAGCCGGGAGAGAGAGGAAAGAAAGGACAGAGAGAAAAGGGAAAAGAAGAGAGAAAATGTGGGGGCGGAGCAGAAGAGAAATGGGGAAGGCGAACAAGCGAGACTCTATTTCTATAATTACTGTGGATTGGCTCGGATTAAGGGCAACTAGCTATCTCTTGGTTTTTCCTTTTTATATAACAACTAATCTCCTTCTAATCAGTTATTATTAAATTATATTCCATTTTTAATTCATTCACAGATCATTGGTGGCACAATTCGGACATCTGGACAGATAATTGAATAGAGATAATTTATGTAAATGAGGAACAGTTGTGTATAGAGGTGGGGGAGGGGAGATTTCGGCTCCTGAGGCCGGTGACCTAATGAGGAGTCTCCAAAAGCTGCCCTTGCTCCCTGGGAGGACTCAGGTGTGAGGAGGGTTGCTGGGGATATTTGAGTATTGTGTGCTGGATATTAACACATGTACAAGAGGCCATCAAGCCTGAGCTGTGTCACTTGACCCAAGGGACCAACCTGTATTGAACATCATTTCTCCCAAGGCCAAATCAGCATCTGAAGATGCCCTCTGCCTCCCAGGAAGAGGTTGTTTCTAATCCAGATCTTTTCACCACCCCAATTTACAGTACGATGCCCCAGCGCTGCACTGACTCATCTGTGGGGCTGGGGCAGCAGCACAGGAGTTACCACATCTCAGTTATCCCAGGTGGAGCCAAGCAGCCTGGAGAAAGGCCTTGGGTGATCATGGTCTCTCCTGGGGACTGAGCCCCAGCCATCTCATTGGATCTAGGTGCCCAGAGCCAGGGCTAGGGAACAGAGCAGCCTTGGCTCAGCCACAGGCACACGAGGCTTCACAAGTGACTTGGTGTCCTTTTGCTGTGACCAGGGGCTGCTGTCTCACAAAAGTAAAATCTCTCAACAGCTAGCCACCCATCACCAGCACTGCTGGGTGGATGAACACCAGTCAGCTGCCAAGCCTAAGACCTTGTGCAGGCCTGATCTTAACCTCTGGGTCTATGTCTAAACTCCTCAAAAAACACCTCTATGCTCTTCGATAGAGACGGTCTAATCCCTCACTACTTGTCCGCAAACCTGAATTTGTGAATCAGGACAAACTTGTGTAGGTGGCCTTCAAAGAGCAATGGGATTCATTAGACCCTGTGTAAACACCTACAGCGTAGAGAGTTTGCAGTGAGCACATTCCTATTCCAGCCAGAGGGCTTTGGTCAATAGGCTGAGCAGAGCCGAGGGCACAGTTCGTCTTATCTTGAAACAGTTGTCCACGTTGGATCGGGGGAATTATATGTCCATTGACTTTATCAACAAGATTGATATTGACTATAAAAGTATCCCATGAGTAGCTCAGGTGTAGGCATCTAAAGTTTGGAGAGATGGACCCAACTCTAAGGGAGACCAGGTATTATTCTGCTTTTGCAGTAATGGAATAGCGCAAATGCATATTCCTCCACCTTAGAACAAAGGCGAAGATTAAAAAGTTCTTATTCTGGACTGTGGTTGTCTTATTTTTCTGCTGCATTTGGATGCCACAGAGCTAGGTCCTGAAGAAAGAAGCATGTTAGATAATTTATCTTCCAAAGGGGGAAAGAATGCTAGACTCAATTGCTATGGCAAAAATTTTGTTTCTATCACTATATCATAACAGGAGGAATTTTGCTGTGCATACTGAATTGTCTTAGCATTATGGAACTGTTAGAGGAAGAGAATACCACAGATACATTCAACACGTGGGAAAACTACTCACAAGATTTGTTTGCCAAAATAAATTCAGGTTGAATTGCCAAGGACAAAATCCAAATGAAATGAAACTGGTTCAAGTGACCTTCTTGCCCAGTGTCAGAAATACACTGGGCTTTGTTCAGCATTGTGGTTTATTTTGTTGATTTAAAAAATCCCCCTTTCAGGTCTGTTCTTGAGGTCCTAATTAGCAAAATGCGAAAGTGCCACTGGGAAAATTATTGTGAGTTTTCAGATAGAAATTACCAATGAGAATGCAGCCAGATGACTGTAAATAATAGGTTTGGAGTGTAACCATCAGGCTGGGACAGAAGTTCTCCAGCAAGGAGAGTTTAAATCTGTCCTTCTTCAGATCTTCGTAAACAAAGCAGAAAGCAGGCCAAGTTGAATATTAATGCCATTTGCAGGTGATATTGAGTTGGAAGAATTTGTGCCCGTTGAGGGGTGAGAACCAGAATGCTGTCGCAAAGAGAATATAGGTGGGAGTCAACTCAGCAAACTGTGGTACAGGGAAAATCCCAAAGCCAAAAATATACCTGACGGACAGACAGCTGGACAGTGAGAACAGCTGGAAACAATAGTTTGGTGCGATCACAATCTACATTTGCAATATGACAAAGCTCTAAAAAGGATTGAGAGAGCTCCACATTCAGAAGCATGACATTGTAGAGCAGCCCATTAATGCTATATTGCTCTAGTGTTGAGTCGAATTTTCTGTGCAGTTTTGCACATTTGTTTTTTAAGGAAATACTGACAAACTGAACAAAGTCTATCAAACAGGAAAGAAAATGACTGGGAACTTGTAGTTTTGGTCTGCGAGCCATGCATAGGTGTGCCTGACTTGCTTAAGCGATAACTAAAGGGAAGGGAGTAGTAATCCCTCAGCTACTAGAATGGTACGAAATCTGAGGAGGAAGACTAAAGGTTTGGGCTAGCATCAGAAACAGCAGTGACAGTCACCAAGTGAAATGCAGGTCACAGATCATCTATGCCAAAGATAAAGGTGAGCACTGAAAAGGATGGATGAAACCAGGCTGTAGACATTTCCACAGAGTAGCTGGAAGGACTGTGGGAGCTATGTCATGGGGAACATTTAATAAATTTGATGTTTTCACTCTAACATACTTGCCCTGTTACCGGTGGTAGCCACCAGTGCCAGACACAGGAGCCGTGCAATGCTGCTGACCCTTTGCATCCTCCATGCTTGGCTCATACGGATCCTGGTGAAGGCATCTGCATTGCAGGAAACTCCGACACCATGTACCACATCCTGTCCCAACCCTCCTCACACCCCTTCTCAACCTCTTTGACATGTTTTCTTGCGACCTTCTATATGCTCCATGTCTTTCCTTAAGTATACGGGGGGCTGCTGAATGTCTTAGGGTCTCAAACCATTTTTCCTTATGACCATTAAACTATTTTGGTAACTGCTAATATAATCTGTTAAAATGGGACTGTTGCATTTCTGTTTGTTTGTTTTAATCAATCATACTTTATAATCTTAAGCCCTCTTTTCTGTTATAGTGGAAAAGCTTATTAAGAAAGGGAGCAGTGCTCTGTGTCCTAAACGTATCCCGTTTGGAGTAGAGTGTTTCCTCTGCAACCTTATTCGGTAGCCAAACCTCCTTGCCATTTATTTCCATTTCATCTCCAGTTTCCCTCACTTCATCATGGATTTAGTCAACTTCACTTTCTCAAAGGAGCAGGTGGGCCATGACAAAAATGCATACTCAGACATAATTGACTCTGAGAGGGCTTCGAAGACCAGAGCTAGTATCCTGGCTTGGCAGATAATGCAATGTGGGAAACAGCGCAACCACTGGAACACAACAGTGAGTTGTTTCATAACAGTCTGAAGAAAAATAGGGCCTTGAATATGTCCACCTTTAATCCCAGACATCATGAATAGAAGTCCAAGGCCCATCTGGCCAAGGGACCATGGTCCTCTTGTGGCCTACCTCTCAGCTCAAAAGAAAACATGAAAGGTTTTGTGTTTCTCAGAAAGAGAAAGGGTGTGTGGAACATCAAGTGTGATACAAGGGAGTGATACAAGGATCCTGGCTTGTGTCAGAAATAGTGTAGCCAGCAGGACCAGGGAAGTGATCGTCCCTCTGTACTCAGCACTGGTGAGGCCGCACCTCAAATCCTGTGCTCAGTTTTGGGCCCCTCACTGCAAGAAAGACATTTCTTGAGCAACTTCAGAGAAGGGCAATGAAGCTGACAAAGGGTCTAGAGTACAAGTCTTATGAGGAGCAGCTGAAGGAAATGGGGTTTAATTTGGAGAAAAGAAGGCTGAGGGGAGACCTTCTCACTCTCTCCAGCTACCTGAAAGGAGGTTGTAGCATGGAGGATGTTGGTCTCTTCTCCCAAATAACAAGCAACAGGACAAGAGGGAACAGTGTCAGGTTGCAGCAAAGGAGGTTTAGATTGGCTATTAGGAAAAATTTCCTTACTGAAAGGGTTGTCAAATATTGGAACAGGCTGCCTAGGGAAGTGGTGGAGTCACCATCCCTGGAGGTATTTAAAAGATGTGTAGATGTGGCACTTACAGATATGTTTTAGTGGTGGACTTGACAGTGCTAGGTTTACAGTTGGAGTCTCTGATCTTAAAAATCTTTTCCAACCTAAATGATTTTATGATTCTGTTCTATGGCCAGGAATGCAAGGGTCAAAGAAAAGGTGGCAGAAGACAAACATACAGGCTGAAAATAGTTGGAAATAGAGAGAAAGGGATGAGGAAAAAAAATTCACCCTTTACTTGAAACTCCATTACTTGAGGTGGACACTCATTCCAGCCTGATAGACTTCCAACCTCCCAAGATTTCCCCAAGGAAATGCTGCAGAGATAGACACTTCTGTTAAGGCATATAGACAGTTTATAGTAAGTCTTCAAGCCATCACTTGATTTAGATTTCCTAGCAGGGAGGAGCAGTACCAGCAGTCACGTCAGTTATCTGGTGGTGATGGGGAGGCAGATACACCCCTGTTTTAACTCTAGCAGCAACACTCAGTCAGTCATGGGCTGGCATGGCAGTGACCTGGGTGGCAGTGACCTGCCCTTTTCTTTTTGCTAAGTCCCAGAAGATAGTAGGGGCCAACACTTTGTCCATCTGAAGGGTCTGATCATCTCTTAGGTCTCCATCCTGTCATCATTCCTGGTCAGTAAGCATACGCTGGGGTTTGAGGAAAGCAGTGATGTGTTCAGTGAACCAGTGGCAGTGCCTTATGCCTCATTCTTCTTTGTGTACTTCTGTCTCCAATATTGCTGAAGGTTAGGTGATGGATGTCAGAAATGAGAAGAGAGACTCCTAGAAAACTAGGACTGAAGGAACCGGATAAGCCATCCCTTCCTCCTCTTTGCCTCATGGCAGGCTATACCTGTCTCATTCTTGACAGATGGAAAAGCACCTAAGTAATCTCTTCCAGTGTCTCCCTTGAAGTCTCTCTCTCTCCCCACCCCCTCATTTTTCTTAATTTTTCTCCTAATATCAAACACAGACCTTTTCTTGCTACAATTTGCCACGGATTTACCTGCCTGCCATGGGCACAAAGGATGTTTTTTTTCCCTTTCCCTTTACTACTTTAATGGCTGGGGATTTTCTTTTATCCTCCCTCAGTCTTCCCTCCAAGTTACACAACACCACTTCTTTCAGGTTTCCCTTGTAGGATATGTCTTAGATCTGTGGTCATTCTCATCGCCCTCCTTTAGACACCCTCCAATGGGTCCACATCGAAAGCCAGTGTCAAAACTGGGTTCAAAACACCAACTAAAGTCTCAGCAATGCTGACTAGAAAGAAAGGTAATTTCCAGAGGTCTTGACAGCTGTAGTCTTATTCATGCCGTATGGGTGAAGGTTTGCTTTTTTGGCAACAGCATACTATTTTTGACAGGGCCTGTAATCTGTTCTTACCCCTAGTGCTTTTTTGAAATAATTGCTGCCTGACAAGTTGTTTTCCAACTCCTATTTATGCGTTTCATTTTTTTTTCTGCATCACTAACATTCTTTGCATTGTTTCTTACTGACTTTCATCTATCTTTTCTCAACCACTTTCCCAATTTGCCAAGACAATTTGGAATGCTAAGCCTGTCCTGCAGTGTACTTAAAGAGCTTTCCAGGTCTGTGTCTTCCTGATGTACCTACTCTCTGTTTTGTCATCCATGTTGTTAATTAAGCCAGTGAGCAGAACCAAACCCAGAACAGACCTCTGTGGAGCTATTCTCAAGACAACCTTTATCTTGATAGTAAACCACTGAGGACTACTCCCTGACCACAGGTTTTTAACTAAAATTTTTTATCTACCTAACAGTAGTTTCTGCTAACTTATATTTCCCTGGTTTACTCATAAGGATAGCTTTTGAAATGGAACCTAAACAGTTTATTGAAGATACACAGCGTATTCTGTTCCTTTCTTAACTACAAGACCTGTTGTCTTCTTACAGCAAGAAATTGGAGTGACTAGAAGGGACTGATCCTTGACAAATCCACACTCAATGCAATTGATTGTCTCATTTTGCCTTTGATCGTTAGAGATAACTTGGTGATTTATTCCAGAATTTTAATGGGAATGGGAATTAAACTGACTGGACCATAATTACCCATCACCCTTTCCTTCACTTTTTAAAGAGCGATGCCTGTGGTTTTCCTGTACTCCACTACATCTCTACAGGCTCTGGGAGACAGTCATTACTGACTCTGAGACTGCGGTAGTCAAATCTCTAAGTACCTACAATGAAGCTCATTACACCAAATAAATCTGAATGCATCTAACTCAATAACATTACCTCTATCATACTCTTTCCTTATTGTATGGCAAGATCTTACCTCTTTATCACTGTTATTAGTTTCTCTAGTACTATCCTCTGTCAATAATTTTCAGTCCCTGCTGAGCAGTGATCCAATACTTTGCTTAGTCTTCCTCTTGCTACTAATGAATTTACAGAATGATGTCTTGTTCCCTTTGATTATCCTGTTACTTGCAAACTTATTTTATGCTTGGCCTTCTTGATTATGTTCCTGCATGCCTCTGCTGTTCTACACTCACCTTTTGTGCTCCAACCTACTGCTTATCTCCTGTACCCTTCCTTCACAGATGTGAGGTCAATGGGGAATTTGTGAACTAACTAGGTTGTTTTTAATATACTTTTTCATATTTTACCAGGAGGCTGCCCCTCCTGGAGCAGAGGAGGACGAGGTGGCTGAGATAAATAAGGCTGGTGCTGCTGTTCCCCCACCTTGTTCCAGTGGAAGAAGAAGGTTAAGGGGCAGGTTAAAGGTTGGCAATTGTATTAGGAGATGCCAGAGGCAGGGAAATGCAGGAGAGCTCTTTTTTCTCACAGTTGTGTTTGTTGTAAAAGCAACTATTTTGAACATTATTAAAGATCATATCCTAGCTTTACTGACATTTGTTTGAAGGCAGTATAGGCTGCATGCTTGGCTCTGCAGCCTGAGGTGTCAGCCTGGTGTCACCAAGGCCTCCTGTACCCCTCCAAGCCCTCCTCCAGCATCCCACCTCAACAACACCAGGGGCTGAGTACCTTGGCAGAGGGCTTGGGGGGATGCCAGGGTGAGGCCCTCCTCAGAGCCTCATCACATTGCCTTGCCAATGCTGCCCCACACCTGTGTCTTCTTCAGCATCCCAGCACCAGTGTCCTGGCCCCTTTATACCCCCGCTTTTGCCCTGACAAGAGGCCCTCCTCTTCCTCCTCCTCCTTTGAGTACCCTGGGGGTCTCTTCAGACAGGTCCCCTCCCTGCCCTCCTCATTAACACCCCTCCAAACCGGCAGGCACAGACACCACCAGCAGCTCCTTTCCCCTCCAATCCCCTCCCCTTCTCTTCTATAATCTATCTACATATTAAAATGAGTTTGTCCCTGATTTACATGCGTAAGAAGGGATGTAATAATGAGGACGTAGATTAGAAGATTTAGCACAATCGTTTGTGTAGATTGTGTCCCATCAAAGGGCAGCTCTGACGAGCTGAGATTAAGGAGCAAACAGCTGCCGCTGGAATTCAGTCCATTTGTTTGTTTGCTGTTTTCTCTCTTGACTCCAGCAAACAGTCTCATTAACATGCAAGTGATTTGCCCCTTAAGCCTTTTCCTGTTTATTATTGGGGGAGTTGCTGACAAGGGCTTTGTAGAGTCCCTGGCCCAGTTCTGAGAGGTCGACATGCAAATCAAGATTAAAATGGGAAGTAATTAAAAACAAAGAAGAGCCAGGACACCTTGGTCCCCTCTTCCCTTTGAGGGGTCTTGAAGTTAGGGCACCAGGAGAAGGTGTGGGGTAGGGGGAAGGGGAGCAGTGCCCACCACATCTGGGTGTCCCAGCAGGTCCCTCTCGGCCAAAGCACCGGGGCTCTCCCTTTCTCCTGCACTCCTCCACTCCCAGCTCTGTCTCTCCCCTCCTCAAAATGTCTGGCTCTCCACTAAACTCATTTACAGCCTTTGCTTCAACAGCCTTGTTTGGCAGCACCTTCCATATGGTCCCAGCTCGCTCCCCACCAGGGCCTGGGGACGCTGGGCAGCATGACCTGCACCAGCTGCTGCCTTCACACGCGCAGGCTCTAGCCTGGGGCCATCCCTGCCCTCTGCCCCATTAGCGGTGGTGTCCCCGTCCAGCATCACAACCCCACCAACAGATCCCACAGCCTTCAGCATCTGCGGGGGAGCGAGGGACTGGGACATGCAGGGATCGAGCAGCAGCCACATCCACGGGCACAGACGGGGATGCACCAAGGGCTCCTCATGCAGGGTCTCCTGGAGCTGCCTCAGTTGTGAAGGGTAGCTTGGGTCACTGGGAACAAACTGGCACAGTGTCTGTCTTTCAGTAGCACTCACATTCAGCTGGGTAACTCTGCCCCAGCCCTGGGCCAATGCTGCTGGTGCCCTCAGCACCTCTGAGGTGGTGCAGCACCAACCACCACTGCTCCCTGGGCTGTTCTGCTTCTTTGGGTCTGGTGTTTTAGCTGCCTGGGGCCGGCCAGAGCCTGCTTGCAGGCAGCTTTGTGCCAACCTGCTGCTGGTAAGAGTGCAGAACAGCGACAATGTGCTCATCTGTCAGCTCCCCGGCTCTGCTGCACCCTATCCACAGCTGGCTGGGGATGCCAGCCATGAGAAATGGCACAAAGGATTCCTGGGGCTGGGAGAGGGACTGTCACATAAATATCCTGCAAAGCAAGCAGCCCTTTCTCTTCATTTATCAGAACTCCTGCTATAACCCCTGCAAGGCAAGTGAAAACATAATGAAGCCTAGAAATTTGCTCTGGGAAGCAGCGATGGTTATTAAGTATATATCTACATAGAGAAACAGGGACAGATGCGGGTTTGCTCTGGCTGGCAGCTGGCTCCAGCCCGGCAGCATGGAACCGTATTGGAGAACCTCCACACCCAGCCTCACATCTTGATCACCCTCAAGGCTCCTGGCACAGCTGCTGCTGGACCCAAGGTGGCTTCTGCCCAGAACCACAGACTGCTTGCACCTTGCTGAGCAGACTTGCACACATGCATGTGTACGCATAGCCCCAGTGCCAGGGTGAGGCTGTTCACCAGGTGCTACCCCATGACACTGAATTATTATGAAATCTGTGACCTTCTTTCATAGTTTTCCTAAGCTGTGCAGCTTTCCATGGGGCCCAGGACCAGCAGGAGCTCAGGACAGGGAGGCCACTCTAGGCTAGCCAAAAACCCCTGGACCGCGAGGGCTGGCCATTGTTTTCAGTGAGGTTACCCAGTTATTGCTGTAGTTTCACACATGACTGGGGAGACACTGCGGCACTGCAGATATGTGATTGCAGGTTGCATTGTAATGAAAAATTGCAGGAGAATCACAATGCACATTGTAAGTACTTTCTAACCTGAGTGCTTTATTTTTGTAATCTTGGACTAGAGCTGCACAGAGGGTTGGTCAAGATCACTCTCCACCTTGCTCCAGTAAGCTATAAAGTCCAGAGAAGCGCACAGCTTTTGTAGGATTGACTGTTTAGAAGAGCAATGCCTTTCGCTCAAACCACCACTTCCGCTACCTGCCAGACTAATGCAGCAACGAACAACCAAACCAAAACACAGCTTCCCTCAATGCTATGGCATTGCACAGAATGAACGTGGTGGTCATGATCCTTACAAACACTCAGTATTGCATACAGACTGAATGACTGGCAGATTGTTGTGAATTCCCTACTGTTGTTTCTAACTCATTGGCCAAAACAATTAACAAAATAGTTATAGCTTTTGCTTTTTCAGACTCAGAAAATGGCACAGACACATTGTTTAGCCAGCTTTTTTGTGTGTGTGTTTGTTATGACAGTGGCAAGGGAGGAGAAGAGCATTTTCCTAGCTGGGGCACTACTGGCCAGACAGCAGCCTCTGGAACAGCTGGAGTGGCCAATAAGGTTCAAACAATGGAATAAATAAATAAACAAACAAACAAACAAATACATACATTTTTATTATTATGTTTTTTACTCTCGTACCTTTCCTCCTCGTCCTACTCAGGAGGTACCTCCCCAGCCAGCGGCCAGGCTCCAGGCGTGCTCCCCTAAGAGGTGGCCACGTGTGGTCCCAGCCAGATCCTGGGCTTCCCCAGCAAGGTAGTGCTTGTGCCTTGCACACTCACCTGCCCTGCATGCTTGTCCCCTGTACAGCACCTTGCACGCTCACCTGCTGTGCAACCCCATCATCAGGAAGGTCTCCAGGCAGCAGCGGCAGCAGCAGCAGCGGCAGCAGCAGCAGCGGCAGCAGCAGCAGCGGCAGCAGCAGCAGCGGCAGCAGCAGCGGCAGCAGCAGCAACAACACTGCCTCTCTCAGCACTATTTTTCGACTCAGGCCTGTTGCAATTGATTTTCAGTGGATCACTGGAAACTGCTCCATCAGTCTAGCCCTAACAGGTTTCTACTGTCTGCTTCTCTGTTTTGTTTGTTGCTTGTTTGTTTGTTTGTTTTTCCACAGAGTTTGAGTTTATAAGAGGATCGGGGTTCTGTGGCCTGGGCACTTACCTCATAAATGCCTGAGGCCTTTTTGCTCAGTCACGGCACAGTTAAAGCAACCACTGCTTCCTTGGAGGTACATCAGATCTGGAGGACTTCACACTCCCAGACTGAAAGAGTTATGTGTGAAGGGAGCTGATAATAGAAATGTTTAGTCAACCTTGATGTAAGTCATTTGAGTGCTCCAGCTCTAAATGGGCATGAGCTGGTGAAATCAATGTGCATCTGCAGCATGCCTGTAAATAAACAGGGAGCTGCAGGAGAACACTGATCACCAGCAGCTCATGTCACTATCCGCAACACTGTTGCACAGACCATCCCTCCCAAGCTGGTCCTTGGGAATGTGCTGATGTCCCCAAAGAATGGGGCCAGCGCTCCAGCCAAAGGAAGACACGTGATGGAAACAGAGGGTCTGAAAGAAAAACACTCATAAATTGAGGGAAATGGGGATACTGGGATGGTTCCTGATTCCCAGAAAAAGAGCTGTCCCCTCAGGAGGGTCTAGAGATCACCCTGAGATGACAGGTGCAAGAGAAGCTCTGGAAAGTGGTGGCTTTGCCAAGGAGACAGAGGGGATGCTGAGGGCCCTGGCATCTCATGGGCTCCTGCGTTATGTGTACAGAGGGTCCCTGCCCAAATCTCCCGCTGCAGCAATAAGCACTCGCCTGAGAACAGGGCAGGAAGAAATACAAGAGAGGTCTCCTGGGCCCGGCTGCAGCGTGTGCCACCACGTGAGCTGGGAGCGTGGGGGCATCTCTAATCCCCCGGGGTCAGGCCAGCTGCCAGGACCCGGCTGTTCCACAGCATGGCAGCACCACAGCCCCTCGCACCATCCTCTCTGAGCACCCGATTACACCCTTTGCAGGGCAGGAACTATCTGAAGCCTCTTCTTGGGGCTTGCGCTTCAAATAGCTGCAGGAAGACAAACACTATGTTTGATGTGCACCTTTTCCTGAGAGGTCCAGGGGTCTTTGAGGACTTGCAGACACTTAGTAGGGTCAAGGGGGCAGGCTGCATATCCTAACTTACCACTCTAGTTGCTGGTTGTTTCATGTAACAAGTTTGCGAGACCTGTGCTGGGCTGTTGTTTCTCCACTCTGTCAGGAATAAAGTACAAAATCATCCTTCTGGACAACAACAGATGGATTTTTAATCAAAGCCACTCCAACGCAGGCAGCTCTCTCTCCAGAGTCAAGAGATCCAACTCACCCTCCACTGCATCCTTCTTCTTTCAACTATGATTATCGTTGCGTTACTATTGCTATTATGTCATAAACTGACGTCTTATGTTCCTGTTTGTTATCTGGGGATTCTGCTCTAATCTTGATGATCACTAATGCAGTGTAAATCCAGCGCACTGGGTGATAATCTAGCTACATTAAACAAACAAACAAAACTTTCTAGGTATAATCAAAACATTTTACTTTAATATTGTGGACAATGCTTCTACAGCAACACTGCATTTCCCCTCAGCCCTTCTCTGCAGCTCAGAAAGATACCGTGCCCTGTTTGTGCTTGAATAAAGCTGGCGTCTCAGTGCTTGCTGGGATGTAGCGGGCAGGGCGCAGGATCAGGCCCCCGGCGCAGCAGAGAGCAGCTTCATCCTCTGCTCCGGCGACATCTGAAAGTTGGCAGGAGCCCTGTTCCCTCCCCAGCCCCAGCAGGGAACGTCTGCCCTCTGCCAAACGGCGCTCCAGAGGATGGGCGTTTTTTTGGGTCGTGTTAATTCTACGTGAAAAATAATGCAATACGACTCATTTTTATAGGTAGTAATTAATACCCGTTGAAACGCCATTTTCTATCTACATGTATCTTCACGCTGTTAAGTAGGTGTGCTCTTAACGGAGGTGGGCCTCGGTCAGCGAACACGGGGTGCGCTTCTGCTCCCCTTTTCAGAGAGACGTTCAAAGCACGCGAGGGCAGAAAGCACTGCAAACCAGGGAGGGAGAACGGGAGGGCGGGGTGATTAACAGACGAAGGCCCAGCAGCGCAAATTTTAAGCAGGAAAAACCCCCACCCTAAACCTCCACCACGACCTTTTGCAGGCCGGCCCCCCCGGGCTGCCCCACACTGTCGGGACAGGGGAGCCCCCGCGCCGGTGGGCCCCCAGCGCTGCCGCCCCGCACCGCGCTGTCCCGCCGCGGCAGCCCGGGGCCGGGCCGGCCGAGGGGGGCCGGGGAGGGCGGGGCGGGCGCCCGGGTGTCGGTGGCGCGGCGTCCGGGAATGCGCCGCTGACACTAACCAAGTTTGCCAGCCATGCTTTTCTCATGGCTCCCGCACAATGGCCCGTTTTCTGCCCACCTGCCGATTATGCTTAATTAGGCGAGGAGTTGATTAATTTGAGGTAATTGACAGCTAATTACAGGCCCGAGGGCTCATTAACTTGACGTCCTGTCTCAGGGAATCGGCTGGAGGGGGTCAGGTGATGTGCTGCCCCCTCCGGTGCGCGCTCCCTGCCCGCTCACCTGGGCGGCCGCGGGACGGGGACAAGCGAGGCCGCCCCGCGGGAGCCGAGATGCTGCGGGGCTCCGGGGGGACTCAGCCCCGGAGGGGAGGCTGCGGGGCGAGAGGGCATCCCACGGTGGTACAGCGGGCTCCGGCTGGAGAGGGGCCGGGGTGGGGAGCTTGTGTAGGACGTGGCCGAGCATGCAGGCAGGATGGGAGGTGGACGTGGATGGGGTGAGGGCTCCTAGGGCTGTGACTCCCTGTAGGCTTGGCCAGCAGCCCCCACCCTGCCCGTGGCCCCGGTGGGGGTCTGTGGCAGCAGAGGTCTGCCGAGGGTCCATCACCCCAACGGGAGTCCGTGGCAGCTGCTGGCAGGCTGCAAATGCCCATGCTTGCTGGATGGCAGGTCACTGCAAGGCATCATTAGTGACTTCATATTTACATCAGACAATACAACTACTGATTGAAAATAGGGAATTTTTTTCAGTAAGACTCTTCTCAGTTGCTTTTTACTGCATGCAAATCACGGGGCAGCAAGAGAGCTGTTTACCTAACATCCTATGCACTCTCCCTCACCAGAGAATTTGGGCATGTCCTCTGGATTTACAAATTCATGCTATCTCACCCTTCTGGAGCAGGCTGGACTCCTGTGTAGAGAGAGGCTAAATGACATAACCAAGGTCACATGGAAAATCTAAGAGCTGAATCCAGCTTTTTGAGCCCTAAAGCCAGGACCTTGATCATAAAACCAGCTTCACCATATTCCTCAAGCACAAGGCAGGTTACTGAACGTGACTGATGCCTACCAAAAGTCTGCCTGTACGGCCGCTTTTTCTGAGGTACAGGCAGCTGCAGCGGAGCACTGACAGGTCTGGGATGTTCCTGGCAACGCTGAGGAGAGTGTCAGAGGAGGCCTTTTCAAACTACATATCTAGCAGCTAATTATGTCAGGCAGAATGTGGGTGAAGAAATGCAGTTGAAAGGTCACAAAAGGATGCCCAGTGTTTGTGTTGGCTTCTTCTTGCTGTGGGAGTGCTCATTGCTCATCACCCTTAGAATCCATCTCATCTTTTGGAGGTCTTGCCTCAGACATGGTACATCCTGGATGTAACAACTGATTGTAAAGCTTGGTTCAGGATTCAGTGGTAAGCCAGTACAGAAAGTGTCAGAGGTTGAGTTAAAAGTAAGCTGTAGCCGTGAGCAGACTGACTATAGCACACCATAGTAGCTGCACTGTCTTAGGAGCCACAGGCTCCAGACCAGGGTACCTTGCACTGCTACTGGAGATGAAGGCTTGGAAAACTGGAGTGGAAGGAATGGGATCTCCTGGCAAAATTGCAGACAGCTCTTCCTGGGTGCCAATATGGAAGCCTGGTGAAGAATCCTCAAGACCATCTTAAACCACACTCTGACCTGACCACTGGGGCTTTTCAGCCAAAGAAAGCTGCATCGCAGTTCAAGCCTCTCAAACGCATCCCTACACCCACTGGCATCATCCCTCTGCCTTACTTTGGCCTTACTTCTACCTGTGTCTCCTATGAAAGCACTGTGCTGTCCTCACATTTGTGTTGTGATCAGAAGGGATGAAAAATAGAGGTGTCTCATCTGCATATTGCTGACAGTGGATTTTAGAAACCTGACTAAACAACTTGCTTCAATATCCTGTTATTGCATTCCACAGCTGACTCACACACTGCCCTTTATCCCTTTGAAATGTACTGGGGTTTCGTTTTCTAAGCTCTCGTTTCAATTTCATGGAGTTGGGTAAAGCCGTGTGATCTTTATGGCAGTCATTATTTAATACCCTCCTCACATTTGTTGTTCCTTCTTTCCACCCTACATACACCCGGACTCAGTGATGATTCATGGTACAGAGGTGAAATGGACCCATGTGATGAATAAATTTTGCTCACCTGCTCAGAACCTCTCTCATGTCTGTGTCTTTCAGGAGAAGGTGTCCATAATTTAAGTTGTATTTGAGAGGAGAACACCCTAACAACTTTTATGATGGCATTTATCACTTAGAACCTGGCAAAGAAGTTATTTGGAGAGGGCTAGGCATGTAGTTTCCTCTTTTTCTCTCTTGATCCATTGTTGAAATTTGCTAAACCTTGGCTATTTCTCATCTTGACTGTTACAAGGCTGTTGCCTTCTAACGTAACCACAAAGACTATACATTGGTGCAACAATATTAACCATTACGTATAGCACTGGGCTATTTAGTAGTGAATTTATTCTTCTGTGTTGACCCAGATTCCATTGATAGTCTGCAAGAGTCTTGTAAACAGGGATACATTTGACCAGGTACATTTCTTATGAGACTCGTTAATGTTACGCTACAGATGGAGCACTATGATCCAGGTAGGTTAAGTGGCCGTCCATGTTTAGCAGGGTGTCTGAGGTAGATCCAGATAGGAAATGTGCATTCTTGGTGTTTTAACTTCCTGAACCTTTAGAACTCTCTCTTGCTATAGAAAGCCTTGCCCACCAAGCACCACACTGTGATTCCTTTCTGAAGAAGGAATGTTTTGTGGGGACCGTGACTCCTCCAAGGCCTAAGCTTTATGAAAACTAACCTTTTTGATACTGAGTATTTGCCTGAATTCCCAAGTCATCACTAGAAGGCAGAAACTCCACTCAACTGAGTCAAGAGCTCCTTCTGTCTATCTGGAAATCATAGAGCCCAGGCTTAGGGGCTTAGTTCTAGTGGCAGGAAATTTTACGCAACTGTAAAGCTCTGGGTAGACAGTAACAGATACGATCCTCGAGGGAGTGGTAAGTAGCCTCACTAGGACTGCCGCATCAGATCAATGGACCAGGATATTGTAGAATCCTTCACTCGAGAGGTGGTTCTTCAGAGCAATCCACCTTATAGCAGCGTATTTTGACTTGAACTCATGTCACCTCAGCTGGAGAGACCGGTTACTCTTCTATGTTCATGACAATTTATTGGTATTTGAATACAGGTCTCTTAGACAAACAGAATTTAATTAAATCTAGGCCATCCAATTTCTGTACTAAGTCTGTGGATGCTGGAGGAAAAAATAAATGGAATAGTCACTGGCACTCAAAGAGAAGTATATAACACTAGTAGTCTGGTTTACAGTAGTAGAAGTGCAAGTATTCCCTACACAAAGTACACACAAGCTTTCTAAATAAGCTGACAGAATGGAAATTATTGCTGAGATGAAAGACAGGGTAACCTGTTTTAATTTAATTTGCTTTTTATCTCAGATTTTTTTTTTGCTTTAGAATCCTCTGGCTCTTGGGAATCCAAAGAAGAAGGGAAGGTCTCAGAAAATTGTTTGTCTGTGGGAGACAACTCTACCATTTTTGAAAAGCAATCTGGACTTTTAGCAAGTTGGAGTATTTTAGAAAGTCTCCATATTTCCAGGAAGACAGCAAGATATTCCTGCTTCTGGTCATTACCTATGTAGTTGCAAGGATGCAGCTGCTGATGCCCATGCCAGTGTAAAATGCAGCATCAGCCGTCATGCGAAGCAGTCACTTGTGCTGTCTGGATGAGAACTGTGCTCAGGTGCGGACTGGCAACACGGCTTGTTCTTTCTGGGATGCCTTGTCTACTGCTTTCCTCTTTGGACATAGCTCAGGCCATTTCAGGAGGAAAAGATTTTCTTGAATCTTCTTCTGTTCTTCTCCAGTTTGGCAGATATCAGCCATTATTCAGCATTAACATCCCTGGACCATGTGTCCAGCCAGAGATGCCAACCTCATAACTGCATTTGTGGCTGAAGCTGTGTCTGAACCTATTCACAACGCTATCTGTAACCAGTGACTTCTAAAAAAGTGACCTGCTGATTCTCCAGTGTCTTCATTTAATTTAGGTACCTCTGTGGCGTGAAATACAAAAGGCCAAGAGCACAATTCTGAGCCCAAGCAGTGTGAATGCCTGGGGGGAGGGGTTTCGTAGGTCTGAGTTTTCTGAAATACTTCCAGCTCTTTTTTCTTACCTAATTTCTTCTGTAACATGCAGAGGGAGAGGCCACCAAAACCAAGTTATATCAAGTCTGGCTCCAGAAGTTGGGTTTTTTTTTTCCAGATACACAGAGTCTGTGTGAATTAACACAACACTGTGATGCCAAAAACAGCAGCTTGATTAAATGTTGCTTTAAGATCCAGGTCATAACTACAGTGTATGTATGTGTATATGCCCATGTTTGTATGTGTGTGTTGGCACCTACTCTGTGGAGGCTGGAATGACAGCTCTCCCAAAACAAGGAGAAGGGTGGTAGTGACATCACTGAATTTTAGGGTAAGACCTTAGTAAAGTGATTCAATAACTGCCACAAGTATCCTTAGCCCATGGTTACACCAACCAGGTCAACTTCCCAGTTCTGAAGTTTAAAGACGTTTTTCAGGTGCTGCCTGTGTAAGTGACATAGGTCTCCATCACCAGCAAACCAGCTCGTACTTTAAGCTTAAATGAGACCCCAAGATCGAAATTCTACACTTCCAACCCAAATTCAGTACATGATGCACAAATTCCTGATATATGTGCTTAATTTCATGTGCCTGAGAAGCCAGTTAGCAGAAGGCTAGGTGCACAGACATCCTATATAATTTCAAACATATTTCATCCTAAATAGCTTTTAAGTAACTGTTCTCTATCAATATCTGGGTTTCAGAAAAGAAGGTGCCTGATCAATTGCCTTACTCGGGAGTAAGAGGGTTACTGTAATTATCTTGTTTGCAAGAAAAATAAGAACATTTATCTCATTTTAGGTTAGCAAAAGAAACAGCAATTGTGAAATTTATTGTTAGTCCAAATGTATTTTTATTTTGCTGATGAATAAATTCTGAATGACTGACCTTTGGGCTAGTATTTTTCCCATTATTTCTGTAGGAGTTTTATATTAAATTCTCAATAAATGCTGGATTTTTTTCAAGACATTTGACCCAAATAAGAACAAACCCTCTTATTATTTTGTGCCCTGCATTTTAACATTATGAGGTGAGAGGAGAACTGAAAGAGATCCTGTTCCATGCTGTAGAAAATAAATAATATTTCTGAGAACATAGCTTACGTGAGACTGTTTCTGTTCATGTGCCGCAGTGCTGACCTGTTGCAAACTTGTTTGAATTAAACTGAAGGATCCCAAGGGAGACTTCATATCTAACTTGTCTGAAGGTGCTGCAAGACCATCTGAACCACAAGAATCGAAGAGAAGGAAACCTTTATTTTTAGATCAGCAGGTCACCAGGAGGACTAGTCTCCTGCAGTCCCCAAGAGCAGTTGGTTACCTTGGGAAGAATAAGCCACCAAGCGAGTTTCTCCTTCCTAGGAGCCACCTGTGTACATCCACGTGAGGAACGCAAGTCCCAGGTGAAGAGGGCACTTTGGTAAAAGTGGGGCTGGCATGGGGGTACTGGCCGATCTGCCACCCAACAGCAGAGGTCAGGGCGAGCAGTAAGAGGTTCGCCCGTGCCCGGTCTTCTGACTAATGCACTCATGGTGCCTCCTGCAGATCTGGAGGAGCCTGAGGAAAAGAGTGAGGGGACAGCTGATTCAGAGTATCTATCCACACCTTCTCCCAAATAAAGGTATTTTGAAGTTGTGCAGGTGCTAGACATTAAAAGACATCAGATACCCCTTCAAAGTACAGATTCTGATTTCTTTGCTCTAACTCCAAGCTGGACTTATAACCAATTTAACAGGACAGCTTCTCAGAATTTATAGAAGTTGATTATTTTGGCATTAGTTTGATGACTGATCTCCAATCCAATCCTGAGACTAAATTAATTTACTGATCTGATAAGATAGTGTTCTTTTCGTTAGCTTCCCTCAATAATATTTATAGCTTACATATGTATATTAATACATATGTAGCTTATTTGGATGCTATTTTTATTTCATTTTAGTTTAAGACTTTTATGAACATTATAATAAAAAACATGTAGAAATACCCTCCTGATGCCTCTTCAGTAGGCAATAACAATTGCCCAGAATAGATCTTACCAGGCAGAAAGCCTGACTGGATTCACTTAAGAAGTTGATGATTTCTACACATTTGTTTCACTCACAGCACATTTAGTTCATTGAATATATCGCACTCAGCCTGTATGTTCAAGTTTTTGGGACTGGGGCTTGTGCTGAAGAAACATCTATCTAGCCAATACAAGGGAAATGACAAAATCTCTTTTTTACCAAGGACAATAATTTTGATAAGTTATAAGAACTAGAAAGCTGCTTGGAGATTAAAGGAATTGGGCCACTGATCATTAAAACGGAAAAAGGCAAATTTAGAGTTCTCGGGAATATCTATTCCCAGTGAAATAACAGAATAAAAAGTGTGAGGAAAAAAAATCACTAACCACCTAGGGATACGGATAAGAAAACAATTATCAGCACTAGGGCTTTATAAAGAACAAATTGTGCTGGAGAAACCTGATTGCTTTTTTTAATAGAATTATAAAATGAGTGGATGAAGGGAACACGATGGATTTGACACATTTGGATTTTAGTAAAGATTTGATACATAAATCCTACTCAAAATTAATTCAAATTGGCTTGGCTACATCAGCACATGAAATGAAAAATTGGCGGGAGACCTGCAAATAAAGGATAATGATGCATAAAAAGGTATTGTGTTGGAGAGAGAGGTCTCCCTCCCTCCCAGAGATCAGCAGTCGGTCCTGTCCTATCTAACACCTCCTGACATGACACCTTCTCCCTGGAAATCAGCAATTTTTTTAAGAGACTGAAACACAGAAGGACATGTGGAATAGAGCAGCTGAAAGTAAAATGGGATCCCAGTAAAAATTCAAGTATTAGCCAAACCACAGTATCCAGTCACGAGGAGGTCGCTAGAAAACACCAGATGAGAAGCACTGCAGCAGAAACCAGTGAGATGCGAATTCACAGCGAAAGACAGCAGGAAAATAGCTGGAGCGTCTGAGTAAGAGAGCTGCAATTCATCCCAGTATGGAAGGACCATGAGGCTTTTGTCGACAAGGTCCCAGGCAGGTTTTGGTGGTGTAACTGGTAAGGGAGTTCCTGGGGCATCTCCTGTAGCGTGTTGGAGACAAAACTGCAGTAAGAGACTTTTCTCCCCAGAAATAACCAGTGTGCACATTCACAGTGAAATCAGGCTGATTTGGGAGAAGGGCTTTAAATTGATACTTTTTTTTTTTTTTACTTTTTTTTTTTTAAATGTAAAACCAGGAAAGAAATTGGCAGTAAAGCAAATTAAATATATCAATAACAGATATAAATCCCCATTTCCCTAATGTGTTCCCCTTCTCTGTCACTGAATCCATTTGCAATTTCAGCTATTCACCATTTTATCTTGCCATCCATCCACAGGTGAACGTGGGTGTTCCAATAACTTTGGAACCTGTAGGCCAATATCAGGCAACTTTGTGGAGGGCTGATAATATATTTCTGTATATTTTGTTACATGAAGTGGCTGACGAAAGAAATCCAATGACTGCCCTCAGTGAAGTGTGAGCACACCCTCTGTTAGGCATGAGAGAATCCACAGATGTCTTGAGAGACACATGCACAAGCAGAACCTCGCTTCCCTGGCTGGTTCCACTGCTCAGGACATTTCTGCTTTTCCCTGACCTCCATCTTGCTGAAAAACACTACTTATTTCTGTTTGCACCCTTTCTGTGTTGTTTTTTTCATTATTTTTCTTCTTAAACTGCATTTGTAACAGTAGGCTGCCTTTGCTGTTTTGCATTCTCCCCAACCTCCTCCCCACACCTCGCCGTCTTCCAAACTGTGCTTTCTTACCTCTCTTGATCTCCTCTCCTCTAAATCCCTGTCTTTAAATTCTTCTCACTTACTTACCTGTATTTTTCATTCAGTCTTCCATATCACTCTATTTCCACAGTCCTCTCCCACCCAATGGCTCGCTAACAGTATTTTGAGACTTGCTAGTGAAGCTCCTGTAAGGCTTACCCAGCTGCATTACACTAATGGCATAGGCCAATATTTACTGTAGCAAGTTCCTCCCTCTCCAAAACTATTGAAGGACATGAGAGGAGCGATCTTTCTTTTGCTGGAGCAAATAGTTTTCAGCTCTCTAGAGAGCTGTAGTGATCACTTTAATAATGTTCTCTGTCAAGGCAGGATCAGACCGACAGAACATCAGAGCAAGAGCAAGGATTTCGACATGGCAGAATTAGGAAAATGACATTTTTCTCATCCTGGTCTGTTGGCAAACATTTGGACTGAGTAAGTGTAGAGTTACATCAAATCTGGAAAGCAGCACTTACACCCTCTCTGCCAGAGTGTGAAGGTCAGGATAAGCATCCTACATCAGTAAAGATGTTATAATTATTATTAGGATTTCCATAATGTTTATGACTCTCCTAAATGCATATGTACACCGTGCATACTGTGGCAGTTAATAGCATTGTGAGAAAGCTTCATTTTTACTGTTCTGTTTTTAAATTCTCAGTCTTTAACGCTGCATTAAAGTGACTTTTAAAAAATTTTAATTTCCTGAACAGTTCTTACAGGTCTTTAAAAAAAGATTAAAATGTCTGGTATTACATTGTAATTTATTATTATTTAAATTACTAATGCCCGTCAGTTGCTTTGGTGCTTGCATTTTATTTATTTATTTTTGTAAAAGCTGTATCTATTTAATGAAAAAACAAGGCAGATGGCAAGCACTGGAAGGGCCACTGGACTATGGCTAAGAAGTCATAAGGTTTGAGTTGTCGTTGCTGGACAGCCTCTAACAAGACTCTCCACATGTCGGTGTCTCCTTTTCTCCTGCTCTTTTACTGCTTCATCCGCTCGTAATCGGACAGAGACCTTCACCTAACTACATGTTTCTATGACTCACAGTACAATAAAGTTTTGATACATGCTGAGGTCACTCTGCTCTAAATAAGTACTGTAATGCAATTGATAACTCAAACTGCTAAAGAGATATTCTCCAAACACAGCCCACAGGCCAGGTACCGTACAGTTAGTTACCATTAGTAAGTGGTACATGAGTGCCAGAAGGACTTAGTGAAGGACACAAGAAGCCATCACAACTTTTCCCTCCATCTGCATCTTTTTCACCTCTCTTCATGATATTCTCAAGTGCTGCTAATCTGTATGGAGGATGTTCTTCACCAGAAGAACAAGGACACAAAACCAACACTTTTTTATACTTGATTGATCCTTATCTGCATTGGGAAGTCAGAAATTTGGCACGGTATTATTTATACACAAGGTAACAGGCCACTAAGACCTCTCCTTTTATGTGACAATCAAGGACCCTTAACACTTCCTTAGGCAAAGAAACTGAGATAAAGAGGGAAAACAAGCAATGTGTCTTCCTGGAGACTTTTCTCTTGGTGTCTGCCAGTCTCTTAAGGGAGGCTTGACACAGAAACCGTCACCAACCCTTACTGAGGGCGATCACTCAACTCTTGAGCTTCCAGCGCATGAAAATGGAGGTGGGTTTGATGGTCTTTAGTTTTCTGCCATTGATTTGGGACTCCTCCTTAGACCAAGACTGAAGCATCTGGAAAGCAAGGTAAGTGGTCACTCGGTGGCTATCTGCAGGCACTAACAGTAGTTTTATTCTCTTCAGACACTGGTTTTACAGATTTGTTCTGCTGAGACACTCAAAAGCAGTGGTGATGAGGTTTTCACTGAGTGCCCACCAGAGACCCTCAGGTTAGGTGGAGTAATTGCATTCAGATGTTTCTCTCTCTGCATATTTCTCTTCATGAGGCATCATAAAAGCTGCCAGCACACTGGAGTAAGGCAGGAGCAATAGCGCTTTTCACCTTTCTTCTCTGGGTTTTAGTAAGAGGATTACATATCTCCTCCTTCCAGAATAAACCTCTTTGCAGAGAAGATACTTCTCAAGCCCTCTTTGAGGATCAGTCCCTGCATCAAGACTCTTAAGACTCAAGCCATCACAGCAGCCAGTAGGAAATGAACCCCAGTTAAAAGGGAAAGGCTTTCACAGCTCTGAAGTTCTAGGACACAGTGTACATGCTGTCGTGGGGAAAGTGTCCTTGCTGGGTTCACAGCTATCCAAGACAGAAAAATAAGGAGGCATAAGCACAGAGTAGAGTTCGAGCTTCATGCAAGATGACAGGAGACTGTTGCTGGAGCCTTGGGAAGACACAGTTAACCCTCTCACTGGAACAGCTTCACCATCAGGGACAAATAACACAAGAAGGAAAACTGGGAACCTCTTGTAGCTTTAACATTTAACCAAATATGTCTGAAAACAGTACTCAAGCCTGTGTGAGTGCGTGCAATGAGCACATTGTTAAAGCAAACGGAGAGCTTTAAGACACAAGTTTTATGACATCTAGCCCAAAGACAGATTAATTAGGACCTTTAGAAGGACCATAACATCCAAATCAGACTGAATCACTAATACATTCCTATAACTTTGGAAACATCGACCGGCAATTACTTCTGCAAGTTACTACATTCCTTTACAAAAACATCTATGCATTAAAATGAAAGTCTGTGTGACAAGTAAATAAAACTGCTCATTTCCACTGACCCTCCTCAGCACGCACTGTTCTTGCCTTCTGCTGAGGCTGTCTCAGCTGCTGGGACACTGCAGACCTGCTCTGGCTCTGGTTTGTCTTCCATCTCTCCTGTCACTCTCTCTGCTCTCACCGTAGCAGGTTTAGGGAATGGCATGAAAGTGTACATATTTTCTTTAGCATTTCCCATGGCTCCTTTGGTCATCACCTTCACCTGCCTTAATCTATGTGAATAATTTCCATTTTGCCTAGCTGCCTTTCTGGGGCAAAGAAATACCCTGATACATATGTACAACTGGCTTCTCACCTCAGACTGTAAGTGTTCCACCATCAGCGCAGAGAGGGATAATCTGATTCGTTCCCATGTCAGCTCTTGCCTTTCCAGCTTTCCCCTTCCTGACCACCCTGGGACCTGTGATGATCACAGCTCACAGGAGATGTATTTCTTGATGGCACCTGGATGCTCTGGCCATTCCTCAGGTCTCTCCCTGCTGCTCACTTCACACCTCTGCAGGGCAGAAGACAACACTTGCACTCTATGTGAGGGGCACTGGGGAGCAGGGATTGCTGGAGCTCAGCCCTCTGCCCTTTCCCTCTCTCTGTTGACCATTTTTAATGGTTCTTGTGCACTTTTGGATGGCTGATGGGTGCGTCATGTGTAAACCCCCTCCCCCTTGCACACACAGCATTTGCTCGGCTTGCCCAGCAAGATGGTTGGGTTTTGGAAGCACCAGGTGCAGCTGCTGGGACCGCTGGTTAGAGAAACATTTGCCTCCTGAGCCCGTTAATTAGCACAGTAACGGTAACTGTGCTCCATTAGCCAACCCATGTGGTCGAGTCCCTTCCTCGTCCACCAACCTTGCCCTTAATGAGAGCTGGAAGGAGGACACTCACAAAACACTGCCTCAGAATAATATTCGGCTTTGTCCGCGCCGGTAACAAGAGCTGACAGGATCACTACGTCCATTTCTCTTCTAATTAGCACACTTCCAGCTCGGCCTGAGCCAGCAGCCAGAGAAAAGCGATCGGACAACCGTACCGAATCACAAACACAAAGAGGCCCATTCCCCGTAATTAGGTGAGACAATCCCTCAGTCTTTTCTCGGCTGGAGCTTGCCGGTAAGACTCTCGCTGTTTTGGTAAGTCCCAGCAACACAAGTTACACGTCTCCCCAGGACACTAATAAGCCCCTAATTGTCTTCCGCTTCACACGGCTTGTACCATAGGTCTGACTTGGGGGAATTCTCCTAACGAGCGGCAGCCAGCGCTCCCTGTGCCACAGACGGACGGGGAGCCGCCTCTCGGGCTCCGGGAGGAGAAGGGGGACGGGGAGAAACATCCAGAAAAGCAGCCCAGAGCTGGGGCCCAGCTACGTGGCATGGGGCCAGCAGTTGGGCCGCAGCCACCCATTGCTGGGGACATGGACCTTCTCTACCCTCTCTCCATTGCCACCATCCACCTGCATGGTGGAAACACAAGTTCAACCCTCTGTCCTACCTTGTCCTTTCCCTTACCCACACTTCCACGCAGAAATGCACCATCGAAAACAAATGTTTGAGTGCAAAGATTTGCCTTAAGTCTCTGCTAAGGCTTGCTGGGAGCTACCCTTAGAGAAATGCAGCAGCTGGCACTTGCTTTTCTCCAGTGAGGCCATGCTGTGGGTCTGCCTTGGAGTTCAGGCTGGGAAGGAGCACGGAAGGGTTCCCCCATGGAAGGGAACACATACTGGCTCTCACAGGACAGGTTTCTAAAGATGCCCACAAAATGATTAAAACCAGAAGAACTTTGAGAAGTTGTGAGGGAGGTAGGAGACCCCAGCTCCAACTTCCTGATCAAAACAAGGTAAAGAAATGCACATATTCCCTTCAACTTTCAATCCGACACTTCCTTGAGAAACTATCACTAACAAAATATTCTTCAGCAAAACATTTTCCCTGATTTCTGATGACAAGCTCATTTTGAGCAAAATATCTCAGCTGATCCCATTAGGGATACTTAGGGCCTGCAGATCCCTTTGCCTCCTGTGAAGCTGATCACAAACTGATCCCTCCTGCAGATCAGGCCAAGGTGCCTCACCAGAAGTGCTTCGTCCACAGTTTAACATGTGCTATTCAGCTTCAGTGAGCTAAGCAGGGGAGAAACCTAAGACAGGGTGACAAACTGATCCATGCAGAGTATAAGAGAAAGACAGGCACCAGTGAGTACCTTGAAAGGCAATTTAGTAAAATCAATATACATATATATAAATATAGCTAGTTTAAATGGATTTAACTAATAAGTTCCTTTAATACAGCAAGAGAAAAACAAAAGAAAGGCCACAGAACCAGGCAGCCTAAGCATCTGTGCCCACTTGGTCATTGCTAGTTCCTTGTCCCTCATTCTCACGTAGCTGACGAGCCTTTTTCCTGCCTTTTCAGATGTGACCTGCTGTGTTTTGGGCTATTGTAGTAAGCAGAAGATGGTAAATTTCTGATGCTTCAGAATAAGCTTTCTGTGATTATGATGAAAGTTGTTAGATGTGCCTGGTACGTTTGGGAGGGAAATCGTCCCTGGCATCCAAGTGCCTGCAAGCACAAAATTTAATTACCCCATATTATTATGCCCACTCATCAGCTATTGGCTACAGAGCCAGCCTTTCAAGTGATACAGAACCAAGTCAAGTACTTTGTCCCCCCAGAGATCTGGTCAATAAATAAGGTGCAAGGTCATTCTTATTACCCATTTTTTCTACTAGCAATTAAGTAAGGGCTTTCAAGCTCAGCCCTCTTCCTCTTTTCTGTTCCTTACTGAGGTGTCTATAACAGAGACAGGCAGGGAGCGTTCTGGCTTCACTGGTCACTGATCTGTATTATAGGAATCAGCAGGCAAGCCAGAGGTCAACCACACAAACCCAACAAGAAAACGCCTATTCTGTACACGCATCAGCTGCCTGGAGTCAGTCATCCTGCTCAAAGGGACATGATGGAAAAGGTCAAGTCTAAAAATCAGCAGCTTCAGTGGATGATGAAGTCAAAATGTGAAGAGATCCCACCATGCTGAAAATCTAGCACAATCAAAATAAAAATGGCATTATTGCACATACTCTATGCAGAAGGTGGATTACACTTTTCAGAAGCTGGATCAGTCCATACTTCTCCAGCCACTTGAGTTTTTAAATATCTTTACGTGGACTTCAAACGATTGGCCACAATTGACTTCAGGGTTTTGTATTTCACATCCTCCTGCCAGAAACTTCCAGCACTGGTGTAAGGACTGGCTTGCAGAGGTAACATAGCTCTAGAACAGCTTTGATTCCAAGAATCATGGTATTACAAGGATCCAGCCTTTTTATTTTCCTTTTCTTTGATTTTCTTTTTCTCTCTCTTTTTTTCTTTTCTTGCCTTTTAAAAATATCAAGGTTCATCTCTTACAAGGCTAATGCATATTTGGCATCACACATACAGTATCTTCAGAAGTATTTGGCACACTGGCTGGTGTATAGGTTGGAATTTGTATATAGGAGCCATGGGGTTTGGTATTTCTGTTGTGGGAAGTTTTTGCTACAGTGACTACAGAAATGTGTGTACAACATTTGTATTTGTTGTTCTAATCACTTTCATTCAATTCAGTTTGTTGGTCCATGGGAAGTTTCCATCCAAATGTGATTTTGCTGGACTGAAGATACAGAGAGAGCATTCTTTCAACTAATTATCTTCTACTATAGACTGATTATTTAATGACTTTTTAAAGTGTCAGTACAGAACATTTTGAATGACTGCTGGCTTTAGGAGAGCAAATACATAAGTCTGTGGATTTTCCGCAATAGTAACTTGCAATTTGTCTTTTTCTTTTCATTGCATATGTCTAAAAATTGGTGTTACTTTAGTATTTATTATTAGTTTAGTATCACAGAAACGTTTATGCAATGTTACTGAACTTGTGGTAGGAGTCCAGGTTTTCAGACCATATGACAAATATGTAATGTATCTTTTTTAGATAACTGCATAGGCTGATAATGGACTCACCAGTATCGCTTGCTCAATGTGAAGTGGTTGGCATAACTGTTGTCATGATTTGGAAAAAGTGTTGCCTAGGACAAGTTACTGTGGGTGAAGATCAAGTGGATGAGATCAGGTGTTTGTACAAACTGCAAATCTAAGTGATGATCCTGTTCTTAGGAATACTCAAAACAGGATTTAGCCCGTGATGATGTGGGAGAACACAGCAGAGGAACAAAATATGAGCCATAATTAGGACTTACCTCCACAGTACACTCACACTCAGAATACTCTGCAATTTTGATTATGCCATCTCAGGTGGGCTGTAATAGAAGACAACTGAACATCGTGAACATAAGGAAGGTGAACATACCTATGGAACCAAAAGCACAACGGGAGCTGAAAAAACAGCAGTAGTGCACAGACTAGAAGAAGAAACAAAACAAAAACAACAAAACAAACACCTCCCCCCCTCCCGTTTCTAACAATAAAAGAAACAAAAGGTTCAAAAATGGAATTATCAGGTAAGCAGGTTTAAAACAAACAATGACTTCCACACCCTTTAAAAACAAACAAAACAAAACCTTTGTATAACTCACTGTCAAGGGGTATTTTAGAAGATGCCAGTACAGACAAATTAGGACTAAGACAAACTTAGAGAGTGTGGAGTCTACTGAAGACCAGATTCAACTAAAACAGATTGCTGGATGCTGGGTGAGTTACCCTAAAGCAAAATCATTTTGTGTAAGCCTTATATTTATGTCCTTCCCTATAAGCCTACAACAATTTATAATCAAGGAGAATATTACAGGTAAGATGGGCTTTGTGATTTGACCTACAGTTTTATGTAACATAAAAATCAGTAAGATAAACCAGAATAAGGTTCAAACACTACCTCCGAGTTGGATTAGTCAGTTTTCACTGTTCTTTCTAGGTGACTTGTTGAGAGAAACAGGAAGGAAAGTTGCAAACTGTGGTTATAGCATTGTTCCAAAATTGTTAGTTTTGTAACGGCAAAACAGTGAGTTAAATGTTCTTAAATTGCCAGAACAACTAGACTTTTATTTTGATAATGATTAATATAACAAACAAGAATTTCTTCTCAGTTGAACTGAACAGCAAAGTATTTGATACTCCAAGACTGAAGTGAATAACCTTTACAACTGAATATATGTAACACTGGCACTTAAAAGGAACTAAATACATATTTCCAAGAATCATACAGTAACATTTAACATACCAACACATGAGAACACTTTATAAAGCAAAGCATTAGCTCAAGTAATATTACCAAGTCTTGATCTTATTATACTCTTCATTCCCATAATTTATCTTTTCTCAGTCATTTGTTTCAAAATACAGATGGTTACCCACAAAATAAAAGTCACCCAAATCTTCTGGCATAGATAGATACTGCAGGGATGTCGGGAAGGACATAACTGAAGGAAAAAAATAGGGTTCAAAAGCATATGAAAACCCTTAGTACCATTTGGATATTGCCAAATTTTCATTTACTGATGGGAATGGAGCATCCACAGGCCAAACCTTGAGGTGGTGGCATACAGACGTGTGAAGAAAAGCCTGAGTGAGAGTATTGCCTAGGTGGTAAAGCAAAAGCTTTTGCATCTCAGAGAGCTATTCTGGAAACACAGATGAATCTCTGAGCTTTGCATTTGTTTATTATCAAACCACAGAACAATCACTGACAGATTACAATTCTCTAGCTAGCCCACAAAAATACATATGAATATTACCAATAAAAAAAATACATCACTGACTCATCTCTACAGATGCCAATTACAAAATCAATAAATATCACAATTCTAAAGCATATGTTACTGGCTGCCCTATAGAAGGTAAGTACTGCATATGGTAAAAGGCTTTTTTTTTTAAAAAAAGCCAAACAAACAAAATGTATGTTATTAAAAACTACCTCAAGTTTGAAAGTCATTACTAAATGTATCAGAAAATATACATATACTTCCATGCCAGGCTTTCATATCTTCTCCTGTATTCTTCCCCCTTTCTTAATGTCTCAATTTCTTGATGTGTTGGATCAACAAACCTCTACAAAATGCACAAAATCATATTGGTGATATAGATGAAGCATCCTATTATGTCATATGTGTATATATACATTATATACCTAGTATACAGACTTTAAATTGCATTCAAAATGTATCATTTAATACTTAGAGCTACACCAACATCAGTTTACACCAGCAGGTTTCTTGTCTGTCTCTGAATTGCCACTTTTAGCTTCTCTTCACATTCACCTGTCTTAAATCTCATGTTCTCAAGGGATGGAGTTCCTGCTAAACACAGACCTGGATAAACTGTGAAGTACAGAACAAAATCTGTTAGGTTTTACATCAGACTCCTAACATTCCTAAACATTCAGTATTTATGCAGGGTCCTTCGGGATGTAGGATTTAACTGCTTAAACGTTGTTAACAGGACCTGTCCCAAATGAGCCCAGTTCTGATTGGTAATAACCAAGACCACAGACTGCAAAGCGGAAGGCCACCAGCCTTTTAGTAAAAATTCAGAGAAGTCTATTTGATTAAAAGAATCTCCTCCTCTTCATTGCACATGCACCTGAGAAGAGTCTCCTCTCTCTGCAAAGACAGAAAAATGCAATGATCTGCCTATTTGCAAGTCATTTCTCCTCTCACATGTGACTGCAACCTTGGAAATGACAAGTTTTGAAAAGCCTGCAGGCTGAAAATAACATTTCTAAATGGAGAAAAAACTCTCTTCTTCATCCAATGTTTCAATATCATGTTGTAATGTAGAAAGAAAATATTTATTAATGCTTAAAATGTTGTTTTCTAGGAAGAGGAAAGAGGATGAAATGAAAAAAAAATTATTCTCTTAAATAAAATTTAAATGCTGAACATGCTCCTTACTTCTTCTCAGGGGTAAATATGCAGAAGTGCATTAACAGAAGGAAAAGACATTAAACTGCAAGATAAATAAAGCCCAAAACGGTGTACTGAAAGAGACCAGGTCACAGAAAATTCTGCCTTAAAAACTCTGGTTTTGTAGGGGAAGAAAATTTTGAGTTTGCTGGTTTATAGGTAATTAAAAATACTGCAAAATGTTATTGTCAGAAGCGTTAAGATTCTGTACAAGCAGACCATCTTTGCAACGCAGCTAACAATCCTGTTACCCCTTCTTGGAGTAATTAACTGAAAATATTACCACCTTTCAACTTTATAACATTTTTCAGTTTCTAGCTCTGTAAGATGCAGAGAATTGCAGTGGTCTGCCAAACCTGCTTCTTTGTGTAATGGCCAAAGTTTCCATAGGGATATTTTCCTTCATGATACAGTAACACCTCTTGCTCCCTACAGTCTGCCAGTCCCGATTTCACCAGAGAACCATTTTGCGGTGAGGGGAAGGTCTGGAGGTTCTCCTTGGAGCACCAGACGTGCTCCTCTGAAGGCGGCGAGGAACTAGAACTATGGCACAGGCTGCACTCCGGCACCAACAGCACGTGCTCCCGCCAAACCGGGCACCACCGGGCACTCTGCACCCCAAATCTACTCAAATCTTCCAGCACAGAAGTTACACGTAGCAAATCAACGCGTCTAAGACAAAAGACGCACAAAAGGTCGATGCCTCCTGGTGTGCACTGGCCAGTGTCAGATCTTTTATGAGCTTCGGACAGGCGCTGCCACTGGGAGCAATGGAATAAGGACACTGTGCCTGTTCACTTCGAACGGCTGATTAAAATACTCTCCCAGGTAATTCTTTAACAGTGTGTGAGGGCTGAGTCCACCTGTTGGATGTCTTAAGGTTAGATGAAATCTGAGTTCCAACACAGCAAATCGCAGTCCTTGGGACCAGTGTATGCAACACGTCTCCCTCCACACCAAGATGAGCTGTGGAAGCAAAAGAGGTGTTTGCTTCTGAAGGTCTAGCGCAAGAGCTTTGTACTCCATCCTTTGAATTTCTGGGGTTCATCTGGATCCACGGGACGTAAAATGGTCCAGTTAGGGTATTTCTGTACAAACTCCAGGTGTGGCAGCTACTTTTTGGGTTTCTCTAGGATGTTCAGGAATTTCCCACGAGTCATTTCTCTAGCTGGAATCACAAGGGAAGAAAAAAAGAATGTTTTTTTCAAAGTCAAGAAATGCAAACGCAATTGTATAATTTACAGATTTTAACCAGAAGATAAGAAATACATTTAGATTTGTGCTTATACTAATAGTAAGTCAGGAGATGGGTTTTTTAAAGTGAAAAATAAATAAAACTCTATTCCATCTTGAATTCCTGACAACCTAAAAATACAAGCAGGGCCTGGAATCTCCTAAACTCAGCAATAATTCCCACAGGCTGTCTCATTACATACACTCTATGCTTTCTATTCCTACTGCATTATGTTCTGGCAGCATCCCCTTTTCTCTATACTATCCATCTCTGAATGGTGTAATCCAGATCTCCATCACTCTATCTCAGAGCAATTGTTCCTGGATGTTATAATCCGTCAGAGATTATGGAACTCTCTCTTTCTCCATTTCAGGATTATTAGTCCCTGGATGCTATGATCTTCAACAGAAATTAGACAGCATTTTTTCTCTCTCTCAGCAGTGTCAGTCCCTGGATAGTATAATATAATGGGGTTTATATTCCTTCAATGCAGTTTATCTATGGATGGTGTAATAAAGTAAAGTTTATAGAGCTTTGGTCTTCTCTCTCTCTCTGCATTGTCAGTCCTTCAATGTTTAATACAGCAAGGCAAGGTTTATACGTCTCTCTCTCACTCTTGGCACCATCAATCTCTGGTAGCTGTATTACAACAGGGTTTACACAGCCACTTTTCTGCACAAGACATTTCTGACTTGTGAGCCCATAAGCTCACAAGCCGGCAGAACAGCGCTAATACTACCTTTGTCTTGCAATAACAATACAATGCATCAAAGACACCACTATTAGCAACTGAGTCCTGGAGAAAGACAATCTTCCCACCACTGCTTCCTTTCATTTCTTTTAAATTAAGCTGCAAGCTTTGTGCTGGACTGACAGCCAACAAAATATGAAGGTTTTTCTTCACAGGATTGATGACAGTGTGTGTGTTTCCCACACCTATCCTAGACAGACACTGGACAGTGGAAATGGGAATTCATTTTCTGTTTTACCCATTCAATTCCTGACCACTCTACTAAAAGGATCAACAGAAATCAGCATAAAAACTGGAGGTGCGTTTGTTGCCGATGTTACGTTTTCTTTTGACATTACTATCTATTAGAACAGAACTAAAATGTAATAAGATGTTTAGCTTAAAGCACTCAATAGAATTTGTGCATTAAAGCCTCTTCTTTAAGCTATTACCTTCTAATTTGTTCACCCAAGATCGTAACACAAGGTTTTGCCATCAACAAGATCCCCATAAAACAATTAGTGTTATTACAAACTGCCTGGTACATATCAATATTCACAGGCTGCGAAGTCCATAGCCCACTGCCACGAGTGAAACACACTTCAGGCTGGCTGCAGACTCAAGCACATCACTGCATTAGTCACTTGGTTCAAGCCTCCAGCTGTGCATTATAGCATCTGAGATCCATTCCCAACTCTGCTTCTGTGCAAACTAGCCCAAAAGTACCCATTTGTACCTCTCCTTCCCCACCTGCAAGACAGCTTCTATCTTCTAAGTGCTGCTAAAGTGACAGGCAGGTAGAAGGTGCTGCAGAGGGCAGAGTGGATTTTTGTTTTGTCAAGAACTAAATTGTTATGCACAAAGAACAAGATGAAATACAAATGCAAGTTTTAAAAAATTTCAGCTAGGAGATTTTCAGCACCAGTTCTTTGACGCCTCCCTGCCTTGCACCATCCACAGTGCATGGTTTTACAACACTCTTAAAGAAGAAAGAACAAAAGCAAACTGTAGTTGATAGAGTGGAAAGTTTTCCAGAGTGCAAGTCCCATATAGGAGATATACGAATGCATGACAATTCTGTTCCCCCAAAGGGGGCTGCACCCTATAAATCAGGCAGAGAGCACAGACTCCTTCTGTGCGCTGAGTGAAATTACTGTGGGTTGGGGGTTGCTCCAGAGCACGTGCCCTCCTGTTCACTTGTCATCGGAGATGTTAACATTTCTGATTAATTCACAGACCTCTCAATTTATTCTTCATTCCTTTATCCTTGCTATCCTGTTCTGCTGCAGCTTAAAGATTCTTACCGACCTGCTACAATAATCACCGCCCGCTTCCCCCCCCAACCTGGTGAAATTGTTTAGTGATGCCAACCGCGCTTTTAATTTGCAAGACATCAGACACAGAGGTAATTTATACCAACATCTGTTCATTTCTGACTTCTGAAACAAACTCGCACATGCTGCTACAAAATCCCATTAGGAGCAAGAGACAGCCTTCTGCTATTCTGTATTTCTCTTTTCCTCACATACTCAGGCTTGCATCAGGGCTTTATTTTTAAAGATATGATGCCAAACTGGAAGAAAGGACCTTCCATCTTTGTATATGTATGAAAGTGGCCACGAAATAACATCCTCATATCACAAAAAAAATCCCAGCCAAACTAAGGGCAAGTTTCCACAAACATTACCAATGATGTTTTCTCTGCTTCAGCTGCTGCTCTTGTCTGCCCAAGAACCACAGCTCAATGTATTCCTGGTAAACACAGGCCAAATACATATTACATGGTACTGCGTTCAAACGTCTTGGCTATCCCTTCCCCTTTGTTCCCCTTCAACCTGCACTGGAGTATGACTTGAGCTCGGCTTTTGCACAGAAAAGCCTCTAATATTAAACTGACTCTTGTGCTCAGTATTGCTTCAGATAAATGAATTCTTAATAATGGGAATATAATTTCCAATGGGGCCTTTGGAGCTTGCTGGAGTGAGGGAAGAGCCTGTCAATGAAGAAACTGTCATCCACATTCTAAATACAACTACAGTCTAAGGGAGACGGTAAAACCTGCCTTAAAGGAACTACCCATGGGAACAGCAGAAGCCAGTTGTGTAGTAGACAGAGGTAGATTTTTTTAATTAAAAGGTTGGACAAAACCATAGGGAAAACCTTAAGCATTTTTTTCTTTAAAATGGTTGCTTAAACCACAGACTTCAAGTGAAGAGAGGGCTTGAGCATAGGTTTCATTGTACCAGCAAACAGACACCACAGCGGCTGTGCAGCATGAAACAGAACATGAATCTCTGTGTCAAGTCACGATTTACAACCTTGCTACGCTATGCATCTCCTACAATAGAAAAGCAACAATGGATATGATTGCAATAGCTTGGATACAAATTAGTCTCACCTACTAGGGAAGAAGAAGAGGATACTGAGGACCATAGAAGAAACACTTTAAGATATTATCAGCACTGGTTACAATGGAAGTTGAGTGTTTCAATAGATGCTTTCAGATAAACATATTGAAAAATGGTATCAGGCTATTCTAATTAACACAGAATGCTGTACTGTACAAATTCAGTTTGCTGCCTGGCAAGATCTGCCAAGCAGATCTCAAGAACAGGTACTGGGTACGAAAGGCTGGGCCTGAAAGGAGAGGGAGAGATTTCTACTTGATAGGGAAGCAGAATAAGGTTGAATATAATCTCCTCTTTAGAACTTCAATCCCTCAATCCTGCATTTAGGCTTGTTGCCTGGGGCTCCTTTTCTACTACAATTGCCCTCAAGCTGCCTCTCCAAAGTAAATTTTATGGTTGCTGGTTGAAAAGATTCAGTAGTACAGATTGATTTCCTACAAGTGAGGAGATGAGGGATTACCAAAAGCAGTCCTGGTTAACAAGATTGGGTGCAGAATCTCCTGCGAGAGCAGCCCACTCTGCCAGTGCTTTGCATCCTTTCACTATGACATATGGGTTTCATTACACAAAGATTTTCCCGATTTTAACTTGGAGGCGATTATGTTGGAAACTCAGAGCTATCTTTACATCCGTAGCAATTTAAAGGTTAAGTAACTTTTAATCAAATGACAAAGACTCATAATGTTTTTTCTTCGACTGAAAATGAAAACTGCTGTTCCGGATATTCCTTCCAGTGACAATTTAATTAGAAAAAAACACTGCACTGGAGATTGGGGTCCAGCCTGATTGCTCCCCATAAAAAGCCTTCTCAGGCATATGATAGCTCAGGACATACTGTGTCATAAGGTCTGGATAGCCAGGAAATAATGGAAGGATTTACTGCTATAAAATCAGCAACGAAAACAGTGATTTACACTTATATAAGCAACTTTCATCCAGGAGAATCCCCAAGCAACGCATGTACACACTTTTTTAACATAATATACACTTAAATGCAAAAGCACAATACACTTGGTGATAAAGTCAATGCAAAAGATGTATGTGACAAACTGTATTTATCGCAGATTTATCGTGATCATTATACCTTCTGCTGATTACTGCTTCTGGGTTTATCTAAAAATCTGAAAACAAAGCCTGTGAGCATCTCCAAATCCCTGATATTTTAAAAATGAAGTCATCCACTAAAGAAGTGCTTCTCAGTCTCTCCCCCAGATGTACAAGTTACGGGACAAATTTGACTGTGTTCTTCTTCCGACCTGAAAATGTAGCCGTGTTGAAATCTAAAGGTCTTGCTACTAAAAAGAACTGGAAATACAATTAATGTCCTGTGAACAGAACATGTGTTTAATGCTGAAATGTCTTGTAGCATCACACTCTGAATGCTACATTCTTGACTACAAAAAGTGTCATACTTGTGTGTCATACTTTGCTAGCTTATCAGTTATTCCTCCCAGTCAGTTGTATTTACGATAAGTAAATAACTTGGTTTTCAACGTGGAAAGATTCCTTTAAAGTACTAATCAGGCACTCTCAAACTACTGCTGTGTCTTAGGACTACATAGAAAACAAAACTAAAAGGGTTTATTTCTAAAGAACCATCAGTGGAAATTCAGGGCAAAGAACATGGCTTGCAGAGACACAGCAGAACACTCCTCTGGTTTTCAACCCTCCTATCACAAGGGTCTGTTGCATCAGAAATTATTTATTTTACCCTCGGACACAATGTTAGGATAAGAAGACAAAACCATTCTTTGTCCAAGTTGGTAGGACATCAAAAAAGCCTAGAGGAATCTGTCTGTGAGTAACTGTGGGAGTGTTGCTTGACTGGGCTTGTGAAAGCCAACAGCAATGCCACATCTTTTGGCTGGGCTCAGCCAGTGTTGCATTTGAAAGTCAAATAAATAAATAAATAAATGATAAACAGATAAATAACTAACTAAATAAAATTGGTCACAGTGATGGAGAGTGAAGGCAAGAAGGCAATCTAAACCCAGCAAATACCTTTTAAGATTGACACTATTACTGAACAGCCCTCAAAGCAAAAAAGAGGCTTATTTCAGACGAGACCAGCAGAATATTATTACCCAGCCAACGTAATCTGAACTTCTCTCAGAGCAACAGATCTGTATGGATCACTTTCTGCCTCAAGACCAGAACCCAAATCCTACCACCACCTGGATTTGTGCTGGCACCAGCTCACTCCTCTTCCTTCATAGAACCAGCTCCAATTACTCTGCTAACTGCATACTTCCTAAATGCAGTTGTCAAATGAATCGCTGCTTGATGACTCTGGGCCTTTGACAAGTACTTGTCAGTCAGAATCTCCTGCTACACCAAGCCCAGTGTCATAGTGAGCTGGAACTGCCACCTCAGCAGAGCGGTGGTCAGCAAAAGCAGTGTCAGTTGCCTTTACTGAAGGTAAACTGGCACACGCAGACACTCAGACCTGAGCTTCAGGAACTGTTCCATTTACAGTGAAGATCAGTGCAATCATCCAGTGCTCCTGAAACACATTCTTCAGGTAAGACGACAGAATCAGCATAAACCTTCAGGTGAAATAAGCTTGCATTACCGTGACATCTTTCAATAATCAATATGGAAGCACTTGCAAAGTTTATCAAGCTTTACAATATTCTTGAGACATACAGTGATTTAATTCCCATCTTATAGATGGGGTCACAGCCTCAGCAAGCAGTGATGTACAGATGTATACTAAAGGAGTCAGCAACCGTGCTAGAATTCAGGCTCTGAAAGATGAGCTCTGTCAGCTCTTGCTGCAGCATTTTAAAATATTAACAGCACCCTTGGTATAAAACATCACCATCCTTCCCTTGGTGAATGAGAAAGCAGAATCTGCCCTCACTTCAGCTGCAGTTCACAGTCTGGCATGGCTGGTTTTGAAATGCTGGAGAAGGTGGGGGCTTGCACAAAGCCAGGCCATGAACCACACCAGGGCAGGCACATGGTCCACTCCTCCCAGCATCATCTCTGACAGAGCAGTGGTAAATAGCTGAGACTGATATAGTTTTAAACCACTGTAACAGTTTAATGAGTGCTAGCTAGAGCCTTAAGAATCGGAATCAAATACTTAATGCTTTCCTGAATCACAAAATCCTCATGTGACCTCTTTCCACCTCGTTTTTCTCCACCCACAGTAGTGGTGTTTTATCATATACCTGAAAAGAGATCTCAGAGATCATTCAGGATTATCCAGAATGGTGATAACAGATCTGCTGCAGATTAGGATATCCTCATAAATGTTACTGTTGCTTTCAATAAATACTAAAATTACTCTAAAAAAAATAAGATTCCTTCTCTACAGAATCATTTACCTCATTCTCCTAATCAGACTTCCCTACCTTGCAAGGCAACACCATTCTGTTTGCACTCAGTCACAAACAATGATGCTCACAGAACTTCAAATGCAAAAACCACAAACAATATTCATTCACACACAGATGGGCAAAGCCAATCAGTGGGAACACTTGAAGCAAGGGGTAACAACATCCCTGAAAACACTCAGAGAGCTACCAAACTTATGTTCCAGGTCACAGATATTAAGATGTATAGGTATTTTTTCCTGAGTGACCCCCATATTAAAGGAAACTCTTACAGTACCTCCTCCTTCCCAGAAGCTGCCTGCAGCCAATGTCTTGTGGGGCCAAAGACCTGATCCCCTTGACCACTAAAGCAGGTAAAGAGTTACATCTCCTCTCTGCGAAGCCAATAAAAACCTCTCTTGATTATAATTTAGATAAGAGCCACTGGATTGAATAATAATGTCTGAAACTCCCCTGGCTGTTTCACCTTGAGACGTCCATCACTGGGTTAAACATGATGCTAATTGCATTTGGATTGATTAATTTCTCTCACTCCTGTCTATTCGAATAATGCTTAACAAAATAATCACAGCACCCAGAGCCAAATCTTCTCCGTCAAAGGAATGAAGCCATCAGAACCAGCAGAGATGAAAGAAATGAAGATGACCCGTAATTACTGCTACGGTGATATCATTACCATATTATAGAAAATGAGTGTACGTGGGGGGAGCGGGGGCTGCAATTATTATTTATTTTTTAATGGAACCTCACATCCCAAGAATACAGATCTAACACAGTGGAGCATATAGAAATACAGAACTAAAAATTTATCGTGCATTAAATTGCAAAATATAGTGAACACTGGGACTCCAGATGCATCGAGTGTCTTGTACTGTGAGCTGCTGTTTATTCACTATTTTTTCATTGCAATACTTTGTATATGACTAGCATAGAGATTCAAGATGCCTACCTTCCCAAAAAGATCCTCAAGTATCTGCAGCAGAACTCACCCATAACCCTGATGCTAAAGCCATTCTCCTTTAATATAATTAAAAGTAATCTTACTTTGAACATCGACATTCAGATTTTTAAACCATAAAACCTAACTTGGTGCTCAAAGAAAAGCTTGCATGCAACACATTTTTACTCTTAGATGCTGATTCTTGTCAGAAGGCAGTTATAAATTCCATCACCAAGAACACCAGATCACTTTCAACCATTCATTATGCTGGCTCTGCACAGATATCGAATATATCAAGTCCGGAAGAATTTAAACTAGGATTAAAAGAAAAAAAACAAACAAACAGCAACAACAAACCACAAACAAACACCAAACCCCACAACCCTAACATCCAAAAGGAAGGCCTTCTGCTCCCTTTATTCTCCAAAATACACTCCCAAAGCCCCTCTCATTTGAGAAACAAATAGCTTGGCAATTGTATAAGATCTTCAAACACCTGTGCACTGCAATTCTAATTGTGGTTTATACAGTTCACTTCTCTCAGTGCTGGTTATGTCTGCCCCCTAGTCTCAGACCGAAGACAAAAAAACACACACAACTAGCAGCTTAAAATATTTACTCTGGAATAAAGCCAAGGTCAAATACACAAAAAAATTTAACATGCCAAAAACGTCAAGACCTGAGACCAGGCGCTGACTCATGAAGCTAATTAAACACAGAAAAGTTATGTTCAAGAATTTTATAAGGCTTAAAGAAAGAAATTTAGGTTATGCTTCTCACATTAAAAGCAGTATGAAAGGCAGTTTAATATCAAAGTTGAGGGTATCTTCAAGTACACCTAAAAGGGATTTTACAAGTGTAAGTTACCACCGGAACAGCTACAGCTTAGAAGAGCTCTGACCGTCAAGTCCCACAGATATTGGAAGCAAACAGTGGGAATAGAAATGGGGCGCTGAAGCTCTGAAGCTTTTCTTCTACCTGCTTCTACCAAAAGAAAAATAATCTCTTTCTGGCCTCCCAGCCTCTGCAGAGGATCAAGAATTCTCAATGATTTAGGCTTTCTCACCACCATGGTATCTCAAAGAGGAGTGTTCTTTATCAAGCAACATGGAGAAATGAGATCAAAACTGTTTGCTCAAGAACACACAGAGAAGCAGGGCGGGGGGGGTGTCTGCACTGAACATGCCCAGGCAGGCACGTGTGGAAGGTCTGTGGATGCAAACAGCCCCATCTGGGAAGGCCCACGGCCCCACAGCACAGGGCCCCGCGATGCCATGCCATTCACCAGCTGGGAGCAAAGCAGGTGAACCTTAAAAGCAAGAATTTTTTCAAGTCTTATCAGTGGTCGGGGCACACAGGCCACAGCAAAATCTGAGCCCAGGAGCCAATAGGAACAAAGGGATTAAGAGTTATTAGGAGTAGAGAGAATTACATATTTACAGTACAGTTACTGAAAAATAATCGTGTAATGATTATGTAAGTCCCTATATTCCTTGTGGCTAATAATGCCGGAGTACAAGCTGGATGGTTACGCAAGCCAGGGCACACAAATCCCATCAGAAGGCATCAAGGCGTGTTTGCGGGGAGGCTGGCAGCCCTGCTTTGAGAACGGTCCGGCCCCCCGACCTCCAAAAGGCAGAATCAGGCCCCTGTCAGTAGGTTAGCTCATGGCTTGAGCTGTGAAGAGGAACTGAATTTTTAAATTAAAAATTTAAATTTAATTTTTAAATTTAACTTCTGCCAACAAAAGACATCTGGATGAAAGAAACTCATACTATGGTAGTATGTATTTATTTGTCCAGAGGTACGTCTTTACTTCAAAAAGCAGACTAAATTTTGGAAATGTTTTCTAATCCCAAGAGTCCTTACTGAACCATTTTTCCATGTAGATGACTGCAGCCCTTAACACAACAATGAATTATCACTATTAAAGGTCTCTACAAAAAGAAGATTCATGCTTTTTATGACCAAACAATATTATTTGGTTTACACAAGAAGTAAACCAAGATTCCTTTTGCCATTAGTACAATGATACAACACACGAAATTACAGAGAGGACTTCTATAATTTTTTAAAAAAATCAAAGTAAAAAGTCTGTATGAGCAAATACGAGTATATTATTGAAATCTCAGTGTTCCAAGGCCAAACTCTCAACTTTAGTTAAACCAGAATCACAGACAAGCAGCAATATGCATTTTGTGAGCTGCAGAAGAAAAGCTTCACAATTGCCTCTATAATTTTATTCTTTCCTCCACATGAATCAAAGGCACTTTTTTTAATGACCAGCCTTATCCCTACCCTCATCCTTCCCAGTATATTCACAGCTTGCTTTAGTTCAGCTTTTTCAGTTATACTACTGACTAGTTTAATGCGCTCTGCCCACCACAATCCTCTTCTTCTGGCAACAATACCCTGAGCTGAGGAATATTTGGAAGTCCAGAAGAGGGTTCTGAGAATTCAAAGCCATCTTTACTAACTGCAAGTTGCTCACAAGACATCTGAGGAAATGCGCTGATTTTAATCTGTCCTACTTGATAACAAAATTGTAATACCACTCAGGGCTCTTTGCAATAGATAGCAAAATATAAATAATGCAGGCTCTGCTACAATTATTACAACTTAGCTGTTGATGAGCTCAAACACAACTAGGCAAGGCCCAGTTGTAAAAGCAGATGTAAAAGATGCACCCAAAAATAAACCTCCCAGACCCATGAAGAAATGTAAGAACATTTTTCATAAACACTCTCACGCTTATAGTACCCACAGGTTTTGAAGAAAAGCTTAAAGACATGATTCAAACACAAGAAATACGGAAGTATCAGAGTCTGCAGATACCTCCTTAGAGTCCTGGCCAGAAGAAACTTCAGTTTCTTGAGGCCCAGAAATCAACCAGACAACTGTCATTCCTGAAAACCAAGTCAAAATAAAAAGAAAATAAAATAATTAAAACCCAAAACATTATTTTTCACTACGGAAGGTCTACTGAGAGCAGTCCAGTAAGCTCTGGTACTCTTTTGCTTCCACAAATCCCAGTCCATGCGGACCACTGGTATGAGGCCACGTCTATGCTTACTTTCTTCTCTTATGAAAGCAAAATACAGTGCCAGAGCTCCTTCTTAGTGAGCAGACTAGTGTTCTTCATCCATTATTGGAAATGAAGGACAGAGGCACTGCAGCAAAGCAGATGGCAAACCATACAGCTCAGAATGTAACGCAGAAGGTGGTGATGGCCATGAGGGGTCTCCATAGATTTAGTGACTGGTGAGACTGCTCTGAGGGTTGAGGGGCACTGAGGAAACTTTGGAAGCCAGGAGAACCCAGAAGACTCCATGATCTAGTGACAATCGAACTATCAGACGTATTTGGAAGTAGAGAGGCACAGCAGAGTAGAAGAGGTATAAGTACAAGGAAGACCTAAGGAAAAAGTGATGAGCGAAGAAAATTTAATCTACAAGAACAGATCAAATTATAAGCTATACAGTACAATATCATATGAGGAAAACTGTACAGAATCTGAGAAACATTCAGGTTTGAAATGACCTTGGCAGGTCTCCAGTCAACCTTCTGTTCAGAACAGACAGGCTGTTTGGGCTTTTAGCCAGTCAAGTCTAAAAAACATCCATGGATGGAGAATGCACAACCTCTCTTGGCAAACCAATACTTGATTGTTCCATGCTGAAAAAGTTCTCTCTTGAAACCAGTCAGAAACCTTCTTTCTTCAGTTTATGACTTTTGTCTCTTGTCTTCCCACCGTGCAGCACTGTTCGGAGCCTGACTCCATCTTCTCAAGAACGTCCTTGCAGGTACTAGCAGGCAGCTATCAGGTCCCTGTGAAGTCACCTGTTCTCCACATGGAACAAGCCCCATTCCCTTGGCATCTGTTCACATGGCAAGTGGTCCAGCACCCTGATTATCTTGGTGGCCCTTCCCTGACTTCATTCTGGTTTACCAATGTCATCATCCTGCTGGGGTATGGAGGACACCACTGGATGTGGCACTGCAGATGCAATCTAATGACTGCTGAGTAGAGGTGGACAATTGCATCCCTTAATCTGCTGACCACGCTCCTATCAACAGATGCATGTATATGCAATTCTACACTCCCAAATATCACCTACTTGCTATACTCCTGTTCAACCCCGTTTCCCAGACCTCCACCCAGCCACTGCTTTGCTTATGGTTCCAGGAAACCTGAGCACTATAGTTAAGAGTCAGTGCAGTTCATGCCCTAAGACAGGGGAGGAATTTCATATGTATAGATTAGTAAACAGAAATGTTAAGCAGTTTCTTAAAAAATTAATATGCTTTCTATTTTCAAGTAAGCCAGGAACTAGGCATGAAAATCTTGAGGGAACCCAGAGAACTATCTGTTAAAAACCAAATGACAGCTCGGCCCGTTACCCAGAAACATCCATCACCCAGCCCTTTTCTGTTGGGATTTGTGCTGAATGACGTCTTCTGCAGGTTAACAATTATTTTTTAGCATAAGAGTCCTGTGTCACTGTTGTGATCTCCCCAGGAGAAAGAAACAGGCTGAGTGATTTTTAGATTATATGCTCTGATAAGACACAGGCTCCTGACTCCCTGTGTGTCTGTGCCATGCAGGCCACCTGCTCTATGGAGCTGCCACCAGGGACACCCTCAAAAAGGTTTAATAATAAAGTTCTCTCTAGAGATGCAACTCAGAGCATGCTCAGAATTGACATTCTAGATCACTGACTAAAATCTTGTATATAAAATCCTATCGATAGATAGGATCTAAGACTAGTCGCTAAAAAAGACTGTAGAAATGTTATTTCCTGTTAAACAATAATCTGTCAGGTCTGTAGTCATAAAAACCGTAAATGAACACAGGAACTGATAGAGCAGGGCAGACCAGTGATCTACCCAGTCAGGTATCTTGTCTGACTGCACCCAGTATCAGAAGCATCGCAGGAAAAAACGCAAGGAACCCCATTATGAAAACATACAGAATAATCACCTCTGAAAGATTCCTCCTCTTACTAAGAGCTTGTTTTATATCCTGAAGCAGTTGATATTTCCTACTTCATCTTATAATTTATTCTGCTATAACTAGAGATGTTCTCATCATCCATTTAATTGCCTGATTCCTTTTCAGTAACTGCTAAGTACTTGGTATAAAATAAAAAACCCCAGTGTGGCTGAAACTTCCACATCAAATTATTAATCGTGTAAGACATTCCTTTTTGCTACTCTTAATCTGACTGGCTTCCATTGCTTTTTCTTCTGAATTTCCCCCCTCACTCCCCCATTCTTTTCAGGGTTGGGAGTCAATAGAAATTTTCAATTTATATTCTCAATTGTAGAGATGTAAAATAACATTGCACTACTCTTCAAAATCAAAAATATCCACTTTTTCACATTCTCATGAAGAAACCTCTTGATTTATAAGTAGCTCTCTAGAACTCAACGGTGTATTTCACACTATCTCAAAATCATTCCTACTGCCTGAAGTGACAGAGTACCTGAAGTTACAAAAGAGAGAATGAGACTTACTTATTTTCTGGGAAAAGATAATGAAACCTTATGCAGAAATACGGGTTGTAAAGCGCAAACAATTATTACAGTCAAGCAGAAGAGGGGGGGAACAGCGCAATAATTTGCCGTGTCTCAGAGCTTCACTCAAGCCTGAAGACATCCAGAAGTTGAGCAATCTGCTCTGCTTCCCCATGCTGGGGACTCTGCTTCCACCTGGCCGTTCCGCAGCACCCCAGGAGCTCAGGAGGCTCGAGGCGCACACGCAAAACATGGTTAAATGCTGCCACATTCACCAGCTGCACACGCACTCCAATTACTTTGTGTAACTAAATTCTCTGGCAAGTTCAGATAGATTTGTCATGAAAATTCTGCAACACAGCAAGATATTAGTTCAGAAACATCAAAATCCTATAGAAAAACCTATCACACAGAATATCAGAATAACTTAGAACTTATTAGAACAAGTATTAATATCAGTTCAAGAGAGTCATCAAGTGAAGTTGGCCCACCTACAGACCCTTATGTCACCACTTCCTATCCAACTCAACTTGCGCCAATTATTTTGAAACCTACTCTTTACAAACCTACCAAAGTGACAAATCTTTATTATGGTAAAAAACTACATCAATGTAGTTTAACTAATATTTGTGATTACAAATGCATACAAAGATCATACTTCATCTGTTAACTTTCTCAGACTTACCTAACCAGATGTAACAACAAATTACAATTACTTTATAACTTCTTGAAAAAAAAGACTTTGCTGTTTATGTACATGACATAAAACGTTTAAATATATGGCCCTTCAAGGAGCCTGCAATTTATACAGAAAGTGAAGGTCCAGAAAACAAATTTTACTCCACTGTCCCCCTTCTATTTTTTAATAGAAGAAAAAACAAGGCTGTGACTAATTGTTGCCATGTTTGAACTTCAAGTATGTCCTCTTCTGTTTCTAATAATAGTTCTGGATGGTATTATTTTGGTGTCAGAAAGCATTATCTCAAATACAACAGGAGTTGTGTTATTTATAGGTAAGCTATTCTTTGATAGATACAATTATTGGGCTAGAATGACAGCACTTCCCAGCAGACTGCACTTTAGCCTGCAAAAGAAAACCTGGTTTCTATTCCTGATGCAGTCACTCCTGCTGTGTTACTTCTCCATCCATTCCTCAGGTTCCCCTACCCATGAACTGGTATAAATCTTTCTCTGCTCAATTCCAAGGGAATAGAATTATTATGAAACGAGGAAAACCCATTTTAATCACATGAATAGTGTTTCAGATCCAAGGCTTAGTTAGATCCATGCCAATTAAATTAAGGTTCCAGACTGAGGCATCTAAGTTGAGAACATCATATCAAAGTACAGAAGATACAAATGCCTCCAAAGTAGCAGTTCAGCTTATTTAAGATCTGACTGCATGTACAGCTTAGAGTGATTCTATTTTTGATTTGGAGAGTCACAGCAATGGACTCTCCCAAACATCAGGCACATCTGTTTGTGACATTTTCTAGAACTGCTCTCTAAAGCAGTCAGTCAAAAGAGCCTTGAGCACTCCTGCAGAAGACTGTTGTTATGTCAAAGCTCTTCAAGGAACACTCCACAAAGTTTATTCCACACATATCTGCAGTTAGGACATGTAATACCAAAGCAGAGGAAGCCAACATGTTCAACAAAATGTCAACAAAAAGAGAAGAAAACAGCCAGGATGCTAGCTTGACAAATACCTTTAAATAAATACAACTAGCTAGCAATGCTGATGTACATCTTGAATAATTAATTTGGTGCCTGGAAGTTCTTGTTGTTGATTGAGTACCCACTCTGCTACACGGTGTGCAAACACAGGACAAGTTATTTCTGCCCTAAGGAGCTTAGGAGAGACACAATATAAATACAGACAGACAACAGAGGTACACAGTTAAGTACACTGAAAAGTATTACACTCACAACGCATCATCTTAACAGTTATCAAGATTTCTATACGTACTGTACAGCAGGTGGAAGAATGATGAGCTAGCTCCCTGCATGTTTACAGAACATGCCTCCAGAGTTTGCAGGAAAACCAGTCCCTTAGAAAACGCAGCAATGGCTCACAGAAATTTGCATTCTTAACAGACTGGAAATATCTGTTGTCTTTCTGCTACTGGATGCAGTGTATTAGATAAAGCACTAGAAAAAACCAAACAAACAAACAAACATGAAGAGAAAGAAGAGTGGTTTGATACAATACCAAAGTGTGTGGAGAAATGTATGGAGGTCTTGATCACAGCCAAAATTATGAGCTCATCTTTGTGAGTGGAACAGCATTTGTTAAGATCAGGGCAAAAGATTCTGAAAAAGATGTAATATTATAAGAACCTGGATAAAAGCTGTTTGGATAGATAGTAAAGGTTTTATTCCACAGGTGTTATATAGGAAAAACTGAAGTTTTAGATTAGAGATTGGATGCCTGGACTTAATGGAGAGTCAAGCATTATACTTGATCACAAGGCTAAATGATGGACAGAACAGCAGTGGTGTTCACAGTCATCAAAAGAGGGATCACAGACAATTGATTTAGAATAGGAGAAGGAGAGAGTAAAAAGCTCCGTTTTCCACACCTACTCGGGTCCTCAGAGATAAAGGAAATGAAAGGGCTGGCAGAAGGCATTTTTAGTTCCATAGGTTCCAGAAAGGTAGCAAAGTTCATTAGCTCCCACTGTCGTCTAAATACTCTGCAATGAGTATGTTGCTAACTTACAGTCACAACATAGAACAATATATAAATAATATAAGGCAAACAAAGCCATGCTACATAGTTCTGATGTGGGCATTCACGCTAACTCCATGTACATAAATTTCATTATTTCTTTCAAATTATTTGGCTGCTCAGGAGTAATAAAAGACTCTCCTGCATAAGTATAGTAATGCTTGTACAGAAATTATATTAAATAGCATATTTACTGAAAAGAAAAAATACAGATAAAAGAATACAGAAAAGACAGGGAACAAAGTACTACAGAACTGACATTCTCTTCATGCATAGTAAAGATTTCTCACTTCTTAGCTTTGTTTCTATAGCCAGTTACCATATGAATCATCATACTACATCTACATCCCATTGTCCTCATGATTTAATTAGAAGCAAAGTGATAGCCACTCTGAATATCATCTACATCCACAATCTCTCCTCCTCCTCCCAGTGACCCTCATGCAGAAGGCCTACAAATTCCTACTGTTGCCAGCCTAAGAAACACCCTTCACTGGGACAGATGCTGCCAGTGGCTTGAAGAACATGTGTCCTCTCTGGGAACGCAGCAGCAGCTCTGAGCCAGTAAGTACCACAGGACTGCTCCAAAGCACAAGTGCCCAGCATGGCCTTTGGTGCTGAGCTTACCGAAAGATCACTGCTTATCTGCCCACATGACACAAATACCAAGCTGACTGGCAGACAAGCAGATGGACAGCCAAGCAATGCAAGTCAAGTAGAGATGACTACTAATAGGGCTTGCCCAAATACTAAACATTTAAAGGAATACTTTGAAATCCTGAAAACTGATTTTGTTAGAGGGTACAGCACATCAGCCTTAAATTCCTTTCTCATTAATCTGTGGGCGTGTTGGCTTCTGTTTTACCCACTAGGCAGGGGGCACTCAAAATCCTCACTAGGACATGATCTGCAGCTACACACCAGAGAAAAAGGAAGAGTCCAGCCCACAGGATTTCAGATTTCAGCTAAGGCACCACTTAGTGAGAGACCAGCAGGTACATTTTCAATGCCATCTGCTGGATTAGATGGACAACCCTAACAAAGGTTAGAAACCACTGTTTGCCATTATCATCATCAACACATACCAACAGTTCCCTCTTCTTTACACCTTACCAAAAGAGACATCAAAATTGAAGTTTTCTTAAGAAGCATTTCTCATTCCCCATACTCTGTCAGTGCATCCAAGAAAGCAACTAAGCCAATAGTTATGAAAATGTTCAGATGTGTAAAAATGACTGCAGGTTACTCCTGCTGAGAATTCAGGGGGTTCTGACAGTGGAAAAAATCTTAAACTAGATTTAATGAGAAGAGCCTGATGCCTAGGTTGCAAGTCATATTTCTGCACTGGGTCCATCTCATCTCCCATCCTAGAACAACCAATACTTGTTTCTGAAAACAGCAATGAAAAAGTTGTAAGACAGGAAGGTTTTTTCCTCTTGCCTGAAAAGTATTTTTCCCATTGTAAAGGCCAACAACTGGCAGCATTAACTCAGCTAAAGGAGTAGAAGCAGACTTATGGTGTCACAATAAAATGGAACAGATCACTACTCTGAAGCGACAGGTAACTTCTATTGCTAGGAGTGTCCAACACGGATAATATCCTGAAATTTGAGGACAGGTATTGATTAATACAAAGTGAATAAAAGGTCAGCTGGATCTTGAAGACGAGAAACAACTTTTTGACTTTTGTGAATTACAACTTATATTCTTGTTGTTCAAACTGTAAAGCTTCATTAAATATGTCTCATTTGTTTGCAGAAACTACTGGCACTACAGATTTCTATAATTTCTCATAAAGGACATCAGGACACATTCCTCTTGTGATAGTGTAACCAAAGAACTCCTGGAGACCCTGGTGGAATGACCCTCTTGGTCTATCATGCCATTTAGACAGCCTACCGGATCACCTGGATTCAGTAAAAAAGAGTGATAGATATGAAATGGGGTCTGGCATGAGGTCGATATAATTTGTATAAGAGATGCAGCAACAGATTGCACTCCCGGGTCCTCAAATACGAAAATCATACTTGATGACGTGAAAAAACAATTGTTAATAAACAGATATTCTACTCTTCAACACTCCATATGGCAGTCTGATGGATTAAACACCAGCAGAGTGTTGATCACTCTAAAAGCTCATATTGAGATGATCTGGAAAATCTGTCTATCTGCAATTTATAAATTCTGGTTAATTTAATTAAAATGCTGCATCACTAAGTGCCTTAATATGTGGAAAGCCATAAACCTGTGAGGTTCCTGGCACATGCCGACTTTCAGAAGAAGCTGCAAAACAAACCAGCAATAGTCTCCTTTTTACCCTGGGATACAAAAAGGAAGACTTCTCAGCTACAAAATCAGACTAGGTTTACATGCAGGGAGAAGGGAGCAGAAACATCTCCAAAATAGGCAGACAGAGAGGTGATACAGTAAGACTAAGGATGCCAGTAGCGTGACAGAAACAAGGACATAGGCTGCCCAGGTACTGATGACTTCTTTCAAAGTGGCCAGCCCAGGCTAAAGGAAAGTCGATGGGTTATAAATAGTCAGCAGACTGAGAAATGGAGAGAGCGGGGTGGCGTTCAGGAGAAGAATTGTCCCCTTCCTAGGTGACAAGGCCAGAAAGTCCCAAGACAGAAGTAACCCATGATCAATACTCTTGGCCAAAGGTAAACTCAATGCTGTAACCTACTTTACCAAGGGAGGCTTGAGATCTGGCAGCTTCTTAAATTGAGACAGGCTACAGCACCTACACAATCAATTACTGCCATTAGTTAAGGGGTGGTACCTGTTCATTTTCAATTTGATGCCAACACCATGAAAGAGAATCCTTGAGGCTGAGCCAGCTTTGAATTTTTTTTCCTTGCTAGAAGCGTGGCTGGATGGAAGAATACAGATATTCCCAATCCCAAAACCCTCTGACAAAAGACAAGTGAGAAAACTGGTGGAATGTGGAAGCAGATGACAGCTTGGGAAACAAGGAAAACCTTTTCCACGTCTGCAGCAGCTCTGCATTAAAGGAAGCCAAGGCATTACCAGTACACTCATTACTGTCTCCAGATTGGACTCATGTATATTAATGCTTTTCTTACACTTAAAAATAGCTACTTTTGTTCTTCTTAAACTAAAGATGATGATGCTGGGTTCACTTGTTAGCAGCTAAAGCTGAGGATGCAGCATCAAGGATTTTCGAGGCATGACTGCTAAAATTTGAGAGGAGTCCGAAAAGCAAAAAGTAGTGTTATCAGGGAGAAGTCATGGAAGAATAGACAGATGGCCCCATGTTACTACTGTCGCAGTGGACTATAATTCAGCAAACCATAAATCCCTTTTTTCTCTTTGCATTCTCAAAGTATTTAGAGTAGACAGAAACATTTCTAGAAAGAAGCAACAGCAATTTTCCCCAGGAACACATTAATTTAGGCTCATTTCTTGTTAAGAAATGTTAAATGGAAACAAATTTGGATTTTGTTCTGTAGAATTACTATCTTACTTAGGAAAAGAGAAGCCGGCTCTCTAGTATGGCAATTGGTATCCTACTTGCACAGGCAGATGATTCTGCAAGAGAGGACAGGGCACATGAAGTTGTGAAGAAGGCCTGATCACGTTCTACATCTAGCACAAAAAGATGGACCCAACATATTACAATTACACAAAAATTTACAAGCGGTTTAATGAGTTATCAAGTTTTAGTAACCTTTTTATAAATGCTGTGTGTTCCCTCCACCTGCTGTACAGACTGTAAGAGTTTCATTCATGGGTGATCCACGGTTTCAGAATTATAGTGATTTCAGATTCCGTCTCTCTATTTGAAACACCCTGTATTATAAAGGAAGACTGTCACCCATTGAAGGCCACCTCAGCTGTGTTTCTACAATTCACTGCATGACAAGAAAGAACTCCAGCATTTTTACAATGCACACCCCTATACTAATCTTTCTGGTAATGGTAGAACTCAGAAAAAACAATCTGGAGTAAATAAAAAACAAAGCCATGCGCTTAGAGAATAAAAGCCATTTTAAAAAAACCCCGATCACATTTACATTTCACTCTCTAATAACATCTCTATGCTTCCTCTAAACGATTTCCAACTACTTTTCAGGACATGTGACTGAGTCTGCTGGAGCCAAAGTTAATAATTTACATATTCAAATACAAGAGTACTGATCTTCTATACCATTACAGGCGTAACAGCCAAGAAAAAGTGCCAAAGACAGAAAGCAAAGTGGGAAAAAAAACCCCACAACCTTCCTTCCCCTAAGTCTTCTCTGCTTCAGAGAGACTAAGCAGGTTGGTTTCAAAACAAGAGCAAGTGATATAACCAAACAAAAGCAGATCTGAAAGGTGAGCAAACCCCACAAGCCACATAGTCATTATTACTGTGTCGACAGCACACTTGTTAAAAATGTATATTTTAATTTTCTGTATTGCTAAAGGTCCCAATTTGCCCAGGGATCTAGCTAAGCTGCCATTTTCTACCACGACAGAGTCTAATCTTTATTTAATGGATTTAGCATCTATCTTCACTAGAGTGGTCTCTAAGGGAAAGGGGAGGGGAGTATGAAGGGGCATGAAGAGATGATCAGAGCCCCCCTCTCCTTCATCCATCCGGCGCTCATGTTTGTGTTCAAAATTCAATTACCTCCTTATTGATACTTCACAGAGATATTTAAGCTGCAAACATGAAGCCCTGATTTCCCAGGGGGCCATGCCCCTCTCTATTTCACTGCTCTGCTTCCCCCAGGGTGAATTCCTGAGGCGTCCATATTAATAGGTAATCAGTCACAATTCATTTATTAAACAGCTAGCAAGGTTTATCAGCCTGCCCTGATTAGCCGGAAGAAGCCACTGAATTCCTAATTTATTTATGGAAATGTAAGTGTCTTTTTGAATTCCATTCATGAAAGACAGGGGTGCCGTGGGTCTGGCATGCTGAATTCTAACAGGGAAGCAGCAGGCAACCCAGAGACCGGGGATTTGGCAACTTCAGCCCGGGAAATGTGCAGCAGTGACCTGAGTGTGATCAATAAATTTAGGGCCAGCAGTTCATAGGACCCTTCACAAGCCAGCTTGTCAGAGAGCAGACATTACCACCCATTGCAAAGCGAGAATTACCATCCTGATGGTCAGAGGGTGGGTGGACTGAACAGAGTTCCCCAAAGAGAGCAGGTGATGTGGTGAAAGTGGGTTGAAGTAACAAATAAAAGAAGCAGCATTTTAAAAAGTTCCAATAAAACATTCAGAATAGTGCTGAAAACAACTGCCAGGTTACACTAATATATGCATTTACATGTAAAGTTCAGCTTTTTGAAAGCTGCAGACTGCTACAACCTTTATTTTTGCTATAATCATTTCAAGTGAACTGTTTTAAAAAGAAACAAATGCTGCCCCAGCACTTCCAAACTAAGGCACAGAAGCTCAGTGATGCTGCTGGATCACCAGCAAGTGAACATGGCTAACTACAACAACAACAACAGAATCACTTTTCCTTTGTTTTAAACTGAGAAATGGAGAACCCAGTAAAAAGCAAACCTGAAAAGACTTATACATGCACTTAATACATCTTAAGGCAATTAGAATACAGGCCTCTGAAGGTCTAAAGCTGCCAGTGGCAGAAAACACTTTTCTTTTTATCGCTTTCAGCTGCATAGTGATCTCTGAAACTCATATTCACCTGAATTTTACCCACCATAGTTACTCGAACATAAACCAGCTAGGAATGGAAAACTATAGAGAATGTTTATTTCCTTTTCCTTCTTCATACAGATTTGTGCCAAGTAACTTTCACTGTATCCCCCTCTGCGTTTAGTGACTTCTGAACAGCTCAACTGGGAATTAAACATACGGATTGTTTTCTTAAATCCTCTGAACAAGTAGGATGTCCCTCAGGCAGATGCAATAGCTAAAAGTGTATTTTAAATTCATTTTTTCCTAAATTATATAGATCTCAAAAGTGACAGGGTTTAACAATGTACAGTGTTATATAGAATATAGACAGAAGTGTATTTAAACATACTGAGAGCACTTCTTAACACTAATTCTGAGACACTTACCAGACATTTTGTTCAGTGACTTCAGTATTCTGATCTGATTATTAACTGATTAGGAAAGTATTCAAACCTAACAAGTCAAAGCATAAAGAATGGAGAATGCAGATGCCAATTTACAGTATTATATCTCACATAAATTATTTCAGTTCAATCACAATTACTTGAAAATATATTTCAAATAACAATTTGAATTCCTATGTAGTTTAAAACTGGCTACACCTGTTTACCCTCTGAATTTACAAGCACAAGGTCAATAGTTGCATACAAGGTTTAAATTTGCTTAAGATCTCATTTCACAAAAATTTAACTAGTGTATTAAAACTGATATAAAATCTCCACTTCAACTAAACTAGCACAACCCGCACCCTCAAATAAAAAAGATATGATTTCTTCTCAAATTGCAGTGGTCAGACATGAAAAGATGTACTACATGCAATAAATACATCCAAAATACGAGGAGAAATGAGCATTCGAATTAATCTATGACCAGAATTCGTGTGTTGCAGGTGTCTGAAGTCAGGGATGGCACAGTGAAATGAATCCTGGAAGCAGCATCTTTTCACTGCCCAAAAAAGTAATCAATAGCTTAATTGTTTTTAGTTTGTGTTTTACAGAGACAAGGGTAATTCAGTGTATTTTTCTCACCATGAAAAGCAGCTCCTAGAGGAAGGAAAAACTCAGTATTTACAGGTAAGATTTCTTAGTACCCTTCCTCCACCGTATAAGAAGGATTTCCACACGGGCAGAACCAGCAGACATCACAGGATTTTACAACAGGCCCAAACATCTAATCAAGCTGTGGCTCTCAACAGCCAGTTTCTCCAGCCCTCATTGCTTGGAGAACTGCAAATGCTACCAATGAAAATAAAATAACCTGTTCCCTTCCTGAATCTCACCGTACTTCACCTTTTCCCCCTTCAGCAGTAAATTCACACCAGTGATTTCAAGCGAGGGCTTTGCAGAGTACACCAGACAGAACTCACCACAGAGCAGGTAAAGCAGGACACTTGCCCATGTTCTTACTGGGGAACTCACCAAGCATCAAACTAAACATTATTTTCACTCCCTCAACACATAAGCTCCTTATCCTACAGAAAACTGCAGCACCATCCATAATGGACATCCAACCCACACATGTTGGAGAATATAAGCTGTAATCACGTTGCAGTTATTTCTAGTTTCTACAGATATTATTTCTAGTCTTATAGTTTTCAGATATTATTTCTAGTTATTTCTAGTCTTCGAAGCTTTCAAAACACAACTGAGTGAAAGCAATGAAGCCAAAGACAATTGTTCCAGGAGATGCAAACTACTGTCATTCATGTCAGTAAATGTTTCTTCCTTGGCTATGTTTAAGACACCAGCATTAGCACTGAAATTATTACACAGCGCTGCTTATGTTAGCACATACACCCAATGAAGGGCTCAGCTACCCAACTGCCTTGCATTCTTATCCCCATGTCAGCCCCCCAAAATGTCACCAGCTACCCTCCCAAGCCACCAGCTTCTTTTATGCAAGACACTGTCAGCACAAAACCAGGTCTATGGAAAAACAAACCTACAAAACTGGAAAAGAATTTAGTATTACAACAGAGGACACACAGTATTATACTCCTTACTTGACTCATTTTCAAACTAAACATTTTAAAGTCCACTTTAATGTAACCAGGTCTGATACAGAATACCCAAACGCAGCATGATACTGCACATCCACTGAGGCAGAACTGGGACTGAAATCCCTGTATAACACCGAAAGGAAGGGCTTGGAAATAAAACCCAGAAGTATTACATAGGTATTCCTTCCTTTCTAAATGCCACTTGATGACAAATGCCTATCACTCTGCTGAAAATTACTGTTCATACTTTCATCCGGTCTCATCTAGTCATCCATCTTATACATTTATTTGTAATGCTCCCGTAACAATCCCCATATACTTCTAGGGTTACTACAGTAACAAACGGCATAGTTACAATAAAGGCTGGGATAATTATTTCCTGTCTCTATTGCACATGTAGCCAGTGCGAATAACATCACACTTCCAGTGTCTCACACAAGGAACTTCGCAAACCGCATACACAAAAATTATTTCCTATGCTATTTAAATGCTGTAACTTAAGTGACAGTCATTTACACAGCCAAGAATAAAAATGAGAATCCCTAATTGACACTGGAGAAAATTAGATTCTAATTGCATATGCTGTATTTTGCTGATGACAATGAGGTTAGCGTTTGCAAAAAAAGGTGTTATGAGCTCTTTAATGACCAACAGGTTATTTGTCATGTAACTCACTGGAAAAGTAGTATTTCCAACAGCAGAGAGCCCTCTAGAGCTACCACAGGATAACACGCAGTTACCTGCAACCCACCAGGAGAAGGGCACCAGCGCTGCTTACAGCAATTCCTGGGCTCTTCACAGATTCCTCTCCAGCTACTGACCAAACCTGATTTTGCCTGGTTCAGCAGAACAGAGATTAAACCCCAGAGAGAAAAAACAGAAATCACATTTTAATTGGAAGAAAGCGGGAGCTAATATTTGTTGAACTGCTGCTGAACCTAGGAAGCTTTAAATTGTAACAATAGGTTTCAGAGATGTCATGCAAGGACTTAAGGACTTATTTATAATACAGATGTTCGTAAAACATCAGCAAATATCTGGAAAGCCAGATTTTACATGACAGTGTATATCAACACTAAAATAATTGTCATTTCGTGCAGTTTAAACAATGTGTGGATACGTGCCTTGTAGCACAGAAAACTCTCAATATGGAAAAGCCCTATCAATGTAAAATAATTTCTCCATAGAAAACACACTCTGCTGAACTTATTATAATAAAGTTCCACTAGCTTTCACTAAAGCAGTGCTCAAAACAACACACAAGTGAAATATGCTTAATTGGTTATTAGATGCCTTTCAATTACCTCCACCCTTGTGCTTGTGCTGTAGAAACCAATCAGTAAAAAAAAAAATCTCATAGAAATTAAATTACAAACTGAAAATCTCTACTTAGGCAATGTGGAGTTTCCTATTCCCACCTTTCCAATAACAGTAAAAAGCTGTAAGATAAACCACAGGAAAATAATTGAACTATATCCTTCAGCTTTACTGTCAAGACAACTGTGAGAAGCGGTAAACGCAACTTTATTGTCTCCTCATTGTGATCAAAAATTTCTGCAAGAATAAAATTTCTGCAAGAATAAACCTACCCATTTTCTCAGAACAAAAACCCATCAATACCTAACATTTTGAGACTGACAACTGAAGTATAGCAGACCAACCACCGGTTTAGTTCCACATTTTAATAGCCTAAGTTAACCACTGAAAGTTATGAGTTTAACTTTCTGCATGTTAATTCATCAGGCTTAATTATGATATGAGTTTGCACTGTGTTCAGGGAACAACAATGTCTTGGACATTTTAAAGAACCCACAAACAGCCTTCAAACATGCTTTCATGGGCAAGTATAAAGTAATGTTTTATTACCAAAATAAATTTCTAAGAGCCAGCACTTCAGTGGAGGGGGAAGGTGAAGAACAAACTTGCAATGAATATGATGAGAAGAGGTAGTATGTTTACTCTGCTGGCAACAGCACTAAGCACCCTTTTTTTGATCTGCAGCTAGAACTCAAAAAGCCACAGCAAAACCCTCCTGTACAGATAAAGACAATTCAAAATGTCTAAGCACCCAGACAAATTCACATTAGCATCAAGAGCTGGATTTTTAATAGAGAAGTAAGCAATAGGCATGTAATAAATTCTCTATCACTATTAATCTGTTTTAGTGAAACAGGATTTTTTTCATAAAGAAAGACAGTTTTTAAACCAGGGAATTCATGCTAGAAATTAATTCAAAGAAGCCCCCCAGACACACGATCGAAATTTTTCTTGTGACCTTCTAAGCTGCACCTTTTTCCCACTGCGCAGGCTGGGTCTCATTTACAAGCTCCACGTGCTAGAGTGGCCTTTTAGGACGCTCTGGAAGAACTGGAGAGAAGTGCTCTCTTTAAATTCTTGTCTTCTCAGAAGATTGCCCCTAAGCTTGAAATCAGGTAGACCTACACTTACAGAGTAACATGCGAGCAAGAGGAACAAAATACTGTTTCCAACACTTAAATCTGTGAAGTCACAGAACAAATTAGTAAGACCTATTTTGACTCATCCTGAATTTACTGAGGTACTTCATATTGACTACAGAATGGACCAAATTGAGTTATTTAAAACCAGATAAAACAAAAATAAGATTTAGTGCAAAAAAATTAGGTTCATTCACTTCCCCTCCCTACACATTTCTCTCTTATCATCTGACCCTGTACATCTGTTCCATAATCTCATGATCAATCTAGAATTAAAAAACCCACCTTCAGCCAGTCTATCCTTCTATCTCTCAGCACTGGGCAATTGGTAGGTATTTGGTGAATACCTACTTCCAAGCACCCTCAACAAATAGGACGAAGAAAACGTTTCCCATTTGGTAAGATCTTCCCTCTCCTATCTCTTTTGCAAGCTCCCTCTTGGTCACTCAGCTTTGTGAATAAATCCCTTCTCTCCTCACAGCTTCCTCAGGTAGAAGCAACATGAATTTCATTCTTCCTCTGTCCAAGCCAGCACCAAGAGAGGAGACCTGTTATTTTTACTCTATACACTCTCAGAAAAGACCAGCCTTATAAGTGGCAAAGTACGCCACAAGAGCTCTGTCCAGTACTACAACATTACAAAAGATATAGTTAATTCATATATGAGAAGTTTTCTTATTGCCATTAAAATCATATTTGTTTAATGAAAACAAACTGTATAGAAATGAATTAAAAAAAACAACCTTGAGGAACAATAATGAAATGAGTCTAAAGAAATCTGTAAAAGGAAATAAAGGCAAAGCAAAATTTGCAAGGGGACAGTCTTATATTATTGGACTAATGGATATAGCTGGAGGCTGAAATGCAAGCTTTCATGCACTCAAGTTATTAGCTCTTTAAAAATCATATGACATTATATTGCTAAATTTAACAAGATCCTGAGGAAGTATTACATAAAAATTTAGAAAGAGGTAAATTTTCAATAGACAAAGCTATAGAAGCTTCATGTTTCAGGGAATAAACCAACTCCTGTTGCAGGAGGTTGGCAAGAAATCTCCCTTTGCCTGCTCATCTGTAATTGTGCAGAATGGTGAGTAGCTCTTCACACTGACACAGCCTCCTGTCTGGGGGCAGGACACTAAAGAGTGCTGGTCTGAGTACAGCAATTCTCACGGTCCTGTCAGAAACTGTTTCCTGAACTGATATAATGTTGTGATCTATGTTATTTCTGGCAGAAAAAACATTCATTTAACCCAATGGGCTTCATTTGCCAATCCCAATGCAACACTTAACAAACAAACAAGCAAGCAAATAGACCTCACACATAAAAGGCTATCCGGGAAGTCACAGGTATAGTTCCCCATTCCAGCTTTATTCAATAATGCATTTCTGAAGGAGAAAATTATCAGAAAAAAAACACCACAACACCACAGAACACTCTGTTTTGCTGAGTTCTTTGTCCTGAACCCCCATAAACTCCAGTCCTGTTGGGACATATGGATACGGTATGATTTTTTACAAGATTTCAATTCCTAGCAAAATGCAAATAGCTGTCATTACTTCCAGACTATTAATACCAGTGATTCTTTGATATTCTGAAATAAAAGTTATTGTGTTCTTTTATAATCCAGTACAATCTCTATGCATCAAGGATCAGCACCACAGGGCTTAAACATAAAGCAAAAGGTATGTTCAGATGAAATCAGTTGGGCATGCCTGGGCAGAGATACCAAGCAGGCCCACACCAAGACCTGAGGGGAGCAAGCACACACAGTCATCCTCATTAGAAACACAAGGCAGTAAACCAGGCATGTAAACTGAGGGTCATAGCAGAGTTCTCAGCTTCTTTTCCCTCCCCCCATAAAATGTCTATTTCTGCAGAAGATATATGGCAACTAGTTATGAAAGTCAAGCAATTAAAAAGCGTTTCTGAGGTATTCATGGGACTGTACCAGCCACAAGTGCCTGACAGCTCGACGCGTGTGCCAGTCCCTGGAGAGCCATCACACTTCAATTACTATCACTAACATTAGTCATTATCAGGCTGGCTTCGGTCCCCAGGGAAGGCAGCTTGTGATGACAATATCCAGCCTCTCCTTGTAAAACAATTCATTAGGCAAAGCGGAACAGCTGGGGCAGCCACGTGGAGGTCTGCAGAGTGGCCGCCCCACCGGGACCTCCAGCCCCTCTTCTCCTTTTGGAGAGGGGCAGCCACCGCCCCCATGACAGCTGTAAAAGCCTCTGGGGACACTTCAGGTTTAATCAGTGATCCTTATACTCAGGGGAAGCATTTAATTGCAAACTTAAAACTAATGGCACTCAGAAGGTTATAACAATCATCAGATAAGAGGCTTCAGGGCATTTTTATCTTGTTCTAATGCTCACAAGTTAATGAGGCAATAAGAGACAGATACTGTCAGACTTGGTCTAGCAGCAGTATACAGACCTGCATGTAGTGGAGACGGAGGAGGTCAGGTAGTAGGTCCGTAATTGATCTTACAGAAGACTTTGTGCTCTGAACAACCAAAACCACTCAATAAGGCGACAGAATGCGAGGAGTTTTTTTCTCAAAGCCTTGTATGAATCATCATCTCATCAAAAATAAGAGAAAACTGAAAAGAAATATAGCAATACCCCACCAATGTATGTTCAATCTATTTAACAAATACACAGTGTTTCCTTTCTCAAAGCACCAACACTGGCTGAACAAAACAGTGAGACTGATCCTCATGTACTGAGTAACTCCACCATCTCTGAGCTAGCAGGTCAGATGTGCTACCAAACAGGTAAATTAGTACGGATACATAGTAATGATTTTTAGCCTTTAGGTGACTTGCAAATATAAATATTTGTATATATTATGTCTGTAGACAACTGAGAATAGGCTTGCTTTTCTCAGTTACCTTGCTTGAACCCCCGGCTGAAGAGTACTTGATGTTTCATCACCACATTCTCATTTTACTTCTAGTGACAACATACATAATATTTTAATGATGTCTTCCTGTGGCATATAATAGGAGCAAGCAGGGGACAAGAACAACATGCAGGATAAGATACTGTATTGGGTTTGCATCACAAGGTTTTGGTAGAGAAGGAGCTACAGGGGTAGCTTCTGTGAGAAGCTGCAAGAAGCTTCCCCCATGTCCAACAGAGCCAACACCAGCTGGATCCAAGATGGACCCATTGCTGGACAAGGCCAAGCCCATCAGTGACAGTGGTAGCACCTCTGGGACAACATATTTAAGAAGGGGGGGATAAAACACAGCAGGACAACAGCAGCAGAGAGAGGAGTGAGAGGAACAGCTCTGCAGACACCAAGGCCGGTGAAGGAGGAGGGCAGGAGGTGCTCCAGGTGCCAGGGCACAGATTTCGCTGCAGCCCATGGTGCAGCCCATGGTGAGGTCAGCTGTCGCCCTGCAGCCCATGGAGGTCCATGGTGGAGCAGAGACCCACCTGTAGTCCAGGGAAGACCTCACACCAATGCAGGTGGATGCCCAAAGGCTGTGACCCCATGGGAAACCTGCACAGGAGCAGGCTCCTGGTAGGACCTGTGGCCCCATGGAGAGAGGAGCCCATGCTGGAGCAGTCTGTTCCTGAAGGGACTGCCTTGCCCATCATGGTCATTGCTGAGTGATCTCTACCTGTCCTCATCTCCAGACACAAGCTTTCTGCTGTATTTTCTCTCCCCTGTCCAGGAGAAAGCAAATAAACCAACCAAGCAGAACAGCAGTAATGGCAGAAACTGAACCAATGTCTCCAAAGTCACACTCTAGTGCAATTTTTCACTAGGATCACCTCCTGCTCTGCAAATAGGTCTGGCTACCCATGCTGTGGAAGAAAATTCTCTGTTCACTTCTTCCAGAAGCCAAAATTTACAGGAAAACATTTCAGACAGAGGTGATGCAGGGATCATCTTTCCAATATTTCTAAATACAAAGGAAATGTTCTATTGACACAGAAGTAGAAAAGTTTTAATTGGACAAAGGTATAGACAGCTAAAGAATTTTAAATAATAAATACAGATCAGCTGTAAAGTTTTAAGTGTCCCTGCCTATTAGGAAATATTGACTGCCTCAGCCTATGTCTAAACCTTAGCTTATTGAACTATTGTGCTTGTAACACCAAGAGGCTTGCATAAGCATGACAAGGCAGAAGTATCATGTGAGTTGGTATGCTGCTTATATAGAACTTGTTTAGAAACTGCTTACATAGAACATGCATAGGATGAGAAACTAAATTTGCTGTCGCTTCAGGCCATAAACTGTCAACTTTCACCTGGATATGCTGACCTTTAACCAAGTTAAGCAAAGAAGGTCCCCCAGAGCCAGTTCAAGCCAGAAGATAAGGGAGCTACAATCATCATCAGAAGCGGCATTCTTAGAGATAAGGTAAGTAACAGCAGGCCTAGAGACTAGAAACACCCACCTGATGACAATGAAGAACTGGGAGACCCCAGACCTTAATATTACAATTGGCCCAAACTGGCACGCGAGGGGTGGGGAACTTGGATTGTAAGGGTATAATTGCCCAGGGATCTCTTTGTTTGCGGTTCCTCTCCAGAGGCACCCTGCTCAAGCTGAAATTGATTGCTGTACCAATTAATACAGAAGTGCCACTCAGACAACTGGCATGCCAGTCATTTTGCTCTGAGAATCCTAGGGGGAAACTACTAGGAAATGAGTGTGTGTGTGTGTGTGTGTGTGTGTGTGTGTGTGTGTGTGTGTGTGTATGTGGTGTGTGAGGAGCCAACATGGGGCACCCATCAAGTCACTGGACCCACCCTCCACGAAGGGACTTTGGTCCTAGTGGTAAAGTCTCAGGTGGTTTGCTTGTGATTGCTGTGGTTGCATGACAGATAAGTTTCCCTAACGCTGCCAGAGCTTCTCCCAAGATTTGTTTGGCATTTTTGTGTTTTTAAACCGTAATGGAAAAATGCACATAACCTTATGCTTGATCAAAATTTTCCCCATCCTCAATTCCTCCACTGACAGTAATCTACAAGTTATCCTGTCAGAATGAGAGTAGCAAAAAATAGGCTTCTGACAGTATAATGTAAGAACATTTTGTTTGTAGTCATGTTTCTTTCTGTGCCAAGCATGTGGCAGGTAGAAATGCTTTAATGTTACAGCCCATTCCTTTACTTCTGTGGCTAAAAGCTCTTCAGTCAAGCCCCATTGACCCCTTGCATGCCTAAGACAGATGGTGGTGGTTTCACTGTCCATTTGAGCTGAAACAGATAAGAACCTCTGTGTAGGCTGAGGACCATTCTCTTCCTCTGCTTAAAGAAGGATACTGAATGGACTGCTCTCTCTACAAAGAAAAACAGGTTTCTGAGCTCAAACTGCATAGACTCATAATCAGCCATGTGGATGGAAGCATTTGGAAGTCCATCCCCAAAAGGCATGAAAGCCACCACTGCAATACAAGAATTCTTAGGTTTCTTGTTCCTAATCAGGCTGCTTTCATGAAAGCAGACAATGGAGTTGCACCTCAGATCTCCTGCTCAAAGGTCATAAGATGAACTGTTTAGTGCTGTGTTCAGCTGAGACTGGGGAACACAGGCTCTGAATTAACTTCTAGAAAGGATCTTAGACCACAGAATCCTCAGATCACTGGATGATCTGGGTTACAAAGGCTCAGGAGGCCTCCTACTCAAAGTAGGGTCCAATTATAGGGTAAGATCATGTTGACTTTGTAAAATAAAGTAAATAATACATCCTGGTTGAAGGACCTTTCAGAGGTGACCTTTGTTTTAACAAAATCAGATCTACAAACTAGGTATGGGGATGTAGATAAAGAGAGAAGGAAGATGAGAGAAAAGGCAAAAAGATATAAATTTCATTAAAGATCAGGTAAAAAGCATCTCATAGTAATTCAGCTTTTATCTAGAATGTTGCTGTTGCATTGAGCATCACTCAGTAAGTTTTAAGAGCACAATTATCTGCCAGCTATTGGGCCACTTGGCACATGATCCTTATCCACAACTTCAGAAACTCAGTTACCAGAATTGCAATAGATGGACACGGTCTGACACTCAAAAGCTCCCCTTTTTATTTTCAACATCAGGCTCCAGAATTAGCAATGGCAGATGTCATCTTAACATTTCCAACACTCCTACGTCTATGCAGTCACAGAGTTTACATTATTTATTATAATCTCTCTTCTGTAAAAGGTGTCCAGCAGACTTAAAGTTCAATCAGCTGCATTTGGGGGTCTCAATGCATACCTGACATAATGGAAATCTGGGGTTTTACAGTCACTTTGAATATCTAAAAATAATTTTGTGAGAAAATAATTGCCTTCTTCCTGTGACAAAAAATTAGTAAGTCACGGGCAAAAAAAATTCCAACCCAAACTATATAATCTACCAAAAGGAGGTTCCATGTACACAAGTATAAAAAACAGGCATCAAACAGAAAATAAAAGCCAAGAGAATTTGCAGAAGTTTTAACTTTTGACACGTTTAGGACAGTTTTAGATATTTTTTCCCCTTTTCTCAAACTCCACCAGTATACACCTCCTTCTGCAGCAAGTAGAGTGTCCTGGTTTTGTTAAAAACAAGTTTCTCTTTCAGTGAATTTTGCCTGTCAGCTAAAGCCTTCATATTAACTGCATTTTCCTGGAGAACCAGACACATGTTTTGGTAAAACCTAGCAATGGAATGCAAACTTATTGATAAGCATGGATGGACATCTCGCGAGAGGGGCGACGAGGAACAACTGACCAACTGTGTATAACATTCCATTCACGTGAATACTTCATATAAAATGTGAGATCATGAGGATCTCGTCCCTTTTTCCCTTTTTTCCCTATGGCCGACATTAGGAGAGGACCTTGCTAGTCGTCCCTGCGAACTGAGGCCTAGTGACAGACTGAATCCAGCTCTGGTCGGCTGTGGAGTCTAATCCAGGACTTTGGGTGCCGGCTCTGCAGTTGCTGAGACTTTCAAGATTGGTTTTGTATATTTTGTATTATTTTCTCTATTCTTATTAGTAGCATTAGTAAAACATCTTTAATTTTTCCAACTCTCTTCTCTCTGTCCTTCTTTTTCTCTCCCGATTGCCTGTCCTGAGTGGAAGGGGGAAGAGGGAGGGGCAAAAGGGGGGAGTAGGGGGGAAGAGGGGGTTAACAATACATCTGCCAGGGTTTTATTGTCACCCCGCAATCTTAACCCTCGACACAGAGTCATCAGTGTCTGGAAGACTAGGATGCTGTATGAGTACTTGCCATTGAAATCCACAATAGTACCTTGCTCTCAGAGTAAGGGGGGGAAGGGGAAGAAAGCAAAGACGCAGAAATTTCTTGAAGCTTAAAGAAATATTTATTCCACTTCACCAGCTGACAGAACACCCTAAGGATCCATGCAGTATTTTTTCCATATATGACAGTTACCTAGATACAGCATTTGTTTTATGGTAAGAATACACAATTTACGCATATGGGTAGTATCACATTTGATACCATCAGTAGACTGTATATCCCCAATTTTGTATTTAAAAACAGTCTGGACTTCTTTTTTTTTTCCTGCACATAGAGGGCACCTCAACCACACAGCCACTTATTTAAAATAAAACAATAGCAGCCAAGGTCCCGGCTCAATTTCCATCCTCACCATCGCAACCTAATCTCCTGGCAAGTTAATGCAAATCAAAGCAAACACTTCTCTGACACTGGTAGCAAAGCGTGTTCCTCTCCCAAGAGAGACCTGTAAAACAGGACAGTCACTGACAGCAGTACAATTACTGACACAGATACAGACTTTATGGACATGTTTATCTCTGCTGTAAATCCACACTCTCTCTCCACTCCGATTCATGAGTCATAAAGAAATTGCAGATAATGAAAAAGTTGGAGAAATTTACAGCGTGTCGGAAACCTCAGACAGCCAGAAGAAATTAAAGAGCTGACTGAGGATAAATCACACAGGTACAATTAAAACTTCCTATACCTTCTTCACTTCCAAACTGGGGCACAAGCCAATGGAGATGATGAAAAGTTGAGGTCATGACTCCTCTGACTGTAATAATTTCTTAACTACCTACATGTCAAAATTAGCCAATTCGCAGATCACATATGAACGGCAATTTCAAGCTGACATTCTGATGTCTCGTTCTTCCAACAGGAGCTGCCCCAGAAGAACCATGCCTATAAATGAACCACCCAGTGAGCAGTATAAGGAGAGGCGATTTCCTCATCCCCCTGCGGATGCCGAGTATCTCCTTCCACAGTGCTGTGCATTAAAACGAAGAAGCAGTTCTACGGCGTGGGAGGAGGGTGTGAAGAGAATCAGGAGAAAGGCCAAGGTTTCACAGGGAAATCATAGCAGCTTAGACATCGCTGTGACAGGGCCATATAAACACTGTAACAGACAATGAAGGTGTTCTTTTCACAACTCTGAAACAATCAAATAAGGACCAAGCATGACTATGAATGTAAACTGAAAACAGCCTCCACGTTTTTTCCAGCTAGGCAAAACAAAACAAATCATTTCAACTGATTATGTAGTTCCTGAAAAAAGTCTGTGAACATCTCCTAACCCACAAATGAACCTTCCAAAATGTGAGACATTTTCTGGGAGAAGTCTACTAACTCTGCCAAGTAAATCTTTAAGCTAACTGCATAATATAGAAATCCAGTGTCCAAAGAGCATAATTTTGTTGTCCAGCTATAAAACTCTGCCTTCAAGCTTTGAAGCACATGAAGTATACTATTTCACATGAAGTCCTTGCCAAACACAGTACTAAATAACAAAATAAGGGAGAAATATGCTTTCAGGCAAAACTGAAACATGATGAAGATTAATTCAGGAAGGCAGGGAATGTAGAAACCAAGTAAGAAAAAAACAGTTGCTAAAAAGAAAATTGTAAGCAGAGCAGAAGTAACTTAGCACATCCATCTCAAACTGCTTTCTCCTATGCAGGACAGCTCACCTTGCAAGAGCAAATGAAGCATAAATAAACTGTATTTTAAGTTTAAGGACATAATGAGCACTAGACTCGGATTCTAAAACATATTTTCTTCTTGTTTCAGATTAATACAGACACACTGGCGCTAGAAGCACTATACTTCTGGAAGTGCCAGCTTTTAACAAACAAAAAGTCAGCATCCTCCTTACTCTTGTCAGCAGTTAGGATGTTAAGAACATTGCTATATCTTTCTAATAACTGGCACTGCAACTCCTGCTGGAGGATCTAGATTTGGATCCACACCACGTGATCCTCTTTCACTTTATTTCCTTCTTCCTTCTCCAAAAGTCAGTTCTCTTCTCCAGCTCCACCACAACACTTTAGGTTTTCTATTTCTCCAAGGGAATAAGGAGAGAGTTCATGTTCAGGGAAGGTTCTGCTCTTCTACATAGATTCTAAAATCTCATTTTGGCTAGCAAGAAACCATAAAAATCCACTTCACGTTTCCATGCAGCTTCCCAGACTGCAGAGAGTGGACACACAGCTTTTACTGAAAAAATGGACCAACAAGAGATTTCAGAAGGTGCCGTAAGACAGACACCCCACTGATACCCTGAATATTAAAACACTCTTTACTTGCACATGCCTGCTGATATGTTCATTTCCTACAAATGTAAGAACCTGAAATATTTTTTTATGAACAAGTGTACACACAGACCAGAAAAGGCACTTGGCAACTGTACTGTGGGAAGTGGGAGGGTGTTCACAAGTGTAAAGTAAGGCTTCTGAGCTTAAAAAGCCTCTGTGTTGATTGACTCAGGACTAAAATAACATGGTTATGGTTAGGAAACATTTTTACCTGATCAATTACATCCTTGATATAAGTCTGTTTGGGCACGAGTGCCATGTGTTTCGCATGGAACTTCAAGGCTGCATGTTGATACTACATTTCACTACACTCCCAGAAAAGAGAATCCATTACAGAAAAGGAAAGAGATGTTTCGGTAAGAGGATGCATGGTTCTCCCTCCTTTCCTTACTGCAATTCTAATTCAACAACTTACACAAAGTTCAAGTTTAATAACTGACACATCCTGATTTTTTAGTTTAATAGATAATAAGAATTCAGTCCACCAAAAGTGAAGCCCCTGATTTAAACATATTCTACCTACAATCAGCATCAAAAAAGGAAGAAAACCAACAAACAAACAAAACCACCAGACCTCAATGAGTGAATTCATATTTAACCGTATAGGCAAGAGCCATCCCAGCTTTGAAATTATCCATGTTAAGACGAGCCTGCAAGGATGACAGGCAGAACTAAGTATATATGTTTCAAAACATTCTGCAGTTAAATCCTGCTGAAGGCAAAAGCAGTAACTGCTCTAACTCTCCAAACCAACAAAAAAGCTGAACTTGCAGGCAAGACATCACAATAGACAGCATTTATCCAAGAGAAATGAAAAAACAAAGACTACCAATCTGACAAATAGCAATCCGTAAATAGCTTGGAGTTCAAAAGGCCTCCTTTATGATTTTACAGGAATTTCAGAGGCTGCTGAGGCTCCAGAGGACCACAATTCACAACCAAGGACAGCTTAACTTGGGAGCAAGGAAGCTGTTCCTCACTCATGCGCCCATTCATCTCTTGCTGTCTCTGGAAGGGTCTCTCCAGTATGGGGACACCTCAGCGATTTCTGGTAGCAGTTACTTAACTACCATGCAGTCTAGCCTATTACTAAAATAAACAAAGAAAAAACTCACTGCCAAACAAAAGGTACTTCCAGCCCACCACCCCAATTCTGACAAACACCTCTGGAAGCGTCTAAGAGCAGGGAAGCACACAGCTGTACCTGCCCACTAATCTCTTCCAGCTTCTGCATCTCCAAGATTTCCAAGCCACTCGTGACTTCTCTGTGGTCAGACAGTCTCAATGGATTTATTTTCCAATAATTTGTCTCATTTACTCAGTGAGATAAACTCTGTGCCCCCAACCTTCAGCAGCAATGAGTTCTGACTTTACCACACAGCACAAGTATCTCCTCGTGTCTGTCCTGACACACTATTTTATTCTCTCTGGCTCCTGTCCTACAAGAAACAGTGGAGATTCATTCCCTATTCACACCTTCTCTGCATTAATCAGTTTTACAGATCTTTGTCACATACTGCACCAGTTGTCTCCAGCCTAAAAACTCCAAGTCATCTACTCATGCTTAATATCAAGGAAAACTATCACTGACTGACTAAACCCTGACTTTTCCTTTTTCAGTCTGTGGTGCTACAAGATGGTCAACTTTCTGCTGTTCACCTGACATCTCCCAGGTCATGCAGGTCTGATTCTCAAGCCCTTGATTGCTAGCATCAAATAGCTCTTCCACTGCACCCTTGGTATTTCATTTGCTTGAACACATACAGAAAATAAATCAGCGTTACAAAGAAAACAGGTGCAAAGTTGCTAAAATCCAGTGCAAGTCAGGGCACACAAAACAATGAGGGACTAGAAGTAGGGAGACTTAGTTGAGCATGTTCAGTAAATGTCTTATTGCTCTTGAAAGAGTGTGAGGATTTGATATCGGATAACAGAGTCATTCTTACATTCCTAACTTTACAGGAGGAAAAGCACAAACCACCTTCAATTCCAAATAAAAAATTAATCTAGCGTAAGAAAGCAGATTAGCAAAAAGCACTGACGGGAAAATCATAAATGGTATTCACACCTGTGGGGTCAGTTATCCCACATTTTCTAATACTTAAGGCAGATACTGCACAAAAGCACCACTACCTCCACAAACATATCAGGCCTTTAAAAGAAGAGCTTTTTCAGGAAGTCTTCAATTGGCAATATCACCAAAGCTATATTGTGATAGCACAGGAGCCAGATAATCTCTCTGGCATCAGATTTTATAAACATGGCTGTGATACCAGGTAGGACTTCTGAACCAGTATAGCAGGTGTCATCTGAAAAACATCAGAGATTCACAGGAAAGTAACAGCAGGGACTTCAGAACGTCCCTGGACAACCACATATCTTCAGTGACATGGTGCTTTTCCTGCTTCCCCATCCTACGTGTTATATTTACACATAGGTTTGTCCCAAAGTTTGGCAGAGCTTAGGGGGAGTGAACTCACTTTCTATTTTTTTTTTTTTTTTTTTTTTTTAAGGAAAACATCTTTTTCTCCATGTATGTAGTTCTCAGATATACCTCTCTGTACATGTATATTCAAAAGGATGAGAGGGCAGATCTTTAACAATAACTGCAACCGAGGATAATAAAAAACACCAAGTTAAGTTTGTGTACTAGTAATGTATGCACTTCCCAGAGCTGCTACCTCATGAAGCCAAGACTTTAAAAATCTTCTAAAGTCAACTTTGACACAGTTGCTCTGGAAGCTGTAATGGGTCACACATTGAAAAACCAGAGCTGCATATCTAAATTCACAGTTATTTACACAAACGGCTTTGAAACTCGCTTTGTGGGCACAAGCATTGAGTCGGGATCTGTGACAAGGTTCCCAGATAAGAACAACCTGCCTCTTGCTTGCCACATCAGCTGTGGTCTCTTCATTCTGCAGTGTTCACTACCCTGCTCCAAGGAAAGTGGCTGAAAAACCCACAACAAGGCAATATGCCTATACCTTCCCCCCCCCTCTGCCCCCAGATTTCTGCCAACAGGAGAGAAGAGACTCACTGACCGGCTGCAGCTCACGTTCAGCAGTGATACCATGTCTCCCAAAGTCACCATAACTACATGAGCTGTTAGAAGTAGGTGTGTTCCCTGAGCCCCGTTCTTCCTCCCACCCTTACAATACTCACATTAACAGGGAAAGCAAAATCCACATAAAGCAGGATTTTGAATAGTAAAAATATTTTCAATGTATTCTAACCAATAAAAACTCTTAACAGAAGCAAAACAGCAGCTCTAATGAGAGAACTGAAGCAAAAAGAGAAGAGCAGTAACAAGCAAGAGGGCAAGGTAGAATTTTACACAGCTTAAAAAGGAGGCAAGGAAACACAAGCTAAAACCTCAGAAGAGGTGCTGAAAAACAATTTATTTTTCAAAGATTTCATTAGTGATACCAGTTCCTGAGCCTGGAAGCTACTGGAAAACTCCTGAACCACCTTGTAGCAAAGAATAAAAACACAAACCAGAGCCATAAGGATAGCCCATCCTTTAAGAGCAGAATTGGAAAAAAATAATTAAATCATTGGTTCATGCTACAAACATCCTGCTTCATTCAAGGAAGGCTATCCTTTAGGTGAATTCTGTGCTAATGGAAGAATATTCTGCAAGGAACAGATGTGAGTGAGCAAGAATCCACCTATTAGCATGCTAGAAGGAGAGCATTCCCCATGGTCACCTTAGAGATCCTTTCTGATCCACAAGAAAGATCTTCAGTGCAAGTCATCAGCAAATTAAATGGTGCAAATAAGAAATTCTGATTTATGGAAGAAAACCCATCTTTTATTGGCAGCTTAATGGTCTGCATCTTAGTAAACCAGAAATGGAAGTACAGGAGATCATGCAGCCAGCAGTCAGAAATGTATTTTTAAAAAGCAAGATGCTCACTTACCCATTTGGTTAAAAGAAATGTCAAACAGAAGTCTTTTTAAACTACAAAGGTAAAACAACACAAAAAATAAGCAACTTGTCTGAGTAGGAACTAACTGTATTAGGTACTACTGAAGCTAGAAAAATTGGAAACATGGCTGGACAGATCACCAGTTACCTTATTCATTAAGAAATAACTGAACCCCAGATAAGGAAGAGGGAAACTGGCTTTATAAAAAATAGCATTAACCATTTCATTTGTCAAAGGTCTCCTTTGACGTTGTCGTCCCACACACTCAGAGACTGATGCGTTAGCAGATCAAGCTACTGCAGCCTAATCAGGTCCATGCTACACTGCACAGAAATCACGACAGAGGGTAAGAACCCTGACTCCTCGAGTGCCCACACAGAATATCAGAGGAAGCTCCGGCAGCATTACTGCAGCCTGAATGACAGTCAGTCTATCTCAGACCTCTAACAGTAAAAGTCAGTTCTCAAGTTTCTAGTCAACTGTTTCTTGAACTCACTGTTACAAACCAAGGAGGACAAGCCTATTCAGTTTCACTTGATAAAGAAAAACTTCCACAGAACTCTGCACTAATTAAGATATAATCATTTAAATCACATAAGAAAATGTAGCTTAAAGTGCAGACAAGTGAAATAGCAGTGACTGTAAAACTGGCTACTTTTAAAAGTGGAGGACAGCTGTAAATCAAACCAGGTACCAAACAAGTTGGAAAGAAAACCTGAGTTATATGTTAACAATGCAATTTGATTCACAGAAGACACAGGGCATTCATTCAACAAAATAGCCAAGCGTACAGAAAGTACAGGTAACCATATGGGAAAGAGAGGAGAGAAAGCTGTAAATAATAGAAACCTGTGCGAAGCAAGCAACAAAAAGAGGAACTGAGAAATCCATGGCCAAAAAGTTAGGGACAGCAGGAATTATATATAATAAGTACGTGGAATCCAGAAAATAGTATTCAGCTGTTCCTAGATGAAAGCACTGAAGATGGGCAAAGCATTCAATACATTTGTTTTAAATTTGTCAGGAAAGCCCGCTTATATAGACAAAATAGTAAGACAGTTCATATGAATTTAAGAAACAAGGCATGTAATTTAGTAATTATGAATTTATCAAACTTAATCTCAAATCAGTTCCTCAGATTTCAATTTTAGTGTTGCAATAGCACCTTGATGAATACATTTTTCAAAAGGCACCTTGTCCCACATGTCACTTTGCCTAATGAATTCTAATACAAAATCAACATGAAGTGTGCTGTGAACTGGTTCAATAACAGCCCTCACAACATAACTACAAAGTAACTCAATGGATACATTTGTCATGGAATGCTGCAGGAATCACTCTGGTCCTGCACAGCATTTTACCAATAACTTGGATGAAAACACAAGTCTTTAAAAACTAGAAAGGATTTGAGATGAAATGTAGAAGAGGAGAATTAGAAGGAAAATTTGCTAACACAATGCAACAGAATTGTTTCTCACACTCAATACATATAAAACGTTTGAAAATAATGCAAAAGAACCTCCAAGAAAACAAAAACCACAGCACACATTCAGAACAGCAAATGTCACAAAAAACAATCTTGGGAAGAAGAACTTCAAATCATGACTGAATACAAAAGCAGCAAGACTTCTCTGTGAAGCCTCACACTGCCACCTAAAGGAGAATTGTCAGAGGTGGTTTCAAGCCTAGTTTTGACAGCCAGTTTCAATCGATAGTCAAGTCAAAATGGGACTATTAAATTTCAATACATAGAGATATAATCATATCAAATATCCCTGGACCAAAACCACAAGACCCTTAACTTTAATTAAGAGATCTTTTGGATTTTTCTTCCTGTTCTCTCACTTAAGTCTGTAAGAGAAAAGAACTTAAAGACAGTATTGGGAAAAACAATCCTGAGAAGCTGTGTTCAAACTCCATATGTAATTTTCTGTGAAAGTTTTCTATGGTAAATATACAACACACAAAGCAAGAGTGTAATATAGCCTAAAGGAAAATAGACTTTAGTGAGAAGAAGTTACAAACATGGAGAGCTTTCATACAGCTTGAAAATTCAATATTTGAGTTACTACAGACTAAAGGTTATAACCTCATATTTCATTTGTTTGCTCACTTTGTCTTCTTTCTGTATTTATAAATAAATGGAAGAAAATAAATGGAAATGCATGCAACAAATATTGCTAAGGAAACCACCACCTTGTTAGCATCAATGTAACTCAGGCTCTGCTTAAGCTCCATTAGCAGGACAAAGCTGTCTGACATTTAAGCATACAACTTAACTGAGAAAGCAAATCATCAGCCAATCTTTGCATCAGTTTTAGATTGTTATACTTCTACACCACTAAATGCTTTTCACAGTCTTAACAGATGTCAGCACTGAAAGTAACATAAGCTTGCAGGGAGTGTGTTAAAATAGGCTAAATGATTCGTTAATGAGGCGTCATTAGGATATCCTAGATTTACAGTCAGGAAGACTACAAAGGTTTATTACTGCTTTTTGTTATTGACTGAAAGGAAGGTAAAAGACCCCTAAGTTTTAAAACTTTTAGTGCTCTGTGTAGCACAAGAGTACCTCCAACTAAGGTCTATGCTAGAACCAACTTAAGCAGAAAAAAATTCAATGTGTCCATACATAGAGGTGGCATTTAAAAGAAACACAATATTCTTGAAATCCTCAAAGCTGGATCAATCTGTTAACAACAAAGTCCTGAATGTGAAGATTTAATCAGGTCCTTCTTCAAAAAACTGATAAAAATTTGCTGTTTGTAAGCAGGATGAAGGTCAGCTTTAGTACTCAATAACATCACCTCCTGACACAATTGAGTGTAGAAAAAAAACAAAAAAACCAAACAAATGAAACCCCAAAAAACAGCTCCAGAAGCAGAAAATAATACAAACACTAAGGATAGGACAACCCAATGCACAAGTGAAAGTTTCACTGTGGAGGCAGCGCATGAAGTTTGACTGAAGTACTGCCACAAATATTCTGAGAAATAGATTTTGTATCTGAGTGGGAAATTAAGCAAAGTGACCTGATTTATCTAAGGCAACATTAAGTCAGGAACAGAAGTCTCTGTGCCACTAGACAATACCAGGCTGTCATGGGACCTCTTGTTATTTCTGCTGTTTCTCCCATACAGGTAGGCTGTAAGTTAGAGATGTTACCTCACTCTCTCATCCTCTTTTGTCTGTCACTATTACTGTGAGACACTTGCCAACACATTCTTCCAGCTACAAATGTACCATGAGCACACATTTCAGTGGAAAGATCTGCAGTGTGGTCTGTCAGGTCTGCATACAGCACTTACATTCATCCAGTCCCAGCTGGTAAGCCAGGTTCTGCAGGCCACGGACTTTTTCCATCAGGTTGGCTGTAGTGAGGCTCCCCAGCTCTAAGAGAGAAAAGTGTGAAGTGTGAAGAAAAGTCTGTATCCCTCTAGTGACAGTTTACCAGTTTACTGCTTCACAGAGCACTTTCAAGTCACTTCTGACAAGATTTATTTCCAGTGAACAGAGTTCAAAATTCAAGCTGATACCACCCCTGATCTTAATACACTAAGAAAAGACCAGCTTTCTCTACTGAAAAAGCCACAGATCCGGTTCATACTGTAATCTGCCACCACTGCAATGAGCAACTTGCCCCGTACTTTGGAAGTTCTTGTAAATTCACATTGCTATGTGAGCAAGCTACAAAAGAGTATGCAAGAGAATGGACTTACTGCATACTAATAATGTGTGTTTAAGCACATTTCTTGCAGCAAGTCAAAGTTAATTTCTTCCACTTTCACTTTGGAACAGCTTATCTGAAATTCACATGAGAGACAGCCCGCTCAAGGATGTTTACTGCAAACTAATAGCTATAACATGCAACAAATCTACATATTAGCTAGCCCTTCTGTAGCTTGCTCACACAGCTTTACTGCTCGATTAGAGATCTGGGATCTGTAAGTGAAGACACATGCATAGAGCATCTCTGAACACGTCAATCAACAAGTCTAAGCTGCTCACCAAGTTCGCTTAGCTGAGGCCCACCAAAAAATTCACGACACTTCTTAAAATATAGAAGACACCCACTATACTTAGGCAGTGAGAGACTGATAAGTGAGGTAAGTGAAATATATGTAACATTACACTGCTTCAACTGCTTGCTCTGAAAAATCAGCCCGCCACTGACATCTGGATATTCTCTTACAGATAACTGGATCAGTGAGAAATATATATCATTAACAAGAGACTCCTGAGCTAGATATTCTGGAAACGTGAGTGCTAGAGACCTGAAGCCACAGGGCCACCTCTAGAACATTTAAAGAACAAGTGGTTTAAGCCTCTTAAGAAAGTACTGAATTCCCATGTGCTCTGGCAATGTTACTTCCTGCCCACAATGTCCATACGCACCCTTTAACATGTCGATATCATCATTTTCCAGTTCAGCCATCCATTTGGGAGGAGAACTTGTAATAGGCTGTTTTGAAAGAAAAGTTCAAGCTCAGATAAGTGCATTTTTAGAATTATACATTGCAGTCTGACCTCATATTGAAAACTAGTTACATTGACAGCAAAAAATAAGAGCTTTCCTGGTGCTCTGTCAAAATATTTTTACGTTTAACCTTGTTTTCTAGCTCTCTCTGGCCCAGAGTTAAAATCAGCACACTACCACCTGGAAGCCAAAGTCAGTACGAAAAGTGAGATTTCCTAAAGTTTTAAATCTGTTATGTCTTCCCAGATGTTATTCTTATTTATAGTAAATTGAATAAGGTATAAAAATATATATATATACGGAGATAATAAAGCTGAAAGGATGATGCTACCCCATCCTGAAGCTACAACCGAGTTACGCTGACAGACCAGAGCCGCGAAGCCGCACGGGTGCTCACTCACGCTTTTGAAGGAAGCGGCGAACTCGGCGACGCCGGGCACTGCGGAGACAAAACGAAGGGCAGCGGCGGGTCAGCGCCTCTGCCCGCAGCCCCCCGGCCCGGTCCCCGGCCCCAGCGGACAGGGCCGCGGGCGCGCCGGACTTACGCTGCTCGGGCCACAGGTCCGGGGAGGCGCGGTCCAGCTTCTCGAAGCTCAACAGCGATGCCTCCAGGTCGGCGCCTGCAAGAGGAAGAGGATGAGGGGGGGGAGGGGGGGGAGGGGGCGAGGCACCGCCCGGGCCCAGCCGGCGGGACCGGGAGCGGGACGACGGCGCCGCCATCCCCCGCGCCTTACCGTCCGCGGGAGCCGCCATCTTGCCCGCCTCACGTGACGCGTCGTGACCGCGGCCGAGCCCGACCGAGGGAAAAACAACCACCCCCGAACTCCACGTGTCGCTCTCGCCGCGACCGCCAGGAGGCGTCGCCGCTGGGCGGTGCTCGGCCAATCCGGGCTCTGGCGGCCAGCGGGCGGCTGAGCTCTCGCGGCCAATCCACAGCCCGGCACGGGGGGCGGTAGGGGCGGAAGGCGGGATCGGAAGGGCTTGCTGACGGCGATTGGCTACGGGCCGCGAGGGCCCCGCCAGAGGGGGCGCGAAGCGGGAGAGGCCGGTGAGCGAGAGGCCAATCAGCGCGCGGGGGCGGTGCTCCGGGTGGGCGGTGGCGCCGTCGGGGGCCGCGAAGCAGCGACCCTCGGCCGGGATGGCGACGGCTGTGGCGCGCGGCGCCTGGGGCGGGCGGCGCGTGGCGCTGAGGGTGAGGCGGCGGCGCCGGCCCCGCGGCGGGTCCCGCGGCTCGGGGCGGAGGGGGAGGGGGGTCGCGGCCCACCTGGCCCCGGGGCCTCGTGCGTGGGCCGGTCCCGAGCGGGGAGTAGCCGATGGGGCCGCGGTGGGGGCGAGTGGGGGCAGTCGGCAGCCCTGAGGAACCAGGCTGGTTTGTGCTTTCCCTCCCGTCCAGCTGCCGTGGAGAGCCGGCACCTCCTGGATCGCCTCAGCCGCCGCGTCCTTCTCCTCCTCGGTGGTAAGTGCCCGTCCCGCGGAGCGGACCTGGCGGAGGCCGCGGGGCCTGTGGGGAGGCTCGGCCCGGGCTGAGGAGGCGCTGCGGGCGGGGGAAGGCGCCGCCGCCACCCCCCGCAGCCGGCCGGACACTTCTCTCAGGGCTTCTCCTGTGAGCTGGTTTCTGCAGCTCCCTGGCCCTGCCCGTGGCTCCCGGCTGGCGCTTCAGGAACAAACCTCCGGCACTGCCCGCGCACGGAGGGCAGCGGGAGGGAAGGGATAGAAGTGCAATGTCAGGTTGGTTTGACTACGGAGCAAAGAAGCGCCCGCTTGGGCAGCCCCTCCGCGCTGCAGCCGCTCGGGGCATCGCCCCCGTCACTGCTCGTAGCGAGCGCTGCGGGTGCGCCCAGGGCGCCGTGGGAGTTCAGTTAGTGGCGTCCTGGTTTATTTTCTGCGTGTTCCTTGTGTAGCACGCGTTGTACTACATACGCACCAGCCATTTTTTCCTGATTTTTAGATTTCTTTTACCATGTATAGTATCTCTTCGATAAGATTAGTGAAAATTAATATAGATTATACGCCTAACGGTAAGGTGTGAAAGAAGATTGTTTCAAGATGTGTGCCATGATCTCATATCAGCTGTTTATGGCAGAGAGAGGATCTGATTTCCTTTGGACAGTATCTAACAACTTTGACTGTTAAAGTGTCTTTTTTTCTTCCGGTATCTGTGACTGTACACTCTGCAAGTTCTGAACAGCTAAATTGTGATTCTTCAAATAGTCTCCTTTATTACAGTCCTTGTTCCCACGGCAGGCTCATTCTCTACTGAGAAAAAAAGTGGTGATCTTATGGAAAAAAAGTGTGATCAATCTTAATTCAGCATTTCCTGCCTTGCTTGAAATATTTTTTGTTATATGTGCAATTTTCTAGCTATCATTTTAAAGCAATTTGATGAAACATAAATTCTATTGCACTGAAGTCTGCATGGGTCATAAAGCACTGGAGCTTGTAGGTCCACTGCAGATACGTGTCACTTGGTCTGAGTGACTGATAGCAGTAGGAGTTTATCATTCTTCAGACCAGCACTAGAAGACCTTTTCCTACAGTCAGAAAACTCAGTCAAAGGACTCAGATCTCAGATTTTCTGTGCTTCCTTCCAGATTCTAGAGAGGACTCTGTTTTCATAGGTACAGACTTCTGCCTCTCCCAAGTGTAATTCCAGCTACATAATCATCTGCAACTTTTTAGTTTTGAGCCTCACCTGGCGTTACCTCCCAAATCGCTAGGTCTTGCTTATCCATTAACAGTCTTACTTTATATTTCTCATCCCAGCTTTCTGAGCTTGTCCCAACTCATTGCTGTTCACTTTTTTTCACTCTAATTTATTTTTCACTGTCACTACTTGTCCAGCCAACACCATTTATGTTCCTGGATCCTGCTCTGTTCTGTTTCCCTTCATTACACCTTGGATAGCATCCCAATACTCATCTGCCTCTCATAATTCCACATCCTAGTCTATTCACAGAGTTCCCTGGTATATTTGGGTTTATATCCCAGTTCTGTTGATCTGTCTCATTTCTCTTCACACAGTAGATCTGTTTCCCCTTCCTCTTATCTATTCTCCCCAAGCCACTGTTTTGTGGTGTAATTAACTGGTTCTTGCTTTCTCCTAGTTTTCTCCCCTTATCCCCCTACTCTCAGCTCCCAGTTTCTAGTTTCTTAATTTATATTCTTTATACATATACAGTTTTCCTGCATGATAGGGTTTTGTTGCCTATCCAGTGCTAGTTACAGCTTCCACCTCTGCTTTACTCTCTGTCCTACATTTACCTGAACACCTTATTCCAAACGCTCTTTTTCTTTCCTTGGCATCTGAGGTGGAAGGTTCTGTTTTCTGTGCTGTTTGCCAGCACAGTTCCTCGCTCTTAGTTGCACGACCAAGTGGGATGCAGGGGAAGTCCAACTTTATGCCTGTTAATACTGGATCTAGACTCTCTAGTGGGCAGCATAGTGGTAAATGATGAAGGCTTGCGTGTAATGGGGCACACTGGTGTGTAGGCACCTTGAGACAAAGATCACTACTCACTGTCCGGTGTTTTGTCTTCCACAGCCAACAACCAAACTCTTCATTGATGGGAAGTTTGTTGAGTCCAAAACTACTGAATGGATTGATATCCACAACCCGGTAAGTTAAATGGGCTCCGCTTATCTGTTAGCGATCACTATGCAACAAGGTTCTGTGCCTCTGTTCCAGCATTTGGCAAATGGGGAAAGTATATACGTTTCTTAAGAAAGGTTTATACTTGGAGCTTAAGATGGATTTAGCACTGTGTAATTGCTTCTCAATTTCCTTTTCACATGAAGTGCCAGTCTTAGGAAAGTTATGATCTCCTTTATCTTCCCTGTGTTGCAAAAACCCGGTCTCCAGAAAGGAAGCTGAAACTCTGCTTGCAATTTTCTTTTGCTCATAGAAAGGCTCTGTGATTAACATGTCAAATTTCTGAAGGGTTTCTTTAACCTTCTATGTGAAATCAACCAGGTGTGATTTGATGCCAGCTGAATCAGGACAAGTGGTAATGGTTTTAAACTAAAGGAAAGGAAATTCAGGATAGACTTTTTACAATGAGAGCGGTGAAACACTGGTGCAGGTTGCCCGGAGAGGTGGTAGATGCCCCATCTCTGGAGACATTGAAGGCCAGGGTGGATGGGGCTCTGAGCAACCTGATCTGGTTGAAGATGTCCCTGCTCATTGCAGGGGAGTTGGACTAGATGAACTTTGAAGGTCCCTTCCAACTCAAACAATTCTGTGATTCTATGAATGTGAAGTCCTGACAGAGACTGCCACTGCCTTCACTTTCAGACCAAGGTAAAAAAATCCTGACCACTGAAGCTCCTCTCCCTTCAAAGAGCTTTTGTCTGTGAGCCACAGTATTCACAGTGAATTTAGAGTCTGGATGCTATGCAGTGCAAAGTAATCTTAGATTAGTAACACTTGTACTTGTCTGAATCCTCCACAAAAGACAAATGGAAATGAGGTTGCAGTCAGTTCTGACCCCAGTAGTAAGGTAAGCATTTGGACAGCAGTTTCTGAAGCTTTTCTCTGTAAAGCCCTATTTTTATTTGCTTTGTGGAAGTGATTAGAACAGTGTGCTAGTTCATGAAGCTCATTTGGTCTTTATGTGGCAACCAATGTTCTTGTTTAATTTTCTTTCTCTTGCTTTGAGTAGTTTCTCTCTTAGAGGTGGTCCTGATCATTTTATCATGTCAAAGCAGACTTAATTTTTAAGAGTGCATTAGAAGGAGGTTAAACTGCCAAAGACAAGCTTTTAAAGTTAAAATACTATAGAACTAAGTTTGCTTGTGAAAACTTTACTTTGGCTTAGTGGTCTCGGTAAGCTAACATCAGTGCCAACTGCAGGGTCATGTACTGCTTCTTCCAAAGGAACCTTGCCTCATTTAATGTGCAAGAGGGACAGCAGATGAGCCAAGATGATGCAGAGGGAAAAGACCGCAGTCCACAGAACCTTTGCCTTATACTGTCTAGAAGCCTTGAGACAGACAAGTCACTTCAACTCCAACTTGGAAATCAGCACTGCATTTGTAGCTTTCTGGGTGCCTAACTTGAGATGTGTAGAGTGCAGGTTTTCAGAACTATTCCAGTTGTAGCCCAGGCCTTTTGTGTGCGCCATCGAAGGAGTCTCTTTTGTGCTCTCCTCTCAGAAGTACAGCTCCTTGTAGAACAAGGATATTAGGTGTGTGGTGTGAAACAACTGTTGAATGGTTGGCAGGACAGATGGAAAATATTGAGTTTTGATGGTTTGTTTTTTCCTTCAGGCCACAAATGAAGTGGTTAGCCGTGTACCAAAAGCCACAACCAGTGAGATGGAGGCAGCTGTGGCTTCTTGCAAAAAGGCATTTTGGAACTGGTCAGAAACATCTGTTTTGAGTCGCCAGCAGATCTTCCTGCGTTATCAACAACTCATCAAAGACAATCTGGTGAGACACCACGGCTGTGTGTGATGGCTGTTGCTTAATGCGTTGCAGTTGACTTTAGCAATTAAACTGAGGGGCTCGGGGTTTAGAGTTTGTGATGAGGCATTGTTGCCGTGATTGAGGAGCCAACAGAGACACTGTCCTCAAGAGTTGTAGCAAAGCACTTTCCATCAAATGGGAACAGAGAGGCAGTGCTTCTTAGGGAATATTGTTCTGTATTTGTCCCTTTACCAAAAGACCACAGAGGAATTTTCAGCCTTGATGGAGAATGTATGAGTTGATAAAGACAAGTGAGAAGTATGTCTTTGGATTTCCCTGATTGCTTTTTTGATGTATGTGTGGCATGACACCTAAAAGCTATCGAGTACAAGGCAACCCACGGTTGTATTTTTTTCTAAAATGTCACCTGTGTGGCTTATTGGCTTCTTGTCAACGAGGAGCAAGTCAGTCAGTGTAGACTTTTGCAGGTTCTGCTCAGAGTGTTCACTGAGATGTTCAGCTCTCTGTTAAACTATCTTATTCCTGCACTGTATTTCATGGACAGGCACTTTTCTAATATTAATAAACTTAATGTTTTCCATTTGCAGAAAGAAATTTCAAAACTCATCACCTTTGAACAAGGAAAGACCCTGGCTGATGCTGAGGGAGATGTATTCCGAGGCCTCCGTAAGCTGCTGGCTCCTCCTGTTAAAAAAGGGGCTTTGAGAACCCATAGGAAGTGAGGAGGTCTCCTGAGCAACTGATTGCTCTGGGAGTCTGTACACGTAGCTCCCTTCATAACCTCCTATTGAAAGGAAAGGCACAATTGTAACTCAAACTGTTCCCTTAGACAGAGTTTCCTTAAATCACTTCCATATTGTTAGATCCTTCCTATTCCTATGAGTTCCTACAAATTGCTCTGAAGGGATAAGAATTTCTTGCTTGTGCTCAGATGTCTAAGGTTGAGTCCCAGGTGGCACAATAATACTCTCCCTGTGCTTCTTTTACTGGGGCTGTTGTCTGTGCTTCTATCACAATGACATATAACGCACTCAAGAGAGAATCCATTCACAATTAGCTTGCTTGGCAGAGCAAAGGGATTTTCTGTAGCACAATGAGTTTTAATTTGTGGGAAAAGAGGCTGGAAGAAAGACTTGGGTCAAGGCCGTGGTAAGAAGGGAGTTTGGGTACTAATTATTAACAGATCATCCAGTGGCATATTGCCCTTTCTGCTGCAGAGGTGGTTGAACATGCTTGCAGTGTGACATCCCTCATACTGGGAGAGACCATGCCCTCCATCACTAAAGACATGGACACTTACACCTACCGTCTGCCTCTGGGCGTGTGTGCTGGAATTGCACCGTTCAATTTCCCAGCCATGATCCCTCTTTGGATGTTCCCCATGGCTATGGTTTGTGGAAACACCTTCTTGATGAAACCGTCAGAGCGTGTACCAGGAGCACTCATGTTCCTTGCCAAGCTGTTTCAGGATGCTGGTGCCCCTGATGGGACCCTGAATATCATCCATGGACAACATGAAGGTATTAGTAGAAGTTGTTGGGACATGGCTGGAGTGTGTGTTGTGCTGTATGTACAGTGGAGGTGCCATTTGGAGAGTCTGATACTGCTGCTGTTAGATAGGTTTGGACAAATGCTTAGGCCTCTTGATGGAGGTGAAGGGAGCTAACTGGGAGGTTCTTTGCCATCTTGCACCAAATTTTTCAGGAATTTAGTGGACCAAATTTTGGGGGCTAGAGGCAAATTTCCCAAGGCATGTAAGTAGATAAATCATCTTGGTTTCCCAAGGAAGCCTAAACAAGTATTAAATGCCTCACTGAATATGCAGTGGATGCCAGTATTCTAGCTCCTAGCATCATATTTTCACAGCACAGAAGTAGGTTCAGAACATGAGGATACAAATAGACAACAGTAACTTGGCTTCAGCATTGCTCAGGCACCTTGAGAGATGCCCAAAGCATGAAGAGATGGCAGAGAGCCAGGTATATGAGGATGAGGTCAGGAGTATACGTGCTGAGAAATTACTGGAGAGATGCATAGACAGGCAGTGGGGGAACTCAGATATAGGAAACAGAGGCAAGAATTCCAGTAAGAAAGATACATAAATTTAGCACTGTGGGGATGGGAACAGAGGGAAGCATTTGTGCACCACAGTTATAATGTATTATTTCCTATTTGAAGCTGTGAATTTCATTTGTGACCATCCGGATATCAGAGCAATCAGCTTTGTGGGATCTAATCAGGCTGGCGAGTACATCTATGAGAGAGGATCCCGGAATGGCAAGAGAGTCCAGGCCAACATGGTAATGCCTCTGAATGGAGCACGCTTCAGCACACAGACTGCCTCTGTCTCCTGTGAATGTTAAGAGAGACCAAGGCACTCGGCAGCAGAAGCTGACTTTGCCACTGATAGTTAAGTGACGAGGCTGCCCTTCATGCCAGCCTGTTGGTAGCAGAGTCATAGCTACTACATGAAGGTATTGCCAGAGAGCTAGAGAAGAACTGGGCTGGGGTGATTAATAATGGGAGACTGTGTACGTGTTGTATTTCAGGGAGCCAAGAACCATGGTGTTGTGATGCCTGATGCCAATAAAGAGAACACCTTGAACCAGCTGGTTGGAGCTGCTTTTGGAGCAGCTGGCCAACGCTGCATGGCCCTGTCTACAGCAATTTTAGTGGGAGAAGCTCAGAAATGGCTGCCAGAGCTTGTGGACAGAGCCAAAAATCTACGTGTAAATGCAGGTACAGACTGTGGTAAAGTCTTCCAAGGTACTTGACTTCTGTATAACTGTAGCCTTTTAGGTTGATGTATTTGCCATACTAAAGGGTGTCCCTTGGAGCTATTAGCAGCCTAGGTTTGATGTGTAGGGGTAGGAGCTTGCAGATTGTCTGGATTGCGCTAGACTTGGAGTTAGGAATTTGTAGGGAGGCTTGGCAGTATGACTGTGATGCAAGATTTAATGGATTGGTCTTGTTTTAACTGGAGCTTTGAGGTTGTCTTATGTTTAACTCAAACCTACCGTTTATATAGCAGCCTCACTTATACCTTTCCACTTTGTAGTAAGCATGCCATAAAAAGGAAAAATGGAAACAGGTACTTTGGGAAAACTAGACTGTTATTAGTTGTAGGAGAATTATCTTTTGTTTATGTTCAATAAATTCCTGCAAAGGGGAAAAAATTCCTTGATGAGAAGTATCTGTTGTTGAATTTTGGCTTCATGGGGATCTAAAATTATGTTTACCACTTCTCTTATTTGTGGATTATAAGAGTTTCAGGCTGTCAGTTCTGTTCATTAATGTCTCAAATCTTTGTTCTTTGCCTCAGACGCATTAGGATTTTCAGATATTTTCCTGTCAGTGTAGTTATCTCCATGATGGCTGTGAAGAGGAAGCTGTCTGGTTTAAAAACTTGGCGTCTCTGCCTCTTCACAGGAGACCAGCCTGGAGCAGATTTAGGGCCGCTAATCAGTCCCCAAGCTAAGGAACGGGTTTGCCATCTGATTGAGACAGGAGTAAAAGAAGGTGCCAGCCTTCTTCTGGATGGACGTAATGTCAAAGTGAAGGGCTATGAAAATGGCAATTTTGTTGGGCCAACAATCCTTGCCAATGTCAAGGTAAGATGACCAAAACCAGTGCTTGATAGTGTGTATTGCAAAGTCGATGGAAAAATGGGTTCCCCAAATCAGTCAGTAATCAATATTCACCAAGCAGAAAGCCCATAAATGGCTCAGCCTTCCCTTGCACAATTCCAGTGAAGTGCTTATTGCAGTGCTGTTGTGGAGGTGATAAAAGAATTTGCAGTAGTGCGACATACTCTGAATGAGGTTAACGATCTTAACTTGAATGCATTGCAACCAACTTAAAGAAGATATGGGCAGTTTGTGCTGTGTTAAACTTAATGTCCATCGAGCAAAGTGTACTATCTGTAGTAATGGGCAGCAGCAGATGCCTAAGGAAGAGTAAGGTGAACAGCCAAACTTGCAATTTTCCGTCCTCCGTTATACATTCCTGCAGCTTGCAATTTAAGGACTTGCAGAAACAAATGTTTGTGGAAGTCTTAACGGGAATAATATAAGGTCTAAAATCTCTTTGTTGTTGAATATATTTGCAACTTTGTTGAGTCAGCCACTCAGTATAATGCATGGTGTGCAACAGGTGGACACTACTGTGGGGGAATATTCTCTACAAGACACAATTAGCTACTACAGTTTCCTTAATATTAAAGTATTCAGTTCCTCGTGGGCCTTCTGGTGAATGATTCCATGACAGCAAAGCAATCTTGATAGTTCTGCTATTGTGCTTTTTTATTCTTAGGATTTTATTGATTTTTATACTATTCTGTAATTCAGGCTTTTAATCTGTCTCATAATTTTCTTGCCTTATTTTCATTAAACATCTTAAAATACTTCACTTTCCTGTGATGTGTCATAAAGCATTGTTAGGTATTCAAAGGTAAAAGTTACACTGAGACTTTGTGTTTTAGTTTTCTTGTACAGTGGTTAGTAATATAGTAACCCACATAAAACTTACAACTTCTCAAATGAATGTTTTGTAGTTTACCGCATTAGCTATTTGTGATTGAAATACTCTCTAACTGGTGTTTTGGTATTTGTCATATGTTGCTAATTATCAGACATAAATCCTGGACACTGAGTTGGACAGGATAGCAGGTTCTAGCCACTTTGTTGACAAGAACTGAAGTAAACTATCCTGAATTAAACCCAGTCTTGATCAGCTTTGGTCAGAGTAGACCTGTAAGGGAGGCTAGGCAGGCAGTGAAAGCAGAAAGGGCTCTGAAGATGAGAAGTGATGCCCTCTTGGGTGAACTAGATAGATAGCAGGGTGTGGGAGATGGTGAAAAGGTGAGGAGGACTGAAGGATGGCCTATGGCAATGCAGTACCATGGCTGATCCTAGGAATATCCTGAGTATTAGTAGCATATATGTTTATTATATCCTCTTTACTAGGATATTTTTATTATATCCTGTTTATTATATCTTATATACAAGCTGCTTTTTCTGCTGTTTGTTTTGGCAGCCAAACATGACTTGCTATAAGGAAGAAATCTTTGGGCCCGTCTTAGTAGTTCTGAAAGCAGACAGTTTGGATGATGCCATTGAGTTGGTGAACAGTAACCCCTATGGAAATGGAACGGCAATCTTCACGTCCAATGGAGCCACAGCTCGGAAATATTCTCACTTGGTAGATGTGGGGCAGGTATGTTCAAGCTAGAATTGTTGCTATTAGTACTCCTAGCCAGCCAGTTGTAGTGACTACTCAGGCAGCAGTACCCAGCCTCAGACTTAAGGAATCAAAATGTAGTAGATTTTTGAGAGTGCTCTGCAATCTGCCAGTTCTTGTGATTAATGTCAGCTTTCCTTTGCTTTAGGTGGGTGTCAACGTTCCAATCCCAGTACCTCTGCCTATGTTCTCTTTCACTGGCTCTCGTGCTTCTTTCAGAGGAGACACCAATTTCTATGGCAAACAGGTAACTTACTGATTCAGAGCTACCTACTGGATCAAATAGTGATAAATCACATTATAAATGGCAATGTGGAAATGGTTGTCAGACCTCATTAGTAAAGAAGCTTTGAAGCCATCTCAACTGGGAAACTGAAGACCAGCCGGTGATCACAGCCACCACAATGCATGTTACAATATCCAACTTTTTTTTTTTTTTCTTTTCAGATGTAAAAAAACAAGTATTTTTTAGGAGATTTTAAAAGGAAATAAAAACTAAATAACAAGGTTTCTCACAGAACCAGAATCTTTGGGGAACTGGTAAAGAGAACAGGTTGACAGCAGTTGTTCCCACAGAGGAAAACTCAACCCCCTGTAGATAATGCAGAAACTGTTTGAAACACCACTAGTGCAGACCTGAAGAATTCGTAAGGCCAAACATCTGATCCCTGTGTGTCTCCTTTCCTCCAGGGAGTGCAGTTCTACACACAGCTGAAAACCATCATTTCTCAATGGAAAGAGGAAGATGCTACAGTTACCAAACCTGCTGTGGTTATGCCAACTATGGGAAACTAAATCAGCCTTTGCAGATGCTGTCCCTGGTGCCCTTGTCCTTCTATGCTGCACGTCCCAGCTTTGTCCTGACTCTCAGCATTTCCTTGGGAATGAATAGAAAACTCCATTTTCTCAAGGACCTCCATTTCTGTGCAAACTAAGCAGGATCATGTAACACAGAGTCTGGGTTTTCTGTAGCTGTCAGTGTTTTTTGTCTAGCTGAACTCAACTTTTCTCCAACAACCTATCCTAGATGAAACAACTTTATCTAATTGAAAGGACAGACAGTGAGATTGGTCTTAATCTGTTTTTCTTTCAGACCTTCTAAACTTGCACATTACTGTGGTTTCCACTTTAATATCTTTAGCCTTAGTGACTCACTCCTGGCTACATCTTGTAGCAGAGTTTTCTTTACCTCTTTATCTTACCTGTTAAGATTTTGAGTTCACCTTACTCAAAGATGAGTACTCATTTTGAGTGACATAACTGGGACACATTGGGTGTCTCATAGAAGTGACTTCATGTGAAATGATGACAGCAAGTCTGGGAGTTGAAAATGTCAGTCTTTGAACTGTTGAGCAGTTTCCAAAACACTTGGGAAATAGCTTTCTAAGGTTTTTTTAGGAAAGCATATTTACTTGTCTGAGGATGAAAGAAATTCCCGTATGGTACAGTGACTTTCATTGTGCCTCTGACAGTTTGAAAACTTCTGTTCCTGTCATGCATGTATCTTGTATTCTCTAGCTTGTTGTCAATTCTGTTACACCTGAAAGTTGTTTAGTGCCTTTTCACTGTGCTAACAGGTATGTGCCTACAGGTCCTGTAGCATAATGAAACTATGGAAGCAGAAACAGAAGCATGTGTATGTATTTACACAATCACCTCATCATATGCCTCTGAGTGGAAGGGAGAGTAAGGAGATGGGTCAGTAGGAGGAAAGAACATATTTTTTTTTAATCACAAAGCAGCCAGGCCTGTGGCTAGTCTCTTTTACTGATTATAGCTATATTTCTTGTGATAATTGATGGACTGATTGTCACATTTGCTCAAACACAGTCACATTCTCTAGGGATTATAGGTCTCACTACTAGAGAAAGATAAGACTTGGTACACCCTGTTTTTAAGAATGTGTGCATTTGGAGCTGGAGAGCCTATATTTTTATTCCTGGTTTGTGGAAGATGATGCAGCCACGATGGATCTGCGGAGAACTCATGCAAGCACCCATGGAAAAGAACATTTGCTCTAATGATTGTGACCATTACTTGTTCTAATTGAACAACCTGAATGTTAACACTTTGTATTCTGCCTTCTGGTAAAGATTCTTTGTAACTGATAGTTATATATTAGTGCAATTCCTGTGCATTCACTAATGTTTGTATCTTGGTTTTTTTCCTTTGCTGTACCCTAGAGGAAAATTCTCATCTTGAAATTTGATTACGAATTAAAAACCTGCTAATACATTCTGCAGAACATGACTGTTCCTTGGTGAGACATTGTAATGATATAGGTGTGATGTTGACTTTATTCCCCTCTTTGCAGAGGTGGGTCTGCAAGTCCTGTAACCCACGTGTACGTCTTCCTTTCACAGTATTTCATGGTCCTCTGTACCAATTTCCTCATAAAGCATTCAAGGAGAACTTTGTTTCTGTTTCCTTATACACATCATTTGATTACAGAAACTCTTAAGCTTCACAAAAATGACTTCATTACAAACTGAAAATCTTCATCGAACTATAGGAATGGATATATACAGAGATCTAACCACTAATGCAAAACTTAGTGCTTTGCACAGGGTTATCTGGACTCTTGGCTTGGGAAAGAAGAAAATAGTTTAAGAAGGAAGAAAACAACTATATTTCAGATGGATTTCAAATGTATAGTCAAAGCAGTAGCATAGCATATGGGGGATTTAGAATTTGCAGCTTTGCTAACAAGACAACTTCCAAAATGAAAAGTGCAGATGAGTCAGTAATTGCAGTGGCTGTTGTTCATGCAAAGTGTACAGCTGCCTTACTCAGACTGTGGTAGCAACATCTGAATATGTGGAAAGATTGTTGCAGAAGGTGATGAATCTGATAATTCAGCCTGCTATGTAATGAATGAATGAATGAATGTTACCCCAGTCCACAAAAAGGGCTGCAAAGCTGACCCTGGTAACTACAGGCCTGTCAGCCTGACCTCGGTGCCTGGCAGGGTGATGGAGCAGATCATCCTGAATGGAATCACACAGCATCTTCAGGATGGACAAGGGATCAGACCCAGCCAGGATGGGTTTAGGAGGGGCAGGTCCTGTCTGACCAACCTGATCTCCTTTTATGATCAGGTGACTCACCTGGTGGATGAGAGGAAAGCCGTGGATGTGGTCTATCTGGACTTCAGCAAGGCCTTTGACACTGTCTCCCATAATATACTCCTGCAAAAGCTGCTAGCCCATGGCTTGGACAAGTGCACTCTACGCTGGGTTAAGAACTGGCTGGAGGGCTCGGCCCAGAGAGTGCTGGTGAATGGGGCTGCATCCAGCTGGCAGCCAGTCACTAGTGGTGTTCCCCAGGGGTCAGTGTTGGGTCCAGTCCTGTTTAACATCTTTATTGACGATTTAGATGAGGAGATTGAGACCATCATCAGCAAATTTGCTGATGACACCAAGTTGGGAGGGTGCGTCAACCTGCTGGAAGGCAGGAGGGCTCTGCAGAGGGATCTGGATAGACTGGAAAAGTGGGCTGATTCCAATGGGATGAAGTTCAATAAGGCCAAGTGCCGGGTGCTGCACTTTGGTCATCACAACAACCCCTTGCAGCGCTACAGGCTGGGCGCTGAGTGACTGGAGAGCAGTCAGGCAGAAAGGGACCTGGGGGTACTAATTGACAGGAAGCTCAACATGAGCCAACAGTGTGCCCAGGTGGCCAAGAAGGCCAATGGAATCCTGTCCTATATCAAAAATAGCATGGTCAGCAGGACAAGGGAAGTGATCCTTCCCCTGTACTCTGCATTGGTGACGCCACACCTGGAGTATTGTGGTCAGTTCTGGGCCCCTCAGTTCAGGAAAGACATTGAAGTGCTGGAGTGGGTCCAGAGAAGAGCAACAAGACTGGTGAAGGGACTTGAGCACAAGACCTATGGGGAGAGGCTGAGGGAGCTGGGGTTGTTTAGTCTGGAGAAGAGGAGGCTTAGAGGTGACCTCATCACTCTCTATAACTATCTGAAGGGAAGTTATAGCCAGGTGGGGATTGGTCTCTTCTCCCAGGCAGTCAGCAATAGGACAAGGGGGCATGGGCTTAAACTCTGCCAGGGGAAATTTAGGCTGGATATTAGGAAGAAATTCTTTACAGAGAGAGTGGTCAGGCATTGGAATGGCTGCCCAGGGAGGTGGTGGACTCGCCATCCCTGGAGGTTTTTAAAGTGAGGTTGAACATGGCACTTAGTGCCATGATCTAGTAACCAGACTAGAGTTGGACCAAGGGTTGGACTCGATGATCTCTGAGGTCTTTTCCAACCCAGTCGATTCTGTGATTCTGTGAATGTTAGGTTGGGAGAAGTATTTTCTGTGCTGCAAAGGTAAAATATTCTAGGTAAATCATCATCAAGATATTGGCACTCTTTCATGCACTTGGGAATGGAATACTAATTAACAGCCTCTAATATTGTCTACAGTCATTCACTTCAAAAATGCCTTCATTTTCCTCCTAATCAGTATTGCTATTCTGACTATTCTATTGTCTTATTAAAACACATGATATCTTTCCTTTAGAAATTCTAAATTCCAGCTTCTCCTGTACCAAAAGCAGTCTTGATCATCAAGCTTACCTGTTCCTTGAAGAACTGCAGGTATCCCTGCACTTTTCCCAGACTTGTTCTAGACACTTCTGTAATCTTTTAGTTCAGGTGCAAACATATTGCCTGATAATCTGCATTTTCAACAGCATTTGTTAAACAGATGGTTTTAAATAATTGTACGAGAGCTACAAATCTTATATCTGCCTTTTTCAGTTAATGAAATGCCATTTTAGATCAAACTGCAAATGCTGACTGATCGTGCACCTGTCTCATCTCACTGCTGTTAGTGTTTTCCACCCTACTGTTTATTCCCCTTTTTATTTCAACATCCACAAGAAAAGATTAAGCTAAAGAATATAGCTTCTATATTATACTAAAGTATAATCTAAGTACAAAGTATCTCATAATAAATTTCTTTAAACTCTGTTAAAATACAATTTTATAGTGAACCCTTTTACTCCTATTAAAAATTGTTTCTTGCCTAGAAGGCACTATTCTAGATTCTCAAAGCTATTTGATGCTCAGGTCAAAAAATTATGTTAAAATCATTTAACTACCTTTGAGAATTCAGCCCTGTGACTTCTACTTCCATTTTTTTTTTTCTTTTTTTCCCTGTCTTTGCAAAAAATGGCTATGACTTGCTTTCAGTCCCATTTCTGGAAGTGGTGGTCTGCCTCTCCAAAGGAGGTTCCTTGTCTTGCCATATAAACCCTCCAGAGTTCCTGCTTACGATCTTTATCTCATCATTCACTGTCTTGAGTGTTACATTTTGTTTTGTGTGCTTGACAGCCTCATGTCTGACATGGCATGCCAGAACCCCTCCCTGCTTACTCCTCCGGGGTAACTTAATATTGCTTGCCTTGGAGTATTATAATTAACTATGTAGTTGTATCTGAGTTTGCATCTGAAAATCAGGCACACAAATCTTCATCCAGGTCCATTCTCTCTAAGTGATTCTATACTGAAAGCAGCATCAGCTTAACAGATTTTGCCTTTTAATGAAAGCTTCCTGTGCTACCTGAAAATGCATCTCCTTGCATGATCATGGCCTTTCACAAGAGAATCCTCCAAAAATAATAAAGCTGCTTTTCAAGGAGGCTTTAGGGGGACATGGGATCATTTTTTTCTTATGAGAGTTGAGTCTCAGTGCCAGCTTCTAAGAGATCAACATGATCAGAAGTTTATTTTATTTTTTTTTAAATCCTCTTTCTGTCACACATACATTTATTTGTGTATAGACACGCTAATATAGATCTTCAGACAAACCACAGTATTCTAAAGTGGGAGGGACAATGGAGAGACAATTGCATCCATTTATATATAACCAGGACTGCAGAGATGTTAGATAGTGTGGTATAATTTATTATCTTACCCATTTTTGCTTTCTTCTTTAATATTGTTAGGAGCTGGAGCTGAAGAAGACAAAACTCTGGGGTATTTCCTGTGAGGAAGACACAAGAGCAAAGTAATCTCATCTAATGGCAATTTATGCTCAACCAGATTTCTAATTCCACACCAAACTTGCTTTCCGAGATGAACAGCAAGCAAGAAATGCCAGGGCATCTAAGCTGCTGCAGCACACTCTTCAAAATCAGCACTATGAACCAAAAACAAGTTCAGTTCACTTGGAATTCTGTATTTTGTGGCAAAATCATTACAATTAGAATAAGGAAAAACAAACAAACAAAGTTTTAAAAAAAACTACGTTTAATTATAACTCAACTTAAGTGTTTGTACTCTATTCCTCAAGCTTTCATATCCTACAGCTTTATGTGTGCTCTTGTATGGTAGCAAATACTGGTAAAAGGAGTTAAATCCATCCATAAATTGGAACCATAAAAGCTAATGGATTAATCATCTAACTATACATTTCTTACTTCCACTGTAATAACCTTAACAAAATTTGCTAAAATTCCATTAATGTAACTTTTGTTAACAAAATTTAAATTTAATTTTTTAAAAGTAAATAAATTATTTTAACTGATATTCCATTCTAAGCATTAAGTCTCCCCAAGCTACATTAAAAATCACAGCATTTTAGTTTTCTCTTTGGACCCTCTTATGCCCTCATTCACCGCTTATAATTAATACTTTAGATTTCCAGTGCAAGCCGTATTTTAGGTATCTCTGAAGTCATGCTCCCAAGTTTCTTATGCAGACAGCAATGAGCCATAGAGTAAGTACACCTTTAATACTTTTCAAACTGGGCATATTGCTTTACTGTACACTTATTAAAAGGAAATGTATGTGGTGAATGCTACTGCCACAATATACATTATTTAGTTGTTTGGTAAATATGGATAGGCATTCATTAATGACTGAACAAAATTAATGCTACTGCACTTCTCCCTTCCTCAGCACGACCAAAATTTGCTTCCACTTGCTTCCACAAAGGTCCAACAGCATAGTCTAGTGCATGTCCAAAATTAGTATATAGTATATAAACTTTTTCAAAAGGTTAAGTCAGCTTTTTCATAAAGTTAAAGTGCCTCACACATGGCCACATGGTTAGCTAGATTCTTATGTTAGATTCAGTTTCTTGGAATGCCTAGACCTGGAGTTATCAGCCCTGCTTCTGGAACAGGCAAGTTCAGCATTCACCTAGTGAAGAAACAGAATATTACCACGGATTTCTGCCATTCATTTTGGCGAAAAGCAATCGCAGAACACGTTCTTTTTGTTCCCATGTCAATTCACTGATATCCACTTTTTCAAACTGGCTTGTTTCCCTGAAAAACACAGAAAAGATCAACACATTATAAGAAAATTTCAAAGACATACCTCTCATGGATTTTCTAGGTGTACAACAGGTTTTAAATTCTAGCTTCGTATTGCTCGTGTTCAGCTATTCATAGCATATAAATTAAAAAACTAAATCTGAGCACACAGTGCTGTCTTTTTGACTTTTGAATCTATGGCTCTCAAAACTAAGTAGAACAAAACCAGTGATTTCTGTTACACATGTAGTGGTTATAAATACTGGGAGGGTCAGTACTAACATGTATTGGTTTCAAGTACATTGTCCTTTCCTTGCTTCTCTTGTTGACACATAAAAGATTCAACACGTACAACCAGTTTTCAATCTCAGTTCCAGTCTCCACCATCTCTCGCTCCAAGGAGAAGCTTCCTTAGATCTCAATAACTACTTTGGCCTCTAATTTTTCATGAAGTGTTTCTGCTGTACCATTTTTGAGATATAACCTGGACTGAACAAAGTATTCTGACTCCGTGCTGCTGAATCACCCAATAGCCAATGCATACTAAGCAAACATTTTATTTGTGAGTAGGATAATTTTGATCTCTCACCAAAGAGGCATACAAGCTGCAGCTATGGGCGTCCTTAACTCTGGCTTAAAATCCAAGCGCCTGGACACTGCTGCAGTTTGTAGGCACAGATGTGTAGCAGGAGGAGACCCATAATCCTGACCACCGCAGCACATGTAGCCCTAATTTAAACTAAGCTGCCTCCTAATACAAATTCTGAAATACTATACTTATTTTATTCGCTATAAAAGGTAATCCTGTCACAGTACTCTACCGCATGTGATCTTATTTTTATATGTCAGTGTCTATTTCATGTAATGGGTGGTTCTTAGATTATAATTAAGTTTGAAGAAAACAGCTTTTGAAAACACAATGCAAAGCAGGGGCTTCTGACATATGGAAGAACACTTGAAAAAAACCTGGATGTTTCTGTTAAAATGATCAGCAACATAGTAAAGAGCTGTTAGCATCTTATTTGTAATTTTCAGGCTTCAGTGTTTGTAGCTCACTGGAGTGAGTAAAAAAGCAAAAGAGCAATCCAGAAGAGCAATGCCTATAAAACCAAAAATATTAGAAAAGCAACAATAATTATGAAAAGGAAGCTGCAGAAGCACATCTATACTGTCAGTTCTATACCAAATTCCACAGCACATGACAGAATATGCAAAAAATTATTTCAAGCTAATTTTTAATTTAATCAATAAAAATAATGACCAAAACGTGATAGCCTGGTTGAAATTAAGTTCTCATAAAGTCATTACTAATTGATAGGATATTACACTTCGTACAGTATTCTTATTCTTATTCGTATTCTTATAACAGAAGCCTCCACAAGCATTCCAAATCTAGGCAATATTATTACATAAAGAGTTTTTCAGGTGTGCTAGGAAGATAGACACTAGTTTTTGATGTTTCAATACCAGTAGCATTTCTCTGCTTCCTCTAGGTCTCTGTACACACTATTTGTGCTGTTTATGTTGCTTTTGAATGTTTTGATTTTGGGAAATTCTTCCTTCCCTGCACATGCCTCCATCATTTTTCTGTAATAGGCAGTTTGGGCCTTTTTCTTATAGTGTTTTCTACTGGATATGATCTCCTGCTTCACATGTTCCAGAGCATCTAGAAAGAACCTTTCCACCTCGGTCCTCTCATTTAAGATATTCCGGGCTAGTTTCTTCACTCGGTTCATCTCCCGATCCTTCATTTCTAGTAGTTGCTGCAGTTTCTTGATCTCCACCATGCTTGCCTGGTTTTCTATCAGTGTCTGCTGCTGTGTTTTCTGAGTCTCTCTCACAGATTCTCCAGTCATGCAACTTAAGGCCCTTTCCAGCTTTTCCACTTTACGTTGCAGATCTCCAATCTGTGCTTTCTGGTGATTAATCTGTAGGATCTTTTTTCGAATCAAACCCTCGTTGTTTTCCTAAAAGATTAGAAGAAATTATTTGGGCTTTTATTTCATTTGCACCTAATCTGGAGTTTGTTTGTTTGCTTTTTCCCCAACACTGACAATGTAGTAAACATTTTCTGGCACCTTCTGGCACCTTCACATTGGAAAGTGAATGCTTCTCTGGGATTAGGTTTTTGTTTACCAGAGAATCCAGATAAAGAAGGCTTGGTATGTAGTATACATTGCTGAGGGACTTATTCTTAATGGGGTAGCATAGGAAACCCTTCCTTCTTTCTCTTCAATAATTAAGACACAGTAAGAGCTCTTCTTCAGACAACTCCCAAATCAGTAACTGCGGAGGCATCTGACCAGAGAGAGGTTAGTTGCAGTAAATCCTGTATCCAGAAGTATCCCCTCCTGGAGGAGAATGAAACGGAATTAAAACCAGACCACAAACCTTCTCCTGTAACAGAAGAGTTTTGTCCTCTTCTAACTTCTGATTGATTTTCTGCAATTCCATTGTCTCTTTCAGCTGGTAAGCAAATGCACCATGAAGACCAACATTCTCCTTAAACACGTCTCTCCCAGGGCTGTTCAGCTGCCTGTACATGGGAAAACAAAATCCAAGAGCTTTAATCACGGCCTTTATTGCTTTTTTTTTAATTAAAATCAGTATCAGTGTCCTAAATTCAGAGCTAAGCTGTAAAATTATTACAGGTCTGTACCAAATTTTCATAGCTTTGCTTCTAGTCTGAACTGGGAAAATGAAGAAAACAGTGGTACCATTGTGATAATACTTCCTCCAGTTCTCTGGAACCAGGACGAGTCTTACAGATTAAAGGTAAGTGCTGACATCATCTTGACATTCGAAATACAAAAACAGCCTAGGTCATTACTGATTTTGCCCCTCAAAGCCCATGTAGTAACATGAGCAACTCCTTATTTGGAACACAGTGTTAAATGGTTTTGAAAAGCAAAAAACAGGAAAAGCAAGTGTATCTTACAAAACAGTCTCACACTGGGTGGTCTCTGCCATCATTATTTGCTTTTTGTCAACAACTTCTTCTGGTCTTATCTAAAAGGGAGAAAAGTCTGTTTAAATTTTGCATGAGACCTGTTGCACTGAAGTTAAATCACAGTGTAAATTCTAAAATCACACCCATGGTTTCCAGCTCACTCAGCTTCTTGCTAGAGAAACAATGAACTCCTGAGGGCACTGAAGTTCCTGATGGAAGTGGAGAATGGCACCTTTCTGGGATCCTGATATCCCATGTTTTTCACTGGAAAACTGCAGCTAGCCTCCAACTCATTCATCATACTTGTGTTGGCACGGGAAATTTTAAAACACTCCGTAAAGAAATGTGAAAACTACATAAACCAGAATAGTCAGTGGAAGAAATAATTTTGTCCTAATAAAAGTTTATCTGTCTGTCAATCTTTACCTTTTCTTCAAGAAACCTCCTCTCCAAACTCACAACCACTTACTCATGTCCCCTGTTTGAAACCTCCATAGTTTCTTTTAACTATGATTTAAAAAGTCTTTAATAATGGTGTTCTACTTCAGCCATGTAACTAAAAGCGTGGATGTACTCTTCAAGAAGTAATTTGGTAGTCTCTCCTGGCACTGCCTACAGTCTTCACCAAATTTTTACACAAAATCTATAAAATGCACTTAACCTTCTTACTCGTATTATTGCTTTGCTTCACCCTCATAGTTCACTTGTGCCCATATTTTCACGTCACAAACATTCACACACATTCCATCAAACCTGTTTAATGCTCAGTTTCAGAAATCTGCTTTACTTTGTCTGTTGATTCAGTCATCAAGATCATTCAAAGTCCAGCGCCTCAAGTGTTCTTTGAAAAATGCCTAACTAGCTCACATTTAATATCCTAGCTTAAAAGCAGTTGTATATTAATAATCAAAATGCTCTTGACCAATCATTTCTCTCCACTGAAAGTATTTAGTGTTGCTTCTAAGCCCCTTCTTCAAACTAAAAAAAAATTCCTGCAGAGCTGAGTCAGCAAGGCACTTGAATCACTCAAGGCACTTTTTTCATGTCATCAGTCACCTGAGATACTTTTTTATTCCAGGCTGAAATATTTTACAGGCAATTCTACTATTTAATATTTGTGTTATAGTTCCAAAGTATCTCTGATTAGGTCATGTGCTGTGTAAGTCCTTAGTGAATGCCAGTCCCTAATTTTACACTCTAAATGGCTTATGTAGTTGAAATAACACTAGCATTCACATCCTAACTGAGCTGACTAGCAAGAAATCAGTCAGACTTATACTGCTTATAGTCAATTGCTAGTTCATTCATATATATCTTTAAAGTGTGTACTAGATGCTCTAGTCCATCCACATATATGTTTGCATGATTACATGTTACTGTGCAAAAAAACAGGGAAACAACCCTGCAGCACCAGACCATTACAGAAGTGAGTTCTGGCTGCAGAACTTGCATTTTATCAGCTTAGGGCTTTTCCTCACTCTCTGTAAACTGTAAAGAAACAATTCAGTAGATCAGCCATGTCTGTTCTCCTCTCCTCCCAAATTCTATGTCGTCATGCAGACAGAAATGTTGCTTTTTAAATAAATATTGCAAACATGTATTTATGACAAACTTACATCTTCCAGCTCTTTTTCCACAGCTGCCATCTCCCTGCGGAACTCCTTTATTGATTCCAGTTCTAAGTGGATTTGGCCAACTTCTCCAACCTTTTTCTGAAATTTCTCTTCCAGTTCTTTTATTTGTTGGACATAATAGTCTGCCTGCAAAACGAAAATTCTTAATAAGAAGAAAGCAAAATTAAAAAAAACAATCATCAAACATTGTAACAAAACACAGAGCACACAGAACTGGATGTCTGAAATTATGCCAAGCTGCAGTGTTTTAAAAAACACAAGGAATTAAGAAATGCTGCAAACTCAGCAGAAGCTACCCTCCAGTGAAATAAGAGGTCTAGAAATGAATAGTAAGTATAAAACAATGACCATAATATTATGGTATTAGGTTTGCATCACAAGGTTTTAGTAGCAGGGGAGCTACAGGGGTGGCTTCTGTGAGAAGCTGTTAAAAGCTTCTCCCATGTCCAACAGAGCCAACACCAGCTGGATCCAAGATGGACCCATTGCTGGACAAGGCCAAGCCGATCAGTGACAGTGGTAGCACCTCTGGGATAAGAAGGGGAAAAAAAACCTGCGCAACAGGAGCAGAAGAGGAGTGAGAATATGTGAGAGGAACAGCTCTGCAGACACCAAGGCCAGTGAAGGAGGAGGGCAGGAGGTGCTCCAGGTGCCAGGGCACAGATTCCCCTGCAGCCCGTGGTGCAGCCCATGGTGAGGTTAGCTGTCCCCTGCAGGCCATGGAGGTCCATGGTGGAGCAGAGACCCGCCTGCAGCCTGTGGAAGACCCCAAAGCAGGTGGATGCCCAAAGGCTGTGACCCCATGGGAAACCTGCACAGGAGCAGGCTCCTGGTAGGACCTGTGGCCTCATGGAGAGAGGAGCCCACGCTGGAGCAGTCTGTTCCTGAAGGGCTGCACTGTGTGGAAGGCACCTACGCTGGAGCAGTTCATGAACAATTCCAGCCTGTGGGAAGGACCCACATTAGAAAAGTTCCTGGAGGATTGTCTCCCACGGGATGGACCCCACACTGGAGCAGGGGAAGAGTGTGAGCAGTACTCTCCCTGAGGAGGAAGAGCAGCAGAGACAACATGCGATGAACTGACTGCAATCCCCATTCCTGCCCCCTGTGCCACTCTGGTGGAGGAAGTAGAGAAATCAGGAGTGAAGTTGAGCCCAGGAAGAAGGGAGGAGTGAGGGGAAGGTATTTTAAGATTTGTTTTTATTTCTCATTATCCTACTCTGATTTGATTGGTAATAAACTAAATTAACTTCCCCAAGTTGAGTCTGTTTTGCCTGTGATGGTAATTACTGAGTAATCTCCCTGTCCTTGACTTGACCCACAAACCTTTCATCGTATTTTTCCTCCCCTTGTCCAGCTGAAGAGAGGAGTGATAGAGCAGCTTGGTGGGCACCTGGAGCCTAAACAAGGCCAACCCACCACAACTATGGCCTTTTCTGCTCTTTATAATCTGAGAATGAGAGAAAGTTCCTTGTGGAGTCTGCTTGCTGGGAGCTGTCTTAAAGCACAGATGAGCACAGTTCTGTTTCTTATTGAAGCCAGATTAACAGATAATAGTTTTCTCAGCTCTCTTTAAGAATTCTTGGTTCAACAGTAGTGAAGGACAGAGAACTAGAAAATAATTCAAAGTATTGTTTATCTCAGTAAAAATGAAACATGTTTTTGCTCTGCCTCTGGCCTTGCCGTTACCCAGCTGGTTCCTAATGCTGTTTCAGTTGCTATAAAATATTACTACTACTCTCTGAAATAATACTACAGTCATGGGATAACTCCTACATCACCATTGCTTTTTTCAAGTTCTTTCTTCATGCACTATTTTTGCATCAAAGCCTGTAACAGTTAACTGCCCTAGCTTGTTCCTCATACTAAAATCAGAACCACTTTTCAGCCTGCTCAGAAGACCCTGCTGTTCTGAGGACAAAGAGAAAAGTTAATTCACCAGCTTTTTCTTATCTTCTTTAGCTTTCTGTTTCAAAACAATCAGCTCCTGCTTCAGTTTCCCAATCTGTGAAAAGAGAAATCAAGAAACACTAACTGTGAAGGTGGAAAAAGAAGTATCCTTGCTGTGTTCTTTTCTAATTTAATCATGAGCAGACACAAAGAGGGGAAAGGTCCCTCATTTGCAGTGTTCAGGTCAATTAAACCATGTTTAAAACTGTTTTATTTGTGTTAAGCATATGAAATAATGTAAGCTTGAACTATAAAAATCCACACGTATTAGATACAAACAGGTCTGTGACTCTACTAAAGAATTAAAACTATGTGGACAGAGGGTTTTCTTCCTCACTGTTTTGGATAGTGGTGCAGTGTTAGAGAACCAGTATAGAAAAGGAGAAAAGAAAGACAGATGTATAGAGAAAAACAGGCAGTTGGGAAAAGGTCTGAGTAAGATCATCTGTACTGGATAGGCCAAAAGAAAACTGTGGGATGTGAGCAAGAAAATTGTCTCCTACCATTTGACCTCACCTGGAGATCAGAGCTTTGTATTTTTTTTTTTTTTATTTAATACATAGGATATTAAAATAATGCAATTTTAGTTTCCATTTTCAATTTCTTTTTCTAACTGAAAAAGAGTTTTGCTTGGTACTCGGACTTAGAAAAGCAGGAATAGGACTAAAGTGAAATAATCTGTGACAGAGGAAATGGAAGCTACAGTGTAGGCTTCATTTCCTTCCTTGCGTTCTGAGTTTGGATCTGTTTTCTCTAAAACCTTCTCCAGGTGGCTGAAATCAGCTGATTCCCCCTTAGCTTTGTCTTTTTTTTCAAGCTGGAAAAAAACCGCTTGAGCCTCTTCTTGTACATCGTGTGCTGAAGAGCCCACTCGGTGCCCTTCTCCTGAACTCATTGCGGTGTGTCGCGCTCTCCCTCGTGCTGAGGGGGAGCAAACCCGGACGCCGTGTGCGGGAGCAGGTCCCACGCAGGGAGGGCACCAGCCCCCGCAGCCCCGCCCGCCAGGAGCCGTCACGCCACGAGGGGGCGCTGCTGCGCCGCGGGCCGGGCACCGGCTGCGGGCCGCCCGCCTGCATCTGTGGCCGCAGGCACCGGGGAGGGGGGCAGGACCTGCTGCTGGGTGTTTTGCTCCAGGCGGCTGCACACCGGGAAACTGCGGAGGCCGCGGGGGAGAGGGGCCTGCCCGGCTGCGCGCACACCTCCTCTGCCTTCTCCTGGCCGTGCTTCGCGCGGGCGGCCATCACGGCCGCCGCCTCCCTCCCCGCGTCTTGCCGCCGCCGCAGCAGCCGCTCCGCGTTGCTCCTGGCCAGCCGGCGGGTGGCTTCGCGGTACTCGGCCCGGACGCCTCGGTCGCCGCCAGCCGAGCCTCCCACAGCACCGCGGCGACCTCCTCTCCCTTCTCTTCAGACACCCAGGCCGCCTGCCCCTCCACCGTCGGCCTGCGGGAGCAGGAAGAGCCGCCGCAGCGGAGCGACCAACGCGCACCCGCCACCGCCGCTGCGTCTCCACGGCAACCCGCCTCGCTCGTCATGACGGAGGCCCCGCCCCGTTGCCTCGGGTACCGGCCGCGCGCGGCTGCCTGTTCCTATGGAAACCAGCTAGCGCCCCCCCCCCCCCCCCCCGGCGACGTGCAACTCACGCGACGGGTCCGTCACGTGTGCGCGCTGACGTGACGCGCAGGACCGGCGAGATGTGGCGCCGCCAGCGCTCCGAGCGACCGGTGAGCGCGCGCAGCGGCGGGGGCGGGGGGAGGTGTGTGACAGCGCCGCCCTGCCATGGCAACCGCGCCCCTGCCCGCCGCCCCGCCCGCCGCCCTGTGCCAGCGGGATCCGGGACGCGGGGCTGCCGCCGTCCTGCCGGGTGCGGCGGAGGAGCGGGCAGACAGCCGCTCCCAGGCTGGGTTATTCCCCCCCGCCAAGCCCGTGCCCGTTCCGGCGCCCCGGGAGGGGGCTCCGCTGGGGTGTGGCGGCGGGGGGTCGTCAGGGAGCGGTGTGACACCCGAGGAGCCGGCGGCGTTTCCGTTACTCCGCGGCGCTGCCGGCTGGGGCGGGCAGAAGGACGCGCTGTGCTGGTCGCGTCACAGCTGTGGGTGGCTGCTGAGGAGGAAACACGAGTATCAGTGCTCACCGTCACCGTCCCGGCTGCGGGCACAGCCGCGGGATCCGGGCGCCGGGCTGGCCGCCGCCTCCGGGGTACGGCGGGGAGCGCGGGGGGGTTTGCTTGGGGAGAGCAGATGAAGGCGGGGAAATTATCTGAGGTGTGCTCAGTAGGGGCTGGGTTGCGGCTGCTTGACGTGGAGAAAGGGAGAATGCTTTGGCGATGAGGTGTGTAACAGTTAAGGCAGCGAGGTTTGGGGAAGCGCTGTCACGGTGCACGCCCCGGGTTGCTACTCTTGGTGAAGCTCTGGCGAAGCTTTCAGGGCGCACAGCCGGCAGCGTCCTGCTGACATTTGCCCTGATTTCTCCCCAGGCTCAGACTGAAGCGAAATCTCCCTGCACCCAGAATCTCTCTGCACCCAAAATCTGTTTTCTGAGAATACCGGTTGACCCTACAAAAGATGTTCTTTGCAGCCCCTGCAGGTCTGCAGTTGGGCAGCTGTCAAGGGACGCCCCCCGACACCCCGCAGGACGGTAACGCCGGCGGCTCTTGCGAAGCCGTCTGGCGATAGTTGAATAGGAAAGCTGAAAACCTACTTGGCCAGAAGTCAGAATAAATAAATAATGTGTATTTGGAAACTCAGTACCGGGACGAGATTAAAACTGCTGATAACACGTGTTTGTGAGTTCATTCTATTTTTTTTCCCCTAACGTTTAAAGCTCTAGATCGAGAATTTTACCGAAAAAGTATGTGTACAAAGAATATCAGGCCACTATCTTTATGGAGATGCTGGGAAATTCTGCCAATAGACTCAATTATTCTTTCTGTAATTCTTTTTAAACGTACTTTTAAGAAGCCTAAATTTTTGTCAAAACAATTCAAGAAGGGGTTTTTTTTTTTCACTAATTAAAAAATAAGTCCAGAAAAAATGTAATGACTTTTTGTTTCTGGAAAAAATGAGGTAAAAATGTATTTGTCTAGTCATGAACAATAAGTGTAAAAGCTGCTCACCTGTGAAACAGATCTTGTTACCATAAGACCTGCTCATCTGGTAAATAGATTTTGTTACTGTTTTAGTGCAGAAAATAGACTTTCCATTCTCAATATTTTTTGTGTGCTTGAGCAATAAATAACAACATTAACTGAATTACATAACTCATCTATTTTGTTAACTAACCTATTTGTCTCAATATTTATATATTGTAAATATTTCTAATTATTTTCTAATAATTTTCTTTATATCTGAACATTTCCCAATAATATTTTAGGAAACAGAAGAGAAGTTCTTGTGTATCTCAGATACACTGCTTTTCCTTCCTCTCAGATGAGACAGATTCCTTTTTACAGGGAGATGCTCCTGTTACTGTGGTGTGGGTTTTGTATGGGGTTTTTTTGTCAGAAATATTCAAGAATGTGGGTGAGACTTTCTTGTCTTGAAAATTACCAGTGTTTCTGTGTATGGTGAACTCTAAGTAAGGTAGTCTTTTGCTGTCTTAAGGTTTCTTCTTATTATCCTGGAATTATTATTACTTTTATTGTTTAAGGAGAGTTTGGGTGGTGATTTTTCTTTTCTTCCTATTAATGCTTTCAGTCCGGGTAGTATCTATGCAGCATCCCGGTATTTTTTGATCGTACAGTCTGTGCAGTCTGTGTAAATGTTTTACTAACTTGTTGAACTCTGTTAACTTTCAACTTCTTGAAATTCATCCCATGTAATTATCTGAGTGTGTTTCACTGCTTGTGTTGGGCAATGATAAACTCAGATTTGAATAAAGCAACTCGACCGATGTTTTGTATGCTTCCATGACCTTGTAATTTGTCTAATACATAGTCCACTCCTACTAGCTGAAAGCGAAGATGAAGTAGAGAAGTGCAGGCACAGTGTCTCTTGTCGCAGTGCTCCGAAGTGGTTTTTGTTAGGAGTCTCTGGCATGGAATAGCTGTTGCTTCCGTCCTGCTTCAGGTGTGTACCTAACAGACTCACGATTGAGGTTGGTTATTACTGCTCATTTATAAAGGCAGTAATTGGAGCCTGCTGATGGTGATCTGTGTGTTTTACCTGCTGAACTGCTTGCTAATATTAATGAACTTGTGCTCGTATTACTGTTACTCTGTTTACTCCTTTCTGTTTGTTGTTAATTTTATTCATCCTCTTGTATTCTGATAGCAGCTAGGATTTTAAGAGGAACTCTTCTGGAAATATTTTTCCTTCTCAGTAACTAATCTCTTGTCTACCTCTACTCTATTTTTTTTTTCTTCCATTCTTTTTTTCTGACTGGCTCTTTCCAAATACCTTTTCTGTTGCTATTTCTGTTATGCTCTGCCAATTTCCCTCACTTGTCTCTGATTTCTTACTTTCCTCATCTATTTTTATGCTTCTCGTGGACACTGTTTTGCTAGTGCACTTGATTACATGGTCTTCACCACTCATCAAAGAGGCTAAATGTGCTTTTTCCTTTCTTGATGAGGGTGGAGAAAATAAAGTCCAAAGTGGTGGTTTGTTGTTGCATTTTTTTGTCCTTATGAGGTGGAGAGGAAAAATGTCAGGGGAGAAGCAGAGAACAGAAAGCGTATGAAGGTGGTGGATATCTGAGAAGGGATAGAGAAGAGCAGCTTAATGAGGGAGTATTTCATGGGAGGCTAAAGCTAATCCACTGTTCGATCTGGCAAGAAAAGTATGTGCTTGTGGTGGCGGTTGCTCAGGTATTTTCAAATCATTGGAGATTCTGAGGCTTGCGTAAGTGTCAGATGTGCAATTTGTAATAGGACTCTGGAGTTTGTTCTTAAGGCAGATGCTTGGGTTGTATTTGTGATTGTTTGGTAAGCAAAGTCCTTACATTGCATGAGAATAACAACACCTCTTCTGACCTGTTTGGAAGGCAGCACTCATTAGTGTGCCTTATGTTCTATTAAAACAGCATAGCTTCTTAGATTTTCAGTAGACCTCCTTGCTATGATGAAGCAAACATGGGGAATGCCAGCTGCATCTTAGTACAAATCCATAGCTGTGAAGCTGCCAAACAGCTCAGCACATTTCATGAACCCACTTCAGGATAGAACTTTTCAGTTGTTACAGTTTAGAACTAGGTTTTTACTCATTTCCACGTAAAATGTGAATGCTTTAGAAACTATTAGAGTTGGAGTTGATCCGTCACAGGGGGTGGCCAGGGCTATTGCCCATTTGTAGAATCATAAAGTCATTTCTTCCTCTTCTCAGGGTGGACTTATAGGGCAGATGGGTCAAGAGCTTGTGCTTCTGCCTGCAGTGCTCTGCATTTACCAGGAATAGGAGAATACAAATAAAGGTCACAGAAGGCGGCCATGGTTACCCATCTGCAGTGGGCTGTGCATTTTGTTTGCCCTGGAGATAGCTGGACACTTACGTGAGTTAGACACTTGAATGACCCAATGGGACATTGTTTACTGAAAACAGGTGAAAGTTAATATCGCTTTACTGTAACTGGGGACAAAGGTGGAAATAATAAAAGTTGTACAAGGGCTTAATCTGGGATGATAGGTAGTGGAGGATAAGTGAGTTCTTTGGGCGTGGGAGGAAGGTGTGTGGAAATAGAGACTGTGGCAGGTTCACACAGAAAGGAAGGGGAGAGGTTAGGATATGAGGAATGAATAAATGTAGGATAGAGGTGACAAAGATTTCAAGAGACCGAATGTAGTAGGGTTGAGCAGATCACTAAAAGGCGATAAAATGTGAGGAGTAGAGGTGAGTGAGGGTCTCAGGCAGAGCAGATGAACAGCCATATGAAACAGAATATTCAGTACTGTGGGTGGGTGGATGTGTTACCAAGTGTCTGGAGAACGACAAAGAGCTGTTTGCACCTTCTGTATGTTGAGTGCTCCTGCGTATATCAACATAGACGATACTGCATATGGTGTGGCATCTGGCCACATGCTCTTTTCTGCTGTTAAAATGCAAATAACAACCATAGCTATATATTATTCTTCTTTTTACCTGGGCACCTAATGAACCCTATCATTTCTGTGCCCTTATCTTTCCTTTACTAGCATTTCTTAGAAAAAAAAATGCAAAGAGATATGTGTTAACAGAAGGAAGGTGTAGTTGTTGTGTCTTGATATCCAGTACTGCATCACACACCTTTGGGGCCTTGGCTTATTGACGCTGTTGTTAGAAGCTGTGTCAGCAACCTCTGTGTTCAGGGCAACTAGTCTAGGGGTGAGGGCATGGTGGGTTTTGTTGAAGTTTTTTGTAATTCTGAAAATGAAAGCTGTGCCAGGAGAAAATGCTGAAAAAAACCAAAATGAAGACAGAAAGGAGAAGTATGAAAAATACTGAGAGGCAAAGCCCAGGTGCACCTGATGTCAGTCGCTTTTGTGCAACATAGGTGTTTCTTGGGGATGAGGATGCTGCTGAAAGGACATGCCCTCACTCTCTATGCTGATCTCTCCCAGCAGCTGTTCTTAGCCCGAGGTAAAATTCTCTTTGTTTGTGACTCTGAATCACACTTGTGTTCTGCCATAGCATCTCAAGTGTGTAAATGTTAGGGCAAAGCAGTTTTGCCCTGAGCTCCACTTTGATGATGCTTCTTCTCAGATAACATTTGGACTTTTTGGAGGTTCTGGGGACTATAAGTGTTGAGAACCTTCAAGCCAAATTAGGTTTAAAAAATGTCTAAATAAAGTCAAAACTAGAATACTGGTGAGCAAACGACTTTAACTCTTCTGCATTTGGGAAGTGGAGAAATCTTCTGAAAGAACAAATTGCTTAGATGCAGTTGTAGCACTAAGTGCAGTAAATCACAGCTTTTGGATGAGGTGTTGAAAAACATGTAAAGGGCAGAATATATGTATACAGAGTGTTTTGGTTTGTTTTGATTTTTTCTTCTCTATAGACTTTTTAAGGAAAGGGCTCTTGGTAATTTCCATTCCTGCTTTTTTCTCTACAGAACCTACTGCACCTCTGTGATTGCTGATCCGTGCTTGACTGCCTCAAGGGTTCCTGGCAAGATGGCATCTTCCAGACTTCCCATCCTTCTAGCACTGGCATTTTCCTCTTTGTCCTTTGTTCTTTCCCATTCAAACAGGGAGATGTGGTTTAAGCATTTCTTTCCACCTAACGTGTGCCCTATAGATGCCAAAGCAAACACTTTTTACGGCATAATGTTTGACGCAGGAAGCACTGGAACCCGGATTCACATTTACACGTTTGTGCAGAAGAGCCCAGGTAAGACCCTGTGCACTTGGATCATGTTGACTTAGGTGCCTACTTCCCAAAAGAGATTATTTTTTCCAACACAGCATTTGGGAACAACTGAAGATTTCTGCAATTTGTCCTTTAAATGATTCTCTGGCAGATTATTATTGTCCATTTGTGGTGGTGTTTTGCTGTCCAAATATTGTTTTTGTAGATCTTTTGAAACTCAGAGGTTTAGTTCTGGGTATACTGGAGAGTTCTGAATTTTCAAATATTTTTATCTATGCAGCTGTTTAAAGGAATGTCTCATTGAGTTGGAAAGAGGCTTACGCCGTTTCTGTCTAGTTGCACATTACCTCGAATATCAAGAGATACTTAAATTCTGCATAGATTATATGTAACATTTTGTAGCAAACTAAAACCAGTAAATTAAAGAGTTATAAGCACAGAAGGTCTAGACCATTTCCAAGAGAACTCCTGAGCGCAGATGCACCATACTCCAGTGTATCTGTTGCTGTGCAGAGGTGCCTGAGTCGGCTGGACATGCAACAGGATTGAAGAGAGTGAATTAGCTTGGGAACAGTGAGCCAGCAAATCTGCAGAGGTTGAAGGCTGCTTTGTGGAACTCAGCTAATAAGCCCTTCAGGGCCACTCACAGTACCTATGTGGCTTCACATGTTTTCAACTTTTGTTTGGAAGGGCTGGTACAATGTCCAGCTCTGACCGACTCGGCCTGGCCTGTAAGATGCAATACTTGGGATTGGCTTCTAGACCCAAGCTGCTCTGGGAGCAATGGTCACACTGGTTTGGCTTTGCAGCCAAATTCTTGAGCCCAGTCAGCTCTGTTCTCTGTGAGTTGGATGAATCACCTAAAGATAATCAGAAGTTGATTGTGTATGTCTTAATATGCATTAGTATTTCACAATTAGCTTGGGGGCAGAAAGGGAAGGAAATTTTATTAAGATTAGGCAACAGTCATACTGTGTTACTATAACTGTTGGTCGTTCACAAATACAAAATGAACATACCTCTATAACAATGTGTTCTTAATAAATTGTTTGTGAACTTGGAGGGTATAGGGGCAACATTCTATTAAACATGTTCCTGACGTGAAGGTGCAGTTCTTGTTTTGGGAGGGGAATAATATTGTTTGCAAGGAAAAATCAAGGACAGTCACTTTACAAGGGTTGCAGACAACCTTTTGAAACTAAAGAAACATATTTGTGTTGGTTTTGACTGTTTCATTTAATGTTTTGTTTGTGTAGAAAACCTTCCAGAGTTGGAAGGGGAAATCTTCGAGTCTGTGAAGCCAGGTCTTTCTGCATATGCCGATCAGCCTGAAAAGGTAAAGCTCTCCTTCATTCCCCATGAGTTGGTCCTGCTTCTACTAGAGTCAGCTGGATTCTGCCATCAGTTCAAGTATTACTAATTATAATTGCAGAGAGTCAACAAAAAATGTAAAGGTTCTACTGCTGCCTCTCCAAACCTGTTGCTCTACTTTTGTGAGTTAATTTGTACACAGTGAAAAGGGAGCTGTTATTTTACATATTTCTTCAACAGAACAATGGCTTGATTAATTCCTTAAATGCTATGTATAACTAGACTATATGCTTCTGAGAATTTCAAAGACACTGTGATTTTTTTGCCTCTAGCAGCATCCATATTCAATTATTATTTCCCCTATAGCTACCCCAAATATGAGTAAATATATGTTCCTGTCTCATTTACTAAAAATATTCTCCGTTTTTTTTCATTTGGTTGAAATTTTCAGTACTGACCACAGTTCAAAATGGGCATATTTTGTTTTGACTTGTTTAGTTCAGAAGTAAGGGGTTAAGACTGAGAAGGTCTTTTTTAGCCACATTACACTGACAAGCAAAGACGGTTCATTTCTGTGACTCCTAAAAATGTTTAATTTCTGTGTGTGTGTATAGTCAGCTCTACAAAAGTTAATTTTTTTAATAACTTATAGAGAAGGGGAAGAATAAAGATGCAGTTAGCAGATTTAGTCAGACCTTAACATTTATTTAAGTGTATTCTCTGCTTCTATCATCAGACTTCCAATAATTTGTTTGATTCTTGCTGTTATCTTTGGAATTGTGGCTTGAAAGTCAGTGGTTGGTGATAACATGTGACTTGCTTCAGTCATGCTCAATTCAAATAGTTTATTACAGTTTTAGCTGAATAATGGTTTAGGCACAGGCAGTTACTCTTCTACTGCCTCAGGACTTTTGTTGTTTTGTTTGTATACAGAGTTTTTCAAAACACAGTTGGATGGTTCCATCTTCCACAGTCAGCTGTATTAATTAACATACAAATTTATGATTTGAATAAGAAATTGAAGTTAGGTGTCAGTTAGGTGAATTCATGTACAGTACGCTCATTCCACGCCACTCTATGGGATCAGGAGTCAGAAATATGCAACAGCAGTGAGAGCTAAAATAATCCTGTTGTTGTGATACACAGGGCCAGTGTTGAAGTGAACAACCACTCTGCAGATCCCCCATGCCGACAGCGAGCTCTCTCACAAGCTAAAGGAGGTGCCAGAGAAATTCTAGATTAGATACTCTATGTGCTTTAGCAGTCTTAGGGTTGGGGGCTGGCATAGGGGGAGTTTTGGGCTTCTCAGGTTGCTCAATTGCATTCAGTGCTACAGGAATTTGAGTGAGAAACTTTAAGGAAAAGTGAATGGCTTTTGGATTTTTTTAAACGTTGGGGTTTCTCATTATTTCACTAAATTGTCTTGTTTATTGGTAGGAGATGAGAAAAATTAACCCCAAAAGAAAATGCTAGACATTTCACAGGAGAATGTTTATTGCTAATACCAAACTGTAATTGTTAGAGCAGTGTAAATAATTGAGAGCCCAGCAATGATGCCTGCACCTCATGTGGTAACCATTCTACAGCTGGAGTTTTAATTACACTGATTGCTGTGGGCACACTGGAATTCTTATATTGCGTTTAGTGAAATCTACCAACATTCCTCCCGACCTTTGCAGCTTCGCTCCATAATTCTACCATTCATTTTCATCATACTGCAAGATGTATAGTCAGATACTCAGTTCTGTCACCTTCCTCCGTCCTTTCAAATAACACTTTCCACAGACAATGACATTTCTGTTACCTAGAATACATATCTGAATACACTTGTCCTTCTCTAAGGTTCTTAGGAGCTGTCTAGCACAGTTTATATCCTTATCTTGGGGGTAGGTGAGGTATACTCTGCTGTTGAATACTGGTTTCACTAGCATTGAGGGGGAGTTGAGAGGCCTGTTTTCTGCTGGCATGTAGGAGGAAGCCATAAGTAAAACAAGATCTTTTTCCTTTTAGGGTGCTGAAAGCGTCAAAAAATTGCTGGACATGGCCATAGATGCTGTGCCACCTCATCTCTGGAAGAAGACCCCGGTAGTGTTAAAAGCCACAGCTGGACTGCGCTTGCTGTCAGAGGAGAAAGCTCAAGCTCTGCTTTTAGAGGTAATCCTGAGATCTTCTGGATGCACTAATATTGCTCTCTCTGTTTCTTCTTTCATGATTCAGTTATCCATTCTATTTAGCATAAGAGAATTTTAGCTGTGGAAAGTGACTGTAATCCTGTGATAGCATGAAACTCATGGGCTTTACAGACTTTCTTGTATGGTCTTGAAATGCTCTGTCTTGATGTCGATAAGAGGCATGCAGAGAGAGACCTGCGATACTTGTTTCTTTCTTTCCTGGCCCTTGAAAGAAGAATAATTTTGTCTTCTCCACCCACTTGTCTTATACTGCTGTGAAAAAGAAAACTTTCTCTGTCACCATCAGAGCAGAACAAGACTCTTAAGACCAAGGAATGTAATAATTAATTCTTTCTTCAGGTGAGAGAAGTCTTTGAGGAATCACCATTTCTTGTGCCAGAGGACAGTGTTAGCATAATGGACGGCTCTTATGAAGGTATGTTTTAGAAGGAGGAAAAAGCAAAGAGGAGTGGTGGAAAGAGAGATGTTTTATGGACATGAGAAGAAAAGTGAAATGTTCACTAAACTGAGGGAAAAAATAAAAGGTTTCTAGCTCTGTTTGAAACAATTCAACCCTGCTTTTATTTGGAGGTATTGATTACTTGGTCACCTGTTAGGCTACAAATGCAGATACACAAAGAGTTTTATGAGTTAGCTAGATGAAGTTTCATCCAAAACCTTCTGAGGTTCCAGAAGAGGACCTCGTCTCAGAAACAGGTATGCAGGCTAAACAGCTGAAGCCTGCTCTTCGAAACTGTTGGAAAAAAGATAGTGTCCACCCCTGAAGGGCTACATGATGATATATGGCAAGCTAGGGAGCTTTTGGAAAGTGCCTGCTAAATTCTGTAATTTCAGTATTAAAAATAGTCTATTATGATTAGCTCATCAATTTTTTGAGATAAGCTTGGAAGCATTGGGCATATTAGAGGAGCATGAAAGACAATTGGCAAGTATTAAAAAATAGTTAACTAAATACATAATAAAATTTTAAAAAATTAAAATCTGATTGGAAAAATGCAGCAAGTAAAGTAGCAAAGGAGATAACCTAAAATACAAGAAAAGGTGAAATATGTTTTAGGTTTGGAGTGAGTGATGATGTTGCAGTGCAGAACAAACCACTGCAGCATTTTGGCTGCATACCAGACATATTACCTTAGAGAACAGGCAGGTAATAATCCTTCAGTGTGGATGCCTGGTAAGAGCCATCTGTGACGTTACATTCAGTTCTGAACACTTCATTATGGCAGATATGTTGCCAGTTTGGAAGGTGTTCAAGGAAAGCAAAAAGAATTATCACAATGCTTAAACAACTAGTAAATAGAAGAAGATTAAAGAGCAAAATCTATCAATATGGGTCAAGAGAAAAGAAGAAGTAACATAAAATCTGCAAGTGTTTGATGCAGTATGGTGCAATGCATAGTATGTCACTAGAGTTAATGGGTGAGCTATATAGAGGGGAGAAGTGTTGCACTGACAGGGAGCAGGACCAACGAGGCATAATAGAGCACAGTGCAGCCTGCCAAGATTTATTTAAAAATCCCGCTTCTTCTACTGTCACATGTTTGCCTGTGTTTGGGTGAGAATCACGCCAGCGCCAAGCAAGCCGCTGGAGTCAGAGGAACTGTTTGTGTTTTACTGGTTGCCACTGTGTCTGTAGTGTAAATACAAAACGCACCAGATTAAAACACAAAGTGGTATGTAGGCATTGTCAGAGTAGGAATTGAAATGCTGGCTGGGGAGAAGTGCCCAAGGAATCTTGTGCATTGTGTCAGCCTGTTACTTCTTTGTACATTGTTTGGATAACAGACGTGACTTGTACGTGCTGCAGTTGCATGGTGATTACAAATGTTATGAGATTTTAATGAATTAATAATTCATCATATCACTTAATTATAAGTTTGAATAATCTCTGAAGTATGGGGTGGTTGCATTAAGTTAGGAATGATTTGTAGGTAAATAAATAATGTGGAGGGGTGTTAAGGGTGGGCGGGAGGTTGTGGGAGTATTCAGTGGTGACTTTTTTTCGTCTTTTCACTCTGCAGGAATTTTAGCCTGGATCACTGTGAACTTTTTGACAGGTAGTTGATTCTGTATCATTTCTCTTTAAATATGAACTTGAGTCTTTCCTGTGGAGGTGATCACTCTTAAGTTCCTCTGCCATGGTTTCCATGTCCTGCTTTTCCTCTCCACTGTGGCACCAGTGCTAAAGCAGTGGATTGTCTTGGGCAGACTATGTTCTGAGCCACACCTGTAGTAAGAAGAAGGCATCTTAATCCAGAAGGTGCCAGGATTTACTCAGAACTGGGATGCACTGGCAAGCTGGTTTCTGCAACATACATAGGGGAGTGGCACTGCTAATCTGTTAGAACATGGGAAACAATGTTTTGCAATATTCTTTGTGAAGTATGCAACTAAAAATGGTGTAACAAGGAATGCACAGGTCCTTTAGCCCTGCTGGCTCCAAGAATTTCTGGGAATGTAATCTAGTGAAGAGAAAATCAGTACTCTAGTACTGAGCAGCAAAAAAGCCGCTCTGGTTGAAGAGAAATTATGATAGTTGGTTCTGCTCTTACTGTCCTTTCTCTCCTGCTGCTCTTGATCAGCTGTATGGGGGTAACAGAATTTATGGACTCTCCCTGACAGTCTTCTGCAGGAGATACTTTTTTCTTACTTTCAGCTTTTTCTGGATGCCTAGAGTTTTATCTGCCTGTCTCTTTGGAGTTGAAACTGGAACCCAGAAAGAAAGTCCTATGATTCTTTTCGTAATACCTTCTGTTTGCCTACATTTTCTCTGTGACGTTTTTTGTCTTCGAAGGCCAGCTCAGCCCTCCTGTATTGCGGTGATAATGCGATGACTCGGTGGCTGCCTGGCCGTGCATGCAGCATTTTGCACTTGGGGCTGTTCTGAGCGTGATGTTGTTTGCAGGGCAGCTGTCTGGCCAAAACCAGCACACTGTTGGGACCCTGGACTTGGGAGGAGCCTCAACCCAAATCACATTCCTGCCACAGTTTGAGGTGAGGAGTGGTTAGAAGTGTGCAGGGTTGGGACTGGAGAGTAGTGGAGAGAGAGCACTGCTGTGCTCTCTGATACCATTTTGTCAGCACTGGCACAAGCAGAACATCTGTGGTGTACAGAACATCTGCATTTCTGTTCCCTTTGACATCAGCTGTTGGCTGATAGGCACTTACAAACAAAGGAGCCTGGATAACAAGAAAGAAAAAAGAAAGGAAGCAAATGGGTAAAAACAAAGAGAACAGGCTTTTGTTTTCTAGACCCAGGCTAGAAAAGCCCTATCAGTGCAGACAATTATTTTGTATTCAATAAATGTAGAACATTTCCAGGGAGTATTCTTGCATATTACAAGGAATTTATGGTCTGCTCTGAGTTATCTTTTTTTATTTCCCCAGTCTGACAGCAGATCCTCACTAAATTTTAGAGGGTGAAGTCTCATGGGGCAAATGTCTTTTATAATAGTACAGCAAATACCTCTTTGTTTTCTTATAAATTTCTTCTCATTTTCTTTGAGAAGTCCCCTCTCTGCCCCTCAGCTTACCTCTGCTGGATTTGTCAGGAGTTCTATAGCTCTTCAAAAAGAGTTTGAACTGGGACTCAGATCTACAGTTTGCATGGGAGTATTACATGGGTATTGGTAGGGCACTGTAACACACTATACCTTGATATTGTGAAGTTGTTTTTGTCCCCCTTTCTGAAAGGGCCCTTTGTTTAACCTTTTTTTGTTTACAGAAAGGTTGTTTGGGGCCCACAAAACACATGTTTTTCATATCAGGATATTTTAATTCTGCGGTGGTGGGTCATGTTGAAACATGACGTGCAACCTTATCCTGTTCAGCAAAGTGTCCACTGCTCTGGGCTTGCCCTCTGTTTTGTGTTGATAACACCTGCTCAAGTGGGCACTGGACCAACAGGAAAGGGTGTTGTATGTCAGGGTTTTGGAGAATAAATAGAGCTGTGAAGTAAGCTGAACTGCAGCTCAGGATTAAAACCTCTCCTTAGAGCCTTGCAGGAAAAGGCCTCAAGGGTATGCTACTGACCAGGACCAATGGTGGGACTTTATAGGGCCGTGTGGATGTCAAGGTTCATGCTGTCTGCTTGTACACTCTGTCTGCTTCTCGCCTGTGTTGTCAAGTTCACTACATAAGTCAGTATGTTTCTGAAGAGTTTTTCCCATCTGGCAGAATTAGCAGGGATTTCCTTCCCCCTTTGATTTGCAGAGGGTGTTTTTCCCTTCCTGTAATCCAATGCAGTCACATGTTAGCTCTTGTATTCATTTTGAACAAAATACCGTGACAGTAAGGTTCCTTAATGAAATATAGATTACAAGCAAATAGAGGGCATATAATGGTAACTGCAAGCTGGTGTTATGCTTTTCATGGTATTATTGCCAAAGTTATAAGCAACTGAAAAGCAGTCATAATCACGATGAAGTTGTCTGTCTGGTGCCTGCCTGATATGGGAGGGGTGTGAAGTTTCCCACATTTTTGTGAAAGTAGGGCATGAAAAATGCCAGTTGTTTATTCCAAACTGTTTTGTTTTTTTTTTTTCCCCCCCAATATCTCTCTGTTTAGAAGTTTTTGTGATGTAAGATTTAGGAACAGAACTCAAAATGTGGCAGGGTCTGGGTGTGCAGGGTCAAGGATGTGACTGCCATTCCAATTAAAACCTGCCTGATGCCCAAAACAAATTTCAGTTTGTATTTGTTCAGGAGAAACTCAAGCTGAATACTGCCGAATCTCTTTCACCTTTGAGGAGGCTTCTGTCTAGGACTCTACAATTCCAGCCCTGTTGGGTGCTTTTTGCAGTGTCTGGTTACTTGAATGGTAACCACAGGGGCTTTGCAGCTTCAGTCCTCTCTGAGATTCTGCTGCTTGGTCCAGGGTAACAGTGTCTGATATGAGTGTTTAGGGCCAAGAAGGGATGGAAGAATGAGGTCACTAGCAGAGGAGAGACAGATACTGGATTTGAGGTCTCGGGGACTGGAAACAAAGGAACAGTAAGTGGGCCCTAAACTGGTTCAGATTTACAAGAATATGAGAGTTAGGCTGGCAAGGAGGCAGGGACTGAGTACCAGTGGGGCAGAGGTGCACACAGAGGGAGGACTGTGAAAGGAGGGAAACTGAAGGTGGTAGAACAAGAGGTTAATTTAGAGGAAAGCTCTTAAACTAGGAGTTGAAGCTGCCCTAAGACTGGGAGTGAGCAGTCCAGTGTTTCCTTGTGTATTAGCATGACATTTAACATGGTGAAAATGTGGCCTGTACTTTGCATTTTTAATTCTTCTGAGTTCCTGAACTGAGATGTCTCATCTGACTTGTGAAAGGTCATAGCGCTTCTAGTGCAGCAGATTTCGGTGGACACTCTCTTTATATAGACTACCACATAAGTACTCTGAAAAAATTCAAGTATCCTGGATTAGAAAGTATTTTCATCCCAATCTGTTGTGCTTCTGTATTATACACTGAAATAACACAAAGATGGATATAAATAAACTCAGTGTTAAAAGCTGCAGATATTAGAACAGTAGGCACCATTGGAAAACTGGTTTTTGTTTTCGAAGCGGATCAGACAAGTGTGCAGTAAACCCTATGGGTATATCTGTGATGTCACATCAAAGTTGGTTATTCTTTATTGCATTATAGAAACTAAAAGATTTCTTCTTTTACTTAACTTTTAGGAAACTTTGAAGGAAACCCCTGGCGATTTTCTTACCTCATTTGAAATGTTTAATAGCACCTACAAGCTCTATACCCACAGGTGAGGAGCAAAAAGGCTGCTGTCTCCACTGGGGAAATCAGTCTTCCTGCAGCCTCTGAGCTAACCACAAATGGTCATGTCATCCAGCTGGTGGGACCGTGACTTTTTTACTAATTTTCTTATCTGCTTGGAACATTAGTTGAAGTGGAACATGACATTAGTTGACTGGAAACATTCCAGGATCATGGTTAATATCACTGCAAGGGAATATTAGTCAGTCTGTCAAATGAAGAGGAAGCATTATGAGTCACTATATTTAAGGAGAAGAATTCTTGTTACTAGATTCAAACCAAATATTCTGGACAAAGGAGAAAGGTGGATATTGTGCCAGCAGTTAGAACTAAACTTGGTCAGAGATTTGGAAAGAGGACCTTTCTCCTTCTTAGTTCTTAGTTTAAAATGGCACATCTCATTGGCAGCTGGACAAAAAGTAAACCCTAGACTGATGTAAACCAAAGAGAGACTACCACAGGCAGCTGATACAGACCACGGAACACAACTGAACCAATTGGAGGGGATACTTGTCCTGGAATAATATAATTGTGCTTACTGCATTAAGCTGACCAGTTTCGGAGATGTCTGCAGTGAAATCCAGAGGGTTTACCTGCATGACTTACAGTCAAATGAGAACTCAACCATGTATAACAGAGACTTGGTCTCAGCCCATTACTAATGAGGTGAAGTTTATCATCTCTGTCAGTTCTAGAATATGCTTATTTGATAGCAAAGCTGGTTTTATATTCCACACTCTCCTACTGCTTACATTTGCTGGTGTAACTGATTGCAGTATTCCATCAATACAGTCCATTAGATCAATTAAAGTAATTGGGATTGAAATTCTCCTAAAAATGAGGGAGCTGGAGGTTAAACTCTAATGATTCTGTAAACGCTTCTATTGACATGACTAAAGGGATAAGAAGCCCAAAACAGAGGTGGGAGTGAAAGGCCAACATGTTTTTAATCCAGCTGCGTTGCTGAAGTCAGGAACATGTAATGACATTCTCATAAATGTTGTTCACGTTCTAGCTTGTAATGAGAATAGCAGTTATCTGTGGAGTCAAACAGAGGTACATTTCACACAAAGGCACAGCTCCCATTTAATGGGAGGTCCTGCAGGTTCTCCTGTTAGTTCTGCCCTAAGAGCATAAAGTCTTATGTGTCTGACAGAAGAATGGCCCATTCTACTCCCCATGCACTCCTCACATACCACTTATTTCTCATGCATTTTTAAGACTGTGCATTTTTGCTTTTATGAATGTCTTGTAGAAATGTCACACCAGCTCTAACCAGTTTTAGATTTACCCATTTTACAAGTCTCTGCAACTCCTGGGTTTGTGTCACTCTATTGGTACTTGGCATTATTCTGGCAAAGGCAACCCTCTGTCTTAGAGAGGGGAGACTTGTGGGAAGCAGAGGAAGGAAATTTGGTTTGGGTGCTCCAGGATTTAGGAAGAGGCTATGGGTGAAGTATACCAGAGGTGCAAGAATTCAAATTCTAATGTCTATCTTTGTTTGCAGCTATTTGGGGTTTGGACTAAAAGCTGCCAGACTAGCAACGCTTGGAGCTTTGAATGTGGAAGGTATGGTCATATCGTAAAACATCCAAGATTTTTGAAGAGATAGTTGGACTTAGAGTTGTGTCAGCAGTCCATTTCCTGTGTCTTCACTTCTGTATCCTGTGCTTTTCTATGTTTTCACTGGTATAGATCTGTCTGGAAATAGGCTACCGCTTGTTAAGGAGGTGTCTTGTGAGACAGCTGCTTTTCCCTATTTCCAGGTTCAGCCAGCAGTGAGACTGGGTGTAAATTCCAGAAAATCACCCATGGGAATATACAAACACCATATAGACGTGGCCAGCCACGAACTCACAGCTCTACAAGTTTCCACAGAAACACCAACAGCACTAATAGATCCTTTTCTTAAGGATGGCTGCTTAGGCCAAACCCACATTATATTCTAGATTGCTCCGGTATCTGCCTAGTCTGCTGTGTTCCCTCAGGCTTCCTGTTGGATTCACTGACTAGTCTAGCTTGAAGTCCACAAACATTTCACACACACTGTCACTCACAAAACTGAATCCATACTCACATTCCTGAGTCTTTCCAGTCTCTGACCCAGGCCTTAAGCTCTTCCAGTCCTCATGCCCAGACCTTGGGCCTTTTGTCCAGTCTCTGGACAGTATCTGGGGTCTTTCCACCTTTTGGATTCATACTTGCAAGCTAGATGGACTTGTATTGGTTACTGGAATGTACTCAAAAGTAGTTTGGAAAAGAATTTAAGAAGAAGATAGGACAGACTGCAGCAACTGGTCACGAGGCTCAACCAGAGCAGCATACTGGCCAGCTGCCTGCTTAGTTGCAATTGCCTTCTTTTACCATCCCCTCCATTTTCCCACACTTGTGCTTCCCTGATCCCGTGCTTGCCCCTTTCCCTGCATTTGAGCCTGCCCTTAAATATCCTGTAGTAAATTTTGCACAGTTCCATAATCCCCCTCAATCACTGTGTAAGAAGTTTGCTTTCCCTGTGAGACCTGTACTTGCCACAATAATCATGTATTCTTCTCATCAGTTACAGTATTTCTGGTTGGACCCTGCAAGGGTACATTCAGTGGTTCCTGTAGTGGCCATTGATCTTAGGAGTTTTTGTCTTTGTTGCTCAGTCATTTTGTTTGTCTTGGTTATCTGCTGTTTGTTAGGGTTTGTCTATCTGTGTGTTTACTACCTCTCTTGTTTCTTCTCTTCTGTGGTGAGCAGGCATTATCCAGATATCCTTGTACCATTTATCTCTCATTAACAAATGACAAGCCCAGCCGCTCTGCAGCTCACAGAGCAAAATAGCCACAACTTTTCCAGACTGAGATTGGTCCGTAATTCATGATCATGTGCAGCATCTGTCAATTCAGATTTTCTTACTTTTGCTTAAAGACCTTAATAAGGCTTTCAGCCTTTTCTGGTTCTGCATATTGATTGATAACTATGTTAATATTTACCCTTTGACTCTCCCCTCTGGTTTCATTCCAGCTGTGGATGGACAAATGTTCCGCAGTTCTTGTTTGCCAAAGCAGCTGGAGGCAGAGTGGCATTTCGGGGGAGTGAAATACCAGTATGGTGGCAACAAAGAAGGTAAGCTAAGGAGACTTGTTGCTTCTTGTAAGATATCTTGTCTTCAGAATCTGAGATTTTTCTTGGCAGATACTTCATCAGTTACCTTGTATTGTGAAGGATACCTGCCTGATCATAATGTGGACTTTTGACAGAGCCAAAGCAAAATCTGAGGCTTTAAGACTAGCTGGCCTGTACCGTCCATATTCTGGCTCTGATCTATTATTACAAATACTACTTGTATAGGCAATGTGAAGTTACTTGTGCAAGTAAGAGAGTTTTTCTGAGGCTTTGAGCTAAGTACAAAAACTCGGGCTGTGTTAGGGTACAATAACTGGTAGGCCAAAGTGTATCTATCTCACTTGTGGAACTTTTTCTTAAGATACTATCCCTAATGCTGTATCCAGGGGGTGAAGCTGCTGCCATCAGTGCCTAGAACACACTCCTTTGGTGACTTGTGTTGCTCTGCTTTACAACAGGGAAACATGAGAACTGACTTGCAGATTTGGTGTATGCAGGTTGATAAAATGATGATGTGACGGGGAGGGATATTAAGGTTCTATCCAGCAGGTGGTAGCAGAAGTAAATGAAATGTTCAGTGATCTGCAGTCCACATAACATAACAATGGGAGTTTTGCCTGATGTGAAGGAAGCTTTTCATGCACCTACTGCTAGTTCGCTCAGCACACCTTTCAAATATTGCTATGATCTGCTCTAACCAGTTCCACTAGATAGCGATCTAGAGTCCTTGCCTGGATGCAGGTGCCATGATGGGTTACAGCAGGGATATATAAGCTCTTCTCACCTTTTCTGATGCTTTCATTTCTGCTTGTTCCCTTTTTCATCCTATTGCCACTGATTCTTCCATCACCTGGATATGTCTCTTAGGCTCACTCCATCTGTGTTTGTCCTGACAGGAGAAACAGGATTCAAGCCTTGCTACTTGGAAGTACTCAAGGTTGTCAAAGGGAAACTACATCAACCAGATGAGATTCGTGGAAGTTCCTTCTATGCTTTCTCCTATTACTATGATCGTGCAGTTGACACCAACCTAATTGGTAAATTGGTTTGGGATAACATACTGTGTGTGAGCATGTCAACCAGAAGGTAGACAGAGAAACCCTGGAGGCTGGAGCCACAGGGAGCAGTGAAGAGGAACAGTGCTGAGAAATACATGAAATGCCTTCAGGGAATGTGTATCTGTCAGTGCAGTTTGATGTTCAGAGTTCAGCAAAAGAGACTTGTGCTCTGAGTTCCAGTGATACTTGCAGTTCTGTCCTCTGTTACCAACAGATCTCACTCTTAGCCCAGCATGACCGAGTTGCACTCTAGGGACAATTTAGATATAGAACACAAATGCTTTCAAGTTTATTATGTTTTCTCGCCTCTTCCTTTTCAGATTATGAACAGGGAGGTGTTCTGGAAGTTAAAGATTTTGAAAGAAAAGCCAAAGAAGGTAACTGTCATGAGAGTTCTGAAACTGGTGGGGTTGAGAAATAACAAAGATGTGAATGTCTGTAGGGAGTACCTAATGTGAGTTTGACTTTTGAAAAAAAGTTTGTTTAGACTTATTCCATTTACACCTTCCTTGTCATGTTAGCACTTATAGAGCAATGAGGGGAAACAAAGTATTAGCAGCTTCCCAGTTGTGTTCAGGAAAGGAGATGATAGTTCATAAATGTAAGTACAAAAGAGAGTTTGCTGTATCAAGAGCTCCACTGTCAGTACAAAGGAGAGTTTGCTGTATCAAGAGCTCCTGCTGTCAAACTGCAGCTCTCTCGAGTTTAAAACAATGCTGACTTCTGTAAGTGTCACCTTAAATCCTTTTTAATCTCTAACAAAATGCAGGAGAGAGCAGAGCTTACGTCTGACAGCCTCTTCTGCATTCCTTTCCCTCGCCCTGACTTTTTTTTGTGAATGCTCGTTCTGGTTTTGTACCTCCTCCTGTGAAAAAAGAGCTGCTGCCTTGCTATGCTATTGATGGCTGAAACCTTAGCTTACAGAGCAAGACATTACCTCTGAATTGTGATCATCCTCATGATGAGTAGTAGACCATATTTGTCACCACAAGATGCTGAATTATGTAGTACAGGAATGACAATGACTTTTTTCTAAAATGTGACCTAAATGTAATGATTTTTCAATTAAACTTAGTCTCCCTAGAAATCCAAATGGTTTGAAACAGTTTGAGTGTGGGGTGTTTGTTTTCCCCCTGGATACTGAAAGAGCTTATTTCCAAAGAGGCAGCTAAGATGTTATCTAACACCATCAAACCATTTATTTAGCTTTAAAGCATCAGGACATGATAATTCTGTGATCCTAAATAAACACTGCTCTTTCTCATTTCAATGGTAGGAAGCTGCTGCTTATCAGTTTCATAAAAGAAATGAACTCTGCTCTTGATGCTTGTGGAACAGGGCAGTAACAGTAAGCCTAGAAGATGACGCTTAGTGTAAATCCATTTCTGAGTCACTGCCACACTTACGTGGCACCTTGACTTAGCTGCTGTGAGCGGTTGGCTGGGCAGTAGCCTCTTTCATGTCCTTTGACATGTGGTTGGAAAAAAGATGAAAGAAGCTGCCAGCCTAGAAGGTGAAGTCCATTGCTGGAGCCATCTTTGGAGACTAGGCAAGGAAGACAAATGATGCTGCATTCTCCCTGCCAGTTATCAGTTGAACAGAGATTCAGGCTTCAAAATAACTGTGTGGATTATGCTGCTGTAATAAAAGCTGTACTTCTGATAGAGTTAAGAGAAACTGGAAGTGCTACACAGTTTATTCTCTGGTGTTACAGAACAGCTGGGTGGCATGTACCATGTGTCATATGTATCCATTAATAGAAGCGGGTGGGTTGTTTTAGAGGGCTTTGGCTTGAGGTCAGTTCAAGTGTATAACATGGATAAAAGCTCCTTTATTTTGCTGAGATCTCTTTTTTTGTTTTTTCTCTTCCATCTCTAGTCTGTGATAACATGGAAAGGTACAACTCAGCCAGTCCTTTCCTCTGCATGGATCTCACTTACATCACTGCTTTACTGAAGGAAGGTTTTGGATTTAGAGACAACACACTCCTACAGGTGAGAAAAACAGTTAAATCCCAAAGCCAGCTTCCAAATTTCTCTCATCAATCAACATTCATTAGTTCATTTCCAGGGACATTAGTGTAGTTGTTGTCGTCTATGCAACATATGAATTTAGAGAATTGTTAGCAACAACTTATTTTTCTCCCTTTATAGTTAACAAAGAAAGTGAACAACATAGAGACAAGCTGGACTTTGGGTGCTACTTTTCACCTGCTGCAGTCTCTGGGGATAACCCACTGAGGCGTGTCATTCCTGTGGACTTCAGCATTTCTGAAAGGCTGAGAAAGTGAATTGAAATCTCCAGGTGTGTTGTTCAGCTGGAGCTGGTCACAGAGCAGAACATGGACCAAAGCTATAGAACAGATCTTCACGCAGGATTAGCACCGTGCATAATGAGAGTTGCCACAGTATGATTTATAGTTGTGATTGCCATAAATGATCCAGAAGCTGCCTTCTGAAAGTCAAGAGGCCTAAACTCCAGCAGAGTATCCGCAAGGGGCTCAAAGCCGGCTTTCACCAGCACATTGTAGAGCATCCCATTGCTAGAAGCACAGAGTATCTGGCATGTGGTGGTAGACTACAGACACATGATTTCCCCCTTTTATTTTAAACATACATAACTTAAGTTTGCTCATGAGATGTTAAATACAGAAATTTAAGATGGCATCAAGTCATTCAGAGAAAAGTGAGCGACTCTGGATGCTGCCAGCCTCAGCATTCCATGTACCCAGCTATTAGCTAATACATTGCAAAGACTCCAGCCTTTCAAAGGGCCTGCTTACAAGCACACTTTGGGCATGGTTTTGGCAGAAGTGTTGGCTAAAATGTGGGTTATAACATACCAAGCATTTCTTCAGGCAGCAGTTGTTTCCTAAGCAGAATGTGTGCCTGGCTGTTGGTGTTCGTTTTGCTGTCTTTTACAGGTTGATGCTGCTATACGATACATCTGGCTACCAGACCTGATAACGTGATTCATGTAGCTGTAGCACATTGTGTTGGCACAACTAGACAGCACTGCCAACAATTTAAACTCCACTGCCGAAAGAAATGCTTGTCACATTACACCCATGAGGACTTGAAGGGTGCAGCCAGCTGAAATGGCCGATCCAAGAGCTTGCTTTGCTGCGAGAGGCAGTTTCATTTCTCTGCTCTCAGCAGGGTGCTCCCACAGCTGCCTTTCCTCTGATGCTGGTGCTCCTCAGGTTTGTCAGTGAACTCATTCACGACACCAAGCTTGAGTTAAATCAGCTCACCAGAGTCAACTGTAGCACTAGCACAGGGGAAACAAGCACTGCACAGCCCCGGAGAGCTGCTGGGCCAGCGAGCTGTTAGAACACCACTGCTGGTTTTGTGGGAGTGAGCTCTAAGGTGTGGTTTCCTATTTGAAAGTGTGGACTTACTTATTGCTTCCTGCGTTCTCCTCAGGAACCACCTCTGATTGCAGAGCTATGGTGAAACAAGTTTTTTCAGTTGCTTAATAGATGAAAATAGGGGGAGTGACATTAGCATCAGAAACAGAGGGAAAACAAGAACAGAGGTAGCTTTGCTTTCTTATCCCTTGTTTGCTTATCCATTGCCCATTTAAAATTGTCTCTAATTCAGTATGGTGCAGTTGGACCCATATGTATGCAGCCCTGCATTGTTCTGGAATTATATTTATTATATACAGCAGGGCTTTAGGAATAGTGCATCCAATGAAGGGGATGCAGCTGTTGAGGAAGCCCAAGAGTTCTGTCAGGATAGCACAAAGCTTCTTGAGTGGAATTTTAAGTGGATTTTGCCATCGTTCACACCAAACACATAGAAGCAATGGAAGGTCAATATATTAAATAAAGCATCTTGTCAGATAGGCTAGAAAGCTGGCCTGTAGAATCCTGGTTTTCTTGTTTAATTGGCTGTAAAGAAAATCAAGATGGCTCAAATACCTTCAAGCGCAGACCTTGCATTGTCCTAAATAGAAACAGCTGTAGAGACAACTTTTTCCATCCCATGAAATAGTTGGCATCTAGCTCATCCATTTGCTCCTATTTAGCAAAAATTTAATATCTTCTACTCCCCATGGAATGTGTAACATCAAGATGAATTTAGCCCAGTCAAAAGAAGACAGGTGTTACTCGCATGACTAAGGAAGGCTTTTATCCACTAATCTCTTGTGATGAACACTTTCCTGTCAGGCCCTTAGCTCTTTGCTATGACACACCTTTCCCACTTCTGTAAAACCAAAGACTTCACGCTACCTTCTCTGCAAACTGGATTTGAAAATAATTTGTAATTGCCAGCAAGGGGAGGAAGTAGCACACTCAGGCCCTCACTAATCATTTCAAGCAGACTTAAAAATCATTTCAAAGACTTAGAAATTTGCCTTACTGTGAACATTAGCTCACTTCCTCTAGTTAGCAGCATAAGTTTGATGGTGGCTGACTAAGCTACCGCCTTCTCACATCTCAGGTTCTACAGCACCAGGGTGCAAGGTGTGCTTTTGATTGAGCAAGTTCAGTCAGCAACAAGAGTCCAAGGGCTGGGGATGGAGCTAACTGGACTTGTCCCACCACTGACACCTTGCTGTAAATTCAGGCTGTTTCTTTCAAATATGATCTGCTCATCCTACCTGTCCTATCCCTTACCATAATCTGTTTGAGATCCATGTTGGGAAGTTCCTCAATGTCACATCAAAGTTCTGTCCCTTCCTCAATAGGAGCTTCTGTTTGAACATGAAGAAAGTCGTTGTGGCCTCTTCTCAACCATAACTATTTCTTATTCTCCTTCCTAGTGTTTGGCAAAACTTAGTATATAGTCTGGTTTGCACAACGAACACATTCATTTTGTTTTCAGTGAACAACTGTATTCACTTTCATATTCTCAAAGAGCACAGAGTAGGATGCAGTAGTTACTAGCCAGGCTGCATGACTCCTGAGAACTAGGTAATTTAATGATCCAGAAGTCTCAGTCTGAGCCAGTGCTATGACAAACTCCTACCACATCTTGGGGCTACGAGGCATAAGCAGTGAGGCTGTATTTGAAACAGGAGAGGAAGGTGGGGTGTGATGCGTAAGGAACAACCAGCAGCAGCGTATCTGCCAGCTGCACAGACACTGGCCCCGAGGAGTACTGCAGGGCTGGGTTTTGTTTGAAGGGAGGGTGCTCTAGAACAAGACGGGTAGCCTGCAGAGGAAGTTTATTTTCTGCATTCTTTGCCTCAGACTCTGGTACTACAAATGCTAGGTGGGAGCATCTGCTTCCCAGCACCAAAGTTGCATGAAATCTGAATGCTCAGGGCCTTCCTTGGTCAGTGGCACAATTCATTCACTGAAGCATAACTGCTGCTCTCTACCAGGGGCCTGATCCTGCAGTCATGAGAGAAACAAAAACTCAGCTAAAGGTTTCTTTTGCGAGGAATTGCAGAATTGAGCCCCTGCTGTTTACATCTGAACTAGTCAAGGTGGGTGGGGGATCCAGAGAAGCCAGTTGAGTCCTCACACTTATCCTAGTGCAATGAGATTATTTATTAGCTTAACTAAAGACTCAGGAGCCTGTTAATAGAAGAGTTCTACTTGCAGCCCTGATTTTGATCTCCTCCTTCCTAACGTCTTTTAGCTGGTCTCTAACAGGAACTGTCTGATATGAGTGACTGAAGAAGCACAAGTAATGGCTTTCAGTTCAAACCTTATGTTTCGTTCTTTCTGCTGTTAATTCTCAAGAGTGGTTAACCATATGTGTAAGTCTTGCCCACGGGCAGTGCTCACTTAATGTTGCGAGTGTTAAATGTCTAATGCAGAGGCTGGTGTTTGGAACCTAAGACAGAATATCTTGAATATCTATTTTAGTAATTAAAGCATTTTTAACAATGTTCAAGATGTTGTGGTGCAGTTTTCTTTCCTAGACATTATTGTTGTCTTGCATTTCTTTTTCAGAGCCCTTAAGACTCACCAGTTCCACAAGAAAAAACATTAAATAAAGCACCAACAGAAGGGTAGGGAAAAGGGTGAAAGAGACAAATCAGTTTTAAGACGTATCTGTCATCATGAGTTGGCTCTCCTGTACTGAAAACTACCCCTCCTTTCTGAGTCCAGAAAGTGCTAGGAAGCCAGGAGTGACACTCCAGCTCTAGAAAGCACATCAGAAAAAAATGAAATAATTAAGCAGCAGAAAGTGTAGCTGGCAAAATTCAGCACTGTGTTTGCCAAAAGACCACTGTTTCCACCTCCGTCTTCAACTCAAAAGGCCAAAATTAAAAGCACATTGTACAGATAGTTCTGTGACTGAAGACATCATGGTACTACAAGAAGAGACCACAAATCCTCTTGAGGAGAGCAGATGAGACAGTTTTTGCACAAACCAGTGGATGATGTAATACACAACTCAATCCCTCAGCTTTATTGTTAAATTAAAATAGCACAATTCAAAGATTCAAGTCAGTCCCAGTCCTTCCAAGGGCAATGCATTCCCTGGCAAGCTGCTGTTCCAAACTGACAACAGATCACTTACTAGCAAAAGCCATGATTTGCTCCTAAAAAGGGGAAATAAAAAGATAAGTGATTTGTAAACTGGTAGTAAGCATACATTCTAGAAAGCAGCTGTAGACATGTTTCTTTTTAAATATATGAACAACAGTTCTTTGTTGATCTTTCTAGCCAAGTGCAAGCACCCATCCCTGTACGCTAGAAAACTGAAGAAGTTGCAGCATTCCTTTCCCTCCCAAGCTTCACAAAACAGGTGTTACAACAGGTTCTGTGCTCAGAAAAAGCAGTCTCCATTTGGTTTTCTGCTTTAAACAGAAAAAATCTGAGCACTGAAGCAGCAGCATTGTCAATGGCAGCTACTACTGAGCAATCTACTGCTCTTCAACTCATGTAGTGTCTCAACCATGACTCTGCCACAAAGGAAATAGGCCACCTGTGTTTAACTGGAATAAGATGATTTGATTTGTGGAATAAAGCATCCAAATCCAGAAATGAGGAATCTGCTTTGAGGGTGCTTGGGAGCTTACAGAGCAGGTGGCTCAAGGAACCTCATGAAAACCCAGCAACTAGGTTAAGACGGTGCAAACTTCAGGCAGGTTGCAAAGAGAGTGTCTGTTTAAGACTGAACCTCCTCACCGCTGCCTTTCTCAGGTAACTTCCATTTGAGACTTGCACTTCTGCCACGAGGGAACAATTTAACAAGGCAAAACAGTACAGAAACAGCCATCTGAGCTGCACACCACATCTGTCAAGTCACCTGACATCTTCTTCTTGCTGAAGATGTGTTTTTGTAGGGCTGTTTTTTCATAGTGCATTTCTGGAATACAGTTCAAGGTTCCACATTTTCATGCCATAGCAAAATAAAGCCAAAGACTTCTGATGACTTCTAACATCTAACTACTGATACAGACCACACACATAGATCCTTATTTTCCCTTGTACTGCACGAGAAACTAGTTATGTCTGAGCTGTCAGTTTCAACACAGTCATGGAACTTCTCAGGCTTATTCAGGACACAAAACCTCATAAGCAGCATTTTCCAACCAAAAATGCTTGATTTTAAAGAAAAAAAATCTTCACAACTTGTGTATGTTTCAAGAATAGTTCCACACTCTTTCCAGGGCCCCCACTAAAGCGAGATTCTTACTTTCAGAGGAGGCAGGGCATTTGTTGCTTGCAATCCCCATGTCCTCAGCAACACCAAAGGAGCCAGCCTCGTAGAGTAAAGCCTCTTGAGCACATCAATGGCAGCTATCAAGGAGACATTGTGCCTCTGCCGTTCTGTCTCAAACTTTAGGAGATGTTTTAAAGAGCCTGGAAGAGATAATTGAGTGCTCCTATTAAAATTTACTTGCTACAAACAATTGTGCATCTTATCTATATAGCAGTCTCCACTGACAACTGAAAACACAGCACAGAGAAATGGTCCATCTTAATAAAGGCCTCCTTCCGCCAGGTAGTGCTCTTCATCTCACCACCTCGTCAACTACCATCCTGCAGAACTTTCTTTTTGTTTTAAAGCAGTTTCAAGATTTGTGGGATGGAAAGGCATCCATAACTGCTCCACAGCCAATGTGCATCAGAACACTTTTGCTTCAGAGGTGCTTGTGCCTTTCAAACACAAGCCAGCAGCACCCTTAACCTGCAAGAGAGGTAATGCTTGTCCTGCTGTTAGCAGTGAAGGCCTGTAAGACTCATCAGTCTCTTACTGCCACTTCATTGTCCTGGATTCTTACCTAGATCGCTCCCATTGAAAGCTGCTACACTGAGGTGATGAGCTAAACATGCAATATCACCAAAGCCCAGGTTTACACCTTGTCCTGCAAGTGGGTGGACTCTGTGTGCTGCATCCCTGGAGGAAGAGAAGACAGAAATTTATATTCCTTTTGGAAGAAAGCTGTAACAGCTGACAAACTCCAGACAGGATCAGTATAGCACTCCTCACCTCTTCGCAATGAACACCACCTTACAGCAGCACATGTGCTTTACCCAGTACCTCCTTGCATGCTACACTGAACTACCTGCCTGCCTCTCCAGTTGTAAGAAGCAAGACAAAGGGGAGATAACAAAAAAGCAGTTCTGAAAGGAAAAATTATAAAGAGGTGACTAGCCAAAGTCCTCTCTCAGATCACATGTGGAACAGGCCTTAATGTTTTTGTAAGTGAACTCAGCACAACAGGAGGTACATCACTAGCACATTCCACAAACACAAAGTAGACAGACATCATGAATACAAAGGCAAAATGGGACATTATTGAATAAAACCAAAATCAAATTATTTTATGAGCAGATGTATCTATAAACGACAAAGTCAGACACTGATAAGGGAGTCTTAAAGAAATGAAATTATTTCTGGGTATGAAATGTAAGATCATGTACTTCACCAAGCTATAAAGCACAGAGTGCTGCTAAGCAGAGTGGCTCACAAGCAGGAAATACAAAAAGTATCTGCAGTGTAATATGGCATGTGGGAATTACTATAAGCTACCAGCGCATTGATTGCAGCTGTGGTGGAGAAAAAAGCCCATGCAGCCTTAGAATGTAAAAGACGAGATATTTTCCTATTTCTATAGACCACCCTACAAGAGCCTATGACATCCCTTTGACATTTATGTTCAAGATTGGTGAGTTTAAAACTCAGACTGGCACACAGAATGGCTGCTCCAGTGTTTGTGGAAGTACAGGTCCAGCATGAGATACAGGATTGTTTCACTGAACACAAACCAGAAAAGGGAAATAATTATCTCACAATGTAAACAGCAAGCACACACAATGGACAGAGAGCTACTTATACAGAAGGACTTTGTTGGCACAAGAGCACATGGTACAAACCAGGCCTGGATAAAGTCAAACAGAAACTATAAATTACTTCTAACCATCTAATTTGTTGACCAGAAGTCGCTACACTCGCATCATTTCTAACCACACGCCACCCACTCACACAAGGGCTACCACTGGGGACCTTACCCAATCAGAGCCACACGGTGGTGGACGTACTCTGTCGCATGCCCCATTCCGAGAGGGAACATGGCTCGGCTCTCTGGATCTACTTTAGCCACGCTCGGGGGCAGCTGACGGACAGCAGTTCCTGAGGGTTTCAGGAGGGAAATAGCAGATCGAAACATGGCCCCCGCAGTATCAATGAAGTCAGTGTGGTTTACATTGCTCCACTGAAAAAACAAACAGATCTTCAGATGTTAAATTGAACTAGACATATGAAAGAATCTAGTTGAAAAAAAATAAATCCGAATGAGCTCCAAATACTGAATTTTAATCACTTGGACAAAATTATGCAGTAGAAGAAACTATCTTCATCATTTCAAGACATAAAAGTTTCCAGCTAGGATAAGCTTACCCTTCCCACTGTTTGGAAATTTATTTCTACTTCTTCTGTGACTTTCAGAATTAACCTAATTCAGTCCCAAGGAGTCATCCCTTCTTTGCTAAGTGCCTTTTTAATATCACGCTCGCCAGAGGAAGGAACTTGGGAATCTACCTCTCCCATGACTATCCTTTCAGCTGTAGGGTTCCGTTATATTTCCCATGATTACAACAGAGCTTCACACCCACCCCAAGGCTGATACTCACAAAGGCAGAGTTGATGCTATCCACAAAACTTTCCTCATCCATAGCAAGAAGTTCTGATGCATGTTCATGAGATGTAGACCAGACCAGAGAGCTGGCAGTGTCAGACAGCTAGTTTAAGAGAATGTCAAGAGTAAGTATCAAAAGAAGCAAAAATAAACGATCAGTGCAAAGATTTCCCCACTGCCCTGCCCCACACCAGTCCCTCTGCACCTTACTCTTCCAACCCAACTTTCTACAAGTGGGAAATACCAAGGATAAAGTGAGAGGGCAAGAGAGGAAAACAAGCGCAATAACTGAAAAGTCATGGGGAGATGGACAAATTGTTAAGAGAAAGAACCAACATAGAAAGGTACAAACAGAAGCAAAGTTACTAGAAAACAGACTAAAAACTACAAACAAACAAACAAACCAAACAACAAAAAAAAACCCCACGAAAACAAAAAACCACAACCAACCAAACAAAAAAGAACTACAGAGACCACGAGTCATCTTACTGGAAGAAGCGCAATTGGCCCTGTGGGAAGGAACCTCTGCCACGCTACGTTATTGTCTGTGGCCTACAGTGGAAAGAAGCAAATGGACAAACTAGTAACCTGGATCACCTTCTTAAGCTGTTCTACTGTTTACGGAAGAGTCAACTAGCAGAATATCACCTCAGACAAATGAAGAGTTGCCACAACAGCTGACTGGTCGTACTGATGCTCAATGTTCTTAATTTCTGCTTCCTTCCGGACTACAGAGTTATGACCATCTGCACCAATCTGCAAAACAAAGAGATACAAAGCAATCTCTTCAGCAGCTCCTAAGAAAGCCACTAATCCAGTCTACAAAACTCAGCCTGCATGTATGCATTTTTTGTTTATTCACCAAAAAAAAAATTAAAAAAAAAACCAGAAAAGGGGGCCCATTCTGCTCTTGTCCAACTCAGTACAGCCTTCTTGCATCAGGTACGGAAAAGGCTGCACACCGCATCACATAGCATCTCTGACAGAGTTAGCCACTCACCTCACTCAAGCCCTCCACGTGGGTGGAGCGGCACACACGGAATCAGAACCAAATCCAGTGGAAAGGACTTGGGTGAGAGATGACGCCTGATCAACAGAAATAAAAAGTTTAGTTACCAGCAGTTTGGTCTGAAGTCTGCGTCCATCAGCTAACTCAATTTGGACCCAAGGGCTTGTGTCACAGCTGTGAGTGGGAAGGGGCCAGGTATACCCGACTGCTCTGCTCCCGTAGAAAACCTCCACCCGGTCTGATGGGAACACAAAGTACCGCAGTCACAGCATGACACAGAAATAAAAAAAGGAAACATCACTACAAGAGCAAAGGCCGCATGTCTTAATGGCACCCTAAGAGCTGACCCTACAGTCCCCAAGGCACCCTGAAAGAATAGATCTGGCCAACCCTTTGTCACTGCAAGGCCTGCTCTGGATAGAAAGTTATAGATCTTTTCATTAAGTCTATTTTTGGAGAAACTATGTTCTGGAGAACTACATATGCAACTGCTTTCTTGCTGTGTAGCCTTTGGAAGACAGATTTCTCCCTCCCTCCCCAATCCAAGAAGCTGCCTGTGTCTCAGAATCACTTGTCAGATGAATTGTCTTTCTCCCTCTCATAACTCAGCACACGCAACAGAAGGCAAGTAATGGAAAGCTCTCTGCAAGAAATAAAATATTAAAGAAGTTGTCCATTACCTGCTACTGCATCTAACTGTTTTGTAAGAGCAGACATAATGACATCATTCTCCACTATGTAACCCATGTCATCTAAGTCATCTTTCTCAAAAACAATCATGGCTTCTGAGCAAGCATCCCACACCTACAAAGAAAAAAAAACACTCCATGAAGATACGTGAGATACGTGATAAAGAAGTGATGTTCCTTTCAGGGACTATGAATGCATCCATCCTAGCAGGAAAAGGATGTGGCAACCTAGAAATACAGAACTAGAGAAAACATCCTGGATTACCCTCCATTCTCAGCTACTGAAGTACATGACATAATTCCTTTCATACAACGACTTAGCTTCATTTCAAAAACTAATTGCAAAGAAAGTTTTTTATCCCTACTTCCCTGTTACATAATTAACATATAAAAGTCCCCTCCCACCTTGCTGTGGGTTAAGCCCAGCAGGCAGTCAGCACCATGCACCTGTTCACTCACACCCCTGCAATGGGATGGGCAAGAGAATCAGAAGGGTTTAAGTGTGAAAACTCACGAGCTGAGATAAAGACCATTTAATAGGCAAAGCAAAAGCCGTGCACCCACACAAAGCAAAATAAGGGATTCATTCACTGCTTGCCATGGGCAGGCAGATGTTCAGCCAGCTCCAGGACAGCAGGGATCCATCACATGTAACAGTTACTTTGGAAGACAAATTCCATCACTCCAAATATCCTTTCCTTCTTCCTCCAGCTTTTATTGTTGAGCATGACATCATATGGCGTGGAATATCCCCGTGGTCAGTTGGGGTCAGCTGTCTGGGCTGTGTCCTCTCTCAGCTTCTTGTGCAGCCCCAGCCCACTCACTCTTGGGAAGGTGAGAAGCAGCAAAGGCCTTGGCGCTGTGTAAGCACTGCTCAGCTATAGCTAATACATGCCTGGGTTATCAACAGTTTCCAGCACAAATCCACAACATGGCCCCACACAAGCTACTATGAAGGAAATTAACTCAGTCACAGCCAAAACCAATACACACCTTTACCTTTATTTCCTGACTAGCACCCATGCCTGAGTATCTACAGCTTCCATTAGGAATCAACCTCTCATCCTGTAACACCAAAACTCTGAGGACAGGTATTTCTGAGTAGACTGCTACCCCCAAAGAAGTAACAGGAATCATAATAAGCATGACCTGCCCTTTTCCAAAGCAAAATCATCTTTGGAACGTTAATGTAAGTACTCCTGAGAATTCAGAGTAGACAGACATATAGCGCATTTACAGCCCTAAGTAAGGCACCTGCATTCGCCGGAACGCTTTGAGTCTCAGACTGCAGACATGATCCCAGGCACCAAAACCTGAAAGAGAAAAAGGACACAAATGCGTGGAGATACTGGTTCACATGTGACCTTGAGACCCAAACAAAACTGAAGGTCACTCCACATCCTCCTCCCTCGCTCATTCTCAGTGCCCAGACACCGCTCGCATCATCCCTCAACAGGGCCAGGTCTGCCTTGATACGTTCACATTATTTTACTGTCAGCACCAGCCAGTGGAAAAGAAACAAGAGCTTTCCATGAATGCTGTGACTTAACAGTCAACTCTCATTGTCCTGTCACTGAGTAATAAAACAGACACAGAAATGCATTGTTGTTTAGAACACTTCTTTCTCTGTAAAGAATCAAGACTCAAATCTCTATTTAAAATGAAAATTAATCACAAGAAGTGAGTTTCCAGAGTACAGAGCAATAAGTAATGTCCCAAATGTTTATATAACTAATCAGACCAAGGTACCAGAACAGTTTGCTGTTACCAAGAGAAGCTTGATTCAGCATATAGAATACTAAGAGGCAAAGACAAATAATTCCATTGAGTTTAGGATGAAGACAGCACATGCTCAAAGGGGTTTTGTTTAAACAAAATAAAAACAGCTCAAACATACTGTTAAAAATGTAAACAACAGAAGTCTTTCTTACTGCTTAGGAGGGTTGCTGATCCTGGGGAGATGGAACTGACCCTGTTACTGTAACTCTCTGGCATGCGGTCATATTCTTTCCTAGGACCAGCCTCCAGCAAAGCAATCTTCTTATCATGGAAATGGATATCATGCCCTAAAATATATAAACATATGCTTTGTTACAATGCTTCTGCCAAAAAAATATCATCTTTTATTTCTGTATCAGTAACACCTATGCATTTTTATAAGAAGATAGAATGTGTTTTCTAGATTGTGCATAACATAATCTCATCTTTTGAAAGGTCCCAAACCCGTGCCTGGCAAGGATGTGGGATTCCACTGCCTTAGACGTCAGTGCTGGCGAGGATCCCTATGCTGTCTCAATTCCACTGTGGTCTTGGTCAACAATACAAGCAGAACAATTATAAGTTTGTAGGGTAAACCCTTATTCTTGGCAAATCACTTATTGCTTAGGATCTCTGCCCTTTTGCTCTTCTTTGCACTCCAGAACAGGATCTTGAACATTAAGATCCTAAATGGTAACTACATAGTTATATCACACTATCACCAACATGGATTAATCATTACGGTCCCCTTATAAAAGTACCCGACACTTCACACGCTGAAACACGAAGGTTTCGGCAAAGGTCCCGGTATGATGTTTTCCGTGGCACTGGTGAGACAGCGAGGACAGCGGGACACAAAACCCGCCACTCGCTGAACTCACCCAACACACTGCGGGAGGACCGAAGACCCCCGAGCCCTCACAGCACGGCGGCACGGCAGCAGGGCCAGTCCGCCGCCGGCTGGGCGGCCCTGAGCGCAGCCCCCGCGGGGACGGCGACGGCCGGGCTGACGGCACCCGGGACACCGCCCGCAGCGGGCGGGAAGGTCACAGCCTTACCCAGCACGGCGGCCATGGCGCTCCCGACCATCCCCCCGCCCGACACCACCACATCGTAGAGCGGCGCGGCGGCGGTGACAGAGCGGAGCGGCGCCCGAGGGCCGGCCCGCAACCGCCCAGCCAGCGGGGCCAGCAGCCCCCTACCACACACAACCGCCATGGCTGCGGAAGTGACGACACGCCAACCGCCTCCCAGCGGAAGTCGCTCTGAAAAACCATGACAACGCAGCCTGCCTGGGGGAGGGCGCTACACAAAACACTTGTTTTCCCCAGCGGCGGGCTCCGTTCGAGTCTGATTGGCTACTTGAGGCCGAGAAGGCGGGCAGAAAGCGCTATCGGCTTCGCTGATTGGCTGGAGTGGGCATTGGCGCCGTCGGAGGGCTGAAGAGGCGGCCTGCAGGTAAGGGCAGCGGCCCGGCCTCGGCGTTCCCGGCTTTACCTCAGCCCCGGCGGCGGCGGCCGCCGCCGCCGGGGCTGAGGTAAAGCCGGGAACGCCGAGGCCGGGCATGGAGATTGGGCTCTTCTCCCCGAAACGAGCGTTTATCGCTTCTTTTTGTTTGTTTGTTTTCTTCTAGGTGACACAGCACCGCCTCAGGCTCAGGGTCCTGCGTCTCCCGCCACCGGTTGAGGCCTCTCGGGATGGGAGGCCGGTGCTCTCCGTCAGAACCGGGTTTATCGTACCATGAAAAGCTAAAGGATGACCTGGGGGTACCTGAAGAGGATGAGGAGCTCGAGGGTTTCAGGCGGGAGGCGGCAGTCCTGCGTGACAAGCTGTGGGAGGCTCTCAGGTAGGATGGTGCCTGGCAAGGATGCGGGATTCCTGCTGCTGCTGACCAGCCACATGGCGGAGCGTGAACTCCGCACGTATATACCACCAAAATGCTGGCCACAAATTTATCCACAGGTGGGACGATGAGGCCAAGAGGTGCCCATATAAGCAGCGTTCACATAAAACACGAACAGCGGGTTGCCTATTCCTGCTGATCATGCCTAAAATTTGCTAGTAGGTCACACACATTTCTATCCAGAATCCAGTCTTCAGTGCTGCAGTCTCGAGCTTCTAGCTCTCAGACCTTTGGTCTTTGTGGTTAGTCCAGCTTGAAGTTCACTAAAAGATCACACACATGCTCTTATACAGAATAAATAGTTTATGAAGAACAGACTTCAGCAATCACCAGCCAAGGGTATTGACCAGGTTCACACATGATCAGCATTTCCCCCTTTTTCCCGTTTTCCTGTTCTCAGTCCACACTGATCCTTCCTTTTCCCTGTGTTTATTCCATCCCTAAACATTTACTCAGTTTCACAATCACCCTCAAGCATCCTATGAGATGTTTGCTATTTCAATAAGAGCCATGATAGTCTTGTGGGGTTTTTTTTCTTATCATCAATCATATGGTCTTATCAGCTACAAAGTTTCCAGCTGAACCTCTTAAAACTCGCATTAAAGCGATTCCTTGTAATAGCCCTTCCATCAGTGTCTTAGGAATTCTAGTGTTTAGTACTGTTTATTAAGATTTGTGCATCTGTGTGCATAATTTATTGCTTCTCCTGAGCTTGTCCTTTATGTTGAGTAGCTATCAGCCACCTATCCTGAACCTGGAACTTTTTGATTCACTGGTGGCCTTTCTGGCAATAGAGCACTAGCAGCATAATATATTGCATTACAAAGCTAAGTAGGCCGAAGTGGTGTTTTATACATGGAAATGCCTATGGAAAATGGAAAGCAAAGTTCTGCTTGCGAACTTTGGTAACAAAGCCAAATATAGAGCCCAAGAACAATAAGCCCTGGGCCTGTCGACCAGCTCGGCCTACGGTATCTTTCTTGTAATCAACAGCCTCTCCCTTCTTTTAATTCTATTTTTTAATAATTTCTTGTATTTTCCCTTAATACTGTCTTTGTCTTAGTCGTACATCTGGCAACAAAAGGCAGTCCAGTTCTTTGATTGACCTCACCTCGGACAGTACATGGGATCAGCAAAAGCCTCACTTGATTCCTAAATCCCGCTTGAGGCCAAAAAGCGCTTCATCTCCCTGGATTCCTTCCATCACCATCCCTCAGCCCTTCAAAATGACACTGCGGGAAGCTCACCAAAAGTCCCAGTTGATGAAGTCATACACGTTTCTTGAACTAGACAAACAGAGAGACAAAAGGCAAAGCCAGGACGAAGCTGAATGTCAGAAACAATTTCGGGCGCAGCCTGTACCTGCCCATGTGTTTCTGCCCCTTTATCAGGAAATAATGGAGCAGAATGAGATTCGCAGGCAAATAGCAACACAGAAAAGAAAGGAGCTGCTACTTGCAACCCAGCGGCCCTTCAGTTTCCTGGAGAAGGAGGAGAAAAAGAAAGAAGCTATCAGACAAAAGTTCCTGGCAGCAGCAACCACAAATGAGAGCTCCAAACGGAAGCAAGTCAGTAAAAAAGTGCCTAAATCTACTTATGACTCACTGCTTGGAGATAAACTCAAAGGTAAAATGCCAGGGCTCTTCCTGTAAAGACAACTCCCTGCCTGTCCATCACTGTCTCCATGCTGGAAAGTAGGATCATGGTCCATAGGGTGTTACTTGGAGTATAAAGCAAATATCATTACGTCCCCTGGTGTTGTGCACTCTCCTGTGAATCACTGGTCATTCCATCTCATCTAGATACCCTTCAACAGAGTGTCCTAAATGTAGTAGTCTTGTGTCAGTATCAGGAGTTCTGTACCACTCCCCAGCACACATGAATACATTGTACTCTTCAGACAGATTTCCATGCTCCTTTTGCTGCAAATCATGACAGTTTGCAAATCTTTCCCTGCACTGGATTTTACATTAAGGGACTCAGATTATTTGTGGCACAAATGTGAAGACAGATATAGTGCCAGAAGCATCCCAGGTCTGTGCAGTCTCTTGGAACTGGCAATTTTACTCCCACCTGAGTGATCTGTGGTGCACAGGACCCCTAGGAAAAAATTATATCATGAGCCCCAAACAGGAAATTAGGTCAGTTCTAAGGGCTAGTGTAGTTGTCCAGTCCCTCCTGCCATTCTCTGATGCTTTCAGTTACCTTCCCACTCACTTTCCACCTTCTTATTAAGTTCTTAAAACAGGGGAGGTAGGTGCCAGGACCATTCCAGTCAGAGGGACAGTCATACAGTCATGGAAGTTTTCTTGATGCTCACTTCCTTTCAGATGGTAAACTGTACAGCCTTCATGTTTGAATAGAGGACCTAAACCAGTCCTTGATAATCCTCATTGCTTTTCGCACCTTTTTTTTTTTTTACTAGAGAACAAAGGATAAGCCACTCTTCTATCTGGTATATCAGAAGGGAGGACAAATTAACATACCTCAGTCAATGCAAACTTCTAAATAGACTCAAAAAAAGTCTTATTTTGCAAACAGCAGTATTGATTTTTTTTCTAAAAGAAAAAACACACACAACCAACAGCAAACTGTTTGTTTTCACAAAAATTTAGTGCTGCACTGGAAAGGACTCAGTTTGACACTGTACCCTGAAACATTTTTTCCATGGAAGGTTTCTCACAGAAGTCACAAGACATGATCCATCCACCAAATGCTTCTTACTTAAAATCTTTTCCAACATAGGCAAACATTGCTGGATATTACATAGAAAAGCCATTATCCTTGAGAATTATATTTGAACGGCTTGTTTTAATCACACAGTCAACACAATGACATGCAGTTCTGTATGAAAAGTAGAACCTCGATTAACACAACACTTCTGCAACACAAAGGGCACGAGTGATCTGGTGCTCCTAGAACAGGAACAGGAGAAGAATGCCTGTTCAGTAACTTGTTCTGATAAGTGAAAGAGATATCTAGAGGTTAATGCCCAAGAAAGAGACTCTCCCCTGTTTTTTCTGGTATCTTTGATTTTTTTTTTCATGGGAGGCAGAGGTGAGCGAGGCTGGAGGGTGGGGAAAGAGAGCACGAGATGTCTGGTCTCTCCTATACGTGTAGCTGCCATCATAAAGAAAAGGTTAGAGTTGTGCAGTGGCAATTTTATAGCCTTTTATATCACTCATATTCTTCTCATTGCTTTGCTTTTGATTCATTAGAAGCTGAACTCTGCAGAGAAATCCGCATTCAAATGAGAGCCAAGGATTTGCTTGAGAGCTCCGTAGCTCTTATAGATACTAACAACTGTCGGAGGGAGCCTCAGTGCCGAACTGCCACTAAAACTAAACAGGAAAGACTTGGCTTCTTGCAGGACAAAAGTTTCAGCTTCAAGCCAAGGATTAATCCAACAATACCGGATTTTGAAGGACTTTACTGGGCATTTCAGAGGGAAGCAGTAAGGAGACAAGAAATCAAAGAGGCAACTCGTAATAAGCCATTCAAGCTAAGAACCTCCAATCTCCATGGCAGGCAGAGGCAGGCTAATGAAAAGCTAAAGGTGAGATGACTGGATATTTCTCTGGTACTGCTTTCTCTGATCAAGATGGCAACTTCTTAAATTTACAGCATTTATTTATGGATGGTTAATGTCCTGTGACTTCTGCCCTTGTCTTGGGAGTACTGCAGAATTCTAGGACAAACCAGAGAGAACAAAACTCTACACAAAGAGATGAGCTATGACAGCTAAGGCTCAGCCACCCTTTCATACTCCTGATCACATCTTCTCCCCCTCATCCCCCTCCCCACATAAACCCCTGCTAATGGAAGAGAGAAGAACAAGTGCATTGTTCACATATCCCAACTGTTATCTTTGGTAAACAAAGAGGAGATCCTATGCTGTGAATAAATACACTGAATGAAGTTCCATTTTTTTCAGGATTCTCAGCAACTTTCCAAGGTTTCAGTGCAAAAAGGTCATTCTCTGACTGGACTTTCCTCTCTCTCTTCCAACACCCTTCCAGTGCGTATTACAGATGCCACTAGAAAAAGGGAATCTGCTCTTAAGTAAGTAGAAAAGTTTGCCTACGAGACTATACACCAACTAAATGACCAAAATGGAGGGGGGGGGAGTTTTAAAAAAAATCAATGTTTACCCTCATCACATCAGCTACATCAGTGATACTTTTTTTCTAAATGTTTCTCTGTCCTCTTTCTCTGCTAATTCTTGCCCTGCCCCCTTGTTGATTAGGAGCTGCACACTCGTATGTCTGAAATTTTGCTTTTCTCCTTAGAGGACCACAAAAGTGAAATACCCAATACCATGTAGTCTGGCAGTCTTAAGTGAGCTCATTAATATTTTTTTCTACATAGATACTCCCAAGAGAGCAAAAAGGAAGGGAACAAAGAAGGAATGTATTGGCTGGAGAAACAGAAAAAGAAATGCCAAGCTATCCAAAAGTCAGTGAACAGCCGAGCAAAAGCCCTTGATCCACACAGAAGTCTGGAGGAAACACACAAGGAGAAGTCGAAACAGAACTGGTCAGTATCTTATTTTGCACAGAAATAACTATTTGCTCTACTAACTGGGGATCATCAGATAATTCTTTAGGAGGAATTGGGTCTAAGAACATTTCTAGCCTAACTTTTTTGGCTCTTATACCCATTCCACATTCGTTTGCATTTCTTGACAATTCCACACTACTCTTTCCATACAGAATGGTTTCCTTTAGTTTTACATTTGTAGAGACTAGTTTGTACAAACAAACTAACTGAGATGTGTAAGCTGGCAAAGCACACATAAGACAAGGTTTTCTAAAACTGTGAATGCTAGTTCTCTGCTTACAGTATAGTAGTAAAGCTTTGCTAATGGGTCCGTAACTTGCCAGCAATAGCAGCTTTTTGCCCAGCGTTCAGAATCACGACAGTTACCAGGGCTATTTAAAGGACAGAACAGTTACTGAGAATTCCTCATTCCTGATTAGCTACAGTCAGAAGGAATCTTATTGACAGGGAACTTTTCTATTTCAGGCAAAATATGAGAGCAAGAACAAAAGAATACAGAAAGGAGCTGGAAGAAATGCAGCTGCGAGTCAAGAACAGACCATACCTCTTTGAACAGGTCACCAAGGTAACTGGTCAAAGTTCTGCAGTGTTTCTGGGTGACAGGATACTTCGGTTTTCATTTAAAACAGGCATTAAGAAGCCTAGTCTACCATTAATTCATGGGTAACAAGGTCAAAATGGTTGCATAGTCTCTTGACTGTACTTACAATAATACCTATAAGGCCACTCAAGTATAGTTTAAAAATATAAATTATAAATATATTATTATTTTTTTATAATTAAATTGTTTATTAAAAAAATCCTTCTGACCACTCGAAAAAACACTCAGACTTATTTCTTGGTTGTAAAGCTTTCCAGTCCCTAGTATATGTTGCAATCAAAATATATGGTATGATGAAAATTAAGGCCTTATCACACCAGAAATTATATGAATACCTATTCTGCACCTGAATACTACAGGCTAGAAATCTTTTTTTTTTTCTTTCCTTAGCCTCTCCAGTTGAGCACTTTTTCTTTGTACCACAAGCGCTATTAGGGAACCGTTGATGACAGTTATGTCACTTATATCACCTGCCAGCTCTGCTATCTGGGGTTGCATTCAGCACGTCTAATCCATCACACAATATGATCTGCAAATCTCTTTTGCACTTGAGGTGCAACACAATCTTTACTCACTACAAAGTATCTCTTCCCCTGGGTTTTCTCTTTCAGGTCTGTCTCCTTGCAGGGAGAATACCTGGTTAGAGACATAGTGACAATACATTGACAATGTGCAGATTGAAGATTTCTCAATAGAAAGTAGACTCCTGGGTCAGACTTTCTGTTCAGATGCGTAGTTAATGGAGGCAGAGAACACCTTCGTATGATAAATATTGGTAACATTTCTGTTTGCCAGGTTGTTAAGAATTCAGCAGTATCGATAGCATTCACTCCTGGTGAGACAGCATTTCTATCCTTCCACATAGAACACCTTAATTTGAGGAACTGGCCAGTCCCTTTGGAAAATCATCATCTCAGACTACATTAATTTGCAAGGTGTATTTGGAAGCAATGAGGATATAAGATCCAGGATGCCTGTTTTTCAGTTTCTTGAAGATAAGCTGGTATGAAACTATTTCACAAGTGCTCTCTGTTTGTTGAGCTCTGCAGTTGATAGTGCTTACAAATTACAAGCAAGTGTGAATTCCTCACAACTCCTTTTTGCACATATTCTCAAATTGAGTGTCAGAGTCAGGACTGAGACACAAGTATGTTAGTCTGGTAAGACTGGAACACTGTAGAAGCAGGAGAACAGAAGAAGGAAGAAAAAGTACAGAAGCAGGAAAAGGTGAGCTCTGGCTTTGATACAGATGAGATATTCTCCTAGTATTTTTTTCATACTGTACTGTATGGATGATAAAAAATCTGGATGGGGGCTTTGCTGCTCTCATGTTCTTGTTAGGAGTGTCAGTCCTGAACTTTAAAACAATTTGCCCATTATGGGGAAGCTCCAGTTCTATGTGCTTACTGTTTAAGTTTCAATTTCATAGCATGATGCTCGTCAGGGAGCAGAGCGTCGCTACAGACACACCCTCCAGCAGGCTGGCCTAAGCGAAGAATTTGTAAAGAAAAAAGGGAAAGGTGCCACTGACTTGCCGGAAGAAGAATCTGATGTTCACAGGTAATAAAAACAATGCAATACAGAGCTTTGGCCTTTAAGTAGAAATATTTGCCTTGTTCATGAAAGCATTCCAGTTTGTATCATCTAGTGCAGGCAAAATGAAATCAACTTCACTCCTCTTATTAAGCACCATGGCTTCTCTATCGTAACCACTGTGACTGCACTCTATTCTAATGCATGGGGCAAAGCAGCAAGTAAGCACTGTGAACCATTTCCAGTATTAGACAGTATCTGTTTCTGCAGAGCGCCCAAGCCTCAGGGTGAAAAGGACAACTGTACTGTACAGGAAGGAGAACCTCAAGAGGAACAGAGTGGAAAGCAAGTGGCAACATGAGATCTAGCAAAAGAATCCATCGATCATCTCTTGATTTTTTTTAAATTTAAGATTCTCTGGGTTAATCCTCAGAAGCTTTCTGATTGAGACTGACACCTAAGAATTGCTCTGGAGGAAGCGAGATGTGAGAACTTAGTAAAGGAAAGGAAGAGCAACTGTTGTTTAGAGCATGTCTTGTCCAACCCAGCAAACCCTGCAACCTTCCTTAGTCTTCACAAGTGCTCCCAGTGTGAGCCATTTATCTTTCTTTAACGGGAAACAAGATAAAAAGGTTGAAGCACAATCTTTGGATAAAAGTAGATATGAAAGATTGAAGCGGTGCATCCTCTAGTGTCAGCTCCTTGTGTTGATGCCACAGAAGCACACAGAAAGAGGAGAATGTCTTTCAGTGCACTAAACCTTTGTTTACACATATATGTGGTAGAATGCTTTTAAACAAGGTATTTCTAAGAAAATAAAAATTGCAGGAGTTGACCTACCTTGGCAGAAGACTCAGAGGGAAGTCCTTCTCTGGTGTTTACTCTTCAGTCACTTGTTACCAGCACTGCTCCTTCCATTAGGAAGAAGCAATAGTCTTTCTCTATTAAAATATCTCCTATACTTAATTTGAAACTGTTTTAACATCTTACCAATTTAGGTCATTAATTTGGCCTGAAAAACAACCAAAATTATGAAGAAGGTTGTAATTAAACAATGCATCATATTGGATTGCTGGTGTCCTAATTCTACAATTACTGTGATAACAAAGATGGACTTTGGTGGAAGAAAGATCAGGCATTACCTTTCAAGCATGTTGCACTCCAATCCCTGGGGCATCTTAAATGGTCCAGTTCACACTTTGGTGGTCTTTCTTTATCTGACAGTAGTTACAATCTCAAAAATACAAACCCTTGCCACATGGAATGTTTTCTGATAATTATTATATCAAAGCACTTTGAGATTAAAATATTTTTAAATGGCTGTCAATGTTTCTGCATTGTCCAATTTCTTTATCAATCATATTTTCCTCACTTTTTAAATGGAAGCCGTGTCCCTTTTCGTCTTCATTACCTCAATCCATTTCTCTTTTCTCAATAACCAAACTGCATCGTCACATCAGAAATATAGTATAATACCTGTAAGAGCTACCACATTAGATAAAGATACGAAACTGAGACCATGACACTTTTGACCATAACAAAGTACCAGATAAAAAAAAAATAATATGAACAATTTAAGGGCTATTTACTAAAATTGTTTGCTACTTTCCGTAATAATACTTGATGATGCTGAAAAAAAAAATCCAAGTATGTGAAGCATAAAGAAAAAAAGAAAGGAGGAACAAAGGCTTAACTTTAAATTGATGTTATGCCATATCCCTTTAACAAACACTAAGGTCACATGCATGAATAGAGTAACAGATAAATCCAAGTCTTAATATTGTTCCCAAAACAAATGGTGATGAAAGTAAAAGCATCAAACTAAGTAACTGAAACTTATTAGCAGCTTTTTTGCTAAACAAAGTGTTGTTCTGAAAGTAGGATTACATTTCTGTAATCCTAACAAATTCGTAAGCTCTTAATATATCTCAAAATGGTATGGCAAGAAAGAGTTTCCACCTTTGCTCTGGATTTTTGCATTTTAGGAAAAAAAAAAGCTTATTTTAGTTAAAAGAATTGCAGGCTGTTCAGCCGACCTATAAAATACTGTAAGTAAAGAAGACATCTCACTAGAGCATCTCCCATCAATTTATGAGATGGCAGCCAAACCACAGCAAATCCCAATTCACAGGTCCCTGGTGGAGCTTCTGCAAGAACCGCCAAATTACAATACCTTTAAAGACACCAGCTCTACCTTTACATTCAGCTAGGGAGCATTCTCTTCATGTAGGAGCTATTATAGGTGCATAGTGTCTTAGCAAAACTCTGCATTCTTAATAATCCAAATTTTGAAGAAACTAACAAAAATTCAAAACATCTATGTAGTCGACTCATTTAAAGAGCTTGATATACCAAACAAATTTTAGAGGAAAAAGTGACTGGGGAAAGCAGGGAAAGAACACAGCAAATGTAATTAAATGATATCAAGTAGTACATTTATTTCAGATAGTAAGTCAGCTTCTGACAGCGAGATGTATTAGAATATTGTCTCTGAAGGTAAAGGATGGAAGGACGGCCTGTTGCTCAAGAGACCGAATGTCTGTACAGTGCTTGGCACAATGAGGTCCTGGCCCTTCACTGGGGCTCCTAAGTACTCCAGCAATAGATGCATTAGGCTTGAGGAGAATGGACTGCATAAACAGTTTGGAAATGGCGTTCCATGACATGGGCTAAATGACACCTAAGCAGCAGACTTAACCTTCTAAGCTCTGCAAGAGAGAAGCTTGGTCCGGTAGGTCTTCTCCAACTCCAGTTTTATGATTCATTCTCCATCTACCCACCCACTCTGTGCACAGTTAAAGCAATGTCCACTCATCCTGCTGCAACATGGTGAGCCTCTACGAGGGATGATCGATCCCACTTCAGTCACCACATATAAGAGGGCGGAAAAAAGAGCAGCTGGTCTCACCCTCCTCTACTCCAATAATAGACTCGGTATCTGGCAGGTGCAGAGACTCAACACCAAGGCTGGGCTGAGAGTTCATGGAGATGAGATTCTTACTATGCACTGTAGATTCTTCCAGCAAACTGCTGCCCATCAGTGACTCTGTTGTGGGAAAAAAAACAAAACAAAACAGTAAACCAAAATTCTCATAATGTAATGACACTACAACATACCATGCCCGTCTCCAAGTCACACAGACTTCTTCCCTAGAAACCTACTTTATCTTTTCCTATTCTTTGGGCATCCAGTGCTCCAATGGATGCTAACTCCTGTATTTATTGTTTTGAGCCTCAGTATGGCAGGGTCTCATGTGGGCTTGGATTTCTCTTTAAATAGTTCAAATTGCAATAAAAAACCCATGCATCTTGCAACAAGAATACATAACGATGGGCACAAATTCCATGTGAAAAAAAATACCAGATTCACATTAATTTTGAAAACAATGAACCTATCTGCCCCTTGACCACAATACAGAAACACACCTTTGTCTTCTATCCTAGAAAAGGGTGGAGTGAGCAATCCATCCACATCTTCAAGAGGAACAGTCTTTTATTCCTTACTGGCTTGTGGTCTCATATTTTGAGGACAAACATCTTCCATTTCTCTTTGACCATCCACTAATTCTTCCCTGTACACCTTCCCCACAGAGCGTGTCCTCCCTTCCTTACCTGGCTGTTCCTGCTCTCTGCTGCCATCTGTTCCAATTCGGGAGTGATGTTTCCTCATGTGCACATTTCTGCTACCACTCTGGGAAAATGTCTTCCCACAAATTTGGCACTGATGGGGCTTCACTCCTTGGAGTAGAAGGGGGAAAAAATGTCCCAACAATTACCAAATTTGGAGTAAAGATTTCATCAACCAAGAAGCCAATAATACTGTTGGAGTTGACACCACTGGTGCTAATTATCAGTGAATAAAAACAAATGAGAAATATTCCTGTTTCCTGGAGTGCAATAAGCTTTCAGAACAGAAGAGGTTTAGGTATCAGTACTGCCAGTTGTTGGAAATCTCAAGTCTAGAGAGCAATATAAAGTCTTCAACTCTGATTTATGAGAGGGAACAAGTTATTTGGAATCTCTTACTCAGTGACACGGAAATATTTAATGTCCCATACCTAGAATAAAAGGACCAAAAGCAAGGAAGCAGAGGCAAGGAAGCTGTCTCCTGCCACCATACAACAAATTGCAGCACCTGGTTTACATTCCTGAGCAGAGACTGGACAATGACTTGTCACTGTGAAACCATTTCCATTTTACAGAGCAGTCTACCATTTCCTCCATACAAGTATGATGTCCATACATGTGAGCTCAACAGCGTGGTATCCAAGAAGGCAGGAAAGAGAAAGCATGAAGAACTTGGGTAGTCTCAAATATTACTACCCCAATAAAATCTCTCCTTCCTCAAACAAGGCACATGCATTATGTGCTGATGATATTTAACACAGATCAATCAAAACAGAAGGCAGAAGCTTTGAAACACTTGTGAAATCGATGTCCATCTAATGCTTTGTCCAACTACAACTATGTAGTATTAGAAAAATAAAGGAGAACCCTACCTAGGGCAGAAACCCACTCATGAGAGATTTCAGATGTCAATGGCTTTGGTTAATATATAGAGGTGCTAGGTCCTCTCTTTTAAGTAAGAAAATGGCAGCTATGAAAGAGATATCCAACTTTTGACATATTTGAAATAATTTAAAAACAAGTTTTAAAAATGTAATTTGAATCTAGAAACATGAAATTTAGAAACAGTTAACAACAGAAAAAAAAAATTAATGGCTACAGGCACCACAAAGGAAGTTGTGAAACACTATGACCTGTAAAAACCAGGGGATTTTTCTTAAGGAAATAAAATCAAAGTCCTACAATACAGATCTTTTCTCAGATAGGCCACAGAATGTCAGGTGAAGACTCTTACCTGAGTGGACGACCAAATGTTTCCGAAGGCTGGAGTATTCAGCAAAGGAGCGACCACATCCCTGTGCCTCACACAGAAAAGGTTTTTCCCCTACAAGGGAAAAGTAAGTTCTTAGATTTTGGGATCACAACTTGATCTGATTGTCCAAGTCCCTCTGAAGATGTCTGTTGCATTCTCCCTTTTGGCCTTAGGTGCAACAAGTTCAACAGAAATTACACATATGCTTCCTAAAGCTTTTAAAGCATTCTCTTCATCAGCTTTGAAGTAGAAACACTGATGTTCTGAAATATTCTTAGATCATCATTCACTGAAAGCGAACCAAGGGTCCAGTGTTTCTAAATCGATCTTCCAAGTATGTAAATACCAAAAGAGTAATTTAAAAGTGCCTGGACTATGATATATCTTCTATATACAGTTCTTAACAACCAGCTCTCTGCTTCACACACTCCCAGGATTCTGTTCCCTTTCTGCCTCTCAGTGCCAAAAATTCCATTAACTGTATTTCCCTTCATGTCAGATTCTATACTTTATTTCAGATCGGGCTGAACTTGGCAAAATCCCATGAGAGATGTGTCAGTCATTTATATTTATCCATGGAGGAACAGGAATTCAAGGCACAATTTGTTCTCATAGGCTGAAATTTGTTATTTTTATATCTCTCCACAGCTATTTTTGTATTTGTCTAAATGATGAAAAATTGGGAGGTGACCACACTAATGCAATGCAACATAATTATCTGTTCTAAACACCCTCTTAATAAAGCCTTAAAAAACCTAGAGATAACTTTTGCCTGCAACATCCCACTCAATATACTATCTTTAACACTATGATTTCAAGTCTTCAGCTAGACCACTGTATCAGAGTAACAGCAAGTCCACAGGAGATTAAGCAAGCTATTTTAACTAATTTATTGTCTAACATATATTGTCTAACGTAGTTCTTTCAGAGTAAACTTGTTTTAAAAGTTGTTTCTACTGTGATTTTGCCTTTAGAAGTCCTCTCCCCACAGTTCATTTCTCAGCTTCCTATCTGCTATAGCATTCAACAGATCTGAGCAAAAAGGATCAATACAGCATGTTCTGATTAGTGTTACAAAGCTGAAATACGTGGCAGATTCTCAAACACTGTACCTCCTGCCTTGTTATAAATATTTAAAACTTGGAAGAAAAACTACCATTGACAAAAATAAACAGCACACAGTTCCATCTCTAAGAAACCCTACATCTATTTATACCTGCAGTTTTGTAACACCTTTGGTCTGATCAAACTCGTAACTGCACCTCATCAATTTGCAGCTAGGAAACTTATTATTTACTCCTCCAGAAGCTACTACTTTGTTGGCTGCAGAACACTCACTCTGTCATGGAGGATTGTGCATGTGTCAGTTGGGCCTTTTAGTGTTCTCTGTGCCTTGGCTGGGAGCTTTAAGTGCAAAAGACAACTGTAAAAAGTATGGCTGCTGTTACTACATGTTTAAGATTTTATTATTGGTATACATAATTTTTAACTACATCCCAACATCTGCCCCCCAAACCATGTGTCCTAGCTAGACTGCAAATTCTTTAAAACAGCAACCTTTTTCCATGTGTATCTACAAAGCACATACCATACGGTAGCACTTAAGTAAAGCAGAAGGCATAAACAGCTGCTGGCGGCCCACATAAACTATGATTTCATTTTACTAGGGAGGCCTTGTGCTCCTGCAGTTGTCAAGGTTATTTTAAAATGTTAGCTAACTGTCATGCAAGCCTACCTCCCTCGGCCATCGGTGAATCTCTAACAATATTCTGAGAGGCTTGAAGCGGCCCATTTGTTTAAGTGGTGTGATAATCCTGAGGCTTAAAAAAACCAACCAAACCACCAGAATATTCACTATGAACTTTGCTAACTATTAAACGGCTGATGATTTCAGCAGTAACTTGTGTGCCTCCCTCAAACAACTTCCTAGAATAAAAACACCTAAAGCACTTTCTGCAGTTTTCAAGACTTTGGCTGGTACACCAGCTTCTAAAATTATTGACAAAGCAGGATCAGATTCTCCAGAAGAGACAGCATAAACAAACAGTGTATAAAATACAGCACTGTGAAATAAAGGTTCTTGTTTTATTTAATATCAAAAGCTGAGCATGAGTTAAGAGTACACAGGCTCCAGCATATGGTATCATCCCGAATTAGCATTAGCACAAACAGAGCAGTTTGCATGCCAGAATGCTGTCTTCAATTATCGCCTTTTCCTACTAGACTTTGCTGCTATATTTTTGCTACTCATTCCACTGTATTTCTCACTTCCCTACATTTCCCAAATGTAGTCATTCTACAAGCAGCACAGGTAACGTAAGCTAATCAGATTCAGCTAGATGTCAGTACAGCTGCGACTGTGTCCGCCAGGACTCCACACTGGAGAGACATCTAAGCTATTGTGCCTTTCAGGAATTTAAAATAGTTTCTTCATAAAAAACAATTTCAGACTGTTCCCCTGAGAAAAGTCTATTTTCTTCCCAAAACAACACACACCACTCCCTCCATCAAACCACTGGAGGGGGGAAGGGAATCTTCATCGCATGAGTACAGCATCATCATATAGTATTTAAAGGGTAAAACCTGTGTGGAATTTTATAGGATAGTAAAGAGGGTAAGTAGTTGATTAATTTGACCTATAGTTCAATGTGAATTGATAGAAAATGGGCATTAATGTAGGGCAGAGATAAACAACATAAGATTCTGAGAAGTTTGAGGATGGAGGAGGAAGTGGTTTATTCCTCAGTAAAGACCCCACCTCTGCAGACCACAAATAGGTGAGGTCTAAAACACACCAGTGTGAATTCGTAGGTGGTTCTTCAGATTTCCAGCTGTTGTGAACTGTTTCCCACAGCCCAGCTCCGTGCACACAAAGGGTTTTTCGCCATTGTGAGTTCTCATGTGCACCTTCAGCCTCTGCAAGACGTAGAAACTTTTTCCACAGCCTTCTGCTGGGCAGGTGAAGGAGCGGTCGTTCCTGGAAAGCAACAAATCAGCTGTTTCATTACCAGCCACTGCAATGTATTTTTTGTGACCACGTAACTTCTTTTTTTGATTAAATAAAAGCAGAAACATTTAAACCAAAATGAATTATATCAGAAAACACAGAGACTCAAGCAAAGTGAATGACCTAAGTCCTAAGGAACTAGAGTATGAGTGGTCCACTGGAAGTATTTGTTCAGGTAGTATCTTTTCATCATGTTGCCTTGACTACTCCCTACCCAGAATGATTTAGTAAATTGGTGCAACAGATTATATAGGAGCATTGTGGAATTTTAGTCACTGGAGGATCAAAAATGACTCTATGTGTTCATATAATATATGCAATTACTGCTGACCCTGTCTCAGGGCAAGATGATGGCCTCATGTCTGTTGGAGTCCTCCTCAGTTTTTAAGCTTCTCTTCTACAGTTTACTTTAGAGACTGCCAGTTTCTTATCTAAAAGAGACTAGGGTGATTTGCTAGATCAAGCAAGTTTGTTCAAGGATATATAAAAGTATGATAGCAACCCAAAACTTCTAATGTTCACTATAGTATAGAAGCATGCTCTTTATCGAGCACCTGTTAAAAATTAAAAATACTCAAAACTGATCACTAACAAGGACCTCCAAAAATCATCTAAATTTGGTCATAGTGTTTCAACATAAATGACCCAAAGCTAGCAATAGGCCTAGTATTTCCAAGAGTAACACCACATTTTCACAGCCTGTCAATGTAAAAAAATAATGCTATCCCAAAAACAGAGCACAGTTTTTCAAAGTCATGACAAAATACAGCTTTGTTCCACTCACCGGTGTGTTTTCAGATGATATTTGAAGTGAGCTGGCCACACGAACGTCCGATCGCAGCCCTCAACTGTGCACTTCAGCTTCCTTTCCACGCGAGATAAATGAGGAATGGGGCTGGAGTCTTTCGGCTGCCCATCTCCTGAGCAAAGATGAACATTTTCACCTGGAAGAAAAAGCCCACCAAAATCTAAAAAACATACAGATCACTACAATGTGTCAAATTTAATAGATAAAACCAGCATCATATATTATACAGGACTGTAAAGCAGGTATGTGCTTTGTTACTAATTGTTTACCACATCCTACATGCTGCTGCCTAACCCATAACAGACTTGCAAACTTTACCAGGCCCATAATCTATTCCAAACAAACTACCTGTATCAGATCAGCTGCTACCAGATCAGTCTTATCATGAGAATAGAAAGCCAATGCATTAAAAATTATAAAAACAATCTCTCTATTAATATCAACAAACTGATAAGTATTAGCCAGGATAACTATTTTAAAAAACACCTTAGCTAAAAAAGACACCATGCATTTATTTGCAATTATTTATTAAAATAATTAAGTCACAAAGCATGTGACTACATCCAATTATGTATTCTCCAGAAAGCTGATCTCCAAACCCTGTGGAGCTAAGAAGTATAAATTACAGTATGCATTAAAAATAGACACTTGAAAGTGAAAATGAAAGCTGAAATAAAAGCAGCTGCAGTCAGAAAGAAGATACTCCATATGTACCAGAGAACATGGGGACTACAATGGAACTGCTAGATCCACTGAAGTTCATTCCCTGAGAAAAACAGAAGAGCCTGTTTATATTGCAGAAACATTACATGACTGTCCTGTGTAATTCTGTCACTGATGATATGAAGACATGTCAGAATAGATTAAAAGCAAGAGAGAGTGAAAGAGAAAGGAAGAAACAAGCTGAAACTACGAGCCTTGTATGGATCATTCAACTTTTTAGACAGAAGGAGGGTATTTCCTACCATTATTGCTTGCTTTGGCATTCTTAGCGAGCTGTGCCCGAGTGGCAGCAATTAAACTGTCATGGGCCAACTCTTGCACTCGTAGGAACCACGGAGTACTGCTGTCTGTGCTGTCATGAGAGAGAAAGTCATTCCCAGAATCTTCTGCTTCATCTTGAACAAACACCAAGTGCTCTGCTGGAGACCCCAACCCTAGAAACAAAAATAACTTCATGAAACAGAAGGATAATGTAACAGAGGGAAATTTCTTTCACTTCCCAGAGTCTGGTGTTTATGGCATAGACCTAATAGGTGCACTGAAAAAGTTTTCACTGCATTGTGAAGCTGCTGATGATTAAATGCTCCTGAAATATCCAATAATGCCCAGAAAAATTTGTAATCTTTCCCATTCAGAAGCAGCAGGGACAGAGCTGCACTTGTACCTCCTCCATTCTGCTGTCTGAGACATATACAGCTGGATGACAAACAGAAGAATTACCTGCTCTTGTTAGGTTGAGAAGAATAAATGAAGTGCTGTCACTGGGCTGAAGGTCTTGCAATAAACTGGAAGTCTCTGGAGTTGACAGAAGTTCAGATGGTTTTTGTACATTCTGTGCCCTTGTTTCCTCTCCATCAGGGCCCACATTTACCTGGAGACTTCTCAAGACAGCAGATGAAGAAACATCCTTGGAAGAATTAGTGTGGCTTGGAGAAGTGAGATCTCTTTCATCATCTAGTGAAGAAAGTAAAACCAGAGTAAATAAAAAGCATAAATACACTATGACTAAAAGATACCTAATAAGTTATTTTTCTAGAAAAAATAAAATAGAACTTGAGAGAGATTGGAGGAATTTTCTAACTAGTCAGACTTCACTGTTAAATGAGAAAAGTTTCAGTCACCTTCCTGAACTTGTTCCCCCATCCCTGGAATATCTTATCAGCAAGAGGCAGTTGCCACCATGGCACAGTGAAGACAGCTGCACAAAGGGCACACTCACAAACATCCTCCACAGAGATTTTACCTGGCAACATGAGTCTGTTGCATTCTGAGGTCTCAGTAACAGGAAGGAGAGAAAGACAGGTGATGTCTTTTGGTTCCGATTCCACCAGCCCCTGCCCCAGTGGAATAGAAGTATTCTGAACAAACTGAACCAGCAGCTGAAAAAAGATACTGAAGATTAGGTCAAGAGCAGCACAAATAATTTAAAAAGGTAGGAAAACCAGTCATTTACCCCCTAATGTCTTGTAGGAGACAGTGCATATAATCCCATGAATACACATCAAAGCAAATGGAAGCTTTTCAGTCTGCACTAATGGCAAAGGAGAAATTGTTTGTATTTGTCATCTCTGAAGTACCTATACAATTCTCAATTCTTTAACCTACAATAGGCCTGGATCACTATGGACTACTCTGAAGGCTACTTAGGCTACATTCCATTTTATTTAATTTTTCACCAATATAAATTTTACCAATATATGCCATGTTTTAAGGCATACATTCCTTTTTAATTCATCTTTTACCACTTGATATTTTACCGCGCTCCAACCTTCCAAGTAAATGTTTTCCACGCTCAGCTTTTGGCACAGTTTTTTTTAAAAATCATTGTTTTTAAATACTTAAAAGTCAGCCTTTCTTAAATAAAAAGCAAGCAAAAGTCTAGTCGCAAAGATGTCTAGCTAATAGCTATTCAAAATAGGCAGATAATGATCAGAGGAACAAGGCTGGGATGACAAGAGGGAGAACACAGACAGCCTTATCCATCCAAGTCAGCTACTCCTAGGACCGTCAAAGACAGACCATTATAGCCATTGTCCTTAGTGTGAACCCCCCCACCAAGGGTATTCAACAGAAGAAAAGCTCTTCAAAATTCTATGCAAAATAAGGGGAACCATAGCATAAAGAGGTATAGGACTTATATTGGGATGCACTCCCCGGGGCAGACTTTGGGACTGAAGAGGTTTGGCGGATTGCACAGGACTTATTATGCATTGTTTAAGGGAAAGGCCAAAGGCAGGAACTGGAAAGGATCAAGGTGGATCAGGGCAGAACAAACACAGGAAAATGGAGAGAGAAGGATGAACGAGGCCCATTATATATACGCAGAAAGTTTGTCAGTTCAGTTATCTGGCACAGCCTAAACATCACTGTGCATCCTGTCTAATCATTAAAATCCATTCTTAACTATTCCATGTGTTATCCCACTCTCTAGAGTGTGTATGTGTCATATGCCAGTGAACTCCAAGCCATATTGGTTGGTAAGCATGGGAGGTATGGGGACACATCCTAGAGAAACCCATCAAGGTTGTCTCTAAGCAGGAACCCTTGGAAATGGAATCAGGCACTTTGTGCTGCCTGTGCTTATGTGGGTAAAGCTACAAGCATCCTACTTGGGGCCCTCACCTGCACCCTCCCCCTGTGGGCTCCATTTAAACTCAGCCTGTGCTCCTTAGTCCCTTCCTGAGCTGTGTTGTAGGTTTACCTGTCTCAAGCACCGTCTCGTGGATAACTCTCAGACTTTTACTGCATCAGTGTCTGCAGTCCCATCCCCTGCTTCTCCAGACTGGACTCTCTGGAAAGACCCTGGACCTGATTCCTCACTTTACCTCATCCAGAGCTGTGGATGGACCCTGTTTCCAGCACCCAACTCTGCTGGCCATGCTCAGGTGCTGCAGGACTGTGCCCTGGTCAGTGAGGGCACAGCCTGGGCTGGGCTCACCCTTGGCTCCCAGGTCACCCTGCTTTAGGAGCAGCATGTCATCACTGACAATTATGAAGGTAAAAATTAAGTCTTGGACTCATTCATTCAGATGGCAATATGCCTCTAAGTCAGACTGCAGTTTGAAAGGTTAGCATTTTTTCCAGTTAGGTATATTATAAGATTATCCAGAGACCCCAGTCTGAAGAGGGAAGTATTTTTATTTTGTCAAAATAATAGAGAGGCAATAAGAGATAGTCCCTTCCCCAAGGCCATGCATTCTAATTTAAGATTAAAAAACAAGAGAAAGAGTAAAAAGATAAGGGAGTTAGGAATAACAGAGCAAAGCAACCAAATAAAGAAGTTGGACTGAAAAATGTGAGCAGCAAGATAGTTCAAAATTACTGGACTGCCTTTCATCTTCAGTCTGTTCATGACCCCTACTCCTGCCTACTCCGCCACCACAAAACACTCCCTTATTTTCATACAGAAAGTCTTAGATAAAACTTTCCTCCTATAACAGGAAAGCTTTGCTTCAAACCCTCCACTTCCACACAGCAATATTAAGCCACTAAGGAAAAGCAAACTGCAGCAGCCACAAACAGATGCTTGAAAGGAAAGAGATCCTTTTAGTTTTCTGTGGTAACAAGCTAGTACAGAGAATTAAAAGGGGGCAAAAAAAGCAGAAGTAAACAAAAGGACAAGAATCATGCTCATTGTTAAAATCTGGAATAAGAGCCTTTCCCATAAACTAAAAGCAAAACAATCATCAAATATATTCCTCCCAACTCTACATCAAATAATTCAGAGAAAATAAAAATTTCATGTTGCAGTTGTATCTTGACAGTCAAGTACTTTCAGAAACCTTCCTTTCTGCTCAAAATCATTTAATACCTTTTTGACAGCTACAGCAACTGCAATATGGGAAAAAAATCTAATTACAAACACTGTGTGCTGCTTTCTTAAGTTTCTTTTAATTTAGTTTTGCAGCTGAAAGCAAATAGGAAATTGTAAGCGTATCTGGTAATTGGCTATTCAGCATAAAAGACAGAGTAGGAACAGAGAGGTGATAAATTAAATGTGCAGATACACAAACTCTAACAAACTACAGATAAGAGAGAGTAACAAAGACCAGAACTCCTGGGACACTGATGGATGGACCTTTACAAGAACGACTTGAATGCGACCTTGAAGAAATTCAACCAGAAACTTTGTAAGAGATAGGAACAATATGATCGTGGAATACTGGAACACATCTCATAGGCAGGAGCAAACTTCTTATGGGATATGGGAGAAATCTGGGACTGATTAACCGTTACTAAGATGTCTTAAGAGGAGGCTGTAGGAATGTGAAAAACTTATGGATGTTTAAGGGAAAGAATCAAGGGTGGGGAAAGGGAGAGATCAAGGTAGATAGGAGAGGAACAGCCATGGGGAACGGGAAGGGGGTGGGGGATAATATGGGTCAAGCACACATTAGCATGCTGCAGGTCAGTACGCCGTTCTGTCTGTCACTCAAGTCTATCCTGTCTTCTCAAACACTGTTTGCTCCTAAATAGTTTCCAAGTAGGATCATCCAGTTGACTTCAAGGTGGGCTAGCCTGTGAATAGGAGGAAACCATAATCTGGACCCCAAGATACCCTGGTCAGAGGCCTGATTAAAAAGCCCAGGGCCTGGAGATAGATACTGGAAGGACTTAAGCTTTGGCAGAGACTGGATACATCCATGATCGTAAGTATGCATGTTCAGCTGAGAGAGGGCATGTGTGCGATACACTTGCAAATTTCACGCCTGATTACCTGATGAGTAGGAACAGAATTAGGCCATTTGTGGTCTTCCTGTTCCATGTGAATGCTATTTGTGTTTGTGGGTGCCTGTAAAGGTGCTGTCCTGCCATGTGTTAAGTGTTTGCAGCCATACGTGTCTGTACTGTCTATGTGTGCGTGGGGGCATATCTGCAGTTCAGGCTCAGCCTCACTTCTGCCTGCACCTGGGAACAGGCCAGTGGTCTCCAGTCTGAAGGGCCAGGAGGGGAGGAATCTCCTGGATGCTACAGTTTGTCAGATCTCATAACACTTAATATCTGGCATCACAAACAGGATCCAGGTGGGCTGTAAGCATTCCTGAGATGGTGACTATAAAATCCCTATGTAAGGAGGCGACTGATCCTTCTACAAATATGGCCAAAGTGCCAGAATTTGTAACCAAGCAGACAGTACATCTTGGGGCACCTGAGCAGGAATAGTTAGGAAAACTGAATGTACAAATTATTAACAGAACACAAAACGAATTACAGGAGTTGTAAAGTGGCTTTACTCTATAGCCAAGATATCCTGTGGAATTTCAAATAATTTTTAGTATTAATTGCAAAAGAACATCCTCAACTTATAGATTAAAACTTTATGGACAAGATGTGAGCCATACAAAGAGAATCTATAAGCCTTGGAGGGACAAAATGAGAAAAGTTCAGCTGCATCTTGCTATAAAGAATTTTATTTTTGTCCTTGCCATACCACCTTCTTAAATATAACCTCCTTTTATTCCTGCTGAAAGATCATATAACTCTGAAAATCCTGTAAGTAATATAGACAGTGTATGTACAAAAAATGTAAAATATTTCTTGGCTCTTGTCACTAAAAAAATAACTGTCATCCCTGCTGGTCAACAAGAGATGGTTGGACAGGATTGATCCCTGGGTCTATCATCACAAGCCATGCAGAATGCTTGTGTTACCGAAAAGCCTGGATAATGCCCCTGACCTGAGAGGGAAAAGAAGAAGAAAACAACAATATATCTGTTCAAAGAACTGGGAACCCCTCCTAGATATCCTAAAAATAACACAAAATACCACAGAAACAAATTAAAATATGGCCATCTGGGATCCATCTGGTTGAAGTTTGTGTCCCATAACAGACCCCCTTCATCAGATGATTCAAAAGTCAAGAAGTGTCAGGCAGCTGTTCTGTTTATGGTGAGGGTGGCTGGGGAGGAACAGGGGGCATGGGGAGGAAGGTTGCTCCGGTACTGGCATTGAGAACTATTCTCCTGCTGAACAGCTAGACTAGAGTGAGAGCAGCAAGGACTATGTTTTTAATTGATACTGTTTCTGTTCTAAATTAATCCCATGAACCACTACAAAATAAAGAGGTCGAAGGAACATTCAATAGACAGAGAGGGGTGGAGTGGAAAGGAGGGACTGGAGCTGAAAGGTGTGGAGGGCAGAAGGATGCCCTTCTCCCATACAGCCTCTGGGAAATGAATTCATTCACAAGAGTCTCTCAGTGCGAGGTGCTAACGAGAAAGAAGAGGCTAAAATATCTCCCACCTCTCCCTTTCGAATACCCGGTTCAATTAATAGACCAGAGCTGTAGTTCACTTGATTGTGCCAGAGCTACCCCCCCACCCCGACAGCAGAAAGCGCTCTGCAGTGCACCAGTGCGGTGGAGGCAGCTGGAGATATTTGCAATTGTAACAAATCACCCTGAAGGCTTAAAGCATGCAAAATGCAGATCTTATCAGCTCCCTGAGGAATGCTTGCAATACAGCTTTGGGGGCAGGGAGTTCAGAAGAAAAAGCAGATCCATCTGCCCGTACAAACTGTCTCCAGGCAGTTTTGTAACTTCCTGGGAAAGGATGCACCTCTACTCAAGTATAATACTAAATATTTACTGGCATATTGGTGGCTTCTTTAGGGATAAAACCAGTAGCAAAGAAGCTTATGCAACCCGTCCGTAGTGCTTTCATTAATATTATCTAGACATTACACAAATACAGTTAGCTCCTAATTAATACCTTTCTCACATGGCAGGGGATATGAAAGAACATCTGTGGCTGAGGTGCAAGGCTCAGAAGAGGATATAAAATCATGATTGACTTTCAGACACACCTGAACAGCTGTTTGGGAAGGTGTAAAAGAGGTATGTACCAGTTTCACATCAAAGAAGCAGAAAATAGTACTAACTTAACACTCAACTTTCACAATCAGAAGGAGGGTGTGTATAGATTTGGTAATCTGCAATGCAAATTAATCCAAATTTGTAATACAAAATAGCCTTGATCCAGATTCAGGAACACTGTTTAGAAAACAGCATCTATGGAAAGGATGCCCTCTGCAACCTCCGTAGCTTTCATGCATCAGGCCTTTTCATACTGGAGAAAGCCCCACTCTGTTCCGGGCTTACTGGGAAGGAGATGTAACTCTGGTCTGCAGAAATAGGACTGTTACGTAAACATGCCTAATTAACAAACATCTGACTAAAGTGGAGAAAAGACAAGGCTCACTTACAGCTTCTATGTGAGGAATGAGGGAAAAGCATTCCCACTATTCTGGTCCTTGGCTGTCAGAAATAATCTACAGGAATCCACCCATGCAAAGACTGAAGTAACAGAGTCCCCCACCTGAGAGTCCCACCCCCAAACTGAGAACCAGGAGAAAATTCGGTAGCAGTTACGAAATTCCAATCACAAGACAAGGGAAAGGAATTCCTTGCAGCCTACACCAAGGCTACTCAGGGCTGCAATGAATCTGCAGCTACTTTACCTGAATAGTAGGATTGGAAGGACTTTGGCTGCTCTGTTAATTAACAAATTACAACTTCACCTGAGCTATGACTAATTACCAGCCTATAATCCACATTCCCTTTGGACTACCAGTTTAAGATATTTGCTGTATTGCATATGGGCTGAAAAAGGATAGAAACAGAGGATTCAATAAAAACAATTCTATTTATACCTGTGAATTTCCCCAAAACGTCCTTCATAGCAGTACTAAATCCTCTGCTCTAGGACCTCAGCCTTCTAAGGAGGTAAACCAGAAAAGCAAAGATACAAAGCAATACAGCCCTCTGCACTTTTAAGTGGGGGAACATACAGATACCTGAGTAGCGGCTGTCAGCCTGAAACAAAGGCAAGAAACAAGAGAGGTAATAAACTGAACACACTGATACAATTGTGTAAAGCGTAACAAACTGCAAACTTGTATCTAGCAAATTGTAGGTAAGAGTAACGAAGCACAGAACTCTCAGACACTAGTCAATGGGCGGCTGCTGAAGTGAAATGTTGAAGAGGCTCAACCAAAACATTTGTAACTGGTAAGAAAATAAAATTGTCTTGGGTTACCTGAATGGGTCTAACATGAAAGATCAAACTTACTATCTGATGTAACAGGGACTGCAGGACGTGTAAAACTTATTAGGCAATGATTAGGGAGTGGATCAAAGGAGAAACTGAGTTAAGGAGAGAAAGAACCATGGCTAGGGGAGAGAAGAGACTCCAATCATATGTTAGCTGGCTGTTGGTCAGTACATTGCTGTGCCTGATCACTGCAGTCCCTTCTATCCACCTACTGAACATATTCCTAAACATTCTCCCCACAAGAGAGTTCACTGCTAGTGAACTTCTAGTCTAACATATGAGGAGAAGGCAACCACAGCCTAGAAAACCCCAAGATTCGAGCCAGAAACTGGCTAAAAAGCCAAGGCTTTAGACCTGGCAGAGACCAGAGACATCTGTGAACGTGAGTACGCATGGGAATGAAGGTACAGATATATTCCAGTTACAAACTTCTGTGTTGTTCATGCTGTTTCTGTTCATTTCTTAAAGGTCCTTCAGCTATGTATGCATTAATCTGTGGCCAGTTGTGTGTACACACACACACATCACTGCGATTCATGCTCGGCTGTGCCACCAGCTGAACCTGGTGATGGTCCAGCAGCCTCACACCCAGCAATCAGGATCCCCTGGGTGCTGCTGCCTACCACTTCCACCAACTGCTGAGTGGAAACACGAGTACTTTAAAAACAGAGCTGGCTGATGCTAATAGAATTATCCAGGCTCTCCAAAACTGAGTAAAGTCAATTTGGTTTGAGGGAAAGAAGTAGTCAATACAGTAATTTATTTTATTATTGTAACAGAAATAACATTATAATAGTGAAAAATATAACATAACCTGAGAACAGGCAAGATAGTTGGTTGACACTTGAAAGGAGAGAAAAAGGCCTGCAATATTCTTTAATTTTTTACCGTTCAAATCAAAACATGGAAGCATTAGAAGCTGCCACTGAAAACACTTTGAGAATTAATATGTAAGCAGCAAACTGTGTAAACTCACTGAACAAAAGTTTTATGTGTTGCCCATAAACATTCCTGGGAACCAAACCCAGCTCACAATTGCTCACCTCAGGTTTGGATTCTAACTCATCCGATAACATTGATTCAAGTGTATGATTCCTGCAGCTGTCCTCAGCAAGGCACAACTGGTTTTTTTTAGTTCAGAGAGAACAATACTCCGTGCTTATTCTCATATTTTCCTAAGTGTAAAATGGTGCAGTGGTCCTCAGCAAGAAGCTGTGTTGTGCAAATACTCAATTTAACCTAAAACAACAAAAAAGGAAATATAAAGAGATAGGAACCAAAAAAACAAGATCAATGCAAAAAGAATTGAGCAGCTGTTGCATGTAACTCGAAAAATACACTTTGAAGTGCTGGGAAAACTCATTTACCCAGGTTCCTGAATTTCTGTTGTCATTGAGTCAGTAAAATAACATCCCAACACTGCAAATTTAATTTTCAAAGGCTCTACACCACATTTTATTTGCAGTAGTTCATTTTCAATGGAAAATTGAATTGTTTGTCCTGGAAACTTATGGGATCAACTGAAAATCACAGAGTATGCAAGAGACAATGAGGCTGAACTCCCAGCCTGCAAAACAGTAGAATTATCCAAATTGTTGATGAAAGACAAATATACACAAACAAGCTGTCACCAGGAAAGCTCTGTTTTTCCTGTCTGTTGTTATGTTTCTGATTATGAGAAATATCTTGTGGAACACAGGTAGGTTAGAAGTTACTTCACAAATACCCATACAATGTTTGCTCTTTTAGCTACAAGAGAAAATAAGAACAAGCTTGTATGTATTTTTGCCTACTGGGAAAGCACTCACACACTAGCGATGGGAGAAGAAAGTGAACTACACACAGTTCTTCCTCCACTTCCATCACAAATCTATTGAATATATTGAAAGATAATGAGAATACCGGATCAGCTAACAAGAGAACCTAAAAGCCTTCCTCTAGTACTCCTGACAGCAAGCGGTGCGGCACGGGATACTCAGGATACACACAGGAGCCTCGCCTTCTGCTGGGAAGGGGCAACATAATGCACACAGGGAAGGCAGCGTAACTCAAGACCACCGCCCGCCAGCCGGGGCTCGGGAACGGTCCCGCTCGCTCCCCCGCTGCCCCTTCCAGCCCGCACCCAGGCGGGCCCTGGGCGGCCCAGGGGGACACGAGCGGAGCTGCCAGGCTGGGCTGCCCACAGCTGGGCCGGGAGGGCACGGGGGCAGCCTGGCGGACACCGGTCGCAGCCCTGAGGGGGCAGAGCGAGAGCCCCCAGCGCCGCGGGCAGGGCAGGGCAGGGCGGGCGCCCAGGGCCGGCGGGGGCGCACGTCCCTCCCTTTACCTCTCCACCCCCCTCCGCGGGCAGGTGCGCCGCCCTCCCCCATGGCGGGGGCCGGCCCGTCGCCCTAAGGGGCGGCCTCCGGCGGCGGGGAGGGCCGGGCCGCCCGCCCCCGCTCCACGGCCCGCTCGGCTCCCGTGCCCCGCAGGGGGCGGTGAGTCCTGGAGGAGCGGCCAGGCCCAGGCCCCCGCACCCCCCCGCCCGCCTTACCGGCATCTCAGCCGCCCGGATGTGACGGAGCACCCGACCGGAAATGCCAAAGGCCCTCCACTCCCCCCCCTGCCTCTCTATGGTGAGCCCTGGAAGGAGCGCCGCTTCCAGTTCCGGCCGCCGCCGGGGCTCACGGCGGCTGCGCGGGGCCTTGCGCTTGGCCCCGCCCTTACCGGCCGCCCGGTAGCAGCGCTTCCCTTGGGTGCCGCTCACCCTTCCCGCCGCGGCGCCGCCGCGGTGCCTGCCTGGGCCCGGCCTTCTTGAGGAGCCCACGCGGGAGTGAGTTTCTTGTTGTTTCCCTCAGCCCCAAAACCAGCAGTGACAGCTTGGTGCTCTGTTTTTTCCCCGGTTCCATCGGGACCGTTGCCAGGGCCGCGGTGTCTGCTGCAGCCTGACCCCTCTCAAAACAACCTTTTGATATGGAGAATGTTTTACAGGTGAAGATTATGCAGGAAGCTTAAGGTCAAGTTCAACATTTAACTGCTGAGCTCCTCTTCAACATAATGGAACACAGAAGACCCGTTATTTCAGTTTGTTGCAGCACATGTGGAAACAGTGGGTTCCTGCTAGGACAGTGGTTTCTGTTTCGGCTTTGCTCTGACTTGGTGGGTCTGTTCTTGCAGCTGGTGATGGAGAACTCCTGAGTTCACAGCAGCTCCCAAATGACACAGACTAAGTCACTAATGTCAGAAATGTACATGTCTTAACAACATACCTAAAAAACAAGGGACTGAGTAATTTAAAAAGCTTGTACTTTGTTTTCTGCTCATCAGCTTTATCTTGGTATCTGTAGGTCAGCAGGACAGAGCTCCTGAAGCAGCAGGGTGGCAGCTTCTGGTCTGAACATCAGCTGCTAAACTGGGGACCTTCAGGTCCAGTAAACTCTAACTGGGTTGCAGCTAGTCTGTAGCTTGGAGCCATGTGTGATTTCCAACTCCTGTGCCAGAACAGCTGCTCCTGGGATGGTGTTGGTGCTGCTGAGCAATGAGAATCCTGACAATATGGAAGTAACCCAAGGCGGGCTGTGGAGGCTGGAAAAAAAACAGGTTCCCCATGGCTCCCTGGGCACGCAGCCTGTTCTGATCCATGGTGGACTGTGCAAGAACCTGTGGTCACTTCCCAAGAAATAAGTGTCATCATTTGTCTGTGAACTGCTTTGGAATGCTTTCCTCTTTCCAGCCTCTCTAAGATGTGCAGTATGGCTCCTCTACCTTTCAGCCATTTGAAAAAGTTGATTTCCAGCTTAAAGATTCATAGTTACCCCCATCAGCTTTAAATGTTCAGCAAGTAGCTTCAGTTGTACAGCCAGCCTAGTGCTTCAGCAAACAGACCATTGACCAGCTACCTGCTGGAGCCACCCAGTAACTCCCCAAAGTCTGCAGGCAAGTTACATGCACATCTTTTTCCGAGGTATTATCCCATCAATGTGCAGTCACTGCATTAGTACTAACAAAAGCCTGTACTGTGCAATGAATTCTCAGTCAAGCTGAAGCACTTTTCTGATGTTCCAGGCAGGGAAAACTGTGATTCAACACCCAAAATTAGCCACCTCAGAGACTGGGTCACCTCACTGGTTATGTAGATAGATTGAGTGGGCAACCTCACAAATTCTGGCATTTATCATGTCAGACTACTTGGCCATAGTTGTAATGACCTGAAACTTTAAAAATATATCATTTATTCCCTCAAGCCTACAGAACTGAAGGTTTTGAATTTTTTAACATAACCCCAATAAGCTGGAGCTGAATGAATGACTATGCAATGGTCACAGTAAAAGACCATTTCACCACGTTTATTATCACAGGCACAATCCCAGCACGCCACATTTGCTGATCCAATACAATCTAACAAGGGCAATCAAAAATGCAGAACTACTGACCTCATAAACCCATTTTTTCTTGGTGCCACTTCAGTAATCCCAGGGCACTGAATTGTAAAGCTTGATTCTGTTACATTAAGAGACTTAGTAACCTCAGAAGTCCTTTGACTCATCATCAGCCCAACAATGTAGAATTGTTGAGTAGGTATTAAAACATGGAGACGTGTAGGCACATAAGTTCCTTTCATTTGCATCCTTCTAGGCTAGATGAGTTTGGCTGCTTCAGAGCTTGCATCTTGACTGCCTGGGGAATTTTGGTCTAACCTGGTTGGGGAATCTGCGGTGGGAATAGCACAGTGCTTACCTGAGTTGTTTATGCAGGTCCAAATCACTGGCGCAGGTGTGTGAAGCAGCACTTGTCCCTGATGGGAGAATTGTCTGGCTGGGAATTTCCTACAGTCTCACTTTCTCAATAACATCTGCCCCTCTGGGATCCTTCCTGCTAATCAAGGAGAAATAGAAGACTCAGTCACATTTCCCTCATGACCAGATTCAAGAAAAGAGAAATAATACTGCTTTTTTCACCCCTGCCATGAGACACAGAAAATGGCTAGTCATGGAGCAGAGAGTAGTGTTTTAGCTTTGCCTGTTGATAAATCTCTTTATAATGGGACCCTATTCTGAATGCAAGGGGGAGCCTAAGCTTTATTTCTCTTAGCACATCTTTTGTTCTTTAATACGTACACTCAGATATAACATTGTTATATAAACTTAGGTGCGTTATTCCAAAACACCAGCACCACTCAATTTTACTTCACTAAGGTTTTTAAAATGAGAAAACTTACATCTTACATTGCAATTAACTTCGCTTTGATGTTCAGCCTTTGCAGCATCGGTATTTAACAGATTTTTCAATTGTCTCAAAAGTCTGTACGCGCAAAAGTTTTCTTCTCACACCTACAGCTGATATTGGCAGGGGCATTACAAAACGGCTGAGTTATCAGAAACTGAGAGACCTAAGGAGCGGAGCATTTCCTCACGCATCCCCCGAGGCTCGCACCCAGCTCGGTCACATGTCGGACTCTCCGTGGCGCTTCGCTTTTCCTGCCCCGTCAGCGCGTTTCCCGCAGCGCGGCCGGAACGCTGCTGAGGTAATTTCTCTGGCTGGAAGCCGTCCGTGCGGTCAGAAACCTGCCGCCGCGACCCGGCACTCTTTCCAAGCTTTCCACAACACGGGGCGCCCGGGGCCCCCCCGCGCCTGCCCCCACGGCAGCGCCCCGCGCTCCCGGAGAGCGGCGGCGGCTCCGCCAGCTGCCGAGCCCACGGGGAGCTGGCTTCGGAGCCTCGCCCCGGCCGCGGGCCTCCCGCCGCACTGCGCTAGGGCGGAGGAGCCGGGGATAGGTGAGGGAGCCTGCGCTGCCGGACCGGCCCCTCAGGGTGCCGCGCCGGTAGGTACCCAGACACTCCCGCCTCGCCGAGGAGCTGCACTCCTGCCCGCCGCCCGAAGCTCCAGTGCCGGGCAGACGCGGAGGCACGCAGCCCCCGCCGCGAGGTGTCTGGAGCTCCGCGACGGGACAGGACTCCGAGTCAGCGGCGGCCCCGCTGCCGGCACGGAAGGGTTAAGGGCTCAGCTCCCGTCCCGGAGGCGGTTGGCCTGGCTCCGCCTCCCATTCGACTGATGGCACGTTCCATTTCCCCCGCGGGGTAACTCCTCCTCCCTCCGGCTCGGCTGCTCTCCTCGCTCCGCTGGAACAGAGCGCGGCGCCGGTGGCGTGCGTATTCACCCCCCCTGCAGGCAGGGTGGTACGGCCCGCGCGGCGCCGCGCTGGCGGGGGGCCCGATCCATCTCTTCCCTCTCGCGCCCCTCCCCGCCGCGCTGGGTGGTGGTAGGTCCCGCTCCGCCCCTCGTCCCCCCCTCCGGCGGCGGCGCGGGTGGTGCGTCCCGGCAGCAGCCGCGTCCCGGCCGGCGCCCGCCCCCTCCGCCTTGTCATTGATGTTGTTGTTTTTGTCGCAGGAGCCGGAGGCGAGGCCGGGGCCGCCGCCGCCTGTGGCCGCCGCAGCAGCCGCGGGGCTCGGGCCGGCGCCAGGCATGTCGGTGTGCGGGGAGGCGGTGGGCGCCGGCTCCCTGCCCAGCGAGCTGGTCGTCCACATCTTCTCCTTCCTGGCGGGCCCCGACCGGCTGCGGGCCTCGGCCGCCTGCTCGCACTGGCGGGAGTGCCTGTTCTACCCGGCCCTCTGGCCGCGCCTCCGCCTCAGCCTCCGCGTCTCGCCGGCCGAGCGCCCGCGCCTCGAGTTCCTCATGCGCAAGTGCGGCTGGTTCGTCCGTGAGCTCCGCGTACAGTTCGCCGCCGACAACTACCCCAGCGGCGGAGGGGGGGCGGCGGCCGTGGCGGGCGAGGGCGCGGCGGCGGCGGGCGACGGGGAGGCGCCGCCGCTGTGCCCGCGCTGGCTCGACCTGCTGAGGACCTACCTGGAGCTGGTGCTGTGCGTCCTGAGCAGCGTCCGCAACAACAGGTACCGCTTCGGGCCGGGCCTGGGGGGAAGAAGAGAGGGCCGCGCCTCGCCCGGCGGAAGCGTGCGGACCGGCGGCGGGGGCAGGCGGAGCGCCCCGGGTCGCGCGGGGCCGCGGTCGGGCCGTCCCGTCCGCAGCCGGCGGCGGCGCCCGTGGGTGACCCGCACGGGCCGGTTCGTGCTGGGGCTGCGCCTCTGGAGCCCCGGGGCGGGGGGACACCCGCGCAGCCGGCGGGGGTGAGCCGGGGTGCTGCCGCGGCCGCCAGCTGAGCTGAGGCGGAGGCGCGCTCCTTCAGACTACCGATTTTTGTCGTATTCTGTAGTTTGATGGAGAAAATGAAGGCAGACGCTTAGCTGGCAAGCGGCTGGTCAATATGCAAACCAGATGTAGCTGTAGTAATCAGAACTACTTCGTCCTTTTGAAAGAAGGGAGAAGGCAGCTCACAGGGAGCAAGGGAGAGCTGGGAGTTTGAATTTCGTGCCTAATGAGGCACGTTTCTCACTTTAAAATATAAGCCTTACCGTGGACAGGCTTTAGAGCTCTTATGCATGACTGAAAAATAATTAATGTCTTGAGAAATTATTAAAGGAGTTAAAGTTACAGTACTCGTGTTCTTCTTCAGGCAAAGGGGTGGAGGACTGCCCCTATAAAATATTTTCACCGTTCCAACTGTGAGGGTTTTTGCCATTGAAAAGCTGAACGTGCATGCCAGCTCTTGTGTTTATATGCCAGCTCTTGTGTTTGTTACCTGCTAACCTGAGGTTTGGCTCACTTTTCACCAGGAGTAGGGGTTTATTGAAAAAATACTTCAGATGTAAGGCTTTCTTGACCAAATTGAATTTAAAGGGTAGAAATATTTTCCCATGCTTTGGCATTAAGATGTGTTTAGAGCCTGCTTTTTCAGACTTAGCTTGGCAGGGTAGATAATCTCCTCATGTTGGAGTTCTTTAAGATGAAAATAAGTGCATTCTCTTTACTGTGTGTGGGTGTGATCAAGATAAATATCTTTTTAAAAAAGATAATAATCAGATATCCTGATATATGGCCTCTAGTCAGCACCTAGGACGGGAAAGCAAGGATATTGCAGTTAGATTATGATGTGTTTGGAAAGCTATGTAGATTTCAGGATAGGAAATTATTAATATTGGTTTTTTTTTCTGTGTGCATATAGCTTCACCCATCAAGAAAACAAGAAGCTGCAAGTATTTTGGGGTATCTTTAGGATGAATTAAACCTTGTGGATGGCTTTTGGGAAACTGGACCTCAATCATGGTCTGATCACTGCCTCTTGTTGATTCCGGAGGGAGTAGTTTGAGGCCTCCTTGCTTTTCTATTTTGCATTGTAGCAAGAGGACTTTAAATTGAATTCTTTGTTGGTTTGCGCTGAATGCGAATGTGGTGTGTGGAGTCTTGCTTTCGGTTCCGCTGCTCTGTTGTGCCCAGCAGGTACTTCCTGCGGTGCAGCTGCGATGGTCGAGAGTTAGAAACCTTACTGCTGTAACCTTACTACATCTGAAAATGGCTCCTTGGTCTGGCTCACCTTCACCTTAATTTATTTCTTGCCCTGTGAATCCTCGGTGTGCAAATCATGATCATCTGTCTCAATCGGTCTTCTCGTCTTTAAGGAGCTGTTGAATATTTGGGAAATCCAGCCAATGTCATAAGTGGAAAAAATGTTGAAGCAATGTTGGCGATTATCTGATCTGAGACAAATATCACCACGTGGACTTGGAATTTTAAAATAAATAGTATCTACAGGAGATGTTGCCTGAGGGTTTTGTTGGAAAAACTAGAATGCCTTTATTTTTCTTTATCTCACTAAAATATGAGGCTGCCAAGATTTAATGTGTTGTGAGAAGGATTTTGGTAACTTTCTCTTTTGAAAAAGATTTGTTCTCTGTGGCCTTATCTGAGACTTGTACAAGGACACTTGCTTTCTAAAGTTCTTTTTACAGATTCTGCACGCGCAGTCTGGCTCAGGGCTGCAGTAAAATGCTGTGTAAAAGTAGCTGTTTCTCACACCTGTTCTCTGGTAGGTCACTATAATTTTGGTGGTAAACTAGAGGTAAAAAGTTAGCAAATTTGATAGGAGTTGGCATTACTGTACTTCCTTGCTCTCTTCAAATCATTTGCATGGTGCTCTTTTGTTTTGAAATGGATAATGTATAACTGGGGAACACAGGATACCTGGTTATTACAGCAGGCTTTTTTTTTTTTTTTAGCATCTAAAAAATTGAGGGGGTTGATTTATATTAAAAACTTGACCTTTTATTCAGATTTACTTCCTGAATAGACTCCTTTTTTTTCCCTTGAACAGGTATTTAGTTCATTTTGATTTTTTTTTTTTTCTAATGAGATAACTATTGATAACGGATCAGTTTTCATGTAGAACACTGATTTTTAGCTCTTTAAGTAGTTTAGAGATTGAAACGAGGTGGGAAGGAACATTAACATGGGCCAAATAGCTGCTTAGTCCTTACTGTGACTGTGTGTCTAAACTGGAGGCTTTGTCGCCTGCCTGATGCTGAGTTTTGTCTAAGGAATGACCATAGTCCAATCACTTTATTTCTCTGCTTCTGTTTATTCGTCTGTAACTCTAGGGAAATTAAAAATTCCTTCTTGTGTTTGCAGTACGCCATTGTAATTTCCAGAATAATGGAAATGGCAGTGCTTTTAACTTCTCCACTGTCAAATCGCTGTTTTGGAGTTAAGTTTAAAACAGGATGATTCTTTCATAACTCCTGTCAGCCCTTATGATAGTTTTTTTGGCAGAGAAATTCAGAGAATTTCCATCTTACGCTTCAGAACTGGGGAGGAAGAAATCTACTTTTGTGAAATGCTGTGCTGTTTCTTAACGGTGTAATCTTGTTTTAGGCTTTTAAATCTGTTATTAAACAGTTCAGTAACAACCCCCCTCCTTGCAGGAAAAAAAAAAAAAAAGAGTACTTTAGATGTCTGTAGAATTCCTTGAGGTTTTTCAATGCCGCAGGACCTGAGAAACATAATGACTGAAGTGAAGCAATTCCTAGATTATTTCTTGGATAAAGGAGAATTATATGTGTTTTTGCTAATAAAAGCATTTTCAGGACAACATAAAATCGTCATTTTCTAAGCAAGTCTGCCTGTTAAGTCTCTGGAAAAATATTTCAGAGTGACCTTTGCTAATTTTGATGGAATTAAGGAAATAACTACTTGTCCTCAACTTGGTTTAAAGCCAGCTGATAGTATTCTGACTAAGTGTTACTGCTGGCAGCCAGTTGTCATACAAAAAGCTACATGCTAGGTCTACCTCATATTTGAGGTAGAGCTTGAGTCGCCATAAACTTTATTTTGTGGGTGGCAGCATATTACTCCCAAAATATTGCTTTAATAACTCTGGGACCATGATGAGCTCTAAAAATCTGTAATTTACCTAATTGAAAGCCACTAAAGTAGCATTTCTAGTGATCTGTAACTTTTCCATGAGCTATTATGACAGTAAAGGAAGCAAAATAACAAGGTATATTATTTTTTAAACAGTTAATGTTATACTTTCTATTAAAATTAAAAAAAAAAAAAAGGGCAGGTTGGTGTAATGTTCTTTTGCAGTATCAGGAGGGACAAGTTGTTTCTTAGTGGCTCTTAGGGGTTCTCAATAATCTGCACCTTCTCAAACTGATCTTTCAAAACTAAGCTCTGGAAGGCAGGTGGGAGGGCGACAAACTTTCTGTGAGTCATTTCAGCGCATACAGCAGCTAATAAGCAACTGCTTATCATTCCATAGGAAAATTTTGTGTTCTTATGTAACTCTCAAATCCCAGCATGTGGTTTCTCTTCTAGCTCCTTCCAAAGGAAGACAGGAGGGTAGTGATCCCCTCTCGCCCCTTCCCTCTGCAGCGCCTTAATTTGTGTGACTTGTTTGATCTCTGCTGTGGAAATAAAAATGCAGATGGTAGTAAAACTGTGGTATCTTGGTGAAGTATGGTGACTATCTTGGAGTTGCCAAAAATTGGTGAATCGCTCGGAACAGTAGATTGCATCTGTATTTGAAGTTTTCTTATGACTCTCTTCTATTGATCTGTACAGGCAGCTGAAAATGTCAAAAAAAAGTATAATAATACAACATGTGCCTTACCACTTTATGTTGAATGCAAGGAAGGCAATTTTCATTGTGTAGGGGTTTTTTCAAATTATGTATTTAAAAAGACCCACTAAAACTGAAGATGGAGCCTAGGAAGAAGCTTATTACTTTTAGTATGCATCTTGAGCTAGTGGAAAATAAATAATGTATAAATTCCTCAAAACACATTCTTCCCCAGCTGTGTGTATGGCTAGTACATACAATTAAGATGCCAGAGTTACTTTTAGCAGAAGGTGACAATTAACTTCTAAATAATTTTATTTAAATATAAATCACTTTACTATTTCTATGAAACAATGATGAGATGTGAGCCGAATGCCATAGAGATTATAGGACACTGCAAATAGTAGCAAAAATGTAATATTGTGTTGGACTGTGATCAGATTTGTTGATGGTAATGACTGTGCTGTGAATGGAAAAATAATGGGATGTTTTCATTGCTCAGGTTTTGAGGTGGAGAACTTTTCCATGCATCTCTGTAGTGCCTGCAATTGCAGTCAAATAGATTCAGTAAAAATGTGCGGGAATCTAGTAAATAGTGTTTTGTGTGTTGTGTAGTTTGGTGGCTCTGAAATGAATACCTGCTTGTGGTAGCATTTGTGGGGGTATGGGTAGCACAAAACAAGACCTGTGTGTGATGTGAATATGCAGGTGATTGAAAATGGTTCTGAAGGTTGTGTTTTATCTCTTGGCTCTCAGCATTAAGTCACAGAGATCAGAAGATGAAAAACTTAATTATAGCATTGGCTGCAAATGCTGCCTTTCACACCAGGTGGAGGTTTCTGCTGCTTTGCCTGCCATACCAGACTGGCTCTTAGAGCTTTTGAGGGAAGAAGAGCCCAAAATACTCTTGATGTTGATGCCAGTGTCTCCAGGTTTTCCAGCCAAGCTTACTCTTCAGTACGATCAGGCATTGCCTTTTTTCATTGTAAAGAGCATTGAGTATGTGGGCAGGGCTCAGTTTATATTAAGTAGTCCTGTACTTAAAAGACTAAATAAGAAATTGTTAGAATTTCTGAAATAATTTTCAAATCTAGGTATTTGGCCCTAGTATGTGTCCAAATTGATGTGAAGCTTGTGGATCTTGCTGCTACATTGTTGTTCAGCTGTAGAAGAAAAGTAGCAGGTGCAAGGGTGGGTAGGTTTCGGGAAACTAGTGTACACTTATTGAATACAGGAGCTCCAAAACAGGTAAATTATGATTTGTGGTAGATACCAATTACAGACTGCAGTTCATACTTACTTAAGAAATGTAAAACTTGACTGTTCCCCTGCCCCGCTGCTGGAATATGGGCTCCAGCTGTGGAGGTGGTGAACTGGCACCAGAGCTTCCCTGTGCTCATCTGAAATATTAGCATATGATTTGTAAGCCAGCAGAAAGAAGGATTCATGTAGCTCGCTTAATTGTCAGCTACAGGTTAATTGGCATCTGCTGCTTAAAATGAATTTAACTCGTGTATTCATTTGTGATGAAACTGGAGTTTCTGCTGTGAGCAGACTAGTCCTTGCATGCTAGGAATAAATCTAATTTACAGCATGTATAAATAAAAAAGTGTTGACCTCAAACTTAGTTAAAAAAATTAAAATCTTACAAGTAAATACCACACAGCTTCTCTAAAACTGGAGTAATTTTCATATCTCTTGCTTTGTTATTTGTTTGGAACAGAAAATATGCAAGTCAGAGAAATGAAGTGTACTAGGGAAAACTGACTGTCTAGCTCACTGAGTTGTGTCCAGCATAAACTTGGAGGTTGTTCTTTTTAGGTACCTCTTTTAAAAATTGTAATTTTATGTCATGGTGCACCTCTAGTCCAATTCTGGTCACGGATGGGAAATATTAGGAGAGCTTCTCCTAATATAATGTAACAGAAATTAGACACTGAAAGTGTGGGGAGCTTTCGCTTTTCCTGTCTGAGGTTTGCGTTGCCTTGATTGAGGCAGGTTTGGACTCCCGTTTGTAACCCAGCTGCGAGACGTAACTGCTGAGACGGGATTGTTTGTGGTTGCCTGCTACTTGGGCATTAAATGTTAAAACCAATAGATATTGGATGTTTTAATCTGTGACACCTGACACATATGTTCCAAGGATTAAAATGTGCACGAAGCACTGCTGAAAGTTTTCTTTATGGTGTTGACCCGCTGAGAATCCTCCTGTGGTGACTGAAAACTGGCGTTTGCTTTTACAGTTGAATTCAGCAGTTTATCTAGCCCTCTTCCCTTTACACTTCACTCTCATTTTTTTGTAGATCCATATGTGCCTGTATTCTGGGACAGTAGGATGTTTCCCAAAATAGACCACATGTTCCATGTAATAATGTGTTATTATTGTCTGTGTTTGTCTTATCCAGAATGATTCCTCACAGTGTTTTAATTTGGTATACAGATTCCTTTTTATTTTGTCTTTTTGTAGGAACCTCCAGAAGTTAAGTCTCTTTGGGGATATAAGCATTCTGCAGCAACATGGAAGTATATCAAACACATACCTCGGCAAGGTTGACCCCGATGGCAAGAAGATTAAGCAGTAAGTTATATTTGTAAATTATCAAATACATTAAAATAATAAAAATGGATAACAGGGCAGAGATTTTCATGCTTGCAATACGTGACTGAGAAAACTTTAATTTTTTTAATAGGATAAGAATCTAAATTCTTAAATGGAGTTCATTTCTGTTGCTACTATTTACATGAAGTAGTCTGGTTTTGTGGCTTTTTTTTCCCCATCTCAGCAGAGTGGGAATCCTTTCTTTCCTCTTTTCTTTGTGTTCTAGAAACAATATTATGTTAATGGCACAAAAGGGGAGGAGGGATGGGGGGTTGTTACCAGCACCTCTACTGTTGCTGTACATGAAAATCTTGGAAAGGAAGTCATCTGTTGTATTTCACAAGAACTGAGGACATGTGGCAAGTAAACTCAAAAGAGAACAGAAACACAAAACAACTTATTTCAAGTTGCATCTCAAATCTAGGTTATGTATTTGCAGAATCCGTGGAAGATGATAGCTCACAATGTGCTTCTTTAGTTCAGAGGTGTGTTTTAGCTTGCCATAGTGACATTATGGTACAGTCCTTGAATGCTTACAATCCAAATAGCTAGCTCTTCTTTGGAGAACGTTAAATACGATGTAAAAAGCTACTAATTTATTGACTAAATTACCACAGAGGGAATTGATGCTATGTTAACTATTTCAGTAGTTCTGCTAAAACTTTCCGTATAGATAAACCCCGAGTACCATAATTTTATTTTATGTCAGTTTGAACGTCTTTCTTGCAGTAGCATGGGAGTCGAATAAGTACAGCCGCTCCAGCTCTTTACTATTACTTTTTAATGTGGTTTTAGAACTAGTGTAGGTATCTTATCAGATCAATGCATGTATGTGAACACAACCACCAAACTAGATGTTTGGCCCTGACTTCAGTTTGCCAAACAGCGAAAATATAGATGTGTGTCTCATACTGTGCGTTTGTCATCCATTGTGCTTAGATCACAGAACTTAGAACAATTTGGGATTGTATTGAATGTACGTACTGTAGTGCTGTTTGCAGGTAAAAGGCGGATCTAGTAAAAGCTCCTTTTTTTTCATATCCTTTGTTGTGAAAACATAAATATATAATCAAATCTTTGCCAAGGGGCTTAGAGAGCTGTCTAAGCAGATGTTTACTCGACTGAGTGCATGGTTAAACATTTCTTCAAACAAATAATGAAAATAAGTATGCACATTTCAAAGCCATAAACCATTCAAAACTTATTATCTAATTTGAGTTAGTCTTTTAGGTAAATATTGACCTTTGCACATTTTGGAATGAGGAAATAAATGCTATTATACCTTTCTTTTTGATTGATTTTGATGTTTGGTTTTTGTGGGGTTTTTTGTGTGTTTTTATTTGTTTGTTTGTTTGATGTTTCTTTTTGCCTGTTTTTTTGTTTGAGTTTTTTTGTGTGTTTGTTTGTTCCGGTTGTTTTCTTTTTTTTTTCCTAGAATAAAACAATGTATTTGGGACCTGCTAGTCCTTGTCTAAATTAAAGGAAAGCTGGTTGTGTTCAGTGTTCTTAAGCTCCCCACAGTAGAAGCACGTTTATTTTAGGGCTCCTTAATCTTGTCTTTCGTACTTGAGGTTTGCATCACTGAAATTGCAAAACGCGGTTACTGATAACTAACGCTGAAAGATATTGAGCAACCTTTGGAGACGGCGTTGTTGGTAGTTGAGGATTTTTGGAACCCGGATGGTGATAAACCTTCTGAGCTGTTTCAGGACCTTCCTGCAGTTAAAGCACTCAGAGAAGATGTGATGCTTCCTGAAGTCGGTAGTATTGAGCTGGGTGTAACAGACCATGGGTGAAATCTCAGCACAGAACCATTAGGCTGCTCCCCCAGGTTCAGACTAAGGGTTGTTCTGAGGGAGAGAAGGCTTTGGATTGTGTTTTCAAAAATGTACTTTTGCAGTGATCAGCATGGGTTTGTAATGCTTGTTCTTCTGTATAGCATGTGTCCCTGGTTACTTTCTAAAATTCTCTAAACTCAGTTCCTTAGTGTTGGGAAGCTCAGTGTAAACAATATGTTTGTCTTGAGTTGAACAAAAGGTAGTTGTTTCAAATTTTGGCTTTCTGAAATCTGCTTCCTATGATTGATCTGTGTGGTTCAGATAGTTTGGTTTTCAAAAGAACCAGTTTAGCCTCTGTTATTAAACAAAACATTTTGATTGATAGTCTTTAATGAAACAAATAGGCTCCATATGGACCTTAGTAATACGTTTGCTTCCTGTCCAGGGCGATCGATGTGCTCCAGTGCAGGTCAGGACTGGTTTTTGGGCTTAAACAGTAACTCAGCCTGTCTAGTCAGGCTCTGGTCTGTCCTTGGGCTGTAAGCAGTACTTGGGGCATTAACTGCAAAAGTAATTTATTTTGAGTTTTTTATTTTTTTTTAAATGCTTTTCTTCAATATGACCATTTGTAGGTTTCAGGTTGATGGTGGACATCCCGTAGTTGGGAGTAAAGGGGACTGATTAAGTACACTTGTTGAGGCATCACTAGGTTACATTGCTTTCTTCCATGTGCTGTGCTCTGGTTATATTTTGTTTTATAAGTTAACTTTAAGATAACTGTGTGTAAGTTAGCATAAATGTGGTGCTACATGCTAGGCAGTTGAAGTAAAAATTAATATGGTAAAAAAGTAGGTGTTAATTCCCAATAATTCACTTAATGTGTCTAAAATTCTAGAACACAGTTCAAATTATTTTTGGAAACTCCACTTAGATGCAGTCTGGTTATGAAAAATAGAATGTGCATAGGAATTTGCAGGGGGGAAAAAACCCTGTTAGGGTGTTTGGAAAATTTATTTGAAATATGTTAAAACTAACAGCCTGTGGTTTATATTGTGTGTCCCGTCTGGCCTTCTATAAAGCAGGTATTAAAAACAATCCAAAAGTGACCACTCTTAAATATTCTCTCTTGACATATTTGATCTCTTTTTATTAAATTGGCAAAGAACTGGGAAAAGTTTTCTTAGAAGCTACAGGTTGATAGACTATCAGCACAAGTCTAAATACTTGTATAAATGCTTTGGTGTTTGCTCTAAGAAGTTGATGTGTGGCTGGCATTAAATCCATATCTCTCTTTTGAAGAGTTATTTACTGCAGCTCCTATAGGGGAGAAGGAACCACCCTACAGCTGCAGAGTTCTGTAACGTGTTTCTTTTCATTGAGTTGTGCAAATACTAGAACAGTTCTCTTCTAAGCTTAGATATATCAAGTTTTATCAGAAGTGTAATTTAAACAGATTTTTTGTGCAGTGAGATATATAGATGGTAGTATTCTACTGAGTATCTCAAAATTGTTTTTTCATCTTTTCAATTGTTCTGTAAAATATTACAAACACTATTAAGATTGACTACTTGGATTATTACAAAATAAATTCTACATTTCCTGCAACCATTACAGCACCTTTCATAGATGTTTATGATGAGAGAGAGGAGGGAAGAGTCTTTGTTCCTTGGAGGAAATTAGAAAGTCTCCTGTGGTAGAACCTTTTTCTTTGGGGGATTGTCAGAGAATGTGCTTTCAATTTAAGCATTGGCAGGAATAATTATGAAACAAACTTTGCCAGGATCAAACAAGGCTCATCTGAACTGTAAAATAATTTAGGAATTAAAATAGCAAAATAACATTATCTACAACTCTTGACCTGTTGTTTAAAACTGTGTTTCTGTCACAGTTGCTGGTCTTCAGTTTAAAAAAAATATCTGGAGATGATCTGGGAGAACTGAAGTCTTTAAATCTGATGACTGTACTAAGAAAAACCTTGGGAACCATTCTGAGATGTGTAGTAGATAAATACAATAACCACACCAACTTTTCCACTTAGAAAGAGAAGCCAGGCCTGGCAGACCCAACACGTTCTTTGCTGAAGGAAGAAAGCACATGCAGGGAAGGGAGAGGATGAGTAAGGATTTGCAGAAGGATTATGGGGCATCAAAGGTAGAAGGTGACAGGTTCAGAGCAAGCAAGAGGAGGAGGGAATCACACTGCAGAGATCTTTGTTATTGGATGTTACTGTTGCTAAAAGTTTACGTGGCTCAAAGAGGAAGCTGGATAAATTTGTACAAGTCATGTCCCTGAGGGTTACTGAATACAGAAAGCCACCTCTGGCTCAGGAGGCCCGAGTTAATATTTTTTGGAAACTAGGGAGATATTTGAGAAGTATCCTTACATGCTTTCCTTCTTGAGTCTTAAGGCGTTAGTGTTTCTCTGCTGTCACTCAGGATACTGGCCTAAATAAGCCTTTAATTTTGTCTGAACATTATCTTGATTAAAGATACATGGATGAGAATAATAACTTTGTAACATTGTTTTGTTTACATGTATAAAGTATACCGATATTCATAACAACAAAGGAAAAAGTGTTCTATGCAAACTATTACCTGATTTGAGGCGCAAAGATTTCTGCTGATTTTGTACTGGAGGTGTTTGCATCTTGTTCCTTGATGTTTCATAAAGTGTCCCAGCCTGACTCCACTGCTTCCCTTTAATGCCGATCTCTCCTTCTGGCTGACCAGGGTTTGAGATCAAACACTCATCTACACGTGTGTCCTAAAATGAATATGCTCAAAGAACACTTGTCATTTGGGCAGGGGGGGTCCTTTGGGCCTCATGGGGTGAAGACTGGAAAAATACTTGTTTGGGAAAAGTTTGTAGAGTTTGATTGAACTATTTGAATTTAGTATTCAAAATCTTTAAATAGTTTTGTTACCATCTTGAATTAAATATCTAACTTAAAGAACATCTTTTCATTAAAAAAATAAAGGGAAGGAGAGGTGGGATGCATTAGAATAAGTTAATAATAATCATCAACATAATAAATGGCATGAGGATTTTGGGTGTGCTGAGAATCACCTGGCACCGATAATCTGAGACTGAAATGTTACAAGGTCCAAGTTGTTTCGGTAAAATGTGAGTATGTTGACACTTGAAAATCTAGTTAGCTGTACATTTGGAATTATTTAAAGATCTTCCAGAATCTTCTTATATGTTTGTTCTTTACCCTTAATGAGCCAAGTCAAGCGGGTGGTTTCAGATGATTCCAACTTATGCTCAAAGTCAAGTTTCTACAGCCTTTCATTGAAAATTACTTTTTTTTTTTTTTCAATAATGAATTAGCAGTTCTGGAGAGGTTAGCAAATACGAAAAGCTGGTTTTGAAAACAAGAGCTGTGTTTTAAAAGCATTACAGGTTTTCTTATTTGCATAACCTTAAAATGCGTGTGGGAGGGTGTTAAATATGTGCTGGAAAATACATAAAATGAAGGTTCATAGTGTGCCACTGTTTTTGAGAGATAAAGTGCATAATTTTTCTCAAGTTAGTTTACCATTTGAAACCTTTAAGTGCAGTGAAGGTTGAATTGCTGTGGGAGGTCTGCAAAGTCAGGTTCTAACATTTGTAGTTTATGAGAAGCATAATAATAGCACCTTCCTGCAGAACGAGGCCATAAATGAAAGAAGAATAATTCTTGAATTTAAAAAAAAAAAGAATGGTATGCAATTGGTAAGACTAAACCTCGTTTAATAGGAACATTGTCTGTTTTGTTTACTTGCAGAATACAACAACTGTTTGAAGAGATATTAGGCAATAGCAGGCAATTGAAATGGCTCTCTTGTGGGTTTATGCTGCAAATAGTAACTCCCACATCATTGTCCTCCTTATCAAACCCCATAGCCAACACCATGGAACATCTGAGCTTGTTGGACAACCACATCCCTGGTAATACCACTCTTATCACTGCGGTTGAATTGGAGCGCTTTGTGAATCTGCGTTCGCTCGCTCTGGATTTCTGTGATTTTACAGCTGAAATGGCAAGAGTCCTGGCTGACAGCAACCATGTGCCTTTGCATCGACTGTCCCTCCTGGTCCACAGCGTTTCCATAATGCACAAGTCATTGGACAGCATGCCAGAAGATGAGAATTGGAAGGCGCTGACTCGCAACAGCACTAATCTTCGGGTCTACATAATGGCTTTTGATGTCAAGAGTGATGATATGTTAAGGATTCTTAAGCCCAGTATCCCTCTAGAGAGGATTCACTTTGACAGCTACATCACTTGTGTTTCAGGGGCTGTTGTTGACCTCATATCCAGGCAGTACGACAAGTTCCTCACTCATTTTATCCTAATGAATGATGTGATAGATATGTCTGGCTTCCCAGATCTTAGCGACAACCGGAATGAAGATCCACTTGTCTTACTAGCCTGGAGGTGCACACGGCTGTCTCTTCTAGCTGTTCATGGTAGGTAACGTGTTGCACGGGCATAATATGTGACTTTGAAGTACTTACAACGCTTCAGCCTTTCTAATCATTATGTATTTGGTGGGGTGGTTTTCAAAACTCTGCTCCGCAGTTGCTATACGTACTGTTGTATCTTATGCTGTATTTTCGTGTTTGAAAATATGAAGGTATTTATTGTGTACGTGTTCTAAACATACTTGCAGTTTACTAGCTTCCGTTGAGAAGTCACATAGGATTCTATTAGGCTGCTCACAGAAATGAGGATAACTGAGAGCTGAGCATTCCAGGAGGCTTATCCTGAAAGTGGTCTGTGCTGTGCAAGTTCCACTAAGTGGCTGGTTTTGTAAACGTGACCACTGAAAATATTTACTGTTTTACTGTGAGCTTGTATTGTGGCAAGATGAGATGATTGTGCATCCTGTTTGTAAATAACATGGCTGAGGGAAAGAAGTCTGTTCCCAATTTGGTGGCAGATGAAGGCTGAAAAATATAATGTGGAGGAGGTTGCCTTGCTGGGTGCATTGGTTTTACCAGTAATACCTGAGCTAGGTTTATCCCACCTATTTATTTGCTACATAATAGCAAACTGAAAAAAAGGTGTGCATTTGTATTCAGCTTTGTCATCAGTACAGTACTTGCTAGAAGTTACAGTTGCTTTGCAAATTTTAAGGCACCTGATACTGAAATAATGCAGAATAGGTTATTTTGTTTGTGCTGGAATCAGCTTATCAAGACCAAGTTAGCATGAAGGTGCATGAAGGAGTTAAGCAATGACTCTGTATTGTGTTGCATAAGAATGAATGCCTGTTTCCTCAAGCTGCTTGGGGAAGTAAATCTCCAGCCATTCAGCACAAACAGGAGAGACCTTCAGCAGTCAAGGTTGTACATTCAGATTTCCTTTGGTTAAAGTCAGAAGATCCTGCTGCATTTGCTAGAAAAAGTTTTTCCACTGTCTTCTACTGAAAAATTGTATGGGGGGAAAAAAATCAATTCAGCTGTCTCTCCTTTATCATTTCCAGGTCTGACAGATACTGGCACATGACCCTACCACTCTAAGTGTGGATTTTAGCAGTTTCTTGTAGCATTTGGATACAAGTTTGAGGATTTTTTTTTTTTTAAGGCATTACCTTAAATTGTCCTCCTGATACAGGGCAGTCCTCTAGTATATTATCTAAACTTAAAAAGATGGCAATATATCTGAACATACCTGGAGGAGAGAATGGCCCAATATCACCCTTCCTCTGATGGTGGGATTTGGATTCTGTCCCCTTCTTTTCTCCCCTCCTTGCAGCAGAATCTAGCTAAGCTGCTTACAAATGTCTCCTGGTATTTTTTAAGTGGAGAATATGCCTTCTGTGGTACTACAGTGTCTTTCTTCTAGAGTAGCAACTGTGGGAAGAACATGACTAGGAAGAAAGATCTAGGATGCTGTGATGCTTCAGTACAGCATCTTAGCCTCACGCTTTTCTTTTCTGAGGTTTACAGATAATGGTTTCCGACTGCATTTGTCACATTCTTCGTGGTATTATCAAGCTTCCTTCAGGAAAAAATGATGGTTTTGTTAAAGGTGCCATCATTTGATTTACATGTAATGCTCAGGGTTTTTATCCTGTCTCCTGAAGTGGCAATTCTTCAGTTTCCAATACTTCTCAGTTTGTGTGAGTTGGGTTTTTTGTTTGTTTTGTTTTCCCTTCTTTGCCATTAGTTTGCTCTGAAAAAAAAGGCTTTGGTTTACATATAGTTTTCTGCTCCTTGTCACTGACCAAAAGAGGAAGGCGGAAACATACCCTGAGGACGCTCTTTTCCTTGGGTACCTTGAGATTTTCTTCTGTGGGAAGTTGTATCTTTCCACCCCGGTAGCCTCTTAGGGAGCAGAGGGAAGCTGATTGAAGGATATTAAGTACATTATTGCAGAATGAAGGAAGGATGTGAAAAGCGTGTGGTCCTATGGGATGGGGACAGTAGAATAGTCAGAGTGGTATAATCTGATATTGTAAATAAAAAGCACCGTCCATCTATGGGAAGTGAAGTTGGTTTTGGTTTTGTTTTTTTTTCCTCTCCTGTTTAAGAGGAGGACACAGCATGTGGATTTTCAAGACTTTGTGTTGTAAACGTATTTTGTTATCTCTGATATTCTCTGTTTTGTTCTGTCCATGAGCAAAATGAAAGTTAGAATTTTTACTAGAATGGAAAAACAAATTATACTGTGCCGGTGGTGTATTTGTTTTTCAATGATATTTGTAGTGAAGCGATCATTCCCTGTCACTTCTAAATACTTAACTGGGCAGGGACATTTTGGCTGCTGGAAGGTTACTGAGAAACTTCAGGCAAAATTTTTTAAAGGAGAGTTTATTTACTATGATTTTAAGTTGTTCCAGAACATGGTGGATCTGACCTTGAAAGTTATAGCAAAAGCCATATACATGAACCACAGGGATGGCACAGCAGGAGACTTAACCGCAGTTGTTGTTCCCTTTACTGTCCATTTTCTGTCAAGGATTTCTTTAGTAAGATCCTTTATGATCAAGATAACTGGAAGGTGCTGTGAGCTCCTTCAAATCCTGATAAGGAAGTGTCATTGTACAGGTGGAATTTTTGATTGGATTTCATGTCCTACAGCCTTATGGACAAATTCATCTTCTGTGGGCAGTTGTGCTGGAGGTGAAGTATCAGCAGGGGAAAATTGTGGGAATTTGTGCGTTCCTAATGGCTAATATAGAAGAAATGAGACATATAGGTGCGTGCAGGCTGTTCTGTTGAAGACCTGGCTACCTTGGGCAACATATTTACAGGAAGCCTTAGAGACAAACAGCAGGAAAAAGTAAAAGAAGAAAAAGAATGAAAAAGATCTCCTTTATTACTCTGACATTAGTTTTCTTTATTCTTTAATCAGCTGTCTTATTTTGATACACTATGATAAGAGTGTGTTAACTGCATCGTTGAAGACCAAACCACAGTTAGTTTTTATTTCTCATCAGCTTAACTTTCCCGCTTCAAACACTGTGCAGACTGCAGGTTTGCTTGGGATCTAAGTGGGCATCTCCCCAAGAGACTTAGCACCTGTGAGAACCATGATGAAGGCAGAAATGAGCCTATTGCAGAGGAAGGGTTCACTCGGCAGAGCTCCCAAAAAGGGGTGTTCCCCAATCATCTGTGGTTTGCATCTGGATAAGGGGGAGCTCAGCATGTGCCTTAGCCAGGGTACAGAAAGCTGACAGGTAACTGGGGCGTAGGTGTTTTTGAAGAGGGATGCCAATATATACTAATGGGGAGGGAGGAAAGCTTCGGAATTATGTTTAAGCTCAGCTAGAACAAGAAGATATATATGTAATTTTTTATATTTTTTTTTGCTAATAGTGGTGTGGCCTGTTTTCTGGAGAGGCTTCTGGTTGCTGTGTGTTGGTGCTTGCTTTTTTTCCAAGTTTACCTTTAATGCAACAGAAGCAAACTTCAGATATATTTTTTTTCCAGCACAAGCACAGCTTTGAAACAGTCCTTCTAGATGTTCACTTAAAATAACTGATTACCCACTTTTTTCATTCTATTTATTTATACTACAAAATAGATTACAGGAGGTTTGAAATGGTAGATACGAGTTACCTTGGAGTAAAGAAGTTCACTTTTCTACAAATGGTAAAATAATTACATCTAGAAAAACTTGGTCAAGCTACCTGAAATATTTTTGATACTTCCATATTCAGAATATGAAATGCGGCTTTACTACTTGCAGCCAAAAAAAATGCTGTAGGGGAATTCTGCCAGATGGAAGGTGACAAAATAGGTTGGGGAGGATGTTGAGAAGTGCTGGTATTAAGTACTTCAGTAACAAAAGTCTTTACCAAAATGCCAGAGTAATTTTTTTTTTTCCTTTCCTCCCTCCTCCAGGTTACACAGTTTGGGCTCATAATCTTATAGCAATTGCTCGTCTTCGTGGCTCTGACTTGAAAGTTCTGGAAGTGACAGAAGAAAGCATTGATTTTGATCAAGGAGAGCTGGCTGATCAGGATGTGGATCCCGTGCACAATCTCATCGAGCAAGTGTCTCTGGGATTGGGTCGACCCTGGCACGCAGTCATGGACATCGAGCTGCTCAGTGTCTTCACTGAGCCAACCCGTCACTTTTACAGGGAGATGCAAAGCTTCAGTGAAGGCATTTAGCTCCTTATTTACAATTCCTGTGGTTACATATGCAAGTAGGGTCCTATTATGTTTTTGTTTCTGTTTTTGTTTTCTTTTTTTTTTTGGTAGCGTGAATTAACCCCTTTTGTGCTGTGTTTAATCAGTATTAGCTATATAGAATTATATATGTGTATTCTACTTCTTGATCAAAGAACGTAGTCGGGTATTGGTTTAGAAGCTGAAAGTGGCAGTGTTTAGGGTTTTCACGGTTAATGGACTTGTCTACCAAACCTTACAGAGATACAGCCAAAGGCTGTCTGAGGTTGCCGGCTAACTTTACTTTTATTGAGTAACTGCATTTTGAATGGTTTTACTATGATATCGGAGTTCTGTGCTCAGGAGCCAACTCTCTTGAATCCCCATATCTATCCATAGCCTGGTGGATTTCTGTGCTGTCGTTGTGTGCGTCACCTGGTCGCATGCTGCTTCGTAGGCTTGAAGGCAGAGCAGTCTGTCCAGGGCGGTTCCTTGTCAGACCCTCACCCTGCGCTGTGTCACGTGCGGATTCTGAAGCATGACTTACCCACCGTTCTCGGCTTTTCTTAGCTGTCAAGCGGTGGTGTGAAACACTAGCTTTTCGGGTACCTGCACTTCCAGATTCACTCCGTGAGCTGTAGTCTGTCAGATTCTTTGCAAGCTCCTCCTCGTTTATTCTCATGTTCTGTCATCTTCCTTAAAAGTTAGCTTTGGGCCAAAGTTTAAAATGAAAAACCAAGAACGTGCACTCCGATGAGGTAAAAACGTAACAGTGAAGACTCAAACGCAAAGGTATACACCTGCAAACAAACATTAGTCGTGAAATCCCTAGCAACCAAGTCACTGGATTTTCTCTGTCAGCGCCTGTGTCAGCTGCCAAAGAATAGATTAAAAACGAAGAAGTGCCCACATGCTGGCAGGGGCAGGCCGACTCTCGGCCCGCCAGATACTGCTAGATTGTAATATATAAGGTCGAATTTCGACCTGCGGTACACAGCTGTGCTGTGGCTCAGTCAGCAACCTCAGAACTCTTAACAAACATGCACCTGTTTCACTGTGAATAGTGAATGTAAAGGAAGGGAAGGAAACAAATACAAAGCTTGTTCTATCACAGGTATGAGCTGCTATGATGCATGAAGAACATTCCATGAAGTATGTTTTAAAATCTTGTTATATCTGAGAGGCTTTAAAAGCCGATTTAACTGTTTCAGGGCAACCGCGGTACAGACGTGGTCTCTGTGAGACTTCCACCTGACCCCAGTTTTAAGTGGTACGAATGTTGTGCATTTAATGTTTAAAGGACAGTCTGCAATAATAAAGTAAGTGGCCAACGTGGGTGCCCAGCAGTGCTGAGACCTGGCTGCTATATTGTAAGCTTTGGAAAACACAATTTATGCAACAGATGTCCAGATATGATTCTATTTATGGAAAAAGTTTATATGTGTTTTACAAATGGTTTTACCATCTTATATTAAAATGACCTTTTGACAGGTGTGCGCTGTTTTGTCTCCAGTGAGCACATACCATGCGGATTTTATATGTACATCAGTAGAGTGAATCCACTGGCACAGTGTGTGTATATGCCAGATGTGGTGAGATTTTATCTTATAAATGTGATCAGATGAAAAAAAAAATCCTGACAGAAAATGTAAGGAAACCAGCTGAATGTTTGAATTGATGACTGATGTTGTATGGTTTATGTTAAATGTATATTCTTTTAATCAATGAATAAAGCATTAAAAATTGATCGCTGAATAAAATACTTTATTGTATCAGCATGAAGATTTTTAGAGTTAAAATGCAACATCGTTCATAAGCTGTGTATAACTGGTAGCTCCCATTGTGTTTAGGTCAACAAAAGAGTCTAAAGTCATACAGTAATATTTTTTGAATTTGGCTGAATATTGTCAACACTTTTTGAGGGGGTGGAGGAAGGGGATGGCTGCTTTGCTAAAGATCAGACTATCAGACCCAGTTAGCACAAACAGTATATCATGATATGACTAATTAATTAGACTGATACAGTAAACTGTGGATTGTAGAATATAGAAGACTATTTTTGAGAAATTCCTGCATCCGTTGCAATTGCTTAAATCAAAATCTAATGTGCTCAAGAAAAAAAAAAATGTGTAGTACTTTTTGGTGTCCCACTATTAAATAGATTATGAATACCTGCAATGCTTCAGTTTGCCGTTTTATCCATATTCAAAGTACATAGCTGTGCAATCTGAATGGAAGCTGGAGGTGCCTGGTAAGCTGCGGAGGAGCCGCTGTGCCCTGCGACGCTGCTTGTGCTGTGAGAATTGGGGGAGTGGCTGTTCGGTGCGTGCGCCAAGCACGGATTTCATTGGAGCTTCCGAGCGGCATTTCATGACCGTCCAAACTCCTGCCAAGCGTGAGAATTGCACTGCGTGTTGTCTGAGCAGATCTGGAAAGCGAGAGCATTTACTGACTTACTGCAGAGATGCTGTGGGTAGTAAAGAGCAGGTAAATACTTTTTCAAATTCCAGTGAAGTGACATCATAACAAGGGGTGGTCTTGGTGCCCGTCAGGGCTCGGCATCAGGAGGGAGGTTTATGTGGTACTTAAATCTGACAGGGATTGTTCAGCATCATCTGGACCTCAGATTTGGTGACAGAGAGATGAAGATTTCTGGCTTTTTCCCTGGAACTCCCTGAAGCAAATGCTGTATCCTCTGGTATAAACAGAGTTGCAGGAGGTTAATTTTATCTCTACAGACCAGAGAATTTCTGTGGATAACTGCCTTGCTTAGCACAGCTAGGAAGTAACTTGTTTACCTTTCTGTTATATAAATTAGTTTCTTTTGTTAGTGTAACCTGTTTTCTGCTTTGTTTTTAATTAACTTCATCTTGAAAGGTAAGATAAGGAGCAGGAGGAACAGGCCACTTGCCCATGGTAGAGAGAGGTGCAATGCTTTCAGTTGCTGCAGCCGCAGCGCAGCGTTCAGAACAGGCTGTGTCTGTGGGTGGCTGTTGTTCGTGCTCCACGTTGGATTTTGTCACAATTTGAAGTCTCATCACTGGGTGTGGCTTATGTTCCAGGAACCAAGTCAATGTGCTTAATACATACAGGCTGCTATAACCTTTCTGACTTTACAAGTATAGGGAGTCCAGTAAGGTGTGAGTGTGCAGTGAAACCCAGACCTTGAGCAGTGTGGAGAAATGCTCTTCTGATTGTTCTGTTGTCCTAGAAATGAATGAAAGTTGGGTTTGGTGTTTGTATTTTTAGCAACAATCTGAACTAGTGATACCAAGATGTAGGGATTCAACTTCTTTGGGGTAACAGGGTCTTCCAAGTCTGAAATTATTCCATTCTCTCTGTGGGGTGATCGAATCCATGATTGTCCTGCATCACCTTAGTGCAGCTAAGTTTTGTTTTGCCTGCAGCTTTCGGTATCATTGTGGGCACAGAGTATATTGTTTTGGTGGAGGAATAACTGGTTTTTTGCCGTTAACTCAGGTAAAAGCTAGAACAAATATTTAAGCCACACAGAGAGAATACGGTACCTGTTCAAAAAGTAGAGTTTTACATTCATAAGTAGTTTGCAACTGTTAAGCTGAGTTGGAAGGAAAAAAGGGGTTCTTACAGTGGCAGTGTTATCAAACTAAAGACCCCTGTATGATCCACTGGTTCTATGTACAGGGGTAAGCTGGCAGCTCTGGCTGTCCCTAGCATTGATGGCAAGGGTAAAACCAAATAATTCATTTTAGCATCCTGGTGAAGTCTTTCAGGCAAGCTTAGAGCCTTCAGAAAATAAATAATTGGCTAAAAATGGTGCAGCAGCTGGATTAAGCCAAATAGCAGTTAAAACAATTTAACATGGATAATGCTTTAAAATGTCTGTTGTCACAATTTGTCATTTAATAGTTCAAGTAGAAAGGTTTATCCAAAGGCATTTGAGAACTAAACTAGAAGTAGAAAGGAGAAAAAAGAAATGTTAGGAAGAAGCCATGGAAGAATTCTGCCACTGAACTAAGCCTGTGTGGAAATAACAGTGGGAGCAGGAGGACTGAGCTGCAAAAGAAAAAGCCCTCCCTTGGCACACTTCACCTAAGCAAATACAAAAAAAGTAGGCAGGAGATTTTTTTTTTTGGTAACTGCTAATTATGGGATGTGGTGGCTGTATTCATATTCAAGGCTGAAACTGTGTGTGTGTGTGCAGAGAATGGGGAAATGGCAGCGGGACTGCACGTGGGCCTTGCTAAAAGCGGTTTCCTTCTTTATCGTAAAGCATCCATCACAGCTGGCAGCATTGGGAGTCAGGACACGAGGTTCAAGTTGAAGCTAAACTGACAGAACAGCCAACAGCCTCTAGCAGTCGTCTTTAAGTTGTACAATAGTCAGTAAAAATAGAGCTGGGGTCTAGTCCAGAGGCAGCGTGTCACAGACAAGCTGCAGGGAAGTGCCCTGTGCCTGGTGTGGTGTCTGTCACTGCAAGGGAAGAAGCAAACAGCAACCTCAGGTGGACAAGATAACACACCTAATGCACAAAATTACTGATGCTGCAGTTTGCTACTTTTTTTTTTTTGTTTTAAAATGTTTGCTGCCATGTTCTTGACCGTTTTGCTGCTTTTTTGTGATGTGTATGTGGTATACTTGCTTCTGTGCTTAGTGTAGGCAAGCAAGAAATTCTACCTTGCTTTGCAGTTTTAATTATCTGTATTATCTATTAGGACAAGTGTGCTTAGAGAAACCCCCTGCCCCATCCTATGTGGCCATTTTGTTGAGAAATCCTGGAGTGCTCTCCAAAGTAAGAGTGATATTTTTGTCCCTCCCAGCTTCCCAAATGCCAGGGTTAAAATCTGAAGACTAAAAAACTAAATTCATCTTGAGAGAGTAAAAGAACCCCTAATATTAGTTTGCTGCAGCCATTTCATCTTCAAAGGCAAAGGTCTGGTAGTGCTGAAGCATCATCACATAGCCAGGACTCCATCCTCCCATGTTATTAAAAAACCATAAAAACTTTCTGGAAAATGCTACCTCCCCTCCTCCCCTTTGTAAAGCTTTCCTGTATGGTCATTAATGTAGTATGTTTGTAGTAGGGAACATTATTAATTCCTCTTCACTTGAGCTGCTTCTGTAGTACCATGTTAACAGTGACAGTGCATTCAATTTCAGGAGATGTTTATTAACAGTTTTGTTTTCACATTCTATTCAAAAAGCAGCAAGCATCACTTTTGGCATGCAGAGATTCCCTGTACAGCTAAACAAGGACAAAGCAGCTGGGATTTTAAAATATGGTTCACATGATTTAACTTTATACACCTCTGAAGAGATTACTCAAGTTAGAAATACTTAATTTAAAATTACTATTGTACAATGGAAATCACTTATTCACAATATTCATAGTTATTTCATTCTTTATTTACAAAATACTATCCTGAGAATTTTCTATTAAGCTTCAATTTGAGCAAAGGAGTTTATGTATACCTAAGTAACAATGGTTACTTAATGTAAGGAAAATGCCATTAGGAAAGTACAGAAACAGTTTGGCACGTTGCTCAAATGACTGTCAAGTCTCCTGTGGTGGTTCTGGTTGTTCTACAGCTGATGGATTTGACTGAGGTGGCTCAACTCTATTTTCAGGATGTGGTGGTGGAGGCAAAAATCCAGGTCGTTGAGGTGGATAGTGAGGGTAAGACCTCATCGGAAATGGATTTCTTACTGTGAGAGAAGCGGAGTATTCCAGTTAGTGTCAGTTGTAACAGCAAACACCTATGTCCTGCTACCCCATGGACCTTGCTGCTCAGCAACAGCCTAACTCAATAGATGTCACAAAGCAGACCACAGTAAATGTTCTGTTCCAAAGAGACAAACATGCTCAGAAGGGGAGGACACATCAAGCACTTTTTTCAGTGGTTACCTGCACCAGGCTCACAGCAGCAGCCAATGTCTGTTAATGGGCTGCTGCTGCCACCATCACCTCTGCTCTGTGGTGGCAGCACTTGGCTCCCACACCTGACAAATACTCCAGAAAATAACTCTAGCTCTGCACAGGTTAATCAGAGAACAGTGAGAGGCAGAAGCAGCCCTTCAGTCTGACACATCTTGCTCCACTAATGCAAACTCCAAGGAAAAACAATTAACAATTAATGATGTCCCAAATACATGCTTTTGTATGGATACTAGCATACCTCAAAGCTAAAGGATGAAGCTTTAAGATTTACATATGATGCAACCTCATAGGAGGAAAAGGATTAAGGTAAGCATCTACTTGCTTTCCCACCCTAAAAATAACTCTTTAAATGCTGAAGTGTGTATGTGTATTTTCCAGCCAAAGCTAGCATTTGTAAAAGCATTATCAATATAAGCAACTGTGTAGAAGCCAAAGTGTTCAATGCAATTAACCTTCATCAGAGTTACCTGAACTGAGAAGCAGTACGTGCAAATAAAAGATTTAAGTATTCACCCAGTGTGATAACTCACTACCTGCACAAAGCACACGTGTTCATCAACTTAGCTTGAAGTAAATGCTGGCAAGTGCTACGTACTTGGCAGTGGAGGGCGGGGAAGCCCAAAGTCTCGTACTGGAAAACATTCACGTGGTCCGTACACGCCAGCAGGAGGAGGGGGAGGAAAAGGGGGACCTCGTCTCATGAAAGGTGCTCTGGGATCCACTGGCATCATGGGCGGTCTGACTGGAGGGAAGGGTGGAGGACCAAACCCTGAAGTGACAGCTTCGCTTTCAGAAGCCAATGGCTGATCAGGTAGTGAGTTCTGCAACACAACAAAAACAGGGAAGTCAGCTTAGGGAAAGGGATATGGAGCAGGAACATCTCTGATCCCATCAGGCCCACTTTGATGTAGACAGGCACACGGGCTCATGGCTTTGCCTTAGCTGAGGCATAATCCTGAGCAAGGATGTCTCTGTGCACTGACCACAGTTTCATCTTTTGGGTTGTAATTAATTTTTAGCAGGTATTGTATTAGTCATGCATCAAAACTAATTCACAAGACAGTTAAGTGCTGTGTTAAAGGCACACAATTTTATAATTTGGACTTCACAATGCAATATAACATAATCAACATACTAGAGACAAATTTTCCTAAAAATTTTGCAGAAAATTAAAGCTTCTTTAAATAAAATTTCTGTTTAGCTACTTACAGTAAGGTTAGAGTGATCTTTCATCCCATTTCCACTTGGTTCTGTTTGTGGGCTATTTTCTGAAGGTGTTTGTCCATCTGTATGCAAAAGTTAAACAAGCCATTTAGTGCTGACCTCCTTCTCTCCACCACTGATTTCAGTACGTTTTCTGAAATCAGGATATATAGGCAAGAAAAAACAAATACTGCTGTACCAAGCAACTGTTCTGGGGGCAGATTGAAAGACAACCAGGAACACAAAGCTATGCGGAGTATCTTCTCCAATTTCTGTACAAGTTACATGTGAATTACAAGGTTGCAGCTTTTACCAAAGTTTCTTGTATCCAAATAAGGCTTTTCCTTTCATTTTAGTTCCCCTCCCCCCCTTTTTTTTTTAAGAAGTTACAAGCACAATTTCCTAGTGATACATCTTAACATTACTGTAGCAGTTCTGTCTTCCTCTCCTGCTAATACTTTGTTTCTTTGGTAAGTTCCAACTGCAAAGTTGGAGCCTGGATTTCAGTACTGTGCGACATCGCTGTTCTGAAGTCAGGTGGTGTGTTGGACGTTTGGGTTTTTGTTGGTGTTTTTTGTTTGTTTCTTTGGGGGTTTTGGTTTCGTTTTGGTTTGTTTTTTACTTTTGTTGGACTTTTTTGCTATTTTTACAAATACTCACCCAAGTCTACTGAAATTAAATGCCCCTAATAAAGCACCATTCACATATGCTTAATGACCTGCTAAATGCTGGCAGCAAGATTATGTAGCAAAACCCTGTTTCCATTAAGTAGGTTTTGAACTGCCCAAGAAGTGAATACAGATTTTAATTTTATTTATATATATTTTTTTTAACATTGTTGCTTGCCAGCTGTTGAAGAAAAGGGTAAAAATGGATGCAATGAGTTCAAAGACTCCTGCCCTTCAGTCACCATCCAGGTGCTAAAAGAAAGACCACAGTGGAACACAAAGTATTAGGAAGCAGAAGTGAAACACGGGGAGGCTTGGGAAAGAGGGTAAGAAAGTGAGCGGCTGTACAGAAACAGAACTGCCTTCCAGTAGAGAACAATTCCCTGTAAAACCTGAATGTTCAACCTGAAACAGAATTCAGCATTCCCAGTTCCCAAACTGTGACAGCAAGTTAAAGGTTCTCCCTCTTATTGCCAGAAATTGGGCAAAGATGGTACATTACTACTAATAATATCAGTAACTGAATACTGGGTGGCAAAGTTCTGTTGGCAGTTTAATGGCTTCAGGCTAGCTGATGAGTAAGACGCATGTGACTTACTAGGCATTAAATAAGGATGAAAACTGTTTAATAAGTGCTAAGGCTTTATCTCTTAAACTGTTCCAGTGATACGGTTCAAATCACCAAAACTTGCTGCTGAGTTTCTGGCTGTTGCTAAGTATCATTAACCAGAATTTACATAATTGGCCAATTTAAAACAAGTAGCACTTGGGTTGGTAAAACGTGTGATTAAGTTGGGTGCAACTGCAAGTATGGTAAACAGTTTCAAGAAGGAGACCTCAGGACCTTCAAGTTCAGTACAGAAAACCAGTGGACATTTGAAATTTTTCCATTATTCTTTCAGTCTTACTGACCCCAGCTCTTTCTAACTTCATCAAATGTGGCATGGAAATGCACATGAGGGTTTGTGATACTTTAACACTGTCATGCCAAAACAGACTCGAGGCCAATCCTGAATGGTTAACACACAGAAAAGTGAAGGTGAACAAAAAACAAAACAAAACTTATGCCTCCCATTCTCTGAGTCCCATCCCAACAGAAGAGACTGCTACTGTTGGTAACAGGGAAAGACTGAACCAAGGCCAGCAGATGTTAAAAGGTTTTGACACAATGGAACATCAGGGCCATGGTAGCTATAAAGTTGTCCTCTTACCACAGCTTACTAAATATAGTCAACATACACCATGAATCTCCATTTAACAGTATCATGGAAGCAATTCTCACCTGTTTTATCAAAAGACTGCATGTTGTAAGTTCGTAGTTCTGCTGGTCCAGAAAGTCTCCCAGTATTTGGAGGATTAGGGAAAAATCTTTCTTGTCTTCGAGGAGGAAGAACTGGATCAGTGTAAGGCTCACCTAACATTGAAGAAATCAGGTCAGCGAACATTTATTCCCCCCATTCCATACAACTGGAGATGAGTTATTATCTGGGTATCTCATGCTCTTGTAAATATCCAAACTGACTACTCATCTTAAAAAAATCCAAACATAGGAATTCCACCAAGTATGTACTACAGCTTACATTTCTAAGGATCTGCAGAAGACAAAAGTTCATTGATTTTCAGTTCAACATACAGTAGAATTTTGAAAGTTATGATTGCCTACATTATAAACAGTGGGGACTCAAGGGTTCAGCACAGCAGTGAAGGTCAAGGGCAAAATAAGGTACTATACATTTTAAGCCATTCTTAGATGAGAATGCTGTTTGCTGTTATGTTTCATAGTGCTGTAATGTGTTTCTACCAATTCCTTGCATCAGATCTAGCAATCAATCACACAGGTATAAGACAAACTGTATCAGGGAGATCCAAGTGCAAAGATGAGGTAAGAACACAGTGCAGGTCAAGGAAACTCAAACTCTCTGCAGTGTCTTGTCAACAGATCAGATCTGGCAAACGAGAAACCGCATCCTGAGCAGACTTTATCATCAGGCTTTCACATAGATGCATAGCAACAACAACATTGCTTGCTGCATCTAATAATTGAGGTACTTTAATGTGTATACTTCACTTAACTTTTAACTTTTTTTTTAAACTTGTAGCATTTTTGCTTCTTTGTTACAGGTACACAGGAAGGTTGTCCTTCCCCCCATATTGCTTACTTTAGTAATATCAGTAGTATCCTCTCAAATTATCTCTGTCTTCCTTGAGTGACAATGTGAAATACAGATGTTTAGCTGAAGTAAGAGTGAAGACCGATTTTGTTGTTGTTAAATATCAGAGGCAGTATCAACATGAAAATATGTACCCAACAGGAGGATTGTACCATGGTACTCCTGTACTATTAATGTAAAATTAAAAAAATAAAATAAAATAGTATTTTTCAACATTTGCTAGCTTTTATTTACGGCTAACGTGCCATTAAAGCTTTTTACTTCCTCAGATCTCTTATTAATCATCCAGCCCAGACAGGTCTTTTGATGCACTGAACAGACCTCCAGTAAAATGATAAAATCAAACAGTTGATTGTACACTGTTAGTAACAATATACATTTAAAAGATGGCACAGAAGTGCAAGTGAACTGCACCCTTCAAGAAGGGGAAAAAGCCTACTATTAAAAAAACCCTTTCCTGTGCAATTGCACATGCATTCCAAGAAAACTTCGTATTTTTAAGCAAAAAATACTTAAATATATACACTGCAAGTCAGTAACCCCATTTTTCCACAGATACAGTAGGTAAGCAGAGTATTATACCTGGTGGAGGCAGAATTATCCTGCGTTCTCTATCCCAAGGCGGGGACAGGGACCCAGTATCTGATGGTGGTCTGTGGGGATCAGTTAATCTGTCAGAACTCAGTTCTCCTCTTTCATTACCAGCTTCATACATGGCAGTTGGTCCTCTGGATCCTAATCGAAGAAATCAGACAGCTGTTTACCCAGGTACTTTAAATCCTCTATTATGGCTTTCTTCATCGAGTCTGAAAATAGTAGCATGAATCATGGAACGCCAACACTGTCAAGATTTGAGAGACGCATGGCTCCACAGGACTTTCCAGCTGTTTTCGGATGGCCAGTTATGTTTAATAGAAGTGTTTAAAAGGTTTCTTTGGAATGAAAAAAAACTTAGTTCAACAAGAGTGTTATCTAGAGTACCTGCACTTTTTTTTAAATAATAATTTTAAGAGTTTTGGTTCATTTGAATCAGAGAAACTAGTGGCCTCATGACAAGTCTTCTCAGTGCTAAAAAACCTGCTGCTAATCAAACTAAAAATCAGCACACTGAAAATTAATATCCGCATAATGAGAAAATATCCACATTACATTCACTCTTCTGGTTCTAACTCTTTATTCAAGAAAAAAAAAAAAATAGGAGAAGACCAGGTAAACACATAACCAAGTGCAAGAGAAACTGAGAATCAGTGATTGTAGGTTGCAAGTTTCCTTTAAAATAGATTTTGTCTGAAAAATGACAGAAATAGTGAATTCTGGTATCTTCCTCTAATTCTCTAAAATTTGAAGCCATTTTGCATCTTGTGCAAAATGAGATGAGCACTGTAAATAGCTGGCATTATTTAAACACATCATTTGTTTAATCTGCTCAAGTTACATTAGTGCTGCCTTTGCACAGTCTCTTTTCTTGTTAATCCTGCATCCTGAAATCCAGTTTTTACTCTTCCTCACCAGCAGAAGGTAACCTGCAATTTGAAGATACACTGGATGGCTCAGTTTCATTACTTACTGTCTCTATACAAATAAATTGTCAACTATGATTTTGCTTGTGTGTTGTATAGCTAGAGTTGAACATTCAATCTCAAACCTTTTTCTGACTTAGAAAATGAATCAACTTTCATATGTACTGGATATGCTTTTTACAAAGAACTAAAGTAAATAAATAGTCCATGCTGGTCTTTTAAAAAAATCAATGCTGATTAGTGAAATCCCTATAGGAAAGGCATTTAGACATATTTCCCATGAAATAAGTACAGGTTTCAATGGGTGTAACAGTAGTAGTAAATTAAATTATAGCTTCTTTATTACCTGTAACAGATACTGAACTCCACTCTAGTATTTATCTACACTATTTCCATCAATATCAAAAATATAAAGGAATAGTGGTTTTCTTCCCTTACAATTCACAGCATCACAGCTTGCTTTGCACTTAAGCATCAATCTCCGCATTTGACTCCTTAAGACACATCCTTCCTGGTCCCTTTTATCACTAGGGAAGAAACTGTTTCCACATATGACAGCCTCAAATTTAGAACAAAGAGAGGAAAACAATTTATCCAATCAGTAACTTCCTAGTATCATGACCCTCAACAAAACTGTCTCATGTTATTGACAACACAGGTACCCTCTCCTCTCGCCAACTGTAGACCACTGAGATGGAAGCGGCAGTATTCTTTCTTCAGAAACCTAATTGACTCTTGTTTACTTTGAAATCATAAATTTCTAACAGCAGAACCCCACTTTTCCAAGAAGTAAACCAAGACTAAGTTTGGCTTTTCACTTTTCTCAATGTATGCTTCTAAAATGAATCCACTGGCCAACCCACTCGTACCAATTAAATCTTCCATTGTACTGTTACACATTAGACAGCTTTAGAAGCAAATTGAAAAACAGGAAGAGTTTGTCTGATTAACTGTTTATATTGAATCGGTTGGCTTAATACTTTTTGTCACCAGCAAGAAGAAAAGGAGTGACAGGTTTATAGTAGAGGAGAGAGAAATCCAGAACAGATATGTTTTCAAATTTAAGAATTGTACCTCTTCCTCCTCCTCCACCTGGAAGCAGAGGTGAAAGCCTTAAAGGACCCTCCAATAAAGTTGGAGGGGAAAGAAAAGCTCTTGTTTCAGATGAAGGCCGGCCCATTGGTGAGGGTCCATATGGGGAATGCTCTGGAACAGTTAAAACAAAATACTCAAGTTCACAATATTCAGTTTAGCAAACTGTATAAAGTAATTAACTTCTCAGGTGAAGTTTAAAACTAAATTGTATAAGTGAAATAAAAATGGTGCTCTAATTACAATGTGTATCATATTCCCAGTCTACTCTCATCAATACTACAAACGCTCTTAGTTTCAACAGAATACTCAACATGACCTAGAATCACTTATGACCCAATTATTTTTTTTAATGACTGTTATTTGTACATACACATGGCCAAGATAGTTTCCAAACAATTACATATTTGTGGTCTTGGGAAACAAACCATAAACCAAAACAATTAGGCTTTATTTTACAATTCAATACTGTACCTCTGCCAAATGGTCTAACTGGAACATCAAGAGCATAAGGATCTTTTTCTAAAAGGTCAAGTTTAAATTCTGCTTCAGTTAATCTGCAAATAAACAACAATAGAAGTAGTAAATAACCAAGAACTGCAGAAGTTTTACTGGATTGCACTGTTTATTGCTAGGCTTTCTACTTAAAGGGTATTTTATTCCTCAAAGAAAAAGAAAAAAGACAAAGGATGTAACAGAACTATGAACTTAAGAATTCCTGAAAGCATTTCTCTATGTTGCTGTATTTAAACTGCAATTCAGAAGCAGAAGTGGCATGTTAGATGTCACAATTCCTAGCATGATGTTACTCTCGTGAGTACTCTAAACTACATTCCAAATACTAGTTAACTTCATACCTAAAGGTTCCTCTCAACCACCACCACCTGACCTGTTAGCTCAGTATTAACTTCTGAGATAAGCGGTAAAATCACCAGGTAAATACAACACCTGGTTGATACACACTTATTAAAAAACAAAACCAACCAACCAACAACAAAACACCCCCAAAACAACACCAACCCCAACAACAACCCCAACACAACACCCCCAAAACCTTTGAGTTCCAGTGCTACATTCTGTTTCTTTCCTGAAATATTTCGATACTTCACATAATTCTTAAGTTCTTACTTTCTTGCACATTATCATTAAAGGAGCATTCAAATGACTCCCTTTCTTTTAGAACTCCAACGGAACACTGTGCTCTCTCTGCCCTGTTTGCACCACGATTGTTTAACATAGGTCTAGAAAACACCAAACTGCATAAATCCAAAACATATATGTCAAATTGCATTTGTTTAGATCAGGACTGCACTTACTTTTGTCTGTTATGTGCATTTTCTTTTTTTATATCACTGAGGTGTCTTTCAGCTGCTCGGGCTGTCAGCTTTAGGGAGAGACAAAAGTTAAATGCTTAGATATTGCTGTTTATTAATTAAATGCTTTGTAAATGGGACAGGTCCTAGGTCCAAGACATTATTTTCCTATCTGAAGTGTGTGGACTGTATATTCATGCCTAGTGTACAAAGCATATGAAACAGAGCCTCACATACATCACCAAAGGAAATCAGCAGCTCTACTACCCAAATTTTTAGAGAAAAGATATGGCTTTCCTGCTTAGAACAGCAGAAATGAAATTCTTTGGCTGTAGCTGCTTTGAAGTATCTAAAGAATAGGTACAAGATTTAGAGTCTCAAATCTTATATAGGAAGTTTTATTTTAAAATCACAGAGTTAAAGATTGTAAAAATATGACCATGAAGCACCACAACTTTTAACAGGATTCTCTCTTAATACAGACCACTCTGCAAAACTGAAGAATGTATTAGTCAGGAGATATTTTAAAGTTTCCCGTTTGGGGAAAAAAAAGGTAAAAATGGATTTTGTAGCAACATTCTTAGGAAGCTGTCAATGGAACAGATTGTTCTCACAGGACATAACGTCTTCCATTAGTAGATAAAAGAAGTGAATAACATCCATGGAAAATCTTAAAATGGCATTGAAACAAGGCCAAAAGCTTTTATTATTAGCAAAATGTCACATATTTATTAAATGGTAACATGTTATCCAGCAGATTTATTGCTATAGCAAATAATATTCTCCTATCTTTCTACTGTGCTTGTACACATCCAGCTTAATTATTCCAACTATTTTTATGGTAAAAGTATTTTTAACATGCTTTTGTGTATTTCTGCAAGAAATCTGTATGTTTGAATGTGACAGGTTTAAGTTAATTTTGCTTACGTTTTTAGTAAGAAACAAAAAGGTGATAAAGCAAGCTATTCAAGTAACAGAAAAGGAAGATGCACAAAGTTCAGAAAATTCAGTATTTGGAACTTACCCAGTTATCATGAGCTTTTTTCTCATGTGAAGTAATCTGTGGAAGCAAGATTCATCAGATCATTATTCATCTAAAAAATAAAACTTAAGATTGAGTATAAGCTCTTATTAATAAATTTTATGTGTGAATAATTTATAATTAAACGTCTAAACTTAAATTTTAACTTTTTCATAAGGTTATTTGGTGATTTCTACTATGAAATTGTATCAGTCAAAACCAGAGGGCACTAAGAAGGGGAAGAAATAAAAAAAAAGAGGCAAGGAACCACCCAACAAAACGAAGCCAAATGGAGTACCACAACCTGGCTGAAAGTGGTACTTCAGCTGCAATAACATCCCTCCTACTTGGCACAGATCTAAGTAACACAAAGCACATACCTGATTCTGGTAAGAACGAATGGTTCTTTCTAGCTCTTCTTCAAGATCTTTTGCTCGCTGTCTATAACAAAATTAGGATTTATGACATTGTAATAAAATATGGAGGAAAGTAACTTTAAACATAGTAAACACAAGGTGTACTCAGATTTCTTTTTTTTTTTAATCCAAAAGACAGTATTGTCACCTAGGCCCAGGAGACACAGAAAAATTGTAGTAGCAGTAGAAATTCTAGGGCCCAGATTAGTGTAAACAGGAATGTAAACAAAAGAACAGAACCCACATAAGCAACACCTCCCCAGCTTTTCAGTGGTCTGTGTTATATTTCCACATACACCCTAGTAAGCAGCCTCACCCAGCTCAGCAGATGTACCAACATGGCTGGAGCATCATGCTGCCACATGCTACTGCAGTCAGTCCCGAGGCACAGTCACTTGGACTAAAATTTCAAGACCGCAGGAAGTACAATGCCATCTTTGCTGCCAGCTGCCCCGTGCACAACCTTGCCAGGTTCCCCATTCTCTCAGGAGGTGGCCCAAAGACACTCTCATTGTTTAATTATACTCCATTTGCAATATTAACATTCTCTTTAAGATGTCTACAATGTTCACATTCCAGAGTAAATCAAGAAGGGTGAATTCCATCTTCCCGTACGAATACTGAAGAGTGTCTACAAGAACTTTACATTCTAGAGAAGAATTAATCTAATTAACCCTTCAGGAAGCACTGTTGGTCAGTGTCATTCAGTGAGGGTCAATTATCCCATAAACATTGAAGGAAGATGGCAAATACACATTACAGATTGAATAATTATGCCATAGTTTGAGAAACCACAGGAATAAACCAGAGGTACTGAGTTGGTGTAACACAAAACATAGCAAAGTAATTAAAAAACAATCACAGAAAATATTCCCATATCACAGTATGTTACTAAAGAATTTTTAAACAACAGTACTATTTGACAAGCTTTGAGATACTGAAATACAATAATTATACAACATAAATACGTTAGGACCTACAGGAAAACTGAACATTGCATTTATTTCTCAGTATTCTCCTAACTTCATATTTTTATCTCTGTTCAGTAAAGGAACTAGATTAGAGATCCACTTCTACCATTCCACTAAAGCTAACATGTCAATACAATTAGCATTCAAATGGAAGAAAAGTTGCTAGTGATCTTCCATACCTAAACACTTTAAGAAAGCAGAAACTCCCTTAGTATGTATTATTACACCCAAAGCGGCATGTAACATACACACAAAACAAAGAAACTGGAAGAAAAGACATTCACTTACACTGGTGTTTCTATTAATTCTCTATTGCCTTTTGTTCACTTAGGAACAAGTGATTACAGTAACTAAAATCTGTAATTACCTGTAGCTGTTTAGTTCTTCAGCAGCATGATTAATTTTTTCATCTACTTTAGAAAGCTTTTCTTCTTTCTGTAGGCGTTCTCTCTCTTCTACTGTCAGCTTCCTTTAAGGAAATCCAAAAACTATGGTTAATTCTGTTTCAAATCAACAATTTTGTAGTTGGTCTGTCAAGAAAAACTCGTCCAATTATTTAGGCATGATGAATACATGATATTTATGCAGATAAAGAGTTGTAGAGGCAACATACGAAATAGCAGAAATAGAACAGGTTTGTACTCATATTGTTGTTTATTGTTTGTTTGTTTGTTTTTTCCAGTTAAGTAACTGGTCTATATGAAACAATTAGATTACCACTATTCCTAAAAGGAATCTGGAAGAAAATCCATATTCCCAAAGAATATTTCTATGGGCTGGGGTGGTGGGGGGGGGCAGGTACAGAGGGAGGTGGGGGCAAAAAAATGCAGCCAGAAATCAAATCAAATCACATTAAAAACCAAACTACGCTGACTTCCACTGATTTGTTCTGGTACTTTTTTACATTTTAACATAATTCTCTTAAGAAGAAAAAGGTTATTAGCTATTAAAAATTTATTTGCAGGTCCCTCTTTCTTTACACCTTATCGGACACTACAGATGAGAAAACCTATATTCCAGACCACAGACTACGCACAAATTAATTCTGCAGAACACACGCAGAGACTGCTGTGCACAGCCCTGAATGGATAAAACGGTCATCTTCCCCATGAACAACAGGCCTATCTAAATCATGGGCCTTTTGAACATTTTCTATTGCCCTTGTTTGAACACACTTAGCTTTTAAAATGATGCCTTTAATACTAACAGCCTCTTTTATTCTGCTATCTCATCCCCACTCCTTTTTGGCTTTTCTACATTTCCTGAGCTTCAGTGTGGTATTTTAAAAATATCATCCACATAGTCTGCAAACATTTTTCCTTTTTGACTGCCCATCATAGCTTCTTTTTAATAGGTTCCTTCCTACTCTCCCCCTGCCCCCCCGGCTCTTTTTTAATGTTGATGTAGTGGATTTCTAGCTTTTGTTGCATCTACGTTAGACGCCAAATGTCTATATCTACATACATATAAGACAGAGCAGATTATTGAAAGTAATACTTCAAAAAGGTCCAGCATGCTGCTCAGTACAGGATCAAGACTTGTGCTGCTTCTCTTGCTACCTTTAAGATTACGTCTACTCCTTGAAGAAATAATTTCTGGCTAGTGAAACTGTAATTTTACCACCATGCCCTAAAATGATGCTCCCTGCTCCCTCCCTGCCCCATCCACGCACACACTTCTGAACATTATTATGTGCCCCAAACCAATCACATTTATTTCTAGTCCTTAACATATTTCTGATTTTAATCAGTAAGTCGGAATCTCTACTATTATCATCTTGACTCTGATAGTATAGCCCTCATATTCTGTCTTTCTTGGTGATGAAAGCCTGATTCACAGGGTTTCTATGTTGCTTACTGATAATAGTTAGCTTAGCTATGTTTTAACTCAAAGCTTAGTTTCATATGCACCTACTACTCCTACATTTATACAGTCCTAACATTACATTCAGCCCTTTGAAGGCAACCACGAGGCTGATGTGGCCCTCGGTGAAAATGCTTCTGAAACCCCTGATATACAGCATCACTCCTCTGCTGACATTACTACCTCTCTTTACTATATAAAATATACCTCACAGTTAAAGCATCTACTGATTATCTTCCTTTCATCAACTTTGATAGCTGTATTACATCATAATCTAATTAAAAAATAATAAAAAAAAAAAAGCAGCTTTCCAACTTTACCCATTTCATTTCCCATATTAAAAATTTGTTAATAGTTGTTTTATCTTTGTTTCTGAACTTGCTTGTGGAAAAGTCCTACTTTCATGGAGACAATTTCTATAAAATTACTGTGATACAAATGTACATGAAAGTGTAATGTAACAGTCTTTACAATTCATAAAACTCTGGAAAGCAATATTCAAATTGTCAATAATTTTCAGCCCCCTGAATCAAAGAGTTATATTCAAATCAAACAGTAAGCATTGAATATAAAAAGAGGAACCGGCACCTGTGTAGTTTCATTTCATTTTCTTGATAAAGCTCAGTCATTACTTTAAGTTTCTGCTGAAGCTTTTGAACTTCACTTTCAAAATGTTCATTTTCAGACTGCAAGGAAGCTTGCTGACTTTGAAGGTTTTCGATACGTTCTGTCAAATTTAGAGATGATTAAATTGGGACAATGTACAATTTAAAAAATCAAAGTATTTGCAATATTTTAGTATATTACAAGTCAGTAAAAACCTTTGATTCTATGTTGATTTAATAATATGCTCATATATGTCAATAAATTATACAAATTGAGAAGCAGTACTGCTCCTTTTGTTGGAAAAACAGCAGCTATACCATTTATCTGTCACAAAGTGCAGTGCTGAGCGCATACCTCACCTTTGCTCTAAATTGTATAGCTTCTTTGAAAACAATACAGTTTTGTAATTTACAATATAAATTTTCATTTAAGACTCCTATTGTAATTATTCTACTAAAGGAGTAAAATCAATACCATCATGCACTCTTGCAGATTTATCCACACAAGGTCTTGCTGAGTCACCTGAAGGTACAACTCAGATTTGTCAAACTACCTTATCTTTCCAAATTTAAATCAGTCATGTTTCTTCTCTATTTACTACTCCTACGACTCTCTTCAACAAACAAAGCAAGCTTCAAGTAAGCTTCAATATCTTTATGGGACAGAGTTGCAATCACTTTTGAAAATACACTTGCACAGAGAGTCAGTTTTAAGGAGTATAAAAAAAATGAAAAATAGAGTTTTACAGAGCATTTCATTACCCAAATAACAAAGCACAGTACAATCAAATGTGATGGCTACTCTGCTGGCTGTTATCTCTGAAAGCAATAGCTAATTACAGGCTTTAATTTGAATTAAAGTGGCAGTGGCTTCATTTCATAAGGTATAATTCAGTATGTCCTACACAAAGGAAAAAAACAGAGTAAGATGCTTTTATAGGTTGAATTCTCTAAATGCAGTATTTCGGATTTTAAGGTGGCCAGGTTGGATGGGGCTTCAAGCAACCTTGCCTAGTGGAACATGTCCCTGGTGACAGCAGGGAGGTTGGAACTAGGTGATCTTTAAGGTGCCTTCCAACTCAAGCTATTCTATGATTCTATGATAAGTATTGAGCTTGCAACTATTGCAAACTAATTGCAATTAAGCTACCAAAAATTTAGATTAAAACTCCATTGTTTCATGTCCAAAAAACAAATAAAGAAGGTATTGTATATTAACATCACTTTGCCCAAATATTTTAAGATTCTATAACTTCACAGCTACAGAATATTTCAAAAGAGTACAACAAAATTTGCAAATGGTGCTTTAGCATCTTTGATTGCTCTCCTTCTAAAATTCAAGTATTTAAAGCAGCTTAGGAACTTAAACAGGCATTTTAAAAATCAAGTAGAGCTATTAATGTAACTTAATTAAGTCTTTACTGCAAGTAATACTTACAGCCCATGACCTCATTTTACAAAAGTAACATCTTATTAATCTTAAAGGCAAAAAAACCATTTAATTACCTGTAAGCTCTCCTTTAGCTTTACTTTCATCAGAGAGTTTTGAATACATTTGATCTCGTTCTGTTTCCAGGGTCTTTAAACAAGCATTTAACTACAAAAGTAAAAAAAAAAAAAAAAAAAAAGCATTTTAAGATTACCAAAAACTGTTTGCATGCAAAAATATCTAATTAAACATTAAAAGATTATGAACTCAGTGATGCTCATATCTATATGCAATTAAATTTACCATAAAAAAATATATATATTGCCTCTAGTTTACCCCACTTCCATCCACAAGTTTCTTAAAATCACATACCTTTGCAGCATAGATCAATTTCTTCACAGTTCGTTTTTGTTGATCATCTGATGGACAGAATAGAGTAACATATCACATGTAAAGCACAAAAAAGTTTGCGGAAGAGGTTACTACTACTTTTTTAACATATGTATCTAAAAATGCAAGCCCCAACATACCACGGTAGGTGGCAAGAGGGATACGCCTATATTCTAGTGTTTTGTTTGCCAACCAGACTCAGAATGGTCATGTTAAAAGTGATATGCTGAATACACGCTCTAACACTTACTGGGCCATGGCCTATGGCATAATCAACATCAGCATAAAAAGAAGCTGCAGCAAGGAAACAGAGGAAGAAAGGCTCTTCTGTGCCACAGTTTTGAGGGCACTCACATCTACACCCATCTGACTCCAGAGCTACCAAACTGCCTGCAACAAGTACCACCTGCATAAGGACAAGGATGAAGAAATCAGGCTCTAAGGACCACAGTGCAACTGCTGGGAGGAGCTTCAAGAAGAATGGAAAGCAAGGTTTCCACCTAAAAACGTTTGAGAATCACTGCTTAATACTAACATAGGCTAAAGTTGTTCTGCAAGAGACCATGCACTGAGTCTTTATGTTGCTCTCTGATAATACATATGCTTTATCTACAGCTACCCACTGCTAAACAGTAGCACAGGTTGTTATTCCAGAGGTGTCCAAGCATCAGTTAATTGTCTGACATGGATAACACTGGGTGAGTTTTGAAAATCCAATTTCTACAAGCTAATCTTTCAACTTTCCTAGAAGTTTGGTTGTTTCGTACTTCTAAAACATCTACTAAATTAATATTTAAGATAGGAAGCTATACAAACCATACCTAAGGGCTCTCCATTCTCTGTCTCACCCTTTATATCTATGTCCCAGTGATTATCTTCAGTGTCATCATCTTCACTTATTGCTGAACTCCAGTCTTTCATCTTCAGTAAGTATTGTGTCAGCGACTAAGAAAAAACCCACACAAAACACAAAGAGTAAAATAAATACAAGCAATGAACATGTAGTTACCATTACAATTACTTTTCCAGGATTTCTATCCTTAATTTAGTTCCCTTAGCACATTAAGTGAGGTCCATATACAGGATTCTAGATGTCCAATATTACTTTTTCTATTATAACATATATATATATATATATATATATAAAACATATATAACAGGTCAACAGGAGTGGTATGCATGCTTTTAGCAGGGCTTGCGTATATGAGGTACACACATGTAAGAATACACTCCCAACTCCCATGCTCCAAATTAAAAAAAACAAAAATAAAAACGCAAATAGTCTGAAAAGAGTTTTTCCTTATTTAAGTGCTGGCTTCCAAGGCCATCAGACTGCTCCATTGTGGTGCTAAGCAACCTTTCTTGCTTAGCAGGAAACAAGACATTAGAGAATGAAGACAGCAAACAAAGACTCTAAACAGCTTAAGGCATATTGTGACTAGCATCAGTCTGAATGATGTGATTCAATGCTAGCTGTCATAATCTACCTTGACTTGACTCTCTTTATTTTTCAATACTTCTTCTATATCTGCTTTGGACGATTCAAACATCTTGGTCTGTTCGTTTAGTTCACTAAATCGTTCACCCCATCCTTCAGCTTCTTGTAAAAGCTAAAAAGAGAAATACCAGATTAGCATAATTGTCTATTACAACCAAAATCAAAGTACTTGAGCCTGTTATGCATATTATATATACCTAAGCAGAATTTTAACCACTTGCCCATCAGTAAGATTTAACAGAGACAGACTACAAGACAGTTAAACCTCAAGAGTTGGAAAATAAGACTTCTATGTTATTGTGCAGTTGCTTTAGCAACAGTTAATAATCTACTCAGTTTAAAAATCTGATGTGACAATAGTAATGGATATAAAATAGTGACAATCTGTGTAACAGCTACAAACACTGGGGAATAGATGGAGAGGAGAACATTCATTCCTCAATATGTACGCATGCTTCTGAAATTGTACTTGTCTTTTCAAGCTGTAAGAGGTCAGTGAGGTAAGGAAAACCAGAAAGCTTTTTAAAAAGATATTTAAATTCATGCGACCTGCAAAACTTTATTATTGTTCCTACTCTATCCCATATCTCTTAAAGCAAAGATTTTATTTTAAAAAAGCTTTCCTGCTAACGGAAGTCAGCTGTATGTCATCAACACCTACTAGTATGTATCTTTGTAACCAACTGTGGTTAACTAAAAAGATAGGTAGATTCCAAGGTTACATTTTGGAAATACCCACTAGTAAAATCTCATTTCACAAAAATACTTTACAGCAGTAAAGGGATTAGCACGCTTAAGCACCAGTTCATTATAAATTACCACTGCAACACACTAACTAAGTAAACCATGCATTCATATTGTGAGAACAAAACTGAACTGATGCAAATGTCTGTTAAGACAAAGCATGCAGTACAGTACAAAAAAAAATGTCTTAGTGTCAAAAGAACATTGCTGCTTAAAGTTGCACAACAGGCAACCAATTTAAAAGCAGTGAATGTACTGAAAGGAATAACTAAGTTGAGTAACAAGAATATAACAGCCACTTATACTAAAAATAAAACCAGAATATGGTAGTTAAACAGGGGAACTGCCATGCAAATTGACAAGCAAGCCTGAGCAAGGTAAACTGGAAGGCATAAAACAAAAAGTATGTGACTAGAATTGAATGAACGCCACTTGGCCCACAACTGCACCCTTCAAGCAGTAAAAGCCATGTATGAATTTGCAGCATCATGCAAACTATGTATTACAGGTAAAACAAAAATACTCTGTATGCTAGTACTGCTCAGAAGACATATACAGGCAACTACTTTTATCATTAAATGTTATCCTCAAAGGGAAGCTAATGTTTCTTCATTAAAACGAAGAGAAAATAAATTGACATGACTTTATAGACCTGTAAGAACTACAATAAATAGGAATGCAAGGATTTTAAATAAGCGAAAGCAATATATATTTCTAATGTTCCTGAAAAAAAAAAAAACAAAAAAAACCAAAAAAGCACAGAAAGTTCGGAGTTGATTAACAGTTCCCTTGTTCAAACTAAAAGGCCCAATCCTCTCTCTGACACATCATAAACCTGAGACAGCACATCTGTTATAACGTTTAAGCTATGATGTGCCAGAAGATTATGACCCATTAGTGCAAATGGACAGAGGAAGAAAGTACTCTAAATTTTGTGAACAAATAACAACTTTGTTACCTTTTGAGCATAAGTGAAATTCCATCTTAAAAAAAAAAAAGAAAAATAAAAAAAGGATATGGATATTCTAATATAGCAAACTAACTCACATGCTTACAAACTACTTCATAAAAGAGAATGCAAATAAGCAAAGCAGATACTTCTTTCCCTATCAGGTTCCATCAACTCTTATCCTATTATTTACCTACTAAAAAGCATAGCAAAATGCAATATACACAAATGTTCTCAAATTACTAAAAACTGAACAAAACTCAGTTAACAACAAAGTATAGTAATTAAACTTAAATAATGTGGTTAAGGAACTACTATACCCCAGTTATTTTATCTGGAAGGAATGCAAACCCCCTTATTTTCATCTAGGAATCTGACAGGTTAATTATATCCCAGGAGTTGTTTTTACTGATTTTTTTCCTGGTTTTGCTTGATATGATTGCCTATAAAATGTAGGGTAATTGTCAGCAGTTAGCATTATCTTACTCTAAGTACTGTAAGATTCTTTTAACACACACTCACACACACACACACTTGGATTATTTCTGTTTGAACTCAAGAAATTACCAGAGTGGGGGGGGGGAAATCCTTCTATATTAAAACTTTGTGTACTGTTTCTCAAAATCTATTACATAAGTATACTGTCACATTTGAAATAAAGCATCAACCAGATTCTTCCTCCTCACAGAAACAAAGAGCATGTATAGATTAGACAAAAGAGAATCTCGAAATAAAATAAGTTTAAAGCAACTTCATTCTCACTGTGATAACACTGAAATCTACTGTTTCTCCACTAATAAAATTATCTTCCTTTTTTTTTTTTTTTGGTAGTCACAAACGTGTAGTCCTAAAACTAGAGAAAAATACGAAGTTTTACTGATAACAGAGTTCCGCACAACTGAAAAATTTCCCCTGTAGAAAGTTTTCTGTTTCCAGTAACCTTTGGGTTGTTTTTCTGAATCAGTAAGTCTGATGTGCACAATATTTTGATAGAGGGGACTAAAGCACTAGCATCTTCTAAGAAGCTGGGGAAAAAAAAACCACAGGCCTGTTCTTCTATTACTTCTATTCCCTCCTTCACAAGATATTTATCAGGTTACTACACAGACAACAAGGAGATCATCAGTCACTCAGGAAAATAAGCATATGTCCATTTAAAAAAAAGAAAAACAAACAAAAACAACCAACCAATACAAAATCCACCCAAAAACATTCTACGGAACATTTAATGTTCAGAAAGCATATATTCTTGTTAGAAAAGGAAAAAAAAAAGTAAATTAATTGTAAAACTAGTTATTGCACAGGACAACTATTGCATACACTGAACATTTTAAAATAATCGGCACTCTTTGGCATCTGGCTACGGCACTGAGGAAAATAAACAGCTAAAATCTGGGAAGTAATTGTCTTTTCTGTCCATTTGTATTACTTACCTGAGTTTCCATGAGTTCACCTATAACGGTACTACAGTAATTTTTTTACCCGCCTTTTGCATACTTTGCAGTTTCTTAATTTCTTTTGTTTTCTGGATCACACGTAAGTATTTTGTCACTGCCTCTGTAGAGAATCCTAAAGGTGGACTTGCTTAGATCCTTCTGCTTTCCTCCAGATCTCAGCAAAATTCTTATTAATCTCATATTATCATATGGTCTCTTTCTCACCGAAATCTATGCATGTTTCCACAAACAAACTCTGATTATTTAATTTAAAACAGGAGTATTTTACAGTTATTCAACATAAAATCATTTTAAAGCCACGTCCTCTTCCTCATTCCATTTACTAGAACACACAAGGGGTATTAATAAACATGCTGAGGATGAGCTCCTTGGAGCAACAGTATTTACTCACTATCATACAAAAATACAATATTTCTAAGGATAACTAGGAAGGACCTACCTGTTTCTCACTTTCCTGGAGATGGCAGGTTTCATCTACTGCATCTTGAATGGATGTCTTAAGTCTCTCTGTATTAATCTGATAGACTTTTAGAGTGGACTTGGCCTAAGTGAAATAAAAAAGTGCATTGTTTCAACAGTAGAGGCAAAGACAAGTGAGGTCATGATGGTATTATTAGACTTATTCTTAGGTTTTCTATCTGTGCTATATATGTATTCTCCCATTTTCCCTAGAATTTCAACAGTTTTTCTGATTGTGGTTTTGCAACACTATATATCACTGTGGAGTAAGAAGGCAAGGAAAAGACAAGGTAATTGTACTTCCCAATAAATGCCAATCACTATGGGAATTTCAAAGTTGCTAGATCAAGTCACACAAAAGTATTAAGCCTTACAAAGTCTTTTGGTTTACACAGCGTATTATTTCTGCACACTTAAGTGAAAAAAAAAACCAACAGTAACTACATGGAGAAAAGAAATTGCAAAGATTTGAAAACAGAAACTACAAGGATTGGGCATACCTCATCAATTTGTGACTGGATAGATTTTGCTTCATTCTCTAAAGACTCCACTCTCTTCTGAATTTCAGCCACCTGAAAATTATTAGTTGTCATATAGCTTCTTCCACAGATTTGACTGAAAAAGTCTAGGCAATTAATAAAGTTATTTTAATTTTAAAACTGAGAAGGTTATACTGCCAAATCAGTAAAAAAGCTTTTATTGTTTTGAGTATTTTGCTTTATGAGTGTTATTTTTTCTAATATGCTATAAGGAGTATAAGAGGAGACAAAATGGAAAATGTAGGTTTTGTCTCACAAAACCCAAAGAGAATAGTTTGTCTTCTCCACAGATGACTTACTGTGTTTTGTCTGTTTGGTTTTTTTAAACGAATAGTAACAAATAAAGGATTCTATTTATTCTTACCAAGTTATCACTTTCTGATTGCTTAGATTTTTCTTCTTCCAGTTCTTTTTCTAGATTCTCTAGTTCTTGGTTGAGTTCCAAGTTTGACTTGCTCAGTTTTTCATGCATTTCCTAAATCAAGTTGTTTCAACAGTTAACATAAAACATTTGACATTAACTACATATGAAAACAAGTAGATTTTAAATATGAGAACAAAGTATATTTAACAATTTTCACCATATCAAGGATAAATCTCAAAGTACTCTATAGACTCTTGCATGTTAACAAAATCCCTAACAATTAGCTCTATAGGATCCAAGGTGCAGAGTGAAACAAATCTATTTGCTTTTTTGTTACATAAATTTCATAGAGTCCATTAATTATTTTATTCATGTTTTTGGAACTCTTTTACAAATGTATTCTCAGTTTGGTGGATGTAAAAATGTAGTGGTATTTTTTGTTTACAATTGTGCCCCAGTAGCTTATAAAATATATTTGAATTAAATCAGATGTGAGAAAAAATACTTCATGCAGTACCCTCTCTCCTAGAAACAAGAATAATTTACTTTTTAAACAATTAAATATTGTTTAATATGCCATTTGCCCTAGTATCAATCATTTTTAATAAAATTGTTACAAAAAGTTATCTTAATTTAAATTTCTTGCTTCTATGTAATTTTTAGTAACCCAGGACCCAAGTAACAATGCTCTCAATTAAAACAATTAAGGTTTGGGGGATTGGGACTTTTTTTTGTTGTTGCTGGGGTTTGGTGAGGTTTTTTTTTTTTAATATGGCCAACTTTTTCCTGAAATACTGCCTTAAATCGTAGAAATAACAATTTCCATTTATCTTTTTACCTCAAAAAAAGATGCGTCTGTTGATTCTTTCATAACATTACCATCCTTCAGAGACAATTCTAAATCTTCAAACTGAAAAGGAAATACTGTATGTCAGAATCTATGTAATTGCATAAATAATAGCACTGCTTTATGGTGCTCTAGACTAAAACATAGCCACCACCTAAATATTCACAAATGCACCTTGCTGGAAATCAGGAAAGCCTTAGCCCTAGTAGATTATCCCAGTGATTAAAACAAAGACATTTAAAAGCTGCTTCCAGTGAAATATATTGTATTAAGAGTTAAAGGCAGAACTTGCTAACACCTTAGTTGCACTTAAAAGTGCCGACAAGGGAAAAGCATGTGAAGAATCACTTTAAAAAGTTTTAAAGATCTCACTTTTAGATAGTTTAATACTTTAAATACTTGATTAATTGAGTCCATTTCTGTGACACAACTAAAAGTAATAAATGACCATTACCTCTTTTTTGCAAAGGCTGAGTTTTTCAAGAATTTTGCATTTGTCTTCAACTAATTCAGCAATTTTATTGGCAAGCTTTTTTTCCCTTCCTAAAAAAAAGACAGTTAAGTGTTGCAACATCCAAGTAATTAAAAGGAGAAAAAAAATGAAGAAAAAAAAGTAAAAGAAAGTCATACTCCAAAGAAAACAGTATGAAAAATAAGCTTACCTACATAAAGTCGACTTCTAACCTGAAATAAAAAAAATAAATACTGAAAATGTCTGATCAATTACTCTTGCACAGAGTCTGAAAACTAATCTTGTAAACTGGGGTTCCATGATCAGCTTAACAACAGAACTTTAAAAAGGAATATAAATACAGGCTGTTGTTAAAAATGCATAATTGCATCCTCTGCTCTCACCCATTCCGTGGCTGCCTGTTTGCCCTGTCCTTTTCCCATTCTAATCAAACAGCAAGAAGAGGGAAAAGGAGTTTCGTTTTCACCTGGATCACTTTTATAACACACCTCTGTATAGTCACCACATAAGCATGACTGCCAAAACGAAGTGGTGGTGGACATGTACAGCCAAAAGAGTATGAAAGGAGTAGGAGGGGGAAGTTCCAGGTGCCAGCTCAGATTTACCTTCCTATGGGGATAAAACTCCACACATTACAATAGCTAACAGTTAGAGCCACAGTAAGGGTACTACCTAATTGGCATCCTGCCCAGATGCAACACAGTGCGAAGAACCAAATCAGTAGCTGCCACGTGGCATCTAGTGCCCCAGAATCAAAATCTAACAAACTGCGGGATACAATCTGCCACAAATGGCCCAGACAGGAGGCTGAACCCGCAGAGACTTTACAACACAGCACTCCTCTCAAGGCAGGGCCTGGATCACATGCCTAACATACAATGGGTCCCTCAGATTTTCCCTGTTTTCTCCTCATTTAAAGCCATGGGATGGCCACAAGTCCACATAACAAAAAAAGGGGACAAAAGTAATATGCACACCTTATCCCGTCATAGCCCAAAAAACCCAAAACCAAATCCTATTACTTTTGAGTAAGTAACCATTAATACTTTAAAGAGCAGTCAGTGCCTTCTAAGTATGAATGACTGAAAAAGCTATCAGTAACTTCTGTAATATCTAATGCCTTAGTGACACGTGCAGGAGGAAAACAATACTGGAGTTACTGCTTGACTGATTTCAGCTGAAATGCTGAAAGTATGTTGGTATGAAAGTACCACCTGGAGGGACGCTGCTAGAAAACAGAAAGAATGACCCAACTTATAGCTGCATTAACTTATACAAATACAGATTCCATTCCACACAATCTGAATCGCTGCTGCAGAATAAGGTGGCATTTTTCCAGATCTAAGTTGATATTAGAACCCTAAAAATGCGGTTGCTCATATCTGAAAAACTAAACCAGTATGCAACCTATCTTCATACATGAGCACCAAAATCACATTTTGTCTATTTAAGAGAATGCAAAAACTGAATTATGGACACTGACCCCATTTCATTAGTAGGAAGAGTTTGGTAGGCAGCTGTTATTACTCAGATCCTTACTCACCGTAGAAGACAACCCTTACCTCAAAAATATAATCTGATTGGTACATTAAAAGGTTTCAGTATTACATTTCTCAGTCATCAGCTGAGTGCTCACAAGCAGCACACAGTGAAATTGGGTCAGTGTTCTAATAAACAGAATCAAGGTCACTGTTTGAAGAGTTTTAAAATAACTCCCTTGATGGGAATCTATCTGAATTGATTTTGCTTACAATTACCTTGAAAGACCTGAGCTAGTGTGGCTATAGCCATCATAGTCACAGAGATATTAATACACACACCCTAGAGAAGACCTCTGTATCCCATGAAAAAAAATTAAGGGCTGACTTTGAAAGTCTGGAGTAGAAATTTAAAAGGGAAGGAAAAAGGAAGCCTTACTACATCGAGTTTCCTTGCATTTCCTCTAACGACAAGTCACTCGGTACACCTCAAAATATTTACTGTCTTGACAAAACAGACTACCAAAATTCTCTTTTATAGGGATTCTAAATTCAATCACAACAGATTTAAAACTCAGAAGTGTAATATATCTTGAACAGAATACAATTTCAATTCAAACCATTAATTCACTGTGCATGTAATCTGAATACTTACAGATTGATAACTTCTATATAGGAACAAGAGAACTGTGAAGGTTCCAACAACACCAGCACAAATCACTATTTCCCATGGGAAACCATATAGATCAGGACCAGGTCTCATATCCTCAGGCAGTGAAGCCACAGCCTGAAAAATAAAGTAAAAAGCTTCAACCAAAAGAGGTTAATGTTTTCAACAGAAATAGACATTACATGTTCATTCAGTTTACTTCTAGGGCTTTTATAGGCTTGTACATCTTTTTTTTTTTTTCTCCAAAACTCTGAGAAAATGGTTAACAGAAGTGTTTGGTTTTTGAATTATATACTTATCAAGTGAAGGAAAAAAAAAAATCCAAGATACAATGATTACATAAAGCTCTGAAAACTTTTCCTTCTGAACCTACCAGTTATACTAAGTTCTCCTTCAAGTTGTCTATACATTTCACTGTTACAATAACCAATACTAATAAGTATTTTTCACGATTTAGTGGTAGAAAATTTGTTTGGTAGAAAAGCCTACTCAACCAAATTAATACTAAAACAACATACTGAATACAGAGAATTATTTGACACATTTTAAATACACTTACATTCTACTTGTAAAGGGATATCGTTATTTTCTTAAAGATAGAACCTGCTCAACGTAGCTCACACTTACTAAAAGTTACTGTGCAGTAAAGTCTTAATCTGAATTTCTTTAATAAAACGGCCAGACTACCCCCGTCTCAAGCCCAGAGGGGTGTGCGCGTATAAAATCAGGGAGCGTTCGTTCCACTGCTTTGGCTTTTAAAGACCTTTATTCTCGAAGAAGCGGCCGCTACAACAGGACCCGCGCGGCCTCGCCCCAGGCTGGCGCGGCACAGCTCCAGCTCCAGCTCCAGCCCCAGCTCCAGCTCCAGCCCGGCTCTGCGTCGCGCACGGTGCCCCGGTGCCGCAGCCGCCCGCTCCGCCGTGAGGCCGTTCCTCTCAGACCCCAGCCCCCGGCAGCGCCGTTTCCCCCCCGACGCCGAGGCGTCGCCGCACAAGATCAGAGCCGCCCCCGGGCGGAGGCGGGTCTCGCACTCACCCTGCGCGCCCCTTCCAAGGCCAGCCCGCAGTAGCGCTGCGCGCTGTCCCGCAGGCCCAGCCACAGGCTGGCGGCGGAGACGTCCAACGCATCCCCGCGGCCGCCGGCAGCCATCTTACCGCGCGCGGCGGCGGCTGCTTCAGCCCCCCCAGCGCGCGGCCCCTTCCGGCTCGCTACTTGACAACTGGCCTGTACCACTGCCGCGGGGGGGAGGGAAAAACCACTGCTGCCGCGGAAAGGGGGGAACTGCGCGAGCACACGCGGGAGCACCCGGGGAGCCTGAAAGGGGCGGCGGACTGTACCACTGCGACATGAAAGGGGGCGCAACACGGCCGCCGGGAGGGGCAGTGGGGGGAGTGGAGAGGGAGATACCACTGCCGGTGGAGGTGAGAGAGCGACCGCAGCAGCCGGGCCCCGGCCTCACCGCCCGGCCCCCACCGGGGGTGCCTCCGTACGCGGCTCCGAACTCTGAGCCGGCGGGGCCGAGGGGCAGGTGCGCTTCAGGGTGCCCTCTCCTTGCTCTCCCCGTGCAGCTGTCCGGCGCGGGGGCAACTGGCGGCTCAGTGCCGCAGGTCTCCGGGACCTCTCCTGACAGAGGCGCGGGAAGGCCCGACAGCCCCCTCAGGGTCCGTCCTCCGGTGCTGATGTGGCCCCGCTGGCCACGAACCTCCTGTTGTTCCTCAAAGTTACTCGCTGGGAAACTCACCTCTGCCCCCTCCATCTGCCCCCGTGCAGCCGCGGGTCTTTACAAAAATAAAAGTATCTGGGCGAGATCCCCCGGAAAGGGCCTGGCTCCCACCGGCCGGACACGCCAGCCCGCCGCGCCTGCTCCCAGCCGGGCAGCCGAGCTGACATTGGCCCGGCGGGGGAGGAAGGGCGACAGGTGGATGAGGCAGCGGCCGCGGCCTCCCGGCCTTGCGCAACGGGGTTGCTGTGTACGTGCCGGGCTCGTCACCAGCGCCAGGGCCGCCCCAGCCGCGGGGCCCTTCAACGGCCATAAATTAGATCTCTTCAAAAACTTCGTTTGCTAAAAAGTTGATCGTACTGGGGTCGCTGACAGAAAAGTGTAAGGGAAGATACGAGAAACAGTAGCCACATAGCAATAGGTTGTTCTTCGGCGCATTCACTAGGACTAACCATATTTTTGTATTATACAGGGTGTTTCAAAAAGATGGACCCAACTTGAAATCACTGTATCTCTGCAACCACAAACCGCCCATGAATGAAACTCTTATCATTTGAAACGACAGGGCACAGAATTTCAAATGCCTCTCCCAGCACACAAACAGCCCCCAGCCTGAGTCTTTCCCAGGATGGTGACCCTGCAACACAAGGCGTTTTGTGTTCTGCAATTCAGCAAAGCTGAATCCGTAACTGCGGTGCAGCATGCATTCCAACGGCGTTTTGGTGTTGCCTCGCCAATGCCAAAGAGTATTCGTCGTTGGTACTGACAATTTGAGTAAACTGGCTGTTTATTTAAGGGGAAGAGCACAGGGCGACCACACACTTCAGAGGAGAAGGTGAGTCCATCTTTTTGCAACACCCTGTATTTTTTCACATTTTTTTTACATATACTTAACTACACTTCTTTTTTAATTAGTGTGCGCTCACTCAGTTTTCACAGTGCAAGGCGTTTGACTTGCCTGTGATGCTAGTATCACCCTTAGGTGTAAGTGGCTTTTTAAGCTGTATTAAACAATACAAGAATGAGTTTGGCCATAGCAGTGACCTATCAATGAGCATTGAAATCCAATCAGGTTCATGAGAAAATAACGCAAAGCCCTTCAGTTTTTCTCTTCTACGCTGCAGTTTAGTCAGAATCTAGGTAAGTAGACAGGAAATCAGGAACAAATTTATGTGTTTCTTAAACTTCAGTTACCTAATCCAAACAAACTCAAATACCAAAATTAATGAAGTTTGACGTATACCACTTTACCTGATATTACTCCTCTGTTTAGAGGGAACAGTGCAACACAATCTACCTTTTCTCACATTCTCTTGCAGCACTGTTTCTTGTGCAGTTATGTCCAGTAAGGTTCACCTTCACTCTGTCCCTACACTCTTGTATTTAAGACATCTCTGTAGAAACTGTAATATCATTTTGTAATTTATATATTTGCTTAGAAAATATTTTTTTATGGAATTCTGAACTATGTGAATATTTGGGAATCAAGGCTTCAAACTTAGTTTTTAAAAATAATTGAAATATTCTGGTTATTTTACTCATCCTAGACCAAACTTTTAAAGTCCAAGCAAATTTCATCAGTACTTTCATGGAAACTAGAGGAAGCTATGAGTTTCATTTAAAACAAATAAACAAACAAAAAGCACACAAAAACAACAACAAAATGCTGATATTTTGGCCACTGAGGTATTTTCTGACTGTTCTGTAGAAAAAAATAAATGCACTAAGTTCATCAGATTCTGCAGTGTGAACAACAAAGGCAGATGACCAGCAGCTAACCTCACATTTTCTTGTTCCATCTCTATCTCATTTAGCATCAGATACCCTGCTCTGGCGGGGGGATTGGACTAGATGATCTTTTGAGGTCCCTTCCAATCCCTAACATTCTGTGATTCTGTGGGACTGCAAAGGGTTTATTTAAAAGGATCTTTTTTTAGTTCTTTTTTAGGAGCTTCATTGAAGAACATAACTAATAAGTGACTGTCTTAATTTTGCACTAATGCCAAACATATACAACATAAAGAACTCTTACCATTTTGATAATACTCGCCATTGCTGAAAACACGTATTTTACCAGTTCCCCAATCTCAGCAGCATTCAAGCACAGAAGCATCTCATATATCCATCCTCCTTCTGGTTTGTTCATAAGGAAACAAAAAGGTTTTACATTATAATTATCAATTTAATATAATTCCAACTATTTTTTTTTTTAAGATTGCAAATTTATTTTCCCTAAAATTAAGAAACACTTACCATTACTTGGAACGTAGTTCTGGATGGCATCTGAGAAAGGCTTTTTGACATCAAATGGAAAGTCAGCTACTGAACTGTCAATTTTTTCTTCAGAATTTACTGGAGGAAGCACTGTTGCCTTAGAATGTTGGTCACTGTTATGTTCACTGTCTACAGCTGCATTCATTTCATGTTCCTTCTCTAGTGTTTCTCCCAGTAGCTTTCTTCTACTGCCTACTCCTGCAAATAATTGTGAAGGGAAGTCACACTTATTTTCAGACAATTCAACTTAGACACAATTTTATATTAACCTTTACAAAGACTTTGATTTTTTTAAAAATTATTTTCCTCAGCTTAAAGCCAAACACTGGATTGCTATATCAGAGTAAAAATGGGCTACAGATTTAAGAAATACTCGTTCAAACAGTGGTCTCAAAACAGAGTTTGGAGGATAGAACTTTAGGCAAAACTGGTGTTGTAGTAAAGTAGTTAAAATCAATGGTCAGGAAAAAATATGCTTCTTTTTGATAGTTAGCCTATAGATTCATTGTTTGGGATTAATAGGTCTCTTTCTTACATTATCTCCAAATACAAGTGAGAAAAGCTTTATGAAGAGAACAATTAAAAATTCCATGTAGGGCTAAAGATTAACAGCTTCCCACAAGATAACAAACTTCATTGCAAAATACAAGAAACCACAGGCATGTTGATGCAGAAGTATGGGTGAAGGCACCCAGCCGCCTCAGTTTCAGTGACGGGGAGTAAATTTCATGAAGCAAATAAAATACCACTTTCAAAAAACCCCACACAATGTTTACCCATGTAGAAAAAAAATGCCATTTACAAATGGGTTAATTTTTAATTCTATGCTTCAAGCCAGTATTGGCCAAAGATACTCATCACAAATACTTCAGTAGTCAAAAGTCAGGAAGAGTAACTGGCTCTTAAACTGTTACCATTATATTAACTGAACCTGTATTATCAGATCCTCAAAATATCATAAATCAGACATTACTGTGAATGAGGCTCACTACCTCTTGATTGTAAATCACCAGAGGAGACAGCATTGTATCTGTTGTGTTTTTTTCCTCAAACAAAGCATATTTTTGTTCTTGCTAAATCACTGCCAGTGAAGCATTCATCCAGTACCTTTAAATGCAGTTTGGAATGTACACTGAATTGTTATCACAGACAAAAGCTCTGGCAGCTCTAAAAGAACATTCCTTTTTTCCATACATTTTTCCTGCCCAGTGTCCAAATTGTGCCCCTTTTGCGCAAAAACAATCAGTTGTTTCGTCTGCATAACTTTGTCTTTACGTGAGTAAGCTGTGATTTTATGATGAATCTTTCAAATTACTGGTGCAGCTGCATAAATTTTCTTCCCTCAGACAGATGATCTAAGGGTTGCTTACCATCTTATTTTAACTTCATATAAAATTGTTGGAATGTAATCAGTGGGCTGGGTAAATCTGAGTGTTTATCATACAGTGTTTGCCTGGTTTTGCTTATTTTTTGGGACACGAATGCTGTCTGCCCTACTATGATATGGTCACTTTCATTGTTTTTGCTGGATTCGGCAGCAGTACTTTTTCCAAAATGCTAAGCTGTCCTTCCTCAAGTTTATCTTGAATAATTTCTAAATTGATTTCATCACTTTATGCACCTTCTACAGATGTAGTAGTATCATTTTCTTGTTCAGATTCTTTTTCTCTTAACTCCATCCCATTCTTTTGTGCAGTATTTAATTCCACTAGTCCTCGTGTAATTGCTATTTTTTGTGGGTTTTTTAACATAACAAGTATCCTCAGACATTTTTCTATAGGCTTAATTGTTAGTCTTACTAAAAATATTTGCAAGGAACCTTGATCGTCTGGTAAAATAATACCTGGAACCCTTTCTCTTATAATGCTATTTTTATTATTTATATTTCTGGACTTTGACTCCCTCTGATTTTCAGTTTTTTTTTTTCTTTTGCTCTATCTTGTTTCAGAAGCAGCAATTACTTTTTCCATTTTATCCATCCTTTCACTTACAACAGTATCTTCTTTTTTGACACACACTTTATTAGCCAGGTTTCTGAGTAATCCCAGATTCTGGGGATTTAATTAATTTGTGGCTTTCTAGTTTGAGGGGTTTTGGAGAAACTAACTGTAATTCTATTTTTTTTCTTTAAAATTGTCTTCTATTTTAGAGGTCTTCTGGGGTAAAAGTTCACATTCAGTCAGAATAATATCGCATGACTGTTGTGTTGCTTTTATTGTAAATACTTGTCCTTCATAAATCTTTTTTGGACTTGGATTCTGTTGAAGACTTTAGCATTACTGTGCCTTTTGAAGTAACGTATGATGATGCCTTCCAAAACTCAGATTAATGTTCTATGTTTTGTATCTTGCATTGTCATAATGGCTTGAATTGATAGACCTAAATCTGATGACACAGAATAATATTTTCTCTTACTTTATTACATGTGATTTTTATATTTCTTTCTAGTTTCTGGATTAGAACTGTCCTCTGACCCATTCCCTGGTACCAGAAGTTCATGTTTGGAAAATGAATCTTTTGTGTTATTTCTGCTTCACTTTTCTAATGACATTGCACATTCATAGGGATTTGTTCAGTTTGCAGCTTCTCTCCTGACAAGCTATCAGCAAGAGCATCAAGTGTTGTCCTATCTTCTTCTAATCTGGCAGATTTTTTTTCCCCCTCCACTGCCCTGTTTTTGCATTGCCAGCTGAAGAGAAAGATTGCTCTCTTTAGAGATCCACATTACTGTTATCTGATTCATTATGTTTAACTTTCTGATTAGAGCTGCCTTCAGTTTCTTTTCCCCGGAGCAGTTTAGCAAGGCTTACACTGAGGCCTTTTTTCATCATGGAAGCTTAGTTCTCCTGTTCTCAGCAAGCAGTTTTTATTTTCCATTCTGAAACTCCATTTATCTTCCAGGTAGCCAATTTCTTCTGAAGTTTTTGTACCTGTAAAACTGAAGCCACTAGATGAGGGGTGAGGAAAGAAAGGTTGGTCTGGAGTCAATTCTAAGAACTCCTCAGATTTCTGATCCTGTTCATCATTAAAAATATCCTGACTGAAACTGAAATCCTTGATGTTGTTTTCATAAAAACCCTGTGGGTTGTTTTTATTCTCTGGTTTGTGAATTTTCTCTTTCACATCACCATCCATTTTGAACTGGATCGTTGATGCTGAATTCTGTTGTGATCACAGCATTCAACTGGTTTGTCTTTCTCAGATGTTTTCAGACTAAGACTTGGCTCACTGTCACATGGGGTCTTCTTGATACCCAGAGGATTATCTGCAATTCCTGGTGGTTCCCCATAACTTGGTAATTCATTCTCTGAATTTACAGATTCTTGAATACAAGGGTTCAGGTTATTTTGTTCTTTATACACTTTTTCAACTCTTTCAATTTTGTATTTTCCCTGCAGACGAGTTCCAATTTCCACTGTATTTACGAAATTTAATTTTGAAGGTAAATGTAGAGAATCTTTGGAGGCAAGGTCTTCATAACAACCTTTTATACTGGTGTTTTCGTGACTTCCACTATTCTAAGAAACATGATCTTCAGCACTGGAATAACTAAACAAGGGTACATATTGTCTTTTAGATACTTCAGGTTGTACTAGTGTTTCAACAGATAAAGTTTGTGAAGCATCACTATTTCTAACTAATTTGACAAAATGTTTTGTATTGCTATTACTACATTCATTATTTTGCACAGCTAGTGAGGAAAACAGATTGCTTTCTTGGATTGCACCCTCATCTTTTTCCAGGCAGCTCCTCACTAACTCTCTGTTTTGCTTGTACTTTCATTGCTCTGTTATTATTCCCTTGTAATATTTCATCATCACTTTCAGTTTGAGGAATTTCTTCTTTAAAAAACACATGTTATTGCAAACTCTGCACTTGTTCTTCTTCGGGTGTTGAACTCCAATACACCAGTATGTCTGCAAAACTACTAAAAGTGAAAAAACGGTTCTGTTCTTCAGCTATGTCGGGCTTTTCTTCTGTGTTTTTTGTGTCTGAGGGATCACAATTCTGAGGTGGGCTAGGAGAAGAAGAAATCTGATCTGATGCAATTGATTCATGTCCCTATTGATTATCATACGTGTCCACATTATAATTAATAAATCTATTATAGATATTTGTATACCAACCTGACTGGACATGTTTACTTTCTGACTCCTGATTTCTTTGTTTAGCTTCAGCGTTTTTCAGCAGTTGGCTTTCTAAGACCAAGTCTTGTACTGAACTGTAATGTTCAAGTGGCATCTCTTTGTCACCTGTTAGTATATCAAAATATGATTCTGTGCTATTTGAGCTCCTCCCAGGACTTGGCATGTTACTGTATGAATCTGTTACTTCATGTGCGTAATTCTCTTCATCTTCTTCACCTGTCACTGCTTTAACTGTTTCATGGTCTAACGGCTGTACTTCTTCATTCTTATTTGTTTGATCCTTTGTCTCTCTGCTTCGCTGGTCTTCCAGAGCAAGATCAAAATTAAAAACATGACTTAAACCCAAATTAAACCAATTTGACTTGGATTCTTGGCCTTCACTCTTTCCTTCTTCATATGCCAATAACGCTGTGACTGCTGTTTCCTCTTCATTACTGGAATGTCCAGGCACACTGGAATCATCATGGTTTTGTGGATCACTTTTCTCTGATGCCAAACCAACATCTACATTCTGTTCGCCAAAATACAGAAAGTCCATCAGTCCACCTTGAAACCAAGCAGATGCTGGGGGTTCTTGTTCCTCCTTATCATTTGGCTCCTCTAAGTCATTTTCAGCAGCTACCATTATTTTTCTGCCTCTGTATATATATTCTTCTAAAGATTCAGTAATTGCTCTTAAGGGCTCTTCATCATTTTTGCTTCCTGTGGTGAACCATCCTGCAATCCAACTAGATTGAGTTGGGATGGGTTCTAGTGGGAGACTGGTTAGTGTTTGTGGCTCTTCATTATTATCTTCTCTGTTCTCATTTTTTCTAACCAACTTTTTGCTTGCAGACTCCTCTTGAGTGGGACATTCCTTGCAATCATTTTCAGAAACTGATTCAACTCTTTCTTCCTTTTGCATGGAGTCCCTTGGATGTTTTAAGAGTTCATTTTCATGCAGCTTCGATTCTGTATCAGGTGATGAATATTCACTTTCTTTGTTGTGCTCAGGTAGTACATTATGTTCATTTTCCAAAGTGTACTTATCTCCATGAAGACAAAGGAAATCAGTTTCCTAGAAGGACAGTATTAACTGTTAATATGTTTTCATGTGTAATTTTCTACAGTACTATGTAGCACAGCAATATATCTTTATTCTCTTTCTTTCTGTGTAGTTGCACATGTTTATAACTTTACACAAAGGATTGTAAGTTATTATACTATTCCTATTCTATATTGTTTATTAAATAAAAATATTTTAGAGGACAATAAACATGCAAATGGACTAATAATGAAAAATATGTATTGAATTATCTGAAATAAAATATGTGTCAACACCTGGATTTCTAACTGGATATTAGATTTTCAATTACTGTGAACTACATTGGAAAATCTGCTGATTTTTTTCTACCTTAGTGAGCACTTCAACTTCTTCTGCAGTTAAAACTTGCTCAACCTTGACAGCATCTTTTGGGAAATATCCAAAATCCTTTCCTTTCTGTAAAAAAAATATAAAAAGAATGAGAGCATTTAAACTTCAGTATGTTAGGTGCATGCATACATGCTAGAAAATTATGAATAAATAAATAATAAGTTTATAGGACTGTTCCCCAACCCCTTCATTTTGGTCACACACACACAAAAAGGTTTCTTTTTCCTTCACAAGTTTTCAATTTGTCACTTCACAAAGCAAGGGGAAGTATATTACTCCATATTACTATTTTCTGTGTTATTTTTATGAGCATGTGTTTGTGCAGAACCATATCAGTAGCCTTAACACTGCTTCAGCTGAGGCAGATGGTCTCAGCCAGCTCCTACTAAAATCAGCTGCAAATTTCCTATTTACTCAAGTGGGAGAAAAGTCATAGCTTAATAACTAATGACACATAATATGTTACAAGAGAAGTAGGATATAAAATTCAGGTATGAGGCCAGTTGAAGAGAAAATGGCAGTGAAGGTGGCAACAGTACAGAAAATAAGTTGATAACAATGCCTCTCCCCCAAAAGTAAGGACCAGTCTGACCAGGAAACCAACCACTAGCTTTATATTGAACAGTTGCACAGAGTTTTGAATGGAAGAATACATCTTGGAAAGCAAGGAGGAGTGAGATACTTTCAAAGATACTCTTGGATTAAAAAAAAAAGGAAGACAGAATTTCACAGTTAAACAATAAATGTGACAGATCATTTACCAGAAAAAAAAAAAAATCACGTTTTCAAGCACACAGTTTTACCAGCAGTTGGATTTGGATCAATGCATCTGTTCCTTCTTAGCTGTAACATAACTGTATGGTTGTTCTAATGACATTGTGAATTGTTCCAAATCATTAAATATGTGTGATAACTTCTCTGAGAAATTTCCTTGAACTGTGAAGCCAGGTCCCAGTACTAGATCACTGATTAAGCAACCATAGCACCTTCTTACCCACGGACTTGTAGGGAGGTGCTTGACCTGACAGACCTGGATGTTTTTAAGGGAACCAGAGCAAGTCGTTGTAGTCAAATGATTAGATGAAGGAGACAAAAAACTTGGATTCTGATCTTGACTTTGTTTCTCCATGAGTGATCTTTGCCAAGATGGGATTTTCCCTTTCTATATAACGATAGAAACAATGACGCACCTCCCAAATACTGTATTGATCCATGACTCATTAATATTACGAAAGAGAGGGAAGATCCCTAGAAGCAAGCAGACTGAAGTTGTTACACTCTTACTATACTCACTAAATTATTTATGGGGAAAGTGTTTCAGATTGAAGTACTTACACTTCCTGTCCACAAATTTTCATTTTTCCTTGAAAGTTTGGAGTATACCATTATCTCTTCCCCTGGTTTGAAGTTAAGATACCGGCAATCAGGCCCTAAGTAGTCTGTAGTGGTTCGAACTCTGCTCATTGCTGCTGGAATAGTATGTAGAAAGAAAGAAGTATAGCAGCCATTTTGTCTGAAATCAGAAGTCTTATGTATATAAATACATTAAAATGTTTGTTAATACATCAATATGTGCTTTGTAATGATACTAATCCATTTATATCAAGTGGAAAGCAACTAATGCAAAAAGCAGCCCAGACCTATCCTGTTTTCATTCTTATTTACTGCAGACATCAAGGGCATTTTCCAGTCCTTATTCAGACAAGCTTTCAATGCTGAAATGCATGTGGAGAATTAGCAAATTCAACTACTAAAGCCAGATCTAAACAGCTAAAGAATATTTCCCAGGCAGATTTAAATTGTATATTTTATAAATTCTAAGTTAAATCTAGTAATTATTTTGGAGATTTTGTCCTCTATTTTGAATACATTGATATTAAAAAGAAAACAGGTAATATTAAGCAATATAAACCTTAAGCACATTGTCAAAACCAAAGTTTCCAATTCAATTTGAATGACTTTAAGTTCTCTTTGTCTCCACCCGTCTCCCCACAGAAACCACTACTGCTGTGCTCTGGTCAGTTTGTAGCCCAGTCCACCTGCTGTCCCACAGACATCTCTCAGCATCCAGAACCAGCTCAAGTCAGTGTGGCTCCACAGGAACATAAAGATCCATCAGCAGGGGAAACCTAAGCTCTCTTCCACTTCAGGACAAGCTGTCCACATCGAAAGTGCAACAATTAAAGCTGCCAAACCGATGGAGACAGCTTGAAGCTATGCATGATTATGACAGGTTTCACAATGGCAATCAATGAATAATAAGTGGGGCATTATTTATTGCTGCCCACTTGCGATTCAGTGGTTCTGCCTCCCACAGAGCTCTTTACTCCCCAGGAATTCCATAAGCAGATAATGCTCTTACTTCACTTTAAGAAGAAAAAAATAAGTAAATAGGATATATTAACAGTGTCTTTTGTAAGAAGGGTTACAAAACCTCTATTCTAACCAGTTTGCTTACAGTAGAAAAAATAGAGTTTTACAGAATGGGCTGTGAATGTACTGCAGACACAAAATATATAGTCTTCCTTCTCAGTGTATAGCCTACCTTTTTTTTTTTACATTTCTTTTGTACCTTTAACAATGAGTTAAAAATACTTTAAAGCTGCTTTGTACTGCCTATTTTGAGGAAATATGAGAACTAGCTATTGAAGAGTATTTTTGCTGACCTTTGATCTTTATATACTTATACAACACAATCCAGCAAGTATTTCTTTCTCATTTGTTTAAAAAGTTTAAGTCTGTTGCTCATAAACTTAGTATATTTACAACTAACATTTTCTATGGCTGCTCATTTTCAGTCTATTTCATTGCTAATGTTGACATTATGGTTTGTAATAGCTGCATATCCACCATCGCCTCCTTTTAAAAAAACAAACAAGTTTTTTACTTACTCTCACATTCCCGATCACCACACTTCTTCCATTCTGAAAGTACCTTCGTACTCCGCAGACTTGTTAAAAATGAAACTACCAACAGGAAAATTCTCCCATCCAAGATCCTCGACATTTTAGATTAAATCTAGAATGCATGGAAACTGTGGAAACCGCATCAATGTGCAGTTAGCAAGAATATTCTACGTTATTTTTCTTAGTCTAACAAAACATTGCAAATAAACTGCTCCTTTTCTTTCTCTCATCTGGTTAAACAGAAGTACACTATGCTGACCTGCTAACAATCTGCAAAGTCCGGTGTCCTGTACAGTTAATAATTAACTACATTCTGATAGCAAGACTGATGTTTTGAATACAAAGAAACTAGTTCTGGTCACATCAAAATTAAGCCTTTAGCAGAAAAGTTCTTTTGTACTGAGTTTGTGGAAGGTTGTGTTAGGGGAAATTCAACAAGTATTAGGGATTTTTCTGGGTTATAAATGCACTTTTAGTATATATCTTCCATCTGATTTTAAGATGGACTATGTTTATATTGATTTGAATGATTGTTAATATAGCTAGTGACAATTTTCTAGGGTTTTTTTTTTTTTAATAAACTATATTTTGTGTCCACTGATATATTTTGGATTATTGATAGGTGGTTGTGTTGGGAACTCAGAACAGAATTTTTTTCCACATACTCTTTTGAAGTTTTCACACACATTAGATGCTAAGTAAAATCCATTAGTAAGGGGAATATATACTCAACTGCAAGTCTTTTAAAGGTTCTTGGAGATTTTCAGGCACTTGGGACAACTATAAAATCCATATGCTATCCCTACATCGTACATCACAGAGCAACATAACCAAGCTAAGCAAATGATCTGTCCTGCTTTTTAAGAAATACCCTCTGTTTCTTAGCAACATATTATCCAACAGGGAGGTGTAAATATTTTCTCAAATACAAGCTATTCTTTAAAGCAGTAATTATGCAGGGAGTTGTACACTGATCATAAAGGTGTGAAGTTGTACTATAAATGAAATGCTACAGAGAAATTTGTGTTAGAAGCTTTGCTTCCCATGCTTCACATTGTTGTCCTGCACTTCCTTGGTCACCTAGTCACAATACATCTAAATTGCCTGCAGAAGGGGCTTCACCTTTCCTGCTCTCCTGCATGGGGGTAGCCTCTTCTCCCTCCCTTCTTGATAGGGCCCCAAGAATCTCCATTCCTTTCCAGCCTGATAATGATTGCCATCATCTGCTTCCTACCAGGCTGCCCCTCCTCAGTCCCCAGCATGACTCAAGCAGAATTTGCTCTGTTTTCTCTTTCCATGAACCTTGGTTAGATCCTACTTGCAGCACAGTTCTCCTCCCTCCTGTTCCACATCCAGTCCCGTCAGACACTGGTGCTTAGCCTCATCTGCTGGGCCAGCAAACATCATCTACCGGAGGTCAGGAGAGAGAGCACAAAATGAGCCAGGGTCACCTTAACCAGCATCGTCCTGCAAACAAAAATATCACAGTAGGTAACATGTCCTCCAGTGGCAATCTAAGACTTTGGCCCCTTCCTTTGTCACGTGACCTGGTAGTCAGACTGGCCCATTCTATGACCTTGTGCACCTGCTGCCTCCGCTGTTAAATCATCCACCCACAAGCTCTCTGTACACCAGGGAAAACCATAGCTCAGCCCCACCACTTGCTCCTGACTGGCTTTGATGCTGCCACATCCCCAGCATCAACATTCTCTCCCCTTCACTCCCTTGGATTTTGTGTTGCTTAGAGGTTTGGTGACAGGAGACCTTCCCTGGTGCCCTCCAGCAGGTGAAGGGGGAGCAATGGAATACCAAACAGCTAAAAGATGCCAAATGCAAAGAAACCCAGTGAGAAGAAAAGTAGGATGGGCATTTTTTTCTTCTTCATTCCCAAGTCTCTACAGGTTAGGACAGATGAGTGAGAGGGAATATACATTTATATTGGAGGGACTGTCTCTATATACTCAGTGTTGTACAAAATTAAAAAAAAAAAAAAGGACAACACTTTTATCCCACCAAGATTAACAGCTGGTCAAAAGGGTCTTTCATAATGTCACATACCAGCCATGGAACATGGGACAAAACCCAATAATGGGCCTAGAAAGGTTAACAGTACCTTTTTTGAGTCTGGCAACATGGAGCTGATTCATCTAAAAATGGAAAAGCCAGGTATTCTGACACCTAAAATTATGTACTTCAGCAAGTTTGTGTGGGAAGACAAACAATCAGACCCGCACCTTGAGATCTGCACACTATTACTGTATTTGTCAAAAGAACACTGAAAATGGTTCTGACGTCAGTTTCATATGGACACCCAAACCAATTCTCAAGTGTTCATATGGAGATAAAATGTTGCAGCTTGTCCTACCTACTCAATTTAATTTGCACCTGCAATTTTCAAGTTATTCTGGGCACTGCTCATTGTGTAGTGTAGTCTCAACAACCATTCTTCTAGGTCTGAACCTGTTAAAAACCTGATGAGCACAGCTTTGATCTCTGTGCTATTTGTTCCTCTAGTAACTCCAATAATAAATCACATTTACGTAAAATACTCTTTTCCTCTATGCTTAAAGCCTATACTTGCAGATGTTATACAAGCATAAATTCTGATCACCTTTGGACCGAAGTGAAAGATAAAGATTCATGGAGTTTATCATAGCTGCCTTCCAAAGGACAAAGTTGAAAGCTTTATAGCAGGCAGAGTGAGATTTCAGTTAATTTCTATTCTGCAGAACTGAAGCAACAGATGTGAGTACTATGATACATGCAAAGATGAACAAGGCTAATGAAAGAGCAAGATCTATCTCCAACAGCTTTCATTAGGATGAAACTATCAACTTTTTATTTACAATAACATCTTAATGACTTTAACTACCAAGCTAAAAATGCAGGGATCTCTTATGATATATTAAAATTCACAGTAGGATCAACTCAGAATTGATGGTGCAATTTAAATAAACCAAGTAGTATGGCCCACTGGATGGTTCTTCTAAAACGTGATTTTGTAGAAATATAAGAGATGTTGCATTTCCGAGACTATTCAGTATCTGCATTAACAATAAACATCCCAAAGCAATTAATAACTTGATAAAAGTTCTAAGTACATAAAAGTCAACATTTTTTTAGATAACAACAGTATATCCAGGTGTGGTTATATTTTTATAACAATACTAAAAGGCTCCATACAGAACATAGGATTTCACTATGTGGAATATTGCAAAATATGGCTAAAGCACTTAAAAAATATAGTTCTCTTGACTGAGGATGTTTGGATGAAAATACAGATCAACTTTTAATGAAATGTCACACTAAAAACTTTTTTGTTTTAAAAAACAAGTATCTTCTAAAAGTTAATAAATCCAAAGAAGAAAAGAAACAGTGATTCACTCTTCTAGTTAGACAAATCTAAATGGGTAACAGTCATTCATCATCCAGATTTAAAACAACTGTTTTTAGCTAGGATAACAAACAGGGAAGCAATAATGGCTTTTTCTTCCTCTTATAAAAACAGTTAAAAGCATGACAACTAACAGTGCATTTCTAGAAAACCATGGAACTTGTGACTTACATTACTTTGAATCTTGATAATAGGTTTCCATGCTTTGAGTGCCTTACATTTTGCCATATGATAGAACACAGTCACCTAGTAACAACTGCCTGAACAGGGTTTGTGGTAAAACACAGGTTTGCTATAAAACTGAGATGGGAAGAAAAAAGTTTGAAAGAGTAAAATGATATCCTCCAAAACGTAGATCTCTGTATGTTACTCATACAGCACTGCCACAGCATTTGATCCCATCATAAATACGTGTAGTTTCAGAGAAATTCTTCTTTGGGCAGGGACTCATTTTAAATATCTGGGACATGCATAAAATGAATATGTTTGTCGTGTCGTATCACTGTAATTGCTACAAAAATCAGCAGCTGAACCTAAGTCTCAAAATTACAGCTGGGACCACAAGACCATTGCTTTCCTGATAAACAAAATACGCTCTGGAATTCTATTTGAAAACTTACTGGTTTTCTAAATGAATTTTGCTGATGGGGGCTGTTTAGTTCACCAATAACTACTTTCCACAGAAAAAATATTTTCAGGTTTCCTTTGAATACATACAGTGAAGCTGTTGTAAGCGTAAAGACATCCGCTTTGGTAAAAAAGCAGGAGTTTGAAGAGGTGTACCTTTTATGTAAAGTCATGTTTCAGCTTATAATGAATGAACAATCCATGTAAAATCTACTCTGACGATGGCTGTGAGGGGAGCATCATGGAAAAAAATCACATTCTTGGAGCTTTCCAGTTTGTGCATCAGGACTGAAGAAAAAGACAAGTATAGAGTCAGTGCATACAATAAAAGCTCTAAAAAAAAAATCCCTGACTGCCTTCTGAAGTGATACCTGAAGCTGACGGGGACCATCTGATGGAAACACTCCACAAGCCAGGCAGAGCATACGTGCTATGTTGCACACTCACATACAGCATCTCAACTTCATTCTTACTTTTTCCCCTTTTTCAATAATTCCTTTTTCCATGTTACTTGAATGAAAAATAGAACAAGGTATTTTTCCTTTGATCTGTACTCGGCACTGTGGGGAAGGGAAATAAGATGTTTTAATAATTTTCTACCCCTATACTATCTGCACTTAATTCTCACGAACCCCAAGCTGTTGCATCGAATTCAGTCTTGAAGCCATCAGCTATCTGAAATAGGAGACTGCCAACAGAGGAAGGAAATTGCATCCATGGCCTCAGCCCTGTCCACAGCTGAAATTATTTCAGGGTAAGAGGAGGGGACCTGGAGAGCAAATGTAACAATTACTAAAAATACTACTGCTTTATAAAGACAGGAGACTTTATGTAATATTATGCTAATAGTGTACTACTATCTTATACTGTTTCTGTAGTGGAATATTGGTTGGAATATCTAGCTTTTAGAAAACTTCATACTTATGAAGTTATCACACACTGATGTTACATTGAGCTGCTTAGATTTAGCAAAGCTAACTATTAATTAACAGGACAGTTTAACCATGGCAGTTTCTTCCAACAAACATTAACTGTCAAGTACATCACCAGCTTTGTACTCAAAAACAAAACTTGTCAAAAATACATTGCTGGCTGAAGTATAACCTGAAACAAAGTAATCAATCCATTCCTTAGTTCAGTTACCCCTATGCACCACATCACTTTTATAAACCCTGTTCCTCTGAAACAGCGGCTGCTGACAAGCAACCTACCTCTCTAGCTTTGCATAACGACTACAGTGTCAGGCATTAAAACCAGCACAGTAAATACACTATGGCAGTGAATCATTCAAGCTTAAAACAAGAAACCTTAAAAATACTCAGGGAAAAAAAAAAATTAATCAACAAAAGTAAAATGAATTCCAAAGGCAATTTGAAATGTGACCATTAGTTGAAACATGCAAGCAAATAACATTTCCTCAACTACTTGGCATAAAAGTTTGTTCCTTGTGGTAAACTGCTGTGTTCAACACCTTCAATAAGGCATTTGAACTTTTGCTTGTCCTTCAAAATACAACCCACATTAAATCACCACATTCTTCTGAAGGGAATATGGTTGGAGACTACAAGAACTAAAAATGATCCTCAGCTGTAAAGAAGCGGAGGCAGGTAGGATACTGAAGTAGCAAATTGCGTGAAGAATCAGCATAAAGTATTGAACTTGTTGAGAAGGGGGAAGCCTGAGGAGCTTTCCCACTGCATCTATTTGTGCTGAAAGAACACCCCACTTCTTCCTTTGCTAGACACTTTTTTTTTTAAGCCAGGAAGTTCAGCACTTCAGAAGTCTGTCACTACTCTTGAGTTCAGATGGAAAATCCAAAAATGTACACCCTCCCAAACTAGAACTTTACAAAAGTCTGCTCTATGTTCCAGAAAAATGGGCTATATATGGCATTTCATATACTAAAATAAGCTTATATGTCACTTCCATTCCAAAACCTTTCTAGGACTTGTGATCTGCCATTTGGCATAAAAGATACAGGAGTTCTTCCCAAGACAACAGGATTATAGCAGTGTTTCAGATTCAGGTAACAGGCGTTAAAGTCTACAAGAACAACCTCGGATATAGAGCTTCTAAGGTACAGACACAATTATGATTCATGCTTTAAATGCAGAAAGACTAAGGTAATACATCTGTGCTACAGAAAACATCATAGGCATTGAGTAGTCTACAAAGCCACATTTATTTGCACATGTACAGAACAGAGCAACAGATGTTATTGTTTTCCATACAAAATTATATAAAAACAGTATTCACCTTCATAGATAACACCATACCACCTTAAGTTGTATTAAATACATTCAGAAAGCATTCTTACACGCACACAACATCAGTATTAGGTAGTCCCAGGTAACTCCAACACTGCAATGTAACTATTCCTAGTGGTATGAAGGGATCAAATATTAGTCTGCAACTAAAATAAAGAGAATCCTGGTTGAGAAGCAAGCCCTCCACTGGCCATAAAAGCAAGCAACATCATTAAACAGATTAACTGTCTCCAGAACATAGACGTAAATACCACCAAAGCACCTGCAGAAGGCAGATAAGAGTGGTGTTCCAGACTGATGAGCTATCCTGGCCAGGGTTAGCATTCCCATTTCATCACTGCTTGCTATGGATAAGAAAAGAGTTTTATAAAACTGAAATATAGAATTGCATAAAAGCTTGTGATTACAGAAGAAAACAAAAGGTATAGATGCAAATCCATTACTTCCCCTTCCTACCCAGCACTGCAGAGATTACTCCCTTTACTGGGTCTTAAGATTCCCATTCTTGCAAGGAATAGAGGGGAAAAGCAAATTTTTATGTTTCCTGCAATGCTGCCTCCCTACATATGATCTAAAAGGGGAATTTAATTGTCAACAGGACATCTCAAACAATTTATTTAAAATGCACATTTATTTCTACCAAAAAAAAAAAGTGTATGATACAGAAGAAGTGATCACAGCTACTTAAAGGTTTACCTATTAAAATATACAGAGGATCTTAACGAGTACAGGATATTTAAAAAAAGATGCAAAGGAGTGTTAATCTTTTATTTTTACATTTTCAGGAACTTCACATAATTTTGGTAAGTAACCTTTTACAAAATTATGTAAAAAGTACAATAATGCCTGGTAAACAGTCTGCATTTTTCCAAAAGATTTTTTACAGCATGCAATTCTTAAGGCAGCCTTCTCCTTATAGGGAATCCTTTCACTCAAATAATCTTCCGCTGCAAAGATTAGGCTAAGGAAGCTTGGTCTCTTCTGTTAACGCCTTTTGTCTTTCCTGTCTGATTTACGGTCTCTTTCACTCCGTGAAGTTCTCTTGCCTGACCGACTACTTTCTGATATAGATCTCTTTCTATCAGATCTTGAACTTTTATCCTTTGAGCTTTTGGTATCTCTGTTCCCACCTTTTGAGGACTTGTGACTTCTATCTACTCCTGAAGCATCCCTTCGCTTCCTGTCTGTGCTCCTTCTGCGTTTTCTATCTCTGTTATGCCCTCTTCCTCGGCTTCGACTTCTACTTTCACTAGTGCTAGAGCTACTGCTGCTACTGCCCCTGCTAGTACTTCCACTTGTAGTGCTGCTGCTGGTGGAACTACTCCGACTGCTAGTGCTGCCGGTGCTGGAACTACTTCCAGTCGTAGTACTGCTTGAAGTACTACTGCTACTACTGCTGCTGCTACTACGGCTATGACTCTTACCCGTTTTGTTCCCTGCCCTACCTCTGCTTCTACTCCTAGTCTTATTCTTAATTTCTACACTCAGTGTCTGAGTCTGTTCTGTCTGTGCCTCAGTCACCTTTACAGATACCACAGCATCTTCATCCTTGTCTGCCTGGGGCTCTGTATCCTGAGTGGACTGAGACAACTGAGGTGACTGTGGCAGTGGCACAGACTGTGGCTGGGATAGAGCCTCAGCCGCAGGATCTGGCTGAGCTTCAGGTGCCTTCTCTTGTTTTTCTTCAAGTTCAGATTCAATTTCTGGTTTGATACCTTTATCCTTTTTGGGAGAAGGAACACTACACACTTTTTCTGGCTGAGCATCACACTCTGCTTCTGGTTCCACTTCTTTACTATTTTCATTTTCTACAAGTTCTACACTATCAGCCTCATTCATTTCAGCCACATCCTGCTCATTATCCACTGGCTGAATGTTTTCACTTTCCTCTTTTATGACTGTGACCTCTTCATGCTGACCATCCTGTTGCTTGTCATTCTCCCTCACCTCAGTAGTCTCTTCTACTTTCATCTCCATTTCATGTTTTTGTTCATCCTCTTCCTGTTCTTTCTCTGCATCACTATGCCCTGAACCTATTTTTCCCTTTTCCTCCCCTACCTCCTCCATTTCTACATCATTGTGCTGATTACCTGTCTCCAACTCTTCCACCTGCTGAGCCGCCTTACCCTCTTCCTGCTCCTTGTTCTGTTCTTCCTTCTTTTCTTCTTTCTGCAACTCCTGTTGTTCTTTCTCCTTCATAGATTGTCTTCTGGGCCTGGCCTCCATTTTGTTAATCTGCTCTGCAAATTCATTTCTCCTGCTTTCAAAGATCGCTAAGGAATAAATGCATAAATAATAATTTCAGAAAACCTACTGACACTGAAGTCTGTTTTCCCCTTAATAAGCTAATAAGTTATCAAATTGTTTTAACTTATAAATACTGCATCCTTATTCATTCTGAAGTAGCAAGCCATTCATGCATAATGAAAAAGACTGCTAGTTACCTTAAGAAAACAAAGTAAAGGGGATAGTCAGCTCAGCTGAGTATCAGAACAGTAAAGCCCTAAATTCAGGCTAACAAAAAGAGTTTTTGACTTCATTAAAATCAATCCAACCAACAGTATAACAAAATAATACCTTAATTTCCTGGTATTTATATATTAACAAGGTTATACTTCCTAAGGTAAACAAAAGACAGAATCAGCAAAAAGCTGGTTACGTATTAAGAAAGCTTAAATAATATAAGCTATTCAGACAGGTAAACTAACTTATCCCCCAACCCCACACAATGAAGAAACATTTCATAAGAAAAAAAAACCCCAATACATTCTCAGTTTAATAAAAGAAGAACAGTAGGACTACCATCAACTGCAGTATTTTAATTTGTTTTCCAAAAAGAAAATTATAGTCATCCTGTGAAACAGAAATGAACACACATTAAGGAAAAAAAGTAAAAATTATCATCGTCAAGTTCTAGTGTTGCGCTTAAGAAAATGCTTCTCAAATCCCTTGTAAAAATCTGCATTTCCTTGGGTCTTCAATCCATAGAATCTGCCTTTTCAAACACTAAGTTGCTGCACGGGCATATATCTGAGTACTAAAGGTAATATAAAGGACTATGTTTTAAACACATACCTCTGAGATTATTCATACACCTCTCTTGACTTCTTGTAAGAGAAGCAAAGCACATCCAACATAAAAATAAGTCACTGAAAGAGTAATGTTCACTTATGATGAACACCCATGCAAGAAAATACAGTTTGCCCTAACCATGAAATAAATGTATTTAAGCAGAGAGACTTAATATTAATTAATATAGCAAACAAAGGGAAGCAAGAACAAGGGCCTTTCTATCAAAGACAACTTACCATTCATCTTTCTCTGAGAGTCTTCCATCAACTTTTGTGTAGCAGGACACATTCTGCCAGGTATGTAGAATAAGTGGGGTTTTGTCTTCGTTCTAATGTATTTAATTATTTTAGCATTATGTTCATTCCATTCTTCTTGCTGAGAAATGAAAGCAAATAACCATAAGATACACTAAAAATAGTTTTAAAAAATATTTAAGATCAAGAGCAAAACTAAAACTCACCAACTGCGCAAGCTCAACCTTTTGCTCCAGTAACCGCAGCTCTGTCTGTTTAGCACGTCTTTCTTCAAACAATTCTCGCCTTTCATTTTCAACTTGCTTTCTTTCTTCCTCTGCCTGCACTTCAAGTTTTTGCTCAATTTCTTGTCGTCTCTTTTGCTAAGATAAATAAAGAAGTATCTTCAATATTTTTTCTAAATCAAGAAAGTGTTCCAAGAAAGTTTGGTCCAATTAAAACTTCCAATTATTTATGCCATTAAAGGCATTCCTAAAAACGCATTAAGAAACATCTCCTAAATTACAGGTAAAAGAAAAGAGTGTAATTGCTTGCCAGCACCTGTTTTTTTGTGAGTCAGCTATAAAATTATGGACCCCTGTAGATTTCTGTCTGCTTTTTTGTCATTCAATTTGGATTTGAATTTTCAGGGCAAGCTTCAACGCTTTTTTCCCCGCCTAATGGCAGAAAAAAATTGAATCGATTTTGGGTATTACACTTGGAGGGGAAAAAAAAAAAGTCAACTCCCCCAGAAACAAATGAAGGACTGCAGACTGGTGCTTGTGACCAACAAAAATTACATTGCAAATACTTTCTGCATATTCACTGCTAATTAGGTATATTACTGTAATCCAGGAATGCCCTGTTTGTATGTCCTAAACAGCCATATACTCAGATTGTACAATAGTTGTCTAATAAAAAAAATATAATTCAGTGCCTGGACAACAAAATATCCATGTCATAAAACTCCTTAGGCCTCTACTTCGTTTGATTTATACTTAAGTGTTTTTTGTATGAAGAGAACAATGCCTATACAAATTTTCAAGAAAATGTTGCAAAGAGCAGTAACTCCTCAAAGTCTCTTCGTGCAAACACATACTACTAAAAATTAGACAAGAATTCTGTGTTTCTAGACCATCCTAATCTATAGTTTCTTGTTCTAAAGGCAAGCAGGCAACAGAGAACTTTGGTCCTTTCTCATGTGCTACACAACAAGTTAGATAAAACAGCCCGATATCCAAACACTGAATCTTAAAGTAATCAATACCAACACTGCAAGCCAGCTATGCTAACACTACACAGAAAAGGTTTTAAGTTTAAAGACTGCATCTGCTTGCACTGGACCGCTGAAAGCAGGACTTTAAAAACACTGTTTTTAATCTAAAGGTTATAGTATTAACTGAATAACCCATTAAGGGCAATGGTAAACAAATACCATGTGCTCCACAATTTAAAAGGCCACACTAGGAATAAAGTTACCTGTCATCCTATATACAAGTTTTTTGAAGTTACCACTAAGCTATAAAAAGCCTTCACATCAGTACAATCACATATGCATTTATTAAAAACAAGAACTCTTGGTTTTAATACTAAGAGGGGAAGCCATTTGTAATCAAACAGAAACCTTAATACAACCATTCATTTCTGTACACTTGGTTATAACTTACACATCTGGAACACAGCAGGGTTAGCACTGCTTTAGCAATACTGAATCACCATTACTTACAGAAGTAGCCCATGACCTATTAAACAGTTACCTGAATAAATCTCGTTTACTTTGAAATGATCCCCAAATAATATACACATAAAGATAATATTTTATATTTTACATGTTTTAAAAATGTACTGCAGTTAAAACCAAATAAACTCAACAAAACATTGCCTTTTCACTTTTGCAATGCTAAGAAATACTGTTGTATAGTCATGAAATCGTTATAGTGCCCCTCCTGCCAGCCACCACAGTTCCACTAAAGCAAACGAAAATCTACAGGCACTCTTGCAAATTTGTTGCACCTGCAATCTAGACCGTGGGGAATGTTCATTCCTATTTGAAGCAGCATAACTATAGAATTTTACTTTATTATTTACAATCTAGATTCAGACAGAACTAAAAGTAAGTACCTTCTCAGTAGAAACTGTGGACTCCTGCTTAAATTTTTGAAGAGTGCCCATCAACAAGCCAAATATACGTCGATTCCTGAATAAAAACAAAAAGAAGTTTGAGATTCAGTTCAAGTACTAAGATTTTTATTTGCATAAGTGATCAGAAGAGACATTTATTTTTAAAGGCTCAGTATTACTCAACACCATCAGCAATAGAACACATATTGACTGTGCCAAAAGCCAAGGATATAATTTACAGTGACATATCATATTTTGCTTAAGAGTAAGACATAGCTCTTACCCATAACACAGCACAGTTAGCACTGGGAAAATTGGAAGCTTGCATGTTTTACATCTGGAAATAATGACACTAATTAAATATTTAAAAAAATAAATCCAAGAGCAGAGATTACTGAAGAAAAGCTTCAGTAGAGTGCGAGTTATCAATACAGTAGTGAACTTGAAGGTCATTGGTCTTTGTGATAAACATAACCCCTCCACCCCACTCAGAGGATTAAGGAGAAATGGAGCCACAGGGAAGCGAAAGCTTATCTGTCATTATTTGCCTAACAGTATCTGCTCCAACGAGACATGGCACTGTGGGATGAAACCAGAATTGCTCTCATCCAGTTCAGTGTTGTTTTGAGAAAGCTTAGTAAATAAAATTCTTCAAGGAATTCCCTTCTTCTGAACAAGAACTAATGTCTTGAATTTCACTCTTTCTTTCTTTCCATTTAATCCCAAATGAAGCATTTACAGAAGAGGCAGACTCTTACTTGCCTTGACCTTTTCCCCAATAAAGAGCGAAAGAAAATGCTACTCTCTTCACTCAGTACCACTCTACTACTGTGGCACAAACCTGACATGGAAAGGTAAAGGTGTCTGTATATTAAACAGTAGAAACAGGAAGAAATAAAAAATGGAGAGCTAGAGATTACTCAAGGTGTATTTGTATATGAATGACATCCCAGAAGAAATGAAGCAAAATCAAGAGTTCAATGGATGCTGTCCTTCTAAAGAGCCTCTTTCCACCGTAAGTCACACAGCCAACTCTCTACTCAAGTGCCAAACAGTAAAACAACAATTCTGAGAAAACGAACTTTCAGTGCCTGAAGCTCTAGGAAGTCCACTAAGGATTTGAAAGTCCTTCTGTAAGAAAAGCAGTTAGAAACTGCTGATAGAAGTAACAGCAGTCTGTTAGTGGTGGTGTAACTGTAAAAGAAGGAAGGAAAGTGCCTTTTCTGCGCTAACTGATCTGTGGTCCCTGTCAAAGAAGATCTCTACAGCTCCTTATTCCAGTGATCATTCTTCTATTTATTTGAGGTGTGCATTCTTATTGCATCAGGTGAACTGCAGACTGAAGTGAATGGAGTTCAAGAGGCTGGACACAGTTGCAAATTTGCTTTTCTAACACCTTTTCCCAAGAGAACTGCATTTTTGCAAGAAAGTTTATGAGCTACCCTGATACACACACACAAAAATATAGGAAAAAGGAGGTACAAATAGGAGGAATCTAGAAAGAAGCAGGCAAAAGGAAGTTTGGACTGCATACATAATAATGAGCCTGAAAGTAATAAAAGAAATGTGATGGAACTACTGCATTAAAAAAAGAGGAAAAACCCCAAAGTCTCCTTCAACCAACAAAATAAATGATTTACCAAGACAGTTGTAAAGGTCTAAAATGGTAAATAACCAATGAAGCTACATGTACTTCTGTCTTGACCAGTTACAACAGCACTAGCAAGCCTTTTCCTGTAGGTGGCTTGAGAAGTATAACAGAACCCACCAGTTACATTAACTATGTCTTGCTGTGAAGCATTTTTAAGAAAATATTTTTAAAAAATCAATTTTATACCATTATGGTGCCTCTTCAATGTCATCTTTGATACATTATAGCATCTGTATAACACTTTTAAAATCGAAAGCTACTTCCTGTGCTAACACTCAAAAGCACCACATAAGCGCTTGAGAAATTTCTACATACCTTTGTTTTCCTTTCTCATCCATATTTTGATCTTGTATAAGGTCTCGACGTGTTCGCTCTTTGGAGGTAGCAACAACAGAAGATGGCAATGCTGGCTACAACCAAGAAAAACAAATTACTGTGTTCATGTTCAGGTAAGTATGTTTCTTCCCACACAACACCATTTATCATGTGTTACCTTTTTAATATCATCATCCTCTGCATCGCTTTCTTGGCGTGATTCTCTTCTTGTCCGACGTTCTCCACCCAGCCTGAGGAAGAGAAAGCATTAGTGGACACTAGAGAACATATGTATTTAGGACAGCATCTGGTCTAACACAAAAAAACCAATTCAGCATATCTAGTCAGAAGAACCAACACTTCCAATAAAAATCTTCCCACTGTTCTCACGACCAGTAGCATTTTACAGACAGAATCTACTCTTGGTAAAAAACAGTGAGACAAGACAGTTTAGATTTTAATACAACTTGTACAGTAAAGTAAAACAGAAGAACCCATATTCATACCATATTTGACTTTTTACAATACCTTTTGAATTCATGTTTTTAATGTTCGCACTTTTTTTTCCAGAATCTCTAAAATGTTTACTGGTATAAGGGGATCTTGCAACAGATTTAAATGCATCAGGATATTAAGTTTGGTATGATTTTCAAATGAGAAGTGCTATTTAAGTTACTTAGCCAAATAACTAGAAACAGGTGAGATGAGACACAGCAATTACGACCTGAGAACTTGGATGAACTGAGGCTTTAACAAAGAACAACTAGGCCGTGGGTTGTATAAATTATTTTCAGCTTTCACACTCGGCTTTGTGGCACAGCACTTCACTACTGGTAAAGCCACTTTACAGTATTCATTTGTATTAACTCAAAAATTCAAAAGCAAGCCTTGCTTTAATCAGAAACTACCATTGCACAAGTGCCCACAGAATGAAGCTCTGTATAATTAGCCACATCTGAGGGATCTGCGTCCATGTGTGAAAACTCAAAATCTGATCCAATTGTCATACTGTATGCATTCAATTTATTGAGATCTCAGTCATAACTCAATTTGTGTCTACTGTAAAACAAACCTAGGCACTAAGCAGAATATGATATTGCAGACTATACATCAAACAGAACAGAAAATCCCAAGAATCTTTGTATTACTATATTTTTATATTATTGCTATAATCATTATGTTGCTGTAACATATAAAAAAAATTCACTGTAGTCAATTGCTATCATACAAATGTATTTCCAACAAGTCTCAAATATGTAATCTCTCAAGAAGACAGTGAAAGTCATCAGTTATAAACAGTATTTTCCTTAAACAGTATCTTCAATTTCCTGTTATAAATTCTCATTCTGATAAAGGAAGTTATCTGCATCAGTTTTTGCACCCACCTACTGGTTGCCCCTTCAAGATCCCTCTGTTTGGCTGGGGGTCCTCCTCCACTATCCGAGAATCCACGCCTAAAAAGAAAACACTTGTAATCTCTGAACAAGTGAGGCTAATCCCAGGTCCACCTTAAACCTGCACAATCAAACAGTATTTTGGCTTTGCGGTCATGACATAACAATAAGTTTTACTCAGCTCTAACATAATTTACTGTTATTTCTGCAATGAAGCGTTTAAACATACTGCTTGCGGACCAACTAATTTAAACTTGAATTTCTGCATTTACTCAACTGAGTAGCTGCACTTGAATATGGAGCTTCATTATGTTCAAGTGCCTACATTTGCAATAACTTTCAAGATGTATTAAGACTTAACCAGCAGTTTAAAATTGAAATTCAATTTAAAAATCCCCTACTTAATCATTAACAATGAACTACTGAACAAAAATTGCCCTTTTCATTCTACTTGAGACAGGGTGAAGTAGAAAAAAAAAAGGGGGGGGTGAAGAAAGGAAAACTCATAACAAAACACTAGTGGCTTTACATACATGGGTTTTAAAATTCCCATTGAGTTCAACTCTTTCTATTCTCCCTAGAAAAGCTACTAGTTTCTTAATTACGGAGAGACTGATTTTGAACGATTTCAAAGAGACAAGGCTGCAAAGGTTAGGTGAAACCACCAGTTTAAACCTGGTACAATTCAGAACTAGACAATACTCTAAATATCAGGCTATGATATAAACCCCCAAATGCTCTGTGGGCCAGCTTTGATACCTGCTTACCGAAACAGCAGTACAACGAGCAGCAAGGTCAGAAAAGAAACACAAACCCCCCCAGTGTGCGGACAGCAAACCAGGGTCAGGGTCAAGGTTGGAAGAGACCCCACTGCCCGCTCCTTACCTCAGCAATAAGCTCCCACGGCCTCTACCTCCACCAGGGCCTGTGAGGGCTAGCAGTCTGTTTTGAGGGGGCCTGCAAGAGACAACGGCCGCTGTTAGCGGCACCCGAGCCGCAGCACGAGCCCAGGCGCTGCTGCAGCCCCACCAGAGCTGACCGCGGCCACAGTCGCTCCCTCACGCACCCACAGCTGCCCCCGTCGCCGCCACAGCGGGCAGACGCCGCCAGCAATCCCCCCCCCGCCCCGCGCTGCACCAGAGGAGCGGGAACGGCCCACAGCAAGGCGCGGGGACGGCGGCCTGTAGGCAGCTCCTCGCCGCCCGCCCCTTGGGCCCCTCACGCAATCCCCCTCACTCTAGGGACACCAGCACCCCCGACCGCCCCCCGTTCCTCACAGCCCCCTTTCCGCCGCCGGCGCCCCCGCCTCACCTCACATCATTGGGGTCCCGGCCCGTGAGCTTGCGGATGTTCTCGTCCACGTGCTTGAGGCTCTCCTTGGCCTTCTCCAGCTGCTCCTGCAGCGCGCGCACCGCCACCGCCATCCCGCCGCCGCGCGGCCTAGCCGGAGCCTGCCGCAAGGCACCGCTGGGTAACGGGGAGGAGAGGCCCCGCCCACGCGCGGCGCGGCCCTCCTGGCGGCACGGCACCCCGGCAGCCGCGGGAGAGAACGGTGCAGCCAATAGCCCCTCGGCGGTCTCCTCCGACCGCCAATAATCGGGCACGAGAGGAAAAGGCACGCCCCGCTGGAAAGGCTCACTGTAGGCCCGCGCCAATCACAAAGCTGAGGGACAGACTGGCATCCCGACCGGCCAACTAGCGGAAGCCTCTGCCGCCAGAACGGCGAATCACCAAAGGGGTCGCTGGAGTGACATCACTCGCAGCTAATGAGAGCTCAATACGTCATTTTCCCGCAGCCCAATCAGAAAGCCACCTCGAGGACATCTATCCCCACCCACCCGGGACGCATGCTGCTTCCTCACTGTCAATGGCGCCGACGGGCTCGCACGCAGGCGGCTCGGGCGGGACCAATCACAGCTCCACTACAGGGCCGCCGCGCCAGGGGAGCCAGTCAGCTGGGACGTTACTGGCGGCTGGCGCGCGGGCCGGCGAGCTGGCAGCGGGGGCGTTGCCGGGTCCTCCCGGTCGTCACGCGCAGCTGCGCGCGCTGGGCCTCGCCAGCCGGTTCTGCGGCGGCGGCTGTAGAGCTGCGCTGCCGGGAGCTTCCGCGACACCGGGTGTCTGACCGCGCCCTCCTGCGGCGCGCAGCCGCTGCCGTGCTTGTGTGGAGGCTGGGGCAGGTCCAGCGGCAGGCGATGAGCGAGTGACGCTCTGAGGGCAATACCGCTCCCCCCGCCCCATTTCGGCAGTGAAGAGTTGCGTGCGCAGCTCCGCAGGGAACGTTTGGCCCCCGCGCTGGGCTCCCCTCCGGGCCCTGACGGCGCTCGCTTGTGCGGCTCCCATTCGCGCCACCGCCCGAGGCAGCGGGCTCTGAAAGCGATAGCACCAAAGGCCCTTCCCCCGGCTCTGGCAGGCGGCGGCGAGCTCCCGCAGTCCTTCCCCGGGCGGCGGCGAGCGGGACCGCTGCGCGGCTTCCCGCCTACGAGGACCAGCCCGACCGCCGCCGCCTGAGTCGGGGCACCCGCGGCTGACAGGCCCGGGCCGGAAGGGGCGGGGCGGCGGCGGCCAGCTGGCCGTTGGCGGGGAGCGCCGCTGCGGAGCGGAGATGGCGGACGAGGCGCTGTTCCTGCTGCTGCACAACGAGATGGTGGCGGGGCTGTATCGCGCCGCCGAGCAGGGCGAAGGGGTGAGTGGGGCGGGGGCCGCCCCTGGGAGACGCCCGGCAGCGGCCGGGGTAACGCGGCGGCGGCGCCTTGTGTCTTGCAGGAGAACGGGCGCTGCACCACCAAGCTGGAGAGCATGGGCTTCCGCGTCGGGCAGGGGCTGATCGAAAGGTGAGTCCCCGCCGCCGCCTCGGCCCCCGGCGGCGCTCCGCTGACAGCTCCCGGGCCGGCGGGACTTGCTCGTCCTCGCGGGTTTTACTTTGCGTTCGCCTGGCGCGGGCCCGGGCCCCTCAGCACCGGCCTGCTGGGGCCGAGGGCGCAGCCCGCCCGGCGGAATGCGGCCCCGTGGGGCAGGGGTTGTGGTGCGGTTGTGCAGGGGCAGGGGTTGTGGTGCGGATGTGTTTGCTCCTCATTAGGCGCCCTGGCATCTTTCCTTTTGTCATCTCAGTCTTGCGGGGACCTGTGTTCGAATAGACAGGACGATTTTGGAGTCTATACTTCCCCAGTGCTTTCCGTCGTGAAAACTGAGTCAGAGTTTACGGTTACTTTTAATACATATGATCTTTTCAAATTCCACTTTTTGTAGACCTACTTTTGTGTATTTCCCGCTTCTGGTGCATTTAATTGCATTCTTCTCTTTCTCATTTCTTTCTTAAACATAATTTTATGATTGGGTACTCTTGAATTTCGTTTTTCCAATGCACTCGCAGTTCCTGGAACTTTACCTCCTTAATTCTCCAGGCCCTTTGGGGCTGCACGATGACTTGCTGCTCATCCAACTTCAGCACCCTACTTCTGTGGTTGTGCAGGGACTCTTGAGCTTCTGAAGATGATGTTTTCATTGAAAAAGTGGTGCTTTAGTGCCAGATAAAGACCTTTAAGGAGGATAAAGGGAGAGAATTCTGAAATGAAAAAGAAGGCCCTTTTTGGGGAAGCAGGAACAAGTTTTACATGTTTGTTTCTATGTGTTAGTGCTTTTTTGCGTGTTTGAAGGACTCCTGAGCAGTAGTGGAGGCTTGAGCTTTTTGTTTATCTTCTATTTAGACATTTAGTTGAAGATAAAAATGATGGAGTGCTTTGCATCTTTCTGTACTTCAGCTGTCTTTAATAATCTTATAATGAAAACCATTTATTCAGCTGTAGGGTTGTAGGTATTAAGGTACACTTTTGTGCTGAAGTTATAACACTTGATGAATGCTGAGTGATGCTAGACTGATACTGTACAATGGTTGGAAAACTGATTGTTATAACAAGTTACAGAAAAGTAATGTCACACAGTACCATATTTTGTATTGTCTTTTTCTGTTTAATTGGTCAAGTTGTCATGTGCACCTTAATTATTGATGTATTTCTCACTTATCTCTTAGGTTTACAAAAGATACTGCCAGGTTCAAGGACGAATTAGATATTATGAAGTTCATTTGCAAAGATTTTTGGACAACTGTATTCAAAAAACAAATAGATAACCTAAGGACTAATCATCAGGTACTAATGCTTTATAATAAGATTTAATTTACAAAATCAATCGTGTTGTTTTGAGTTACTACTGCATTTTTTTAATTAGTCTTGGTCTAGTATTAATTATCTGATCAGAAAACCAAAATACTATTTATTTATGTGTTTGGTTTAAAAGTAGGTTTTTAAGGTTCATGTTTCAGAACACAATTTAATAATTGCTTGTGATGTCTTTATTGCCACCCTCTTTGAAAAAAATGAGTGATTGAATTTCACATGTGCGGTTGCAGAGTTGCAAACTGACAGAACAGTAACAGGAACTTTTTATATATCTTCCAACAAATTTTACTGGAAAACTAGTGTGAGAAAGTGCTATTGCTGTCTTAACATCTATTTAAATAGAATGGCTGCCTTGAAGTAATTTTTTATTTTGAAGAATATTAACAGTTAGTTTCACTCTACTGAACATACATGAGTCTGGAACATCTGAAAAACTTCCCAAAATTTGCATGTTGGTGACATTGCATTGTATCGATGTTTTCTACTGTATCAACAGACACGGTTCATAAAGAAAGATCAAAATAATTTAAGCAGCTATTTTACTAGAGTAAAAAAAAAAAAAATCTTCCTTTGAGTAACTTGGTTTTCTTATGGCCATTTTCCTGTTGTATCAGAGTAAGGACAAGATAATTTGTACAAGGATTGTGCCAAATAAAATAAATTTTATTTTTCAGTGAGCTGTTTATCAAGCAGAGGTCTTAATGAATAATAATTATCTTAGAAATCTTCTTTGAATTCAAAGAAAGCTGCAGTGTTGAGCTTGGGTCTCAGTTTTATATGCAACCTAAATGTAGTCTCAAAGATTGTGAAGTTCTGAAGTAGCACAGTCATTATCAAATAAATTAGAATTACTCTGTTCATACTTAATTTATTAAAATGCATATTGTGGCGCAAAATTGTAATGTAGAAAACGCTAGACTTTTACTTTGATCATCTGCTGGGTGTTGTTGCCTGTATCTCTATTAAAGAAGACAATTCTCACTGAACTGAAGAATAAGAATACCAAATTATTATTTGAATGTAAAAATCAGCATTTAGTTGATGTATTAGAAAAGACTCTAACATGGAGCTGTTGCTTCAGAGCGCTGGAAGGGCTCTTCCAAGAGGTATGCAAACATACAGTTTTTAGGATTATCATCTAGGTGTTTTGTTGTAAATTCACAAGTATCTTTTCTTTTGTGTTTATATTTCATATAAGTAAACAACAATACAGCTTAAATTGTATATGCCTTAATATAAATGTTCCGTTTTCAACCTGAGGACATTTATATTGTACCTACAGATCAAATCACTTCACATATAATGTTGATTACATGTTATGGCTACTCTACTGAAACCTTTTTTATTTTTTTTTAACAGGGTATTTATGTTCTTCAAGACAATAAATTTCGCCTCTTGACACAAATATCTGCAGGAAAGCAATATTTAGAACATGCACCAAAGGTACACTTCAGTTTTACCCTTGGGACCTACCAGTTTAATTTGAATTATCTTGGTCTATTAATAATAACTTTAAATTTTGTAATCGAATGGATACAGACTCTCCAAAAGGGCAGCTCATATTTAGTCTCAAAAAACTGTGTTTTTTAGAAAAGCATCTTGTTTCAGATTCATGGATTTGATTTATGCTTCGAGAAATACTGTCATGCAATTTGCTGCTGTCATGTTTGAATTACTTGATGGTAGTAACTGGTATGTCACTGTTGGCCACTGTCACACAACTTTGGCCTTTCTCTTTGGAAAGCACGTGCTCTCAGGAGCTTTTTTAAATTTTCCAAAACATATTTGGAAATGCTGTTTGTTACTGAGGACAAGCTTCTGAGATGATATGAACATTCAGAAAGATGTTCCACCAAATAAAAATAGTTTTGAGTGTAGATGCTGAACTATAGTTCAGGTATGTAAAATCAGTAAAAAGTGAAAGCACTTTGGTTCAGGTGGATGTAAGAAATGGGGCATTCAGTTCCATTTTACAGTTTCTTAATTCTTGATGATCTTAGTCATCACAGTTACAGACTACCATCCTTGGGATTGGCAAGATGCTTCTTCAGTTTTATGACATATATCCTGAATAATTGCAGGCATTTTCTGCCCTCACATTCTAAGATGTGGCCTGTGCAAGGATACTATATCTTGGACTGTTTCTCCTTCGCTGACTTTAATACTGGTTGGTAATTTCAGCCAAGTCGTGGGAGTAGTTGTTTTAAGGATACTAAGTTCCTACAGGTTTAATGGAAATAAGTAGGAACATGTGACTCAAGACAGAGTTTCTAACAAGAGAAATCTGTATTGTGAGCTCTGCTGTACCAAATATCAGAGCTTTCATCTGTTAGAGATATGACAAGGTCTCTCAAGCACAGTAACAAAACCTCCACAGTTTTGTATTGTCCAAGTGTTAAATCTTGCTCTTCAGTACTTAGTTGAAATCTCTAGCAACAAGCTTTATACTTCACGCTTACTTAAAGTGCAACTTTATATTTAGTATTTAGCATTTACCTGTGGACTAATCAGAGGAGGCCTATCGAATTTGGGAATAAAGAGTATTGTAACAGCTGAAGTTTCATCAATGCCTGCATGTAAGTAGTTCCAGAGTATTCGATTATTAGCTCACTTGGTAATTTTCCTTACTGAGTTCATCAGTGCCATAGGACTCAGTATGAACTTCAGGATAAAGCTTGTCACTAAATACTTTAGCGTTCAGAAAATACTGTCAGAGGGTCAACCTCCATGATATGGAGTGGAAAGCAAAACTAAAAAGTTGTATTGACATTTGGAAGCATCCAGTGGATAAGGATGTATTTCCAGAAGGCTATTTGAACAAGTGAAGATAAAAACAACTAGATGTGTGCTCTTTTTCTGCGAAAGTCAGTAAGTGAAGTCCATTGTAACTCCCCAAGATGCTTAAGGTAGACTTAAAAAATTCCACATACTTTGCACAAATTTTAAATTTAGCTGACAAAACTGTTGTGATGGATCAACTTAAAAAAAAAAAAAAGAAAAAAGGAAAAAAAGAAAAGGCTGTGTAGTTGGAGTTAAATGATGGCTAGATTGTTCACAATTAAACAGTAAGATTGAAATGTCCCTTACTACTTCTTTTAACACAATGATTACAAGAAAATAATTACTTGGAAAAATAACTAATGGTGATACTTTGATCTGACTTCGCTTTTTCTTTGCAGGTAAATTTCAGGTGATGATACAGAAGATGTAGAGCACATTCAAATCTTGGTATTTACCTTAAAAATCGTTCGTGTGTGGATTCAGTATCTTGTTTTGGCTTTGTATATAGCTTGTAAATTATACCAGTGTGCAGCACAATTCCAAAATGTATAATAAATTTTCATCGAAATAACTTAACACTATCCTTGTATCTTGGTATGAAATTTATTCTATACCAAGATAATAATGTCCACATGGTAAAAACTGCCTATTCAGAAGTTTTCAACAGAAGATTTAAATTACCGAAACAGCACATATGGAAGACCAGAGGTGTGTTTTGAGAATAGAGCCTGAGCAAGACTAAATTGAAATAAGAAACTTAAGTGTTTCCTGTCACTTAACCCGAATGCCCAAATACCACCTTATTCGCTCTGAACTGTGAGGCAGCGTTTGCTTTTGTATTCTGAGGAGGCCCTTATCAAATGAACCTAGTGTCCTCATTAAAGCTGTTAAATGGGAGGTTTAGTTCCTTCATAGGAATGATATGGGACTGTAAAAAAAAGAACTTATTTCTACATAGTTAAACAGTATCTCATACCTCACTAAAATTAGAGGCTGTTTTTCCTGTGTCAGAATAATTTTACAGCTAAGGTCACCTACTACTGGCCAAAGAAGGAAATTTGTTTTAGCTTGTGCATAAATTCAATATCAAAGTAATTGTTTTTAATTGCTAGCTACAACTCACTTCTGTAATGAGCATGTGCAGGAAGACGATTAGGCCTGCAAGAAGCTGTAGATATCACCAAGAATCTTGAGGACATCGGGGTTTGCTAGATACTACTTCTTACAAGATTTGCATAACAATACTTACCTTGCTGTAGGTAAGCATGAAAACATCTTGTTAAAACTTCTAATGAATTTTGCTATAAGACTCTTCTTTTGGGAGATTCAGGCCTTACATTTTTGAATGAATCACAGTAGAGTCACTGTTATTCAGCAGTGTGAGAATGCCGTGTGATAGGGACTCATTTTCTACTTTGAAACTGGTAAATAACAGGCTAACTAGAAAAGCTAACACATTAAAATAGCACCATTGAGTGTTGTAACTACCATCTGTGTTGAGAGAAGTGTATGTTGTCTAGTTGGATGGTGGGCAAGAACAGTGGAAGCTGTTCTTCCTGGAGCTCTTAAGATCTGACATTTGTAAGGGTTCAAGCCTTTTCTAGATAGCTGTCAGAAGCTGGCAAGCTATAGATTGTACATGGGGTTTGTTATACTTGAACTTAAGATGTGACCAAATTATCATCTTTTCAGGTATTGTGAATGCCAGTTCAGGTTAGTTGTAGCTGAATAATTTGACAGTTCTAAGAAACATCTGGAGCAGAACTCAAACCAGCAGCATGCTGTCCCACTGTTTGTAGAACTAGCAAGTAGGAAATATGAAACTACAGTAGGATGGTATTCAGTGCGGATCAGCCATTCAACTCATTGAAAGCGCTGGGCTCTTATACTGGTAGTTTATAGGAAGGCTGTGGTTGTCCGCCTTTGTAACTCAGATCTGTTTGAAATGGTAGTGCTAAAGAGTTAACTAGCTAGTACTCCTGCTGAGTGCACTTCATGGGTTCTTCAGTTGCCAACTCATCCTGTTTTTAACATGCTGAAAATATTACTAAAGAAACTAGGAATAACTTGCACTGTATGGACATTTCAATGTTACATTTTAGGCATCTGCAGTGTGGCAGACAGCATCAGCATAGAGAACTGTTTTGTTACCTGCATCTGCAGAATTAAAACTCTAGTAGTTATGGTAATTCACTTCGAGTTTTCAATTGATAGTTAAGACTACTCTTCCAGATGCAAAACTGCCAAGCATTCCAAGACATATTAAAGGTTTATCAATAACTGGTTGTGCTTAGTGATATTTTTTGTTCTTTTAATAGTGAGGGACTTAAATTCTACGATATACAGAAAGTAGACATCAGTTAATGGTATCGATTTGCCGCTATTGGCAGAATTGGCAGTTCCTTTAACGTGGATTTTTAAGTTTTGAAGATAATTAAAACCAGAGTGAATCATATATGTACCAGACGCTGATATTCTTGGCAAAACACTCCACAGTAAATATATGAATAGGGAAGCTAATGTATTTGTCAAGATACCATACAGACAATACATTTGTTCATTCTGTTTGATTAATGTTTCTATTGAAAGCATTTAATACAGCTGTGTAATTTTCACTGGTTTCTGCAACTGCTTACTAAAAATGGTATTACTACTCAGGAAGTAGTAATGTTAGTTTTCATAGAATAGTTTGGGTTGGAAGAGACCTTAAAGATCATCTAGTTCCATGCCCCCCTGCCATGAGCAGGGACACTTTCCACTAGATTAGGTTTATCAAAGCCTCATCTAGCTTTAACACTTTAACACTTCCAGGGATAGGATGTCCACAGCTTCTCTGGGCAGCCTGTCCCAGTGCCTTTCTTCCTTACATCTAATCTAAATCTACCCTCTTTTAGTTTGAAGCCATTGCCCCTTGTCTGCATACCCTTGTAAAAAGTCCCTCTCCAGCTTTCCTGTAGCTTCCCTTTAGATACTGAAAGGCTGCTGTAAGGTCTCCCTGGAGCCTTCTCTTCTCCTGGCTAAATTACTAAAATAATAGTTTTCATAACTTATTGGTTATCATTGAATGACGTAGCAGTGCTTAAGCTCAGGACCAAAAGTTGAAAAAGCACATTCAGTCCTAGTTGTGTATGTTTCCACACAAAGTTGCTGTTAAATACTATGAAAATGAGAAAAGCCACAGTATTTAAGAAGACTCTTTAAAATGTTTTGGTTTTATTTAAAAAAAGCCCTCAATAGGTGTATGTTAAAGAACTATCATTTGTAATGTAACCTCAGACTTCACCTAATTGCAGTGTCCACAGGATCACTCAGATGGTAGAAAAAAACAAAAACGTAGTCTACAGAGACAGTAGCTTGTGAGATGATGCCAGACACTTCATTGACCATTTTATGATGATGGTGGTGATGATATCAGAGACACTGACAATCTCATGCTAAAGCGCAGCTTAAGTTACTCATCACTGTCCCAAATGCATCATCTTGAGGGTGTTCAGGAGGGGTTGTATAGTACTTCAGGTCTGAATGGTGCAGTGTCTTGCTGTTAACTCTGATAATGCTGTTTGTACTCTGGCAACACAAAATACTCAATAAAACAGTCTAGGACGGCTCATCAGCCAAGTCACGTTGATCGAAGTACCTAGTGGAGGGAAGTGGAATACAGTAAGAAATCTCAAATGCAACATACTCCTTTGACCCCTGGCTTTCTAGCTCTTCTTTTTAGTGTTTTATCATATTTACAGCTTTGCAGTTTAGGGGGCTCATCTGAGGAAACCACTAAATTTACTTTATGCTTAGGTTTATCTTAAGTCCTTTCAGTGAAGTATATGTGCTACTTAGGTCCAGGGTACTTCATTTAATTCCACTTTGAAATAATCGAGGTTAGGACAAGAGTAATCACACTTTTTTTCTGGACATACTTTACTGGTTTTTAGATATCTAAGTTGCATTACCTGCTAACTAAGCAGATTATCAAGTTCAGAGCTGATATCTGTTCTTCATTCTTGTTCTCCTGAAAGAGAAACACTGGAACAGTTCTTGTTACCTGTGTCCAATAGAAAAGCTGTTACATTGTAATGTTACATTCTTGTACTCTTCCCTTCACTTTCAAGCAAATTTAGCACATGAAGAATCACTTACCAAGACTTAAGAACTGAAAAATCATCCTGATAATAATTTCGTAAGTTCAGCAAGTCCTTTGCACTATGTTATATTAAACCTTACCTCTAGTACTCTGACTTCTGAGCATCGTCTTGCCAGCTGTCGAATAAGGGAGTGAGCCTCAGGTAGCAAAGGTTTTTCAAGGCATGCCAACAGTGCATAAAGCCACCTACCCTGTGTGGATTCAAATAACAAAGTTTTAATTATGAGCATTTCCTTGATGTGTCATGCACTTCTTGTTATATAGAGCAGGCCTAGAGAGTAGGTCTCAAAATTTCAATTGTGGCAGTAGCACTTAAATGCAAAGTTTGAAAGCCAAATTACACACTACACAGTAGAATTTTCTACCTCTTGACAAACTGCTTGTGAGCAGTATTCCTGGATTTCCTGATTTTTTTTGAATACTGACCAAGATATAAATTAACACAGCTGTTCTGGTTTAACCCCGGCTGGCAACTAAGCACCACGCAGCCACTCACTCCCTCACTCTCCCCTGGTAGGATGGGGGACAGAATCGGAAAAGTGAGAGAAGTTGTGGATTGAGATAAAGACTGTTTAATAAGTAAAGCAAAAGCTGTGCACACAAGCAAAGCAAAACAAGGAATTAATTCACTCCTTCCCATTGGCAGGCAGATGTTCAGCCAGCTACAGGACAGCAGGGATCCATCACCACAACAGTTACTTGGGAAGACAAACACCGTAACTCCAAACATTCCCCCCTTCCTCCTCCTTCTTCCCTTGACCATGATGTCACATGGTATTGAATATCCCTTTGGTCAGCTGGGGTCAGCTGTCCTGCCTGTGCCCCCTCACAGCTTCTCGTGTGCTTGGCACAGCATGAGAAACTGAAAAATCCTTGACTATTTAGCAACAAGAAAAATGTCACTGTGTTATCAACATTATTCTCATATTAAACTCTCTTCTCTCCCCAGTGCTGATGCTCAGCTAACCTTGTGGTTTGAGTTAGTGTGGGGAGCGATAAAAAGGGGAGGAGCCTATGGCAGTACTTGATAGATCTGCATCTGGTATGTTTTGTAATTAGCCTTCCAATACTAATCCTGTGAATACTCAGTATCTAATCAAGAAAGTTTTGAAAGTAACTGAATATGATATATGCATCTAGACAACTCTAGAAACTAAAATAATTTCATAAAAAACTATGAACAATTTATCCCTTGTTTAATGCATTAATGTGCAAGTAGTTACGATAGATTAAAAATTACCAGTTCTGGAGTGAATTTTTTCTCTCCAAACCAGCTTGTGAGGTACTCTAAGACACTGGTTACTGTTGCCTTCAAAAGAGGAACAGAAAGAGAAAATACAATACCTGCAATGTTTTGTTTTGCTGTCCTTCTAGCTGAAGGATTAAATTATATAAAAAGCGATGTGATCTTTTAAAAATATACAAATTATGTATTTCTACTCCACTGTGGTACTATATGGTATTTATTCCAGGGTGAAGTTACATATAAGGGTAAAGTAAGTGTTGAAGCACCAGTTCCTGGAAAGAACTTTATGTAAAAGGAAGTAATTTTGTGTTAACAAAAAATTATGGGTAAGTAGCTACAGATTAGGAAAGAAGCATTACACTGACTGGTTGCTTCTTTATAAAGGTGACTAGTAGGAAATGTAGTAAAGGGAAGTGTTATTCTTCTAGTCTTGTAATGTACATAACAGTTCATGATCAAGTTGAGGGACTGCACTTAACACACTAAGTGAGAAACCTTAAAACACTGTCAAGCACCCGATGGGGCATTCAGCAAAAATTCAAACATTAAGATGTTCTATGGAGAAATTACAAGGACAGAATATTCTTAAAACTAGTAGGATACATGTTCACTAGTAAAGTTATTTGTAGCTGAAGGTGAGAGAATGTGTTTTCCTTGTAAGTGCACAATGAATAGCAGCTGTAATGAACAACTGCCTGCTCTGGCACAGAAAAATAGATAAGGCTTCTGCAACAGATAGAATATGAAAAATGATTTATGCAATGTCACTATGTGGTTCTAAGAGGTAGGCTTACCTGACTCATTCTGCTTACAATACTTAGCAAAGGCGGAAAGCCCACCTGAAAAAAATCAAGGTGGAAAATGCAAAGACATTATCATCATCTTTTTTTTTCTAGTTTAGAACATACTAACATGTGATGCTTAGACATTTTGTAGTGATCCGAGGGTCTGTTTTGAGGTTTGAAATATTAAAAAAATAAAATCCTCAATCAATTTAAGATAAGGTCCAGTCAAATTTGGTGTCAAAAACATTGCTTTTACTGTTATTTGTTAAAGTTTGGGTGTTTTTTTCAAAATGACACAGTAGAAGGCATATTTGTAGGATAGCATGTAGGAGGAGAGGAACCACAAATCACCATTCAACAAAACATGAAAGCAGACTATGCAAAAAGCTATCAATTCAGTTCAATGAGCAACAAGACAGCGTGCTTTTGCTGAAAATGGATGAGGGCATGACTTAAGGGTTAGACTTGTTCTCTGCTTCACTGAGTTTCCATTTAAAAGGGAAGAAAAATGGGACTTTCTGGGCTCACCAGAGAGCCTAATTTTTATTTAGCACAAAGTGGTAATAAACAGTAGGATTGTTTCTGGCAGTTATTCTTGAAAATACCAGCTGAAAATCAGAAGTCTTATACTCACCTTTAGGTAATCAATGCCTAGATTTTCATTATCAGATAGTGCATCTATTTCTGAGTATGCTCTTTCACCCAGGCAAAACTTCTTCCAACCTTCTTCATCCTCTGATTTTGGCTGAAGTAAATAAAAATAAATGAAAACTGAAATGTTGCTATCTTGAAGACACTGAAGAAAAGACTTGGTAATATTCACAAGTTGTTGCATTAAACTGTAAAGCAAGATTAACCATGGATTTAATGAGTGGAAAAAAACCCAGCACTGTTATGGATTGTACTTACCATAGTAACATTGCTGTCCAAATGTTGTGACCGCCAGTGACTTCTGTGCTTGTTCAGGCTCTGAGTTATTAAAACAAAGCCAAAGTACAGTTTAACTTTGCAGTTATTTTATCCTTGTCATAATTCCCCTTCATTATCTTTTAAATGTATAAAAGGTATATGTTATGATGTTCTATAAATCAGTAGAGGCGTAACCGGCTAAACATTTCCTGTGCCTCTTAGTATAATTATAAGTAAGTTGCTCATGCTGGGTTTTTGGAAGTAATGTTAAAGCTGAATGAATTTTAAGTCTACTACATAAAGCTTTAAGTTGAAGTAGTGAGCTTTAATAGTCTTCTAGACTTTTCTTGGTATAACAAGTTTAAGAAAATAATATTTGGTTTAGTCTAAAACCACACAGCCAATATCCTGTTTCCAGCAGTGGTCTGTACCTGTATCAGATGTCTGCAGAACTGTTAGAAAGCAGGCAGGTGGGTGTTCCTAGTGTATTTCTTCTACCTGACAGGGAAGCCGTGTTAAGACAAACTTGCCTGCTTGACAGTTTCCTGGACAGAGGTGTAAATGTTTTGTAACAGAAGCAATTTTTCCCAAATCCAACTGTTATTGTAGCAAATAAATAAAAGTGACCACTAAAAATGCTGTAAGTAACAGTAGCTGATGCATAGTGTCTGAACAAGTGACTTCTGATGCCCTTTTTTTCTCTTAAATATTTTTTGTATATTCTCATATGTGTTAATTCTAGCAAAGATGAGGGGACAATTGATTTCTGTATAAAAGAAATACCTGTACAGTGAATATACCTTTAGATGTCAGTTTCTTTAGTTCTACCAAAACCTTGCATTATGCCTCATATACAGTATGCAATGTGATACCTTGTAGAAATAGGGGCTAGCTCAGTTAATATTTGCAATATAGAGCAGTAAATACAGATCTCCACCTTCACTGATTTACCTCCTGTAAAAAAAACAGGGTAAATGAGCTCATGCAAAGTTCAGTGCTACAGCACCTTCAGTGCAGTTGTTTATACTTCAGAATTCCATTTTTACCTGACGAATGGCTGAGAAATTGGCCACTTGCTGTTGCTGCCACTTGAGTGTTGGAGCATATCCTTCAGGAGCAGGCTGACACCCAGAAATCTAAGAAAACACTGGCAATAATTATAATGTAAGGAAAGCTATATAAGAAGAATCCTTAAGAACAAGAGAATCAGTAAATGTTTACTATCAGGTAAACAATATCCTTTAAATATTCATTTAAGAAAGGTAATTTCATGACCATATCCAATACTGACTTAACTATCGGTTTATAACAAGTTTATTATGCTTGACTCTTCTCATATGCAAATAAGAAGGAAAACTAAGTGTTCAGTATACATTGTCGAAGAATTATTTAAGGTCTTCTTTTTAGCAATTGTCCTGCCTTAATTTCCCTGTTTATAAAAAGCAGGATGCTGTTTTCTTATCTTGGATACATGCTTTGAATCTTAGGTGTTCTGCTTGCCAAGATAATAAGTTGAGGAAGACAGAAGACTGCAAAAATATCTGTTAGGAAATCATCTCTGACAGTTAAGTAGATATAACCTCTTTAAAGATTAGCATGAAAGACTTATTAAAAAAAGAGATGAGACAAATGTAGAGAATGGTTGCAAAAGTTACATGGTCATATGTCAGTACTAGAAATTTTTCTTGAGCAATCTAGTAGTGAAATTTCAGATTACATAATTTTCACTAGACCGAGGCAAACTTGATCTCTTGAACTATTTGAAAGTAGATTAAAAAAAGAAGCTAGCAGGGCAATGTGACAACAGAGAAATCTGCTTGGACAGTAAGGAAAAATTCCACCAAAAAGGAAAGAAGTGATGCTAGAACTTAATCTGATTTTAGCAAACGTTAGCTGCACTTACTACCCTTACTCTGGATATATATATAAGCCTAAATATAGATACGGAGATATCTTACTTATGAAGTTTATGCAGGTTTTATGATTAAATAGCTGCAAAATTTAATGCAATATTTTACTTCCTCAGACAGTAAAATAGTCTGCTGTGTATCATAGAGTATGAATATTATAAATTTAAATCGGTTATAAAGACTGCTGTTAGCTAGCAGTTTAACAGCTGTTTCTTCAAACCCAAATTTTCAATTCTGTAGATGCTTTTAAAATCCAGCAGTGCTATTGTTTAGTTATGCCAATCACTCCCCAAATTAGCACTAACATTATATTAACAACATATGAACCAACAATATATTAACATAGCTTCCCTTAATTTTTTTTCCTCTCAAAACAAAACATGTAAAAGCTCTCAAACTTACTGAAATATTTACAGTCTGCTTCTTCCTTAATTTTTTGGGGTCTATTTGTGCCACAACCACATCTGGGCATCGAGCTGCTTCAATCCTACAAAACAAAATCCAGTGTCTCCAGTTTTTCCTTTTTGTAACGGGTGGTTATGGATGTCTCTGAAATACAGCACTGGTTGAAATCTTCAAGTATGTAAGACACTCGCTACACGGGCAGTTGTTAAAAGAAGGTTTGACTTGAGAGTTACAGATTCTCACTTTCTACTCGACTGCTCTGGCCTCCACGAAGCTTTCGTGCTTCCCCACCTGCCTGAAGTGCAGCTCCGCTTCCCGCAGCGAGACCTGCGGAGGCTTGGGCTGCAGGTACGGGCAGCCGAGAGCTGCACCTCCATCGTTCTGGGGAACAGAGCAGCCCGGCCCGCAGCGCTGCTGATCGCTGCGCGGTACCGAGCCCGCCGTGGCACAGGCGGCAGCGGCCATCGCTACACGGGCCTGGAGAAGCAGAAGCCTGGCAGAACGCGAGTGTCGTACGAGATCCCACCGTACCGGGAGTGCCAGAGACTCAGCTCTCCGGCTGCGGCTGGCAGGTCACCGCCAGCTTTCAGCACGACACAGCCGCCCTCCCGCACCCACCACGAAGCTCGGCCCGGGCAGCACCGGCGGCCGCGCCGCTCTCACCCAGCTGGGCCCCTCCGCCCCGCCACTCACTGGACGCGCTTCAGATACTCCTGGGGCGTCCTGGGAGGCACTGTGGGGTCGAAGTCCTCAGACAAGTCACAGTCATCCACAGGCAACAGCCGCGGCATCAGCTCCTCCATTCCCGGCTCCATGGCCCCGCCGAAACCGCTGCGGCCGGCGTCGCTGAGGCCGCTTGAGCCTGCGCGCTGGAAGGCCGCGCGAGGCGCGGGCAGCTCTCGCGAGAGGCGGCGCTGAGCGGGGCCCTTCCAAGGGCCTCTGGCCGCCCGGCGGTGACGAGCGTGTCCCGGGGCACTAGAGCTTAATGCTGCAAGGGACGCGTCGTGGGAGCGGTGCCGTGATAAACACCCCGGGGCCGCCCGTCTCCTCTCGGCCCTGGCGCCCCGATAAGGGCGGGTGGGTGCTGCGCTCTGGCTTGGGGGCGACCCCGTGAGCGCCGTGTGCTCGGGGCTGCCGCCCTGGGAAGCGCCGAGCCCGGCCTGCTGCGGAGGTTTTAGCTGCTCCGAAAACCCCAGGACGGGAATAAAAGGCAATATGACCAACGAGTAGTGCAGAAAGTGGTTGTGTCAGTTTGCTGCCCATCAAACTAGGCCTATTTTTGAGGTGAAACGGTGTAAACCTTTAATAACCATTTTTATTAGGCCCTATACCATCATTCTAATATACAGTGGATTCTGCAAGTGGCTCTTTAAGACTCACCTGTTAGTATTTTCTATTCTACCTGTGGACATCCAGTAGTACTACTAGTTGTCCATTCCTTGCAGTGCTTTGAGATCTATGCTTGAAATCAGTTACATAAAAAATAATTGCTATAAATTTAAACAATCATAATTTGGGAAGGGTCATCGCCTCAGTTCGTATTTTGTTGTTGTATAGGTTTATCTAAATACTATTATGTGGGAGTACCCGTGTGCCAAATAAAAAGCAAGGCAGCATTAGCAGAAAGGGAGCTGCTTCTCAGTGAAGATAAAAAGCAGAAGGATAATGCTGTAATCATTTACATTGTGCATTATGAAATTCCTGTTACTCAAAATGTCAATTTGTATTATTTTTTTCTATTAGTTTTGCTGCACACAAAGTCAGTTTATAGTTACTCACAGTCATTGTAGTAGATCAGAGCAGCTCTGAATACTTCTTACATAAGTTAAAAAAGAGCCCCTGCCTCGCAAGGCTGTATTTTAGCAGTTCTGAACAAACATTTACCCTAACTCCTCCTTTCCACTGGCTTTTGTTTGTTTTAAGGTGTTTCCACAACCACCTACGTGTAACAGGGAGTTTTAATTCTGAAAACGGATCCAACATCCTAATTGAGTATGCAACGATTGCAGCCACCACTAGAAATAAAACCTGCGTAGCTAGAACTACAGTGATACCTCTGGAAAGGCTGACCAACGCTCAAGACAAAAACTTTGGTGAGTCCAGCTGTAAAAGTTCTCTTCTAATACTTTGGTAGTATTCAGAACTTATTTTTCCTATTTGTTGTGAAGTCTGGAACTATGAACAGAAAGAGAACCCACAGATAGAAATATACCTTAAGTATACTTTCAATCTCTACGTTACTTTTTATGGAACTTTCCATTTATACTTTTAAAGTGAAGTAACATATTTTTAATGATTACAGGTAGTCTTCCACAGATGATAAAAGTGTTCCTAACAAGTTTTACCAACAATGGTGATGCAGTGGCTAGCAAATATGACTCAGTGGAGGAAGAGGAAAAAGAAAGTGGAGATGAATTTTCTTTCTTCTCAGCTGCCTAGGCATTATGGAAGAGTATTTTTCCGAAGAAAGGGTGAGTTGCCATCACTGGATATGTCTGCTGACTGAAAAAAAAAAAAAAAGTCTAACACGTAAACTAAAAATTTGACATTAAGAAAAAATGCAATGCTTTCACTGTACATTCCGATACTGGGAGATAAAGCATTTTCTTATAATGAGCATACACCATGTTAGGATCCTATTTTCTGTTCTACTTTTTTTTGCTTTTCTCTGTGGTTTGCATCATCGTAACAGCTGCAAGACATATTGAAGTTTAGAGCAATAGGTTGAGTCATTATGCAATGAAATGTAATTGTGCTAATGGCTGCTTAAAAATACTGCATACCTTTTATTTGTAGCGAACTTTCCTGTTCTTTCCTCTTCCCTTTTTAAGTGTCAGTTGCCTCTTTTTCTCTTGTCTATAGAGTTCATACTGAAGTTCTGACTTTGGGACTTGCCTCTTTTCAGTGTAACTTTCCGAAAATGTTTCACAGAGATATTTGAGTACTTCTGAAATTATAACACTGAATTGCTTTCTGTGCAAGTTTGACGTACACCCTGGTTTATTTTCATTTTCTTTTACTTTTTAACAATCTGAGGAGGTTACATGTCCTTGGCAAGCTCCTGCTCAATACTCCCACAACTGGCAGCGAGATTTGTGGACAAAGAAATTTTAAATCCTTCTCTTTAAGTTCTGCTGTTGTTTACCCGCTCATGCTTTTACACTGAAGGACTGGCAGATGATACTGGGGATAGTAATGGCATAGAAATTCTATCATAATTAAATTTGACAGAAAAAATGATAAGGTTGTTTTAGCCATTTATGTTTGGTTGGTGGTTATAGCATGTTTTCAGAGTTGCAGTGAAGGAGGACATGGTACTCAGCAGAATGTTTTTCAGTCCTCCTCATGTCTGGATTGGTTGCACTGAGCTGTCTCAGGAAAGGCAGAAATTACTGTTCTAGACTTTTATGGCAGGCTTGTTTACAACGATGCTGAAGTGCCCTGAAACCCAAGTGTCACTGTAACTTGGGCTTGGGGGGAAAAAGATAACCACAGTAACAAAAAAATGGAACAAAACTGCACAGTTATGGCTTTGTGAAAGTTATTGTGTGGATAGTAAATGTGATATATTTCTAAATATTTATAAATGTTACAGAAAGTATTGTCTAGGGCTAAAACCCACCAGGAATATAATTTCCATGTATTTTTTTTCCCAGGCAATTCGAAAAAACCATTATCTTCCAAATTAAAAAGTTGCCATAAATACACACGGTGGAAGATGGGCCACAAGCAGGGTGAATTGAGGGACTCCCAGGAGCCCGGCTGCCTTGTCCCGAGGGTCTCCCTGAAACGTGCCCTGGCAGGCGGAGAACAAAGCAGGAGCGGCGGTCGCGTCCCCGGGCGGGGTGCGGGCAGCTCCGGTAACCGCGGGCACAGCCGAGGGGCGCAGAAGGCAAAGCCGCCCCGGCGGCCGGGGTGTGTCCCGAGCGCTTTTAGGAGCGAGACTGAGACAAACGATCTTCAGAAAGAAATCCGAAAGCCGAACAGGGAAAAGCCACCGGGAGCAGGAGCCGTCAGGCGGTGAAGCGAAGGTCAGCGCTGTGGGGTGAATGACGCCGCGTCCCTCCGCTCCGTTCGCCGAGGAGGGCCGCGGGATACGGCCGGGGGCCGCGGCCCGGCGAGGGCTCCCCCCGCGGTGGGGGAGCCGGGGAGCTTAGCCCGCCCCCGGCCCGGCCCGGCGCTCTCTGCCCCTTGACGTGGCGCGGACTCTCCCATCAGCCATGTTGGCTGCGTCGGCGGCGCTGGGGCGGCTGCGCGCGGGAGGGGAGAGCGAGAGAGGCGGCGGCGGCGGCCGGGACGCGGGTGAGCGGGCAGGGCAGGGGCTGAGCGGGGCAGCGGAGGGTACGGGGAGCCGGAGGCGGCCGGCGGTGCGAGCTGGGGAGGCGGCGCGGGGGGAAGAGCCCTTCGCCGGCGCCGTGGCGGCAGCCCCCATCGCCGCGCTGCGTGGGTGCGGAGGCACCCCCGCCTTCGGGCCGTGGGACCCCAACCGTGGGGCCGCCGCCCCGTTTCTGTGCCAGGAGGGAGCGTGGCGGGGAGCTCCCCTCCTTCCCGCCTCCCCTCCCGAGGCTCCGAGCGCTAACGCAGCTCTCCGTGGCGGTGGGCCCCCGAGCGGCCTGACGGTGGTCTCGGGGCCCCCGGGCAGCCCTGAGGGGCCGGGGATAGCACCGGCGGCCGGTCAGCGGTGCCCGCGGCCTCCCGGGACTCAGACCAGAGTGCGTGCGCCCCTTCTCCTGGGGCAGGGAGCGCCCACGCTGGCCACCGCGGTGGAGCCCGGCTGGGGCGGTGGGAGCAGCTGCCGAGAGCCCCCTCCTTCCTTGGCTGGGGCTGCCGGCACCTGGGTAGGACCGGCGGGGCACGGCCGCCGCTGCGCCGGGTGTGCAGTGCGGCTCCTGTCCCGGGGCTCCCTGCACCCCGTCGTGCCGCTGGCAGGGGTGCCTCGCCACGTAGATAAAGCTACACAGAAATTGTGCTTAGACAGGCCCTGCTATATTCCAGGATTTTTTTTTTTTTTAAATTTAGGTTGTTTATTACATATACTAGTGTTTTTACTTTTTAAAAAAGAAGTCCTCAGTGAACAAAACTAGTAGAACAGGTATGGATGGCTGAGTTTGAATAGTGAAAATGAAATTCTTATGTTGTCAGTTTGACAACTTGCAATTGCTTTAGAGAAGTACTAAGTCGTTTTCCTGGTATATTTAAGTTCCTTTTTGGAACTGAAATAGATATATATCTGAAATGGTGATTTTGACATAAAATACTTAAAGGTTTATTATTAATCTATTTTATTTTACCAGATTGTTAGTGAATACTAAGTGGAAAGAATGGATTTGTTGTAAGAAAAGTGCACAGTGAACTGTACTGATTTAGAGGTATTTAAATACATGGTTGTATGAGGGACTTTGATCCATCTGTGTTGGAACTCTTACGATGCCGTGGAGATAAATGCTTTTATTTTATTTGTATGTGTTTCCAAGGTTTAGTGGATATTATTTTAGTGATACGTTGTATTGGGATACGTTTATGTGTGGTGTGTAGATGTGCTGAGATGAAGGAGGATCTTTTAGAATAATATATTTTGAAGTAACTATTGTTACTATTTTTAAGTGCTTCTAGAAGCTTTTCAACATGGTGCCATTTCAAAGTAATGTGTTTCAAACCCATTTATTCAGCTATAGGATAGCTTTCTGAATGGTATATCAAACATGTTTGATATGTGTGATGGTTAGAAAGCCCCAATTGTACTCTTGCCTCTAGTCAGAGTATTTACATGAATACTATTTACCTGAGAATCAAGCCTTTACAGTTAGGTATTGTCAGCCTGTGACTCTTTACGCCATTCAGGTGTGGGGTTTTTGTGTGACACAGAGTGAGATTGCCATGGTGCAGAGATGTGAGGTGCGTTCAGCCTCAGCCCAGGGAAGGAGGAGGCAGCTGGGTAGCATAGCTGATCTTGTCTGGATGTCCTGTCCTGCAGTGAAGCTGAAGCAGTGACACCCCAACAGGGGAGCCGCTGCTATTCAGCTGTTCTGAAAATCTCTTCTGTGTGGTTTTCTTAGGTGGGCAATGTGTATTTTGTGGCAGTCAGGTGTGTGAGGTTTGGTAGGTGGCCTGTAGGTCAGGAGGGTTTGCTGTTCTGTTCTAATATAATGCATCTCCACACCTGTCCTGGAAAATGTGCCTGTGTATCTAAAACAGTGGTACTGAAGCTGAATGTAACTCGTCAGACCATGAGTTTGACATTTGATTAATGATGAAATGCATGAACATTATTTTATTTGCTCTCGGAAAGGAAAAAAGGATGGAAGAAAAGATGAAGGACAAATTGATTATTAGCAGGTTCTGCGTTTTGAATAGGAAACACATACTTTTCTCTGTCTTCTCAGGAGGTAATTTTAAAAGGAGAGATTATTCAGTTTGTGGTTTTAGCTGAGGTAGTTGCTTCATGCAGATAATTGTATCAATATCCTACTTTTTTCAGGGGTGATGTTCACTCACCTTTTTAAAAAAAAAGATGGATTTTGATGTGTTAGGAAAGAAATTTCGTAAATTCTAGATCCTTTTCAAATACCAGGCTGTTTTTTCCTCTCTTAGCTGAATTATCTTCTGTCTATCCTCTGTACTAGTTATGATTTCCAGGTGTTCTCTCCCTTTGCTTTTGCTCAATTTTGCCCCCTGCCTGGTGGCCTTGCAGCATTTTGAGCAAAAGCACTGGTGGAAGCGCTCCTCTGCACAAAGTCCTGTGTGGCTTCCCTGTGTTGCAATTGCTGTGACAGGTAGATTTGCTCCTGTATCACTAAGATGACATGCCTAATAAAATGTTAACAGAATAATTGTTGCAGTATTTCTATTACAACGTGGAGATAAGTGGCAGTGGTAGCACCTGTGGAAAACTTGAAGGCATGAGTACTCTATGGAGTTAACTTTGCTGGTCAGTCTGTGTTTTATAGGAACAATGAGACTGCTCTTTGTAGCTTTCATCACATGCTGACAGTTGATTATTTCCAAATGATAATAACTGTGAAATGTGGGGCTTCTCTTTATTTTATGGAAGTTGTTAATCTGTTTTCTTAAAAGTCAGCATTGGAATAAAGCTATTAAGTTAAACTGTAGTTTAAAAGATGTTTAAAGTTTTTAACTGTCATAGAAGTTCAATACCATTATAATTTCAGTAAAGAGAGCTTGTTCTTTACAAATTGAGAGTTCTCCAGGAGTCTCCCTTAGTATATGCAATTGCAGGACTAAGAAGGTCAGTGTGCTTGTGAGAATTCCTGATTTAAATCCCAAATGTAGAAGGATTTCAGCGTTTCTAAAAGCTGTTAATTAACATGGTGCTGTCTAAATTGAGACTTAAGAGTATTTTCCCAGACTACCTCTCAGGTGGTTCATGTAGATTTATACTTCTTAACTGTTAGGCAGTGGGAGTTTAGATATCCTAGTTGCTGAGAAAACCTGTACAATAAAATGTGCTGGGAAGCATGCAGCGCGTATTCGGAAACAGTGTGTATAGCTGAGGGTTTTTAGGTTGGGAGGAAAGAGTGTGCTTCTTGCTGGCTTTCCCAGATGTTCACAGGGACCTGTTGAACTTTTCAGCTGTGTCTGTGTTCTCCAGCTTCTGAGTTGCTGTAGGTCAAAATTTTGGAAGCCTTAGGTCGGTGCTCAAAATGGTAAATTTGAGTTAAAATGATTGTTGAAAGGTGCATCTTGATAGATAATGTAGTGGAATATTACACTAGTACTTCTTACAAATTTATTTCCTAGCATTGTTGCAGGAGTGTACACTTGTGAAATATCGTGGTGTTATTCCTTTACATTTACATGTAGGATTCATTATGAGTTACTGAAAATACAGTTAGAAAACTCTTACAAAATTTGATACAGCAGAAGACATAAAACCAACTACATTTAGGAGAAATACTTTTTACTATTTGATTCTTAAAAGAAGTTAGATGATTAAACCGTTTGCAAGGATGAATGATTCTTGAGTAATTAACAGAATGAATAACTAGATGCATTAGTGAAAGTCCTCAAAACAGTGTGTATTTTTTCTTTGTAAGCAAGTTTTTTTTTACAGTGTTAGTGTGGTGCATATTCTCTGCTCTGACCTACCCTAGAATTACTGCTTTAGTTATTCCTTGCCTGAGTTTGTTACGTAAGTCAAAAAGGGATCATAAGATGGACTGTTTTAACACTGTGTATTTAACTTGCAAGATACCAAATATTTGTTATTTTGAAGAGGTTGCTGCATCCTAGGAGTCCTAGTTTCTTTCTGTTTCACTTTGGAGTTCTGTGCATTGCTTTTTGAGTGTAAGAAGCACTACTCGGTGTTTATCGATTGTAACTCAGTCACAGTATTTGAATATGTGACTGTCATTAAGAGCATTCAGTATTTAGTGGTTAAAAACAGTTGCATTTTGACATGCTGCTAATGGTTATTTTTTAATTTTTATTAGTGATAAACAGAGAAGTTGACCATGACAACCTTCCTGGAATTCATCCAGCAGAATGAGGACAGAGATGGAGTTAGATTCAGCTGGAATGTTTGGCCTTCAAGTCGTCTTGAAGCCACAAGAATGGTGGTCCCGGTGGCTGCCCTCTTCACACCACTGAAGGAACGGCCAGACCTGCCTCCTATTCAGTATGAGCCAGTTCTGTGCAGTAGGACCACCTGTCGAGCTGTTCTGAATCCTTTATGGTAAACCTAATACATACATTATGCCAATGTTTTACCTTACAAACTATCTTTAGAATAGTGCCAGTTAAACTATGCCAAAGATTTGCTGTGCAGGAGTTCATGTACACTTCAAATGGGTATACAGCTCAATCTTCTAGAGTTTAGAAGTTTCTGCACACAGATTTGCATATATAACATATATGCTTAGAACATGGTTTCAATTTAACGAGTTTTTTCAACGTACTTAATTTAATTAATGATTAGTTATGTTATTTTTCTGCAACTACACATCTTATGAATTAGTATGCTGCATTTTGCCTCTAGAAAATTACTTGGGTAAAAAGTTACTATGCTATATATTTTAACTATTGGGCCTTGATATAGTTTAGTTTCCAAGTGAAATAAACTGTATTTATTACTGACCGTAGTTCATTTGTAGACCAAAACAGGTTAGCTGGTTTAGTTTACCAAAATAGAAGCTAGAAAATGTGATGGATAGATGGATAGATAGATAGATAGATACATACATACATACATCAGGAGTAGGACTGAGAGAGGTGAAAAGCTGTTCAAAGTAAAGGGTGATATTGGCACAAGCACATGTGATTGTGGACTAGTCGTGGATAAGCTTAAGTTGGAAGCAGAGGAAGTACTTCATATGTCATTCCAGTAACAGAAGCATGGAAAAGAAACAGAAAAATTTCTAAGGTGGAGTTTGGTAGGCATGGGAAAGGTACTGAGTGACAGGGAGAGACTGGACATGATGTAAAAGATTCTGTAGAACGAACTTAGTTTTATGAATGAGTTGTCCCTGCTTAGGAGAAAAGGTGATTTCAAAACAGATATAAAATTGTGTTTCAGTATCAAACAGACACAGTGGCTGATGATACTGGAAGTCAGACTTACTGGAAGCTAACTATTTCAGAAGCATTATCTTTTATTGAGCACTGGAAGAAAAATAACGGAAAGGCAAAGCTGTAAAGGGTCAGTCAGATTCCTGACATTACATTGAACTGTGTGTATTTTTCTTATATCATGTATGCAAGTCATGACCAGATTTTTATTTTATTTTAAAGGTGTGATTAGAGACTCAGTTTAGGGGGGAACCTTTTGAAGCCCGTGTGGCACAGAGTATTAGGCTGAATTTGGTATAGATTCTTTGATCTCAGTGGAGCTGTGTTGCATATACAGCATGCTGGGACTTATCCAAAGATTTAATCATATTTTAAAAAGATCTTTGCCCTTGTGGATGGGAGAAGATATGATAGCAAGAAGTGCACATTGAAAACACTTAAAGTTTTCTTTCCCCTAAGATGTGAGTAGGACTTTGTAAGACGTCTATATGGCATGAAGCTGCATTTTTTAATTTTAACTATGGAGGTAGGCTCATAAATAGAAAAACTCTCTCACTAGGGAGAGGGCTGTTAAGTTGGAACCTGGTTTTTTTTAGGATGTAATGTATATTCAGGTTAGTTCCAGACACTGAGAGCTGATAGGCATGGGCTGAGAAAGGAGAAAAATGCAAAGATAGGGAGAGTTAAAACAAATGCTTTGCCTAGAATCATGCAGAAAATCTCTAATAAAGGTGTTGAGTCTATTATTGAATTTCTTATTTGCTTCTTTTCCTTGAAGACCATTCTTACTCTCTAAAGACAATGATTTGCTTGATATATCTGCATAAGACTACACTTATTTTGAATTTATAATATTGGTGTTTAGGAGAAAGTATATTAGGAGGAAGCTTTTTCAGGTTTATGTGTTTTTGAAAAATTAAGCATATTCTGGTATCAGTGGGAGGAAATGAATTATTCATGCTGTATAAACTTTTTTTTGGTATTTTTATAGCCAAGTGGATTATCGAGCGAAACTCTGGGCTTGCAACTTTTGTTATCAGAGAAATCAGGTAAGAAAATGAAACATTCATTATATAGAAAATCTTTTTTATAAGTGAAAAGTGAAAATCCCCATTTTTCAAACCATAGTTGTGAACTGAAATTGACAGCAAGAGCATGAGTGTGCAGCTCTATCTTCAGGGATTACCTTGAGCTTTTTTTCATGATGGCAATAGTGAACATTTGTTGTAGAGGATGGTAGTCCATGCATATGTTTTTGTTTTTGCGGAAGTTGTTATATTTTGTTTATACTTAACTTCTGTGTTTTTATTTGCAGTTTCCTCCTGCCTATGCTGGCATATCTGAAATGAATCAGCCAGCTGAACTTTTGCCTCAGTTCTCCAGCATTGAATATGTAGTACAGGTAAAATAATTAAATAAAATCTTTAATATCTATAGCCTTGCAAGATACAAGAAGAATTGATTTCAATTTTATTTGTTCACTGCATTTTAATGATTAAGAGTTTGTGTGCTTGTTAGTAGATTGAACTTTATGTCATCAGTGGGAAACTGAAAACATAACTTTTTGTAATAACACAAGGATGGCTAATAAGACTGGTTTAAAAAAAAAAAGGAGAAAAAAAGAGAGGTCTCTTCTAAAGGCAATATTTCTATTAGGTCTGATTCTTTACCAGGAGTCTAATTTGTGTTTGTGCTGGTGATCTGCTTACTACTGTTGCTTGCTCAGACTTTCTCAGTTTAAATTCAGCTGACTGTTGATTCATCTCTCACTAATAATTTGAATTTAATTTTGTATTCAAATGGTTATGAATTGAGTTTAGGGTTAGCTGGTTTAGAGAAAACAGCTAACACATGTTAAACTCAGGTGTTTGAAATTTAATATTAATCTTTTTCTAGGGTAGAAGTTACTTGAGTAGAAATAAAAAGTGAACCTAAACAGCAGAATTGCAAACAGTTGCAATTGCAAATTTGTAACATCTTAATTCCCTTTTTGAGGATTAAAATTTGTAAGAGTTTGAGGCATTCGGATTATGAAGAGTGAAGACTATCTCTAGTTTTTGCCAACTTTTGTCATGCAAAGTAAGGGGGGTATTGGCTCATAGTACAGCAAAATAAGTTTAGAAAGAATAAAAAGAACCAATGATCTATCTCTAGAGTAAAATTGTAAGGTGAAATGCCACGGAATACCATCAGGTTGGAATATTTTGTAATTCTAGATAGCTTTATGATTATTATGTTCACTTAGAGCAATATAAGCTCATTGTATGTTAAAAGATTTATATAATTGACAGATGCTTCAAAACTATCATTACTTCTGGAAAGAATTTTTTCTTTTCTTCTCTAGCAAGCATTTCAATTTCATGCAGAGTTCATTGTGGTAGGGGTTTTGTTCCCCATTAGCCCTAGATACCAGTTACTGTGTGAGAGGGAGCTAAGTTAAATGGAACATTGACATTATTGGTATGATTAAAATGAAAACTTTTACAAAATGTGCTTTATTTGTTCATTTTTGATCCTGTAAATATTGCGGGATTTGTTTTTCATGTGTTGACATTTGTGTTTCTTAAAGCGTGGTCCTCAGATGCCTTTGATATTTCTTTATGTCGTGGACACATGCATGGAAGATGAAGACTTGCAGGCTCTGAAGGAATCCATGCAAATGTCACTTAGTCTCCTACCACCAACTGCATTAGTCGGTCTCATTACCTTTGGCCGAATGGTGCAGGTTCACGAGCTTGGCTGTGAAGGAATTTCCAAGAGTTATGTCTTCAGAGGAACAAAAGACCTATCTGCAAAGCAGCTTCAGGTAACACACAGAAGTAAACAAAAAGAAATCATTGAGGTGATGATGATGAACTTCAAATGGTTTGTTTACAAATTTTGTAATAATATCTGTATTTGACCACAGGAGATGCTGGGGCTTACAAAAGTAGCTGTTTCACAAGTCGGTCGGGGTCCTCAAGTGCAGCAGCCACCCCCTTCTAACAGGTAATGTGCTTAAAACATCTGAAAAATGTACCTCGACTACACTGATTTACTGGAAAACATGTTTTATGACAGTGAAGACAGTCGACTGGCAGTTGAACCTTTTGATCAGGCACAAATTTACTAGACTAAAGGTTATAACCTGCTTCTTTCCTACAGTTTGCGCTGGGAAGAAAAGACGTAGTGAGTGGCAGTAAAATTATCTGGGTGATGCTTTGGAAATGTTCTGAGAGAATTTTATATAGGCATATTATAGATATGTAAATAATGATGCTTCTGTTGGTTGGTATGCTGGAAAGTGTTAATAACTGCTTTAGTGCCCCTTCCTTATGTGGATATCCAGTTTTGCCTTCACTTTTTCTCCCTCTTCCACTCCTCTCCCGTCTTCTTTTGTCTCTCATTTGGAAATTGTGGATTGGTGTTTCGTTCTCCTGTGTATTCCACTGTGACATCGAATAAACTGATGAAATGATAGAGACACAGTTTTGCAGTCTCTACCTTACAACAAGTAGCTGCATTTGTAGACAGCCTGTAGCAGGGAGCACAATAAATGCTTCACATGTTATTATTTTTTCTGATCTTTAATTTTGACTGAAATAGTGAAACGAATTTCTTTTTGAAATTCACAGGCCATCATCTGCTGCGTTCTTTTGCCTAGATAGGGTTCTTTCTGGATGATGACGAGTCAGCAAGTTTTTGGTTTACAAGCTCTTTGCTGAACTTAAGCTGAGTGTGCTGTCTGTGTAGTAATGCCAAACTGCATTGACTTGGTAATGCAAAGACATTGCTCTGAATGAGTCATTGCTAATATATGTCTAATATTATATGTTGCTAGTGAACAACTGATAAAATTTTTAAATAAAAATTTGACTTTAAACTGATTCCACGTATTTGTTTACAGATTTTTGCAACCTGTGCAGAAAATTGATATGAATCTTACTGATCTTTTGGGTGAACTGCAGAGGGATCCTTGGCCTGTTCCACAAGGAAAACGGCCTTTACGTTCTTCTGGAGTGGCTCTTTCTATAGCTGTAGGGCTCCTTGAGGTAATAGCCTTAACTACAGTTGTGCTAATATGTAAATAGATCATTTTGTTGCAGAAAAGCTACTGCAATCAATGTGTAAAAACCTTAGTATTAGCATATTAGATTTGTGTGATGATTCTGATAGGTATCATCCTTTACATGTATAGAATAATTGTAGGTGTTCATGCATTTTAATGAGGCAAAATTGAGACTTGCATTTAACTGCAGATTTAAGTTTTGGGAGGGAAAATGTACAGTTACTGCTGGAATCCTATTAACATGATAAATACTCGCTACAAACTGAACAAAAGAAATAGTTATGCAAAAGCCCATGGTTTTATTTGTGTTTTATTTCCTGCAGTGCACTTTTCCTAATACCGGTGCACGTATAATGATGTTCATTGGAGGACCAGCTACGCAAGGACCTGGCATGGTTGTAGGGGATGAGCTGAAGTTACCTATAAGATCATGGCATGACATTGAAAAAGACAATGCTAAATATGTTAAAAAGGGTACTAAGGTAAGAGATGTTTTTGGGTGATATTTTAAGCAATTTACCAGTGAGTAAACATTTACATTGTCTGGCACTGTAAAATGCTGTTAGTAGTAGCAAATGTATAAAAAAGTGGGAATTGTGTGATTTTGTTTACCTGTCTCTGAATAGTGCTATGTCTTCAGGAATTTCTTAATAAATTTCAGTATATTGAGTTTGGGCTTTGTCTAGTTCACATTCAAATTGTTTGGAGCGTTTCTCTGGTTTAAGTCAGAGAAGATTTATGTGACTAAATGATATCTCTAGAGTAAGGCTGTCTACTTCTAGTGCAGCTGCTCAAAACTCACTGTAGATGGGGGAGGGTTAGGCAGTAGAGTTCAGGCATAGTTAATTTAATCTTAAATGTACGTCTGAGCAGGTGAACTGCATCCAGAACCTGTGGAATTCATCTTAACTGTTTATAATGGGAGCTTAAACAAATAGCTCAGTCACAGGCACCTGTCATTATAGACACTTGAGATTAGAAAGGTAAATTCAATTCTGTGTGTTGAAACTAGTAGCTAATGCAAAGTTTAAAAAGAAAAAAAATCAAGGTAATTTTCTAGTTTAAATAGCAACCACTGGTCTGTCTAGTGTCAGTCAGGTTCTCAACTGCTGAGGAAAAAACCCCAAAGTGTTGAAAATTGCTGACTTAATTTTAGCTTCAGGAAAAAAAATATTCTTCTGTCTTGTATTAAAATATGATGTGTATAAAGTCTGATAATGTTGTCTTAGAAAAATTTTGGGAGTTTAGGATTCAATATGAAGATAAGGAGAGTTCACATCGTAAATTGCTATGAACTGTATTTTCATCTTGGATTTAGCATTTTGAAGCCCTGGCTAATCGGGCCGCAACAAATGGTCATGTTATTGACATATATGCATGTGCATTGGATCAGACTGGTCTACTGGAGATGAAGTGTTGTCCCAACTACACTGGGTATGTGCCTGTTCATTTTTCAGTAGTATATGAAGATGCAGTTTTTAATTTTTTTTTGATTGTTTAACAGGAAGCACTTACCAAAAACGTTCTGCTACTTTTAAAAAGAAAGACGCACAAACCCACTCTGATACACTGTGATGGTTGCATTTGTAATGGAGTTGTGAAATGTCTCAAGCTGTGGCAAATTTGTCACCACAATTGTGGGTTTAATCAGAAGGGGATTTGCTGTTCTTCTGTTAATATGATCTGTTTGCAGCCTAAATAATATGGATGTCTTTTAAACAGGCAATTTATCCTATGCACTGTTCCTGTTTTTCTTTTTCAATAAGCTGCAGGTTTCTGTAAAGATAAGGACCTGTCATCCTTCCTTTTTTGCTGTTCAGAGTGGTACAAAACCTTGTGTTATTCTTTCTGTCTTGTTGATGCCCTTTTATATACTGTTGTTCATAGGTTCAACTACTGTCTTAGGCGACTATCAGGTACATATGTTGCTCCTGAGTTTTGTTCCATCTGTCCAGTTCTACATTTCAGACATGGTCTTGTATTCCTTCCAGCTTGTCTTGCCATCAGTTCACCTTAATATGATCAGAGCAGGCCCTAGTCTTTCTCAGGAAACCACTCCCCTGTTTTCTGTCACTGTGGATGACACCTTCACCCTTCCTGTTTTCAGATCTGTAGTCTGGAATAGCTTTTGACTCTTGCTTGCATGTTAAGTACCTCATTGATTTTGTAAATCCTGCCAATTCTTCCTCCACATTTTTTCAAAGGCTGTCTTTTCTTTCTGAAAGTCTTTCCTATATTTATAACATTTCATCTTTAGAAGTATAGCCATGTGCTTTACATACCATTTGATTTTTAGGGTAGACTTCTGTATTCAGTCTGGATTCTGTTGCCAAGTTCATTTTTCTTGCTTGTTACTCTTAGCTTTGTCAGTAGCAACTGCAGGTAAAATTAAATGAAACACGTTTGCTTATTAGTTTAATTACTGGTATATCTGCAGATAATGGGCCTTAGTTGTCTGTCAATATCTTCATATGAGAGAGGATCTTAAGCACATGCTACATACTCTGGCATACCAAGAAGAATGAGAGATGCAGCTGCATGTTGTGATGATCATATGCTTCTGAGTTTCAGTGCATAGTAATCACTGCTGGATTGCTTCTTCTTGGAGCTGTGTGTTTATAGCCTTAACTTGGGAGTTTCCACTGCTCAGTATCTTTAAGATTATGACTTTACCTGTATATTTGATTCCTGTTCCTTTTCTGCATCAAACTCAAGCTGTATTTTTCTATAATGTGCATAATTTTTCTGTCTGCTCTTGTGACTCCAGCAAAACTAGCCTTAACATGTAGTTTGTTTCTCCTACACCTGTTCCTGTTTTCTATTTGGTTACATCCTACATACAGGGAGGAATTTCTGATTCTGCGTATGTCTATGTTCTTCTATTTTTGAGTATGCACCTTAAAATTATATAACCTATTTTGAGTGTAATGTTTGACCTATTAACATATTTTACTAATATGGTTTAGTAAAATTTTATTTATTTATTTATTTACCTATTTATTTATTTATTTATTTATTAATAGAAAAGAATATCTCCCATTACTATTTCCTAAATGTAGTGTATGATGTTTTGTGATAAGTGGCAACTGTTGCAGTTACATCCACAGAATATTGCTAAGCATAAAAATAAATCATGCTTCTTGAGCATAGATTTAAACCTGAAATAATGAGTGAACTACACAAAATGATGTGGAACTAAGTTTGGAGTATTGAATATTAGAAGTAAGCTGACTTTGCATTACAAGGTTACAAGACATTTGTAGTAAGTCCAGTATAGCAGTTTTACAGTGACAGATTTTGTTATATATTATAATCACAATGATCTTAAGATGCTGCTTTGGCAAGAAGCTCACTTAAAAATTTCATCTCTAACATTGCAGCAAAATACCAATTTAATGATAGTCCATTTTAAGAAGGCAAAAATGTGCCTCAGAATAAACTGTCTTTAGTTTTAGCCTTTAATAGAAATAAGCTATATAAATCCTGTGTGCTAAATTATTGCATTATAAGTAATCTGTTTTAACTTGAGGGTTTTGTTTGTTCTGTTGTTGCCTAGAGGCTACATGGTAATGGGAGACTCTTTCAATACATCTTTATTCAAACAAACCTTTCAGAGAGTATTCACGAAAGATGTGCAAGGACAATTTAAAATGGGATTTGGTGGCACATTAGAAATAAAGGTAAGAATACAAAAATGCAGCATGATAGTGAAGCACTGGGACCAGGATGGCTATGAACTGTGGAATCTTTGCCCTTTAAGGAATTTTTGGGAACATGTTAAACAGATGTGTTGGGGTTGGATTGGACGTAGCTGTTACTGCCTGGCTTATCTCTTTGCAGTTCTGTGATTGTGTAAATTTGAGTTAGGTATAACAATAATTTCTTCTTACCCTGCATTCAGGGACACCTAAAAGGGAGACAAACTGAATACGTGTCTCTGTTAGAAACTCACAATGATGTCTGCGTAGACTTTGGTATTAGTCATGAGTGTTTCATGAGTGTAGGTCCAGGTTCTCTAGGTAGTCCAGGACAGCTTTCCTTCAGTTTTCCATTATCAAAATCCCTTCTGGCACTTTAACAATGTTCATTTTCACCTCCACTGTTGTGAGAAGCTTAGAGATGCATGTGCTGTAGGTTCAGGTACTGTCTTCTGTGATGGTTCTTGCAAAATATGACAATCCTGCCTTGTAGAAGATATATAGAATATATCTTCTAAAAATAGATATCTCTTCCAACAGAACTCATAAGAGTATGTTCAGTAAAAATCTGTATAAGTTTTTTATTACTAGGACAAATAATTGAACTCTCCTTTTTCATGTACATATTCTTGTGGGTTTTGTTAGAAGATCCTGGAAAATGCAAAAAGGGAGTTTTAGAGGGATGTACCAATCACTACAAACAGGAAAAAGACATCAGAAGAATGTAAATAACTGGATTTTGCTTTTAGCTAAATAAGTTTAGGAGATAGTGTATAAATTAGTTGTGGGGTATGCACAGGGTTATTTTACCAGTCTTCAGTTTTAATTTCGTCTTGTGAATATTTTAATTACTTTGCTAGAAAATAGACATCTCGTATACTTTCTCTTAGGTTTATAAATAACAGCATCTTTTCTCCGTGTTTTAATTTATGCTTATATTGTTGTTTCAGATGTACTAATTGGCACAGCTAACATATATGCTTAAGTGTAGGAAGTGAGCACATGAGAAGTTTCTCTAGATACATCAAGCTTTATTATATATGTAACCTTTCCTAAAGGCATCAAAAGTCTGATACACACTGAGGTTTTCTTTAACTAGTGATAAAATAGGACTGAATTCTTAGTGTGCCAAAATATGTCTGTTTTTCTTCTAAATATGAAGACTTCAAGAGAAGTGAAGATTTCTGGAGCGATTGGACCCTGTGTTTCTCTCAACTCTAAAGGACCTTGTGTCTCAGAAAATGTAAGTAAACTTTGCCGAAAATGAAGGTAATTTTCTGCTGTGGAAAAATAAGGTTTTGGATTTCTGGATTTGAAGAGGAGCTGGAACTCTTCCATAAACGGAACAAATAGTGTTCACTTTTTACTGGTTTTAAATTAAATGCATGCAAGGGACTGTTTTTTGGATAAGCTTCTGTTCGCTGCCAGATTAGATAAGAGTTGTATTAGACCTTGCAAATCCTTTGTTACTTATTTAGGTTTGTCCACTAAGTGGTTGCTTTAAAATTATTACAGAGAAGTTATATGCTGGCATAGCAGAAACCAAGCAGAAAGTGAGTTAGTGTGCTTTATTGTTAAAATCAGAGCTATGTCCTTTTATCCAAAGAGAACCATAAAAATATTTACTTCAGAAAGACTGAGAAAACAGGAGGACACCAGACCATGGAAACATCCCCTTTATCTTAGTCCTGTCTTCCTGTTCTTGTAGCTGTTTCACCAAATGCCCATTGAATTAATTGGTTAGACTATCCAACTATTACAGGCTCCTGAAGCAAGTCCTTTAAATTTACATCAGACTTATATCATTACTTTATTTTCTTATCAAATAATATTATCACAGCTTAATTTTGCATTTGATTACTAATAAAAAACAATTCCTGCCAGTAACCAAAATTTCTTGCATTTGAAAAGTCTCAGTTTTGTTCCTAACAATCTGCATTGTAGAGCACTTGCTAGTATGAAACCAGCTTGAATCAAGTGTTTTTCATGCCTAAATTTTCCTTGTATTTATAATTGCATCTTTGTGAACTAAAGTCTCAATACAATCAGCATTTTTTTTCTAAGTATTCTGTTACAGATTTTATTTCATCATCTGAAGGATTACATATATTAGAATAAAAGTTAAAACCCCCAAACCCAGTAAATTTTACATGTTCTTATTTAAGCTATACGTCTAAATCATAGGAGGTAATAGAAAATTTAATTGTGAATTTGTGTGTTGCCTTGCAATTATATAATGATCAATTTCTATTCCAAAAACCTTTTTGTTGAAATGATCTGATTTAAAGTTTTAGAGGTAAAACATATGAATAAAATATAGATGCATGCAGCTCGTTTAAAGTGGTAACTGGACAATTATTCTAGCCATAACTCTCTTAAGAGTGAATACAAGCACAGTGACAATATCGCCAGCATAATTTTCCTTGAATGTTTTGCAGTTTCTCTGGGTCCATTATGGACGACTGATTATTTTAATTGGTTTCACTGGGTATTGGTGTTGTTTGGATGACAAAAATGAATTGTCACTTGAAATACATCCCTGTCTATGTACAGTTACCTTGTTAGTCACTAGAGACTGTGTAACTATATACTACACACTGTGTAAGTCATCTACTTAAGTTTTACTGTGTGCTTTAGAAGAGTAATTTAACTTATATGTGCTTTTTATCTCTTCTCTTGGGGCTGTTTAAGCAAAGTCTAGTACTTTTTCCTGTTTCTGACCTTTTTTTTCTGTTTTTCCAATGCCATCTCCTTGTCCTTCTAATCTTTTTGCAACCACCTCCTTTTTTATTATTCCTGCATCTAATACTGCAGCTGTTTTTCGAGTGTTTGTCTGAGAAGCTGACAGAGTGAGCAGGGAGGAAACTTGTGACAGAGTAGTCATAAACAATTACCTGTGGTGACCACATGTTCTACTTCAGAAACAAGGTAATACTTCTGATTTGTAATAAAATCTTTCTACAGGAGATTGGAACAGGAGGTACTTGTCAGTGGAAGATTTGTGGACTTAATCCTACTACAACACTGGCGCTGTACTTTGAAGTGGTCAACCAGGTAATGAATATTTGTCTAGTTGTCTACTAAACACAGTAATTTTATGTGTGGCAACTAACCATCATGCAGCTGCTCACTCCCTCTCTCCTAGTGGGATGGGGGAGACAGTCAGAAGAGCAAAAGTGAGAAAACTTGTGGGTTGAGATAAAGGGTATTTAATAAGTAAAGCAAAAGCTGTGCACTCAAGGAAAGCAATACAGGGGGTTCATTCATGACTTCCCATGGGCAGGCAGGTGTTCAGCCAGCTCCGGGACAGCAGGGAGCAGTGTAATGGTTACTTTGGAAGACAAATGACATAACTCTGAAGACCCCCCCACCTTCCTTCTTCTTCCCCAACTTTATACACTGAGCATGATATTATATGGCGTGGACTATCCCTTTGGTCAGTTGGGCTCAACTGTCCTGCCTATGCCCCCTCCCAGCTCCTTGTGCAGCCCCAGCCTTCTTGCTGGTGGGGCGGTATGAGGAACAGCAAAGGCCTTGACTCTTTGTAACCAGCAATAACTAAAACATCCCTGTGTTATCAACACTGTGTCCAGCGCAAATCCAAAAGGTGCCCCCTTACCAGCTACTGTGAAGAAAATTAACTCTACCCCTGCCAAAACCAGCACACTGCTGAAGCCTGTATTTTTGTGTGGTTTTCTCAAGCACAGTAGCAGGCAAGAGGATAAAAACGTGATGAGCAGTTGCCCTGCTTCCTTCTCGTACTTTCCCTTCTTCCAGGTATTTGAAGCTTAGGAACTATGTGAGCTGTCTGTAGTTTCTATGTATTTAGGTTGCTATATTGCATACTTTAAAACCTATGCAAAGCTTTGAAAACTTGAACTTACCTTAGCCATTTTTAATTTTACTTTTTGCATATTTATTTTGGTTTTGTTTTATTAGTAGCTCTAAAACTGGTCTGGTCATGGAATGTAATAGTTGATTTCAATTGTCCTTCTCTTTTGGAATTACTTACCCTGTTAGCAGCATATAAACCTTTATTTCTACTGACCAGAGTTTTGAAATTTCATTTTGCACCTGGATTCCAATCTTTATGATTTGATGGCACTTTCTGGGATTCATTAATCATTTTAGGGTAGTATCACTTTTGTTGCCATGTAATTCTAGTGGATCACATGATGTTCAAAGAGATTCTAATGAAATCAGCAATAGTAACACAAAAGTATTGTATCTATAAGGGTATGTGGAAGGAGAAAGCATTGGTTGCTCTAAAGGTATCTGGCGGAGGCAGCAACTCCTCCTAACGTCCCTTTACAGTCTCCAAGTTTATTGGTGATGTTTAGTTAAGGTGCTCAAATAAAGCACCAGACAATGCATTTATATAACTTAACATTCCTCACAATAGACAGCTTATATTTTTTCTAGTGATATGTTTATACATTTTCACATTATACTGTAAAATCTTGAGATTCCCCTCCATTTATTTTTTTTTCCTTGTGTACATAGCACAATGCCCCCATTCCTCAAGGAGGACGTGGTGCAATCCAGTTTGTGACTCAGTACCAGCATTCCAGTGGACAGAGACGTATCAGAGTGACCACAGTTGCCAGAAAGTAGGTTTTACTCGCAATGAATCATTTTTGAAAAAGCAGGATATGTATTTGCCTTTTATCTCTGGATTATATAAGCAGTCTATTGTTCTGGGATACACAGTGCCGCAGGTGGTGAAGGCATCATCATACCTTTGAGGCAGTTGCCTCTCTGGTTCTGTGGGCCGTTTCTTCTTTGGGAGGTGCAGTGGCTGTATAATGATGTTATGAGAGTGCTCTGAAGTAACCCAAGGGATTTTAGATGAAGAGGAAGCTTTGGGTGAAATTCTGTAGCCTAAACTGAGGAGCTGGTTGGACTTGGGGAATGGCAGAGATCGTAACTTAATTTGAGAGTGTTAGCTGCAGTTCAGGGGGGTGTAAATACCTGTTCTTCCGCGCATAATTTTCACCTGTGGCTTTCTTGGTTCAATTTACTTCACAATTTTAGAAGGTGATCTTTAATATTATGCAGGCATTTTTCAGTGTCTGATGACATTTTCTTTAACCTGAGGGAAATTATTGATTGGTTAGTTTGAGGGAGAATTCAGTTTATGGAAAAAAGCATTGCCCTTACTGTTGATATGAATATTTTGTTAACTCACATTGGTTATATTAGTAAAATCTTCTTGTCGACTGATGAAAAGACAGATTAATAAGCCACCTTATAAATTGTAAAGAGCAAGCAAGGTGCACAAGAAAACTGCTGGTGTGGGAATGTGTGATTAGCTTAATGGACAGTGTTTTCTGTAGCTTAACCTTTCACAATTAATAGTTTTTAATATAATAATTGCTTTCTAAGTGGCATTATGTTTTATTTCGCTGGTTGCATGGCATCTGTACAAATAAGGGACACCTCTAATGAAGAATGGTTAACTGAGAGGCTGCTTATTTACACCCAGTAGATTTTTGAAGTTCTAGCATGAGTTTAACTGCTAACACTTCTTTCTTTGCCTTAATTTTGGAGGGATAGTTTGAGGTCAGACATCTTTCCTGTCGCTGTGATGTGAATACTTGTGTTGTTCTTTTGCAGCTGGGCAGATGCACAGACGCAGATTCAAAACATCGCTGCATCTTTTGACCAGGAAGCTGCTGCAATTCTCATGGCTAGATTGGCGGTGTATAGGGCAGAGACAGAAGAGGGGCCTGATGTGCTTAGGTGGCTGGACAGACAACTTATACGACTGGTAAAAAGACTATATTAAAAGAGTCAGATTGGTTTCTTTTCTCCAGACATATATTTCTTAAATTACTAATGTTCAGTGATTTGTTTCTTTAAACATAAAAAAAAAATGAACCGAGCACTTCATTTCCACAAGTGGGTATGCAAAATTAACTAAGATATTCTATTTTAAATGAAAAAAAGAGCGGATATGCCCTTAGTTTGTTTATGGATGTTTCCTCAGTATTTGGTAATTGCCAACAAATGAGAGAAATTTTAGCATGAGATTAGCAGAAATTAAAACTTTCTTTACTTTCTGCTGCCTGTAATGACATCGTCGATGAAATATTTTTAGAAAAAAAAAAAAAAGCCAAAGTGTCTAGAAAACTATATGGAATTTCTTTATTTTCAAAAGTTGGTTGTTTTTTTTTTTTTTTAAATTTTATTTCTTACTTGTCAGTAAGCACTTATTAATAACTTAATTTTGAACACGTTCTCTATGGCTGTTTAATCATCTAACTCTGTTTAGCAATTTTAGAGAAAAAAACCAAAAAGCCATTAAAGCCTCACACAGAAGGAAATCACTGCTTGTTAAGAGAAGAACTGGTTTCTGTTTGCTTGCAAAGCTGTAAGCGCCTCAGATCGTGTGTCTGTTAAAAACAAACAAGCTTACTTGCTTGGTCATGCCATTACTGTATATTTATTAATTCAGATAATTTTTTGTTTTACTCCAGTGTCAGAAATTTGGAGAATATCACAAGGATGATCCAAGCTCTTTCAGATTTTCAGAAACCTTTTCACTTTACCCACAGGTGAGCAGAAGGAGTGTGTGTCTGGAAGGGATAAAGAGAGTTTGCTTAGTGAAGGAAGAGGCACTGCAGCACAGAGTAAAAGAAAAGCTTTACACTGGATACTGGAATGAAAAGACCTCCCTGCCCCCAGCTACTGTTTGGCATCTGACATTAGGCAAATCACTGCTGTTGTCTGTGCTGCTGTGACCCATTTTGTCCTCTGTCCTTACAGCTAAATTAACTCTGTGTATTTTTTTTTCCTCCTGTAATGGAATTGTCATCTTAGACAAGTTTGTAATTTGGATAATTACACTGTTTTGTTTTGTTTTGTTTTTTTTTCTCTTTAGGGCAGTTTTAATGAAGAAATTTAGAAAACATGAGAAAAGATATAGTTTTGCTTTTTGTTTCTTTGCTCTTTGATTTATAGTACCTGAAAAGAAACACTTCTCTGGTGAAGTGAACTTGAGCTTGACTGTATTAGACTTTGAATAGTTTCTTTGCTAATAATCTGTTCTGATAGATTCCTCCCTTCTGATAGCTCCGGATATGTTGCTTTTGGACTGTTCATAGAATTCCATTATATTTCTGTTCAAGTTACCTACCAATGTATCTCAAGATGTTAAGTGTTGTGGAGCGATTGATTCAGCAATAAGAGGATTTTGCTTTTTTCATTTTACTAACAAAGTTTGACTTCACTGTGATTGATGTTTTTTCTGTTCACATGCACAGCAGCCTCCCTGTTAGGAACATGAGAACTTAAAGTAAGGGCTTGGCAGTATTCAGTCATCCTATTTATCAGTTAGTACTGAAGAAGAAGAAATATTGAACTTTCCTTTTAATTCAAAGCTGCTTTGTAGGTTTATCCATTCTGATGTCTCTGTCTTATGAGAGTATGTAAAAACTAGCAAAGATGCAAACACAAGTTAAAAATGTTGAAGGACTTGGAATTCAATTTTTTAGTGGCATAGCTCTCATGTAGTTTGTGGAAAATATTTATCTCCTTGTACAATTCTCCTTTTGATCTGTGAAAGTTTAAACAAATGGTTTTTGTTTTGCAGTTTATGTTTCACCTGAGAAGATCTCCCTTCTTACAAGTTTTTAACAACAGTCCAGATGAGAGCTCCTACTATCGGCATCATTTTATGCGTCAAGATCTAACCCAGTCCCTTATCATGGTTCAGCCAATTCTTTATGCCTACTCTTTCAATGGACCTCCAGAGGTATCATTATATCTAACATAACAGTAGGTTAAAATATGCTATTTTGAGAAAGGGGTGATGATTGTCCTCACTGTGACATGTTGTAAAATGTGTTAGTTTAAAATTTATTGCATGAGAAAGAATATTCATTTAATATAGAACGTACTATGAACAAGGCATATCTCAGAATTCTGATTTAGCATAGTCCTGAGAAGAGAAGTCACTGTGTGAAATTATGTTTTAAACTAAGGAATGGTATTTCTTTTGTTAGGTTTTGAGAGCCATAGGAGTTTGGGGTTTGTTTTTGTGGTACCAGAATGAAAACGTCAACAAAAATGTTTTTAATTCACAATGTACTCTTTATGTAGAGTTTGAAAGAAAAGTTGGGTTTTTTGAAATATACAAAATTCACTCTGTGTGAACACCTTCATCCAAAGCTTCTGATTCTGATGTGGTTACCGTTATGTATATATTTGGTACAGAACCTTCCAGCTGACCTTATTGTGGCACGTTCTGTATAAACCTAAAATAAAAAAATTGTTTACCAAGAAGCTTGTGAAAGAAGTGTAACATCCTGACCACAAAACTAGTCTGGCAGATAAGAGTGAGGAAATGGTAAGACAGTGAAAATAAACATTGTAGGCAAGGATCTTGGCAGGTTGGAATTCTCACTGTTGTTAGGGTTTTGTTGGTTGTTTTTTTTTTTTTTGTTCTTTTGGTTTTTTTTTCTTGTGTGTGTGTGTTTGTTCTGTTTTTTTGCTGTGTAAGTTTAAAAAACGACTTTTAAAAGTGGAGTTTAAAGTGATGAGATGGTTTGTAAAGAGCTACTCATGGGTGTAAGATCACTTTCCCATGTATGAATAACAATTAGTCATGTGGGTGATGCAGTGGTGAAGTATGATCAAGCGGGAACTGTCACCTCAGTGTAGAGTGAGTAATTAACTTCCTTTTTGATTCTTGGAATTGTCAATATTTTTGTTATCTCTAATTAGATTGATCCAATTCAATCACACGGTACTGATTCAGTTAAATAATATTGTGCCAATATAGTGTCACGGCCCTTAAAAAGGTGAATTAAACCTTCAACATTATGCTAGATTTCATAAATTCATAAATCATGAATGTACAGTATTGGTGGATATATATGGACAGTAATAATAGGTGCAAGAAGACAAGACTAAAAAAACCCCAAACAACTCTCAACCCCCAAATCTTATACTTGAATAACTACTGAATCTTTATACTTTTAAATGTCATTTAAATTAGTGGCATTGTATCAGTAAATATGGAGGTACTTGAAAGACTAGAAAAGGGCATAATAATGAAAGAGGTTGCAGCTCTTGAATACATTTTTTTACTACTTCCGTGAAATTATATTCAGAACCATGGTGGATAACTTTAGAATGAGATTGTGTGGCTTGCAGATATATAACATGAAAACAAGCAAATACGGAGCTTTAGTAAGTGATTGAAAAAGTTCCTAAGCTTCAGTGTCTGATTCAAGAAGCTGGTAGTGCCATTTGGTTGCTCATTTCTGCATCGATTGGTAATTTTTTTTTTTAATTTTTAAATCTTAGCCTGTTCTTCTGGATAGCAGCAGCATTTTACCAGATCGCATTCTCCTGATGGACACTTTTTTCCAGATACTTATTTATCATGGAGAGGTAAGATTTGTAATTTCTTACGTAAATATTCTTTTTCTGTAGGAGTCTGAAAGTTGAGCCCCAGTTCTAATACACTCCCATCATTGACCTCTCATCTGCATAGCTGATACCAGACTCCTGATTCATGTTCATGGTTTGATGACCTGACATGCCTACACACAGACACCTGACATTGCTTCATGTTTCAGTCCTGCTTGTTATGATGGGTTTAAGAGGAATCAACTTCAATATTCAGATTATTTGTTTAGATCAATAATTTTACAGCTTTTGAGAGTGTTATGCCCTGCAAGCCTCCTGCTTTTCACTCATTTGTTTTTGACCTTCTTCAGGGATATGTAGTCAGAACACCAACTTCTGTAGTCATCTTTCATCTGTACTGTCTTGGAGGAATGAAACTGCTCCTGGCAGTTAGATGGACAGACATTCCCTAGTAATATAAATATAAATGCTTGTGACTTGCTAGTGCTCTGCTTCCCTGGAGGAACCAAACTGCTGCTTTTTACTGCTTTGTGACTGTAAATGTTTCATAGCTGAGAGTTTGAGAAATACTGTTCTGGATCATGTCCTCATAGCTGCACTTTTAAAAATGGTTATTAAACTTTAATACTTCTTAAGTAGAGAAATGTTCTCTGTATTTTTGTAAGATGCTGTCAGGAAGCAGCAGTGGCGGGCTACTCCCAGAGCACGACAGAGCAGAGCAGTTTGTGGGCAGCAGCCAGGCTCAGCTTCCAGTCAAGGTCATCAGACAGTCAGTGGGGATGAGGCAGATCCCGGTTCAAGCTGGGAAGTCAAGTCCCCGGGTGAGGGTCCAGACGAGTGGGCTGCATGGGCAGGTACAGGCCTGGCTGCCGCATAGCTCAGGCAGGAGCCAGGAATGAGCCTCAGCTTAAAAGCAGCTGCCAAGCAAAGGAGGGGAAACTCCTGCTGGGGCTCCCTCCAGGTCTTTCCTAACAGCAGCCTGGATTGGTGAGCTGACCTTGACCACTCCCAGAATGTCAGGAGGCTGTGCTACAGGCTCTGAAAGATAAGCATCAGTATAAATATTTATTTCTTATATATCATAGATATTTGAACCTGCTTTAGCAGGCGGGTTGGACTAGATGATCTCCAGAGGTCCCTTCCAACCCAAACTGTTCTGTGATTCTGTGATGTCTTATATGCATATTGGAGAACTGTGAATAGTATCCTTGACCTCATGAACTAAATATTTAGCATACAAAGGATGGCAAAATAACAGACAGACCACAAATTGTTAGAGTTAAAAAAAAACTAATGGTATAGTACTTGCACATCTTGGCTTTTCAAAGTTAATGTGCATACTATAGGACAGAAAGGGATAAATGATAGAAAAGAGGCCAGCAATGGCACATTTTCGCCTGAAAAGACCTTCGTATTTTCTAAGAAAGACTGGTGAATCAATTCTGAACTTCTTTCTTCCCCCATCACCAGACCATAGCTCAGTGGCGTAAATCAGGTTACCAAGATATGCCGGAATATGAAAATTTTCACCACTTGCTACAAGCTCCAATAGACGATGCCCAAGAAATTCTCCATTCCAGATTTCCAATGCCCAGATACATTGATACAGAACATGGAGGAAGTCAGGTATGGTGAAGTATATATTACGTAATCTAAGAGGTGATGTATTAGTGATGTCATGATTCTTTTTTTCAGTAGTAAACATGCATTTCTGTGCTAAAATATGTGTAAATTACAAGTGAACATTTTGAATTTTAAAGCTTTTACAGAGACAGATATATAATAGTAGGTTTTTGCCTAATTTGTGAATCCTATTTTTTATTACTATTTTTATCATACTGACTTGGACTTGGACTTGTGTGAGATGTGTACAGCAAAAAGTTAGTGCATGTCAGAGTCTGTGGACCATTACCAGAGTTTTTCTTTGTGTTATTTTTTTTAAACTTCTTAATTGCTATCTTACTGATATTCACATTTGCTTTGCTAGTGTTTAGAAAAAAGCAAAAAGCTTACTTTGTGCTGCATTGAAAAGTTGTTAGCAGTTCTCCATCATAGCTGTACAATCCAGGGAGTGGCTTTATTTATAAAAGTTCTCTTTGCTCTTCTGAATAGGTATCTGTGCACATTTTAATCTCCAAATAACAGAAATCACGTATTTAGTACACATGTACATTTTCTTTTTATTATAAGAAACTTGTATTTGAGAAGGTTAATTTATTGCCTGTGTTTTGTTTTTTAAAGGCTCGGTTCTTGCTTTCCAAAGTAAATCCCTCTCAGACTCATAACAATATGTATGCATGGGGACAGGTAAGTAAGAATCTGTTGATGAAGCTTGTATGCGTGATTTTGTTTTTCACTGTTTCAGAAATTGAGTGACACATTGTGTACATAGAAGTAATAATGCCCAGTTTTGAAACTGAAAAATAAATGCAGTTTTGGCCTGATGCCACCAAAATTGCAAAAGTTAAGAAAAATGGATTTAATTTCTTCAGACAAAAATGATCTGGTTTGGTCTTTTAAGCTTGTATTAGGCTGTTCTCATGTCTACCATATTTCTTGGACAGAGACCTTCATACTCCTTAGAATGAGAGCACTTAGCACACTTAAAGACTAAGGGGCCTTTTTGCCATAGGGGAAATAAATTTTGAAGTTAGTTATAAGCAAGAACTGAAAAGTACACCAGCACTGATGTTTTCCAGAATTTTTGTGGCCTGGGTGATCCTGAATCAGTCTTTCAAATCTTATATCTTTAGGAAGGAAGTTACATGAGAGCTCGAAAGTTAGACTTTCTGGAGCATTTTGTGTTCTTGAACCTTGCATCCCAGTTCCATGTTCTTCCACTTTCAGCTGTTTTAGTGGGAAGAGAAACAGTGCTGTGGGTGAATGCTAGTGCAGTGTCATTTTCTTGTGAAAAAGTAATGGCATCACACAGTTGAAGCTACATTCTAACTGTACTTGTAGAGTATTTTGCTAAAGGGTACAGTGTTCAAGTTATGAGGGAAGAGAACTCTGTAGCAATTCTATGGCAGTGATTGTTGTCAGGTAAGTTTTCACAGGGATGTGTTGGTTCTAATGAAGCTTTTGGCAACGAAGGGCACTGAGATCCAGAATTGAAAATCCTTGAAGACTTTGTATTGAGTCAGGGACAGCACGATTTGAACCCAGCTCTCTTACCTCCAAAGCTGATAACCTGAGCAGCACTTCATGTTTCCTCCACAGCATGCACACAAATCCTGTAGTTTGAAAGGTCTTTTTTTAATCTAAACATTACCTTTTGAAGTTTTGACATTTTCAACAGTACAGGACAACTGTTTCCTCCTCATTTATTAATAATAAGTAAGCAAATGAAACAGTATACCAAATATAAATGCAAATACAAACAATTATCGAACTGATCTCTAATTAAATTGTTCATGCTGGACAAGTGAGACTCTTTGATACATTTTAGGAAGCCCAGCTTTCCCTTCTAATTTTGAAAATAATTCAGTTCTGGGGTAACATAAGAAATGATGTATTAATCTCCCCAGTAGTATTGCAGCATGTGTGCTCAGCATAATGTCTGCCAGTGACTGCAGGGTTTTTTGTTAACAAAGTTGAACCAATTTTAGATTATGAAATGAGAAATATAAGTGCTTGTAGAAAATTTTTAAATGAGTTTATTTTGCTCTTATTTTTCTCATGAGCTACATGGATTGTTTAATGTATTTTTTATTTTGTGCATAACCGAAAGTCTACAGAAAAATTTGCTAGTCCACATTGACCTGAAGAGGGCACCCGCATACCACTGAAACCATGTTTCAGGAAGTGATGAATTTTGACTAGTTTGGGTTTTAATATTGAAAGTAAAGATTTTTTTTTTTTTAACTTTAGCAGGTGGGTGCCTTATATAGTATAGAAACATTTGCAGAAAATAATGGCAAACTTTTCATACACCTCTGTTATATTGGTTAGTCTTTGAAGATGCAGTTGAAATTTTCAGGTTATATTGGATGTGACATTTATTTGAGAATGCGTTTTTTTTCAGCTTTTTTTAAAAATATTTTTTTGCCTTGGTAACTATGGGGAATTTGCAACATGAAATGAAGAGGTCAGTGGGACAAATCTTATCAAATGCCCAGCTAGATGTCACTGAATCACTGTTAATTAAATTTAAGTTCTTATGCCTTGGCTCAAAATTTTTTTAAACAGAAAACAAAACTTAAGGTGGTCTCTGAAAGACTGAAGTGAATTCTTGTGTACTTTTCAGACTTGTACATTGTGACCTTGCTGGATTTCACTTGATTCTCCAGCAAATCAAATACTCTGCTACCTTACTAGAATGAGGGGTTCCCAGTCTTCAGAGTAAAGCTGCTGCTGCTGGGGGTAACCTCAGGAACAGTCTGTGCATTGGTTTTAATTACCCTGGATCACCACGAGCAGTCATTGGGAGGGATCTCTTTTCTTAGGGGTCTGTCAGTGCCTTTGGTTTATTTACTGGAGGATGATGTGCTGTTCTCCAATGCATAAGACACGAGGTGGCGAATTATATCCTGCTCAGAATTGAACTACTTGTAATTCCCTTGTGGCTTCTTACATAAGGGAGCGCAGGCTTAGCATTTGGCAGTCTTGGAAATAGGTAGAACATCCTTTATTCTCGTCTTGCCACCATCAGCTGATAGACAATTCCTGCCCTTCCCTAGGAGTGGCCATGTATTGGGTCAAGAATATTGTAGTGATCCGAGAACTCTTACTGCTTCTGGATTTGTCCTTTGATCATTAACCAAGGACTGGTTTTGGCCAGTTCTCAAAAAGGACTGGTTTTGGCCAGTTCTAAGCATCCTTGTTAAGACTTTCATGTCTGTATTTTGGAAGATTTTGTAAGTGTTCAGACAGCGCTGATTTAATTTGGAAATGTGAGTGCTTAGTACCTTTGAAAAGGTTGAATGTTTGAGATTTACAGGAATTCTTTCTACATCTGTAAATGGCAGTAGTAGTAATGGCAGGAAGTAATGGCAGATTGGTTTCAGAGGACTTAAGAAAGTTACTATGTAACAGTTGCAGAGTTGCCAACTGCTGTTTTGCTTAGACTGTAAATTTGTTTAAAAATAATAATTTGAAAATGACGATTTTGAACTTCTTGGAATTCTAAAAATTACCTCTGAGGTCAAAAAGTAAATTGTGAAAATCCACCCTAGAGTTGTGGGGTTTTTTTAATCTTTTGTGGGCTGATTTTGCAGCGCCGTGACCCTCAGGTATTGGTTTTGGTGTTTCTCTGAGGTGGCACAGAGCTGTAGGAAAGGTTTGGCCAGGATTTCCTTCAGAAAGCCAGTTGACCTTCACTCTGTCAAATCAGACCCTTAGTGTATTTGTTTCTTCCTTTTGTAATTTTGATATGTCTGGAGTCCAGTGACAGATACTGATTTGTTAGTTGTGTCACTTGGTTGTCTCTGTTTCTCTCGTCTTTGCTCCACTGAGGTAGGAATGATACAGGAATTGTGGTGTGGAAGTTCTATTTACTTCCAAAAATTTGTGAGGTAGCATTTGGCAGCTGTCAAAAACTCTATACAGTGGTCGTAAATGTCTTGCTATACTGCAGCCCGTGGCTGTATGCATTAAAGTGGAAGAGAGTGTAGTTATGGCTTATGCCTGAATTTATGTAAGCATATGAAAATTTATGTAAATGTATAGTCTGCTGGTTTTTGTCAGAGGATTTCAACAATGAGATGCTTCTAAGGTCTTTCTAAATATGTAAAGTGTTTATTTAATGGAACGTATTGTGCTTTAAGATGCTTTTTCTTCACAAAGAATATAATCAGTTCTCCTCATTTCCTTTTATGTTACAGGAGTCTGGAGCACCCATTCTTACTGATGATGTCAGCTTGCAAGTATTTATGGATCATCTGAAGAAACTTGCTGTCTCTAGTGCTGCCTGAGATTCTGCAGTGCAGTAAAGGCACAGATAAGCTGTAGCCATATTTCAGCTTTTTCTCATTTACACTTTCCCATGTCTCTTGTGACAGAATGCTCTGATATGCACAAGCTGCCTGACTAGATATAAAGCAGTGTTGTTTTCGAAGAAAAGCTTTTGTTATCAGCGAATGTTTTAATGTGAACTGCAGTTTGTAAAAATGACAGGTAGTAGATTAAGTTATAATTAGAGGAAAAAGAACAGTCACTTTGATTACTGTGATACTATAATTATTTTGAGATCATTTATAACAACATTGAGATGTGATTTCAGTTTCCCTTTTAAATGGTTGAGGTTGATTCTTCTCTGCACTACAAAGGCACATTGAATAATAAAGGAAATCTTTGGTGATGTCGGGCTTTCCAGACTGCCATATGACTACTTTTATTACTCAATTTGAGCACGAGGTGAACAAAGAAGCAACAAAAAGCATATAAAAATAGTATGAACTCAGTCTTTTGACTTAGGCTGCCGAACTTTTCTTTCCTGCAGAGATATTATTGTTCATGTTCATTTTAAGAGTATTTAATTTCAAATATTTTTTCCCACTTACCCTTCTTGATTATTTGTGAACAGAGTTTTTCTTTATTTTCACATAAAGAATTTGAACAGAAAAACTAAAAATGTTATTGCACAAAATTTAAATCCACATGTTGTATTTTTGACAAAAGTGTATATTATCAAACATGATAACAGATGAAGATGCTCAAAAGTTAACATTTTTAGCTTGAGCTAAGAAATCCTACACTACCAAAATGAACTGACTAAGGGTACAGCCTTGATTTTTGTCTTGGCTAGTGTATACTTAAAAAAATTCATATATTTACCTTCTTTATTATTGCCTTATGATGTTATTACACTAATACATAACACTGCACATCTGCTTTTTGGTTTTGCATCCTTTTTATTATCAATTCAACAGGTTATAGTTCTTGTTGAAACAGTATTATATAGAATTTGATGTCATTAATTTGATATTTAGTTCATACTTGATTTTTTTTGGGTGTGGATGAATTAGTATGATTTCCAATTTACTTGTTGAAGTTTACACATAAACCAGATGTTTACATAAGTAATATGACATTTGGACAAGTAATGATGTGAAATGTGGTAGTGGGCAATAAAGAAATGTGCCAAGTCTAGAGAAAGAGGGAGAGTTTTGACATAGGAAATTAAATCATAAACTGGTGTAATAACATGAGGGTTTTTTTTCCTGTTTTCTGTAAATTCTCAAAAAATTGATGAAATCAAATGCTCCCCATTTCTTTGGTCTTAATGAGATGGGCTCCTTTTGCCTCAGTACGAATAAAATACATGTTTTTCTCTCACTTTTTTATTGTGCTGGTTTCTGTCAGTGCTTGAAATGGAATGTGGAAATAAAGGTAGTAATGATAAAATTTAGAATAACTTCACCACTTTGATTCATCTGGTAATTGCTATCAAACTTGTTTAAATTCCACAGATGCTGAACTGTTCACTCTAGTAGCAGTTTAGGAGATAAAAATTCGGTAGCCCTCTTGAGCGTGTTTTTTAGCTAATAAACAGCTTAAAAAAATCTTGTAATACTAAATATGTCCAATATGTTTGGCAGTTAAATATTGTTGGACTAGCAATTCATCGCCAAGTGATGAACTGATTTATGAAATGATGAAATGATGATGAAATTATAATGGATGGGTTTTTTGTGCTTTCCTTCCTACCCTTTCATCGGCTTTCACCCTGTAATAGGTTCTTTTATCCAATCTCTTGACAACATTAGCTTCTTTTGTAGCTTCAAGTATTTAGCATTGTCAAAAGATTTTTTTGAAAATCCTAATATGTCTGAGGGATTACCTTTACCAACCTGCTTATTCATCTCTTCCAAAGAGTCGGTGTGGTTACTGAGACAGGATTCGCCTTTGTAGGAAGCATACTGACTCTTTCCCAAAAGCCCATGTCTATCCATAGGCTTGTGAGTCTTGCTCCTCGTCAGAGCCTCCATCCACAATCCCAGGAGGGAGACAGATCAGACTCAGCAGTCTGGAACTTGCAGGATTCTCTCAACAGTCCTTTTTGTGGGTGAGGGTGATGGGGCAGCAGTCTGCCAGTCATCCGGCAGAGGGACTCTGTGGTGAGTTACACATGTCCACTGGCACCTCTGCTCTTCGATGTCTTGCTGCCTTCAGAACTCCTGTGAGAAAGCCATCCAGTCCTGGTAACTTGTTAACATCTCATTCATCTACTTGATCTAATACCTTTTGCATATTTACATAGATCGGGTGAGCTACACCAGGGGAAGTAATCTGTTTGTTATGAGTGAGTACTGATCAACATTTAAAGTTAAAACAGTTTGTTGTAGGGTTGTGCTACAGGAGAAAGTGGTTTGAAAAAGATAAATTGCTGCTATTTGCAATCTTTGCTAGCATCTGCATTACTAGATTTCGTGGTGAAGAGATGCTACCGATCTGTGCAGTATCTATGACACATTGCTATCTGATCACAGGGGCTAGTTGACCTGTTTGACTATGATAGCAGGCTTTGCAGTGATTTCTTTAAATATTTAGTTTTGGCTAGACACAGATTAGAAATTGGAGGAAGAGTAGGTCAAATGTTCTTGTTGAAAAACTCAAGGCCTTGAAAGAAGTGGCCTTCTGCAGGACAAGGGATAAAACAGATGCTGCCTGTTCTGTTAATGACTGGGAAGCCGAAAACTGAAAATTCTACATGGGCAGTCAGAGGTAGGGGAGAAAGCAGTTGCATACTGCTTTCTCTGCTTTGTTTGGCTGGCTGAGAGTTTTAGAACAGAACAAAATCTGTTCTTGATATAAACATTCTCACTGGATGCCTGTCTGCCTGAAGCATTGTCATCTGGGAAGGACTTTTGTCTCAGAGAGCAGCACGGGTGAATCTGAAGTTAATGTTTTGCCAGGATCATGAAATCAGATAGAGGCTCCTGGCACTGTAACAGCTGTTCATGTTCTTAGATATGCTTGTTGATGGTGTTTGGACATCATATAAAAAAGCACATTGTGATTGGCAGTCCTTGCATTGTGCCTGGTCGATAAGGCACTTATTTCTGGCTTGCTGCCTTTTTCTCAGGACAACTTTTCAGGCTGTATGTGATACACAAACATCTGAATTTTTCTTCTCTTTTCATTGCCTCAAGTCCTGTACTTAACAGTCCATTAATTATGTCCACTTACCTTCCATGTGTTTAAATGAGCCCACAACACAAAGCTCTTACTGCTGGCACATGAAAGATTAGGTAGAAGTTTGCTGGGCCTTGTAAGTGTGAGAACTGCCCTTCACTCAGGAAGAGAAATGGTGTTTAAACTCTGTTTTGGAATGAGCCACTTAGAGCAATAGAAACCGTCATCCAAAATGTGGAGGATGACTCCATATTTAGATGTATAAAAGCCTCAAAGCTCTAAGTGCTTCTGACTGAACCTCAAAACCAGACTCTTAGCTGTCTGCACAGAGATGTGCATGCTAGAAAGAAGGCTGGGACATCCCCTGACAATGCTCTGCTCTTTCACAGGTGAGCAGGTAGCAAACTTCTGCTGTTTGGTTTCTTGCTGACTGGTAAATTTTTTTCTGCTGTGATAAATGTCCTGGCATGGCCACTACTCGCCCCCCACTTCACAGGATTGGGAGTGGCACAGCTGGTATGTTAAGAACCTTTGGAAATAATTTACAGTAACTGAATCCATGTTATATTACAGCTTTGAGATCTCTTTTTTTTTTAAATGAGGATTTTTTTAGGTTCCCTGTATTTATTTCGTTATTATTTTTAAGTAATTTGCTTTCCTCATGCTTGGGAAAAGGGAGTGGATTGATCACTTTAGACTGACACCTCCTGTTTGGATGCAATATCTCACAAGGTACCAGGTTTAGACACAGATTTAACAAGCTCAACAAAAAGCTGAATTGCTTGAAGGCATGTGGATTTGCCTAGAAATACAAATACTGTCAAATTCCTGGAACCTCACAGCTTGGTCTGTGAGACTATGACATCTGTGAGTGCCCCATTGGCTGCCGCCAACACAAAATGGTGTGTTTGGAAAGTTGCATTTTCCAATATTCTCTCTTTTCCACAGTTAGTTGATGAATACTGACCAGGAGCCTATCCTGTTCTTTTACCAAATCTGAGGCAAACAACTACCTTATCCTCCTGTCAGATTGTGACACACAGTAGTATCGAGCTCACTTTGGCTTTTGGCATTTTGGGTTCATACAAAAGTTAAATGGTACATGAAAGCCAACAAGCCTGAACAGAACAGATGGAAAAAACAATGAAGCTGTTGCACTGCTCTGAATTGAATGTAAAATCTTGTTTAAAATGGCAGATTGTGCCTAATAGTGCAAACTTTTGTCCGAAGAAAGGACCATGATGCTAAAAGATAAACAATTACATCAGTGTCCATAAATTGATTTTTGGCAAAAATGAAGCAAAATAATCACTGTACCCTTTAAGAGTGGAGCCTGTCCTCAACACCTGCAGATATTCCATCATGTGTGTCTTTCCATCCTGTCCCAGGACTGCCTGGGGCTATGCTGCTGCGTGGCAGGTTGCCATGAAATGGGTAAGAGTTTGCTTGGAAGCTGAGCTGATGTGTGTGGAATGAGCAACAGGCTGTCCTCTGCCTTCCTCGGGGGAAATGGCTGTGTTGTGCCATGGTCTGCAGTCAGCTTCATGCATTATTTTCCCAAATACTACCAACAGACAACCGCCCAGGGGATTAGCCACTTTCAAAGCATGCACAAAAATTATGCTATCAGGGTAGCCTGGAACCATAATGCTTCTTGAGCTGGGGTTGAAATAATGCAGGAAGAGCCTCTGTGGTCCCTGAACGTCTGCCTCCATCTAGGTTAGAACTCTCCTCTCTGTGGTTGCTGACCTTTCAACTTCGGGAGAGATGCCAAGTGACTCATGGGCCACAGTTTGCACTTTACAGGTAGCATGTGCAACTGTATTGCTTTCGTAGGTTTATTAATAAAAGTTTAGCAAGGGAGCATAGCCATGCGTGAAAAATAGAGGCTAGATGGAGACCCGGAAGAGTTTGAGTGATACTAGGTTGGTATGAAGTAGCCAATCTAATAATTAAAGTACTGAATAAGAAGAGATGACATTTCTAGGATTCAACTGTGAGCTCCTTTTCAGCTGCATACTGGGGCTGGGACGTATTTCAATGTTTTTGTTAGTAGCACAGACATGTTTTCAGCCTTGGCTCTGGATGGGTATGAACTTTGAAAGACCCTATCCTGTATGACCTGAAAAGAGTGTTACTATGGGAGAGGGATTTTTTAATTTTTCGTGCTACAGAGATCAGCATTACAGGGTGGCTTGAATCACTAACTGAAATGTGGACAGTTTAAACTGAGATACCCTAATCTGCAGACATGACACACCTGGCTAATGGAGTAGAGTTATAGGTGGTTTGTAGCTCTGCTGATCTTTATTAATCTCAGAGCAAGTGTGTTTTTGTTAATGCTGCTTTTTAGAAGGACTTGTATTACATTTTTCGAGAAAACTTACAGGAAGTTTATAGGTGGGCAAAATACTACTTGCTACGTCTTTTTTGTGTGCCATGGAACAGGTAAAAGAGCAGTGGGTGACCCTCCGATCTGTTCTTGTTACCACAGTCGCTGTGAGCCCCGCTCCTGTTTGCCCAAGCGCAGATGTGAAAGGCTGTAAAGGAGAAGCACTGAGAGCCAGCCAGGCTGCCAGTCAGTGGGCCAGGCTGGGACCATGAGTTGCTGAGGAGCTTGTGGTTTCAAGCAATGTTGCCAGTCTAGTTAAGATAAAAATGTGACCCTCCCATGCGAGTTGCTGTAGTATATCCTCTCGCTCCAGGTATTTACACACTGCACTGAGGGGGAAAAAAGTGCAGCTGGACCTAGCGCTGTGGTGTGAGCAGTGCTGCCGTACACGAGGGTACAACTCCATGTTTCAGGCTTGCTCCCGCTCCTCTGCAGCAGGAGGAGGGAGATGGGGGTGACACCCTTTAAATGGTGGCACTGAACTGAACAATGGAACTGTACTCCATTTTTGTCTCTGTAAAGGCAGAAAATGAGAGAGCTAACTTGTTACAGAACTTAACAGAATGTATATTTTTGTCCTTTAGAAAATGAGGATTTTAACACAGACTCTTCAAAGCTAAAATTGTTTGCAGAAGATACAGTGTTTCTTTCACTGGAGTAAAGAGGGATCCAGGAAGAGAGATTGGCAGCAGAGTTGATCTCCCACAACTGTACTTGTGCAACAGACACTTTGCTCAGTTCAGGTCTGCATCGTGCCATTTCCTCTGTGAATGAGCCTTCAGACACAACAGATACTTTTAACATCTGTTGCAGAACTAATACTTTTCTCATAAAAACGCAAGATGAAATTTGTACTATGTCATGGGAGAAAAAGCAGCAGAGATCAAAAGTGTATGACAGTGTCATATTGTAGAGGTTCCCTGCAACAGCAAAGAATTTTAAGTGAAATGCCCAGGTGACAGAAGGAAGTTGGCCATGTGAAATGCAGTACCTTGGTAGCCCCTGCCAGTCTAATTGGAGCAGAAAATCCTTGCCAGCTTCCAAGCAGGGGGCTAACTTAACCCCAAACGCTAGCAAGACGCCCTGGAGCTTTCATTTGATTACAAGCATCAGTTTGGCATCCTAGAGCAAGCTGTGGTTGGTGCCTGTTTCCAAGGAAGGCAAAAGTGCCCCAGGAGCAAAGCAGTGCAATGGCTGGGGGCAGGAGAAGACTGCTGCAGCCTTTGCAGACCAGGCTGTTGGTGTGTGCATGGCAAACAGACCTTAATTGTGTTTTCTGATTTTTGGCCCATCAAAGGTAAATTGAACCAAGTACACTGTGATTTCTATTTTTATACTTTGGCTGACTAAAATTAACAAGATGGCTGTGCTGAAATTTTAGCATATAAATGTTCTGCTGTTGCTGCCTTTCCTTTGGGAACAACTGAAATTGCTTTTCTTTGCACTTAGCAGATGCGTTAGCCATGTGTTGACAGGACACTTTGAACACAGATGCACAAACTGATGGCTGCGCCTTTCAGACTGAAGTGGTTGTTTAAGTAACTTAATAACCTAATAACCTCTTTCTGGCTAAGAGATATGAATTAATTTCCCTTGAGTAAGCAAGAATACAACCCTGATAGATAACTGTAGAAAATGAGACAAATTCGGTAGTTTTGTGTGATCTACCGAGACGGCAGGATAGAGAGAGTCCCATTACTGTAAATGTTACTTTTCACAGAATCACAGAAGCATTAAAGCTAGAAGAGACCTCTGGAGGTTGTCTTGTCCAATCCCCATGTTCAAGCAGGGCCATCTAGAGCTGGTTGCCCAGGACCTTGTCTAGATGGGTTTTTTTTGCCTTAAAAAGGAATTGAAAATTTAGGAATTTAAAGATAGGTCCTTGCACAGGCTACTTGTTATCCAGCATAATTGTAGCCCAAATGGAAAAAGTCCCATAAGCTGCAGGAGTTGGACTGAGAACTCTCAGCTCCTCACGTCAGTCTCTGTCTTTGTGGTGCTGTGCAAAACTACATGTATAAACATGCAGAGAATGCTTTCTGAGAGATGATTTTAACTGAAAAGATAACGTGGGCAGAACACTTTCAAAGGCTAAATCCATCTTACTAGACTGGATGTGGATTGAACAAAAAATTAAATTGTTCTGTGTGCATAAGTATCTGAAATCCATGAAGTGATAGGTCTTCATGGCAGGCCAGTTGCATCTGAATGAAAAATGTCCTTTGTCCTAGTTAAATAATGTGTATAAATAAGTCCGGATTTATTTTTTGAGATTATATATTTGGTAATGTATGACATAATGCCACCCTAAGCAGAGCTTGAAATAACTTGGAATTAAGCTGAGCAGAATAAATAGGACATCTTTTTTAGTCAGGTCTTTGTAACATGTTAAACTATAGACACAACTGTCTTATTTGCTAACAGAAATGTACATTAAAAATATGTATTATTTGAAATACTGCATTGCACTTTGCAATTGACAGTTCCCATGTCCTTACAAGAAGCAAAGCTTCTGCCTCCAGTCTCACAAACAAAGGGAATAATTTGCTTTTTCGAATTTGATTCCAATGGAATAAGCAGTTACTTTGCTGTGCGTGGATCAAACGTGCGGGCTAATCCTCTGCAGGAGCAGAGCTTTGGTTAAAGGAAGATGTTACCTGCTGAAATGAGTATCAGTACTTAATGCGACCAGAGACGCCCTGCTGCACTTCGGCTGCAATTCTGTGTAGTTATGGGATGGCAGGAACGGGCCGGCTACAGAGAAGTCAGCAGCAGATTCTCAGCTTCCCGGCCAGTGGGAGTATTTTAATTGCTGGCAATACCTTTGGCAAAACTCGAGAGGGCAGCAGATACGTGGCCTGATCCTCGTTCCACTTCTGCTGGTTGCTGGTGTAATTGAGTGTCTTTGATCATTCCTCTTTTGCATCCATGTAAGTGTGGAATCACTTCAAATTCCGGGTTCTATCAGTGTAGAATTTGAGTTAAAACCACCCTCACTTAGAAAAACACAGCAATATTTTATTTTTTTATTTTTTCAGTTTGAACTTTTATGATAAAAATAATGACAAGCCTCCAAAGTAAACAACATGTCATAAGCATAAGCATTTTTGATGTTTTAAGAAATAATCTAGAAAGAGGAGCTACAAAGAGCTGATTTAAAATATTTTAATGGAATAAGGTGGAACTCCCCTAAGTGTATCAAAGCATCTTCTTTATAAAAGGTTAACTTGTAAGATAAAATATGCACAAATAAACACAAGAGAAGAAATTCAGCAGAACGATCATCTTTTGATCCTCATCTTCTAAAAATAATATGAAATAAGCAGAAACTAAGTAAACAGGCACCGATTTGCATGATTTTTCTCTCTCTCTCTTTTTTTTTTTTTTTTTTTTATCCGTAAGAAAATAAAAGGGTGTAATTGACTAAAGGAAATGAGATGTGTTGTGTCTATGTGGCTGGACTTGCCCAAAACGTTCACCCAACTTGAACTAATATAAGAAGACAATTATTTTGGAGGTGTAAAATATCCAGAAGAAAACTTGTTAAGTTAGGATTTTAAATGTTGAATGAATGCTTCTGATAACTCCAGTTTCATTTAGTAATTGGGAAAAAACCCCACATGTAGTATACAAGGAATTATTAGTTCAGAGAACAAGGGGATCATCACATCTAATCACTATCCTTGGTGTTGTAAGAATGAGTTAAGCAGCTTTGCAGAATACTCAGCTGGGAGTATGGAACATGGAACAGCTGAAACAAGCAAACATCAGCAAGGAGATCCAAAGTGTCAGAAAAGAGAAGCAAATGATCTTGGGAGGCTGGAGCAGCCACAGGTGTCTTTGCAGCTGAGGAAAGGTACTTGTGACTCGTGTTCATTGCAGGAGAAGTTTTTACAGCAATGAAGCTGGTGGCTTTGATGTGTGAAGTCACTGAGGGCTGTATATCGTACTCATTGATCTTCCCTTGGCCGCATAGCAAGTAATTTTGCTAGAGAAAGCAATCAGATTGGTCAGGGCTGATCTGCCCTTTGTAAATCCTCACTGTCTTATTGTCCTTTGTTTGTTTGTAGGTGGATCCTAAGGAAATGTGCTGCGTGGTCTTTCTAGGGACTGAGCTGAAGCTGTCCAGCATTTAGTTCCTCGGATCTTCCTCTGCACCCTTCTTGAAGATGACTGTAATAGTTACCCCATTCAGTGGACCTCCCTGGATCATCACATGTTCTGAGGATGATGTGGCTTCACAATCACATCACATCACATCACATCATAGGTCACATTTATCTCTGTTGACATGAATACACACAGTTTATCTAGATAGTCTTTAACTCTCCTACTTTTGCATTTCCTTCTTTCTCAAACTGTGCAGGTGTGTGTGTAGGTCTGGGAACTTTTTGAAGATTGAGGCAAAAAAGCCATTGAGTATTTCAGCCTTCACTATACTGTCTGCCACCAGGTTATCTCCCCCATTCAACAACAGCTTCACATTTCCTTTGCACCTCAGTTTGCTCCTAGCATGCTTACAGAATTATTGTCATTTTACCCTTTGTGCCATTCAGCAGTTTCAGCTCCAACTGGGCTCTGTCTTTCCTGTTACCATCCCTAATTGCCTAAGAAATGCTTTTGTACCCCTCCTTTGTTATCTGTCTGTGTTTCTGCTTCTTGTATGTTTTCTTTTTTGCATTTTAATTCATTAACAGCTCCTTGCTTTGCCAGTTGGGCCTCCTGCCGAAATTTCTGGTTGTATATGAAATCAGCCCAGCGTTTAATTAGAATTAGAGGATATTTTGTTAGTACATCTATCTTTTCATTATTTTTAGACTAAGTTCTACCACTGATCAACTTGTAGATCTTGCGACCTAGTTTTTATGACAATCCTGCCCTTCAGGAACCACTTGAAATCTGAATTATTCCCCTTTGTTTTTTCTTTCAGTAATTTGGAGTTTTGCCTTAACACAATGCAATGTCGGTAAGGTGACACTCACTTGTAACCTTTGCAAGAAGTAAATGTAGCTTAGGTCAAACTGACCTATCTTTATTCAGATCACTAATGCATACTTATGTATTTTGAAGCCTGTATTATCATACACCATGGAATGTGTTTGTTACACATGCATATTGCATAAGGGCATGACTTTTGGTGGACTCAGCTTTTGACAAAACAATGTTTTTCCCTTTGAACACAATACTTGAGGTACACTGATTGGGAAAAGGAAGCCTTTGTTCCACAAATCTGAAAATGCCTATTGTTAGCTTGCCAGGCTCAGGTCACAAGAACTTTACTTTGATAGGAGGTTTTTTATATGTGAGGAATTTAGAGAACTGGTGAAGTTCTTTCCACATCAGAGGCTTTTCTGGGGAAAAGGGAGCACTGAAGGTTAATGTGCTGAGGAGTGTGAAGGCCAGACTCATTCTGTACCATAAGAGTTATGGGGAGGGCGGGTTCAGAAATGAGAAAAAGATGTGGTTTTGACTGCAGGAAAAATCAATATGAACAAGGTAATAGTGATAACGTGTGATTACTGAATAAATTTTCAGATTCATTACTAGAAGTAAGAATATGTTGACTCTCTTGTTTCAGGGTGATGTGAAATAGACTGGAAGATTGCATACTTTGTTTGTTTTGTTTAAGAGATCATTCAAAACAGAGAAAAGATGTAATCAATCAATCAATCAATCAAATAAACAAACAAACAAAAACCCCAAACCAAACCACCAAAACCACACAATGTAAAAAGTACCTTCTACTACAACATCATCCAACGATGACTTTGGTGAGGGCAAGATTCAATTTCACTTCCCAGGCAGATATTGCATGGAAAGGTCAGACTGCAGAAGCTGCTGCAGCCGTTAAGCAGCAGTTTTCACTGTGTGATTGAATTAGCTGATTTAATGAACTGTGTCTGCAGATGCAAAGGCTCAGGCTTGACTTACAGCATGAAGCATCTGTTAGAGGGAGTGAGCTGTGAACAGCCAACAGAGCTATGGGGATAAGCAGTGAGACAGTTGCTTTGTAATACCTCATTTCTGTTTATTGTATTGCATCAAGAGCTCAGTTGGAAATCAAGCTGTTTTATGTTGTTGTTCCCTAGTGAAGCTTCATTTGCCAGAGGAGGCAAGCCTTCTGCAAGCTTGTGTTGAACAGAATGAATGGAAATTTCAGAGCAATTATAAGGATTTTTCTTCATCAAGTAAGGGCAACTTCAGCAACAGACAACTGGAAATTCAGTGTGGTTTTAATTAAAAAAAAAAAAAAAAAGATTGTGAACTTTCGAAATCTGGCATTTGCTATGGGCCTGCTTGCTAGCTCAGGGGTTTTGTTCACCAGCACCAGGCTCTGGGCGCTGCAACCAACTCACCGCAGGCACGGCTGCTGCTTTCGCTATCCCAGCTTGGGCCTGGATGCACCGACATCCCTGTGCACAGCCACCTTCAGAGACACTGGCCCCGCAGTGATGGCCTTCCAGTCTTTGCCCCTTGCTCATGCCCCAGCCCGTCCCCCGCGCTCCCTCTCGGGCCGGCTGGTGCTGCTGGCCCTGCGCAGCCTGGCCATGTACCTGCCGCCCACCTTCCTCCCTCCTCTAAGGGGCGCATGGGACCATCAGCTCTGGCTTCAGTTTTGAGTGAAATAAGCACTTGTTGGGGCATCCTGGCATAAATGGAGGTATTTGGTGTCTTCAGTCTCTCATGAAACATGGGATATCCCAGTCCCACAGCACACCTTGCAGTGGATACACCTGAGGCCCTAGGCTCTACTGTGGATGCCGTAAACACAAAAATGCCCTCCCTGTTGGAAAGTTATTGCACTGCTACACAAGGGGCTAAATGGCAGGTCCTCTGCTTACTCTAGGAGGACATGTCCAGATACAGGGGTCCTCACTGGTGGGGTGGCCATTTTCTCCCTAAAGTGTGGTCACCAAAGAAAGGATCTGCCTGTATGTCAGGTGTCTTGACACAATGAGCATCAAATATGTGAGCAAATGAGGTACATTTCTGGTGAAGCCAGAGTTCCCTAAACACACCAGCAGGACCCAAGAGAAGGTTTTATTTAAAACTGTCTTGTGATTTTACAGTGAAGTGGAGGATAGAAAGTGTGTCTGTGAGGTCTGCATCCTGTGCTGCTCTTATGCTGACACCACCACCACTCAGCCCGGCATTTCGCTGTGAGTTTTGTATTACAGAGCTCAGAAAAGACCACTCAACTTGTTATCTGGTGGAAACAAGGATGATGTTGGATGTTACCCTATCACCTGAGAAGGAAGGATGTCAGTTGGAGAGAATTTAATGCTTTCTGAAACACTGATAGTGTAACTTTGTAGTTTTTGTACTGCTGTAAAATACCTCACAACTGTGGCCTGAAGCAGTACAGCGGATTTCCACGCAGCATTGCTCTTCCTTCAGTGTGGCTCCCTCATTCAGTGTGACTGCATCCTCAAATGGGATTAAGTGACAGCACATTCAAGTGCAATGCTGATTAAAATAAAAACTGTCTGCTGCCTTGTATATTGAGTATATAGCTTTGTGAAAATAGCCTGACCCGACTTTTCTTTAAATTATATAAAAAGCAGAGTCGTCAAATGGAGGTCTGAATTACCATTATCCAGGGTTTTCACCAGTCGTAAATGACTTTTGAAATAAATGAGACAAAACATACAAAAAGCAAATAAAAGCATCTAGGATTACAGACTTCTTGTCTGCCTAGAGCTACTGCTCTAAGCAGTCTGGCGACTGGAAATAGAGATGGTCAAAAAAAGAAATAAAGGTTAATGATGTTATGTTGCTGCCACACTTTTTCACAGTAGAAGATAGAAGTGACTGAAAACCCGTAAAGTCTCAGATACAGATGGATCAGGGCAACTGGTAGGTTGCTCCTTGATTACCTTCCTTCAAACAGTTCAAGTAATTGGGGCCATATGGTCCATGCAGCAATGCATTATCCTCTTTGATTTTCCAAATGTGTGAGCACCACAGGCAGCTGTAGCTGGAGAGCCCTTGGGACATGGTTGGCTTTGTTGGGCAGTGCTGTGCAGGTAAATTTTCAGCAGAATTCTGCAAATTTTTGTTGGGCAAAGCAGGTGACACTCTTGGTTTTGTGATCTGACAGATGTGAAACTGTTTTTTGTTTTTCAGGAAGAGCTGGAAAAAGTTTATGTGAATTTGAATTCTTATTTCCTGACAGACAAAGCCTGTTATCTTGAGAACTCTGGCTTGTAGATGCTAAATGTTTAAGTAGACTGGCAGTGTAGTCTCTGGTCCTAATCTGGATAGTTATTTGTTGTGGTGATACAGCACTTTTCTGAAATGGTTAAAGTACTGCAGTGTAGCATTAGCTTGGTCACTGTGTAGTCATGGGTTGGTTAGAAATATTTTGGGAGAAAATGCTCATGGATATTCTTTGTTGGAGAAACTTTGAAGAGAGTTTCTGATTCAGGGAGCTGTGCCAATCCTTTAATTAAGACTAGCTGAATAACCAAGGGCACCACATTGTCATTTGGGATCTGTTAATACTCTGATGACCCAATTTTTGCCTTAGTAAGGAGTAAAAGCTAACTTCAAAAGTTGTGTCCTTGTACTGATTTTCTTTTTTTAATGAAATTGATTCTTCTGTTTCGATTGAAGTTGTAGCCTGTTGTAAAACACTTTCACAGTGGAATAACTGCTCAAGGGATTTTTTTTTTTTTAACCAGTACAAGGTCAAACCATCTAGATCTTTAAAATATGAATGACATATTTATTGAATCAATTCCTTTACTTAAGTGTAGGTGGAAGTATTTTGAATGCTTAAACAAGAGAGCGCTAGAGCTTACAGTGTTGCTCTCTGTTCTATCAGTCTGCTCTTTTTTGTTTTTCCAGTAGATACAAGTGCTAAACCTATCACAAACCTTTGTTAAATGTGTCACTGTTACTACTTTGTTATTTTATGTAATAAAAAACTATTGCAGAAGGAAAAAAAAAAACAAACAACCCTAAATTTGACTAGGACAAAAGTTGATTTTATAGAGGCTTAATTAACATTTCATTTTTCCCAATAGGTTGTGCACAATGGCAGTAGCCCAGTCATTTTTGTAATGCAGTAATTCTGTGCTTGGACAGCTAAAGCCATAAGTTTTTAAGTGAAGGTAAATAAAATCATGAAAGGGTAGAGATATTAGGAAAAGCTATAGTTGTTTTCTGAGTAGTTTCTACTGCTTTCTGTCTAGCTGAGTGCTCACAGGAACAACCTCTTGCAAAATACCAAGTGCTACATTGTTTGCACTGTCAATGTTTTCACCTGGGGAATCCTTTAGAGTTAAATGAAGTTATAGGACAGTAAGATTAGCAACAGGACTTGGAGAATAGACACCTCAGTACTTTAGTATTTGCTGTTCTGTTTTCACTTGCAAATGCCACTTATTTATAGTGCTTTGAGAATTTCTGTCCTAGTCACCAGATGACACTACAAAGACAAAGAAGGAGGCTCCAGAGCTATCTCACTGATTCAACCCACACCTGAAAGGAGTAGTGAAGCTACAGCTTCCAGTTATGAACTGAGTAGGCAGCAAACAGCAAATGAAGAATACGTCAACTTTTGAAGATATTATAGACACTGTTTAATGTGTTGCAACTTCCTTCTGGGTCTGTGAATTGTTATTCTGTTATCGATAGTGATACTGGGAGGTTAACAGCCTTAACCAGGAGTCTATCTCAAGACACAGCATTGCCAGACATGATGTTCTGATCTCCTGAATGTCAGTCTGCCACCTTAAGAGAATGGTCCCTCTTGTATGCTCCTGTGATCCAGTCGAAAGGATGCAAGCAATCCAATTCAACATATTGATGTGGAACGTAATTCAGCATAATTCTGGGTCATGATTAATTTTCTGGCTATGTTCAGTTTAAATCGAACAAGTCATGAATACACTTCTGCAGAAATGTTGTTTCTTGGGAATATGACTCTGGCTATGCCATCTTTTTTCATGTTAGGACAGAGTTATAATCTCATCTTTAAATAATGGTAGGGGAAGGAAAATATTTTAAAACCTTTCTTAAGACCTTTGAACATCTGCCCCTAAAGGGCTTCAGGATACTAACTTCTCAAGGGTTTGTTTGGTTCTTTTGCAGTCAGTGGAAGGTGAGGAGGACACTACTTACCTTCAGTGAGGCCTTTAGGCTTCAGTAGTATCATCACGCACTGGGCAGGAGCTTCTATTAATGACTGCAGTCCACACACTGTGGAATCCCGAGGTGAGAAGTCTAATGGCACAGTTGGATAAAAATATAGATTCTGTAAGAAGGAGTTTACCTAATAGCTCAATAAGCTAAGGCAGTCTACTCCCTAACAAGTGTGATGCTAAAAACAAACAACAAAAAGACACAAATAAAGCACAAAATCTTGTGCCTGCTGACACTAGTGGGAGATGCGCTGACCCCAAATCCTCATACACTACCCAGAGAGTGAAGAGTGGAGCTGACTTTGGCTTTCTTGAGTAGCTTACCATTTCAGGAATATAAGACAACTAACTGTAGTAGCTTCTCCTTACACCTTTGGACAAGGAGTCTAAAGGAGATAGTAGGTAATTGTGGTGTCAAGGGTACGCTTCTGACTGCTGCAGTCACTAGTCTTGCTGTATGTCTGCTCAGACTACCTCTGGCAGCTCAGGAGCATTTACCTTCTTTCAAAATCTGTGTTTTAGACTCCCTGGGAGCATCCTATTAACTACTATGGGTAAAAGTCAGCACCTCTTTCATCTTCTATCCATTTAAAATACATGGAGGGTTCTTTAGCAAGTAGCAAAATATGATAGGCTTCAGGCAATCAGCTTGTTGGAGGAACTGGGAAGAAGGGATAGCCTGTCAAATAAAGAGAGTTTTGAATAGTAATAATAATAACAATAATGGTAACAATAATAATAACAATAACAACAACAATAATAATAGTGATGGTGATATATAGTGGGTTTCTTTGGAAGCACTCTAGGAGATCTGTTTAGAGAAGTCGTGAAGTGGTATAAATCCTACTGGATTTGAGAGGTTGAAGATTTGTCAATAGCCAAGAATGGCTCGAGTCGAAAAGCTCTTCAGGTCACGTATCTGAAGTGAGGAAGCTTGAAGATACAAAATCAGTAGATATAGTCTCTGCTTTCTATTTTCAAATAGTTGTTCCATTGCTTCCTCTTGGACTGTAGATGATGTTACTGATATTTGCCAATTGATATGTTGCCAGCCTCCCATACACTAAAAAAAAGAATCTTATATGCATATTGTCTCTTTATGCTGATGTGATCTTAAGTTGAATTTGAACATTGCACATGTCACTAAAGAACACAAACGGCAACATTAAAATACATGCTGAGTCTTTAGCTTTGTGGTTGCTACAATGTGCATCTTAGCTGTGCTTGATATATAATTTCTCCTAAATTGGTTGATCTGTTATTACATCTGACCAAGTGTACCCTAAATCCTACCCCACTGCGGATGTTGTTGTTATGCTACATAGCACTACAGGAAGTTTTTTATAAAGCTGCATCTCACATTACCACAAGCCCCCATCTCCTAGGCTAATCTGCTGCTAAATATCAAACCCTTTCATGTTATTTCTTTTGCCACTAAGAATTCTAGTGTTCTATCAAACCAAGTAGAGTCAGTGCAGAATCATGTTGCTGCTGTTGTTGAAAAGGTGTCCCATTAAAATTTTTGTCTAAAGACACTGTTAGTGGCCCATCTCAATAAAGTCAGGACCTGGATTGTAGCTGTGTGCCACAGCCTAACAGCTAGTGACAAGTAGAGACACTGCTGTGGTTACACTGCCGTGGTTGAGGAATGCACTTTTTGGAGCTCTGGTCTTTCTGAAGTTGGACAGTGCTAAGCAGGAAATACTTTTCTTGGTAAAATAAGCAGAAACTCATTTTCTTGGTAAAACAAGGATATATTCTAATTTATCCCTGAGTTCTTAGTTAAAAACTTACCTGAGAATCTGTGTAGGAATACTGTAATTTTGTCAGGACTACTTGGCTTTTACACTTGGTAAGGTTGGCGCTTATCATATGAAGCAGGGGTTTTGGTGAACCAGAGAAACTGGTAAAATGAGACAGCTGGTAAGGAATTGAGTCAAGTGTAAAGCTGTGCACTGACAGAAGGCACCATTCAAAGCAAAGTCAAACCTCTCTCTGCCTATAACGTTGTGATGCAGTTTTGAGGAGTAGGTGGTCTTGATGCATGTCTTGAACAACTTGACAATTATGAAAGTTCTTTAATTTTTCCGCAGCTTAATCAGCCTTAGCTTCTACTGAGAATTAATTAACAGTTTCTTCTGAGTCCTTGATGTACACTGTTCTGTTTTTCAGATAATGCTTGGTGTATCTGTGTCTTAGGCATAAGCTTCTAAAAAGCAGTAACACTGACAGAGCTGCAAGTGTTAGCTTGTCCTCAGCAAGAATGTCTTTCTCTGGATCTTTTTATGCAGGCATTTGACTACTCCAAACATTGAACTTATGCAGTCAACCAAAAAATAAATAAGGAATATGGAAACATGTTCCTAAACCTATTCCACTACTTTCTACTGGCTTCTCTAGGTCCTGCAGGATTACAGACTATGAACACAGATACTCAGAATTCATCCAGTTCTGTGAGACCTGGCACTCTTGACATAGACGAGTATTGAGAGTGTCTCAAAACAATGAATTCCAGGTCTGAGGCTGTTGTATTGAAGTCCTTGTAGCTCTAACTGTGCATTCATGTGTGGTCCACCTCAATGAGGAAAAGGATTTGTTTTCTTTTTCAAGCTGTCAGGACACACAGAAAGCTGAAGACACATGTATGCATGAATTTTTGAGTGGCAAGTCACATCCTGGATGTTCCTACTACATAGACCTTAACACTTGGTACTCCTTTTATCCTCCATGTAGTATTCAGTCTTCATAACACTTGTCCCAGGAGATGTGGAGACAGGAGGCCCAATTTACAAAGACTTTTGATATCCCTTTTCCCCCTGAGGTGCAAGATCAACCAATGCCATATTTTATCATCGATGTGGGAAGACAAACTTGTTTTCTTATTGTCTGCTTTAGATGCTACCTGAAAGTTACGGAAATCCTGTGACTATTGGTGCAATACACATTGTAGACATGCAGGAAGGTGGAAAAAAATCATAAGGCTCTGCAGAATTTAAGTACAAAGGATTTTTTTTTCCCATGCAGCACCAAAGAGGACAACAAAAGCTATGGGTTCACAACTGAAGTATTGCAAGAATGAAGAGTGACACTGAGGTAGCTAGAGAACAAAAGTGTCTGTGGACTTCAGGAAATATGCATGAATATCTGGGAAATGTGGGTCAAATTACTTCATCTGTCCAGGCAGGCTGGGTGGCTGGCCAGTTTAAAAAGCCTCAGTGTTCAGAATCAGAAAACTGTCTATTTTAACATTAGCAACTAGTTGTCTTAGATATCTTTTTGTTTAATAACTTTATGATTGCAGGACACCTCAAAAGGGGCCAAAATGAAAGGCACTTTATTAGCTATGGAGTTTGAAAATGAAGTGGACAGAGAACAGGGCTTGGCTTAAAAAGTCTTGAGCACTAGAATTTGTCTCACTTTTTAAAACTTCCAAATTTCTGCCACCCGTTACAGTTGAGGGCTCCTTAATGCCAAAATCTTATTGATTCAAGTTTATATTGGAAACTTTCAGCAGTTTAACTGGACTGCCCTTGGCATTAGCTTAATTCAGGATGACACTCCACTTTCCACAGAGACTCTTAAATCCTGGGTGCTTCACCAGGAGAGGTGTCAGGAAGAAGCTCCAGTTCCCTCTCTACCTTATGCACAAAATGGTGTGGAAACAGTTGGATACTAATGGGATCTGATTCCCCATCTTTTAAATGACCATGTAAATTCAAGTAGCTTTACTAGGAACAGGCATTGATAGAGGTGTCCTGGAATTTTCATCTTGGCTTATGAGTTGTCTACATACACAAATCCTTTTCATCATTAAATCTTAACTGGGAGAGCTCTGAAACAGAAACTTCAGGTAGGCATCTTTCTCTAGAAATCGACTGCAAATTGTAGCACATTAACACACTGTTTGGAATAGTTTTATTTTTAACATCCCATCTAGACATCTACTTAGTATTCTTTCAGGCTTTCTTTAGCCTGGGGGCATGTGGAATCACAGACACATGGAGAACAACAAATGCTTTAAAATACTTCATTTTTTCATAAGATACTTTGCTGGAAAACAGTGATCCTTGTAGCATATTCTTCAGATCCAAATGCTCAGAATGTGCTCCAGGGACCAACTCTTATTACAAAAGCAATAAATGCACCCTACATTTTTATTGTGACTCCTCTGGCAGATTTGTAGGTACCAGCCAGTTCTATGTGCTTGCTGCTATTAGGGACCTTGGGATGAAATAGGACCTTTGGGAATTAATGGAGCCTTCAAAAGATCTGGAGTGCTCTTAAAGATGCTGCAAGCAAAAATGATCAAATGGTGTGGAAGGAAGACAATATTACTTATCAACCAGAGTAGAATAGGAAGTGGTAGATGCTACTGATGACAACAGAAACAGAAAAAGATTAATGAAATACAGTGTAACTTTTTGTTAAGGAAATGCACTGCACTATCTTTAATATTTAATGAAGAGACCAGTATCTCAGCTATAGTTAGAAATCCACCACATGTGTTTTGTGCGAGTTGCCTCCAGCTTAGTTGTGCAGACCAGTCCTTGGGCAATTCCTCTGAGTACAGTATGATGTGGTCGGCTAAAGGGAAAGTTTTATTTGTGCCACTGTAGATGTTCCCTGAGTCAAGGGAAGGATGGTGTGTGAGAGTAGGCCGGGGAAATATTTGGAGCAGTTGCCACTTAGTGCTGGCAAGTAGTATTTCTTGAGGAATCTATGGAAATACTGTGTGGTCTTCATGCTTGACATGACGAGAGGAGAGAAATCTTCATCAGTTTCTTTGGCTATCGTATTGGTGGTGACTTGTAGAAGGAAAACCAAACAAAAATGTTAGACAAGTTCCCCAGCACTACAGTTTTAATGTCAAGAGGAAGATAATCTGACCCCCAGTGGATGCTCCCTAACATGTTGAGGTGGGTGTCACACTTTGATATCCTGGCCTGACACATATGGTGATGTAGTAATGATCTTCAAATGTACTTAAACAAAGCTGAATGTCATTCTCTGCAGAGCTTCCTCTCCAAATATAATGCTCTCATAGGATTATTAATGCCATGTTATACACTACTCTCCTCTTACCCACAGTAACTAAGGTTGCCTTCTTTTTTTTTTTTTTTTTTGAAAATGGACTAAACTCCACAACTGCTTGAAATGGTACAGACATACAGATTATGTCCACTGCAGGTAGGGATGTATCTAAAATGGTGTCGCGCTATTGATTAAAAACTGAGTGAAAGTTTACAGAGTTAGCTTGTCTGTTCTCAAAATGGGTCTGTAGCTTGTGCTCCTGTGGCTTGGGGTATGCTTTTTTTTTATTTTATTTTTTTTTAGCTGTATTGGCAAAATTGATTTGAGAAACTTTTGATCTGCCTGCGATTTGGTTTATGATGAAGTGACGCTGTCCCAGCTGCAGTAGCAAAATCACCCAGTATGTGTGCTGCCTGCCCAGTGGTTTTGGGCTTGTTTCAGTGAACTGTCTCACAAGTTTAGTTATGCAGTGATTATTTAGATTTAGTAGTTCTACTCCATGTATACAATGATGTTTTAAATAGTCTCATAGTCTGGCACTGGACATGTGTGAGGTCTTCAAACTCCTCTTAGATCCTGAAAACATCATGTAAGATCTGTACACTCATTTGTGTTAATGAAAAAAATATTATAGTTTCAAATAACTCAGTGGTTCCGGAGGAATTTTCTTGTATCCTTGGAGAAGCATAAGGCCTGAGCAGAAAACAGGCCAAACAGAAAGTTAGCTTCTAGAACACACCAACATAAAATCATTATGTTTCTTTAAAAACATTTATTACAAATACAACTGTACAACAGCAGGCTCAGTGGATGTGAAATGGTTTTTCAAACATATGGGGTTTTAAGTTACCTCTAAGAGTAATAGATTTCCTATCCAAATGTCTTTTGATATTCAGCACATCAGATGAACATTCCAGAGTATGGGGTGAGAGTCCTACTTTGTATGCTATGGGCAAGGGTCCCAAATGGGAATTTTGTCCCCTGGTGCTAGTTAAAATAATCCTAAGGTTACTTTAACTTGTTCTAGGTTCAGCCTGGGCTCTCCCTTTTGCTAGCTCTTGGAGATGAGGTGAGGTAAAATGTGTGTTATCATTCATACCAACAAATCCTCCAGGATTTGTTGTCGCTGTGTCGCTGTCATGTTCCTGAAGACCTGTTGGTGGTCTAATTACACAAGAGTTTAACTAATGATGATAAAATGAAGAGCTGTAATCACTGTGTTCAAATACAGCCCACTTTTCTTAAGCTCACCAGCCTCAATTCTTTTCCTACCCAGGCTTAGCTGATTTGCTGTTAAACATTTTTATTACTGCTCAGTAGCCACAAAGGGTTTTCAGTGACATGACATATAAATCGGTAGCTCTGCATGACTCCCAAATCTCACACCAAATTTCAGGCTATGACTTAAAATATTCAAATAGGTTCTGAAACTGCTTATAATAGTAACACTAACTGATTCATGACCACAGCTCTGTCATATAAGCTCTTCTGTGAAGTTTTCACAGCTTTAGTGAGTGAAGCAGACCTATTTATTAGCTAATCCTATGATGAACTGCAACAAAGATAAGAAATATTCATGACAGTAAAATTTTCATGTAAATGCAAATCATGAAACTTCCACTATAAAAATGCAACTAGATCTAGGACAATCTTATTACAGTAAATAACAGTAAATTATTTCTGCCCTTGTAACTCTTTCAGCCTTTTGCCAGGTCCCTCTAAAAGTTAGTGTTTGTTTTTTTCCTTCCAGTTGGCTTATTCTGGACATCGTGATAGCCTGAACTGATCCTCTCACATGGGGAATATGGGAAAATCTCTTTTTTCTTAGATGATGGCTGTAAAACATCATTACCAGACAAGATATCTCTTCTAAAGTAGTTGTCCATGTGCACGTTCCCACAGGAAAAAAGGGCAGCAATCTTCCCTGTGTGCTGATCAGACTGAGATCTAATAGATTAGGTCTTAAGTTTACTATATTGACTGAACTGCTTTAATAATGTTCTTTTCACTCTTTTCCTTCTTCCTATCAGCTGCTCTTTGTATCCATAGAAATGGGAGCATGCTTCTAGTCACAGAGTACACAGAGTCAGACATTTCTGAAGTCCACTGTTGAATGGAATATAGTATGTTTGACTGGTAGCTAAATACAATGATTAGGAGAAGGCTCAATGACAGGGTCCAGCACTACAGAAGTTATTTTGTCATGGAGATCGATGTTGTAAGTGATGGCATATCTCTGTTAATTAATTTACAAATCATATGTGTTAGAACTAATTGCATTTTGGTACTAGGAAGGTTTTAAATTCTCCAATAAATTTCCTTTTGGCTAACACAGTGTTACATTTTATCTGGCACTGGTTTATGATATATTCACAAGAAATGACATAGAAACACTACTTTTATTCTTGGAAGTGTTTTGTGATACTTATAAATAGTCCATTTACTTTTATTTTAATAAATTGATTTCTGCTATAATGGAGTGGTTTATCAAGTTAAATGATGAAAAAAGGGACATTGTTTTTTTATTTCCATCAGTTTTCACTGAACACACACACACACACACACACACACACACACAAAGTCTTACACAGCTTTCTAAAGAGCAAGACTTGCAGCTATGGTATCCTTGATATAACCAGTATGTGTGTGTTTTGATGATAGGCTGGTCTTCAGGAGGTTTCTGGACAGACCTCTGTGGACTGATTCAGAAGCTGGAGGACTTCCAGATGGTGAGGTCAGACTTGGCACCTCCAGCACCTTCAACTTATTTGTAGATGTTGTGCCGTTCACCTTGGGTTTTTAAATTAGTGCTTTCTCATCCCCCTCATCAAAGGAGGCCAGTTGGCCCTGCTTATCTGCATGACTGGTTTCTGCCCCCACCCCATCAGCTCCAGTATATCCTGTTAAGAAGGAAAATGACCTTTTTCTTCTTACCATCTCTTCTATTAGAATTAGCCCTGTCAACATTGACTTGTAGTTACAGTAAATATATTTACAAAGCAATAAATATAATCACAGTTTTCATGGTGACTTGAGGTCAGTCACTTGAAACTCATTTCTAGCCCCAAGTTTCATTTACCAGTGTGCAGGTTCTCTTAAGAGCAATGGAAGCCAGGCAGCGCTAATTCCATGTGTGTCTGTTTTGCTGTTTTGAGAAGGAAAATGAAATTCTGAGTTCATGTAAATGACTTATTTATAGCTGAGTAACCTTCAGGACAGCTACAGATTCTGTTTCCTGCCAGAATGAGAGATGCTTGCACTTAGCTATGCAAAGTGATATTAATATTTTTGGGAGCAGTGAGTAGCAAGGGGGCAAGTGGAAGGAGAGTGGAAATAATCTGTGTGCAGGTTTAACTTCAAAATAGCTTTTAAGGTGGCTGGCACAAGAAGAGATAAATCTCTTGAACTGGATTGAAGGAAAGGAAGATGGAAATGTTACATTTTTTCTGCCCATTCATAGAAAACATTACCTATATTTTAATAAATTATTATTTACTTTTTAGCATAACTTCTGTTTACAAGTGATTTTTCAAGGTAGCTGCAAAGTATTGATGCAATATGTTCTTGTACTATTGTTTTTTGAGGGAGAGGGAAGCACTAGTGTGGGACTTGATAGCAGAGAAGCCTGCATGGGTGAAAGGTTTCCTCTAATAGGTAACACCAAGCAAAATGGCAAGCAGAAGGACAGTGTGTGTGTGGGGGTTGCTTAAACTGGGTGACACACAAGAGGAAAACTTAATAGGAAACACTAAGAGAATTGAAGAAGAAATGTGGGTTGTGATATGTTTAATAAGCTACTACTCCCGTATTGATACAGTTGGTGTTGGAATGGGAAAGAAACTGGGGAGTACTATAAGGTTTTCTTGTTGAATGGGTGTATCTTCTGCCTGCTGGCTGGTGGGTTATTCATCAAATCTAAATGAGCTCTGAATTATTGTGAAGTTACTACATCCCTTGACAGCAGAAAAGATAATTTGATAAAATTACTTCAGTAAACTATTCAAGAATGTGCTGAAGTACTTTGCTTCACAGCTACATGGGTTTTTTTTTGCTTACATGCTCCACTCTTTATTTATTATAATTTACAATTTGTATCTGCTTATGTCACCGCCAGGATTCCTGACTTCTGGTCTAAATATTAGAGTAGCGTGTTGATCTGCATTTTGGGTTTCACCATAGATTAGCAAGAAAGCTGATGCTGAAGGCCACAGTCTCCCAGATAACACACCCAGTCTATCACCCATGACATCCATGGGGTACCTGGGAATTTCTAAATGAAAAAAAGGCAGAAGCAGTAAATTTTTCTTCATTGAAACTTGTACTGAAGTATATAGAATTCTCTCTAGAAAACCTGAAATGATATATTTAATTGAACCACAGACTTTAGGTAGATGCAAGGTAGTGTTTTAATGACACAAAGTTCCACAGTTTATCCAGGGAGCTGTAACTTATGTCCGTATGGTCTTTACTAATGTGTACACCCTTGGAGAGATGAGCTTTGTGCTTTGTCATGGGTGCAGAGCCACGTGCTTTGGTGCATTACAAGAGACTGGGCCTGTTTGAAAGGTTTGACCCACAGAAGTGACAGAGGGTATGAAGTACCTAAAAGACCGGTCTTAGAGATGTTATGAACCGCACATAAGGGACAGACCTTTTGAGTGGTCTCCCATTCATTGTAATGATCCCTTGATCAGGCACACCTGCCTTAATTCCTTGAGACTTTCTGCACTGGAGTCCAGCTACTGAACAAAACAAGACAACTGATGAAACTTGCTTATCAAAGCTTTTTTTTTTTTAATTAGAGAAATTATGGCACAACTCTTCATGGAAAGGCAAGAGGCGAATCACTGAAAAGTTAATTCCTCAGGGCTGCCCAGGCCAATGGAAAACTGTAGCATTGAACTAGAGTAAAAAAAAAACCCCACTCAGACGTCCTCCATCACCATCAGAAAAGCAATTTTATTATAATTCAAAGGTTTTGCTATGTGGGGTGTCAGCAGATAGGAGAGCCAGACACTAATGTTCCAGCTCATGCTAGATTGGATTGTAATTTAACATTTAGATGTGTTAGTCTGTCTATAAATCTATTTGTGGCTATTTATCATCTTCCCCCGAGAAAAGCAAGGAAAAGTGATCTATAGATCATGCTATTACAAATGTCTTTTATTTTCCTGGCTGTTTTTAGGAAGAGAAAATGTATATTTGTTTTTTCATTTCCCTTCACTTATGCTTAAAAACCAGCTTTGGTTTTATCTTTGTTAAACAGAAACGACCTTTCTGTTAGTAACCAGGCTGATAATGTTGTGTAAGCATTTGGCAGTGACTGTGCACTGTGCAGATTGTGTCAGGAGTGGGTAGGTTTGCTCTTCCAAGGCACCAGTAGAAATGTAATTGCACATTTGCGTGATGCCGTGTGAGAAGAGGCAGGTAGGTTTACAAGCTCTGCTTGTCATAGCATTGAGGAGTCTGTGCTGCTGCTGGGGAGCTCTGGGGTGGAGTTCCTGGGGTGGTAGGCAGGGCTATCATTTGCCTCCTTTCCAGCTCCCTCTACAGTTTCCAGTAAAATGGGTTGGTTTATGTTTTCTATGCATCCCTGTTCCTCTCCTGGCATTTAATAGCACGTTATTCCTTCTGCCTTTTACAGTGATCAATGTTAAGAAGCTGTATTATTAAAGCATAATGTTATAAAACTGCTTAATTTAGAAAGTGCAGATTTGTACTTGGCAGAACCTACAGAAACAAGCCCTTGAGTGGAGCACTGAAAACTGGAATGAAATTAATATTCATTTGATTAAATTTACCCAATGCCCCAGTTATGCCAAGCTGTGGCAGGTTGACTCAGAGGCACTCACTCCACCTCTTCTGGCACATCTTCCCCACTTCTGCTGTGACTGGTCAGAAAGAGCTGTGTGGAGCCAGGAAACCTTACATCACTAGCTGGTTCTAGATAGAGGAGAGCTTGTCAGAGGCTTATTTTTTTTTTAAGCTAACACTAAAGAGGTTTTCAGCTAAATATATGTTCCCCAAACATATTTTGCTTTAATTCTCAAGCTTTATTTATGTTTTTTTGTTTGTTTGTTTGTTTGTTTTTGAAAACAGACAGCAGGTTTTCTTTTCTATTAGTGGGTTTTGTGGTTTTTTTTCCCCTTTTGTTTTAGAACAGTAAGTTTTCAGGTACTGGTGGGAGGAAAAAAGGAAACCACTTCCCTTTAAAATTCCTGTTAAAAGGAGGAAATACTCTAAACTTCGTATGTACTTTCCGTGCTGGTATTTTAATGTATTGTCTGGCCAGTGGCTGTGATAATCTCAGTAGAAGCATGTAACTGGAACTTACTGTGCTTTTTCTTGGATATAACAGATCTTTCAGTTTTGGCAGTGTTGTTGCTTGTTTTGCAAGTGGTGAATCTGTTTTCTTGTAGGCAGATTTCTTATGTGTACTGAGACTGTGCCTTAAGGCTTTTAGTAAATTAATTCAGTTTGTTATGTGTGGTTTTAGGAGTGCTTCAACAGCTAAAAACTCAGTCTATGGAGAAAAGAAGAAAGCAAACATACATCTGTGTTCCTTTAAGGGATAACAGCTGATTTGATGTCAATAGTGAAGACCATTGCTCTGGTCAGTACACAGCTGCAACCGTTCCTGTGAGACCTGACAAAGTTCATGAAACAGATGAAGCAGGAGGAAATATGAGCAACAACAGAATTGTATGGGGGAGCAGTAGTTCCAGTATGCCAACCTATGCCAGGGTAACAGCAAAACACTAGGGGCAAACTGCAGTCCTGTAGAAGAACTTGTCCTATGGACTTGTATTCTTTAGAACACCATCACTCTGCTACTGAAACAGACCTGCAGAATGTCTTCTGCAAGGTCAGGCTGTCAGAAATGGTCCACAACTTGTGAGGCTTTTATCTGGTCTATTAAGTAGCTAAGCTGAGGAAGTGTGGACTGGATGATAGAGTAGTGAGGTGGACTGTGAACTGGTTGAAGGAAAGAAGCCAGAGAGCTGTGGTCAATGGGACAGAGTCTAGTTGGAGGCCTGTATCTAGCGGAGTCCCTCAAGGGTCAGTACTGGGACCAGTACTATTCAATATGTTCATAAATGATTTGGATGAGGGAACAGAGTGCACTGTCAGCAAGTTTGCTGATGACACCAAGGTGGGAGGAGTGGCTGACACGCCAGAAGGCTGTGCTGCCATCCAGTGAGACCTGGACAGGCTGGAGAGTTGGGCAGGGAAAAATTTAATGAAATATAATAAGGGCAAGTGTAGAGTCTTGCATCTGTGCAGGAATGACCCCAGGTTCCTGTATAAGTTGGGGAATGACCTGTTAGAGAGCAGTGTAGAGGAAAGTGATCTGGGGGTCCTGGTGGACAGCAGGATGACCGTGAGCCAGCACTGTGCCCTTGTGGCCAAGAAGGCCAATGGCATCCTGGGGTGTATGAGAAGAGGTGTGGTTAGGAGGTCCTTCCCCTCTACTCTGCCCTGGTGAGACCACATCTGGAATATTGTGTCCAGTGCTGGGCTCCTCAGTTCAAGAAGGACAGGGAACTGCTGGAGAGAGTCCAGCAGAGAGCCATGAAGATGATTAAGAGAGTGGAGCATCTCCCTGATGAGGAAAGGCTGAGGGAGTTGGGTCTCTTTAGCTTGGAGGAGACTGAGGGGTGGCCTCATTAATGTTTATAAATATGTAAAGGGTGAGTGTCATGAAGATGGAGCCAGTCTATTCTCGGCGACAATCAGTAATAGGACAAGGAGTAATGGGTACAAACTGGAACACAGGAGGTTCCACTTAAATATGAGAAGAAACTTCTTCTCAATGAGGGTGACGGAGCACTGGAACAGGCTGCCCAAGGGAGGTTGTGGAGTCTCCTTCTCTGGAGACATTCAAAACCCTCCTGGACACATTCCTGTGTAACCTCATCTAGGTGTTCCTGCTCCAGCAGGGGGATTGTACTAGATGATCTTTTGAGGTCCCTTCGAATCCCTAACATTCTGTGATTCTGTGTGATTCTGTGAAGCAGCAAGCAGCCCTGCAAGAGTGCAGAAGAAGTGCTGTGGTGTTGTTGAAAAGATAACCCTGTGTTGAGTAACACAGGCTTTGATCAGCTTTTTGAGAAGTGCTACTTGTATATATTTCTCTATAGAAAGAAACTCTTGCCATCCATAGAAGAGAATTGGTAGAATATCAATAAATATCAAGTGGCAAGGACAGGGAAAATTGGATTGTACTGTCAGTGGGAGGCTCATTGTCTCATAGCTTTTGCTCTGTAAAAATTCAGTCACAGATACTACAAGATATATTGCACATTCTGTAGCAGAAATGTATTTTGAGTCTTGCTGTACATCTTTTCTAGTGCTCCTATGAAATTACAGTGCTTTTTTCTAAGAAAGCAGAAATTTGGTGACAGTGTTCCTTGTTGTTTATATGAAGTTTCTAGACCAGGAGTGTCAAACACATTTTCACTGAGAGCCACATCAGCCTCATGGTTGCCTTCAAAGGGGCGAATGAAAGTTTGGGGCTGTGTAAATGTAGGACTAGTTACACCTATCCAGTCCTAAAATTGCATTCGCCCCTTTGAAGGCAACCATGAGGCTGATGTGGCAGGGGGTAAAATTGGGTTTGATAACCCTGTTCTAGACAGTTGCAACTAGAAAATACAGCCTGGTATTAGAAACAAAAGTGCAATGAAGCAGAAGCAACTCAATGTGGCGCTGTGAGTGTTTCAGCTTACAACAGATGTTAAAAGAACTTAGTGGTACAAGAGTATTAATAAGCTGATTAGTTCCTAGTAGTACTAAAAACATGGTGGGAAGTTTTCTGTTCTCTAGTCCCAAAAGGTTGACTGTTTTAGTAGACTTAAAATTGCTCTCTATCCCATTTGTGTTTCCTATCTTTTTGTTTCAGTTAGGACTGTTAGCTGTGTTGTATTTTTGTGTGTGTGGTGGTGAAAAATTACTGTAGCTGTGTGCAGCCAGATTTTTTTTCCAATATGACAAATAGAAGAGTAAGTAGCCTGTAAGATCACACCTTAAATTCATAGCATAAGTTTACCTTACCCAGAGGCCTGTAAAAAATTTGGAAATCCTGCTGAATAAGTCAGAAAATGTGAAACCGGAGTATTGTTATTTCTCTAGTCTAGATTCCCTACAACAGTGCCTGTGCCTTAAATCACTGTTCTTTAACCTTGGGTATGATTTTTTTTTTTTTTTAAATAAAACCAAAAACCAACCAAAGTTGAATAGATGTGAAAGAGGGAACAAAGCTTGATGACCTCTAACTATGAGACTGCTTGTTGCCAAACTTGTATAATGAGGCCCATGATGAAAAATAGTTGCTAAGCCAGAGAAGTTTACAATAAATGAAATTGTACAAAATTGGAATGGGAACAGAAAGCAACTGAACTTCTGAAACTGTATCATATCTATAAGAGTATTTGGTATTTAAAAGAACACATATTCTAGGAGAGTTTTGATTTATTACTTCACCTCCACATTTTTCTTTCACAGTCTTGTTGATTCTCTAACTCTGGAAATATTAATAAATGCATGACTGGGACTACTTCATTCTTATGATTTGATGACTCATCTATCAAATAGTCATCTACATTATGGCAAGTCATGTCATTCCAATCTCCTTTCATGGAAGAACAAGTTCACAAGGCTGAACAACTACAGGGTATACTAATTAGTATCATTCTCTTCTCAGATCTCCCTGAAATGGATTTAGATTTTATTCCAAAGGATTAATAACTAAAAGTCTGGGAGGAGAACTGAATTTAACATTTTATCATTGAAACAGGATATTTTGACTTGATATTGGTTTGAACAGATATCTCCAGAATTGACTCAGTTTGCACATGTGCTATATTTTCTTGAATGGAGTGTTGCTTAACAAAAACCCCTAAATCTGCTTTTTTGGTAGATAGAGTGCTTGCCGATAATCTCATCTCAAACAGCCTAAGGGTAGTCTGTTGTCACAGGTTTTTTTTAAATTCAAGGCTGTGCATTGAAAACACTTGATCATGTGTATTCTGAGAACCTAATGGTTGGATAGAAGCAGACTAGGGAGTCCTGGATGGCATTGTCAAACACCAAGGAGCTGTAGTTTAACAACTGGCAAATATTTGACTTGCAGTTTAATGAGTGAAACCTCCACTATTGCTCTAGAGTTGATACATGGAAATTTGTATCTCTTTTTCTAATGGTTGCAATACTACTAGAAACCATAAATGTTTTTCAAGTGATTTTGCTAAATGAAACTTTTACATAGATCCTTAATAGCTTACAACAGCAAGAAACTTGGTGGTTCTAAACAGAGAATACATATTTTAAAAAAAAATGCATTATGGATCTACAGTATTGTACTTTTCTAACACATCTAAACATCAGTCTTGTAGTCCTTGAATCAAGGACATAAAGCAAACCTTACGAAATAGTTTTACCATTCTGTCGGTGAGTTAGTGCAGCACTTCTGTTCCCATTGTGTCATAATGACAACAACAGGTCCATGCTACTGATCCAGTGCAAGCAGTAAGACTTATTATTAGCTTTCCTATGCTGATGGACTCATGCTGGCTAAATCATGAGTTTGTTGCTAGAATAACTGGCAGAAGATGCAGCCAAATTTGTTTATCTTCCCATGCTTGCACTGTTTCATGCCAAGTCTAAAGAGCTTTGTTATCCTCAGCTGTAAATCTAATGTAGAAGTTCTAAATCATTGATGGTTTTTTTTGTTTGTTTTGGGCAACAGATGTAAAAGTCAGCATGTGTAAATGCTGTGTTTTGCCCAGTATGGTGAGGTAAACCTGTTTTTCATTAAAGGGAAGAAAATTCCAACTTAAATGACATGTGCCGCTTCTTGGTTGCTGTATGGTCAGAAAGTGGGGCTGTGTAGGCAGGAACACCTTTCTGTAGAGGGGTAAGAAAGAGTCAGATGGCATAACAAAGGAAAGGAGAAAATTTAAAATTCACCTACAAAATCCAAAACCTCAGAGAGAAATTTTTTGCTACAATGTTGAGGATTAGGTATTGACTAATGGAAAAAAGCTGAAGCTGTGAAAAACACTTTTGGTTCCTCCTGCACTCTGAAGAAAAAAGGATTTTGTGTGTGCCTTGTAAATAAAGATGCCAGACTCCATTATGAATGTCTTATCATAAGTAAAATCAACCCATATATTTTTGTTACTTTGGCCAACTTCTTGGATCAGATGGGTTACAATAATTGTGAATATTTCATCAAAAAAGCCCTTTACTTGCAGTGGTACTATTATTTCAATGTCTCCCCATGTTATTCAGGAAGACATTAACAGAAACCATTGGTGACTTCTGACAGGTGTGTCACTTCAGTCTCTAAACAAGAAATGAACAGTGATACTCGCTGTGACAAACCTAAACAAATAATCCCACAAATTCAACTGCATCATGAAATATTGATGTAAACGTATTATCTCAGAGGAAAATATGAATAAAAGGCCAATTTTTCAGCTATATTAAAAGAAAACAATGGATTAGGACAAAGGAAGATATGCGTCCATCAGCAGAAAATGCGATCAGGAATCTGCTTGTTGTGAATTTTCTTATATAAAATAAGAATATGCAGTTACTACCTGGAAAAAATTTAAAATCAATGAATTGCAGGAAAAAGTGTTTCTATGGCACACTGAGTCAGCTGTGTGAAGGATGTCTTAGGATGACAGAGGAAGAATACATAAAGGAAGGGAAAAGCTAATGTCACAGAGAACAAGTAAGTCAACACATACAAATTACACTGTAACAACAGATTGAATGTCGAAATGTATTCACTATGTTGAAAGATGAGGGCCATAAAAGGGGTTGGAAAGCTGACTTGCAATGCAGGTACAAGGCTGCATGATTTTGTCCTTGGGGATCTATTGTCTTGTGCAGATACATTTTATCTCTGCTAAGAACAAGAATTTTGGGAAGTATGTGGTCATTTTTGTAACGGTTGTAAAAAGATTTTGTGTTCAGACTTTCCAAAGGTGCTTGAAAGAATGCAGTGATCCTTGGTCACTACTTTTGCTCTGAGGAAGAATTCCATTTTGAAGAATGGTTTCTGAGAAACGTGTTCAGGAAGAAAAAATACTACAGCAGTATGATAGGGCCTCCTAAATTATCTCCTCTTTATGTTAATACTAGTTTACAAATGGCATGCCCTGTAGGAGGCTTTTTAAAGGAAACTGTAAATACAGAATAGATCTGGAGGTGAAAGCTCAGGTTTTAAAGGTGGTTTATTTTCACTGTCTTTACAGCATTAGATAATCAAGGTATCAGCTTAATGCTTCTTTGGGTTTCTATTTAATATGTTTAGTTTTCTTACCATGTATTTAATACCTCTAGGTTTCTTACTTACCACTTTGTAAAACTACCTTTACTAATTGGGTCACCTTGCCATTCCCACTTCCAGATCTGAAAATGCTTGGCTGAGAAGACAAGTGGCGCTTGCTAAAACTGCAAGTGTCGGAGTATCTTACTTGAGTCAGACAGTGGTCATGATTGAAGCCCCTTGAAGCCCCTCTTGCAGTGTGCACTTACCATTTCAAGCTTCTGAGATACTTATCTACCTTTACCCCTTTGCAAAACATTTACCTGGATGATCTGCACTTTTCAGGCAGATTTATATTTTTTTTTTTTTTTCCTCCTGGAAGGAAAGTGGAATTCTAAGTGTTTTTTTTTTTTGTTTGTTTGTTTGTTTTTTTTAGGTTTTGTTTGTTTGTTTGTTTGTGGGTTTTTTTGCCTTTTTTTTTTGTTGTTGTTGTTTTTGTTTTTTTCTCTCTTTTTTTTTTTTTTTTTCCTGGTGACATAAAGAATGGACCAAAGTTGTTTGTGATGACTGCAAGTCATTGAAATTACCGAGACTGAACACACAGCTGCAGAATTAATATCTCTCTAGAGTGTAAGTAGTTCAATATGGAACATGATGACTGGAAATAAACAGTGAAATTAGTAAACAGGAAAAGATGACACAGTACAAACTTTCTCAGGGTCAGGAATTCTAAGCCAAGAACTCGTGTCTTGCAAACCTGTGAAAACTCTGTTGCTCAGCCCTCAGACAGTAAGATGGTTTGGGATTTGTCCAGTATTTGTTTATTCCTACTGACAATATGAATGGCTATATAATCGCTGTGGTGGGATCTTAGTGCAAGGGAGAAAATGAAAATGAAAAGAATAGAAAAAGCAGCACTATACTAAGGAAGCTGAAATTTGTTTTGGAAATATTCATAGGCTAAAGAAAAATATCAGATGATATTGTGAGCTATTAATAGAAGGAAAACTGTACAAACTATTGTACTGTGAATCTTTCATATAGGTTATTCTTATTCTTGACCTACTAGATCATCCTGAAATCTTTCAAAGCAGTGATTCTTCCACTGGCTCACTAGGAACTCTTTCATTGTTGTCATGGCAAATGAAGAAGAGACACTGACAAATACATGAAGACGTTTCTTGATTTGTGTTCACTCCTATGTGTATCTGGCCTACACATTTTGATTACATGAGTATGAGTATTGTGTAAATGATGCCTTGTGAAAGCAGTCAATTAAAAAAATATATGCATTGACAGGAATGCAGAAACTTGATTTTCTCCTGAGTTCCTCTTTGGGAGGATATGGTGACCACCAATTTGCTTGCTCTCTTTGGGCATTCGAGCTTTCTCCTCAGCCATGCTCTTCTCCCCAGAGTACTCTGCTGAGTGGGTAGGGTACATTTTGATCGTGTGCTTCTGGGGGCAGACTTGGGACAAGAAAATGGGATGCAGTCCTGTAAACAAAGGCATTCTGGGCAGGTTACAGAAAGTGGAGGCATTTATAAGTAGTACAGAGAAACTCTATTCTCTTCTATCTGAATGAGTCCCTGGAAGAAGTCTCTGACACAATCCTGAGCTCCATGTTGTCCCCCAGCTGGTAGTTCTTGTCTGGAAGTTTTGTTAACTACCTTCTATGTTGTCAGTTTCTGCAGAGTTCAAACATATCGATGTGCTTTTTAATACCTTTGTACAACTTGATTTACTGATTCTGTGGGCTGAACTGTACAATTTTCTTAAAGACTGTACCTTCGTGAAAGTGAAATATGTTGTTTATTTGTTCACTGAATTTGTGAAATGGACTGGAGAAGCAGGTATATTTTTAGATCAGTCATCCAGTAGAACTGAACCTTGTGAATAACCCTTTCATATAACATAAGCAAAGAAGTAATTGGTCTGAATAAATCAATCTGCAGTGAACAGCCAAACCAAGCTGTCATTTACAAATATTTAAAAGCTTAAGAAGAACAACAAAGGAATTAATCTAGTTTAAAGAAAATAAAATAACACATACATAAATTCCATCAGAAAACCATGGCTTGCAATCTTGAGATATTACAAGCTTTCTTAGCATTCTTGATGTGTTGGAATGTGTGAAACATCGTTTCCAGGATGTCTGTGTTTAGACAATATGTCTAAAGGCAGAATCTAATATGCATTCGGTATGCCACTTTTGTATAAGTAACTGCATTCTTAGGTTCCACAGTAACTAATTACTGAGTCGTATTTTAATACCGTAGCATTTATGAAACCGTAGACACTGCTTTAAAATACTAAGCAAATGCTGTCTTAAATGCAGTTTCATGCCCCGGTTCTCACAGATGTGGAGGCCGGAGCAGGCTACTGTTGAATATATGGCATTGGCATATTAGCATCAAAGCTGTGTGGGAGGAAATGCCATCCTGTATCAACCTTTCAAATATGCAATTTCCATCACTCTGCTGCTAGCTGGAGTGTAATTGCATTTTAGTATGGTCCTTTACTTATTTATTCAGTGCACTCTTCATTACAATTACAACCTTTCTGATAAGGGAACGATGGTTGTTCATTCTGAACTTCATCACTCCTCTCTGCTAGTTTAAGTCATATCCACTGTAGTGCTTAAGTTGGGTAACTGGAGTCAGGGGAGCCTTCGTCTTCTGTTCTTTGTTGGCTCCCACTTACAGCTGAGATGGGCAAGATGGGAAGAGGATGAATGGTTTCAGGGGAAGAGACAGTCTCATGCTGGAAGGGATATGTTGTGTTGCTTGCTTCTGACAACTAAGACAGGTATCAAGGCAGAGCAGGTAGTTTAAGTAACACATGTGTCAGTGCCTAATTTGGAAGATCCTGACCTGCCTGAGTGTCCTCCACAATCAGACCAAACTGTCATATGTAAATGCGAACACTCCTACAAGCTATGAAATATTGCCTCTCAACAAATAATTTTTCAAAATATAAAATGCCTCATTTATTTGCACAGTCAGTAGATGCTATAAATGTGTTTGGGCAGCAAACCTCAAGTCCCGTCTTTTATTATCTGTTAGAAAACCTGGTTTAAAACCATCCCTTGAAAGCAGTGGGAATATTTGCATTTAAAAATGACTGTCTGGTGAATCAAGGCCAATTGTGAAATTGCGGCCAAAATTATTCTCAAAATGTTTTCACTCCACCTCCCACCCAAAGTAATCAACCAGCTGACCAAACCCAGAAGTCATTATTGTTCTGTGCCCATGTAATTTTTTATTGAAAGAAATGCTTTGTTTATAGCAATTGTTTACTTTGCATTCAGTTTCAATTATTATAATAGATTTTTCTTTTAACTTGCATGTTCTGATTACTTATTTTACTTTTCTGGATATCAGCTACAAGAAAATAACATTTTTCTTTTCTGCAGCTGGTATGTCTTTCAATAGCTTTGAACAATAACAAGTAAGCCCCTAAAATTTCAGAAGTTTCTGTTAAAAAAATGCATTGCTACATGTCTACATCCTTCTTCTGAGATCAATAACTTCTCATTACTTTTTCTTTCACACTGCCCACCACGATTTGGTATTCAGATAACCAAAGCATACCTGCTGTAAGTGAAAGCAAATATTAACACTACTGTGGTAGTTTTCTTTTAAAATAGCAAACAGAGACTCAAGCTCCCTTTTGTCTGTGACCTTTTCTGTAGCCTTAAATAGAATCCATCTCTTTCACTGAGTAATCAGCATGAAGAAATGATGAGGCATACATGAAAAAGTTAATATAATAAAGAAAAAGACTTTTTATCATAGCAACTAACCGATATTGTATCATATGAGACAGAAGTCTCTTGGATGTGTGTCTGTTTAAATGGCTTTATTGTTGTATGCTTATGCATGGCACACTTCGTGCTAGTCAGATTAAGCAAGGGAAGCAATGTGTAACCTGAAGAGCATAGCATGAATGACATTAATGAAAACTTAATTGTGTAACACTAACTATCCTGTATTTTTTTAAATTTTTTTATTTTCCAAAAATCACAAAAATAAATCCAACACAACTTTCATGATTTCCTTCAACAGTTATTGGACTGAGGTTGTTCTACCCTCCTTTCTCCTCCAGAAACACAATTATTGTGATTCTTTAATGATCTTAGTCCATTACAAGGGCACATCTTCCTGTCTAGGCAGAACCAAAATAAATCCTTCGAAGGAAGAAGAGAGAGTGGAACTAGTAGAGAATGACAAAATTTAGAATAAAGTGATCTACTAAGAGAACAGAGAATCATAGAATCATTTCAGTTGGAAGAGATGTAAAATATGGTCTCTTTGCTGTATGTGGGAAAATACATTTCTCTATCATAGAATCATTTCAGTTGGAAGAGACCCTCAGGATCATCAAGTCCAACCATAACCTAACCTTAACTCTAGCACTAAACCATGTTCCTAAAAATCTTGTTTAAACTCCTTTTAAACACCTTCAGGGATGGTGACTCAACTCCTTCCCTGGGCAGCCCGTTCCAATGCCTGACAACCCTTTCTGTGAAGAATTTTTTTCCTAATAATGAATGAAACCTCCCCTGGTCCAACTTGAGGCCATTTCCTCTTGTCCTATCACTTGCTACTTGGGAGAAGAAACCAACACTCTCCATGCTACAACCTCCTGTCAGGTAGTTGTAGACAACTATAAGGTCTTCCCTCAGCCTCCTTTTCTCCAGGCTAAGCAGCCCCAGTTCCCTCAGCCGCTCCTCATCAAACTTGTGCTCCAGGTCCCTCACCAGCTTTGTCGCCCCTCTCTGAATTCTCTCCAGCACCTCTTCCTATGACGAGGGGCCCAAAACTGAACATAGGATTCAAGGTGGGGCCTCACCAGCACCAAGTACAAGGGGACAAATCACTTCTCTAGTCCTGCTGGCCACACTATTTCTGACACAATCCAGGATGCTGTTGGCCTTTTTGGGCACCTGGGCACACTGCTGGTTCATATTCAGCCGGCTATCAATCAACAGCCCCAGATCCTTTTCTGCCAGACACTTTCCAGCCACTCTTCCCAAAGCCTGTAGCACTGCCTGGGGTTGTTGTAACCCAAGTGTAGGATCCAGCACTTGGCCTTGTTGAACCTCATGCATTTGGCCTCAGGCCAATGATCCAGCCGGTTCAAATCCCTCTGGAGGACCTTCCTACCCTCCAGCAGATCAACACTCCCACCCAATTTGGTGTCATCTGCAAACTTACTAAGAGTGTACTCAATGCCCTCATCCAGTTCATTGATAAAGAGATTGAACAGAACTTGCCCCAATACTGAGCCCTGGGGAACACTACTCGTAACCGGCCGTCAACTGGATTTGACTCCATTCATCACAACTCTTTCGGCCCGGCCCTCCAGCCAGTTCTTTAACCATTGCAGAGCACACCCATCCAGTCCATGAGCTGCCAGCTTCCCCAGGAGAATGCTGTGGGATACAGTGTCGAAGGCCTTACTGAAGTCTAAGTACACAACATCCACAGCCTTTTCCTCATCTACTAGGTGTGTCATCTTGTCATAGAAAGAGAACAGATTGGTCAAACATGACATGCTGTGGCAGTTGCACACCCCCCTCTCTCTCCCTTCTCCCACCTCTTTTGATGTGAAAGGTGCATACACACCCCCACCCTCTTCCCCAACACCTGCTGCTTCTCCTGCTATATGGGGCAAGTTAACGGCTCCTTTTGTTTAACCATCTGTCAGCTAGCCAGGAGAGGGGAAGAGGCACAAGACAGTCGGGAAGTTTCTGGGTGCCCACAGCCAGAGTGGAGGAGTGGGAACAGAGAAGCTTCTGGAATGCCCACCGGCAGACCTGACACAACTATTACAATGGGGATCCCGCCCAGGCATCTCTTTGTGTGCGTCCTCTCGGAGCAGTGGGCCAAGAATGCTGTCATCGAGAGCCCTCCCTTAGGCAGAATCGCTGCCTAAGGTAATCTCCAGGGACTGGGATTGCCTCACTGCACCATGTGGGTGGGTGATAACCTACTTAATACTTCCTTGCTGCATAAGAGAGTGTATTTTTCTTGCCAAAATCAGACAAGTGTATTTCCTCGCAGGATTTGTGGGTGTTTTTCCTCACTAGACAAAGTGAGGGTATCCTGTGCTTAAATATAAGCATGTGTATTTGTTTCCTGAAGTCAGGGATGGCTCTGATGTTGTTTTTGTTAGCGACGTGTATGCACACTGTTGTAATAGACTTAACAATATATTTGTTAATCAAACCGGTTTAAATTGATATATTATCAGTGGCTGTGAAACCTGAGCATATAACATGATATTAGTACATGCTGCCATTAAACAATGCAACCTGTATGTAGTCTTTGTAAAAAACTTATATGTGTAAAAGCCTAATTTAGTGTACCCTGCAGAACATTCAGTAAGAGACTGACAGAGATAAGGGCCCAGTTGCATCCTTGTGTGAACGAGATAACGGGGGTCTTCAGCACAAAGTGGGAGGAAAACCAGCTCAAGCCGTTGGAGCCTTGGCCAAACCCAGTGTACTAGGCCAAAGATAAGTGCATGACAAGATAGACTGCAGCTTTCATCCAAAAGGCCCCTGCCCATGACCACCCGAAGACACTGTGCAGGCGCAACAGGAAAGAGCCAAAGCTGAAGACTATAGATATAATTCATTGGAACTCATTTTAATAAGGATGGCCTTTTTGAGGAAAAAGTTATGAATAGGCGTTCCTGGAATAACCACGAATATGTAAGCCTCTACCACATTTAACCAGGCTTGCGGCTACTGAAAACGTGTACCATGGTGGAGCAGGAGACTCCCCAGTCGCCCAGTGCTGTTTTGCCCACTTGCCGCTTGCTGCAATAAATTCTAAGCAATTTATTCCGACGAGTGCGTGCTATTTATCGTGATCGTCTATAACACTGTGGATCTCCATTGCTATTATTTACTGCACCCCAATGATTTCCTCAATTTATATTAGAACCTGTATTTATGTTACTGGAGTGCTAACTCAGTGCATAAATCCTGTTCCTTACTGGTTAATTTGCTGCACATTTTTGACCAGAATAAAAGTTTGTTTTGATCCTTGTTGTCCACCTAAAACTAACTTCGGGGTGCCTCTGTGACACATGGCTTTCATAAACCCATGTTGACTGGGCCTGATCGCATGGTTTTCTTGTATGTGCCGTGTGATGTCACTCAGGATGATCTGCTCCATGACCTTCCGTGGCACTGAGGTTAGACTGACATGTCTGTAGTTCCCCGAATCCTCCTTCTGGTCCTTCTTGTAGATGGCTTGGATAGATTCTTGGATACATGGAATCCTCTGGCCTTGAAAACGGAGCTTTCTCAGAGCCTAAATCACTGTTTGTTCCCTGTGCCTATTTTTGGGGCCTATTTTCAGAGTCTTTTAGGCTGATTGGGTTAATTCTTTCCTTCTTGCATAGAAAGGACCAATTTTCACTTCAGTTACCAAAGCTGATTGTGTCTATGTTCCCAGGACTTCCTGCTGTTAAACAAAGGAATGCAACAAGTGTGAAATGGGGTTGTCAAGTGAGATTGAACCCAGCGGTGGTGCATTTCAATCAAGGTTTCAATCTAAGTGTCATGACTATTAAATTCCTGTTGCTGTCTTTAACATGAGTACATCTTTTGTCAGAGTACTTTCAAAAGTCAACAAAGCAAACATTAGTCCAGATTTATTCTGCTGTGTTTTTTTAAAAAATCACATAGTTTGCTGTCCTTATCATGAGTATATCTTTTGTCAGAGTACTTTTAAAAGTCAGTATAACAAACATTATTCCTGATTTATTCTGATGCATTTTTTATAAAAATCACATAGTTTGTTCCAAAGAAAAGTAAAGCTAGTTACTTAATTTGAATGAATTATTTTCATTTTCTGAAAGGTTATACTTTTCCAGATCTTGCAATGAATTTTTTACTTGTTTTATCCCTTTCTGCTTTCACATAGTAATATGAGACATTGTGTTCCATATGACCAAAGTATTTATCCTAAATAAACAAAATAATAAAGTAAATAAAGTAAAATAATAAAGTAAAATAATAGAGTAAAATAATAAAGTAAAATAATAAAGTAAATAAAGTAATATTTCTGGTAATTCACATCATATGTTCAGTTACTTTTCTGTTATTCTATTTTTTTCATGTACCTAGCTTGATGCAATGTTCTTCCTAAATACCACAACTTTTAGATTTTGACACATTTGCTTGTAGTCTAGATGCTGTCTTTCACCTTTGATTGATTATAGTAAATGGATTTCCTTTTAACTTGACTAGTGTAGAGCTTATTTATTGTGTTTCCTCAACTCTGCCTCCTGCAAGGAGTGGTCATGAAAGTTTTTTAGTCTGATGGGTGATTTTAATAGCCATTTCTTGCATTTTAATCTATGTTATATAGTGTAATACCCAGGAAAGGTTTTGAAGTTTTTAGCAGCACTGAGAGAATGACCTAATTTTTGTGAAACTGAGAACGTCTGTTTATTACAGTAAATGGAGTTATGAATTCATCAGTGAATTCTTAACCTTTTATTTGAAAGGCCTTCTGAAAAAAAGCTAATCAAAGAAAGTTCTGTATATCCTTACTATGTTCAATGCCTCTGAACATCCTAACCAATATGCACTTATTCTGACTCCCATCAAATTCTATGGCAATTTTGTAGTGGGAGTAAATGTCCTGCAGTGCATGATAAACGAGACTGCACCAAGGACAACAGTTCTTCACTCAAGGGTCCCCAGCAGGATTATGAAAACACCCAGCATAGAAGTTGCAAGGCAGCTGACACAGGCACACTGGTACCAAAAATGAAACAAACAAGATTTTAAAATTTAATTTGTGTTCTCACTTAATATCAGCAATTTCAGGAAAATCTTTGGTATTGTGAATACTGTGGATGTTTTTCGAACTTTCATAGGAAATTTAGATCACAATCTAATAGCTGTTAGTAGAGATACCCACTGTGAGATATGCAGGACTTATTTTGCCTCAGGCTTCCTAATGTGTATGACACATGATAACTCATATTCTTAACTTAAATTCCTATTAACTTAAATACAGAGCACATGGTTCTTCTTAAAATTTTGATATAACGTATCTGAAATCAGACACTTAGAAAATGAGGAAGAATACTTTGATTTCAACAGCTTAAGGTTTGCCTGGTTTATGTGTGACAGAGACAGTGATAGACACTTCAGAAGGTGAATTACTTTAACCACAGAACCAATTTATCTCTTTGTGAGCATACGTACAATATTCAGTGTGCATTTTTTTTTTTTAAAGCAGAACTTGTACAGACAACTATAACATATTTATTGTGATTCATCATCTGTAGTGAACTCACATTTAACAGGACTGTGTGTGGATCGAGGAGGTGATGAACTTCTGTTCCATTAACAATACAAATCCTAGCATTTTTTGAGATCTGTTTATTTGATGTTACAGTCTCAGTGTTCTGCTGACATACTGGCTTTGTGTTTTCCTAGACTGCAAACAATTAAAAGAAAATCTATCATGCATTACCATACTGGAGACTTTGAGCTGCATCCAGAAACCTGGACATATTTCTACAACTGAAAACTCGCTGAAATAGTTGTTATTCTTTGTGTGGACTGGAGGATTTCAAAGACACATTAATTTTTAAGGAGACATGAGACAAATTATTGGAATAGGATCCTGTAGAGTTACAAAATGGGCAGAAACCACCTCTGGTCTAGAAAACACCCGATCCACAAATTGTTTGGGCTGAGACAGTGGAAGTATAACTAAGCAAAGACAGCACCTCTGTTTTGTCATCTCTCCATATTTTTCTCAATTCTATTTCTCTTGTTCATATCATCCATAGGTCTTAATTCAATCCAGTTTTAATCAAACTGGTCATATGTACTCTTACTGTAACCTGGCTACCAGCCATAAGAAGGTTTATTTTCTTTTATTTGTCATGCTAGACACCATAGCAACTCCTATTAGTTGGAATACAAGCTGCAGGAAAAGTACAGTTCTTGCATTTCTGAGAGGCTCACTTCCTTCAAAGGGACGGCATTTTGCTCTGTGAAGATGGCACATGCCTATGCACTAGAGTTGTGTCCTTGGCAGATTTTTATGGCAAAATATGCAACTGTAAACCAGAGGAATATCCTCTGGACAGATTTTTTTCTTCAAGGCAAGTGCTAGCATTTTTTCAGCAAAAGGGAGGAAAATATTCAGTTTAAATGGGGCACCACTTTTTTTTACTAATTCCTTTTCAAAATGAAGGAAAGGTTTTAACTGAGATTTTCCATGTGTTATTCCAAGGCACGCACTTGGTACAGGAAGTTTCAGTCGAGACTCTTAGAACTCAGGAAGCTTATCAGCATTGAAAACAGGACCTTCAGTTTGAAACCCCAAGGCAAGTTTTTCTAGAAGTTACCATCTCTGCTATACCCAGAAGGAAACAAACACACTAGAATGGAAGTGTGTGGTGTCAGTTAAGTTGTTTAGCATCTCATGAATTGCAAATCTGGGAGAAACATTCCAAGTAAAATATAGTTATTCCAAACCGTGAAAATTGTACTATTAACAGAGTGCTTCAGGGCTTCCTTAGACCTTTATAGCTGTCTTGATATGTTCTAGTTGAATATTATTGACTGCTACAAACTATCCTTTCTGTCATATTCCTCTTTCTTGTGCAGCAGAAATGTAATGTTGGTCTGCGACAGAAGACAGCTTTATTTCAATGACCGTTAGGCTTTTCATTTGTGAGTTGAATAGATACTCCTAATTACTTATTATTATACTCTAGTGATACTTAAAAAAATTAATGACAGAGCATGACATAAGAGGGTTAGGTAGAAGTAAACAAACAATTTTAAAAATGTAAAAATAGAAGGAAACTACTCTCTTAAGAACACTGTTGCTATTATATAGTTGTTACTATGAAAATTGCTGTGCCGTGAATATGCTTCCCCCTGACTAGCAATGGTTGAAGTGCATACACATCAGGCAGGGCAATAGAAATAATTTAGTCTTGATGATTATTCCATTGTGATTGGTAATGGACATACAAAGGAAATGACTGCTCTGCATTTCAGAAGGGGAGGAAAAAGACAAAAAGAGTAGAAAAATATCAGAAGCTAGGGAAAAAATCAGAGGAAATTAACAGAGGGCTCTAGAAGGAATAAAAGAAAGGAAAAATAACAGAAGGTTTGGGTAGGTTGAAGTGTTTGGGCGTGCTTTTGAGGGAAGGGCTAGAACAAAGAAAGCAATCTGCTGGAAGTCCATTATGCAGAAGACATCCACGTATTTGCAGTGGAAGGCTCCAGCCATTTATTCCAATCCTCCTTTGCCAGTTTCTTAGCCAGCTCTTAATCTGTGAGAAAATTTCTCCTCTTGTCCTATGGTATCTTTAGATTTTTTAGGAGCCTTAAAGAAATAAATTACCAAAGAAGAAGGAAAAGGGTGGAAAAAAAGAGACATGTTTAACAACGTAGAGGATAATACAAGCAGACCCTAGGAAAGATCAGTGCATGGACATAATAATTACATTGTGCTCCTATGTAATCCTAGCAACTCAGCAGTGATGTGGCAAAACTTACCAATGACACAGAATTTTCAAAGCACTCAGATGTCAGGTGACTGTCAAGAGTCCAAGGTTTTGTGTTATCATCACTTTCTGAGCATGGGTCAGGAGCTTTCAGCTGTCTGTTACCATCCTGGAGAGATCTTGTCATCACTATTCTTTGCACTATGAAGAGTCAGTTCAGGGCTGAAACAACAATAAAAGTACTAGGGAATAGTAGGAAAGAAGAAAACAGAAAATCTCAGATTACCGTTATGCTATTTTCTAAAACTATATCTCATCGGTCACACAGTTTGAGTCTCCTCTTCTCATGAGGAAAGTTTAAACAGCACAGAGGTCTTCAGTGTGGAAGAGAGAGGAGGTAGGTACAGGGAAGGGATATAAATTTTTGAATGTTATGAAGATGTATAAGCAACAATCATCCACTGCTGAGTATGAGGACTACCCAGCACCAGGTTTAAATGAACAACAGCATAGTAGAATTTTTACATATGATCTCTCAGCAAGATTTTCCAAAGGACTCCAGAAATGAAGAGAGGCAAGAGCAGTTGTGCAAATTAACATCAGAAAGTTTTCTCATATTCTATTAAACACAATACTACAATTTCTGGCTTGGGAACCAAGAAAATATCACTCAACTTGCTGCATTGTTACAGACTCTGCCTCCTGGGAAGTAGTGGTCAGAGGTGGCTTCTGGTGGTTCAGTTAATCTCCACTTAGTGAATTGAGGTGAAAGAAAATGAAGGCAGATGAAAAACAAAAACAAAAACAAACCAAAAACCTGTCCTAGTTCATAGATCTAGCTATAGAAGGGAATTTTGCCTTTCTAAATATTACTGTTACAGATTCCATTGCATCTTCCAGGTTAAGGCAAGCTGAGTGGAAGGATGTTATAGCCAGGCAATGTATTTTCTAATTATCTGCATTCTTGTGCTCTTTATCTGATAAGAAACAGCAGAAATATCTTAGAGAATATGCAAAGCCTATCTGCATTTACCTTTCCATGTGCATCAATCAAATGCTTTCTAAAAATTTGAGCTGCATGCTAGGAAGCTTGTACCTTTTGTGCTTACAAGCCTAAATTTACACTATGTTCTTTGAGTCAAAATCAATGGGGAAATTTACATTGCAGGAAAGCAAGGGGTGGGACAAAAGGAAACCTGAGCCTCCCTCAGCTTGGAACTGTTATGCCCATACCTGCAGTGCAGACGGGCTGGGCAGGACACATCCATCTGGTCACACTCCTTTCTTTACAGACAGATGGGGAAATAACTCTTGCAAGAGCAAAAGGTGCCCAAACCACTGAATAATCCTGCTCACTAATTTTACAGATCTAGGCTGTTGGGAAGGGGTGAAAAATGGGCTTTGGGATCAGGAGGGAAAAAAGAACAGCTACCTGCTCTCTAATACTTCTGACAACTTCTGCTGGCTGGGTTTATGTATCAGTTATTAGGAAATATGGGCAGGTACCTTTGCTCGTCACTGAGGTAGGGAATAGTTGCTGCTAAGACCGGACAATGTAGCTGACTTGCGTGATTTCTCTGAATCCTGAACATAGCCAGATAGCGTTGCTGAGGTCAGACCATCCTGATATGACAGAGTGAGAGGGAAGCTATGACTCACAAGCACCAAATTAGTTTCCTGAATGTGGACGGAAGGTATTTGCTCACTTGTAAAACACACAATAAAGGACTAGGTTAGTCGTGAGGTAAGCGGTCTGCTGTGCCAAAGACTATTTGAGAGGGGTGGAGGGAAGGGTGAGGTACAGGGTGTAGGCAAGAAAACTGCATAAAGGGTTGCAAGAGGGAACAACAGGCTTAAAGGAAGCAAATACATCACGAGGCAGAACTAATGTGGCTAGGTCTAAAAAGTTATTTTTGGTTGTTTCAACAGCAGGTCCTCTCTGCATGTACTTCCTACAGCTGAAGAATAGCAGCCTGGTGCCTCAGACATAGGTGTTTGCTGAGCAGATATGAATGTAGGACATTAGCAATGACTTTGCACATATCCATGCAGAGAGTTCCTTTCTGATATTCTCTTGCTAATCTGTGTCTTTCTGCACAGCCACTGAAACTCATTTATGACATTTGCAAGAATAGAGCAACATTTTTTTTTTTACAAAAGCAATCTGGTTTTCTGTGCTGGTTCCATGCATATTCTCTCAATTAGTGCTGTAAAGACAAGTGCGTGCCCACAAAAACATACTTATGCTTTCTTTTGTCTAGTGAAATTTGCAGTGCAAAGTAGAAATAACATCTTAAAAAGAGTATCTGCTAGTAAAAGCTGTTGTCAAGCTGAAAAATGAATGGAATTGGAAACAATAAAGTTCTTCACTAGCTTTCACAAAGGAGAAAGAACGTGGAAAATAATCAATAAAAACATGTAACACTTCTTAAGAGCTTTGCTTTTCATGATCAAAAGCTGAATTGTGGCTCATCTAATGTGTGAAGCTGCTCAGATTCTCATTCTCTTGCTTCTATGCTGCGTGTGTCATCTAACACATCGAAGAGAAACAATCTGATGGCACATTAGGTAGTGTGGAGTGGCTTCTTATGTCAACATGTGCAGTACATCATAGTGGCTGTTCATATGTTTTGCCTTGTCCTGTTTCTACTTTCCCAGCTGTGATTAATTTCAAGATTTTCAGTTGAATCCCTGACTTTGCAGACTGCTGAAAGAACACAACAGGATTGCTGTTGTAGCCTTCTATGTAGTTGTAGAGGGCTTCTTTTCCTTCCTCTTTTCTGTGTCTGCTCTGCTGAGGTAGGTAGAAACCTCTTTGCTTCCTTGTCTGTCATGAGAGCTGTGGTTCCGTGCTAACAAATAACTTTGCACTATGGCCTCCTCCTCTTCCTGTGAGAGCTTTCTGAAGTCACCCAGGTTCTGCTGCCACCTTGTCAGTGGCTTTTCTATTCCTTTTTTCTATTCCTTTTACCCATGGGGCATTTCAGACAAATTCAAGGGAGGAACATGAACAGAGAAATGAATACTGAGCTGGTTAGAGAATCTATGGGAGATTAAGTGAATGTGAGGCTGCTTTGGAGCAGAAAATTTCCATTGGCCTTCTATTAAGAAGAGTAGACTTTGGCATTTTGTTTGTGTGGATGCTATGTAAAACTGATGGTGATAGCCTCCATTGAAGAACAGCTCAGATTTAGTCCAGAGCATATGTGAACATACTGTCTCTCAGCAATTAAATCAGTATTCATATGCTCTTTTTATGACAAGCAAATTTGTAAATATTGGTGGTCTATTATGAAACAGTTTCAGGGAAGAAAGACAGGCTGGCATAAGTTTCTTGCTCTTTCACTAGCAGAAGTAATTAAGCATTAATTTTAATTTAAATTATTCATAGTAATAGTTTCTACAGAATTGCTTAGGGCAGTATTTAACCTTGAAAAATGTTTACTGTTTTCTGCTTTATTTCATATACAATTCACATATGACAGTAAAACAAGGAGTAATCAGTTTTGCTTATGCGATGTTCCTTAAACACTATATTTCAAACCAGTGTCATGGCAGTAGTGATAGGAGGTACAGGCAAACTGCACAGCACTCTAGTTGAACTTAGTAAGATTATCAAATATAAAGATCTGATTATCTTCAATGGTATTTAAAAAACAACACAGGTATAAGCAACTTAATGTTGATACCCGATGTACAAAACAAGACAAGGTTTAATAGAACCTCATCAACTGAGCATGTTGTTGCCCTCAAGTATGGTTAATTAACCAAGCAAAACTGGCATGAAAAACCTCCAGACTTGGATGATGGCAATGTGCCATCATTTTGATCCAGGTTAATAAATTTTTCTGGGTGCAGTGCAAAGTAGTGAGGCAGTGGACAAATTGCCGGTGGTAATCTGCAGATGAAGCATACTGGCTCAATAACACTTGCTATCTAAATGCCTTTCAGCATTTTGTGTGGTGAAGGAAGTAATATTTCCTTCTTTTGATTCTGCAGATTTGAAAATTGAAATAGAGGGCTAAAGTGAGTTGTATGCCAGGCACTGGGAAAAGAAAACAAGTCTCATAGCCCCAAACAAGCAATTCCATCCAAGAGCTGCTGAAAGACACCTTCTCCATTTGTGAAGGAAAGTGTTCATTGCATTAATAATTAGTTATAATTAAAAACATATTTATCCTTTTTTCCAAGTAGTTCACCCTTCTTTTCCTATTCCCATATCATGCTGTCCCAACTCAATCCTGAGCTGTTGACAATTTCCTCTAAATATTATTCCTTACTTTCTTCCTATCCTCCATTCTGTGCCTTGTTCTCCTTCTGGGCTACACAACCTAATGTCCTCTTCTGGGATTAGTTTGAAGACTTTGCAGTGCTGGTTCTTGCAACGCTTGTTCTCCTTTAAAGACCAAAACAAACAAAACTCATAAAGGTCAAACAAAACAGAAAGGAATTGGCAAAATATCCAGAGAGCACCTAAAAATTAGTCACACTCAATTATGTTTCCTTCTTGTGGAATCTTCTTCACTGTTTTTATTTAGCCGTACTTTGGGCACAGATCACTAGGTGCCCTGTTCACATGTGCAATTCCTACTTAGGAAAGAAATGTCATTCACTTGACTCTCCTCTGTGATGTTCTGGAGGCTCACGCTGCCCATCACTGTGTTGCACCAGTGGCATTTTGTGCTCTGTTATGCTTGAGTTACCAGGTGCTATTTAGAGACTGCTAAAATTTGAGGCATCAGCTGAGCTTTTAAAAGTGGAACTTATAAATATTTCAAAACTTCTTGATCTTCCAGAATTATTATTGGCATCCTATGGCACCCTTAGAGACTATCCCAGAGGAATATTTTGCTACAATTTCACTGCAGTTCCTTCCCCACCCTCCCCCTTCAAATCAACAAAACAACTTTTTTTGGAAGAAAGTTCTTCATTGGTCTCTTTTGCTATTGAGTCATACTATGTAGCATAGTGTATTTTTAAATTAACACATCAGACAGACTATAATTCTGTGATAATTTCCAGCTTTCAGTTTTCCCAGGAATAGTCACTTTCCTGTCCAAATGAGTGTGTCCTATATTACTGAAATCTTTGATATGCCAACACAGTAAATCACAGGGGTAGAACTAAGAATATTAAATAGGGTACCAAATATAAGAAGAAATAGAGCTGTTCTATAAATGGATTTCAACAGGAGGAAGAAAGTCAATACTCTTCATCCATATGTTTTGTAGGAGCTGTGATAGATAATAAAATACTTAAGAACACAGCGTATATTGCAATCTTATAAGTAGTTTAACCTGTTGTATTTTTTCCCCCTCTATTTTCAGAAGTTCTGTGTTTTACTTGACAACTGTCCTACTATCAGACTCCTTTGTATTTTACTTTATCTTGCCAATTGGAAACTTAGTTCTTAAGGAGATCTTAAAACCTCTCATGCTATTTTACTTTTGATGGGTGTTATCAGAGTCAAATCTCTCCATTATTTCTGTGGATTTGGATTCCTAAATATGATGAAAAGTGTTCAGATGTCATCCCAAGTGGGACAATAATGATGATGAAGATAATGATGTAACACATGAAACAATAATAACTAAAAATAACCCTTCCAGTGATGTACATCTCTCAAAGCAACTTTCTTGGACTGCTTCAAGTACTGTATTCTAGTCTTTTTTTTTCATTATCTTGCAAAAGCTTAGTTCATGTATAATGAAGCTCATCCATATGAGCACCCTTTATTGGTATCCTCAGCTATTTACTGACAGCACGCTTTCTCACCTTAAAAGCCTAATTTCTAAGAATTCCTTTATAGAATACACAATTACGCATGTTAAAGTGGTAATAACTCTTCATTATGTTTTTAATCTGCATCATAGGATCGAGGTATATGAGCTTTGTTCTATTTTCACTCTTAATTTGGGGGAGCCGCTCTTTATGAGTTGATAGATTTTCACTATTAACTGTTTAGCACATACAGGGCAGGGGCCAATGAATAATTGGAAACCGGAAAAGAGAGTTGGGCATTAGCAATAACAAGGTCAGTGCAAGACTTTATAGCACTATATCAAAACTTAATTGTCTTACATGAAGGCTGAAGCCTGATTTAACCCTAACTCTTGCTGTGGGAAGAGGAGCAAGGATATAAGCCACACAGAGCTTGGTCTGTTTCTGCTGCTGGGAATGGGGGAGGAAGAGGAGAAATAGCAAGCTTGATTCTGGCACTCGCTGCTGTTCCACATGTCCAAACTACGCCAAAGCAAAGACCTACACATGCAAGCAAATTTCTTAGTTTCAGAAGTGCAGCGTACGTAGCAACTCCCTCTAGGACAAGATGACTGATGGACAACTGAAAAAGCTTTAAGTTAGCTCAGCAGCATATTAGATCTTGTTGATTTGATTTTGAATTCAAATAATTTTCTTTCCTGTTCTTGCTGCTATTTAAATGATAAAGACAGTATTTATACTTGATCTTTTTAACACCGACAGATTCTAGTAATGTCAAATGCTCATGGAAAATTTAAATGCATAGCTGAAGCTTTTAACATTACGATCCTGACTACTCAACATTTTACACGTCTGACCCAACTATTTTCATTAGAAAACAAGTGCAAATATCTGAAACAGTGGAAAACGCAGACTAATATGCAGAACTTCACCTTGCTTCACAAAGATCCCTTGTAAGAAGTACTAGTTAACTGAAAGCAGATTTCACTTGAATAATTTTCTGGTCTTGGGAGAATAGAAGCATTTCTACTGGCAACTTGATTTGCAACTTTTAAACTATGTTTTATGTACTCCTTCCCCACATGATTACTGCTTAAATTTTGAAAAGCAGTGTACAGAAAGTCATTTAACTCAATTTTAAGAATTCAATTTTAAGAATTCAATTTTGTATCACCTGGAAATAAAACATGAATGCTACTTTAAACTGGATCACTAACATAGATTCAGATGAAATTTGCTTTCCTATCCCTATCTTCAAATTCTCAAAACTAACTCTGTTGTAAAACACAGAGTTGTTAAAAGACAGTAGGACAGATAGACACTGTGAAGCTCTGCTCGAATATTTGGATAGGCCTATTTTGGAAAAGGGGAATGAAGCTGAGCCTTCTTTCATTTCAGCGGTCATTTGCTGTAGTCCTTTGTTTCTCAAGTGTTTCTGTGAGGGGAACTATTTAAAACCTTGAATATATCCTGTTTTTAGGGGCATCCTAGACAATTTATTGCATTATTATCATGATGCTTGACACTACAGAACCAGCTAGAGTGATACAGTATAGGCAGAGGGAATTGTTTGGGTCACCAGACCATGTGAGGTGGCAAAAAGCTCTGGTACAGGCAGTGCGTAGTCCTTGAACAGTCTAAGGGCAACTGCTGCTCTTGCTGTGGTGTGTGGGAAGGCAGATAATGCTTCCTCCGATTGCTGTGGCGGTGTGCTGCAGCTCTCCAGGGCTTTCCTGTTATTCACTGTCACTCTTCCACCCAGGCAGAATTAGCCTACTTTAATCTCTTCCTTGAAGAGAATTCTTGTTCTGGGCACAGAGCTACGGAAAAATAACAACAACAACAACAACAACAACCAAAAAACACACACACACAAAAAATCTCTAAGGAATTGCAATCTGAATGCCTGGAAAAATTCAGTGTGAGACATGGTTGGTGATTAGTGTGTCACGTCTGGCACAAATTATGAGATTTCTCAATTTCTCAGCTTCCCTTCTCATGAGCGCAGGCAGGTTCACATCAGCGTTCACATAACTGTGTCTTAATTGCTGCTTCTTAGTATAAGGAGTTCAAAAAGTGTTTTCCTTACCAGCTTCTCAGCAGATGCTCCTGTGGCACTAGGAGTTAGTCTATTCCTCTAATATCTTTGTAAACTGAAGACACCAACATGGTATGAAGAATTTCAGTAGCTTCTTTCCCCTTCTGCATTCTCTCTTTCTCTAAGGTTTTTACTCTTCAGCCTTAGGAAAAGGTTACATAAGTTTTGCCAATATTTGTAAATACGTTGTTTGCCAGTAAAACAAAAACTGGTCACAAAATCTTGTCACCTTGGTAGAAAAGGTTACTATGGAAAGTTCAACCAAGTTTAAGCAGGATTCTGCTAAACTTCCCCTGTAAATTAGCAAAGATATTAAATATAGCCCAGTTAACACATGCTTTTCTAATATTGCCAGAATCTGAAAATAAGATAAAGCAATACGAGGGATAGTAGGTAACTGCAGGAACCTCTACAGAGAGAAAGTGAATTAGGTCCCTGCTGCTTTCATCCTTTTGGTTGTTGTACTCCTTTGTCATGAGTGAGTAAAATGAGCATCTATTGGATCTATCTACTTTGGTCAGAAATGTGTATTATTGTACTCTCTGTTGCTGTGTCTTTCTAGTGAAGGTATCACTCTCTGAAGGAATTAACTTCTTTCAGAATCCTCACACCCCTCTTTTTTTTTTTCCTGTTTGAGGGATGTAGACTTGTAGCAACAATATTTGAATCAAAGTAGATATTTTAGAGAACAATAAACTATGATATGAGGTGAAATGAAGATTACAGTAATTGCACAGCATTTAGTTATGTTCTGCATACTTATATAGGAGATGTATCTCTGAATACTACCAAATAGTATTGTGATGTGGGTAGTATAATCAATATCCTGGCCCTTTTCACAGTTCATTATTTTAGTATTTTGGTCAAGATTCCTCAATTTGTGAATATTTACTTTTATTTTTCTTCCCCCTCACTCAAATTTACTTATACTTGAATGAATTAGTGAGATTTTCAGTGGAACACGTTATGGATGTAGAATTTATTTTTGTAAATACTATCAAATATGAACAATTTGTTATTTTTCTTTCCTGTCGTTAACTAGATGAACTTACTGGGAACTGGAGCAGTCAATGAGTGAATGCTAGACCCCTGTTTATTCTCAAAAGGCACAACCATAATGTATGCAACTCTTGCCTCTATAAAATTCCCATGAACCATAATGAATACTGAGAATGCGCAGAGCAGCAGCGTCACTCAGCAGCTATTTGCATCAGGTAAGACCATCTTAATTTGTTAGATTTTTGCAATCATACATAACCAGATATCTTTGCTACAAGTAAAAGCTTCTTAATTAAGCATATTTTAAAAACAAAGCTTTGGAAATTGAGTAGTCTAGTGCAGCTGCTTAGAAGTCGTAAGAAAAAACAAGATTAACTTGGTACTTTCAAATAACAGGGCATTTGTATCACCAGAGGGCACTATCCTTCCAGGCTAAGATTAAACTATTGTTGGATGGTTTTACATATTGAAAGCTTTTTTTAATTTAAGAAAAAAGATTTCAGGCAATAGATAGTTTTGATTTTTTCTTACTTATATATGCATTTAAATAAATATATTCTCCTTTCCCTTAAGTTTTTCATATTTATATAGGGAGAATATCCAGATTGATGTTAGAAACCCCGAACAATTTATAGAAACCCCAAATAATTTGTGGAAAATGCCAAAGACAAATGTTGTACATTGTCACATACCTCTTCGTTGCAGTCCAGCTGCTATTATAGGAACAGACCTGCTGTTGGAAAACTGTAGAGTATTCCTTCCTGTTTCCTTCCAGAGGGCTGGATTATTTAGGCTGACTGGTCTGTTTTCCTTCACTCCCACCAACCAGTAGCCAATAGCAGAGGTGGTTTGCAGGCTGTGCTGACCACACTTCAGTGTGAAGAATCCTCTTTGCTGGTGACTCCTGCTGGTATTTGTTACCTACCGTCTGCTTTGTTCTAGCAACCAGTTCTGGCACTGCAAGGACTCCAGTTGCTCTTTGCCCTCCTCTCAAGGAGGAGACCTAGGAACCGTAGGAGTGAGAGTAAAAGTTGCATCTGATACCATGTGGTGGCTACGCATTGGCAATAGGTTCCAGCAGCATGAATCTCAGGTGTTTCCCTACAGCTTACAGTTTCCTTACAGTGGGAACCATTTGCACAGAGCAACATATGGTTTACTTTTCCATAGGAGTTTTGCGAACAAAAGTTTAAAATAACAAATTCTTAGATGCACACAGTTTTATCTAAATTTGGCTACACTTTGCAAGCTTAGGCATGTCCTTGCTGCTAAGTTACAATCTGCTTCTCTGCAGACTCTCTTTTTTCCATACTGTGTCTTTTCAACTGTTTCCAAGTTCTTTTCAAAGTTTCTGCCTAAGATTTCCTGTTGAGGAATTTTTTCTCCATGCCTTTAACCTCCTTGAAGAAGAAGCTGTGGGGAAGCACAAGGAACACATAACCTCCATTTGCTGCATGATTACGGCCCTTCTTCATCCAGTGGCTTTTTGCTTCAGCTCTCCAAAAGTAACTCAAGCTGATGCAGCTTCTTGATTTACTCTTATCTGATTATTGCGGTCCCTAAATCAGTGGAGGTGCAACACTTGTTGAAAAAAATTAAGCCTAGGTTTGTCTTGCCCTACCAGAATAGCAAAAATAGAAGGGTTTTTTTTTTTTTATTATTTATAGCTATGATACAATGAAATGGTTGTGGGGATTCTTACAGTCCTCATTGCAGCAACAATGGTAAAAATTAGGATAATTTTTTTACTCAAGAAAAAGCTCTAGCTGATTCTCAAGAGGCCTAAACATCCATTTAGTTCTGCTATGAATAAAACTCTGATATAATGAATTTCATTTGGAGAGAGCAGAGGTAAGCAAACTATAATAATTTCTGCAAATCCCACTCAGTTTCTGAAGACCTTCTAAACAATATAAAATACAAATATTACAGTATCACACATAATACCTTACAGTATAATATTAATGACCCCCAAGTGTAGCAGTTACTGGTATTTCCTTCAGTAAGGATGACACTATCTTCTGAAAAATAGCTTGTAGTTGGCGATGTGCATTTGTAGTGTTTTGAGAACAAATCCTTTCTAATGCATAGTAGAATTTGCAAGATCTTAGCAAACTGATGAGAACTTTGTGTCTTTAAAAAACCAAAATGATACAAAAACCACTCTTGTACAAAGGTATTGTTGAATTCTGACATCACTGTGCGGCTAGTTGTTCAGTTACTGAATGTAGCATCATAAGGCTGCATGAATGAAAAAGGTGTTTGGTGAAAGTCCTTTTACTGTTTAAATGTCACATTGAGGTTGGCAGACTTTAGAAAGGGAGTTTGATCCTCAAAGTATATTCATTAAGAGTAGCATTATTATGTTTCTTCCTCAAGAGCACAGCAGTGTTGAGGGTTGCTTGCAGTTTTGGTGTTTAACAACTGTTTTGTGTTTAGCAGATGAAGAGCAAAATTTCAGTTCGTGGCATGTGAGCTCTTGGAACAACCTGGCTTGAGTGTGCCACAGAATTGTTAAGGATTTGAATACTTAACAATGGAAGATTTCTTCTATGTTTGTGTTTTCCTATGGCAATTAGATATTGTTGATATATAATCCATCCAAGGAAAAAGCAGCTGAGTCTGAGTCTGCACCTTTCAATATTGTTTATAGATGCCTACTCTACCTTTAAATGAGGCAACTTGGATATTTTTAGAAATCTTGCTGCAGCAGCACAAGGCTTACCATGGATAATTTCCTTTTCTCAGAAGCAGGATAAATTATACTCTGCTAAGCATCATGTGGCCATGTCTGTGCAGATTATGCTACTCAGACTTTCTCATTTCAAGATTGCTCAGATCCTTATACCACATTGTAGTTTGTGGGATAGCTATAGCGCTTGAACCACATTTTTAGTAGAATCAAATCTGAATGCTAGAAACAGAGAGTTTTGAGTGACAGTGAAAAAAACAACAGCTGAGGGGTTACTGGCAATGAGTAGATGCTGGAGGAAGCTTGTCTAGTTTTATAGAAGGCAGCTGTTCTCTTTCTGATGGGCATCTACATGGAGTAGCTACTCTGTGTGTGAAAGGCATAATGCAAAGCAAAACTCTAGGTAATCTAGCTTCCTTGGGCAAATGTTTGGCTAAAATATGACTGTACTTTTTGCCTACCTGTCATTTTACTTTATGCAACCTTAGGGGAGATGGCTTGGGTCAGAACTGCAAATTGTAGTAAACAGTTAAAATTATGAAAGCTGAAAGAGAGGAGAAAAAAGCAGATAAATATTTCATCCTGCTGCTAGTGCAGAACTTGTAGCTTGTAGCCCACCCACCTACTGGATTAGCATTCAGATCTAAGGCTTTGTATGTCTCAGAGTTATTTTCTCCTGTTCATATTCTCAGTTACGTAATAATAAGTATTAAATGCGATCTGTGCAGCTGCATAATTGACAGCTGAACTGAATTTGTCCCACTACTGAAGAACAGGTTCATGTGCAAATGTGCATACCGTTCCTATAATATTCCATGTAACTACTCCTACATTTATACCATCCTAAAATTACAATCGGCCCTTTGAAGGCAACCGTGAGGCTGATGTGGCCTTCGGTGAAAATGAGTTTGACACCCCTGCCTTAGATGAAAGAAACGCCGACACAAACTGTTCAGAACATTATCGTTCTTAAATTCCAGATGGCTACACAGCATTGAAAATTACATTCAGATTTTTGACTGTCATGAAATGGATCTTGAAATGAACTAAAGTCCTAAGTATCTTGTAAAAACTGCAACAATTCTGGATACACTCTCTAACACAGGCATTCAAGTGTATAGGGCCCTGATTCTTGCTTTCCTCCTGCCCACTCAGTTGTTTACATCTGTACAGGAAGAGAGTATCCATTAGTATTGGGTAGCATTTAGCTGAATACCCATCTAAATGATTACAGTATGTGAGGCTGTGGAGGGCCATGTATGGTGCTTATAAGGAAATATAAAATTATGTAATAATATTTATATGACTCATCTCTTCACCTGCACAGCTGTCAGGCTGTGACATATGTGACACACTTCTATGTGCTGATTGTGAACAGGTTGTAGAGTAACTTGACCAAAAAGTTCAGGGTGAGATTCACAGCTCTTTGCCTACCTCTGATCTAAGGGCTTGTTTACACAATGGAATTTATCCTCTACTGAATTGTTTTGAATAAAAAATTCTTGTCTACACTGTGCAAGTTACTCACAATGTAGTAACTAATGCCATACTGTGTTGCTTGGAAGCAGCAGTTAACTTCATCTTGTGATTTATTATTGCAAACTAGTATTCACCTGCCTGCCTGCAGAGCTTTGGCAGGCTTCTACTCTCCCATGTTGCTCAGACTACCTGGCTTGCTACCTGTGTGCTTGTAGCTGTTCTGCAATCACACAGATAGAGTATTTGTTCCCTTTTTTTAAGCGCTGGGGAGTAGTGATGTTTAGTTCCTTCATGCTTTCAGGCTCTAGTAATCTATATAACTACCACGGTCTTGTTTTCTAGTCTCCATTTCTAGCCTGCACTCAACTGGTGCAACAACAAAAATGATCGCCAGATCGCCAGAGTTGTGTGTGGGGGGTGGTGTTTGCTAATGTGGATGGTGAAACAGAGTTGTGACCTCAAGATGTAGGTGGTACTACGTCAGAAATTATGAATGTGAAACTATCTTGCAGTAAAACTAGATGTCTACCTTTTAATTTTTTTTTTTTTTTTTTTTTTGAGAATTGGAGCAATGAAGGGTTCAAATTCTGCTGATGAGGAATTATTAATAATACAGTTTTAGCACAAGGTTCTGATAATTGATTATTTCAGCTTTGGCACTGCTGGTGCTCAAAATAAAGACAAGGATGATGGGTGAGGTCATGATTTTAGATTATCTCATAGCCAGGAGGCAGCCAGCACCCTAACATTTTGTTCATGTCATAGCCCTACAAGGCTGCCAACAGGCTGGCAGAGGGACCAGTAAGCAGCATGGCACTGGCTTCTACTGTAAGTCAGTCCTACAGTGAACCACAACCCATTCTTCAGTTTTTTTCCTGAAGCCAGAGGTACACTATCTTGTCCCATCGTGCCAGGCATAGCACCTTTCTTGTTGGTTTCCCCCTTCTTCCTCCCAGTAAGTCCTGCCTGTCTGTACATTCCATTCAGAAGCTAGCTGTGCTGGTGCTAATCAAAGGAAATCTTAAAAGACAAATGTAGTTGTTTAGGGCATGTTGTTCTATAGTTCTGTAACAATATATATAGTACACAATGTATTTTAATTAAGCTGGAAATTAATTCAATTAATCAGTACAAATTCACCCACCATCTGCTCCCTAATATCCTATGCTCCAACAGTAAGGAAACTCCAGATAGGAAAATTGCACATTGTTGTTAACAAGATATTAACACTGATAACCTTTTGTATACTGGGCACTCATTGAAAAGCAGCATTTATTGAACAGAGGCCTCTGAGTGTGTTTAAGAATGAGATTCTTAGACTCATGAAGTGCTCACATTGTCCCTAACTGTTTGCACTGGAGAAGCTGGCTGTCTCCTCCAGATATCAGGGGAGGAACATTTCAATGTTTTGTAGCAGCCAACCTCAGTCTTGCTCCTTTACTTGGGGGAGTCATGGGCAATTTTTTTTCCTTGCTGTTCCTGGTCTTAACCAATACGTTAATATCCATTCACTTGGATTTTGTGGGTAGGCACTTTCTTCACTTTGCTGACTGAGTCCCAGGTCAGGGATGTGTCCTCTAGTGTTAATGAATCTGCATGCAATTAATTACTTGTTTGCCTGTCTTCAGCATCTATGTCACTCCTGATAGCACTGTCAATAAATATCTCGGCCATGTACTCTTTAAAGCTGTGGCCACACACCCATTAAAATGAAATGGAGTTCAAAAGAGAAGCCATCCAGCATGTCCCAAGCTCAGCGTGACCGCTACTCAACAGACAGTGTGAACTTGAAAGTTATTCTTATTTGGAATGCTGGCAAGCCCAGGTATTCAAAGACATTGACCATTTCAGTTAGTTAAAATACAATATTCTAAGAATCAAGAAGAGAAAGTATTTGGTGAACCTCTCAAGTACCACACAGCTCAAGGTATGGGATGGTTTCTCAAGGCTGAGAGGTAGGAGACATGACTAGAAACACCGGAGGCCTACCTGAGATGGATGAAGTGACAGGGAAGATTTTTCCTGTGAACAAGGAGGGGAGAAATAACCCCCAGTGAGAGGGAAACCACCGGAGACAGTAGGGAATACTGAGGCAGATGTGGGAGAAGAGGAGGCAGATCTTATTGCTAGAAAAATATATTCTGTGGAAGTTGCTTTTCCAGGGAATGAAAGTGAACTTTTATTAGGAAATGGGCCCAGGAAAGTGTCCCATTCTGAACCTCAGTGACCCATAGCCAGAACCTTGAATTTTTTGTACATATTTTCTTAAGACAAATCACCACACAGCCTTCTATGTTGCTCTTCTGTACAGTGTTGCATAAAGCAGTTTATTACCATCATCACTAGTTTACAGATGACTATCCTTCTCCCTCAGTTTCCTTTGTGGTAAAACCTTTAGCTGTGAGCTTTAATAAAGGCTATTTTTGGCACCTGTAGCTGTGGATGAATATCAAAGGCCATATGGGAAGTCTGGGATTTGACACAATAAACATAAAAACTCCCAAATCTTGTGTCTCTGTCTTAATGGCTGCTCTTTGTGACATGTGGAGGGAATGGTGTAAGACTAAGGCACATCTGTCTGACCTTTTGGTGGTCTTAGTGCAGAAGAGGTGCTTGGATGGCACAGAAACACCATGACCCTTCCTGCAACTGACTTTTGCAGCATAATTATTTTTCATCACTTCTAATGTTCTTACACATAGGGGACTTTCTATGTAGTAAGTGCTTACTTGGAGCAGTGAGTCAATAGATGCAGTGAGTCACAAGCTGCTGCAAGGTTGTATTGTAGGTGCCTGGATCAATAGAAGTTGACTACACATTTGCCTTCCTTTGTGCAAGGCAGAGTTTAACTGACCAAAAGATGGAGATAGCTCTCTGTGGGGCATTTCCCACGTCTTTGCCCTCTTCCTCTTTAAGAGGTGCTGGTCTTTTCCTGTGTGAGCAGAGTGAGCTCTGCCTTGGATGCTCTGAATATAAGCATGATATTTGTGACCTCATCATCTTTGTATTGAGTTATACTGGAGAGTTTCTGTTTGAACTAAGCAAAGGAAAACACTGTACAACCTTTTCCATCTGATGTATCATTAACTTAATTCTGGCTAATCACAGCAATAACTAGGCAGCTGATTTTTCTTTGTTTGGGGAAAACAGTCACTTTTCTGATAAAGAGGTCATTTAATTAAATGGGTTAATGGTTAATGAGTTCTGACTCACATTAGATGAGAGATAAGGATTGCAAACAAAGCATAACCCTCCCCACCTTGATTTCATATCTGTTAATAGAAATTCACAATCATTCAATAAGTTGTATTACAAGTCACAGACAAGCTTTTTCAGTTCTGTATGCTTTTTACTCACTGAGCAATTTGTTTTGTTTTCATCAACCTAGACAAACACGAAACTGCAATTAAACATTAATTCAGTGTTAAGTTAAAACATGGCAAAATATATGTGCAGCTTCAGTGATCAAAGAAGCCTATGGGAGTGACAGGTTAAATTAGCCTGTTATGATATGGATAAAATTTTCAAGATTGATGTGTATCATACATAGTGTGGCCAAGGATTATATAAACAACATTGAACAGTAAATCCAGAAGATGAGCAAGAGACAGGACCTGAAATCTGCAACCTTCTCCCCCTGCCTCCCTGTACTGATTTTATCTAAAGATTTGTAAAAAACTCCCAACAAACAAACAAAAAAAACCCCACTCACTCTCTCCCCCATCAACAACCAACCAACCAAACTGGAAACTGAGACAGAAAAACAGCTTTTTAAAGGTATTTGCCCTGGAAGTTGCAGTAAATTCAAATACTCAAATCTGACTAATGTAGCTGTTCTGGCTATCATGCTTTCACCTTCCACTTGTAACAACAGGGAACAGTGTAGAGAAATCTGTGTTATTGTTGCTCTACTAGGATCAAGTGTTTTTTGCCCTGCAATCTTTTTAATGATCTTCAATTTGCTCCCTCTCACTCCTACTTTTTTTTTTTTTTTAAGAAAAAAATTACTCACTGTAATGGCTTCTTTCTGGTTGTCTAGTTTGAAAAAAATATCAAGGACGCATCAGAATGCATAATTTCAGCATATCTGTTAACCTCTGTGTAACTATTTGTTCTAACATACCAACTCTAACATAATTATTGACATCTATTGCATTACTGCATCTGACTTGGCAGTGGGGAAAAATAAGTTGTTTCCGAATTAAGTTTCCTTAAGGAACCTTGATATCTGAATTTTTGCACTGTTTTCAAATAATGTTACTGGTGTATCTGAATTATTATTTGCTGTGATGCTGAAAGTACAAACCAGGTTAAAATGGTTATGAATGAGAGCTAGAACAAGAGGAAAGGGCCTCAAGTTGCACCAGGGAGGTTTAGATTGGATATGAGGAAACATTTCTTCACCAAAAGAGCTGTCAGGTGTTGGAACAGGCAACCCAGGGAAGTGGATGAGTCACCATCCCCAGAGGGATTTAAAAGATGCGTAGATGTGGTGCTTAGGGACATAGTTTAGTGGTGGAATTGGTAGTGTTAGGTTGATGGTTAGACTCAATGATCTTATACATCTTTTCCAACCGAAACGATACCGATTCTATAAAAAGAAAATGATCTATCAGTGATATGTCCAATAGTATTTCCCCTGCCTCCTTCTTTCTGGTTGGTTTTGTTTTAAATATAATTCAAAATTCCTGTCAAGAAGAAGTTGTGTTTTTTTTTTTTTTTTAAATAAATTTTTATCCCTTTTGAACTTGACTCTGAAGTCCTGCAATAGCACAGCCCTGCTGCTCGGTGAAGAGGGGTAACAAACCAACCACGATCTTTCTAGTTTTCCCTTGTGTTGCCCAAGGGCACTTAGTGTGTCCAAACAAAGAGGATTGACCTTTACTGTTTTGTAAAGGACTTTTGACGTTTTAATTTTCTTCGTTGTCCAGCTACTTCAGGGTTGTCCTGCCTCAGACATGACTTTTCAGGTGCTCAGAATGTATTGGAAGACAACAATAAGATATAATGCTACTGACTCTTTTGTCACAGGAGACAAAAGGAATATAACACAACTGGGATACAACGGGCACATCCATGCAGTTATGTTACAAGCCCCATGAATGTAGAATATTCTGTTTGATTTCTTTGTAAAACAAAACTGTTGTTAGGGAGTCCAGCTATTCTGAGGCATATCTTGTCTTGAACTTTTTTTTTGGTATGTGTGGTGCGTGTGTGTGTGTGTGTGTGTGTGTGTGTGTGTGTATGTGTGAATACTGAGCTTCTTTATCTGCCTGTCTGCCAGTTGGAACATGCATGTTGCTGAACAAAACATGCAACTCAAACCTACACGAGAATAGTTTAATTGGTTCACTCAATGCAAGTCAGATAAAATGAGTTTGGCTTTATTTTCCATTTTACTTAAGGAAAGAAGGTATGTTATTTGCACTTAAATTCTTCCTGGTGTGATCTCTGTTCTTACAGCTGAAAAAGAGGAGGATTCTGGTCTCCTGGTATTACTAAAGCAAAAACCAGCCAGGAAAATCTATTAAATATTCAGCCTGATTTCTATAGTGAAACATGTCAAATATATCAATGATAAGAGATGAATTATTTTTGTTATTGTGATACTTCTGTGTCCTTCAGGAAGGAGGATGGCAAAGCTGTAGAGGGGAGGGGCAAGCCAAGCCGTGAATGCACAAACCTGTTTGTGTGGTGAGGCATCTTTTTCATTACAGGAGCTGTAGCATCTCTTATTTATAAAGTGAGCTGCTCTGCTGCTGTTTTTGTTACATCCTTCACTCACATGCCTCTCCTGTGCTTGAGAAGAATCTCTGTTCCCTTCCCTTGCTCCTCACCAACAATATGTCAGTGATTAAGACAGCTTCACCAGAGCAACTAGAGTCCAAATGAAGTCAGTCAATGTCAAGCATATGTCTAAAGGCTTGTATGAACAAAATGTTTATTAGAAATTCATTTGGAATAAGTAAATATGTTAATTTTAAATGGGCTAATTAAAATCACCTTTAATTCCCGTGTAGGTGACACCATTCAGAAATAATAAAGACTCACTGTATCTTTATTATTCACTTTAAGATTAAATAAAGCTAAATCTTTGGGTGTGTAATTCTAAGGAACTTGATCCAGGACCATTTCTGTTAGAACACAGAACCAAAAGCTATAAATACATCTCAATGCTGTTTTGCAGCACCCTTCTGAAGTGTACGGTCTTAAACTATCCTGCATTCATCATTCCTATGTCTGGCTTGGTTTTAGGATACTTTAGAGCATTTTTGGGCACATTAACCATTACTCACAGCTGCTTATGACCTTTCTGGGATACAGACATGCTTACTATGTCCCTGTATGGGGAGAGGGAATAGACGCTTTCTAAATATCTTCACCTGCTAACTGATAATTATCTTCAAAAGAGGGACTCCTATGAATTTTTCTACCTTCTTTTCAGTATAAAAATAATATGAAAGAATAGGAGCAGACCAAGGACTGCTTCCAGAGTGTCCATATAATTGACCAAATGTAATCATCATATAGTCTTTAAAAGGAACACATGCACAGGTTGAAAAACTACTTCTGACACTATTTCATATCTCTTCTGCTAAACCTGAAAGTTCAGGCAAGGACCATCCCTCCCCACTATGATTTGTCATTGCAGATCTTGCTGGTAGGTTTGGGGAATAATCTAGAAAATCAAAACCAGAAATGGAGAAGTAAATAGTTCACTCTTTGCCATCCCTTTTTTTTTTTTTTTTTTTTTTGGTAATTCTTATGCAAATAAAAAGAAAATACACTTGGAAGCCACCATTTTTGGTGTTTTGATCATGTCTGATGCAAACCACAACGCCAGGTGCCTTTGAAGATATATTTATTGGCAGTCCTTCAAGTGAATCATAAAACTAGATTAGTAAAGAATAACAACCAAATAAAGCTAGAAATAGCAACTCTCAGGGCAAGGTACACTTAAAAATTCTTAATTTGTATGTATCAGATCCAAGAGAAGCCCTAATATGGCTGCCTGCAAAAGTATTTGCCTTTACTGTCCACTAGAAACACAGATTTCAGGTGTCATGCAAGTGTTAATACTCGCTGTGTTTCTATTTTTCTCACTTGTTACCTTACTTTGGCTGCTGTATCCTTGTCTTGGGTTGTTCCTTTTCCAGCTGGTACAGCATAAATTTCAGATCCTATATGCTTGTTTATGTAAAAATATTGTCAGTTTGATGTCAAAGCTAAATAGGATCATGCTGGTTTTGTCTCAGCTTTTCCATACTTAAATAGATGTTAAACCAAGATGAAGGTAATTGTGTTAAAGAGCAGAGAAAGGTGTGTGCTATACTCGCTCCTACTACACCAGCTAGTGCAGAGCAGAAGGTGAGGTAGAGCAAAGGGCAGTATTGGGAAGTCTCATGTAGGTCAGGGTGAGAAAGTGCATAAGCCTTCCCGCTCAGGACTGAGGACACTACTCCCTGCCTTGTCCGTGTGAAGTCTGAGGCCCAGGGAAACCGTCGAAGGTGATTCAAAGTGGGGTCTTTGCTTTGGGTCTGAAGCACAGTAAATGTACTTATGCTATTGCCTGCAGCTGTTAAGTGTTCTAGGAAACTGCTTTTTACTGCTTTCTAGCAGAAACACAACACCCGGTTGTAAGAGCGTGTATGGATTCAGCACATGCTAATGCACCAAATGTTGATGCAAAATTGCTGGTTTGGGAGGTGTGCCATGAAGGAATATAATTATACAGACAGCATAATTATACAGCTGTTAGAGATATGCCTGTAAAACACAACTTATGACAGAGAGCTTCAAATACGTGCTGTAGTTCTTTTTCTCTTTATACCTTCTGAATGGAAAGCAATATGGCCTAATCTTGCAATTTCAAATACTGGGGAAAGCATTTATCTCTTCTATTTGTCCATTTCTTTGGCTTATATACTAACTCATTTAGCTGATTTTAGTGGAAAGAAGACATCCAGAGTGGCAGATAAAATGTTCATTAAAGTACATTTCCACAGCATGGTGCACAGGGGCCTTAAGCAGAGGCTGTGAATGTTAAGTACCAGTTTGTACTGAAGTCTTATAGCCTCTACTTCCTTTCTGATGCAGACTGCCTGCAGTCAGAGAAGACTCAGGCAATGGTATTAAGCAGAGATAATCTGAGTTTTGAAGCAAAAATCATGGGTTCTTGTTCTTGCAAGCTAAGGAAAATGTATATTAGCTGTAAGAGCAATAAGGGCTTTTTTCATCTGAAGGTCTGGTTTGAGAACCCATTCATCTGTGGATCTGCTACTCTTTCCATTTAGGGTAGTAGAAAAATACTCTTTTCCAATACAACTTCCATCTCTTCTAGAAAGGTGTTCAGTGGACATGTGTATCAGACTGAACAGTAGATCATATGTCTTATTAAAACTGAAGCCAGGAATGTGCCTGAGGAAGTGTTAAGAGGGTAGGGTACATTCCTAATATTACAGGGATATTTCTGTAATACTCCCTTAAAGCAAGACATGATTCAATCCCAGAGGGCCAGTTGCAGTTTAGAAAAAAAAAAAGGGGGGGCGGGGGCAGGCAGAGGGTGGCAATTTCTGGCCTTCCCCTAGTAATGACTCATGCACAAGGCAATTGATCCACACTGTATCCCAATGTAATCCTCTGTTGAATAAGGGAAACCACGACATTTCCCAAGGTTTATTCCCTCCTTTTTTTCTCCCAGCTGAGGCATCTGAATGCAATCCACACTTGATCAGACTGCCTAGGAGAATGCAGCATTTAATTGTTATGCTGAAGGGATAAATGCAAGAAGAACAAACAATTAGTTGAAAAGGGGTTGAAATTCTGGCAGAGAGGCTCAGATATTCTTTGCTATGTATAAAGATTCTAGCTGCCATTAATTTAGTTGCATTATCTTTTCATTGAAGATGGTTCAGGATGGGTTTTCTAAATTACAGAGAATAGAAGCATTTCTACTAGAAAAAAAAAAAACACAAATGTTATCATAAGAAATGAAATTGGTAGTGTGATAAAAGCTTTTGATACTCAAATATCTGACAGAGTTACAGGAAAAGTAGAAAATTTTCACAAAGACATTTAACTCAAGAAAAATCTCTAAGTGTAGATTATGGTTAGGACTGCCCTGGATCATGTATCTGTCAAGATTCATTTGCTGGTATGGTCATTGCCTACCTTCCTAGAACAGATGGAAGATGTGTTGGAAAAAACCACTTTTACTAGTAACATAAACTACCATGGCAGAACTGCCTTTACTGTTTAATACAAAGCTATGAAAAAAATCAGAAATAAAGGACTGACAAAAAACTTTTCATTTTTCTTTTGCCCCACTGAAATTTTAAAATAAACACTCATACAGGTGAGGCTAAGAGACAGACGCTAAGTCTTCAAACTGTGTTCAGTGTCTGCAGTCCTGCAAATCTTTAAGAAGTGTTTAAGACATCCCATTTATCATGTTAAACATGAGTCAGTGAAGCTTATGCAAAGCGATGTGAAAGGAATCAGATTGCAGGTGTGAGCTCAACGTGTCTGCTATACTTTTCCCATGCCAGAACCTATGTGCAAGTAGTAGGAACTTCTCAGTAAAGCCTTAGGGAGAGCAGAGTGTTTCTACACCTGAGGATGTGGTGGGCTTTCAAGCTGAACGAGAGAGGCTTGTAATCAGACACAGCATGGTGAGCTTAGTAGTTCACCCCTGGCAAAAGGGAATGCTCGTGCACTGGGACTCTCATGACCATCTCCATATGGTGGTGTGGTGTGCCACATAGGCATATGTGCTCTCTCAGGGCAAGACTGGAGTTTTCCAGCATTTTCCATGTGATACCATCTTGATCTAGGTCAGCAGAGGAATTATGAGACTGCTGAAAAACAAAAACTGAAAGAACTAATCTACCTCTTTGAGCACCCTCTAAATGGAAACTTTAACATGGAAACATCACCAAGGAAGACTGTGTATGTTTGGCTCATGTGTGGTACAGAGAAATATTTGCTCAGTATACTCCAGCGAGGGGATCTAAACCTTCTGTTCAGAGCCATTTACATTTTCTATACAGAGCTTGCTTGTGTCTTCCTCCCTGAAACTCCTAGCATGGGGAAAAAAAAAAGAATAAGCTTTATAGGTAATTTAAAATTCTTTTTGATTTTCTTCTTCATCACTAAATTAAATAGACAAAGTCCAGAGTCTTCATGTTTTCTCTTTTCTCTTTTTCCTTTTTCCTCTTTTTTTACCTCTTCAATTTTTAAACCTTGACAATAATGTCAATGCAGTAGAATGGTACTGCTGAGAAAGTTGTGAAGTTACATAACCAGCTTCTGATCTTTCTTTTCTACTTGAAATTCTCCTAGAGGTAAAAAAAAGAGAAAATCACGGTAACAACAACAACAAAATACACTTCGTTGTTTGGTGGAAAACAACCATCCAAGTTGGAAATAGAGATTTTCCAGCTTTTAAAAACTGAATCAGGATGAAAGTTTTATACTAAGTAAATTGAATGCTGTAGTTTTATTACCATAATTAGCTAAGATACTTGAATAAAATTTTTCTAGGGGAAAGAAAGGAAGAGAAATACATTTATTTTGTGAGTTCCAACCTCTAAGGAGCATGTTTTTTAGATAATGGGTCTGCTTTTCTCCTTGAATTCCGTCTTGGTGTTATAGGAGGTTATTGATACCTTGACCTTGCTTTTGTTTCTTGGAGTACCTGGTGGAAATAATGAACAAATAAAATCCATAAAGAATCACTTGATGGCACCTGCTGGTGTTTGTTATTTGTTCTTTGTGAGTCTTTGCACAGAGTAAAAAACTACATTCAGAGTACAGTGGTGTCAGAAATTTCCATTGCAACCACAGCAAAGGATTTGTTTATGAAAAGTGGCAGACCTTTATATATTTGAACCTATTTAAGTTTCCTGTTTAAAACCAGCTTTGAGATGCTGGCTGCTGTTGTGCTTTGGTCTGCTTCATGCCAGGTTTGAACAAGCAGAAGTCAAACTAAGCCCTCAATAGGAAACGTGGGAATAAGGAGCCAATGTTTAGGCAGATAAGGGGTAGAACTTATCCCTAACACATGCACTAAGGAGTCTGTAACTTGTAGAAGTTGCTTAAGGTTGCTTAAGCCTTAGTCTCCCACTGAGAGAAGTAAATATCTTTCTGACTCACATGGGTTACCAGCAAACTTCATGAGACACAGAGACATTTTATTTCTCTTCAAAGGCAATCAGTAAAACTGAAAAATGTCACATTTTGTTTACAGCAGAAGTACCTTTGTTTCATAATTTAAGATGAACAACTTGTAGCTTCATGCAGAAAGGCATATATATGTTGTATCTAGTTTCGAGGTGAAATGTTAATTTCAAGTGCACTGGAGTTTAGGAATTCAATGTGCAGGTTTCTTAATGATTACTCTTCAACAATTTTCATATATCTTTTTAATACTTCTGTATGATTGTTTTCTTGCATTGAATCATTCCTACCGTGCTTTTGATAAAATTGGAACAATCTTGACTGAAAAAGAAAAAGCGCATCATATTTAGTTATTGGAGCACTGTCACATGACAAACTGAACGATGGTCCTTTCCTGGGTACAGACTGTAACTTTAGTGTTAAATAGGGCTTTCACTCTTCTGGCAACAGAAGGATCAACTGAGTGAGAGATCAGGAAAAAAAATGGCAGATTCAGTTAATCTACCTTGCATTATCTTGCTGTAGTCACCTTAGCCTTCAGGAAACATTTTTATTTGGAAAAACCTCATTGACTACCTTAGAATCTGTAAATCTAAAGTTATTTACTGATTTTCCCTATTTATGGATCTAGTTGCTCCTGGTTTACGGCATGATTTTATGAACACTTGAACGTAAGAGTGACTTTACAAAAACAACTATTACCTTGGATGAAGTTGCTCATGCAGGGGTTAATATTTCTGGATAAGGAATATCTTAATTGACTTCAAGATAGCTAATCAGCACAGAACTAGGAGAAAACTACCAGTGACCTCATTTTATATTAGAAAAAAAAGTCTTCTACAAACAGAAACTTCATGCTGAATGTTTATTACAAAATGACATGGTTTGTCTTGAGATATAACTTTTTTTTTCCTTTGTTGTAGTAGGACCATAATTCTGACCAAATCTTGTGTAGATCTGAGAGGTTTTAAGAATATAATAACTATTTTTTTGTTATTCATTGATAACTTGATTTGTAATGGTTAAGGCAGACAAGATGTTCAAGCTGACTCTTATGGTATCTTGTGGAATTCAATCTAGGGCTAGACTGAGACTTTATAGATATGCTCCAAGAATGAGACAACATGTAAATATGCCACTTTGAGAGGAACTCAGGGAAAAAACAGTAGTTATGAATGGATCCTGTGTACTCTTAGGGAACAGTCCACTGGATACTGTTCACCTTCTCTGCAAAGTTTCCACTGTGTTGCAGAATGTTCTACAGATTCAAATCTTTGAATGATTCAGGTAAGAAATAGGAGAAGGGAAAGGCAAAGAACGAAGCGTATTTGCCAGAGACTTGGCGAGAAGCGAGGAAAATGAGCTAACAAGGTACAGTTAGGTTGTTCCAGATGGGAAAAGACATGGAGTAAATGAGCCTTGCCAGGCCTGAGAGAAACAGAAAAGGCTTTTTTATTGCACTAGGGCAGAGCAAATGGCTTTCCTCCGACTGACTTAGTGCTTTTTATGCTGGCATGCTATAAGTGCAGTTGGTTGTCTAAAGTGCAAAAACATGGCAGATCTGGTCTAATGTGTGGGAGGATTTGAACACCCACTGAGAAAAAACTTGGTTGCCTTATGGTGGAAGCGGGAGGCAAATAATTTGCTCCTTCTCCTGGAACTTCATTTATTGGTAGGACAGGAAAAACTGCGAAGAAATATCTTTAGGTGTTAATAAAGTATGCTTACTCTTCCACTGTATTGCTGTGCATCTCTTGTTTTCTTTTTTTTTTCTTTTCCCCTCTATGTGGCTGACTGATATATTTTTTTCCTTTGTTATGCACAGCTAAAAAGTGTCTGCATCTGGTGTTCGGTTTCAGTTATAACTGCAGCTTCACTGGTGACTGAAGTCTCCACATTCTCATAAATATTATTTATGTAGAGATAAACATATTTTGTTTGAGCTGCTTGACTTGGTTAAAAATAGTCACTTTTAGACATCAAAGGAGTAAAGAGAGTTTGAAGGGTCGTTTGAAAATCTCAGTGAGAAATGATTCTGTTACTGAGATGTATATAGCTGATAAGTGTGTGATATTCTTTGTAGCCTGATAGCTGGGGAAATAGAATGCTAGACAACGTAGCTGCTTTGCAAAAAGATCTGCCTTTACAGCTGGCTAATTTAGCTCATTTATTCCCCTCTTCTCCAACCTCCACCTTTTTGCCCTGAAGTTGTATTTTCATCATTGAATTTCTGCGATACAGACCTTTCCTATATAATAATTCCTTCTCTCTCAATTTTTGAAAGGAAAACTTTTACATATTAGGGCCAAACTCTACAAGTTCTTAAATAATAACAGAGAAGATGTAAACCAGGGGACTTAAGATTTTAGTCCTAAATCTATTTCACTGATTACAGCGGGAAATCATGAGTGGAGGCTGATGGCTTGAGAAGCTCCTCAGTCTGGCTCACAGCCTTATTTCCCTGGTAAAAACAACAACATATTTGCTCTGCTTGTATTTCTACAGCATAATTCTCCACATCTTTCTTGTAGACTGACCCGTTCTTTTGTATTCCCAGTCTAGAGCTTGCTCTTTTCTCTCACAATTAGACTGAGGCTGAGGAATGAGAATGGAGGGGATGTTTGAAGCTTTTTTATTTTCTTTACAAGAAAGGATTAAAATCAAACCCTCTTGAAAAGAGGGATTTCCCTTATATGGCTTCTTGTTCTCTGGATTGCACTGAATTATGCAGAGAGATTTAGTGGTTGCAGAATGTAGTATTAGGGCACAGCGCAACCAGATTTCCAAGTAAAATATTGAAAGTTGAGCAGGATAACACTGAGCCTAGAGTTTAAATAAGAAACTTGGACAGTTTTATTTTCAGTACGCTAGTGCACTCCTCCTCCAAATTATTTCACAGCAGATTATACGAGTTTATTGACCTATTCATCAATATTCTTAGGAGTATGTTTTGTGTCATAAGTCCCTGCTGTGCTGTTTGCAACACTGAGCACTTGATGTTGCACAACCTCATAAGCAAAAGCAGACGTTTTCATGCATTGTTCTAGTACAATGGCAAAGGAGTTAAGCACTGTGGTTTAGCAATGATGCAGACAAACAGAGATGGAAAGGATCTAAAGAGAAACAAATTTCAAATGGAAAGAACTCAGCCTGTTTAGGGGAAATGCAGTGATCTTGTGGGCTACCATGTTTTGAGCCAGGTGCTGCCTAGAACAGTATTATACTGGCATGTAATGGGCCTCCTCTTCTCAGTATGTGTTTGCTATATGCAGTTTCTCATCTTGGAGTTGTTTACATGTCAAAAACCATCCTTAACTCTCGTTGCTTCTGGATTAGAGTATGAAGGGCTCTTCAACAATCACTTACAATACAGTTTAAGGTGTGCTGGTCATCTGCAGTTCCTGTAAAAACAGAAGGATCGGATCCTCAGCATCACTCTGGATTTTGTTTCTAAGTAAAGAAGAGCTTGGGGATTTCAGAAGGCAGATATCTCAAACTTTATATCCTCTGGACTTGAATCAGTAATAAACAACTCTATTTTGTCACTTTGCTCATGCTGAAAATTGTTTAACCTCATAATACCAGGCCAGATGTAAGATTTCTATGTGGATGTTACCACAGGCACTGGGAAAATACAATTACTTCTGTTTATTTAACTTCTTTAATTTCCAGTCTGACTTTTCTCAGCTGCACTCGGAGCCAAGGTTCATTTGCAGTCTTAAAGCACTTCTTTATATTTCTTCGTATGAGTGAAGAGATTTCATGGAATGACTTGAGCTTTGGCTTGAGCTTTTACAGATACTTTTATATCAAAATCAAGAAATTATTCAACAAGGAGGATTTACCATAAAAATTCCCACTGGAGGAAAAACTTATTGGAGTTTAAGTATCTGCTAATTTTGCTTGAGACTTGGGATTGTCTTTTATTTATCCTGAAACTGTTATTTCCTGTAGACGCTGAAAAATCCTCTAGTACTTTATTTGGCACAAGAAAAAACCCCTCTGTGCAATCTCCCAAACCCATTCTCGAAACTCAGAAACTTAAATGGGTCTATGCCATCTGTTCCTCTTCACTTTGGCAGCTCTGACTTGGCATCTGGTAGTTACAGAACCGAGTGTGAGCTTCTAATTGTAATTCAGGGATCATGACAGATATCTCATGTTCCTTGTTTTAATAAAACTTCCCTATGCTGTGTGGTGTTGCAGAGATACTATCTGGATACTGGTGTATCCAACATGCTTGCATGTGTGTAGAAAGAAGCGGCTTTATAATGATTTTTGGTTTACTACTTTTAGTCGTGAGTAAAGCATATTTTAATGATGACACCAGAGTTGTTTTTGTTGGTGTTATAGCCACATTATTTCTGTAATCATTCTCTAGACAAACAGGCAATATGACTTCTTGCACTGGGAGAGTTCTCAGCCATAGGACAGCAGGATTAATCCCCAAGGAGGTACTGTGTTCATCTGTAGTACATATAATGTCTGAGAGATTCTAAAGAGTAAAGCATCAAGTCTTTGGGGACTGGCAGTGTTATGAACCACAATATTGAACCCAGTTGCCAATGGAGAACAGAGAGGGTAGAAAAATAATACAGGCAGAATAGATTCAAAGATGAAGTTAGCTGGTAGGAGGTGGAGAACAGAGATATATGTAAGAGAAACTAGAGAATCAGTTAAGCAGTTGTACTTAATTTTTATTTTATTTTATTTTTTTTTTCCCTGTGGGTATGGCTCTCCCTCTCCACTCAGCATTTCTGTCCTGAACACTTTCTGATGGGTCCTTTTCATTCATTTGCCTCTATTTTTATTTGCTTTATCAGGGGAAATCATTTAGGGAGTATATCCTTACTTCAGTGAAGAGACAGTGATTTGGCTTTTTGCTTCAGTTAGTGGCTTGTGCTCAGTTCTGCAGGGGATCCTCAGAATGAACTTGAGCAGCGGAATTTGACTGAAAACCCAGGTGAATGTTCTTCTGCAGCAATTTGAACACATGCTGTTTAAGATGGTTAATAATTTCTAAGAAATGATCCCCACCCTTCATCCGTTACTTCTCATGTCTCTGTAGCCCTCTTCAGTCAGTGAAACTGAATTAAAATGTCCTCTTAAAGGCAAGATGCTTATGCTTTTTGGAGGATGATGTTAATTTTCCCCTGATTTGTCACGAGGCTGCTTTTGTGAAAATGGTACACTTTCTTTTTGTAACAGCTTTTCATTTAATCCAGACTTGGATTTCTTTATACCCATTACAGTCTGTTTCCCTGTAACATTTCTTATACAGCTCTAAATTTGAAACAGAGTTGTTACGTTGACATTTTATTTGGCCTAGATTTTGAATAAAAGTAATTAGGCTTTGTCACACTTCTTTTAGACAGGCAATACAAAGTTATTTTTTTTTCTCTTTGATATAAAACGCTCTTTTAAAATGGTTCCCTTTTAATTACTCCTGAAGATATTCATATTTGAATAAGATTAAAAATATCAAGTCTCAATGAGTCGGACCTAAAATATTAGAACGCAAACTATCTCCTAATGTTCTCACTCTGGCCCAATCCTTGTGAAGTTCCAAGAACTTCCTTGTACGTGCTGAGTGCTTTTTTCCAGCACCAAAGACTGAGAAAGCTGAAATTGCCTAGCGCCTTGCAACGTAATCCCATATCAAACAGGCTGCATAAACCTCAAATATGCCTGATCTCCATACAAAAGAATCTATGACACCTTTTCAGGAATTGAGTATCTTGCTATAATTGATGTATTCGTTTTTGAAAGGCAGACCCAAAGCCAGGTTACATTTCATGTGTTGCTCCCACGTTATTATCAATGTGGAGATAAAAATTAAATTAGCAAGAGCCACCCACGTAGGCAGATGCCTGCATAGAGAGGGATCGGTGAAAAGTACATGAAAAGAGAACTATAGAGCTATAAAGGTGTCTTTAGAAATGTGTACCTATACTATTACAGCTCTGTTAAAAACTTTCTGCTCCCTTCCATCTGCCTTGAGCTGCACTGTGACATGTTAATTAGAACTCAGCTTTACTTGGAAAACAGATGTAACAATCTGTGGTAAGTGGGGAAAAGCAGCAGACCATGGGCCTGATTTTATGAACCTCTTCAGTTTCTAATGCTTCAGTACACTCAGAACATTACTATATTATTTAGATTCAGGAGGTGACCTGATTGTTCCACATAATCTTTAATTATTCTTCCCTTTGTCCCATTTCTTTTTCAAGCACACCAGCTCTTAAGATGGGTCTCCTTTGGCTTCTGCCACCTGGCTCTCTTGCTTCATTGTGGATATCCAGAGGGAGAAAACCAGCAGAGTCATTCTTCTTCCATGAACATCTGGTGACAAAGCAGAGAATACTTTCTCCTTGCTTGAGCAATTCTACCAGATCCTATTGTTTTCACAGAAAAAAGGTTTCAGCCTTATAAACTGATGGAGCAGTCTTTTTTGTTGCTTCTCCTTGAGATTTTCCTTTTGGTTTAACAGACAGCAAAGGGCTGGGAAGGTGGACTTAAGCTGGGGCTCCTGACAGGTGAAAATAGTCTCTCATTCCACTTGCACCTGCCCTTCCACATGTCACTGATATTTTTTCACAGCTGACTGGCAACTTCAGAAAGTTGAGCTCATGCAAGATCACTGCAATGTGAAACACAGAAACCCAGATTAGTGTTAACGCAATTGGTTTTGTAGCTATGTGACAATTCACATCAGAGTTTTGAACTCAACATTAACTTCCTCTCACTTGTTTCCGCTGTGGCTGCAACTTTTCTGTGAGTTTTGCATGCTGGGATGTCTGGCTGGGGTTTTCTCTGCCCTCTGGGCCTGTGCTAGTGACCTCATTAGCTTGTCAACTACAGTCTCTGCACTGGTTTCCAATCAGAAGTCTTGTTCATGTCCCGGTACCAGCATTTTCACCTTGCTGGTGTGCCAGCTATGAGGTTTGATGGCTCAACTTCTTAGTTTTGCAGGTGGGAGGTAAGAAATTAATCTGTGGGTTTAATGGGTTGACAATTTTTGTGACATTCCTGTGCCCACGTTGAAAGAATATATTGCCTTCTCTCTGTTTCCAGTGCAACTGTTCTTGTCTTTTGTGTTACTGTTTTACAGTGTGAACTCAGGTTTAATATGCTGTTCACGGTAACTCTTGCCAAACATTGTTTTCCAGGTGACAGCCATTCGATAGCTCTGCTTCACGCTATAGTTCTTGCAGTTGTTCTAATGTTCTGTTCAAGGTGACTCTCATGTTATATTGCAAATTGTTTTCCTCGCTTTAGTCTCCAAAGCATTTGCAGCTGTTCTTCCCTTTTAGTGGACCTGTGATTGTGATTTACAGGCTTTTCAATCTGTGTATTTCATTTTGTTTATCAACATTAGTAAATTTACAGTTTTCCCAGAGTCACGGGTACATTCCACCAGTTCAAAATAAAAACTCAGCATCCGTTTATTGCTACATCCATTTTGTTAGTCCTTCTGACTGTATATATTTTCAAGGTATGTAATTAGTTTTGTGAGTAAGAGAGTCAGGATATAGTAAACGTTGTTCAAAATGGTGATGTTTTCCATTTCTTATTGCTGTGCTAGGTTTTAAAAGAAGGAAAGGTAACCTGCCTTCAGAGGGTAGCAAGTCTGAAATGGGTAGGAATTGTAAAGACAAACTTCTAGAAAATTTGAATCAGCATTCTTTATACCGCCATTAGATAACACAATAAAGTGAGTGGGGTTGGTGGAAATATTAGAGCTTGGGTTGTTAAAATAGTTGGGCATTCTGACCCAGTAGATGTAGATAATCTTGAAGAAATCCTGAGATGATGGGCAAGATACCAGTAACATTCGACAGAGGAGAGATGATACCAGAAAACTTTTTTTTTAATGTTGTCTAGGGCTTCCTGATATTTTCAGTTGCTTACAGTTCTAGCACAGGATAAACATTCTGCCTGAAACTTTTCAAGTTGTTTTCTTGTCTCATCTTGAATTTTGATTTTTTTTTTTTAATCAAAGCCTTCTTACACCAAAAAAAATTTAATTATTTAAGATAGAGGAATTAAAAGTAGTGTTGCTGATGTCAAAAGCTCCTGTCATCTGTTTGTTTGATTTGATGCCATTTGGTTTAACTCCTTCAGCACCTCGCTTTATGATTATCTATTAATAAATTATATTTCATCAGGCCACATGTTTTTTTTATGGTAAGGTCTTTCCTTAGCAGTCAGCCATCACCTTTCATAGCCTGGATGACATGTTTCATCAGCAAACTGTCTCACATGAGGCTTCATCTTCTTTTCCAGATTGTTTATGAATATATAAAAGAGAAAACGTGCTCAGTATAGATCCCCATGAGATTTCATTAATGACTACTTTTATTAGAAAGACTGACCAATTATTTTTGTCGTTTCCTAATTTCCAGGGAGTTTTTCCTAACTTTTTTGTTATTTATTTTTTAACACATGTGAGAACTTCTGTCTCACTGCTGAGCTTCTGCAGGAATGTACGGAGAGGGACACCTTCTCAAAAAGACTCCAATTTCAGACAATCTGTATGGTCCATTCAAATGCTGACTGTTTTATTGAATCGTGGGACAGTTTTCACATCAGGTCTTGCTCTCTGGATGGTTGTTTTGTGAAAACATGATTCTCTGGACAGATGAGTCTCTTTGTCTAAAATCTACTCTTATGAACTGGGAAGTGATCAAAAAGGATTCTTTTAAATTAAAAGCTGACCTAATTTATTATTGCTCCACACATCTAGACATAGCTTTTCATCTTTCCAGAAGCATATATTTCTGATGTTTTTCTCCTTTGTGTTTTAAAATTTGGTATATATGAAGTACATAAAGGCACATTTGTGTTAGAAATACATCAGTTGTCAGTCTTTATTTTTTTGAAAAAGGGGCAATTTCCCAGCATTTCCCCATGTTTTCATGATTTTCCAGTCTTTCATCCTCCTGTTATAAAACACAGGCAACAGAACTGTCACTTGGTGTAGTTCATTGGTGCTGGACATCAACCCATAGCCATTTTACTGTTTGCTATTCTGTTGTTTGTGAGACTCTAACATTCATGTTTGAAACTCCTGCTGAGGTATTCCTGACTCATTATTTGGAAAAATTCATTTTGTCCCTTTTATTCTGAGCATGGTTGCCATTTCTATGAGATTGTCTGACAGAAATATTTACTAAACATGTAATTGCTTTTGTGTTGCAACTGTTTTAATAGTAAGGAAGTTTGATGACATTGTATGCTATTGGTATTTAGTGGTTTACCAAACACTGGGGCATTTACAGTTTTTGTTAAAAGTACCCGTGTATCTACATTTGAATCTTAATCATTATGTTGAGTAACATTAAGCCTGAAAACAAACCCTGAAGAATGCTACTAACATACTAAGTTATAAGACAAACGACAAAAGCTGCTACTTTCAGATACCTAACTATTGAACAGTTCTCATTTTATTTCATGTAGGAGAGATTGATTTTCATTTTTATTTTAGTGCTAATTCTTAAATGAGATCATTGCCAGTTAGTGGAGGCTCAAGTATCTTTCCAGATTATTGTACCTACCCAGTTGTCTTTATCACTCTTGTGGTCTCATGCAAAATATATCAATTTGTTTGATGAGACCTATTGTCTGTAAAATTATTACTCTGTATTTATTAATTGAGTTTCATATAAATTTTTCCTTTTCCTCTTTTTAATGGCAGGCAAGTGAGCCCATAAGTACCTGGGCAAGTGCCATTACTCTTGTTGCTTGTCAGTACAGCACTAGCATCCTACCAGGCTTCTCAAATATCCTGGCAATTCTGAAACCAGGGATACACTCATCCAGCTGTTTTGGGGTGTAAATTACCAAGGCCTCAATTTTAAAACTATCTATTCTTCCTAGGGCTATTTGACTTTTCTAGTTACTAGTGAACTGTAAATCTCTTCAGCATCTTCTTTTGAATACCTCATTCTGCTTCCTTTTTAAACACATAACAGAAAATTAAATAAGCACTTTTACTTTTCCACATTATCGTGAATATTGAAAATCTATTTAATGGTGAGGTTATACCATTATTACAATATATTTTGCAATAAGTATCCTTTAAAAAGCTTTCATCCTTATAGGCTTTAGCTTTGCTAGTTATGAGTTTTCCTTTAACTTCACTAAAACTTTTACTCCTTTTTCATTTGCTATATAAAAATATATATTATTTTAAATATTTTTAAAATTCCTACCGTCATTGAATTTCTCTCTTAAGCAGCTTTATACATATGGTCACATCTTTGCTTGATTATTTTCCTTCAAAATAATGGTCTTCTGATTTAGAAAATTAGCTCTATTGAAAACCTAGTTTGCATTGAAACTGGGATCTGTCTTCTCTTATGAAATTTAAATCATGTTGTGATTATTTTTTCTTAGATATCCATGAAGTTTCAGTCCAGTGATTAATTCTTCCTTGTATATTGTGTGATTCTGATAACAATTACATCATGCCTGGTACAATGCCATTTACATTAGAAAATTTTCATCTGTATTATTTAGCTAAAACAGTTTCAGATTTTGGATTCAATTACAGAACATGGTTAAATTGGTAATGCAGAAATATTTTGCTAGAAAAAACACAGGCTGGAGACCTGAGCCAGGCTGAGATAGAAATCTGAGTTCTGTGCTCTTTTCAGATTTTGAGGTAACAAACTGAACTTATGGCTAGAAGAGCTCAATAAATGGATATTTTATTGTGTTTTGAAAATAAGATTTATATGTGTTTGTCTTCAATTGAAATTATATGAAAGCAACTGTGTACAACTCTTCTTGAAACATGCAAGAGTTGAAAAGGGGAAAGCAAAATATAAATACCATAGGAGGGATGATGTTAAAAGTGCATTAAAAGTGTTTGTTAATTTTCACATGTGCCCTTAGAATGATGGATTTGGATGCTCATGGTTGCCATAACAACTAGATGCATGTTTCAAGTTTTTTAATTCACTTAGACAGCGGAGGTCGGTTATGTTCATTGTCTGTGACTTCTGCATATGGCCTTCCTTGTCCCAGGTCTCACTCACCAATCACTCATGTCTTGTTGTCAGTCTGTGAAGCCAAGAAAGGTGAGGATAACCAGGGATTACTGCCAAGTCACTGAGAGATGCTGCTGACATTGGGCATGGGTGACAGCTTTTTAAGGCATTGCCTGTATAGGTGGATTTATTGAAGCATGCAATATGACTGAAGAATGGGAACTTTTGACAGCATACCAAAGATTTCTTGTCCCTAACCACTGTAGTGTGCTTAACGTCTCAATTATGTACAAAGTGAACAGTGAAATAAGCCATAATGTTTTCTTGGTCTTCTGTGTAACTAAAACAAAAAGTGTAATGGCAGTGTCTAAAAAACATGTGTAGGCAGTGTGAGTTGCCCTTTCATAATAAACTTTATTGGTTTGAATGGGACGTTCCAAAAGGAATCATCTTTGTAACAATAAGACTAACAAATTTACTAGATTAAATAGATCTTACAAACAATTCTAGATTCCATTACCAGGAAAAATGTCCTCTATATCAAAAACCTTCAAAACAACTCATTCAAGTCTGTTTCTTCAGTGCTTCTTTTTTTTTATGGAATATTTTTTTATTTGTCACTGGAGTCCTCTGCTTAATTTAAAGTGGGTATTAGATTGAGTTGAAACACTTGTGTAGTGAAGGAAAGGCTCGAGAGACTCTAGCAAATGACTACCGATACTTAAGAATTGTTAAGCAAAAACCTTGAGTGCTCTTTGTTTTCTAAACTGTTGTCCAAAGCAGTCACCCATGTAAGCACTGCTGATTTTGTCTTGATCTTATTCACAGATCTGGTTTAACCAGAAAGACACAAGCCAACAATTGGAAAAGAACTGTGACAGGATTAAAGAAAAAGCCACTCTCTCATTGATATAGAGGCAATTCGTCTGAAACCTGGCTCAGATAAGAATGTCTCTAGAATTACTTAATAAGGCTTCATTTGTAGTAACAGCTTTAGATAAGAGAATCATACACAGAAAATTGGTTTTAAAATCCTTTTTTTCTCTTGTACTTGTTTTTAAAAATACTAAAAAAATAATTACTTCTTATATATGAAGAAAGATTTTCTTGCATATCACTGTTTATGTTCTGAATAGAAAAAACAGTAGTGGCAGTTTGCACTGAATCCTAAGGACTGATTATAGAAGAGAACCTAAGTATGGTAAAAGCAAAAGGCCTAACCTGTGAGTAAACGAACTTAGGAAGATCAATCAGAATTTCAATAGCTTTGAAAGGTATGCACTGTACTATATGCTGTACCCCAAATCACGATGGAATTTGAATTACTCCACAAGGCTTTGCTGTCTGTAAATGTTGCTCCCTTCCCAGATTGTAAGGACACAATAAAAAATATGTTGTGCCTCAGAAAAGAGTATAACTAGAACAAACCTTAAAATGTATGTAGTATTTCCTCCTCCTCCAAGGACCCTCCCCGCTTATAATCTGCTATACTGAATACATATTTTCAAAATGTCACCCATCTGCTGGGTTTGGCAAATCTGCCTGAATTAAATATTGCTAGGTTGCACAAGAAAATAATGAAATAAACTTTAAGCCCCTTCTGATAAGTATGGGAAAGATGGTGCAGCCTGCCTGGATTTCCTTATGAGTCATAAAATCTCTTAGTTAGTAGAGCCACGAAATATGTTGCTAACACGAAGGGGACAGAATCATAAAGTTTAAGAAAAACTAAAGCGAGTACGTACATGTAACTAACAAATAGAACAGCTCTTCTTTCAATAACTTTGTCAGAAATCCAATGAATCTTTTCTCATCACACAGCAGGGGTACCCCACAGAAAGCATTCCCTCTGCTTCACATCCTCCTCTGTAGAGCAAACCCCACTCCTCTATTGGACAAATGGATAGGGCTAGACGAGGTCCCTCAGAGCCTACCTGTCACCAGATCTGAAGGAAGCTTTTCTCAGTTTCTTTCATGAAAAGCCATGGAAAAGTAGGGTTGATACTGAATTTCGATGTAAAGATATAATTCTAGGGCACATGCCCATTCCTGAGTGTGCAGCACAGTAGCGGAACTGGACAGCTGGTGCAGAGGCCCTCAGGTCTCATTTTGCCCTGGTCTTTGGCAGAAGGGGACCACACTGGGCCCTTTAGATCTGTTCTTCCTCACTGCATGAAGCTGCAGCAATTTATTAACCCCAGGGCAGGGGTGGAGGCAGACACAAGCCTTCTTGGTGAAGGGAAAATCCACTGAAGACCAAGAAATAATCTGTTTCTGTCATCACTTAGTCTATTGCAACCACAGGAACAGTGCTCGCAGTGAAGCCTCACTGTGATGCCAAGTGTTTAATACCTCTCAATATCTCTTTATAGCATCATAAAATGTCAAGACAGAAAAGCATATTCTACTGCCCTGGGAGGTTTGGTTTTGGCACAAATCTTGGTCTCTACTTCTTTGGCCAAATCAAAGATGTTTAAGATGGCAGCTGCTTCCACCTATCTACACTTAACATGCAAGTATACTCAGGGGAAGCCTGGAGTTCATACTGCCAAACCCTGGCATGAAAGATGGTGAACTACTATTTTTATTGTAAAAGATGATGTCTAAGCTTCTCCAGGAAATTTTTCAGAGCATTTAAATTAGCCTCCTGTTTTAAATTACCCTCCAGAGGAATCCACCTCTTCTATACAGGGAGCTGAAGGAGCTAAATATAAGGAAATATTGAAACTTACTGCACCCCACTGTTGTGTAATTATCAAATGATTTTCTCTTACAGCACTGACTTCAAAGAGCCTTTCTCATTGTACAGCTAGTGTCACAGAAATGGAGCTTTGTAATCATGCAAACTTTTCTTTCATGTAAATTAGCACTTCGTATTATTGAGTTGGGCTTGGGCTTTTGAAATTCTTCAGGCTTTTGAATTCCTTTTTTTTTTTTTTTTTTTTTTCTGAGTTGGGCTTCTGAATTCTTTTTATTTAATTGAAATTGGCTGAAAAGAAATACTTTATTTTGAACATCTGGGTGTAACTTTATTAAAGCTGTATTCTTAGAGGCATTATGTTAAAAGGGGTTATAAACATTTGCAGTACATAGCTCAGATTTAGCATAGCTGAAGTGGGAGTAATTTTTCACTTTATCACTCTCTGCCATGCCTCACTTACCTACTAAATGCAGACTGTTCAGTGCAGCCCTGATGGATGGAGCAACATACTTGAAAATAGCAGATATATTTATATTGCTTGCTGATCAGGAAAGAAACACATCATTGCCACAGCCATGTATCCATAGCAGTGTTAAGATTCTGCCAGTATTCACAGCTTTTCAGTTTGCCTACAGAAAGTTTTCAATTTTCATATATTTCATATATTTCCAACATGGAAAATATCAGGACTACAATATGACATCAAAGTTAACTTTACTATTGACATTTCTGCTTTTTTACTGGACTGTGCTAAGTTCTGTGCAACAATGTGGGAAAGCTCAGTTAGGACAGAGTTTAAATCCAACTCTTAACTTTGCATTTCGACTCATCAATATGTATATATCAATGTATGTATATATCAATATATCAACATATCAATAACCTCTCTCACTTGTCTTAGCCCAGTGAGAGAGAAATCTAGAGGTCACTTAATCAGAAAACCTAGATAATTTTCAAAGGCCAAGATCTTCAAGGCTTTATAAGTAACTATAGTTTACTAAAACATAGATTTTGCAGTCTAAAATATGAGGGCTACCTTTCAGGCGTACTAAATAACTTTCTATTTTCATTGACTGCTAAATAATGCAAAACTGTTGACTGAAGCATTTGAACTGGTAAACAATCAAAACAGAACTGCAAAATGTTGTACAAAAGTCTAACTTTTTCTAAGTTATAAATGAGGAAGTGGGAAAACACAAGAGAAAAATTAATCTTGAAACATGCATATGTCTAATTCTGTGTTTAACAGGTTTCTAACTTAAGAGAAGGGAAGCTGAGAGAAGGAAAATAAGAATTTTCCCAGTGAGAAGGAAGACTATTGCTCATTTTTCCAACACACAACTTGAAAGGAATAAGTCTACAAAATCAGACTTTTCTTATATGTAGTTCACAGGCCATAGGTTTTGACATCTTAAAAATCTTTTGCTGCTTTCATGGAATCATCATCTGAAATTTGTAAGCAAGTTTTCTCTCTGTATACTGGTAAAGAAGTGGCCCTTTTCTAGCTTAGGAAAAGAAGGAAAAAGGAAACTTTCCTACTAACAGCAGTAGTATGAGCTCACTAAAAAGGGGAGGAAGGCTCTGAGCGGGGCAGAGGAAGGCTGTGTGGATCAAAGCGTGGACAGCTGTACGGTGGTGTTGAGGTGGGGAGTGGGCTACGCACACATACAGCTGTCTGTGAATGCTCGGGCTGGCTAGGAGAGTGTGTGTTACTCCCCACTGGCAACAGACCTAGTTGTAGCACAGCTGGCTGCCCTGAGGAAGTATTCTTCAGCCAAGATCAGGCTGTTATTTGAGTTGAGAACAGGTGATCTACTGCATTAATACATTTCCTTTAAGACTGCACACCAATGTCTTTCTCTAATACATTCCTAGACAAATGTAAGGAAACTCTTACCTGGCTGGGTCTGCTGACTTGTGTTGGCCATCTAGCCAACAGCTTGCAAAGCAAAGGAAATGCTGAGAGAGTCTTTGAAGTAGATGTCTCCCCAAATTGTCCAAAGACTTTAAGGCATTAGGCCTCTGGGCTTAACAATGAAGATCTATACAGTGGTGACTATCAAATTTGTCATGGTTCTCACCATGCTGTCTGTAAGAATGAAATAGTCCTTCAGCTTTTCTTCAGAGTCCTCTTGGAAAAACCTAGTTGGCCTCTCACAGTGAAGCAGCAGGGAGCCCAGAAGAGGCTGCAGGCAGAACCCTCTGTTTTGACTGAGACAGGTGGTCAAAGGAAGAGGGTCTGGTTGCAACCTGGTGGTGAACCAAATGGGAAGTCTGAGGACTCTTATTGTTGGCTTGATCTGGAGTACTGAGGGAGGGACTGGATCAGAACCAAGGCTGAGTCTGTGTTTATTTTTGACCCACTGGAACAGCTGACCTGACAGTTCCACAATCTGTTTTTTTGTACTCTCTTGTGCCTCTTGTCACCTCATGGTGTTATTTCAGTGTGCTTTCTTGCTTCCTTTTTTGAGGCAGCATGACTTCTGCCTTACCATCTAAATTCTCCTACACTTAGAGTGGGGTAAGGAAGACCATCACAAAGATAACTTCTCTTCAGAAGATGACAGCCATATACCATGAGGCAATTTCAGTGGATATTTTGTGCTCATGTACTGTTGGAATTTCTGTCTTGGGAGAGAGTTTCTTACCACTCATTGATTTTTGAGAATCTCTCTGAAGCTGAGGGGTTTATCTGACTTTTTTTCCCCATTTAAAGTCAAATATTTTTCCAGTTGAAATTTTGTTGATCAGAATGGTTTGATCCTTTGACAGAGCAGTTGGCATCCTCAGAGATTTCAGAGATTTTTGCTTTCAGCAGTAACAGGTGTGAAATTTGCGACTTTATCATCACATTTCAACAAAAAGTGTCTGGACAAAATGTCAAGTGTTGATCTCTGGGGTATGTCCAATTCACGTTCGAATCAAGAGCTTGGTTTGAAGCAAATCCGCTCATTCAGCATTTATGCTTTGGTTTGTGCTTTGAAGCAGTCTCACTTGATCCTTTCAGTATCCTTTTTGGCTTTCCTTTGGATGAAACTGAATTGGGAGAGGTGCTCCATGAACAGGTTCAGATGCAAATTGTCATTCAGTTTGAAAGGGCAGGCCAGAGTCAGCCCAAAGCTTAAAAAGCAAACCTGACTGCCACTGAAATGAGTATAATGCGGACATTAAATCCTTATCACAGACTGTTTGGCTTTACAGTTCCACTGTGACATATCTGTGCTAGTTTGTAGCTGGATATAGCCCTCATGAGACCCTCTGCTGAATAAACAGTGCTTGCACCACTGAGAGCAATATCCTGACAGTCCACTCATATTTTATTAGAAGCAGATTGCAGATCGACGTGAACCTGCAAAAATCCAAATAATAATATAGTTTTATTTGTACTGTAACATAAAAACAGTAAGAGTGTATTTATTTGATGTTTTATGGAAAGAAATATTTAATAGGAGTATGTTAATATGAACATGGATATATTTTTCTGCATCACTCACTGTAGTAATTTAAATTAGTGGTTCATTGTGATGAATTTTAAGGTGTATCTTATGAAGAATGGAGCACCTGAAAGTTTTAGGTTCATAAAGAGTTTATAATTAAACCATGAAAATTAGTTTAGCCATTTATAATGGATTGTTAATTAGTTTGCTAATAGGTCTGTCACTTCCAAACTCTTTGCAGAAGGTGAATATTAAGTTAGTTCTGTCTCTTGAGGTTTCAGTGAGGCTTACAACATTTCTTATGAAAGGTATTACTGTCCAAATTTTTCTTGTGAAGAGAACGCATTTTTCCTGCCAAATGTTTAACGATTATTATTGTGAATGCTCATGATTTCTATTCTGTTATGTTTGGTTTTTGGCATTATTTCAACAACTTTTTTCCCCAAGTGACATTGATTACCACAAATATTTTAGCAAAATGGAAATACAGTAAATCCCATCTAAAGGTTTACCCTGAGCTTGGAGTATTGCAAATACCTTCTAAATGAAGATGAAATTATTCTCTTTGGAAAGAGTATATTCCAGAAATGAAGTTACCTTTATTACAGAGATATTTGGTGTAAAATATTGTGCCAGCACCTCTATATCATGAAAATTACAGTGAATATTAAGTCAGGTATATTCTGCACAGAGGTCGGAGTGCATACAGTGTAACAGTATGTTCTCTCTATAAGCCCTTCAAAGGAACAAAGTGAGATACTCCTTCCAAAAAAAAAAAAAAAAACCCATAAAAAAATAATTCTGGTCTTTGTATAATAAAAGTACTCCCCAGTATTCCCCTTCCCTCTCTCTCTCTTTGTGTGTGTATGAACGCTATCTCTGGTGGCATTAATGTGGTGGTATTACAGCTGTCATCCCTTAGGCTGAGCAGAGCTGCAGAGCTGAGGCAACTGACAGTTTAAAGATTTCTGAGTAATGATCCAGGTTTCTTCAGACTCAGTCTGACATTATGCTGATTTTAGATGCATTGAATAAATTAATCCTGCCACTGTAGCCTCTAGAAACTTTATAAAATCTATAATTAAAACAGAAGCTCTATAGACCCTATAATAGACCAAGATTTTTTTTTTTTCTGTAGTCAGCTTCGGTTTGTTAAATCATATGAATTGACTTAATCCAGCCCTGGGCTATGAGATAAACTCAAAGTCCAAGTTGTTCCAAGTATGTTGAGGCACATTTAGAAGATGTATTTGCATTTTTACTACAACTGTAAATTGCTTTGCCTTGTGGTTTTGTCAAAATAACAGTTACATAATCCATGACCGTAGGGAATTGCTCCAGTCGGATTTCATACTGTTGTGGTTTAACTTGAGCTAGCAATACAACCACAATAGCCACTCAGTCACCCTCTTCCACCCCTCCACCCCCCGCAACAGGCAAGAGATTCAAAAGGGAAGGGAGAAACTTGTATTGAGATAAACATATTAATAAAATAACAAAATACTAATACGCTACTAGTAAATGTATATATAAAATAGAAATAGAAGATACTCAAGGCAATTCCTCATGAACTCTGTCCACAGCTGAGCAGCCAGTACCAGCAAGCTATACCTGGTCCCCAACAGTGAAAAAAGAGGAAAAAGGCAGAAAAGCCTAGAGGCCTCTGCAAAATGTCAAAAGGCCAGGCTACACGTCCCAACCGAAAACTCCCCCGGCTGCGCTCTAGAGCAAGAGCAGAAGAGAAAAGGGGATGAGAAACCAGAAAGCCCCACTCTTAAATCAGGAGCATGACACTAATGGGATGGAATACTCTTATTGATCAGTCTGGATGTCGGTCAAGCTCTGCCCCATCCATGCCCCACTTCCTCGATGCCTCACACCTAAGGGCTCAGAATGCCCTTGGCTCTCAGACCAGAGCAATCAAGAACATTAACTCTGTGCTGGGGTGTTACCTGCCTGTTCTCAAACTAAGTCCAAATAATGAGCATGCTAGCTATGGAAAAGAAAGGTTTCTAACTGCAAGAAGAAAATTAACCAATTTTCAGCCAAATGAGCACACATACCTGGATTTTCCCTACATGGGTTTAACCTTGGTGTAACATCAAAGAATCAAGCATAAATATATATACTGTATAAAGGATGTCACTGGAGTGAGATGGAAGATTCTCCAAAGCAGGAGTCATTCTAAAGAAGACCTATAGTGAAGAAGAAAAAGGAGAGCACGGACCATTAGGCTTGGTTGGTGGGCTGACTTCAACAACAGAATTTCAAAGTAAATCAAGGTTCTGTAGAAGTTACAGTGCAAATCTATTAACTTCATAAGGATTAATAAATATAAGGGGTGAAAAGCCTGGAAGGATTTCGAGGTTACTTTCTAAGGCTACACTTGTTCACTATTTTTGGATTCTTTCCATAAGAGTAACAGTACCATCTTAGAAATTTATTTTTCCATTTTGACTTTATCTTAAAACTATTATTGCTTTTAAAATTGCTTTTCCATAGATTCCTGTAGTCCTCATGGAAGGTTATACATCCTTGAATTCTTTATTTGTTTCAGAAGAAATAGCCTGAGAAATGGAATATATTAATAATTTCAATATCACTTGCAAGAGAACTAAACTTGCCTTTTTTATGTAGATGTGTTAAAATGTATGGGATAGGATTGCTTATTTTGTAATTTGACTGAAATCCTTGAAAAAGATGCTAATGAAATATTCAATGTCCCTTCATCTTACATGATTAAGAAACCTCCAGTCTCCAGATCTCAGGCTATTTAGTGACAACAAGCCAACTGGCTTGTTAAATTATTGATATTCAAGGTGCAGCCTTAATCCCCTTTATTTTCTGGTCTATTAAATAAATGATACAGAATACTAAGGCACACAAATTCAGGTTTGCTAAAATTCTTATAAAACTTCAATTAGCTGTTAGCATAGATCTGCTTTTGTTGTAACTTATTCATTTAGAAAACTTTACGAGCGTTGTTAAATAATTTTAACAGATTAGTGAAAATGTTTATAGAGACAATTAAAATCATGTGGCAAGAAAGAAAATAGTTACACAAATGAATGAGAATTCTAAACCACGGAAATTGTAATCAACAGTCTGGTACAGTTTAGATTCCTTCTGGATTATTTATTTTTAGCTGGAATCTGCTAGCCATGTACCTCTGTGAAAAGGAGGCTTCTTAAAATGAAGTATTGTTTACTGCACCAAAATGAGGAATGCATGTTACACATATTACACATACAGAATTTAATGTATATGTACACTTGTTTGAATTACACATTTATGACTTGCCATAGCCACAAGGAGAACTTCCTCAATGTTCTTCTCAACATTTCCAGTTTTAAAATTAAGGCACAGTATATTTTTGAGAAAGTGAACATATTTGTGCTGTGGGAGAGGGATTTTCTGTGTGCTCTGTGTTTGACACTGATATTCCTCATTTAAAATCTCACACTCAGAAAACTCTACGTTAATAACAAAGCTAACTTCCTACCTAAAGTGAGGTGAGGAAATGAAAAAATTATGGGATGTGGAAAGCAGAAACTTTATACAGCTCTTCTTTGTTTTGCCCCTTACTTCTTCATTTTACCTGCTTGTATTTCTGTCTTTCCTTTGCTTACAGGTGCTGGATATTCATAATCTTTCTGCACCCCCTTGCTTCATATTCTGTATGCTCTTTTACATAAGAGAAGTCAGGGGCCATTTGAAGTCTTGACTGCTTTTTTTTTTCCTTTTACACAGCAATACTTGGTCATCAACAGGTTCTCCCACCCTACAGTGATCCCCCTCATAATGCCCAAAATTTCAACAGACAAGTATGAATGCAACTAAAGTTAGCTACTTTACTTCCAGGTCCAAGCCTTTTTTATTTTACCACAGTGGTCAAAAACTTCTGATGACTTTCTTGATGGCCACATTATCAGTGATTCTCTTGCTACAGACACAAACAAATACTCATGTACCATTATTCACACTCTGCACCAGAGATATCTGTCCATACAGCTCCTGTGGTATCTGTGTTATAATCAGTGGTTTGTACTGCCTGAAAAGTTTTTGCTTCAAAAAGAAGTTTAATTGCTGCTTACATCTGTGGTAAATCAAAAGTGGCTGTCTTACCTACACCTCCAATGAGGTTTCACCTAACCCCAAAATAAAAGCATTTTCTTCCAATGGAAGCAAATGTAATATGAAAAACACTAAAGTATTAGGCATTATACTGAAATAAATTATGACATACTGAGACATCAATGTTTATACCCCACAGCATGTCAAAATGCCTTTTATTTTAAGGCCTTGGATGAAGAACCTTGCTGAGGACCCAGAGGCTGAATGTAGGTCCACAGCAATCCTTTCTATACACCATCAGCAGAAGGGAAAAACTCCTGCTTTAATTTGGCTGAAACTTATTTGCTATGTCTTTTTTTTTTCATAGTCACTTAGTTTCAATTGCATTAAAATGTTCAAACTTAAATCTTAAAGTAGCTACTTCTGTCTTCTCAGTTGTGCAATTTCTGCAGGAAAAGGACAGGACACTGCATTGGCTAAAAGAAGTATGTTATAAAATAGAAAGTAGCTGTTTTCATTGTAACCTAGACACATGCTTGTGTAACATTTTTGGCTTCTAAAATGAAGATACTTCTATCCATCACTGAAGAGATGATGAAAAGGTACCATATAGCTTTTAAATACTTGTGAGTATCAGGCATGAATTTAGGAGGTAGACTAAGGTGCTGCTTAGAAGACTTCAGTTCAGAGACTGAGCTACCATGGACTTTGGGAAGGGAGTCACTGTGTTATGAAACAAGACATTAAGGAAAGCAAATGGTTTATATTATCGTATATTCATTCTTTCATTACTCTCTGCCACATCACTTCTACACCAGGCATCTAATTGCTCTCTAATATTTTCAGAACTCCATTGCAAGGTCCAAAAAAAATCTGTATCTGAACTCTTCCCATGACCTGGGACATAAGCAAGGTACTTCCGCCTACTCAGGCCCAGTCTCTTTTCAAATCCTCTCTAGTAAGTCTTCTACATTTTCCGTATTCACATCCAACTTGAGAGAAAGATGCTTTCAGCTCCTTTTACATCTTTCTGCAACTTGATCCACCACATTTCTCCTATGGCAGATTCTCTGGCTTTGTCCTTTGTATTTGTCCCAGATATTTTCATCTTCTTTTACAGAAAAGACTGGCAGAGGTTTTCGAACCCTCCAGATCATCTCTGCACTTGTTATTAAATCCTTTTAATACCTAATCTTTTCCTTGAGGCATTTCCTTCAGGAGACATTTTTGTTATGCCTGCACTATCCTAGACCATAATTATCTTATTTCCTATTGTAGAGATCTGCTTTCACACTGCCATAACAAAGAAATGGGCAATATTACTAACCTAAACAATATGATCTCTATAATTCTCCCAGTAACTCACCTCTCCTCACTATGTCACTTGTACCTGGAGAGGATGGAATGCAGTGACCTTGGTTCTGCCCCTCACATGCACCGCTCAGTACAGCTGGCAGCGCAAGGGAAGGGGAGGAAGCTGCTCTCATCATGGCTTTTGCAGGATTGAGTGTAAGTGGAATGAACAAGCATTTATGAAGGATTTTTTTTTTTCTTCTCTGAATTATTAATTTCTGAAGTCATAGAATTGTTTAACATTTCTGTCTTCTAACAAAGGAAACAATAGCTAGAGGGATGTAATGAGGATATTTAGAGTAATCCATCTGTAAATACAGCAAGTGTATGGTATAATCCATTTGAGTCTAGAAGCAAAAGATGGATTATTTTCATGCTTCATTTACATGTGAGTTTATATACAGTCGTATTCTTTTAATTTGTCACTGACAATACAGACATGGGGTCCTTTTTTTTGTATAAACAATTATTAGAAAGCCTTTCCTCCTGTAAGCTGAGATACCCATCTGAGCAAGGGTAGAACATTGACTCAAGTATGAAAGGCTGGCTTGGATGAATTATTTTACTGTGAGAAAATGCATGCTGAAGGGAGAACTCAGTGAAATAAGGTAGAACTCAGTGAGACAATGAGGCCAGTATCTGGCATTAACTTACGAAAGGTTTGAAGGGCAGCTCTACTACAATGTCAAATTTAGTCTAAAAAAAAGAAAAAAAAAAAAAGACCAGTCATATAAAATAGAGTCTACTTTGACTAACCAACTTAAAATATCAGTGGAAACTCCTGTAGCTGAAATTTTACAACTGTTCAAAATGCAATTTAATTTCTTTGACTGTCAATGAAATTCCATCACTTAAAACTTTGCTGGCAAGGAGGAAGACAGTGTTCTGTTTATATTTTGACTTGTGCATTGTTCATGTAGTGATTGTCCTTCAGAAACTTTGAAATGGTCTTTGTACCTACTCTAATGATCCTAGTAATATTACTAGAGGTAAAAATTATTGCAACATTCTCCTTAAATAGCACAGAAATAATGATTTAAGGTTATAATGCGCCATTTCCATAGGGATCTAATTTTGGTCCAGATGGCAAATGCTGTTTAAGCTGTTTCATGAATTAAACAGAAGAGACTGATTTTAGTTGTTACAAACAAGATGAGTCTCAGCACAAAAAGAAAGTCAAATGTAGTTGTATTTTTATTAATAACTTCTCTGAAGTACTTATTAGCAAATACCTGAAATTTCCCAGAGGAAAGGTTTTCTTTCCTACTCTCTGAGACAATGCAACTTCTCTATCCACAGAAAGGAGAGTTAATATACTCCCTGTTGTAATTTACACTGGAATAGGGCCACCGGCAAGGCTGACACAGGAGATCATATTTACTAGCATGCCTTGGTTTCCTGGGCCTAAAAGAGAAACTTGTTAATCTGCCTTGAACTAGGCTGTCTGGCCTCTGATCAAAAACATGGAAAGCCTCTATATTGAGCAGTCGCTGCTCTATATGATTTTTATTACCAAAGAGGGACTGGTGCTAGTATAAAAGGGTTCATTAAAATTTATGTACGTAGCAAAGTCTAAAACCTCTCTGAGATATGCCTACTTTGACAGAGCAGTCATGAGCATTATAGATTGTCTGAGCTCATATAGCTTTTTGCTATTCTTTCAAGTAGGTGGAAGCAGGAACTCTTTGAACTACTGGATTGATAATGCTAATAGTTATAAACATATTCCCATCGTTAGCAAAAAACTGTCTCTAGGAAAGAGGCCTGAAACAACACTAACTAATGCCAACTAGACAAATGAGAAATGGTCACATTATCTAAAATATCTTATCTTCCAGAACCAAAAGTATATTGTAAAGGTCATCAGAATTATGTGCACTGACATCCATTTATTTTACTCTTGACATTCTTTTTTTCAAAAACAAAATGTCATCTAATAAGAATTGTTCTATTTAGTGCTAGATTATACTCATTTTATCATTGCCTTTCTCAGTTCTTGGTCCAAGTGCAGTTGACATAAAAAACGTAATGAAAGTATTTTAATTAGCATAAAATTCCTGTTGAACTCATATGTACAATACAAATGCAATGCTTAATTAGCTCCACAGTTTTATTGCTGTTTGAAGTAAGGAAAATTAAAAATAGTATTGACTTGGCTCATACATTAAAATGTGTATATATATATTTTTTAATTTAAATGTCTTTTCCTGCCCTGCCAAAATGTTTTTCCTGGGAAGATTAGGGACTCTGTGGAGCCTTTAGGTAATCAAATTTCCCACAGAAAGGCATCAGTTCAGAGGAAGAAATGTATGTTTAGCACTCAGTACATGCAGAGCTGGCTGCTATGATGCACTCACTCAACAGCTGGTTTCTATTTGGTTTTAGTAGCTGAAAAGAGAGCTAGAGAAAAACCATGCAACTATCTGCTATTCCCATCAAAGCTCCAGTTTTAAAATGTCCACTCCAGTCAACCATGCCTTTAAGGATGTGGGCAGTTAGATTTTGAGATTTGAGCTTGATTATTCCCTCTTGAAACATTCCTAAAGTTGAATGGTATCTAGTCTTTAAGATTTGAGTTTCTGTTTAAGCTTTCTGAAGTGTTTGTATTGTCTATTCATGTTTAGAGTGTTTGCAATGAGAAATGCACGCTGTTACTTCTGCCTTGCTACTTCAACCATTTGATGAGTTATTCATGTGTGTTCCTGCAAGTTGTCACTCAAAAAAAAGTAATCCAATTCTTGTCAGAGTCACAGATTTTCTATTTCTTTTTCCTCTCCTGCCACGGTCCAGGACAGATGACTATCAGATTTTTTTTATTTAAAAAATCCAATTTTTAATACCACATTTGTTTTTGTGTGGTTTTTTTTTGTTAGTTTTGTTTTTGTTGTTGTTTTTTTGTGGTGTTTGTTTGTGGTTTTTGTTTGTTTGTTTGTTTGTTTTTTAATTTATCACTCCTGTCTGAGAGGAGCATTTCTGAAATTCCCTCAAAGCAAGATACTCCCAGAGGGCCCTTCACTGATATTGCTCTTGATGAAAAACTTCAAGCTTTTAAGTACATTTGGAAATCTAGGTCAAAGGTTTGTAATCCTGACTAAATTTTTGACTGTCTCTAAATTCCTTCTTTATCTCATCTATAGACTTCTTCTTTTGCATTAATATATCTTAGTCTGTGATGGAGCCACAAACTCTGCTTGGCTTCTGAACTGGTCTTATATTGATTTTGTGTGTTGTACTGGGAGCTTATGTTCTCATCTCTCTTGTACTCTTTTTTTTGTCTTCAGAGTGGGCTTATAGGTTTTCTTTTAGGATTTTAAAATACCTGCAGGTAGATGGTCTTTTGGGGGAGTGGAGGTAGTTGTGAAACACAATCTACATGCAAGCTGTGGTCTTCCAGCTTTCGCTGTCTGTGAATTATTCCTGCAAAGCAAAGTTTCTGCTATAAGGATCTTGAAAGAAGGATCTTGTTTTGTCTATTGGTGCCAAAAGACAGATTCAAAATCTAGAAAATGTTTATCGGGAACTGGAAAGTCTCTTAACATTTCTTATTCATAGTAAATGGCATAATAAAAAGGGGAAGAGCAAGTTGTATTTCTAGCAACTACAAATTGACCCCAGTTTCACAAATTGGAAAGATACTACGATCTTTTTAACAAGGATGTAATTCTGGATTAATTAGCCAAATTGGGACAGATTTTGTTTTCTATGAAACTCATTCATCCCAGGTTTACAGGTTCACACTAGATATAAGGAAGAAACATTGGCACAGGTTGTGCAGAGCGGTGGTAGATGCCCCGTCCCTGGAAACATTGAAGGCCAACCTGGATGGGGCTCTGAGCAACCTGACCTAGTTGAAGATGTCCCTGCTCATGGCAGGGGGGTTGGACTAGATGAACTTTGAAGGTCCCTTCCATCCCAAACTATTCTATGATTCTATACTACAAAGGTAGTGGCATAAAGAATCAAATAACTTCTTTATTTATGTATAGAAATGTGGAGCTGGATTACATTTTGTTTTATAGTTTATATTTTTTACTGCCTCCTGCCATGCTGCTTTCCAAACTAGAGGCACATTCTGATTTTTCACAACGTGGTAGTATGATGGTTAGTAGAAGAAAAAATGGAACAGGAGATTTGCATATGGTATTAAACTACCAGCATGTCACTCTGACCTGTGCAATGGGAAGTTAATGGCCCAGAAAATCACTTAACATATTCCATAAAACAGTCAATGGTAGAAAAGACAATGCTGCTGTACAAAGAAAAAATAAAGCCAAAATCTGGTTCTGACTAGTTCTGACTTTACTTTTGGGATATAACAGCTGGGGTCATGAGTGTAACAGCTGATCAAAAAAATTAACAGGGAGAGATCAGGAGGGACTTTTATAATTAATTGATCTGACAGTTTCTGTGCAACAGATCTCAGTATTTCTCCTAATAATTCCAGCATTCATCTCACTGTCTTCTCATTTGACTACAGCACATATTTCGGAAGCACGGCTTACCATGGTTTATATGATGAAATCCAACGTATGAAATTACAACCTGTATGTCTTATTGTGCAAGTAGTCTCCCATAATTCAGATGACTCAGTGCATTGTACAGGTGGAGGGGCAGATGAGGAAATGGAGAAAGGAAGGAGTGGGAAAGATCCCAAACTTGGACTTTTTTGTGTTTGAGGAGAAGGAAGAAGCAGCTGGACAGAGAACAGCTCAGATTTTTTACTAGCACATTAGCTGACTGTACATTTGCCTATCATTTTACTTTTGGCTTAATGAAAAGATTACATTGGATGGACTTTTGAAGCTTGCCTAAAACTATCTCTGCATTGAGAAAAAACAATGGTTTAAAACCTGTTATAGTAAAGTACTGATTACATCAGCTGGAGCACAGAAGTTCTAGGAAGAGGCAGTAAATGCCTCTTTTATAAGATGGCCCTAGGAGCACATTTTTCAGCTTTGATCATAACAGTGTTTTTTATTACCTGAAAAGAAGTGCAAAGAACAAGATAGGTTCATTCAAGTTAGAATGTAGAAAGTGAATGCTAGTTGATGGATATAAATCCTGAGTCTATCTGAAGAAAGGATGGAATAGCCTTGTTGGGTTGTGTGACCTCAGGAAGAGAACAGAAAGCTTGCTTTCTCTCAGTGGGTCAGTCTTCTTGTAGACTATCACATCTGTTTACCTGCTAGAACTGGCTCATGCTTTGCTTTTTTTTTTTTTTTTTTGGTATAGAGAAAAATACTGTATAAAGAACTGAAAAGAAATAATTTAGAAAAATCAGTTCATTTTTTAGTTAAAAGCATTCCCTTTCAAGGAACAAATATCAGACAATATGTTTGAATGGACTACACTGAGCTGCCTGGCTACTTCTGCTTCAGTTACTGTGGTTCATAAGCCTGAAGAGGCACTACGGTTGATTAACGTATTTTCTTGGAAAAAAGCAGACACTTCAGCAGAAAAAAATTAAGGCATATTATAAAATGTGCCTCATAGTTTGTAACAGTTTATAGAAGAAGATTTTTTTTTTTTTTGGTCCTGTAAGAAATCCATATAAAAAGTAAATTTTATTGGAAAAATCTCATATTTTGAGGACTCACAAGAGACTATCACTACTTCCCATAAGCATGCACATAATTTCTGCAGCAGTGAATATGTGTGTCATTTCTTGAGGTTTTAAAATCCACTTAGTAGCTGTCTATTTTTATTCTGCATATTTTTGTCAGTCATGACAGTTTTTGCTTTTCTTAACTTTCTGTCTTCAGGTCTGAAGGGCACTTCTCCCTCTAGGTTAGCCACAGCCAATCCTATCTGAAGAACGTTACACAGGACTTCCAAAAAGCCCAAGTTCTGGTTACCTTAATTTTCAGGTATTATGTTAGTTAGTATGAAACACGTCTTCTCTCTTCTCTATAATCATACCAATCCAGTGCCTACCACTGTCAATGGAAATCTTCATTTAACTTCAAGATACACTGAATGAGCTTGAATTGATAAGTCCTATCAAATCAGTGACTATATGTTATTTATTCATCCAAGGAAGGACAAAGAGTGTAGGCTGGGTGTGGCAGTATTTCTTGAAGAGATAGACTGAAGAACAAATAAATATTACAATGAGAGATATGTGAATGAGCAAAATGGCATTTGCTGGTATTTGTTCTTGCATTCTTTAGCACCATGTTTCTGTTTAGAAAACTTCTTCTGATAACCAACAATACATCTTAAAATGGTAGAAAATAAACTTTGACAAGAAATGGGATTTACACTGGTCCAGGATGTAAATTGCTCTTTCTTTCCAGAGCCAAAATAGAAAATATACTCTAGACCTTTCAGTGGAAGACCTTTGAGCATGAGAACCTAAGAATAAAAGATTCTGAGAATATGTGAGATATAATATCTGGTTTATTAATGGATACTAAAGTCCATGACAATTTTACTTTTGGGTACACCGAAAATGCCTCTCCTCTCTGTTGCAAAGTTATAAGCTATTTCAGAGTAGTTTATAACTATAAATACCATTCTTTTGGCACTTATAGAGCAAATATCCCCTGTATCCTCTCATGCCAGTGGGCTATATATCACCTTGTGCCTATCATTTTGTTCACAGCACTGGAAATAAAATCTAAGCTTCCTGTCTCCAGTTTTCTTTCTACTGTTTGTCAGTTCATTTCGATATTATATACTGAACATATATGTGAAAAATTCAATTTTGCCTAGCCAGATAATGGCCACTTAATCCAGTTGGTGCCTAAATGAGTTCAGAAACTTGTGATCTGTTACAGCAAGTGTAAAGAAATGATGAAGGCTTTTAAAGTAGCTTCTATTAGCATAGCATTAATAATGTCATATGTGAAAGAGGGAAGTAAGAAAAAAAAATATTGTTTTACCAAGTTTTCCTTCTCCTCTACACATGGTGGTTGAGAAGAGTTATTTTCAAAGGGGATGCAACATGTAACTTTATGTGAAGAGTATTTAACCTTATGACTGCAAATGCATTACTTGAAGTAGGAATGAAACCTTCCCTAGCCAGGGACAGAAGATGAAAGCCTTTAGCAGACGAAAGTGAAACGTTGTCTGGTATTTCTTTATCAAAGACTGAGTCTAAACTATTAAAATTCAGAGGTCACCTGTTACTAGGCAGACAGGACAATTCAGAATCACTTTTTCAGTAAACTTCGGAAGATAGTAGTTTGCTGAATATTTAACCCTCAAAAAAGGAAAGTTGAGTCTTCTTTTACCATAAACTGAATTATTTTAGCCTGAATCATGATCACTGGTGCTTAAATTAGATCCTTTCCTTCAAACATAATGTTTTTAAGAGTAGATTAGCATTTCAGATCAGAAACTCAGAGGCATCTGGGAATCTGATCAAAGTCTTAGCATGAATATGCAGTTAGAGAATTTTACAATATATGAAGCACACAATTGTAAAATTCTATGAACATTAGGAAAAATTAGAAATCACTAAGCATCTTATAGTTAGTTGTTTTCTTCCTTTTATTCCTAACAGTTGACAGGATCAGCCCTTACTTAAGAAGTTCCATCTGATAGAAGATACTACCTTTACCTACAAAGCTTGTCTGGCCTTTATATCATTATGACACTGACAACGAAATCACTATTTCCTATTATTTCAGTTCCTAATTGGAAGAACATCAGGCATTTCATTTCTGGTCTGACTTCTTTAGCCCTCCTTTTTGAATTTGCTTTTCAGAGACTGGGTCTGAAACCAGTGAACTGAGGAAAAATTTGTGTCATGTGTTCCATTGGAAACAACTTCCTTACTGCAGTTGCTGAAAGAAAAAGTAGTGAATATTTAAGTTAAAACTATAATAATATGACAGAATCATCAACACCACAAGTGGATACTGAAGGAATAAAACAGAAACCATGGCTGTAGAAATTGAATGTATTTTGGAAAGAGCCTTTGAAAAAGGAAAGATTTTCTTCTTTTACTAGAAACAATGCAATAATACTAGAAGATTGAATAAAATTGGAGTTAAAAGGTAAATTACTGTATTGTTGATGTGAGAAAGACTTCCAGTCCATTCCCCCAGATTCCGAGTGGCTTATCTTCTGGCCAGATAGTGTAATCACTTCTTAGTCACTCAGAAAACATTATAATACCTTACTGAAAAGATCTTGCAACCATTACTCCTTTTTTTGTTTCAATATTGCAGTATATTAAATCAGAGTAGAAATGTTCTCTGTCCACCTAGTGTGTATGTGGTATGTGCTTATTAATCTTTCCTGAGGATGTGTGCAAAATACAAAAATAAATCATGTATCGAATCAATGAACAAGGTACCTTAATTTATTTGAAGTTACAATTTTGAGAAAAAATCTAATTAGACTAATGAGGGTTTAAAACTTCATTGAAAACACAAAATGTTTTTGTGTTTAATAGTTTGTGTTTAATTAAATTTAATTTTTACTGGAAAAAATTCAAGTAGTACGAAACAAACAAACAAGAAAAATGATAAAATCCCATCTAAATGAAAGACATTTAACTCTAGAAAGGAATAAGTATAGAAAGGCAGCAATAATTTAGAACAATCATTTCATAGACAAGAATATTTATTTTGCTGTGGGATTAATATGAAATCAACAAGTAATAAAGGATATGGAGGAGGCACGAAAAAGTTATCTTTGTTTTAGATTTTGTGTGTGTGTGTATCTGCATCAATACACACATGTATGCAGTCAGGTATTAAACAGCGAAGGTCAAACTTTAGATTCCCCACCACAGACTTCAACACAGCATTAAGCCTTAAGACTCTATGGCCTCAGTAAGATATTTCCCAACTATGAGTTTCTGGAGAAGCCTCCACTTCACTTGTCTGGACAGATGACCCAGCTGCATCTTGACTCTGAGCTGGGTGAGATGTAGCTGGGAGTCGTACTCTCCTGCTGCCATCATTTCTGTGGAGGGAAATCCAAGGCCAGGGCCTGGAGATTTACTACTGACCTCGGCTGGGTCTCTGATTTGGATGACTGAAGGAACAGGTCTTGCATGTGCTTCATAGATTATATTTCCCCTATCATCCATTGATAAAATTATCATGCATTCATAACTTGTCCTGTCTTGAAGCTATTAGAAAGTATAGCTTCATATCACGGCTGGAAGGGAAGTATGGCAGTGAGATGAGACAGGGTTCTAGCATTGTCCCAGACCCGTACTTTAGAAACTCCTGGCATTTCAGATTTGAGCCATCATGGGTCAGGCATTTGGTTTAAAATACATTAATGTGATATTTAAAACAACATGCTGGTTTTTTGTTATTTACCTCCTGTTGTTTGAGCTTTTAGAAAATGCATATTTTCATGTTTTGCTCTTCAACTACAAAAGATACATCCTTTACTCTCACTTGAGCCTCCCATATTATCATCAAACTCTGCAGTTTAAGACTTTCAGGACAAGTACCAAGTCTCTGAAACTCACGATAAAAAAGGGGAACTAGCAACTGTAGAAAACCTGGGTATGGAAGGTCAGGCGTGCAGTTTGCAATGTTTGACAGATGGCTAGGAATATGTGCTGCTTTACAAACTATATATGTGTTCTGTTATAGTCTAGTCACAGTGTTTGGGGCTATTGACTCTCCCATTTTGTGCCTGTCATTTGGATGTGCAAGATACACATTTTTTTCCATATAAGCTTTGGGATTTTGCAATGGTACAATAACTGGAAAATTTTCACCTGCATTCTAACTTTAATTGGCTGTTGTCAGTCTAACGACACAGCTCAGGTGTGCCTGACTCTGTGCTAGTTACTTACTTGTAAGGGGAGCAGATGGAAATTTGAGAATATGTATTGCCCTGTCTAGTAATTTTATAACTCATAAGGTTCAGTGAGTGGATCATAAATGTTAGAATCTATTTTCTTATTTTTTCATATTTAAAAGGAGGCATATTTCTTTCCCCTATATACTGAACATCATCAGTTCTCTTTTTTTTTTTTTCTCACTATTTCTCATATACTGAGATCATACCATTGCAGCACCTGTCATGATCTCAAGATGTTAAATTGCCTTTCAGACCTCTGTTAAGGGACACTGAGATAAATGTTGTAGTGGCATATTGCATTGCTAAGCTAGCTTCAAAAACTAATTAGGATGCAAACAAGAATGAATGCATAATGGTTTCATTCTCAAGCTGAGTAGAAATTTGACTGCAGTGGAGTTAAGCAAATAATTTCCAATGAATAATTGATTTCAAAGTCACCTTTTCTGTTTATGAATTATCCACTAGCCTTTTAGAAATTTCACTGGTTTGTTAATTTTATCCAATCTGTGCATTTTTAAATGATTGGTCATTTCTTGAATGGTGTAAGTGAACACAGGCAGATAATGTGTGCATATTTCTTTTATCAGACAATTCAGGTAACAACAATTCTGTGAAAAGTAAAAATTCCACATATAAAAAGTGTAAAATGCATACTTGGCAGATATGTCTGGATTTTAGTTTCCAAGCCAAGAAAATCTGAATGGTAAAAGTCCTGGAAATACATCAGTAGTCAAGTGTTCTTGAGACACTGTTCACAAGAGGATCACAAACAGAAGTGACAAGAAATTTGCATCTGTGTAGATTTGATCAAAAGTGTCTTTCTATTTTTTGCTCTGTGCTAATGCATACCTCAAGCCATCAAAATATTCCCCTGTGGACTGGAACAGAGATGTGTCACATGAGAATATTGCATTCTTTCCTTAACATACAAAGCATTTTAATGAAGGCACTCCTTACGTGCTTCAAAATGGGATTGCAGCTGGCTCTTTGGATGAATTCATAGGATATGTAAGGCTGGGTAAAAAGCCTTACTCCTTTGTGCATATCCAGCATCAGGGACTGATCCTCCTCTAATCCTTGCTGCATATCATGTCCCTCTTTGCCTACGGGATGTATACTAAAGGACAACTTCTCTTATCAGGAAGAAATTGGGCCACACTGGCCCCAGAAGTGTTGACCTCTTTGCTATATGCATTGCCAAAATCAGACAGCCTTTCAGTGCTCATCAAAACTGCTCACAGGGTATCGCGACCTTTAATTAACATGGCAGCTGGTGCAGAGTGCTGCTGCAGCCCTATTTGCCTTCACAAAGATGTTAACCCAAACCTGTAAGTCAGTACAGACTTTTCATTCCACACTTCCTTTGACTGCCTATTAATGTATATGAATCAAGCTGTTGACACGTTTTTTCCCTTGTAAAATACTTGAAAATACAGGGTCTGCGCAAACTATCTTCTGCATTAGTGGCCTGATTTTATATCTAACTGATCTTGTTTTTAAACTGACATAACTTCATTCATTTCTGGGAGTAACTCAGTTTCACATGAGTAGAAAGGAAGAGTCCTTGATATCTTCCAGAAAAATGAAGAACTATGTTGTTATATTCAAAATAAATGCTGTGGGTGGAATAGCGTTTGCCAAGTAAAGTCCTGAATTTGAAACTGAGGAATATCACTACTCCTTTTAAAATTTATTGTACTGAAGTTATTAGGCACTTGGAATAATTGAGATTTTTGGGCCATGCAATAAAGAGCCAGCTGCCAAATTTCTGGATGTACATGCCAAATACAAATAATTAATGGGGCTTCTAAAACCAATTAGTTAGGTGCCATGGTAGTTTGACTTTTCCCTATACTGCTTTACAGGCAGTATTTTTGGTTACATTTAGGTGTTAGTTGTTAAGAAACATTGATTGGCAGACAGCATCTCTGTCTCTTTTCTCATTGTTAATGGCTTTAACAAAATGAAAAATGGGTTTATATTGGCTAAAAACCTCCTCTCTAATTCTAAAGCAAGCAAGGACAAGATGCATTAGCATGTTAATGAAACTTTGCACCTTAAGGTTCTGGTTTATCAGATATTAAGAATGCGTTAGTTATTCACAAACAGTAATGGACAGGATTTGTTAGCATGTTAATGCTACCTGAAAATATACAGCTATTGTATCAAGCATCAAATAGTATCAGTCAAAGAATATTTTAAATCTGAGATTCTCATTTTAGTAAGCTTTCCCTGTAACCTTGTTTGATAAAACATGCTGCAACATTTTCATATATGATTGATGATTTTAAGCATCTTAAAACTGAGATATTATCTTAAGACTCTTTGAAAGGGACAGATTTTCAGAGATGCTCATGTTTAGGTTATCTGTCATATTCAATCTAGTGATTCAATTTTAGTATATCATCTAGATACCAAGTGATTGGTATCATGTACCCATAATGAAGACATCTGAACTCTCTAGCCATTTCTGATTACACAGTAGGCCAGTTTAACCTCTTTATCAACTTACGCAGCCAGGATTTATTTTATATTGGTTTTCAGCTCACTGAGAGCAGCTCCCAGTCTACTGTCATATAGTGTGGCTTTGATGCATAAACCTGTGGATCGGGCTATAGAAACTGAGTCAAGATAGGTGAAGTTGAAGTAAATTATATTTGGGGTTCAAAGCTCATTGGAAATATTTTTGCATGGCCTTGACTTTGAGCTTTTACTTAGTGTTTTGGTTTGTTTAATTGAGTGAGTGAGTTTGAATATACATACATTAAAACCAGCACATTATTATGAAGCTGTCTGTTCTGAAAATCCTGAGATTCCTAACACTGTAATGGATTCTATTTGATTCTTATAAGTGCTTGAAGTGAAATTAATATCTATTTTAAGCAGAAGCAGGCAGGTTTATCACTGTGCCTTTGGTATTTGTTCTCTTTTCTTTTCTTTTCTTTTCTTTTCTTTTCTTTCTTTTCTTTTTCTTTTTTTTCTCTTCTCTTCTCTTCTCTTCTCTTCTCTTCTCTTCTCTTCTCTTCTCTTCTCTTCTCTTCTCTTCTCTTCTCTTCTCTTCTCGCCTCGCCTCGCCTCGCCTCGCCTCGCCTCGCCTCGCCTCGCCTCGCCTCGCCTCGCCTCTCCTCTCCTCTCCTCTCCTCTCCTCTCCTCTCCTCTCCTCTCCTCTCCTCTCCTCTCCTCTCCTCTCCTCTCCTCTCCTCTCCTCTCCTCTCCTCTCCTCTCCTCTCCTCTCCTCTCCTCTCCTCTCCTCTCCTCTCCTCTCCTCTCCTCTCCTCTCCTCTCCTCTCCTCTCCTCTCCTCTCCTCTCCTCTCCTCTCCTCTCCTCTCCTCTCCTCTCCTCTCCTCTCCTCTCCTCTCCTCTCCTCTCCTCTCCTCTCCTCTCCTCTCCTCTCCTCTCCTCTCCTCTCCTCTCCTCTCCTCTCCTCTCCTCTCTTTTGATTCATAGTGCATCTTAAGCTGGAAGCTGACAGACTATTACTTGTAGAGACACATGCTACTCTGAAAATACTTCTGGTAGGTTTATGTTAAGGTGACAAGGAAAAATAACAGTATAAATTGTTGGTGAAAAAATATTTTAGATGTGAAAGCCAACCAAGAGAGCCACAAGGGACACTTCTAGAGCTATAGTTGATTGAACATATCTCCCTATTATGATTTTTTCCTAAGAATAATAATGTAGCTTTCACTTTGTTTATGTAGATTAACAATTTCTCTTGGGACCTCTCCCATAATCTAGAGTCAGCAAAATTCCCAGTCTTCAAGTGCAATAATGCAATTAAACATGACATTACCAATGAACCAAACAGCTTAGATCACAGTTTAGCCAATTCTGTATAGCTTATAACAAGTCTCCATTTTTCAGATGCCATCTTAATATTTCCAAGTACAGGCTTATTCTCATCTTCATTCTCAACTCCCCTCTCCCTCACCTCATCCTACCCATCCAAGTAAAGGCTCCAGGTGTTTTCTGGAGATGTAACTTATTATATAGTACTTCATGTCTATAGAGTTAGGGACCATACTTCTTAATCTCTTTTGTCTGGGTCGTGCTTTCAAGTAGGCATCAGTCTGCAATTTTCGACCCCTCAGCTTGTGCTGACCTGATATGATTGAGTCAGTGGGGTTCATGTGATGACAAAGTGGCAATATCTCAAGGAGATTCCATCTCCGTAGGTAGCTTTTTCTGGTGTTTACCTATTTCACTAAGTACTTACTAGAGACAGTTAATCTAGATGCTAGAGTAGTATAGCTGCATTGGGAAGGAATAATGACAACATTGTTTCTAGGAACTGTGGATTTTTAGGCTCTGTTTCCACAACTCTCTGGGCTTATCAGTTCCACCTCTTCTAGCTGAGCTACCCCTAATGAACTCAACTGAGTGGCATAGCATGCCTGTCTTTTTTTACACCCTTCTTAACTTTTCTGTGTGGCAAATCATGCAGATTTATTATTGTTTTTTTTTCTCAGTGAACTAAAAGAACAATTTTGGGTGGTGGGAGAGGTCAAACTGCAAATTATGTGACACACGAGGATGGCTCATCTCTGGAGTATAAGTAGCATCTCTGGATCTTAACCAGCACAAAGCACTTCTACTAGAGCCCAGCAATTCAACATGTTTGTTGCTCTATCACCTGGGCTGGCATGGAAAAATCATGAGGAAGGGTACAGGTAAGCATTCTATATTATTTATATATGCAGCTGGTAAAAAATTATTAGTGCTCTCTCAATATGTTATATAATGATGCACCTGTAGATAAAGTTCACTGTTCTCTACAGGGTAGGGTGCTTTATTTAGCCTTCCACAGCTAACTCTAACCATACCATATATCAGTGAAATTACTGCTCTTTGGTTTTATTACAACAGCACTGTTGGTATTGCATGTGTACCCAGAAATCTCTTCTTGTGATCACTGAGCCTTTTCCTAATAAATTCCCAGCAATAAATTAATATGGAAGTACTAGGAAAGTAGGACTCAGACAAGGAATACCATGTTATGTACAATATATATATTGTGTTATTTAAAATGTATTAGCACATTGTTTTTTCATCTAACACTTATGTTGAAATGGCCAGAATTTATAGTCAGAATAGGAAGCCTGTCATTCTACTCACCATAAAAAATCCTATTAAGCTATTTTCTCTTCCATCATGAAGCACTATTAATCCTATGTTCTTACTCAGCACATCTCACTCACAGATCTCAAAGCACTCTACAAAGAAGTTTAAAAGTAATTTTTAAAAAGTATTGGAAACAAGTTGCTTTTTTACGTGATGTAAATTTTCCTTTCCTTCTTTCAGCTGAAACTTGGCATTTCTCCCGTAAGAATGAAAGGTAGCTGGAGATACACAACCTTGAATATTGGGTGACTCAGTGGTTAAGACACTTGTGTAAGATGTAGTTTAGGGCTTGTTCAAGTTCCTTTAGGCTTTGACTCAAAGCAGAGATTTGTGCATTTATAGTGAGCTCTTTCTGAATAATGCAGTGCTAAATGTAGTGAAACTCCTGGCTGCAAATAATTAATATGATCAGTTTCAGTCTTTTCATTTTGTTTGTGCTTTCTAAATAGACTTTGGATCTTATTAATTTGTTTGCTATTCATTATTGATTTGGTGTACCACAAGAACAAATTTCAGTCTGTGTGAACACTGTTTATTGGCTGTATCTGCTATTTGGTATTGCTTCCCTTACTGATCTGTTGGATTGACAACTTTGTTTTTCTCCTTTGGTTGGTTTTCTGGTCAAAACATGAGGCCAATTGCTGCCTTGGGGAAGTGAAGGTAGTGGTTGTGATATTGTGGTATTAGAATTAAAGAACTCTTGCCAAATAGTAGGAACTGCTAGATGATCTCTAAATGCAAAGCTGGATTGAGACTCTCCAGACCACTGGCAACAAAGGTGTACTGCCATTGAATGTGGGGTGGGCTGATGTTCATGCTTCCATTTGCTTCTTTTCATGCAGATGAACCCTAAATGGCAGGCTGAAACAAATTACAACAAGCTTGCAAACAAAGCATGAAGTCTTTATTGAGCAAGGAAGGGAAATGAAGGAGTAGGAAGAGTAAAGTGAGCAGGAAAAAGCAGCAGAAGAGGAAAACTATTAACATGCTTTCTTTTCTTTCCCCTGTTTTGCTGTAGACTTGTGCCAACACTTTCAAGCTGCTCAGGTATGTAGGTTTTGGCTGTTCGGGACTTCCAAAATGACTCTCCTAATGGCTGAACAATCAGCTTTTATGCTCCCCAGTACAGGGCACCATTATAAATGATATCACTTCTCTAATGTATCTTACAAATAAGCTAGGCATTAAAATGGGAGAGGAATTGATGAAGATTGTTTGAGCAAAAATAGCCAATGTTCTCCGGTTTATTTTTCAATTTAAATTGAAGCTATTTTTTGTACATGTATGCCAAGACTGGGATTGCACTAGGCCTCTTCATCTTTAAATCGAGCAAATGAAGCTAGGTGATATCGAATCTCTCCTTTCTATGGTATGGCAAAACTGTGTTAAGTATTTAATACTGGAAATTATGTGGACAGGTTTCTGCAAATGGTTGACTGCTAAGGTCTATTTTGGCAGATTTGCTACCAACATTGTTGCGCTTGTTACATGAATATCCAGACTAGCTTAAGTACTGTTGAACTTGCTTGTGCTAACCATTTACCTCTAACTAATGAAATAATGAATTTATGGAAACTGGGCTGGCAGAGTACCTGAGAAATAAAGTTGATAAACACTGAAAACATCCATCTTCCAAGAGCAATTAATTTTGCAGCTGAACTTTCAGTGTTTCATGCTTGCCCAGAGATGGCCAATGATGACAAGTTTATGTGGTTTAAGGAAGAATAATTATTTGCTCATTGAATCACAGCTCTACACCCAGTGTCTAATTACCTCTAGAAAGAGGCAATAAGAGACTGGTAACTCTGTCTCAGCTGTAGTGACACTGCCATTGTACTGTCTTTGGTCCCTTGCCCTTTATTTGGATAAGCAAGTATCAGTTGGAGTGCATGAGCCAGCCCAGGAAACATAGTTATTGCTCACATATTATTTGCTAGGAAAAGTTCTTTTTATTGTTCCTATTGTTTTTTCTGACATTACACAATTTCTTTCTTTAAGAGGAAACAATTGTTAGGTTAAAGATGATATGCTGGCTGATGTACCATTGCGCCAAGCAATAAATGGCTAATATAAAGGTGAAGGTTGTTCATCTAAACAGAAAGTAGTTGCTTGTAGCTTTGATGGTAGCCTGTCTTCCAGTACCACCTCCATGTGACATTTCTGGTTCAATTTTATGTGCTACTCTGAGTCATCAGTGACAGTCCTTTAACTTGTAGCACTTGCAAAAGGCATCTTGGCTAAGGAAAATAACAGAATGTCAGAAGAAAAAACATGCGTTACCATGCCAGCCATTTGGAAGTATACTTTCTAAAGTCTTTGAAGATTAAGTTCTCAGTTGCTATAAACTAAAGTAACAGTTAGTTTAAGGAGCATTGCATTGATTTACCTTAGCCAGGGGTGGCCCTATGTTCTAGAAAGTGTGCTCCTGAATCTCAGTAGAAAGTACTTCAGCAAGCACTGTAATTCCATTAAATACACCCTTTGCAGTTTACCAAATGATTCAGTCATGCTGAAATGATGTTGGGCTGGTTGTGTCCTGAGGGACAGCATTATTCTGTTTGAGGGGGAAAAAATCAATTTGAAGATAAATCTAAATCTCTCAGTTGTTCAGCAAAAGGGCTAATATACTAGAAGGATGAAGAGGCTATCATAAAGATACATGATATCCTAATTATTTTATGTATTTAAATGCACCTCGGCAGCTGAACTGTGGTGACTGGCAGTATTTAGAAAAAACCACAAACTGATGTGAAGTGGCATGCTTACGGCCACTTTTCCATATCAACAGAAAATATATGCTTTTTGAAAGCTAACTGATGTGATTTAACCCCAGCTGGCAACTAAGCACCATGCAGCCACTCAATCGCTCCCCCCGGTGGGATGGGGGAAAGAATCAGAAGGGTAGATGTGAGAAAACTCATGGATTGAGATAAAGACAGTTTAATAGGTCAAGCAAAAGCTGCAGGCACAAGCAAAGCAAAACCAAGGAATTAATTCACTCTTTCCCCTCCATGCTGTGGGGTGGTGTGAGGAGCAGAAAAGGCCTTGACTCTGTGTAAGCACTGCTCAGCAATGGCTAAAGCATCTTTGTGTTATCAACATTTGAAACACAAATCCAAATCATAGCCACATACTATCTACTGTGAAGAAAATTAACTCTACCCCAATCAAAACCAGCATACTGACTCAATGAAATGTGCTGCATTCCTTGGTTCAGAGTGTGAAGGTTCAAAGAGCCGTTGCCTTGTTCTAATGTATTCTGACAATGTTCTATTTTTTTTAGAAAATGTGCTTCCTGGTAAATTATATTAGTTGTCCTTTTTTTTAAAGTTCATTGTATGTTTTTTTCTAGTTCACTTATTTGTTTTGGGTTATTATGCTACAGTTTCTTTTCCATTCTTTTCAAACCAGGGCTTAAGCTGAGCCTTTGTCCATTTGGTTGTTCTTGGCTAATACTCCAGCTGCCTATATCTCGTTGAGAAATCAACCATCACACTTTATGCTTTATTTATCTATAGGTATTGCTATGATAGTTAGGTTTTTGTTAATTTTGTAGCAGCGTCTTCACTGCAAATAGTCTTGTTCCTGTAAAGGAATAAGGTTATGATTGAGTATAGTACAACAACGTGTTTGTGCACAGCACTCCAATAATCAGCATGTTATAACCATACAAATAAATATGTAGCAAATATTAAATTTTCATCCAATGCATGCATAACATTAAAAAGGTAGAATTTGTTTACTTTATCTTAATAGGAACTTCTGAGTGTGTAATAGAAGTGTTCAGTAATTAAAGAATGAACATCTGTGAACCATCCAAAGCTTGGTCTCTTTTGAGCTGTAGAGGGAATGATATTCTTAAAAGGGTGTTTAAATGTAGCCTGAAGTACTCAAATGGCAATGATTTTTCAACAGGAATTAGGTAATTCCCACCTGTAACTTCTACTCGTAACATCTTTCCTATTCCTGTATTGATTAGACAATCTCTCCAGCTATAGTGAGATCCCAAACTAGGGGACCAAGTTCTAAACTTGTTTGGATACATTCCCAGGAATGAGATAATAGTCTTCTCATGAAATAGAGCCTCTTGTCCAAGAAACCTATGAAAAGAGCTCATCTTTCAGCATTTTCCTGTTTTGTTCCAAAACAAAACAAGAAATTCAGAAGAATAATTAAATCAGCTAGAACTTGATGCCATGTAAAGGGTGGAATCTAATTCATCATTGAAATCAACTAACACTTTGCCACCTTGGTCCATTCCTCATTAGTTTAGGGTTTGAAAAAACAGGTTTTGGCACTAATTTATATATACTCATGTTATTACAGCATGTCAAAATAAGGAAAACCTTAGGGCAGCTTAGCTTATATTTCTTGACACTTGTGGGGTATTTGCCAAAAAAAAAAAAAAAAAAAAAAGAATCAAAGGTGTGAGTTCATTACTGTCTTTGAGATTCCTGTCAGATTTCGGGTTTGCCCTATTTAATTTCCTTCCTTTCTCCCCACCCTCATTTGCTGCAATGACCTTTGAAACAAGAATGGGAACTGACAGACTGATGAGCTACAGAGGAGAAAATAATTAAGCTGACCACCTGCAGCACTGTCAAATGCAGTGATAACACATTGAAGGGGATAACAAGGAGAAAAATAACTTCTTTTTTCTTTTTTTTTTTTCCCCCCTTTTGTTCTTTTCTCATTATAGTTCTGGGCTATATATCAAACTTACAAAAATATTCTTAAATAGAAATGTCTTAAAACATTTTATATCTGTTATAAATGGCATATTATATAATATATTCTTAAAACAGAATGGACACAATAAACTTCTGAATTGTTTTGATGCATTGCCAACAAGAGTCTGCAGTGACTCTTAACATAGCCACTTCAGAGAGAGTGTTGATAAAGTATTCAGTGCATTGTATTGTCTTGCCATGCATTTTAAATATCTGCAAAACCTATTTAAATAATTGGGTACCTGTGCAATTAACAATAGCTACTACATTATGCATGATTCTTGGCTACTAATAGTAAGAATCGACTGCAGTGTTCAATTAGTGATTTTTAAGTTGCTGCTATTAATAGGTTTTCTTCTACTTGAGTTTACAAAGCTGCAAAACCAAAAAGAGCACGCCTATCATCTCAAGGGAAACCCTTCCCCCAGACAAGGAATCTTTCCTTCACAACTAGAATGAGAGTGGGCCGGAGAAACTGAGCAGACAGGATCTCACATTCCTTTCCTGGCTGCCCAGCAGGCAATGGCATTCAGCTGCTCCAGCCAGTTGTGTTTACAGCATGGGAACTTGCTCTGCATGACATGAAGTGGTCAGGATGAAGATGACCTGTACATATGGCTCATCCTGATGAGAGCGGCTTCAATGTAGACTATAGGCTTCTGCTGCTTAATCTGAGAAAGCATTTCACACCACACGCACAGTGTAGCAGGAATGTGGCTCATGGCTAGTTTTATAGCTGGTATTGTAGGGGGTCTGTGAAGAGAGCTTCCTCGTATCCCACTCCTTCGGGCTGTGTTCTGTGTACCTCTACAAAACATCACTAAATCCAGCTGTACTCTGAGCAAAGTCCTCATGCAACTCTGGGAAGCATGGGGTAACAATTTCTCCATATTAAGCCGTGGTCAATAACACCTCCCACCAACTCTGAAGATGTGCCTAGACACCATGCTGGCCTGGGATGTGGCACCTGCTCGAAGCATGGCTGCTTAACATAAACAGCTGGGGGGACACTTGGGGACATGTGCTTGTAAGTCTCCTCCAGAAATCCCTAAATTCCACCCTCACAAGGCTTGCAATTGTGTTTTGCTGCCATGTTAATTCCAGGCACCTGTAGAAACTGCAGAGTCCTTCCAGGCATGTCCCAACAACAGGAGCAACTGGGGGATCCCTGTGTGGGTCTGCTTACAGAGCTGGGCTGTTCCCTAGATGTGATATAGCATGTGCCCAAGCGTGCTTTCAATTTAAAACACGTGCATGAGGTTCTTAGGGACGTAGTTTAGTGACAGTGTGAGGTTAACTGTTGGGCTTGATGATCTTGAGAGTCTCTTCCAACTAAAACAATTCTATGATTCTGTGCTGCCAGACACACAAAGGGGAGAAGGAAATGGAGAACACAGAGTGGGAGGAGGAACCCTGAAACAGAGACGTCAAAGTGTTGTCTCAAACAAGGTCTTTTCAAAATGGGCATTGCATAAGCCTGTTCCACCTTGGGAAACTGGCTTATTGATGGTTCCTGAAACAGAATCTCCATCAGCAGCTTAACATCAATTCTCTTGGGTCTGCCCTTGGGAAAAAGGATTCTTGTCTGCCTCTAAGAAGCCAGATAGTATTCAGCACATATGATAATGCTAAATTTGGTGTGCTGGTGACATGTGATCTTCCACTAACAGTTAGAGCTAACAGAATTTCTACTGAATTGCTGTTGTCTAAGTCAGATTTTAATTCTGTAGATGAACTCTTTTGCACAGCCAAATTTTTCTTTGATGTCAACTCTGTGCTACCATAACATTTAGGAGCATAGAACCAATACATGCATTAACTTTGCATGCTTACTATAGGAAAGCAATCTTTGCCCAGGAAATGAGTGCTGATATGCAGAGTACAGAATTCCTCAAGCCTGAAATCCTCACAAACTGAATCAAAGTTTGCAGCTACATGTAAGCCAACAAGAATGAGAATCTGGTTTCTCACGAACAAGACTCAGTCTAAAGCCAGTAAGTGGCAAGCTGCTAAATCCATTAGGCAGTAAGGCTGACTGCTGAGAAAGTAGCCCAGGATAATTTCTGTATTATTACAGAAATGTTACCAGTATATTATTTCCTTTCACATACAAAACTACAACACTTGGCTCAGTTATTTCGCATGTTTCAAAGTATAGTGAAACATTAAGGTATATGCTAGTAAAATACTCAGTCATTCTACCCGTTTTGCTTCTTTTGCTAGACATTCAGTGTAATTTGAAATGTGTTCTGTAGATCAATAGAAGTTATGTATTTTCCTCCATGTTTTCTGAGTTGGCTGAATTTATGTTTTGGGTTTGTTTTCAGGACTGTGTTTTTATATATGAGGCTTGAAACCCCACACAAAATGGTTGCACAGCTTGAACACAGCTTACGCACAAGTACATTGTATAATGATTTTCAAGGACCTCATCTTTAATAATTTTATTTGCCATACTTCTGAACTTATATATGAGTGATAACTCCTTTAAAGCAGCATTGTATTGTCCATTTGTTCTTTAATTTCTGTCTACACTTGTGTGGGAGAGAGCTCAAGCTAGTAGATATTCTCATTACTATCTTATTGATCGGTTCAGTGGAAATGGTTGAGATAACTGAAATAAATTCCTTGTACAAATCTGGGCTTTTCAACTGGCCTACCAAAGCTGTCATTTGAAAGACACCACAAGATAACAACTAACAATACTGGCAGGCATGTAATATGTGAGAAATACCACATCCTCGGTACAACCCCTGAGCTTGGAAGCCCAGTACAATGCAGAGGTTAATTAATAAAGCAAACCCTGGTGAGTGCAAGAGCAGAGTCTGGGTTTGGCAGGGTGGTCAAGTTGTGTTGTTGATCTGAGTCCTTTGCAGATAAAGCACAGCAGCCCACTGGCTGGAGTTTTCCTGTGGGATTTGTGTTGAGAGAGGAGAGTGGTGTGATGTTATTGTCCAGGAGATTGATGCTAGGGAAGAAGAGGGGCATTTTCATATCCCAGAGCTGCAGAATGGAGATAGTGTTCTGGGTAGCACTGACTTCTGCTGTGATCAACAATCTGACAGCTTAGAGCTGCTGCATCTGGTGGATCCTGAATCTTGAACAGTGGTGGGGCAAACCCTTCTCTACCTATTTCTTGAAACTTGATGGTCCTGAAAAGCTGAGACACGAAATGTTGAGACACCTGACATACCTGAATTTGCTCCTCCCAAAAGATAGATGAGACAAGGATAAACAAGAGATAAGACATGACTTGCGGAGTGGACATGTATGGATCAAGCTGAGGGAAGAACAACACATGAGCACATCCTTGGACATGTGGTCATGAAAAGCAATACGGGTATACCCATGGAGAGATCACATTCATAGTTGAATAGAAGGGTCCAAAGCAGGAGCCTTACAGGATGGTGTCACTCACAATATAGAGTTATATTGCAAGAATCTTCTTCACCCTCAGACAAAACATACAGTAGCTCTGGTTTCAGTTTATGCAGTCATCTTTACAGATGGGTGACTGTGAGTATACAAAAACAAGAAATAAAAATGTTTATTTAAATACAAAATATTATTTCAGGGAAAGGGCTGAGAGTTTGTTAATGATCCATATATATATATATATATATAGGTAGATATGCATACACACATATATTTTTTCTCTGGTGCCTCTTTATAATTTGAAGCAATACTTAGATAGCCAAATAGTCTCCAGGGAAAAAGACAGGCAAGTGCCTACTGTCCCTGCAGGAATCTATTGCACTTGAAACTGCAGCACAAACACAGCAAGTGGAGATGAACTATGTGATCAGAGCAAGGGCAATTGTTCTGTCCAACATTCCTTGATGCCAAGAATACGTCTGGCAGCTGCTCCTCACCTGTGGATCAAATATGTATACAGTACGTGCTGTACATCTGGAACATACTGAGCTTAGGAGATACACTGTCTGATGAGTACTTGCCCTCACAGGAAGTTCCTTGTGTTCAGGAAGCACTGAAGGTCTATTCTGAGTACACTGATCATCAGCTTGCCATGGAAAATAAGCCTGCACTGTATAAAATGGTCCAGATTCACAGCATGTGCTACACAAGGTTTGTGCACCTATTTGCATGCAGAACTTTCTGGGACTGAGGCACTAAAGTCCAACTCTGTTCTCCTTCTACACCAATCCAGTAAAATGCCCCCAGGCTGCAACTCTAGTTTTCCTTATGCAAATTATTTTAGGAATTTTAATTTGCTTAAAATTAAACCACTTCAACAAAGCAAGCATACTTTCACACTTGTGAAAGTAATTAGGGTGTAGTAGATAACAAAGCTGGGCAAGGTGTTTGTTTAGTTGGGACTAACAGGTTCTTCATGTGCTGATATGTTTTATAGGCCTCACAACTTTTGTGTGACATCAAATTACACATACATAGTGTTATGTTAGTGAAAGGGATTGGTTCATTTGAAAATATTTACTTGCTATCCAGCATTCTTCTCACAAAACAGGCAAAGAGGAACTGTTTAATGGAATAGAGAATTCATTGTGAAATATATAATTTTAATGGAGGATGCTGAAAGACTTCAGAATGAAAAGATCAGCAGAAGACAATTTTAAAAGCAAATTGTATAAGAAGCAGGCTGTCTGTCAGACAGCATCCAGATCGTATATAATACTTTCCTTTTAAAGTAAAACCACAAAAATCAACCAACAACCCAAAAAGTCTGTAAAAAATATTTAATAATATTGAAATATTCTCTTTTATTTTTCAGAAAATCACCTATAGGTTAGATGATAAACGATTACAAAACCAGACAGTGCTTCATGCCGCATCCCTGCTGCTGGGTAGTGATGTTGCTTAGCAACACTTGAACATGAAGCATCTTCCTGGACTTGCTTGTGCAGAGTATCAGTGCAGGTTGTAATGTGTGGCCAGAGAAAATACACACTGGGCTCATGAGCCATCTCTTAGCTCTTTCCTTGAAAACTAATTTTCTTTTTGAATAGCTGTTTCAATTTCTTGCTTTATTTAGCTACTTGTCCATGCTAGACACTTCTGTATTTCTTATACATGAGGAACTCTTTGACTGAACAGAACATAGGAAGTGAAGTTTTGAAGCTACAGAGGTAAAAGTCTATATTTTACTACCTCTTTGTATGTTAGATGCAAATATATCCACTCAGTAATGCAAAATCTCACATTTCCGTTCTCTGCTTATGCCACTCACACTACATGTCTATTAGCTGGTTTAGTGGGATAGAAGTTTACCCTTTTAAGGTGCATATTATTAGGCACTTAATTTTCTTCCCCCTTTTTACTTCTTCCCCCCCCCCCTTTAGTTATATTTGATCCTTACTATTCATGGCTAAAACACATTCAAGGTGCTTATCTATGACTAGAAAAGGTTCTTAGAAACTCACTTGATTTTTATAGCCTATTACAGCAGAAAAGGTGTCCAGGAAAGTGCTTGTTGTTAGTGCCTAAGTACTGGTGCTTTGTTCAATTCAGTAGCTTGTGATTTACACCTCTGCCAAATAGATGTAGAAAGCTACTATTCTGACTTTATGGCACCTTCTACGTGTTTTCGTAATTTATACTTTGCACAGTGTCTGCTGAGTGCTATCAAGCCAAAAGTCACATTTTATATCCATTTTGCAGAAGTATAAATTTCAACAAAAGTTGTAGGGCAATGCTGGATTGGACATGAAGTATCGTTATGGAGGCTTATATGAAACAAAAATAGCAATGCTGAAGTCTTTAAATGGATAGAACTCCTACCAAAATTATGGGTTACGTGAGGACTGCAGGGTATAGCTTCCATTACCTGTGAAACACTTAGGAAGTTTTAGTGCCAGTCTCTACATTGATGACTTCCAGAGATCTACCACTCTAAACTAGACCTGTTAACTGTAATCCAAATTAAACTGAAAACTGGGCTGATTATCTGACAGAGGTCTGTTGTAGATGTCTAGCTATAAAAACAGAATATCTAAACCAGAACTCTCAAATGTCTTCCTCAAACCCTTTGTACTTCATGCTTTCTTACTCACTATTGATAATAATAACAGTCTACTTGTCATGTGGATCCGTTATTTGAGACGTATATTGAGAGTCTCTCTTGGTCCCTTTGTCCGTCTTATATCTAAGCCTTTTATTTTTGAAACCGAGTTATTTCAACTTTTATGCCCTCCATCCTAAGCCACTTGTTCAAAATATTTATGTTCCGAATATTGCAGTGTCTCTTGAGGCCTGACAAATGCAGTCTAGTTCTCTTCTCCACTCAGAAAGTTATTGCACAAGTTGTCTCTTCCCAGCCCTTCACTGACTGTGCCTCTCTCCATCACACATAAGAACCTTCTCTCCACGCTGACTCTTAGCTCATGTTCACTCTTACATCGTTGACTTCCTGCTTCATTAGACTTACAGTTAATGAATCCTTCTAAGGTGTGTTTTAGTTCCGGACAGGAATGTTAGTAGCTGCAGAGTTTCTAAACTTGTCAGATTGACTCATTCATATCAGGGCTACTTAACAAAGGACTAATCATGTGGTTGTTCTCTGTGTTTGCTGTCTTCAAAGCTGACACTGAGGAACAGAACAAAGCTGTTGTGCTATGTAGTGTAGATGGTAGTATCAGAATCCCTGCTTTCATTTCTCTTTTACTCTGAATTCAGAAACTTAATATCAAGTGCTTCTACGTTTTGGTGATTTCTGACCTAATGACTGATTGGGGCATCTGTCATCTGAGGGGAGGCTGACACACAAGTAGAGAGCTGGGACTGTGTAGTCTTGAGAAAAGAAGGCTCTGAGAAGATCTATAAATTTATGTGAATACCTAGTGTGGGCAAGTAAAGAAAATGGAACAAGACTCTCCTCAGTGGTATCCAGTTAAAGCACAAAAGCACAAGAGGCAAAAGGGAAAAAAAAAGTACAAGAAATCCCCCTTGAACAGAAGAAACAGTCTTTTCTACTGTAAGGGTGATTAACATTGGAACAGGCTGCTCAGAGAGGCTCTGGGATCTATGTTCCTGGAGAGCAACTTGCTCTAGATGACCTGCTTTGATCAGGGAGCTGAACTAGATGATCTCCAGAGGTTCTTTCTAACCTCAGTGATTCTGTGTCCTTCTGGTCAGCCATGAGTGGAGGAATTTTTGATCTAGATTTGTGTAGTTACCAGGCTGACAGCTCTGAGCTCCTGCTCACAAGAGCAGCCTCCAAAGATTTTAAAAAACCAACCAACCCACCAAAAATACCCAATCAAACCAAAACAAAAAAACCCAAACTCCCAAAAAAACCCTGAGTAGAGGGTGGATCTGGGGAGGAGCCCTTTCTTGGGAGGCATTTGTCCATCCTCCCTCCCCGTGAGCAGAAATGAACACAAACCATGGTTCATTGGTTGGAACAGTGAGGTACCTTCCAGAAGGGATCATGGAACAGTTGTTGTTTTGAGTTACATGGATGAAAACCTCCATATGAGCACTTGGTGTGGGGGAAGTCTTTTGGGGCGAGACAGCCACTCTGTTATCAATAGGACACTGGGATGTCTAAACTCTCAGATGAACATGACCCTAGCTGCTGGGACCTGGACTGGGACCTGGAAGCCGAAGAGAGATGGCAGCCTAGTATAGGGCTGGGAGGAAAAGGTTATCAGACTCCAAGTGGTGCTTGTTATAGGGCAAATGAAATGCAGGTTGGGCTGAGAAGTCGTGGGGCTTTGACCCTGTGTACATGTGTACATGGTTTCTGAGACATGCTGGCAAGGCTGTAACTACTTATTTTAGCTAGGCAAAATTATCCTACTGAAACAGGCAAAAACAGAGATTCAGTTTTGTAATAATCACATTTTTGAAAGACTTTTTTCAAGTGACTGCTTCTGTAGCTTGTTTTTAGAACAAAACTGCAGCCACAAATTCTCCTGCAGTGTTTTCTTTGCAGTTGCTACTTTTATCATTTATTTCCTCAACTGTATGCATGGCATATGGTTAGTAGGCCTTTTTTCTTCTATGATATCAAACTTTATGCAGATTTCTTCCCACAAACCGGTCTTTAATTTTATTTTCTGTTTGTAGTACCTCACACAGATTCACCAAATCATGCAGAAAATCTAGATTTTTCTGAAAGCTCTCAATATTATTACTTAAAAGACAAGACAGAAAGTTTAGTGGTATTTTGGTCTTCAGTTTCTTAAAAAAACCCTAGTTAAATGTTTTCAGCTAGACTTTGACAGCACTGAAACAGTCCGAGTTTTCTTTTCTTGTATCTTAAACTCTTAAATGGTTGTAACACCACTGAGGAGAGACTACGATTAGAAATCCCAAGATCACAACACCTGCTGCCAAGACTTCTGCTATATCTATGTGTTTGCTTATAGCAGAGCTTGGTACAACTTCAATCTTAACATTCTCTTTGCCTAGATTGAATGGGAACATAAAATCAGACTACGTTCGTAGAATAGAGGCAAGTCTCTTGAAAATGTTGGCCTGAAGGTATATGGAAGACTTATTTTCTTTGCTCTCTTTGTACAAGCAACTGATTGCCATCCCAAACGTACACTTTCTCAGAAGGCTGGAATTATCACACCTTGGACATGCATTGTAGATGGATGAAAAAGAATGTGTGAAACAATCTAACAGAGTAAAAAAGGAAATTATTATATGGGTTTGGATTCTTCTAAGGATGTTCAAGAACTCACAATTTCATAGTTGCTTACTATATCCACTGTCATAACTACTGTCCAATCACATTATTTACATAAAGCTACAAGGGAGTAGGTGAATGGGTTTTGCAGAGCCTGAGAATACTAAAACTGTTCTGTTCCTCCTTGAGATGATTTTTTCCCCTTCCAAATAAATTCTGTGATGTATCTTTTAAATCACTAAGATGTATAAAGCAAAAAGAAGCTATGATTGCTTAGAAAAATTTAGCTCTCGTTGATGGTTAGTATCTCTGACACGGAATTATCTTTTATTGAACTGTGAAGTACCTCAATTATAGCAAAAATCTCAACTTTTTCAGTGCTATATAGCTTGTGTTTATTTCTGTGCCACGCTGTGTGAGATGCTGGTTCTAAGCCTAGGAAATTTGTTTTTCACAGCCTAGGGGAAAATTCTTTTCATATCTCTTTTCGTACAAAGCATCCCTGAGAAAAGATGCAGTGTGATTCAATTTTGGAAGTTTATTTGTTACAATAAAGCTGATTAATGTGTTTTAGATATGTATATAGATTTTACTAATAAATTATTGGATAAGAAATCTGCAACCGCATTGAAAAACTTTTGAAAAGAAGAACGTAATTTTTCTCATGCAACATCTTGAAACCAATTCTGCTTCAACAGTATTGTGAGCTGGTAGTCTGGGCACCTTTAGAGAGATTTTTATTGATTTGATTTATATGATTCAGTCCTCCTACGTGCAGAAACCTTTCAACTTTATTTTCTAAATATGTAATCTGAATTTCTGAAAAAATATATATATTATATATTTCTGAATATATATGTACACAATCACTAAAACTTCCAGTATCTCAGAGGAAATCTTAGTTTACACTTACAGAAACTGAGATAACAATAATTTAAAGTATTTTCTTTAGTAGGCTGATATTTTTCAGTTTCAGCAGCATTGCTCACTAAATGACACTACAAAGGTATTGTAATGTGTTTTCTGAGTATGAGGGTGAAAGTAAACTGTGAGTTAAACACTTCAAGAGAAACTGGGCTAGGCCAACGTCCCTTCCACAAATGCATCTGGGAGGAGGAGTCAGCACATTTGTGTACTGATTTTTGGCTAGTAAAAAAAAAAAAAATTGCTGCCTATCACTTCTTAGTAAAAGAATTAAAAAGAAGATGTACATACAATTTTTTTTACCTCTTTTTCCTAAGATATATCCAAGTATTTTTTCCCCCTATTTTACTATGACAAATACTATATTTAAAACAAACAATCCCACCAAAAACAAAATAAAAAAGCAAAATCCAAGAGAGATAAGTATGTTAAAATAAATAATGTATAAAAGATTGATCGCATCAACTAACGACATTCGTATTTATTAGACAATAGGCACAATTTATTGTCAGTATGGGGAGTATTATACTGTGCCATTCAGCAAAATATGAGCCTTTCAGAATTTGTTTCTTTTTCATTCCTTTCTAGGTACTCTTTTGAGTCCTGCCAGAAGAATAATTGTAGCTGTCTGATACAATAAGACAGACCCATGGCATGGATAAATTCCATTTATCGTGGAGTCATGATGAATCAAATGTTACTTCTGTCTGCTGGCTTGTAAAGTAAACCAAAAAAAACTCACAAGAAAAACCCAATATCTGAAGTTGAAAACTATCCTACAAATACTCTCACTCATAGGCTTTGTCTCTGTGAGTAAAGACAGCTAGGCTTATAAGCATTAACAGAATAAATCTTCAGTTCATGAATCTATTTTCCCTTTCAGAGGATTTATGGCTTCAAATTCACATAGCACTACCATTTCTGATCACTTTTGAATATGCAATAAGCTAAAAAATGGCTCAGACAGGCAATTATTCAACAGACGTACACTGTATTATGCTTGAAGGAAGAATTTATGAAAACCCTCAGTGGTGGCCTATCTTTACTCCAATTGAAGCCAGCAGGCACTTTGCCATTCATTTCAATAGAACATCTGGGTTAATACTATGCACTTCTAAAACTCTAATAATGATGTCTAAAAAGAATCAGAACTCTGAAGCTTCTATAACCATATGCTATCATATTAAAAAATGAGGCCATTTTAATAATGGATAGAGGACATTAAAAATGTTAGTGAGCATCCTTGTAAATTCAGATCCAAATAATAGTTCTGCTAAAGAAATATCACCTTCAAGGTCTTCTGTGAAAATATGCTATAAAATAGAAAAGTTAAAAAATAACAACCAAACCCTCAGATTAAAATCAGGTTGCTAAAGCTGGAATGAAAGCAGAATACAGTGTTATAGTGGTCAGCAAATAAGATCAGACAAAAAGACTGTTTGCAATTAAAAATTATTTATATTTATTGCAGTTTCTCTATATGCATGTTAAGAATGTTTCTTATCATCTGACCTTCAAGAATCCTTAAACAATTGTGTAAGAAAAACTTCTGCTCACTCACCTCATTACGGTTAGCTCTGACCGTGCCCTTGAGAATCATACAGTGTTCTGGGACCTTTGCCATATTTATGCTGAATAGGTGTATAAATCATGGAGCATGACTCTGCTCTACATTTCTTTTGCTTTTAGCAGTTCTTATAGGATACTTTGATTCATTTTTAAAAACTGAACACAAACTGGGGTGAAAAAAAAGTGCTTGTATCCTTAGGAACCCTGACAACTTCTGATAATGCAGTGGAGATTTATCAACGTTTTCTCATCAAATAGATTTTGGCTACAATCTGTTAGATACCTTAAAAGAAGAAGCAATAATGACCCCAATCTGAAATTAGGTATTTGGGTCAGTTTTCATTTATATGTTAGTGCCTGCCAGGGGGAGTTTGACTGTTATCTAATCTAAGGATAAAATTGAAATTTCCAGGTTATTAAAATGTAAAAAGGTCATACTTCAGTCACTGAATAGCTATTAAAAGATTTCTGAGAGGGTACCGTATATTAGTGGTGTTGGCAACAAGAGACAGAACTGTTTAGAAAAGGAATTCTCTTTACCGTCCTAAAATCCAGAGCTGCTGCCTTCTTTAATCTTACACCAGTTCAGAAGTGTTGTACTCCTATATTTCCTTCTTAGGAATGAATCTAGTGACTGATTGATTTTTTTTTTAATTATTAAAATTCATAATTGTTTTATTAGGTTCAGAAATGTGTGTTTTCAGCTTCTGAATGATTTCTTTGAGTGCAAAGCCTACAGCAGCAAAGACAAATTTTCAAATTAATAATAGGCATCTGAGTTTATTTACTCAACTAACTTCCTTTAAATCATATTGATATTTCCAGACAAGGCAGTTTAATTTCTTGGCTAGTAAAATGAAATTAAATATTAAATAGAATATGATCTCTTTTAATACAGGTCATCAGAAATGACCTTGAAAGCCAAGGACACAATATACTATATCTATTACAGTTAATGCATTCATTTTCTTAGAACAAATATTGTGAGGCATAAGGTAAGAATACTTTACAAAGATGGCCTGTGAAGTGTACACAGGATGCACACATGATCTAGGGTCAGTTTCAGGATTTGATAACAAGTGGCTTTGAGTTTTTGGCTGTAACTGACCCAGAATGTGAAAATGCTTCCTCTCTGTCAGGCGCAGGGCAGTAAACTGATGTAGAAGGTTAAACAGGGAACCTGGAAATCAAGTTTCAAGTATCTTGAAATCAAGTATCTATCTACAGGAAGGCTGTGGGTATACAGATTGTCCCAGATAAAGTCATGAGCTCAATCACAAGATTTTTGGTAGTCAGATTTAGTACAGAGGTTCAGGCAGGAACCTGGACATCTGAAAACCAAGAGAAGGTAGAAGTGTAGAAGATGTTTGTGGGGCTCTCTAGCATGGGGCTCTCTAGCACAGTTTGCAGTTCCAGTCAGGTTTATAGTAGAGGAATGAGGGATTTAATAGAGGGTTTGTGTCTCAGCATGGATTTTGTCTGGCAGTGTTAGGGCTTGCGTGGCATAGAAAGGTTGTGATGAGTCTGAGTTTCTCCAGCAGTGTGGCTACACAAGAAAATTTGTAGAAGATAAAATGTTGTATCCTCTGTTTTTCTACTTTCTTTTACTCCCTTTTTATATGCTTAAGTATTGCTTTAAAGGAAGGGAGGAATAACAACAATATGAGCTACTTTAACATTTTTCTTTTTCCGCAAAGGGGCTTTTTCCCTATTAAAGGCACTTAAAATGGAAATATTCTCAATGAAAATCTCCATACAGTCAAAGTGAAAGTTTAATGTTTTTAAAATGTAATAATAATATTTTACAGCTCACAGATTTACATATTTTAAAAAGTTAAGATATTTAAAATGATACTACAGTTGAAGCTAAACCAGTAATAATTTGAAACAAGTTCCTAGTGCATTTATCTATTTAACGTGGTAACAGAATTCTTCTTTACTTCTAATTCTTTTGCTCATGGGATGTCTCAAGTCAAATAACCTGGTTTATCGATTTCTCTGTGTTTTGAGAGTTGAGAGGTGTCATATATGTTGTAATCATGCCTGCACTGGCTTTAATTTACTGGGCCAATGCTGCAGTTCTTAGACTGCAAGAAGTTCCTAGTGAGGATTCTCTGTCTGTATAGTAAGACATCACAGTCAGAATGTGGTCTTGGCTGAAGCCTCGAACTGTTGTGTAAAGTGGTAAAGATGTCTTTAGAATTGTTTGGGCAAGGACTCCTTGTTGTTAGTCATAGATTCATTGAGGCCTCCAGACATCACCTAGTTCAGCCTTCTTTGACAATGCTTGTGGTGAAAAAACTCAACCAACCAAACAAAAAGCTGTTTCCTTATATAAGACTGGAATTTCCCAGCTTGCACCTCATGTCTGTCTCTCATCCTTCCACAGTGCACCTCTGAGAAGAGTTCGGCTTCATCCTGTCTATACTTTGTCATTAGGTGCCTGTAGACAGAGATATGGTGTCACTTGAGCCTCCTCATGTTTCAGGATGAATAAATCCAGTTCCCTCAGCTGCTCCTCACATGCCATATGCTCCAGGGCCCAACCCAACCAGCTTGGCTCTATTCTGGACTTGATTAACTGTGTAAGGGTTTTTGGAGAACTGGTCTTACAAATGCCACACAGAGAAGAATAATCACTTGGATTGCTCTCTGAACCCAGGATGCAATTGGCCTTCTTGGCTGTGAGAACACAGTGCTGACTCATTTTGAGCTTTCTGTTTTCCAGGCTCTCCAGGTCCTTTCAGCTTAGATGTTCCACAGTCTGTACAGTTGCATGGGGTTATTCCATTTCAAGATCCAATACTTTGCCTTTATTGAGCTTCATGAGGTTCTTGTCAGGTCCCTGAATAGCAGCCCTGTCCTCCAGCATATTGACTGCTCTTTCTCGATTTGGTATAATCAGCAAAGTTTCTGGGAGTGCACTTCCTCCCATCATGAGGGATTAGGCTGTGTTTCACAGCGGCTTGGCACAATAAGGTGGTCACAACTACATGCTTGTTCTGTACAAGTAACTGCATGCTAATGGCAACAATATGCTAAAGGCTGTGACACTAAAGTGTGAAAATAACTGCTTTTGTTGCCAACCTATTTTGTATTTAAGTAAGGCATTGTAATGTCTAGCACATTGCAAGCCTTCCTCATCTTAAAACCAAACCAGAAATAACAAGGAATTTTGCATAGAAATATTAGAATCTTATAAAAGACAGAGCTGAGAAGTAATTCTCTCCATGGATGCAGGAGAAACTTCTAAAGATTTATGCTATCATGAAGACACGGGCAGCTTTAATCCTTTTAGAGTGAATTCACTGTTCCCACATGTGTGAGCCATTGACTTTAATGATAAAACTTAACTATAATGCCACCTCTGAGCTATCAAACAGCATGTCACCGTAGTGGTATTTTAAAAGCACTTTCAGTTCTATGTGTTAATAAGATTCAATTGCAACGTCATTCTGCACTTACTGTATATTCCAACATCTTTCTTTTATTCAAATGTGACAGGTTTAATCTGCCTTCATCTGTTTGGATCCTGACCTAGCTTTGTAGGCTAGGTAATGCAGCAGTGTTCCTCAGAGGGACAACGTGTATTAGCTTAAATACAGCCGTATTCTAAGATGCTTTTATGGTTTCTTTTTATGGTTTCTTTTCAGAGATTGCTTCAGGTGTTTGCTTCCCAGCTTCTGTATTAACAGCTCATGGTACAGAGCAGTAATGACAGAAATGCTGCCTCAGTCCACAACAGCAACTTTGATTTTGGTGGGAGTTCCTTAGAAGAAAGGTGCTGATTCCCTTTTAGGGGACTCCTCATGAGGTTTCCTCTCTGTATAGGAAATAACTTAGTAGACAAATATGACAGACATCCTACAGAAGCATACTTTATTTACTTCAACAGAAATTTAGCTCTCATTTATACAGAACATATTTTTATTGAATCTTGTTAAGCTTTTGTCTCAGTGATGTTTGTTTGAAGGAGGTTCCATCTACAAGTGTGGTTTACACAAATGCAATAGCTTGTCCTGTGGATCAAGGTGCACATTTATGGCTTAGAAAAACTATAAGCAATATTTCCTATTGTCATATTTCTTTTACGCATTGCTACTTTCAGATCTCTGAGGGAGCAAAGATTAAAGCTTTGCTAAATTTACCCATATGCACATCATATGGGTAAATATATATGTGGGCAAATATACATGTTCAGTCTGCCTCCTGAGAGAAACTGGCTCTTCAGCTTTCTTTCAGCTGTAGTTATTTCTCATCAGCAGAGAGCTGTATTCACTACAGAAAAAGATAGTAGAACCTTACCTAAAAAGCTAGGTATTTTATAGCATTGGAATGCTTTGCTGCACTGTAACATCTGGCATAAGTATAAAGGGATTTCTGTTACTATTATTCTAATCAGATCCTCTTAGAAATGTAACATTAGGTACTTACATACTGGTACATCAAAGGCCTCATTTATCATTTATCAGGAAACAGAAGAGAAAATCTAATTTTTATGTAAATGCAGAAAAAATGTTAATGAAAAGTGCTTAGTGAAACTCTTGGTGTTGCTTTAGGGGTATAATGACTAGCTTGACTTTTTTTTTATCTTACTGTTTGCAATGTATTACTTGGGAGATTCTGACAAGTATTAGGTGTTAAAATCTGATTAATGGTAGCTGGACAAACAGAATTTTTGTTCTGATATGGAATGAAAATGAGAGCTGTCACTGGGATGCAGTAAAGTAGAAGAGAATATATGGGGATTTATAAGTGTACAAAGCAGAAGAGCTGAAGAATAATAATGTATTTCAATTTATGAGTCAGGATGAGGCAAGGACAAGAGATGGTCAGAACAGCAGTTACTTGAATCTAAGTCACAGAAGACTTCTGTTTTGTTTCAGAGAAAACAGGAATATGGACTTGAATCTCTAAGTAGTACGTTGGCTATTACAGTGTATTTTGTCCCTGAAATTTTGAACGGTTTCATTTTTACTTCAGAACAGAACAAATTCTTGTTTTCTATCTGTTCTTTGTATTAGGAGTCATTTCTTGTCTGATGTTGTTTTCAACAGTACAGTAAGGATCACTGTGGAAGGTAGTATATCCTGATTATTTTTATGCTCAGAAAGCACGCTCTTAGGCTCTGGCTCAAACAGCTCATCAACAGACAGTGATAATCTTTAAATATGGCGAGACAGAATCTAATACTATTCAGGCAGATGAGAAGCAAACTATCTCTTTTTCAACATGCATGTTAAAAGTGCTTGATTTCCCAGTTGCTGCTCAAGAAAAGACATGAAGAGCTGAGTTCATGAAATGGATAATATGTATGATAATGTAATAAAAATTCCTAAACTGCAAAAAAGCAGACAGTGGAACCTTCCTTCACTAGACACAGCACTTAACTGCTGTGAAAGAAAGCCATCAGTAATGTTGTACATAGTTCCCATGCCTGGTCCCTGATTGTTCTAATTTTACTTTCAAATCATTTAAGTACCACCTGTTTATGGATCCTTTTGTCTCCTTTGGCACAGAAGATGATATTCAAAGTATTCATAGTCTAACATCCTGAGTCTCGAGCTCCAAGTACATTTTGTATGGTGATTACTGGGAGAGCCTGAAGTAACTGGTGACATTCGCACCCAGAGCTCAGTGTGGGTCAGAATAGCAACTTCTCAGGAAGCTGCCATGGCTGTCTGTCCCAGTGTGGAAAGAAAACAAAAATATTTTACATTTCTTATAAGGCAATTAACAAAATATGAATTCTGAAAAGGTTTTAGGAATAATGTTTAAATAGAAACTTTTGAAAATGTTTGCCTTTTAAAAGACATATTACCAATGCTATAGTCATGGAGTAAGACATTCTGACACTGATGTGTTTTGTTGTTAGTAGTCACATTGTAGTAGCAACACTCTTGCTGTTGTATATAATACCATTCAAGCCATGTCAGAATACTTGTGTGCAATATGACATGAAATATAAAAATAATGGTATCACAGAAAAGTTAAATTTGAAAATATGTATCCTCTCTGAATCTTTGCAAAACAACAGCACTTTACGAAATACCTGATTATATTTGTATCATAAAAACAGTTCCAAAACTGCTTTGACGATCTCTTGTTTAAAATCTGATTAGACTGTACCTAAATTAATTGAATAGAACTGATGTAAAAATCTTTGTTTCTAGTAAGTAGCATCTAATGGTTTTAAAGAACCTGTGGTGTTTTGTATTGTTCATTTACAAGATGTTTTCTGTTGGTCTCCATTAAAACACCAAACTGTATTAAATGACTTTTACATTGGATAAAATTTTGGAAAGAGCATACCTAAATTTATGTACTTTTGTTTTAGCCAAGAGAAAGAATAAGCTTTTTTTCAGACTCTTCAGAATAAGAAGATACTGACTGAATGTCATCTGGTACTTTCACTGAACCTCAGCTGAAAGCTCCAGGTGATTGTTTTCTACTCCATCTAAAGCAGTCTTATTTAAAATCTCTTGTATACAAAGACTTGGAATGAGATGGTCTGTTTGGACAAATGGTATTGTAGTAAACAGCCTGTCTTGTAGAAGGAAATCAGTACAAAGTTGAGCTATTGTGAAACTATTGTTAAATACTTGGAAATCTTCACCTATTTACTACCTTTGTCTTTTGTTATTCTCTGAGTTTTATAGGCAAGTAACTGTATCTGCAGGCCTCTCAAGACAAAAGATCAATGACTTGAACTGAAATTCCCGTTGAAGATTTTAACTAAGAGTTCTTAGAAGGACCATTAAGGCTGCATTCCAGTTGCCAGATTGGTTTACTTGTACCTTGCAGCAGGTGTTTCACTCTTCTGTGCCCCAGGCATCCTATGTGGAACCTGTGGGTGGGCAGACTGGGAGCCAGTAATTGCTATCACCCTTCCTGTGGGGCTCTGTGTTTTGGTATTTATCCCTGTGCAAAGAGACTGAGCAGGCACTATGCAGTTTACAAATACTAGCAATTACTTGTTGTGTATCACTAGGCTGTTTCTCAATCTGATGAATGTGTAAATGCCCTTGCAATAGCTTTGTAGGCTTTGACAGTCATTACTGAGGTTTCCTAACATCCACTGTACTGCAATATTACTACTGAAGAGATACAGCTCTTAACTAATCCGAGGACAAATCAATTTCCTTGTGCCACTCATTCCCATTGTCATCACTTTTATGCTTATTTTGGGAATTGTTACTTGTGCTGACTCTTTCTGCGAAGGAAGGGAATGCATTGTCACTGTAATCTGGTGGATCTGACTTGGAACAATCCAGATTGTATCGGCTATCCCAATCCCTGTCACATGGGTTGGTGTCTTCTCCGTGTCCTGCACACTTTACCTTACTTATCCTCTATCACTTTTTTCAGGGACTGAATTGTCTTCTGGTGTATTGAATGATGTAATTCACAGCATGGCCTACCTTTCATCAGAAGTTTTGTAGTTGCTTCAATCTCTTTCAACTGCTCATCTAACTCCTTGGTTCGAACTTCTGAAGAACTTGGTTTTCTATGATATTCATCATGTTTTGCCTGAACTTGTTTAATCTTAGACACCAGACATAGGCTCCTGTCCTGGTTTTGTTAAAAACAAGTTTCTCTTTTAGTGAATTTGCCTGTCAGCTAAAGCCTTCCTATTAGCTGCATTTTCCTGGAGAACCAGATACATGTTTTGGTAAACATAGCAATGGAATGCGAGGTTATTGATAAGGACAGATTCACCTCTCAGGAGAGGGGCAACGGGAAACAGGTGACCAAGAAACTGACCAACTGTCTATAACATTCTATTCATGTGAATACTTCATATAAAAGTGGGAGATCACGAGGACCTCGCTCCTTTTTTTTTGCTTATGGCCAACATTAGGAGAGGACCTTGCTAGTTATCCCTGCGAACTGAGGCTGAATTCAGCTCCGGTTGGCTGCAGAGTCCAATCTGGGATTCTGGGTGCCGGCTCTGCAGTTGCTGAGACTTTCAAGATTGGTTTTGTATATTTTGTATTATTTTCTCTATTCTTATTAGTAGCACTAGTAAAACATTGTTAATTTTTCGAACTCTCTTCTCTCTGTCCTTCTTTCCCTCCCAATCGCCTGTCCTGAGTGGGAAGGGGGGAGAGAGAGGGGCTGAAAGGGGAAGTGGGGAGGAGGGTTAACAATACATCTGCCATGGTTTTATTGTCACCCTGCAATCAAAACCCTCGACAGCTCCCTTCTCCAGTGGCACAATGTTCAGCATTAGACTTCTTTTCTTCCAGCTTAGCATAATGTTTACTTTTTTTATTCCTTACCTATGCACTATCTTGCCATTTCACCTCGGTCCAGAATCCCATCTCTGCTTTCGGACCCGTTTTCTTTTTTTATTCTTGTCTCTCCACATTCTCCTTTTACTCTGTTTAATGGAATAGGTGAATCAGCTGCAACTCTCCACAAAGCTCATGGCACAGAAGCTCAACTATCTGCCTCATGTGCTCTCATGGCAGATGGCAAATGCTTCTTCTGCCTCTCTCTCAATGCACCTTAGCCCTGAAAATCTTCCTGATCTCATATGGGGTCACTTCTGAATGACCCACATCCTCAGGCTTTCCTCTGGAAGGAAAGAAGTAATTTTATTTTCTCTCTTTTTTTTTTTCTTTTTTTTTCTCTCTCAGATGAGTGATGATTTCTGGGTTTGGGTTATGACCTTCTGTGCAGTACAGTCTGAGCAGGACTCAACAAATTACCACTAATTACTCTAAATTACAAATTGGCGACGCTGCTTTTAGTTTCTGGCTTTCAGTCAAAAAGATATAGGCTGTCTACCTTGTCCATTGACCTGTTACAGCTCTTCTTTTGAATCACTGTGTATCTTCAGCCATGTGCGAAGAAACTCTGTAAGAAGGATATATGCAGCTTATGAACATTAAAAAAAATGGCCAACACTTAAAACAATTTTGAGAATTGAACAAACTATTAGTTTCTGCATTAGTATGCTTAGCCTAAGCTAAGCACCTGCTAATGCATCCAATGAGTCTTTGCTGGCAAGGCAGGCTTCAACCAGTTGGAGAAGGATCAGCATTCACTGTTCCCAGGTATTACTAAACTGCTGTTTTGCACCAAATCTGTCAACATTAATAATCTGACAATTGGTCTGATCAACTGTTAATTTTACTCCAAGTTTTAATTTCTTTAAGAGGGTTTTACACCTTTTCCAAGCTGATCTTTCCTGTCTTGAATCCTTGAGTGACTAATGATTCAGCCTGTACCACCTTCTCTCTGTAACCATACCTCTCTCAGCTTTCCTCAGAGTATTTCACAGCTCACTCCCAAGCTGGCAGTGTTGTCAGCAACCTGAGCTAAGAGTACACAGCTGGGCCATGCCAGAGCTGGTGCTTGGGTCCTGGGAATATGCACAGCTGAACAGAGACAGAGAAGGCTGAACAGAGAAGGTTCCACAATCCATCACCACAGAACTCACTGCTTTTCTGATGGACAAAAATACTCAGAGGATTATATGGAAGGGCCTATGTTGAGAATCACAAACACGACATTCCACAGTGCAAAATTCTGTTCCCAGCAACCATAATCTCTTATGTTAATCATCCTACAAGTAGATGTTAACTTCCATAGGGCCCATATCTCCTCTTGAGTTAGTATAGATTGACCTGGCCCTGGCTACAACCTAGACAACTACTATATGAGGGAGGAGGAAGAAAATATCCTTGGCAGGCATTTTTCACCACGTGTTGTTCTGAGGGAACTGATTTATGCAGGATGATGGCAAGATTCATTTTCCAAATGTGGGTTGTGCTGCCTTTTAGCCAAGGAATTACAGTAGCCATTGCATGTCATTGTATCTTGGACAGCAGCACAGGCAGCAGTGGCAGGAGAGAAGGCAGCATAGCTTTGTAGTAGATTTTATATACCAACTGTGGCTATGTGTCTGCCATTGCCTCTAACATGGAGGGGCACAAATATGTGCAACAGACCAGACATGGACAGAGTGCAGGGGGCATGCTGAAGAGGTCCGTGCTGGGTAGGCATAGAGACTGTAACACAGCTCTCACAGAGACACACTCCCAGGAGCACTTAGAGGAGAAATGGGCCATTGTCTCCCCAGAGACCTCCTGTCATGTACCCGAGGTGGAATGCATGCAAGCCAGCTTTTACCACTCAGCCTGGGAAACAGGTCTTGCTCCCCACTGTAGATAACAGGGGTGGGGTACACATGCTCTGCACCATTAAGGCAATTTGTTGGATTACAAGAAAATTGCAGGTGTAAACTAGCAGGGATGCGGTGTGGATAACTGGGAATAGGAGTCAAGTGGGAAGCAGGGAGAGTGCCTTGTAGGATGCTGGGGACATCTCTTGTGGTAAATCCCACTCTGGTCTCCTCAGAACTGCAGGGATTTACAACACACAAGTCCTGTGGAATTGCAGAAAATGGTAGGATTAGTTCTTTTGCTCTAGATCAAACTCCTAGTACTTCTCTGCTATAGTTATGTAGTCAACAACTTCTATTTGATTTAAATGAAAACTGTTTAAATGAGCAAGTATTTCACAACTAGTTCCTGACAAAGGTCTGAATTTGGTGGCACTGTCTGCATATACAGAGCATGAGCTAGTCCATACATCTTTCTTTGACTGGATTTTTGAGTTCATGCTTTAGGCAAGAATCAAATCCTACCTGGAGCTGAGAGGCTGTTATGTTACACACCATGCAGCAAACCTGGAAGGCAGAGCCATGCCTGACTGCCTTCCCAGCCCTGTATACTTCAGGAATGTAGGGCTGCCCACTGTGTGTTTATTGGCCTGGCAAAACCACCTCTGGTTTTCAGTGATGCACAATGAAACCCAGAAGGACTCTGGAGGCATCCTGCTCTTGTGTCTTTCCTAAATATTGTGTATTCTGAGATGTTTTGTACAAAGTAGTTTTCTGGTGTACATCTAGGTAAGTTTTCTGTGTATTAAGATCCTCTTTTTCCTTCACTGAATATTAAGGGAAGAGAACAAGGTAGATGTGAAGACTGTGTTCTTTAAAAATCCTCTCCTATTGTTTTTCTGAAGGAGTTTCACTAGCTTTTCTAATCATCCTTCTTGGTTGAAGCTCATAGCATGACAGACTTACCATCTGCTTGTTCGGTCCTTTTGTTTTCTAATGCAGGAGTAGCCTTAATCGTATCAGTTACTCAGGCACTAGAATCTTCCCAGGCTTTGTCATTTCCCCATTTAAAGCTGGATATAGCATTGCTTCACCAGCTTCTCAGAAGCAAAATGTCACAGAGCTACAGTCTCTCTCTTGCCTTTAAAAACTGCAAAATACAATTGATGGTTCTAAGGACTTGGTAGGCATGTTGGGAGAAGATAATGTTATATTCCTGAGATGACTGGAGATTTTTGACGTTTTAGACTCCTACAGTATTTACATTATAGATCCATTACAAAGGATTTACCCAATTTATATTTTCAAAGCATTTTGCTCCTTCTAAAAGCAATATGAGACTATAACCATTTTGGATTTTTTAATACGGTTTATGGATAAGCTGTAGGAAACTCTGTTATTTTCCTCTTGAATAGGCACAGAAGTAAAATGAAAACCTCTGCCAAATGAAAAGGTCTGAAAGATGTTGCCTTACGAAGACTTCATTGATTCTTATGAGATTGTGGCATTTCTTTGTTGGAACTTTGCAGTTCACATGGATCAAGATCAGTTCTAAAATGTATCTATCTAGGCTGCAGTGATGTTCTGCGACAGTGTAGTTTAAATAAAATTATAATTCATGTGTTTTAATTGCAGGAGGAATTAGAAAGTTGTAGCCATGAAGTATACTACCTGTAGACTTTGAATAACATACTAAGCTGTGCTAGCTTCATACTGTTTAAAGAGTGCTGTTTTGCCGGTCTGCAGTGTCCTTTAGGAATGACCTTTTTAATAGAACATATTGTATTTCTTGAAAAGTCCAATTGAATTTGAAGACTTGTCTGTGCACATTTAACACATTGTCATTTTTTCTCAAGGAAAAGTACCTTACCTTTTGTTAATTTATGCCCTATGCTGCAAAGAGGTACAGACATTTAATAAATCAGTGTATAATATTAGGAATATGCATGTCTTTATAAGTTCATATTTCAAATGAAGATTAAATCTAACTCTACAACCCATGCTGAAAGTGACAGTCTCCTAACAAAGCAGACTCAGGAAAAATAGCAGGATTTATTATGTAGGATGGAGAAGATATCTTCCTAATTAATATTTGATAATGTTGAAGAATTAAGCTGAAAAATGTGTACTTTTTACAAAAAAGTAATTGGAAGGCTGGAGTTATGCACTGTGATTAATGTGATATTATGATTTATTTTATACATTCTAAAACAGATATAAACTTTGTAGTGGTAAAAAAATATTTGCTGTATTAGGATTAGTCAACAAGACCCTTATTCAAGAAACTAACCCAAATAAAATCAGTGCAGTGCATTTTATGTGTGTTTGTTACTGCTTATAAAGGACTCATGAATAGATCATGAGACACACTTTCATGACATTATAGCATGTCAGGTTTTTTTCTTACACAAATTTGTGGAATGTTACTATGGTGACAGAAGACTCATCTGAATGATTGTATCTCAGTTGCTGAACATTATTGTATCTGGCTTCTCCAGTATACCTTTCAGTTTCAAGCTGAAATTTTGAAGCTAAAAGAGATGTTTTAAATTTTATTGCAAGGAAATAATGACTAAATATAAGAAGTCCCTTGAAAAGAAAAGCAAAAAGCCCTAAGAAAAAAAGAGAAAAAGTAGTTAAACTTTGTGCCACAAGTAACTCTCTCTGTAGAACCACTTTTGTTAAAGTAAAATATAATAAAAATCAGAGTTGTCAGCTAGCAATTTCAGAGTTTCAGTACGTTTGTTGTTTTTTTTTTTCCCAAGCTAGTATTGCAAAGATATACAAAATAGGATCTGCTTCTAAGAAATTTGGCCTTCCTTACAGTAATTGAGTCATGAGGTTTCTTCAGCAATTTTATGACTGTTGCTATAAAGCTGCAAGGATTCCAGCTCAAAGCAAGATGATCACAATATGCAGATACTGGCTGTTCTTGGCACAGGTGTGTTACAGTAGTTGTGACTGGAACACATGTGAATGTCAACCCCCCATGTCATTCCCTCTTTTGAAGAAAGACTTTGTCAGTTTACTTAAACTGATGCTGAAAGAAGCAAGGTCAAGTTCTCACCTTACTGCTCAAAGCCTGGTTTTCCAAGTTCTGGAAGGAAACCTGCTATGTGGGTTTTCAAATTCTTTGCCCTAGAATTTAAGTCCTCATGAACCTTGTAAAGCCTCACTGAGTTGGGAATCTTCACTGTCTGTAGTTCTCAAAGTTTCTAGGCTCAGTAAGGATCTAAAGCTGAAAAACAGCCTGAATTTAATCAGTTTTCTAAAACTAAACACTATTATTGTTACAACTGCTAATTACTGTAACTATTGTTATTATTTACTTTGACATAACCTCAGCACTCTTTTTCTTGCTCAGGAAATCTGCTTCTGGCTCCAAACTGAAATTTTATTTTCCCCGGAAGTCTGAAGTGGAAATTAGGATTTTCAAAAGGTTCATCAAAGGAGAAAATTCTCTCACACATGACTGTTCGTTTACTTTGTGTTCCAAACTGAAGAGTAGATATATTCATGAAATGAGTTGGCCTCGGTATTTGGAATGGGATTATACCAGCTGCTCTTCTTCTTCATCTATTGCGAAAGACAGGATTGCACTTTTACATAGGTGAGTTGATGGTATACTCTAGCATGTTAATTTATAATTAGCTACCAGTGAAGATCAGTTCTCTATGCAAAACTCTCAAGACATTATGAATATACCCTCCAGTTGTATGGTACTAAACTGTGTGGTATTCTACTGCTGTCAGAACCAGACATAAATAGTTTAAAGCTAATCTGTGTCTGTGTGCATGAATTTAGCATGTTGCAGTGTTTCCAATATGGACAGAATCTTGCTTTGAACCAAGGTCTGAAGAAGTGATGCTTCAAAAATCCCATAGATCCAGGAGTTCCCCTGGGAGATAACTATTTCTAGCTCGTGTGGGCTGAAGATGTTCAGACCAGCTTGGGATATTAATATCAATAGGTCTTTTGCTGTTAGGTTGCACACGCTGCAATATGTCCTGTTTGCTTACAACTTCTACTCACCTTTCACTTTACTTTGAGAAACAGAAATTTTGACCAGCTTGGGTCAGCACTCAGATATCAATAACTGCCAGAAATGGATCCATCTTTCCTGTGTAGTGGAACAAGGAAAGGGTTAATAAATGAACTACAGCTTCTGCATTTGCTCAAAGCAGCATCTGTTTAGCTGGATCCCATGTCGAGGTATCTTGGAGTAGTGTGAGATGTAAAGGAATAGGGATGAAGGTAGATGCTGCCTTCATGTTAGCCTGAACAGTTGAAACTGGGTTAGGTATCTGGTATATTGTCCTCTCAAAACTGCTGAATCAGCTGCTCATGAAAATGGTGCCAAACCTTCTTCAGTCTATCAAGTGGTTTAGCTTAACAAGTTTGAATTGAAGAGTTTTCCTAGTTTTGCACTGTGTCGTTGTAATGGAGATATTTTTAACTGGGATTTAATTTAAAAGGAAGTAAACGTTGTTTCATTTTGAATAAAATAAATTAGCACTTATGCTAGCAGATCTGATGTGGGAAGGTAGCAACCATATGGAGGTATGCAACTAACCTCTTCTATCACACAACTATTTTGAGAGGGCACATCTGTCAACACCCTCAGAACTGTCCTCATGTTTTACAGTCACAGTCTAGGCTAGAGCCACCGATCTCTTAATATTTTGTGGAATTACTAATGAATAGGTTTATTCAGTCAAGGTGCATGACGGAGTGCCCTATGTCTGTACCTCAGTTAACTTCTAAGGTCCCAAATGCCACACTTTCCAAAACCTTAGGTGAGTCTAATCAGCATAGTTGAATGAACCTCCACCCTGCAATTTAGCTAAGTCTTAATTTTAGAGATGCCTTCCGAAGAATAAATCTTCTTGGCTGATATGTCTTTCCACATGATTCACAAAGCTAAATATGCTTTTTATAATCACAGTGCTGAAAAACTGTGAAAAGCGGAGTGCTTAAAACTGTATATTCAGCAGAGTGCCACAGACTAGGAATCTCAGAGCACTGGCAGCAAAATAATGTTGGTGACTAAGGGAGAAAAGCAGGAGATGGAAGAAGTGATTTGTCTGAGCTATTGCAGATTTTTATGACCTAACATATTTCTATCTGAAGAAAAGCTCAAACAGAAATATTGCTTTTGCAAGGCAAGAGCAAAAATAATTGCATCAAAAAGGCAGAGTTCCTTGTTGCTGAATGATGTTCATGGCACAGCAACAGAGTCTCCCCAGGAGGAGGGAAGTGGTTAGTCCCCTCTATTCAGCAGTGGCTGTAACCTGTCTGGAGTGCTGGGACATGTTCTGGGCTCTCTAGTACACAAGAAACGTGGACATATTGGAGTGAGTTCAGTGAAGGGCCGCTAGGATGAATAAGAGACTGGAGCATGTGTGGTATGAGGAAAGGCTGTGATATGTAAAAATATGTTTCCATAACTAGAGTCAAAACCTTTTTTAAATGTAATTGTACAGTAAGATTATTATTTTGAATATGCCTCCCTATTACATGTTCTGAACTTCTCTGCTTTTTCTGATCATGGCCCTAAGATGCATTTTGTCATGTGTGAATGATCAACTGGGAGACTAGGGTAGGAGAATAAGGTTGCAGTATCATTTCAAGAGACTTGCTTCCCTATAATTTCACCATGGCAGAAGTGACCCATGTCACATGCTCTTTGATGTCAATTAGGGCTGGGAGAGGACTGTGGTGTCTTGTTAACAAATTGTTTTCTAGATTTTTCTAGTGAAAATTTTGCGGCTTTTCTCCGCACCTGCTCTTGCTACAGCAGGGCAGTCAGGCAGAGTGTACTAGAAAACTAGAGGAGACCCAGAGCCTGGGGCCCAGTCCTGTCCCACTCTCATCCACACTGTCAAACTGTTACCAAAATTCCCAGTGAGGTTTTGGCTCAGGTTATACTTGGGGATCACAACATGATTCCCAGTTCAGTCTATTTAGAACAGACGTACACCTCACAGCACTGCAAATACTCCTGGACCAGAGTATTTCTGAATTTGACTAGAGCTGGTTGGATCATTCATTGGAAACCTGCAAGCCCTTTCTTTTCCCTTTCCCTTTCCCTTTCCCTTTCCCTTTCCCTCTCCCTCTCCCTCTCCCTCTCCCTCTCCCTCTCCCTCTCCCTTCCCCTTCCCCTTCCCCTTCCCCTTCCCCTTCCCCTTCCCCTTTTATTTTGATATAGTCACGTTTCCATGAAGTAGTGCTGGAATAGGAATAGATATTTGCCAAATAATTTTGTAAATAAAATCCACTGAAGACTGGTTGGGTGCATTTTTTTTTTTTTCCTTTGCTATTAATACTATGTTGGTTACATGAATCATGTGGCTGAATCCTAAAACTCTTTTGCTCCAGGCTAATGTCTTAACAGTTTAAAAAGAATGCATATCTAGTATAAATTTGGCCAAAATAATTAATTTACACTAACACTCATGGCACTTTTTAGACTGATCACTACTTTTGTGAATAAACTAGAGGGTGTCCAAAGAACTGCCAGAAATGCATGCCTGTGACCCTGGGGAGAAGCTACCCCACTTAATTGCAAAAATGTTCATGAATCTGCCTTTGATTGTTCAACTATGCTGTAATTACTGCAGTGGTTTGCAACTTCTGCTCTTGTAGTAATGTCTGTTTCATTGCATGCCCACAACATTAATTTTACATGATGGAATGCCATACCAGTGGTGCCTACTGGGATTTTATCTGGCCTCTAATTTGCAGCTGATGAGGGTTTTTGAATCCTGAAAAAACTTGATGCCAATTTTATCGTGTGGATTTATAAGCATTCCTGCAATTTGACCACTGTTCGATCAAATTGTTTTCTTTAATTTAGATTTAGTATTATCTTGTATATTCATTTTTCTTTCAGAATGTACCAGCCAGCCACTAATGTGGAATAAAACTAACAAAGAAATATGTTTAAATATTTTATACTGCATCTATAATGTGCACTATTATTTTTGCTGAAGAAACAGTGCTTCTGAGAATTTCTTGTAACATCCCAGATAAGTAGGCACCACCTTAATCTTCAAGTTTATTCACACAGAAATTTTTAGGGTGAAAAATCAGTGGAATTGGCAAATATACATATATATATATATAATGTATACAGCTGGTGCTATCTTACATTGCATAAACAATGCTAAGCTTGTGTGCCAAAAAATTTATTCAACAAAAAAAAATGGTGGAGAAAGGCAATGGATGTTCATCATTGATCTTGTTCCAGTTTTATCAATGTACCTTGGAAGTTGCTATAGCACAACTGTGACTAACCCTATCGTATAACACCATGGGCTCCATTTCCTGAATGCAAACCTAAAACTCAGTGAAAGTCTGTTTTCAGTTCTCCTGTCACATTTAGTCTGAACAAGAAAGAATACTTTAATCAGATGGACATTTTCCAACAGAATATCTATTATGTTGTATCTATTTAATAATCATATGTATATTTGTCAAATACGTCACATACATACTTGTGTCATACTGGTTATGCAAAGATTCTAGACCAAAGTTTCCTATCCTAAAACTACATTTACTAGGAGGTTCCCATCTTATGTTTATGTCTAGAAAGTTGTTGAGGGTAATATTTGTATGTTAACTGACAGTACTGTGTAAGCCTGAACACCCACATTTCTTATTTTTGAAAGACAGATTTAATGTTGTTGGTCAAGTTTAGCCTTGGTCCAGTATCACAACTGTTGGTCTCTGTGAAGAACAGGGATGTCCTGGCCTCTGGAAGAATAGGATTATTGAACACTACGAGATTAAATGAAAAGAAGCCGTATTCTGCATTTGGTGTCCTAGAGGCAACAGAAAGTAGGCACTTTTTCTTTTTTCATTCCTCAGGGAACTTCAGGTACCTCTTTCATCACATCGATCCTTTCAACGGTCTTCTGTGAATATGGGCACTTTCTCCAGGCATGGACTGGAAAATGTTGCTTCCTATAAAGACTATTTTCTTGAAAGTGTTGCATTGGTTGGTTTGTTTGTTTGTTTGTTTTGCGTTTTTGTTTATTTGGGTGTTGTTGTTTTTTATTTGTTTGTTTTTGTGTGTTTTTTGTTTTTTGTTTTAATTACAGTAATCATTCACTAGAGGATTGTTAGGAGTCCTCTTCCTTGGTTCCATGCCAAGAGGTTGTTTCTGGGTAAGAGAGAGAGTTATCAAAACTTAGTTACAATGGAAGAATTCTAAGATGTTTAAGCTATAGCTACACAGGAAGCAATGAAATTCCTCTGTAGCACCTGCAAAGCTTAGTTGCTCAAAACTTTGTTGTTATATATATCTGAATTAATTCAGGCTTCCTTCTGTGGAAATTTCCAGATGTTCAGGTTTATATCTGTTTAAAACACTAATATTAAATCTTTGCTATGCTTATGTGAACAAATGCTAGAAGTTTTGCTTATCTTATCAACAGATGGAAACACTGTAAAGAGAAACAATTCTAACCTTCAGGGTATTCCTCCCTACAGCAAGGAGAGAGGAGAATCTGCCAGTGCATGCTGTTGGCCAGGCTGTAGTGATCACACTTTGAGCAGCTGTTAGTGTTTATTTCTGGAGAGAAGTTGAGAGAGAGTGCTGGGTTTTTGGTTTTTTTTGGTGTGGGTTTTTTTTTTTTTTCTTTCCTTTTTTTTTTCCCCCCTTGGTTTAGTTTTGATTATGGAAGCAGTGATTTGAAGACATAACAAAAACATACTGCCTAAATCTGTTTATTCTTTCTAGATGTGCAGTATCCCTCCCTGATACATCCTTTTTGACTCCTCTGTTGTGAAAACAAAACTTCAGAATGAAATTATATTTCTTGGTACTGCCAGCAATTAAATCAGCTGGACAGCTTGAGAGGTGAGAGGGAATAGTAACATAACATGGAGAAATATGAAGAAAGGAAATGTTCCTGGGGCATGTTGTCAGCTATTACAACCTTGGATTTCTGAGTAGCTTATTTTTTCACCCAGTACTAAGTTACAAAATAAACATGAAATAATGCTTCTGCTTCAGCTCCTAGATTGATTTGCAATGCAGGGTATATGTGTGTAAACAGGACAGACAGCAATACAGAGAAACCGCAAGTTTGGTAGCAATACCACTGGGAGTGAAAAACTGTGTCTTCCCTCTGTCAGTATCCCTTAAACAGGATGTTTCTGCCATCAGCAAATCATTATTCACTTCTCTCCATCTCATTGATCAGCCTAGGTATGGCAGAGAAGTTTTGTTTCTGCTTTGCCAATTGTAACTTATAATTCTATTAGGAATTAATTATAACAGGAATCTGACACCTGCTGCTTCATGCTCTCAAACTCAGTCTTTTAGAACCACAGTGGGATTCCTTTCCCTCTTTTTGTGCTTCCTAAGAAATTCACACCATGAGGTGACGAAATTTCTCATGTTTCTGCCTGTAATGCTTTGTTGTTAATTTTGAGATAAAGTGATACTATCGTGCTGTGACCAAACTGTTTCAAAACACAATGTAAAAAAGTCTTACAGTACCAAACGACAAAATACCAAAATCATTCTTGAAAAGCACCTAAAAGTCTCCAAAATAACTGTGCAACCTGTCCTTTACTCATGCAATCTCTCTTATAGTAAGACAGAAATGTAAGGTGTAGTGTGTATCACATTAAAGGGTATTTCTGATAAAATATCGGACTGAAATACATGTAAAGGTCTATTAAATTAGTCTGCACTTCCATGTATTGATTTGAAACTTCTCACTTTCGATCAATATGACACAGCATTGCACTGAAGCCCTTGAAATATTTCTCAAATTAACCACTGCTTGGTGAATAAAATAAAAAGCAAATGGTTCATGTATCATCAGGAAAAGCTATTAAAAAAGGAGAGAGAGATCAGAAGCAGTTGTGTGTTTTCACTTTTAAAATATATATTAAGATATATCCCATCTCAGCCAGCAAATTCTGGGAAGAAAAGATCAAAGCAATATAATAGCATAGGACCATAAATGCAAGGAAATTAATTTAAAATGGGGCTTTTTCCTCGAACTGCAGCTTTCTCTCTAAAAATGTCTAAACCAGTGGTCTGAAAATAACTAATAAAATCCCCCCTTACTATCAGCAAAGACTGTAAAGTAATTTTGCAGACCATATGCACCATTTATATATATTACTGTGTATACTAGGAGTTTATCCATCCTACCTTGTCTGAATTAGACTAAATTCCATACAATTTTTGCTCCTTATTTATCACTGAACATTCCATCAAAATACAGAAGTGGTTGCATTTTTTTTTGCCTAATTACATGCCCAGACCATGAATTGTTTTAGTTGTTAAGTGAAATTTCTTTTCATATGCTAGTTGGGAAGGAAAGTGTAGGTGTTGGACATTCATCTACAGCCCTGCTTCATCCTGTTACAGTCTGACAGAAGTGCACCCATTCACTTGTCTAAGTTATTTAGTTTTCAAAAACAGTATGGGTAGTTATGCCAAATACAATTAAAATAAAACTTATAAGAGAAGCAATTCTGACAGGTAAACTCATTCCTGAGGTGCTTACAACACAAAACTTTCTGGTTTTCATTGTGCAAATCTAGACCATGCAGGTCTGGAGTGCCTCCGGAGAGATGTGACTCTTCCAAGTCCAGGGCAAAAAGACAGAACTCTTTGCTTAAACAGGCATGGGAGAAGTACCAAAACACTTGTGTAGTTCTAGTTCTCTGGTTGTAAGGAAACAGTGATTGAAGTGATGCATCCAGTCACTAGCATTCTTTGGAGAACCATTTCCCATACGACGCTGCTTCTAACGCAGGAGTAGCCTGTTATTTCAGGGCAGGCAATGCAAACCTGTTTCTGGCTCACTGACCCAAAATTGTATTGACTGTGATTACGATGCAAATCAGTGCAGATACTTTATGAAAAAAGGGAATTATTTACTAGGTTGAATTGAGTCACTTTACTGTTGCTGCATGACTTAGTTTGTTTTTTTTTTTTGGTCTGTGTCTCCAGGGGTGGTATCCCAATCCAGAACACTTGCTGAGTTGGTGGTCAATGACTAGGCTGACCTACAGGCAGTCCTTCCAGGCTCTGAGTATTGAGTACCTGCAGTTCCATCACAGACTTCAGCAGATGGACTCTGGCTTTGCTTAGTGAAAAAAAAAATAAAATAGCATTTTATTTGTCTTTGCAGTTTTTGAATATATCCAAGGTTCACTTTTTAGCCTTTTACAGGCCAAGATTAGTTAAAGCACAAAACTGGGAACTGTAGGAATTTAGCTTGCCCTCTAGTATATCCTCTTCATTATTGTCAGATGGATTTATACATCTACCTTAGGGATTTTACTGACACGACTAATTTTAGAGTGTTAGTCACTCTTGGCAAATTCTTTATGTTTTGAAGAGAGGTGTCTGAATATTTCTAGCACTTAAATTCATCAAACTCTAAATCGTCTTCTGGAAGTGCCATCTCTTGCCGTTGATGCTAGAGGATACCTAGGATAATGGGATCAGGTGCTCACTTCCCATGAATGAGCTTTCCCTTGTCTGTATTCTTCCTTGCTGTTGTATAGATTTTGCTCAAAGATTCCTAATGCACAGGTGGAAAATACTGAGTCACTTTAGCTGTCTCATCTCAGCTATATTTCTGGGGAGAAAAATGAAAAATGGAATCACTGTACTTCAATTGCCAATACCATCTCTCTAGACAGTTGTGAACATAAACCAGTGTTACTTACAGTTAAAATTCTAAGATCAATTTGTGTCATAAAACATCACTGTGTGATTACTGCTGTTAAATTTTGGCTTTATAATGTGTCTAAATGTTTTAACATATATATGACATTGTAACTTATTAATCCCCTTTCATTTGAGGAGAGTTTTGGCAAGTGAAGGGAGAGTTATTAGTGGTATTTTCTGTGTTTCTTCTAAGTGGTTCATAGGAAAAAAAATGAGAACTTGCTGAGGAAGTAATTATGAGGAAGATATTTTAATGAGGCTATGAATATGTATAGCTTCCTCAAACATTCACAAGTACAAAAAAGTAAATTCAACTTCTCATAGAATTGGTTCTGCAGGGGAACAAATATACAGGCATGTTTCAATATCTGCTTTGGAAGAGTTAAGCAATTTAACTATTGGTTTGTAAACGTGCAGCAGGCTTGAAGGTTTGTGTGTTAGGAACAGTTCCTGAATCTAAACAGAAGCAATAATTAGCAAATGCATAGAAGGGAAGAAGACACCAAAATCTTGGTCCTCACATGGCCAAAATGTTTGGAGTTTGTGATGGGAGTGGGAGTTGGCTGAAAACTGACTGGTTCATGGTAATATTTTTTCTTAAACTTTTGTTCTGAGGGAACAAATAAATTATTTTTAGGAGTTACAATTGTCTGTATTTGATGTCCATCACTGATTTTTAAGCCTCACTGAATTACACTTTATTGTTTTTTATATGTATGTTAGAAATACAATCTCATGGTTTAAATCCCCCAAATGATCACTATGAACAAAATTTCTCACAGCTAAAGTATACAGTATAGTTTAGCATATATTAATGTCTATTTAGTGACACAATAAAATATCTATTTTGTAGCAACTGTATTTTTATGTTAAAAGTTTTCAGTTGTGCAAGACTGGAATTGGCTTGCTATTGCCTTATAAAATTGCAGAGTAACGATTCCATACACTATTTATTACCTGGTCTATCCATGTCACTCTTTAGAATAGAAAACATTCTCTCTGAAGATTAAATACAATTTCAAGCATTTTTCATTTGAAATGACATTTTGTTCTGTCCACTGTTTTTGTCTGGATAAATATAATTTTCTTACTGAACTTAAAAAGATTTTTTTCTTCTCCTTGTAACAATAAAATACTGATTAAAACCAAATAGGTTTCAGAACTTTTTGTAAAAAACAAAACAACTGTTGTTGCCCTTTGGAAATTCAGCACTTTTAAATGATAAATTTAATCCTACTTTTATAAAAAATAATTGGATGTGATAGATGGGAAGAAAACATTGTCTATATTATGATGAGGGCTGAGTGTAAGTAGTGGCAGTACATGATTTGTTATTTATAACATGCTTTGTCTATTTTATCAAACTCATGATTTTTTTGTCTTATGCTTTCACTATCTAGAACCAATGATGTGATGTTTTGATTGCTTACCTTTGAGCTCTAGTGCTTACATCAATAAAGAATACATAGATTTTTTTAGGCTTCTGAAAGTGAATCGGTCATTTACAATCTCTTTTTATATGTCTTGCCTTTACACATACATGCATGAGCACACAAATCTGCTTAAACAGCAAGAAAATTGCTATTGTAAAAGCCACACATGAAAAAAATTATTGCACAAACTTCCTATCAACTTAAGATCAATCAGTATTTTACCATTTATTGGAAAAAATAAGGTAACAGCAACACCAAAGATTAGAGCTGTTAATGACTTTCTCATTTTGTACATACGGCACTAAAAGGCAATTTAAACTATTATGCAATAGGTAAAATTGAAATTGCAGAAGTGCTGTGAAAATGGTGAGACAAATTCTCTGCCTATGTGCAGAGGTCTTCAGTGAATTTATACTCACCTTCAACAAGCAGAAGACAGCAGGGGTTTTGTCATAGAAGAAAATTCAAAAACACCTCCTAGAAAAAGTGCTGCTTATGACCCAATATTTGCAGAATAATATTTTAAGTATTCGCATAGTATCACTGTGATTCGTTTTATAACAGATGCCTTTCACTATACTGGTATGTTACAGTACTACTCAGAGATGGATGTCTACATATATTAATAGGTTCTAAATGACTAAAACAACACCTAAATTGTAGCTCAAAGAGGAATTCTGACATGACTGAAAGTAAAACCAAGTGTTCTATTGACTTTGGTAGAGCCAAGAATTAATACCAAATATTATTTAGTAATGTTATTCAGTAGTTTTGCGGGGAGAAATAATAATACAGACTGTCTCTTGTTTTTATAGTTATTCAATCTTGTAGCTCACCTTTACTAATGTAAAAGAGTATTAAAAAAACCCCCATACAATACTAGACATGGGGGTCCCCTTATGTATGTAATCTATTCCTAGAATTTGTCAGAAATCTGCATAACAATTAGAACAGAAGCATCCAAACTCTTAGACAGCAAGAGGCTAGAAGTTCATAGAAACACGTCAGATCCATTTGAAAAAATGCTAACAAGAAGCAATGTCCTTAGACCCACCCTTAATTTGGGGTGCTCATTGCACAACAGGAGTTGTTTGTACTTGCACTACAGCTGGAAGGTGGAAGGGTATTGCCAACATGAGTCTTCCTGATTTTGCTTATGACCAAAGTTCTGTTTAGAAATGCAGAATATTGTCTTAAAGTTATTAATGATTTTGCACTTCTTTCTGCACTAAAAAACCCACAACTTTGTGGAAATTTCCATAATTTACTACTTGAACATCTCTATAATTAGCAAATCAATTATTTTCATGAGTTTTGCTGTGTTGCAACTTCAGCATAAATTCATGACCATAGAGAAGAAATTCTCTAGCCTTTTTCACTTTAAATGTCTGTAAGGTAATAGTAATATCTTGAATAACCACAAACTTCAACCACCATCCACCTTATATCCTTCAATCTCCACCCACCCAGTATCCTAAAACCTAAAATTCATTAAGATCATGTTCATAAGTAAAATAATTACAAGAAAGATACAAGTTTGAAAAGTCTGATTCTTAGCCAGCAGCTGTAAAGTCTATGCAAGAAAACATATTTTTATTTTAGTCTTGCTTTGAAACTTATACAGTGCATTATTAAACATACTAAAGGGCTAGATGAAAAAGTGAGGACTTCTTTCCTTCAGGATGACAAGGTGTTGCCATACACAGAAAGAAAACAGGTACTTTTGACATGAAAAATGTGTTAAACTGTTCAGGAGCTTGTTTAAAATACTGGATGCTCATTTTTCAACCTTTGACCGCTTCCCTTTTTGCTCCCTATACACCTTCCTTTTTTGCTCCTTATACAGAGATTCAGCAAGGATGTGATAAGATGCATTGAAGAAAGCAGGCACTGCACTGCTAGCTTAGGCTGGGACACAGCTCGGTGCTGGGGGTGCAGGACGAACCAAAGGAGGAGGGTGGGAGGGAGATGCATTTAGCCGCAGGAAGAACTGACTTTTCAAAGCCTGATTTTCCTCTCATGATTCAGCTTCTCCTGAGTTGTGCAAGTTGCAGCTACAGGGAGCGTTTCACCTAATTTCTGTCTTGCTCTCTTACACCACTTGGTCCATCTCTCTGCCATGGACAGGTAATTCAAGTCCTCACTGATTCCATTTTGCCCTGCTCGTTAGTCCTGCACTGTCTGATGATCCACCTTCCCCAAGCTATCTTCCCGGGAGAAAAGTAGGATTTCTTTTCCTTAAGGAAGAAAAAGGCAAAAATAAATTGTTTTCCTTTAGTGCCTGAATTCCTCTAGTCTGAGGCTGTGACTCTCAACACTGCTACCAAGTCATCTCACCAAATGCTGTCAAAATGCTTCCAGCTGATGTGCTGTTAGGTTGTAATTTTGTTCGACAAAATCTTAATCCTATTTCCTAAGGTGAAAGGTTCCCTGTCCTACTCTTTGTGTAGCCAATTATCTAATTATTTTAAACTCTGATGTTTTGTGTGGCCACTGCTTCATTGTCACAATACACTGTTGAGCCTCGTGAAAGCTGCACTTGCCAATGAGACTTAACACTTCATACTATTTTTTTCTTTTTCACTTCCTAGGCACACCATGAAAGATGCAGGGTTTTATGAAATCTTTTCTTGTGTCATTTGCTTTACTTAACAAGGTGAGACAAGGATAATAAAACAAAAACCCCAAAGCCAACAGCAAAAAACAGCCTGTGCAGATTTCAGAGGGGAAGATCTAAATGATCAATATTATGCACCAGGATTGACATCTGACATATTATCCAATAGTTCTTTAGCTAAGGGCTTGAATAGACATAGAGTTCTTAGACAACACCACAATCAAGCTCACAAATCTTCTCAGAAAGAGAAATTGATTGCACTCCCCAAAAAATCAATATCAGGATAAATCCTTTATCTTTTTAGAAAAGTATCCTTCTACACATATCTAAGTTTAGATCATAACTTTGTAACAGTCATAGTACTAGGATTATTAACAACTGTATTTAAAACTAAGCTTTTGTTACTTTTTTCATTTACTTGTTTGTGTTCAGTTGGATTTGGATTAAGAGCTGACATAGTTAGTATCACTTTTTCTTATTGTCAATTTACATCCTATTTTAGTTAATGAAAGTTGAAATAGGTGTTTTTGCTTAGTCTGAATAATGCATTAATTATTTGACTTCAGATCTTTCAAAACTATTTCTCTTAAATATTTAGCCATATCAATTTTTATAACGTAGTAGTTGAGACAAAGTAAGGTAATTGTTGATGACCTTCGAAGGTCGCTTCCAACCCAAACTATTCTATGGTTCTATGATTTAACTTGGTGAGTTTACTTTGATTCTTTCCTAACAGTTCATAAGAGCAATTAATTCCACAATCCAAAAGATTAATAATTGTTAATAAAATTAATTAAAAAACTGGAGAATTCTTTAGAAATTCTCAATTTGCTACTAAGTGGTTACAGTCAAGGTCAATGAAACAAGACAGCAACAGCAGGGAGCTATGTCCTTTGAAGACAAAGTAATTTTGTTTTACGTACCTGGAAATTTAGGTATAAAGTAGATTATAACTCATATCCAACTGAAGTGAAACTGAATATTAAATGAGCCAGAAGAAAAAATCAAAGCATATATGTTTGCTTTGGACCAGATGTGAGTTTCTAGGCCCTTGTTTTACCTCCCATCCTTTGTCCATGGTTTTATAGGTTTTGTCTTATAACCACTGACAGCAGGGGTGTTCTCTTATTATTGTGCCTATATTGTTTATTTAGTTACAGGAACTATTGTATTATTTAACTGGGTGGAAGTCAAGAAGAAATGCTGGAAGTTTAACAGGTATGCATTGGAGGAGAGTTGAGTCTGGTGGAGGAACAAAATGCCTTCAAAAAAACCCTGGCATAAGGGAAGGTGTTTATTGTCATTCACTATAGTGTCCAGTCTTTTATTAAAATGAATAATTAAAACGGTCATCACACTGCAGTATGTCATAAGGTGTTTGCACCTCACAGTGAAGATGACAGGACAGCATGAGACGCACTAGGAGCTCTGTGTGTGTGAGCACCGTAGAAGTTACTAGGCAGAAAGGTCTAATAATTTCACATATTTAAAAAATCTGTTTAGAGGGTCTTTACTTTCCATAGAGCATCTTTTCTCATGATTGTTACTCTTTCCTGTAATATCTCTTGAAACTGGGGAGTCAAGGGCAATCTTTTTAACCTTATGCATATTAGAAATAAGAAATTGAACACTTTAAAATATTGAATCATTTTTTATCAAGGTTAATAGTAAATGTTTTCAAAGCTTGATCTATATTACTATGTTCTGACCCCACACAGAACTTGCACTTTCATCTTTTTATATTCAGTTCTTTGCAGGGACAGGTAATGACAAAAAATTGTATCCACAGCACATTGCAGAGTCTATTTCAGTGCCTATAATATTGATTGATGCAGGTGATGAACAGTTCTGCGACCTCTAAAGAAATAAAAGCTTGAGATTTTACAATTTGGGATAAAGAAAAATGGACAGAAGCAGCCTCAGAGATTCCATGGAACATACCCCAAGTAGAAGCTGTTGCACACAATCATAGGAAAATGGATATGTCAGAAGCTCTGGCAGAATTCATTTGGAGTGATGTACAAAACTGAGCAGTTAAGTGACAGAAAGTGAAGCCAACTCTCTGGCTCCTTGGCTTTGAGTTATGGCTGTTTCAGAAATAAACTCTGAAAACGTTCTGGATGTAGAAATAAACAGTCAAAAATCTGGAACTATGATAGACACAGAAGACTCATGCAAAAATTAGCTTCAAGCACTGGTGCCAATAAAAAAAGTCCATGGGCAGGATTATTTTTGACAACAGCTAATCCCAAAGCAGCTGATTGTGTTTGATTGATTGTTCTAAGAACTTATTGCAAAATATGGCTCTGAATATATTAATATACCTCCCTCTAATCCAAACTACAATGGTTATTAGGAAAGGAACACAATCAAGTGTGTGCTAAAAGGACTGTAGAATTTCTACTGTCTATACTTAGAGCTTTTAAATTACAAAGCACCTATGATATTTGTTTATTGGTGAGATTTTGTTCAATAACCCAAAATAAGTTGCTTCATTATAATTGCTGAGTTTAGCCATTAAAGTCTGTCCAGATGCATAAGTTCTCTTCAGGTACATGCTCAACCAGATGGCTTTATCTGACTCAGCCAAGGTAAGGAAAATAATGCTTTTTTTTTTTTTACATATTAGGTAGTATTTTCAGGACCAGTTTTCACTCACCCATAATAAGTGGCATTGTCCAGGTCTGCAACAAAACTTAATTGAATTTTATAAAGCACCTCTGCTGTTTAGAATTCATGAACTTCAGCTACCTAACTTCTTCTTACAGTATGAGGGACAAGCTTGTGGAGAAGGAAGAAAACTTCACAAATAACTTGACTTTCAACAGAATTTGATACTCTTGCACAGCATTCCCATAGTTGAGTTATAGAAACATTAGGGAACTAGCGTAGAGTGGGTAAGCGAGTAGCTGAAAAGTCATACTGAGAATAGCTATCTGTTGTTCACAAACTGAAAAGATGAGTAAAGAGAAGTTTCTCAAGGTCAGTATTACTTGTTGTTTTCATTAAGGATTTGGACAGCAGAATACAGAATGCCCTTATTAAATTTTCAGACAAAAAGAAGCAAGGGCAGGACAACTACAAGCACTTGGGAAGATTAGAGTGTGAAATGCTGATTGATTGGAGCAATAGCATGAGACAGACAGGATGTTTATCAATGAGAGAAGGGGCAAAATCCCACACATGAGTATAATCAGCTATCTGCATGCAAGATGGAGAGTGTTAGAAAAGCAGAACTTATAAAGGAGAGAACCTACAGATTTTAGAGGATCAAAAACTAAATCAGAGGCAACAGTGACTTGGTGCCCTGCCTTGTGATAAAAAGCAAAATGTTTAAAATGAATCAGGGAACATGTTTGCTACGCTGTAGAAAAAAGGATTTCAAAACACTAAGGGTAGTCAAGCTCCAAAACTGGATGGTTATCACTGAAGATTGTTCGGTACACATTGGCAAATAGAGTGCAGCAGTAGTTTAAAGGCTCATTAACAATACCTGTTTTCTGTATTTCTCAGTCAAGCTGCTATTTCTCTGTAAATGTTGTTCATATTATTAAACGTATGCTCTCCTGGGCTGTTTATGATGAACAAATTAAATCCCAGTATATGAAGCAAGATACCTGGAACAAAGGATTACTCATTGTTTTAAAGATAACTGATAAAATGCTTTGACTGCTTTGAGATTTCAGATATTTCTGAAATTTCTTAGTATAGAGATGAAAAGCTGGGAAAGACAAAACTGGCTCACAATGTCTTCAGGTTGTTGGCCCCATTGTTGTTGCACCTGTGGGTATTGTGTACAATTATTGAGTGTATCTGTATGGAACATTTGAAACGTGTGAGTGAGCTGTAAGGATAGCTCCAATTAGACATGCAAACAGTTTTAATGGAGTGAGAAGAACAGGTTCACACAAAAAGCTGTTAGCAGAGCTTAGGTCTGAATTCTGGTGTTCTAAGTCCCAGAAAAGCTCTTAACCCACAAGTTATTTCTATCCCTGCTATTAGAACTGAAGGTTGCCTTCTAGCATGGTTAGATGATGCTTAAGTATTAACAACCAAGGCAATGTATAAAGTATAAATAAATCCTGGGTAGCTGGGTTATGACTGCTGAGCAGAATTCCTGATATTTACAGGGTTATTTACAGTCTTCCCTTCAAGTTAATGTTTGTGTTTGTTTGTTTGGGGTTTTGTTTGTTTGTTTGTTTGTTTTTTGTCTGCTGATGTTTTCAGAAATCCTGAAAAAAATTAAGCATAAGTTTACTTTTTCACATATGGAGCACAATGAAGAGAGGTGAAGGAATTTGCTCATTGTTTTCAATAAGGATTGAGTTGGGCTTTGGAAGTGGTTCCAATGTCTTTGTGTATACATATGTGTGAAACTAAGCATACAGGCAAGTCACAGCCAAAATTGCCTCCTGTATTCATTATTGTCAAAGAAAAATGGAGAATGGTCATGCAATCCTTTTAACATTATACTTTCAGGGTTTAGAAAGTTGTGAAAAAGATAGAATAGCAAACCAAGAGAAGATCATAGGTATAACAAACATTCACATGTAAAATTGGCAGGAACTTTTTTTTTCATAAGGAATCTCATCTTTCTCATTGCATTAATCCATTTGACTTCGTGTTTGCTTCAGATGCAAAACGACCAAATTATTGGTGTAGGTGAAAAAGACAGGCATTCAGGGTCATTTCACCTAATGACTTTATTTACCAAATACTTGATACTTTGCAGTGTCAAGAAACTTACCTAACAGGCTATTTGCAATAGAATATGGGTCTGAGATATGTCCTATCTTTGGCCAAGAAGAGGTTAATTAACTGCTTTGAGAGGAGGAAAGAGGACCAACCTTTTCCTGTAAACGCTGTCCAGTGCTCATGTTCTAAAGGGAAGGCATTATTGCTCTGGCTAATTAGGAAAAGGAAACAAAAGAAGGAAGCCAGTTAAATTTGTGTTTGCACAGGAACGGGCACCAAATTCACTGTAACTAATGATGGAGGAAATAGATGTTGCTCTCTTTAGCTGCAAAGTTTAAGTTTGTCAAGAGATGTAATTTGGTCATAAACAGTAATTACCTGGGAAAAAGATAAAAAGAACATATGATCAGATCTTAGAAAAGAATATGTTTGTGTGTTCTTTCACCCTGAAGTAAAGACCTGAGGCTGGTTGAGGAGGTGGTTTTTTTTTGTGATATTCCTGTTTCTTTTTTTCAAAATACATTTGTATGCCAAAAGCACAACTGTTTTTCTTCTCTCTCTGTAACTCTAAAGGTTGAAGTACACAGTGTGTTCTGCACTGAACATGGAAACATTATGCATGCTGGCATTGGATTTGATGCAGAAATATTTGAGGGATTTATGAACTTGCTGGGCAGCTGTCAAGGTTTAAGGCAAGGCGACAATAAACCATGGCAGATGTTCTCTGTTACCCCCTGTACCCTCCCTCCACCTTCTTATTTAGATTGGAAAGATGATAAGGAAGATAAGGAGGTAGGACGAGACACTCAGAATTCAAGCTGGAAGGTTTTAAAGGGTTTTACTAATGCTACTAATAAATAGAGAATGTGTACAAAATATACAAAACCAACCTTGAGTGCTCGATGTGGAGTTGGCGTCACTCCAGCAGCGGTGGAGCTGGGTGTACGGAGCTGGCAGCCCCAGCAGGTGCAGGTCAGGCCCCCAGAAGTCATGAGTGGGACTTCACAGCAAACTGGAAACTGGATTTCAGGGATACAGGGCCTGAGGCCTTCCAGATCTCAGGCAGACAGACAAGGTCCTCTCTAGACGCCGGCCATGGTTAAAAAGAGCCAGACCATCGCGATCACCCTCTTATATAGGTCGTATGACAATTATGGGATGGAATACTCAGTTGGTCAGTTTTAGTCACCTGTTCCATCCACCCCTCCTCAAACACGCCCCTCTCACGATGGAACACGGGAAATCTTATCAGTCTTTATTGGCCACAATAGTAATAAATCTAAACGTGAGCTTCTTCAGCATTCCGTTGGTCTTCTTATCAGTACTGAGTGCAGCATCCAGGGAAAAATATACAGGCTAAAACTCAGAAAATTACAGCCACCTAGAAGAAAAGTATAGCCACCTAGAAGAACTTAGCTGAAAGGAAAAATCACTAAAAGAGAACTGGTCTTTTTTTTTTAACAAAACCAGGAGAGCAGCTGAAGATAAGGATTTTGATTGAATGCATACTCATGTATGCAGAAATCCTTGTGCTGCCCCTTTTTATTTTCCTTCATTGAATAAAAGCTTGAAGATACATGTTTCAGCCTTAGTACTTTGGATAAAAAGAAGCAGCAAGATTAAATTTCTCTTTCATTGACAACTTCCAGATCATGTTACAGTTTGGTGACATTGTCATTAGATGGGTGATTTGGCCAGTCTACCAAGTCCAGTGACCTACTCTTAACACTGTCTAGAAATCCTGTCTAGCTGTAGACATCCTGGTGGAACTGGGAATTGGTGGACTTGGTGGAACAGTCCCATTGGTTCCAGAAAAGGAGGGAGATTGTATCTCAATAGGCCATACCATGTCTTGCAGAAATGTTTGGATGTAAGGAATCCTTCACAGCTTTTACTCATGTACTTTTTTTTTTTTTTTCCCTATAGATATTCAATATAATATGTAACTGAGAGCAGCTTGGTTAACATTAGGAAGGCAAATTTCTTCTGGCTAAGTATAGTGGGTTGTTCAACATAGTATATCACAGCTATATGAAGGTGACACAATGGGCACAGTCACCTCTGATTGTAATAATGCAAGTTACTGTGTGTTAATATTACATTGGAATAGATACTTGAGCCCTGTACTGTGATTAGTGGTGTTAAGGGAACAAGTAGTTATTTTTGTGTTCCTGGTCTAGTTTTGAGGCTGATAACTTCATTATCTACCCTTCTAAGTTGTTCAGATATTTTCCATTCCATGAAGACGATGGAGCGTTTCATATTATGAATCACCTAGCTAGCCACAGCTGGGACTGGAGAGAAGAGATACAGAAGCCGAACCCCTATCAAAAGACTAATAATTCATTCCAGTGAACAGTAGTCAGAAGGTACGTCTCCTGTAGAACTGATTTATTTTGACAGTCCACCCTGATAGGCTGGCAAAAACTGTGGCCTGTTTGTCAATGATGCATAGAAATCTTTGATCTACAAGTTACATTGTGCACACTGTGCATAACCCTCGAAAATACTCTCCTTTTGCCTACAACAGACAGTGTGAAAGTAAATAAATTGAGAGAATTGGTAACAGATGTTCTAGAAGGAACTTGTCACCATCTAAACTGTTTGCAAAGAAGTATTCCTCATGTCTTCTGACAAATGAGGAAAAAAGGCTGTTGCATAGAAGTCAACATACTACCAGCTCCCTTGCAGAGCTTTTATTTTTGTGAAGAATCTCAGCCATTTTTCCAGAATTTTTTTCTTCTTGATAATTAGGTTTTTTTTTTCTGTGTAAATCTGGCAAAACATTCTAAGTATGTAGGATGGTGAAAACATATTAAGTCTTTTATTTGTTTACAAATAGGTAAAATCAGATCTGATTATGAGGAAAGTATGGTTCTGTTAAATGACAGTCCTAATTCCATTCTGTTAACTGGCCTGTTTTATCAAATTGTCATAGCTGAGATGAGGTCCTTGACAAAGTTATATCTTCCAAACTTGTTTAAAAAAGTTGTCTTAAGGTTGTATTTAGCACAAGTGGTACAAAAAGGAAAATAGCTCACTGAGAGGTAGTTGCTTGTAAACAAAACACACCTGGCTGATATAATGTGCAAAGAATCCAGTTGTTGAACAAATGATTCAATTAATTGGGCAGTTTAGCATTAGTGGCTACCTTCTATGAACGCATTATGCAGCAATCACAGTAGAGAACTAGCAGATGGCAATTTTGGAGTAGGATTTCCCAGAAAAAAAAAAATAAAAAAATAAATATATATATATTAAAAATGGTGAGGTTTAGACTCTGGTACATTGGAATTGAAATGATATTTTCAAAATATGAGGACTAAGGATCTGAAGGACTGTGTGAAAATTTTTTTGTAGTTTGTGCTAGGGAATAATTACATGGAGAACTATGATGGGGAGTGTCTCTTAATTGCTGTTAAAGAGTTGTCCACTTTGTATAAACCAACCACTAATTTTCTCAAACAAAGAGAGAAAATGATTTAACGAGAAAGCAGATGAGAGCCTGAATCTCCTAGATTCTGGAGGATAGTCCCAGACAGCAAATTTACCAGCTGAGGTGAACTTGTCTCTTTTATTTTTTGAACAGACCTCTCATCAGAGATCTGAAATCATTCTAACAAAAGTTGGTACAGCTGGTACTGTACTTCAAAATTTTGGATTAGTTTGTCTGTAGAGATGGATTCAAAACTGTGAACAACACTACAAATAGGTATTTTTAAAAGCTTTGGCTGTGAAATTAAAGAAATAAACTATTAATATATGATATGTATCTGTGAGGTATTAGTCTTACAATTTTCTGTTCTGTTCTTTGCAAACGCTTTGATATTATTTATGAGTCTCCAAATAAGGATTATCCTCCCTCTCAAAAAAACATCAGTGAACCAATCTCGGCAGTCCCAGAAGCTGGATCTGCAAGAACCACCAAGCACTCCATAAAATTTCTTTCTGGCACAGAACTAGGTAATTTCATGGAGTCTTTTAGGTTTTATATCTCTTTTTGGACAGAAAACTAATCTCCATCACAACAACCAGGCTCTCCAGAGTTTTGCTGTTGGCTTCCACAGAGCCAGGTTTTCACTACTGGATATTTTTGTTGTCTTGCCAGATGCCAAATGAATGAGTGAGCCACTGATAGTGACTTTGGTCCTTTACCATTAATTACATTAGCTTTTGGTTTTTGAGCTAAAGACTTTGTTGTATTACTTAATAGGCTGCAGTAGACCAGTGCACCACTGTTAGTGGCTTCTGGACTTCTACAGGCACGATGACACTGCCAAACGAAGGCTCATTTCTGTCAGGCTTATGACCACCAAACAAAAGCAATTTAATATCTATCTGAATTGCAAACACTTATGACTACTGTGACCCATTGTTGCTTTCTGTTATCCATGAGAAATGAATAGTTATACAGTGTCTGAATTCTGAGATGACTGCTTGTGTTTATGTCTTTAGTTTGTGATCCTGTCAGTATTCCGCCTCAAGGTCTTAAAATGTGTGAATTTTCCAATAATAGCCTAAGACTGAATGTTTATCAGTGTGAAGCAGTCATTAGTGTATTTATGAAAAAGCAATTCAGTGGGGAACAAGCAGAGAAAGAGCTAGTTTAAAATCACCTGTTTTGTGTATGTGTTTTGCAATATTTTTTTAGTTCTAATTCTGATCAGTGTTTCAAAACGATGATATACAGATTACTCTATAACTTTGCATGGTTGGTTGGACCTGTCTATTTATTCTAATATTTTTGTTTCCAGCCCCAAGGTGACCATACATTGCATGTCGATTGGAACCATCCAGCACTTTTAATAGAATGCCCTATTGCCCTGGCAGGAACAAGCACTGCTATATATTGGCATGGATCTAATAGTAAACATTATTCTTAGCTACACTATTCAGGACTGAGGCTGGCACAGGAAAATGTGATACAGGCCTGAAGTCTGTTATGCGTTTTCACTGTCGATTTACCCATCTGTTGTGGCTTTTCAAGGGGGAAATCTCCAAGGATATGCTTGGCAACACAAATTGATATAGAATCTGATTTTGCACTTTTCAATTGCTATTTTAATGGTCATTGTCCATCACAAAATAATTAGAAATGTTACTAAAAGAGTATATTAAAATGTAAACTGTACAAACATAATTAGACATTTGGAAATTGTACTTGTAAAAGCATAGGCTACTGAATATGATTTGTTTCCTTGTATTCTGTCAGGTGTTTTATTTTTCTTCATTATTTAACATCCTAAGTAATATATTCTTCTTTCCCAGACTTTCAAAGATTTTCTGTTATAATCATACTGTACTTAAAAGCTAGTCTACCATGTGACTCTGATAATGTCCTTTGTAAATGTTTAGAGTGAAAGAGCTTTGAATGGTATTCATAGAAAATGGTATATGCTAAAAAATCCTGCTTTGAGAGCACAATGATATTGAATCTTTCTTGAATTTACAGCTTGCATGAAAATGTAACTTCCGACTTATGAAAGGCTTTATTTACCAAATGCATTTAACTGTGTTTAGTATTGTTTTGCTATGGTATATCAGCAGCCATTCAGCATTAGAGTAAAACTTTTTTATTTAAGAATATCAAAAGGAAAAAGATACAATACATTTAATATATGCTGCAATTCAGTAGCATTTCAATATATTCTTATCACTGAAGGGAAGAAAATAACTCTGAGCACAAATCCAGGGCTCTTTATTTTGCCAACATTTTTGCAGTGTTGCATTTTTGAGTTACCTATATATTCCAACACTAAAACAGCTAAGGTCTGACAAGTAATTTTAGAGCAGAAAGAAAGATGTGATGGGCTACCTAGCATAGGGATCTTGTAGAGTGGAGTATAACTAATTTTTGACCACATCTTGATTAAGAATGAAAGAGGAGTCATGAAGGATCAGTCTGGAGGTCAATCCATCTAGCCCAGTATGCCATCTCTGACAGTGACCAAAAGCCAGAGGCTTAGGGAATAGTATAAGAACAAGGTAAATGTGATTCCCATAAATATTCTCTTAGCATCCAGTCATGTGCATCTCCAGGTCTTGTGGAGAGAGCTGTAGTTTCTGTTTGTTTGAGAACACTAGCAAGTATCTCTTTTGTGAACTTTGCTAACCTCTCCTGGAAACCCCATAAACTTTTACACTCTACAGCATCTTGTGGCCAGAAGTACTGTAGCTAAACTACTGGCTGTATGAAAAGTAACTCTATTTGTTTTGAACTGCCTTCCTTGTAATTTAATCCCCACTTCTTTTTTTTTTTTTGGAGGAATGGCCAGTCAATCCATATACACCCACTCCGTGACACGTCTGATCTTATATAACTCTTTCATATGTCCCTCAGTCATTTCTTTTTCACTTTGAAGACTCCTAGCCTACTTAGTAATTTTTGACACAGAGGCTGGTCCATATCCCTGATTGTCCCTGTGGTCTTTTCTTAAACTTTTCCAGTTCTGCAATAATCCATTTGCAATGGATAGCACTGTACTGCATGCATTATTCAAGATGGAGGAGAATTATGTATTCATGGAGTGGCATAATGGCATTCTTTATTTTGTCCTGCCTTTCCCTGTAGTTCCTGGACTTTGCCTCATAAGCCTCTCCTGAGCTCTGAGTTCTATTTTCACTTTCACTCCTTAGTGGGAATGACCAGCTCAAAGACCACAATTGTGCATGAGAAGTTAAGGCTGTTTTTTTCCCCCTTAACTACATGATATTTTGTGCATCTCTGCTGATATCTTGTTCTGCTGTTTTATTGGCTATTCATGTTGTGTCATAGATCTTCATGCAATTATTTGTGTTTCTTCTTCAGCTTTATGTAATTAAGTTAGAAACCTCAGCAAAATTTGTCTCCTCACTGGTCACTCTGTTTCCAGACTGTTTATGAATATGCTGCACAACACACATCCCAGCACACACCCCTCTTCAACTCAATTCAAGGCCTCCTTCCACTGTAAGGACCAAGCATTTGTACCTGCTGTTCTGTTTCTTGCTTCTTCTACCTTTTTTTTTTTTTTTTTTTTTTTTTTTTGGGCGATGTGGGGTCATGGTGGGGGGTGAGTGTTGGTGGGAGTGGACAGCGCAGAAACTGTTTATCCATTCCAGGTCCTTCCATTTTATTCAATGGCAATTAACTTTCCTCAGTAGCCTTTTTCAGAGGAGTCTGTCAAAGTCAACAAGATTTCATGTATATAAGTCCTTAGCAAAGCCTTCAAAGAACCCCAGTGAGTTTATAAAGCAGGCTTTCTTTTCACAAAAGCTGTGCTGACTTTTGCCCTAGTTATCCATCATAGTTATACACGTGTCCACCAACTCTACCCTGCAGTGATGTTTCTAATAATTTATCTTGTAAATCCAGATGTTGGCAAAAATTATGAATATTAAAAGTATGTCCCATTTCCATCAGGGTTCAAGCTGTCAGTACTATAGATTACTAAAAAGGCAAAGTTAGGGATGTTGTAAATGTGGACTATTTTTAAAAAAGGTTAGAAATCATTCAATCACCCTCACTCACATGTTCTTTCACTACTAGGAGTAAACTTCCTTTGCACTGAATGCTAAATAAAAAGGTGACTAAATATTTGATATAACAGCAAGCATTGGAGATAATCCATTGAGTCTTGGAGAGACATAAAGGTCAGCAAACAATTCTCTGTGTCACAGCAGTGCCCACAGACTACAAGATGTCACTGAGATGTAGGAGAAGACATACCTTAAACTTGACAGCCTGCAGTCCACAAAAAAAGTCCGTGAAAAAATTAGTGTTCCTGTTGCTACCAAGACTCAGCCTTTGTTGCTGTCCTGACTGCTGGCACATCTTATCTCTCTGGCTAAAATGAATAAATGAATCAGTGTCTTTTATGAACCCTGAGTGATTTGATGGTTGGTTTTCATGAGTTGAGATTTTATGATTTTATGAGGTGATTTTGTACAAGTTCATGTGATTTTCAGTGTACAAAAGAGGTAGAAAGGGAGAACAAGGAAAATGTAAAAACCTCAGGGGAACCTGAAGTCTTAGTAATGGATTCCACAGCTTTGTTTTGGCACTTCACTTGCTAGGGCAGAACAGGAGACATGACAAATGCTTTCTGGGATTCATTTTCCCTTCACAGTTCTTTCCTGTGGATGTTTCTATAGCAGGAGATGATTCAGCTCACAGAGAATGTGATTGTCTATATATGATGACTGATTATGTAGCTATTAAAGTTTTCTGGAACTTGCTGTGAATATATAGTTCATAGTAAAAAAAAAAAATAATAATTTAGATCACATAAATTTCTGTTATTATCATATGTAAAGATTGTGATGGGATGTAAGTGGAGGTATTATGAATAGGATTATTCCATGGCAGATCATGTTTTAATTTTTCATTTCACAAAAGAGAATGAACATGTATGTGTGCACAATTTTATAGGAGTGTATTTTATAATTGAGTGATGGGACTTGCTTCACCTAAAATGGAAAAAGTAACTTTCATCTCATCTTAACAAAGTTTTAATTAAACACTTGTGACCTGAAAATAATATTGAAACGTCACTAAACAAGATGCCTTTCTTCTTGCAATGTCATGTAATTTTTGGCAAAAGTAGACTTACGTTTAAATGCAAGGACCCTGCTTGGAGCAAAGCCCCACTGTATCTCATGCTATTCAGTGAATTTGGTCCAATTAAATAAAACAGAAAAAGTACAGCCTCTTTCTGTGCAGAACTTCATGTGCAATGCCTTAATAGTAAAAACTTAATTCCTACCATGTGTGCTGATTGCTTCCATATTGTAACAGTAAACACATTTCCTTCAGATACTGTACTTTCCTGCTATGCTTAATCAGTTACTATGGCTCATGTGCTGGGAATAAAATAGCTCGGCATATTTCCCACCCTTCTCAGCTCAATCTTGATCAGGTGAGTGGTCCTCTGGCACCTCACACTTTCGCATGAAAATGAGAATTGGCACTAGTACCTCCTCTGTTTTAGAGGTGGACTGTTAGGTTAACAGTTGGACTTGATGATCTGAAAGGTCTTTTCCAACTAAAACGACACTACAATTCTATGATTCTATGGTAGTGCTTTTAATGGAAGAGGAATCACTTTTTCTTTTGATGTCCTACAGCAGGTTGGAAATACAACAGCCTCATGACAAAAAGTGTCGATCTAGTCAAAACTTACTCTATCAGCTGAATCCTGCTCTGAAGCTGTGATATATTAAGCTGGTATTGGAAGGCTTTATGCTGGATCATGCAGAGTCCATCCTCTTGTAGCCAGTGTAAAATCAATTGAACCTTAGTTTTCACCATTCAGCTCCAGAATGGGCTAGAATTTAGGACACACAGCTGTGTCAATATGCACCCATCAGCAAGGAACACCTCAGTCAGAATACTGGTTTTTGTAGCCTGTCCTTTGTTCTCTATGTCCCTTTTACACATTGTAGTAGAAACATAAGCGTATAATCTGGAACTCTGTATTTACTTGGAGTTCCAGCTACCTTAAGGTTAGTATTGTGACACCTTTGCCAGTTTTTGGATCTTGTCATTAGCCAGCCCTATTCTGTTGATATCAAAATGTCAGTCCAGCAACAAGAATTGCTTTGATTTGTTAAGTGACCCAAACATATCCCACAAATTCTTTTGGAAAGGATCACTGTCTCATTCTCAGTGAAAACTGTGCAAACAAAATGTAGAGCAGTTAATAATGTTCAAAACTTTACTGTCTGGAGAAATATAAAGTAAAAAAAAAACCCCTTACCATAATCTGTTGAGATGGCACATGGCACTTTGCATCAAATGTTATTTGCACTAAGCGAATTTGCCTTTGCTCCAACACCTCCATGCTCCTTGAGAAAACAGTCAAGCAAAATTTTACACAAGAGTCTAATTTCAATAGCATGTTTCAAGCTATGGGTCTGAAAAGAAACCATCATATACTACATATTCAAATCTATCATGGCATGATATTATATGACATGTGCTGTCAAAAAGACACACAGTCATGAGAATAAAAGCAAAACATAACCCTATCTGAACAGGCAATATTTGTACTGAAATTAAATGACAGATATTTGACCTATTAGCACTCAGTGTACACTGCTGGAAGGGAAAACATGAAGAAAGCCCAAAGAAGAATCAACACAAAAAACCATAAAAAGGTGATAAAAGAGGAGCAGAAATAAGAAAGTTTCTTAATTGAGGCTGGGAAAGAGAACCTTGATCGATGGCCTTGCTTTCAACTCTCTGATTATAAGAATGCCTCCCTACAGCAGTCCACGCCAATATTGGGTGACTGTGTCAGAGTGAATAATAAATCTGGCTGACATTATAGGCAGTTGTCTTAGTTCACACCTTTAATAGAACTGCAACAAAAAGTAAATATGTTACCTTTATTTATTTATCTATTTATTTATTAAATTTGAGGGCTTTAAATGTTGACAGCTAGTTCATTGAGTTTGATTTATTGGCTGTGGAAGCAGGAAGGAAGGATTCAGCTTTGATCTCTCATGGGCAGCTGAAAGTTTAACACATGTCACGTTGTTGAAGTTATTGCTTTCTATTCTCTGAAATTCGTGTGTCTTGAAGATGCAGATCCCGAGTGCTCTCTGAGGTGCTTCAATTTTCCACTGAAAATTGTTGTTACTCCTGGGAATAGAGTTGTTTCTCCCTTCTCAGCTGAAACACTGAACCCTTATGAAGAATCTCCTACATGACCTAACATCTGCTTTTTCTAGTGAACAACAACAACAAAAAAGTACTTAATTATTTTGATGTTAGATGTACTTTCTCCTCATGAAACATTACCAGGACATGTATTTAGTCTCAGGTAAATCTAGCTGTCTAAAATTTAATATGTTAGGAATCTTGCCACCTATTTCCCCATTCTATCTGGTAGGAGACAATTGAACAGCTGAATCAGGTAAAAGGTTCAGTCTTCTGCCTATAGCTGTAGAAGCCTAAATAATTGTTAGACCACTGAGTTTATATGAAGCTTGCTAGAGATGAGATGTCAGAGAGGTGTGTTCAAAGTTGTTCAAGATGGAAAATTTTTAAAGTGTCTAAATCCAAAATTAGAACATTAACAAAACTCTGCTAAGAATTTTTTAAATTTTATTTTTCTGTGTGTACAAACCCCTTGAAATCAACTGGGTTTGTTTCCTCTAAATGACATTAATTTCTGTGAAAGTAGGTGTGGAAATCTAAGTTTTAGAGGGTGTACATTACTACAATCAAACCAAAACTTTATTTTAGCTTTCTGAAGGACTCTGACTACCTGTCCTTAGTTTGTTCTTCTCTTAATTCTGCAGTTTAATTTTGTCCCTCTGTACGAATCGCTGTGACGGTTGTGGTTGCTCTATTTGCTCTTGGTGCTGTAGTAAAATGATAAGTGTCATCATAGTGGATTGACTCCTGCACCAGATAAGCAGCTGCCCTCAAGTGTACAAGAAAAACTGTGCCAGGTCCTAGAAAGTACAAATATGGAAACATCCCTAAATGCTATAGGTTGTTTCGTGTGGGAGGTCAGAGTGGGTGATGGCAATGGTCCTAGCTGTAACTTGTTCTGTTTGTAGACAAATGTCAAACCAAACCTAGGAAAAGTAGAAGAATGTTGCTGTGACTTACTATTGTAAGAAAAAAATTCCACCCTTCTCAATTTTTTGATCTTGTATTAAAAATCATAATCAAATTCAAATGTGATATTACCTGGGCTACACAATAGTGACCAGAAAGATTTCATACCCATCATAAGAGTTCAGTATGGTCTGTCAGGAACAATGTGTTGAGTCAGTATGCAAAAAGTTACTGAATTAATCTTCTTATTAACTGCTATAGAACTATTGAGCACAATGAGCCTGCTCAAGTGAATCCAGACCTCCAGTTTTGACTGAATAGCTCTTGATTCATTCAGATGGCTGTCAATCTAGACATAATGCTCAAGAAATGAAAGACTCTTAATAACATAATTTTTCTGTAAAGGGAATCTAGCAAATTAACGCAGTGTAGTTTTGACATATTTATATGTAAATTCTGTTTTAAGCAGTTGCTTTCAACTAGAAATCTCCTCGTGGTTTTAAAACTAGACCACAGTTTTACAGCTAATTTATAAACCAGGGAAGAAACCTGACAGTGCTATCATGGCTGCAGTCTTCACTGCAATGTGAATGGTGTTACAACCAGTGCACATCCCAGTGTTTATTAAGGATGAAAAACTGGGACCACATTAAGTCTGAATTTAAGTTTAATACACATGCAAGCAACAAAACAGGCAGCTCCAAAATAATTTTGAAACTTTCCCCTTGTGTTACACATGGTACCTGTTCAGAAGTCTCTAAAAGTCACAGTGAGCTTAATGGCAGTGGGGTGGTTCACTTAGACTCAGTGGCACTGTACACTGCTTTTTACGTATGCCTACATATCTTCCCGTGCAGGACCTGTGTGTTTCTGCATCTAGTGGGGAAACATGAATGCTGTCTAGATGCAAAGTAAATTCTTCAGAAGCCAGACTGATAGACTGAATTTAGTAATACTGCATATGAGTGAAGTTACTTATGTGGCCTAATATTCACAGAGAGAGGAAGGTCTAATGGTACCTGAGGTATAAAGAGGAACCTAATTCTATAGCCCAAAGTGCATGATCCTTCAGGCATAATCAAAAGATGCTGAAAGCCCATGGCCAGCCTTCAGATCACCACGAGACAGAGCAGGCACTGTCACTTTATCCAAAAGATAAAGTCAGGGTGGGAAAGTGTGTGTATCAGTATTTTGTTTGACAGATTACTGGTAAAGCCCTCTGGGAACTGGCAAACACAAGTTTCAGTGTCTCCTCCAAGTACAGGAACTGAAGCACATTTTCTTGCAGAATCACCCAGCGCTAGAATTGCGTGGGTGGAAGAGACAACCCCCCTCCCTTCCTGTCTTTAGGCCAGGCCTTTATAAACAATGAATTTTGTTGATGTATATTTGTAGCCACTAGCCAGACAAAGAGCCTGAAATCTAGTGTCCTGGCAGGGCTAGATGCCTGTTTTCTGTGTGTTCTGATGTCACTGCTGCAAATTAATAAGGAGCTTGAAATTCTTTATAGCCTATAAATGCAAATACTGCTTTTTCTTCAAATATTAGTGGTTAACAGCTCTAGCACCATGATGTTTCAGAGGGAATCCTGAGATTTCAGTAACCTGAGAGCATGTTGTAAGATATGAATTTGCTCTGTCCTGCAAATGTTTCATTCTTCCTCTTTGTAGCATAATCTACAGTGCGAAGTGATTTATTTTATATGTAAAGGAGAAATGACATTTTGCATTGGGTAGGTTTGCTGAAGTGGACTTTTCTCTGCTTCTGGTTCCAGTATTTTTAAGAGAGATTGAGGGACATTAACCTCTGGTTTCAGAACTAAATCATCATTAACTTTAAATGTTCAAAATCCTAGCAAGAAACTGGCTCTGATGCATCATTAAGGATATGCACAGTGTTATGGTGGAAGCAGAAAGTTATTTTGGTTTTCCTTTCATAACAGTTAGCAGAGTCTTTTTCAGTGAATGTGAGCACACCACGCACTGTCTTTGTGATAACATTTTGTAGTGTGCTCTGAACTTAGTCTTTAAAGCGCTCAAGGTCCCTGAAGGCACTGTGTAGTGGATGAGTTGGTCAAGCGACCTTTGCAAATAAACTGTATTGAGTCTTAGATAAACTTGAGTAGTTGTTGGCTGAACATTTGAATTTGAGGGCTCAATTCTGCCAGTCCTTGCTACTCTGTCCAGCTCTCCGGTCTTCTTGTGGGCTTCAGTGTTTTGGTGAGGTCTGCATGGACTGCTCCATGTGCCTGTGAACAGCTCTGCGAAGGATCACAGTTTTGTGAATTTCATGTGGAGATTTCTTTTGGAAAATACCATTATCCTTCAAAATACTGGAATTTTCTTCATTTGTTACTTGTGATGCACACCAAATGATATTGTATTCCCCCAAATTTAGTAAACAGAAGATTCTGTTGCTCTAATAAAAACAATAATGTATGCTACGTTGAATTTCATGGGAATAATTCAGCACCCAGCTGCATAATGAGGCTATTTAATTAATATAATATATTCTTTTCTGCATGCTGCTGTATGATTAACAGTCTCCACTGAGACATGTACCGTAGGTGAAATTGAAATGGATGAGCCTAATGAATGAGGATCTTTGCATTTCATTACTGTGTTGTATAATTTCACTCATAAAATTTTATGGGATTAATTTAGCATTATTTTCTGCAGATGATCATAACAATAACTTTTTTGAACTCATTATGAGAAAAGTTGATTCAAAACAAAAGAAAAAAGCACTTGAGTTCTACTTCAACTCAGAAAAGCTACAGATTTCATGTGAAGCTCAGCTTTTTATATCTGAACTCTTTCAGGGGACTTCACTGATCAAGTATGGCCCTAACTTACTGTAGCTGAATTTAAAGGCTACATTCTTGTCAGCTTTATTCTCTCATCTCTCTAATCTCTAACGAGTTGCTAGAAGGAGGTAGGGGAATTTAATTCTCAAAGCAACCATTAGGTTGATGGAAAAGCTCCCTGCAAGATTAATTATTTCTTATGTAGAAAATGATCCAGACATGTGTTGGATGTAAATGCAGAGTTAGCGTAATTTTCAGTTCTGTTGTTTGCAATTATGGATGTGATATGCTGAGCTATAGGACATAAATTATTGTTTCAGAAACAGCCATTAGGGACAAGGTCAGAAATGAGGAGGAAAAGGTTTTGGAGCAAATCAGCCATGTGTCCAGAATAGTCTACAAATGGCTGGGCTCTGTAGAGAGGGACACACACTTTGTAGCAGACCAGGAAAAGGCATTATATTAATAGAAACAAAATGACTCCCTGAATTTTGATCTCCTTCTGCAGTGTGAGAGTGTGTAAAGTTTCATTTTGTCTTTTGGTAAAATGAATACACTTACCTTGACATGAGTTTCCCCTTAGTGAAAGTCATTCTTTGCTAGCAGCTGCCCCAAAGTGTCATCCACAGACAAAGCCATAGTGAGACAGTGATGGCCTTCAAGGCTCAGGTCTCCCTCCTCCAGGTCTGTGTCAGCTGCTCACCTGGCTGCCTGCACCTCTGCTGTCTGGACAACCGGTGAGCCGAGCAGTGAAGCTCAGTAATATATGCTCACATGTGCCATCCCTTCAAAGGCCATGCTGACTTTGCTGCAGCTTCACTTAAAGACTTAGAGCAAATAAACCTGTGGGTGTCCTATCCAATAAACATCTTGCCAGGGCCAGCTGTATAACAGTATGAGCGAGTATAAATAAAACAGTGACAAAAGAGCCATACAACTCTAAGGGGGAGGACTGCTTGCTAACATCAACTGTCAGCACATTTTCTAGTGGGAGCAAGGGAGAAGACAGGGGTCACTCATCCCAGTGTTTCCCACTGTTCTTGAAGACAATCTCTGCCTTACCATGAAAGATTCCTTCATGGTGCAGTGCTTTGGGTACTATTAGTTAGGATTTGTCTGCACAACAAAGGTAAATGAATAAAAATACTTTATTCTATAGTGAATATGTACATGTTGCACCTAACTTCTGCCCCTAAGCCAAAATGCCCAATTAAATTGTACCAATGCCTATACAGCAGTTGGCTTGTCAATGGGAAATCACCTATATGTAGTTTCCTAGGCACCATCACTAGCAACTGCAGTTTTGTGTCATTTTCTGTTCAAACTACATTTATACTAACTTGTGTGGGTTTAATGTGAGCATACATAAATCAAACAGTTCAGCAGTGATGATTTATTATTGTACAGTGGTAGAAGAGCTCCCATGCAACATAAAATTTCTTTATATAAATAAGTGAAGGCAGAGTTTTGCAGTGCTTAAGGCCAAATGAGACATTAGCCTATTTTTTTTTTCTGACTTCCATGCACAAATTCTTAAATTAAACTCCACATCCTCTGAAAGAACTAGAGCATAGATATATTTCAGACAGCCATCTTCATGTAAAATTTCATTCCATAGAAGGAGAAATAATCCAGAGAGGCTTTTAGGCTGATGGTTTCCAAGGGGAACAGGAACTATTAGAATAGTTTTTGTGGGAATAGAAGTAATAGAGTGCACTGTCAGCAAGTTTGCCAGTGACAACAAGCTGGGAGGAGTGGCTGACACGCCAGAAGGCTGTGCTGCCATCCAGAGAGACCTGGACAGGCTGGAGAGTTGGGCAGGGAAAAATTTAATGAAACATGACAAGGGAAAGTGTAGAGTATTGCATTTGGGTAGGAACATGCCCAGGTTCCAGTATAAGTTGGGGAATGACCTATTAGAGGGCTGTATAGGGGAGAGGGACCTGGGAGTCCTGGTGGACAACAAGATGACCATGAGCCAGCACTGTGCCCTTGTGGCCAAGAAGGCAAATGGCATCCTGGGGTGTATTAGAAGAGGTGTGGTTAGTAGGTCCCTCCCCTCTACTCTGCCCTGGTGAGACCACATCTGGAATATTGTGTCCAGTTCTGGGCCCCTCAGTCCAAGAAGGACAGGGAACTGCCGGAGAGAGTCCAGCGCAGGGCAACAAAGATGATTAAGGTAGTGGAGCATCTCCCTGATGAGGAAAGGCTGAGGGAGTTGGGTCTCTTTAGCTTGGAGAAGAGGAGACTGAGGGGTGACCTTATTAATGTTTACAAATATATAAAGGGTGAGTGTCATGAGGATGGAGCCAGGCTCTTCTCGGTGACAGCCAATGGTAGAACAAGGGATAATGGGTTCAAACTGGAAAACAAGAGGTTCCACCTAAATTTGAGAAGAAACTTCTTCTCAGTGAGGTGACAGAACACTGAAACAGGCTGCCCAGGGGGCTTGTGGAGTCTCCTACTCTGGAGACATTCAAAACCCCCCTGGACACATTCCTGTGTAACCTCATCTAGGTGTTCCTGCTCCAGCAGGGGGATTGGACTAGATGATCTTCTGAGGTCCCTTCCGATCCCTAACATTCTGTGATTCTATGATGGGTGTAGACAATCGCAATAGCAGAACATTCAATTTTGTAGATGTACTAAGGCTTGTAAAACTTTCTGTGTGCATTCAGCTGTCAGGAAGATATAGCAGCATTGACATGAGCTCCCATTTTAACATGAATTTTGATTGACAAGGTTGTTTTTTGTACTTAACTCTTGTGTCACATCTGAGTATTAACAAGGTTTTGGACTAACTCTATTATGCTGGTAGCATTATGCTGTATCTCAGAGAAGTGGTTAAAAGACTACAAAGATCTGAGGATCATTCAGGGGATACAAAATCTTGCATCTCAAGAGAGTCTCCACTTAAAAAAGGAAAGTCAAAAGTTGTTTTGTCAGCTTGATTATATTTTAGTCCTTGGTTTGTGGCTCGAAAGATAACAGTGCACAGGCAGTGCCTGAAAGTGCTAAATCTAAAGCAAGTTTTCAGAGTAATCTCTGAGAATTTATTGTGGCTGTGGCTATGTCAGAATCACATGGTCTCACAGAAGAGTAGATGTTTTTTGCCTCAGCAGATTTAACCACTTAGGTTTTTTAAAAAACCTGATCTAATCACGGCTTTTCTAAATGTTAAAAATTTAGAAGCAAATAAAAAGTAGGTGTCCCTCTCGTTGAGCTATAACATGGCCAGTACCATGAAAAAACATCACCTGCTCCAGGATGCCTGTCTGGTGAGGAGGATCTGACCAAGCCTCAACAGTTTCGTATCCTAGCAGAATTCCTTTCCTCAAACACCAGAAGAGAACTGAGTCATTTCTTCCACAATGTCCTGATCTTTCTGGATAACACTTGCTCTGGTTTCCTCTCCCATGAAGGTCTCCTGTATTACTGGCCTTTACATTCAACCCATTGTCTTTTCAGAATGTGCTCATTTCCTTTGTGTAATCTGAATGAAGAACTGGCTAATAGTTTTTGCCACTGTTTTGTAGGGTTTGTATCCTTTTTTTGGCTAATGAAAAGCTCTGTGAAAGAACCCAGCTAAATTAAGTAGGCTTTTAATTTCTTAGATTTAAAACATTTTTCCCTGTTGGCTTGTTTATTTGATTTTACTTTTTAATTGCTGGCTTTTTAACTTAATTGAGCTAGATGTGTTCTAGTTTACTCAGTTGGAATGACAAAGAAGGGATCTGTACACTTTGAGATAAAAAAAAGTGAGTCAGCTACTAAAGCTGTATTTCACCTTTCTTGATTTCTCTGAATGTAATAGCTATTAGAATTCAAGTTCTGGATTTCTAGTGTTTGTAAGCTCTGGTGGAAAAAAGCTGCTGTAGTAGCCTGTAGCCTACATGTAAGGTTTACAAATTGTGAAGGAAATGTAACTGAACAATTCAGACAATTCTTCCCAGCGAACTCATCCAGAAATAAAATGGACTAATGGCTGTGATACTAATCCTAAACAGAGGGTACATGGATTCCTTTACTGACCTTACAAAAAAAGAATGGTGTAGACTTGCAAAAATCTCCTCTCTGTCTCAGTTTCACCCTCTGGAAGACAGAGATTTTGCTACCTTTTTCTCTGAAAACAGTAGATCAAAATGTTTACAGAAGTTACTGTGTTGACACCGAGAGACGGAGACAGTATTCTTAGTCTGTTAGTGCTAAATCTAGAGACACACCAGATAAAATAGATGTTAGAATCAGACACCTTTCTTACATTAGGTTGGCATCTCTGCAGGAGAAATACAACGTTGCAAAAACAGATTGGTAAAAAATAAGTTCCAATCTAGTCTTCAATTCTAATAACTGCAGTGAAAAATATTTCTCAAATGTAATGAGAACACATTTTTCTTCCCACTGTGAATATAAAAATGATAGTTTTTTATTTTCTATTTGAAGCTGAACACCACTTCTAGTGAGAGCAAAAGATACAAGCACCTCTCAGAGTTATATCAGTGTGAGTGAGAGAAGACAGTAGGGGATGCTTAGAGCCAGGTAGAGAGAGGAAAAATTAATTGGATGAGACAGGGGAGACTCCATATGATAAGGCATCAGTAACCATGGCACTGCTGCTGAGGACAAATTTGAGAAGTTACTGGTAGGCATGAGGTGGGAAAAAGCAAAAATATCTGTATGAAGACTTAGATCAAAGAGTCTGGTGGTGAATGGTGCCTGGACAGTGGATGTAAGCACATTAAGAGCAAGATGAGGAGATGGGGCAAGGCCAAAGTGTAGATGGGAATGAGTTTGGTAAGAGCTGAGGGAGGTTGAAAAGTGAAGGCTGACATTGAGTAGATGAGTACAGGAACATATTGGAAGTGTTGGGAGAAAGTCAGACAGCTGAGAGATAGTAACAAATGCTAAATGACCGCAAGCAAGTCTTCTATTTTGTCATATCATGCCTCGTAAGCCAACTTATTTCCCCTCTAAAATATGTTTTTCTCTGTTTCTCGGGTCCAAAGTCTAGAGCAACCAGTTACAATATGCATATGGGAGAACTGGGAGCCTGGTTATAGCTACTGCTTCAAAAATACTGTTTCATTTAATAAAATCACTCTCACCTTAGCGTATTTCTGCAGTCAATCTCACAGATTTTTGTGTAATCTACACCTTAAAGGGAAGATTTCTGTTAGCTGTACTGGAAGTAGTGATGAGGAGAGGGAAGTCAACATCAATGTTGCTGCTAAGAAGAGTCATTGTATTCAGAAGGTTCTGACATCCACACACATTTATGTTTTTAAAGTTAGACTAGTCTGAAATAATTTCATAATTTAATTTGGTATTTTTACCTGATGAGAGTATTTTTTGCTTGTCTGCAAATGTCATCTACCCATTAACTTTAGAAGAACACGGCATATTTCTGCTTTCTAGTTAATGATGGCATTTGATCAGCATATTATAGAATAATTGTTTAGTTTGTGATCTAAATTATTTATATAGGGTACATAAGTAGCAAAACACATGGTTGTATTTCCTGTGGAACTCTTGTGCCTGTTTTAATTGTTTCTTCTCATTTTTAATTACATCTCTTCCTGCATTTTCATGGCAGTTATATATTCACCTTGTTCCCTTCCATCTAATTTTCTCTTACTACAATAAAAATGCTTTTATTTGAAGAAGTTGTTTAATGAGTCTAAAGCTCACTGCTTGCCACGTGTCCAGCAATCACACAATTTGCAATGTGTGTCTGTGTTTTGCAGATGTTGCTGAAGATAAACAGTCCATATGCTGGAAATTCTGTCTTTGGCAACATCACATCCATTGGGTGTCAATACTGATTTTTCACTTGCTTGGATTTAAGCTGCCTCATAATTTTGTGGTTTTAGATCTGATCCTTTTCTTATGTTTCTCATGATTCTGTTTCTACTTAAACTTTTACTAAATCATTGGAGATCTACAATTTATATTCATAGGACTCCTTTCTTGTTCTGTGCATTTTAATTTAATACATAAATGTAATTTTATAACTTATTCATGAATCAAAATTCCTACTAGCAAAAGAAACATGGTAAGACCGTTACAACTATTCTGTTTGATATTTATTGCTGTTGCCATTTTCTTTTAAACAATAGAGTTTATTTGGTAGATTTTATCAGTGGTTCTACACATTCACATGTGTTTCCACTGTAGCAATCTGTCAAACCTGTAACCAAAATATCTTCTTACCTTATTGTGTAAACACTTGTGTGACACTACAAAAGGACAAAAATACAGGGAAAGGTGAGAACTATGAGAAGATAAGAAGAAACAAATCTGAGGCAGTGAGAGACACAGAAAGCTAAGGAAATAATTCAGAGAGAAAGGTACTGGTTTATCATAAGTAGCATTTTGATTAGACTGAGAAAGAAAGCTGTGAAAAGCAAAGCCCAAGAGACAGGGCTATTCAGTTTGAAGTTTCAAGGTATGAGGAAGACTTTCACAGAATTATCTTTCTTTTTTTCAGCTGTAAACAAATATTTTTTCTCATATGGTTGATACTAGCACAGAAATTGAACATTCAGAAAGCCAGAATGATATCTCTTTTTTTTTTTTTTTTTCCACTAATGCTTAAAGCTGCTTTCAAGTAGCTTGATTTTCTACCTTTAGCATAATCGTCTCAAGCGTTGCTGTATTTGTTTCCTTCCCTGCTGCCTTTTATGTTGAGTTCATGAGTGCATGGAGAAGAACAATGAAGAGAAGCCATGAAGAAATTCCTCCACTCTTAATGGAAATTCTACAAAACACACTCTTCTGGCACATTTGTGGTGTAGACAGCTCTCCAGACTCCAAGTCATGTTATCCATCTTTGATGTAAACCCATTACAATACAGATGAGTTTTCAAAACCTTTTTGGTTTTTATACCCTGCCTGACCCTTTGAAAAATGGACATAGAGGGAATTGTGTAAAAAAACAAGAACCCATTTGCCACTGTTGCTAACTGAAAAATACTTCCTTGATATGTGTAGCATGCTGGTGATATATTTTTAGATTTTGCCAGGCTGTGTTAACTCTTTGCTGCTTTAGAACTGTTCTTAAGGGCTGGTCCACACAGGGTATTTCTTCTCACAGTACAATTTGTGAAGAGCGAAAGTGTGTCAGGCTAATTCATTTCAGAAGGACAAGAATCTGGAAACATTTAAGATCATTAATGTTTAGTGGGTGATTTAAAGGGAAAAAAAACAACCAACGAACCAACCAACCAACCAAACAAACCAGTGATGTAAATAGAGGCATGATGGGAAGGCTGAAAGGAAAAGTATAATTGGTGGAAAATCAGGAATTAGAATAAATTGTGCAGTTAAAAAGAAAAATGAAATATAAATCCTAGCAGAGATCAGATTTCATTGAAAAGAGATATTGCTACTGTTCGGGACCTTCTTCTCAGCATACTATTAAAAGACTTTTTACCCTAATAATCAGGGTAGGTAGGGATATTTCATGACATTTTTGCATTTCATGTACGCTATCAAAGAGTCTTGGGAATCTCTTGTAGTTTCATAGGATCAAGGAGAAATTATTTACTGGGGTTTTATATTGTATCCCTGTCAAGAAAATCTATGCAATAAATATCTTCCTCAGCAACAGAAGCCCTACAACTGGAAAAAAATTAAGCAAACAAAGATAATACATTGTCCCACCCCACCAGGTGCAATTAGGGATGAGTTAACTCTGAACACCACATGCAGCCTCTCTCACCAGGTGAGATCAGGTGTGAGTTAACTCTGGGTATTTCTGCGCAATAATGTGAAGTAAATGACAGATAATCACTCGAGAGGTCCAACTCAGTTATGAATTTACTAAAAGCACTTGGTGGAATACAAATTACATCAATTAGTGACTTGGCAAAATATATTATTATATCACAAAACTTAACAAGACTTTAGCAGCAGAACTTACAATGATGATATTAACTTTACGTGTTCAAGAAAAAGGAAAAAAGAGAGAGAGAAGGAAAACTAAGATAACAGAGAGAGTACGATATCACCACTTCACAGGTCAGTGGGTCCCGCAATGTCCTCTGTAGGGAGGTGAACACATTGAAGGTTTTGGTACACACCACCACCTTATGTCACGCATGAGGTCATTTTATAACCCAGTTCATTTACATATGAGAGAGGAGAGGGTGGTTTGTCTCCTCTCTCTATTGACTCTTCATGCAAATTAGGAAGAGTCTACTGGAAATGGGTCTGGGGTCTTGACACTAGGGGAAAATTCACAGTACTAACCAGAAGTGAGTTGTTTTGCCTGTCAGGGGTAGCTGTTGGTTCATGTTTTCTTCTGGTAATTCATTGTCCAACAGACAGTTCATCTTTGTCATCCTAATTAGGCCACGAGGCCTTCACAGCAACACTTAATTGCACAAAACCTTGGGAAAGACAAGGTGTCTGCCTCCACAGCTATCTATCTTTTCTGCCCAAAGTATCAAAAACTAGATGTTTAAGGCATAACATCATCCTTTATTTTAATTGGGATGGGGGGAGTGCTTCAAGGTTGTCACATACATAAATTTGCATAGTATTATCTTTGCAAAGCAAACAGAGAAACATGGAATACTAGTAACTGTATTTTACCCAAGTACAGTGTCTCCATGATAGCTTATAGCTTAGGTGAGAAAAACCTGTGGAAAGGGCATTGCTGACAAGCAGAAACTAGAAACAATAACTCTAAGAAGACAGAACCACAAATGTTTTTACATATTGAGTCTTAGACATCAGTCTTCATGCTTTTAGGTTGAATTCAGGTTTTTATAGCATTTATACTTCTTTCTATTTTTTTTTAATTACAGTGATGGTTTATTCAATAATAGTATCAATGTACATCAACAAAGAATATAATGATTAGTGAATAATTTGAATGAAAAAGGCTTTCCTCTTTTCCTGAAATACAGAAGAGTGATCCTCAGATCCACATGCAGTGTATACTCCAGAATATTCAATATTGTTAAATTGAACTTTGTAAGCATCAGACCAAGAGCTCACAATCAGGCAAAGGACAGGTAGGAAACACACTCATTTAAAAATAATAGAAGTTCTATAACAATGCAGTTCTGGAGAAAGGAGGCTTCAGAAGCACACCCAAAGCCAATCAATGCTGAATTTTTTTTTTCAGGGAAAAACTACTCTGAAGAGAACTTGTGCAAAGGAGAAAATTGTCTTGTTATTAGGTCTCATTTCTAACTGAAGATGGATTCAAAACCTTGGATCTAAACAATCTTGAATTAGTCTGGTCCTTGAAATCAAAATCCACCACTTGGAATTCTGCCAAACCGAATTATGAATGTGAACAATTACATTAATCTTTACTTCTCCACAATAGGAATGAAGCCTTAAGGGAGGAAAATAATTTGTATGTATGTAGGAGGAAGAAAGAATTTGTGTATGCCGAAGAGCACGCACCAGTTCTTAAAAGAAAGGGAACATACTTCAAATGATTTAGCTTCCAAAATTAATTTTTATCTCCGGATCATGTGCTATTGTTTTCTGATTTTAGATGTGTTACTTTTAATTATTAGAATTCACAGGATTTCCTTCCTTAAGTACAGACTGCTAAATGTTCAATGAACACAAATTAAACACTAAGCACTTTACAGCCTTGCAAGAATGCATTACCTTTCAATATGTTATATTTTGGAACGGTAAAATAACATAATCTAGTACGCAGGTTGCCAATAAAATACATTCCATTTTCTCCCATCTTAAGCCTTATCTGGATATGTTGGCAGGATATGTAAGGTATGTATTTAACCTCCTCAGGTAGAGAAAAACTTATGGTTCAGATGACTTATTTTCAGGAGATGTACTGACTATCCAGCTACCCTTCTCCGTCCTCTCCTATTCAGTCTGCACTTCATAAGGGAAAGCATGAGAGAGACTGAACTGCTGAATTCTTTCAAACAGATTTTTAGGTGCCTGCTCCCTTGAGAGGACTGGGATGCTAAACAGATGGAGGTGTTTACCCACAGCCTTGATTTAGAAGCATAATCTCTGGAAAGGATTGGGCTGATGATATTTTTCTCTTGCTCTTTACTTTCCCTGTTTGCTAGCAGTATGTCTTCTCCATGCTCAGTATACTTCTTGTTCAGCTTGTCCTTTATGAGGCCTTGGCTGGGGTGCTTGAACACTGGGATTTTGCTTCTCAGGGAAGGACCAAGAACCAAAAACTTGAGTGCTGCAGCCCCAGCAGAAAAAATCTTAAAGGTTAGCATGAAATGATCCTTTCCTAACACATCCCTCCTACCTGCAGGTGGGGTTACGTGAGCAAGGATGAATATCTACCCTCATGGCAAGGTGCCTGAGTCTCTTATGAGGTCTAGCTCCAACAGTTTTATGTAAAAAGTTTCTCTAGTGGGTGTGAGTCCTATCAACTCTTAATCAAAGTAATACACCTAATATATTTTTCCGCTATTACCACGAAGATGGAACTGGATCCATGACACCCAAGGCATATAATAAACCTGATTTTCTATATGATGCAGTAATGACTGCAACTTGTCACAAGAAAATGGTCATTTGCAAAGTGGACAGCTAACCAGTTGAACTGGTTTATAATATCTTTTCCTATTTCGTGTGGTTTTTCTACTGCAAAGTCCTCAGATCTGTAACTGGAATATAAACTTATTGTGTGTGGAGACAGTTAAAAGAAACTGACTGTCTTAATGCAATTTATGTGTAAAACACAGTGGCACAGTGGGGACAGATTAATAACCTGAAAAAAGATAACTTAAAAGATAAGTTTCTATTTAATTGTTAATCAGGTGTTATTAAAAAAAAAAACAAAAAAAAGAAAAGCGAAGAAAAAAAAGTATTTTACAGGTGAAAACTTCTGTTCTTGGATGAAAGCCTGTTGTTGCTGTCTCCACAGCAATTAGGTTCTAAAACACTCCTTTGAGATAAGGCTCTTACTAAATAGGCCTGAGGAGCAAAACCACAATAGCAGGGGATAGAATAGCTGGGTATTGAATGTTGCTGTAAATGTATATCTGAATTTTCTTCCACATTAGCTTGACTTCCAAGGGAAATTAGGTTTCTGGGGTGACATTGTATCTGTCCTAGTATCTGCCAATATGTCATTATCTCCTTCAATAATGTTTGAACCCACCAGTCACGTTCAACCAAGCTTCTGGAAAGAGGCATAGAGGGCTAAGCAATATTAAATTCCTTCAAGCTGCAGGAAAATTGGCTGCTGAGAACAGGAAGAAGAGTCCAATTGGCATCCCACTGTGGGGAACCTCACAGAGTGAGATCACTTATGTTACTAGAAACAAAGGATTCCCCAGAAGAGAGGCACTGTGAACACTCCAGACACAGGAGAGCTTAGAGAAGAACTTGTGCCTTATCAGACCTTAAATAATCCAAGCAAATCTCACATAAAATCAGATTTAATAGTATCTGCTCTTAGAATTATTTTTTTAGGTATTGAACCATGACTGTAGCAACAAATCAGTGAGGGAGTGTTGTTTATCCTATGACACATTCCTACCCTATTCTCCACATGCAGTGGAAGGGAAGTGTTAGGAATTGTTTAAGCATGTGTGGTTGGATTGGCTTCCATCCTTACATTTAACTGGCATTTTTCTTTTTGTATGGGCAAACTGATTAGCTGTAAACAACAGGAGGTACACACTGATCCACAGAAAAGTTTTTTCAAGCAGAACTAACCAGCAGATGCATTAAAAATGTTTGTAAGAATCCAGCAGAGAGATCATTAAGTCCATGTGAGAGATAAAACACAGTATAAAAAGAATAACCCCCAAATGATATTTGAAATAAAATTCTAATATTACAAAAAAATAACAGTGTTTATTAAATAGCATTTCAGTGACAAATTTCAAGCCAGCCTTTCCAGAATAGATAAGTATGACAGTCTGACAGTACATTGAAACAAATAGTTCAGAGAAGCCATTCCTGATGTCAATTAAACTTATCTGACTTCATAATCGGTCACAAAAATTTAATGTAACCAGTTGTATATAATTAATAGTCAAATTCACTGTAAAGAAATGTCAACCAGACGAAAAGAGAAAACTACAGGTCCTTTCTGAGGAAAGTATGAAAAGTATGAATGTTTCTTATTGTTGTAGCACTTTTTGATGGCCTTTTGCATGGCCCAGCTTTCCTCTCGGTGTTATACAACATGCTGTGGCATGCGGGCTTCAATCATGCAATTTGATAGACCTTATGTATTCCTTTTAAATGAAAGATCTTTATAAATACATGCTTGTCTCTCAGACTATTAGAAATGTGACTGTCTTATGTTAAGGTAAATGGACATACATAGAATAAGATATACCAGTAATGATGGATCTTTGTTTTTTCCTTCATCCTCCTATCTTTTCATTTTATGCAATAAGTCTGTAAATGAGATTGTTTCTTCATTTCTATAAACCTATAATGAACTAAGAGTAGAGTATTAATGCAGTCCTAAGACATAAATTCTCCAAGTTTCAAAAGAAACACATTTCAATTCTCTATATTATTTTCATAACTCAGAAGAAATAATCACTTGTTAAAGAAATTTTTTCATGCCTTCAATGTATTGCTCAGTCCTTTCAACATGTTATGCACATCAGTTAAAACAAATAAATAACATATCTGTTGGCTAGCAAATCATAGAATGTAAGTGCTCCCAGTAGTAGCGTTGGAGAAAGCACAAAGCTGTGAAATGTCTGACACAATTTAAAGGTAAAGCTCTGTGCAGTGGATAAGATCTACAAAACTGAAATTTTTCTTCCATATTTCCGATTCTTGAAATTTTGCTTTTAGAATTAACAAATCTTGGATGAATTTACTAGAGTGAACATGACAGGTGTTTAATTTTTCCCTTAACTGTTTTTGTTGCGTCTCTGTCCATGCCTGTAGGATGATTTCTAAACAGGTAGATGCCAAATGTAGGTCTCACAAGATGTGCAGAATATGTCTCTCTATTGATTTGAATCAATTTCTGTGAGTACTGTGTAGTCTTTGACACAAAAGCTCTGCTCTGTTTTGAAGTTGATTTTTGTGCGGTTATGTGCTCAGGCTTCCAAAGGGAATTGTTGGCAAAGGCCCAAGATACTGTGTTTATTGACGAATGCTCTTTGCTACCATCATGCAGCACAGAGACTGACTGAATTACAGCATTGCAGTACCAAGAGATGTGTGGCTTACAAGCCTGTCACTTGAAAAGCAGCACATAGAAATCTGGGAAGGTCTTCAAAAGGATGGATTGACAGACATAACAGTAGAGACCTGTGAAAGCTAAAGAGAGGTGTTTTGGGATTTTTTGGTTTGTTTTGGGGTTTGCTTTTGTTGTTTGTTTTATTGTTTTCTTTTCTTAAAGGGGGATTGGTGCAAAAGTAATTGCGGTTTTTGCGTTGTTGAAATTTGCCATTTGATATTGGAACACATTCTTAGTTAAATGTGGTTATACTATACATCATTTTAATGCACTTGCTTTATGCTTTCTTGCTACTGACTTATTATGTGCTGTTTATTTTATATTTATTTCAGACTATGGAAATTATGTTAGACTAAAAGCAAATCTGAGCAATTTTCTTATTCAAGTTCAAAATGGGTCATAAAGCAGCGGGGACAACTCATAACATCAACAACACATTTGGCCCAGGAACTGCTAACAAATGCACAGTGTTGTGGTGGTTCAAGAAGTTTCACAAAAGAATTGAGAGCCTTGAAGATGAGGAGCATAGTGGCTGGCCACTGGAAGTTGACAATGACCAATGAAGAACAATTATGGAAGCTGATCCTCTTACAACTACACGAGAAGTTGCTGAAGAACTCAACGTCAACCACTCTGTGGTCATTCGAAATTTCAAGCAAACTGGAAAGGTGAAAAAGCTCAGTAAGTGGGTACCTCATGAGCTGACCGAAATTCCAAAAAAATGTCACTTTAAATGTCATATTCTCTTATTTTATGAAACAACAATGAACTGTTTCTTGATTGGATTGTGCAATGAAAAGTGGATAGTATACAACAACTGGCGATGACCAGCTCAGTGGTTGGACCAAAAAGAACCTCCGAAGCACTTCCCAAAGCCAAACTTGCACCAAAAAACGTCATGGTCACTGTTTGGTGATCTGCTGCCAGTCTGATCCACTGCAGCTTTTGGAATCCTGGCACAATGGTTACATTTGAGAAGTCCGCTCAACAAATTGATGAGATGCACTGAAAACTGCAGTGCCTGCAGCTGGCATTGGTCAACAGAAGGGGCCCAATTGTTCTCCATGACAATGCCTGACCACGTGTTGTGCAATGGACATTTCAAAAGTTGAAGAAATTTGGCTATGGAGTTTTGCCTCATCAGCCATATTCCACCTGACCTCTTGCCAACCCACTACCTCTTCTGCAAGCATCTTGACAACGTTTTGTGGGGAAAAGGCTTCCAAAATCAGCGGGATGCAGAAAATGCTTTCCAAGAGTTTGTTGAATCCCAAAGCATGGACTTTTATGTTACAGGAACAGCCAAACATTTAATATTCGCAAAAAAGTTTTGATTGTAATGGTTACTATTTTGATTAAGAAAGATGCATTTGAGCCTAGTTAAAATGATTTAAAATTCACGGTCCAAGACCACAATTACTTTTGCACCAACCTAATATTTTCCTCATCAGTTATACACACCTTACGTCTAATTAAGAAGTGAAAACTAACAGTGACTGCAATGTGGTATTTAGGGGAAACTCAGAATTTTTTGTATTCTCTCTGTACTTTATTGAATGATGGTTCTGCTGGAACATTCAGCTTCTTACCACTCAGACTGTAGCAGTATTTCAGTTCCTTTAGTAGCTTTTGTTCTGCACTCTTTATTTCACAACACCTGTTTACAAGCAGTGTTTCTAGCCAGCTTTTTATTGCTGTTCCTTTGGTTACAGAAAATAACCTTCAGTTCAAAAAAGCAGAAGTGTTTGGCAGAGTAGGGAGACAGTAGGCAGTTTTATGTGGTGCCTGTTTTCTGAATAGCACTGTGTTATGAGTGCATCTGTACTCACGCACCTGGATCATATCACCTGGATCATTCATATCAAAATATGAAAAATGATTTCATAATTTCTTCCAGATTTTCACTCCCTTTTTACATTCTTTGCCTTACTTGTACTCTTGCTTTATTTTAATTACTATTTCACTTATTTAAAATGTCCACATTTTAAAATTAGCTTTTGTAACTAGGATGGCTTTACTAAACAAAATTTTCTCTCAATAATAAGGCACCTGTTCTCATCCTTATTGAAGGAAATTTAACTTGCGAATGTGGATTCTCTTTACTCAAACCTAGCAATATGCCCACTCTATCAAAATTTACATATAGTGTCCCTGCACACCAGCATAGGGCATTTAACGTAAATTAATCTGCCAAAACACAAAAAAGTTCTGGAATTTTTAAAGCACAGTATTCTTTCTTTTTCACATTAACCTCACTCTATTATTACTGCAGATAAACTGGATTCTTATGTTCATCTTCCTTTATTACTGTATATCCATATGCTTAGATTTGGACTCCTGTAACAACACTTCAGAGTTTGCCTCTTCTCATTTACTTCCATAACACTCAGAAAAAACCAGAAACTTTTCTGAAAGATTGTCCTTCTTAACTTCTGTAACTTCTGAAAGCCAGCAGCATTTGCAGCTCATTTTAAACAAGTCTAATTTTGCTCCCTAGTGAAAAAGATCCCATTTTCTTGTCAAGTTTTAAAGTTAACATAAATAAAATATACAGTGTTCCCCATTGATCTGCTGGTCAGTGTTGCTCTCTGAATAATAAATCATACTGATGCAATGGTAATCTTATGTATTACACTAATATCTTAATATGAATATATTTATCTGGAAAACTACTTATCACTCAAGTGAATCAGAATATCCACAACATTGCAATGACAAATTACGTGTTTAGCAAAAGCAAGGCTCACCTGAGATGCACTAGGAACTGAGACAAAATGTTTGTTATCAAATCATCTGTTCTCACTCAGATGAGAGAGAAGGCCACCTGACTCCTGCAAACAAAAGCAGAATGTTATCTTAGGGAAATGATTATGTTTCACTATTACAAGCATCTTTTTCTCTTTCTGAAACCTTGTGTCAATGTTTATTCCCTGTGGTGTAATACTAATGGACTTGTTTATTTTTCCTTGCTCCACATTTTGCCACTGATGGTTTTTCCTGGCTATGTGTTAGCATATATTTCATTAGGATGGTCTTTGTTCCATCCTGGAAATACACAGAAGAATATTATTTCAGAACATGGGTTTAAATACTGATTTATCCTCAGTGCAAAGCACATCAATTAATCTTTCATTCTCTTTTTAAGTCCAAATCTGCACTAGCAGCCCTGAGGAGGTCTAGATGAAGAGTCCAGTTGCACTGTTTCTACATCTATACTACAGTCAGTCCTATTTTACTTAAACTAGAAGAGTCTTATCTTACTGTTTAATCTATGACAATTTATTGAGCATATACCTATCACTAGACTTGAACTTTTTAATTCCACTATTCATATTGAATAAGCTGAAAAATTTGCCTGAGAAACAGGATAGATTAGTTTGCTTTTAGTTACTACTATTCTCTGAACAAACTATCTTAAAGGTGGATGGTGTATGTCTACTTTATGCTGCAGTCATCACTCTGTCCTAAACCCTCAACAGTAAGCACATGGAATAAATATTAGGAACCTGATTCTTTTCCTAAGGTGTACAAAATAAGATCTGCTGCAGTATAGACATATTTACAATCATGTTTAAATTGTCCACCTGTGTATTATTTCGGTAATACTACATCTTTGCCAAATTTGCAGTTAATAAAAAATGAAAGCAGGGCCAGATTTGGTTGACTGCTAAAGCAAAAGTGAGTTTGCTCACTTGTTTGTGCAGCCAGCTGCTTTGTCAATATGGTTACGGCAATCTTGTGGGAAAATTTTAGCTAGAAGTGTTCCTGTTTTTTGAGAACTGATCAAAGCTCTACATGTTCTTGACTTAATGAACAATGGACTGATTGAAATATGTACATAGGGACTTTGAATATTGTTGTGCTGTGGTAAAAATATAGAGGAAACAGAGCGAGATGAAAACAGCATATAACCCCAGAGGGATATTTGATGTAATTATGTACAGTGAGTTAAATAATTCTCTTATAACTTTGCCTGTTCTAAAGGGACATAAATGTAAAAGTAAAGTTCATAGTGAAGGTTCATCAAGCTTGAAAAGACATTGCAGGGATTTTTGAGTCTTTCAGTTATTTGCAGTGGAAAACACATTTATTTTTATATACTGTCAAAGACAGCAGTAGCTAGGGTATCATTCTACAGCCTGAAAGGAGTTGCACTTCAGATCAAGTTTCTGGTTTGGAGTTTTCATGGAGGATGCTTTGGGCTGATTATCAAAAATCCACATATGAAAGTTCCACTGACTTCTGTTTAAGAAACGGAGGTACTGACTATTAAAAGAAGCCTTTAGGGGAACCTGCTTTGCACAGAGAATGTGAGAATGGCTGGGAAGGATCTCTGTGCTGCTCAGGGTGAGATCCTGCTGGGCTCAGCAAGGACAGGGGAAGGCTTTTTGCGTACCTCCTGCCTTGCAGACCCCTCAGAGGTGTGTTGTGGAATCCAGCCTCAGCTGTACTGTTTTAAAAGGCTTCCTCTCAGTTCAGTCTTCCCTCATTTAGTGACGGTATGCTCGGGAAGATAAGAGGTGGGTGTTGTGCTTTCATACAGCACTAAATAGTATGCCTTAAAGATGATTTAATATGAAATTCAGTGGCTTGGCCCAAAACGCCTAACCTTCATTGCACTTAAAATCATCAATCAGCCTCTAAATTTCACCTTTTCACATCTTTCACATTTTAGATATGAGCTTTATCTCCAGGAAATAAGACTAGAAACCATTCTTCTCCTGTTTCCTCCAGCCCAAACTTGTAAAGTTTTAACTCAGGAAAACAAAATGGGAGGAGAATTCATAACCTCTGTAGTATGAATTGGATCTGGAAAATGATGACTATTTTTTCTGTTCCAGCCTGGGTCTATTTTCAGCCCTGCCTGGATATGCTGAGAAAGATTAAGTCAGAAAACTAGGTACTGAGTAGCCAAGCAGGACAAATATTTTAATCCATCCTTACCTGTCATTTCTCTTTTGGTGGTATTTTTCAAACTTTTCTCACTGTGGCTCCCCAGGCTACTCTCTTCATTGGTAAAGGTCCTTGTAAGGCAGATACATTATCCATAAACTTTCTATTAGAGTCTTCATGCCACAGTTGACACTGATGGGCTGTCTGTGTGCTATGTTATTATCATAAGTGTTGTCTCATTCTTTCCTGGCTCCCCTGGTCCACTTGAATATATCTGTCTATTTTCTTTCACTTCAGATTGCAAGGTTCTTGAGGCAGTGGCCACCTTTTCATTCTGTATTTGTACTTACAGAAGCTTTGTGGTACTGCAAATAAATAAAGGAAGATCAGGTACAGTATTTTAGGCTGTGAATCTATTGAATGAGAATCAGAAGAAAGCACATATGTTTTTCATGACAAGTGCTACCTATGTTTAGAGGAGACGAAATGATACTGAAGACATGGCACACAGATGCTGCTCCTGCTGACTATACTGTAATAGCACTTGTAAGCCAGTGCTATCATCCCCGGTGACTTTCTGCAAGGCCTTCAGTCCTACAAGAGAATCAGGAGAGACCAATAAGGACAGTGTCTAAAAACAGTAGTGTTTGTGGTTTTGTGTTGGTTGTGTTGGTTGGGGTTTTTTGGCTTGTTTGTTGTATTTGGAGGGGTTTTCTGTGTGTGTGTGGTTTGTTTTTTTTTTCCTTTTTTTTTTTTCCTTTGTGGGTGGGGTTTGGTTTGGTTTGGTTTGGTTTTTGTTTTTTGCTTCCCACAAAAAGTTTCCCGTGTTATCAACATTTCTGAAACCATGATTCTCATAAATATTTTGGGTGTGAGGGAAAGAAAAGGCTACACTGTAGTGATGTTGCTATATGTGAAGATTAAATTCTGCTTTCTGAAGGCTCTTTTAGCCTGCATAATTTCAGATACAAAGCTTGAAAATATGACTTGGATAGGAAAACATTGGTACGTTTGCAGTTCTTATTTGCTTTCTGGGTTAGTTGAAATCCAACATCATGAAATTCTGTGGAACCCAAGTCCCATCTTTCAGTATTCTTGGTATTAACAAATGTGACTCCCTGTCATGCAGGAATAAAGCCAGTGTGCAGCACTCCTCATCCAGCACCATTAGAAACAGGCATCCACAGTAGACTGCAAAATAGTTGGACAGACACTTCTTAACAATCTTCTTATCCTCTGCCAAGTCCTCCTAAGGTTCCCTTTTTATGCAACTAATTCCTACAGTACATTTCTAGAAATTAGCCTTCTGGAAATGATGTCTTTAAGTTACAGTGCTCCTGAAATGTTTTTTTTCTACTTGCTAATAATTTTGCAGTGTTGTTTCTAGCTGCTACCACCTTAACTTTCTTCCTTTTTCCCTTCTTATTTCCAGTGAAATAATGCAGCTTCAGTTCCGCCCCTTTCTCCATTATACTACGCTGCTCTTATAGTGGAACTAAGCAGTAAGGAACTGAGCAGTAAGTAGACATTTGTCTACTCCCCTTTCTAGTCTGGGTTGGAAGGGACCTTCAAAGGTCATCTAGTCCAGCCCCCTGCAATGAGCAGGGACATCTTCAACTATGTCAGGTTGCTCAAAGCCCCGTCCAGCCCGGCCTTGGATGTTTCCAGATCATTGCTCTTCCTTTTGCCAGTTTATGCCCAGTGGCAACACAAATGTCTCCTGCAATGCAGTTCTTTACTGAGGTTTGTTCACTGTCACTGCTGAAAATTGCCAGGCTGTTCAGGACAGCCTAGGCTGCTTGATTAGTAAGGATAACCATGGCTACAAGAAAATGTTAAGTGCTACTAAACCTACCTGTAGGTCTCTGCTTCAGAAGGTCTTCTGCAGTCAGCCAGTACCTTTCAGAGGTAGTTCAGAAATTAAGTGGCGAGGCAGATATTTCACTATCACAGATTCACAGAATCTCAAAATTGTTGAGGTTGGAAAGGACCTCTGGAAATTGCCTGGGTTAACCCTATTGCTCAAACTAGGGTCAGCTAGAGCAGGTTTGACTCTTCGTTTAGTTCAATTCATCTGACACTAGTTATTCTAATGCAATTTTTTAATTTGTTTTCTTATTTTCCTCTGAAATGGGGGCTAGACAGGTTTTTCAATTAACACACCTGTGTGATGTTTATCTTATTTTTACACCTATTGAAATAAAATAAATTGTTTGAAAAGTGTTGCTTGCATGGAAATTAACAAAGAGCATATAACATCGGAATCATCATTTCTGTGTTGCTAGGCTGCAGACAATAAGTTCTAGTCCTCATTTGTGAAAAGGGCTTCTATGACCCAGGTTATCCAGGTAAATTCTGTGCATTTGCACAGATCTCCTGTCATTGGTAACTTACGTGTATATCAAAGTTCTTAGAGCACTACAGATATTTTTTACATAGACATATGGATAAAAGTTGTCCTATTGGAAGACATAAGAATTCACATTATCAAAGACAGGTAATTCCACTAAGAAATTTCTTCTTCAGTGATGCATCTTGTTTAGCTGTTTCAACTTTCTGCTGAAACTTTTTCTCTTGGAATGCAACCTATTCAAATAAGATTAAAAACGATAAAAAATATTCAATTTTCTTATTTTTTGAAAATAGTATGACTATTTTTGTTTTGTTCCTTCAGGAAAAAAATACTGCTTGGAAAGACACTGAAACTCAGAAATCCAGTGTAAAAAATCCCGAGCTGTTGAAATAGGGCTTATAATAGCGATGTCTGAAATTATAGACAGTTTTAATAAGATTAGCACATGATGACAGATATTGTTCATGCATTGTGCTCTGTGCAGCATGAGTAGACGTAAGGTCAATTTTCACTCATAATAAGCATCAAGGGATGTTATGATCAAGCAAACTATTTTTGGTGTTGAAACCAGATAGTCTCTATGATAAACTCTGCCATGAACTTTCAAAAAATCAGTGAACCTTTTTTACTGTAACTGGAAAACACCTGTTGGGTGACTCACTTCAGTAGCATTAGAATGTATCAAACCTATTTAGTAAAGTGCTCATTATCATAATACCTGAGCACCAGAGTTTCCACATTGCTGGATTTTGATTCTCCTGTCTTTTTCTTGTAAGACACTTTGTTTTACAGATACTACTGACTAGGCCTTATTCACTTGTCTAAATTGTATCCTACCTATACTTTTGAAATTAAAGGACAATAACTTCTGTGCCTATATATTAATATAAAGCATTTCTAGTTTTTCACATCAGATGTGCTGGAACTATCATGCAAGTGATGTGCAATTGGTCAGCTTCTTGCCCAAAAATCTGTTGCATGTAAATGGTATGTTTGCTGTATATGCTCAAATCCAGCAGTTCAGGCTTTATTTAATAGGTCCAGCATAACTTCCTATTCATATAACATAAAATGATTGTATACATATCTTTCCTTGTCCCAGTGGTATGGGCTAATGTCCAAAAATGATTAGGCTGTGTACACTGTGTAAAAATAAACACTGTTCTACACTGGGAAAAGAAGGAGAATTGGCAAGTTTGCATTGTCCTTATAGAAAGGTTAAGCCATTTATTTCCTTTGGATGTTGTTCTTAATTCACTAAATGTAGTTAATACATATTTCCTCTACTTACCTTGGAGCTACAAATTACATTATAGTTTTGACTAGCATATATTCCATGTGTCTTTTTTCGCTCTGTCAGTGACCAACAGTCTTAAAAGACAGCTAAGTCTCTGTGTCAGGATATGAGGATATCCCTTTCTTGGACATAGACTCACCTCATAACAGTCTCTAAATGTAACATCTATTTTTCTTTTACTATGGAAGAGAGTATATTTTATTCTTTTTCTTCTTCCTTCAGTGTAAAAAAGTGTTTATGGTCTAAGACATGGAATCTCTGCAGGAAAGATGCACTTTTATAGGCAGATTATGATTGTTTGTCACTAGTAATCAAAACACAGAGTAGGTTTTTGGTGTTTAAATGGGACTGATGCTTTCAGAGTACTAAAAATAACATTAAATAACTTATTATGAATAATTGCAGCTGGTGAAAGCAACACAACTTTTTCTTATATACAAATATTTTGTGAACTGTTCCTTTTTTTTTTTTTTTCTGAAATATTTGGTACTATGTCTTTGTCTAATAGACTGGATGAGTGATTTTCAGCCTGTCCTCACTCAGACCTTGCTTGGTTCACTTGTGAACATGAGTAGTTACTCAAATCCCACAGTGTTGTCTTCTCTTTTGTCATCAGATACCTATTTAAAACAAATAAACAAACAAACAAACAAAAGGAATGTGTAAGAGATAATAGAGTGGAACAATCGGCAGGCTTTTCCATGTACAGCTGACAGAGTAAACAGTTTCTAAACAGCCTAAGCATGGCTCCATATGAGCAATTTGAAACCTGAATAATAAACTGGAAAATGTTTGTTTGCAATGACTCATCACATTGAGTAACATAACTTACACATTTGGTATGATGTGAGAGTTGGGGTTGTTCAGCCTGGAAAAGGTTCGAGGGAGACTTTACTGTGGCTTTTCAATACATAAAGGGGGCTTAAAGAAAGATGAAAAGCGTCTTTTTAACAGGGCCTGTAATGGTAGGATAAGGATGAAGAGTTTTAAACTAAAAGAGGCTAAATTTAGATCAGATATAAGGAAGGAATTTTTTATCTATGAGGGTGGTGAGTCACTGGAACAGGTTGCCCAGAGAAGTTGTGTGTGCACCATTCCTGGTATTGTTGAAGGCCAGGCTGGATGGGGCTTTGAGCAACCTGATCTAGTGAAAGATGGCCCTGTGCATGGCAGGAGTGTTGGACTAGACGACCTTTGAAGGTCCCTTCCAACACAAACCTCTCTGCAATTCTGTTTCACCATTTTTTTTTTTCCTACTGCAAGAAGCAGTAACACATACAAATGAATTCAATTTAAACGTCTAGGTTTAATTTTGTTACAGCTATTGATAACATACTTAACATACATGAAGGCAGTTGATCAAGTTGTCTACTTTTAAGAAGTCATAGCCTGTTAAGTTACTATGCTAACCCACCATTTCACAGCTTTTAGCATATCCCAGTTGCAAAATAAGAGGTTCAGCTTAGATCACTTCTGTTTTTCCCAGTTTTTCCAGAGATATTCTATGCATTAAAACATTGTTAAATGAAATGCATAAGGTGATTTCAAGCTGGACCCACAACTGAGAAGTTCCTTTCCAAAGGAATGCAGTTGTCAATGGGCTTCAGAGTTTTCAGAGTTAAGTTTCTTCTTTACTGTTTCCCTTCAGTGCTAGGTATCATACATTACTTCATATTTAATGGCCTCACTTCAGCAGGCAAAATGAAGAGTGCTTCAGTTCAACCTGTTTTATGAAGGGAGGATGACCAGTTTCCAGGAAGGCTGAAGATGTTCTTTTGAATCTCAAGCTGAAGAAGGAATTGAGCTGCCCTGGTGAAGTAGTCACTTAACATTTACACAATAGAATTGGCACTCAGTTTATTTTCTCTTTTCAAAGAGGGGTGCTTTCTACTGAATGCAATTCTGACTCTGAGAGTGTTGCTGGCAAATTCTGAGAACACCTTCTGAATCCAGCCTTTCACCAGACTGGGATGTGGGATGTCTAATGTGTCAACGTCAGTTGGCCTTAAACGTTGTGCAGCCAAGCAGGCCACAGTTCCTCTATGAATGTAGTAAACTTTAGGTGCCTGACCTAAGTGATTTACTTGAGAAAACATAATAGGACTCCTGGTTGGCAACGTGAGATTTCTGAGGATCACTGTTCTGGACATAGATGTCTGAAACGTTATTTAGAAAGGATTATATAAATCTGCTTTTAATTTAGCCATGGCTTCTTAGCTGTCTTTTAGATAACATTTGGTTTCATGTCCATACCAAATCCTGTATTTGTTTGCAGCAGGCTATATGCCTGTGTAGGCTGTCATTTTTTTCCTTCCTCTTGGCTAAAACTACTTTTGTCAATAAGGAGTATCGTAGTTCTCAGGAGAAGCAAGCCATCCATACAAGAAGCTGCAAGGGTCTTGAGGGCTCCTTTTGAAGATGTAATGAAGCAACAAACATTGTTGGCATAGAGGATAGTAATGAAATGCAGCTGGGAAGAGAAAGCAAACTGGAAAAAGCAGATTCTTCCAGCTCTTGTGTTTTTCAGTATTCTGAATGAAGAATGCATACTTCAAGATCAGAAGCAAAGAAGTTAACAAAAATGCCACCTGCAAATACATACACATGGTCATCTGTGCACCTCAAAAAGTAGTATTCAAGGAATCTAACTTTAGAAATGGAAATTAGGTTGTATAATTACCTGACTCTTGTAAGGAACATTTGCTCTTTGACTCAGCATGAGTGCCTTATTTGGCCTACAGAAAATGCCAGGTAATGTGAGCTAGCTTGGCTTTCAGTCACAAAGAACCTAGTTAATTGAAAAAACTTTGCATTTTCTAAGGGCATACAGATGCAGATTTTCTAAGGGCATCAGAGATTGGCTGACATAGGGGGACTTTTTACTTTGTGTTTGTGTGGCTAATGCTTTTCAGTCAGAGTTTACTGATTTTCTCTGGTTTTCACAATATAACTTTTTTTTTTAAAGGGAGTCAAGACAGACTTGTAATATAACTTTAGATTTTCAGTGTCTTTTTTTTCATGCTATTGATACCATTTTACATAAATACCTCCATAATATGCTTATATAAACAGGGTATTTACGAACTGCGTGAATAGAAATAGCTATAAAATTTCTTGGCTTACACACAGATTGGATCATTTAGTTTGTAATAAAATGGAAATATTTTCAACACTACAGTTGATGTTTTCTGTTTGATGGAAAATTATATCTTTCATTTAGATTTTACATCAGCAGTATATGTTAAAACTCCCTCTGACAATTACCCTAAATATACCTACAAGAAGTACCATAACAAAGTGACACTGAATTTAGTATAACTCTTTAATAACATCTACCAAAGGAAAGGCTGGTTTACCAGGTGTTGTAACAAGGGATTGGAAAATGGCAGACAGTTAACGTAACAAAGATCTTTCCCTCCCAGGTGTTTATATATTTCCTATCACATTAGGACAACATTAACTGAACACGGGATGCTATGCAAATCAAGTCATTACTGCTGCTGTTATTCATGCTTAGCTAGCACCTCAACTGCTGGGGTGAAGTAAAATAACTAGTTACATTCACTTGTTGTTTTTGCTGTTTGTTGCTTCTGTTTGGTTAGTATTTTAATATACAAAAAGCCCCTTTAAAGTCTCAAAAAATAAAATGTGGGGTTTTTAGAATTTTAATTTCTAAATTTAAAGTAAACTTGCAATTTTCACTTAATTAAAAGCAAACCAACGTCTTGAATTTAAAATAATTCCATTTATTCAGAGCGGAGCAGGAGAAATTTGAGAGCAAAATAACTGCAAGTAGAATGTCAGTCTGACATCTTTTCCTCACCAAGAGGAGCACCCCCCCATTAGGATTGCGCAAACTTTTTCTCTTCTGTCTCCATGTTTCCTTGTCTCTGAATGATGAACTCCTCACTGATCCAGCAGCTGGTAATATCCAGGAATTAGCAGGCAGCCCCTCCTCACTGCTTCCAGCTCTGCGGGGAGTGAGCTTGGTGGATGCGGCTCAGCTTGCTCGCCCGCTGCTTCCCCACAGTGCCCAGGCAGATGCGCGGCCAGCGTGGAGCCAGCCACAGAAGAAAGCCTGGTGACATTCAGGTTTGTAAGGCTGCTTGTAAGTCAGGCTGTCCCTAGCAATCCACTTTTCCCATGGTCACTGCCTAAACCGCTTATTTCTGTAGCTGCCCATGCTGAGGTTTGAGGGGCTGTGGTAAGAAAGCAGCTGGGTCCAGAGAAGCAGGGAGGATTCTTTCTGTGGCCATGCCAGGGAGGCAACACAGAGAGCCAAAGCATTGGTGCAGTTCCTCCGGAGAGAAAGGAATGATTCCTGTTGAATTTAGTAGTTCTGGATCCAGACTCTGATTCAAGGCATTGGATTTAGTATCTGCTAGAGGGATGGCAGACGGCTGGGGGAGGTGGTGGGGGCAATCACTGCATCAGCTGTTTGAAATTTATCTGTAATATCTGTAATAAGGAGCCAGCACTTCTGCACAGAGCAGCATAGAATGAAGTGCTGCTAACACCTCCAACCTAGACAAAACCCAAGATCTTGGATGCTTTGCTTTTCATGAGAAACTGGTAATTACTAGTTACAAGGTAGCGAAAGACACATTATCTTGAAACAAACTTTGAGAAATGTTTTTGCTGATACAGCTATCAACCCTCTTTTAGCATCAACCTGTGCAATGACTTATTCAGATTTCTGCCAGAGTTACACAGCAGGGTGGCTCAGACAGTACTGAAATGTCCTTCTCACTCTGAACTTGAAAGTAGCTCCTTGCTTTTCCACCCAAGCTGTCATTCATCCACCCACAAATCACATTCCCGTCCAAAACAAAGATCAGTAGGGTTCCTCTGTTCAGATCATACAAGAAGCTTTCAGGTAGAACTACAGGCGCAGACATATGTCCTTTATCACTATCATGTTTGAAGTGCAGTGGCTTAGACCTATGAATTTAAAGCAGCGTGAATTGCATCTTTATTCATTGAGGAATATATACACGGTCTCTTTATTTAAATGTCTAGTTAATGTACCTACCCTAATAGTACCCAGTGATACGTTTTTAATGTTGGCATCTGCCTGTACCAAGAAAGAACTTAGCAAGCACATAAAAAAAGACATCAGGTTCTGCCCAAATTACTTCTGTAAGCTGTACCATATGGTCAAAGATAAAATCTAATATTGGAAATACCACTTGTTTCACTGCTAGCTTGAATACACTGGGGGAGATACAATATTTACTGTGAAGGATTCATAATTTGACTTCATCTTGTCTGGTTTTACTGCAACAAATGTCAGTGCTACCTTTTCTGATCATTCAGCTACTCAGTAGTTATTTGGCAGATGTAATATTCCTGTTCTCTTGCAGTTAAATTTTAACGATCAGACTTTTCCCTATTTATCACAGCCTTTGAGCAATTAATGCTATGAGCAGGAAAGGTAACATGTAACTGAACCAGCCTCACAGCTGAGAATTCTAAAGAACTTCTCCAGTAGCAATGATTTTATAAGGATTTCTGGATCACTTCTGAGCTACACAAAAATTTTATATTCCCAAATCTACTTTACTAAACAGATTTACTTGAAAGTTTTGTCAAGTCTGGTTCAAAAACCAATGAAGCTGCAGATTAGTTGATACATGCTATTCTCAATATTAAATAAATTCATGAAATGAATAATGGATGTTGCCATTTTACCTATATATAACATAAAAATGTTTTGTATAGATATATATCTATATCAAACACAGGTATCTATATATATGGCATTTCACAAAACACAGCTATTTAAATACAACTTAACTACCTAAGAGTTCCTATGTGGAACTCTTCATTTCATATCTGGAAAATTCTACCCAAATTTCAGCCACAAAAGCCTGATAATCTATTTTAGATCCCTGTGAATCAGCATATTAGTTTGTAGATAGGCTTGCATAAATTTATGAAGAAATGAAGGAGAGACATTCCCTCACACACACAGACACCACAAAAAATAGGCTTAAGATTCTTTTTTTCTCCTTAGTTTGAGCATGTTATGTAAGACTTAAAGTTTTACATATGGTATCTACAGAAAACTGAGATCTGACATCACTGCCAATATTTACCATATTTTTTAAGAAAAGTTATTCAAACTAGTCGGTTCAGAATGTACTAGAGCTCTCATAATAACTCTTATCTCTATTTTTATCTTGATCTGTTTCAAATCCAATAAAAACCTGTTCTCAAAAGACTGACATGCTCTCACTCTAGAGGAATAGTTCTAAAAGCCATTTACTGATTCCAAAAAAGACTCATTGGATCTGGTCCAGCAGAAGGGTTCATTAAATATATGTATTCATATAGTGGGATTTGGGTCTCTATTTTTTTCTTTTTCTTTTTCTTTTTTTTTAATGTTTCTAAGGCAATCAAGATATTGTAATTCAATATTGTAATTGTAAATCAAGATATGTAATTCTCTATGAATTAAGAACAAGGTGAAAATTGTCTATAACTAGTTCATACCTACTGAAATGCTATTTGCTGTTGATTAAAAGGAAATAGCAGGTCGCTATTTGGAGAGGTAATCTGCTTTTCAGTCAGTGTCAGGGGGTGCATGGTACAAATCTTATTCAAGTGACCTTTTCAAAGCTTGGCAAACTGATGTTTCCAAATGTTTCCCTTGGGCTGCATGGAAAAGATGAGACTGAGAAAGGATAATACTTTGAACTACTTTTTAGAAACATTGCCAATATATCTGTGCTAGCACAGCTCCTTGTTGAAGCTAATAAGCGGGAGGTGTGAAGAACTGAATTTCTCTGAGATGGCAGTATATGAGATAAAAATAGCTTGAAAAATGCTTACGTAAAACATCAGAGTTCCTAATGTCCTTTGATGGCTCTATGTGGACAGAACAATTGGCAGCACATTATCAAATGCAATTATACAGTGATTTGGATTAGACCTCGTGGGGGCAGGAAAAACAAACTATTTATATACTTCCATACATACATACACACAAGTAAGCACCAACACAAGCATGTGCACTGCCACAACTTTACTCCACTAAAACCTGAAATGTTTATTGATCATTTACAAAATTTGAAAGCTTTTTTTTTTTAAAAAAACACAACCCTACTAAAACATCTCATTCGTAAGTAAAAAATATTTCCTTTTTGCTGTATTGTGGTATTGGTTTTAGTCAGGTTACAGTCTCTTGCTCCATCTTAATTCGATTTCAAAGAAACTTCAGTGCAGCGTTTACCAAAGTACCTTATTTTTTTTTTCCTCCAGAGGCAGATTAGGGAAGTTTTAATTTATTTTTTAACCCTAGTTTGTGATGAATGGCCACCTAGAAGTGCTTATTTGGCCAAATAAATCCCAAATCCTACCTATTTCCAGTTGTTTCCTCAGCCACACTATCTAGCTCCAGGGACTGTGCCTGTCATCAGCTCTTTGGGGAGCCAGGAGAATGTGGAGATCAGGCAACCTGAGGATGTGTCCTGAGGCTGGCTGGCAGTTTGCCCCATTTATTGGAGGTGTGAGACACTCCTATCCAACGCTCCCGGTTGTTCCTTCTCATTACTGCTGTGCATCAGGCTCTTGTTTCTCTCGTCTCTGAATCTCTCATCTGCATTCCTGTTTGCATCTATTTCCTCCACAGAGTCTTGGTTAGGGGTTAAGCCTCCTCTTCTCCCTCCATTTACTCCAACATCATTCAGCCCTGTCTTACTCAGAGTCTTCAGCTTTCTGACCTTCACCCAGTCTCTTGCGGTGCTGCTATTTAGCTCTTCAGCTTGGTGAATTCGAGTTTGACCAGTTTCCTGAAACTTAGTTCTCTCCTGACTGTGTTTCATACATAGATATGCTCAGTTGTTTGGCTCAATGCTCTGCTCCTCCAGCAGACTGCAGATCCCATTTCAGCTGACACCTTGACTCATTGCCTTCCTGTTCCAGTCTGACTCTAACCTACAGCTGTAGCTGCTGACACACTTTCAGGGATCTTCCAAAAAGTTTAACTCATTCATTCCTTCACTGGACATGATTATTCTTATAAGCAGATATTTTGTTAAATTTTGGAAATATGAAGAATTTTTTTTTCTGTAGGAGATTTCCTTTTTGGCTTCTTAAAATAACTGCCAGACATGAATCTTTGAGTGATGGGTCTTTAGTGGCCCATTGTGGCAGCGAATAATTGATTGCTGTATAAAACTGCAGAAATTGGTATCACAAATGGTTGTCTCATTGAAAAGAGACAGCTGGTACCCAGATCAGCTATCCTGACTTTTACTGCAAATTGCAGGATGGAGACTTCAGGAATAAAAGTCTCCTGTTTTAGCAGTGACCAGTTAAAGGTTCTGGGGAGCTTTCTTTACTGAATGCATCCAGGTTTTTGATGTAAGTGATGAGGCTGTACATATTAGCTGTCATATGAAGATCAGCATTGCAGTCATATCAGGACAGAAGAAAGCAAGTAATGGACAACATTTCTAGCATAAGTAGCTGTTTGTTGGGATTTAAAAGTGCTAAGTGTGAGCATTTTCCATATAAATAATGATAATTTCCTATTTTATTCACCAGATGAACATCTATAAATGAATTACTTAGACCAGGTATAGATATTCACCTCAGTTTTGAGTGACTTAACATCCTGGCAAAGAAGTGTCTGAATTAGTGAATTTTGCTGATGTGTATATTTTGTAGGTTCTCTCAGTACAGTCTTCCTATTTAACTATATATCCTTGACATTTATTTGGCAAAGATTTTTTTCCTCTTAGAAGAGAAATGCTACTCCCATTTAATTTTTAACATGCAAAAATAATTTGTCACTGCAGACAATGCTATAGGTTAGATCATAAAACTGAAGAAAAAATCAGTCAAATCACTTAAAAACCTACTTAGATGCCTAAAAATTGCAAAACTTGCATAGCTTGCAACCTTTACAGATGAAGAACAAATTAATAGAATGAACTAGGTGATTCTGATTGAGATTTAGTAGCATAGCATATAACATCTGCGACTACAAACTGAATTTTGTCAGTTATTTGTGTGTTACAAAGTAGATAAACACATTCACATACATTTCAACTGAGCTTTTATGGCTTTGCAATAAAAGACTTATTTTGAAGATATGGAAAAGCTTTGATGTTTCATTGAAAACAGCACTGTTTTGAAATAGCCTTCCCTGAGGATCTCCCAAACAAAATTAACATCAAACAGACATCTGTGGTAAGCATTTATTTGCCTCATAATGTATATACCTATAAGCATATAGATTCACAGTATCTTTAAATTTCAATTTAAAATGCAAACTATGGAAAAGGGCACTTGATAAGCATGATCCTTGTGGGGATTTTGCTGCACATTCAGCTAAACTTTTGTAGCTGTTGGTTTATTCCCTGTGTGTTGTATGTGAAGTGCACCCTTGTTCAGGCTGACAACAGATCTTCAAACCTACAAGAAAGTCAGGCATCCTGCCCTCTGATAGCCAGCTGAGTAACTTGTGTTAATATCTATGTCTTAGGAAATTTTCTACTTTAATAATGATTTTAAGGGCCCTCATAACTTTCACAAAGGTTTCATGGCTATTATTAACACCAGAAAAGCATTGGATATTGAGGCCATGGTTTCACAGTCCTTAACACTGGATTTTTGCTCTGTCAGATCACCCATCAAAATTGGGTACATCAGTAAGTCCTTGTAAAAAGAGATTTATAGAGGCTTTTATACCACATTTATGGTGCATGTAAAACAAAATGTGCTACTTAACCCACCATTAGTGTTAATTAATCCTCCATGAAGCTTCTTGGTAAGAGAGTATTTGGTCAAAAAGATTTAAGCAGACTTTACAAGCAAATTATGTTTGTCTCTTATGGATACTGTTTGTAATGCAGTTGCAGCATTTTTCATGCAATTTGTTTGGTTTTCGTACTGTAAATCAGTGAAGCACTATCAGAACTAAGCTCTCAGTTTTGGTTTAGGACTGAGATGGTGGGTGATATTCCTTTGCTTTAGTCAGAACTGTGCCTGTGAAAATGTTTCAACTGGATAAAACCACAGAAGTTAATGTATTCCCCCCTTAAAGTAACAGCAAGGTCTATCCCAAAGACAACTAGCCATTTTCTACATCCCAGGGAAAAGCTCAGCTGTGGAAAACAAACAAACAAACAAAACAACAACAACAACAACAAAGAAAGTAACTGATTTCTACCACAGAACTTTATAATAAAAATTTGCAATAAAAGAAAGAGTTAAAGGCATGTGAGGAAAGAGAAGAGCAAAATCCAACCCAGTATTTATAGAGGAACACCAGGATTACCCTCTTATACATTTGTTCAGTTTTTCCTGTTCTCTCAAGTCACACTGGATGCTCAAGCAATGGTTATGTTTTGTCTTTTAGTGTTTTCACTCTGCAGAGCATAAACCATTCTAAACTGTTGTGTATAGCTACTGTTCTCTTGTCCCACTCTACTCATTGTAATTCTCACTGTTTTTTCCCTCAAGACCTTGACTGTGACAAGCTGGACTATAAAGGTGGACCTGCAGAAAGAAGGAGGTCATGTAGCACTGGTCCTCCTGCTCTGTTCAACTGAGAGAAGCACAAGACCCAGGAAACTCATCCCAAATATGCCTTGGAATTACAAAAATGAGTATCCTGTCATACATAATAGTTTCAAATGACTGGAGAATTGTCACTAATATAGTTGGGAAACAACAAACCATAATACATGCTTTTTTTCTTGTATAGGCTTTATTTTAAGTTGAATTATAAACCAAATGACTTTGGGATAATGATTTCAGTTGATTTTATAGATTGCAAGAAGTTACATTCCTGAGGCATTCACTATAGATTTCACCTACCTGTATTTAAGGATAATTTTCTATTTTGCAAATAAACTTTAATTCAAAAGAAGACCTCTCCTTTTATTTAACAGAACAAAAGCTGTTTTTACAGACAGGAGTAGCTTTAAACATCCTTAAACCAAAACAACAGAATGCTAAGTACAGAACTACATAAAAAGAGGCAGAATGCAATTTGTCACTAGTACCACCTTCTGCAGGGTCATCCAGAAGGTGGCTGTGTTCCCAGGCTCCTCTGCATGCTTTTTCCTCACATAATCCATTTCCTGTGCCACTGAATATATGTAAACGTTATTCACTACTCCGTCTACCTTCATGGAATGTGTGTGGGCAAATGCTATTTGGTTATGCACCCTGATAGACTCTAAAGCTAAGAATTGCCATCATAATGAAGCAGTTCCAAGTGGAGGAAGTCTTGTCACAATCCAGGCCTACAAACATCTTTAAAATTTAAGTCTGGGAGACATTAAAATTGTGGAGTCAGTCAAGATGTTGATTTTATCACATACTATAATTTTCAGACAGTCATTCAGTGGTCTAGAGGTGATGAATATCTGATTCTATTTCTATTTCTTCTAACCACAGGGGTTACCTAACTTCTGACGTCTTATTTTGCAAATATCCTCTCCTGCTTCACAGCTACCAAGCACCTTTTTCCTCTCTATGGAGCTTGCTGCTTCTGTTTCAACCATAAAAATGGGTGGTATGCCAGAAAACTTACTTTTTAATTCTACTGTATCTATCAGTGCAGTAAGAATTAATAAGTTTTCCTGCACATACATGCTTAAGCCATCATGATTATAACATCATTTACAGCTTTCTGTTTCCTGACATACGGTGAATGGACCACTTGGCATTAGATGAAAAAGGAGAGCATGTTGGAATTTGCATAAGAATGCATCCAATTGCTTTGTCTTGGTAGATTTTGCTCAATATATGTGGGGCTTTGATACTGAAGGAACTATTGCTGCATGATGAGAGTAGCAGCAGATCTGAATGATGTCCTTTATACAGAAAAGAACTGCAATATTGTTATGCATATGCTAATCAAAGAAAATATAAGATGCTGTATACTAAACTTAGAAAGACTTAATTCACCTAGAAAGAATTGTGTTACGTATGCATATGCACATTTCTGGAACTCTTGGGTTTTCTTCTTGTCATTGTGTCAGATTAAAATGTTCATAAACAGGCAGTGTTTTTGTGTAATGTGCCATGAAATGTGTGCTTGGGAAATATTTTTTTAGCCAAACTGGTCTCCAGAATTTTATATGAGACAGCAAGGAGATGGAGTCCTTCCAAAGTAAAACAATTAGTGAAGACTGCTGTAACGGAGACTGATAGTGGCTTACCTTGCCTATTATACTGGAACAGCAATTGCTACACTACGATGGACTGGCCAAGAGCCAGCCTGAGAGAAAGGGGACGCTATTAAAGCAATCTGGCAGGGAACACTTATGGTGTATGGAGCCACTTGCAGATAGGAAGCTTCAGAATGGAGCAGGTACAAGAACAAAACAAAGCTGGAGCTGTTGCAAAAAGAATGGGGGTTTAGGAAGATATTTGTAAGAGGAGATCATGCAGATTTTTTGTTCATTTGTTTGTTTTGGGTTTTTTGTTGTTGTTTGTTTGGGGTTTTTTTGGTTTTTACTTTTCATGATCAATGATGTTTTATAAAACCAGAAACTTTCTTTGGAAATGTACCAGCCTTGAAGAAAAGCAAAACAAAACCAAAACTAAAAACAAAACAAAACCCACAATGCTTTCTGACAGCCATGGGAAGAGGTGGGTAATGACTAATGAGTAACTGAGAGGTTTGCGTGTAGGACACTGGGGTTCTGAAAGACCTTGAGGAATGAATTCACAGCTGTACCTGTAACCTCTCCTTCCATATTGCACAGGAGTTCTTTGTCAAATGAATTGCGGGAAGATTGCCTCCATGAACTTACAAGTAGCTACACGAAGTGAAACATCTCCAAGGAGTCAGGGGAGGGGTGACCTTATTAATGTTTACAAATATATAAAGGGTGAGTGTCAGGAGGATGGAGCCAGGCTCTTCTTGGTGACAGCCAACAGTAGGACAAGGGGTAATGGGTTCAAACTGGAACACAAGAGGTTCCACTTAAATTTGAGAAGAAACTTCTTCACAGTGAGGGTGTCAGAACACTGGAACAGGCTGCCCAGGGGGCTTGTGGAGTCTCCTACTCTGGAGACACTCAAGACCCGCCTGGACACATTCCTGTGTAACTTCATCTAGGTGTTCCTGCTCCAGCAGGGGGATTGGACTAGATGATCTTTTGAGGTCCCTTCCAATCCCTAACATTCTGTGATTGTGTAGGAGCACAGGAGGCAGGGAAGGAGCCACAACCAGTGTCTGACAGGTTTTTTAACTTAATCCATTATTGACAGACAGTGAGCTAACTCTGTCATATATTTGGGTATAGGAACCTAAACGGTGTTAGATAAGAAGAGTTTGGCCACTTGACAAGTCTGCTTAGGGCAGACTTTACAAGAGACTTTAAATTAGCATAATATTGGCTCAAGTTGAAGCTTCCAAGGGGTCTGGTAATTTAAGAGTAGTGCATACCTGAGAACTCATAATAGAGGAACTTGGTAAAATAATCTCTGAAAGGACAATGTGGAAGGCAGAATGGACTTAAACTTCCTAATGCAATTTTGGTACAAAGTGAAGTGTTTAATAGTATAAGATATAGTGATATACTGAATGCATAGTGGGACAGGGGAGGGAGTTAGGAGGAGAATGACTGTCTGAAATTATTTTTATATTTGTATGTTGTTCACGATGTTAATTCAAGTGCAAGTTAATTTTGGTCATTAGTTGAAGATAATTTCAGTTAAAACAGGAATGACACCTGAAAATGGAATGGAACCAGGAATTCTCACAAAGAGAGGAATAATCATATAATTTAGGTATATGATTGGCACTCAGAAAGAAAAACATCTCAGCAACTGGAATGCACCTCTTTGCAATACCATAGATTAGAAAAAAATTAATCCTGTTCATGCCTAGTGCTCAGTTAAAGTCCAAAGGTATGATGGGAAACCTTATAAAATTCTAATGCATTATTTATGTAGAGTAAATCAATTACTATGCAAGGAAACACTCCTATTAAACTTGTCTAGTAGCTGTACACAGGGGCTATTCAGTTAATGAAACACTGGCTGTCATTTTTGTTCTTACAACTACATTATCAAAGCCATCAATTCTCATTCTTTTTAACCCCCTTGCAGCTTTAGCTGAACATTCAAAGTACCCTCTTGTATTGCCAGCACTAAGGAAAGGCTAAACTAACTAAACTAACTAACTAAAGAATTATTAGTTCAGGCCTTCATTTTTTTTTAACCATATAACTTGATACAATGTAAACAAAGAAGACAAGTCTGAAGAGCAGCAAAGATACTTGATTTGGCATAGCACACTCAGATAAGCTTTTAGCTAGCAATGACTTTAGAAAACACAAAATACTTGATTTTATTTCATTATTGTTTTTCATTAGTTCCTAGATGAGAGTTTGCAAGTTATTTACTCACATCATGTAGAATTTAATGATTTATGGTTTAATTTACTCTAATTTTGGTTTGCATTGTTGTTGTCTTGACTACTTGAATACATGACTACTTGAATACATTTGGACTCCATGTGGTGAAAAGGGTGTTTGAATTTTGTTTGAGTTTTGCTTTTCACTTGCAATAAACGATAAAACAAGCGCACTTCTCATCTAACTTTTTTATTTTTCCTTAGTTTTATCTGAACTGAGAGAGGAGTAGAACAGCATTTAATGTTACACAGAAGCCACATTGCTATCTTCCTCTTACTGTTCCTGAAGCAGTAATATGCTTTCAAATTACACATTAATTTCAGAAGTATCACTACATCTATTCTTTTTACATTTCCTCTTGAATATAAAAGCAATTTCATGAGTGAGTGATGAACCTGTCCAACTTCAGATTCAGTTTAGAGAATCCAAACTTTCCTGCTGCAGCCTTTCTTACTATGGGGAAAAGGTCTTCTAGAGTCTCTAACTCAGATTCCAGCTCTGCTTTTTCACAAATAATTGATTGTCTTACAGAAAAAGAAATGCTGGCTCCAAAGAGCTTCCAGACTAATAGACAGGAGGTAGGAAGGCAGGCAAGATTACAAGCCTGCTCTAGGATCATTCACTGAATAAACTGTTTGCCGTCCTTCTCCCAGTCTATACACTTTCGCTGAAAGGAAATGGAGGGAAGGGACTTGCAGTTGATGGACTAGAGTAAATCTTTTTGAGGGAAAAATATATACAATTTGTTCTAACTTAACTAACTAATTCTTGATACATTGCACTACTGAAATGGAACAGTGTATGAAAATGTTTGCAGTGTTTCCAAGGTAATCATGTGTAATCTGATTTAAATACAATAAATGACATACAAATAATAAACCCTGCTATATCATCATCTTCTTGGAAGGAAATTTTTCCCCAGACAGGGAATGGGCCCAGTATAAACATGACACAGCTTTTGCATTCTCAAACAAAAAAGCAAACACAAACAATTATATTAAACAGCACTAAGCCAGACAAATACTCTTTGTTTGGTGAGCACTGATCCCTGGGAGGAGATCTGTTGGATCCAGTCATGTTGTTTGTATGACTAAGTGCTCATCCACACAAGCAGGATCACACAACTCTGTAAGAGCTCTTCATAACTTTGTCAGAAATTTTTTAACATTTATTGAAATGACTAATTTATTTCCTACAACACTGCAAAATACCACACAGGACATATTATTTCAGAGGTCAGGAAGACCCGAATGGTTTTGCCAGTCTGGTACGATGTATTCCTTTCTTTCTCAGTATGTGTTCTTTGGGAGAGGATTTATAATGCACTTTTTCTATATTAAATGAAATGAAAAAAGTGGCTTTTGAAGGCCCATTAGAGACCAAGACTGCTACTGGTGGCTTGAATGTTGCATGAATCATTAGTGTCTCTGTACCTGCATGCCTTCTCAATAGTAAGCAGCTACTTTAAACAGCAAAGCGGAATACGTAACTTGAGAAGTACAACACAGTTTCATGAAGGCTGATTTGCTACTGAGAGCTTGGTTTTACTGTTTTAGTCCAATATACCTTTCTCTGGGTTGTCAAATTACTTTCAACTGAGAATTACAGGTGATATTTTCTTTTAAATTGGCCAAGTAGTTTTGTGCTTTTTTTATGCGAGAAGGTTCTGCTGCAGAACATAGTAAGCATGGTATTTGATACTTGCGACTTGGTTTATAGATCTGCAAGTGGGGAAAGAGAAGGTCAGCATCCTTCAACTTCTCTTTTCCACTTGTTTGTACAACTTAGAAAGTCAATCTGGCTCATTTTCAAAAAAATACGTTAGGAAACACACAGTGGAGCAGCCTCATCACTAGATCAGAGATAGCAGTATGAGAGGTGAGGAAAGTTACCTTAGTTGCTGGCACGGCTGCAACCTGATTATGAACAAGCTGTGAGACTGCCTGGAGCCTGACTAGAAATGCAGGAATTAGAATGGTTTGCTTCCCATCTGGAGTGAGCAGGCACCTTTAACAGTGGCCGTACAAGAGTTTCCAGGGCCTACACTGCTGCAGCGTACATGCGAGTGTACTGTTTTTACAGAATAAGAGATGAATTTACTTGTATTTTATAGGCGTATAGCTGTACTCTGCACAAAAGAAAGTTGCACTAGAAGGGAAGGAGACGGATGAGAAGTAACAGTTCTCACTACCTTTCTGTACCACTAGCTAACCTAGTAAGAGAACAGCATTAAAATTCTGCTGGGGTTGGTTGATAGTGAACTGGTACTCTCAGAAGAACGTAGACAGATGTTCTGCCTCAGAGGTGTGTTTGAGTTGTAGCAACCTTCTACTCGAATCCCAAAGTGGTCCAGTTTAAATGCCACACCTTGTTCAGAGGCATGTGTAGGACTGGTACTTACCTCAAATCTTCCTGGCAGTTTAGGACCATATTCTGAAACAGGTGAACATTTTGTTTGCAGGCTCACATAAGCCAATGACCTATAGGTATAGGTGTCATTTAATATGAGATGGGCCTCTACCCAGATGTGTGACACAGAGTCCTTAACACCAACGTGCAATAAGAGAGTTTCATTCTCCTTTCTGCGCTGTAACATGAGGTGAGAGTTTCATTGGCTAGTTAAATTTGGCTGATAATTTTGCATGAACAACAGAGGAGGCTTAACCTTGAATTCTCTGGATATGAATAAGTAACGCTCAAATGTTTCCAAATATATTTCCAGGCGTTGCTTTGTGTCAGGAAATTTATTTGGGGTGAACTGGAAAAAAGTATTTTATGGTTTTCCCAAAACTTCTATGCCAATTGGTTCATCTGTCCATACTTGTGTACACGATGAGGACTCCATGCTTGAAAAGTAAATGATGTTTAAAAGACAGAAACTGCAATTGCAGTCAGAATTTTGTCAGACTGGAATTCAGATACTATCTTTACATTGCCTTCTTTGGCAAATGTGCCAAACTAAAACAAAAACTGTGGATAATTTCAGACTTGTTATGTTAATGGCTTATTTTCAGGATCTATAGCTGGAGTATCAAGACAATACAAAGGTATGTGAGTCAAGAATAGTTAAGGGCTTGCACATTGCCCAAAATAAAATGGAGATAAATGTAGCTTTTATTTATATAAAAAGATATATATATGGAGTTGTTTGCAAATAGCAATCAAGACTTGCCTATAAGTACTATTGGTATCCTATTTAACTGAGCAACTTACACTACAGTCATCCCTAGTGTTGGAGGAAGTCCAAGGTTCATCAAGTAGTCATGGCAAGACTCATGGACTTGTAGCAAGGTAGAGTTCATTCCATGGCTTTTCATTGTGCTGCTTAGTATTCATATTGCTGGAGAGTGGGAAAAGTGCATGTAATAATAAAGCCATAAGTTATACATTACTGCAGAAGGAGCAAAGATTAGACTGTCTGATGCATCTGGTCTCAAGAGGAAAAAGTGAAATTACTTTGTAAGTCCTCTACTCCCACAGTCTTTTGCATCTAGAGGAACGTTGGAAAAGTTCTCTGTAACTGTGTCTTACTCTATGGGTAAGTAGGAAGGGGCAAGCAAAATCTTGTATTTAAGAGATAAGGAAGAAAAATGATCAAAAGATAGGGACCTGTGCACAGGGGACATTGAGACATTGTAGTCAGTAAAACTGAGGAGAATCATCATGATTAGAGGTGCATCAGGTATCTGCATGTAATTTCATCCTGGCACTATGAGCAGCTGGGCTTGCAGAGGAAGAAAAAGTTCTAAGGCATTTGTTTTTTGAAAACTTTAAATTCACACAGTCAATGTTTAAAATGTATTTTGGAGCAGTTCAGTGTTGGTAAAGATCAGTCATTCAGCTGATGCTATTCATAGACTAATAACAGAGCATCTGTGAGATGTGACATACCCACCTATTACATGCAATTCTGTGAAAAAGCTGAACGTCTAATTTGTATTGAAATCAATGGAAGTAGTGAATGTTCTGCTTCTTACAGAATGGGTTTTTATCTGAAAAAGGGGAGCTTAAGCAGTGTGACATTCACCTTCTCTGTTGTAAATGTTTATGGAATAAATCTATAGACAGCTCTGCAGTGAATGTTGCATCTCTGTTATGACCTGGGGGGATAATTTATTATAATTAAAATGGTTTATTATCCTAAGAAAAGAAACGTATCATTATTGGCATGCAGTCACATCACGTTGTATGCTTCTTTGATAAATGTTATTACAACAAAATAATTCACTGTGAGGCTTCAAGGATCATCTCAGTGCTACCTAGTTCTCATAGAAAGGGCATGAGCAAGAGAGGGGGAATTTCAGCTCGATTTTTTCACCCACAGTGTCAGCTCACAATACTCTGTGATGCTGGCCGTTCTAGGTGAAAAGCTTGTCAAACAGAGAATAGCCAAAAAACTTACTAAGACGGATGGTGATTCTTAAAAAAAAAAAAAAAAAGAAGGTTGAAAACAATATAACAATATCTTGTTTTGTTTTTCTAAGAAGATTTTGTTGAGGTCAGCCATTTTCCACAGTTAGGCTTCTCAGAAGAAGAACCACTACAAAGAAAGAAGATGGTGGGCTTTAGTAGAATTTAGGTCATATTAATTTGTCCCTAAGAGATTGCATGTTAAATCAGAATGTTTAAGGTTTTTTCATGACATAGCAAAATTTGTTTTGGTATACATTTTTATCCCTGCATTCTTAATATTTTAATACTTTGTTTATTTTAATTAGAAAATACAGGATATAGATCCATGTCTGAACCTTCTGACAGTAGGCAATAAACTACATGATAAAGTTTTTGTACATTTCTTTCCAATTTGGATAACAGCCTTGCCACAATAATTAGCTGTTAGTCTAAATTTCCTGGAGCTCATTTAAGGCTGCTATAAACCCACTCAGAAATGTTGAAAGAAATGGAATAATAAAGTATTATGAATATTATTGTGAGCATAATTAGTAAATAAAATACACCTAGCAAATTATTTAGTTCATTAACTAATTTCATCCACTAAATAATTAACTAAACAGGCCAACATGTTTATGCAGTGGCCATTACCTGGTTTTGCTCCTAATTTCGTAGCAAATTAGCTTTCAGAGAAGCATGTTAAAGAATGGTTATAACCTAGTTCCTCAATATCTAACTCGCATTCTGTTAAAATCTGGACAGCCTGATATCTTCATAACAATCTTCTGTCCTTAGAGATATTGTACATCTCATTAAAGACTCAAGATCTCTTCCTAAGGCTATGCAGCAGCCATCCAGCTGTGTGATACCATCACTTTACACGTTTGTTTTTCTTGCTTGTCTTTTTCTCAATGTGATCTGAATGTTTTTAATTTTTTAGGTAATTCAGACCACTTCTGTCCCAAAAGTTGTGAGTCTCGATTAGACTAGGTTAATTTGAAAGACAAAACATATCTAAGTACCTTCTTTAAAGCTATGTGCTGAGTTATCAGAAGCTTTTCCACTGTAACCTGTCAGACATATTTTAAGCAAAGGATGTACAAATGACTAGCAGCAAACACAGAAAAATTCAGCTGAAAATGTCTTTAGAGGCTACATATCCTCAAAATAATGTTTTAGAAGGTGCTTTTAAATGTTAACCAGTAACAGTACTCATAACCCAACAAAATACACTTTTATGCTGTTATGGTAATTTATAAGCAACTGAACCTATACATATAAAACATAATTACTGTCTTCATTAGAAACTTTTTTTTTTTTTTTTTTTAATTTGAGACAGACAGGTTCAAACTTATAATTTAAAAATATCACCTTATTTTCTCCCTTTTCCAAACCATGAGATGGGTTTTGGGATAGTCAGAAATGTTCCTGCATGTAAAATGGACTGTATAAAAGCTCCCTGAGCATGAGCAGGCCAAGTTCATATCTTTGATTCATTAAATGAAGCTCAGCTCTTAGCTGTATGGCTTTTGCAGTGTTAGGGAATTAGCTAGATTTTCTCTTGGCTTCTTCATCAGCAACAAACAGCAGTCAGCATAGTTCTAATTACAGCCTGCTGTAAGACAGAAAGCAAATGCAGATTCAGATTGATTTACATACTGAATTAAGCTCATGTGACATTTTGATAGTTTTTTCTCCTAGATCTCTCCAATTTTGTTTTATTTCTTCATTACTCCTTGGTGCTTTACAATTTCTGTGTTTACATGATTTTGTTATCACCTCTGCTCAAACACAGTTCAGTCTACAGGAGCAGCATCAGCCCATGGAACCTGAACAGTTTCTGAGGGGTTTTGCTTGCTGGCTCAGGCTCCCTCTTGCCCCCACTTCAGGAGAAGGCACAATTATACTTTGAGCAACCTGACATAGTTGAAGATGTCCCTGCTCATTGCGGGGGGCTTGGACGAGATGGGCTTTAAAGGTCCCTTCCAACCCAAACTATTCTATGATTCTATGCACATCTATTCCTCTCCCTTGGTTTCCATGGGAGAAAAGCTGAGGTAGAGAGCCGAGAGCTGCAGCATGATCCCACAGGTACTGATCTCAGCACCCAGGGAACCACCTCCCCTGAGGTGCTACACCATGTCTCATCATGAAGAGCATGGGAAATGTGCACTTTTCATGTTTCTGTACTTGTCAACGCCAACCACAAATAGAAACTGTGAAATGCCATGGAAGTAGTTGTTGCTCTGTTTTTGCAGTCTAAATTCTGAAACAAAGGTTATGCTTAGGAAAATATGTGCAAGAGTGTTCTGTGTCTTTGTTCTAAAAAGGCTGAAGAGCAAAAATAGCCATTCGCATTGCTAATTATCTACTAAACTGCAGAGCACTTCTGAAGGGTACAAACTGCTAGTTGTTGCTTTTGTGGGAAACACAGTCTGAATAAAGCACCAGGGCATAATGGGGTTTATATTATTGTTTTGGCAAATGCAAAGTGGAAGGGAAGCCATAACTCAGACACACAGGTTTCCTGTTGCTCTGATATGTGAATGTTGGACAGGGACATTAGATCACTCACAAACAGGTAATAAAGGCACCTTACCCAACAGTTATATCTTGCAGTCATCCTAGGCAACAGTTCCCAAAATAAATATTGAAAGATGTGTAGATAATTTTGAGTTATTAATGGGGACGTGGTTTCTTCACAGGTAGGGTATATTAAGCTTCCTTTCCCCTTCAGGTGATTCCTATTCCACTTCAGGGATCCCAGCTTCAGCTGCCCAGCTGGCTGGGATGCAGCTTTCCCACTGCCGTGCAGCTGGCAGTGTTGGGCAGCAGTAGGAACACTTCTGTGCTCTGGCAAGTCGCAGCTAATTCACCGTCCCTTGGGTCCTGCAACCCTTTCTTCTTAAAGAGCACAATGGCTTTTGGATCACAAGCTAAATCATCCTTGGCTTTATTGTTTGTTAACATTACATGTGTTAGTTATTCATACTTCTCTTTTTTGCAGTGTCTTTTGAGGCATTCTTTGTGACTCTGGGTATCATTTGTGCCTTCACATATTTTCATATACAATGGAACTCATTAAAGAACAAATTCACACACAACCTCTCATTTTTATATGCTTTTCAGGTTCTTTGCAATTGCATTGTCTATTAAATTGTTGCTATTCTTGACTACTTCTTATAGAAATATATCAGTATTATTACAATCTACCATACCAAAATTACTATGGAGTGCTTTGGTCTTTTATTATCATGCTTCCTCATTTTAAAAACTTTTTTTAAAGCCTCAATGTAAGACTCAGTTTAGGGAACTGTGATGTATCAATGTTTGATTCACCAAGTGATTTCTCATAGCTCCTGCCTTTCTGTAATTCTTTTCCAAATTTCAGTCAGAGGTCTGAGCAGTGGTGCTAAGGGAACACTTTTTCATTTCAATTTCCAATGACTGTATTTGAAAAGCTCATATAAACCCCTACTATCACAGCTTCCTTTCAAAACAATTGATATGTAGATGTAATAGCTCAAATAGGTACTACTACCTGCACAGTAGTATCCATGAAACTTTGTGGGAGACCATGCATAGTCTGAGTATCATTCAGTGCATATACATATACTACTTTATGGAAAATAAGTGTAAACTAATGTACTAAAATATTTTCACAAAACAGATGCTTTGGCCAGAACACTGAATCTGAGATCACATTACTCAGTCAAACCAGACTCGTATCCTTCTGCTGTCCCAGAAATCTTCCTCATAGATATAATCTAATGTCACAAATGTGTAAGTATGAAGAAAGAACAGGAGATCTCATTTGGAGCTAACTAAGACTCACCTAAAGGTCTACTGTATTAGTTCAAATACTGGAACTTTATTATTTGTAATTCTATTCAATAATGTATTGGAACTCACCCAAGAACCTCAGATTAGCCATTTTTAAGCATTAAACATTTTGAAACTTTCATCAGTAGTTTGCATTATTAATTTACTCTTATGCAGTTAGGACCTAACTTACCTTTTGTTCATCAATGGTCCTGGATATGAAGAATTTTCAAGAGAAAGATAGTTGATCCAAAACAGCTAAATCATTTTAATTCATGCTTATCTGGAATAGCAGTATGGAAAACTGTAAGTAGGAGTTAAGTGACAAGTGCATAATTAGGTGCAAATTGCTTGCACATTTATATGAAGTAAAATAGTCAAATATCAAATAATGAAATAAAAGAGCTTTTAAGGAAGACTATCAATATTTAAATGCCATGACTGCCAAACAATCATTAGTCTTTTTCTGTCAGCTAAAGTATAGAAGTGAATTTTTGACAGTGCCTCTTGGATTAATTTAGATTTAGCCAGGATGTGAAAGTAATATTTCATGAAGACTAGAAACAGCTTTTTCACAAAGTTGTACCCATGGGTACAATAAAATGGGATCTAGGGAGAATAAAAACTGTCTTCCAGAAGTTCTGTGTTTTGGGATAAAGCCAGAAGGGGCTAAGAGCCTTATAAAATACTGTGTCTAGGCACATAACTCAGCACAGTAAATGACATTATGAGGGCTAGACGCATATGTTAGGTTCAGCAGTGCTGAGATTTTCGGTGCCTAAATCTCAGGTCTCGATCTGTCAGCTTAATAAAGTTGACTTTGAATGCCTCCAAACAGCTTGGAAAATCAAAGGAATCATTAGAACACCACCTGCATAGGAATGAATATATCTCTGGGATATTTTAGTGAACAGATGCCAACTTCTGCTAGTGAACAAAAAATATATTTTAATCCACCATGAAATTGAAAACACACAAGTAAAATACTTTGGCATAATAAGACAGAAAAGGCAATTGGTCATTGCAGCTATCTAAACTTACGTTCTTTCATAATGAAATAAACAATCTAGAAGAAGACATAAAAACCCCCAAACAAACAAACAGTAGGTAAGTGTCCAGTGAAGACAGTTTATAAAATGTGTAGGGCATATAAGATAAAAAGGAAAGATAATGACCCTGCAGCACAGCCTTCATGTAATAGAAAGATGACAGAAACCTTTGCTCACTGAGTCATCTCTCTGAAGTTTGGGGTCTGTTTCTTTGCAAGTCTTTCTATAGCATCTATCAGATGCAAATATATTTATAGGGTCTCTGTTATGCCTGGGCTGCTGAGGCCCAGCAAGATGAATGCGAAGAGGTTCAAAACTAATTAATGAACCCCGAGAACAACAAGGCTAAAGGTTCAAATCAAGGCTTTGTGAAAGAGATTTGTTTTAACTTTTAATTCTCAGCACTTGTAGCTGCTTCCCTCACTATGAAGAGCAATAACCATGGCATTAAAAAAAAAAAAAAAAAGTAAGGATGGATGGGAAGAGAAATGATGTAGCATTTAAAAATTATTTGCTGCTTCCTGCATATTCTGAGCTCTTTTTCTTGGAAAAACAGTTTAAAATTTTCCAAGTTAAGACAGCTAAAAGTACCAATTATGTTTTCAACCCTTGGCCTAAGCCACTTGCCCAAGATAACACAGGAGACCTGTGACAGAAGCATAAGAAGAACCTGGATTTCCTGAGCCTACTACAGTATTGGAGCTAAGGCATCACTATCTGAGTATATGTAGGATTTTAGATCTTTATAGTGAAAAATAGTGCTTGTTGAAAGATCCTACCTTTCTCAGTGACTGGTATCATTCTGCTCAGTGAGACTTTAGAAAAACAACTCAATGGCTTCACATAGCAAACAGAAGGGTTTGCTTGCTTGGACAATGCTGGATGTGTTTGCTTAAGGGATTCAGGAAGACAGTTACAAAGGAGTGCAATCTGTTCACGGAGGAATGACACTGAGCATGAGCCTACAATGAGCAGAACTGATAGGCAGCTGCAGCCCAAGAAGCCTTCTAGTAAATCTTCTGTGCTACAGTATGCTTCACTGATATCTATTTTTGAGGAGCCTTTGGGTTTATGAAACATACAATTATATGATGACTTTATTACTGACATAATTTTCCTTGAAGAACTGCTTTTACAAAGTTTTGTATTATAATAGGACTGACAACAGTGAGTGAGTGTTTTCTGGTTTGATTTAAATCAGCAATTAAATCCATCCAACACCTTTCTAATTGACAAGCAGTAATTTCATGTGGTGTAATAAAGGAACAATGATAAGACACGGGACATGGCAACCAGCTAGCAGTCACCACAGTAGCAATGGAAACATCATGGTATTTGTGGGGAAGGCTTTTGCTTACAAGGTTGAAGGTATTATCCTCTCACAGCTTTCCAACAATAAGTTAATTTAACAATGTGGTAACCCATGAACTCACCCACAAAATCATATTGTCAGTGAGTAAATATGAAAATGATATGCTGTGTTGTTATCGAAGAACGCTCTATTGCTTCTCAGAAGTGTCTATACACCAACGCGCATAGCATGGGGAATAAACACGAAGAATTAGAGATCTATGTGCATTCATAGGGCCATGATCTCATTGGTATTACAGCGACATGGTGGGACAGCTCACAACTGGAGTGTTGGCATGGAAAGCTATATAGTTTTTAGGAAAGACAGGCCAGCAAGGTGAGGTGGAGGAGTTGCACTTTATGTGAGAGAGCAAATTGAAAGTATTGAACTCTGCCTAGAGGGATATGAAGAACAAGTTGAGACCTTATGGGTAAAAATTCAGGGGCAGGCTAACAAGGAGAAAACACTGTTGTGGATTTTTACTACAGGCCACCTGATCAGGAAGAGGAAGTTGATGCGGTTTTCTGCAGACAGATGGAAGTAGCCTCACAATCAAATGCCCTGGTTCTCATGGGAAACTTCAATCACCCTGACATCTGCTGGGTAAGCAACAGAGCTAAGCATGCACAGTCCAGGAGGTTACTACAGATCATTGGTGACAACTTTTTTTCACAGATGGTGGTGGAGTTCAGGATCCTGCGTGGGGGAAACAGGGCAACAACTAGGACTAAAGCCATGGACTTCAGCAGGGGTAATTTTGGCTTCTTCAAGGTCCTGCTTGGAAGAATCCCATGGGTTAGGACTCTAGAAGGTAGGGGGGTCCAAGAGAGACAATTAATATTCAAACGTCACTTCCTCCAAGCTCAAGACTGATGCATCCCTATGAGCAAGAAATCAAGTAAAGGGAGTAGGAGGCCAGCATGGATAAGTAAGGAGCTCTTGTCAAAACTCAGGTGGAAGAAGGATGTTTATGTAATGTGGAAAAAGGAACAGACCACCTGGAAGGAATACAAGGAGGCTGTTAGAATATGCAAGGATGTTGTGAAGAAGGCCAAGCTTTGCTTGGAGTTAAATCTGGCCAGGGATGTCAAAGACAACAAGAAGGTCTTCTTCAAGTACGTCAGCAGCAAAAGGAAGGTGAGGGAAAACGTAGGTCTGCTGCTAAATGAGGTGGGTGACCTAGTGAAAGATGATACAGAGAAAGCAGAGTTACTGAATGCCTTCTTTCCTTCTCTTTACTGCTAGGACTGGCCCTCAGGAATCCCAGACTCTAGAGGCAGGAGAGAAAGTCTGACAAAAGGAAGACTTTCCCTTGGTTGAGGTGGATCAGGTTAGAGATTGTTTAGGCAAACTGGACATCCACAAATTCGTGGGCCCCAATGGGATGCACCCACAAGTGCTGAGAGAGTTGGCAGATGTTATTGCAAAGCCACACTCCATCATCTTTGAAAGTTCTTGGACAACAGAAGAGGTACCTGAGGACTGGAAGAAAGTCAAGGTCATCCCAGTCTTCAAAAATGGCAGGAAGGATGACCCAGGAAAATACAGGCCAGTCAGCCTCACCTCCATCCCTGGAAAGGTGATGGAACAACTTATTCTGGATGCCATGATCAAGCATGTGGAAGAAAAGGTTAACAGGAGTAGTCAGCATGGATTCACCAAGGGAAAATAATGTTTGACTAACCTGATAGCCTTCTATCTGGCTGGGTAGTCAAGGGAAGATCAGTGGACGTTGTCTACCTGACACCGTCTCTCATAAAGTCCTATAGGCAAGCTCAGGATGTGAGGGCTGGATGAATGCACAGTGAGATGGATCATGAACTGGCTGGATGGCAGAGCTCAGAAGGTTGTAATCAATGGTGAAGAGTCTGGAGGCCTGTGATTAGTGGGGTTCCCCAGGAGTCATTGTTAGGTCCAGTCCTGTTCAAACTGTTCATCAATGACCTTGATGAAGAGATGGAGCGCACTCACAGCAAGTTTGCTGATGATGCCAAACTGGGAGGAAGAGCTGACACACCAGAAGGCTGTGTTGCCATTCAGCAAGACCTGGACAGGCTGGAGGACTGTACAGAGAAGAACCTGATGAAATTCATCAAGGGCAAGTGTAGGGTCCTGCACCTGGGGAGTAATAACCACAGGCACCAGAACAGGTTAGAGGTTGACCTGCTGGACACTCTGCTGCACTGCAGAGAAGAACCTGGGAGTTCTGATTGACCATGAGTCGACAATGTGCCCTTATGTCCAAGAAAGCCAATGGTATCCTGGGGTCCATTGGGAAAAGTGTGACCAGCAGGTCGAGGGAGGTTATCTTCCCCTGTACTCTGCCTTGGTGAGGCCACATCTGGACTACTGGGTCCAGTTCTTGGCTTCTCAGTTTAATGATAAAGAACTACTGGAGGTAGTCCAGCAGCAGGCTATGAGTATGATTATGGGTCTGGACCATCTTTCTTATGAGGAAAAACTGAGACAGCTAGGTCTGTTCATCCTGGAGAGAAGAACGCTCTCCGGAGGTCTCATCCATGTTTATAAATATCTCAAAGGTGGGTGTCAAAAGGATGGGAGCAGACTCTTTTCAGTGGTGCCCAACAATAGGATGAGGGGCAACAGGCACAGACTGAAACATAGGAGGCTCCGTCTGAATATGAGGAGAAACTTCTTTACTTTGAGGATGACAGAGCACTGGAACAGGCTGCCCAGAGAGGTTGTGGAGTCTCTGTCTCTGGAGACATTCAAAATCCACCTGGACACCTTTCTGTGTGATCTATTCTAGGTGAACACGCTTTAGCAGCTGGGTTGGACTAGATGATCTCCAGAGGTCCCTTCCAACCCCAACCAGTTTGTGATTCTGTACCTGGATTTATCAAAGAGGAGAAATTAAGGACTCGCTTTTGCTAATCACAGTTCATATCCATAAATATTTGCTACTGTTTTTTAATAGACCTAAATACACCTTCCTGAGTGAATATGTTCAATTAGGTGGAATTTTAGTCTTCACTTCTATCCTCAGAGAACATTATTATCATTTGCTTATCTGACTTGGAAGATAGTGTCCTTAAGCTTTGCATCTTCTATTAATGCCTTTGCTTCTCCTTGGCATTTCCTGCCACAGTGGCAGACCCCGCTCAATCACAGCACTCTCCACTGCTGACACTATCCCTTGAGCTCTCAGGGGCACAAACTGATGGTGTCGTTATATATTTAGTTAAGCAGACTTTCTTGTTCATAATTTTTCTTCAAGCAAGTATGAAAAAAAAATTGTTGTGCAGAGAAAAAAACCCAAAAATTAATACAGCAATCCATTCACGTTGAGGCCTATTCTCACTGACAGTGTCTGGCATAAAGGCTTCTCAGGTGATATTGCCTCTGACCCATGAAGGAACATGGCACTGGCTTATGAGCTGAAGGATGCAGCCAGTGTAACAAACCATGTGAGAAAAATCCCAGCTCGAGGGTGCTGCAGGTGAGTATGTTCATGAACAGGGTTTTTCTGAGCAACAGATACAGCCAGATGTCAAACCTTTGATGGACAAGGTCATGCGCATTTGGTCATAGGGGTGAAAGAGACTGAGACAGTGCTCCAAGTGCATGAGAGGAAGGTTCAACTGTGTGGCCGGAGAAGTCAAGGGTTAGTTATGTGAAACTGCTTGCTAGACTCAGTGTAACAGGGAACACAAAGACATACTCATATAGTGACACACATAGCAGACTAGAAAGATCGTTACATTGCCCTCCCTTCCTCAGCCATTACCTCCTCTTCATCCTCTTCTTTCATAATGCCTACTCAGCACCTTTATAATTAATGTTTATTATTCAGTCTGTCGGAATTGAAGTAGATTAAAGAAGATTTAAACTACACACTGTAATAATATTGAAGGAAAACAGAGGGCAAAGAATTGCTTTCAAAAGCTAAATCTGGATGTTGATTAGCTACCTGTGTGATCAAGAGGCCATGAAAAAATTAACCTTGTAAAAGTGGAGAATGTTAAATTATTTTCTGAAAGTTCATATCTAAATTACTTCAAAACACACTGACGCATTTCCAAGGTATAGTTCACACCTTGTTGTCTTGAGCATCTAGCATTTCATTTATCACGACCTGTATGAAGCATCTTTGATTTGGGTCTGTACCTTGTTTCTCTTTTGCTTTCCTACAATCACAAGAAGTGATTCAGATCCCACAGCCTGTTCTGAGTACTTACTGCATGCCACATTTCCTTGTGTTCCCAGCACAGAAGCTGAATTGGATTCGCATCCGTCTCTGGGATTCTTGATCAGTGCAATCTGTGCAGAGAGACCAAAGGTACCATGTAGGTGCCTGGGTGCAGTATAGACACAGTAGCTTCTTACTCCCGCTCAAGGTAGGGAGGATTTTCGACACAAGCTAAGTGCCACACTGAAGGGTGATGCAGCTTTATAGATCTCAGTACCAGCAGATGGACTTAGGCTGTTGTCTTGCATTTGCAGGTGCCAGCAACTGGAGAAACTGGGGTCCAGGGACCACCTACTGCAAGGATCCATGTCATGTGTATGTATGCATTTCCCACCAATGGACCTTCATCCTGAACTGACAGAGAGGAAGGGAAGGATTAGGCAGTCTGTGTTTGCATGAGTTAATATGTGTGGCTGTCCATATATATGTATATACTGTGTATGTGCACGTGTGCTCAAGAGGAATATGTGTTACTGACTCAACCAAAGAACATGGAGCTGCTGCAGCTCTGTCTCCATCAGGCTACTGGATTCAGTGGCTCCTAACAAAAGTGACCAACACCACATGTGTACAGAAAACAGGCAATTTATCCATCTATTAAGGCATTGATACATTACCTATATGTTTGAAATATGTCTGCTTGGTTAGAAATGGCACTTAAACTCAAGAACACTTTTCCAAGATTATACACATTTGAAAAATGTCTGTAACAGAGAAGCTTGTTTTGCCTATACAAATTATTATTTAAAGACAATAACGGCTAAAAAACATCCTTGTGGCCACTAAAATTATTTTGCTTCACCTAACCTGGACAGTCACTTCTAAATACTAGAAATCACACAAATATCCCTCTCTTGCTAACGGGAAGAGAACCCAACAATGTGGGAATGGTTGGAAGTCATCCTGTTCTGCACAAAGCAAACCAGAGTCCTTGGAAAATGCTACCTTTCATGCCTAGTAAGATGCTTTTATGTAGGAGTTACATATGCCAATAGCCGTGGCATCTGTAGATTAAAATATGGACCTTGGCTTCTGGGCTTTTGTTTTGTTTTGTTTATAAACTGAAACACAGATGGGCCTATCTGGACATTTATTTTTAATATCACAAGACAGTTCTCTCCAGAAATTTTCAACAATTAGGCAGTATGTGATGAGAGGTAAAGGCTCTCTGTGTGAAAAAATCAGACATACCCTAAGATTATGATCTTCAAGAATACAGGTCTAATCAACTGGCTTTTAAAAATCTTCCAACAGAGACTTGGCCTAAAGAGCAGTGCGATAAGTCTGTTTTTGCTGTCCTTAGGGCAGTCTAGACTCAGCACATATGTTTTATTTTTCAGTACTCACATGAAAAATTTTCCTCACTTATAAACACGGCAGAATTACAGGTATTCATGGAAACATGTCTTGGTTTTGGCCATCTGGTTTATTCTTTTGACAGCACAGGATTGTTTCCAGTACTGTATCTAAGCCATTAAGCAAATAACATTAAACATCTTAATAGAAACAGGGAGAATCTGCAATGAAAACAACATTCAACTTCTTAATAGAAGCAGGGAGAACCTGAAATGAAAACAAGCCTGATAAGATGCTAAGACTCGAGATGATAAAGCGTTTCACAATTTCCTATTTTTTAAATTTTTACAGAGGGTAAAACCTCAGGTTTAGACAAGCTTTATTTGTTCTTATATAAACTACGACCCTGTTGATTTGGGCTACGAAAGTCATACCTTCAGAGGAACTATGCAATGGCTATGAAATAAACTCTACATATTTCTGCAGTCATGTTGTTTGTGGCAGCAGTATAGAAAACACCATCTTAGGCTGAGATCAGTAAAGAGAAAAAGTGCTGTAACCCTCTTCCAGTGATCAGCTTATGTTATAACGTAAATGGTGACTGCTAGAACTCTTACATTTTCAAACTCAGAGGGAAACAGATTAGTTTGCCTGCTAACCTGACTATAACAACAAGTCTAAGGTCCTCAACAGCAATACACATTTGAAATCAGATTTCAAAGGATTAGTTGAAGGCTATCTACTGTAATGTTGTTTAACATATGTGTAAACTGAGACAATAGGAGGAGAAAGTATTTGCTATAGTAACTATGTATTAAATAGATCTGCAGCAGAACTGGAAACAGTCTTTAGTTGTTCTAAGTCCCAGTCCAAAACCCTGTCTTGTAGGTCACATTGTTAAGTTTATAGCAAATTATTTTATATAAGAATCATACTTGGCAATGTAATTGGAGTCACCGAGAGTGCCATTTTCCATGCAGTCCCATTAGCAGCATAGGTGAACATCTCTGCCAGTAACTTCTGAACTCACCACCTAATTCCCTCATATTTTGAGAAGTGTTGAGATAATTAAGTTCCTATTAGCATTATGCACATGGGTGAATTAATGGATAAGAGATACCTTGTAATTGCTCTGAATTAAGGAAAAGTTCAAGCCTGGTTTCACATATTGAGACTAGAGACCCCTTCAATGTGTTCTTACTGGCAGAGGTAAGTTTTTTGGAGCTTGTCCTTGCAGGAAAGAAGTGGGGATGTGGAACACAAGGAAACGAGGCAGGGAACATTGTCTCTCCTTTGCACCACTCAGCAGCTTTCTGTATGACAGAAAAAAGAAACTGGAGGGGAACCAGTGTGCAGCTAAGGATTACAAGGATCTATTGGAGCAACAAGCTGTGTGAGTTTAATTGTAAAGTGACTCCTTCAGCCAGACAAAAATTGTCATCTAAACCCCAGTTATTCAGATTAAGCTCCTTTTAAGAGCTGGATAACGTTCTAAGTATGGGAGAAATACTATAAATGCTTTAATTTTAATTACTTTTCCAGTTTTCTTTTGACACCTTCACAAGTCATAGTGGAGGCGGTCAATGAGGAGACAAAGGCAGATATGTAATTGAGAAAATATATATATTATCTCTTAACCTTTTAAAGGTATAGGGAAAGGTTAATAGAGTAAAAACTGCTTTCACTAATTGAATACTTGTTCAAGTTTTCATTAAGCAAAAATCCAAACTGGTCATTATAGTTGCAGTGAAGTGTTTTCAGTTTGACAGATATTTCTGAAAATGTTCTTTCCAGGCTGACCTGAAAGTTTGAAAAAGAATTCAGCTGTTCAGAGATATGAAATGAATTATGGTGATTTTGTGTTGGGCTTTGGGTGGTTTTGGTGCATTTGTGTTTTGTTGGGTTTTCTTTGAAACTTCAAGCAAAGCAGATACTGTCACAATAATCCTGACTAGCTGAGCTCAACCACATTCTTATCTCAGCATTTACATATAGCATTAGGACTCCTTAAGGGAGTAAAAAATGGGTAAAAAATGCTGCACAGAAGGTATGAGAGAGGAAGGAGAAAAATGTGAGAGAAACAACCCCGTAGACACGAAGGTCATTCCCGCTCCCATGTTGGAGCAGTTCATGAAGGACTGCATCCTCCATGCTGGAGCTGGGGAAGATTGTGAGGAGGAAGGAGCAGCAGAGACAACGCACCGTGAGCTGACCGCAGCCTCCGTTCTCCAAAATCCTGCACTGCTCGCAGAGGAGGAGGAGGAGGAAGAAGAATCAGGAATGAAGGAGTGAAATTGAGCCTGAGTAAAAGGGGAGGTGGGAAAAGGTTTAGTTTTGTCTTTATTTCTCACTACCCTACTCTAGTTTTAATTGGCAATACATTAAATTAATCTTCCCCAAATTGAGTCTGTTTTGCCCATGATAGTATCTGCTGACCAATCTCCCTGTCTTTATCTTAATTAATGAACTTTTCTACTTCATTTTCTCCCACTGTCCTGCTGCAAAGGTGGAGTGAGAGAGCAGCTGAGTGGGGGTCTGCCAGCCAGCCACAGTCAGGGTACCACATCTCATATGGTGTGACATCAGAAAATCAAGAACAGGGGACATAGCACTACAGTAACAAAAAGTCTTCCCTTGTGATTGGTTGCATCTTCTCTCATACATATATTTCAGTTTCTTGTAGCAATAAAAGTAAAATTTGGAAATAAATACTAGAAGAAATAGGGAGGTTCAGGAGCTGACAATAGTTGCATGTTATTTTATTATCTAAAACTACATGCTTTTGGCTGAGACCAGCTCCATCCTAGCTCACTGCTTTCTGCCTGCAGTCTTATGTGGAGTCTAAGCATCTCAATCAGATGCCTGACAGTAAACTGCCTCTTCAAAAGAGCGCAAATATTTCATAGTTCCTGTGTAATATCTGCAGCCCCTTGTAGATATGTCAGATAGCCCAGAGATGTCTTGAATGGCACTTACATTTAGGCAACAGAAGTAGACTCTGCACAGCCCAAGGAAAGAAGACTCTGGAAGGAGCCCCAGTCCCCCTCTTCTATATGATTAAGGTCTAATCCAACACATAAGAACTGGAAAGAGGAAGCCATCAAGAAAAAAATTTACATTATTACATGTTTCATCAAAACTCACATCTTATCAATCACTATTATCAATCACTATTAAGCTATTAACCCAGTGTCATGGGTTTCCTGTCCACCAGGATATTACAACTGACTTAATTTAATAGCTGTTCATGAGTTTAGCAAAATGTTATCCACTTATTTGTCCATTAACCATAAGTAAACACCATTCCCATCTTTTCCTGCTGTTCATCACTGCATTCTTGGCAACGATTTTTTTCCCCGTTTTTCTCTTTGTTGGCAAGTTTTCAAGGGCAGTCGAAAACAGTGTTGAGAAAAATCATAACGGATTCACTCATGAGTGCTATGGCAAGAACTGCTGCATTATAATTGCATGAGGAGGCAAAGGCTGACAGTCTTTTTACATTTCAGCAGCCATTTAAAGCTACTAACCTTGAAGGCATGGGCAGCCACTGACCTGAGAAGGCTGAATCTGGTTAGTGCTGAGCAAAAGAGGGAAGGGCTGAGGGGCTGTAACAGCCAGCGAGGTCAGCAGCAGCAGAAGGGCTCAGCACTCCAAGGGTTTGGTCCCTGACTGCTAATTTTTTTAAACTGCCTGGGCTGAAGCACTGATTCTAACAAGGTTATTTGTTCTTGCAGCTTGTTTCAGGTAGCAAAGTAAGGCGCTCCATGGCTGTACAGCTAATAACTCAATGTAGGATCTGGTCTTGAAGGGCACAAAGTGCCTCAATTCCATGAGACTTCCCCAGCAGCTGTTGACATTTGGCACTCCCTAGGGTCCAGTTCTAAGAGCAAATCTAAATGAAAAGCTCCTCAGTCGATTTCTCCAAAAGCTATGCAGTGAAGGTTGGATAGCAGTATAATAGATTGAGTTTAGCCCAACAGATTAAAGTGATAAAGCCAGCTAAAAATTATGATGTAATACCAAATAGCTATTTACCTGCAGTGTGTCATAGCTGCAATTACAAGGCATCTGGCAGAATTCTGTGGTGGGTAGGGACTAATCTATAAGGCTGATTAATTTTGCTGGTAATTTGGCTGAAGTAAGGCCAGTAAAGACGAATTAACTCTGTTATAAAGTTGTGAAGATACTCAGCTTTTAAGACTAAAAGATTTAAGCCATGCTCTTCCACCTTCAACAGCTGATCAGTCCCTTAAACTAAACCTACTGGAAAAACCTTCAGTGTTACAATTACTGAAGCCTTTGCAATTTGTTCTGAGTCTTTGTTATAGGCTTCCCTTGGAGCTTTCTTTGCCTGATTTTGGTTAAGAATATATCTGAGCTTGGTAAAGTAACACCTGACGCAGAAAAGATATTTGTAATGAAAACAGTACTGGAAATATTAGTTTGTATTCAGAATATTGAACTGATGTGGGTTATTGCTAGCTGGTACCCTTGATACCATAGCCATTGTGTTCGGGTCTGTACAATCCTAGTACTTGTGTTAAAGTATCACAGTATCACAGTATGTTTGGGATTGGAAGGGACCTTAAAAGATCATCTAGTCCAATCCCCCTGCTGGAGCAGGAACGCCTAGGTGAGGTCGCACAGGAACATGTGCAGGCGGGTTTTGAATGTCTCCAGAGGAGGAGACTCCACAACCTCCCCGGGCAGCCTGTTCCAGTGCTCTGTCACCCTTACTGAGAAGAAGTTTTTTCTCAAATTTAAGTGGAACCTCTTGTGTTCCAGCTTGATCCCATTACCCCTTGTCCTATCATTGTTTGCCACCGAGAAGAGCCTGGCTCCATCCTCGTGGCACTCACCCTTTATATATTTATAAACATTAATAAGGTCACCCCTCAGTCTCCTCTTCTCCAAACTAAAGAGACCCAGCTCCCTCAGCCTTTCCTCATAAGGGAGGTGCTCCACTCCTTTCATCATCTTTGTTGCCCTACGCTGGACTCTCTCCAGCAGTTCCCTGTCCTTCTTGAACTGAGGGGCCCAGAACTGGACACAATATTCCAGATGTGGTCTCACCAGGGCAGAGTAGAGGGGAAGGAGGACCTCTCTCGATCTACTAACCACCCCCCTTCTAATACACCCCAGGATGCCATTGGCCTTCTTGGCCACAAGGGCACAGTGCTGGCTCATGGTCATCCTGTTGTCCACCAGGACCCTCAGGTCCCTTTCCCCTACACTGCTCTCTAATATGTCATTTCCCAACCTATACTGGAACCTGGGGTTGTTCCTGCCCAGATGCAGGACTCTACACTTTCCCTTGTTAAATTTCATTAGGTTATTCCCCGCTCAACTCTCCAGTTTGTCCAGGTCTCGCTGGATGGTAGCACAGCCTTCTGGCATGTCAGCCACTCCTCCCAGCTTAGTGTCATCACCAAACTTGCTGATAGTACACTCTATTCCCTCGTCTAAATTGTTAATGAATATATTGAATAATACTGGCCCCAGTACTGACCTCTGAGGCACTCCACTAGATACTGGCCTCCAACTAGACTCCGCACCATTGACTACCACTCTCTGGCTTCTCTGCTTAAGCCAGTACTGTTGTTATTATTATTATTATTACCTGTATTTCTAGACAAATGCATTTCTATGTGTGTATTTGAAGGCTTTACTATTTTGTTCTTTCCTTTGCTACCAAAGATTTCAATCATTTCAGCGGGAAAAACATTATTGGAAGTTTAGACACTGGCTCCAAGTCTCTCTCAGCTGGAATTGTCATCCTGCCAGACCTGTGCAAAGAGGATTTTCATCGGCTGCTAACCAGCACAGGACAATTCAGAAGACTGTTTTCAGTTCTTAATCCTGCAGAAGTCCCCAAAACAAATTTGCCAGTCACTGGGATGGGATCTGGGTGGTCTGCCCAAGATTTCAAAGATGTTTTGTGGGAAGAGGGAGGGAAAAAAGGGAGGAAGACTTTGTTCCTCATCTTGTTTTCAACATAACTCATTCCTAAAACTGGCAAAGAACAAGATGTGCTGAGCCTTGCACACTTTCAAGTTCTGAACACTACACTTCTCCCTCTTTAGTTTTACCTAAGACTTATATGTAGTCTAATGAGAGAGTAAGTGAGCAGCCATTAAAAACACCTAGTTCTCCTTAAATTAAGTATGTCTTATAAATTATGATTGCTATTCTAAATGTTCCTGCAGTTATTAGTATAGTAAAGGAACAATATTAGTAGATTGCATTTACTGAGTAAAAAGGAGATGATTTTCTTGTTTGTGCTATAACACGAATGTTTAACATAACATAAACACTGACACTTTTTAGCACAAAAAATAGGGGCAGCGTTCTCATATCCTCTTGCTCAGAAAATCTGTGAAAAGAACAGTATTAACAAGCAGTTTGCAAACAGTCAATGCCTGCACTCACATGTTTTATTAATCACCATAAACAGAACCAAGATCAGATACTCTGCATGAAGTATATCAATACTATTTGAAGATACAAACTTGAAAAATTACATGTCCAGTTCTCATCTCACTCCATTTTTAATACAAATTATGGTAATAAGAGCTTTGTTGCAGTGTGTTAAAATACCACAGAGCCTACTTTGCTTATATCACTTGAACTATTTAGTGAGGGGGATACACTCCAAAAACATGTGCTGATTCTGTATCTGCCACAAATGGTGCCACAGGAGACCTTCAGTGCCCAAGTCACTTGTCAGCCAGGGAATGGGAAATGGGGCTTCAGTTCCCCCTCAGGGGGGCAGTCACCGTCATATCTCTCCTGGCAGAGAATCACAGCTTAACCATCTGGCTACCAATTAAGCAAAATGTAAGAAAGTGCCTTTGTTGCTTTCAGTTGAAGCTGATTTAGCCTCCCTGCAGTGCCCAAAGGTCTAAAGAGGAAGATGATGCACAAGAGCTGAGCACAAGACACCTGGCTAGAAGTTCAGGTGTTTATTAGAGAAGGAATAGCATTGGGAACTGACTTCTAAACCTGTTTGAGCATTACATTAAACAGTCATTTGCTAAAATATTGAAACAGTAATTTCAAGCAAGGACCAGAAGATAAATCTCCTCTCTCCCAGGAGCCTGGTTTTGGGAAAAGGTTAAGGGCAGTGACCTTTACCAGGGAAATGAAAGTCTCCTGTCAGGGCTATGCAAGCTACTGCTGCAGCTCCATAAAGCTTTTGGATTTAAGACAGCAGAATGTCCAGTACTGCCTAGTGAGTAAAACAGAGCTATATGCTAATGTCTGATCCTACAGTGTACTGGCATTCTCAGCACTTGTTGGAGTCATAATTTATTGAGAATTGAGAGTATTTCTCCCTTGCAAGATCAGAGTCCTAGACAGCAACACATTTTCATGTTCACCAAGAAGCTCATCCACAGTTAAGAAATTAGAGGGAGAATTATTCAGCAGCACCAGAAACAAAAAAAGAAGAACTGTGTGCAAGCCTTGGCAAGATGTTTCTAGGGAGCACCCTGGGCTTGTAGCACAGCCCAGCCATATTTCAGAAGAGAAAATGTTTGTGTTCAGCTAAAGGGGAACAATGCTGCAGGAGTCTGGAACTGTGACCCAGAAACTGCTGCAAATGCTCAATTCTGATAGCTGCATAAACCCACGGGGATCCTGCCGTATCTGGGAGGAAAAAGAGGTTGAAATAAGAAACAGACAACAATCAGCTTTTGAAAGAAAAAGGATACATGAGCCTACAATGAGCGTGTCCTTCCCCATTTGCCCAGTCTTATCACTTGACATTAGGGAAGGAAAAGAAATAACAGAAACAGTAATAAAATTGGAAGCTGTGGGGTCTAGCAGGTCACCCCAGACTCCAAAGATGTACAACGGACTTGTAGCAAGTCACTGGGGTGGCCTGTACTGGCAGGATGGGATGGGGGAGGCAGGGAAGCTGCCTCCACTGCCAGGCACAGACAGCAGAGCCAGCGGGGAGGAGCTGTGCCAGGGAGCAGAGCCCTGAATTCTGTTTTCCAAGTAGCTACATTTTCTACGTTTTCCTTCTCACTTACTAAATCTTGATTTATTTTTTTAAGCATGCTCATTTATTTTACAACACTGTCTAATTTGATTCTCAGTTGTTGTGCTTCCTCTTGGGCTTTATTTCTTTCTGCTCTGACTTTGTTCCATTTTTCCCTCCAGTTAGCAGTACAATTTGACCACCAACACATGGTCTTCTCCATTTCGGCAGCTCTGGCTTTGACTTCTTCCAGCTCCCAAATTCTTACTGCTTAAAAAATTTCCCAGTCACTGCTAATTTTTATACATATATGGGTAATGAGATGAACATGGGGAGAAACTTTGAGATGACAGATTTGAATTACACAGATGGCCAACTGGTAAGCAATCCCCAGCTTATTTATAAGGTTGTCTTGTTTGGCTCCCCAAAACCTACATCTCTTCCATTAATTTCTGAACAGAGTTTAAATTCGGGCCACAGCACACCACCTCCAGAGAAGCTCTTTTTCCAGTATATTTGGATTGTCATAAAGCAATTTTGATAATGTACCTGTGGTAACATCATAATTAGATATTAGTAACACATACTTCATGAAGTATTACACACATATCTGCTTGTGGCCAAGAAGGCCAACAGCATTCTGGCTTGTATCAGGAACAGTGTGGCCAGCAAGACTAGAGAAGCGATTGTCCCACTGTACACAGCACTGGTGAGACCCCACCTCGAATTCTGTGTTCAGTTTTGGGCCCCTTGTCATAAGGGAATTGAAATACTAGAAAGAGGGCAGAGGAGGGCAACAAGGCTTGTGAGGGGCCTAGAGCAGAAGTCTGATAAGGAGCGGATGAGGGAACTGGGGCTGTTCAGGCTGGAGAAAATTAGGCTGAGGGAAGACCTTATCGCTGTCTACAACTACCTGACAGGAGGTTGTAGCATGGAGGGTGTTGGTCTCTCCCCCCAAATAGCAAGTGATAGAAAAAAGAGGAAATGGCCTCAAGTTGCACCAGGGGAGGTTTAGATTGAATATTAGGAAAAAATTATTCACTTAAAGGCTTGTCAGGCATTGGAACAGGCTGCCCAGCAAAGTGGTGGAGTCACCATCCCTGGAAGTGTTTAAAAGGCATTTAGATGAAGTTCTTATGGACATGGTTTAGTGCCAGAGTTAGGTTAGGTTATAGTTAGACTTGATGACCCTGAAAGTGTCTTCCAAGTGAAATGATTCTATGATTCTAAAAGCACCACTGTTGTACAGAGTGAACTATCAATGGCTCACAAAAAAAAAAAAAAAAAAAAAAAAAAAAAGTAATCTGCGACAGGCTTCCTGAAAAGAAAAGCTGAAAATACAGACACTCAAACACACAATTTCTTATATAGAATAAGGTAATATTGAATTGAACCTGCTGTGTTTCTCTGATGTGACCAAACCATCACAAACCTTTCCTTGAGTTTAGGTTGCACAAACTTATTTTTAAACTTCCCTTAGAGCAGCAAGTCTTAAACTTCAGCTGATTTTTCTTTAAAGCTCTCAAGCTGTGCTTTTCATGTCTGAAACCTCAAAGCAAATGAACTGATACTTCTGAAATTCTGCATTAATACTTGTTTCTAAGCTTGTCAAGCATGAGAGAACACACAGGCTTATCAGTGGAGTGAAGCAGAGCCTTGTCCCCCAGCTGTAGCACTAGAGTGTGCTGAATTGATGTTCAACAAAATTCTTTAATGCTACAGTCAATGACACAATTAAGTCTTAGTCTCACTTTTCATTTTCCTTTTTCCTGTACAAGCAGGAAACTTAGAAATAGATATAACTGTTATGTTATCACCAGCCCCTGCTGGATAGCTCCTTAGTGAGGTATGACTGTATGTAAAATTTTGGTTTTAACCACTCTGGGACATTCTATAGGTCTAAAAAGAAAAGTAAACTCTCCTGTTTTGAAGGAAATAATGCTTGAAGACGTTAACGTTCCATATATTCATAGAATCATAGAATGATTTGGATTGAAGGAACCTTGAAAGATAATGTAGTCCCATCTCACATTATCTAGTCCAATTTGACTGTGCAGAAATCTCTTTAGTAGATTCACTAGCCTTTAATGCAAGGGTCTTTTTATTTGTCCTTTGAAGTATTTGGTATTGGCCACTGTTGGAAACAGGATATTGAGCTAGATCATACACTTGGCTAAGCCACTACGGCAGTTTCTGTGTTCCTTCCATTGAGGGAAAAAAATATTGTGAGGGTGAGGGTGTGACTTGTATTCAGATAAGTGTGATATATCTGTCCCTATAGTAAATTACTTTTATTGTGTACAGTATAATAAAAGTCACAAGCAAAAAAATGGCTTGGGCACTTCTGAATGTGTGGTTAGATGCAGTACTTGTCTCCAAAGAAAATACACTCTTCCAAATTTTTCAGTTTTTAAGAATATGAGAACAGCAATGAGCCATAAAGTTTATTTTCACTATCTGCCTGGTTAAGAAATACTTGTTTGACAAAATTGTCCAATGGTGTATAATTTCTAAAAATTAAAACCACAGCTAAAATCAAATGAAAGTATAATTAACCTGACACAGGGAAAAATAAAAGGGCTCAGTATCAAATAATAAACTTTTTTAAAAGTCCTGAAAAATCCAAAGGCAGAATTTTTCATTTATTTATCAGCTACAAAACCCAAGGCATTAGCAAATTTAATTTAATTTAAAATAATAATAGTTTAAAAAAAATAGCAAACCTACCTTAACTGTTGGAGATGCCATCACCTATAGATTGTTTTCTCTGCTAGTGTTTCAGCCACAGGTCTACAAATGCACAACTCCCTCTCTAATATCTATATACGACTTTGTTAGGCCATGGAGGATTAAAAATAGATTAAAATTCATTGAAGCAGGGGTGTTGTTGCTGATTTGAAACAAAGTTTTCACTTCTGCAAGGCCATTTTCTCCTTTGTTTGGATTTTACGTATTTCATGGGAAAGCCTTCAAGAGTACATTAAGCTACATGACAATCATTTGTCACTCATCCTACCTTGAGGAAGAAATTGAATGCACAATGTACTATTTTGTTCATTTGGGGAAAAAAAAAAAAAAAGGGCATGCCTACTGTTCGTGTTCATTGATTTTACTGTTATGAAGTACTACATTGTATGTCTGACATGAAGGTCATGGAAGTCAGTGCTAAACTTTCAGGTTTTAGCCCTTAAGGCAAACCTCAATATGTAGCTAGAAAGTAGAAGGGGTTTATCTTCTTTTTCAGCTTCTGAGTGTTTGAACATGGTTGTCTTCTTGTCTTTGGGAATCCCTTGTAAGGATCCGTAGGATCCAAATTGGAGGTAGTTCCCTTCTGAAGTCACCTGGCAAATGTGAAATCAGCATCACCATTTCATGTAGCTGAAGATCTGTCTGCTTATGTTAAAAGTTTTCTCAGAAAGCCACCCAGTATATGAAATTGTAAAAGTATCTGACTAAGCTTACCATAGCAATGAGGCATTTGAACTACAACTATTTTGTAACAGCCAGTCACTTGGGCTCATTTTGGTCTTTAATTTCCTCAAGACTTTACTTCACCCTGTAAATTGGTTTCTGATTTTTCTGTCTCCTCTCCATCTAATTAAGCTTCTAAATGTCCAGACAGTACAGATACTCAGGGGTGAAACCTTTGAAGATACGTAACTGTGTGATTTAAAGACAAACCCCAAAGTTCAGTTTTAAAATACAATATTAACCAATTCAGGACATTCCATTTAATCCTGTTTCTAACACTGTTGAGGAAAAGTCTCTCACCATCCTCCGTTTGTTACTCCCCAAAGTTTAAGTCTTCCCCCAAGGTAAAGTGACTTAATAAAAGTTTGCTTTAAAAGATAGGGAAATAAGCCTAGAGATAATTATATATTCTTGAATGTTCATGAATTAGGTTTACATTTTTATACAGAGTGTCTCCTGCCAATATGGAAAAATCTGAACTAAAAATACTTTGCCAGTATTTTAAATTGTTTTACATTTAGCAAGAGCTGTTGAGAAGATATTGAATTTATAATACATTTATACTGTCAGCTGGAATCTGTGGTATTTGTCAGGATGCAAGGAAAAAGGAAATTTCCAAATAAACCGTTTAGCATATTGGATGCTTTAATCTTTTCTGTCTTCTTTCACTCCCACCATATCACTGTTCCATCACATGCTCTGATGTTAATCAGAATGACTGGGTCATCCTCTTTTATAAATTTGCTGGATTATTTCTTTTTCAAGGTCATCTGTGAATTGACTTTAGTAACCAACTACAAATTGGATGGTATTTTAATATTCTACCCTCTCCCTGAGCTTCAGTCTAGAGGTGATGAGAAACAAAAAGAAACCCAAAGGAGTTTGCATTTTAGGAAGTAAGATGATGAACACAATTATCCAATACCTTTATAATTTCTCCTGCCCTGGACACTCTTTCCCACTGAGTTCAAAGGGAATTGAAGGAAATTCAACATCTTCCAGAAACAGTCTTTTAGCTAATATGACTGCATATGATCTCTGGAGAAATCTGTCGATATTGGTATTTGAGGCACTTAAGCCTGACATTCAGAGTTCTGTACTATAATGAATACAACTTTATTAAGGCAAGAGAAGCAGCTCGCTCTCTCTCTTTGGTGTTGCCTTTTGAAATTTAACATTAAAAAGCAAGATTTTCCTTCATTGCATTTTTAAAAGACTTTGAAACAGTTCAGGAAACTGGTTTTTGTCCATCACCCAGCTATAAACTATGTCAGTTGTGTAATCAAAGATGATTTCTTGGATTTTTTTTTTTAAACCCTCTTAGATACCTGCAGAACCTTGGATTCAAAGGGCACAGCTTGCAAAGACCAGATGAAAAGGATTTCAAATCTACTGGTTAAAGAGCTCACAAGCATTTTCTGCAGGAACGCTTACCTGTGTTGGGCTGTGTTTAGGCCCCACCACAATGTGTGCTCTTAAGCATCTTTTGACCTGACTGTGCTAAAGCAATAGTTTTCCCCTGATTGCCCCTTTGACATGCTTCCTATGCACAGCAAGCAAGCTATGGCTCTCCCTTCAATCCCTCACAGGCCAGCAGCCTCTGTGCTCCCAGACCAGTGCCTCCAATGTCCCCCAAGGTATCTCCCTCATCTTCTTTCACCTCCATAATAATCAGATCACCCCAAAGGTTTAACCATATGCATACCTTCACTTAACTATTCACCTCTTCAACTGAAGCAAATAAATAGTTGAAGCAAACACACACAGAGACACTGAAAGGCATCCACAATCATGCTTTCTTCAGTCAGTACAAGAAATAGATGCCAGTTAAAATTAAATGTGTTCTTGATGTTTTGGTACCACCCTGTAGTATGGGTGAGTTATAAGCAAAATGTCCCTTCCAGCCCTAACTATTCTGTGATTCTGTCATCAAAGGTCCTTCTTTACCTATTTAGAGATCTTATTCCAAAACATCAATGACTTGGTGAATTATTCAGAGTCTTTTTCAAGACCATGAGGAAAAGTAGACAGGAATTCTGTTGTTTTAAATTAGAGATGAAATGACAAATAGAATGAGAAATGGAGAACATGATTGTGATAGAATTTGTTTGTTAAGGAGAATACAAATGTTTGCCCATGAGGATTCTGCTAAGGATTTCAGACTGTGCTACGGAAAGAGGAGATAACCCCAAACTGTCATGGTGCTACCAGCACACCTGATCTACAAAGCCAATAGAAAACCTGGAATAAAAATTTGCCCAATTTACCTCCATATTTTGGGAGAAGAATGAGTTTTGTTCAGACCAGGGTACTCCTGAATTATGGTTTTGATCTGAAACTATGTAAAATTCTGGGATTTGCTGGGCTTTTGTTCTAAGCCATAAATAGGCGGTGACAGCTGCTTAGTGTTTCAATTTTGCATTCACAAAAATTGCAAACAAAGAACAAAATAAACAGCTTATACCATGAACCTTTGTTTGTGTTCTGTTTATGAGTGTTGATTTCACTGCCATGCAGTCCTGCCAAGGCCTGATCCATATAAAATCAAGATAATCAATTCAGATCTTGCCTGTTTCATTTCTTTATACTTTCTTTTCGAAGGTGTGTGCCAAGCAGATAGTGCAGGAAAAATAACTCCTTGTTTTTTTCTTCAGAATTTATACATCATAGGTAACTATAGTGCATACTGCCCCGCAGTCATCAAGACTTTAGCCATTATCTGAGAGATGACTGAAGGAATGAGAATTAGGCTATGCTCCCAGCTTAGACATGGGTGGGACATTCCGAGGCTATTCAATTTAACAATTGCGGGCAATGAAGCAGAGGAAGGTCTTAGGCTATCGTCAATACTCTGTATCAGTCTCTCTCCAGACTGTGTACACATCTTTTTTTAAATGCTTATAATTTGCACATGCTCATAATCTGAAGATAATAGGAAAGTTGCCTGTAACTCTATAGAACTATATCAAATCTTTTTACCTTAAGAACAGAAATCAGGCTTAGAGTCAGGCATGCTGGAATGCTAACACCCAGTAATTTCACTAACCTACTTCTCTGTCAGTGGATAATAGCCAGTTTTCACTTCTGCTGTAGGTGGTAACAAGACAATGACAAACTAGAAGATATCTTTTTTAAAATGCATTCTTCTAAAATAGAAATGCTGTTTTCTCTTTTTGAATAAATATATTTTTGACATTTCCATTTCAATGTCTTTTCCAGAAACCATTAATTTATACTTTCTGTCATGCTTTGAGTGGCATTCCAGCCTTTCTGAATCCAGTGGAAAAATTCCCACTGCTTTCAACAGGAGTAAGGTTTTTCTTTTTCATGTATGCTTAGTTATACAGTTGTTCTTAAGTGCATACACTTGGGTAGACCAGTTCAGTTCAGCTTCCAAGCATTGTTTTTACCCCAATCTCTTCTCACTCAGATCCTTACCCTGCTTTTCAGGCACAGAGGGTTGTTTTAAGTGGTACCATTTACATTCAGCAGAGGATCTGTTGTTTATGTGCACTAGGGATAATCTATAAACCACATCGTGGAGTACAAGTTGGGGTCAAATAAGTCACCTTAGGCAATATGGCACTACAGAGAGAGTAAGAATGGTACACGGCTCCAAAATATTTGTCTTTCTCCAGGCTTCAAAATGAAGCCATTCTACCTGTGCTTGCTCACTCTTTGAATTAACTTTCTGTCAGCACAGGAGCAATTGAGTTTTACCCCTGCAAAGGTTAATTTTGTGCTCATTTGCCTGGCTATTTGAGGATACATTACACAGCCATGCAACAGCGCTGCCACCCCCTGAGCAGGCAGCTGTGCCAAACAGAGGAGCCACAGAGGTGAGCAGGCTGTGCCACAACCAGATCTACTAGTGGCCACTGCAATGGCCAGAAAGGCAGCAGGTAGAAAACCTGGACATGACAGGGAGAAGACCAGCACCCATTGATTTGTCCTGGCCCCTCATCTGAGGTTACTGCCCCAGGCAGGGGGCAAAGGGAAGGATGTCCATGGGGGGTGGTAACTTCTCAGGCCAACACAAGTTCAGGCTTCCCACAAGCTCATCTGCGAATGCCTTAACTTGCAAACACGCAGACCAGGAGAAGAGAAACTGAGATGTGTCACCTGTCTCCCAGACAACCTGGAGGTCTTCCAGCCCTGCAACCCACTTCCATCAGCCTCCTTCGTATCTTCTAGCCAGGACTCTGAAGCACAGGGATAGATCTAGACTGGCAAGCTGCTTCTCTGGTGGCTTTTCCTCTTGACCAGGAGGTGCACTATTACTCCCAGCCACATAAAGGATGATTTCCAGTACTCTCTGCAAATCTCTTTTTTACCTCCTTACTTATTACTGGAATAGCAGAATTCAAAATGAAGACTTGACTAGGAAGGTGCATTTTCAGTCTACTCAGGGTTTTGTACAAGAGGTCTCTGTCAGCGATGCAGCTGTGCTTCCCTGGACACAGTATAATATAGGGGCCTGTCAGGAACACATTTTGCAGTGCAAAATAAGTTATTCTTACTTTCCAACATGGTAAAGAAGCTGCAAAGCTGTAGAAACTTACACTATGAATTGAGTAAGCCCGAGAATATCAAAAACACAGAGAGAACTTAGAAACTCATTTATTTTCCCATCCCATTACTGGCCTCTTGTGAATTAGGGCACAAGTTTCACATTGCTGTTCAGGAGGTCATTTGTCATACACAGAGAAATAAATTAGGGGAATATTAATGGTGAAAAGCCTACAAGGCTATGAACAGTAGAAGCATTTCAGTCCCTTTGGAAATGAGGAGAGCAAGGTTTCACGGCCCCCTGGTCCAGTTGCCATAAATCCAGCATATGAGCAATGAATGTATTCAAATACACCTCTGAGTTGGCATTGCATATATACATGCAATTAATATGTGTGACTACACAAGTTTAAACTTAAAGTCTAAATTTAAAGGTCTGTATAAAGCCTGCTTTTCAAGGAAGGGTGTTTCATGTAACATTCGCTTGACCTTGAAAGAAAGTAATTTAAATTATTCTGAGATTTCTTAATCCTGTTTAACTTATTTCCCCGAGAGAAACTGAAAATCCAATGGCTTTTACAGACTTTTCCTGTGCTTAGGGGATACTCCTCTCAAATTAAAAAAAAAAAAGGAAAAAAGAGAAAAAACCTATGTGTGTTGCATGACCAATTAAAATGAAACTCGTAAGCTAATCTTTGCAGTGGCAGAAGTACAGGATAAATTCTCTTTTTAGTGACTAATACAGCCATTCTGGCATGGGGATTCAGAGTCAGAAGCTTTATCTCATCTGCCTGTCTCCCACCAAACGACTCTGGCTAAATCAAAAACCCAACCAAGCCTCCTTCCTGTTTCCCGTGCAAATGTTATCCATTGTGAGCAGTGGCTTGAAGTCACAATTACTTCAGGATCTTTATTGAAACCTAATGTTGAGATTTTAGCTAAGATTAAGTATATTAATTCCCTTAAGTTTTATTACACTGAATACAAAGTCTTTGGGAATTACTGAAGGAAGTAATTTTTTTCCTGTCTCTTTCTCTCTCTCTCTCTTTTTTTTTTTTTTTTTTTTTTTTTAATATTTAAACGCTAAAGAATAAAAATCCTTTTTTCATATACTGGCACAAAGCATGAGTAAGACTAAAACCAATACATTTAAAAGTGGATGACTCTCACTGGCTTTGCAGCAGCAAACGTTGGCATCCTGATCCTGATGTGGCAGGAGACTAATAGAGGACATTTCAGCAAAAGCACTGCTTCTCTAGATATTTCTGCAAGACATCTCTTTCCTTTGTAATGCAGTTTGAATATTGTAGACAGGCTTCCATTTAGTATTGACTTCAAAGGAACAATCTTTGTCAAATGCACATTTGAAGATGGAGACATATTGAAGCCCTTGCTGTCAAGGAAGAAGCAAGGAAGGAAGGAAAAGAGGTTTGTTTAGTCCAAATCCCTACCAGTTGACTTTCAATACATCACAAAACTGGGATGTAGTCAATCTCTCTAAATAAGAAAAAGGGGAAAAAAAAAAAAAAAAAAGACAGTTCAGTGTTTAATACGCTTACTCGAATGTCAGATATATGTGTTCAAATCCTTCCTCTCTCAGGCTGTGCAGCAGGGACATGAAGCAAAACCCCGTGCTTCAGGAGGAGATCAGGTAATCTTAGATGGGTTTTTGGATCAGTCTCTCCTGACATTTTTTTTTTTTTCAGTGCATATAAAATACAAAAATAATCACTGCAGCAGAAAGTAACTCTGCTTCATCATGAAAAATGACTTATTCTTCAGGCTACAGTGTTTCGCTTATCTGTCCTTTTACTATCTGGCTGCATTTTGTGCAAGACTTTATGCAGTAGGTGTGTTTAGCTGATTTGATTTATCTGAGATCAAAGAATAATAATACAGAAGGGTAAATTTTTGACTTGTCAAGTGTAAAGTCAAGCTGCACACACATGTCTAATGGGAAAAATGTAAAGTACTTTATAGGAAGGAAAGTGAGTGTGTAGGAGAGCTGCCTCTAGAGGGTTAAATCATGGCATAGCAGAGGCTCTGAGATCCATTCTTTAATGGGAAGTGGTAGTGTGATGCCTGAAGTCCTTGGTGGATCTGGTTTGGTGCTCTCAGGGTAAGGTATGAAGGACAGTCAGAATACACATAGGGTAGAAAGTTTATGTAGAGCAAACCCATTGCTTTCAACCCTTCCTTTCACCCCTCCATGTGGGGGCACAGCTGCACTCCCATGAACCTGCCACCTCACCCTTATGCAGACTCCTTGTACTCAACCGCTCCTCCCAGGAGAAGTCTCTTTGGCACTCCCAGACTGCCCTGAAGGAACGGGCATAAGCAAAACACACTCTGCCAAATAAGCTTATTTGTAGCTGACACAGAGTAACTATTGTTCTGGGGTTGTTTATGCTTTATTCCCTGTGGCATCTGCTAATATATTCTTGGTCTGATTCTTATCTTTTACTGACAGACATCAGAAGCATTTCTAGACCTCTGGGTGGGGAAGCGTTTGAGATTTCTAGTTCAGATCAATATCACATCAGCAGGGATGGGTCAAACACTTGCAGCTCTCATTCCTTTATTATTCATTAATGTTCAGTTGTCTCTCACCTCTTATTGACCTTGTCTATTCAACTAATGTGAAACCAAGGCCCTTTGAACCTGAGTGCCAAGTGGTGCAGCTGGATTGTAGGCTCTTGTCCTGAGTCACGGGCAGCTAAAGCATCAGCGTGCAACATGTGCTGCTGGTGCGTGTCTTACCCAGGAAAATGCTACTGAACATGAACTAACCTCCCAAGGAAACTGGCCTGTCTGTAGAGCTTGTTGGTACCTAAAACAAACTCCTGCAGATTCTACCCTCTCCCAAACGTTGTACTGTATCTGATGAGCACCAAGGAACAAATTACTGGTTGAAATCTGAAAGCAGTGGAGCAGTTATGCCAGTCCCTCCCTTCATGGACAGGCTCTGCATACTGACAATCTTCAAGGGCAGTCTCTGGCTGGCATCACTCTAAATGACGTCAGGAGGTGAGGCCACTTTCGTTTTCACCTCCCATTATTCATGACTTATTTTAAATATGATTACATGGATATTAACTGTTTTTGTCTTCAGCTAAACAATAGTTAGGGCTCCATTTTATCACGAGTAGATTGCATATCTTTCTGAAGGATTCCCAGAATATTAGCGGATGAATAATCACAAATATGGGCTGAATGAGCACATGTATGCAAATTGCATACGGGGATGCAATTTGCATATGTGAACTTTTCCTTTTACATACACACACCCACCTCAGAACAGATTAGCTCTAAACTCAGGTGGGAGGCAGACTGCACAGCTTTGCAGCAGACACATGATATTTCAATGTTGTCCACAGCCCTGAGGTGTTCAGATTAGTAATACAAGGACTGTATCTTTGCTGATATTGTATGATATACCCTTATAGAAATAAGACAGGGAAACCAAGGCCTGACACACAACCATAACACAAAAATTAAAAAACAATAACCATAACAACAAAGCCTACTTGTGGATGAAAATGTAGATCAATTCTACCTTGTGCACGCATAATTGAGAATGCATGGAATTTGTGACTGCATGTTCTGAAATGATTTTGCTAAGCAGAAACTTGTTCTATTCTTCATGGGAACAGTTGTTCTTTGATGTCTTTAGCACTGATAGACCTTAATTTTTAAGACATTGAAAACCAACATTCTCCTGTGTTATTACAGATGTTTATTTTATTCAAATTGTGAAAAACTGTCAGAGGTGCTAGGATTTTAACCTTAGCACAAAAAAAATGCATATAAGACACATCCACTACTAAGAGTATGAATAATTTCTGGAAAATAAAGGTAAAATATTTTAATAATCCTGTTTTAATTAGAGACAGACTAACACCCCAGTTCTGAAATCCCACAACCTGGAGTGTGGGAAGTCCACAGGCAGACATTAATTTTATTTCTTGAGCCTATCTGCTCTCAAAATGGATTTTTTCCAAAGCATAAAGATAACTTCCTTGTGGTTTTTTATGTCATGCAAAATTTCAGGATCCTAGGTACCATTTTATGAATATAGAGCCATTTAGGATAGCAAGAGTAAGTACTGCTGCACGCACATTTAACATACAAGTGCAAAGAACAGACCTGTTGGCCTTTTTAACATGATCAACAGGAGAGGAAAAATGCTGTGTGTTTCACAGAAAGACCCTCTAATCTTCTCTCCCTTCTATAGTGTACAAATAATCTAAAGTCTCTGCTTCTATCTCTTGCAAGCAAACAATGAGGAACATTTAAAGCATTAGACTTTCTTGAGAAGGAAATGCTTCAAGAAAGGCCATGATTTTAAAAAGGGAAAGGGGGAAAAGGCACCAGTAAAGCAAACTAAAACTTCTTTTGTCTGGTCAGTCTCACAAAAAGAATGGCAAAAAAAATATTTCTATAAAAGGTATGTCTACTTCTCATAACCTCCATGACAACAATTATTTCACTAGGCTCAGAATATTCTTCCTTCCTTTTATTTTTTTCATTTTGAATTAACTGCTTGTATAGGCAGGTATCTGCTGCCTCTCCATCTCACAGCTGCTTTCTCTTGAATTTATTCTTACTTGTCTGTATCCCTTGCCCATTTTCAAGCAAATACTTCAAGGCTCTCCTAAATGGTCAGTTGGGCAAAAGACCAGGAAGTGAAATCACCTCTTTACCACTAGACTTCCTTCTATTTTATTTTATTTCCCTAGGAAACTTTGCCTCATCCCAAAAAGTCTGCCAGTCCCAGAAGTTTGATATATAATTACAATTCCATAGGAAGTTATTAAAAATGTGGGTTTTTTTCTCACTTAAAATGAAAATTCATTAATTTCCTAAAATGTTTTTATTTAGGTCAAAATCTGATAAAGACTAGAAGCTTATAATATGATATGATGTAGGTAAATATGAATTAATCTCTTGTTCTCTCTCTTTTTTTTTTTTTTGTTTGGTTTTGGTTTTGTCTAGAATGAGAGGACATTAGAACTGCACTCAGTGTTTTCTCATATCTCTGAAAACTATAATTTACGTGGGGTGCTGAACACATCCCTACGGAACAGAAAGGAAATGACATAAAGAAAGTGTCAAACTCATTGTGACAATACCCCTTTATAAGGATGGTCTTTGAGCCACAAGGCAGCTTTAGGGCTGCAAACGTCTCTCCGTACACAGTGGGTCTCTCGCAGCTGCCTAAAGGAGTGTGTTTGAAGAACCACATGCCATCTTTATGTGGTAACTGCCTTTTATTTTAGCTGTCATTGCCCTTTGCTGCCTGCTGACAGCCCTGCACTGCCTGACATCAGGATGCTGTGAGGGCTCCCCAGCCATGCAAACAGACCTGCGGTCACCAGCACCACCTCACAAACCAGTGCCTGTGTCACACTGGGCAGCAGCAACAGGGACAGAGCCCCTCGACTCCCTCTGCCGCCCTGGTACTTCAGCTCTGGTGAACGATCTTACTTCTCTTGTCTTTTCCTTCGGTTCCTTTCCTATCCTCTTCCTTTTGTGTCTACTCCCTTTTTTCCTGCCTACTCGTTCTGTGCTGCAGCTCTCCCTTCCCTCAGCTTAACCCTGGGCTGCACTCTCAGCCTTATTCTAGTCTAGTCTACAGATACACATTTTACACAAATATCTAAAGACAGGCACACGTAAACACAACTGAAAGCTCAGATTCTGCTGCACGTGGACACTTCATATGGACCACTTAAAATATATCAAACCAGTCAAACCTCTGACCACTGCTGGGTGTTTGTCATCCAATGTACAGAAAAAAGAGATGATGAAGCAGGGAAACCTGATCATACCATGACACATTTCAGTGCTTTTACTCATTTTGACACTGCTAACTGCAAACTGTAACACATGGCCATACCCCACCTTGAGTTTCTGTGGATCTCCTCACACCAGCGTATACTCAACATGAAGCTCAAATGAGGCAACCAGGTAGTGCTACATAACAGAGGAGATGTGAAGAATTTGGAGGATGAGACAGAATGAGTATGAATTATCCAGTCAACAAAAGGAAGGAGAGTGGGCTAGAATGAGAATACAACATATTTTTAGGGTACAGTATTTTTGGAAAAGATTTAAAATATTTAATTTGAGAGTTCTGGAGTTAATTTCCCCTAGCTTATTACAGGATTGAAATATTTCTTAATAACTCATTAAAGATGAATGGAAATGTTAACAGAATACATTATTTTCTTGCATAATTAGTAATGGAAACATGAACATCAAAACTGAATAGACTTTAAAGGGAACATATACATATTGGGTAAGGCTACAGCCACATTCTTTTATTTAGTTTTGCCAATGCAGTCCATCTATTAAATGTCTCTAGAGCAGGTCGGGATTAGTTATATTTTATGTCCATGTCATAAACATAACAGAGGTACCACTGTGTTCACAAGAGCAGTTAAATATTATTCCTTATTTTTAAAACAATCTGCTAGCTATGTGATAATGTCACTGGAAATTGTTATTACAGTAGACAGGAAATTGTATGACCCCTGCTGGGTTATCTTTTCCAAACTGTGTAAGTGAACCTTGTTATCTTCATAGTCCTTTTGCGAGATGAATAATTAAATTCTTATGATCATGCAAGTTGTTACAATAAGACAGGAACTCATATATTCATTTCCTATCCAGTTCCCTGGAAAAGTAACAAAAACATGCCAGATTCCACCTGGTGTTTCTACTCCGTGTTGCAAGTTGATTGACTAAATGCAGGGAAATTCATGACAAATCTTGGTGTGTTGTTGAAATGATACAGTTTTAATTGACTTCAAGAGCATCTGATTTTTAACTTGAGTATTTTCTTAAAGAAGAACATAACCCTTTAGAGCGAAAATACTTTTATTTGATCAAACGCAACTTGCATACACAATGTATGGTTGCCTTACTATTTGATAAACCATTTTTTAAATAAAGATAACCATTTCATGAAGCACTGAGTGTGGAAATGAGGATTTAACCTGTCATTTTTGAGGCACGCTGTCAAACAACAGTGATTTTCACTTGTTCAAAACACTTGATTCCATTGAGTTATTTACATCATTACCTATATCTTAGCAGAGAACTGAAAGATGGGGAATATGGTTTGACTTTGCTCACAATAAACTCAGCAAAAGGATGTCTGGATGTGGTAGACACATTGGTTGGGGTGAGGAGGAAGGATCAAGCTCATAGGGACGATACGGTCCCTTCACTGACAACTAGTGTCTCTCCACTACAAACCAGTGCATACTCTGCAAGGCTGCAGCAAGGTAGGCTGGAGCTACGCAAACAAGCAGTGCTGCTGGACTAAGGATCTTCTTCCTTTCCTGCTCCCTCTCCAAAATTTTCAGCCCCAAAGAAATCTGTATCATCCAACTGCAATGGATTTCTTTACGTGCACAGGACAGATGATAAGGGAGGTGCACTTCAGCACCTTCCTTTAAGCCAGCAGAAAACAGATGTTGTAGCTGCTTCTGCTGTCACACCCTGTTTCCAGGTTTGTGGCAGAATGGGTAGACAGACCCATTTCCAGATGTTTTCCCGTATCCCCTTTGGGGATGAGAAGTATCACCAGCCAGTTTAGTAACTTTACTCATGACCTACACATTGCAGTGTTAGGTGATCATTTCACTTGGCTGTTTCCCAGCCAGGCAAATCTCTCTTGTTGCACCATTTGTCCACCCCTACAAAGCAAAATACAGCTCTTGGTAAGAACAAGATTACTGTATCTCTCTACAAGTCTAGGTCTAATGAAAATAGGTCCCCTGAAGCCATAGCCATTGCAAAGTATGTGCTTCTATATATGGCTGACATATTTCCTGGTTAGTCGCAAAAAGAATAGTTTTAATTTACTTTATAAAAATACAAAAAAGATTCCACTCTAAAAGAGAAAAGTAGCTTTATTAATTTGGTACTCCTTAATCAAAATGTACATCTTATTATAGGGTAGATACAGTAACATAATTAAAAAAAACTAGTGGCTCTTAGTCAAATTACAATTAAAGCAAGCTACTGTTTTTTCAAAGGCTCAGATCTTACAAGCGGAAAACTAAGGAAGATCTACAGCTAAATAAGGCTTTTGCTCCTGAACAAAACATCTGTGTTAGCACTGACACATCAATCAGTCAAATAACATTCACATTAATGCAATAAAATCTTGTTTATATGTAGAAGTTTAGTTGCTTCACAAGCTGACTGGTTCCAGTATTTGTGTATGAGTAGCTAATCCTCTTTCAAGAAAAGATTTCTTCAGGGTAAGTCCTGTAAAGACACTTAATGAGTGTTTTCTTATTTACTTAAAAGTAAGAACTAGAAGAATACTCAAAAGCAGAGGAGGAGGTGTTGTGGGTTTTTTTCAGGAGATCTGGTAGACCTGTTATTTTTTTAATATTTTGCAGGACTCTCAGGGGCACCCGTAGGAGAGAAGAGCAGGTACACAGGCAGATCAGGCAGACATACAGCTACCATCTCTACCTCCTGCTTGCTTTCATCTTTCTGTGCGGTACAAGTTCCTCTGTCAAGACTGAACTGCCTGGGACACCGGTGGCTAACCCATTGTTTATAAATTGCTGGGTTAAATATAGCCTAGGAAATTAAAGTCATGGCCTGTGTGAAACAAGACAGTAGTACCCATCAATTACCTGGTGGAGAGGCCATCCCAGACAGCTCAAATCATCCCCTTGCTGATAGCTGAGAGGAGAAGCAAGGGAGCAAATGTTTTCAGACTGAGCTGCATTCCCCTCCTCAGGGACAGAGCCTCAGGTGTGACGCATAAAATGAAAATTTTGGGGCTTCTTTATGATCCCTTCTGTTTAAAAAGTTAGTTTCTATTCAGCTGTAAATGAATTTAATTGTCAAAGAGAAACAAAACTGAAGCTGTAGGATTGCAGGGACATATTAGGCAAACACTTGTCAGCATTCCCCAGCAAGACAGCAGTAGCAAAGCTGCAGCAGCCTCTTCTCTCCCAAGTCTATCAATCACATTTGGGAAATGGCTCAAGATACAAAGCTGACAGCTGTTTGTAGAATCATAGGTTTTGTATATCGTCAAGAAACATTAAATGGCTAAAGGAACGGTTCATTTAGCTTAGGTACATTTAAGACTAGTTCCAGTGAAGAACTGGAGGTCCAAACACTGGATGATGAAGTCTCCTGGTGCAAACTAACCCGTGTCGTTCTGCCTTGGAGTGCAGGCAGACAGTGAGGATCTTCCCATGCCCACTTGCATGGGCACGGGGTTCAGCGCCTCCCTCCTGATGCACCAGAAGAACGAGCGCTGGAATGTCAATTACAGTAGGCAGCAGAGCTCTGAAAACACAGCTGCTCCAATGCTATAGATTTTGGCTTGGGTGACTGTATCATCTCTACAACTTGATTAACCAAAATTTGAATTTAATCTAGAACTAAACCAACAGGTTCTTGTTTTGTTAGGAAAACATATTTTCCATAAAATGAAGGCTACTGACACTCTAGGTTAATTACATTCCCTGTTAAATGGAGCAAATTTAACATTATTTTTACTGAAGTAGTTTAATAGCTCTTGAAATATAAAATTTGTACAAATACAGGCAATATTTGATGTAGCTTTCTGCTGAATACCAAGAGAAATGAAGTATCAACTGAATGTAAAGATCTGCCTGAAACCAGTTATGAATGTGTGAATTGCGTTTACTCCTAATCAACTGCTTCAATCCCATGTATTTCAAAATGTTGTTTTTTCGAGTCTTCCAATTGTGATACACAGAATTTTGGTATACATGATATCAAGTGGGGCTGTACAAGCATAAGCAAGATGTTTCTCCAAAGCCAAAATGAAGTAACAAGTAGATGCATACTTTGGGGAGAGGATGATATTTAATTCTCATATTGTTATATAGGTCTGAAATAAGTATTTAAATCATTCTACTTGACATAGAATCAGAGGATCATGCAACAGTCCAGGTTGGAAGGGGCCTTGAAAGATCACCTGGTCCAACCATTCCTGGGAAAGGAAACCTAGATGAGATTATTCAGCACTCTGTCCAATTGCATCTGAAAACTTCAGTGATGTGGGCTCTATCACATCCCTGAGGAGGTTGTTGCAGTGAGTGATTGTTCTCACTGTAAAAAATTTCTTTCTTACATCAAGATAAAACCTCTCCTGGTGCTGCTTGTACCCATGCTCCTTGTCTTTTCCATAGGACTCTTGTGAAGATAGAACCTCTGTCCTCTCTGTAGCCACCTTTTAAGTGCTGGAATACTTGAAAAGCCATAACCAATGCTTGAAAGTCTACTTTATTTGAAGAAAAAACCCCCACAGTTAATTATTGATAATTCACTAAACTGGACAATAAGGTAAACCAGAATTTAATATTTTTTAGTTTTTTTTTTTTTTTTTTTTTTTTTTTTTTTTTTTTTGCTTTATTGCAACCTCTGTGCTCATCTACGAAATAAGAATGTCATGGCTATCCAAAATACTGTTAGAAAAATGAAAGTTAAAAGCATCTTCCATCAAGCTGCAGTTTCTTTACAGCAAATATACAGGGAGAAGGTAAACAAAACAAGGCATGGCTTGCACATTGTCTATCACCCCAAAGCATAAAAGATATGCCAGGTACCGGGGATGTACTTTGTACCAAACTTATACACATGGTACTTTTGCCTTTTACCACTTGCCTTCTCCTGTTAATAAAAAATAACTTTGTGAATAGAGACCACAGTGTGCTTCCAGTGTTCTCTGCTGCTCAGGACCTGGGGTCTGGGACGGGTGAAGAATTGTAACACTAAGCTTTTGATTTTAATTCAGTATGGTTTACTGCAGTTCTGACAATGCACTGGCAACAACAGAAGCTTCTGGGCTTCCCTGGGAAAGGAGTCTCTAAAACCCTTTGTCCACCAAGAAAATTTCCTGCTGTAAAATTTATAAAATTTACTCAATTAAGAAAACAGGCTGTGCTTCAGAGCTTCATCACACAGTGTGTCTGTACACTCATCTTTCTAATTCTTCTCTGAGTTGTCCAGAGAAAATCAGCTATATTTTGGTGTAGGCCTAGAGTCAATGGGATCTGTGCAGGCTTGTCACAGGCTGGCTGAATGGGACTTGTCATCTACATTTACTCCTTCTGAAGAGAAATTAAATTGTTAAGAAAGGGCTCAGATGCAGAGCCTGCTAGTGTACTGGAGCAGTGAGGTATTTGTGTGGGACTGAATCCACCTGGAGCCTCGATCCAAGACTGTAGAACTCACCCCACCACAGACTGCAATGACTGATGAACCTTACTATATATATACATATAAATACATATATGTATATATATATTTATTTAATTCTAAATAGGCTATTTTCTGCTTTTATTCTCCACTTTTTCTGTGTATGAATGTGGTTTTGTGCCACATAAAATGACTGGGGAAGAGACTCAGATGCATACTGTATCTGAATATAAAAGTGAGGTAACAGCAGATGTATATCACAGTAAGGAGTGTGAAAATGAGGCAGCGCATCGACTGCCTACAGAGGGACAGTTGCAGTGGATCAGTTAAACTCATTTAAGAACAAGCAAGTCAGTGTAGGCACCTAACCTACAATGCATTTAGGCCAACTTGCTTGAAACCCTAGAGCTGAATCCATTTTCCTCAGTGTTAAACTGGCTTGTGTATTGGGAACTAGAGGGATCTGAGACACAGCTTCCCGTAACCAGGAAACCTTTAATGGAAGAGGTCACTGAAGCTAGCCCGCTCTTCTCTTGGAAGTTCCATGACATAGTGTGGCAAGATCTCCGGGAATCTCCTGCACACAAGCCTGAGGCTGGCCCCACCACTGCAGCTCTGGGTGGGCATCGGGATCTTCAACCCTCGTCATTCCCCGAGGTTGGACACCCGCCCGCCGGGCAGGGCAAACGCTTCCTGGCTGTGTAGGGAGCTGCTTGTCACCCGCCCGCCAACAAACGGAGGATGCCGAGGTCAGCCCCGACTCCCGACACGTTTCCTCCGGCAGGCCCGGGGGAGGGCCGTGGGCGCGGCACGGGGCTGGTCTGGGACGGGGCGGACGCCTGGGACCATCCCGCGCCGGGGTCGAGCGCTGCCACAGCCGCCGGGGCAGCCCGCGCCCCTCGGCCTCCCGCGCCGCTGGGATGAGCCGGGCCGGGCCCTGGTGCCTGCTCCTGGCCACGGCCTGTGTTCTGGGCCAGTCCCCGCCACCGCCCGCCGCCGTGCGCTGCGAGGCCGCCGGCTCCTGCTTCAGCGTCCACCTCGCCAACGGCTCCTACATCGACGCCCGCAGCGACTGCGGCCGCCGGCGAGGCCACCTGGCGTGGGTCAGCGGCGAGCCGGAGCTTCGGCTGCTGCTGGGGCTGCTGGCGGAGGCGGCGGCGGGGACCGCGCCCTCGCTCTTCTGGGTCGGGCTGAAGAGGAACGCCACCTCCTGCACCGACACGGGGCAGCCGCTCCGCGGCTTCTCCTGGGAGGGCTTCGGCGGCGGGGCGGCCCCGCGGGAGGTGCCGGCGGCGCTCGGCCGGTGGGCGAAGGAGCCCGTGCGGTCCTGCCTCACCGCCCGTTGCGCCGGCCTGCATCTGGCGGTAACGGCTCCCGGCGGCGGCCCCAACTGGGGCTGGAAGGAGCGGCTCTGCCAGCGGGAGAGCCAGGGATACGTCTGCAAGTACCAGTACGAGGGCGCCTGCTCCGACCTCAGCCCCGTGGGCGCCCTCGACCTCGACTATCGCCTCCCCTTCGAGGAGCGCAGCACCGGCCCCGGCTTCAGCCCGCCGGGCACCGTGCTCACAGTGGTGTGCCCCGGCGGGCCGGTGCGGCTCACCTGCCAGCCCGAGCGGGGCGGCTTCGCCTGGAAGGGCGCGGAGGAGCCCCTCTGCCCCTGCGTCTACCGGAGCCCCGGCAGCGGGAGGTGCACCGAGGCCGCCGGGTGCCGCGATGCCACTGGCAGCTTCGCCTGTGCCTGCGCCTCGGACGGGCGCAACGGGCCTCCCTGCGCGGCCACGGGGGCGACGCCCACCGCCGCGGGCGGCTCCAGGGACGCGCCGGGTGGCGGAGCAGGGGAGCCACGGCCCTCTGCCCCGGCACCCGGCGGCTCCTCGGGGTCGCCCGCGGCCGCCGGCGCCGTCGACGGGGACAAGGCAGCCGCTCCGCCGCCCTCCTCCTCCTCGTCCTCCTCCTCCAACTATGTTTTCATCCTGGTGACGGTCGCGGTGGTGGTGCTGGTCATCCTGGTCATGACTGTCTTGGGGGTCTTCAAGCTGTGCTTCAACAAATCCGAGGGTCGCGGGGACAAGGAACCGCCGGACTCCCGCAGCAAGGCGGAGTCCGGCTCCGCGGAGCCGTGCGGAGCAGCGGGCGGCGAGTAGCCCGAGGACGGCGGGGGCTCCGTCCCTCGGGGCTGCCCCGAGTGGCAGCTCCCGCCGCGGGACAGCGCTCGATTCCCCCCGTCTCTCTTGCCCCCAGCTCGGCTGCTGCGGGAGAGCCGGAGCAGAGGCGCCATGGGACGCGGCTGAGCAGGATTTGCGGCGTTGTCAGACATGGGGGCATGTAACGTCCCCCTTTCAGGGGTTTGAAGCCTTTGGACAGTCAAAAGATTTTGTCGGTCTGAAAAAAACCAGTTATTTAGGTGCTGACATAAGTAAAATATAAATATAGTGGCCTGGCTGACAGAACGATTGCTTATCTGCAGCTGCAAGAGTTGTGGAGTTTTTATCTTCTCAGAAACTGTTCTTCTGGTGCCTTACTGGAGCAAGTGTAAAGGGACCACTTTTAGTGCTCACGTTTTGTAATTTAGAAGTCACTTCTTGTCTGAGTGGTACTTCGAGGTTTTTGTTTTCTTTCTAATTGCTGGAACGTTTGGAGAGGTGAACAGCCATAATTTCAGAGGAAACTGTGACCCACACTCGTTCAGACTGACATTCTTATCAATGAAGAGCATTTCTATGCTTAGAAGGTCATTAAATTGCTGAGGAAATGGAAGGTTAATGGGCAGTGAGTTCTATTTCAGCTGATGAAAAGAATAAAGAATTATTTAAAACCTAAATCACTGCTCTGTTTGTTACTTCATACAATATTCATTTTTATTGTAGCAGAGCAACAAAATTTTCAGTTACAGATTTTCTCTCAAGGTGCATCTGTACACAACTTGTTTTCTGTGTGCTATATGTGGCTCCCTTACAGTCAGACAAGGTGCTGACAAACTTCACATTGTGAGATGAGTTAACAGTGGGTCCACACACATCATGCAAATCCCATTCCTTTTAGTTGGACATATTGTTTTCCATGTAGACCCTTGAGAGTGAAGAAAGAATTCACCCTTTCTGCCCTTTCCTGAGTGAGGTAAACACTTTCTCTGTGATTTTCCTTGGGAATTCCTGTAGAGCAGCTTTTGTCCTGGCTGCCGAAATTGCTTTCTTTGCAGTTCAGAGTGCTGATGCTCACCTATTATTATGGTGTTATTTTTCAATTACAATGGTAATGCTAAATATTGATTCAAGGTTTTATGTGTGCAGTAAAACACAACTAACTGGATCTCATCCAAGCCTTTGGGTGCAGGGAGGGTAGGGAAATATTTTTTTCCCTTAAAGGAACTTTAAGTTCTGAAATGTCTTTCTAAATATTTTTTTTTATTGTTTTCCTTTCTTTAGAGCTAACCTTCTGACTACTGCTTTCATTTTGTCACTTTCCCATTGAGTTTGGAGAACTCTGTTTCAAACAATATGTATTATTAACTACTTGTCTTGCAAGCAAAGACTTGAAGATTGATCTGGTGTGGATATCTGCTAAGGATAAAGTATGACATAGCATGGGGTTTTTTTTCTTTCTCCCCTCTCCACTTAATGATGATAGGCTGTTGCTGCCTGGGAAACACTATTTTGCTTTTGTTTAGGGGATCCCAGACATTTGTGAGCCATCGGGCTGTCTGTAGCCATAAATTCCATTGTATCATGACAGGAATGAAATCCAACTAGGTCAGAATGCTACTCACTACAAAGCTGTCTCATAATCTGCATATTTTCCTGATCTGTTTATTTGACATTTTTACTTCAGAAGGCGGGCTTTTTTCAATCTTGGAGGCTTGATTCAGATGTGCACAGTAGTAGAAAATGACTCAGCCATTAACGCCTTTTGTCTTAATACCACTCGTGTTACTGTCACTGTAAGCAATTTGGTTTAGGGAGCAGTGTGTGTCGAGCTCTGTTCTTCTACAAGGGGCTGTATAAGCAAATAGCAACTAAGATGAATGAGACCCTCCCTAATTATTATCTCTACATTTTCCCTTTTCCCACGTATCAGATGAACTCTTAATGGAACTGTACAACTGTCCAGTTATGTTTTTCTAAGCTAAATATAAATACTCTCACTCTGTTTCAGGAATTTCACCAAGCACACAGCTAAGTGCTGAGTTAAGTGTCCGTGACTGACTACTTTTTCTGGCATCTCTCAGGATTTGACTTGGACTGTTCAGTTAAAATGTGCAAGTTCATGCCCTTGCAAGCCATTCACCTGTCTCATTCTTATTTTGCTCTTTGCCTTGGCTTCTTGTGAAATCACATTTTGATTTCAAAGTTCTTTTTCTCACACTCAAGATTTAGAATTAAGCACTAGACATTTGTCGAAAGGACTTCACAAGGATTCTATTATGTTTTCCCTGGTTTATAATTTGACTCAGCTGAAACCAGGCTATTTTGCATTTTAGGATGGGATTTGTCTCATCAGGTGTAGACATCTCTAACAGCTCATCTAAACTTGTCTACTCACATAGACTCCCTTACAGTGCATGGAGAGAAGTATGTACTTGCAATTTCTCTCATTTTAGACTAGATGCTAAAAACAGGGCCAGTCCTAAAAGTGCTATTTCTCTGCATCAACTGTAAAGAAAGCCTAGGGAGACCACTCATATTTAAATTCTTGTCAAGGTTTAAAGCAAGGCGACAATAAACTGTGGCAGATGCCCTCTGTTAATCCCTTCCACCATAAAAGGTGATAACAAGATGAGGAAGAGGGACTTCAAGTTAGAGTCTTGCAAGCTGAAAAAAGTTTTAAAGGCTTTACTAATGCTATTAATAAATGGAGAAAATATACAAAACCAATCTTTAATGCCCAATATGGAGTTGGCATCACTCCAGCGGTGGCAGAGCTGGGAGCTGGCGTGGCTCCAGCAGCTGCAGGGCAGGCACCTGGAAGTCATGGGTGGGACTTCACAGCAAACTGGAAACTGGATTTCAGGGATGCAGGGCCTGAGGCCTATAGGTCACAGGCAGACAGGCAGGGTCCTCTCTAGATGCCGGCCATGGTTGAAGAGGGGCGAGACCCTCGTGATCACCCTCTTATATAGGGGGTATGATGATTATGGGATGGAATACTCAGTTGGTCAGTTTTAGTCACCTGTTCTGTCCGCTTCTCCTGGCAAAGACGCCCGTGTCAGTTATGGGATGTTATCAGAATTCTTAGCTGTCATAGCAATAAACATGAGGCGCTTCAGCATTCCGTTGGTCCTCTTATCAGCACCAAGTACAATGTCCGAGAAAAATGTGCAGTTACTTAGAAAGCACTTAGATGAACTTAACTGAAAGGAAAAATCACTAAAAAAGAACTGGTCTTGTTTTTAACAAAACCAGGACACTTTTCTAAAAGCAAGCTCACAGTTCCTTGTGTTTCTTCAAGGCACAGCTAAATGACAATAACTTTGCCATAGTTTCTATTGCTTTTACACATTAGAGATTCTTGTTCTGTCTATTTGGATTTCTCTACCGTCTTTTTGCAGTCAGTGGAAGACAAAAGCAACAGTATTTGGATTTGATTGGAATCTGAGCAGATTTGAAATCCATGAATTTCTCTTTCCTCTAATGATTCAGACCAAGAAGTGGATAGTTGGGAGAAAGGAGAAATAATTTTTGCTTTTCAATCTCAGTTTAAATTGTATCTTTCTTAAATAGGAAACCAACAGATAACTGACCATCAATGTGGACTATTGGCTCATATCATAACCATGATTTAGTTATGATATGGACTGCAGTGCAGTGTTTGCTGCTTACATCTGTAGGAAGAGAATAAGTAAGGTCATAATGAGTACAGATAATCATAACAAGGCTTGATATAATGAAAGTGTCTGGTTATGAAATTGGATGCAACTTTCTTTTAATTACATAACACCTTATGTAAAACACACAATTAAATGTAAATATATTTCCAAAACATAGCAGAGATGGAGACCAATCTTGACCTTTTTCCTCATGTTACATACATGTCCTTTGACTGAACAAATTACATAAGCATTGTAACTGTTTTTTTCCGATAGAGGAAACATTATTTCATCCCACATTAAAGCCATATAAATCACTTATAAACCTGGTGAGTTTTACAATGGATGAATTTGTATTGAGGTCTTTAAATAAGTTAGTACTTTCAATTCTAGTGTTCGTATTAGTTATTTGGCTTTTTAAAATTGTAGTATTGTGGGCCATGGCTCTTGACTAGAGGACTGGAAGTAATAATGTAGTGGTGATGAAATGGTGGACACAAGAATCTGTGAGTCCACATTTAAAAATGGTGATTTCTGCAATGGGTAGGAATGTCCAAACCTCTTATCTATCACAGTGGTCCAAAAAGTGTCCCCTGTTGCCAATTATTAAATCTAAGTTTTAGATTTCCTTTATTCCTCCAAAGCCAGTTTGACTGGTAGGCACATCATTCGTCAGCTGTCCATTTTATTAATGAACATATGATGAATTTTTAATGGTTTATATTCATCAAGTAATCAGGAATAAAATTTTAATTTTCCTGAAATTTGTAATAATGATTTATACTGCTGAGGACTTGATTACATGTGTTATGGGATTAAAGTGAAATCTAAAAGTGGACATGGGCAAAATTCAAATACTTCAAAGAACTTTTCTCCCTTTTTAAGTGCAGTATGTAGCTTAAAGAGGATTAAAAAGTGAATGGATTCTGTGCTTCCCCCAGGAAGTGTAATTTCCTGTCACTTAATCAAATTGTTTCATGTTTTCAGATCTCATTATTTTTCCTCATTTATTGCATGGAGCTCAGTCACTGGTATGTGCAACTTAGTTCCTTCTACAAATAATATTTTCTATTTCTTTAGGATGTGGACATTTATCAAGGCTGTAGAGTGGTGGGTGATTCATAAATTTCACTAATGATAAATAACAGCAAGGCAGCAGCAGTAACTGCTCTCCCAGGGCTTCAAAATTGGTTAAACCTCATGACTTTCCTTCTTGCCCCAATACTCAGCTTTGCCTCTCTCATCTGGACTTTCAGAGTTCTGGCACTGGGAGAAAGCAAATGTGAACAGGGAGCCATCTGTTCTCAACAAGTCTTTTTCCTTGTCCGTACTGCAGACTTGAAGGACTATTGGGCTGTCGCTGAGGGCAGGGAAGGCAGAGGTGTCCTGGTGATCCCACATTTATTATGTCCTTTCACTCCTGCCCCTTGCCAGTCCTTTTGCATTGCAAGTCTGAGGCAAAACAATGAGGAAAAGACTACTGTTTTGTGTTTCATGGGCAATGTAAAGAGCAAAAATCCCACAGGTCTAGGGAGAAGATGCGCTGAAGAGGGAGAGATAAAAAAGATGGGCAAGTATCCATCTTTACCAGGATGTATCCATCCTTAGCATCCTCTTGTTGCATATTTTTTCAAGTGTTTGTTACTCAAAATGTGGTGGTTTGGCGAACAAATAAACATTTTCAGTCATTAATCTAGGAACAGCACATGGCCTATAATATGTCAGAAATGCATGGTTTTGTTTTTGGAATGTCACCAGCTGGTCTTGTGTTTTGGACTGATAAGAATGGCTTACACTATTCCCTGAAGCAAAACATAAGAGCACAAAACCAGATAGTTTAAATGAGATTAAAGGTCATCTAAATCAGTAATGTCTCTTTTATGATAGCTAGTGCTTTAGGAACTAGAAGAGGAAATATGACATCTGTAAGTGACACTTCTCCTGGGTACTCTAAGGTTGCAAGGCTTTGAGTTTGAGACTGGGTTCATGTCACACTTGGTGGATTTTCATCAATTTGTCTAACAGAGTTTGGATATGATTTATTCCTATTGACATCCAACCATCCTGTATCACTTACTTCCACCATTTATTTCCATATGACATAAAAAAGTAGACCTGTTCATCTTGATTTTTCCATACCTCTGCCATACACTCATTCACTCATCCCTATCCCAAGTTGCATAGTCTATTGCATAGTCTATTTATTTCTTCTTCTTTTTTTTTTTTTTTTTTTTTTTTTTAGTAACAGTTCTACAGATCTAATTGTTTTGTTATTCTTTTTTGCACTTTTTCTTATACTGTTAGATTCCTTGTGAAATCCAAATGTAGAAACTGTTGGAGATGCAGATACAGTATAGTCTTCTATGATGGCTTAACAGTATTTTCTGTTTTTTAAAAGTTACTGACATGACGCTTCATTTGTTTTGACCACTGCAGAGAACCGTGCTGATATTTTCAAAGAATGATGCCTCCGTTTTTTTCCAGATAGTTTATGAGAAATTTGCACAGCACAGGTCCCAGGACAGAGCCCTGTGGGATTCCAGCGGGTTTCACCACAGTTAATAGTCTTTCATCAGGGAATTCCTTCTGAATTCTTAGGGGAGCACAAGCCTCTGCTAATAGTTTTGTACTATCCAGCTGTCCATTATCAGATTTAATCCAAAACTCCTGCAAATTCTTCATTCTGATGAACTTCCAGAGACTTACTCATTGTTCCTCTTACAAAAAAAAAAAAAAAATCCATAATGAACAGAAGCAATAAGATTTAATGGCATTTTCCCTATGGTTCTTCTGTCCAGAAACACTCTTAAATACAATCATTATTCATCATCAGTAAGTGCATTGGTTGGTTTCCTGCTCTACAGTGTTTTGTATTGGTAGTTGTTATGTCTTTATGCATATGTTCCTCAAAAAAATTTTTTGGCCTGCTTTAAAATTTTACTATTTCTTTGCTAAAGTTCACCCTTTCATCTATTTTTTTATTTGTACTTGATTTCAACTTTAAATTATGTCCTTTTCTGTTATGTGCTGCTTAACCTTTTAAATTTTTTGATGGGAAAGTGGTCTTTCAATGCCTTGTTTTGATAGGTAATATGGTAATTTTATCCCCTAATATCATTAAATAGTCCCAGTGCCACCTGCATGCCTTTACCCTTTTACCTGTTCCTTTTAATTTCTTCTTAGCAACCTTCTTAATTTATGTACTTTAAAATTAAATATTAGCATAGTGAGTGCTTTTAGCTTTTTTTTCTCAAAGTTGTTCATTTTAGGTATGTCGTAGTCAGTGTTCAGCCAAATAATGTCCATTTCTTAGGACAAGATCAGGATCTGTTTCTCCTGCTGTGGGTCATCTTACTGGTTGTGCCAAGAATAAATTATACAAGATATTTGGAAATGTAGTTACTAGTCAGTCTGTCATGGTAGAAGTCCACAAAATAAAAATGTTCTTTTTTTTGTTGTACTGGGTTTGCATCGCAAGGTTTTGGTAGTGGGGGCTACAGGTTTGGCTTCTGTGAGAAGCTGCTTGAAGCTTCCCCCATGTCTGACAGGGCCAACACCAGCTGGATCCAAGATGGACCCATTGCTGGACAAGGCCATGTAATGGTGGTAGCACCTCTGGGATAACATATTTAAGAAGAGGAAAAAAACCTGCACAACAGGAGCAAAAGAGAGGGATAAGAATATATGAGAGAAACAACTCTGCAGACACCAAGGCCAGTGAAGGAGGAGGGCAGGAGGCTCTCCAGGTGCCAGAGCACAGATTCCCCTGCAGCCCGTGGTGCAGCCCATGGTGAGGCTAGCTGTCCCCCTGCAGCCCATGGAGGTCCATGGTGAAGCATAGAACCACCTGCAGCCCAGGGAGAACCCCACACCAGAGCAAGCTGATGCACATGAAGAAGTCCATGACCTCATGGGAAGCCCATGCTGAAGCAGGTTTGATGGCAGGACTTGTGATCCCATGGGGGACCCACACTGGAGCAGTCTGTTCCTGAAGGACTGCATCTTGTGGAAGGCTCCCAGGCTGGAACAGTTCATGAATAACTGCAAATCACAACATTTGTGTTTAAATTCTTCCCTCTCCAAGCAAATAATGAATTGTGCATACGTAGTGCATGCAGTTTTTTCCTCAGAATACAAACCTCCTACATTTCATGGCAATGACCCTTCCAAATCTGCAGTGTTAGTGGTGGCACTTGAAGTGAATTGATTCTTTCAATCATACCTAACCATTGAGCTAATGAAGGAGATTCTGGTCCCTTTGAAGTAATTGTGATATCCTAGGAGAATATGTAATCATAAGGACCCATGCATTAGTCTTCTTAAGTAAAACAAAATTGGTTTTATTTATTTTCTAGAAGTGTAAATGGATGTGAACATAATGTACAACATAAGCATCAACCTATTAATATACAACATGCCTTACAGTCTGTTCTCCCCTATACTTGGTGACATTATATTATTAGACATCCAAAACTTTTACATCACAAGTCCTGTTTTGCATACAAATAGATCAGGCAGATACTAATGAGGAGCTTTCATTACTTTCAGATAAATTGATGACTCTAATGCTGTTAACATCCATTGCAATTAAAAAAATCCAGTTTAGATCTCTCAAAAGAACTTCCTACTGGTCTGTCACATAAAGTCATCTTTGCTGCAGTAAAAGACAAGAATGTAGGTTTAATTACACATTCTTCTTTTGTGTTAAAAACTAAGGTGTGCATATATTGGTACACATTTACAGAGAATATGGTTTCCTAGTAAAATCTGAGATTGTGTGAATAGTTTACTTGACCAAATTCTGTCTGGTCAGGAGGAGTCCTTCTGTGAACTCTATGATCTATTTCAGTGCAAATATGACTGGTAGGTATTTTTCCACTAATACGAATACATCAGGAGATTTTCTTCCATGCTTAGGGAGTTTATTCTCTTGCTTATTTTCAATTAAATCTTAGTTCTAATGAAAGGTTCTTGAAGGAGTACACTGAAACGTGCAATCCTCTGTAGACCAGATTACCCATTTTGGGAATGTTGCTCTGTACCTTCATGATAAACTAAATTTAGAGTTTCAAGGTCTGTGGTGAGGAATATGTGAACATTACCTTTCATTCTTAAGAGTACATGTTTCTCTTATGGGAAGTAATTTTCCCAGTCATAGCACTGAAGTTGCTTTTAAAGTAAGAAATTCTGTACATCTCACTTCATTATGGTGAAAGAGCAGAGAAAATGCTGCTGTATTCCATTTCTGTCTTGTAGATTTGTGTAGAGTAAAAATTTGATAAGACTTTTTTTCCTATTTTAGTAATAAGAGGAAAGATAATAATCCGTAAAATTCAGAGCATCTGAACAATTGAAATTAAATTATTTTAAAAAATATATTATCTATCTTTTCTGCATTGCTTTCCTTAGTTTCCAGTAATTCCATAAAGTACTTGAATTATCATCTGGGTCTCAGAAAAAATACCTGGCAGCTGATACAAAAGCAGCACTTCATTTTTTTTTCCTGAGTTGGAAGTTTATGTATTTGCTGTACCCTAAACAATCTAAATTATATGAAAGAGCCAAGTCCTACTTTATAATGCCTGTACTGAACTCCAGGGTTTTAATCTCTTTTCTTAACAAAGTGGATCAGCCTGGGCATTCCAGCCTTAATTTTTCTCTGTTTCAGATTCCTTCTTTTTGAGGCTGTTGGATGTCAGATATCCACCAGTTTTCTCTTCCTGCACATCCATTCTCCCCAAATTTTGCCCAGATGTGAATATATCTTGAATGTTTTGCCTGTTCTTGTATGACACCCCATAAAGCCCTGCAATCCTTCCACCTTCTTTTCCACTGTAAATAACAGGAACAAGAACAATGACAATTAAAACTCCACTTGTCCCCCACACCTGTAACAAGTTCACATACAAGCATCTGAGAAAGCCATTCCCATAACTTTTCTTCCCAGTTAACTGACAAGGATTTTGTACAATCCTGTATTAGTCCAAGTAGCAGATGAGATTCCTATTCTTCTGGACTCTTTATGTGATCACTTAACAGCTACTGCCATAGAATTAAAAAAAAAATATATATACTGTGCTATAAAAAAAAAATACATTATGTTTTTTATCTTTCATTTAATTTAATTTTCTTTCATTCACTCATTCAGACCTGCAACTGGCTTGTGTAATTTGTATAAATCTAAGGCATGAACTATAGACTAGATCTTTAGCTCATGTAGCTGTTCTAATAATCACTGAAACCAGTTACTGATAGTAGCCAAGCATCTTCAGTGGGTAAATAAGCAACTTTTCTTATGAAGATGCTCAAGTTTATCAAAAGAATGCAGCATCGTATAGAAAATACAAGTCATAAGATAAGCATGTTTGATATCAAAGTTGTTCTAGTTTTCATGAAGACATATGGAACTCCTTAAAAAAAGCTTCTCTATGATATTGTACAGCCAGTTTAGCTTCTAAAAGTGTCTTTTCTCTTTCTGTGACCAAATGATATACAAAATAATTCTGCTGCAATGTTAGGAAAATAAATTCACTAATACTGGTATTGATTTTCTGCTCAATAATCCAGTGCTTTTCAAATTTTTCTTTAATCTGTGACTTGTCTCTCATTGACTGGATAAAGGGGCAAGACCCCTCTATGTCTGTTTTTAACGGAAACCAGACAGCAACAAGAACCCCAGCCTTTTAGCTTGTGCTCTGGTAGATAATGCATTTTTTTGTGTACATTTACAATGTATTATAACCTATTTAAGCTAATTAAATAGGGAAAAGACCACAATCATAGCCTCCATTAGTTTTCTGGTTTAGACCTCAGATGAAGATTTTTATCTTATCCTGGCTGAGGAAGGCTGTGGTTGGTCATGTAGTAGGCATGTGTGGTGATTCCTTAAGTGCTAGGCAAAGGCAGTTCTCAGTGAGTGCTAGCAAGGTCCAAACTTCCTCAACATCAAAGGGATTTCTCCAAATACAGCTACTCCAGTTCTAAATCAAACACTAGTCACTTTTTTCTTTTCTCCAAGATGTCCTTCTACTACCAGCTCCAACCTCTCCAGCCATGGACTCACGTCCATAGCAGAAGTAACACTTAAATATCCTCTACGCATCACAGCAGCATAAAACCAAAACACTATTGCTACATAACTGTCCAGCAACTGGAATCTAAATTTACTAATCATTACTTCCTTTATAACCAATATATATTCTAATTCACTCCTTTACATGTTGGATAGTGGACCAAATAGGATTTTTATGTATTTTAGGAGAAGGAAGCACATATATGTGCATGCACATTGTGTGTGTATACACACATACTTACTTGTTTTGTACAGCTTTGACATGTTTTGAACTCTTCCAGCTGAACAGCAATCACTTCAGCTTGCCCTTGTGAATGTGAATACCTGTATGTCCTGCATGAATCAGTTGAACTTGTGGCCCTTTGCTTTTACAGCTTTGTTGGCACCAGTACCAATGTTACTCAGCGGTGTTCAGCGATTTGAAGTGCAGGGCATGACAGCACCCTTGCAGAAGCTCACAGCTTTCCTCTGGGTTGATTTACAGGGTTTTATGATTTGCAGGGCCCACACATACACTGAAAACAGCATTGTCACCAACAAAGTAAGTGAAGCCAATACAATCCATTTCCAGTACTCCTCATGGTGATCAGCAGGTATCAAATCATAAATCCACTAATTCTTATCGGTCCTATAACCCCCATATGCTATGCATTTGAGCATTTTTATCTGACCCTTTCTAGTTAGGAATCTCAAGAACCCGCTGAGCAGCCCTTAGTCATATTACAGAGCATAAGAACCTGTGTAGAAAATAATTTTTGGGGAAAAGGGAAGAGTGGAAAGGGTGTTCTTTACATTTATATTGCTTTCAAGGTGACTCTACCCATCATAGACATGATAGCATATAATGACAAATGCATTCCATCCACACTGATGATGAAAACCTATAGATCTCAGGTAGCATACGCCACCTTGCTGTCTCTGTTTCATGGCTGCTTACTGCTCTGCCAAACCCACATTTTAGGCTTTTGGGGAAATGAGGTTGGAAGGGGGAGGGCATAGCTAGCTTCTGTTGAAAAGCATATTTCTCATCAAAACTGTGATTGGTTTGTAGCCATCCAGTGACATACTTTGAAATACTCTCTGGTTCACCTGTTCTTGGCTATTTCTCTCTACAAAATATGATATCTAAAAGCATTATTCTCAAAGAGAAATCTAATTAGTAAATTACCCTTTCTTCCTGTGGACTACCGTGCAGTTGTTGGTTCAATAAGGCTCTGTGTTGAAGTGGATGGAAGTGCTGAACACACAATGCAGTAGAAATATTTTATTCTTCTCTGGAGATTCATAATTCATGTTCTTGTCTGTAGAGCCCTGAAGTCAGATAAGGTTTCTAGGAGTTGAAATCACAGGCTCTAGAACATCCGATAGATGCATCTTTCTTGACTACTTGCTTCTGGCTTTTTAAAAAATGTTTTTTCTTGGATATTTTTTGGCAGGATTTTAAGACACTAATTTAAGCTGCTGCTCTGGAAACATGGCAGAAAACAGTCAAATCTTACATAACTTATTCATCAGTCATGGATCATTTTATTTCAGTAAGATATAGTTCAAAATTTAGAATTAGGATGCTGATTTTTGGAAACTGGTTAAAATACAATATATTGTCACCGTGTTAATAGAGTGTGTCACATACATTTGAAATACAGACATTCAGTTTTTTAAAAAACAGCCAGAAAGCATTTAATTTTATTCTGACTCACTGGAAACCTGTCATTTCAGAAATGCTTACATCACATTCAGAAATCGGATTCACCTTCTCTGTGAAGAAATCAGGTGGATTCTTTAAGTGTCAAATGAAAAGAAACCATACACTGCATGATGTTCTCTGCTGAGAAGGATCTGCATGTGTCCATCACCTTTTTCATCCACAGCCCTCGTATAAAGTGCCTCTGCAACAAGCCTGGTTCCAGGTCACTAACTGCATATAGCAGTCAACGTCAGGATTATGAGATGTGTCTTCATCATTACTGCACTGGGAAGCCTAGTGAGAAAGGAGAGTAATTTCCCGCATACCCTTCTTCTGAGTGGAAAAATGCTGCAGGGGTACCTGATGTATGTTCCAGGTGAAGACCACTCTGTCTTTGTGTGTGGCATGGGAAATGGTCCAATCTGTTGACTAGATCATGTTGCATACAAGCCTTAGGCTAAACAAAGAACAAAAGTTGCATGGATCTCAGTGGCATAGGGCCGATTTCCATGAAAAAATGCATACAGTATTTTTAAAATATTAAACTAATGGGTAAAATGCAGCAACATATTACTATTACTGGTTATAAATTATGATTTACCCATTTGTAGATGAGTTGTATTATACCTTTTATAGCCTTAAAAAGAGGCAACATATCACCAAGAATTATGTCACTGTACTCTTTTTTTTTTTTACTTAATTAAGCATCAGTTCAGAACATTTCCATATGAAATCTGAAGACTTTTATTTGCAATTTGGAAAGCACTAAAAGAGTTCTGTTTGTTTTCTGGTAAATATTATTTCACAAGGACAACCTTTTTTTTTTTTTTTTTTTTTTCCTGGTAGTAACATTCTACTATTTAGAATAATAACACAAAATGAAATAACTTTTTGTTCCAAAGCAAATTAAGAGTGATGCACAGCTGTTGATCACTTGTCCCCCTGCCAAAGTCAAACTAGACTCAGTGTAAAAAATAACAGGAAGAAATGTTAGTTTAGGATAAACAAATTTTGCTTCCAGCTGAAACTACAGATGGAGTTTTAGCCAGCAATCATAGGGACACTGCTGGCTGGGAGTGAGTCAGTGTGCTTGTCTGATGGGGAGCCGGACATCTATTGGTGTACCCATGTCCTTTGCAGCAGCAGCCCCCTGCTCTGGTCAGTATGAACATCACCCCTCCGTGCTGTGCTTGGGAGAACTGAAATGAAAGTGCATGTGCTGGTAGGTGTGCAGGTGTCCACCACAGCTTTGTTTAAAGGCAAACTGAGTGAGATTTTAAGTGAAGCTCTACAAATAGCATCATGTGGTGTTGTGGGGCATTTTACTGTTTCAACTGATGTTTGGTTTCTGTGAAAAGTTAAATAAGCTTATAAAAATATTTCATCCTTATTTTTGTTTCCTCTCATATGTGCGTGTAAAACATTGCCAAAATTAATATTTGCATGCTTTCTTTAAATGAGATCCACTGGGAAGTACAAGAAAAGAAACTGTACAATTGTTAAAGCTTTTCACAAAATATTTTAATAAGGATGTAACAGCTTCTACATCAGCAATTTTTAAACTAAGAGGAGCTGACTCACTGTCCGTTGAAGTGAATTAGGATTTTTAATCTCATTTCGATGGGCTTTGAATCACACAACTTTGAAATACTAAATTTACACATTCATTTAACAGTATCTAATTTTTGATGAAAGAATTGTACAAAGTAGTATCCTGCTTTTTGCTGCTGAGAAAAGTTAAAGGGTATAATTTAACAAAACCTGTAATGAGTCCACCACTGCAAATGCTAGATGCCTTAATTGTCAGCTTACACTTAACACTGTACTTAAGCACCATAGCTACAAGTACAATGCTACGGGTATGATGCTACTAGAGATTTTTCCCTATCTCTTCCTTCAGATTGCCAGTAGTTATAAATAATACAACCACAGCATTGTGCTAGAGAATTGATTTGCCAGAGCTACTGGGACACCTGCCACTGTGTGACTCTGTTAACATAGGTGGTAGAAAGAAAAAAACATAGCTGCTTATTTCAACATGGTCTGTACTGATTCTTACATCTGGGATAAGAGGGAACAGAAAGAGAAGGTTTTGTTTGATCAGCTGTTATTTATCAAACAAGAAAGCTTTATTTGTCTATACGAAAATTGTTCTGTTTTAGAGGGGGAGAAAATTCAAGAGAGAGAATTTTGTGCGGGAGACAATGTAGATGAAAGAGCTAGAAAAAGTGACAGCCTTTTTATCTCTAAAGGAGCCTTCTTGAGCATCACTAATTTTAAATGCAACCTTGTAAGTAGTCACCACAGACATAAGTACACAGTATAAATTGCTTCAGAGAAACACATTCACAACACAGTGACAAGTACCAAATAAAAAAAAGTCAAACAAAAAGATGTCTGGCACACATTAAAAACAAGAATTCTCAGAAATGAAACATTAACAAGCTCTGGGCCAGTATATTACATTGGCAACATATAAAACCCATTTTATTTTTGTTAGTGCAACAGAAGAGACTGGAGCTAGGGTAATAGCTATTACCAAACAGCTACCTTTTTTTGTCAAGTATTTATTTCAGAGCCTGATGAAGATTTTGAATCTAATCCCTCTTTTTTCTCGTAGGCTAAAGTGACTTTACGGCCACCCAGGTCATTCAAAACCGTCTCAGCTGCCTTCACCGCTGTTTCACAGCTGATGGAGCAGGTGCAAAACAATAGCTTCACAGTCTAGCACTCCCTTTAAACTTTATTATTAACACACTTTATTGTATGTATGGACACATTCAAACATTTCCCAGCTGCGTGCCCCCTGCCCCGACTCCCTGCTCAGTGCTCTGCTCCCTGTGAGTCACAGGACTGTTTATCTCCTGTTATCAGTAACCCACTGTGCAGCTCTGGAGCACAGCAATAATCAGATTTTTTTATCCAAAGATGCTTTCTACCCTGCTTACCCCAAGCATATCACAGAAAGCCAGAGCCCCTGTGAGGTGGAAGCTGTTTGCAAAGCAAAAGACAGCTCTGTAACTATGCTGCTGCTTTTCTCGGGGCCTTTTTGCTCCTCGCTTTCTTTTTTATTCCTGGGGTGGGGCAGAGAGAGGATACTTGCTCCTTCCTGGGGCAGGGCTGGGTGTGTGCCAGGGGGGAATTTTCCCAGCATTTCTACTCTCTGAGGGGCAAGTGTGTACTGGCAGGTGCTGAGCAGGGTTGCTTTCAGTCAGGGGGCAGTCTGAGCCTGAACGCTGGGGCTTGACTGAAGCAGGCTCGATTCAGTGGCCTTGGTGGGATGGGTCCCACCAACCAAGGGGGAGGCAAACCTGTACAAAAGGTGACGGGAGAGTCGCTGCAGGACCCATATAGCCACTTATCAGACACAAAGAGGAGTGGCAGAGCCTGGCTGCCAGACCCTAAATTGGCCCACAAGTGCAACAATTTGCTATGTGGGTGTCAAAGCCTCAACAAATGCATCTGCTCTCAAAGGAGGCAGATAGAGGGGGATGGAGCAGGAGAGCAAGGACATGGGGTTTTCTTCACTCCTTCTTGTGCCAAACACTACTGCTGGTGGGCAGGACCGAAACCCCCTCCCTCCTGGCCTCCCCATGCCACAGCCCTGGCCTCGCTCACCCTCCTGCTGGGCGGCAGTAGGGGAGAGTCAGGACAGGAATGCTTCCTCAAAGGGTGGTAATCCTGGAGGTGCAAGTGCCGTTCCTGTACATGCTCCCTGACTCCAAGTTGTCTGGAGGGAAGTCCTCCACGCTGTATGCCCTGCTCTTCAGGGCAGTGGCATAGTAGTCGATGGGTTCCTCTGCAGCATTGTCCATCCAACTGAGGCAAAGCAGTCGCTGGAAGGACCGCTTGAAGTTGTCTGAGAGAAAGCCATACAGGATGGGGTTGGCACAGCTGTTGGCATAGCCCAAGATGACGGAAAGTTGGCTGATGGTGGCATCATCCTGCTCTACGAAGACATTGACCAGCTGCACAATGTAGAAGGGCATCCAGCAGATGACAAAGACCATCACCACCATCATGACCATGAGGGTGATCTTGCGCTCCGAGCGCTTGCGTTGCTGCCAGCCAGCCTTCAGTGCCACCATGCGCATCTTGGCAATGATGAGGATGTAGCAGAGGCAGATGGCCACCACAGGCAGCAAGAAGCCCATCAGAAATGTGTAGACAACAAAGACCACCAACCACCTCTGCGTGGGCTCTGGCATGAGCATGTTGCAAGCTACTGTTCCATCACTGTTGGCTGCTGTGTTAGAGAAAATGATGATGGGCAGGATGATGAGAATGGAAAGCACCCAGACACCCAGATTGACCATCTTAGCCACAGTGGGCCGTCGATACCTAGCCGCCTTGATGGGGTGCACCACAGCAATGTAGCGGTCCACACTGAGCACAGTCAGACAGTAAATACTGGTGAACATGTTGATGGCATCCACGCTGAGCACCAAGCGGCAGAGCAGTGAGCCAAATGGCCAGTGGTGCAGCAGGGTGGAGGTGACCAGAAAGGGGACACTAAGCATCAGCAGCTCATCCGCAATGGCCAAGTTGAGGATGTAGATGTTGGTGGCCGTCTTCATCTTGGCATAGCGTAGGATCACGTAGATGACCATGGAGTTGCCACACAGCCCCACCAGGCATACCACGGAGTAGATGAATGAGATGAGGATGGCACTGCCCTGAGATTCACTCAGGGTGCTGTTCGGGGCGCCCGAGGAGTTCCTGCCGCCCGAGTCCATGCCCCCCGCCGCCTCCTCCGAGGCGCTATCGGCTCCGCCGCCACCGCCGCCGCTGCCGCCGCTGTCGCTACCTGCACCGCCCGGAAGCCTGGCGCAGGTGCCATTGGGGAGCATCCTCCGCCCGGACCTCCCCGCCCCCGGCTCAGCGCAGCAGGCGGCTGCCGCCGGCCGGGCTCGCCATCCCGGCCGGGCTCCCGGCGCGGCTGCTCCGGGGCGCTGCCATGGGGAAGGAGGTGGCTGCCCGCGCCTCTCGCTCCGAGTGGCAGTAATTGCTGCTCCCCGGCTGGTGAATGATTAATAGGCAGCGGCGCGTCACCAGCTACGAAAAGGAGGAGGGAAAGAGAAAAAAAAAATCGCAGGAGGAGACGTAAGTGGGTGTCTTTTCCAACCCACCCTCCGCCCGCCCGCCTCCCATCCCGCCCTCCAACTGTTCGCAGATCTGGCAGCTCCCGGGCTGCCGGAGGGCAGCCTCCTTCCTGTCCCCACTGGTCCCCCACCCCTCAATGCTCCCCGATCCCACACTGCTCTCCCCATTCAGTATTGTTTCCCCAACCCCGCACTGGTCCCCCCAAGACAGCATCCTCTCCTCCCCCTCCGTTCGGCACTGCACCCCCTCCATGGCACCTGAGTCCAGGTCAGGGGTGACTCAAGCAAAGGGACCATCCTTTTTCCTTTAGGAAAAAAGCCAGGGTCATGGGTGAGTGGCAATGTTACCTGGGCAGGCATGCCTCATGCCTACACAGCTGCTGCAACCCTGTTCTGTCACCCCAGCACACGCATTGCCCACCCCATGGCACTGGCACCAGGCATGGCACTGACTACAGCGGACCACATAGCCTTCAACCCTAGGTGCACAGCACTGCCTGAGAACAGCTATGCTCATGCCTCCTACCACCATGCAGCTCCATGCCTCCCACCTTGTCCAGTCCTGCCACCACCAGACATCACGCACTAGCAGCATCCAATACTTTACAGCCCTGTCCCTCTCCACATGGCCAGTCCTGAAACATGCTCCTCTGTCCCATTCTGGCACTCCAGCACATGCTCTGTTTCTGTCCATCACATGCAGTGGTGCAGGCACCAGTTTGCACACTACAACTTGCCATCACTATTTATACCATGATGGTGCCAAGACCGTCCTAGCTATGCTGCTATGCAAACACACCATCTGTCTACTCTTCTGTCCCCTCACATACTGTTTCCACTCACAGGATCACTTCAAACTCAGCCATCAAACTGCATCACCAGTGCTACAACTCCCTCTCTTAATATTGTACTAAAAACATACGCATATCTCTGATAGGGATTTATCCACACAGAGTGAAGCTATAAACCCTCCTCGACGCTATACAGTGACACAAAACATTACCACAATCTCTGTTCACACACTATTTCTACATATATGTAGCTGTCATTACATAACTGACTTAACCCATACTACATCCATAAACCCACAAAACTGCTTCTACACACTGAGCCATATCATGTTATTTTGCACACACACCCCGATCCTAGTCAAACAGCATCATTACACCAATAGCTGCTCATACTATCATCTTGAACCAGACACTGCTACCTTACACACTTCATCTGCACCACCAGTTCCAAACACACATAAACACGAGCAGATAGTCCTAAGCTGCCACTTAATACCCTGGCAAGCATACTTTTTTTTTTCTTTTTTTTTTCTTTTTTTTTTTTTTAAATATATAACCTTTACGTACACCTCTCTTTCTAGGCAATATGTCTCTTATGTCCCTACCTAACCACTTAATCAGTTTCCACCACTACCATCTTCCCATTCTGTATTAAACAGACATGGTTACTCACTAATACACATACCCTCACACTTGCTCATGGTATCAAACACTCCCTCAGAACAAACATACACAAAAATACTCAGTAATTGCTTATTCCTTTAGATATAGCTACTTCTGTGTGTGAGCACACCACATCTGTATGGACACCAACCTGCCTCTTCACATAAACTGTCACCTATGAGCACCACATACCTTCATCAAGAACAGCAGGTCCGTGCTGCATAAGTATCAGCACAGTGCATATGCTGCTATATACTCCCCACAGTACCACTATACTCGGCATCACACATTCATCCTTACAACCTACTCATTTTACCATACATACCCGTCACCTCCTACAGTTAACACATCTTGTTATCTCTCTCTGCCCACCGTCAAAATTATATGTATTATCACTACCCACCACTTTAATATGCAGATACACACAGAGTTATCATCAATTCATTATAACTCATCATCGGGAACTTATTCTCTCTAGCACCATATATATCCTTGTATCCCTTATCACCACCAGCTGCTATTCCAACACATGCATGTAACCTCTCTGACTGTATGGTTTTCCTCATGTCAATCATCACGTCCAGTCAATATACACTTAGACAATCCAATGTGACCAGTGTGTGCTCTTTGGCAGCTTGTCAAAGATATTACATTTAACACATGTACACTTTTGCATGACCCTTAAGCAAGGTGTTTCCTTCTCTTCTATGACTAAAAAGTAGATTGTGAATATATATATATCTATATATACACCCCTACATATGAATTTAATGGTGTATAAAAATAATCCATTCATTTTTAAGTAATTGCACATACATTCTTTTTGACAACAGTCTTTGTGACTTTTGAAGACTTTTTGTTTTTATGTTCTATTATAGAAATGCATTTATTGAGCAACCTTTGCAAATGAGCTTACCATTCTTAGGACTGTTGCTGTATATTAGTGTTTTAGTGAGATGTTAGAGCACTTGGAGATGTCATACAATTTTATCTCAGAAAATTCATCCTTACATTTGGGGTTTTAGTGGTTGTATGTTCTGATGTGTTAGCATCAGAGCTTCTAGTATACAGTGAAAAAAAAAAATATTTATTTAACTACAACATGCAAAGTCCTTTCTTGCAGTATGCTATCTGACACTGCTCAAATCTCTATAATTATGTCAATTCAGCTGGAGAATTATTTTCTTTAAAATTTGTATTCTGAGAGAACATGAATCAGCTTTCAGTCATTCATATGAGAAGGAGCATAAGTCAATAGCTGCAAACCCATCAACAAGAACATCTGGTTGACTGCAGAATTTTGGTTTGTTTGAAAAATCTATAGTTCAAAGATAATCAAATTTTTGTTTATGTGAGCATTTGTGCTAAGGGACATTTACTTATGGATCACTGATTGATGGGTTTCCTTCTTTCATATTGTTATAAATTGACATTTAACAGTAGTATCGCTAGAAATGTGAATGCTTTTAGATTGTTCTTTACAAATATGGGAGCAAAAAGAATTTGTTTTGAAACTATTAATAGTAGTGTCATCACCACAAAATTTCAGCTTTTATATGAATTGCACTCCAGCATTTGCATACATATAAACACACAGTCACTCATGGAGGCATTTTTGACATTTTGTTCATGCTTTGGTCCATTTTAAATAATTACTTTACAATATTTGCATTTGGCCATGCTGTGCACCCAAAAGAATCAGTAAAAGCTCTTCTGTTGAAATAGATGTGAACATAGTGTTCTTTCTTACTGCAATGTTTCTAAATGAATTACCTCTAAATTGTAACTTCTGCAAAGGTACTAATCTCATTTGGCATCACACACATACCTGCATGATGTACATTTCCAGAAAAAAACAGAACACCATCATAGGCATGATTATAATGAAGTATGATGTGCTATATGTCCTATTCAGAGGATTTCTGTATCTCCATTCATTGAAATTTCATCCAGGTACAGAAAATTACATTCGTATTAGAGAATGATACCCATTCCCAAAAAGGAATTGTTTGAATGCCTGCCTAGTCACTTAGGCCGATTGCTCTAACACAGGTCATTTGTATTAATTTACTGAGAAATTCTAGCTACTGATCTTTACCAATACTCAATTGCCTGTTGGTGGTGGTGGTTGAAAATCATATATTTCTAACCTCAAGCACTTGATAAAGTAGCAATGCTTTATGACTAGTATCACTGGATGTGCTGTCAGTCAGCAGAGATTTTAACTTCTCATTAGAATGTCAACCTATTTTTGAAAGTTTCCCTTTTGATACAGCTATTGTATCTTAGATGCCATGATTCTGGGTCTTATTTTACTTTTAGCAGAGTGCCTGAACTTGATATCAATTTTAGTTATGGTTGAAAATGCAGTACCAATAGACAGATGGTATGGTAGAAACCATTTTCTCCTAAAAGGAAATTTTTGTAGTTTGAACTTTACAATTAATTGAGAAATTAACAACTGTTCTGTAAAACAAATGTTTTAAACCACAGTCATCAGAAAAAGAGTCAAGCTGTTGCTCAGTGAAGACATAAATGATTCTTTGTCTCTTGACCCAGACTTAGCTACTGAAAATATTAAAATCAGATGGTTGACAAAAGCTATGTCACATGGCAGTTCTTCCCGCTTCATCATGTTTTCTACTGTAGTATTTAATAACTAACACACAGTACCATTACTGAAATAAATTGTGTCAGAGTCATACAACAAACTGCTCCGTGACATTATTTTTTTTCAGGAAAGCTGGGGACTGAACACATGTGCTGACAGCACACTCCCTGAGTTCTCAAGAGCAAGGTTGCTGGCCCAGCAAATGAGATAAGACATAGTGCCAGATTCGGATTTCAGACATGCTTTTCCAAATCCGAGTAACTCTTTTGACTTGTAACTAACCAGGTTTGTTGATGTATCAGTGGTTGGAAACTTGGTTTTCAATCCTTGCCTCCCTTCAAAAAGTTACTTGGTGACAAGCGTCATCAGCAGTGGGTGCAGCTGAAATGCTACTGAGTATGTTTTGGCTGTAAGGACAAACAGTATTTAGCAGATTTTCATCATGCCCAGTTAAAACCTGCTTGGAGGTCAGATAGTTGTATATAAAGTCTTGTTACTGCTTGATTAACTTGAATATTTGAAAAGAATGAGGGCGTTTTATATGTTGTTTTCACTGGATAAATAATGCCTGAGAAGTCAGACTCTCCAAATAATACTACCTTGTTCTATGCTATAATGTATATTCCAACAGAAAAGCCTGGGTTTTAAAAAAGTAAGGCAACCAGTCTCACCACTTCTAAGGGCATAAACCAAACAAATACTCATAGCAGGAAAATTGCATGCTTTGTTTCTTATTTGGAGATAGGGGTATCTTCCAAAGGGGAATGCCTTAATGTAGTGAAAATTGCCCTATTTCTATTGACTTCACTGAACATGGATGACTGTGTTAACTGAGCCTTGCCTCTGAGGTTTCGCAGTGGGACATAGTCTATCCCAGAGCAGAATGTTTATGACTCAGTTGCTAGTCATTACTGCAGTATAACTGAACGGATGGGACCCCAGTGTGGTTCCTCAAAGGGAAATAAGGGTGGAGTTGTGATTTGATACCTACAGACTTCACTGGCATCCAAAAACCTCAAGTTCAGATTACAACACAGCTGTCAGAACTGATTTCACCTGTAATTATGCCTCCTTGGCAAGACTTGTATTATTTTAGATGTATATCTTAAGGAGAAAATTATAATCCAGTTACATTTTTGGGGTAACATTTAGAAGCATAGCTAGTCTAAAGCACTTTATAAAACAATAAAATAGCTGCTTGTTTGAAATTTGTACCTATCAGCTGTCTTGATCTCAAGTCAAAACTGTTCTATGCAGTTCTGTGCATGGAGATTTGTCTTACAGGGGAACAGTATATTCTTCAGAGAAACAGTCAATTTTCGACAAGGATGTGAGGGAATTTCACCTATTATCTTTACATTTAGTCCTATAAAAGTGCAACACTTCAAGATGCTTGATGGGTATCACTGTATTTAAACCAAAAAAATTGGAAATAATTTAGTTAGGCTTGACAGAAAGATAATCTCAAAAGACATTTCACATGGTGAAAAACTGTGATGTTTACAGAAGTTTCCTTTACTTTGTCTAGCTGTGCAGGATAAAATTCTTCAAATGGCTTCTGGGTAAAATTCTGTTCAAACCAAGAGGGGCTTCATCCCTTGAAGAAAATTTTGCATGTGTCTCTTATTTCACCTGTAGAATAGAGTTGCTCTTATCTATTGTCTTTTCACTGAAAGAGATAATAATGAAATGAAAACAAATGAGAACTTGTTAAAATTTTTATTGTCAAATGGAAATCTCGGCAACGTCTTTTGATGGGACAAGCTTGCAATTTATTCACAAAATCACGTTATAATCCCTATGCCAAGTGTGTTGTATAACCACCATTTTGATTCTGTGCACAACTCTGTACAATTTTTAATACTCTGCTTGTTCTTGCTTCTTTCTAAGTGTTGCTATAATTTTACTGATTCCCTTCTGTGTAATCTTTGGGGTTTTGGAATTTTTTCATGTGGTACAAGTGACTCACTACAAACTCTTTATTTTGAAGAACCACTTAATCTTTAAATAGTTGTATCCATACAAGTTACAAGAAGAATGGGAATTTTTCATCATTCAAGTAGAGATGGAAGTGCACACTCAAATAACATGCAAATCCATTGAAAGATTTTGGGCTTGAAAAATGTCTGTGAAAGTGAACTTTCCCAATAGTTTGATATATGTAGTTCCTTGAACTATTTCAGAACTGATTTAAACAAAAGCATCTGTGACATTCAGTTGTGTTGGATTGTGTCCATCATTAAGCATAAGTAATTGCAAATAATTATTGCAAAAGCTAGTTGAGAAAAGATGTGTTAGGTCTTCTGCTCCTTGTTTTGTCATGAAGTATTTCCCTACAGCAGATACTGTTCCCTGGTGCTTTGTCCAGCCCGGTTTTGAAAAGCCTCTTTTACTGGTCTTTACCAACCTCTTTATAGTAATTGTTACGTTTAAATGGATGCTGTTTGGATGCTGTTTACTAGTGCTAAATATTTTTTTTTTTAGTAGGCCTGGATACAGTCAAATATTTCACAAAATATATGAACAAAATGAGGGGTGGATCAATTAAGAATAGGATGAACTGGGGAGAATGAGAGAATGAGAATGAGAGAATGAGAATGAGAGATGCTGATTGCATGCAAAGACTTTAAACAAATCAGGAAATGCTATGATTGCAGAAAGCAAAGTGAATTTGTAAGATAACCATAGTAGTAGTAGTATGATACCCACTTAAATTTTGTTACTTATTTCACCTAGCTTGTAGAAAAAATTCTCAGTGTGTGAGTTTTCATTTAAAGGTTGTATGAATAAATGATACTGATCTTACTGATGGATAACATGTCAGCCTTCGTTTAATTCACAGTAAATCTTGTTAAAAATTATGTCTTTTCATAATCTGGCGTGTAATTATTTCTTTCTACTTGGGAGCAAAGGGAAGCTATTTTTATCATGGAAATGATGGTACACAATTAAGGGGAAATATGCCTACTAACAACTGAAAGTAGCAGTACATGTCATAAAGTGACAGCACAGGTCTAGTTTCTGTCGTTTGAAGTTCAAGCCTACCTGCACAAGATTGACTGAGAAAAGCAAACCCCTAGAGTTAGCTTTCGTTATCTATGGTGCTTGTACATATCTGAAGACAGTTCAGCATCTGGACACACTACGTTGTACACCTAACAGTCACTGAAAATATTTCAGATATTTTAAAATCCATTGTCTTTGGTATTCTGTTGTCCTGTACTCTGAACAGCCACCAGTGCTACTGCAAAAGGGATATACAAAGATGCCATTGAGATCATAAATATAACACACAACCACTTATGGTGTGAAATACTGGAAAACAGACGGTAAATACATAATTGTCAGCATATTCAAATATGTTTCATAAAACAGGGTGTGCTGTCACACACTCTAGCAAAACTCATAATGTGATATTTTACTGTGTACAGGCACCTAGTTCTTAAATTTCCTTACGATTTTTGTTCTTCTTTGAAACTTGAAGATAAGTTCACATTGTGACTTTTAATGGGTAACTTACTTCTGCTCCCTTTGGATGTAATAGAAGCAAGATGCAGTACTTAATTTATGTTTTTAAAATATCTACATTTTTCTAAAGTAGCCTAAGATACTGAAGTTTAGTAAAACATCAAAGACCGTCAGCCTCTGAATATGATTAAAAGTGCATTTGAAAAAAAAGTTTATTTTTTTATTACAGAAACTTTTCACTGAGCTGTTACACTGTAAAGCTATGCTGAGTGTGGTGCTGGAATTTTCTATTTAATAATTTATCTTCATTTAGCATTCAATCTTACTTTAACAAAATATCTTCTTTTGTACTTCTTCTATTTAGTTATGCAAATGGTTCTCATTAAAGGATTCTGAAAGTTATGCAGCTTCCAAAAATGAAAAAATTGTGTCAACTTATATGTAACATTGAGTACATTTGAGAAAGTATCATGGTGTGATGGAAAAACTCACTTTCTAAATCCCACTCCAATTGAAATATTTGATGCAGCCCCTAATGGTATGTTATGCAGTAAAACAGATGATCCCTTCCAGTCTCACATGATCAAAGATTTTTTGTAGTTTTATCTTGCATATTGTATTAAGTTGAAGGGCTTTTGTTTCATTTTCCACATGAACTGAAAAAAAAGCCAAAGGCCAGGTTTTGGGTTTGGTTTTTCGGTCTGGTTGGTTGTTTTGGTTTGTTTGTTTGTTGGGGATGGGGCTGGGGGGGGGGATATTTGTTGGTTGGTTTGGTTTTGGGTTTGGTTTTTGTGTGTGTGTGGTGGTTTGGGTTTTTTTTGATAGAACTTTGCAGCCACCATGAAATGGTGGGTTCAGGACCTTGTGTGGCAGGAACAGAATATCAAGCAGAATTGCAACCCTAGACTTCAGCAGGGCAAACTTTGGCCTTTTCAAACAGTTGCTAGGGGAAATCCCATGGGCAAGGCTGCTTGAAGGTAAAGGGGCCCAAGATAGTTGGTTAGCATTCAGGGACTGCTTCACCCAAGCTCAAGATCAGAGCATCCCAACAAGTAGGAAGTCAAGGAAGGGAGCCAGAAGACCTGCGTGGTTAAACAGGGAACTGCTGGGTAAGCTCCAGTGGAAAAAGAGAGTATACAGATCACGGAAGGAGGGGCTGGCCACTTGAGGAGAATATAAGGCTGTTGTTGGAGGATGTAGGAAGGCAACTAGGAAAACTAAGACCTCCTTAGAATTAAACCTGGTGAGAGGGGCCAAGGACAACAGAAAGAGTTTCTTCAAATACATGACAGATAAAACTAACACCAGAGGCAATGTTCTTCACAGTGACAGTGGCAGAACACTGGAACAGGCTACCTGGGGAAGTTGTGGAGTCTTCTTCTCTGGAGACATTCAAAACTTGCCTGGACACGGTCCTGTGTAGACTCATCTAGGTGTTCCTGCTCCAGCAGGGGGATTGGACTAGATGATCTTTCAAGGTCTCTTCCAATCCCTAACATTCTGTGATTCTGTGAACTTAGTAGCTTAAAATGCAGTTGCAGAGTAAACAGTTATAACTAAGTGAATAAATTTGTAAAATAGATTTATGCAATAGTCACCTATGCTTGGTATTCTAGGAAAAATTCCACCTTCTAACGAACAAACAGAAAATTCCCAATAACAGCAACAATAAAAATATTTCAGATAATGCCTCTCTTCAACTACTTGTTTTCAATTTCTCACCTATGCATATCATCTTATTTTGACACAAGAAATACAAATTGTTGTTCACTTGCTTTGTGCTGTCTACTGTGCAGGAAAGTAATTTTGCAATATTGAAAACTATCTGAAGGAGAAGATAACTTGGTGAAGGTCATGAAGTAGGCAGGAATGGTAAATGGTTGCTTTGTCTCTGTGTCACGGTCAATAATATACCTCATGTCATCCCATCATCTCAGAATGAAAGCTGAATGTGATAGTATGTGACTGAGATACAGTAGAGACTTGTTAAGTATGTGCATTTGGTTAGATGTTCAGACTTCAGCTCTTACATTAACTTGAGTATGTGCAAAGAAAGTAAGTGTTATAGGCAGCATCCATGTTTACTTTCTTATATTAATAGGAACTCACATACTTTTTGACCCCTTTCAGACCTTATCCTTTGGTAGTGGGAGAAAGCCTGCATCTTTCCACTTTGTTTCCCCCACCTTTTCTGAGAGCTTCAGAGCATCACTCTGCCAGTCTCTTTCTGACCATGCTGGTAGGACTTCTCCCTCTACCTTTGTCTCTCCCTCCCTCTTTTTCTCTCATCTACCCTTGTTGGCTGAAGCCAGAACCACTTTAGTAACCTCTTTCACTTTATCAGCATTTGCTAGCACTTGCAGAAAGTAACATCTGAGGCCAAGTTTACGTTAGTGAGTAGTGCAGACAATTATCAGTAGATATGTAAAGTGAAAGAGTCAGTGCTGAGGTCTGGATCTCACATTGTGGGTTATTTTAACTTTGGACTAGCACAAATCTGGACTACAGATTTAGTGCCTGTTTGTGGTGGCAGCACACTTGATGTGCTCCTGGTGCACATATTCAGTTTCTGCACTCAGGCACCACTCCACAGTGTGAACCAAACAGGACTAAATAGTAACATTAGAAGATATACTTGAGGAGTGATCTAAATTGAGCCACTGATATAGACACAACCTGAAAGCTTCATTATGGTATTTCATGCACTATTTCCCTCACCATGACAAATGGATATTAAAAGGCTGATCCCTGTTTTCCATATATACAGAAAGCCGCTTAAAGCAGGAAGTTTGTTAGCTTCTATTCAAGCGATGAGACATCCTCTCTGTTTCCCTCAATCTTTCAAATAATGTGTTCTAAGAAACAAAATTTTTTTACACCACCATTCAGATTTAGCTTCTTTAGTTTTTATATGTTTTCCTGTTTTGCTGTCACCCTGTGTATCTCTTCCCCAGTATTTTGCATCATTCCCTTTTTCATGTCAAGCAGTTTGTGGGGTTTGTACTATTGGACCTGATGGGTTATAGGTCAAAGCACTTATTTAACATTTCTGATCCTGTGAAACCTGCTTATCCATAGGATGCTATGCCTTCATTTTCCCCTAATGCCTTTGTGGCTGCTGCTTCTGAGATCAAAGACATGAATAACTGAGAAAATTAAGAACTGTGCAGTGTGTCAACAACCTTAGGAATAGTCTATGTAACCTAATATTTCACTCTCTGAATGGATAATGGCAACATGACTGCAGTGACTGAGTGCTGAGCCCTGGGACTTGTTCAGGCATCCAATTCCCACTGAGTTTCGTGCCTCAGCCGTGGGCAGCTGGGTCAGGCTGTGTTCTAGTAGCCAGCAGTTCTGCTCTCAGCTGCTGGCTAACGCTGCTGCTGGGCTCTGAGTTCTAGGGAGGATCAAAAGGCTGGGCTGGGAGAGCAGAGGTCTTTCTCTATGTCTTCTGTAGGCATGGCCAAGACAAATTTTTCCCTAGAGCTCAGATACCAGCAGAGCTACACCAGAGATGAGAACTGGGAGATGGCTCTGGTTTTTAAAATGCAAACAGACATACCAGTCATATCCAGATCACACTTGCTGTTCTGTTTGGGGGTTTTTCAGGATTCCCACAAGGACTCCTGGCAAGAGGAGGTCAATAAATGTAGATGAGGTTATTTTTTTTTTTCTCTTATAGAACCTAGAAAGTGTAAAATAGGTTAATTATTTTAAAGTACTCAAGATAGGATGCATGATAGACTAATCCAGCTGTGGTAAAACTTCCACTGAATTAAGAGAAACCATTGTTTTATCTGGGGGAGACTATGGAGGATGAACAAATAACAACTCAGTGTTCTCTGAACTAATGAAAATAAACATCACATTGGGCTAGTACATGATTATCAGGTAATAAAACCATGACTGTAAAGATGGGGTTTTCTAATTAGATTAGAAAGAATATAAATGATGTATGGTACATTACAGCTCATCTAGCTTTCATAAATCGAACAGCTATCTGTAAGTACAGGAAAAATGTGTGGAGGTAATTCTCAACTAGACTATACCATTAACGGTGGTGAAAAAAACAGCTGTGAGCACAGTTCCTTCCCATTTCTATCTCAATGTTCATTCCTGGAACAGTTTCAGATAACAGTGGGCAGGATCCTGGTGGCCTAATGGACAGAAAAGATCTGAGATTTTTCTTCTCAATAGTCATGGTGGATTAAAGATGCAAAATTCATTACAATTATCATGCTGTGAGATAGGCAGAATTATTTTCAGACATGAATTTGATTTCATCATCGGCCAGGGCGGAATTTATTTACCACTAACTACAGAAGAACAGGAAAGGCAGGCTTTGCTGGAGGCATTGCTTGGCACTGTTTACTTTTGAATGCTCTTTATCTGTTTCCTTCTGTCATTGATGCCTCTTACTCCTACCAGCTCTGATGCTGCCATCTTCATGCATCTCAGTTATCACCTAATGCCACAGAAGCTGGTCTGAAACAGATTTTGAGTATTTAGCTTGAGCATTTGTTGCAGAATTGGCCCTTTTGAAATAGGTATTTGGTATTGAATATTCCCCTGATGCTGCAATAAGGCCTTCAAAAAAATCTAAAGGAAAATGTTTGTTATTGACTGTGCATCATAAAACCCCTTTGCTCATTACTTGCACTGGCTCTGACATTATACTCATTAGCAAATCCCATTGCAGGTTTGCGATGTTATTGAATGGGAAGAAATCTACTAACTTTAGTCAAAGCATTATCAAACTTACTTATTTTATAATGTTGAAAGAAAAATAAACAAGACTATTTTGGAGACTGCTAACTTTTATATGATGTTATCATTTCAAAGCTTTTGTCTTATCATCTTAAAATATTTCACAAAATAGATATAAAATAGATTCAGGACACTGTTCCAGAAACCTGTCTCATCTTTTAATTTCTTGTAAGCTGCTAACATTCACTTTGGCAAAAATTTTGCCTGAAACCTACGTTACTTGGATTCTACTTTTAGGAATAGAACACCAGTCTTAAAGATGTAGTGTCATCATCTTAAGGCATACAGATCTATGGAGAAATAACTGTCTTCAGTATCATCCATGTGTGCTATGTATTGATTAATGAGTCAGGTTCCTGCCAAATAGTGATTTACATCAGATGCAAGTCAGGACTTGGCATCCTAATGGATAAAATTCTCATTTCTCATGTGTAACTTCACAGGTCTATCTAAGCTCCCCAGTTTGGTCCTAATTTTTGTCTATTCTGTTAAGATTCCAGGGCTGAAGTGTTACTAAAATATGCAGTCCACGTTGTTTCAGATATGCTTAATTAAAGTTCATTGTCAAGCAACACTATTTCTGTCTGCATCTCTGCAGACACCCATTGAATACATCTGGGCTCTCTTCTACCAGGGTCCACATTTCCTGCTCAGCATGTTTCGGTGGTCATAACTCACACAAGCTTCCCAGCGAATCTCAATCTTTCCATCCTTTCTGTGCATTGCCACTTTTTTAAGAAAACAAGATGGAGATAGATGCAATATTTCCTGCTATTCTGTCTCAAGAATAAAAAGATGATTTCATCTGCAAGTTCTGTCAAATTTTAAATTGGAATTCCAACACATTCTTTGCACTTGTGTGATTTTAGTTCTGCACTCTCGTTATTTGTGGAAGTCATTTTGAGCTGGACTGGACGGTAAGCTCTCAGTGACAGTCTTTTAGGATGCACAGAAACAAAGGCTAGTGAGATAGGATATGTGTTGTGGTAACAGCTAAGGATATGAAGAGTCATTCTTCAAAAAGTTGTGAATAAAGTAAAAGGGAAATGGATTTTGCAGCAATAGCCATTGACCTTCTTTCTCCTTCCTACCTTGCAGTTTAATGAAGCTGGTTATGAATCAGCTAAACACTGTAGTATTGAGTTCTTACTTCACCATAATTTTTGCTTTATGCATATTTATTTTATTAATATATTCGGTCCTTCATTTTAACATTGATTTTACTCTTATGATTTCATAGTTTTCATGGATTTATTTTCTTTCCTATAAGAGAAGCAGTAAATAATCCTCCTAAGTGCAGTTTGTGTTCACATGTAGGTACAAAACTTTTAATGTTTCCCAGTTGTACTTGTCTGGAAGGCTTGTTCAAAACAATTTAATCTTTAATCTGAGCTATTTGGTCTGTTTAAGACGAATACGCCATAAACACTACAAACCAATATGCTAGTATCTTCAATATATGTAAAGACATATATAGGAAATTGTGTTTTAAACTTTTTTTTTTTTTTTGGTAATCTTTTGTAGTTTACTTAACATTTTAACTGCCATCTTGACAAGCTTCTAGATTTTATGGGTGTGCACATGGATGCGGTAAGATTGACTAGTTTTTAGAGACCAAGATATATACCCTAAAATCCTTGCCCCCTCCACTTTATAAGCAGATGATGCATTGACATGTACCCTGTACTCTAAGGGACGGAGGTGAGACAGATCTGTGAAACATGTAGCATAAATTGTCATGGAAGCTGTCACTTTGGCTCCTTACTCATCTTTCTGACATATTCAGAATTTTCTAAACTACAGGAAAGCCCTCAGCATCCACTGCTTCTTGAGCAACGTGAGAAAGAATATAGCCCAAAAGATAATTTAGTCCTGTATATTTTCCCCATTTAAATTCAGGATGCAAGCAAGGAACATGACCAAGGTGATCTGAGAACAGCCATCCTCCAATTTTAAGACTGGTTCCTTGAAAGCAAAAGTAATGGCAATCCTCTCATGACCAAAACTGACCAACAGTTGTACAGATTATTTAGTGAGGAGAAGTCATGACTGTCCTGGCACTAATTACAGATGTAATGCTGAAAAAGGTTGGTTTGGATCAAACAGAAATGTGAAGCTACAGTTTGACTACTGCACTGAATGATACTGACACTGTTTTAATTAATTGTTTCAGTTAGACCAGGTGATAGAGCCATGCTTATTGTTTAATTTTGGTATAATTCCAGAAGTGTCCTTTATTCTTCCATTACTGATGTGAAAACACAACTCCCATGCACTGCAAAGAAGGGAGCTTATTGGCACCAGGAATGTTTTGGGCAGTCACGTTGCCAGCTTTGTGTGGTAGTGTGCATGCTGGTTTGTGTTTTCTCGTCAGCTTCAAAATTTGATCAAGGTTTCCTTCTATTAATCTTCATTTGTTCTTTGACTGTTGGCACTCTGGGAGAGTTTTAACCTCATTTTTATCAGCAGCCCTATTAGTTATACATTCTGCATTAGGGATTTAATTTTAAATTCTAAATTCCTAATTGCTAAGATCTGACAGAGAGCCCTCTTTAATGACATACTACTCTTACAGACTATTAGTTTTACAGTAGCAATAATCCTGGTGAAATTGATTTATTACAGCAATTATGGACAGTTTCATGTTTGCTACCAAGTCAGCTGCTGTCAGCAGCCCCTTATAACTGTTTCACGAAATCATTAGTTATAAATAATAATTATAAAAGAGAACATGCTTCAATATTGATAAAGAGTGGCTATATTCTAATACTGTGTTATCAATCTGAGGGCAGTTATGGTAGTTAAGCCCTGCATGATCATTCAAGTGACCTTTATGCCTTGACAATTACTTAAGAAGTTAAATGTATATTTAAAATGCCCTGAAAAGCTTAACTCTCACCAAGTCTAGGCAAATATAAGAAATTGTATTTTTCCCTCATGTCAGCATACATGCATTCTAAGATTTTTTTCCCCATATTCCTGTAGAACACTAAGCCATCTGTAGATAGACAGAGAGCATGGACTAGAATAGCCCAGGTCTTCAAAGACCAGAGATGACAACCCTTGTTTATGTCTACTGGCCATACCTGATGAATTGACATTGTCACAGAAGTGGCAGGAAAAAGGAAATGTTCTCACTTTTCTCTGTGTTACATGCTGTTGTTCACCTGCTGTGGTGACCTGAATACCCCCTGCTACAAAACTATCAGAACTTTAAGTACTGGCAGTGCTTGGTGATCTCCTATTCTCTGCCCATATCATGCAACATTTAAGTCTTCTGAGAAAAAAAAATACTTTGATTTAATTATGTTTTTTAATTTGAATATAGAGCTTAGCAAGAGGTCTGACTGGATGATCCCTGTGAGGTGTAATCTCTATGAATCTATGAAAAGATCCTGCTATGTCTTTCCAGTAGTATCAGCTGTCCCTTCCTATGCTCAGCTCCCATCTTAAGAGAGATGCAAAGGGAGAGGACAAAGTAGGTGAGAGAAGTACCTACCTTTCCTCCTCCCCTTTCACCTTCCACTGCAATACATGGTCCAGATGGAGGAACATGAGCAGCCATCCATCACAGCTTATGTTTGCTGTCTTCACAGAATCACAGAATGTTAGGGATTGGAAGGGACCTTGAAAGATCATCTAGTCCAATCCTCCTGCTGGAGCAGGAACACCTAGATGAGGTTACACAGGAATGTGTCCAGGTGGGTTTTGAATGTCTCCAGAGAAGGAGACTCCACAACCCCCCCTGGGCAGCCTGTTCCAGTGCTCTGTCACCCTCACTGTGAAGAACTTTTTTCTCATACTTAAGTGGAACCTTCTGTGTTCCAGTTTGAACCCATTACCCCTTGTCCTACCATTGGTTGTCACCGAGAAGAGCCTGGCTCCATCCTCATGACACTCACCCTTTACATATTTATAAACATTAATGAGGTCACCCCTCAGTCTCCTCTTCTCCAGGCTAAAGAGATCCAGCTCCCTCAGCCTTTCCTCATAAGGGAGATGGTCCACTCCCTTCATCTTTGTGGCTCTCCGCTGGACTTGGCTAGATACAGGCCTCCAACTAGATTCTGCCCCATTGACCACAACTCTCTGGCTTCTTTCCTTCAGCCAGTTCACAGTCCACCTCACTACCCTACCATCCAGACCACACTTCCTCAGTTTAGCTGTGAGGATGCTGTGGGAGACCGTGTCAAATGCTTTACTAAAATCAGGATAAACCACATCCACTGCTTTACCATTTTCTACCTACCTGGTTATGTCTTCATAAAAGGCTATTTGTTTGGTTAAGTACAACTGCCCCTTGGTAAAGCCATGTTGACTGCCCCTAATGACCCTCATATCCTTGAAATGCCTGGAGATAGCACCAAGAATAAATTGCTCCATCACCTTTCCAGGGATGGAGGTGAGGCTGACCGGTCTATAGTTACCTGGGTTCTCCTTCTTGCCCTTTTTGAGAACTGGAGTGACATTTGCTTTCCTCCAGTCCTCGGGCACCTTTCTCTTTTCCCAAGTCTTGACAAAGATGATGGAGAGTGGTCTAGCAATGAACTCAGCCAGCTCCCTCAGCACCTGTGGATGCATCCCATCTGGACCCATGGATTTACGGATGTCCAGATTGCTTAATTGCTCCCTAACCCAGTCCTCATCAACTGAGGCAAATTCCTCCATTGTCCTAACTTTCTCTGGGGCCTCAGGACAGCCTCCAGCAGTGTAGACAGAGACAAAGAAGGCATTCAGTAACTCTGCCTTCTCTGGATCTTCTGTCACCAGGGCACTCACCTCATTCATCAGGGGCCTACATTGCTTCTGGTGTTAGTTTTATCTGCCGTGTATTTGAAGAAGCTCTTTCTGTTGTCCTTGGCCCCTCTCACCAGGTTTAACTCTAAAGAAGGCTTAGCTTTCCTAGTTACCTTCCTACATCCTCCAACAACAGCCTTATATTCTTCCCAAGTGGCCAGCCCCTCCTTCCGTGATCTGTATACTCTCTTTTTCCACTGGAGCTTACCCAGCAGTTCCCTGTTTAACCACGCAGGTCTTCTGGCTCCCTTCCTTGACTTCCTACTTGTTGGGATGCTCTGATCTTGAGCTTGGGTGAAGCAGTCCCTGAATGCTAACCAACTATCCTGGCCCTCTTTACCTTCAAGTACCCTTGCCCACGATTCCCTCAATTATTTTAATAATGATTCTACTAACATCCAGTGAGCCTGCGAAAAATCAGTGTCTTGTTATCCTACATAGAGACATAATAACATAGAATTCTCAGCCCCCGAAATTACTGTACAAAATGACAGAAAGCAGAGGGGTAAAAATCTTCACAAATAAATGAGAGAATGAGGACTGGATTTTAAAAAATATTTAGTTCTTCATACGTTGAAATATTGGTGGGCTAAGTATACACAGGAATACAAGACTCAGAGCCATAATTTCTCTAATGACTATGGATTGATTGCAATTATATTCAGAAACACTACTAGCAATTTTAAAAAGCTTTTAGATGAAAAAAGTTTAAAGCAAAGGATTGTATTAATAAAACTTAATGGTTCTGTGCACTAGCTGTTAATCAGGTGACCTTCTACAGGAAGGACTTTTGCATATAGCCCATCATATGAGCTTTAGAAATGCAAGGCAGCAGAACAGTAAAAACTTGATGAGGCATTCCTTTGTCTCAATTTTGCTAAGCAGAAAAAGGACTCTTAATAATGAGTCACAACAATGTCTCTGGCCAACATACTTAGAGGGAAAAGGGATGTTCTGAGTGCTTGTTAGGGGAGATTAATTCAAGCTAAATGAAATTAAAATTAAAAAAAAAAAATTACAGCTTTCCAAAGCAGTTACAATTAAATCTGACTAGTACCAGATATCACCAGTTATGGAGAGCGCAGAGGGAATGTGCTCAGCTTCATGAGATACAGTGGGGATACTTAATAATAAAACTCACTTATCCACAAATTTCAGGCTTCTTCAGGGCTAGGCACCAACCAAGCAGGGGTTTGGCTGTCTGAATTTAATGTCTTGACAAAGGAAAGGGTTCAGATGCTGAAACAGAATCTAAGTGCAGAAAAGATACTATCAAGATCAGACTTGTAAATTGAGTTCCTGCAGTTACTCTGTGGCTATGTAGGGGAAACAAAAATCTGTACATACTAGACAAATCATTATTAAAATTCCATAGACATGTGTAACCTTTTTCATGCAAATGTGCAGAACTGCCCCATCTCTCTGGTTCAGTGCCCAGCACAGTGCTGAGGCTGGCAGAGTTCCACAACTCAGCCGTTCCTCTACTTAGACCTCCTGAGATCTCTGGGCAAGGACACAGACGTTATCTCAACATGATGAGAGAAAAATCTAATATGTGCTGATAAGACTGAATTTCCTCAGAGAGACCAACCTGCTTTAAAAACCAGCTATATAGAAGATTCTTGCCATATAGTGCAATTCTTGCACAAGTGGATACACTCTGTCCTGAGCCTAGACAAATATGAATTACTGTCTTCTAACAAGATATCTGTGTGGATACGTGCTATTGTGGATAGGGTAAGTTTCATGTCAGATTGGTCACTCAGTTTTAAATATGCTTGGAATGAAATCATCAGCCACTGCTGTAATCTCAATTAATTGCAGCACAATGTATAGAAAAGAATCTGTGAGTGGGCCAGTTTGCTTTATTTCTGACACAAAGTCTTTGTTTTTCTGCATATTAATATGCTTCAATTTGTAAAGTGGATGAGGGTTCAACACAAACATGAGCTTGTATCCATCTGCATTTCCTTATCGGTCTTCATATAGGCTCTCAGCTTCTTTAGTTGATGTTATTCATATTTTTAGCATACCTCTGCATCTGTATGCAACAACAATGATACTAAATAAATATTTATGCATACAAATAGTAATTGAAAAACCTGAAAACAAAAACCTGCAAAAATAGATGTAATAAACAGCTTCTTGATCTTTAAGGCTTTGCTGTTGCAACCATTTAAGCACATGACATTTATTTTAATAAGTCAACTGTATTCACTGTGATTACAGGTGCGAACAACATTAGCCACTTATACAGTAATTGCAGGACTGAGGTTGAAATCTAGAAATGACACAACTACATTACTAACTATTGTTGCTTGCAGCATAAAGGTGTGGTATTTGTAAGGCATTCAAGGCATATTGTATGCCCTGGCCAAACAGATCTTGAGGTACACTTATCCTTTTATTGAGTCCAATTCGTAACTTTTTTTATGAAGTAAAAAAGTTGCTGGATGTCATAAATGTATCAGACACATGTCAACACTGGGCTTTATGGAAGCACAGGAAAATGCTTCTTTTCCATCTCTGCTTCTCTATTATTATAGACGTTTTAAAAACACTTCTGACATTTTAAGAACACTTCTTAGCATCATGTCTAGCAGACCTCTTGATAAAAAGAGCTGATAATATGTTCACCAGCAACAACATGGGGCTTTCTTTAGTAGGAAAGTAATGAAAAAAAAACTGTCCTAACTGTGTGTGTAACAGAATTTTGCCAGCCATATTCTGTAACTGGGAAATCTGAATTAGTATACTATAGTCCAAAAGGGACAAAAAGATGAACTCAGGAAATGGAAGAAGTAACTGGTGCATTGTGTGTCTGCCTCCTACATCTTTCAGTCTAGAGCTGAAGTCTAAAAAATTCATCAGCTGCAGCCTTCATGCTCTCATATTCTCAGAGTCAGCCAAGTCTTAAGGCATTAGAGAAAAGGACCAGTGCATTGAATTAAAACTAGGCTCCGATGGGTGGCCAATGTACAATCTAGAGATTAGTATAATGCTTTTCATCTCTCTGTTCTGGCAGACCACTGCATTTTGAGTCAGTTACTGTTTCCAGGCAGGCTGAAAGCTTGGTCCTAGCAGGCATCACTGCTTCCTGTGACAAAGATGTCACCATCAATCCCAGCAAGCGGTCTTGCATCTTAGGAAAAAGGCTGCAGCCTTTTAGCCTGCCCAAATGGTAAAAGGCATTTCTGGCTACAGTTGCTATGGGAATACAGGAGCAAAAATGAACCAAATCACCTTGAAAATTAGACCACTAAAGAAACATAAAATGTTCTGAAGCTTTAAATATCACCCAGTGGTGTTAAGTCTCACAATTGTGTTGTTTTTTTAATATCTGAATAACAAACTGTTTCTCAAATATCAGGAAGCAGTGTAAAGGGCAGCAGCAGCACCTTACTGTGAAGATGGCATTCACTGTATTTGTGTGGAAAGTGAAAATAATAGTAATAAGATTTCTATAAAAGGACAACCAAATGGAATGAGATGAGAAAGATTTTATTTTTTTTCTGAGAAAAGGAGTTGTTCTACTTCTTGCCTAATTAGCTACCACAGCTCAATATTGCCAATGTTAGACTTTGCAAATACTAGGAGAGTAAAGTGCTATGGATTGGCTATACTGAAAGTATATAAAGTCAAATCACAATCCCCAAGGTAAAATCCTCCCTTTGGTATTCCAGATGAACTTCATTAATCTGTAGCTACCTATTGCACATTATATACTCATGTAGTGTACCTGAGGGGGGAGGCAGTCTAATAATTTAGTTACTGTTCTCCCAGATTCAAGAAAGTATTCAGTAATGTGACTCTTCTGGGGTTTTCCTATGTTCCTTTGTAGGTCTAGACCTAGACTGCTCTGCAAAAAACCTAGTTTAGTTTCTCAGGATGACACAGTGAGATGCTTGACACCAGTAGAGCTGCTGTCCTGGTGCTTAGTGGAATTCAGGATAGGTGCCAAATCACCTCAGAAAACAGAGAGTGAAACATGCAATGAAAGAAAATGATTTCCAGAAGCCAGCTGAGGAAGAAACACTGAGGTTGTCAGACAGGGATGCTTGGTAGCAGTATGGCAAGCTGTGTCTCTGGAAGGTAGCTGTGCATCAACACCAGAACTGTAGGATATGCCTGTTGCTGCTCAAGCACCACCTACTGAAGTCATTCCTGGGAAGATCCTAAGAAATTAGGATCCTCTCAAGAATATCTTCTTTCACAGGTATTAAAGTATGTCAATGGAAAGCAATAAAACCTCTTTCAAACCTTCCGAACTTTATGTTTAAATTTAGTCCCATTCCCACCTTGTATTCTGAGACCAGAGTATCTCCTGCTGAAGCTGTCTCGCCTTGTATAAATAACAAATTACTCCAGCTGAGAAAAAAAAGGAGAAGTTTGACATTGTATCTGTTGTGTAGGATACTAACCTAGGGACAGTCATGTTCCAAGTCACTATCTTGATGAATATTTAATTGTTTCTTACAAATCGCTTCTTTCCACCAAGAGCTCTGGGAGAGGAAATTTAAAATGCGGAGAGAGGGTGAATTGGTAAAAGAGCCTATGCTGTCCTCCTCATTAACCTTGAAGGAAATCAACAAGGTAGTACCGATTTGGGTGGTTATGTAGTTTCTGGAGAGCACATCTTGGGGCCCAGCCGTCACAGCCCTTTACAGGGGCAGCTGTGAATGCCAGCAGTATTGTACCAGCACCAAGGGAAATTCTGTGTCAGTGGAGAGTGGTAAGAGGTCCCACTCAGTCATTGTTTTGTGGTGTACTTTTTAGGAAATGCCGCTTTACAAATCATGCTTACTTCCTCAAATCATTTTTGAAATGCAAGCTGGTTCCCTTACTAGTGGGACACCACAGCAAATCTCAGAGTCCTAGCTCCTCTGTAGAGGATGGGAGCCAGGATTGCTCCCAGGAGTGAAGATGACAGAGAATTTAAAGCGGCTTCCAGGCCAAAAGCATCCACAAATCAGTATAGCTATTTCTGTTCTCTTAGAGAAGTACCCCAACTAATCAAAGAAATTACTTGACTTTTCCAAAATAGAGCACTTCCAGAAATGTGTGCCTGTGGCAATTTTTTAAAAACTGATGCATTTGATTCCCAAATAATCTATGTAATAGCTGGAGTTAGGATTTTCTGAAAGTGGAAATTAGGCATTCAAATAGCTGTGCAGGCTGGAATCCTTTTGCTTATACACCAGCACGAATATGTTTTTTCCGTGGTGTTAAAATGTAAAACACACATGAGAGTTACAGCCCACACAAGGCTCTTGCATCATGCTAAAGGACTTGACCTTCTAGAGTAGATCAAACTGTTTTCAGCTACTGCCATTGTCTCTCAAAACAACAGCTTTGTCAGTATTTTGAGCAAAAATGTTTTGAGTAGGAAATAATAGAAAAAAACTTGAGGTATGTTTGAGAACAGAATTTGTCTGTTTCAGTCACAATCAGAGCAGTATTGCACTTTGAAGCCTTTAAACATTAACCAAGAATAAAGAATGACTTCTGCTGTTTGGGGCACTTATGTTACATGATCATGGTCTCTTAGCAGTTGAGAGAATTATCCTGATTCTATCTTTCATCCGCCTCTGGTTTGCCAGGGACAGAATTATCACACACAGACTCCAAGCCTCCGTGGCGGGTGGATTGCCTTTCCCTTGAGTACTGGACATTCTTGATGTGCTTCTACTCAGCTTTTTGACTTCTCCTGAGTATTATGTACAAATCACATAGCAATTTATGAAAGCAAGAAAAAAATATTCCTGTCTTCGGTTGTCAGGGAGCATTCAGGACAGGCTGCTCCTTAGGGAGAGTGAGCCAGCCCAAGTAGAGCCCTCAGTGCAGGGTATGGTCCTACAGCACCTGAGTATGACTGACAGAGACGGGTGCAGGAAACAGGGTCCATCCACAGCCCCAGACAAGGTAAAGTGATGAACCAGCTCCAGGGTCCATTCAGAGATGGACAGTAGGAGATGGGGCTGCAGACCTGGAGGTCCTGGTGGACAGTAGGATGACCACAAGCCAGCACTGTGCCCTTGTGGCCAGCAAGGCCAACGGCATCCTGGGGTGTATTAGAAGGGGGGTGGTTAGTATGTTGAGAGAGGTTCTCCTTCCCCTCTACTCTGCCCTGCTGAGACTACATCTCAAATATTGTGTCCAGTTCTGGATTTCTCAGTTCAAGAAGGACAGGGAACTGCTGGAGAGAGTCCAGTGGAGAGCCACAAAGATGAAGGGAGTGGAGCATCTCCCTTATGAGGAAAGGCTGAGGGAGCTGGGTCTCTTTAGCTTGGAGAAGAGGAGGCTGAGGGGTGACTTCATTAATGTTTATAATGGTCACAATCAAAGTTTTACCGCTGACATGTTTTTTATATCATTGTGTCCACCAGGCTTGCTCCTTTTGAAGGTTCCCAAGTGCTGGAATGTCTCAGTAGGGCCATAGCCCTACAGCTCTGAAATGCAGGGCAAAGTGACCAAAAATTAATAGAACAGTAAAATAGATATTTTGTGGAAACATAATTGATTGTACTTAAGTTATGGATTGTACAACTCTATGTGAAGGACCCATTAGATACTATTGAAAATTCCACTTATCGTCAGGTATAATCCATCCATTCACAAATTGCAATTAGTATGCCTTTGTGTACAAGTTTAAATAAACATGTATTTAATGGGCAAATTTCTTATATATAAAACATATTTCAGTTTTATCTAATTCAGAGCCTGAAAGTCCTTAAATGATATTTCTGTGCTTTTAAATTGAAAGCCAAATTCTGCCTAAAAGAAGTCACAAAACTTGAATTAAAAAACTGTGTGCATGGTGAGAGAAAAACAACAATGCATAGAAGGAAAAATATATTTGACCTAATGAAACCTGTTATAGTTTTTGTCCTCCTTGGGCCTTACAAAAATCAGAACTTCACTTTGATTTGTCTCTCATTCAGGGGAATTCTAGGATAGCTGGAAAACAGTTATAAGCTAGGAGCCTGGCAACCTTTTAAACTGGGGCACAGGCACAGTTCTCAGGAAAATGGTGCTGCAACCCACTCTTCAACACTGTGAAAGTGATAAGGGCAAGAGGGTTAACACTCCCACCATAGCTATCTAGCTTGGGAGCAGGTAACACAGGTGTCAGTGATGAAGATATAACTTCTCATGAGTAGTCCTATCTGGAATTTCATTGGCAGGCAGGAGGACAGGGAAAAGATTTTCTGAATCTCATAATTCTCAGAAAGTGTTTGACAGTCACATAGGTGCAGGTAGAGGTATGTATGTCTGCTGATAGCATGAGGAAAGTCCTAATTTGGTGCAAGTTTAATTGTATTTAATCTCCAACTGACAGTTATTAATGTTTTTTCCAATTGGAAAAAGGACTCCAGAGTTTTTTCTAGGAATATAAAAGAAAAGTGTGTCTGCAAAACAAGATTAAATTTGTTTATTTAAGATTTCCTGCTTACAGATTAAGATTGGTTACTTAAAATGCTTTGAATGAAATCACTCCATGCACATAGGGTCCATTTGCCAGCATTCCCCATCATTGCATGTACAGACTTACATGTCAGGAACTGGAGGTTACAGAAAGGGAAACAGGTCAGGAGCTTAAACCTCATCTTGGAAAAGCTTTCTCTTTCCATTTTGGCAGCTAAGACCTTTGTTGCTGTGTTCTCAGTTCTTGTCATCAATGAGGAAATATCTGTGTTAAAAGACTATTTTATTGAGATTTCATCCAACCTGTGCTTTTCTGTTGTTCCACTGAGCTAATAGGTCACCTCTATTTGCTATACAATGCCACAGAGAGGGTAACAAGGTCACCAAATAAATATCTTAGTTTGTGAACTAATTCATTTTCTCAACTTGAAAAATTCAGAGGTTGTACATTTTGCTTTGTCAGCCAAATCTAGCTTTTCGACCAGGGTGAAGTCTGAAAAACAGGTCTGAGGACAATCTATTCTCTATATTAAATATGCAAATGTGGAATAGATACTGTCCATGCTTCACACAAACATCAGGGATTTTGTGGTGCACTTATTAACACAAAGACAGATGGGGGCATCCATTCATGAAAGGTTAAACTAACCTTTCAAACTCAGTTTAAAGGATGCAGCTTGCTTAAATTAAAAATAAATGCTCTGAGTTTTACAGTCCACTATACAGTAACTGTTTAACTGAGCAACAAGACACAGCACAGTGTGTATCCCAGCCTCCTGTGCTGAATTATTGCTCAAAAGGAGCCTTCAGATCAAATGCTGCCAATCCACAAATCAGCAGGCATAAATTATTGCAGAAATCATTTGAACCACTAATCATCGTGAGGTGATTAGATATGATTTATCATGTGAGATTTTATCTAAAAAAATAAATGAAATTAACAAATACTAAATGAAAGAATGTACATTTTATAAATATTACTCAAAATTCAAATCCTATTTTAAGTGAGGAAGCCGAAATTCAGTTTGCAAATGGCTTGTGGTTCAGACTCTGTGCTAACAGGCAGCAACCGCCATGGCGGCCCCGAGCGGGACAGATATGTATGGGGAACAGAGAATCCTTCTCTCTGTATTTCCTCACTGCTCTGCAAGGGAAGGGGTGCTGTGGGGCTCTGAATGGTGGAGGGCCAGTTGCCTCAACTTCACAGAGTCCAAGTGACAGCTGGCCACAATACATGCCATATTCAGCCTCCACCAAACTGATCATCTCAGTTCCAGTGCTAGCACTGAAGAAAACTGAAATTCCCTCCCATCTCTTTAGTCTGTCCAGACTATACATCCTTTGCACATCATTCACATAGGTATGGGACAGACTTTGTACTAGCATTGTATCCATTTCGTTTCCCACCCCTCCACTTGTTTATAAAGAGGAAAGAGAAGATGTTGCTCTGTAGTTTGTTTTCAAAGACCTCGGAGAGGTTCGTTGACATGCTAGCACTACTAGCAAGAACCTCCTGTGGCAATTTCTCACTTATTGCTGCATGTTCCCTGATATAGCCTGAGCAATCACTCTGTTCCCAAGGTAAAGAAAAACAGAGAGCAGTGATGCCATTCTTGCAAGGCCATTTTTCTGAGCCTATTTTAATTGCTTGTGGAGTGTATTTTCTTCCATGGTTTTGTTTCACCACAGTTAACTAAGTCTGTCTCCACCCAAGCCTCAGGCAACCTGTACATAAGGCTGCTGTTTATTACTGGCAGTCCTGAAAAGAGGACAAAAGTGGAAAATCCACGTAAACTGGCCCAATGGAACTGAGTGGTATACATGCATTCTCAAGCTGTTCTTTTTTTTTTTTTTTTTTTCTATGCTGGGGTTTGACCTGTCAAATGGAGTCTGCTGCTTTTACTTAAAACAAAGGCTTTATTTTTAAGTCACATTTCCAATGTCATTGGCATAGAACTTCTAATCACAAACAGCTTGCTTGGTTTTGAGTTCCAAGAAACATCTAGGCAATCTCAGTCTCAGAAAATCATAGTTTTAATGTTGTCATCTGAGTTAGCTAAGAACAGCTCAAACCTTATGAAAATCTGTCAAGAATCCCTTCAAAGTAAGAAAAAGCACAAACTATTCCAGCATCCTCCAAAAAGTAATTTTCATTTTGTTCTGAAGCCACTGAAAATGGGGCTATAGATTGCAAGTGCTACCTCATCCATGCCTATATATTGCCACAGATATGAGTCTCAAAACTCTAAGCTCTCTAAAATCAAATCTATTTCTTCATAGTATATAAAACAATTCTGATTTGTTCTTCTTTACTTTTTTGCTTCTCTAGATACCTGAAATACTTTAAGAGACCTCACAGTGTCTAAAGCCAGTAAGATCTTCCACCAATATTTTTTAGATAATTGAAGTAGTTTCTATCTTCTTTACGGTACTCACAAAGCTATTTATCTCAGAAGAAAAGGGCATTTAAAACAAGTATATATTGAAACAACCGCTTGTCCTCACTGCCCCTTTACTGACAGTTCTAGTACATCACGCACTAAAATGTAAGTGTAAGGCATTGTGAGATCCTAGATTTGATTTGGTTTCCAAATGTGTAAGTACAAAGTAACAAGGAAATTTTTCAACACTTTTCCCTGGTATTTTCTACAGTTTTTCAACAGTAAATTTAAAAGAATGTGATTTTTGCCTTCTTATGATCAGCTGAAATGCTGCTGCTTTAAAGTACTGTAACTGTTGTCCTGTTACCCTCAAATGTATAGTGCTGACATGGTGTATGTTTGCTCTTATTAGCAACACATCCATTACTATAGGATAGGATTATCAAATATATTCAGGGTTTTACTGCAGCAAAGTTCCTCATGATTTTCACTAGTTGGCCCAAATTTACCTGCAGTGCTGCAGCACAGGCAGAGAAAGATGGGCCTGTGCCTTTCTGAAGGAGATGTTTAACATGGTTAACATCTCCGAGCTTTGCCAGCTTCAGCAGCTTCCCAATGAGGTGATACCTGCAGTTAAACAGAATGCAGAAGAAGGAAAGGTGGAAAGAGGTAGTTGTAGAGGGACAGTTTCAGTGCATCAAAATGCCTTGCTATGGTTCTGTTCACCAGAGCTAGAGGTAACAAAACAGAGGTTCTGGCCACAGCAAGCACATCTGCTCAAGGTTGTTTCATTAATAGGATTGTTCTTGGTGATTAATACTATGACCTATTCTTCAAGACCTGGTTTTGGGACCTGTTCACATGAAAAGACAGGTCTTGCATTAAAGATTGGAAAGTCCATGGACCAGCCTATCTTTTGGTTAAGTGACAGAATCTTGATGGAGCCTTTGATACTTTTGCTAGGATAAGAGTCTTTGTAGGATACAGATATCCCCACAGTTGGAACTTACTGATATTACTTCCAGGACTCTTGTATGAAAATGGTGAGATATGAACTTGATAAAGTCTGCATTCAAAAACGCGGATTAGTTCCTTCTGGACATTTGAGACAGATGGGCATGCCCGCTACTGCTGCTGTCTGAGTTTGCTAGAACATAAGAGAACTGGAAGGATCCCACATGAGGTTATTACAGTTCTTCACATTCCCCCTTTCTAGTCAACACAAGTTACAATGTCCTTGAAGATATGGTAGATGCACATATGAAATTTGAAAAGAGCTTTGTAGAAGTGATCTCACATCATTGGTTACAGCGTTATGATGTCTTCCTCTCTTTAGTGGGTAGATAAGTTAAAACACGTAACATTAGAACAACAAAGGTACAATGTAAGCAAGTTACAGATCTAATAATAAAACCCAGAAATCCTAATTCTTAGCAAATTTTGTGCATTGGACAGTTAAAACCAACAACTAAGTCTAGTCAGAGTAAATTTCACTGAAATTGCAGAGTAAAGGTTCCCTGGATGCCGAGAAGAAACAAATGGGAAATATAAGAACTGCCTTTCCCAGAAGGGCCAATTATCCAATGAAAAAAGCCATTAGCTAATCAAAACTGATAAGCATATTTAAGCAAGTTTTATGTTTTTCACTTACATTACTTCAAAGGGGATAATCATTCTGGTCATCTGTGAAGAAAGAGAATGTGTCTGGTCTGTTTTTTCTGCAGGCTGATTTTTCCTTCTCTGTTACAGTGAATAGTTCTCAAAAGCAGCATTATCAAGTGAAACAAGAATGGGAAAACTTGTTATAAGCTATTTAATTATGCCAGACCTTCTCCCTACCGTCATTTTGATAATGTGACTTTTAAAAAACTGCTGACAGCAGTAATGAAAGAGAAAGAACAAAAAAGTGCAACTCCCTTAGAAGTACTTCCTTGGAAATTTGGAACACCACAAAACCTATAGCAAGCCAAAAAAAGATAAAAGAGCAATGTATGTGTGTGTGCATATATATATTAGGAGTAAATAGCAATTATAAATAGAAGACTTTCAACCCCCAGAAGTTTTGCACGGTAAAATCAAAACTGGTTCTCTAAATGCAAAGTTAATAAACTAAGCATTTCCTTAGTTTATTTGCTCCATTTATTTATTTACTCCATTCTATATTAATGTTGGTGATATCTGCTTGACAGCATGAAATAATAGCTTTCAAGCAGTAATGGTATTTACAAAACCTTTGAGACTATGTCACTGATTTGTCAACTTTGCCTTTAAATGAAGACCATTCTGTAATATTACAGATAGACTGGAAACATCCTCAGGCCTAAAATACCCTCAGTTGTTTGGGCATTAATGGGCAGCCAGATATTCATATCTCCATGACCCATATCGGCACCCATTCACTGCAACCTGGAAAAAAAGGTGCAACTAAATGGTAAGGAACAGAGGCAGGGTGGAAAAGTTGGTTAAGCATGTAGTCCAGTGAGTGCTTTATTTACAGAAGGCCAGGCAGAAATTGAAGCAAAAGATTAAAGAGTTAAGCTTTGTATCTCCTTCTTCCAGGCATCCTTTGTGGCAGCAGGGAAGGCATTTCAGACAAGTCTCAGACAATGATGCATTAACTGATGCAGTTATAACCATAAGGAGAAAGTGTCTTCCCTACAAGGGGATTATGACAATTCCTACAAACAGAATAACATTATTGAAAAGAGGCCTCCTGGTGAAGGGGAAAGCTGAAGCCAAAAATGCAGCAGGATAATACTCATTTGTGATCTTGATTTCACCTATTGTTTCTATAGGGCTTATAACAGGACAAGACAATCTACCTGCTTGGGTTTGTCTATAGATATTCCTTGCCTTAGTATCCAAGCAGAGTCTTTCTATGCAGCATTATTGCTACATGTTCCTTATAACATCTGTCTCTGTTAGAGTCAAAGCTTCACTGCATCAAAAAGGCATTTAAGGATTTAAAAATTTGGAGTGGGAGTGGATTGTAAATGCTCCTTCCAATCTTTTCCTAATTTCCTTTGAAATGAATGTATTAATATTAATTTTTGCCATCTTCAGTTCATATTGATTTATGAACCAATTTGCCTTGTATGAATTATTGCTCTTAAAATATGTAGATTGGCCACTCTTGATAAATCCAGCACACTATCTTGAGGATAGTTCTCTTTCATTCTAAATTGTTGCATACATCTTGCTTGTTTTATTTCTTGTAGTTGAAACCTGGTCTTTCTGAACCTCACACTAAGCATGTTTGTCCCAATATACTTGACAGGAACTACAAATTGTTGTTGGCTCACTTTTAGTTTGGTAATCACACTATAGCAAATACAGGTAAAATAAAAAGCTATTGGAATATGCCTGACATTCATGTGCTGTTGTAGCTTGACAATCTCTTTCATTTTGACAAAAGAACCGAATACCTAATTTCTTTTTTATCTGTCTGTGCTAAGTTAAAATGAATGACCACAGATTCTGTCAGTTTTGGTAAGCAGAAAAATTAAGATAATGATTATGTTTCAGTTTTTAGATTGCATTTGACCTCAGTATCTTAAAATGAGTCAATACATCATAAATCATTCTTGCATGCCTTCTTGTCGAAGACTATTAACACAAGAATGACATGTCACTGTATTTCCTTTCCAAATCCTGTTTACTTGGAGGAGCTGATTTGCTTTGATTTGTTGGGAAGTCATTGTCACCCTTCTGTCCTGACTTTGACTGCCAGCATATTCTTAGACTATGCACTAAAACCAGGTGAATATTCTTAAGAAATGGCATTTTTAAATTATCTTTCTTCTGAGTTGTAATTATCACTCACCATCTCTCAGTCTTATCACTTTATAATTATAAACACATTATCTAAGTTATATCAGGGCCTATTTCAGAAGTGGGTTAATGTATCTCAACAGTGATGCAGTTTTCATACAACATGAGGCAGTTTTCTTCAGACATTTGAATTCCAGAAGTAACTGTTACGGCAATTAGTGTTGTGACTCTATCAACTATGCAATAGAATTGCCTTTTTCTTCTCTTAATTTCCCATATTTCATCTCTAAGAGCATAAGGACTGTTAGACCAATTAAAGCACATCTCTTAAAGTAATCAATAAAAAATACCTAGGGAAAGAAAGTAGGTGTTGATAAATACTTCTTAGGGAATCGTCTGTTTCTTACAGTTGGCAATTTCAGCCTGAGATGGAAGTCACATATGGCCCTTGATGAATCTGTCCTTCATCTCATATGTATTTCCTTCTTTTTTGACACATACATCTTCCAGAGAAACCAATTGTGATCTTAAAATAACAAAGTAATGGAGATGCTACCACATAAAATTGATAAGATGGTCCAATGACTCATTGTCTCCGTTGTTAAAATGTGCACCTTATTTTTACCTCAAATTTGTGCAACTTCAGCTTCCAGCTGTTGACTTTTCCTGTGCTTGCTAGATCAGAGAGCTTTTTGCTATCTGGTAGTTCCTTCCTAGATAGGTGTCCAGTCATAATAATTAAGTACTTTTATATTTGCTCAGACAGGATCTGGGTGCTTAGCTATACAGATCAGGCATTTTTTGGTTTGTTTTCTGTTTTGGTTTTTGTTTTGGGATAATGTTATTTCTTCCAGGAGACTAAACTTGCAGCAGGTAAAGTACCTGCAGTTGAAAGCAAAACAAAACAAAAATACATTAAAAAAAAAAAAAACATAAAACAAACAAACAAAAAAGGAAAATAAAATAAATCCCTTGTGAGCTGTGGATTGTAATTTTTCACTGAACCTTCAGGAGACTTCCTTTTTCTTCTATTGTGGGTCTAAGCCATTTGCTTACCTTTATCTGGTTCTCACTTGATGTTTACTAGGGCAGGCTCTTTCAAAAAGCAGCGAGGTCTAGCAGGATTTCCTTATGAAATTATAAGTACCATATATGCTTTTATGCAGGAGTGCCCATTAATGAGTGTGTAAGGGTGAAGGAAGGAAAGGAATGTGGAACAAATAAAGTGTCTCATTTTAAAGACTGCTCTAATGTGATGTTGCTTTTAACAAAAAACAGACACTAATCATTGTATGATTCAGACTGAGCTGTAGTGTGGTGTACTATCACATACTAGTAAGAAGAGGAAGTGATTAAGGGATGTTAACAGCTACACAGTACACCTGAAAGTGTAAACAATGAATCCAGATGAAGGCTGTTTAGAACATACACCCCAGCATAAAGTAGTTAGCTTCAGTCGAAATAATGCATGAGCTGCAGCAAAAACATAGTCAGCATGATAAAACCCCAGATACTGATGCAGATCCAAGGTTGGTGAAAAACAGCATATTTATTGGTCTGATGCAGCCCTACCAAGTGACCCTAGCTGATGACCTGACTGTAAGTCCATTGGCAGATGCTGGGTTGAAGCTTTAAGCAGCGGTAGTAAAAAGCGATTAACAATGTTAGAAATAACCTTCAAAATGAAGGTGCAACACTTCCGAAAATTTTCTGGAGGTGACTTAGACTGGTTGTTTATTTCAGTCTGTTGCAAGATCTGGGACTGTGAAAGACAGATACAGTTTCAATCTCTCAAAAATTCTGATTTCAAGTGCTGGCAGTATGAAAGGAGGAGACACTAAGGATGGGAGACTTCAGTTACACTCCCCTCCGTGTGCATCAGGAAACTATGGGTGTGTTTTGGTGTGATGGCAAGATTAAATTTGTAGACAATATTAGGGACTAGTAATTAACATTAGTCAAGTCATTCACAACAAGAGAAATTGCTCTTGCCTTGGTCATGAGTAGTGCAGAGAACTCAGTGCAAAAGTTACTATCCAAAAACCTCTCTGTAAGAATGACCTAACTGGCTTAGAGAAAACAAACAAACCAACCATGACCAACCTCTAATAAAGTAATGCTTCACTACAAAAAGAGGAACTGCATAAACTGAGGACTGTTGTTAATGAAAAAATAAGTAGACGAAAGGATAAAAAGCTTCAGTTATAGTATGGAAAGTGTAAAGACACCACGTTAGCAGTTCAGAGCAAACACCTACAACATATGAAATCAGTTATCTGAAAACTGATGGCCTTATTAACCAAAAGGAAAAGGGAAATCATTAGTGTAAAGGATCTCTCAAAATCATGGATAAACAAGGAAAACAGAAAATAATGCAATCTCTGGGTAATTAAGTATAAAACAAAACAGAGCTTTCTAAAATGATTTGGTGAAAACTTGATAGAGACGTAGACATTAACAACAAATTCTTTTTTCAAACAGATCCAAGGAAGATGACTAGGTAGAGTGTGGTAAGGCTAATAGGTGATCATCATGTAGAAGCACCATTAATATAAAATAAGGCCATAGGACAAACACTGTACAAATTCTACACATTTGTGCATACTGGAGGCTCCGGCAGGGGGATTGGACTAGATGATCTTTCGAGGTCCCTTCCCATCCCTAACATTCTGTGATTCTGTGATTCCTATGACTGATACTTCTTTTTTTTGCACAAGTTGCTCTGAAGGTCATCTTTCATATTCAGTTGTCAAAGAATTTAAAATAATTGAGGATGAAGAATGCAGTGACTGAGCAGCAAAACTGAAAGTCATCTGAGTTGCAAATAACTTCACAATACAAAATTTGGAGCAAAGGATGCTGCTGCTATTTCTTGCATTTAAAAGAACAAAACAGGACAATGTCAAAAGCCAGTAGGAACATTTTCTGAGGTGGAAGAGAATCTTTGGACTGCCAGAGTCAGCTGAAAGTTAAGGGACCTGGCTGCAGGTACTCAAGCATTTACATAAAAGGCACTCAAATGGAGGAATGAGATCAAGAAAAGGGGACCTAAAATCTGGTAGATGTTGACCTTGATAACAACATGCAAGACCAAAGAGAAACTGAGACAAGGAATCGAGAACCAGAGGTTTTTTAAAACTGAAATCTATATTTTGGGTCATTGAACAGAAACAAATTGCTTTCACTGGAATTTCAAATTCAGGATTTTGCCTTGTTTTGTTCCTCAAAGATGTGTCCCAGAAAGAAAATATGTGAGGACCCATGGGCTTGAAATATTACAGTTGATCTGTTAAAGCACTGGGGAATGTAGGATTTGGCACTGCTTTTGGGGCTGGGGCAACTCTTCTGCAGGGATCCTATCACAAAACAGAGAGCAGGATTAACACTGCTGACTGAGCAAGCCCAAATGCCAAAGAAGCAGACCACGCTGGAAGCCCTCCATCTCTCTGAACACAGAGACTAGATATTTGATAGGATACAAAGCAAGACTTGGCCCACTACATGTTTTTCAGTTCAATAGTTCATTTTTTTTTTCCTAAGAACCGTCATGCGTTATATTTATCTTAATGCTTAGCCTCCTGAAAAGGGAGATCACACACTATCAAGGAGCTAGTAGAATCATTTAAAAAAAAAAAAAAAAAAAAGTCAATTAGACAACAAGAGTAAGTCTACTTAGCTAAACATGTTTGAATTTCAAAAACGTAATACATGCAAAATTATTCAGTTACTTCTTGGCATAATATCCAGCATTCACCTTTAAAGATCACAATGTACACACATCTTACTTAATTGCAAGACAAAATGAGTCAGCCAAATATAAAATTAGTCATGACCGAAAGACTGTATCAGGACAATTACTTTCATGATAAAAAAATGTGATATTGTCGCAATATAAACTTGTAAATAATGTTTATTCATGACATTTATGGAACGAATAAATGGGAATGGTGAAGAGAGCTTTGTTCTTTTCTTTTGCAAAATGAAGAAAAGTTTGTCATCTCACCCCTGCTTCTGAAGAAAATAGGGATCTGAAATAGCAGGCTGAGAGAGAAAAAGAATTTCATTCCATCCTACAGAAACAGTCTTCTATTTTTTTAATGAACATCAGCATGCACTGTCGGTCAATAACAAGTTACAACATACCTTCCCGAAATTCTTAATTGTGATTTTTTTATGAAAGAATTCACTCCAATTGCAATATACACCACAAAATAATACCATCAAGATCATCTGCTTTTTAAAAAACACATGCAGGAGAAGTTAAGACGCATGTGAATTCTTGCTCTCAAGCCACATACAAAAAGGCTCAACAGTTATGTCTAACCATTCTTTTGGGACAAATCCAATTATGAAGGCTTATCAGAGGACAATGCCAAAATGCCTGATTTGATGACACTTAATCTTCAGGCAATCCATCACATCTTGTGTTTAAGGGCACTTCTACACAGCACGTACAGAGGGCCACACTGTGTCTAACTATGCTAATCCCAAACCCACATCTATACGAGAGTGCGATGCAACAACTTCTGAGATGGGATGGGGCCAGAAGCAATAAATAATTTCCTGAATTAACTGAATATTTGATGAATGACTGTATGATTAACAGCTCCTTCAACAATAACTCTGCTGATCGAGATAGGACCACCCCGGTATTCCCCCTCTAGGGGATAAGCTTCTCTTCACAGCTCTGCCAATGGAAGCAGCTGTGTGAAGACTCCCATATTTGCTTCAGGCAAAGTCAGGAATATGATTGTGAACAGTCAGTGAAGAGGAACTAAATGAACTTAGCTGATTTTTCAAAGAAGATGAGTTTGTCCTTTATTCCCCTGGCAGATCTATAGGGACAGTGATGTACACCTGGCCAGTAATAGTAAGTAACTGAAAGAGGTAAAACCATCAATTAACATAGCTGTTTAATGCCCAGAAAGATTGTCTTTTCACTGCCTAAGGAACTTATATCACTGAAAATGACGTGAGGAGATAAGCTTATTTGTCTCCGCAGTATTTCCTATTAGCTGCCACCCCTTCATGATGCTGGCTTTTGCTGATCCTCATCTTCGGGTCATTTGATGTATTGTGTCAGGAACCTCATTGTCCATAAGGCTATAGATCGTACTATGTGGACAGGTATGTGAAAGGTGATATGCTATCACTACCAAGATCTTGTGTGGATCTAGTTATAAATTCTTCAGAAAATAAGCTCTGTGAGTATACTTTAATGGTATCTGAAATCCAGTAGTGTATTATGATCAGTTTGTTAGCGTTCACTTTTAAATGATAGCTTTGCTTATACAATAGGAATGAAAAGAATTGTTAGAAGGTGGAAACTGGAAAAACAAATATAAAGAAAAAAGGAATTTTATCTTCTTTAGTGCCTTGTGCAAAGCTATGTATGTCACAGTGAAGTGTTGTACATACTGGTCTTTTACAAAATACAGTGTAGAACTTGTTTTCTGGGGAAAAAATATCTCGCTTCTCTTAGAACACAGTCATTAGCGACTCCTTCAGGTATGAATACTTTAATGAGCCATTTGAAATAAGCAAGTACTGAGCTAACTTTTAACAACACAGTTGAAGGTGGCATGGTATAGATTCTTCCAGGAGAACTCAGTCCTTCTATAAGCATCTCTTCACATATGATTTGAACAAGAACATATAGAAATTAAAGTCCATCAGGATGAAAGTCAGTAGCAAAAACACCACTGGGGCAAGAATTTCAGTGTTCATTTTTGGTAGCTTGATATAAAGAGTTTGTCTGTTGAACAGTATCTCCTTCTTTTGTATATATGCATCTTTGTGAGACTGAAATTTGTTCTGCTAACAGAAAGATTTGTAAGGAAGCAGGAGTTAAACTGAAAGGGACGCTGTTTAAGAAACTATTTTCATGATTCTGAATAAAATTTATGAAATATCCTTTTCTACACACAATCTTGTTATATCTGGAAACTGTAATTAGTGCAGGCAGGCTGAACAATTAAACACGCATCTGTCTACTTTGAGCTCAGATGTCTCTTTGCATGTGTTAATGATCATAAAATACAACATTTCAATGCTTAAATTTAAAAAAAATGTATTCCAACATTTTGTTGCAGAGCCTGATCTCACTTGTGCTTATAAAAATTTCTTCAAGTGCACCTGTTGCATAGGTGTTGAGACCTCAGTTCTGTTTGTCTCAGATTTGAGTACAGAAGGGGCAAGGACTTATGAAATTTTACATGTGAATTCCATTTTCTATTATTGGTTTGTGGACTGCCGTGAAATTTTTTCTTTTCCATTTTTTATGGTGCTACTGTTTGAATTTCAAGCATCTTATTAGGTAAAATTGGTGAGAACTTGGGTTTGAGTTGTTGAAACTACAGCATGTTAATTATAATATGGATTTACTACATGTTTTCTAAAGGCAAAAGGAATGAAGGGCTTTCTTTGAAGAAAAAATTAGACAGCACTGTTGCTGCGTAGTCTACCGACAATTAACACTTTCTTTTATTCTGAAATCATGTATTTTTCTTTTTCAATCCCCATTTGAATACAAATACAACTGATTTCCAGCCAGCATCCGGCAGACATGCCCTAGATTGGCTGCATGGGTAGACAAAGATTTCAGTCTTCAACTACATCAGATTAACAATAATAACAGAGAGAAATGATGAAGGACATGGTACAGTCTAAGAACACGTTCAGGGGTGTAGGACTGCTTGTGGAAGGCTAGGTTGAAGCCTGCACTAACCTCGTCTTTGCTTTGTTATTACCTTTGCTAACTAGAGCAAAGATGTAGTGCGTAGGTCCTCCTGCACTGCCACAAAAACGCTTAAACAGCTCACTGCATCCATGACCATGGGCTATCTGCAGACTTCAGCATGGCTGAAGTGGCTCCAGGTTGAGCAGAACACCATGCATTCTGCTCTGGCCTTCACTTGCCCCTGCATCGCTCTATTAGGTACGTTATTGCTAAGTTAGTTCCTACAAGCAGAGGGTCAAGAGGTGCTGTATAGAGGGTTCTCAGCTGCTCTTTCCAGTCTGAACTGTGGAGAATACTGAGCTGAGCTGACAAGAATGAGTTTCTCCTGCAGCCTCAGTGAAGAACTGCATACAGGTAGCATAAGGCCAGCACAGACTCAGCTGGAAAATCTGACTGTTCCTAGAAGTACCGATTCAAACAAACTATTTCATGGCTGTTTTTCCAGTGTTACTATTTGCAAACGTGTCCTTGAATTTTGTTCTTTGTCTAGTATATTGACTGTGGAGCTTCATTACCAAGCAAGTCTAACGTGTGATACTAAATTTCACTCTAGGATACTTTGATAAGTTATCTTATCTGGATAGACATTTGGGATGAAAAAGACAAAGTGCAATGTCATAGTGACTATATGAGAGTATCTATTAACATGTAGAGGTATTTCTATTTTTTTTTCCTTAATTATCAGTACCTTTTTTGTTTTGTATTTGTTTTGTTGTTTGTTTGAGGTTGTTTGTTTGTTTTAATTCATACCTTTTTACTCTAGTCAGTCAGTCTGGGAGGGGACAAAGGAGGGAATGAAGCCAGCTACCAAAAAACTCTCATTGCAAATATCTTCTAAATAGATCCGTTGATTTGTTTCAATTTTCTGACATATGCAGTTCAAGTGCTAAATTGACATCTGACCATCTGGCACCAATGCTTCTTCAAAGTTGCTGATTACAGCTCAGATGGAGGTAATGTTTCTATTGGTGTGCTGGCATGACTTTCAGACATGAAGGAGTTTTGCCTGGTTTTCAGTGTTGTGACTGAGCCATGGCGAAGGGAACTATACATTAGTACTGGCATTTAGGTGGAAAGTGCTGAAAAAGCAATGTTTTTGTAATGTGTTCTGCAAGCAAGCAGAAAAGAAGAAACTTACTATTTATGAACATTATAATGAACTGCATGTGAAAATGTAAAAATGTAAAAACACTGCACAAAATAATAAGACCAGCTTGCAGAGTTTTGTAACAGAAAGAATGACATAAGTGAACTATGAATGCAAATGTGTGTGTGAGAGCACCAGAAGAAACAGCAGAACAAGGGTTAAGAGAATCATCTATACTGATAACGAAGGACACCATTCCCAGGACACTGCTCCCAGGAAACCTTTCCCAGAAGCAAAATTGAGGCATGTGTTTTGTCTGCCAAGATCTGAAAGCCTGTGCACTGATAAGACCACAGCACAGATGAGTTGTCAACCAGATGACTGCAGCCATGTTGCAGCAAATCACATACTCTTGACTTATTAGTCCATCAGGAAAACACATACAGATTTCAAACAGACAAAGAAGAACAGATAACAAGACATGACTTTACTTGCAATTTATAGAGACTGAAGTAAGAAAGATGCTGAAGCAAAAGACTGTGTAATAAGAACTCCTAAAGAGTGTATTTCACCATTGCCCGTCAAAAGAACATCAGAGATGTAACAAGGACTCAGTGACTCATGTCTTCTATGCCGGTGATCCTAGCCAGACCACTTGGGCACATATGTCCTGGTATTTATGGGTATGTGGGTCTGAGACTGTGAGTGAATGACATGTGAGACCAAACATATGCAAACTGGTAAAATCAACTTACTTAGAGACCCTATAAATACATATTGTCTTCCCTTACACAAGATTTCACATTTACCTTTGTTACACTACAGGGTATTTTAAAAAGATAGACCCTGTTTCACAGCAGCATTATTTAAAATTGCGTCCATCTTTTTGAAACACCCTGTACTTTCTTACATAGATCATGGCTCACTGCTTCTTGCAACTTCAGAATACTGTCTACTTTACCATTCCTATCTGAAGGACAAAACTAGAAGGGATTAAGTTGTTTGGTTTTTTTTTTAATATATATATATTCTCCTGCTAGAGAAAATACATCACCATTCCCTTGGTGTTTGAAGGCTGCATACAGAACATGCAAGGACAACTCCATGGCCCCTCACAATTGCTCTGTGACAGCCCTGGAAAACATTGAGCTGTTTTCCATAACTAAAATGTTAAATTCAGCATCATCATAATATTGGCTTTTGGGTTTTGTTTTGTTTTCATTTGGTTTTTAATTGGTTTTTTGTACAGGCTGAAAAGACTTCCCTTCAGGGGAACTGAACAACAAATATATGATAACTACTTTGATGGTTTAGTGGACTTTGTGCCAAGCCTTTTAAAATGAAAGCCTGCCTGATCCCCTTGTATGCTGCGTGATCAAATATAGCCTGATGTCATGACAACTCGCTTGGCCTTCTGTGACTTAGTTTCCAGAACAGCTGAAGCATAAATCCATCATAAATGCCCACAGATTTATGCAAACAGAAAAGGTAAAGTCACTTACGGACTGTTTCTGCATGTTGAAGAACTATATGACTGAGTTAAAGTAGCCACAATGGTCCATAAACAGGTGCTGTGCTGAACCATACAGATAGATATTTTGGTAGTAACGCTGGCTTCAAGATAGAGGAATAGAGACAGTATAAGTTAAAGAATTGCTTTTGTGTTCACCAGAACAAGAGATAATGATCCCAATTATGCTTCCAGGTCCTGCTGTGCATCTCCATTAGCTTTAGAGGGAAAAAATGAACAACATTTGCTTTGACTGCTTCAATCAGAAATGTTTGTCAAAGGCAAGATTCTCTGCTACTAAACTTCATGGATTCAACTCAGCTCAGATCCATCTGAATTTGTTGGTGAAGTGATATTAGATGTAAGCTGCAGCTGGGAGTCTGGGGATCTTCAGTGGTTTAGACTCTGAAAGACTGTGGTCTTAGTCCATGTTTATATGAAATAAGAGCAATAGTGTAAATATAGGAATGCACATATTCTCACCCTTTACCAGGGGCTTTCCTGTCTTACATCAAAATATGGATGCCTTCTAGCAGTGAAAGACATCTCCTCATTTCATGTTCATCTGCTCCCTAGTCATATGTTTGCCTTTCCCACATCTGTATCACAGGGAAGAACAAATGCATGAGATAGCATGTCACCTGATGACCATCTGTCCATGTGATGTGACACATACAAACAATCAGTTACCTAGCTGAGCTGGATGTCATATCGCAGAAGATCTGATTATCTGACAGGACAGAGCCTTAGCATGTGTTTTTGAGCACCTCCATAGGCTGCCTGTGGTCCATGTTGTGCTTACTGAAGCTGAAATTTTATCTGTGATTTTTACCTAGTGAAGGAACAAAAACACTTGTCACAAGCAACATCCCACCTCATGTTGCAACCAGACTAAATACTTGTGAATTGCAGCAGCTATGAGGGTAAGTAAAGTAACAAGTCAGATGTTGGGTTTTTTTATTTCTTGAATTAGCCATTCTAGTAAAATCTTTCATGTAATTATTGCATTAGTTAGCAGGTAGAGGCTGAAACTTACATCAGTTACTTGGATGACCAGTGACTCAGTTTCCATAATAAAAATGCTCACTAGAAACCAACTTTGTGTGAACCAGGTGTACCAAAAAGCATTTTTACACTGTCAGAAATTATACTTCTGATTTTAGTTCTTATAACGTATAGGTCAGTGAATACGGTGACATCTCTTGAGCCAGAAAACAGTTGAGATGCAAAAATACACTTTTTTTTTTTCCAATTAAATATCTCACTGCCCTAGCTTCAGAAGAGATATGCTAGAGACCATCAATTATGGTGAGCATAGGTACTCTGAGAAGAAGTCTTAGTCAAAACAGAAAATGGGGCACTCAGTAGTCGAGAGGCACATTTTCCAGTGATATACAAGGACCAAATCAAGGCTTAGTATCATGAGATACAGCACCTCCTTACAGAGAAACATCCTTTGTCAAGTGCAGCCTGTGTCTGGTCATACATGGGAGATGAAGAGGGTTCACATGAAAGAGAACTGCAGAGAATGAGCTCTAGAACGAAATAATAGTTCTACAGTGCCGTACCCAAACATAGGTACAATTCAATCACAGGTGCAATTGTTAATTGCCAAGTCTTTTTCATCTGTTTTGCCTTTTTCATTTTTGGTCAGGTGTGAGTGTTTATTAATATTCTGAGGTTCCCTCAGGTTTACCCACTCTTTGCACTTTCATTTTCACTTTATAGTTTTGTCTTTGATTATTTTAAACATTTATTTCCATCATGCAGTTTCTTAAGATTTAATATTTCATTTGATGGCAGTATGTTCCATCTTCTGTACTTTGATTTCCAGTTACTTCCCTGTGGCAAGAACTTTACAGCATTCTCAGATAGGAACTTATTTTTGGATTAAGCAGCAAACAAACCTTCAGAGAACCTTTTTTCTCTTTTAGTTCAGTTTTCATGATATTATGAGATGACAAATAGTAAGTTCAACTCTATTATTTAGATATAACCTGATCTGTCCAAGTCTGTATCATCTGTTATTACTTCCTAGTTTTTGGCTCTGCCTTGTTGACAGCACACAGGTCTTCTTTTTCTTTGTTTTAGGAATTTATGTCTGTCACCTGGAGTGAACAATCAGCCATAAAATGCTGAGGGAAGTTTGCTGCTTTGACAGCACTCCTATCCAAACACAAAGCAAACTCGTCTTGCTGAGTGAAGGCCCAATTAACTCCCCTCTCTTTGTTTTTAGCTTGTAAAGGGCAGCACCTCCTGAAATTACAAGCCAGCATACACATTTGACCATTGGCTTCCATAATCAAGGACAGCCTCTGGCTCCATAGCATGTTAACTCTCCAAAAGTCTGTCCCAAATAATTTCTGCCTCACCACAGCTATTTTTTGGACTGTGATTGACAGAGGGTTTCAGAACACTCCTTATATCACACTCTTCTTTCCACTTGTCACGAGTTACTGGATTGCACCTGACAAAAGAGATTTCCTCCCACAGATTGGCATCATCAGGCCTTGCACTGGTTCTTGCTGCTCCATGGAAAATATATGTCTCAGCTCTTTAAAACTCTGTTACATATTTTGGGTAATCGCTCCTCCCAGAGCAATCAGTGATAATCCACTGTTCCCACAGCAACGCAGCAATCTTCAGCCTGACCTGGAGGCCATGCTTATTAGCAGGCAGAGCTTACTTATAGGAATGCATCCAGTTTGCCACTGTAGAAGGTCACCCTTTCTACAACAGCATTAGCAACTAACTTACAGAAAGCTAAAAAATAATTAAATCTTGGTTTAGTGGCTACCCAAAAATTTCAAGTCCACTTTAATGTCTTCATTAGATTTCTCTCCCAGGCATCCATTAGCCATGCAGCTGAAGATGAGATAAAGTGTTTTCCCTAACAGAAAAATCACTGTGGTTACAAATGGAATTGAAGGAGTAGCTAATAAATCTAAATTAATCTTCCTTGTGCTTATCACTGCCTTTTCTAAGACAAACCATTTTTTTACCCAGTTATGCATCCTTTTACACATCAGCTAGCTCAGGACACAGTAACTCTATGTCCCAGTATCACAACAAAATCAGCTTGTTCTGAAGTTTATGGAATTAAAAATAGTACATAGATGTAGTAAGTGATGAAACTTGAAATGGAAGGTCTTGACTGAATATCAACTGCTCTGTCTTTGCTTGCTTTTCTCACTGAGCAGTGAATACCAAGTGTCCTTAATTGAGCTATTTTGTTTTCTAATTTCCTGTCTGTGCTGGCTACTTACAAATGTCAGAGAAAAGTACTAGCTGAAGGATTGAACCATTCTTTTCCAACAATCACCGAGGTTGAAAGCTATTAATTTCAAGTTGTTATACTTGGAAAACTCAGCAATAATAATCACACTCTGGAAACATTCATAGAGTCTTAAGAGGTATTTTATATCTCCATTTGCCATTCTTGGATAATGTAAATATCTTACTTTGAATATGTTAAAGCATATGTTAGAGATCATTGTGAGATAATAATTTATTATTTTAGCTCTGCTTCCTCTTAATCATCGGTTCAAAGGTTCTTTCAGACTGACCTTTTGAGATGTCAGTGTCCAAAGCAAAATGTAAGGGGTGTCTTAATGCATCACTGGACTTAATATGCACAAAAATACTGACCCAAAGTCCTTTGAAACCCATTAAAAAGTTCCCATTGACTTAATAGCTTTAGGTCAGATCAATAATTAGTAGAGCTGAGGCTAACTCAGGATGTTACATCAAAGGACAGACCATCTTTTAAGAATACCAGATCCAGAGGTGGTGCTAAGCTAGGAGCTCAGTCTCATCTTGAATATTTGCATTCTGTAAGGGAATAATAATTTACTGTTTGTATTTTTTTATACAGAGGAGAGATGCATGGATCTAGAGGGACAGTTGAGGTGAAAGTGCTAGGCAAGATCTGAGATTACACAGAATGGCAAAGAGGGGTCAAAGAGCGAACTTGCAGGAAGGAACAGCACTCAGGCTTCTAGTGGTATTTACTTTTTTTCCAATACCTCACAGACAAAGGGCTTTATGGCTCTTCCTAGTCTTGAGTGAGTCTCTCAGTGCAAAGAGAAATGCCACATTTGCACAGACTAAAGCCGACCTTCTTTCTAATTATTCCCAGAAATAAAAATTACCTGTAAGAAAATTACATACAAGGAATTGCAAAGAGAAAATGGGGTGATTGAATTTTTCCCTTATTACACTATTATTGAGACCAAAGAAAGTGAAAATACAGTGCTCAGCCCTCAGAATTCTGTCTGCTTTTGTCTTTAAACAGCTCTGCTGATCCTGTGTGTGGAAGCAGAGATGTGCAATTTGGCAGTGGATTGCTTTTATATCAGATAAGTGGGTTTTGTCTCCCTCATAGAAATCTGGCTGCATCTTGGACCTACTGAATAACTCAAGATGATGGCACTTCAAGCAATAAGGCCCTTCAGATAACTAATATGCACAGTTCCAAGTACAGTAAGTGAACAACAAGTTTGTGCTGCATCCAAATTTACAAGTAAAATCAGATTGTGGAAGTGAATGCTATTGAGCGATGGGGCTCTGCACAGCTGCAGAAGCTGCATAGGTGACTGACTCTGAGATCCTAGCAGTGGCGCACAGCACTGTCCTATTGCTATAACACAAGGCATAGCAAAAAGTGAATTTGACACTGGAAACAAAATTCTGGTGACCACCTTGTCAGAAACCTCAAAATTTTCCAGACAGCGTAGTTCTTTAAGTAAAGATCATAATGAAAGGACAGTGCAAGGGAAATAAAGATCACACTCAGTTGTGCAAGTGATCATTAGAACCTCCGTAGGGGGTCACTGTTCTAAGTATCATTTTGTTCTGTGGAGATTTTCATTTCATTAATCCATTTGATATAGGGAAACTTCTGGAAAACAAAAAGGCAACTTGCTGTTCCTAAGGAGCAAATTTTTACCTGCTTTCTGAAGTTTTACCTGCTTCATTAATCCAAACAATCAATAGGTTGTTGGGGTTTTTTTATGTGAAATACTAACTTCAGCCCAGATTTCTTTAAAAAAATTCAGGATGCTCAAAATAAAGACTAAGTTTCCCAAATGGTTCATATAGCTCAGCAAACCCTAAGGCAAACCTGTCCTCATCACAAGATTGCAATGCAATATCTCTTTGATCTGGGTTACATTACAGAAGCATAATGTTTTGTTGTGTTTTTTCGCCTCACAGTTCTATTTCTAGCCAATTTTAAATGTCAACACGATAGAGGTTTTTTAAAAAATTGGTTTTGGTTAGACATAAAACAGCACTTGCTCTGTAGTTGTTCGCATTTTTCAAAATGTTTTGACATGGAAAAATGATTGTTATTATTTTTTCATCTACTGAATTGATCCTAAAATGTTAGCTATTATAGATCCAGTGCAGAAAATGTGGTTATTAAAAAGGCTGGAAGGTGTTTTATTAGAGGTAAAGGTGCTTTTCAGAGACATCTTATTTCAGTGTGAAAAGGCTGTTACACATTATATTGTCTCTACATGTCTATGGTGACATGTTACTGATTTTTCCTTTTAAGGTACTAATCTCATAGCAATTACTAAGTAAATACAGTACGAAGAAGGAAACTTTCTAAAATTCTGCTTAGAACTATTAAACATTAAATACACAAAGACAATAGTTTCTACTTTCACAACTGAACTTAAAAAAATGCTTTTAAAGAAAGCCATTCTCTCCAAGAAGGTGTCTTCAGTAGGCAAACATAGGTCTACTCCTCACAGCTTTGTGTAGCTCAGGGTGCCTGGACGTGTTTGGTATCCTGAGGCAAGTCAGTGGCATCGGCACAGAATCTAAGTTGGCTAAACTGTTCTGAAAATCTGGTTCAGCTATACTGCACCATGCTACAGACATTGACTAAACACTACCAAAGGATCCAAATCAGATTTTTGTTTAGTGCTCAGTTTGACCACAAACAGGATCTGGGAAGAAAAGGAGGCATATGTCACAAAAAGAAGTACCTTTTTTATTTTTACTTCAACAGCATTTGTTTGCAGACCAACAATGGGCTGAAGTAGAGCCTATTTGAAAACACAGTGCATAGTCAAGGTGAATCTGCCTGGCTGTGAGGAGGGGAGAGGGGATAGCAATGCCATCTTGTCTCTTGTTTTGATGTCCAGTTTGACCATGTGGGTTCCCTTTTGCAGAATTGTGTGGCAAACAACATGGTACAGGTGAAGGACAAAATGCCATTGTACTATCCAGGCTTGTGGAGCAGTTGAGGAACAAACTTTTGAGTAGTAGCTTTGTGGTTTGGTAATAGTTGTTCATTGTCCTTTGTATGTAGGCTGTGAGGTTCAGGCAGAGACAATTTGTAGAGGAGTTCTGAAAGCCTGTGAGGTCTGGATCCAGCCCCCACTGATTTGTTTGAAAATACTGTCATACAACACTGAGCATTCAATAGGGTCCTTGGTACAGGGCAGTGAGATAGATCACAGTTTGGACTAGTCACAGGTGGAAAGGAATGGCAGAAGAGCTTTGCCTGCTGGGCACAATAGGATGGATCTGCTCTCTGGAGGGGTTGTAAGGGTCTACAGTGTGGCTGTGGGGAACTTCTGATTTGAATGTCTTTCCCAGGTCAGTCCTCATGAGCTATCTTGTAGAACAATGGGGATATGACTCCATCTTGTCTTTTGAATATAAGCCTGAGACAGAGTGCCTGCTGTCAAGGAGTACATAGTTCTTTGGGATTTTAACATCTAATTAGTATCAAAAGATATAAAACTCAGAGGAAATCTTGAAAAGCAAACTAACTAAACCACCAAAAAAAGAGTCTTAAAATGGAAGACTGACATTTCCACAAAACAAATATTAGAGGAATTAAGACACACATATAGTGTAAAGGTAGAAGTACATAGATGAAAAACACTGTTAACATACCAGCTGGAAGCAGATAGCTCCAAAGAAAATTCATTGATGTTTCTCATATTAACTCTGTACATAACACAATTAGAAAGGCTTACCCCACAGGCAATCTGTTCCTCATCAGTTCTTGTTAGGTAGAGTATTAAAATTCTTGTCGCTTTTCATGAAGACAGCAGTGCAATGGTGATGCAGGACTTCTTCATGTCAGGTTCCAGGAGGACTTTCTATTTTGGGTTAAGTATGTTGAACGATTCCCTCTTCTGCTGATTGCAAAGGTTCATCTTGCCTCCTGCTGTTTTGGCACTCATACTTTGTCTACCATTTTATATTCCTACTAGACATGCCACTGAGCTGTGTATGTATCTTTCTACCATTGAAATAGCTAGGGGACATTCTGTCACTCACATTCCTTATTGTTTTCCCTGTATTGTTTGGGTGCCCAAACTCCGGCTCTCTAAGTTATTTTAGGTAGTTTCTAGTTAAAAACACTGTTTTAAGTGACTGTTTTGTTGCTAGCATGGTACAGTTATATCATTCTTCTCTATTGGTTGTCCTTCTTTCTCCCTACTGTATGTTCATGCTAATTCAGGACCATGTTAAATTAAAGCGGTAAAAGGACAGAGACTGTCTCAGGTCTGTATGAGGAGAGAGACTTCACTCACAGATGCATTGCTGGGTGGATGTCCCATGGTGATTCTTCAGACACCTGCCTTTTCCCACTCCTCTCTCTCTGAAGTCTCTTACCTTCTTACCAAGCTATTCCAGAGCCATTGATCTTCCCAGCGCTGCCCAGCTCACCTACAGCTATTCAGACTTCCCAAAAACACTTCACCTCTCTCAAGTTTTATTTCTGGGTCCCCCAAGAGCAGTCCCAACTTCTCACAGACATCCCTTTCATCACAGATATCCCAAGTCCTTCCCTATTTTTCTCACTACTGATGGAATAGCACCACCTTTCAAAAAACCTGCTGTAGATCCCTTCAACAGCTCTGATAGTCTCCACCAGTCACAACCCCTACGCCCATTTTTATGTCTCAGCTCACCTTCCAACTTAGTCTACAAACACGTCTACGGTAGTGCTCTCTCACAGCTTCCTTTTCTTCACCTGCTGCTTTGCCCATATGTAGTTGATGGATTTCTAATTTCACAAATACACTCACAGTTTCCTGTTTGCTGCTCATATCTGCTGCCTTCTCCAATTGCCAGCTGCCAGCCCAGCTGCTCTGGTCCTGGCTTCCCCAGAGCAGTAAAGCTTTCTGCAGACAGCCAAAAGCCCATGATCAGCATATACCACAATGTTGATTAGGACTTTGGGGGCAAAATTAAATACTTTACACACAGGAAATAGGTTTCTGAAGGGATATGATGTATAGAAAGAGAAAAACTTTCACCCTTTAACACTCCACTTAAAACATCATAAGCACCTGCACCAGAGCAGTGACACTTTCCCAGCTTTCAGTTCAACATTCTTGACCGAGGGACATTCAGTGCATTATGAGAGCACAGTGAGAGATGTACGGCAAAGTGTATCACAGCACAGTATGGTGCAGTGCTTATTTGAACACTTGGGCCTTCCTCTCATAATTACCACTAACTGAGAGTTAATCAGCCACCAGATCCGATTCCAACTGTCACAGTCATCCAATGAGTAGCCTCAGAGGTGTCCCAGTTAAATACAAAGTAAAGACTACAAAATATGTGCATAAGATTGGCTCCTAGTGAGACCTCTTGATTAAAAAGACATCATTATTTCACACCTCTGCTAATTAGCACTGACAGTACCTCAAATTTCAGAAAAATTTGATTGCTTCCAGCATATTACCACACTGACAGGTGACACAGTCCTGCACACTGCTCCAAGTTCTGATCTTGAGAATAATATTGTAAAATGACCTCACATCACCTCTGACAGTTTTGCTAGGAAGCACTTTGATGCATAAATATTCAACAGAGCTAGGAGCTCTCATATCAAAGGAATATAACTATATAACTGCAGAGAGCAGAAATTTTTATTCTGTAGTTTACATAATTTTCATTTCCTTATTGCCCTGGTCCTGTATGTCCTGCTCCAGGTCTTTTTGCTAGCTAATCACAAGGTGGCTATTAATGCACAATGTAAGAGAAAACAAACAGTATAACATTAAAACTAGAATTACAATTGCAGCCATATTCTTTTAATTAAAATGTGCAAGCTACTTCACAACTACACAAAATCAGGAGAAACCAGTAAGATCTATTGTTTGCGATTACCATACTTAGACTCTACTAAACTGAAAAATAATCAAATGACACAGATTACATCTGTCTGTAGGTTGTTTGATCATAATATAAGCAGAACAACTGAACTCTGATATGTGTTCCTGAATTGCAGACCCATTATTTAATCTTGGTTTTCAATACATTTTAGAACCCCCTTCATTTCAGGTGTAATAGAAAGAGTGCCACTGTCTTATATACAGAGCGTTATTCACACAGAATCCACAAAATCAGGCATGGCATATTTGTATTTCTACCCTATTCACGGTCAGACCTTACTGAAATTTGCACAGAGCATACAGGGATGCCAACTATCATGTATTAAGACATATATCCTGCTGGGAATATCTAAAAACTCTTTTGAATTATTGTTACAAATATAAAATCCATGACTGAACCATCTAACTACGCGGTTTTTCGTCTTGTGCAGTTTTCTAGATACAGAATGTACACATAATTTCTGCCTTAAAGTGAAAAATACACACACAGAGCATGGTTTATTTTTCCCCTGCCTTTGGCTACAGGTGAACAAATCTAGGTGGATTGCAATTGTACACAGTACAATAATTCAGCATTCTTGCAATAAAATCCCCCAGTTGCTAATGTTGTCATTAAAAGGCTGCGTGGCACGTCAGCTTTGTGAAGCACCTTCAGCAGTAACATCTTACCTAGACTGGCTGCTGACACTGAGCAGCACCAGCCTTCCACATTATACCGCAGAAAATACATTCACAGCAGGAAGCTCTGCTGTTATGTTGGAGTTTGAGCCACTGTGTGTGAAAAATTGATTGATAAGGCATACTATACTGTTCCAGTATGCAACACTAAATATACACAATTACACTGAACCATTTAATGCAGCCAGATAACTGAGAGAGCTCTTTATGACAACTGTGCTTTTATTCTTGTTGTGACTCAAAAATGTGATTGCCTGGCAGCTTTCTGTTTTTACAAATATGTGCTTTGAAACACACATTTGAAATGTCACCATTTCTTGTAACTGTATCTTGCCTGAAAATTAACTTTAAAGATCTAACCTTAATTCCAGGGTGACCCTCCCATTTGCTAGTTGTCTTTTGTTCTGTAAGTATTAGAGATCATTTTCTATATAACTGGTAAGAATTTTGGAAGGAAAAAGATGAGACTTTCCTAAGTCTTTTTTGATCATGGTATCATGTTTTTGTTTTCAACCATAATGACCTCTCGGAGTACAAGGGAGAGTCCAATATAGTTTTTACAGAAGTATGTGGCTTTTACTTGCAGTTTATGATGAATCAATTAAGTATACAGTACCAGTAATCATAGATGAAGTGCATGCATTCAAACTAACCAAAATTTTGCAATCTTCACCCTCCAGTTATTCTCTTAAAAGTATGGCAGCCATGCAGTCTACATGGCAATAATTTTGTGAACAGTGTGTTATTTGTATGCCAAAAATCTTAGTATTTTATCACACATTTCCTAGACTTCAGATAATGTGGTTTCCCTCCATGCTCTGACCTGGGAATAGTGGAATATTTTCAATTTGGTGCAATTCCAGAAGGGATGCAAGCCCGTGTGATTCAGATTCAGACTAAATGTGATGCTACAAGAAAGCTATAGCAACTAATCAGCTCTCTATGTCCTTCCAGTGACTGTAAAAGCAGTCAAGAGAATTAGCCCAGAAGTACATGCCTTCATTGCAGAGGCCCATAGTTAAATAATATTAATTCTATTTGAGTAAAAAGAAAATAAAAGAAAGACAGTTAACTGAAGCTAAGAAAGCCTTGATGTGACTGATACTAGAATTAGGCAGAATTAGTCAAGTGAGCATAATAAAAGAGACAAAAAAAGTGGTAGAGGATACAGGGAGGAATAGTATGAGGGCTCAAGAAAGCGGTTTGTGGTGGATTATGTGGTATGAGTTCAGAATGCATGTTCCTATAGTCCATTCTGGGCTTCAAGTTCACATTTTCTCAAAAGGCAACTTTAGAAGTGCTGAGAAATTCAGCTTTCTCTAACAGCTGCCCCAGACTTCGTATCCATGCAGGTTTCTGTGCATCAGCAATCTGGCCAGATGTGTTCAGTGACCCTTTAATCTGTCAAGTGGTAAAAAACAAAACTATCATAACTAATGAAGAACACATTGTCTTCAAATGGTCATTCAGGCTACACTGGGTTTCTCAAATGCAGCTTCATTAGCATCAAAGAGCATAGCAAAAATGTTACACCATTGAAGATTACACCAAGCTAACCGCCCATCTCTTCAAGCTGCAGCGAAGTTCTGGAAAAACAAAATTGTGTCAGAGAGGTAACACTAAGGATGAGATGCATAATTATACTCAGTTGAATACATTCCACTGGTTAATGAAATTGGTTTTTGTTTAGATTGCAAACACATCAGAAACTATCCTTACACCAGGTTTGAGCTACAGCCAAGGTGTTACGCAAATAGGCTTGAAGAGAAATAGTCAGTATGATCATCATTCAGAGTATTGTATTTTTCTTCCAAGACTTGTGGAGGACTTCAACAATATCAATTTCATATGCTTCACAAAACCCTGCCAAGTTTAGCTCTGCTGAGAAGCTATGATTGTGTGCTGCTCTTTGGGTCATTATCTATACCAGATGCAAAGTATATAAAGAGTGAAAAGCTCTGCCTCAACAGAATAATCTTGTTTAGCAGGTGCCCTGCACAGATGAGAATTACTGCTGCAGTAGCATAGCCATGCTGAATGCTCCAAAAATACCACTGGCATAAATTAGCTCTGTACCCTAATTGAAGAGCAGGAGTAAAACCTGCCTACTGGTTCAGTGGCTTAGCTGTGAGATTTTATTTTTTCCTTTACATTACATATTAACCTCAATACAAGTACTTGCACTGCAAACATTTTCAGGCAGAAGAGCAGTTCCAATGGAACCATTTGTGTTCTCAGGTTAAACATATGCACACAGTAAATCACAGGATGGGAACCACCAATTTGTATCTGCATTGAGAAGTACTGTACAATCAAGTTTTTGAGCAGGATTTCCCTTTGTAAACAGTGAAGGTTTTTGATTTATAATTTATTTGCATAGTAATACTAGGAGTATTTACTCAAAGCATGCCACTGAAATGTATGAAACCTTGGGTGTTTATATTTCAAAGCTGAATAATGAAATAAAATGTTAATACTGGAGACTATAGAATATGCAAACACATTACAAATGCCTCTTTGAGTATAACCATTAGTAACAAGTAAGAATCTTGGAAATACAGTGGACTGTAATTAAAATAAAAGCATTTGTTTATGTAGGTTGCAGTCATAACTTTGAACAGTAACACTTCAGTCAATTATTTCAAAAGACTCTGGCATATGTGCTGAGGTTTGCTGTTCTTAGTGCTTAGAGAACCTTATGCTCCTTGGACTGAAAATTCATGACATTCCAAATATGTTGCTTTGTGGTTTCTGACATTTATTTACAGGCTTGCCTCATAACCTTTATCTTTGGCTCAACTTTGTGAAAAGGCAGGATGGGTACTTCCCTATTGAATTCAGAACTGAAAAACTAATGATCTCTATCTTCCCTTACCATCTACCCCTTTAACATGTTGAATTTGATCCTCATTCCGTTTTAGAATTATCATTGTAACTTACGTATTACCTATCACTCATTTTATGGGTTGACAGGACAAGATTAAAAAAAAAGTTTTTTGGTTAACTGAAGACTAGTTGTTAATGCCTTTAATCAGTCTTGGAAGGATTACAGTAAACTCATTAAACAGGTACAGGGAAGGGGGAAGAAAATTTTAATACATATCAAAACACATGTAACAGCCTTTTGACGAGATTGTCACAGACCTTACCTCACATGAAGGGAGCAAGGTCTTTTTGCATTTCTTGCTCAGACCAGTATGAGCTTTATATTTTTTATCTTGGAGCATCTCTCAGGCCTAGTTTACAGCTAAATTCATAGAATTCATAGAATACCGGGTTGGAAGTGACCACAAGGATCATGTGATTCAACCTTCCTTGGCAAAATGTGGCCCAGCACCCTGTCCAGCTGAATCTTAAGTGTCTGGTGTTGGGGAATCCACCACTTCACTGGGGAGATTATTCGAATGTTCTCTTCATGAAAATTTTCCTTCTTGTGTCCAGCCAGAATATCCCAAAAGTAACCTGCACCCATTACTCCCCATCTTTTCCATGTAACTCCTTGTAATACAGTAGTGAAAAGCATGGGCAGAGAGAACTAAAAATGTTCTAGATGACAGGAAGGGATGAAAAGGAAGGGAACTTTGTGAACTAGATTTATAGCTGAAGAAGATGGGTGGTAGACTGGTACCCTGTGACCTATTTCTGGAGATATGGGTGGACTTTGGTTTCTGAACATCCTCCCCTAGCATTGAACAGACCTAAAAATGTGGGAGGGAGTATGTAGATCATGTATAAGGAAGAGTGTGACAACTTTACATGTGTGTCTGCCAACTAGCTACTCATCCTGCTCTAACCTCAGCAGATGAGTCTTGCAAATGCACTCTCAAGTCAGGTCTGGCTGTCCCCCTCCCTGTCCCCCTTTAGACCTCTGTTACATCCCTCTTCCCTTTCATTCCCTTCTCTGAGACCTAAGTAGCAGGGCAAGGTGGAGAGGAGAGGTCCATGACAGGGGCAGCTACCCCCAAATCCAGTCCACATATGAGAAGGGAAGGAAAAAGACCCCCAAAAGAGAGGGGATGTAAGGACTCACCAAGCCGGAGAAGGCAGCAAATCTGCACATCCTTTTCTGCTTTGCATTTTCCTGAGAAAAGCATTCCTGTGGAAGCCAAAGAGAAAGTTCTACCTATGCCTTACAGGACCCTTGACTACAGCAGGAAGACACGTGAATGAGGAAATTCTCAGAGAGCCTGGCTTAGATTTTCAGGAACTTCCTTGCTCACTGGTGATAAAAAGTTTGTCTTGAACCCTTTTTCAACCCCCGCCTGGAACATGGATTCACTGGGCCGTATGGCATTCAAAGAGCAACTTGAACATTTATAAAACGTGCTTACTGCTTTAGAGAGCGGGCAAGTAAGGTTAGCCAAAAAGGTTTTTCCACTCTCTGGCAGAGAGTATAAGTGGGCAGCCACTTCCTTATCTTTTGAAAACATTACTGTCTCTACCTGTAGCACAATGTGCTATTAGCAAAACTCTTTACAAACAGAAAATTTCAGGTTTAAAATTATGTATGTAAGACCTCAGCTTGTGAAAGGCTTATTGCAGTATATGTATTTTCCTGTTCATAGGTCCCCAAAAACAGTCTCTAAAGTATTACAGAATTAGAAAGATTTATTTTCTGCCAGACTGTTCAAGCCTTATTCTTGAAGAATGTTGATTTGTTCTTCTGAACTTCATTAACACTTTCCCCTGTTTTCTAACCTATTCTGTTGAGGTTACATTTAGCTTTTGAAGTGGGCAGCATTCTGCTTCTTAAACTATTTATCTCTTTTTCTATTTTACAGTACAAAATTACATTTGATAAAATCCCAGACTTCTGATGATCCTGTGGAACAGTTACACAGTTTTGTCCTTGGTTAAATAAATGCAAAGTCTAGGATGTTGAAAGATAATCATTTATAGATGGAAAACAAACATTCTGACTACTCAGTGCCAACCCACTGATTAACTTCAAGGACTCAGACATAACACAGAAACAGCAATATTCAACTAACAACACCTTTACTCCAGCATGTTCTCACATTCTCCATTTCTCTGAGGAAGCCACCGAACAGGTAAAACTGTGGCTGTGCTGTAATTTTCACTCTGCTTTTCCATGTCCCACTTCCACCTGGCCTTCAAACATGGCAGTGAGAGGATCCAACGGAACTGAAGAACTCACCTGTGATACTTGGGTCTGGAAATTCAGTTCAATTCTGCAAAGAAAAATGTATTTAATCTGCAAAGAGATGGGGGAAGTGTTCTACCAGTCCCATGATAAGTGGCATGAGCATCACCACTATACAGAACTGCACCAAAAAACAATTAACACTGGGTTCATAACTGATTTTTCAATTCAGCAAATGAACTAAAAAAACTGGAGGCTTGCATTCCAAACCACTTTGCTTTTTTGAGGAAAAACAATCAAAGTTTTTTTGTTCCACTGACAAACACTTTTGTATAGGAACCATTTCAGGTGTATGCATGGGGAAAATAAGCAAATAAAATTATGCATAACATTCACAAAACTGTTGAAGGAATTGCTATATTTTGTGGTTAGTAATCATTTGAAGCTGAGCAAGCTTAACCAGAGAAGAGAAATCTTGAGTTGGTCGCAGGCTGAGGAGATCTAAACAGAAATCTTACTGCTTGAATGAATACCCTAACCACTAAGCAACAGGGCAGAAAGAGATGGTACTTAGTCAGTCTCAGCTGTTACATTTTTTTCTGATTTATACAAAATACTGACTTTCTCTCTGATATAGATCAAAAGAATGGTGGTAGTCTGGAAAGTCAGCCACTCAACAAGGAGATAAAAGACCCAAGTACTCTAGGGAATGTTTAATTGTGTTTACTAAATAAAACCGATCAAACAAAAGACAGTGAGAAACTGCCTATTTTCTCTGATATTAACACCAGAATACTTGTGGCTTAGCTGTTGTTCCCTGGAGAGGAAGCATGGGCAGGATTATGATCTTTCACTGAATCCTGAATTCCATTTTCTGCTGGACAAAAGGAAGACAAGAACTTCATCATTTTTGTATTTCTAACCCAGAAAATATATTCCAACTTACATAGCAAATACCACTTCGGATCACAGTTTTAGGGTAAGTAAACATCAAAGCATAAATTTTGCCATAAGCTTAGTTTTCACTGAAAAGAAAAAAGGCTCAGCTTTAATGATAAGAATGATAAAATTGCATGAGGGTTAAAATACCATTAAACAAAGGATTTGAAAAATAACTGTGACTAACTTACTGAGCTGGAAAGGTGTGGGAGTTTTACATTATTATTAACTGTAGATTTTTGAGGCTGTTTTGGGAACCTGCCTTATTTGAAAAATGTTTAGCTGTTTTCATGCAGCTATCTAAAGCATATATCAGATTCAACAATCATAATTTGAAGGTGCACCTACTATTAAGGCATTTTGTGACTGGATTTTGATCTCCTATATCTTTTGGCACAGAAATAGAAAATGCAATTTAATGAAAATGAATGTGTAATATTATGTTTGAGGTCAATAAAGTTAATAGACAGTATATACTTAATGGCACAACTATGGAGAACACTGACCACTAAACAGACTAAGAGTTATGCTATAAATAATCTCTATGCCACTATCTCAGCTGATCAATCATGGAAAAGCAACTCATAGGAGTACTAGGAAACCAAATTACCTTTGTTTGATAATACCAATGACATGTATTGGGGAAATGTAGTAACTTAAAATGAAGCCAGTTTTTTTAATAATAAAATGAATGAAATTAAGCCAGCCCAATTAATATAGGGCCAGAAAATCATTAGAAAATGTAGATTGAAAGGCTTAGTGCAAAGACCATAAAGCAGATCAAGACCTAACTGGGAGATAACAAGAGCTATCACAAACAGCACACTGGTGAAAACGTATTCTTTAAAGGTAGGTGGAGGTACTGAATTGCTTTAACATTTCCTGTAAAGACACTGGCACAAAACGTTGAGTTGATGAAGTTTCCTGAATATTCAGTGATGGATGTAAAATCAACACAGGAGCCAAAAGGATTATATTACAAGAAGTATAACTGATCTTGAAGACTAAAGTAATAGGAACAAGGTTAGTTAGCCATAGGAAATACAAAACCATGTAGTAAAAGTGTGTTTACCAGGAGTTCAGGTGTCAGAGGAAGCCATTTTTCTGCTTTTACATTGTTCCCAAACTGGTACATGTGCTTTGGTAGGCACAATCAGAGCACACCTTCAGCAGAAGGCAGCATGGCAGTCCAACTGGCAACATGTGCTCAGAAACCTGAGTTGGCACAGTGGGCACACAGAGCCAGGCCTCATTTGCTGCTACGCAAGATTGGCACCCAAAGCCATTTGTAATTCAACTGTTGGGATCTCTTGTTTGAGCTACTTTGTCTTCTGTGAAATAGTTTCATGACAACTGGAAGAGGAACAGGAATTCAAATCCTCTCTTATCAGACAGGTGCACCCTTGCTAATTTACAAGGCCATGTCCACTCTTTCTATAGCTCAGTGAATGCTGAATGACTGAATAGTTTATGTAATATTTGATAACAATTCAACAAGTTGACTGAGAATTACCTGCTACAAATTTGTCATAGATTGCAGCATTTCTTTCAGTGACGGCTGATAAAAGATTAAGACTGTAATTCATAGATAACAAATCCTTGAATCTATCTTCTACATCCTACATTAATGCTATCAACACTGAGCTCTGATGAGTAAAATTCTGACAACCTAATTCAATTTCTGGGGAAGAGCTGAGCTCCAGGTGAAGCTGCTGTTTCTATTTAGTGCAGAGACATCTAATTACTTCTGCACTCATGTATATAGCACTTTGTATTGGGCAGGCTAGACAGCATCCTGCTCAGTTTGGTAGCTCCTAGGAATTCCATTCTTCAGTGAATATAGGCCACAGAGCATACAGATGACCAAACTTACAAAGTATTTTAAACAGTCATGATACCAAAGAATGTAAAGAGCATGTATGTCTTTGCTTCTTCCCTATTTTCTCTGGAAGTAGTTTCCAGAACATCAGTTATAGCAATACTCCTCAACACACAAGCCAGTGAGCAGAATAGTTATGGGTCTTTCAGTATAACTCTATGAAGGTCTCTTTTCTGTCTTGCTAATACTAAATTGGAGTCAACTGTATTTCTTCTTTATCCAGTTTCTCTTTTCCAGCTAACAAATCAAATGATGCCACCTGTACTTGTCTTCAATTCTCCTTCTTATTCTTCCCTCAGTTCTGCACCAAAAAAAGGAAAAAAAAAAAAAAAAAAAAAAAAAAAAAAAAAAAAAAAAAAAAAGTAGAGAGTAGTTCTGTTTTGAAGTGCCAGATCACTAGACAAGGCATCTGCAAGGCAAATTAGTCTTGTTATTTCTCCACCTAGTCTTTGGTCCTTACATCCCATTTCTCTACTGTCTTCCATCAGTGTCTATCTTTATATAAAAATAGAAGCCTCAGTTCACAAAAGATACAGATGAGCAAGTCCCTGAAACTGTGTGGTGTCCTGCTGTTCACCACCAGTTCATACCCATACCCAAGGGGGTGTCTGCACTCCAGTCTGCAGATCTCAGGTCTGTTGAGTCTGAACACTGTGATTTAAACTCTTGCAATTGCTTTCAGTCTTGTGACATCCTTGAAGCTACCTCACTCATCTACAGCACAGCATCAAGGTCTCTGTCCTTCTCCAGGATCCCATATGTCTGTTGCACTTGGCTGGTCTGATTTGCAACCTACTTTAGAGTGCGGAGGAGTGATCTTCTTAACACACCTCCACATTCAAGGAGTCACTCCCAGCTGCAGCCTCCTCCTGACACAGGACTGACACACACTCTCGTGTTTGAGAAAGAAAGAATCTGAGGTCTCTGATTTAGAAGGTCTGGCCTTTTCTTTTCTTTTTGTCTTTGTCCTGGAAAGCACTATGCACAGACTCTAATTGCAGCCTGAATAACACAATAAGAAATAAATCATTTTTAATGACACATGCTGTCCAGCATCAATTTTGAAGAACACCCAGATGGAAATATATAAACCTCTCCTAACAAAGTTTCTGCTTTCAAAGACGCCTTTAAATTGCCAGTTTGTCTTGAACAGAAAAACATTGACATTGCTTTCCAGACAGTTACCCAGAAGTGGCTGTAAGCACTGTGTCTAGATATGGTCTTGATCTGCATCCCAAATACCTAGTGTGGCTGGGAGGCAGGAGGGGAGAACAGGACAAACAGTACAAGTCAAAAACAGACTTTCCACAGCTACAGTTTAAGTACACTAAATTTTTCTCCCCTTGGATTTAGGGTCATCTTTGGGCAGTTTGTTCAAGCAAAAATTTCTTCTTCCTTCAGGAGTTTTCCTTAGAGAAGAGCCAGAGTAGGACACACTAGCTAGGGAGTATTCTGGAGGGAAAGGAAGTCATCCCTCATCGTTTGCTCAGACTTAATCCATTTCAATTTTGCATGTTGGTGATCATGTGGCATTTTGGTAGACATCTCCAGGAAAACGTTTTGGAAAGGCCTTATCTGACTCCACTGGAGCAGTCAAATAAATACTGATAAAAACATGTATGCTTTTCTACATATGATAATAAGGATCACTCAAGTTGCCCAGTGAAGTGCTGTCTTCACTGAGCCAGTCTCATGCCTTTCTCACCATTAAAGAGCAGTTCATTCTACCTTTTAATGTCCTCACCACTGAAGAACAATGTGCTCTACCTTTTAGTGTTTCTCAATCTGCACTCGCTGCTCTACAAAAACACTACAAGAAAATACAGAAAACAAATCAAGCTGAACATCAAGAACTTTTCACTTAGAGTCATGTTTATTAATTTTAATAAGCATGAGATTTATGTTGATCACTTTTTTCTTACTCATGAATGCCATTTTATTTTATTCCACTGTCTTTGATAAAGACAGATTTATCTCCATCAGTTCCTGGACTGGCCACACTACAATCATGGAGCTGAAATAATGGCAAAGGAAATCTCGTCTCACATCCCCCATATCAGTTAAATTCATGTGCTAGCAGTTTGAGCACTATCTTAAAGATATTATTTCCGTAATATCTTTCCTATATGCTGCATGTTCAGACAGTTAATTGATGAGGTCTGCTGTTAATAGTTTCCGTATTTCTTTACTGTCTTAAATAAATCAGCAATATTTGCCAAAATGTGACAAGTACAGGACTCAGTTGTGAAGACAGAGCTGTTCAAATTTGTGTTTGAACATAATGTATCTAAGAATGTGGGATGTTACATGAATGGTATAATTTCTGATAATCATTCAGGACAAGAAAAACCCTTTTTTATGTTCACATTAATTACGAGAAAGTCATCATGGTAATACGTGCAATGTGTTACACTGAGATAGGAAGTATACCACAGGAAAATAAAGATTTGTGCTATAACTGAGGAATTTCTTTTCATATTCAGTTTGGATTAATCTTTTTCCTCTGTAACAGATGTGCTATGTGACTGGGCATGAGAGCACAGTGATATTTCCATTCACCTGCCATCATGTCTCCCTAGATTTCAAACTCTTACATACAGAAGATCTCTTACTATGCACAAGTGACACCTCTTACTTTATACAGTCCTTTGTGTTCAGTGGATTATCCATTTTGCTATATTTGCACCTGTTAAAGTAAAACACATATGGCAACTCAGAATTACCTGTGTTAAAAATATTGTTTTAGAAGGCTCTTGCAATCAGTTTTGTAACAGAAAAAAACAAAAGATGGAACATTTCCCTCCTTTACAATGAGAACAACACCAAAGGAAGGAGTTGGATTCCAATAGTGGGTCTTTATCCTAGAAAACTAGTGAGCAGTGTCTGAAGAATTTCAGTATTTTCAGGATTAGATAAATTTTAAATACATTCTAATATTGCGAGAAAGACCAAACACCTGATGAGAAGAGAGAGTTGAAGATGTTCAGGGTCTGTCTGGGTTTGATACAACAGATCTCTATAATCTTCACATACTTCAGAGCATAACAGGAATCATCTTGCTTCAGGCATTATTCTCTCCGGAGTAAATTCTTTTACAGACTAACCCTTCACTCCTGGAATGAAACATGGGCAAAGTGGAGGCAGATACATGACACCACTACCCTACCATGTTTCCTTTTCATCCATTCTTCTCTTCTTCTTTCAGGATACTCTTACCATTTGTCCCAATGTTGCTCTTCTCTCTTCTTTCATCCACATCCATGAGGATAGGAATCAAGTTCTTTTAAATGAGTGAAGCTCCTGTCAAGGGAAGACTGGAAGGAGTCCTCATTTCATGATCAAGTAAAGGGAGGGAAATTCGCATATAAAGTAATGTAACAGTAAATAGTCAAACCTGAGCAGGTCAGTGTGCTTTGAAGTCTGCAGTTTCAGGAAGCTGCAAAAGTGAAGAAAAATTATATATTCCACAGAGCATTCAAGATTTGATTTTGAGGTCTGTAGAAAAACAATAAAGCAGTATGTCCTTTGGAGCAAATCTGAGCCAAATGTCTCAAACCAAACAGCTGGTTCTTCTTGTAACGAATTCTTAAACACACAATACTATTTTTACCTCTACCTCAGCCTTAAGGTAGAATTGGGAACACCTGAAAACTCATCTCTCCCAAACCACACACTCTCATCCAGCTAAACAGATTTCAGGGAAGTGCAGATGAAGGGAGGGTATCTGTAAGTCATTAGAGTGTCAGAACATCCTCAGTGCTTTGTGGATTCTTGGCATTATAAACTGACTTCTCAGCATTATAGATAACAACTCAATGGCTAATTTACAATCAACAAAAACAATAAAAAGAATGTTATCCTGGATGTAACTCCAGAGAAGCCAATGAGTAAGGGCTGGAGTTGAACTAAAGTGACAACGTAAAATTTTCTATGCACACCTGCAATTCACCTCATGCCAATGGCATATTTCTGATCAGATGGAGATACATAGTGCATCCACCCTTTCTGTTATCATTTGTGCTTTATCTTCCTCAAGAGTCCTGTTACAGTCAACAAATAAAAGTTATGGTATGAGACAATATTATTAACATTGAAATACTAAAGGAAAAAAAAAGTTATTTATGCCATCTTAGTGAACGAAACAAGCCTAGCTTCTACACTTGAAGATGTAAGGGCTGAAATGCCCGAACTGTGCTTACACTTCCAGTCCCTCTAGCACTAAATTTACCGTGCTCTCAGAGAAAAGCATATCCAAAAAAGAATAACAGTGATGTGTTTATAAAAGAAAGAGCAATGCGTTCTCACTTTTTCCTGTAAGATCAGCTTTGAATTGAACACAAATTGACTCCAGATGATGCCATCATTCTGTGTAGCACTTAAAAATTTATGGAGGCATAACAATTCTAGCACTTGACAGCATTTGGGATAGACATATTCGAAGAGTGATATTCTGTAAAAAATAATATGGAATTTCTTAAATCCCACTTCTCCCTCAACACCCCGGGGCACCGTCCACCCTGCCTCCAAATCAGTCCCTGTGTCTCCCTAGGGACTCAGAGCTGAGAGTCTTCTGGGAGCCTGGCAGTGTCCTTGTGTTCTCCAGGAACAAGTGAGCATCACCAAAATAAGGCTGTGGAACACTTGGATTCCACCCACTCACCATTTTCTGATAGAAAACCATTCAGATGGAAACATTTTAATAAGCTCTACTAGATACAGAACAGTTTTAATATAGCAGTCCTTTAATCCTAGGTTTCTTTTCAAGCTTGGGACCATGTGCCAGTAGCAATGAAGTCATGTAGCATTCTCAGCATTTGCAGAAATACTGGTGCTTTAATTTGCTTAGCCTGTCTGCATTGGATAACAATATGCAAAAATCCAACCAGTCCTACTACTAACATTTATCTATTCCTGTCACTTTGATCATTCTGTGAATGGAAAGCAGAAAGTAATTTGTTCAGGTCTGAGAGGGGGAATTAACACCGTTATGGAAAAACTGATGTGATTCATACAGGACCTGATCCTGGAAGAGGTTAAACACCCTGGATTGATATCGACATTCAATGGCAGTCAGGAGATTTACAGGTTGATTATTCCACAGACTTTCCCTTGCTATAAGCATTAAAATATAACCATAACTCCCAACCTCTAACCCTCATACCTGTAGTACAGTTTATGGTCTGAGCTCAGCAGTCTGACCTAAAAACCTGACCAAGACACCGTGTTTAAATGCCCAGTTGCATCTTATGCCCTCTGCAGTCAACAGTGAGAGAAGCCTCAGACCTCCAGAGATTCTCTCTCGGATGTGAATCACTCCTTGAAGTGACCTTTCTATCCATCAACTTAGGGAAGTGAGTTTCCTAACAAAGACACCTCAGTTAAGTGACCGAAGTTAAACATAATTATTCTAGGGCTTTTTTATGTTTCTGTAAGGTCATGCAATTTGTGGCATCTCACAGCTGACACATAAACACCTCAAGTATGGTATGTCTTAAAGAATCCTGGTTAAAAGACTAATGTGGACGTTTACATTGGCAAATTGGCTTGCTAAGATATAGGTTGTTTATCCAGACTTTCACAAACGCGGATGCTGGGGTGCCAATATTTCTCAGGTGTTAATATTCCTGAACATAAATGTAGGGCATAGAGCACTGGGGTATGAATTATCACAACTGTCATTAACAAACACTGCCATCTGTTGTCATTGCATCGTCGGTCTCATCCTATCGTTGCCACCTCTCCCCCATCTTTCACTCCTGGTACCAGAAAGTCACAGTGTGTGACTTCCTTCCTCCAAGCATTAGACAAGCACTGCTCTACTCCAAAACATACTTGTTGCTGCTGAGGCTACAGTGGCCACAGCTATAATACCTTTGACAGTTCCCTCAAGTCAAATGTTAAAGGTTGGAGCAAAAGATTCTCCAACATGCAGCTTTTACAAGAATATCCAAAAGTATTGTTCTGAATTTCACAAAGTGCTCTGAAGATCAGGAAAAAGCAATAGAACCTCTATTCTTACTTCTGTTTACACATCAAAGGATTGTGCTAGCCACTGTTTCCTGCCTAGACTCCTGGGCCCTTCTGAATGCTGAAATGTGGGATCTGAGCCCTGCAGATCCTAATTCAGATAACCTCTTTCAATGATGGTTCCTTACCAGAACCTGTGGTTAAAGTCTAACAGTTAACTAAGTCTGTGTGTTGGAGCAAATCTGAACCAAATGTTTTTTAAATGAGAAAGCCCAGCATCTCACAAAAATAACATCTATTACATCTATACAGTTACCTTTATCTATCCAATTTGCAATCTCCTTAAAGAGTCTCTTATGAGATGAGATCTATTCTCCATATTACTCTTCTGGTAGGCATTAATTATATCCTTCTCCCTAACCCTCCCATGTCCGTGAGAAACAAAAACACATTCCTGGTTCTCTCGGGACTGTTTATTGAGCATTCTGCTTTTTCTGGATTGCTCTTAACAGTTTCACCATCTCAGCCTACTAAGAGAACAGCACCATTACTACACAGAATCACAGAATGTTAGGGATTGGAAGGGACCTCAAGAGATCATCTAGTCCAATCTCCCTGTTGGGGCAGGAACACCTAGACGAGGTTACACAGGAATGTGTCCAGGTGGGTTTTGAATGTCTCCAGAGTAGGAGACTCCACAACTCCCCTGGACAGCCTGTTCCAGTGTTCTGTTACCCTCACTGAGAAGTTTCTTCTCAAATGTAAGTTGAACCTCTTGTGTTCCAATTTGATCCCATTATCCCTTGTCCTACTGTTGGTTGTCACCAAGAAGAGCCTGGCTCCATCCTCGTGACACTCACCCTTTATATATTTAAAAACATTAATAAGGTCACCCCCTAGTCTCCTCTTCTCCAAGCTAAAGAGTCCCAGTTCCCTCAGCCTTTCCTCATAAGGGAGATGCTCCACTCCTTTCATCATCTTTGTTGCCCTGCGCTGGACTCTCTCCAGCAGTTCCCTGTCCTTCTTGGACTGAGGGGCCCAGAGCTGGACACAATATTCCAGGTGTGGTCTCAACAGGGCAGAGTAGAGGGGCAGGAGAACCTCTCTTGACCTACTAACCACCCCCCTTCTAATACACCCCAGGATGCCATTGGCCTTCCTGGCCACAGGGGCACAGTGTTACAATCGGTTTTGTTTTAAAATCTGCTTATACTGGTTGTCCTAATCTGCTGTATATAAGGGAGTTTGTGTTGCCTTGAGTTTCCTTGTGAATTTTATCAGTCGTAACTTCTAGCGTCTATTCTAGGCTCACTTTCTATTTGCAACATATCAGTTGGTTATTCCTGCTGATTTTGTTTCTCACTGATCCAGAACTAAGCTTATACTTCTAAATGTTCCTTTTTTGACTGTGAAGTTAGAACTTTTTGTTCCTCTAGCAATCTGGTCTTTAAAACTCCTGGTTTGCTTGACAGGTTTTTTTCTTTCTTCTTAATCAATTACACTCAGTTTCACTCATGGTTTTCCTTGAATTTGGCCTTTGAAGCAGCATGTACTCCCACATAGGTCTGTCCTTCATTTGCCTGTACCGGATGCTATCAGGTCTACTACAAAGCATTAACTTTCCTGTCCAGTTACAACTTCATTTTTGTTTGCTGTAACAAAACTTGAAGCAAAGTACAGGAAGCTAGACGTCTTTTTACCAGAAAATTCTGGTTTTATCAGTTTTCATCATTTCACAGCACTGCTTGTCACCATGTATCTACACCTTCCATACTGGAGTCCTTTGGCATACAGTTTTCCTTCCATACATTACCAAAGTAAATGCACATACCACTCAAACATTCACCCAATTTTCTAGTGCAGACCTACAACCTATTAAAGATTCCACTTTTTTTTTTCCTCCTGAGCATTTGAAATAGTACATTGATTCCTATCCATTCAAGATATTGTAGTTCTGAGTTATGAATGGTATCTTTAATGTAGAATTTCATTTTCTCACTCTCTATTTCCTAAACAGGTTACAGATAGAGACTTCAACATTCTAGTCATACTGTTCCTCCCACTAGGTTTCAGTAATGCCAGGTAAATCAAATTTCTTCTCATCAGTGGGAATTAGCATGGGTAAATGATTTAATGAAAAATGCCTTGCCTTCACATTCCTTGCCACATCAGACAACTTTGTTTATAACACACTGAGTTTAAACAGGTACTGTCTTTGCTGTCTTTATACTCCTTGCTCATGTTGCTACTTCTCTTCCTACTTATTCAAGGTGATCTCCATTTGAGAAAATTAGCTCCCTGTCCATAATATACAACCTGTTCTGGACAGCAGCACCAATTCCCAGTAAATTGTGATGAAGTTCGGTGTTAGACAAAACCAAAACTTTCTGTTTCCACCAGTCAGCTGTCCAGCCACTCACCTCCAAGATTTTTTCATAAAACCAGAAAGATCACTTGAATTTTTATCTTCTTTGCTTGTCTTCTGTACCTCCCACATCTTTATTATTTGTACTGTTCCACTTAATGTATTTTGTTCCTATGTGTATTTTCAACAGAACAAGATTTCACTGACTGATCATCCCACCCAACATTGCTGTTACATATTTATATTTTTGCACTTAGAAAACAGGACATTTGCTGCTCCTTCTTCTTTTATTAATATTCTTTGTATTTATTTTTGTTTAGGCAACACTTCTTTCCATTTAGGACATCTTAAGAAGCTCTTCTTTCCTGTTTATTTTGTATAGTAAGGGAATTTGTTGGAAAAGTCCCTCTAAACTTATCCTCTCTTTCTCAGTAGGTGACTCAATAGGTATCTGCTATTGAGTCAGTACCATTACTTGGATAAAGCATCTCCTAGTTACAGATCACTAGTCCACTGACTCAGTTTAGAAACTTACCAGTTCCCTTGCCACTAATCCTTTTACAGTGGAGTCTATGGCAATGAATTCCAAATCTAGTTGCCAGAAAAGCAGTTCTTTAATTCTGCACTATGCTGAACTTGATATTTCCAGATCACATATCCTCCAGAATAACCATCAATTTGTACTTTGTGCATCATAAATCTCTTCATCCTTTCATGAGAATGGTATAACATTGTGAAGACAAGTCACAGTAAGGGTTTCTTTATCACTCATATTAAGTACACAGTTCCCCAGTATCCTTTCCCTTCCTGCATGAGCTCTGCATAATGTACATATTCATAATGAACATTTCTGAGAAATCACATGTGCACGGATCCAGACCCTAATTGATCTAGACCCTAATTGATGCAGACCCTCATAACAGTATCAGAGAGGGCTCCATTCATAATAGTATTTTAAAGCACTGCTCCAAAACATTTGAATCAATGGACCTTGTTGATCTTTGTCATGTCTTGCAGATCACTGTGAAACTGAACTATAAATGTTGTTTAGAGCTGTTAGTGAGATCACCCAGATGACCTCCACTCAGAGTAGTGCCTTTACATCTATTGCTGCTTTGTATGATTCCTGCAGGCCACTGACCATGTCTTGTGGACCAGAAACATTTTATAGAAACATACTTAAAGAGCTACAGCTCTTCCTACTAGCACCTGTGAAACACTGGGTCCTGAGGAAATTAATATATATGATTTCTCAACTACAGTTTGAAAAACTCTGCTTTACCTGAAAAGGAGATTTTATTGGACACTTTTGATTTAAAAAAAAATCATTTTTCACAATACATTAGTATGTAAGCTAGGATAAAATGAAATGGTAAAAAAGGTGAACTTGAGCTAAAACCCCAAAAGCTAATTGTACAATTCCTGTACATTACAGCTCTGACGTGACTTTACTCTCTTACTGTCCTTGTTTATATAAGGAGGAAAATGACCAAAACAATTAAAGTTAGCCATGGTCCTATTGTGAAGCAAGGATCAGTTTGGATGTAGAAATCACATACTACCAATTGCAGTAGGGACTCTACACTCCAAGATTTACCAGTTTAATTTAATACTTAGGCCAAAATCATCCTGCTTTTAATGCCAGGTTTCACTAAATGGGTTTAAGAACCACATCCTTAGAGAAATCTGTGTAGCTGAGCAGAGATAAGTGTAGTGGTCAATGCTATCATTAGTGATAACCCAGCAGAGAGTAAGAACTAGGTGTAACAAGAACCCCTGGAATTAATTCTTCAAGATTCCTCTGGTTTTTTTTGAAAACACTAACAGAATGTGCTGCACTTCTCTTCCACAGTCATCTTCCATCTAGCATCATGAATCTTACAGCAAGGCTTGCAACTTGCAGATTTTTAAACTTCACACTTCACCTCTGAAAACATGCTTCTATTTTATTACCTGATTCATTCACCCATTATTTTTCAGACTAAAATCAATTGTGCCACTTTAAAACTATTTGTTAGAAGAGGTCCTTTATTGTCAGGCTGCTGAAGAAAACAGTACAATCCTTGGCTTAGTGATAAAAAAATGGAAAACCACTGTTAATTAACTCATGTAAGTTCATGCACTAGCTGGTCTTTGCAGGTCACAGACTTTCTTTATGGTAAAAATGCAGGACTTCAATTGTCTGTATATCTATCTGTGCTACAAAAACCTACAAAAAGATCACATAACAAAACACAACACACAGAAACACACTCTGAATTTCACAAACAGAATTGCATCAAAGAGCTACCTACCTCTCCAAACTGTTTCTTTTTAATGTCCAGAATGTTTGAGTTTCGCCTCTCAAATCAAAAGGAAAATGAGTAATTAAAGGATTTTCAGGAATCAAAGATGTCCAACAGGAAGATGGGTAAGACCTGAAAAAAGTTTTTAAAAAGTGGCTTCTGAAAATGAATGAAAACAATATGTGATATTTTCCTAGAAAGGCCTGGCTGATAGCCTACAGACAAAAGCAATGCCTTTGATGTTGAGGAAGCATTTAAAAGTGTCCAGACAGATTGGCAAATCCAGCTGCAGCACCAATCTGAGACAGAAGAAAGGGCCAAGAATAAGAACTGTCTCTTCAGGAACAAAAGTTACCAGGAACACTGCAAAGCTGTGCTGGAGGATTTCAAAAAGTATCTGAATCAAATTTAAGGTTTTGAATATTTTCTTTGAAGTACCTTTTTACCTGGGGCTGGCTTACCTGAAATATTTACCAAGATCTGGAAGCGCCCAACAGTACCTTCTACAAGTGCAGGGTTTCCTCTCTCAGGAAAACATCATTGTCTCAGGGGCACATCCAATCTGTGGTGTAAACTTCCCCATGAATAGGAAACTTAGAACATCAGAGACATCCTCACCTTCTGCTCTAAGGTTAAGGCAGATTCCCATCTATTTTTATATACTTATAAAAGTCTATCCCTCCCAAAAAATCCTACCAAAACAAAGCACTTTACTGAACACATTACACTCCCTACAGAGAGGACCAGAGGACAAACATGTGACAGATGGCAGTTACAATGCTTAATGCACTGGTGAATGGTACTCAAATACTGCAGTGATAAAGGTTGTAGGAAAGATGATATACAGAAAAACAGGTAGAATAGAGGATGCTGGAGTTATACAATAAGGCAATGACAATGGGAAGTGTGGCTGCCACGTGACTTCAGTGTACGAAGAAGTACATGCAAAGGATTCAGTTACCTCCACAACAAAATCACACATTGTTGTTAAAAAAGTTTCAGTGATCTCAATCTTAATAACTGTATGTTCAACAGGTTTTAAATGAGTGTGACATATTTGTTTAAAAGCTTGCAAAGGGGACTCTGCCTCTCAGAGATTTTTTTTTTCCTTCATTCATTTCTGTATGTCTGTGATGTTGTCCATTTGATTGGTTTGTGGTATTAAAGGCTAACTGGTAACCTGGTAAGTTTGATGAATGTACAGCATGAGGTAAGTACATGCTTAGCCACTAGGTACTCTGATACAGATAGTATTACTTACACAAATATATTTAAAACATTTGAGCACTGCTTGCAGTTTAAATCCAGGGGCAAGAAAAAGAAAGGGACAAGGAGAAAGACAATGAAAGGCAGTCTCCTCCTTCTGCTTAATTTGGAGATGGAAACAAGGTTAGAATATGAAGGAGAAAGGACAAGAGCCTCAGTAATATAGTGCTGGGCAATTGAAGCCATGTTATTAGCTACCTCAGCTTTTTTTTTCAAAAGAAAAATACCATCCTGTACTTCCGAGTGTTCCTCTTTTTTTTTTATTGTAAAAAATCACTGGACACTTCTAAATCCCCACTGCCCAGAGTCAACATCTATAGATCAGATTTATAGTAACCCTCAAACATTGTACTCTCTCCCTGCACAAATCATGACCCCTTTCCAAAATTAGTAACTCCAGCTTAACTTTCTGTAGTCAAAGTTCAAAGTCCATAAAGCAGGTATGGGATTTAAGACTATGGAAAGCTACTGGTTATTAATAAAACTCTGTGTTGAAAGAAATGTGTATGCTGCTATAACCCTGACCTCTGAGCTCTATATTGATATTAATACAGTTAATACAGTTTTCAGTTCAGATAGCAGCATTTGTTCCTGATGAAATCACTCCAGCCTTGCACCACCAAACTTCCATGTAAATTCCCCACCTATCAACCATTCAGTTGATGCACATGTCCAAGACCAGCTGTGCAGCTCAGCACTGCAACCCAACCCAGTGCTGCAGCACAGTCCTGAATCCATGCTGCACACAAGCGGTAGGAGCCACAGAATCACCTTCCTCGCTCGTGTCAGCTTGGGGACACAGGAATGGAAGAAGCAGAACGGGTGAAATTTGGAGATTTTTTTTGTGACTATATATACCACAGGTTAAAGTTGTGAGGTGATGGCAAAATAAATGCATATTTTGTGGACTTGATTCAAAGCTCACTGAAGTCAATGGCAAGACCTCATTGACTTTAACAGGCTTCAAATTAGGCCATTGATATTATTCAGTCCATTGTTCTGTGCTCTCACTGTGGATTTATATGATATTGCTATGATTTCCACTGCATATTGCTTTGAACCTCTTACCCTACTGTTATAAAAAATGTTCCTTTTGTACAATAGTATATTTGGAAAGGAAACTTGAATGTAATTTCTGTTCCTCCTGTCCATTTTTTTCTGACTGATCCAGCATACTGGAAAAAATTTAAAAGTTCCTGATCCTTTTGTGAATACATGACTTGTAATGAAGACACTGACACATGACTGTATCCTGAAACTAGATGTTTTAGAGGAAAAGTCTATTAAGAAAAACTAAAAGAAGACAAATTCAACAGCTCACAGCAACAAGAGCTTGGTTATTCGTTCCTTCAAACTCATTTTTTTATTTTGCTCTGAATTCAGCACAGCAGGTAAATTAATATAATAACGATACTCAGGGGACCATATAATTAATATATTAATGTGTGACTTTATTGTAGATGAAACTTAATGGGAAATAAGTCAAAATGTTGTCCTATGCTAACATGTACCCACAGTCTTAAGTCTTACAGCCTTGTGTTAAACGACAACCTGAAAAGACTCATATTGGTAAGAAAGGAAATTGTTCCAATAGAGGTGTTTCATAAAATTAGAATTGTTGGTTGTTTTTTTTATCTTAAACTGCATTCCTGTAGCAAATATACTAGACTTTTCATTTAAAAGAAGCCACACTGAGGCACCATCACAGTTTCAGAATATTTGCAAACATTTTTAGAATGCGAAGACCCATTGACTAAGAAGAAGAAAGTAGCGAGAAAAGAGAAAAGATAAGGAAAATGTGATCAACAATGAAGGATTTCCAAGCAAGAGAAATCAAGACTAACAACCAAACAATAACAAACAAACAACAAACATACAAACAAGCAAACAAACCCACAAAAACTCCCATGTCTAGATGCTTTGTAAACTCTTCCTGTGAGAGAAAAATCAATGGAACTTCCACTTTAATAAAATTTGAGAAAAAAACATGTATGTACTCAAAACAACCCATAAAGACATTTTCAGAATGTTTCTGTTCCTCATTTAAGATAAAATCTGGTTTGGAATCATATTTTTCATATATATATCTATGAAGGGGGAGATTACATGAGATCTAAAGTACAGTAACATTTTCGAATCTCTAGGGTCATTTCCCTCCTGCACTAATTAATTGTTTGTGACAATTATGGATTCACAATCCCTTCCTTTAGGTGAAAGAGTGAAAGCATTTTTAACTTCCCACTCTTTTGAAATGAGAAAACTGTTTTTCTCCTGCCTGGGATCTGAAGAAGGACTATGTGAAGTGTTTGGCTTTTATCCCCCAGTGGGGAGTTATTTGTTACCAGTGTTGCTCAGAAGAGCTGCTCCTTTTACGCCCTTTGCTCCTGAACCTGAGTGTTCAGTACATCTCATACCTACTTCTGGAGCAACAGTTTCTGTATTAACACTCATGCAGTCATAGCCTCTTAACCTTCCTTTCCATCAAAAACTTGCCTGTTACACCTGCCCTGGTCATATGCTACATCCCTCCACAGAGCAGAGATGAAGTGAAAGAAGCTTAGTACATAGTACAGTCCCACTGTTAAATGTAACTTTCAACACCTAGTAGGAGAGGACATTCCAGGAAAGCTGCAGCATTCTGACAAACAGCTCTGAAGGAGAGGGAAGAGATGAGCTGAGGGCAGGCAAAGGCAGGAACAAGAGCAATCACAGATGACTCACTGTGCTGTAATGAGCTCACACTCATCTCAAATGAATGTGTCACGCTACCCTGGAATATTGTAAAATATTGCCTTAAATAAGCAATTAAAATGGAAAATTATAAATGATAAATTATTAATTTAATTAATTAACTATAAATGATAAATTGAAAGTTTGTTGGAAAGTGCATAGCTTGCTATTAAAGCTAAAATTTATAATTCTTAAAATGTGTCATAATTTGTTTTTTAAATGTTATATTTTTTTAATGAATAAATATAATGACAAAGTTTGTACGAAATATAATTATGCTGCTAGACAGAGACAACTGAGAAATGTTCTGCTGTTCTGTGGCAGACTCTGTTTACTTTCAACAACTAATTAATGATTTAAAAGCTTTTAGTAGGTGACATAACATAAAGGCACAAGTTTTCCCAAGTCTCTGTTGTCTCAACTGATGAAGACCATGACTTCTTATGAACAAAGCACTAGCTTCAGCTGCAAAAGTCTATGTGATATTTGGTAAACATTTAATGAACCAACAGATTGTCTCGAACATTTTCATTAAAAACTTTTTATGTCACCTTGGTCGTAATTATGTCCAGTTTCACCAGGATCCTTGTTTTCTATTTTGCTCCCCAACAAAACTGAAAAATAAATAATCAGAATGGGCTATTCTGCAAAATTTTGCAAAACATCAATGTCTTGCATTATCTGGGGTTTGTTTGTTCTATGACATTTAACTTCTTCTTACTTTTTTCAGGCTAGATGCTGTTCTCAAGGATGGATGTGTCAAAAGAATTGACAGTGAAAATGTATGTAACACTTTATTGACCTGGTAATCATAAAGCAGAAAAGAAGGAAAATAAATGCTGTGTACTTAACAGCACACTCTTAATGCCTGGCACTAAGTTCTACACAGTAGGCACCAGAAAATAGCTTTTGTATTATGAACTGGCAGTGCTTAGGAAGATGATAGTCACAAACCACAACTTTAGTATTTGAGTGGTAGTGCTAAAACAATAAATCTTCAAATATTTGAGTCACACATTTTTGCACACAACTTTGGAATAACCCAAGGGAGCAAAATAACATGCTTGGGTAAAAAAGATATGTGGCTAGGATTATAAGGTAAAACATAGACTGCCTAAAACAGAATTCAAAGCTACAGTGCTCGATTTTAACTATTTCTAAACAGAGCAGGGTGAATGAATTAGAAATTAGAAGGTTGAATTAGAAACAGAGGAGTTTGTTTGTAATTTAACAACACTCCATGCAGCTGGAGCCAGTCTCTTACCTTTAGAAAACTCCCAAGCAGTTGCTGATGAACAAAAGGAAGGGAGGAGACAGAAGAGTAGGCGGAGGGATAAGTGAATCAGGGCTCAGGCTGTGATAGCTGTAATCATCTTGAAGGGCTCTGTGGGAGACACACAGTGACACTCATGACAACTGAAATATTTCTTAATCAAGACATCTCTTGTGGCAGTTTATAGGCTTAGTCTTGCCCTGGCCACAACAAAATAGCCCCATTAGCAATTAAAATCACACTGTCCCCCTGTCCTGAATAATTAAACAGGAATACCCTAAGCTAATGTAATTTCAAACCAGGAAATGCAGAGGGTGGTCATTTTGTCCAGAAATAGGATGATGTAATGATTTAGGTTAAAAAGAAACCTTCCAAGTTTTCAGATTTGTTATCTAATTAGATTATTTTTATGGCTGCCAACCAGCTGGATATGATGTGCAGCCTAAGTGCCAACACTCTGGTATTTTAACTAGAAATGCTGATTTCCTAGATTTGTAGCAGCATTATTCATTCTTTCTCCCTCGGATACCCTTCTGCTCCACAGATCTGTTTCAGCAAGATCCAGTATCAGGTACTATTTATTACTTCTGTCTGTCTAGAAAGCAATAAGAGTTTTCACTAGAAAAAACATGTTGCCTCCGTCAGTAATCAAATGTGTTATTTGCAGAGCACTAACTAGAATTGAAGGGGTTGCTGCCTTAGGAGTGTTGCAAGGTGAAAGCAGATGTATTAACAGCATACCAAGCCCCAGAAAATTATAGGGGAAAAGGTTGGTTTCCCTTCAGCAAACAACAAACAGCAAGTATTGCATAGTATTAGAGGACAGAACCTTAAAAGATATTAAAATGCTCCCACTGAATCCTTGGAAACTTTACATAGTTCTTCTTTGGAGGCATTCACTTTTGTTGTGCCAGCTCTTACATTTAATATATAACAAATTTTATTTGGAGTGTTAGTCAAATAGATCAAGATGGTACTTTCTTGTAGAAATTTGAATTGTGTTTGTAATCTAGTAGCTTTCTTCTTAAGTGCTGAACAGCAACCTGCCTCTGTGTAGAATAGGGAGCGTTACAAATAACTGAAATTATGTCTATGGTAAATTCTTCTCGTTTGGGACAGGAATGCCCTCACGTAACCTTGAGACTCCAGACTGCAGGTCCACAGTCTGACTGCAGTAAGGAGAGACAGGGACTCTATGGAATGAGTCAGTACATCAGCATGGACATTTATCTCAGTCAAGGGTGTGCCACTGCCTAGAAATGTCTGCTTCTCTTCACTAATTAGAAGGGGATCTTGGACAACCAGCTTAGACCAGATGTGTAATTTTTACACAGCCAAAGCTAGATGTAATGAATGTGAGAATCGTGATGAACTCACAGCAAAAATTGCCACTAAAATGAGAGCATGTAGAGACTGTTTTGCTACATCAACATGCTGTTAAATGGAGCTATAATGTTTATGCTTTAAATCAGCACCTCAGTTTAGGGCAGATTAAAATAGAAGATCATCTATCCAAGGATCTGAGTTCCACTTTCAGATCTGACACTTGTGATGTTATCCTCAGCAAGCCCCTTAACTCCAATTCCCTGTTGCTAAACTGTTATCTACTCATTAGTCTTCATTCATGATTTTTGAAAGCTCTTCTGAGCTCTTTAGGTCATGTAAGGTGCTACAAAAAAGGAAAGGAAAACAATAAGTAATAATAATTACCCACAACTGGGAGGAAATTATAGTTATTTCTTTGACAGTGCAAACTGACTTCATTAATAGAACCGCATTTAAAAAGCAGGCAACTACATTCTATTCTTTTATCTTTTACATGTAAAAAGCAAATAATATGTGTCTTTACATTAGTTTTCCCTCAGCTGGAGTTAGAGCTGTGTATTAGTGATTTCCAGGCCATTATTGCACAGTCTGGAGCAACTCTAATGAGATCTATGACTGCAGCTTGTCTGCTTTGTTGGGTATTTTTAAATACATTTTTTCCAATTAACTTCTAAAATATCCATTTCTCATACAAATAAAACATGATGCTGGAAAATCCAAAGGCTGTTTTGTGGGGGTGGAAAGGAAAAGGATCTGGGAAGCAAACGAGTCCCTGAACTACTTGCATCACTTATTGTGCTGGGTTAAGAAAGAAGCAATCTAACAGAAGTACAGAGAGATCAAAGTACTTCTTGACATAGCACATCCTGCTCAACATAGTCTATACATTTAGACCATCAGTGACAACTGGCAAATATAGAAACCAGCACTGTACTAACACACAGAGCAGAGCAGGGAGGATTGTTTGGTAGGCAGTGTGCATCTGCATGTGTGTATAACTATCATCTCCTCCTCTCCATGCAACTTTCAGGGACTGTAGACAAGGTCATGAAAAAGGATAATAAATGTGTTGTTATGAAAATAATAATAAAAATAAATTTATTTTAATCTTGACAGGAGCCGGCATCATTTTCCTTTAAAGCCAAAAAATAGGTTACTGTGTCCTAAGAATCTCTAAATTACAGGAAGAGCTGAAAGCTAAGATATCTACAGTTTGCAATCTTCATTTTCAAGAAGTTTGCTTTTCCACTGATTTATACAGAATACACTTAATGGAAGCAAAAGTACATTGAAAAAGCACTCCTTTTTCAGAGGTAATTCAGTTTTGAAAGCCCAAAGAACAGGTTTTAAGGTCACTCAGGCATCTTTTTTGCTTTAATGGAAACCAGATGCACAAATGTATTTGAAAATGTAGCTGCCGATTTTGACTTTGCAATTGACAACAGAGACAAATGGACTCACTACAACAATACTTGTTTACATTTACACTGAGAATCTCATCTCCTTCTTCCGAGTTTAAATCAAAAAATGCCAACTAATTTTATGAACTTTTCTTGACCTTCTAAATATTCCAGTTTGTTGCCAGCATATATGGTACTGCATCGTGATCAGAAAAATCTGCTAAAACCAGTTTGGAGGTGCTCTATGTTGTCACTTTGTGAGTTTGATCAAGACTATTGTTGCATGGTAGAACTTTCAAAATGGAAATGAAACAGGTATTCTTGACACCTCTCATGCCTGAAGTAGCTGGAAAAGCAGAGGGTAAACACCCTCTATTGCACATGCAGCTTTTTCCTTAGAATGTGTAGCTTTACAGTTTCACTATTGAAATAGAAACTCGCATCCAGATTAATGTCAATATTGCTCACTAGAGCCAGGAAATGACAGTTAGTAGTGCTGACACTTCTCATTTTCTACTTTTGGTAGCATTAAGAATTCAGCATGGAGAAAGTGTTGATGCATTTTATGCCTCTTTTATATGTTCCAGTCTGATGCAGTTAATGTTCATTATTTGTGTAGCAAAATCAACCACATATTTTTCAGCTACACTGTGATCACAGGACTGATGAGAACATAATGAAATATCGAAGATACAAGTCCAGATAAGGAGCATTACCTATTTCCTTCTATCTCACTTAAATATTGGTATGCAAAACGTCTTGGTAACAAGCATACAGAAAAACAAACAAATTAAATCTGGAAAAACTGAAACCTAGGAGAGAATCCATAGTATTGTGAGTTTTCCTTACCATTTACTTGTGATTATCAAGGTAGTTAATGTTTCTGTTTGCTTTTATTAATTTCTGTTCCTTCCTAGTCTCTGCACAGAACTAACTTTTGTGTGCTATAGGAATTAATTCATTAAAAATAAAGTCAAATGTAAATAAAGTGATTCCTGCGTACTTGTTATGCATCTGCATTATCTGTAGATTTGTTGAATGCATTGTCAGTTGCTCACTTGTTACTTATTACCTGAATCATTCCCAGGAAGTAGGCAACAAAAAGCATATTCTAAATAGGCTTTGGAGCTTTAAAATCAGGTGAAGTAAAGAGGGATTAAGAATGTGTGAGGGCACATTTCAGTGTCATCAGAAAGCAGTGATAAGTTCACATTCACTTTTGCTCACTTTAGCAGTAAGATTGCCAAAGATAGATCACAGTATCACAGTATGTTTGGGATTGGAAGGGACCTCAAAAGATCATCTAGTCCAATCCCCCTGCTGGAGCAGGAACGCCTAGGTGAGGTCACACAGGAACATGTCCAGGCATGTTTTGAATGTCTCCAGAGAAGGAAACTCAACAACCTCCCTGGTCAGCCTGTTCCAGTGTCTGTCACCCTCACTGAGAAGAATTTTCTTCTCAAATTTAAGTGGAACCTCTTGTGTTCCAGCTTGATCCCATTACCCCTTGTCCTATCATTGTTTGCCACCGAGAAGAGCCTGGCTCCGTCCCCGTGGCACTCACCCTTTATATATTTATAAGCATTAATAAGGTCACCCCTCAGTCTCCTCCAAACTAAAGAGACCCAGCTCCCTCAGCCTTTCTTCATAAGGAGGTGCTCCACTCCCTTAATCATATTTGTTAACTTTTCACCACAAGTAATGCCCTCTACTTAAAGGGAGAAGCGAGTATCTCATTTATCTTAAAAATGTGAAAATGTGTTCCTGAAAGTATGATTCTCCCTGGAGATATTTCAGTTTAGATAAATCTGAAATCTGCTTACATTGCCAGATCTGTGCATGCGCCTCGCATTACTTTCCAACATATATTTATGTCCAGCAGGTAGCATGTGACAATGTCATAAGCCTAACTCAGCTATCTGGGAAATAACTTACTATAACTCCTAATCAATATGCTAGGAAGTGTTTAAATCCTATCTATTGTGTTGAGCACAGTACATTTGTTGTGGGTGACGTGTCAGCTATGTTTATTTTCTCAGTGCATTTTTACAATGCATTTAGGTTGTCACTCAATTTGTCTCCTCTCCAGAAGAGTAACAGAAAGTCAATGGATATGTGTTTATCACCACTACGTTTCCTCTCATCAGCATTATGATTGATTCCATTTGTATTTTTAATCTGACCCAGGGACATAACTGGTGATTGAGAGAAAAAGAGAAAGCACTTTGGTTTTGTGTACATACAGGAAATGTGTATCACCAGATACACAATAACTATCAGAAAAGTAAAACATCTTGTATCTGCAGACCACCTGCAGGGTTGGAAAAGGTCAACGCTTCAGCAGATGTTAAAAATCATGTTGCTCAAAGATGTTTTTCTCTAGCAAAAATACTCTATTTTAGGGACGGCAAATTCCTTTTACACATACTTCCTTTCAAATTTAGAGTTTATCTGATATAACCATAATGTTATAGTTATAAAGGTTTCATTAATACCTCTGCAGATGACACAAGGAATGGATGCCAAATATTTGGGTTTGTCATCAGTACTGGGGATTTTAAACTTGATTCCAGGTGAAGGTTCATAGAGACAACAAAAAATTTTGTTACACAGGCTTCTAAATAATGGGCAAAGTTTAACCTAGTTAAATTGTATTTTAATGACTTTCCTACATATAATGAGATTTGCTCTAAAAAATTTGGAAATAGGGTCTCAATCCCCATAACATTTTACAACCAAAGATTAAGCATAGAACTCTCTACTCATACTATTCAAAGCTCTTAGCAAAAAGGTAAGCAATGTGAAACTAATTAATCTGTATTGAAGATGGAGTGCAGAAAGAAAAGACAGAATAAGGAGACAGACACTATTATTTTACTTTCATTTTAATTTGAAATCTCAACAGCATATATTTCATGTCATGAAACAAGCATGCAGGATATTTGAACCATATATTATTTATCATTCAAGCAACGATTTAGCCTTCCGTAACTTAATTTATTAGTACTTAGAAATTTCTGTACTAGAAACTGAGATTCATCTGGTGTACAGCCATGATTTTTCCTCCAATCTCTCATTTTAACAAGACTCTGAGAAATGTATTTCAGATTTGATAGGGGCATACAAAAATATCTATTCCTAGACTCATATGGGTTCCTTTCTTGCTGCAGTTGACTGGTGGTTTCACTGAAACTTCATTAATGTTTACCTTGTTCACTCTTGCTGTGGTCTCACATGCTCAGTCCTCAAGGCATTTTCCTCCTTCAAGTCAGGCTTTCAGGGGAGACAATTTGGGTTGTTTTTACTTTTCTACTGATTACCATTGGGAGTTCTCTAGGCCATGAAACCTAAAGCTTTCCAATCAAAGCCATTAACCCATAGTGTTGAAAAGTAAAAAGTTAGACAAGTGCCAGCAGCTTGTCGCTTCACTTGAATCCTTCTTTCAAATGTATTAGCTGCATCTCACCAGCCCAATAATGTGAATTAAGAAGGCTTTTGGCTTTTCACAGTTTGGTTCCCACCAGTGGAAGACACGTTTGCCTAGAAGTACTACTCACTGAGATCCAGGTGGCAATCTGAGTTTTCAGAGAACTAGTAATTCTAAAAAATCACCCCCCTTTGGGGAGGGAGGCAGTATGCACCTGCTGCGTGCCCACAGCTGCTCCAAGGCAGAAGCACAAATATGCCATGTGATACAGAGCCCTGGACGTGAAGCAGTGCTTGTGTTTGAGTAACTCATCTGCAAACTGCGTTCTCACATTCACGTCTGCCTCATGACAATTCAGATCTCTTCAGATTTCCCCATTTTACTTCAGTGCAGCTTGTCCTGCTGAAAGAGTTCATAAAAGTTATTCAAGATTATAGTATGTTGCTTAACTCTAACGCAGGTTTTCTTTATTTTCTAAACACAATACTTTCTGTAAATTGTCCAAAATTCCATTGCTCTTGTACATACAAATGATCTACCTTTTCTTCCTCCCCCATTACCACTGCAGGTAGATGGCGGGAAATAGACCCTTTTACTGCAAAAAAAGCATCAGCTTTAAACATGTGCATGCTGGACAGCAGATGACAAAATCCAGCAGAGTTTACTTTTAACCAGGCACATACACAGAATTCCAGAGCTCTGTACATTAGGAGCAACAGGGATTAATGGGAGAGAAAAACTGGGTCCTAGGTGTGCTGCATTAACAGGAAAGTTTGCAATGAAACCATTGACCAAGCTGTGGAACACCATGGAACACTATGTAACTGCATATCCCAGCATACTCAAGATAACTTCCAATAAAGCATTTTTGACAGATATAGACACAACTATAAAGGGAAAATAAAGAATGGTGTAATTAAACATGTCATGGAGGCACCCCAAAGGTAAATTTAGGCAGACAACGAGTTCTAAAACAGACTTAATTCCAGCTGGAAATTTATAGCCAATAAACTGACTAGAAACAGAGTTTATACAAATTATTTACCACTCTGACAACATAAAACACAGATTCAGATACCAGTTTGAGGAGATTATTGGGGTACAACCACATGAAAATAAGGATCCACAGCATGCATGCATCCACTCACAAGAAACAAAACTAGAGGCCTCTCACTTCATGGTACTCAGAAGAAATAATCTCTTGCCTGGGTTAGGCAAGGGCTTGCTCAAGGATATATCCAGAACAGGAAAACAACCACTCATCCCAATGAGGAGGTGAGGTTCTCTCAGTCCCAGGAAGCCTCCTTAGATGGTGTCCGAATCTAAGGGGAGGGCTCCAGTTCACAGACCCGCTGCTCCGAGAAGACCACTCCAAGAGGGTCTTCAGCAGGGACGCCGTTTTATAGCCTGGTCAGATCTGGCTGTGATGATTATGACATGGTCCAGAAGCTTCTGAGCTTCTCTGTGTACCACCTCTCTTGCCCCCTCAGCTGGGTTGAGGTGGAGTCACCCTGCCCAGAGCTAGGGGAGGATATGAATGTCAGCACCATCCTAGGTGCTGGGGACAGGCACAGGGGGGAAGAAAAGGTGCTAAAGAGCCATCAGCTGCCCTATTGAAGGTCTGAGAGAGTAAAATCAAAGGAAAAACATTTGGATTTTCTTCAATATTGCTTTTTGTGTTCACAGATTCTGGTAATGACAACTCCAGAAACATGAACTCGATCTATACAGGATTATGAACCTGTAAAATACAATATACTAGCCATAGGAACAGATCTTGTGGCATCTGGGTCCAAAAGCCCACAGTTTTGTATTAAAAAAGCAGCCTCACTTATCTGCAAAATATGTTGGAAGTTTTTTAACAACATTTTGAGTTAAAAAAAAAAAAAAATCGTGTGTAAATGTCACCCTTAAAACCTGCTTTAAAAAAAGATTTCTGCTTGTGGCTCAGGGTGTGCCTACCAGCATATGGAGCATATTCATTTCCAGCCTAGTTTCTGGCTTAATATAGTGAAGACTGCATTAGTGATTGTTGTCATGACATTTCCGTCTGCAAGATTAAAGTGTTTCCATTCTAGCATCCACAGCTATTATTGAAATAACATAATTTGTGAGTTATATGAACTTGCCCCTTGCCTAGGAGGATGAGTTGATGAGGCATTTGTATGAAGAACAATGTTTCATTATTAACGGTAAAAATATGAAGGTCTTCACAACGAGTTTCTTTGTAACTTGTGCATGACCCTCTGCTTTATTTTTAGGTTCAGATGTTGATGAGGAGCAGTTGTGCTGTGGCGGTGTAGCACTAAGGAAATTTCACTCTCATAACAGCTTCTGCAGCACTTGGCCATCACAGAGAGTAGTGGCAAATCCCAGCAGTGCCATCTGAAACACTCATCCAGTGACTCTTCTCTGCTTGACAACTGCCTCTCTTCTCAGTACCTACTGTCTGCACCCCTTACAGCGTTTCTGTAGGACACCAGCTGATTCCAAGGCAAATTTACTTTTTTAATAAAAGTGAAATGCACCGCCAGCATAACAGAGAAGGCACTGGATTACTGTGAAGCAAAACTAGGACATGTAGCAGAGTAGGTTCAGCAGCTGCAAAGGCTCTTGTCTTTCTCTGTTGAGTATTGAAGGCACGTATGATGATTATGTTCTATTAGATGCATCAGATAAATTCCAGAATCCTTCTTAATGTGTTTTCCATAGATGCCTGTGCCATGCTGTTCTACTCCAGTCATGGATGCCAGTGGCATACCACATCTTGGGTGTTTAAGACCTTGAAAAGCCTGTTACAGCAAAAGATGAAGATTGTTTTGCAGCACACCTGGGAAAGATATTCCAAGAAAACAACTAAATTTTAAATTATGGGATGGTTATTACAAACCCTTCTCAGGTGATCCAAGGGTGTTTGCTAGTCTGCCTTTCTGAAAAAAAACCCTGAATTCAAAGCGATTGAAAACCTGTGGTATAGACCACAAGAAGCCAACCTAGCTTGCTGATCCATACTTTGTCATGCACATCAAATCATATTTCTGGTCATATTTTTTTATCAGAAACCAGGACGTATAATGTTGTCTGTGTTTACTTTTGTTAATTCTGACTGTAGTCTGCCAGATTGTTCTGTTCCCCATATTAAAGTTTTAATTAAAAGGCAAAAGAAATGACTAATGTAAAACTCAGTAGCCAATAAATTTAAATTGACAAAGAAAGGGCATTAAAGCTCAAGTATTGCATGTTAATCAACCCTGAAACTTACTTTTCCATGGAAATAACAATATTTCTCAAAAATGGGTTTAGGAACATTGATTCAAATAAAAATCAAACATTCTCCAAAGGCATTTCTGACTAATATTGTTCACCCTTGAGGGGAACCCTCATATCAGTAAGGTTTTATCCATAAGAACATTTTTTGAGAAAAAATATGGTAAATGAACACAAGTATGTACTTGTACAATTATTCACTTATACAGGCTGATCACGTAACTCAGAAGTTGTGAATTTAAAGGGAAAACCAATGCAATATGCTTTAGGGGATCAAAGTACAACTGATGATTTAGAAGTAGTGGGTATTTGAAGTGAGTTTTACTGAGAAATTTACACATTTGCGATATTCCTATAAATTATTTTGAATATTGGTTAAAGACTTAAAAACTATTCATGGATTGTTTTGAAGCAATGAAGGTTAATGATACTTAAGATTTTTTTTTATTACAAATATTTCATGGTTTTCTACTTACAGCTTTCAGATATATTACTTTCAATTTGTAAAATATGTCATTCTGCTTGTTTGAAAGCAACATAAACATGCTACTTCATTTTACTTCTGAGAAATTGCATGGTCTTTCAAATGTGTACTAACTTTACATACCTCCTTTTTTGAATTGTCAAACTAGAGTAACCTAGGCATCCTATAAGTATATATTAACTACCACAACGGAGTTAAAGCCACAGTATATTTATCTCAAGCTTGGTGCCTATTAGGCAGTGGGAGATGCTCAGATAAAGGTTGTCCAAGGAGTGGGATTGCATCAGCCAGGTGGTGGGAAAGGTTTTGCGGAAAAGTGGCCAACTGGCTTGGGCAGGTCAACTCATTTACGTCAGAATTTTTTGCTGTGTTAATCACAGCAGAGTGAAATGGGGTGTGCACTTGGTTGTTCAGTATGACACTGACATTTTCTGATGGTCTTCACTAGGAAATGGAGATTTAGCAAGCCTGAATCAGTATTGTTTACCCCTGTCTTTTGTCACTAGCTTCTCTGGTGCAAACCAGGCAAATTTTCTGCAGAATGGGGAACCTTGGAAATCTTGCTAGTTGGGGCTGGGCTTCTGGCGTCTCTGCCATGTAGCTCTGGAAGCCCATTTGTACTGGAAGGAAACTGGAAACAGTGTTTCCTGCCCAGAGCTAATCCACCAGGCTTGTCATATTTGTTTCAAAAAAACATATTCTGCTTATCTTTCAAAAAGAACCAGGCCAGGGCTGCTATTCCATGGGAAAAATTGAAAAGGAAATAGGAAGCTTTCCCTTTGATCCATCTTACAAGAGAGTAGGCTGCTCAGCAAGGTGGGAGGCTACACTCCCCTCAGTGCCACAGCTAGTTGCTTCTGTTTTGGGAACGGGATAAGCTAAATCAGCAGCAAACAGAATTTTGCAGTTTTAGAAATGTTCCTACTGAGGCTGACAGTGTTTAGCTATCTTGGTTAAAATGTTGATACCCTTCCTGAAACAGTGATATATAATACATACTCAAATGAAGTGTAGTCTCTTAGCTTTGTATGGTCATTTACTTCACACTTACCTTTAGAGAAGTCAATAGAGGAATTGCATAGGTCAAACAAAAAATATGCTGTGGCAGGTATATCTTCTGGTATGGAAAAGTTTACAGGAAACAAAGAAGCCTGGCAGAGACTTCAGAGGAAAACAAGAGATGAAACATTTGCCAGTCTAGGTGAATATCAAGGGAAATAATATGTTTCACAGGAAAACTCTTCCATTGTACAAGAGAATTAGCTCTGTCCAAATATTCAATATCTTGGGACAAAAGTTAGAAGCCGAAGGTGAAAAATAATAACATTTTTTTTCCATTATCACCAAACCAAGTCAAAGACATTCAACATCAACTTCATATTTGGTAGTTCTCAAGGACAAAAATCATTAGTTATATTGTTAAAGACCATGGGAAACCAAAATATCCAGATCATAAAATGTATATCTTCTATCACAGAACATGCAGTTCTATTTCTATTTCTTGGCTCACAACAAATTAAGAAAAGGCATATGGCATAGATACACCAGAAACATCTGCAGGAAACAGGACTGGAAAAAACATCAGGATTATTAATAAAAGATACAGTGGCCTACAGTGCTGGATAAAATGGTAATGAGCATAAGGAATGATAAACAGTTCTTGCTTTGTGCAATGGATCTGGTTTAGAAAAGAATCTATTTTACAAGCAAGTGCTGTAGAGAAACCATTTCAGTCCAATAACAGTCCAAGTGAAAGTTTTAAATGGTTCAAGAAAGATAATTTTAAGTATGGATTCTGACCACTACTGAGTGATTTGGCTTACCAGTTATCTTTAAGTAAGACTGTCGACATATGCCCTAAACCTAAAAATAATTAATACAAGACAGAATTGAAACAACTAGTAACAATGTTTACAGATGGAGAAGCACAGGTGACTCAAACGTGTTTTGAGATTCAAAGCCATTTGGTCCTATTTCAGTAATGCCAGTTACCTCGCCTCCAGAACCATATCACAGCTCACATCATTTAATAAAACATATTAGATTCAGAGATAAAACTCAAGCCTCTGCCAAGTCTAAAGCCTTCAGATGGTCTCAAATCAAGCACACACGCTCAGCAGGGGAAAAACATCTTCTGTTTATCTAGGGAAGAGGCACATCAGATTTAGCCTTTAGCTGTGTGCATGGAATGATCACAATTATTCAAAAACCAGTTTTGACCCATCAGTTTCATGAGAACTGCCAAAGTTATTCTCCTAAAATTATACCACTGCCTGTATTTAGTTGCAGGTGTAATAGATTCCTGTTTTCGGATGTAGTTTGGGTAGCAGAAGGAAACAAAGGCTCTTTCTTAGTTTTCATTAGATGTAAATATTATTGAAAATATGAGCATCCAATGGTAGGAACTCTGAGCTTTTTAGGAGGTTACACAGCTTCAGTGACCCAGAACATTTATGTCAGTAGCTTGTGAGGGTCAGAAAACTGAATTTAGTATCAGGTTTTATCCCAAATGTCATAGGTAAACTGAAAACAGTTTTCTCAGGGTTTGGATAGAGGGTTTTGCAAAGGTTTATCAAAGACAACCTAAATAGAAGTAAGTACATTTTGCAATTTCTGTCCTAAGGAAAGGTTAACATGTAGGTTAATAATTTTCTTTCCAAATCAGGAAAGTTTTTATGTGATGGATTTGAGTTTAAAAATATTGGGAGATGTCTACATGATTTTATCTGTACCTGGAATGAATGATTCATTCCAAGTGACTACAATGACCCAAATGCTCTGTGATTAAACTCATCATTCCACTGAGTTTTTCCTCTTGTGGGCTTTGTACATCCAGTATCCAATACTTCCATTTGTTATTAACATACATAAGTCCATAGGACCTGACAAGATGCATCCCAGAGTCCTGAAAAAATTGGCTGATGTAGTTGCCAAGCTGTATCTTGGGCTACATCAAAAGGAGCCTGGCTAGCAGGTCAAGGGAGGTGATTCTGTCCCTCTACTCTGCTCTGGTGAGACCTCACCTGCAGTACTGCATCCAGATCTGGAGTCCTCAGTACAAGAGTGACATGAACCTGTTGAAGAGGGTCCAGAGGATGGCCACAAAAATGATCAGAGGGATGGAATACCTCTCCTATGACGAAAGGCTGAGAGTTGGGGTTGTTCAGCCTGGAGAAGAGAAGTTTCTGGGGAGAACTCATTGTGGCCTTTCAGTACTTAAAAGGGGGCTTATAAGAAAGATGGGGAGAGACTTTTCAGTAGGGCCTGTTGCAAAAGGACAAGGGGTAATGGTTTTAAACTAAAAGAGGGGAGATTCAGACTAGATATAAGGAAGAATTTACAGTGTGGGGGGTGAAGCATCAGAAGAGGTTGCCCAGAAAGGTGGTAGATGCCCCATCCCATTCAAGGTCAGGTTAGATGGGCCTCTGAACAACCTGATCTAATTGAAGATGTCCCTGCCATTGCAAGAGGGGCTTGGACTAGATGACCTTTGAAGGTCCCTTCCAACCCAAACTATTCTACAACTTTCTCCTTCACTGAAGGCAAGGAAAAACCTTCAGTGTATCCTGGGCAGAGCAGTTTTTTCCACAACACATGCAGAGGCATGTGTCTCTAGTGATGAAACACCATTTGGTTTGAAGATATCTGCAACAAATCACAGGAATATTTTTTTCCTAGAAATACTACTTAGAGGAGAGACTGGGAATTTGAAAAACCCTTCCATAGGGAAATGAGATGCCAGTCAAATGCAGCTAGATGTTTTAAACTGAATTGATATTATATGTTTAATATGTTGAATTAACAAAAAAAAAAAAAAACAACAACAACAACAACAACAACAAAAACCACACAACCCTCCTGATTCATGTGAAATCAGTTTGATCTAAAATGATCCAAATTTTAACAACCTGAATGATCAGAGATCGTAAAAAGACTTCATTACAGCTAGAAAAGACTGAGAGGTATTGTTATTAAATGCTATAAATATCTCAAGGTTTAAACAACAGGGAGAGAGAACAGCCATTGAGCTAGCAAAACCAAACCAGAATTTAAACTAGAGCATATAAATATGAACTGCTCAAATAAATGAAAGCTGTAAATCAGAGGAAAGTGTAATATGTTACTTCCAATAGGTGCAGTAGCTGCAAGAAACCATCTCTTTTAAAAATTAAGTGGTATATATTTTTATGAAAAAATTGTTGTTTCTCATTGAATGATAGAACAGCCCAGGTTGGAAGGGACCTCGAAAGACCATCTGATCAAACTTTTCATGGGAAAGAAAGCCTGGATGGGATTATCTAGCATCCTGTCAAATTGCAGCCTGAAAACCTCCAGTGATGGGGATTCTACCAAGTCCCTGGGGAGGTCATTACAGTAAATTATTGTTCTAACTGTAAAAAAAGTTTATTCTTATATCAAGATGAAATGGCACCAAAGAACTTCATAAATCAAGATCCCAGTATATCAGCTGTCAAAGCTGGTTCACGTTATTTCTTTCCTAGATGAAATATAAATTGAGGGTGTAAAATCAGTTTCCCAAGAAAACTGTTTTTCTGTGAAATTTGAAATTCTTATTGGAGAAGTCATTCTGATATGCCAACACCCCTACACCATGTATCTTAAGTCTTTGTGATTACTTCAAAACAGGCAGTACAACCTTGAGCTCTCTGTCTCTAATCCTTATCAGTAAAATGCAGGTAGTGAATTTTTCTTTCTACTCTCCTAACATTTTCATGTAACTTATCAAGGTGGATGAAGATATATTTTAGGTATCTATTAGCTTTTATGTTCAAGATGTGTTAAATGGCAAAATACATCTGAAACCCTGGTCTGTATTCTTATAGCTGTCTCTTACTGTGTGTTCTGACAGTAACTAGTACAATGAAATTACTTTGCTGAGATTTCTGGTTTATAACGAATAAATGGTTTAGAGTTCTCGGAAAAATACATCTTTTATAATTAAAGTTAGAACCATCTATATATTAGGAAAATCTTCCAAATAGCTGAAATTATTAGATAGGTGTGTGCACGGATGGCTTTAAAAAAAAAAAAAAAAGTGGAAAAAAAAATATCCCAATGGGATGACATTGTGACATTGTGAGACATCCTTTATACAACAAATCTTGAGCAGAAACTGTGGCTATTACTTGTAAACAAACAATGCTTATTGACCATTGTTCATGATCACTTCAGTATCAATTTTTACATCTACTTTCTGAATCTTGCAACTTTGCATTCATCTGTTTCAGCTCCTTTGGCTTAAATATTCTGCACAAACTCACAGACAGAATTCTGGTAATACCTATTACCCAATAACAAGCTGTTACTGGTTGCGCTGAGCAAGCCAAGTTGCTTAGTGCTTTTTCCCCGTAGAGGTAGATGTACTTGTGCATGCCTGGTGTTTCTCTTAGAACAAGCTGCTCAGATAATGTCACTGCTACTGAAAAATGTCAAGGACATACTTATGTCTAAGTTGAAATTTTCCTCATTAAAATGAATGATTGGCTCATCTTCGAGCAAACTGCATAATTGGTTGTCTCTGTGTAAAGCCTTCACACTCCTATTTTAAGGAAGAAGCATATTATTCTTAGTGCCCAAAACACAGATCCCAACCACTGTGAAGGTGACCCTAATGCTTCAGACAAACTAATATTGGCTAACCCTGACTTCATGCTGGCAGGTTTCCAACTCCATAATAAAGTTCACCAGTCAAGGACTTGTGAGCATTTAATTTTGAACTGTACGTAGAGGGCTTACTTTGTTCCAGTATTAAAAAGAGAAAAAAAAAACAGCCCTACAGGGTAGGACAATTCAATTATACCTTTAACCTCTGAAGTCTTCTCTCCAGCCTCAGAGAAAAAAAGTGCTGCAAATTTGATTTTGAAACTCCTGACATCAGAATAAATCAAAGCGTTTTTGTTGTTCTGAAGAGGATGTGGCATGAAAGTGATATGATAAGCTACACCAAATTGGCAAAAGGATGAGTCCCACACTTAGAGATAACACACAGTTGATTTATAAAGAGCCTTGAAGACACAGACAACAGCAGTATTTCCTAGATGCCACACAAGCCAGGCCAGGACACTAATCACCAAGGCGTGACCCTGGTACCATGGAGTTAGCCCTTACACACTGTCCCACAGGTCAGTCTGAGGTTGAACTCTCTCTTTGGTGCCACATAATCCACAGGGTCCAGACACAGCCTGTGCAATGAGACAACAACCCACATTTTTCAAAATTCACTGTGTGCCCTGAAGGATTGTGTTTAGTAAAACTATGCTACAGCTTGTGACTTATAGCAATTTCATAGAAAGGGTCCATCCTTCTCAGAAAGGCTCTGAGAAATCCCTTCCTGAGGGCATTTTAATGCCCCCAAAGTCCACCAATAGGAGCAGGTGCTCATCCCTCCCCATGCTGTACATTTCAAAAGCAGTTCAATAATAAACTCAAACTTCAGAAATAACAAAGAACAGCACACCTTATTAATATTCCCATAAATCACTAAGAACTAACCTTAGTTGGATTTCAAAGGGCTTCTAGCATGAAGGATTTTTTTTTTTTTTTAATATGTCCACCTTTATTTTTGTTATAAAACACTTTCAGACACAGCCCTTAATCATGTCACAGGTGGTGCCCTGTGCTCTGCCACCCTGGGAAGAGAAACTTCTTAACAAGAACAGATATAACTATTCAGCTGATCAGCTATGAATTCTAGATGAATAACATGCATTGACGTGTCGACTGTCCAAATATTTCCTAAACCTTTTGATTGTTTGACACTGAGGTGAATTTAGCCAATTTGCTAGTGAGCAATTGAGTTTCACAGCTGACATTTTTTCAGCTCTTGCTTGACTGCTTCTTCACCTGCAGGAGACAGAGGTGGACATTTGTGGAGCACAGGCTTTATTTGCAGCATGTCCAGTAAAACAAAACCTTCCTTTGTTACTGTGAACAATAAACAATTATGAAAAAGGAAGGGTAAGGCTCAGGTTGTGTTGCTGAGTAATTGCATTTATAGCTACATAAAAATCAGAGCACATCCACACAAAATCCCTTTCAGAGGTGAAAAATCACACAAAACCCCTCTGTCATCCCCTTTACAAAACCAATTGATTTTCAGACTTCAGCATTTCAAAAAGCACATGCATCTTCTGGGAATAGACACTATGATTCCTGACACGACTTCACTGAGTAGCAATATTGATAGCTTAGAACAAAGGAAAAATTAGAGAATATTCAAAGTAGGAAGGGCCCAGCGAGGCATGTAATTGGGAGAAAACCTCTGGTGAATGTCCACTGTATCAGTGGCAGGAAAGGGCATTGCTTTAATGATTTACATGAATAAGAAAAGACAACTTCATAATTACCAAACTATGCTGGTGTAAAAAACTGAAAATAAATTGTTAGAAAGCACAGGACATCAACTCAGAAATTTAAAATGGCAAATTGAGGAAGCCCATTTCTACCTGATTACTTGGAATATATAAAGGAAAGTGAGAAATAATTTATGAGACAATTTAAGATGGTCACATTTGTTTTTTAAAAGCAAAGCCTATGCATGCAGTCAGTTTATGCTGAAATCTGGGAATGCAGAATGCTCTAACTTATGGCATAGATTTCCAAACAGTGCCAGAGCACATCAGCAGTTTCAGTCAGGGGAACATAAGCTGTTGCTGAAAATCTAGTCCATGATTAGTACCCTGTCTAAGCCAGGGTATCTTCAGAGATTATGGGTGGTTTCTTGTCTGTAAGCTCACATTCTCAGCCTAAGGACCTCTGCACTGAGGTCCCACACAGACAACTGGCAAGATATTTAGTAAGACCTTCATGTCCTGTAAACACACACAGAGTCATTTTAAAATGCAACAGTAATGAGTGTGCATGAGCTTGTAGATACTTCTTTCAAACCAGTTGTGAAAGGATGAGTCATCAGAGCCAGGCTTTTTAAAAGACACACAATTGTTCATAAATAGCATATGTAAATGTCTGCTAAAATATAGTTACAAATAATTCTACCCTGTCTTCTGATTTCTGTCCTATTTCAAAGATATGAGATAAGAAAGAAGTGCTTTGGCCTACCATGGGATTTCACCTATGAATATCAGAATGAGAGAGAACATATTTAAGCCAGGTTCCCATACTGCAGAGAAACGGATTTTCTTGAAGGGGCATTTGATTTTTGCACTGCCCTGCCTAGTCTCCAAACTGCCCAATTTTTTTTCCTTAGTTAGGAACTTAAAAACCTGTCACGCAGCTGAAGTAGACTATTTTGTCTACTAATTTTTAGGTACTGTGCTCCTACACAGCAAGACAATCAGTGACTATCCTTTAGAATGAAATTAAGTATAGTAATCTTACTCACAGACCCCTTCTGTGCCCAGGAATTGCTCCTTCCATCTCCCTTCTCAGAGCAGCTTGAATTCAATATGTCAGGAAAGGCTTAGCACATTTTCTATTATGTTCAGGTTTCCTGTTCATCCTCAGCCTCACAGGCAAGGGAAAGTAATGTCATGAGGACGCCTGGATAAGTAGTAGTCATAAAATGTTAAATCCCTTGTAAAAAGCTTCCTACATCCATGGTGTTCTCGCATGGAAATAATGGCATATTTAGGTTGGTCTAAGTTCTTTCTGAACCACCTTACTTCCACAGGCTTCTTTCCAAACCAGGACAAGTAATGGTGCCAGCTCTAACCACAATAGCTTCATTCAGATAACACATCCAGCTTTGATCAGCCATAAATACACTGCTACTCAGTAGACCCTGTTCTGCAGAGGTCACTCATTATGGGCTCCAGTTTCTTCCTTGTCACTATGTTTTAAAATCAGGCCCTCTTCTGCACCAGTATAGCAAACACACGGGCAAAATGCCAGAATACTGGTATTTTTTAACCTAGGTTTTTGAGTCAGAGAAAATGCCAAATACCTTATTATCAACAAAACTATATTCAGAGTCTGGCTACAATAAGGGATCTCTCCTACAGTTCCATAAGACCAAGTGCCAGTTGCCATGTACCACTCAGAGTGAGGGTATCAGACTTGCAACTTTCTCCTCTGAACCTACTGCAGAGTTGGGTGGTGGAGGAGGCAAAGGCACTCTGAGCTTTCCATTGTAGAGCAGGAAGCACATTTTCTGTGCTCATGAAGGCATGGTGCAATTTTTTCTCAAAGTCCTCTGAAAATCTGAGTGGCAAAAGGGTTGTAAAAAGGGAATTAGACACTTCTCTGGAACCACCAACTGCTTTTTAGAGGCAACTAAGCAACAGTGAAGCCGGTAGTTCCCAGTAAAAAATATTTCAGGAGAGATATAGCCTCAAATTGCACTCATTTACAAAGTGCACTTAATATTTGGGTGGCTCTTGGTAAGAGGAGGCAAGTTCTGAAACAAGAATACAGGCAGCACAGTCATCTCCCAGGCTACTCAAATACCATTGCTCCTGTCCTAACTGACCCTGGTATCTCCTGGGACACTGGAAAGGAAAGCAAAGAGCTTGAAGGCAGCGCCCTTCATTGATGCACTGACTGGAAAATAGAGATAATTTTGCAAAGATGAGGAACCTTGCAGAACCCTTTTCTGTCACCTCAAACCATTCTGCAGACCTAGATATGACGGTGTGAAGCAGATTTCAGGAAACAATTCTGCTTTACTGTTCCTGTAGTACAATGCAAAACATTATCTTCTAAACACCGAATTGCAAGAACCATTAAAATTGGAAGGATAGACTTCAAGTCACTGTTATTGTACAAATACCACATATATTAATCATTGATTGTGTCTGATGAACCCTTTTGGCACCATGGAAAGCCATAGCAAATACCAGTTGCAAGCTAAAGAAACTGGAAGATACATATTAAGTAATTTAAACATTTCAGAAATCTTGGTTTTTTTTCTAAAGCTACAAAAGATGTCTGAAGCCTTCAGGATAAGCTATGAAAGCGACATCAGTAAAAGGTCATGGAAGTTACAGAACACAGCTGTTACTATGTATACTAACAGGACTCAATTTATACCTTGAAGCTGTCTAATTGACTATGCATCATATCCACCCATATGCCAGTTGCTCTCCTGTACTGTCCCTAGTTACAAATATCTCCTCTGACATGCAGTAATAACCCACATATTGCTATTGCAAACAGATACACCCAGATTAATGTAGAACATGAGACACTACTTTTGTATTGCACAACACGCTTTCCTGTTTTCTGTTGGGGGCTATTTATAGTTGACAGAGGGACTTTTTAATAGGACTACAGAGAACTGAGATCACACTCATGTTTTACACCATGTGTTCTGGACTTAACAGCAAGAAATTCTGGGGCTTATTGATTTGAAATGATGGAAAGTAAGCTTGTGTGTTTTGCTTGGTTATAGGATGTTCATAAGCCATCAATATGATGTTGTTGTGAAAAAAAGTGAAATGCAATTTTGGAATACATCAGATTAAGTATTTCCATGACATAAGCAACTTCTGTTGACGATAGATGAATCTAGAGAAGAACAGCTGCAGAAAGGGATTAATAGGATAATCAAGGCTTTTTCACAGGAGGAAACCAAAAAAAGACTTAGATATTGAATTGAAGGAACATCATCTAAGCGCTCATAGCTATTAAATGTTTGTGAATAAACACAGACTCAAAAATAGAGACTGATGAGCATTGGCTCTAAAAGACCTAACTGGTAGGAGCTGTGAGAACAAAGATAATATTAGATCTAGATATTATCAAATACATACATGTCATATTACAGCAGAGCAGTTGGTTTAGTTATACATCCTGTACTAGCAATGGAATTTAGCATGCAATGACTAGCTTTGAAAAACATCACAGGGGAACCTCTACATCTATATCAGCATTTTCATGTAAACCAAAGCTTATAACTTTGTGTACATGCAACATTTGAACATATAACACAGAGCTGCCAAAGAGGACATTAAAATAAAGACTCAGACACTCCTGTTGAGAGCATGACCAGCGGTTCTTCTCAGTGTAATTTGCAATTATAAGCAGAAAACCCTGTAAGAGGTGCACTCCTCCTGAGAAGGACAAACCCTTCTCTCCCTGTCAAAGACAGAATAAAGGGCTACAGGAACTATTAGTCTAAGCCTGCAGGGATCTTATGCCCATAAACAAGAATTTTGCAGCCCTTTTATGAAGAACTGATGTGCAGATTCTACAGTTCCAGTGTTTTGCAATGAAAAGATTTCTTTGCAAAATCACCAAGAGTTATTATGCTTGATGAAGTACAGAGAACTCCATAAAATCTTCAGTAAAACCAGGCTCCAGGGTTTTCAAATTTATATCACAGTTCTGCAATGTATGAAAGGTGAGATCCTTTATTGTTACTCCACCTTCCATGTTCTTCCAAGACTGAAAGATTAAAAAGACAAAAGTAATCCCCTCCCCACAAAGAACTGTTCACCTGAAGTGAATCTAAGACTATTTCCAAGAAATCTTTTACAGAGTTAAAAGCTAGAAGCAGAAAAAGATTAATTTATTTGCCACAGGGGTGGTGGCTGGCTGACTGACTTGCAGTTGATCATGCACCATTTGAGGAATGAGATCCGAAATTCTGAGACTCGTCCTCTGTATCCACTTTTCTCAAAAGTATCTCATGATGAATCTATGCTGCAGTTATGAAAATACAAGAACAACGAAAAACAGGTGCTCAAACTGTAGTGCTGCATATAGGAAATGAAAACACTGAAAAACCTTTTCCAATCCATAAGATCTGCACTACTGTGGAAATCGAAGAGCCAAGTGAATACTGAAGCACTTTTATAAAGTTCTTAGCTAAGAAGCAGCATTCAGAGGTGAAATGTTTTATGAACAAAACTTGCCTGGATGTAGCATTTCTTATAGCTAATGCACGTGTTCTACTTCATATACTTCTCAGTATGGATGTATATGGAATAATAGGTTTAGGTTTACACCTGTTCTGAGAAACTTGCCTTCTGAGATGAGAGCAAAATACGCTTTAGAGGAAGAAGAGAAAAACTGGTGAGATGGAAAGAGTTGCTTTACTGTTTCCTTTTCTGTCTCTATTATCATTTACTCGGAGTAGATTGTATTCATAGAAAATGGAAAACATGCACAAGGAAATTAATTTGCTTGTGTTGTTTACTACATTTAGATATCCTTATGCTGACTTGTTGGTGTATTATTGCTAGCATATAAGCCCTAAGCAACAGAAGAACTAATACTGATCTCTGCAGAGACAATAAAGTGCTTCTCAGGTATCCCTGAAGATCCAAAAGAGACTGCTCACATTGCAAATAAGTTTGACAGCAGAGATAAAATAGACACAGTTAGTAGCTGCAAACCAGAGGTCTATGTTAATGATACATCAAAAAGTAAAGTTTTCTCTGCAGGTGGTCAGGCAATTGAAACACAAATTAGCAAAAAAGAACTCTGATTTGAGTCTTCTCCTCATTGCTGTCTTAACACCTCATGTGGAATTAATTTTCCACAAGGAGAACTGTGCAGAAACAAAATCAGAACAGTATGGCTTAAAGCCATTTTAACACTTCTCTATACATCTGCACTTTATGCAAGAAATATTCCCTGTTGCAAGCCTGACTAGCCTCTTTATGTCTCGAATATTCTGGTATTTTATCTGATTCCTTAATTAACTGTCTTTTAAATCCAGCTTTTAAAGTAAACAAGTCAAGTAAGAAGGAATTAGAAGGGCTTTTTCATATAGACACTTTCTAAGCATTATACCTTCTTCCAGCCCCCAGATGAGCATGCATTTTTAGTGTTGGTCTGTGTATCTTATGCGTTATTTGAAGATATTACTTTAGGTCAAGTTGAACATAATATAACTGTTTTTTAAAAAGTTTAAAATGGAGCTGCATGCTTTGAACAAGTATGACCACATTTTACTGTCACCTCAGCTTTACAGCTACTGAGATCTAGTTATTAATTGATCTCTTCCTCTGGCCTTTAATAAAACTTGAGCCTATTGTATGCCTGGAAAAATAGTTCTTGAAATAATTTCTAATTGCTTTTCACTCTAAAACATGCTCTGATTAATTACCGGTTGCTTTACATGGTTTGCTGGACTGTGTTTTTGTTTTACTACAATTAACTTTTCTTTAAACAGATGGATGTTAATATATCACACAGACTTGAAAACTTCTGTTACAATGGATCTACCTGAATTAATCCAGCTTCATGTCAGTAACATTTGCCAGGTGGCGCAACATTTTGATTATTTTGCATTTGGATTGTAAAATTATCTTCTTTACATGCTTAGAATTGTTCTGCAAAATTTCTACCTAATGTTCAGTTTATAGCTGGGAACACTGAGCTTAGGATCAAGCCTCTTATACATTAACATAAAATACGATAATTTTAATCCCTTAACAAATGTAATTGCTACTTATGTGAAAAACAAGATGGTTGTTTAATTTTTGTACTTGTAAATACCTATTTGCTAAATTAAATACTTCAGTGTGCCCTTCTAAAGCATGCTCTCTGGAGACATCTCAGACTTCCAAAATGAAAATAGAAATATTATTCTACATTTTTAGGCTGATCCAATAAATTTAAATTTAAATCTAGGCAGCTGCTGTCTATCTTTAATATAGTCACCATTAAAAAAAAAAAAAAAAAGTCAAATACTCTGAAGTCTTCACAACTCCAAAAGAGGGAAACCAATGATGATAAATTATGATATTGTGAGCTTGGAAAATGGCTGGGCAATCCAGCAGAGAAAGATACAGGTCTTTCTGCACTGAGGTAGCCAAGAAAGCGTACCTCTTATTTCATCTGACTCTAACCACCACTGAGTCATCTGAGCCCAGAGGCCTTCCCACATTGCATCTGTGAGGACTTACTCAAGAGCAACCTCAGACCTGAGTTTATTCTGTGAATTTGTGTGGTTTCTAGATCTTCCTAGGTCTAGGTCTTTCCAGATGTTCCCAGGCCTGGAAACTAAGGGAAGACATAACCCCAATGTTAGTCAATGGGAAGGGGCTGAACAGGAGTGTCCATCTTCCTGAGCCTCAAGACAGAGTCTTCTGCTGGAGGAGCTAAAGAGAAACTATGGTGCTGTGCTGCAGCTAGGAAGTATGTGAATTGCCACTGATGTGGGGTAAAAATCAAGAAACAGAGGATAATGTCCTCTTTGTCTCCGTAAAATGCTTCCCCCGAGACATCAGTCTCTGACAGAAGTCCAGGGTTGACATTTACCCTGCATCTAGAGCAATGTAAGCACCTTGTGGAGAGAGCTAGTATATCCTGCCATTCCAAGTCTCCATGGTGGCAGAATAGCTCTTCATAGCCCTTCATCCTCAATTCATCCAAAGTCTAGCCAAATCTTAGAGGTTAACAGCAGATAGGAGCCTCTGTCATGAGCCTACATATTGTGAGCTAAGTGCTAAAAAAAATAAGAACAAACATGACTTGTTCCTCACTGAAAATCAGAGCAATGTCAGTGCAAGGAAAATAACGCATAGAAATGCCTACCTAAAATCAATTATTCACAGAAGCAATCATTCTCAGTGGCCTCAGAGACTACAGGAGAGAGAACATTCAGATCCATCATCTTTCCCCATCTCCTGTATTTTGCAGGCTGGATGCTTTGTGTTCAAATGAGGAGAGCAAGAAGAGCTGTACAGCTGGTGTGCTGCTGCGTCCCTGTGGACAGCTGAAATTCTCCTCATCTCCACATGCAGGACTGGCAGCAGTTGCTGTTACACAGACCATTGCTATAAAACAGAGTTCCTGTAGGGGAAAGGCAGAACAGACACAATATTGGTTATTACTAAGCATCCATAACTGAAGTGGAAAAATGTTCTGTTTCACTATTATAAAACTCATTCAGTGTTGGTGGAGACACTGCAGAGATTACACAAGATAATTTCTCTCAGCACTCAGGAAAACAGGAACTAAATGTCCAGCATCTCACTTCATCTCATGGAAAATTGTTAGCCTAAATACAAAAAAAAATGCAGTATTTTTCTAAAAATATTCACAAAAGGATAGTGAGAGTTCACACATTCCTTTAATGGTCATCTTAATATATTAAGGTCAGTTGTATGAGAGGGGTTACCTGCAGCAAAACAACGCCTGGAATTGTTAAAACCAGGGGTGAGTCACTCTGAATTCCCCAGATGTTTCTGCATATCTAAGTCAATTGCAGAGAGCGGTCCACCCCACTTCGCTGAGTCAGAGTAGTCTGTTCTAAAACTGGATATGTCAGTGGATGGCATGCTAACTATTTTATTTTTTTTTGTCTCACGCTAGCCCTTGGCAGCTTGTGTCCTTCATTTCTCTGTTCTGTATTCCTATCCCAATCCCACATGAACACCAGGATAAGCTGGTATTGAAGTTACAGGTGCCTGAGCACACATAGCAACAAGAATATTGGACGTCCAAAAGCTGCAAAGTTAGTGCACTTGTCTTGTCAATAGTGATGTGCTGTGTCTCTGGGACATCTCTGCAATCTCCAGGTAGAAGCTTATGTTTGTAACAACCTTGCTGCTTATGACTAATCTACCTGTAAAAGAAGCATAATGAAGGTTCATCTACTCAGATTATAGCTACACATACCTGTTGCTACAGAGCCACTAAAGAGCTGGACCTGCCAGGCACTTCTGCTTCTAGAAGCCTGTAATGACAGGAAAACAATGTCAGCAGATTCATGTTAGAAACCAACAGGCACACTGGCTATTGCTGATAGCAATCTTTCCTCCCATGTACACAGAGCATCCTCACAGAGCACTAGAAAACCAGCTGAGTATATGGATAAAAACACCCCTGCACTTCAACGCTCTGCTGAAGTGAGCCTTGACAAATGTCCTCAGACTCCCCATGCCTGCTTCCCAAGTGCATCTGTTTACTCTCAAGGATGCAGATGTAATAAAAGCCAAATCTGTCTTGTTCCACTGTGTCTTTGATACTTTAGTGCCTTTGCCTCAGTAACATTAAGAGTTTACTGTTTACAACTCTGTAACCTTTTACCTAAGCCACTGATGCAGCATTTCCAAAGTCTCTGTGTCATTATTTTTCCCTTATTGTTACCATCCAATTGTACTCTTATTGTTGCTCTCACAGCCTTGCACTTGCAAATTCTGATGGCATTGTTCTCATGTTCGAGTACCATGCGCACCACCAGCATCAGAATCAGCCTTCTCATTGCTCCCCTCCTTTCATTCCCTTTTAATAGATTTTTTTAAATATATATATTAGAAAAATCCAAAGTACAGTGCACAATGAAGCAGTTAATAGCCATTTAAATCCTCTAACAAATAACCAATAATTTATGTGTACAGCAGCATAGCAACTAGTCAGTGTGCAACACTGGTACCTAATCAGTATACCCCAATCATCACTAATAACATGATAACTGGGAACAACCCAGAAGGAGTTTGTGTGGGTCCTAATGAAAAATAGATATAGCATTAGAGGTAAGATGTCAAAACGCATCAAAATCATCATCATTATCACAGCTTGCTGCACTGGAGAGACCCCCATAGAGGAGGATACTTGTCTGGGACCCTATCCCTACTATTCCCAGCTGGACACTGGGGAGAATTTTCCCTTTCCCTTTTAAAAATTTTTTTCTCTTTCTCTTCCTTTATTCTATCTGTCCCCAAGAACAACTTTGAACAAGAGATCCATCATATGTGTACCAATATAACTCATAAATCTTTTTGTAAATGAGCCTATCTAAATACCCTTGATATAACAGTCTCCAAAGCTACTCTCAGGTACCACTACTACAAGTAGTATAAACAGTACATTTCTTGCCTGCCAGCAGCAGTGGTATCTCTGGACACATGCAGGTATGTATAAATTCATTTATAATACTTTTATTTATACTTGCAGGCACATTATGCAAAATGGCAAAAGAAAATCATAATACTCTTTTTGGGATATCCATCTGTTTCATTGTGTCAACTTTGATGCTTCAAGCAGAAATCCTTCTTTGACCTATTTTGACTTTTCTAGTGTCCTCTTTTGTCCCTCCTAACTTTATCTCAAACTTGTAAAGTGGTTGACACCAGATGGTTATGCAAAGCCTTTTTGTTTGCCCTGATACGTTTGTGAAAGTGAGTACAATATGCCTTCCTCGGGTTCCCCACGGCCACATATCCCCCTCTCTGCCCTGAAAAAAAAATACCTATCTCTACCCAGTCTACTTTATCTCTTCAAACTTGTGGTTTTGCAGTGTTACACAACAAACCACTGAACAAGTATCTGAAGATCAGCTGCTTCCTTTTGCTTGAAAATGACTGAAAACAGCACATTAGAGCTCAGTAAGTCAAATGTCAGTCCCAGATGATGAGATGACCACGGGAGCCAGCAGTGATCATCTATTCAAACCACTGTTCCTAACAGAGCCTTGCACTGCTGCAAATCCTGCAAAGGTTCCTTTGCAGTGAGCTTTGTGCTGCAGTCTGGGTCACCTCTACTATGGGTTTGACAGAGGCAGATTACAGCAGAAGGGCAGACTGAGCAGCTCCTAGCCCTTTCCCTCTGGCAGTCACCTGTGTTCAATAGACACCAGAGCCCAGAAACAGAAAAAGACTCAAATCATGCAAGTATTTCACCAGGGTACATGCTGCACAGTCTCTACTATGAACAAAACTGCAGCAGATCAACATACTAAAGAGGTCTAAGTCTAAGGCTCAAAACTAGGCTGAAACCACAGTGAGGAGTCTCCTAACATGAAGACAGTACTAGGAATAATGAGAAGGTCTTAATGTAGCAATAATATTTCTGGCAATCATAGGAGAAATCTGCTATATATGCACCTGGGAAGGGTCATTACAACATGCTACCTACAAGACTTTTTTCTCTCAAATGCTCTTCAAAAATAATTTAGATTTGAATGAAGATGGTCTAGAAGTCTGGTGATCATAGAATCATAGAACCTCCCAAGCTGGAAGGGACCCACAAGGATCATCGAATTCAACTCCTGTCCCTGCACATGACAACCCCACAGTTCACACCATGTGTCTGAGGGCATTGTTCAATGACTTCTTGAATATTGTCAGGTTTGGGGACACGACTACCTCCCTGGGGAGCCTGTTCCAGTGCTTCACCACCCTCTGGGTGCAGAACCCTTTCCTAATATCCAACCTAAACCTCCCCTGGCACATCTTTCTTCTATTCCCTTGGCTTCTATTGTTGGTTGCCAAAGAGAGGAGATCAGGACCTACCCCTCCTCCTCTCCTTGTGAGGAAGCTGTAGCCACGATGAGGTCTCCCCTCAGTCTCATCTTCTCCAGGCTGAACAATCCAAGTGACTTTGGCCACTCATCATATAGCTTCCCCACTAAACCCTTCACCAACTTTGTGGCCCTCTCCTGGGCCATTTCAATGGTTTCGCAGTTCTATTTTCCCAGTGAAAAAGAACATTGCTTCCCCAGCTGCTCCAAGAAAAGCTAATGCAATGGTCTCATAAAGCTAACTACTAAAATTTGGTCAAACAGGCACAGAGGTATCCACTATCTGCAAGTTTTTTCAGAAAAAGACCAGCTGAAAAATAGAACAGAAGATAGGATTTCACTTGAAAGTCTTTGCTTAATTTAGTAGATTCCAAAGTAGCCAGTTGTATGTGAAGCATGTAAGTTTCTTTCAGGGTTTCTCTGGGGAAAAGCAAAGAGCTCAGACATTTCCTGCAGGCAAATGAGGTGTGCTTCATTTTAGATGCCTATAAAAGCAAGGCAATTTTAGGTTAGATTTCTGTGAAATCCTTCTCTGTGGGAAAGGCCATATTGTAATGTATCCTTCCCTGCCCCCTGTAGCATTTCATAAATCCTTCTCTGTAGGAAACTATGTTTCAGCTGTTATGTTCCAAAAACTCTCTACTGCTATGAAGTTTAACTCAATCATGATATATGCAGTCTTAGCTATTCCTTTCAATAAAACATGTTTTCTTACTCTCATATTTAAAAATAATATTTCTAAATGTCATGTTTTAACAACAAGAGAAATAATATTATAATTACAATCAAGTTATTAAAATAATTTCATACGTGTTTGCTTGTTTGCCCTAAAGGGATCGAAAACCACTCCAATAACATGATACAGCAGGCAGTTTCACAGAAAAAGCACTCCGCAAAATGTTCATAGCACCTCCTATTTTTTTGCTAATATAGTAAAATTTGCTAAGAAAAGTATTGCCATACAATAATAACAAAAAAAATCAGATCTATGTCTACTATAGATTATGTTTTAAATAAATATCTGAATTCAAATAAGCCTCCTTTGGCAAAACAGCAGATATACATAAGACTTCCTTTTAAGGACCTTAGAGTCTTTGAAACCTAAGTCAGAGTTCACATTGAAGACTTCTTTCTGTTGCAAGGATACCAAATATGTCAGAAAGGAGACATAAACTGCTACATTTCTGTACCTAAGGATCTATTTCCTCCCCTTCTTGGCCTTGGGTAAAAACTAGTCCTATAAATTCAGCTTATTTGAGGAATGTTGCAATTTAAAATTGACTTGGGTCATGGACTCACAGATGAATCAATGAAGTTTCTTTGCTGCCCAAGATAGAGAAGAATGATATACAAAAGATGCTACCCCTCCCTTTGAGCTGTTACCTCTGCCCTAACCTGGCTCATTTTACCTCCATTGCACTGCTCAGATTTTCCTGGGCATGTTATCTTTTCCAGAGCTACCCGTACATTTGCGCTCAGCAGGTACCAAGAGCAGTAACCTGCATACTTCAGTCCAGAAGCAACCTGTCTTAGGGCTGCTTCATTCATATCAGTCACAGCTTTAGTCAAAATGTGTCCACATTAGAAATGTGAACCTCCTGCCTGCCAACAGCAGAGGAAGCTGTGCTGCAAGACCCCACTGCTGCCTGGCATGCAGTCACTGAAACTGTTGGCAAAAAAGCCTTCTGAAGGCTTCTATTGCTTTAGTCTGTTGTGTGTTTCCACCTCTTCAGATAAGGAAAAAAAAAAAGGAAAAAACAAACAAACAAACAAACAAAACCACACAAAACCAACAGCGACAACAACAACAACAACAACAACAAAGGAAAAAAAGAAAAAAAAGAAAAACACCAGAAAAACTTTCAGAAAATAGACAAATGAAGTGGTGTTTCTGTGGAGGGGATGTTAACTGCTGATGAACACAGTAGACATTGTCAGCTCAACTCCACTCCTATCCCATAGTCTGAAATCCTATTCATCAGCTTCTCACTATTTTGTCTTCATCCCATAAATCAAATATGGGAACATAAAAAATATTCATCTCACTAGTAATGCTCTGGATTGGGATATGATGCTTGCCTTTGCAGAGGTGATTGATTATGGCACTTTTGAGTAAATGACTGTTGTAGAAAGACAGCAGTATATGACATGCTACACTTCCTCTGATGGACTGCATTGGAAGTGCAGGATGTGACCACATATCTATGTCAGGCTATTGTGATGTCTGTGAACCTCATTTAAAAGCAAACTCATCATTTTGAAAAATCTTTCCTCTCCTCTCCTCTCCTCTCCTCTCCTCTCCTCTCCTCTTCTCTCCTCTCCTCTCCTCTCCTCTCTCTCTTTTCCCATCTCCACTCTTAGTACATTTACTTAGTTTGCTGAGGTAAACCAGCCAAATGTAAAATCAAATTATTTAAGGAACATTATAGGATATAAGATAGTCAGCATTAGTATAATAGTAATTGTAATGTGCAAAATATTGTATATTCTGTCTTTTACTGAGGCAAATACAGCAATATGATAGCGAGTAAACTGACTAGAACTCAGAGAAGGAAAGTTGCAACACTTGATTGCATCAAAAAGCATCAATTTACAGAGCAAAGTTTAAGTCAGTGTCTAGTGTGAATCATTCTGAATCCAATAAAAATGAACACAAGTCACTGGAAAGGATTCCCACTGCATTTTGTATGCTTTATATCGTTACCTGTAGATCTCAATAGATAGCCTGAGCTTGGAGTAACCCTCCAAGACATCAGTGAGTCATCATCATCAACAATTAAGTGAAAGGCTGATTTTTGAAACTTTTGCTCCACTGGAATATTCATATTAAGGCCTTTTATAGTACTAAGTTACTTTCTTAATCCATCTGCCTGCTACATGACAGTAACTCACTAAGAAATGGGCAGGGACAATATCATAGAAAAAGATTACCTATGTAAATCACGGAGATGCATTGTGTCTCTCTGTGAAACTGTCTTACTTCAAAAAACAGGAGGGTTTAAAACATAATTGTCACTTATGTTGACCTTGTAAGGTTGAATGTATATAAAGTAATCCTGGATGAGAGTTATAAATTTAATTCTCACATAGCTGTCTTTTTTCAGTTGATTGATGAGTCACTTTCAATTTTTCTATTTTAAAAGGAGGCAAAAAAGTGTACAGAAAGAAGTAAGTTACCACTAAGTACATCAAGACAAAATTCCCATTCCAGCACTAGGTCGGTTTTCTCAATTTTGAACAAAGAACTGAAACAAATCCGAAACTGCATCACCATTATCAGACAGATCTCAAGGAATTCGCTGGGACTTAGGCACAACATCAAAGCTTTCCTGAAAGGGATAGAATTACTTGTGCCAAAATACTTTGTTCTTTTGTGCTCATGACTGAATTTTCTGATTCCACAGATGAAATGACCTGTATGTCACTATCCAGTCACTATCCAGCTTCCTCCCTTTGGAAAATTTTCAGAACTTGAGAAATGTTCGACATGACAAGTTTTTTTTAAAAAAATTGAGAGTATGTGAGCTGACCTTCTTTATCATTCTCCTTTATTGCAAATACTTTATAAATACAAATATATTATTATACATGCATATATATATGTTTTATGCATACATTTATTTTATGTATGTGTTTTACATATATGTATATCTGGAATTTTCTTTTACGTTCTTCACACACCTTAGCTACTGAGTGATTTCCCTCTTTTTTGTCTCAATAGTGAAAGAAAAGCCTACACTGAAATAGCTAGAACAGTGCCTTCGTCATCACATTCCTCTCCTCCTGTCCCCTGTCTGAGCTGTGTGTGAAACACAATGAATACCATGCTCTATATAGTTCTTACCTTATGTAGAAAAATACATAAAAAAACAAGGGTGGATGCAGTGTAGTAGCAACATAGAAACTACTTGAGCATCTCAGAAGCATCATACCTGCCACACAGTACAAAACAATTAGGAGATGAGAGATGATAATAGCTAACACTGATTTTTAATATCATGCTGTGATTCATTGGGCTACAGATGATGTAAAGGACATTGCCCAGACGGTCAATAAGTAGAACTAGACAAAGTATAGCACAAAGCTAATTTCTAAATAGAATTTTAAACAATCATTGTTTATCATCTTGCCAGCCACAGACTCTAATGTCTTTGGGGCCTGTCTGGAACAACTCAAGGGATCAATCAACAGCTATCCACTAAAAATTATTTGCCTTTTATTTATGAATAAAATTTACATAGACAATTCACAAGTCACAGAAAAACAGTAAATTAGGTCCTGTCCTTGTCTCATGCCAGATCTTCCCAAATAACACACTTGCTCTTTCTTGTCCTCATCTGTTTCCTGTTTGTTTGTATTTTTTAAGGCTATATACTCAGTATTTGGCCTCCAAACAAACATAAACTAAGCTAATCAGGAAATCCTAGTGACAGGAGACTTGAATCCATCAAGATATGAGTCAGTTCCATCTCTAAGTCAACAAATAAGTTGCCCTTGATTTCATAAAATGTTCAATTAGTCTAAGAAGTGGCTATTACCATCCTGGCACTTCCTCTGCATGATCACAGTTGCACAGCAGTTAAATCTGCCTTTCCTCACCAGTTGTCCATGCACACTCCCCATTTGAATACTTATTACTGAAATAATTCAGTGATTCATTTTCAAAGTCAACAGCAAACGTGAAACCAAAAGAAATTAAATTACACATATTTACATTGACTGTAACATAGAAAAGAAATGCCTAACCAAAGATTATTCCTGGAAGCAAAAAAAAATCTCCAATAACAGACATGAAAATACTCCTTCCATAAGAAACAATTCAACAAAACTTTACTGGTTCCCAACTGCATAATTCATTGAACTGGAAAAACAAAAGATTGTGAATGTTACCCGGAAGTGTACTTCAGATATACACAGATGTTTCTGCTAAAACTCCTCCTAATCCAGTGACAGGGATTATACTGATACAGAGAAATCAGTGATGTATGTAGGTAGGGTATCTCTCCTGAAATGAGAACAGCATCAACTAAAATTAGGTCGTTTGGTTCTTTTCAAGTAACATAAAGTCTTGGATGCTGGCATGGAGAACTGCTCCCTCAGAGATTATGCGTACCAAAAGATATCACAGAGCTTCAGAAAGCCTTGCAGAACATATGAGGACAGATGTATTTTACAGTGAACAAGGAATAGTTTATCCATAAGAAGGCAAACAAAATAGACTACTACAGATGAAGGGGAGGAAAGGGAAGGGAAGGGAAGTGGAAGGGAGGAGAGGGGAGGCGGGGGATGGGATATTTGATGTCATTACTGCTCCCAAAATTACATTGTTTCAGCATTTCATTACTGCTCCCAAAATTACATTGTTTCAGCATTTGAACAGAAGTGTTGCAGAAAATGGAAAAAAAAAAAAATTCTCTTTCTATTTTCAGATGCTAATCATGGAGTTTTCTCCAAAATTGTCTCCAAGTTATTCAACAATTCAGAGTATATATAATTTTGTCAGACAACCCAACCAAATGTTTGTGTCAACTGCTATCTGAAAACCCCACGATACTGAATATTTGGAATTGGCATGCTTTCTTCTAGTGTCATGATACAGCATTACTATGCCCTGTGCTTTTTCGGGAGAGTGATGGTACACCTTGTGACTCTGCAATCATAAAAGATTTCAGTGTAATTTTTGCAGGAGTAGATACAGTATACACCAATATTCCATCCAATTATTTCTCTTTAGTCTTTTTAGAGGTTTCAGCCTTTGCTCTAGAATGTTTTTAACCCAGCAGCTGTATCCTTCAGAAGAAGAAGAAACATCAGTTAATGGGTAGAAGTAGTGCCTTTGTCCAATTTACCACCTTCCTTCTCCATGGAGAATGTGATGCAAAGACAAAATGTTTCTGTTGTAACCAAGATGGTCTCACTAGAGACTCACCGATAAACACTGTGAAACCTTCAATAAGTCATTAGTATGATTCTATGGCTGTATGATTAGCTATATACGGCTTAGGTAGAATATAGACAAGTGTGTTTTGGAAAGAAATTATGCAAGCGTGCTGATAAGACATTTGATATCACTTTGCTTCTCATGGCAAATACCAACATAGCCCATTTCTAAGTGCACCTGTGTCTAGAGTATGCTATGTTCTAAGTAGGTTACCTGTTGAACAGTGTGGGTATGCTACATGGCTACATCTGCAGTTTTCCAGTACCAGTTGTGCACTATCTTTGTGCTTTCTTTTCAGAGTCACAGTAACCTGACAGAAAGCTGAGCAAGCTGAGCTGATTTTTCAACATGTGAAAGGCCACCCTTTAATGTGTGCCCCACTCCAATGTGTAAAAACTTGGTAATATTTTTTGCTCGCTGTGTTTTGTTTATTTTCTTCCTGCAAATCATATATGAAAAGGGAAAGGAAGTATTTCTATTCTGAAATGACCAAGTAGAATGGGAGATCCATGGGTTTCAGTTATTTAAAGAGAGAATGTTTTCCAAGTTCATTTAAAAAAAATATGTCATTTTCTAAATATGTATGTCTTGAAGGGTTAATGTTATCCCCCAAATAAAGGAATCTGTAGTCCAAGGATTTGCTTGGATTGTTCTGAAATTGAATCTGTTTCTTAACAAAACAAACAAACAAACAACAAAGTGGACCAAGTCAAATTTTTTTCCTTTTTTTTTTTTTTTTTTTTAATTGTGCTCATGATACCAAAAATAGTTATTATTTTCCCAACTGTAGCCATCCATCTTCCAGAAATAGCCTTCTTGGAGGCAAACAAACAAAACAACATTGCTGATATTTTAGAAAATTATCCTCAAAATTAAGAAAAAAGAAAATCAAAGTGATTCTCTAAAACCTCTACAAATGAATTGTAATTTATGAGTTTTTATGAGCCCTCAGGGACCTTCACAGTACCCTAGTACTTTACTCCAGAAATGTTCCCATTTGAACCCACTTGGATAAAGTCAGATGATTTAGCATTAAACTCATATTACGATCTTTATTAGTATTTTGGAAGATGTGATGAACTGCCTGTGAACTTAATCCACTGAACTGGAACGTACTTCATATTCTGAGAAAGATAAATTAATAGTACAAAGTCATCCTTTCAAGTCTTAAACACTGTCACAGCTACTCTCTTGCTTCTCTCCAGCTCCCCAGTTTTCCTTCATCTGTGATGTGGTGTGCAGAGCACCAAAACCCATTCCCAGCATGTGGTCCAACACACATCCTATATATCAGGACTGCAGTGCTGTGACAGGTGCATTCAGGCTGTCTGCAAAAGACTATTACTTTTAAGACGGTTTATGGAAACTGATTAGCAAAATACAGGATGGGGTGCAATGATGTGAATCTGAAACCAATTGGAAATAACTACTTAGAAAATATCAATGCAGGAAAGGGCAGCTGTAGTAAATAAACTACAAGAATGTGAGGGAGAGATTCAAGTTCACTTTTTGGCTTGGCTATGAATGCCTTGAATTGCTTTGGACAACTCAAATGGACCAACATTATTGAAATCAGAAATATTTGTGCATTAAAGTTCACAGATTCAACCAATATAATACTTCTGCCTGTCTTATGGCCACTGTATTTTGACACCTCAAATGCACATTTAGAAGTCTAAAGCATACACACCTCCACTTGAAAAGTAACTTTTTAATCTTAATGTCTCAGTTTCACACGAAAGATCACGTAGTATATGCTAAAAGATCGGTTGTGTTGGCTGAGAAACTGATGGATTAATGATGATAATGATAGTAGTGATGACAAAAACAAGAAAACCCTAAAATGAAATAATGTACCAAAACATCAGTGTTATGGCAATCTTCATACTGAGGCCCTGAGGAAAGATCATTCCATTTGACACAGCATGAATGTGGCATTCAAGTGGAAAATGGAAATTATTTGTATATCTTCTGCTAAATGGGAAAACATACACCAACAAATATGGTGTTTGTTAGATTAACAACTTCCATCTAGCCTTATTTGGAAATAAGAAAAAAAATATAGTCTGTAAGACCTAGGGTGCATAGTGATATATCATATAAACAATCTCCTTTTCTCACATCATCATGGTCTGTGGTTCACTTTGTGGTCCCACTTGGATTTTGCAAGAGGTGCCATAGCCATGGCCAGTGTGTAACCAGCAAAGATTGTCCAGGCTGTTGTAATGGTGGACCTTTACAGTATCATAAAAGAGAAGCATAAGCGTGGTAACAGTTTTGCAAATAAACTGCAGACTAATTCCTTATGCCAGTTTTTACCTAAAGAGGTATTTCAGGTTTTCATGTGTCATTTCAACTTATAGCTGATACCTGAAATTTAAACAACCTTGCTAGCTGTAGTGAAAGTCACAAACTGAAAGGTACTTTTCAGCAGAAGCAAACAGAAAGAAGATGCAAAATAATGTAATATTACAACTGAATATAATTTATTCCTCTAATGTCTGGTTATGCTTTTGGAAACAAAAAGTGTATGTAAAAAGTCAGACTTCCCTCCTGCTGACAGACTCATATGCACCAGTTTCTCCTATGCCAATGTTATTTGCTACAATTACATTTTCTGGACCTGTTTCTCTGTGCTGACCACTTACCTGCTTACATGATGCTGAACATCATCCCAACAAAATTACTGGCAGCCATGGCCCTGGTCAAAACAAGTGAGAGAAATTGGGGGCAAGGGTTGAGCTCAGTATGATGAAAACGAACTTGAAGAATTAGTGTTTAACCTAAGGCAGTGTGAGCTAAGTAGGAGCAGATAAAGGGATAGCCCAGGTATGCTCCAGAACCAGGATGAAGAGGCTGCAGAGGAAAGAAGAGCTGGAATAAACTTCTAGCCCACATAAAATATGGCAAGTCAGGCCTGAACTGTCATGGGATTTTTTTATCCTCTCACAGGTGGGTTCATTGCAGCTGCTTCTGCTCACTGAAGTCTCTAGCAGTCATCTATCTGCAGAAATTTTTGCCCACAAAGTTCATTTTGGGAGACTTCAAGGAATTAAAAATGCCAAATCGTGCTTTACAATAAATAAGCATTTTTTCACTAACTAGATCAAGCGCATAACTGCTCATACATTTTCTGGGTTTTGACCCAAAATTGCATAGTATCCTCTATGCCATAATTCAGGCATATTGCATTGGTAAGGAAAACATAGATATTAAAAACTGTAATTCAGTTAGTTATCGACAGATGTGAAATGACTAGATAACAAGGAAGACTGCTAGAGGAAAGGTTTAGAAATAACATTTTTTCCATATGCTTTGTATTCATAGTCAGGGAACTGGGTACTTGGCTACTTCAGCCTCCATCTACTGGGATTTCTCACACAGAAAGTATTGGAAATCACATAGGTGTTCCATTCTGGCAATTTTCATTTGTAAAAAGACACTGTAATAGGTGTGCTGCCATCTATGATTCAGAGAAACTCTGGAGACACCCCCGAATTATGGTGGAGACTCAACCAGCCTCTTGCAGTGTCAGCAACCATTAATGCACATGGGGAACTAGGCTGTCCTTGCATGTCCAGCCTCTCCTCTGGTTTTCCAGGCAGAACAGCAGTTAAACAGAGCTGACCTAACCAGCTTGTTCAAAAGACACTAATGAAAGAGTACTTTAGAAATCAAAATACCGTGAAAAGAAATCCTGTGGAGAAGATTCTCTGATCTTCAAGCAATTACCCACAAATACTGCTATCTACAGAAAATAAACTACTTGATTAGCTTCTGTTTTGAAAAGGCAACTACTGGGTCATGTCACTGTAGCAGATTACAGAGAAGATGAGCCGTCAGGCAGTGAGGCTTGGGCACAATAAAGAACAGAGGATAACAAAGTTGCCTGTTATAAATGCTCCAGTTTTTGAACAGGTGCCTGGATGTTTAGGTAAAATTGTGTTTCTACTGCCATGAATATGCTAATGGATTTTAAAAGCCCCAAGAATGCTGGCATGAATAGAGCAGACCAATGTGCACCAGTGAGAGATGCTAGTGCTTGCTTTCTTAGCATCCTTGAGTTATACCAAACGTAAGACAGAATTTATTTTTACTTCTGCCTTTTCTGCAATACACTGTGAACACACACTCAACTCAGAGTTGCTTCAGCAACTACTCAGCTTAATTTTTTCACCTGAATTTACTGACATGGCAATATACACATGCTTTGGAAACTTTTATTCTCCTCTCTTTTTAAATGTCTGTTTATGCTTGGCCTTCCAAATGTCACTTCTTCAGCCTGCATCTACCCAAAGTTTCCTTTCTGAGCCTTTTCCAGCTCCCCCACTGTGAATTTTAATTTCTTTTTCAGATTGTTAGAACTTCCATCTTTATTTCTCAGACAGTCATATTGCAGAGAGTGTTACTATGTACCTACCACTTCCTTTTGCTTTCATTTCTGCTGTGAAAACACTGCAGTTCTAGCAGGGCGTGCGGAAAATAAGATAATATATTGGCCTTTCTCTATACCAGGATTCTGCTGTGCCTGTTCCCAGAATAATTTAGAGATCTCATGCACTGACTTAACACTTCTCCATAGTTAACTATTTCCCCTATTTCTAACCTTTCTTAGGAATCCAGTAACTGAAATGTGCGCCACATTCATTCCTTCCAGCCAAATCTTTAACATTCCTTCCCAAATTTTGGAAAACATTGAGTGGAATATAAGCACAGTCTTATCAGAGGAAAATTTGGGTCTCTGCTTATTCTGTAAAGCATTCTTCACTTTCTTTTGTCATTTATGTACTGAACACTCACTGCACAAAACTTAATCTGCTTAAATGTACGGATTAGTGTTAGAAAAGCCCCAACAACATTGTATCAGGCAAATCTATTCTCTTGTCAGTGCAGGACATTTCCCTGTAGTTCAGTCTCAAAGTACTTACCCACTGTAAGTTTCAAGTAATTCAGAGAGTATGAATTCCACCCGTTACTTCTTAAGAGCATCTCAATTGCAAGCAGCCATTACCAATATAATACTATTCATTAACAGTTTGCCCAAATTAATTCTGAGAGTTGTTCTTGGGGTTTTTTGTGATTATTTTTACTGCTTATATTCTTGGCCATTAATTTAGACAATGAATTAGTGTGTGCACCAATCTGGTTGTCATCACACAGAGAGATAGGCATAAATGCTGGGGAAGACAGAGGCTTCTTCTAGTGGATGAAGATAAACTTCCCCAGGCAAGTAGTAACCACATGAGCCTAATTTGATTGGCCTCAGCAAAAGCTCATCTCCATTTGGCTATACTAAGATCCTAGGTAGATTAGGCTTCCTAAACTAAAATAGTTTCTGTGAATATAGTACATATTTTGTAGAGACCTTCATAGTAAGCTTATGTACAACTGCCTTTTTAAAAAACAATTTTCTACATAAATCAACTTTACCCGACCTTTGGTCTTTTCCTGTTATTGTTCCACAGGCTACAATTGTACCTAAATACCTCTTCATTGCTGAGAAATGCAGGTAGTACTGCCTGTGTCAGTCTAAGATGGGCTGTTTCAGTATTTACACCTCAGATTTGCCATTGCTTTTCACTTTTACTCACTTTCACCATTAAATTATCAGGCACTATGAATTCTAGTTTTCCTTCAGCATAACTGTCTTCCAGCTGCTGCTATTTCACAACAGTGAGTACATTTTCCAAGAAGTACATACCTCCATTTGCCACTTCTATTTCCGTTCAAGACTTTACCTAATTGCTTTAACTTACCAGGTGTTTTTACATTAGGTATATCTGTGAATTAACCCTTAAAGGAAAAGACAAATTAGCATATCTAAAAATTAGTATGTAGGAACTTGCCAACTGAATTCCTAGCTCCTCATCTTTGAATGGCCCAGGATGTTTAAAAGGCACAGTACAGCCACAGTGAAAGGACAAATCTCACTAAGGTGGGGGCCATCAGCCATAGGACCAGTCCAAGAGTCAAAGGAAGATGGCACTTGGTAATAAGTGGGAAACTTGGGTCAAAGTGGGAAAGTGAGAGCAACACTGTGCAAAGGTGACTAATGGCCACAATGTTAAGTATATGGAGAAATTTCTGAACTGTTCTTTAAAAAAAGTTCCAGATGAAGAATGCAGCTGCAATGAGGATTATGTGTTATCACTCCTTGACCAGGGTGTTTCAGGGCACATGAGCAAGGCGATGTGAAAATCAGAGCAATTCCAACACTTGCTGTTCATTGCTGGTTATACACAAGTTATTATCTCAAAGTAATTCACATACTAAGCTTATCTGTGAGCTTATCTCACAGTAAGGTATTAGTTTCTCACTACTCTGAGCTGGATTTTTTTACTAACACCTGCTTACTTGTGTTTTCCATCAATTTCTATCTTTTTTTCCCAGACAAAACCCTCTTTGTTTTTGTTATATCTACTGAAGGTGTGATGGATTTGCTACTCCACTATGTCAAACTTCTGTTCTGTTAAAAGATGTTTGTGTGTTATGTTTTACTAATGACACTTCTAGGGAGTAACTGTCAAAATATTTTGTTCTTTTTAAATAATTAAGAATATGCATAAAGGCAATTCTAATTCATTACTCCTCACTCTATTAGAGTTACATTATCACTAATAAAAAGTGGTTGCTCAATGCACAGTTCGGGTCCCTGTTTTAGAAATGCAACTAAGTAGGAAAAAAATGTGCTCATTTGTGTAGTACTGAGCCAGTCTATCAGCTCCATAGCAACCCTTTTCCCAAGTGCTGTGCAGGAAAGAAAAACCTGTTTAGCACTAATCTGTATGAAGAATCAAATTAGTCTTTAGCTGACTGCAATATGCTGGAGCCAAAAATCTCCATGAGGTATGTTCCATACTTTCCAAAAGCAGCAGCTCTAGAGGTATAACTATAACTGCCTGTGACTGCTTATATTTTTTACCAAACATCTATGGCCTGTGTTATAGAGGAGGTTAAATTAATTGACATCATGGTCAGTTTTGGTGTTATAATCGAAAAATCTATGTTAACAAACTAGCTTAGAAAAGACAGTTAGTAGCCTCCCAAGAAGGATGACTAATGGTATAAAATAAAGTAAAAGACAGGCTGCCTTCTAGTGGAAGTTGTTTTAGTTATACTGATGGTAAATAATCAATAATCAGAAGACACTGAAATACAGAAACAATCATTCATTCAATATCAAGTAAATCTGTTGCACTTACCTCTGAGGAACACAAACCGTTTTCCTGGAGAAATAACAAGCTTAATTTGAGACTACCGCCCTTCTCATAGTCAACATGATTATCTGCAATTTGAGGGACAGTGAGGCTTTCAAATTCTTGATTAAGTTTTTGTTTGTGTACCGTTAATTACTCCACGCCTCTTTCTCTCCTGCCAAAAGATGATTACATTACCTTTTACTTGTACATTAACTTATTATTTATATTAGCTCAAAATCCTGTATGGAATCTGTACAAAGCCAAGAAAAACTGTAACAGTTTTAAATCTGAAGTATAAAAATGGGTATAAAGTTGGCCATCTCCATCTGTCCATCTTAATCTCCCAGTTGAGTCAGAGGCAGATATACATCATCAGTTTCCCTTTATAGTTCATAATTATTCAGGATTTGGATAATATAACCATTTCCAATCTTGATTATAAAAATTATTCACTGAGTTCTGATCCTGTAAGGACACCTAGTGAGCAATTCCATACAGGAACAAAATAGTAACTGCAATGAACAAACATTTTCTTCAAATTTTGTATTGCAGGTAGATATTATTATTACTGTTTGTATTACAGCACCTTCTAAAGCCAGTCAGTAGTTGCAGTAGGCTCCCTATATGCTCTTCTATAAGCACACTGAAAAGAGAAATCTATGTCCCAAAAGTTTACACTCTAAGGGAAAATTAGCTTGCATATTTTCACAAGCACTTATACAGTCTCCAGTAACATAACTTCTACAGCCTGCTTAAAATATTTATTTTGATATAATTCCTGTAACTACCATTGGGCCATGACTGCAGGATTTTGCTGGAGTAGGAGCTTTCTAGAGAGAGGGTGCAAGGAGCCAGCTGCCAAGCATCTGCAGCTGGCACTGGGAGCGCTGCACAGAGAGGCCCTGGAGCAGCAGGAAAAACACCTGAAATGTAGGGGAAGGGAGAAGGAGCATTTTACATGCATTTCACACAGACTGCACAAGGCTTCACAAGTCTGTATTTACAGATGAAAAGAAAATAACACCACAATGCAGAGCTTAATCCAGAAACCCCCTGGATTCAGTTAAGAACAAGGCATGGTATAAAGGCTGCCTTTCTCTCCCCTTTTTTTCCCATATTTTTCCAGGCAGAGTGATTCTCCACACTTTAATCTGCACATAGTATTTCAATGTGATTGAGATCACTACTTCGTTTATTAGACTGAAGAAGAGGCATGGCAAAAAAGCCCACAAAGTTTGCAGTTTAGAGAAATCATTCTGATGCTTGACCCTCTCTGGCCATAATACATACAAGCTTTCTATCAGAAGAGCAACTACAATATCATCAACAAATGATCAGCTATAGTGTACCTTAGCTACAAAATATACCGTAACACCTTAATGAAATTTTAAAGGAAGGAAACAACATTTCAAAGACAGTCTTTTACTTTGTGTCTAGTTGTAACATCTTCAAACTTGGAAGGTCTGGAAGAATACTGCATTCAGCCTCCAGAGACAAAATTTAATTTTATACAGTACATAAATGACATGTATATTGAATTGTGCATACAACTGCACTTCCCTGAGGTTCTTTTTGTTCCCTGCAAAGGCAGTAAGTCTGTCATTGGAAGACTGCACATAAGAGACTCTGAGACTCTTCTAAATTAGGAACGCTCCAAACATTGTTAATGCAGAAGTATTAAATGATAAGGCTTCCAGTTTCCACCTAACTAGTGCACTAACCAATTTCTCCAAATCCTCACTAATATTTAAGAAGTTGTGAGGTAATGCAACAAGCTTAATTAAAAAAAGGAATTAGTTGCAGAAGGAATTTTTGCCACATCTCATGGCATGAGCATTGGTAATGCAAAATACCTGAAAATCCTGTGAAAGGAAGCGCACAAATAGACAAATGCTTTCGTAAAATCATTAGTTCTGACCTGTGCTAAGGTTTTGCATACTTGCCCTTTCTGAGTCATCCAGATACATTAAACTTGCAGTTTGGAAGTGGTAGCTCTGTCATTACTCTGAAATCACCTCCTTCTGTCAGTGGAACTGACACAGAACAAAGGATTTAGATTTATGTATTTGAAAAAATTAATTAGGTATTGTTGTGGAAATGTCTTCCTTAATCTTTTGTGAAAACCATTCACAGAATAAACAGTAACATGTATGTACAAATAAGCAGGATTTAAGAATAAGTATGGAAATTCTGAAAGTATACATTATTTTTTGCTAGCATATAAGCATTGAATATTAAACACTACTTACTGAAATTATTGTCTGAAAATATTTTGGCAAACTTCAGAAAAAGAGACTTTGTATTGATTTGATTTCTGTAATTATGTTAGACATCTGAAGGACAATTGAATGTTTCATTATTTGATGAGTTATTTTGTAAACAGCAACCTAAAATAAGCTTATTATTTGGTATTGTTTCTGCTCTGAGACAAAGTTATCCACAGACATTCCTATTTACTTGAAAAAACTAACACTTGGGAAATGAAAACATGAAAAATAGTTGCAGAGGTACTTTTGGTGTGAATCTTCATGCCAGTAGTCATGTGCAGTCAGACCACTTATAAATGTTAATATCATAGACCTATAATGAGGGAAAGAGAACATTAGAAAGAACAGCAGCGGAAAAGTTAAATAATTCTGATATCAACTCCAACATCCAGTGTCTGCACCCAGTTTATTAAAGGAAGAAAAATCCCTGTTAATCACCAAAGCATCATTGATTCTGCCCCTTACAAAGTCTATAGCATCCAAAAGGAACCTGCGAGATTTGAACAGCTATCTAGGGCAAGAGCTATTCACTCATCAAATTAGTGTCACCTAAATGGCTTTGAAAAAATCACCCTTGACAATCATTATACAGAATGCATAATATACATAGAGCTTTGCATAAAAAGGATAATGACTTATTTTATTCTAAGGGAAAGGTTAAAACATGACCTCTCATTTTATGTAACAGCATTTACAAAACTGTTATTTGTTTAAAAGACTACTTAACATCATTTATGTCTAATTTAGTGTGTTTTAAATTTCCCAGAACAGTAAATATGGAGATCAAATAAACTGAATAATTAAGGAGTGCTTTCTGTCAGAACAGCCAAACCACCCTTACTGCATTGGCTGATGTAGCTCAGGCTCTCATTTTTCTTCTTGCTTCTGATTTCATAGCATGGCCAGACACCTTCATCCAGACTCAAACACACTGGATTTAACCATTCATGTCCTCACTAACATGTCTTCTCACCTGTGTTTGAAAAGGGAACACAATGAGTTCCCCTTAAGCTGTGCAAGTCAGAATGGCATAGCTCAAATGACTATGGCTACCTGAAGTAGTCAAGGAAGTGCCTCAGCATCTGCTTCTACTAGCAAAGCTATGAAAGCTTCCAATGCACCCTCACTATTGAACAGCACACTGCCTTGGAAATGAAGTGGTTTATGTGAGTGGGGCTTAATTCAGGCACACTGCTTTGCAAATACACCTTTGTTACTTCCACAGTAGACTCAGATCCCTTTGCCTGATGCAGAACCAGTGGGGATCCCAGGGACTTTGTGCAGACTTCTACACCCCAGACTTACAATCAAAAGTGCTGGGAAGCACAGTGTGGGGAGGTTCTGCATGGGATTTCTAAAATCAGCTGTACCATCTCTCAGGAGGTGGTTTCCAAAGCTTCCCTGAAACCTGTTTCTTCACCTTGCTCCCTTGCAACTCCAACACGAAGAGTTCACTAAAGCAAGTTCAGTCACACAAAAATGCAAAGATTCAGTTTGTGTTCATTGCTTCATCTGCCTTCACACTTCTCTTTGAGAGCACTGAGGAGCAGAGAGAGAAAGGAGATACTCGGTATGCCTATACAGGAGCCAGCCTCTAATGTTGGACTAGATCTGAATCCAGCTCTTGAGACGCCACTGGTGTAGGAGGGTTTATTTGCTTCAGTCAAGGGTGGGCCTTAGTCAGCCGCTTTTGTTTGCTTCAGCAACTCTCCTGACTAAATCCACACCTGGTTTTATGAGACCTTTTATATTCATGCTCTTTGTCTGCATCAGTTCATCAAACTACTCGTTTCAGTATTGCCATTTTAACACATCTGACATCCTGCTTCCATTTTGTCTGCTCTTTACCTTGTTTCCACTACAGCTGAAATGCCTGAGCATTCACCATTACAGAACCATAGACAAAGGGCTCCCTTTTACAGCAACCATACACACTGTAATGCCAGCCACAGGAAGTGGGAGAAAAAAGCAGTAATCCTTCCCTTGCTTATTTCCAAGAGCCAAATGCCTATTTCCTCATTAGAAATCATACTATATTAAGGCATAAAAAGATGGGATGCAAACACCAACCTTCAGTGCGACTTACAGTATAAAATAACATTGGTCTTTTAACAGTCATCATTTATTAATGTATTGATCTTAGACTTTCATTAATTTCAAGTAAAATATCTTGCACCCAAGAAATAAAAGCTATGTAAAGGCTTTAATTTGCTCATTGCCAATGAACTTTAACAGATCTTAATATCAACTGCAACTGAAAAAAATGCATGCAAAATTCATTTACCAGGGAAAAGAACCGTGCTAGATTCTGAAGAAGTTTTACTTGGTAATTTCTATAAATAAAAATATTTTCATCAACAAAAAAATCTGATGTGTTTATCACAATTCAATTAGTTTGTTTTCATACCCCCATAGATATTTCCCCCTATGGAGTAAAATTCTTACTGTTTTGTTTGTTCTTGTCATCATATCTTGTTTTGTTTTGATTTTTTATTTTTTTTTCAGATAAACTCAATAAGGATTTTTTTTCCCTACTCATTATAGTTAATTTTCTTTGTTAACTTAGAATTTGAGCTCATGCTTGAATCTGAAGAGAACCATCTGTATCACATGCCAGGAGAACTGAAGCATGAGGATCAGAGGGAAAAAAATGAAGGAACTTTCTCAAACTTCATTCAGTGTTTTGCTTTAGTTTTTCTCTTTCACTACAGCTGTGTTCTGTAGCAGTAAAACAAAGTACTCACAGGAAAAGAGAAATGGTAAAATCTTCTAAAAATTACTCATAGGTTCTAGATATTAACTCCAAGCACACAAAAAACACATTCAGAATACAGAGTCAGAAAACCTAAAACATCCATCACTAACTGGTAATATGGCACAAGAAAAATTACAAGTTTGAGTAAAATTTTCAAAAGACAATTGTCCCACATTGATTGACAGGAGATCCAGACTTTTTGTTTTTACAGGGAATTAAAAGAATCTGAAAGCTTTCTACAGTATAGCGAGTAAACAGGAAATTTAAACACCCTTGAGCAATGATATTCCAAATGAAATGTTCTTTTTTGTGGACTAGATTTTTATTTTAAACTTATTACTTTGTTTAAACTCCTTTCAGTTTTTTGAGTAAAGTACAACGTAACTTCTCAAAACAGAAAATAGCTGTTTCAAAGCAAAGTCAAATTATCTTGTTCTGTAAACATTAAAACAGAATACAAAATAATTGTTTTATTTTGCTGGGCTTGTGTCTAAACAAGAATTCATTAACATGGACATGCTTCCACAAAACATCTGGGTTTAACAAAACCACTATTTTTTGTCAGAGAAACCTTCTGTCCAAAGATTTATGATTGACATTAGTCATACTGTCTTTAAACAAAAGTTAAATTAGCAATCAGATATATTCCAAATTTTCAGATTTCTATAGACATCTAAATACACAGATAGTCCCCGGTTGCAATATTTTAAAATACGTAAATGTATATATTGCTTTTGAAAATGAGAATTAGCCATCTAATCTTTTCAGATGCTTTTGAGAAATTAATTGACATCTATTTTTGCTTTCTCATTTTGAACTATCCTTTTTTCCTTCTTTCTCGGAGAATATGCAGAAAAATCTCATTTTAAGTTCAACAGTTTAATTTTTTAATTATATTTTATTTAAAGAAAAATTGTTTTGGGAAATCCTGGCAACTGTTTCCCAGAACAGAAGGTAGGAAAGCTTCACCATTCATGTTGGACTGTGTTCTGTCATTCCTACTTGACAACACAGAATCACATCAGTAGTTGGACTAATGGATCATTAGGGAAGGACTGGGATATCAGCACAGTTAGATCTGTTCTACTCCTGGCTGTCTTGTTTGTTCTAAACATCTAATCCATCTGTTGTTATTTTCCAAAACTTAGAGGAGGAACTAATAACTACAGTGAGCTGCCACAAAACCTCCTGGCTGGACTAAAGTGGTTGCCCTACGTGCCATCCCATTTCCTGGCAACTGCCAGATAATACTGTTAGGGCTTCTAAAATAGTCATCTCTCTTCATCTAGCTAGGTCTAGCTTTCATTTCTGCAATAGTCCAGACCACCTCAATACTTTTCAATGGACCAAGAGTATGTTATTCTACACTTTGCTATAGTATAACAAATACCAGAGAAATTGAAGCAGAACAAAAAAGCAAAGGATGTTTATATAGCTGTTATACCCAACTTTCAGGAAGAAATAATCACCTGTATGTAGACAGACCTGGTTTACCTCACTGACTCGAATATCTTAGTACATAAATCATTCATTTTCATTCTGCTGGTCTGTGCAGCTCCACCACTCAGAGTTTCCAATCTTGTTTTGGACAGTCAAACCAGCACACCTGCTAACACCTGCACCAGCTGTTGCAACCCAACATTTCTTTATGCAGCCTACACAATCTCACCAGGGGCATGTTATCACATCTTCAAGACAAGAAGCTACCTGTGTTCTTTCATTTGCATTCACTTGCCTTTTCTCAAAACAAGAGTTATATGGTCACCAGCAACTGGAAGAAGTCTTGAGTGGCTTTATGCCTCCCTTATATCTGGGGGAGAACCTCTGAGCTGCCATGTGGAGGATGCCATGCCAGAATTGCTTCTGTTTACCAAGCTGATGGGTTAAGAGCATTTCTGCACAGGAACCAGGGCCAGAAACTGACAGACAGAGAAGAACTGCTAAGAGAAGTACTAGGGCCTCAGGATTTCAAGTGCCAAAATAGTGCCTGATTGTAGTTCTTTTATGAATGCATCTACATGGGTATGGCTCAACATTGTAGATGCCTGCATTCCCAAAGCCCAGATAATAGCAGCAAAGGGAGAAAAAATGAGTTTGCAGTCTGTCAGACAAAGATGGCAAGATATAACTCAGTTGTTAAAAGCCATCGATACCACAGCAACCTCTAGAAACAAGCAGTGTCACCTGGCATCTCAGTAGGTCTGCAGACCACAGCCACATCTAGGACTTGCCACAACCACCTCCAGCCCAGTCTTAGCACAGCAGCTACATCAAGAGTTGCAGTCCTTGGAGGCCTTCAGGAGATTGTTGCCTGCTCTCTGCTACAACATCTGCTGCAAAAATGGCCTCTTCTGCTCAGAAATAGGACTGTTAGCTCTTCTTTGCACTGACCCAGCTCTTTTACACGAATCTCTGCAAAGACAAGAGAGCAGGAACCCCATCCTGACTTGGAGAGCAATAGCTGGAAGAAGTTGACTGCATAAATACAGCACAAGACATACCCACATTGCTTGGATTTATATCTCCACAAAGATAATACTCCATCTCCTGCCCTTTTCTTATATACATGTCCTATTTACTTTTTTTCTTAATATATGCACCAGAAGTCTCACACTTACATTTTAAAACTGACAAACTATCTGCAGTGTCCCTTGATACAGAAATAAACACTGTAATACTTAATGAGATTAGGAAAGTCAGCAAGTTTACAATATTGCTAGAAAATAAAATGTACTTTTTCCCTGTGAGCTCATGAAAACAATTAGGAGAAAAGAATGGAATACTAGATAATGTTATTATTAGGAACCAAGGCTAATGGCTCTTGTACTAATGAGCTCCCTGTTGAGACTACCTTAACATATTTGTTCTGTCTGATACACAATTCGGTTACTAAAGAGCTAGTCAGCAGTGATGCAGCTTTTCTTTCTTGTACTACATAGCTTCTGAATAGCTTTAATTTGAATTAAAGTACTATTTGGAAAGCCTATAGCTAAATAATTTCCATTTTTCTGAGATAACTGGTTATTTAAAGACTAGTGTATGAAGTTGATAACTCCATGGACACCAAGCTTATCACAGTCATTAGCATGTAAACTAGAGCCAGGCAAAAAGTTTAAAAAGCAGAAATAAGATACCATTTGTGGGTTTTAGTACAAATAGTTTCTTATTTATACTTTTCAACTCTGTCCTGATGGAAACTAGCTATGAAAACTATGCAGGACATAAAGATTACGCAGGATACCTCCTCCTACAGCTGTAGTCAATATGACACATTTGCTGCCGTAATTCCATAAAATAAGGATCCTGCTGAAGTCATGGAAGAGTGTATTCTGGGGTTCATTTTGCAAACAAGAAATTATAATTTATCTCACAATGAGCTAGCCAATCAGTAAAGGCAATGCTCAATACATAAAACTGATCTTAGAAGAATTTCTCATCAAGATTTATGAGGAAAAAATCTTTTATGAAGTCTGGGAAAATGCAAACAAATGAGCTACATTAAACCTGTCCACTGTTTTCTATAGAGATTTTAAAACAAGCAGCATGTGGGAAACTGCAGTGGGTCTGTGGAATCCTTGACAGAAAATATGAGAGTAGAGATCAGCCTTGAGATATTAAGATTTACCCTTGAGAAGGATGGGAGTAAAGGAGTATCCGGAGAGAGGAGAGATGTACCCGTGAGAGAGAAGGGGATAGAAGAATAACATGGATGATAGAAAAATTAACCAATGAGATGTTAGTGCTGTAACTTTTAACCAATAGTGAAAAGACACATGAACTGGTAGAATTGTATAAAAATGCACTTGTAGCAATAAATGGCACCTATTACTTTCATCTTGAAAGAACTTGGTCCATGTCGTTTGTCCGTCTCAATCGCGACAGCAGCATTAACCTGAAAGGTAACTTCTAATGGCTTTGTTATTTATTGTAGCAGTGTTTTATCCAGTTAGGATGGACTAAGGTAATTCTAAAAGGGTCAGTTACTAGAGACAGGGATGGGGAATGTATCTATTTCTTCCATTCAGTAATTTTCCCCTTCTAATCAGGTTGCCATTATGGCTGCTCTCACCAAGAAGTCCCCAGTCAGGGGCATAAGACCTGAAGGTGCCATCAGGAACCTGACAATAGGAGCTCCGGGGACAGCCATGCTGGAGGGACCATGAGTCAGCTTGGCACAGCTCTTGGGCCATTTTCCCCTCCTTTAGGCATGATGGGAGGGAAAAAGGAAGGTACCTGTCAGGTACAAGTCTCCCCATGTGAACCATTTTGGAAAGAAATGTCTCCTTGCACTGCAGACAGGCAAAAAGGTTCATCCCCACCTGGAGAGCCTGTCCTGCAGAAATTAGTATAACAGTGTGAGCAGATGGGGGAAGGAAGGGCCTCCTACCTGGATGCAGCTGCAGTGGAACCAGGCATGCTTGCAGAAGGGCCACACCATGGTGATGTAGGAGGTCTTGTCCTTCATCAGCTCCATGAAGATGATGCATGTGGTATCCTTCTCCTAAAGCACTTTCATGGCCTTCTGCAGGTGGTACAATAGAAGGAGCTGGGGGAAGAGATGAGCAAGGCTGAGGTCTGCAGGAGGTCATCTACAGCCCTGGATGAGGCTTCTCCAAATGCTGGAGAGGTCATCACCTCACTGGGTCACTGGGCACATGTCCCTCTTACAACCTCTCTTCTCCCAGTGTGACCCCCACCAAAAGGGCTCAACATGAGAGACTAAAAGGTCTCAGCAGATGTTTCTGTTCCCAGGGCTCAGGCTCACTTCCTACAAGCCCCAAATCCTAAAAAACAACTCATCATCTTCCATAATGACCACTTCTCTACATGAATGTTACATGCAGGAAGGAAGAGGCAGATTCCCCTCCCAGCAGCGCCTCACTGGTACAGGCCCTTGGATGTATGCTGGAAGACAGAAAAGCCCAGGCACTCACCAGGCCAGTGAGACAATAGCCAGCATGCATGCACAATATCTGCAGAAGCAGAACCTACTGAGGGTTGAGACTACGTGTTGGCAAACAGTGCTGAATCACAGGCCGTTCAAGCTGCAGCAGTTCTCATCTCAGACCTGATACTTCTCAAGAAGCACAAAGATCAGGAGAGGTGCAGCTCTGGGTGTGCTGTGACTCCTCAAGCACTTATCTGGGGCCATGGAGGGACCAGCCCTGCAAAAGGTAGCTAGCTGTGTCTTCTAGAACCAGGCAGATGCCATGATAGGGTGGTCACAGCAGAGAGCCAGTGAAGAGCTCAGAAAAGCAACCCCATGAGTCACTATGGGCTGGGGAATGTGCTTGAAAGGGCTAGATTTCCCTGCACAGAGGGAATAGGGATCACTCAGTAGTACTGGCATGGAGAGACTGTGCTGGGAGTGCAGGGGGAGGGGGTGACACCCGCCAAGTGCCTGGGACAGAAGTTTCATGGCTACAGGCTTCAGATCCCCCTTTGGGTGTCAGGGGAAAGCTGTGGCCAGTCCTCAGAGAGCTCACCAGTCAGCAGATGTGTGCACACAGGCTGTCGTCCTGGCTGAATCCATGCAGATTGGTGCTGACAGCTCCTCTGCCAACCCTGAGGGAGAGCAGGAGCAAGGGGTGACTCTAGCACCTGGGAAGGTCTCCTTGAGGGGCTAGCCAGGGCTCCAATGAGCAGGATGTGGCAGGCTGACTGCAGAGCTCCTGGGGCTTTGCCTTCATACCCAGTGCCTGTTTACCCCACCACACATTCCACTCCTGCTGAAATGCCCTCACTGGGCTGACTGTAGCCCCACATTCTGCTCCAAAGCAAGTCTCCCTCCAGTACCCCCAGCCTCTGTGGCTCCCACTGTCTCCCTGTCCTGACCTTCCCCAACCTTCTCTGGCCTCCTTGTCTTCATCAAGCTCTGGACAGCACCTGAGTAAGCTGCAGGAGGGTGAACAGGGAGTGGGGGCTCACTCTGCTCCATCCCCAGGAGTTTTTCCTGGCACTCAAGATTGTTCCAGGCCAGGCTGGGAGCAGACTGATGTGCCAGAGACTACAGGATTAGCCTGGATCCAGCTTGCCAGCCAGCTGCCAGAACCACACGCAGCTGCTCAGGCACCAGCAATATGCTCTCCCCTTGGCACCCACAAACTTCAGCTCCCAGGGCATTACCCCTCACCCAGCTCAGCCCACACAGCCTCCTGGGAGCCAGCAGGACCAGGACACATGCGGGGACTGGGCATCAGAACCATTATCAAAGGTCTTCATAGGTGGTTGCATGGGTTGTGACTCCTGGATTCCTTTGCTGAGATGAATGGGTCTGGGCAGAGCCCCAGCAGCCCCGTTTACTGCTTGGATGAGCCTTTGGTCAGTGCCATCACATCTGGGGCATCACTCCTCCCCTGGAAGCTCAATATCTCCCTGGTAGATCTCTGTCCTTCCCTTCAACACCCCCACTCCACTTCTTTGCAAGGCTTTCAGAGACCTGGGTAGACCATGCCCAGGCATTCACCTCCACTGAGGATGTGGGGAATCGCTTCTTTGGAGACTTGTCCCATCTCTTCCCATTGCTCTCTACCTCCGCAGTACAGGCACTGACTGGCACTGCAGTGGATAGATGTTCACTGCAGAGCCTCCTCCTCCTCCTAAGCTGTCTTCCTGCAAGAGAAGTAAAGAAAATACATGAGTCTCCCCCAGCCCTGTCCTTGCTCAGCAAGTACCCCTCCTGGAGCTGGGGTAGGGTTTGTGGCATCCCTGCAAGCAGGCCTGTCTCCTGCTCTCCTCCAGGCAGTCCCACTCCTGGGGACAGCCTGTCTGCAGGGACCATGAGCCCTTGGGCCATTTCCCTCTCCTTTAGGTGTGGTGGGAGGGAATAAAGGAACAAACCTACATGTCAGGAATAAGGGATCACATGTGTATCACCTTGGGAAGAAATCTCTCCTGGTCTTTGCAGTGGGGACAAGCAAAAAGGCTCATCCCTGCCCAAATAGCTTAGAATATCTGTCCAACATTCATAGCCACCTGACATTTTGGGGAAATAACAAAGAGGAGCAGAACCCCGCTCTGCCGTGCTCTTGAGACATGTTTTTCCTCCCTTTATATCAGACATTTTAGTTTAAAAATTGTAGAGCCAGAGTTTCACTAAGAGAAATGAACTTCTTGTAGATACAGAGTGCCTGTACACCACACAGGTCTATTTGGGGAAGTTACTCTGAAGTACAACAGCATATGAGTTTCTAGTGCTTTTTTTGTTTGTTTGTTTGTTTCGTATTATTTTCCCACAAGAACAGCATTAGTAAACAGTACACTAATGAGACCACTAAATGAAGTTGCACATAATACTCAATGAAAACACTTAATTGCGAAGTTCTTCATATGTTATAAATTTACATTTTAGGAATTGTAAATAAGCTCTTTGGCACACTGCATCACTATCAAAGATCATGAAAAGCTGATAAATAACATTGTCTTTTCCAATAATGGGTCAATCACACCATTCTGGTTTTCATAAACACGGGGAAAAGTAATGACAAGGGAGAATTTGTCATTCTTCTGTAGCCTGTAGATTTGACTCAAAACTTAGTCAAGTATCTTTCACTGATTTTAATGAATTCTGAATGAGGATTTTAATGATCATTATATGCACATGTGCATCTAGTCACCAAAATATAGGAGACTGTAATTCAGTTAAGAGTCTCGCCCAGAAGAGAAACCATGCTTGCAGCTCTGAAAACACCTGCTGGCTGCTTTCCTTTCATTAGAATTGACAAAGACCTGCTCTAGAAGGTCACAACCTCTGCTTGCTATTGTAAGCTTGGGTTTGTTTTATTCTTTCCTCAGAGGGAAAGTGCTTTACCTTTTCCACTTGCTACGAACAGAGCTTTGTGTCCATTTTGAGAATGGGGCAGAAAAGTGCAGAGAGGAGGAATGTCACATGAAGCCAGGTGTGGCCGCTTTTTAGCTTTTCTGCTTGAATTCCAACAGAGAGCAGCAATAAGCCTTTTCCCTTTGCAACAAATAGAATTTACTGACTCGGTAAACTGAATAAAAAGAAACATGCTGCAAAATATAACTGCTGAGAGCAGTTAAAAGATTCCACACTATTTGCCTTTCTTTTCTGAATGCTGAATTTTGTAAAACAGTATCACAAAACCAGATTAGGAAAAAAAAAAAGGACAGGAAAGGAAAGGAGTTGTTATTCAGGGCTTGTGCTGCTTATTACCTGTGTTATTGCATGTGTGTGTACGTATGGGGTTGTGCTTGTGCACAGGTTCATATACATATATGTTTACATTATAATATTACAGTTTTATGTTACGTAAGAGCTTGTGAGGTATGATAATCTCCATTATCATTCCATTATAAAAGAACTGTATATAACATATCGAAAAGGAAGTGAGAGAACGATAATGGCGATTAAACAAGACGCATTGCAGAACACCGGTGTACCGGAACACCTCCTCGCAGCGGTTATCGGAGCCAGCGGCTGCTGGTGCAGCTGGCTTGTTATCGGGCACTAGAGCTGTTCCACTCAAGATTGCAGACTGCCATCTACTGGTGGTCTCACGGAAGAGCACACTTTGTAAGAGTTGTCTTTTGAACACGTTTGCTGAAAGCATCACCTTTATTCACATTGACTTTTTCAGAGCACATTTTGCAAGCAGATTTATTCCAGTATTTTTTTTTTCCTGATATCCCACAAAATTGCTCAGGCTGCATCTACATCGCTTTTCAAGGTTCAGTTCATTGCCAAATGAAATCCAAATTTGTGTCCACATAAGCCCACTCTCAAGCACTGGCTTGAGGCTTGGATTGGGGTGGGATGGAAAACAGCAGGCAACTTGAACTAACATTCTTCCTACCTAGCAATGCTCTTACCTTAAGCATAGTAGATGGCCTAGGTATACCATGGCTCACCATACTGGCCAAGACCATCTGGTGTTCGATCTGCCCTTGTGGCAATGGAACACAGGCTATGTCACAAAAAGCAGACAATCATTATGTCCCATACTACTAAACAGCTTCTGTGTTCAGTCATAGGCAGCCTTTGCTCAGTAATGTCTATATAGCACCATACAGGCATTATACCACTCCTGCTTCTCGCAGTGTGCTCACACACAGTTTGGGCAGCTTTAAGGTCAGGCTAGAACCTGGTTTTGGCTCAGCCTTATAAAATGCAGTGTAGGTGTAGTATACACACAAATAACATGAAAAAAATGGCATATTTCTCATAGAAATTAGAAGCGCATTACCCATGGATTTCATCTCTTCCCTTAGGGTGTATTGCATTTGTTTTAATTTGCTGAAAATTACAAATCTGCTATCATTTGACTCAACTTTCAAAACAAAATGAATTTCTGAGATGTTTCTTAGGAAAAAAGCATTGAGATCAAAATGATACAGAAAATAAGATTTGATTCATCTCCCTAACCACTCCAAAAGAAAATTCACTTTCATATGCACACCTGGAAAGGTAAGACTAAAAACTGACTGTTCTGCTCTAAAACTACTGTCTAGAGAGAATCCCACAGCAGCAGCCATAAGGTTATCCTTCCCTATGCAACTCAACTGCCAGTCTTCCTTCACTTGGCCGAAGCCAGCAGTGCATTATAATCTACTGCATCCTTTCAGCCCAAGAAAAGTAAACTGAAAACACCACAAACTCAGATAAAATCATAGAGCACTTGCATTCATGACATTTTGACAAAGAAATTTCTCAAATTATCTTTAAAAGTAAAAGAATTTTCTTCTAGAGAGTATCATCCTTCTTGCAAGGCTTGTTTTCTACAATAGGGTTGCAGACTTTGGTTCACTTTTACTCCTTTTTCACTTTCATTGTTACAGTAACCTCGTACAGCCCATACATTCTCCAGCACCAGCTACGAATTCTAACCTGAATTGACTGCATTTCTTGTATATGTGGCCAGTTGGGCAGGACTTGTATTTTTGTCAGGTATCCTGTCCCAAAGCCCACCTTATCAATAAAAAACAACCCCACCCATACACCCAAACTCTCTGAAACTCATAAGATCATCTGACACTGGAGTTCAGCTTAGAAAACAACTTTTTATTTTGTTTTTGTTCTGCTTTCTTTACTGTCACTGAAGTTTTCAGTTTGTCACTTTAACGTCAATTTTCTTTCTTTCCTTTTCTTTGTTTATTTCTTTCCTTTCTTTTACTTTCTTTTTCTTTCTGTGAGCTACAAAGAGCTATGTACATCTTGTTCATGCTAACTCCCAGATGAACCTAAATATTTTACAGCAATTATTTTAAAGGATTATTTTAAAGTAAATTTTATCTACTTATTTTACAAAGGTGCAGATCTTGAAGATGTGGGAAAATCAATGACATTTGTCATTTACACTTTGTGAAATAACAAGCTGTAAAATTTGACACCCCTGCTTTTCACTCTCGGGCTACCCCTGTCACTGCCACTGATCGTCACACTCTCTCTCAGACTGGGTTATTAAACTGGAGATATACTACTGCTATGCAAATTTTTATCTGACTTCAGTTGTAAATAGATTATATTTAGTCTGATAAAAAAAAATTCCTGAACAATAACTTTAGACAAAGGTCTGCTGATAAACAAGTGCAAAAAACAAAGCAGCTTCCCCAAATTTATAAATAAACTAGTTTCCCACTTTGTTTAAAAACCTACCACTTTCCTTAGCTTTTCAATGGAGGTAACAAAAGATCCACTTCATTGTCATTTTGGTGGTGTATGCCATCCAAAAAGTTTAAATCATAAAATTCTGAAACAAAATACTTTAACATTCAGTTGACAGACATATCTACCTAACTTACTGTTCCATGAAAGATTAGTCATAACTTCCTATTTCCTTATTTGGCTTCAAACAGAAATATTTATATTGGTCATTTTTTAATTACTTCCTCCCAAGTCATCTACTGCATTCTCTGTTCATCCAACAATATTACCTGTTTCCCAGTAATGCATCTATTATCAGTATTTTAAAGAGGGAAGAAAAACCCAGATGCAAATGAGCTTCCTTACTAACTCTAATTGTTTTAACTACAGTCTATCAAAAAGATTTTCTAGAAAAGGAAAATGAAAGCAAAGAAATGCAGAAAAAAATGAAGCTCAGATTATCAGATTTTAAATCCAGAAATAACTAATTTCATCACATGGCAAGGGACAAGAGCTTCTCTTAAACTGTGATTTTGAAACAAAATTGCATTGATAACGCCCAGTGTGGAAACTGACTGGATCTATTATTAGCAATGGAAGTAACCTGAGAGTTTAACACCAGTCTCACACTTTGGCAAAATTCAGAATACCACGAATCTACCACAGTCCCTACCAACAGGGAAGTTCAAATGCTACTGTTGAGCCTGCAAAACAAAATTGCAATTTATTAGTGGAACAGTGGTTCTTAAAGTCACTCATGAGTCTATCAATCTAGTAAAAAAATACATGAAAGAAGTGCCATTATACAAAATATTATCACCTACTTTTAAAAAACTTTAGAAAATATAAAATTTCCTTTAGGTCAGAAAGGAAGTTTAAAAGAAAGATTTGAAGAAAAAATGAGCTGATAATCTATTTTTCAAAGAAAGCAGTAAGTTTTGCTCATGCAACTCTAAATTTTCATGTTCTCTTGTGCAAATAAGTTCTCCATCCACTTCACATTTTCTTTGACAAGCAACTAACATGATCTCTGAATTGTGAATGAGAATGAAGTTAAATGACAAAACTGGAAATACAGTGGGACAGCACCCATTTCATAAGCATTGTGTAACAGATTAAAAACTATAAAAATCCAAGTCCATGCAGCTGCTTAATAAATACTCAGGTTTTAAGCATTAAAAAAATAGAACTACACCATCCAGAATTAAAAAATGCAAACAGAAGAGAGATAGTCCATATTATTTAAGTCAAGTCACAATATCAATAGTGAGCCAGAACTGATTGCATTTGGTTTCAGTTTTTAAATACGAAGATAAAAATCTTCTAAGTGTCCATTTCTGTTTGATGTTCAAGAGAGGTTAAGCTAAAGAAAATTACAGTGAATATCACAAGGAAAAGGCTGAAGGGAAAGGTCTGACCACTTTCTCTTCTGATTTAAGTTTGATGATGCACTATACATGATGAGGGTACCACTAGCTCACAACCCATCAGCAGGTAATTCATAAGGAGGTCAAAGAAAGGAAAAGGCCATAGAAGCATGCATAATTTAGCAATTTCATCAATAAACAATTTTTCAGATAATAAAAAGAACACTGAAAGATGCATGTGGAGGAGAAAGGGATGCAAAGAACCACCAACACCGTCTTGCAAGCAAACTTTGACTTTGTGTGCATACAGGAAACTATGTAAATAATCAACAGCCATAATAATCATGCACGGAAATACAGACATACATGTATTTATACTTTGTATATTATACTTGATCCGCTTGTGTAGGTGATGATACTGCAAAAATAGATAAGGCAAATAAGAAAAATAGCATAAGAGGGAAAAATCGTTCAATCAACTTTAACTTGACAAGTGATAGGACAAGAGGAAATTACCTCAAGTTGCACCAGGGCAGGTTTAGATTGGATATTAGGAAAAATGTTTCACTGAAAGAGTTCTCAAATGTTGGAACAGGAAGCAGTTGAGTCACCATCCCTGGGGGTAGCTGAGATGAGATGGTTAGGGACATGTTTTAGTGTTGGACATGGCAGTGCTAGATACTTGTTGGACTTGATGATCTTAAAGTTTTTTTCCAATCAAAACAATTCTGTGATTCTATGAAACTTTGCTTTAGTAGCATAATAATCAATGTTAAAGGCATAAAAGCAAAACCTCTGAAGAGTAAAACTCTTTACAAAAACTCGTAGCCACAATGGTCTAATCAGACCTAACACAGTTACTCTGAGTCTTGAATTCTGTAATAGTCATAAAGAATTTCTCCCTCTTGTGTGTTGCAGTCTGTCAGAATCTTTTTTTATTATAGTTATGAAGTGTGGTAAAACTAATACTCCTAATAGCTACTACTAGCAATTCATATTTCAAATTACTGGAGAACAGAAAAGCAGACATTGCTTTTTGATCATCTCATGGTCACATATTTTAATTTAATTTCAAGAGAAACTGTCATTCCAAAGAGATTTCTACTAAGTAATACTATAATGTATAATACTAGAAAGAAGCATTAATATGCAACATCCTACAAGGTCTAGAAATATTTTAATTTATTGTTTATATCTATAAACATTCATTTTTAAACATCAGAGACACAAACCATTAATAAACAAAAATTAAATACAGAATTTTTTTGAACTTGTTCTAGCTTTTATATGTTAACTGTGATGCACCAATTCTGGTCAACCTCATCATCACAGACCTTGCAAGTGCCAAGTCTGGTTGTACTAGATATTACAGAACAAGATAAGGGCATAGTCAAGGAGAGTAGAGTCAAATGCTTTACTGAGTTAATTGCCTTTAGCTGGGATACTCTGGGTTTCCTTTCCACTGTACCTTTTTTCAGACCAAATATAAGTGTGACAAGCATAGGAATTCTTACAATGTAATGCAATACTACAAAAGCAAAAACTTAAATACCAGAAAAAAGCTAAAATTCAAGTCCCTGTCTATCACATTGGTTAAACATACACTGCACAGGTATGCAAGAGCCGATATTTTACAGAAATAGCATATAGCAATGTGTTAAGTACTCAGAGAAAATAAAATGCAGTTCTTTGAGATGAAGCAATGACAACATTTTTACTTTTGTCTCAATAGCACACAAATGAAACAAAACAAAACAAACATTTAACTCTAGGAGTGCCAATAAAGGTCAGTTGTGAAGTTAAATGGACCAATGTAATTCTTTAACACTAATTTTATCTAAATTAGATTATTGAATTTTGATTCTATTCTGGATTATTCTCTACTACCTAGGGATTATTCCATGTACAGAACATTTGGTAATTACAGGCACACATCAGTGTGTGTTAGGTCTTTTGTTTTGTGAAGGCCCCTCTCATCTTTTCCTTTTGTGTTTTTTCAAGAGGAAAACTGATAGCCTTTTACATCCAAGGTAAACTGAAATTACATATGCAATTCTCATAACACTGGGATAATGCATTGAAGTGCCACATGTGCCTTTAGAAATCTTCTCACTGTCTCAAACCACAGGACTGCTTGCATGCTGAATAAGACCTTAAGATTCCTTCTGTTTCTCTTTTCTGCGACAAAGATATCTGTTTTGCTTCATCCTTTTGCTATCTTCACCATACTTTGCCACACTTGGGGTTTAATTTAGTGCATTGGTAGGGCCTGACAATTTTTAAATGTTATTCACACAGATTCACATTTCAGTCTCCATGTTTAGGTGAGAGCCCGTTCTTAAACCAAATTCTTATAGCTCAGAACACAAAAGTATGATCTATTATTTATGCATTTTTACCTGCATCTTCAAGATAGCACAGTGTAATATATATTTTAGTGGAAGTAAGTAACCTCAACTTTTTACTCACAAACTGAATCATGCCCTTCTGAAATTCAATTCTCAGAGTAGTTCTGATACACTGCAACAGATGGACCTGGCACAATGGTTGTGAGTAGCAGGGAACAGGAAATCTTATGAAGAGGTATATAGAAGGAAGATCAGGAAGAAAGTGAGACCTAGTTAGCACTCATAAGCATTTGGTAGCTGTCTTGGAATTTTTAGTTCCCAGATGGCCCACATGACATACAATTAGCATCCCTGTAAGCATTTATATTTGGTGGGAAGGGAGAGTGTAGTCTCTTTTATCCTTCCATAACCACTATGGTTCGTGTCTTTTGCCTCTTCTCTGTCCTTCATTTTGCATACAACACAGTCTCTTGACAGTAACAAAAAAACCAATCTACAACTCAAATTAAATGTAGCGTTCTGTTCTTAAATAACTTTGGCTAGTTTTGCACAACCAAGTTAAGTATATTATTTAGGCAAATAAAATGTGTGTAGAATATATGACAATGAAGATAAATTATAAATTTTTTTGCATGTTGGGCTTCTTTATTAATTAGAGGTCTGAGAAATCTGTAAATAGAACACAAGTGGTATGAGAACTGTTTTCTTTTCACAATTAATAAATCTGATCTTGAATGCTGACTGCTTGATTGTAGTCTTCTACAGCCTCTTTATTGAAACCCAATTTACCACGAATATCAGCTCTAAATTTATACATCAAGGCATCATTAGGCTGAATTGACAATGCTGTAAAAATAAGAAATAGAATGTTAGGGCTTTGTTTTTTTTTTCTTTAACACTATCACATTATTATGAAGGGAAGCATGGCAGGAAAACTTGTCAGTCCAGATCCCTCTGCAGAGCCTGTCTACCCTCAAGCAGATCAACACTCCCACCCAACTTGGTATCCCCAGCAAACTTACTAAGAGTGCACTCGATCCCCTTGTCCAGATCACTGACAATGAGATTAAACAGAACTGGCCCCAATACTGAGCCCTGGGGAACACAACTCATGATCACCTGCCCAACTGGATTTAACTGCGTTCACCACAACTATCTGGGCCCAGACAGCCAGTCAGTTTTTTACCCAGTGAACAGTACGCCCATCCAAACCATGAGCAGGCAGTTTCTCCATGAGAACACTGCAAGAAATGGTGTCAAAGGCTTTACTAAAGTCTAAGTAGACAACATCCACTTTATAAAATTAATACAAACTAAACATAGCTTTGGTTACTACAAGAAGTTTGCCGGTATCCAGAGCTGCTGAATCTCATGTTACTAGCAGTGGCAGAAGTAGCAATGTAGTAAAATAGCTCAGGTATTTTGAAACTGAAGAAAATACTTGTTTTTTCACTAAGATCAGGATGAAAGTTTGATTCATCTCTATGATCCATGTCTATTCCCAACAGAAAAGCCTATGGAAACCAAATACTCTTTCAAAATTGGTTCTACAAAGAGCACAATCTTTAAATTTCATGTTTATATATAAAATAAGCTACCTGAATGCTGTTTTCTAGGTACCTAAATACCTCAACACATACACACACACAAAAAACCTCACAAATGTTTCAGACTTGGTAAGTATAGTATTTTTTCACAACCTCTTGCCACAATTTCATTTAGAACGGGGTCTGTTCAGCTGCTAATGATGTTAATGACATTATATGAGACAGTTTATATTCTAATTTGCATGTTCTTTCAATTTTGAGAATCCATTCTCAAAAAAAGCTCATGATGAATTAAATTCTTTTTAATCACATCACAATATCTGATGAAATTAGGTATAAATTACGTTAGCAAAAATACACACATACTTTCTGCATTATGAAATAAAGCCAAGTAATTTGTTATCATAATTGTTAGTATGTTACCATATATAATCATCACAGGTAAATAAAGATTACCTGTAGAAATGTCTTTCTCAGCTAGTTCATATTGTTTTAATCCATTATAGAAATTGGCCCTGTTAAAATACACTGCTGCAGAGAATGGGCAGAGACAAATTGCCTTCTCAAAGTCTTCTTTTGCTTCTTCAGTATTGTTTAGTAATGTATTTGTAACAGCACGATTCATAATAGCAGACTCGTTTCTTGGGTCAAGTTGTAATACCTTGGAATAATAGCAATAGGCCTACAAAACACATGAATTTGATACAAAGTACCCTGTTAAAATTTGAGGAAATGGCTTACGTACAACTTGTAAATTCCACTTTGTTTCTTTAAGCTGTTAGTATTCTTAAGTCTCTACTTGCTTTGTTTAATGCTCTTTGTGTATAGAAGAGAGATACAGCACCTGCATGTTTATCCACAAATAGGTCAACTGCTACCCAGACTTTTGAAAAGAGAACAGCTGTTAATGCTGAATTGTAATTATAGCACAGAAGAAATTAGCTACACACTAACATCAATTTGAATTAACATAAAAAGTGGTTTATAACACAACACCCATTCTTGATCATCTTTCTTCAGAGTCAGACAACCTCTGTGAGACAGAATAAGGAGTCACAGAAATACAATTAAGAGGAAGAACAGCCTATACAAGACCAGTCATGGAAGAATGGTACTAGATGCATAATAAAAGAGATTACATGATCACAGGAGAAGCCATATCAGGGCACTGACCTTGAACTCCTACAGAATTTCTGATCCAAGTCTAACTAATGCTCAAAAGCAACACAGAATCTAACTGAGTGCACTGTGGACTCCCTTCACGGTAGAGGGGCCTCACAGAGAGATCTCTGTAGACTACAGAGCTGGGCAATCACCAGCTGTATGAAATTTAACAAGAGCAAGTGCTGAATTCTCCACCTGGGACAGTGTAATCCTGGTTATACATAGAAACTGGGGGACAAGAGGCTCAAGAGCCTCCCCACAGAAAGAGATCTGGGGGTTTGGGTTGATGGCAAGTTGAACACGACTGTGCCCTGGCAGCCAGAAGGGCCAACCGTGTCCTGGGGTGCATCAAGTACAGCATCGCCAGCTGGTCAAGGGAGGTGATTGTCCCATTCTACATTGCATTGATGTGGCCCCAACTAAAGTACTGTGTGCAGTTTTGAGTGCCTCACTGTAAGAAGGACATCAAACTATTAGAGTATGTCCAGAGAGGGACAACAAAGATGGTGAAAGGCCTCAAGGACAAGACTTACAAGAAATGGCTAAGGTCACTTGGCTTGTTCAGCTTGGCGATGAGAAGGCTGAGGCATGACCTTATCGCAATCCCCAACTTCCACAAGGGGCACAGTGGAGGAGAAGGTGCTGATCTCCTGTCTATGGTGACCAGCGATAGGACACAAGGAAATGGAATGAAGCTGCATCAGAGGAAGTTCAGATTGGACATTGGGAAAAGGTTCTTCACTGAGAGGGTGTTCAGTCACTCAAACAGGCTCCCCACAGAAGTGATCATGGCATCAACCCTGTCAGAGTTCAAGGAGGCTCTGGGCAACATTCTTAGTCATACGGCTTGGTTTTAGGTAGTCCTGCAGGGAGTTGGGTCCCTTCCAACTTGAGATATTCTGCAATTCTATACAAGAACATAAAATTGTTTTCTTACATGATCTATTTCTTGTGCTGTATGAAGTACAAATTATCTAGGTTTAAAATCTTATGCCAAGCAAATACTACACATGACTACCTCAGTAAGTGAACTGCAAACTGAAGTGTTTACAGATGCAGCTCTAGGAAAGGATTAATTCAAGTAGATTAAATGTGCTGAAGCATCTATGTTGGCTCTGGGTTTCTGCAGCTGCTGGACCACAAAGCTCCAATTAAATAAAAGCCTGAGCCTGTGTCCAGGAAGTGTGACCGGAAGGCCAAAGGAAAAATCATTGCAGGGGCCTCCTCACAGAGAGAAAAATCAATGGTCCTTGCCTTCAAGCAGATTTCAAATTCACAAGAGGAATTTCAGTATCCAGCTCTTCTGTATTTGAAGATGTCAACTGTGTTCAAGCAGAATGCGGTGATCTAAAACTCTGAAGTTACTGTGGTAACAGGAGGAAGATGTGAGACTTCTTGATTAAAGTTCATCAGCAGGAGATTCTTTTCACTCTCTTTGTCACGGTGCTTATAGTGAATCTGGGCAAGTTATTTAATGTATGAGAGGTAGACTTCAGAGGAAGTTACTGAACATCTGTGGGATTTTGGTACCTCATTTATTACAAATTTTTGTGATGTGTATCCTAGCTATCACAAATCTTAGTTCATTTATAACAATGATAAAATATATAGTAGTAGGGCAATTTCTTATTATTACTTCATGTCCTGGTAGAGGACCACAAAATTAAATGTAGGAAATCTTTATGTTAAGTATGCTTATCATTAATTCATCTCCTGGTAGAGGACCATGAAATTCAGTGTAAGAAATCTTTATGTTAAGTGTATTTAAAGATACCTTTATATGAACAGTATTTATTCAAGGGAAAAAAGTTCTGAAGGCAATATAAATATAAACTGTAGACCTACCTGTGAAAACTGTCGATTCTGGAAATAGATATTTCCCGCATTAAAATAGGCTAATGCATAGTTGGGGTCAACAGAAATCGCTTGTTGATAGTCCTTCATGGCACAGGTTAGATGTCCCATTAAATGATTGATGAAACCCCGATTTGTTAGCAGTGGAGCAGTGGTAGCAAGCTGAAAGGAAGTAGAAGATGCATCCTTACTTGGGAAAAATTCGCACTTCTCCAGTAACTTATTCTATTTTTCAAAGATACATTTACTTAAAAAGAAAAAATGCACCTTCTAATGCAAATTGGCAACTATTCATGTACAGCATTGGCTGGCTTCATAGCAATAGGTTGATTTTAGTAAAGTCACTTTAAGCTAACATCTACCTTTAATGCAGCATTTGTATCTAGAAATGCAGCAAAAGTTTCACCCATTTGAAGACAGACTGAAGCTCGTCCATCATATGCAGCAAGGCATTTTGGATCCATGCAAATGGCAACTGTAAATTGGTTCCAAGCTCTCTGAAACTTTCCAAGGACCTAAAATTAATTGCAATGCAGATATAATAAGAAACATTAGAAATGCCAAACATACTCATGGCGTACTAATTTTAAAAATTATAGCAGACAATGAAAGCATGCTTATATTTACAAATGCAGTTAACTGAATTACAGAAAAAAATAATCAAAATATCTTGTTAATTATGCAATACTCATTGCTTTGCAACTAGTTAACATATCTGTGACAACAGTTTTTACTGCAAGTATTACCTCTTCAATATTACAGAATCACAGAATAATTGAGTTTGGAAGGGATCTCTGGAGATCATCTAAGCCAGCTCTGTGCTCGAGGCAGGGTCAGCTAGAGCAGGTTGCCCAGGAAAGTGTACAGTTAAGCTTTTGAACATCTCCAGGGACAGAGACTCCACAAACCCTGGGCACAATGTGTTCCAGTGTTCATCTTTGCAGTACAAAAATTTTTTTAAATCTGATGTTTAAATGGAATTTCCTATATTTTGGTCTCTGCTCATTGTTTCCTGTCCTGTCACTGGACACCATTAAGAAAAGCCTGGATCCATTTTTTCTGTACTCCTCCATCAGATGTTTATAGCCATTTATAAGATCTCCCCTTAAGCCTTCATGTCTCTCTCTCCCTTCTCCTTGTATGACATTTGCTTCAAGCCCTTAACCATCTTAGTGGCCCTGCACTGGATGTGCACCTGTGTATTCATGTCTCTTTCGTACTGAAGAGCCCAGAACTGAGCACAGTACTCCAGATGTGGCTTCGCCAATACCCAATATAGGAGAAGGATCATCTCTCTTGACTTTCTGGCAATGTTGCTTCTAATATAGCTCAGGGTGCCATTGGTCTTCTTTCTGCAAGGGCACATCAGTGACTAATCTTCAGCTTGTTGTTTGTCTGGAGCCCCAACTCCTTTTCTGTAAAGCCGCTTTTGAGTCAGTTAGCCCACAGCCTCTACTGGTGCATGAGGTTATTCCTCCCTAGAGGTAGAACTTCTCTCTTCCCTTTATCGTGCTTCATGAGGTTCCTGCCCACCATTTATCCAGGCTGTCCAGCCTGTCATCCCTCCAAAGGCAGCATCCCTCTAAAGGCAGCACAACCACTCCTCCCAATTCTGTATCATTTGCAAACTTGCTGAAGGTGCACTCTACCTATATCATCCAGGTCATTAATGAACATGTTAAACAGTATTGGACATATTACTGACCCCTGGGGGCATTTCACTAGTGACTGGCTTCCAGCTGGACTTTATGGTACTAATAATGAACCTTGGAGCCTCACAGTTCAATCAGTTTTCAGTTCACCTCACTGTCCATTTCTCTAGCCCATACTTTACTAGGTTTTCTATGAAGACTTTCTATGAAAGACTACTGAAAACTTTGTTAAAGTCAAGATAAACAACATTTATGGCACCCCTTTCATCCATCAAGCTAGTCACATAAGGCTATCAGGATGGTTAAGCATGATTTCTCCTTCATAAATTCATCTGACTATTCCAAATTATCTTCTTGTCCTTCATATGTTTAAAAATAGTTTCCAGGATTATTTGCTTCATTGAAGTGAGGTTGACCTGCTTGTAGTTCCCCAGATCCTACTTGCCATTTTTGAAGATAGGAGTGATGTTTACTTTCTTCCAGTCTTCAGGAACCTCTGCCAACTGCCATGACCTTTCAAAGATAATTGAGGGTGGCCTTGCAATGATGTTGGCTAGCTCCTCAACACCCATGAATGTATTCCACTAGGTCCCATAGCCTTGTGTATGTTCATTTTGTTTAATTGTTCTCTAACCTGATCCTCCTCCACCAAGGGTAAGTCCTCCTTGCTCTGGACTTTCCCACTGGTCACAGGGACTTGGGATTCCTGAAAGCCGGTCTTAACAGTAAAGACCAAGCTGAAGAAGGCATTGAGTACCTCAGCCTTCTGCATGTCCTTTGTCACCAGCTCTGGCATACACTACATCATGAAGGACTCAGCACAGTCAAGAAAGTGCTTAGTTCTGGGCAAGCAGGTCACTTGGGTCCACAGGCAAAATGTAAACATTTTACCTAATATATAGATGAACTGATCAAAGGTGGAGTGCTAATTGGATAAAAATACTTCTCCACATGTGTTTATGTTTGAGTTCCCAAAAGTATGAGGCTAAACACAAGGCATCTTGTGAGTTTCAGAAATTAAGCACCTGCCATTATGTGAACTTTCTGGGTTTCCTCCTGCACCGAAAATATCTCATTCCTACTTACTCACTGATGTAGTCACTCTGGGTTTTTCTCTTGCACAGTACTTTCCAAAGCGCTGTGAAAGCATTAGTTAGAATTTAAGTGTATTGGCAAAGCTGTAAAAGGAAATTTGCATGACACCTATGCAAGACCACTTGAAAAAGGCTACTGACATTAGTCCCTCGTTTACATTGACAAAAAATAATTCGCAACAAGATTCATGACAATTCAAGACGTTTCAGACAGCAGGATATAATAAAGCACAGTAACTAAATGACAAATTAGACACACACAAAATTTTTAAGTCATAATACATTCCTTTGCTAAGGTAGAAATTCATTTTCTGTGTAGTTAAGTAGTTTTCAGAGATCATTGTATATAAGGCCTTTACCAAGGGATTCTAGCAGATTTGCTAACGGTGTAGTTTGGATAATTAGGACTGCAAGATTTTGTTCTACACAGTTTTGTCAACACTTTAGCTGTTTTTTCCTTCAATAAACAGCTCATACAGACAATACATGCCAGTTCTTAATAACAGCTTATCAGAGAACCATCTATGCAAATCAAATGAGTGTAAGGCTACTTGATATTCCATTATTCAAGAGTAGAAATCAAACAAGATTGGGCACAAATGGGAAAAGAATATAACGGTCCATCTATTTACTTAAAAAGAAAGAAGATGCTATAAGACTCATCTTAAGTATATGGATTATTTTATGTTTATTACTTTTTTTTGTATTATTTAAAGATATGCATATAAGATTGATGTTATTTTGTTTGATTAAACATAGCCTTGACAATGAATTTTGTTCTATTACCTGCAAGTTGTATGCTAAGCAAACTCTGGCTTTTATGCACTTTGGATTCAAGTGAATAGCTCTCAAGAAATCTTTTTGTGCTTGTTTACAACCAGCCTCATCTCCATTTTCCATGTACGAATTTCCTCGTCCAATGTAGGCATCCACAGAAACAGGATCTAGTTTGAGAGCCTGGTCAAATGATCTTACAGCGTCTTCAAACTCATGAATTCTAGAAAAAAGAGAGATTAATGTTGCTGTTTAAAAATTCTATAAATAAAAATTCTCAATTTATGAGTGATCAGCAAATACTACCCCATAAAGCCCATTTAAAGTAGTTCAATTCTAACTGAATTAAAGTTTGCTTTCTGTATGTGTTCCCTAATGGTTATAACAGTGAATGTAGTCAGCATAGCACCTTGCAGACTTCAGTTTGAATTCCTTGGCCTGCAAAAGAAAACAGCAAAACTCTCATTAACTTTTGCTGGGCCAAGATTTCACCTTTTCAACAAGAGTACTCAACAGAGAGACTTTATCCAAGTTATTTGTGCTGCCCAAATGTCATGACCAAACATGGATTTGGTAGTCTATTCAGGTGTAGAAGTTTCAGCCACAAACAATTTACCTCTAACACAAGCCTTCTGTCTGATTTTTCTCATACCATTACTTGAATTTATCCAAACTGTGCTAAACTTGCAGGGTAAAAAGAGATTATGTTCAGGGTTCTAAGTATAGATAGTTCTATTCTAAAAGTAAGACAAATGTGGAACTACATCCTTAGATAAAATTTGATGCATCTGAGGTATACTAAGTAGGAATAAAAAGGATTAAATACCAAAAAGGTTAATGAATGCTAGTAAGTACCTTTACATGTAAAGTAAAAACTTTACTGTGTCAAAGTATAAAATCGTTTTGCCAAGATGATACTGAAAGATAAGACGTTGTTTGAATATAAGCTACCTGTGTGTCTCTTCCTGAAGCGTGGCCTGACGTCCTTACCAAAAGATGAGAGATTAAATATAATTAGCTAACAAATAACTTTAAGGGTTTTAAACCAAATGCACTTATTGCAAAAACAAATTAAGGCTTCATTCCAGTCCTGTTGATAGGCAGTCATGAAGTTAGAGACTACAGGATGAATCCCAAATGCATCATAAAACAGGTTATACAGTTGAGTTATAGAGTTACTAGTCACTCCTTCTGACTGCTGAATACAGATGTGGACATCAAAATCACATGCTCATTTCTTGGAGGCAGGATTTCAGCATTGTTGTGTGAGTTCTGCATTATCCAGACACTGTGAAAGATGAAGCCAGTTATGCCCTAACTACAGCATACTAACACAACAAGTTTGGATGCTACAATCCTGAATATGTCCATCTCCACACTGCCTCAGCAGCAACAAGGTTAAGCAGTGATAGATGGCAGAGTAACTGTAGAATAAAATAGATTAGGCTAAACTAATAGGCGGATATTATAAAAAGGAAATTTTAATAGCTAAGTGTTATTTGTATCAAATAGGAGCTATCAACTCCAAGTGCCACTATGATAAGTAGGCTAAGGTACTAATGTACATCTTATTTCTTACAGTTTTAAGTGATTAACAGATTTAATTTAGTCTCTCTAAATAAATTTCATCTTGATGAAGCTACACTTCAGAATTTCAAAATAAAAAATTCAGTCAAGGAAGATCATTGACACTTTAGCTTTCCTCTAAAGGACAAAGTGCATGTTTAAACAGAAATTGCATCCTAACTAATTCTGAGCAAACCAACAGAACTCTATAGCTACTTCATATTCCACTGGAGGGTGTAGAATACTATCTTTGTGTATCTCAGAATTCTTCATTCTTCAGTCCTTCTCTTGGTTCTGTTTTATCATCCTAGTATTACCTCCTGATGCTGTCATGAACATACAGTTGATATAGTTCCTTGACACCAGAAGATTTTAATATTAGTTGTTGAACTTGAAAAGTATTGAATTTTCTTTTTTCCATCCCTTTTTACCATCTTACCCTCACCCAGTCCTCAATATATTCAATATAAAAAGGTGAACAGGAATATAAAGCTCAGGAATTATTTCATTTTTCTACTCTGCATCAAACAAAACTACATATCTTACCTATAGAAGCAGATTCCAAGAGCTTGAAAGATCTGGCTGTCATCTGGACTAAGCAATGTTGCTCCTTTAAAGTCCTGAAAAGACGTTAAACCATGCAAATGGATATTGTTTCATTTCACCTAAATTGTGGTTTTAGCTAAACAATTTTATACTTCTGTATAAAAAGGGAGATGACTTTTGACAAAGGCATTATACTTTCAGAAGTACTGGAGACGTATTTAACTGTTTTCATACTTGTTGTTCCAGACCTTGATAGAATTAAATCTCCAGTTATGTGGTATCATGGTGTTTTTAATATGCATTTTTTCTGGAGGTAACATTTCCAAAAAGAAAACCTTCCAGAATGGTATTTTTTGTTTGTATTTAATAGAAATACTGTACCTCAGCTGCTATCATTAAATACATGTATATTAAAAACTTATTTTGCTATATGCAATTTCAGTAGAATTCTTCCAGTAATAAAATTATCTAGATATTTTCTGCTTTTACTTTGACAAACCTAGTAAACCAAGCTCATATATGCATTGGGAGACCCTGTACAATATTCCAGTGAAAAACATCAATGTTTTTTTTTACTTTTGCTAACATTCAGAACACTTTTCAAAATGCTTGTGGTTCAATGTATGTTGTTCCATTGTAAAAACTGTATAGGTGCATTTTAAATCAAATTTCAGTTATGATGTAAGGAAGCACTTTAGACTTCTCCATGGGAAAGCAATCAGTATGTATTAGGAGTGGTTTAGCTGATGCATCCACTGAACTACAACTTAGAAAGCATTTTTTAAAAAAAACTACTGAGACACACTGTTCCCATCCAGCAAAGCCTTCAAAGAATAACCAGTAAAGCTAATGGAATTCTTCATGCACACAATTTGGAGTATGCACTCTGCTCTGTGTATAGAGCAGAGTAAAAGCAGGATCAGAATTCCAAGGACCAGTAACTGCACAGGTCACAGAACCAACAGAAAAAGACACCTCATATAGCAATTCAGAACTTATATAGCCTGAATTGTAACTTTTCCTTTTCCTTCCAGTGTAACTAATTCAGGAATACACTTGCTTCTAGTATGTATCTGTGCTTAAGTAATTATATCCTAACTCAACTAGCACTATACATGTATAGCGATATACTCCTTGCAATAAAATATGAGAACTGATACACAAGAAGGTCTCAAGCATTTGTTTTCTTAAATTAGCTGTTATATTTGTGTGTCTCTTGTTCAATTACTGTTTTGTAAATTTGTCTTCACTACAATCCATTCAAAGAACTTTTTGCTGATCTGCTTGTTCCCCTCCAGTCTCTTTCTACTGGCTTTACATCTCAGTTTGTACCATCTCAGCCTCTTTTCTGAGCTACTCTGATTAACTGCATCTTGAAGCATAAGTGACCACAGTATTTCTATTTCTATTGAACACAGTATTTCTAATTGATTTATTTCTATGCAAGGTCTACCAACAGTAAAGAGCATTTGCTGTGCACTTTCAAGAACACATTTCTGGGTCACTGGAATGGGATTCATATTCATTCTTCATTTTTTATGTGCAAATAAGAAATATTGCTCAATTTTTCCAATGCTTATGCTGAAATTATTGCTATCACATAAAGAAGATAACACATTTTAAAGTTACTAGTCCACAATGGAAGCAAAGAATGTACTAGTTATACTGAAAATAAATACCCTTGCTTTTAAGTCAAAAAAACATAAAACTTTTAGAAAACTTAAAACCTATTTAAAATTTTAAAAGAAAAGCCCATGAGTGTTAAAGAGTAATGTTTAACACTGTTAGGTTTCAAGCCTGTATTGCTATACCAGATGGAGAACAAGAGTCATCTGCACTGTGAGTCAGTGTCAGAGGCACATGCCATTTTCTTCCACTTAAGAAAATTATCTTTAGGTCTGACCCTTTCTGCCCTTTCAACAGAAATGGTCATTTACACACACACATGCACAGAGAAACAGAACAAGCCCACTCAATCAGAACCTCCATTTACTTAGGCTTCTACAATGAAATAGTACTCATTTGGACTGAGCATAAACTACTTCAAGGTTGAAAAAGAAGGAAAAATCAGGTTCTTGATTGTTAAATTTTGTGCAACTCCCATGTTTAACTCTAACAGCATAAACTTTGAAACAAGTAAGACTGCTTTTTATTTGCATCTTCACTGTCAGACTAGTATTACATGTTGAGCAAATGAGAACTGGGTACAAACTATTTCAGAAGAATATAAAAACAGTTAAGCTGGTCTTTATACCAGCAATGGCTTAGATTTAACAGAAAACTCTTAATTTCCTTTACTCGAAGAAGGATTTTGTACCTCACATGCATTAGCATAATCACCAAGTTCCATGTAGAGTACTCCACGATTAATTAACACTTTAAAAGCTATTTCCTCACTCGGTTCAAGCAGAAGAATAATTCCATAATCTTTCAAAGCCTACAAAAACATAAAATATTATTTTAAACCATAATTTACTCAGAGGGATACAATGATACTTCAAAATTTAAGGCATGCTTTCAATTTCCTATAAATCATGTGCATACACACAGACTTCAGTGTGGTTATTCCAATGTTTTCCTGTTTCCAGATTGAATTTAACTGAATTTGGAGCCTTCTATAATTACATAGATAACCATTCTTAGACTACAGAAGCAAAGATGGTGAAAATATATTAAACAGGCAAAGTTGGTGAAGGGTTTGGAGGGGAAGCCATATGAGGAGGGGCTAAAGTCACTTGTTTTGTTCAGCCTGGAGAAAAGGAGACTGAGGGGAGATCTCATTGCAGCTACAGCTTCCTAACGATGGGAGGAGGAGGGGCAGGTGCCGAACTCTTCTCTCTAGAGATCAATGACAGAACTCGAGAGAATGGAAGGAAGATGTGCCATGGGAGGTTTAGGTTAGACAATAGGAAAAGGTTCTTCACCCAGAGGGTGGTTGAGCACTGGAACAGGCTTCTCAGGGAGGTGTCACAGCCCCAAGCCTGACAGTGTTCAAGAAGAGAGTAAACAACACCTGCAGACTCAAGGTGTGAACTGTGGAGTTGTCATATGCAGGGACAGGAGTTGGACTCAATGATCCTTGTGAGTCTCTTCCAAATCAAGACATTCTATGATTCATACTATAATTAAAACTTATTTTTTCATCATATAAATTGCAGAATTATAAATAAATCTTCATTACTTATGCTAAATCTTTAGTCAAAATTCTTATTTTAAAAAAGGTATTCTAGACTAATTAGTCATGAATTAATGTCAAAGTAAGGTACTTTTAAGATTAAGAATCTCCAAATATAATTTATTGTTCTTGAAAAACCTAAGCACCAGTTGTATTAACTGAATGTGGGTGTAAATTTTGTAAAAGACCAAATAATGACATGACTAGGAAAAGCGAAGTCTCAATTCTCAAGTTTCTCAAAAATGAACAGTAGCTCAACAATGTTTGATCTGAAGAAGTTCTAATCCAACTCTTTTTTCGCCTGAAGAATGAACTTACACAGTATACTTTAGAATAACTAGACCGTTTAGAGCTAATATGACAAAAATCTCCTTGATTGCAGTATTCCATATAATAGCCACTTTAAAAAGTTCTGTTCTTTATCACTTCTAAACTAAGCTAGATATTACAAACAGTTTTAAAGAAAACAGCCCAGTTCTTGCGAGATCTAAGAAATTTCTTCTGACAATTACATCTATTTTTTCTGCAACTTCCCTTGTACTTTAAGTGGCTTCTCTGGAGAGTGATAGCAAAGAACAGCTTCTATACCTTATTTATGAAGAAACTATCATTTTCACGTCTTAAAACTTTATCTTCAGTTACCGTAATTACCTATTTTTCTTTACCCATGGCATCAGTCTTGGACAATTAACCTGTAAGCACAATTGGCCTCTGCCAAGGTCGATTTGACTTCAGAAATCTGTGCTCAAATACATAAGAACTAGCATTATCTCAGTAAACAGGCCTTATCGAAAAGACAGATCAACACAATTGTGTTCCCAGTCTGAAGCTGCACGGTGCCTTTGTGCACCTTGTTGTGCCTTTGCTTTATAACGAAGGTAGAAAGCTGAAACACTTAGAGACAAGTCACAGGCAAGTTGGCGGATGTATAAACACATCCAGAAAAACAGGGCTGTGAATGAGGGCTGGATATAGTCCAAATCCCTGTTTCAATGTAGTCTTCTTCTGGATATAATTCTTATATTTTCAAAGGGATATCCAATGCAAGTAACATGATAATAGAGACCAAAAAGCCATTTTTAAAACAGTTTCCTGAAGAGCACAACCATTCAGGAAGACATTGCAAGAAGTGAGAAATTTTTACCAATTGTCAATAACAGGTTACTAGCTAATACAAACAACTGAGTGCTCATGTGATGTTGGAAAAACATCAATACCATACCTTTCTGAAGTCCTTTATTTGATTATAACAGACAGCTCTGTTATAATATGCCAGAATGCAGGTTGCACTGAGGTCAATAACTTCTGAAAGATCTTCAATTGCAGCTTTAAATGTCTGTACATGAAAAACCACTATGTAAAAATTGTAATTCAGTGTTCATGACACTACATAGTCTTCCTCAAATAATAGCCTATTGTAAAATTTCATGTAATGGTTTTATATTTTGGTTCTTTATCAGTACTGGAAGTCATCCAACCATTTCATTATGTCCTCTCTGAACTATTTACTGCAGTCCTTACTCCAGTGGGAGTACTTTTTCAGAAGCTCTATTTGTGCGAAGACTGGGCAAACTAACATTCTTAGTGTTTTCTTACCTCACTTCCATATATTGCAATACAGAATCAATCCTTAACTTTATTAGCTTACATTTTATACCTAAACATAGCACTATCTTTTGTGGAGTTTTGGTACTTCTATCATTTTCAGTTACACAGAACAACTGGACAGTATCTTCAATGGGGAATGGAAAGTATCATAATCTAGTGGAAGTCCTTGTTTCCATCAGCAACACTTTTACTATTATTTCACTATTATAAAGTGTCACATAACATACATTAAGTTCTAAGGGAGAATGCAAAAGTAGAACAATAAAGACAGTCCCACCTTATTTTGACACTTTAGAATTCCTCGGTAAAAATAAGCTTGCACGCTGTTAGGAATAATTTTGATCGCCTCACTGCAATTCAGAATTGCCTGAAAGTATCTACCTTGACTTCCATAGTAAGTAGCAAGAGCCATGTATGCCTGTAGAGATGAAGACAGAATGATGACATGGTAAAAAAAAAAAAAGGTTTGTTTAGTATTATAAAGCAAGGCTTAAAGAGAAGACTGAAATTACAAGTTTTATAAAAATATACATCTTACGAAGCTTGTAATTTCTTTTATTTGATGTTTGCCATGTGCTTTCTTGCAGATTGCAAGGCAAGGCCGTCATAAATGCAAAACCTATCAGTCTTTCAACCCATCCAAAGATGCCCCACAGAAACAATCAAGAGTCTTTATATTACCTGGAAATGTGATGGACAAAGGGCAAGTGCTCGATTAAAATCTTGGATGCACTTAGCTTTTCTGAGCTGCATTCTACACAGCCCTCGCTGATAAAACGCATCAGGGTAATGTGAATGTAGTCTGATAGCCATACTAAAAGCATCACGGGCCTAAAAAGATAACATATCATCTGAGTTAAATATGGTCTATTTGTTCACCTGAAATCATAGGCTAACTAATTGATTCTTTTGTACAGTTAGGTATGACCTGTTTTTGCCGTTGGAACCTGCCATATGCCTGCATTGTTTTTTATAATTTTCATCCATTTACTGTTACTTAAAATTTTGTAATATTTAACACCTGAACCAGACAGATAATTCATGAGTAAAGTTAAGCTTGGGAAGAAGGGAGGGGTAAGAGGGAAGATGTTTTAAGATCTATTTTCCTCCTCCCTGTGAAATTCTGGTATTTCAAATGTTTCTATTTTCTGTCCTGGGCCTTTTAGTAAATCAACAACTGGAACATGTTTACCAGAATATCAACATAGAAAACATTTGCATGAACCTGCACTATGCCTGCCACAAAGCTCACTGATAGACTTTCAATAGTTTTCAGCAATGTCTCTAATACGGTTTAAAATGTTGATTTTGTTAAAAGAAGGAAAATATATTATTCTTAGGCAATGCAGTTTATTTCTTAAATTTCATACATAAGTGCCAAAGAGAACCGGCTAAGGGTGTTCTGAGCTACAAAAATATAGAAAACAGTTAACAAATTACAACCAACTCCATAATACAATATAGAAATTCCTTTGCCCAAGTTTAGTACCAATTCACTAGGCTACCAATACTCCTACATGACTGGCTTTTTTCTGTAAAATCTGTGAAGACGTTAAAAAAAATCATAACATTAGCACTGGAAAAATTACTCACAAATTTGCAAGCCAGTCTAACATACATCATGAATTCAAAAGAAAATTGCTAAAGGCAGTGGAAGATGGTTAAAATACTGAAATCATTTGCTGAGTTATCATAGTTGTTGTCTACAAGCAGTGATTTCAAAGGCTAATATATTCTATATAATTAATACCAACCCTTAATAAACTTTTTTGCTCCATGTAACACAGGCCTGTGAGATAATATATTTCCGCATTTTCAAATGTTTTAGGCAGAATTTTTGCTGAACTCATCAGGAGATTAATAGCTTTTTTGAAACTTCTCACAGCATCCTGCAATACAGAGAATCTTAATAGTTGTAAAGCACTTAACTGAAAATCCACAAAATTTGTTAGACATTTTAAATTTTTTTTCAGGTTTTTTTTTTCGTAGTCTTTGGAACATTATAGTAAAAATGCCTAGTCTAGCGTTCCTTGATGTTCCTGGAGTTAGACACATACTTGATCTCTGAATGGTTCTAATAAGTGACTAGGAAAACAGAGAAATATTCCTGAGTTTTACTTATATATGACAAAGTAACTAATGTACATGATCTAGAAATAACATACAGTTCATTTATATTGTTATTTAGGTACATAGTTAATTACCAGGGTTTTTTTACTTATATTTATTTCCTTGGGAAGAAAACGTATATGTTTTGATGAAGTCTGATGATAATTAAGTACTTGCTACAGGTTTCTTTATGTAAATAATGACAAACCATTTTTTCCATAAGCAATTTACATAACTTTAATAACCATTAAGAAATATATTGAAAGGATCAATCCTGTATAGGCATTGAAGGACATTAAGTGAATAGCATCTCAGAATATTACCACATCTCATAGATCTGGGCAATAATTTATGCATATTTAATAATACTTTGGTTTAAAGGAGAGTTTAAGGAAAAAGACCAAAAAATTAAGAACCGTTCAAGATAAGCTGTTCCTCAGCCTTTGAAGATTATGAAGGGGCAAAGTTGAAAGTTTCAATATCAAGAAGAGTAAAAGAACTATAGCATTTTTTACTTCAGTATTTCAATATAAAGAAGTATATGTTTAGAAAAATCAGTTTGGAATACCAGTGCCCATAGGAGTATCTGTAAATAGAACATGTGCCTTCCTAAGTTGTCAATGTAGTAGAAGTTTTAAATGAAACAGGTCTGCATTTACTGCTATTTAAACACATTTTTTTCTCTATTCCTACAGTTCGAAAACACTCATATTTTAAGAGGAAAAAGAAAGAGGAAAATGGAGCTACTTGAACTACTTGAACTCACACATAGTTCTAAAGGCACAGCTGATTCTCAGGGCACTATTGCAGGCAGTCTGATCATTTTTCCATGCTGAGAGTTTGGTGCCGTTCCCCTCCAGCAGAGGTAGCAGTGCAAGTCCTCACCTCTGGGTGAAGCACTGAGAAATCAGGGAATTACTCTTATACACATCCTCTTCACCATGACAACTGAAATGTGTTGAATTGGAGGACACTAACAATCGCTGTCTTTGACTTAGCATTTTTTCAAATACAGCAGAATTAACAATGTCCCATTTGTTTGAGACAAACAAAACACCCAAACCTAACACAAAAAGACTGAGTGGATCAAGAGTTTTTATACGGTACAAGCCCAGGGAGTAGGAGTATAGTTTTTGCAAAGGGCATACCTTTTCATTTAAAAAGAACCTGCAAACATAAGGCTAAGAGGAAACAGAACAACTGTGCCTTTCAAACAGAGAACACAATATATAGGTAGATCCAAGGTCTTATGAATCTATCTATTGTGCTTAGGGAAACGGGACTTCGTACATTCTGTATAAACAAACAGAACAGTACAAAAAGAAAAAGCTAATCCATACTGCCAATTTCAACAATTCTGCAGGCCTCAAATACCAGCTAACTGCTGGACTCAGAGGAGTGATAATATTGCTCAAACCCTATGACATATGAATATTAACAAAGCTGAGAAAATACCTGTAACTATACATTATATATTCAGTTCACATACACGAATTAAACTTTTGTACTGCATTTTGTTACATAAAAAAATAGACATACTTCTGTATTATTTAATTTCAAAAGGAGCAAAATTATTACATATAATGGACTTCAATCTATATAACTGTATCATTTAGCTGATCATCATAAGTGTCTTAAAAATAAAATTGCCTAATTTATGCTGAACTATCAGTGCTGCTCTGTTGAAAATTCTTACTCAGGTCTTCCTATAATTTAAAAAGAGGTACTCTTAAGGTTTATTTATATGTTAACACATTTCACAAAATATTAAAAGAATACAGTAAGAAAAACATTGTCTTGATTGGCATGTATATAATGTAAAGTTTTCTGACCTTAGTTTTATTTGCTTTCATTTGTATTTTTCCTAAAATCACCAACGCTGAAGGCTCAGGCTTAATTGCAGTAGCTTCATATAAGCACTCTATGGCCTTATCGTGATTTTGACAAAATGACTGAATGAGTGCTTGCTGAACAGGCTGAGACATAAAGGATTCTGGAAGGAAACCACAAGAAAAACAGTAATCTCTTTTACTTCAACCTATATATTTTCCAATATAAAATACTTTTCAATGGTATGCAAACTTTGAAATGCTATTAAAATATTTGGAGTATCAAAGCTTGTTGCAATATCCATAAAAATACATATGTAAACTGAATTCCTACAAAAGTCTGAAGCTGAACAGTTATTTATCACTGACTGTAGTTTGATTGCTAAACATCTGCAAATATTTACCCTCCTCTCCCCACATGTCAGAAGGTATTGCTCTGTGGAAGTATCCCAATATTTCTGCTTTGTTTTTATACTCTTGTGCCCTGTGTATCCACTCTCGGTCACTAACAGACAGGAAATTAATCTTACACAGTGTGGCTATTCATATGGATTTACCAAGAGCTTCAGGACTGACATTCTGTGCCCAGCACATAACAAGGAACTACTATACTGCAACATTTTTACTGTTCAAAAGAATGGGGAAGGTTCAGTTCTAAAGCTTATTTGATTTTTTGTTAGGAAAGACTGCACATAAGTACAGAACAGAATCCTTATTCAATATTCCTTTAAAGCACAAATTACCAATATTGAAATGTAGACATAAATATAATTACTTAATTAATTAAATGAAAACCAAACAAGAACTCAAAAGATAAAGGAAATTCTGAAATAACAGGTGATAGTACAGGCAATAGTTTACACCATTATTAACTTTAAAGGCTTCAGATATGCAAACAAAATACTCTAGATAAGTTCCTTTATTGTAGCTGATTCATAGTAACTAACCTATTCGCATGCTTGAACTTAATTTTTTTGAACAATTCCTTGGTTACAGACTGTTGCCATGGTTCAGAACAATCTAGGAAAATTGATGGCAAATTGATGTTACCTTCATCCATTTCTGCAAATTGTTGAATACATAAACTTGCCAGCTCATCTTTCTTCAATTCCACTAAATACTGTCCCCTATAATGAAATATTTGTTGGATGTAATAAGTGAAACTATTTCCAGGCATTTCTTTCAAAGTGCAAATACTACTTAAATAGGTTTTCATTAGTGGAAAAGAAAAAGGAAAAATAATACCTTCCAATAAAAAAATCTCAAGTTTTTCCTTTCTTTTATCAGAAACATCTGCCATTTTTTTTTCTCTCACATCACACCGACAAGAAATTATATGCAAAATATCACAAAAATACATTTTCTGTGGATTCCACAGATGGCAATCCTTACAATGTCAAGAACTGCAACAATAATCTTAATAACACTGTTTCTAAAATCAACCACAGGTCAACCTCTGCCTCTTCAGATGTCAGCATCAGTGTAAGAGGTAATGCTAGCCACACCACACTCCAAGAGACAAGCTGAGCGAAAGTTTGGAGGGGAAGCCACATGAAGAGCAGCTAAAGTGACTTGGTTTGTTCAGGCTGGAGAAAAGGAGACTGAGGGGAGATCTCATCATGGCTACAGTTTCCTCACAAGGGGAGGAGGAGCGGCAGGTGCCAAACTCTTCTCTCTGGCAACCAATGACAGAACTCAAGGGAATGGAAGGAAGATGTGCCAGGGGAGGTCTAGGTTGGACATTAGGAGAAGGTTCTTCACTCAGAGGGTGGTGGAGCACTGGAACAGGCTTCTCAGGGAGATGTCACAGCCCCACGCATGACAATATTTAAGAAGAGACTGGACAACACCCTCAGACACATGGTGTGAACTGTGGGCTTGTCATATGCAGGGACAGGATTTGGACTCAATGATCCTTGTGGGTCCCTTCCAACTCAGGACATTCTATGATTCTATGAAACCCATTCTAAATCTGGGAAAATACCAAATGGCAGTTAGTAATTAGTTCTCCTAATACACCTGAGGAATAATATCAAAGCTTTTCCTTCTTAGTTCTTATGGCTTTTCAGAGTAGGAAACAGTTTTAAGTACTAATTTGTTTATTAGTCTTGATAATGGCCACTACTTCTCCCCGGTCTGAAGAAGAGATGATGGGAAAGAAGAATACTTCAAGCCTAAATTGGCCTGGGCTCAATCCTTCACATTCTTTGCTTTATGTGGATTCTGCAGACAAATCAGGGAAAGACCCAAGCACTTGGGGAAATCATCTAAAATTATTAAATTTTTAAAAGTTCAAACTTGCTTTTTTGTCATGGCACCTATTTGCTTCTTTTTCCCCAGAAACTTTAGGTATCTAAAAGAGCAGTGTCCTGTATATGAAACAAAGTTCCCCCACTCCACGGTAAAGATTACAACAGTTAGGTGACACTACACAGATACAGTTCTTCAGGCTTGAAAATGTTATGGAAATACTACATTTTTTAAAATCCATTCAGAGCAGGTTTCAAAGAATACACGGGTAACTACCAACAGCATTCAAATTTTTTTTAAGTGGGATATCTGTGAAGTCCTCAACTAACTACTTTCCTACCTTATTATGTAAAGTTGTGATTTATCCGGATAAAGATGAATGGCTCGGTTTATATCTTTCACAGCATTTGGCAAATCATGATTCTGTAATTTATAGAGCAAAACCATCAATTTAATGGCCAATACAAATACAATTTGGAGACACAATTAGTATTTACGAAAATGTGGTTCTGCAGGATGCAATGCCTACGTGGTAACACCTCACAAGGCACATATACCCTCTCCAAAGGAGCTCAACGTGTTTTTAACAAAGGTCTGAAATGTTTACCCTATGTATTTCCATAATCTCCCCCAGGGCAGATCCAAACTCCAGTTTCTTTTCCAAAATCCAAAGAGTCTGGACTATGGGGAAGGAAATTAGTTCATCAGATCCACATGCACTTAAATCCTGATGAATCTTCATTGCTGCAAGGAATTTGCATTTATTTTTCAAGTGTCTGTGCATGAGGCCCCATTCACTGTGTTTTATATGCTGAGGAGAAAGATTATTACAATGAAGATCCTAAGGACTGATTCAACCAGCTGGGAGAGCTGCTAACTGGAACTCCAATTGAAGAACAGTATTGATGGAATGCATGTACTAAGCTTTTTTTACTGCTTTACATTGAAACAGATTTTTAAAAATCCTCCCCCCCCAAAAAACAAAATGCAACTTGAGCATGCATGGATGGCCTCCAATACAAACTATCTGGCATGAGTTCTTAAACACAGTATCAGAAAAATAATACAATCAATCTACCTAGATGGACTCTAAATTAAAAGCCATTTCCTTTAGTTGTGGAAGAAAATTGACATTGTAAGTAATTTCTCAAAACGTTTTGAAAAGTAACTAAGCACTGTGAGACACAGCAGTTGTTTCAATTCTGCCAATGACATTTACAGAAATTAGGTCACAATAAATATTCCATTCATTGTACTCCTGCTGAGAGGGTCTCAGAAAGCAAGTGCTAGCAGAAAGAATTCTCAAATCAGAAGTAGAAAACATTCTGTTCCACAGTAAATTAAAATATTAAAAATATTTTCACTCCCATTTGGGAAAACTTTGTTTAGAAAATACTGTATTTCAAAACGTGTTTTTTTTAATATTAAAAAAATACAGATTTTCAAAAATATTTTTAAATTTTTTTTAATTATTAAAACTCAGATTAAATGAACAGTGGTGTAGAAAAGCAAAAATGACACTTGGAATATTTTATGTCATTGCATGACATGCCAACAATATTTTACAATTGCAATGTATGTAATTCCATTATGGTGACAAGGACTACTTGAAATGTATAGCCATAACTAGGTTCTAACATCTGTATAACACCAAGGCATAAGTATTTGAATACTCACAGCAATGATATATATAAATAAAGCTATACTAAGTGGCAAACAAAGCAAAATGAAAATATTACCTTATGATATGCTTGCGCTCTACATACATAGGCTCGAACATTGAGAGGATCGATTTCAATGACATTAGTAAACTGTTGAATAGCTTCATAGTATTGATCAAGATGCAACAGCAGTATCAAACCAATATTTAGGCAAGCAAAGATTACAGAGCTAAAAACAGAATTTTTTTCCTTTTGTTATTGCATGAAATATGTCATTGTATTAACCAAAACTTATACAGGCTTCATCTCCTCTTATGACTTTTACCACTTATCTATTTTGTGATTGCACTGAGCGAAATAATTGTAATTGCCAGCAGAAGAGACAGCTCCTTAAAAACCACCATTTTGGTAGCTTGTGATGTTTGGCTGCACACTAGAGTCTCTCTGATCTCCAAAACCAGCACTCAAAATGTGAATTGTGAAAAAATGATGACAAGTGTCTTTGTCATAGAAGCTGGAATAAAAATAGAGCTAACTGGTAATTTTATATATACTGAACACACTAAGAAATACTGAATTGTTCAACACTAAAAAAAAGGACTGACAAAGCTTACACATTTTCCACCTAGCATGCTCCCTTATTTTCTGCCATTTCACTTGGCCAGCTGCTGAAGAGATCTGGCTTTCCAGGATCTGCAACGTTTTGTGCAGCCCACTTTTACAGATTGTTTCTAAGCAAAGTTCAAGACTTCCTAGAGCAAAGCCAAGACAAAGGACAATCTGAGGGGTCTTTAGGCCTGCGACAGGTTGGAATGGAAGCCTTTGCTCAAGACAGGACTGTTGAGGTTGCCCAAGGCTGAAAAAAGAACTCAGCACCTTTAGAGTAAGTTAATTAATACAGCAAACTGGTAAGGGAGACTAGGTGCAAGACCATTTGCATGGCAAGGCTGCTTCAGATAAAAATACTTCAGAAACAGATTATAAGTAGTAGGAAGAAATGCAATTCAGATGAATCACATCAGCTTCAGTCACCAACTACCAAGGATAACAAGTCACCTTTTTTTCTCATGATACAATTAACTGGCTTTTGCTAAAGAAAATACTGTGGTATTTTCTTTTGTAGAAAAAAAAATAGTTTGACTTTTTACCTGCATTAGGGACATATTACCTCCCAAAAGACAAATTAAATTATTATGGCATGAGTAGTCAACTTTAATTAGGACTTCAGTTTCACCTTTTGTCTGGCAAATCTGAATAATTTCTTTACCAAGTTGCCATATAAAGCAAAATAAAATTTAATTTTGAAGTACATTGAAAATTATTTGTTTTTATACTTAGACTGTAGTAAATGAGGCAAAAGATACTAAAAGAAGACAACATTTTGTATTCGTGTGGTTTAATTCAGGCTGTTTGCTGAGTAACTGCTCTGATTCTACTTGCCTTTATCAGTACTTTTATGCCCCCAGGCAATCAGAATATAAACAAAATATATTAAAACTCTCAAGTCCAATCACCTGTCCAAAGCGAGGACACTTTCAAAGTCACAGATTGCAAGTGACCATTGACACTGTTCTGAGTAAATGATGCCACGATGAAGAAAAGAGTAGATATTTTCCTTCGTGTCATTGATGAGTACTGTGAGAGAGGGAGAAAAAAAATCAGCTGTTCAGATATTCACATATATTTCAGTTACTCCATGTAACGCATTCACACATTACTTTTTACTCTAGTTTTCTTAGAGTTTTAAAATATCACAGGTAAACCACAACAAAACATGTTAGATCATAATTAAAACTGTTCAATGTGGCATGAAACATCTTCAAGACATATCTATAATTCTCAGTTACACACACTTGAATTATTAAAAGTGAAGTAGAGAAGCTTAGGAAGCAAAGGTAAAATAACTGAAGAGTAACAACAGCAGCAACTGTCAAGGTCTAATAGCAAACATAGTAGAAATGAAAAGGAGCAAGTTATTACCAAACACTGAAAGACAACAATACATTTCAATATTTGCAACATGAAACATCTGTGTCATATTGCAGGACAGCAGTTACTGGTGAATGGTCATTTCTCTTTTTAATGATATACATATACACCATTAAAAGAAACAAACAATACCAGAAACACTGAAGTCTTGCAGAGCTCTTTTCGGATCGGTCTGTCGTAGTACGCAACCTCTATAGTAGAACGCTAACCAACAAGAAGGGTCTAGTTGAACCGCTGCTGCTAAGTCTTCCATTGCGTTTCTATATCGGCGCTGCTTAACATATGCTCTTCCTCGATACAGCCTAACAAGGAAGAAAGTTTCTCTTTAAATATAATTTCCCTTAGAAAATTATACCTACAGAATGAAGTAATAATGTGAAGTCATGGGCTATTATTTATAACATTAACAGGTTGAATCAAATTAATATCAAGAGCTCTTCCATTGTTTTTGTCCTGCAACCTTGAGGTAATTATTCAAGAAAAAATATTGAAAAACAGAATAAATATTCAATTTTATTTTTGAGTTTAATAAAGCAAGTCTGAAGTAAACAAGTCCTGTAATCTGTATCATATAGGCAGATCACTGGAATTGCATGAATCAAACTCAATATAACAGAATAGAATAGATAGAGTAGATATTAATATAATAGATCAGAGTAGATCACAGTGTATCAGCTCGGGCATCACAGAGTTGGAACTCTCTTCAAGCTCTATAGTCAGCTCGTGCAACTTTTTCTGTATGGGAAATACCAGATTTTGTTAAATCAGATTTTAAAAAAAATATAAATCTGCTCTCATTAATACTAAAGCTTTCTGAAAACATCCAAAACATCTGCAATATTTCTTTCAAACTGGTATTTTACAAAATCAGACCCTACTGTTTTACACTATTCCTCTCTCAAATTCTAGAAGCTAGCAATATATTTAAACAACATAAATCAAAAGCACAGGCGAAAAAGTGTGAATAGAGAGCAATGGCTGTAAAATCACTTTATTAATGTAAAATCTAATATATAAAACTTACATTTTTGTATAATTGAAGATAGCTTTCACTTATTAAGCAGGTCTTATCTCATTTCTATGCAGAGTTATCATGCAAAACATATACTATTCTTTTTAAAACCTAACACAGTAAAGTCAGTTCCTCCAGAATTTAAATCACATGCTTAACTACACAAACACAAGGCACTGATACTAATCATAGTCACTAGGATTATTGACAGAGCCCACTCATCAACATGTGAGCCTCAATGAACTAGTGGATTTCAGGAAAACAAATGCAGCTTCATGTTGCTTCAAGATTTTATTTCAAAGTCAGGGTTTTAAGGAGTATCTGTAAATTACTTTAGTAACACAGGACACTAATGTCATAAGAAACCCATGCATGATTTTGTGGTTCCCTGTGAAGGAGATGGACTGACAGGTAGAACATACACACAGAGGAACCCTTCCCTAGTTGTTTCTGTTCAGTTTGGATGGGAATTAGTTCCTGAATAAGACACCTAGACTTAGGTGCCAATTTGTAGATGATTACAACATGTTAGGTATCTGAGTTTCCACTACAGTTGATGAAGATCTGGTCAACATAATACAAGGAGATGAGAGCAATTATCTTCATCCAAAATTTACACTTACTGGCTGTTTAGCTGAACAGCTCTTTAGGCTTTATAGCAGAGTCTATATGCAGTCAACCTAGAGCCTACTAACTGTATTGAGTCTTTGCTGATAATGGCTGCTCAGACACCTACATCTCATGGATACAACGAGCTGATACCTAAATTCAGGTACCGTAATCTGCTTTTATTTTTATTTTACATCTATTTTCATGAATCCAGAATAGAATATAAAAAAGAATGTAAAACTTTTCAGGACTTATATTAAAAAAGTCACATTTTCTAATAGGGAAGTCATATAAATTTTTGTGTCTTTGTAAGTCAAACCTCAAAATCATCATTACAGTTCAAAAAATAAAGATACATCTCATTCATAATTTAAATTTCTCACAGAAAACATTAATTCAGCATAACGTTAAAACTAGAATTGCCAAGGCCTTCATTAGAAATTAGGCATAGAACTCTGCATGCTCCACTCCCACAGAGCAATATCACTTTGAGCATGTATTTAAATCCATCTCTTTAGAGCAAAGGACATATGCCTGTGCTTAAGTCTAACTGGCTCTATATTTGCATTACTCCAGGGGGATTGGAGCACATGCTTCTATGTTTAGCGATATTAACTTCTGGAGACTAATCCAAAGTCATTAAAGCAATACAAAGATTCCCCAATGGATATCAAGGCCTAGAAGTCTTATTCTATTTCTATTAGACACCTCTTTGGAAATGCAACTGCTTTATTATTGTTTTATGCATATTCAGTCCTTTACATATTAAGATTATTTTAATAATCCTCTTAAAATTCAAATACTTTTGTCAAACTATATATTCTACCTTGCCTGAGCATTGGTGGGGTCTTCCTTGATCACAGCTGTAAAATCCTGAATTGCTTTCATAAAAACTGAACAGTCAAAGAAATATATTCCATGTTTCATAAGGGCATCTGTTCTTTTTGGGTTATACTGAAAACACTATAATGAAAAAAATAAAGCAGTAAATGGTGTTATTCCCAATGGTTATTATTTCTAATGATTAAAAGTCTTAACCAAGCCTAAAAATAATATATTCTTTTATTCTCAGATTCCCTTTTTATTCCCTTTTTCTTTAATGTCTATTGCAATTTCCATTAACTGTAAAGTGAAATAAAAAAATAGAAATGCAAGCTTATTAGCGGGTGATAAATTGTAGACATTCAGTAATTTATTCAATTAGCTGGCAGGAATAACAGAAATCACATATTTCTATGGCAGAGATTTTTTTTTTCAACATAATTAATTTGAAAGGATATCTGTTCTCCAAGCTATTTATCGGTCATATCTAAATACAGTTTGCTTTTAACAAAGTTACTACACATTTCACTTTTATTAAGTTACTACATTACTGTAACAATACAAAAGACTGAACTTACTTTGGCGTAATCATCCATGGCCAATAACAACTGGTTTTCCTCAAAATACAACTCAGCTCGTCTGAAATAAATGTCATCATCTGTAGGGCTGCACTGTATTGCAGAGTTATAACTGATGATTGCCAAAGCATTATTACCCTGTTTCCTGTAAATTTCAGCCATTGACAGGTGTGTATCTGAAACAACCACCCCAAAAATAAAAGGCATTATTTGATAGCCCAAAACAATAAGTCGTGTCCTTGTTACACAGTAATGAACACAAGCAGTAGAAATAAAACAGTAGATTATACAAAAGGTCGGGAAGTCCTGTTCAAATCTAAGCAACAGAATTCAAAAGTTTGGAGCTGTAGCTGTGTACAACTGGCCTGTTGGGGAATAGAAAACTTCCTTAACATGGCACATCAAGCCATTTAGTGTAGACCTGTTGATCAAAAATATAAAGAAGATCTTTAGTTTAAATGGGCCCATACAATACTTATCCCACTGTATTGGGTCTCATCAGGACAAAATTAACTTTCTTTATAACAGGCCACATGGTGTTGCGTTTCAGATTTGTGGCTGAAACAGTGTTGATTACACAACAATCTTTTAGCTTTTGCTGAACAATGCCTGCACAGTATCAAGGCTTTATTTTTTTTTCCTCCACTTTGCCCTCCCGCCAGCAAGTAAGCTGGGGGTGGGCAAAAAGTTGGGAGCAGACACAGCTGGGACAGCTGACTTAAGTAGCCCAAATGGTTATTCTATACCATATCCCATCATGCTCAGCAACAAAAAAAATAGTGATAGAGGAAGAAGAGTAGGGGAGGCATCTTCCAAGTCTGCACCTAACTGAAATTTCCTTTGTTGCAAATTGTGACCCCTGCCTCTTGTTGTGCATCTCTCAGGAGAGTCTGATTCTTTCTCCTCTGTTACCACCCATTCTGTAGCTCCAGACAGATTTCCCTCTTAAGGAGGGGAAGGTCTTACCTTCTCCAGGCCAAGCAACTCATCTCTCCCAGCCCTTTCTTAAACAACTTATGCTCCAGACCCCTGAACATCTTAATGACTTTCCAATGGACTCTCTCCAGCTTGTCTCTCTCATACCAGAGATTCCAAAACTGGACACAGTACTGGAGATGCAGCATCACAACCAGGTAGAGGGGAATCACCTTCCCTGACCTGCAGCTCCTGGTCTGTGAGCCAGGTCGTATCTTTCCCTTTCAAGCTCCTTCCCAGTTTTAAGTGTACAGTAGAACGGGGCTGAGTGAATGCACAATAGCACACACACAATCCCCATTACAGGATTGTTATCAGCTTTTCCTGTGAAATTAATGGATACAATTCCCATCAGTTCTCTTTTTTTAGTTTTTCACCTTTTTTTTTTCTTTTTGCATTTTTTAAAAACACACTAAAATTACGTGCATGATTTTGCATTAGAAATCAAAATTTTGTCCCAAGTCTTTGAATCATAGAATCATTTTGGTTGGAAGAGACACTTAAGATCATCGAATCCAACCATAACCTAAATCTAGCACTAAACCATGTCTCTAAGAGCCTCATCTACACATCTTTTAAACACCTCCAGGGATGGTGACTTCACCACTTCCCTGGGCAGCCTGTTCCACTGCTTCACAATCTTTTCCATTAAGAAATGCTTCAATCTTTTCATAATATGGATAAAATAACCAAAGTAATATTAAATAGGCACATAAACATTTGCAGAACTAGGGCCAAAGGCAACTAGAGAAAAAAAAAAAAAAAAGTAAGAAAAATTAACTGTTAAGTTACATTTCAGTAGATGCTTACCTGCTTTATTTTTGCTCCATTTAGTTATAAAATTCAGGTCATTTAAAGCAGCAGAAATCCTGTCTTGAAAGAGGTAAATCAAATGCCTGTGCCAGTAAGCATCAAGTAGTAGTGGTTCTAAGCTTATAGCCTATAAACAAAATAAGCAAATAACTTATTTATATTGCAGAAGGAACTTCTCAAATGTGCTAACAATAGTACATAGGAAATGAGAAAATTTTTGCACTGAAATTATTATTTAAGAAAATTCCTAGACTGACAACTTTTGTTTAACCTAAAAATCTGAAAAAAATGATTAATATCACTATATTATTTAAAAGCATCATGTACTTACACATATGAAGAATCAGAATCCAAGCAATCAGGATATATAGCGCAAAATATTAATCAGTTAGGATATTACTGTGTTTGATGATTTCTATAAAATACTTATCTGAACTTTTTCTAGAAATCAGTAGTTCTAAGAGAATCCCAAGCAAGAGATGCTTAGAAACAATCTTGTCCATTGTTCTTCTATTTAAAAGTAATAAATAATTAATCTGCCCCTGTGAAAAAGGAATCAGCTTTTCAAACCATGCTGTTACATGATTCCTATAGAAAGCACTTCACAGTCCCTACTAAGAATCCTTTGACAGATATTAACAATCAAACAAGATATTTCACATATATTCATTATGCATATAACACCCACTTAGCAGCCACATGGAAACAGAGATTGATACAAATCTGGGACTGTTCTTCTACAACAGTAATTCTCAAATTTTGGTCTGTAAACTATTTCTTAGATCCATAAACTACATAGGGACCATGTTTGTATATCTTAAAAAGTCAATAATATTTTCACTAAAACATACAAAAGCACTGTCAAGCAATTTTGACAGTTGATGTTGGCCCATTGGTCAATGAACCATTTGACCAGGGTATGGGATTTTTAGTCTTTCAGACCTTTGACAGTCTGTTTCTAAAGTTTCAGGTGAATAAAAATGACACAAGGTAATAATTGAGTTTCTACAAATATAGTCAATTTTCTGGTCAGATAATTTATGGCATTTGGAAGGTAATATGTACAGATTGGAGGTGCACAAAATAGCTATATATGTCCCATTAAAAATGAATATATAGAGAGAGAGAATTATCCTCAAGAGAAGCATTAACAGAAATTGTGTTATAAAAGGAAATTTCACCCTAAGGCAACATGCATTTTGGGAAAGACAAAATCTGGAAATAAAGTAAAATCTGAAGGGCAGATGTCCCTGCAGGACATCCTGTTAGCCTTAAAATTTATTGTGGCTTGAGATTGTTAACTGAAAGGAATACAGAAACTAACAGGAAGCCAAGCTGGTTTGTACTTCATTGTTTCATTCTTCTGCACATTTCCAAATATTCCGACTGAGCTCTGCGTTTTAGCAAAAGAAATGCTATTTACCTTATTTAAAGGTGCCTGTTGTTAAGATTGTTTTCACGAACACTGGCAGACTAACAGTGTTCTACCCGCACAGAGCAACATCAACACACAAGATCTGGTTCAGTCTTGCATTATCAAGCACTCCAGTACCAGGATCATGAACCCAAAACAGTTGCTGAGCATTGCTTCTCCAAACACCAAATGCTCTGTTAAGAGCCAAGATGTTGGTTAAGGAAAGAAGGAAGTCTTTTGCTGTATAACGTTATGCACAGGATGAAGTACTTTGGGGTCTCAACCTGGTTATGGTTAACCGTGTGTAACATAGATGTTAAATGACAGTGGAAATACCATACCCAAAGTACAACACATGACTTCTCTACGCAGGTTTCACAAACGTATAGAATCATACCATTGCTTAAAGAATGCCTTTGAAAGCTTTCACAGCTTCCATGTTTAAATTATAGACTTTAAAAATATTGTTTTCATTTCTGATTTTTTCAGCAATGTTTTTATTCTGTTTTGGTTGTTTCTTTCTAGTTGTGCAGGGTCTTGGGCAGAAGTAATGGCAGGTTTGTAGCACTATAAAGGGAACTCAAAAGTGTTGGAAAAATAAATATACATAGAAAAAAATAGTATTATTGTATAAAATATCAGTGTCAAATGATAGTTTAATTATAAACAGAAAATACATTACTTTTCAATTTATTTGCTCACTATGTTTTTGCAGAAATCAAAAATATATTTGCCAGCTTTGCCAGCAGCAAAACTTGAAGCAAAATATTTTTTGTCCTTTTTTCTATCCTAGCTCCAGCTCTGTTTTGGAGCATTGTATTCTGAGTAAGGGTCTCCAAAGAAACATTACAGTGTTTGGAAAACACTAGGGTAAACAAACACAGTTTATTAAGAGCCCACGTTTTCATTCTTGCAGGACTAAAGTTGGATCATGCTATCATACAAGGGTAAAAAGGTGGCAGCTTTCAGCTAGTTATCAAACCTCTTGCTTACAGTTCTTCACCTGTTCAAGAACTCAGATACTCAGTTTAAAAAAAAATAATTAAAAAAAAAATTAAAAGGGTGCTTGATTGAAGTCAAACTTGGAACTAAACTTACTTTTTCCAAGTCATCCATAGCTGACTTTAACTTCCCTAACTTTCTTCGTATTGCTCCACGTCTGCAGTAATGAAAAGCTGAAGGATTCTCTTCCTTTTCTATTAGCTCAGTCAATCTTCTTATTTCTTTTTCTAAATCTTCAATACTAACTGTTGCACCTTCGAGAAGAACAGGCTGTATTGAGTCAATTAGTTTTATTTGTAGATTTGATTCTTGAGAGTCCACTGACTCAGTTCGTTTTGGTAATTCTGCAGTCTCACGAGAAGGGAAAGTTTCACAAAGCCAGCGGTTCCATATTCCACAGACCCACATGCGAACACAAGTTTCTTTTGGAATTCCACCCCTCGCTTTTGCAAACTTTTCAAAATCTAACAAACAAGGGACACTGGGGCTTTGATATTGTTTGACTGCTGAAGACACCTTGATACTGAACTGATCATGAATAGGAAGCCTTCCCAGAGACACAGACCTGAGGAAAAACATACTAAAATTAACAAAAGATTCCCAGATATATTAAATGATAACAAATTGCAATCTGCCAGTCAACAGCTATTTAAAGCCTATTGTTAGCTGTCTTGTTAATGATAATTTTTTAACATCAGACATTTATCAAAACTCATTATTGAAGCCACAGGTAAGCAGAATTGTTCTGAAATTATTTCTGTCCCAAGAATGTCCAGCAGCTATTCGCAGTTGCACGCTTATTTCCTCCAAAGCTTCTACCTTCTGTTTACAAGAACAATGCTAAATCTAAGAAGGGATGATATTTCAGACTGGACAATTACCAGTCTGGTTAAATGGTGATAAATCCTAGATGAATTAATATATCAATGATAGATCCCAATAATATTAGAAAGAGGCCATAAGAATAAGCAGAAAAAAGCACCACCACGAGGTGAGCAAAAGCACTTGAATGTACAAGGACATTTCCAAAATTATCATCTGGGAAAACTCATAACTTCCAAGATGGGAACCTTCACAAATGCTCAATATCAACATCTGCTTTGAGATGTCTAAGTGAAAGAAACTGAAGTCTTTAACAGAAACACTTGATCTTTATCACAGACAATACTACCCTTGCTAACACAGAAGTGAATACCAGAAGGGAATACAGAGGAAAAAAATAGATATATACATGTATTTATAATACTATGTACCTAATATTTATGATATTTTATACATAAAAATCTTGCTAGGAAAAAAAAAGATAAATTAAATAAAAAATGTAGTAGGCCCACGCATGAATGCCATGCAAAATAGTACAAAGATTAAATCCCCATGGTTTAGCAAAACTGATATGAAAGCCTCAGACAGCAAAGAACATACAGTATCCCCGTCTAAAACAAGACTTCAGAAAAAGGCCCTTAGTCACAGCGCACTATACCAGCATATCACACCATCTAAGTATCTTTGATTTTCTTAGGAATAAACCTACTGAAAAGTGCCTGAAAACAGAAAAAAAGGAGAAGCTGAATGGAAAAATGACTTGAAGGACCAGGCCTGAGCATCAGTGTAAGTATGATTTGGACACATAACATATGACTGCACACGAAAATAGGCATTTTTTTCAGGTCATACTTCAAGTGTAAGTAGCTAAGAAATATTAATATCAAAAAAACAGCAAAAACAAGAATTCATTTTGGTTTTGTTTTTTTTTTAATATTTAAATATTTTCTAAGGTACCCAATATCTAAAGTATGTAAATAATAGCCATTCACTAGAAAAATATTTAGAGTCATACACAAAAACAAAAGGTAAAAAGCGCACTACTTCTTTGATGTAATCTATGAAGTTCATGGTAGAAAGGAGGTTAGTCCAGCCCAGCATTTCAGTTTCCTAAGAACTTTGAACTTTGTCCTTGTCTTTTAGAAGATAGAAGTTTGACCACTTCAATCATTAATTTATACTTAGCTAAACTTCTTCTGTTGTTGCATGCAGCAACACCATTTCCCATTTAAAGTGCAGTATATATTAAATGTCCTAAAGAGACCTGAGCAGTATTTATTTTTTTATTTGCATCAAAAAAAATATTATTCCTAAATAACTAAACTATCATTACTTAATTTTAGAGCAATACTTAATATTTAAAAAGATAAAACCTGTAATTAGATAATAGAACTACAAATCAAAACACATTCTTTAAAAAGCAATACACATTAATTAAAGAAAACCTTGTAAGAATCTTTGGAGGCTGACTTAATTTCCTAATCAGAGCTTCTAATTTTCTAGGGTTTATTATTTTCTTTGATTTCTTTGTTTTCTTTCTTCTTGGCAAAACAGTACGTTTAATCCCAGCCTTTTGAAGTCGCTCCACAAGAACAATGTCATTCTCACTATCCTCTTGTCCACTCAATGTAGTCATCTTTTCTACTGGTATGTCTGTCTGCATTGACTGAGGATCATCACAGATTTCATTGAATAGATGCTTGGTAGGGGAGCTTTTCCCGATCTCTCTCTCAACCTCTAGCTCAGCCATCCATTGCTTCATAACCTCCAACTCTTTCATGCTGGTTTTGAAATTAGCTGATATATTTAATATAATTTCATCTTTGAAAGCTGTCATCTCCAGAGCTGAGACTGATCTTTTAATGAAACCTGTCTGTTAAAAAAAAAGGAAACTTAATTGATCTCATGTTCATTTGAAATAAGATTTTTATATCACTTTTCCTTAGTTCAAAGCACTTTTTTAATGCTTGGTTACAGACATTTACTAAGAATTATTTAATTTATATATTTATTAGAAAGACATTGGATCAGCCTCTAGTTTATTTCAATAATAAGTTAAAGCACTCCATTTAAGCAATAAATATCTTTCATTCTTTATTTGTGGTAATGCATTATACCCTGTGAAGTTTTGAAAAAAAGAAAAAAAATCTTAATGTCACAAGTGTGTTACATTTCTTTAGGAAAATGATATTTTAAAAAAAAAATAATCTAAGCTTCAAACTGATTTATTAGAAAGCTGAAACTCAGGGTAAAGCGATCGTTTATCACCACATGTATTTATCATCATCTGTCATTTAAGACCAAATCAAACAGTTTGACTGCAAATTGCATAAATATTAAATTGTTATTCGATAAATTCTTTTAAGGCACTATGCATAGTTTTGCTAAGGGATTGTTAACTGAGTTCAACAAGAGTGCTTATTTTTGAATGTGAAACTAGTATTTTAAAAATCAAGCATCAATGCCTAGTTCAGATTGCAAATCTGGTATTTAAATTACTTTATCATTGAGTACAAACTGCTGCCATGTTTATGTCTGTCTTTAAAGTAACATGGTCACAACATTTTAAACAGGTCTTTCTAGACTATATAGAAGTCTTAAATAAATACATACTCCTCAAATTCTTACTCAAAATCAAAGTTGTTAATAAAATATTACTTGTGTAATGGTATCAAGGTCATCTTTGCCCAAGTGTAAAGCTTGCATGGTTTAATGCTATTTTATGTATTTTGTGAAACGGCTAGCATAACTTCAATAGCCATAAAAGTACCTAGCACTTTACAGACTGGAAAACTTGACACGTTCTGCTCTGATATTTCTGAAATTCAAGGAACCTGATACCGCAAATCTTTACTCAGATATGTTGTTCCACTCATTTCAGGTGAGCTGGAGTACAGAGTACTCACACTTATCTCTGCCCAAATGCCTGTAAAGTTAACAGGGGTTCTCACTGTAGAGCTATGTTCTCCTATTTAATGCAACTAATCCACTGGAAAAATACCTTTGAGACTCTCACTTTTGCACCTAATATGAAAATATTAAGCTCAAATCAGTCCAGTGGAAGAATTTATTCCAAAAAATCACAGTTCAGGAACAAATGCAAGAAAATATAAAATCATACCTCTGAGCTCTCACTGTCAGAAAAATCAGGCAAGGATTGGCATCTCCTCAGTAAACTTTTTGTCTATACATAAAACAAAAAGCAAAATAAGTCTGAATTACTCTGAGCCTAATATGAATAGAGCTTTCCAATACATTCTGTTTTTAAAAGAAGACACTGTGAAAATCAGAGCTAATGTCTAAAGAAATCTGCACTTTCACAAAAGAAAAAACAACAACAACAACAACAAAACCCACACCTTTGCCAGAGTGAAGTAAAAATTGCATTTGTCCGGATTTCTGGATGCCTTCAGCCCATTACTCCGCCAGATGTCAAAAAATCCGAGACACATTCAACTTACTCATGTAGATTAATGCTAAAGAGCAAGCACAATCAGTGGACATACTCTATATATAATGTGCTGTAGATGCTCCAATCTCAGAACATGCTCTGAATATGCCATGCTGTTGATTATCTAGTGAATTTACTGCTTGTATGGAGACATCTTTCCAACGAACGTGTTTCAAGCTGGACACTTCTTAAAAGTGTCATATTCACTCCACATTAAATTATACTAATTACACATACATTCCTATCTTGGGAATCTCAGACAGAAAAATGGCCACATATCATCACAATGATCATAAATTCCAATGAGAATAGTAGTTCTTCCTGAGCATCTTCTGGTTCTAATTGGTTTTGTCAACAGACCTACTTGTACCATAGCAACAGTTTTCTTTTTCACTAAGACATGTTCCCAGTAAGTCAACAAGTAAATATGGAATAAAATATAATATTTTAGTAACTGCAGACTTTATTACTTCCAATTATTATCTCTAATGGCCCATTCAACCTGTAGGCAAAGGAATACTAGCACTCTAGCTGGACAATTCCACACCAGTTTATAGTTACATATACAGCCATAACCTCTTTGTGCCTGGAATCAAACACAATACAAAATTCCAGGTAGTTTTTAGTCAAGCACAAAATAACTATTTTCATTTGCTGTTGCCAGAGGATGTTGGACATATGCAAAGCTGATTGCAGAATTCTTCCTTTTTGACAGACCAAATAAGATTCTCCCCACTACTTCTAGCCAACTCCTGCAAGAAATGTTCAAACCAGCAAGTGTTCCTTTATCATAGTCGAATTTATCTTTTTGTTCCACTTCCCTGTCATCTACAAGTCACATACTCTTGCATGACATATTCTCAGATAGCTATAGTCACTATAGAAGATGCTTCTTTCAAAGACAAAAGCAAGTATGTCTTGCACAGTATGTTTCACCTTCAAATAGGAAACATACTACCCAGAAGATCTTAACTGCTCTAATAGTCCAAACTTGCAGATGAGAGCCCTAAATTTTAATATAAAACAGTGCATCCAAACACTAAATCATACATGGCAGCTCAGCTGCAATAATAATATGCTAGCCTCAGTTTGCCCATTTCTGACTGTGAATACATCCACTCATGCATTAGTTTTCCTCAGTTCCAGCTGAGGTCCCAGCAACAGCACTGGCCAGTTCCAAGGTTTCAGCTGTGGTTTAGCTACCGTAACACTCAGTTGTACCTCAAATTCTCTGGTAAAGAAAAATTTTCAGCTTACTTCCCATGGGACTTGGGTAAGCTTTTACCCACTTCCATCTCTTGAATCTATTCACTTGGAATAGTTAAACCTATGCAAACACGTATCACCGAACACCATCATGAGGCACATCAGGTTCTCTGTGGAGCCTACAGCTCTATTTCCTACATTGCCTCCACAAACTAGATCCATGGTATTTGAGTTAGCCAGGATTCTGTAAATGGAAAGATCCATAGTGCAGCTTAGAGCCACACTTCAATCTTGCACTTGCAAATCATCTGCACAGAATTATTTGCCTATCCTTTAATATTACATTTAGAAAAATTCTAGACTGAAAAATGTACACACTTTGAAACATCCTTTTCCCCCTATTCTGCTTCTTGACTCTTTCAGTTTTTTAAATGTCTGGGCATAGTAGAACATCTAGAACACCGCTCCACTGAGATATGTCATATTACTCAAAACCTGTTATTTATATCACAGACTCTCCCCTAAGTCATCACCTAGTGCTATAATAGCGCAAAATAAGAAGCCTCATTAAAATATGCAATTTCACATTTCAAAGTCAGAGTTAGCATTTTCTAACTATTAAAAAATTAGCAATACCTAATATAAAATAGTTTCTAGAAGTCAACTTGCAGAAATGTTTTCTCTTATGACTAGATCTTCGAACCGTGAGTAGTTTTGCTAAGCTTTATTTTTAATGTTATATTAAAAAAATTCTACTGTAATACACACCAGTCTATAATCACAGAAATCGTGAACATCTTGCTCAACTTCTAACTCTTCTTCTTCTTCTTCTTTATAATCAGTGAAAAAGTCCTCAGATACAATATCCTCAATAGTACTGCTCTGAAATATTAATATATTTGCACATTTTAATATGTGCAATACTATTATTTTAGTCAGCTGTAGAAAACATAGTAAAAGATAAATAAATAAAGCCTCAAACATATTTGAGCTAAAGATTTATGACGATGAAGATCAACATCACAGAAGCCATTTATGCTATGTTTCTGATGGAGCGCATTCTTTAAAGTCATCAAAAACAACATTGTCGCTGTTGAGACGGACGTAGACCAAGTCCTTCTGTACAAACAGCAGTCTCCTTTTATTGCCACAAACACTTTTTTATATAGTCTTTACCAGCTCAAGTGTCTTTTTTTGCTATTGGTTACAGGCTGCAATAGTAACACATCATTGGCTAATTTGCTACTCCATCAGGGAATCCACAGGCCCACAGTAGACCCCCACACTACATGGTGCACAGAAGAGCAAAAACCTGAGGAAACTGATTATTGCTACCCAATTCTCTAAAGTTTTTAGCTTTGGTAATTTATGTCAGGTCACAGTAGTCTTTATCGTAATGAGAACACAGCTCCCAATTTGTTCATAGTAAGGCTAGGAGATGGGGAACTATGTCAGGTTTATTCTTGCTGTCAATTAATCTACACTTAAGTGTGCCTTATTTCTTGCACAGGAGTGTGAACTGGACGTGAAACGCTACTTTTTCTGTAACCTTTGCATATGAAGATGCATACAATAGGCCTGCCATTTTACATGAATGGCTCATCTCTCACAGTAATGTAATGACAGTGGAGATTTTACGTTCAAAACATTTCAAAATTCAAAAACATTGACATTTTCTAAAATCAACTTTGTTACACATCAGAAATATTTTGTTGTGTTTTAATAGAAATCACTGCCAGCATAGCATAGCATAAGAAAATTAATGCAAAAGCAGCTTTCAACATAAATGTAAAGACTTTAAGGAAGACAACATAATAGCAATTGGTAATTAAGAATAATTACTACCAGAAATTTTATTATTGTGGAAAATGAAATTAAACAATAGTATTCAATACCTATTATTATAAATTGTACAATGATGTATATACAGTGCTTATAATAAAAAAAAAAAGTTTTAATTACTATCTTAATATATGACTATTAGAGTTAACAAATACAATGTTAGAAAAAGACATGTATTTCTGCAACAGATGGGATCACTAAAATACATTTAATATATTTACCTCATATGTAGGAAATAAAATTTCCTTCAAGAAAGAAATTGGAGCAGAGAATTTTGGAGGAGCCGGACTCCAAAACTTTTTTAAAGCTTCTGGATAAATGGAAACCTTCAAAATCAATACAATTCCGTTATCAGCTAACATAAATCCAGTTTATAAACATCTGTACTGAATCTGAACTATTAGGAGATAAACTGCCATTATTTGCTAAACATGATTTTGTCAAAAACAACCCTACCGAATACAATGAGAGGTATAGGGCTCCACAGCCTGAATGAAGTACCTAGTCTGCTCTTTTAGTGTTGGTACTTTTTTGTTATTAATTAGCACATTAGCGTATTTTATTACTTCAGCAAAGGAATTAGGAACTGAGACATGACTTGCAGAACAACACTCCCCATTGATTAAAAACTCCACATCCATTTTTATATTGCATATTGTAAAGTGCTGAAAAATCAGCAGAACTTTATTTCCGAGGTGTTCTGTTCTTTTGCTGCATGACACAATTGAAAAAAAAAAAAAAAGAAAAACACACTTTTCCACTCCCAATTTTTTGTCTTCATTTGCATGATCATGCACATACAGCACACATTTATTAAAATTATTTCTTACTTTCTCTCCTAATAGTTGAAATTGTGGCTTTTTAAGACAATATTCAGTTCCTTTTTGGCATTCAATTAGACTTTTTGATGTATGAGGAGGAAGAAAGTGAATCCCATCTGTCCGATTATTCTGGAATTGCTCTGAAATAGGAACTCCTTCATAACAAATTCTGCAGCAACACAGAAAATGAATAAATTACTCTGATTATGTCAGGTATTAACAATGCAAAAATAGCTTGGTTGTTAAAGACACATAGGTAGAATTTAAATCAAATTAGAAATGAATAATCAATAATTTTTTTTTTCCTAAAGATTGAAATGACTTAATATACAATGAAACCTAGCACTAAACTTAATTTCTGTAGTCACACCCCAAATAATTTTACGATGACTTTCATGATCAGGTGTATGGTGTATATCAGAGAAGTCACAAGAAAAGTGTGGCACTAAGCTCTAAATTAGTATGAAACATATTACGTGCATAACTTCATGCATGGCAAATACACCACTGAAGTGCTGTGCTTACAGTCAGATACACTTAAGTGCCAAAGAAAACTGATTTCAGCAGGAATGTCTGGCTGTTTTTGAACAGCACCTTTGTGGTCACTTGAGGATTGGTTTCTGATTATTTTTTGTTTGCCTTTTTTAAAAATAAATCTACCAATGGCAAACAACTCACAAAAGGAATATTTCACTTTACAAAGTTGTTGTTTGAAGTAATTATACTTCCCCATTTCCTATCTATCTACAGTTTCAATTTCCAAAAACAGTGAACACTTTTACACGACACAGTAACCCATTAGTATGTTTATATATGCACGTGCAGATACACAGATATATATAAAATCCCTTAATAACTGTTCTACCTTTGTTCCTGGCACCTCTAAAGGGAAATTCAGATTTGAAGAATGTATTACTACTATCAAACTTGTAAAAGTATTTTAGATATTAGTATCAAAAACTGTTACCATTTACCACTTGAACAGATATTTTACAGGATTTATATATAAAATTATAATGAATATTGTTATTTAACAGAGAGTAGAAATTACATTTATATTTTTTTGTTATTCTTCTTGTAGCTTGTTTTACAGTGCAATTACTCAAGTTCTCACTCATCTAGTTCTTACTGTACTAGAAATTACAAGCACGGAATGAAATAAATGGTGAAATATATTATATATATATATACCTACAAAAGAACAAGAAAAAATTCTCAATTTCATATATTCTGGTATCCAAATATATATGTAAATTAAAATGCACATTACATGCAACATTTTACTTTTCTCAACACACTGTCACATTGGTACATGCCAACACTGACATCTACTGGTGTTAGTCAGTTGTGGGGTAGTTTTTCTGCAAACACTAATAATCAAGTTTCTTTATGCATTCATGGAACTAAAATATGTAAGTTCTGTTACTTGCAATTTCACTGTCAGATTTGTATCTGCTATAGTGGACTTCATTCTCATTTATGTTAAATGCAATTTCCATTTTAAGACCTATTTAAATTATCAGAATGCTGTGTAAATAGGGAGTCTTAACAAAACTGGGAACCAGCCATTTGATTTAGCAAACAAATGCCTTCTGAAGTACATTTGGATGTTAAAAAGGAATCCTTAAAATGTAGCACCAACCCAGAAGCTGTACTTCTTACACAGAGAGAAAGATTATAGACCTGGGAGTAGTTCTTGAACTCTTTCTGGAATGTTCCTTTCATCAAGTGGAAGCTTTGACAAAAGATGAAGAAAAACAAGAACCAAAAACCTAACTTTTGACAAGTGTTTGGCCTTCCTAGTTTTTCTTTACATCTAAGTATTTGGTGGTTCTGACTCTTCAAGGTGAGTGTCTGCAGAAAAGGAATGTCAAGTGAAGTTGTACAAGATACAGAAAGGTATCAAACAATCAATTATTCTTTAGCATCTGGCAGTTAAAAGTGTTTTAAGTGAACAATGTAAAAAGAGCTATCCCTCCTTTGGCACACTTCTGTCATAAATAGTTTTCAGTTAAAGGAGTTTATACTAAGCAATCAACTATGAGTTAATGCAAAACAACATTCTGAGTTTTCATTTCTGGAAGAGAAAAACAACATGGAGGAAAGCTCGAGTAATAATAATACTGATCTAATAATATTCTGTTTCCATTTGCTGGTAAAAAAATGCAAAATATGTCTCAGGGAGATGCAGGCACTCCTGCATGAAGGAACCTTAGCAAGCATAACATGAAGCTACAAATCCCATTAAGAGGTTCGTAGGATATCTTCCAGGAACAGGTTTGACTATCTATATATAACCTTCATAAAAAGATATTTAGCTTAATACTTCTCTTCATGGCTAAAAAAGTAGCTTTTTTAACTCTTGGATAACAAATGCCTGCAAAGTGTGCCAAAATTAAACATGAGAGCAAAGCAAGGCACCTTTGCTATCTGATGAAATGAACTTTTACAGTCAGTCCCAGAAGAGAGTTGTAACTGACCTTGGAAATTTACATCTTGATAAATCAATACACCCTGCTCCACATGACAATTTTTGCAGATGTGAATGAAAAGTTCTATAAATTTTTAAGCCTGTGGATATTTTCCACAGTGAGGACATGACTTTAAAGAAAATTGTTGCTTTATTAATCTGTTCTACCTTAAACTCCTACCACTGTAGGCTACTTTGAACTTTGTTACAGTCAGACATGATTCTTTCACAGAAGAACTCAGAACTAGTGAAAAAAAAAAAAAAAAAGTATATATAGATCTATTGCTATTTCAACAGTTGACAAAGTCAATTTTCTTATCCACTACACAGAAACCATTCTTACCCCCACATAGATCGCCTGCATTTGTAAAATTAGCTAAATGCGGGGAACTGGCCAGTGACAAAATGTGAACAGCTTCAATGGACCTAAATTAGTGTCAGGTAAATGACACCTTTGATCTTTAAGGTTCACATAAGGCAACCAGTTTTAAAAATTAGAACCAAAAGATGATGGTAAATGATGCCACTAGATGGCAGTGCTCCAAAGAATTTAGACTTCGAGGATTACACTAATTCGGCAAGGAATTTTGGTATGGGCTTCTTTTTAAACTTTAATTCTCTTCATCTCTGGGAAAGGTAGCTCTCAATTTAAAAATTCCTTCCCAAAAATTTCTACTGATTCATAAAGCTCAGACTCACTGCCGATTTCCTCAACCTGTTGGCTACTTCTTGAAAACTAAAGCATAGTCTTTCAAATCCTATCTTCCTATAGCTTCTACAATTCATCTCTCCTAGTTTCACTCCCATCTAACCCTGTCAGCTTTCTGGATATTTCAAGGGGTTCTGTTCTCTTCTGTTCCTCCTTTATGTCTAGGAATGTTCTAGTCAAAGACCACGTACAGGTTCCTTCTCCATAGTAATCAACCAGAGTGTGATTCATCACTTTGTTCTGCAGCAACAAAAATATCAGATGATCTCACTTCTTAAGGATGTCAGACTGCCAGTGCTAGGTCAGCAAGGCTGAAAGACAAGGATCTTATGTGCCTTTCCCTTAATCTTCATGGCCTACTCACTACTTTTTTTCTTCATGAGTACAGCTAGCATCCAATCATTCACACAGACTCAGAGCACAGGTATCATTCACAACATTCTAAAATTAAAATATTTTTCTAATCTCTCTACAAAGCTAGTCTGGTGTCTAATTTCATATCTCACTTGCTGCAGCATCTGTTTCTTTAGCCTGGACAAGCATCACCTTGTCCTGTTCACATTCATTTGAAGTGCTACTGCAAAGATCATAGTTGCTTGCTTTGAATGTTATCCCATTCTTTGAAGTATTAATAATAGGAAAAGAGAAGCTCGTTCAAATATAAAATGCTCCTCAGTTTTCAAAGTCTTCATTGCCTTTCATTTTTAGTCATGTCTTGATCACTAAAGTGGTAACTTCTATTTTTGTGACTTCTAATGACATCACTGACTTCGTAGGGTTGGGTTTTTTTCCTTTTTGAACATCTTCTTGCCTGCTTTCATGTTGCCTCCCAGATCTGAGAAAAGCTCATTACCGCAATCAATTTATTCTCTCAGAATTTCCTTAAATCCTCTTCCACCATGACCCGCAAAATAGTTAATGGCTGGGTTAGTGGTATGCTGAAACCCTTGCTTACAGTGCTGATCAATGTCCTTTTTCTCACTGAGTCCTTATATTCTCTGTCTGTATAGGTCCAACAGCCAGAAAATGCTGGTGAATCAAAAGCAAGCACTCCAATTATGGCCATGAATGATATTCATATGGTACTCGAATTCCTGACAGAAGCAGAAGCTCATAAAAACCACAGGAAAACATCAGGGTCTAATCCTGTACCCTGAAATAATGCCATCTTGATGGTTAGGGTAATCTTAACTATATCAAAAGAATTCAATGACTAAAAACTTTCATAAAGCAATTTATGAATTCATATATTAAGGTCAGAAAGAAACATCGTGGTTACCCAACCTGACCTTCTAAATAGTACAGATAATAAAACTTCACAAGTGTTCCTGCATCAAGCTCACAATTTGCTGGGTGAAACTCAGGATATAGCTCAGAAAGAAATCCAGTTTTGATTTAAAGGCTGTAAGGAATAGACAATTTCAGAAGCTGCTACTCCCATTGCTATACATCGAAATCTTACTGCTACTCTCAGTTTGTCTAGACTGAAACCTCAGCTACTGGGTCTGTTGTGTTTTCATTTAGGAAATCCAGCCCCTTGCATCAGAAATTACCATGCAGGTAAATGTTCAAATCAATTCTATACCTCTTGCGTAAAACCAAGATAACAATATTTTGAAATGTCTTTAATACAGAACTGGTATTCAAGAAAAAGATGGCATACAGGAATTGACACTTCTGCTTGCTCTCCTAGAATGATACTTGGAACACCCTGTTAAGTGCATTAACTGCACAACATTTCTAGAAACCTTCATATGGAAGAATAATCACAGATTTAACCAATGGGAAATCTGCTGCCCCTCTCTAGAGCTTGAAGATGTTTCAGGGGCTGCAGGCAAAAATTTCCCTCCACTTCAAATCCAGAACATGGAGCCCTCTTCTAAGGGTGGATGCATCCACTCTTTGAAGGAGCAGCAAAGTGATTTTTTTTTTCTTTTATAGAAAAAAAGCAGAGTGGTGACTTCCACATCTTTATGATAATTCATCATTGAAGCACAGAGCTAGGAAATGAGAATTCGCTGTTTATCTGAGGAGTCAAACCTCACTCACCATTAGATTACTTGACCATTCTGGGTACAGGAAGTTGTGCTGTTGAGCAGAAAAGAATGCAAAAGTCATGCAGCCCAGAGAGAGAACAAGTGGTGACATGACTATCTCACTTGTTAGAGCACTTATCTGGAACAGAAAGGCTCCGTATAATATTTCTAATTCCAAAACCTTTTTCCTATATTATTTCTAATGTCTCACCTCCTTTATTTTAAGGTAAAAATGTTTAAATTAAAGTTCAGAGAGTATTACACAGGCGTCTTCTGTTGCTTATCTTTCAAGACTGTAAAGCTCCTTTCAGAGTTACTGCTTTTCAGGATACAATCTCCCTTCCTACAAAGGATGACCCTAAATCCCTATTCTTATCCTTATGACCTTGCATTTGGCTGCACTAAAACACATGTTTTTCAAGTGAGCCCAAGTTAACAAGCTACACAAATTGCCCTGTAAAACTGACCTAGCCTTATCCTTATTTACCACTCTACCATTCTTTAGATCACTACAGACTTCATAAGCAATAATTTTATATTTCTGGAGCTGGTGAAACACAGAAACTATAAGTAGCAAACTGTAAAGTCTGAAAAAAACATCAGGAAAAACTTGAGAGGCTCCAATTCTGATTTTTTTTGACATTACTATAAAAAATAGAAAGGCACAAGAAAGCAAAATTGCAACCAAAGTAATAAGCAATGAAAAAATAATATGCTTCATATTCATTCTTATGCACATTATTTTAGTGCAAAACATGTTTAAAAAATATTTAGGAATTTACTACTGTCAAATATACAAACTGGTAAAATAATAACATGATAAAACTGAGTAAGCTTATTCTAAAATCCATTTACATTTCCTCATTACTTCTTACAGAATGAAGTTTTTCGACACATCTTGTTACATGCTGCATCAACCTCAGAAAAATTAACTATCTTGCATTTTGTTCTACTTCAGCTCCTCATTCTTTAAAGGTGCAGGATCCTGCAGTTATCACATGACTACCTTTTACATAGGCAATGAATACTCCTGACAACAAGTTTATCTAGGTCCCAGTTCTGTATGTGCTCAACAGAACTACACTCAATTACTTGAAGTTATGCTTGTTCCTAAGTGCTTGTAGAATCAAGATTGAGGTAAGATTGTCTCTGTGATAAGGGGCTAGTGGGTGTGCACTTTAAACCTTTTACTATTGTAGAATTTTGCATTCACAGAAAGCCTACTCTATTTGCTCAGTATTAATTGTTATTTCAATGGGACCTCTCATAAGTAGAATGAAGTATAAAAATTCATGTATTTATAACCTAAATTATGATATATAACTTAAAATACGTCTACAAAATGCAACTTATTTTTAAAAGCAAACAATACTTTATACATTTTATGCAAAATACAAGTATTTTCATACCCTTGTTCTAGTTATTTTAAAACACACCTACCAAATATGGCAATTTTTTCCAAACTTTTTCTTTGCTCCTTCTTTGAAACTGCTAAATACTGAAGCATCATGAAATTATTTCTCAACATATAATCTTTTAACTTAAAAAATTAACTACACCACAGTAACTCTGAAAATAAGTTCCTACCTTTTCTTTTCAGCTTGCTCTTTCAAATTAATATACTTGGAACATGTTGGTCCTTCCTCCTTATTGTCCATGTCCTCTGCTGTAAGTAAGATATTGTGACCTCTTCTGTCGAAAGTATGATAAATTCTAGAAACCAGTTGTAAATAAGGAGGCAATATAAAACCAGGAAAAGCAGTACATAGATGATGAATGCCTGGATAATCTTGACCTCTAGAAAGGAAAACAAAGAAATCAAGAATCTTAATATCCATTCTCTATATTCTAAAGTACATCGTTTATCAAATACTACGTTGTAACATTAATTGCTTGCGTAATACTTGGTATTCAGTGCCTGGTAATTTCTACTAAAAGTAGAGATCATCTTATTTAGAAAAGAAAAACAGGTAAAAGCTAAAATGTTGGTAATAATTTTAAAGTAAAAAATAAGTGCTTTTCCAACTCAAGTAGAGCTTTCACTTGCTGCACTGAAAACTTAAACCAAGTAATGACGATTTACAGCTTAAACTGGGTATGTGAATAAATGTTATGTTAAAATGTTACATGTACATTCATCTGCAAATTCTCTCCCACAATGAAGTACCCTCTTAAATGCCTTTAAAACTTTGAATTAGTTTTATGATATGCTATCACTTGAACAACTTCTTAGCTTTTTCAATTCAGCTGTTGATTTTTGAGGAAACACGGAGTCTTTTACTATCTTCGAAAAGTTAATAACTAAAAAATTCTACCGTTTAGCCCTCCAATCTAAGTTGTACTGAAGGTGATGAAAGTCTATTGACTTCTACAGGCCATGGATCAAATTCTAAAAACAGTCTCTGGCTACTGTATGAACTCTACAAAGTTAATAAATGTCTAACGTTCAGACAGTTACAACATGAAGAGTAGAAAATGTCTGAGATGTAAAAAAACTCAAAACTGACTACTCAAATATATGCTGCTTTTAATTAAAGCTCACAAGTGCCTTATACTTTAAGACAAAATTCCAAATTAAAATGGTTAAAACTCCACTTCAGAATTACACTAAAGAGTTTTTATGTTTAACTATTTTTTGAGGTTCTCCTGAGACAATGACATCTTCAGCAACTTGGGTTTTTTATTTTACTGAAACCTACGGTTTATGCAAAAAGAAGGAAGAAAATACACAAGATTCATTTACCATGCAATACATATTCAAGTTAAAAAATTCTGTTTCATACTTGCTTAAATTTTCTGAAAAATGCCAGCAAAAATAAAATATAAAAATCACACAAGAAAAAAACACCACATGAAAATCAGTGTAATATAACAGAAATTTTACTCACAATCAAGAAATTGTCATATCAAGTATACACCAGAGATATCTCCATTACATTAATATTGATTGAGCCCCTAAGTTTATAGGCACGTGAAAACTAAACAAGAAAGATTGTCACTAAGTCTTTTTATTTTAATTAAAGTTGCTCAAAATATTTTTTTTCAAGCCATACAGCTTTCATATGTAGAAAACAGCCTAGTTATGTTTCACCAGACTGTATACTCCAAAGTCTCTACTGAAAGCAGTGGCATTTTTGCCTGAAAGAGACCAGGGGCAAGGTTATAAAATAAAATGTGGAAACTGAACATAGAAACTAAATATCCAGTTTGAAAAGCAACTCAGTCACATAATACATGACACTGATGAGGATTTAAGACATGCTTACAGCAACCCCATTCAATGCAAAGGATAACTTTTTTTTTAACTAATTGGATACATTTATAGCATAAATGGAAATAACTGGTTTGGAGTGTGAAATCAGAGATCAGTGCTTTAATAAATAGATCACATTAATTTAAAATTAGAAAGTAATATTTCACACTGCTTTTTTAACTCACTAGAGAGTAAATGAGCTTCATAAATGTTTATAATAGTTAATCTTAGGGTGTCCTAACACAGTTCATTTTCTCTGCAATGCAATTAGCAACAATTAAAAAAAAAAGATGGCAAACCATTTAACTTTGAACTTACAATATTTTGAGTGATTTCTGTAAACAATGGCAGGCAAAATAATTTTAACATTCCCTAGGAAATTTTTCTCTAAGTTTTGTCAATTAATTTAAAAAACTATAAACAGTTTGAATGTTATTTTAATTACATTAGCATTACTGCTCTTGTATAGAACTTTATAACTTAATTGAACAAACTAACTGAACGCTTTATCAATGTAAACTGAAATATTTGGGGCAAGATGCAGGTAAAGGTGAATGCTTTTACAGCACACATTCTCCTAAAACAGACTATTTATCATTCTTTGAAAAAAAAAAGGACATGAAAAAACAATACTATGTGTGTGGCCTACATTACCTTCACTTAATGCACTAAATACAGCTTTTTTAGAAAATCGTGCAGTTTCTGCACCATTGATAATCTGACAGTAAGTATTTATTGAAGGTAAAACACCCATTGTCTGTTGACACTATTTGTTTTAATATATAATCTTGCTAACCAAATGAGCTTTAAGCAATGCAGATAAGCAATGGCATGCAAAGGGTCACTTAAATGCCAATTTGCCTGTTTCATAAACTTAAGCATTCTTTTCCCATGACTATTCTCAGCTACTTAATTGAAAGTATTATCCATTTACAAACTTTAGGTCTGCCATAAAAAGGCTCTTTTTCTGCATCCAATAGACCTTTTGAGACCCTAAGAACAACAAAAGCTAATAATTAAAGCTGCTTTTTTTTTTTCCCCCTCCTTTTCTCAATAGAAAATTGAAGAAACAACCTATGGTATATCTAAACATCGCTGCCTATAAAGATCTTATTAGCAGTGAAGACCGTAAAACTGAAGAGTCTCACTTGACATAGGAGGGACAGGATCACCTAAATTAGGACACGGTCTGTACTACTTTTGTAATCTGCACTCCTACTACAGAATGACAGATACAACCTACGACAAGAGCAAGGTAATAAGCAGTTGTCCTTAAATTATAGCTCTCCATGTAAAATCTCCTGAATTTCAGACAAGCACTGAATGTAATACAAATTCAACTTAATGAATTTTTAATACATCTTCTCTATTTAAAGATGATGACTTACAGCTGGCATTGCTTATATTAAATTTGTGGTATTTTCCATTGTTTGTTTTTAATTATTTTGATTAGATTATGCTTGGAATTGTACGGACAAATTCAGCCCACACATAAGCAACTTCAGTTTCTGCTGCAGTCAAGAGAAGTTTCATTTGCATACAACAGAAATGAATAGGCTCTTCAGATTTTTAAAAAATGTAAATCAGAACTATTTCAAGGAGATAAATACCAAATTAAAACTAGAGATAACAAACTAAACTTGATACTTTAGATAAGAAATTGCAAGTGATCAGATCCAAAGTTGAGGGGATGGCATCATTTTTTCGCCAAACTTATCTACCATGCTATGCACTAATAATTTAATATCTTTTCAAGCTTTTTCTCATATTAATGAAATAAGATTAAAAAATTACTTGACATTTGAAGCCTGAGGAGGCAAAGACTGTTGCAAGTCATGTTCCTCTTGTAGCTCCTTCTGAACTTCATCTGGCTTAATTTTTAATATTGCTTTTCCTTCCACCTGTAGCACATCCACGGACAAAGCCTAAAATGTTCATGAAGCAGACAAATTCAGTGTCACAAACCAGTAAGTTACAGGGATATTTTCACACCGACTCTGGAGTAGAACAAGGAGCAATGGCACACAAGCAACTCTGACCATCAGAAACCACAATTCAATTAAACTAGAGTAGTTCAGAACTGTTGTGACTACACCAATCACAGCAGTGCCCACAGCTATTCAGGATAAAGAATAGGCAGAAGGGTGTGATAAAATAAAATGTCCAGTATGCCCTACCTAAATTGCAGTTCTGAATAGTGTATGAGTGTTTTTCAATATATTACAAAGACAATAACAAAGAGAGCACCAAAATTATAATATTACTATGCAGAACTATTAGAAGAGCATGAGCACAACTAGAATTTGTATTATATTTATATGAAATTCAAACAGATACACATGGTTTAAAGGATGATTTTTTTATAAAAGTTTCTTCAAGGTTATGTTTATAAATACAGGAACTTCAGGAGGAATGCAGATGTGAGGAATTCCTATGGATTCCACCCACAGCTGGTCATTCCTATTTATTAGAGCACCACCTGCTTAGCTGTGCCAAGATTTTTTTTTTTCACACTGCAATATAGATCAGATGACTGATCCCTGTTGAAAAAAGTAGTAAAAAAAAAGTGTGGAAGGAGGCTGGAAATTAATCTAGATCTCTGATTCCCTTTGAAGAGTGCCACCACATAGAAATTTAGCTAGGGGCAGCTCACTGTAATCCAGGAGCAAGAGCAAACAGCAAGGGAAAGGAACTACTGAAGTTATCATTGCTGCCAAAGTGTTTGCATCTGTTTCATAAAACTCAGGTTCAGAATCTATACCCTTGTGCTGCTTTTTCCATATTGTGATGACCTCCAGAGGTCACTTCCAAGCTCAACCATTTCACAGCTCTGTTTCCTGCAAACTGTTAAGCATCTTCCTTGAACAGACTGGCAGTGCCATCAATGAAAGTATTCTTCTGAACTCCACTTAAAAGCTTGCAGACATAACACAGCAAAGAATGTTAAATAAAATAAAGAAGTATAATCATAGGATTACAGAGACAGAAACAGAACAACACAGTGGGGTAAATTAATTTTAAAGTGCTTTGTCTTGAAAAAAATTTCTGTCTCATTATGAAAAGCAAGTCCTTTTCTTTGTCCAGCTCTTCCTGATAAACCATGGTAATAACTGAGCTATTCACCCTTATGGAAGTATATAGGAACCCAAAGAATACAACTGTAATGACCAAATGCCCTTCTAATTAAGATTTTTCAGGCACATATCTGGTTAAATAAATCACAATAGTATAAGATTTTACTCTTCTTTGCCCACTCATATACTTTATTTATCCCAGAATATAACTGAACACACTTACTTTCTTTACTGATATATTCAGCAATATTTAAGTTCTTCACTGCATGAAAAAATTATGGAAGCTTACAGTTCATAAACAAGTATATTAATCAAGTAAAAGATACTGAGAACTGTAGGAGATACCCAGATGAGTCATTACCTTCTCAAAAGGTTGATTCAAAATTAAAATGGTTTAATCTACTGCCAAGTTATTTTTGAAACCAACACCACCATTTATATCAGAACATATATGAAAAAATACGAAGGACTGAAGTCAGCTATTTCATGTTTACCAGAGAAACTGGAAGCCAATCAAAAATTTACAAAGAGAAAATAGGCTAACAAAAATAAGAAATACAGAAAAGTTTGAAAGCAATATGCCTACCTGGAAACATATCATTAAAATAGGCCAAATATAAGACCATGATTTGTTGCTTTGAATGTCAGGTAAATGCTTCTATCAGGACCTCTTGTCCAAATAAAATAATAAAATAAAAAAAAAAAAAAAAGAAAAAAAGTACCATATTGGATGCATTGCTGTTAACAGCTTTTGGAATGCCCAGACACTCAAATTATTTGAAAAACATGCTATGTAAATCACATTCAGAGAAACAGAGATACTCACCAACACAGCTAATGAAAACCTCCAAAACTAAAATTACAGCAGCTACTATGTTAAAATTAAAAGACAAAGGTTCTGTGGCCTAGTATTTGTTGTGAAATACAACATGTAGGGAAACTTCAACACAGTCTTGCTAATGAATTATGAAGACTATACTAAGTAAAGAGGAGTTCCTGTAAGCCTAAAATCTGACAACATGAGCCAACATACTTGCTATTAGATGGACATTTTAAATGTGTGTAATCCGATATTTTATTTCATTTTCTTTATAGAAATATGAGTGAACTAACACACAATGTTTTAATCAAAATATTTGTGTAATTCAGTTACAGACGTAATGTAAAATTACAATAATTAAAGCAAATATCGGCATTTCTTTATCCGACTTCTTTGGATACAACCAAACTGCAAGTTCACCTGCACAACCAATTGGTTTATCTTAAAATTGCATGGGCCCTGCAGCCCACTAAGCAAAGTTAAAAAAAAAGATGTCACGAATCATGCCAATGAATAGTAGTCTATAAAAATACTAATACACAGTACACTGCCATTACTCTGAAATATGCAGTAATACTAATATACAGTACACTGCTATTAATTCTGTTATAGAAACGGTTCTGCTAAGGATGCAACAGGGCATTTAGTTAATACATATGCATTCTTAAAACTATTTCTCCTTTTTCTAAAATTTTTTCTCCGTTATTTCTTCCATGTGTAAAAGTATGCACTTTGAAATTAAATATTATCTTTAAATTATGTAGTAGTTATGTTAAATAGAACCACACGTGTTATCTTTTCAGGTGTCATTCTTCAAGCTACTTTGTGTTGTTAGATCACTGAACACACATTGACGGGTGTTGTTGCAACAATATCACCTGTGCATTACAGAAGTGGCATGCTGCCCAAAATAACACTGTCTAAAAAACATAATCACTGTACCCCAGTACTGTTTAAATAACTGTGAAACTGTTCTGTTGGCAAATAGTATATAATTTAGGAGTAATAAACCATCTTACTATATTCTTGAATATTATAAAGATTACCATCATTGACATTGTACTGTGTACTGTTTGCACATCATTTAGCACATTTAGTTTAGTAACCAACTGGTGTTGCAGAGCATACTCTTAAAAACTACCTGCAAACACCATTATAAGTATTAATGATATAAAAACAGTATAGCCAAGTACAGATGGCACATGAGACTTCAGTTACTGAAGGATTAGAAAAATTTCTGACCTTTAGACAGATAAATATTGTAAGGAAAATTTCAAAACACAATTATTTTTTCTAATTTATAAGATTTTTTTTAAAGCAATAGAAGTTCATTTTCATCCATTTTCTTTAACAGAAGAACTCTAGCCCATCTAACAGAAATAATTTTGCTGACACAAAATGTGCTAGGAAATCCAAATCCTTAGCTGTAGGAGAATGCCTGCCAACTGTAACCTCAGGCTAGCATCACCTGGTCACTTAGTGTACTACTTCATGTATACTGTAGCCCCATTGCAGATCACAGTGCCAGGACTGATGGGAAGCTTCTGTCTCACTCTGTCACCCTGTAACTCACTCCCAGAGCTCCCCTGACCCTTAGCTCTTCACGGTAAGCTGTAAGGATCTTTAGTTCTTCCTGTCCTAAAACTGATCAGGAAAGTTGGTTGCTAATGCTCTGGAATTCTAGCCACATGCCTACTCCTCTCTAACCCTTTCTCCATGCAGCTTGAAGAGACAGTCAGGGCCAAACTAACAGTCGGTAGTTTGACTGTAGAAGCAGCTGAAGAAGCTGCTGCAGCAAGGCCCTTAGACATTCTGAAGGTTGCTCATTTTGACTAGAACTCTGCCTTATGATGCCTAGACATTGAAACAACATACTCCCCAATACCAGGCCATCAACATGCATCCCATGTGTGTCTCACATCCTCTTTCCATTTTGGTCCCTTTAACTCCTTCTTTCCAACACCTGTATCTGTCTTCCCATGTAGCTTTGTGTACAACCTTGTGTCCATTTCATTTAAGTTTAGGCCAAGGCTACCTCGTATCTCTGCCCATAACACAGCCCAGGGGAAACATAGCCCATTCTTGGTTGTCCTTCTCGTTATACCATTGTAAACATAACACATAGTGTTGTTCTCTTTTATAATAAGCTTATATAATAACTTAAAGGGAAATAACCTTTCACATAGAAGCTGCAGAAGGAACTAGGTTAGGGTTTTATTTTAGTATCTGGTTATACGCTTGAAATACGAGAATGCTAGAAACTGAAAACATATTGGAAAAGACATTTAGTCTTAGCAACAAATTTGTCTTCTGTGGTACTGTCTCTATAAACTCCATAAGTGTTCTCTACTAAACATCTAAGCTTTATAAAGCTAATAACTTAACGACAGTTTTTTGTCCTGTGAAATATCGCAAAATCAAAAGGATATTGAGCATTATGCCATTTTCCAGGAAGGCAACCACTTGTTAAATGTAGATTAGTATTCTATTTATATGTTGTTTCATTTGTAATCTTCTTTCCAATCTCATAAAGAAAAGCCTAACCCAACATCTGACCGAATGAACCTTAATGTGTTTTTTCCTCTAACCTTAAGCTGCAGGACCAGTATGAAGACCTGTTTTTACAGAAAATCTTCTTTTAAAGGGCAGGTGGTAAGGAAACAGCTTCTAGATCTCTGTATGCTCTAAAGCATCAAAACTTTAAGCATGAGAAAACTAACACTATCTCACGATAACACTAAACCTGCTTACCTGCTTCACCTGTTTATCATGTGTTAACAGCTCATCTTTAGGCCAAGATTCATTTTCTACTGCTTGAGATTCTTTCTGAGGGAAAGGGGAAAAGGAAAAAAAATATGTAAGAGGTGAATGTACAATATTATTTTTGTAAACACCTTTGTGCTCTCTGACAGGTACTTCAGTATAATATTTATTATATGCAATAATTCTTTCATCATCCATGCACTTTTATGAAGCACCTAGAAGGTTTAATCAATTTTATTTTCTGTCAAATATTTCCTCAGCAGCTAACCGGATTTACAAAACAAAGTATAGCAATAGACAAAGGACCTACAACAATTAACACTAGATAATAATTTTTCTACATATTTCTTATCAAAGATCTGGTCTGCTGCTTCTACAAATTGCACTTCCAAAATGCAAGAAGAAACATACATCAGAAATTTATATCAAAATATCTATGATCCTTTAAAGCAAATAAATCATTAATATCTCTAAACATTAAGTACCCCCAACTATACCTAAGTTTAAATATTTAAATTTTAAAAACAGTCGGAATGAAAGGCATAGAATGATGAGCACTAATATATATGAATATATATGAATGTCTTATGATTCTATTGCCCTAACTGGCACACTACTTAATAATTATTAAGTGAAATTCTTCATATACAGCAGTTGGACAATCAAACGCCACAATAAAAGGAATGAAAAAGAACCACGAAAGGGAAAGAGAGAAAAATAAAGGTATACTTATAATTTATGAAGAACCAAAATGGTTTCAAGGACTATTTCATTTCCTTCCAAGTTTTGTCACTTTAAAATATGAACTACTAATAGCTATCTTAACAATTCTGCAAGCAAATAGAAACACTATTAACTTATTATATTTTAACATTCCTAGATAATGCAGAATGTTACTAGGCTTGCTTGGTGAAAACTTGGCAGGGCTTGAGACTCATTTCCTCATGTTCAGTTGGTGCCTGCTGTATAAGCAAGAGAAGAAAACTAGCGTCAAGCAATAATGCTAAAAAAATAATTATACTAGCTTGCAGAACAATATCAAAGCAATATATAGGCATAAATTAAAGTTTGGATCTTCATTACATAAATTAGTTTGAAAGGAACAAGTACATTCAGAGACAAATTATCTTAGGCTCATCTTTTACAAACATTTACACACATGCTTAACCATAACTTCTCCATGGAACTGCTTCTATTAGAGAAGTTTGAAAGCTGACTGCAATTTTCAGTTAATAATTTTCTCCACAGGGGAAAATTATAATTGTTCCACTAGCAGAAAAGTTACTACAAAATTTGAAGTTGTTCTCAGTTCCCAGTCTCATCAAAAGAATAGGCCAAGTAGACCCTTTTTCGTTAATGTATATCCATATTTTTTAAAAGGCAGAAATAAAAGCCAGCAACAACTCTCAAAAGAGCTGATAGTTTTAAGAACAGTGTGCTTCCTAAGCACCTGGTTGGCATACATGTACGTAACTCAGCACACACGTACTTTACCCTTTGTGCCATGTACTGGCTTGAGAAGCCAAGTTTTAAACGTAACAGTAACAAACTATCAGATCTAAACTACATTTCGTTTTAGGATACAAAAATGTTACAGAAATTTTAAATATTTCTGGGTAAAATATTTCAGAGCCACAAATCAATGCAAGAATGCATTAAAGCTATCAGCTGAATGTGTGTTATTATAGAAGCAGCCCATCACTTAGAAAAAAAAAAAACAAAAAAAACACTCTTTTCTGGCACTAAAAGTGTCCATTTGCTCTTTTAAGGTAAGAATCTTCCACACAGTAGAATTTTTATTCCAATGAGTGTATTGTCCACCTGGCAATCTAAAAATATTTTTAATGCCTAGGATATTTTGCATCTAACACTACATTTCATTTTAATACCACTTAAGAGGAATATTCTGACTTGTAACACTGTTTTTCTTGCATATTAGAAAACAAAAAAAGGACGAGTCTGCAGGCCAACAAAAAGTGATTAGATGTATATGCTACCCCAAAGATGTAAACTATGAAACAATAAAATACTATGGCCTTGCAGAAAATTGCACACATTGGTGTTTTGCTTTTAACCAAAGCCTTAGTAATTTATCTACTTTTGACAGAAAAGACAGCCTAAGGAAAAAAAAAATTATATTACATATTTTTTCAGCACCATGAGGGCAAGGAACCAAATGTGTGTGGTAATAACTCAGATTAAAGAACAGATTCAGCACTGTCTTGTCAAGCTATACTGAATAACCTTCCACTCTTTGCAATATGTGCATGTTTTCAAAAGTGGCGGTTACCATGGACTATTAATTATTACAGTCCATCTTAGCCAACTATTAACTCTTTCCCCATGCAATTTGTTATCCAGTTCATGGAATCAACAAGAAACTTTTACAGTGTCTTTCATTCAACCAGACTGGATCGACTTATGTTTCTAGCTATGACATAATATGTAAATTAAAACTTTGCATATTAATTTTCCTGTTTTGTCAAAACCAACAGAATTCTATTAGCAAATATTATCTTAAATTCATTTTAGACACCTACATGTTATGTGATTGCTTTCCTTTGTTGGGTGTGGTGTTTTCTCTTTTGTCCAGTCCCCATGGGAGAATCACAGGCACAATGCTATTGTGTTATTTTAATAAAATTATGTGTACTGTGTATATATGTACTGTGGGCTGTGTGTTTACATTAACAAAAAACATGGTCAAAGAGGTGTGATCTAACTTTGGGAAATAAAAGACCTGAGAACTGTGGCAACTCTTAATTCCTGTGGGAATCTGTTCCTGACTGTTCTGCCCATTTTTGAGGAAGTTGTTTCCTGTATGTCTGTGGTATCCTTTGTAACTGTTGTGATTTAACCCCAGCCAGCAACAAAGCACCACACAGCCACTCGCTCACTCTCCCCTAGTGGGATGGGAGAGAGAATCAGAAGAGTAAAAGTGAGAAAACTCATGGGTTGAGATAAAGTTTAATAGGTAAAGCAAAAGCCACCCACGCAAGCAAAGCAAAACAAGGAATTAATTCGCTCCTTCCCATGGGCAGGCAGGGGTTCAGCCAGCTCCAGGACAGCAGGGATCCATCACATGTAACAGTTACTTGGGAAGACCAACACTGTAACTCCAAACGTCCTCCCCTTCCTTCTTCTTCCCCCCGCTTTATATACTGAGCATGATGTCACATGGTGTGGAATATCCCTTTGGTCAGCTGGGGTTGGCTGTCCTGCCTGTGCCCCCTTACAGCTCCTTGTGCACTTGGCACAGCATCAGAAGCTGAAAAGTCCACGACTGCTTAGCAACAACTACAACATCAGTGCGTTATCAACATTATTCTCACTCTAAATCCAAAACACAACACTACATTAGCTACTCAGAAGAAAATTAACTCTATCCCAGCTAAAACGTAAATATTTTGATCTGGTATTTCTTTGATTCTTTATTTGATAGTGACATGGTATTAAAATAAATTATTTTCCTCTCTGTTTTGACAAGAAAAATCTCTATTACCAGTGCAGAAAAGACCCGGACAAATGACAAAAAGCCAACCTAGATGTGTGAACATACAAATATTTTAAAACATTATTTTAACATTGTGAATTTATACAAACAACTTATAGACAAATACAAGCAATCACCCTGCACTCCTTTGACAAAGCTTGAAACTCTGGGAGGTTACAATCTACCTGATTAAAACCACCTTGTTCTCATAACAGTAGCTTGCTAGCATAAAGTGGATTAGTCTCACATTTTCTTAAACTTCAGGGTAAAAAGACAGTCCTTGACTCATAAAGGCTGTGGCATTTTTAAGACAAGTGCAAATTATGTGGGCCAAATGATCATAAGGAACTGGAAAGTTGTTGATAAAACGTAACAAATTGCACAACTGGATTGTTTTTAATTAGTTACTTGCACTGGTAAATTTGAAGAAATAAACAGACAGATTTCGGAAGTCAGCACAGATAAACCATCTACCCAGTATCTCTTCCCAGGCACTTTCTTGCAATGTTATGAAAATAAAATATCTTAAAAAAAAAAAAAAAGAAAAAAAAAAAAGAAATCTAAAGTAATATGAGTTAACTGTCTCAGAAAAAAAAAGTTTTCGTTTATACAGGAGCAGCAGTGTCCACCCCTGAAGACTGAACAGCTCCCTTCAGCAAGTGGCAGGAGGAGCCACAGCTTTTGCCACGATTAACCATAGTCAATAACGTGTGCTTCCTGAATTAATAATGTCATAGCAAATTCATGATAAAAAGCACCATGGTCTTGATTTACCTACATTTTAACAGATGCTAAGACTATGAGAAGAACATTCCACAAACCACTTGTAAGGAGAAAATAAGAAAACCAACAGGAAGAGCTAGGGTTTTCCCAATTAAAGAAAACTGACTGAAATAAATTCAAGTCTCTTATTCCATTCTATTCAGAATGCACCTTATAGCACCTAGAGGGAAAAAAAATTAAATAGTTTCAATAAGCCACTAAAGAATACTACTTTATCAGAAAACAACACATGATCTGTTGCATAATTTTCATGTCAGCTGAAATATAAAGCACATGTAGAGCAACTAGGTGGAATATGGTAAAGTTATGAGCAAATACTTGTTTGTATTTGCTTATAAAGGCAAGTCTATCTCTTCTTGAATTTTAACAATAAGTAATGTCCATCAAACAACTACTAAGACAGTATTAATGCATTACAGAGAAATCTTCTCAAGACCTCATTATTGAGATTAGCTGACAAGAGCTAGAGATTTTTTTTTTAACTAAAGTATATTTTATGTTGGCTTGCTGCTATTACAGTGCACTGTATAGCCTTATTTAATAAAAGCATTCTAATTTGATGGTATTTTATGAGAACAAAAATGTCGATCAGTTATTTACCACTCCCATAAGCTCATCTGAGATACCAAAAAACTGATCTGCTGAAAACAGTAACTAACTAAAGATGAGTCGCAGGCTCATCACCAAAAAAGCTGAACATCAAGCTGAATAGCAAGAAAATGCATTTCTGAAATGAATATAAACACCCTCCTACAGATACTAAATCCAGCATATAACTTAATATATTTCAGGGGTAGCAACAAGCCTCAAGGCAACAAAATTACTCCAGACTTTGGAAATATTATTCTTACAGTAAACATCCTACTTTTTAACAGAAAATGTGGTAAGATTCACTATTCATAACTGATTTCCCTCAAAGGAAACAGGCCTAAATACTAATGTTCCACTGAGCTAGTATTCCATTCCCCAGATAATGCTCTTCTCAATGAAAGGGGAAAAACAGCACTCAGCCCCCACAGCAATATCGTGAACTATCAATCCTAACCAGCCATTAATGCAAGATGGAGAATAAAGAGAACATAATTTTTTTGTAATAAATTAAAAACACATTTAATTCTGAAAGCTTGTTTTTGTTTTAGTAGTTCTGTTCTTTTTCTCAGTATTTCTTTTTTATTTAAAAGAATACATCTCTTACTTCATTAGAGAAGGCAAGCCTTGAAGCTCAGTTTAAAGTAAATAAACCATGTATAATAATAATAAAGAATTGCTAGAGTCTTCATCCTCTTTATAGGGTCACTCAAGTTCAAAAGACACCTGCTGCAAATGCCTTTGATTAAAAAAAAAAAGTAATCAGCAAGGGTGTTATTCATCCCCACTAAGGTCCATATGTCTATACCTAAAAAAAAAATAAAAACATTGAACAACAAATAAGACAAGAAGGTCATCACCAAGTTCAAATTTTCATTTTACTTTGAACCTGATTGATGTAAGCTTTAGAAATAATTAAACATCACAGTACTCCAGTGGACAGATTTTGAAAGAGCCCAGAGCCCAGTAGCTTCCACTACAAAAAGCATAAAATCAGTTCTCTTCACTAGGAATTGCTAGAGGGCAAACTCTTAAAATCATACCTAGAACATAGCAATATTTATAAAAGAGTAAGAAAAAGCACGCAGTGCTGCACATTACTAATCACTAATAATTATTTTGAATAAGCTGAACAAGAAATGAGTTTCCAGATCCAGGTTCTTTTGTAGCCTTCTTCCCATCTGCCCTGAAGTATTTTTGTATCCAGTTGGCAAATTTCAACCAAAGAGAACAGTCCCAAGTTATTACATTCCTAAAACACAAGTCAAGCAATGAAAAGAGATCACCTCAATGCTGCCACACTGAGGAAAGTGTCTGATTTCAATCCCAATTGAAATACACTAGAAAATACACAGAGAGTGGGAGACACCATGAATGCCTCAACCACACAAACAAATCTCAGAAGAACAGAAGAAAATCAAATCAGAGGATACTAACCTATTGGAAATGCAGTTTCAGACTATTGCTGCTTGTGGACTCAGTTCAGGATTGCTTTTTCTCCTAAGTTTTGTAGTGAATCAAAAGACATTAGGGAATGTAAGTTACTATGCTTACATTCTACGAGAAATATTCTATGATCGTAAAAGGTAATATTCTGGCAATTGTGGGAAATTATGTTCTTTATCATTTCCTAAAACACAGGTTCATATGCTTTTCACCTGTATTCCATACTTCCTTGCAGAGGCAGTTGCTGCTGAAAAGTAGTTCACCTTCCATGGGTCTATTTGTTCCATGGCATCCTTAACAAGCGCTAGCATGAACACCTCTTGTTACATGTTTCAGCCCCCTTGGAATCAGAACAAAACTATCGGTATTGCTAAGAGGTGACAAAGAGCCATCTGATAGTAACTAACTAGTCTAATTAACAAATGAATCAGCAAGCCTTTGGTGAAAACCTCAAAGTTTTCTGAAGCATCTATCTGATGCCTATTATTACTGATATCCCCTCCTGTAATTAACTGAAGGGACCATCTTACAGCTGCTTACACAATCTACATAACTGTGACAACAACAACAAAAAATGTCTTGTCAAGACCTCAAAAGCTAAATAATAACTAAAAAAGCAATACTTCCAAGAATTTCCCAAATGCATTTAATGCATTTTTTCATCAGTTAGACTGGAATATGGCATCTTAAAAAAGAGAGAGTAAGGAAAAAGGTGCATTATTCTACATGCAGTATAATAAAGTGACACCCCAAAAGAGCTTAAAGTTGCATTATTCTACATGCAGTATAATAAAAATAACACCCCAAAAGAGCTTATGTTTTAATATATTTTGATATTGGCTCATTTTCATTTTTAAAGGACATTAAAAAATTGGAAGAAGAAATAGTGAATAATATTCTATGATACATTGGTGTCTTTATCCATTTGTTTTGTCTGGCTTCTGTGTTGTAACACATTGTAGGAGCTAGAAAAAAAATATACAATTCTTATAAAAGTAATATTTACCCAAGAGAAAAATATTGCTCTTGTTCTGGTTCACCTACTTCCATTTTTATATTGTAGTTCTGGCCAAGAACACCCTCCAGGAGTGCTTTGATCGTCTGGTCTGAGGAAGATGGAGAAGTAGACCGCAGGGAAGCAATTATTTCATCAACAGACCTTGCAACCACTTTCATAGGCAATGCTGGTGTGGAAGTAGGCTCTTCAGGTTTGCTCTGCTGGAAGTTCTTGTATATTTTTGAAGTGTCTGGTCTAGTCACATCTCTTGCCTCTTCCAACCGTTCTCGAGCAGACCTCACACTTGGCTGCTTGCTTCCTTGTCTCAGCACTCTTCCCGATTCAAAGTCTAAATCTTGTTGATTTGCTTTTGAAATCACTCTACTTCTCTTCTTACAGCTTTCCGCAGTTATTCTTCTCTTTCTTGAAATGTTTTTACTTGTATTTGTATCAGTACCTTTAGAGCTAAATCCATCACCATCTTTAATCGCAGTATCTGTTTCTTCAGTTTTGTCTTTTTTTAAATTCTGGGGATCCATCTGTAGCATATGCACTCTATCCTGTACTTTAGTAACGCCTTTGGTCGTTTCTAATGAGATAGAGGAGCTATTAACATGAAAATTAGACCTGAAGTAACTTGGCTTGTGAGGATGTGCTGGGTGCTTGCTCATTACAATTTTTTTAGTGGTACCTGCAAATGAGGCAATTACCGGCAGTTTTACAATTGTACTTTCATTACTACAAGTGGCATTTTCTCTGTGAACTTTTTCAGAGCCATTTCTCCCATTTTTGTCAGCACTGTCTTCTTCTACAGATTTATTTCTTTGAGTCATCACCCTGAGATCAGGAGTTTGTTTTTTCATGTCTCTTACTTCAGAAGATACCCTCACTTTCTGTGAACTTCAGAACACCCAATGAATTAATTAGGAATATTTTTATTTATATTCATGACAGGCTTATGTGGACTCTTTGACCTCTGGAGAGGATAATGTTCTTAACTGATTTGATTGATCTGGTGTTAAATCTTCCAATAAGGGCTAAATGCTCACGTTTCTAGGAGCAGCAACTATTGCTTGTTTGATCTTCAGACTATCCCACTGAGATTCCCTGCATATGGTCTCGCGTTCCTTAATCATACTCAGCTCTTCCACAGAATTCAGTCCAAAGTAACCCTGTTCTGTAGCACTTTTCTCCTACTGTATACAGCCTGTAAATTCAAACAGAAATTAGGCTTTTGTCTTTTATATCCCAACGCAGAACCCAGTCTTACTTCATTTTGCTAAAGGCCCCGTTGATTTTAACAAGACTGTTCTGAATGTGTATAATTAAGCACCAGAAATGGCTATTAGCATTTTACCCGAGGAAACAACTGAATCATTTCTATCTTTGGGAGCATTAATTGGGAGTCAGACAGAAGCTCACAAAAGAGAAAAAAATGAGAAAGGATAAAGCTCAACGCTTTCTCAAAGTAAGCACAAAAAGCTTTCCCCCTGCAAAAACTAGTGACTTCGAGCCCCTAAAAGCCCCACTTCTTCCCCTCAAGGAGATAAAGGGCCTCTCTCCCCTCAGAAAAGTACCTCACAGCCTGACAGGCCGCAGCCAACCGCCCGCAGGAGCGGCAGGACACGGGGAAGCACCCACGCCACGCACCGGCACAGGACCCACGCAGGGCAGCTCGCGTGCCCCCGCACGGCGCTGGCGGCCTCGAGAGCGAAGCCACGCCGCGCCCGCAGCCCCAGGAGGAGCCGCCGCGGCCGCCGCTCCCTGTCGAGCCGGCGGGCAGGGGAAGGACGCGCTCCGTAACCAAGCAACGAGGGTGCCGCGGGTGGGAGTGAGGGCAGCGCCCGCTGCCACCCCTGGTGAGCGCCCCCTGCCGGCGGGGAGGGCTCGGCCGGCGCCACGCCGCGTCCCCCCAGCGCGTCCCACGCCGGCGGCATCGCCCGGGCGCAGGCGACACGCGTGACCGCCCCACCGTCCCCCCATCCCTCCCCGTGGGAGACGGAGAAGTGAGGTCTTTTACATGTGGGCCATCGGTGGCAATTTACTCCCTTTGGTGAGGTTGTATCTGAAGGTCTCTGAGTTTTAGAGTCATCTGGAGACGTCGTTATAAAGGTCCAAGCTGAGCCACGGGTCTCTGAAGGGCGTGGTGTGGGCGAGGGTGTCTGCACCGTGGTAGCCTTGTTTCTCTTCTGTGTATGGCAGCCCTTGTTCTGCTATCAGTCACAGGCTCTTTAAAATTTTGCCCTAAAACCCAAATGTAGGAATGGCGTTGTTGGGAATTCGTGTGCATGCAGTGCAGTCGCCTCCTAAATGCAGTTAGGGATGCATTTTTCCTGTCAAACTAATTTTCTTAAGCCAGTTTGGAGATGAAAGCCCAACCCAACCCAAAGTGTTTGACTCGTTTATCATCATCAATAAAGTTTATGTCATTGGGATTTAATTTACAATACTGGGGATTGCCTGCAACAGGACACACTCCATCTCAGACTCCATAACTAACCAGCTTTGCAATATTAACATGAGCAAAATTCTGAAACAAGTTTTCTGAGATAAATCCTGACTCCATGTCTTACAATTTTACTAGTATGTCCTTCAAAGAACAGAGGTATCAAATATATTTGACAGTTGTCTGATGAAAAGCAAAAAGAGTTTCCTGCATATAATCTGAGCTCAAAGCATTAGAATTCCCAACTGCTGCAACAGTCCACCAAATTATATTTGTGATCCACTTATGTCTCTTCTAGTGAGTAAAAATAAAGTCAATTTTTTTTTCTACCTGAGTTTGGGTTCCCAAACACCAGTGTGAATATGAGGAACTATAGGGACTAACCACATATGTTGGATTCAAATATGTCGCTCAATTGATTGAAAGGCTCCACTGATCTAACAGGCAAATGTCTTCTATTGTCTTCTTTCTTTGTAGCTTTCAGCTACAGCTTTATAGCTTTTTTTCTTTTTTTTTTTCCCCTACCTAGTTGTATTCCTGGAGTTCAAGGGAGTAACCAGTGTACTTCTTGAAAACAGTGCCGCTTACACTGGGTTAGCTGGCCCACTTTTAGCTTGCTAATGCAACTAAAAACTTATTGAAGATGAAAAACTGATTAGCCAATCACATTACACACCAATTAAGAGCAGGTTTTCTTCTTCTGATAAAGCCCTGTAACACACCCTAGGAAGCTTATCTGTTTGGTATCTAATTCATTTCCTCCTTTCTCTAGCAGGAATCCCAGCATAGCTGAAGGAGCAGAAGGTGGAATATGAAGTTGTTGATCTGTGTTGAAGGATTCCCACCAGCTGTCCAGGCCATTGAAGCAGTTCAGAACAGGAAATAAGTGTTCGATTGCCTCATTGAAGATGAATCCTGTTAGCAGTCTGATGCATTTGTAAGCCTAGAGAAAAGATCCATTCCAAACTAAACAGTAAGTAAAGTCTCAAGAATTTCATTTACCTGGAACAGTTTGTCTCTGCAGGAGTCACAGTGGGATGTGGAAGAAAAGAACCTGCATGTGAAGAGGTATGTGCATCAGGAAGTTCCAGTAAGAAGCAGCTGAATGGCACGAAGTATTTGCATCAAAAAAATCTTGGGAGGAAGGAAAAGTCCTTACACATGGGTTTCCTCTTTAGGTTAATAGTTGTGGTAAAATGCAAAATTAGTATGCTGTGTTATCTTACTGTATCTGCTGTCTGCCAGGTTTGCTTGTAGCAAACTAGGGACTTGTTCCTGGAGAACGTAGTTAGGTTGTAAGAAAGGTTCAAACCCTGGTTCATAAACATTTCTAGTTTTACAGCATTAAGACTCTAGGTCTTGCAAGCCAAGGGAATAAGCACCCAGTGGGAGCTGTTGTCAAGTTAAATCCCAAATGCTATATTTTTTCCCTACTAACACACACATTGCCAAGCAGTCATTCCAGAATTGAATGTTGCCCAAATATCCTCTGGATTCTCAACTTGAGCTTCAGAGGTGACATCTGCAGAGATTCTCTGATACACGTGAAAACAGGGAAAGCTTTTTCCCCTTTCCCCAGGTATTATTAGCATGTGCTCTTCTCTTAATGATCACAGTGATGCTTGAAGCCTGGAGGTGGTTTTTTTATTAACATTAAGTATTTAGTTAAACAGGTTAAGCCTCATTTCTGTAGCTTGCAAAGTCCAAAATTTAATCAGTAGATGAATCCTTATACTTAGCAAATGGATCTAGATTTGGAAAACCTTGTGCAAGTTCAGTCCCTGGGTACACATTATTATTTTTCTTAATTAGCCTCACCAGATCCCTAAGCTTTCTAGTATCACATAAATTTTTTCATCTAAGTTATTAGTCTGCTAATGTTACAAGGAAGGGCTTTTTTGTTGTTTGTTTTTTTTTTTTTCTTTTTAGAAAGAAAAGCAATCATTAAAAAATGTTCAGTTGATTGGAGAAAGTCTGAAAACAGTTTCTTTTCTCCTAAATTAGCTGAGTCCACACCATGTAGGAAATCTTAGCACCAGTGCACATCATTGCTACAATCCAAGTTCATGCTGGACTGAGGCTGAGATGCACATGGGGCCCACAGGCTTCGGGGGGAAACCAGAGCACATCCAGGAGGAGCTGATGATACTCTCAAATAGTCACCTTAATCTAGGCAATCAGGAATCAGGACAGCATGGTGCATATGAAATATATACAGCCTGGTATGAGCTCTCCAGAAAATGACAGAGTTATTGGGAAGATGAATAACAATTACTTAAAGGAAAGAAATGAGGCAAAAGCATAAATACTTTGCTAGCTCTTATACGGCTTGCATCTGGTTTGTCACTAGACACTAAGCCTCGCCTTGGCATCCTTTTCCAGCTGACTGTGAATCTCTGTTTGCACAGAACAGTCCAAAGGCCCACCAGCCCTGCTGAGAGATGCTGCTCTCTACCTTTTGGTGTGCTACAGCCAAAGCACCAGTCTAGTCTGCCTCAAAATGGCAGAACATTTGCTCAAAGCTATTCACTAATGCTGTAGTTCTATCAAGGATAACAGCATATTTACAAACAGAGTTTCAACATGATGCCCAGGTAGCATCGTCCCATTTTACAGACTGGGAGCTAGAATGAAAAGAGTTTGAAAGACTTTCCAAATTCCCCTAGTAGAACCGGTGGCAGATTCATAACTGAGTATGTGCTTCTGACTGTGAGTAAGTAGAAAATCAGAGGTATGTATCCTCAGGCTACTGGTTACTGTTTGCTCTTTCAGGGCATCAACATCTTTGTGTTAATATTTCTGAAACTTAAATATATTTAAAATGGCTGTAAATACTCAGGGAAAATAAATTAATTTTAAGCTAAAATACTGAACTGTGAAGTGTGGCCACTGGGAATACAGCACACAAACTTCTCTGACAGTTACACATTGGGGCAGTAATCTACAGTAGAAGAGTGGAGTAAACAGGTTGGGGGGAACTAATCTCTTAAATCAGACAGTGTCAATACTGAGAAGCTTTTTGGTTAGTTGCAAGGGTTTGATCCAGCTGAGCTGAAGGAAATACTTTTTTTATTTTTTTCGGTGATCAATCCGTATTGAATCCTTTGTGCAGTAAGCAGCAATAGAAAGGTTTTGTGGAATTAGTATTATAAATCACACATTCAATCCCTTTGTCAGTGTTGAAAGCATTGTCATTGTTCTAATCACTATAGCCTATCTTTGATCCATAACAAATATGCACACCCAGCTCTACTAATCTCCATTATGATTGTGGGATATCTGTATTTGCCAGTACTATGCCAGCAGAAATAGTTAAATTTTTTCTTCCTCCTACGATTTTGGGCTTTGTTTTCATTTCTTTTCTTTTCTTTTCTTTTCTTTTTTTTTCCCATCTGATTGAAACACATTATTTAAATAGTGGCATTTCCTTAAAATTCAACATAAAAATAAATAAAAAGTTGGAACAAGATGGATTCCTTTTATTTTAAAAAAAAAAAAAAGTAATTACAGTGAGAAAATAATTTGGTTATTTTAAGTCATTATGAATCCAGATTTACTTTTTAGGATGACATTACTATATTATATTATATATATTATATATTATTTTTATATGTGTGTGTATATATATATTTATAATATATTACATATTTTTTCAGATATGTGCCATTATATTATATAGCCCAAGAAAAATTACATTAGTTACTTCTAGAAGCCCATCACACACAGCCTTTATTATAGGCACAAGGTCAGAGACACTCCTGGCTTTGAAGAAGGCTGTAAGCAATAAATGGAGAAATTACAGCTAAACACCTGCCAAAGTCTTTCCTGGGCTCGGCCATTTACTTGCTTTAGTTTAAAAATTTTATCATATTATCTCTGCTCTCCATTGTCTTTCAAGTTAGTACAGCAGATTTTTCAGTTAGCTTTTCCAGTCCAACTCTTCTGTTCTCTTAGGACAAAAGCTTGGCTGTGTATATATAGATGTAAATACATTCGTGTGTGTTTGTAGATGTCATAAGTTTCACGTCTGAAGATTCAGGGTTGGGGGACATAGAAATCCCATTCAAACACAAGAGAAATGTTTGCATCTGATCAGTTTCTTCAGCAAAAGGAAATGCCCTGAGAGAGTGAGAAGAGGTGTCTGTAGATGTTGAAGTTCCAGCTGTGTCTAAGGGTAATGTTAGAAAAGATTTAAAGGACTTTTGTTACAGAACGGATGGTGAAGGGAATATTCCTAGATAGTGATCCTGAAAAGAGGAAAAGGATTGTTTGTTCAGTGGTTAATAGGAAAGCCACCCAATCCATCTATGAAATTGTTGGAATGAAAGAGAGGATCTCTCTCTTTTGGAGGGACTGATGGAAAGGTCAGGTGTTGGATTCCCTCCCTATCATTCCACTTTAAGTTGCTTCCTAAAAAGGAGTAAACCTGAAACCACATGCACTGCAGAAATACTTATGCAGCTGCCTTGTTGGCTGGGGAGGGGTGGAGGAGGAATGAAATAAATCTGATTCTTCCTTGTCTCTCCGGTAGCTGCACAGGGAACTGAGCCCACGTGATGGCAGAAGGGAGGGCATACAGTGAGTTAAGTGACCTTCCTGATGTTATTCTCTTAAATCTGCTCAGCAGGGAGATTCACCCTTAAAATACTTGAAGCAGCAGCAGAAGGTTAGGACAACTGCTGGGAGGAACAACCAGTCTACAAAACGCTGAACAGCTGCTGCCTCTGAGGAGTTCTAAAATGTTACCAAATCCAGACCTTCTTCAACTTTCCCATAGGTGCTAATTGACTATCATTTTTATGGGTCTTGCTTTTGATATTAGCGTGTTACCAGTTGATACTTACATTCTCACATTTCAGCCTAAAACTATGGGATGTCTTACACAGGGCCTTTGGGCATCCTTTTCCAGAACAAACATCATTTTTACTGTATATAGGTTAGTGTATGTGCCCCTGATGAAGTATGTGTGCTCATGCTGCCATGCATCCCACAATTGCTGGCTGTCCAGGTTAATACAGCTCAAGAAATTGTGCAGCTAATGCAGCCTGAATTCATTTGTGCTCTGGGAACTGCAATCTGGGTAAAGCTGTGGAGCTGCTCCCTGGAGAGGAGTTTAAATAAGCCAGCCTTGATTTTGTACATTTGATTCTTCAGAGATGAAGCCAGCCAAGAAAGCCTTTTGTGATGGATACTTGTCTCTCCCAACTGCTATAGAGACAGAGACAGGGAAATGAGTAATTCTTTACAGGTAAAGAAGAACAGAACAAACAACTTGAAAATTATGATGCTATGCAGTAAAAGAAAGGTAGTGGTCCTCTGCTCTCCATTGCTCAAAATCCAAGGTACAAAACCAAGTCCACCTTCTGCATAGGAAAGTCAGTTTGCAGAAGAACTGAAGCATCATATTGGCATGGGTATTACAAGCGGTTGATCAGCCTTGCATCTCTTGCCCAGTAAGATGTTTGGTTTACATCAGTAAAACAGATGAAGATGTTTGGTTTACATCAGTAAAACAGATGTTCTCACTGAGAACTCACTGCGGGTTTTGGAGAAGCAAGACTCATGGAGAGTGGAAATACCTTTTGTTCAACCAGTATATATTGGGTGGTGGGGAGGAAAGGACAGACTTTGGTCCATGAAGTCACTTGGGCAACTTTAATGAAGAAATAATTCTAGGATTCATGCAAAAGTATCTCTCCTACTAAGCTTTGTTTCTTCTCCCAGTTTATATAGATTAACCCCACTCACTGTCTCAGTTTGCTTTCTTGCTTCCTTATACATGTATCGCAAAAAATCTGTGTATGTCTTGAAATACCATTTTTGCAGCTTGGGTGAGTTTGTACAAAGTGGGTGCCATTGATGTATATGTGTTTATCTCTGTGCAGAATCTAATTCCCTCACCTCTGAGACTGTTTCTTCCATGCCATATCACTGTAGCTAATTTAAAACAAAACAAACTTTCAAAAATGTATGGATTGATTGCATAAGACTTGGCACACTGATTGAAATAAACAATAGAAGCATTTCCATTTATGCTTCAGTAAATCATAACATAAATAAACACTGAATAGTTGAAACAAATACCTACATGGCTGCTCTTGGATCAAATGAGAAATATCAAGTGCATTCAATTTTATATAAAGTAAGTAAAGCACACTTGGTCAATCACACACTGCAGCGTGGACATCCTGCCAACTCGAGTTCTGCAAATAGCATACACACATCTAGCGCCACTAGCAAAAACAAAGTAATTGTATGCAATGGGTCATGATTTACTCAGTTAAGAACACCTTTGCTACAGTACAGAATAAATAAACAAGAAAACAGTAACTTCCTTACTCTCATCTCTTCAACCATCGGATATCAATTTATTTGGAATTATTCCTTTCATTATTTGTGCTTCTTTCTCCTTTCACCGATCTGATACATGAGTATCGTTGGGTGGGAGGTAGTATTTTTTACGTCGGGAGTCTCGCTCAAGTCACCACGTGTTAAATGATGCCAATAAAATAAAATAAAATAATAAAATCCGGCAACGGAAAATCGCTAATGCAACGAGCCACACAACGTCTCCGGAACCTCCTACAGCGCCCATGAAAGGAGCACACTGAGAGTGATCCGTGAAAGCCCGGCAGGCCCGGCACCCGCCGGGAGGGCAGGCCTGGGACTCCGGAGGCGCAACTGGCCGCTGCCCTCCTGCTGGCAGCAAAGCGGCACCTGCCCGGCGGCCTGGCCGCTCTCGAGTCCCCTGCGCCCGGCGAGGGTGGCTGAAAGGGAGTAAAACCTGCGGCCCAGACGCAGGCAGCGGGGAGGCAATGCCCGACGGGGTGAAGGGTGCGTCCCCCCGGCCCACCATGCCGGGGACGAGGCAGCAGGAGGGCAAGTCTAGTCTGCCCGGGAGGATTCAGACCACGGATCTTGAGGAGGAGGAGGAGATGCAGCAAGAAAACAGGGTGCCACCTCCTACCTCGGGTCTGTCAGAAGAAGGGAGCTGCTTGGTCTTCACGGTCGGAGATAAGAAAACGTCACGCAGAAAAGGTTCTAAAGCAAGTGTTGACCCCACGCAGTGCCCTCACCTGCCCAGGCTCTGCTCCTGAACGAGAGGAAGGTAAACGCCATCTTATCGCACCGCACCAGCAGGAGAACTCCGGGGACCGGGGCGCCAGGAGCCACCGCCACGCCGTGGGTTGCTCCGGGCAGTAGGAGCCCGGACTGGTCGAGGGGGAGCCCCGCCGGTTCTTGTTGAGTGCTCAACGGCAGGAGCAGAGACACAGGGCTGCTCTGCCTGTGTGAAGGTGGGAAAAAAAGCCCCCCGTCTGGACGGGGTCCCTCCGGAGTGAGGGGCGCTCCCGGCAGTCACCGACCTCTGCTCTGAGAGCGCCCCAGGACCGCCCGGGCTCCCACGTCGTCCAGAGAACCCGGCTACCCGGACACAATTACTGTTTGTCCGCTTGGGTGGGAGACAATTCCGTGTTGGAAACAGATGAGAAGAGGGATTTCCCACTGTTGGGAAGGATGGATGAGTAAGGACAAGGATAGGATGGGAGAGGCTCAGGGATCCCACGGCGTTTGAGGCGATCCGCAGCGCAGGGTTGGGCCTCACTGGAAAGCCGGGTACCAGCGACCCTCGGCAGGAGACAAATCCGCGGAAAATAAAATAACGCTGTACACTGAGGAACAGGGAATGCATCCCGATGCGGAGCTCACTTCGCAGCTCCTTCCCGAGATAGACCTCTGCCTCACATAACTATTGCCGAGAGATTCCCCGGCCAGGAGATGATGACGTTTAGGTAAAATAAAAGAGGATCCTGCAAGTTAAACCGAAAGGGTGACCGGCAGGTGCTGCACCTATTGCGAAAAGTCGCTCCTGGGCTGGAGCGAGCTAAAATACCTCTCCGAAGTTAAAATTAAAGCCCCCCTTGATTCCTACTGCCGCCCTCGCCACGCGTGGTGCAGTACCTGCGGGCGGCGCCCCCGAGCAGCGCTGGGCAAGGGGGGCCAACGGGCTCACGGCCCGTGGCGGCTTCCTGCGTGGGCAGCGCCGCATCGGTGCCGGCTCCAGTCCCCGCAGCGGAGCCGGATTCCCCTTTCCACGGGCGAGTCCCCTCGGCCCGGCCTGACAGCCGGGACCCAGCAGCGGTGCGCTTCCTAAAGGCAGCCGCTTGCCGAGTGCTCTCTGCGGGGCACAGCTCACCGCCAGCGCTAGTAACACGGGCTCCTGTGGACGTCCTCCCCTCGCTGCGCACACACACACCCTCTAACCACACACACATACTTTCCTCTTTTAGGTCAGTTATTATGAGACCTGCTACCTTTTAGGTGGAGAAAATACAGCAAACCTCAGCCTGCGCTTTTTTCCAGCCTGCACAAACAGCTCCTCCTGGAAAAAAAAAATAATAATATTAATTAAAAGCCGGTGTAGGGCTTGATCGGAAACTGTCACTACTCTAGCCAGAGCTGGATAAAGACTCTGTGTAAGTCGGGCCAGGGCTACCGTCCTGAAGCAGACGCATAAACAGCTACGCGCCTCTGGAGAGCTCCAGCTTGCTGTTCCTCATGCTCTGTCCTAAGACAGTTCTTCCCTTCTCACTGGGCCAGCTGCAAAGGGTACGAACAAATTGTGTTGGACTTTCGGATCATTCAACATATAGTTTCGCAGAGGCTCAAGTGCAGGGAAAGGGCAACTACCGAAATACCGTATTTTTCCTGTGGCCGTGGGCAGAGCTGTCATGACCTTCTTCTTCCCACACGGAAGGGTTTTCTCCTCAAGGGTTGCAACACGCCAACCGGAGCTGGAGGTAATTTTCAGCAGCGGCTGACTCTGCCTCGGGCTTGCTGATTTGTACACCAAACCCAAACACTCTCTAAGAAGATTACGGACAGAAGCCGGTTTGTACTCTCACCTCGGGGAACAGCCTCAGAGGGCGCTGAGCCCGGAGCCGCAGCTGGACAACAGGAGGCGCTGCGACTTTGCACAACCCCTGGCCTCTCCTCGCTCCCCGCCCGGCGCGGAGCGGCCCGGCCGGCGGGCACCCTGGTGGGGGCGTCTCGGGGGGCCGGCCGGTGCGGAAAACGGCTTTGCCAGGCGCCACGTCTGCTCGGCCTGACGAAACGTCTCCGCGATTTGCAACAGCATCCGAGGAGCGTGGCTAGCTTCGTGCCTGAACTTTCTTTCGAGGTACCGAGTGAGCCTTGAGTGGGCTGCCCGGCGTCCCGGCGAGTGTTGCTCCCGTGGGGTTGGGCTCCGGGAACCGGGGAAGCACCGCCCCGAGGTCACCCAGCAGGTAGGCGCCACCAGTGGGGTCGTTGGGACCTCTGCCTCCCTCCCAGCCTCGCCGCATGCAGCTGCACTACCGGGCGGGGGGGTGGTCTTAACAGACGTCAGGTACTGAAATGAACAAACCACCGCCTAAGAGTCTCTGATTCCAGATGTATAGACCGCTTCCATGAGGGAAACAGGGAGCGTGAATACAGAAAGACCACAATTTTAATGTATTATATATGTTTTCACTGGGTTTTGTTCCAATTTGCATGGGTGTAGTTTGACCATTTGAAAAAGTAGAGTTTAATCCAGTGCTTTTATCTATTTTATTTCCTTCAAGACACATTTTCATCCCTTGTTCTCGTCTGCTGATTCCAGAGTTTTGTTTGTCTCGAGGATTTGACTTAATTCTGTTGCCAGATTTAAAGAAAGAAGGACGAGGAAGGAAAGAATAAAGAAAGGGATAACAGAAAACGCATTTAGAGGACAAGTTAAAACATATTTGTCGAGGTGGAGATATGCTATATCTCGTTATTTGAATCCTGGGTCTCTGTATAAGAAGATTTAAAATCGAGTTAGTGAGAGTGACGTTTTCGCCGATCACTCGAGGACAAATCACTGTGGAAGCAACAGTGATCCTGCTGGACCATAAACATGCCAGGCAGAAATTCAGATCCAGATGTGTATTTTAGTTTGTGTGGGATGATACACAAGCCTTTTTCAAAACCTCCAAAAATTTTATTTCCCCTTCGAATCCCCATTCCCCGTAAAGTTATTTGGAGTTGGACGGGGAGGGGGGTTGCTTGAGGGGTTGTGAGTGGGATTTTTGATCTTGCCTTTTTGTGGGGTTTTTTTGTTTATTTTTTGTTGTTTTGTTGTTGTTGTTGTTGTTGTTTTTTACTATCAGGCGATAAAAGTTGTAGTAGCTAGGTAGGAACAAACTCATAAAGGACAGGGCAGAGAAACCCAAGAAAAGTCTGTGATCTTGACATAAACTCAAAGAGCTGGACAGGGCAAGAGCAGAAAATGCTCGATCCGTCTGCAGAGACTGAGACATTCTCTCCATAATAATAAAGACTGTTTTTCAATGTCAATGTTTTATTGGTGTTGCCTCTTTTTACCTTTTACCAGCCTTTGTAGGTTCCTCCTCCTCTGTTCTTTGAGAGAAATCAGGTCAATGAGCAAGAAGTTGGTAACGAGATACCCGCTACTTATTATTGCTGCTTCGGAGTGCCTGGCATCAGAGACGGCTTCCAAATGAGCCTTCTGGGCTGGAGGCTTTCCACAGTAAAGATGGTTCCAGTGACTCACCTGGTGTTTGCCAAGTAGAGGTTAATATCGGTGGATCCGCATTCAAGCCTCTGTCCGCATTTATCGGGTGCCTGTAGTGTTATGTCTCAAGGCGATGACTCACATGGTTTCTAAACGTAAAGCACTAGAAAAGAAATATCACCATCACCATCTACATAGGACGGCAGCCCCCATGTTCAGCCCAACGGGAAAGCGGAGGGCTTTGGGAAGCGCGGAGCCGAGCCCTCCTGCTCGCAGCCCAGAGCATCGAATCCCGGTCCCCCACCCCACCGCCCCGGTGGCGGGGGGTCTCCTCGGTAGGGGCTGGGGACGCCGCGGATGTACCTGCGCGGTAACCAGCTTTGAAGTGAAGGGCGGGAGCGGGGAGGCCTCGTGGGCTGCAGGACTCGGGACTTTGGAGCACGTCCTGGCCGTCAGGTTAAAGGCGCATCTACCGGACTTTAGTAAATATTGCCCCTAATCTCAGGGGTTTAAGGCTGGATGGCCTTTTGCATTCTCTTCAAACAGAGTGGGCTGCCCTTCCCTTATCTACCTCATTTCATTTCCACCGATCCCTCCTAGCATTTGTCCTGTCCATCTGAATGGGTGGGTTCCTCCCCCCCGCTTTTCTACTCTCTCCCCCTCTCCCACCTCTGTCTCTCCTTCTTTCCCCATAAGCTTAAACCAATTACGCCGCTTTGCAAATAAAGTGCCGCCCCGGGGGGAGTTGCAGGCGAGGGGAACTGCCTTGTTTGCAGGTGCATCTCCAGCTTTGTAGGTGCGAACGTCTTTGTGCGACGGACAAATGGGGAGAGGAGGAGGAGGAGGTGGGTACTTCTGCGACGTAAGATCCACATCAGCTCAACTCCACTCACATCCCAGCCGGCACTTCCTCACTTTCTCAACTGTCTCGCCCCACACCTCTCCCTGCCTGCTTTTTGGCTAGTTATAGAGGAGAATTCAGCACCCCTCCGCCCCTTCTGAGAGCTGGCTTCCTGCTAGGTCGGGCTTTCGGGCTCTTTTCCTGCTGTCCGTCGCTCGCTTGCAAAGAGGGCTGGATGGTTACACCGGGCAGGTTGGCTCCATAATGTTAGGGACTGTGAAAATGGAAGGGCATGAAACCAGCGACTGGAACAGCTACTACGCCGACACTCAGGAGGTGAGTAAATCCCAGGGTCCGGCTCCGCTGCTGCCCCTCTGCAAGGGAGTGGGGGGGACTAGACGGGGGGAGGGCTGAGGATCTGGAGGGGAGCAGCAATCGGAGAAATCGGTTTGCACTCCAGATCCTGCCAGCGCAAACGTGCCTCCTGCTTCCCTCCGGCGCTGAAGCTGGTCAGGCTTCCCCGAGGAAAACAAGGCTTCCGAGAGCCCCGGGAGGCATTTGAGGGAGACCCGGGGGGGCTGCGGGCCCGCTGGGAGGGCCGCGGGTCCGGAGGCAGCCCTTGATATCATCTAAAAAGGCATAATCTGCGCTTGTGGCGCGCATAAAAGCGCCCTGTAAACTCTTGGCTCGGGGCAGAGGACTCGCCGCGCTGCCGGCCCCCGGCTCCTTCCCGGCAGATGGCAGGGGGCGAGGGAGCCGGTCGCTAGCGCGTCCCGGGGCGGGGACAGCGCCTTCTCCGAGCTCCTCGGCGAGGCCGCCGGCCCCTCCACTTGCCGTCTCCAGGGGCCTCACCTGTTAAGGCCGGGTGAAAATAAAGGAGGGAGCCGGAAAATCGCCGTTTGTTCGTACTTTGCAAGACCGGTTGCCTGCGGCGTGCGCTGCCGCAGCGGGCCGGCGGGCGGCGCTGCCGAGAGTGGCCCCGGGAGCCAGCCCGGGAGGGGGCCCGGCCTCGACCCCCGGCCCCGGTCCGGCCCGGACCGTGGCGCCCCGGAAGGAGCGTCCACCCCCCGCGCCTGTTTGAGAAGACGGTGCAAAGTAAGGGGGACAACCCAAGCGCCAACAACTAGGGCAGAGAAGAGGGCCACGGAAGCGCCGGGAGCCCTCTCCATGGCGCGCCTCGGCCCTGCCGGGGCCCGGGGTTCGCGCTGTGCCGCTGCAGCTCTGCCCGGGGTTTCCCGGGAGAAGGCAGCGCCTTGCAGAACCGCCAGCTGCCCCTCGGATTCCCGCCCGGGAATGAGCCGTTTTAAGGAAGTGTGGTAGCGAGGCGGTCACCTAGGTGTGCGCACCCGGGCATTGCATCAGCATACCCGGACACAGGGCTCCACAGTCCCCACGCCTTGTCCCTGCACCCCGGAGGTGGCACACAGCGCCCATAAGGCCACGCGGGTACAGGCAGATAGATACGTGTCACCCTACTGGCACCTTATTTAACAGAGGAAAGTCAGCTAAGGGCAAATAAGGGTCATCCTAATTATGTGCCGTTTACAGACACATTGATCCTCGCCAGACTCATTATCCACAAATATAAAGTTAAGCGACCTTCGCTTTTGCCATTTTTTAACTTCAATCTCTTATCCTCTCCTGCTATTTAATATTAATCACTGCATGGATGCAGGGTGGAAAACCCATCCACCTTCTACCATCTCAAATAGTTTAATATGATCCTCTAAAATAAAAGCACATTTATAAACTCGTGGAATTTGTAGTGAACAGTAGTGAATTTTATACATTTAACCGCTGCCTAAACAGCTTTTTCTTAGCCGTATTGCCTTTGTTCGAAGTAAACTAAGAATATCTTTCTCCCTCCTGTTAAATTAGATGCCATACTGAAAAGCACAATTTCAGGCTCTCCTGCCTTTTTTAAGAGTTGTGCTATGCGGTAGGGTGCTACAATTTTTGCACATCGGGCAATTGTAGAAAACCTCAGGCAGGAAAAGTTCAGACTTTTCGTACTTTGGGAAAGTTATAGGTATTTACTGTTTTGTTTTACTTAAAGACTTTATGACTGAAACGCAGACAAGGCATAAGCTTTCCACAGATAAAACGCGTGGACGTGAGCTGTCGTTTTGTTGTTTTGTTTTGTTTTGTTTCTGACAAGACGTTATCGTATCTTGTGTAGGAATAAAAATGTAAAACTGCGCAAGGTGAGAGAGATGCGTGAGATTCTAAGAAAGTGCAGGCAGACAGTTTACACACGTGAATTTCAGTAATCTGAAGAGTTTAAATATTCAGGTGACGAGACGAGACACGAGATCAGCTAAAAGGCCGGAATACTCGGGAGGAAACCTCCTCCCAGAGCATATAAAGCCCGTAGCCCGGCTCTGCGGGAGTGCGTAGCTGCTCCGGGGAGGCCGTCAATCCATGTGCCCCGATGATCCCGGCGCAGCCCTCACCAGCCGCGCCAAGCCGGTAAAATGGGAGCACGTCGGGACCGAGCAGCCCACCTCCATCTCTATTTATAAACACATACAAATATGAATTAGACCTTTTCAAGGCGCCAGCGGCCTTTCTGTGCAGCTTTGACAAAGCACTCTCCCGGGTGTCAAGGAAGCGGACAGTGTCCTGCGGTAGGACGTTTGCACAGCTCGCAGGGCAGGCAGGATGGGTGGATCCAGTTCCGTCGGGGTCCTGCTTGCCCCTGTCTCCCCCCACTAACCCTGTCTCTCTACCCTAGGCCTATTCCTCGGTGCCCGTGAGCAACATGAACTCGGGGCTGGGCTCCATGAACACCATGAACACCTACATGACCATGAACACCATGACTACGAGTGGCAACATGACTTCCAGCTCCTTCAACATGTCCTATGCCAACACAGGGCTGGGGGCCGGGCTTAGTCCCGGTGCCGTGGCCGGCATGCCAGCGGGATCAGCAGGGCCTGTGAACGGCATGCCAGCTGGTGTGGCAGCCATGGGCACGGCACTGAGCCCCAGTGGCATTAATGCCATGTCAGCCCAGCCAGGCTCCATGAATGGGCTGAGCCCCTATGGCAGCATGAACCCCTGCATGAGCCCTATGGCCTACACCCAGTCCAACCTCGGCAGAACGCGGGATGCCAAGACTTTCAAGCGGAGCTACCCCCATGCCAAGCCGCCCTACTCCTACATCTCCCTCATCACCATGGCCATCCAGCAGGCACCCAGCAAGATGCTGACGCTGAGTGAGATCTACCAGTGGATCATGGACCTTTTCCCCTACTACCGGCAAAACCAGCAGCGCTGGCAGAACAGCATTCGCCACTCGCTCTCCTTCAACGACTGCTTCGTCAAGGTGGCCCGCTCCCCTGACAAGCCCGGCAAGGGCTCCTACTGGACCCTGCATCCTGACTCTGGCAATATGTTTGAAAACGGCTGTTACCTCCGCCGACAAAAGCGGTTCAAGTGTGAAAAGCCAGCAAACAGCAAAGCCCCTCAGGAGGGCAGGAAAGATCAGGCTGGGGCCTCCAGTTCCAGCTCTAACTCCCCCCTGCACAGAAGCCACAATAAAACCGCTCAGCTGGACACTTCCACCTCCCTCTCCAGCTCCAATCCATCCACCAGCCCCCAGTCTATGGACCACAGCGGATCAAGCACGGAGCTAAAGACCTCTGCCTCGGCCGCCTCCTCCACCATCAGCTCTGTCCCCACCTTGGCCTCTGTCCCGCACCCCCCTCACTCCTTAGCCCACGAACCCCAGCTCCATCTCAAGGGTGATCCCCACTACTCCTTCAACCATCCCTTTTCCATCAACAACCTCATGTCCTCCTCGGAGCAGCAGCACAAGCTGGACTTCAAAGCCTACGAGCAGGCGCTGCAATATTCCTCCTACGGGGCCAGTATCCCCAGCGGGCTGCCCCTGGGCAGCGCCTCCATGGCGGGCCGGAGCAGCATTGAGCCCTCGGCCCTAGAGCCCTCCTACTACCAAGGTGTGTATTCCAGACCTGTGCTAAACACGTCCTAGCTCGGCATCCCCCACCGCCGGGGGCGAGCCCCTCTCTGCCCCCTCTTCCCCTTTCCTGGCTTCTCTTCCCGCTTTCCCTCTCCTTGCGACAAACTGAGGTGTTTCCGCACGCTACGTGCAAAGGACTGTTACTTTTTAATTGTCTCGCAACGCGTTGTGTGTTGTTACGATCCACCACGATCTCCTGCAAAGCCGGCCGCGTCCCGCTTGTACATATCCCCTCCCGCCTCCCCGCCCAGCCCTCTTCCCGGAGATCCCCTCTAGCCGTTGCAGGGTGTTACTAAAAAGAAGAAAAAATTGTTGAGCTTGTAAACTACTTGTTTGTGCTTTCTGCCCCCTCGCCTTCCCCCTCTCTGTGCTGTATAATCTCATGTAAGTTTACAGGTATGTGGCAATACTTTAACAATACGGAGATGAAGAAGCGAGTAGACATTTAAGGCTTTTTTTAATTAAAAAGGCTTTGAAGGACAATACTGCTGTGAAGTAGTAAAACACTAAGAGAATCTCTAAGCAACAAGAGGACTATTTACTTTCTCGGATCATCCTTTTGATACTTGCAAAATAAACCTTCGGCTAGTACAACCTGCATACACCCAGATGCTGCAGGACGGATCCTGCACTCCCGAGGGAACCAACTGGAGCTTTGGAGTGCAGGATGCGACCTTTATTTTTTTCCAAGTGTTACCTGTCTTGGGGTGTAAGATAAAGTTACAAGAGGTCACAGCCAGTTGGATTTCTTTTTATTTCCTTCCCATCTGTTACTGAAGATTCTCGTTCATCAGGAACTCTCATCAACATGTGGATGACATGCTTATTTAATTTAAGTGTCCCTTCATTGTGTACCAGCTAGTACTGTGTATCTATAACAAGTTTATTTTTCCCCTTCCCTGGGAAGCGTTGACGATTACACCGACACAAGGAAAAGAGGAGAGCTCTTTCTCTCTCCCCTTTTTCCACTTGTTAAATAAATTCCACATTCATTTTTTGTGGCCGTTTAATTTTCGCCACCGTTAGCTTGTTTCATCCAGTGTTAATGCACTTTCCACAGTTTTACACGGTGTTAGCATAGCCAGACGGGTTTTATTATTATTCCTGTTCGCTGTCTCAATGTTCTTAATTTATTGCATGGTTTATATTTTTTTTTCTTTCTTTACAGCTGGAAATTGCTTTAAATGACAGTTTAAAAAATAATTACACGTGAATTTAAGAAATTTTGTTAATTTTATAAATGTGATTGTAATTGAAAAATATTTTGATTTAAAACGATAACTGAGAATTTAATGCGTGAAGTATGTTTTTGATCATTTGCAGTTAAGGACTTTAAATAAATCAAATGTTAACAATGAAATACTTCTGCTATTTTATTTCAAAATTTCTGGGACCAGTTAAGGAGGACGGAGCCGTGTACCAGAAAAAAACGTAGCACTAAAGCGTGGATGTAAAGAGGAGCTATGTCTATGGCCGAGCTTGTGCAGAGAGCCTGGGGGGCCGGCGTAGTTGCGGGAAGGGGACGCGCCCGCAGCCTCTGTTTGCGGGACGCTGCGATGCCACCGGCTTGTGCGGGTCTGTGTATGGTAGTGTGGTTTTGTTTGTTTGTTTTGTTTTGTGTGGGTTTTTTTTTTTTTTTTTTTTTTTAATTCACGATGCCGGGTTCTGTTGAGAGAGGGACGAAGAAAGCCACCCGAGGCGGTGTAACCGCCCGGGTGCTTTGCAACCGGGGTTGCCGGCGCGGCTACAACCAGAGCTGGCGTTTTCGGCGCCGGACGGGGAGAGGCCCGAGGGGAGCACCTCTAGCGCTGCTCCGTCTCGCCCCAGGCCTCTGGAAAGGCCGAGACGAGCTCCCAGCTTTTGTAGCCCCGTCTCGTATCGACTCCGGTATTAACTGAAGCCGCGCTGGTCGCCAGCAAGAGGCATCGTCGCGGGGGGGCGGCTTAAACGTGAACAGATTTCGCTGTGCTCAGCCCCCTTCGTCCTCGGCCGCCAGATAAAAGAACTATGTAATTCTTATAATTATCACATAATTGCCCCCTGACGGGCTGGGGACAGCGGCGGCAAACTAACTTTAAGGGTCGATTTAGAAAAGACAAGACAAGCCAGCGTCTCAGAAATCTCACCATATTCCTCCAGCGCTACTATCAAGAGGAAAACGGGAGAAAAAGCATATTGGAGAGCCCTTCTGCCGTGGGTTTTGCAGGTGTGACTGGATCGGCCTCTGACAGCCGAGTAGTGGGTCGCCGTGGTGCGGGCATGGAGCTCCCGGCAAGAGGCAGCCGGCGCCGGCGTTGTGCTACGCGGGTGCGCTCGGTTGGGTAGAGATTTACCGCGAATCGCGCCCAGGCTGCCGCCTGAGGGTCCTGCGGCCTGAGGCAGGGTTGTTTTGTTCCCGGGACGCCGGGTTTGGGCGAATACCCCATGACTCGGCTGTGCTGCTCCTTCGCCCTCATTATTTCCTGAACTGGCAAACGCCAACAGATCCCCTGTAGCCAGGGTCAGCTGAGGGTTGCACGGCACCAAGTCGGGACGGGTGGATCCTATTTAAAGTCCCACGTCTTCCGCCAAAAGGAGTTTCGTGCGAATCGAGACAGGATTCAGCCCTTTTTCAGCAGGACTTCACTTGTCTCCCACAGACTAGTCTACAGAGAATATGCCGCTGCAGAGTGGAGACATTGATTTAATGCCTTGGGCTTGCACACAGAAAATATCAATCGACAGACAGCGATAAGGCAGCAGGTTTCACATATCAGCTGAGGAGCACAGACCGTGTGTAATGGAAATATTCGGGGCGTGGGTAATAAAAGGGTTTAAGCGGACCGACGCGGCTCCAAACCTCTCATAGATAAGGAGCGGAGCCTGTCACGGATATAGCCTGTGCCCCTTCGCCACTCGTCATCAAGATTATATTCCTTCCCTTTCTTCTCACGGGCAAAAGGTGGCTGCAGTGGGCAACGATTCACTGCCATAACAGGGGTGCGGTTCATACTAAGAATGCGGGTCCCCACCGCAGAGGGTGCAGCTTTCTGTCCTCAGTTTAAGACTTGGAACTCTTAAACTTGAGAAGAGTCCCGTTTTCTGTCCCACTTCTAGCTGCTCTGCTGCTGCTTTAATCCTCTGCTTAAGAAGCCCCTAGCCACAGTGCAAAAATAAACTAAAAGTAGGCACCATAGGAAAGAGGATGCACCCCCTGCGCCCCGCAGTATGTAGAGGGGAGCTTACGAGCATCTTCCAGCCGGACCCCTCGCTCTGTTCTAGGAGGGAAGGAGCTGGCGGATGTGGGGTGGTTTGCCCGTGTCGGAGATGGTGTCTCAGCCTCGCGGTCGGGACACAGGTAAAGCGGGGACCCACCAGGCTGCAGGCTCCGGCCGCCGCCGCAATTTATAGGGGAACTTCGCCTTTTCCTACACGGCAATTATCTCCAGCCGGCCACGTGCGAGGGAGCAAAAACGGTTCATTTAACTTCATTAAATACTAGCGGGGAGTAATTCAGGGCGACAGGGGATCTCTGTAAAGACTTACGCTGAGTTTGGGCGGTGAGGAGGCCCTCGGCCTGTGGCGGGGAGCTGGTGTAGGGCGCGTTTGTAGGGCGCGCCGGCGGGGTAGGGGACATCGAGACAGCGCGGCGGGGCCGGCCAGGACTCCGCGAGGCTGGGCAGGGGCACCCCCCACAGCCGGAGGTACGAGCCGCGGTGGGTCCTACCCTGGCACAGCGGGGCCCTCCTCTGTCTCGGCGTCTGGCGGTCCTGCATCCCCCGGCAAAGGGATAGGATAGGGCCCTCGCCCGTGGCACCTCCTGGGAGCACCTGCGGACAGCGCTTTCCCTCTGGAGAAGGGGACAGTCGATGCAATAAAAACAATTTCAGCGGCCCAAGTCAGCGGGGAGAAATAAAATCACAAGTACCTCCTGGGTTGTTTTCTGAGTGCGAATGGACAACACTGACACCTACATCGGCAAACAATCGGAGGGTGTTCATTCATTGGAAGGAATTGATTTCAAATGTTTGGGACAGAAAGATGAGAAGAAGTATTTTCCGGACAGTTTTCCCCTCCGAAACTTAGTCGTGTCAATAAAATATAAGTAAATCATAAAAGAATGGCGCGAGAAAACAATTCAGCGGTTGGCGTAGCTTCAAAAATAGTTTTGAAATGTTGAGTAGATATTGAATACTTGAATCGTTACTGGTCCGTCAAGACAAACCCGAAATAAATCAATTCTCTTGCTGTAACACCAAATAGCCTTTAAAAGAGCCATTGACTTGATTTCAATTTTACAGCGATATTGCAGATAAAACACTTGATTGTGATAACAATGCACCTTGTATTATTTCTTTTCTGCTATGATAAAAAGCGATCTAGGCATATCTGCGTGAGTATATGTGATTAATCACTCTGAAAAAAAGTATTTAAAAACATCAACTCAATAAATATTTACTTTTCGTGTGCATTTTCGTGATAATTTTAATTCGTGAAGAAGCAAATTATCTTCCCATAAACAAAGGATAGAAAGTTCTCTCGGGAGTCATATAGATGCATATATTGTATATATTAACATATATATAATTAATATGTATTTGTTTCCAGGGGAGACAAGTGGAAATATACGCAACACACAATGACCAGGCAAAAATCACATAGTGCATAGAGAGTGACCGGGGTACGGAATGTACACGTAAGTTCTCGCAAAACTCCCACGCTGCAATATTGTGTTAGGAAATATAGAAGAATTGTTAACAGCTAAAATAAAAAGGCGATTAGTTTGATTATTTAAATGTCAAGGGTGGTGCTGCAAAATGGGACTTTTTTTTTTCTCTCTTAATGCAATCCCAGACTTCTCAGCTGCTGCCTAACGCAGAGTAATAACTAAAAAAAAAAATAAATAAATAAAAAAAAATTGTACATTTTCTGCGATTTCCAGTGTCGAAGTCTTTTTCAGAGGGAGAAAATAATTGAGGGAAGAGTGGAAAACGGGAGGCGATAAGAAGAAAATCTGCCTTTGTTCTCTTTGGTTATTTTCTACTAATTATTCTGCCCATTGTGACAAAGTAGCAGTTAAGGATAGATTAGTGTAAATAACCTCGCATTTCACTCCCAAACCCTGCAACTTTCTGGCCCAAGCTGTGCCATGGTGTTTGTGTTTCTCCCCTTCACCTCAAACAGAAACTCATTGAGATTTCAGATCTTTGAACTTTGGACAGATCAAACTGCCAGCGCTCAACTTTGTCTCCAGTCATTAGGATTTCAAACACATGCAGCCTCATGGCAGAATCCGTTTGTTTCCACGAGGGGAAAAAATTCCAATCTCGTCTCTTTTCCCCGTCCCCAAACTCCTACATTTAGTTGAATTGATTGAAACGAGCATTTCCCGGAATGGCGTCTCTGCTGCGGGAGCATTGCTAGAATGGGTTTTGCACAGGAGGCTTATTTTAAGGGAAGCCCCTTGCTGCTTGTCGTCGTTATTTTGCCACTACTGTTTTATTGTTGGTAATCTAATATTTCCCGTGAATTGTTCATACACCTGCTCGTTATTCCAAGGAGGGGCTACTGGGAAATTATTATTATTATTATTATTATTATTATTATTATTATTATTATTATTATTATTATTATTATTATTACTACTACCACTACCACTACCACTACCACTACCACAACTACTACTATTCCAACCGGCAGGTGGGACGCGCTGAACCTGAGCATTGCCGTACCCCCGCTGCCCTGGGCACGCCTCGCAGGTCCGCCCGCGGCTGCGGGGGAAGCTCTGCAGCGGCGCTGAGGCGACACGACAGCGGGCGGGATCGGGCCCCGGCGGCCGCGGGCTGCTGGGTGCGGGTGCCGCTTCTCTCCCCTCCTACTCCCCTCTGCTGCCCGACCCCGGTAGCCCGAGCCAGCGGGCGGCGGGCAGCGTTGCCCACCTGTGGTCCAGCCCAGTTTGGGTTTGCGACCTCCGTCCTTCGCCTTCACTGGGTCTCTGGGGGGATTAGCAGGGGGAGGGGCTCCCCGGGTGGACATGTTTCGGGTGTCCCCATTTCTGTTTACGAAATCGGGCCCTTTCACACACCTCTTGGCAGTGAAAGGGTCCCGAGACCCCCCCCGTCGTCTAGGGGAAAAAACATCCCCCGCAGCTAAGGCCGAGGCATCTCCTTGACGGACGGGGCCCACCTTGGCCACGAGCAGTCAGGTGGCGGTGACCTGTGCCCCAGGGCTGGCTTCAGGAGGGCTCCAGGGGCTGCCCCACGCCACTGAGAGTGGGGCCCATATGATTGCACCCCACGCCACGCTAGCGGGCACGGGGGTGCCAAGGCGGTCATCTTGCTCCCAAATAGCCCGGGCACCAGGGCGCGGAGTCGCCTGTCCCGGGAGCAGGATTTGGCTGGCTCGCAGCCACCATTTTTTCGGCAAACACCTCCTTTGTGCCCGATACCTCTACGTGCTCCCTAATAATCTACATTTGCAACCTACTGCGCAGTAGCTGAAATACATTTTTGCCTTTTATTCCTTCTCTTCTCCGAGCCTGCCCGGCAGGTTGCTAACACGCATTTCCTCCGGTTATGACCGGCGGAAAATGTAAACATCTTGGTAACGAGGAGGTGGGCCTCATTCTGCAAACCGGGATCTCTCCATAGTGACTCTCAGTAATGACCTCTTTAGCATAATAAAACCCCGAGGGCGGGGAATCTTTGAACTGCGGGGCAGGAGATTGGAATAAGAGTATGTGTGAACTTCTTCAAACGTATGCAACAAGTTTTCTAGTTCTAACGTTGTCTGTTGTAACTAACAGACTCTTTCCCTCTTCACTTTTTTCTTGCCTGATTGCTTTATCTAAAACAGTAATTTACAAACTTCAGGTATGTCATTGCTTTATATGAAATGGAAAAGGGAAAAAAGCGGGCAACAAAACCTAACCGACTCCACGCTTAGTGGGGAAAAAAAATAATAAAGACTCCTGTTCGGAAAGGGGGATGCCCTCGTTTTCAAATACTTGGCAGCAGACAACATCACGACCCAGTCACCAGGAGCCATCAGTAACTGTGAGTGAAAGGGAGCCCGCACATCTCTTCCGGGGTCCCCCTGTCCCTAGGGCCCCGCATCCCTACTCCCGGCTGCCCGGGGCTTGACCCCAGAGACACTCGAGTAACCCAAGACCCACAGCGCATCTCCTCATCTCTCCCTTAAAATCACCTCCATCGGGGCGTCGGTGTCCAGAGGACAGGGGAAAAAAAGCTAAAAAAGCCGCTGACCGGTGCCGAGCAGAGCTCTCCCTCACCCCACCCCCCAGGCAATTGTTCTCTTGAGACCCTATTAATGCGGGACATATGTTATCCACAGGCAGTAGGCAACGGTAAGACTTCGCCATCTAACTTGTTGCTCAACTTACGAGGCGGTTCTCATCTTCTCATCAAAAGCCGCCGGTCTTTCTTCAGCCGTATGGACAAAAATGTGAACAACAATGCCCGCCTCCCTTCACTTCAAAAGCTGCCATCGCGGAGGCTACCCAGAGAATTTTCTCTCTGCTTTTCATTCCCAGTTTGAAAAAAGGCACTACAGGGCCAAGGCGCTCCTAATACTCTTTGATGGGGATTGAATTCATTATCTCCAATAACACAATTGTGCTTGGCCAACGAAAAGAGCAAAGTAATACTCATCTAGAATTAGAGAGCGGGGCTCAGAAGAAAGGGAGCGGGAGGGTGAGGGGGGTGGGGGCATTTCAAAGCGAAAAAGGGGGGGTGAATGAGAAAACACCTATATCGAAAATCGGCTTGGAAGGAGGGGGTCCCCAGCAGTTTAAATTACAGAAGTGTATTAAGTGGGGCATTGTACAGCTTCAGGCACGTTGGTGGTCCGACTGCGCATTCCTCCCTCCACCGGCCGAGCCGGCACCGCCTGGGTTGGAGGTTCTTGACATTTACCTCCTCGGGATGGCCCCGGGGCCGGCGAGCGCCGCCGCTCCTCCACCTGCCCCGGCGCACGTCCCGGTGTCAGCCAGGCTGGGGGCGGGGGAACGGACACCGGCCCTTGCTCGGCTGCAGCTGCAGCACCTGCGGTCCCCACCTGCTCACGCTGACTTCACGAAGACTGAGCAGAGATGGGGAACCGCCGCACGCACAGAGCAGACGAACCATTCTCCCTTACTCCCCGCCTCCCGACACCTCCAGGGACCGCAGGGACACCCAGAAACCTGTCCTAGCAGGTATCGGCGGGAGGTGTCTCAGTGTCATCACATCCCGACACCGTTCAAGGCAACGGGCGTACAAATAAAACTTCAACAAGGGTTACCAGTGGCAGTAGACACAGCCCGGGTAACCGCGGATTCGGTGTAGTCGACGGAGGGCAAGAGGTGGAGGAATGAATGACTGAATGAATGAGGGAGCGAATGAATGAATGAACAGAGCGAATGAATGAATAACACACACCTAAAGAAATAAATAATCGTGCACAAAAAAACCCCAACCTATTGGAAAACCGCTATGTTAATATGAGAGATTAAAATATTTGCCTGTTTGGCTTCCAGCGTGCATGTTTTTACCGGGTATTATCCAAACAGGCTAATTTTCAAAGCCAAGGAAAATATAGCAATGAGCGGTTAAGGGCATTGCAGGTGCGACGGACGGTTACGGGGCCCTGTGCGGGCGCTGTGCGGGTGTTACACGCGTGTCCACATGCACACACGGAGCGACGGCGTGATGGGCTGAAGATTCAAATCTCCGTGTCTCTGCGCACCGGTGCCCATGCATCCATCCCACGGCAGAACGCACTTGCCTTTCCAAACTTCCCAGCGCACACTGCAGTGACCCGAAGGAGCCTACGCGGGAGTGGAAGACCAAGGGGGAGCGTCAGGACCGCCCGCGAGGCGTCTGGGAAAGGCACAGAGCCCGGTCTCACACTTTGGGTGTTTGCCACACCTTGCAAATGATGTCTTCAAAACTGCTTTTTATATTTTATTATTTTATTTTATTTTATTTTATTTTATTTTATTTTATTTTATTTTATTTTATTATTTTTTTTTCCCCAAGCCAATGCCTTTTAGGTGCTAGCAGTTACACGGAAAGGGCCCAGCAAAGCGTCATCGGTCACCCAGGGACCTTCTGGCTGCTCCGGGGAGCGGGAGGGCACCTCAGTGCCCAAGAGTTAAATTACACTCCGGGGAGCAGGAATCCTCCCACCCCACCCTAAACGGAGAGCAGAGAACCCTGAACTGGCCAGATGAGGAATTCGCACCTGGAATAAGGAATCACATCGCCTTCGGTGGGAGGTTTGCCTCAACAAGGGACTCATTGGCCAAAGGGATATGGAAGGAGGGAGAGAGGCCATATCTTCCAGCCTCCATGAGGATTACCTTGTGCAATAATGCTGACCATGTCGCCTTTCCTCTCACACGACAAAGCTGACCTTGACAGGACTGGTTTCTGTGCATCCACACTCCTCCTTTTAAACACTCCCTGGGCAGGGAGCAGGTTTTTTTTCCTTTTTCTTTCCTAATGAGTGTGGACCGAGATTGCACAGACCTCAGCAGAGTCCGAGGTTCAAGGATTTCAGGATATTTCCCACTTTGTAAAGTGCCTCAGGGGTTTATTTGTATTTGTGGGTCGAGGGCTGCTTATTAGTTTAAGAAATTAAAAAGATCTAGAATAAGGTGGTTGTTCCCAAGGAAAGAAGTAGCAAAATACTCTCGTCTTCTGCAGAAGTAAGAGTAAACCTCACGTTGTTTCTGGTGATGTCTGTTTAGACCAAGCATACATATTAACTGGCTAACTAAGCATTTTACTGTTTGTAGTTTACCTCCCCATGCATAATGATTTCTCCAAAGTATACATTAAATGACCACATACTTCATGTCCAATAATTACTTTTTATAAGTCAGCTTATTTTAACTCTCAATGTACCATTTATACTTTTACACAATAGATTTTAATTGTTACAAGGCAGCCCTTTGGTCTATGAGAAATAATTTGTTTTGTGCTGCAGCACAAACAGAGGATTAGGAGTTCAGGTAAGGAATAAGCAGCAGCAACAACTTAATTCCTAGGCAACACGGATCCTGCTTTCACGCCACATTTCTTTCTAGTAAAAAGAAGGACACAGCACCATCTCTAGTTCGCTGGACCAGTCAGACATCAGTTAGCTCGCATTTATTTCCGGTTTAAATCTGTCCAGGGTTTCCTGTCCTTCAGCCCTCTCAGGGCCAAAAGTTGCGTGTAGTACAATGCAGCATTAAGTAAAAATAAGCGTCAGAGACTCACCAAATTAAAAAGAGTTCAATTTTTTTAAAAATACCACTATTTAATAGGCGAAGGTCGAAGCCAGCTCTATGGATTCAATTTTTAGCATTCCATATTTCCAGTGAAGCCGGTACAAAGGCTATTGGATTTTAAAGTATCTCTTTCATTTGGACTGATGGCTGATTTTTTTTTTTTTTTCCTTCCCTTCAGTCACCGGCATACCCCCAATTCGGGTAGAAACTGTAAAAAACAACCAGGTTTAGGACGGAGAGCCCCTTTCCCTTCCAGCTGTTGGGCACTGGTAGAGCATCACGATCTCCCGACTCGTCCCTCACCTCCGCGGAGGGGCGGGTGGTCGGGAGGGGGTGAACGAGGCACCCCTTTTTTCTGAGTTTCTGTATTGTTTCAGCGGAGGGGACAACCTGACCACACGCGGTGGCTTCGATCGTTCCCACTTTTGGAAACAAACGAATCGATAAACGGTCCCCGAGCTCCACCCAACCGCGTCAGCCTGTCCCGAAACTAGCTTGGCCTCGTCTGTGACCGACGGCCTCGAGCCGGGGGTTGGGGCGGGGCGGTCCTGCGGGCTCCCACCGCTGCCTTCGGGGCAAGTTGCACCGTGCGAGAAGCTGTAAGCAACCTCAGCCCTGTTCCTTCACCGTCCCATGCCCCGGCTTTCCCCCCTGCCGTTCCCGGCTATTGGCACCCTTTGACAGGAGTGAAGGTGAGAATGGCTCATTCAGACCATGGTCTCCTAAAAAATTAAACAAATACAAATAAGGAACGTACAAGTTGATGCAATAGAACCACTTTTGCATAGTTGCATGAATACAAACCACCAGGTCAAACCCACTTGAGAGCCAAGGTGGATAGGAGTGACAGCCAAGAGATCCATGCCCTGGTGAAAGAAAACCATCTCTGAACACTTCCTCTTGCCTTGGCACTGTCTTTTCTAGACTCTAAGCATAGAGCCAGCTGAGATCACCCTCCTAACACCACTAGGCAAGGCAAAAAGGTGTTAAAGGATGCCAAAAGATGTCTGGGGGGATTCTGGGCTGCAGTCAGTTTCTACTCTTCCATTATCAGCAGCGATGATTAGCTGGCCAGGTTCCTTCTGCCACTTCTAGGAACCTGGGAGAGACAGGCTTACACACACCCCCAACCCTGGACCAAAAGCATTCTAAGGGGGAAGCTGGACTGAGAGGTCAGCTGCTCAATGCAAGTCCACTGGGAGACAACTCTGTGGGCCTTTGCCATGCTTGAGCCAAATGAATGCTGGCACTGCCATTGTGGCAGAAGCAGGGGGCCTTTGGAGGTACTTCTAGCCTTTGGTTATCAGCTCTTTAAAACAGAGACTATTGTTTCACTGTTACTGAGAATGTTACAATCCATGTGTTACTGGAATGCAATAAGTAAATAAGACCTAACTAATTAATAGCAATTCTAAGTGTCTCTAAGAGATGCAGAGCACTTTGCGGGGTGGAATTGCAAAAGCCACTAAATATTTTTTAGCAGTAGTCTGGATATTCAAAGCTTGGGAAAACTGTGTGCATTCCCAGTCTCTTCTTGATGCTATGAAAATTCATTTTGTTCACTATTAATAAAGAAGAGATTTGCTATTTTTCACACATTGTCTTATAACAGGGATTCTTTGCACAGCAGTTCTGAACTTTTTGACAAATACATATTCAGATGATAAACCAGGACATTTTGGTCTGCTGTACCAGTGGATTTGACAGTACCTTTAAGTCTTGGGTAGTGTGCAAGACTTTAATATGAATTAGTATGTTTTTGAAGGCATAAATGTGTTCCCATGAATTTGTATTTCTGTATATTTGTACATATTATCTCCATTCTAGAAATGCTGGAATAGAATAAAAACTACTGTGTATATTAATCAGAAAATATATTAATGGAAAGAGGTTGTTCCTTTTCAAATCTGTAATTTCAGAAGAAGAAAGGTCACTGTACTTAACCAGATGGATTATTTGTGACGGGGCAATATAAGAACAAATGATCAATGTATATATTTTGGACTGAATACTTCTAAACAGTCAGATATTCCAGACTGCAGCACATACACAGCACGTGTCGATGAGGCTGTGAAGTACAACAGTCCTGTTCCCATGCCAGTAACCTTAGTAAGGAAGAAAATAGAAAAGGGAAAACTACACGGAAAACATCAGCTGTCATTATACTTAAAGAAAAAGGAAAAAAAAAATTCTCAGTTTTCCCTGGAAGTAATCAATAACACCTTTCAATATTGAGCTGCAAATCACAGCTAAACCACTACGAAAATAGTCAACATACAGACACACGAAGACATAGAGCTTTTTACCGAAGGCACAGGCTGGAGCTCTCCTCATCTGCAAGGACCTGTGCTCTATAGGCTTTGCGGTTTGGCACATGTAACACGCCTGAGCCGGCATGAGCGGAGCAGGATACTTAGAAAGTTACAGACCTACGCGACACAAAAAAAAAAGAAAAAAAAAAAAGAAAAAAAAAAGAAAAAAGAAGAAAGAAAACTAAAAATAGTTTTCCAGAATAACACTGGTTTAATCACAAAATTATTGCTCGGCTTACTAAACACGGGGGCTTCTCAAAATGATCACAGGAGTAATTAAAGCTCGGGCCGCTGAAAGGCGTACGCAATTACAGCGGGTAACAGGCTGGTTCGTCGGGCGCCCTCCTTGTTTCGCCTGTTCCGGAGCCGTTAATGGGGCTTCGCCTCCGTTTGGGGGGCGGCGGGGCTCCCGGCCGGCTCCGGCGCCCCAGGCGGTCTCTAACGCGGCTGCGGAACGCCGGGCGGGGGGACCCGGAACGCAGCCCATGCCCTCAGCAACGAGCGGGGATTTCCCCCCTGCCCCGTCCCTCCCTATTCCTCCGGCACGCACCGGTCCCGGGTGTGTGGGCTGCCACTGGCGGCAGAGGATTATCGGTTCCGCACTGGTGGGGGCGGGGAGGGCGAGCTGGCCGAGGAGACGCCCCTTGCACAGCGCGGGGGCCGGTCGTGCCTCTCCCCTGACAGCCCGGCCGCTGCAAAGCATTGGGAAGCGAGCGAAGGGTCTGGCACATTTTTCAGCCTGTAACTGTGCTGAAATCCGCCGCCCCCAACCCCCCGAGCTCCTCCAGGCAAGGGCACAGTGCCCCCCGCCCCGCCAAACTCGGCTGCTGCGCCAGCCCTGGCCCATCACTACGGACAGCGGCCGACCCGGGGAGTCCCTGCTGGGCGGGCAGCGGCTGGAGCGCTCCCCCACGCCGGGTGATTTCCTTCTCTTCCTCCTCCTCCTCTTCCTGCTGCCGGCCAAGCCCGGGGGCGACCCGGGGCAGGGGCACCCGGCAGCGGTTCGCGGGGCAGAGACAGTCCCGCGCCCGCCCTCCCCCGCAGCGCTCCGCGGGGCTGCAGCCGCCTTCGCTCCTCAGTGGGGTCACTGGCCCTTCTAGCCAGCGCTGAGGCCCCTGGGTTGCAGTTCCGCGTCCGGCGGGTATCTACTAAAACCTGCCTACCTGCTTGTAAAGTTATTTATTTATTTTTTTAAGCACGAGTAGCTGTTCGTCTGATCAGTGGCTTTCTGAACATGGAGGCCCCCTGCTCCAAGCCCCCTCATCTAAATTGGGCTTAAATATAGGCCAGTGGTCTCTGTATTATAATAACCATGAATCAAGCCACTCGCATGCCAGCGGGTTTGCAGTGTGTGTGTGAAAATGCCAGCTTCATCAAGGGTGGATGTGAAATCTGATCTTACTTTGTGTTCGACCGAAATGATTCATGCTTGACTGTGTCTCATTGATATTTCTTATTTTGATTTTTCCTGCTTCCTCCCTCTTGTCTTCTGATGCAAGCTCATTCCAAGGGATCCTTCAAACACTGGAGGAGTATAAGAACAATGCCATAAGCAGTATTTTCTTGAAGGGTTTTACTAAGCTATCTAGAATGGAAAAAAAAAAAAAAAGCATTTGCAAAATACCTCTTAGAAAGAAAAGCAACCAGGGGTTGTTAAAAAGGGGAAGATACATGGCGAGCCACTTGTGCATTTAATAGTGTTCTCTCTTTTCTTCTGAGCTGCACCATATTTGGTCTTTATTTGAAGCAGTTGTTGCAAATGCCAGATTCCTACCTTCAGTTTTAAGAAGTTTGCTCCACAGATGGACACTTTTTTTGTTGTCAGTGGTGGCACCACCCATTACCCTCTACCAGGTGTCTGCCACATCTGCCTGCAGGTGAAGGGAGACAGCAACAAGGGCCATGGACTTGGGGAAGACAGGCTCACGCAGGACCATGGAGATCCAGTGAGAGGGCCTGTGGTTGTGGAGCACAACAGAAACACGGATGGGAATTATGAACAACGATGGCTTGGAGATAAGATTGAGGATGTGGAAAAAAGGGGTGTAAACCAGACAGTAAGTGAGGGAAGGCTGACCAAGTGGTCACAAGTCAGGAGAAGCTGAGGGATGCTGGGAAAGGGATGGCTGCAGGAAGCAGATGGCTGATGGGGGATAGGGGACAGCAGGAAGGTGGACCACACCTTGAGCAGCTGTCTTTCTTTTCTAGGAAGTTAAAGGTAATAGGAAAGCAATCTACTGGCTGTTCTCCCCCCACCCCATGCAGATGATAGGAGACATACATTGGAAGTCCGTTTCTGAACCGCAAACAAGGAAGCTTGTTTTTTTATGTGTGTGTTTAAGGCTGAATTTTGACCCCAAGCTGACATCATGCAAATCAAGCTTTGGCTGCTTCCCTCTAAAGGCAAAAGAAATCCAAGGGATCAGTTTAAAACAAAGAGTTACTAATGCTTAAATATCTCCAGGTTTGGGGTACAGGGAGAGGTTTCCAAGCTGCTGTCATTTTTGCCAGTGGTCAGAAATAACCACGGCTGTTTATTTGCTGTATATACCAGGCCCTTTGTAAACCCACAGAAGGACAGTCCCTGCTGCTGTGCTGTGCAGTCTAAGGACTTGCAAGATAGGATCATTAGGTGTTTCTTGGTATTATAATGCCACAGTGTCTCAAGGTTGGTTTTAAAGCATGTAAGAGCATGTGGAGCATACTGCTGCAGAAGTTACAAAGCTATAGGCAATAGAGGCTCAGGTTAGATAAGGGGCTGGCTGGGTGGAGCCGCTGAACAATGCACGAAAGTGCTTTTCTTTCACTGATCTTGGTTCAAATTAAGGTTAAATTCCAAAGGGAGTGTATTTTTGTTTCTCTATCTTTCAACCTCTCTCTCCCTCTCCAGGAAGAGATTTTAAAGGGCATCATTTTAAGTTAAAAGAAAAAAAATCACAAAGAAAGATACATGTTAATACACATGTAGCATTCCACAGAGGGGAGCTAAGAGCTGCTGGTGTCGCACCCACAGCTTTTATTCCGCTAAAGCGTGTTCAACAGTTTCAGCACCTGGCAGGAGTAGCACTGATCCTGCTGTCAAGAAACGGCTATAGCGAAAGCAAGACTTCATACAAGCCACAGTCTATACAGAAAATTGCTGATATACAGGAGTGGAAAAGGGGATTATGAAAATAATACAGAGTTCAAGGTTCAAGTGATTTTTACTTGAATGCCATAATTCTTATTTTGTATGGTTTGGAAATCCATACCTTTACCCTTGGAAAAAAAGAAAATTAAAATCTCATCTATGCAAGTATATAACAGAAAGAAATATATAATAATATATAATATATCATTTGCTATTAAATCTACAAAATTAAGTGCAGCATCTGAAAAAGTCAACAAGGCTTCCAGCTAGCTACTTGACACCTGCTTTTTCTAGGGGGAAAAAAAAAAGGAAAAAAAGGAAAAAAAAAAAAGTTGGATCAGTTTCTTTGCAAAGTAAACTTCATAGAATTTGTTTTGCAACGTGTTCATCATTAGTTTTCTGCTTTAGAGCCAATGTTCCAGGGCATTGTAGCAAAGTGCAACAGATTCTGTGTCCTTCCAAAATCTGAAAGCAGAAATGCAGACTCTCCTGTGATAAGAGGTCCCCAAAGTGCAGGGGCAAAGGTGGCACACATTTAATGCTGGCTTTTCTTTGGTATGACAAGAGCTCTTGAAAATCAAAGGGGATATCTGTGGTCTTGATCCCATGAGATAGTACGAGTTTGCTATAGGGGAGTTCTTGACTTGCAAAGGAGTCCACAGGACCTTTGCACACACCCTACTCTCTAACTAGAGGGGTGTAGGTGGCTCTGCCATGCTCAGGGCCGTTTTTCATCCCTGTGACTGCTTTTGTCTTTTAAGAAATATGAGACATCAAAATATGTTATATGCCAACACAAACTGCCATTTCTTCCCCCCTAAGATTTATTTGCCACATACACAGTACATAATACAGAAATACAAAAACCAGACTGTCTTTTCTGAGCTGTACCTCTTTTTCCCCATCTAAACAAAATATTTTTCCCCATCAGTGAAATGAGTGTTCTTAATATTGACCTTCAGTAGCTCCTCATTACCATAAGAAGGCTGCAGCATGGATTCAAGAAGTGATTGCTTCATGTGTGTTACAGGGCTTTCCAGTCGAGGTAGCCACGCTAGGTGTACTTCAACCTAAGTGTTAACATTCCTAGGAATACTTCGGTCAAAAACTATTGCCACTCCACACCAGTCCACCTACATAGCATTTATTTCAAGTGCTGCAGAGCACACAGCTCTGACAGCAGTGCTTAATCAAACAGTAGTCATTTAGGGTCCATCAGTGCCATAGCTGATGATTGAATGCACCCAAAAGCTGAGTTACCAGCTGGGTACCCCTTTATCTGTGAGGGCAAGGAACTGCTGTCAGGTAATGCAAAACTCAAGTGAATTCAAGGTACAGCCTCAGAGATTTTTGTGAACTGTTAGGGAGCGGGGATGCTCAGTGCTGGCATTCATCTCTGCAATTCTGTGCTTGTGATACCCTTCCTCAGGTCTTTGAGTCCTGTTTTTGACCTCCTCCTCTTTAACCCGCATCAGTGCAGTGTTTTTCACCCCCTGTTCATGGTCAGTGCAGTATCAGTCTTCCTATCCAGCAGCTGTCATACCTCACTACCAGCCCTGCCCACCTCTTGGCATGGCTCCCTGTCATGCTCATGCAAGAACAGCCTTGTCCCCTCCCCAGGAGCAGAGCAATATTCCTGCCCATCAGATCTGCCCCCAGAATCACTTATTTCCATTTACATTCCACTAACCTGTACCCAGCCACTATTCTTACCATCTTCTGACTTAGCTCAGATTACAGTGTAATTAAAATTACCATGGAACACAACTAGACCAACAAGATTAAATACACAATCTTTTTTTTTTTTTAATCCTTTTTTTTTTTTTTTTTTTTTTTTTTTTTTGGTAGCAGCCTTACTAGACATTTACCTGGCTTAAGTGATTTCAACTTTCAGATGATTATGTCAGGATGCATTTCTTTCCGTACTGGTTCTGTACTGGGCAAGATTCATAGTTCAGCAACAAAAATAGAGGAGGCAGGCATCAGCTTCCTAACTCTATTTTACCATCTTTCTTTCAACTTACACTTCCATTATAATTTTCTGCCTCAGACCATTTTCTGTCTGAGCACAAGACCCTAGGGTCATGCTGTGCCTTAGAGAATGAGCATGGTCCTTGGAATCAGGAAAGAACATTGTAAAGGGAAAGAGAGAGATCAGCTCCATATAGACCGTGCCTGAGAGCATGGAAGTAGTGTTGTGTCCAGCTCAAGTATCTGCATGCCCAAGAACTAGAAATGCCTCACTGTCTGAGCAATACTTGATAAATGATATCAGAAACTCAACCCTGTTCAGTTTATCCAAGAGGTGATTAATGGTAACCTGTTCATGGTCTCCAGTTATCAAAATGGGGAAGGATTTGGGATAGTTAATTGCTCTTTAAGTTCTCAGGAAAAAGCAGTGTAATGAAACCTTCTGGTCTGAAGGTGAAAGAAGACAAAGACAGACTAGAAAACCAGCTCAATAACAGCGTCAGATTATCTGTGGAGTTCTTTTCAGGGATCTGTAATTACCCACACATCTGTAGTTCCACTTGAAGGTCTGGGACCTGTTTTAGGTGTAAAAGACCAAGGAGTGCTGGAGTTAAGCAGTTCTTCCTGGTATCCAGCCTTCCCAGGTTGAGTGCACCAGAAAAGCAAGAGTAAATCAAGGATGAGGAGACTGCCATGTGGTTTTATATGTTGAACCACTCTATAGGGGTTTTCCCCCTTACAATGCACAAAAGCTTTTCAAGCCAAAGAAATCTTTTTCTTTGGGTTGAACTATATTATAAGCACATATTATAACCACCATAAATCAACATGGTAGTGAATTAGATATGTGTGTTGTATATGAATCATTTAGGTAAAAGAGTAACTGAATAGGAACTAAAGACATAATTTACAGGTTTTGCAGGCAGGGGGGTAGGGTGGAAGGAAGGAATGGGCCATGTCTATGACAGGTGGTGGTATATCTCCTACACAACCTGGGCTACTATGTGGTTCAGCTTGCCAGACCTAGGCTCACTTTACTGCTGGTGGAAAGCAATAGTCAGAGCACCAAGTTAGACATCTGCAGCAGGTGGTTTTCAGAAGAGCCCCAGGAAGATAAAATGTCAATAGCATCGGAAAAAAAAAAAAAAAAAAGACTTTTAATGAGATAGTAGGTAGCAGGTCATCCAATAACAAATGGTTGGCTCTACAGGAAATGAGGCTGTGAGAGAGTGAAGTTCTGGATGAAACACCTCATAACATGTAATGTTAGTCATTTGCAGACCAGATTTTGATGACTGGAAAATTACAAGGATAACACCATTACCGAAAATCAGGGTGGATAGTTACAACAGACAGTTGTGGATTTTCTATATAAGACTGTCAAGAACAGTCCTGTGGGATTTCACAAAAACACACACTGATGAAAGTATATTTTCTTTAGGCACAGGCAGTTCAGATTTATAAGAGTTTTACTCTAGTGGCTGTTGGAGCTCTGGGGAAATAAAGTTATCATGACCAGACAAGCAAAATGTGGAGGAAGCAGGGCATTTAGCTGCTTGAAAATTGAAAAGAAATTGAGCTGACTTTCTCCATTATGTGATCAAAGAAGACCAAAACTGTGAAGCTTTCTGGCCTTCATTCCAGTGCATGCTGTGGTGGTTGTTGCTGTATTCACGCTTGGTGCTATAGTTGTGCAGATACGAGCAGTCCCTCTCGCTCTCCACAGACATCCCTGCACACCAGCAGCACAACCTTTTCTGTGCTTTGGTTCATGTCCCAGAGCCACCTTGATGCACTCAGGATCCCACAGAAATGACAAAACTGAGACATGTGCTACTACTAGCCAGCCCAGCCCAGGGACCAGCATGGAGACAGCCACAAAATGCACCAGAGTTGTTATGAGGGGCTCCACGCCATCTTTTTGCTCTAGGGATCTGCTTCTCCTGCACTGCCTGACCTCGTAATCTAGACTTGGTCTCAACTCTCCAGCAGAGGTGCAGCCATCATTTGGGCGCAGCCCTGGTTCATGCACCTGTGAGGGACTACTGTAGTAAGGCTGAGCAGAAACACTGAGTGTACTCAAACAACCGGATTCTGTAAATGGCTTAGGCTGAGATTCGGTTGCCTGAATAAAACAGAGGTGACTTCAGGCAAGGACAGGCGCTAGTTATTGTCAAGAGTGGGAATGATATTAAAAACTTGCTTCCAGTCTTCTGTGGATACAGAGGCCAGTGGTTCTCTGTTTGCTGAGACTCCACAGCCAGATAGTGTATCAAGACCCTACAAGGATTGACAAAGCACGGTGTTATGTTTTAAACCCAGCCAGCAGCTCAGTCTCACACATCCACTCGCTCACTCCTCCCTGGTGGGATGGTGGGGAAAATCAGAAGAGTGAAAGTGAGAAAACACGTGGGTTGAGATAAAGACATTTTAACAGAGCAAAAGCCATGCACACAAGCGAAGCAAGACAAGGAATTAATCCATACCTTCCCATTGTCAGGCAGTTGTTCAGCCATCTCCAGGACAACAGGGGTCCATCATGTGTACTGATTACTTAGGAAGACAAACAGCCTAAGTCTGAATGCTCCCCTTCCTTCTTCTTCTCCTGGCTTTATATACTGAGCATGATGTCATGCGGTGTGGAATATACCTTTGGTCAGTTGGGGTCAGCTGCCCTGACTGTGCCCCCTCCAAACTTCTTGTGGACCCCCAGCCCACTCACTGGTGGGATGGTGTGAGGAACAGAAGACTCTTGTATAAGCTTGCACAACCATAACAAAAACATCCCTGTATTATCAACACTGTTTCCAGTGCAAATCCAAAACTCGGCCCTGTATTAGTTACTATGAAGAAAATTAACTCTAGCCCAGCCAAAACCAGCACACATGGTCACCCTCCACTGTTCCTCCCTCCCTTTCTGTCTTGACTTCTCCTTTCCTACTAGGCTCACCAGTGTGTGCAGCACCACCCTTCTTGGTCACAGCTAGTCTGGTCAACATTTATTTGACTGGCTTTTATGGGGACCTGTTGAATTAAGAAAGAACATACCTCAGTATTGGAGATGTTTGGGCCCAAGTTGGGGCATGATCTGAAGGGTCAAGTGAGCATCTCTACCATGGCAGTGCACATGTGTGCACAAGGCAAGGAATCCTGTACCTCTAGGAAAGGGGGAAGATGGGTAACCTAGTCAGCAGAAGGCATGACTGCCTGCATTGTGTTGCTGCTGAATCTCAATTACTGCGCACAACACAGCTGCCCCCACAGGATAATATCCCTTGGGTGAACAGTTGGTCCCCAAGATCATACTAACCTTTCTGAGCCCCATTCCCAATAACAGATCACCTAGAAATCCACTCACTTTCACAGTATCACCCCTATATCTTTGGATGCTCTGAAACTCCACAGCTTCCCTTTTGCCTTTGAGGGAGGCCCTCTCCCTTCTGCAAAGCTGAACATTACTGTTATTGGCAAGAAGGAAAAATAAAGTACATTAGGATGGTAAAATTCAGTTTTGTTGATTGTTCTGGGAAAGTAACCAGATCCAGAGGTTTTTCCATGGCCCTGTAGCCAAACATTGGTCTATAAAGTAGATCTACATGGGTATTTTTTTTTCTTAAAGACTAGAAAATTTGTTGCTGATACGATTTTACAGATTGACTTAAAGAAACTACTGAGCAAATAAAGGCACATGAAAATTTAACCCACGAAATGACAACTTTGCTTTAGACATGGCCCTTTTATTCACATGGTAGTAGCTCATTATCTTGGACTAATAATGGAGACAGCCCAGAATGAATCCCTGAGAGCTGTAAATCAGCGAGGACAAGATTTTCTAGATGTTCCCACTGGTCATCAGTCTGGCCCACTGAAAAGGCTGCAGCTCCTCTTAGCTTCCTTTTGGCAAAGCCAAAATTAGCCAGGTTAACTAAGCCCTGCTCATCCTCTACTCACTTGGACAGAAAAAGCCGTGACTTTCTAAGCCAGAGTGTGGGAACCATTAAAAATGTGATAAAGTTCTGTGCATGCCTAGAGGTGGCATTTAATGCATACACCTGAGTCAGAATAGTGTTTTGACATCTGTGAACACTGTTGGCACAAACAGAGGTGGTAAGATCTGCCTGGAAAATCCTCAGTCTAGTTTAGCCAATTCTAATCAGGTCCAGCATGAAGAAATATAACGAACAGTCAAATGCTTATTTAGGCATTTCTTTTACCAGTTTGGGGATAAGGTACTATTATTTTTCATTTTCTCTTTTTAATGTGTGCTGAGATTAATTTATGAAAATCATAGAAGTGATCAGATTCTATAAAATATAATTCAATATTTACTATTTTGATATCATAATTCTTTGTGTCATGTTTATCCTAAGAAAGCCTTAGAGTCAGGACAACTGCCATTTCTATTGCTCAACCTGTGAGAAGTAGAGGGGACACTGCCAATTTTCATGTTGGTTATACAGTGACCAAAACAGCTACATGTTAATTAGAAATGTTGTTTTATTTTAAGTTTAGAACCAAAGTAGATTGCCCTATCAAACAAGAATTCTGTGAAAAAATGGAACACGACCAATTTCAATGAATATCCTAGCCTTTGCTCACACATCAACTTTAACCTTAGTGATACACCTGCTTTCAAACATTACAACGGTAGTATCTTGGACTTCCAAAAGTTTTCAAGACTTCTATGTGTAAGCAAAGCACAATATTTCTGTCACTCATTGTAACAACTTTTCCTCTTTTTCTACATCTGAAGCAGGCAAAGCTTCCACACTCATGCATTTTTGGATTTTATTCAATTCCTTTTTGCTGTTCTGTTCAAAATTTAATTTCTATCTTGCACTTTTTTCTGTTACACTGCTTTAGCAACAACAGGGCACTCTGGGTTTCCTGATTTGTGCCTGCCTTGTCTAATGGGAAGAATAGTCCCATTCAAACTTATGATTTATCTGCATCTTTCTCAGTTTGCTGACTTGACCTCGTAACCCTAGGCCCAAGGTGTTTGATATGGTGTTTCAGGACCCCACAGATCCACATCCAAAACCTAAACCATGGATATGGAGGTCCACATTTTTGGACTGTGGGTGAGAGTTGTGTTCCCACTGGTGAAGATATGGTTGAGTGGTAGAGCTGGTCTGCTATACCACAGTCATAGCTCGAAGCATTTAATTTTCTGCACTGCCATTTTAAAACAAACTGATACAACAAACACTCTAGCTGTTCACATTCTTAATCTTTGTGTGTCTTCCTGTCTTGCTTAACTCTACTGCTAATGTTTAGTAACCATCATCTGTAATGTTGATGCTCTCCATGCACTGATAGAATGCTAGGGGTAAGAAAGAAAATGTTCCCTATATAAAGTGGAAAAAACAGGGCTGCTAATTTTATATAGTATGTTAAGGCACCAAATGAGGTGATACTAGTGCTATGAGCATGTGTTGATGGAGATTTCCTGCTGTTTGTTATTCTGTTTCTAGTCTACTATACTTTCACAGAGGCTGCATCTGAGTTGAGTATGTTCTCTGAATAAACTAAATATCCAAGTGAAGAAATCAATCAACTTTTTGAAAAGCTGATTCTCATTTACCAGTATTTGAAATCTTGCTTCTAAGTAAGATTTCAACTTCTAAATTGATATCTATATCAACTTAGACACAAGTAGCCTCATTTCTTATAGACTAGTTTTTGAAAACAGTTTACCCCTTTGATCATAAAGCTGTGAAATAGTGGCACTATATCAGTGGAAGTCAAATACTAATCAATAAAGTCCTGAATCTTCAGATCATGAATTAGAGTAGTACCAAAGTAGTTTTTAATTTTAATTTTTGCATCTTAATATTTTGATATTTTTTTTTTTTCCTTTTATAAGTTTGGTTCTGGAATTAATTCTGCTAATACTTAGTTAAAAAACAAATATACCACAGCTTCCATCTTTCGAATTCTCTGGGAAGCCACTCCATTTTTCAATTTTACATGAAATACAGTGTGCACATTCATGTGTGAGTATTAATAATTTCAAACTCATGCAATGTATTCTGCAAGCTTTATCACAATCTTGCTTTAGTATGAACACTGGGAAGCAGTTGTGACCAGTTCTACCAGGCATATTGCTATTTTACCATATGGCAATGGATCTGCTTCTACCACATTCAGAAGCCATTCAAATAATGATGAACTTCTGCGAATGTGACACTGTTTGGACATTTGGCCCAAGGTAACCATGGAGGGAACATGCCAAACTCATCTTGGTGACAGTGTCTCAGAAGGAAGCGTGACCCTTTGCAGCTGATGGCTGGCTGGGCAACACACTAAAGCACATGCACAATTGTAACATTACACTTCAGGACCTCTTGAACTGGGGTTCTGTCAGGATTTAAACAAAATATGGTGGTTTTGATTGACACGTTCTCAACTTTAAAAGTTTCAGTACAAATTTCAGGTTAAAACTCGTGAGAAAATAAAAAGTGAAATATAGATATATATTTAAATAAAAAATTAGACTAAACATTGCCCCTGCCCTCTACTTCTGCCAACGAAAAGAACAGAAAAGCAACTCCAAAGCAAAGACAGCTTTTCCTTTTCCCTGAACTACTCTATTTTATCGGTTCAGTACACCTTTTCAACCTGTCTCATTTATTACCTGGCCTTGCACTCACCATCAGGGTTAGTATTTACTCATCACAGTGCATAGCATGACTAAGAGTAAAGCACTGCAGGATTTGGCCTCTATTCCTGTATTTGATTAATTTTACAACCATGGATTGAGGCTACCAACATGAAGTCCTAAATTCTGAAAACACTTCTGGATTTACATTTCTGATGTTTAGTTGCATAGACTTACCAGGTAAATGTAACCTTAAAATTGATTAAGTTAATGTCAATATTTTCCAATTAACAATAAAAAAAACCCAAACTCAAAACACAACTCCTTTTGCAAAGACTACTTTAATAAAGGGATTATAGAATACAAAAGAGAGAGAGAGGTAACCCGAGATGCAATTTTGGAATGCAAACTTTTAGTTCTAATGTGCAAGCTTGAACTTAACAAATGTGTAAAATATTTGAGTTTTTAAAACGGTGCCAAAATAAACCGCGTCTTTTCTAAAGACTACATCTTTAGCTAGGCACTGGCAATGTAAATCTTTCAACCATTTCAAGTATTTGTTTAAAAGCCTCCCAGAACACGTGTGCTCCCAGTAAAACTGAAGAATGAAATGTTTAGACCGCTGAAGCTCAAAAGCTGACTTATAATCAACCTAATATGAGAACACCAATCCATTGTTTTGGACTTGTGAATACATTTTATTTACCAGTGTATGAGAAGAAAAAACAGAAAGTTTAGTTCTGCAGACCTGATGTGAAATGGTACATCAGTGAGTCAGTACATCTTTGTTGGCAACATGGACAGTGGGGTTGAGTGCATCCTCAGCAAGCTTGCCAATGACACCAAGCTGTGTGGTGCGGTTGACATGCTGGAGGGAAAGGATGCCATCCAGATGGATCTTGACAGGCTTGAGAGGTGGGCCTGTGCAAGCCTCATGGAATTCAACAAGGCCAAGTGCAAGGTCCGGCATGTGGGTTGAGGCAATCCCAAGCACAAATACAGGATGGGTGTAGAATGGATTGAGAGCAGCCCTGCAGAGAGGGACTTGGGAGTATTGGTTGATGAGAAGCTCAACATCAACCGGCAATGTGTGCTTACAGCCCAGAAAGCCAACCATGTCCCTGGCTGCATAAGAAAAGAGCATGACCAGCAGGTTGAGGGAGATGATTCTTGTCCTCTGCTCCACTCTGGTGAGACTTCACCTGGAGTACTGTATTCAGCTCTGGGGCTCCTCAACATAAGAAGGCTCCAGGGAGATCTTCCAGCAGCCTTCCAGTACCTAAAATGGGCCTACAAGAAAGCTGGAGAGGGCTTTTTTACAAGGGCACGTAGTGATAGGACAAAGGGGTAATGGCTTTAAACTAAAAGGGTTTTATTAGGGTTAGATTAGATATAAGGAAGAAATTATTCACCATGAGGCTAGTGAGGCACTGGGACAGGCTGCCCAGAGAAGCTGTGGATGCCCCATCCCTGGAAGTGTTCAAGGCCAAGCTGAATGGGGCTTTGGGCAACTTCATCTAGCAGAAGGTATCCCTGCCCATGGCAGGGGGGTTGGAACTAGATGACCTGTAAGGTCCCTTCCAACCCAAACCATTCTAAGATGGTATATAATGCTGCAATCATAGCAAGCACAGTATCAGAGAAACTGCTGCTCTGTGATTTCTTGTGCCGAATAGTTTATTCTTGTACAGGAGGAAAATCTTCTGGGGTACAAATTAAAAAGAAAAAATCCAACAATCCTAACAGCCTTCATCTGGAATTATTCTAAATGAAGAAAACACAGGCACAGATAAATCCTGACATTTAGATAGCAAGTTCATTTGTGTAGATGGATTAAAGATGTTACAACTCTTGATCACCTGATAAGAATATTTCTAAAGCCATTTAATTTGAAAATTAAGGTATCTTGTAAAATGTCCTGTGATTTGGAATAAATAAATGAATGTGTCTGTAACAACATATTGACATTACTAAACTATTTCAATATGAAGGCTTATTTGTAAAAGCAGTTTTAATATTCTCCTACATTAATGACTAACTAATGAATCTTACTTTCTTATGAATATATTTAAAGAGGAATGAAACTGACTTCATCTACAGGATTCCACTAACAAGACTGAGCTGGCTTTGAACTTTTCAAGTATCAGCATTTTTCCTAAAATTAGTACAGAAAACCATGCCACCAGTTTTGGGCTCTCGGCTGATTCAAAAACAGTACTAAATGACTAAAGGTCCACAGTTCTTTTCTGTTAAAGTTGATTTGTCACAATATTGTTAATTAGTGAGGGCTTAGGGAAGGCTTATTAGGAATATAATTACAGTACTGAAAAGCATTAATAACACTCTTATCCCGAGCCAACATGATGCTATTTACATATTTTACCCTGGCATACATCAGAAATGGCTCCCAATGCATAACGTGCTGCAGGATCATCAAGAGAAACACAAAAAATCTCACAGGGGAAGGATCTTTCTGAGTATCTCAGTGCTCTTCAAGACAGCAGGGACACTAATTTGACCAGTAATTACAACTGTCACTATAAGCATTGCCTATGGTGAGCCACCTTTCATCATGAACTGCTGTTCCATCGGGAGGTAAATGAATTGCTACTCCTGATACATAATCTGATGCAATCTCATCCTTCTCTCATAAATTAGGACAGAAGTGACAACTGCAGGCTCCTTTACACCTTCAGAGCTCTGTGCAGATGTCAATCAGTTCTCAATGAATAAACTATATGATAAAAGCCAATTAACCCATGTTATCATTATCACCTATTTCTACACGCCAGACCAGAATTCCTGCCCTCATTACACTGAAATGCAGACTGGGTTCAACAGGGCCAGAAATTCACCTGAGGGCACAAAAGCCTGGGCTTGCATTACTGGACCTGTGTGACTTTTGCTTTCCGCTTCAGCGGGTGAAGAAGCAAAAGTGTTTTGATGTTAGCCACATAGATGCTTTTGCAGACTCCCCCAAGGAGCCTATGCACCTCTTCAGGGGCTGCATACCTTTTATGACTGTCACTAAGGGCTTTGCCAAAGACCACACACCAGGTTGTTAGCAAGAAAGAGTGAGAACCCAACTGTTTCCAAATATTCGCCTTTCAGTACAGGTAATTTCCCAAGGTCCTTTTCAAAGAAGACAAATATTTCTAGGCGAATTTAAAAATCAACACCCATTTTAATTATGATTCAAAGTCAATTATCTACTGGATGAGAAAATCCCTAATAAAAATCTCAATGAATTTCAGGCAACTTGGTATAAGACATAAGAGTCAGGAAATATTTTTTTCACCTTAGGTACAATGTGTCAAAAGGAAAATTTTGAAGAAAAATTATCACCTAATTTTACTGCATCAAGAATTACCCACAACCAGATGTATCTGACATTAAGCCTGGAAGATGGCTTTTGCCTGGCTGATCCTACTTTCCTAAACAAAGCCAGCAAACACAAGAGACTGGAGGTCAAACAGTCTTGTTTTATGAAGCCTGCACTCACAAGATTAGTCACTCAAAGGTGGAACAACTTGAGGGAAGGTGAGGAGCTCTTGACGCTCCTAGGGGAAGAAGTAACTTAGCACATTCATGCATGGAAAACAAGCCCTGATTTAGTGAACTTGCATTTCCAAAGCAGTAAACAAGCTTCCTCATCAAAGCTGCCAAGGAGTAAGAGGTAAGATCTTTACATGGAAAAATAAGTAGTTCAAGTTAGATTAAAACCATGGATAAGAACAAACGTATCATTTTCACAGAGAAGGAAACCTACCTTACTGTCCTACAGGGACCTTTGCACCAGACCCCATGCTGCTCAACTTAATTAAGAAATCACGTTGAAAAGGGTGTTAATTTGGACATGGTGGCATTTCATATGACCATATTCAGCATGGAGATGCTGATGATACTATGCTACTGTGAGCAGTAAAGATGAGTTCCAAGAAGCGATAAGAATAGGAGCTCATGGTCACCAGGGAATGCATGGTAAAAGCAACAGATGACATTCAGTACCCATAAATGTAAAGTTATGCATTCAGAAAACTGAATTCCTATACCCTATGATGAACTCTGAGATGAATATTGCAATGGAGGAGTAAGATCTATAGTTGTTGTTATTATCATGACATCAGCTGTCATAAAGCAAATCCAATGCTAAAAATGATTACAAATAGCACAGAGAATAAAACAGACAACATAATTGTGAAAACTGGCAAAGTCACAATTTGTCTCTATCTTTAATACCAGGCATGTATCTGGCTGTATCTCAGTAAGAGCACTGCAGAACTGGAAAAGAAATAGCTAGCATGACAAGGCAAATTAAACAAACAAGACAGCTCTTTACAAAAGATCAGGGGTTCTCTCTGGAAAAGAGATGGTGAGAGAAGGATGCCAAATACCTAAAATCACAAGGGACATGGAAAAAATATGAACAGGGAATGGTTGTTCACTGTTTAATACAAAAACTAGGTGACAGTAAATGAGTAGAGCTGGTTCATAACAAAGAAAAGGAAATATTTCTTCACCCAATGCATCACAAACTGCAGTAGTTCTCATGACAGGAAGAGGTATATACTAAAAGTTTAAATGGATTCAAATAGAAGTAATGAAAAAAGTGCTGCTAAATACAAAGACATCACCTCTAGCTCAGAAAGCCCCTAAATAAATTGCTAGGAGACCATTCGGGAGAAAGGTCACTAGTGCTGTCCTGATTTTGTACCCTTTCCTAGTCACCTATTACTGGTCATTGCCCAAGGCAGTCTTTGGGCTAGTTGGACCTTTGATCTAGCACAGTATGGTGGTCCTTACATTTTTATCTTCATTCCTTCCTCACCATTTCCTTGGAGCAGAATTGGTGCAACAGCACTTACAGCTCAGGAGACCTTATCTTTCACTTAGTGTAGTAATGGTCAAAGAGGACAGTAAGAAAAAGAGCAGTTGAGTTGCCCAAGCACTGGAGAGCAATACATGGGAGACGGTGAAGGGGCAGGGAGCTGGAGGGTGACAGTCCTCTGGTCTGGAAGCATTAAACTTTCTTCCCACTGAGAAAGTCCAGGGGAGAGACTCCTGACTCACACTTTATCCTAGGATTCAGCATAGGTCCAAAAGGAGCACTTCACAAGCTTATAGAAGTGACTTGGGTAAATTTGGCTTGGAGGAATATTGCTCTTCTCCCTGCAAGAGGTTAGGTTGGGTCAACTGAAACTAGAAGGAGCTTAGGTCTACAGATGATGAAGGTTTAACATGAAAGTGCTTGAAAGGAAAAACAGCCATTGAAATGTCTCCCCCTACCCAAAATTAGAATTTTGTTTTCTTATGCTAGACTGCCCTATACTTACATTGTTACAAGCAAACATTAAGAGAGAAGATAGCATAACAACATTAAAGACAAAGCAGAGTCAGCAAGTGGAAGCCTTAGGAGATACATCTACCCTGCGTAAGGTGGCTCGTCCTTGGGGTGGCTTAAAGCCCACTTTGCTCCTGAGATTCATTACTGCATTTGGGCTGCTTAGAGATTACAGCTGCCTTCTAGAGCAGGTTTCTATGAGCACTGAGCTGACCCTTCTGCTCCCCTTTGGCCACGTGACAAAGACATACCAAATATAGAGAAATGTTTAGGTCACAAATGTAACTCTAGGTCCAACTCTCCTGCATCTGTAAAGTCTGTAATATCTGTACACCCCAACTTTTCCTCCCCATCCCTCAGTTCCTCCTCTTTCTGTAGAAGTCTGTCCTTCAGCCTTTGAGTTCAGTTCCAAAGCACTACAGGAGCACACAAAGCAGAGAGCTGGCAGTCTGGCCCAAACCCAGCCCAGATGGTACGCCTGCATTGCAGAGAAATCAGAGGTCTAGAAGAAGCAGGCAAAAAGTCTGGTAGAAAAAAGGTGAGGGACTCACACTGAAATGACAGGTTTTGACTCTATAAGGTGGCTTCTGAATATTTGAGAGATTTCCCACCACAGGAAAGGACAGAAGAGTGACTAAAAACAACCCAGGAATCCTTCCCCACTGTCTGGGATACTGTACAATGTCACAAGGCTTTTACGTAGCAATTTATAAAGCTGTTCCTCCAGTGAAACCTAACAGTACATTTCTTTTTATTGTATGCTGAAAATGCCAGGTACTAGCAGAAGCTATTCAACTGTTGTATAAAACTCATCTCCTTCTCTTAGATGTAGCCATAGTTACTAGCTGCAATTCAATGGCCTATGAGTAAGGAAGAAAAAATCTCCAATATACTAGCCAGACATATCTATTGAATGTGAATCTACTTTATCAATTAATATATCTAACATACAAATACTGGGCTATTTGCAGTCTCACAAATAACATAAGGCATTTAAATTTGAAACTGCTTTGCAGGATTTTGCACCTGAAGCCTGCAGCACTTGAAAACATGATCAAGTTGTGCCTTGCAGCAGACTATAGTCTAGTAACACCCAAGAGGACAGACTGTTAAAATAAGCATCTACATCATTTTTCACAGTACACAGTGCCACAATGCATCTGCTTGAAAACAAATACATGTTTGCAGTGAAACATTTAAACAAATCACAGAACTCAGCAGCAAAGTAGTTAAACATTTATGATTTGATTTTATCTCAGCTTGGAATGTCACTGGAGTGTCCCACTTCTAACAACTGTTTGCTAAGTTAAGGCTTTAGTGTTTACATAGTGCTGAATGAAGCAGCCTGGTCACCAGATGTGAATGCTTCCTTAGACTAGAGCTTTCAATCAGATCACGGTCCTAATGGTCCCTGCTCCAACCTTCTTCCTCAGGACGTCCACCAGCCTTTCCAACCTGAGAGGGGGCAGGGGAGAGGGAGAGGAGAGAAAAAAAAAAGGAAGCTAACGTTAGGAATGTTCTGGCTGAAAGAGACAGTGTTTGCACTGAACCAAGCTGTCCTGGTGGTGGTCACGCTCAGAAACAAAGCACTACTGTAAGAGACAGACATTAAGGGAAAATGCAGACAACTTACGGAAAACTTTTTAACCTACAACCCAACCAATTTGCAGTCAGTGGTATATATCAACTCGCTTTTCTTTTGTAGTATACAAAGCATCTGAGGTCCTGGTAAGGCATTAACACAAAACCCTGTGCAGCAGTCCTGCGTCACATATGGGCTTTGGTGTAAGCAGGACATTCAATTCTTGCACTTTTAAAAATATGAGTGGTCTATGGCTCTTGTTAAACATAACAGCTGGTTTTTCCCCTTAAAAATACCCTGTCCATTATTCAACAGAACTTTTATTGTCCAGTTTATAAATTTAAGCCTAAAACCCCATGTGTTTTATGCCAAATAAAAAAAAAATACTCAGTAAGCCAGGTTTCTGAGGATGAGGACATCAGTATTTTGAAGGTAGCCCATATGATTATTATGTCAACACAACTACAGAAAACTTAACAGTCTAAATAAGTAGGACAAAGAGCTGTCTAATCTGCTCTTAGTTTTAAGGCACAGACTATAAGCACATCCAGCATCTCACTGGCTTAATTTGTTCCTTCCTTTTGTTAAAGTATGTAGGCAAACACAAAGGGCTAAATTTGTTTAGAGTTTTCCATTTTCACACATTTATCTTCAGCACTCCAGTAATCATGCATTCAAGCAATTTCTTCAATTTATCTGAATTTTACGGAATTCTTCAATGAAAGCTCTCCCATAAATAAACTAATTACATAAAAGCAGACACTATGTGTAAAACACTTTCAGTGTCATGTCCAGCATATTATACATACAACTTCCATAACAGATAAAGACAGTTGGAGGTTCAAATAGCTGTGTTCACTGTTGCAAAGCTGACCTTTTCTCTTACCTGAAAAGACAGTATTTTTTTTTTTAATATATTACACAACATGAGGAATGCAGATAGGAAATAAAAACAAAACTGCTTTATCGAAACTGTAAAATTAATTTTATCTCATGGATGCATTAGTAACTTCAGTGCAGGAAAACTAGTTAACACATCTTGGCTTTATTGCCACAAGTCATGACTAACACACATGGTACGTATTGAAACACTCTTGTTTTCCAGGAACCACCAGGCACCATGAAGCTACACCTTTCATTGTACTCACCAAGTGACTTAATTCCTGAAACAAGATTAAGAATTCACCACCCTAAGGTAGTTATCGGACACCAGTAAATGTATGTGGAAAGTTCAGCAGGTTCTAGCTGTTCCACAGGCATTCGAGGAGTGAAAGTATGGGTGAAAAACTACTGCTTAGCCACTCCTCTCCCTTCAGTTTTCCATGCATCGCTTTTTCTTTTTTAACACAATATTGCATTTTTCCAGTTTTTGTAACATACGTCTGCTGTCTTTATGGAGGCAGCATCCAGACAGGCATAACTCAGTGCAGTCAGTGCATGCAAGCATAAAGTCAGGGCTTTCACAACTTATTTGCTCCTGAAAGTTTTCTCGTAGTGGATAAATCAATGTTTTCTGAGTTTCAAGGGTTTTAACTCAGTTACTGATAGGTTATAGCTTCCTCAGCCTTTCTTACTGAGAAGTTTCCCTGTTCAATCAGTTGTCCATGCACCATTTCAGAAAGCAATGGCAGATCGCTCCTACTTTTAACAGCAGGTATGTTCAGAAGCATTTCAGCTTTCTCAGCCATTTTAATTATCACTGGAGGTCTCCCTCTCTCCCACACTAGCACCCTCTCAAGTGTGCCTCAGAGACATAAAGCACAGGAGAAACATTTCAAACTGTCTGGACAAACAGAAGGTTTGGGGTACAAATTGTTTTCTGGGAGACAACAGAAAAATCTGAGATCATGGCTTATTTAAATCACTGTTCAGTTGAAAAGAAATACTGCATGGTTTATACAAGCAGGATAAAAATTACTTCAATAGTTGAGGTTTAATTTGGGGACACTTAGGTTGGAAGTAACTGCCTACCCACTGTCCTGCAATTGGGCTTAGATGTGCACCACTCTGTGACCAAGCAATGACACTGCACACCGCAGCAGACAAGTTAGTGAAGAGCTGCCCCTGTTTGAAGATAAATACCACTGGGATGAAAGTAGCTGTCTTCTGTTTAACCTTGAAACTGTCAGGCTTCATTGAAAATAATGAGGCTTAACAATCATAGCTTCTGCTTTTCAAACGAATGATGACTGAAATCATCAAAATGAGGTATCCTGCACCAAATACAAACCATGCAGGGCTTTTTTGCCTATTGTTTCAGTCACGTGTGGATTTGCAAATTTGTTTATTCTTTATTAGAAGAAAGAGAAAAAAAAAAGCTGCAGGGGATTAAGAAACCATACCTTTGAAAGATATTTAAACAAGAAAGTAAAAGAGAAATTGTAACAGCTATTTATAAGACAAAATAACAGAGGGCAAAATTCACCCCTACACAGACACAAGACCCAATATAGCACTGAAATCCTACTTAAGCCTACAAAATAATGCTGTGGGCTGAATCAGTGGTTAATAACTCTTGATACAGGCCTCAGGGGGCTTTTCGGAACGATAATCCTGGACTCTTTGTTCACCACAAGGGCCCAACTCTGCCATCCCGACTAACACTAAGCAACATTTATCTTTGTGAGTAACAAAAGGCAGCCAACAAGGCTGTTTGTGTCAGTGGGGTACTACCTGCAAGCGGTGAGAGTGGCAGAACTGCCCCTTGTCAATAAGGCTCTGTGTCCAGTCCGGTGGGATGCTGCAGGCAGCTCCTTGTGGAGGCTGAGCATTTTAATCTGCTGTGAACTGATGGAATGCTCTTACATCACAAAATCAAAGACAACTAAAATATCCAAACAAACAAATGCTAGGATTCTAGGAACTACCCTATAAGTCTCAGTGTTCACAGAGTTTTATTCAGAATATGAAAGACACTGACCTGAAGAAAGCAACTTTTATTACTTTGTGCCACCATGACGTATCTGCCAGTATAATCTCACCATATGTTACCTAACTGAAAGCAATACTGACGATGTGTGACTATATACTAAGACACAGATTTAACAAATGACATTTGTCTTTCTGCTTGTGAATGAAACACTCTTCATAGTATAAATAAAATGCACAATATGACACTATCTTGCCCTGAGATGTGAGTATGTATTCTCACTGAATTTGCATCTCATGAAGTAACCAAATGAGTAATTTAAGAAGAAAGTATTTCAGCTGGTGTTTTAGGTCAGACAGAAGCATGATATGGTGGGCAACTCTGCTGCAGTGCTGAAGGTCCAAATGTGCAAGGAAAGACAGACCTTTAGGAATGTTCAATAAATACTCTTCAGGTCACACTCCTCATTTTCACAGATTTCAATTTCTTGCTTAGAGATTTTGGAAGTCCAGTAGGTGACTGTTGCTATTTCTTAGTACTTAAGTAACTGCAGAAAATCTGTCCCTAAACAAATAAATTCTCTTAGCAAATGCCACTTCAGCATTTTCTACACAATTTCTCTAAGTGTGCATGCAAAATGAGTACAAAATGGCATACAAAATACTGGAAAAATCTATGTGTTCAGATGGATAGGTACAACTTTTGTTTTACTTATATTGATTTGCACATAGCCGAAGTCAGAAGGTCCTGTGTTTTTTGGCATAGATGGAATTTGCATCCATGAAGAGCACAAAGATAGAACCAAATACTACCTGTTTTATGCAATGCTCATCTCAGTGTTCCGTGAAATGGAAAAATAAAAAACTCACAAATTAGGAAAGGGGCATCTGGTCCGTCATTATTTGTAAGTTAGCAAAAGACACATCACTGTGAAGAGTCTTGAACTGCAGTGGCTTAATGCTTCCTCAATACAAGTTTGGAATTAATCAGGTGAATCTGTGTTTTGTTACAAAAATAAAAAAATATGTCCTTGAGAGACTTGCTGCTATGATATAACCAATTTGAATATGTGCTTTTCAAAGTGTTGCTAAGCTTTAAGCAGGTCCTCATCTTCAGAGGAAGGCTACCTAAACAAGAGTGCTGCTAGATATGTCTTCCCCAAGACAAATTCTCAATCGTTCTCAACTTCTCCTCCAGTTATTTCGAATTGTGTTCTCTTATCATCTATGTATATATCTGATAAAATGCCTGTATGGAGTGTATGTTGTTATATGGAGAATCCTTACATAGCTCCTGAACTGTTTGACAATCTGCTTTGATTTTTAGCAAAGCCTTACAGAGCTTTACTCCTTTGAGTATAAATAGTTTTGGATTTAGAATCAGTCTCCATAAAGCAAACTTAAAATCTCTAGTGACATAAGTTTTTTTCCAGGTGTCCACAAGCTGGATGTATAGTTACAAAAATGTTATATATTTGTCTCTACTGCTGATTTCTATGCACATTTTTGGCTTGCTTTCCTTTTTCACATGCTCTGCTGGAGAAATCTATCTCTAGCCTGTAGCCTGGGATTAGTAAAAACTCTGCAACTGTGTAAATCCACGTAGATCAGTACATCCTCCCACACCACTCCATCTCTGGCCAAAGGAACTCACCCCAAAGGAGAGCAGTGGCCTTTATTCACGAGTTCTGAATATGATAGTTGCACCATCACAGAGTGATCTTCCAGGGCACTGTGCCCCAGATATAGCCAAAATGGATACCCAACTGAAAGAAAAGGGCATCCTTCAAGTAGCCTATGTCCTAATCTGCAAAGCAATATATAGACTAGCTGAAAACAATAGCTCCTACCTGCAGATGGAGGAGTTAAGCGATAAAAACAAAACCCTCCTGGATTTTGAAATGCTATATAAAGGCTTATAAACCTAAACTATAACCCTTGGTTATCTTTCCAGTAGATAAGATTAGGCTCAGGCTATGAAGATGGCCTTACTTTTGTGATTTCTGGCTTCTTGTGGAATGTGTTTTGCTAATACTAATTCCCTTTAGAAACCAAGCATTTGAAAATATATTAGGCAAATAAAATGCATTGGACAAAAGCCTTACAAGCAGTTTAGCAGCAGAGCTCAGTGAATGACTGTTGGGTGAGTGGTCATACAAACAAATTCACTTTATTTCATTTCAGGATAAAAACCAACCTCCTTTCCTGTCCTTTTCATCTCCTTTCCTTCAGTCTTCCTCTTGGATATATTTTACCAAATCCTAAATGGAATACTCATTTTCAGGTTTTTTCTGTAGAAGTCAAGGAAACAAATGACACAGAGGAGGCTGCTATGATACTAAGTCTCACCCAGAAACCAGTCACTTGGACAGAATCATTTACTCAAGAGGCTGGAGGAAACTGGTTCAGCTCTGCATGGAACTGGACTCCAGCTGATTCCCTCTCATGGGAGCAGCACTGTGCTAACATCGAGTGCTAGGGTGGCTTGTTCTCAGTTTCAAATGTTGAGGCTGCTCTGACTGAATAAAATGCTTAAGTATTCACTGGATTGAAGCCTGGAATGTAAGGCTATGACCTTGCAGTGAGTGGCCCATCTACCATGCTACAGAGGCATCACCCTCTTACCCCTGAGTGCTTTAGTGAATCTTTTATTATTCTGATTCCTCAATTCAGGTATTATTTTTGCCACCTCAAAAGCTTACCTGTTGAACAACAACAATTTTTGATCGACTCACTAAAAAACATTACTGGTTGCATTTAATAGGAACACACCTGTCTGTAACTATTCCTTCATAAATCACCATGGTGGTAAAGACTACCTGTGGCTCAGATACACCAGGCTGCCTCTCTCTGCTTAACACAGTTCCCTCTGCATCTTTTGGACTGGAGACTGGGCATCTTTCTAAATGACATGCTGGAGTTCAGCAGTGGTTTTGAACATGATGCAGGAATTGCTGAGTAAAATTCAGTGCCCTGTGTTAGACAGGTGGCTGGACTGACTGGTATTAATGGTCCTTTCTGGTCTTAAAACACAAGTCTTAGAGACTGATTTAGCAGCATCAGCAAGCTCTAAACTGTGGTAGACCACAGTGTTGAATCTAATCACTCCAGGCACTGCTGCCAATTCCTGCCTGCCCAACACTGTTTGTAATGTCACCCCAAAAAGTATGTTCCATTAAACTTACAGGCCTTGAATTTGGCAGGGCAAACCATTCTGTCTCTGAAAAGCACTGTCACAAAACAAGCATTCCTATTAAATCCCTTTCAGCATCTTCTCAACCCAAAAAAGTAATTCTGTATATGATTAAACTTAGAAGTAAATACAGCCAGTTGGGCTCCTGACAGTAGACATATTTCAAAATAAACCTGGCTTACACAGGCCTTGGCTAAAATATTAAGCCTTTATCTGTGGTCCACAATAACTAATCTTGTCAAATTGTTTGCTCTCTGCCTTCTGTTTGGAAGATTATGAGCTAGCTCACCACTGCTATTCACCTTGTGCCATCACTAGCAGAAGGAAAGGTGAGTGGTAAACATAGTTGGTCTATTTTGACAGTGTTTCATCCTACTTTGCATTGATCTAGATTGACACACAGTTCAGGATAATACAGAAACAGGACTTTACACCTATGCTGGATTTAATGCCATCTTGTGAAAGTTATTGCTCCTTTGCTTTTAAATGCTTTCTCAGGACAACATACACTGATAGCCTAAAAGACATCAGCTCATAAGAAAGAAAAAAAAAAAAACAAACTGAGACAATTATTCTATAACCTCATTGTATTTCAATAAACTGAGATCTACAACACGCTTATCATTTAGACCAGGCAGGGACTCTTACTATTGGAGGGACCATTCACCTCTGAGCATTTTGCTAATACTAAAGAATTTTAAAAGTAATAAGAATTGCAATAGAGGATATATGGTCATATTTAAGGACAAATTATACTCATCAGATTACTTAATGAGATCACAGAATTTCACCTAATTACTCCAGCTTGAGTCCAACAGTTTATGTGCCAACTTTATGCAAAGTTTACCAGTTCCATTTCTGCAAGAAACAACTTTATATACCTCCTTCCATAAGCCTGAATTACTTTTAGCACTGACAGTTACTGTTTCCACTCATTCGATGTCACAGCTGGCCTCTTTTTTAGGAGAAATCTTGACCTGAAAGCCTACTTCTTACAGTGACAGCGTTTCCACAAAGTTTGTGCTGACATGAATAGGCAAAAGTGTCCTCAGTTTTCTTGCCAAATACTTCCTGGAAGTCTCTGTCATCTGCTTAGGAAAAGCTAGCAGTTATATCTTACGCTAATATAGCTTTGCTATAGAAAGCATTCCGTCACAGTATTTATTCATTTGAAGAGGGAAAAAATATTACTTCCTATTAACCCCCAATGAATGCTAATCCTGCCCGTTCCTAATGACGTTTGGTATCATTAGAGTGCCATAAATCACAGGCAGGCTTATTCTGTCTCTGAACTGTTTCCTGCCTTCTCCTGGAGAGCAACAGTACCTCTGAAAAGAAAATATTATTTGTTTTGAATGCTCACAACATGGAGGAACAGGCAGAACTTTTATGTAAAGTGTTCAAAAGGCAGATAGCAGCTCTACTTTGCATTATGTGTATTTTGCATGTGTCAAAACAGCGTGCAGAGAAGTAAAATGACTTACTGAAGCTCAACCAATCAAGAAGATTGAAAAGACCCACAAATTTTTTTCATGTTTAATTTGTTTCATGTTTAATTTTATGGTCTTGAGCTGAACTGGGTCCCTCATATGCATAAAGAAAAAAATGCACAGGCATAAATACCTGCAGAATTAGAGTCTAAAACTGTTGGATATAGAGCCCATCTCTTTCAGCTTCTCAATCCATGCTCTGGACCATGTCAACTGGTAACAAATAGCCAGTTCTCTTATTCTATATCCAGCTGTGATGTATTTCAGAAGATGGAAAAAGGACCTAGTTTTAGGTGATTTTGTTTTGTTCTAAATCTCCCTTAAGGAATATTTAAAAACAATGTTAAAAATTTATTATCTAAACCAAATAGTATTTCAAACCTGCCCAAAACAGACAGGATTCCTTATGAAATGCAGCACCAGCAGATCAATACACATTTAAGGATCTGTAGAGAATGAGGTTACTAAGACACTCTGAAAGTATCAGTCTGAAACCACCACACTGCACCTTTCTACATGTTTCAAACAAGCCTTCCTATAAGGCCAGGTCTGAACCTCTCAGCTGCCTATTTGGAGCCAGTCTCACCTCTTTCAGGCATGTTGTGGTCAAGTCTGTTCACAGTGAGTTTGTAAAATCACAAATGCTGAGGTACTACTCAGGTTGTTTCCCAAGTACATCCCATCAAAGCATAACTTTGGCAGACTCCTCTTGATATCATAAACAATAAAGACAACACAAGTTTTTCTTGATTCCACAAATACTATACAAAACCTGATGCAGACCTGCTGGCTCTGGGCAGCTCTCAGTTACATTTCTCCGCCCTGAGGTGTTTCCACCCTTGTAAGCAAGAGTAATCTGGGGCTTGTAGAGAGAAAAGTCTCTCCTATAAACCATAATCAAATCCCTCCACTTTACATTAAAAATAATTGTTTCTACATAAGTTTGATGTATTTCAGTAGATTTGCCTTCCTGTAGTAATTGATGTGATATCACCCAAGCTGGAACAAATTTTATGATTTCACTGGAAGATTAGGTAACAGTAGAAGTGGGTTTGGATGTAAGAGGAAATAATTTAATTAAGCTCCCACTTGTGAGCTTGTAGTCCTTCATAATGGGCTTGCAGTCCTACATAATGGGCTCAGACTGGTAGATGAACTCCCCACCCTTGCAGTGCAATCCAGTAATGCCCACAGACTTCTGGTTTCAGGGAGACTCACACTTAGTTATACTTCTGAAAAGTATTCATAGGCAAAATAAGAGCAGTCTTCCCTCAGTAGTGGACTAACAAAAAAATCCTCTCCTCCTCTTAATGTTTGAAAGATATTATAGATGGATGTTATCAGCATGAAGCTTGTCTACTATGGTGATGTTGTGATGGGGTCCCCTATGCACGGATAAAAACAGAAATGATGCCTCACTGCTTATCTGTACACAAAAAAGGAGTTTTAAAATACGAGTTGAGATGTAGCATCACAGACCAAAGTGTCTTCTACACATGTGTAGTGCTCCTTAAAATACTTCATAGGCTTTTTACTAAGTTATCATCCATTTAAGGCCATTAAGGTAAAAGCAAGCCTTCCCACTTCTAAGCTTCAGTAACCTTTCTCTAGCAGCCGGCAGACAGACTGTCTCCAACTGTCTTCTGTACCATTCTAGCAAGACAATTCACATGAGATTTTTTTTTCACTGGCCTTCTGGGCCTATTTTGCTCCATGTTCCTGATGTCCAACTGGGAATGGGCTTCTCCTCCTGCTCCTGGGAGGTGAGTGAATTCCTGAGCAAGGCTGACTCAGGAGAGAAGTCAAGGACCCTCAGCCCATTTTGAGGACAGCTTTAATTCTTCTGAACTGGTGAGCTTGCACACCCAGGTCTTGGTGGCAATTCTGCATGGTGTTGACATGAATGGTACTGATTGTAGGAGTAAAACTTTTTAATTTCTGCTGCTGAAAGTATAAAATTTCAGATTTACATCAAGAGTCACGGAATTATTCAAAAGCATAGAGTAAAATATTTTCTCAATGTTTAAAATTGGAGAACTGTGAAATGTCTTTTGTGTTGAGTTCACAACTTAAAATATCCTTTTTATGATATGTAGATGTGCATCTCTTACATCCTCCAAATAATTTATATGATGATCTTATCAAATAAAAGATTGAGGTGATAGAAGTGGATATATGATGAGGCATAAAGTGCTAAACCTGGTAATTTTATTATACACATCTCTAATACCTGCAGTGTCTTCCATTCAAAGGATGAATTCTGATACTTTCTGTGGGCAAAAAAATCCATAATGTGAAGCTGAAATGACAAAATTTCATCCTAAAGATTTATGCCTTCCAACAACTCAGTGTTTAGATCTGTATCTTTACGCCCACATCTCATACAGCAAAAACATAGAACAGGAAGGCTGAGGAACTTGCCAATAAAAAAGTGACAATGATGACGTTAATGCTGTTCTTAGGTCTCACAAATACAATTGATGCTGCATTTCTACAAAATCTCCTTAAAAAAATTAGAAGCCCTACAGAAAACTCTGGCTATTAATTAATGACTATTAACTTAGAAACACGAACTGTAATTTTTTCCTCAGAGAACCAGCCCCTGCTTCAGTAAAGGTAATTTTAATTTTAAGCAGTGGAAAAATTTAAATAATTTCAAGTTTGCTTAAAATTAAACACTTTGCTGGCCTAGGCAGTTATTGCTATTTGTTGCTGTAAAGAACTGTTCCAGCAATTCTCTAAAAGATTATGCGTAATTCAGAAGCTTCAGAAAATCTGGGGTTTCTTGTTGAGCTTCTGCACATACATTTACAGCATTCAATCTTTTGCATATGTTAAGAAACAGTATGAGTATTAACAGAAAGAACCACAAATTTATTTTTATTCCTTCAGCCAAGCCACAAATAAATGACTCTTGCAAACAAATCAAATACTATTTAGTAACGGCAATGTAAATGCCATAGACTTATTTTATTTGGATATAAAATATTAAAGTAAATGATTATTTGCTGTGACACTCGTTTTATCATCCTGGAAAAGAAAGCAAGGCAGAAAAAGTTTTCTTGCTGTTCTTCAAGGAGCACTCAATCTGCTTTTCAAAGTTATTTAGTAATTTGTCAAAGAATAGTTAACTATAAGCTTACAAATACTGTGTCAGCATGCTTTTTCCTGTTGGGCAAACAACTTCAAAATCTAATTTGTTTGTGTTATTGGTCTTACTAAATATTAGCCTTTGCAAGTCTGGTTTACACCATTGATGTTAACTATGCCAACATCTGATTTTGTTCTGAAGTATTCCACAACAAGCTGGTATTATACAATACAAGCCCAAGAGCTAGCTGATCCAGTTTACCGAGTATACTTAGTGTATTTTGCTACTGATAAATCAATAAAACCATGTTGTAATCTACAAACTTCCATCTCTGTGAAGCAGCTATAAGCAAACTGTAAATGAACACACAGGTCAAAAACTGGGATGCTGTGATTATGTTGACTCTGAAAACATTTGACTTTCATAGAATACATTTTAGTGTTTGAGAGAATGAAGTTTCAGCACTGCTTATATTTTCGTGAAAGGCTGAGATGATAAATATTCAAATGATGATAAATATTTGTGTTTATATTGTAACTACCCATACTTCAAGAAAACAATATCTACACTGCAATCCACAATTTACAGAGGTTAAGTAAATGTAAACCACAGCTACACAAAGAAAATAAATACTTGACTTAGACTGTATGCTCAGTTTTGCATTCTTCACCCATGTGAAACTCCCTGCCGGCAATGGGTAACAAAGAATGCAGGAAAAGTTTATCAGTCATCCTCTTTGGTTGGGAGTTTTTGTCTTCATTCTGTTAAGTACATCACTGAGAACAATCCTGGCATTGATCATAAACCATCAGATACTAAAGGCCTCACTATATTTATGATACCCAAAATATCCATGAGAATGAGATCCCATAATCTGCTCTGGTGACATCAGACATTATAACTGTATGATACTTTTGGTACTCATACTACAAACTGCTCTGTTAAGGGTTGTCTTCAAATGAAAATGGGATGTCAAGGGATATTATGAATCATTGGTACTACAGTGAGTCTCAGTTGCAGTAATTCTGAACATCACCAAACCTGTCTTTCAGGACTCTGGTACTGAGAATGGGATCTGCAGCTCCATGTGTGTTCTGCACTGGTGCATTCCTCCTCCAGATTGCACAGAGAGCATGGTGCTATCCTGGGATGGGATTTGCAACAACTAGTATAAGAAGAAGGATGCTCCTAAAATAGGCTTTTTTAAAAAACAAAATCTCAGGCCCTCAATTTAAGTGTCTTGCTCCATTTAGAAAACTGGGGCAGTAGGACATGGGTGCCAAGGAAGCTTTTGAAGGAAAATGTCTGAGGTCACACTGCTTTGCGTGGGTCTCGGTGCAACCAGCATGCATAACTCTGGTTCAGCATCTGCTTCTTCATTTGGGTCTCCAAGGAATACAGGCAGAAAAGACAAAAAGTCAGTTGTTTTGTATTTTTTCAGTCAGAAGTTTTCTGTTTATGCTAACTCAAGTCCTCCCTTATTTGGGCTGGGAAGTTATCAGTTTAGTGGTACTAATCAAGCTCTTCCTCCATCATGGCCTGAAAATTTTACTTGGGCCATAACATAGAGCACACAATTCAAAAATTGGCAAGTGAATCATCATCCAACAGAAATCATATAATCCAATGCAGAAAATACATTACATTACAGCTTTGCAAAAGTGATATATTCCCTTTTGTACAGCATGAATAATAAGTTAGCCTTACCAAGGCTAGTGGTGCCTGGTGATACAGAAATGCAGTATATGTACAACAGTCCAGAGAATATGCCACCAGTGACTGAATTTATTCAGCTCACCTTGGCTTTGAATACTAGTTCAATATTTTATTTCCTCCAGACCCAGAAAACTGACTACTCTCCACATGTTGAATTTCTCAGAGTCTGCACATAACCTCACTGGCTTACTCAATTTTTTTATTACAACAAACAGGTAACTTTACAAGACTTTTTAATTAATCATTTCACCGTGCATATTAGTACAGTCTGACGGGAATTTTTCTGAGAGGAGTCACTGGCGTTAGCACAGAATTCCAAGTATTTAAATAAATTCTGACCCTACTATGTACTGCTTTCAGTTAGATGACACATTTTTATTCACACATTTCAATTAGTGTTAATTCCTCACCAAATTCCTAAAGTGGGCCACTTCCAAGCCTGTTGCCCCTAAACCAAAAAAATTCACACTGCCTGTTATTGCTACCCTAGTTAATGGCAATATTTTCACATGATACGATGTGATTGTTACTACATTTTGTCTTAGACTTTCTCATGTTCTTATTCATGTTGTGCATGCCAAAGAAATTTTGCATCAGCTTTGCTGCACTCTGCAGAATTCTTTGGGGTATGTGGTAGTTTTGCGTGTCTGGGAATCTTCCATCTGGCTAGTTTGGGTTTCCTAAACACCATAAAACCCTGCCTGTGGAGATTGTGTATCTCTTACGGGCCCCATGGAGCTTATAATCTGCTTTTAATCATTGCATGAGGCAGCCAACACGTCAGTCCTCATCAAGCAGATTTTTCTATGTTGAATCTCCTTTAATAATTTTTATGCAGTTCTGAAAGTCCAGAACTATTGCTAATTTTCATGGTTATCTTAGACTGCTATAAGAGTTGTCTTCCTCAGTTCCCCATTTCTTTCTGTACAAACTCTCATAACCACTGACTTCTGTGGCTTGCTATAGTGAGTAAAAGATTCTTAGCACTTTGCCCTCACTTGCTCGTCTTTTGAACTTACCCACCAGCATCTGCTTCTTAGTAAACTACAGGTCACATCCTTAACTGGGACAAATTAATGCAACTCAGTGCGACATAGCAAAGCCAGTTTGCTGTAACTAAGAAACTAGCTCCACATCTACATTCTTCAACAAGTCACCAGAACTTACTTTACATTTCAAAATGCCAGCACCAATTAAATTACTCTCTATATGATATTAAAAGATTACCAACTATTCAAGCCCAGCAGAAATTCACAGCACCAGGCAGCACAGTGGTTTTCATTAAAGCAAAATCACTTTTGACATCTGCTAAATTGTTAACTGACACAAATCATTGAAACTACTAGTATCTCTGAAGCTGTACTTCTAGCCTGCCGTAGATAATGTGCTGATCTGACATTCACCAGAATACAGTAAAAAAAAAGCGCAGCCCCATTTTAGCAGGGAAGTCTGGACATTTAAATTTAACACCTCAATAAAGTATGACATTAAATTGTATTTATTGTTTTGAAATATGAAAATGAAAGAAATGTATCTCTAAAATTTTAAATAAAGCCAGGCGAGTTATGTGACATTTGGTGGTTCCTCCAAAACAAATAGCATTAAGTCTCAGTGAATGCAAAACTTGTTTCTTTTGTGTAGTGCTTCTGCCTGCAAATTCTAATTAACTAGCTCCATTCTTATCTACAAGGAGTGACTGAAAGCATACAAGCTACAATGTATACTTCAACTAAATATATGTAGGTATGATTTTAAAAGGGAGATAAGTAGTTAACAACATTTGCATGTTGCAAAGAGGCTCAGTTTGTACAATAATTCAGAAATCTTGCTTTTAGGCTGTTCCCTTGCATAGCTGTGCTGTACTGAATACAATCTGCACACTGAAGTTATCATGTTTGCAGTTAAAAATCTCCAGGGACTTTAGACCCATACATAAAGATACTTACTTCACTCTTTTCTGAGACACTGACCTGTATCCTCATTTAAAAAATGAACACCACATCTTTATGTTATTAAATCTTTGTTTTGATCTATTAGTATTCACCAAAGTGCCATTTTACACAACCCCACACTGAATAGGCAAGGCTGGAGGTAACCATCTGCAGCTTTAGAGTCTGCGTTTGAATTGATGAAAAGAGCTTTGTGTTTTCATTGCCAAGTTTGATTCTTCCAGTCATTAGACATTCCCCTCAGATCGCATCAATGAAGCGGACTCTCTTACACCCATGTGTTAAATTCTCTTCTCCTCATGGTTTCCTTTGCCAGTTATACTCCAGAAAGACTACTGGGTCTTAGCCACATTCTTCTCACAGCTGTGTCAAAAAAGAGCATCACAGCATCATCCCAAAATCCATATGTGTATCTGGTCAGTCCCCTGTCGGAAGGTCACCTCACATTGTGGTGCGATTATTCAAATATTCATTCTTGTTCTTGAACTGCGCTGCTCAGATCATTCTGGGAAAGATTAGGTCCTCCAGCCAGCACTGGAGAACGTCTTGGACGTTGATGTGAAACACGCACAGCTCCCGCACTTGGAAGGCAGATGAGTTTTACTTACAGAAAAGGGGGACTCTAACCACTTAATAAATGCTTGCTTCTTATTTCTTTCTATTCTTGTATTCTTTTCAACTGTGTCAAATACTGGTAAGAACTGTTTGTTTTTGTTGTGTCATTGACTGACTTATTTATCAGCATCAGTTAAAGATCAAACCTAAGTGAGCAATATGAAAGCAGAGAAATCACGTTCAGAAATGCTGGACAGAAATCCAGGACTACTCAAAAAAGGGTGTGTTCCAGTAACAGTTAAAGTTAGGTGGCTGAAAAATCACATCTTAAGAGGTAAATCTAATGTTATTAAGGGTAGTATTTCTTTTATGAGAGGTGGCAATTTCCTTTGATAAACCTATGTGCTTATTAAGAAGATTGCTTAGTTTTCTTTTGTTTTCAGTCCACTGAAGTATTTTATGCAAATCTGTAACTCTTCTGACTTCTTTCTTAAGAGTAAAAAAAAATCCAGTCAAAAGAAAAGGTGTCTTTAATAAACAGTTAGGGACAAATGAAGTAAGAATTTCTGTTTTACATCACCTACATATTTGCTTCGTTCATAGTAAGAACTACCTTGATGCAGCGCACAAGCAGGACATTTCTCACCGTTTATGCTTATTTTCATACCTGTATATTCTAGCATCTCACCATTACTTTGTGAATTTGTTTACTTTTTAGAGGATTATACAGAAATTCTACATGCGCAGCCTCCGCTGCCACCTTACGCAGCTGCATGAGTATGCAAGTGTGACTGTGCTTCCACCCAGAAAACTACGCTTTACTGAGATAGAATCATTTGATTGTGAGAAAAAATAGAAGCCCTCAATAGACAAATTGCATTAAAATTCACTCCAGCTCCAAAGCTGTTGCAGAAAACCAGAACATTTCCTGGAGAAAACACATCAAAAGTAGCCTCAGCCTTTACTGATAATTGGCTAATATTGATTTGGTATTACATTAGAACCTCCTCTGATCTCACTGACATCACTCAATCCCAGAGGTTCCAGCAGGAAGGACAGTTTTAAAATGTTTTGCTTCCTCTGCTGGCAGAGGCATTAATTAATTCATAGGCTTTTCCAGGCACCTTCTCCAGGTCAGCCCCATTTCCCTGATGGGGCTGCACCAGCTGGCTCCTGGCTTCTCAGGCAGGACACTTGCAGGGGGCCTGTGGCATCGAGCCAACACTCCCGGGGAATTCTTCACCGCTGTCATAATTCTTTGTTTGTAACCATGAATTAGAAACATTAATTAAATATTGAAAGCTATAGTCATAGCCATTCTACAGAGTATAGGTTAAAATATTAAATATCTTGCAGGTCTTCATAATTTCCTGTTGAATAAATATGTTCTGTGTTATGTGTGTGCATACATGTATTTATTTACATACACCACACAGTTAAAACGAGTATTTGCTTTATAAACTAGAATAGAGCGCTCTTAAAAGTCTAATGTGCATTTTGTTAATGTTTCAAAATCAAAATAGATTCAAACAAATGCTTTTAAATCTGTGGGGTCATTCCCTGAACAATGTCATTTTCTGTTTCATACAGGATGGCGAATCATCTTCACAGGCAAGAACACACAGTTGCAATTTATATCTCACACTGCAGTGAGCCTTTGTGAGATTTCACCCTCCCTCCATATAAACAGAATTTTACTATATCCAAGTTCTCTATAAGCAGATTCCAATATATCCCCCTTCTGGTTCACAGCTGCTGTTTCATGTGGGAGAGAATCCAGAAATTTTTTAGATGCTTTGTGTCCTGACGGAAAACACAGGACCACTATTCTGACTTGGATCTCTCATTTAGAAAGCAACAACTGCAGGTGGGTACACAAATGGCTGACATGATGGCAATGCTACGGAGAAATTACAGCTCTATTTCAAGCTCTGTATATGATGCTGAATGCAAACCCTAAAGTTTTTAAGAATATTAAAAATTCCTTAATGTTGCCAGAGAACAGATTAGCAAAGGCATAGTGAACATCAGTAAATTATGTGGTATGAAGATACAAAATACAACCTTTTTCAACATTATTTTAATTATTATAATCATATTCTTTCTTAATTAAGCTCATAATTATTTTCCTCTTCTGATTTTTAACTGTTGCTATATTATTCAGGTATTTTACTAAGTAATACTGAGGAAATACTTTATATAGCTGTTGAAAATACTTTGCTCGTATGCCAGAATTCAGTTTTACTTGAGCATTTAAAAGAAGTCGAGAAAACAGATGTTTTAGAACCCTATTTAGGCTATGAATTGTAGTGTCACATTTTAAATCACAATCAACATCCTCTTAAGACAGTGCCAATAATTAATACTATTGTAATTAATATCAAGAAGCTTTTCCATCGATAAGTTTATAAATTGTCAGTTCCCTTTTTGAAACGTAGAACATCCTACATCTTTGAAATAAAAAGCGAAGCTAACAAATGAGTTCCTGCCTAATTGCCAAACACTGATTTGTATGAAGCGGTTGAGGTTACAAAGAAATTGGGAATTCTCAGCCTGGTTTCCCTGCTGATGAGTACGAACTGTCTGTGTAGCTCTCCCAGAGGTGTCAGAGGAATCTCTATAGTGTCACACAAGGGTTCTTAGCTCAAAGTAAACACACTTTCCACAAACTCAGCTGCTTAATCTGTTTGCAGGTTGAATTATAAGATGGGGGTGGATGACTCTGGGTGCTGGGAAGATGCACAGAGCATTTCCACAGTTTCTTGGTAGAAAGGGCACGCTATTGTCATCAAAAGACTTCACCCAATTGTTTAATTTTGCTATAGGATCAATGGTCTGATCTTAGCAATAATGAAAACTAACCTGACCAAAATTTTCCCAAGTAGAGTAGCACGTTAAACTGTGTAAATTCTTTTCACTAGAATAGTGTATGACCAACACTTTAATTCAGGTTGTGGCTGCACTTCTACTCTAGCCACTCTGCTTACATGAGATTAAATAAGACTGTTTCACTAAAAAAACAAAACCAAAACCCAAGAAACCAAATATCTTCACTTAAATATCTGTGGTTAGGAGATGTTTATAAATTAAAGAAATCAAATAAAATAACAACTTTAAACAATGCACAAAAAGGTTTAGTCAATATTCTCTTTAATGTGCTGTAATTATTTTTCATAGTTTTTTTTTAATCAAGTATGCACCTGCTAAAGTTTCATATACACCTAAGTGTTCAGAATAAAGATTTGAATGATTCTCAAACAAACACTGAAGGTTTTAAAGAGGTGATTGGAAATATGTATTTTCATATATATATATAGCTATCAAGTATATTTTATGTAGTTACAAATAAATTAAAAAGTTAATAGATAATAGTATTAAAATAATAAATTATATTATATTTTTATATAAGAAAATACTAATATAATAAGGAATAATAAAAATAATAATTGTATATGTATTTTATATAAAAAATACAATATATGTTTTAATAGGAGAACTCAGAATGTATTTTTTTTAAACAGGAAGAACTGTTGTTAGGTTCTTGCAACATATTATAAACCAATTCCTGGCTACCCTGGAAATATGCTGCAGACATTTAAGTTAAAGACAAATATGGACTTACAGGAAAATTCGCATTAGTTCAGCATCGACCACCTTGGAAGGGTCCGAGTGGAGTATTTGGCAGCTGATGAATGTAATGCAGAGATGAGAAGTGCCAGACTGTGAAGAGGCTCTGCCTACACATTTGCCTATGTCCCAGCAACCAGACTTTCAAAGGCTTAGGTGATTGTAATAACAATCATGACAATAAAGACTTCAGGAGAGATGAACTTCAAGTTTTGGAGTTCAGTAACTTTTTAACAGGGAATCTTATGATGGGAAAGAGAATACAACCCCCATTCACCAGCTCAGAGTTTTCCAGTTGGTTTCAGTGAGATTTTTGAAGCCACCCCTAAACAACCCCATCAGCATTTACCTTGGCATGAAACTTGCCAGCTGTGTAACAGACCAAAAATGAGAACCTTAATATTCTACTGTGCAATTATAAAGGCAAATATTCTGTTGCCACAGGATTGCCATGAGGTAAAAAGACAGTGGAAACCATTCATAGGAGATGGAAACTTTCTCTGTGCCTTGCACATGTAGAAAGCAGTTTCCATAACAGTAATGACAGGCACACTGAGTTGCGTAATACTTAAAAAAGTAAAATTATCAGCTTCACACTGAGTAAATAATGAACTGAATGGCTGACAAAGAAGGAATCATTTTAAAGGAACTTTCCTGAGTACTGCCACACTTTCAGTCATAGACAAAATACCAGAAGAAACAACATTAATTTGGTTTTCAACTGCAGTTTTTCTTAAGAGAAGGCAAGTGACTTACTTCTGAACTTTTTCATTGGCCTCCTGTGAAGCCTCCAGGGCTTTCTGGAGCTTCAGCTCTGTGTCCCTTTGCTCTGACCGAGCTTGCTGCAGCTGAGCTGCCAGATCTTCAATCTGGCCATAGGTAAGGGTCACAACATCCTCCCTGCCTTGCAGTCCACCCTCAGAAGTACCAAACACACAGCTATGCTGGTCCTTCAGACTCATTCCTTCAGACAAAGACTTGTATAAGCTGGGAAAAAAAAAAATTATATATGTTATTAAGTTTCAGTCTAAGGTTGAGCTGTAAGAATACTACAGTCAGTTCAATTAATATTTTTAATATGATCATATATGGATCCACATGCACTAATACCAAAACACGTTTTATTTCAAAAGTAACAGAGAACAAAAAGATCTTCCCATTTCCACATGGGTCTTCTAGAAGTATATAACAGCTATTAGAATTTTAAAAAGTCAAAAACCTGTTCAACAAAACTTAAAAGGTAGCATTTTCAGTTGTAGCATCTTCCTGATCACCTTTGAGCTGCAGCAAAAGTTGTCAGTGTGATTTACATGAAGCTGAATTAACCACTGTAAGTTACTGTAACTAACTTGTGTTACACAGGACCCTCTTTCAGCAAGCAGACTCACCAACTAGAGGGGGTTTATTTGCAAAATTGCAGGTTTTTTCAATATAATGAAAGGCATAAAAATGTTACAATGCAAAAATGAAAAGCATTAAATCAGCAAGGCTACTTAGAAATATGAATGTTTTGCACATGCTAACCAATTCTAAAGGTCCTTGGTCAATACTTTTGTGAGAGAAAACTTAAAATATTTCTTGATGCTGGTATAAAGAAGGTAGTAACACTCGTACTAGAATACACTGTGTCTTCAATAGCCTCTCTGTAACATCCTGGTTTTATCACAGGACATTTCAATATCTGTAGTGTCGTCCACCATAATGTCTTGCAAAGTCCTTTCTGACCAGTGTTTCGGCTTCACTCAGGCAGAAAATAGGCATGCTTATCATCTGTTTCGCACTGAAGTGCCATGGATTGATATTCAACCCATTCGTTTTCATACATGAGGTTGAGGTACAGTCATAGAGATACTAAATCATAGAGCACAAAAATAATACTCTTTCATTGTACAAACCAGAATACAGTACTATATGCTTTGTACTTGTGTGCCAGAAAATTCTGGACAAACCAAAGGAAGACCAGAAATTAAAACCAAAATTGAATAGGGTCTTAAGGCAATAGATTCATGAAACAAAAAGCAACAAATATGCCTGGATCAGCTGACAGTAGGTGTGGAAAATAAGCAAAACCAAAGATATTAGACAGATAAATAATGAGAAGTTGAAAAAAGCAGAATAAAGAAGAAGATGGTGCATCAGGTAAAAAATTCTCAATTAAGCCTGTTGACTGTGGAATTATTTCCCAAGGAAACGAGTAGGTAGCCAGTTGCTCAAGTTATTAAGGTGTGGTGGTAGAAATCACGTTAATAGCTAATTACTAGGAGAGGAGCCTGCACCAGCAAGCTCTTTGTGGAATTAGCAACGATTGCTTCCCAGCTCTTCACAGCCATAATTCATTGGTGAATTTTACACCAATGGAAAAGGACACTGCTAGTAGAAGAAATTCATGGAAGACATTAACAACGAAAGTGATGGCAACAGGATATCATAATGAGCAGTGTTTTTATAAAAATAGTTGAAGTAATTTCACAACGACTTCATGAATATCAGAAGCTGTTGCTGTATTGATGAATATGACTTGAGACCATTCCTTTGCCTGATGACCATGCAAGTATCAAACATTACTTCAGTGTGGATTTCTAGTAGCAGTGCAGACTGATTGCAAGACTCAAGACACAGTCTGCATGACAGCTGCTAGTATGCGATAGCGTATTTTCCTCCTTTCCAGTTTACTAAGGTGTTTGTATGGAAAACACCCTTCATTCTGACAGCCCATAGAGGAAAATCATATACAGGCTAAAATATAATACACATAGACAAGCAAAATATGGATGAACTAACAGAAATCCAGAAGCGAAAAGGTCAGAGTGTTGATATATCATTACGCCTACTACCCGCAGTTGTCTGAAAACAACGTGAAGAACCTTTTCAATTAAATGAAGACATATTGAAAATATAAATATTTATAAAGGGACATTAAAATCCCTGGAACAGACTCATTAAAAATAAAATTACTTCAACAGTGTATAAAATTTACTGACTGAAGTTCCACTATGGTCAAGCATTGATCACCATGGAAAAATACAAAGGCATGCAAATAATGCTGAAAGCTGGTTACCGAAATACCACTGCTGCCCACTTCTTAAACACCTGGCACAAGATTAGAAGAAAAAAAAAATAGATGAGAATCTGAACTATTCAGTGAATATATGGATCCCTGATAAATGATACTTTTTTTTAGTCCCTTTTGATACTTATTTTTAAATTCCTTCACTAATGTCCTGAAGATTATTTCTTCAAAGAATATTGATTCTATAAGTCAAAAATATATGGGAGTTCTAGGCCTGAAGAATGGGTCACAGAAGCATTCAAACAATTCCTTGACTTAAGTAATTCATCTTCATAGTAAGCCTTCGGCTTTACTGAGGCAGCACGGCCCCTTTCCTGCTTCAGTTTGGGTCTGAGAGCCTCAAGGACACACCTTAACTGTGTCCAGACAAAAGAAAAAATGACATGTGACAATATCACATATGCTGTTCCTGCAGATAGCAAGAGGTTTCCTCAGCCCCCAAAGTCAGAGCAGCTTCAAGCCTGCTAAAAAATTTCACCAGTTGTAACTGCACCCAGAGGGACTCGACTTTGGCTGAAAATCAACAGCATGAAGTGCTGTTCTTATAACACTTTCCTCCTTGCCAGGCATACTTTTGCTGCAAGGTGGGAAATTATTTTCCACCTGAAGCAATTACTGAACAACACAGAGAAACCTTCCACCTAAAGGAGGAAAAAAAACCCAGCAAAAAACAAACATTCCCTATCCGTTCCCTCCCTCCTCCCTCAACCCAGTGATAAACATATCCAATGTTCCCAAAGGCATGTAGGTCTGACCTTGGTTTGCACCACAAATGTTTCTGACACTCAAGTTCTGGAGACCTCTCAGACCTCAGCCTGCACTCAGGATGGCTTTGAAGAGGGTCTCTTCACACCGCTGAGTGCACTCAAGGGCCAGGCAGCATTGATACCCTGAAAACACTACCCCAAAGCTGCTCTTAGGAAACACTGCAATAAGACGATATCAAAAAAAAGCCCATAAGACCTAGAAGGACTTTGACATTTTGCTGTAAAGCAGAGGATATAAAATGGTCAAGTTTGCAATACATGTGAGTCAGGAGCCTGACAGCTGGTAGACTTGTAACTAGATGGCATTGCCCTACCATAGACAAATATTTTACTAGCTTTCCTTCCTCTGCAATTACATGAGTTAAGAGGACTGTGTTTTCTCTTCAGTACAACCACCCAAACATCTCTCACTAATTTAACTGAAAATAGCAGCTGTGTTAGACTCCGTGACACACAGGCCATGTTACAACAGTAGTGCAAGTTGCACATAATGCAGAGTATGTTCTTTGCTCTGTCACAGTCCATCACAGAGTGTCGCTCTCTCATGTGTGATGTACCCATGTGTCCTTAGTCTAGGATGAGTTCAGGCATCCTCTTTCTTTTATATTCTCTCACCAAACCCCATGATAAGCACTTACGGAGCAGAGCCCACCACTGATATTCTTCTCTGTGGCCACTGGTAGTATAACCTCAGGATTTTACAGGATAACACGTAGACAAATTAGTGCTGACCATGCATGTCCATACCATCCAAGCCCAATGGCATGTGAACATGGATCCGCAGTGAGCAGTAGGTTGAGTTTCAGTCCTCTTTCCTGAAATGTTCTAGAGACTCCTGTGACCCATACAAGTGTCCAAACAGCCTGGACACAAGGTGATTCAAGCACAGGTCCACTAATTATAGTTAAAGTTTGAAATTATTATCACCCATCTTAGAACTTGCATTTTTCAACAAATACAAATTAAAGACCACCAGCAAATACATTTTCCCTCCTTGGGACTCAGTGTCTTCATCTTCAAGAAAGAGCAATCACAATACTACATTTGCAAGGTGCTCTCAACTTCACTACTAAGAGACTCATCACTGTTGAAAGGGCTGAGTTAGATGCAGCACAGTCTGAATTTAAGACAAAACTAAACCCAGATGTTCTTCTCATGACACCAAGCAGCAAACATATTCTTTTGGGCCACATTTTCACTCTCCAGGACCAAGGCAGCACCCACACTGTTCCCCTGTGACTAATTTGGGAGAGGTAGTAAGGACATGGAGCAAGTGATTTAATCATCTGAGCCTTTCTTGATATTGAAGTACTGCTGAGACATGGTCTCAACAAGAAATAATCAGAAACCATACCTCCATTACAAACCCTTCATTTACAGAGTGGCACATTAATCAAATGTCTCCAGACCAGTTTGTGCAGCCACTGGGCAAACTGCTGAGATCGCACAGCCTCACGTGACAGTGACACACGCATGACACCACCTGTCATTCCTCACATTGACTGCACCATTAAATGGTCCAGGCCCCCCACAAAACTAGTTTCTGGATTAATAACATCTGATTGAAACAGAGCAAAACATGTGTGATACTGATGAGTAGAAACAAGCATTTTTGAGTTTTTCGCAGCTGTGGTACTATCCTCTTCAGCTGGATCCACAGACCTCTATTTAATAGTTTGTAGCTAAAAAAGGCACCTGAATTTCCTGAGCACCTGATGCACCTAGAGCTCTTATCTCTAGTAGATTAATTAGAGTCTGGAAGGTGATAACTTCATATTAGTTTTTTTCACACTTACATCAACTCTCAGATATAGTGCATCTGAGTTGACAGAAGAGACATACTTGATATATGTTAACATTAATTACCTATCTTTAGGGTTCAACAATGTACCTTGCGTTAATTGCAAGACACAGACTCACAGGTTCTCAAATTTCTTCCCGGAATTAGGGGACCGTGTTTTCAATACAACTGCAAGTATTGTGTATACTCTTCACAGTTTTACTAGAATACAATTTATTTCTAAAACCAAGCTTGCCATAAAATGTTCCTGTCATGTTTTGACAGGGAATTGGCTGTATTAGCATAGCCTAGCCTAGGCATTCACACAGTTCAACTATCCAGCCCTGAAGAGTTGCTTCTAAGTAAAATTAATCTGAAATTTCAAAAATAATTTTATTTTGCACGGTGTTTATTATAGTAGAAGTTATGAGAAGGAATTTTGCTATCTTGTATCTTTTCTTTATTGCCAATTCATATGCTTTGGCCATTCTTAAATATTTGCCAATGGCTTTAGTTAACAAAATAACTTTAACTTACTATTTGTAATCCTGTAGTTATTCCCTACAGTAATAGATTGTTTAGGTAACACTGCAAATACAGAGGGAACCTTATCTATTAATCGAAGATAGAACTGGCATCAAGTCATTGAGAGTGACCTCAGTATTTGAATATAAAGGATGTTTAAGATGGTGCCAGCAACTCCATGCTTTACTGTGTATCACCCAGCCCCGTCCGCTTTGCCCAGGCAGTGTGAGCGGCACAGCCAGAGGCAGGGAGGGGGGGCACAGCCAGCTCCAAAACAAGAGGTGTTTATTTTCAGCTTCCCAGTCCCAGGGGTTCAACTGGCAGCCCCTATGCCTCTTTGCTGGCTGCCGGAGGCCACTCGGTTGACACGGATCACTGAAGGCGTGTGTACGTGGGTGGTGCAGAGCCAGCGACTCTGGCTTTGGGCCAGCAGGGAAATTGCCTATGTCAGGGATTTGCAGAAACACAAAGTTGGTGGAAAAGAGATGGAGGATCTTGTCCTAAAGGTCACAGCCATTTATTTTTTTTATACTTTGAGTATGTTTTTGACAACATCAGTTTTAAGAACAGTGCACATTTTTCCTCAAAGCTAAAATAGATTAAGAAAGCAATTACTTTGGTTGTGCACTAAAATAATAGAGCTGCTGGTATACCAACTAAAACAGGTAGAAAATAGATGCAGTATTTATTACTGCTTTCCTTTTTTTTTTTTTGCATCATCTCTTACACTGAAATCAGGGCATTATGACACAGGTGAACATCAGGTCTTCTGAGCAGGTGTTTCAGGATCAGCTACTGCAGCTCCATATACCCACTGACCAACCTGGCTCGGGTGGCTACCCCTTCAGCTCCCACAGACCTAACTGTGCAGCAAATTGCTGGCTTGAACCTTTAGTCTCCAAAATGCCAGCCACGGAGATCTTTCCTGATGACAAAGAATGTACACATTCAAGGGTCAGGCATTTCTGCTAGGAGCCTTAAATGACATCTCCTGTCACTGTAGTTTTAATTTAGATTTTCCTGCATAACTAACAAAAACTAATACAGACTTCTGTGTTGGAAATTATGCATGAAGTTAAGGCTAATTTGGTTTGTGTTTTTGCAGTTTCTCACTGGTGAGGATAATGGCTTCTAACTTCCATTTTACACAAGTGACTTACACACAGACCATTTTATTTGAAATGAACAAAATCCTTCTGCAAAAAGTAGTAATACTAGTGAGTCACCTCTTGTATTATATAAACTGCAACAATTCAGATGAAACAAATAAGAATTCTGATCTTGAAAACTGAAACAGCCAGTGAAGCATCCACTCAGTGCAGAGGGATACTTCATATATACATCCATATATACATCTATACTGACTAAATCTTATAGTACTGATATATATCATAATGCAGGCATCAGAATCACCTGAAAACAAGCTCAATATAATGACTATGTGCTGTTGACTTTTATTTTTGTCTCCAGGGAATAGTGTTTACTTTGCTTTGAAATTTATATGAGTGATTTTGTTATGTGCCTTTTTTAATTAGTCTGAAGGAAAGAGTCATTTGAGAAAGAGAGCGGAAATCAATTCTGATTCGATAGTGATTGCTACTGTGCGATGCAAACTGTGTGTTCTTTCTAATTAAATGTAAACATGTGCAGTTCTAAAGTCCAGCAGTGATGACAACAACTACTAGAAAGGATTGCTTAAGCCCTGGTCAACTGATACTTGTGAACCTTTTGTTCGTACCGTAGGTGAGCTTGTGCAATCTGTCGCCGGGTGAACGCCAGTTGTAACTGACTTTATTTTAGGTCATCTTCAGAGAAAAGACTTGACAAGAATGTGGAGCGCTCTGTAATACCTCCAGTTACCCATTAACTGTGTCCTTCTGATAGCTAATCAATAGCATTGCATGGAGCCAAACACACCGCACTGAACTGCCCCTCTTCCAAAAGCCAAGTCTTGGTAAATATTTAATGGCAGTAAAGGTGTTTTGACTCTTATCAATCTGATATGTTAAAGAACTCTTGAAAGAAACTTTATCTTGCTTCTCTCTGCATAAATAATTTGTTCAGTTACAATTTTAGTCCTATGCAAAAGCACTTAATTTAATGATCTTATGCATTTAAATCAAGGCTTTGGACAGAGAAAATGTAGTTTCAATCCACAAGTCACAAAATAAAGAAAAATCAAAGTTTATTTCCTTGACAAAATGCCAACTAGAAATATACATCAAGGAACCAAGCCCTTTATACTGTAGTAGTAAATACTGTGCCAGACTTGCTCCAAACCTGTTATACAAGTGTGCATTTGAGATTTTCTTACAAGGCTTCAGTTTCTGTAAAATTCTTAACTCTCATCCACATCAAGATGGCGGGGGATTTTTAGCTTCTTTTCACTATAGGAAAAACATCTCTAAAATAGTTATACTGAAATCCAGAAACTTTTTGCTCCCATACAATGAACATTCTCATCTCCAAGTGGGTATATTCCCAGCTAATGAGTTTTATTAAGTGTTTTCCATTTTCTCTTTTTCTGTGCAAAGCAGTTTGCCGGGATCATTAAGCAAATACTTTCATCCTGTTCCTTTAACACCTAGTGCGTGTGCCCCCTGCTACAGCCAGGTAGGATCCAAATGTCTCCTCAGAGACTTAGACAGGTTTATTCCATGCCTCTGTCCTAATGTCACAGGACAGAGGATGGAGGAGTCCCCCTGACCTCCTCCCCCAGCACAGTATTCCAGCCTTCTCTGCATGATCCAACTTCAGTATGAGCCTAAGTATTCTGAAGAAATGATTCAGCAGTGGATCCAAGCTTTTTCCTGGAAAATAAACTGGGAATAAAACATTGATAGTGTTTCAGTTTCCAAAATGTGAATCACCATAAATGTTTTCCCAGAAGTATAAGCATTATTTTTTCCCCAGTGTTTAAAAGGCCTCTTTAGTGCTCTTGATGCCATTCAATAGATTTCAAAAATAAAGATCAGGGGAATAATTCCCAAACACTGGCATAGATAAACTGAACAGCCTGGAGTTTTCAAATCATTAGTAATCGGCTTCAATGAAAACAGTATTAATTAAAATCATAAAAGCATATAAATCAATCAAGCAGTAAAGCGCATGGCACCATTCAGGCATGACTGGCTGAAGAAAGCCTGTTACTAATAAGCTCAGAAAATATCTTGTACTTAATACAATGTTATCTTTATAAATCAGACATGATCATGAATTTTATGGCTGTCCTGATTTGCTATTGTGATCGCTTGGCTTAACTCCCCCACTGAACCAGAAAAGCAAGAGACGAAGCTGTCTTGGACCCAGGGCTGGAAGCCAGCCCTGCCTTCCAGCATGGCCAGGAACATCCAGCTGAGTAGATGGAAGAGTCTCTCCAGCAGAAAGCAATTAAAAGATACACAAAGAATGGAAACGTATTTCAAAGATGGAATAATCAAACACATATGGAATTTGAGAGAGGGATGATCTCACGGATGAGCTGAGTAGCACTAAAGTTAGAAACCCTCAGTGTGACTGACCTCTGGGAAGCGAATTCACATGGGGCTCTACCCTCTTATCATTCATTTCTTGCTGAATGATTCAGCTGGTTAAAAATCTTCAATAACTTTTAGAAGAAGTTCAAAATATACCATGTTTTTAAATTTGAGGATACTTCATTCCTGCCCTAGGAAAATGAAGCAGAGACTATTTGAACAGTTTTGTCTGCTTTTTCTCAAGGTGTTACTGAAAAACCTATTAAGCAACTCTGACCAAAGACAAACAAGGTGTCCCGTGCTCCAGTATAGGCCCAGCTGTGGTCACCAATGTGCCAAGAAGCAAGGTGCACCCATGAACTCTAGGTGAGTGTGCCTAGCGCACGGCTTTCCCACTCTTTTGGTACCGTGCACACCAACACATGCCACTCTGAAATGGCAGGTGAGTCACTAGGAGGACTGCATGTGCTGCAGCCTGAAAACCTCCCTCCAGACTGGTGCAGACACCCGTAATGTCTACTTCAAAGCTATCTTGGCTTCTGCCATACAGAAATGCAGTTGGTTTGGGGATTGCTATGCAGATATATGCTTTGCAATTCACCTCCTGAAAGCCATGTAAGTAGACACAATGGCAATGTATCGCTACTCAGTAAGCCATGTCCCACCCAGCTGCTGCTGCCAAATCCTTATTCATATAAATCATACAGCTCCTTGGACAGTTAAGTGCTACGAAACAAGGCAGTTAAAATGATGGCTTAAATGATAAAGAGAACGCCTGGGAAATTTAATATAGGGGAAGTCTGCTTCCCTATTGTACCAATGCTTACTGAAGCAACTGGGCAGACTTGTCTGGGCCATTCTCCTTAATGTGAAACAAGGATACATGCTGGGGGAATGATTTAGTGGATTTGGGATCAGAGTTCTGTCTTGAATTCCCTCTTCTATTTCACATCTTCTGTGTGGTACTGAGCAAGTTATAACATGCCAACCTTAGCTTGCCATACTAAAACTCTGAGTAAAGTGGCTTTCCCTTGCTTTTTGTCTGTCTTAAAGTCTAAGCTCTGTAGGCCCAGGATTGCTTCTTTGCTGCATCTGGAAACCTGAGGCCCTGATCGTGGTTCAGGTCTCAGTGCAAATTGTTATTCATGGGAAGATACAAAATAGTTAATTAACAGTATGCATGTGTTGGCAATGCACATCAGCCTGGTTAACCTCAGCAGACAGATTAAGGTTCAGAACCTTTATGGAAAAAAAACCAACAGCTTCTCACAAGGAGGCAGTTCCTGCCTCCACATTGCAGGTTCAGCCACTGTTGGCACCATGGGGTGCAGGCAGTGATAGCAGCCTCCTGTGCTCTGTTGAGCTGCTGTGAGCCCAAGATCCTTGTTACCTGAGAAGATGCTCTTGGCTTCCTTCCAGGCAGAAGGGGCCATAAGCTGGATACAGCTCACGGACTGGAAGCCGAATCACACAACTGACATACCTTTTGAGAAGCGAGAGGTTAGACTGGCAGCTGCTGGAGAAAAATTGGTGAAGAGAGAGCTCCAAAGCATAGGGGTCGGAAAGTGGCTGAAAACGGATGCTGAATTGATTGCTGTACCCTAAAGCTTCCCACACCTCTCTCTTCTTTTACATTCATGAGTTTTGACCAGTGGGCTACTGAAATAAAATCTGTAAAAGAATAATACTGTTGTGCACTTTAATTTAGCCTGAGTGAAGATTAAAACAACAGTTTTAATTTCATGAAGCAGGAGTTCACATGAAAAACTTCAGCTTTTTGTTTTTACCAGCATACCATTTCTCCACAGCTAGCAGGTAAAAGTGAAACACTGTAGCAGGAAATGTATTGGTTGCACTGAACCAAAGAATTAATTATTTTCTCAGAACCTGACAAGGAAACTGAATGAGTATGAAAGCTGTTGTGAAATCTAGCCAGCACTGAATTCAACAGTGTTCAATTCCTTATTTATTTTTTGAACAGGACAAGATAATTATTAGTATGAATCCTGCCTACTGTGCTTATAACCATTGAACCAATATTATACTCTCCTCTGATAGAAGCAGTAACATTGCTTAAGAGGGAGAACTAAATTACTGCATCATGATAGTCCTCATTTTACTGTCACAACTGTAGAAGTATAAAAATGGATGATTTTTTTGGTAAAGACAATAGAGAAGAAGAGCTAAATGGAAGAATAAGTATTTCTGTAGCTCCACCAAAGATCTTAGGATGGAAGTCTAGGTCTGCACTCTTCCTTTTTACAGAATATGATTGAAACAAACAGAATATGATGTTGGACAAGCCTGTATGACATTAAGATCCTGCATAGCTCAGAAGCAAGAGAAAAATAAATAATAAAATATGAACCTTGTTCCTCATCCTTCTCCCCACTCCTTTGGGTAAAGGACAAATTCACAGAACTTCTCCTTCCTCTTTGGTGAAAGCTCCTTCCAGTTCAATCTTCTTTAATGACAGTGGAAGTCATTAGCACAGTTCCTGCTGAAGACCAGGAGAAAGCCCAGTAAAAAATGCCTTGAATTTGTTTGTATCAAGAAGCTAACAGCTATGGCCATCAGGAGGTGCTTCCACTGTTTTGAATGTCTAGTACAACCACATACTTCCTGTAAATCTTACTGCTTCTGGAACACCAGAAGAGAAAGAATGCAAGAAAACATTGCTTCATACACCCAAAAAGAAGAAAAAGTTCCTTCAAGACTAAAATGAAACAATAAATAATCTATATATTTGAAATTTTGACCTTACCCTTTCATACCTCAATGACCATAGGATACATGTGACACAAATCCTTCAGGGTAAATTTTGAATGTGATGTACAGAGTTTTTATCTTAATGAGATATGTAAGATCAGAACCTATGAATCAAGCCTACAATATGCCCCTAAGTTATTTTTCCATGGATGGCGGGTGAGAGGATGTCATTCCTCCGTTTAATCAGGAGTTAAGGCATGTACAGCAATTCCTTATTTTCACAATATTCCTTCTGACAAAGATAACAACCGTAAGAATGATTCCTAGCTGGCTAAACCTGACATACAGGTTTTGTTAATAAAAAAATGCATGACTTAATTAATGAAACGGATCTATTAAGGCTGTCCCCCCCAATCTACCACAGTGGCCCCACCTACAGCTGAACTTCACATGACCTATCTTATGCAAAAAGAATTGTAATAACTTGCACTGGAAGCTGTTATAGAGGAGAGGTTTCTATGAAGAAAAAACTGACTCAGAAATGCATACAATGCCCCTAGAGGAGAAAGCTTAGTATTTTCACTTTTACTCAATGTTTTCTTTTATAGTGAATAATTGAAACGATTTTGCTAAACTGTGTAAAATTATTTCATCAGGAGTAATTACGTTTGATCTATTAGCACCTGATACTATCTATAGTCTAAATTGCTTGCATTCAATCCATGAGTAATGTCAACAGTATTAACGTCCATTATGGAAGCATTAGTTGAGTAAAAATAATTTTTAAATGTTAAACATTCTTGTAACCTTACTACAGCATAATGTTCAAAAGATGTATCAGTATACCAACATCTTGTAGAGTTTTTTAAAGGCATGTTTTTACTTAAGTCTTCAAATTCAGGGTCTTTAAACTCACAAGCAATTTACCTGTTTTGTTCTGGCAAACATAAATCTATAGCAATCTATTCATTTTACATTCTTTTCTGCTCCTGTCTTGCTGTCCCACGCTAAATGGCTATCCAAATTCACCTCCATCAACTTTGGCAGGCTCAACACCTTCGCTAAACCAGTTTTTTCCTCTCAATCATAAAGAGCTGCACTGTTACAAACAGTAAGAAGGAACCCTATAACAAACTGGAACACAAGAGGTTCCACTTAAATTTGAGAAGAAACTTCTTCTCAGTGAGGGTGACAGAGCACTGGAACAGGCTGCCCAGGGGGGTTGTGGAGTCTGCTTCCCCGGAGACATTCAAGACCCACCTGGACCTGTTCCTGTGTGACCTCATCTAGGCGTTCCTGCTCCAGCAGGGGGATTGGACTAGATGATCTTCTGAGGTCCCTTCCAATCCCAAACATACTGTGGTACTGTGATTTCTACAACAAAGTTATATATATACATTCACTGATTTGACAAAACAGCTCTCCAAACCTGAACTAATGCAACCACTGGACTCTCCTACCTGGAAAGCAGATACTCTTTTTCTCCCTGCAGCCTCATCCTTATTTCAAAGCTTTCCAAATTCTTGCTGCCTTTTAGCAGAGGAAATATTATGAACTGTTTGAGATTACATTCTCACTCAAAGCGATGAATGCCACAGTCTTCTCCAGAATAAAAAGCTACTTTCTCTCCTTGGAATAGTAACTTTACAGTAATTTAGAGGAAGCGGGAGAAACAGTTGGTCATTAAACATTAAATGTATTAATGGGGCACTCACAGTGTATGGTTTGTCTGGAAAAGGCAGTTCTGTATTTGCATTTCAGAAAGACTGCTGCAATACAATAGTTACTGTGATAAAATTAGGTTTACCCCACTTAACGTTTAGCAGAATCTAATAACGAAAACTTAAATCAATGTATTTTCAAAAAAATGCATGAGTAGCACCATTCACATCGTACAGCTTACAGCTAGGGGAATCGAGAGGCAAAGAAAAAACATTCCAAAAGAGGCCTTTTTATTCCCACTCCCCAAATGGAGACCTTTAGGACTTGGTGTTTTTCAGGGACTTGCAACTCCAGATGAAAATAATGACAAATCAGGATATTCCAAGCAGGAGCCCCCCCAAGAACTTCATCAGCATGTAAAAATCACCCACTTCTCCAGACTCATGTCACCCTTGAATTGCTGCTCAGTTCTCTGGAAACTTCAGACCTCTGTATACGGATGGAGCATTCAGTAGCACTTTCCGGTTACATGGCATAGTTGGCAATGGAGCTTCTGTTCCTGCTCCAGCAGGGGGATTGGACTAGATGATCTTTCGAGGTCCCTTCCAATCCCTAACATTCTGTGATTCTGTGATTCCTAGTGCTAGTTCTTCATGATCTATTGAGACTTAAAATCATGACACTTTGGTGAAGGCTTTGTGGATCTCCTTACTCTGAAGTTCTGACTCATTTAGGTGACAGGTCAACTTCCTAAATTTTAGGAGGTAGAACAGTAATTAAGTAACAGGACCACTTCAGAACACATCTAAATCAGTAGAACTCTTGAGTCCAAGGTAAATATACCTGTTCATAAGGAACTCCAGAAATGGATACATGTTCACTATGTCCTGAGTTTTCAGTGTAGACCTTTGTCTTGTGTGGCCTACTCTGGCGAAAATGAAGTCGTTGTTTTGTCCAAGGAAATAAATTAGTTCCCAGGAATTTGAAAAACAGAGGCTAAAACCCTATGTGTGGAGCTATACATCTAGAACTAGGAAGAATGTGACCCAGTTCAGAATCCATTTTTGAGAGTAAAGTAGATGACAGGATGGTTTAGATGGTGGACAAAAAGGTTTGGGACACACAAAACAGATATTTTACAACAAATGAAAGCAAAAATCAGCTTGCAAAAATAATCAGAACCTAGAATTTGATGTGCAAACCTTCAGAGGGAGACTGTCACAGAATCACAGAATGTTAGGGATTGGAAGGGACCTCAAAAGATCACCTAGTACAACCCCCCCACCAGAGCAGGAACACCTGGATGAGGCTACACAGGAATACATCCAGGCAGGTTTTGAATGTCTCCAGAGAAGGAGACTCCACAATCTCCCTGGACAGCCAGTTCCAGTGTTCTGTCACCCCCACTGAGAAGAAGTTTCTTTTCATATTTAAGTGGAACTCCTTTGTTCCAGTTTGTACCCATTGCCCCTTATCCTATCATTGGTCATCACCAAGAAGAGCCTGGCTCCATCCTCGTGACACTTACCCTTTACATATTTATAAACATTAATGAGGTCACCCCTCAGCCTCCTCTTCTCCAAACTAAAGAGCCCCAGCTCCCTCAGACTTTCCTCATCAGGGAGATGCTCCACTCCCTTAATCATGTTTGTGGCTCTGTGCTGGACTCTTTCGAGCAGTTCCCTGTCCTTCTTGAACTGAGGGGCCCAGAATTGGACACAATATTCCAGATGCGGTCTCACTAGGGCAGAGTAGAGGGGGTGGAGAACCTCTCTTGACCTACTAATAAGACACCCCAGGATACCATTGGCCTTTTTGGCCACAAGGGCATAGTGCTGGCTCATGGTCATCCTGCTGTCCACCAGGACCTCCAGGTCCCTTTTCCCCACACTGATCTCTAACAGGTCACTGTCCAACTTATACTGGTACCTGGGGTTGTTCCTGCCCAGATGCAACACTCTACACTTGCCCTTGTTATATTTCATTAAATTTTCCCTGCCCAGCTCTCCAGCCTGTCCAGGTCTCTCTGGATGGCAGCACAGCCTTCTGGTGTGTCAGCCACTCCTCCCAGCTTGGTGTCATCAGCAAACTTGCTGACAGTGCACTCTGTTCCCTCATCCAAATCATTGATGAATATATTGAATAGTACTGCTCCCAGTACCGACCCTTGAGGGACTCCACTAGATACATGCCTCCAACTAGACTCTGTCCCATTGACCACAGCTCTCTGGCTTCTTTCCTTCAGCCAGTTCACAGTCTACCTCACTACTCTATCATCCAGTCCACACTCCCTCAGTATGCTGTGGGAGACTCTGTCAAATTCTTTACTGAAATCAAGGTGGACCACATCCACTGTTTTGCTATTATCTATCCACCTCGTTATGTCCTCATAAAAGGCTATGAGGTTGGTTAAGCATGAATTCTCCTTGGTGAAGCCATGTTGACTGCCCCTAATGACCCTCATATCCTTGGTGTGCCTTGAGATGGTGCCAAGGATAAGTTGTTCCATCACCTTCCCAGGGATGGAGGTGAGGCTGACCAGTCTATAATTACCTGGGTCCTCCTCCTTGCCCTTTTTGAAGACTGCAGTGACATTTGCTTTCCTCCAGCCCTCAGGCACCTCTCCCATTTCCCACGACTTAGCAAAGATGATGGAGAGTGGCCTAGCAATGACCTCAGCCAGGTCCCTCAGCACCCATGGGTTCATCCCATCTGGACACATGGATTTATGGATATCCAGATTCCTCCCTAACCCAGTCCTCATCAACTGAGGCAAACTCCTCCATTGTCCTGACTTCCTCTGGGGCCTCAGGGGTACAGGGCTCCTCAGGACAGCCTCTGGCAGTGTAGACAGAGACAAAGAAGGCATTCAGTAATTCTGCCTTTTCTGTATCTTCTGTCACTAGGGCACCCACCTCATTCATCAGTGGACCTACATTGCCTCTAGTGTTAGTTTTATCTGCCATGTATTTGAAGAAGCCCTTTCTGTTGTCCTTGACCCCTCTTGCAAGGTTTAATTCTAAGGAGGCCTTAGCTTTCCTAGTTGCCTCCCTACATCCTCTGACAACAGCCTTATATTCTTCTCAAGTGGCCAGCCCCTCCTTCCATGATCTGTAAACTCTCCTTTTCCACTTGAGCTTGCCCAGCAGTTCCCTGTTTAACCACGCAGGTCTTCTGGCTCCCTTCCTTGACTTCCTACATGTCGGAATGCTCTGATCTTGAGCTTGGGTGAAGCAGTCCCTGAATGCTAACCAACTATCTTGGGCCCCTTTACCTTCAAGTACCCTTTTCTATGGGATTTCCCCTAGCAATTGCTTGAAAAGGCCAAAGTTTCTCCTACTGAAGTCCAGGGTTGTGACTCTGCTTGTTATTCTGTTACTGCCACATGAGATCCTGAACTCTACCAGCTCATGGTCGCTGCAGCCAAGGCAGCCCTCAACCTTTACCGCTTCAATCAGACCCTCCTTGTTAGTGAGGATGAGATCCAGCAGTGCTTCTCTTCTCGTTGACTCATCCACCATTTGTATCAGGAAGTTATCATCGATTCATTGGAGGAACCTCCTGGACTGTGGCTGGCTGGCTGAGTAGTCCTTCTGGCAGACATCAAGGTAGTTAAAATCCCCCACGACAACCAGGGTCTGTAATTGCGAGGCTGCTCTCAGCTGCCTGTAGAAGGTCTGATCTGGTGGCCTGTAATAGACACCCACAACAGTATCACCCCTGCCAGCCTGCCCCTTAATTCTCACCCACAGACTCTCAACCCGCTCCTCATCTGCCTCTGGACAGTACTCAATACACTGTAGTTGCTCTCTCATATAAAGAGCAACTCCACCACCTCGCCTTGCTGGTCTGTCATTCCTGAGAAGGACATAGCCATCCATGACCACATTCCAGTCATGTGAGCTGTCCCACCATGTCTCTGCAATTGCCACCAGATCATAATCTCCCAACTGAACACAGGTTTCTGACTCCTGCTTATTCCCCATGCTACATGCATTGGTATATAGGCATTTCAGGGAGTGAGCTGAGCACACTGATTTCACCCTAGGGGGATGGGAGTCCTCCTAGTCTTCATCAATTCTAGAGTGCTGACCCACTGGTGCAAGCCCAGCTACAGCCCCGCTGTAGCCAGTCATTTATGGACTGAATTCTTCTATCCCATCCCATCCCATCCCATCCATCTCATGTCATCACTCGAAAATGGAAGGAGAGAAGAGAAGACAACTTGCGCCTCCGACTCTTTCACCAACCGTCCCAAGGCCTTGAAATCTTTCTTCATTCCCCTCAGACTACAGGATGCAGCTTCCTCCCCACCTGTCTGGAAGATCAGCAGTGGGTAGTAGTCCGTTGAGTGCAGCAGGTTGGGGAGTGCCCTGGTGATATCCCTGATCTGGGCTCTGGGTGGACTACATACTTTTCTATGATGAACGTCAACTCTGCATATTGAGCCCTCTGTCCCTCTCAGAAGGGAACAGCCCATTACAATTACCCTTCTTTCTTTCTTATCGGAGGGAGTCTTGAGGTGTGGAGTCAACTGCTTCTTTCTTTGTGACCTTGTAGGTGGGGCTTCCACCACATCCTCACCTACCTCTTCTTCAAGATCCAGGGCCTCAAACCTATTACAGAGGGGCACTTGGGGAAGCAAGGCAGGTAGGGATGTGGGTTGCCCGCGACACCAAACTGGAACTTGCTTCTAACCCTCCTCATCTTTTTGATCCCTTACCTCTGCCTGACAGTGACAGTGCAGGGGCTGTTCCAGGTCTCCCCCCTCTGCCCAACAGGGCAGGGGGGTCCATCCCCTTTTGGGGGGTATCCCCCTGGAGCCTTTCTGACTGGCATGACAGGGAGTTACTTCACCAGTCAATCTCCTTCTCACACTCCCTGATGGTCCTCAGTGCCTTGACCTTCTCCTTAAGTTTCACCACCATGCTGAGGAAATCTTCCACCTGCTCACATCTCACTATGGGAAAAAGAAATGGAGTATGGCATTCTCTGGGTAACTATGGTGTGGGAGAAATTCAGTTGCCAGCCCCACCAAGTCCTGACAAAAGGAATGTGAGAGTTGTTCCCAAGGTGAAGGAAGACAGGCTGAACAATTTGGCTAACGGGATCACATTGAGCTAATGGGATCACCATGACTTGAGTTGCTTCTATTGGTGTATGTCAAAACTCTGATGTGCTTTAAAATACATTCTCTTGATGCATTTTCGAGAGAATTTACGTATCTTCAGATTTTGAGACTTGCATGGAAAGAGTCTATAGGGCAAGAATACTTCAAGTTCAGAAAGTTTACAAATTGTGAGATCAGTTTATCCTCTGTCAGAGAAAGAAACAGAAGGCTTGGATTTGTTAATATCTTCTTAAACAGACATTTATTACTGCTGCACTCACATAGATATGCAGAGGTTACAGACACTTCACATTTGCATAAGCCCCTGGTTGCTACCTCTCACAAGCCGGGCGTAGACAAGAGAACAAACCCAACTGCACAGCAGCACTGAACAATACTATTGTGTGTTCACGTTTGGCAAGCATTGACAACACTTGGGAATGCTGTAAGTAATATAACCGATTTCTAGAAGATCTGGAAAACTTGCTTAATGATCTTGGTTAAGGTACCCTGAAAATATTCTAAAGATGTTCCTGGGTCAACACGTAAGGATCTAAAAATAAAATAAAACCGGTCAAAATGGTCAAACTTTGGTTGTTCCAGGGAGTGAGTGGGTTTCCAAAGGGGCATTTGCAGATCCCTTCCGACCTCCCTAAGTGCAAACTCAGGTGCATAAACTTACATATCCGAGACCGAAAATTTTGGCCATACTCTTTAATAGGCAGATCTGCTGGGAGGCCTCTTGTAACCAGATTTTTTTTCTTAAAGCCTCATATTATTGGACAGATACTGGCCCAAGTCCAATCCACAACTGCAAATCCAAAGAAACAGCTCAGAGCAAACCAGCAGCCTTATTAGCTTTTAAAGATTTCATTTTCAAGAACTCAAGACCCTTTATTGACTAATGAAAGGTTGGGTCCCCAAGCCCACAGACTGATGTTGCTTGGAACATATTTTAATCATTTTGGAGTGCTAGCAGCCATCTGTCTAAAGAGCTTTGATCACATAAATGCACTCTGAACTGCAGCTTCTTCTGACTCCAAACCCTTTCCAAAAGTCAAAGGGAACCCACAGGCACATCAATTTTGAGACAATTCAAGGCCTTGAGATGTGATAAGGTTGTTTTTATTATTTGGCACATCATTAGGTTTAACGACACTGCAGATAACAGGTACACTAAAAAGATACCATTGTCATCTGCTATCTTGTAACCGTAACATCCAACTGTGACTTCACTTTGTTTCTAACCAACACTTCTATTTTACTATGTTATTTTAAAAGAATAGATAAACAAAATACAAGGAATTTTTTTCCTGCTGGAAATACCAGAAATACTAATAACATCAATAAATAAAAAATAATTCAAAATATAAATAAGCACTCTTTTTTTTCCACTACTTTTTTGTTTGTTTGTTTGTTTTGTTTTGTTTTAATACAGAAGACAAGGAAACAAATCCCAAATAAACTATTTTATTCATAGTTCAGCCTACTGGCTTTTAGGCAGATACTACTTGCACGTAAGAGTCTAGTTTGACCAGCACTGAATCCAAATTTACATTGAAAGGAGAGAGATGTTAACATTTATGAACAAATTTTACACAATTGCCATCATTATTTCCTACTCTAGCTCCTGAAACAATTTGGGCGTCTCAAAACTTATTTTGTGGTGATCAGTGTTTTCAGTCTGGTGTCTACTGAATGGTATATACACATGCAATTAACCCTGAAAGCTTGGAAGCAACAACAATGTTGAGCATGAAAAAAAAAATATTTAAATTATGAGAGCCATTTCTTTGCCATTTCTCTCAAAAATGGAAGCAGCAGCCTTACAAAAGTGGCAAAAACTGCATAAAAATAGCTTTCTTGATGACAGGAGACACACAATGGTAGATTCTGTGTGGCAGACCATGACTTAGTTTGCTCCAATCTTCACTATCCTCAGTGGGTTCAACTCTGAGATTGCAGGACTTGCAGTTTTCTCTTCCTTCTGAGATGTGATTATTGGCCCTTTTACTCATTTAGGACACTAGTCACCAGTTGTCTGGAGAAAATTTTACTATTGTACAGTGCAATATTGTATTTTTCAATTCAGTAGTCTTCATACCAAGTGTGGCTAGTTAGCAGCATGAAGAAGGTGGAAGAATGAACTAAACACAACACTTCTGTGTTGCTCATGAAAACATCTGTAGGGTCGCCATGTTCTAATCTGTATCACTGATGCTGCACAGACTAAGAAAAGAAGATAAAATCAAAATATGAAGTGGCTCAGGTAGGGGAAGAACTTCTTTAAACTTGCTTTGCTGTCAAAGAACATACACCAGTGATGATTCACTCAGCCTAACTGCCCCCATCTCCTGTGGCTTTTCCTTCCAAAGTCACAGCCAGAAAAGCTTCTCTGCTGTTGAGACAGCAGCTTTGTACAGCTGCTCCCATGCTTTCTTGGTGGTGGCAGGAAAAAAAACAAGTGATCTGTGCTAGTTCTTTCTGTCATGACCGTATGAACTGCAGCTTATAAAAGCAAACTATTACTAATATGCTACATTTCAGTCAAATATTTCAGAGGCTCGGAATTGTGCAAATCCCAGCAGGCCCTCTTCTTCACTGGAAAACCGTGGCTGGAGCTTCCAAATCAGACCCTACCCTCTCTGACAATGACAGCCTTCACACCTATGTTGGAAGAATTACCCATACCAGATGAGTAACACACCATTATGTGATGCTGGACATAAAGTTAAAAAACTTCAGCTTCCAAAACACAAGCTTTCTATCACATTAGCTAGAAAAGCAGTTCATGAATGGAAAGCAAAAAAGGGAAAATTTTCCAGTAAAAGGCATCACACATGTAGCAATTTAATAAAAGCTCTAACTTAAAAAGCAACTGAATAAAGAAAACACCTTCCTCTCAGCTTCTCTCTTTGTAAACAAAAAAGATGGGGATTCTCATGGCTTGTATTTGGTGACAGGCATTTCTCATGCTATCTGAATTCCTAGATACTTCCTAACACAAGTTTTCTGTTGACTCCACTGCAAGCAGGGTTAAGCTCCAAGTAAGAAAAGTAATGTTATGTCTAGCACTGGCTGAAAATTGCTCATGTGGAAAGTCTTCTCACCAAACATTTTTTTTTTTTTTTTTTTTTTTTTTTTTTTGTTGGCAGATATTAATTCCAACATTAAAAATATGTTGGCTTCCTGTGGCAAGTTTCTAAGTGACAATTTTCCTTTCACCTTGACATTTCAACTTGAAATGCTATTTTGTTTCAGTTTCTCAGCTGAAGAGAACTGAACTGAAACACATCAAAATGAACATTTTTTATTATTGAATTGACATTTTAACATAAAAACGTGTCCTGTGAAAAATCAACAAAAAATAAAAGTCCTCCTGACAATGTTATTACTTTTTTTTCTAAATATCATATTCATAACAAAAGAAATTCCCTTTCATACAATATTTATAGGGCAAGCTGAATGATTTTTTTTTTGCAGCTTTAGATTTCCTTTCAAACTTCTCATGGGAAAATTTGTCTTTCAAACAGCTCTTATTACACACAGTTTTCCTGTATTTCTTTAACTTGCTCTAGAGAGGGCTGCTGCTTCTCCTTTATCTGTTTTCCTCCCTCATTTTAAAGTAGAAGCACCTGCATTTCCATGGTCATAGATCTTGAAAGGTGTTAGGGAAAATGGTAAAAATTCTTACTCAGTTTATACAAATAAAGCAGCTGGAGCAGAGTTTAGTGATGTGATTTACCTATATTCATCCAGCATTCCAATGGCAGAATCAGCATATGTAGGCTCTGGTCACATACCCCTTCTACCAGATAACAGATTTCATAACCCTGCATATGCTCTTTGCAGATTTTTACTGTTTCTTTTGAGTATCCTTGCATTATACAGAATAGACATTAACTCTACTGATCTCAACATCTGAATTTTTACAAGTATTTCTATAGGAGTGGAATACTTTGTATTACTAATCTACTCTATCCTATCAGTAGCAGTTAGTCTGTTATTCACAGGTAGTTCATCCAGAGACTTTAAACCTTTCTTCCAATAACTCAATTTTATTAGGCTTTAACAAATTTGAAAAACAGTTCCTAGAAACCTTTAGCTATATACTTATTCCAAAAAGCACAGAACAAAATTACACTTCCTAGACTTTTCAGCTCACTGAGAAACCAAGGAAGTCATAACAGAAAACCACAGACAGTGGAGGTAAAAGAGAAGGAGAAAGAATCAGCCAGGCAAAGGAGAGCTGCTCACAGAAAGCAGGGTCATGTATACAGAGTCGTGAGACCATATCAGCATCTGATGGCAAGGAATTCCTTTCTGTCAAGCAAATCCCTGCTCCTAGAGAAGAGCAGAAACTCATCTGAAAAGGTCCATGACAGCAAAATTGACAAGGTAAGAGTTGTTTTAGTTCACTTTAACACAAGAGAGCAAGTGGATAGGGAAGAAGTCTGCTCAAGTGTGACGAAATAGAGTATAGGGAGCTGTGGAGTGCTTCTAGTTTTAATGTGCTTGGGACAACAGGTGACTGGTTGGTCCTCAAATAGTCTAAAAAACTTGAGAATGTTTGGCAGTGTAACCCATCCAATAGTAGCAGAATGAGCACTGTACACAGTACAAATTAAAACCGCATCACAGAGCGCATTAGGCACTTCAGTCCATATTTATGCTGCCCGTGTTCCTCCTCAGACCTGCTGCTTAGTTTCCTATTGGCAAGGCAGCTCTGAAGGCCAAGAGCCAGCCCCTGGAAACATTAGGCACAAAGACTTCATAAAATGTAGGTCAGACCAATCCATGCCTGAGTCAACAGCAGCACACGGCATCTTCAGTGTACTACATCCATTCACCTCTGTGCTGGGTGCAGGGACGGCGTGGGATGGCTTGTTATTCCATCAGGTGGCTGGGATCTCTGACAGTTCAGTGCTTCCTCTCCCTCAAAGTTTTTATAAATCACTAAAGCTGAGTAGGAAATTGTTTTTCCATGCTACACTGGGAAAATGTTCAAAATCATGTCAGGACAAAAAAAGAAATATTCAAAAGTATTTTTTGTATGTGTCTCTGAATGAGTGAGAGACAGAGGAAGCTCAGAGAGCATTCTGATGGCTAAGATACTCCATTGGGAGGTGAAAAAAGGACACCCCCCACCCTCTTCAACAGGTTCAGATACTGCTTTGCCTTTTCATTGCTTGCCAAACAGGCACTGTAAACACCAAGGCTACAGTATATACTGGAGTCTCTCTCTCTACCATCCCTCTTCTGTGCAAATGGTCAAATATTAATTGGAGTACAAATGCGAGTCTGCTCTGCTGCACTCCCAAGAAAGTTCCCTCTCTGTCGACTTATAAAGTCAGTCTCTCTGATTTTATCATTGCCAGAAAGTAGAGCAAATGCAGGAGAAACAATAATCAGTTCCAGGCTAGAGAACAAGAAGTCTGGGAATGGGGCATGGGGAAGAGGATAATAAATCCAATAAAGTATGAAATACATAAGGATAACAAGGTAGGACTCTGCCTCCATGGCTCACCTGCACCAAGACACTGAAATACAGCTGTCTCTGTAGCACCAGTTAAACTTCAGATGGCTGCTTTGCCAAAGCAGAGCAGCTTACTGACCTATTTTCCCCACTTCAGCTGTATGATCCAGTTCATGAAATAGCCCCCAAACCCATGGCTTTTATCTCCTGTAACACTAACTGTGATCACACAAGTAGTCAAAGAGACAACGGGAAAGAAGACAGAGTGGCTTATCAGCGTGAAAATGCTTATGGGACTAGAGAGTGAGAAAGACCCAACAACCTAAAATCCCAATTCCTTTGGGGCAGCAGCACCCCACAAGAAAGTGACGTGACAACAGAGGAGAAGCTTGAACCTGCAGATTCTAAATCTCAGGTCCAAATCACCAGGGTGCTGTCTCCCCTTGCCCCCACAAGTTGATTAAAATTTACTGAAAACTCCATGAGTTGCTCAGAGAAGATACGGTTTTAAACAATCTGATCTAAAAGCCATTTTATTTTTTACTCATTTAAGCACTCAGTTCAATCAACAAACAGGAAGAAAGCACGCCCATTAAAAAACCCCAACAACCACCAAATCACAAACAAGGGCTAAATGTCCATTCCTTGTATATCCAAACCTCCCATAGAAATCAGTGGGACTTTATATGTAGAGAATAAACTAAGAAATACAGTTTGGATAGTACCTGAAGTTTTTTTTATAATAATGAAAGACAAACAAAAACCTTAGGGCTCCCTCACAGAGCCATTGTTTTCCATATGTTGGGCTGTATTGAATAGCAGGGGGTTATGTTCCTTGACAAGAAGACATACCTCACTGTCTCCCACTGTATAACAGATGCAATCACCTCATCTCTTTGATATAAAAGAGAATTTCTCCTCTGCTTGGAAGCGGGAAATTTAATTAGCTCAAGATTTACATTTGATGTCAAGTGTCTGAAACTCTTGGCTAAAATAGAAGGCACTGCTGCAAGTAGAGAGAATACTTAAAACACAACTGCTACCCTCTCCCTGATCTCCCTAAAATCGTTTTGCAAAAACAACACAAGGCTTACAGTGATATAATTATCTGGTCATTCTTCTTAATGACTGTAATTACACCATGTTATGTCTAAAGCAACTAAAATTGAAAGCAAAACAGCAACTGCCAGAATAGGAGTGAGCAGACAAGGTGAAAAAAGCAGGAAAATGAGTCAATGGCCATAACTGAAAAAGTGAGATAAAAAAACAGCCATGAAAAGACCATTTTTCTGAGGTAAACTGCGGGGGCAGGTGCTCAAGGTATCCTGCCATGGCTTTGGAGGAAGGACTGAGATCACCACTCTGCACTAGTGGTTGCAGCCTCATTAATTCCACTGTAAATGGGTTCCAGTTCCTTTGGACTGGAAAGCTGGGTGTTGGAGCAGCCCAATCTTCTGCTACATATCATGTCCCCCTGAACTGGAGAAATCTCTGAAAACAACTGAGAGATGGCAGAACAAGCAGGCTGAAATATTTGAACAGGGTTCAGTCAGGGAACAGGAGACTGAATATACAGGCAGTTGTATTCTGACTTGCTACTGCAGTGGCTGTGAACCACATAGAATACGAGGAGTAATACTGACATGCTAGGTGGAATAATTTATAGCTTGTAATAACCAATAAAACTGGAACAAGAGGAATAGTCTAATGGCAAGAATTATACCACTATATATTGATGCATAGAATCCATGGAGCATGGTTGAAATGGTACCATCTGAACATTATATACCATAACATCAGCCATGAAACTATAGAAGTAAACTAGACATGCACCACTGTATTCAGAGCTTGAATAGAAAACAGCCTTTTTTTTCCAGGACTGCAAATGCCTTGCAAAGCATCTTTTTTCATCTATTTCTCCTTTTATAGGGTGATTTAATTCTGTAATTAAAATGAAAATTGAGTTTGTCCCTGTGCTTATAAGTGTTTCATCTGAGGAAATAATAAAAAACTCTTGATTATCTTCTCTTTCACATCTATCAATTTCAGTCTTTAAAAAGATGAACGTCCACATCATTTTACAAGAGACTTTGTGGGAAAAATGTATTGACATCCATAAAAACAATTGTTATTTATACTATCTGCCTGCCACTTAAACATTAATTCCAATTTAATTAAAACATTAGAAGCTTTTAGATTAAAATTGCATTAAACTTCTTCAACGCTTTATAACTTTTTAGAAACCATACAACTCGTTAGGAAGCAACAAACCTGTAGTTCTGATGGAGAAGTCACCCATACTGACTGAACATCTGATTTTAAAAATATTTCAGGTCACAGTACCTACTATTACAAGGGACTTCACTGAAGATACTCTTTCATTTCATTATTGAAAACTGTCACATAAATGTAAAATAAGCTGTCTTTTTCTCATATGCTGGTCCCAATTTATAGATTCCAATAACTCTGCAACATGCAGCTCCTGGGACTATGACATGCATCTGCCATTAAAATGCCATCTCTCCATGTTAGTATGATCTTTCTTTCAGATCTTCACTCCTCCTCAACTTCAGGAGAGTGAAAAATAATTCTAAATTAAATTTCATTTTGACACCGCTAGTTTTTTCAAATGTGTGCTCATTGGGAAATTTGCTGCAATAAATGTTAAGTTTCTTTGCATTGTGACTTCCAGTCTGCAGCTATTTCTCTGTCGCACACATTTCAACAGCAAATTGGAAGAACCTTTGGATAAAGATTTTTTGCAAAATATTTTCACTCTCTCTCCTCCCCTGTGAACATCAGACTTGGCAAACATATGGCTTTTAGAGCACTCCATTAAATCACAAAGGAGCCTCTATATTGTCACTGAAACAATGACTCAAACTTACTAAAAGCACCCCTAGATTTTACTTTGGAGTCTGGACCAATTCTTATCCTCAGCAGCTTCATTCAAAGGTGTGTGAACTAACACAGATGTACGTATCTTACACGGCTGAAGAGTAAATGATAATTTTATTGAACTAAGCACCACTGCATCTGACCCCAACATGAAACCTATCAAAAATATACCTTTAAGTAAGGACCTGTATTTTTATTTTGCTCTCTTATCTTTCTTTACAATGGGGTTGATGTTAGAAGTGTACCTTTTGCTGTACTAGTTAGAATTTGTTCAAATTATTTGTGTGTCAAAACTCCTGTTCCCACAGCTTTTCAGTGAAAAATTTTAGAATAATAAAAAAAAAATTGGAAAAATATATATGTATATAGAGATATATTTATTTTACACAGTCGTTTTAGCTAATATGTGAAAAATAACCAGTATGCAACAGCATGTCTTTGTCAACAGTTTAACATGTAGGAGAGCTATACTTCTGAAGCATTACTGAAATAGAAGGTTATAAGAATGGACAGACCATGTAACTGAAAAATATGCAAATGAAATACTTGTGATGATGTTCAAACAACAGAGCTATGTGAGAAAGAGGTAATGGGATTAACACTCCTACATACTTCAAAACTGATGATTTGGATACAGCCTTCTTTGGTCACTGAGGTTCTATGATTTACATTAATCCCTAGCTTAAAGTGTACTGTGTTGAAACAATTATATTACTAAGCTAGAAACTCTACACTGTTCCTAACTGTAACGCAAATTTTCATCTCTGATATGTATTTTATGGTTACTATCCAGAAAATGCAATTTTCCTTTTGAGACACGACACGGAAACAACACAAGAACAAACAGAGGCAGAGAACCTGCCCAGCTTTATTCAGAGCCAACATCCTCTCCATTCTGCATCTGAACTAGATTCTTCCTCCTTTTCTTTTTCCTCCTTTTCACTTGTTTTTCATTTTAAAGAAGGCTTGAATTGTTCTGGGATAGGCTTTATTTTCAGAAAGTAAAAATTCATATAGAAATCAATGTTCCATCATTTATTCCCCAAAAGCTCATTTTAATTTTGGTTTGGGTCTTTCAGGCTTTACATGAAACTCCAGTTTGAGCTAGGATTTACTTTCCACTTCATCTGCAAAGAAGTATGGTTTACAGCACAGACTTCTTTCACAGTTGGAGAAAAAAAATCTAATGGCTTCAAACAGCAGCACCTACCAGATCACGTAACTGTAGAATAATTCAAGTTGGAAGTGACTGCTTGAGGTCTCTAGTCCAACCAAGCTTCATCTCAAAGTGATATCAACTAGGAGATCAGACCGGGCTACCCATGGGTTTATCAAGTGAGGCACTGGAAATCTCCCAAGATAGAGATGGCAAAACTTCTCTGGGCGACCTGTTCTAATGATGGACAGCCCTCATGGTGAAAATGTTTTCACTTGTCTGAAACTTTCTTGTTTCCGTTCAGGTCTGTTGTCTCTCACCCTTGTCATGCAGCACTGTGAAGAGCTTCTCCTCCTTGATAACCTCCTCATAGACACTGTCAGGCTGCTGTTAGATCTCCCTGAAGCCACCAAAGAAACAATTTTTTTTTTTTTCAGGCTGAACTAGAGCAGTACCCTCAGTCTCTCTTTACAGTGCAAATGCTACAGTTGCCTGACCATACTAGTGGTCTTCTGTCAAACTTGCTCCAAGTTATATAAGTCTGTCTTTTACTGGGGACCCAAAACTGGATGTAGTATTCTGGAAACCAGGAATCTTTCTCCTGGAGAAAAAAGGGGAAGATGTTTTTTCTGGAAGGTCTCCACTTGTTTCCCTCTTTTGAGCATGCCTGTGTACCTACAGTGGCATGTTCACACATACGGGTATTCTGGGCATAAATATCTCTTCCCTGATTTTGTATAATAAAATATTTAGCTTTTTCTGGATTATATGTTAGTGAAAGACAGACCAGTATAAAAATATACATTTTGATGTTACTGTTTACACATGTATGCATTAAAGAATTGTTAATATATGCACATGGCATGGCTTTAGGTATCCCTTGTATATTTCAACGTTAGCCTCTAGTTTTTTTTTTTTTCCCCTTAAATTTGTTTCTCATAAATTAAAGGATTATGTTGAAATCTCAGTTAAAACATTAAAAAAAAAAAAGAAAAAAATTATGAGAAAATGCTTTTTCTAAGGCAAAGAAAGACCTAAGAGCAGAAGGAGAAGAAGGCACCAAACAGAGCCAAAATTCCCAAGCTGCTGTCATGCTGGCACCACAGAGATGATAGAAGGTGAGAGAAGCTCGCAAAGGGATGAGAGAACAGTAGGTGAAGGAAATGTGCACCCTGCATAATAACGTCTCATTACAGCCCTATAGTTCAGATGAGAAGTGGAGCATGTGTGGAAGCCTGTATTTCACTCACTAGGGAGCTCTGAAGTCCAAAAGAGAAGTAACTCTAGGAAAACATAGTCTTGAACAGCAAATTGTCTCGCTAACTCACTTGGATCAAAGAATGAAACTTCCACCTCATTCCAAAACAGGCTGTCTGAAAAACAGTCTCAGTTCTTACTCTAGATTACCACAGCACGGCAAACAGTGAAAGGAAATAAAATGACCCAGTAGACATCTACACAGGCATTCCTTTAACTAGCCTCCACATACAAAAGAGAGAGTAAATTTTCACTCATTTGGGATGGCCTGGGAAATGCACTCTCTACTTTGTCATTCATGATTATTGTGGCCAGCCCACCCTTGGCCTGATACAGTCCCCAAAGCTTTATGCACACAGGCCATATACTCTTTTCTTCATCTAGCTGGTTTGGCATGCGTTCAAAATGCTGCCACGCTGTTTCATGAGAGAGGCTGCAGATGTTCACGTAATATGTGGGAAAGAGTAAAAAAAATGTTATGATGCTCATAAGAATCCTTATAATGGTGTGATTAATTTCTAACTAAGGCAAAAGACAGGCATGAGACCTCAAACATTGCTACTCAAGCACTTATAGGAGCCCTTTTTGAACCCAGTGAGGGATGCAGAAAGCAACAATTCCAGGTGGCCTTTGGCTTTCCTAGCCGTGTCTCTGCATGCTTGGACAGTGTCTCTATATGGACAGGTTGTGGAATCTCCATCCATGGAGATAATGAAACCCCATCTGGATGTGATCCTGGGCAACTGCTCTAGGTGGCCCTGCTTGAGCAATGGGATTGGACAAGAACCTTCAGAGGTTCCTGCCAACCTCAGTCAATTTGTGCCTCTCTGTGTCCACTTCAGAACGCATTGCAAAAAAACATTGTCTAAGAACAATAAGGTAGGAGATAAAATCTTTCATTTTTGATGTTCTGAACCACTATATAACTTGTATAATTTAGTAGTGATAAAATAGTTCTTGCCCCGGGGGATATTCAGATAAGTATTTCTTACCTTATGACTAAATCTTGCAAAACACCATCATTAAACTTACAATGAAATTCTGCCTGTTCAAATTAAGTGCCATAAGTTAATAACAAGGTAAAGACTAATGGCGATTTCTGCAAGTCATCATTGTTAACATTTCTGAGATTAAAAGCATTTCCATCAATAAACTAAGGCTGCTGTCTACTACACTAGTTAAATACTATATGTTAGTGAAAACTTGACACACTATCTCAAAAACATGTCAGTGAAAAAATCTCCAACACAAGTAAACTCTTAATTTCTTAAACATCAATACAAAAAATGTTTTTCTATTTTTAAATTACAATACAAATCCCATTTAAGTGAGTAATAGGGGCTCTATAATAAATTCTTTCTAGTTTGGTAAATCATACCATAATATGTGCACACACTAAATGCTGACCAAATTCATTAAAAGCAATAATCACAAATTGCTTGGGGTTTCTATTCACTATTAACAGGTTTTAAATAAATGCCTATGAGATTTAGGAACAAAAGTTGTTTTGAAACTTCCTTCCAAGGTTTTAATAAACTTAATGAGAAGAGGAAACTCTAAAAACCTCTAGAAACCTGAGTATTTTTCACTTGTAACTGCTGGAACACTGAAAACATACACAGTTTTGCTACTGCAAATGCTTTTTAGTCATAACTAACTAGTCCTCTTTATTTCCAATGAACATAATATTCACACTACATTTATTATTTACCTCTGCAGCCCACATCCCTCATCACAGACATTCAGCCTTCAGATTCACAATTTTCTGCTGTGTTGATGCCAATTCTCCTGCCTTTAACCTGCTGGCAGCTCTGTATCCCCTCTCACACAGGAGGTCAGGATGAAATGAGAACTGTAACCCAACATCACTCCATAAAACAACCTAACTCCTTCACTGGACCACACAGAGCTTCTCCCTAGGGACTAAAACCCACTGATCCATGCAAACGTTCAGTGCAGTCCACCTAAATTAATGAGAGAATGGCTATTTCTCTCATTCTACATACTGCTACAGAATGCAAGGAATTAAAACATATACATTATGCTGAGGATGAAAAGAAAAATGTCTTTTAGAATTAAAGGTTTCATTATTTTAAAATCTATGTTATTGAGTTAGGTAGGTATGTACAAACAACCATGGAATAAACAAGCACTTATGTCAACTCGTTCTTTTGTCCTTGAGTTTTTAGGTGGGCGCATTGCTGTAACACAGCTTTTTCATTTATATGAGAATCAGCTGCCAGTAACCCTCCCCTTCCCTTAGAAGAAACTAACAGAAAATTTAAGCTATAAGAAAAGGACTTCTATTTCAAAGAGACGGTTGGTGAGCAGTAAAGCAGAAATGCAGGTCTTGATTCATTGATGTATTCACATTTCCAACAAATACCTATTTGATAAGGCCATTTCCTTACTCACAGTCAGACATAGTACAGAAAATTTCCCCTGTGAGTCACTGATTTATATTAGTATTAATTATTTTACCTGTAATAAACACGCAATGTCTGGATTTCTTCTTCTAATTTTTTGCACTGCTGAAGAGCAGCCTCTTTTTCTTGTTGCAAGGCTATCAAGTCTGCCTGCAAAACAACAAACAAATGATAAACAATTTATTCAGAGTACCCATATTGCTTTGAAAACATAATGATCCTTTGTGCAGTCATTTCAGTTACGCTTTATTATAATTACATATATAAAGTTATACTGTTTTGTAATACCACCTATTCTATTCTTAAGAAAAACTCCTCTCTTGCTCTAGCATTGCAATTTCTTCTAGCTTTTTTTCCCAGTAGGATGATGTTTTAAATGGCTTCCCTCGTGCATACGGTAAACTTCTTGAATGGCTAAGGCCAGGCCTCTTCGGTTTAGCCAAGTGTTTCTCAGCAAACATATTTCATATTGATACAATATTCCTATAGTGCAAAACTGTTGAACAATATATAGAGAGTGAAACAAGGCACTCAGGTGCGACTCTTGGTCTGGGAGCCGCCGGCTGGTGTTACTGGCAGGAAAGCTGCTGGATAGCCCACATCCTGAGCCTGCTGAGATGGGCACTGCCAGTTCACTCTGGGATCAGGGCACATTCTCACCCAGGATCTGGTTTACAGTGCAGTGAAGGAATCCCTGAGAAACCGTTGTCATCTCCCTGCTGTGAACCCTCCCGGATGTTCCCCCTCCCGTTGTTTATTCACACCACATTGCAAAGGGTTGGTGACTCATGGCCATTCTGGAAATTGCAGCATGTGGCTTGTAAGGTCAGGAAGGTAGCCAGCCCTGACACCGCCTTAAGGTTAAAGAGGAGGTAGGAGAAATAAGTACTCATGTATATTTAATATGGCTCCATAGCTTAATCACCACAATTTTAAAATGTCCAGTTTAATTAGCACTGCAGGACTCCCTTGAGGGCCCAGGTACCATATACACGATCTTAAAATCAATGGATGATTAATTGTTGTAACAACAAATAAGACTGGGCTTGCACAGCAATTCTTTGACACATGAGCCTGAGCACTGGGCTGCTTTCCAATGGTTTTAATTCATGGTGTACGTTATTAATTGTACAAATTGTAGAGCCCCAAACCAAGAGGCACATATGTGAGAAATGCTGACTGCGGATTCTGCCAACTCTTCAGGACAGTGTTGTGGAAAAGCTTCTTGGTAAATTAAAGACCTGTTACATGAGCTACGAACACATGAAGGGAAATGCACAGAGCTCAGCCTCTAGCTCTGCCAGACTTGCTGTATAATCGTGAACAACTCTGTCTGTGTGCCTCAAAATCTCTCTCCTAAAACAGGGCACCCACTTGCTTCTGTTTCCTGTTTGTCTGTTAAGACTGTAAGTCTTCAAGGCAGGTGTTTTACTGTTTACTGTCAACTCCCAGTCATCTATGGGCAATTTATTCTGCTGGTTGATTAATCATGTCCTGGATACATGGCTGACTCCTGGCAAATTTTATTAAACACCGCATTGCACAAATGCAGCTACACAACCAGTCTCTGCACCATGCTGCTCAGTGTGTCATGTTGCACCCACGGTTTCACATTGCTGGGGTACAGGACCCACCACAGTAATTGCTCCTGGAACAGACATTCATAAAATTTTAACAGGAAGTTCCCTGGAGAATAAAAACAAACTTTCTTACTATATGGAGGGTTCCTTCAGCTTTAAAAGCAGAAAGCGTTAATGTTTAACCTCTGACTGACAGTGGTTTAGGGCTTCTGATACTGAAAACAATGTACTGGATGCTGGCAAGCCCTAACTCCTGTCAGCAAGAGGTTAAACCCTCCGCAGGTGAGCCTCTTGCCCAGCACTGCTTGTTGCCTTACAAGCAGAACTCACAGAACACAAGTATGTTAGCCAAACCACGCTATTTTCTGTAATTATACTGTTCTGTAGGTGAAACAACATTCTTAAAAATTGGAAAACACGCTTGAGTCAAAGTAGGTGGTTTGTTCTAGAGGCCAATAATTAACATCCTTGCCAATTTTCAGTGTACTGTGAAGTGTGATTGAAATGGTAGACTGGAAGGAAATGTTTGCAGCTGACACACCTACTCACGGAGAGATTAACAGCTAGTCTCTTTGGAGAACTATCATAAAAAATACACCTTATGTTCCACTTGCTTTTCAGGACAAAAGTCAGAAGGCACTAGAGTCTGAAGACTCTTATTTATGTCAGTTTTTCAGCAGAAAAACTGCACTGATTTGACTGGGTTTACACCAGTAAAAATAACAGCAGAATTGGGTGCTTTGTATTTAGGAAAATAAAATAAAACAAAACAAACCCCAAAACAACGAACCAACTAACAAAAAAACAAACAAAAAAACAACCAACCAACCAAAAAAACCAAACCAACCAAACAAAAAAATCCCAAAAAACAACTACAAAAACTGAAGGGAAGAGAAATAGACATTTGATAACCTCCTCACTAGTAAGCAGTGTGGTTCACACTAGGCAGCTGCACAAGACCAACAAAAATTCAAGCAGAGGAGTTTTTGTGTACAGCATTCAGCCATGTGACAAAACGACCCATCATTCACAGGCCTGAAGAGTGGTAAACACAAATAAATGACTCAAATATCCTCCCAAAAGAGAGATGCCTTCCTTCACTAGAAGGAAAGCAAAACAGTGTGCACCGCAAAATTAAATTGCTAACTAAAATGAGGGTGCCTGCACTACTATAAAACATTTGGAAGACTCCTGTAATGTACATTGAAATCCATTCATAGTGCACGTGGCAAAAATCCTACATGAGCTCACCTCTAGTAATAGCAATAGTTACTTGGGTACTTTTAAAAAAATATTATTCCTTTGGAAAATGTCAAGCTATGGAAATCAGAACTTTTCACAGAAATGTATCAGTTTGGATTAATTTTTTTTTGTGAGACTGGGTAAAGAAGGAGCAACAAGAAGAAAAAAAAATACATATTCAGGTTCTTCTGGTGGAGGTTTTCCCTGAAAAGGTGAATTTAGAGATGAGATTGGTCACTACTTTGGTATAGGGGCCACCCTCAGTGAAGTTCCTGTTTAATCCTGAAAGGGTATTCTGATCAGTGGGATATGGCCTCTTTCTGACAATTTTGTTTTGCCCACAAGTTCCTATGCTTTCATACTTGGTTTAACGTGGGTAGGTCCTTTCCCCTTCCCTGTCTCCCACCCCACTTTCCTGCAAAAGATAATTCTTGTTTCTACACTTCTTTCATTTTACATTTTAGCAAACAGTTACTTGTTGAAAATTTAAACTTTACAATTAAATCTAAAAGCTAATTGCCACATATGAAACTTGAAATCGTCAGATCTTGACAAAGAAAATCTCATTATTGATCCTTTTGCTGTTGCTTTTGTTTCAAAATATTTAAATGAACATGCTATTTTTTTTTTTTTTTAATGTGAAGGCTGGAAAGATACAAGACTTAAGCAAAGGAAAACAGAGGGTTAAAGCCAGTTTTTATCTTTTCCCAGTTCCTCTAGGGCAATCGTGTACACCCTCTAATCCAAATCAAAAAGGTAAGAACACAGAGCATCCTATGGTGTCAGGTTCTCTGTGGGTGAGAGATAGCTTGTATAATGCTTTTCAACATCCAACAGAAGGAAAAACATACAATGAACTTAAGTAATGAAGCTTCATAGCTTTATCTTTTTACTGATTTTTTTTTCTCATGCATTTGTAGAGAGCATATATATTTTCACCTACATATGTTTATGAAGAGCCTATATTTTTCCTTCCTTACACAGGTTAAACAAATAACCTTTTCTGTTACCTCTCAGTAAGCAGGTTCTCCATTCTCCTGATCAATTCAAATCCATCTCCTCAGTACTCTGCTCGCAGTACCTCCTAACTCCAGTGGAAACATCTTGCCTGATACATTCTTGCAACCTTTTTGCTCACAGTCACCCACTGATACCTGTGTGTTCTCTTGCCATGGGTATTACCCAGCTAATAGTGGAAATTCTTATTCATTCTGAAATGTTGACACCTTTCATTTGGTACCACTGAATTCCACCCTACTGCTTTTATTTTTCCAGTACTTGATGCTATTCCAATCTTTCTGCAAGATAGCTTGAACTTACTTTGTATTAATGATATTTCCACTTAGTTTTAATAAGATCTCTCAGCTCTGCATCATCAAGAAGTTTCATTGGTATGCTGTTGCTCTTCATGCCAAAGGTTCTCATTAATGGCATTAAAGAAAACTGGTTTAGCACCAATTTGTGAGAAACTGGAGAGAAATTCCACTAGTGAAATCCTTGGACCTTAACGTTTCTTCTTTCAAAGCTGTTTGCTGTTGCCTTCCTGCTAACTAGTTCCTTATTGCCTTTGACTAATCCCTCATCTCCTTCATGGGTACATGACATTTTGCAGACAGGCATGAGCTCAACATGCCCATCCTTCCAAACAGGAGATGCTAGGTGAACCAGGCTAACAGCAAGCAGTATTTCCCTGCTGCTTTTACAAGAAAGCTTGTGCCTGCTTGTAAAACAACAATATACACATTTTCTACTGTAATTAATAATTTCCCATACAGCACCACATATAACCTTATGCGTCAGCTTATATTAACAAGTTTCCTTGTCTAAATAATCAGTTATCATAATAAAAAAGAATTCTTGCATGATCTTACTTGGGTGAAAGTTGGACTTCAATCCACTGTTGATGGATTCATGTTTTAAAAACCCTTTCCCTTCAAATTTACTCTGAAGCCTCACAATAAAGACTAACTGGTCTAAAATCGTTAGAATTGCACTTTTTGCCCTTCTGTATACAGCTGCTGCCTCTACTAAGTTCCTGCCATATGACACTGTACGCAGCCTCATAGGTTTTATTGAAGAACTTTCCTATCACTTCTGCAATTTCACACACCAGCTCTCTTAGAACTGGCAATAAGAACCATCCATTATCTCAATCTGAGCACAATAATCTATTGAACAGCTATGAAGTGCTCGTTTACATACACTCACTCTTCCTAGCCCCATCCTCATAGTTGACATCAGCATTGACCAATGGTGAAGAGAAAAAAAAAAAATCACACAATTTCTGACCTAATCTGGATTATCCTTGATCTCCATACTGTTCTCAGAGATGTGGCACATTTCCTCTTTCCTTGTTCTCATTTCAGTCGTTACACTATTGTTTGTTTTCATTTCATTTCCAAGGGATGATTTAGCTTAATCTCTGGCAATTTTCATTTGTCTCTATATCTCCTGTTTTTTAAGACACTTTCTTGCTTAATAAGTACTCTTTTTTTTCAGAAAAGTTATTCTTATTTTATTCTTATTGAGACTATAATCAATCCAATTAGAACTGACACCACTCCCACCACTTTCCCCTGGCTTGACTGAAATACCTGTTAACACACAGGTATTCCTTAACTCGGTCATAGCTGCTACCAACAGCTTGCTTTCTGCTGATCCAGGATCTTCCTGTGGATTAGAAGCAGGCTGGATGAGAAGTCTGAAGAAACTAAAAGGTCATTTCTGCAATTTATGGACTCAGTCATTTACACTCAGTAGAGCTGTATAATGGGGAAAGATGGCAGCAAAACATCGTTCTGCTCCTTTGGTCCAATGTTATCTGAAGTCTGAAATGGAATCTGGCCACAAATGGTCAACTGAGAATTGCCTCCATTTCTAGTGGGGCAGAAGTATGTTTCTACTCATATTTAGCAGCCTAGTTGGACAGTAAGAGGTCAGGTGTCTTCTTAGGGCAGCAGGACACTGGGAGGGGGAACAAATGTTTCTTTCTTTCTGAATTAGAATGAATAAGCAAGCAAAAAAAATCTTGAAAAGCATTTTAAACCTTTGAAGAAATCTTTTTATTTCACATTATTTTTAATGCCTTTACGTTTTACACATCATGTCAGTAAGAGAAGTACATACTGCATGATAGAGTAGGTCATGTTGTGACACATAATGACATCCAACTTCTAACGATTCTGTTATTTTTACATTAGCAGCTGCTATTTAGTGCAGATTACAACAGCTCATCTTATTTTCTGTATCAAAGTGTCAACATATCAAACTGTTCCACCAACAACAGAAGCAGGTGATGCTTTGATCTAGAAAAGAATATAAGCACTTGTCTTATTAATTAGGGGATCAGAGGTTTTCAGGGTCAAGAGAAAGGCTCCAGCTAACATGAGGGGACTGAAAATGCCTAGCGCTCTAATAACACACCAAGTGATCACCTTGTTTCTTAAATCACAGTACTAACGTGTCAAACTGTTTCATTATAACACAAACAGGGGACATGGTGACCTAGAAAATTGGATAGAATGTTTCAACTTGCATTTAAGTATCAGCTGCCCTTGATGATTTCAAAAATGAAAAGTGAAAATTAGAACTGTACTACAGTAGATGTTATAAATTATTGGCACATCATGAAATACATAATTAACAAAAATAAATCCAGATTTAAAAGGTAAAATGAAAACTTTACATTGAATTTTTGAAGTTTGAAGTGTAGTTTCAAATGTCCATCAAATAACACTTCTGGAAGATAAAATTGAGTTGGAAAAATTTGGAATATTAACTGAAACCATTAGAAATAAATGAAAAGGTGTTACTCAACACATCATTTTCTAATGGAAATAGTTTTTACTAAACCTATCTTAACTTTGAGTAAATTGAGCAACTGTATTACTGATCCCCAATGGATCAGTGCTGCTATGGAGGGTCAGTACAGCTGCAAAACTGCCCTGAAGAACCAGCTGAGGGTTTGTGTGTGTGAATTCCAGGGCAACAGTGGCGGTGGTGTGAACTCTAAGAGCCTTTAAGCTACATCTTCCCCCAGCACACCACCACAACCACACCCAGCTTGACATTCCCTCTGGGGCACAAAGGAATGGGATCTCAAGAGCAAACATGACCTTTATGAGTTTGCATCAGGATCAAACAATTAACCATAATAAGATTTTACTCTACAATCTAATACTATTGTTGGTCAGAATAAATATGAGTTAATGAAACTTTTTCCCTTTTTTTTTTTTTTTTTTTTTTTTTTTTTAATAAAAAGCATTGTTTCACTAGAACAATAATGCCCTGTCAAGATCCACTGGTTTAGACAGAAACATTTCTGAGGAATAACAGGCAGAGTTTCTGTCAGAGGAGAGAACTCCTACCCAGCCATGCGATTAGGTTATTCGTTTTGGATGCAGAAACCTAATGTTGAGTTCCACTCTCAGAGTGTTAACTCACTCTGGACATGGCTGACTCCCACCAGCGAGAATACTTCCGTTCTCTAAATTAATGTGAATTACTCATGTTTCTGGTGACTTCTATTTGTTTATGTCTTCTCTCTATGACTGGCACAAATATTTTTTTTATTAAATTGCTATGTATGTGAAAAGCAGATCCAGATAGAAGATGCATCATGGGAAAGGAGACAAACTCTACAGCCCAGCCATCAAAATGTTTGAGGGTGCCCAACTTGGATCACGGAGTTCAAATCAGAGTTTTCATGTACGGAATGTGAGTGAATCAACACTGTCTTTTTAGCATGTATAGACACATCTTTTTCAGTTCCTTTACAAAGAATGTTTTCTCTTATGGATATTAAAAATGGTAACCCCCTAATCTCCCTTTCATTCCAAAACAGAATTGTTGTGCTGCAAGAAGTGTTGTGCTGCAAGTCTACCTAATGCCACCTTCCCCAAGTCAGTCTTTATGCTATCCCTAATTTACTATTTTTTCGGGAGCTTTTCAGAAGACTTGAAGAAGGTGTCACTATTTGAGGTCCAGACTCTTGTCTTCATCACAATAATAAATTCCCCAGTAACAATACACGATCACGCCATATGAATGCTGCTTGTATGGTCATTCATTTCTGAGAGGTCCTGTTGTGACTGGGATGACAGCAACAGGCCACAACAAATATTATGCAGATTGTGCAATCAGGAAAAAAAAAATCACCAAAATGTTTTTTCCTGTTCTGTTGAAGAAAATTAAAGGATCCAATAGCATTTCTGCCCACACTAGGTAAATATTGGGTTCATTTTATTACAATAAGAAGTGACTTAATATCTACTAATCTTCTTAAAGAAATATCAGTTGAACCATTATGCCTGAGAGGTAAATGTCTCATTCTTGTACTGCGTGGTTACATCACACTGGGAAGCACACTGTACCAGCAGTATTTGACATGTAGTTTGCCTTTCACCTAGTGATGTGCCCAGATGAGCACATATTATAGGCAGATTTAGTCCATTAACACATTATGCAAGAAACAGTCTATATGAAGTGCTCATGATATTTTTCAATGAGAATAAAGAATTTGCTCATCTAACCTTACAAACGATGTTGATACAAAGTTTCTTCATTATCTGCAGTATTATTTTGTAATATCCTATACTTCTTTCGACCAACAGAAGGTATATTGAAATTGCAGGAAAATTTAGGTACTCAAAGGATAATGCGAGGCATGTGATGAGTGTGTGAGACTAATATATGGAACCATTTTATTGTAAAGAATGACTCACAGGACTGAGGAAGATTAATTTGAAATTCTGTCCCTGTAAGGTTGACTCGAAACTGTAATTGACTTCCACAGGTCAAGATTTCATTTACGGTTTCCACTTGTTTGAGTACATAGCTAAAAAACCCAGAGATACCACTATACATACCTACTATGTGCATAAAGATAACTAACTAAGGATACTGCTAATTTTATTTCAGGTAAGATATAACCTTAGCGACAACAAAAAGACTCCTCAAAACTTTAAAGGATGATGGCATTCACAGCTGGATTGGGCTTTATACATAAATAATGTCATCTGCAGAGATGCTGACCTTTTAATAGGAAGGATTTATTACGAACACAAGCTGGAGGAGCTTTAAAATAGCAAGTAGTAAGGCCTTTGTATACAGAGAGGCAGATATTTGTCTCACTGTTAACTATGATGCACACTTCTAAAAGAAAATCAAAAGAAGACAAGAAGGCTTTGTTTTAAGAGAAGCAAAAAGCCATTCACAACAGTTATTTTTGCATAGTAGCTATGGCTTTAGAATCTATATGAAAATAACAAAAGTAAGTTAATTCCTTTACATGTCAGATTAAAGACTGCTTACAGCTGTGGGCATGTGGAAAGGGCACATTTCTCCATGTTCTGTAATTCAGGTTTGGTCTTGGTGACATCACATATTTTGTTTCAAATAAATAATGGAAAGACATCAGCAATACAGAAAAACTTGTCTTATTTGATGTGAAAATAAAGCATGCATGTTTTTTTGGGCATGGTGTTTACTGTTTATCTGAGGAAGCCTTCTTATGTCCCCCTGCATAGGTAACTGGACTAGAAAACAGACTCATCCCTACAAAGGCTGACCAGGTTATCAAATATTTACCTTAAAGCAAAAAAGAAAGAACCTCTCTGATCTACTTTAATAGCAGGCATGTTTCCCTCAACTTTGAGAGACCTGACTTGCTTCACACGCAACATGAAGACTATTACACTTTATAACAAACTTTCCTGGCAACCTCCTTAGGGGAAATCAAGAAGGAAATGACTGCATAGGCTGGAGTGAGCTGAAGAAGCCTTCCAGGTGGAGTCTGAGACCTATTGGCAGATCATTCTGGGAAAGCTTCAAACTTCAGCACCCAGGATAAACCTGTTGTCCACGCAAATGACTTTGGCCACTTACATTATCAAGTCAGTATCTGCCACAAAGAGCAAGTTGTCAGCACAGGATCCAAAAGGTAGTGTTGTAATGTTGTCTAGGAAGCTTTGTGGTAACAAAGACCCTATTCAATAAAAACAACGTTCCACTCAGCCCCAGAAGTGTCCTATCCAGTTTGGGGCGGAACTGAACTGGCAGAAGAACAGAAGAAAGTTCGTGTTGCAGCCAGGCATGTTTTATCTGCACTGCAGCCAGAAACAGTGTGTGCTTTCAGGGCTCCCTGTCTGGTTCATTTTCAGGCTCCACTAACAGACCCCAAACTGACCACAGCAGTGACCTCTCTGGGTCTAAAAAGAACTGACCAGAAATGATGTTCCAGCCTTGAGATCGACTGGCATCACCTGCCTTGTGTTACCATGTCAAAACTTCTCTTTCTTCACCCCTAAAAGGAAGGGCAGCTAACACCAGATTGCCAGAGGGGAACTGGCCCTGGCACACAGTATCGTTCAAATGCATTCTCATCGAGAGTGGGTTAAAACTGTGCCAGGGAGCTTTCTAACAAAAAGCACAGATGATTGCATGGCACTGTTCAAGCCCACGCCCTGATCCTATTTTAGTGACTAGAGTAGGTAGAGATAATTGGTTTTGCCAACTAATAAGGGCTTAATACACTTGATCAAGATTGATAAACCTGACTTATATACATGACTGTGACTGAAAATCTTGCACTTGTAGTAGGTGGGTGAGGCACTCTTGAGTGTTCAAGAGGTGCCACCCACAGCTCCACTCCAAGGATGCAGGAGTAATTCTTGCTTGGGTAAATCTTTCTAGCCTTACTTCACTACCAGCCTCTATTGCAGATTCCTCCTTATGGTAAAGTCCTTGGCTTTGACCTTTGACCAGCCATTGACCATGCCCTTCCATTGCCATTTGGACTTGGTTATCCTTTGGCTTCTCTGCTATGAGACTTTGACTTATTTCAGTTCCTTATCCATGATTTTGGCCTAACAGAGACACATAGTCCAAATGAGACACTCTGCAACATTTCACAAGCCCCTTTTCTGTAAGAAAATATGTACATTGAAATCATTCATGCTTCATAAAAAGGGCAGAAAAAAGAATGCAAGGCAGTAACTTGAGCAATAAAGGAGTTAACAATTTACGCTCCAAAGCCTGTAACTGATGTCAAGTGATAATATAGTCCAAATTATAACCTTTCATTCAAAGAGACAGAATGACTGTTACCTCTTGACAGACAGTACTTCTGCAGAAAGCAGCAGTGTCTAATCCCACTACCAGAATTAAACTACAAATCTTTCATAAAAGCCACCAGTGTGTACAGAATTATAAAAATTAATTGTCCCAATGACTTCTGTGGGACTGCTTTGGTCCATAACTCTTGCACGACTTGGAAGGAAAGGCAGGGAAGAGCTTGAGTTAATATTTAGTACTCCGCCTTGTGGTCTTCACTTTATGGAGAATGAATTACTAGCAGGTATACACACTCAAATTTATCTGATATTTTCATACACGCAGAAACTCAGAATCAAAGAGCTGAGCTCAACAGCAACTGTTACACTTAAGAATAAATAATTACTGAATAAAAATATCTGTTAGCAGGAAAATTAGGAATAAGAGAGAATCCATGAGTATATACCCCACACTGACACGTCCATACCGTAACTCAAACCAACTTTGAATCTTGCAAGCCTGTTAGTACTCTTCCTTTGATTGTCTCTCATCAATGTAGCGAGATAATCTGGGCTCTTTCTGCAGCTGGGTTAATGCTGTGCCTGGCACTTTTGGGAAAAAGACAGAGCTGCATGCCTGCTCCTGAGGCTGCTGCAGGCTTCACTACTTTGAGCCAATTGCACAACTGACCATGAATTTCTGACACACTGTGAACAAACTACCATCACGTCTCCTGTGATGAGAGGATCCTCAACAGATAATTTAAAGCAGTTTAATTCTCAGTCTGTGCAATTCTAGGTGTGTAAAAGGGATCAGTCATACTGAGTCTGAATAGCTGGTGCTGATTTTAACCAGAACAATCCCCTGAATCTTGCTTCTCCACAATCTTACTGTAACATTTTCCACCCAAGTAGAACTCAGACTACAGACTACTGTAAGAAAGCAAATGGAGGTGTCTGTGAGAACACACATTTAAGTCTTCATAGGAACCATCTGTCTGGTGGAAAATGTACAAGAGAGGATTCAATAGGCACCACCTTTGAGTCAGCAGAGGACAGATGCTTCCATGGATTGTTGTGGATGCTATACTGTTGGATGAGATCTGTTGATATAGGTGAGTTAGCTTCACTCAGGACTCAAAAGTATGTTCTCATACTAAAGATTTCTGGTCCTTTCTGCTAAAAATCCATTTATTAAATTTTATATGAGGTAATAATATTTCCTCCTACTGCATATCTGTTCCGTTAGATTCTATTAGATATTTGCCTTGGGCAAAAGCATTTTTTTCACTTTCTACCTGAGTTTTGGTTCTCATTGCAGAACATAGTCTAAGTTTCTGTTGCAACTCACCCCAACTCAACTACATTTCAATTGGAAAAAAAAGGGTAGTTGCCGCATATCTGATAATTCTTGTAATCTTCAGAGGAAGAAAGAGGAAGAGAAGGGAATACGAAGAGTGGTACATTACCCACAGCTATTTTCTTTAAAATCATAACTTGCAATATGAAACAAAAGAACCCACTGAAAAGATAAACACTTTTGTCAATATCAAATGCTTCAGTAAGTTTCCACAGTATAATCTAATGCAGAAGGTGTATTTCTTTTTTTCTTGTTTGTGTAAGACAAAAGAAACCGTTTCAATCACTACAGATTCTTATGTACAAAAATGATGCCCTTATAAGCCCAGATAGTAAATACTCCTCTACGCTACTATCCTACAGTTAGAATTTTAGCCAACGATTTTGGTTCTATTTGTTCAAAGCATATCTTATAGCTTTTCACTGCACCTATTATACATTTCTTCACCTGAACACCCGTTGAACCAAACTTGTCTTGCCAGGCCATTTTTAATTATGCAATCTGTATTCTGTCAATGGCAAACACTTGGGTAGAATTTCTTATATACCTTTCAACATACCCAGCAGACAATTAAGAACTCAGTGTACCGAAATATTTGCCCAATGAAATGTTAGTGAGACAAGTGTAATCAAGTCATCTTGACTAACTTTTAGTGAAGAATCACAATTTTTTCATCAACAGTTTACCACTTCAAAATACCACTTTAAATGCTATTTCTTAGAATTTTTTATTGACTTGGTCATTCACACAATTTGCAATACATGCCTGACTTGGGTAATACTTCAGGCAGTAGTTCCATTAATACTTGAACACTTTCTTTTCATGGATAGCATAATGAATGCCAAATTTGTCTCCAGCTTTTAAGAAAATTTGGTTTTGCAGGGAAAATCCTGACTCATTGAAGCCAACAGTTCACTATTACTTCAATGGGATTAACATTTCCCAGTACTTGTATACATGCATTCTATTTAATGATGAGTATCCCAATTATTTATGTGCTGTACATAAGGATAACACACAGAATAAGTCTAATTAAGAGAAATGTCTTTGACTTTGTGTTTGCTGACTGATACTATAAATGCAGATATATAGACATGAATTGTGCAAAACCTTTTCCAGTTCTGTAATGATAAAATGGGGAGATATTTTGTGCAGTGCAAGGTGCTAACTGGCATTTACTGTTAAACTGACCAAAGTATGCAAGTTTCATCAGAGGAAAGAAAAGCACCGTCTGTGCAACAAATTTTGCGAAGGATCTGAAAAAATTCGTCAAGTAACCACCACTTTCAGAAAGATGACACCTTTTTGGGGAAAGGGTGCACGGCTATTAAACTCATACACAAACAGGGAAACCCATTACTTTCTTTTGGAGGCTGCTGGATTGGCAGCCCCATTGCGTTGGTGTACTGCTGCGGATTGTAGCTGTTCTCTGAAACTCCACAAAATGCTTTTGATCCATTTTATCTTGCAACTTAGCAAAGAAATGTTGCAATAAGAAACACCAACAAAGATCTGAAAAACTTAAGCTCTGGATTACCATATTGTGTTCTCCTGCCATTCAATGTGTCAGACAAAGGCAGCGGTGTTCAAAGTAGAAAAAGAAAAAAGAAACTGGTCACAGAAAGTGCAGAGCACAGAGTAAATAATATTCCTCCACATCCCTACTCTTTCATAGATGTGTTGTTAAAAGAGTTGCAGCAATTAGGCTTTTGTTAATTACCAGCTGTTGAAACAGATGTGTTGACTGTCCTTATTAGCCAACAGCTGGGACAGGAGAACAATTGATGCTCTCTAAAACCAACAGCCAGCTGCTTTGCAGTAATTATCTCCTATCGATAATACAGGTGATAAAGGCAGCAAAAAGGTTATGAGCTTCAATAACCAAGGTACTGTTATTGAATATCACTGAATTTATGGTTAATTTTAGAAAACGAGTAGAACAGTAAGTTGATATGTCCGCTTCCTTCTGCATTGTCTGAAGGTCAAGCAATATGCAAATAACAAGCGAAATATAAGTCCCCAGAAAAACTTTTTTTTTTTTTAAACTCTTTTAGTATATTTCAAATGCCTTGCTGATCTTTAAGGAATGCTTTCTCTTTTAGATGACTATGACTAGATGGTATTTAACATTAACTCCATTTCCCCTTATGCCTTTCCTTGCATACATTTTTACCACAAATGACTTTTTGGAATATGCAGATTGTTATTCCTACCTGTTGGGCAATTTTATTATAAAATATATAATAAGACATGATGAAAAAATAATTGAAGAGGAGAGCCATCCGCCTAGAGATTTAGGTCCTAGTCTTGGGCATGCCATGAATTCTTAAGGAATTTTACTTCACTTCTTGGAATTCAGTTTCCCTAGCACTAAAATGGGAGAACTATGTTCATCTTGATCGATCACTTTGTGATTGATGACTGCAGCATACTATTGAAATGCAAAGTAATGCTTGCACAACACATTACTGTAACAAGAAAAAAAAATGCGTGATTTTCTAGTATTGATATATGTCAAAGGCTATAAAATGAACATTTATTTTAGAACCATGGGGCCAGACTTCCATGAACGGGAGCTCCACTGCTCATCTAAATAGTATATAACAACACAGGTAGTTGGATGGTTTGTATTTAATTTTGCTCCTGCTTTGATTTATATTTTCTCATCTCCATACCCTATTTAAGTGCACTAAAAGAAAAGCAAAGCAGAGATTTTAAACTATTTCTATTAGCTGCTCAGTTCATCTCAAGCCAACAAAAGACATGTCTACAAGAATCTACAACCACGACTATTCACTAATTAGTCTGCACTTAAAGACACTGCCTTTCTGAAAACAAGGATTAAGGCTGGTTGAATACGCTCCCTTTCATAGACCTCCCTTATGTCTCTGTTGGGTCATCATAAGCAGCTTGTTCTCTGAGCTTTAAGTACGGGAGCTTGACAATCAGTTCTGGGCCCATCAGTACGCATGGGGACGATTAACAGGAGCTACCAACATCTTAAGGGACATATAAAGAAATCAACTAGCCAGAAAGTTTCAACAACAGGAGTGGGTAAAAATGTATCATACTCCCACGTCAGCTAAGTTTTAAGAAAGATACGCTGCAGGATAATTTTTTGTTTTTATTTTGAGATAAAGCAAAACAATGTACTTCTCTGTTCCTACTTCAGATTCAAAAGAAAAAAAACCGTCATTATAGCAAGAAAATTGACATGGGTCCTTGTACACACATCCTCACATCTATTAACAGGGATCCAGAGCATACTGTAAAAGAAACAGAGGACTTGAGCCTAGTTGTCAATTTTCTACTTTTGGAAGAATGCTAAAAAGGATGAGAAAAGGGAAGAAGAAGGAATGGTTTCAGGCAACGGCTTTTCATTCTTTCCTTATTTCTCCAGCTGCTTCTCTCTATCCTTGCAGTGTTTTCAGGCCGTTAACACTGGGTTTTCCCCTGGAAGGCAAAACTTGGCTCTTTGCCTTCTGCTTGTCATCCATGAATGAGCTGGCAGGGGGTGGTGAGGGGGGGTGCTTGGGGAGAGGGGGGATGTGGTTTAGTTTTGGTCTCACTCTGCTTTGGTGGGAAGTTAAAATATAGACTGTGCCAACAAGGAACTAATTTGGGCAACGGACAGTACAGGGCTCCTCTGCCTTAAGAAGAGATTTGAAGAAAGGTTTGTATCCGATGTGGAAAGATACTAACTAAATTCAGGATAGATATAAGGAAATTCTTCAGAGCTGGTGTTCTGCGTGGGTTTCCATGGCAGAAACTACCACAAAGCAAGCAGGAACTTGAAGCCTTGAAGAAGAAAATGACAGTGAACGTTGTTTCACCTTGGCCAAGACATATTTCAAGAGAATTTCAACCTGTATGAATGCAGCAAGGGCCTCTGCTGCCTAAAGCCTGCAGTTGGGAGGACCAGTTTGAGCCTGTGAATTGGACACAACGGGCACTGGACCTCTGTAGAACTGACCCCTAGCCCCTGCTCTAAGAGCAGAGAAGCAGCCCAGGGTGTGTGCTGCCTGGCCACTGGCACGCTGTCAGAGCTGCGAGCACCTGGACTTTGGTCTCGTGTCTTGCAACAGTCACAGTCTGGTGACATGCAGCTTCATTGGACTCACCGATTTCAGCAACACTTCCTAGCTGAAAAACAGATCTAAGATCTGAATTAACATGAGAATCGGATGCATTCTGTCTGCTGAGCACCAGGGCCACAGCAAATCTGTCCCAATGAATTTAATTCAATGTATTTCAATGTCTTCGTATCCACCTTGCTAATAAAACCTACCGTACATAACCTGGTATCAATACACAGTGCACTTCCCTTTGTATTTTGCTTTCAAATAAAACATCTAGAGACAGCACAGGCCACTTCCCTGAGAATATAAGGTTGAAGACTGCTGCCTGAAACAAAACTTTCCTGATATCTCATAAAATCTTTGTAAATGTGACAATCAAGAGCTCAAGAAAATTCACCTGGCAACAGCTGCACTGAAACAAAGTTACTGCAGCAACAAGTAACGTCACAGTGTTAATAATTGACATGGAAAGAATGAAAAGGTGAGCATGGGATAAAGAGGACAAAGGAAAGATTTCAGTATAAGCTTCTACTGGTAAGTAATCAATCAAAATTAAGATTGAAAGAGTCAGTATGAACGTTATATTGAAAGCTGAAGTTAGTTCGATATCTTGGACTGCTGAATGGGGCTTGTAAACCTCCATTTTCTGCATCTTGATTTGCAAAATTTGACAAACAAATCCCCTGCTGATTTGAATCTACTTTCATTCAGTTCCCCCAAGAAACTAAAGTGAATGCAGGAACAGTGGCTTCTCATGTTTGCTGTATGCAGGAAAAGCGACATGTGGTTCCTGGTTCTGCAGGTTAAGGCAGGAATTAGCAGTGCACTGGTAATGAATGAGTCTCTCGATTTACATAATCTAATAAAAGACCACTCCCCTTGGAGGGAGGAACTGCATCCTAGAGACACTGTTTAGAAGAAGTTGTTTCGGATGACTAAATTATCAACAGCCTCAGGTGAAATGGACTGCTATCTTAATATCCACCACTACTACTGCTAGAGGTCAAAGCAGCAGGAAAAGCTTTTGAGAATACAAGTTAAATATTAAGAAACCAAGATTTGTTTCCTCAAATCATGTTTTATTCTGTAACATGACTAACTTTTAATTTTTATATTAAAAACTATAAATCATCACTGTTTCATTTGCACCAATATTGCTTTGCCCTTTGCCAAGAATCTTGGAAGCTTGTAAAATTCAATGGTTTTCTACAAAAGATGTTACCTAAATATAATTCGAGTATCAGAGTTAATAAAACAAACAACTCATACACTAAAACCAAATACTCCAAAAGAATGTACTCACTAAGTTAAGGAGTTTGCAAATTCAGCCCCAAAAGATATTGCTTTTCAGTGAAGTTGGTAGGCAGTCTTGGATCATGACTTATGAAGATACACTGAAGTCCCACCATTGCTCAAAGATGGAAATCCAGCTACGCTGCACCTCTTGAGGGGAAAGTACTAATTAAACCCAGCTCTTAGGGATATATTAAGAGCAGCTGAATGGAGATGCCATCAATAGGTCATGTTTTTTCAAAATGTCAAGTAAAAACTTCTAGCAAAGAGTTAGCGATAACTTATGACATATAAATAAAGATGGACTGTAACTGTCAAAATTACATCACAGGAATATTTACAGCTCACTGGACTTAATTACACAGGGCCTGACACTGCTCCCACAGAAGTCAATAAAAGTTGTCACAGTAAATTCAGTAGGGGCGAGAGGTTTCTTTCTGGTCTAGTCACTAACAAGTTGTCAGTGTTGGCAAGAATTAATGAACTTCTTATTTCCTACAAATATTAATTAATTTTTCAGGCTTCAAGGAAATGATACTTCTACAGTAAAAGAAACATTATTTAATACTCAGACTGTCTGCTGAGGCTCCACAGTGTGACGCAAATTAGAAATACAACATATTATAAAACCTAGATTTCTTTTCAATTTACTGCCCTGTGGTTCTGAAAAACTCTGAGAACTTTATCCAGTATCTAGGTGGTATGTAACCTTCCACAAAAAGTCTTACTTTTACATCATCCAGACTGTAGTTGAATTGCCACTTTCTCTGAAAATAAGCCCCTTCATATAAAACAAAATTTCTGTCTCTCCTCCTAGATAAGTTGCTAACTCAGAGTCTGTAATCAGCAATGGTTTTTCAACTCTAGGAAACCACTCCTTTGACTGAGTTACTAGCAGACCTCTTTGCTTGTCCTACTTGCTTCAAAAAATTCTTCATTTTACAGATATATTATTTTTAAGGATTTTTATTGTAACCCTTGTATTATATTTTGGAGAACTGCGGTCAGGAAGAATTGCTTCCTAGTAGCTACAATTGTCATCATCACCATTATTGCAATTTAGCACTTAGATTAAAATATTTTTTGCTATAAACACTGAAATTAACTGATGTATCTACAATAAACTTCACAGCTCAATGAAAAAACACTGTAAGTAAATATTGATTGGCAAATTCAGAGTATGTTTGATAATTTCATTATTCCTGCACTCAACCAAATTATTGTTATTAAAAACATAACTTTTCAGAAGTTTGTAAAAAATAATTTAAACCATTCATAATATTTCCTACAGCATAATTGTAACACACACATTTTGCAGCTATTATTCCACAGAAAGAAAATAAGTAACACTACTAAGAAACAAGGATTAAATCCCGCATGTTAACTAGAAAAATCTCATATGCCCACTCGCATTTTAGGAATTTAATTTTATGAAGAACATTTTGTTAAGAAAGTAAGTAATGGTTTACACATAATGTTTTTCAAAGAAGAGAGGGAAAGACAATGCTAGGGAGCCTGTCTCAAGGTTAGCCTAATCTCCTAAACATGTATCTTAAAAAAAAGTAGATATAATTAGCAACTGATTAAGGAAAAAAAACACACACCCTGTGATTTCCAGGGAACACATCTTTAGCCTGTTTCATTATAAACAATGAAGGACAAAAGTCACACAACCTCTCACCATTCAATGCGTTACCAAGCTTTTGACAGAACCCACTAAACACACCATGCCTTGAGAAATTCTTGGTGTGCTCGAAGTGCAAGGAGCCGTTCCTTGCCAACCAGAGGGTACCTCTGTATCATTGCTATAGCACATTTTTACTGAAATTATCTAGGGGACAAGACCACTAGCTCTCATCAGTGATTAACCAAGCAAATTAAGACCTGGTCCAAATTCAGTAGCTCGATTCAGAAATGCAACTTTAACAAATCTGAGGCCTGATTTAAGATGTATTTTGAAGCACTATAGGTAGAGGGAAAACACATTATTATGTACAGCTACATGTTAACACTGTATATATATGGATGTATAGGGCTACACACACCTAAATACATCTGTGAGTGTACCTTTCCACACAGACCTGTGTGTAGAACTATACACATAAGTACTAGACAGAGAGAAATTATGACATTTATCTCCCTTGCCTTCAGTCACCTAAAGTTTAAGTGAACCAGGCACTTCCAAAGCACATTTCACCTATCTTCCGCATTTACCTTTAGGAAAGAACAACTGCCTTATGGTGATATGTCCCTCTCTTCGTACTGATTGTAAATGGAGCCCCAACAAGTGGCAGTTAAAGCTAAAGCCTAGCTAAAGCTAAACCCCTTCCTTGGCAGGACATTAATAAGGTCATGAAGTCAAGTAGAGAGATATTAGGAAATGCCAGAGGTAAGGTTACCAGCACACATGCCTTATGATTCTACTTTTAAATGCATGCTCATTTTTTTTTTTCCAGGCTTCTTTCTAATTGCTGTTGGTGGATCTATACCTGGGCATGAATCATCCCTGCCTAGTGAAAGAGCCTGTTACCTGTTTATTCCTGTTTCTTTTGTTGCAGCCATTGGAATGGGACTGCAGGAAGAAAGCAAATACACTTCATATTTAATGGAGCTGAATGCAGCTCAGCAGTCATGGAAACTATCCATCCTTTGGTCAAGGCACCTTAGCATGGATTAACTTAAAGTTTCCAGACAGATTCAAACTATGTTACCTATTTTCTGACTGTGCAAGATAAATCCCTCATGTCTAATCTGCAGGAGTACCATGCACTCACAGCTGCAACTGAAGTCAATGGAAGACTGAACATAAATGCTATATAATGCCTTCACATTAGACCTCAGATGAAATTACTGAAGGCTTCAACTGCACTGAAAAAATTTAAGAGGAAAATTAAAATGTAAGTGGCTATCCACAGATACTACAAGCAAGAAAGTTTATTTCCAGCATTTCCTGCTTGTCATCCATGACTGAAAAGAAGCAGATTTCAATCCGTGAAACAGCACATCAGTGAAAGAAGGGACTGTATGAACAGGACGGCCTACACCACACAAGTAGGAGGCTAATCTTCTCAGTTGGAAACTAGCTGGAGCAGCCAGGATATTAAATCAGCAACACAAGGGGAGGTTATTTGGAAGGCAAATGAGGTACATGCTCAAATTCAGCACCTAACGAGCAAGTTGAACCAACATAGCAAAGAATATAATGAAAAGAATCTCTTCAATTGTTTATGTATTGATCCGAGGAATCCGGGTAAGCAGTCAGAGGAAACTCATTGATGTGAATAAAATTTATATAACCAGCATTACTAAAACCTGGTGGACAACTGGCATGTTAAAATCTCTGATTAACAGGAAGGATAAGAGAGGCAGTAAGGGAACAGGATACCTTAAAAAAAACCCAATGCCATTGTTCCTTTTAGAGTGATCAGTAACACAGGACCACAGCTCTTGAATACACAGAGGCCAATTGATAAGAGTAGCTAAAGGCATCAAGGAAAAATGCAGTTGTCAGGACTACAGATAATAAGGTTTTTTTCATTATGAGAGGAACAGTGAATGTGTAAGCCCATTCCAAGTTTGGAATACCTATACTACAAATTGTAACACAAAAAAACTCCAGGAGTGTGCAGTATATACGATGGCCTATATTTGCAAAAACCAGGATGATATAGTTACAGTTCTTGCAGAATTAATAAGCACTTTTCAGTTCATTAGAAATGAACAGATTCATTTTACAGATTCAGACAATTTTACAGATTCAGACAATTTTACAGATTCAGACAATTTCCACTTTAGGTGTCACAGGGTGAAGATCCCCATTAATCAGTCTTAAAATAGCAAGACATTACCAAAGACCACAACAGTACTAACAAAGTGTCAATATTAAAAAAAAAAAAAAAACAACAAAAAACTAGTGGGACTAAAACTGGGCCAAATAAGTGAAAACACTGGATTCAACTAATACAGATTTTAATGAAAGAATATAATTACTCCCAGTCAACATATTTTTGGTGTAAAATAGGTCTTGCCAAACACATTTAATTTCCTTCTTTGATAAGATTAGAAGTGAATGTTGTATAGAGATTTGTCAGGCTTTCACTTGTCAGACATAACAGACTGATAAAAAAAAAAAATCCTATGCACCATCAAGAAAAAACCTAAGTTATTCAGAATGGCCTGACAGCTAAAAAAACACCAAAACCTTTCAGCATTCCAAGAGGCAATTGTCACTGAATAATGCTAGAATACTAGTAAGACTGCACAGGTGTCAGTACTAGGCATACTCTTACTTGACTTATCCTTCAGTTACTCAGAACCAGGTAGACATGGCTAGTAAAGTTCATGAACAACAAAGAAAGTAAGTAAATAATGATGATGAAACAATGTTCTGGGCCGCTTGGTAGCTAGGTGTATTAAAATCAAGTGTATTTTCATAAAACTAAATGCAAAACTTTCAGTCTAAGAACAGCGAACACAGGCCACACTTCCAGAAAGGGTAACCTTAGTCTGAAAAGCACTGACTCTGAAAGAGATCTGGGATTGCAACACAAGGTCACAGTATAATTCTGTGGAAAAAACTGTAAAAATGCAATATTTTGGTGTATAAACAGTAAAATAGTAAGTATCTCCACAAAGCAATGAGGGTGATTTTATATTATGTATGACACTAATAAACAATGTTATAAAAATGCATATGCATCTGTGTCCACATTCTGAAACAAAAGGATGTTAAACCAGAGAAGATGAGGAAGAGAACCGAAATGGTAATGCAAGCATTAGAGAAAAAGCCATGTATTGAAAAAGTTTATTCTGTTCAGATTATTAAAAAAAACCCCAAGAATATGCCTACTCAGCAAACATCTACAGAGACATGTGCTAATTCTGAACAAGGTAAATCAAGTATCAGGAATGAAATAGTTTTATGTTGCTACTCATTCTCATTGTACCTTGATAAATTGACAGAAAAGTCTGGATATAAAAGAATTTTTAATCTAGTTGAGTAAGGGTAACTGGAATCACTGGAATAAACTATCAAAGGCAAATGAAGGTCTCTCCACCTCCTAGAATTTTTACATCAGACCTAGATACTTTTCTGAAAAAATTTGTGGGCTCAATACAGGGACAACTGATGAAATCAATAATCTGTGATATTCAGAAGACCAATACATAAAAATATCTTTGAGGCTTAGCCTTAAATGGTAGGAATTTAAGAATGATGAACATTCTAAAAGGTAAAGTCTTGTACATCACAAATAGGCATGCTTTTGACCTTAATTTCTTCATGCCTTGTTTTCCCCATGAAGCATGAAGAAAACACTCTTGCAGGAATACATTAAATCATTGTTTATTAAACCTTTGATTCGTATAGCATTGACTACTACAGAAAATCCCCATTATGGTTACTCAAAATTCTGTTTTCAGGGAAATGTTTGAACGGTATCCAGTAAACAAGAGATTGGCACACATAATGAACAAAGAAGATAAAAAAATATATTGATTGGCTGTTCTCTGGATACTGTGTGGAGCAAGAATGCTGTGAAATAAAGCACACATGATCCTATAATAAAAAATGTTAACACACTGTTTCAGGGGAAAGGGCAGTAAATGAAGATGCTCACTTCAGAAATGCCAGAACTGAGGTTAACTCTTGATTAACTGGCTATTTCAGACTAGCTTTTTTGTATGTATAGCAAGTAACACTGTACAATTGTGCACATACACAATACTCATAATTACTGTCTAAATAACCTGCCTCTCTGAAAGGACAAATGTTCTGATGAATAACTTTGCTGAAAGCAAGACCATTTGCTTGCCCTATCATGCACTCCTTAAATCCCCTGCAATTTGTCAACTTTGAATGCAATACTTCTCCAGGGGCTACCAATGAGCTTTTCACATCTTGCTCATGTCATCCATTTTCCGCTTGATTAGTGGGGACCTGAAGTAATCTTTCTGCTTCACAGAACAACTAAAGCCAACATACACGAAAATACCAGTATCTTAGGTACAGCTCTTAGCATGGGACAAAGGTCTTTGGGGATGTTCAGGCTCTTGTTGGCCCAATGAAGTGGCTGAGACAGATGAGAAAGAAACAAACATCCAGGCTTAAAAAAAGGAAGGATAAGTTAGGAAAACAATGAGGAAAGAAAAAAGAAAAGATTTTTCAGAATGGAGAAAACAAGAAAGCTGCATGATATTATGAAGTTATGGTGTAAGATGCGAGAAGAGAGAAGTAGTAACTTGTATGGAAACATGAAAGAGAAGAATGCAAAGCTCAATTTACTTTTCAGAGGTAAGTCAATAGATAGAAGGAACCAAACATAATATGAGAATAAAAATAAAGATAAATATTTTTTCACATTCCATTTTCTTTTACGTGACAAGATTTCTGTGATTGTTTTTATATTTAAGGTTTTTTCCTAACCTTTGTTTTTAAGTATTTGTGTAAACAACATGCATCTAAAAAGGCTTTAATATTGAAGTATTAAACAGATTATTTGTCTAAAGAAAAATAAGTGAAGCTATTCTAAGTATCTGAAAATAAGACCAACTTGTCTTTGAGTTTGTTAAAAAACTGAAAAAATATTTTAAAATATTTTTTTCCAAGTCAGAAATGTCACTGAATGAATCTTTGACCACAAAAATGAATGAGTTTAAAACAATGAGAGTTTTTGGTGCCAGTACCTTTTCAACATCAACTTAATTTAAGTACCATGTCTTTTAAACCTCACTACTTCCCCCCAAACTGCCAGAGATCAGTTGGTGTTCATGCTATTAAAAACTAAAGAAAGGTGTAGACTTCAATTTGATAAGTTAAAACCTTTTCAAGGTTTAATGTCATCACTTTAAATGTAGCATAAAAAAAGCAACAGAGAGAAATGATTGAAGCTCATCACCATGGCTAAACTACTCTTGATAGATCTAAAATTTGCAGTTCTGCTACTAGATGGAGTATTTTGATGTACTGAAAAAAAACCAAACACCCAAGTTTATATTGACATTAAAATGTGCTGTCTTCCTTGGGCAAAAAGATCTCTTTAAAAAACAGCATAAAAGTCAAGAAAGTTCTTCTATACCAAAAATATTAATGCAGCTCTGTCTGACACTGATCCTCACCCTCTCTCTTCCCTTCTACCACCTTTTTTTTTCATAATAACCATCTTATATTCCTTACAATATCCACATAAAGTTAATGGATTCTACCTATATCCTTTATAGCTTTCTACTAAAATACCTCCAGTTCCCTCTACATACCTTTTTTGATCCATTGTTTGGACAGTAGTGACACCCTATTGCACAGCTGTCTGCTGCTAAACAGTAATGGCTGCTGATAAAGTTCTCCTTGACTTTTCTTTGAGTGAGACACAAGGAGTTTCATGAAAATTGGCAACTGAGTAGAAGAGAGAAACTCTGTTAGGGATCAACTGTTATTCTTCTGTCAGTTTTGGTTGAAAGTAGCTAAAAATCGGAAGGTGAAAACAAAGACTGCATAATCATATATCCCTTATTTTCTTAGGGAAACAAGGCTAAAAGATGTGCTTGCTAGCTACTTCGTACAAAATCCTTTCTCTCTTTTTTTTTTTTTCATATTAAAATTATAGTACATTCTCATGCAGCGTTCTCTTGAGAAATCTTTTCTATCCAGGAGAGACTGTGATCCAAAGACCACAGAGGGCTTCCAGTCACATTGGTACACAGGAAAAGAACAGAACAATGAAAGGTCATCAAGAAGATGAAGATGAGCCTCAGATTTGCAAACCAGGACATTTTGAAAGAGCTGTTTTCCATGGACTGTATGTACAATTGCTACAAACACAGGCACAAATGTGGAGCACATGTGAAATTCACTTCTTTTCATCCTTGTCGAGACTCTGACTAAAAAGTGAAGAAGGCAGACGGATTTTTGAGCTTTTACAGTGAGTGTAAGACCCACAGCTTCTATAAATTAAGTATTATATACCAGTAAAGATTTTGCAGGTGGCAACCTCCCTGAGAGGATCAGGAGTAGCAGCTGATGTATTAGGTTGTTAGGAATTCAACTTTCCCAGATCAAGCACTGAATGGAGAAACCAAATCCACTGCATGATGTTTACAAATAAGAATTGCTTCACAAATCTTGGATATTGACATACTTTAGGAACAAGCCAAATAAATTGTTTGGCTTCCCTCTGACTGCTCCTTGAATCAGACCAGGTGAGATCACAGCATGTGGTTCATGAAGAACCAGATGCACTAATGCCTGACATTTGTGCACTCTTCTGTATTTGTGATATCCCCTGGAAAGACAGTGAGAAGTGGTGTTGAGGCTGATAGAAATGAATCCTGCCTTTAAGAGGTTTCCTTAACCCCGAATCAGAAAGGTGTAAAGTGACCCAAAGCAAGACGGTACAGCAATCTCGCCAGGACACAGGCCTTGACCAAACTGAAGGGGAGGAATCCATGACATTTCAGTTGTAGCACGATTTACAAGATCTGTGGTGTCAAATACATTATTGAACAGGACAAAAGAAAAAAAGCTGCAGAGACTGTAACTTCTATATTTGTCCCTTTTTAGCTGTATTTTCTTAAGACAGAAGAGTTCTGTCAATATTGGCATGATTCCAGTACAGGACCAGGAAAAAAACAAAGTCCAGTACACTTAGAAGGGATCCCAAAAACATTCTTTGCAGACTCACTACAAATGGCCACACAAGCTCTTCTAGAGAGTCTGTGTGAAAGTGTTCCCAGGTGAGATTCTGGGTATGGTGGATTCAGTGCCACCTAACAAAGCCTAGATCAGAGACCTATAGCTGGTCTGAGTAACCATGTGAACAACTGTACCCATTTGTGTACACATTCCTAACAGGACAATTGGTCTACAGCTCATATAATTACACCTTTTCTTAGATAGTTGGCTGATTTTGCCTTATATCTGTAATGAATGTCTAAAAACTCAGTGGTATTTCACAGATATTTTATTGCTAAAAACCCACAAGCGAGCAGGAAGAGTGACTTATGAGATGGTCACAAACACAAACTGAATACATACATTTCATAGAGGCAATGACATTTTTAAGGTCACTCAAGTTTTAACTGCCAGGAAACTGCTATCTTTATTTGTGCTCTTATTTAATAATCAGCTTTTACAGGGAGCAGAGAGTAATTTTAACAGAGATTGAAAAATGAACAGATGATCAGATTTCTAGAGGTGCTGTGGCAACTCAAAACAGGTACTCAGCGGGATTCAAAAATTGTAAGTGCGTTAGATATACAACAACCATTAAAAGTCTTGAGAGGTAGGCATTCAAACTGCTTAGACATATTTTGAATATTAGCTCCCTATTTACCTCTGTATTGTCAAGATCTCAGTGTTGCCTTCAGAAAAACAGTTGCTTTCGCAAAGCTTTTTCTTCCCCTTTCATAGGTTGATATTATCCAGCTTGCTTTTAAAACACATCTACACCTGGTAATTTAATAAATGTGATGACCTCCTTATCTTTTAGACGTATCATTTATTTACCCTTATGGCCCCCTAGAGTAAATTCTGTGAGCTCTTCAGGTCTCTTGTGCACCCCATTTCCTAGCTAGGGTACTGGCTTACCTCCTTTACTGATATGAAACAGTACTACTATATGGATTTCAGTGATACTATTGTGCAGATATTCAGGTGAGGAACCAGCTCACAAGCTCCCAGTTCAGATGAATACCTCCAGATTTTCTAGCTGAATCACTCAAAATGGGCAATGTTAAAAATCCTCTATTTTCTGAGCATCTTTACTTGCAGGTGGTTGATAGCATGCTATGTGTTCCGCAGAGGGCAGCTTCATTGGAGCACATCCCTGCACTGTTTTTCCTGCCCCTTGAGAAAGCCATGGAAAGGTGGCTGTTCTGCTATGTATCACAAGGGAAGATCATTCTGGTACAACTTCTCCATTTACCAGAGGTGCCTCGCCTGGAGTGGACTGGCATGTTTCCACTTTGCTCTGTCGAGTCATCATGTCAGACCAACAGTGTTAAAGAAATTGTGCTCCAGTTAGGCTAGATATCTTGGTTAAGGGGTTTCACATCATTCATCTCCATACACTGACCTTGATTGTGTCTATTAAGGTCACAATTCTAAAGAGAAATCAGTCTAATGGAGGAATCACCTGTGCTCCTTTAGAAGTGCTGTATTTTCTTTTGCCTCTTCTTCCTGCTTCCAGAAAGCAAAATCTGACTTGCACTGAGTGATCCATAAAGAAAAACAAACACAATTACGAAGCAGACATATTTTTATAAACAGGAATGTCAGGCACGTCATCTAGTGTAGAAGGTGGAGGAGATGTTAACATCAATTAAAAAATGCTAGAGGAAGCAGCTGAGGTTTTCTTAAAAGCCAAAAAAGTTTGTAAGATGTGAACAAATTTTAAAGAAAAAAATAAATAAATTTGGAGCAGTAGTAAAAATATGCCTCTTATCAGAGGAATATCTTAAATACTGTCCCATAAATGATTTTAAAATTTTTAAGCAAGCACTGAAAACGTGATATCTTAGCTTGTCTTTTTTTTAAAAAAACATTCAATCTCCATTACTCAGTTTTCAAGAGATGTCTATTTCAAATCTGTCTTAATTCTATAACCCATTGCAGGAAAAGGTATTTACATGATAAAATGCAAGCTACCACATTACAGAAAGTTAATACACATCAAATACTAGGATTTTATGAAGCAAAACTGTGCTCAGAAAGAGTTGTAAGACAAGTTTATTTTCTTTTTTTTCAGGGAGAGTGGCAGAGGGAGGGTTGTGCCTCTTTATTTATTTTTTTTTTTTTTAATGCAAGCATATTTCCAAATGTTGGAACGAAATATAATTTTGCAACAAAAATACCAATTTTTGTTATTATTATTATTTACCACTAAAAACCCCACAAACAAATGCTAAGTTGATTTTATTTTTGCTAGAAAATAAAACAGCAAAGATAAAAATTGAGCTTAACAGATCAGGAAAAAAAATACAGGTACTATCTGATAGGCTATAAAAATTTAGAAAAGTTCCAAATGTTTTCAGTTAGGCACAAAAATGCTGTTAATGATTAGCTGCATAACAAGAGATTTATCTCTGTCTTTTTTCCTGTCTTTTTGTGTGTGTGTGTGTGTGTGTGTTGCAAAGGCAACACAGCCATACTGCAGGTCTGTCTGGGCCATTCTTAGGCCACTTTCAGGCCGATTGAGAAAGGCTGGAAAGTAAACACAGGTGTTTTAAAACTGGAGCCGTTGTCATGGACAACCACAAACACCCTTAACTCTGATGTGGCAACGCCTCTTTCCCGCCCTCTCTTTTTTACAGCATTGCCCAAAAAGAACATGTCAAATGTTTCACCTTTCACCACCTCAAAATAACTTGGAGCTTACAGCATTGTTTGGGAAACCCCAAGCAAAGATATCATTTTTTAGTTCCTTTTCAGATGTAGCCAACTCAAAATTAGTCACATAAAATGAAGAGCCATTCTGTTTCTAATTATTTTATTTTCAGTGTCCACTGATTTACCTGCAAACACCATGTTTCACACTGGACATTTCCTTCCTCAAATGTAATTCAGACTCTTTGTTTTCCTGATTCAGGTTGAACTAAAAAGACAGCGAGGGGATTTTGCAATAATTAAACAAAAGATTTAATCCAGTGGATAAGAGGATAAATAAAAGAAAAAATAACAAAAAAAGAAAGCTACAAATCTCCCAAACCAAAAGAATAAAACTTTTTTTTTTTTTTTTTAATTATTGTGCAAGAATACATACAAAACTGAAAAAGTACTTACTTGTGAATTAGCTGTTCCAGGAAACAGCACATCCTGTTTAACAGCCATGAAGTACTGACTAGCTAGAGAAAAAGCATGGAAGGCAGAACACATCGCCAGAAATTATGTACTTAGTCTTCACTTGTTCAGTTGATGGGGGCGGTGGGGTGTGTATGTGTGTGCAAAAAAAATTAAAAAGTATTATATTAACAAAAATGAAACAGCTATTGACAGCTACAATTTGATTCTGAAAAACTGGTAAACTAAATAGAGATGGTTACACTTGGACTGAAACTAACAGCCCCAGCAACACTCCTCACCCCAAAAAGCAGAACTAGGTCATAATCTAAATATAAAAATCTGGATCCAGCAAAAAATCCTGAAATTTTATATTCAAAGTGGCACGACCCTCACATCTATACCAATAGCAAATATATTGCAAACACACAACACTGCTGAAAAGATAACACATGTCAAACTCGGGTCTTACTTATCGTCAAGGACAATTTTTCCTGTCAGTCTCAGCCTTCAGATTCCAGAATGATTTTCTTTTTGATACAGACACTTACACACCCTGGTTTCAAAAACCAGACACCAGACTTACTGTGTGTCCTGTGCTCCAACATAAACAAATATGAACGACTTCATAAGATAGACAGCGCTCATGCATACATTTATTTATGTTAGAGAAACAAGCAGGGTTTTTCTTTTTTCCAGATTTTGTCCAGTGTGGTAAAGAGACAGTATTATTTATCAAAGGATCTGTCTGAACAGCCTTGAGCCTCCTCATCCCCTATGAACTTCACCAGGCATTCAAAATCATTCACGATGTCAGAAAGCAGGTCTCAGAAGACAATTTGCAATACTGAACTTTACAGTAAAAATATTTGTTATTTCTTTTGGGCGATTTTATCTTGTTTTTGACAAAAATTATGAACTATTTTCTATACCTAATTAAAAGTCTAACTAATAGTACCTTTAAAGCTTTACCGAATATAGACAAGAGAACACAATTGTAACGAATGGAAAGCACCAAATTTCTCCCATCAAACTGTGTCATTCATGGTGCTGTGCATTACCTAAAGAACACTTAAAAGAAATCACACACATAAGCACACTTATTAACCTACATATGTTAAGTTCACAACAAAAGCAATAAAGAGCAAGCGTAGTCACAATTGCAGCTCATTTGTTGCTATTTCTGGCCTCTGCATTAAGCACACATGACTTGAGAAACATATACTGGTGAGACTATTGCACATAATGGACAAATTAGATGGAACAATATTGTGTATAAATTAGCTTGTTCATTGGTTTGCATTAGAAATACTTTTCTGTTAAAATATGAGGGATTTATGCTTGGCTATAACACAAAAGCAATAGAGTTTGATCCACGAAAAAACAAATGCACACTAATGGAGTAAACCATTAAACATTCTGATAGCAGCAATTCAGAGACCGCTAAAAAAGGGAGAGAAAAGCTTGCTGTAATAACCCTTTGAGAGTGCAAAAATTTTACCCAATACAAAGATGCAGCAATAACGGTGTTATTTACTTGCAGATCTGTGAAGTTTCAGAAAGTATCTTTTAAGCTAACAAACTCAGTTAAGGGGGACTTTATCAAACCCTTAACCACCATTAAACTGCAATGATAGATTTATCCCTCAGCACTACGGTGACCTCCTGGCCAAAAGCTAATTTCTCATTCTTTTAGCCTTTTGTATTCAAAGTTATTACTCAGTCACAAAAGGAGCTGATTTTTGAAGGAAGAAACTTGTGTCTACATTTTAAGAGATAAGGGGCACTTTCAGCTGCACCTAACTTCAAGAGAAGTTGTGGACACTCAGGTTTGGGCATATTTTGTTTGATGAAGCTCTGGAGAGCAACTTCTTTTTTTCTACATGTCTTAAGGAACTGGCAGGGATATGCAGTAAAACTGTAAAAAATACTAATAAGCTTTAACTGTGAAAAAATGAGTTTCACTTAATGACACAATTTGGGAAGCTGATTTTACTTTTTAATAAATGGGGAAAAATCCCATAAGAAACACCAAAACCCAATCCTTAAAGTTCTACTCAGATGAATAATAGGTACTCACAGAAGTAGTTTCCTGTGTGAGACTTACTGGCTTAGGCCCCAGTTTCTGAAAATGTTGTTTCTGGCCTGAGACCTGCTATTCTAAGTTTCAGGCTGGAATGAAGTTTTCAGAGTGGAGCTCTTGAGTCCTAAAGGTAGGGGTCAGAGTGGAAACAACACAAGGGTGTAAAATATGCTGTTGCTGCTGCAGCGTTAACTCTGCTTGGTAATTTTTCTCAAATTACCAAAGAAAGGAAGTATGAATTCTGATGTCACTGTCTTCAAACAAACACATCTCAGCAAGACTGCCAGTATTTTTCTCCTAAAGAATAACTAAAAATTACCCCAAAATATAAGAAGCAGACATTCTTTTGTGAGGAACAAGTTAATAAAACATTTTATTTGGGAAGCAGACATGATACAATTGGAATTAGAAGGTGTACTTAGCTCTGTTCTAATGTTTTAAATTTGACAACACTTGTCAAAAGATGTTAAAAATTGTTTTGTAGTCCAACAAGTCACTCACAGCAAGAATAATTTTTAAGCAGCTTTTCTTTTTGTTTCAGTTAAAATTAAAATCCATGCTGTGTAATCCTTGGAGTCAATCTGTAATTAAGGGGATTTGAAGAGAGACCACGCATCGCATTAATGATAAAATTTAATATCTGTTTTAATACTCTAACATAAGAAAAAAACCCTAAGCAACATACAAAAAAGCAATCATCTCCCTGTTTTCTGTGAATGCAGCATATATACAGCAAGTCTAGCAGCAATGCTGCATTTGATGTCAGCTTTTTGTTTATAGACCAAATGTTTCAGGATTTAGCATCTACAGAGCTTAGAACTGCATCTGCTTGAAAGCTGGCACCCAGAGTTAGTAAGTTAGATAAACAGAATTCATTTTATCTAGTTTGGAAAACGAGTATTTTTGTTGTTATTGTTGAATAGTGATTCCAAATGGAAGGAGCTATTGGCAGCATTTCCAAGGTTTCAGTCACTCCCAGTCACTCAGCTACTCCTTCCTACAGCATCTAAGACAATTCCAGCTAAACTGTAAGAAATAGGAGCAGATAACCAATTAAGCCCAATTCATTTTATGTGATATTCTTAAATGTTTAAAAGTCTAATACAATACAAAAAAAGAGATAATATTCAGTATACTAAGTCTGTCCTCTAGACTATATGCAAGGAAAAAGTTTGAAATCTATGTCTCTTCAAAATGCAGCTAGTTGACACCAAGTAGTGTATTCAGACTGTTTACTGAGTTGTTTAACAGTGGAGCAAAGACAGTTCCATTTTACAACTAGAAACCTGTACTAAATATTTTAATCCTTACAGAAGATGGGATGAAGCATTAAAGTATCAGGGCAATGAAATATTTTATAATTCATTTTTTTTTTCAAAGAACTCAGTAAGAAGAATAGTTAAAGCAGAGGTGCTCTTAATGTGATTTGGGGTGGAGTGGTTTTGAAGGGATATGGTGTTTTTCACAAGGAAAGGATAATAGATTCTTTTAAAATGGGCATAAAAGATGTTTTTCCTATTAAAATGTCTTCTTGCCTGAACTCTTCTGACAGAACTATCGAAGTATCAATGTATTCTTACCAGATCTTGTTGTATCATATAAGATACCTAGCTGATGAAAACAAACTTGATCAAAATTTCCTTCGATCTCTGAACATCATTGTAACAGCCTAGATGTGTGTTTAACAGCCTAAGGCTTCACAGATTTGGGACCTATTCACATTAAAATTTAAGTGCATGTGGAACTCGCAGGCTTCAAGATCAAACCAAGAATGTGTTCACTTCTCAAAATTTGGATCCTATAATAGTCAGCAGGACTTCTCTCCAGTAGTCATATGTGCACAGAATTGGGCCTAATCTACAAAATTAGTTTTGGTGTTTGAAAGACGGGTCCAAATGATGCTTCTAATGTAAAAAATACTTTAAATGGTACTGATTTTTAAAAAATAAGTTCTCTCAGTTTTTCACAATGCGTGGCCTAGATATTTATAAAGAAACAACTCTATGTGCAAGTCACACCGCCACCATCTTAATAACCCCTCCGGCATAGCAGGTATTTCTTTAATAAACAAATCAGCATTGAAATAATAATCTTGACTGTGATCTGCAAGGAAATGGCCAATTTATGAAACCACATATAATCTGAGTATATCTAGTAAAACTGAAAGATGACATTTGTTCTTCAGTGGACAATCACTTTTGGAGATGGAAAATCCAGTATCAACGACACAGTTCAGAAAATGAAGTCTCAGAAGGTTTCTTTGTATATTGAATCTAACTACAAAACAACATTTAGGTCTTGGAGTTTAATTTTAAACTGCAAATTTGGCTGCTTAGCAGCTTAACACAATCACCAATACACATTAATACCATGTTCAGGTCATGTGGCACACCTTATTTACCATTACACAACAGCATTTGTTACTTCAGCTTCCTATTCAAAGTTTAAAGACAGCTCTTGTCTAATCTCACCTTTTTATTGCTTTTTCTTTGTAAGATATATTTACCTTACCACTAAGAAAGGCTGAATTTTGGAAGTAACAACACAGCTAACTTAATTTTGGAGGCATAAGAAATTGAAGTTTTAATTGCAAATGTATTTTACAGGAGAAATCAGACCTTATTTGTATGCTTTCAGTGAATAATTCATTTTTTGAGTGAGTGTAATGAGCAATTTTGATTCAGCTACGTGAGAGAGCTATGCATGCGGTGTTTCTAAATATGAAGATAAACCTAATATATGTTGAGTTGAATTCCTAATGCATTGATATACTTCTGCTGATGTGAATCTTACTTTATACCTTTCAAGTCTTCAAATAATAAAAACCAAGGCTATGTATTTCATGTGTCAAAATTCTATCCGTGGTTTTGTTAATCAGTGAAGATAATATTAATGTACTTTCTGAATAGGTGGTACACCAGTGCGCCTGCACAGGATTTTTTATGGTTAAGGTCTGGAAACTCAGAATTACTGAATTAGCAAATTTACTACTTGACCCCTAATGTATAGCTTACTACTCTAAAGCTTACTACTAGAGGAAAGCTGTAGTCCAGCTGCCAGTCCATAATCTCATGAGAAAAGCTGTGGAGCTCTACTGGTAGACAAGCGAATATTTTACCTCATAAAACCCACTTTCATAGAAGAAAAAGGTAAAAATCCTAATAAATCCAAGTCCGTTCGTTCCTTCTGGTCTTTAAGTGTTCTCCTAATGACCTGTATACTGCTAGGGTAGAAATACACACCTACTGCACACAACAAGTACATATATTCCCCTTAGCAACCTGAATACATGAACAGCACTTTCTTTCACACCTCTGCATTGTCACGCGTGTGGAAGTTAAATCAGGATTTTGCTCTTATTTATGGGGAAAAGTAAGTGATTTTCAAAAGCCTCTTGGTGTTCTGGGAGTACAACTGTCCTAACATCAAAAATACACCTCTGCACCAGAACAAGTAAGTAGATAGGAATAGAGGGGAATCAAAAAGGACAGGCAAACTGAGTCCTGACTCCTCTGAGTAAATGATGGCAAAGCACCAAACTGCACTTTCTGGACATGGGCTCTTTTGACTTCATCTCATTCTAAAACATAAAGTTTCTCATCTGGGAACAGAACAGAAGAGACGTTCAGATTACAGTAAAAAGATAAATAACAGCAAACATGTAGCACCTTGAGGCTTCTGAATCAAGACTAGTCTGCAGCCTTATGGCCACACTAAGGCTCAATGTTTTGGTGTCTTTCTTTACCATCTGTCTCCCTTCTACTCTGAACCATACTTCATATGATCACTTGCATGCAAAATGTTAGGAAAGAGTTCTCCAATTCTGAACAGAAATTAGAATAAACTTAAACAAACAAAGACCAAAGATTCCTTTTCAGCAAATACTTTAAATTCTGAAATATTTATATTGATCCTTTATCCTATTCCCAGTTTCCTCTACCCAAGATCTAAAGTAGATTCTATCAATTCTAAGAGGTGTTTCAGATAAGGAGGTCATGGATGGGTCAGAGCAAGACCTTTGCTATTTAATGACCCTGTAGCTTGCCTTTTGCACAAGAGCTTAGGTTACTGCCTTTTATACATTTTATTGTAGGACAAATAACTCACATGTCATCATGCACTCAGGCTCAAGATTTTGTTTACAGTTGCTGCTCAAACAAAAGAGGATCATTTTTCTGTGCAGCATAAAAAATGAAGGGTGTACAGTAAGACACTGAAAAAAAGGATTAAAAATTAGGATTTACCACACTTTTTTTTTTTTCCGCCTGCATGTATGAGTAACAATTTTCATATGGATAAATAAACAAGATTTATGAAATAAAAAATAATACATAACGTCACTCCATTCATTACATTTGATATCTTATCTCCTGTAATATTTACCCCTGAGAAAGAAAAAACTTTACTTGGCTAAATATGTTTGGAACTTTCTTTGTTTTATTATGGTATCTATCATGCTGATAGATACTTCGAAAACTACACCAGTGAAGATTCAGGGTGACATTATTAATAGAAACTAATGCTAAAGTTTTCTTTAAACATTGCAGAAAACAGTTACTATTTTATGTACAAAAAGGCTTCAGATTTGGAATCTCTTAACTAAGTTTGGAAATATGTTCTACAGTGTCAGAAAGTGGCAAGTGAAGAGAGTTCTAGTTTTCTTATAGTAAGTCTGATATGATATATGAGGCTCCATGATTATTATACAATTAGATTAACATATGCCCTTCATTCCTGATCCACGTAATCCTGAAATGAAGCTCCATGCTAGTGGGAAAGCAAAAGAACATTTTTATAGCTTTTTGAAGTGCAGCAAGATGACACCTCCTCACACGTCACAAAGGTTCATAGTAGTATGACTATTGACATGTTACTGGGCAGAAGGAAGGAGAAATGAACCCATGACTGAGGTGATTATGGGTTGCCATTGGAGATGGCAACAAAGCTTATCATTTTAGTTAAATAGAGTTTTTGTTTTTATAAGAACTCATCCCTCCATATAAGTAGCTTTCTTAACATGATTCTGGTTTCTACAGTATGTTTTGCTTACATATCAGATTTTGCAATTGTAGTTTACAAGATACTAATTAATTTCAGTATATTTTAGAACATGAATTTTTCATGATTGGTTTAAGGCATAGGTGTCACCTGTATGAAGATAAGGAATGAAAAAGCAGGTAGCAGACATCTTTCTATCTGGCCACAGGATGCCTGCACAGTTTGTTCCATCTTCTACAAGTTTAGCACGTTTCTTTATTTCAGAATATGTATTTCTAGAATACTCAGAGGGCTATCAAATGAATCAACCATACAAAGTTGAATCTATCCTGTTAGAAGGAAAAACAGGTGTGTGGAAGTGCAAAGTATATGTAAAATGCTAAGTTAATACAATATGTGCAACAGTTAAATGAAATACATGAATGTGAGGGCCTTGTCAGCAGGAAGTTCATGGTCACCGAAGCCTATTACCATGAAAGAGATGATTCTTTGCATACCAAAAGTGAGGATGTGGAAACAGCCCAGATGACTGAGAGAATTATAATCCAGATTTAGAATAACCTGAGACCAAAATATTGCATTCCAAGAACCTGTTGCACTTATCAGAAATAATACTTCTGCTAATTGGAAGTAGTAACACCGACTGACCTTGTGGGAAAACAATTTCCACCTGCGAACTGGAAACCAAATATAAAAGACTCAGCCAAAAGGTTTGAATGAGCACATCATCCCCAATGACAAAGGAATGTTTATAGTATATACAGTTTGTTGGTGTTTAAGACTTTCAAGAGTAATCTGGTGCCAAGAGAGATTTGAAGGCTCTCAAGTAAAAAGCAACAGACCTCCAAGGAAATTTTAGTGGAGCAGATGAAAACTAACATCAAACACAAAGTGTGAATGAGCAATGAATCCTTCAATGCTTAGAACTGAATCAAAGTTCAAAAAATATATCTGCTTTGGTTAAGAGACATTCAATATCTGTTAGGAGAGAAGCAAGACTTACACTCCTTGGACAAACTATTTTGGACAAGACACTGTTCAGTCTATCAAGACACATTCAGTGCTTTTCTTGTGCAGCTGTTTACAGGCAGTATGAAGCACGCTAAAATTCCTTAAGACATAGAGTGCTTTAGACAGGCATAATTAATTAGACAGATACAGCTCTTCTAAGGATCATTTTCAGGACAAATGTTGTTCTGTCAATAAATGTTCACTCTCATCCATATATTACTTGGCTTTGAATCAACTCTGAAAGTCTTGAGGTCAGAGTAAGTAAGAAACACCACTGCTTGGTCTTCTTTCATTTTAACAGAGTCCAAGAAATCCCAAGGAGCTGCTGTGCAGAGAACACCATACACACAGAGCTGCCAAGCCCAACAGTGCTGTCAGTGAAATGACAGCCTTACTGGCCCAGGAAGGTGGCACGGCCAGTGCAACCAAGGAAGCAAAGTTGAGAACTTGGGTCCATCTATTTGTTTCCTTCAATTTGAAAACAAGCCAAGGCTTGAACGTGTTTGAAATTCTCACCCACACTGATGCCTTAGTGAACCAAGAATAGCACAAATGGCCCTGCCGCCTGTCCAGCCACGTAATGACATCACAAGCTGGCCACTGAAAATCACACAAATACTAATGTTACCAAACATCATTTCTCTTCAGCTCCCAGGTAGATGTTTCACATAAATCCAATTTATCGAACTCTGGAAGCCTGTGTTTCTAAAGGGACTCTGGACAACTTCACTCTCACTGAAGGGCAAGTGTTTAATCTCATAATTTATTTCCTGTGTTTTCCATTGGGGAAAATATTGCATTATTTTCTCATGGCACATTTCAGCAATTATTTTAACTTTCAACTCCCTATACCAATTAAGGTATTTTTGGTCAATGAATATAAATGTCTACCAGTGCTAAAACATTAATTACCAGATGGGAAGAGACCATCACTAAGAATGTAGTTGTCACTCATGAACAATTATTCTGCCAAGATCTGCATAACTAAATAAAGCATACAGGTCCGGATGGCTACAAAAAGCAATCAACAAAACTGGCTACTGAAACTGATACTAGTAGATCAAATTTCTGAACTTTGCTTTTTGACTCATGGTCAAATATATGTGCTAAATTAATCACTTCATGCATGTAGGGGATATATATAGGCAAACTGTTACACTCCTAAATATTTAACAGCAGATGAAGGAGAAATCCCTAGCTCAGGATATCCAGAACTGAACTGATCAGAAGACCGAGTTATGACATCTGGCTCAAAGGAGCAATTGGGTTCAAGGAAACTTCAAATGACTGCTTTAAAGACCACTCAACCAGTGCTCACATTTCCACTGGGATTTAGGGAGAATACTGGTCACTGTAGGAGTTATTTTCTCCCTCTCAATACATACAGGGTTGTCAGAAGTGTGTAGCAATAGCTTCCGGAGACACTGCAACTTAAGCAGAAAGGAATGCAGAGAATTAATATTGGTGTGGAACATGGACAGAATTACTTCTGCAGGAGTTGTACACGGCCTCATTTTAGTGCTCATTTATGGCAGGATGCACCAGATTACACTGTTATAATCTGAGGTGTACTGTACTATTTAGTAACACCGGCCATAAAGTGACTGATCATGTTTCTAGCATGGATAAGAGCTGAACAGACTTGGGTCTAACCTTACTGACACCCTTAAGACTTTGTGATTACGTGTTTCTGGGTGCAGCACCAGCAAAGGCTCTATTCAATGCAATTAAGATTGCAACTGTATGTGCTCTGTCTGATAAATTGTCTAGGAAGCAGCAACTGAGGAAAAGTGTTTGTGCATTTTTATCCACGTCCAGATAAACAGTAGCTTCTTCCAAGTTTTACAAGGTCTTTTATTTACACCTCTGCTATACTTAAAAGCAATTCGAGCATTGAAACTTCAGCACACTTCCACTCTAAAAACTGAGTTATCTCATGTGCTTTGTAATAAGTTTTACTGACAGGGTAGCAAATTTGTTTGTCACATTGCTCTTGCACAAAGTTAGAGAATGCAGTTTACTTTGATAAATCCTCTAGTATTTTATTCATGTGTAAGTTATTGGAACATGAAGAATCTTTCAGGACTAGTTGCAACATATTATTTTCTGGAGATAACCTCCAAGAAGCCTGTTCCCATTTGTCCTGAAATGTGCCTGTAGCTTCAGAAAAATAAATGTAGATCAAAAAAAAAAAAAAAAAATTAAAAAAAAAAATATATATAAAAATATAGATCATAAGTAAATGCAAGGGCACAGCGTATCTCCTCACACTGAGCAGCAGGATCTGCCATTGAGTTCTTCCTTTCTACTTCCAGTATGAAACTGGCATCCCAGTCTTCAAACATATCTATAAATTAATTTGCAAATGCGACAGCAGTCCCTTTTATAGGTAGCAGCACATGCCATCCAAAATGAAAGCTTGATTGCTTTAGGGTTAAATACACAAAGTGAGATCTCAAGCTGAGCTTTCACACATTGATATTCCGTTAGATACAGAGAGAACAGGGCTTACTGGTCAGAGGAATTAATAGCAAAATGTGAGAGAAATGGGTGGATTGTCCAACATATGAATATTGCTGAACTGCTTCATTGAAAAAAAAACACCACTCTGAAGTAAGCACAATATTTTAAATCATCTTTTACCAAACAGTAACACCCTACCAACCTGTGGATCAACGATAAGTTTTAAACTCTTTGCAGAGTGATGTCTAGTTACTTTGTAGCTAGAAACTGGGGAAAGGTGTTACACTCTCTCCACTAGTGGGTAACATTGCTATTCAACTGTTGGCTATAAAATATTGGCAATCAGCAGCTGGTTTCTCAGCAGTCGGTTTCTGTCACTCAAGCAGCACTGCAGTTAACAAGAGCACAGGAGTTGAAGTGGCTGAAGTCAGCAGCGGGGCGTTCTGCATGGGGCTGGGCCTTGCCACGTTCAAAACTTATGTTTGAGGTTTCTAATGTAAAATTATTGTGAAAGTACTGAAAGGCTTTTCTCTAAGAGTTTTGTATTATGCAATTAATAACTGTACCAAAATGTAAAAATTGTATGCTGAACTGGAATTTGAATAGAATTGGAATCTCTCCGTTCCCCATCACTGGTTCAGGCAAGTTTCCCTGGATTACAGAGCATCTCAAAAGTGTGTGGCTCAGAGGCTTTATAGCTATAAACCAGCTCTCAATTCACTAACATGAAGCTCTGAAACTCCAGCTCTGAAGCTCTAAACATAAAAACACTGTTAGAATTACTTAGTTTTTGCAGGTAAGGGCCACAGTAACTATCTTCTGAACGAAGCACTTTATTCCACACTCAATATTATATGCCTAAATAGCATGAATACTCCACGCTTTTTAACAGTAGCAAACATTTAAAAAATCATGTTAAAGTTTTTCTTGGTTTTTTTAAGCTCTTACGACTTCAGATTCTCCTGGGACTGTGCTCTTCAGGGATGATATGTTGACTAGTCAGCTGGATTTGTTTTTGTGGTTGACATTGTCAAGCAGATTTGGAGAAATGGTTTCTACTCTAAGAATCTCGGAAATTCTGGGAATCAAAACAGAGCTTAATGCAACTGATGACAGGCATTAGGGAGTATTTAGATTAAGTCTTCCAGAGTGGCTTTTTCACGGGCATCATCATTGGAACAACTACCAAACTGTCAGTCATTGCGGATTTCTTGCCCTTGACACAACTCCTATGTGTCTGTAGAAAGCAGATGACATCAGCTACAACTGCTTTATGACACAACTGTAGATGAATTTCTGGCAGCTACTTCAGGTCACTTTCTTGCCTCTGATCCTAGATTTATGATATTCCTAATAAAACCATGGAAGCATGTAGGATGAATTCTACAGAAAATCATAACTAAAAAGATCAATTAGTCAGAAAAAACATAACAAGTCAATCATAACCAAAGATTAAAATCTTAAAGGCTCTGAAGGAGATTAATAACCTTCCAAGTTCTAATAACATCATACTCAGTTGGAGTAAACTCAGTCACTAAAGGGCACCCGATTTGTGTATCATCATCATGAAACAGCCACTCCTCCATTTGAGAGTTAGGCTTGGAAGTAAAACTAGTATATTTCTTTGGTCTTTAAAGCAGATTAATAACTGCTTCAAGAAGAACACACCACCTAATTAAAAACTACAAAATAAATCAGGTATGTGAAAAAAAGTCACCTCTCCCTATGTTTCATTCAAATCCAGTTACGTGATTCCTGTGAATTTTCACATTAAGTTATTTATTTCATAAGATTTATTTCCTATTCTTCAACTGAGTGAAGAGGACTTTCACACTGCCAAAATCTTTATTTTTCCTTTAGGAAAATGTATTACTTAAAACTCTGCATTTCAAAACTGCATGCTACAAAGCCAGCAACAATAAAATGATCCACAACAATATTTGAATACTCATGAAAAAATAGCAATTCTTCAACTTTTCTATGTTTAATTGAATCAGCTATTTCAGTGTATTGTGGGAATACATTCATCAGAATCAGTAGAGACCAAATGTTAATTATGAAGACCAAGCAAAAATGAATAATCTTACATATAGACCCTGACACATTAGAACTGCAAAGCACTCTGCAGATCTTATTTTATGAAAATGTACTAAGAGCGCAAATGTATAGGCCCTTAGGAAGCAATTATCCCTAAAAGATTTAGCTATAATTCAATCTGAAATATTATAAGAGATTTTTTAAAATGGTTTCACAAAGAAGAGGATTATTTTACTTTAACTATGGAAATAGGGGCCCACATGCTCCTCTGAATGACCTCTGTGCAGTTGTGGGCATTGTCTGGAGGAAAGATTTGAAATTGTCCTTTTCATTCAGTTAGTACAATCCTCTATGACCCATAAAAACCCTATAAATATAGGAGTACTGGATGGCATTGTGGGACTGAATGGATCACATCACTATAAGGAATGTGATAAATACATTAAATACAGAAATTTTAAATCACATATTGCTGATATATATGCCAGAGATTAGTTAAGAAGAGCTATCTTACCAAAGATGTGCAGATGTTATAATGCATGGGAAGATGAAATGGCACAGCATAGGTCTATACAGCGTGCCTTACGTGTCATATGTTTTATTTGTCACATGATCCTCAGGTGTAACATGGGATCTAAAAGCGTGTAAAAACAAAAGTATGCAAGAATGTTTACATCTTTGCAATTCCTAGGTCTGGCCAACGTACTGCCAGCACACCTCTCCCACAGGTCCATCCAAATTAACAGCACATAGTGCAGTTCCCAGTTTGCACGTGGAAGTGGTTAAAGTAAATGCAGTTCTCTGGATCATGGTGAAAATAAAAATGGTTGTGTTGCTATTTAACCCTGCATCGCAGAGACAAATGGCCTGTCCTATTTCTCTGAAAATGGTTGGATGACCAGGGGGTGATCTCCAGCAGAGACGAGACAGGAGGGCATTCTTGGGTCTGTACCCCCACTCTGTGTGTAGCTCTGACGACAGGCACTGAGCATGTACAAGTGGCAGGAGGCGGCAGCTAAGAAAGAACAAGACGGTTTCACAGGGGAGGTGTGTGAAGCCCCCACTGCACATCGTTACCTGTTGGGGGCCCTGGTTGAATGTTTCTCCTCCAGCGAGCTCTGCTGCCGATAGCAGCAGGACAAACCCATTCTAAAGGAGTTGCTGACACGACTTCCACCCTACCAGCCAGTCCATATCTTCTGGGCTGTAGCTACACTAAAAAGGGGTAACAAGCTTTTTATTCACATGCATGCTTAGGTCAGGATAAGTGTTCAGAAGCTGTATATCAAAGCTCACTATTGCCAATATTTCATATAGGCACTCAAAGTTTTCAAGGTCAATGACTCAACTCATCGGGCTGGTGGACCTGTTCCCATTCTAGGCAACAGTAACATGAACTGAGACAAACTACACAGAAGTACAATATTAAAAATTTCAACTTTATCAAGAATAGAAAAGCATTCTTTTCTTCTTCCCCAGACTCTCATCTCTTAAAGACTACGACCAATTAACCTGTAACTTTGAAAAATCAAAAAATGCCTGTGACAGCCAGAAATTAAATTCTTTAAAGATTAGGTGCTGAGAGCAATATCAGGCTTAGAATGAAATCCTAGTAACACTCTGAACTCTTAAGTCACTTCTTGCTCTGAAATTATAATTATTCTATAAGCATTATGTCAGGCACTATTAAATGTAAAAAGTGTAGTTTCAATAAAACATTGCTGTTTTCTACCAGAAAGACTCTCTGCATAGTATTTTCAATGACACAAAAAAACCCAAGTCAGCATGCAATTAATGAAAAACAATACTACATTCAATAAGTAGCTTGCTTGGCAAGCACTAACTTTTAGTGACACCAGATTTAAAACAATACTATTACTGTGGTCAGAAAGAGTCTTGGATTTTTGCATTCTCTATTTCTAATCATCTGAGAATGGGTTGCTTTTGGTATTGCAAACCTGATTTTGTAATATTCACCATAGATTCTGATGGCATTTATAAACTCATGGAACATACAGCATTTGTGTGGCACGCAGCCTCTCTCCATTTATTCATTACACTTTTTTTTTTTACTGAGAAATGTCAAACTACACAAGGATTTACTTTAATTCCTATACTTTGCATCGGTCAAGCTGTTGCATGAATAATGATGTTTCCTGTATATGAAAAAAAAATGAAAAAGGAGGCAGAGGAAAATCTGCCTATCAATAAGATATGTTTGGATCTTACTGCCTAAATCAAACACATTTTTAAAATGACAACACAGTAACAATTGAGTAATTTCTGTATTTATATTGTCTCTCCACTACCCATAAAACAGATTTTTAAGAATATAGTGGTTGAATAGGTGTGCACAATGTTTGCACGTCTTACCTGGCATAATCTCTTATTCTGGCTAGCGGTGAGATTGCTGGTTATGTAGCTATCAATTCCACTGACATTACAATTTCCCTTTCTCAAAGCAGCAATAACCTGTCACTTTACGCTGTTCTTTCTCTGACCCTCTCCCTCTTTTCTGCTCATTTCTATTCTTATTGACAAGACTTATTATTCCTCCTCCCAATTCCAACTAGCTACCCTTTTGCAAATAGTAGTATCAACTATGTGGTCACTAGTAGTATAGGTCAACAATGTTATTAATATAGCACACACTGCTGGGAGCAGATCAAACAGCCATGCTTTAAAATATTAGTTTTGCAAAGGTACCGTGAGGCAAACAGTTGCAGTTTTCTCCACATTTTAAAACGTAATATTGCAAAGACACATCCCAAGAATTTAGTGTTAATTACCAGCCCAATAATTTGGAGGATATGTTATTTTTTTCTTGTTTTCATACACAAAATGAAATAAAAGCATAACAGAAGGGTGCTGTATCTGTGTTTAAAGAAGGGGTTGTTGGCAAACACCATAGCTCACTTCTGCCGAAATGTACACAACTGATATATGCAGCCCAGAAAGCTGGCACCAGGGGCTTACAACCTTAATTTGCCTGCAAGAAGAAATGGAGATTTACCTTCAGAGCACGTTCTTGATTGTTTTCAGCAGTCAGATGTCTCGTGTTGTTTGCTGAAGTCTGGTTCTGCTCTTTCAGATGATGAAGCTCCTGCTCCAGCCGTTTGCACTGCAACGAGGAAAGAATCCCATTAAGTAGAGGAGTGTGGGCATATTTTTTTCAACAAGCCAAATGAATTAACGTAAATAACCCCATCACTACTTCTGCAGCAGAGAAAGCATCAGACAAAAGCAACTTGCAATCTCAGACCAACACTAAGGCTACGTTTTTAAAATGTACATCATTATTCACTTTCTTCCTGGTCCAATTGTATGCCAAAAAAAAGCCAAGTTTAGTATCAGATGAAGATATTTCACAGAATGTTTTAAAAAAGTTTTAAAAATCAAAAAAATGTCAGGTTGAAATTCTGCTCCTATTTATGCCAATAAAATGATGTATTTTGGCTTTTAAATATTAAGTGGATATAAAGGAAGTAATACATGCTTTTAGAAAAAAGCAAGCAAATTAAAGACCCTCCTCTCAGATCCAGCTCCCAGACTTTTATTAGAAAATATATGTGTAATTTTTATACTTGTATTTTTCAAGCTTTAGAGATTACTCTAAATCCCAAACACACACCACATCTTGAAAGAAAAGAAGTTTTAAAATTGTTTTGTTTAAATATTTAACCTAATGACAAAGAATTAAAAATTTAACAATTGCCACTGTGTGCATACACACATATACTTACTGCTGTCAGCTGAACATCTGTTTTAAAGATTAAAGATCTGCAAATCATGAAGTAAATTACATTTCAGTTTTTTTATAGTAAGACATCTTGCCCAGTTCCCTTGGTTTGCAAGAGCAGTTAGTTGTCAGCAGACAGTTAACTGTCCTGTTTTACAGAAAAAGCAGAATAAAACAGACAAAGTACCAGGAAGACATAGGGGAACAACTGTTAGAACTAGGGAAAACCACAGTATTACCAGGAACATTTTAAAACAGTATATTACAAGCAGCTAGTTTGGATATCATCACCAAACCCCAAAACTGACAGAATCTGTTGGAACAATTAACTGATAAAAAATATTTTATTAAATACTTTCTGAAAACACTGGTAAGAAAGGAATAAGAGTTGTGACATAATGCCTGTGTAAGCATTACTGTCTCAAATGAAAGACCTGGAAACATCTTAGTGACTGTGGACGACACAGGACTGAGCTTCTCATCAAGTGTATACAGCCTATTCCTGAGCAATTCAGTACGTGGGACAATGAAATGTGGCTCATGTCAACTCTAAGAAAAAGAAAAACTGAAAGAGAGAGCTGTAGGACTGCAAAAGTTATAACTGCGGTCTAAGTAAAATAAGGAGGCCTAAAAGGATCTTGAGACGGAAATTTTAAAGACATACCAGTACATACGATTCTTAAACACAAAATAAGCCCTTAACAATGAACTACACATCAGGTATCCAGCATAGTATATAAACCAGAATGATTCGATCCTATATTTGAATACATTTTAAATAATTTATACATTTTAAATAATTGTAGGTGTCCAACGGTACTATTAAAAAAATTAAATTCACATATCTGTTGTTGCATTTTATTCTGTAAGAAATTTGGGCTCATTTGTAATAGGATTACTTATTGTAAAGGCAGCAAAACTCTCTGACCTAGTGCATTCTCTCAGTGTCTGTTGTTAAGTTCCTTAATGCACAGTTTCATTTTTATTGCAAGAAAAAGAGAAAAAGATATTTTCCCATAAAATAGGGAAATACAGAAAAAAAGTTAAGATACATTTGACTGCAAATACTTCTACCGATTTAAGACATTTAATATCTATGTTTATCTCACACACACAAAAAAATGACAAATCATAGAATCACAGCTGTAATTCTTTTTTATGTCCAGCCTGAAAACAATGTGTCTGCAGACATGAAGGTGCTAATAAAACTATTGAAAAACCCAAAAACCCAACTCAGAATATGCAGCTTTTTTCACCTAGCAGCTTTTTTTTTTTTTTCCTCTAGCAGTCATGATCTAAGCACCATTTTAAAAAATAAAATCTATCTGCTACTTCAGGCATTATCATGACACTTTACGCATTACATCATGTAACATTAGCAGGCCTCTCACTTTTCTGCTTTGGCAACACTCTTCTACAAAACAGTGCTTTGGAATTCCCAACAGCACAGGTTTCTTACAGTAAATATTATTTATAAGGCTAAAATCTCAATCTACCTTTAAAACATGAATTTATATTAATGTTGTTCTCTTGACTCCAAAAAAGAAGTGAAAATACACTAAGAGCAAATATAGTTACAGGACCACGCAGAAAAAAATCTTGATGTATAGGGTGGGTTGCACAACTAAAGTGCAAACCTGTTCTGCTCTCCACTCCTGTGCAGACAGGACAGTGGGACTCCAGTATCATGCAGAATATAGAGCAAGTATGATAAAGAAGCAAATAACACGAAATGGATCACAGATGGATGGACCTCCCTATCAAGTCAGCCTTGCCATGATTATTACATTTACATCAATCTTGATAGCACTTTGTAATTCATTTTTAATTCCATTTCCACTAAGAGTCTTGATATTTTTAAAAAAATGGAGGTATATAATCAGCATACTGCTGGAATCCATTTTGAGGGTATCTTTGAAAGAAACGGTGATCTAATTTGACCTTTGCATGTAAATGTCTTAATAAGCTCGAAACAATATATTAACAGAGGATGTTCTGAAATATCAATCAAAATGTATTTATTCCTAGCTGTTTAAGAAGTAAAATCTTTAATTATCCTGTTTGAGAAAGTATTATAATAATAGACTTACATGGCAACGTTGTCTATGTTTCACTAAAATTTCATACTCTACGACTCTTTGATACCTGAAATACTTTTAAAATATTAAAATAGCATCATGAAAGCACTTTTTCACAAGAACAAGAGCATATGAAATTTCTGTGTAATCTTGCAGTAAAGCAAAGTTTTAAAAATAGAATTAAAAACGATGCAGCCCTTCTATTGTTCAAGCCAAGATTTTTTGAATTCTGTGTCATTGGTTGTTAGCAAGGTCCAGTAAAAATAGACGTTCTTTAAAAGAACATCTGTTTTTATTGGTTCACTCTAGGGCTCTAAAATGCCAACAGCTGCAAGTAAGAAACTGGATTTCCTTCTGAAAACATATATAAAATATCTTTTGGAGCACAGTGAAGAGAAAGCATTGGCCACTTCAATACTGGCAAAAAGGAAATGTTTGATGTATCCTTCTAAGAAAGCTGAAAGCTAAAGGAAGTGTTTAATTTTAACTATTATAAATATGAATATCTAAATTCCGTTATTCCAAATTTGTCAATATTCATACTTAGAAAAAATTCAAATAGAATCCTCTTAAAGTCAGAAACAAAACATTTTGTGCAATGCAAGTTGCCTAAATGTCTGATCTGAGGCATAATTGCACACTTAAATGGAAGTTCCAGTGACTTTAACACTTTATGAAAGGCAGGTTGTTAATTGAGAAAACTGCTTCTTTACCTCAGATACTTTGAGCACATCAAGGAATACAAAAGCAGTGTAGATGAACGTCAAAGAGAATATGCCTTGTTCAGAACACTAAAGACTTTGTTAAGTAAAAGATATTAAAACCTCACAAATGGTAACATGCCATTTTATGAAGGTTTCACACAAAAAATTCACCAAGAATTAGCATCGTTGTGTGGCCTAGTGTATGTATTCAGAGTTCAGCAGCCAAACAGGCAATACTGAAGATACATTAAAAAAAAAAACCAAGCAACCCCGAAACAGAAAAAGCTTTCCTCTCTTCCTTCAAACCCTCATGTTTGTTCTCCTCTCTGGATGTATTTCCCTCAAAAAGTCTCCTACCTTAGCTAGCTTCATTCAGCTGATAATGTACTTGTCAGGCAGTGAACCTCTTCAAACCTATTCCACATGTTCCTTGAGCAACCATCAGTGCTCACCTGTACAGTTTTCACTACAACATCACCCATTCCCAGCAACAGGCACTCGATCTTCTCTTTAACCATGATTACACAGGGCACTCCCCTAAATGCACCATGATTCCCAGCTGCATTCCCCTAAATGCACCCATTCTTTCCAAACAAATACCCCTGTATCCAGCACAGGCTATGTCACAAGGAGCTAAAACACAAAATGAAAAGCACAGCAGGTAACATACCAAAAGGATAAGAAGAGATTCAGGCAGTAAAGAAAGCATAGACAACAAGTACACCTGTTCTTCCCCCCCCATCTTCTAATTTAAAATATCAGGCTACTGGTGAGCCTTTTCTAACGAGCATCAGGTAATGTGATTCAGAAGAATAAGGATGTTTGTTGTGAGAGGTACCAGTTCAACATGCAGTGGATGCTGACCCCTTTCACTGACTACATATGCTGGAGGATTGAGAACACCACAGGGAAAATCCAGACAAATTGCAAAAAAAGGGACACTTGCTAAAGGGGATGCTGATGGAAAGGTCAAGAAGCGGACCAGGACAATATCACTGAGTAAACTCCTTGATGTTCGCCCAGAAAGAGACTATTAAAAGATGGTCCTAGTTCCAGGTACACAAAGGGAGTAAAGATGGTTTAGAATGAATTGAGTATTTGAGAAGATAGAAAAATTGATGCAGATAACCACTTAATAGTGTTAGGCCTTTACCAGAAAATGAGGTTGCATTAACATATCAAATATAACTTTAGCACTTGTATAAACAAATCATCTTTAACATGCTGTCAGCTTTTCAGCATTTTCTTCTTCAACTTGTATCTACAACTTGTTAACACGGTGTTATGGTGCCTGCCATGTCTACACAGATTGAAGAGTTATTTTTTGATCATTACTTAATGTGATTTTTCAGTGAGGTGTTCTGAAACTAAAAGGTGCAGTCATTACACAAGAGCAAGGAAAAATCTGCAAGCCATTGGAGAAATAACGTTAGTAGGGACAAAGTTGGAATACAGCAAAGTGTTAAAATCCAGCAGAACAAACCCCTGCCCCCAACCATTTGGTGCCCTTCCAGTTTGTTTATCTGAAGACAACACCTATCCCCAGAGGCCTTATGCAAGAGCGTATTTAACTCTGTGCTACTCAGGGCAATCAGACTGTTCACATGCTTTCAAACAGACATAAATGTTTTGCTACAGCGGGGTCCCTGGCTCTCATCTCACTGAACTAGATAGTAAAGTCAGGTGCATTACTCATTTTGTATTTCAGCACAGAGAAAGGGTTCTGTGACACTTCTTGGCTGAAGAAGCAACAGCCGAAGCAGCAGCTAAAGCTGAATATAACAGAAAAACATAACACTTCCTTACTACTAATGCAGTCTTGGTGGCTATTTAATCCCGTAACATCTACATTTGCTTTTAATATTACTATATAGCATGCAATGTTTTCCATCATTTTTCATTAAAATGAATCCAAACGAACCCCTTCTGGCCTTATGGCAATACGCTAAGGAAAAAAAAGAGTCAACACATTATACCACTTATATGCTAGGAAAAAAAGGCAATTGATTTGTGTCTGTTAATACAGATATGAGGGTCAAAGTCTAATGAAACAAATGTACTAGACTAAGATGAGGCCAAATTCTGCACAAAGTTCTTTCCTGAATTTTGAATTCTGAATTACACTGGATTAGTACATCTTATTAGTATATATAAAAGGTAGTATTTTATGAAAATACAGTTGTTCATCTAGAGTCCTTGTCAAAACCTGCAATGCTTATAATATTAAGAATCAGCACTGGCATAAACACACGAGACTCCACTGCTGAAAAAAAGGGATAATATGTGGATGGAGGCACTGCAATGTGCTTGCCCTGCTCTTGTACTCTTCCTGAAGCCTGGACTATCACTGAGCTGGGTCAGAGTGGTGAGTTTGGCAGATCTCTGGTCTAATCTGATCCCACCCAGTCAGTCTTATGTGGTCTCTGTAGTTTAATAATAGGTCTTGTACATAACCACATCATCCCACAAATGGCTTCATTCTGTTGTTACATTTAAGGTAACGTATTTTTATTCAAGTCAGACAAAAATCAAAGGTGAATGCATAGTCACTTATCATGGGTCAGCTGGTACACTTGATTGCATATCAGGGCCTTCACTTTAAACAGTGAGTAGTCTGTCACATTCTGTGTTTTTTTCTGCATGAAGATCTTGCTGACCTGGGATATCAATTACTGAAGTAGTGAGAAATAAAAATAACCTAATTCCTACTGAATAACTTAGGAAAATGGTTTATGTCCTCCAAATTATGGGAAAGTAGGAGTCAATTAGAATAGCAGATGAACTGTTTTCCAGCATACATTTCTTCATTTACACATTTTCAGTGAAATGCTCATTAGCAAAGTAAATGACACACCATATCTTGGTGGAAAAATGCACAAATATCATTAAAAGGTGAGCTCATGGGATACCAACATCCTACTACTGCACAGCATAATACTTTCAGAAGTGATGAATTTCAAATACATTTTGAAATTAGTTAACATATATTCACTCAAATAAACAACTGAAGTATAAGTAATTATTCTAGACACCAAACATGAAAAAGAAGAAGAAACATGGCTACTTTTTTACTTGTTATATTTTTTAAGTCATTATCTGTAGAATCATTAATACAGTAAACAACCATGTGAAGCAAACAAAAACAATTCAGCTGACTCTTCTTTTAGTTTATTATTTTCTTTTCCTCTTCTTACTCTGTTTATAATGATCTACTCTTCTTAGAAGCTCTCAGCTCAAAGATGCTAAATGGAATGCAAGTGTTCTCATTTCAACAGCCCTTCTGTCCCTCTCCTCTCAATATTTTTTTTTAACAGTCTACCTCTTGTCCCAAATTCGTCACCATTTCTGGAGATGCAAACATCTTGCGCCACTTGGATGCTGCACAACTCTTTCCTTTGCAGACAAAAATAATACCAAAGTCATCCAGTCAAAACACAAACCAACCTTTGGTGTCACTGTGAATTATGTACTTTGAACTGCAGATGTTTGGAAGCACTTACATTTATATAAATAGATTTTATCCTTTTTCTTCTAAAATAATAATTTCAAAAGAAATAAATGAGTCTCTACATAATGATACTAGAAAGATTTTTCCATTAAATTAAGATTTTGAATTAAGGTTTTCTAACCTCTGAAAGAAAAGACTTTTCTTCAAAGTTCTGGCAAATGACCAACAAATGTGTTTAAATGATTATTTATACAATGCCCAGCAGCTTAGAACTACTGGGATTTCAAGAAAGAGAAGTGCTTTTGTGGAGTTTAGGCCTCAGAAATATATGCATCTTTAAAACTGTATATTCTATTAGTAAGAGAAACACTTAAATGTAAACACCTTCTTTTTTTAAAAAAAAATATATTTTTAATTCCTAGCAGTACAATGGTGTCCTGCTCCAACAGAAGCCACAAAAAGAAATCCATCAAAATACAAATGAGACATTTTTGTCTTCCTTGTCACTATGAGCCAGCTGGAACCTGCAGCACTGAAGCAGATAAAATGCTGTATACATGATCTGGTTTCCTCCTACCATTCCTTTCCCCTTCTCCTGAACACTTCCAAATGCAGCAAAACAAGCTTTCATTTATTTTCATTTGACCAGTTAAGGGAACTGTAAGTGCACAGACAGACATTCAGAAAATTCAGACAATAAAGTTTAACTGCTTTTACTCTTTATGTTATAAGTCCTTGCCACAAAACAAAGTCAAGTTGAGGGACCTGCACAGGATATCCAGTTTTTAGGGATAAAATGCCAAGATGGACATCATCAGGTCCCAATGGATGTGATCAACAAGATAACAGCTATGTTTCCACCAGCTAGCAAAAAGGACTGGTGTGGTTTAATCTGACAGGCAGCTAAATACCACATAGCCATTCACTCACTGCCCCTCCCCCCACAGTGGGATAGGGGAGAGAATTGGGGAAAAAATGTAAAACTAATGGACTGAGATAAAGATAGTTTAATAGGGGAGAAACAACAACAACAATAATAGTAGTAGCAGTAATAATAACAATATTATATACAAAACAAGTGATGCACAATGCAATTGCTCACCATGCCCATCTCCAAGCAGCATACTCCCCTGATAGCTTTTCTCCTAGTTTATATACCAAGCATGACATCATACGGTGTGGAATATCCCTTTGGTCAGGTGGGCCCAGCTGTCCTGGCCATGTTCCTTCCCAGCTTCTTGTGGATCCTGAGTCCACTTGCTGGCAGGGTGGTGTGAGGAGTAGAAAAGGCCTTGGCTCTGTGTAAGCACTGCTCAGCAATAACTAAAACAGCATGTTACCAACATTATTCTCATCCCAAATCCAAATCACAGCACTATAACGGCTACTAGGAAGAAAATTAACTCTATCCCAGCCAAAAGGAGGGCACATGTGCAGCTATTCAACAGCATGGCCTAGCCCTATGATACTTAGCCACCCAACTCCATTCTTTATATATTCTTACACTTTATTTCAGTGATGACATTTCAAAGATTAAGACAAGCTTGATCTACTTCTTAAAGAGATCAGCGCACACAGATTTCCCTAATCAATGACACCCATTATAGAAAATATGCAAGAAGAGGAAGAGAAAGGAAAATGTGATGTTCTTGAGCTGTGACTACAGGTCGCTCAAGCAGGGTCCCTGTGCTGGGGGTGCCACTGGACGACTCTGCAAACGGGGTGCAGACAGACTCCTGACCTGCAGGAGGAAATGTAACAGCAAAAGCTGCTGAAGCCACATAACTGGGTCATCTTTAGACTCTCCTGTATCTGTTGCATATAAGTTACCCATCTTTCCTCGCCTCTGATCCATTCTTTATAGCTGTTTCTAATGAGACCATAAACCCAGTAACTTGGAATCAAACATTTATTCATGAGGCTGTACTGCATCTGAAATTAAGCAAAAATGCATTCAACTAACCTAAGAGGTTTTTTTTTCCTTTTTTCTAATTGCCTGTCATACATAAATAAGTGACTTCTGTTTTACATGGAAGTCACATTATTAATTCAATTTCTTAATTTCATGCCTATAAGACTAATAAATAATGTATAAACTAAGTAAGTAAGCCGAGGAGTAGTATGCAAGGTTAATATGCTTGCTCACACATACGCCTCACTGCAGCGTTGGAGAAACACTACGAACTGGCACAGTACAATGAACTTCATATAGTTTGCATGTCCGTGTGTTATATTAAAAAGCCAAGGAAATTACAAATACTTGCAAATAACTCAGGAAATGGAAAATACTAATTAAAATTTTATCATAAGAGGGAAAAATAATTCAAGAGTCAAGACGCTCTTTAAAAAGCAATGACAAAAAATTTTAAAAAGTAAATATTTTAGCTAAATTCTAAACCACTGAATAAAGGTCTGTAAGTACCATAATACTTAGACTTAGCTATTCTAGCATACAGATTCAAGAGACTATTTCAGAGTAGAAGCTTCTGCACAGAAAAGAATTCAGAGTAACTAACCTCAACATCTTAAAAAACTTAAAGAAAATAAAATAACACCAAAGACACCTTGGAATGAATTTGCCATTAAAGCATGGCATATATTAGTACACTACTCACAAGAGAACCAGGACTGAAAAACCCTGACTATCTGAAATAACTTCTGCCCTGGTTGAGTAGTAAGTAGTGCTGCCAGAAGGGTCTCAAAGAAGCCAGTCAGAGCAGCTGAATATTAAAATATTATACTGATGTTTTACTTACAGCCTTAGTATCTGTTTTCCAAGTCAATGCATCTCCTACATGCTCATTTACACACAATTTTGTAAGATAGCTTTCATCATTCTAATCTCTACTGCTAGCTACTGTGTGATTCGTTAGCACATTGAGCAGTAATATTATGAAATGGGCTACTGCAGTCACAATACTTAGTAAATGCAGATAACCTACTACACCACTGATTTTCTGTCTTCAGTTAGATAGGGACAGATTCCTCAGTAGCCAGCCACATCTTCATCACATGGGTTCAAAAAACCCATTTATTCCTGCAGATTTGTCGATCCTACGCATGTTCTATCTAACATGGCAATATAATCACAGAAGGGTTGAGGTTGGAAAGCATATCTGGAGGTTAACCTTCCTAATCGTCCTGCTCAAGCAGGCCACCTAAAGCCAACTTCCCAGGACTAGATGGTTTTTTGATATCTTTTAAATATCTCTAATGAGGGAGACTACAAAAAGACTATGTATTCTGAATAAAAGAAACATAAATTTCAGAAAGCCATTAACTTTATTTTTTTACTAGCTATTTTACTTTTTTGTTTTATTTCCCCTCTGTTGCTAAGAAGGAAACACAGGTCTTCCCTCTTCAGTTTCTTTAGTTTCTCCCTCCTCAAATGCTGCATCTTTTTTCCTTTCTTTTGCACAGCAGAATATACACATACTCTAATTCTCAATTCTCATCTTGGGCCATGTGAGGTTCATTCCACTGCACTGTCTCATTTTTGTCTACATTTTTGCTTCATCTTGTTCCCATAAATATTCTCTTTATATGCAATTCTTCTCAATAACTCTTATTATGCAGGTGTTTGCTGATAACTCTTGATGAACGTTGACTAGTCGCTTTTTCTAACATTAAATAAAGTTAGTAAATAGGACTTTCATATTTAATGGGATGAGAAATTAGGTCAAAAAGTTTAAGAAGCTTACACCTGACAAGATGATGTCAAAACTGGGATTACTATACCCCAAATCTTTGCTTTACTGACTTGACCAAATGATACAGAGCCATTGCTTCCCATGGCCATGTGTTTTGCTGGCTCCTTAGAAGCATAGTTAGTTCCATTACAACCAGATGGCCCATGGCCAAGAGACAGCTTGTCAAACATATGACACAACACACCATGACAGATAGCTGATAATTGCTTTTGTTTAAAGCCTTTTCCCCACCCCTAGTTAATAATCTGCAGTGTTGGTACTCAAAAAATATATACAGTAGAATGGTGGTAGTTTTGGCTGATACACCTGAGTTTTCAGCCACATAAAGTAGTGAAGGTATATGACAAGAAGAAATTTTAGAAAGAAACATCCACAGCTTTCCAACTAGATCTAGAAATTAGGAATCTGATTCTCAAATACATGCAAGGCATTCATCTGCTGACAGAGGCATGTTTTCAGAAAGTGTAACCTTGTTTAATTGAACATAACCAATATTAATTGACAAGAAAACAAAATTTGGTAAACAATCTGCCATTCTAATGAGCTGGTTTTCAATTACCTTCAATGGATTTTCTTAAAATCCATACGCAAACAAGACTATTTCCTAAACGTTATGTTGATATTTACTGCACAAAAGGACAGGAATACTTCTGGTACATTTTTAAATATCATCAAAGTATTCAAGAAAATAATATCATGGATCACTGTATATATGACACAGCTTTTTATTCTTTTTGGATACTGTAATAATGGGATTGTAGGTGTTTCTCATGGTACACACTGTTTGTCCTGACAAATACCACACTCTCAATAAAGTCATCAGTTGCTTAAGTGGCAGTTCTTCAAGTTTTTGTGGTGTAATGTATTCTCCCAGAAATTCTATTATATGTAATAAAAGCTACTTTAAGGTAGAAATTTAACACACTAAACCAGCTAACTAGGTAGATGAAAGCACAAAGCTCTGCAGATATGTCAGGGACAAGAAGTACTTTTAGAATAAATTACCTGAATCAGTAGTATTTGCTCCTTCTCCATGGAAGCAACATGCCTTTTTAGGAAACTTTGATACTAAAGATCACTACTATCTGAAAGCAATATCTGTGTTTTAAATGTCTGAGAAAAAGTGTGAAAATGGAGTAACTAATTAAAAATCTTCTAATGTTATTATGAATTCAGTTTGTTTTTTTTTTTTCTCACTGATACAGAGATCTAGGTAACAGCAAGTATATAAAATGCACGTTTCAGACATATTTTCAAATTTCTCAAATGCATTGAAAAGTGGAATAAATATATTTTAAAAAATCAAGAAATTAATCAGCTTTGCACAAGCTTAAAATGAATCACACATAGAAGACAAAGACACTCTACCAATAAATGTTTAAGAAAGTAAACAAAAGCTCTGTAAAACTAAAACAAAACCACACATTTAGAAATTATGTATTGTTCAGCTTCAGTAATACTGAGAAACGTCTGTATGATTTTGGTACATGAACAAGACTTTTCAAATATTAAGTGGTGATTGAATGTGAAGATTTCACCTCTGTAACAAAATATAGTTTTAGCTTCACTGAAGTGAAGCTTCACAGGTATTGATATGACCAGCGACCCAAATAGATGCACACTAGAGGACTCACCATGCAGCTTGGAATTAACAGCCACCTAAAAGCTTTCAGATATATTATTGAAACGCAGAAATGCTTAAACCTAAAATCAGCTGCTTTTGATATGTGCAATTACCAACATTGCTCTCATTCAACTCAAAGCTTCATGGTAATTTCATCCCTCATGTGTGGAGGGTAGGACGCCCTAGGCAAAAAAAAAAATTTAGAAAAACAGAAAGATAGAAGAATGTTATGACAACTTTCTGAAAGCAAAGTGATGGACCTGCCTGCCAAAACAAACAAAATGGGTAAATGTATGACTACTGCTGAGAAGTGTCTGGATACCACAGAAGACAACACACATGACATAAAGAGAACATGTAATGAGACACACAGCTGCTGGCTAGCCCTACAATAGAAAGCAGGCTGATATGATTATTTGGCACAAGGGATTAACAAAGATTTTGCTCTTTCTGCTGGGAGGCACTGAATGCTTTCATTTTCACTGTGAGATTTTCAAAACTAGTTTTGCATACTGAGATTGAGGTAAAGTCCTAACATTTTGATTGTGAATGGGACCTCAAGAAATGATGCTTAAAAAGTGCATGCAGATTGAAAAAGACTTTGTCTCAAAGCTACAGAAGATGAAGCAGGTAAACTCACAGAGAGGGCTGGTGTTCACTCCTGTAATGAACACAACCCAGCAGAGCTCTTTCAGGCAAAAAATAGTGAAATCTATTGTTTCCTAACATTGCTGGGATCTGTAATACAATCTCTGTCTGAGGCATGAAACTACTCATGATGATCACAACGTGACTTGGAAGGAAATCTTACCTGTTGGTGACAAGTCATGAGACAACTACGAGCAAAGTGTTCATAGTAATTCTTCTGATACAGACCTTTACTCTTGTTTTTTATGTTCTATCTAAACTTTGGTAATACTCTGCAGATAGCAGAGAAAGGTGTTCCAGCCAATTAAGAAATAAACAACTCAGCATAACTGAAAGATGAACAGTTACTGCTGCAGAACTTTGGTTAATACACTTAAATTTACATATGTATAGCTGCTCGTTCATTAACTAGAGGTAATGTTAAAACTCTCCCTTCTCTCAAAAGACAGTATAAATTCTACATTATCAACCATAGAAAGTATACATTCAGAAGCATTACTGCATTGGCAGTACATAACTTCCTGCATCAGTACATTGAACCAATGAAATATCCTGTAGTTAACCACTTGTATTCTGTATTTCTGATAACAAATCCAGAATTGCAAAAAGTTGGCATACTTTTATGATTTATTACTCTTCTTCATCCACTTATTTTCAACACAAAAGTAAACTATAAATCAGAATACGGTATTTTGTGCTGACTTTGTGCATACCCACTGCAGACTGAACAATAAATACTTTAAAAACACTGCTGAAAAGAATGACAACAAAACGCTAACATCAGCACTAACAAGTTCTCTGACAACAGCACCTTGCAGTCACATGCAGACCACACACAACAGGAAAGTCTGTCCTTCATTTGCAATAGAGGGTAATGGAAGCTAATTTTTTCTTGTTCTCAAGCAACTCGGCTTGAAAAATAATTAACAGTGAATAAACAGAACATGGAAAAGAGGGTAAATCCTAGATACTCACCATCTGAAGCACGAAACAGTAAAGCCATACAACAAACAAATGTAGGCATACTTGGTGAATGAGACATAGATAAGTTAATGCTACTGTGAAATCTTCCTTTCATAAAGAAAATATTGATAGATTTTCTTGTTCTATTTTTTTTTTTTCCAGGGCCACTACTTACTTTAGACCAGAATATATAAAATAACTTCCTCAAGCATGAGGACTTCTAGAAATTGATTAATGCCTTTATAACCAAAAAAAAGTCACAATGTCCAAACCAAAGCAAGAGGAAAAACTGCTGTTGTGGTAACTGTTACCTGTTCATGTAAAACAACTAAAAATCTAGAGAGAAACTGAAGTTACAAAAATGTTTATTAAGTCCTGCATTTCAGCCACAATCACCTACCATTCCATTGAAAATGAGTAATCAGCTTATCATCATTACAGTGATATTTCCTTACATCCTCTGTTAGCGCTGGATCTTAACTTACTCACTCACCACCTCTCTTTACAGCTTAATGCACATGTTGAATCATAAGGCTGACTGTGGAGGGTATCGCACTGTTAGAAGATAGGTCAGTATTTCACTTTAAGGATTCTGGGGGAAAAATGAACTCAACAAAATGAAGCTCCATTTATTCTTCTTAGCTCCATGTCCCACACTATTCTTAGTCAACTACTGATGTCCTAGTAGTGGCATGATCAGCCATACAGTTTGGCTGCTATTCTTTGAAGACATCTCCACTGTCCAACTAAATCAAAACTTTTAATTTGTGTGTCATTTTATTTGTGATCTGTGCTACTAGTTCGAGACCTATTTTTCCTTGAAGTTCAATTATGTTTGTGGACAGGTCCAAAATCTTCACCAGAAAAGCCTACATATAAAGTAGTCTAATTATTTTCAAAGTAAAAAAGTGGAATACAAACATACTGGAATATCATCTCCAAGAACACTGATAGCGTTTACTTCTCTTCAGCTATTTTAAAATATTTTTAGAAATCTTGTTCTCCTTCTTGAAGTCATCTCTCTCATTTTTGTCCTTAATTTCATTCAATACATTAGCAGAGCTTTAATGTAATTAATTTTTAAAATATTTTCTTGGATTAAATGGATTTTTTCCCTTTCTATACTTACAAATAATGAAGCTTTGAGCTTCTATCTAAAGTTCCGAATGACTCAAATATTTCCACCGAAGAAACAAAATTTGCATGCTACTGTTCACTGTGGGTGCTGTTTGCAATTTATCTAAGTTGCCTCTATTTCTTATGCTTTGTTTTGCATCATGGAGCGCTATCTGAGAGCATGAACTGGATTCCTTTTTTTGATAAAGCAAACTCAAAGATACACTCCAGGAATGCAACTAGTGCACTCTGATACAAATGTGTATTCAGCTCACAGGACTTGACTACAGCTAGTTCAAAGTAAACAAAGAAGAGAAACAAAAAAACCCAACATACACACACCCTGAAACATGTTAATGTGGATGTGAGACGCTGAGAACTATTTCATACTCCAGATCCATTCCTATTTGGTCACAGTACTTGCTAATACAGACATAATACAAAGTTGCAACTGTGAACATTCTAGAAATGGCAATTGGGTAAAGGCAAGGAGGAAGATGAACACGTAGGTCAGATACATTAACCTTTTGAGGCTCCACATTAAATATAAATACGAAAAAAAATCTTGCTTGTCACCTATCAAAATAATTTTTATGCAAACTCATCTGGGTATCCAAAATAATATTTTTGCAGAAAAATTTCTTAGAAAGTTGCCTAAAAAAGCCAGCTTTTAATATGAAACACACATATGGATTTTTTTTTTTTTTTTTAAGAAAATCAGAGATATTTTATCCAACAGATAAGCAAACTGAAATCTCATTCAACACTCAGTACCTAACTTGTAACCGTGACATGTTAAATACTGTGGAAAACTCACTTTAGGTACCTCTACAACAGTTCTCATACCTACAGAACTCACTGCTTGCACAATGATTCAGTCTCCTCTTCAGAGGGAATACTATTTGAATTCTTCTTGTATCACATTGGAAGTTCCCTCTATGAGTTGTTGCTACTGAAGCAGGCAACCAAAAAGCATACAAAACATTTTTCCTCTCTTTCATCCTTGGGTTTTGACATTAAATATTTAAATTAATTCTAGAAATTGGTTTGGAAGTCTAAGCTGTGTGAACCTAGAGCTTAGCACCATGACAGATGAGTCAAATAGCAATTAATCAAACAAGCTTGCATTTAAATTTACTGTCCTTTTCTAAGGGGTGAGGAGTTCCTAGATACTGAAAAGAAGATGAATGTTCAACTGAAAATTGATTAAAGTTTACAATTAAAGACACAAAGCTTGATCATGCCCTCAAATACTATGCAGACATGTATTTTCTGGATTCTGCACAACACACTGTTTGCAGAGGAACAACAGGTGATTTAACAACGCAAACAATGATGTGTCTCAGGGCATCATTCAGCCAAAATCGTATCGTGGTAAAAAGAAGACATGTATTATCAATTAAAATTTTGCTTCCAAAGTACAAAAAGGCAAATCATAATCCCTTTCTTCAAGGAAACATTGCATTAACATTTATATATTTACTCATACTTCACATTCATGGACTAAATACAAAAATCCAGTATGAGAGCTCCTTAGGGTAATTTCCTTCAGATCCTCTTCTGTCTCCCAATAATGACCCACCAGCCGACCTGCACTCCCAGCTGTGAGAGGCATTAACTCAAACACTACAAGACTTGATGCAACCGAAGCCTCACTGAAGTCAAACTAAGGAATAATCTGCCAAATACTCACTTTCACTAGTGAAATTCTGACTCCAGTGAAATCAAAGGGAGTTTCATGCCCTACTAACAGATACCTGCCTACAGAGAACCTTGTTACATCACTGCAAGAGACCAATTGACACTACAGACAGAGATGTGTAATGTCCCCAAATCTTCTATCATCTTGTCTGAACATCTCGCCTCTCCTCAGCTTTCTTAATGCCTTGAGAACCAAGAGTTACATACAGTGATCAAACTAAACAGAGCACCATGATGAAAGATGGGGAATATTCTACACAAATCAGAAAACCCAGTGCAAGACATCAAAAGGATTCTCTTTAGCCAGTTTCCTCTCTATTTTAGTTTCCAGAGGACTAAAATTCCTACTTCAGAAGAAAAAAATACTTCATACATCTTCTGAATGTAGCCAAATATTTAGCAGAGTATTCCCCTGGAAAATATTCATGCTACAGCTAGCATAAATATATCTGATGTAAAGAGTCAGAGCATACCTGATCATCTCAGAAAGAATTATAATTTTCCAATCTGGGTTTGTTTATAGAAGAAGCAGCCAAGTAGGGAAGAACCTGCTTTTTCGTGAGATGCAAAGGATTCTTGATGCTCTTCAGTATAATTCCCAACAGTTTTACTCCATGCCTGACAACTACAGCAGTCCCTGGCTCTGTTTGGTGCTTTGAAAATACTGCAGTCAGTCAGATTCACTTCGTTTATTATGAGAAGCAGTGAAGAAAACAAAGATTTAACCGTGTTCAGTATAACATGGGCTTCCTAAAACATGGATTTTGTCAAACTTTCAAAGGATTATCTTTATTTAGGTGCACAGGAAATGAAATGTGACATTATGAAGCACCATTCCAGTGCAACACAATCAAATGGAAAACTCATATTGCTCATCACAACAATTGCTCATATAACTTGACTTTTTGTGATCTTTCTTCAGGATCTCTTTTTACTCAGTTTTACCTCCAGAGACGTCTGTGAAGTTTACCTGAGGACATTGATGTGAACACCAATAAAACTAACAAACATTTCTTCAACTCTTGTTTCTTCTCTTCCTGCAGTCACAGTTCAACTTTCATTGTTAAAACGATTTTTTAAAAGCTATTCTATATTTTATTCAATATCCTTATTGCTTTCTCTCAGGACTTGGAATAAATTTGCAGGGCAAAAGAGGCATCTGGCAGACAGCTCATCTCTCTCTGTTTAACCATCCTGCTGGCAAGTAATTTCCCCTCACCCATTCATCTCCTACCTCTCAGAGAAAAGCAGTGCAAATAGGGCAACAGGAACTTGCTGTTGCCTGCCCAAAGAAACCAGCCGTAAGAGTGAACCAGCATGGTCCTTGGATCCTCAAATTACAATAAACATCCCTTCTACCTTCACTTCCCTCCTCAAATAAGCCCATGACCAAAATCATCAGTATCCCACAGCAGCTGCCTGATTCACAAACAACTGTGATCACAGTGTCCTACCTTTTCTCTTTGTGTTCCCAAATATCAGCAGGAAAAGAGAAAAGGTAGCAGGGGAAGCACCCTGGCAGAGCAGCTGTGGAGGACACTGTCAAATGTGCTCCTGCCAACCAATAACTTGATTGCTATCCTTAACCAGAAAGTATCAAAGGCTACCAAAACAAAGGGTTTAAAACTGATCTGCTAATTCAAATTACTAAAAATAACATCCCAAACTGTGGTTTGGGTTGCAAAGGGGTCACGTTTATTCTAAGATAGAGTCATGAGGCATTGTAACCCACTATCTGAGTATTCCCCATTTAAGGGCCCAAGATCTGTAGGTTATTTTTTTCATTTACATATGCTTTTCTTGTTTTGACTCTTAACACAGCTCTGGAGTTTATAACTTCAATAAGACCTGTTCACTCATGTGTGCTGAGAAAGTCTTAATGCTCTGTGAATCACAGATAACACAGAGCTTTACACCTTATTTGGTGTAAAAGAAGGACAATTGCTTGAGTAGAATGTAAGAAAAAGAGGTAGCAAGAGGTCACCTTGTTTTAAGTACAGACATTTATCAGTTATTAGTCACTAGACGAAACTGACAATGTGGGGCAGTCAAGCATAGTGCTTCTCATCTTTGTTTTCAATGATGATAAAGCGCTGCTGCTGCCAAAGAGTGCCGCAAAATGGAGAAAGGTACTTAAGCTTGCTTCAGATGAGCAACTGGGTGTATGCCAATTTTTTACATGAACAGTCATAAGCATGTTCCTGCACAGCAGGATGTGATCAAACTATTCAAAGCTGTAAAACCAGGTTTGCTTGTCAGTTTTGTTATTGCTTCAAGATTCCTATATTACAGACGATACTTTGCCACTGGTTTTCCTTAACAACAAATTCTACACCTTTAATATTTAAAACTCTGTATAAAACTGACTGTTCTCAGTTTAAAAAAGATATTTACAAAATGGAAGCTAGGACTGAAAATATAACAAATACACTATCTTCTGAACTATAAACCATCTCTTATTTATCTTTTAAAGAGTCGCTCCTTCAAGTTGTACCAAATAAAAGGTCCCCTTCTCTAAACCAGAAGAAAAGTAATTGTAATGACTTACTCAAGTCCTCAGCTTCAGCTGCCAACCCTGTAATCACGTTAACATTCCTGTCCATGAGGTGTGATGCAGTTAATAGGTTGCTAGTTTGAGACATTGCACTGTATTGCCTCCTGCTGGAAACCACTTCTTTAAATATTTTATGAAGATCACACAATGTGACTATGCCATATGTAATCTTTACTAAATGTCTGTCACTAATTGGATTACTTAGTCAAGAAAGATTTTTGAAGAAAGGCAGACCTGTACCAGACCCAACTGCACAAATAATTTTTTTCCTTGAATGGGTTAAGGCAAAACCACACATTATAGACAAGAAACTGATGTTTTATTTCTCATGACAGTCAGCATCTTTCTCCATTTTCCTTTCAGAGGATTAGTCATAAAACAGACTCGAGCTCCCCAGTATAAAACAATATCTGTTCACTAACAAACATATCTTAGCAAATACAACCAAACAGTTGAGTTTGTTTTATTAAGGGGGTTGGTACAGGAGAAGATGGATGTCAATGTTTAGCCACGCTTTAGTTGTTTGTTTTTTATTCACTTGAAAATACATATGAAAAGTAGTATCAAATATTTGAGTTTATATCATTTTATTTGTTTTCACACATACAAAAAGTAGTTTGCATATTTGCTCAGCAATCTAGTGAATGATCTAAGATTACATACACATGCACAGCTCAATACAGTGATACAAGTGCTTCTATCTGCTTCCAAGTAAGATGTAGCATTCATGTTTGAAATCTCAAAAAAATATGCAGAGGTTCTTGGGTAATATGATTCAAGAAAAACCATTTTCATGACCTTTCCGAGACGTGTACAGTGTTCCTCATATTTTGAAGAATAAAAAAAAAAATAAATATTAAAGTAAAATTCAAATAGAAGAAGCACAAATAGCTAACCATTGTCAAGTATGCTGCAATAGATCCAGTTAAATGTAACTCAATGGTGTAACTACCAGAAAAAAGTATTGCAAATCTGCATTTTAAAGACTAGTTGAAAGTAATCTGTATTTACTTGTTCATAGGAAATACAAAGTATATAGAATGTCCATTCTGTAGGAACAGAATGGACAATGGACAATCAAAGCAATGAGTTTGAGCTGTGAAGGCTTTTGTGTTATTGTTTCTTACCGAGAAAAATCAGAAATCCTACAAGTAAACCCCCAAAAGCTAGATCCTACTTGTATTCACTGTGCTCAACTGCCAAATATCAGGCCATTATGAAGGAAACCATAAAAAAGAATAACAGCTGCAGCTTCACTAAACACAGGCAATCCAAACCCTTATTATCATATAGGCAGTTCTCTGCCATATGGAACTGGTTATGGTGGTCACTCAAAGGACATTGCTTCCTCCAGCACCGTGCAACAGCAAGTAGGAACAGAGCAACATGGTGTTCACATGAAGCATTTACCTTCCATTGCCCAGTGACCTCTGTACTTTAAAAATGCCTTTTCCAGAGGACAGCCACAGCACACTAATGGCTCACCCTATTCCTGCTACATATCAGCTTGTTCTCATCAATTGCCCCCTCATATTTGATGTCACCTCCACCAAAAACAAAAACATTTTAACTTGCAGATGTTATGAACGCCTGAGGCAACCTCAGATCTAACTTCCAATAATTTGCATTTGATATGCTAAGGATATACATCCCCTGAATTATATCTAGTCCCTTTGTGGTCTAACATAGGAATCCCTCTCCTATTGTTCTTGCTGTTAGCACTGTAATAACTACTGCTATTGCAATGTTAACAAAAGACTACTAATAATTCAAGTACAGTACCAATTCCCAAGGAATCATCAAGTGAGAAATGCGGGTAGAAATGGTAGCTTTGATTCCAAAGATGAGTTTTCTAGATTCAAGAGTTACAGCCATAAAAGCACCACATACGTGAAAACACAGCACAAGATTAATAGAGTTCTATTAATAATAACTAATTTAAAACAATGGTATTACAAGTTGCAAATGGTATCACAGTAGTACAGCCTTATACTGAATACTTACATTTTCATGTGGTGAGGATTTTTTTTCCATTTATTTTTTCAGCTGCACTATCTACTTAACATTACCTGTGCTTCTTGTTGACAGGTCTAGAGGTGTCTTTGCTAGTTGTGGCAGTTGAGCCATTACCATATAAAATAATTACCTTCATTAAGATTACTTGGAAAAGGTTACTCCTTAAACAGGCAGCTTAAAAATCAATTCAGTTAAAATGTATGTTAAAATGCCCTACAACAACATTCTTCTGACATTCACAAAAGTTTTATGGTCCAAGCATGCCTGAAAGTCCACATCAACAAAGCAGCAAAAACTGACAAAAAACAAATAAAAATATCAAGAGATCCTTCTCAGTTGCTGAAAGCTTTTATCTTATAAGCTGCTCACTTTTCAAATGCATTGTGCAATAAGAAGAACCTAAACTTGTGGCAGGACTGTTGGATGTTTTCCAGTAGCTATGCTGCCCGTCTTTATTTTAAAAGCAAAAGAAAGTAGACTGAAAAAGTTCCACCATTAACATCCTTTGCAACACATACTGAATAGACACACAAAAACCATTAAGCACCAGGCAGATGGGGCTTCCAAGGTTAAAGCAGAGAATGCAAAAACAATTATTGAAAAGAAGTGAAAAATACAGGGTGTGTAGATGGGACTCCTTTACCAGGAGACTTCTCAATACAACATAAATTCAATTATCAACACTATCAATACCACTCAAGATCACAAACATGACTTTAAATCTAATAAAAATTAATTAGATGTAGGATAACTTTGGTAACCCACATTAAAAATCTAAATTTTCAATATTGGAAGAGTCAGATGAAATTTCTTGCCTGGGAAGAATACATAAGGAGTTTCACCTAGTCTAAAATTTTGTGTTTTCCCAGGAGTCATATGCCCTACTTGGGCTGCGTCTCCCTACAGCCTGTTCCTATTGGGCTAAATTGAGGTTAAAAGCCAGGAAAGAAAACTGGGGGAATGGGGGGGGAGAAGGTGGGAAAAAAAGAAAAACTCTTCCATGAGATGGGAAAAGCAAAAAGAGTCACTTAATTGTGAAGAGAATGAAGACAATATTGCTCTGTAAAAAGAAGGAAATTGTAGCTAATGAGTGATCTGAGCAGGAAAAAGACCTCCAGTTCTTTCAAGTCATGTAGCAGAAGCACAAGACTTTGAAAGTCAAGGACTACATCCTGATTTTCATCTCCTGATGTAAAGCAACAAATGTAAGAATTACTTGCATTGTTGCATGTGGTACTATTATCTTCCTTTAAGGGATATTTCTGCCACTTATAACCCTTTATAAATCCTTGAGTCCCAGTTAACTGTCAACCGATGCATTACATGAATACGGCACACTGCAAAACTAAGCCTTTAATAGCTTTTTATATTGGTCAAGACACTGAAAACTATGTTGTTTTTAAAAAGGAGACAGCTAGTGATCAGGTGAAAAAAATAGGAAAATAACTTTTTTCATGAAATGCACTGATGCCATTTCAATGGGCAACACTACCACGAAGAAACAGTTGATCATTAATCAGCCATTTACTGCAAGGGGTCTTTTTGAGATTTTTAACAGAGAAAAGTAAAAGAAATAATTTTCTCTCCCAAAAGTAAAGAAGGAAAAAAAGAAAAAAGAAAAAAAGACAGTTGTCATTGAGTGATTATATACTTGTAGAGACTTACTTGAAACAAAGCAGCATCGCGTTGTTCTATTACTGCATTCATTTCCTCAGCTATTATTTTCTTTTTACGTTCTTTGGTCCTGTGTATTCGATTCAGAATTATAGCTCCATTCTTCAGTATATCTATTCCTGTGTCTGCATTGTTTATTCTGTTCAGTAATTCCTGTAATGTCTACCAACAGCATTATATGTTAGTCAGACATGAAGTTTTAATATATTTTATTTAATATAGGGTTTTAATTAATAGGCACATGTGAATTGTAAATTGACTGAGTGAAGTTATTGAATTTTCATATTGCAGCAAAGATGTACATTATTAGTGTGTCAATTCTTCTTTTTCCCACATCTTAGTTCTTGAAACCCACTCAATTGAACTTAAGCCTCTAAGATATAAGACTGACATCAAGAAATCTCCTCAGAGAATGGCTTACCATGTCATTTTCTTCAGGGTTAATATTTTCTAGCCTAGAAAAAAGGGACACAGAAAGCCTGATCAGTAGCATTTCCTTAGTGCAGCAAAATGAGTTCGCTTTTTAAATCTTTAGAACCTCAAGTAATTTCATTCTACTAGTCTTTAGAGTCAACCATGACACTGAACATATTAAAGTGCCACCTGCTCGACTCCATCTTTCAATAATGCTCCATATCTTCAGCACTGACTTCAGACTGTTAAGTTATTAATGTTTACTGCTATATATGACTACAAGGATCAATTGTTCATATGTGCTTAGATGAAGAAAGTTCCCCAGTGATAGAAATGACTGATGCTCTTATTTTATTTATTTCTGGGCTTACAACTTTTACCTGACGTTGTATTTTTGTTATTTTTACTACACCCCAAACGAAACAGGACAGGAATTTTCCAGATAATTTTTTTGGTTTTCATTTTAAAGTCATTCTTTTCCACCTCTCTCTTCCAAAATGAGGAAAAAAAAATACTAGTTGAAGTTTCCTTAAAAATATTTTGTTTTTGTATCTTGCATAAAATAGCAAGCTAAGCCAATTCTCTGCAAGGCCATTATTTAATTCTGTAACAACACTCCTCCCTTTCTATTTCAACAGAACATATATTGACCTGTCAAATACAAAGATGATACAACGAATTTAGTCATACAGCATTGAACAGGGGCTGTGCAAGAGCAGTGAGTGATAGCACAAAAATCTACTAAATGGTATAGTATGCATTTTATTTTACCTAAGGTTAGTGATATGGACAGCGTATTATTTAAAACACTTATGTGTATTTTAAAATGGAAGAGACCTCATTTCTGGATAAACAAGCATATTAAAGTTACCTTACCACTCCATTACTCAGTGGTGTCTTTGGCTAAAGGTAGGTCTGTCACTAGATATTTTAAAAGACATAGTACCATTAAACATCTACTAAAAAGCAACACACACTTTTTCAACAGTGCTGTGACAGGTGCTGCTCTGAAGTCAAGATTTTAGCTAGCAAACATCACAGAGCACTTGACAGCACACTAGCACCTTCTACATTAAAGCACTAGTTTTACCAGGTAACAGTACATAAGGTATAGTAAATTAACCAGTACAGAAATTCTTTAAATAAAAAAGAAATTATTCAGAATGTACTACCAGTGTACAACAGCTGGTATATCTGGAATTCACAAGTAGTAAATACTCCAACATATATAGGCAGCACCAGAACTAAACAAAACAAAGTAACAGCTAACTTTTGCTAGGTTTGACTTGTATTCATAAAGTAACACAAACCATAAAATAACAAATATACTATAAGTCCAAATTCTCAGAACTGGCTCCTTGAGTCCTTGTAGAGTTCCTGTTTTAGATTTTTACATTGCTCTAAGTGTCACTTCATGTGGGACTTAAAAATGGATCTCCAGCTAGTTTGTATTCACAATGAAAGGAACGGTATTTGTCAAAGTAAATTAGCAGGACTGACCCCGGCTTCTCCAGAGGACTTCTACCCTGCTAAAAGTGTGGGTCAACAAAATCATCCAGCCGACCAACAGGCTGGGTAAGCAAGAAACCTTAGGGAGAAATGGGGCTGGGAAAAAGAACAGGAACTTCCACTAGAAGTGTAGCCCTTCAGTATACTCCTGCCACAAGGGATCTGCCTGTAGGTGTACATACACCTCCTTAGGTGACAGTATTTTTTAAAAAGCAGCATCCAAAGCTGTGCATTTTCCATGCTGCCTTTCCCTGTGCTGTGCACAGGCAATAAGTGACCGTAGATCTCTCATGATTTTAAACAGCAGTAACCAAGGATTCCTTGTCCCCATATTTCTATACACATTCTGTTAACGTAATACCTAGGGCCAGTAGGACTGAAAGTATTTTGGTTGTTAAAGTTAAATAATGGCAACAGAATTTCTCCAGCTGCCAATTTAAAGAAAGCATTAAGGCATTTGAAAAAGGTTGGCAGGATGTTCAGTATTGCCCTCTTGTAAAGATCTGTGATTGGAATAAGTCCAAAGCAGATGGAAGGAATGACCTGTGCTCTAAAACTCAATGACTGTGGCACAAGTAGCCAATATTCTTAAAAAAAAACAAACCAAACCAAAACAAAAAACCTTTACATGCTTCACACCTGAGACAGAGAAATTGACCTTTTGAACAACCAGGATCAGGAAGAAAATATTAAGTGTGGCAGTTGGAAAGTTCCAAGTTTCCAGAAGAAACTAAAAAATTAAATAAAATAAATCAAGTCCCTCATGGCTCATCTCATCATCTCTGCTCCTTTCAAAGGATTAGTGGAGTGGTAAGGTGAACTCCAAAAAAATTTTAATTCACCCACAGTAATAAACTACTTATAATAAAGAAGCTGAGAAAAGTCATTTCCTCATGGGGTTGACTCTGCTTCTGAGAAAGCAGCACCTCAATTTGACTCTTCTCAGTCACAGTCCTGGCTTGTTCTTCCCATTGCAAAATGACAGGCATCCAGATATAGAAATGCATGTTTGCACCTCAGCTGAGATGTTATCACAGTCAGTAAAGATGCCCCATGTTCTGAAGAGCCTGAGTGCTGGAGCCAGGCTGGTGTTCCAGGTGTTTGCAAGGCGTGCAGTTGCATGAATAAACATCCTGTAAGCTCAGAATAAGTGGACCAGAAGAAAAGCAGCTGAGCCTGATGGAGGCAACCTGCCTTCTTGGTTCTGTAATGCCCAAAGATTTCAAAAATAATAAAGAACTTTCTTGAAAAAGAAAAACACCTCCCCCTTCCCCAGCCAATAATCACAACATTAAATGTTTCCCTGTACCATACCATTACACTTTCTGGAAAAAATATCACATTGTCCAGAAGGTGCTGCCACATAGATGACTGCTATGGATCAGGGAAGAGCTATGGTTAGCTTGACCCTGGTCAGGTTGCACTAATGGATGCAAATCATTGTAGGCTGATGTAATACTGAATATAAATTGGTGGAGTGGAGCAAGATATCTTTGAAGTTTCTTATGTTGTCTGATATGGCTTAAGAAATTCCTATCAAACTTGCAGTTTGGTTGAATGAGTAGCAAGGTGTTAGGTAACAGTTTGTCCTGGTTTTGTTAAAAACAAGTTTCTCTTTCAGTGAATTTTGCCTGTCAGCTAAAGCCTTCATATTAACTGCATTTTCCTGGAGAACCAGACACATGTTTTGGTAAACCTAGCAATGGAATGCAAACTTATTGATAAGCACGGATGGACATCTCGCGAGAGGGGCGACGAGAAACAAGTGACCAAGAAACTGACCAACTATGTATAACATCCCATTCATGTGAATACTTCATATAAAAGTGGGAGATCATGAGGATCTCGTCTCTTTTCCTTTTCCCTATGGCCGACATTAGGAGAGGACCTTGCTAGTCGTCCCTGCGAACTGAGGCCTAGTGACAGGCTGAATCCAGCTCCGCTTGGCTGCAGAGTCTAATCCAGGACTATGGGTGCCGGCTCTGCAGTTGCTGAGACTTTCAAGATTGGTTTTGTATATTTTGTATTATTTTCTCTATTCTTATTAGTAGCACTAGTAAAACATTGTTAATTTTTCCAACTCTCTTCTCTCTGTCCTTCTTTCCCTCCCGATTGCCTGTCCTGAGTGGAAGGGGGGAGAAGGAGGGGAAAAAGGGGGAAGTGGGGGGGGCAGAGGGGGTTAACAATACATCTGCCAGGGTTTTATTGTCACCCCGCAATCTTAACCCCCGACACAGTTGCACTTCATAATCTTAAAGGTCTTTTCAAACATAAACAATTCTATGATTCTATTCTATGACTCCAAGGTAAGGAAAGAGGTAGATATTAAGACATTTGATGTAGTGAACATGATGACTACTTTAACATAAAGAATCCCTTTACAGAGGATTACATATGGCAGTTAATGCCCAGTAATTCATTACCAGTAAGTACTTGCTGCATGGATGACAAACAAATTTTAATGAACAGTGGAAACAAACAATGCTTTTGGGCACTTTACATTTGTGGCTTTGTCAATTATGATTTTTCTTTTACTGCTCTGATGACTGACATTAAAACTAACAATGAAAATAAAAGCATGTAACATTTTTCAGAAGCCTTCAGCAACATCTTTGTAACCTATGGGAGGCATAAGCCTGCTTGGGATCTGCCTAAGGATTTTGTTCATGTCCAGGATGCCCTCAGTGACAGGTCCCACAGCACAGCACCCACTGATGATGTGCAAGACCTGAGTGTGACTCTTCCAAACAAGCTGCCATTGCCACAGTCAGTCTCTGTAATGCAGAATGGGAGACCCTGGAAAATACTGGACCTACGATCTTACAGTACATATGGAGCCTTGGCAAGGACAATTCTTCTGAATTAAATTGGTTTTGGTCTCAGTCCTGTGTCCTGATGTTGGCTGTCATGACACCAAATATCACACAGAAGCCTGACCTGCACCTTTGCAGCACATACAGGAAGAGATACCAGCTACAGACAATGGATCACCGGTTTAGGCAAAGATGAACACATATCAGGTATTGAACCAAGCGTAGCTGGCTAGCCCATGGCAATTTTTACACATGTTGGGTTGGTTTTCTCCATAGGGAAATCTCCTATAGAAATTCTAAGACTGTGAATGGCATCAAGGTATCATGCCTCTTTATAAAGCATCAGAAAGAGCACTCAAGTGGATGACAGCAACAATAACTGCTACTCTCTAAAAGATAGAAATAAGTTATAATAGCTTGGCCCCAAGCTATCAACCAAGGGAGTTACTGACCCTCTATTTGGAGCAAGTACCATTTTTGTCATTATCAGTGTATCCAGTGCCTTCTGCAATTACATTCTTTTGGGGAAGGTAATGCACACATTCTCCCAGAAATGGAATTTCTTCTCTTTTTTCATCCTTCTGCTTAGAATAGAGTTGGTCTTCCAGTACATGAGTGAAGCACACAAAAGGGGGTGAAGGGGAAACAAGCGATGGTGTTCTGAGGGATTCATGTTTAGCAAGACCCGCTACATGTGTCTATGGATTCCACTGCTTAAAAACCAATATGTCTCTCACACATTTAATAACCTGTTATTTATTCCAGAAACCCAAAAGTCATTGACTAGGTCTGCAAACCAGAATAATTAATTTGCTGCAGGACTTGAGCACTTTAACTCCAAAGATCTTCAGTTTATGCTAACAGCTTATGCACAGTGTCATTTGATGTTTGCGGCCATATATAACTTTCCTGCTTTCTTAACTCTTGGAACGTACAGAATTAGAAGAGTGACAGAAGTAATTGGAAAGATTAGAGTAAAGCTCACAGCTACAATGTGCAGATTATTATAATTTATTTAGATAGCATTCTCTGGCCTTACCTACAAAAATATTCAAAAGAAAAAGACTGGTTTTCTGTCATAGAGAGGAAAGAGTGTTCTTAGTAGAATCAGTTATTTAAAACATAATTGCCTGCCATTTAGTTAACTAATGACTATTCAGTCTCCTACCATGAAAAACTTCTGTTTGCTTTGTATTTCTCTTGGCAAAACAGTAGGAGAAATTCCTTAGCTACTCTAGACTTTGGGAGACTACTCTTTGGGGGACTATCACACACAATAACCAAGATGATCACAACTTGGAGAGAGAAGGATAGGTAAACTGTACCTTCAAAGCTGCTTATATCCTGAAGTGAGAAAAGAAACTGTTCTTGATCTTCCTCTCCCACCTTAACAGTTTAGTTTAATATGAGACTCTCTATTTCTGTTTTGTTAACATGGCATAAATTAAACTCTATGAAGTATTAATTATATCCTTATTGCCTTACAGACTGCTCCTATGCTAAAGATAAGAAAAAAACATATATTTTGACTACATCACCCACATCATTAGTAAAATTTTTGCTGAAGGAAATGTCTAGCGGGCTTAAAGGCTTGATTGATTTCCTATACATTGCAATTTCTGACTGACACTCTTGTACTCCGTGTCAAAAGATCCCTGTAAAATGTCACATTCATCTTATTCATCCCTGAATAAATCAATACCAAAGCTTTTGATTATATTTTTAATTGTTGTGATCAAAATGATTCACCTTGTTGTGAGTCTCCAGAAAAACATATGGTCTTATAAGATGGCTAACAAATTAATCAATAGCACAGTTAGACTAACATTAGGTTAGTATTTCATCATAGAGAAGTTTGTGCTAAGCTTTCCTACATAACCAGTGTTGAGCAGTTTACGATAGTTACAGAATGACCCAACAACCTTTTTGCACAGGGCAGGAAATGTATACTTACTCTTTGAGAGACTCTTCTAAACGCTGGACTCGTAGAAATGCTTCATCTCTCTCTTCATTGGCTAACCTAAGCCTTGCCATGACAGCCTCATCACGTTCCCGTTGAGCAGAATAAACTTCTTCCACCAGAGCTGCAAAAGTAACCAGTGTGTTTAACAAACCAGTTTGACAAGGAAAGACATTATTAGATGCACTTATATGGGCCTTTGCTAGTATTTCCTAAAATCAACATTTCTCTGCCGGCCTCGTTTTACTTCAGGTAAGGTCTACATTACTCGTCAGACACAACAGTAAATTGCTGTTGATTGCTAAAATTAATACTTTAAGGGAATGAAATAAAGCTACATGTTTTCAAATTCACTCCAGGTATAATCAAACAGGGCAAGGAAGTGAATTTGCTTTGCATTTTGAATACTCGCTTAATGGAAAAGTAATTCTTTAAGCTCAGAATCATATGAGATGCTTGTATATTTCTTCTAGAACACAGAGTTAAAAGTAATGATCCACTAAAACAACTACCATCACACTGCTTCCTATCAGGGCGGCACACTGATATTAAATATTAAAAATTCTAATATTTTCATAGTCTGCCTCTGCTATCACAAGAGTGGCACAGCTGGCATCTCTCCTTCTCTGCCAAGCCTTTACTTTATTGTGTAATATAGTGTTATATTATCTGTTACAGCATACACGGACCTTGGAGCATTAGGTGCCAATAAACTAAGATTTACTGTCTATCCTTGGGAGCAAACTAACACCTTCAAGCCATTCCTCATCCCGAGCTTACGTTTTCTTCCTGCCTCTCCCCTGTCAATATGTCTAACACCATCTCTGGCACACCGCCAAAATCCTTACCTCGCCCCTGCCTCCACTAAAATCTTTATTCATACTTTCATCATTTCCCTCTGCAATAGTACAAATCTCTCCTTACAGTCATCATAAAACCTTTCAGTTGAGATGTCTAGGGACTTTCAGGATGCCACAGTAAGACCGCTGTCTCTCCAAGACAGAGGACTATATCCTCTCTGATTGTCACAGGCACCTGCAAAACACTCAGCTGAACTCTGTAGGTCCCAGAGTTCTCCATGCTCCCCTTCTAGTCTGCCAACCTGGTGTTTAGCCAGTCTCCAAAAACCATACTACAGTCTCATTCAAATTTCGGCATTTATTTCTCAAGAACCATCTGTATTAAGCCATTGCTGCTGCGCTTCCTTACCCCCTTCAGAACTCTCTGCTCCTCTCTGAACCACTGCTTAAGTCATTAAGATCTCAAAGAAAGGCTTCCTCCCTGTTCACTTTAGCCTGGAGCTTTTATCCCTCCATTCTTAGATCAATTGACGTCAACTTTGTTGCCTTTATAGCTTAGTTTACGTTTACTTCACCTTTGTACATTATTGAACAAAAACTTCATAGTGTGATATAACATAAAACACTTTATGGGACAATAGAAACACAGTAGTACATTTTGGTAGCAGCTATATTGCTGGCATAAAATACATTTTTTCAGTACTGAAAAAACCTCAAAACTCCTCAACCAACCAAAATACAGTGTGTTACATTTCTGTACAGTTCAGAAGCAGTTCAGATAACCAGGGATTTACGAAACGTGATAAGATGAACAAAAAAAGAGTCTATAGAGATGAATTAGGAAGAGGTTCAAGGTAGGAAAGCTATTCTCTTGTCCCCAAGCTGGGGAGAAGAGTGTTACTGAGGAGCAGGGAAGCATTTTTTGCAGGTCTAGAAGAAGGCTGCAGGATAACAGCAGACTGGATAAACGAAGACAGGGAAAGAGTAAATGTTACTTCTGGAAGTGCAGTCCCTTCTCTCACAAAAATCTGCAGAGGAGCTACAAGCCTAGTTATCAGGCTGGATTTGATTTTCTTCTATTTGAGTATATACTTGTTCCATAAGTAGACTGTATTTTTGTCTTGAAGATCTATTTCCCCTGTTCACAACAAGAAAGCTTTGCTTGACATGGAATGGAAAAACTAAGGCATGAGTAAAGCAGCTGCAAAACTGCATGCACACAGATTGGTGGTCAGAAATAAGTTTGCAGCACTTGCAGAAAATGAGTCCAATATTTGCAAAGGCAGGTGGCTCAGCAAGAACAAGTTGTATGAGGTGGGCTGTGCGCTTCAGCTCACCAGACTTTCCCCTGGTTTGCTGAGATCTGTGATGGCACGGAAAGTAGTGCTTCAGCAGTGACTGCCTGGGTAAACTACAGTGCAACTGCTTTGTTCTGGTTGGATCTGGAACACACAAGCAATTTAATTCTGTATGGTAATTATTATATATCTGTACCTTAACATATTTGTTTACTATAGCTTTTCCAGCAAATTACATCAGGTAATCTGGCACCATGCCAGGGACACTGGACAGAGAATGCTTTCCATAAAGCTGCAAGTGGAAACTATATGCAGTTTTCATAATGAAAACAAATGCTGGAATGAACAGAAAGCTGTCTAAAATAACTGAAGATTTGGCACTTATTACTATTCTGGGGTTAATTAACTTCTGGGATTAGTTAACTTCTTTCTGGTGTCTTTGTGTGCATCCTTTCTTCTGTCAGACAATATCCCCACATCAGCAGAGAAAACCACAATTTTGATGACAGCTACAAAAGATCACAACACAGAGGCACAATGTTTTGGCATATCTAATTCTCTTTCTGTCTAACTGTAAGCAATGGTAATAATAACTATACAGGGTTTTTTTAAAGCAGATTATTGTTTATTTGTCCTTAAAGAAAGTAATGTACATACAACAGTATGAACATATTCAGAAAAAGAGATCTTTTAAAGTTACTTAAATATCCTGCTTATCTCAAATCTTACCATCCTTGATCGCAGTCCAGAGGCTAATTGCCTTGAACAGTGAACCCTTCCCCCACACAAGGTCCATTACAAAATGCTGCCTTTTAACTATTAGCTGTGGAAAAGTGACTTAAATTGAGCATTTCTTTCTTGTTGTTTTCTTATTCTTCCATTAAATTAAGCCATTGGAGTAAATATCCCAATGACCAGGTTCACTAACTACAATAAAAAAACCCAGTAGTTTCATATCTACTACAAGTGTTTTGCTTTTGCTTCTATTTCTTAAAAGTAATACTGCAAGTTAATTTTTTTAATATTAAAGCTGACTAGGGAAAGCGTATAAAATACTGTAAATTGCCTGTGTGATAACCTATGTTGAAAGAGAAAAAAAAAAGGAAAACAAGAAAGATACTTAGCTACCTGGTGTTTTAATACCATGTAGCAACACTGACACTGCCCACAAGAAATTACTCATTTAAAAAAAACCTTAAAGTCTTCACCTAACTCATTTTAATGGTCTACAGAAGGCTAACTCACCTGATCCCTTTACCAGCCAAAGCTTCTGCTGAATTCAGACATTTCTGTTATCCAGTGCCTATACATTTCTGACTCTATTTAATCTTTGACCAGATCCTTTTTCAATACTATATGGAATATTATAACAGTTAAACAATTGCAGGTAGTCGGAAGTATGATGTTGTTAACAATAACATTGGCCATTCAGATTGACCTATAGATCAGTCACAAGTAAAAGTTCAGGACCATAAGGATCACAAGATTCCTCAAATAAGCCACTGAAATATACATGCCTTTGGGCTGCAATGCAGCAGAAAACCAAAACATTTGCTGTCATATTTCGGAAATATGTGAAGTATAAGCTGTCCAATGAAAAGTCTACGAGAAAGAGTGACATAAAAATCCTCCTTATTAAAAAGAGTAGAGTATGCAGATTATCATTCCTATGCTTCTTAAAAATGCCAGGCAAAAGTTAACTGAGAGTACCAAGTCAGGCTGCTAAGTCCTGTTCAATACATGGCATACCCAGCAAAACACCAGCCCCATGCTGGCACACCAACCTGGTGCCTGATTCAGTGAAAAAAGTGATCCAGCTACTTAGTCACCAACTGCTCTGGTCGATACCATGAGGTTTTTCTTGGAGACCTTCCAATGGCACAGCAACCAACCCTATCCTGTTTATCTTGAGGCCTGACCAACAAGAAATACAAATTCTCATAGAACTCATGTTTCAAGCAAGAAAATGACGCACAAAAATGAAGTATGAATAGTCAAGTATTAAGGTAAAATGGATTGTGTTATTTACTAATCCATATACATACAATGACATTGAAGAGTTAAAACATTTAAATCCCCTACCGCTAAATTAAGAAAAAAGGATTATTTTCCAGTGTTTGCAAACATTGTAATATACACAAATATGACATTACTATTTAGTTGCATAAATTTAATTTGCTTTAGAAAAATTTAATAACATCTTTCTCCTCATAACTAAACCCCCTGCATACTCTAAAAGAGCTATTTTAAAAGAATCATTATACTAAACTCATCAATTCTAAAACATTTTTAGTTTTTAGTAAAGAAAACAATTGTAAACAGAAGAGCTTTTGTAAGATAGCTAGCTATTACAAAGTTCACTTAGAAAATCAATATAGCATTTTAGCTGGAATTTGCTCATTAAACACCCACAGCTCTAATGCAAATTATGATGGAATGAATAAAGCAAATACATATGCTTCTTTCTTTTTATTAAATGTAAAATCTACTGTTAATTGCATCTGGTATGTCATATAAACTTTTCTCCTTAACTATTAAATGGAAGCTTTTACAAAAGTCATTAGAGATTCTCTTTCTTTGACTTGTATAAATTTCAATATTTGTTCAGTAAAGGTTCACAGCAGTTAAATTACATTAACAAATATTATTAGCTACTATGTAAGCCAACTAAGTAAAATACTTATATTGCAGGTAAAACAAATCAATGGGTGTTTACAATAATATTTGGATATGTCCATTTTAAACAAGCTTATCAAATATCATGTAATTCTTAGTCAAATGAGAGAGACTCAAAGTAGGTTTTTTCTTCCCAAATACTCAAATTTGTTTAGTAAGCTAATTGTTTTCTAATATGGGCAAAAGTAAATATGAAGAAGATGAACCATACAGAGTATGAGTTTACAGAGTCAGAGCAGTGTACATATTTTCTTAGTTGAACCTGATTCTTTCAGCAAACCTATCTTCTACACTTCTTAAACTACCTTTAAAATACAGCAGTAGTGAGAAGGTGTGTTGGAAATCAGTCTAGTTTAAACAGTGGTTCATGATTTTCCAAACACCACAATTGTGGGGGAAGGGAAGGTAGCACGGTTCCCAGGAAAAAAAGTCTGTTTGCTGATTTCCTAGCAGTCTTCTGTGTAAATAAAAAAACCTGAATAGCAGAGGCAAGAAAGAAGAAATTGTTAGGATTTGAAACACCTATGGCAGCAGAAATCACTTCACATTACTCCTTAAAAAATGTAAAATCCAAATATAGGACAGATCTTATAAGTAAAAGAGATCACCACCCACAGCTCTACCACAGAAGATACAGTAAATATTATGACATTTATAACACTGTAACAATTGGCTTTCAAGATAAGTCAGTTTTACAGAAATGACAACAATATTTTGGACTTTTCAAGGTGTTGAGGTGATGAAATACTGCTTTTGGCTTTGGACTACACGAAAAAAAGTGATCAAAGAAATAGTACGATTAAAATTTTGCTAATAGTTTTTGTAACAAGCACTAGTTATAGTGATCAGTTACTTCCCAGAAAAAGACATGGTGAGAAAGTTTTTCTGTTAATAACAATGTATTGTTGCAGAAGGTTAGGGTTTTGCAGTTTAAGATTTAGTATTCAACATCAGTGGTTGCTGAACAGTAAGTGACTTGGGATTTTCTTTGGCATTGATTCTGGTACATTCAAAGTAATTTTACTAGTTACTTGCACCATTTGAGCAACAAGAAATACAAATGTGATTGTATGTTTTTACAAAAAAGCCTCTTAGCATCTTAAATATTTAAGAATTGACTGAAAGAATAATAATTAATGACTCAAAAAAACCTTTGATGCATGATTCGACTTCTGTTTCACACAGTTATAGAGCTCTAATGTAGGAATGAATGTTCAACTCAGGAGGAAAATGAGGCAAAGAGTATTTTCTACCTTTTGGAGATGTATATTATTCCAAAGGAAAGCAGAAACATGAAAGAACTTGCTTGGCTGAGTCCCACTTAGAATTCAAGATTCCTGTAATGAACTTCTTGTTTATCTTACTTGGTTACTTCCATGAAAATACTCAGCTGAAATTTATCCTACACAGAGGCTTAATCAAAGCTTTTTGGGGATTTTTGTTGTGTTTTCACTTTGGATTTCTGAGTAGCAGCTACACGAATGTGAGGCATTAGGGAAGTATACTGGGAAAAGAGGTTCAATGATTACCTGCCTTTTCTTTTTAATCAGTTTTCCCATTCTTGCCCATCTTTGCTGTGTCTCTGTCTGTCTAATCACAGAAGGACTTGGAAACTATCCTTGCCATTTCCAGATAGACTGATGTTATGAAATTTCATTTAACCATATGGATATATGCTTGTATTCCTTACAGAAATACAAACATGTATGTATTTGTTATCCAGTCATTTTAGAAATCAAAATCCTCTGGGACCTCTTTCTGCTAGATTTAATGGCTGTGTTTGTGATTCTTAAATAAGAAGTCAATCTTATCATAGTCAAATACACAAACAAAATAAACCCATTCAGATTTATTGCACTTCTATGAAAGAATTTATGTGCATTTCTGCACATACATGTTACAAAATGCAGATAATCCCTAGAAATGTTCAAAGCCTAAGGCCCTTACACAGTTCTCATTCAGGTTAATGGCAAACTACCACAAGCTCCAAGGGCTGACTGTCAACTTAGAAATAGTGCTGAAACATTCTATTACGAAACATACCATTTAAGTTCCTAGATCTTTTTCTGAAAGCTACCATTCACTTATTTTCAGTTATGACTTATAACTGAAAAGTAAAAGCAAAATAGTGATAAGAAGATCACAGGAAAACTAGATAAGAATTTTCACTAGTCTATACCAGCAATTATAGACTACAAGTCATTTACACCTAAATGTGACTTTATAGATACAGCAATCTGAACAAACACTGATAGAATACAGTGACTTCTTTATTGCTTTGTGTTTGTTGTATGTATTTAGTGCATAGCATTCATCAGCTCCTAAATTTCCAATGCTATAAACAGAGCGTTCTTAATAAAAGGCTAAAGTTGCTTCGTGGCAGCTCTGCATAGGGTTTTCTTTGTGTACTCAGATTCCAATTCAATTAAAAAAAAAAATAAAGTGGGAAAGAATAGGAGAGAGCATTACACACAGACCGCAAGGCAGTTCTTGTGAAAGCCAATCCCTGTACAATACTTAAGCCCCTGCTTCTAATACACTAAACACAGCTGACTTCAAAATTCAAACCATAACGCTGTTAAACTTTTTTTTTCACTGAATAATTGTTGATACCTGAATATTTACTTTAGGGAAAAAAACCCATAAATGCTGCATTAAAGTTTGCAAGTTATAATTTGACAGATTAAAGAAAAGTTTTTGTAATACCCTGAGAAGTAGTTTATTTGCAGACCTTTTTATTCCTGAAAAAACCAAGTTCTTTATGTTCATCTAGCACCATCGAGGGGAAGAGAGAAGGGCCAGACTAATCACAAAAATATGCACAAGATACTGGCTTGTTTTTTACATACAAGCTCCACCCATAAATAGCTTAGTAATTTACTTTTTAACCTAGGCCAGCACTTTGAATACTGTACCTCACTGAGCTGCATGCAAGATTTTTACAATCAACAATTTTGACAATCTGAAGGTAAAATTATAGTATTTCAAATTAAACTGTTAAAAATTAAGCCAAAATTTTCTCAGTCACAATACCCCCCGCCTTGTTGTTTTGGGGTTTTAAAATTTTTTTTCTCATCCTTTAGATGGCCTGTCTACCTTTCCATACAGAGGATTCAAATCCTACAGTTATTTTCAAAATTCTGTTATCTACAAGCAAATATTTTGAAAATATATTCAGGAACTAGTTTTGCATAGTGAAGCATTAATAGGATAAAACCCCTAAGAACTATATAGGCTATATATACAAATGAATTATGCACAGAAAACTGAGTTAGAGAAGTATATGCATTACCTACTTAAACAGTAAAATATCTTTCATATTTAGGTTTATAAACACAAGGGTTGGGAACTATTGAGTTCTTTTGGCTAAAGCCCAATATTGGCCTTATTTCAGTTTAATTGGAAGAGGATCTTGAATTCATCTTCTCCATGAGATATCAGGAACCTGGATTTCTGTTTGTACCAAAGGTTAATAAGAAATGTGTCTGCAAAAGTCAAACAGCATTAAATACCAAAAACTGATTATTATTCTGCAGGAGTTGTTCTGTCATTCATAATCTCTCCATGCTCCAACCTTCCACAGCTAATCTTTAATGGATGACATGCAAGAAAGAAAAATAACATCTAAAAAGGCACTTTAAAGTGAGCTTTGAAGAAATGGAAAATACTTCTCTTCTGTGCCGAAAGTTATTGCCACCCAAAGTTTATTACTGGCAAGATTACTTATTTCCTCTTACTTTATGGGATATTAAATCAAACTAACTCTAAGCTAACAGCCACTTGGATATTTGTCTTCATTTTTGCTATTAAAACTACTGCACATACATTCAGTAATTATTTTTCAAGTTAATTTAGGAAACTTCAAATAATGTTCATGAACATTTCCACACCATATTCAAGAATTCCAAAATATCACAAATGTTAATTTTCAACACTTTTGTAAGAACAGCCATGAAAAAAAGAGTCTTCCTTGTAGGTATACTGCCAAAGCTTCCAAAAGACTGAAAGCTGTGTAACAGATACAACAGATAAAACTGCTTTCCCTTTTTTTCCACACTATATTGTCTGTCACTACCCTGGTCTTTCAGAGAGCATCTGCAGTATGCTAACACAGTTTTCAGGGATTAAAGGTGGTGTGCAACACCTAAGAAACCTAGAAGGGCTTGACTCAATCCACTTCTTCCTGTTGAGTTGACTTTAATTTTAAAAACTATTCACTTTTGGTAACATTGTTATTAGATATTGGCACATTCACCCCTCCCCCCTCCTCCTCGACAGAATAGCCCTTGCTACAGAACAGATTTTAAAAGAAATATTTTTTTATTCCACTTTCCTTCATAATTATTCATAGTCCCAATACATAGCACTGTGATAGGGACAAAAATATTCCAAGAGCTGATGCCAACTATGGTATAACTTTTTGCAGTAATGGTGGGAGTTACTGTGAGAAGACTAGGGTTTTGATATTTTTTCCAGTCTAAAGAGGTTACCACTATGCTCTACAATCCTCACTTAATACACAATCAGCTCTTTCCTCTAAAAGTTCCTATATATCCTCTGTATTATTCTTCTGTTAGGCAAAAATGAAGTCACTTATTATGTCCATCAAAGGTGAGATCTGCTGTCTCTGCTAGTTCTTTCGAAGACTTAGTTCTTTTGAAGACTTAATCCTTTGCAATGCCTCCATCCTTTATCTTCCAGTCTGTTCTCAGAAGATGTGTGCTCCTTTTCCCTTTCCCTTCCCGCAGAATGCACCCCTTCCCTTTTCTGTTCAACACATGAACATTCTGCAGTCCTGCATTTCAAGATTTGTCTATTCTTTATGCCCAGTTTACATGTGGCGTTCACCGTTTTCCTTTCATTATCCTAGTCTCAGTTCTTTTATGATGTGCTCTTCCCTTGATTTTCCCAGTGTTACCTATACCGCTGTTCTCCTCTTCATGATGGGGGGGGGGTGCAACTAATGGTACCTTCTGGCATTGGCTTATAATGAAAGGAAATCCAGCAGAAGAATAATGAAGAAACAGCAGGAACGTGTGGCAACTATGACTGCCAGAAACAATCGTGCCTAATGCTTTAAAGCCTGCAACCAAAACTATGAATTCCATAATTTTCCTCACTCATTACCTGACACAGAGATAGGGACCCAAGGAAGTTCTAAAATACATCTCCCAGGTTAGCAAAATTTTAAAATAAACACCTTCTGAAAATAAGTTATTTACTGCACACAGTATAAAACATTCTCTTCAATCATGTGTATCTTCTGCCTCAACTCTACTTTTTCTTACTCTTTCATGAAGCATTTAACAAATTTACACTTTTCCACTTCACTTTTTCCTTGGAACAAAGTAAAACTCGTAAAGCAACAAGCTTTGGGTTTTTGTTTCTGAAGACTGTTGAAGCTTCATTTTAAAATGGCTTTTGTCTTCAGCTTTTCCACTCTTTCCACAGGTCCTATTTAGGTAAAAGCCATCAATTAGAGTGTTGCATTTTAAAATATAATCGGAATATTCCTCAAAGTAGACAACATTTTTACGGTGTACTTTTCTGATGTCTTACAATATAATTTGTGGAGTCATTTTCTTATCATAAAGTCAGTACCAAGTAGTAATAAAAATGCAAACACCCATATTTACAAGCTTCACTCTACCATGTGTTATACACTACAGTAATTAAACATTAACTAGCAACATGAAATCACAGAACGCATGTGTTTGTTCTCCTTTCCTCAAAGGACTTAACACAGGGGAAAAAGGTTTTTCCATAAACACACTGAGTCTTCTTTTTTAGGGTCTGCTTGTCCATTGGAAGTCCCCTCAAGGCTTTTATGTGAGACACATAGACCTCCACAAATTCAGATTGGTTCACATCATTCTAGATTTCAAAACATTTATCCTAACTTAACGTTCTTAGAATGGTAAGACAGGAAGCAAAAAACCTGTGAAATATTAATGATGCTTCCTTTTTGCAAACAGCTTAAATAGCAAGGATCCTCTTGCCCTCCTTCTCAGCATTTAAAGGATATTATACTTCCTGAACTTGTAAAAGGAAAAAAAAGGGTATTTTTCAAAGGTCATCTGTATTACACACTGTAGCACTCTTTACATTTTGGCTTATTCTTCCTTTTAAAATGGAATAATTATGTTATTTATTATATTCATATTCATGCCATACCATCTTGAAGATAATATTATGATTAGGACATAATTAGAAAGTTGAAATAGTAATGTAGGAAAAAACAATTTACTAACAAATATTTCAACTGTATCCATAAAAGAAACTAAACATGTTTTTGACACACTTTTTGATATACATTTCTTTCCAGATTTTAATGAGCAATGAACAGCTATATCAAAGAGAATATTTATCTATTATATGTATAGAAGTAAAACACTGTGCAAATATTCAGGAACAAACACAAAACTTGGGATTCAACCCAAACAGTTTACATTAGCTTTCAGCCACTGGATATAACTGTGATATGCAGTGCTGATTGTTTTCCTTCTGAAAATAAAGCAAGCAGCTTATGAAAATGAAATAAGAATAAAATTATGCCTGTATTTCAGTTTGTTTCCTAATACGTAGATTATATTTGCCTTTCCCTTCCTCCACCACAGAGAATGTAGCAACTATCTTCCGTCTAGAATATATACAGGATATTGTATTCTTAGGAGTTTGACATTAAGTGGAAAGTCAGCCTTCTGTATTTTTCATCTGGAGAGTTTATTTCTACTCCATTTTCCTGAAGACACTTACTCCTCCCTTCAGTACCAATATTTTGGAGACAGGTATTAGTACTATTCTATGAAGTGTATGTGATTGTGTATGAGCACACAATTTTACCTAGCTTACACTATATTTATGAACAAATAATATGACAAATTTATAAAAGCAACTTGGAGAAAAACCTGAGTATTTTTCATCTACTGGGTACATTGTATACACAGTCAGTTTTCAATAATAAAAATAACCAGCTTCATTACTTTGGAAATTTCCAAAATCATAAACACAAACTGTCTCCATTCTTGTATGTTGCTCCAAAGAACAATTAAGAACAAATATCAGAATGCATTCATGTTCAACAATAACTTAAAAACCTTTTATTTTGGGTATTTGTATAAACTTCATTCACTGGAGACATACCATCATCAGACAAAAAGTCATTAAGTACCATAAGAACAGATTTTTCAAGAAAAGTGCATGTCTCTAGTTGAGGTGAACGTGCGGCTATCTCCATACACGGGGAGGGGGGAGTATTGCTCTGAACGAGCTAAAACAATAAGTGGTATTTGAACTGCTGGTTGAAAGGTAGAGGCACTGGTAATCATTATTTCCCCTTGTTTGTTCAGGACCTTCCAACAAAACAAACAACCTTTTTGTGATTGGATTGACATGGTGTTAACAATGCATTTAATGCCCAAATCAGTATGAATACAGGTAAAGCTCCTGCTAATACCAGTACCAGGATGTTAAAGCCACCTATTTTCTAAGCAACTCTAAACAGCCACACATAAAAAAAAGAAGTCAAATCTTCCCTCCTTTAGTAAATAAAGCTAACATTCACTAGGCCACGTCATATAGCAACTGTGGGTACTCTATGAGCCATACAGCCATCTGTTAAACGCTTGCCTACTGTACCTGCAATCTTTTCTGCAATCTTAGCTTCTGAAGCTCTCTCTTGCAGTTCTAAGTCCAGTTTTATTGTCTTCAGCTCCTTGTCCTTTTCAGAGAGTTCATCTTGAAGCTGAATTGAACAAATGGATGGTAAGATTCTTATCTAGCTGAAACAGTCAATCAGCTTTTTTAACCACAACAAAATTTTAAATAATAGTTTCTTACCTCCAAAATACAAACACTAAGCAACACAACAGAAGTTCAGTTAATTATATTTACTTATTTGAAAGACAAATGTTAAAAATCTCTTCTTTATAATCTGCTGTATTTTGCTCTGTGAGACAAGCAGCAATGTGTGCGTCACTGTTTTCACTTGGGATTCTCTTCTTCAGGTATCACCAGCTGTGGTCCTTCTTGCTAAGGAAATTCAGAATTATATGGAAATACAGTGCAGGTGGTGTCTGCATGAATAGCCTATTTCCTACCAAGAGTACTGATATCACACATCACTAGTGTAAATGCGTAATTTTTCATGTGCATTGCCAGATAGAAACTGAGATTCTTTCATGTGTTGAGGCCTTTCTTTTAACTGGGAATTCAGTAAATCTGTTCTTGGACAGATATCTGAGCTTGCCACTAAACATTCAATGACACTTCATGGAAAGACTATAGTCTTTTCTGTTGTTTAGACACATGCAACCACTACTAATGCTAGAAGCAACACAGTGTGCAAGTAGGATAGAATTTTCTTCCCTTCAACAAAGAGGAGGTATCAGGGCACATTCATTATCTGGATGACACATACAGAAGCATGAGCTCCAGATTCTATTAATGAAATCCTGGCCTTGGTTTTCGTCCTCCTTGGTTTTCATCCATGATGCAAGAGTCTATGTCACCGATTAAGAAGGTCAAAGGGCAGGATGAAAGACTTTTTTAATTTCAGAGAAGTAGTTGTTAAGCAGATACTAAGAATCCAAAATTACACGAAAGCTATTGATTGATGCACTAAAATAAATAACAAAACTAAATTAGGAACAGTTTAAAATGTATGTTTTGTAAGACAACCATAAAAAAGCAAATACTGTGATCTGAGTATCTCAATTGTACCTTTTTATTTTTGGCCCTGAGAGTGTCCAATTCTTTTAAAAGGAATGCAGTTTCTGTTTTTCCTCCAAAATCCACAGCATCCTTCCAGGGGGATATAAATTCAGGGAGCATCCTGTTAGCCTTTTTTTCCATGGTGCTGTGTTTAGAAGGGAAAAAAAAGAAAAGACAAATAATGCAAAACCAGTATCTCTGTCACTCCCCCAAAATCAAAATACACAGAAATTATCAAAAATTGTTATGCATTGCAAATGTATTAAATAGCCAGTAAAAGGGATGTCCTTCTACCACTTCTTAGATCTGTAATACTGAAAAAAAAAAATCTGTAAATCTGGAATAGTAAATAAATATACTACATTGCTAAGACATAAAACAGATGAATATAAATCAGCTATGAAGCTTAGAAACAGAAAATACTTAAGGGAAGCAAATGCTAAAAACCTGTGCTTAACATGGAACAGCAACGTCATGAACCATTTGGTGATCCAAATGATGCTCAGGATAAAAGAAAGCAAATTCTCCAGTGGGACAGACAATTCCATATGAAGCTAAATGAAAATATCCAGAAGATAAGATCTAGAAGCTCACCTTGCAGAGATCTGTAAAATGATGGTGTTATTCTAAACATTATAGCTGGCAACTGGAATTCCATACTGTATAGCACTCACAAAATTTTAAGGTAACTTATTTAGCCATAGACAGAGAAAAATAAGCCAAGATTCAATTGTCACAAAATTCTATCTCAAGGTAAGACACTTAAAAAACCCCTTGGCTGTCCATCAATCTCAGAGATAACTCAGATCTCACTTCTAAGATGGCAGCAAAATCAGCAGATGAATGGATTAGAAGGTGCATTAGCAAATATTTTTAACATTCGTTTCCCTTAAGCATTTTCTGTTTATAGGCTTCATAGCCAATGAGTCATAAGAAGTAGCCACAGAAAAGCTACACCTTCTGAACTCCTGTTTCTACTGTATGCATTACTTTCATTATGTATAGTCCACATCCTGGAAAGAAAAGGAAAGCTATCTGTTGCTCCAAAGAGTCATTCTCTAAGGCAGACAAGTGTTTGTACTCAGTTATCCTTTTCTTCACCTGCTTCCTTTGGATTTATTTTCTCAACAGTGTCTTAAGAAGGAGGTTAAGATCTGTACTCTGCAGGCAAACTATGGTGCAACCTAAGGCATATCACATCAAAAAAGCAGTTCTTTAGTCTCATACAGTGTACACATGGGTTGGAACAGTGCTTAAACTGCTTGTCTTCACTTTCAAGATCCTTCAAAACCTATTTAATCTTTGCTCTATCTAGCAAACTTTAGTATTGTTTTGGACTGCAAGTGATAGATAACTCTGAATACACTTGCCTAGACACTACAAACCTTAAGCTTTTTTTGTGTATTTTCCATGTTCAGGAGACACTTCCCATGAACAAGTTCGAGTATATCTCATCATCATCTCTCAGTCCCCCAAATGTTCTATTCCTGATGTCTTGAAGAGAACTTGCAAGTCACATTGGTGTTACACAAAGACCATCATCTACAATGCAAACCAACACTGACTCTACTTTTTCTGAGTCATTCTATATCAAAATATTTTCTCATCTTATATGCTAAATGCGATCTATTTGGGGGAGATTTTGTGCAGTTCGTATAGTATCTATGACAATGAGGTTTTGGTCTACAGCTTTAGGACCCTGGACGCAACATATTTGCAGATGTGATGGCTCAACACACTATTGTGGGAGGTTAATCTCATAGTTCAAGACCAGCCTGATTGCCAGTGTGAGTGGCACTGGTGAAGGGAGGAGCAATAACCTTGGGTTGACTCTGTGCTGTGCTGTACTTAAGCACTCGGGATTATATTTGGCTTTTTGTGCAGGATGCATTGCCCCAACAGCATATCTCAGGCCCTAACACACACAAAAAGGGCAACAAGCCACATGGAAAAGTACTACGGACTGGTTTTGGCCCAATGGATCACCACTAGATCACGCTAAAGATAACAAAACCAGGTGTAGAATCTGCCAGACAGGTGAAGAATTAAAAGCATATATTACAAAAGTATATATAAAAGTATGCATTTCATCATAGGGCTCTGCAGCCTTGATCCCATTTTCAAAAGGAACTCTGTCACTCTCGGTTAAGACTTTGGCTTCAGAATGCTTAAGTCACTCAAAATTGGTAGCAAGTTCCCCAGTCAGCTGGGTATACCTTTATATATTATGTCACATATAGCATGAGTGCATACATGTCTTAAGACTGCAGTAGAGGGCCATAACTCAGTATGGAAATTAATAATAAATAATAAATGACCAAAATTAAGGACAGAATAAAATCTTCAGCTTGCCTTACACTTTTCAACCATATTTGCCCTTCTTCAGATCCCTTTCACAGACTGCCTGCAAGGTATTACAGCTCATCTTTACTCTTCCGGCTTCACCTGGACTTCACACTGCTTTATTCCTGCTTCCTACCCACTCATTTTACTTGGGCTATACTGTGCTTGCTGTGTAAAGTCACAGATACCACTAGACTTTCAGATCATCTTTTCTAATTCTGTTCAGTATGCATTTCTACAATTCTTTGGAGAGATCACAATCATTGAAATAGCTGCAGTGTGTCACATAAGCCACTACCATTACGGTATTTTCTATCAGTGCTAGAGAATACAGTGCTGAAATGCTGCATTCCACAAGGAAAGAAGGGCAGATATGGTCAGTCAAAGTGAAAAAGGTGACTTACTGATTCTCAGTTGGCAAGTAAACTTCCCTATCTTTATAAAAAAATCTGTATGTATACCATCTATCATGTGAATCTAGAAAAACTATATATAGGGATATTTGGTTTTACCTTGATTCTTCAGGACTGGAATTACAATCATTTTGGGCTCCTCTTCTTTGACTGGTTACTGGCCAATCTGAAAGTTTTCGTACTTCAGCTTCTGCCTGGATGAAAAACTCTGGGTTTTTTTGAGAATTCTGATGGAACTGAAACTCAACACAAAAATCTTCTTTTTTCTGTTGCAGGATGTGTGTTTCTAATTGGAAATAGAAGCAAACATTTTTTCATCTGAAGAAAGAAACACAAACTTGAGATTTCATATTCAAAAATTGCTTGCTATAGTCTTGTTTGTAGTAGAAAGGACAAAGTACTCTAGTTTCAGATTCACAGCTTCCTCATCTCACTAAGGAACAAAAGCTGTGTTACCTAGAGCACAAATGTATGAGCTATGGCCTATTTACTGGATTTTTCTCATGGAAACCTGAAAAATACATCACCACTTCCTAATACCTCTTTCCTTAAATGAGTACTTAAAATGATGTTGACCCTAGGAAATTATCTACCTATCTTTCGTAAAAAGCAGCTCTACCCTAGTGAGACACAACAAATTTCTGCTGTAGATGGGTAAATTTGCAGGTTATGAACTAGAGTCACAATGAGGTCTTTTTCAAATCCATTTTGGCTACAAAAGAAGTATTGGCAAGTTGCAATTAGCAACAACAAATTTAAGGCCCCATTATTCAGTCCTGGAGTGTGCAAGGCACAGGCTCATACAACTAAAGAACCTGAAGAATGCAAAGCAAAAATTGTGCCAAAGGGAAAAATTACTTGATTAAAATGTTGAGTGTGATGGTTCTCTTAAGCTTGGCTACTAGATATTTTTAGGACATATTTCTGATATTAAGGTATTTAAATGAAAGAAAGATCTACATACCATGAATATTTTTTCATAAAGTAAGAACAAGTATGTTTTAATTATAGAACTCTATTAAAAATTATGAGGAAGAAGCCTAAAAAAGCTGCAAATGGAAAATGTCATATATTCTTCATTCTTTCATTTAGATTAGTAGAGAACAAACACTGGAGTTTTTGCTCATTTAATAAAGTCAGTGTTTCCAAACATTTTTGATAAATTATATGGTATACATTTTTTGATCCAACTTATTACTTCCTTCTCAAAAATAAGAAACTGTCTATACAGTTGCAATCATTTACAAATAACCTGAAAATACACATCAAACAGTATCGAGGTGTCATGCTGAATGTAAAAAGCAAAAGTACAGATTCCATGTAAAAAATGCTGAAGACTGTCTCTAAAATCTATTGCATTAGATTTCTCTTTTCTTGAAGAAGGAAAGGCAAAGCCAATGGCACAGAGAGATGACCTGCAGATTGTTTGGAGTCTGTTTAACAAGTTCCCATACAAAGCCATGTGTTACTACCTTGAGAAGGAAGTTACTGTACCCGCTGCTCACCTTTATTCTCCTCATCTACTTCAGCACAAATCCATTTGAATCCACTCTCACAGTTCCTCTGAAGCATAAGAATTGATTTTTGTACTAGAGGAACAACAGTCAACAGCATATCAGAATCTTTGTTCCTGAGCAGTAATAAACACGTGGGGACCACAACTTCATAAAACATTCGCTAACATGTATAACCTAACAATACTCTCAGTAGTGATTGAAATACGTTCCTCAGATAGTTTCACAGCTAATGCAGAAACTGAATACAGCCCATGGCCCCCTGGATTCTTCGAGCAAATGTACACTGTTGTTCACTGGCTCCGAATCCTGCAAAGATTCCTTTTAAGTGCTGCTACATTTCAAAACAGGATTCAACCTCTTGCTCCTCCTTACAGTAAGTAGCAAGTATATCTAAAGAAACAGGCATTAAAACACTCACTATGCATACTCTAAGAACCTGCCCCAACTTGGGAGTGGCAACATATAATGGCAAAATTCTGAATCCTCTCCAGTTAGTACTATCTGAAAACTAACCTAGTCCCGGATTTGAATACTGGCAAAGCTTTCTATCATGAGGCATACACTTGGGGCTAAGATGTGTTTCCCATTTGATTTATGGTATAAAGAATGGGCCATCAAACATCATCCTGTTCACTTCTGCCACTTCAGATGCAGTGATGTCCCTCTCTCCCTCTCTTTCTCTCTCTCTCTATATATGTATGGTTGCAAGTTATGGTCTCACACATAACAACTTTTCTTTCTCTTCTTTTCCAGGGCATCAACATTTTCTATAAGCCACATATATCTGAAGTGCCTCAGGTGAAGTGTGTTGCATTCTGTGGAAGAATTCAAGCACAACATACCTGTTGCAATAACCAGTGACTGTATTGCCATGAAACTTTGTTCCTTGTTTAGCATTACTGCACTCTCCTTTGCCCACAATATATGAAAGTTAGAGAAAAAAAAACAACAAACTTCTAACCCCAAAATGCTAAGTAGATGACATTAGCTACCACAGTTACACTGGGACAAATAAAAAAAAAAGGAATTCTACCCTTTTAGCACAGGAGTAATCAACTGAATAAGTTTTTCTTCTTTTCACAGTTCCTGTTTCTTACTTTTCTGGTTTTAGTGTCAGGACTTTAAAAAGAGTTCACAGAATTGTCGCAGTTGGAAGGGACTGCTGGAGATCATCTTGCCCAGCCGCCCTGCTCAAGCAGGGTCACCTAGAGCACGTTGTCCAGGCCTGTGTCCAAATGGCTTTTGAACATCTCAACAGCCTCTCCGGGCAGCCTGTGCCAGTGTTTGATCACCTTCATTGTAAAAAATAAAATAAAATAAAATAATAACTTCCTTGTATTCAGATGGAATGTAACGTATTTTAATTTGTGCTTATTGACTCTTGTCCTGTCAATGAGTACTACTGAAAAGAGCCTGTCTTCTTCTTCTTCATTCTCTTCCATTAGGTATTATTCATATTGGTAAGAACTACTCCCCCACTCCTTCCCTTCTTGAGGCTGTGTCTCAGCCCCTCCTCATACATAAGATGCTCCAGTCTATTTGTGGCTCTTTGTTAGACTTGCTCCAGTACGACCATCTCTTTCTTGTACTAGGGAGCTCAGAACTGGACTTGATACTCTGGATGTGACCTCACCAGTGCTGAGCAGAGAGGATGGACCACGTCCCTCCATCTGCTGGCAATGCTCTTCCTAATGCAGCTCAGGATGCTGCTGACCATCCTTGCCATGAGGGTGCATCGCTGACTTACGCTCAACTTGCTGTTCACTAGGATCCTGATGCCTTTCTGCAGAACTGCTTTCTAAACAGTTGGTGCCCAGCATGCACAGTTACATGGCATTATTCATGCTCAGGTGCAAGGGGTCACATTTCCCCTTGCTGAACTTATGAGCTTCCCCTCTGCCCAATCCTACAGCCTGTCGAGGTCCCTCTGAATGGAAGCACAACCATCAGCTACTCGGTTTTGTATCATCAGCAAACTTGCTGAGAATATAATCTCTTCCATTATCCATTTTTCACACTGGGAGTGCACCACTAGTGACGTGCCTCCTACTGGGCCTTGTGCAACTGATCACCACCACCCAGGAGCAGACATGTAGCCAGTTTTCAGCCAATCACAGTTTCCTTATTCAAGGAAATTAAATTATATTTCCTTATACTTGCTTTTTTGTTAGGATGCTATGGTACACAGAGTCCAAAGCCTTACCCAAGTCAAGGAAAACAACATACTTCTTGATCCATGCTTAATTTCCCACTTGTCAGGATAAACCATTTTTGAGATTCGATGAGGTGATCCTTGAATACTAATCAAGTCTCTTGGATCCCTTTTCTCTCCAGAACTGTGTCCTAGGGAATTCTTCCAAGCAGATCTCTGAAGAGGCCCAAGTCTATTCTCCTGAAGTCCACAGTTGAGGTCCTGCTTTTTTTCCTGCTCCCTCCTCTCAGAATCCTGAACTTCACTACTTTGTGGTAGCTGCAGCCAAGGCTGCCCCTGACTTCAACATCCACAAACAGTTCTTCCTTGTTCGTAAGTATCGGCTCCAGCAGAGCAACTCTCCTTGTTGGCACCTCACTTGTGTCAGGAAGTTGTCATCAATAGACTCCAGAAATCTCCTAGATTGCTCATGCCCCGCTGTTGTCCTTACAGCAGATTATCAGTGTTCTTGTAGTCCCCCATGAGGACCAGCACCTGTGAACAAGAGGCTTCCTTCCAGTTGTCTGAAGAGGGCCTCATCTACTTCATCCGTTTTTCCTCCATGACCTTGCCTCTTACTGGCAGGATCAAGGATAACACCTTTTGGGTCCCCACAGTCTTGAACATCCTCCCCAGAGCCATGTAGTCACATGTAATATGTGCCAGGGCACCCCAACAGTATCACTGGTACAGATGCAGAACAGCAGCATGGGGGTAACAGAGGGCCAGGTGAGCCTCAGCAGCCTCACTGTAACATCCTGACTATGAGCTCCCAACAAGCAGCAAAGCTCCCTAGAAGATAGGTCAAGCCAGCAGATAGATTTTTGATTTTTTTTTTATACAACAGAATGATGTAAATGTGTCTGCATGATGAGGTAAACATCTGCATTAGCAGCTGAACTTCAGGCTAAATCCTTAGCCCATGTCAAGATATGGATTTTTATGCCTTCAACTGTAAGTTACAGCAGCTGGAAAAAAATAAGAATTTAGAATGGAACTAGACCTGTGCTGGCATTCATTAATGCTAATGCTGCTTCTTTAAGCAACTTACATTTGCAGCACACCTTTTCATCCAGATTCAATTCCCTCAAGCACATGAGTAAGACTAAGTAGCATCACAGCAAGTCTGTAAGTGGCATTCCTGGAAACCTCAGGCAAAACACAGATGATCTGTTTTGTTTTTTTTTCCCTACTGGCTTTGTAAGAGAGAAGACAATGGCAGCTGCCTCCACTCAGAATTCGAAGCAGACTGCCCAAGGGCATTAAGGTGAGAGGTTTTTACTCATTTAATAAAGCTGTAATGTATTTTTTTGGTCAACACGCTAAATCTGTTAGTAGAATGCTTTGGGGAAGACATTTTGAATACTGTCAGATCAATGGGCACAGCATTTTTTTTATTTTTAAAACCACTTTATTCTCCATATAGCCCACGACCATCACCCCAAGTAATTTAGGCCTTGGTACACAGTAGCTTCTTGTCTTGCTGTTAAAACTACATAGCAATATTAATCAATGCACTTCAGTGCTTTTCCTCATGCCTCCTGCAAATTGTGTTGTGCACTAATTACCAATGCTGCAGAGACACACTGGGGACTAAGTAGCATTTGCAGTAATCAGGCTGCACAAGGAAGATCAGAGAAAGGGTAAAACAGCCTTACAAGCTTTGGAAAAAATGCTGTAGTTTTCAGTAAGTGGTGTCACCACCATTGCTTCTGGTTCTTGAGTATACTAAACAACTTATTTTCCATACAAAATAGAACAAGTTCAGTAGCCCAGATTAATATTTCACTACATGGAGAAGCTGAACAGCTGATCTTCTGTATGTATTTATCGTGAATGAATAGCTCGTTCACATTGAGGGAAAGAAAGGCTAATGTTAGGAAGAAGCAATATAAAGACACTGGAATTAAAGCAGGGAATTTATTGTAAGGGATGCAAGAGGAAGATAATGCTGTTGTGGCTTGAAACAGTAAAGGCAGAACAGAATTAAATGTTGTTAAGCTAGGAGTGTTTAAAAAGTAAAGTAAAAACATTGAACCTATTACATTTTGCAGGTAGTCACTATTTCTCATAGCTGCTTCTTAGAGGGGGGGATTGGCACCGAGAAATCACAGCATCAGACAATCCTGTACCGTCACTGATAATATGGAAAGAAGCATTGAAGATGTAAGTGCACAGAAGGTGCAGATTCACCTGCAAAGCTAAGAAGGCAGTGGCTTTCCCTTGTGCACTGCTCTGCATATTCAGCAGTCCTGTCATCCAGCAGGAGCTGGGTGGGCGCCTCCTTCCCTCTGTTTGCAGTCTTTCAGCCCCCCACATGCTAAACCATGCTGATAAGCTCAGAGGTTTGCAGGGGTTCTCGGAGGAATAACAACAAAGGAAAACAATCCAAAAGCAATGGAACATGCACATAGCACTGTAAAACACATGGTGGGCTACAGATCTGCTTGTAGATGATTATGGGGACATTGGAAGCCCTTGTTGGTGCTCCAAACCAGCTTCAAGTGTAATAGTACATACCACTTGCTATCTATAGCTTCCTAAGATTTGTTTTAAGCTGGTCTGTGGCACAGACGAAGCATGTCCTCATCTGTCTGCAAAAGACTGCACGAATGAACCCCTCGAGGAATGGCAGTAAGAGGCAGAATACGAAAATGAGCAAAACCAGGAAGGAAGAGAATGAGCTAAACACACTCTGGGAGCACGAAAAGCTGACTGCAAACTCAGTAGTCCATGGTTCCTACATGATACTATCAGATTAAAAACATTTGAAAAAAATGCAAAACAAAACATGGTGCTACATTTGAGGAACTAACTGCAACCTCAGTTACTGAAAGGTCCCAAAAATTCAGTGATTGACAAACTCTAATTTACTGTTAATCATGTAGGTTTTTTTCTCAGTCAGAACAACCATACGGCTTCAATTTTTTTTTTTTTTTTTAATGTATTTGTACAATACCAAAAAGACGATTTTCCTAACACCAAGAGAAAATATTCCCTATCCAACAAAACTGTCAAAGCAAAACGCCATTCCACCTCTATACAAAACTAACCTGCTCCCACTGCAATAAAAGGACACACTTACTATAAAAACACTTGTTCTTGCCCTTGCTTGCAAACCACACATCTACCTCAACTTGCTGCAATAGCTGTCCAGTGTGTAAGAGCATTATTCAAGAACTTCACTCTCTTTTTATTTTCATTAGACTAACTGCTACACTTTATTATTGACTTTCAAGTTATCTTGATATTTTTTGTACGTTAATAGAAACATTTCTGAAAAGAAAACTTTGTGGCATGTGTGTATGAGAATGCATAAACAACTGTATGTGTTCTAACAAGCTGTTAAGATAAGACAGTTGCTGCATTAATAAAAAGCTATTTCTAATAGCTTCATGTGAAAAACAGAATATGGAATTGTCTTAAATTCATAACATCTAATACCAACTGTTGCATAAAAATGGTTAATTTGGCAAAAACTAAGCCCCATTGCATTCCAGCTTGTCCTCAAGGTATCAGAGGGACTGGGGGCAGCTGAGTTTACCTTCTGAGTGATGGCCAGTAAAGCCAAAATAACCTTAGGTCGCCACAATGAGTCTGATTGTGCTCAACAGCCAGTCTGGCATTATGTTGAAGTCACATGATTATGGGTTCACCAGTAGTTCAAGGTCGGGTCACGGTCATTGAATTTAAGCACTTACACAGATTCACAAATAGTACAATATATATACTATAAGTCCGAGCACATCCAATGAAAAATTCTCACGACTAGATTCACATACGAGATTTACTAAAGCAACACCAACAGATTGGAATTCTTAGATATGTCTAATAAATGAATAAAAATTAAATATTTAGGTCTAATGGAAAACCTGAACCTGATGGCCACTAATTTTTCAAGCTATGCAAATGAAATTAGTACTATGGCCAAATATTCCTTCATGAGTTGAAAATGATGAGCCAGCCTTTTTGGCAAAGACAAACATTCATTCACTTGGCTGTACAACTACTGGAACTTCTACCAAACAGAATGACTGTGAAAGACTCAGGCTGCTCAACAGTTCACCCCTTACTGAATGATTAAAAGACATAAATCCTGAAAGTCAGTGGGAAACCAAAATTAAAGGATTTTATAGGCATAAAAAGAAGAAAATGAGGCTGGTGGAAGAAATCTGATCCTATTGCCTGGCATAAGTGGCAAGAAAAGAGTTGTTTTAGGTTTTATACTTTTTCAGAATGCCGATTATTTTCTTTTTCATTTGTATTCGAGCTGACACAGATGCAACACACATGATTTACATGCATATCTCAATGGCTGTTTGTTATTTTTGACTTTTTCCTCACTATTCTATCTTTCCCACAACCTGCAAACAAGTTTTCAGAGTTAATCCCAAGAAAAGATTCTGTACTTAATTTTCAAGAAGTAATTCCTGTTTCTAGAAGCTCAGTACAAAAAGGACAAGGTCAGTATACATTTTCTCCAAAACAAACAAACAAGATAAAGTGCAGCTTTACTCATCTTTGGATTTACTACAGATTTATTTACATTAGCAACTATTTAGGTCCCTTCACTGCAGTGTAGTATAATGAGAAACAATAACCTGCAACTAACAGTGAATGGCTGTCCCTTCATGACACACTTTTTCTGACGTTCAAAGAAAACTGGGCAAACCTTAAGATGATTATTCAGTAGGACTCTAAGATCTCACTAAATCACTTCTGTAGCATGGCAGAATGGCAACCACAGTAACCTGATAACTAGTGAAGACTGAGCTGAGAGTTGTTTTGTAATACAAAGGTAGTTCCTTTTCTTTCTCAGTGCTCTGCTCAGCCAAAATATTGCATATGACCAGCTAAGGCCTTGGCAGTAATGAAGAGGAAATCACCATGTAGAAGCACTGTACACTTAGTGCCCCTATGATACATAACTGTGGGCCCTGCTGAGACCACCATGGGTCAACACAGAAGAATGTGGGCTATTAACTCCATTAACTTATTTTTAAGTAAATCTTACTCAGAACTGTTCCATATTTTATACCAGGATAGGTTATTTGTTCTTACATTAAGAAACAACTGACAGAGGTTCACTGAAATAAGCCTTGAGAACAATGCTTTCTGGAAACTCTCAGGTATTTTACAAAGGATGCATAAGCACTGTGTTAGTCATTTTAAAGCCATCAAGACTGAGACACACAGTTGAGGTTGCCACCTCAAGGTTACTGAACAAGCCATGGTAGAAGACAAACTGGGAAGCCCAGAACTGCAGAAGCTGTATCCATGCTGCATGTTGGAGCCTGTGCTACCACACTGGTGGCCCTTCCTGCTCCTGTCTCCTCAGAGACCTCAGACTCTTCTCTTTTCTGTCAGAGAGGCTTTAGCAACTCATTTCCATTGGACTTCAAGAAAAAAAAAAGCAAATATTCTTACCTATGAATGTTAAAAAACTAACAGAAATTTCAAATAACTACATTGGTATCTTTCCACGCTCCTTTATGTTAATTTTCATTCACATGACAGACTACAGCATTTCTATATTAGAAGACAGATATGCAGTGTACAGTATAGACCAACTTCCTCTCATTTCAATAGTACGCAGAAGATATTAAATAACTTTTTCTTTTTTTTTTAATATACACTGAATATCATTCTAATATAGAAAACTTCTGAACAATTAAAACTGTTTTAGAAGTCAGTCAGGCTAACAGAACAATACAGTTCCAATGCTCAATCTCTGGCCACAGCTAAGCATTTAAGTTGTCCAGAATCATGATCAAAGAGAACAACATATTCTTATTAGAATTTTATTGAGAAAGTTCTCTGCAAACGAATAAGAACAACCTAAGTTATATTTTGCATGAATGTCTTAGCTTGCTCTGTATTCCATGACACTTAGGCACACACAAAAGACTTGAAAATATTTTATCTGCTAAAACACAGAAAAAATTAAGAAGTTTAGTGGTTCAGTTTTTCAATCATTTAAGGAATCTAAAGAGAACAGTGAATTCATTCTGTGTTAACAATTTAAGCAGGGGACACATCTGTGTTACTTTGAATGCTTCTTTATTCACCTGTACTTGTGTGGAAGTCTGGCAACACCCCTCATAAAGAAATAAATTGAGAAGGAGATTAAGAACAGTTGGAGTTATTCTGGCAAAGGCATTTTTTTTACAATTCTCTAAGGACTCTGATTATTTCAGTAATGATGTTTCCTTTGCCTGTCTCTCTCACTAAGTCTTTTGCCCTCCTATTTTGCATCTAAACAGCAATTGTGTACCAACTGGTGAATATGTAAAGCAGAAAAATGCTTCTAAGTCTTTAAAATGCACGGACAATCATTATTTTGGTATTCACCGTAGTAAACAGAGATGCATTTATTAATGTGTGAATATCAGACATTTCCTTTGGCATTCCACTCTCCATTTGCAATCATTAACACTGTTTTATTAAAATATTAGTCTCTGAGAAGGCACCAGACTTTTGTTGGATTGGTCTCACACTTGAAAAAGCATTTTTATATTCCGAATGCATCAAAACAGCAGAATCTCTGGGCAGATACTAAATGGGATTCACTGAAACACAATGTTAGTTCTAATGGATGGATGATTGTGTTTGGTCTTTTGAAACTTTGAAGTATAGGTAAGTCTTGATCACACAAATTAATAAATCCTAAAGCTGGAGTTAACAATAACCATTACACCCAAATTCTGCAGCTTAGCCCAGCCAATTTTTCAAAAGGTCAGGTTGTGAACTGGAGAAGATCAGGGAGGTCCACCGCATAGCTTTGTTGCCAGGCATCTCTCGTCTGGATTGTTGCAGGCATTTATTAGTATTCGTCAGCAGACTCAACAAAGCAAACAAGAAACTCAAGCACGAATAATAAAATGAAATGCTGCTATATAACCCTTTGTCATTCAGCAAATATGGGACTTTTTAGCTACATTGTTCCTAAACCTGGGTTACTACTTTAATTTTTCTCCACAGTGCTGACTGAATGAGTATGCATGTGTGTTAAATGCAGAGCTCCCTTAACAACTGCAGGACTGCCATTTAATCTGTTGGTAGATGGACCATTTCCTGTGGGAACTCCAGCTATGATTTCCAGATCCACCAAATAAATCTCAGATTAAGATTCCAAATGAAACCTGCCTTTGGCAGATAAAAAATGTCAAGATGGATATAAACAGTAAAATTATAAATTATCTAGGTGTTGCACGATGACTTGATGTGCGTTTTTTGTTTACACTTTCCCCGATATCACAACTATACAAGGCATTCATCAAATGTCACACTTTCATAATATTGGAGGCATCATTAAAACTGTTTGGCTAAGGACCTTGAAGTGTTTAAGCAGTAGCTCAAAAGTATATTTGTGCAAAGTAGAAGAATAAATTTACATATCAGCAGCAGCTCATAAGGGATGGGTAAATATTCTGTTTATCTCTCATTGTAATTCAGGTTAGTTTAAATACAGGGTTTCAGGATATCATTACAGCCTATATGGAGTTATTACATAATTTCCAAACATAGTGTCTGCTAGACTTTTACTAAGCATGCTGTGTTTATGTTTTCTAAACCAGCTGAAAACAAAGTAAACCCTCTCATTCCATTTTTCTTTCACTGTTTTCATACCAGACAATTGCTTTTCACATATAACCCCTTCCATTATCTAAATCTTAATGATCCAGAACTCTCTTTTATCTAGGCAGGGTCATGTTTCCTCATGCTCATTAATTATAGTGAAAATTCTCTTATCCAAATGTACTCAACCTCCCCTATTGCAAACAAACAACTAAGGCTTTGCTGAATTAGAGTTCTAAGCAAAATCCCAGAAAACAACAGCTTTAGAAGTCAAGAAAAATATTGCAATTTTAAGTAGCTAACTTAAAAGAAAGGTCACTTTGCATATAGTACCAGTATGACACCTTGGCAATGCACCATTTTCTCCAAGTAAATGGGCTACTAAAGATGCAGGTGAACTCTCAGTCTCCAATGCACTCCCTGGAGAACCTTTTTTAAAGGTTTTTAACCTTTTTGTTTGTTATATTTTTGCTCTGAACTTAAGTTTCATTCTAGTTGTCACTAAAATAGAAGCAATTAAGGTTTCTAAAGCAGAAAATAACCTAATACTTCTTGCATTTGTGGTAGGCCTTCTAAAGCTCCTTCTGAAGCACTACATAAAATTACTGTGGTAATGTGGTAAATGTGCTCTCCTTGAAGCATATTTCAAGACATTCTGAAGTTAGCTGCACTCATACTTTAAACACTTAAGTGATTTAAAGTGCAATAGTTTAAGGTTTGCATTCTCCCCATCTTTAGTGCTTGCAGTACTCAGTGCAGATAAGGCACTACAGATTTTCAGTGTACTTTAACGGGTCTAACAAAGTCATATTCACAACACTCCAATGAATCAGGAAGATACTGGATACTTAATTGTGCTTCATGATGAGGAGTCTTTCTGCATGCAGCCTGGCCAGAAATGCACTGTATTTAACCATTCAAAACGTACAAGGAAAGAAATTGGATGGAAAAAGGAGACATGAGAACTTATATACATGAAAGTGTGATTATATTTACAGGAAAGACCAGAAAGTATTTGACAATTTTTCAGCTGTCTTTAAATCCTTTTTATTTTCTAAGTCATGGCATACTATTCTCTCTTTCTCCATGCAAGATATTTTCTTCATCTTCCATACTTAGTGCTGCTCAGCAGTTACTAGCCACTCTTCCTACATTTGACTCACACATAATCATCTGCCTTTTATGCTATGCAAAGGAACCTGCAACTGCCTGTGCCGCTTTCCAAAGGGATCTCTGCCAGCTAGCACACAGTGAGTTCAATGCTGAAAGCACAGCACACATGGAAGACGCTAATCAGTTCAGCCACACATGTGAAGAGGACTCTGTCTCTCCACATATCACGTAGATTCTTCTGCACACACACCCAGGCGATATCCAACTCTTCTTTCTTTCCCAGGTAAACAGCATTCCTTATTGCTGAAAGAGGGAAGGAGAGGAAGAACAGGCTCACAGTATCTCCTGTTGAGGCATGCAAAAGCAGCAGCACACTTCAATATGGCAAGTATGGTTTACTCTGCCTCTACTACAGCTTTGGAAGAAGGGTTTCAGGTCGACTTTAGAGTGTTTACAGCTGTCATGGGTGCATTCTGGAGAAAGGGGAAACAACATCTTTACAGTTAGTTCCTTTTTGATTCAAATAGAGTGTCAGATGAAAAAAATCTTTACAACACCACATTACTCTAAAAGCTTTCTTTACCCCTTCATCATTGTGTGTATGCATGTGTGTTAAAGTCACACACTAGTAATTCCAGGCAAAAAGTCCTTGTAATTACTATCACAAAACCAAATCAACAAAAAAGTATGCTAATATTATTATGCAACTGGAAAAACTGACTACTTTTAATAATACAAATACATAGGGAAGAACAGGAGTTTCATTTCCAGGAAGTTACCAAGAAAAATTATTCATTCTACTTAACCTTAATTAAAACATTAACTTAAGCATTCCCATAAATTAACTTAAAAATATTAACTTTAATGACTGTACATTGCCTCAGTTACAAGGAATGCAAACGTGATGGCTGACAATTAATGGAATTTATAAATGTGACTAAATAAATGCAAAAATATTTTTAGGGAGGTTTTATTTCCTGAATATTATTCGCTACACAGCAAAAGATTTAGAAATATTTTCGTAAGCAATACACTGGCATATATAAGGCATTACCATGACAATACAAGGAAGGCTATAGCCAGATTTATAACAGTAAGCATCATGAATTCATACAAGACCAATGCATGCACAAACACACCCTGCAACTAAGACAACTCTCTATTCATTAGCTTATCACATGCACATGTGTCTGAGCAGCTGTATATACATAACTTGTTCATTGGTTTTGAATATCTGTTTCCCTCTTCTATTTTTCCTGAACAAAGCAAGACTGGAAAACAACAGCTCACCAATAGATAAAACACTAACTTTTCAGATTTCCCTGCACAAGCTGATTCTGCAGTCCTGTTCCAATTTACATTATCACATGTCTTTAAAACCAGAGTCTCCTCTGAACTAGTTTCCAGACATGCAATTTTGAAGTATTTTTACAAGCCACACAAACATTCTTTTGAAGGATAACAAGCTACAGTGAAAGTGTCTATATGGATCATAACTAAGAGCTGACATCAAATTCTTGGAGGTGAAATTAGTTCATTGACTTACATTTCAGTATGTGCTTCAAGTAGTGGTTTAGAAACATTTATTTATTTCTCTGCTTGAAAAATATAATAACCACCTTTTAAGGAGGTAAACCACTTTGTCATTAAAAAGAATCAATCTATTTCCTCGGTTTTGGAAATTCCAAATACTAATTACACAATGCTTTTCACTTTGGAGTCAGCAAAATTATAATTTTATTGTCAAACCAGACCAAACAGTACTTGATATTCAAAGATTTCATCTAATTTCTGCCCTGCCCTTCAAAATCATAGTTGCTCAGTAATATGACACAAGCAAAACCATTACAATAGTGAAACACTATATAATACAGAACAAGTATAGAGCTGCACCCACTCAAACACAGTACATGACATGAGTCAAATGAGACATAAATTTAACTCCAGTATTTGCACACTCGCCACTTTCTTATCCTGCTAACTCTTTTGGAAAATTGACATATCAAGTCCTGAATGTATATGTAAGTATGAAAAGCACCCAATTTCAGGTTCCATCTTGTGTTTTCACAGTATTAACGTTTGCACAGTTTTTGTCATGCATGTAAACCCTGCTAAAGTAACAACTCCACCTGGGCACACTGTGCTTCCCCTCCACCTCATCCATGGAATGCAAAGTTATGCACCTATTTGCCAATATAAGTTTATTTTTATGATGGACTACAGTCCTAGGCTTTCTAGCTTGGATCGTGAATATTTTTCATTTGGGAATTACACAGTTTTTAGTGGCCTGTTGCCAATGTTTCTGATACATTCTCTCAAGTATTCATAGGGAGAAATGAAAAAAGTCACAATCCTCCTTTTAAAACAGTACATTTAAATGAGATACAACCCCAAAATAATAAGCCTTAGAGATAGACTGTTCTTTAACTCTTCCTAATATACCAGAACAGAGACAGACAAATGTCTTCAGTCCACACAGACATAATATATTCCAAACAACCTGTAAAGTTAAAAATATCAAACAGTTCAGATACACTCTTCTTAAACACTACTTTTCTTTCAAGTATTTTATTTTATAGCATCTTTTAACAGGTTTCATATTATTCCACATAACTGCCATAAACCTACCATTTCTCTGTACCTAAGACCTTGTTTTATTTTAAATTCTCATTGCTCGGCTGAATTTTCATCTAGTCAGCAGAATTCCATCTCAGATGTGCTTTACTGTCTTCAGTTTTTGACGAATAATTTAATCTCCAACATTTCAGTATGTTATTAAAAAATATATTTGAATAAATAATTATAGAGTTATTCTAAAACCTGCTTTTAAACTTCCAAGTTACAAGCAAGGAACAACTAGAGACAGCAAAACTAGAGACAGTTGCAAAAAGGAAAGATACCACAGATGACAAATCAAGCAGAACATAAAATCGTACACACTTCAACACAGACATTTAAACGGAAGATTAAAAGTTGCTCTGATTTAGTAGTTCAATGAGAATAAGCACCAAAATTTCTACCAAGAGTACATATTGAACATTATGTTGCTGTAATTTATCTATTAACTTTATGATAAGCAAATATAATTTAATTGTTAATACTCAAATAAAATTATAGGAAAAAAATTCCTCATCCAAACCAGTGTGATGATATGAGATTTATTCATAATCTGTTTTTTTAACTTAAAGGGTCAAAGAATTATGTGACCTATTAATGACTGATATAAAAAAGGTGCATCAATTTTCCTTTTGTCTAAAAAACAACTTCTATGGCATACACAAGTACGTAAGTGTTAGCCTGGACACACCTAACAGCACAAAATATTAACTTAATGCATCAGAAAAATAATACACATGAAACTCAGTAACTATCTAGTTTTTAAAGTGTCTGTGAGCAGAATAACACCATCTCTTGCAAATCAACAGAAAATATTTCCCAGAGAATGAGTTGATGATACTCACTTGCTTACTTTGGAAAAGTTAACCTTTTGAACTATTCTTAGGGTATGCTGACCCCTAAAGGTCTAAAAATACTAAATCTGATTAAGTCATTATACATTTAAAGTATAAGTTGTCAGAACACAATTTTCCACTAAGTTATTGCAGCATGACTATTTTTGTGTTTTCGAGTATATGATTCAAAAACATTTTTAACTTCATTCAGTAACAGTAACAGCCCAAAATTCCATGAATTAAAAGGGGTCTACAACTACTTTATTTTTATACAAGAATATAGATAGAAATTCCTTTACATGTGTAAGAAATGCATAATCTCCAAGATGGAGTATTTCTTATTTCTTTTTTTTCTTTTAAACAACAGACTCTTCAGGAGAAACTTGACATTTATTTTCTTTTGAAAAAAATACATAGTATGAACTTCAAAGAAAGAAATCCACAAGATACTATTAGGCTCTGATACAGGATGCATCTTCGATGTTGAAATACATAATCTTCTTTCTTTTTTTTTTTTTCCCCCCAGTCTTTTATGACGTACTGATTGTCTCCTTCCTGTGTCCTTCCCTTTCTTCAACCTGCACATTATTATTATTATTCCCTTTCTTCAATCTGCACATCATTATCTAGCCACTTGCTGACAATTCTCTTCTGTAAAGCCAGTCAGTCCTCTAATGTTCTATCAAACTCAACACCTTTTTTTTGTTTTGTTTTGTTTTTACATAGAAGAATGTATCTGAGAGCAATATTTTGGTTATCCAAATACAAAAGGATCGTTCCACCCTGGTGGAGATTAAAACCCCATGAATCATGGAAGTTCCAGTTAACCAAGGCCACCTCTACCTCCAAGCTTACCTTACTGTCTAAATTCAGTTGAGGTAATCTGTTAATAAGAAACTCATTATTACTAGTAGACGGCTTCATCACATTGTAGCCTGGAGTGAATGGCCAAGGAACTTACTTTAAGACAGACTTCAGATTTGTGGTTAACCCATTTAAAAAAAAAAAAAAAAAAAAAAGTTGGAAAGTAATACAATGGACAGACTAAGAATTTAAATAAGACTTCTCAAAGTTATACAAAAACATTTTTAATAACACAGAAAATAAAAAAAAAAAAGCTGGTGATTTACATTCCCGTAGCTGCTCTCCTACTGCCTCAAATACTTTAAAGAGGCAGTATGTGGTTCTGTGGCTTTTTTTTTCTTTTCTTCCAAAGCCAGTCAAATATCGGCAAGAACAAATACATTCCAGTCACTGCCTAGCACTAGTACAACACCTGAGGTTCCTTATTAATATCTTAAAAGTCCTTACCTTTTGACCAGTTCTCCATTTGTTCTTCTGAACTTGTTTGATCTGGCACAGAGTCCAGTTTTTGCTTGAAGCTTTCAGAACTAAAATAAAGCAAACTCTAGATAAATAAACTTGAAACAATATATTATAACACACCTATACTTTGCCTTCATTCAACAGAAAATTTACAAGACAAATGATTTTAAAGTATTTATAACAGACCAATAAAGTCTGTGTGCTTTAATAGTCAATGCTAAATTAGACTTCTCAGTAAAATATTTTTTCCTCACACATCTAATTTTTACAATGGTGTGTTTCAGTTTTCTGTTATGTGTAATGCCTTCTTTGAAAAATTCATTAGTTTGTCTGCTTGTTCTAGAGTCTGATCTTGGAAGTACACGCTACTGAGCACAGCCCAAATCACACTGAGTCGTCCCACCAGAGGCGAAGAGATTGCTCACTTTGGTAATTATTACAGATGGTGGTATGTGCTTCACTTTACAACATTCTTTCTCCCACTTTATCTGGATAAAATACAGGTAAGGTGGCCCAAGACCACTCCAACTCTGAATTTGCAGTTTTTTCTAAACAGCTAAATAACCCCTCCTAATATTTGCACATGTATTGCTTCAGAATGTACAGTTGCAGTATTTCATATAATCAAAGATCTTAAAGAAACAACCTGCGACACTCAAAAATAAGACCTACAGTAAAATATTATGCTTATCGGGCAACATTTTGAGTGTTAAAACATATGTTCTGCTATCTGTTAAAAATTCAACAACATTCTATATCTCACGGAAATTTACATCAGTAATCTTGCTAACATAGTAGCCTTACCACAAATTTTGTTATTTACTGAAGCACCTTTGCATTATACGAATCAACAATTTTTCACAAATTACATAGTTGTGCTTATTTTGTATGTTTTCCCTGCTAGATTTTTTTTCTACTATTACTAAAAAAAATATATATATACTTTGAAGAGGCAGTGGCTGGATCATGAAAACACCTAGAGAGTTGTCATTGTGCTGATAAATGCAAGATCTCAAAAAATAATTAAGTACACATTTTAAAATTCAAGCATATTATACCAAGACATATGTTCTAACTAATAAAGCAGCAGAAGTACCAAAAAGTAGGTATTTTCATTTTTATATTTTAGATTATAAAAAGGTAAAATAAATCTGCAGTCACTTAAGATTCAACGCTCACATTTACATTAAGTGTTTAAGAAACAAATATTTAGCTCATATTTGTTGTTAACTATAACTGTGCATGATTAAAAAAAAGTATGATTTGATGTGCTTAGGTCTTAACAAAAAATAACAACTTCACCTCATATCGCAGAACACTGAGTTCCTTACAGGAGCCTTTCAAATGAAGCTGTATGCTTCTCTTTCAATTCTGTGTAACTATGTTGATTTGGAGTTGGCAATCTTTTCCTATGTTCCTCATTTACTTTTGGATTAGCTGAAAATATAGAAGGTTATTAATATCAAGAAATAGGTTTCTGTCAATGAAGCCATTTCCCTACATATTGCACAAAAAGGTTCATAATAATTGCAGTATTTTAATAAGATATTCATATAGCAAGACATGAAGAAAATACGGTATTTAATAACCTCTGGAGTATTTTAAAACATGTTTTAGGGCCTTAATGTGCCTAGTAATATACTATTTAAAACCATAATTTTATCCCTCCACAATATACAGTCATTCTTCCTCGCCATTTACCCAGCTAATGAATGCCAGCAATTAGTAAAATGTAATCCCATTGCACAATCATTTTAATGCTTTTAGCACTCAGAAAAGTAAACACCAAATTAATACTGCTCAAGCCATATCAGATCCTAGTTGGAAGCAAGCAATTATAGTTCAGCTCCTCAGGTGTAATTAAATGATTGGAATGATTTAGTTCCATAAATGCAAGTTAATTCATAAGCAAGCAACAAATATACTGGGAGTAATTACAAGAAACATTGACAGTCTAAGCAGGGCATGAGCCTTTATGTACCTGATGTAGGAAAATGCTGCCCTCTGCTGGAAATAATAGACTATACCACGGGAATAATTGGAGACGAGGCTCATTTTACAGACTTTGTCTTCATAGGTGAAATATATTCTGCTAATTAATAGGAATTTTCTAGTTTGCAAATACAGAAAATAAAAATATTGTTGATAGCAAATTAAGGCAACCTATCAATCAAGTCAAACAGAAAGACCTTTTCAGGCTCCCTAGGTTTGCAGTATACTTTCCCTATAACTGGAGATAGAAATGTTAGTAAATATTCCATACATTATTTATGTAAATTGGTTGTCCTAAACACAAATGCTGCAAGATGTATCTAATTAACGCACAACTTTTACATATAATTCAAGACGTGCCTTTACATTAGACACTTCAAACATAAGTATTTTTAGAGCCAAAACTTATTGAACCATCATTATTCAGACGGTGTTAAACTTTGCCACATCAACAACAATCAGAAGCTGACCACAAAGATTTTCCCAGGACAAATAATCAGAAAAATTAAACACAATTAAAGCTTTACTTTTCGCTTGAAGACAATCTGCTAATAATCACTCTGTCTAACAATTGAAAGATATTAAAGCTGAAGATTAAAACAAAGTATAATGGTGGACTGATATAGAAGTGAAAATGCAAAATGAAACTGTAACTCAAAATCTGGAGTTAATTTTAAATACTAATTTCCTTATTCACTACCTATTTATTCAACCTGAGTTAGTGCTAAGACTACTACTTGTCATTATACATAAAAAGAAAAATAAATTTAAAAAAAATTAAATATTGTCCTTACCATTGAATATGTAACAGTCACATAAAAGTCACTCTAAATATTTAAGCATACAACTATCTACACATATAAATATAAATTAACCAGTATCTTCCTACTAAGGAAAGAAATCCCAGATCTACCCATTTGGCGTGGTACAGAAATAACAAATCTTTCCCAGTGCTGCATATAGCAGCATGGGAGAAAAATCATATACTGTGGTCAGTATAGGATTGTTTTCTACACACGGCAATTGACTGTAAGAAAGCTCAATTCAAAAGCACCTGATCACTGTAAAAGCCTGACATTGTTCTTTACCAATAGCACTTTGGCATAAAAATATTTCTTTTTTCCAGATCTCAGTGTATTTCAAAACAAACCCGGGGTGTACACCAATACTTTCACTGTTACTTTACTTATTGTGAAAATGAAATAGATTATTTTAAGAAGTCATATCATTAAAAGTTTAAAATGTACAGCACATTTGCTTTGCCCTTTGATGTCACAGTCCTATTTTTCTATTCAAATCTTGTACACTGTAAGTTAATTGCTTTTGGAAACTACTTATTATTCATGTAAAAATTAATGTGCCAATGTGTTTAAATCCTTTTAAATGACCATTCATGCATCTTTCTTCTTTAAGTACCAATGAAATCTGTCAAAGATATCAATAGAAGATGGTCTTAGAGAAAGTTCTAATAAAGATTTTTTTTCTGCTAACATAAGATTTTCATTTTCGTCAACTTTACTTAAATTCCATTAATTTTTTAAGCTGCTTTTAATAAATTCACAAGTAAAAAATTTTAGGCTCCATAGTCTGTCATTTGTGTTCCAGCTGACTTTATGAATATTAATAACAGTGTTATCCTGATTAAATAGGCTTCATATAAAATCCCTGTGAATCCTATAGCTCAGACATCTCATTTTTCCAACTCTTTATGAATTTGGATTCAGACATTAAACTGGAAAAAACCTTAAAAAACAGATTCAATGGTACATTCGTGTACCCTTAAGCAAAAAATTAGATGTTCTAATGATTCAAATAATTAAAATTGATAGGACCACATATTGAGATTTCAGGCTTTCTGTAAACATGCAACATATTTTAACTCTAATGAAAACATCAACACTTCACAGAACAAAGGATTAAGAATCTATTATAACAGAATAATAATGTCTGTCCTTATCCTTACTTTAAACAACAGATGATATGATCTTAACTTTTCATATATGAAGTGTTGATTTGCAGGAGTATTTCCCAAAGAGAAAGAAATTAGTGGATGCTTAATTACATAATACACATTAAATACATTAACATCCTAGTTTAGCGTAGGTGCCTAGTGAAAAACAGCATTAACTTTTAATCCATTTATACTTCAGCAAAAAACACCTTTATCTAAAGAATGTCAAATTGAAGCACACAAGCAATTTTAACGTTACCCAATGAGACTCACACAGTCAGTCAAACTGCCAACTTCTTCCCATGTTTATCTTTGAATTATTTACACCTATGACAGATAAAAATGGAAGACCAAGCTCACTGCACTGCTTTTTTTTAATATACAGTGCTAACTAAAATTACTGCTTCCTCATTCATTCAGGGATATACTCTGCAAAGATGGCCATCAAAGTATTCTGCCTTCCAGCACCTTGAAATATGAATGGATCTCAGGAGAAAAAAAAAATCTAAACAAAATAATACTTATTCAAATGATGGCATCCCAGTCCTGGTTCCAATAGCTCATCAACACAAACACTTAATAGGAATAAAATAAAAACAAGATGCATATAAAAAGAGCATACATCTGCAAGGTAGGGAGAATACAGTGCTTCACTTGTGCACTTCTGAACAGCTTTTATTACAGCTGTGGCAGTATTTCCATTTTCAGAGGAAAAAAATCTCTGGAGTCTCTGTAGAATATATGTTACACAAGGGAGCACCCCACAACAACAGATTAATTAGATCAGTGACAGTCTGCTGTAGCTGCCAGTGTTTTTCCCCCCAGAGATCAGGAAGACCATCTTCTGAGCTGGAGTTCAGTTACTGACACCCCCTCCCCAGGACCCGAAAGGCTATTGAGACCCTTCCACGTGGAGCCCTGATGACTGCATATCTCTGTTCCTTGGTTTTGCTTTTACAGGTTTTGAAGACAGTTATTGAATCACAGCCTTAGCAACAGGAAACAAATATTTGCTGTGGTTGACCGAATTCACTTATTCCTCAGAAAAAGTCCTCAGGTTTTGGGTGTGGGGGGGGTTTCCACAAGAAGGGCTACCCCGCCTGCTCTGCCTCTGGTGGAACAAGACACCAGTTCCCACTACTCCATGGAATGGCACCGAGCCAGCCTTTGTCCCCTTAATGATGCAGTTGACAGTTGTCACTGACAGTTCAGAGACGGAACTATGTACAGGAGGGAACACCATATGCTTTATGTATAGGGGAAAAAAGAACAAATTTTACTATTATTTTCATAAGATTAGATTACCAAGATCTCCTAAAATATCCTGACACATTTTGTCTCAGGCCAAGCTAAACTAAACAACTTAATTTAGAAGGATATACTACGGAAAAACCAGTTACCTTCTACAAGCATTTCCTTGGGGAACAGACCCTTTTTCTTAACCCAGGTGGATGCCAAGTTTTGATGCAATGATACACTTCTCCACAAAAACGTCACATAACCTCACTACCTTAAGAAACGTTATGGTAAATCAGAAATCTAAGGCATCCCAAAATAAGTTAAAATGAGCTTTGGGCAGTTATAAAAATACTAGTCAAATGATAACTGAAATAGCCCCTTCAAATATTTGTCAAAGGTGGAATAACAGTCATCTGTTAGATACCTGAAAGCTGTGAAATGAAACATACTTTGATATTTGATTACAGAGTTACTTATTTTATTATAGTACATTACTTTTATATGCTTTTAAATACAAATAGTTCATGCAAAATATTCAGTTTATTTATAAAAGAACAGAAAACATAGGCAAGTGGCTTAACCCCGTAAGTGGATGAATGTAGCATGTGTAGTACTTCAAACTTAAAACTCTAGCACTGCTACGATGACTTCAAGATTTTGGTTTATAGAAGTAATTGCATTATCTGGAATCTTTGTAAAAACATTTTCCAAGAAGGCAGAGTCATATAATAATCCCTGGCTTTTCTTCCCTACTGATTTTTGGCCAGAGAAGAGACATTTGACATGGGTTCCAACTAACCTGCATAAAGCAGAAAATACGGACAACCACGGCTCAGGTATTTTTACTCCATTCCTTCAGCAGCATCTTCACATTCTCATTAAAGAATTTGTAATTGATGCTTTTAATGATGGCATACATTAAGTCAAAAAGCGCTCATTCTCTATGTCATGCTTTTGACAAAGGCAAGTGAGAAGGCATAAAAATGCACCTTCAGCTGGTTTACAATAGGTTACATGTATTCCTGAATCAAATTTAATTGGATATAGGAAACATACTTTCCTCTTCTTTTTTTTTTCTCCCTAATTTCTACTACTAGTTCAGTGTCTTTAAGGCTCAATTCTCTCTCTACACACATCAGGAAGTGTTTTCTGCACTGACAGCCCCCCATCTCTTCTCCCCTCTGTTATACTCTCTCTTCCCCATTAACAAGCAAAATAACAATCTTTCTTTGTATTTTATTTATTAAACAGTCTTCAGTCTGCTCCTCTTTTCCAGTTTAACTGTCCTTTGTCCTCCTTTTTTTCCTCTTTTCCATAGTTTTGTCTTCTCTTTGACAATACATGTCTTTTCCTTCTCTCCCCACCCACCACATCTTTGAAATGTAAAGAAAACTGCAGAGGATCTTGTCAAAGACAGTGTCTCCTTTTTCCCAGCTTTTATCATCTTGTTGTGCATTCTATAAAGCAGCTTTCTTCTGTGACACCTTCATTAACATTATTTTCACTCTAATAATTAAACTATGATATGTTTTGGTCAAGTGTGGAACAGCCAATTCATTTAGCCAACCTTCAGCTTCATTGTAAACAGTTGGTTTTACAAGTCAATTATTACATATTGCATTAGCAGCCAGATCTCCATTTCTAAACAGTTTACATCTAGACTGTGACTTCCATAGCCTTTAGGCATAAGGGTATTTACATGTATTTAAACTAACTGTTGTCTTATCTGGAGCCAAAAGAATACTTGGTAGAATATTTTAGTAGAAGCAACCCTATATGCTCATGGTGGTGAGGGCTACAAGCATGTTGACAGGATCATAACCAGCAGACAAAGGGAAGTGATTAATCCCCTTTATCTGGCACTTGTGAGACAACATGTGAAGTGCTGTATCCAGTCTGACCCTCTCATGGATATCCTGAAGCAAGTTCAGCAGAAAGCCATCGAGATGATTAGGAGTCTACAGCATGTGACTTTTGAGGAATGAGTTGTGTTAGTTAGTTTTAAGGAGAGAAGGCTAAAGGGGTATTTTATTGGTTTTTAGCTGCCATGTGATTAAACATGGAGGAGACAGATTCTTCTCTGGGAGATGGGTCGTAACACAGAAAACTCTGAGACTTATGGGTAAGAGATTTTCAACAGTGAGGAAGGTCAAACACTGGAACAAGTTGCTCAGAGAGGTTGCAGAATCCCCATTGCTAGAGATGTGCAAAACTCATCTGGACATAGCAACCTGACCTAACTCTGGAGATGACCCCGCTCAGAGCAGAAGTGTGAACTGGGTGATATTCACAGGTCACTTCCTGCCTACCTATTTTATTATTTTAAGGATTGCAATAAAAGAAAACCACTAGAACTAGTATTCTTACAATACACTAAATTCTGGGTTGCTTTTTGCTTTACAGGGTAGCATAGTACAGCAGGGAAAAAAACAAAACCAAATCAGCAGTGAGGCCCAGCCAAAGACGACCCAGATGGCAGACAGGCAGAATGCTGACAGGGAGGAAACAGTGCAACAGCAGCATCAGTGCAGTGCTTTGAACACTACTTGTCTTGAGATCCCATTTTTTCCAGTTTGCTACATGACTGGATGATGTGGCATTAGGCTAAACATAGAGTGCTGGTTTGTACACCATCCAGAACTGGACTGCTGATACAGATATTTCACCTGCCTTTCTGAAAGCATTTTCCTCAAGCTCCACAAAATCCCTGTGCCCACCCTCAAACTTAAGAAAAAGTCCCTGTGACTAAAAAGCTCCAAAGCTAATTATGGAAATGATTCAAGAAACATTTCAGCCTACAGTGCTTATATTTGCAAAATTCATTAGACAGCATATTAATATTGAAATCCACAAATCCCAAATCATAATTTATTTTACCACAAATCTAACCTGGATTCTAACAAAAAAGTAAAAATAAAGTCACAGAACATTATGTGCCCATAAAAATAAGAAGCAGTAACTTAGTGCTAGATTAACAAGTCACTAGTATAAGCCACAACATTAAGCAGAAATTAAATTTTTCCTGCCAAAAGTATTCAAATTTAATTGTTCATCTGCCTTCACAGAAAGAAGATTGTACAGGGACTTAGTGAAGAAAAGGAGGCAACAAACCACACTGAAGCAGAGAAACTCAGTTTATCCAGCCAGCTCACATTTCTCCAAGTATCTTCAATAGCACCATTTTTCCTGACAGCAAACGCACTAAAAATAAAAAGCACAAGGGCAACAAACAGTGTGGATGTTGGAGCCTGACCAAGAACTATCATGGGCACTGAACATGTAGAGGCCTGTCAGAAACGTGCCAAGCTTTCAAGACCCAGTCCTGTGCATGGGGACAGAGGGGGGCCCGTCGATCTCTCACAGCTGCACCAGTTATGTATCTGTCAGACTGTTCTGAATAGCATGAAAACACAAGTGAACCTTCACTGTTGTTATAAACCAACATACCCAGTGCACTGGATCCACTCCAAATTAGTTATGCACTCAAATTCAACAATGTACACTTGAGCTGCTGAAGAGAATCGTATCACCTGAAATTTCACAAGCTAAAGTGAGCAGAGAAATAAAACACTGACTCCAGATCAGACAGTTTTGTTCTTTTTAAGAGAATTAACTAAACTGTCATTTTCTTAGATGACTATCTGAAGAGAAAGCTACCCTTTAAAAGCATAATTGTTCCCTAAAGAGTGCTGGCACAGCATTAAGCGCATTGGAACATATAGTTTTGCTCAGGTGTGAACACAGACATACTTTTTGATTCAATAAACAGACATTTTGATTCAATAAACTCCTCAACTTGTGATTTCTTTTTAAATCTAGCAACTAGATCCAGTACATAGTACCTTCATTGACTACCAGTAGTAACTTCATACTTGTGAGAAGTGGAGAGAGTTACAGAGGAATGGCATGCTTCAGGACATGTGTCCAAAGAAGGGCAAGAAAATTGGTGAAGGGTCTGGAGCACAAGTCTTATGAGGAGAGACTGAGGGAAGTACGGTTGTTTAGCCTGGATAAAAGGAGGCTGAAGGCAGACCTTATCACTCACTACAACTACCTGAAAGGAGGCTGTAGCATGGAGGGTGTTGGTCTCTTCTCCCAAGTAGCAAACAAGAGGATGAGAGGAAATGGCCTCAAATTGAACCAGGGCAGGTTTAGATTGGATATTAGGAAATAATTATTCACAGAAAGGGTTGTCAGGCATTGGAACAGGCTGCCCAGGGAAGTAGTTGAGTCACCATCCCTGAAAGTATTTAAGAGACCTGTAGGTGTGGCACTTGGAAACATGGTTTAGTGGTGGACTTGACAGCATTAGGTTAATAGTTGGACTCTATGGTCTTAAAAGTCTTTTCCAACCTAAACGATTCTATGATTCTAAGCTCTTGCTTATTTCGGTATGACTAGTAGGCTAGTGTTTTTAGCAACTTAATCCACATATCTCCCTCAAATGTATTGCGATATCAAAGAAACCTGAAGGCTAGTACAACTTAAAATAGCAAGTTACACATCCAGAAATGGTCTTGGATCATCAGAGAGGAATCAGGTATTCTGAGGTGGGCCAGAAGTCAGTGAAAACCACATATGAGTCAGTGAAATTAAGTTCATTGAGAATATCCAGAATTTAAATGGAAGCTAAAAATTGAAGAGGCTAAACCTGCAAACATTGAGTACTATGTAATTGTTGCACTGCTTCCTTTTATTGCACTAGCAAAGGAAGGTACACAATTAAAGAGTAGTTGCCATTGACTCTGAAACAGTGCCAGGCAGCTGGGAAGAGAAGCCACAACCAACCAACCAACAGAAGCATTAGCTAAAGTTAAAGAAGTTTAGATCATCAGTCACATCATCACATATATTTCTAGAAGTGGCTTGATTGATCTCCCTGCCAAATTTTAAGAAAGAAATGCAAAACATACCAGCTTCACAATCAAACTGCTGCAGTAATTTTGTTTATATCAGGGAAACAATATATTTATCTTTAACCCTAATTTGGAAAATATTCAATATCTCTCAGTTGAAACTTACGAAAAAAGATAACCTTCCCCTAGCAGGAAGGAAATGCCTACTGTGGGGAAAAAAAAAAAATCTCCATCTAAAATGTTGAAGTCACAAACAATGGAAACTCAAATAAAAAAGGTCCTCCAAAGAAAGGTGTAGGACAACTTTAAGCACAGGCGAACTGCCAGATCACCCATAATGAAAGCTCTGTCATTTCTCTTCTTGTTCAACCAACCAAATGGTTCAGCTTTTCTTTGAAATACATGTTTGAATAAATAGATCATTCTCATTCCTCAATCTTGTCATCATTTATAATGACATACAACACAGGGAATAAAGAAGCTCGACAGATTTACTTTTAAAAAGACATTTCTTTACTGAGTTTTGAAGAAAGGTCATTTTAAACTCTTGGTAAGTACATCATTCAGCCAAAAACACAAAAGTAATTTACAGAAAAAAAGCACTAAAGAATTCCTCTGAGAACATAAACTACAAAGAGGTTCATGTAAGTTGAAGGTTACACAACTGAGAGAAGAAATTCTGAGCCTTAAAAACAGATTATTTCCACACAGACAAGTGGAAAAAAAGTCCTGGAAAAATTCAAGACCTAGGATTATCTAGTCAGTTTCAACAAGATTATTCTCTTCAGTTTTTTGCAAAACAAACAGATGGATGTTCTCGTCTTTCTTGCAACATTATCATAAATTCAGGTATCCTGCGTTCATTATTCCTTGATTCATCAAGCTACATTAATGTTTTTATTGCCAAAACACTTGACACTAGAGGTGAAAAGAAGAAATTATGTGAGATTACAGAAAGCTGAGACAGCAGCTGAATCTTGGCCCCACACCAGTTATTCCTGGGTAGAGCAAAGGAACTCTAAATCCACTTACTATATGAAGAAGGCAAACCCCTTCTTTAGCACTTCTGAAACCCAAGTTTATTTTGATAACTGCTTTCTCTTGCACATAATTGAGCTGAACAGTTTGAGGCTTGTTTGTCAGATGTTCTGGGCATTACAAATTGCACTGCTTGGCATCACTAAAAAATAAAAATTAAAAGAAATCAAGATGTCATAGCTACAGAATTATAGATAGAACACAAGATTAAAAAACGGAAAATCAGGCCAACAGTTCAAATATTCAGAACAACTCTGAAGACATTCCTGGATATTGTGAAGCTGAAAGACTTGTAGTCTCCAGAGTTTTACCTCCCTTTTCACATTGAAGGAGTATCTGACAAAGTTAGGTAGGCGCTAGGATGGCTTCTGTGCCTAATTATAGCACTAGAAAAACTCCTAAACAGCTTCCTATTTTACAGTCAAACTGGGAGGAAAGAAGGGAGAAAGTCTTCTGGAATACTTCTTAAAACACATTATGAATGAAGGCAATGTTGTTTTAATGTTGTGCTTTCATGAGTCCTTGCTGTCAAAAGCAAATCTTAACATGTTCAGACTTTAATGTAACAAAAGGCATAATTTCTCTGATAAAGTTATACCACTTTGACTTTCATTCTTTTAATTTTTTCAAGACTCTTGTGTTTTCCTGTTATATAAAAGAAATATTTCACTGTACTCAGTTTTTCATCTGGATTGTGCATCTGCTGAGCAGACTGGCTTGGGAAAAGAGGTATGATGGAAAGGTCGCATTTTTTGCCATAACTTAGCTTACTACAATATGTTGTTCCTGCCTGAAAAGAGTTAAGTGAGTTCCATTTAGTCATCACTCTGAACTTCACTGAGGTTATGATTATTTTTGTTTTTATCCAAGATACTCACTGAAAAAGCTACACCTAAGAAAAATGTAGTTTAGTGCTTAAAAGGGTTTCAACAGCTCTTTCAGGACAGGTTGAAATAGCACACCTACTCTCAGACATCCACTAATAGACACCTCCCTAAAAACCTGTTTCTCAAGACATTTGAGAAGTCCTGAGACCCTACAACTAGCAAACTCATGCTCCGATCACATTTTTTTTCAATCAGATGAGACACAGTTTTGTTTCAAAACATCTTGGATAACAGAATTTTTATGAACTTCTTTATAACTGGGGTTTAACATCAGTCTGAATGAATTTATAAAGCAACTGGAACAAAATGTCACTTTTATTTACAGTATCACATTCCTGTATTAGTAAACAGTGAGATTTTTACATAGAATTGTATTACAGAGGATTATATTAAAAAAAAAAAAAAAAAGTCCATCACTGGGTTGCTTATATTACATGTGAGATTTTTAAGACCTGCAGATGGATAGACAATTCTTAATTTCCATGATCTATTGAATGGACTGAATGGCTGCATTACTGGGAAAGAAAAAAAAAAAAAGAAAAAAGAAAAAGGCATAATATGTAATACTAAATGGGTTCTCAAAGTTTTTTGGTTTTCTTTTTGAGGTTTTTTGGTAAGTTTAAAGATAAATGTGGAAGTGTATATTACACCAAGCAGAAAACAACCTACTGGGCAGATACCACTGGAGGGGAACCTCAGTATGATAGCAGCATATGCTATTTTCAGTAAGTTTTTTCTCATAAGTGCAAGACAGTGAATGTTTGCCAAAAGAATTTTACATCCGGGAGGGTTTTTGAAATATGAAAGATACTTTTAAACTATGAAGAGAATTCTAATTTTTGCCTAATATTTAGTAACCTTCAGATACTGTAATTCCACTTCAGATCCTGGAAAAACATTCTGGAGACAAATATTAGTCTACCACTGGATAGTGAAGAGGAGGAACAAAATTACATTTCAAGGGGAAACTGTTTTAATTAGAGTTACCTTGTACACCTGCACAGCAGTCACCTTCAGTACAATGTGAGAAAAAGTGTTACACCCCACAACTGTGTCCGTGCTTTCTACCATCAAATTCTGAGTTCATAAAGTAAGAAGCTGAAGTTTGCTCCCGTGCATATTTATATCACCCTGTATTTATGCAACTGCAGTGAAGAAAACTAACTGGTTGACTATACATCCCAGGGTAACAGTGTCTTGATACATCCATTGCACACTAATCCATAACATTCATGACAAAGAATTCCTTCCTGGATGCTCCATGCTTTTGTACTGGCAAGGTGCCATGAATGGACTAGAGGACTGGGTCCACCGGTGCCCTTTCACAGTTGTATCACATCAGAAATGACCTCAGTATGATTCTGAAAGAAATCCCATTGTATCAAAAAAGGAAAGGTGAGTCTATTCTCACAGGGTGCTGCATTTCCATTTCTGTCCTCCTGCTGTCTAATTGATCTTTGCTACTTGGAAAGCAAGCCCGATCACATGAGCAGCAGACCTCAGTGATCTGATCACCAGCCCAGCAAATGAAACCTGCTGGGCTACTACCTATGCAGAAGCTTAACCAGTGTTATACTAGAACTTCACATTTATTAAATCATTTAGATGCAAAACACTTTACCTTGTGGCCTACCTGAGAAACCAAAGATCAGATGGTGGCCCTGCTGCAGCGGCCCTTCCTTTGCTGAAGTAGAATGAGTTACAAGCTTACAAACAAACCACAACTTCTGAAGAAAACCAAACAACATTTGTAATCCCCGACCTTACCTAGAAGAGCTGTTCAGTGGCACCAGAGGAGCACTCTAGGGCTGCTGGGTCACTACTCACCACCACTACTCTCTGACACAATCTAACTCAGGTAACAGTGGCTGGCCTCAGTGACACAGGTACATTTACAGAAGCCCAGAAAACCTGGCATCTGTAAAAAGCAACAGATGTAGAAATCACTGTTTCTGTGCAGTAAGGGCAGCTGATCAAGACATGTTTTGGAAGCAAACACTTCTACAAAATATCCAACTTGACAAAATACCTGTCAGGTCTTGTAACATTCTGTGTGAAGTGGATGCCATGCTGAGAAGTGTATTTCTTATCACCCTAAGACTGAAAAGCTCCAGTACCCTGCATATGGAGAAACCTGTCAGTGAACATTACAGCTTATTTATTAAATATTTGTGGTAAAATGAGTGACAGTCATTTCAGTCAGCTACACATGTGTTTCAAATTTTGGTTTGCAATTTGGTTACTTGGAGGTTGTCTCATTCTTTAGTTCAGACTGACATAGAGGGTCAGCTGAGGTACCTGAGCCACCTCCTTTCAGCATAAAATAATCAACAGTGTATGGTCTCTGTGAGGATCTGGAATCCATTTTACTGTCCTGCCAAATCTGATAAATACTTACATTCCCTTCTCTTAGAGACATACCAGAGATCCAATTCTGGATAAAATAAGTCTTCAAGATAGAAGATGCTCCTGACAGGAAGCAATTTATTACAGAAATGGATTCTTAAATCATGGGCTCCATCATCTACACAGCATTTGGATTCCATCAACTACATCTCCAGCACATGCACTACCATCTGAACAGGGCAATCTGATTTCTCAATGCTATTGTAGCACCAGTTCCATTTCCACCCACAGACCTCAAGCAAGCTTTGCATTAATCTCTTCTTGACAAAGACATGTTAATTTGGCTACAGGTGGGAGGACACTGAGAGCATTAATACCTATTCACTACTTTGAAAACCAAAAATACTCAAAGAGCTAAAATTATAATGCAAGTAAAGAATTAATAGTAGGAAAGATGGTGCTAATCAGTTTCATTTTATTCACTTACTATTTTCCACAATAGTTATGTGTTTTGCAAGTGAAGGGATTTCCATTTACTGACCTTGGCATTCATTAGGACCATACTGTGATTTATATTGAGAATTCCAAGCCTTTATCTGATCTTATAAATAAATGTAAAATACATAAAACAATTATCCTAGTGTAAAATTGAATTTTATCTCACTGTAACCAGCTTTTGTCTATGCTACATACTTCTATGTTTGAATACAATTCAAAATTAATAATAGGTATAATTTATTTTCTGACTTTTCATTATCTTGACATTTTAAAAATCTTTTTTTTTATATACTCAGGCTTTAATTTTATCTAGGGCTTCAACCCCACAGTTCCTTTTTAGACATGTAAAATGTGTCTTTCAGAATATCCGTTCAAGGAATAAGACTGCTAGAGGGACATATTGAACATTTAGCAGGCCAAAAACCAGCATAAAAAATAGTAGGATTTTGTAACAAAGAAAGCCACCAGCTTAGAAGAGAAAATGTAGCACTGCATGTAAATGACCAAAAAAAAAGTAATCACTGTGAAGAATTAGAAGCAGAAAGCAGAGTTCTGAAGTTGGTGGTTCTAGAAAATTACTAACACACAGCTTAAATTTTTTTAAAATTATTTTTAAATAGCTGAAAAAGATAACCAAGGAAGTCTTTTTCTTGTTAAAGGGCAGTGACAATTTTATATTGAATGCCATAGCATTAGCAGTTTAATACAGAGATTAGTCTAAGCTGAACATGAGCCTTTCAGTGGTTCATGAAATATCACTTTACCATGCAATTTTTTGGGCTTAGATATAAATTACACAAATGCACCTACCGAATAGTTTATTTACTTAGCACAATTAATTAACATCACTTCAACTAAGTATCCCCAATGTTTTACTACCTCAGTCATATATACATTGACTTCGAAGAAAGTCAACTATGTCTCAAACCAAGTACTTGCTACTGTGCAGGCTCAAGTACACTTTGTATGTAAGGGCTACAGTTTACAGAGAAACTTTATTTTAAGGAAAGCTCGGAATTTTTAAGAAGGGCTTAGAATTAGAGAAAGTCAGGGAGAAATAAAAAAATAAATTAAAAACCCAAAACAAAACAAAAAACAACAAGAAAATTTTATTTTCTTCAATGTGGCATATGTGCAACAAAGGCAGGGAACCCAGTTCAGCCATGCTGCTTCTACACAAACATATACAGTAAAGCATGAAAAAAATCTCAAAGAGAATTTGATGAATAAATATGAAGAACGGCACAGCTATAAGGGCTGATGGCAAAACGGCCACTTCCCATACAGGGCGAGCGCGAGTCCACAACTGTGGCCACTGTGCACAAAGCCAGACTGGCCACACCAGTGCTGCATGGACACCGGCACTGGGATTCCTTCACGTCTGCAGTAAACCAAGCTGCTCACTGGGCCTTTGTGATTAGAGGAGGAATGTCATAACCATGGTGGTCTAGGCTGCTAGAAGCAAAACCAACACATCCCAAAATGAGTGGTCCTTGATCTGAAGTGACTGTGGTCAGGATGAGGCATGTTTCAGGAGTCCCTTGAATACCTTGTGATAAACGCACGTGGAGAAAATAACAAGAAAGAACACTGTAGTTAACTGAATAAAAGGTTAAAGAAAATAAACAATATTTTTGCAGCTTAGCATTTATTTGTGAACTGCTGGTACAACTCTATGCTTGACAGAAAAGCTATGAGGCTTTTGGTAGCTTGACAAGACAATCTACAAGCTTGAATGAAATGTTCAGCTTAAGGAATTAAAATAAATCTGATGACTGATGTGCTACTGAACGTGACAGACTGTCATCTGTTTTAAACAGGATCTCTGTAGGATGTACTGAAAGCAATTTTTTTTCCATTACCTTAAACATACTAAGACTTTTTCCAATGAATTCTGGCTAATCTATTAAAACAAAAGATCTTCTCAAACTCTCACAATTTCAATAAAATAATGAAATAGCCACTTTGGTTACTTGCATAATTAATCCATGCTGACGCTGTACTTCTGTGATTAATTTACATCCAGTTCACAAAAGCATACAACAAAAACAATTACTTTTCCCAAATTAACTATAAAATTATAAGATACAAGCAATAAGTGATTAATGTAGGTACAGACATTCGTCAGTAGCTTTTAAAATCAAGAAAAACTGATCAACAAAAGTCCTACAGTGAAAAGATACCGCAACAGCTAGGGATAGATTAAAAAACCACAGACTCTAGTTTTAATCCGGCCAAATCCTAGAAAACATTTAAAAATCCTAATACATTATTTTAAGTATATACATTGACAAACTTATATAAACAATGTAAAATAAGATAAAAATATTTGGAAGGCAATTTATGGTACTTTAAAAACACTGGCAAGATGTAGGCTCAAATGGGAATATCCTTCCTCTCTCAGACTGTAAATAGTTTCTGTAGGAATTACTGAGGTGCTTCATCATTTCCTTATCTTAGAGATGATGACTCAAATTTGTCCTACAAATGAAAAAATACAGAAAAAGTGGTTTTGTGCCATCCACCTGGAATCTGTGCCTTAGGTGTAGGGAACAGGCAAAACTGCTCATTGGTAAAAAAGAGCAGTTTGAACCACACTGCATTTACAAAACTGAACTGGGAAGCCAGCACAACTCCCCAGCTTGTAGAATCCACTTCCAAAGGGGAATAAGAAACAAACCACCACCAAAGACCTTCAGCTTTCAGAAAAGGTTACATGTCACAGATACACACCATTTAAGATATTTTAGGTATTGGGTTAATTTCCCCATTGGTTGATTTACATCCAACTAAAAATTCACACCACACACATATCTAGGTGTTCCTGCTCCAGCAGGGGGATTGGACTAGATGATCTTTTGAGGTTCCTTCCAATCTCTAACATTCTGTGATTCTGCGTGATTCCGTGATTTCTAAGAATAGAACAGTCCATATTGTTTAGCTCATAATATCAGTTTTAGACCAATTTACCTTATTATTTTCCCTTACTGCAATACAGGAATACCAAAATTAGATGAAAATTTAAGCCATAAAAAGTTCAACGACTTCCGTGTAAGACTGCAGTTACCTAGTGTCTCATCTTGCCCCTACTTGCACTCAGAAACCACTCAGAAGACCAACACACCTTTTTCATTCAGTTGCTGTGTTATAGGTTATCAATACAGAAATACTGCACATCCTGATGATTTGTTCTGTGTTTTGCAGGAGTTCTTTACATGGCTCAGTTCCCATAATCTCCTTCCCCACTCAATGTAACCTGTTAACAAAAACAACTACAGCAGTGATGAAATCATGCTGCAGGAAGTTATCAATAGGTCTTTGAAGTACACTATACTGTCAGGAGAAAAATCTATTAGTTCTGCTTAGATCAGAATTAGAAATTAATCTGTTACCACCTGAGATCTTTTGGATCAAAAGAAATGGAACCAGAGCATAGAAGCTCTGAATATTCCCAAAGCTTTTCACAGTTGCTAGCTCTACACTTCTATCATCTCCCCTGGTCAAAACATCAGACCTCACTACAACCTCTGCTATTTGACATGTGTTATATTTCCCTGCTAAATGCTTCAGGCACTATGTAAAATCTCTCAAAAGAATCAGGTGCTGATACACAAAGAATGCTGAACATACACAGAGGTGGTCTCCACTTTCTTGAGGGCAACTGCCAAATTCAACTGATGCATCAAGCACAGAAAACCCCTTTGTTATCAGTCATCTTGTCATGATGTTCTCTCTGCACTGGCAGGTGTAAGACTTGATGTTTCTGGGTTCTGTTTTTTTATAAACATTTTAAGGCGAAGTTTAATGAAGGCTTGTATTTTTTTCCCCCCACCTTTAAATGACCACTAAACCCACTGTATTGATTCTACCACTCATTTCATGTTTCATACAAGATTATTGTACTCTTTTACTTCTAAGGGCATTGGAATGTCATTTTCTGGACATCTTGTCTTTTCGGCTCTACCCTGCATTTCATTGAAGGCTTTACTGCCAAACTTTTCCTGAAAAATCCCCATCCCTCTCCAAAGAAAAAGCTCCTTTAACAAGAATATGACCTAAAATGTTGTAAATACTTCTTTGAGGAGGAAAAGGCTTATTTTTATAAACACTCAAGTCAAATATTTATATTCATCTACAGCTTCCCTTTTGTGCTAATATCCCTGCCTCTGATCATAACTAAATAAAAATTCAAATAAAACAAAAATATGGCCACTCTGTCATGCTCTAACAATCCAAAGGTGCTTTAAGATACATTGTTAATGCCAAATCTACATGCTGAAATTTCAAAATGTCACTGCAGTGATCGATTGTTTCATAGAGTAAATTCTTCTCAAAAAAAGTATTAAAAAATTTAAAAATTGATGCTAGCAGAAATAGATGCTATTTATACAAATGCATATGTTCCTTCCTCAAAAATTTAAGATGTACGTCCAACTAAGCTTCTAACATCAATATATGCTTCTATGAAATTACAAAATGCTTTTCATAATAGATTCTAAAATAAAATAGACTGCTTTTACTATTAAAAAATAAGTTTCACTTGTACTGGGTCTGGTTTGTATGGAGTTAATTTTTTCCCACTGTGTTTTGGATTTGTGGCTAAATTAGCCCTGATAATACACCAAAGTTTTGCCTATTGCCAGCAGTGCTTGCACAGCATCGAGGCTTTCTCTTCTTCCCTCCCACTCCGCCCTCCAGAGAACAGCCTGGTTGGTGGGCAAGAAGTTGGGAAGGGACATAGTTGACCCAACGTGGCCAAACAGGTATTCCATACCACATAACATCATGCTCAGCAATAAAAACTGGGGTAAAGCAAGGAGGGGGTAAAAGGCGTGTGCAGTTTGTTTTCCAAGGCCCCTGTTGCTCAGAGACTGGCTGGGCATTGATATGCTTGGGGGTGGGAGGTAGTGAGTGACTCTATTTGCATCAGTGTTTTTTTTTTTTTTTTTTTCCCCTGGTGTTCTTTTTTTTCCCTTTGCTTATTAAACTGTCTTCATCTTGACCCATTAGCTTTCCCACTTCTGCTCTCCCCATGCTCTTCTCCATTCCACCAGGGGTGGTGATGAGTGAGCAGCCATGAGGGTAGTCAGCTGCTGGCTGGGATCAACCCACCACACCACTGTTTTTCTAGTTTCTCTCCAAAGCACAAGGATGCTCATAGCTGTGGTTTGTGTGTGTTTGTTTGTTGTGGTTTTTTGTTTGTTCGTTTTAAAATGCACTAAACCAGTAACAAGTTGGAATATCAACTAGAGCTCCCACTCGAAAGTGCAACAACTACTTGGGTGTTAAGGACTGGAGGGCTGTACTACAGTTTGCTAATGTGCCATGTTAAAGAAAACCCATAATGTCATTTTTGCAAACCATAAGCACTAACCATCAAACTAACCACTAACCATCAATACAAATCAAATGGCACCATTTCAGCAGAATTCTAACTCAATAATTTATTTTTGACAAATGCTTTCACAACCTCACTTTTAACCCCATTCCTCAACATTTGAATGCTGGTTTCACATGTGTGATGAACAGCAGGCAGAAACATGTTTCCAAAGACTGCAACTTAGCTCAGTATTCACATTGTCATCAGAAAAATCTGCAGGCTTCAAGAATTCCTTCATTCTTCTTTTGGGATCTAAGGTACTGTACAGGAATGTTACTGCATAGAAATATTAGTCAGCACAAGAATACCACAGGCCCACACCCTTTCCATTGTTTTGAAATGTAAACAAAAAGTAATCTAGAATTTCAAGTAAGAAATGCAGGGTATACATTATAGAAATTGTGTACCTGTTACAATTATAGAGTAACCCTAATCTGGCAGATTTTTCAAGTAAATATATACTTATTGTCATAAACAAAACAACAAAACCCCTTGTAACAGAATAAAAACTTACTGCCCTCTTATTTACCTCTAAAACTTACTACCTCTTTATTGCCTCTAGAACATTATCCTCCTTTCTCTCTTTAAAATTCAAAACTGAATCTCACATTTACAAATGAAATTAGCACCTTGCTGTTTAGCAACAGTTCTCACACTAGAGAAACTCCACATCAACTAATTTCTAAAGGAAGTTGTTTGCAACTTGCATGTTCTTTATAGTTTTGCAAGCAGCCCATAGAGGCCACCAAACCAAGACCACTATATCAGTTAGTTGAACTGCATATCACAGCACTGGGCTGAGGATGTAGGTGGGGGAATGTGCAAGATTAGCTACTGCTGATTTTGAATTTATGAACTGCACTGTTCAACAAATTTCAATAGTGAAAAATATAGTTTCAAAAGAATTAGTAGTTAGCATTAGTGAGACACAAAAATACTAAACCAAATCCTAAACCCCCAAATCCTAAAAATGTTAAAAGTAAATTCTTCTGCTTTGTAATTTTAAGAGCTTCCCACAGACCCTGTTTGCGATGATCTCAATCAAGATTTGCTTAACAATAAGCAGTTGACTCAGAATTAACTGAAAAATGAAAACGTGACGTACCAGACAACTTTCAATACCTCCAGGTCTCTAGAACAGATCAGGGTATTTCACCTGATCGCCTGTCCCTGAAAACACGGCAAAACTGTCCCTAACACTCTCAGTACATGGTCACTGCCTTGGCTTGCACCGCTAAAACTAGACATTTAGTTTTAAAACCATGTTCATTTATCACATATGAAGAAAACATATTACAGACAGATGCTCAAGAAGCCTCTCCTGCCTGGCTCTCTGGGTAGAGAGGCTGCAGGTACCCTCACCAGCCCGTGTGAGGTGGCTGCTGCCACAGAGCTCCATCTACTGGTCTGTGATCCTTCACATATGCAGGAAAGGCTGGTGGGAAAACAAAACAGAATGAACAAACAAAAACTCAAACCAACAAACAACAAAACCAAAATAAACCCCAAACTAAAATATTAACAGTTATTTCACATCTCTGCTTGCTAGTCAGACCCGGATATTCAGAACACACTACTGTTTCATAGGAAAACAGTCAACTGAATACATGCAGTCACACATGCTAGGTGGAAACAGTTGTACATATATGAAATCTTTTATTATGCTTTAATATTTGTAAAATGCATCTCAAAAACTGTTTTAAAGAGCCACCATTTTTCTACAAGATGCAACATACAACTACACACTCACAATCCAGATGTAAAGTTTTAATTCTTCTTTCTTAAAGCAAGCAAATAAGCGAACACAAGATAACTCAGAAAAATTACTGGAAATAACTGCATAATATCTGCACAATTTAAGGCATTAGAAATGGTTTTCTTTTTCCTTAAAAAGGGGATTCCTCAAACGTACATAAGCAAAAAAGTTTCAGTAGGAGACTGCCATCAGTTTTCAGTAATGGTATCTCTGCACTGTAGCAATTGCAGCTCACACAGCTAAACTATGTCTAACTTTAATTTGGTTACTGCTGTCATAGGCAGCATTTCTCAAATTGAGTCATTTAATCCTCACATTACTAACCCCACTCTGCCTTCAATTCATGTTTGGCAGGGAAAAAGCGCGGTATCTTTTCCTCCCCAGGACTCTCAGTGCCCATGAGCCAGCCCTGCTGACCTCATGCTGCAGCAGAGGAGCTGGCACAGAAAGCAGTGGCAGTGCCACCACCTCTGTTCAGCAGCTCAGGTAGCACCTGAGCTCCTTTTGAACAAGTTCACTCTGGTGACTGTGGAGCGATGGCTGAGAAATTCAATGGCGCCTGTGCAACCAGCCATCACAGCTAGGTGGCAAGGGATAACAAATTGCTCACTCCAATGCTGTCCTCCAAGGCATGTCTACCAATATCAGAAGCTAACTCAAGACTTGGTGCAAGAAAAGAAACAGTGCAGGAGAAACACGGAGAGCTTCATAACTCCTCCCCACCTCTTTTCTTAAACACCCTGCCCCACATTCAACATCAAATTGAGGGCAGCTAAGTGGAGCTCCATACTGTCAGCGGCACAAGAGCAATGGGAGCAGGGTAAGGAAATCACAGAAATACCCACATCCCTCACACCGTACCTTTAAGTAGGAAAATATGAGAATAATTTAGCCAGGAACACCTGGAGACAACCAACAGATGGTCACTGCAAGAAGGCAGGAATGGAGGCAAGGAGTAATAAAACGTGGGCACTATGGGATATTCCATAAGGCTGGAAATTCATGCAGTTTCTCCTGGGGCCCAGTTTTACCAATTTAGCTCATCCCCCTAAAATGACATTTGAAGAGACTAATAGACAAAATCTCCTACAATTAACCTGCATAACAATAAAGAATGAGAACAGAATGCTGTCTTTTTTTTTTTTAACTTGAAGAAAAAGCTAAATTTAAGCCTTGAAGGTGACTTTTCACTTGCTAAATTTAAATAAAACGCATTTTAAAATACAACTGAGCAGAACTATGGAATTGCTGATGTCTGTTTAAGGAACAATGACATCAATGCACACTACACTTGAGAAGGATATAGGTGTGGAACTACATCCTTTTTCATCATACATAGTCAGGTACAAAAAGAAAAGTTTAACATCAAGATTCCTGTGGTCTAATGAAAATAAATACCATTACAAATAGATCCAAGAATACAGACTTATTAAATACTGTTTGTTCTTATTCAGATATAGATAATGGGAACTGAGATATTTAACTACTTCAAGACTAGTTTTTATTCTATCTTAAACTGTTCACACTGTCAGCAAGCTTATGGCATCCTGACAAGCAGATAGGAAAAAACAAAACAAAACCAAACAACAAACCAACCAACCAAACAAAAAAACTTGAAAAATGTCAACAAGCATCTGTGAAAACAGATTTAGATTGGTATCTGAGTATTTGATTGTTCTACTCTGACTACACCAAGCAATTGATACTACCTGTATCACTCACATTTGTAATAAATTCAAAATCATAACACATTCTTCTAGCTTTATAAAACAAGCTACAAAACACTCCAAAATGTTAAAGTCATGGGGGATGTTTCATAGTGGCATTTTCCTCATTACAAGGAAGGTTACCAAGGAAGAAATTGGTCATACAGTGTTTACGTCAAACTCCAGACAAGGAAAACCACATCCTAATACTCTGCTACAACATAAAATAAAAAAGCTGCCTCTATCTGTGCACACATAAAACCACACTATAGAAAAACATTGTAAAAAATACTGCTTTGTTTCTCATGCTTGTATCTAAAAATGTACATAACCAAGTTAACACATTCTCAGTTACCAAGTACTTAATTTTGCAAAATCCTACGGAACCTGAAATTTTATTTACCTGAATGTGAATCACAAGGACAATATATTGAGAAACAGAATCTTAAAGCAAGTCTATCTGTAAATCAAATAAATTTGAAATGAACTGCACTTGAGAAAACAGAATTGTGCCTTTCTAAAAGCAATGTTAATAACTTTATCAAACTATTATACTGATACCAATAACTTTATTGTATCAATACTAACAACTTTATTATAGGGTGTGTATAATTTATGCAGCTACAATAAGCATAAATTACAATATCCATACAGATCACTGCATTAGATATATATCTTCACATTTTACCATCTAATCTCTCTCAAAGAGGACTACCTGCTTAAAACAAACAAACAAACAACAACAAACAGAACAACAACAAAACCCACACAAAAACCAAAAACAAACAAGCAGAAAAAAACCCAACGACAACCACCACTCAAGCCACTATATATTATACCATTACTGAGAAATGAAAGTTTAAAAAAGAACACACATTTTTGCATAACTTCCTTCAATGGTATTGAAATGGGCACTGGAATGTCTTAGAATAATTTTCTAATTATGTTCAGTTATATTCTCAGTTCTCTAACTACACTTGGCTATGAGTTACCATTTTTCTTGGTAATTAGGCAGTCAATTAAGTTTCTAAATTGAAGTTAAATCTGTAATATTTTGGAAAAAAAAACCACAACAAAAACATAGTACAAATTGATGTTTTATTTCATATCAGATGTAAGATGTAGGCAGCAAAAATGGTTCCATTTCCTCACCTGTTGATACATTAGAATTAACAAAGAGAGTGAGGGCAAATATATACATTTGGAAATAGCATAATGCAAGAAAGCTAAAGCAGCGCTGATTACTCCCAAAGGAAAGAAGACAAGGACATCTAAAATAAGAATTAATTTTCACAATAAAAAGATTTATACATGTATTTAGCTTAGTGCATTAAAAACAGAAACAATGTACAACAATATTTTTAATTGTGTAAACACTCTGCAAAAAATGAATATTTTAATACTTGTCATTTCCATACACATCAACTGCCATGCCTTGGAAAGCCCTGTTCCCTTTTCACAAGTCAATCTAAGCTTAGTACCATTCATTTGTTAAATTGGTAACTAATGACAATTTTTAGCTCTGGTCCCACCGAGTGTAATTCACACACACGCGCTACCATGAAGCAATTCTTCAGCACTAAATACTCTCTTTACAAGTGGACATTTTTAAGTTGGAGTACAAGTCAACATAAATAAATAGATCTGTACGCTTTAAGAAGATCATTAAAATGTCAGTCTGGTTGCTTCAAGTACAGCAATGTCCGATCCCATATTAAATTCTCTCACAGCAGAGCATCATACAGCATTTTCAGAACACTTTCAACTCAGACACAACCCTGCTCTCATTCCATGAATCCTGACAGGAAACGTCACCCCTTCCCTCCAAAGAGCTAATAAAAACCCAAGTATTTCAATCTTTCTTTGTCCTTATATTACATTGCTGAAGCAGATTAGATTTTTCTAATTTATTTCATATTTAACATTTAAATTAGTGCATAGCTACCTGGAATATCACTATTTAACTGAATGTATAACTTAAAGATCAAATTCTGTCTTCAACAGATTTACATAAATGCACAGAAAGGATAACATTTGCCTACCAGCATGTTATGTGGATCCCCTTAACTCAATTTACTACTGATGTCATGGTCCAAAATTAATGCACTCCAGAAGCTGAACTCGGTTTACTTACTGAGTTACCAGTTACTTCTTCCAAACTCACAGTGTAATCCCACACCACTCTGACCAATGGAGGTTTTGCCATTCACTTAAAGGCAAGGTGGATCTATTCCTTGGTTTGCTACTCTACCAAGTGATACTGAGCAAAATAGTACCATAGATGCTGCCTTGACATCTTTCTACTAAGGAAAAGATACATATTTTATTCCCTGCTAAAATTGAGAGCAACATATTGATAATTTTAACTACACAAAGTTGCCAACAGAATTACATGCCTTTTCCAACATGAATTTCTAGAATATATTTCAGCAACAATAATGGCAAATAGCCTGTAGAGTGGACCCTGCTGTTATAGTTTCTGTACCATGGCTCATGAAGCTAGCAGTGAGCATGCAAACTGTCCTATCATTTAGAAAATTGCTAGATCAAAGCAACAGAGATTCATCTTATCAAATGGGCATACACACTGGTTCTTTCCATACCTCTATCTGCTCTGCAAATAAGGGTTCAATACTCTTTTTATTATACCTTCAAAATTATTTTCCTTTAAAAGGAAAATGGAAAAGGCAGAAATCATACTTTCAGGAATATTTGTCAGTTGCAACATCACCCTGTAGTGAAATCAGCTAACAGACTGCAGCTGGGATGGGTTGCTTGCTTGTGTTTCCAGTAAATTTCAAAACACCTATCGCCCATATAGGACAATATATGTAAAAGTGAAATGAATCTTCTACGTAGATTTGGAAGATAAGTCCTAAAGTGAACACCAAGTCAGATCAGCAATTCAAACTTCAAAAACATTTCACTACTTGCATGCTGCTGTTAACATGCAGCACCTACTCTGCCATATGTATGATAGCCTAAAAATTAGAAAAAGAAGTAGCAAAAATATTCATTAGGATATCTCTCAAGTGCACGTGATCGCATACAACTGCGATCAACTTGCAGGCCCCTCTCCCCCTTCACCCTCAGCTCACATGTTATCTTCTTGCTTTCAGTTCTAGTGGTGAGTTGATAATTTAATGATTCTTTCCACAAAGAATCAAAGCCATATTTTTCCTTCTCTTCTAAATCCTTCCAGCAAGCTCTGAAAACTTCCTTAAATTTTTATTAACCTAGGCACCCTCAAAAACTAACCCCCCCCTCCCCCCCCCAACCTGCAAAAAGCTAGATCTGGACCACGGGACATCAGCACTGTACGCGCATTACTGCCAGAAATACGACGTGTTAGGTTTGCCTCACTGTGAGAGAAGTAGGAAGCCTAACACAATCATTTTGTTTCTTGGTAATCAAGAAAATAAGGTAGCATCATAATAGTGCATTCCTAGCTTCGCATGATCTAGAATGAATTCTCACAAGAAGACATATAGAATAACAGAATGCAAAGAATGAAAGTAACATTTCCTTCTCCAGAATGGGCAAACTAATAATTAAAAGGGAAATTAGGCGAATCTAGAAACAAAACAAGAGCCAAGAAGTCTAAATAGTTATTACATGAAAACAGGAGAATTTGCTACCCACTACTATGGGACAGAGTAGTCCTCATTACAAACTGTAATGAGAATCAGGCTCCAAAGAAATTGTAATATCACTATATGAAAGCCTGTAATAACTACAAAATGGGCATACACAAATGCCTACAATAAGGAATCATTTATTAAATCTAAGAAAATACACAATCTTCCTGACTACAAGATTTACTAGTTTGGGTTTAGCCTTATCAGTCTAGGTATTTAGAAGTAAACTAGAAAAAAGCACCCAATACTAGTGAAGAAATGGCCAGGAGGGATAACAGATATTCTGATACTTTGTGTCTTCTCCATAGGCAGATTTACCAAGTCATAGGAGGGCTATAACCTCCCTGATAATGCTGTCACTCCCAGTGTTTGGACACAGCAGTGACTGGATAGCCTCCCAATGCCATCTCCTTGCCCTAAAACTTGCAGCAGCAGCTGTCTCTGCATTCTCAGATCCTGTACATTATGCTACCTCCCAGACTCTCTCTTTGCTTTCCCTATTGCAACTAGAACTGCAGTAGCTTCTCCTTAGCTGAACAAAGCAAGACAAGTTTATCACTTTCAAGAGCCCAATATCAGTGTTGATCCCTGGACTGGGTCAGAAAAGCTCACAGCCAACATGCCAGTGGTACTTTACTGGTGTACACAGCTCAGTCTCACACAGCAGAAGGACCTCGCTATGAATAACAACATTTTGCATATCTAAACAAAAGCAAAATAATAACAGAACTACCACACAACAGAGCATGTTTACTTTAACTGTTATGACTTAGTTTTAACTGTCTCTAAACATCACAAAAATATTTTAGTGTCACAGTATATTTAAATAAGCAAATAATTCAAAATAGATGGTTTCAGGTTGAATGGAAGTTGTATATTCCCAGAGCAAAACAGTGGCCAAGAAGAGATGCTCAAGGCCAGGTACAAGAAGAAGGCAAGCACATCACCATGTTTCCCAAATACATACAGGTCCCACAACCTCCAGAATTCGCAGCCCTGAGACCTGCTGAGCCAGAAGCACATCTTTGTGGTTAACTGTTTTTTCTTCCATGACTAAACCACAGCATCTTACAACTGTTTCAACAGTAGTCACAACTTGCTGAAGTATTTAAAAAAACAAACAAACAAACCAAAAACACTCCAGCGCTGCAGGACACTCTGAATTACTAAACTCAGGGTCAGCAAACTCCTACAGCACCCAGTTTGAACCACCTCAACCCCTTGAAATTGTACCTAGACCCAGTTGTTTCAGGGATAAATACTGAAGTGTGTGCTGTCTCAGATAGGCCTCTGTGTCCACATACTGCATGTTTTTCCTTCAAACTCCTCACACTGAGAAGCCATAGCCTTTTTCCTCAAACAAAATAGACCTTCACAATACCACCAAGAATGCAGATTATTATGAAACTTACATTACGTTAAGAGCTGAGGTATACAACTGATTGGGACTTCACAAGGAACTTTTTTAAAGTCATAAATGTTCAAAGATACCACAGATTGCAAATGTGATTTTGGCAGGGTTTTTTGTGTGATCTATTTTGTCATGAGGTTTGTTTGCTTGTTTTTTAACGTATTACTACTATTCTGGGTACCCTTCACAGCTTGTTCTCACCTGATACCAAAGAACCAGCACAGACCGCCTAAATTTGCTGGGCCAGGTTTCACCTCCGGTTCTCCAAGCCGTCGTTCCCGGCGCTGCCCTCCCTCCCGGGAGGCGGCAGCCCGTCCGTCCCTGCCCTCCCCGCGGGGCTAAGAGCCTCTAAAACTCCAAGCCGCCCATTCCCGCCCGGGCAATTCGCTTTCCCGTCTCCAGCTGCAGAGCGGGGCTGTAGGTCAGGAGAGCCCGCCGAGCAGGGGGAGGTAGGGTAACACAGACACGAGGCTGCGCGAGGGGCTGCCCCGGCCCACGCAGCCGGTACGTGGAGGAAGAAGCCGGCGGCGGCAGCGCATGCCGGGAGGCGGCGGCCCGGCCCCAGAGGCGGGGGAAGTGAGGAGGCCGGGCAGGGCCGCTTGCCCGTGGGGAGGTGCCGAGGGCAGAGCGGCCCCTACCAACAGCCACCTCGCCGGGAAACGCCGCCACCGCCCGGCCCCCCCGCAGGAGACGGGGCAGGCTCAAACCCGAGCGCCGCGGGGCAGCCGCCGAGGGAAGCGCCCCGCCGGTCCGTTACCTGCGCGCTCCTCCCCCGCTGCCGGCGTGCGGGCGGCGCCGCCACCTCCACAACAAAGCCCGCGAGCGGGCGGGCGCTGCGGTCCGGACGGGAGCAGAGGCGGGCGCGTGCGGTGGCCCGGGGGCGGGGCCAGGCGGCGGGGGCTCGGGAGGGGGCGCCGCCCTGCGGGCGGGAGTAGGCGGTACAGGGCCAAGCGCTGGCGAGCGTGGCCGGGCGGGGGGCTGTGGGAACCTGAGGGGCTGGTTTGCGAGCGTCTCCCCTGCCCGCCTCTCCCCAAGCAGGGAAAAGCTATGCCCTTTCTGGGGGGTTAGCAGTGGCACGCTGCCCAGGCTGGCCAGCTACGGTGTTGCCTATGAAGGGATGTGGTGATCACAGATGCAGAGAGAAACCCTGTCAGGGCAATTAAGGAGGATGACATAGTGGTGCACATGTACTGTTTTGGGAAGAGGCCATGTGAAAATGGGATTAAGCCCAGAAGTGCTTCAGGAAACCTGCACAGTGGGAAGGTCACGCTTTGCGGGGCGGTAGGGAGGGGTGGATGGAGAATGAGAGATGTGCAATATACGGAAAAGACTTCCAGCAGGAGAATTTAATTGTGTTGAGGTGAATAGATTTGGGGTTTGAATACTGTGAGACAAACGTAATAGTTTCCTAACAATAGCAGAGTTCATTTTTTGAAGAAGGTGTTATGCTATTCTGTAAACATATTTCTCTATGTAAATTACACACTCCGAGCATTTTTTTTTCATGTAAATATTTTTGTTGTGGTGACACCTTCTGCAGAAAACAAATCTAACCACCCATTTTCTTCACCTTCCAATGAACTCCAAATTCGCTTTACTCTTGAACTACTGCAGCAAGTCAACCTTAATACTAGATTTGCTATTTGTATCAAAGGGAACATTGTGCAGGGAGATCTGCATCTCTGGAACAAAAAAGTAGTGATGTTTCAGCATCTGCTTTTTGATGATACAGGACACCATGGACTTGACGATCCTGGTATATTTATTGAGCAGCAGTCTCAAAAAGCCAAACCAAGGGATCTAATGCAAATGTTAATGAAACATTGAAGTTGAGATTTTAATTACTTAAAGGTCAGCACATTCAATGTTTATTAATTTAAGGGAGTTACTCTGTATTCCCACAGCAATCTCCTCTCTGCTCCTACATAAATCAAAGAATTCAAGTTACTGTTTATTTGCTGATGCATGTGAATTATATAACTGAATTTTATAGGTGAATATTATTCCTTTTTTTGCAACTATGGTCTCAGTCTTAACACTTTATTAACACTTCTCCACAAATTTTCTATGTTTACATACTTTTCAATAGCAACAAAAACATTGTCAAGTTTCGAACCTTATTCAGTTAGCAACATTGTTGCTAAATTATCCCCAAACACTTGCAGGCACTCTGTAAAGTAACATATCAGAACAGTATTATGACTTCATGAAAATACTTTTCCAAAGACACTTTTATAAAGTTTTGGCTTCCAAATACTATGGTGCCTGCAATCCATTCTCAAAACAGGAAACCGCGTTTGGAAAGGTTTGACAAATGATTCCCAGAAAAGCCTGTGAGGAGAATGAAAACACTGTAATTTCAGAACCTTATGCACAAACCCCACTTGTAGGCTGCTAAAGGATCCTTCCTTCTCAAAATACTCCGCATGTAAAAATCATTAGGTTTTGCTGGTAGAAAAAAAAAGGTTCTTTCCCAGTGAATGAGGGGGATAGTTAAATTAGGGTAATCTTGTTTTTAATAGGTTTTCATTATTTTCCTTAATTCATTTCCAAGCTCTCTCCCTCAGTCTAACAGTAACCCCCATCCAATCTAGAGAGCTGTGATCTGAGAACTCTCTTTCACAACACTATCTGAAACAAATTGTCTCTGACTGCACAGTTTTCTGCCTGCCAGTTTTCCCCACAGTTTTTCTGTATGAAATAAATAATGGCATTTTAATAAAAATCTAAAATATATTTTGTCTTTTATTTATTTTTTTTCACTTACGATTAGATTTAGTCTGACTTTGTGAATTCTGTCCATCAGAATGCTGGAATGTATTTTTTCCTGTCTATCTACTTCAGGTATTTCCACCTGCACTTTCATAGCAGTCAAGTATGCCTTTGTTCACAATGGAGTTTCTTTTCAACTTTTTTCATTTCCCTTGAGGAAAAGATATGGTATTATTATAACAAACCCAGATTTCTCTTGTAGCCTAAAGGTACCTTTCCAGGACTGGAGGGTGAGGAAAACCAGCTTGAATCCTCTTCAACTCTACTGTGCTACATCCTAGAGTCAGGGACTCCTGATATTAGCGCAACGCCTCTGGTGTGCCTAGAATTCACTGTGCCTAGTATTTTAGCTTAAAGTCACTACCTCAAAGGCTTTAAATGAACATCTGGAAGACTCTCTCTTACCAAATGAAAATGTATATAGATAGCAGACTGCCATTAAATACCTATCAGACATGGAAAACAGTGCAAAAATATACTGTTCAGACATAAGAAACAGATCAAACTTAATATTTCTTAAGAAACAGAGAAAGAACTAGGTACCAACACTTGCCTTTAGTAGCTGTGCTACAGGAATAGATAAATGCACCTAGTTACAAATTATCTGTGCTTTGAGTTTAGCATAAGCTGATGTCCTTGTAAGGCACCAGCAATCTCCCTTTTTTTCGAGGGAGAGAAGTTAAGAAACAAGGATGTAAAAACTACATTTATTTTCCTTCTCTTGAAGAGGTGCCAGAAAATCTAGCCTCCTAGTTCTATTTGAAGATGCTCAAGATCACACAAGGTATTCAGAATTGCTTTGAAGATAACGTGAAGGATTTCTGATTCAAAATGAATATCCTCATCTGTGTTAACACTGTAGGGCTGTTAACAAGAAAGAAAAAAGGAAATAAATTATCCATGAGACAGGTTAAACGGTCTAGCATCATATTCAAGAGCCATTTCCTTAAGTCTATCATCTTAACTCTAATAAATGGGGTAAGAAAAATCAGCAATACTAGAGGCTGTGGGCTACATGCAAAAGGAGGAAATAGAGAAGAGTATGAGGAACCACAGTACTATTCAGATTTAGGGAGAGGAGAAGTAATGGAGACAAGGAAAAAGTCTTTGCAGCTCTCTTGGTAACTCAGTGGTTTGACTAGTAGAGCAGTGTCAGGGTTACAGCAGGGAAAAGACTGTCTGCAATACTGCATTCACTCCCAACTTTTGCAGACTGCATATCCATAGAAACATTCGGGTATTCAGTTGTTGATTAAGTGCTTAAGCTGTAGTTTATTAACCCGAGTGCCATGTTGAATCTGGCTCTAAATCAAAAAGATTATGTGTGTACTAGTAAACATAAAGGATCCACGGCCATTCTCTGACCCTGAGAATAAATGTCCGTCTGTGTTCTGTAGCCATACGGTTGAACTGTCTTCAACGGTGCTGTCTCTGGGGATGAGCCCATGCTGTCCCTCATGTTGTCCCCTGATGTCTTCTGGAAAAGCACGGTTTGGCCTTGGCAAAAACAATGTTGGAGACTGTCAGCAATGGCACTGACAGTGTCGCAGTGCTTGAGGCTATGCCTTGGCACTGCTTCGTTTACTAAAATGGGCCAATAGGTCTGTGCAACACATACAATAGCCACTCTCCAAAGGACAAAATACCCATGTGTTCTTTGAACACCAAAGACCTGGAACCAACGTCTGAAAGTTTTAAAAGAACAACATGCTTGAGAATGACAGCCAGTGAGCCAAACGGCACCACTTCCTAGAAGCGGAGCACCAGGGGAGCTGCGGGTGGTAGCAAGGTCCCAGCAGCAGTGGGGAGCAGGACCGCAAGTGTGTGCTGTACGGCACCACCCCGAACCGAGGAGTGAACGGCACAAGCCTGCGGAGGTGACAGACCGCCAAAGCCTTGCCCACCCGCCCCAGCAGGGGTGCTTCCAGCACCGACCACCCCAACTCTGCCCGAAAGAGAGAGTCTGCCGGTTTCCCGGCTGCAAGCAGTCAGAGAGCCCTTTACTCGCTGCGATCGCCATCAGCTGCGAGCTGGGCCCCATCCGGGGCCACCCTCTGTCCGCCGGCTACTAAAGGCCGCTGCTCGACCGCGCGTTTTCCTTTAACGCGAGGTCCCAGCCTGCCCCACCCGGCCTTGCCGCGGCCCCCGCCCCACAGATAAGCGCGGCTCCCGCCTTCCCCCAGCTCTTCCCCACCCGCCCTGCGCCGAATCGATCACGTCTCGGGAGCCGCTCTCCGTGCGCCAGCTTCCTCTCGCCGCCCGAGAATGGCTCGCCAGCCCGGCAGCTTTCTGCAGGAGGCCTCTCACCAAGTCGTCGCTGGAGGCTCGGCAGGTAAGTGGTCGCGTTCCTCTGGGGCGGGGAAGGTCTGTCCGACCCCGCCGGCGTTCCACCGCCCCTTCGCCGCTCTCCTCAAGCGCAGGAGCGGCGGCAGGGAATGCCCTGGCTCGGCGGCGGCTCCTCCCCCGCCGGGCGGCGCGGGCGGGCCCCAGGCGATTCGGGGGTCCCGGGGGAGGGAGCGGTGGGGCCGGGGAGGTAACTTGCATAACGGTGCTCGGCCCCTCGGAAGGGTGAGGAGGCCCATCCGCGGGTCTGGGGTGTATCTCTCTTAAACACACCCTGCAGCCCCTCGGGTGATAAGGCTGGCAGACGGGCCCCCTTCAACGGTAACAGCCGTCGGTGTCCCCTCGAAAGCTTCTCTGGTGGGTGGCTGCTGGTGTTTTCTTGCTTGAGGTGGAACCAGTGCACAAATGGAAAACAGCACACAAACATACTGTTCAGATATAAGAAACAGATCAAACTTAATATTTCTTAAGAAACAGAGGAAGAGCTAGGTACCAACACTTTGCAAGTGTACTGTCTATGAGCCTGTGCAATCCGTTAGTGGTGCAACAGAAAATGTTCCCTGTGCTGCTCTCCGTTGCTGCCTTATAGAGAAACCCACGAAGGGCTACAGTGGAAATGTGTGTTCGAGTTTGTCAATACTTTTAGGAATGACGAGGCTACTAATTCATCCCATTATTTGACTGTAAATGTCAAACCCACCCACATCTGCCTTGGAATGAAAACACTGCTGGTTGATTTCTTCAGTTTGTTTTCTCTAAATTGGAAACAATCTGAAATGTTTATATAATGCTGCCTTGCAGGGAGTATTTAGACACTATCTTGCTTTTTTTTAGTGTACATATGTGAATCCTGTTAGCATTTCAACTATGTAGTGTGTTATTAACTGTCCTTTAGCATCTCTTTTGGGGTCAAAATTCTGTTTGCTGTGTTACATTTTAATTGAAGGAGGAAAGCTGCATGGTAATACTGCTGTGTCTTACATAATGCTTTGGCACAAGCAAAATTCTCCTCTGGGTGAGTATTGTGTGGCTGTGCCACTGCATGTAAGCTGGGGCTCTGTTCCCTCTAATTCCTCTGCTGCTCCTAAATCCACTTTTATACATTCCTGCCACCAACACACATTTGAGCATTTCCTTTTTATGCTCATGACTCTGCCTGTCCTTTGTTTTCAGCTTTTTGTTTTGACAGAGGGAGATGTCACAGCAGAAGTAGAGAGGTCTGCGGTCCTGGCCCTTCAGTGTATTGTGTGACTGTGTTTATGTAGCTCTCCTGCAACCTTGGAAATCCTAAAGCTTTTTTAGATTCTGCTTGGTACCACTCCTCATGTACCTTAGGAGAGAAAGAAAAGGTTTAATCTTACTAGCCTGTTGAAGGCCATTCGTACCTGAAGGGATACTGAGGTGTTTTACAAGATAACAGATTTATCTGTCCATAACAGTGGGCCTGTGCCTTAGTGATTCAGATTGATCAAACTCAGTATCTTTCCCTCCTTTGGCAGTAGTGTGTTTTCTTTACATGGTCTCTTTGTTGACTGAAGTACAGACAGTTTTGCTAACAGACCAGAGGGAAAGTTGTCTTTTAAACAGAATTTTACAGAAGGATTAGAATTGGAAAACGAGTGTGTTTGAGGCTGGCATAGGGAAAAGAAAGCATGAAAACTATTTGCTGATCTGGTAGACATAAATGTTAAGGTGAAAGTATTCTCAGTTCCAGGAGACAACTGATCTGTACCTAACACTTTTTTAAGGTATAACATGGGAAACCTGCTGAATCTAGTCTAGAAACATACTGTTAACAGATGCTTGTATCCTTTTGCTTAGTCTCCTGGCAGGCAGGTTCCTTAGCTCTATCACTAGCCTTAAACCTGTACAGAAATTTCTACTCATTGGTTTTGAAATAAACCAGTAGCAACTGCTGTCTAGGTCTGAACAACAGTAAAATTGTAAAAGAGGGATTGGTAAGCTTATGGCTCAAAGTGGGAGTTCTAAGGTATGAGAGAGAAATGGGTGAAACTTGAAAACTTGATTGATAGAAGCTTAAAACTCAATGGTGTTTTTCTTGGTGATTTATAGAGAAGATAGAAGAGGAAGACTGTACCTTTGAGATCTTCAGTTACTTTAAATTTCTCAGGCAAGTGTGAATCCTCCTTTTCTCTAGTGGTTAATTAGTAAACCAAAGCATGTGTGGAATGTATAGAAAAAATAAACAGAAAACAAACTCTAGACTCTAAGAACCACTGCGAAAATATCAACTTGAGAATCTCTAATTAATTTCCTTAGATTTATAGCAATTCTTCAAAAGTCTATTTAAGAAGTCCATTCAATGCAGAGTTCAACTCACAGGAAGAATTGTTTCTCTGATTCACAAGGATCAGAAAATCCTTGTTTTGTCTGCCTGTATGGAAAAGACAGAAATTAAAATAATAGTGTTGTATACAAAGTGAATGGAGAGTTCTTTCCTCATAGAGAGGAATTGAACACTGCAAAGTTTGTGTGATACCTAGGTTGATTTGCCAAGGTATCCTCGTAATGAGTCTTGAGTCACTTTCAATGATGAAGTGCAAATGTCATCATAAGCAGTTGCCCAGATGACTTTTGGCTGAGTTAAGGGAAGTGACTGAATATAGTTACCCTGAAGGTTTTAGGTTGCTACTACTCAGTATAGGTGTGTTCTTGTTTTTTTTTTTTAATAACAAAAAGCTGCAGATGGAGAGAACTACCTAAACCCACAGGTAAGATAGATATAAGTTCATTTGTATTTAATTTGCATGTTCACCTCTCTTGCTTCCATACACTTGCAAATAAATAACATAAAATAATTTTGAATTTTGAAGTTAAAAATTTGAAGAATTTATATAATATGTACAGTAGGTCATAAATAAGAAATGTCTTTTTTTTTTTTCAGATCTGCACTATTGAACTGATCTATAAGTACTTTCCTGCTGTAATTCAGCATGTTTCATTTCCTAATTCATTTTAATAAATGAACATAAACTATTTGCCCTCTCTTATTGAGGAATGAATATGGGGAAACCAGAATAATATTAAGTCTTTTTTTTTTTTTTTTTTTTTAATTCTTTGTATGAATAACCAGAGATAGTCTTTTTTTCCCCCATTCTTCATATTTTTGTGAAAGAGCAGGATTTCTGCCTGTTTGGAGTTCTTGACTTCATTTTTTGTTCTTTTTTAAAGACTTAGGTTTCCAGCTGCCTTGAAATCTAATAGGATTTGGGAGTCTAATTCTCTTAAGCTCTTTTGAAAGTCCAAACCTTTTCTTTTGAGAGGTGTTTTATTTCTGGAGTAGACAAAGTTGATTATCCTAGATAGCAGTAACTCCTTTGAACCAGATCTATAAGCAGAAAAGCAAATCGTTGGGGTAAGACTATAGGATGCAAATACAGTAATAAAAAAGTGTTTGGTCTTCGTAACACTATAGACATAAGGCAGACAAACACCATTACAAGGGATGATTGCCAGCATGTTCTGTGAAGCACCTTAGGTTATTTGATCCCTATGAATGGGATAGGGGAGTGTGACAGATGTACAGGAAGCACTTTAAACAGCAGGAAATTTTATCTAATTCTCCTGTTTTCTTTTTTTTGTTTTTTTTCACCCTAGGTGTTTAATTTGTTTTATTTTGCTGACATTTTTCTGGGAATTAAAGTTTTCTTAGCTGCTTTTTTTTTTTTTTTTTTTTTAAGCCATGCAATTGGCATTCACATGTTACTAAAATAATCACTTAATGTTTAGAAGTAATTTAAACAAGCTAAATACTTAGCTAAACCTTGTAACTATCTTGACTTGAAACCATAATATTTTCAAGTGCTTAAACCTTCTTCTGGAAGTCAATTAAGGCTGAAATATCTAAGACCGCAGTACATGCTCATTATCTCTCACTGCCTGTATTTGGCATTTCAGATGCTAACAAATACCGTTCATGTTTAAAAGCGAAGTGTGCAAAGCAGTCAAATAGTATTAGTTTCAAGGAAACATCCTACAAGTTAAAGTACTCTGGAGGGATGCACTCGCTCCTACCAGCGAAGCCAATTTTCTCTGCTAGGCTAGAGAAATTGATAGTGTGTTATCTGGTGTTGAACTTAAAACTTTAGAAAGGAGTTGCTTGGTTGGTGATATGGTGAGGAGAACTTTTCACGAAGGGAAGACCAAAAAAAGGTTTTAAGTGTTTGTAAGCTGAGATGTCAGATATCCTGAACCTCCTCAAGTATGTTCTGAAGAATCCAGAGGACATAGGAACAGTCAGGAAGTTAAGAGTTGGAAAGATTTCTGTTTCTGCTCAGAAAACCATCCCCCACACTGTGTTTGATTAAACATGCTGACAAGAAAATGTGAAAAACCTTTGCAAAGTCTATGCAACCCCTATTGCTTTCATCATTATACATCTCAGAGAGGGAATACAGTATTCAGGACAATTTGTGACTTTGGTGTGTCCCTGGGAATGAGGAACAGCCACTGGGGAAGGTCACAGAAACTGATGCTAGTTTTGAAGTCAGTATGGTTGAATTGCTGACTTTGGTCTCCTTGGTACTTAAAACCCAAGTAAAATCATAGTTTTTATCCCATGAGAAGGTACCTCCATGCTGCAGACCAGTGCAGTGACCAGCTAGCTGAGGGTATGCAGAATGCCATGTTGTGAACCAGTTGCTGTTACATTGTGAACTTTCCCCACTGGAAATTTTTAAGAGTATCTTCCCACTTACTAGAGCATTTCAAACTTTACTTCTGTAAGTAGCATTTTTAAGTATCTGAGCCTCCCATTTTCTACTGTCTAATACTAAAATTTCACCCCTGAATCTGGAAGATTGAACTGTTTGCTTCATATACATCTTCATTAATTAAAAGTGTTGTGGAGTTGCCTCAGAAAATCTTGTTTAAGATGGAAACTAATGAAAACCTCATGGGTTTTCATATACTGTGCTGAATATGCAAAGCTGGCAGCTAGCAAAATTTCTATAAATTTTCAGACAGTTAAGTAATTTGAAGAAACTCTCTTTGCAAAAGAGTTTTTATTTAAATGGAACAAAGGAAAAACCTCTGCATGTAGTGTTTAGGGTGAACTAATATGGTTCCAACAGGTCATTGCAGTGTACTAACAAGTTATGAACAATGATTTGGAACTCTTAAATGCATTTCAAGTGATATACTTTTTAAATGTAATAATTTTTATATGAGAGTTGAGATATGAAGAAGTAATCCTTACCTGTGTGTATAACAGTGACAAAACCAAACTATCAAACTAAGGCTTTTCATAATGTTTAACATGTCATGACACCTGTTGTATGCTTAGTACTTTCTGTAGAAACTGGGACCTCAAAAAGAATAATTTTTTTTGTCTGTGGACTTGGAAATTGTCAATAACAAACTGCTTGTTGAACCTGGGGCTGAATTTCAAACAAAGCTAGTGTTGCCTTGCTCTGATACTCACTGGTGGTTTGAACATCCCACAGCAATCTCATCAGTCCCATTCTTTGTTCCAGGAGAAACAATGGGGAAAGCTAGTAGCTTGCTGAGGTTTTAGTCTGACATGTTAGCCAATGGGGACAAAATTTCCTATGCACAGAATCCTCTATGGGTGTGTGATAAGACACTTATCCTTAAGATTTTGTATGTATAGTGAGCCTGAGGATTTTGAGAAAGGTTCAGCACTTTGTTGTTTTTATTGTAATAAGTCTTAAAAAAAAAAAAAAAATTCCTGACAAAATGACCAACCCAAAGCCTCAGAAACCAAGTAGTGAAGTTATTGATATTCCTTTGCTCTGTTTCCCACAAGATGGCAGTGTAATCCTACAATAAGATATGAAATATGGGTGGGTGGAAGATGAATAAAAATGTACATTGAAGCTGTTGAAGGTAAGAAGATTAGCATGTACCATTTTGGGTGACAATATGTGAAAGCAAGGCTTAAAGACATAAATGCTGGTTTCATATATGTACTGCAAAACCAATGACACTAAATTTGACTTCACCTGAACTGACCACAAAAATTGTAAACTGTGATATATCCTGAGTAAAGGTCAAAAGATATTGCTAAGGCACTACACATAAATCAGAAAGCTTGGGATAAACTTTTGGCCCAGTGGAATCAATGTGCAACTAGTTACTGACTTCCACAGATCGAGGAATTTTATGTAGTATTGCAGAAATCTCTTCAAACTCTCAGTGCTCATCTGTAAACAAAGTGAAGATGGGCTGTATTACAGGCTGCTGTAAGCTTGTGTTCACTTGTTTCAAGTATTGGCAGGAATGACACCTGCAGCAAAGAATGAAAGCTTAAAGATATGTACTTCTTCAGAACAAACACTAGATATGATGTTGTCAGGTTTCCAAGTTAAAGAATATTATGGGATAGTGTGCATTATACATGTAAAAGTAAATAGGTAGTCAAAATAATTAATACTGGAGCATGTCTGTTGTAAAGTTTATATGCAAAAAATGCTTTGTCCGCAGAGGCAGTTCTGAGGAGTTGATACACTGTTGTGAGCAAAGATTTTATTGGGGTAAAGAACAATTTTTCTTTAATGTTTGTTTTGTCAGTTGTGCTTAGTGATGGATGTTAGTGTTTGATTACATTAAATTTTCATAACACAAGGGCTAGTTATGTAATAAAAAAATTCTAATGTATAGAAACAAAGCATGCCTTATAATTACAATGTATGTGTTTCTGTGGCAGTGTTCTAGAAAGGAAAAAGAAAACTGGTACCGGTTATTTCTGTGCAGAAAATCTGGGTGTTTTGCCTGTTAAGTGATATTACAAATTTTTCCTTAATTGTAGCTCAGTGCCTGACATTATTGTGGATGTTCTTCTTATGCTTGTAAACATTATGCTTGTTACTTTTCTATTTCAATGTAGAACAGTGTGAGACACTCAAAATCATACCACTGAGACTGGAAGAACTTGTCTGTTACTACAGGATTAATTCTGTCAAAATTCTTCCTGAAAAATCGGTGTATTAACCTAAACTCCTCAGACTGCCCTAAGTATTATGATAAAGGTTGATGTGAATTAAAAGAACTAAAAGAACTAAAGACAAGTAGGAAAAACTCCACCTTTTCAGATATTGTTGTGACTCCTAGAACTTGGAAGTGTTTAAAATTAGTATTGCAATTAATTGAGAGAACTGACACTACATTATAGGTGTGCTTCGAAGTATTTTCAAGTATCATCTGTGCCTTGATTAGAGAAAGCTTTAAATCGGCTCAACATCAACTGCAGTTGAAAATGTGTAATTTTTTTTTTCTCCTCTTAGGGGATGGATTGGCACTTGCTGCCTATGGAAACAATCACTGGTCCTGTTGATGCATAAAATAAATCAATAGATTTTTTTATAATTGGAAACTCTCACTCTGCCTAATTATCATTTGTGCAAGTGTTATACATCAGTCATAAAATAGTAGTTTCTGTGCTGAAAGTCTGCAGTACAGGTCAACTGCTTTGGTTGTGTTGAAAGCTGACAGTGAAATAGTTGCAGGATGAGTACCTGCCATTTTTCCTGCAGCGTGTCTTGTCCTAGGAGCCCATTACAACTAGGTATAATTTCACCAACATCTGAAGCATCTAAGAATTTAATCATCTATAGTAGTGAATTTCTGATGAGAAAATATGGTCATATGTGAGAAAGTTGGAAAATTCCCACCCATGCAGCAGGAAAGAAAACACAGGACTAATTTGCCTTTAGGTCTGCTTTTCAGTCATTGAACTACACTGCTAACAGCTGCTTTTGTGTTGGCATAGTGTGTGTGTTGTGTGTGGGTTTTCCCCTTTCCTACCCCCCCCTCCCCCCACCTCTGGATCCTTTTCAGTCTGCCAATTTTTGGCAGAAAACAGTTTCTGTGTTCTTTCAGCCTTTAGTCAATGGATCATCTTCCAGTTCAGGGTGTTACCCTTGTTTCTTGGGCTTTTTGCTGTTTTTATTAAACTGAAGTTTGTTAATGTATAGCTGTTGTCCCCAAAGAGCAACAGTCTTAAAAGCAAAATGAGTCCTTAGTAGTATTTTCAGTTTGATAGAATTATTTATGCGATTTATTGCACTTCCTGTTAGAGCTAATTCTTGCAGCAGAGTTAAGTTTTATTTATTTTTCCATTATCATAACTTCTTAATATTTGGAGGCTTAATTTTCAAAATGAGTACATATTTTGAATGTGTAGTAAATATTGCTCAACTTTGTTTTTTCAGCTGATTCCAGATGGCATGCTGAACTTGGTAAAACATGAGGGCATGGTAAAAAAAAAAAAAGGTTTCTACCATAAACATAGACGGAGAACACAAATTTAACTCTTTATTATGGATTGTACAATATTTGATGTCTTCCATCTTGTGGAGCTATGTGATTTAGTTTCAAAACTTGAAAGTTTGATTAAAACTTGAGTTTAAAAAAATATTATTGTTAATGTTGTGGCATTAAAGCTTGAAATGAATTATAAAGGCTTGAAGAACCTAAAAACTGAATAAACTTTAAAGACAGCTCTCTGCTTTTAGATGAATTTGGGATCTGAGCCGTGAGGGTTGTGAATGCTCAAGGTTGGTGATGGTACGCCAGCCTTTTTTAGGCTGGTTATATATATGCTCTGTACAGGTTTGTTTGCAATGCTGCCTGCCATGGGATGGTATATACATATGCTTAAATTAACCTCACGGTTATGAGTAGAGAACAAAGCACTGGGCTGCTTATAGATTGCTAGAAGGATTTGTTTTTCAAAATGGTCTTATTATAGATGCCCACAAGTGTCAGCGTGATCATTTCCAAGTTTGTGGTTACAGAGCCAAAGCAGTGGGACTTGTAAGAAAATACTCACTTGTAGGGATGCAAGCTTCATTTGCTTCTCCCAAATGGGATTAAGAATCTCGATGGGATTGGGGCTGCTGAATTATGCAGAAGAAACATGACTGCCATTTATTTGTTATACTTGTTAGTAAAAATTTTACATAGCAAAACTGTGGGTAACAAGGCAGTCCTTGCTTAATACAGCCTCTACTGTGTTTTTTCTAAGCAGTGAAGAAAATTAGTATTAAGATGAAATATGCTTTTTATGGCATATTCTTCCTTAGTGCGAAGTATGATGATGGCTATCCTAGATGATAAAAAAGGAAAAAAATCAAGCTTTTCTGCTGATTTGTCAGCAAACTTTTCTCCTTTCTGTAAAGTTATACTTTGTAATATGATAAGGAATATAGCTATATTGACAAGACATTTCTGAAAGGAAGGAAGAAAGCATATGGGCTTTCTGTGAATATAAAAAAAATGAATATTGTTAGAGACTAGAATAAATGGAAAGAAATGTCTTAGAGTATGAAACTCTTCTAAGTTAATGTCCATGAAGTTTAAATTAGTTCAGACTTTTCTTATTAGAATAAATGTTTCCTTTAAAAAAAGCAAGATAATCATAATCAAGACTAAATTTGTTCTGTTATTTATTTTCAAAATGATTGTACATGTTTAGCAGACTTTTGATTTAAACCCCTAGGGATATATTGGAGACAGATGTTTAGATGACCTCATTCTTAAAGTAAAGTTATATTTGGACACTAGATTAAATTTTCCTTAAAATCTTTCCTTATATGTTAGATTGTGGAGGGGTGCAGAAAGTATTGAAAGATTTATGTTGAAAAGGTACTGTTTTATTTTTAAAATAAGTTCTTAGTGTTCAGTAGATTTTATTTCAGGGGACCCTCAAAAGCACAAAATGTCTGATTATGAAATGATACGTTTACAAATGAAAATATTGTTTCTTACTGGAGAGCTAAATGGGAAACAGATTTCTTTAAAAGTTCCTTGAATTCAAAAGCAAATTTACCATGTCATTTATACCTTCCCTCAAAACTTGTTAAATATTGTGGTAAAACTTAAAATGTAGTATCAGTACAAGACTGCATTATAGGACATAACAGTAGCTAGTATTTTTACTACATTCTGGTTTTGAACAAGTAATAGTTTCTCTCAAGCTGCAGTTAATGTCATAGAGTGGACGGCTGTGATGGTTTCATATGTGACAATGAACAACATTTTGGAAAGTCCTCAGTATTTCGTCAAGTCATAATTATCCAAATTGACCTGTTGAAAATGTAGTGATTGATGGATTAAAAAATAGTTCTCTTCAGTCTTTTTAAGTTCATGTAGGCTTTTAATGTGTTTAGTTATATAAACAAGTTACTGAATTGCTGGAATTCTGCCTTTTGTAATTGTAACTGAAGTGTTGCACTAATAGATGTATAGCTATCCTTGTTACTGCTAAGTATCTTTTTTCTAATTACTAATTTACTGTCAGAATAATAATTTCTTTGTAGGCTGATGCAAAGTTTGCACTAAAACACTAGTTGGATGCTTGGCACTTGGACTGCAAATACCCTGTGCCCATTTGTGATATAGGTTGATGTAGCCAGCAGAGCTGGAAATATGTTCTGTGCTGAGCAGACCTTATTAGGTTGAGGTAGCAGATGTAGCATTTTTGAGTAATCTCATTGAGGTCTGCTGGGTTAGAACTGGAGTAGCCCCCTCCTGGAAAAAAAAACTCAATTGCTTTGCAGTATTTGGAACCTTTTCTTTCATGTAAGAGTAGATATTGGGCCAACACTGGCATAAAGGTCATATCTCTACTTTACAAAGGGAGTGAAAGGAAGATATTTCATCCTCTTCCTGAGAAAGGAGCTTTCATTCTGTCTGGTTCTTCTAGGGCTTGTTGCTATTAGGTGAATGTTGATAGACAGGTGTATATTAGGCAGGGTCAATAACTGTTTTGCACAGATCTTATGAAAACCTAGTGAGCGAATGTGTTACCTAAGAGATCCCATTTACTGTAAGCAGAAATTATTTGAAGATTTTCCTTCCTGAATCAAATAAATGAAAAAGATTCAAATAAATGGAAAAGATTCTTCTGAAAATGAATGGAAATTAACACTGTTTTGCATAAAAACAGGATGACACCTGCTAATCATACATGAACTAAAAGTAATGTACCTCCTTGTTGAAGTGGTATACAAAAGGCACTCCTTTTTATATGTATATGCATATGAATTCAATCTATGTTTATAGACCTGGAAAATCTGTAAAATGTATAATATACCTTACATTGAACTTTGATATTTTTTTCTGTAACATTATACTTATCTGAAATTCAAATATTTTTGGCAGTTAAGTAATAAACAGAAAATAATGTACAAACCCTAAGCAGAAGTAGCTTTTGAAAACAATTAGGGAAAAATTATTTTAAACTAAAGTTTATATGAACGCAAGTGTCGTCTGAAGACTTCTGAGAAGCAAAAAGTAGTCACAGAATTGGAGCAGATAGCCCTTAAACATCCACTAGAAATGTCACTTGTAAAAATTGTTGGTATGAAGAGAAGGGGCAGTGTAGAATGAACTTCCAAAAATTTGTTGATAAAGCACGTTTGTAGTGTTGTGATTAGATACTGTCTACACACAAATATTTTCTACAGAGATGTTATTTAAAAGTGTTGCAAGAATATTGATCAGTTGATACATAACTTGTAATTAAACTATTCATTTGCTTAGTCTTGCAACCCTGGAGTGAATGCTTGGAATTGAGCTGAAGTAACTTGTGCAATAACTCTTATGCTCATGTAGTATGATCTTACCTTTCATTGTATGATAGCCTTTTCCTTTTTCTCCATATTAATGTGCACTTCAGTGTAGACCTTTCTGGTGCCTAAGGGTAGACACCTGCAAGTAAAGTAGACATGTTTACTGGGATGTTATGAATGTTTTATCATAATCATGAGAGGGAAGAGGAAGAAATAGTTTTAACTGCCCTAATCGTGATTTATTAAAAGAAAAAATCTCCCTGCCTATAGTCCTTTAGATCCTTATCTATACATCTTCCAACTGTTTTCAAGAAGTAGAGGAGACCCTCAAGACTGAATGTTACTCTGTTACTCAGAGCTGTGTGCATTCTGTGCACTGAATGAGGGTAGCGTGCTACACGGAAAACCACTGTGGTCAAGTAGAGCTAGTATCAAAAATATTACCTCCTCAGTATTAAACTTTTTTTTAATGTTTAGTCTTAATCTTTGTTTCTTGCATTTTAATTAATCTCTAATTTCACCTAGAACCTTAATTGAAAAACCTGCAAAGAATTGAAAAGCTTTGATAGAAGAGTCAGTATCCTATAAACTCCTTTTTCAGGGACATCCATAGGGCTGGAACCTTATTTAGTGTAATTGGAATTAGGGATAGCTTTGTCTTTGTTGTGACTGCAAACTCTATGGTCAGGAAATTAAATTCAGACTGAGAAACAAGTCATTGTGTTACATGATGGTTGAACTGTTTGTAGAACTTGAACATATAAAATATGTTTGTTAATTGTTTTGTAAACCTTTCAGTATTCGTGTTTCTAGTATAAATAGTTTTGACTATGGATGAGATATAGACTGCCTGCATTCTGCATAAGCAAAAACTGGGTGCCTCTGGCTTATTGAACAATTCATAACAGATCTAGGGTATTCATGAGAAGAGTGAAAGAACTGGGACTCTCCTTGGCTTAGCTTGTAGCTCAGGAAATCAAGGAATCAAGAAAATTCTCTTTTTCTAAGTGTTGTTTTTTGTTAGTTTATTTGTGTTTTGTTTGTTTGTTTTCCACCAGTCTACCAAAGTGTCATTCCTCAGTTTTAGGGAAACCGGAGATACCTGAATCACGAGACTAACCAGTACCTATATTCCACTGAAATAAATGGAAATTACTCTTTTCTTGAATCTCTTCTGAATTGTACTAGATCTGGTATCCTGTGGTGTCCAACATGTCAACATACTCCTGACAACAACTGACCTGTTGTTGACTTATTTCACTGGCTGTGGGCTTGGGTGCTCTGAAGTCTCCAGCTGGTCAGGCAGCAACTTTCTAGGCATTGCAGTGCCAAGGCTGATGCCCCTAATGTATGTAGGCAAATAACTTGAAAATTATTTTTTTCTATTTTGAGTGTCTTAAAACTGGGCACCTCAAAACATATATCAAGTATTTAAATAAAACAGATCTTATTTTTGACAACTCACTGAAGTCTGCAGGCATAGACTGGGGACTAGTCAAGTAAGCTATCTGGTGAGACAGGCTGGTAAAGGGTTCCTGTCTGAGTGACTTTGGAAGCTTTTCTCAATGAAAATACACCAATTCATTAAAAATCATACTGAAGAAAAAAGCTATAATCATACTGGTGGAAATTGTTTTGCCTTAACTTTAAGCAAAAATTTTAAAATATCATTGTCAGGTGCTGCTTGTAGGAAAATTTTTTAAACAGAAAGAATATTCACTTAACACAAAGGAAGTTAAAAATGTTACTTTGCTAACTATTTTTAAATAACCTTGAAAAATACTGAATTCCAAAATATAAACTTTATCACAAAAAATTACTTTTGTTGTAACTATTGTGGAATGGAGACTAATTACAGCAATTAAGGATGAACAGTATATAATTCATATGTAAGTTGAAAGCTTCAGTCTTCTGCACAATGTTATAAAAACCAGAAAGAGTAACTAATGGACTAGACAGAACCTTGACTAGTCCGTATGAATTTCAAAGTTGTTCCATCTTTGAGAACAGGTTGGACCAGATAGCCACCAAAGATCCTATATCACGTAAGTTACTGATTCTAACTATATTAGAAATGCTATTAAAAAAAATACTTACAAATCTCAGACAATTTATTAAGTTATGACTTTGTGAAATCCTGTACAAGATGTGAATTTTTATCCCATCTGCATTTGGACATTAGGCTAAAATATTGGAAAATTTGCTATCATTTAAAAAAAAATTCTTGTAAGAAATGGCTTTTGTGGTAGCTAATTAATTATATTTATTTTATAGTTTACATTCTTGGTTTCTATATGTGGTGGAAAAAGTTTTTTGTAATAGGCTGTAGACCTCAGAGCTGAATAATCTAGCCAGCTCTGAATTGGTATAATACTTCTAAAATATGCAACCTGTTGTCTGGTCCTTCTGGATGAGGTGTATTGTTCTTAGTGTTAATAGCTGTACGGCACGCAGAAGAGCACCATCAACCCATTTTGGAAAACTGATAACCCTGGAGGCTTGTATAAAACTGTTTTCCATCCAACAAATTCAAACCTTCGCAGGGAAGGAGAAGAGGAATTGTTCTACAACTTTTATTCTCAAACTTAAATATAAGTATTTTACTTCCCTTACCCCAAGTTATGTTGTGAAGTCCCTTTGACACTGTCCATATTTCAGACCTGGCTTCATTGGCCTTTTACCTAAGGGTTTGGGGTGCCTATCTGGAAACATTTTCTTATTTGAAACAAGTCTGCTGAGTAAGAACCAGGTTTTTACAGACTTCTCCTGAGTTTGTTGTGCTAAGTGAGCTAAAACCTAAGCAATCTTCTGTCTGAGCCCATTTATGTTCATCTAACAGCATTGCTGTTTCACCTTGACTTCCTAGTTGGAGGCTGAACTCTGTCTTTGGGGTCTGGATTGAGCACTAGCTGCCTTCCATTGTTCAGTGCCCAGCACACATTTTTGTTTCTCCTTCATTTGTTGAAAGATGTAGGTTGGCAGTGGTCTGACAGTGTTAGCATATTTTCCAGGTCTATTTCCATTCAATGGAAGGTCCATTTGTTTTGTTTTTCTTCTACTCAGCAGCTCTAGCTTTTTCTAAAACTCTGGTTGTGTTTTGTATGTAGAACATCAGGTGAGTGAGGTATTTTTCTAAAACATGTTCTGTCCCAAGCAGGGCCTAAATGGCAGGATGCACTGATTGTCTACAATTGTATGCTTTGCTTTCCTGTGTGTTTGTGCCAGAATCCTGATAGTACGAAACCTGTGGATGGGGAAAATATTTGTCATCAGTGATATCCTCCAAAAATTCTTCTCTTGTATGTAGATCTGCAAGCTAGGTAAATAAATGAAGGCCCTGAGCTTTTTTCCCCATCTGTTGTAGCCAGTAATTATATCCATTTAGTTCCTTCTGTTCATTATGATGCCTAAAGCAATAAATTCCCAAGCTGTGTAGGCTCTTCCTTGAAGAAAGTTCCCTGTTTACTAAGCATAAATTTTCTGTATGCTGTACTTATTTCCTGGAAGTTTTCAGTTCAAACTACTCTTTGATTGGGTTAGTCCTGTGTGTTATCTTATTGAATACCAACACTTCGTAAAACTAAAACCCGCAAAGAGTGCTTTTTTTTCTGATATTTCATTTTTTTTTTCTATTTTTTATTTGCTTGTGTTATTGGTAGAGATAAAACTGCTTGTGCAAGCCCCTTTTCTTTCTTTAGCCAAAGGTTACCTGCAAGAATGCTTTTCTCATTTTACATGTTGCTTTCAGCTCAGTGGATTTTGTCATTATCTGAATTGAAAGCTGAACAAATTCTGGGTGTGTTCTTCTGTTGCAGTATTCCTCATTGACCTATGAAGAACAGAAGCAGTTTTATCTATGCCTGTTATCATCGTTTTAGCAAACTCTGAAACGATGCTCACCTTTTAGGAAAGTGATCCAAGGAGCTTAAGTGACAGAAACATAATAGCTTTTGGTAGGGTTAGATTTCTGTCAGTTTATTTGCCTGAACTGAGGGAGCTGGCAGGAATTCACAGTCAGTGGAGAAAAAGTAGGTAATGGTTCTGGTAGCAGCTAGCTTGTTGGATTCCTTGCTTGTTTTATTAGGCTGCAGTGAATGCCCAGAACACTTCCATTTCCAAACTTTGCTCAAAGCTGAACAGCCATCAGCAATTTAATTTGCTTGCTCTATTACAGTAGCTAATGAAGCTGTTTGTCACCTTTCATGTTTTCCCTCATAGGATCTGCTTCTCAAGTAACCTGAAGCTTTAACAAATGCCATTAAAGGAAGATACATATTCAAATAATTCACAGCAGGAAAAAGCACTTTACTTGGTTTTGTGTGAGGATTAAGAAGGAAGGTTCTACTCTGGTTTTAAGGAATAGCTTGGTAAACACTTTGTACTACTGATATGCTGATGAAGATATACTAATACTAAATAGAATTTAGGATCTGGGGAACTTATTTTGAGCTTCATATTGCACTTTGGTCAGAGTACAGCCCACTTGACTGTATGTGTGGAAAACCCAGCAAGTTGCGGCTGTGGCAGTTGAGTTGCGGGTTGTCTGCTTCCCAGCACATAAACCATCACTAAAACAACTGTCATGGTTTGTATTAATCTGGAACACTGCCAAGTAAACCAAAGCACAGGAACAGTTTAAAGTATGTCGTCTTAATTTCTGATCCTGGTCACTTGAGGGCAGGGGCTGAGGCTGGAAATGTGAGGGGAATTTGAATTTTCAGCTCACTTGCTCTATCCCCTCTAGGCTTTGAGTCTCTTGATTTTTGATGTTTTTCTGGTACACTACTCTGGCTGGTTAAACTCAATTTTTCTGCTTGTCATTATTTCTCTTCATTTTAAAAGTTTTAGAAGTCTTTACATGTTGTTTGCTGTGTTTGGTAATATTTTTGTGTGTGATACTTGTACTTCAGCATTTAAGGTGGAGATGGCAGTGTTGTGCTTCTCCACTGTCTTGTTTGGAGACAAAGCAAATTGCTGACTAGGACACTCAGGCTGCAGCATTGTTGCTGAGTTCACGTGCCAACACAAGCCTGATGGTGCAGGGGGATTTGCTATGTGCAGTCCTTTCTATAGGAAGATGAGTGTGTCTTACAACAAATACTGAAATTAAGAAACTACTGGAAGTAGCTAAAGATCAGGCTTAAAGGTGTTGCAGGAAATCTTGGTATTAGTTGAAAAGTTCTGTTACAAAACCCTTGACTGAAAAATATTTAAATTAAGAATAACTTTTCCACATAGAATATTGCCTGCGTTAGTTCCAGATTAAAATGGAGAAAAATTGGCTTTTGAACTATTCATAGTCTGGAAGTTACAAGCTTTCATAGGAATTAGGAAAATTTTATAAATGCTCATAGAAACTATAACTTTACTTTCAAGCATTGTCACTAAGGTTATAGGAAGACCCCCAGTGTAAATGTGTTCCTGGTGGAGCTGGAGCAGTGCCTCCAAACATCTGGAACTTTGGCCTTGTGTTTGGAAAGCAGCTGGATGCTGACCTCAGTGGTTCTGCACCTGTGGGCATTGTGCCCACTTGGATATTGTCTGCTTGCACAGTGAAGATCTGAGCTCCACTGACTATTTGTTTTCTTCTTGTTTTCATATTATGTTAACTATATAAACAAATATTTCTTGACTCTTTTGCTAACACGGTCCTGCAGATGACAAATATATTTTATTCTCAAGTGCTTTTACTTTTAAACCTCTAATTTTCCTTCCCTCTCCAAAAAAACCTTTTGTAGTTGCATGGTTTCGTTGTACATTTTTATTTTAACTCTGAACAAGAATGTTCATCTGTTAATAAGCTATGTCCTAGTGACTTACACAGCTGTTAGAATTCAGTGGCAACTGTATAACTTTGAGCACCTGTTGAATCATGAGTGGATATAAATATTTGGGGAAATATGAAGGCATATACAGTATGAAAGAGTAATATACTGTATATTAGTGGTGCATGCATTTTTAGTTCTTCAATCCTCTTGAAAGTCACATCAAGAGTGTTAATTTTAGGAGCATAACCCTTAGTAAATATGTGGTAGAGCTTGTGTTACTGCTAGAACGTACCTATTTTATGCTGTAAGTGAAGACTTTAATCCTTAAGGTGTTTGAATAGCTGTCAGAAAATGATGTGAAACAGGATGGAAGAGAAGCCACATATGATATATTTGTGTTCTATGAATGCTGTCTGCTTGTTTCTTTTATGGCTGTGACTGCATTTGCAACTGCAGATCTGAATTTTGTTCCTTAAATTGATATTTGAAAGATGACATTATGTTTTCTAGTACTGATTCTGTGTTGTCTGTTGACATTCTATTTTACTACTTTACTTTCTCTTCTTCTGAAGCAGGAATTTCCTCAAAACTGGCTCCAGACTATGCAGAGCAAGATGTATCACTATTAAAACATATATATTATATAACATAGTGTGATAGCAGTGCTTGTGTGTGTGTTTGAAATTTATCTGCTCACTGTTACCAAGTAGATTGTTCATCTTCAGTGTTTTATCATTTAACCTGTTTTAATGAATGATGAAGCTCTTTCATGGGGTAATTACCATCATTTTGTTCCTAAAATTCAACTGTTCTAGTACTAGGAAAGCATCATGTCTATTTTTGTTCTGGGATTTTAAATCCTTGTATATGAGCTGTGAATCTTGTACCTTATTGGAAAATTCTGATACATTGATTTTATTTTTTTTATTCCCCTTGGCTCTCTAAAGTAGTAATAGATATGCACTGATTACACTCTTGAGTTTTTTTAAGTATTAACAGAGCCTTTTAAAACATTTCTGTAGCTTGCATAATTAATTTCACACCAAAGGAAATTATTTGAACCATGCCTCCTGTACAACAGAGAGATCAAAAATCAACCAGGAAATCTCCAAATCTTTATCACCCTTCTCTATAGCCAACTTTCTGCTGCACATAAAATCCTCAAGACTAAAAGCAACCACAACCATTATAGCAATGTCTACATTTTCAGATTAGAAATGGTGGCATGAAGTGTTTGTCTGACTGTGTGCTAATGATGATGCTTGTAGGTGCTAACAATTTTGCTGCTCACCAAAGCCCAGAAAAAAAAAAAAAGTATCATATTATGAAGACATATCCCAGTGTTTTCTGAAGCTTGTATTTGTCTGTGGTGGCCTGGTAAGACTGCAACAGGTCAAAAGTGAGTATCTAAAAATGTCTCTATTTTTAACAGTTCATACTTGTGCTTTGGAATGACTTGATCTTGTTTTCAAGGAGGGGGTATCAGTGCCCAGAAATCTGGAGTACTGCCTTTCAAACATGACTGCAAACAGTGCAGGTCATGCTAATCTCTAATTTAAGACTTATTTGAATTTAATATTAAATGTTTAAAACCACTTTATTTAAAATATTTTGGTTTTTGTATCCTTGCTAAGCCTGCTCCTATACTGATTCCTTGATCATTATGGTCAAGATATTACTAACAAAGAGGAAGATGTGACTTGCATGTCCTCTCAGCGTACTTGGTCCATTTTGATTTACAAGTGAAATTTTAGTGGTTACATTGATTATGTGGTATGGTCTGGCCATTCTATGTTGGGAACAGTATGTTCTTTTCTGAACAGAAGAGTCAAAGTTTTTAATGTTGGAGGCAGAATAATTGCCATGCTGCTGCTGAGGTTGTTTTTCTCATGAGAATAAATCACTCTTTCCATAGGCAAATGTGTTCATACAGCCTGTTAAGCACAGATGCAATGTTTCCATGTAATATAAGTACTAGATATTAGCAGATCAAGGGAAGGTGAGGATTAGTCAACAAAACGTGGGTTTGTGTAACCTTGATTGTTTAAAGTTCTTTTCTTTTAAAATACAGTGCCTGTTTAGATCACTAATGTATTTTAATTGTTTCCATCTTTCCAAATATGTCTAGCAAGTTCAGTTTCTAGTTGTTGTTACACAAATAAACTGGTATTAGATGCATTGTTTTCTTCCTTTCAAACATACTTTCAAATTAGTGCTTAATGTGGTTTGAAGATTCTGCCAACATATTCTTCAAGATCCTTCTCTTGTATGAGGGTGGTTGATTACATCTTTCTTTTTTCGTTTATAAATGCCAATATATTCCAAAGAATGCAAACCCTGGGACCATTTGTCATCACACTTTGATTGTAATTCACTTCATTATTGTATGTAGGAGGAAAAGCAAACAATTAGATGCCTGAAAGGGGGAAGGGGGAAATTGGAGTGTCAGGGCATGCTAAACATTCTTACTGCATTGCATGCTTTAACCTCCTATTGTTTTCCAATTGCTTTTAACACTTACCTGCCTGGATGTGACAGATGTACATACATGTAAAAACAAAACAGAACTGTTTGGCTAAAATATTAGATGTAAACATTCTTGAATCAAATGGAGTCTAAGGGCTACAGACCTTTAGTATTGAAATTAATGTTGTTTTTGTAGATGAGGTGCCTGACTTTTGGACTCTGAAAAGTTCTTTCAGTTTTCATTTGGATGAGAGCTCAGTTTTCAATAACTGGATTTGCTAAGTATAAATGTTTGATTTGCAGACTTGCTCATGTCCAAGCTGTAGTAAGTTTAACAGTGTAGGTAGGTGTCCTTCATCTTCTCTGCAGGCCTCCATTCAGTAGATGTATTTAGAGTAGATTCATAAGATCAGACTTTGTATAAACCCTTGTAGGAAGAAAGAGAGTTCCCCACAGTATTGTCCTGCATCTGCTTTATCTAGCTTTCCAGAGTTAGATCACTTGACTGTGACTTGAGATGTGGGTTCAGCTCCTTCTCCACCCATGAAAACTCAAGCTTGCATTATTCACTCCATGGTAGGAATATGGTCCCCACTTGAAGCTGTTGTGGGGAATGCTCTCAACCTTTTGTATTGAACATCTTTGCATGAAAGATTAAAGGGCTGAGGAAGACCGTGTGCTTGTTAGACTAGGTATGACCAAGGAGCCCACTAGCAAGAAAGGAGGTCTCAATAAGTGTTAGTGTTTCCTCAGATCTGATACTTTAATCTGGATTTCCTAGCATGACTGCTGATTCCACTGGGGCATAGTGTACAGCCTTTGATCAAGTGGATCTTTAATGCAAAATGGATTGTTTGAACAGAAGGGGATGAATAAACTTACCTTGTACAGTTCTTCTATTTTAGCTTAGCATTTAGGGCAGTCATCTGAAGGTGAAAAATGCAGGTTTAAATCCCTTTTGGGAGAGGCAGGCAAGGAACCACTTTCCTTGCCTTGATGTTGTAATTCAGTTATCTGACTTGTTTGCCTGTCAGCTTACAGGTACAATCACCATTATTACTCTTTCTAAAGAGGGACAAATGTTAATGCATTTAACTCAGGATGACGTTGCAGGTTGAAAATACCAGGCAGAAAGATATGTCTTACAGCTACTGAGAATCTGGGTGTTTGATACTGAAAGGGGAGTTTCTCCCTTAGCATGCCCCAGTACTACTCTTCAGTTGAGTGCTTTGGGTTTTGGCTCTTTTGAGGAACCTCAGTGGTATTTCCCTTGTCTGTGAACTGAGCATTCAGGAATGCTACCTAACCCACTATATGCTGGACAAATGAGGCAGAGAATTTAGTGTAAGTACAATAGCATACAGCATTGTTTTAGCATATTCTTCATGGGTTTAGCCTCAAAGCAGCAGTTCCAGACCTTTAAAGCATCATGAGTGTACGGTGAGTGGATATTGAGACCAGGATAAATGCCCTGTTGTGGTTTAACCCCAACTAGCAACCAGGCACCACACAGCCAGCCACTCAGTCACCCTAGGTGGGACAGGGAGAGAATAAAAGTGAGAAAACTTGTGGGTTGAGATAAAGACTGTTTAATAAGTAAAGCAAAAGCTGTGCACACAAGCAAAGCAAAACAAGGAATTCATTCACTCCTTCCCATGAGCAGGCAGGTGTTCAGCCAGCTCCAGTCCAGCAGGGCTCCATCATGTGCAAGAGTTACTTGTCAAGACAAATGCCGTCACTCAGAACATCCCCTCCTTCCTTCTTTCTCCAGTTTATATACTGAGTATGATGTCATATGGTATGGAATATCTCAGCTGTGACTCCTCCCAACTTTTTGTGTACCTGGTACAGCATGAGAAGCTGAAAAAATCCTTCACTACATAGCTATAACTAAAACACCAGTGCATTATTAACGTTATTCTTATTCTAGATCTAAAGCATGGCACTATACCAGCTACTAGGAAGAAAATTGACTCTGTCCCAGCTGAAACCAGGACATGCCTCTTCCTCTGATAAACTGAGAAAAACTCAAACAAAACAGTAGGATCAATGAATCAAGTAGAGCATCCATTTCAGTGGCAATTCCTGTTCTTCAGTTGTGTGTCTTAAAACAAGCTGCTTCCTGTAGAGTCACTAAAATGGGCAGTAAAGCACCACAAGGTAAGTTGTATTGCATTTTTCCTTCTAATGGACATTTTCAAAATGACACTTTGACAAAAGTTCAAACCATAAGACCTGTCAATTGGTTCTGTGCCTACTAAATTAGCCAAGGTGATGATTCTAGAAGAAATGTTAAGTCATGGCTGATGGGGTACACACACTGCACAGAAGAGTAGAGCTGAAGACCCACATGTTCTTGAATTCCGACTTTGTGAGATACTTCTACAGGCTAATAATGATTAGTTCAATTTCAGGATTAAGTCTTGAAGAGTGCTGTCCTCTGCTTAATCTGCCTCAGTTCTTCATAGTATTAGAACCTTAAGTAGTGATGGTAGCTTACTGCTGGAAGCCCTGTACCTGTCCCTTCTTTCAAGACTTTTTTTTTTTTTTTCTGCAGGTGATCTGTCATTTTGCATTCCAGTGACTTTAGAAACTATTTTCTTAATTGAACTGTGTGGAAATAAGAGCTACCATGGCTGTTCAGTAGTTAATTTTGGAGCTTAAAGACAGTCCCTTACTTGGATGGCAGAATTTAAATGAGAGGGAGATATCTGAGACAAAAGAAAATACATTGGCTTAAAATCCCTCTCCTGCTTCATAAATCAGTCAACCCAAACTGAGAACAGAAATTTCAGGATCTTCCTCTGGCTGATGCTTAGTGCCAAAAACACCTATGTTATCTGTGTGGTTTTTAATCAATATTATTTGATTAACCAATTTTTAACGAGCATTCACTACCTGAACCGCTTCAACTACCCCTTCAATGAACATCCATATGCATGCAAAGATATGTTAATAGCCAGATTGCAGGCTTAGAAGCAAAAACTGTTCATTTACTGAGGCTGCAAACCTGAATTTTCCTATGGATACACCAAGCTGGACAAGTCAATTTATGCTAATATGGGAACTGAAAAATTAGGAATAACTGTCAATGAATCATCTGACAGTTTGTTTTGATGCAGCACTTAGGTGAACTTGGTAGGAAGACCTCCCATTCACCTCGCTGTTGGTTGGATAGCCCTTAAATGCAAGAGCAGGAATTTCCCTTGTTCAAAGAACATCTGTCAGCTGGGCTGAAATTGTAAACAGGCTTTGGCCTGAGCCCATCTTTACTGCTCCCATTGAGTGACAGGTTTTGCTTTTTAAAATGCACATAAGTGATTTTTCTTGGTCCAAAAGCTGGCCTTCCTCCCCACCCATGGCTTAAAAAACCCCCCCAACCAACCAAAAAACAAAACAAAACAAAAACTAAAAAACAAAACAAAACCTTAAAACCAAAACCTAAAAAAAAAAATAAAAAAAATTTAAAAAAAATATTACAGTTATTTAGGCCCGACTATGGAGCTCAGCTGCACTGAGAATCAAGACTCTCATAGTCTGGAAAGCATTTGCACAAGTTATCAGTTCTCTGTTCCTGACCCCTGGTTTTGGCAGCTCTGCTGCTCCTGACCAAAGAGCAGGAATGCTTTGGCAGCTTTTTGGATTTTCCTGGTGCTTCTGTTAACTACAGTGCTTCCATCTGTTGTCTTCAGAGGCTCATGCAACCTGGAAGACATAGATTTTTCAGTTCTGGATCACCTTATTAGGCTAAGAGTGACAGAAAAACTATATGGTTTTCTTTTTCCTTAATTTTTATTCTGAATAATGTATTAAGGACTGTAGTAAGCCAGATGTAAGAGATTATGAGAAAATAACTTAGATTGTCTGTTTTATGATCCTTTTGATTACCTTACTTGAGAAAGGTGTGTATTAAGAGAGCATAGCAAACTTCTGCACAACTGAATGTAGCAAGCAGTGTCTCTTACCAGGCTTTTAGACTTATAGTCTGGTTGGCATTTGTTTGCCTTCCATCATTTACACATCTTTGAAGCTTTGTTTTTAACTCTGTAGCGGTTGTCTTCTCCATTTTCCTAACTAGGACTGTTACATGAGTGCTTTTCTCTTTTCATTTTTTGAGGGTGTTACAATGCAGTTACATTTTTAGCATTTTTAGGCATGTTTTGGAGATGCAATTCTTGCTGTTATGGCCTCTTTTTTTTTTTTTTTTTTTTTTTAATATGATTAGGTGTAGCTCAGATCAACATAATTGCAGCTTTTTCACTCCATTTCTCACTTAAGAGTTTCTCTATGTGACTTCCTGTAATTCACTTAAGAGTAAGAACTGAGATCAAAATCATACCCAAAACAGTATGGTGTAACAATAGTTGACTGCAACTCTTGCTGTTTGTGTGTGAAAGGTTTACTACTGTTTATTTTGCTCAAATTTTTAAAGTAGAATGAGATACATTATAATACTTTTTTAATATCTGTTGCTGTGATAATCTTCATCATGGACATTTTGCCCATCATTTGTGGGTTGTGGAGTAAAAATAGCACTTATATGTAGGAAGAGGAGTTAAAAATGAAATGCCATGCTTGAAAGGATGACTATGGCTATTGCTTTCAAGCAATGAAATCTACAAACTGTGAAAGAAGGAAGTGGTTAAAGTCTTATCAACTGGGTTCTGTAGCAACTCATTAGAAAGCAAACTAGACTGGAATAGAAAGAATGATCCTGCTTGGCCAGGAAAATGACCTGTTAGTCACATAAACTGGACTAGAAGTGACATAAGTAACCCTACAGAGTGAATTCCTGCTCTCAACCATGCATGCATGCACATGCACAAATTCAGCAAAGCACCAGCTAAGCAGGAATAGTAGATCATAAAAAATATATTTATTTCAAGATACTTAAATAATGAAAAGACATAGCATATGAGCATGAGAAGATAGTGAATTGTAATTCAATTTTTAACTGTAGTGTGATTTCTCACTTCAGTGCTGTTGTGAGATAAAGTGAACTTCTCAGTGGGGACCATACAGCTTTTGCAAGGCAGAAAACTGCTTTGTATGAGAGAACCCCTGTCTTATATGCCTCTTCCATGTTTTGGAAACATAAGTTAAAAAAGCTTTAAAAATCAGTATATGGCAGCAATGTTAGGCTACTTGAAAAAGTTAAGGGCATCCAGACCTTTTGTGAATAGATGTTCTTTTCATGTGAAATATTAAGTTGTAGATTTTAGGAATAACAAGATAAGCTCTGTGTGACTTCATAAATCTGGGCAATGTCTTTAATACACAGAATGTTCACCTTTTGTCCATGCAATGTGAAAATAAAATGCATAGTATGATTCATAGAAACCAGACTTGCTGCTAGCAGACTTTCAGAGCACACAAGATGTTCTACTGCAACACAGCTTGGGGTTCTGGTTTGTGAGAGCATAGCTAACTTTGGTATTTTTGGTTGACCTGGTTTTTCTACCTCTCCAATATAAAATCTTTGTAAATGGACAGTAAAATCATAAGTGAAATGAAAGTAACTTGAAAACTTAATATATTATGCTGTGTAGTTTAACTTTTTTGTTCATGCTCCAAAATTTGTGTTTATTGGTAGAAAAATCAAAATATACTATAGTCTGTCCTCATGTCTAATGCTGGGTAGTCCAATGTTGTCCTTATATGAATATAAATAACCATTTCTATAGGTTTAAAATTATTGTAATAAAATTATTCAGAATTTTGTTTAAAGTTGAAGAGAAACACAGAAAATCTTAGTGTTCTATAATGTCTGTGTATTTTTCAAAGAATAAAAGCTATGCAATATTGAATGACTTCGACCTCTCCATACCTCTAGTGAATAATGCAGAGATGGTACGTACTGCAAGAGAAATGTCAGAAGACTTTTTAAAACAAGTTCTCAAGTTAAAATAAATTCTGCTCTGAGGATAAGTGAGAGAAAAGGATGGATCCTCCTTTTTATGCAGAAGCAGTCTACTGGAGTTGTTTGGACTACTTGCATTTTAATAATCATCTGGATTCGTCGCAGAGTATTGCAGGTGATGCTCTAAGGAACATGGAGCATGCTTTGTTCACATAAGCAAGAGACTGCAGGACCTGGGTACTTTGACTGAGATTAATTCTGAGGAATGTAAGTGGGAATCAGTTGCCACAGTACTTTAAGTATCTAATAATTCATTCATAGTACTCTTTATTTTATAGTTATTTCATGTTCCACAGTGTTTATAATAAAGCTAGTTTGTTTTTCCCATGAAACTCTTCACTGTTCAGAGAAAATATCTTTGAAAACATATGCTGTTACCTAAGAGCGTGTTTGTGGGAACTTGTGCAGACTTGCTTAATCATCCTCTGGAGAGCAGCAACACTTATTTCCTGTCTGCTCTATTACTTGATGCTGTGCTTTAAAAAGGCACTGCAACCAGGAAGAAAACATCTCTGAACCAACAGAAAACACTCAAACATGTAAGGAAAAAATTAAATAATAGCCACATGGGAGCAACTCAGTGTAAATAAACTAATCTTAAAATGTTGCACACTTGATCTATATAACATAATGGTAGAAACACAGTATGCAAGTTTCTCTGGCCTTCAGCATAGCTCAATGAAAGCCTGATGCCAGTTTGTAAGTAATCTGCAGATATGTGATATAATAGTTATTTTATTTGGCTCTAAGGCAGTCATGTTCACATGTATATAGCTTCTTAAGAATAAGGAGAGTTTTGTAGCTGTTGAGACAGCAATTGAAACTCAAGATATCTGTGTGTTCTTGTATATTATATCTGCTCTTTAGATGCAGATATGGAAAATGGCTTTCTTAATGGCTGAACCAAGAAAAGAAAAAGTTAACTCGAATATGCAACTTGGTATTTAGGTAGCATACTCATATCCCTTGTGTTCTTTTCAGTAATGCAGCAAAAACTGCTGGTTGATGAACTGCTTTGAGACTGTCCTGTATAAAACAACCCCTGCCTTAGAAAATCCTTTTTCATAGCAATGAGAAACTACTGGCTCTTTAAGTGACATTCTCCTTCCTGTGTCTGTGGTGCACCTTCAGTTTCTGCTTTAATACCCCTCAAGTATTCAGTGCTACTCTGTCCCTCTGAATCTAATTTCATGCCCTGGTTTCTAGAGCAGAGTTATTCAGGTTTTCTTTAAGTGGATGTCGGAAGCAAAATTGTGAAGCTGTAGGAGCTGAGTACAATCCTAAGATTTTGTTTTCACACTATACTTCAGTGTTATAATAGAAGTCAGTTTTCATTAATATACTCTTTCTTTGCATTGATATATTTGAGATTTAGGTACTTCTGTTATTGAGTAGCTGAAGAACAGTTCAGAATTATTCACTTTAAGCCAACTGCTGTCTTGTTAAGACACTTCTTATTCCTCTAGTCCAAAGATTTTTAATATCCTGTTCCTAGTGAAGTTGCTGAGGCAGTATTCCATCTTCTTTTTGACTTTTCAAAACTTACCTTTTTCTTGAATGCTTATTTCTGAATGTTTTCTGTGGGGTCACCCTTCAGATTTTTCTCCTAGGTGTTTTTTGTCTTCTAGTGTTAACAAAGGCAGTTACTTTAAATTTCTTCTTTTAATTTCAGCCATCTGAGATTCTCAGATCTTGTTTCTTCTTACATCTACATCTAGCTTTTGAGCAGTCTTGTCTACAAATATGAGTTTTAGTATTGTTTCTATGCTGTGGCTTACATCTCTTTACTTCAGACCTCAAGTGTTTGTCTAGTTTGAAATCTTGATTTGGTATTATGAAGTATTGGTTTGTTCAGGATGTTTAAAACAGATTTTTAGTCCTCTTGCTGTGTAAACCCCTTCATTTTCCCGTGATAAACATGAACTACATCAAATCTCTGGGTCAATCAAGCCCATAGCTGTGATATAATTTCAGACAAGATAAGCAATAGTCTTTGTCTAGGTACCCTCTTTGAGATGTCACCAATCTATTTGCATAACACTTCAAGAATCAGACTTTCTGGTCAGTACAAGTGTGTCAAACACTTTTCAACAGTGGCTGTCATGTCTTAATGAAGGATCCTTTCTTGGGAAGCAAGATATAGTATCTTGCCCTGTGATTCAGAAAGTGTATCACCACAGAGGCATCTGAGGACCTCTGTTCTAATTGTTCTGCTTCCCATCTGTATTGTGTGTCTGCAGGCCTCAGAGGTTCTGTATCCAAGGGGAAAAAGCAATTGTGTGTACAGTCAGCAGTGAGGGCCAAGCCAGGAGATCCTCCTTCATTCTGTCACCCGAAGACGAAACAATATTAAATTCAGGCTACACCTTTTTATGTGTTCAGGCCACAAAGGTGTTACTGCTTGATTTCATTACCTTCCTCAGACAAAAGAAAAAAAAAAAAACCTGACATACCACAAGTGATTCTGGTAAGACAAAATCAGAGCCAGGAAGAAGTAGCAAAGGAGATAAATGAAACAAAATCAAAGGAGAAATGATGGGAAAGTCTTCCTCTTTTAATTCACAAAGTTCTAATTACATATTCTGCTGTTCAAAGGGAACCAAGGCATTAAGTAGGCATTTTCTTATATAGATTGAAAAGAATAACCCAGTTCAGGAAATAGCTCCTCACCGCTGATTATCTCCAATATCTTTGTAATTTCCAAACTAAATTTGCCAGCGTGCATGCTCCTAAAAAACAGTGGTGGATAATCTCTGATTCTGCAGCTCTTACTGGAAAAGACTTATTCTTATGTCTACACAAAATCTCAAATACCTGTGAGACAGGAAGCCCCAGCCTTCAGTGTTTATTTCTTCCTTTCACCAGATAGTGAACTATTTTACCGAAATGATGAAAAATGTTTTAGCTTTAGCACAAAAATCTTAGTCGTGTGTGGAGTGGGGGATAAACCTAGTTCTTTCTGCATCTTAGAGAAACAGAAGAAAGTATTTCATTATTTTGGCTTTTGAAATAGTCCAGGGATTGCAGTGTTAAGTAAGAATTGAGCTCTGCGAACCTCTCTGTTTTCCTTTAGCTTAGAGGTGTCCTTTTATTTGTGGCACCTATGGAGAAGTTTGAGCCAGAAGCCAGCAGTGACAGCAGCGCTCCCCTCCATGGCCTCTCCAGAGCACTGCCTCTGTGGCTTGGCTTTCCTCGTTGAACTGTTCTTGTAGCTGACGCTGGCATAGCTGTTGCTTCTGTGTGCTTGCAGGAACATACAGAACATGTAATTCCAAATGAAATCTGAGATTTGACTTGTACCTAAGCAATAACTTTAATAGTTCCATTTCTAGGTGTAAGATGCTAATTGGATGGTATTGATATTGTATTAAATGAACATGCATTGTTGAAGCCTATTGTTGCATTGCTTTGTTTAAATAGGTAGTGCATTGCCAGCAGCAGCATATGCTGACGGAAAACTGTCACAACAGCCATCACTACAAGCTGGGAGTTAAGTTTGACTGAAACATATGTCTTCAATTTTAATAGCTCAGCTTCCCAGATGCCCTAGAGGAGAATATTGCCTGAGAAGGAGCTTTTCATGTAAGAATAATTTGTGTTAAGTAGCTCAGTGATCTGTTTGTTAGGTTAGAGCTGACAGTTTGTTTATATATCTGAAGGGGTATGATGAATGGGGGAGAAGTTGATGCTAATTAGCCTAAATTGTTCCTAAGAATGCAGAGCACTTTGCCAGTTTCATTGTTTCTGTTTCTTTGCACATTTTCAATAATTGAATGGAGCTCAGACCATTCATCATAATTTTAGGTAAGATGGAAATAAATTAATATAGCACGGGCCAGCCTGTGTGATGGAAGGTATCACTTTAGAGGTCAATTAGGTAAGACATCAAACTAGGACTATTGTAGAATTTTCTAATCCATTTCTATAAATATAGCTAATGTGAATGTTTTCATCTAAGAAATTAATTATCTCAGTCATGATACTAGTATGAAGTATTTCTTGCAAAGCTGCTTGGTCTTACTGGCATAATGGTTTTATTTTGGACCTGAACTGTTACTTTGAGGTATGGACCTCTGACACCCATGTGACAAACTGTTCTACTTTTCAGTATACTTTGTATTGGATACAATAAATCTAAGAAGTCTGCCCTTGGGAGAACAAAAGCATTGGTCAGGTGTGGTATGCAGAAGGTGTTAGCAAAAGAGGCTGAAATGAATCAGAAGTATGGTGAATGTAACAGCAGAGAAACTTTATTATCCATTTAACTTCATCATGTTGTACTACCCTATTTTTTTTAGGTCCAGGGAACATAGCTCTGCTAAAATTCAAAACATCCTATCCATACAGAAAAGGATAATTTTATAAGAAGGTATATTTTGTATCAAACGTTTTCCTTGATAAATTGAAGTTAGATTTGGGGGGTGGGGACTTGGAATGTTCTGTTTTCAGTCCTTATACAAGACCATTCTTTTTTAATTTATGCACATATAATACCACAGGAAGAGATGGTATAAATTTGTGGACTGTGGAGAATGAGTGAACATTTTTGAATCAAGATCTTTAAAAGGGGTGAAATTTGAGTATGATTAAGTTAGGAAAAAGGCTCGCTTACGGCGGAAGTCAGAGACTCTGTATACATTATAGGCATGTCATGGCTTTTAAAAAGTTATGTTAGACTTCTATACAAATTGTGAAGGAATTTGTATAACCCCAAACAAAATTCTGTGTGGCTCTGAACTCTTGCACAAGTACAAAATAAAGTAAAAAGGAGTGAAATAATAATAGTAGTTAGTATTCCGGTCAGGAGTGAGTGTTGCTGTAGGGCAGGCTGGTAGTTTACACTGCATGGGTGTTTTGTTGGTCACTAATTTTCTTGGAAGGAAATGATCCCATGGCTTATGCTATCCGCGTTTGTGCATATTTACCCTATAATTGGCATTTATTAAGGGGACTTTTGGTTTGATGGATGACTGTCAGGGTATTGCCTGCTAGCTTTGATGCAGATCGCTTTTTCATGAGGATTTTTTACATTAACTCATTAGAAACTCTGCTCTGCTTCAACATGCTCTTTATTTACCTTCTGAAAATGCGAGACTTTTCAGGCCAAGTTTCAAGGGACTTGATATGGTTTTGCATACCAGTGTTTTAATTTGAACAGACGAAAAAGGTACATAGCAGAAAAATAACAAACTTTCAACCTGTAAATCTTAAAACCTGTAAGAGGTTCATTTAATCTGTTTAATTAGTTATCTTTGAAATGCTAAGCCACTAGCAAAGTATCTTTGGTTTATAGCACTAACTTCTGTGTTCCTAAATTTTTTTTCAGGAAAAAAAGGCAAGCAAAATCCAGTCCTGTAAAAGCAGCAGGTATAGTAATATTTTCACAGCAGGTCAATATTCAATGAATGTTCAACAAATCTAGGGTTGGTGTCTGAGATATATTAGTGGTTTCTTCAAGGCTGGATTGATTTGGTCTTTTCCTGTAATGTATCTGGGACATAAGACTGTTAATTAGATTAATTAGCTATAATGTGATTTATAAGGCAGTTCTAATAAAACTATGGTTACCTGTGTATTTAATCACATTGCCATGTTTTGACTTGACATTTAGAAAAGCATACAAAAGGAACAGAAGTTGTATGTGCTGACACTGTTACTTGAAATCTTCTTTTAATAAAACATTTCTCTCCAAATAGCTATGCAAAGGAGAACATAACTTGCTGCACTTGGGCAATGCTTCTTTTAACATGAAGGAATAAGTGGAATATTCAGCAGGTTAAACTCTTCTCTGAGTTTATGTTGCAAGAAGAAAATTTGACAGAGAACTTTCTACTTTTCTAGTTTTCCATTGTTTACTGCCTTAATGTTTTAGTAAGGCACTGCATATCTTGTGCTTGCCACCCTTTAAAATAAACTAACAAAAAGCCAAACATTTTGCGAACTCCCGAATTGTTTTCTTGTTTTCAGTTTATGCATGGACACATTGTGTAACATTTCTTATAAGGCATAGTAAATGTAGACTAAAAATAACATTGAACTTTGTAATTCAGTATTGCTTGGATCTGAAGATTTGATGTGAACAATTGAGAAAGTAGCATGACATGGGTCCATCTATTCTGCAATACAGCTAGCTAAGCTTGTGAAGGATCTGAAATTTATTTGGATTGATCCCAAAATGAAATGATTGATTTGTTCCCAGTCCTATAAATTACTTGTGCATGTTTTTGACTTGCTTGAATGGATTATCTGGACCAACTGACATGCTGGAGTCTAGTAATTTGTTCAAGTGTTTCCAAGTTCACAGCTTTCTTGCTTGTACATTCTAGTTGCTGTAATTAGCTCTTGCTGTCTGAAGCCTGTTTGAATGTGATTTTTCCTGTTAATTACAAGTAATCTTGACTCTGTCATGAGGAACTAATTTCTACTTCTAGTAGTAAGACCTAGATAAGTATATAAAGAACATATTAACCAAATATCCTGTTCTTATGAACTGATAAATTAAAAGGCTTATTAACCTCACTGAACTGGAAAAAATTCACTGACAGTGTTTGAAATGTTTAGCTCCCTGTTATTTATTTTTCATGGCTTTATATAGTACCCACAAGATATCAATTCCAGAAGAAACTGAGACTAAGTGACAAAATGTTTTGTTTATTTAATTTTAAAAATTAACTCTGTATTTTGCCCTTCCCCAGGGGTGGCAGGGAATGGGGAGCAACAATTTTGGCAGAAGAATGTTTATCCATGATTTAAACTTTTGAGTTCCATCCTAAGAGAGGCTCCAAATACAAACTTGAGTTTGAATTACCAATGTTGTTGTGGTTGTGATGTCAGTATAAGAGAAGCAAGGTTTATAGTCATGGAATTCCAGTACGGAAAATAAATAATTAGCTGCTTATTCTATGCTTGTTTTGAGTAAAATTCTGAGATTTGATTTTTACCAATAAATGAGTTGAGTAACACAAAATCAAGTTCTTGCTATCCAGAGAGTTTTATTTTCCTCACAAGTAGTTCATTATTGAAGTTGACCAGCCGCAAGTAGCTGGTGACAGGATTGACTGGGCATCTCCTTCCTTAGACATAATGAACAAACAAATGATGAAGAGGATACAGTTTGTTCACATTCTTTTACATGACTTATTTGACTAAGGAGGCTTGTCTGATAATAAATGCAGAGGAGTGCAAGTTGGACTTTCTGGCTTCTCCTGCTAGTTCAGCTGCTATTCTGCTCTGTGGCTGTTTGAGCACTGGTACAGCTAGTTAGAAGAGGACATTGGAATTTTTAGGAGGACCAGTGGGAAAACAGATCTGTTTCTATCCTAAAACATTTCGCAAGGTCCATAGCAAAAACCATAGGGCTTTTAAAAGGTATCTCCCACAAGCTGTCTGGTAGAGAAGTTTCTCATGACTGATCATTCCATCCTTTACTGAACTAATGGTTTTTCAAAGCTGATATAAACATGAGGACAACAAATCCCCTTTGGCACCACAGGGCTGAACTGAACTGTGGTCTTCAAGTACACCCTGGTATATACTGAGGTAGAGAGAAGAGGACTTCTGTCACCTATTTCCTTGTGAGACACAGGCATTGACAAACTTACCAAGATTATGACTGCTCACTCAAGATATTTTTTTTTTTTCTGATCCCCAGCTGGCTTGAACAGGCACCTTATACATAGCTGAAGTGGATGGTTCCGCAGCTAGTTTTCTTCAAATAGCGGACACTAATAATTTGTTATGTAACTGACTGAAAAAAGCAAACCAATGCTATACTATGGGAACAGAATCTGTGTCTTTGAAATTAGTACTTTAATTCCCAATGAACTGAACAGACGACCCATCTAAGTGAAAATGTGGAGGATGAGATTTACTTTTTGCTCCTACTGAGGAACTAGGAACTTCTAGCAGCTGGACTTTGGCCATAGAGGATGAATACAGAAGAGTATGGCTTTTTAGCCTCATAATTGAGGCACACTGATATGTGTGATATGTCAAGAGTCATGCATTCTCCTTCCTGTTTTAATGGGAATTTCTGTTACAACATGTATAAAAAAAATGCTGAAACTACTGAATATAGAAATGAATTCCACAACTCCCTGCTTTTGGAGAAGTGTCTCAAGTATTAAGATTAGTCTTGGGTATCCACCCTCTCTTTGCCTTAATAGCCTTTGCCAAAAAGATTTCAAGCTGATGAGTTGTGGGTGGAGAACTGGAGTCCACAGATAGGTGTGCAATAGGCAATCTTAAAGCATCACATATAGAGGAGGCAGCAGAGAAACAGACTTCATCTGCCTATGTAGCCTGTAACATCTCAAAATGTGGACTCTAGTGTGTCTTGTCGTATGTTTTGGTGGAAAGTGTGAAGCATTTTTGATAATCTAAATATTTAATTCTCTTGCCCGTGCCATCCTTAACTGGGGCTGGAGGCTCCCCTGCCAGTCACTGAAGGTAAGAGTATGTGAGCACCTAAAAGGGATAAGCCTTTTAAAATGCTTTTTGGGGACCTGAGTGTAAATTGCTGGGTGGGTCTAGCTCTCAAATCATTGTGCCAGTGATCCTATGTCAAGGATTTTCCCTTGAGAATTTCTGGTGTTCAGGTAACTTGCTACCATGGTAACATGATAAACTGTGCACCAAAAATATTAAGCCTACCTGCTGTTATATATGTGTGAAAAATCTACTTAGAACTTTATGCAGATATTGCTAAATCTACACCTGCATGGCAGTAGTTAAGCAAAGACTTGTAAGGTAAAACATTTTAAAAGGTTTTGCCAAAACTGGGTTTAGAAATGGTCCAAATATTTCATAGTTTTGGTTGAGATGAAGGAAACCCAGTGTGTGAGTAAAGCTTTGAAAACTGTTTGAGAAGGAGAATTTGGGATGCAGATTTGAATTTGATATAAAATCACCCAATATACATGAATTCAGCCTGAGATGACCAGATCTAGAGGACTAGTTGCATCTCCACTCCCCAGTGAAAAAAATGTTACCAAGTCTACATATCTGCATGTGCTGTGCTGCCAATGGCAAACTCCATGTTTCACTGGCTATTCTAGACACTGTTACAAGCAAAAAAAATGCCTTTAAGAGGAAAGTTGCAATTAAAACTAAGCACTTAATATTATGGCACTAGAAAAAGAAGCATCACTGCTATGCACTGAACATGCTTTTCTTTTTCCAAGGACTATGCATGAAATGTTTGTGTTGTCTGCCTTTACTATGTTTAAGCTAGTAGACCTGGAAGCATTTCCAGGCTTTTGGGTCTGGACATGTCCAGCTCTGACCTCATCTCATGTTGCAGCAAAACTCGAGTACAAACTAAATTTTCTGCATCACCCTGCAGCCACATACCCCAAGAGCAGTCTGAGACCCAGCTTTCCACCAGTTCTTTTCCTCCTTCCTGCTGTCCCCCCAGGTGCTATTGGTTGATGGGAGAGAAATCTGAGTATGAGTCCAGATGGGAGCCAGACTATGCAATAGCTGATTAGCCCAACTGGGGTGATCAGGAGACCAAGGTACATGGTAACATAAAATGTTCTGTAATAGGCACCCAGTTTGTTAGCCTAGGCACAGCCAGAAAGTAACTCGTGAGTGGGAGCAGCTTGTTTACCTCTAAGCAGGTAGAGAAAGTTACTTTTGATGTTGGCGTGTGCTTATCAAATAATGTGTGATCATATACTTGAAGCCTTTGGATATGACATCTCACTAAATCACCAACAGCTTTAATTTTACCTAATGGAGGAGAATCAATAAAGATACATATAATAGTGCATACTCAAACACCTCATGGTAAACCTTTAAAAGTGATACAGATGCATTTGTTACATGTTGATGTCTAGGATTGCAGGTTGAATCCTTTTTATAGATAGAAAAAAAAATGCTGAAGGAGAAACCCTTTGGTTGTATAAGGTTGTAGTCACTTCCACAAACCAAGCCAGTGAAAAGAATTGTGTTTATTGAAAGGAAGGTTTCTGCAGGTTATAACCAACTGGGAGACAGTAGTATGAATAAGCAGCATGATATCTGGTTAAAAAGAGTTAGCTACATGTGTACATCAGGAAAAGATAAAGATGTAGGAATTTTAGTCTTCTGAGGGAGAATAATTCCTAGCAGCTTTCTAATATGCTTATTTAAAATGTAAGTTATGCTAAATAGTATTTACCACTGTTAGAAGGCTGCAGAGATTTTCATATGGCTGTATTAATATGTGAAAAATAGAAAATTGTGTGGGGTAAAATAAATAAGGTGAACACTTACAAATTTGGGACCAGACAAAAGAAAAAGTTGCCCATTTGAAATTCAGAGAACTTTACGATGCTGCAAGTAAGTAAAAGCAGATGTTGTAAAGTTTAGAAAATCAAGACATTATTTTCCTGTTTCCACTGAATATTTCTAAACACATTATAAATAAGCTTTGAAGTAGTATAAAATACTGTATTTGTTTTGCTGATAGCATCTTTTTATAAAAAAAACTTTATCAATGGTTGTTTAAGTTATAGACTAAATGATATCTGTGTGGTTAAACAACTGACTATCTCTTGCAAATACAATGCTAAACTAGCAGTGTCTGATCCCTTCAAAAGCCTATCTGATCTTCTGAGTTTAATTTTAAACAGATTAAATATTGTCTGTTTACAGAATATAAAAATTAAACTCTAATCTATTACAAGTTGCTCAAAAAGAATTATTTTCTTTTGCTGTGAAAAGTAGTTTTAAATCAATAGAATGTTCTAAACCACTCTTCTAAGTCAGTAAAACAGTCATTTTTGGCACCCGGCTCATTGTTTCTAGGCATATGCTTTACTTTCAATAAATGGTCAGAGGCTTTTATAAGCAAATAAATAAATTTTGATCTATATTTGTGATTCTAAAGGTACCTACTACAGATCACACACATGAAATAGTTTGTGGTTCTTTTAAATAGCAACCACTAGACAACAGACTTGCTGGATTGCAAGGTGTGTCTGTCAGATGAAGCAAAGTATTTCCAAGTAGCAGTCATGTCTTTTTAGGTATGTGTATCAAAATAGCATGGGGATTACCGCGAGACTGAGATTGCAAATTAAGTTACATACAAGTAGTAGCTAGCTTTAGTTTGAAAAACAGTCCCAAATGACAATATTGTCATTCCTGTTCAGAATGACAAAGCACTTCAGCAGTCTTAATATTTGTCGTGCTATATTAATATTCATCACACTACATTGATATTCCTTCACACTCAGTGAATTCTCTTTTTATAATGCTAAGGTCCTGAGCCTGAGAGGGGAAGGGGAGGAAATATTTTCTCATTTTGCCATTTCCAGTGCAAGTTTCCTGCTGAGCAGATACACAAACTGCATCAAGCCCTGGTTTTGAGTGGCTGATCATGTGAGAAATACATTGACTTTACCTTCTGTACTTACCTGCTTCATTTGATTACAGTGTCAGAAATTGTAGTCTTAAGTCTTTTACAAGATTTTTGTCTGACATTTCAATATGCAGTTGAAATGGAACAGTTTTGGTTGATCTCTGCAAAATTTTCATGCGTGTAGATTCATTTGCATCCCTAAATGACAGAAGAGCAAGCATCCATGTCCATTGCTGTTGTGTCCAAGAGCATATATGTAAGTGCAAATAGCCGATGTAACACATTAGCAAATTCCTCTCAGGTTATTTTAGATGGCTGTATCGGTGTTAGTCATGCTGGGCTTATTAGGATACTTGTCATCTGGCCTGTTTTAGCAGTCTTTCTTAGGATGAGTCAAACCATGCAAAACAGTGCTTGTTTCTCTAACTACGAAGTGAGTCTGAACTAACTCACAAATAGACATATGTGTTGGTTCAGAGGAACTTCCTTACATGAACCCACACTTTGACCAAGTAGTTTTCTCTATTGCCTACTTTTCCAAATTCCTCTAGTTTTTAAGTAGAACGATAGTACATTGTTTTAAATTAATCAATCTGTGAGTTGCGTGAATGTAAATTGCTATAGCAGAAGTTTCTTGTGTATTAGCACATGCAGATGTGTGATGTTAGGCTCAGGATTCGAGACAGGTCACTTCCCAGGAAAAAAATACACCTATGTGAGCACTTATTTACTGCCAGAACCAATCATGTTTTGATATAGAATCAGCCCTTAATTATCCAAGGTAACTTGACGTAGGGAAGAGGAAAGATTGGAGCAACTCCAGTAAGCAAAGCCGTGGGGAAACAGGTAAATTAAGCCTTAAGAATGTACACTGAGGGTTTAATGGAACAGTGAAAGAAAATTTTGATGACCACAAAGGCGGATTTAAAGGCACTTCGCCTAAAGATGAGACAGCAGTCTGCACTGGTGAAGCTCTTCTGGATTAAGGCTCTATCTGAATCCAAGCTGGCTCAGACCTGAATTAGTTTGGAGTCTGTGCAGCCCTGGTTCTATTAAACAGCTCACAGATGAATGGCTATTGACTGCTATCAGTATTGCTTCATTCACAGTGCTGTATACATTGCACCAGAGAGAATGCAGTGCATGGAATATAAAAAATAGGAAAAATTGTATTTTTTTTTCCATTCATGTAATTATCCCATCAATATTCTTTTAACTCAGAGTAAATCTGAAATCTGCATCTTGGGGCAATTGTGATGTGTCTGCAGACTGCATTTTGTGTCCTTTAATTTTTGTTAATGGAATTATGTACTTTTCTGAAGCTAGATATTCACCTGCAAGCAGCAGGACCTTTCAATCAAAGCATCACCTGTACTTCATTACTGACCCAGTCATATTTCCCATAGTTTCTATTTCCATTGACTCTTTTACCTCAGGGATAAGAAGCCTGACTGACATTTCAGGTAGGTCAAACCGTACATAGCAAGTGGCTTTCACTTACCAGAATTGTAAGCTCCTTTGGTCCTTCTTTCCCTTATATCTGTAGACTATTTAGCAGTAGGATCCCTGAGTTTGTGTGGTTTGTTTTTTGGGGTTTTTTTTTAACTCTAGTCAGTAGATGGTAGCATAATGAAAACAGTACAAGTATCCAAGCTGACTGAGAACTTGAATGAAGCACAGCTTGTATAGCATATGCCAACTTTCAGCCATCAAAAGGTAATCTAATTTGGCCTTCTGAGAAACTAAATTTTGGTTTTAGAGCCATAATAAAATAAATTTGGGAGGAAGAGTGTTCAAAATATTTATGAAAACCACATACTACTAGGAAAATTTCCATCACTGTATTTAAAATTATTTTTTGAAACTGGAAAAGTTGTATAAGCAATTTTGTTGTAATTTCTTAATGAATAAATTCTATTAGCATTCTTTGTCTCGCATGAATTAGTTCATTGCATGGTTTACTCTTGTTTTCAGAAAGTCAGGATTCACTTAAATGAGAAGAATATGTAGTTCACATGTATTAATAGTCCTCTTCTCACCTTTAATCGTTGCAAACAAATGTGAATCCACAGTTATTGATGGTTTTACAGGATGTTTCAGTTATAGGTGCATAGTTGTTGCACAATAATGCATTTAAAAAAACCTCTGAATATTTGGGAGTTAAGAGGGTTGCTATTACATTCAAGAGGTAGACTTATTAAACTGCAGTGGTAACAGTACTCAGACTAAATTCTACAGAAGTAGAGCACAGAATATTTTCCTTTTTCTAGTACGTTATAGTAGATATCCTCAGCTTTGTGTATTTTTCATATATATTAATGTTTACATAGAAGCTGAAATAAGCACTGATGGCACATATAATTCATACTGGTCTTCAGAAGGATGGAATTTCTTTTCAGCCCAGTGTTTCTTCACAATGGGCCAAATCCCTCTGTAGCACACAGTATAAAGCAATGCAGTACATTAACTTCTTCTGCAATAAGACCTGCTTCTCGCCACATTTCCTGAAAGAGTTTGCCTGTCATTCTGGACTGTTCTGACATTACCCTTCTATTTATTGTATTACATTCGGCTCTTGCCTTGAAGGATGTCTCTAAAAAGCTTCCCATACAGAAGACTCTGCTATGACTTTTGAAATGCAAAGGACTCTCTGCTAGAAGTAAAAACCATGTCTAGACATTGCGGTGTGTCTTTCATTACCAAAAATCTGTGCCTCAGTACATGATACAGCACATTTTTTTAAGAATATACAGTAACTATCCATGTTCTCTTTCATTGACTCTTTGTGAATGATGGATGGATGATGGCAGAGCAGTGGACATGGTCTACCTTGACTTGAGTAAGGCCTTTGACACAGTCTCCCACAGCATCCTTACAGCTCAACTGAGGAAGTGCGGTCTGGACAATCAGGTAGTGAGGTGGACTGCGAACTGGCTGAAGGGAAGAAGCCAGAGAGTCGTGGTCAATGGGGCAGAGTCTAGTTGGAGGCCTGTATCTAGTGGAGTGCCTCAGGGGTCAGTACTGGGGCCTATTTTATTCAATATATTCATTAGTGATTTGGATGAGGGAATAGAGTATACTATCAGCAAATTTGCTGATGACACCAAGCTGGGAGGAGTGGCTGACACTCCAGGAGGCTGTGCCACCATCTAGCGAGACCTGGACAGGCTGGGGAGTTGGGCAGGGAAAAATTTAATGAAATATAACAAGCGAAAGTATAGAGTCTTGCATCTGGGTAGGAACAACCCCAGGTTCCAGTATAAGTTGGGGAATGACCTGTTAGAAGAGCAGTGTAGGGGAAAGGGACCTGGAGGTCCTGGTGGACAGCAGGATGACCATGAGCCAGCACTGTGCCCTTGTGGCCAAAAAGGCCAATGGCATCCTGAGGTGTATTAGAAGGGGGGTGGTTAGTAGTTTGAGAGAGGTTTTCCTTCCCCTCTATGCTGCTCTGGTGAGACCAAATCTCAAATATTGTGTCCCATTCTAGGCCCCTCAGTCCAAGAAGGACAGGGAACTGCTGGAGAGAGTCCAGCACAGTGCAACAAAGATGATGAAGGGAGTGGAGCATCTCACTCATGAGGAAAGGCTGAGGGAGCTGGGTCTCTTTAGTTTGGAGAAGAGGAGACTGAGGGGTGACCTCATTAATGTTTACAAATATATAAAGGGGAGTGAGTGTCATGAGGATGGAGCCAGGCTCTTCTCAGTGACAACCAATGATAGGACAAGGGATAATGGGTTCAAACTGGAACACAAGAGGTTCTACTGAAATTTGAGAGGAAACTTCTTCTCAGTAAGGGTAACAGAACACTGGAACAGGCTGCCCAGGGAGGTTGTGGAGTCTCCTTCTCTGGAGACATTCAAAACCCGCCTGGACACCTTCCTGTGTAACCTCATCTAGGTGTTCCTGCTCTGGTGGGGGGAACGGACTAGATGATCTTTTGAGGTCCCTTCCAATCCCTAACATTCTGTGATTCTGTGAAAAGATTAATTAGAACTCATAGCTTAGAACACAGCTGCTTAATACTTTGTATATATTTTTTCATGTCATGTTTTCCTTATTTGTGATGCATTTTTTGTTTTTCAAGCTTTCAGTTTAAAAATTGATTTTTGATGTTATAGAAAGGGTTTCTGCTTGTTTTAGTGACCATGTGCCGTTCTGGCACACACTGTTCAGGCTGCTAGAAGAGGATTATATTATGAAGATGGAAAGTGGAAAGTTTTAAGGCATACAAGTTTTAATGGATTACATGACAAGCAAATATATGGACATGTGAGGAGGAAGATATGTCAGAAATAAGTAGGGATATTGTTTTGAAGCCTAGGGTTTACTTTTCTTCTCAAAAGGGCAGAGAATTAAATTTGAGTACATCCCACTGATCAACGAAGATGGACATAATTCAGAGTTGAAATGTTAAGAGACCTTTGTTTATTGAGGACTGTGAAGACATCTCCAGTTGCTAGGTAGGAATATGTGAAAACAAATCAATACCACTTTGTAATTTATTTGCCATTTTAAAGTTTTCAATTTTGTAGATTATACAAGCTGAGACATAGTCTAGTATCTCTGTATACTTTTAAGAGGAGGATTCAGTTGTGAAGTGCCGTTTGGAGCACTGTAAGAATAGCTTACAGAGCAAGCATACAGTGGGAATGCTGCTACTGCTTTGCTTCATTGAGATATGCTTAGTTATCCATTCTTGTCTGAAGTCCTAAGAAGTCCCATCTTTCCTCCATTTGAATTTCTAATGGTAAAAATTAGCTTCTTCAAGGAGATGAAGTCAGTCATCAAGTGTGAAACACTTCAGAAGACCTAGTTATTAAATACTTTGACTTGTTTCTCATCAACACATAGTAGTGGTGCTTTCACACTTTTTTATTTTGGTTCCATTTTTTCCCTAGAGGTAGAACAAGATAATATAACATTCCTTTTACATATTTATTTCTTGCTTGCCATGTGTGAGGAAGATCTTATAAATGATAAAGTAACTCCATAATCTTGAGCCATGAATGAAAAATTATGGAGAACCCAAGAGTGCACACTAATTTCTAGGTAGATGTCTTCTCAATTAAAAACAACAACAAAAAACCCACCACTAAAAACAAACAAGCCTAAACAAAACAAAACAAAACCCCAACCAATCAAACAAAAACCCCAAAGAACAACAACAACAAAACCCAAACCAAACAAGCAAGCAAGCAAGCAAAAAAAAAAAAACCCACCAACAAACCACCAAACAAAATCAAAGAAAAAAAAACCCACACAAAACCAAAAAAACAACCAAAAAAAACCCACCCCACACAATAGAAGGATCCCTATGATAGGAAGCTCTTGGATACAACAACAGTACGTATACATCTTGTTTTCCACTGGTGTCTTGGTAGTTTTGCATACTCAGCTACACACTTTATTTTCCTCAAGGTAGTTAAATTTACCATCATTATTGAAATCAGGTTTTCCAAATTGCTATATAATACAGTTCCATCCTGAAATTGAGCCAGGACCAGCAATGTTCCTGTCAATGACTACCTTAAGCCCTGGCCCTAGTGGTAATAGTTGCCACCACCACTGCTGGTGGGGGGAAAAACCTCTTGCCTCTAATATGTTTGTGTACTAATTGACTTATCTTGCTTATCTACTTGTTTATTAAACCTATTGGATAAAGTATGCAGTCTAGCAAAACTGTTATGAACTTGCTGTAATTAATATAATGAGTTTGTAGTGCTACTGAAGAAAACCTATTTCTACTAAGGTAGAAAATGTTAAATTCCAGTTTTCCTCCATTTGAATTTCTAATGGTAAAAATTAGCTTCTTCAAGGAGATGAAGTCAGTCATCAAGTGTGAAACACTTCAGAAGAGTGGAAGTAACTGATTCCAAACCCAAAGAACCCTTATTTGAGAACACCTTTCTGGTAACTCCCAGCCATTTGCATTAGCTGGACTTCAAGCAGAGTCTTCTGCTGAATGGGGATGAAGAAAAGGGGAGGGAGTTTCTCCAGACCCCCCTACCCACCAGGATGGATGGTGTGTATATGAGCATTGTTCGGTCCTGACGGATCCCTCATTCATAGATGGCAAACTTCCAGTCCTTACTATATGTCATCACAACTTAAACCAGCATCATATGGTTTTATTTGTATGGATAGCTAAAATGGGGTTAGGACTGTAACTCTAAATGAGACTAATGAGGATCTTTGAGGAAGAGACAGACTTCAGTATTTCTTAGGCAGTTCTAAATAATTTATTCACTTCCTATGGAAACAGTTGCTTCTATGGCAGCCCATATTTCTGGCCATTGGACATGCGAGGTGATATGGTAATCTTTATCTATAGATGTATAAATATTTAATATGTTTTGCTAAATATTTACAGTAAATAAAAAAGATCAAAGCCTAGTATATGGTATACCTGGTATACCTGGTATATGGATAGTAATGTCATGTATGTTCCCCTGGATTTTGTTTCAAACTTTTGTTACTGCAGCAAAGATGACACTGCACAAATGAGCCCAGTATTCTTGGGTAACTAATTTAATGACAGAGCAGCAGTCCCTTGATTTTATTCAACTTTTCAACTTTTTTTCTGGAAATACTTGGCATATTGAAGACAAAGTCCATTCCACTGAAGTTGATCTGTGGTTGTCTGTAAGGCCAAAAAAAGACAGCAGAGAACACACTGAGAGACTCCTGGGTGATTGTTTGCTGAGAAGAATACAATATTTTATACTAAGGATATGAGCCATGACTTCATGGATATACTGCTTAGCTGTGGTATTGGGGATGACAAAGGAGAATATAACTGAGGTAATCACCAATCATCCAGCAGGGTAGGATGTGTTTTCAATCAGAAGTGGTAGAAAGCTTTGCCTACAGATACTGTGATGTCAGAATTGAGCACCTGGGGTGAGTCTAGGAATATATTTGAACTATTTGACCTGACAAACTGGTTGTGTTATGACTCATGCTTAGTCTGAGAGCTGATATTTCCCTAGCTTTGCTTGCCAGTTGTGGAAGAACTTTTTTTTGTTGTTTGTTTTTTTTTGAGGTGGGGGGGTAGGAGGAGGGGAGGATATATGTGCTTTGGTTTCAGGGGTTGTTTGCAGTTTTAGTTTATTTGTTGTTGCTGTGGGGGATAGGGGTTTGTTTGTTTTTGTGTGTGTGTGTGATTTTTTTTGTCTGTATGTGTGTGTTTTGTTTTGTTTTTTGTGTTTTGTTTGTTTGTTTTAGTAGAACCCCTACTTGTATCTTTTCTTGGCACAAGAATGCACACTGTAGATTTTTTTTTTTTTTTGTAAACTAAGGAGTAATTCTTGATTCCTTTATTGGTAGCACATCCTTGAATTGTTGTACAATTCCTCTGTAACTATACTGGCTAGAGGAATGATGTTCATTCTCAGTTGCCAAAGCTTTTATATATGCCACATGTGCAATGGTGATACCAATGTGACAAATTGCAGTTGTCTGATAAATTGTATTTACATCCACCTTTGACCACCTCACCTGCTTTCTGCCACTAATCTATCTCCACTGGGATTTATTCAACATTCCAAACCTCGGAGCAGCTTCAAACATCTGCTAATTTTAAGAAAAAAAAAATCTCAGTCTGTGAGAGAGAAATTTCTTCCTTTCTCCTAGCCAATGAAGTACTCTCTTCCTCCAAAAAATACAATGGCTTATGTATTAAAAAAAAAAAGAAAAATCTATTGGAAGGCAGTTGATTTTTGGTTCACATGTGCAAAGTTAGCTTTTGTGCTCACTGATGTCGGCAGGGAGAGTATTGGGCTGCTGAGAACATGAAAAAAGTCTTCAGTTATGGTGCAGATAATTTTGCTGAAAGCTCTGGCCTGTGATTACTTTGTGTTGAAATTATATTGGTATCCATTATTAATATTGCCTAAAGGCTTAATGACTATTCATTTGTTTGGAAGATTATAATTTAATTCTAGCAGGACACTATATTGGCAGTGTTTGCATTTAAGCTCTGGCTCCATGTGATTAACTATAGACCTATATTTAAACTTGATATGAGACATTTACTTAAAAAGTACCCTCTGAAATGAGATGTGAGTTGGCTTTCGAACAACTTTATCGACTGAAATCACAGGCCATTTAGTGCCTGATAATGGCAGATGGCTGATCTTAAGGGGAACATGAAACAAGTGGCTTCACAAAGCAGTTACATATTTGCAGCTGCATTTGAAAACAGACTTTATGAGCTGCTTGCTTAATGCTACTGAGAAGAACAGCTAAATACAGGACTTATAATATGAAAAAATGAGAGCACCAGTAAATATGTGGAATGGTTTGGGATAGCAGCCTGACATCTGTGGTATGAAGAGTTGGCCAGGAAATACGCTGCAACAGGCTGTGCTTTACAGTCTACAGTATTCTTGGCTCCGGTATCTTACTCAATAAAAACTGTTGTGCAATATAATGTTTGATAGTCACCATTATTGTGAAAATATGATCACATGTGGAAGTATTTCATAACTGTTTGCAAGCATCTCTTTGCTTCTAAAAATCTACTTACACACTGGTTTAAAGTATTTCTTATTGTCAAATAGGGAATATACTTCTAAATCTTTTCTCCAAAATGTTCCCTCTGCCTCTTCAAACAGATGCTTTGAAGAGATCACCATTTCTGTGACTCACCAAAAACGTGTGAAATACCTCGTGCTGTATCAAGCTGTCAAACAAGCGTCTTGCCAGCTGAGCACATTCTTCTTAAAATTGCTGAAAATACGGGGACATAAAAAGAAGTAAACAAAAATGAGCCACTTTAGTGGCAGAACTACTCAATGCACATTTGCCAAATAGTCACTAGAGGGAAAACACATTTTTTCCACAATAAAATGTAGTTATTGTCAAAAATGCCAGACCAATAAAATTAGAAACTTATGTTTTCTAATTGATTTGTGAGAGTACAGTGAGAAACTGTAGAAATTACTCATTATTGCTGCTAAATACATTAAAGATTATAATGGAGACTGCCAATAAATACCAGCAGTGTTTTTTAAAGAGATATTTAAATTATGTTTTTAGAATTAGTTTTTCTATATGAAAATATAAATACTGTTGTGGCAAGAACTGGACTAATCAATAAGGATTTTATAAATCTTATTTAAGTATCAGCCTCTGGAATTCCTGTTTGTGACATACTTGCATGAAGCCTTCTGTATTATTTAAAACTTGTTTTAATGTAATGGATTTTACTTAAGATGGATAGCGTCTTGCACAGGTGAATGTGGCAAACACTGAGATTAAAAAATAATTTCATTTATCTTCCTTTAAAAAGAAGGGGTGGGGACTACGGAGGAAAGAGAGAGCAACATTATATGAACTGATATGCAGATGGTACTTTATTTTTTTTTTCTTTCACTTCTGTTGGTTTACAGTCTCCTGAGAATTAAATATCTTTTAAATCTATTTTTATCAAAGATAAAATTTTCCTAATAATAACATGGGGGAGTAATTGCATATGTGAGGAATTACTTCTGTGAGTAAGAAAACATTTATTTATCTTTTAGTATTTGTTAATATGCTTTCTGTTTCTCTGAAACTGTTCTCTACTCCTTGCTCTGTTTTTTTCATTAAGTGAAAAAATCTGGAAAAGAAAAAGGAAAAGGTATTCTGAATTATTTTAAATTGCTAACTATTTTGAATATAGTATTTAACTTTGGAATGCTATCATATATAAAAAAGATATGTATCTATATGTGTGTACATAGACATATATATTAATATCCCAAAGTTAAACATTATAAATATAGTGCATTACATTATATAGAGATGTGGTGGATAGTAGTTTCAGAATTAAATTTTTATTTATTTTTTTTCCCTCTTTAGCATACATTTTGGAAAGGGAACAGACACTACTGAAGTAAATTTATAATGCCTAGATTTTTTTTCATAGGTTTAATGCTCCTTAAAATTGGGGGAAATGCTTAGCTATTTATCTAATTGTGCTTTTAACCTGCCATGTGGTAGCAGAAGCAAAGGACATTCACATTCTGCACTCTGCAGTCTGCTTTAAAAACACATCAACAAGTACAGGGTGTCAAATTCATGTCTGTTTTTCCATAGCAATTAATGCATATGCAGAATGTAATGTTAAAGGAAAATCAAGGTGATCAAAACTGTTGAAAAGAATCTGCTTTTAGCAGTGGCTTCTCTGCACCTACATTTCTTGATTGCCTCTTTCTTAGTTGCCATGTGTTAAAGTAATTTCAGTTATTTGATAGAAGAATCCCTAAAATTTTCTGAGCTATCTCCCAGCTAAATGAATGGAGTAGTTCCATAGCTTATTGACCAGTTCATCTTAATTCACTGTAATGTAGTTCACTGAGAATGTTACTCAATGCATAATCATCATAAGCATTGCAGGTCTAGGATGTGCATGTGTTTATGGCTGTGTCTTTTTTTACTGTTGTTTTGGATGATTTGCATCTCAGCAACCTTCCCAACTGGGTTTGCACTTGACTCACCGTGAATAGGTTGGCACAGTTGTAGCATAACCTCTGAGTGTGTGTGCTCTTGGCAATCTTCCTAGGAAGTTAGCTAGATTTAAAACTACTCTGTTCAGCTGCAGCTTGACGTTAAATGATACTAAAAAAAAACGTTAGGGGAAAACTCTAATATAGGATTAAGTGTAGATTTTGGGTGGATTTCTGTTTAGTATTTTCTATTTCTTCTGTGAAAAATGGCTTTCTTCACTGGGAGCTCCTGCTCTCCTCTACTTCTCAGACATGCCCCCTCCAAAAAGTGAAAAAGAAAGAACAAAAGCACAACAAGGCTTGCAAGAAATAAAAAGGGAATTAAAATGGAGCAGAAAAAATATAAAACCTGTTTTCTTTGAAGTATTTATTAATTTTGATTACAAATTGATCCAGCTTCATTAGAAATTAATATAAGCCCATTAGAATTACTCTTACTGAAATCAGATTCAGTTGTCGCTTGCTAAATTGCACTTATTTTCAAATGCTTTCTCTGTCTTTTGGAAAGGGAAGTTGTGAAAGATTTTGTTGATAAATGTTGATTTAAAGTGGGATACAGTCAAATTTAGAACAGTATTGTCAACAGATATTGAACATTTTGCTTAAATTATTGGGGTGTCTTTTAAAAATATGCGTTTTGCTGTCACAGAGTTATTTTTCTCAAACAGCAAATGTTGAAGGATCTGACTTGTTAAATGCCATAGTACTATGCTTAGAAATACTGTGCAAGAGTCTTTACACATGTTCCATTTTTCGTTACATGAAAAGAAAACATTCTGGTTGTAGATTTTGGAAAACTTGCTTTTTGTACATATAAATTTAGGGACACAACTGGAGAGTCCTCCTTTAAGTCTGCTAATAAATATGTATGTATATTTCATTCAACAATATGATGGTTATTTTGCCTTGAGTTTCAATTGGTGCTCAGGTAAAAAAAGCACACAAATTATTTCTTTAACATAACAAATTGTGTGTTTGGAAGTAGAGAATGGGGATGCTTTGACAATAAAATGTGTGGCATTTCCTGTTGGTTGAAATTTTGATTTGCTTACTAAGTTAATATTTAATGTTATCATTGGCAAGATAAACTTCTGTAGGAAAATATCAGTGTGAATTTTACTAGTGAGATGGGAGTACAGGCCATAAAAATTCTCAGTTTCCCTTTAAAAAACTTAATCCATTTGTCCAACAGGCATGAATACAGAAGTACTAGAGGTTTTGAACTTCCCTCACATCTGGGTATAGCAGTGTATTTTGACTCCAAGCACAATAAAACAATCGTACTTGCTGGTGGTATATGACATAATGACCCAAATATGTTTTTAAAAAATCATTTATTGCTGTACATAAACAGCTAAGTTAGCACAAGGGATGATAAAATAACATTGGTAATTCTTCCTTTAGCTGGGAACCATTGGTGGCCCATTAGGATTCCAGATGTAGCCATGTGTGCTTTTCCATTTGTTTTCTAATGTCTAGTTCTTGGGCCCTAGGTACCTTGGCTATGGTTGTCAAGCATGTTGGCTTTTCAGCTTGAGGTCTTCCTGGAGAAACACTCTGGCCTGGTTAATGGCTATAAAGCAGCTTATTGTCTTGGGCCTAGTTTGTTGGGACTAGCCAGAGAGAGGGCAGCTGCCTGTCAAAGGTCAAACACCAGCTTGACCGAGTTTTCTATGGTAAACACTTGCAACTGGACCTCAAGATCCAGACATTAAAATATAAATGAAAACAAGTTTTAAAACATTATTTAATAGGCAGCAATCTGTGACAATTCATAGCTACTAAGAGTATATTGGATTATGTTCAAATATTATATGGAAAACATTTTCTAATTTCTTTTGCAGGCAATAACTTTACTGAAACAGAATAATGAAAGAGGAAAACAAATTACTAGAGAAAGTAACAATGAGCTCTTTTCATATGAAAGCTAAAATAAAACCTTTGCTTTGTTTTGTACAAGTCAGGATTCATAGCTATCTTCAGCTACTGACAGTCTTGTGATGTTGATTTAAGACAAAATACTTAACACATCAAGTTAAGTGCAGTAACATCAGAGCTGCTGTTAAATGAAAGTCAGTGTGTTGGTACTTGTTTATAAATATCTAGATTGTGAAAATTGTTGACGTGCTTAGTCCAGCTGAGTTTCCTGGACTATTTGAGTAGCTCGCATCTAGAAGTAAATGTTTATAATTCTGGCTCTACCTGAATTCAGTGAGAATATTTGAATAAACACTCTTCAGTGACATTACAGCCTACAGTGCCTCTATTGAAACAGAAATTTAGTGCCTATGTCAAAAGTATATTGTGGAAAATGTTTATTTATTTTTTTAAATCCTTTATTATGTGTGTTTGTTTGAATAGAACTGAGCCCAAAACAAGGCAGTCTGGACATTCCTAAACTGTGGATATGTATGTGTGCATATCTTTGTTTTCATGTGTAAGTATTTTATATAACTACTTAGCAGTATAACACAAATTTATCTGAATTTAGTTTCTTTTGAGGTCCAAGAACATTATAGAACTCTAAGGTGCTCTGCATTTTCTATACTAACTACCCTTACCTGACATCAGGAACATTTTGATTTTCTTAGCTTTAAATCCATGAACTTTAAATGCCAGTGGGAGCATTTCTAGAATTGTGAACAGTTTTAAATATAAGCTAGTCTCAAGCTTTCCTTTACAATTAAATTAAACATCCTAGACTCAATAACAAATATAGGTGTCTAGCCCCAGTAGGAAATACAGAACAAGCAAACAGGATTAATTATTAGAGATGCAAAGCACAAAATCATTATCAGAGACCAGCTGTATCCATGTGTCTGAGGAAGTGCTAGTGGCAGCCTATTTGGCTCCTGCTTGTGACAATCCAGATTTATTATATTCCTGAAGCCAACTGGTGGAACTTTTTTCCAGCTGATGTGAGTAGTCCATCTGAAGGTGTGAGAACCAGTTGCGTGCCTAGTGTTTTCTGGAAGATCAGTTTGAGAGGCTTCAGATCCAAATTAACTGCAGCCTATCCTCTAACCACAAGACTGGGTTAGATGGGATGAGAACCCTCCTGCCCTGCTTGGTAGAGCTCCCTTTGCAGCAAAGACTGCAGAGTTCCTGAAGTCACAGCAAAAAGGTGTTTGCTGGGAGTGGTTAGGTCCTTCATGTGCAATTGGAAATGTCTTTTTTGTTTTTCCTCTCTTGCTACCAAAATGATCCTCAGAAAGAAGTCTCGCTGGCATTTACTAAAATACCTCAATGAGCCCTTCAGAAACAAAATGAAACTGCAAGCAAATGGCTGTAGAGGGAGAGTGTAGACTGAGGGCAAAAAAGTGAGAGGCCGGAGCAGATGAGACCAGCTTAATCTCATGCAACAGTAAGAACAGTAAGAAAAGAGCAGTACTTGAGTGCTGAATTCTTTTGAACAGAACTGTTTGGAGTTCCTGCTTTTATAGACAATCAGTACACTGAACTTCTTCCCTGAGCTCTATATATTTTTATTATGCATCAAGTTGTTTTCTTTTGTACCCATTTACCATGTTTATATTTCAAATACTGCAATCAAAAGAGGGTTAGATTTCCAAAAGCAAAACTATCAGAAGTTTATGAAGTTTCTTATGCTAGCAGACAATCAAAACAGTATAGTGAGAAACATCTACCTTAACAGTTTCTTATAACGATAAAAAGTTTTCTGGGCATGTCTGGCTTTATTTTTTTTTTTTTAATGTTTGACTACTTTTTGTCTGCACCATTAGATTTATGTAGTAAAGTATCTGGTGCATTGTTATGGAGTGCTATGTTTTTATTTTCCTCTGCTTGGAGCATACTAATTGTAAAATTGTAATCAACACAGAAATTTTCTTAAATTCTTCATTTTTATGTAACACTGTGAATTGTAGTGTAGCTAATCCACTTGACTAGCTCATGCCACAGTTGAATCAATCAGATAGTTCCTTTCTGCTCCAGCATTATGTTGCTATACAATGTCAGAACAGAGCAATTCCTTTAACACATGAAAGATTGAAAATTGGCAAAATCCCAGCACTTTGGCTTTGCCTTTGCAAATTAGGAGTCATGTACCTGTCAGTAGAATGTTATTTGAGAAGCCATTGAGACTGCTATGTCAGCAAAGGTCTTTGTGGATAATTCCATGTCCTTGTCGAGGTAGGCTACTGAAATCTGCCTGGTTAACAGCTTCTGGTCTCTCTGCTTCATGCACGGTGGCATCCAGTGAGCAGCCTGAAGATACAACTCTCATGTTTACAACTGCTTCTCACAGACAGAGACTGCTTCTCAGAGACAGATGTTAAATCATTTCAGAAATCCAAGGTGAAGGAAAGTGATTTTCTTTTTTTTTTCTTTCTTTCTTTTTTTTTTTTTTTTTTTTTAATTTGCATTTGCATTCTGTAGTCATCAAAGATAAGCACAACAAGCCAGCAGTACTTTGAGGATTCATATCACCCTTTACTTTTCCTGGGCTTAGTTGGAGCCAGCTGCTGGGCATTGACTTGCAGTATGTGTAAGGACACTTGTGTCCTGCCACTGCTGATAGCTACATACTGAGATACTGACAGTAGTGTAACATTTTTAGTAAAGCAGCTCAAGATTTCAATCACCCCCATTTCAATCACCTTCTGTTGATGTCAAAGAGAAATTCAAAACAAGTCTTTCCAGCTCTGGCTGGTGAAGAGTTTTAAAGAACTCACCTCTACTCTGGATCCTATTACAAAAATAAGCTTTGGAAAAATTGTAGTGCTAGACACTGTTCCAACTGTGTCATTAATTGCGGGGCGAGAACTCTATAGCGTGGATGGCAAAATGGAAGAGGAATCAAATATTTGTTCCTGTTAATTGTAATAGACAGTCCTCTCTTTTTAGTATGGCTGTCTCTAGTAGGGGTACAGGAAAGAAGTTGGATTACAGTGCGTACAGATATTAACCAATAGAGGACAAATATTGATGGATCTTTTAATCACTGTTTTAGAATTTTTCATTTGAATTTTCACAATACTTACTTTAAGATCAATTGCATTTTGTCTGCAAAGATTTTTGGTGGTGGATGAGCTCATCTTTAAGTTTGTGTGTCAGTATGTGAAAGGAAAATTTAATTAAGAGGAAAATTTAATTGATCTTGAAATGAAAAATAAAATGCAAACAGAACACCACAAAATAAAATGTCAACTGAATGTTGTCAGGGATTAAAATGATTGTTCCTGCATGTCTGATTTATTTTCTCTGTTCGGCATTTGAATATTCTAAAGACAGAAGCATTCTAGGGAACTAATTCATGACAGCATGAAATAGGAAATAGTTTCCTCAAGAAAAAATGTAATACATGTTTTAAAGAACTAACAATCTACTTTATTGCTGTTAATATCAATAGAAGTTGGAACTTGTGTCAGGTATTTTTGTGGAGCAACAATTTGCATTTAATGGGTATCCAAACCAAAGCTTTGGTTTTGGTTTTTTACTGTTTTTTAACAAAAACAGAGCTGAGCTATGTACAATAGCAAAAAGGATGTTCGCGTTGCATACACCATGTATGCCAGAGTTAAAAGAGGAAGGATCTAGCCCTTGTCTGTAAATTAACAGTCTGCACTGGATCCTCTGTCCTATGATAGCCACTGTTGAGGAACAGTCAATTTTATCATGTTTCAGAAGAGATGGTTACTTTGATATGACAGCAGTCCTTATAGCTTCCTTGTAGAACTGTTGCAATGAATATTCAAGACTATGTGTTGCCCTGCAAGATACAGAATTATACAGAGGAACTTTATTAAACAATGTAGAATGGTCATGCTAAAGGTCTTTTCTGTATTCCTGTGTAGAGACCAGATCCAAAAATGACTAGGTCACTTGCAAGGAAGTGAACTGCCCTGGATTGATTCCCTCCCTACTAGAACGTAGTGCTCTGTACTTTTAGGTGAGTGTGAAATTTTAAGCAATAAAGGCATACTTTGTCTCATACAGTCTACTTCTGATGCTGTGCATTTTATTCTTTCTGCATAATGACATTCTCCAGTGCTACTACTGAAAGGCAACCTCATACTGAAGCTCACCTCTACCTGCTTCTGTTGGGTAGAAGATGTTGAACCACTTCTGAGGAAAGATTTGAATCCTAAGATTTGAACCAGATCTCTAAGTTTTCCAATAAAATAGTCTCTGAGGCTGAGCACTACCAATACCTTCTTTGTTAGTGTGTTTTTTTAAATGCCCAGAGACAAGTTTTCACAAGATCCTGGTCTGTGTGTGCATATCAAGTATGTTGTGGGTTTGCATATTGTTTTGGGCCCCTCATGTGGCTTGTGTGTTGGTCTACTTAAGTTTTGAAACCTGAACAGACTTAAGCAGGAACTAATTTAGCTGTGAAAGACAGATCTTAATGGGCACAGAAGCATCACCAGGAGCTTGTGGAACATTAAGCTTAGAGAGTTACCTTCAGGGTTAGGCAGCTCCTTAATAGAGTTATTCAGAAATGTGTGTGTAAAGTTGTCCCAAGTCTCATTTTAGAGGCTTACATCCTCTGCTAGTTACTTTATATTTTTCATGGAAATCAACAGTCAATATATTAAGACAAGTTTATTGAATTTAAATGCCAATGAAATATGTTTGTCACTTCTATTGAGAATAAGCATGACTCAGTCTGCTTAATGACAAGGAGTCCTTTTTTCACCCTCTTCTATGTGTATCCTCTCTAAATGGAATATTTGTTTACAGACTTCTATGAACTGAAGTGTAAGAAGAAAACAGTCTAATACATAGATGAAAATTGTCTTTAACTATAGTAGCACTTGGTGTCATTCGTGGGTCCAGAATGTGTGCAAAAGATGACATGTTAAGCAGCAGGTGATGTGACAGTTTGCGTCAGATGCTGGAGCCAATGAGTGACGTGCAGGTGCCCAAAGGTTTTTTTGAGCCTACCCTGTGTTTTCTAGTAAAGCCAAACTCCTGAAATTGGATGGGTTTGGAATCCATTTAAACTGAGAAGGAGCTGGAAAAATGCTTCTAAGGGGTGCCTGGATGTGTATAGGAGAAATCTCTGCTTTGCATCCTTATGTAAGGGGAAAGACTGGATCTCGCTGTACTCCGGCTGGTAGTTAGCTGGTGAAGATCTCTCTGTTGCCTTAAGTGCAAAGCATTTTGAGATCAGCAGATCAGATTTATTGTGCCCTCCTATTTATTTCTCTTTTAATTTAGCTGGTTTTGTTATGGTGCCCTACATTCAAAACAGTGGGGACTTTACTTCCATTTGCTTTCTCCTGCAATGGTGCTGGGGGTCTGGCTGGTTGTGTGGTTTGATGCTTCGCATTGCCAAAGCACCTTTTTTGGCTTCTATTGTATGAGTATTTAAACAATGTCAATATGGAAATTGCTCCCTGGCAAAGAATATGCAGAGAGGATTTCAGACTGTCTGCCTGTTTTGTGTTACATATTCAGAAAGACTTGTGGAGAGCCTATTCTATTTTTAAAAAGAGTAAACAGCCAGTTTACTACTATTCCTGCTTGAGTCTTTCCAATCTTTGTTGACATAAACAAATTATTAGCACTATGGTATTTTCAAAATACTATTTCTGTGGCATATACTCAGTAATTATCACATTTTTAGAATGTATACAAATTTTATTTTGGCAAATGCAAATTAATTTGCATATATCTCAACTGAGAAAATGGGAAACAAAAAAAGAGAATGGTGTGTTGGGTAAAGTAAGGATACTCTTGAAATGCCTGTTTGCAATTGATCTGTGATAACTCACTCTCCAAGTAAAATTATTCCTTCAGTAATTTACTGAGCTGAATTCAGCATTTACTTGTAGCTGACCTTAAATCACCTGAAACACTTGATTTGAGACTTCCAGGTAATCTCAAAAGAAAGACTAAGAAAGAATAAGCACTTTAATTTGTAATAATTTACAAGGATTGTATTATTGTTTAATAAAATATTTGTGTTACGCTTGTGTTTTTAGAATCAAAGATTTGGTCTAGCAGTGTACAGTCATTGGTACTGACTCAAAAATTGCAGCCCGTATGTAAGGGAGAGCCAAGTTTTTTGTTGAATTTCCAGAACAGAAATCCTAGTATGCTGTTCACAGAACACACATGGTGTGTCTTCACTTTTTAGACATAAAAAATGATACTGTATCCAATTAAGCATTTTCATGAACTTGTACACTGTTTGATGTCCAACAGGCAGACCAACAATACTGTAGTGATCACATTATTATCTTAGATTATTGATTCATGGGTTTTTGATAATAAAGGCACCTAATAAAACCTAAATAAAAGCAACTAATTAAAACACTATATACTTTGGAATTAATGGAGGATCAAGCATTAGTTGATAGACTTCAGTTTGAATTAATCAAGTGTCTCTCATGACTTCTTTAAGAAGTTTTTTGACTTTGGAAAATTAAATTTAGTAGCTTTGTATCTTGTGCTGCTATTGGTATGAGAAGACCTTAAAAGAAAATTTCCTGTATAGGAATGGTTTATTACAAGAATCTGAGCAATTGTTCTGCATGCTAATCTAGAGCACAGTATTCCAGAGAATGTGCTATTAAGCCAAGGTGCTGTATCACTGACTCCAAGTTTGTAGAGTTGTTTTTCAGTGTATTTATGTGAAAACATTGTTGGAACGGCTACAGGTGACATATAATTTGTTTGGTAGTAGATATTCTAGTCAACTATAATTAAATTTTGTGTAATTGTGTATCAGAAAGATAATTAAATGGCTATTTAAAAGCTCCATAGGTAAGTTTTTAGAAGTTTGTGTTTCTAGCATATTTTTCTATAATGGAATTTTTGATGCAACAGTAAATTAAGAAGTTGGATGATTTTCGTATGCTATCCTATTTCACTAATACAGAATAACCTTGAGCCACAGTAGGGCAATAATTACCAAACTTAAATCAGAGCAAAGACCTCAGCCAAACAGCTGTTTTCAGTTTGTTAGGAGATCCATTTGATTTACTCTCTTGGTCAACTTTCATTACTTTATAAGACAAAATTTCACTGGAGATTTTAACCCTGAATTCCCAGCCTTGTTTGCTGCCTGGTGTAAAATTGCATGCTTGAACTGTCATGACCACTCAACATGTGGGGGAGCTACTGTTGTGTTTCGCATTGATCCCAGTTTTCTTAAGTGGTTTCAGATCCTAAAGGATGCGGGTAGAATTCAGTCCTAGACTTATTTCTAGATGACCTTTCCTATGGCAAAGGAGGGGAAAATGCCTTATGTAAGGTATTGTGTCTTGTACTTTGGTGGTTTGTCAGCTAAAGTGGTGGATAAAATCATTGTGAATATTTCGCATACAAATTGTCACTGTTTTTGTTGTTGGTATTTTTCAAGGTCAGCACATCTCTTCTGTCTTACCCTGAAGTTTCATATATGTCCCAAGTTTTGCTGCTGTGAAGTTTGCATCTTAATGCTAGCCCCTATCTAGCACTTAACTGACTTGAACTCAACTCTGTCTATATCCAAACACACAGTCTTTGTGTTTTACAGGGTTACCTTAACACCAATGTGATGTATCCAAAGTGTAGTGATTGTCAAGAACTATCTCAATGGCATTATGCTTTACAGACTTTTTTTTTTTTTTTTCCCTATGTTTTGCACAGGTTTTCCCATTGTTATGCTATATTGCTAATTCTCTGGCTTTTTTGTCTGGTACACTATATAAACATTTTAGCACATTTTCAAAAAAAAAAAAAAAAGGACAATTTGTGCTGCAAACTGAAACAGCTGGCAAAATTGAGAAGTTTCTGATACGTGTATTTACAGCATCAATTCTGTTATTGCAGTCTGTTTTCTTTCATGGTAGTCTAAAAAGCAGGCATGGGAAAAGGAAACTGTTAAGTGTATCTCACAACTTTGGAACTAGTTTAAAACTTGCTTTTGTATGAAATTGTTTATATTTTTTTACAGCTTCACTAATAGCATTTCCTGCTCTTTCTGGTTATGTTTTTCCATTTAGAAAAGATAGTGCTATGCCTCATTACTCGTGCTGCTCATTGAGCACACTCAGCAATTCTGTACTCTCTCCCTTACTGTCCTGCTTTGGAAAAGTCAACACCTCTGAAAAATGGGGGCTGCAAATGTTGCACTTTTTGTGGTGGCTGCTTATCTGTGCAATTGTGACATAGAAAATAATACTCCGGGTTTTTTTGTTTGTTTGTTTGGTTGGTTTTTTTGTTTTGTTTTGTTGTTGTTGTTGTTGTTTGGGGTTTTTTTTGTTGTTGTTGTTGTTTGGTTTGGTTTGGTTTGGGTTTTTTTGTGTTTGTTTTTGTTTGTTTGTTTGTGTTTTTTTGTTGTTGTTTTGTTTTGTTTTTTGCATGGCCTTTTCTGTATTCAGAACAGTTTGCAATAATTAATTAGATGTTAGCCTGCTCTTAAAAAGTAGAGTTGTAGTCTTAGCTCATACACATATCACATGCAAGTATTAGTTTGGGAGCTCAAAGGTATCAAGATAGCTGCATCATAACTTTAATCAGTGGAGTTTAGTTGTATAGGAAATATGAACCTGTTCTGATTGAACACCAGCCAATTCACCCTGTCTCCAGTGGCTATATTTTAAGTTGATAAAGCACTGTTCTATTATTCCAATGAGGCGAGAAACAGCTTGGAGCAAAATTAAAAGTCCAGAATGGGAAAAGGCAAGCAGGCAGCAGATCATGGTGAAGTGAGATTTACAATCCAACTGTCTTGGAGCCATAGTTTCACCAAGAAGATGTCCACTTCCAACACATGGGCTGGTTGTCAGGCTCTGGGTAGTTCTGCATTGTTTTCTCAAAGCTGTTATGCCAGGCTTATCCTGTGTAGTTAATGAAAGGCTGAAAGTAAAAGGCTGAAAGGTCTGTTCTAAAAGTGGATGTGGTAGGAGATCTCTTTTGCTTTTGAGGAAAGTTAATGTCTTCCAAAGCCAGGAAATTATTCTTTCTGAAGAACTGTTTCTTAGAAAGAATCTCTATACTGTGCTTATCCTTTTCATTAGGCTTTTGTGAAAAGTCTTCATCCTATGTTAATACTGTTGTATGTTATTGATGCTATTGCTCATATATTATACATAAATATTTAAAAGAGAAAATAACTGTGTAGTAAAACATTTGCAGCATCCCATACCATTGTTGTGATAAATCCTTGTTCAATATCAAATGACATAAACCAACATATATAAACTGAAGTTGTGCAACATATTTATGAACATACTGACAATGCTGCCCAAGACATTTTCCTTTTAGTTTGTTATAAAGACCAGTTCTTTCAAATATTCATGCAAATTTTATATGTTGATGTGTAAGCAAAAGAGAAATAAAGATAAGCCACTGAAAATGGATATTTATCTTCATGCATTCAACCTAGATAAAAATGTCCTTTATCACTACAATGAAAGGGAACGGGCTGTTGATCCATCATCTCTGAAAATCCATCATTCCTCTGAGTGTAAAATAGCTTTTAATAGGAATAGCCTTGAGCTGGTTAGAGAAGAGAGCAGCTGTCCTCCTCTGACTCTGGAACTTTTCGTGTGCTCACACAGGCAAGATGATGTGATCTAGGGACTCCAACTTCTTTCTTTCTTCTGCTTTTGTGCAACTGTTGTGTATCAGGAAAGGCTGGGAAGTTTCTTGAGTGCTTTTATTTTTCCAGTTACATGAACTGCAGAAAATAGCCATGGTTTTGATCCAAGCCCCTAACTCTTAATTCCTTATCTCTTTTAAAGTACGCTGGGTGGAAAGACAGTGTGATCTTCCCCTAGTGCTTATTCTTAGGCTACTCTGAAGCCTGAGACTGTTCCACATGCCTCAGCTAACTTCTGCATGTCAAGAGGAAGTCTAAACTCATGGGTTTTTTTGTTTGGTGTTGTGTGTGGTTTTTTTGTTTGGCTAGCCTTTTTTTTTTTTTCCCCTCATGTGCTGTGAAGTCCCTTTCCACTCTTCCCGCCTGCAGTTCATCACTCTGCAGTCGCCTCAGCCAGGATCTGAGGGCTCTTTTTTGTTTTTTTTCCTTTGTTTCCCATATGAGACCTTTCATAGTGCAAACTACCCCCAAAACAAACAAAGAATTCTTGTCCTGTTTTTACTTAGCCAAGATACCTGTGTTTTAGAGTTTCTATCTTTGCCTAGAGCCAGGAAGGAAAAAAGCCAGTACACTTTAGCCCAGAGGGGCCTAAAGAGGAAATTTTCTAGAAAACAGACTTTAGTTTTGGTGGTTGTGTATGGTGCAGTGTGGCTTGTGCTGTGGTTTGTTTTGTGTTGTGTGGTGGGGTTTTTTTTGTTTGTTTGTGTGTGGGGGGGGGTTGGTGTGTGTTTTTTCATTACGAATGTTCATAAAATGTTTGATCTGATATTAGAAGATTCACAGAAACCTCCTTTTCAGAGATATGTGGACACACTCCACTAAGGTTATAGAATAAAGAATTGCTCAACGTTTCACTGACATTACCTGTAGTAAGAAACAGTTACACATTATTTATGTACTTTCTCACTTATAGAGAAGGTATGTTCTTGTAACCTTTCATCCCTGGCAAAAACCCTTTGCATTTTTAGTCAACATACTGTAGAATCTCACTTCATCAGTGAGGCAGGTGCAGACTTTACCAGTTGCTCAACTTACTTAAGGTGATAGATCAAACAAATGCTGTCTGGGGTTTAAAAAAATAAAAATAAAAAATATTCAAAGTAAAAAGTTGGAGAGTGAGCTTCTTTGTGGGAGTATTCACAGTGGTGACTGAGCATTCTCTTGGCTCTCAGACCTAGAGTAGAAAAGGAGAAGACAAACATTTCTGTTGTCACAGCTGAACCCACCGGTAGCAAGTTATTTGTTTAGTGCAGATGTAATTTGTCTTTGTTTCTTAGTGACAACTCCATGCCAGAGCTATTTTATGATCCTCAGGAGCCATGTAATGTTCTGTTCAAGTGATGTATTTGCTAAGTAAAGCATGGTTAAGTTTGTCTCTATAGCAATGATACTCATATTTTGTGAAAATTACAGGCTAAGGTAATGCCATACTCAAAACTAAACAGGAGGCGTTTGAGGGCAGTTGGAGAGGAAGAATAGAAAACAGCAGTGTATCCTTATTATAACTGCTTGATGATGCCCATCTAAAGATGGAAATTCCTGGTGACATTGTTAAATATTTAGTGAACATACAAGCAATATACAAGTTGAGTTTGTGCTCTAGTTTCCATGTTGTGCAAAAAAATCCCTGAACTATGACTTGGAATAGATCCATTTTGGTGAAGGAGCTCTGTTCTTCTGAACAGTGAATGATGAGAAATGCTCACTGAACTTCTCCTTGACTGGTAGGAAATGTCTATCACTGATACTGCAGAAATGTGGAGGTTTGGCTCTTATGAATACATGCATATTTCTTGTGAGGCAATAGATGTATAGAGGGTGATGGCACTATTTAAAATCCCTTCATGACTATCATAAGAACTGCAGAAATATCTTCTAAAATCATTTGATGCTGCACTGCAGTCTTTGATTCAACAATAAGGGAATTTGTGAAAGTTTCCATGTCACGCGTTTGATGGCAAATGATGGAATGCACCACAGAATGTTTGTGAATTCTGCAAAAGGCAACAAGTTTCATAGTGCATGTTTTGCAACTCTGGAGGAACAGATTTTGGCATGCTTTGCAAAGTAATGTATTCTTAGTACTTTTGGTACAATTTAGTCACCTCATGGACATATCTGAAGTGAGATCTTGTAGCTTCTGTTGTTCGATGTCTACATATACGTATACTTTTGGTACTTAAAATTTCCTGTTCATTCAGTTCCGCTGTTTAAGGTTTTCCCATTGATGCTGTTCATTCCACCTTTCCTGTCTGACATAAATTTAATTGTATAATTTTATTGTTACTATTGCATAATATAAAACTGGTAAAACCAACAATAATCAGGTAGGTGCTCTCTTGCTTGTTGCTTAATGCTGAATACATAAAAATGCACTTCACCAGAGAGACTGTGAACTAATCAATCCTCTGTACATTTGACAGGAATACCCTTACTCAGTTAGTTTTATGATTGTGGAGCCTCTTTCATGCAAAAAATCAGGGAGGGGAAAAGGCCACAACAGGAGAATAAATACAGATGGCTGATGGGGAGGAAGAAGAAATAAACTTCATATGAATGATGTCCTAATGATGATTGCTGATCCCTTTACTTCAGTGTGCCTCATGCCTTATGAAGCAAATGATGGTATTCAGAGAAGTCTTGGGCTTAAGAGTCAATTATATCAAATCCTAAGTAATAGCACTTGGAATGAACAAAAGATACTCAAAAGGCAGTACAAGAAATATTTAGATTCCACTGGCTAAAAACTATGATAAAGTTTTTAGGGGATTCCCATCTGGAAAAAGTCTGCAATGAAAAAGCAAAATCACTGAATAAAATGTGACAAGTTAACAATATCACAGTTTGAATAGCACAAATAAAAAAAAAAAAAAAAAAAAGCACTTTTCTAAACAGAAAATGAGAGTTTCACTAAAAAATCTATAGCTGTATTTCAGAAAACCCTGATACCTACTTACAGAATTACAAGTTGTGGGGCAAAAAGCCCATGTAATTTAGGTGTTGGTAGAACTTTAGCCACTTTATGAAAAGTATAAAATTGCCTTTACTTTGCAGCAATGTCCAAAAAAACACGTAGCTGTTTATGAAGACTTTACAAATATCAGAATGATGTTACAGTGAAATTAGCAATGCATTTGTTTGTTCTACTTTAAATAGTTCTGTCTACTCAAGAAAGCAAAATTTGCTATATTTTCTCCACTTGGATATCAAAAAAGTATATTCAGGTTGAATGTTCGAAGAGTAAACCGGCTAATGACACTTGGAGGATAGTTGAGTGTGAAGCTTTTCTATATGTGAAAATTTTGCATTTTAACCAAAACAATAGCTTTTTCTAGATTAAGCATACTATTTTTAGAAGCTATAATAGAAGAACCAGATAAGATTTATGGTTGGTAGAAGAATTCCAGTTAATAGAGCATGGTCCTCCTAAAGAAGGTAAAGATTTCTAAGAAGAAGTTAGCTTTGATTTGTTGCAGAGCTGTCTCCTTGTTGCAGAGCTGTCTTAAAGAATGGGAAATTTCCATAACTTCATTTTGTATGTTTGTCACTATTAAACTTGGAATGCTTATATACACGGCTGCAATGTTATGATTTTAATGAGAAATTTTGTGGGGAAAATTTTGCCTAGATGACTACATGTCATAGAACACAATCAAAATATGATAAATTGTAATTTTTACTCTCATGTGAGTGAAAATTGGGGAAATCTGAGGTCATAGTCTTTTTTTTTCCCATCTTCATGTTAAAAGCAGTACAGATATAATTGTCTTTAAGATAAAACAAGGTAATTCTCAAGAAGTATGGTTTCTTCCTGAAATGTACCTAATTCATTGTGCAACTATTTCAGTAAGATCTGCTAGCTGAGTATTGTTAGGAGTTGTTCTTGGTAAGTCAAAGATATTTTCTTCTAGAACTCCTACTGCTTTAAGAATCACTTTTTCTCTGTAGTACTCAACTAAATCTTCTTTTTTGTACACCAGCAGTTTTCTCAGATTTCTTCACAAGTACTCAGCAAATGTAATAGATTATAGATTTTAATAGAATACAATCTCAATGACAGTATATTAATAGCTAATTGCAAGTTGAAATGATATATTTATATACATAAAAGTCTGTGTACTACACAATGTAGATAGAATAGCCAATAAAGAAATAGAAGATCTCAAGAAATGGCTGATTTAACAAATGTATGTCTTTAAATTGGAAATCTAATTATTTGCCTTAGATTTGTACTGCTTGAGAACTTCATGCAAGACTATGTTAAATAAACTCATTATTTCCGTTTTTCATTTAACCGGTGGGTTATGGTATGACCAATCTGTTTTATATCCTCAGTCAACAGATGATTGTATTTGGTAATAATTTATCAAGAATAAAAATCTGGTTTTGAAACTAATCACCTCACGTTAGGTCTGCCCTTTTTCAAAACCACCATCTGATATTCATTTTGTCTGCAAGACAAACATACTGATGAAAATGCTTCTACCACAGGATATAGTGAGTGGAATGAAGCAGTTCTACTCTTTGTATATATTTAGAATATTTTGTTTTCTCAACAGATGGACCAAATTTTAGTATTAAAGAAAAAAATCAGTTTTACATAGCACATAAACAATTTTGAACAAGTACATTCTGCATTTCTGATTAGTTTGTAGCAAAACATCCCATGGAATTCAAGGGTCAACTTGGGCCATATTGGAGAGAAAATACTTAAAGGTTACTTTAGAGGCTTTCTGTGTTTGATACGAGAAAGCTGTGTCTGGGTGTCACAGTTCTGAGCATCTCTTTGAATTTGGCCCACTGAGTTTAAATGCTGGGGCTTTCTTTTGGATGTTCTCCATGTTCCCTCAGAAGTGGCCATTCTTTGAAGAGACACTGAAAGCACAGATGCATTCAGGCACTAAATGACTTCTGTACCATGTAGCCCCTGTCTGCTGAGACTTCTGACCGTTGCCTAACCTGATGTGTTCTTTTAGGCTGTCAACTGAGTCTTGCAAGTATTTCTTGGATCTTTCCTGATCAAAGCTTCCCATAATACCAAAATATAGGCTTGATCAAGCCAGCATGCAAGCCACATACGTGGAGCACATGGAATATGGAGCACTTACACTATTAACTCTGTATACAGTAGTCCTGTGACATTAACTTTTGTCCAAGGAGGTCTGAAATGAGAACACCAAGCCCATTTTAATTTGCAGTGCCAGCCAGATTTAGACTTTTTGCCCTACTGAAATTCTACCTGGATATTTTATAGTGCAATAAACTTATTAAATTTTAAAGTAAATCTCAAAAGAGGCAATAAGCCACTACAGTCATTAAAGTATTTTATTATTTTTGATTTTTAAGAACTGCACGTACTGCAACTGGATTTCTTCCAGTGTTCTTTCTTATCCAGCTGCTTTATTAAAATAAATCCAAACAGTTTCCCAAGAAAGCTATAATTGTTGTCAAAATTAGGAAGCTAGGAATTCTATGGTGTCAAGTTTGTATGATAGAGTATTTTTTAAATTATCTTTTAACAGTGAGTTATTCAGTGTAGTGATTTGAGATTTTGAGATTACTACAATAACCAGTATTTACAGTTCCAAGTAACGTATTCTAGAGTTGATATTTTACCTACAAAATAAACCTCAACCAGGGGCTTTCTGTTCTTCTAACTCTCCCTCTTCTTTCACCCTAATTTCACTAGTGTGTTGGCCACCATGACAACAGGGATTTTATCTGACAAAAAGTTGAAAAAGCTTTGGAAAACAAAGCGGCTAAAAAATGAAACACAGCTGTTTTGCACACAAATATAAACCAGAAGGCCTCAAATCCTTTCTGCTGATTGGCTGGATTACTTGAAATGTGGCTCATTGTTTCATAATAATCAGCAGTTATTTTTCCCTATTAAAATGTACACTGGCAGTGTATTGGAAACAGCTTTCCCAATCCATTTCTATAAGGAACTGGGAATACAAAACATCTCAATAATTTTTACAGCTCAATAATCTCAATAATTTTAATGTTAAAGGACTCACCAAAACAAAACTTCATAGGTTAAAAATCCATTTTATATATGCATTCATATTTAAAATGGATTTATATACTATTTTTCAATACTGAGGAATAGAAAGCTCTTTTACAAAGTTGCATTTTTGGTTCCTGGTGGTGCAGTGAGTAGGCAGCTATGGCAGCCACCGTAAGTTTTGTTGTAGCTCTCACTCATCTATAGATGTATTTAGATCGTATTTTATTGCAAAAGGAAATGTTGGCCAGGGTTCTGGAGTTATAATCAAGCTTTAAAGAAAAATGACATGAGATCAATTTCCAGTTGGACACCTACCAAAGATAGGCAGAGATTTACAGCTCCTTCATGTATCACATCTCAGCAGGCTGAAGTCTGGCATTGAACTCCTCATGCCCAGTGTGGTTTTAATTTTTTTAACTGTGTAACAGTAGTTCACATATACTTAATCATAATGAAATAAAATACTTAAGGTGCTAGTTTATGTTAATATTACAGTAGTATCAGAATATCCAGAGAAATGGAGTAAGGCTACTGTGTGTATATATATATAAAAATTAGAATAGTAACAAACAAAGGGAAGGTGGGTAACTTCTTACCTGCCTTGCAGCCAGCAAGATTTGAATCTACATCCACCTGCTCCCTAGCCAAGAAGGAAGATATGTAGTTTGTAGTAAATACTTGACCTTACACACACCTGAATTATAGAAATCATTTAGAGAAGGCAGCTCATTTTGTGTTCTATGCTGAGGTCCCTTGGGTATGACTGTAAACAAGGAAGCACTCTTTTCTTGGAGGTCATCCAGACTGGAAAGCAGAGGAAGATTGGCAGCTTGAGCACTAGTGCCTTTATCAGTGTGTGTATTGCTTTTGCTTCTCTATTACAGATCTGTGTTTTTTTCTATGGATTTTTTTGAGAATGCACTTTGAGTTGAAAAGTTAGTTCATGCTAACTTTTCCAGATTCCAATATTATTCTAATTTATTTATTTATTTATTTATTGTTTCCTAAAGCAGTCCGGAAGTCTTTCATTTCTGCAAGTGTGTTCCTACTCAGTTGAGAATAAATGACTGAGGTGACAATTCTGAGAAGTAATTACTTAGATTTCTTTCAAAATTTAAATGCTTGCCAGTGTGGAGAAGTAAATTTTTCAGTTTGTCAGGAGCATGATAAAAGCTGACTGAGTTGTTGAACCAGATAATCATCTGATATTCTAACTCATGAGCATGAGTCTTGAAAAATTATCTTCCTTGTCATGTAGTGCACTGATCTACCTAATTCTGAAAGAACTAACAATTAGAACAGCAGTAACACCTCTTTAATGATACTTCTGTTGTACCTTGATGCTGTGGGTTTTTGTAGTGAACAACAGATTAGTAAGTTAAAGCAAGCACTTTGAAGATGGGTAATATGCCTTGTATTTTAGTATATTTTATCTCCTAAATGTTCTCAAAGCATTAAGAGCACATAAATATTTTATTTCTCTATGTGCCTTTCTACACATATAGGATAGTAATATACTGAGAGATGCATACATTTGGTGTAGAAAGTAGCATCTGCTATGCTGTCATTGAAATTTGCTACGGGGTCTTTTAACAGAGGAGAGAAGAAAGAGCCAGGGAACAAACAGACCTTTAGAAACCTGCCCTCACCCCATGACCTTTTTGGTTTCAGTGCACTATTTTGCGTTTGGGTCCCTGTTTCTCTCTTACTTCTTTCAAGGGAAGCTGAGAAGAAAAAATAACCTTCATTACTCTCAAAATTTTTCAGCTGACTCAGAAAAAAATTGGGGAAAATGTTTTGCATAAAGGCCCCAGTTTTCTTGCTGTTGAATATCAGTTTTTCTATATGCTTCTATTCCTAAGGAGTTTCTCAAATTAATGTTTATTTCAAAACCATCAGATTAAAATAGAATTCTCATTTTGTGGACTTTTATTTTGGAGGTCACTTTTGTAATTAATCCTTAGTATTGGCTGTAATAATGGCATTAAAATTGATGCAAGTGTATTTGTGCATGCCTACATAAAGGAGCATTATTCCACATAATAGATATGTATCTATAAATACTAGTGTCGATCTCATATTCATTTTCCAAACCATTTTTGAGAAACATGATTTTGGTTTGCATTTGTGTTATATCACTGAATTTTTAATTACATGCTACTTTTAAGTCTCTCAGATGAATCCTTAATTGCCTGTCAAGAATATTGATGTTTTTCCTTTTATATATCCCCCTACCTATCCTTTTTTTTTTAGTGATGATTGTAGAGTAAAAAGAATGTGATATCTCTTTGTACTAGGCCAAACTGCCTGTTATGTTTTGGTTTGTTCAAGAATAATATATGCATGTAGATATATAGATATAGTCATAGATACAATACCCACTTTTAGATGCCTTTTTAGATTGCAGACAGTATGTTTCTTATTCTTAAAGAAATAACAATTTCATTTTGAACAAGAAAAGATTAGGTGGAGAAACAGCCATTGTTTCTCCTGGCCTTCCAAGTTTCTTACAGTGAGAGCAGAATTCTGAGAAATGTTGTATCTAAAATGATTTTGCATTAGCTTATTTTTTTGGAGGATGAATGTTGCTAGAGCAGCAGACTTGTATTCATTTCTAGTTATCACAAGAAGTAAAATTATATATTTAAAAGATACGCATGCACTACCTTTGTATAATATATATGTTTCTTGGTAAAGAAGTATTGACTTCATACACAATCTGTTTTAAAAAACAGAAAATAGAAACCAAACATCAACAATGAATAGATTTGGAGGTTTTGTTTGCTTTAGCTCCACTGATTTTTATCTGTCTCTCTTGATGAGATTAATATAACCTTACATTCAGTGGTTAATTCCACATTTTGAAGTTTTCACACATGGTTCGAGTTTCTGGAGGTCTCCTTAATTTTAGCCATGTATAAATTCATTGTCTAGTCTAAGCTAGTTATCTAAGCTTCCTGTATTAATAAAGTGCACAGTAAAAGACAACTTGCCCAAAACTGTCCTAAGATTGGTATCTAAAGTGGGGACAAATGTTCTCCCATGGAGCTTTTATCTGTTTCAGTTGAGCAGGAACTGCTTCCTTACACTAGATGTCTGACATTTTGCCTAACACGGTAGGTGAAATAAATTCTACCCTATGTGATAAATATAGTGGTTTTAAGTCTTTCTCAGTGCAAGGAAAAGAGGCTAGTGATTTTGGAGAGTCTTATGCATTTAAGTAGCCCCACTAGCCCTGGTAGGCCTACTAATTATTTTAAAGCTAAACAACTGAATAAATCCATGCAAGACAGACCCAAAAGAATAAATTGAAACAGTAACTTGACTTCTGTTTACTACAGAATAATTTTGAAGCATGTTAGTGTGTACTCATCTAGCTCTTGAAATATCATATCAGTGTTGAGAGAATCAAACATGAGTGTGGTATATTCCTTAGCATTGTTCCATGTGTGTTTTAAAGCCAGTATGCAGAACGAGGAGCTAGTGATCCTCAATTTTAATTCTAGCTCAGACTTTGAAATCTCAATGTTAAACACATTTTATTACTGCTTTACAGATTAGCCTTCCATCAATAGTTTGGCTTGTGAATCAATCAAGCATGTATTCATAGGACTAAGAGTAGGTACAAAGGCAGTTACTATGGTTCAGCTGATGTGCGTTAACTAGTTGAATTGAGATAACTGAACTGTATATCTAGGCTTTTTTTTATTTCTCTAGGAAAGTCATATAACATCTCTGGTTCTGCCTTGCTTAGAGCCAAAAGAAATAGAGGTAGGGACTGAGGCAGACTAGAAATTATAATCTTGGCAGTGCACAGAAAGTCATCTATTTAAGTACAAGCATACTATGTAACAGTTGCTCCCAACATAATTTGAGGCAGATGCCCTCAGTCTGTCCCTCTCAAAACTCAGTTTACAGTTTCTCTCACTATTTCCAGCTGTAGCAGGGGGAAGATACAGTTTGAAGACTTCAGTATTCCCCTTTTCAATAGAAATGTAGGTGAAAATATCATCTACCTCTGAGACATAGTCTATTTAATCTATTTTCACTATGTTTGGATTGCAACTTGTGTGGAGCTATATGTTCTGTTACTTTACTTTTAATATTGGATTTTTGATTTGTAGTGTTCTGAATCCAAATATGCCTGTCTCTCATCCTGCTGGCAGGGTGGGAAACTGATTGCATCTCAGATCAATTGATTCAGTAGGAAATGTTCCTCCCTTATTCTCTAAGAAGATGCAACTATTTAGTACCAGCACATTCTCAAAACTTAGGTCACAGTCCACAGTATCATGCAGAGGGAGGGGGCATCTGAAATGATGTGAAGCTTGAATGTCGTGGGAAAACATTGGAGTGTTTTGGTGTGAGCATGTAGGAGCCTGGCAGCTGTTTTCTTCCTTGGTCACTGCAGTAGAAGAAAGAAGATGTAAAATGGGTAAAATAATGATGAGACCTGTTGAGAGAAGAGGGACCGTGGACATTTTTAACAGTGAATTGAAAATAGGGTGAACGTGCCTACTTTTTGCATAATTTTACTAGGATTCAGAAATTGCAGTGGGACTGCGAGGTCACTACTTAACTAACAACTGGGGTGGACATTCAGAATACCTTCAGCTCTCATTAAAATTAATTGGAATCAAGAGTTCTCAGCATCTGGAATCACTGGGCCCATCCTTAGCACCTTTCTGAAAAGCCATTATAAATAACATTTTTAGTAGATGTATTACACGTGAAGTTATGAGGTTATATAACATTGAGGGTACGTTGTATTTAGTGCCTGAAAAGGGAATTAATTTATGCCATCAGTTACTTCATATATATGTGTACTTTTTCAGCTATCCATTTTTAATGTGCTTTGGCAATTATTGTATTAGCAGACAAATATTCATGCTGAGACTAAATCTAAAGAAAATATAACTTTATACTGAACCCCAGTAATGATTCCCCATGTGAAAGGAGAAAGTGTTATAAGACTGAGTTGTAAGTTGGAAAGTGTGACATGTTGGCTGTGTGTCTCTTAACTAAATGAACAAGATGGCAGTTGAGGAAGGGATGTGCTTTTAGCTGAGAAACAATTGGACAGAAAAGACAACTGCTGTGCCAAGCTGAATGAAAAGCCACTAGAGAAAAAGTTCTGTGGCAGCTGCTTTTGAAGTTTCTAGATCTTTGGAAGGAGCTTGTCAGGGCTAGACTGAAGGTTCTCTTAATTTGACTGCCAGAAGTTGAACTGTAGCACACATTTACCTCAGGAACAGACTTGAGATTCAGGAATAGACTCAGAATAAAGTAGCCATGTGCTCTTTATGGTTATTTTGTATGGCACTGTTACAAAATACTGTTTCCTTTTCTCTTCCTTTGACATATAATTTCTAGCAAATCCTGCCATCAAACTCAGTGTTCTCATGCACTACAACTGGAACCAGGCATCAGCAGCTCTGTGTGGCTGCAACATGAGTTCAGGGGCTGACAAAAGAAAGCCCACCATCTCAGCCTTAGCCTAACAGGATGTCCATAACACCTATCTGATGTCTTCAACTTAAAAATGACAATACTTAAAAATTTAGGTGTCCATGTATCAGAAGAGCATGAAGTTGTGAGAGTTAAGCAACTGGGCCAGTCAATGGGAGAATTAGGTGTATCTGAAGGGAGAGTGAGTACAAAACAGCAGAATTTTGAGGGGGATTCTTGATCCTTTTTTCAGCGGAGATGAGTGTATTAGAGTTGTACAGTGAGTACTTCATCCAGCTGGAATCCAAACTGAGAATGTCTCTCCTGAGAGCGGGATATAGCTGTGCTCTCTGTTGGATAATTGCTATTGACAAGCACACAAAAAGTAGGAGATGTGGTTTGAATTCTCTCCAGCCTGAAGAGACTCATCCCCAGCCTTCTCATGTGCTAGATGAGTCCCCCACTGCCATGTTCCAGAGAACAGAGGATAACTGTGCCAGTAGAGGGTCCTCCTTCACCCTCACTGCTCTGAATGGGAATGTTGTCTTGCCAGGAATGCAAGAGGGCAAACATGCACAAGCCAGCCTGAGTTGTTAAACTGAGAGCAGAGGAGGAGCCAACTCATTTCTCTCTTTATCTAGTGAGCATTTATTACAAAATTCCAGACTGGGCTAAACCAAAAAAGAAAAAACAAAAACCACAACATAACCAATTGGAAATAAATTTCCAGATCCTACATTCTCAAAAGTGATACAATTGTGAGCCAGTATATTCTCTATGAAATGACAAAAGGAAAACTGCACTGGGTGAATATTTATTAGTGAGAACATGAGAAATAGTTCCTTGTGAATAAGGTAGCTAGACTTCAACCATTTCCTGCCTCATCTCAGTGTCGAGGCCATGGTGCTTGCTGCAAAATGGATTAGAGCTGTTTTTAAAAACAGATTCTTGTGGAAAAATCAGCTACTGGCAGCAGAGCCTAGCTCTACGGTAGAGTCCTAAGGCAATTGTCCCGATGGCTTCGAACTTCCTCTGGGTTCTGTAACGTGATTATATTGCTGTGGGGCTGGCTAGACTGCTCTTCCTCTGGGAGCAGTTTAACTTTTAATTTGGAGGAATTTGTGCAGTTACATATCTGTGTACAAAGGTAATACATTGTGGTTTGTGCTTTGGATGTGCATTGTCTGTTTCCACATACACTTTAAACTGAGTCTGTGTTATGTGAAATCAACATGTTGCCTTCAAAGACCACCTACCATCAGGATCCTGATATAATGTTTTTCTTGAGAATCAGTGGGGTAAATTATATAGATTATGCTTTCCAGCCTTCACTAGCCTTATAGCAAGTGGTTTGCTAATCAGGCAGAGCAATAATAGTTGAAACACTGTTCTTTTTAATATAAAAATGTTCACATTTACATATGGTTTATCCATTCTTTTATTTTATGTATACAATTGGGACTTTTGTAATGTTCTCAATCCCCTCTGGCCTTATTGACTTTGCAATGATTTAAGGGTTTAAAGATTTTAATTCTCCTAGTCCTTTCTCTCTCCACTTAACATTTCTACCTTAGGATATTATTTGCCTCAGGAAAAATTAATAGGCAGTAGCTTGTTTTTTTAATAAACCTTTGTTTTATTTCCATTACATCTATCCTCTGCAGTGTGAAGAACTTTTTTAGGACAAACACTTTACTTTATACTTGTTCTCATACAACTATTGGTATTAACTATCAAAATCCCCTAAGTACGAACATATGTCATGAAAAGAGAGCTCTTAATCAACTTTTTGCTAATTAATTAACAGTTGTGTCATTGCAATCATAACATAATACAGAGCTGTAATATGATTTTATTTGCATTTTCTTTCTGGCTTTGTATTGATTGTATCCACCAAAACTTTTTAAAAAATCCACTCCGTACAATTTTGAGAACTTTTATATTCTTCAAAGCTTTATCTTTGGAAAAGAAGTAAGATTTATTCCATATATCCAAGTAATTTTTACATTTGAATCCAACTTTTAAAGTTTTGTTAATAATTTATCTTCATTTAAATGTTTAATTTAAATTGTTTAATGAGAGGGAATGAATTTCCAATTATAATATCTGTTTCATGGCCATAGTAGATCCCTTTTCGTAAGACAAAGGAAATCTAAACAGAGGAATAAATGAAATTGAGATGTTTTACTTAGTGTACATTTTCATAGGAAATTTCAATACGTTTTACCTTGTTCAGTGTACATATTAATATGGAGCTTTTTATCTTGTAGACTCAGTCTGTTGTTAGTATTACTGCTACTAAAATTATTACTAGAAGAATACAGCCATGTAAGTGCTAAGGGACCTCTGTACGGCATCTGGTCAGCTTAAAGCAGATCAAAGTTAGATCAGACTGCTCAGGCCATGTCCAGTCACATTGTCACATCTCTGGGGGTGGAGATTCCACAGCCCATCTGGGCAACCTATTCCAGTGTTTGACAACCCTAGCTGTGAAAGAAAATATTCTTAGCATTATGGCAGCTGTATTGGGCTCAAATCAAGAGTCAAGATTATTTTGGGTTAGTACTGCACTTCAAAAATGTAGAATGTGTTTTAAATTGTCCCAATAACTTATTGACAGAGGAATAAACAACCAAGAAAATAATATTTGGTTCTGGAATGCTGGGCTGATCTACCCTGAAGCATACTTACCAGTTAAACACTTGAATTCAGCAGCACTTTCCATGTTACACGTATGAGATGTTTGTGGGACTTCAATATTACTTGATAATACTGGGTAGATGCGAGATGATAGTAAGCACCACTGTAAAAATTACTTAGTGATAACATATAATTTATAGACCAGAGCTGATTAAAGCTGAAGTGCACCTGACTCCACAGACAGACTTACCTATGTGGGGGACTACAATGATGTCAGAGAGTGTTTTGTGAGTCAAAGCATTTATATTCATGTAATCTAGGAAATTTTCCGGAGTCACAGAGAGAATGGATCTGATCCTGGTCTGCGCCATCTGGATTATTATTTGTGGTGATGAAAAGTTTGTTCTTCTTATGAAGACCTAATAAAGCTAGAGAGTAATAATATCTTTCTCTTGCAATATAAAGGACTATTTGGTATAATTTGCAGCAGTTTTCCTCTGCACTTTTTTATATCATAATCTCATAGTTGGTTTTTTTGTTTGTGAGGTTTTTTTTGTGTGTGTGGATTTTTTTCCTGAGTTTGAATTAAAATTTCAGTGGAGCTGGATTGTTCTGTTGTATTCATTCTTAAGGATGTAGCAAACATTGCATTGGGATATTGGGAATTCTGAATCTTTCAATGCTTTTCAAAATTTGGAACTGTTCATCATAGCTGTTATCGTTAATAGAATACATCTTTCAGTCAATACCACCCTGATATTAAACTTCATTGGGGAAAGGGCCGGATTTTGGAGTTGTACCATTTATACAGGTAGAAGTTCAAAATTCAGTTCAAAGTTGGATTTGTTTGTCTTGTAGTTGAAAAGGGAGTTCTTCGTAGTTTATGTTAGGGGAATATTTTGTGGAGAGGTAAGAGAAGAGGAAAATGAGAAGCATTTCACTCTCATATTTGGAGGTTTGGGGCTATTTTCCTTTTTTCCTTTCCTTCCTTTTCTCTCGCTCGCCTTTTTTTTTTTTTTCTTTTTTTCCTTTTTTTTTTTTTTTCCTTTTTTTTTTCTTTTTTTCCTCTCTCTCAGTGGCAGCTGTTTGAAGCTGCTCAGGAGTTTGGAATGTTAGAGTAACTCCCAGGGATCTGGATTAGTGGGCAGGTGATGCAGTCATGGGTATCACATACCTTTCCAATTTTTCACATGGATATTACCTCGATGTATATGGGGTGCTAGTGTGTGCTATATACATATATCTTCCAGAAACTCCAGGCAGCTGTATTTTTGTAGATAATGTATATGAAAAAACATTAAAGTCAGGTGGTGGGAAAAATAGTGCATTTCATTAATGTATGAAATACTGTATTAGTATCCATTTACATTCTAACTATGACAACATAAGTCTGAAATTACTAATTTTTTTCCTGTAAAATTACCCTTTCTACTAACAATTCAAATTTTCACTTCAAAAAGTAGAAAGCAGAATATGTTCATGATCTTATGACAGAAATGTATTATTGTCTGCAAGTTAATAAAGAGCAGCCATGTAATGAACGTCATTCAGTTCTGCTTTTGTCCCAGATGTCCCTGAGTCTAGAATTTAAAGATAGGTTTCCTATGCACTAGTGCAGGCTGCTAAGCGTTTCCAGACTCCCTGCACGTGTGTGCTTTAATCCCATGTAGATGCAGCATGTCTTATACACAGGGGATAATACAGTTTTAATTCTAACATTAATTCTTACAGTTGGACTGATAACTTTCAACAGGGGGATTTTGTCTTATTTTGTTTTACTTAAATACTTTTTACTTCTTTTTCAAATGATTGAATACTCCCATAACTTTTAAGCAGTCTTTACTGATAAAATAATTTGAAGCTTGAAAGACGTACTGAGTTTGTGACTTTGGGCACAGTCTGCGTGTGGCTTGGGCAGCAGGACAACGTGAATGTGCTTGAGCTGGCTGATGCTCTGCAAACCAAGACAAAATCCCTACTCCCTGATGCACGAGCAGTGCCTCCCCTGGCAAGGACAAGTGTGAAGGTGAGAGAGTGAGGTGGGTCTCCTCCTGTCCTGCCTACCATTTGGGGGAGTCAGCAAGTGTTCATCTGGCATGTCCAGTCCTTAGAATCATTTTAGCTGGAAGAGACCCTCACCTTTTATTCTTATACACTGTTAAGTGTTATAAAAAGACTTCCCCTTCCATTTATGGACCACATGAACTCAAATGAAATCTTTTTATTGCTTCTGCCATGCATTGCAGGAGGCCTTATGTAAGGGGTCAAAGCTGTGATATAGGACAGAAGATTTCTGTGTCTGTGTTTCTGCAATAATCTATCACATAGAAAAGAGGCTACTCTATGAAAATAAGCATGATGTGAGCAACACCTACATGAGGCTACTGAAGGAGTACCATTTTTTTATAGCCATATACATGTTGGAAAGACTATTCTAAGAAGGCTCAGTTAGAAAACAAGATTACTTTGGACCTGGGAAAAACTCTCTAAACTTCAAATGGAGCTTTAAGTGTTCATGAGCCAAACTATGCGATTCAAAAGCCTACAATGCTAAGAATATTTTCTTTCACAGCTAGGGTTGTCAAAGGGACAGAAACTCATTGCTGCAAATGTTCTTGTATTTTGAGTTCTTAAACTGGGATAGGGAAAGAGGTCTAGGTTTCAACGGATGGGTGCTTAGCACCATTCTGAAAATGTAGCTGTTATCATATGGTGTATCAGGATACGATCCTAGGAGCTGTGGTGTCCAAAGTCACAAGCGAGTTTGGAAAAGATAATTTGTATCAGTAAAATTAATTCCAACCAGAAAGAATTGCATGGTATGCAGATTGTGTAAAGATGTTTTAATACAGTTGTTTCTGCCTTTAAGAGTGATGAAGCATTCTGAAAAAAAGTATAATGTACTAAAAAGTTTCTTAATTTTTAAAAAATAATTTATCAACAAGAAGTATTTTTATTCAGAGAAATAACAAAATGGTAGCTGTTGGTAGCCAACCAACACTGGCATGGTATACATGTATGTAGTGTAATTTCTTTTGTACTTTATTAAAAAAAAAATCATTGATCTCGTCATTCTTTAAATGAGGCACATAATTAATTTACTGCCATAAATGATATAGATCACCCGCAGCATTGATACTCTTGGTCTCAGGAGTCTTTCTAAAGACTACATCTAGACATACAGAAGATATGTTTTTATGGAGGTCTTGTAAAATCCTTCTTCACTTGAGGTTTTCTTTCTTTTTTTTTTCTTTTTTTTTTTTTTTAAAAAAAAAAAAAAAAAAAGGTGAAATGTTTAATCATAAATGTGGTGCATTTAAAAGGCCTAAAGGTTCCATTGGATCATTTCAGCCTTACAAACTTAGTCATGTGTGGCCCATTCATATGAAATGGGCTTGTTTGTAACCTTCTTTTCTCTTTGTCATACTATATGTATATGTAACTTGATTCTGAAATTACCATCTACCTACTGCAGAACTGGTAGGAGGCACAGAAGTGGTTTTGTGACCTGCATAGTAGAAAATAGTAGCAAGCTGACTTATGGGCAGTACAAAAGTACTGTAAAAATGTTTGATTGCTGCTTAAACCTAAACAGGGACATATAAAACCAATAATAAATATGTATGTAGCCCCCTAATATGCTTGGTTGTACAATTTTTGACTGGAAAAGCATAAGTGAGTAATTAGATAATTGCTGCCTTGATTGAGCTTAATAGGAAACATTTCAATTAGACTAAAACTACACAGAGAGGAAGTAGGCTTTTACAAAGGGAAACATTCCTTGTCATGCAACTGTCAGCGGTTGCCCACACTAAGAGATGTGATTAAGTGGATCTATGCAAAGGAAACAAAAAGAAAAGTTTTTAAAAAAATATTGAATTAGTTAGACTTGTATAATACTTGAACAGTGTCTTCTGATACAATTTCTTGTTCCAGTTTTGATAACATAGCTCTTATAAACCTCTTGGCTGCAACAAATTATAATGTTAAACCCATGGAATAGGTTAAGTTTCTGCTTGAAAAAAAAAAAAAAAAAAAAGACAGAGGGAGAGAACTTTTCTGATTTGCATAATTTAACACTTTTTCAGATTATCCTCACCTGCCAACAATGTAAAAAGTGAAGTGTAAGGGGAATATTTTTTCCCTGTGGAAAGAGCCTATGCATTATCCAGAATATAGGAATTTCTCTGCAGGGCTCCTTGTGTGTCAGGAGCTGATTCCCTCTCAGTGTAATACTGAAGCTGGGACTGTGAGACAGCTGGGACTGGTTTTCTCACGGGTGCTGCCTGAGACTCAACCATACCCATGGCTGTGTGTGACAGTGTAGCTCACGTGCATTTTGTCCATGTTAATGCTATCCTTGCATTCATACCAACAATTAGGAAAGATGGTTCTTCCGTGGCTGACTGCTATGCTAAAATAAAACCAAACAGATGCTCTGTTGTTGTCTAACGTTGCTTCCCCCCTGAGGCTGTGCAGCCGCTGCTGATGAAGTCACACGCAGCAATTACATAGCTTGTAAGTCCATTACAGCTTCTATGGGCCCCAAAATGCAGCAAGGGACGCAGATGCATGAGTTGAGCAGTATGCAGGAAGATGTGTGTTTATAGCACATAAACTCTGCTTTTCTCTTGTTGCAAAGGCTTTTTCCTGGTTTTGCCTGTCTGGACTAAGCAGCTGCTCAACAGCTATTTACCATCCAAGAAAGAACAACTGTTTTCATCCAGCTAGAAACTGTTAGGTTACAAATGCCTCCTCTTTACTTATAAACCCATTGTAAGCCGCCGAGTCTCTATATGACATTACCATTAATTTCAATAGTTCATATTTAGCTGTAATGGAAATTTTCTAAGCTAAGCAGGATGGTGCTGCTTTTAGTGCCCTGATAGATGATTTTGAGAAGGATACATCTATGTCGCAAACAAAACAGGTCTTGGGGATGAACAGTCAGTCAGGATAGGTGGCTTTTGGTGTGGAAATTGTGGACACCACTGGGAGAAGTTACATTTTCTGTCAAATATTATATTAGTGTCCTAATGTAGAATTAAGAGATACTGAGCTACTTGATGATTTGGCTTTAGGAAGGAATACCTAATAGTAACAAAAAGCGTTTGTATTAAAGATACCACAGGAGTCTGTGGCTGTGCAGGCTGTTCCCCATTGTGGTATTTTTATCATGGGGGTTGGAGCATTTCAATAACAGAGGAGGAGTTTAGATTTCATCAGTGTTTTGCAACTTAGTATTTAACTTTGGGTCTGAAAATCTGGAGTGTTGATGCTTATTACTAGTAAAGATGCTACTAAGTACTCCTTTAGTAGGAAGAGATGTATGTATGGCAGTTTTTAAAAAAGTAAACTTTTGCACATGCCTAAAGAAAAAAAGGATGATTTCTAGTAAGTTTACACCTGCAATGTTGTATTTGGATACTAGGACAGGAGCAAGGGAATGCTGAGTTCCATTAGGAATGGGTGGCTCATTTCAGAATGAGACTTACTTTACATGCCAAAAATGAGAATGAAGCTAGTTTGTGAGCTCATCTATGAAGATAAGATGGTGGTAGTTTCCATTTATATGCACCAAAGCTTAACATGTAGTGTGTTTCAGAAAAATTAATGTAAACAGACACGAACTTTGTTTTTTAATATATCACACTTCTTTGCATGCAAAGGTTTAGTAAAAATAAGGTTACTTTTTCATGCACTAAAAATTAGAATTTGCATGTTTTCACATAGTACAGCCAATAACTCCCTTGAGAATCCTCATGGAATTGTTACAATTGCTGCTGAAGTCTGGTGTCAAGTTTGTTTAGCCTAGAAATAGTTGGCCTGAGGTAAAGAACCATTGGAGGTTTTCACATTTGCAGTTATAATTTAGTAATTTATGTTTGTATGATGTATGACAAATTGACTAATGACTGCCCTAAAGAGAAATGCCAGCCTGGCATTTCATGTGCAGAAATCTTATGGCAATATCAGGTGGACTGTCTACCCTACAGGGCAGAAATAACTCTGCTGCTCCATACTTAAACTTCGTATTTTAGTTAGGCACAGTTCCTTGTGTAGTCTTTTTTTCCAGGAGCTGCTTTTAAATGGAGTTCTGCATTATGACAGAAGCTTGATATTCTGCCAGAAAAGTTGGAAATGAAGGCAACTTAAAATAAATACTTGGTGATATTTCTCTTTCTCTCTCCCTTTCTCCTTCTCTTTTTCTCTCTCCATTTTTTAAGGGAAAAGCATATGTTCTTATCCTAACTTGTCCCAGTAGAGGGTCAATTACAGCCAGTTGGCTACAAGTCCAATCCAAGAAAAATACTGAATACAGAAACTTCAGCAACAGGTACCAAGGGCCTCTGGTACAGTCAGTCATTCTCAGTACATATGAAATGTGAACATAAAGCCTATGGGTGAGATATTTTTAGGCCTTAAGTTTCCCATGATGGTCCAAAATGAATCAATAAATTAAAGCGGACATTTTTGTGTAGTTAGGTATTTTCCTGGATAAGTCTTTAAATGTCCACAATAGTATGAGATCTTTTATGTGAATCCTGAGAATAGAACAATGTCTTACTTAGAAAAAATGTGCCTTACCAAATCTTCACGTATAGGCGTATATTCTGCAACTTGCTCTTGTAAGGTCAAGTAAACATTACACTATAGAGCTAAATAAAAAGCCAAACATATATAATAATAAACATGCATAGGAAAATAATACACATGTGGTCTGTTTTGCTGATGTCAGTCTTCACATCCTCACACACGCTGTGTCTTAGGACCATCGTGTAGCAGTGGAATTCACCTCTGGTGAAATAAGTGTCTCCAAAATTAACTTAGGTAAGCATCAGTGTTCTGAATGTGAGAGCTCTGCCAGATTGGCACAGGAGCTTTGGGAGCTGCACAGATGTGATGGTGTTGAGAACAACACTGACATTAGTATGTAGCAGTATCTTTGGGTAAGTATATTTAAAGACCAGGCAAAGTTTAACCTTGAAGTTACGTAATTTATTCCTCGGACAAGCTGCAGAATGAGAGGTAAATGTTAACGTGTTGTGGTTTTTGTGTTTTGTTTTGTTTGTTTGTTTTTTCTTTTCTTTTTTATGGAAGCATTTAATTAAGCAGGCCTCTCTTCTGTAACTTAGTATTTACAGAAAAACGAAGGCTATGGCTGCTAATATTACTACTTATGCTGCATATTGATTAGATTTAGACAGAGGAAGCAGCAACGCAGCTTTGAAATGGCCATGTTCCACCTTAATCTTTATTCAGGAGACCTTTCATCTCAGCCCTTGCATGGATTTCCTTTCTGTGGTTTGTCACCTGTGCAGCTCATGATCATTCTTAGCCCCTGAGGTCCTACATGCACATGATGGACCAACACCCTGACCATTCTGTTGGTATTCAAGGAGTAGAACCAAAACTCTGAAACTCTAAGCAGAAAATGAAGAGTCAAGGCTTCCCAGCCACAGAGGCTTCAAACACTCTGCAGTGTCCGTGGCACATTCCAGCAGATTACATTAACTTATCTGTTTCCAAACAGGCTAAAACTCTATAAAATATAAAAATGCAGTTTTAGGGCAATAAAATTCTGTAGGAACAACAGAAATAAGTCCAACAATTTTCTGAATTAATTTCAAATATATGTTGTTTGGATATGATAAAAAGGTGATTTTTTTTTGCTCCAGACTTGTTAATTACAATGTATGTGTTTTATATTTATATATAACATTTACATATTTATTTCTGCTTGTAGCATTATATTTGATATCATATGTTTGAAGTTTTTAAAAGTAATAAAACAGCCATGCCAGGGAATGATATTTTTTTATCTTGGAAAACTGAATATCTAAATACTGCCAGAAGGAAAATTTGGCAGTATGGAAAGCAAAATTAGTTTGGTAGTCTTGATATTTTTTTCCCTTTAATATTTATTCTGAGGAAATTGTTAAAATGTTCATTTTCTTATTTTTACTTTTCCTCTCTCAGAAGTATCAAGTTTTCAACATAATGAAGATTCTAATTAGACTGTCCCTACTGTCAAATGTTGCAGGAACTTTGCCCGGTCTTAAAACTTGCTGTCGAGTTGTTTTTGGTGACTACTTCCATTGGAGTCTGTAGCTTTGACTGAGTAGCTCTCTTTTTCTCTTGTATGCTGTATTAGACTAGTTCTTTTAAGGAGCACACCTGTATGATTTACTGTCAGGTTTGTCCAGTTAGGATGTTTATCAGTTGCTGATTTGTCACCTAAGGCAAGCAGAGGTTCTCAGATAAGGCTGTTCTTTGTATTCCTCTTCTGTTCTCTCTGTACCTGGTTCTTTTCATGATACTTCTGAGCTCACAGAGAAAAAAGTATTTAATGTGTGTTGGGCTAACTGCCACTTCTCAAACAAGTCGTAGAAAAGTAGTTTTGTTTATTTTTTGCTTTTCCTCTAAATTACAGGTGTCCCGGCAAGGCTGACAGGTAATTAGGGATGCATGAGGAGGCATAGGACGTTAGAGTATTTCAGTCAGGAGAGACAAATACATAACAATATGTTTATCTTGTTAAGGAAAGTTATATCATAAGAGGTTTTGGAAGGTACACTGTGTACAAATGTGGTATTTGAAAATACCGTTTTCTCATTTGATCCTTAAAAGAGAAGTTTCACAGTTGCTTAACTTATGTAGTCAGGAGGATATTTTGAGAGCAGGCAGATTATTTTGTGCCACTATTTCACCCTAAGGAAAAGAGACCAAAAGGATGATCAAGTTGGCGTGAACTGGAAGAACAAAGGTCATGAGCCACAGAATAGAAACTGTCCTTCAGTGTGACTTGTGATCCTCTTATTAGTAAAGGTATATGCATGTGCTGAATATGAAGGAGCCACGGGCAGAGCATGAGGAATTTCAGGATCTGCACTGAAGAACTGCTGCCCAGTTAACACTGTTAACCAGGAAAGCCATCTGAAATATGAGGATCATACCTCATGCTGGGGAGTTGGATAAAGTATTTTTCAATGGCATTTTGTCACATATGCTAAAAGATGTTAGAGTATGGGAAATGTTCCCTACATATCATAAAAATGAGGATTCTGGCTATGAAATTATTTTCTCTCTGTTAGTTCAACATTGTGCTCCATCTTAACTGCTTAATGATCCATTCCCATATGCCTCCATGAAAAACAGAGTTCCAAACCCAAGATTTCTTCTAAAAACAAGTTTATTCTTTTTGTGGGGGCTCATTCAACAGAAGAAAGTAGATGGCAATTTTTGTTTTGATATATTTGTTCCTGAAATATAGGGTCTTAGTTATAAATTGTTTTCGAACTAGATGCTGTAGATCGGACTCATATGGTGCAGGAGAATAGTTCACATTATTAAAATATTAGTCTTAATGTATATTACCCAAGAAGAAAATGAAGTGTAAAAGAATTTGTTGGTCATCCAGCAGTCCTTCCTGTTGAATCATTAAATCATTGTGGGCTTTGATTTGGACTGATTTGGCTTAACATAACCACTGAATATTTAGAAATCAAGATACCACGGAAGGCAACCGCTGAGGGCCACCACAGAAGCTTTAGAAGGGAGTTGTTTCATCTGAGAAAAACAGGTATTTGACAAATGGCACAGTAACTAGGGCTTAAAGAAAGGACAGCATGTAACCAATAAGATTAAATACAGAAGTGGAGAGCATTGCATGCTACATAACTCCCACTAGTAGAAAAATAGAACTTGAATTTTATTCTATGTGCTGTTGACCAGATAAGTCACCTGAAAGCTACTTAGTTTCCCTCTGTGCAATACCCAGCTACACAAATTGAACCATACTCCAGCCTGTTGCTGAACAAGTGGGTTTGTGCTCCTATATTGCTGATGAAGTGAGGTAGGAGAGCTTGGATGTTTACATTTGTGTTGGTAAGTCTGTGAGAGAAGGAAATGTGTTAGAGTTCTTGATGTATTTTGGCTAGAAACAGCTACTGTCAGCACGTTTGAGACAATCTATAATTTGCAGAGGGAAAAGCAGTTTACATGCTCAAATGTTAGCATGTAAAAATGGTCAGTTTGCATGCTATTATCATGCAGATAGGTTTTGTGTACTTGTAAAAAAAAAAAAGTCTAGATGAATCAACGAGTACTGAAGATTACAGTCAGTCATGCTGACACTTCATAGTCAGTATACGTGCAATAAGATTTGTGATTAGAGCCCTAAGACAGGAAATCTGTCTTCAGTTCAAAGCCCTCCTATCTAACCTTGGGCAAAACTCCATTTTCCGTAAGTAAAAGGAATAATTTTTCATTGTCTCAAGATCTTCTCCGATAATCCATTCTTTTACTTTTTATGAGGCGTTCTGATGCAGCTGTTCTACTTCTTGAAAAGCTGTATGTGAAGATATCATTTGTTGGTTAAATGGCTTCTTCAAAAAGATAGAGTGATAAAGTTTTGGAGTTTCTTTTAATAAAACGCAGGCCAACCTAAAAAATGAATTGGTCTTATCTTGGGCAAGTTACTAAAAGGCAAAATGTAGATAATGAAAATTAGTATCATATTAATAGTAATTAAAAAAAAAATCATACAAAACCCAATAAACTTAATTCATAGAGACTTCCCTCTTGGCTATGTCAATTTCGTAAGCATTACTGTTCTGCAAAATGCAGCAAGATCAGTGCGGGGCTCTTATTACACAGTGTTTTGGTGATTGTTCATAGACCAGACAAATGAGATGGGAGAAAAATGCCAGGCTAGACAAGTTGCAAGGACATGCAGGATGCATTATGACAGTTGACACCCATCCAGTATTCCCTGTGAATACATGGGACAAACAGTTGGGAGATTCTCAGTAGCTTTTGAATGGACTGTACTGATTCAGTATATCTCAAAAATTACCTAGAAATCTAATGTAATTTAACTGCTCTATTTATCAAAGATTCATCATAGTTTGTAAACCTTGTTTCAGAGTTCTTCCTCAACACTGGCTTTTAAGCACTGCTACAGAACTAATATAGTGCCAGTGGAGAAAAATCTCACAGAATCACAGAATGTTAGGGATTGAAAGGGACCTCAAAAGATCATCTAGTCCAATCCCCCTGCCAGAGCAGGAACACCTAGATGAGGTTACACAGGAAGGCGTCCAGGTGGGTTTTGAATGTCTTCAGAGTAGGAGACTCCACAACCCCCCTGGGCGGCATGTTCCAGTGCTCTGTCACCCTCACTGAGAAGAAGTTTCGTCTCAAATTTAAGTGGAACCTCTTGTGTTGCAGTTTGAACCCATTACCCCTTGTCCTATCATTGGTTGTCACTGAGAAGAGCCTGGCTCCATCCTCATGACACTCACCCTTTATATGTCTGTAAACTTGAATGAGGTCACCTCTCAGTCTCCTTCAAGCTAAAGAGATCCAGCTCCTTCAACCTTTCTCCTCTGCAAACATTCACAAAGGAAGACAAAATCATTAAGCAGACTAGACTTATTCACAGCAATCTTGAGTTTGATGACCCTGGCTGCCGACTCATACTATGAATGTCTTCAACAGCCACGCTATTGCTCATGTGGAAAGACTCTCCAGACAAATTTCCTACATTAAATTGACTTTGAAAGTGTACTTCTGTAACAGTTTTTTCAAAGTGAAATTTCCAACATTTTGGATGTAGGGAAGATCATCCCTAGTTATAGTAATGACTATTAGAAAGGACTGGAATTGAAACCTAAACTCTGATAGCATTCCAAACATTTTGTTGATAGAATTTTGGATGCATAGAAATAAAGCTAACACTGAGATTTTTGGAAAAGTTAATAAATTTCTTCTGCTCTTAGTAAACTAGTAGTTACTTTGTTTCAGCAGGAATTTTCTTTTCAGATGTTATTACTCCAAACTTTGGTGTACAAATTGCACATTACGTATAAGTTATTGTCACATTTCCTGAGAACTGGAAAGCAAATCCCATATTTTATGAAAATGCATTCCACTTTAAAAACTTTTTTTGTCTGTCTTCTTTGACTGAAAATTTAAGGTAAGACCAAACCTGAAACTGTGCTACCTTATAAAACAGTTATGAAGATAATAAAGAAAAGAATACAGAAGATAATTCAGTCATTGTTCTAGGGCAAGATTACCTTTCCTTTTATGAGGTTATTATAATAAGTTTTGTTGTCTTTTGCAAACAAGACAGCCTTCTGTGTCTTCTTTATATATCCTGGTATTATAATAATTATACAATGAAAGTGTATCTGTGAGTGAGTTGCTCACTTTAGAAAAAGCAAAAGCTTTTTTGTGGAAACAAAGCAGGCCCTCTTGCATCTTCATTCTCTTAGTCTTTTAAATAAAATAAATCATTACATAATTTCCTTGTAAAGTTATGAAATCATGTTTCTGTGAATGTTTAGTTGATACACTTGCAGATAATCATTTAGAGGTAATTGGCTTTGCTACATACAAACTGTTTTCTTTTTGGGTTCTTACCTTCTATTTAAATATTCCCCAGTGGCATCTGATTCCTTCTTTCAAATCTTCATTTCTATCTTTGTTTTGCTAAGCTTATTGTAACTGTGAAACACCTTCAGAAGCAGGATAGTGAGAAGAAAAAGTGGAAGAGCTAACAACATCTTAGTTATTTCCAGGAAAGTCTTTTTCTTGGAAAAGAGTCAAGAGAAGGTAATCTTACTTACCAAACTTCAGCATGCTTACTTACAATTAAATCTCTGAATCAGCTCCTAAGCCAGCGACCTTTGTCTGAAGCATATTTTTCAAAAGGTTTGTACATCAAACCATTATTTCTTTTGCAATCAAAATTCTTAAGAATATATGCTACTCACTCACTAAACTTGGAGAGGCAAGGAGTTCTAATACCAGATGTGACTCTTTACAAAGCTAGACACATTTATCATCTGCTCACAGTGTGTTGGCTTCTTATTCTGCTTCCTTGTCTCTTGCTTGCTTGTAGGCTTGAGGAGCATACTGTTTCACAAACATAAACTCTCATGAATTTAAGATTCTGGGTATGGTCCAGTATTCTGTACCTCTTTGGCAGCCTCCAAGGGTAGGAAACAAAGTAGACAATATGTGGCCAATTTAATTTGAACTGAATTTATGATATTGCATTTCAGTGCCCAATGTATGATGAATTTCCTGGTAAAATACTGCATAGCAACATGCAGTTTGAATCTGAGATCATAAGAACAGTTAACCACCTCTCATATCTTCTTTTTGTAGATACAAGTTAGACTAGTATAAAGATATAAACTAGTGTTTTAAAACTGCTACTTTTCTTTTGTTTGGATTGTAAGTTACTGAAGATAAATACAATGCAGAAGAATAGGAATTCTCCTTAAAAAACATTTTGAGAAGAATTTTTCATTTGTAATTGCATTTTTTCTATATTTCCAAAGAAGTTTAAAAAAAATCAATTTTCTGTTTGAGATAGTGCAATATTGCTAGAAATAAAAAGTCAGCATTAATATTTTGCTTATTTCTACAGCTTGGGAGATTTTAAACTGAAAATACAGACTACTTACGAATAAAAAAGTTATGGCTGGATCTGATAGCTATTTAAATCATTTTAGGGGGCTCTAAATGCGTATTTTCAATGTTATGATAGGGCTGGTGAGTGGTGTTGCACAATGGCAGGAACAAGCAAGCAGCAGCAGCACTAGTGTTCATTCTGGCCACTTGCGTTTTCTTCTGAAGCATTGACAGCTGCTTCACAGTTTGAGATTCCCAGCTGAGATTCATGACTCCACGGAAGAATTGAGCCTATATAACAGTATTTTTTATAGATAATGGGGATGATCAGACAGAATATTTTACAAATACTACATATATCAACAAAATTTGTCTGAATCTGATTCAACTTGTGTTCTGTTTCCAGTGATGCTTCCAGATTCTAAAACATGTAAATTACCATTGTGCCTCAGTAAATCTCCAGGTGACTGGAAGGAAAAGATGAACCAATAATATGTACATACAAGATTTACAGAAACAGCATTCTGAAATGTATACATGGAAACTGATTATAAATTGCATATTTAGAGTGATATTGAATGAGATACTTGGGTGTGGGGCCAGAAAATGCTTTGAAAGTGAAGTCAGTGACAATAAATTTCACAGAACTCCTCATCAGCAATATCTTAGTAGATGTTTTTCTATTCCTATTGAACATGTTCAATTGTGAACAAGAGATGCTACACTTGTAACAGGAACTATTTTAGAAGCAACAGAAAAAGAAACTGGTTGTTCCCTGACCTACTTGAAGTTTTGAATCAGAAGTGAAGAGTATAAAGTTGAAGTGATAAAAGCATTAGATCTATGCCAAATGATGTTCTGCAATATGTCTCACTTCAGAAATCAGTAATATTGACATTTGCTCTGTAATATTAATTTATTACCTTCTCTGTATTTGGAGCAGCAACATTTTTGCTTGTACTTAGGGACTGTCACATGGATAACAGACGTTTGGAAATTATTCTGCTCCTCCTGATATCACATACATGTCTACTTCTAGAATCCCTTTGAGATATTTTTCATCCCTCCAGGATAAAGGCAATTGCTGATAGGATAATGGCAATAATTGTCTGCAGCTGTAATTCCTTGAAACAAAGTTTTGTCCTTGTGACTTATTCTGTCAAAAATAATATCTTCTGGAACAAAGCACGGGTTTTTTATTTCTTATACCCTTCTGAAACAAGCCTAATACATACTACAAGCACAACTTCAAGCTCGCAAGTAGAAGTAGTATATAGATCTAGAAGAGTCATGATATGTTTCATTTATAGTAAAAGATATAGTTATACAAATATGTCGGAACAACCTGTTGTAATCTTAGTATAATTTTGTTAACAGATCATATAACACACAGGTATATGCAAGCAATTGGTAATACAATACAAAGTGCAGTTTAACTGTGGTCATTCACAGAAATAATAGTGTACTTTTTATTGTCTGAAAATCTAGATAAAATTACAGAAAAAAAAATTGTGTGCATCTGTTAAGTTCTGTCTTACCCATCGTTTCCTAATGAAATACTACATTTAAGCATTATATTTGCAGTGAATTTAAAGATTGGGTTTTGCCCATGTATGACTTCCAATTTTAGAAAATAATAGATATTGGCAAAATTGGACAGAATAATTTTTAGCCACTGAAAAGCATTTAACATTAAAGCATTTTTTTAGTGCATTGGTGTCTCAAATGATATTACTACAGGTTGTTGAGTTTTTATACCTTGTTTTGGATACCAATTACTAAACATGTTGTGGAATTTGTAAAAAAAAAAAAAAATGCCCTAAAATATTTCTAAGCAAACTTGTTTCTTGCGGCCTTTAGTTGGTGCACTTGTTTTGATCTATGCACAAGGATTCAAACTTAATCGATGATTTAAGAAGGAGCTTGTATTTTGAGTTGTCAGAGGGCCAAGCTCTAGATATGTAAATAATGAATTGTCACTTTCTCACAAAAGTTTTTCAAGGCCTACTGTAATTCTGGTTCATTTTTCTTTGTACCACTAGAAGAATGGAGAAACAGAGCATAGAAAGAACAAGCAGGAGGAAAAAGATACCAAAACGGGTTGGCAGAAAGAAATTTTTGTGTGATAAATCATTATTTTTTATTTAGCATGTTGGCTAGATACATGTGTGCACACATTGCTCTGCCTTCTGTTTTAATTTGAAGGACTGGCTCACATATCTGTGTCTGGTCTTTGAGAGACAGCTGGTAGCCATCTGAAACATACCTGGGCCAAATTAATTTCCAGACTTCTCAAAGTCACTTTTGTGTTTTCTGTACATTTAAATGAGTATATTTTCTTCTGCAAAGTTCAAACCCAGACTCAAGTGTCTCTAAGATCAGAACTACATGTGATGTTTTCATACTGAACTACATAGCTGACAATGGTAATGTACCTGTACCACGTGTCAGTTGTTTATAACACAAATATGAGCATTAGGGCACAAACTGCAAATTGCTAAATTGGAAAAAATATATTTTAAAAACTGCAAAAGGCTTATGCTTTTTGTAACCCAAAGGGATTTTGAGGTTCTAAAGATAGTTCACTCTAATAGAAATATTGTGGGACATCATTAAGGCAAGAATTCTCAGACAATTCTTGCCAACAACAGTTTTTAAAATAAAGAGAAGTCGTCAAAGAAGAGGTCTTATTTCAGGTCAGTCAGTACTCACTCACTTAAAGATAAAAAACAAACAAACAAAAATCCTGAAGAACAGTACATGTAAGGATTACGGTCCACTTGAGTGACCCTATAAAGACTCTGACTAGATGTGTTAAAGGGTCTAAGAAGTTAAGAATGTCTGTAAAAGACGTGTTAAATCCTTCTGAGAATTGAGTACTGGTTTTGGCTGGATAGAGTTAATTTTCTTCGTAGTACCTAGTACAGGGCTGTGTTTTGGATTTGTGCTGCAAACAGTGTTGATAACATAGGGATATTTTAAGTATTGCTGAGCAGTGCTTACACAGTGCCAATGCCTTTGCTGCTGCTCACACCACCAACTAGTGAGTAGGCTGAGGGTGCATAAGAAGTTGGCAGGAGATACAGCTGGGACAGCTGACGCCAACTGTCCACAGGGATATTCCACACCACGTGATGTCAGCATATAAACTAGAGAGAAGGTTGACTAGGGGGCTGCTGCTCATGAACTGGCTGGGCTTCAGTTGGTTGGTGGTGATGGGCAATTGTTTTTTATTGTATTGCTTGTCTGTCTTGAATTTTATTTCTCATTGTTGTTTTCCTTTTCATTACAATTTGTTATTTTTACTACTATTATAATTTTCTATTATTTTATTTCAATTATTAAACTTTTATCTTCCCACATCCTGCTGTGGGGTGTGGTGAGCATGTGGCCATATGGTGCTTAGTTGCTGGGGTTAAACCATGACTAATGGTTAATCTAGACTGATGGAAGAACATAGAACAAAACTAAGGCATATTCTAACTGGACCATTTGCATCAGAAGGATAATTGTATCCTGGGCTGCATTAGGAGGAATGTTGCCAGCAGGTCAAGGAAGGTGATTCTTGCCCTGTACTCAGCACTGCTGGAGCCACATCTGGAGTGCTGGGTCCAGTTCTGTGCTCCCCAGCACAAGAGAGACATGGACATAATGCAGGGAGTCCAGCAAAGGGCCACCAAGGTGACAAGAGACTGGAGCATTTCTCTTCTGAGGAAAGGCGGAGAGAGCTGGGACTTTATTTAGCCTGAAGAATAGAACACTCAAGAGGATCTCATCAACATGTACAAATACTTGAAGGAAGGGAGGCAGGGTGCAAAGAGGACAGTGCCAGGCTCTTTTCAGTTGTGACAGAGACGATGAGCACAAACTGAAACACAAGAGGTTCCCTCTGAATGTCAGGAAACACTTTTTCACCATGAGGGTGATCAAGCAGTGGCGCAGGCTGCCAGAGAAGTTGTGAAGTCCCTCTCCTTGGAGATATTTAAAAGCCATCTATACATGGTTCTGTGCAACTGGCTGTAGGTATGTCCCTGCTTGAGCAGGGGGTTAGACCAGATGATCACCAGAGTTCCCTTCCAACATTAGCCATTTTGTGATTCTGACATAAAGTACTGAAAGATTATGTAGCAGCATTCCATCCCTTCTATATGTTCTTGTTATATAAGGCCTGACTTATTTTCCCCCTCAAGCCTTGCATACTAGAGTACTTTGAACATCACCTTGAAAAGACTGCCCTATATTAATTGTCCTATAGAATACAGAAAAAAATATTAGTTTCCCAAATCCAGTCCTTTTATTGGTGCTAAATCACCCAGGTTTCATCTCATAAGCTTCAGGCCACTACATCCCTCCTTCCGTTTGTCTTATCTAGCTCAACCAGTCTCAATCTTTGCAAATTTGTGGGGTTTCATGCCATCTTTTGTAGATAATTTAATTTAGGCTAGCTGTAGTTAAGTACAAGCATTTCCTATAGGACTCTTCTTTTCTTTTTTTCAGTTTACTCTGTTTGGAATGAAAGCATTCAACGTGAGGGTTCTTCAGTGTCTTTAGGATTTTTCTCCTTATTGGGACAATGTGTTACCTTTTGTACTTAGTATTTTGTCCAGTATGATAGGGAAAAGGAAGAGTTTTGCCTAACTTACACTGGAAGGATCCCAGGCCATGACCGAAATAGAAGTTCAATCTGAGGGAGGGGATGGGGGGTGGGGCGTGGAAAGTTAGAACCCAATACTGTTTCTGGCATTTCCTTACATCTAGTGTTTGACTTTCCCCCAGGGATGCAATAAGGTGTTCTTGGAATCTTAAAAGGCCATACCATGAGACAGGGTCTGGTAGGTATCCAGTCTGAGATGGCCAGAGCTGCTCAACCCTGTTCAAGCTGCAGAATAGCTAAGTGACTGACTATCCTGATGGTGAAATCAAGCAGTCCTGGTGGCTGCCATTTCAAATTAAAAAATGAAAGAAGTCTGTTTTTAACATGTATATATCCACAATGTTATTACAGTAACTTAAGAGATCCATCAGTGGTACGCATTAAGAAGTAGACGAGCAGGAAGTGTTGTAATCTCTGAAAATATTTGGTAAACTTCTATCAAACCTTTCTGGAAGTGTCTCTGTGCTAGCTGCATTTCAACCCAAACTCTAACACTTAATTACTCCAAAAGCTGAAATCGACCAATTCATCAGCCAGTCTCAGAAAGACTGAATGTGTTCTTCAGCAGTTCCAGATTAGTCAGGAACAAATTATTGTAGTGTATGGATCATGACTCGGCAATCTACTAAGAACAAAGCTTAACAACTTGTTATTCCTTCCCTAAAATAATAGCAAACAGATAGTAGGTCAGAAAATGTTGATGTCCACCCTTGTCCTCCACAGTTCCAGGAAAGAAAGAAATAGGTCTGTTCATATATATATATTGGCAAGCACAGTATGAGATGGGACCAAGGCAGTTTGAAGAACATGGCAGTGCTAAAAACCCTTTTTTCCTTTCCAGTCTGCTGTCTGCAAAGCAGTTAGGTGTCACAAATTCAAGAGCAACTTGAAATGTTGAGTTATATGCTTGTGCATAGACTGTGTAGTGTAGTGCTATTTGGGTTAACTTTTTAAACAAGCTTCTAAAATGTGAGATCATGAGGTCAAGAGAAATGAACAACTCACTGTGGTGTCTCCACCAAAACGAAAAGTTCACTTTTTTATGTAATTTGCAATTATGCTTATAATGCACTCTCTTACTTCTTTCAGAACTTTGTCATAGTGTATAATTTCTTCACTAAAATCACATGATGTGCAAATCCATCAGTCCTTTTAAAGTGTTCTGCTATGAACTTTTTCTAAAAATTCAGGCAAACTAATTCTCTAATTTCACAACTGTCTAGAATGTCTTTTGTTATTATATATATATTTTAGATTAATCTCTTTGGTAATATATTTTGCAATACTCTCTAAAAGTACTGTAGGGCTGATGAATGTGCAGTTTTTAAGACTCCCAAGATACACATAAGACACCTTGTATATTCCTTCTGTCTGTCTCCTATAATATTTAGATGCTACCATAACATCTTGATGCTTGTGATTGTAGTGTATTTGTATTATTGAAAGATTTGTCAGAATACACAGAAGGTTCCATATAAGTTGTCAAAGATTTCACAGTTTTGAAATAAAAGCAGTTTTAGAAAAGTGAAAAAGTAATTTCTTTATCCATAATGATAATTACACTGCCTTGTTTTTGTTAAGTGGGATATAGCCTATAGAAAAGGAGAGGAAGGCGTAAGTCATTCTCGTGCCTTGCCATACGGGTTATTTAGCACATTCTTTGTGGTGTTTGGCTTAACTACACACGCAGAGTCTCTTGCCTGACATAGGTCCGATGGGTGAGAAATCTGCCTTCCTCCTGCTGAGTAATGAAAAGAAAAGACAACCAGTGAGTGGTTATACATATGTATACATATGGAGGTTATGCCACGCAACAGGGTGCCTGTCTCTGGCCTAGTCTTAGACGTGCTTGAATTGCTTCGGCCCTTTCTCTCCTCCTCTCTTGGCTTTCCTGTGCCTCACTAGTGGTGGTCTTCTGTATACCACGCAGATGTTTTCCCCATGTTATTTCATGGTTATTTTTCAAGTGGTTTCCTAGTAAAAGGGATGGAGGGGTCCACACATGGGAACATCTGCTCTAACAATTTTTCAAAGCAAACAGCAGATGGCATTGCTGCTTCCTTTTGATCTTGCAAGAAAAATCCCATACCAGTGCTGTTGGTTTAAGTTCTGGGCTGCTTGGTAATAATGTACATGACCATTTGCTTCTCCCTTTTCTCTCGACAGTAGCACTACTTGCATATGTTTTCCTTGCAACATTCTATTTTAGCATGGGTTTTTTTGTTTGGTTGGTTTTTTTTTTTGGTGACCCTAACTCCTAGTAGGTGTCACGATCTTTGTTTTTTTCCCTCTCTCCCCCTCATGGGCCTTTTTAAATAGGGCTATATCATTGTTACCAATTCCCTTTCTCTATTCATATACAGATTGTAGGGAAATAGGCTCATGTTCTTCAGCTTCCATTTTTCTGTGGTTCAGCCTCTGTATATAGTAAGTTGGGAACTTTATACACATCTTTGCTACAATACTATTTTTTAAAGAAAGCTTTATTTCTTAAGGCAATTTCTTGGTTGCTACTTAGGGTTCTTCCTCTTTACTCAAATTTTGACATTCAAATTGTTCATGCACTTGAGTGTGTATGAAACTTGAAATGTTTAAGTAAATTTGTAGGGTTTTTTGTTTCATTTTATTTAGCATTAATTGAGTTTTTAACTGAACCACCTTTGTAAAACACACATTCATTTTTTATGCTCCTGATATATTTGTATGACTTCCTTAGGCACTTTCTGATCAAATCTTGCTGTACAGAGTGACCAGGCTGCTCTTGTTAGTGGGTAACACTGTCAGAAATTAAATTTGCATTCAGAAAGTGAAAGTATGACATAAAAATAACCTCAGTTTGTAGAGAAGGGAGGCTACAGTAAAATTTGTCTGATATGGATGGGAGAGTAATAGGACTAGGAGCACAGTGACAGAAATCGGAGCAGTCACTGGGGGCATCTCAGTCGAGTTTGTTGTCAGCCTGATGAGGGAACTGGGAATGTCACTCATTTCCTTTAACAGACCTGGAAAGTTAAGGTGGAGCCTTCTTAGCTCTCTGTCCCTTCAGAGTTGCAAGGCTGTTAATGGAAACTGTAGGTGATTTAATCTTGTTTCTAAATTATACTATGTTGTATTTGGTTGTTTTAGGTAGAGGCCAGCAGGAGTCCTGTGTTGAAAACTCTGGTGCATTTGCACAGGATTCTATATTCAGCTCTCCTGAACTCACTAAGTCTAATTTTATGTCATCCTTTGGCTTCTGCTTATTTATGCTATACTGCCATAAGTTTTATTACTATTATTTCTGTTTAAACCTGAATTTTCCTAAAGCAGTACATAAAAATAACTTTCATATAAAGATTTTGTGTCTGATTTTTTATCTTTAATATTTAGTTTTTATGAAGTTTTATTTCAGTAAAGTTGATTTAAGTTCTAAATATTCAGTTGATTACTGATTGCTGTGTATTCTTTAGAATTTGAAGATAAATTTGACAGAGTTTTCTTTGTTTTTTTTGTTTGTTTTCAAAAATTAATTTTAAACCTCCTCTAAAAGAAGCAGTCAATTTATTTAAGTGATAAAATGTGCAAAACCTTGGCCTTGAATGTTCTAGTTTCTTTGCTGGAACTTGATGTTTTATATTAAACATCTCATATAACTTGACATGACAACTGAAACCAAGAAATAAGAAAAGGAAAGCACGTTTTCTGCACACAGTTGAAAATGTCTTTGGTATCGGTCTATTCTCCAGAAACCGATAACTTTATTTTTTTTATAAGAAGCTGATTTCCCTGTTGACACAAATTCACAGATGGACATGAAGCGGAGTTTATTTGTGCATAATTTAATTGAATAATAAACACATTTTAAAAATAAACCTGGGATCCAAAAAAGGTCCCTTTTTAACCAATTCCTACAATTGTTCAGAAATCAGCAGATATCAAGAAAGGAAACTTGCATTATCCATGTAAAAATTACTCAAGAAGAACTCTCCAGAAACATGCTGATTTAGCTAAATCTGTTTTTATTTGGTGCTAAGGAAACTAGGTCCACACTAGCAAAATGAATTGGTTCAATCAGTTAAAAATCGAATTTGAAATCTGTTTACAGCCTTCACTACATAATGCTTGTATCTCAGGACCTTTTATTATTGTTGAAGACGTCTTGCAACTTGTTCTGCAATTCTTAGCTTCTCTCTGGCAGTAATAAAATGGCTTTTGCAGAGACCAATTCTATGTCTATTTCTGATTGGTACCATAGGAGGAAAGATTTGGTTACTGTGTCAGCTGAGGGACATGACCTGAACATAGATGTGAGAGGAGGAATTGTCTGTGCACTTTAGTTGTTCTTTGTTTGCTCTTAACCAATGATCCACCATCTCCTGCTGAAGAAATGGGTTTGCTCGCAGCTGTGCATTCCTTCCCTTGTTGCCACCTTAATTCCTGGAACAAGGAGGATTTGTGTGGATTCACTCCAGACTTGCATCAGAGGATGCAAACAGCTTAAAACTACCTAGGCTAAAAAGACAGAAGGGCTGAAGTAATGCATGGAACTAAGGATATCACAGGGGCTGGAAGAGTTATAATAACATAGTTTATTGTTTATATTATGGTAGTTTTCAGAGCTGCTGTGAAAAAATGCTGTTAACCAAGAATTGTAGGCTCTTACATTATACTTTTATCCTCATCAAAAGGGACTTATATCAACCAGCTATTAGCAAGATCTGATTCTTGTACCAATTCTCAAAATTATATTTACAGCTTGATGAGAACCAAATTGTAATTCCTGAGGTTCCAATACTGTACTAAATTTCAACAATGCTGGGTTTTTTGGATTTGTTTTCTCCATAGAATCTTCATATATCAGATTTGCCTCATTTCACTCTGGACACTAGACATGTTTAAAATGTTAAAGTAAAAAAAAATAATAGGAAGGATTTCAACAAGAGAAGGGATTATATTTTCAATTTTAAAATTGGAATGAAAGCTCCAAAACAGAGAAGAATATAAAATGCATTTTTACTTGCCAGTGTTTTGCTAGTTTCTGCTTATGATTTCTCTGAAGTGTGTCTTAACTGAAGGAGCCAAATATTTGATTGAGTGGTGTTCGGTGGTCTTAGTATTGTCATTCAAAACTAAGCTTGCTTTTTTACTCAAACTACACTTGCTGAGAACTGCATGAGCTACTCAAAAGCACTTCACCCCTTGAATGCAATTTGAAAATTGATTTCTAAAGTTAATCTTTACTTTGCAAATTAGTATTGTTTTATTCCGGGAAGCCATCTAATCTGAGTTCATATATTCTCTCCTCTCCCATAGGGAGACCATTCTTCTTATTCAATTATTTTCCTTAAGAATTCTCTTTCTGGTTCTTTTATTAGAAAGGAAATTTAAGGAGCCATAGCTCTCCTCAAACTTTGACTGTGATGATGACACACATTGTTTTCCCCATGGCTCTATGGAGTTTTGTATCTTCTTCCTCACCCTTTTATTGTAAATGAAGCTTTTAATGCTTGGTGTCAGTGACCATTGAAAACAAATTAAGTATTCAAGGATTTTTTGATCCAATTAATGAGATAGGCAAATTACGTCCAAATTATTGTACTTTGGAAGCATTCCTTCAGCTCAGAATTCTCTTCATAAATCCCACATGATCTGTATATTCACAGTACAGACAATAAAGTAAGCTCTGCAAAGTACTTCTTTTTTTACAGATTTTCTGCCACCCTACCTAGTCCAAATGGACATCTTTCACTAGTTTTAGAGTTGTATGCCATCACATGATCTTTGTGATTGGTGCTATGTTATGCCAATGTACAAACTTTCTGTTGTGTAGTTTGGTGGCAGAGAAAAATAAGTGCACCAAACTCATAGTTGTTTGCACAGAAATACAAATATTCTTAAGACAGTCAAAACAAAAATGTATTGAATACTTTACCACATTACCTGCAGCAGGGTAAGTCCTACCATGAGTTCATCACCCAAGTTTATACCTTATCTCTTAGATGAGCTTTTGTAATTTGTCCAGAGTTCTATATTGTCACAGTTGAAAATAACAAAAGAAAAAGTACGAAAACGGAGACGTTATTGCTGTTTCTTTGGACAACCCAATGCAATCCCAAGACTTTGTTTATTTACAGGTTTTGTATTTTTGTGGGGGGGGTTGATTTTTGTGTCTTTTTTTTTTTTTTTTTTTCCCTCCCAACGGTGGTTTACATAGAATCTTTAAATAAATTTTTAAAAAAATAGATAAATAAATAAATAAATAAATAAACACCCCATGAAATTAGGGCGGGGGGGGTTTTCTGCTCTTAGGAACCTTGTGAAATCTTATTTTTGAAGCACAACAGGTAGGTTAGTGTTGTCTGGCTTTCAGGCTACTCAACAACACATGTCGTGTTAACTTCCTGGAATTTCAAGAAGCATAAGCCTGTCCTTAAAAATCATTCTACCAGGTTTCTTCCTGTTTAATCATTGTCTCATATGCATTCACAATTCTTCTAAAATAGAAAACAGATTATGACATTTTTTCATGAAGCAATTCTTTATTTCTTTATTGAGGAATCTTTACATAGAGCAGTGCATAAGGGACAACATTGACTTGCATGTTCTCGCAAATAGATGAAGTAACAAATTTTGATTCCATGTCACATTTTTTTCTTTTTTGATCGGGCTTGTTTCTCCTCTATACTAGTAGCAATTTAATCACATTTTGTATTACTTTTCTAACTACCCAGGCAAATTTCCAAGAAAGGCAAGTATTTTTCTGCTACCACACCCACTTGTTATTTGGGGACAGATGATCTTGGAATGGATATTTTTTCCTGCCACTATGTGACCATCTGCCATGTTTTGTTCATATGAGGAACTAAAAGGACATTTACAATCTGTTTATTACGTGCAAGTGTAAATGACAAGTGGTGATTTTGCCATAGTATTTTAGTGTGCTAGTGTTCTATTTTTGGTGTTTAATAGAGTTAAATCTGGGTGTGTTCACCACAGAAGACCTAACCTTGAATGTTAACAGAGTAGCTGGAGTTCCAATACTAACGTAAGTGTGCCAAGCATTTATATCAGGCTGGATTTTTTTTGTGATTTATTCATTCTAGAAGGAGGGACTGTGGCACCATGAAAGGTATATGCTTATATAGTAGTATTCTGGCATGCACGGAACCCACAACAGACTGCTGTTGTGAGAGAAAGACAAAAAAGGAAGGTATGAGCAGCACTGAGAAAAGAAGAGGAGGGCAATCCAAAAGAAATGGATAAGAAGTGGGAAGAAGAAAGGTGACACCTGGTGTCAGCAAGGACAGGAGAACACGGTGATAGAATTTGTTTGAAGGAGAGTGGTATGTCTTCTGTTTAACAAACTCTGGTGAGAAGGAATGGTTTAAGGAGGAAGTTAAGCTGAACAAGTCACTTGCTGTCCACAGATGTTAGAAAAAAAACAATGCAGGTATGCATTTGATTAACAGGGCATGAATAAATAAGTATTGTAAGATGTAATTAATTGATCTCTATAGGACACTGTTAGGGAGTTATACACTGCTATTCTTCATAATTGCATGTCACTATTTAATTTTACCACTTCGATACAAACAACAGATTTGAACTATTACATGTTTAAGATTTAATTAATAACATCTAGCACTTGATATCTCAAGAGAGCACTGATTCCTGTGCCAGGAACCTAACATTTTGTTTATCTTACATTCTGTAATGGTGCACATGTGCATAGTGTAATGCCATCCTCTAAAACAGTCCCTGTCACAGAGGGAGAAAAGTTTCTCTGTTGGTAAATGTAATGGCATCAGGTCTCTCTGCTGGTGCTGTATGGAAAAGACAACATCCCTGAAAGCTTTGCATTCTCACATTGTTGGAGCTTCTAAGTTTTGTCAGGTGCTGGTGACTTGGACCTAACACTGAGTTGTAACTCAGGAGACAAAACAGTTGGAAAACTTGGAGAAAGGCTCTAAGGGTCAGTGAAATTTACTGTGGGCAGCTGCTGCTTCAAAGCAACTCGCTATGCAGAAGCCTATTAAGAAGTAGTAGGTTACTTTCCTGCCGTTTCCCCAGCATGATGGATGACGTTCTGAAAAGTGAAAGGACTTCCTGTGCCACAGAGGTTTTCCTGAGGACTTCTTACCCAGACCCAGTTGCTTTCAACACACTGACTACACTTCTATCTAAATACTGTTATGGATCTCTTCAAATAAAGTGTTTTCCATACATTATGCTATAAAGGAATTTGTTTTCATCTATGATAGGTGCTTGAATGCCATTATTTACAGATGGTCCTATTTATATTCTAAAACTCCATTTACAATTCAAAACAGCCATAAATTCTTACTACAAATAGGCTCAAGCTGCAGAGTTCAGAATTGGAAATTCATTTTTCCAAAGTTTTAGTGTGCTCAGATTCTGAAACTACTTATTATAATATGATCCAAAAGCAAAGATTAGAACAGTTTTGATTTTCATAGTATTCATGTATAAAAGTCTGTGTTTGCATATATCCTAATATCTAACCTATTAAATCAGTGTACATTTAATTGAGGGTTGGGTAAATTCCTTGCTTTTTAATAACAATGTCCTTTAGCAAGACAAACACTTTTCTAAAATATGTGAAGCTGTAGCAATAAGCTACATGAGATCAGCTAAGATAATACATTCTATGAGCCAAACTACTTAATGACCCTAATTAAGATACTTATCTCCTTTTCCATACTTAAAATAGGGAAATGTAAATAAAGATGAATCAGTGAAGATGTAATTATGTGGGTTTTGGATCTTTAATTTTGTGTGTATCACATGAAATAGAACATATTGCTAAAAGAGAAAAATGCTTTCCATGGGATTTTTATCATTAAATACAAATATGTTCAAAGACAGCAAAAAATACCCTTTTAAATTCCAAATGTTTCAAGATAAAAACCTGGCCAAATCTTCCTCAGAAGTTTTTGCTGGAATTGTTTAGGAATGTGAAGAAAGGAGGCTCATGTAATCCTGCTGTGTATGTATCTCTTACAGCCTTTTGCTCCCTCCCCTTCATAACTTTTTCACTCTCTTTCCAATCTTAACCAGATCTAGAAGAGGGATGGAAGCCTCAGAACTGTTCAGCTGCAATAAATTCTGTGAGAAAAGCATGAGATAGGAATGCGTGAACTATCTCAGGGCAAATGTCTGGTAAGCTCCCTCTGACAGCAACCATCAGTAAAGGGTTAGGAAAATCATACCAGAACAGAGCAAGGCTGGTACTTCTTCCAGTATCTTTGCCAAACTTCCAGCTATTACATTGTGGGCTTCATATATCCCATCTCTATCAATCAGTCTGATCTCATTTACTTGCTGGCTGATAACAGGAATTATTTGAGGTAGCCTTGTGAGATATAACTTCCCTCTGTGACAGCCATGTTGACTCCTCCTTTTATAGAATTAGTAGCACATGGACAAACATGATATTCTTTTTAAGTCCAGGATTGTGGCTGGTACAGAATTTAGATGTTCGGTTTTTTGTTGTTGGGTTTTTTCCTTTGTTTCCTCTCCAGTTCTGCATATCCTCCCTACAATCCACAGGTTGTATCTTATTTGCTGATTCTCAGTATCATCCAGTAGGAGGCTCAGAGAAGACCTTATCACTTTCTGCAAGTATCTGAGAGGAGGCTGTAGCATGAAGGGCATTGGTCTCTTCTCTCAGGTAGCAAGTGATAGGGCAGAAGAAAATGGCCTAAAGTTGCACCAGGGGAGGTTTAGATTGGATGTTAGGAAAAAATTATTCATGGAAAGGGTTGTCAGGCATTGGAACAGACTGCTCAGGGAAGTGGTTGAGTCACTATCCCTGGAGGTGTTTAAAAGGCACGTAGATGAGATTCTTAGGCATATGGCTTAGTGCTAGTGTTAGGTTAATGGTTGGACTCAATGATCTTGAGGGTCTCTTCCAACCAAAATGATTCTACAATTCCTTCAGCTTTTCCATTTATTTTTCCAGTATGTAATTGGCAGGGAAAAAAATTGCTTTTTGTGTACTCCTTTCCTCATTTGTCTTAGTACAGCTCTTTGTACATCTGCATCAGTGAGAGCAGAAACTGTTAATTGTTAAACTCCAGGATCACAAAACACCCTTTTGTGTTCAGCACAACTTTGTTGCTTTCTTCATGAAATTTTCTGGTGTTTTTTTGTTTTGTGGATTTTTTTTCTGTCATTGGTAGGCAAACACACACAATATCGCTAAACACACACATCTCTACCCACATTTTTGGTATGTGCTTGTGTCTGGGGTGAAGACTTCTTTCATTTGCCTGTTTAGTTTCTTAAAAAACTGAATGACTTCTTTTACATTTATGGGCAATAAATAGTGACTCTTACAAAAGCTCACTTCAATAACATCTAACCCAACCTATAAAAGTAGTTTTGCAAGTAGAACTTAGGTTTAGACTAAAAGGTATTTTGCTTTCAGTTATGCCGCTTTTTTCCTGTTTGCTTTAGGTTCTCTGTTGTACAGACTTGCTACCTGACAGCTCACCTGTGCATTCCCCTGTGCTCTTTGCTGAAAATCAGCCAAATTATTTAAATATTTTATACAGTATTGTACCTCAGCTGACCAACAGCTAGCTGTCGTGGGAAGGGACGGTCTTGTTCTTTTTCCTTTCTTGTTTATGTTGCTCGTTCTTTAGCTTTAGAGCTCACCTGACCGACAGTGAGGGGACCTGCAAAGTTCTACGGTGAGCGAGTTCAGGGAGCACAATCAGAATAACACTGTTCTGTTGGTAAGAGGAATTTTTCCTGACCCTTTAAAAAAAAAATATTTGAGGAAATATCCAGGGAACTACACAGGAAGGAATCTGGCATCAGTGTTATGCAGATTAGTGGGAACCCAGAATCAAGCCTAGAATTAGTAAGCATATGGGCAAAATGACCATAGCAAAGGGAGGTCAGATTATGGGAGCTGAAAGGGAGTCAAAAGAAATGCGTACAAAGAAGGTAGTTTAGTTGGATTTTCAACAGAGTTTTGATGAGGGTCCTCAAAAGGTTAAGAAATTGCCAGAGAATAAGGAAAAAATTACTGGCATTGGATAAATAACTGAATAAAAGGAAACAAAAACTAAGAGTAAATGGTCAATTTTAGCAGCAAATGAAAGTCACTAGTGAGTCTTCTCAAAAAGAGGAAAAGTGAGGTGACAGTCTGTGAATGATACTGTTACAGAAGGAAAATAAAACAAGGGCCAACTATAGAGAACTGCAAAAGGAGTTTACAAAGTCCATTGAATGGTTTGGCAATAGAATGTCATGTTATATTAGTGAAGGTTAGTGTAAACTGATAGGTGAGGGAGGAGGAGAAATCCTCACTTACATATGAAAAGACAGACCATGAGATCTCTATCACTCACTGGTTACATCTTGGGCTTGTAGTAGATGTGTTTCTATACAGAAGTAGAAATACTTGTATTATATTCCTTTAACAAAAGAGACTAATAGAAATAATAGTCCTGGAAAAATATTAGCTCAATATCAATCGAAACAAATCCAATATTAGTAGTTATTTGGAAGGGAACAGAGAACAAAACAAAGAACAAAATTTGTTTCTTTGTATAGCTGTTGTGTTACCATATTCTGAAGACTATATGCAATTACAGTCTGTCTCTGTAAAGGTCTGTTAGAGCTTGGCCAGGTTCTGCAAATTGTGGCAAGGCTAACCATGAAGCAGTATTCATACAGGGAACATTTAAACAAGTCAGGACTCTTTAGGTTTGTAAAGAAATCCCAAGGAATATGAAATACAGAAGGAACCACCTCTGGTGTAGGGAATCCCTCAGCTGTAAACTACTGAAGTCTGTTGCAAAGGGGAAGGTAATCACTCTGCTCACTCTGTTCTTAAACCCCTCAAACATCTGCTGTTGAGTACTGGGCTAGATGGAACTTTGCTCTGACCGAGTACAGCCAGTCTTATGATCATACAGTTTAACAGCCTGAATTTGGCCACAGCATGGCCCCGTTATGCAAATGGAAGAGGAGTGACATACACTGTCGTCAGCCTTATTTCATGCACTGACCATCAGCAAGTTTACTGCCTTTATTCTAGTGTTTGCCATTGCAGACTGACCCTGGGTATAACTGAAGTTTAAAAACAGTGGTTCAAAGTTTTTGCAGTCATTCCTTAAAATGTGCATTGAAACTCAAGAAGTTCAAATGATACTTAAATTAGAAGGAAATCCAAATAGTTTATAACATGGAATGCTCAATTAAGGGGTCCAAACAATGTTCCTTTTTCTGGTGATGTGATAATATAATCATCCACGTGTCATTACTGCAAAATCATAGATGCATTTCACATGCAAAATTGATTTTAAGAGGCCAATTCTGTGTTGGTTTTTTTTTTTAACCCACCACACTTTTTTTTTTCTTTTCTGCTCTCATATGATAGCAAGAAATAGAAACTCTGCATGCTTTTTATTTTCATCTCTAATGCTCAGGAGGCAACAGAAGCAGAATTCTGTCCAGACATATAGATTTGCAATACCAGTATATGTAATTGATAAAATGTAATCTTTTTAAAGAATACTGGTTGTAGTGGCCACATGTGCTGAATCATTTTTAGATCTAACAGCTAAACTCCATCCTAATTCTGTCCACGTACAATATGCGTCGAAGCATACACAGGGCTTCTTCTGCATTCCCAGATGAGCTCTGTGTGCTTCCCTACCCATAGAGGCTTGCTGCCTTACAAATTCGCAAAGAATCTGCAACACATATGCTTCCAGAAACTGTCAAAATATGATGATTTAATACAACATTCCTTTCTGATTAGGAAAACTACTTCCAATGAACTATCTGCTTAAAAGATTTTTATCAGACATCCGAACTACTGACTCTGCTTTTAAATGCTGCTTTTCTTGGCTGTATGTTACCTTATTCAGACATCTCATACAAGGAGATTAATTTTCAGCTTGTAGAACACTGATTTAAAAGCATCCCCTCCTTTTATATTGAGCAGAGATAACAGCTCATAAATTAACACTTTGTACTATTATCACTGTTCTCAGTGCCTTAAAGGCTTTGAGCTGCCTTGATATAAATTAACTCCATTAAATATCAGTCAGGCACATAGACATAAAGGATAAGTGATGATTGGTATTTCATACAGTGGGAGGACACAAAAGCTATTACAGTTCCAACACATTAAACAAAAGTGTGAAGTAACTAAGAATAGAAACATAATTTGAAGAACTTCACTTTGACAGAGAAGACGATGATTCTTTTCAGTGGTGATCTCAGGCTTCTGGGCCTTCAGCAGTCAAGTTTTGCTGCTCATTCTCTTTCCATTTAAAGTTCTCCGTCCCCCTTCTTTGGCCTTTCGAAGGAAACTGATCTCCAACAGTATAACACCACAAAACCTAGACCTTGCTCTCCCCTGGCTCATAGCAAATGCAAGATGTAAAATCAGTTTTGCAGGCAAAGGTCTTGACTTGTTTTTATGACTATGTTCTACCAAAAGTCCAGTGTAGAAGTAGTTTTCAAAAGCAAGATCACATTGATCATATTATAATAATTTTGTTTGAAGATTAACTGGTTGAACAAGCTACTGAATGGGAAGTTTTTACCACAGAAAATAAAATTAGTTTTAAAAGTTTAAAATCAGTCATATCCCTTGAGTTAAAACCTTTTGTAGAGTTAGAAAACCTACTGTTTGGGAATGCCTTATTTCTTCTTTTCTATTGAAGAATAGGGAGTATGACGTTTCCACAGACATTTTGGTCTTCCAATAGTTACATTCTTCTTCCGGCTTCCTGTTTACTGCTGTTCACAACTTTCTTTCCCAACCTCATCAAGATTTTCACATGCATTGTCTCAGAAATCTTCACATTCACCCTGCTTCTGCAATATCACCTGTAATCACACACAAAGATATGGGCATTTCCTTCACAACAGGAAGGGGACATAAGAAGATTCCTCCTTGGATTAACACCAGACGATTCAAAGCAAGGTAATGAGTTTCAATCACTAACTTCAATTTCTCAGCCATTTTTGTAGAAATAGTAGAAGCCAGCACAGCATGTGAGTAATATAATATAGAACTCTGCTAGTATAAATTATAACTTAGCTGCAGAGTTGGTGAATGAATGATTTGTCAGTGTAACCTAATACCTCCTGTCTAATTTGATGCTGTGACAGGCTAGAGGCTGGAAAGAGGCACAAAGGCAAGATGTAAATTTCTGTTTAATTCAGTGTTTGATAGCCACGGATGGCTATGCTTGTAGACAAAGGCAAGTAAAAAGAAATAACAACTTTATGGACTGGAGAGATCTTGCAACATTTTTACTGCCTAAAGAAAGAAAATTCAGGATACAGGCCAGAGCAAAGAGGTGAAGTGGGAAGAAGGGAAGAGATGCACAGTTGTTTGATTTCAAATATGAAATTCAGCTTGGTTCGGATGTCATGCTTTAAAGAATCTTAGTCTGTACTTATGAAGGTTGTGACCATCTGCACTGTGAATATCCTACCATCTTCTTTTTTAGCTGACAATTCTCATTCATCCTGAAATACTGTAAGGATTATTATTTTTTTTTTTAAAGAGTACCTGAGTAGGTCTTCTCTGTTCCTCAGTTTCTCTGAATCTACAGGACTTCAGTTTAGCTGTTAATTCTTAGCTTCTTCAGAACATAATTGAGAGTCATGGTCCTTGAGTGGAGTTATCAGTTGGTGATTTCCCCATTACCAGTTTTTTTGGATGGCTTGATTTAGGGTCTGTTTAGTATTTGCCACCTTGCTTTCCAGATCCACAAGTTCTCTGGGTTTTTTTGACTTCTCCAAAGTAAAATGAGAGCACGAAAACTCTCTTATTCCACCTGCTCATAGTCAGATCCTCAGGGAACTCAAAGCCTGTGGAGCTCTGTGAATTATGTACTTGTATGCATACACTAGGAGTCCTTGGGCTGCTTGGTGTTCGTTCATTAGTGATTATGGGGATTAATCTTTTAATGTAAAGGTGTTAAGAATTCAAGACATGACCAAATGCTTGAATATGTATGTGAACAAAGAAATATTGGTTCCTTTCCAAACCTTCTGAATCAAACTGCAGGGGTTCATTTTGTGAACTGAACCCTGCGGGATTCACACAGCTGTAGAGAGAAACCTAACACCTAGTCCAAGTGAAACAATTCCAGGATCCAGCAAAGAATTCCTAATCCACACAAGCCATACAACTTGCTCTGTGAAAGTCTTGTATTCTGTTTTTAATGTTTATGTAAAATATCCATTTATTGTCTGTGTCCTTACTAACAGTAAGTGACTATTTTTTACTTCAGGAGAAATCATAAAACCTATAGTAAGGTTTTCTTCAGGGAAACTGTCCTTGAAGTTTATAGAAGCTGGAATTTTGCTTAAGTAAAGTCTGAATGAGGAGCTCATGTTATGACCTTTAATGACTTTTTCTGACTTATTTAAATATCTGTAAATGCTTCATTAATAAAATTATTGTAACCGTGACCTGCATCACCATTCATTTGTTCAGGATTCTGCTTTCTTTGTAATGAGAGCCTTTTAGATTACCAAGTGAGGACTGAAGAAATTTTCGATGTTAAAGTGTGCCAGAGTAGATTATTGAATTAGTGATGTAAAGGAAAACATAAAAAAAAATCTAGGTAGATTAGGGGAAATCAGACACACTTAATTGATGCACTTGGAGAAGGCATTTTTTATATTGTGCATGTGAAGAGGAAATTGAGAAGTACAGGTTTTGTTTCAGGAAGTCAGATGAATATATGAAAATGTATAGTTTCTCAGGAATACTGTAAAATCTTCAGAGATTAAGTCCTTTACTTCCCTTTATTTATGTAGTGTACAAACTGAAGTTAGGAGGATAGCTCTCAAAGTCATGCATTTCCCTATATACACTGTTTGAAGTTGAATTACAAATGGCAAATAACCTCTTTTCTTCCAAACACCATTGCCTGTCCCACCCTGAAACTTGTACCCTTACTGCCTGATAACTAAATACATGATATTATGTTCCTATTATAGTATGTTATAGTTCTCTCTTGAATATGAAGTTTGTAAGCAGTAAACTGAATATTAAACAAATTATTGCAAATTAGGAAAGCACTATTTCGTGGTAGGGTTCGCTGACATAACAAGTACTGCATGTCTTCCTTTATTTAGCTCTATATTTTTTTTTTTAAGCATGTAACCTAGAGATAGGGAATCTGTAAGCACTTAATTATTCTAAAGGCTGTTAAGTGTTTTATTTCTAATTTTAATTTGTCTAGCTTTTGTTTCCAGTTTTTTTTATTTTATTACACCTTTATTCACTTTGAAGAGAGTCCTTTATTATCAAACACATCATCCTATATTTACGTGTGAAACCCAACAAAATTCTATCCTCACATTAGAAACAAGGTGTAGTGCAATGTACCTTACTTTGCCACAGTGGTGGTAAAAATCTTTTTGTTTACTTTGCTTTAATTTGGAGCATCTGATGTGTGGACATTGTTGCTAACAATTTTTCAACAACCTTTGTGCAAATGAATTTCTGTATTTGTCACCATGTTATAACAAAATAAATGAGACACATGCTGTGCAGTTCTGCCAGACCTGGAGCAGACATGGAAAAGATATAAATGTGTCAGTATTACAGGAGGGAAAATACATAAATGCACATGGTGACTCTCTTAAGTCTTGGGCTCAGTGTGATACTAATTCATTTTGGTGACATTTGGAAAACTTCTCCAACATTAATAAGAAGTTTATAGTGGGGGGTAATTCTGACAGACACAGTGTTGAAATAAAAACTTGAAAGAATGTCCATCAGATTTTACAGGTGCATAGAACATGCATTTGCAGTTGATTGATGATCTTTTTGTTAAAGGCTGACATAATGTTGAATGGAATGTTTTGTTTATATATGGTGGTCTAGTTTATTGACCGGTACCAAATGTATGACCAATCTGGGACTTCGTACAGTGTCGTTTCTTCTTTTATTTTCCTGGAAAAAAAAAAATCTGTATTTATCTTTTCTTCTGATTATCAGTACATGGTTGCTCTCTGATTATTTTACAAATATGATTTTCTTGAACTAATTTTTCCTTTAAAAATATTGACTTGAACAGAAAATTTTAGACGAACATACCAGAATTTTAAGCAATATTTAGAAAAAGGATTCTGGCTTTACCTCCTGGGTAAATGTTATAGAATTTAGTTTTCCTGTAGTTTTTTTATTGAAAATTAAAATAACAGTTGGCATGTAAATTGAACAGATCTGTCTTCTATTTAGAAGACTATTTTTGTTAAATTTCACTTAGAGAATATTACCCTTTCCACCACAGCAGCTAGTGAGCTAAATACTGAATTGGTTTTAAAATTATGACGATGTGTGGACTCAAAACTGTTCTTGAAATCCATGTAGAACTTAAGCTTCCATCTTAACAACAACATGTATGTTGCTCTTAGTTGTAGTAAGACTGAAATTGAGACCCTTTTCAGTTCTTCAGTCAATTTTATTAGCTAAACTTGGAATCTGTAGATATCTTTCAGTCAAAACTAACATGGACTCCAAAAGGTTTTTTTCAAATGTTGAAACCAAAGTAGCTACAAGATCCTAACACCAGCTTGGTCCTTAAAGGTCAAGCTATGATGTTGTCTTCCTTGATTTTTGTCCTCAGGAATTCATTCTCCTAACAAGACAACCTTATAAACAGTGTTTTTTCAGGAAGGTTATATATATGTATGTAAGTATGATGGAGATATTAAATTGTTTGTTGGTGTGCTTATATCTTCTTTGTCTCAAAATGTAGCGATCTATATAGATGTCATTTAGGGTACTTGTCCTGACAGATAATTGAACAGAACAAAAAGGGAGATACTTCTAAAAATCTCTTCCTTAATTGTTCCAGTAAAAACTAAAATCCAAAACTGTTCTGCCTGTCCTGGATTGTTGAAGTATATGAATTGAGATATCATCAAGGAAAATATCTGGTTGTAATCCAGCCAATTCTGCAGATAATCTAACATATAACGTTAAAAAAAAAACAAAAAAAAAAACCCAAACAAACAAACAAAAAAACAAACAACAAAAAAACCAAACTAGAAGCGCTGCATGTATCTAGGTTTCAGAGGGGATAGTGAATCCAAAATCATAGGTTAAATTTCTCTTCTTATTCTTCATATAGACAGAATATTTCATATATTGTTTTTCACCAGATGTTAAGAAAAACAAAGGGAAGTTAAGCACACCCAAATGGATCAGCTAGTCTAGGCTCATTAGTCTCATCAGAGATACAGGGAAAATGTGGTCTTCATCTGAGTCTTTTCACTCTCAGACTGAGTTTGACTTGTGAAAAGTCTTGGAAAATACCAAGACTTTCCAACTGTCTCATTTCATTATGTCTTATCGCTATGGGAAGAGAATTTCCTTTGTCTGTTAGTTTGGGCAATAATTTATTTAAAATGTCTAATATTATAATTCTTAGATTTGGTACAGATCCAGTATGAAAGTGACAGTTTTGTATGTGTCCCATTCAGGCTTTAGGTCACCAAGACTTAGACTGTCCAAGAGTTGTTCTCGCTAATAGCAAACTATGTGAAAGAACTTAGCTAAATTGGAACTGCTCTATACACCTGATTTTAATTCTGAAAGAAATTGATTCAGAGTCTTTTACAGTCATGTTCTGATGATTTTCACATGCCTACAATAAAGTTGAAGCCCTTTTAACCAGGCTATATTACCCCCTTTTGTCTTCTGAATCCCAATCTATAAAGGTGTGATCCTGATGCACTGTATAATCTCTCCATACCCTTTAGGCTACTGTAATTTTCGTTCTCTTTCTTACCACTGTAGCGAGTGACTGTAGAAGTCAGATAGTGATATTGGGAGAGTGACAACACACTCTCTTTCCACTAAGACAAAACTAAATCCCTTGTAAGAAGGAAGGTAAAGAATTGGAAGAGTCATAGATGATACATGAACTGAGGGTGTATAAAGGGAGGACTAAGTGAAGGAAACTAAGCTTTGTAAAGCAGAGTGGCGGGTGCTTTCTTCATCCAACAAAATTTTGAAAAGACATTTCTGTGAGAGTTGTTGCAAATAAACTGTAAGAAAAGTTGAGTGCAGATCTTTCGTGAAAGAATTATCAAAGTGTCGAGGATTTAGATTGCGGGGTGACAATAAAACCCTGGCAGATGTATTGTTAACCTCCTCTCCCCCGCTCCTCCATTTTGCCCCTCCCTCTCCCCCCTTCCCACTAAGGACAGGTGATCGGGAGGGAAAGAAGGACAGAAAGAAGAGAGTTGGAAAAATTAAAAGTGCTTTACTCATGCTACTAATAAGAATAGATAAAATAATACAAAATATACAAAACCAATCTTGAAAGTCTCAGCAACTGCAGAGCCGGCACCCAGAGTCCTGGATTGGACTCTGCAGCCAACTGGAGCTGGAATTCAGTCTGTCACTAGGCCTCAGTTCGCAGGGACGACTAGCAAGGTCCTCTCCTAATGTCGGCCATAAGCAAAAGGGAAAAAGATGGGATGAGATCCTCGTGATCTCCCACTTTTATATGAAGTATTCATGTGAATGGAATGTTATACACAGTTGGTCAGTTTCTTGGTCACCTGTTTCTCATTGTCCCTCTCGTGAGATATCCATCCATGCTTATCAATAACTTCACATTCCATTGCTATGTTTACCAAAACATATATCTGATTCTCAAGGAAAATGCAGCTAATATGAAGGCTTTAGTTGACAGGCAAATTCACTAAAAGAGAAACTTGTTTTTTAACAAAACCAGGACACAAATTGAAGCTCAGATAGTGATCAGTGATTTAACTTATTTTAGGAAGCAGCTTATCTTGACATTTATGAATGCGCAGTGTAAGCTTCCTTTGCATATTAGATGTTATAGACAATGCTTACAGTTCTTCTAGGATGTCTTAATAATCAATATTTTGCTTAATTCTGCATAGAAAGTGCCAGTATTGATTTATTAGGAACAGGCATTTTGTTGTTCTTTCTTTTATCTTTTTAATGTGTCCAGGTTTCTTGTGTGCAGGACTCAGGCTAATCAACTAACACAGTGCTATTTAAAAAGTTAGGTAATTCTACACATTTAATCTGAATTTCAAACGAAGCGCAGTTAGTGAAGAAACACTTCACTTTCTTTTATTGCAGGTTTACGTCTTTTAACATAATTGCATAGCATTTTGATCCTTTCCCTTATCAATGTTGGTTTACCTTTTTCTAATTGCTAATTCTAAATATTTGATTAATGATAGTATTTTAAGATTGGTTTTAGTTGGGCTTTTTTTTTTGTGTACTAGTGCTTATAACTACTCAAACTGCAAAAGAAAGTGTGGGCTTCCAGTGTGGTGGTAAAATTAGTTTTTATCTGTAAAAATACATAAACTACAAAGAACAGTGTGATTATCAGACTGATAACTTCTAAGTGTTGCCAGTGAAATTTCTTGGATTTGTGACACTTCTCCAGTGTATTAAGTTGATCTTAATTAGGACTCTGTGACTAGAAAAATTTGATTTGGCATATAACTCCCAAGTTCAGGAATATTTATCGCAAGGCAGTGCAGATAAATGTTTCACTAGTTGCAGTGAGTATAAAAACATTATTGCTGTCTTTTACTTCTCTGTTATTCCACAATAGTAAATTGAGTCTTGTATAAACTTTTTATAGCATGGAACTTGAAAATAGGGGAAGTGATCTTTTAGGACCAAAACTAACTCCCGTGCTATGATGAAGTCAGAATGCTGGCAGAGAAATAAGTATTTATCTGACATGAAATTACTGATGAAAAAATATTTCTGTATTGTAATGTTGTTTAAAATAATATGCCACCTAAGAATGAACTTTGTATAGAATAACTTTAAGAAAATGTACATGCAGGTAGATTCAGGTTGTTCTGTGCTAGGAAATTAAAACATACATCAGGTGTGTATGTGTCAGAGCTTGTTGGAAAACTCTATGTCATGCAATTCAGAGCAGACCTGGTAAATCTATTCATCATGAGCTGCAGACCACCACTGTGTTTGCAGTGCAAAAAGCTGGCCTTTCTTTTCTGGATAATAAATGATCGCAGAACTGGAAATGAGTCAGACCTTTCAGACCAGCCAAAGACAAACTATCTTTGATTCCAGTCCTCTTGATTCACCTGTGCATATTCCATGTATTACTCAGGTGCTAAGCAGAAGTGCTTTTTGTCTTTGAGGCTGAATGGCCCTTTAGTTTAAATTAGGGACCTTCACTGGTCTTCCCTGAGAAAGTAAAATAAATTTGCTAGTGGTTACTAGTTGTAAAAAGCTGTTAAAATACACAAGTTCTGCCTCATTTCCAGTGAAATGCTGTGACTTAAGAACACTCGTTTATTGTTACACAGTATGCTGCCAGACAGTCCAGGTAGATGAAACCTGATTCTCTCTCTTATTGCTTTAAGCATTTCATTATCACTTGTGGGTTGTTTCAAAAGACAAGGAAAATATGAAACTCCTTGGAGTGAAGTAGGAGCTTGCAGCTGAGATTTTTTTTGATGGGTTGTTGGGTTTTTTTGCCATAAATTGACTGTGTTTGACCTTTGGCTCAGGAGGACCTTATGGTTTTCTATTACTGAAGAAATAAGTTTCCATAATGACAGTGCTATCAGAGATGAGATGCGTAAAAGAAGCCCTTATGTAATGAAACCTGAAGAGGCACACATGAAATATTAAAAGTTTGGCTGGGCAAGTCAGCCTGTGTCAACAGTAATGCTAAGAACATCTATCATAGCAGAAGCTGTGCCTGGTCTGTGATACCCTGACTGCAAGCTAGGTATGTAGTCAGAGTGCTGAAGTGGAGCCCTTTTTCACTGACCTGTTACAATGATATGAAGTGTCAAATGTATTTGTAGATAAACTGTCTGTTTGCTATATCTAGAGAGCAAACTCTTATTGATTGATTCCTACCTTTGCTTTCCCAAAGTATTTTTAGCAATTTCTTATGAATGCTTGTATTAACCCTATGCCTTCAAATTTTCGCTTTTGTTTTTTTTTGTTCTTCTAATGATGATAAAATTTAGGTATTAACAATGGTGGGAAATTGCAGAATTTGCAACTGTTTCTTTGTATTCAAGTACAGTTAAATACTTTTTGTCATGGTCTTCTAATTCATAGGAAGTGATTTCCAATCATGGAAACATTTGCTTCATTCTTAATTATATTTGCTTGGTATTCATGCCTGTCATCTTCTGAAGCGATGATGCTTCCATTGCCCAGGTTGCAACTGCTTTTACAAAAGAGTAGAAAGCCTTGCAGATGTCTGCGATTTACTAGATTGCTGATTCTGATTTAAAGCTCTAACACTAGTCTTTTATCACACTGTATGTTATAAAAAGAACTTGCAAAAGGCAAGTGCATCTGAATAAGTGTCACAGTTCATTATTAAAAGTAATTTTGCATATACAACTTCCTTGATCTCTGTGTTAGTGGTTTACATAATTATCAGTTTGTTAACAAGATGGGCGTTTTTTTGTGTGTTGTTTGTTTGTTTTGTTTGTTTGGGGTTTGTTGGTTGGTTTGGGGTTTTTTAATTGTTAATATGAGCTGAGAGAACTTTAAAATTGCTTGGATCATAAATCCTTCCATTTTCAACGTCCTGTTTTCTATTTTAAAATGTATTAAATTCTGAAACACTTATTCACACAATTTCTCGTTTGGAATCTACTTAATATTCATCAATATACTAACAAAAAAGCCAATAACTTAATTTTATTCTCATAGAATCCCTCTGAGATGGAGAAATACCAACTTAATTATACAGGCAAGGAAATATAACATCAGCTTGGTTGAATGGCATGCATGAGTCACACAGGAAGCCTGTGGCTGGGTTGAGGATTGAGTCTCAGACTAGTTGCATCTTTTGTTTACAGCTACACATAAAACCATTTGTTAGTTATGTTCTCATTTAGTGCTTATAATAGTCTGGGATTCTTTCAAAGCAAATAAAACTTTCTATAAAGCTTTAGAGAAATCCCTAATCTTCACTGAAAATGAAACCCAGAACTCAGGAATAGCAGGAAATCTCAAAGGAAATTCTCGCCTCACAATATTTTCAACCATGAACCTTTTTAGTAAGGTATAAGAGGGAAGAGATGCACAAGAGGCAAGATTAGGGTCCCATGAAGTTGGGGGGGATGGGAGCGCCCATTTTTAGCTCAAAGAAACTCGATAGGGTTTGCATGTCAATAATGTGTATAGCCCCGCCACAGCCACCCTACCTTAATGAGGAAATGGGTGAAGCAGGTGACGAGCACTGCAAAAGCCCACTAAGCAAATTTTTCTGCCATCCACAGACAATTTTTATGTAACCCTCTCCATTGTTTCAGCAACCTTACAAAGTAGTTCTATAGCTTTTGCACTGTCCTCAGCCTTAACATAGATGATTAGGGCATACATATTTTGAGCTTGGATGAAATGCCATCACATGCTCAGGCAAAAGAAAAAAACTTCCTCAGATTAACATGTCCTCACAGCGTGCATCTCAGAGAGATTTTAAGGTCCATGCAAAGAAACGAAGGTTGCAGATAATTCCACTTTCATTTGTTATATAAAATCTGGGAAAACATAGTGCAAAAGGCACAGTTTTCATTAGTTATGTTAACATTCACTCTATACCTAAGTCTGTCTCATATGCTTTGACACCAAACAGATCTAATTCTGCTGTCAGAGGGAAATGCCTTTTTTCTTTAATCTGCTTTTTTCCCAGTATTTTTTTTTTTCCCTGTCTTTAAAAAATCCCACATCATCTGTATTTTCTAAAGTATTTCACAAAATACAGTAAGGGTAAAGAATAAGTCTGTGCTGAACTCTTCATTCTCTACCTTTAAGAAACAATTGGAGTAATTTCTGGAATGTCCTGTTCTTGTTTAATATCAAATGTCTTGTAAAGAAGATGCAGAGGATGAAAATGGATTCCTTGCTCCCATTGTTCCAAAACTATTAACTCTGTTGTTTCTCTACATGAAACAAATTATTAGATCCAAAAGAACTCTTGAATTTAAGTTATTTATTATTTATCTCTCATTGGAGACATCATTGCATGCTAGAAGCTTGGTAAAGTATCTTACAATATTACAAATATTGTAAGATTGTTTAAAGTGTGTATTGTATAAAATCTAGGTTAAAAGGTGTCACATTCTAGGAAGGAAGTTGTAAATGTTTTTCCAAACCTTTTTTTTTTAATATATATTACTTTGATCATGCCCTCTAATGTTTGCTTTCTAGCTTTGAATACTGTAACAAACATGTTCACTTGTAAGAACATTGACTGAAAGCTCAAGCTGTAAGCACATATTGCTGACTGCTTACAGAATGTGAATTATGAATATATGTTGGAGTTTAGTATGAAAGGAAAGAGACTGAGGAAAAAGTATCATATTGTATAATTTGCCACTCATACAGATACTTATGTTGAATTCACTATTCACCTATACCTGTGCTCAGTGCTTAAGCTCAGTAAGAATTTGTTCAGTGCAGAAAGTTTACTCAGTTCTGTTTTAAGCTGTATATCAGCAATTGGTAACTAGGAAGCCAACCATACAAGGGATGTGGTAGAAAAAATATTATACTTTTCACTAGGAAAAAATGCACAATATAGCTCATGTGACTCTGACACCTACAAATGTTTAATAAGGTCCTCTATAAATATGACAAACACTGTTTTTATAAACACATTAGAATGCATATGGAAATAAACCTTTATCTTAAAATACTCAGTGTCAAAACGAAGACCAGAAAATGAATGAATTGCTATAAATGTGGTTGAATTGAAATCCTGAAAAAAAATGCGGTTTTAGAATAATTTCTGATTTCCACAGCTTTTCAATTTGCAGGGTTTTGTTGGCTGGCTATTTATCTGTTTAAAACATTTCGAGATAGATTATATGTCTATTACCTAGAAAGAGAGAGAATGTTGTTAGTGGTATTTTTCAATTATTGTGTTTCTAGAAAGCTGTAGATTTCCACTTTTAATTCTTTTGAAAAGTGTAGTGTAAGGTAGGATATTATCTGCCTTCCCTCCACCCCCCCCCGGCAATGTGAAACTTAGTTGAATGAATCATTCTTCAGACTGGAGCATTAAGAACAAGTAAATCTATTTGCTTCAGTGAAGGCAAACAAGGGTGACATGATTTAATGTCAGGTAACACAACACCGTGAAGGCATCTCGTAGAAGTTCCTGTGCATATGCCTTGTTTCTTATGATAATAATGGTTTGTGGTAACGTTCTCTAATGCATGTTCCCACAGAATTTTATAGTTGTTGCAAAACTAATTTGGGTTACTCTGTGCTGGGGAAAAAAAAAAAAAAGAAGAAGAGGAGGGAAAGAAAAGTAAAAAAAGACTTCAGAAAAATGGCCATCCAAGGGAAATCTACACTTAATACGTTTTTCTGTAATTCCTTAATCCACGAACAGGGTGGTTATAAAGAGCTTCAACCAGTGTTTCAAATGTTGAAATAGAATAGAAAATTTTGAGTATGACTATTGAATGAACGCAAGGAGAAGATAAAACATTTAATTGTTTCAATATGAGGTATTACCTTTTCTTCTTTAAAAATCTGTTCCAGTAGTCAGTAAACAAATGACCATTCTCAAAATCTTTTTCCTTTCCTGCCATTTTAGACTACATGGGGGGAAGTCCCATCACATGTCTGCAGTTGGTACAACTCTTCACCATGATTTTTCTGCAGAAGAAGGTTGGGTAGAGTGGCAGCATTGGCTTGGTTTGAGTTTTGACACCAGCATCCCAAAGCAAAGCTTTTCCTTTGGTGCGAAACAACAGGTTCTAATATAAGGAAACGTTTATGCAAATTTTCAATTAGATAGTTGTCTGCTCCTATGTTAGGAAGCTATCTGAAAGAAATATATTTATATTTGGAAACCATACAAGTGAGAGGTCTAAGCCATGCACATATTTAGATTGAATTACTGAATGAACTCCGTGGCTTAAACTTTTTATGTGTAGATGCTTTCTAGTGTCTCAGAAATACAGCAGATGTAGTCTTGCTTTGTCAGACATTTCTTGAAGACATCCTGAAGTACAAAAACAAGACACTGTGTTCAGGGCAAAAGGCAAAAGAAAGGTCGGTCGAACAGCATTTTTTGTTTTTATTCTTTGTGTTGTCTACATTACCAGTCAGCCTCTCAATCTGAGGCTTTTCTCCTACAACTCAAGCTCTTAAAAATGCTATGTTTACATTCATATTTAGAATGTAATATCTAACATTGTAATGAATCGATTAAAAAGGTATATTCAGAGACAAAGGCTTTAAAGTACTCGGAGGACTTTTGACAGAAGTAGGTCCAATTCTTGATGTCTACTCATCTCCTCCAGGAAATCAAGATAAAATCTTAGCTATATTTTAATTGTGTTAAAACTGTAAATCATTTTAAAAATAATCCTAGGTGAACCCTTCTACTGCCTTTATCCACTAGATGACAGTACAGCTCTTTTACCTTTGTTATTGTTATCCAGAGATTGTTTTTTTAAAAAGTCGTTCTGTACAAACTTCTAAGAACATGTTCTTTACAACTGAAAAGTATGTGCCGTGTGTGATTTTTTTAAAATAAGGAAAAGTTTGATATGGGAAGGAAATATTTCTCAGTGTGGTTGCTTTAGTTAATGCAAATAAAATTCCCTATCATTGAGCAAAGTTGTTTGGTTATAACTCTGAAAGATAATACTGAGTGGCTTAATTGTAGTTTGATAAATAGTTATGGAAAAGCAAATCTTGGAAGTAACTGGGGGAAAAAATGCAATTTTCAACCCGAAGGTAAGATATGCAGAACCATTATACTTTTAATTACAATATCGGTCTTTAAGAAAAGAGCTTGAATTAAGAAAGCTTTCTTTTAAGTAAATAATAGATTATGCAGTGTGGTTAACCCTTGTTTAGATGACTTGTTACAGTGATTTAATTAGAGACACATTAATCACTTTCAGTACCGTATTTTCTAATGCAGCTGGCTTCAGCACTTTTTTACTGTTTACTTTCTGTAAATGTTGGAGAAGCCCAAGCGCTGGAAAGAAAGCAAAAAAGAGTTTATAGAATTGTCTTTCCATGCAAAATTGCATGCATTTTGAAAACTTATCATGGCTAACACTCATTTCACTGCTGCTCTGTACTTGGGTAAAGTTATATCTCCAAGTGTCCATAGATGAATTCTGTCAGCCACTGTCTCTGTATGAGATTAAACTTACTGTAACAAGGAACTTGACTACATATCTATGTGTCATATAACCATATAATTAATTAAAATGATAATTTGTTGAGTATTTTTATTTATTACATTTAATATTTCTGAAAGCCAAGTAAAAGTATTAAAAAGCCCAATAGGACCACATTTAGTGTTTATTATAAACATTTCATCAGTACATTTGATAATGGCGTTTGAATTCCATGAGATTATGTTACACTATCACTTTGCATATTGTTTACAGCTTGTATAATTCCATGTTTATACTAAATTGCCCTGATTCTTAATAAAGAAAAGGACATAGCAGAACTATTTGCTTTTATCATTCTACTGCTCCATTCTGAGAATGTCTTTAGAATTAATACCTAAATGTATACAGTAGGCAACTTAAAGAAACAAAATTAATATTGCATATTAATAATAAACCACGCTAGTCAATAAGTAAAATAAAATAGCTTTACAGATTTGGTGGGTTTTCCTACCAAACACCTGCAACATAAACGTTATAGAAAGGTTGATTTTGAAAATTTAGGAAAAGAAACATGTAATAACTTACTCATAAAATGTCATTCCTGTAAAAAAAAAAAAAAAAATCAGTATGATTTACAGTACTGATTGCTAGCTGAAATTTTGACAAGATTTATGCTCTGGTTACTAACCTTCTTCCCCAACACAGTGCAAGTCTGAATAGAATTTGGCCCATTTATGTTTAATGGCTGAGTACCATGTAAGGCTTACACATTTAAAATTTATGATAGAGCATTACAAAGGATTGCTTTGTACATTGACTTAGAATTTCTAGCAAGATTAAAGGCCAGTTCATTTCAGTGCTTCTAGTAAAATGTCATGGTTCATATTTGAGACATCATTTTGTACACATTTTGTATATAACTGGTATTTTTCTTATTACAACATGGAATACGAATGCATATTTTACTTTAAAGAAAGAGTTCCTCCCTAAGTTCCATCACTTTCCATTTTCTTCTCAGATGGTAAAGACAAAATACATTTTACTACACGGTCAACTGCATGCCCATTGTAATAAATTTTCATATTTCTTTTAGGCATACATTGAAATACATCCTCTGGCTGTATTACATAAAAAGCACTTCTGTACCTTTCACTTCAACAGTAAAACTGTTTAATAAGAAAGCTTGCATACATGAGTTTATGCAATTGTGTAGGTAGTAGACACTGATGTTAATAAAGTTATTGAGGTTTTAACTGAGATAAGAGATTGCAAACAAAATGTACTTACAAAAATGCTGTATTTTTCTACAGTTATCTTAGGAATCCGAGTGGCAACTCCATAAATTTATAGTCAAAATGTGTAACTTCCACAATAAACTTGTATTTTGGGGTGTTTATGACAGAGCTCAGCCATTTATAATAATAAACTAGAGAGGCTGTGAGTTTTGGGGTTTTTTTTAATATACGGATTTGAAAAAAATAGCTCTGCTTTCTTGAGGTCTACATAAATGGAAGTTTATGCTTTTTTGGACACATTATGGTAAACTTATAACCAAAGAATGTTTGCGTTTGTTTGTTTTTACAAGATGCAAGCTTAGAAACCTGTAGTTCTTAAAAGCATTAGTGTTAAAAAACCAGAATCTTAATTTTTGAAAAGAGTTAGCTGCCCTATTCGAATGCTTTTCCCAAAGCAAACTTTCCTGCACTCTATCATGCCATTAGTTTCTAAGCAGAAGAGAAGTAACTAGAAAATTCTTTTTAAGGGAGTCTGGTGCAATATGGCCTCATGTACCAACACCCTTGGCCTGTTTCTTACCTTCCTCATATTACATTAATGACTTCAGTTAAGTTGTTTGTGATTTATAGTAGTGCAAGAGAAATGTCAGATCAGTCATGCTTTTAGCAGCTCTTTCCACAAAATAGGATGTGAAACAATACCTTTGCTACAAAAGTCTGGTCATCTCTATTCTGTGTTTCACAGGCAAAATTGATGGCTTGATTCTGAACTTGCTGAAATCTATAAAAGCAAGGCATTTTTGTCAGCCTCAGCAGGTGTTGAGTCAAGCCCTTTGTTCTTATCCTGCAAGGATTTATGTGCATACTCCTGTATATCCATTAGGTTCACATAAGCAAAGTCATTGCTGGTTTGAGGCCCCCAATTTTTGACATTATTTGTATTTTTACTGACTATAGTTATTGTTCCATTATAATTTGTACTTGCATCATTCACAATCAGGATTCAAAGCTGTTTTTCATTATTTGCAATTTTTAGTGTTTATCTCTTGTTTGCAAAAATATGTGTGGATTAATTTGGAAATGCACAAAATTAAGTTTTCTTAGCATAAGAAAAGATATGGATAGATGGAGGCTGAGGGGTAAAAGTGTCATCATTCATAGTGTATAAAAATGAAATATTAACACACAATGTAGTAAGTGGAAGGACAGCAGATGACTTTATAGTTTTTTCAGCTGCAACACTTACCTATCATTGTTAGAATGGCTGAGAACCTCATAGTATTGAATGTATTTATCCTCTTGGCATTACTGTGAGGTCAGGAAATATCATGGGCCCCAATTTGCAGCAGAGTGTTGGGGCACAGGATCTACATGCAAGGTTACCTGCATTCCTTCAGAGACTTCCAATATGTATGAACTTCTGCTCTAGATCGGAGTCATCACACCATCTGTCATGCCTTAGCTGCATAGCTTCTTGCAACTAACTGGTAATGTTACGATACTGCAATCTTTTTTGAAGGATAGGCAAGAAGACCAGACCTTTTCTACTATTTTAAGTATCAAAAATTAACATGAAAGTGGTATTTATTTTTCTTTGTCTAATTCAATGTAATTTATAAAAGTACATTGATTAGCTGAACAACAGATTTTTCAATCCTTTTTAATTCATGCCTCGAGATGCTCTGTCTGTGCTTCATGAGTTCCTTCCTAATACCATCCCGTAATCTTACTGGCTTTTACCCATGTGCTCTTACAGTTGGGCAAAGGCAGCATGGGCTGTGACTGGTTTGGTACAGTGACTATATAAATAGACTAGTAAATAACACCTGCAAGTGGATATGTAGCTGTTGTCAAATGCAATTTCTAATCATGTGTCACTTTTAATAAAATCTGGGAAGACTGTTAAACTAAGGTCTAGCTTGACTTCCCAGCAGCTGAGAATAGCTGAGACTGGAAGGAATCTCTGGCAGTTGTCTAGTTCAATCTCCTGCTTAAGGCAGGATCAGCTAGAATTAGATTGCTAAGGGCCATACCCAATTAAGTCTTGAATATCTCAAAGGATGGTGACTCCACAGCCTCTCTGAACAGCCTGTTTGGTCACACCTGTACAGAATACTGTTGAAATAGAAGTTCCCGTATTTCAATTTTTCCCTTCTGCTTCTTGTCCTGTCACCAGGGCACCACCAAAAAAGAGCACCTCCTTCCCTGTGAAGTATTTATACACATTGACAAGATCCCCCCTTGAGCTTTCTCTTCTCCAAGTTAAACAGGGCCAGGTCTCTCAGCCTCTTCTTGTATATATGTCAGAACCTCCATTATTTTAATAACCTTCAGGCCCCTTTGTGGTATTCACTCCAGTTTGTCCATCTCTCTCCTATATTGTTCCTGTACAAGACTGTGCATGTTTTCTGTAACTGTTCTTATAGTTCTGTATTGAATGTATGTAAGCTTTGCTTAGTAAGCAGTAGGGATAATTACCGGTTCTGTATATCAATCCAAAAATGATCAGGCAGTATGACTTAGAAATATATTTGTTTTCATTTTTATGTGTTCATAAAATACTGAAGTGTGCAGAAACTAGAGGTAGGAATAGTAGCTAACACTGTGAGCAGAATAATTTGCTGGTTATGCAAAGGAACAGAATCTTTTCTATCACTGACAGCACTATTCATTGTTCAGGATATACAAATTTGGATAAAGGAATTGACTGTGTTGGAGAAAAACAGTGTGGCAACCCAGTCTTCTGATTGTACCTGAATTTTAAATGAGGTTTATGCAGACTGCTGACTTCCTTTTCACAGAGAAGTGCCACAACGTGTTTCAAACTTTTCTGTGTTTGCGACTGCTAAAATAGAACAATACAAGTAATACATATGACTATATAAAATAAGATAGCTATAACTTTGACTACATATTATATATCTAAAATTATAGAATGTACTTATATATATAATTGATCTGTAGGAATGTTTAAATCCTTCCCTTTTGATTCCATTGTGCTCCATAACATAACTTGTGTTCAAAGATGCAATTTTACTCCTTAGTTGTGTACTATACCGTTCAAGAATTGTTCTATAACATGGGCAAAACATTCTTTTTACTGATTCGAGTAGTTTAGGTTTGAAGGACAAGTGAAATGCTTATAAATTGTGCCTATTTTTAGTTTATGTTGTAGAAAAGGTTTCAGTAAGAGTTATATGCACTTGCACCTTATCAAATTTTATTTTTCACATTGGTATTTTTATTTCATGTTTGAGTTACTTGTTACTTCGTTAAAGAAATATGGTGTATTCAAATACAGAAGTGACAGCTAAGAGAAAAGCATAGAGAACAGGCATAGCAAAGTGAGACAGGAATATGGAAAGTGGAAAAAATTCTAACCTACCAAGAAAATTGCCTGTGAGGATTTTTCCAGTGGTGTCTAATTCCATAAATATTTTAATTTTCAAATTTTACAGTAGTCACCAGTGTTGTGAAACAGCTTCTGAATTTATAGCTGCTGTCTGGCTGTCATATATTTCAATAAGTGATACAACTTGTTTAAGGAATAGCATTTTTGCCAACTACAGTAATCAAAACAGACTATGCCTTAAATGGCACTTTTTTCTTATACTTTCCTCTCAGAAATAGGAAAGTCTTGTTTGTCATGATTCTTGCTGATTATAATAAATTTTGATACGGAAATAGTGATGGAAGAATACTCTTCAGTCAGAAACATTTTTAGAGAACCTGTAATTAGTGACATAAATTAAACATTTATTCTGAACTTTAATACTTAGTGAAATACTTAGAAGAAAAATCAGATACTAATTCTGTAATTATTGTTTCTGTAATTAAAAAGGCAAAAGGGGAAATAAATGCTTTTTAAAAGATCTGTATATGTGTGTACTGATTTGTATGTCTTTTTTCAATTATTTTTATAGTGTATCAGATTACTTCCTAACCCAGATAGATTACAGCATTTTCCTGAAAACTTTTTCTTCATTTGTTTTCTGGGTATGCACATGAACTTAAAAGACCGGGTATTTTGGAAAACTGAGCTCCCAGATTTCAGTTAAATTTTCAGGAGATTAGTGCCTGAGAGTATGCACAGATGTCACTCACCAAATGGAGGTTGCTTTCTTCTAATCTTCTTTGTTCCTCACTTCTTGGGTAATACAAGCAATGAACACATAACAAATGGATTTACAAACTTTACTGTAGGTGGTAATGCTGAGTACCAGTAATGGTTCAAAGAGAGTACCTGCCATTAAAGGACTCAGAAACAGTAAGAAAGGAAATATTACAGCTAGATAAACTAGGGGAATTGTCAATGGGGAATTGATAGAAAAGTTTTCAGTGGCAAAGCATTTTACACCATTTATAATAGTAAATTTGCAAATCCCAGTGAGATAATTAAGTCAAAGCTTGAGATTCCCTCTCTCTCTCTTTTCAGGAGGATCATGAGTGGTAGCAAAAAAAATTATTTGAATAAGGATCATGGTAGATGGAGAATGTCTGTAGTTCAGTTTGATAAAGCAGATGGAGATTAACTTGCTGCATTCAGGATCTGCTATTATTGATTCTCATTGATTTGGCTGATTTTTTTCAATTGTGAAGCAAGAAGCAGCAGAACGTTAACTGATACTGGTGAAGCTCATGTGGATGAAAACTCAGCTGCAAAAAGCTCTTTCACAAGCTAAAATTGCAGGTGACTGTGTTTCATTAACTAGATCAAAACTTTAACATAGTAATGTTAAAGTGCTTTCGTTAATTACTTGGATCAAAGTAATTCTCATGCTTACCTTTCTAACGCAGTCTAAGAATTCAGTTGGGCAATATATATTGAAGTGAATAATTCTTCCATAAACGTGTGAAAACTAAGTAAGCAATGCATGTTTTGCTAGTTTTGTAGGAACATGATCCTCTTCCTGGTTCTGTGCTTGCATCCAAGTCAATTCTGATGCATTCATATGCTGAGGAAAAGAAAAAAAAAAAAGAAGTGGTTCTGTCTCCACAAAGGGCCTCTCTTGTTGTGTTACTTCTCAGTTTCTTCTTAAGTTGAGAGAGATGGTGCTACCCCAGCATTTGTCAGAGCTAAGATATTTGTGCAGTGATATATGCAGGGCTCCATTTAAAAAGCATGCTTTCCGTGCATTTATTTTTTTACATTTCTAGATAAGTTTAATGGATCCGTTCCATTAAAAATACAGCTATAGAAAGCCTACACATTAGGGATATTGCATATGGTTCTTGTTGCACCTGAAAAAATAGTTTCATTTTTGGCCCCAAATAGAGAGAGAGAACAACATCAATGTTCATGGTTTTACATTTTAACGTACCAGGTGAGAGAGCTACCTTTCGGAATAGCTGTCATGCTGGTTTCAAAAAATACAAAAACCAGGCTTTCTAGAGTGAAGCAGTCCGTGCTGGCTGAGTGCCAGTGTAAGTAAAATGTGTAGAAATGTAACGGCCCAGAGCAAGCTAATAAATGACTGTGTCACATGAGCTTAGAAATGAGATCTTCAGGGAACAAGAATACATGTCTTAAATATTTATTTGTCCTTTTTTAGAATATGAAATGTATTTTCTAATGTACCTGAGAAAAAAACCACACGCGCACACACATAAAAGTACCTTCAACTGGAAACAGGTATGATTTAAGATAAAAGAAAACTCTGAGGCATAAAATGTAAAACTGGAAAATACTGTTTATTCAGAAGTAACAGGATTACTAAATTAAGGCTTCTGTGAGTTATTATGGTTCCTTCTGCTAAGCTGTGTATATACGGAAACAGTCTGAATTATGGTTCACAAAAATGGCAAGATACAACAGGTGGATGGGAGTGATAAATTAATATGTAAAGAAAAGGGAAAAAAATAAGCAGATATAATGCAGTGATGGTGCCAATTTGTGCAAAGTTGGAGTACAGCTGTAGCCATCTGAATTCTGCAGTCATCATAGATTAGAATATCGTAACTTAAGTTTTACCCTTCTTGTTGCTGTTTAGTAATGTATGCATTGCCAGAATCCTTGGCTGGTATGACTCCATCTGATGCTCACTCAGGAATACTGTTTTGATGAATATTCATGTTCTCTGCGTGTCTGTCATATAGCACAGATTCAGCACTGATCTGCAGAAACACAAACCTTATCAGCTGGACTGTGATTCTGAAACATGATGATGACCGTGGAAGATCAGTATTCAAAAATTATTTAATGAGAAAATGTCCTGATGGTTTAGTTTGCAAGAGAGGAGGAAAAAATAATCTAGATAGTTGTGATAGCACTTGAGGATGTTGAACATTGGAAAACACATTCTACTTAAGTTAGAAGAGAGGCTGCTGTTCCCAATACTTTCAACTTTTTTACTTCTTCACAATTCATATTATTTTTAAAGTGAAAGCAGAGGCTTGTTTTTCTAAAAAGAAATACTTGAATACCAAATTAAGTGGATAAATGCTATTGTTTAAAACTAATTGTTATAGCTCAGAAACTTTTGTCACTTCACTCCAAACAATTTTCTATTTCACAAAAAAACCCTATCATTTTCCCTGCATTTTTAGTCAGAAGCAGGGTGTTTTCCAGTATAATTATTATAAATAGGTAGGTGCACAGGCACCTGCTATTATTTGTGAGGAAAACAGTGAGATTTTCTTCATTGGTTTTCATGGTAGGAAACCAAATAAAAGTTGTGATCTAACCATTTATAAATTAATGACCCTACAACATATACACACTGTTTATTCATGTACCTATGCATATACTGTAAAAATGGTGGTAATTATCTACACAGATGATATACTCAGCAGGCCAAGTATCAAGTTTCAGTGTTCTCCTGCAACTGAGTAGCGCAGGGCTACTTTCTCACAGGCTTTCCTACTGGAATGGTTCCAGAGTGCAGGACTCCTGGTGGTGATCTTCTAAAGGACTTTTATGTTTTCCGCAAGAATGAATTCTCAGAGTTGTCTCTGACTGAACATAGAATCATAGAAGAGTTTGGGTTGGAAGGGACCTTCAAAGCTTATCTAGTCCAGTCCCTCTGCAATGAGCAGGGACATCTTCAACTAGATCAGGTTGCTTAGAGCCCCGTCCAGCCTGGCCTTGAATGTTTCCAGGGATGGGGCATCTACCACCTTTCTGGGCAACCTGTGCCAGTGTTTTACCACCCTCATTGTAAAAAATGTCTTCCTCATGTCTAGCCTGAATCTCCGCTCTTTTAGTTTAAAACCATTACCCCTTGTACTTTCATAACATACCCTTCTAAAAAGTCTGTCCCCATCTTTCTTATAGGTGTCTTTTAAGAAATCAAGGGCTGCAATGAGACCTCCCCAGAGCCTTCTCTTCTCCAGGCTGAACAACCTTCCCACTAATAACCAGATTGTGGCTATTCTCAAAGTAATTTACATAACCCTTGTCTAAGTTTTCGGTCTCACAATTTTTACATTAATTAATCATATGTTGATCATCCTGTAATGAGATTTCTTGCACTGTAGACAAGGGGAGGGCAGTGAATGTTGTATGCCTTGACTTTCATAAGGCATTTAGCAAAGTCTCCTGTAGACTTGTTGTCACCATATTGGTGAGATATGAGCTGGATAGCAGCCAGTAAGACAGGTGGAAAATTGGCTGGACCACTGGGCTTGAGGAGTTGTGATCAGTGATGCAAATTCCAGCTGACAGCCAGTAACCAGTGGTATTGCTTGGATATCAATACTGGGAGCAGTAGTGTTCAAACTGAATGGTAGGATGGAGGTCATTCTTAGCAAGTTTGTGGATAGAGCCAAACTGAGTGGAGTGGACCAGGTTTTTCTAATGTTGGACTAAATGACCTCTGGAGTTCTCTTCTAAAGTAAATTATGCTATCATTTCATGCATAACAAAAGTAACTGGTGGAGTGATGTAAAAAAGCACATTTTCAAGAATAGAGCTAACAACTTCAAATTTATATCACTAATACTTATCATCAGTAGTTGCAGTAAGAATGCTCTGAATTGCAGGCTAAATTTTCAGTGTTGCAGATTCATATCAGTGTTGAAGGGCAGGCTATGAATAAATGTGTGTTTGAGTTAAGGTGATTTCTAATGCTGTTGCCCTGACACTGTCAGCAAAAAGCTCCCGGTCTCAATATTGCTGAATATGAAGTGGTCACTGGGAACTCTTCAGCATTGGTGGCTGGTGCTTTTCCCAGTTTGCTATATTTGGCTTTGTATGTGGCTTTTGACCAAATCTGCACCATTGGTTTCTGCGTAAGACCTTCTGTGTTATTTCATAAACACTGCCTGGTGTTACTGAATTCCATTTTTGCTCTTCTAGTCCCACAGTTTTCCCATACCTTCCTCTTATGACAACCTGTTACTAAGATAAATTGGCTTTTCCTTCCCCAGTTCCATGTAAAGTGTGCCCAGTCTTTTGACTTCCATTTCTACATACTGCCAGTGCATCTTGTGGTTGGGTGCCAGTAGGTGCACCAAGAAAACAAGGAACTCTGAGAAAATTTAAGAAAGAGAAGATAACAGTGGCTTCCTGACACAGCCAAACTCCACTACATTATGGAAGGAGGCTCTAATCAGCCATTAGTATTATGCAGCAGCTCATTCTGGATCCATGGTGCTGTCCTACTAAGAGTGATGTGATGTAACACCAGTAGCTGAGCTGCAGAGAGCTCAAAAGCCAGACTGCCTCTTCTTTTTCTTTGATGTTATGTCAAAACTGATCAGAGATTTAGCTCTAAAGCAGAGCAGGGTATGTTCACTGGCAGTTTGGGAAAATAAATAAATGTGTTTTTCTTTTTTTTGCAAAAAGCCCTTTTCCCTCTTTTCACTGAACCAAAGCTGGCTGCTCTGCTGTCAGTTTGCCAGGCACTCTCCAAACCCTAACAAGGAAGCGGGATCCAAACTGAACTGGAGGATAAGACAAATTGTGGTTCTAAAGTAAGCATGTATGTAATGTAGGTGTTTTGGGGCCTCAGCACTAATTGCTTAATCTTGTCCCTTCTTTCTGTTATGCTTAATTAATTACAAATATAAACATAATAAAGCAGCAAAAAGGAATGAAATGGATTGGTTGTGGTTTTTAGTTTCAGTTCCCTAATAAGAATGTAAAATGCAAATGCTGTGTCTTTATGAACTTTGCAGAAAAATTTTGATTCTTTGACATCTTAGTGTAAAAGAAGTATATGTCATAATTTGCCTCCTGCAAACACTCAAGCTGGTTCTGATCCTCACAGGGTGTATTTGCAAGGCTACCTGTTCCTAACTTTCACTGCTTGAGGAAAGGACAGTACTTGAACTTCCCAGTATACAGGAACACTAATTTTCTTAGGGTTTTTAAATGATTATGTGAAGAGGATGGATTGTATTGTCTAGATCTAGATGATATGGAGAGAAAAGAGATTTGAACAATGAAGGATGACTTTGCAGTGCAGTTTTCAGGATGTCCACTGTTTAGATGTCAGAAACTTGCATCTGTAGAATACTTTTCAGATGCTGATTGCATTACATGACCTGGCTCTGATACAAATGTTTTTGCAGGGGAAGGATGGACATGACAAAGTGATATAGAGTTTCCCTAAATGCATGAACAGTAGTGTGGCTGACTATGCCATGACAGAGGTGTTGTCTGCAGGTGATGCAGTGCCCCTACAAATACCATAGATACATTGAGACTTATAGTTACCTTTTTTTCTTTACATGGAACCAACCTCCTTCCAATGATTAGTGCTTGTATTAAAGAAATAAACAAGGGGATTATAGAATCCTCACTTGTTTTGTGGTTTCATTTTGTTTGTGAACAACAACAATAAAAAAATCTCATTTTATAAAACCTAGTGGAGGAAATGTGTCTGCTGTGTGAAAGGATCCTTAGGAATTCATAATTGCTTTTAGCCTACCAGAACAAGGACATTTGCTACCTGACCAATAAAAATCAGGTATTTTCTCAAAGAAAGAAGTTGACAATATCTATCAATACAGTCAGTGGTGGTAAGTCCTCATACTCCCAGTAGAAAATTATTCCTTCTTAGTTGGTGGTTATTTATGTTTTTAAGATGTGTGTCTCTTGGCAAGTTCAGCGTTACTAGTCTTTGTGCCTCTGTTGGAGGATTATTTGCTAACTTTTCATTAAGTACAGATACACCTTTTCCCCTTCTTTTTCTTCTTTGTTGTTTTTTGTTTTGTTTTGTTTTGTTTTTAAATGCTGGCAAGCTGCTGATGTAATTAACTTTTGGAAAGAAGAGAGGGTGTGGGTGCCTGGGAATGTTAGACAGGTTAATTCTAGACATGGCTTTGCATGTTGACATTTGCCAGTTAACACACAGCTTCATAGTAGATTTCTCTTGAAACTTTGCCATGATATACTGCCAGCAAAGGGGAGCGGTGAAAAATACTGCAAAGACCAGTGACTGCTAAAATAACACAAAATAGTGATGCTGTCACCACCTGTTGCCACAACATAGAATTCAACAAAAAATGCATACAATAGAAGACCCTAGAATATTTGACAACATTGTGTACATACAGATCTCACATTCACAAAAATATTTTATCCTTTTTTATTCTATCTACAGATACTTGATACCAAGGGTCCAGTTCTTTACTGGTACATGTTAGTAGACTTTCTGGAATGCTAGGAAACTGCTTCCATTTTAATAATTAGGGATTGGGTCCTGAATATCTTTTTATGCAAAGCACTTGTTTTAGTCTCATCTTGTAACTGGTATTCATAGAATCATTTCAGTTGGACGACACCCTCAGGATCATCAAGTCTAACCATAACCTAACCTAACTCTAACACTAAACCATGTCCCTAAGAACCTCATCTAAACACCTTCAGGGATGGTGACTCCACCACCGCCCTGGGCAGCCTGTTCCAATGCCTGACAACCCTTTCCACGAATAATTTTTTTCCTAATATCCAATTTAAACCTCCCCTGGTGCAACTTGAGGCCATTTCCTCTTGTCCTACCACTTGCTACTTGGGAGAAGAGACCAACACCCTCCATACCCTCCATGCTACAGCCTCCTTTCAGGTAGTTGTAGACAGCGATACGGTCTCCCCTCAGCCTTCTTTTCTCCAGGCTAAACAGCCCCAGTTCCCTCAGCTTCTCCTCATCAGACTTGTGATCCAGGCCCCTCACCAGCTTTGTTGCCCTCCTCTACAGTCTGTCTAGTATTTCAGTGTCCTTCTTAGAATGAGGGGCCCAAAACTGAACACAGTATTCAAGATGAGGCCTCACCAGTGCCAAGTACTGTGGCACAATCACTTCTCTAGTCCTGCTGGCCATGCTATTTCTGATACAAGCCAGGATGCTGTTGGCCTTCTCGGCCACCTGGGCACACTCCTGGCTCATGTTCAACCGGCTGTCAATCAACAGCCCCAGATCCTTTTCCACTGGCAGCTTTCCAACCACTCTTACCCGAGCCTGTAGTGCTGCTTGGGGTTGTTGTGACCCAAGTGCAGGACCCAGCACTTGGCCTTATTGAACCTCATACAACTGGCCTGAGCCCAACAATCCAGTTGGTCTAGATCTCTAATACTGGAATTGTAATCCTGTAGTAAATGTCTTTAATATTCATGGGTCATTGGAAAAGAAAAAGATACATATAGTTTTAGATCTCTCTGTAGAACCATGCCTACTACAATGCTACTTTGCTTGTAGACACATATATTGAATATATTCTTCTTGAGACATCATTTAGAATTTGATTCTGGTGCCATTGTAAAAAAAAAAAGTTTGCAAGCTTCAGTAAAAGTTTTGGACAGTGACAAATCAAAGATGAGATTTTTTTTGTACTGGAAAACTATCCAGTTTCTGGTTACCCATGTAAAGTACTATGAAATCAAGGAGCAGTGCCTGAAAATAAATACAAAATTTTTAATGAAAATCAGAATCTTAAAATCGTACTTTATCAACCTAATTTTAATATAACATATTCTTTTGTCAACATATAAAGTTATAACTACTGATATACAAGCATGAAATTGAAGCCATCAAAATTTAGTGAGGAAAATGAGGGAGAAGCTTATCTGAGAACAGCTGGTCACATTGTGACTGGATGGTTCAGTACAGAATAAGAGACTTCACAATACAATTTTTGCACTTCTATTTTTTCATAGCATTGTTGAGTTCAGCAGCTGCACCAAAGCAGGCTGCTCTAAGGGTCTCAAACACTAGTTGTTCCATGTCTTGCCTGCATATTTTTGACACTTTTTTTCTTTGTTTTTATTTAAATATTTAGTATGCTTTTATCCAGAAGAAAGATTTATGTTTGTTGATTCAAAAGAATAAGGTTTTACTCTACATCATATAAATGCTTTGTAACAGTAGTCTTTCAGAAACATTTCCATTCCTGCTGTTAGGTTTGTCTTTGGGCAACCTTTTCTTCGACCTTTTTAGTACTTTTTGTACAGTCTGAAATTTTTGGGCCCCGGGACTCTCCCAGTCAAAGATGATGTATTTTCAGTGAAACATGGATTAATGAATAGAGAATTACCATTATCTACATCACACATTCAGTATTACTATACCTACTTCTATTATATTTGCTTTCTTCACCTGAACTGGTAGTATAATTTCATTATTCATACATCTGGATAATTCAATATATGTTTATATTGATGGTACAAAAGATGAAGAATTCCATGTCTTGTCAATAACTATTCAATTATTTTTAACTTTAGGAAGTGTGTGACAAAGGTAAACATGTCAAACTGTTTTCTAGATCCCCTTGATTTTGTTTCTGCATGTTTCTCCTTTAGTTATATCTGGAAGTAGATTCGATTCCTGTTTTATATAAAATTTCTTAATGAGTGATGAAAGATGCATGCCTCTTGAAATAAGTGATGAATAATTCTAGCTTTCAATTATACAGTTTAGGACAGATACTCTGTATGATATTAGAAATGAACTTTGTGAAGAGTAAAGTTAAGATATAACAATAATCCCTCAAGGTTCATCATTTGGGAGAGAGTTACTTCTGTATACTGCTCATAGAATGGACTTTTCTTGAAGAATAAAGTTTGACTTCTAGCCACATCTGCTTACTAGCTACTGTACGTATCTTGAGGCAGGTTACTCAACTGTTCATGTACCTCACCACTACTGTCCTTGGAGACATCCTATCTTGTTTGGAGATATGATTAATTAAAACTTTTTTAGGGAAGACTAAAAGGTTGACATTTTGGAAAATAATATGGAGGTTAAAAATTGCTATTATATACACAGAAAGAGACCAATTGATAGTTTAGACTACAGAATCAGTTTTTGAACCCTTTCTACTTTGTGTATCTTTTATGTGTTTGGTTTTTTTTTTTTCTGTTTTGAGCTAATCTTTTGTGAAAGGACCTAGCCCAAAATCCAGAGAATTTGAAGAGGTTCTCTCAGTCCACCTCAGTGGCTTTATATAATGCCCTGTGTTATCAAGTACCAATAAGCTGAGACAGTTAGCATACACTCTAGCTGCTGTATTGAACACCTTTTTTATTCCATAAGGGCCTTAGTCTGGTGATACAAGCATTTAGTGCAGCCCTGACTACTGGGCTATAATGTACAAGAACGGGTTATTGATCCTGCAGCAATAACCGAAATTTCTCCTTAATCAAAATCCACTGGAAACTGGTGTGCATTCTGTGCTAAGCAGAGAGGTCTCTGAGTAATGGGATCTATATAAAAATAAATGGTGCTGTGGAGGGCAGGTATGTGACATTTTTATAAAGAGTGCCACAGCTCCTGGAAATGCTGCTTACTGTGATGGCCAGAGAGGTGCTTGCCTTTCACTTTTGTTTTTAGGGTTCCTTGTTGTGTGATGTTTACTTCTTGCAACATTGAGTAGTACACAAACAACCATTTGACTGTCTGAATACTGAGCAATTTGTAGCTTTTTGGAGATAAGTCCAAAATAATTTTGCCTCAGACAGTATTTCCATAGTGAAACTTAAGATTTTTTCAAAGTCTTGTATTTCATATTTTAAATTTGCATTTTGTTGAGACTCTTGTAATGGTACAGTCCTTAAGAACAGGTCAGAAGGCTTGTTGTAGACTATTGAATGTGTGACAAAGAGGCCATAAAGAATCTGGTCAGATGTAGCTAATTAAAGGTAAATGAAGGACAGCTGCTTTTTATGTTTCCAGCACATCTTTGATCTGCTCTACCCTTCAGACCTCTGTGGACAAGGTAGTTAAATACAAACTAGGAGGCCTATTTTAAAGACATTAAAGCCCTCCAGGGCAATCGAGTGACAGTCCAAGCAGCCATAAGCTGTTTGCTTTATTCATTAGAGAACTTTAAATGTGTCAAGAAATAGAATAATGTCCATGCTCTTAGATCAGCGTTAGCAATGAAGATTACAACAGCTCTGGGATATATGAATGGGCAAACTTCTTATGAAAACAAGTTTATTGAGAATCATTTTACTATAACGGCAAAGAAAATATAGGTTACACATTTTCATTGCAGGAATATTGATTCAATATGCATTGAAATATCTAAAGCTGTAGTGACACAAACATCGTGTTAACCCAGTGCTGACCTCAGTGGTCCCTTCAGTCATGTTTTAAAAAACTTCCTTTTCAGACACATGTGATGGAAAGAATTTGTCATATATGAGTGACATAATAGCACGTAATACTTGCTGAAGAATTTATGGAGAATTTACACAATATATAGCCTTTCACTTGTGTCTAGAGACTCAGATACTGAAGTTTGTAAACTGCAAGTGTTTATTTTATTAGTTAAAGCTTTAATGTCAATACAACATCAGTAAAGGATGTAGAAAGACTAAATAAAGAAAAAAAATCAGCTATATAAACAACCCTTTATTGCTAGTCAGTTTGGAAGAAGTGACTTTGCCCAGAAATATTTGTGAGTCTAACTCAGTATATTTTTTTCAGAATCATTTGATATCTTAATTTTGTAAACATGAATTGAAATGTATATTAAAGTGAAGCAAATTCTGGTAACATGCTCAATGACAAATTCTGGAGATACATGCCATATTGTATCAATAATATTTAAGAACTTAGAGGGTGGGGTTTTTTGTTTGTTTGGGTTTTGTTTGTTAGTTTGTTTGTTTATGTTGGGTGCTATATTTTGTTCCATCAACTTTTCTGTCAGTTCCTACATGTTGCATTGTTTGACTGTATAATCAAACTCTCCATGGTATTTAACCTCACTAGGGTAGCTTTGGAATTTTAAAATCCAGTAAACACATAAAAAGTCTGGAATTTTAAAATGGTCATGTTGACTGCAATTTGACTATGCCATAAATTGAAATTTTGTACATCTTACCATACAAAGAACATTTCTACACAGCATTTTACCTCAAAAAGGTTCTACGTGAGTAGTGCAGTTGGATTTGTTTGCCCGTGAAAGTGCTGTATCACTACTGGAGCCTGGAAGAACCTTTCTTCCAAAGAGATGTAGACGTAGTAGAAGATCCTCTGTCACCAGCCACTGATTTTTCCTGGATAATATCATTTCCCCCTAGTCTTACTACAGATGTATTTAACTATTCAAAGCTATTTTGATCCTCCAAATTGTCATATATTTGTCTAATGGCATATATGTAAGTATTTCTGCAGTCAAGTCATAGGCATGAGGTTAATCAAGTTGGTAGGTCTGTGAACAAACTTAGTCTTCATTTTAAAATAAGCAGCAAATAAAAAATTCAAATTAAATTGAAAGATAGCCTCTGTTTTTAGAGAGGAAACAATACTCAGAGAACCTAAATGAGCACTGAGTAATTTAATTGAAGCACATTTAAAGATTCACTGAGTTGTATTCTAGGCAACAATAAATATAAGGATGTGGTTATTGCTGGCAGCATGAGCATGATATATTGATATGGCCGATTGTGCCAAAAACATTGTGAAAAGCAAACAATGAATACCTTCATGCTAAATTTGGAACAGTTTGTATACATAGTTTAAACATTAAAGTTAAATATTTTTTATTCAGAGGCAAGAAATACATTGGTAAATTATAACAGAATTCTGCTAAATGTAAGAAAGGTGTATGTTGTGGATTGCGGACGCATAGTTTTGGCTAGCATACTTACACCTGTTCTGCTCATATTGAATCCATGTGTATCAGCTTGGCTGTGTGTTAGAGTGAAAAAATACTCCATACTAAAGTAGAACTACTGTGAAAGGGAAATACAATAGGACCATTTATCTTCTCTTTAGAGATCCAATAAAAATAAATCAAAAACAGAAACTCAAATATACGAATAATCTTAGTTTTTTTAACCACCTTTATTTTTTTCTTTTTTTTTTCTTTTTTTTTAACAAAGTACCTGGAACATCAAGACAACATTAAGACCTTCACAATATGTTCCTTATTGACAAATGCTACATTGCAAATGTTGGTTTATTACTACAATAATCTCTCAGTTCTTGTATATGCTTGTATTATCACAAGGTGAAATTTGCCCTTTAAAGGCTATAAATGCCTATAAAGGTTTATGCATTTGTACCCAGGTATAAGCACAACTTAGATTTGAGTATCTTGTATTCATGACAAGACTATTTAAGAAGATCCGTGCCATTTTCTGTCTTTATTTGCTTAACTGCTGCAGCCCTATTTTCAAACTCAGCAAAAATATTATAGTATAATTGCTTTTCTCTTATATTTGCAGAAGAACTGAATGGTTTACCATGCAGTAATAATGCTTCCTTTACCTGGGTAAAGAGTAATGAAACCATGCAGATACTCAGTAAGCATTGCCGGCACCAAAGATGAACAGTTTGAACTGTCTGATGTGACTATTGGGCGTGAACATATTTATAGATCTGTGGATTGGGACTTGGGAAGCTGAAAGGGATTTACAGCTGAGCGACAGCCATTCTAGATGTCTTGCTGCCCCAAACACTCATTTCCAAGTCCTGTCTTCCAAACATCTAGGATACGATTCTCTAGCACTTGGATAACCCTTTACTAGAAACCTTGAAGACTAAAATGTTAGTTCACTATACAATCAAGGAGCCATTATGAATTCAACACAGGCTGAATTGCTTTCATGGAGAAAGCTCCAAGAACACTGACCACTTTCAGCACAAATGCTACAGGCCAAACATCAGAAATTTCCATCTGCTGCTGAATTCCTGGGGTTTTCTTGAAAGCCAGATAATCACAGTTCCCAAACTCAATATTCCTCAGATTCCAGGTAGCAGCACTGCACTGACAGGTTGCAGCTATTAAGCATCACTGTTACCTAACAAGATGTTGAGCATGACCCAGCTCAACATGCAGAAGCATGACCTGTAAACATGCAGAAACATTTTTTTAAAATGCATTAGGTAACGATGGTAAACAAAGAGTTCCTTCAGGGATTAATTATGATCAGCTAATACATTTTTAACGCAGACATCTTTGTCCACATCAAGGGAAAAATCATATTCAACATCTTGTTTAATTAATATGTTTTCTAGTATATTTTCTAAGTGTAGACAAAGTCTCTAAGGAAGAATGGCTCATGAACGCAGCATCACAATTATGGAGTATTTTTTGGAGTAGCTTTCCAGTTCTCCACATTTTGTAAGGAAAGCATTGGTTTGGCTTACTACCTAAAAAGTTAATTAATGTTTGTAAGGGGATCCAGGGTACCATTAGTTAATCCTATACCACATTGCTAGATAGAATTCTGGGTAAGAGTTAAAATGTGTCACTTTCTTAAGTGGAGGCTAATTTGTAGATCTTTTCCAGCATAGTCCATGCAAGCTTCTGCATAGTTTTCCCTGAAGCACATTCTGCAATTGAGACAGGTACAATATGTGACTACCTTCTGAGGAAAGGAGTGGGCCTTGGCTGCCGCACATGTCACAGTGAACTTTATATTTTGTGGACTTTTCTGAGGGAGGTGTACCCTTACAGAATAGGTGAATGCTTTACATGTTTGTGAAGATGGAGTGGGACAGCAGGCAAATAGAAATTAGCCTGTGTAGAATTGATTGCAGGGATACCTTTCTCCAGGCATTGATTATTCTTCAAATAATGCTGTTACAATCAGGAAGAGGTTCCATGCTTCATCTTGTCCAATAAAGTGCTTTAAGCCACAGACAAGCATATGTAAGAGGAATTTGTTATTGTTTTTATTAGGATACAAAGATCAACACAAGATCCTTTCTGTCAGACATACATTCTCAGAACCAATGCATGGTAAGCATAAAATACTTATGATCATTTCTTACATTGTAACTACCTATACAAAAGCCAAAATAAATACCAACTGTTCCAACTATACAATATGCAGTGCCTGATGTGTTTATTGCCACATTTTCTATGACCAGTCTCCTTTCTGTTGTGTTTCTCCAGCGACTGTGTTATTCCAGGGAAATGAGTAACACAAGGGGAGGAGGGTACATAATGACTTCTGTGCTGTAGGGGGTTGTCTGAACTAACACATGGATCATGCTCTGCATCTCTTGAATCTGTGTTGGAATCTGTGGTTGGGGTACGTTATGCAGAAAACATGTAGAGAGGGAGCTACTCAGGTTTCTTTGAAAGACAAATCAGTGTGTACCACAAGCACTTCGTGCTTTTCAGTTCATAGCTTGGAGGGTCAAGAAGAGCTGAAGGCAAGAATTTCTCTCCTAAGGAGGACCAAAGCCATAACAATTCTGGTTTATCTGTGCTATTTAGCAAGTACTGTTAGCTAGATTTCATTCTTTTCCTGCTTATTCAATGAACAGATGAAGTATGGAAACACTTTGGGAGATGAGGAGAGCTATAATCCTGTGCTGCTGAAATCTCAAACTTCCATTTTTTTTTGCCAGATGGATAATTAGAGTACGTTTTAAACAGAGTCATAGTATTCTCAGCCCATGTTGTATGGTTATTGATACAAGATTTTGTGTGTGTGGTGGAACAGAAGAACAAAGAGCAAAGCAGTTCAAAATACCCACCAGTCACCAAAACGGTTGCATTGAAGAGATGTCTATGTACTTTTCAGGAATGACAGACCAGCAAGGCGTGGTGGTGGAGCTGCTCTTTATGTTATAGACCAGCTACAATGTATCGAGTACTGTCCAGGGGCAGATGAGGAGTGAGTTGAGAGTCTGTGGGTGAGAATTATGGGGCAGGCTGGCAGGGCTGATACTGTTGTGGGTGTCTATTACAGGCCACCAGATCAGGGTGAGGAAGTTCATGAGGCCTTCTACAGGCAGCTGAGAGCAGCTTCACAATCACAGGCCCTGATTGTTGTGAGGGATTTTAACCTCCCTGATGTTTGCTGGAAGGACTACTCAGCCAGCCAGCCACAGTCCAGGAGGTTCCTCCAGTGCATTGATGGTAACTTTCTGATGCAAATGGCGGAGGAGCCGACTAGGAGAGGTGCACTGCTCGATCTCATCCTAATAGGAGGGTCTAGTTGAAGCAGTAAAGGTTGAGGGCTGCCTTGGTTGCAGTGACCATGAAATGGTGGAGTTCAGGATCTTGTGTGGCAGGAACAGAATACTAAGCAGAGTTGCAACCCTGGACTTCAGTAAGACCAACTTTGGCCTTTTCAAACAATTGCTAGGGGAAATCCCATCGGCAAGGCTGCTTGAAGGTAAAGGGGCCCAAGATAGTTGGTTAGCATTCAGGGACTGATTCTTCCAAGCTCAAGATCAGAGCATCCTGACACATAGGAAGTCAAGGAAGGGAGCCGGGAGACCTGCGTGGTTAAGCAGGGAGCTGCTGGGTAAGCTCAAGTGGACGAGGAGAGTTTACAGATCATGGAAGGGTGGGCTGGCCACTTGGGAAGAATATAAGGCTGTTGTCAGAGGGTGTAGAGAGGCAACTAGGAAAGCTAAGGCCTTCTTAGAATTAAACCTGTCAAGAGGGGTAAAGGACAACAGAAGGAGCTTTTTCAAATATGTGGCAGATAAAACTAACACCAGATGCAATGTAGGTCCACTGATGAATGAGGTGGGTGCCCTGGTGACAGAAGATACAGAGAAGGCAGAGTTACTGAATGCCTTCTTTGTCTCCCCTGCCAGAGGCTGTCCTGAGGAGCCCCATAGTCCTGAGGCCCCAGAGGAAGTCAGGACAATGGAGGAGTTTGCCTCGGTTGATGAGGACTGGGTTAGGGAGCAATTAAGCGATCTGGACATCCATAAATCCATGGGTCCAGATGGGATGCACCTGATGCACCCACGGGTGCTGAGAGAGCTGGCTGAAGTTATTGCTGGGCCACTCACCATCATCTTTGCTAAGTCTTGGGAAATGGGAGAGGCACCTGAGGATTAGGGGAAAGTAAATGTCACTCCAGTTCTTGAAAAAGGGCAAGGAGGAGGACCTGGGTAACTATAGACCAGTCAGCCTCACCTCTATCCCTGGGAAAGTGATGGAACAACTTATTCTTGGTGCCATCTCAAGGCATATCAAGGATAAGAGGGTCATCAGAGGCAATCAACATGGCTTCACTAAGGGGAAGTCGTGCTTGACCAACCTCATAGCCTTTTATAAGGACATAACAAGGTGGATAGATGGCGGCAGTGTGGTGGATGTGGTCTGCCTTGACTTCAGTAAGGCATTTGACACAGTCTCCCACAGCATCCTTGCTGCTAAACTGAGGAAGTGTGGTCTGGACGATCAGGTAGTGAGGTGGACTGTGAACTGGCTGAAGGAAAGAAGCCAGAGAGTTGTGGTCAATGGGGCAGAGTCTAGTTGGATGCCTGTGTCTAGTGGAGTCTCTCAAGGATCGGTACTGGGATCTGTATTATTCAATATATTAATCAATGACTTGGATGAGGGAATAGAGTATACTGTCAGCAAGTTTGCTGATGACACCAAACTGGGAGGAGTGGCTGACACGCCAGAAGGCTGTGCTGCCACCCGGCAAGATCTGGACAGGCTGGAGGGTTGGGCAGGGAAAAATTTAATGAAATATAACAAGAGCAAGTGTAGAGTCTTGCATCTGGGTAGGAACAACCTCAGGTTCCAGTATAGGTTGGGGAACGACCTATTAGAGAGCAGTGCAGGGGAAAGGGACCTGGTGGTCCTGGTGGACAGCAGGATGACCATGAGCCAGCACTGTGCCCTTGCGACCAGGAAGGCCAACGGCATCCTAGGATGTATTAGAAGGGGAGTGGTTAGTAGGTCAAGAGAGTTTCTCCTTTCCCTCTACTCTGCCCTGGTGAGACCACATCTGGGATATTGTGTCCAGTTCTAGGCCCCTCAGTCCAAGAAGGACAGGGAACTGCTGCAGAGAGTCCAGTGCAGAACAACAAAGATGGTGAAGGGAGTGGAGCATCTCCCTTATGAGGAAAGGCTGAGGGAGCTGGGTCTCTTTAGCTTGGAGAAGAGGAGACTGAGGGCTGACCTCATTAACATTTACAAATATATAAAGCATGAGTGTCACGAGGATGGAGCCAGGCTCTTCTTGGTGACAACCAATGGTAAGACAAGGGGTAATGGGTGCAAACTGGGACACAAGAGGTTCCACTTCAATATGAGAAGAAACTTCTTCTCAGTGAGGGTAACAACACTGGAACAGGCTGCCCAGGGGGATTGTGGAGTCTCCTCTGGAGAAATTCAAAACCCTCCTGGTCGCATTCCTGTGTAGCCTCATCTAGGTGTTCCTGCTCTGGTAGGGGGATTGGACTAAATGATCTTTTGAGGTTCCTTCCAATCCCTAATATTCTGTTATTCTGTGATTCTGCGATTGCGGGTTTGAAATTTTATGTGTGAATCTTGTAGAGAGATATGTAATATAACCCATAATGGGAGACAATTTTAAACCAGAAGATATTAGTTGGAAAAGGGAAAATGCTTCACAGAGGAGGGTCAGTTTGGGGTTCAGTATTTTCTGTCATTTCATTCCCTCCATGGGCTCAGTTAATGAGCAGAATGTTTTACACAATAGAATTCTGGACTCCCTTCTCAGTTGTTGATATTCCACTTTTGTACGCTCAGAGGATGTCACTGATGACAGCTGGTTGTTTCTTCAAGGCACAGATTTTGATTATGTCTTGTTTTATGGCTAGTATCCAGTTTTCATAAGGAATGTTTTCCCACCCAGAAGACAACAAATGTTGGTCTGACTTAGTAATTGTTCTTCCCTATATTTCCTCTGAGCTTTTGTTCAGCTAGTTGGATCTGAGTTGTTTTAAACATAATTAGGCCATCATAAATCACTCTGAGTTAGTTCACATGTGACGTCATCAAGGAGACCCAATGGGATTATTAGAATATGTTTCTGGACAATCTATCTATAGCTATGTTAACTACTTTATCATGAAAATAAAATTTGTAAACAGTAGTCTTTAAAGTGTTACAAGTTAAAATATATTGTACCCTGATATAGCTGTTTGTGAATTAGATTTTCATAGTGTTAATTGAATTTGTCACAAAACTGATGAACATTAGCTTAAGAAAGAACAATATATTTTATTTTATTGAGCACATCTCAAAGTGCTTGTAATTTAGTAGGGCCACCACACTTTCTGGGCAAGCTGTCAAGTAGGATGTTGTAATGATTTGCATGACTACTATAGTAGATGGAAAAATGTAGCTTGTGTTTGTAGCTGTTCCATTAGTGTCTTGCACAGTGTGTGCCCCTTTGGTGCACTTCAGAGAGCTGTGTCATAATCCCAACATCTTTTGAAGAGTTCTGCCTGGTGAAATCGAGTAACTATATACCATTTAAAAACTAGTGCGTAATTAAAGGATGAGACAAAGGAAAGACTGAGAAAGGCAGATAACCAATAGAATCCTGGAGTTATCAAAACAGACCTCTTGCCAAGGACCTTGGAATTCATCTGATTCAATTGCTGGAAAAATGCCTGAATTAAAAATTATCCTATGAGGACCAAGAAAATATAGCCAAATTCTGGCACTGTACAGTTTTCTCCCAAAATGGACATTAATGCTGCAAAAACAGAATAGGGTGAACAACCCCTGGCTGCATGATCGGCCCCCTACTGTAGGCTCTATCTGCCAAAAAATGATGGAATAAAAGATCAAAAATGGAGGTGGGAAGGGGGGTGAATGGGGAGGAGAAGTTGGAAAAGGAGGGTGGTTTGAAAAGAAAAAACTCACAGGCTATGACCTCTGCCAGCGCTGGAACACTCAAGTGTGGCTTCACTTGCAAAGCACCTGTTGGCAGCTGTTGCAGTAGTTTATAGGTTTTGGGACACAATCAGGATAGAAAACTTATAGTTTATATTCCTTGATGTGACATGTGATTTGAACTTATTTTAGTAAAATAGAAGTCATTCCTGGGCAATAAATATATATAGCAATAAATAAAGCTGTTCAGAACTAATGACAGCCTTTTCTTTCTAGACAAATTTTAACAAATATTAAATTGAATGTTTTTTAATAACTCTCCTTACTACTAATATTAATATTCTTTGGCAGATATCACCTATGTTGTCTTCCTTTCATTCAGAACTGAAAAACAAAACAATGTTGCATGGAGTGGGATGAAAATAAGACAAAACAATGGTCATAAATATTAACCTGATACTGTCGCTCTAACATAGTGTCACGAAGCTGGGTGTAAGGGGTTGTCTGGCCAGTTTTATGTTTTGGAAGCCTAATATGGTAGAGTGGAATGATAGGAAAGTAGGAAAATTGTATGTGTTAAATTAGAACAAGTATTTTATGTCAAGAATTCAGTCTAAACATTCTATTGATTTTGCAAACTTTATTGTAAACTGGTGTTCAGATACATTTAGTTGAGAATGTTAGCATTAGTTTATACCCTCCTTCTGTTACTAACTTCAAAAAATTATTTATATTTGTGTACAAAAACTGATGCAGTCCTTTGTTATAAAAATAGATTATTCTTCATTAAGAGAAAAATCTTAAGTATAACAAGCAGACAATAAATGTCTATTTTTAAATATAAGTGTTTATTATAGGCTGAGCTAAAAACGCTATTGCTTTTATTGGCCAACACTCCTTTCACTATAATGAGAATTTTTCCTCTGCTAATACTTAGGTTCAGTGTAAAAGGCTTAGTTAGGTAAGTATTAATACTTGTATTACTCAGAAAGTTTGGATAAAATTGAAATAAAAAGTAGATAATGTTTTGGAATTTAATCCTTTCTTATATAAACTTTAAAAACCCCACAGTTTTCCTGTTCTACTTGAAACACTAAACTTCATAGTTCTAATGAAATTTGAAACTTCAGGCCTTCCTTAGATTTACATTTGGTAATGAAAAAAAGAACTCAGGTTTTTGGCACTGCAGTGTACTCTACCCAGGCAGAACCTGGTTCCTGCAGGAAGCCCCCCAAAACTCTTTCTCCATCAAGTCTGCCAAAGAATGGGGCAAAAATGCAAATTCTATTAGTTCGATAGTTTGTGTGTGGAACATTTCAGAGTAATTTCTTTGCCTTGCTTATAAAGAAAAAGTAGTTGAGTAGTCAAGAATATAATATATTGTCTTAGGTATTAGAACTTGTCAGCTTTAGTGATATGTGAATACGACCATATTCTGTGCCATTAAAATAAAAGAACACAATCTGGACCTGAAGACACTGATATCTGAAGAAGGAGACCATCCAGTGAAACATAAGCATGTGCTTAATTTCAGTGGTTACTGTATGGTATGCATGAAGAGGGGAATTTGCAGATATCTTCATTTGAATAGGAATGCTTTCCTGAATCAAGCATTTTAATGTTTGCCCATGAATCACCAAAAGACTGATTCCATATTCCAAAAGGTTTATAATTATTTTTACAATAATAATAATGAACAGATTAAATAAATGCATACAAACACTATAGTAAGTATAGTCTTCAAAAACTGCTTTTGCATTTTGTAGTATTAAAAGTATTATTTTTAATAAAAACAGACTGTGGATGCTTAAGAGTCTTAATAAACCAGGGCACAGAAAGTTCAAAACCATGATAATCTAGTATCTTGGACATACAGATACGTATTTTCTCAGTATTTCAACATTCATCAAGATTTATTATTTCTGCATATTAACATCTCAAAACCAAACTTTTCCTGTGATCCTGATAAATACATCTTTTCATTGTATGTTTCCTGTTTGGAACGAGGATGATAGGCAAAATGGACAGAGAAGCAGGCAAGCCTAGAAAATTTAAACAAATATAGAGAAGCTCTGAAAGTTCTTGCCAGGCGATATATGCCAGGGAGCACCAGCAAAATGTGGCTGGTAAACTTCTGGAATTTTCATGAGGTGTCAGGTGGGTGGAAAAAAGTAACAGAACCCATTTTGGAGCTCATGGTGGCAGATGCATTCAGGATCTTCCAGATCTCTTCTTTCTCTGCATTCCTCCCTTGGACTCACACCTTCCGTTCTTGGGCATGGAAAGTTCCCAGAGGTAATTTAAGTGCTCATGGTGAGCAGTGGAGCAGGATTTATTATGCCAGTCAAATGTTCCCACTGTTCTTAAGACATAAAACTGAGTAAAAACCATTATTAAATTGATCACATAGCTTAAGTCCTCACTTTCCCCACTACAATATAAAACTAGCACTGTTTCCTGTTTAAAATCCATGATGGTTCAAATGTACTATAGAGAGTATGTTTAATTCACAAGGTACTGTATCATCAATTATACAATTTAGTTTTTTACTTTACTTTTCAAACCTCAGAAACTATTGGAGTCAATGAAAGTTGAACTACTATTTCTATAAATGTTTATTAGGCCTTTTTCTGTTATTATTTTATAGGTCTTGTAGAAATCTGCCTGATGCATCCCCTTGATGTAGTAAAAACAAGGTAAGATTCTGCTTGAACAGGTTTTGTTGACACTGGAAGATATCCAAATTAGGAGCTGTCAAAAATCAAATCCTAGAACTTCTCCAAGTAAGATAACTTCTGCTTTTAATGGCATTTGTATTTACTTACCTGTATCTACAGTATTTGACAGGTGGATTTTGAATAGCATGACACATTTCTGGTTAGAGGTCATCTAAAGGTGTTAAATCTGGCTTATGATGTGTATTTTTAATGTTGTAATAAAATCATAACAACACAAAGAGGACTATAGTTAAATTCACTTACAATATGTATCATCTGCAGTAATGCTTTAATATGTAATTGGGAAATACCATATTGCCTCCAAATTAATTTTCCCAGATTTTTGAGACCTGATACAAATAAAAAAATCAAGTACTCCATATTTCTCTGCAAGCTAAGTAACTTCATGCTTTAACATTTTAAAATCTTTTTACCTGTCTCTTACTTTCTTTTCTGAATCTATGTGCTTGTGTGACTATAAATGATTAAGAGACCTGGAAAATTTGATGAAATGAAGATTTATTTTTTTTTTAATGTTGATTATTGAGATGGAAAAAGGAATAATTGTGTTTCTAGATTTTTTAATACTTCTGCTTTTTGTATCAATACATAAGTAAGTGTTGACATATGTGAAAAGCAAACCAGAATGCAGAAGTATACAATAAGGATGGAAAAACTTCTCATGCCATGAGTGTTACACACAATGCCAATAATTATGATATCCTGCTCCTGGTACTCTATCCAGGTCTCAGTCATCTAGGCAACAAAGCTTCACTGGGAGATGAGTCAGCCCCAAACAAATTATGAGTACAGCTATAGTCTCTGGAATATGCCTGAAGCAGTCAATTATGACTTGAGATTCCCGTTCCAGTTAGCCAATGTGTGAACTCATTATAGATGTATAGATTTTGGCTTCTGTTTAAGTCATGTTCAGAGGTTTGCCCGAGACCCTGTGATACACTTTTCTGCAGCTTGCATTTTGCACAAGAAAGCCATCTATCTGTGGTGACTGCCCAACACCGGAAGACTGTAATGCAGCTTCCATCCATGTTCACTGCTGCTGAGCTGCTGTAGGTACTTGGGGCTTGGAGTTTGCTCAGACAATTCCTCTGTATGCCTTCATAACACGAAATATGTTGCTCAATATAGAGATAATACACCTGGTAGTTTCAAGAATCCTCTCTGCCCCTCCAAGTACCACTGAGACCTTGCTATGAAAACAATATTTGCATAAAAATATTGAAATTAAAGTCTCAAAAACAACAGGGTACAAGCAAAACAAATACAAGACCAAATTTAAAAGATAAAGATCTGTCTTCTGCAGTCATGTGGCAGGTTGCACTATAACTCACCTATAGCTCTCAAGCTTTGTTTTTACCTCTTCCTGTTTTCCTCTTTGTACTAAACCAGGAGTCATGTTCCTCTGTAGTATAAACGCAGCATCAGTGATTTACTTCGCATGTCTTTGGTGCCTTTGAGGTTGTCATCCTACATATCCTTGTGCCTCCAGTCTTGGGTGAAAGAACTTAATACATATCCTTAGAATCATTTATGATTTAGGACATGCCATATATCATATCACAAAAAGCATTAATTGCACATCTGTTCTGGTAAACTGGCAATCAACAGATGTACTTTCAGCTATCTGATAAAAAACATGCATACAGTGGACTCGCAGAATACAAGGACAGATTTCCCCATTTCTATTCCAGATTTTATGGGTTTTGTCATACTTTTCGTAATGAAAATGCTAATCAGATCTGAGATCCAGAAATGGGGAACATTAAAGAATATACAGGAATGTTTGTGAAGCTGTGCTAATATTAAAAGCAAACAAACAAAACCAGAAAACCGTAATAAAATTAAGAACCCTTTAAATGTGAAATCTGAGTCCATAAACAGTGGAATTAAAGAAGAAAGCAGGAAAAATTGAAAAAACAGTAGGTGTGCAGGAGAGATCAGATGATGGTGAAACCAGGAGGCTGAATCAAATAAAAAAGCTATTATGCAAATTTATTAATTTGAAGAAACTTCAAGTGAAGTTTACTCAGCTCTTCCACTGAGTTAACTTCAAGTCTTCGCAGAAGTGGGCAGCAGAAAAGTGATAGTTTTTCTGTGTTTTGTTGATGCACATATATTTAGAGATATTACATAGATTTTGCAGGAACTTTTCTGCTGATCTTAGCAGATGTTAGTACTTGAAAATACTTACATTCTGAATGCCAATGATAAAACCAAGAATAGAATAGCCTTTGATCTCATCCATCATTCCATTCCATGTTCCCAACATCACGCCACTTCCTGTCATTCTGTAATGGTCCAAATTTCCTATAGCAGAATAATTCTTTGATGGCCTTGGAAAAGTTCAAATGAAACATTGCTTTTCATTCAGAACTTTGGATTTAGAATGTTTTCTAGTATATTAATTTACTTTATTTCTTTGTTGCAATGCCTTGAAGTACTGTAGTGCACTTACTCTTTTCCAACATGGTATTGATAATCTGTTATTTCCTAATCACTTCCAGCTATTACAGTTTTCTTCGCTTGTTTGGGTTTTTTTTTTCCCTTATGGTTATGTGAAAGGATGTATAAAAGCACTATTTGTTGTTTAATTTTTATGGTGTTTTGAGTTTCCTGCCTTTTTCTATAAAGTGTTTGTTTGGTGGAAAGAGTCTCATGACCTTTTCAAATTAGTGGAATTGTTTGATCTAAATTAGCATTCTGAAGAAGTTTAGGGAAGATACTAAAGGTTCGCATCTAGTGGACTGCTGTCTTAGCATCTTTGCTTCATTGATTTTGGTGTATGTTTTTAATAAAAATTTGGAGAAGAGAAAGTTCCTGTCAGAGATTATTTTGAAACCATGGAAAATGGTCGAGGTCATTTGTGACAACATTTTGCAATGTCTTTTCTGTGTTTAGTAATTTTCTATTATTCTACAGTAACCATGTGCTAGACTTGTTTGTCTCCTTACGTTAAGGGAGGAACAATATAAATATAAATATAAATATAAATATAAATATAAATATAAATATAAATACATGTTTATATACTATAGATAAAAGTGCTTAATGGAGTGGTTTTTGCTAAATGTACTTTTGAAAATAACTTTGTTTTGTTATCTATTAGAACAGCAAAGATCATTACTTTAAGAAATTCGTGTGAGAGAGCTAGGTAGATGGAAACAATAGTGATCTATTTTTTTAGCTCTACGAATGCTACTTATTCTTTGAAATAAAGCTCTTTTCTCAATTACAAGACATATTGGTATAGTTTCTGACACTATTTAAAAAAATGTACTAAACTTTTAATGTCTCAGTACAACAGAGACTCCTTTAGCTGTTTTATTCATCAGTTACCCTTACAATGAATTTAGCCACCTACAGATTAAATAAAGTACCAAATCTCTGTTCTTGTCCTTCTAAATAGAAGTTTTACAGAATTCAGTAAGGGTTTGTGTGTACCTATGTGTGAACAGGGAGAGCAGTAGCAAGTAGTTTTCTGGTACAAATACAGTCAAAGCATAGAGGGTCTACTTTTTAATTTAGAAGCGCAGATGGTCCTTCTCTGCTGGAAAGTGTCTTACTCTAGATAAAGAACTAGTTTTGCTTATTTCTGACCTTTTTTTGCATCTTAAATGTCATGCACACTGTAATATCATTTTCATCCATCAGTCTTACCAATGAATGACAGAAGGGTACACTAGATCATGACACATAGGAAAAGATGCTGTCATATGTTACTTTAAAATTAAAAATAGTAAAGTGCTTTTCCAGCTACAGTTCTTCCTTTGTGTCCTAGTGGCAGATGTTTTGGCTTAAGCAAATATACAAAATTCAGACCTTAACTTTTTATTGTTGGAAAATTAAAACTTGTGCAACAGCTCACAGGTGTAGTTGGTGAGTGAAAGGGAATTACAGGGTGTTGTCTGAAGTCAAGGGAAAGCTAATGTTGGAGGGATCAGTCAAGCAAGCCTGACTGGTAACTGAAGGATGTTGCTGTGGTCTGTCTGATGGCTCCAGGCTGTGTTCTGAGGTGATTCTGTAGTGTGAACAGCTTGAATTTTCAGAAAACAAGCCTGTTGGTTTTATTTATTTATTTATTTATTTATTTTTCCCTACTACTGGATTGCTCACATAAAAATGACATTTTCAGGAGCCTGATAACTTCCAAACTATATGCACTAATATATAACTTTCCTTTCTAGTTCATTTTAAACCTCAAAAAATGCAGGCAACCAAGAACGATATTGCAAAATTGGAACTAAGCTAAAACTTTATTTCTAGTCAAATATTTCCTCAGGTTTATGAGTTACCTTTACATGTGTTTTTTCTTTTTTATTGATTGTCACTAATATTTACACAGATGAATTTTAGTGACCCCACTCTTCTTGAAAAACAAATTTAAAAATTGCCTGTGCAAATATTTATACAAACTGTGAAACATATATTGAAATAGAAATAGTCATTTTGGTGACTTGGTATTGTATAGTTAAGAAACGAAAACCATATTTTGTAACTTATATAGCAGTTGTCTACATTACAGCATTTAATATCAAACACAAATGAGGAAATATATGATAAAGTGCTTTCAAATAATAGAGAAAAAATAACACAACCTCACAAAAAATTTCTAATACATAGTCTGAAAGTCCTGTGAACAGGAAAAATGTTATGTGGACTAGATGAATCATTTATCTATCTCTTTCGTTTTGGCAGTAATTTGACATCACCATACATTTTGAGACAAATATTTGAAAGAAAGATGGTTTCTCTCATGTCAAACTAATACAAAGTTGTGCTCCAGATATGTGGACTTTAGTGGAGACAGATTAGCTCTTATCACTTGAAGATCAAGGTGGTTTTTTTTACTTGCAGATGATGTATTTGAAAAGTGGTAAATGTTATCATAAGCCAACTACCATGTAAAGGACTTGGAGAAAGGCTTGTTTATTATTTTATCAGGAGAGTCATCAAGGTAACTTCTGTCCTAACAGATTCAACATATATTCAACAGATATTGTTTTAATACTTCTCTGGTTGATTCAAATAATGACAGTTTCAGATGACTTTAAATTTTTTTGTTCCTTATTTAAACATTCTTCTGTTTTCAGACGGAAATGTCTTCATAACACAGCGTTACACTGGGATGGGTGTGCAATTTGGAAAACAATGCCTAAGAGAGACCCAGGAGGCATTATTTCAAAAGCATTTACTTGGTTTTATCAGGAGAATAAGTTAATAAGCATAGCTTGTTTCCCTGATGAACCTATTCAACCTCCCTGTTTTTTCTTAGAGCTGTTTCTGACCTTTGGCAGAATCTGAGAAAGATGCAGTCTGTGTTGCTTCTACTTTAAAGCCTTTTTACACAGCTCAGCATTAGATCAGATCCTTCACATCACACTTTCCATCTTATGTGTGGTCCAGAATATCAGCATTAAAAAAATGAGGTGAATAATTCACCATAGAAACTTTGGAGAAAATTTTCACCTAGTCAGGGTAAAAATTTTCTAGTTTGCCACCCTTTCTGCAAAAGACTCGACCAACATCATGGATCTAAAGCCTCAAATTTAGAAAATAACTTGGGATCTCAGTCTAGGTTTGGACCGTGCATTACAGACCCATTTCTAGTTAGCAACTGTTCTGCTGATTTGTGTGCATGTTTATCCAGTTTGTTCCTTTGTTCCAATTCTGTCATTTTGGTCCTATTAAAAGAGTTCAACTTACTACATGTGTTTCCGATCTCATTCCATCTGTTGTTTTGCAAGAACTACTTCCTTTATATCATTAATTCCTCTTTGATTTCTGGTCTTTTTTGTTTGAGTGAGCAATAGTGGAGCCTGTTTCTGAAAAACATTGGCTTAAGGAAGAATTCATTGTCCTTATACAATATTGTTATTTCCAAATGACCATAGCTCACTTTAGTTTGCATCAGGCCTTATTAAATTCATTTTACTTCATGCAAACCACTTTAGTTAGATTTTTAACAGTCTTCCTGTCCTGGGAAAATTATCAGGATATCAGACAATTCTGTATTGGAATACACAGTTGAACTCTCAGAAAACTGTTAGAAAAACAATTAGTTTTGGCCAATGAAACTCTTCATTTGGTTAATTTTGAATTTTGGAAGATTTCACTTCCATTTATCTTTTCTTTTATTTTCATCTACTTTTAAGTAATTCTCAACTAGGAAAGAAGAATATTTGGTTTGAAAATGTACAGAACAACATGCATTGTCATCTAAAAGAAGTGTATAAAAATGTATTGAAAATGATCATTTCATGAGAAATGGGCTGTTTTCATTTTGAGGGAAAAAAAGTCTAGTGAAAATAATCCCCAGCCAACTCAATTTAATGTCATTACTTCAACCAAATGTCAAGACTTTTCTCTGGGATTAGTTTTACTTGATTTATCACTGTCTTTGGCACAATTGTTCATAGGATTTATGTACATATTGTAGCTTATACTCTGGATTTAGTATTTGAATTTCAGCACTGAAATACTTTGAATATTTCCTTACAGATCCAAGTTTTGTATAATAAGAACTTATCTCAAATTTACAATAATTTGTATGTGAATGCGATCCAGGGCTCTGTAATTTGCCCTCTGTTTTCCTTCTACATACAGTCTTTTAGGAATTAATAAGGGCACATGAGCTAATAATTCCTGCTAGATGTACTATTTCAATTTAAATCCTTCCTTGAATTAGAGAACAATATTGATGTGCACTGTTAAACAGATGGTCTGATTTGCAAAGCTGGTAAAAGTGATTTTTGTTCCTATGTGCTTTTTTTTTTTTTTTAAATTCATAAGCATAGCATATGTATATTTTATAAAGAGTGTCAAGTTCCTTTGGGATAAAAGAATCATGGGATAAATGCAGCTTCATCCTCTCCTCATATGATACTTTGTTACTTGTAATCAAGTAGCAGAAGTGCTTAATAGTATTCTTATTTCAAATCAGTGTAGATTTTTGTAAAAACTATAACATATTTTGTTTCTTGATTTCAGAATAATCCTATCTCTTCTTTGATAGAAACTGAATTTGTGCATCATCAAATCAGACTGCCAGAAATCTCTTTTCTCAAGCTTTTCCTTAGTTTTGATTAAGTGTTCTGCCATTTGTTCGTTTGGTTTTGTTGTTTTTGTTTTGTGGGTTGTTTTTTTTCTTTTTGTTTTGGCTTTGTTTTGTAATGAATGTTTTTTTTAGAGAACTGGTGGGGTTTTTTTTAAGAGAACTGAAATACCATAAAATAATAATTTCCATTTGGCAGCATGGCATGATGATACCATGCTTTGGGTTACATGTTATGTGTGCCATTTCACTGGCTGTACTAAAACTACCCTCAGTTTCCTGAGTCACTTGTGAGCTATAACATGCTGGAATTTCTAACACCCGCCAAATAAGCCATGTCCAACTTCAGCATGCTCAAGGTAGAAAAATAATCTCTACATCCCTTTTAAAGAACCCTTTCCTTGTTTCTGAGGTTAGGTGAGTAATATTAAATGAATGAAAGCTCCAGATGGCTAATTACCTATCTACATAGTACAGGAGTGCAGCTCTCCAGTCCCTTCACTAGAGGGAAGAGAAATGGATTTTATGTGCAGGAAGCACGTGTTGAGACCATCATAGGAGAACTGAAGAGAGAGGCAGTAGCAGATGGGGGATGAGCTTTTTGGGAGAGGAAGCAAGTGGATAGTCTCCTGCAGAGAGCAAAGAGAAAGACTGCCTGAGCAAAAACCAGGGGTGATGAGAGGAAATGTGTGATGGTTGTCTTACACATTTTCTTCTCAGTCCATTAGATGCAGAAGGTGTGTTTTGGGCCTCTGGAAGAAAGCTGACTTGGAGTGGCCTTAGTCCTCTTCAAAATGTAGTATGTAATCTTGTTTGATATTGTTGTTTTAGTGCATCTTCCCATATGTCCTTTCAGATACTCCAACCACAGCTCTGTCTAGTAGAACCCTTACAGATGATTCCTTGTGCAGTTGATCTGAGGAAGAAATGGGAAACTTGTTAAAAGACATATTGAATATTATCCATCCTACTAGTAACAATCCTTTTGACTATAGACATTTGCAAAATGTAAATACGCATTTGTTCTTTTAACTGTTTTATGCTTGTTATTTTTCTTTTCCTCCAGTTTGGACAATGAGCTAGAATAGTTAATTTCAGTTTCCTTTAATTTACATTTTGCTTTTGTTCTAATGCCATAGAACAATATTCTTCTGTGTTTGGATTTCCAGTACTTAACAAAGTTCACGTAAACATTGCCTGGCAACTACATGGGCAGAACTTGTATAATGACAAGAGCCTGAGGGTTTCCCTTCTATAATCTGCATCTATATATTTGCATGCTTTAAAAATAAATGTACACAGACATATTTGATTGTACTGGTACAGCATCTTACTTGGTAGATAAAGTGAAGTTTCTTCATGTTTGAATTCTCTAGCACTGGAAAAACCTGCAGTTGATTAGCTGTGTCCTCACAATGCAGTTGCAAGAGGGTGGTGTGGACTGTATTTTGTGATTTCATGGGCTGCACATTGTGCACTCACCGTTTAAATCCAAGAAAGTTCTGAATATTTTTCCTTCCTTTTGTTTTTATCTTAATTTTATATAAGTATTTCCTTTCATAATACAAAGCTACAAATAACCCTTTTCTATACAGAATAGGCAAACATGACAAAACAGCTCCGAATCTGTAGCTATGGGGAAGAACCATGCTGTGGGTTACAGATATGACAGAATAATTTTTTTTTTCATTGCATGGGCTGATGGGAAAAGGAAGAGGGAGAAGCTAGGACTAGATGCCCTCTAAAATACCCTTATTGTACTGGTGGCTATTTCGCTAGTTAGAACCTACCAAAGACATAAGAGGCAGTGTAGAAACACTTAGATTCTCTTTGTAGTATCGCAAGATTTCTACAGATAATCAGGACGTTTACATGAGTTAGAAACCATGACCAAATCTTCATGACAAAAATGAAATTCAGTTTTAAACATTTTGGATATGTGGGTCAGCTGACAGTTCTGGAGCAATATAACCATATTTGTACAGAAAATACCCTATAGTATTATAGTGTTTGTTATGGTTTGTATTAAAATGATAGATGTGTTTAATTATTTTATTGTAGATTCTCACAGCCTCAGGATATGCCATTGTATTGCTATCAGAAAAAAAAAAGGGGGGAGGGGGAGAGGAAATTACTATCATTTATGGTAAAGTACCTTTATTGAGTTATGTAAACTGCCTCAATACCCCTTCCACAGTAATAGTGAGAAAAAATAGTGTTAAGAGTCTTAGCGCTCACTGTAATGTGGACTATCGTGTGCAGCATTTGTGAAACTGATTCATTTTGGGTATAGGAGTTCTATTTGCATATTCATCTGCTAGTTCATGGCAATGAGGAATAGTACCAGAACTGCTAGCATTTTATCCAGGGCTGTACTGGAGGCAATTTAGACTACTTCAGTAGGACCAGCACTTAAAATCACAGCCAGTTCCCAAATGAGGTGTTACAGCAGCCTGTGTCCGTCATGTGCTGCCACCTGCCACTGCTGTACGGACACTCAGAAATCCTCATCTTGGTGTGGAGTTGAGCAGCCTCTCCTCCTCTCTAGCTCTCCTCCTCTCCCTGCCTCCATTAGCTACTTGGCCCCAAACCACAGCTTTTGTCCACTGTTTTAAAGAGTGCCAAGTGGTGACAAACTCCATCTAATTCCCTTGGGAGGCTCCTGCACAGCCTACTGCTTCTCACAGCCAGGAAGTAAAAAGGGTTCCCCTTTCCCTTTGTTTATTCCCTTTAGACTCAGTAGGTGCATACTAAACCCTCATTTTCTTTTTCTCAAACCTAAATTACTGTGAGATAATCCAAGCAGCTCTTTAAGTAATCTTTTCTCTGTATCAATCCTGTATTTAAAATATAAAGTGAAACCATGAGGGATAAAGTGGAATGAAAGCAAGAGTGGAAAGCAGAAAGTGGAGGGCTAGGAGGTGAGAAAGTACACGGGATTCTATTTACAAGAAAAATATGTGCTGAAAATAAGTATTTAAGATGGGAATTGGGGAGTGAAAATGAACAGATGTTAACACAGTTACAAAAGTAGTCTGGAGACAAAGAATGGGATAGTTTTAAAAATGTATCCGTTTTAAAGTAATATTTTAAATAAGAATTAAGAAGCTGGGAAAGGTTACATAGGCTACAAGTTGGAGCCATCTATGGTGTATGTAAGATTTTTTCAAAACAACCTAACAAAGCAGCTGGATGAGTTATTAACAGATGTTAATGATTTGTCAGTGGTATAAAACATTAAGATCACATTCAGGGGTAGACCATGGTCATGCCTGATTTCTTTGTGGACAAAAATTTTACATTAAACCACTGTCATGCCTGATTTCTAACCATGGATGGAACATACCTAAAATAAAACAAGCAAAGAACCACTTTGTGGGGTTTTTTTTGTGTTTTTGTTGTTGTTGTTGTTGTTGGTTTTTGTTTGTTTGTTTTTGTTTGGGTTTTTTAGGGGGTGGGGGGAGGGGACTGGTGTTTGTTTGTTGGTTGGTTGGTTGTTTTGGGGGGGTTGTATTGGGGTGGTTTTTTTGGTGATGTTTGGGGGTTTTTTTAAGTTTACTTATATTAATATTTGGTCATGTAGTAAAATGAGTGGGCAATAGTTTAAGTATGAAAAAATACTCTTTAACATCTTCATTACTGAAAATAAATTTTCTACCTCTACATTTCTTTTTTTTTTTTTTTCTTGTATTTGAGCTAGCTTTTAGAAGCTATGGATACAGGAGAATAAAGCTGTATATGTTGGAAGCACAATGCAACTGTAGCAATGCCAATAATTCTCTCAGAGAAGTTGGACATTAATACTATGTTTAAGTATGTCCCTAAAATAACTGCATTACACTAGTAAGTGCCAAGTAAATCTATAAATAAAAAGAGAGATAATATCTTTATGAACTATGCTTTTTGTATGTTTTTATGAGCAGATGCATCAGTGTGTATTCTAGGTCTAGAGGGGGTTTTGAGAAATGAGAGTCTTCATGTTGAGCAGGATGCAAGTAAAATACCATCTCCAGAATAATCTTGGCACAATAGAGCTGTCTTTTGAATTTCTTTCTCAAGAGAATAAAAAGAAAAACCAAAAACCTAAGGAAATATTTGCAAGTTTTTAGCTGCTACAATATTGTAGTAAGCTGATGACTCCCTGGTGAGAAGGCAGTGGGTTAGATTGTGCTTTTACAAGGCAAGCTGAGCCAGGGGCAGAGCCCAGTGGCACCAGCTGAGGAGCAGCACACAGAAGGGCCTCAGAGGTGCTGTGTCCTTCCTGGTTTTCCCTTATCCCAGTAATGGATTGTTTTAATCCAAAGCAGCATTACATTTTCATAAGTACAAAAGTACTGCCATTCTTTTACCTTTTTATCCATTTCCCCAAATCCAAAGCAGGGGCAAAATATTACCTGAGAATCCCCTACATACTAGCTGCCTCATATGTGTCTGCAATGGAGTGATTTAGAAAGTGCTGCAAATGCCCATATGTATATTATATGCTTCAGGATCTGTAACAGAGAGAAGACAGATATACTTTTGAGTGCTACATGTGGTACTACCCATCTAACATCCGCCCAGATGTAGCAATTTAAATCAAGGTTGTTTCCCCCAGGAAGTATGTTGGGTGCTTCTTTCTTTAACACATTAGTGAACTGAATCAACGCAAGAATCTGACAAGTGTCAGAGACAGTACAAGGGGGGAAAGAGGACAAGACAAATGGGAATTAGGTTGGGAAAAGTGCCTGTAGACAACAGCAGGTCTTTAGATTATCCTGCTGTCTCATGATACTTGTCTCTGAGTGAGTCAGCTACAAACTAGAAGTATCAAATTAAATAGTTCTGAGATTGCTAAACTGGAATACACATTAGGAAAGTAAAAGCAAAAAGGAAAAAACTTCTTTTGACTTTTTTGTGTCTTAGAAAGAAGTGAGTGAAGGCATATTTGTTTTGAAAATGTGGTTCCATAACATCTTAAGCTCAATTCTCTTGGAATTACTTTTGTTCCTTGACACGCTGCCATGCAGTGGCAGTTCAGAGAGCTGAAACAGTGGAAAACCGATCAATTAATTGTTTTCTAGTTGAGGGTTTTTTTGACTAGCTTGGTTTCCTGAATTGGTTCCTCATGCAATTGTGTAACAGTTAATACCAGGACAAAGAACGGGGCAACTCAGGCAGGTCATCAGTGGCAATCTCCAAACTGTATACTAAAGGTATGGATGAAAGGCATGTGAGTATACACTGGCATGAGACTGGAGTACGACATTATATTTAGTCTGATTAAAGGGTGGTCTGACACCAAAAGATTTAGTCCTGCTCTTGGTTCTTTGCCACCCAGGTCGCTTTTCTAGGGTATGTATTATGGTCCCACCACTGCCCTTGTGTCAGATCTAGCAATTGCAAAACTGCAGAGAAAATTAATTCAGCTTGCTGATATATCAGAAATTAAGTTATTAAAAAATATTTGTTTTCTAGTGGCTGCATGCTGTAAGATCAGCTCTGTTGGAATGCAAAACTACATCTAATCAAAGATGTACACATATTTATTTACTACGCCTCTAAGTTAAATATGAACTTTTATTTGCCTGATTGCCATTTTTTCTATGTCATCTGATAGAACATATTTCATAGTGTTGTCTTCCACCACAGAGGGAATAAAAGCAATGCAAGTATGTTAGGTAGGTAAAAGACTTTCCTAATTTAGCTATTGAAAGGTGAATTTTCAAATGAATAGTAGTGCATCCTCCTCCTTTTCATATATCTTTTTTTTGTTGCCAAATTGTTTTATTATCTCAACAATTTGACATAACTAAGAAGTGAAACAGCCTATGATTCCACTGTTATACAGATAATGCATTGTAACATTATATGGTATATGTCTCAAGAAATTTAGGAATACACTGAAATTTACTCATCAGTTTCATTAGGCAGGAAATTCCAATTTTGCAGTTCATTTTTTTATAAAAGGACAAGGTGTTTATCTCCCTTATGTTGGCAACACTCCTCCTTACACAAGCTGTAGACCTTCATGTAGTTTCTCATGGGCCTACCCAACATGTCATCCTAGGAGAAGATTACAGTTTCTGAGATGAATTTGTGAGTTGAATCAGCTTATTAGAAGGGTTCAGTGAGCATCAGAACCATCACAGAGAAAGGACCAGGACCACACATTGAAAACTAGTAGAAATAAGGGAAAAGGAACTGAGAAATCTCCCTATTTTATTTTAGGTGAACTCTTACATCAGTTCAACTGATTGTGGAACAGCTTAAGTCAGAGGCATCGAACCATTTAAATCATGGATGAATTAATTCCTGTTCTTCAGGGTACTTATTTATTGGCTCTACAATACTTAATTCATGTGTCTAAATACTTTGCCAAATTCGAATGAATAAAGGATTCCTGGAGTTGCCTGCTGATAATATTGCACAATAATGCAAAAGTTGCTTGCTGTTACTACCATGACACATGACTGTAAATTACAAAAAGCTGTTGACTTTTCTGTGAAACATGTAATTAGGGTTGAAATTTTGTATTACAGTTTCAGCAGATATAATAATTCATGGTTACTAAAAGGAGCCTCACACTCCCTCATGTCAGCCCTGCGTTCAGCAGATTCATCTGTCTAACTTGGCCAAAAACTAATTCAATAAAACAAGAAAAAAATTAAAAACAAACAAACAAAGAAGCAACCAAACAAACAAACTGTCCAGCAAGTGTAGTTGGAGACAGAAGAATACAGAAGGAATTAAACTGAGGTCTCTCTCTCCAGACAGTGGTGTGCATTTTTCTATCAGTTCTGCTGAGCAGCATGAGAAAAATGGAACATGAAGTGTTCTGCTCTAGCTAGGAAGTGAACCTGGATATGCAAACAAGTGTGGGGCCATATATTTATATATATATTTTTTTCCCATAGTTAGATGCTCTCACATAGGAGAGAACAAGGATGTACTTAACAAGAAGCCTGAGCTCCAGAATCATGGAACCTTGAATCAGAGGGTATATACTTGTCGTCTTACCATACACTGGCCTAATGATCTCTAATTGACCACTGGAAGGACTAGATATTAGGATGGAAGGCCTTCTGATGTTTTGTCTTGTTATACATAATATTAGGACAAAAATAGTTGTGTCTAAATCCTCCTGAATATCTTTAGGAATAAGAGTTAGGTTTTAGGTATCTCAACAAGGATGTGCAGCACACTTCTAGAAAGACCTGTGGAGGCAAAAAGCCTCCTATCTTTGTGGTAGAGCTCAGTCACTTTCTTGGGTAAAATGGCTAATAAGGGCATATGACAGTTGTCCGTGATAACAGGAGCTGAATTCACTGACTCATCCAGCCCCTTTCAGTCCACTATTTGGTTTTCATGACAAATCATCAGGAAATTAATAAAATCACGATGATGAGAGTGTCATGCTCACATACATTCTGAGTAACATGAAAAGAATGTCATCCATTAGAAACGACATAATCCTAGAGAAAATCATACCTATGGAATGATGCTAATATTACCAGATATCTTCAGCTGGCTCCGCTACAGAGGCTACTACACATGAAACCTTTCCCTGATTAGCCAAACAATATTTTTGAGATCAATTAGATGCATTAATGATGCCATTTCTACTTACTCACTTTGCAGCCATTCTTTAAATATATGCAGCAAAAGGATTTAGAGCGGTTGAAGAGGAAGGGCAAAGTCTTATTCTTGTCTTTTTATGCCATTCTGACATCTCAAGGGACCTCGAGGGTCCTTGGCAATGGAAAATTTTCCTAATGGAACAGAAATCCTCAGGTGGTATAGAGATAGATTAATGACTCTGCTTCACCTGTTCCTCACAAACTCTTATATGGGAATAGGAAATTCTGGAAAGAAGGCAATGGTCAGAATGTCTTTTACACTCCAGCTTTTTGTGGCTGCCAGGACAGACCCTTGTGACTAATAGGAATGCAGCATCAATTAGAACAACTCCCAGAGTTGTGATATGTGTGCTTCAGCTACAACAGTTCCACTATTCTTGGCTAGCCTGAGCATAGGGGAGCTACATGAAACAGCTTTGAAATGCTTGGCCCACAGTCATTCCTCCCACTTAGTCACATTGCTTAAGAATAATGTAAATGCCAATCGTGGGTGACAAATCATAAAACTGGTACAGCACAAGGCAAATTCAAAGGTGCTCTTTGAAAACGTAATTTGTGCAGTTGCACCAATGTTCAGTTGATGTGAATAAATAGCCAGAAGCCTGTGGAAAGAGGTTATTTTACTATCTGCAAATAAGTTAGCTTCTAAACAGACAGATTCAAATACTTCAAATACTGGTGTTCGAAAGCTTCCCCATTTGAAAAATAATTTTTATCCAGAGCACAATGAAATTCAGAATAAACAGAAATTTGGTCAGCTATAATTGTGATGAGTCATAGCTTGAGATCATTACATGGAATATTTAAGCCAGGTTTTGTTATAAATTCAGTTTTAGTAAATGTAAACTTTTGTATTTATTGGAATTTTCCTTGGAATTGATAAATGTTTTTCAAAGTGGTATTTTCCCATAGCAATCCCCTTTATCAAGCTGGAATTTTTGTTTAACTTTGCTGTAAATGCACCATCACTGTTTTAGTGATATCTATAAAAGGATCTGTAGAAACTATTTCAAAGGTGTATTACCTTGTTCTCTTTCTCAGATGTGGTTCATAATGTGGCTTTGTTCTGATGTGAGTTAAGCACATATGTCTATGCAGGAGGAGTCAAATTCAAACAATGTTTCATTGATGTACAAGTTGCACAGTGTCTGAGCACATAATCAAGGGCAGAGTTTTGAATAAATAATTTAACTCTGGTTATATTTCTTTTATCTGCAATACTCACTTTGCAATATGGACCTAAACTTCTAAAATTGCTGGACTGTCTATAGAAGAAATATATTATATACTTGATAAGTACATAAAATTGGGCGGGTTATATGGTTAATACCGATTTTTTTTTTTCCTGTGTCTTTTGTAATTCTGTGTTTTGTGGTATAATAATCTGTCTTTTCAATAATTTTCCCTTCTACTCCAGTGTATTTTAGTACTTTTCTTGTATACTAAATGAGTACAAGAACTTAGGAGCAGAGAATTTAATTGCACTTTCTGTTGTTATAAGTACTTCTGTAATACAAAATAATTGCATTGACATTTTAATATGCTGTCACTTTAAGATACTACATGAAGTGTGAACAGAGTACAGGCACTTTTAACAGGTGTCTCTAATTGTTAGTTTGTTTCTCAGAAATAGCCATAATGTAAAATTTGGTGAAACATGTAGATCCAAGGTGTTTGGATCCTGCAACATGCTAACCAGGTTTTCCTTTCACTGCTGGTAAAAACAATTTGGGGTGTGTAATTGATTTTTTTGTAAGCAAAGCTTTTATGTTTGCTTTGAGTTCAAATTCCATCTTTTTCTTGTTATTTTTTTGTCCCTTAGGAGGGATTACAACATGGGCTTTTAGAAAAAAGACTTCAGTGTATTCGTTTATTTTAACAAATAGGATGTTTCTATTACTTTCAGATTTTGCCAGTCTGCAACTGCAGAAATAATCGTGAAAAGGGCGAAAGCCAGATCAATTACTTTTAAAAAACACGCATTTTCATTACATTTTCCAAGTGCCTGTTATGTTCAAAGAGAGTTCAAGATTGTCTTGTTCACAGAATATTTGAAAAGCCCCCTAAAAGAAACAGGTCCATCCAGAAAAATGTCTGGATTGTTGGATGAAGTGTACTTACTTTAAAAAATGGCCAAAAAAAAAGAGCATCAATATGCATACAGTCTGTTCAGATTTTCAGTGGGATTACTACTAGTTTCAGAAGTTGACACAAAAATTTCTTTAAATAAAAGACCAGAATACAAACGGGGGTGGGGGCGTGGAAAGTTATACAACAAATTAATTATGAACATACATCTTCTACAAAGTTTACTTCATTAACAAGATTTTATTATAAACAGTTATTCTTTTCTAATTTGGCAGAAAGATAAACTATGTAAGTTATTCAAAGTTATATGCTTAAGTTTAGTGAACATTTCAAGATGAAATGTTTCAATAATTTTGCAAATACATTTAGATCAATTGCAGAAAATTATGGAAGTCTATTTATTAGTTAAGCTGTAGTTAAAGTAAAGGAATTCTGATCAATTTGCTAAGAATTGCCTCCAGCTGTGCTGGTTTCCGTCATGTAGTTAAACAGAAGCTCACCATAGTTTGATCTATTTGTCCTTATTTTCATGGTCACTGAAGTAAAGTATGATGGGCTCAGCAGCAGTCATGGGTTCCTTAAGTATGCAGGTGCTAATCCAGAGAGTTAATTAAAAACTTCAAAATTATTGAGAAAATATATCTTTTTGTACATATATTTCTTAAATTAATATGAATTAATATGTGTATCAATGATACATCATAATATCTATGAAGAAGCCATATAATACATTCTTAATTTCAAGATACGATTGACAAAGTAAACTGCAATCTGGAATAGACAATAACCTCATAATCACAGCACATAGCTAAGAGGTGAGAGAACAAGTTCAAATTCCTCCTTTCCTGAATCAGAAGTCAAACTTGACCTTCTCAAAACCTACACAGGTACCTTGACCTTTGAATCTTTGTGGTGTCATACCTAAGTAACTGTTCTGGGCAAGAGTAAAAATATGAACTCTGATTAAGACATTCATCCAGCATGTTCACTTGCACACATGGTTCAACTACAGACTGTGTTGAAACAAAGTGAGAACTTCAGTGTGTCTCTTCCAGATCCTGTTGCCAATACTGTAGCCACTAACACCCTGCATCTCATTTCTCCAACACCTACAAGTACTCTGAAAATAACCAAGAAGGAAGGTCACATTTTCACTTCTGACAGGAATTTAGAAAAAAAAAAAAAAAAGTCTGTGTCAAATGGATCCCTTTTTCAAATGATTGCCATATGTACATCTATGCTGCAGGTGCAGAATCATGCACACTCAAGATACAGAATATTTTTATGTCTTAGCACTGTCCATGATGTATTCCTGCACCTTCCCCCTGTGTGGCAAGTGTATAATATGCCCAAATGCCAGATGTTGAGCTAGCACTTCAGCTATTGCCCTCGACAGTGTCATTCCAAACTAGTATTAATCTTGAGGTTTTTCACTGGATCTCATTTTAGTTGTGAACTGTAAGAAAAAAAAATCTCAATCAGTCTTACTCTTTCAAGAGATACCAGCTCCTTGGGGTGCTGAATCTGGTCTAGTAGACCACAGATGTTGACTACAGTGGATATTCATTTCAGCATTACCTCTACTCCCTTCAAACAGGAAATATGCTCTTCTTCACACCGTTTCATATCCCTGTTCATTTCTTGGCAACTGTCAAGAGAACAATCACCTTTCGTACTTATTCTATTCAAATCTTCGCTGTCCCATCTGAGGATCAAGAACTTTGAATGGATCTATGAAATATGTGTCTACTGCACCGGAGGTCATTTCACATCTTGGGGTAGATTTTCAAGACTGACATGCATTCATAACGCTCAGCTCACAGCTCCATGTGGGTTTTAACTTGGGGTACCTAATGGTCATCAGTGATGACTAGTGTTTATGCTAATGACAGCATTTTTCCTTTTCTTAGATAATGGTGAAAAACATCATGATTAAGAGAAGCAAGGAGTCCATCTGCCTTATCAGACAACATGTTAAACTTGCATACATAGTATTCAACTCCTGCACTAACAGAGGTTCTTCCATGGCAGTTTGGGGTTATTTCCAGAACCATAAGGATGGACAAGTATCTCTCAGCACTGAAAGTTTTCTAAATGTGTGTCCTTGTCTTTGGGCTTGGTATTCTGTATTTTCCTTCACACTACAAAGCATGGACTTTTAGCAGAGATGCAGAAAATATTTTGCTCAGCTAATGTGTGCAATATATTTTAGAAAAGGAATATAAAATCAAAGTAATGGCAAGAACAAAATGGTTGCAACAATGGGCATTTTTAAAATATGTTAATCATACAGTCTTGGGAAAATTTGAATATAGATAATTAATTTTATTTCTTTCTCCTGTGATATTTATGCAAGTGCATCTGTCTGTGCTATTCACAATACCTTTAGACAGGTTAATGTTTTAATAAGCAATCAATGGTCACAAATTCTAATTGCTTAATACATTTCCTCTTATGTGTTTTAAACTAGAGTCTGCTATTTCTGATCTTTAACTCTGACATTGTTGCTAGACATATCTTTAGTATGCTTTCAATTGTTGTTAATAAAGTTTTATTCTGTGATAAATTACTAGATAAATGGACTACAAGAGGATCATTTTTTAATTCTTTCCCTAAGTTTCGAGAAACATTGCTGGTTAACTTTATGGAGGAAACATAGTTTGCTTCTAACAGTGAATCTAATACATTCATCTGCTCAAAGATACTGGCACTGACTTTATACTTCACGGATACAATAGTAATTGAAGTTGGAAACAGAGATAAGGCATTGTCTAGATAAACCAATGTTCAATAATGTAAACTTATTCTTTGGAACTCTTTTTAATTCCTATATTAAATCTGAGAACTTTCTGAAATCAAAATTACTTTAAGATATTATTGATATATATCTTTGGAAAACCTAGAAATTTAAACCCTGACTCCTGTTTCATAGTCTTTTTGTTTTACCATCCTCTGGTGTGATCTGCCAGCAAATATCGTCTTTACATTCGTGTACAATCTACAATCCAGCACCATGTTTGTTTTTCTCCGCTGCAAGTGGCCTTTGTTTTTCAGCTGATGAATCCTGTTGTCTTAATCTAAGATAAAGAGAGAGCTACTAGAGTAAAAAAAAAAAAAAAAAAAAAAAAAAGGTTATAATTGTATTTTGCCTATAGAACTACATTTTCTGACCTTCAATCCAGAACTATTGCAAAATTACGGTCTCTTTGGATCAAGCACAAAGCAAGCAATTATTGCACGCTAAGTAGTAGGCTGCACTTGCTTATGCAGTTACTTGGAAATATTTTTTTTCCTGCATTTAAAAAAGTCTTCAGGCATTGCATATGTAAACCACAGCATAGTCAAACAACAACCAAGGATTTTAATCTGTATTTTAAATACACCATTATTGATGAGTATTGTATTCCATTGCACTTGGAAGTTTTTTTTAAAGGAATGTTAGAGAAGGGACAAGTGGCATGGCATCACAAGAATGAGTGATAGGTGAACCCATTTCAGTCTTTCACTGTATTGGTAAAGGAGTTGTACCACATATTACTATAAGATGTTTTGGACGAGGGCTTTGACAGGTTTTTCAAGTCATGTGTAAGATACTTCTTTCTCCTCTCCTCCCCTTCTCACTCACACGCCATCTCATCCCACTAGGCTCCTGAATTTGCAAAGGCTGAAATTTAGCCCAGAGTGGTTTCAATCCATAGTGGAGGCCAGAGCACAATGTGGTGCTGAGTGTGCAGAGTTCCTGTTCTTTGCCTGGGCACGGATCTTCCATAGCACAGCCCCTTCCTCTCTACCATCCCAGGACTCCTGCCTCTTCTGCTGCTGCTTGGATTCTCCCTTTTACAGGACCTGTAGACCTTTCTGAGTCTATACAAGGCAGGACCATTCTACCCTGACATTTTTCAGGAGGGAGGAGAGGCACCAGGAGTGTGGAGCAGTGAGACTATGCATATGAAGACAGCTCAGCTCTGAAGAGGGGAATGGTGGGAAAAGAGGGGACAGGATGGTCAGAAGGAAAACACAAAGGGACCACACCATCTGAAGAGTGGACCCACAAAACTGAGAAAAAATATTTTTTCAGGGTGGCATCTGGGTGCTTCTGACATTAGCTTTTATCATATGAGTATTCTTGTTTTCAGTTTTTAGTGAACTAAATTTTAGTAATTTTATGCTTCATGGGTACTCTTCTGGGATTAAGCAAAATACAAATTGAAGTCTAATTCTGTTGTCTTTTTCAGCAAGTATTTTGTTATTCTATCTCTCTTTTCCACAATATTTTAGATTATGTACAAGTGCAGTGATTATGTATCAAACCTATGCTTTTATTGTAACTGCCTGTTCATGTGTATGTTTGTGGGTGCTCAAGCCACTGAGGTACTAAGCCTTTTCATCTTTGAACTTCTTCCTATGCCTTGCCCCTATCCTAGGCCTTCTGCCCCTTTCCTTGTCATCCTGCAGGGTCTGGATTATGTCACATAACCAAAGAGCACAACCTACTCCAGGCATTGCAGTCTTGTGGAGAAAGAGAACGTACCAAAGTGGAATATCTATCCAAACTTCACTATTGCTGCTCCTGTGATGACCTCCACAAAAATACTGGGACACCTGCAGTGATTCTGTGCCCTGAAGATGTGATTGTGGGAGTCTGGGGATACTTGGTATTAGTTTACTGGAAAGTTTAAGTGTCCTGCTCTCTACTATGAAGAGTTGGTTGTATTTTCATGTAAAATATCTCTGTTATTGATCAAAACTCAAGCAGCCACCTAAGAAAACAGAATGTTGACAAATGTGTGCCCCTTCTTAAAAAACACTTGGTAGAACCTTGGCAGTGTATCAAAGCTACCTAAGTACTTAAAATGTATACAAGGGTTCTTCTTTAGTGTTATGTCTATTTCCAACAGGGTGTATGTAGTTACAAGAGATTTGTCCAGAGGCCTTCAGTGCCACTGAGGTGTCTGTCTGTGCTAGACTTGCCAGGCATGACTGTCTGCGTGTTTGTGGTGCATATCTGCATGGATGTTGCTGTGACACACAACCAGAATTGCATGCTGTGTGAAGCAGCATTAATTGAGGACTACAGCCCTCTTTTGTTCTTGATAAAACCATATGTCAATCTACACCAGAAACTAGTTAGTTGACGCCTTCCTGTGTAACCTCATCTAGATGTTCCTGCTCCGGCAGGAGGATTGGACTAGAAGATCTTTCGAGGTCCCTTCCAAAACCTAACATTCTGTGATTCTGTGATCCTTTCTATAAGCTTACCCTTAACCAGTGTTTAGAAGTTGTGACAAAACCAAAGCAGTAAATTACTTAACTGGCTTTGGTGAGCACCATGAAAAATCTTATTTGATTTGTGCTGTGTATGTGACAGAGCTGCTTTGTTGCTCTCATATCACTAGTGGGAAGGGTGAGCAGGAGCGGGTTAAGCACCTTTCTAGCAGATGCGATGACAAGGATTTGTGAGCTGGCTGGCTCAGGAGCACAGTCATCCTTCCCTTGACCAGGTAACTGATATCATGGACTTCTGGAAAGACCCATTCTCTGTTGTGATTGCCACCATCTTCCCTTTCTAAACTGAAGAGAACACAGGAATTGAATTTCTCCCCTGCCAGTTAGAATGAACATCCATGTTTTTTTCACCCAAGGGATGCATAACACATGATCTACTGAACTGCTTGCTGCTGTAGTAACAATTGAAACAATACTGCCTTCATAGCTTGAACACTGAGTGCAACAAACCTGATAGTTTAATCAATTCATGTATTAACTAAACCAGCAGTTTACTGTTCTTGTCAAACTCTAAACAACTGTAATTCTTATTTTCAAAAATCAACCAGAAAATATGTAACACATTAGAAATGAATTGGACGTGGCACACCACCCATAAGCTGTATAATAAACAGATCACAGCCCTATAGTAATAGTTGTGATTTCTGGCACGTCACTGGGGAAGAACTTGTGGGTTTTCAGAATGACCTGTGTCATAAATCATAGCATTCCCATTTACACTGAGCACATGTATCTAATTTTTCAAGAGTGGCTTCTGAAATCCTGATGAATGGCTTCAGAATTGATTACTGGAATGTATGAAAAGTTGTGTCACAAATGCCTAATTGAGGAAAAGGAAAAGTAACTAAAAATATAGTCCAGTGAAATCTGAACACAAATTTGTAATATATACTAAGTAACAGATGAGATAAACCAAAAACATGACAAATGTGACATCTGTCACACTTTCCCTTAAGACAGATAAAGTTAGTATAAGTTTTCAGTAGAGTTAAAACCATGTAAATGCACAAGCTAAGCATAAATCATATATGTATTTTTTTAATTATGCAGGCATTGATTTCTTTCTGTCCAGTTGAATGTGTTTTCTGTGTGTTATTATGTATATTTTCGTAATATGTAATGCTTCACATTAGAAAGAACTCAGAGATCCTAAACCAGGAAATGTAGTCAAACTTGTTAATGAAACTCCAGATATCCACTGACGTATTTCTGTGTATATCTTATCCACTTCATTTATCTACATAATCTTTTGTGAGCATGTTTCAACCTACCTCCCCTTCACACTCAAAATTTTACAAAAAGCTACACACTAAGGCCAAATTAATACACCCTGTGTCTCCATACCTCTCTGTAGATGCTATAGATGTGCTATCCAACACAGTCTCATCTTTCAAGTGACAGGTAAAAGTACAGTTAATAAATTCTATTTTATATATATGTGTGTATATATTGTATGTATATATATCTTATTTTATATATATGTGTGTGTATATATGTATAGTTCATAAATCCTATTTTTATTTCCTTTGTGTAAAAGACTGCAAATTTTACTACATGCTGAAAGATAATGTAGACAATTCTTATGTTTTGCCCACTTTTGAAGATTTATCTGTGTCAGCAGTTGGAGCACATGGACTGAAATTGAATACGTTACATGATTGTAGCATGTAGATTCTGATTTGGTGTTGAAAGAAACTCCTTGGCAGATAAGTAATGAAATGAAACAGCAAACATGCCATCACCTAATAAAAACATCAGTTCATAAGAACCATTAACTACCTTTTCCCAAGATATCATTTTTTAATTGATATATTTGCATTTGTCATAAGAAAACAAATTAATGTTATTTTAATAGTATGTGCTGAACAGTAGGTATAGAATAAGGAATTTTTTTTAAGGAAACTGTTACCCTTTGTCCAGTCTCTCTTCGTGAGATTCAAAATGGCCAGCATTCGTTAAATTTTATTACTGAGGTTCATGAAAGTTTCTTTGGATTAGAAAAGCATAACCTTCTGTCCCGATTTAGAACAGTGTTGCAGCTTTTCATTAACCTGGAAACCTCCTATTTACATGGTTCACAGCCTGGTCTCAGCTCACTTGGAGGTAACAAAGGGTGTCGGGACAAGAGTGCAGCAGGGGGCTCATCCTTTAGGGCTGCCATCTGAATTTGATCAGGTCAACTGTTTTAACTCCTGCCTCATTAGGCAAAATAAAATGGAGATTATGGTGTGTGGAAGGATCACATTACAGACAGCAAGCTCTGCCTCCCGACACTCTCTGTTGATTTTGCATTTTGACAAGACCTTGCTCTCTGTGTTTTCCATTCTGCACTACAGCAGGCTTTAAATTATTTTGAAGACAAGATCATTTGTATCGCTCGGCATTTCAGAGCTTAACCAAAGAGGACTGAAGTAATAAGTGAAGACACATTAGTCTCAGAGGCAGTTTACCTACTGGAGAGATGTCACTGTGTAGCATGGGCTTAATGTTGATAGACACGTTAATTCATCTTGTCAGGCAATGCCTAGCTCTTCTCTATTCAAAGCTTAGCTCTAAATTTGAAAAAAAATCTGACACAAAAAAGTTCACTAGTTATATTATTATTACCACCTGGCACAGAAGATTAAATGATTCATTCTGATACTTATAGTTAACATGTTAAGTCTATTCAGTTTCTCTTTAGTTACTGGTTTTAGTGTTTATAAAAAACTGTAAAAATTGTTTAGAGTTAAATGTGATTGCTGCATAATAGTGCCTGTTAGAGCGGAGATGAGTATCACCAAAATACTTATCTCATAATGAGAATTTTTGCCACTTGGTTGTCCACTAAAAAGGATTCCCCCACTGACCTTATCTACATTTGCCATATATTAAGTCCTTGGTCTATAAAAGGCAAAAAAAGATTCAGGATATTGGTTTGGCCATCTGACAACTACTTGGCAGATCTCTTATGAGGAAGATAGTTCTTATCCGTCACACCCAATTATGATTTTCTTTAGGAAAAAGAGTGATAATAAAAGCACGCGACATTTACCAATTTGGTATATCTCTTCTTTCTGTTAGTCCATTTGTTGGTAAGATTTTCTTTTAATTCTTCCTCTATAATCTAAGAGTAACAATCCATAGTCAATTAAGAGGAAGTAGAAATATCAAAACTTGAAATAAATTTACCTTATTTTTTTAATTTTTCCTTTATAAATCAGAAGTTAACCAGAAGTACAGACAACAAAATGCTGTCAAAACAAGAATCTCCCCTCAGGGAAGGGAAGAAAGAGGCCATGAGTAATATGTGACAGATGTGAACATAAATTGTTTAATGTAAAGTTGAATGTGCTCTATTCTATGGTTGGAAGTGTAGCATAAAATTGTTTTAAGCTAACTTAAGATTTTTTTTTTTTTTAATTCAAGTAATGACCAACTGAGAAATATACACTATTGTTAGATCCTGAGTGAACTTAGTATGTCTGAATTTAAAGCTATTAGCTTTCAAGAAACTCTAAGTTAGACAAACCATAATAATGTGTCTCCAGCAACAGGGGCCACATGACCACATTTAACCACTTCTGCATATTAATAGACCAGCTTCAACATCCTTATTTCTGATGCAGTGTGATTCACTTTCAGACTATCATGTACCCCATGGACTTAAGGTGGAAGGGGGTCTCAGAAAATACACTTCTTGTTGTACATTTTTATTTCCATATGTCTGACTTAAGAATTGTATTTTGTGGAAATGTTTAAAGTTCAAACTTTTCTCTAAGAAGTTTCACAGAACAAACCTGCTGCTCTTAAAAACAGACCACAGAGAGGCACAGAACATGATTTTCATGAAACATACTCACTGAAAATACTGAAATGGTTTTTGTTATATGTTCACAAATCATTGCATTTACAAAGCATGTTCACAAATCATTGCAGATCCTTGTGGCCCAGATAATTTTGTTTATGTCTGTTTCTAGCCTCTCTTTTTGCCTTACTCTTCATTTCCTAGTTCCAAAAATCTGCCTCTTTTTTTCTGCCCACCTTACAATGGTGGCTGCCCTTTTCTAGCAATTCTGTTCCCTCTGTGTCTCTTCTTTGTCCTTTTAAACAACCTGTTCCAGGTTGCTTCTGTCTGATTCATTTGCACTTCACTTGACAGCAGTCCTTTATTTGCTCTGTTTCCTTTTGACCCCTTCAGATGGATGCATGATTTTTTGCTGTAAGCTTAATACTTGCTGAGACAGGGAGACAGACACACATCATATGATGATAAGTCTCCTGGATACTATGCTGAATATGATATCTGTGAGATCCTATGGTATAAAACAGAACAGGCTGCTTCAGGAAAATGAAAATTATTTAAAGAAAAGCTGTATTAATTTTGGTGTGAATTGTATCCCTACACTCAAGAGCAGCTTTGAATTTTTCATGAAAAATAAAGCAATCCAGGTTAATAGCAGAAATTCAGGTGAGGGGTGGTTGGTTTTCTGCTTCATAAATATTTGCATTAGCAAAAGAGAGAGTATGGCAACAAGCAGTTATGTTCTTAAGTGCACTTTGCCATCAGAGGAACCATTCACCAAATTACATTTGTAATGTGAGGTGTTAGTGACATTTTATTTTATCTTCCCAGTACTGAGACAACCCAAATCCTAGTTATCTAGTCTGTAGCACCTCCAGTCCTGGAAAAGTACAGAGGGTCTGGTCATAGGAGTCATTACACTGTCCAAGTATTCCTTTAGTATATGGGAATGCTCAGTTGTCATTTCAATAGGTTTTGTCCTTCATTAAAGACAATTTTGACCAAAGGTCTGGTCCCACTGTTGGGCGCAAAGCAGGATCAGCTGTATGAGTAGGTTAAGAGCGCAGCTTCCTAGGCTTATGTGATGTAAGGAGTCAGAACGGCAAAGTCTCGAAAGTAAGACATTTGTTACTTTACATTATCTGCCTCCTAATACAATTGTATTATTTCCTGTCCAGTTAGAAAATTAAGAGGCAAGTGCAGCAAATAATACTCTTGCTTACTGTAGGCAGTAAAGAAAATGATACTGATGTATTGCAAGAGCACAATGGTAAAATTTCTCTTTCTCTGTTTTGATGATATGAGAAAAATACCAGCCATGCAGTAGGTCCAAGTCATCTGGCATAGCTCAGTGTGACTCATGGTGGCTGGAAGAGCAGCAGTCTGTAACTACAGCAAGGCAGAGCAGAACTCACTGGCTTGCAGAAGCAGGAGTAAAGAGATAAAACTGACCAATTTTCCAATATCATAAGCTCACATCTTTGGGGTTCCAGGACTACCTGTCAGGTCATGTTCCCTCAGGGTGTTTAAGAGAACATTAGCAATTGGTCATGCCCAGGCTGTTTGGCAGAAAGAGGAAAAAAAAAATTGTGCATGCCTTTTACAATCCAGCATAAAGAATAATTCTCTGAGTATTTTAACAAACATGTATGATTAGCGTGTGGAGATTAAAACTGATGTGGTGCCACACCCTGTAGATGGTTTGTTTCAAAAAAGGCTTGGGCTTCAAAGGAGGTGGGAAAGCGATAAGGCACAGAAAATTGCTTTCTGTGGTTGTGCTCCATTGCTCTGGAAGATGTAGAAGGGTGAGCTATATTACTAGAATCATACCATTTTTAGGAGTCTTTATCCCTACAGGAGACAGTAGCAGTAATACTACCATCTCTGAAATTCAGGGAATGTTGTCCTAAGTTGATCTGGGTCAGCAAAAGAAGGTTCAGAGCTTGGACTTCTTTCTTGCTTTTCTATTTATATGTTAGTGTTTAAATAAAAGATGCGGTTCATTATGTCGGATTTCTATTTTAACACTGCAATATTATGCAATATTTCTGCCAGTGTATACCAGTATAGTTCGGCATGGATTGCCTAGAAACTGAGCTGTTTTCTACAGGTGAAAAATAACTGTGAAGGTTTTCAAGAACAGGAGAGAGGAAAGGATCAAATACAGAAAACATCTATATTTGCATCATAAATATTAGAGTCATAGAATGTCCTGAGTTGGAAGGGACCCACAAGGATCAAGTCAACTCCTGTCCCTGCATATGACAACCCCAAAATTCACATCATGTGTCTGTGGGCATCATCCAATCGCTTCTTGAATACTGCCAGGCTTGGGGCCGTGACACCTCACTGAGGAGCCTGTTCCAGTGCTCCACCATCCTCTGGGTGAAGAACCTTTTCCTAATGTCCAACCTAAACCTCCCTGGCACATTTTCCTGCCATTCCCTCGGGTTCTGTCATTGGTCACCGGAGTGATTAGCACCTACCCTTCCTCCTCCCCTTGTGAAGAAGTTGTGGACCATTATGAGGTCTCCTCTTAGTCTCCTCTTCTCCAGGCTGAGCAAACCAAGTGATCTTAGCTGCTCCTCATATGGCTTCCCCTCCAAACCCTTCACCAACTTGATGGCTCTCTTCTGGACACTCTCCAGTAGCTTTATATCCTTTTTATCCTGTGGTGCCCAGAACTGCACACAGTGCTCCAGGTGAGGCCGCACCAGTGCAGAGCAGAGCGGGACAATCACCTCCCTCACCCGGCTGGCAATGCTGTGCTGGATGCACCCCAGGACACAGGTGGCCCTCTTGGCTGCCAGGGTACACTGTTGGCTCATGTTCAACTTGCTGTCAATGAGAAACCCCAGATCTCTCTCCACAGTGCTGCTCTCCAGCCTCTCATTCCCCAGTCTGTATGTACAGCCAGGGTTGCTGTATTCTAACTCACCTTCAGCATAAAATCGTTATTGGAACTTCTAGTCTAATAAACATTCAATAAATTATGTGTTTGAGCTCTTCAGCATATCCGTTGTTTACAGTTAAGCCAAGGAATTAACATCTTTGCTTGGGTTGATTTCTACTATTTGTGGTAGATTAATTTTCCCTAAAATTTCCTCTGTTTCTGTTACATTTAATTCCTTTGTGAACATTTCTCCATAAACCATTTTCAACTGTGTTAGCTGATATTCTTAAGGCAGATTTTACATACTAATGTGTCTCTGGGTCTTGGAGAGATTTGACATAAAATGTCTCATGTTCTCACTTCAGGAGGTCTGGATCTTTCAACCAAATTTAATAGCTATTTACGTCTTGAGAAGATCTTATCTAATGTACTATTGGTTCAGGGTCATTCACAACCTTGTATTATATTGAAACATGGACAGAGAGTAATTTGTTAATGTCAAGAAGAATGAAGTTGGTTAGAAGGGGAAGTGTACACGATTTATAACACAAGTGTTTCCTTGCTAATCCCTCGGCAGGTTCATTATCTGTAGAGCCCCAGGCAATAGTTGGCCTATCGTGAGAGTGAAATTTAACCCACAGCATGAAATTAATCCTCAAAGACTTTTGTCTACTCTTTCTAGAAATAATAAATTCAAAGTGATTTTCTAATTCTCTTCTCTAACTTTATGCAAAGGTGTTAAATTGGTATCCAAACTCAATGACATACGTCAATTTGTTGATTTATGTTTACTTAACTAACATGCAAGTGTATACCAAGCATAATAAGGAATTTGGAGGCATGAATTAGTGGAGTGTTCATTCTTTCTTCCTGAAAACCTTTTTTATTTGATAATACAGAACATTTTATTCATTGTGATTACAGGAAAGATGAGGAACGTGTACATGCATGCATGTATAAAAACATTCGAATGGTCAGATCTAGATTTCCTAGACCTTCTTGGTTTATATATGAAATAACCTGTTGGGGTTTTTCACACTCTGACTTCTTTTATAAAACTTTTCAGATGTTGCTGGTAAAGAAATTATTTTTGGTAGAGTTTTGGAAAGTACTTCTTGAATCAGCTGTGTAAATACTTGGTAAATCAGCTGGGGCTTTTGTGTTTTGTTTCGGTTTGTGTTGTTGTTGTTGGGGGTTTTTGTTTGGTTTGGTTTGGTTTTGATTTGTTTTCCAGAAAGAGGTTTCTTTTCCTTACGTATGCATAGCTCTCTCTACTAATGAGAAATTAATTTATTACTGATTGATTCTGAATCTCCTTTACATTTTTTGGAATGTGGCCCCTCACTCCTAGCACAACCTAGTCTGTAGGAGTAGAGGAGCAGTTCTAGATACTATTATGTCTGTCTGGGTACTGTCTAGATACAAGGTAAGGATTTTTCTTACTTTTAGCTGGTATTTACCCAGTATATATCCATTGGCTATACACTTTGTATATTTTAGTGCTCATCTTCTAGACAATTTTTCTACTTTTGAGGGCAGCAAGTCATATTTAATAGAGGTTTGTAACTGGCCATATTATCTATGCTGAAGAGCTTCTTCAAGATATTAATTGAAACTCCACACAATCATAGCTGTTAGGATAGAAACTGAATAACAAGAAATGAAGCAGGTCGAGTGCTTCTTAGTACAGAGCCCTGACCCTGGGCAGGAAGTTTGCAGGCTACTTAGAGGCCATTATATGAGCAGATCCAGAAATACATTACTCTTCTGATCATCTCTCTTATTCTTTAGACATAATTTATAACAGTGGTGTAGACTTTCAACCATTCTCACTTTACATATTCCCTAAAAGAAAATTAGTTTCTCAAGTCATACCATATTTCCTCTGTGTATTTTAAGAGAGATATTTTTGTGCACACATATACTTCAGTGGTGAGAAGAAAAATAGCAGTCGTGCAGTGGAATAGTGAGCAGTGTCTTTGATACTCAAAAAAGACTTTAAGACATGTTAAAGATGCCACTTGATATTAAGTAAAGTTGAGATGTGGTGTAGGTCCAGGAAAACTCTGAAAATTGCATACCTTTTTGTAATATCTACTGCTGAGGATAGAAAATTCTACAGAAGTACCTCATATAAACATAGGTTTCTGATCTATTTTTAAGCTTTTATTGTTAATGGAAGCTGATGCATTTAAGCGTTATAATTTGATACAGTACAGTACAGTAAATCAATACCATATAGCAATTCAGATGTCATTTACATCTACATTATTACTATCTCTTCAGTGCGGTAGTAAAGACAGAGAGAAAACTGCAGAATTGCAGTATTTGGTTATAGGTGTTAAAGAGGACAAAGAAGGAGCAGAGGCAATGAGATATTCATGATATTTTTACCAATAACTGCCTCAAGGTTTTCTGTCTATGCAATATATAACTATTCTTCAGGACCACACTCATCTGTCTTGCACATATTTTCATAATTTTGCTTACTCCCTATATGTCCATCAGTTATTCCTCTGTAATTCACTTTTCCTATTTGCCCTTTACCCAGACCACAGGCTCATAGGGAAAACCTCTTGCAACAAAAGCAGCAGTGTTTGTTGATTGTGAGACTGAGGTTACTGCTGCCAGTTCCAATGACAAGTTGGCATCTTGTGACCTGTAATAAATGACCTCTTATAAATTGGCAGGTGATAAGTCTCTTAACTGGTAGGCGGGATGGCTGTTTGCATTTTCAAGAGAATCTTGAAATACGTGAAAAACTCTCTCTGGCAGGTGATGAAACTGGAGATACTTTTCTGCAGACCTTTAAGGTCAGATTTATTCTTGGGAGGGGTTCAGGCCACAAGTCAGACAAGCTGTAGATTTTTAACAAGGATGTACTCTGCAATGTTTAGGTACGGTAAGTCCTTGTCTTACATTAGTCTGGGCACCTTTCAGGCTCCACAGCAGGGGAAGCTGTATCCTGGGTATCCTTGGATTCCTATTTATGTGCACAGACTATATTGCACAAAGATTAGACCCACAATGGAGCAGCTAAACCTACTGCCAGCACTATGTCACATAGCAAACCATTTTATTTATCAGTAGGCATTTAATAATTCATTTAGTTTTATCTCTGAGTCCACGTAGCACTATGAACACTGGATTAGGTAGGCATATGGAAGGGGTACTGAATGTAGTAAGGAACCAAAGCAGTTGTCCCTGAGAAATATTGCATGGCAACATCAAAACTGCCTTTTCTCATGCCTGTTTTTCAGCCCTTGGGCTAAATAGCTGAGTCAGATTGGCCATGTTAGCGTAGTCTGCCTGCCTGCCTGCCTGGAGAAGAATGTGAGCAAAATGTCTTTAAAAGTCTTCTGTGATTGTACAAAGTGAAAGGAGGAGTTTTTCTAGCTTCCAGTTGGTGGTTAGTGAAGCAGTTTGGTTTGTTTTTTTTTTTTCAGATAGACATCACCGTAGCAGAACCTGAAGATACTTCCTTGATTTGAAGGTTTTCCTGAAATCAAAAGAAATCATTTACCTTTCCTTTTTGGAAAAGCAGTCTTTAAAAGGAAGAAGGCTGCAAACAAGCAGTAAAATCTGCTGTGAAGTGTATCCTCCAGACTACTTTATGCGTGCTGCACACAAAAGCTTTGCTGAAATCCTCTCTTTTTCAACAGTTGCCTCACTTTGTACCTTTAAAATTATCAGCACTTGGAAAAGTCTTGTTACATCTGAAAGAAGTCCTCTTTTTCCTTAGACTTAACAGTGTTTCAGACACTGATTAAAAAGGGAACTCTCCCTTTATTCCTGGAGTCGGTAAGAAATATTATGGAAAATTGCATTAACTCTTGCAAATCCCTCTACAACTATAAAAGTACAAATGAGATCGTCCCTGCTGTTTCAGTCAGGCCTATGAACCTCAGAGCAATAGGATATTTATAAGAAAATTCCAGACATAGCAGTGGTGCCGTGATCCATATGACCCAAAGTTTCCAGTCTTTGTCTATCCTCCTGTCTTTAAGGAAAAACAGAGGGGCATAAAATGAAAACTTGGAAGATCACAAATCATTGTTATGACTCATTATAATGAATGATTTGTGCATTACTTTATGGAGTAGTTAGGTTGAGTTTGGGGGGAAAAAAACCCACCTTTTTAATTTTCACTTTATGCCAATTTTCAAGCAAATATCTTTCCTAAAATAACAGTGTTCTTTTTTCCACACTATCTTGGATAACTGGTGAGTTTTTTCAGCTGGGTGAATGTGTTGCGATATAAAGATGCAGCCTTGCATGTCTGTTGTCAAGAGCCTGTTAGTGTTTCCACTACAGCATTAAGTCTTATTTTCTGGTGTTTAAAACTGGGCTGTAAAATGCTTGAAGCTGAGCTTTGGTAGTTTTCAAGATGTATTTACAAATAAGAAAAGTAATCTCATTGAGTGGGGCTTTTTGGTTCTGCGAAAAAAAATGTATCTTGACAGCTTTGTAGAAACTGTGATTCACAGAGTTTTGTATACTCAAAATTAGTCTTCTGACCTCAGCATACAACCTGGATTCTAGATTCTCATGAGTTTTGTTTAGCATTGTTTTTTGTTGTTAACTATTAATAGTATAAAAGTTATTAGAAAAATAAAAATAAATGTACTGAAGTCTGAAAATATCTGCTGCTGCTGTTTTTCCAAAGTAATTCACTACATTACATTTGCGAGCATTCGCCTTCTTTATTTTTGCAATATGTTCATATGGTGAATTAATAGGGTATATTCCCAGTTGTCAACATTTTCTCTTCACTTCCTAGGATAAATTTAAATGCTACACAAAAATTTGCTGGAAGTGGCAAGGTACAATGGCAAGGTACAGTTTCAACACACAGTAAACTTTCCTTAAAGTTATAGGATTACATTGTTGTTTTGTTTTTTACAGGGAGAAGTGCACTATTTCCAATAAATTGTACTTCCAAAAGCAAGAGCATACCAATATTTTACTAGTTTTACTTTAAGTCACCACAGCAGAGAAAGTCATAGCACTTCAGAGGAAATTTCATACTTAACTTGCCTTGTTATGCCCTACTGTATGTTAAGCATTGCTGAGGTCGCTCAGCACTGGCTGATAATGAATTCCATATAAGCTGTAATATTGGGGCACAGCTGGGTGGGTAAGAGTTGAGTTGAAGTCTTTAACTCAGAATTTCCTCATTTTACTAGTTTCATTTCAAAAGGTAATGCTGCTTTAAGGGTGTATGTTTTCTGTCGCTTAGCCGCGCAATCTAATAGAAAAAGGTTATTTTTACATGGAATCAGGATATGCATGGTAGGTAATGTCCATGTTAAGTATACTTGCTATTAGTCATTTTAAATGGTTTGTCTGTTAATAAGAAAGGGCATGTGAGTTAATGTTTTCAAATGCTGGGTATTTAGTTGTACTTTTCAGTAAAGTAATTCTGCTTGTATCCCTTCCAGTATTTTAAAAATCTCAGCCACAACATCTTAATGAATTTTTTTCCCTTTTAAATGTTTTCCAGCACAAACATAGGAGGTTGGGTGAACACTCAAAACTAACACTTCTTTCAGCAACTCACAATTTGATTTTGGCTATTGTCCACTGAAAATGAATCTGGATTTCTGTATTTGACCATTTCTTTCCTTTGGGAGAAAAGATATTTTTGGTTATCTCTCCTGCTTTGACCTTAGGGAGCAAGTGTAATGTATATTTCATGGCAGTTTGCAGATTTTTGGTGTTAAATCATTTTAATACTAAGAAAAAAAAAATCCAAATACCCTAAGCTATGATGGGATTGATCTCATCAAAGAACTTCAAATGCTAACGAATACTGGAAAGGACTGAACAAACCTCCAGAAATATCCTCCCCCAAAATCTTCTTGCCAGAAAGTTGCAATGATTTTCCTGCCTTCTCGGAAGGAAAAGTGCTGTGTGATCACCATAGGGGACATTGAAATCAAAGCTTTGTTGAGAAAACTATGTAGAAGTACTTGGCTCTTTCTGTAGAAATTTTTGAAGAAAAAATAGAATTTTTTGTGTGGGATATAGATCTTAATTACATTTTCCTAAACTGGAAGAGTTTTAGGATAATGATTACTGTTTGTATTTCAGGTATTGTCCAGTAATAACCAGTAGAAATTATTAATTTGAAGCCTTCCTGTGGCTTATCAGATACATGTTTTATTTTACAAAGCTGCATTAAGATTTGTGTTTGTATCTTTATGAAGTGATAGAAAATACCTTTACTTTTTAAAGGCAGTAAAATTATTCCTCTAGTCTGGTATCATTGATATTATAACAATTTTAACTGATAGATGAAATTTTTGTACTTAGGTTTAAATTTTTCAAAGGCTTCAATTTGCAGAGACGCAATAGTGGATTTATAGATTGTAGTAATAACACAGGATGCAAGAATGGCTCTGCAGGGGTAGAATGAAGGTCCATCTAGTCCAGCAGAGAGAGGTCAAGAGAGGATATACATTTTTGTAACAGAAGCTAAACTGAGATAAGAAACTGGACAGTTCTTAAGCAGGCACGTCGTGCACTGAAATCAGGCAAACCACATTCTCATTTTTCCCTGAATTAAGACTGGATACTGGGGCCTTTATGTAATATAATCTAATATCTGATCTCTTTTGAAATCTCTTCTAGTCATTAGTTTATATTCCTCATCACTTTGTCTGCTGTTTCTCTATAAGCTGTTTTGAAGGAAAACGTACAAGACTTTATCCAAAACTAATGAAAACCAGACTTTTGTTGATGTATTAGGCCACGAGTGACTACTTATATTTAAAATCGTAAAAATAACTCCATCATCTCTGACAATATAAAATTATTCCTTATGGTGCTATTTTCAATGATTTGTCCAGTTTAGATAAGGGGGCAAAAAAAATCCATAGATTTTGGGGAGTTGTTTTTTTCTTAGGAAACAGAAATTACAGGAGGTTTCAGAAATAAACTGTCACTGTAAAAAAACAAATGTTCATTTTACCATTACTGGTTTCTGCAGATTCTTTCACCAATGTGATTAAATGCTTTGTACACAAGAAGATGTATACAAAAAAACTACAAGCAGTGTTTAAATTTGCATATTGCTTTTACAGTGCTCACGTCCTAACTGATCTTACCTCCATAAAATTGTTAAGATTACACGCTGTGTGATCTTTCACAGAAAATATTGTGTAATCTTTCAAATAGAGCTGTCCGTTTATGATCATTGCAAGTCATGGTCAGGAAGGTTTATCCAGGCAGTCAAAGCAAAGTTTTAATGACAAAATTGTACTTTTGAGGTATCCATGACACTGGCAGAGAAGCTGGCAGAGCTGTTCCTGCTTTGGCAGGGCAGCTGGATAAGGCTTTTCAGACAGAAGAACATTGGAGCAACTTCTGAAGGGTAATAAAAATGTGTGCGGTTTGTAGGTCTGTAACTGAGAGCAAAGGCTGGTGCTTTGCAAGGAGCTCATAGAAGCCCACAGCTGTCAGTTGTATCTGGGACCCCAGAGACACAAGTATGTCTTAGAAGCTGAAGGCTGAAGTGAGGAAACGCTTGCTGAGCATGTGCAAGAGGTGGCTAGGACACCAGCTCGGAGCCTCACTCCATAATTTCATCCATGATGTTTTTCTGAACAGCTTTTAGTGTGGAATGAAAAAATAGTAGTTTTCACTAATCTTTTTTCTGTTACTGTTTTGAACTCCTCCTACACAGACACACTCATTGATGGAATGAAATTATTAAAAATATTTATGGTTTGAACTTAGTTTCTCCTGGTTTTCTTTTTCAGGAAAGCATTAAATTATTCATATGTAACTGCTATGACTAGTTATTTGTGTTATTCATTAGCAAAATTACCAGAGTAGATTTGCATCAAACAGTGACATAGGTTAATTTGATCTAATTCTGATCAAGTTTATTTTCACTCTTCCAAAACTACATGTAAAGGAAAATTTATTTCTGGCTTTATAGCTACTGTATGTTTGTCCCATGCACATAATGGAAAAATTGCTGCAGGAGAAAAAAGTAGAATAGTTCTTCATTAGTAGCTGACAAAATACAGCTTTCATTTCTAAAACACTTTATTACCCTCGTGATATATACGGTACTGCTTTCTTTTTCACACTGATATTTTTTATGGAGTGATGTGCTGCTTAGCTTGAATATAAAAGCAAGAAATAGAAGAAAGTAATCTATAAAAGGAAGTGTAGGAAAGATTAATTTCTTTTTCTGAGTAGGGTACTTTAGTCTGGTCTAAGAATAAGGAGTCACATTCAGAGAATTGACTGAGTACCAGTGAACCACCTAAGCCATTTTGCCATGTTTAGGACTTCACTGTTCCTCCATTCAATGTTGCAGTTCATTCAAGGAAAATATTTTCAAAAATTGTAAGCTCAGCGTAAGCCACCCATGGGAAGTTCTCATTGTTGAGACTGAAAGATTTTAGGCCAGTTATTTTATGAGGGTTTAGATAAATTGCTTCTAGCTAACCTAAAGGGGAGTGGCAGCTGATGATTATCTTATTGTATTCAAATTTTGATAAGAATAGTCAATCCTTTCCATCTAAATTCTGCTGTAAATTGATAAATCCCTTGCTGATTAAGCTCTAACTTTTACTGTGAATTCAGCACTCCTTATTCAGCTGTTGGCAAGTGTTTTCTTCTTTCTCATCCACTGGCAACATTTCCTCTTTTTGCCCTGTGGATAAGCAGTCAGATAGGGAGAGGAGAGAAGAACAGGTCAGGATTGCAATAAAGCAGAGGTCAGGTGTGGAACGGACAAATTTATGAGTTGCAATGTTTGGTAAATGCTTGGGTAAATGTAAGAATTAATCAGTTTGTGTTAGTTAATTTTTTATTTTACTGTCATACCTAGTAGTTCATGTTCTAATTCATATAAAATTCATCTCTGCAGAGAATTTTGAGTTTTCAGAGTATCTTTACTGTTATTTCCTTTATAACTATTCCTTTCTTTAAAAAAGAAGATGTTACTCCATAAGCCATAGAGGTAAATAAACTGAAAAGCATTATGAATTCCAACGAAGTGGAAGTAATTTAGATTAATTTTGAAATAATTTTTATTAGTACTTCTCAACCCATGATACTATTTTTTAACTTGTGAAGTAAATATGGACTGTATGAAAAATTCTGTGATTATATGGAGGCAAATCTATGACTACTATGGAGAATGACTGGAATAAGTTCTGTTCTTTGCCTGTTCTCTGTGTTACTACTTTATTGTATTCTTATATGGCTTTTGCAGTTAAATAATCATCATAGCAATACTATAATACTTAAAATATGACCTCTGCACTAGCAAAGTTATATCTGTGGCTTAAAATAAGTAGGGTTTTTTTTGTTTGGAAATCTAATATTCAGTTCTTCAACAGCTCATATGATTTACTGTTAAAATAAGTGACAGAATTATACTCTCAATTTAGTTATTATCCTGTAAGTAACATAAACAATTCAAAGAACCTGAGCCAAAAAGTAAAATAAATCATATTATCAAGGTCCATTTTGCAGTGCAAAGTTTTGCATGAAATCACAGAATCAAGAGATAGGGTTAACTAGTAGTAACACCTGAATAAATGTTTAAGTTAGAAAATAAAAATCTTTTTAAATTATAGTGCAGTTATTTTTTATTAAAAGCATGTGAACTGTTAAATAATGTAAATTTATATAAAGCTTCAGACTATACTTTTTTTCTCAACTTGTGCTGCTAGAGGAGGTAACTACAGTGTCTGGGATCATGGGAGCTACTGCAAGTGCAAAAAACCTATAAATATTGTTTTCAGTTTTCCAAAGGCTGTACATTTATTTAAAAGTTGTTTTAAATTTCACATTGCACAGATAATTTAATTAGTTTTGTTGTTATGCTACATAACTCTTCTGATAAAACACCTCAGTACCTGAGATTATCTGCTTTGGTACTACAGAAGTCCCGATCATGGAGGGAAATGTTAGGAGTTTTATTCAAAACAGAGTAGAACATATGACAAAAGTGAGACATGTGAAGAGAAGGAAAATACAGCTAAGACTGCCACTCGTTGGCAAGCACTGCAACATAGTATAAAGCCCAGTTCTCTGAGTCAGTGTTTTTCTTTCCCTCTGAAATTTGTGGTTGAGAAAATAGTCAGCAGCACTGTATAAAAACAGCAAGAAATTCTGGAATTTATGCATTAGGGTATAGACTTTGCAAACCCAGTGGCAAGAATTTGTTGAGCCTAGTCTGCTCCACATCACATTGTGGTTGTCCTACATAGCTGGGATTTAACTGCTCATTATCTACTTGAATCTAGGTATGAAAGTACTGGGTTTTTTTCCTTTTAGGTTTTAGGATGACTAAAACAATTTCAGCATGATTTGGAAATCTTTCTCCAGCCTTAGATCAGTAAATAAAGGGGAGAGGATTGCTAGGTCAACATTGTGGTGAACAGACTTGAAACACTAAATACCTGGATACGGTAGTGGCAGACATACACCAGACAACTTTGATGAAATGTTCAGCAAGCATGAACAAAAAAATTAGCTATGCAGAGAGGGAGATTTTGTTTTTTTTTTTTTTCCCAGAAAGCACACACATCTATTTGTTCTCCTATCGATATTGATTGTGTTACAAAAGATTACTTAGAGGATTCTTGTGATAGGAACAGGGAGTAGGAAAGCATCCTGTGGACTGAGGTTTTCACAAAACTTGGAATGAACTGCTAGCTATTACAAAACCAGCAAGAACTTCAAGTTAGGCATTGGAAACAGCTACATGGTTTAATGTAGAGTCATTGCTTCACCATATGATGTATCTCTTGTTAAACAGTAAGTGGTTCAGAGAACTGATGAAAGGACTCAAGCATCTTCTGCATCGTGGGATTTCAGGTTGATTCCATCTTGTTATTGGTCAAGGACTATTATAACCATTAAAAATGCTCTCTCTCATGCTATCAAAATAAGAATAACATAGATTTATTCATTTCGCAAGTAGTAGTTGTAATGCTGGTTATTGTGGATAGGTCAAAATATTTTCATGGGTTTATATCATGCAGAGTTTTCAATGCCTTTTGAACAGACCTCCAGACCTCAAAAGGTTTTACATTATTTCCACTTTTTGAGATCCCAATTGTTTCTTCTATGGTGAACAGGGAAGGACAGTGATGTTCTCTTCTTAAACAATATAAGAACAGTTTAGTATCAAAGCTACTGGAAAGGTACTGTTCAAAAGGGGCACGAAAGACAAAGCCCTGTGGGCTGCTGCTACGAGCCAGAAAGGGAGATTTAGAGGTCTCCCATGTCATGGGAAGTGGAGGTGGGAGCTGCAAGAGGAGCCAAGGGGGCACACAGTAGGTGCTGAGGATGGTGCTGGGTAGGAAGAGGTAACCTGGGGGCCAAAGTGCCTTCCACAGCTGTATGAGCATTGCCAGGGCGGGAGTGCTCAGTACAAGAGCATTTTGGCCAGAAAGTCAAGGAGGAAAGTCAGCCTGATGATAATTTTTAGAGTCATAAAGCTCTTGGTAAACACGTGACACGTTGGAGTGTCCAGTGACTTCTGGCACGAGTTGTGTGCTAATAGTGAGTAGCAGGCCATTCATCCCAGTCCTGGAAAAGCCCCTCTGCGCATATGTCCCTTCAGCATGTCTCTGAACACTGCCGGCACATTCTTCTTTTCAGACTTCAAAATAAGAAATTAGATCAGAAGTTCATGCTCCGATTATAGGAGAATTTATCTGGTTTGTTCTAGCAAAGCTAATGACATACGAGGCAGGCATCCAACTTTCAAAAATGCATGAAATTCAGTGGTTTTATAATGCTTTCAGAAAGGAATGGATTCAAAGCAGAGAAAGCCATTATGTGTCCCCCAGTTGTGTTCATTCCTCTAAACAATCATTAAAAACAGGCCAGGTTGTTTTTTGAAGTGAATGCTTTCACTCTTCTGTATTATTAAGATTACTATTACAGGCTGCTGCTGCTGCTGTCTCCAGGAAAAAACAACAACAACAACAACAACAACAATAAAACAAAACAAACAACAAAACAAAATTATTCAGCTCCGCCCTGAACTACTTCTAACAAGTGCTGGTGATCAATTAGCTAGTTCATTAAAAAGTTACACATGATTTTATTGAAGCAAGCAATTCTGAATCAAAGAACCCAATTCGCAGATCTGGGTTGAAGCACATAATTGGCATGTACTTTAGGATCGCTGTTAAAGTTATAAAATAGATTTACTAGGGAAGGAATGGATCCAAAAACCCTAAAGGAGGGGATATGTTATTTGCGTGACTCACTGTTACAAGTGGACTCATTTAACACTAAGATTTTATCTACATTAAAACAAAAAACAGAAATAAATGTAAACCTCCTTCGATTTAACTTCTTTTAGAAGTTGTCCTTCATCTGATACGTGTAAATTACATGGGGTATTATTGCATTTCTTCTGCTACAATTTTAATTATTGCTATCAAAGATGTATTTTTATTAAATCATTTAAATTTAGTTGAGAAGTCAACACTGTGTTAACTGTAAAACAAAATTATATAAGTATGTTCACCACGTTGCTGAGATCCACAGTGAGTCTGGGATTAAAGCCCCCGTTCTACAAACAGTTGCCTGTGCACGACTTAGGGGGGAACTTTACACATGTACTAGTAGGACATGCTTCAGCATTTGCATGGTAAAAGAGAGGGAAGGCGCATTATTCGGAGGATGTTTTAGAAACAGTGGTGCTTTGTTCTGAGTTTACAAGTGGGCCAAATCTTGAAACTTGAGGAAAAGAGTTTGGCTTTATTTTTTAAATATTTGGGAAAAGGTTTTTACTGTTGAGTTTTTGCAAGAGTTCTTTAAGCAAAAGAAAGTTATTTTTGGTTTTGAACTGAAAGGTATAAATAATCAAGTCTTAAATATATTAAAATGTGCATAAAATCTACTTTCTGTTAGAATTTTGATTGCTTCATTGCCACAGTGTAAAAGCTTCTGTAGCTAATATTACTGCTGGACTTTGTGTGATGGCATTGAGGCATTTTCAACTATTAGCCTTCCCAAGGGTTCTTTTCAGACAAAATGTTATGCATCAGCTCTTATTTGAGTATAAGCCTATTGAATAGCATTCTCCTCTCTGCCAACTTGGCAGCAAGTTCTCGTGCTAATAAAAGAGGTTACCCCAGATAGAGATCCCAGATGTGCTTGAACTACTTTTATTAGGACTATGGAGGGGCTCAGTGTTTCCTTCTAACTATTTTCAAAAAAGGTGTGTGCTTGCCTTCATAATTGCCAGAAAAATTGTATTACATCACTGGAAATTTTTTTTTCCTCGAAGTGAAAAAAATGTTAGATGTGTTAGCACAGAACACGGCTTAGGAAAAACTGATGTTCAAAACAATGAATGCATTTTGCCACAATACAAACCTTGATTTGACCCTACTGAATTCTGTGGAGAGGAGAACATTGCTGTTTAACACTAAGTTAAATATACCTTTGTTAGTCACATTTTAATGAGGTTCAGTATCATGATGAGAATAAGTTACAATAGATGTTTCACAGAACGGCAACGTACCTGTGGCATATGACATACTTGACTATGATGTCAGTGATTCCCTGAAGCTGTTGAACACTAAAGATACTAAAGAAAATCATATTTTTTTTTAAACTCACTGTTGCTATCCATAAATTGTAAATAATATGTTTACAATCTTAAATCATAATCTTGATTTTGCTTTCAAGGCCACAAGTTTCCTGTTGAAATGTTTATTGTTGTCAAAATGTGAATAGAGAAACAAGGTTTTAATTAAAATAATTCATTGCTTGCTTTTATTGTTCATTTAATTATTGAATTACAAAAAATGAATGGCGCTCTAATTTCTAGGCACGTCCCTGGTTGATTTTTATTGTAATTGTGTCAGATATAAAAAGAAAGAAACTGCACAGTCATTTCATTTCATAGTGAAACACATGATAGTATCTATTTCAGATTTTCAAACCCAGAGTTTGACTCAAAGACTCCCATTAGTTTCAATGGGCTTTAGATCAGGCACAGGGTTAACAGCTTATTTTTCAAACAACTAGAAAGAGGTGTAAAAGTCAAAGGTGATAGCTATACTGTGAGTTCCATAAACTACAAAAAAGTTGCTACTAAAGCTCTATTTTTCCTTAGTTTAACAGCTTCTATGAAAAGACTGCTAATAATTATATCAGGAACAGTATATAATAATGAATCAGATACATTAAAAACCCTTTAAAACTCATTTTATATAATAATTGGAAAGTTAAAAGTGACTTAAAATCCCTGACTTCTCATGCTGTGATGTAAATTGTATTTTTTTTAGGTTCCAAATTCAAAGAGGGAAAACTGATCCGACTGGTTACAAGAGCCTGGGGGACTGTTTTAGGACTATTTTCCAACGTGAAGGGTAAGATTATATGTTTTTAAAATTGTCAATTTTATGTGACCTTTTTTAATCACCCATTTTCCAGACATTAGATCCTCTTTATATTCTACTCTTTTTTGCAATGGCCAGAATTTGGCAAACATAGTCGTACATAATGAGCACAATTTGAAAAGTCTTAGTATTACTTGCACTCACAATACCAAATTTTGCTATTAGGATATGTTTAAAGATCAGAATGCACAACTGTAGAGACACTGGGCAAACACTGCATGAGTGCTGGGAGCAGGATGACCACATCAGTGTGGTATGGTATCTGGGCTTTCACATCTTCTTGTCCTGGTTTTCTGAACTATCTCCCTACGAACCTTTACCAGTTCAGTGATGTACTTGTTTCCAAGCTCTGATAAACTGTCATTCCCAGTTAGCTGTGGCAGGCAATGCTTCCAGGAGCTGTGTGAGCAAAATTCCACAGCTCTTCAGTTTTGCAGAATATGGAAAAGGATTTGTGGTCCTTAGTCACCGGAATCATACTGGGTTCAGAAGGTCCAAGCCTGAGCTCCTCTAAGAGTCTTGGGCTCTGATCCACAAAGGTATTTAGTACACATTTTATTTTATGAGCAGTCCAGTTACAACCAGTGAACGTAATGAGACTGATCATATGCTTGAAGTTGAGCCTGTTATCCACAGGAGCTCTTTGGGAGCTAGCCTTTAATCGAGGTAACTAATTAGTAAATCCTAGTCTTGAGTAGCTGGCAGACTTTCCATAAGGACTTTGTAAATACAATAGCAACCCATTTTTTTCTGTATATTCACCAGAATGGAACTGTTATATATAGATGCATAAATACCACGTGTGCACAAGTTGCACTAGAAAAACACAGGTGAGACAAACAGTGAAAATTAAGAACTAGACCGGTTTTGTTTTTTGCAGTGACGTTTAGCTAAGCTACATTACATACATACATATATACATACATACATACATACATATATATAGAACTGAATGGTTTGAATTGCTAAAGTAGGGAGATGTAGAGGTGTTTTGTTATGGTGTTGAAAGAGGAAGTTATCACATTTGCCTTTATCAGTGGTAAACTTATTTTTGATGAAAGACTAATGCTGTGCGTTATCACTACAAGGCATTAAAAAGCTTAAAAGCTAAAAGGATTTCACAAAAATGATAATTTGTGGCTTCTGGGGTTTTCTGAGCATGTGTTAAATTTTGTTGCTTCTCAAAACAAAATTGTGTTTTTGCAATAGAAAAGTGTTAGTATTTACCATAATCTCAATCTCTTTTTAAATACAGAACTACTTTCAATATTGAAGTCACTGAGCATGAAAACTCTACTCACGAGTGTTTTTATTTTGTTGAACTAGTCACAAAATGTAAAATTAAGAATGGGTCGATGTATCTGGAGAATGAGTCTAAACCAAGAGACAACTTCCAAGTTAGTTGATTTTAGGGTCCTATCTGGTTATATTGTATAACTGGATATTTGTACAACCCACATGTATAAAATAATAGCAGGACACTGCAAACTTCAGTTTACCATAAAATATATAGTTCTCTTACTATGTGGGGGAGGGGGATAAGGAAAAAAATGGAGAAACTGAAACCGTGAAGAAATGATGAAGGGGCTGAACACAGCAGTCATCTGCGAATGAACTTCAGAAAGGCGAGATTAAGATGGTTGGTTGGTTCGTTGTTTTTCTGTAGAATGCTTCTGCCCCAATACTGGAACCACACTGGAGTATTTTTTTTTCTATTTATATCAAGGTATGACGCTGTAAACAGGAAAAGAAGATGATTACATGAAATTATTATAGATTTAAATCACAATTTAGCAGTGGATTGCATTAAGTTTCCATCAGGCTAGAGATAATACAGAGTTTTATTAATACTTGTCTATTGGAAAAACAGTCAGTACTGATCTAAATAAAAAGTAAATTCTCTGAATACCTATTTTTTCCAGGAAATTAGACAGAGGCAGAAGGTGACATTTAAACAGCAGTAGTAAGCACTAGGAAAAAGAAATGAAGAATCTCAGATACAATATAAGCTTAAATTTTGGCTAAAAATAATTTTTTAAAAAGTAATCAACTAATCCTGAAGTACCTGTTTGACTCCAGGACTCTTGCATTCTCATCATCACAAGTTGTCCAGTTTCTGGAGCTTGATGATTATGACACCTGAGTGGGAGGTGAGCGAGGTGATTGTGAAGTATTTTAGCTAATGTAAACCTTGAATCCTCATAACCCCTTTCTTGAGTGACCACAAAAAAGCACCAAGAAAGGGCTTCACATTTAGATAGTAAGCAAACAAAAACAATTTATGAGGTGTTCAGATTCGGGTGTGTAAATCTGGGAGAAGGTATAAGAAATTCATTCAAGCCCCATGTTTGTTTCATATTGACAATATGAAATACCCCTGTCGATGTGTGGCATTTTTAGACTGATTATCTGAAATATCCAATTCAGTGTACACTGACTATAAGGAGTCTAGGTGTCTCTCTCCAGCACTCAGAATTCCCTACTGGTATATGTGATTTTATGTTGACTACAAAACAAACTAATTAAATAAAGGAACATAGTGGGAAAAGAAATGTTACTAATGGCCTGCTTCTAAAAGTGTTTGCATTTGGGAATAGTGCTTATGCTCATTTGCACTAATGTTTTCAGTAGTAGCAACTGTGGTGAGCTAGAATGTCAGAGCTCAGTTCAGACAAGACACTTCCTAATACCTTTATTTTTTTGTCCTTCTTATGTTGAGGTTAAGTATGCAGAATCAGCCTAACAACTACTTATTTTTATGAATACATAAGCAAATGTTTCATTTGCTGCAATGCCTCTCACTGAAAATTAACCAGTACAAAAGCTCTCTTCCCCCAAACTTTGAGCAGCTCTTTAGATAGAAATAAATTTTCTCCACAGGGAATTAAATTCCTCAAAGAAGGGTCCGTCCCTTGAACTCTTTTCTTGTCTTACAAGAAAATGGGAGCCACAATACATAAAATTTAATGGAGACTCACTGAAGGAAGGCTCAGTTGAGCAGAGCATTAAAGGTCACATAGCTTTCTATTAAAGGAAGGTAGGAGTATTAACTTCAGGGCTCCCGTGAACTTCTGTTGGGACCGTCCAGTCGCTGTTGATTGCACGACACAGATCCTCTCAGGTGGTGAGCAACCTCTGCTCAGCTGGATTCTCTGGGAGCCGGGCATCCGAGCTGCTCTGGTTTTGCTTATGAGATGATGCATGAATTGACAAATCTTTGACAGCAGAGGTAAACCCACCAGGAGCTTATCTGTTTATTGAGGAGCGACAGCTTTATAGCCAACATAAAAATAATCCAATGTTTATTGGGGAAAATGCTTGGATACAGGATTAACTGAAACCATTAACAGAGAAAACTTTTCATTCTTTTTAAATCCTACAAATAAGAGTTTAGATTATAATAAATGACTGATTTTTTGTATCGTTATCATCTTTACTACATTTGTGTTCACTCACTTTTTCTTTGATAATGACTTAAGTTTGAATATGAAATGTAAGAATAAACCAACGGTCTGGCTGAATGTATACATTGCATTTATATTAAAGACACATGGTTTTGTGTCTCGTATTAAGAATGGAAAATTATGCCCATCTGCACTGTCTTAATTTGGAGTTACAGCATTAAAATGATGGATGCTGTTATTTCAAGTCTGTAAACAACTTTGTTCTTATAAACTTGGGTTTTCATGGGCTCATAATTTTAACAGTATGTGTTTTGGGTTTGGCTTCTTTTGGTAGGCACTCTGTCAAGAAACCTGTTGCTTTCTCATTCGTTGGTTAACTTACCTGAAATAGAAATAGTAGTGTCCTGGTTTCTAGTTTTATAGCTCTACACTTGAATAAGTTATGGATTAAAGTGTTGTTAGCCTTTCTTTGAACTAGATGGTCCTAGGAAAGTGCAAAACACAATCATCATTTACCATTTGAGTCTTCATTACTTGTACTGTTGTTTGATTATTTATGTTGAATTTGGTTTGGGAAGGAGCAGATATCTCCATGTTTACACAGTTCAAAAGCTTTATAACTATTCCTGTCTTGTTCTCAGCACCACCTTACTGCTCTCTTTTACCTATAATTCTCTGTATGACCACACAGCTTTTTTTTAATAAGCGACACCCTGACTCATACAGTAGTGGGATTAGGCTATAAAGCTGCGCAAAACTTGTCAGCTATGGGTGGAGTAGGTCAGAGAACAGCCAAGACTGATCAGGAGCTGGATGAGTGCAGAGTTGTCATCAAACATGCAGAAGCTGAAGGGTTCCTGGTTTACATGACACCAGTAATAGTTCCTCAATTAAGGAATTTGCTAGCACTCTCCTTTGTCCTGCCTCTATCCATCATCTCTCTGCCATGGTAACAAGTGCTTGAGAGACTACAGCAGCGCTCCTGAGGCCTGGCTCTCCCAGCTGGCTGCAGATGATGCTCTGCTGCTTCTAAATGCCAGCAGGTCAGGGAAGGAGACTTGCAGGATTGCTAGCACTGCAGGCAAGTGCTGGCCTCTGGCACTCACCAGCAATCATCACTGCCCGTTCCTGGGGCCCAGCTGGATGTGTACTCTTCCAGCTGGGCTGAGACCTAGCAAAAGGCTGCCAAATAAGTGTTATACAAGATACAAATACTTGGCTACCCTACACATGAATCCTTCAATGAAATTGCCAACCAAGGAAGTGTGACATGGTCAGTCATGCCAAAAATCCCTTTTCCCAGTGAGCAGTTATGAAGCAGAGATTCGTTTCCACATACTGGAGGCATAAATTTCTGTGGTATCAAAAGACCAGACTTTAGGATCTGCTTTAAGTGCTCTGAGGTAAGCAGAAGTGGTAGATTAAGATGTTATTTCTCCCCACAGCTATCTACCCTGCTCTTTGGTTTGTTGTCAGCACTTCCTACCAGGAGGAGGAGAAGTGAACTTGGACCCATGCTTGCTTGTTACTTTCAAGAATTTTGTTGCTTAGTAGAGATCCACCTGCACTGCCAGTTTCAGAGATTGTGATCTTGCAGATTAATGTACAGGCATCTTTTCTGCCCCCACTACAGGAACAGAAACTTCCACCTGAACACTGAGAAAGGTCTGCTGGCACTTGTACTTCAGAAATAGCTATATCCATCTCTTTTCTAGTTCTACTAGCCTGCCTCACATTTATGACTTCATAATACTTGTACAAGCCTTGCTAAACTGAGACTGAAGATGCAAAAAAGGACACTATGGTACCAAAATGTCTGTCTGTATCTATCCTGATGCATCCCCATAGTTCACAGTATGTTGCTATTTTTTTCTCTTTATCCCACATATTGTAGAATTATTCTGTGTCACATTATGCTGCATTGGCATCTTCCTGCCATACTGTTGTGTCTATTGCAGACTTCACTAAAAGCCTGTGATTTAGAGTATCAGAAATAATTGTTACATTCCTGTGTGAAATAATATAATCTGAAATGTAAAGCATCAAATAAGCTTTCTAACACCTTGCTGAATTGAGAACTGTAACTGAAATTGTGAAGGACAGTGTATTAGCATAAACTGTGAACCTGTGTGAAATCTACTGGGTTTTGTGGATAGAAATTGAAGTCTTAGAGCTGAATTTTTGAACTGTTGTGCTTGCTCTACATATTTTTAAAGAAGAAATGTTCGGTGTTAGAAAAGCTAGTATTTGTATGTTTTCAGGGAGCATGAGCTTACAAAACCTAGGTAGGGATATGGCAAGTTCTCATAGTACATAATTAAAATTATCAAATGTTTAATCTGTCCATTTACTTTTGGAAGTAAGTGATTCCATTTGCTTTGCCATTTTTTATGATGGTTGAGACTTGGCTCTTACCACTCTTGTGCAAGCAAACCACAACAATCCTCTGCAAGTGCCCTCATGCCTGTGCCGTTAGGAAGACAGGATTCATGTGACCCTGTGGGGAATGAGCCTCACAGATCTGCCGTGAAAGGAAAAAATATGCCTTGACATAGACTTTAGCCTCTAGGTGCCCCACAGTAAAAGAATTTTAGAATTTCTTCTAGGTAATTAGCAAGAGTTCCTTTTTCATAATCTGTGACATACAGAGTAATCCTTGTAACTGTTCTTGGTGCCACTTACTCTCACTTTACCCCCTATCTTACTCTACATAGACCTACATGCAATACCTAGGCATACTGTTTTCAGTTTCATTTGATTGTCTATAGTTTGTTTGGACTTTGTGTTCTTACTTTGAATGGTGTTGAGTCCTAAAATTAAAATAATGGTACAACCTTGAGTAAAATCATCATTGAGACTGCTTTCAAGATTAAAGAAGAGGAAGGCAGAAAATTTAACTGACAGAATTTTACTTTAACATTGTGGCTTATATTATGCTTACAGAGTTTTAGATCAATATGTCCAGAAAAGAGACATATTTTCTGTATCTATATGAGGGCGATGTGTGTTCTGCTTTCTTTTGTAAATTAACATTCATGTTTGGTTATTCAATTTTATCTCCTTTCCCAGTAAAGATGGCAGAAATCTCAGGAATTTTTGTTGCCTCATCATTATGTTTTAAAATGTGTGTCAATATGTGTATGCATGCAAAATATTAATGCATTTTCAGTCTCTAAGTAGATAAAAATTAACCAAATCCAGTGAAGTTTGGACAGTAATCCCAACCAGATGCTTTTAGAAGACTGCTCAGTCATGAAACAAAGATGATACTTGTTCTTTTAACCTCTAGGTCTCAAAACACTTCATGGTAGAAGGAAGTATCATTGTCTCAACTGTACAGATAGGGATACTGAGCTGTAACGTGCCAGGGAGTCAGTCAGATCTGAACATGTACAGAGGCGATTCTCATGGAACAGCCTGATACCATGTCATTTGTTTGCCCCATGGTAGCATGTTAATATCACAGCTCTGAGGAACATGTGCGTTGAACATAAAATTGCATTCTTTAATATAGGTTCCTAATTGAGAAGGAGTCTGAGGACTTACTTGGCAATCTGTTTCGTGAGGTGGTTTGTCTGAGAGCATAAGTGGAGGCAATGGCAATTTTAAGCCTGAAGATGGGTATCCTGACTGCAAGGCTCATGCCCCATTCATTGGACTGCGCTGTCTCCAGATAGTCAGCAGTATTTACAGTGATGCTACTCTCACAAGGTTCTCATCATCCCTTCAGCAAGAATTCTCTGTTCCTGACTGGACGTTCCCTACCCCCATCTTCATATGTTAACACTTGAAAACATAAGAAATGGCTCTGGAATGTGAAAAGCTTCTATTCCCAGTTTTATGTGTGTAGCTCTCTGAAATTCAATGAGGTTGCACCAGTGTAACTAAGTGCAGCATTTGGATGCCCGTTCTGCAATTTTTAAAGGCCCAGGTTATTTTTTTTTTAAGTTTAAAATATTTTCAGAATCAGATTATTTGAATCTTGAATTTGGGATTCCTCAAATGTCTCTATTTTCTACCAATATGACAAATGCCTCCTACAGGCCTCAGTTTGGAATCAGATAACTGCATTTTAAGATGTTTATATTTACAGTACAAAGAAGATACCTACAGGAATGGTTTAAAATCAATTTTTATCTATCTGCTCTAGTTAACAAAAGGTCAGCAGAACTTTTAATTCTTACAATTTTAACATTCAAGAATATTTATCATTTTAACACATTAGGTTCCTGTTCATTTTGAACATTTTGTTTAAACAGACCAATGTAATAATTATGCTTCTAAAAAAACCTATTTTTAGTCTAGTCTATGAAAAATATCATACTATGCTATATGATCAGATTCTCTGAATGTGTTTGTGTTCTCTGAATGTGAAGAACCCATCTTTGTAATTTGGTAGCCCAGGGTAGTGGCCACAAATTTATCCCTCTTCAGTAACTGGTTCAGCGTGAGCAGCTGCAGGGTTTCTCAGCAGTGACAGTGACATTCCTCAGTGCTCCATGCAGTGGTGTAGACCTGGGGCCTTGGTGGGGACATTTCTTCCCAGCACAATTTGCCCCACTTTGGGCAGTGACACAGTTCTGCAATTGAGCCCTGAATCCTCCCGTGCCTTCAGGGACAGCCCTCTGGTGTGGAGCGGTGGGGAGCTCCAGGGCAGCCGAGCTCCTGAGCCGAGAGCCATCTAGAGTTAAAAAGCCAGGAAGAGCTCACACACGGTGTGCAGTACGTGTTGCCCTTCTTCAGGGTTCCCTTGGCTCAGCCAGGGCTGTAAGAAAACTTTCAGCTAGTGAGAAGCTTTTGGGTCAGAAACCAAGACTCCTCCAGATTAAGTCACAGCCAGGGCTGCGTATCCCCTGAACAAGGATTTCATTAATTACTGATTTAGCATTGAGTGGGTAAATACGGCTTAAGTCACACTTTTGGGTCATGCTGCTTTTTGGGAAACTGTTCCTACACAACTTGCTTGTCCTGAAATGGTATATATATATATATGTGTGTGTATATATATATAAACACACATATATATATATATATATAGTGCCATCATAGTCTCCAGAATTGAAACCTGTATTTAAAAAGGGGAAAAATTATTCTAGCCCTGACAGGGGGGTGGGGGATCTCTCAAACTGGAGCCAGCTGGAGCCGGTGCAAAGTTGTCATGCCCAGTGCAGGCAGGTAAAAGAATATGAAATCTATCTGAAACCTCTTTCTTATCAAGGGTAATAGCTCTGAAATCTGATCATGGCATTGTCAATAGTCAGCTCTCGGAATTAACAATTTCTGTGCTATGTAAATCTAGCCATTAACATTTAACATTTCATAAATACAATAGTGGATGCACAAGATGCAAAATTAATTGCACCTATGTGTTGTAGTTCTTTAAAAGGCAAATTCTCCATAATTTGGGCTTCTAGTAACCATTAATTGTTAACCTTTTCTTTAAAAGAAAAATTCCACTGTATCAAAGGAAAAAATCTGTGACCAGAGAAGAGATAAATCACTTTTATGTCCTTGGAACAGCTGACTTTACACTTTTATTACGTTGTTTGAAAAAGCATCTTTTCATCTGGAAGGAATCAGTTTAAAATGTGATTGTCAACACAACGAAACCAGCTTTCTGTTTAAAATGGCTGCTCGTGAAGCTTAGAACTACGGTTTTGCCAGGATTTTCTTTACAGACATTAGTTATTAGAACCAAGAGATTTTAGATGGGATGTTCACAGGAAATACCTGGCAGACAGTGTAAAATGCAAAGTAAAGCATTTTTATTTAAGTTGTTGGAAGCATGCATGTGAAAATGACCAACAGTGGTTTAGGTCAAAAGTCTTATTTTTAAAATAGAAGGTTATAAAATGTAATTTGAAGGAGGCTAGAGAAAAAGAATCTTTATTAAATTTTTCATTTATTGGCCTACCTAATGAGTCAACATACATTTAACATGTTTCTTAATTTCATATTTATTTGTTATGACACTGTTATACCTCTGTCTAATCTGTCTTTATCTAATTTCATTTTTTTCAGTGGTTACATCTAAAAATACAGCTTTGTCTCTTGTATGCCACTCCTTTTAATTGCTATAGTCCTCAGTTGTTTATTTATATTTTATTTTAGTTTATTTATATTTATATTTTATTTATATATAGTTCTGCTTTATTTGAATCCCTAAAATATTTTAATCTCTAAAAGATGCAGATGGAAATCTTATGCAAAACAAAGTATTGCATTCAGTGATAAAAATTTTTGAATAATTGAGCTTCACATTATATTATTTGCTCATTATTTTTACTTTAAATTATAGGATGTAATAAGATTACATCTACCTATTATAATGGGTATAATTTTTTCAGTACTCCTAATTTTCATGTTTTCAGGGTAGATTATTTATACGCTATCTATAAAATATTTATTAACAACTTTGTATTATGCCATACTCCAAAAATATAGATATTATCTTTTTTTTTTTTAATAAATCACTTTGATTTCCTTTGTAATGTTGGAAGATTAACAGCATTATATGAGAAACTTCTAAAATGCATCTTTTTATTAGAAAGAATCTTTCCCTGACAGGGTTCTTTTTGTAGATTCATAGAACCACCGTTGCAGCAGTAACTGCTGTGTATGCTGATTCTCATCTCTAACACTCCTACCAACTGCTGTTCTGTTCACAGCATTCTTTACCCGAGTTGAAGTCTTCTTTTATATCATGCTTCACATTTTGAAAGAAATTTAGCTAACTAGATGTTGAAAATATCTGTGCTTGACCAGGGAGGAGAAACTATTCATCAAAAGCAACGCACCCACACAAAATAAAAAGGCAATATAAATAGCTATGACTGTTCAACAGTTCTGTACATTTTCCATGGAATATGCATCTTAAATTAAAAAAAAAGGTTAAATGAGGAATTAGCATTGAATATGGAAATATTTTAGAAGAGTGTATTTCTGTGTAATGCTAACACACATTTCAGGGCATACTGCATCCCATATGACTCTGAGAATCAAATTGTGAAAAATAAATAGTTTACTTTGCCTGTTACGCTATTTAACTCTTCAAAGTAAATAAACTTAAATACATATGAGGTTGTTTTTCTAGCTTTTACATTCTTTGTTTATGCAATTGTACTTACAGTCTGCAGTGTTTCTTTACCGCATAAATTACAATACTAATTTTAATGCAATAATTTTATTTAATTATAAAAATTTCTGCATCAATGTAGCACGTGTATAACATGCTGCATCTTCTTGCAGGAATGCATGTGTATAAGCACAGATAAACTGTACCGCTGCATTCTGTCTATCTAGCGTACAAAGCTTGTCTCACCGTAAGCCGGCAGGCACTTCATAGTAGATTTCTGAACCTTTTGTGTAGCATATAGGGCAGTAACTCTAACTGCAGTATTGGCTCCAGTTGTGAATACTAGATCAATTCCCATGCTTTTTTTTGTTTTTTTCTTTTTCCAGCTCGCCTTCAGTGTTTGTGTATTTTTGAATGTTTTGGCTTTGCCTGAACTTGCATATATGCTGTTTTGTAGCTGACTATCATGCACTGGGTGTCTCAAGTACAACATGATTTTTTAATGGTTTATTTTAATCCAATAAATGGAATTTTTCATAATAAGTGAACGCCTCTGCATCATAGGAATTTGATAGCCAACTGCAATACATCTATTCATTGACTCCATGGCAGGGACAAATATTTCTACACTCCTAGTGCCTCCCAACCTAGGTAAGGGTTCAGATTACTTACTCTTAAAACATTTCTTAATAAAACTCAATTTTCAATTATTTGAATCTCACGTAAAATCATTTCATATCCTGACTTCACGAAAGTCAAGTTTTGATCGATGTTACCTTCTTTTATTTGCAAAACCCCATTTTGTAGCATATATTCCACTTGTTTCTTTAAATAAAAATATAAATTAAAGTAGTTTTCTGTATAAAATATTTCATAATATCAAAAAATTTCTTAGATATCTTAAGAGCTCATTTTTCACACCACTTTTATTTGGAAATATAGTCTATCTCTAATATGAATTACCATTTAGAATATAGGTAACATTCTTTTGATTGCCACTGTGATATCCGTTTTGTGGATAAAGGTAAAGTACTAACTAATGAGTATTTGAGCCTTTATTTTAATCTCATCTCACATAATATGTCTCTACCTTTAAAAACACAAAAATAGTATACTTGCATATTATTCAGATTTTCATATGTTTATTTGGTCACAACATATTAAAGTATTTAATCTCATTTTTTTTAATCTTAATAAATGGGTAATTTAATTTAAAAATCTATCAAAAATTATTTAGGTTTTCTTTGAGAAGTATTTAAAAGATAAACCAAAACTTTCAGTTATATTTTAAAAAATCCTATGTAAATGAAATATTGTCACAATTAGAAGAAAGATAAAATGTCTCCGTCAGTGTTTCAATAGCTCATGTTAGTAATTGCAAATAATTAACAGTTTTTCAAAGCTGTAATGTTACAAGAAAAACAACAATATGGTTTTGTACAAATAGCAATTTTTATAGACTTTCTCCAAAATGTTATAACAGTAATTTTATCCAGTGTTACATAAAGGGGAAAATGTAAAGGTATTTAATGTATTCCTGAGAACAATTGTTGTGGTCTAAAAGGTGAAAAATTGACTAATGAGTAGTTTAATATAGACAGCATTAACTGTCATTGCAAAATACTAGGAATCTGTGGCAAGAAAGTTTTCCTCAGCATCCTGTCTGTGAAAATGCAGTTTTAGAAGTAGGTCTTTCTAAGTTACCGTGAGGGAATGCTTGGAATTTTGTCTTTCTACCAAAAAGGATTGGCTTTCCCTTGATTGTCATCAGTTTGCTAGGTTGTCCTGCTATTTAAGCTGTTAAAGACTGGTGTGCTGCTTGGTCTCAGGTGATCCATAAAAAGGAATGAAGCCTTGGGAAGGTAAACCATCACCAGACTGGCTCAGTGTATCAGCCTTCCATGACGGAAGCTCTTTGTTGAGAATTGTTAGCAACTGCAGCAGTTTCCAAGCGAAGATAAGAGCCAGCGTTCTTGGATAATGCCCTCGATCACACACCTGATGACAGACTCCTGCATGCAAGTTTTTTCAGGTGCTATGTTTGCTCAGTAATCCTTCAGTGCCAATCTTTTCTAAATGGTGAGCAGGTCCCATCAGTAATGGACATCAGCCATTAAGCTTGTAATATTTGTCATATATCAGGTTACGGCTTTGTTACTGCAGTGTGATGAATGGATGCTGTTATGCTTAGAGAAAATAAAGAAGTGCTATAAATTTAGCAGTCAGTACTAAATGACTTGCTACTTTAAGGGCCTGATTCACATCCTTCTGAAGTCAATGGAAAGTACTCTGATGGCTAAAGCCTTTGTATCAGGCCTATACGATTTCAAATGCTTCTGGAAGACAGATTATCGTTTTACCATAACATAGGTGGTAATATGTGCTGCTTAAATGTTAATACTTATTTTTAAATTATAGTGAATCCCCTCAAGTTCAAGCTGTAATTGCTATATAACCCTAATTTTCATACTCAAGGTAGTGGTAATATTATATAAAGATTTACACCTACCCATGTTAGTGCTCTCCTTTGTGCTACAAGTGAGATGACCTAAATCAGATATAAAAAGGAAAATGAGTATACATGTTGGGGGGAAAAAAAAAAAAGAAAAGTTCAGTCAGGAGAAATACACTGAAACTTGTAAGTTTGGTGTGTTAATGCTGAGAGATGGCCTATATGAAATGCATTCTTGGCGGATATTTGACACAGAAAGGGTCTGGAGAACTGTAATAGTTAGAGAAGCAAAAAGAGAAGCAAAAAGTTCCTTACTAGCAGATAACACAAAGATAGGAGGGGAAGAATAAAAAAAAATTCAAAATGTAGGTGTAAAAGACTACAACATAAGACGCTTTGAAAACTGGAACGTATTCTTCTTGGTTTATGTAAGCAATAGTATTTGTTTTTCAGTAGAGGAAAAGAGCAAATTTAAATGCAAACTACTCAAAGTGTGCAGATCCTCATTCTTATTGCTTAGATTATACAAATGCTTTAAAACCCTAATTTTCCAAAAAGGAAAAAGAGGATCTTTGACTAGTATAAATTGCTGCTGCTTATCTACTCCTTAGTACCTTCCTTGATTCCTCTTGTGCCAGGTAGGTAATTTCATTCAAAATTAAGCTTATTTGTCTTCCAGAGCATAGCAAGTAAATTTGCTTCTATCCTGTGTGGTTATTATAGTCTGCACTGCCACAGGCTCTATATCAACAGTATACTCTACATTCATTAGTGACCTGCAAAATCGCAGATTATTTACCAAATTCTTCTGCCCTACCTTTCTAAAAGTCTTTTCTGACATATTACATGAACTTGTGTTTAAGACAGCATATTAAATTACACACTTCTTAATTTTACAGTCACCCTAGTTTTTAAGATATTCTGCTTGGAAAGCAGAATTTAGACACCTATAATTCTGTTGTGTAAATAATATGCATGTAGTGTGCCAACAGGTGTCTAACAGGCATTTCTACAAATCATGGGAATTGTATAAAATTTTAATTCAGATAAAATTGTGTAAATGCTACCTGAAATATATAGGCTAGTCATCACCTATTATACAATTTTTCTTAAACATTTCTTCTTAGAAAAAAAAATTGAAATTATTTTCATTTGTGAAGGACCTTGTTCCTAATCTTAGAAAGAGTTTTCTTTGTCACAGAAAATGTTGCAGATAGCAATGGTGAAATGTGGGGATGCCTGATAACATTCTAGCGGGCCTTGGATGTCTACATTTCCTGTCTGTACTGATGCATGACCAAAGCTGCTGATTCTGTGACTCTTTTGAGACCAATTTGTGATTATTTTTCTTTTAACTTTGAAAATCAGAATTAACCCAAGTTAAACTACTCTTTCTGGACCATACCCAAAAGTCTGGATTTTATACTTTTAAAAGCCATACCCAGAAAAAGACATTATCACTTAAATCTATAATTTTTATTGTAAGGAAGCTCATGTAATTGCCAGGTGGAGACACTTGGTAGGCTCAATCCACTTCTAGACATTTCCACATACATATGATTTGGCTCTTTATAATATATGGTTGTGTCTGCTACCTTGTTTTTGGTAAATAATAGCCTCCGAAAGATATTTATACAATGGCTTATAGGGCATGCCCAGGAACTGGAGATTCTTACTCCATCTTTACATTCCACAGGAATCCAGACCCTTGGCTCCCACTTGCTGTTGTGTGGTCTAACCACCATTTTACAGCTTCTTTTAGTAGTAACAGAGGAGAGAGAGTAGAGGTGGGAATATTAATTTATGTTTCTGTTTCAACTGTGTATTTCAAGTTGTACTAATTAAGAGAGCGTGGCCTGTGACTCAGTGATGGCATCTGGATGAGTCACGGCTTCTAATTCTTTTCCCTAAACTCTTTATGACAATGAACTTCTTAAAAACAAAACAAAACAAAACAACAAAACCAACTCTTGCACTCTTGCAGATGTGAGAGAGGGCAAATGAACCTGACTTTCTGGTTAAGAGAGGTAACCAATTCCTCCTACTATTTCCCCTGCAAAATAACAGGTATTTATCTTCTTGACTATAAGAGAAGTAGGTGCCTGTTTCTGAGGGGTAGCTGTGAACAATGAATCACAAATGGAGGAAAATGCTCCCCACTACGCAACTTAGGCAGCAATAAGAGTTGGGATATTAAAGCTTCTGTAGCTGAAGTCAAGTGGCTGCTCTGTAGAGTGAATCTGAATCTTGCAGTACCCCGTGCTGGAAAGCTTATTCTTTGCAGAACCATCTCTGTTCATGAAACCTAGTTCTTCTCTGCTTATGTGAAACAGCTGTCAGTTAGCTTGAGTCTGGATAATTTCATCAGCCTGCATCTCACTCAGTAATAGCAACACATCATGTGCCTGGGGTTATGCCACCTTCAGCAGTTACAGCATCCTGAACTAGACATTCAGCCCTCACTTCTCTCTCTAACGTTACCAATCTTCCATGGGAGGTTTGTTATTATAAAATCTCAAGCATGTAACTAAGCATGTCTACCCAAAGCTGTACAGAGCAGGTGTTGTGATCAGAAAGCAGACAGGATGTGTTGTGATCAGAAAGCAGGCAGGATGTCTTGCCATAGGCCTTCTGCTTAGAGAGGCTACAGCGTATTAAGATATACTCTCCTGTTAGAATTTCCAACTTTGGACTCAGGTTCCCTGTAACTGAATAATGAAGCATGTGAAGTTTGTAGCACAGCATAGTGCATTGAGTCTGTAAGTGCTGACATCTGGGGTGCTGAATGGGGTGCCCCAGAGTAGCAAGAGCTGAGAGAGGAAAGCCCTGGAAAATGACATTGTGGGACTGCAGGAACTGGCAGTGTGGACTGCAGCGTAACGGGGAGTATTTACAGCCCCTGAAGAGAAATTTCTGGGTTTGGTGGGAAAGGAAACATGCTGTAAAAGCAGATCTGTGGTGCAGGGAGAGCACTGACAGCAGAAGAGCGGTGCCTCTTGCCAAGTTTTTATAGATGTTGCTAAGGCAGGGCAGCAGCATCTCTACTTATTTTGCACATGTACACAGCCTGGCATGGTTTTAGAATGATACTTATGGGGCTTTAGTTCTCCCATTAACATCTCTTTCAGCCACGCTGGCTCTTGCACAGCACAACAGGCATGTTCCACTGCTGTACTACTTGACCTGATTTCATCGGAACTGCATCTGTTGCTATATCTTTGCTGAGATACATAATATATGTCTGTAAAACTATTAACCTAATAATTTATTATTCTGAAACAGAGAAACAGTCAGTACCGTAGGCTTCACTGAAGTCAGGCTTAGAGGCATCTGTTTTGGAGTCTTATAGGCCCCATGTAGTAGACTGGATAAAAGAAAGTTGTTCTACTTAATTTCTGTTTCCTGTTTTTTTTTTCATATTTGACCTGACTTATGGAGAACAATTAAATTTAAAACAGACATTTGTGATGGATCCGATCTAGTTGTAATTACTTTTTGGAACAGTTTGGTCTTTCGTTTACTCTAATTTGCTTATATTTATACTTGTGTTTAATTATTGGAAAAGTTACTTCAGACACACCTGATAAGAGCATGATCATCAATATCTTGACTACTTACAGGAAAAACATTTAATTAATGGAGGAAAAAAGTGTATAAGAAACATTGAACATTTCCTTAATTGATTATTTATGCATTTTTCACTGGAAGCTAACCACAAACTTTTTTCAAAAATATTTTGTTCTGAGTTTTATTTATTTAGCTGTAGGACTTCCTTAGGCATCTAGATTTTGAGCCAGATATTTAACATAGACCATGTATTGCCAGGGGTGACTGTATCCGTTACTGAGGGATAAATGACATTTTAAGTGAAGACTACCGAAAAAGTAAGAGAGATACAGAGAATGTGTGCTTGAGGCTGCGAACAAGCTCATTGCTCATTCCTGTGGAGAGTTGTAAAGAAAAGGTAAATCCTCAGAGTTGATAACAAATAAGAGCTGAGTATTCACCAGCTTCCTGGCTCATCGTAGAAGTATTTCATTTAGAAGCAAATCCAGTATTTATAAAAATTTAATTCCATTACTAACTACACTAAACCACTGGTTTTTTTCATATTTTAATATGTATCTTTCTTTTAAAAATGCAACTAATATTGTTCTTCATGATCTTGTATGGTAATGTCATGACATTCCCACAGTGACATTCCTCCAACTGGAGGAATGTATATTTTACTGTAAAGAGATCTACTGTTATTGCTTATGTAATTATGAACTGCACATTCTTCTGATTAGTCACTCTTAAAACAGAGTGCTCTCAACAGCCTCCAAAAGGATATCCAATAGATATAGCTTCTCATTTACAACTCAAACATTCTTTCTGAAATCCCAGAAAAGAAAGATTCCTTTAAATATTCACAGTAGTCTAGGAGTAAAACACTGTAAATCTCACAGACTTCAACAACTGAAATTAAAAGAGTCCTGAGGTCACACCTGAAACAGAGTTTTGGGGAGTAACAAATTGCATTACTAAATTAGTCACTAGGCCAGCTGTGTTTATATATGTTGTGCAATTAAAACTTGGTGATCTTTCTCCTGATAACAATGGGGTACTCTGAATTCATGAGTCACATGGAGAAAAATCCATTGTTTGGCCACTATCCAAAAATGACAATGACAAGTACATGAGCAAGTGGTGATTTGTCTTGCTCAGTCTCTGGAAGCCTTTTCTTTTTTCTTTTTCTTTTTATTTTTTTTTTGAGTTCTGTTATTTACAAAGTAATAGAAATGTTGGGCAATAATCAAGCATAAAGAGCTGACGATATTAATATAGCATTGACGGACTGGAAACCAGATGGTCTGTCAGATAATGAAGTATTATTTGGCAAGAGATTGTTCCTGAAAGCCAACATCCTCACCTATTTAGCACTCTGGAATGTCGACATATCAGTTACCACATTCATGAGGTGGTATGTGTTGTACTTTAGAAACCATCCCTAGAATAGGCTTTTTAATTCAAAATTACTGCCTGATGAGAGGGTAAAAGTGCCATTATTATAGCACAGCTGGATTAGTATAATATACAGCAAGATGTGAACCATACATCAAAAATCAAGTTAAAGAGGAAAGCATAATAGGCTACATCCTGATTTCTGTCAAACCAAAGCCATAGTTTCGTGGATGTTTTAAACCAGCAGTGCCACCAGCAGAAGCAATGGTGTGTCCAGAACTGTTGTGTTCCTGCTTTTTTGCCACACTCTCCTTTGTGCCAGCACATGCATTTCTGCACCTGATCAGGACTCATGGATGTTGGAAAACCAATCAGGTTAATATTAACCTGTCCATTTAAAAAGAAATGTGGTGATAATCCAGAAGGGTTCCCCCTGTCTGGCTCAACATGTAGGCACACAGACATTTTGCCAGCAAAAAGGAAGGGATACTGTGGAGCCAGGGCAGAATGGCTGGGAAGGAAGATGAGTGAGAAGGGATGATTTGCTTTTTGACAGCAGCGCTAGTTTATGCCAAACATGGGTGAAAGCAGAATTCAAGAATAGACAGAGCTATTGGAAGCAAATATGGTAAATCCCAGTTGTTGCAGTTGCCATCTGGGAAGACAGAGCAGAGAAGGCAAGAGGCAAGGGCAGCTGGAAGGCTGGTGAGGGCAATGCCCAAGGTTTGGAGATACTCCCTGGACACCAAAATGTCTCACTGTGCCTCCATTTTCACTGCCTTTGTGATTACTCCACTGAAAACTAGCTGACCGTATGACATTTGCTCTTTAACTCCTGTCCATTCTAGATTGTTAATATTTTCATAACGCATTTTCTGTGATCATGACTAGGAAGTCCTTTGCTCATGTGAAGGAGAAAAAATAGTACATGTGACTATTGGATGGAAAGAAAATAGTTATTATATAATTTGTCAAGATATGTAATATATGCTCTAAAGATGTGTGATAACTGCTGTTTAAGAGTAGAAACATCTTGTGATTATTGTTGGCATTGTTAGTTTACAACACCTAGAAAATAACATAAATCAGATAAAAAGGCTTCCCTTTCACGCTTTTGGTGCTGTAACATTCAATACTAATTTTTTTTATTTATTTATTTAAATTTTAAAATCCATCTGATTCTCAGAATCACAGAATCACAGAATGTTAGGAATTGGAAGGGACCTTGAAAGATCATCTAGTCCAATCCCCCTGCCAGAGCAGGAAAACTTAGATGAGGCTACATAGGAATGTGAGCAGGCGGGATTTGAATGTCTCCAGAGAAGGAGATACCACAACTCCCCTGGGCAGCCTGTTCCAGTGGTCTGTCACCCTCACTGAGAAGACGTTTCTTCTCAAATTTAAGTGGGACTTCTTGTGTTCCAGTTTGAACCCATTACCCCTTGTCCTACCATTGGTTTTCACCGAGAAGAGCCTGACTCCATCCTCGTGATACTCACCCTTTATATATTTGTAAACATTAATAAGGTCACCCCTCAGTCTCCTCCAAACTAAAGAGACCCAGCTCCCTCAGCCTTTCCTCATCAGGGGGATGTTCCAGTCCCTTAATCATCTTTGTTGCCCTGCACTGGACTCTCTCCAGCAGTTCCCTGTCCTTCTTGAACTGAGGGGCCCAGAACTGGACACAATATTCCAGGTGTAGTCTCACCAGGGCAGAGTAGAGGGGGAGGAGAACCTCTCTCGACCTACTAACCACCCCCTCTCTAATACACCCCAGGATGCCATTGGTCTTCTTGGCCACAAGGGCACAGTGCTGGCTCATGGTCATCCTGCTGTTCACCAGGACCCCCAGGTCCCTTTCCCCTACGCTGCTCTCTAATAGGTCGTTCCCCAACCTATACTGGAACCTGGGGTTGTTCCTACCGACTCAGGAAAACAGTATACAGAATGGAGCTTCAAATGGGCTAAAGTGGGTTTGCGGTGTCATCAGGCCTACATATCTTGGCAGGGTGAATTTTCTGTCTGCCAGACAGATGATAGAATTCAGAATTTCCCTGATGTGAAACTAATACTCTCACACGCTTTAAATATGTATGCTGAAATATTATCAGTTACAGTCTTTCTTTCTCAAGCTTAGTTTGGGAATGCTTCAAAGCCATCATAATCTCTAGAATCGAATTTATAATTCAGCCCAGCCTTTAATATTTTTGAATCAAGTAGGGAACAATAATTAAGAGTAGGAAGAGTTTCAGTTAAGTAAAAACAAAGAAACCACATACAGAAAGTAGAAATTAAAATAAACATTTTAAAATAGCATTATGTTTTCTTCCTGGTGAACATCTAATGAAGTTGGTATGTATTTCAGCTAACACAAAAAAAGGTGGGGTAGTAAATGAGAACATATTATTGTTTTAGAATTCCACCCAATTTCATGACCATCATGCAAGTAAAGGCCTTTTCATTTGGCCAAATACAAAGTAATTCAAGGGGGAATCAAAATTCATATTTTACTTACTATATAAAAAATGCAGAGGACATTTTCCTGGGAAGCAGTAACACCAAAATAATTAGTTGTTAAAGACGATTCCATCAACATGAGCTTATAGGACTATACCACAGCAAAAAGGGTCATGCAATCCTAAAGTGTGCAAAGACTAGTACTGTGTCGAACTTAGTAAGGAAGGATAGGATTTTGCCTCTGTATATAACTTTGGTAACACAACTTATAAAATACTGAATTAAGTCAACACTTCAAAGAAAAAATAGAAATAATGAAGAAATTTGAAAATGCCACAGAAATATCTTGGGAGGAAAATAAGCCCTGTGTCATAAAATTCAAGGGGTTAGGTTTTTCTGATTGTGAAAGAGAATACTTAAAAGTGACATGGTTGCGATGTATAGATATATTTTTCACCCAGTGTAAAAGTTTTCTGGCACCTGTGTGTTCAAGGCTTTTCAGCCTTGCTCACTACAACCAATACCTGAAATTTGATGTTAAGCAAATGCAGCCTTCAAACAGAGCTTTCTCTGAATCTAGAAAAACACTGAAGCAGTCATTTGGAGGGCTTTTGCTGAAGTGCCATTACATAAGACTTTCCAAATATTACTTAATGTAGTTTCTAGATGAAAGCTTGTATCAGTAAAGTGATGTATCCTAACGGATCCCTTCTGAGTTTGCAGTCTAATCTCATAACTCATCCCCTGTCTTGTATTAAGCTTTGAGAACAGGAAATTTTGCACTGCCCTGAACCTACTATAACACTTGGAAGTTTGCATTATAGTAGTGACCATACTTACATCATGCTTCAGAGCTTCAGCAAGTCACTGTCAGGAATCAAGAAGAATTATTTTTTGTTAATGGACAATTGACTAAATGCAGGACAGGAGGTTTTTTCCTTCCTTTTAAGCATGATCGGATACAGATGAAGACGTGATAGCATGGATTAGTCCTTGGAGGTAAAAGGAAATCCATTGGGAGGAGGAATGGTTTATTTTTGGAGGCTCAGAGTCTTGCCTATTTACAGTTTGTGGGTAAGGATGAAATTTTTGCCTCAAACAGGTAGGGAAATCACAAATTTCCTGTTTCAGGCATCTTCTCTGCCTCTTTCTTGCTGTTTTCTGCATTCCACCCAGCCTGCTGTTCAGATTCCCTGCCTTCAAGACCAATGTTGTCTTTAATCTGTGTGAGAACAAATACTGCAAAGTGAAAGGTCTTTTTAGCTCTATGGAGCATCTCTTCAGTCAGCCTGAGTAGAATATCAAAACAGAGAAGCTCTGGTTACACATGCATCGTGGGTTTAACATTTTAGCTTCTTTTGCTCTTGTGCTGTCATCTCACACACATTTCTTTCTTTTGAAAGATTTCAATTGCAGAAAGATTTTCACTGTTCCCAGAATTTCCTTTTTTTGAATGTCTTTCTCCACTCTTCAGTGATCTGGAGTGCCATACAGTTTTACCGATAATTATATGAGCACAAATGAGTGTGGAAGACTGTGGTATGGAGATGGTATGAGCATCTGCGGAAAGCTTTGTTAGGAAGGTCTAGACATTTCTTAAATCGGGTACATCACTCAAGAATGCCCTATAACAAGCATAACAAGCAGTTACTAAATGCAGCTATTTGTGCACTTATTAAATGTGTTTTAAATATCTGTAACATAATTGCTGTCACAGATCCTCTCACCTGTGATAGGCATCCTTATGCTGTTCCCTCTGAGCTGCACTATCCATATAGGCAGGTTGCCCAGTTCTTCACCCCTTTTGCTTATTATGATCCTCTTGGCATACTGTATTTTCTTCTGTAAAATTACTTACAAATCCTTTTCTGAATCTGAAAAAACTCTATAAGCTAACTCACTGTAACCCCAGCATAAGCCTCCTTCAATATCTTTAATTCTTAAGATTTTAGTATTTAATTCAGAGTAGAATTTAGGTAGAGATGTAGCTGAATTTTACTCTGCCAGTCTTTGCCAGTCTAAGCACATACAACAAGAACTGCTCAGTGACTCAGCAAATAACAGAACAAATTTAGTTTACTCCTCTGGTGGCTTAGTCAGTGATGTGTTACAGTACTGAAAAGAAACCTGGTGCTAGGATTTTTTTTTTGGAAAACAGAGTTTTGGATCAAGTTCAGGTAATTGTAATATATTGATTTAATCCTAACCAGTCAGCACAAATACTTCCAGATCTGGGGAATAAGAGACTGTTTATTGCAAGCCATTCATTCTCACAGGCCTTTATTTGTAAAAAGTTATAGTTTTATTCCATCATTTGAAAACAAATAACTGAAACTTACATTATACTATAGTGTCATTCAAATAATTTTAACACAGATGTTGATAACGCACAAATGGTAGATATAGTGCTCCACTTCTTTAATCTTTATTTTTGCCTTAGAAGATAAGAATTAGTGATTACAGCGCTTACTCCTTTGTTGTGAGATTCTGTTGCTAAATGTCTTTCTTATTCTCTTTGACTCTTGTAGCCTAGGCTTTGTTTGCAGTTCTCAAACTTTTCAGTGACCGTAGGCCAGTTTCCTGTGGCATCAGTCCACCCACTTACAAAAAAATGTTTCCAAATGCTGTGTGTACTTCCAAAAACATGAAGACTGAGGCACTAGTGTTTCCTTTAATAACTGATGAAAATAAAATGCTAGCACTTAGAATCTGTGTGGTTTTACTAGATTTGGGCATATCCCACTGAAGGTTAAATAAAATAAAATAAAATAAAAAATATATATTATATATATTTTTAATATATATTTTTATATATATATATATATATATATATAACCAAAAGATCATCTGTTAGAGTGGATAATTTCCTGGACACTGAAATGCAAAAGATCCAAGAACACTCTGCAGCTCCTCTGAATTCTGTATGTGTGGAACTATGCACAGCTACAGATGTTTCCACTGCCGCAGAATTCACAAAAAACTGCTAGGGAATTTGGCCCATATGTGCTATAGAATTACAATGACCCTGGTAATAGTGAAACTTTAAGCAGCAAACACCAGATGTCCAGTAAAATGGTTAAAACTGAGATCCAAAGCATTTTTTTTTACCACATCATCACAAACAAGTATGGAGTGAATAAGCTGAAAATCTCAAGTAATACTTCATTATTCATCATCTCTAAGCTGATTCTATGTGCTTGAGTTGCTGTGATGTAGTGCCTTTTGAGTATAATGTCTCATAGGAAGGCTGCATTCCCAGAGGCTTAAATAAGTTTGAAAAATGAATTAATTAGATGGGTATATACATTAAACTTAATACAAGGCTGTGTTTTTCTCTTTACCTCCTTTCTCTGTTCATTTTGCTTGAAAAGTGATTCTGGCTGTGTGTGTGCAGTGCTGCTGCTGTGTGATGGCTTGCCCGCAGACAGGATAAATGAACTGCTGTCAGTGCCAGCTAATGTAGTTCTGCTTTAGCTCAAATGGTAGCAGACTCGAGCTGCCGTACCAGGGCTCCATGCACTGCTACATTCTGCATCTGTATGCATAGTAGATGTACTTTTCCTACAAAGTACAGGTATTCATTACATTATGAAGCATTGCTTTATACTTTGTGGTTTCCAAGAGGTCCATGTGTAGGGCAGACCCCAGAGATGATGGAAAGTATTACATTTCTCTTTCCACTCTATATTGATTATTTATGATTTTTTTATATGCTCAAGTGTAATTTTTGTACATTCATGATCAGAATGTACATTTAGTCATTTTTAAAGTTTCTCTAAACAACAAAAAATAATTCCTGTTATAAATCCTGAATCAAAATGTACAATATTATTCATGGAAGCCCGGTTATGTTTGTTAGCGGTATAGATCTGTATGGAGCAATATATCAGTATTCATAATTAGGATTCAGTGGCTTTGCTTGAAGTTTTTGCTTAAAGTTTGAATGTAGCAGTAGTCTGTTCTGGTCTGTCTCTGAATAACTAATGGTACCAAGCTTTTTTACTTGGAACTGGGATTATAGGCTTCATAGAAAAAAACTGAAGAAAAAAACAGGAAGAACAAACCAGAGGTACAAAAAAGCTACAGGAGTCTTGAATGCTTAGAGAAAAAACTAAGGAACATGTAATCTTTGAAAGAAAAGGGGTAGTTAGGTTCTTGAAACTCTCTTAAAACTTCTTTGCAAAAAATGTGGTAGAAACTCTACTAAAATAAAGAGGACTACTTTGACTTCAGCAGGAGTTTAATCAGTCCATAGGTCTGTTACTGTTACTCACTTTTACACAGGAAAGTGTAAAAATTTGTTTACTAAAAAGTATGTTCTTCCCTGGAAGAAAAACTCATCATAAACCAATCAGCAGATCATGGCAGAAAGAAAGTCAAGTTAAACTACTGCTTTCAGAAATACTACTGCTCAACAATTTATGATTTCTCTCATATTCTACTTATGCAGCTGTTTAGATAATTTTCAGCTGCCCTCAGGTGATAACCTTGTGTGAATTTTTGTAACCCAAAAGCAGAACAGAAAGCTGTTGACAACACTGCTGAGTTTCTTTTTTTTTTTTCTTTCGCTGTATTGCTAGTTTGACATAGTTTCAGTACAAAATCATAAATTGTGTGGTTCTTTCTTGAACTGCAGACACATTTTGGTAAAAGCTAGCTCACACCTGTGGCCTTTTTAGCCTTTTTAAGTTACAGCAAAACACAACCCATATAACAACCTACTATGTTGTATATTGATGCTGATAGTGTTGGATGCCTTTTCTTGGAGCCTTGCCTCGGGATGTCCAGTGCTCTAAACAACTTTACAACCTGTTCCTTCAAACCCAGCTACAGTTCCAGCAGACACCATCGCACTTGGAGCTCTCTGCTCACCCTTGCCTTGCAAATCTGCTTGTAGCACAGACTTCCTTGTCTTCAACAGCACTTTGCCAGGCAGAGGTTTCCAATGAAACTGTAGTTCTGACTGCTTGTTACCCCAGTTGAAACAATATAAATGCGTTCTTATGTCTTTGCTGGCTGTGCTGTCCGTAGAGAAGGTGGCTCTAAATCAACTCCGCAGCATAGCAGGTAATCATTCAGTCATGCCTAATGAAATGTTGTTTATATTGACTTTGTAATGCTCTCTGATGATGGTGAACAAGGAAGTAGTGTGGCTGCAAATTACGGTTACACTTACAGAGTGTGAGATCATGGCAAATCATACTGCTGCAGAGGTGCAATGACAATCTCCAGCTAATCTGGCTGAGTCCTAAGTGCCCAGAGCTGGTTACTGAGCAGGGCTCATGGCATGTTTGTGAGCTATACAAGAAAAAAGATTTCTCTTTTGCAAATTCAGAGAAAATATGAGATCTAGGTGAAAAAGAAGTTTGACCCAAATTTGCTTTCTTTTTGATGTATTGATGGTTAAAAAGATATTATTATTTTAAGTCATATAAGGCAGAAAGGTTTAATGAAAAAAAAATCTATCTGCTGTAAAATACTTTGTGTTGCATTTTCTTGAATTTTCACTTGAAATGCTGTGTTCATTTGTAAAGTAAAATACTCTGTGTGCTTTTTAAAGTAACTTGGGAGAGAGGGTTCATTTCTTTTGTTTATTCAATGCTGAAGTGGCAACATTTCTTTTCTGCAGAAGAATTCAAGATGAGAAAGGTGCTGGATCAGAAGAGTATATTGAGAAAAAGAAAACATTTCAAAAGAGGTGTTCAAGTTAAACATGCTGAGGCAGGTTTGAAGCTCAAAGAACATATTGCAAGTTTTTTTAAAAAAAAAAAATAATCCAGTAGAAACTGCCACATCACTGAGACACAGACTCCATTACTTTAAAAAAAAGATCTGTCAGGTTTCTTTACAAATGTCTATGCAGATGAGGAGACCATTGGCAGGTGGGGCATGGCTACATAAAACAAGAGTAGATCACTGAGTAATAAGTAACAATAATAATAATTAAGGTGACTACTATGTGATTCTTCCCTTCACACATTTGTCTCGCCTGTTGATCTGGACTCAAAAGGTATTTACATGTCTCTGTATCACAATCTTGTAACAGATTTTTCATCAGTAACTGTACTGAATTATATCACTGGTGTAGAGCCTTGCAAAATCTTTTTCTAATCGTTTAACAGTCAGCTTTGGTTGTAATCCTTTGGTACGTCTTCAGTAAGTTTTCTTAATTTTCAGTCATTTAAATTACCTTGCTTATTTTTTTCCCTTTGAGAAACTCAGAGTGAAGATTAGTCACCTCTCTAGACAAAGCAATGGCATGACTTCATAGTGCTGTATCTTATAAATTGTGTGGGAAGAGCAAGAGGAATGTTGTCATACTGTGAGAGTTTCATAGTATTGAAGGTGGAATCAGTTTGAAAGCATTGCTGCATATTGCCTGAAAAGGGAGCTAACTCTACTTGTTCCTGGGCTAGAATAACACTGAGAAAAATGTGTTAATCTGTATGGTATTTTTAGGGCACTTGTGTGTGGTGCATGAAGAACAGGAGGTACCCTTTTGGGCATCATTCCAGCATCCATGACAGTCAGCCTGTGATGTGGATCTTCATCTGACAGAGTTTTCTTAAGTGGTAAAACCTGGGCTGGGATGAGCTGGCTGGAACAAAGGGCTGGAGTTTGGTTTCACACCCATGCCCTCACTGCGTCACACTGACACTGCGTGATGGCACTTCAGAGGGGTAGGAAAGGATCTGTGACACTGTATCCCTGTACCTAGGGACAGTACGTGCTACTGTAAGAAGTTTCTGCTTTCTTGAGGAAGAGTTTCCTCACTCTCAAGTGCATAAAACTCTCTATAATAACTTTTTAAGTGAAAAATTCTGTTAGTGATTTCCCTTATAATGATTAGCACTTTCTGAGTGAACAGAGATTCAAAACAGAATCCAAACACAGAGGTATTTTGTCTGTCTTTAGCCAGGTAGCTGCCATCTGTGTGAGCTTCCTCACACGTCTGTATAATAATACCTTTCAGTCCAATGGTACATCTGGGTACCACAACTGTCTGCCAGATGGAAATTCAAGTGCCAGTATGTGTATGTATTCATGGTGCCACTCACTACCTAAGTAGTGCTACCAATTCTGCACGCTTTGACCTCTGTGTGTATAAAACTCTTGCTCTCTACTGTTCCAACTATTAGCAGTGTTACTTTTACAAAATCATGAGTCTTTTATGATTTCCTGCTACAGGTATTGTAAAGGGAGTAAGAAAAACACCCCTAAGGTCAAGAAGCTAAAAGATGGAATCGAATTAATAATTACATACATGTTTGTGTATTTTAATGACACCCTATTCTTTTTAATGCTAAAAAGTGCTGTCTTGAGATTTTTTTGAGAAACAGGAAAAATGTGTGAGATTTTTAGTTTGTTAAAAAAGTATAGAACCACTATTGGCCTAGTTTTACTTTAGACTTCAGAAGACTGATGTATTTACTAACCCAAATCATTGTAGACACAATTTTGCACCTGCAGTTATGGTTGCCAGCAGTTCAGTGCAGTTCAAGTATCTACATCACTGATTGCATCTGTAAATTAAAAACATCTAAGTAACCTAAATTACACACGCAAATAATTGCAGGTGAAAAACTCATACAAACACAAAATGATCTCTGAAAGTTGGTCTTCTAAATCTCATTGTAAGTTATTCACTATATCATGAGCTAGAGTCCTCTTGGGAGAGTCACTAATTCATATAATGACACTGAAAGCCTCTTGAATCTCATATTTAGCTAGCAGATGGGAAAGAATACATGTAGTCATATAACTCCCCAGGGATTATGCATGTGGATATTGAAGAGTATAACTTATTCCAATGAAGACTAACATTAACTTGCAATCAAAAATTTCCTTCCTGAGCCACATTTTTTCTGATGAAATTACAACAGCTTAATGTTGTATTTTTATGAAGTCACAACTAATCTGAGTAGGATGCACTCCCAGGGCAAGCACAGAGATTTTACTAATCTCATGATTTTTCATTTAATTAATCACAGCGTCAGCTTAACACAGAGAAATGCTGCAAGTCGTTTCCAGAAAACACATTTAGTTATCCTCTCTGTGATTTTTTTAAGTGTCAGAAATAGATTTCTAAGCAGGTAGCTACAAAAATCTGTTTTTCCTCTGGTAACAAAATTTAAAATGAATAATTTTCTTGCATTCTTTAGTTTCTGTAGATGTAGGTGTGGATCTACTTTAAAGCAGTGACTGCTTCCTGTCATACCAGTTACAGCGGTACTGTTAGCAAAAGGGGGGAAAAAAAAACAAACAACAACTTAAATTCTCTTCTAGTGTTTGAACAACTAAAACTCCTGCTGAACAAATGAAGCATTCTGCCAGTTCTGACAATCCAAAACGCAATGAAGAATTTTTCTGTTTCAGAAGCTCTAGGCAAAGCTGTTTTGGCATGTCTGTAGCTTATTTCTATTGCAAACAAAGGGGCAGCTAGAGTGAAAGTCTTCGGGGGACGAAAATGCTGTCAGTTGTAAGAAATGAGACACGTAGCCCATACAGCCCAGCTAGTGATTACATGCAGGCAATTTTGTAAGAGTGTAGACCAGCTGCCAGTGATAATAATGCTGCCATTTGCACTGATTTAAACAGGAATTACATCAAACAGACCAGCTTAAGGCTTCTCAGAAGCGTGGGCAAAACTGATATCCCATTCACTGGCCATGAGGCCCAGACTACAAGTGTTAAGAAGGAGCAGGGGGAGGTGGCAGGGAGCTCTGCCGAGTGAGCAGGGCTGCTGCTGCAGCTGGGGGTCCTGTCCCACCACCCCCAGTGTCAACATCCCCTGGGCAGTCCCATTCCCCTTCGACAGCAGCCGTCAGCTGGGCTTCACAGTCCCCTGGAACTGGCAGAGCAAGTGGCAGACATGTGAACTTATCTACTTTTAAAAAATCCAATTTAATCTAATACACATGAACCTATTACTTGAGCGGTACATGAAACAATGTACCACTTACCTAATTAATTTGTAATCATCCTTGGGGAAAAAAAAAAGCCAGAACAAGATGTTATTTTTTTACACAGAGACCTGTTGAAGCTATGTTGTGCATTACAATGCAAGGCTCTATCTTCACCTTCCTATAACTTATTTTTAGTATAGCAAAACACAGAAAACATGTGAGAAATAAGTAGTATAAGAGAGGGCTAGGTCATCATTTTAATAGAGACAAATTTTAACAAGGATTCCTTTATTTACTCTTCTTTTTGCCGCACAAATGACACCAAAAAAAGGAAGGAGAAGGTTTCATCTTTCCCTCCCTTGAGGGATTTTATTTAGGTGTGTCCTGTAACTTGTATAAATTCAGAGTGCAGAGTAGAAAGCCAAAAATTAGCAAGGATTTTGACCAAGAGATTGAGAAGTGATTAAAAGTCATGGAAGAAAGACTTATTTCTCAGTAAGAATACCAAAGTCACATGTATGATGGATCATAATAACTTCATAATCTGACCCACATGCAGTAAATACAGTGATGTCTGTCATTTTGAATAAATGAGGTAGATTGATGTTGATTATTAATCCATTTCTTGGCCAGTCTGATTGTTTCTGAGCCAGATCCTCCACTGTTTAGTGTTTTTTCTGAAATATCTTGAGTGCCTTTTACTTATAGTCCCTTGCCTTTTAACCAGTCACTTTTCACACTCTGTGTTGCCTTAACTGATTTGAGGGATTTCTTTCATGAGTTGGTCTGCTTCTAGTATTCTCACAGCTGGACTCTTGATCTTCTTTTAGCATATAGTGTAACATCAGTGTTACTACAGACACATGTTAACATAATTCTGTATTACATTTACTTGCTGTGAAAAAAAAATCTAATTTTCCCTAATTCTCATGTGTTTCAAGTGGTGGTGATTTTCATGAATGCACACTTGGTGAAAAAAGTTAAATGTGCTGTGAAAATAAGTACCTAGTATTTAGTACAGGTGTCTAAAATAGTAGTTATCTGTATAGTAAACACAGGATAGATAAAGAAATATATTTGTGTAATAGAAATTCAGAAGCTAACTCGACTAAGTGTGTCATTGATAGCTTCATATGAGGTTCCTGTAGGGACATGTGTTTAACATTTGTGGTAGGATAATACATATAACATACTTCACAAGAAGAAAAGACTTTTGGCAAGCAACAGGATATCCAAGCCTGGTTTTCTATGATTGTGTCCAACATCTAATATCTTTTTAACTTTGTTCCTGTTGCCCCTGAATGACACTCAACCTTCCGTATAGCATACCTCTTCAACTGGGCAAAAGGTTGTAGACACTGTGATTAAGGGTGAACTACATATATGAACTGACTAGTGGCTTGTTTCTCTAAAAATAAATGGCTAAACTGTAAGTCACTTTTTCTCAGCAGTAGGTACTAATTTGTGCTTGCCTTCACTACACACTCACTAGTTTTCCTGAAACTTCTGGGAATTTAAAATCGTTTAAATCTCCAAATAGGTCAACATAAAGATTACTTCACACTAATAGCTATAATCAAGTAATATTGCCCTGTTTTCAATTGTTTTACTCCCTGTTAGTAATAAATTCACAACATGCTACATATCATGAAATAAAGATACCTTTTTCCTGGTATAAGTGAAACTCTAAGCAAATTTTATTACATTTAGATATACTTTGTTCCTCTTTATGAACACCCACTCTACTACCAAGCATGCCTTCAAAATTCCTTCCTTTTGTTGAAATAAAAAAATTTGTCAAATCAGAAAGTTGCACATTCATTTAATGTAACCAACATGGTCATGAAACTCAGGTCTTTTATTTATACTTGAGATAATGCAGAGGTAATGAAAGCATGAAAGTTTTTGTTTCGGTTATAAAACAATGTGGGTAAGAGACTTGGATTTGACAGCAATAGAAGAAAGAGAATATTGTGTTCATGCCTTCAGTCAGTTTTATTAGATGCTTAAAGGGAAAATTATGTGAAAGACAGAGGAAGAAAACAACAAACTAAGCAAGATCCCAATTTCAGAATAATTTGGAGAAAATAACTGATTTAGGTTGGTCATCTTGCCAGGGTGAATGACTCAAGACTTCCAAACAAGAAATGGAAACCAGAAGGATAAAGACTGGGAGAACAAATTGAGAAGATATGATTGACTGTAATGTTTCAAAATCGACTGCTGCAAAGATGAGTTTGGGCTGTTGCCCAGAATACAATTGAATGGTGGTGTTCATTTAGACCCTTAATGCTGAAACCAAATGAGATGTAGCTGTGTTTCTGTTAGAGATTTACTTATTCTTTCCAGTGTCTCTAGCTGGGGATATGATGTCACATCCTCTGTCTTCTATCACATGCTGCAGTGATTGCTGCTGCTGTTCCATAATTCTTCTGAATGTGAGTTTTCTGAAGGAAGGCCTATATCCAGGTGATAATATCTTTCAAATGTGAAATGTCATCACCATTCATTAGTTGATATGAAAAAATATACTCTATGTGTGCAAGTAGGCTAACACAGTGTTATTGACCAAGGAAAAGAGAAGTACAAGATCACTGTGTATGTACTTTCTGACTGACAAAGCCATTCAAGCTTTTGTTACCACCACTTAATTAAGTAAATAGCTCATTCTGCAAAGATTTCAAATAATTGTTGTATCTTCATTGGGCATGATTTGTAGAGCATTATTTGGAAAATTTGGGAGCAGCTGCTTGTCCTCTACCTCAGGCACAGAAGGTTCTAAAAGAGACTATGTTTTATGCAAAAGATTAGTCAGTTGACAATAGGCAGTGGTGAAATGGGATTGTCTTCTGCTTCCTCCTTTCCTTTAGTCTTTTCATCTCCCTGGCTGTGCTTACTAACCTTTTTTCTGTTTCTATTTCAAATGAGGAAGAAAAAAAACCTAAACCACAGTTCTTAATTAAATACTGAGCTAGTTCTTACCATGTTTACTGAATTTCATATTGCATATATAGATACATATCCTCAAAGTTTTCATGTGTTTTTAAATCTCTAAACTTAATTTGTTCCATAGGAATAGACCTTAACTCCTTCCTGTCAGTCTTTCCTGATGAGGTTTGCCTCCACAGAGAAAATTAGGAGTAAAGCAGTGAAACCCAGTTACAGGTCCCTTAAAATTTTAGGGATTTGTGGAGCCATGAATATAGTTGCTGAGCTCCGCAGATTCTCCTGATTCACAGTAGAGATTGCCCCAGCAGAAAAGCTTCAAAAGCTGCACCTTACAGCTGCGATAAGCAGATCAGCTTGATGTGTCATGTACATTGATATCTTTGCATAAGTATCTTTGCCACAGGGTTGCTGACCTGGTAAAAAGGACTTTAAACCAGGAACCACAAGGGAGGGAGAGTTACCACAGCTCTGAGGGAGTGATGGATAGGGCTGACAAGCAAGGCACCTGGGATGATGTGAACAACGAGGAACACAAAATGAACAAAACAGGGCTTTAGCGGCTTCACCTCAAGCATTCGCATGTAAGCAAGGAAGCCTCTCTGAAGTGCCTTCACATTAAGACATGCAGTGTGGGATGTAAACACACAGCTGTGTGCAGCTGCAGGGGTAGGATCTTGTTGGGTTCCCAGAGATGTGGTGGATGGCTCGCATGACTAGAATGCTGCAATGGAGGGATACAGACCCTTCAGGAAGGACAGAGCAGGAAGACAAGGAGAGAGCAGCTGAAGTGCACAGAGCTCTGCCTGAGGGTGAATTATGAGTTACAGATAAGGATTAAAGAGCAGACCAATACTGATCACTTTGTAGTGGATGTCTACTATGGCTTGCCTGACCAGAAGGAACAAGAGGCCCTCTGCAGATAGCTAGAAGCAGCTTCGTGTTTGCAGACTCTGATTCTTCATGGGGACTTCAACTACCTCCTTACATCCTGGATGGACAACATAGCAGGCCATAAGCAACCCAGGAGATACTGAAAGCATTAATGATAACTTATTGACACAAGCGAAAGAGGAATCAGTGAGGAGAGGTGCTCTGCTGGACTTCATACTCACAAATGAGGAAGGTCTCATTGAGGATGTGAAGGTCAAAGGGAGTCTTGGTTGTTGTGACTATGACATGGTGGAGTGCATGATCCTGAGAGGAGGAAGCCAGGCAAAAAGCAAGATCACAGCCCTGGACTTCAGGAGAACAGATTGTGATCTCTTCAGGAATCTGCTTAGAAGAGTCCCATGGTATAAGGCTCTGGAGGGAAGAGGGGTCTAGGAAAGCTGGATAGTATTCAAGAGTCTCCTTCACTCATGAGAAGTCCATCCCAACATGCAGGAAGTCAGCCAAAAATGCCAAGACACCTGTGTGCTTGAGCAAGGAGCTCCTGACAAAACTCCAACATAAAAAGGAAGTATAGAGAAGGTGGAAGCAGGGACAGGTAACGTGGGAAGAGCATAGTGACAGTCTAAGCATGCAGAAGCATAGTTAAGAAAGTCAAAGCCCACCTGGAGCTGAATTTGGTGAGAGATGTCAAGGGCAACAAGAAGAGTTTCTTTAATATCTAAGTGGTGAAAGCAAGACTAGGAAAAATGTGGAACTGCTGCTGAATGGGGCAAAGGCTCTGGTGACAGAGTACATGGAAAAGGCTGAAATACTGAATGCCTTATTCATCTCAGTTTTTAGTGGTGAGGCCAGGCTTGAGAGATGCAAAGCTCTGCAGAGAGGTGCAAGGTCTGGTATAAGGAAGACTTACCCCTGGTGGAAGTGGATATGGTTAGAGAATACTTAAGCAAACTTGACATACACAAGTCCACGAGCCCCAATGGGATGCACCCACAAGTGCTGAAAGAGTTAGCTGGTGTCATTGCAAGGTCACTCTCAATTATCTTTAAATGATCATGGCATGTGGGAGAGGTACCTGGGGACTGGAGGAAAGCAAATATCACTCCTATCTTCAGAAAGGGCAAGGAGGAGGATCCAGAGAACTACAGGTGGGTCAGTCTCACATTGATCCATGGGAAGGTGATGAAGCGACTAAACCTGGAAATCATTTCCAGGCACATGAAGGACAAGGCAACAACTGGGAGTAGTCAGCATGGATTCACAAAGGGTAAGTCATGCTTGACCAGCCTTCTATGATGAAATGGCTGGCCTGGTATATGAGGAGAGAGCAGTGGACGTTTCCTACCTAGACTTCAGCAGGCTCTTCAACACTGTCTGCCATAAGATCCCCATAGATATGAGTAGGCAGTGACATGAACTGAAAACTGGATGAATGGCCAAGCCAAGAGGGTGGTGATCAGTGGTATGAAGTGTAGCTGGAGGCCAATAACTAGCAGTGCACTGCAGCATTCAAGACTGGATTCAGCTCTGTTCAACATCTTCATTAATGATCTGAATGGGACAGAATGTACCCTCAGCAAGTTTGCTGATGATACAAAGCTGTGAGAAGTAGCTGATATACCAGAGGGTTGTACTGCCATTCAGATGGACTTCAACACAATGGAGAAATGATCCAATGGAATCCTCATGAAGTTCAACAAGGGGAAGTGTGAAGTTTTACACCTGGGAGAAACAATCCCATGCATCAGTATTATACTGGAGGCCAACCAGCTGGGGAGTAGATTTGCAGAAAAGGACCTGGGGGTCTTTGTGGACACCAAGTTGAACATGAGCCAGCAATGTGCCCTGCAACCAAAAGGGCTACTCATATCCTGGGCCATGTTAAGACCAGTGTTGCCAGCAGGTTGAGGAGAGGGATTCTTCCCCTCTACTCAGCACTGGCAAGGCCACATCTGGAGGGCTGGGCCCAGTTCTGGGCTCTCTGCTACAAGAAAGACATGGACACACTGCCAAGAGCTCAGGAAAGAGCCACTAAGATGATTAAGGAACTGTAGCATCTTTCATTTGAGAAAAGGCTGAAAGAGCTGGGACTGTTATGTCTGGTGGAGAAAAGGCTCAGGGGGCATCTCATCAGTGTGCACGAATACATAAAGAAAGAGCTCAAAAAGGATGCAGCCAGGCTCTTTTCAGTGGTTCTCTGTGATGGGACCAGAAGCAATGGACACAAGCTGAAACACAAGGAAGCTCATCTGAACAGCAGGAAACATTTTTTCACTGTGACCAAACACTGGCACAGGTTTCCCAGAGAGGTTGTGGGGTCTCTCTCCCTGAAGATATTGAAAAGCTGTCTGGACATGGCCCTGGGCAACCAACACTAGGTTGTCCTGCTTGAGCATGGGTTTGGACCAGGTGATCTCTAGAGGTCCCTTCCATCCCCAACCCTTCTGTGATTCAGGAACAACGTATACTTGCTTTTCATATTTTCAGTTCCCATTTCTCTAGAATTTTCAAACACTCTGCTGCCTAGTCTGCTAATGATCTGAATCGCTGGTATTTCAACACCAAGCTGTGATAGAATGGTGAATTACTCGTTAGAAATAATTAACAAAAATGACTAGGGGTCTGGACCATCTTTCTTATGAGAGACTGAGAGAGCTGGGTCAGTGCAGCCTGAAGAAGAGAAGGCTGAGAGGGGATCCTATCAATGTTTATAAATATCTCAAGGATAGATGTCAAGAGAATGGAACTAGGCTCTTTTCAGTGGTGCCCAATGACAGGATGAGGAGCAATGGACACCGACTAAAGCATAAGAGGTTCCATCTAAATATGAGGAGAAACTTCTTTACTTTGAGGCTGAGCATTGGAATAGGCTGCCCAAAGAGGTTGTGGAGTCTCTTTCTCTGGAGCCATTCAAAACATGCCTGGACACAATCCTGTGTGATTTGCTCTAGGTGAACCTGCTTTAGCAAGTGGGTTGGACTAGATGATCTCCAGAGGTGCCTTCCAACTGAAACGTTTCTGTAATTCTGTGAACTGCCTCACAAGATTGCTGAGATTGCAGATCTGTTGCTCAAATTCCTGGTATAGCCTTCCACATTCTCTCTGAAAAGTTTTCAGTGGGATCCTCAGAGACCATGGGAGTGTTACAAGGCTGATATATTCAATGGCTGCATACATTTGAGTATGTAAGAAGCAACCTACTGCTGTGTTAAGCTAGGTAATGCTACTGTACATTTTTAGAACTGAATTGTTACTTTACACTGCACATTTCTCTGCTTATGCATTTCCTTCTAATGAGAAAATCTGGACTGAGTTTGGGTCTCACGTTTTTTGCAGTCAGAGCTACACCTGTGAGTAGAGCAGTTGAGCACTTTTCATTTTCCAATTCCCATCATGCTGGAGTACTAGAAATTCCAAATAAGATGCCTATTGTAGATATGCTTACAGCATTTTAGATTGAGCTGAAAGGAAGAAAGTGTTTATAGGGTTCTGTGTTCTTGCAGCTGATCCTACTTGGATCTCAGTTTCAGTTTGAACTCACATTAAACTGTATGAATCACATGCTTAAAGTTATTCAACGTTGCAATAGCTTGCTGAATCAGCAAGAATATTCTTGTGTGTATATATGTAGGTATGTATATAAATATGTATATATATGTATGAACTATTAGAGACTAAGACTGGATCTAGTGTATCTGTATTTTATATCTATAGAAATCTATAGTTATATCCATATCTATGTGGATAGAAATAGATATATGTGTGTATGCATACATATCTGTGTTTGGAAAGTGAGACTTTGGGGAAATTCAAACATCTGATGACTCAGCTGAATTCCTGAAGTCTCCTACACAAAGACTTTCAGTGTTTTGTCATGAAATCATCATTGCCTAAAATGTTCAAATTTTCCTTTTATCATGGACTGGAACTCATAACTTGCTTACTTCAGAGGGCAGATGAGTGGTATTCCGAGCCTGGGGAATCTTACAAAGCCTACATTGTTTTATTTATATTGGAGCAGGTTAAGAGAACTCCAGAGAAGCATTAGAAGAAGGATTAAACAAATGGTATAGCATTTGTGGTATTTTACTTTCACATGGAGAATATTGTTTTCCTTTAACATGCACAGATTAACTGTAGGAGAATCTGTTGGTGTGATGACTCTTCCACACCCTGAGAGAATATTCCAATAGGCTGTTTTGGAAAGGTGAAGCACCACCTTTTAACATCACCACTTTTCAACATCTTAAAAAGACACAAATGCTTTGCTTTAAGATGTAATTTCCTCTGTAGACAGAATCCTCTTATAATCCTGAAAGAGGTATATAAACTCAAGATAAATAAGCTGTAAGACATACTCTTGTTGGCTGGCAAGATAGCTTTTTGATAATTGCGTTAGATGTCTCTCTGAACTCTCCATGTGCACTAACTATGTGGAGACCTAGCAGACAAGAACAATGTCTCCTTTTACCTCACCTGGGGATTTTGAGAACTACTTGTCCTTTAAAGCATTCCCAAGACCCAGCATTATGCATCTACATTGGCCTTGTAAGCAGAGCTTAGGCTGATTGCAAATGCCATGTGTGCTTGTAGCAGGCTATGTATGTATATAAGTATAATTTAGTTGTTTCAAAGTGAAGCATTGCAACAAGTAGATCTTTGGCTTAGGGCCAGCTCCAAAAGTCAGCAACTATCATAAACTCTTTCAGTGTTTATGAAGCCAGACAAGAGAAGGGCAAAGACCTGAATGAGCATGGTAGCAAGATATTACCCAAATGTTTTTTCCAAGATGAAATACATACATGCTGTTATGGCTCTGTGAATAGCTAACTTGTGCTAAAACTGAGTTGCCAAAAAAATAATCTGAGGCATATTTAAAACTAAACTTTAAAAGATTTCTTAACCTAGTGTCTGAAGATCAGCATGCAGGGGTTTTTATGCAACTTGCAGAAGTCATGTTTTTTTTCCAAATCTGTGTTTCATGACTCCAGTTTTTAATATTATCATTTCTATGTCAAGAAAATTAAAGCAATTAAATAATACTTCACCTTCATTGTCAAAACTCATCCTCTTCCTTTAAATACAGTTTCTTGTCTATTCAGAAAATAAATTGAATTTTTGCTTATTCATTGCTGACTTTTTTATATCATCTCACCAGCACATGATAGAATTGGTAGCACATTAGTTACTTAGCAAGTAAGCAAAGAGTGTCGTTATTTGTCTGTATGCTTGAAAATGCTGAAATGTTAGTAGCTTTACTCCAAAGTGAAAACAGAATTGGCAGTATGGCAATGATATGTTGTTTATCCATACAAAAATATTTTCTTTTTTTTCTTCAACAGATTGCTTGGCTTCTACAAAGGAATATTTCCTCCCATCTTGGCTGAAACACCCAAAAGGGCGGTGAAGGTAAAAACCCTATACTTCCTCCTTTAAAAATATGAGTAGGGACAGTGGCAGCTGTAAAATATTTATTTCTCCCCCACTGATTGACATTAGAATCTTAAACTTCTTTGGCACATTAATCCTCTGATTTTTATTAGGAGGAAACTTTCCTGTTGATAGCACAATAAAAACTGCTCAATTAAAAGTGTAGGATAAGGCTCTTAAATACAGGGCTACTTTTGACCTGTATAGAAAATGTTACTGAAAAAAAAAAAATCACAATTATTTTATACAATCAAAATTAATAAAATACTCTAAGTGATACTTTAGCCTCATAATTACCTCTAGTTTAGTAATTTTGTTTTACTGAAAATGCTTAGCAACTGCAAAACAACTAATAGCTTAATAAATTAACACAAGAAGCCAATAAAGAAGCCACTCCTAATAAATACTCAGTAATTTGAAGTAGCATATCTGTAGATTTGAAGTGCTGCCCAGAGTTGTCTTGTACTCCAAAGAGCACACTACTCCATACTCTTACTTTTTTACAGACTGAACATAGTAATGGGTACAACTATTCATCATGCAAAGAACATTTCACTCCAGCTCTCTTACAGTTGAAATAGATACTAGCCTGCCAAAGTGTATTTGCTGTCAAATGTTGATGTGACTTTCTTTCATTATCCTTTATGTTAATTTTTAGAGCATTATTTTAGTAACATTCCTAAGCAAAATACATCAATACATCAATTTTTTTTTAGTTAAGTCATGTAACCTTTGTAATTAAAACCTCATAATTAAGCATCTCCTCTTAAAGTTCTAAAACTATCAAAGCATCCATTGTGTTTCAAGCAAATGTTTCTTTGTCTTTTACTTCAGAACTTTGAAGTTTCATGTAGTTGCACCAAATGTGTCTAAAAGCAGTTATTATACAGAAAGTCTTGATTTTCCTTTCTTTTTTTGTTTCTTTCTAAAAGGGCTGCATATGATTCTGGTCCTTAGTCTGCAATTAATCATTCACATTCCAATTCCTTTACAGAGGAATAATATTTGTATAAAGTGACAGGATGTGACCTTGTAACAGAATCCTGAAAGAGTTCTGGTAATGTCATCTTCTTGTTTATATTGGCATTTTAAAAACAAATGACATTTGTCACCTATCTCAAAATTATTTAATACAACTAAGAAAATGGAAGGTCTATTTAGTAGCAAAGCGGAAGTAAAGAATATATGGATGATATTTAGAAGATTCCTAATAACTCATTTTCTTTGGATTGTGATGTTTTCTCTGTCTTTCCATTTCATTTCGTTTGAAACAGGTTGAAGTCAATCTGATCATGCTTTCTGGATTCCAGCATATATTTAGTTAAAATACAAACCCAGGTTTGATTTCTCTCCTACCAACCTGAGTAATTTAAAAATCTTGAGTCACTTTTTCTTACTCAAATTGACAAAATTGGTTTAAACTCCACAATATTCAAAATAATTACAGAATAATAGAAAGATTTAAGCAGAGAGGGATCTCTAGAGGTCATCTGGTGACACTTCTGCTCAAAGCAGGGCTGATTTCATGGCTAGGTCAGGTTGCTTGGATACTTTTTCTTGTCGAGTTCCAAAAATCTTCAAGGAGGAAGATTGCAGCCTCTCTGCAGTTAGAAGCCAGTCATGAGTGGTGCTCCCCAGAGCTCAGTATTGGGGCCAGTTCTGTTTAATATCTTTATAAATGATCTGGATGAGGGGATCAAGTGCACCCTCAGTAAGCTTGCAGATCACACCAAGTTGGGTAGGAGTTTTGATCTGCTGGAAGGTAGGAAGGCTCTACAGACGGATCTGGACTTGCTGGATCAATGGACGGAGGCCAGTTATGTAAGGTTCAACAAGGCCAAGTGCCAGGTCCTGTACTTGGGTCACAACTCCATGCAATGTACAGATTTGGGGAAGAGTGGCTGGAAAGCTGTCTGAGGCAAAAAGGACCTGGGGGTGTGACAGCTGGCTGAACATGAGCCAGCAGTGTGCCCAGGTGGCCAAGAAGGCAAACAGATTCCTGTCTTGTGTCAGAAATAGTGTGGCCAGCACCAATGGACTACTGTGGTCAGTTTTGGGCCATTCACTACAGGAAAGACACTGAGGTGCTGGAGAGAGTTCAGAGAAGGGCAACAAAGCTGGTAAGCAGTCTGGAACACAAGTTTTATGAGGAGCAGCTGAGGGAACTGGGGTTTTTTTAGCCTGGAGAAAAGGAGGCTGAGGGGAGACTTTATCACACTCTACAACTATTCGAAAGGAGGTTGGAGCACGGTCGGTGTTGGTCTCTTCTCTCAAGTAATAGGATGAGAAGAAATGACCTCAAGTTGCTCCAGGGGAGGTTTGGATTGGATATTAGTAAAAATTTCTTCATGGAAAGGGTTGTCAGGCATTGGAACAGGTTGCCCAGAGAAGCGGCTCAGTCACTATCCATGGAGATGTTTAAAAGATGTGTAGATGTGGCACTTAGGGACATGGTTTAGTAGTGAGCTTGGCAGTACTGGGTTAACTGTTGGACTTGGTGATCTTTTGAACTTAAATTATTCTATTATTCTATGATTCTAATTTCTAACATCCAAAGTGGAGTTTGTATCTTGCTTTGATGTGAAGAGAATATAGCTTGGCTCATATTTCCACTAACCTTATTTGGATATGATCCAAACAGAAAATTCACTGCTTCTTTTGGCTCACTCTCCACCTGTTATTCTTCTAATACTTTTCCTCATTTTAATAGGCCCTCAGATATCCCTTGTCCACTGACAAACTGACTAGTGAGATTTAGAGGAAGACTATGTCCATGCCTATGGTTTTGAGACTTGTGAAAGCACAAAAGTTAGAGAGGCAGCTTCTAGGTTCCAGCAGCCTTAGTTTGTGTTTGTAATTAACTTATTTTGAAAACTTCTAGTTATAGTGTCTTTTACATCTCATAAAAGTGAATAGAGAAGGGACAAGGGAGATTCTGTACTAAGAAGACATGTACTTGTGCTACTGGAATATTGTATTTATCTGATGTGGATATTTGCAGACAAAAATAAATCTACTAAAATAAAGTTATTTGGCCCTGGCTATTCAGACAAGTGTTGAAGATACAGCTTAACTTTTAGTCAACTATGTTCTCATACCTATCTTGCTCTTTCTTTTTTTCTCTCTCTTTATTTCCCTTCTAAAAAGAAAGCTGGTATTTCTGGAAAACGAAGAGTCAAAGTTTATAACTTTATGTTAGATTGAACTTGGAGGAAAGAAGTGATGATGCCAATACAATGGTTAACAGATGAACTTTTGGGGCAAATTTATATTGTTCATGTGTTCCCAGATATCTTGTTTCAAGCATATATTTTTACCTTAGAGTTATTGAGACATCTGGTAAGTACTTTGGCTATTTTCTGTGTAACTTGAATTAAAGTGTATCTTTGCCAGATGGACAATATTGTACACAACAGCATGTTTTAAATACATTTATTCTGAGTTCTATTTTGCGCAAAGCTATTAACTTAACAGAACTGTAGAGAAAAAGACAAATTGTAGTGTGTTTTTAAAAACATTTTGGGTGGGCGTCCATATGACATAGCATATGGACATATTCATATGACATAGCAAGGTACTTTTTTGCAAAATTGTATGCATACTAGCCACTCTAGTACACCCAGCAACATTTATACTGAGTTTTATTGCTGTTGTTTTGTTTTCTGTAAAAAATTATGTAAAGTATAGTTACTATTAAGTATTTAGTTTATTTATGACTCTAGGAAGTTATTGATTTTAAGGTAACATTTTTAAGATCAAAAAATTGCTAGGTAGTGGATTTCTGCCTTTATTCCAACCATTTTACAGATCTGTAACACCATGGAAAACATTAAGGAATACCAGAAATTCCATTAAAGGTTAGAAGGGTAACAATGAGTAGAAAAATGCTAGAGAGGGAATAAAGCAAGCTTTAACACAATAAGAAATTAATTTAGTTCAGGGAAGTAACTCACCCACCTACAACTGACACTTTCTCAGAGACTTCCTTTTACCTTTAAAATATCTTCAGTTATCTAAAAAGGTAGACCTACAGTCTAAGTAACACTTCTGTCTTTTCTGATTATTGGCAACACCAGTACAACAATTTTAAACATATTTGCAGGATGTTTGCAACATTAGTGTTCAATCTATACTACTATTCAGAGGGCAGTTAAAATCTGGGCCCCAGTTCTGGGACCTCTTCTGCAAAATGAGATAATAATCCTTGCTGAGGATAAAAAAAAAAAAGATAGTATCTATTCACTGGCCAGAGCATCAGTCCTTCAGTTTTCGGAATTTAATATTCTAATTTTGTATTACGTATACATATTTCCTCTTGCTTTTTAATTGTGGTGGCATTATTGATGCATTAACACCCAGTTCTCTGATAATTTCAGTGTGATTCTAGTCACTTTTTCATTTGAAGCAGGTCGTGATTGAAAAATGTTGTTGATTTTGCCATAGGACAGGGTTCTAAACAAGTTAAAAAGACAATGCGATGCTTATTAGTTGAGTTCCTGTACAAGTGGTTTATGGAAAAGCTGGTTTGTTCTGATAGGTCTGGGGTAACTGAACCCTGAGGGGCTGAGCCTGTCTTCCTTGCCTGAGGCCCAGCACAGTTTACCCAGTCTTTCTGTTTTGTCTGAAAAACTCTATTCCCTTATGTTTCTTACGATTCCCACATGTCCATTGACCTCATTTTCCATTGTCTTCCCCTTGTGGTGAAGCATTTTGCTTGTTACGTGCATAGGCATAATCATGGCGTCGTGTGTGGGAGCAAAATGCACAGACTTTCAGAGGACCCCACCTTCATTTGAATCAGCTTCCTCTAAACTAATCAACTGTTACAGGTCAACTTTGGAAAGTAGCCAGGAAAGTCGGAAGTTCTAGTTATATACCTTTACTACACAGAGATGTGAGAGCTCTTGTTCTGGTAGGTGTCCTGCACTGATGCAGTCTTGGTGAAGCTGTGACAAAATTTTTTTGTTAGGTCCCATAATACTGAACATGCCCTCTAAAAGCCACTTTTCTTTTACACACAAAGTCGTGAATACTTCTTGGACAGATTGCAAGACTTACAAATAGTGAGCTGTAGTTACAGACCTTGTGCCTTACCTTACCATGAGTAAAAATTGCATGAAACAACACCTCCAATATCTTTGATTTTGCCTGGAATTCAGATATCTAGTCTTTATAACCTGCAAAATTTTCTGCTATCTTGTTCTTCATTCTAGAAGATGGTTTTCACTGCCCTCAGAATTATCTTATGTGGCATCAACCTGAAGTGCTTATTCAGTGGCTTCATCAACATATTTACAGAATAAGAATTTGAAACAACATGGGTTTTGAGGAAATTTTCTGTACGTGGAAACACTGGACTAGAAAGGATCTCTCAAGTCAGCAAGTCTAGACCCCTGCTGTTCTGTAATCTCCTTCATAAACATAGCAAAATCTCCCTTACAAGTAATTAAGATTTTTCCCCATTATTCTTATTGGAAGACTGTTTCAGGAACCCACACCTCTGATTGTGAGAAAGCTTCATCAGATTTCAAGCCACATTCTATTTACGAGTAGTTTTTACTTTTATGCCAGTGACTTTATGTTACGTATCTTTCCATTCTTTGTTTTTCACACTCTTGCACCATTTCTTTTCCTAGACTAAGCAAGGCAAGTGTTTATTCTCCTTCAGTCTTCATTCTTAAAAAAAAAAAAAACCAACTTTAGGTTCTCCTTATGGTCCTGTTAACCCTCTTTCTAATATCCTGTTGTCTGAGTTCATCTTTGTTAAACACAGATGTGTGGCCAGGATTGTGTGATTCATTTCAATTTTTTCAATTTTTTTCATTTTTTTTTCAATTTCAAGAATTTGTAAAATGTCACAAATACCCTTTCTTTAGAGTATACATGGACTGATGCATCTTAGCCTCTGTGTTCAGAGACAAGGAAATAGGTGGTGAAAGTCGGTCTGTGTACTTCAATGGACAGCTTCTTACTGACTTCAGTGTGGTCAGGCTTATTCTCAACACTGCTCTTGGAAGAACAAAGCTGTTAATTTATTCCACTTCGCTTTTTAGAAGATTTCACAAAAAGCACTCTGAAAATTAATGGATTTGGGTGGCAAGAAGTGTTTGGGTGCAAAGTGAGCCATTTACAGATGGTTGCCTTTTTCCATGTTGATGCAGGTGAAAGTGGGCTTCTCATTTCTTTCTTGCAGTTCAAATACAAGCGTACAGCTTTCAAAACTCTTCCTCTAAGGAATCATGGATGCTCAGACCTTCTGAGCACCTCTGGCTGAAAGCAGACAATTGGGTGGAAGATTCATTTGTAAAAAGTAAAAAGTAAAAAGTAAAAAGTAAAATAAATGTGTCTGTTGACAGGAAGCAATTATAAAAATCTACAAAGTTTCCAACTTCAAAATCTGCAACTACATCTCTCTGATGCAAAGTAAACTAATATTTGAGAAATGTGAAAGTGATTGCAGTGTATTATATTAAAGAGGTGAAGGTGATTTCTTGGGAGTTATAATAGTATCTGCTGCTGCATTTACACCAGTATATGCAAATTAGTTGCTAGAGAAAAATTTATAAATTAAAAACATTAACTGTGTTTTGTAAGTGAACTCCTAGGTAAAACATTAATTGCATTTGCACGGCTATTATGTGTGATACAGCAATAAAATCAGTTCTGAAGCCTAATTGTCTACTATTGCACATCTAACACTGCTACAGAGAGTGTGAAACAGAAGTGTTTTATGTTTATTTTGCAGAACTATGCACAGTTACCCAGGATACGAGGTAGTGAAGCTCCACTGTAGTTTGGTTTTTCTCATTTGCATAAGTAACTCTTTTTTTTTCAATGCAATTTCAGTCTAACTTTTATTTACAGTTTTTCACCTTTGAACAATACAAGAAGCTACTAGGATATGCATCATTACCACCAGGACTGGTATGTATGGAAAGAAAACTTTGTGTTCTGATTTAATATGTGTATACTGAACAGTACCATACTTTTCCTCCCATAGAAGGAGCCCAGAATAAAAGCGGTCAGTTCAGCCAACAGTTTTTCAGAACAAACTTGTCCCTTGAAAACAATGAGAACACAGTTTATCAAAATTATAGTTACATTCATTTTTATATCAAATGTCTTCAAAATAATTCCCTAGAATGTCATAACATTTGTTAACATGGCTAGTGACAGTCACCATGGAGGTCTGTGTACAGCTTGACATTCTTTATTCTTGCAAAATAATTTTTAAAAATTTGAACATTATCGATCTTGATTTATCCATGTGATAGTGACTAGATACCTTGACTAGGTATCAAAGTAGTATTCTGCAAGGCACAATGCAACTATAACAAAAATATAGACCTCAGTCTTATTCTAAAGACTTTATAACAGAAACAAACTATTGATAGGAAACTGCTACCTCCTTCAAAGTCAATGTCAAACTCTCTTACACATCAGTGGACTCAGGATTTTGTCTCAAGAACATAACTTTTAAAAACAAAATACAGAACATACATACACACAAAAAATGTTTTAATGCTGGGTTGTAGCTTACATATGTTGTCTGCATTCTCATAGATAGGGCTTAATCCTGCTATCATACTGTTTGGAATAAATTTTTTTTTTTAAAGAATTACTGCTTTCTGTGGTGTAAGAATGTAAGTAATAGTGAATATATGTTTTCACAATAATGAAATCACAACTGCAGAACACAGTTGATATCTCTGTCGTTGCACTATAAATGTTTCATTAATCAATGTTTCCCAGTACTGGTCATGATAATATTTTCAGAAAAATCTTGGAAAAGGGTACACATACCTTCGGTGGGAGATGCTGATCAGTTTTCCCCAAAATCATAAGATTTTTAACTAATAAGTTGTTTCTTTCTTGAAAATTTTCAGTAAGTTCTTATTCAGTATTTCTACTTTAATCTGTTGCTTCCTTCCAGTTTACTTATTTTGACATTTGTAAACATTTTTTTTCTCTGCAAATGCTCCTGCATTTTTCTTATAAATGTATCAAAATATTAAGCAAGTCTAAAAATGTGAATTATCTAGAAGAGGATATATACCCTCTTTGTTTGTTAAATAACAAACAGTAAAATCCTGAATAGTATTACAACCTTCTTGGTCAGCTTCCTTGGAATTTGTTTTATAGTTTTGACTCTCAAGAGGGAAGTTTGTGATGACTGAAGGAAATACATAAAATCTTGTCTTGTAGGGACAAATAACCATCCACACCATGTGGACCAAAATGACATTAAAAAAAAAAAAAAAAAGTTTGCTTTATCATTGTTTCAGATTCTTTCAAACAGTGCTCCTGCCATTTACCTTCCATTGCAGCAACTGAATGGTCATGGAAGCATCTTAACAAGGTTAAAGGAAATTTCATCTTCCTTTTAATTATTCCACTGGCTGCATAGTTGTTTACAGTATCTCCTATTTTATCTGTTTGGTTTTTTTTTTCAGCAGGCTCTTTTCTTCCTTAGATATAAATAGAGAAACTGGTATTTGCTCTCTAATGAGTGGAAAGAACAGAGTTTAAGGTTCCATGGTACACCATCACTTTTTTTTTGGAGGAAAATATGCTGGAAACTTGTAAAAAAGCAATAGCTGATGAAAATCTGCTCTGATTCATAGAGCAGATGCAGCAACTATCAGACATCTCTGACATTTTTAGTGCAATTCTGTTACCATAGAGGCATTTTTGCCCCTAAGATAGCCATGGTAATAAGGGAAAAAGAAGACTGAGAGGGTCTAAACTTGGTAGAATGCTTCTAGGTGCCTCAACAGACCTCATATCAAGACAACATTTATTGTTAAAAAAGGAATGCATACATTAGCAACAACTTCCTGCTGACTTCAGTCTCATGGTTGGTATTGAAAGTGATAGGTTATGTTGCCATCTCATATTGGAAAAGTAGATTTGTTGGTAACACAGTGTTCTCCAAAGGCAGTAAGACTGGTGCTTGCCTCTACTCTCCTAATTTACAATTCTTCTCTTTTTTGTGCTCTCAAGAGTCTCTGCTCAAATCCCTCTGTATTTAATAAGTTATTTTTCTCACTATTGTTTTTTTCTTACCATTGATTTCCTTGAATTTCAGCAAATGTACTCAATATTTACTCAGTATTTTAGTCCTGTAACTCTTTTCAGCCCCTAAACAGTTTGGAGATGTTAAAAGGAGGCAATAAATGTGTAAAATTATCACAAAAATTGACCCCTGTGTGTTTTCTCAATTTACTTAAATATTTAAATGTTATTTTTCTGCTACAAATTAATTAAGTTATTTTTAAAGGGGGTATTGTGATTGAAAGAAAATCAGTGAATATCTCCATATTCTATGGTTGTAATGTATCATTAGCTTCTAAGTAAATGGAGTTAATTCGTTCTTGCAGAGGATGCTGACATTTCCATGTGTGCCACTCATTCCCCTAAACTTTTCAGGATCGATATTTTCTTAGGAGGAGTTTCCTTCTACTTGTGCAATTTGCCTAAGTGCTACAATATTTTAATTTCTTAGTTTATTTTATTTTTTAAAGTTAATATGTTAGTGTTGCATGTTTAATGCTCAGTATAGAGTTTTTATTTATTTCCAGTACTGAATAACTGTGTTTATATTTGTGTTTTTATTCAGACTCTACCCAAAGATAACATGAAGGAATTGTTTTTCCATGTTTTCTTTAAAAATCATACTACGATTTTTCTTCCAGCTGAAAAGAGACTTCATTGACAGTGCTATGACATTTTATTTTGTATCTTTTGGAACATGGTTTATGGCTATTGTCATATTGCCTCATGAACTGTCAGCATCTAATCAAAGGCTAATATTGTTTAATAAAAAAATACGGCTGCATTCCTGTAATCTCACAGTTTGCATTGTGTCATTCAGTTTTGTAATCAAATGTATGGGAAATTTTATTCTGTAATTTTTAACTTTCATTTTAACTTTCCTAGGCATTTGCCGTTGCTGGTTTGGGATCTGGATTGACAGAGGCAGTTGTGGTAAACCCTTTTGAAGTAGTAAAGGTTACCTTACAGACAAATCGGAATGCCTTCACAGAGGTATAAGAATTGTTCCATTCTTCTTTTTCTGCTTTAGTAGACATAATGCACTTTGAAGTTCATATGTAGACCAGACTGTCAATGTCTATAATACATTGAGTTGATGCAAAGGACTTTCGCACAAGCTTGACAGAAATGGAAAAGGAGAGAAGAGACTCTATAGGCGATGCCTTCAGAGATACATACAGTATTGTCAGCAGTGTCAACACCTCTATTGTAAATATTCTGTGCGTGAAGTGCACCTTCGTCCCTCCAGAGCAGCCAGCAGCCCTGCACTGTGAGGACCTGTAGTCCACAAGCAACAACCTGAGCCTCTTGTACACAGTGCTTTTGCCCCAGCAGTCTTCGGACTTCAAGTGAGCACCGAAGGTTAGCGTGAAACACCATGGCCCAATACTCTAACCAGGGTCCAGCTGGTGTATATTATGGTAAAAATGTAGCTGGTAGATTTCAGTGTCTTGGATGAAATTATTTATATTATATGTCTTCACATTTATAATCTCAAACTGGGAAGTAATTATATAATAAAGCACTCTGATAATTTAAATTCCTGTTTCACTTCAGGGTTTTATTATTCAAATATTGCTTCATTCAAATAAGTCAGTGTGCAAAGGTGACTTTGTCCATAGTTCTGGGTACTGCTGAAAGGCAAACTGGAAAACAGTGACTCATCAAAATCAAGTGTTCCCAGAAATGCACCAGCTTCAATTAATTTTAATGTAGAAAATGTTCCAGGCTAAAGTGAAGGAAGGCACTCACACAGTTCCCTCTTTCTTTTCTCAGTGAATAAGACTAACAATTGTCAAATCAGCTCTTTCAAAATCTTTTGAGAAATCAGCTGTATCATGCTGGAAGTGCCAAATCACATAAGCATAGCATGAAAAGGTTGGCTGAATCACCAGTGAGGCATGATATTTGCATATTCTACTATGAAGTTTTGACTGAGTTAATACTTACACGCCTTGTAGCACTCATCTGTACAAATTGAACCCTTTTCAGGGATGCACAGTAACGAGGTTTATCACCTGACCATATACATAAGCTGCTTGGACCAAGCTCCTCAGATACATTCTGAAAAATAGTACCACTGATTTCCCAATGACAGACTAGATGCTACCTACTCATAACTCTTCCAGAAAAAGCATTCTCTTCAGAATACATTTTAAAATATTTGGTAAATTTCTGTTCAATTATCAATGCATGAGAAAGAGAAGACTGGTTGCTCCAAGTCTCCAACCTAGACATTTTTTAACCATGGACAGCCACTGAAACAGAGAACTAATACAGCACCGGTGTAAAAAGGTTAGGATCCTGGAAGGAGAGAGACTGGAAATGGAAGAAAGCAATGGGTGAGAGGATCTCTCACTCAGGAAGGTGATATGAAAAAAAAAAATGACTAAGATATTCTGGATCTTTCTGCCTCACAGATGTGAATATACAATTTACCTATCTTAACAGAACATCTAGTTTTGAATGTAAATACAGCAGCATTATATTTTGAGCAAACTAGCTCATATAAAGTTGCAAGAGACCAATATGTCCTATGCTTCATATGTTTTAATTTTTTTCTCAATTGCAAACTTTATTAAAAAGTCTGGGGTATTTTAGTTACTAAATTTTATGCAATTAATTACAGCAACACTTCCTTGGTGACTTCAGAATAGTCTGATAATCACAGCATAACTGTTCAAAAGCATTCTGAATTGCTTTGTTTTAGGTGAATATTCTTTGAATTAAATTTGACCAAAACATTTCACAAAATCCAAATAATAGTATATTATAAATTAAATTATGAAAGAATGCTATTGGAACTCCACTAGGAACCTAGCTTACACCTAAGATATAAATGAAAGTGTTTATTTGCCCTAATTAAAAAATCCAAGGGACTGAAATTCTTAATTCACAAAGATAGTTAAATCACAGACATATCGATTTTTAATATACCTTTTTAAAAGTGTTATGATTTCACATTTTGCTGTAAATCAGGAAAACTCCAGTGACTTAATTGCCATGTTCTCAAGTTCTCATAATAATATGTTCAAGAATATTCCACACTAATACACATAAACTCAGGCTTATTGGGAAAAGCATGTGCATGTTATTTTATACAGTGTAAGGCAGTGGTACACTAATTTCATTACCATGCACTGTTTTTCTAAAAGGTTTAAGTAAAGCATGTACTTATCCCATTGTGTAGCTTTCATACTATATGATGAAACCTAATGCGGTTCACATAATTCTTTGACTATTGTATTGAAATAATAAATATATCTTGTTTAAAAGGAACAAGGAAGAGCATGAACACATACACCCACACCCAGACTCCTGCACACTCCCAGAGCAAATATTCACACACTATGGTGACAGCTGAATTATTCTGTGGTATCAGATCATCTTTCTAGGGCTGACAGTTTTAAAGAGGAAGACCACTATAAATCACATATTGGCACTTTTGTAATGTGAATTGCTACAGCTAAAAATAACGGTGATGTTTTGTTAAGGTAAACTGCTAGAAGGCCTAACATTTTGTTGTTTGGTTTTCTTTTTTTTTTCCTTTTTGCCTTTAGCTGTGGATAACTCACTTACTATAGAATCTGATGTGGTTATAAAAATCTCACCTGATTTAAGAACTGTGATTAATTAAACAAATACAAGTTCCTGCTTTATAATGAGAAGAATCTGACTGCAGATTCCACTGACTAGATCTCTGTTAAGTCAACAGTTGTGTGAATTAAACTCCAGATGTTTATACAACAAAATCCTCCATCTGAATTAGTCATCCTAAGGTCCTTCCATCATCAGTGATGGAAGCCTTCTAAGGCTTGATCAACAGACATTTTAGATAACTACTTTGGATGAAGTAAAGTTCTGTCTAGGAGAGCCCTCTTTATTGCCAAAGGACTGAAAAAGGGAGTCTTTGAATAGCTCGGATGTAGATGTGGACATTTCAGGTATCTACATTTGGACTGATGAATCCCATCTCAGGTGTTCAGCAGATGTTAGGCTTCTCCTCTGAGTCATTTGTAAATCCATATTCAGGATGAGACCAAGGGATACCTTGCTATTGAAAGTTGCTGTATTCAGCTCAGGACCACTGGTTGTTTTTTAAAGATCTAATCATCATTTTTTTGTGCATTAGAAAGGATGTTATTACTAGTATCAGGACCATATTCCATGTTGCATATCGACATTTTAGAACAGATTCTGATTTGAATCCCTGGGGGTAGTTAAAAAGTAAACTATATTAAAATGTATGCAGAGCATTAACAGGATAATATTAATTACCAAATATGAAAATGAGACTGAAATTTTGTATTAAAGACTAAGCTTGTCAGTCACCTAAATAAACAGTCACATGCTGTGTCAGATATGATAGGCATCATTTGGCTTATGCTGTTGATCTACCACTGTGATATTTTAAAATGGAAAGCTATTAAACAAATAACAGTATTGAAATTAGCAGTGTTCACAGTGTTGTAGTCAAAATTCTTCTATATTTTCATGTTTGAGCCTCCTAGAGGAAGTAATGTTTTGCCTTTCTAATTAAATATTTGGTTACTCAGAGCCAGCTTTATGCTTTGGAGAAAGACAAACTCAAGTCAACAACTTTTTGAAATGAACTTTTCTATAAATCTGCTAAAAAGAAATCTAAAATGTTCAGAAAGGGAACACTTGATTCTGAGTATCAGAATATATTGGAAAGTAGATCAAATGTGTATGTAGTCAGGCAGATCCTGTTTGAGGATCTGGTCATTATATAAGTGGATTCTGAGGAAGTTTCTTCCTGTCTGCCTTTCATTAAATAGAAGTTGGCCAACTAAAATTATTTCTATGCCTTTTGTGCATTATTTTCAAAACAGGATTTCTAAAGTATATTTCCTAAGTCTGTACCTTGGAATTTGAATAGGTATTCTGATTTTCAAAATCTAACTACATTTTTTAAGTAAGTTCATTAGGAGGGCAAAACAGGATTTCCAATTGGATACTTAAGGGGAAAAAAATATATATTTTAAAGATTTTCAGGTCTAGAAGAAAGTTTAATATGTGATCTGGTTTTAACAAGTGCTGTATATCAAATAAGTCCTTCAAAAGTCAGTGTATTGAAGTGGTGTTTTACATTCTTAACAGTGTAAGAGCCTCAGAGGATCCAGAAGGATTTCCAGACAATATATATGTATTTTGTCACCTTTCAGCCCTATTCCTAACATCGAATCTGGACACTGCCAAGCTGATCTTCAACACAAATGTTTATAGCCTTCCTTGCTCCTCGGCTCCCAAGGACTTGCTTCCCTAGACATAATGGCTCAAAAAAAAATTTCCTGTTCCAGTTCTGTCCTTTTTATCGCTCTCTCACCACACATGCTCCTGTGCCATTGGTTTTAATAGAGAAGTTGGTTTTATCTTCTTATTTTCCAGAATAATTGTTAAATGTTCTAGTTGTGTAAAAGTTTCATCTGCCATAATCATAACATCACAGCATCAATAATAAAAAAACCCTACTGCCAAATTCATACATTCAAAGCCACATGTTGCTTCATAAATTCTATATGTCATTATCAGTAGTATTAGTATTAGTATTAGTATTAGTAGTATTTTAAGACCTTTTCATTTGCTTTAGGGATCCTTCCTTTTTTAGAGGACCCAAGTCACACTTTCATCTTTTTTCTGCAATCAGAAAAATGAGGATTTTTTTTTTAAATGGAAGTTGTCATTTTTACACAATCCCAGGAAAGGGAAAATAACAAGTTTGGTAAGACTTAAGATAAAATGACAAGAATTGGCAACACTTTATTTGTCAACAGGATTGAAATGATGCTATGGTTATTGTTCTCTTTTTGTAAAGATGAGCTCTTCCTTCTTTTGCTTAACTTTTGTAGCAACCCTCTAGCTTTGTTCAAGCTCGGCAGATCATTAAAACTGATGGTCTGGGCTTCCAAGGACTCAACAAAGGTCTTACTGCAACACTGGGCCGTCACGGAGTTTTTAACATGGTTTACTTTGGATTCTACTTCAATGTGAAGAACGTTCTTCCAGTCAACAAAGTAAGTTCTGCATATGGTACAATAGACAAACACATATAGGCTTGCCAATTTAATTAACACTATTTTTCTGCACAAAGCTGTGATATTTAGCAACAAATAATGACTAACATAGCTCTCTGTTTTGCAGTTAATCTGAAAAATATTAGACGGTTGTAACTTCAAGATTTCTCACATACGTGATTTCATTACAAAACCTAATTTGTTCACTTGGTATATTTTGCCAGAAAAGAAAATATTAAAGTCAGTCTTGTGGTATTGACATACATATAAAAACTGTGAAATAAGAATACTACACTTCTGAAATAATTTTGGCTCTTGACTATGTATTTGCTGTTCACCATCTGTAACTTAAGTGGAAAAATGTACGGAAATGTCCGTATGAGCCTTTTAGGTGTCAACAGTGCTAAAGGGTGCATTAAATTTGCATCCCAATTAAGGATGTTTGCAGCTTATTTTGCCAAAAAAATAAACCTTTTATGTTAAGTGGTCAAATTATACAAATTACATGTGTGGGCTGTAAATGTTCATAATGAATAATTTTTCATATGTTCAGTCTATTCTGCTAAAAAGACCATTCATAGTCAACTTCATGCCCTGTTTACTGAAAATGGAATAAACTAGACTCATTTCAGTTGTAACTAATGTATCAACCATAGAGTATTAACAGCTATGCATCTGCACTAGCAATCAAATCAGTCTGCAAATTTATATCGTCTCAGTTTTATGGCACCTACTTTTATAGCACATTTCATAGACTGCCATCAGCTTTCACTTTTCAATTTTTTATCATAGTTAGATTTGATTGTAAACATTAGTTTCATTAAAACCTTTGCTCACTACCACCTCCAGGTGGCTGACATTTCTTAATGATATTTCCTCAGTGCCTGTTAAAAACCCACTTTGAAATGTGGCCAAATGCAAAACTCATTTCAAGTCAGGCACTGCCTGCCCCAGCTGCCACAGATGTGCCTGTTGGTAAAAGGGCTGCCGCATCAGACAGTGGTGTGTTGTTTTATAAGAGAAAGAGCCATAAACTTTTATAGGCAAAGAAGAAGAGATGGGAAACCAAAATGGGCTGTTCAGCTTGGCAAAAAAGTAAGATAGTAGACAACAATTTTATTTTTAGTCTTTTCAGATCTCTGCCAACATAGAAGTGATATGTAGGAACTGACAGTGAAAAGAACATATGGTGGAACACAGCTGAAAAAATTAATTAACCAAGATAATTGAGGAGAAGGTTGAATCAGAGCAGAAAATAGAATAATGTCAGAGTTATCATCCAAGTTTAGGTTTCAGGATGACTTGTGACCTGGGAAAAAAAATGGGAGTGCTCTATCCAGTATGTTACAAGCCACCCCATTGATTAGTGCTCTCCAATCTGAGGTGTCCTGTGGCTGTGGACACTACAGCCTGTGCTGTTTAAAGACTTCAGCCAAGGTTATCATCACCAAAAGATGTCATATCAAAGAAGGAGAGTCTTGCTACCTCACCTGCTCCTGTACTACAGAATTCCTGTAGGCAAGACAGATATGAATTTTCAGGAGAGGAATGTTTGATCAAAATAAAAATATGAAGAAGGGAAAACAAATTTATTCTTTTTTCCTGTGGAAATTAGGATAATGCTGAAACTGATAACCAGATTCAACCATAGCTGACACAGAGGCAGACTTAAAATAACTGAGTTCTTATAAGTCATACAACCATTTAAAAATAGGAGAGATCTTACAATGCATCTTACGAGTGGGCCAGGTGAGGGAAATTTTCAGTTGGAACTTATGCCTTATTAAACACTGAATTCCATGGGAAAAAGCCCATGTAAACCTTAGTCTGACCTTGCACCTTTCCAGACATCAGTATCAATCAATCAAAAGAACCCATAGAACATCAAACTTCTTTAGTTCTGGTATTCATGGGGCTACTCTTTTTTTTTTTTGTTTCATAAATTACTGTATAACTGAGACTGAAGATGCATAGTGCAGACAAATGTACTGGATGAAGGGGTAAGCAATAAGATATCCATTTCTGGATATCCTTTTCTGCATATTTAGTGTCTAAAGGATGCCATGAAAAGGTGACCTGCTCGTACACCCAACATTTTATGAACAGTCTGATCATCTGTGTAGACCAACTCTATGTGGGAGAACTGAGTCTCTAGAATTCTGTAAATTTTATATTCAGTGACTGCATTTTTTGTTATCTCCTGTGGTTTTTATTTACACCAAATTTTTGTTGTGCAGATGTTTGTTTTAGAACTAAATGAAGTCCTATCCTTGCCCTACGGGTCCAAAAAGTTATAGCAAATGAGTAAATAATAGATAATAATGCTACTTCTAAATCTGGAGTAAGATTAATAATTTTATCAGGAAATTGTATTGTGAGAAAGACAAATCACTGAGAGGATTTCAGACTCTTTGAAGATGTGTAACCTGTATAGCAGACAGCCATGTCACTCTGGAGACTAGCCAGGACATTTATCCTAGTGGCTGTCATTCCTCTTCTTATGCTGTCAGACATCTGACAGGTGGATTTTGAAAACTTAAATAGATGTCTACCGCAATGAGATTGCACTCCAGGAATCTGAGAGAATACCAGTGTGAAAAAGCACATTCATTTCAAACACAGCACAGCTATGACTATTCTTTTTGGAATGCTTTTCCTGGTCATCAATATGTTTATTGTAGTTATAATTTCGGTGTTTCCTGCATGTCTTGACAAAGATCAGATCACCTTTGTACTAGTGAGACAGCAAGCTATAGTTTACAACAAGGAGTTTATTATGTAAATGCATGAGATGGACAGAGGTTCAGAGTCAATAAAGCTATGAATCTGTTTCTTAAACTATGGTCAAATCTTGATTAAGTCACAAACAAAAATTGTGAATATTCTATAAGAAAATCAAAACATGATTTTATCACAACAGTGATGAGACTCACTTCAGTCTTTTCATTTTCACCCTTTCTGGAGCCTTGCAGTGAGTCTACATAATTTTTTCCTCCTTACTGCTGATTTCCTCCAAACCATCTGAGCACACCTGTACCAGACTCTCCCTCTCTAACACTGGAATTTGACAACCTTTCTACTCAGCTCAGTAGGAAGACCCAGACCCTGACTCTCTTCCGGCTCAGTGTCTGTGTTTATTGCAACTCATTCGAGTTTTTCATCTATTCCTTGTTATTTTTCCCAAGAGCTATCTCCCACCTTGCTTCTCTCTAAATATACCTTTTCTCCTCTGTCTTGGGAGCCTTCTTCCTCAGACCCACGTCTTCCTTTCTTCCACTGTCTGTTGACAAAGGAAGCTCCTTTTAGTGGTTCAAACCAACCATCCAATCATTGCGCTGGCTAAAGCAGTTCCTTACAACCTGTTTTGCTGCCAAACACTGGATCATAGTCAACGTAGCCCAGGTCAGGTCTTGTGGCACCTCTTAGCTTGCCATAGGAGTTGGCCAAAAGGGCCAAGAAGCAACTTTACTCTTATTTCTGGCCTATCTGCCTCCTCAGTCCCATAATCGCTAGGCACACCGGGGAGAACAAGAGCTGGCCAAACCCAAGCCTTGTCTTTTAAAGTCTCTCTTGTCACACAGGGAGGTGGAATGTGCAGCATGCAGTGCAAAGCCTCAGCTCCATTCCTGGCTTCTCTGCTGACCTGTTATGTGACTTTGAGCAAACATATTTAAATTTAGTGATCATTTCAAGTCACTTTTGGCACTTTCGTGCCAAATATAACTCATTTTTTGAACTAATGCTATAGTTAACATTTTCAAATGAGTTTAAGAAACTTAATGCAAGGATTCCACTCTAAGCATTAGTATCAGGCCAACTTCAGTAGATTGCTTTGCAATTACCAGCTTCAAATATTATTCCATTAATATTATTTATACTTCATGCAAATTGTCAGGAACTGGCATTCTCCTCATGCAGTAAGCATTATTCTTTTATAGAGAACTTATCTACAAGGTGCTGAGAAGCACTAAAACTTATTTATAAAAGTATTATTTTTCATAAGATATGTGCCTCCAGAAACTGAAAAAAAAAATCTCAAGACAAACATCCAAATATTGAAGCAAACAAACTCATAAAAGTAGTTTCAGTTAGGCAAATTAATATATTGATCTTCTGATTTTTTTGCTTGAAAATAGGGTTACATTATAAGTTTCTTTGCAACACATTCTTCCACTTAGACTGAACAGGGCCCCACAAGGGAAAAAAAAATTAAAATAGTGTTCCTGAATGTCTCTATGGTCAGGTTTCTAAACACTATTATGCATGTTGATGGACTGTCCACTTTATCTATTTCTGCTTACCTCAATCAACCTACCTCAGTGACTTTAAGCTGTTCCTTTGAAGGTACCTACTTCTCTCCACTGCATATCCAAGTGTAGTGTCCTTCTTTGAACCCTGGATTGTATTTAAGATGGGTGTCTAAATCAGTACAAATATATGTGCTGTGGTGAGCTATTATTCTAAAATGAATTTTCAGCTATTCTGAAAAAAATAAATTAACTGAGTTCCAGGCATACATGCCCTTACCAAAGGGGTTTTTTTGTTGCTGGATTAATATCTATGCTGCTTATTGAATTAAGTGACCTTCCTTCAGTACCGATGAAGATAGTTTGGAAGCTTTTGACTGAGATCAAAGATTTAAACAGGGATTTTGACAAAGTGTCCAGCAAATAAACAGGAGAATGAAGTAGTAGGGAAAGGAAAGCCCAGGACATTGGAGACTGAAACTGATAAATCAAAAGTGCCTCCAGTGGGTGATACATACATAGGTGTGTATGTGCTGGATTAAGGGCAAGAATTTTCTATTGCTAGAAATAATGGAATATAAAAGAAGGAAATAAGCAGCATGTGATTCAGGAGGAACCTAGGGAGTCTCCACTTATTTAAAAATTATAGGATACGATTAATGAAGTATGAAAAGCAGACCAATAACATCTCAATTTTTTTTCTCCCAAAGAAAGCAGGGAAATCCATCAGGACACGCATAGATGTGGCATTTTTTAGTTATATCTACTTCTCTCTTTATTTTTAATGGCTGCTGGTGCTCATAGGGCAGCGACTCGGGTATAGAGGAAATGTACTTGTGAAGAGCATGGTAAAAAGGTGAGATGATCACAGATTATGTTATCCAACCATGGCAAAGTTATTCCATGGTGAATAAACAAACTGGTATTTCACTTCTTTGTGGTATACTGTACTGTGGTGTGGCACCATCTAAAATCAAGTTTCTATTCTACATGTTCTACTTATACTGCAGAAAAATAACCTTTACCTAAGAACGGAATTAATATCTGTTTTTTCTTCAGTTCTGCCATTTGTGAAACAGGAAGAGCTTGTCAGAATCTTTTTTTCTAATGTACCAAATACAAAACATTCAGCCAGTGAACTCATGGTGAAGAAGTGAGTGACAATAACATGATAATTGCTTCTGCTAGCCCATTGCAGTATTAGCACAACAGATATGTGTTACTCTCATGTCTCCTTTCACAGGGTCCAACACTGTTAAGAATATTTTGCTGTTGTCCATAGAATAGGAAAAGGACAGACTTCAGTATAAAAAGACTCTACTTCCTGATAGCACCAACTTGCACCTATGTGACAGACAGCCAATGTTCCTTATTCTGTGTAAGCGTTATAGACAGAGGCATAAATTATGTTTGGGAATCTTTTTTTACTTGGAAGCAGTAGCACAGTAAAAAGCGACTACTCTGCGGTTTTAGAAAAAAAACCCACTTTTTAATTGTTTTTAACTGCTAAATTTATTTTTAATCTGTTATACAAATGAAATTATCCAGATATTATAGCGATGAATGCCACAAAACTCTTCCCGTGAGATATGTAATAAAAAATCAAGTTACATAACAAAGCTAGTGGATACCATAGCACATTTGGTTAGGATCCAATGTTGTGAATGAGCAAAAGGCTGACTTTCAACATTTTTTATGTCACAAATACTGGAATATAAATAAGCAATCTGTGATTGTTTCCCTTTGGTGGTGTTCGTGCTGTATCATGTTTCAATAGATGCTCACTTGATCATACACCCACTATATCCTATACTCTGTGGCACTCTCAGACACAAAGCAGGCAACACTGGCATTCAGAATTCACCAAAATATTAAAATGTTCATCATTCAAACATAAGGGATTTGTCAGGAACAGCAAGGCTTGAATTGCAATGCCTGAAAGTAAGTATTTTTGCCTGACATGTATTTACAAGCCCAGAGTGCAGCCCACTGCGCTTGACGCTATGAAAGAAAGCGTTCTTGCACCAAATTTTGTGACAAAGATACTTCAGACCATTCTGGACTATGAAAAGTCAACAGAGCAGTGGTAGCTTCCTCGCTGCAGCCTGGTTTGAGAATGTTAGTACAACCTTGAATAGTGCTTAGTTCTCAGGTGTGGGTATAATCCTACAGCCTGGAGCTGGGTACGCACCACACTGGAATACGGCTGCCATACTGCTGCCCTTCCAACCTCAAAAGGGGTCATTTTTAATGCTCTAGATACCAAAATAGTAGCTTTATTTTATTTGCTTTTAAACCACTGTCAGTATGTACAGAATAAACAGAAATTTACTGCTAAGATTTTTGCTAATAAAGTGGTACAATTCTTTATCTACCACAAGCCAATATGTTTCATGTTTTGTGAAATCAAGGTGTTGAATTTTTCTGCAAGTAATAAAAAACCTTGTTGATTTTGACATTGGTCTCTAAACACTTGTGTGGACTTTCTCCAGTGCATATTATGGAAGTTTTAATTTATGTTTCTTTTTGCAAAACTTCTTCAGTCACAAAGGGCAGGTTTATGAAACAAATAATACTGTGCTAATGTTATAGCATGGCAAGATCATTTATTATCTTACTGATGATTTCCCATAATTAAAGTACCTTCATAAAAAAAAAAAAAAAAAAAAGTAACTGCATATATAGAGTCTGCTATAGCAAAAAAGGGTTCTTGCTGTTGAAGACCAATAGCAAAAAACTATGTGCATAGGAAATGCACTGGAACACACTTCCCTGTGACTTCCACTACTTAAAGAAATAGGATTAGACTTTCTTCAAGAGCCTTTGACTCCCAGATAATCTCTGAATTCTTTGATGTCATAGAAAATGCCAAGGTAGGAGGTCTTTCTAGAAGATCAAATAAACTGTGAGTGAGCAAAAAGGTTTTAGATGCACTTCTAAACCACTTCTAGCTTTTACTATGAATATATAGTAGGATTCAGAAACAATCTGTTGTAAATTCTTCAGCCAATTAGCTGAGTGAGTTACCACCGTTTATAATACGCAGAACGCGGAGGCTCTTTTGCAGTTGCGCCGAGTTGGATTGTTAATAACAGGAAGCTAGCACTTCTCAGTACAGTGGATCAGCTACATGTGAAAATAAATGTAAAAAACCTGGAGGGGAATGGCAGCAGACTGAGATTAGCCTTTATTTAATTTAGCATTTGGGGGTCCAACACACAAATGAGCATTTTAGTAGGCTTCATGGTGGAAGTTGCTGTCATTTGTAAAATATTCTGGCCAATTAGCTAATAGTGTGCTTGGATTTCTCCTGTTTTGATACAGTAATACTAAGTACATTGTGAAGCCCAATTATACAAATCATCCCCATATGCCATACCAGTCTTTCTTTATGAACTGTGTTTATAAATCCTGTGTGAGGAAATGTGTACTTCAGCAATTTAGACCATGTGTAAAAACACAGCCAATAGGATTGTCAAGAAAACAAGTTCCAGTGTAGGAAATCCTAATGTGTTCCGCTAAAATAACACGAGTGTGTTGTGTTGTGTGAGTTTTCTGATTAAATACATGTTACTTTATAGTGCTTAACCTACATAGGTCCTTCCGTTTCCCTTTTTATTCTTTCTCTCTTTTTTTGTAGGATCCAAATTTGGAGTTTTTGAGGAAATTTGGAATTGGGCTAGTCTCAGGAACAATAGCCTCAATTATTAACATTCCTTTTGATGTTGCAAAAAGTAGGATTCAAGGACCACAGCCAGTTCCTGGAGAGATCAAGTACAGAACCTGTTTTAAAACTATGGCAACAGTCTATAAAGAGGAAGGGTAAAACATTCTTATTTTAATAAATGTCCAGACCTCTATTTTAGTTCATATGGTTCCATAAAATCATGCTGTTGTATTTCAGATTTGACAAGGGCCATTAAGTCACCTTGAACTCACACATCAAAAGAACACAATGTAATATTTTTAAATGTATTTTAGAATTAGAGGGAGACATCCTCCTGCTCCATGTGAACTATTACAAAAGAGCTACAAGATGATTATTGGTTTGTCAAAATCTATGTTCCATAAATAAATGCTTCATATTTCTCACATGTAATTTTTTCAACTCTTCACTTTGTAAAAGGAAAATATCAACAGACAACAGAATATTTCACAATTTCGCCTAATTGTAGTCATACAGACCTCTGTACCTCTAAAATGACTGATGAAATAATTAAATTGGGGACAGATCCTAGTGGAAGTAAAGTTGCTCAAGTGATGATGGAGTTGTAGCTTTGGTATTCAATTATAGCAGTCATTTTGTCCATATATGCAGCTGTTGCTAACAGACATCTTGAAAGTAAAACCATCTCACTGATTAAAGTCATATTTCTGATTGTTGAGGCTCATAATGTAGCTTTTGTGACTGAACACTGATTAACTTTTTCTCTTCATCTGATCTGCCTCTGTAAAATGTTAAAATCCAGATACTGCTTGCTATTGAACATGTGTAATTTTGAATAATTGCTTCTAAATGCTCTGCCAGCATTTTAACAAACACATGCTAAAATTCCATTCTTCTTTTAGAGCAAGATTATTGTTTGATATGTTTTGTTTGTTTTTCTTCTGCTACAGATTTCTGGCTCTGTACAAAGGCTTGGTTCCCAAGATCATGAGACTTGGTCCAGGTAATTTTCCCTCTGTCACTTCTATATTGCTTTTGTTCTTGCTTTCTCTCCTTGTTTTTCAGTTTCCTGAAAAAATGTAGTAAACTTCAGTCAAATAAATGAAACAGCATACCAAAAATCATCAAAATCTCTTTCATCTTTGAATGATTTATTTTGATAGTAGCGTCATCCAATAGTATCATAGATGGATTTGGCTAAATATGTGTCTTAAAAAATAATTTACATATACATATCAGATGATTGCAGATCCATGTAACTGCTGGTTTGTATGATTACTTTATTTGTGAACAGGCCAAATGTATCCTTGCAAATGCCAGAACTGTAATACCTTTGGAAGCGTTTCTTAAGGCTCGTCCCATTCCTTCTAATGTAATTTTTTTGTTTCACTAGGACTATTCTGTACCCATGTAAATTCATGTTAAAATGCTGGTTAAAGTCTCTCCAGTATAAATGCTCTCAACAAGTTGAAGCATAGCCCAAGCGTATCGAATTCCAGTTACTTTCTTCTTCCTGTGCTCTGCAAGGGTCATAAAGAGCAGACACTAAAAGTCCGATAGTGTGAGCTGGGAAGAGACTTGCATGGCCTTGGTAGGCTAAGATGACACGGATAACTTAAAACTACCTTTGCTGATTGACCCCTTCTCACTACTATTTGGAGTTGTTACTCCAAATGTGGGAGCACAGTGGTTGAGAGCTAGATCTTCTACTTTTGGACTATTTTCCCCTGACTGGTTTTGATTAATCATGAAAGCAAAACACTGAGCCCTTAGACTTTGCCAGCCCACAGAGGCAGTCTGTCAAAAACAGCAGAAGCCCCAATTTGAACAGTATCCCATTCCCATGAAATCGTATTTCCAGTTGGGCAAGGTGGTTTAATAGGCAAGAATACACATGGTTAAAAGCAAGTAGGTACAGAGTCTGTTCTGCAGTATAAAGGAGGCATTAGGTTTGTCTGTAAATGTTTGCATATCCAGCCTGTTTGGCTAAGTGCTGGACCAAACCTGGTTATTGTGCAGGGTAAAGGAAGAAAGTGAGGAGGGGAAACAAGGCAGCTGGGCATAACTCTGGAGCTAAAAGCCTTTTCCTTCACACTCTAAAGATACTAGATTACATTCAGAACAAAAAGAAGGCAGGGGTTTCCTTCCTCAGTACTTATTAGTACAGTAGATTTTGGAATAAAATTTTACATCTTACAAATTACTACATCTTCTTGCCCAGATCTAGCAAGTCAGTTAAGCTTGCACTTCATTTTAAACACTTTCGTAATCCCATGGATTAATATATAGATTTGACTTTCCAATGAATTAATAATGCAATTTTTATTGTGGCTGGAAAGATAATTCCTCCTTTCAACATGTGAATGCTTTCAGGAGAAGAGATACACAAACAGATCACACAGTATAAGAATTGGAATCAGCCTTTATTTAAGTTCAAATCACATCTTAGACATTGTGTCTGTGATTTGTTTGTTGGTCAAAGAATTTTGCAAACTTTTGCTCTATCTAGCTGTCAGTGAGTTGTTGTTCATAGAGGATTTCATTTTGATAAATTTGGTTCATTTTGATAAGTAACATGGGAAAATTCATGTGATAGTTTTGTGTGCCTGGTTGTCTGAGCTTCTACCAAGAAAGGTCAGCACAGCCCAGCAGAAGACTTCTTTGTTAGAGGTGCCACTCTAACCTGCTAACTGAGCCAGCAAAGGCAAAGGACAGAAAATATTTGTGCCTCCTTGCTGGCACCCACACTTAGAACACTGTAAAACACTTTTACTCCTGCAGCCTGGAATCTAATTCTTTTGCCCCATTTTCTTTAACTAGAAGCTTTTGTGTATGCTTATATAGATATGTATATATATATTTACCTTCTGAAATGTTCCCTTCTTTAGTTCATGCAGTAATTACAGCTGTGTTACAGGAGGGCTTTAGTCTGGCTTCACTAACAGTCAAGGTATTTTATGGCATTCAAGCTGGGATTTTATACTGTTATCAGTTCTAACAGGTAATGCCATTTCATCAGATCAAAACTGTCTGTGCATTCACAGCCAGGTACAGGCACAGGAAGATTAGACTCATTTCTATATTGTGATCTGCTTTAGACATGGTAAACAAACAGCTGCAAACCTTTCTTGAATATCTACCTGGAAGCATTTTCATCATCCTGGTGATCAAGTTTTGTCATTCCACCAGTCAAGTTGCTCCTTCATGGCCAAATCTAACTCTAAACAAACATACAAATATATACATATTCAGATTAAAAGCTTCACTTTCAAAAGAACAACGAAAAACATTAATCTTGAAACAATGTTAGGAAAAATCACACTGATGGTGATTTTGATTTAAGGTACAAACTTTCGCATCAACTTTATGGTCTAATATTAAGTAAAATTCGTATGGTTTAAGAACTGGTGATTTTTAATTAATTAGGGAAATAGTAGAATTATCTATTTTGCAAATCAGGCTTTGCTATATTCTCTTTTAGATTGCACACTACAAATGTTCTTCAAAATCTTGAAAATACCGAATTTTGCATGTAGTAAAATAGTATCTTTTCTTCCAGGTGGTGCAGTGATGCTTTTGGTTTATGAATACGTTTATGCGTGGCTTCAGGACACAGTTGATCACAAGCAGCACTTCTGAAAAATGCACTCTTTAAAATTAAATACAGTTTAATAAACTAAGAGTGATTATCATCCTTTGTGGTGTTGAATACCCTCATATTACACTGCTGTTAATGGAGTTCAAAAAGATTTGGTTTTGGGGTCCTGATCCAAAAAAATATTTAAGCACATGCTTCTCTGTAAGTACATAAGTAAATAGCACGGTTGATACTTGTTTTACTCAATCAAGCAAAAATATCAAGGAGATAAAGGAACAAGAAGATAAAGGAACAGGACAAATTGAAAATTCTGGACACCAAATTATACTATGTAGTCAATACATTTCAAAAAAAAAAAAAAAAAATCAGCTGAAATGGCAAGCTAATAACTTTCAGGGAATTTTGAAGAAAAAAATGGAATAATGCTGTGGGGCCAGATACTAAGATAGCGTAGACTGACAGCTCCATTGACTTCAGGCTAAGAACATGACCCACACTCTACAAATTCTTGGTCAATCTTGGGTCCAGTTTCGATTCAGTCCAGTAAAATTTCAACATTGATAGAAGAACTTCTTAAGTTGTTGGGAGTTAGGTCAGAAAAAGGACAGCATGACTAGGCACAACCTTAAAATATGTCCTACTTCTTCTTAGCCATATATATCTTAAAAATCTCACTCAGTTCACAGAAAATACTGAAAATAATTAGTCTGGGTCAAGTTAAATAAAAGTGCAAAACAACTGTGGGAATCATAGGAGAAATGAGTAAATAAATTAACATAAATAAATACTTTAAGGCATATGAGTTTTTACTGTGATTTTTTATCCACCTTCATATACTATTGCTTAAAGAACTATCCTGTGATATAAGTGTTCAGTGCACTTGAGTGCCCCTTTAGCCTTCCATTACCACCATGAGATGGAGAAACAATGTTCTACATTGATAGCACATATTTAGTCATAATTAGCTAGCCATACAACTTTCTATAGATTAAAAAAAATGTTGCTCTAAAGCTAAAAGTGTTGCTTTTCCCAGTCACTGTAAATATAAATAATATTCAGTGATGTACTCCTGTCTTTACCAGCCATTCTAACTCACTGTATAATATAAGATAATTTCTGCTATGCTAATTGAAGACATAGTTTCAGCTCATGCAGTGGTGCCATTCTACAATTTCTTTTCAGGAACTCTTTGAATAGCTTAAAACTACACACTATTCTGTCAAAAAATATTCCCATTATCTAAACTTGGTTTATTTTCAAATGAGTGCATATCTTCCAATTGCTGAAAGTTTCTGTGTCACCCCATACTACATTCAAAATGTTCACTTTAAATGTTCTTCCTCTTAAGGAGGTACAAACCTTTTTCCTAGCAATCTGAAAGAAATATCTTTCTAGATCGTTACTTGAAAATGACAGTTCACATGTGAAGTCTTATCTCGGAGTGTTTTTGAAAAGCAACAAAAAGCTAAAAATATAAATGAATTCTCAGTGCTTTCAAGGATGCTTGTACTGATATAGTCGATATACCTTTCTTTTGTCTAAATTTGACAACAGTGACTTCTCATACCTATGCTATTTCGTAGCTAAAAATCAACAAAATTAACTCTGATACAGTTTAAAATTTTAGGGCAAATATCCCTCGTTGCATTTCATTATTGGCACTTAGCCACAGAGAAGACACTACTAAGATAATTTTTAAAATTAAAAGCAAAATGCTTTGTAATTAGTCTTTTATTAATTTAGAGCATTTAAAATATAAAAATAAAAGGCTTTAAACATACTGTATATACATATATAGCCTTTGGTTTAACATCCTTTCCAACATGTTGGGGTTTTGGTTTTTTTTTTGGTTAATAGCTCTATCTGATCTTTGATAAAAAGAGAACTATTAGAAAGCAGAAAACACAGCATCACTTTAGAAAACAAACCCATGAATGTGCCAGCCCAATGCCCCATCGCTCCTGGTGTAATATGGGGTCTGATTCAGTTTTACACTGGAGGTCTTCTGTACCGGGACTATGAAAACACAATGGTGTTGTCCCAGAAGGGAGTATTAGGCTTCACTGATTTCTTTGTAAACATTTGACACTCTGGGAATGGAGTGTAGGCTGTTCAGAATTAAATCTTAAATTCTGCACTCACATATACTGCATATTTCCCAAATTAATCCATTCGACTCAGTGGCTTCACTCCAGACTTTTATCTCTGTACCTGGCAGCAGCAGTTGATACTCATTTACTATTAAAAAAAAAAAAAAAAAGACCATTCCCTTTTTCTCCTTTGTTTATTGTAAAGTGGCTTAAAGTTCTGTGGCTAATAATATAACATGTGGTGTTTTTCAGTTTACCCATAAGTATAAGCAGAGAAAAAAAAGTCCTTGAGCAAAGGAGTATTCTAGTATTCTGCATCGTAGCTTTACATTTTTAAAACAATTATGAAAATTCACTCCAAAACAATCCATGCCAGGCAGTTCACCAAGAGCCAAGGTCAGGTGCTTTTGCTCACTCTGAGCAATACGCTCTGCAGACAGCCCCATGGCTCTCCACTCAGAGTAAGGTATTATACATAGCAGAGAGATACACAAAGAGTTATACCTAAACACACATGAAACAATGGCTCATGATGATGTATTCCCTCATGAGGTATAATTAACATCATGTCTTGTCCTTGCTTTATAAATTACCCTGATTTAGCTGAAGACAAGATAAAGCAGACAACTGATAAAAGCTAAGGATCTCAAAATACACTAATGCCTCATGGGAATATCAGAAAGGATTACTTTTATTCCAGAAATAACCTCTGGTTGCTCAGGAAAATTTTGAAAACTTTTAACACAGGCACACTATATTACAGGCTTGCAAATTCTTGAGGCTCAAAAAGCTGTGCTGTGGAAGGTTCCTTTTCTTTTTTTCTTTTTCTTTTTTTTCTTTTTTCCTTTGATTTACTTTGTGCTGTATAGGTAACTTAATTCTATAATGCAGTAAAACAACTAGGTTGAAAGCTAAAATCCTCTTGCCAGCTTAATCATGTATTGACTTATGATCTTTTTCTGTTTTTTTTTTTTCTCCATTTTATTTTTAGTGAAGAGCTTGTCTAGAATTAAAACTATTTGTTTTTCATAGTGTTCAGGGTCATCTTATTTCAGCTACAACTGCATAAAGGCAGAATAATGTCCATCATGTCACTAATAGTGTGACAGAATGGAAATGCGCTTGTGTGCACGTTACCTTTAGTGGTTTCAAAGAAACATTCTTTAAAAAGTATTCTGAATACCAAGAGTTTCAGCATCTCTTTAAAGCCAAACAGCTTTCAAATGCTTTTGAGGCTGAAGAATACAGGATCACATCCAGGATCAGATCTTTCCTTAGGGCCATAGTACTATACCTGTGTTCTTTATAACAATACAGTTCCATTAACAATTTTTAATGAAAAAAGCAAAGGTGGCAGCAGTCAGTTGAGTCCATCTATATTTCAGTGAATATACTGTACATAACATATATACTGGTTACTTAGATTGTTATGGAAATTTATCCACAGCTGTCTCAGTGATGAAAGCTGGAAATCCACAAAGAGACAACTATATTTTAATAAGGGACTGTATTTTACCTTCCCACTGAATGGATGTTTCATGCAGATAGATAAATATTTGAAGAATTAATTTTTCACCTCTGCTTTAACTATCTCTAGTGTAATTTAAATTATTGCACAACATTTCTAAAAATACACAATATATTAATATTCTGTGAAGGATATGAAATGTCACGCCAGGCTTAATTTTTTTTCCACGTTCATATTCTGGACATACCTACAGTGTGTAGAAAGCATTCTGGAATAACAGTTGGAACTTTATTATTGCCCAAGGAAAGCAGGCAAATTTTCAAAGATCAGAACGTTAGCTCTCTTGGGATTAAAGTTTAAAGCAAAATAACTGGCATAGATTACTTGCCACTGGATACAGAAATGTAGAAAGGGAACTTGTTAATATTAAATAATATCTGTGTTTGTAGCACCACCACCAGTACACCTACAAGGGAAAAAACAGCTTCAGAACAACAATGTAAACTTTACCAAAAGCCATATTTTCACAATTGTTAAAGCAGAAACTAAAGACAACTTCTTAAAAAAATTACAACATAGTCTTGGGGTTGAAAATGCTGGACACAAAGGAGCCAACAATGATGGTACAATTCTGTTTCTCAGTGTGTTATTCTGTTTCTCAGTGGGTTTGTCGACAGACATGGTTTTGTAAGCATCTCTGCACAAATAGCACGCTAATGGCAGTTTCCTCCATAGTTTTCAGTTTGCATTTCTGTTTGCACACTTGACACGAATATGGTTTTTCATTAATCTAGGAGGCTGAATATAGCTGGGGAGATTTATTTGGCTGGATTTCTGCCTTTGAGTCTTCTGCTGAAGACATAACTGTATTGCATGAGATGTCGAAGTTCCCGCTGTAGGCACAAAAACACGAAAAAATTGTACCTAAACCTCATCACCTGAGGCTATGAACTCACCACACAAAGTCACAGAAAATAGCTAGAAAGTCACCTTTTTAACCTAAAAAAAAAAAAAAAAAAAAGGTAGAAATAAATGAGCTGGAAAGTGAGAACAAATGCTGCCAAAAGCCTATATTTACAAATGGATAAAAACACAAAGGTATTACTACTGCCTGATGATGGCAACATGCCAGAGAATCTGAGAGCCACCTATTACCTTGGTTCTATATTTGATGAACAAAACCCAACAAAACAACCAAAAGTGATATCTTAATAGTGTATTGTACAACCTCATCGATGAAAGGGTTATTCTCTAGGCAATGGGCAAACTCCTATTTAGCCACGTTTGCTGATGTGAGGCATAGCAGAATTTTCTGTGGTGATTTTTCTTTATTGATTTTTACACAAATCTTAATAACAATTGCACATTTAGAAAGTCTGTCATGATTAAGAATAAATACATATGGTTTGACCAGGAGAGCGTGGGACAAGGCTCCATGAGCCCTTCTAGGGACGCAAGGTCTTTACTTAAAGAGCGCAACACCACACTTCTCAGTTTCTGATGTTGTCTTCAGCTCTTTAAATCCCAAAAGCCTTACAGGAGAGAAGTCACGAGGAGAAATGCCAGGTGTCAGTGGCACAAAGAGATTGGTCCATGAGCCATGTTCAGGGGACGACCAGCCAGCTTGCTCCTGTTGGTCTTGGACCAGCTCCTGCATCAGAGAGTGGAGGCTGTGACCGAGTGGCTGCCCTCCCTGGCCGTCTGCATGCCCTTGAACGCCAGCGAGGCTGGGATGTCACAGCTGTGAGGGGACAGTGGGGTGCCTCCAGCATGTTGCCAGCCGTGGCTGGCCATGTAGCCAGACGGTGCAGCGCTGTACGTCATGTAAGGTGACACTTGGGCTGGTGTGGCATAGGGAGGCATGGCTGGTGCTGACACAAAACTGCCGACAGCAGGGAGGCCATTGGGTGCCTGAAAGGAAAGGGAAAAAGGTTTCTAAGAGGGTAAGACACAGCAGATCTGACATAAAAGAAGTTGCCCTCAGATGCTGCTGGGGCTTTGTACAAGAACCGGGGCCAGTGGGGACACCCAGAGAGCCACCGATAACCACTCCCTTGGATTTCAGGAGTGCAGTGGCCCCTTGTTCTTTGCTTTTAAGACCAGCTACCCCACAACAGCCCCACACATCTCACCGAGAAGCCTGTCCCAGACAGGGATCAGCAGCAGATGTTTACACAACACACACTGAGAGCAGAGCAGGAACCACCAAGCCCCCTCCGTATGACTTCCATTCTTCCAGCAAGCTGTTTCTCAAGGACTCATTAAGCCCTTGGTTGCATCTAATCATTACACTTGAGAGATACTGCTGGAGGTATTTGTGATGAGTTTGTCCCATCTCTTTCTCAGTGAGCACCTTCAGCCTCTTGGCAATAAGTCCTACGGGTTGGAGCAGGTGGGCTGCAATATTTACCCATCTTTCCCAAATTTTGCATAGGATGTTGGCCATTGTGGCTAGGCCCTGTCAGGTAGTGCTGTGGCAGTTTAAGCTGGGCGTGTAGTGACCATCACCATATCAGTGGCAGGAGAGATGGACCCATCCCAGCACCTTGCCTACCCCAGCCTCGAAAGAGGGTGGCTCAGCCCTGAGATGCTGTGGGCAGGCACGGGCATGGATCACAAAGAAATACTCCCTGAAGCAGAGGTAACAAGCAACTAGGGGTGTGAACATCTTAAACTGTTTGGTAACTGTTTGCTCAGAGCATGAGTCAGAACTATAGTATTATAATTACTGATGATGTCTTTTAAAAATCTGTTTTCTAGGTACTTGGGATATAAACTTGCAAATGTTCTTTGCTCACAGCTTCTCCTGGTTTCAATAGAGCTTCTGTGCACAAAACAATTGCAGGGCTGGGTCCTTTCCTGCAAGCTATTTTCCTAGGTCCTTCCGTAGACTGGGGAGAAGGGTTTCTATTTAAATAGAGAAGGGAGAGTCCTTCAGTCTGCCAGAGTAGGATTTCACAAAGAATGACTCCTTATTTAAATAAAAAGTGTTTGGTAGTTTATTTCACACCCTGTAAATGCTTCTTCAGTAGAACAGGTACAAACCAAGATTTTGTCTTGCTTAAGTTTTGATGTGTGTAGTGTTCATGTTTTAGGATTTGGGATGGTATTTTTTCACAGAAATATTTCCTATGTGACTATGAAAGAACAGGTATCAATTCAGCAAATCAAGTAGCATCTGGCATTTTTAATCATCTGGTAGAACTGGACATAACCTGGATAGTGCTGAGTTAAGAAATGAAACAGACTATCATTTCTCCTAAAACTTCACATGATGTTAACATTTCACTTGTTCAGTTCCTGTCTGGAGTGCAACTGCCTAGCTTTCCAGTATTTACCTCAATAATCAACACTGATCTGGTCTCAGACTCATAAGTGTAACTCATAGTTCTGCTGGCTGGGCCATCCTGTCACTGCCACTAGAGAAACCAAGTAGTAATCCTCCTGGAGTCAATATAAACATGGACAGCAATCTAAAACAGCAGGAGGCAGTGACAGGATCCTAGCCACAAATCTCCAATAGGTATACTAATTAGTACAAAACATACAGCTGCAGCAGCAACCTAATTGTCATTCCAAATCCATAAACACTTTGTTGAAGCTGAATTTGCCTATTCTTTTGAAAATCCAAGTACGTGACCTAACCTTCAACTCCAATTACATGTCCCCTACTGTGTCACAGAATTACACTTTACCCTCAGCTAAATATCAGTGTTCACAACAATACTGATTAATACAAACCTTCTAATAATGCACTGTAAATAAGTACACTTCTTGAATCACATGGAAAATTATTTCACTGAATTTAATGGAAAGTAAAAAGCATGAGAGGTCCTAAGAAGCTGCTGTTCTCTAAGCTCCCAGCCTCTTCCAGTGCACAAAGTTCTTTTCAGAAGAATGTGAAACAAGAAAAGAGTACCTCTCTTCTTTTTTCCTAACAACAAAAAAAACTTTTCACAGAGGCACTAGATCCATTAGAGCCAGGCTGTAACAGAGACATCAAGAGCCACAAGCCAAAGGGATCCTGCACAGAGAATTACAGAAAACCTGAAAGGATGCTGGGAGGGGAAAAGACTTGGAGCAAGTCCCTGAAGAGCCTCATAGCTGCTGTGGCAGCACAGGGCAGCCAAACCTCCAGCCTCTGAGGCTCAGAAGAGGGATTTTGGGCTCTGTGAGGCCACCCTGCTCCTCCAGGCTGGCTCACTCCCAAGCAGGCTGGTACCAAGCAGAATCAAGGATGTGCCTTGAAGACCCATTTTAAGTAGGATTCCTCATGTCCCATGAAGCCTGGACTGTGGTTTTGAAAGGATTCCTCCTAGTCTGCAGAGGAGGCATATGTCCCTCCAACCTCCTGTGTTGTCACTTGCTCCCCTCTACCATGTGTGGCTCTGGGAAAAGAAAGTCCTTGTTTGCCACAAAGAAGAAGAGAAAATGCTTCCCATATGCTGTACAGACTGCCATGCTGTAGGATGCTCTCCAGCCACTGGCACTTCCTTTTAAAACTCTTTTTGAAAAGGCAGATGCTATAACAACATCTCATCCAAGAAAGAATAAGACTGTAAGTGCATCTTTCAAAGCTGTTCATAGTGCTGCATTGTGCCAAGACAAAATACTGCTTGAAGCAATCACTTTGCCAAGCACCTCTCTCCACCCCACCAGCAGAGGTGAAGAGTATTTGAGTAGAGAAAGGCAACTTTTGGTCCTCAAAAAATGTTTTCCTGCTATGTATGTCCAATGCAGTGTCCAAGCAAACAAAATCCCTGGAGCTGATGACTGTGTCTGTACATGTAAATAAATTAGACCATAGCCAGTTCTTCAGCCCTGAAGATGAGCAGTGTCATGCGATACCCAGCCCTATGGCTCACCTCTCTTCTGCAAGAAACTGGGTGGCCTCATTCATGCAGCCTTTTGGGCAGGGTGCCTGGGCTGTGCCCTGCCTGACCCCACCCTGGGACAGTGGCTGGCACTGTGCTAGTGGGCACAGGCTAGATTTGTGCCAGGCAAAGTGCCAACAAGCCACCTCTTTGTTGGTCCACTGATTCTTGAGCCCATGCCCTGATCTCCTGCAGCTCCTACAAATAAAGCTGCCAAGGACTTCTCAGGGACCAGAGACTGATGTCTTTGCATGATTTGGGGCAAACCTGAGCTCCTGAGCAGCTCACATTAACTCAGACATTATTGATGAATATTTAGTCCAATCACATATATGTTCCCCTACTTCTGTTTATCATTGTGTGGCCTTCGTTAGTATGGTCTTATGGCACAAAGTAAAATGCAAGTCTCTGAATTACAATTGTTGGAGAAGCCCTAGTTTGTTACCAAATTACAATGAAGTTGCTACTTGGGTTGTTATTCACAAAACAGACGGGACTTAACTAAAATTTTTACAGTTTTTTCAGAAGCTTAATTTGAAAGAATGCCTATCCTGAATTATAACAGACAGAACAACCCTTTTATCCCCCTACCCCATAGTTTCAGGTAAGTTGCAACTGAAATAACTGATGTTTTTATAGTGTCTACTGGTTTTAATGTGAGAAAGACCTTACCCTAACTACTGAGGGCAGGATGTAGAGATAGTTGTATAGAGACCACCAGTTTGGACCTGTCAGAGGCCAGCAATGCTGGAAAGCTATTGTCGCTGAATAAATGAATCATTCCCATTTAAGTTCCAGTGCCGCAAAGCTTTACTGCTCAAAACCATTATGATGTGGATGCCAGCAGATGCCTTCAGCTAAGAAGGCAGCACTGGGATGGCTAAGGACTGTCCCAGCACAATGCATGACTCTGCTTCAGGGAAGGTTTGAGCCATGCTCACAAAGCAGCTGGAGATCTAATCTGGCCCAATTTTAAAGCTGATGGGGTAGAGAGAACCACACCTTATGTGATTTAAAACTATGTTACTAAACAAAAAGACAAACAAAAAGAAAACCCCACTTCTTTTCATCTGTGACTTTCATCAGTGAAGGACTTGACCTAATAATTTTAACCACAAGGGTTTTTACTTCTAAACAGCTTTAGGTACAATATGTAGGTTATCAGAAGGGTTGAATCTTGTCTGTCAATCTGGCACGTTTTACAAACATGACATTCACTTAAAATAAATGGAGGAGATTAAGTTCCATGACCCTGTATATACTGGATGAATAATTCATCCTGCAGTATTTCAATCAGAGGAAATGAACACCAAAATCTAAACATTCGTAATTAGAAGAGCAAGAACCCTGTGGTGTTTATGGATTTTTAAAACCCTTAGAACTTGTTTTAAGTGCAGAGCTTCTTGAACCTGGTTTTTAAGTTTTATAAATATTTTTTTTCTTAATTTAAACCATTGCTTTTCAAGGGAAATCTAATTTTTTAAAACAAACAAACAAACATGTAGTTCTAATTGAACAAGAACCTCTGCTCTGCAAATGATAAGGGTTCCTGTTTGAAAGCGCCTACTGTACAATTTCTACAAGAAGAGAAATATTTACTCTGAATTACTGCCTCTATCAATGCTTTGAGGCAACTGATGGAATAGTATTTCCGAATTTTAAAGCTTTGTTCCAAACCTAGAACACAACCTCCCACCGATTTGCAAATTCAGCCAAACATTTTCTCGCAAAGATACCTGCAAAACAAGAGTCTCTGGGTCAGGATTCCAAGTTGGGTCTGATGCCTCTCTGCTGAGTTACTGTCGATAGGTACCAGTGCCAGTGAAGGGAATATCCAGGACAGAATTGAAAGCCAAAGTGAGCATAAAATCTTGGTTTAGGTCACAATAAATGATGCTGCTGAAACAAATTAACTGCATGTATTTTCACCACCGAAGGAGATGGGTTCAGTAGTTTTAACTGAGGGAATTTTCAGTTTTAGACATTTTAGGTACAATACTAACTAGAGATGACTTTTGTTGTCATTGTTTTCAGATTGCTTGGGATTTGTGACACACGGCATGGGCTAATGAGAAGCAACCCTAGAACCAAGCTTATGTGGGATTGTCTTTGAAACAAGTAATTTCCACTAGCTGTTTGGGCTCCTAAAAGTCAGAACAGCTCCTCTCCAAACCAGAGATAACTCACACACACCCCTTGATTTCTGTGATGAAGATTATACTGGTATAATGTGTCATACAGCTTCAGTCTCTTTCTTCTGCGTTGTAAGGAGAGACAGGACACAAGCTGTCCAGACAAATTTTCCAATCAATCCACATCAGATGAACTACCTGCATCTTTTTTGTTTTTCTGCCTTGGTCTTGTTAATACGAGAGAAGCACACAAGATACATTCCACTTTCAAACATCATGGTACAAATCCAAATTCTATATTGTAATTAATTTATTTATTTTGTTTTGTTTCATCACCTTCTCTACTTTTTTTTCTCTGCTTTTTACTTGCTTGACATGTGTTGTCTCAGTATCCAAATTAGGCCACCTCCTGTGATACATTCCCGTGTGCCTTCTTAATGTTTTAGAAAATGACCCAGAGTCATAGCATTCAGAAATGACAGACCTGCGTTTATATTAGTTGTCACTAATAGCAAGAATGTAAATTATCTCATTTCAGATTTACATGAATACAAACAAGACAGATTTGATGTCACAGGTGAATGCCACCTCAGTTTTACAGTCTAACTCTAAAGTAAGTTTCCAAAAGAATTTAAATGATTCTTCTTGTTTTAAAGTTATTATTTACAATTATTTGAATCATCTGCCCATTGTAATGTAATTGTTACAATGTTTTATACATAGATAATTTATTGCATAGACTAAGAGTGTATGTTTTGCATAAGTATTTTAGATGTCTATGGAAAAAAAAAAATAAAGTGTTTCAGGAGAAACAACATGGGCTTCAAGCTCAAGTTACCTAATTCAGCAGCCCTCATGAGCCTGGACACTGACTCAGCCCAAAATCCCCTGCTGGATTCAGCAATTCAGCCTGCATCAAGACTTGGGGAACACACCTCTGCTGAATAAGGTTGCTGTTTCATTTGTATTTCTCAATTCTAACACTGACTTGGATGGAATGAAGCCTTCCTGTCCTTGGATCAGCAAGCTCAGCGCATTGCCTTGATCCTCCAGCATGGAGCCTTCCCCTGAGAGCAAACAAAACAAATCCGCAGAGGCGTCACAACCATCTGATGCAGAGCAGCAGCTCTCCAGCCAAGTGGAGTGCTGGCAGTAGCTTTAGCTGCAGGGACGCTACTGTAGCTCTGCAGACAGACACTCTCTCGCTGCCCATTTTTCAAAATGAAAAAAATGAAACAATTTCTAGAAACACTGATTTTTTTCTGAACGTCCTGAAAACATAATCACAAAGTAGCTACTGGAGAAGTCATTTTTTCCATAGAAAGGCAAAAGCATAGCAGGGAGCAGAGCTGTATATCTAGTCCAGAGGATATCTCACGTTCTTAGTGACATGCACATAATGAGTCAAAAAGGTTATGGCAACAAGGCTAGGAGCAATCAAACACAAACTCCAAACATAAAGGAAGCAAACATGCTAAATCTCCCATTTTAATTGGAGGCTAAGTAAGATTTATAAATCAAACCAGCATATGTGATCCCAAGGGAAGAGTAAACAAATTTTCCAAGTGAAACAGCAGCAGCATGCCTGTAATGGAAATCTCATTTAGGAAAATGGTATTACCTAAAGTTGTAAGTAATACACCTATGTTTCTTTTAAGGTTTTAAAATGTATAACCTTAAATAATATTTTGTAGTTAATTAAATCAGAACTAAATTCTGAAGCTGCTAGTCAGTGCCACAGCATCAATTAGAAAAATTACATGGGAAAATTACATGGGAAAAATGTAGTAAAATTTCTAAGATGGCAAGGTGAATGTGAATAAGCTAGTCAGAGATAACCCTGCAAACCAGTGTTTCCTGTCTTTCTATAATGTTGGAAAAATTTACTGTAAAAATCTTTTCACAGCTCATATTAAACCATATATCCATATTCTTAGTTGAATAAACTTCTCTTATTGAATATAGTCCCACTTACATTTTCTATTTATTTCACTGCAAGAGAATAAGGCAGATTTTGAAAAGTGAGGACATTGTCATTAAATAAATTTAACATCCAAAAAACATGAACAAAAGGGGGAACATTTCCTAGGTAGGGTATTACTTTGAAACATATGCCTATTTTCAAGAAAGACTGGAGAGCGGTAATACATTTGAATTGAGGCACTTTTAAAATAACGCAAGGGCTTTACAGTCAGTCTATTGCACAGCTGAGCTGGGTTAATTGCCAGAAGATTGAGCTTTGAAAAATGGAGAGAGACCTTTCAAGAATGGGGAATTACAGTATTTCTCTTTCACTGTAAGCTGTACAAAACAATGTTGGTGTTTTAGTCGAAGTCACAATTAAAACAGAATTATTTGCATGCTTCAGTGCTTTAAGATTTCAAACGTAATTAGTTACCTAGTCCTATATGGTGTCTCTTACAAATATGACATTTTCTTTAAATCTATTTCTCCTGTTGCTGAATTCAATGCATTACAACATAATGCATGAGAAAATTACACCACTTCCTTCTAAAATAATGTTCATTCCCTTAATAATGAACAAATCTCATTCCCCGCATTTAGTGTGCTTTTTTATTAACTTAGAGTTGTTTCCTTTACTTACAGGCATTCCCAGCTGCACTGAATAATACAGAATTCAGATAATATCAATTGAGTGTTTTAACTACAGTTGCGACATGCATCAAGATCACTCTTAATTGTATTTTCTTATCAAATTTTAAATCTCGGCCTCTTCAGGGAAATAAAAACCGGGTCTTGGAAACAGTAATAGTAGTTTGAATTTAAACACCACCACTGATGCTTTCCTAAGGGGGCCAGGGGCATTTTATATCTTTTCCAAAACAAACTATAGCAGAAACAAAAGTAAAAACAAAAAACTCTTTCTCAGAGACTGAGGAATCCACTACAAAAACAATGGAGGAGGAAAAGAGGTAGGAGAAAAAGGCATGATGGAGTCAAGGTGGACAGAGGTGGTTGTAAAACCTAAGTGCACTCCGAAGGAAAAGGAGAGAGCAAGGGTTTCTAATGCTGCTTCAGAAGAGGGATGGATTTAGATGGCTTTCACAGTGACGTGAGATCTACCACGTATAGCACACACTAATATGTCTACCTAAAATGTCTCTCAAACACAGTTTATTGTGCAAGGTCTGTACATTCACTGAATGGTTGCTTCCCGTTCATACTCCAGTTTAGGAAGGATTATATAAATGAGAGTCACTGCCTTTCCAGTGAAGGTGCTGGACCTTGGGATATATTCTATTATTTAACAAGCCTTGGAACTGAACTACCTCAAAGTGGAGTGAAAACAAATTCTGTTTGCTGTGAGCACAAAGCTTAATTTTGATGACAAAGACACAGTTTGACCCTTCCTTAGACAGATATACTGTGCTTACAAGAAGAAAACGAAAGTTCGGGAAAAAAAAAAAACAAACGCATGCCATATAAGCAAACTCCCTTGAGTAGGAGCTAATAACAGATTCCCACAGTTTTAGAATAGATTTGCACAATAATTCCATCTTGGTATTTTGGCAAAATCTGAAGTCAGGCAGGGCACCCATGGACATTAAACAAGCAAATACACCAAAAGGAATAAACATTTGTTCTTTCTATGCTGATGGTTAAAACTATAATGTATTAGCAAAATGTTCAAAGAAAAATGTCCTCTGTATATAATATATTTAACAATAGATTGTAATTTCAATATGGTGTTATTTAAATGAAACTGAGGTTGGAAGAAGTAGACGTTAAGGACACAGCAACATGAAAGGGATTCTAATGGCTAGAAGCTGGACAAAGGTGGGGTTAAACTGGTAGAGTCCCCACTTTGTCCTCTTCAGGGAGAGCCTAAACACTGGTGCCCTTTGTCTAACAAACTTCTGATGATGCAGAGGCAATTACTAGGAAGCTGGTAAGTTAATGAGGGTGAAATCATAGCCCCTCGATTATTGAATGACCATCATTATGACTAGGTATGTAGACAATTCCTAAGAGCTGATAAATTGCCACAACAGACAAATTCAAACACACCACACAATCTTTATCTGCTTCCCACTCTACTACAAGCAGCAGAACACTGAACAGTTCAAGTCCTATCTAATCCCCCTGCCCCTGGCACTCTGCTCCTTGGCTGTGAATGGTATATCCCACCACTCTTTCTTTTCCATCCATGGTCCTTTTGGTCGCAGCAGAGCTCCTGGTGAGCTGGGACCCTTTGAGCAGAGGGTGTTCCAAGTGCAGTTTGAGTGTCATTAGACCATTCACTCACCTCTCTGACTTTCTTTATTAGTTTCATCCGGGTGGAATGCCCTGAAGCCATGTGGGTTGGTGGGCAGGGCACTGTGTTTTGGCCGTGGAAGCAGGTGGCCAGTAAGAGGCAGGTCTCACAAATGGGGTTCGAATGGGGTGCCATCCAGATCACCTGGGAAGGAATCGGGTGCATGTAGTGGGATCAGCTCATGCCCCTCACCCACAACATGCAATGATATGGATGCCTAGACCTCGAGCAAGCCTTCTTAATGACAATATTTTAATAACAGGCACTGATCTGGAGATCCTAATGAGAGTGACACAGAACCAGTCTCCCAGCCAAGGTCCGAATCTCTGCACCAGACAGGAACTCTGCTAACAATTCTGCTAGGTACTATGGCAAGAAAACCAATAAGCACCTCTCCTCAATCCCTAAACCCCCTCCCCAGGTGTGAGTGAGAAGCAGGAGGTCTGGACCTTAATCATCAATTGATTTTGCACAGACCCATAGGAAGAATCCAACTGCCTGAATCCTGATTTGGAATATAAAGTGACAAATAAGTAATCTGCTAATTAATTTTTTCAATAAAGAATCTGTGTAAGAGAGTGATGTAATTGACTGTAACATTTAAGGTTACATTTTCATCTTATTCTCAAAGAAGTTACTGTATGTTATAGGTTCTAAGGACTGCAGATAGAAACAATTACAAACGCTTTAGCCACCTCATATACAGTTCATTGTTCATCTACAATCAAAGATGAGGAACTAAATGTTTACGTTGCCTATATTCTCTGTGCAAATAATTGTCCAGAATTGCACCCACAATTATTTGTAATCACTTGCCCTAAAATAGAGCCTTTCCTTTGTGTGTTGAAAGCACATGGAGCTCATGACCCCTAATCAGAATCAACTGAAGGACAGGGAGTTACTACCACAGCAAAGCCAAAAAGTCAAGCCACTAACAGCTGCTGGAGTTCTGCTGAGACACTAGGTGAAGCACTTGATACTTTGAGGTCTGCCCAATACATCAGAGTAAGATTTCACTCAAACCATGTTTGCAAGACTCTCTGAATCAGGAGGAGTGTTCCCAGCATCTCTGGTGGGTTTGGGATCAGGCCTCCAAATAATGTACCCTTTCCAGGAGTGAGCTTGCAGTAACTGCTTGCTCTTAGACCCCCCCAGTTATAAGCTTTTTCCTGTTAATGAGCATCAGCTCCCTTTGGCAATGTGCACACCTGCTTCCTGCAATGCATGCAGCAAATAATTCTGAAAGAAAAAAAAAACTATTTACAAAACTATTTGCCTCCCAACAAATAGTGCAGACATATGTCAGATCTTCTGCATTCTCATACATGTGTGAACACAGAGCACAATTTTTTTCAGTTTGCACATCCATGATGTTAGTCCAGAAAGTCACAAGCATAAGATGACTGAAAACTGCATTTTATATACGATACATATTTATTAAATGTTTACATTTCAAATGCAGAGTACAAATGGGTTGGTATTTCAGTAATTCCAGCTAATGTTTTTTTCTAATGCAGCTGTCAGTATAAGCTGCATAATGGATAAAATATTCAAAATATTCATCCTTTGTATTAATAACATATAATTATCTGTAGAAACCATCCCCCCGTCACTACATTAAATGTGCCTCTCGGTAGAAATACTGACACGCAACTGAATTCTGTGTGAAATTTTTATGACCAAAAACTGTCAAGCTCTTAGAAAAATCTATTTTCCCTTTCAGTTTCTCTGATTCACAGTCACTCTGTTTGCAAAGCTGTATGACATATGTGTGAATATGATGTACTGGGAAAATATAATGCGATTATTTATGTATAAACAACAACTTGAGACATCAGGTAATTAAAAATTAATAGAAACTTGACAAGGCATCTCTGTGATTTCCCGGGAAACATCAGGTACAGAATCACAGTTTGCCAGGTGGAGCTTTCCACTCCTCAAATCCAAATACTAAACAGCATTGCAAATAAAGACCCTAGAGACACTAAGAAATTCATAATACTTAAAATAAAAAATGTTCTGCATGCAAAGGTTCCATTTCATATTAAATTAATGTGACTATGTATTGCTGAGGCAGAAATCTGCAGTCCTCCTGCCTCTTTTGTGAAGTCCTTACCCAGTCCAAATTCCCACTGGTGTGTGGGGCCAGGGGTGAAATGAAGCCATTCGAAGCCACTGAAGAGATCAGCATTGGCTGCTGGCTGACTAGTCTGCAAGGTCAATAAGAGTTTCATCTGAAAAAAGCCTACAGGATCCCATGCGTTAAAACAAAGGTATATCATTTAAATGGAGGGATCAAATAAATATAGTTTGAAAGTACAGAACTCTTTGTTCTTCGGGCTCTGTTTTTTCTGGTCTTTTTCATACAGAGGGAGTTTTCCAGGGGATTTCTTGAGAAGTAGAATATTACCTGCCATGAGTAAAGCTGGGGGAACAAGTCCTTCACTCGCCTATTGACTCTGGAGCTATTTGCAAGCTGTGGACAGGTGAATCTGTGTCTTAAATGTTGCTGGTGCTCTAAATGCATAACTGACATTTGTTGGAAACAGCAGAATTCCCTAGTACTCACACAAAATCCTTTGTTAATTTGCTTCAGAGCACATTCCTTCTGCTCCTGTTGTGTAATTGGAAAACCTAAGTGAAACACGCACACTTGGTTCCCTGCTGCTCTACTCCTCTTGCGGGCACTGCTGACTTTGCTAATAGAGACGTAAAACTGGAATATTACAGAACAGTGACTTCTCAGGGGGAAATCTGCTGTCTACCTTCTTAAGACCCAGCTTTTGAAATTAGCTTTGCCCAAAGGAGATGAGGAAAATAGCGTTTACCCCAAGGTCCAAAGACAGAGCCTACTTCACCATGGTCCTTCTAATACATAAATTATGACTGTGGCTTCCCCATTTTCCACCATTTCAGATACTCTTTTGCTAGATCTGTACAAAAGAACCAGTGTTCTCTCCTATCCCCTGTTCATCTATTTACACCCAAAGCCATACACATTGCAAGACACTATGTAAAGATCTAAGAGCATCAGAGCCTTTCGGTGAGACTTTACTGTCACAGACCATCACCCCAGACTCATTGTGCTTCAGAGAACAGACAGCTAGTAAGTCAGTGCTACATGCAACAAAAATTCAGTTCAAAAATTCAGTTCAAAAAATCATTTTGCACCTGCTTGGAACAAATCTTTTGGCCAAAAAAAAATGTTGCAAAAACTGCAAAAAATCACATTTTCATGTCCTTATTTGACATGAATTTTCTCTGAACTTATTCTACATTAGAAGGTAGTAAAATTGTGATAGATTAAGCAAATTAATGTACAGGTGAATTAATTCTCTGGTAAGCAAGTCTGAATACTACATGAATAGACTGGTCTATACATTAGAACTTTCCAAAGCCAAATTCCATTTACCCATATTATTATGGAGAAGGAGGAGGAATCTCCTCTGTGTCTTCTCTTAGTGAACAGAGTTCTGAAAATTACCTTTTGGACAGATACTTATTAGCTTTTCTGCCCTTTTAAACTCTCTGGACAATGTAGTTTGATAAATGAATTCCGTTTTATTAAAAGCATTTTTCTCCATTTTTAAATAGCAAATATGTTTAAATTACATTTATCAGGTGATCTTTCAGGTTGAACAAAACTTTAAAGTAAGATTGTTGTTGACATTAGAACATTGATATCTTATGAAGATGAAAGCATTCATACTGAAAGAGTGAAAAAATATAAAAATTAATTTCCAACATCATCATTGAGAATAACCCAATTTACATAACATTGTTCCTCAACATGTTTTTTGAGGTAAATGAGACTCCAGTGAAGGCAATTGTTTATAGCCTATGGGCCAGGTCCTGTGAATATTTTGGCAGAATACTCTGCAGAAGGCCCAGTCTGGAACCTAAGACAATGCAGCCATGGTATGGCTGCTCTTAACAAAATAATGACAAGCTATTTCCGTAATTTTTAGTAAGACTGCTAACACTTCATTTGGTTTGTTTTTAAAGAAAATTGTGGAAGGATGAATATTAACTCTAAATCTAAATCTACTTCCATCTTTAACAGTACAGTCATGGCAATACTACAGTGCATATCATTTGTAATGTGAAAAGAACAGAATAATAATGGCTAATAAAAAAACGTAACACAAAACAAATAGGACGGCATTAAGGGTGGTATATTTTTTGTAAGACAATATATGAAATGAAGTTGTTGTTCACCTTTGGGGCCTATGACATTTCCCACTCCACCTCTTTCACCTTTTTGCAAGCATTCCCACAGTTTGCGCCCCATATCTTGAATTTGAAACGGTCTGGCTCAGCACCAAACACAAGCTACAAAAGTCTCCTCGACATGGAGTCCAAAACTAGACACAGAACTCGAAAACTATGTCCAAAACCTCTGTCTTCGGGAACACGCTGAAGAGAGATCACATTTTTTGCTCGGCTTTGTTATAAACATAACAAATGAAGGGCAGGAAAGTCAATATATCTGAGAAATCTGTGATACATTTTGAGATGTTTCCATCGCACAGAAAAAAAAAGTATTCAAAACCTGTGACTTCCCAACTAGTAAGAGTTGAGTCTTTTATAGCTTTTCTCCGAGCATGGGATTTGACTAGCAAGTACAAAGATTTAGACAGAGATTTATTAAGTAATAGTTATATTGTGCTGTAATTAAAACGTAGGAAATTCGCAGTCTACTTAAGCATTTAGAAGTGCTTAATGTAGGAAGCAATTACACTTCATTTTCAAATTATTCCCCTGCCTACAGAGCACGCTGCAGGCAGGATAAAACAGGGCTTTAAGTACGGCAGCGGGACGTACCCGCTCACACGGTCCGGGGCCGGGCAGAGCCCCTGTGTGCGGCGTGGCGGGGTCTGGTCGCAGGGCGGCTCGGCGGGCGGGCAGCCGGTGGGGGCCGGTGCGCGGCGATTCTCGGGTGTCTGCTGAGCGGGCTGTGCCGCGGCGACGGGGGCAGCGCCGTGAGCCCGAGGCGGGCGGGACACGGACCCCACCGGCCCTCCGCCAGCATAGAGCCCCTCGGCCAGGAGAAAGGCGGACTAGGGGCTGCGGCGGCTGTGTGGAGGGAGGGATTGGGGAGAGGAGAGGAGAGGAGAGGAGAGGAGAGGAGAGGAGAGGAGAGGAGAGGAGAGGAGAGGAGAGGAAGAGAGAGACAGGGTCTTTCCCAATGTCGCCCTTCTTGGCGGACTCGCTTGTAAACCAAAATCGAGGGCAGGCCGACACCGGCTCGAAACCAAGAACGACAGCACTGGGCAACGGCCAGAAACCCGAGGCCGAGCTCAGGGTCCCTGTGCATCACCGCCCTCCCCTCACTCCCTCTTTACCTGACTGTACTTGGCCTCTTGCTCCAGGGAGCTCTTCTCCAGCCCGTTCACGGCGTGCTGGGCGGGGGAGGGGAAGCTGTTTCTGCCCAGGCTACTCCACTCCTCCACCTTGGGGTTGGGGTAAGGCGAGGTTTCGCTCACTGCTGGGAAACAGGGGGGAAGAGTGGGTTAGAGGCAGGGGCCGAGATGCAGATCAATTTGTTTCGGACCGGAGACGGCTCCCTCTCTCCATCGGACGCGAACTGTGGGGCAGAGCTATGGGGAAACCTGTCCCTCGCCCGCAACACCTCGCTGAGCCTCCCGGGAGTCCCTGGAGAGGATGATCCAGGGGTGGTGGGGGCAAAAAAGAATCGGCTCCCTCTGTGCAGTTAATGGCAGCGATCGCCAGCCGAGGCCAGATCTGGCTGAGTCGCTGGTTCCCGCGTCCCTGCACTGCCAGGACAGACTTGCCCCTCCCGGCAGGACGGAGCTGCCTCCCTTGACACTCATCCCCCGGGTTCTCCTAAAGGAGATTTACAGGAATCGCCTCGCCTGTGTGTGAGGGTCTGAGGACAAACGATACTCTCTGTTAGAAATAACGTCGACAAGGCTGCAAATTAATCAGACTTCACACGAGTTTGGGACCAGAAAAAAAAATAAACAAATAAATAAATAAATAAAATCTGGAGGAAGAAGAAAGAGCAGAAAAGGAAAGAAGCCCTATCCTTTACACGTGCATCAGCCACGGCACGGGAATACTGGGCTGTTTGTTTTTCAGGCAAGTGAATTCCCCGGCCCCCGCTGGGGATCCCGGGAGAGAATGGCTCCTCCGACCCCAAACACATCGGAGCCTGCGAGGCTGCGGGTCCCGCCGGAGCTGCTGTGAGAGTGGGGGTCCTCACGATACCACTTCGCTCGGCCCCTCGCCGAGGCTGGGGAACGGCACAAATCTGAAGTTGTCTTAAGAAACTGAGCTCTCTCGGCGAGCGCCCTTTTCTGCTGATCTCACACTTTCCCATGAATAGGGGCTTCCTTTCCGTGTCAGCAAGGTCAGTTTATCCTATAAATCAAGGGCGAGCAGCCCCCATCTGCGGCATCGGCCGCTCAGCAGCCCTGGCTCTCTGTTGGGAAGGGGAGGGGAGAGATTTTACATCGCCGAAAGATGTGTGCAGCTCCGAGGTCCGAGGGAGACCAGGCAGACATCGAGGCACTCAGCAGTACCATCCGAGGTCGGCCTGACTGGCAATGTGGTGTTAATAAAAGAAGAACTCACTAAAAAAATCCTCAGATTCTCATTTGATTGTAATGTTCTCGTTCTTTTTTATGTTCCCTGCCAACACTACCTCTCCCCAGCACAGAGCAGAGATTACCAGGGATGTATTTGTTAAAGTAGATTCAGAAACACGTTTATTCATGCCAGTGTGGTCTGAAGATAGTTTGAAGCAGAGAGCGAAGGACAAAAACTTAAACGTTTTTGTATTTACTAATATAAATGAAACATACTTCCGTGTGCTTGTGTATTGCTTTAAAAAAATCATATTTTTAAGAAAAGGAAAAGACCTTTTTTGCAATGTCTAAAGGACTAATTTGCATTTGAAGTGCTGATGGAACCGGATTGTTGCTGTTAAAACCCAACGAAAACAAGAAATCACAGCCCACCCTCCCCCCCGCCCCCGCCACCTCCGCTAATCGAGAGAGGAGAGTGGGACACAGAGATCGCTGTAGGCGAAGGTTATTTTAGACTGTTGTTTTAACCACATTCACTGTTAGCTCACTGGCAGAGTCTGAAATGGAAAATATGTCCCTTTCTTTGCGGCAAAGCATAGCGAGTGACTGGGAGGCGCGACGCAGTTTCCAGGAGGAGAAAAAGAAAGGTGGAAGAGAGGAAAACAGCAAATCTTGGAGGTTTGGTTTTCCTGGACCACCGCTTCGGAGGAAAATACAGCATCAGAATGAAAGCAATTAGGTGACATTTGAACTTCCTGTCGGAGCAAATTTGGCCTGATTGCGAAAACTAGAGAAAAAGAACTTCTCGGTAACGCCAAGGCGGCGCCTGTGACTGGAGGGCCGCAGCGAACGCCGGCCGGGACCGGCACGGCCGCGGGGCCGGAGCTGAGCGCGCCCTGGGGCCACAGCACCTCGGGCCGTTCCCTCCCGCCGTGGTCGCCACGTCTCGGGTCATAAGAGCATCCGTGACGGCCGATATTGTACGGTTTACTCGTCAGTCTGCAGCCCATCCCGGCTCCTCCGATCTGCCCGCGTTCCGGCATCCTCTGGTAAACTCAGTGCCCGACTTGGGCTAGGGAAACGCGAAAGGTTTCCCGAGGCAAACCACGAAACAGCCTTCCAACTCTCGGCGTGAAAGGAGCCCAGAAGCAGGAGACCGAAATGCACCGACTGCCTGGCTGCCGCTTCGGCCCCGGGTCCCCCTCCTCACCTTGGTCTGTGATGGAGCGGATCCCCAGGATGTCCGTCACCGAGTGGGAGGACGGCCACGTCCTAGGCATGGCCATGGTGCTGGGGATCGCTGGAACCCCGGGAGGGGTTGGCACCTTGGCTCCTGCAGCAGCGATGGGGCTGGGGTAGGAGTAGATGTGGTTGTAGGGCAAAGCAGGCTGTGGGGGCGGCTGGTGCTGCTTGTAGGACTCGTAGTGGCTCTGCTGGGACAGGTTCCCGATTTTGTTCCGGAGGATGCGGCTGATGGAGCTGACCGACGGCACGTTGTACTTGTCACACACGCCATCGGCCAGCAGGCGATCCCGGATCTCCCAGGCGAAGATGCCCGGATCCCTTTGTTTGTAGGTCCGGATATGTTTTACCACCGTGGGGGTGGTGACCCGAGGCTTACTACCTCCGATAGCCCCCGGTAGAATGGAGCCAGTCTCGTTGTAGCGAGCCAGGATTTTGCTGACACAGCCGTGGGAAACGCGGAGCTGCCGGCTGATGTCACACGGCCTGATACCCAGTTGCGCCAGTTCCACAATCCGCAGCCTGATGGCATTGGGCAGGGGTCTCCCGTTGACAAACACCCCCCCGAGCTGGTTCACTTCCCCAAAGGCAGGTTCTGCAAGTAAACACACAAACACACCTGTCGGGCACTGTGAACGGCTCAGAAGGGGGCGTCTGAACTGCTTCGTATCACAAGGCAGATGTCACAGTTCGGGGACCCCCCGGCCACTCCACGCATGCTTCTTTATAATAGTAGAATGTCCCCGAAATTGAAAACACAATTAAAAAAAAAAAAAAGTATATTTTTTTAAAGAAAAAGAAGTAGTAAAGAAAACAAAAGAAATAGATAAATAAAAAAATAAAAATAAAAACAAACGTGGCAACAGATGTCGGAGCTTGCCAGACTTACATCAAGCGCATTCCAAAAAATCACATTCTAGAAATGAAAAACAAGATCGCCCAACAGACAAGTCAGTTTTATTGCCACAGGAAGAAGGAACATGAAGAAAAGAAAAAGAAAATAAAAACATTTTCGAAGACGTGGGGGAGGGGGAGGAAGGAAAAGTAGTTGAGGAAATTCTTTTACATCTTGGGAGAGGGAAGGGCAACGCGGTGCTTTTGAGTCGCGATTAACTTTTTAAAGACCGTTTCTGGTGCTGTTAGCGCCTCTCGCTTAACAGCACAATTACTCCAGGCTGTAAAACAAACGTGCTAAAATGTTAACTGCTAAGATCTGTGTCAGAAATAATATACAACGTGCCACAGGCTCCAGCCATCCACTCGGCTGGGATCCTGCCTCGCACTCGCCTAATAACATTAATAATAAACCTAGTAGTCATTAGCTTCTCTCTCTTCCCTCCTCCTGACCCTTAACGTGTTCTTACAACTTGTAGGAACACGAGCAAAGTCAATAAGGGAGCTGCAGCAGCGGCACATGACAACACATGGGTGCTCCCCCTCTCTTGACAGCACTTGAACCCTCCTGCAGCTCCCAGCCACTTACCCATTCCTCTGAGCAGGACACCTCTGGGGCTGCCCTAAATCCCAAACGGGGACCTATGCCCGGAGATGGGCTCCCAGCCTCCTGCGCTCCCGGCTGCACTAGCCCCCGCTGCTCTCTGGTTTCCACCGCGTAAGTAGCAAGGACGCGAGAGAAAAAAGGCTACAAGAAAATCTACTTCCCGACGAAAGAGCCTTGACTTCTGCATTTCAACCTCAGGGCAACGTGGGCAGGGCTGGGCTGGGCAGGGCGCCGCAGCCCACCGCTGCCCCGAGCCCGCCCCCCGGGGGCGGCCCCGCCGCCCAGCCGCCCTCCTAATGGCCAGGGGAAATGACGGACAGCGCTGTACCGGCGGCTCTTCCGCTCTGTCTCTCAGGCGGGCTCGGCACCTGGGTCCTGCCACGACAGAAATGGCTGTTTCGTACCTGCCCGGCGGTAAGTCCAGTTAGTGGCGGGGCGCCGCTGAGCGGGACTGGCACTGCGGTGGGGCATCACTCGGACCGGGACCAGGGGGGCGAGCAGGCAGCCGCCGCGGGGAGGACACACCGCCGGGGGAAGCGCTGGGCAGGGCAGAGCACCCGCCGGGCCCCTGCACCGCCCTTCCTGGCTCTTCTCCTAGAGGAAAAGGCCGTGGAGGGGGCATCGGGGCTTGCAGAGCGGTTACTCCCTTCTCTGACAGGAGCACAGCGATATTTTGCCACACGTGCGGTGTCGCCGCGTTGACTTTGCAAATGCGGGAAAGAAGTTCTTCCTTGTTCACGGTCGTCTTACTGTAATAAAGCACTTTTTCAATGACGAATATTCACCGGTGGTGTACGAGAAGGCTGTGAGTGATGAGTCGCGGTGAGATTTGAGTCAATTTTTGTGGAAATCACAAACCGATGGGGAAATCAGCTATAGGTTCTCTTGCCGCGGGAAGAGATGGGACGGGGTTTGAGGCGCCCGGGCATCAGGATCCTCATGTTCCCCGGGTATCAAAGATCGGGTCCGCTTGTGGTTTAATCCCCACACTAAATATCGCGCAGCGTTTAACTGTAAAATGTCAACGCCTCGCAGCTAATTTCAACTTTATCAAAGACGCTGCTACATATTAACAGTTAAAAGAAAAACAGACAAAGCTGGTAGGAATTAAAGTATGTGTGGTGGGTCGCGGCGTGTTTGTGTATGTGGAAGAAGTGTTTGGTTTGGCATTAGGTGTACGAATCCTGATCTGTGAACCTATGTGTGTGCCTCTTACATACATCCCACGTACATAGTATTGCACGCAGACATCATGGGTTTACAGCTCTAAAAAAGTATTTTTCTTTTTCCTTTGGAGAGGATTATTTCTTTCTTGTTTTATTTTGTATATTTGTTTGTTTTCACTTAAAGTCTCGAAGGTGCAAACTCTGTAAATTAAATAAACCGTGAAAATAAATAATGTGATCGGAGTGCACGAAATATCAGGGAGTAAAATATGATGTCGCTGGTGTATATGAACGTGGTATAAATGCTATTTTAATTGAAATATTTGTCAATTTGGTTGGTTGGTTTTAGAAAAAAAAAAATCAAATTAATTGAGCTAGATTTCAGAGCCTGCACATGTGGCAATGAAAGTACGTAGTTAGGAATAAGTACGGTGTTGCAGGAGATCGCCCAGAAATTAATGGCATGTTGCAGACGTTGTGTAGTGGAATGAGGGTGACCGTGATTCTTTCGCAGCTATCTCTTTACTTGATCCGAATATCGGCGAGTACTTCTGTTTTCTCCACAGGGATTAAATAAATAAACAGAATGGAAAACAGCGCAACAGCTTTTCTGTGGCAGTTTTGTGCTTATTTCAGAAATGTGAGTTGCTAATTCAGGATATCACACTTGTAAATTGTAGTGCTTCTTCAACCTAGATAAAATTACCTCTGATATAGGGGATTCCTCCTCCTCCTCACTAACACCACCCCACCCCCGCGCAAATGCGATAGCACGCTGCGCAGGCATACTTGCAGGCAATACCCGAAGACATTTGCTGAAGCCGGATTCCTTTTCGGTGTTGTGAGCTGACCTGCGCTGGATATTTTTAAGGCAGGAGGCATTGAATTAATGGGACCCGGATCCAGCTCTTAATTAGGTTAATTACGTAATTAAACAAGGGAGTGTGCGTCCATAAAACTTCCGATCCGCATTAGCAACGTACTTCTTCCAGAAGCAAAGTCGCTAGAGGGATTCCCGACAAGGCTGCGCTCCCGACAGAGCCTGGACTTCCCGCCGGCTGGGCCCTGCCTGCGGGTCCCTGCCTGCGGGTCCCTGCCTGCGGATCCCTGCCTGCGGGTCCCTGCCTGTCTCCCCGTCCGCCTCGCACACGCGTTCCTTCCCCTCCTGTTGCTCCAGCCCGGTCCAGCGGCGCGTGCCCAGGGGCCGTGTCCAGGCGCGCGGCTGATTGTAAACCCTACCACGCCACTCACGAACCCAGCTCGGCGCCCCCGAAACCCCCCTGGGCTTGCTGGGATGCTCGGGCGTGACCCTGCGCTGCTCTCCCACGCTGCCCGCGTAGTTTCTCTCCCCATCTGTGCCTGTTGTGCTCACAATTGTGTCCTTTTCTTCCCCCTCCCGCCGTGTCCTCCAACCTGTCTGCTCCCCCTCCTTCACTCTCCCAGTTTTCCACCCCCGAGCCCGCCTCTGATCTCCTGGATATTTGATTTCTTTCCCTTTCTCGATGTGTGTTCCTCATGTGGTCCTGTCGGAAAAGCTCGTTTACTCTGCTCGGGTCTCCAGTGGTTTAAGGATAATGTTTATCAGAAGTGAACGTGCTCAACTTGTTTCCATTCAACTGCTGAGTGTGGGCTGAAATACCAAAGGTCACATCTACAGTGAGTCGGTAGAGGGCAGGGGGAGCCGAGAGGAGTATGAAAACATTTTAATATACAACAGCCTGCTGATCGCTTCTGACCTGCCTGGCAAAGAGATCAATTTTTTTTTTTTTTCAGGTAGGAAATAATTAAATCGGAGGGGAAAGGCGGCAGGGAGAGGCGGGCTGGGGCGCAAGGTCGGGTTTCTCCAGCTGGGAAAGGCCACGCGTGGCTCCACCGCAGGGTCCCCTCGGCTGGGCAAAGCCAAGCGAGGCGGGCTGAAAGAGACTCGGGCAAGGGCCAGCCAAGAGCCGGTTTTCCCTTCCCGCTCCTTCCCCTTAGTAGTGAATCGGGGGAGTGAGCTGTGCCGTCCTGCACGATGCTGCCGGAGCCCGGCAGCCGGTGTCCCTCCGGAATCACTGCCTCTGCCTGCCTCCCCCGACAGCGGGACATCGTAGAGGGGAGCTAGAGGCTGCTCCATCGCCCCTCCCTTCCCTCAAACCCTACTCTCTCTCCCTCTCTTCTTCATTAAACGGACTTGGCGTGAGTTGCGTGCAGAGATTCGCCTATACAGCAGCAGCACCGGTGCGCAGCCGGTACCGGTAACGCGGTGGCTGGCAGGCCCTGGTTCCCCCCGGTCATGACCGCCTCCTCCGGGGCCGGGAGCCGTCCAGTGAGTGCCCAGCTCCCGGGGTCCCTTGATCCATTCCCGTAGCTGGGAGCGGGGTTCAGGCGAGGCAGCATCCCATTTCTTCGGCGGCCGAAGCCCTCAGCGTCGCCCTGCTCACCTCGACGTGCCCGGCTCCTGCCTCCCTGAGCCTCTTTTAGAGAGAGCCCGTCCTCCACGAAGGCCTTTCTGTAGAGGCTCATCGAAATGTAGTGATTCGCTGATCCCCGGCTTCCTCCGCTCTCCCACTGTAGGAAGAAATCAACCCAATGAAACCCGGCTCACACTTTCAGCCCTTCTTCGAAGCTGCAGATTTAAAATAATTATTTATTTAAAATAATTTTAAAATTTTAAACTATTATGCCGCGCCGAGCCACAAAATTCCCCCGTGTGGGAGCACAGTTTGGACTGCAAAGAGCATCCTGGAGCCGGAGCAGGGGAGGTGTGGGGGGGGGGGGGGGGGGGGTGGTCAGCACCCTGGAGGCGTCGGAGGCGCCTTTAGACACCTCTGAAAGAAAGGCAGGAAAAAGTGAGCAGAGGCAGGTTGAAGGGCAAGGACAACCTTGGGCTGTGGCTAGAGGTGATTCATCCCGAAGCGGCGATGCTGTGTGATGTAGAGAGAGATTAGACCTATGGAGCTGTGAAACGGGGCTTTCGTTTTGCGCGAAGCTATTCCTACACGAGGGTGTATAAAATCCTCTCCCAGAATCGCTCCTATTTTCTGCGGGACCTGTAAGGAAGCTAATGCCGGACGAAGGGGCCTTCGCGTATCACTGGCTGCCATGTGCTTTTCCTTAGGCGGTAAAATAGCTGAGCCCAGCAGATTAGCGAGGCCACCGTGCCTTAGCAAGACGCGGGAGGGGCTGCGAGGCCGGTCCCGGCTGACTCCGGGCTCCTCAGGGGAGGGGGAGCTGCTCCCGCCGTCCCCGGTCCCTCTGCAAGCCTGCGGTCTCAAAAATATTCGGCCTGACTCCTAGGTCTCAGGTGTGCTGACCCTCCAGTGTAGCTTCGGACAAATGCACTTCAAACAAGCCTCCCACAGACGATTTTCAAGGGGAGATGTCCCTTTCAGCCAGTGAGTGCAGTGTCGCAGGCGGGGACCGCCACCACTCCACAGGCCCTAAGCCCCTTGGTGACCTCTAGCCTCCACTCTTGCCCAAAGACAGGCCTGGGTTTCCACTTGTTCTCCCCTTTTCGGAGGGAAAAAGGATTTGTGAGAATGATCCCAGGACACGTTGCCGATCCTTCCAGCTCTTATTTCTGCCCGCTGCTTTATTTTAGCTCGCTAAAAACCACTCTTACACGTTTGTGTTCACATAAACTGCTTGCATTCATGTACGAAAGTGTAGGTGAATCCATGAAGGGGATATTTTTAGATTAATTTAATTAATATATTATTCAAATGTACACGGTAATATTCACAACAACTCTGAAACCCCCACAAAAGATATTTTATCTTGTCCCATCCTCAAACAAGCTGGGGAGTGGAGGTGGGGAGCAGTGACATGAGAGTGTGTGATTTCAATTTTAAGAAATTGAATTGATGTCAGGAACAAGATGGAGAACGGAAAAGTAATAGGACGACGTTTTATTTAACAAAGTGTCATCGAATACGAGCAATCCACCTTTGAAAACTTCTTGCGTACTTATGAAGTAATGGCAGGCAAAATATAGTCAGGTCTTTGAGTCACTTCGGTGGTGAGAGTCCCCAAAATCTGAAGTGAAACGGAACATAGCAAAAAATCAAGGCACCAAGCTTTTGAGTCTCATGCTTTTGGGGTAAGGATGCAACCTCCTGCCAGCCTCCCTCCTGGTGTACGGGAGCAGGGAACCTCCGTTTCAGCGCTTAGCCAATATCCACGCAGAGTGGGGTTGTTCATGCGGCCTGGCTGGAGCGCAATCATCTCGCCTGTGCTTGTGTGGCCGCTCCCCGCGGCTCGGCGTCGGCTGGCGCACCCCACCCGGCCCCAGCCCTCAGCCCGCCGGCCCGGTGGGAGAAGGAGCTGGCAAGGTCTGTAACAGCTCAGTCTACCCGTGGCCAGTGTTTCCGGGCATTTGTCCCCTTCCTAGGAGAGAGGAGGGGACAGACTGACTGACTGCTATGTCCGGGTTGACCCTTCCGTCTCAAGTCCGTAGTAGATCTCTCCAGTGAATGCAAGATCAGGCGCCTGCGCTTTACCGGTATGCATTGAAGACAGATGAACAGGTGAAATAAATGTAGGCTAGTCCGAAAACGGGCGAAGGGCCAGGGCTAACGACATCCCCGCGGACCGAGCTTCCCCGACAAAACCCGAACGCGCCCCCCGCTCGCTGCCGAGCTCCGGGGGCTGTAACAGCCCTGCTCCCTCGGGCGGGGAGCATTTCCCCCACGGCGGCGGTGCCACCGTCCTGCTCTTTCCACCCTCACTTGAATATTCAGATCAAGGTTGTGAGGATTGGAGGGGAGGGAGTCTTAATGATGTGTTAGTTGCTTGGACAGATTTAATAACTTTGCCGCCACTTGTTCTTAGCAACTCCTCTGGAAACCAGACAGTGTCTCATTAGGGCTTTCCTGGTGCAAACATTTGACTCGAATGAGCGGTGCTGAGTTAATTTCTTTTTGCACTAGGATTTGTTTAATGACATATAGGGAAATAGACAACTCTCATGGACGAGGCCATAAAGCTACAAATGGCTAGATTTAAAAGCATATTTTGTTCTAATAAAGCAATCAGGTTTCCTTTGTCACATGTTACATGAATTTAGAGTAAATGAAAAAAATACCTCTATTGTTCTGCATTAAATTATAGGAACCAATCGGGAATTCCTAGGCAGTTTTCTCCATATCTGCCTTCGGTTCTGCAACACCTAGTACCAGTGCCACCTACAGGAACACTTGCCTTTTCGAGCTGCTTCCGAGTAACCACAAGCGTTTGAGAGAGTCCTAGTAGCTCTGTCTGCTTCTAGGACTCACAGCAGAAAGTCCGACTTCGAAAGTCGTTGCTTTTCTTCGTGGCTTTCTTTCGAGATCACACACACATATACCCCTTCACCAGTGTGCACGCGTGCAAACGCACGCAGGCTACTCTGTGCCACGGCGAGTGGGAGGGAGCCTTTCCCGCGGAGCAGGGGAAGCGCTGCAAGCAGAGGTGAGGGGCAGCACCGTTTGCTTACACCCAAGCGGTGTTTCGGGGTGTCGCTCGATCCCGGCAGGGGTGGCCAGCCTGCCTCTCCCGCTTGTCCCGACGGAGTCTGGCACACATAAAGGCACAGGGAACTTAGGAGCTCGCCTGCACAGCGAGCCAAATCAATGCCTGTTTGTCTCCTGACTGTATTTTCACGAGGGCCATCTACAAGCCAAATGCGGCTCTGCCTCGCTCTTCTGCACATCTCGGGGCTTAACGTTCGCCAGGTGATTTATAACGTATGTCTTCGGAATTCTAGGGGAAAAGTAATTATTCCGTCCCTCGCCTCTTTGGTGGCGAGGCCTTGCTTGCCACTGGGGTTCCTCCTTAGCTGCTGCCGTGTCGTCCAGCGAAGCCCGAAGGGGGTTGAGGGGCTGCGGAGGGGGTCGCCGGGGACTGCAAGCAGTGATCCTGGCTGCGCTCCCGTAGGTGGCTTCGCCAGCGAGGAAGTTTCCTCACTTGACTTGGTGTCCGCTAATCCTTTCCCACGGCTAAACCGACCCCCTAAATATTTGTCTTCGGCACTTAAAGGTGGTGACAATTCTTCCTGAGCAGGTTTTAGAGTGTGCCCTTTTTTTTTCCTCGATCCTTTCTCTTTAAGGGTTTTCAGTTCCGACAGATCTACTTAAGCATAAACCCCTTATACGAAAACGTGTATACGGAATTTTCATACTGTGCATTATAATCTTTGATGCCCTGTTGCTCTGGAAAGGACATATTTCTGAGATGACCTGAGGTTTGTCTTCAGGTAGGGACATATATGTCTGCGGCAGATGGAGGACTGCGGCACTCAAGCTAGGTGGAAACATGGGGGAAGGTGGGACATGCAAGGCCCGGGAGCACCAGGATGAAGTCTGGGCTGGAGGTATTTGCAAAGGAAACCTCGAGAGACCTGTTAGTGTTTTCCTCCCAAATCTCATCTCCCCTTGAATAACAGAGTCACAAAACACAGAGGGTTGTTTTGTTTTTGTTGGTTTTTTTTCCACGATAGGGTAGGAAATGCGATGAAGTTTACGAAAGGATGGAAGCTTTTGGCCTATGCTAAGTGATTTGTAACTATATTAATGTTTTACAGCCTGCAGAAAACTCAGTCGTTCCCGCTCTGAGGGTTTTTTTTCCCTTGTGAGAATAAAACGGGGCCATGAGGGGAAGAGACGCGGAGGGAGAGATGAGCTGTCCTTTCTCTCTGCTCCATCAGCAAGGCATTGCGCGGGTCTGCAGCTGCGCTCGGCAGTCGGTCCCTGGGGGCGACATTAGTGATGCACTTGGAAACAAATTATTTGCGACGTGAAATAGCAGAGGCGTACTGGGGCATGGAGTTCACTATGCGTTGATATATTTTGTAAAGTAAACGAAAAAATCTACCTCCCCGGGTTAAAGTTTCTGCAGTGAAACTCAGTGGTTTTTTACACGACGGATGCGGTGTCGAGCTCTCCTCGCTTACACTACGCGTGGAAATGAAAGTGTCGTATCAACTACGCTGCATACGAACCAAGTACGAGATTGCAGTCATTTCAAGCATCTTGCGAGGCCGCTTGTCCGGCAAAAACCCCACGCCGGGCCAGCCCAGGGGGCAGGAGGGCCCCGGCCGCCCGTGGGGGCTGCAGCCCGGCGGCACCGGGACAGGGCAGCCCACTCCTGCTGAGTAGCCACTGGCCTCAGGCGTGCAGAGCTCGAGGGCCCCCCTGGTGTCGCACTGGGCCGTTTCGATTTGGTTTGCAAAATATTTCTCTCCTGCAACTGCAGTATAATAACTGAGAGGATAAAACCCACCCGGCGCATTTACAACGTGGAGACGCCGCAACGTTTAACGTTTAATGCAGAATGGTGCTGTAAATATACACCACTGCCCACCTAACATAACTCCGGTCCCGAGGACAGACAGATGCCGCTCGGCGCGGAGGGGTTTTTCCCTTGCGTTTCTAGCGGCGTCAGAAAACGACAGTTAAGCGTGGCTTTTCCGTGGGTTTTCTGACAAACGTAACAGTAACGAGTAATGCAGGGACGATGCGGGGCGACTCGTGGCGCTGAGAGACATTTTGGCTTCCCACGTCTTGCTGTGATTTTGCACCCCCGCCCTTTCCACGGGCTGCGAGCGCTGATGTCCGAGGCCCAGGGTCTATAGTTCGCCAAAGAGACCCCGGTTTCCGAGACCCCCATCCAGCCCCGAGAGACCTGTGCAGCCCGGGAGATGTCGGAGAGGGGTAGCCTGCAGCCAGCATCTCGGTGCTTCAGAGTGACCCCTTGCCCCCTCCTGCAGTTGCCCACCTCCAGCCCCATAGCCCCGGCCAGCCCTCAAGTAGAGGTCGCAGCAGGACCAGCACCTGGGCTGTAGAAGCGTCCCAGTCCTGGCAGGGGAGCCCAGGAGTATTCCCAACGGGAGCAGCTTCCAGCCTGGAGAGCTGGATCCAGTCTTGCAGCCCATGCACTGCCCTAGGATTACTTCCAGCAGTGGAGCTGGAGGGAGGAAGGTGAAGCAATTTTGCTGTGTACAGCCCTGTGCTGAGTGCCGAAGCGTCGTCTCAGCGACTGTCGGCGGCTCCACACCGGCAGGCAGCATGGGCTGCTCTCTGCCTGGCCCCGGCTCAGGCTTCCTCGGGACGTTCCGGTACCACCGACTCGACCCCGACGGCAGAGCCCCGTGTCCCTGCGGGCTGCTGCTCACTGCCTGCCCTGCCACTGCCCCGGCACTGATGCATGCTACATCCACCTGGCCTTAATAGTATTTTTCTTGACAGTTTTTCTCCTCCCTAAGGATGAAATCGGAGACATCCCCGTTTGGAACATTTTTCCTCGGAGCATTTCAGATCATCTCAGGGTGCCCAATAGGCAGAAGGTGCTCGGCGATGGAGCAGGGGAACAAAATGGCCTTGGGAGGTGTGGGCTTTTCCTGCTGCTTGTGGGAGACTCGAACCTATATGATAGGAAGAAAGGTGATGCCAAGGCCTCCAGAGAAAGTTTGCTGGCAAGATCTCCAAGTGTAGCGGCTGCGAAGGTCTCTATGCAGCCCTGCTGGAGATGCCGCTGTCAGCGGCTCCCTCGCACTCCCGTACCAGAGTTTCTCTGCATAATAAACTGTGTGCTTATCCCAAATCGGGCAAACCACGGGTGCGCTCGGCGAGAGGCCGAGTCAGAAGCTCCGTGCAGCGCAGGGCGACGTTTACCGCATCTCTGCTATTTCCAGGATCGAGACCTTCTAGCTGCAAAGACATGCTGCCGGTCTCTGGGCAGAGGCATGTTGAAGTGGCCGAGGTGGGCCTTGGAAACAAGTTCGTAGATCGGTGCCCATATCTACGAACTCAGCGATTGCTCAACAATTTAGAAAACTCAGTACAGCTGCTTCCACTCGTTGTCAAAACTTGCAGATATTTGTCCAATGTCTCTTTTGTGTCATCCAGAGTACTGCGAAGAGCCTTTTAGTCTCTGGATATCAGCATATAAGCCACACAGTATCTCTCTTCACTTGTGTATAAACACTCTTCACTCGTAATACGAATAATACAAGAAATGTCACTGAGGAAAAAACAAAACAAACCATCCCATTGTTCATCACATTTGAAGGGTTTGTATATTCTTTGTATGCACACAATTTAGGGTCAAGGTGGGGGCTTCCATGGGATTTGAATGAAGTGCCCTTTTTACCTTGTAGTTTTTAACCTATATGCTCCGTTAGTAAACTGTGACTATCAAAAGAAAAAATAATTTATCTATTATAAATCCTGCTCCTGTAAAATATGCTTTCAAGACCAAGTAATCGCAAGGTTCTGAAAGGGAAATAATTTTGAAGAATGAAACTATCATAGATAAATGATTAATACATTACTATTGTAAATTAATAACCGTTTTATATTTGGACAGCTGCAGCACGGTAGAAGATACGAAAGACTATCAGGACCGGCTTCCTATATTAATATATGTACTACTTTCTTTAAAATTGTGCACGATTTCTTTAGGACCAAAAATGCTTTTACATCTTCTGAACGGATTGCCTTCAGTATTTCTGTGTTTATACATACAAAATACAGTTTCTAATTTACAAACGAATATAAGCACACTGTTCTGTGAAACAGTGCAAAAAAGATAGGGTTACACTGGCAACGTGATGTGAATTTAGACAACAAAGATGAACTTTAACTTGGCTTTCAGAAATAGTTTTTGTTGTTGTTATGAGTGGTTTTTGCTGTTTGTTTGTGGGTTTGTTTCGATTTTGTTTTTCCCTGGATGTACTATGAATGTTCTATATAAAAAGTAAAACAAAGCTGTGGACTTATTGATGCTTGTGCCCTTTGGGATCATAGAATCATTTAGGTTGGAAAATAAGATCGTCGAGTCCAACCTAACACTGCCAAGTCATTTTATTAAAAGTCAGCTAACATTTTTGTGCTCGTATTTCCCCGTCATTATTTCCTTTGAATGTGCAATTGAGCATTAAAATTGGTCTCTTTTAGATATATGTATATGACCATACGCATAAGAGTGCTCGCTCGGTCGACTAAGGGATAGGGTGCAGGCAGTGGGAAAAAGACTTTACCGACTCGGACCCCTCTGTTAGCTAATCGACGTAGAAATGCCACAGGTGATGACTCTTGTCCCAAGCGCCCGGGTGTGCGGGGGAGCCCGACCCCCACCGTGACACCGAAGGACTCACCGGCCCAAGAGAATCGCTTTCCCAGCTGCCCCCCGCCCCGGGCACTCGCTTGATGACAGCTGAACGGGACTGCATGAAAACTGCAGAAAGCAACCGGGTGAGCCGGTCCGCTGCCGCGGCACACGCCTGCAGCTCTGCACAGCCTTTTCTGCCCCGCTTTCGACAGCAAGTCTTTCCCGTCTGCCAGCCCTGGAAGGGATACCCGGCCTCCGGAGCAGCGCCCCGGTCCGCGCGGAGCCGCGGTCTTTGCTTTCGGTGGCGTCTTCGTGGCCCTCACCCGGAGGCAGAGGACATCGTAAGGTGACATTAACAGTGAATGGGGTACAATTCGCCAGAGCTCGGGGTTTTATCACTTTGGAGGCGCCAGATGTTTTACCGGGAAGCTGTACACCGGGCAGGCTCAGGTTGCTCACCCCATCTGTCCCCTTCAGCTGGTCATCCCCTGGGAAAGAGTGAAGCGGGGAGGAGGCTCTGGTCTGGCAGTACGTGTCTGGGCGCAGGTATCGCGGACGCCCGCGGATACTGCGCGCAGTGCCTCACCCGGTCGCGGGAGCAGAGAGAGCCCTCGCGTCCGAGAAATACCCCCGCTTTCTCTCCCGGTGGGAAGAACAGCCATAAGCGCCAGTCCTTTCCCAAGGCGTGATCCTTATATATATATATGTGTGTGTGTGTGTGTAGAAATATATTTGTTTTCAGTGTAGTTGTGCCTTATGCGAACCGGGATGTTTTCTGGTAGGGGATTCTTTCCTCAGGAGCTTTGCCGGAATAACCAGACCAACGTTTGTCCCCGGCTCCTGCTCTGTTGCTCACTGACTGCGTGCTTAAAGTAAATCCGTTTGTTGCTGCTCGTTTAGTTTTCTCTTGGTGTGCTTTGGGACTCTCTAAATGAGCTGCCGGTAATATCTCTAAATCCCTTCTGGCGTCAGAAGCTAACATAGAAAATACAGGCTGTTCTGCCTCTCTTTTTTCCACCTCTCCTTGAATCTTTGATCCACGATGAGAAGGAGGCGGTGTGAAAGGAAAGAAACACCACAACGGTGTGTCCAGAGGGAGAGAGAGGAACTTTCTTGAGTCCGGAGAATGCCGTTTCTCCCGGCGTGAGCCCGAAATCCGCGCAGAAGGGTGCGGTGGGTGCCGGTCCGGCTGCGGCAAGCCCTCCCACTCCGCCAGGAGCAGTCTCCCTCTGCCACTTTGCCAAGGTGTAGTTTGCCTGGAGAGGCTAATGTGTTATTTCTACAGTATTTCTACACATTGCACGGCAGGAAAAAAGGGACCACGTTCCATCAGCACCGTGAAATACTCGGCCAGAGGAACAGCCCTGCCCACTACCTGCGGTGTCCAGGTCTGCCTGAATTTGCTAGAATGGGAGTCAAGAGCTGTGGGTGCACCATGTCTTTATTTCTTAGGAAAACCTTGTTTTATTCTCTTGCCAGGTTGATACTGAAAGTGATTAACGATTTTGAGCAATACTCTCCTTGTCCTGCTTACCAGAGATGGCTGTTGGAGCAGCCACCCCCGCCCCCCCCCCACCTCCGAAATGGCCTGTGTGGGGGCCTGACACCAGGGAGCCTGGAGAGGGCTCAGGGTCAGACCTTGGTGCCAGGGGAGATCCAGCCGTCCCGCAGGGAGATGTGCCCACCAGCTGTCATGTGGTTTCTTCTCAGACTTTGGGAAAGCACTTCTAGGACAGAGGGAAACTGATGTTGGATTACAGACAGTGTACCTGCCCCATCAAAACCATCATGCCTCAGCCTGTACCACATCAACCAGGCTCTGGGGCCAGGCCCAGAGCTGGGATGGAGGGTGACTCAATCGCCCAGTGGTGATTACACTGTGGCCTGATCTGTTCTGTTCCTGCAGCCGCAGCCATCAGGCTTTCCTTTCTGCCTGCTAGCCATTCTCTTACAGCGCTGCTTCTCTTTTAAAACAGAGAAGAAGCTCAGCAGCCTCCCTCAAGTAGATGTGATGTGTGGTTAGAATAACTCTTGCTTGCTGAGCGGTTAGGGTGGAGGAAAGTCTCTGAGTTTAACTGTGCTGGGAATTTTCCACTTTAATTTCAGTCACAGAAACTGGTTGTTTCCAATGTGGAACATGCTCCAGGCCTCTGTGTGATTAAATTCATCTGCAGCATTTTGGATGACATTGCAGTGACAGAGAGTGGGACTGGGAGTTTCTGCTGGGTCATGGCAAAACTGCAGGCATAATTCAGAGAGTACTCATATACCAAAGGGTTATCTCTCCCTCTCACTCCTTCCCCATCTTCCCTCTGAGTGTGAAGGTAATCCTGGGCTAAGTGTAGTGTTTATATCTAACAACATTTGAGTCAGTCAGTCACACAATTTTGAGAATAACTAGTAAGCTATGAAAGAGAGATTCAAGCATTATCAGTCATCCAGTTTACGGTGGCATCTGCTTGAAAGAAGGTGGATCCCATGTTGGTAGTGGTGATGATGATTGCCTTATTTGTTGTAATGCAAGACCACAGGAAACATGATCAACACATTTTGAAGTAACAGGGTAGCTCTCACTGACAGCTGTTTTCTCTTTTTTCATCCTTCCCTGTGCCAGTACCAGGATTACAGTTTTGACTTCATGCTTTCACTTCTTCTCTGGTATCAATATTGCACTTGAATGAAATTACAACCAAATGAGGGCTTCTTTGCTGAACCTCTCTGTCCTTGAAGCCCTTTTTTACCTTACCATCCTTTCAATACTATGGAAGTCCTGTAGTCCTTCCTCAGATACAGTTAACCGTCTGACCTCTCCTGAAGCATTTAAGAAATCTTCTCTGATTTCTTCTCCTCTTCCTTCAGGTCATCATGTTTGTTTGCCTATGAGGATGCAAATCTGAAAAGCTTTCCACTAATTTATGGAGCAACAGTCCCTTCCAGATGATCACAGTGCATGGAAAGAACAAGTCCTCTCAGACAAACTAGTGTTTTAAAGCCACCAAGGTGGTCTGCTGTGCCCAGCTGTGAGCAGAGCTAAGCCTTCCCTGGGCTGCCAGTGTGTGTAGAAGCTGCCTGACACTGTCATGCCTGAAATGTCATGTGTGGTGGCCAATACATGCACAGTCAAGCCCAGGTTTCAAGGTGTTTTCTTTCTGGGCTTAATTCCACTATCATGCACCAAAGCAACTAATATCTTATTTGGCAGTAAGTTTCACTCAGTCTTAGTCATGAAGATGGAATTGGTCCTACAACAACAACAATAATAGCTCTTTACCTGTGTCCTTTCCAACACTCCCTACATGGCATTCCCATCACAAAAGCAAACAGAAGCTCCCAGAAAGCAGCAGCAAGTTCAGAGAGATCTGTCTTTTCACCAGTTTGAATTTTGCCAGGTTGTACTTGCTCCAAGAGCTTGAGCTATAGCACATCCTTTCTGGTATTGAACTCCTGAGAAGACACAAACTCTTTTATGCAATGGAGAGCTAAATATTTTTAAAACAAAGTTATCTAGTGGTTAACAGTACTGACTCTCGTGTATGCTACTTCTAACATGAATCTACCTAGCCTCAGCTTTCAGAGACCAAAAATGGAAATTATTTCATCTTCTAGACAAAAAGTCTTGCTATTTGACAACAGAGGTGGCTTACAACTCTTGGCTCAGTCTCCCACCCTCCCTCCCTTCTACCCTTCCTTCTGTTCCTGTACTAAAGTCTGTGAGAGCTGTATGTGGACACTGGGGAAGCCAACTTGTTTCTGTCAGCAGCTACAATTCCTTGAGTATCTCAGCCTGGTGCAGGGTTAACCAAGTCAGACCACACTTAATAGCTGAATAACTGTTACTGCAGCTTGCTCTGTGGACAATTATTCATTCCAGGTACTTCTGAAATACTTTTCTGATTTTTTGTTGTTTTCCATTTTGGTTACATCCAGCTCCATATCACAAGGTGCTGAGTAACAGGTTATGAACCCTATCAAGTAATGGCTCCAGGGTTTGTTTACCAACATCCACTGAAGACTCCAGCTTTTCTGTAGAAACAGAAACTGAGCCCAGGCTTATCCAAGTATCAAGCTGTCACATTCTTTGGGGTCTGCAAAGCAAACTGGCCTTTGTGAAGAATGTTTACCATGACTGTAAGGCAGCTGTGTTTAGAGGGTCATTTCAGGAAAGTCTAGAAATAACCAGTTGGATTTCCATAACAGATTTGTACCTAATTATAAGGGAAGAACAACCGTTCATCAATTGGAGCTTTGCATCTATCACAGGTGATAAAATGAAACGGCAGCAACAAGACTCAAACAAGGATGCAGGGTAATCTTCAGGGTCTAAATGACACTCAGCTCTAACCTGGGTCATAATTTATCAGTTATTTCAGGATCTGTTCCTGAAACATTAATAGAGGAGCCAGTTGGTGTAATCCTGATCTCTGTGCTGGTGATAAGTATTCCCACTCATTGGGCTGTCATTAGCTTTAGATTCTGGCTGCGTGAGCCATGTGTCTACAGTCCATTTTTTGCAGCTTCCAACTTAGTAGCTGTAGAAATATATGCTATCAGATTTAGGATACAGGGGAGAACTAGTCACAGAGGCTTATCCTGACTTCAGGACAAGAGTGAATTTTTACTATAAACAATATCCAATGTGTAAGGAATTCTGTCCATTCCTTCTAAACTGAAGCGCCTCTCCATCCCAAATGTCTCCTTTTCCATGCCAGTCTCAGTGCCAGAGGCAGCCAAGCATGGCACATGGAAGAGAACTGAGCAAACCATGAGCGAGCTTGTTAAGGATGTGCAATTTACTTCGTACCTCTATGGAGCACCAACTCTGGAGTATAGTGCCTTTAACTCACTCAGATGCTATTTAGCCCAGGTAGGACAGGTTCTTTAATTGGACAGACAAGTAGATTGGTTGTATTTTTGTTTTGCTTGAAGGATTTTTTTCTTCTACAAATAAATTATGTTTGTTGATGTCTCCTACAGACTTTTGGGTCAATATTTCAGAGTTCATTTTAATTACCTATTTTCAAAGGTGAAACTCTTCTCAGATCCTGTAATGAATCCAAACTTTCAAAAATTTTCCAGACCAGAAAATTGCAGAAATTTCTGAGGTATGAATTTTTCATAATTCTATCAAATTCTTTGCTCATTCACTTCCATTTTTAACATTATTGACAATGAAGATTCTTGTCTCCCTGTGACTTCATCTTCTACTTTTGCTGCTGGCATTTATTTATGACTAAAGCATGAAGTTAACATTACAGCAAAAGTGGTTAAACAAGCTGCAAAAATGATACTAACTGAATGAAATATCGGACTATGGTGACAAACAGATGAAGTAACTCAGATAAAGGATTTATTTTGTCCATGTGACTGCAAAGTGCAGCATTTTAGAAGCAATAGGGCCAAGTTCTGCCTTATGATTCACCTGCTCTGCTTTCCAGACTGGGTATGAGTTACCAGAAAGTATGAAAGAAGCTTTATACTCTATAGCACATGATCATTGCCTTGTTAGCTCAAGCTCCAGCAGCTTATGCTTTCACTCTGGAGTTCCTTGAGACAGTTCTTTGATTTATGATGGCCCAAATGGTAACTGGTAAACACACATGTAAAGGAAGCCAGCAGCAGCTAAACACAGACATTTGAAGGCAGAAGTTTGTTTTTGAAGTAAAACTGCAAATAATCCTTTTCTGCCCTTGCCCCCCCAAGTAACTGCAGTTCAAGAGATGGGGGAAATACTGGAAGGGAAGAAAATTAGTTCTCATCTGTTTGTGCAGGGTTTCACTAGGAGGAGCCATTCCATATGTAATGAATGCGCAGAGCTGTTTGCCTTTAGTATATATTAGAACTGCTCCCAGGGCAGCATTTTTGCTATTGCCATTTGTCTTTTTAATAAAGACTTTTCAAATAGATCGAAAGGCAAACTGACTAAAATTACTGTGGTTCTTTGATTTCTCAGCATGTTATTTTTATAGACTTCATTCTGCCACCAAGAGGACAGTAGATATTACTACCACATCATGTACACACTCTATGTAGGACTCTAGGATTTTTTAAAAATATCTAGGTCTTCCTGTAAGTTTTGTACAACAATGAACACAACTGAATACAATCCTCTCTGGCGCTTCACCTGCAGGAGAAACAATAAACCATGATAACATTAAGGGCAGTCAGGAGTGAGAATATGACTTATTACTTGAGTTCTGCAGTTTTTCAACCCTAGGAAAAGCACAACTGCATCTTTAAGGTGCTGATAATAGCACAGAGCAACCCTATTCCAGGTTGGAAAATATGGGAAAAGAAAGGTGAGTAATAAGGCAAACTGCCTGTGAGAGGGAACTCTCTGAGGTTACTGGCACCGCCATGTTCCTTTGGGAAACCCCAAGTCCCTGTGGGCTTGTCCTTGGAGAATCATAGAATCATAGAATGTCCTGAGTTGGAAGGAACCCACAGGGATCATCGAGTCCAACTCCTGTACTTGAATATGACAACCCCACAGTTCACACCATGTGTCTGAGGGTGTTGTCCAGTCTCTTCTTGAACACTGTCAGGCTTGAGGCCATGACTGCCTCCCTGGGGAGCCTGTTCCAGTGCTCCAAAGAAGCTGGAAGAAGGTGAGAAGATGGCTGTAGCTCAGCCTCCTGTTCTACCTCTCAGACTGCTGTGCGCCCTCTCAGATTGCTGTGTGCCTGCTTCTAGGGACAGGAACAAAGGTCCATTACTCCCTCCCACTTCCCTTCAGAATTTTTTTTCCTCAGGAAAGAGTAATCACTTTTTCCAGCCTACAGGCTCACAGCAGATGAGTGGTAATACTGTCTGGTGAAAGTACAGCTGCCACTATCTCTAACCTTGCAAGGCACATACCAACATCTTCCCATGGCTGAGTTGTACTCTTCAGTGAGTGGAGGGAAAAGTCCTCTGTTAAAGTGATTCACAGTGATGGTAAAGAGTCGTTTACTAGTATGGACCAGGAGTTGAACCTGTGTGGGAAGCTGACCCTGCAGAGGAGCAATAGATATCAGCCTCAGGACCTACTGCTGGGTCGTCTTCACCCACCATAAGGGACTTGGAATATCCAGTGGATTCTCTACCAGCATTTCTCTGTCATAGGGACTATGGCTGAACTATTCTAAATCACTGCAGTGTTTACTTTTCAATTCTGTACTGTATTAGGGGCCCAAGCTAGTCTAGTAAACACATAAGAGAACAAAAAATTAATATCTTATTTGAACATTTCTGATGTGCATAAAGATATGAAGTTTCTTGCACAAGTAGAAAATGTCACATTTTTCTCTCTTTCTGTAAGGAAAAAAAATGCAACTTTCTTCAAAAACAGCACTTAAACATTTTCCTTACAATGTGCTCCTTGCAAATGCATGTGGGGGTCTTAGATGTCATTCTGTTTAAGTCTACTGTATTAATTCTATTTGCAGACTGACTCCATTTAGATCTCTGTGAAATGACAGTGACCTGACTTACCAGCATCAAAGGAGCTGTTGCAAGAATACTAGCAAGGCACTGGAATACATGAGAGACTGGAAACATTCCTGGGAAGGTTTTAGCCCAGTGATGAAGAATGCATTTGTGTTATTATTTTAGCACAAGTGTCTTCTATAATGTTAAGGTTTGCTATCAAATACAATATAAATTACACATCTGGTTGGAAGAAATAAATGTTATAATGCTTCAAAGACTATCTGTCAGGCTTAAAAAGCAAAGAGATGAGGATTTATTGGTGTTTTTATTGTTAACAGAAAAGCCTTGGGATCCAAAAATAGATTAGTGTTATAAGTAAATGTGGGTTCTCTTTTTTTTTTTTTTTTTTTTTGTTCACCTTAACAGGCAGTTAACATCAAGCTCAAGCTGAATGCTAAATGCTGACTGTGTACAGTTAGATTATGTTAGCTTAATCAATATACAGATGAAAAAGACTGTTGAAAAAAATATGCATCCTAGGCATATTCCACATTTTAAAAATTTCAGAGAGTGTACCATTCTGGAGATATTATTTGATTAAGAAACTCCAGTCTTACCCATTTCTAGCCTTGCAAAACCTTTGGGAAGCAACAGTGGGCTCTCTCTGTGCAAAGGCTTAGAATGGATGTCTATTTGCAATAGAATGAATGATGAAGTAAATAAGAACTTCTAAAATAGATGTCCTATAAAATTGTAATTTGGGGAAATTAGGTTAATACTAGCATTTCCGAATTAGCAGTTGAAAGTGGCTTGAAGACATACACATATGATTTTCTGCCTGAGTTGCTGGTGACTTCAGCCTCCTTTCCAGAAGAACATTGTTCCATGCAATGCTGGTTAAAGCCTTGCAAGGGTCAGTGTGAGGGATTGGAGGGAACTGTACAAATCCAGGCCCATACATTCTCCTAAAAGTGTCTGCAAGAGTTTATCTTCTGCTCAGTCAGGGCTGGGTTGAATCTTCCATGGAATTTAAATTAAATTCTCATGGTAAACTCTTTATTGAATTTATAAAAATAATCTAACCATGCTGTGTTGAGGACATCCTTTGTTTTGTTTGGTTATTACTTAATTACTAAATAAGGAAAAATTAATTACAAATTTCATGACTTATACAATATTTCAAAATGTCATGTACTGCAAAGTGCCATTTACACCTACTACACTGGCACTTAACTCACTTCCCATTATTTCTGAGGCAATTAATGTCAGTAATTACAGGATGTAACAAGTCTAATATTGACTGTATTGTGGAATAAAGTGATGTTGGGCTGCTAGAGTGTGTTTTATATTAACTACAAAAAGCTTCTAATACAGTTAATGTAACTATAAATCTTAACTCAAATGCTTATATGTCTCTTTTATGACCTGAATAAACTCTGAGGTAGAAGCAGGGCAGCTGAATAGCTGCTTGCTGCCAAACCGCATATTCAGCTGAATGTGCACTTACAATATCCTTTTCATATTGAATAATAACAGAAATACAGAAAAGAAGCTGAATATTTTCTCTAAATGAAGTATTTTTTCCAGAACACTGAGTTTAATGGTAAAAAAAAAAAAAAAAAAATCCTTGAATAAGCATGAACTGCAGAAACGTAAATATATAGGTAAAACATAAACCAATCCAAACAGTGTAGGATTTTTTTTTTCCAGTGGAAATCTAGTCTGTGCTTATGATAAGAAGTGTTCAACAGGTTTTGATGTGTTAAATATTGAACACCTGGGGGGCATCCTGTGGCTTGGGGAATGTGCATTGCTCTGCCCTCTTTGGGGAGGCTGCTGGGCTGGCCCAGGTGTGGAGGCAGCCAGAAATCACAGTCACCTCTGGAAGTGCTGGTGTTCACTGTCTGAATGAGCTGCTGGAGGAAGGCTGGGCTATGATGGTGAAGAACATTTTGGGAGGCTTGCCAGACACAGATGATAACATGATTTGACCTGGCTTTGTGCTTGCATGCGCTTGCTGATGCAAGACCTCTGAGCACAAAGCCCGCACAGCTAAGATGCTGCCAAGGTTCACCCTCACCCACTGGGTCCTGCAGCACTCGTATGTCCCCAAGACATCAGTGCATAGTTGCTGAGGTTTCATCCCAGGTGCCTGCAGTGTGAGAGTGGCAGTGGCATGGGAGCCTGGGGGGTAAAACAGGGAGCAAAACAATTTGACCCACAAAAAAAAAGATTGAGGGGCAAGTTGCAGTGAAAATCACAGAACTAAGCCCAGAGAGAGATCAGCTACCAGAAAGAACAAGCCCTACTTCAATCAGTTCCCACTGAAATCAACTCCTTTCAATGGGAAGTTCTCTTTAAAGACCTTCAGTACAATATGACCCTTTAATATAAAGCATGTCAACATTTAAATTGATGATACTAATTTTTTTAGAATTATTTACAAGGGGAGTATTTCCCTCTGAATTTGTAATAAGTCATGTAAGACATCTTTTCATTCCATTCGCCTTTAAAAAGAAATATTTGGTAGTTTAAAATATTTAATGTAGTGGAAAATCTAAAGGGGAAAATAAAGCATCAATAGACTATTTCAGCAGCAGAAACCATTTGGGACCTGTTTAACCTCCTAAGCTCTTCTCCAAATTTATTTGGAAAGGGGCATATAAAGAGCTCATCACTTTCCATCTCCATTTTTGTGTGTGCAGCATATGAAATAGTTTAGCTTCATACTCACACTCCAAGCTGATATTGACGGTGGGCTGAAGTAACTTGAGATCACTATTTCTTCCTCCTTATGACAGTTCTGGAACATTTGAATGACTAATTACCTTGTTACTAGTCAGCATTTTTTAAAATATATATTTGACTTTATTAATGCATTTACATGTCTATAAGGGTATGAGCCACACACATAGGATACCATTTTAAACCAGAGAATTATTGCAAAACCATGTCCCAGGGCTTTCTCAGTGCTTGTGACAGGAAAACTACACAGGCAAGAGAAAATTTTGCTCATGTCCAGTGTTTCACCCTGTCCATTGCTCGGTACAGACCAAACTGAAAGACTAACATGAAGATGTAATCAAGGTCTTCTCCAACTCAGTGCAAACCTTCCCCTGACTTCAAGGGTTAATGAACTAAATGAAAGTATGAACAGAGGTTATGGAGCATCGGCCAGTGTGGGATACCCTCTCCTCTTCTCCTCAGTTTAAGTCACATTTCTAATTAATAAAACTGTAAGAAACAATTCTTCAAAATCATTCTAAACATAACAGCCAAATTCTGCTTATGCTGAGGGACTTGCCATAGAACTCGTTTTGCAGACAACACTCCCATTACTGTCAATAACAACCAAGCAAGTAAAACCGTCAGATTTAAAATATATATGAACTATAAGGATGCATGTGTGTTAGTGACAGGCTGTGGTTGCATCTGTGTCAGTGTCTCTGTATATGTACTTACCTCTTGTGTTGAAGATAAAAGCTTTTAACCCTACCCAAACTTCGAAACATTATTTCTTAAAGTTGAACCCCATAAACAACAGAGTATAACTGCCCTCTCCCTCCTTTCTTTCTATTGCTTTTTTTTTTTTTTTTCCCCAGCAGTGCATGGCTTGCCAGACCCTTGCAGGAGTGTCTGTTCTACATTCTTAGAGGTAGCTCAAAAAGAAATCAAGGCAGTAACTGCATCTCTCTGTCCTGCCCTGCAAACCCCTGCTGAAAGCCTGGTGGAAAGCTACACAACAGTGAAACACAGCAGTGGCATTAACAGTACATACATAAGCATTTATCCAGCCAGAGGGAACTGTTCCTTAAAAACTGACTGCTAGTTTCTACAGGGCTGAGCCACATTAGCATGACAGGTTGCTTCCAGAAAGAGCATCATAGCTGTAATGGTAAGAAATGTCTTTTTTTATTTATGGTAAAAATATAAGCGGACCCTCCAGAAGGGATGTTTTTAAAAAAAAAATAAAATGGCTGGAGTAGGGAGGGGAGACATGCTGGATGATGACAGGTGGTTTTATCCCAGTAGAAGGATTTTTACTTCAGCACTTCTTGAGGGGCATTGTCGCTGCAGTAGGACAAAAGAGGAAGAGGATGATGAGACAGAAATACAGATGAGGTATCAAATGTGACTAGAGAGCATCTGAGTGAGTTAACAGGGATGAGACTTTGAAAGGAATCACGTGGGCAAAAACCTGAAGCTAAGAGGCTGTATTCAGGAGGTGGAGATCTGCGTCTGGGTCCCTATGGAGACTGGGACATGAAACCCAGATGAGAGAGACCAGTGGCACCTTCAGGTAAGAGACTAACAGAGAGGAGGGGTGAGCAATTGGGACTGGGTGGGAATTGGGAACAGCAACTGGCCATGAGAGAAAGCAGTAGCTGGAAACAAGGAGCCAGGGCTGAAGAAGGAACGGGACAGGGACGAAGATGGTTAAAGGGGAGTAAGGCAGAGCTAGAGGAGAAAAACTCTTGTTAGACACGTCAGGCTGCCCTTCACTGATCATTCCAGGGCAGGGAATGGAGCGTGAGGCCCCTGCTCATTGCACTGCTCTGGTCTCAGCCTCTAGTAAAATTGCCCTCTAGTCCACAGAGAAGCAAACAACTTAGTATTGCTACAAATCACCCCATTAACTCAGAGGGCAGAAGTCCATATGGTGAAGCTAAGAGCTAACCCCAATAGCGTGAGGCATAGAGGTGTTAATATGATGCCACATAACAGAATTTTTGTTTTTCCACTTTGCTTCATTAAGAACCTAGGAAATTACCTACAAACACTCTCTTAAAAGAACTCTGTGAGCTGCCAAAGTAAACACGCAGAAGTTGGAAAGCGCCAGAGCTAAAGTTATCTGTGTAGTTCTTTTTCTTCTTCTGCATGTGTGCATTTGGAATAGAGGAACCCATACTCTTTTCCCACAGAAGATGTGTCAGCTTGTGCTCAGTCCTGGGTCCTGCTTAAGATGAGTCAGGACTGTGTAATGAGAGATGTTTAGCACCCTATTCATCTGTTGCAGGTTCAATGGTGTGTTTTGAATACAGTTGAGGGGTTGGGAAAAACAATGACAGCTGTCTTGCCTAAAGATATTGAATGTCAATTTGAAGACCTGGATGCATCTCTCTTTGCCTCTACCACATACATCTTCTAGGATATCAGTAACTTCTTACACCAAATTTTGCACACATGATCACTTACTGCATGTTCCCATTTATAAGTGTACCTGACTTGAAACTCCTGGGTCTCATTTGGAGAAGTCCTGAGCACTCACAGCTGCAGCAGGACTTGAGTGGAGCTCTGCTCTGAATATCTAAAGAATTACATAATGGCAAGTACCTGGACAGATTAGGTCCTGGGTTCTTAAACTGGGGACCTGAAATCACTGCACCTCTCTGTTCTTTTGTTTTCCACCTGTAGGTGGTGATGATAATCATAGGGGCAATCTGAAAATAAATACAAGTTTGTGAACTGCTTAGAGACTACAGCCATTAAGATAATGGGAAACTTCCCAAATGAAGTTTCTCTCTCTTCAGATCAAGATCAACTGGTCTGTGGTAAGTAGGGGTTTAGACCACATGTTAAACACAAGGAGAAAGCAAAATTTTGAATGACTTTTCAATAAATGAATGCCATCCATCTAGTGAATGAAGCAAGGATCCTGTGGGAGAAGCATGAAGTGGTCATGTATTTAAAGATGGCATCACAAGCATGCATATAGAGGGAGTATATTTAGACTGCATACTTCCAAGGCTGGCTATTCAAACTGCTGCACATCTAATGTCAAAACAAAAATTGCTAATATGATTTCTGTGTATGGAGGGTTAGGGATAATAGTTGCTTTAGAATAGTATTTTCTTTTGAAGGAGAAATTTTCAGATGTAAATCAAGCTAAACATTGCTTGTATGTGCTATTAGCCAACCCTAACCCAGTTAAAAAAAAAAAAAAAAAAAAGGTATAAAAGGTATGCGTATATACTATTACAAAACCTAATAGGAACTGGGTGACTGCCATATATTACCTGGCACACTGAAACTGTAAAGTCTGCTTTCACCATCAGTGTGTGACTTATCATCTGGAAGTGATATAGTTGTGTGATTACCTTTGGACTGCAGTTCTTTTTGGTTCTTTACTGGCAAGCAAATAATGATGGAGAATAACACTTTAGCACCATCAAGTAAACAAATAATTGGGCTGGAGATTTCAAAACCAGAGGTGAGAAGTGATTTTGAAGCTAGTCAAAATTCTGCAGGTTTTATCCTCCATGGTTGTTATTAAAAGTAGTTATAAAATCCAGATCTTTGCCCTCCCTCACTCCCCAGCACCTTCTTTCCTTTACTACATGGTATGCAAGGCACACTGCTTGAAATATACTGCTGCTCAGCTCTGCACAGTCCATGTCCATAAACTGAGTTTGTTTTTTGAAGTAATTTGCACAGTATAGATCTATATTCTTCTCTAAGTGCACGCACCTGTAATTTCCATCAGCATCACTAGGAGCTACTTGTAGTTAATGAAGAGAAAATGTGTGCTGCACTGGGCACTTCACACAAGAATCTACAAATGGGTTCCCATTAGCTCCCTCTGACTAAAAAAGCCATGAAAAGCACATCTGATAAATTTCCTGACTGGTTCACGTGGCAGGTGGCCTTCCATTAGAAACAGGATAGTTATATCTGACGTCCCAAATATTTTTGAAGTGAACACAGAAATTTCGAGAACATATCAGCCCAAAGGTATCATTCTGTGTGGGGTCACAGCTCTCATCGACTCATCTCACCTACCGTGTCCCAAATGCTTTTGCAGATTTAACAGGCACTGTTTATTTAGCAATAAATACATGCAGAGGAAAAGAGAAATTAAAAAGTGATGACAAGCGAGAAGATATTTGCTTATAGTCAAGGGTGAATTAGGTTGAAGTGGAGGAATACTGGAAGGCAGTTTCAGATTCAGGAGCTCCAGGGGTTCCTACACAGTACCAGCTGAGGAAAGACTATGGGGTGGACCAAAGGGGATGCCTCAGCTATGTTAGCAGGAAAAAGGGGGTAAAGAGGAGAGAGTTTGATAAAGACAGGCAAGTGAGACTAGGGAGTTCAACTGATTATTTTAAATGTGACATATCACATATATTATGTTTTAGTGCATTCATAAACATCCATTCTCATGCTTTCACTAGAAACTGTGTGGGAGGAGCAATTTAGAATACTCCAGGGGAAAATTGAAACAGCAAAACTTGAAAGATTTTACAGACACACATTTTCTGAAAGTATATTCAAGTATTTGGTAGAAGGAAAAATAAATCTTTTTTTTTCAGGTCATATTTTAAGAAAATTTTCTTCCCTAGGAGGGTAGCACAGTGCTGGAAGTCATTACTCAGAGGGGCTGCAGGTCCTCCATTGAAGGAAATTTTCAAAGCTGAGCTAGAGACAGCCAAAGGTGACCTGGTCTGCTGCTGGGGGTGGTGGGGAATGCTGACAAGCAGGATCAGCCCTTGTGGTCCCCTGTTTCCCGTAATCAGCAATGGTGAGGTCAGCGAGGACCCTGCATTTTGCTCTGTGGAGGCCCCTCTCTGGCTCTGACACCAGCAATCAAGCAAAAACATTACTTTGAAATACACCCTGTGAGAAAGCATTTCAGCTCACATAAGAGTCTGACAAATTTTAGCTAATGTTTCACATTTACTTTCAAAGCTGTGGCTAATGAGTGACATGGAGAATAGCTTCAAAACCATCAGAGTGTTTCAGTTTTGAAAAGTATTTAAAATAGGTCCAGCATTAATAAGGAGTCCTTGAGACTGGCAGTGCTAGGAGCATAACACTGCCTCAGGCCATCCCCATGCCCAAAAGAGGTCAAGGATGTCAGGCAAGATAGGCAAAAGAGCGTTTTGTCAGTGAACCCAACTGGGGCTTACAGGGGAAATGCTTCCTCACAGAAAAGATTCCAGCTGCTCCTAATGTCCCAGCAAGAGAAGTGTGGGCATGTAGGCAATTTAGGCAGCAAGTACAAGAAGTACCTTCAGAGTCAGGTACCAGCTTTGAGGGTGTGGAGGGGGATGTTGTGAAAGCCAATATTAGAGGCTGCTGGACACAGGAGCTTAAATGAACAGAAATGTAATTACAAGATTTCATAAGTCCTGCTCTATATAGCTAATATTTAATACAAATCTGTTCTGGCACAATTTTTCATAAATTACTCCTATCCTTATATGTGCAAATGCCTCAGACATCTTGCGCTACACTCTTTTTTAACTAGCTGCATCACTTCCTGAAGGAGGAATGGGTGTGGAGTGGAGCAGCGTGTTGTGGTCAGCAATTATATTGTTGATATCCATTTCTTAACTAACAATCGGACAATAGCTGAGATTATGTCCAGAGTAACCATCCCAGCAGCAGATGCATGTGTGATGCAGCATCCTGATAAGTCTCCTGCAGTTAGCAGAAGACTGAATGCCGACAATAATGCATTCAGAGAAGCCTCACAAAAGGACCAAGAAAATCAATGGACTGGATTTCTGTTGCCTCTTCCTGGAGCCATTCAGAAGGCTTACACTCCTTTTTTTCTGAACAACTGTTCCCAGTTCACTGGCCACAGGGCATAGCACTGTGACATAGCCCTGCAGCCCTTCCACCACCTGATCTCTCCTGTTCAGCACAATTCAGAGCCAGGGAAACACTATGGCACAATGAGCCCAGCATCAGCAGGACTGTGGTGAACTGGTATGAGCAGAGTTCAATAAATCTCACATCCAAAGCGTGAGCCTTACCCCATGCATCTGTCTATGTCAGGAAAAAATTGTTTGTTTGGTTGGTTTTTTTCCCCCAGTCTCTCAAAAAGCAGATTTAGGTTATGCAGAAGAGACAGTAAGCCAGGTTTATGACCAGGTTTGAATTGTTAATTGTGCAGTCTAAAATACTGAGTAACAAGTGACACCACATCAGCTGGGCTGCCGGAGCTGAGTAAATGAATGCTTTAAGTACACTCCAGCCTCCAGGAACGATGTGTTAGGTGTTAAGACACCCTTGTGGATATGTGCAGGCCTTCAGCAGCAACCAAAGAGCTGGAAATTCTTCCACCCTTCTTCTCAGCGTTAGACAGGGGAGATTGGCAGGCACAAGGAGACGGCTCATTTATGATTAATTAAATTATTGTAGGATTCACTTTATCTCACAGATCCATAGAAGTGATTTAATATATCTCCCCTGCCCCTCACCAATATGTATAATTATTTCAAGTTTCTTTTAGTTACAGATCCAGAACTGGATCTTTTATTAGGTGGTTTAACAGAACTACAGAGCTGACAATGTGAGTCAGTTATTTCTTAGAAAAAAAAAAAAAATCCAAACTTGACACAATGTAGATACTTCTAACTGTTATATCTTAGTGATTCCACAACCTGTGTAAGATATTGTGGCCAACATACCAAGAGAAACTTTTTGATGAAGACAATATATCTATACATACAGAAAGTGACCAATGAGGGCTAATGCCACAGATTTCATTTGCCACAATCGTATTTTATGGCAAAGCCTGATTCTTACAACATTTTCCCTAACTTGCCTAAAGCACTATAACTACATGTAGCAGTGTGTAAGGTTATCTCTAAACCACTTCTTCCTCCCTTCCCTGCTGCAAGCAGCCATTGGCTGATATTGTAGGAACACCTGTGTGTTGTTGGCTTCTGCACTTTTAGTGACCAGTGAAACTTCCAGACATGTCCTTTCTACACTTTTTTATTGGTTAAGTTCACAGAAAACCCACTTAATTATTGTATAATGCCTTCATGAATCAAGCTTTTACTGTGCAATTCAAGTTGCAGTAAAATGAGGGTGCTTCATATGTTAACAATTACAGGCTAGATTTATAAAAGCATCACACACTGTTTGCATTGGCTTTTCTAACTACTTTATTCATAAAACAGTGTTAATGCACTTAAAATAAATTCACCTCCCTTCTGAAACTCATTAAACTCTTGTGTCTCTGCACAGATAACTCTTTAGTCACCATGTACCCTAGGAATGCATCACATAAAATAAAGCTGGTATGTTCCTGCTCACACTTTTTTACTGTTCAACCAGGCAGGTGTGTGAGTTAGCCATGGCTGGAGCCATGTCTATGCTGCATCTCACAAGGTTTCAGGTTACAGACATGAGGGACCATCCATGGTGGACTCTGTCCTAAAGAGCAAAAGGATGAATTACAGCAAGGATCTAGACCACTATAAAAGGACACCAAGAAGAATTTTGCTTTGAAATTCTAATCTATGCTTCAAGTTCAAGTTTGCTCTGTTTCCGCTGGCTTCAATGAATGTCAGCTGTACTCACACAGCTGTAAAATGTTATTTATACCTGTAAGTCTACTGGGGTCAGGGTAACACAGAACTGGTGTAAGAGAAGAAGTCAGTCCATTGCCTTGCTGTAAGTGAGGGCAGGATTGTCTGCAATAGTAGACAGGCCCCTAGCAACTGAATTTTGTTTTTACAAATCATGTTTCATTTGGATGGAAACTCAAATTAGATTTATTTTGTAGGAAACATTTATTTTCTTACTTAATGCAATCTGACCTTTTGAAAGTATTTTTTTTTGTTTTACACCAAGAAGACAAAAGAATTTGCTTTCTGTTTTCTTGTTCCTTTTTTACAAAAGGGTTTTGTTTTGTTTTTCTTTTTAATATGGACACACATATATAAATTTATTTAAAATTTTGTAGAACACGATTTGTAGAAGAGGCACTGAGGAAGAAGTTGTTAATGGAGAGGACCCTTTACATAAGGAGGACATCACTGCTTTTTGAATCAGTCTTCCTCCGAAGATCCATAGAAACCATAGTGTTTCTCACCAAATGAATTTCCTGGTTGGAACATGTGATCAGCTTGGAAAAAGTGTGGTTTTGTGCAGCCTGTTTCCTGCCCAAGTACAACTTTGCCTTTGGCACTAAACTAGCACCACAAGTCATAATCAATTAAAGTTCTTGTTTTTCCTTTTGGAACTAAGCACTCAAGCTTTTTGCGTGAAAGTCTTAATGGTTGCTGTATGTATAAGTGTGAATGTTTTCCTATGTCATTCACACTAATGAAGGCCTGCAGGTGTATTTGGAACACATTTTCTGAAGGGACTTGCAGAAATATTTTTTGCTTTTTCTTTCTAGTGACGCTCGCCTGCCAGCCCCCAGCATCTGCATATAAAATCAAATTTTGTGGCCAGTCTGGAATTCCATACCCCAAATCAGATCATGAACTTGTACCCAGTTTAAAGTCTTCTCTGGAAAAATGCTCCAGGAAAAGACTTAAAACATTACAGAAGAAATACACCACTAAATGGGGCATAGAAACACTACTTCAGACTGACCTAGTCAAAAATAATTTGTTTCATCTTCCTACAATTGAGTAATAGATGTTGATAAAGCCACCAAATGATTTAGCTCCAAGCCTAGCTGAAATTTCTCTTAATGGTGAATATGAGATAAATGTAATAAATGTAGCTCAGCCTTGAGCAACAAACTGAGAGTTCCCTATTAACAGATGATATAGCAGTCATTCTTGTTACTCAAGTTTCTGAGGTTTTCTGAAAAGAAAGTACAAAAATCTGATAGGAAGGCACATAGTATTTGCCAGAATGAGTAATCCGAGAGAACTCACTAAGCCTATTGAAGTCAATTGAGAGATTTTTCATCTAGGATTTCTGTGAGTGTTCATATTTTCCAAAAAGCAGTGTGATTCAAAGTCTAGGAATATCTCTTCCTGGACTATTAGGAAATCTTAGATCAGGAATCTGGAGAGAGTAACCCAAAGGTGCTCTCCTAGTGAGGTTCTCCTGTGAAGTATTGATAAAACAAGACTCACTGTGTTTAAAATCCAGAGATTAACAGTGATTTAAATTTCAGTCACAAGCAAAACAGCAAAATGAACCTCCCTCAGGAAAGCTGAGATTTAAAGGTGATTTAACAGCATTTACAGACTGTAACCATGACCTCAGTGAGCCAGACACTCTGCAAACACAGGTTTCTCAAAGCCATTGCAGAAACACTCTTGCATTACCCTGCCCAGGCTGGAGCACCAGGCCTGTATAGACTCTCTTCTTCCTTCTGAGTTGGGTTTGTTGGGACACTTGATGGGGTCCTGCTTCCACTCTGGGTTCCAGTTGTGTTTTAATGGACTTCAGTGTTGCCTGATCTCACAGTTCACTGAGTCAGTGGTACTACATTTACTGGAGCTTTTAAAAGCACAAGGAAGAACAACTTTGCATTGGACCAAAGGCTCAAACACTCCAAAGTATCATGTCTTCAGCAGTGGTCCAAAATAGCTGTGTATGGAGGAATGCAGGAAGAGAGAGCTCATGTGACAACAGGTACCCAGAATACTCTCCAGATCTTGAGGAATCTTTGCGATAGGAGCTATCTTGCCAGATGTGACATCTTGTATTTAATAATGACCCTAATTTATCACATAAGAAGGATTTACAGAGTTAGCTGTGAGCATTTACAGACAACTTGTGGAAAAAATGACACCATGAAGGACTGTTGTTTCATATATACAATGTTATCACAGAAGAGACAGGTTGTAGTTTTCAGCTATATGTCAAATTCTCCCCTCCTATGCATACACTTTTTTCTTGACAGTCTTTTGCCTCACAAATGTCTTGTAGTTGTAAAAGCAACATCAGCATCCTCTGTTTCATCTTTGTACTACAACAGTTGAAATGCAAGAAATTCCATTTAAACCTAAGAAAAAAAAATACTGTAAGTGTAATCAGAAAAGAGAAGAGTTCACCTGGAGGGAGTGTAGATTCTCCACAACCGAGATGTCCAAAACCCAAATGGACATGATCCTGAGCAACTTGTTGTAGCTAACCTTGCTTTGAGGACTGGGGTTGGACCCATCTTGTGGTTTAACCCAAGCTAGCAATACAACCATGATAGCTGCTCGCTCACTGCCTGCCTCCTCCTTTCACCCACACCCCAATAGGGGAGCAAATCAAAATGGAAGGGAGAAACTTGGATTGAGATAAACACAGTTTAATAAAATAACAAAATACTAATACACTAGTAAATACACATATATAATAGAAATAGAATATAAAATAAAATATAGTCAATGTAATTCCTCATGAACTCGGTCTGCACGGAGCAGCCAGTCCCAGGAAACAGCACCTGGTCCCAATAACCAATCTCAGAGAGAGAAAAGAGAGAAAAAGACAGAAAAGGCTCAGAGGCCTCTGCAAAATGGCAGGATGGGAAAGGCTGATTTAAATAAAATCCTGAAAATAAGTCCTCTGAATATGTCTCCAAGAGCAAAGAAGAGGCGAGGCGAGGCGAGGCGAGGCGAGGCGAGGAGAGAAAAGAGAAGAGGAGAGAAAAGAGAAAGAGAAAGAGAAAGAGAAAGAGAAGAGAAGAGAAGAGAAGAGAAGAGAAGAGAAGAGAAGAGAAAAGAAGAGAAGAGAAGAGAAGAGAAGAGAAGAGAAGAGAAGAGAAGAGAAAAGAGAAAGAAGAGAGCGACTGGAAGATCCCAACTCTCCCTAAATATGAAGCATGACGCCAATGGGATGGAATACTCTTATTGACCAGTCTGGATGTCAGTCAAGCTCTCCATGCCCCCCTTCCTTGATGCCTCACACCTGTGGGCAGAGCGCTCAGAGTGTCCTTGGCTCTCAGACCAGAGCAATTGAAAACATTAACTCCATTCTGGCTTGTTATCTCTTGTTCTCAAACTAAGTCCAAATAATGACTGTGCTAGTTATGAAAAATAAAAGTTTCTAACTGCATGAAGAAAATTAAATTTTCAGTCAAACCAGCACAGACTAGTTTAGACTAGATGATCTCCAGAGGTGACTTCCAAGCTCAACTAGCTTGTGATTCCATGGCCTTGCAAAAAAACGGAATTGAAAAATTGAACACGTACCAGAAGTTTAGTACCTTCTCCCCACTAATTTCAAACTTTCTGACCCTCATGAGAACAAGGAGAGTAAGATCCTATGACCCATGCTCACAGACCTAAATACTTTGATTACCTGTCCATAATGAATTCCTGCACAGTCAGAGCAATAGGTAACTGAAAACTGGCACCAGTAGCCATGTGAATGAAACATATGCTTGTACGTTTGTGATTACATACTTGCACACTTGGTTTTGGGGAGGTATATTATGGGTTAAGGCATCTTACAGTTTCTTGTACTGCTAATATTTTCCAACTCACGATCTTTAGAGGGGTTTGCAACAGTCAGGCAAAGTATTTCCACATCTGTACTGGTAAACCTGACATGTCTATACATAATACTTGTGAAAACTGCAGGTTTTCTGTGTCACTCCAAGGTCCCTGTGAGATGCTGATTCTGTTTGGGCAGCTTAACTAAAAGGAGGTCAACATATATACCTATGTATGTGCTATGTTTCTTAAGGGCTTGCCAAAACTTTTCAGTCTTATGATTAATATGATAAAAACACAAATACAGTCATTGTCTTCTGATATGGGCAAAGGTCATATGATTTAGACTGAAACAAAGAAAGTAAAATATAAAGAAATATTTAAAACACACACTATTTATGGTGGATTTTTTTTTTTCTGTGTAGAGAACACTGAGTCAGAAACCTGGTCTCTCAACTGCCGTTTACCTTTTGCAATTCCTTACATCTGAGCAGAGGTCTGTATTTGACAGCCCCAGTGAATCGCTGGTGGGTTTGTACCCACTTTAGGCACGCACGGGGGGTTTCTACAGACAGGAAGTCCTGAGGATGTGAGTATTCAACAGCACGAAATACAACCCCAAGCCATGAGCCGTACAAGTGCTGGGGCTTGGCGGGAGAGCCTGGACCACTGCAGTTGTTGCAGGTCAGCCGAGCGCTTTTGCTCACAGATGCTTCAGCGTTTTACCTCTAGAGGGGGGTAGATACCTGTGTACTGCCTTCAGCCGGTGGCAGAGACAGCCCAGCCAAGGCTTCACTGCCACAGTATTTTCTGTCAAATTCCCCGAATCACCTGGCAAATTACTGAATCACCTGACAAACACACGATAGTGCTGCCAGAGCTGGAGGTGCTGAACAATCCTTGTTCTGATACCAACTGGGGACCCTTTGGCATCACTTGATTCTCTGTTTAGAGCATGAATGCAGGCTTTGAAATTGGGCAGAGCTGAACAGGGGGACAATGAGTTGCCCCTATAACCTGCTCACTTATAATTGCTCCTGTGCTGTTCTCAGAGCCCACCTTCACGGTGACACTATGAAGGCCTGAGGGCATCACACAATCTCACGTTGTGTCCTGAAGGACAAGGCAAGAAAAAAGAGGTTAAAACACCACATTTACTGCGTTCCCACTTGTGTACACGGGTGCTCTAGGATTGAGGTGTTGAGATAAAAATTTGAGTTATCTTAAGCAGAGAAAGTAGAGCAGAGGAGATGTTGCTCCTGTGGGAATATCTGTCTCATGGCTTTGCAGAAATCCTGAGCATCAGTAACAGCAAAACATTCTGTTTATGTGGAATATAAACAAAAGTAATGAATATAAATAATTCCTCCTGCCTTCCTCATTCCTGCCTGTCGTTCAAGAGATAAGAGAACAGTGTGACGACTAGCATGGATATGATATATAAATGATCTCCAGATGGAAAATAAACTTAGCCACTTATTTAAAGTTTCCAGATGTTTGGAAACCCTGTACAACTCACGTGTGTACATTAACAGGGCAGACCATGCACAGGGTATCTGGAGACCAAGTGCATCTCTGCTGCACTGTTGGCTTATGCACATATAATGAGTTCAATGTATTCGCTGTGTGCTGAGCGTACTGCACACAAGCTGGTCACCTGTGCACCAGCTGCTTGGTGGACCTGCTCAACCCTGGAAATGCTGGACTCAGGAGCATCTGATGCACAACATATGCATCCAATTTTTGGACTTGGATTCCCCCAGCAGAAGAAGAGATCCTGCATTTGCAGGCAGTGGAAGCAGCAGATTTGGGGGGGCTTGTCTTGGCCATAGGGAACATTTCCAGCTTGTATTTACTTGAGATCCCAAGTTGAACTGCAGGCTATTGGTGGTACCAGCCAATATCCAAAACTAGAGATTTTCAGAAGTTGAAGATCCTGACAATTTTTTTCACCATTTTGTAATGGAAAAAACCCCTAGAAATATTGAGTTTTGGTTTTTTTTAATTAAAATCACTTTTTTTCTTCTTGAATCACAGAAAGTGAATTGTGTATAACTTAGCTAGCATTTAGAAACTCCTGCATGATAAGGTTTTCAAAGAAATAAATATTACACAATGTAAAATATCTTGGAACTATGGAAAGAGTTACACTGCATATGACAGTGTATCAACAAATTCTTTTTCTATTGACACACCTCTACATTAAGAAAAACTACATTAGAAAATAGAAAATTTAGCCTCAGTCTCTGTCTATTGTGAGCTTACAAATACCATATTACAAGATAAATGTAATATAATTAAGTCCATTTTGGAGGACAGAAATGCAGCAAGAGTAGCATAAATAGAGCTTCAAACTTTAAAAAATCAATACCTGTGTAAAAAAAAAAGAAGTAATTTCTGTTGTATTTTATTGTATTTTATATTTTATTTTTTATTTCCACGTTCATTGTACAGCTTCTGGGCAGAAGGGGAAAAAAAAAAAAAGACACTATGAAGGTTTCCTCTCTAATGTTTTCTTTGTTTTCTTTTTTCCTATGAAACACGTTGAATCAGCTCACACACGTGCAGGTTGATTTCTGTCCCTGATGCCCAGAGCTCAATACCTCCTGCTTCCTTCCAGCAACCTCCATTTCCTTTGTAGGTTCAGAAGACGGTCCTCTCGCTGGCTTTCTGCCCATAGAAGGAACTGAAGCTTATAAAACACACGTGCCAGTTAGAGTTGATATTTCAAAAAGTCCTTCTTCAGGATATCTTTGTGCCTTTTCTCACCCTTTACACCCTTTGGTGCACCCCACCTAGGGTTTGATCTGGCATAAATGAGGAAAGAAGTTTTATGGCTTTAAAATTATTTAAGACATAAGCAGAACCAAAGATGTCGCCCTTAATTTTATACTGAGGCTTTTGCATTTAGTAGTTCTCTCACCTGTACAGTACATTTGGCTAGTTTTTGACATAGTAAGATTTCAAAGCAATGATCCAAATCCACGAAACAAAGATTCTACTCCTTATCTCTGTGCTTAACACTTCAACTGATTTCTCTTTCAAAGGCCATGAATTACCTTACAGAAATCAGGGCTACATTGACTTCCTTGATCCCAATCTGCTAGGCTGAAAATCTCAGTTATAGAAAATGGAATAGCTGTTGAGTTGCAGAAATTCACAATATTCCTTTGGCTTGTACTTTTGTAAGTTTGGAAGATCAAGAAGACTCATAGCAATCAATAAGACCAAGAATTCCTAAGCTTGCTAAAATTCTTCTTAGGAAGTAATATAGTCATGGCATTTTTAAGTATTCCTATATTTACTTCAGAATTGCTTGTGGTCTGATCATATACCATTTTGATCGTATGCTTTTTTGATGTGAAAAGTGACTTGAGATAAACAGAAATCAAAGAAGGGTTAACACAGTCTAATTCATTTTAAAGCAGTGCTGATTCCGTAGAAGGCATAACTGCAGTTAAAGTTTTGAAGTATTTTATTTTATCTAATGTTTGTTGTATTGTGTCACTATGAAATGAGAAGAGGGTGAACCAACTGAGGAAAAACATACATGTTTTTTCATTCACCTGTGAAAGGACTTTCCACCCCTCTGAAACCTAATGAATTGCAGTCATCCACTCAGCTTCAGAGAGTATGCGCTCTTCAATTTCTAGTTGTTTATTAGAGCATTTTCACGTTGTTTTTTTGTTTTTTTTTTTTTCCACAGAGAAGAGTCTAGAAAATGCTGGAGGTGTAAGTTCAGCCTTTTCTGGGCAGTAAGACAAGCCTGGTGGCCTGCACGACTCATCTACACAGCTTTACTCATTCGAGGACAAAAAAAAACAAACAAAACAATAACAAAAGACAAACTAAATCTTTATCCTGGTTTTGAAGTACATTATGGACTACCGGGGTGACATGAGTTGCCTTGCCATTTAGCTAGAAGATAATTTCATGTGACTTGACTGTAACCTCTGGACTCTTCTGTGATAGAAGTTACATCACTGAATGAGGCTGTTTTTGACTCCTGTGCATGATTTTGAGCTCTATATTCTACCTACTAATTACAGAGGACTTTCAGGTGCCAGGCACAGATTTCTCAGGTTACCCAGACTTATCCAACTGTACAGCCTCACACTTGGCTTGGGAGGAGCAGTAGTTCGACGGACTCGCACACTGGCATCATGGCATGGAGATGGGTGACGGGGAGTTGGACAGCACAATCAGGACATGGCTAAAACAAAATGGAAAACTCATTGTCACAGGGTGCTTGGGGCAGAGTTGAGGTGGGACATCCTGGTTGCAGTCAAGCTGGGGGAGTTCATGTGGTTTGGGGATCTGTGACCAGCTGAGATGGGAGAGGAGCATGTGTCACTCTAATGTGTGAAGGGGCCATGTGTGTTTGAATCTCATGCTGGTAGGGAACCTGAACAAGCCTTTAGATAGCCACCTGGATAGACTGAAAGATCAGGCTATCTTACAGTTAATTTTGTTGGGTGACTTCAGTTTCAGGCACTGTTTTAAATCCGAGAGGAGTGTGGTCAAAGACAAACAGAAATTTCCATGATGTTTAATCAATGGTAAATTGACTGTAGAGAGCCATTCTCTTACAGAAACCTGTCAATCTATGTATCATGGAATGGTCAATGACAACCAAAGGATTAAATTCTAGGGGAAGAAACTATATTTTTGATACCAGTAATCAGTGGTTGGACAATAACTACTTTTATTAAAACAACAAAATTTGAAATTTAAGTTTCAAGTTTTTGGGGAATTTTTTTTTCCCTTAAAAAAAAATTGAAAAAAAAATCCTCTTGCTTGGAGTCAGAAGAAAAAGTCAGAATTTCTCATGACATAAAGTACCCTCAAAATATACCCATAGTAAGCTTCAATTTTTTTTTTTTTTTAATTGACTACAGAGCTTCCAGATTAGGGTATTTTGTTATCTTGCTAAATTCAAAATATTACAGCTGAACTGAAGTGCTTCAACTGTAGAAAAGCAAAGCACTTCAAGATGATGAAATGGAATATTCTGATATTTTTCCACTGAGCAATTTAGGTAAAATGCTAGAATCCTAGTGAGTGTTCAGACAGCAAAGAGCCAGCAATGGGCTGCAGAAGGATGCAAGGAGGGAGAACACATTCTGGAGCTATAGAAATAAATGGAGTGGAAGGCTGACGAGCTTTTTACTTGTCGATCTTAAGGAACCTTGTGTGAAAAGACACTTTAAAAATACGCATTGCTAGGATTCTCTTTCTCTGTTATTGTCTTTATGCTGCCATGAAATATTTCAGGCTGTTACAAAGAAATAAATGTACAAGGAGTGAAAACAGACTGTTCTCTTCCCGTGTTCAGGTCCCAGCAGCTTACTTGTCCCATATATGAGCCTCTACCAACTACATGATCTTTTACTGTTTATGCCAGTTGGCCTACCCTAGAGAAGGTGACATAATACCTACGCACAGAATATGTACAATAAAAACCTAGATGCATTTCCACGAGCCCTCATTCTCTGAGCTCCTTACTGATTTCTGGTGAAGGGGAATAGTCATTGGCAGATATGCTACTGGCTCCAGCATTCACTGGGTCATTAAGCCTCCATTCACTGGGAAAATAACTGTTTTCATCACCTCATTTTACTGAAGATCTCAAAAAATGTACTGTTTAGCTTTGCATCACTGTCATACTGAATTGACTCCCTTCATTGCACCTGCCATAGACTGTCAGAGGACTGACAGTGAGCTTCATTCCCTGAAAGATTCATTATTGCTGCTGTAGGTTGAAGCCAGTACACTTAACAAGGCTTGATCTTTTTCTCAACATGTGGCTTTAGAGGCCTTAAAATCACCTGTCAGCTCGGTTTGTCTTTCTGAACAGGATCAAATGGCCAAGTTGCAGGAAAACCTTAGCCTTCCCAAAACTGTAGATTCCCGTTAAAAATCACTGTCTCTCATAGCATTTAGGGCTCAGCCAATATTTATGGTTCTCCATTACCTTTTAATTTGAACCCTCTGAACAAAATTTATTCTTCAAGGCTGGAATGTGATACTGTGTTACTATAAAAGATAGAAGTGCAGATTGTTATTTAAACTAAGGGTCTCACTTCGTCAATAAACATCAAAGTATGTTAAAGTCGATACAAACGCAATGCAGATGCCCTGGAAAGGCATTTCATATTGTCACAGTAAAGGGATGAGGCCTTTGTAGGGTTTGTTAGCCTCACAGATTCATGGTAATTTGATTTTTTCCTTTAAGGCCCTGAGTCCTGACATCAGATGAATACAGAAGATACTCAGCTTTCCAAAAACATTCATTTCTAGCTTTTGTGTATACAGGATATAATTTCCAAAAATGACCTTAGAATTCAGGTTATCCGTTACAATATTTTTATAATTAGCTCGTGATTAGGGGCAACATTGTAGAATTTTTTGTTTTGTTTTATATCTGAAAAAAAAGATGTTGAAAATACTTGCAAATATTTTCTTGCGTAGTGACTTTAAACAAAGATTGCAGTGGGGTTAATGCATTGTTTCTGATGTAAATATATAACTTCTAACTGTATAGCTCCTCTAAAGTATTGATGCTAAATGCTAATTATAGTGATTCTTTTTAATAGGCAAAAATACATCTCCGATTATGTCCCAGGCAGAAAGCTGATGAGGAAATGAAGTTCAAAGCTACAGACACAGAAACCATGCTGCTTGCTTCCTGTTTACTGCTTTCTAGGAGAAAACAGATGGCAAGCAATTCTGAAAAGGCCAAGAAGATGGTAAGAAAAAAAGCAGGAGCCCTGGCACTGTCCTTTCCACGGTTTGAGGGGACATAACCTACCACCAGTATACTCTGGAGGTGAACTCCTACAGACTGTGGCCAGACTGCAGCCTTCAGTATGTTGTTATTCCCCATTTGATGCCCAAAATGCCAATACAAACTCTGCCTTTGCCAGATTATACATTTTCAATGACATGTATCTTTAAACAACTCTGTAGGAATGGACAAATGAGGCAGATTTTTCACTAAAACTTTATGGACCTGTATTGTTGCAGACTGCAGGAGCTGTAACCTGGTGCTGTGTCCCAACTGTCATGCCATGGAATGCACATGACACTGAAGAGAAGAAGAAAAAAGAAAAATAAAAAAGGGCGGTGCGAGGGGGGAAGAGAAGTTGTTGAATTGAGTGTGGAACTCTGTTTTGTGCAATCCTTCCTCTAACATGCTGTAGACTCTAGATGCTATGATGCCAGATTATCTTCTCTGTTATTTCCATTTATATTATGCATTTTCCTGGCCAGAGGAGCCTGACTTAGGCATCCAGCTGGGCTGGGAGTGGATGGTCTGTGCTGGAGGGCTGCTGGACACAGGAGCAAGCACTCGCTCTCACCTTCCCTGCTGTTTCTTGGCATGCAGCCTGTTCCCATGACATTATCTGAAACTGGTCATGGAGGTTTATGGTTTATTTTTATAGCAATATTTTCAAGCAATTATCTTCCAACTTGTAGCTATAGACCTTTATGCTCTCAATCTAACAAGGGCTTGTTTCTGTAAATCCACTTGTTTAAGATTTCCCTCATGTGTGCACACTAAACACATTGTTAACCTTGACAAGCAGTTAAACACTTAACCAGCACTGCAAAATTTCAGCTCATTTTCAAGTGTTGTAAGCCTTCATTTCTCCTGTCTGTTCTGTAAGCCTGGCATGGCATGGCAAGGCAATAAAGAAAGGAATAACATATCTAGAGCCAGCAACTCAACTGTTTGACATCAGTGCAGCTCCTCCACAAAGTTAAGGGGACTATAAACACTCACTGTTTTTCATAGGTCTATATGTATTTTATTTCTCTCTCATTTTTGCAGGGGTGTGGGTGTGTGGTTGTTTGGTTTGAAGACACTATCTTTATTTAAAAGGATATTAACAGCCTATTAGTCAATATTAAATTTTTGTGTGTTTCAAGTGGCGTAGATACCTTGCATAAATGCAATTATCTCATGCTAATAAAATCTATTAGAGATCATGCTGTCTAGTGTGTTTCATGTCTTCACAATGGACTAAAAATCCAGGCTGTGATTCTGTATTACACTACTGTTTTATAGCTACTGTAACTCAAATTATTTGGCTGGAGATGCAGAAGAACAATCTGAAGATGAAGTGAGCCAGGCCCCCCTTCACTAGGCATGGTGCCCCAGAATATGACATGCAATTCACGTGGTAGCCTTAGGCGAATTCTGGAGCCTGACTTTTTGGATCTGGAAGAGAAAAAGGGAAAATGTTGATGTAGTGGTTACTGCACAAGTGAAACACCAAACAGATTATTTGAGATCAAAAACAAGGCAGGAAGAACACAAACTTAAACTCTATGCGTACAAAGATTAATTACATAAAATAAAAGCTGGAAGAAATAAAAAAGCCAAACAAGGCAGTACAGGAAATTTCTGAAAATGTTGCTGTTGGCACTAAAGGAAGACAGAGAAGATTCTGCCTGCAGCTGTAATACAGTTGTTGCATCCAAACAAATTAAAACCCTCTGAGGACCAAAACCCACAATAAACTGTAACATTGTTTAAGTGAAGCTGTATCTTTTCTCTGCCTCCCAAGCCGAACACTGATTTAGAGTGTGAAAAATTAACTTAGGAACATGCAGTGGCACAGAATACCTTTCTAGGTCCAGGGAAGTTTAAGACCTGTTTATGTGGGTGTTAACATGTATCTTCTTACTGTCTTGCTGCCACTGAACAAATGAGACTTGTGCCCTGATTTTCCACCTCTGTTTCAAGACTCCTGATGGGAAATTCTGAGACTCCTGATTTGGGTGACCTAAGCAATCAGAAGGTGCACATATACACTTTCAGAATGAGTGATGCATTATTTCCTAACAGTTTGGCTTATTTACTGCATGCTGTTTCAGACACTACTGTAAAGAAGAGCAGCTGGGACTTTGCTGCTAGAGGTTTGCTCATAGGAACCCCCCTCTCCCTGCCTCCCAGTCCTATCTCAGTTGCACTTGGTTACCGAGAAAGTTTTGCATTTGTTATAAGGTGCTTATGCTGATTTACAAAGCCTTTGAAAAGCAGAGCCCAAGTTACCTTTTTGAGTTAGTGACGCTTTACTCCGTTGGTCACAGGCTGAGGTCAACTGATACATGTCTCTGTGCATCTTCAATGCTGAAATGCGTCACTTTGGGTGGTCGCTCTTTCAGCCATTATGCACGTGGCCCCTCTGCCTCCTGACAGTACTGGCCCTGCCACCTTCCCCGTGGTTACAGTCCAAACCCAAGACGCAGTTGTGCTCCTCAGCCATTTGCTGGATGCAAATCATCAGGATCTCTGAAGAATCATTCCTAACACCCCTTTTTCAATTGTTTCTCTTTGGTATTTTGACCTGTGTCTGCAAGATAAGGCACTACAAATAGTGTTTGCTTTTTCCTGTCTGTCATTCCATTTTTATGTTCTATTTGCGGATGTAAAACTCCCCCCACAGTACAGCAAGAGAGCATGCATAATGTAGCTATGTGAGCATGGGCAACCTTTTTCCTACTCTAAAGTAAACATTTGTTATGGACCAAAGAGCAGAATAGCTTTACAAAACACTTCTTTGATTAAAATAATAAAACCAGCTGCTGCTGTAAAGAAACTTAAAATATTTATCAATATTTATGGATTGTACAGTCTTATGTTGACTTTTTAACCTTAAATGCCTACTAAATCAGCACAACAGATCAGAATTCACAGAAGTCAGCCTTCTAAAACCAGCACTATTAATAATTACTTTAAGTTTCATAAATCTGATTGATGTCAAGCATAATACAGAGAATTACATGAGCTGGAATTTTAACTGTAGTGTTAATCAATGGATGTTTTTGCTGACTGAATGAGAAACATGAAAAGCAAGTATATTAACAAAAGAAAAAAAAAAAACTTGGAATGTGTCTGCTCCAGAAATAGTAAAATAGCTTTATTTCACTGATGTAACAAATTCCATCATACGAAAACTATTATACAAAGGTTACTCGTTATTAAATGTATACCACAAAATGTCATGGTAATAGAGTGTTGTCATGGGATAAATATATCTCACTTTGAAATACTCACCATAAATGTCTCAGTCACCGTAACTTCCATTTAGCTGCAGAGGGCTGGCAGGAATGTTTTGTTTTAAAATTAATCATCCACTGTTCCTCCTTCCTGTCAGTAAGCTTAAGCACTGCAACATGAGGGAGAAAATCTTGGAACTGTTTTTCATATTCATCCAATGCCCAAGACCAGAGGCAGGAAGGGATATTCTCAAACCTGGAAATCTCATAACTTTGAAAATTTCAGTAAGAGCTCTCGATTAGCTGCAGTACCCAAAGGTAAGCTGCACTTACTCTAAGAGAAGAATTGACCAATAGATGTTTAAAGCGATTAGTATTTGCCCTGCTAAAAGCTGAGATTATCACGGTTAAAATGGCCAGCAAAATTAATTACAAGTATTTGAATTTAAGAAGGATGTCAGCAGAAAACTAATCACCAAAAAAGTTTTAAGATGATTCAGCTGAGTTTAAAACTGTATGTGTGGAGCTGACTAAAGACTCCTAAAGTAAACAGCTGATGTACAACCTTACTCTGAAATCAGCTTGAAAAGGAGGGCAGAGATGGGGAGGGTCAGCAGTCATTTATTCACTATTAGTTATTGTGTGTTCTTCCAGCCCCTTGGCTTTCTGTCCTCCCTTTTTCACGGAGCCTGTGTGTTCAGCATTTGCCTGATGCCAGAGCCAGCTCCTTCTCTGACAAGCTCACTTGGGGATTTGCTGGCTGTTTTTCTAGGATGAGAGGCACACACGAGCTTTGCCCTGCTTCTGCATCCACAGGGATTCAAACTGCTCTCCAGTGAGAGCTACCCCTGCCTTATGACCTCAGGGCGAGTACATGACTCTAAATTATCATATGAGTCCACCCAGAGTGGGGAAAAAAAAAAAAAAAAAAAAAAAAAAGTATGTCTGTGAGTATTCATAAACATTAACTTCTCATAAGGCAGCGATCGTGTGCTCAGCAGCTGAGGGCTGATGTGGAGCTGCGCTGGGAGAGGAACATGCTGAGTGAGACTGAAGTGGTGTGAAAGGAAACTGGATTTTCCTACGTTATTAATTTCTTCCCGGCAGTAAAAATCACTCTTTCCTTTTTTAGCAGTGTTACTGCCTGGCTGAAAACTTTATGAGAAATTGCTCCTGGATCTTTTACAGGAGCTTCAGCAGTCACATTTTGGAAGCCTTTACTTCATATGATGTCACTGGGTCTGCAGAGGAGTAAAACTCCCAGATAACTTTTCTTTTGAAATGTTCCTGTGGCGTTTGTTTCCACACAACTCATAACTTCTCTGCCTTAAGAACTGTGGCTGTTTACATAGCTTCAGCAAATAAAACATGGCACACATACCAGTCCAGAACTAAGCACAGATGTTTTCAATAGTGCAAATTGTGCAGTGAGTCCATTATGAAATACCTGTCCCTGCAATCTCATGTGAATGCTTACTTAGAATTTTGGACAGTATTTTATATGACTAATTTATTATATGGATACTCAATAGTCACAACATGTACAACCACAGCAGTTGTATGAGATAGCTGATTTAAAGTAATCTGACACTATTTTATAGGCAAGGAAATAGATCAAGGACATGAAGCCAAATGGGATGAGAGTGGCAGAACTAAAGTTAGTTTTCAGCTTTTCCTTCATTCTCATCTAACACATGGTCCCTTAGACCATGTTGCCACCCTGTTAAAGTCAGACTTTGATAATTACTGTGCAAAAGAACCTCCAAGAAAATAACTTGGGGAGACATTTATATCCTCACTGTATGTGAAAGTAACTGCATAAATTTATTTTCATCTAATTCAAATACATAACTAAATTTCATTACCTGACACCAAACTACATCTGCCTTATTGGAATCCTTGTTACCTTTTGTGGCTAAGAATAATAATAAATAAAAAACAAACCATCAGATTCAGACCCAGTGACTTCACCAGTGACTCTCGGATCACAAGCTTAAAGTAAGTCATGTCTGAAAACACGCTTTCAGACATTGTCTCATAATCAAATATTCCAGTCTAGGATTGTTTCAGGATCTTTTGAAGTTTTGCTGTTCAGCTGTAACTTTTAATGGCATTTAAGAAACTGCAGCAGGACTGAGAGATTGCCTCATATTCTCATGGCTTCTAAATGCAACTTCTGATAGGAAAGTACACCAGGCACTTGATGCTACTGTCAGAAAATGACTGCAGATAAGTTTTTAAATTGAAACTGTGGAGAGATAAAAATGAAGGGGAAAAAAGCTAAAACATGGGTTGAGAGAAGGGAAAACAGAACAGCACTGTGGAGAGAGACACTGAGGAAGAAAAGAAGATTAATCATCTACTGTGAGGCTTAAAGACCATTATTATGTTAAATAATGAGCATCAAAAGTGTGTGTATGCACTTTCATATATAAAATACATAGAGCAGGATGCTTTACATTTGCTGATTCTTTGTTTGGAAGTTTGCTGTATGCAAAAATAAACTGTAGCCTCTTTCTGTAAAAAGCCTGAAACAATCCTCTTTACCAGATATGATTCTAGGGGCAAAAAAGCAGTTCAGTAACAAGTCAGGGCAAAGCTGAAAAATTCAGATGCAGAATTTGAATCACATTTGGAAAAGGAGACATTTGGGTCTGAGTTCTGGCCCATGTGTAGTCAAATGTAAAAACCAATTTTTACCGCTAGAGACTGGAAGTGCCCTGTAAGCTCCCTCGTGGTAACTTCTTGTACAGCCAAAGCCTCTCTGTTATTTATTGTGTGGCATGCCTGAGCCGGTACTGCTTCACCCAGTTGAATTCTCTTTAAGTCAGCAGAGTTACTTTACTCAACATTTTAAAAGCAGCTGTAGTCAACAGAGTGTAAATGAAAGGAAAATTCAGCCCAAAATGGCAAGAAGCAGTGAACTGCATTTGTGAAATTGGCTTTCTGTGCTTGTATCTTTTTATCTGCAGCATCAGGGACAAATATTTCAGTTCTGGCAAAAGCCAAACGATACATTTTCCTTAACATTTTCATTTGGGAGCTACAAGTGCCTTTTTAGCTTGATTTCTCAAAATGTTAGGCTGACACAGTCTAATTTTCTTCCTGCCATCTGCAAAAAAAAAAAAAAAAAATTTAAAAAAAAAAATAAATAAATAAAAGCCTCAACCAAATTGACAGATGATCAGTAGTCTCAAAACCAATTATGATCACAGGAGGCTTGTGAAACCTAATGGCTTGAGAAAAAGCCCAACTTATTGGCTCACTAACAGGAAACAAATATTTGGCTTGGCAACAGCCTGCTCACCAGTCAGTGCATGTGACAGCCTGTCAGTCAGAGTGTACCTAACCGAAGAACTGCTACCTCTTGGTGACTCAGCATATCACAGATAAAAAAAAGCCAATGCCTTATAAAAATAATAAAAGGATCTTTGAGAAGTTTAAAATTTTGGCTGCCAATTTTATTCTATTAAAGGTTATGCATCAGAATTTAACAAAATTACACCAATAGAGGATATTTATCAGAGTTAAATTACTACTTGAAAATGTCATTGATATATTACAATGCAGGACAAAGAATTATACATTGAAATCCAATACATAACTTTGTAAGCTGACCAAAGCACAAAATACCTTTTGTCTTTGTGATGGTCTTTTGAAGGCAATGGTGCTGGTGACAGGACAGCTTCCCTGGGGGACAGTTTCTCAACTGCTTAAAGATTTTACTTTTGTTTTGCCATTCACCACATTTTCCTAGTGTCACCCACTTCAGTTTTGGGGCCAGACTCTCAAGGGTCTTTAGGCATCTAATTACCGCTGAAATAAAAGGGGGGTAGGTGCCTAAACACTCACTGTATCTGGGTCAAGATCACTGCCTGTGCTCTAGAGCAGCCCCTTTCAAGGTCACCACTGTTACTGGCTGTCCTCCTGGATCCAGACACACCACCTACACCCTTGAGCCTGCGCGTCCTGCACAGGTGTCCCCACATTCCAGCTAAAGCATCTGAATCCAGGCTGGAGAGCACGTCCTGTCCTGCGTGCGCTTTGCCCTTTGGCTGGAACCTGTTCCTGCCCCCCTGTACATTCCCAGGCTGAGAGTGTGGGACGAAAAGGGGACAAGGAGGGGAACTGCATTGCAGTGGTGGTAGGTACAGAGCTTGTGTTCCAGTCAGCTGGTAACAGAGTGACTGCTGCGGTTTCATGACCGAGGTAAGCCCAGTGGCCGTTACCCACTTGCGCAAGGGGAGTGTGCTGACAGGAAAGAGAAAGCCCCATCCCCTCAGCCTCTCCTGAGAGCTGAGCTCCAAGGAGCCCAAGGGAAAGAAAGCCCAGGCAGCTGGGAAGCCTCACTCATGTCCGCACCAGTTCGGCTCTCCACAAACTCGTCCCAAAACAACTTTGAGACCAGGCAGGGCTTGTTCCTTGATGCTTTGCTTGCAGTCAATTTGCAAAATAATTCCTCCAGGATGATCACATAGAGCAAATGAAAAGCTCAATCCTGAATCCTCCACTGGTGGTGGTAATCCCTGTTCCAAGGAGTAAAGTCTCTTGTTTAAATGCAGAATAGAAAACTGAGGGTTTCAGGGAAAGTGTAAGCCTTGGATAGCATGCCTTGCACGTATCAGATTTAATAATTATTATTTGATTAATGAGCTCTGTAAAACCAAAAGAAAACTGATAGCAGAGAGACTCATGATTCCAGTGGGATGGAAGATAGCACACCAGAGAATAAGAATCTTCAAAATTAGTCCTGAAAGAAATTCAGTTTAGTTGAAAGAGAGTAGATTATTACGAACTATTAGGAAGTGGGAAAAGCTACAGCCAAAAGCAAGTAGCATTATAACGTTATTCTATCGGGAAAGAGAGACAAACACAACATACAGAAATACATAGAAACCAATCCTTCCTATAGGGAATATTGCAGTCCTTCCATAATATTGCCCTAATCAGAAAATGTATCATAATGAACACCAGTTGCTGCAAAGCAAAAATAAGAGCTTATAGTAAAATGCGAAGTCCAAAGTTGGTTGTTGAGAGGAAAGATATTATTTTCAGGAGAGGATGAAGGAAAAGTGTGTAAATTTATGAAAATGTTCGTTACCGGAAAAACAAAGTAGAGTTTTCTTTGTTTTATAGAAAGGTGAAATCTTGCCTGTTTTCTAAATTTCACATTGAATTCTGAGAGGTAAGATTTTTTTTTCAGTAATGTCAGACTATTGAGTTAAACTCACTCTCAGATATGTTGTATACAAATTAAATTATTAAAATCTAGTATTCTAGAGAAAGGAAGCTCTCGTTCAGGGCTTCATTTGCCAGCTCGGGCTTTTTTTGTGGTGTTTGCCAAGCCACTCATTTTCCGCGCCCCACTTCACAGCCATCAACCGACCCGTGGGTGTCAGCCTGTCGAGGTGTGTTGTCTCGGTAGCTTTTATCCTTGTTATCTAACACGGCAAACGTATCCACTCCGCAACACAGCCTAGAATCTGGCCAGCAAGAGGCTTCTCCCGGGTGTTAGTGCTGCCCCACGCTCGTCTGGCTCAGAGCTGGTTCCTCCTTAAAGGCGGGACTGCATCAAACAGAGCCAGATGGCCGCTTCTCTAGATGTACAAACATTTTTTTTTTTTTCCTCTTCTCCTCTCTCGAGGTGTAGACACAATCAACTGTTTCAGGAAAATGCTAGATTTCTGCATTCCACATACATCTATTTGGTCAATCTGCTTTGCAGTCCTCCACTGAGCACAATAAATCAACCCATTCAAAAAAAAAAAAAAAAAAAAGTGGGAGAAAAAGCCGCTGTTTTCTCAGGTGTTCGGAGATGTTTTTAAAAGTGGGGGCCGGTGCGGGGAGGAGCCGGACAAGAATAGGGGGGGAGCCCCGACGGGACGGTCTGACCCAGTCCTGGGATATCCCAAAAGGGCCAGACCGCAGCACCAGCTGGAAACCCCGCGATCTCCCTCAAAACCACCGTGTACCAGGGTGCCAGCAGCCCGGGCGGTACTGCAGGGCCACCTCCACAGGTGGTCGCGGGTGGCGACACGGCCGTAACCCCGCACTCTCACGTAGGGTCACGGCCATAGCGCCCCGACCTCGTTCGTCTCCGGCTGCTGCGGGGGGCAGGGCGGGTTTCCCCGCTCCTCATGTTCTTGCCCTGTTTCACAGGAGCTCCTCGGAGAGCGGGATGAAAAGCGCGCTGCTAATATGGTGGAAACGAACTTTTTTAAAAAATGTATTTTAAGACTTTTTTTCTTTACTCCGTAGAAAGCATAAAAATCCATTTAAACGCGCGGGGACCCTCGAAGTGCCTCTGTGGACTTAGCTGGAGGGACAGGGCGGCTTGTCGGGCGCAGGCAGTCCCTTCGAGCCCGCGGAGCCAGAAACAGTCTCATCCTGGGGACCCACGGATAGGGGCTCTCCGTGCTAAAGGAACGCCCTGCGGTCTCCATCGCCTCTGCGGTTGGGACACGAACGTGAGCGCTGACGCGTAGGTGTAGCACCCCCGCAGAACTGCCTGCCCCATCTCATCCCGTGGGTACCGCCAGGGAAGAGGCTGCTCTCGGTGATGCCCCGGGGCTACCAGCGGGCGGATGAGCGGCAAAACCACCCCTCGATCAAAAGATGTCGTCCCCAAGGGGACTTTGGGTCCGAGATACCGTGAGAGAGAGTGGTCCCCTGACGACAATGCCAAAGAGCCGCGGGAGAGGATGAAATCTGAACCTGTAAACCCCGAAATGAGGCCGGACAGGCAGAGCTGAAAAGTATCCAAGTCAGTCTCAAGCAAAACAAGAGATGAAACATTTCAGGTTATTACGTTATCCTTTTGAAGCGAACTTTTTCCCGCAGATAACAATGCGTAGGTATATTTAGACAGCTCGGCTCGTCCAAGGAGAATGTGTCTTGCGCTATTTGAGAAAAAAACTCTAAGAGTAAGTGCAAATATTTGATGCTGAAGAGCTCTTAAGGCTTGAAGAGTACCATTTACTTATTTCTACACATCAGTGTGGGCTTAGGATGTTAAATAGATTAAAAGGCTAAGAGAGGTCACTGAAGTAGACTCTCTCTCATCCTGACTTTTTTCCTTGCAAAGTTTTTGCACTTTGTTTAGAGCGTCCTTGGCAAACTCCTTTTAAGAGCCACCTCCGATACTGTATAACTTTGTGGCTCTCTGAACGCCGGCCCAATACCCTCCCCTGGCCGTCCCCTCTTGTCGTGCCCTCTCGCCCCCCGAAACTCCGCTCCAGCCTAGGCATTCAGCGAATGTTTGCCTGTGGGGTCAAGATATTAATAAGCACTTCTCGGCCTCCTTTTAGACTCGGGGGGTCCGGGAGCGCGGGGCAGCAGCGGCGCTGCGGGCCGGGGGCCCTCAGGCGGGCAGGTGAGCACGGCCGTACCTGGCGGGGAGATGGGGGCCGGGCCGACGCCCACCTCCCGCCGGCCGCGGGCTGCCCCGGCGGTGACATGGGCAGTCGGGGGCGGAAGGTGGGGGGGCAGGGCATCCGCGGGAGGAGCCGCTCCGCCGAGGACCACGTCGTTTCAATTTAATCTCATTTAAAAAGACATAACTAATAAATTTGTATGGACGGGGCTGCCGGAGACGTAAAGCAGAGTCGATAGTGGTTCAATCCCATTGAACCCTATTGAAAACCATGACAACAAGGAACAAGCTCCGATTTATCCCGGAGAGTTAAAGCACATTGTGGGAAGGCGTCAATCACCTATTATTCCAGATCTGAACAAATGCAAAATCTTGACTGGAACAAATGCTTCCAACAGGTCCGGGACATAGGGCTACATTTCGCTTTTGTTCACGGCCTAGCAGTTGGCATGTATTTGTGCTCTCCTCGCTCCGACCACCCAGGACGGCTGGAAGGCTGTGCTTGGAGCGGGGAAGATAACTACTGTCACCAGGCACGCTTGATAGGTGGCTGCAGTAATCTCGGCCTGGGAATCGTTTATATGGAGCCTATCCAATCCTGAAGAAATATGCGAGAAGTTGGCCAAATGGAGCCCTGTGCCTCCTTCAATTCACCCACAAACCTCGCCGATATAGGTTTCGCCTCTCCCTTGTCATTATTGCTCTATTGACTTTTTCCCTGTGAAGTGTAACTGCTTCCACAAGCGACATACAGAGCAGGGCGGGGAGTGGCGGCGGCCAGGGCAGACGGGGATCGGGGCTGGGGAGCAAGAGTAGGGATTGATAAATATAATCTATACACAATAGCTTATAGATATCTGTTTGGACAAGGAAATTTGAAGCAACAAAACGGCCGGCTACAAGCGTAGTGTGTATCCGAGCTTCTATTTCTAGGCCCGCAGTGCATCATCACGATGTTTCAAACAGTTTGCCCGGCGGGGCTGTGCTGTGAGCTCTTCGGCCGGCATTCAGGGGAAAGCGGATCTGCTCGGGGAGGCTGGGTGTCTCCTTCCCTCTAGGCCTTTCCTACATCCAGCCGGACGCGTCTCCCACTAGTTTTTCAGACGGATGCTGCATCTCTCCCGCGAAACCAGCGGGAAGCAGAGGTGAGGGGCACTGCCGGTCGCGGGTGGGAAGCGTGTCCCGCCTCCGCCCTCCCTGCGACCCCACGGCTGGACCTACGCTGCGCGACCCGCGTGAAACAGGCTCACCGCGCCCGTCGGTCACTTTCGCCCCTGTTCTGCGGCTAAGGACCGAGCCAGGCCAGTGCGGTTTTGCATGTGAACGGCTCATCAGGCTTATTGTTGCTACGTCATATTTTTTTATAAGTCCTCGGAGGACATCGAGGCTGGGCAAAGCCCGATCGCAACTTCTGAAGGGGATGGGGGTGCCCGGTGAAAGGCTGCGAGAAGGCTGTTGCCCGGCGGAGGGGAGAGCGAAGCTGCCGCCGGGCCTTCCCGGGCCGTGCCCAGCCGGTGCCTGTACCCTCTACCCAGGGGGTGCCGAGGTTCCGGTTTTATTCCCTGATGCTTTCTGTAGATGAAGTGGCGTTCGGCGGGGACGGGAGACATGCGGATAAATAAATGCGACGTGATCTTTTCTCTCTCCCAGCTGGTATCATTTCAGTCACTCACACATATAGCTCGAGGGGATATTCCTTGGGTTAGTACAACGCAAAATGGTGCTAAAAAACCTCTCCTCTTCCCTTCCTCCCTACTCTTGCTTATGGAAGGAGTGTACCGGGCTCCCCGCGTCTCCCCGTCAAGCCCATGCCATCGCCATTCTCGAGAAAAAGGTGCGCTTTCTCTCCACCCCGCCCAGGAGATGCAAAAAAACAAACAAACAAAACAAAACAAAACAAAAGCGGAAAGCCCATCCCCTCATCGCATACACCCGTCAGCCTTTCCCGCCGAGAGCATAGCCGAGGTGTGAAAAATTCCCCATTGAGCGTAGGAAACCTGCCAATGACAGGAGGTAGAATTGGAGGTAGTATCGTATACAGCCCAGGGAAATAAAACAAATAACGACTTAAATTCCTTCCAGGTTTAAAGAGAGAGTGGAGGCGCGGGGGGGGAATAAAGAGGGAGAAGCTGGGAGGGGGCTCTCGGCAGGCTATGCGGATGTCCTGGGAGGATTCACTTTGTCTGCGGATAGAAGGGACGCTGGTGGCTTTGGTGGCGGATGGAGGGGGGTGGTTGTTGGTCATCCACATGCCACCCAAGATGTTATTCACTGCTAACAATTACCATTATCTGTCCCCACTTTTGGCTAATCAGACAGAATATGTAATGATGAAGCCTGTTTCCTGCTGTCTTTGGGAGGTAACGGGTTATTCTCTCATGGGGGTGGCGGGAGGGGGGGTTACACCTACTCCCATTAGGGCTTTAGCACTTGACTAATTCAGGTACTTAGCATCCTATAGACAGGGACGGTTTGAAAGCAGGCAGTGCTTGCAGTGGGGAGGACTGTTTATATAAACAGGACACCTCTGTAAGCGACACTAATATTTGGGGTTAGGTGGCGATGGAAGGGAAGGTTCTCTTCAGCCAGGAGATTCCCCAATAACTGGGCGCAGTCCTCACAGCTTTCAAGGGAGGGGGTTCGGGGCGTTGGGACGATTTTTGGAGGGGGTGTGCACAACCTACCATGGCCACATCTGGCAGGATGAGTTTTACAGTGAGAAGCATTTTGGATTTACCAGAACAGGATGCTAATAATATAAAGCAAGCCTCTGATCATCACCACTCAGCGAAGAATTACACCGGTTCATCGTACCGACGGTGGATAGAAACAGACAGAAATCACTATCCCTGTGAGTATAAAACGGATAGGAATTCGCCATCTCCGCACAGCTATCTTTTGTTCCCCCTCATTCCTTGGGGAAAGATGCGAAGAAGCCAATCGCCACAGTGTGTAGCCTACAGGATCGGGGCGATCCAGGCTGGGAATTTTATAGAATATGACTGAATTTCAACAATGAAACAGCAGAAGCATCCCAGCCACAAGCTTAAGAGAGAAAACAGGTTGTTTTTTCCCTAGATCGATGCATGTTCCCAGCTATGTCAGAAAGAAAACCTTCAGGCTGTGTCCTCCCGTCTCTCTGCGTTTATCGTTTAAGCTCGCTTCGCGGATTCTTTTTTTTTTTTTTTTTTTTCCCCTTCCCTTCTCTTTTTTTCCCGTTTCACTGTTGCGAGAAATCCTGCCGGTTTTGTTCCGGCGTGGTTTCATGTCACCCCACGCACAGCAGCGGACAGCGAAGCACACACCCAGTGCCTCGCCCTCCCGCGCTGCCGCGGAGCGCCCCAGGCGCCACCGCCTACATCCATGCATCTGCCACCGCGGAGAGTAGGCTCCGGCTCGTAAACCCAGCTACGTAGCACATCGGTCTTACCTCACACACATAAACTGTCCGCAGATACGAGACGCTTAATGCACACCTGTGTGTGAGGAGAGGGAGACCGATGGATGCGGAAACCCCATCGGGATAAGTTAAATATTAAGGTAATCGAGAGGCTGGAGAAAAGTAGTAGTGGAAGGACTGGGCAGCCCGATATTACGTTTTAGCACCGAGCAGGTACAAATGCCACCAGCCGGTAAGTGCGCGGCTGTGCGCGGCGAAGCGGCCGTGACCCTGTGGAGACTGACGAGGGGGCAGAACCGCTCCCCGGTGGAGGGAAAGCCAGTTCCGTCCCGTGGTTTAGGTTTAATGTATTCGAGGGGTTAGCTCGCATCTCTTGTTGACTGTTGGGATTAATCCGGCCCTGTAAGCAGCCAGGCCTCTTCCTGCTGGAGGCGATTCGGCTCTCGACGGCCCGCCGCCTCCACGGTGTCTGCCCCGCGTCCCGTCCCCGGCCGCCCTCTCTCTCTAACCCCCTCGCTGTCCCCAGCTTCCGACGAGAGCGGCCCGGAGCTGAGCGTGCCCGACTCCACCCAAAGGTCGCTCCCGACCCGCGGCTCGGAGGCCGAGAAGAAGAAGAAGCGGCGGGTGCTCTTCTCCAAGGCGCAGACTCTGGAGCTGGAGCGGCGGTTCCGGCAGCAGCGGTACCTCTCGGCGCCAGAACGGGAGCAGCTGGCCCGGCTGCTCAGTCTCACTCCTACCCAGGTGAAGATCTGGTTCCAAAACCACCGCTACAAGATGAAGCGGGCGCGGAGCGAGGGCCCCGCCAGTCCCCCGTCGCGCCCGCCCGCCCTGCTGCGCCGGGTGGTGGTACCGGTGCTGGTGCGGGACGGGGAGCCCTGCCGCGGCTGCCCCGCCAGCCCCCCGACATCTGCCGTCCGTCCCAAGCTGGGCTGCTCCATGGCGGGCTGCAGCGCCCAGGCCACCCTCACCCTGCAGGGCTATCGAGCCTGCCCGCCCGCCTCCGCCCTCGGCGTCTTCCCCTCTTACCAGCACTTACCGCACCCCGCCGTCGTCTCCTGGGGATGGTGACAACGGCGCTTCGCCCTCTGGGGCCGGACTGATCCCACGAACGGGGGTGGCCCGCCCGAGCCCCGGGCTCCTGGCGCGGGGAAAGCGCTGGGGCGCGCCGGGGTACCGCGGCTGCCGTGTTCGGGCGGGCCGGGCGGCGGAGCGCGGGTCTGGGGCGGCGGCGGCTGACAGGCGGGCAGAAAGGCCGGCTCTGAGAAAGATCGCCTGGGCCACCCTTCTCTCCGCTGGGCTCACCCGAGGTCGCGGATACCGAGTGCGCCTCAGTTTTTGTAAAATCTCCTTTCCTTCCACTCCTTTTCGAGAGGTTTCTTGTTAAAAAAGAACAATAATCCTAGCGACTTAGTTTATTTTAAAATAGCTGATCCTTCCAGTGACTAATAAAATGATTTTTGACAAATACGTTTTTTCCTGGCAGACAAATGTATTTTTTACGATTAGGACTTTTTCGTAGGATTACCTCCCATGCAATATAAGCTTAAACACTTCTCTTGGTAGCGCCAGAGGAATATCACTTTCAAGTTCGTTTATTTTACCCACGTGCGCCAGTAAACTGCAAATAAAGTTTTCTGCAAGCATCTCACTGTAAACCTGTTGATATTTCCTATGGGAAGTGTGAGCCCGGAGCCCACAGTCTCCGGAGGCCCTACTTTTCGTTTTAAGCGGCGGTGCCCGGCGCCGGCCGAGGCCCCGGAGGCTGCGATGAGGGGTTTCCTCCGCCTAGCCAGGCCGGCGAGCACAGCGCGGTGCCGCGAGTTTCGGCTGGGCCGTGGTTCATTCCTGTTTTTTCTAGAGCCGCTAAAGCTGGACCCAGGATTAAGCCAATTTTCCTGTTAGTCTGTATCTGTTCCAAAGATCGACTGCGGAAACTCAACCCAGAGAAAATAGTGGTGCTTTGATAAACTACTGACTTTATTCGATTGGGGTAAGGGGGGGATCAAATAATTATCCTGGCAATCGCCAATTGGGAAAAACCCTCAAAAACCCCAAGACTCACGCCTCATTGAAATATAGACTAGACCGGCTGGCGGAAGATGTGGATCAGGAACGCAGAGGGACTACCTGGAGGTGAAGACCCCACGGGGACTGATGCAATCTACCTGCCGAGGAAAGGCTCTCGAGGGAAAGGGACCCGCCAAAGCTGTTTAGGTTGGGGTATTTTTATTCCCCGGAAAAGGTGTGCCCCTGCGATGTGTCGTGCTGCCTACATATCCCGGGGAGTCCCCGGGAGCGAGTCTGAGGGGCGCCACCGTCGCGGCTGAGGAGACGGCCGATGGCACCCACAGATAGCACCCACAAGTGCCTTCGGCCGCCTCCGCAGCCGCGACAGCATCGCCCTGCTCCGTTCCAGCCCTGCCTTCCTGGGAGCTGCCTCACTTCCACCGGGGCGGTTCCATGTCACCTCTGGCCGCCGTACGGGAGGATGCGACCCAACTGAGGGCAGGTGAGGTCGGGAAGGATGGATTGAGGCCGGTGCTCCCACCTGCATCCCCTTCCCTGCTTGGGCGGGGGGCCAAGGAGGCAGAGCGGACCAGGCTCCTGGGATGTGCGGGAAGGACCCGGGGGAAATACAGCCTCTGTGTCACCTGGGCTTTTTTGTCATTGTCTTGTGTGTCGTCGTCCCCCCCCTCCTCCCCCCCGCTTTATTTTTTCCTCCTGCCATCCGATTATTTTTTTTTCCCCGTCTCAGCTGCTGGCCACCTTGTCTCCCATATGGATGGGGTTATCTTAGAAGAATCTCCCAGAGAATCGCTCCTTAAACCTCCTTTTGTCTTGAAGGTTGAAAAGAGCATTGTTGTGCATGAAAAGGACCTAGACAAAATCCGCACTGTTTCAATTCAGGACTGTTTAATCAGTCCCTAGTGACAATTTTATGGGTTTTAGGCGGTACAATAGTATCTTTTAAAACCTTGTGGCCTTCATGAAAACAAAGAGCTTGAATTTTATGGGCTTACAACTCCAATTAGAACAGTGCCAATGTGTATGGGAGATTATCAAATTTGTGTCATAAAACCCCTTTATAATAAATGATTGCAGAACGCTGGGAAGGGGCGGGAGAAGAAGGGACCTGGACTTCAAGCAATGAACTTTGTCGCATGGAGTTTTAAAAGTGCACATGCTGTTCTCCATTTGCGACCTAGCTATGAAGCAGGAACAACCGTGGAAATAGTGTGACATCGTCGTTAGAAACGGAAACAAAGACTACAGGAGAAGACCCCTCCTTCTCAGCCCAAACCTGACGCAGCACCAGCTTCTCTCCTGGAAGGCTCCCTCTCTGGCTGCTTGGTTATCTGGGCTGTTCTCCTGCCCTGGAGCCCACACTTGGCCATAGGAAGGATCTGTAAAATAGGAGCTCATCATTATATTACCGCTTTTATCAGTTCTTGTTCGTATGGGCGATGACAGAGGATGCAAGGGTGTCCCTTCCCGGCCCCAGGTTGCAGAGATTTCCTCTCGTCACCGGCTGCAGTGTCCTCTGATGCGGGTTTCTTGACACAAAATGTGTGGTTTGTGAGCGTTGCTTTTTAACAAGCCCAAGGGAATAGGGAAGTTGCGATTCCTGGGCGCCGGGAAAGGCTAAAGTCGTGTCTTTGCAGGCTGAGGAGAAGTCACTGCAACAGGGCAGCAGGGAGGACGACTCAGGTTCAAGTATTGAGAAAAGCAGCTCTCTTAATTTGATACATCCAAGTAGAAAGAAGTATGTACTAAATAATGAGTCAGATCAATAGGCTATGGAGATTTACAGTGAAAAGAAAAAGCCTTGTGAAAAAGGTAGGGTGGGACTGAAAAAACTATTTTTCCTGATTGAAACAAATTAGTCCATCTAAACTTTAAGTGTATTTGATTTGTCAAATTTACTCGTAGTTAAGCCATATCTAGGAAATGCATGTTAACAAATGTCGTTGATAACGGCTTTGAGGCAAAAGAAACTTACTGACTTTCAGTGTATTTTCTGTTACATTGGCTTGGTTTTTAATAAAGGACGAAATAATCTCAGTTGTTCGTTCTTTCTTTCCTTTCTTTCTTTCTTTCTGTCTTTCTGTCTTTCTGTCTTTCTGTCTTTCTGTCTTTCTGTCTTTCTGTCTTTCTTTCTCTTTGTTTTTTTCTTTGTTTTTTTCTTTCTTTTTTCTTTCTTTTTTCTTTCTTCTTTCTTTCTTTTTTCTTTCTTTTTTCTTTTTCTTTTTCCTCCTCCTCAAAGGGTGAGTGCACACACAATCTCTGTCCTTCCTCCTTTTCTTTTGCCTGCCTACCTCCACCCCCCCTTCTCCCCGGGTCTCACTGTTACTTTCACTCTGTAAACAGGCCTGTGATTTCACTGAAACTAATGAATAAACATGCCATGATCAAGATCTAAATACCATCTTCAGCTAATGAAAAGCATTGCTAACATCTTCAAACATCTTCCCGGGTGCTTTATTCTTAGTCAGTAAATAAACTATTGACTTTGAAAAGGCCCAGCCCTGTTTCAGTGGGAGTGCCTGGGCATATGTTTGTTAACTCAGAACTAAGGCATTAAAACAAATCACTAGGTTGCCTCCAAATAATGGACAATGGTTCTGAAAGACTGTATGATCGAGCCTCTTTGCAATAATTTATGAACAAATTGAGTGTGTCCCTGCCAATGCATACCCATTGTTAGTCTTCGGCTGTACACATAATACATCTTAAAAACTGCAACATGTGAAAAACATCCTCTCCCAAGCAGAACTCTGCCATGCACCAAAACAAATTCTCTTATCACCAACTTGGGAAAGGCTCCCTGCAGTCCTGTAGTATGTGTGTCTGGCTTAATAACCATTTGGACTGTGCTGTTAACTGAGTGCAAGTCAGGTCTGTGGAAACTCTTTGGAATTTTCATCCCCTCCTACTTCGTAGGAGTGTGTCTGCCATCCCTAGTTAGAGCTCAGCTGATGCTGGAGGGAGACAGTGAGCTCACTTCGCTTTCAGAAACAGGTGGTGCGTGCCCAGCACTATCTTTGAAGAAGCACAGGCCTGGCTCTCCCTGTACTCAATACCTCTCACAAACCACAGTTCATTGATTAAGATAGCGTATTACTGGACTCAAACGCCTGATTGCTGTTTCTTGAGAAGATGGGAACAGGTAGGATACAAGCAATAGCATTTTCCAAGCATTACTAATGGCACTCAGCCCTTTCATCAAAAGTCTAGATAGTGCATTTTCCTTTTCCTAAGCTGGTGCTTCCAATTCTTGAGCACTGCTCCAATCCTTGGCATATTGGCCATCGGGTAGTGCTCTCTTTCCAGACTTCCTGCCACGACTAAAGAGTTGCAAAGCAGAGACTCCACTCTAACTACTTGAAGATGAAGATGAAGAGCCAAGTGCCACCAGCATCAGAAATGACAGAAGGACTCCAGGCACTTCACATAACTTCCAGGAGGATTCTAACTCATCTTAGTTTAAAGGGAACTCCCTGTGGGAAAGCAGGCAGTGGATGGAGAGTGCCCATGTCAGGGAAGTTGCTTTATGCTCCTCTAGTATAAAGCTCCTAAAGCTCTTCTCAAATGTCACACAGGAGTAGGGTAACAGATCATCACTAACTAACACTATTAATATGATTTTAAAAACCCACTTAGATATCTACAAGATTTAAGAAGTTTAAGAGATCTCTGCCTGCTACTAAGCACAGATTATTGAGCCATGACATCAGGATTACTTTTCATCATATTCTGGCTTACAATTGCTCTCTAAACAGTGAAGGTAATCAGCTCTCTAGACTGAGGATGTTGGCAGTTGTGTCAGTTTTCTTCCCATTTTCTCCAGTTGTCTCCTATTTAAAAGAAGTCATGAAGTGTGTTGGAAATGTACCCTCCAAAGATGGATCATCCAAGCAAAAATTGTGACACTTCTCTCCAGAGTGGAGCTGTATCTTTCTTTATATTCAGGACCAATATGGAGAATTACTTCATTTCAGACATCCACAGGTCTCAGACTGCCTTCCTGAACAAAAGGAGACCAAATCATTTGTAGTCAAAGTCATGTCAGGTATTTTTCATAAAACTTTGCTCTATCTAATGCTTAAGCCTGAGACGTAGATATTCTCTTTAGAATCTGACAGAATTTGACTCTGGATGAGGAATGCTTTAAAAGAGAAAAAAAAGAACAGACAGAAACAGGAAAAAGACATAGAAAAAACAGTAGGAACAATGAAAAGAATAAATCTCCTCACCAGTTCTGGAGTGTGGATGGTTCGTTTCCATGGGACTGTCCATGCTGCTTTCAAGCAGCCAGTCAAATTCCTCAGGGCCATCTGACATGTAGGACAGTCCTGCTCATTGGTTCATAATGCCTCCCAGGGACAAAAATGATTTATTGACATTCCAAACAGCCATAGTATTTTGCTTTGCAATATTCATTGGCAGGAAGCATTAGAATTTGTATGCTGGGGGTGCAGTTTTTCTTTTATCTCTTTTTTTTTTTTTCCTGTTGTGGATGGATGGGAGATTTGATATTAAGTTAATGACTTTATGATATTCAACACTAATAGTGATTTTACCAAATCATAAATATACCCACCTAAACTATACAGAAAATATCAATCTGGAGAGAAAAACCTTATTTTTATAAAACAAATTGATTGATGTAATTACATATGTATTATATAGTTGAATTTCAGTGTATTTGTGCTATGTTGGGATGTTTGCATCCCTTAACCCATACACATTATATGTATTTAGCTAAATCATGTCTTTCTTTAGTTGTGATAAAATGGCAATTGAGAAGAAAATATACTACTGAAACTTCTCCATATTTGAATGCTGTGGAAAATTACTGAAGATCACTGCCATCTGTTACATTTTTGCTCAGACTTCTATTTGTGTTAACTGCTGTTTTCACAAAACCTGTCTATTTTTTTTTTTTTTCTCCTGCTACTGTTGACTTTCTTTAACCATTCCTCAAGGTTTCCATTCTGTCTTGGGTATTTTCTACACCTACGCCATAAGCTCATGACTTTCCAATACTGCCAGACTTCCCTGAAAACGTTGCAGCCCAGTATGGAAAGGTGCCCAATAGCTGGTGCAGTGCTTTTCTGGAAGCTATTGATTTGCATCTTTCTGTTGTTTGTGTGCATTCACATAGAACCCCTAATTGGACACATCTGCTCTGTGCAAAATGCAATATCACCCGCGATGATTGCTTTGCCATGACACTTCAGAAATGCATCTGCTACTGCTAGCTGGACACTGGCTGGGGGCTTCTCCTGGTCTCTTCCATTTCCCAGTTGCTTTCAGAGAGCACCATGTTATCAAATGTCCTTCTATGCTGTTTGCACATACAGTTAAAAGGTGGACAAGGCTGCTTTTACTCAGCTCTTCCTTTTCTTTCCATTACAGTGACCTCAGGATGCCACACTGATGTTATTGTTTGTGTCTTCAGTGTTGAAGTTCTGCCTTCATCACTACAAGTATTTCCTGGTTTGTCTACCTTTTACTAAGGTTGACATTGTGCTAATACTCTTCTCTTCCCCATATTTTCTTTTTAAACCAGTAATTTAGTACTCCATTTTTTTCACTCCTGTCTAATATAACGATCTTGAGGAACTAATTTTACCACTGAGTAACCTTCACACCCAGTTATCCAAACAGTTTTCATAGTAACACTGTGTGTGTTTGTGATTAATTTAGTGGTTGTTTATTCAAATTTGGCTACTGAAAACCCTGTTCATTTTAGAGTAACCAAGAGTTTAGTGGTGGTTTTGGCTTTGAGTAGTTCAGTTTTAAATGTTCCTTTGGCAACAGAGAGCTGAATTTTTGGCACACTGAAATTTCAAGCTGCTACAGGAATACTGTTCTGGTGTCTACATTTTAAGAAAGATGCTAAAGTACTCAAGAGCCATCATGCAAGAGCCAGAGCAAAGGTGAAGGCTTGGCAATCATCCTGTGAAGTGAAGGTTGGGGTAGGTGTCCTGTTTATTCTAGCTTACCAAAGAGACTGAAGAAGCAACCTAAGTTAAAGCACTCACACAGTAAACATACATCTGGTCATAAAAGGCTCTTCAGTTTAGCTGGCAAAGTTTAATGAGGTTCAGTAGTTAGATAAAGCCTAGTTTGAAATCTGGCCTGACTCCTAATCCATAAAAATAATTAGCCATTTTTACCACAGCTTGGTGGCAAATTCCCTGGCTCTGAAAATTTTCAATGGAATATTTGAACAAAAATGTTCTAGTTTAATCATAGATGTTGGTCTTGTGTTGAGAATTAATTCCAGAGATCCCAATGGTTCATCTTGTATTAGAGATGACAGTGCTTGGTCAGAACAATCCCTTTTGACCTTAGAATCTAGACATCTAAATTTGCTACCCTGGTGGACTTCAAATGCCAGAGCAGCCTCTGTCATCAACCCGTGTAAGTTGTCACCACCCTTGGGATACTTTAATTTTAGCTGATCCTGAAAGAGCCCAATAAATCAGTATCACAAAGGTGGTTTTGAGCTGTACCGGGTATAGCTGGAAAGCTCTTCAATGGTATGATTGCAAATGCCAGCTCACAGGTAAATGGCTTGTGTAGAAAAGTTGCTGAATTTGGGGTAGATGCAGCTGTGAGGGTGGTGGTTAGGGCTGAACAACAGCATGGACTCTTTATTGCATGGTGTAAGCCCACAGTCCACACTGCTGATGGCAGGTACCAGCTCTCCTGAGCTGCTCCTTAAATCTGTGCACAGCCACACATAACACTCTCTCTGTCTTTATTTCTAGCAGGACCCACCTACCATTTTGTAGACATTCTAGGACAGTGAAGCTACTGAGTAAATGTGGTCTGGATGATTGGCTAGTGAGGTGGACTGTGAATTGGCTGAAGGAAAGAAGCCAGAGAGCTGTGGTCAATGGGACAGAGTCCAATTGGAGGCCTGTATCTAGTGGAGTCCCTCAAGGGCCGGTACTGGGACCAGTACGATTCAGTATATTCATCAACAACTTGGATGAGGCAATAGAGTGCACTGTCAGCAAGTTTGCTGATGACACCAAACTGGGAGGAGTGGCCGATATGCCAGAAGGCTGTGCTGCCATACAGAGAGACCTGGACAGGCTGGAGAGTTGGACGGGGAAAAATTTAATTAAATATAGCAAGGGCAAGTGTAGAATCTTGCATCTGGGCAAGAACAACCCCAGATACCAGTGTAAGTTGGGGAACGACCTGAGAGCAGTGCAGGGGAAAGGGACCTGGGACAACAGGATGCCCATGAGCCAGCACTGTGCCCTTGTGGCCAAAAAGGCCAATGGCATCCTGGAGCGTATTAGAAGTGGGGTGGTTAGTAGTTCAAGAGAGGTTCTCCTCCCCCTCTACTCTGCCCTGATGAGACCGCATCTGGAATATTGTGTCCCGTTCTGGGCCTCTCAGTTCAAGAAGGACAGGGAACTGCTGGAGAGAGTCCAGCACAGAGCCATGAAGATGATTAAAGGAGTGGAGCATCTCCCTTAAGAGGAAAGGCTGAGTGAGCTGGGTCTCTTTAGCTTGGAGGAGACTGAGGGGTACTCGGTGACAACCATTGATAAGACAAGGGGCAATGGGTGCAAACTGGAACATAGGAGGTTCCGCTTGAATATGAGAAGAGAGTTCTTCACAGTGAGGGTAACAGAACACTGGAACAGGCTGCCCAAGGGAGGTTGTGGAGTCTCATTCTCTGAAGACATTCAAAACCCACCTGGACACACTCCTGTGTAACCTCATCTAGGTGTTCCTGCTCCAGTGGGGGGATTGGACTAGGTGATCTTTCAAGGTCCTTTCCAATTTCTAATATTCTGTGATCTCTACCCCTCTCCCCAGTGCCTTTTCCCCTCTGCTAGGCAGCATGAAAATCACCCAGGCATTCTTATGTCTCCTTTTGGTCACTGTCGTTTTTCCCTCTGGCGCTGACTTTGCAGAAAATGGGAGCTGCTAAGGACATCTTTAGACTAGGTTCCCTAGGGCACCTTGCAACAGCTAGGAAAAGGGGCTGAAAAATCAGGACTCTGAGGAAATGTATGTGTGACTTTCTGTGTTGCTTTTTCTTTCCTCTTCTCTTGCTCCCTCTCTCCACCATCAGGCTATGCCTACTATAGAATCAGACCAGTAGCTGCTCCTAACAGCTTCACTTTGCATTTTTCGCTATTGTCACTGCACAAGCCAATCATGTAAAAAATGATATATTGACTTGGCAGGTGCTTCTGTTTTGAACATGATTAAATAACTTTTTATTGTCATCTTCAAAGCATTTTTATGGTCATTTACTGAATGAAAGGGGCTCTGATTTTGTGAGCATCTGCCAGAATATGTTTGATCCTGTCATCATTTCTTCAGAAAATCACGCGCCTGTAGCTAGAGAGCAAGATACGGTAAGTGCATGAATTGTCCATTGCACTCTGCACTTACAACACTGCCTTCATTGTCAATGATAACAACAGCAGGGGAGAGATCTTTGGAGTTAAGCTACCTGCTGTTTTTTCCTTGATGTTTAAGCTCTTGGATGCTGTATGAATCTCAGAGATGCAAAGAGTAGCTTCTTTGTTGATGCTATGTTCTGTCAGTTATTTAAACACGGTATGATGTTTGTAATTAGAGATGGCTAAAAAGTAGCATTTCCATTTCACAGAGATGCTGGGACTTTTGTTGTGTGTCACTGTGGCAGTATTACAGCACTAACGGAGACCTGGGCTGTGCTTCGTTGCTGCTCATGGAGTTGCTCTGCAGACCTCCACCAAGTACTCAATTTTAAGTTCCCATTGTGTACCCACATATTGAGCGGAATTCACATGTACCCCTCAAACATTCCAGTTCCACTGAATCAACACTTCCCTGCAGAAAAACAGTTAGAGCACTCCCTGTCAGCTTCATCTATCTATGCAACAGCCTTCATTGACCTTCATCTGGGCTTTCAGTCCCTGTGCACATCAAAATAGAAGTACTTCTTGCTAGCTGAGTTAGGCTAGTAATATTATGTGGATGAAGCAAAGAGATTCACAAGTAGCATATCTTTGTTTAAATTTAGCAGTAACCAGCTGGCCACATTCTGTAGGAAGCAGGAAGGGAGGATTCACACGGAGGGAGGCATCTGATGGAAAATCAAGCAGAGGCTATAAAAACATCTCTCTAAAATGACAGCATAATGAAAAAGGGAGGCCAAGCTAAGAGCTTACTGATCATCTGTGTATCACTCTTATAACATACTCCAGCTTGCTCAGCCCTCAGTTTGGAGGGGGCATGCAGGTGTTAGGAAGGATCTCTTCCCACACATGGTATTTTTTACAGGATTCTTTTCCACAGACAAAACTTATTTGTACTTCACTACCACCCTCTAAGACAGTCTGTTCAAGTGCAAGGTGAAAAAGGCAAAAAGTTGAAGAGAATGAGAGTGTCAGTATTCCTGAGAACAATAAAAATGAGACTGACAGCAGAGGCTCTACTCTCAGAGGAAACCTATGGACAAACTGGTTGCCTCTTGCCTTTATTTTCATACCCCCGTGTCCCTCAGGACTGCTGTTCCTCAAGCATTGCTCTGCCATCTGTGTTTCTTTTGATGGTGGCTGTGCTACAACAGTTCTCTTCAGCTTTGACAGCCATTACTTTTCCTCTCATAAGATTATCAATAAAGAAATGAAGTTCATTTAAAATCAGTTCTAATGGAATAATTAGAAAGACAAAGGTGGCATTTAAGAATAACGGCCTTTGATATTACAACAAAACAGCTCCTCACATCAGAACAGCAAAAACATTTGCTTTTGAGACTGCTTTCTTTTGGTTGAGAATGTCAAAGGGAGGAGACTGTAGGAGATATCTGAAAGTCCCATGAACATCTCTAATGAAGGAATATTTCTGGATATATTTAATGTATTTATGTTTATGAGTATATGCCACATTTTCAAGACCATGCCACACAAGTGTTGAAAATCAGTGAGTCAGATCTTTAAAATCATGAGGCCAGTGTAAAGAATAATGAGATTTAAAAAGAAAGGGATAACCTTTTTTTGCATCCCAGTTTCTTTTTGAAGAAAAATTTTCCTACATTTTAAATGTTTTTTGATCTATTTTCTCTTTTCAAAACAGCTTGTTAGCTCAATGAGAAGGAAAATGGTACATGCTTGTACATGCTGTCACTTCATCATTTGACTTCAGGAACTGGGCCACTGAAACAGTTACAGTAGCAGTCCTGTGAAAATCATGAGACTTGATGAATTCTGCATTTTCAAAGGCAGGCCCACCCTGATGTAAAACAGTTTGTCCTTCATGTGCTTAGCTGTAGTGGAAAGGTTCCTCCAGTCTTAGCCATACCTTTAAAAACATCATGAGCTAACTCTTCTGATGATGTTTGCCACCATAGCTCTAGAAACATCTCTAGGTCCAGCTGAGAGTCTGACCTGATTAATTTAATCACCTGATGTTGATACATATATATCGTACGTTCTCTCACCTTTACACAGCTCTAGTCCATTGTCTCTGACTAACTCACTATCTTTATTTCTCATAACAACCCCTTAACAGTGTATGCATAGCAAATTAGGAACAGAGCTTTTGAAACAGTGACTACCAGTCCATGTATTTTCCTCTAAAGCCCAATTTAAGGATATTGACCCACTGGGTGATTTGGAACAGCTTCCATAAAGCTGCAGGCAACCATGCCATAAATGTGGAAAGATCCACAGGACTTCCACTGTGCATCTTTCACAGGCTAAAAGCCGTATGTTATTCCCCAGATCCCATAACACCTGGCATCCTAGGACATTTGTACATTATAACAAGTGTTACACTTCTACATTGACAGCTAATGCCCTACTGTAAAGAAAGAAGGAAATCAAGAGAAGAGTGAAAGCAAATTAAAGATAAAAAATATAACATGCACATAGAAATGGACAAAGCAAGAGTGCATTGTCATGAGGCAGCTATGTAACAGCTCTTGGGAGATCTGAATTCTCAGATGTGACCACTGCAGGGAGAGGTGATGTGCAAGTGAACTGGTTGAAGTAGCACAAGAAATGCAGCCATTGACTGCATTATTTTTATGCTCTGTAACTGTGAGGCAGTGCCATGGAATTAGAAACCTTCAAACTCGTTCCTTTGACCCAGGCCTCTGCTGTGCTGCAGAGAAGGGCAGTCTGGACAGAATATCCACAGCTCACCCACTGGGGCCAGTGAGGAAACCAGTCTTCTCCTCGTGAAAGCTGCAGGTGATGGAGAGATTCACCCTGGCCTTCCAGGGTATGGTGCCTCCCATGCTTGCTAGCTCACAGACTATCACAAACAGATTTCCTCTTACTTTTCTGCTCACCTTTCTGGGTGCCTTTGGCCATTTGATCTGACTTTGTGAAGCCAGAGAAACATATATAGAGCAGGTCTTGTGAAAGAGGGGTCTGACTCAGAATATTTGCTGAGACTTCTTTCTTAACTGCTAAATGTTGTACAGAGTAAAAGCGTTGGGGTTTTTCCACCTTGCTAATCAGGAAAGAGGTAGATCTTAGCAATGAGACAATTATGAAAATCAGGAAGCAATTTAATTGTCTGAAAACATCTTAATTAGAAAGAATATAATTTTCTTAAATGATAGTAATCATTTTCCTGGGGATTAAAGAATAACAGATCTTAACTTCAAGAAAAAATACCTTTTGCTATCAGAAATCAAATGATTGAAAGAATAAGGGAAATAAATAAATCTATCTTCCCACACGTTCTCTTAAACATTATTCATACAGGAACCTTTTCTTTTTTTTGTTTACTATGTAGATATACCATCAGTATTTGTCTATAGCACAATAGCATCTAAGTTCCTCAACAGGAGTAGTGCTCCACATTGCAGTAGGAACTGTCTAAATATATGGCAATATACTGTCTGAGCTTCCCTCACTGGAACAAAAAAGGGACAAAATAGTATAATAAGCAACTTAAATGCGTTACATTAATTGGACAAAAAAGGGACAAAATGGTATAATAAACAACTTAAATGCATTATAGCCATCCTTGACTGCTTAAAATACCTAAACCTATTGGTTTATTTGAATAATAAACATTTGTTTTCAGGGACGGAACAATGGAAGAGTATAGAAGATACCTTCATAAGGGTATTGTAGGTAGATTAGCTGAAGATGAAGTGTTGCTGGACACTTCACACTTTACAAAACTAGCCCTGGACACCATATAGGGTATCCCTGGAAGCCAAAGCACAGAGTCTAAAAATTTCTACCCATCATTTTAGAGTGATAGTTAAAGCCTGTCTCATTCAGGGAAATGCCTAAACACCTGCTTAACTTTAATGGTCTACCTCATGCTTATCCAGCGACTGTTTCCTAGGGGAGATAAATAATAAGTATTATATATGCAAATATATTTGAATGCCTTTCTATTTGCAAAGTCAAACCTTCAAAAACCAAGACATTCCAGAAAGGAGGTAACCCCTTGGGCTTATTTACTCTGACACAGTCTCTAATCAGCTGATCACACTGAATTTCTCCTATGAGATCTCTGCGTCACTCAGTGCACAGCATAGCTGAAGTTCCTTTAAAAGACACTTGATTGATGTTTTGTATTCTTCCTGCTTTTCACATTATTTTTCTCAAGTTAAAATATGCACAGATGACAGAAAAGGTTTTCTATGTCCCATCAGCAAAATGATGACAAAATGGCTGAACTGATGTATCGGCTTGTTGCTGCTGGAAGGGTTGTCCTGTTTCCTTCTCTCTTCCCATCCCTGGTATCCCAAGTGTAGAGCAGAATGTAAGTGGAAAAGGCAACCATAAAAAGTAGTCCATGTTCTTTTGAAAGATGAGCCTTTAAAAAATGCATTTGAGTACTGCCACAGGGAAGTGGTATATCACGGACTGAAAAATGCTGGTCCTACAGAAGGAACAGGGAAAAGATAGCTGGAAGTCCTGAGTCTGAAAGACATTTAGTGAACCAGGAATTCAGTGGAAGCTACTAGTACAACTATGGAGTGAAAAAGGCCAGTGTAATCTTTGGATTCTGAAGAGTTAGTTGGAAAAACAGAGAAAGAAAGCGATTTCTCTCCACCTCTAGTTCTGATGAGATCAGTGCTAGGTCACTATGTCTACTGGCTGTATCCATATTTTTGAATCACATTGCAGGAGAGCATGCAAACAAGAGCCACAAACTAAAGAAAGATGAAAATAAAAGGATAAAATACTTTAAAAAAATATTTCTACTGGGCTTAGCCGAAACAAGACTGAAAGGTCATTTCATTATAGCATGAAGATCTCTTCCCGGAGACACATGGGATTATCATGCTGATTATTATGTGAAGAGACATATGGGATTTTATTGCTGAACCCTCTGCAGTAAGAGGGCTAATCCACAGGATCAGCTGTGCTTTAGTTTTCCTAGAGGTAAAGCCCTCTTCAATCTAGGGCAGAAAGGCATAACAAAAATGGAGGCTGAAAGCCAGACAAATCCAAACTTGAATCAGGATACGCTATTGGAGGGTAGTGTGAGGGTAATTAGCCAAGGTGAGGACTCTTCTAATGAAGACTGAAGGCCCTTCTTCAGGGCATGTTTAAATCACACTCAAATCACTCTAGGCTCAAAATGGGTCCTAACAGTGACATGAAATGACTGTTAATATACAGGAGGCTGGACAAGATGATTCATGCTTTCTGATTTGATTCTTGTCTGTGTAAAACAGTGCAGAAGCAAAGCTAGTGATAGGCCTGCAGGGCACAGCATGGCTCTGAGTCCTGTTTTGCAAACTGGATCTTTGGAGTAGGCAAGCAGGAAGGCTTTGAGCAGAACTGAAGAAAAGCAGATCTAACCCTGCTTTCCAAGGCAAATTCTAACTCAAGCATTGCATCTTAAATCTTGACCTTCCCACTCAACCATTGTGATTGGAGAAGCTGTTGTTTTGGCTTGTACTTCTTGCTGTAAATCATGTTCTTTTTTTTCAGGCTGAGTAGCACCTTTCACCAGCAGTGCTCATGCTGAGTCTACTTATAGACTAAGTCACTACTTAGTGCAAGAATGACTGTGGCAGAATATGGCTGCAGCACTGCTCTTGTGTCGAGGAGCACTTTAGTCACCATCAGTCCTTGTTTGTTTTCATCAGAGAATCACTTATGAAGTCAAGAAGTTCTTCATGCAAGCATGCAAGATCCAGGAAAATATGTTATGTAAAGTGTGCCTTAAATTACATTGAAAGGAGTCTTTTTAGTCACTGGGGTTCTTAACTGCCTATGATGAAGTTTAGTGTTGGTCCTCCATGCCTTCTTCCTGCCTGGGAGCAGCACACCAAGCTCAGTGGCACTGAGTATGAAAAGCTCCTTCAACACCTGCTCAGCCTCACTGAATTATTTTTAAGATGACAGTGCAAAAGCATTGCTTTGTTTTTTCAAACTGCAGTCATGGGATTCCCACCTTTTTTTATCAGGGTATTTCTAATTGTTTAACTCATTTTCTGTAGTGGGCTTTTTGTGGGTATTTTGGACTTCTTTACAGAACATGGATTCCCAAGTGCAACTGCTCCTGTGTGGAAACCGAGGGAGAAGCACAGTTGTAGAAGGGAAGTCTAGTCTAAGTCTGGTTGCCCATGCCTCGAATGCTAGCTGAGAATGTACCATCTCCAAAAGCAAGTATCTCACTAGGGAGCCAGTGCAGCTGCATTCTCCCCTTGCACACAGGCTGAGAATCATGGTATGAACAGCTCTGCTAGCGGGATCCACAGGGGTTAAAAAGCGTGATTAGCTGACAGACAAAACAGACAACCTGAAGGCATCTCTGGTGATGTTAGACTTCTACAAATAACTCACCTTCACCCTTTACACTCTACTGGAACTGTCACAGCCAAGGAGGGAGGACACAGAGACTTGTGCCAGCACCTCCAGATCTGGAGCTGCACAACCTGGGAAAAAGAGCTGACAGTCATTTTGCATTTTGAACTCTGCCCACTGAGTCATAGAGTTGGGCAGCCTGTAATGCCAACAAGAACAGCAAACTATTGTTGATCTGCAGGCAGGTAAGTGGGAACTCATGATTTTCAGACAGTTCATATCACATGAGCATGGAAACTGTACACTGAGATAAGCAAGGGTGGTGAAAGCTACAGACCAATACTAGAAATCTCTTCCTGTGGTTGTGAGTAACCTGTGAGGACAATTCTGTTTGCCTTGGTGGAGGCAGGTTAACACAGAAGAAGCTGTCCTACCCCTAATGGAACATGCTCCCAGGTAAGAGGAGCATCTACACAATCCAGAAACTTCAGAGAGCACTAAAGGGAATTTCCAGCCTAGTACAGGAGGAATTGCTCAAACTGCCGAGGCCAAATATTTCTCCAGTTTGGGACCCTAAGATTAGGTTCTGGCACATCAGCAGGTAGATAAGCTGTTGCACCACCTCAGGACAAGTACCACTCAGTGTTTGTATCAGTGGTTACTAGTATTTGTAAGAGCAAGGCCTACCAAGGAAGTATGAGCTAAGGTATAAAAATATCGTTATTCCTAAATAGAAAATTGAATATGAAGCTACACATACTTCAAAGATTTTGATATGAGGAGTTCATAATCAGCAGAGGCTCAGAAAAGGCAGCTATTGTGGAGCCACTGAGCATTGTATGACACAGCCGGGCCCCTAGAAGTGGAATCAGAAACTGTTGCCATGCCATGGACTACAACACAGGTTGTACAAGCCTGAATAAAGCAAATCATATGATAGGGCTGTCATGATCAAATAAAAAAATGCTATAGAGATGAACTCCCACTGCTGTGGCCAGGTAAGGAAGCATATAAGAGAGATTTTGCCTAAGAAGGCTCAATAGTTTATCCTTACAGGTACAAGAACAAACTTTATAAAGTGGTCAGAGACTTTAAATGAGGAGACAGAAGCATGGTTGAGTAAAGCTGGATAATGGGTGGGTGAATACCTCATGAACCATTAGTATGCAAAAATATCAAGTATGCTAAGAGTGAAATGAGAAACCTGATTATGTGAAGCTGACAGCTTTAATATTTCATAAAAGCCCAGTGTGATGCTGGGAAGATATCAGAACAGACTGATTTATTTGTAATTGCAGGTGGTCACAGGAGATAGCTACTCCGCTGCAGGGAGCATGTAAAACAAGAAACTGGAGGCACATTGCAGTGGTAAAACTGAAATTAATTAGGGCCAAATGAGAACTTCCCACAATATCTGCCTTGAAATACTTAAAAGCAGGATGAGGGCAGCATTGGCCAAATCTCTCACAGCCAAGTGGAAACCTAAAGGAAGGACTCATTCCGAAAGCATCCCCCACTAGACCAAGAACTGCTAGACCAAGATCCTCTTTCCAAACAAAGGAAACTAGGCTGCTACATGACCCAGCTGCTTCAAGAAAAAAAGACAAGTGGCAAAGCAGATTTGGGTCCAAGTATCCAAGCACAAAATGCAATGATGACCTGGTAAGGCATCCTCAGTTCCCAGTCTTGTTTCTAATTCAGTCTGGCCATCCAAGATTATGCTACAATTTTAGAATTAAAATGGGATGAAGAGAAATCAGTGGCAAGATCATCATATCAGTAAGGGACACTGAAGGGGCCAGGATTTTTATTTTTGGATGTAATTAGACAACTAGATATCTGGCCTTTTAGCCCTTTGCAGAAGGCTACTCTCCTTCCTTAGTAAGTGTTGACACCCTTGAAAAAGCCTGAGTATTTCTGAGCCCACCTAAAGGCAAATCTTCTTCCTAATTTTATTTCTCTTTCCCAAACTTTCATTTTCCTTTTTTTTTTTTTTTTAAACTCTTATATTCCATTAGAAGCACTTACAACTGTTGATATTACGAGTTTGCTGCCATTTGTTCCATTTTAAACAGTTGTTGGTTTTAGGTTTTTTGGTTTGTTTTTCAAAAACATTCAATGAGAAATTATGTTTTCTGTACAAATATATATGTTCTCTATGTCGGATATTTAAGTATGTAAGTTTTCTCATAATTCTCATGCAGTATCACCTGAAATTAGGGACACTGTGCAAACTACTTAATGGAAAAGAATGTGCATAGGAATTCAGCCCTGCAATCAGAAAGAAGAGACTCAATGCTAATTAAAAAAAATACTTCCCAAGAAAAAGAATGCAAACCACATTTAAAATGCTAAATTACGAGCTCTATACATGGATTATTATTTTCTACTGTAGTACAAAGGAAGACACGTCTTTTCCTGTGAACTGAAAAATATTCCTATTATGCGAAACTCCCTCGCTATCTGCCTAGTCCCCTAGAGGGCAGTGTGACCTAAAAATAAATTAAATCCAGCCAGGCAATTAGTATTTTTCGAAGGCTGGTGATATTAAATAAGAGTATGTTTCCTCTTTCCTCTGACAAATAAGCACAAAGGTGTAAGAAATAGGGTGATACTTACAGTTTCCAAATTATATGAAAAAATTAATGTAATAAAATCAGCAGTATCACCTTATATTATTTTCTTTATCTCACATAACACATATATTTAATTTTGCAAACTGCCAAAGCCAACTACACTGTATTTAAGCATCCTCTCTGGTAGTTTCCTAAGAGGTGTTCTGTTTTAGATGGTCTGAGTTTCCTGTGCTAGCCTTAAGATTTTGCCTGTCTCTACCACTGCATGGGCTTGATCCAGAGGAATTAAATCAGGTATCCAAGTGCAAGAGAGGAAGGGAGCACTGGCTCATTAATCAGGCATTTTGGTGCTCTAAAGTAGCCTAAATGCTACAGTGGCCCCGTCCTCCAGACACTTTTGGAATCTGAATGAGGAAAGCATGCGTGTCTCCATCAAAATGAGGAAGGCCCCGTTCCAGCTGCTATATAACTTTGTATTATAGAAGAGGTTCACAAAACATCTTTATTTAACAAGCATGAGCCTTTTGTTTTATGTTAGTGGAAGTAATGAGGGGCAAGTTTAAACCACCTAATGGCTGTTTGTCCAATGTAAATACAGCTCCCATTTGTGCCTAAGTCCCCATTCCCTTCCCATCCAGAGCTTCACTTTCTGGTTTTGGCAAACTAAGGTTTGACTTCCTTAATTGCCTGAGCAGGGAGAATACATACACTCACACACATGCAGACAGAATGTTTGACACACACATGGTTCAACTATCATTTCATTTAACAACAGGGGAAAAAATCTCCAAATGAACACAAGTGTGTGAGCAGACCCCAGCAAACACCAACATCCTTCCAGGAGCAACAACCTCTCTGTCAACACAGACACCATGCTGGTTTTTGTCAGTATTTTGGCTGCAAACAGGCTTTCAAGGGCTGAAGGCTACCTCCTAGAGATGATACCTCTGTTTGGCTCCTTCAAGAAATTGCAGAAGCTGAAGCCAGAGGACCAGTAACAGTCACTACTTTCTTGAGCAGCAGATCCTGTTCAGGCTCCATAGGAGCCTGTTGGTCATCGGAAAGCCTTCGGTTGAAGGCTATTCCAACTGAATGAACATAAGCTGAAGAAGGAAGGAAAATGGTCCAAGATTACTTGATTTGAAATGAAATAGAGGGCAAGAGGGACAAAGAAGCCTTTTAACAGAAAAGCACCATATAGGTGTGCACATTTTTGTGCTGGTGTCATTGCAGAAGGTGTTTTTTTGATTTGTACTGGTCCCAGACCTACTTAAAGACAATTATGCATATTGTTTGGATGGGAAGGAAAAAAATGTGTATATCTGTGGATAACTGAATGAAAACAACAAAAACAAGTAACCAAAAGAAAACCAAATGAACAAACCAAAACAAAATTAAACAACAACAAACAAACACCACCACCCCCCAAAACAAAACAAAACAAAGAAAAACACCACAAAAAAAACCAAACAAAAACAAACAAACAAAAAAACCCCACCAAAACAAACCAACCCAAACCCAAACAAACAAAAAAACCCACCACAACCACCACAGGGTTTGGTTGTAAACACTAAGGATAAGATGGATTAACTTGGTATATTTGGAACTGCCTCATTCATTCCCCTAAATTCAACAGCAAAATATGTTTTGAGACCAGTTATACTCCATACAGAAACACTCTGATATAATACCTATTGGGTTCCTGAAATACTGTTTTCATGAGAAAAAAACATTTCCGAAGAGGTAGCTGGCCAGTACATAAAAAATTACTTACATTGCTAAGTGTGACTGTTGGAGCTGATGACACGTTTTAGGTTAACTAGTTTACATTTCTTTTGAAGTGAATTTCCCAGCGACAATGTTTGCACTATTCACCTGCCTCATCAAGGCCTGTTTAGAATACAGTGCTTAATACAGTTTTTAACCCATTATAAAGCCATGCACAGATAATTTAAAATGATCATAACAACTAACAAACACGTAATCAAGGAGCTCTTAAAATGTATTAAAATTCAGGTCTCTTGCTATTAGCAAAACCGCTTCATTAACATATTAAGACAATGTTCATTTGATAATTAGCTTCTGCTTTCTTTGCATCCCAGCAGTTAAATCATCCCTGTGAAGCTAGATGGGAAAAGTTTATCCTTCTATAAGGTGTCTTTGTTGAAGCCTAGGTTGCCTCCTCATGATTTTTAATCAACTTCCATATTTTCTTCTTCTTGCACTCTGTTTCTGAAATGTCGCAGGTTAAAGCCCATTTCCACGCTGAATGTGGGAGTTTACAGTTCTCAGGGCCCGAAGCAAGGAAAATGATGGGTCCCTTTTCTTCCTTGGACTCATGCTGCTCTGGTAACACAAGGCTCAAGAGAAAGAACATGGGAATTCCTTGCATACACCCTCTGTGGCACGCTTGTGCCCCATGTTGAGCTCAAAGCCTGGCAGAGGAGAAAAACTAACAGGTCGAAGTCTACAGACTGAGAGTAGGATCACTGTTCTCCATCCTTTCCCTAATCACCACTTATTCATTCCAAACAGTATATTAAAAAAAAAAACTAAAAACCAAAAACCAAACAAAAAAAAAACCCACAAAAAAAAAATCTAATCTGCCAATCTGTTATTTATAATAGACTTAAAAATATTCCAATCTCAAGAACAAGGTATTTGACTCCAGTTTTTTTCTGAAATCAGATGTTGGCTACAACTGTGAAGACACCTCTGAGCTGCACATATCATGTCCCATATGTGCAGTCTGTTCCCACTGCACCAATAGACAATGGAAGTAGTTTATTTAAAGTGCAGGAAGAAGACAATAGGGATTATTTGTGTGAAACTGCTTGAGCTCATGCCCCAGATGCAACCCCCACCCACTGTCACACCACCAGCCATTTCCAGGGAGAGCTTCTCATCCTATCTCACGAATTTGCAATAAATAGGAAGCCTGGCATTATTGACTATACAAACTAGATCAAGTGGTTATAACTTTCTCTGACATACATTTAATTTTATTATGTTCTTAAATCTACATAGTAATTACATGTTCTACTCCTTGAAATAGCAGATACTGAATGCTTCAACTATAATTTGTAGGGTGGCAGAACTATCCAGAAGGATCTTGCAAGATGGAGTGGCTGGATACTAAATAGCAGATGAAATCTAGTGAAGATGAACATTAAGTGATGCATATTAAAAAGAAATCCTATGACAATTTCGCATATAATATTATGTGTTCAGAAACTACTACTCAGGAATGAAAGTTTATAATGGTAGTCCTATGAAAATGCCTTCTTAATGTTTAGTAATGGAAACAATGTTAAAAATGCTGAGGAAAGGGTAAGATAATAAAAGAGAAAACATAATACCTTTGTATAATTTTAGTGTACATCTGTATCCTGAACACTATGTACAGTTGCAGCTGTCCTCCTCAAAAAGGACATAATAAAATTGGAAAAGGCTCAGGGAAGGTTGACACAGGTATGAAATTGTTTTCCTACAAGGGGAGGCACCTTCAGCCTGAAAAGAAATAACAGAAGAAAGATATAATGGAGGTGTATAAAGTCCTGGGTTCCAAGGAGAGTACAAAGAGAAAGTAATGATTGTCCCTGTCCCAGTACAAGGGTGAGGGGACATTCCATGACATTGGCCAGTGGTAGATTACAAACAAACAAAAAGGCAATGGTTGTTAGTGTTCTTAAGCGAAAGAATTCTTTGTCAAAAGGCACTGTGAGTATTAAAATTATGCACAAATTCAGGAAAAGACTGGAAAAGTTCAAGCAAAAGAAACTCAGACTAAATATCTTGTCTGGTTCAGGAGATGTCTGAGACACAAGTTGCTGGAGATGGGAAGTTTATTTTGGAGAAACATCACTATATGTTTTTCTCTACCATCTTGCTCTCCTCCAGACATCTACTGTTGGCTGTTACGGAATATTGGCTAGGTGGACTTCTGATCTGATTTAGCACTGAAGTTCTTATATTCTCACAATCTTATATCAGATGAGATTCTGCTCTGTGAAAACCCTTACAGCAGGGATTTTGTCAGAGATATCCTCAAACAAATGACTAGATCTGTCCAACTTAACAAAAATGAAGTGAAGCCACCATAGAGAAGAAGATGCACTGTGTAACACATCACCATTCACTGATTTTCGTCTTTCTTTCTTCAGACCACTTTTTATTACTGTTTCAGATGTCTCTTTTAATGATGAAGAGATAAGATAGTGTCACTGACATCTTCTCACTATTGGTAATTTAAAAATTATATTTGTGTTTCATTTTTTTACTGTTTAATTACATGCACTGAACTGCACAAACCCCACAAAATTACTTCCATTCTACCACAAACATTGACTGAAATGAATAAGGAAGAGGTTGTATCTTTTTGTATATACGGACGCAGAAGCTAGAGGTCAAGTAGAGTTGTATCTTTTACCTTAGAAAGTACTCATCTCTGCTTTGATGTCAAGGGCAGCTGGAGAAGAATGTCCTTTTAACTCATCCATTTGTTTCTGAGATGTGTGCTAACAGCACTCACAGAAGACAACCACCAAGAAAACAGAATAAAATGGGGGGAAGGGAGGAATTAAGATGATGACATGTTCCCTTCCTTTCTCCTAGCATCATTAGGAGTCCTAAGAGGTAATTTTCTTCCCTCTTCCACAAGGTTTTCTCAAAGCCTTGCTGTGGGACTGTCAGACTTCTCAGGGCACCAAAACGGGCTTCCCTGCTCTGATGGAAGCTCCCCTTGTAAAGCCCCACAGGGATCAGCCTGGCCACCACCTCCTGCCCAGCCCAGGCTGCTCAAGAAGGTCTCAAATCAGCAGGGGCCAGACACCCTCTTACCACTACACTCATGAGAGCCAACTCCTTTCTTTTTCCATGTCTTGAGCAGCTATTGCACAGTTGTCTCTGTTTCTGAAAGAACCTGCACCTTGGATGGGAAAGTTGAATCAGGTGGTTCCTGGGGTGAGTGAAGGTGAGTGTCTAGAGAGACAACAGCAACTTGGGGAAGCAGCAGAAACTCCAACAAGTCTTTGTCACCCACAATGAGCTGTCTGGTGGTGACAGCTGTGGAATCTACTGGCTCCCACCTATTTATGAAACCTACCATAGAATCATAGAATCACTTCAGTGTATTAGAAGGGGGGTGGTTAGTAGGTCGAGAGAGGTTCTCCTTCCCCTCTGCTCTGCCCTGGTGAGACCACATCTGGAATATTGTGTCCAGTTCTGGGCCCCTCAGTTCCACAAAGACAGGGAACTGCTAGAGAGAGTCCAGTGTAGGGCAACAAAGATGATAAAGGGAGTGGAGCACCTCCCTGATGAGGAAAGGCTGAGGGAGCTGGGTTTCTTTAGCTTGGAGAAGAGGAGACTGAGGGGTGACTTCATTAATGTTTACAGATATATAAAGGGTGAGTGTCACGAGGATGGAGCCAGGCTCTTCTCGGTGACAACCAATGATAGGACAAGGAGTAATGGGTACAAACTGGAACACAAAAGGTTCCACTTAAATTTTAGAAGAAACTTCTTCTCAGTGAGGGTGACAGAGCACTGGAACAGGCTGCCCAGGGAGGTTGTGGAGTTTCCTACTCCGGAGGCATTCAAGACCTGCCTGGATGCCTTCCTGTGTAACCTCCTCTAGGTGTTCCTGCTCCAGCAGGGGGATTGGAGTAGATAATCTTTCAAGGTCCCTTCCAATCCCTAACATTCTGTGATTCTGTGATTCTGTGAAAGAGAACCTCAGGATCATCAAGTCCAACCATAACCTAACCTAACTCTAGCACTAAACCATGTCCCTAAGAACCTTGTCTAAACACCTTTTAAACACTTCCAGGGATGGTGACTCCACCACCTCCCTGGGCAGCCTGTTAAAATGCCCAACAACTCTTTCCATGAAGAATTTTTTCCTAATACCTAATCTAACCTTCCCCTGGTGCAACTTGAGGCCATTTCCTTTCAACCTGTTGTTTGCTACTTGGGAGAAGAGACCAACACCCTCCATTCTACAACCCCTTCTCAGGTAGTTGTAGACAGCGATAAGGTCTCCCCTCAGCCTCCTTTTCTAACAGCCCCAGTTCCCTCACCTGCTCCTCATCAGACTTCTGCTCTAGGCCCCCTCACAAGCTTTGTTGCCCTCCTCTGTCCTCTCTAGTATTTCAATGTCCTTCTTTATGACGAGGGGCCCAAAACTGAGCACAGTATTCAAGGTGGGGTCTCACCAGTGCTGAGTACAGTGGCACAGTCACTTCTCTAGTCCTGCTGGCCACACTATTCCTGATACAAGCCAGGATTCTGTTGGCCTTTCTGCCACCTGGGCACACTGCTGGCTCATATTCAGCCAGCTATCAATCAACATCCCCAGATCATTTTTCTCTGGACAGCTTTCCAGCACTCTTCCCTGAGCCTGTATCTCTGCCTGGGGTTGTTACGACCCATGTGCTGAACCCAGCACTTGGCCTTGTTAAACCTCATACAATTGGCCTGAACCCAATGATCCAGCCAGTTCAGATCCCTCTGTATGGTCAGCAGATCAACACTCCCACCCAATTTGGTGTCATCTGCAAGTTTACTAAGGGTGCACTAAGTCCTCTCATCCAGATCACTGAAAAAGAGATTAACCAGCTCTTGGTTGCCTTCATGGCCACTGTGTACACATACGCAGGCACGTCGCAAGAAGAGCCAGAGGCCACGAATGCATTTGCAAATAGCAAGTTTTATTTTAGTTACCTCTCTACTGGGGGATCTCCGAAGCCACACCTAAGCTCCCAGGCAGAGGTGACACCAGTGGGGACACAGACACTGGTAAATTCAGCCCTGCTGGAAGATCACTGGGCCTGCTGAGCTCACCTGTATTTCAAGGCTTCAGGCAGGAGCAGCCTCCTGCTCTTTCTCACAACAAAGCAGGAATCTCAGATGTAGTGATAAGGTGCCTAGAGTTTCTCACAGGCCTATGTTATCTAACATAGAGGTTCTACTCATCAAGCACACAAGGTCAGTAGAACAATTAGTATGACGTATGTGCTTTTTCTACAGACAGGTGCAAGTCACTTGAGCGTATTTACATTTAACTAACCTCCTCGCCAAATCTTTCGCTATATCCCCATACAGCCACAGGAGGTTTGGATGCCCTGCCTTTGGCTTTGGCAAATCAATTCAAATTCATCAGGTAGTGCTCATTAGCAGTGAGGTACTTGCAGAGTGTTACTGACATGGCAAATTTCAGGTAACATTTGGTAATTTCAGATGGCATTCAGAATGCAGTAAGAGAACAAAGATTTTCCTCCATCTAAAAATGTAAAATACTTGACCTTGGCTTTAACAGGGCTTTGCCAGATGCTGTGATATATTTAACCTTCACTTTCAGTGGTTCATAAACTATGTCTTGAGGTGTTGAAAGCCCTAGATGATTTTTAATGGAAAGTGAGAGAAAACAGCAAATCAGTCACAGAGAAGACTCTGCCGAAAACTGCAGCTGCATCAGTGTGACTGGGTAAAAAAAATGTTTTTAAAACAGAAACTGCTGATATGGCTTTTGGTGAAGCCTCTGCAGCAGCTGTCATGGCTTTTAACTTCGAGTTTTCAGTGGGGAAAAGATAATATTTCTTGCACTGTGATCTTTATGGATAACACAGGAGGGTTTCAAAATACCAGGCCAGGTTGAGGAGCAGGTATAAGGTTAGCTGTGCGTTGGACTGATAGAAATAACAGGGGCTGAGCAGTTTGCTGGGAGTGATAAGTACAGGGAACACAGAGGTTGTCAGTCCTCCAGCTCAAGTTAGCTTCAACACAAGCTGATGCTGCTGTTGGGTGGCAGTGGTGACACTCAGGTCTCTGAGCAGCTGCCTCCCAGGGATTCCAAGGTACCACATGGGGAGAACAAAGCAAAGAAGTGCAAATTAAAGGTGAGAAGACACCTGGTGTCTCAGAGCATGGACATCCTTTTCCTTGCATCACAGAACATTTGCTCAGCCTCTTGTGTGCTCTTCCTCGCTTGGCAGAACAGCTCAGTATTTTGAAACTCCACACAGGAGAGGGTGACTCAAGGGCAGAGTCTCCCATGAAATCTCTGAAAAAGGAAGATTACATCTTCCAAATCAGACTGTCCTTTTGTGTAAAAAAGAGACAGCAAAGCAGTTGGTTTCAGGAACCATGGCTCTGGATTAATATCTGCTCCTGGTAGAACAGAGGGCTGAGAAATCCTTCTACCAAAAGCTAACTGAAGACAAAATGTCTTTGTGAAAAGTTTGGGGTATGGGGAATGAACATTTAAAAAAAAAAAAAATTTCTGATTTTCTGACCAGCTTTTCTTGAATCTCTCCTAAGGAGAAGGAAAGGATCCTGCAGCTCACAGGCGGTTTATATTGATCTTTCAAAAAGACCCTGAATTTTCACCCTGGGAACAGAAACACTCCCAAGAGGGGATACTTCTGTGCTTCAATACCTATTCTCTGTTTGAAAGAGCTGGCAGTAATCTTTTCTTTCTTTGAATATGTAAGTCATCAAGAATTGTAGTAGGGATATACTACTGGAAAATACAATTCGGGTTTTCAGAGATGGTAACCTTGAACTCACTCTGTTTCCCTGCTAAGATTTATGAGAAGTATAATTTTGGATATTTTCGTGCATTAGCCAGGAATCCATAACAAATTTCCCCAAGTAACAGTTTATTTTTCTCCTACCCCTTTCAAATTCTCTTCTTGCTCCCCATGCATGATTCCTAGCTCTGCAAGCAGCAGGTGGATGGAAGCAAGAGTGTGGCCACATCAACAGTGCTGCATGCTAATGGCAAAATGGAAAGATTTGCCAGACTGGTAAATGTCAAGGACACACATCAGCTATTGAAATGTAGCAAAGGCAGAAAGTCTCCTTTGTCAGTAGTTGTGGGAATAGATGTTAACACTTTTACTGCACATCTGCTCTTTATTAGCAGCTTGTTGAAATAAGAGAATAGGCCTAGAATCATGGAATCATGGAATGTCCTGAGTTGGAAGGGACCCACGATGATCTACATATGACAGCCACAGAGTTCACACCATGTGTCTGAGAGTGTTGTTCAGTCTCTTCTTGAAAACTGCCAGGCCTGGGGCCGTGACTGTCTCCCTGGGGATCCTGTTCCAGTGCTCCATCACCCTCTGGTCCAACCTAATGTCCAACCTAAACCTCCCCTGACACATCTTTCTACCATTCCCTCAGGTTCTGTCACTGGTCACTAAAGAGAAGAGTTCAATGCCTGCCCCTACTCTTCCCCTTGTGAGGAAGCTGTAGCCATGATGGGGTCTCCTTTTAGTCTCTTCTTCTCCAGGCTGAACAAACCAAGTGACTTTATCTTCTCCTCATATGGCTTCCTCTCCAAAACCTTCACCAACTTTGTAGCCCTTTTCTGGACATTCTCTAGTAGCTTAATATCTTTTTATCCTGTGGCACCGAGAACTGCACACAGCGCTCCAGGTGAGGCTGCACCAGTGCAGAGCAGAGCAGGACAATCACCTCCCTAGCCTGTCTGGCAATGCTGTGCTTGATGTACCCAGGACACGGGTGGCCCTCTTGGCTGCCAGGGCACACTGTTGGCTCATGTTCAACTTGTTGTCAACCAGAACCCCCAGATCCCTCTCTGCAGAGCTGTTTTCCAGGACCTCATCCTCCAGTCTATATGTACGGCCAGGGTTGTTGTGTCCCAGGTGCAAAATCTGACACTTACTCCTGTTGAACTTCATATTGTTGGTGACTGCCCAGTTCTCCAATTTGTCCATATCCCTCTGCAGGGTCTCTCTGCCCTCAAGAATGTCGACAGCTCCCCTCAGTTTTGTGTCACCAGCAAACTTACTAAGCCATCCCTCAAGTCCTGAGTCAAAGTCATTTATAAAGACATTGAAGAGTTCTGGCCCTAAGATGGATCCCTGTGGAACCCCACTAGCGACTGGTCAACAGCCCGACATAACCCCATTTACTAGAACCCTTTGAGTCCAGTCCATCAGGCAATTGCTCACCCACTGCACTGGGTGTTTACCCAACTGTATGCTTGACGTTTTACTCAGGAGGACACTGTGAGAGACAGTATCAAAGGCTTTACTGAAATCCAAAAAAATCATACTGACAGGCATCCCTTGGTCAACTAGGTGGGTAACCTTGTTGTAGAGTTAAATTAAGTTTGTCAAGCAAGACTTTCCCCTCAGGAACCCATGCTGGCTGGGACCAATGAGTGCATTGTCATTCCAATGTTTTTCAATAACTCCCAGAACAATATTCTCCATGATTTTGCCACGAACAGAAGTGAGGCTGACAAGCCTGTAGTTGCCAGGGTCATCACTGTTGCCATTCTTGTAGATTAGGATGTCTGCCAGCCTATTTGAGCTGGACTTCATCCTCAATGGGAGGAAATTGACACATGTGGACTGGCTACATTTCCCATTTGGATGACTATGGAGGTGACATCTTACATTGCTGTGCTTTGTGTTTATAGGGATGGGAAAAGCAATGCACTGCTGAAGATAAATGGATATGACACGAGACCTCCAACTGACTGAACCCAAGACCCCCCTCCTGACTCAGTGCTGAGGTTTTTATTATAAATTAAGCATTATGCTGTGCAAGATGCTTACATTTAATGTCTTTAGCCAGTAGCTTTGTTCAGACCATTTTTTCTGAGTCATTGAAATGACCTTACTAGTGTTGTGGTTTAATCCCCATAGGCAGCTAAGCACCACTCAGTGACTCTGATTCTCCCAACCAGTGGGACAGAGGAGAGAACTGGAAGGCTGAAAGTGAGAAAACTCATGACTTGAGGTAAAAACAATTTAGAATTAGAAAAACAAACACCACCCCCCCACCCCAACTCACAGTAAGGAAGAAAAGAAACAAAACCCAGAAAAACAAATTATGCAAAAAACCCAGTTACTCACCATCAACTGACTGACGCTCAATTAGACCTTGAGAAGTGACAGCTCTCAGCTTCCACACCTCCTCCCCCCACCCCTGCATGCTGTTTTATTGTGAAGCATGACATCGTATGATGTAGAATATCCCTGTGGTCAGTTAGGCCCAGCTGTCCCAGCCATGTCCCCTCCCAGCTCCTTGTGCACTCCCAGCCCACTCGCTGGTGGGCTGGTGTGAGGAGCAGAAAAAGCCTCGGCTCTGTGTAAACACTGCTCAGCAATAGCTAAAATATTCCTGAGTTGTCAATACTGTTTCCAGCACAGATCCAAAACCTAGCACCATACAAGCCATTAAGAAGAAATTTATTTCTATCTGAGCCAAAACCAGTATGACTAGTCACACCTTTGTGGTCTTAAAATCTTGAAAGGACTGCTTGGATTTGAGATAGAATTTTCATTTCTTCCTGTGGGGCTGAGCAGAAGCAGGGTTATCTCTGCTTCTTATGCCAGACCCACGAGTTCATTTTTGTTTGTATCTGGCTTGACAACTAAATTAGGTCATCTGACACCTGATCAGAATCTATTCCAGCTAGACAGTGATTCTTGTTCCAGATTCAAAATGTACCCAATTTCCCAGGCTCAAAAGTTTGCAAGGTTTATTTTCCTTCTCCAATCTTTTCCCTGGAAAATTGGCATCAAAAGATTTGAAAGAGTACTGGGTTTTTCCTGAGTGTTTGGAGGAAGAATCAGGAAGATGGAATGATTTTTCCTGTATGGAGTAGAGAAGAGACTCATGACACTGAGGACTCATACCCTTTGCTTTGACCCAAGGGACAAACCACTGCCCTTGGGACCTAAAACCACCTGACTTAAGTCTTACTGTGATGGAATCAAAGATCTGAGCAAAGTGGATAGAGTTGGGGCTAACGTCAAAAAGGATTTATGGAACCTGCTCTGCTACTGCTGCAAAGCTCAGAGGAGAAAAAACAAAACCAAAAATTTCCCTGAAATTGCTTGCTGTCTGTATACCTGTTACAACAATAACATACTTCAATAGAAAATCAGGTAGCCTCTGAGTGAGAATTCACTGGACTATATGCAAGAACTTCAGTGGGTTTTCTTTAATATCTTGTGGGGTTTTCAACACTCGGGAGCTTGAATTGCATTTCCTTACAATTTTTCAGGCTATGTAACATGATAGAGATAATTTGATTAGACTCATTGCTTTAAAAATATTACTTTCCATATTGTCCCGTTTGACTAGACACTGATCCTCCTTGTTCTTTATTTTACCCTGATGTAGCCTTGGATATAGGAACTTCCTAAAACCAGGAAATCCCTAGTCCTTTTTCTGCCTGTTGCTCTTGAACCTTGTGTGTTCCATTAATCTGTCTGTCTTTTGCAGGTGTGAGAGCAAGAACCCTGCCCCAAGTATCAGGGGCCTCATGTTGGGATGATGCTGAGAAAGCCTGAATTCTTTATTCCAGATAATAGAAAAAAATAAAATGGGGGAAGGGTGTGGGGAGGCAGAGAATAGAAAACTCATGTTTTTTCCTCTTCTGTGGCAGACTGTACCTGAACCTGATAAAAGTGTGCAGTTGCCTGCACCAGGATGACATAAAATATAAATGGCCCAGTGCAGGAGACAAAATCAAAACAGTTTTGTTAGGTTGATTGAATGGGTGTGCTGCACCTCTAGATGGTCTGTATTTGAAAAAATTATTACAAAAGTACTGAATAAATGAACAGCGTGTAGCATTTAGCTCCCAGTGCATTAAGATCTGTAGTCAGATCTTCGCTGCTTGCAAGAACAGGGTCTACAACCTCAGTGCATTTTTTGCGAGATCACTGGCTCCTTCTCCCAATGACAGAAATTCCCACTAAACAGTCAAAATTTGCTTGAAAACTAGTTGGGGCCTCGGAGCAGCAGCACAGAAGCAGAAACCATCTTTGTGTTGCTCAGACCTGTCCCTGAAGAGAGATTTGACCATCAGAACAGAGGCCTTTGATTTGAGTGGGAAGCAGGAGTAGAAGGCAGACTCCCCAGCGCAGTAGCAGCCAGTGTTGTGCTTTTGGGTACTGGAGAGCAGGTTGGTACCAGGGCACATGCTATCCATTCCTTGCTCTTTGATTTCCTTTCTTTCTTTTTCCTTCCTTACTTGATGCTCCTCTTCTGTCCCTTGACCTTGTGCACTCTCTGTGCTGTGCAGTCTGATTCTGATCCATCAGGATCCTCCTGCAGGGCTTGCCTCACTTTTTCTCTCTCTTGCACCCTTCAGCCCCTGTGCAGACTGGCTGGCCTAATGCTTGCCTTTGAACTGTCAACAAATGCATTTTTTGGGAGCACAGGTAAAGGGAAAGGAAAAGGAAAAGAGGAAAAAATAGCTCCTTCTTTATCCTTCCTCAATGAACAGGGTAGGAATTGAGCTGTAAGATTTTGGGAGCCTTTGTTTCCAGAGCACTGTACTGGCTTTTGAACACAAACCTGAATAAAAATCTGCTGATGACTGTGTTTCCCAGCACACTTGGGAACAATATAAGGCCAGTATAATTGCGTCCACCATGGCTTTGTGAGTATTGCAGCCCTGTGAACGTGTTCTGATCCCCTTCCCTAGAAAGGGCTTTACTTCAGGGCATAATGTAGCCCTAAATGGAGGAAATGATGCGAATATCCTTTAAAATTTTTGCCATTATTTAATGGTTTCACATAAAGCTGATGAGTATTTGATAGAGTAAAATAAATATATATAAGGCAATATCTTTGTAGTGCAAATTATCTTAGCTTGTCTATGAAATTCTGAACTTAGCAGAAGACAAAGAAATTAGAAGTGTATGCGCACACTAATGTTCATTAGTATGTACCAGACTTTGAGTTCTACAGTCTACAAACTAGAGATGAAAACGCATACACACAAAATGAACAAAATGGCAGTTGTAACCCAGAAACAGCCATTTTTACAAAAAAAAAGCCCTAAACCAGGATCTAAGTGTGATCAGAATTTGTTTACTGAAACATAAGGATCTTATAATTAAACACAAAAACTAGTGCTTCAGATTTGTCTCTGTCAAGAAAGCAATGACCTCTAGATACTGACGTATATCCACAAACAATATTTAATACTGTAGGAACATTAATGTGTTATGTTTTCTAGCAAAGGCTGCTTGAATCATTTTGTAAAGCCGATATCATGAACTAAACATACAGAGAAAATAAAGATTTTTTTTCAAGGGAGACAAAATTTCTACTCCTTCACATTATTACAAAAGATTCAAAAACCAACATGTTCTGGCCTTAAGTATCAGACTTACGTTTTGTCTTTTGTTATCACTTACAATAGCGCTGCTGCTTGAATACACAGCCATATCAAATATAAGTTATTTGTATATCTCTATCCTCTCGGGAAATCTTGACCTTGAAATAGAATAAATATGTAACATGTTCATAGCTAACACCACCAGTGCTAAAATGCATAGACACTGAACAAAAACATGCAGAAGATGAGCTTGTGCAGTGCTATTGGACTCATTGTTGCAAAATGAGAAATTACAGTTTAAATGTTTTGCTATCTTTGAATGACCCTTCATTTGTAATTGATTCAGCTCAACAGACTGCAACTCTAAAACCATTGAGATGTGGAACTTATTTGTCCCGTGTTTAGAGTATGCTTCAGTCACTCAACCAAAATCAAACTGCACAGGATGGGACCTTCTCTACTTGAGTACTTTGATAATGTGCCACATTAACTTAGAGTCTGAGATAACTGATTATTCAGGCTACCATTTTCAGAAGTCCATCAGGAATAAATAAATCATATCTACCATTTGTTGACCAGCTCCATAACAAGAACTGGATTACACATAAAACAAAACCTGTAAATGAGCCCACAATATGAAAAATAAATGGGAATCCCTTGAATGACTACTTGAGGCAGTTTTGAAAATTCCCTGTAAGTAGCTGTACTTATGAACCAATAAGGTAACAATCCTTGAGGTTCCTGCATTGATAACCAAGGACATGACCAGCTGCAGATAAACCAGTAAACCTTGATGAATGTGATTTTTACGTGAAGACCTGGAGGGCCGTACTCCAGTAAGGCCACAGCACAGACCTCTGGTGACAGGAGAGTGGGGTAAAAAAGTTACAGTACACAATATAGATCCTTCCTTTTGCCACTACCCCAGTGTGAAGATGTACTGTAACCTTAAAGGTCACCCAAAACAATAGAAATCAACTTTACATTAGATTTATGAAAGATGAAGTAATCAAGGTTTTGAGTCATGGGATCACGTTGTAATATTTGACAGCTGAAAGGTATAAAAGGCCTATCCAAAATCCTGCTTGTTGTCACCAACAAAAAAGAACACAAGAGATACAGTGAGGACTCAATAGTTAGTCTTCTTTATCTTCCCAGTCACACACAGTTGATCGTGGGGACATATGCATTATTGTACTTGTGAGTATGTGGGTATGAGAAAATGAGTGAGTGAAATCTGTGGGAGAAGGAGCACAAGGGACTTCAGCCAGTTTTCTTTAAAACAAATATCACCCTAGCTTCCAAAAGCTCCAGAAGTGTGTTTTGTTACATTAATTTTCTTCAAGGGCACTAACACATGAGTTATAAATTAGCTGTTGGACTGAAATGATAAGCACTAATGTGACAAGCTGGGGAAGGTGCCTAGAGGATTCTTACAGAGGCCTAAGCTAGCTGTGATTTTATTTAACATCTTTAGTGTGATTAGGAAAAACAAAACAAAACAAAAAATCACAAACAAACAAAAAACCAACCAAACAAAAAAACCCAAACAACATTAGAAACACACTGATGGCATTTGCAGGTGCTTGTTCCCGGGGAAATGTTGCCATCCTTAGCTGGGGACATCATGTTATACAGATGTATAATATGAAAGGACAAGAGGAGTCTGGGGAGATGGAAATAAAAACACAACATTGATCTAGGGAAAACAGAAGGTACAGAATCTGAAGGAAGGGAGGAAAGCTCAGAACACAGCTATTCAATGGGGATGATGAATCATATTGTCCTCCTTGATGACGCATACACTAACAGCGGACAGAAAGTACTCACTGAAACTTGCTCTCTAACAAATACTTCTTATGTTATATCACTAATGAAATACTGTAACTGTCTTACTGATGTTGTGAACAGCAGGAAAGCCATTTAAGTGAGAAAAAAAAAAAATGTGCTAATTAAGAAGCACAAACTCAGAAAAAGAAATCTTATTTATTAGTTTTGTGGGGTTTTTTTTCAAAAATGGATAAGGGCAGGGAGGATGGATGTGAATATTCACAGCAATATACAATACCAATAAATGTAATTTCAAAAGCTACATTGCAACTAGATGGTGGGTTGGGAGGGAATAGGAAAAGGTAAGGAAGCTTAGAATAAAGGCATATGAGAAGAGGGAGTGAGTTGTGAGTTTCAATCTTGAGCAAAGAGGCAGAGACAAGCAGGGAGAAAGAACCAAGGCACTGGCACACAGCTCCCTGGGCAGTTCCAGTCTGAGAAAGAGAGTTTCAAAACACTGCTGTGCCCCCCAACAGTCATTCTGCAAGGATGCTAGAGCTGACCAAAAGAACTAGATTCAACATACCTAATTGGAGATACCAATATGCAGATTTCTACTCAGAAACAGCTGTATAAACTGACCTTCATAGGCAATACAGGGTAGCAAATATTTCTAGGGTGAGACAACTCCTTACAATGTAGGTGTGTAAAACAGAGCAAAACAGGGTATCTGTGGCATTAAAATGTGACAGAATATTCATGGCTAAAAGTGATGAAATAACAAAATATATTAATAAAAGCAGCAGCTTGTGATAAAAAGAAATTGTAGTTTTAACACTGGAAAAATTGGAGGAGGGGGGAAATCCCTCAGGGAAAGCAATGAAAAACCCATCCAAGACAAGATAATGCATTAGAGAAGGAAGAATCAGTCCTCCACTGTTGGAGCTATACTACTGGGTGTAAAGCACACAACTGAGCCAGGCACTTGGGTGACCATGATTGCATAGCCTGATGGAGGTTCTGCTGCCCTGAGCTCGGGGTGCCCCTGCCCCAGCCAGTGTATCATCTTCAACAGAGTAACAGTCTCAAAAGAAGCCAACAAAGTAGTAAGGTGTTGACTAACAGGTACAACAGGGTGAAGGCATGAGCTTTCAGGACTAGTAAGCTTGTCCAGATCCCCGCAAGAATCTTGATGCTCTCTTCCAATTAAAAAGGAGACAACTCTTTCAGTCAAGTTGTCTGTCTAGCACTGTTATTTTGTGCAATTTGCACATTGATAGTATCACAAAAACTGGTACAGCATTTTCCAGCAAATTTACTGCTCATTAAAATTACATATTTTAGCAAGTGGAAATGGCAGAGTTCAAGTTTGTTTTCTCTTACTCATGATTCATCTATAAGTACACAAATAAATTGGACAGTCACAGGAGACTGTCAGAGCTACCAGATGCAGCGATTTGAAAGAGTCCCTTAGTCTGGGCTAGTGGAGAAAAGAAATGCAAAACTGAGTGATGAGAAGGAGAAATCTAACAAAATATCAAAGTTCTCAGCTAGCAGGAGGTTGTAAACAATAAATTTAGAAATTAACATTGTCTGACATGTCCTACAGTGTACCACAAAGCTTTAAACAATTGTGACAATAGGCTTTGCTTTGTTAAAAATAACTTGTCACTGACTTTTCTCTCAAGTACTCTTGGAGTAACTGTTGAAGTCAATACAGTTATATTCCAGTCACATGCCCTTCAGACTCCAGCCCTTCAACTCTGCTATGCACATGGATGGAGAGTAAGGAAGCCTGCCTTTTTCTGAAAAGAAAATTGAAGAACATGTTGTGGCAAGAATTAATTTTAAAGAAACGATTGCCAGAAAGAAACTAACCTTGAAAGAAACATGTGAATATAGATTATTTTAAAGTATGAAGCTTCTGTATTCATCTCTCATGCAATCACTTTGAGGAGGAGCTTATGTAGGTAGATACTGGAGATGTTGTTTTTTTTTTTTTTTTCTGCTGTTGGATTTAAACACTTAGGGAAAATTTCAGTCACATTGAGTCAAGTCCCAGATCAAGAGAAAACGCACATTTTCTCCCAGCGCCCCTCCAAAATCTTGGCTCCACAAACAAGCAAAAGGAGCATCTTCCTCTAAGTCCCCATGGTAGCCTCGGTTTGTCACTACTTGTATTTCATCAGGCTGCTGGCTGAGAGGCACCCATACTGTCTCCTTATCTTGCCACATACATCTCAGGCTCTCTGAGATGGAGAATGAGCCGGTTATGATACAGTTTTCCAGGTTGTCTGAGCATAGCTGAGTTGGACTAAAGGTGAATGGACACAAGTAGCAGCCACCTCACCTGGAACCAATCCAAATGTTATACATTAGATATAGCCATACATTGGGGAGGAGTGGATGCCAAAGAGACACTGTTTGAAATGCTCCATCCCCTCTTCAGTCTGTCTTGGCACATGGAACCCTCCAAGCACAACATCTCCCTTTCATTGCACAAATGACTGGAGAGAAACATCCATACTTTCTACTTTCTAGACCATTTAGAGGTACTTTGAGTGACTCCAAAAACCTGCCCGTCTAAAAAGGCTCTTACTCATACATGTCACTTGCTCTTTGACTCCTTTTCTCCCTGGCTCATCAGTTCTGTGGGTTTCTTACAACAAGTGGACATGCAGCTGAATTTGGAATAGAAACATAATTTGCAACTGCATGGCATTCATGCTCAAAAAATCTTTTTCTCCTGGACGTTAACTTAGTCTCCTTAGCTCTGTGACATGAAACCAAGAGAGAGAATATTCGTGCACACAGATGACAAATGAAGGAGGAGACTTTGCAACAGAACACAACACATAAAGTGAGATGCAATCACAGAGAGAATAAATTAATACTGATTTCATGAGTTGCATTTAAAGTTAAAGAAAGAAGTAAAAAGAAAGATCATGTTGTCAGTTGCAATGGTGATGACTAACAGATCATCACCCTTTCTCTATATGTACACAACACCGTGAGACCAGTAGAAGTTATGTGTGCAAATAAAGACAGGAAAGTTTGAAAGCAAAGAGTTTTACCTAGCATTCATTTAGATAACTAATCCAAAGACAGACTTTATAGTGTACAAGGAATAATGCCCATTGTAAAACTTGATGGAAAACATTTCTTGTGGAAAAAAGAAGAGATATTTAACTGTGTACCTCTGGACCTGTTGACTTGAAAACAAGAAACAAAGGACCTTTATACTACAATAGTAAATTTAAGATGGCAGATGTTCTATGACATTTTATAGTGTGGTTATGGGTTGTTTTATCTGAAGTATTCCACAGTACTCTGTTTAAAAGTGATGGTACAGAACGGTCTATTTTGCCAAGTAAAAGGGTAAGATGCTTGTCTCATGTGGAGACACTGCTTTTCTTTTCAATAAGAGACCAAAATGCTAGAGGCATTATGATTCCAATTTGAAGATTAAGCTTTTCGAAAGGGCAGGTTTTAAAATAAAATTCAACAATATGATAAAAAAGACTGAAGGAAACAAATACTTATGGAGAGAACATTGGCTAAAAAGAAACCACTACTACCTTTTTTTCTTAAATTCTTTTTATAAACTAGTAGAGGTAGAATGATAGGTTAAGAAAAAAATCCTGAGATCCACATCTTTGGGTCTACTAGAGCAAAATCCTTGGGTCTACTAGAGCAAAGGCATGTACATTTTCTAGCTGAGCTTTGGGATGCCACCACAGAGTCTCTGAAGATGTATCACAGGTGACCTCTCAAGACTGAGAAATATCCTTCTGGGAGACAGGGGCTATTGCCCAACTAGGATAAACAGGATTCATGCCTTGGGTGGTGTCTGTCAGTCTTGCTAAAATAGTAGCGAATAAGCTCATCAGCTCAGTGTAATGAAGGCTTTCTAATATCATGAAACAATATGGCTTGACCAGACTTTGTACTGCTCAAAAGAGTTCTGCAGTCTAGATCATAGAAGTGTCTATAAGTGCAGATGGGTAGTATACAGTATCTATAGTCGTTGCTTAAAATTGTATTCCAGTTATTTCCCAGCTACATCCATTCCAAACTGTATGTCTTCTAGGTTAAGAATCTAAAGCATGCTGAGCTTTGGATAGGAAACCCATTAAGAGCTAAGAATGAAGCCCTTCTCTGATGGGTAACAAATGTTGACACTGATTTCCAAAGGAAGGTCAGACACTTTTCAGTGCCTTGAAAGCAATCATAACGTTCCTGATGCAAAATAAGACCCAGTTTGTCCTGCGATGGTGACAACGTAACTTATTTTTCATTCTCCTTCTGATAAATTACATAAGCAAACATCTGATATTCATACAGGAGGAAAATATTTGTGTTACTCACTTAGCCTGGACAATGGAGCAGGCTTCTGCCAAACATTTTATGTGCAAATATATTGTTTGCAAGTTTTTTACACAGCTTTCTGCTCCCCAGAAGGAAACAGACTACTGGACTTTCTCATGGGCTTTATTTACTCAAACGATTTTAAGAATTCAGATCAATTGAGGGGGGTTATTTCAATTTGAGATTATTGCAAACCGAAATTTCTCTCTCATGAAATAATTTGATACTACTTCTGAACCCACACCAAAACATTTATCAAAACATCAGGAGTTCTGGTGAAATTTCTGTCTCTGAAAAAAACCTTGACATTTGATATTTGCTTTGCTTCTGTGTTGAAACAGAAGAAAGGCGAGATTTGTGGGAGAGAAAATTCAACTTCTGATAACATCAGACTGTAATCAACAATACAGCTGAGAGATGGTATCCACCTAAAGACAGCGAAAAATGTAACCAAGCGACACCCCTGAAGAGTTTCAATTAGATTTCCTCAAGAGAAAAAGACACCAATTCATTAAAAAAAATATATTTTCTGCTGAAAATATGAAAGTTTAATTCAGTTTTAATCTTGTCAGCTTTAATTGCAACATAATATCTATTGATGACTTTGCCTAGTTGAATGTAGTTAACTGTAAGAAATAGAAAATGAAAGCATGGAAAGATCAAGAAAACTAGATGAAAGAAATATGACTGGTGATTGAAATCCACCCCAGCTCTGATATATATTTTCCGGTTTAACTACCTGAGCCGTAATTCTTCTGATTTTCTGATAGCACTTGCTGCATGTCTAAACCCCCTCCTCCAAACTTCTAGGTCACGGATTCCCCTGAAATGCTGGACCTAATTTGTCTCCAAACTCACTTCCACAACAGTTTATTCCAGGTCCATGACAGTGAAGTAGAGGGCCATTTGTCTCCAGTTTCTCTCACAAAGCCCTATCATGGGCCTCAAGTGGTGTGAAGAGCCAATATAAGGCTGCCGAGTAATATTAACTTTAAGGGAATAACCACTCCTGCAAGCTAAAGAGCAGCAAGGCACTGAAGTGCCCCCACATGTCAGAATTTCATGATCAGGGGAAAAAAATTCATTGCTCAAAAGAATATAAACTTTCAAATGACACTTCACTGAGGGAAGAATAGGAGCCTGCTGTACTTGGTTTGTCATCCCCTCTCCTTCAAGGTGGTTGCCAAAATAGCATAATTGAAAGCCCATTGGATGTTGAATCATGTTTGATTAGGCAAAGATTATATCTACTAAACCGACTGTATCATTTCAGTATGGAGTTTATAGATCTACTCACATACAGAAAACATTTTGTGCTCCACAGGAGGAAGTATTTTTTGGCTTTCTCACTGCATTTCATGTAGATGTATCTGAGAGCATTTTCCATGGTCTTCTTAACAAGGGTATATGAATGTGCATGTTACCTTCTGCCATGTGATTTCTTCCTCTTTTTATAACGATTTTTATCTAAGTAGTAACAAATGCTGATTAAAAAAATCATCTACCAAAACATACTCCTTGTTTAAAAAACAAAGGTAAAAGCCGCTGTATTATTGCAAAAGGAATAATTACCTGAAAATGGAGCATTTCTCATCTGTGTAGAAGAGGCATCAGAAAAGAACCTGGTTTTCTAAGTAGCCAAGAAAATAAATCATATAAGAATTCAGACCTCTGACCACGTCTGAAGGGGAAAGCTAATGGAAACAGCACCTCACTGGGGACATTACTGCATATCATCACCTAACAGTGACCCCAAGGGAAATGAAACTGAAGAGAAATGGAGTTGCCTGTCAGGGAGGTGGAACTGTTCTCATTTCTGAATCTACAGCAGAGTAGCTTACTTGGATATACAGTGCAGCAAAATGAATAAATATCAGAGGAAAAGTATTTTCAAGCTTTGTAAAGGAATGATATGCAGATTGAAAGAAAGGCAAAGTCCTCCATTTCTAGACATTTTTTTAATAAATGCAGAATACTTAATGACTTAGAAAAGGAAAATTTAGAGAAGCCTGATAGTTCAAGGGGCCACACGTTATGCCTTGCAAGAAACATAGACAGCTGAGTCTCCAAAGTTCATTGAAAAGTTTCTACAGAAGGCAAAATTTCCCAGAGATACAAACACTTCAGACACCTTTTTTCCTTTTTGCCTAAGAGGCTGGTTACTGTAATTCACAATTTTCCAACGCATGAAGAGCCTGCAGCCTGTGTGCTACTGCTGGCACTCAAACTGCTCTGTGTTATGTAGACAGACACTCAGCTGTGAGGCTGGTGCCTGTACACAAGCTGTGTCCCACAGCTTCTGCCACCAAAGCCAGCTCTTGCCAGTACACTGCCAGTGCTGGTCAACTGCTGAAAATGAGATAGGAGGAAAAGGAGTTAAAAAAAAAAAAAAAAAAAAACACACACATACACAAACAAAAAAAAACAAAAAACAAAAAAACAAAAAAAAAAAAAAAACCACTGGCTAGAGAAGGGTTAGGAAGCTTATGGTTGGCATCCTAGTGCTGGAGGAGACTTGACAAGATGCTGGGGAGCTGGAAATGGGATGGGATGGGATGGGAAGAGTTGTGGGGTTCATACAAAGTCAGTGCTGGCAGCCACCATTGTTGTCAGTAGCCCCAGTCACAGCTGACACCAAGAGCTCCAGCTGGCATGCCTGCCAGCAGCAAGGGTTTCTGCAACAAGCACTATCCAAAGCAAGATCTGTTTGGAAACCCCTGCCTCATGCAATATGTATTTCCATTTGATGTTTCCAGGCTGTATTCAGGACAAAGCTTTTTTACTGAAAAAGCACCAAAATGCAATAATGAAAAGCAAGTACTCTCTGACAGGTTTTGCAGTGCAAGCTTTAAAGGCTCTAAGTGCTGCGGTCTCTTCCCACTGAATTTAAATGCAATCCTTATTTCTGACTCTGGGGGAGTCCTGGGCCACAGGTGGCAAAGTGACAGGAGGAGCCCTGCCTGCAGCAATGGCAGAGGTCAGGCAGGCTCTCCGGAGGCACAACCTGCTGCTGCATTTGCAGCCCCACAGGGAGAGACTGCGGAGCTGCTGGGTCACCCAGGTGTTTTTGCTCCCAACCTTTTTTTAGCTGCTCTGTACCCAGTGAAGGCACAGGGACCACTGGGGATTTAATTTCTCTGCAGCATTGAGCTGCTCTGGTTGTGCATGTACTTTTTACCAGAAATCCTGTCTTTCAGCCTCAAGAGCAAACTGTGCTAGCTGTGCTGCCAGAGGTTAATGCAGCCAGATAGGCTGTAGGTGGATTTGCCTCCATTCATTAGTCAAATAGGACACATCTCTTTCCCATATGATCATGAGCCAAATCTTTTCCTCTTACACCGTCTCAAAATGGGCATAAAATACTTCCCTCTTTCACCAGAAGACCATGAATATTCACAGAGTGCTCTGAGATCCTACAGAGAAGATGGAAGTGTCACGTGTATTCCTCTTTAAAGTTTGTATCTCACAACTGGACAAATCTGTGATGCTTTCTCTGCCACCAGGCAACTGGCCCAGAGCATGCAGGGGAACCCCTGGGAACCTGAAGCTGGCACCCCTGTGGGGTGCCAGAGCTGTCACAGTACATGTGTATGTAGATGGAAAAATAGCTTTCCTCCTTAGTCCTCTGTTAAGTGCTCACTGAATGAGTTTGACTCCACAGACTCAAGGACAGTCAGCTCAGGTTGCTTCCTCCAGTACTAATACATAAACAACTTACTCGCTTGTTTTTTTCAGCTAATGTTATTCAGAGGCAGTAAAATGCTGTAGAGTATTCATTCTGGTTCCAGTCGTGGACACAGAGCATGTATAATTACCAATGTGGGTAGCAGTCTATCTCATAGCCTTACTTATGCCAGTGAAGGATATTATCTCATTATATCAGCTTAGCAGGCTTCTTTCCCTGGAATTTGAAATAAGCAAGGCACATAAAGAAATGATGAAACAACTAATTATAAGGGACATTATTTTAAAAACTGCACAGTAGTCAAAATCCATTAATGGACTATTTTACATCATTAAACTACTTCCAAGAAAGTATCTAGGCTTTTTCATCATAAACATTTCTACATTGCAAATGTAACTTGAACCTAACTCTATGCTTAGCTATTTTTTGAATGAGTATAATATGTGCTTTCATTTACAACAGGGCAAAGATGAGTGAAATTTTTAACTTCATTATGCCTATCATCCGAAGTAATTTAGAAGATAGTCCTGGTACATGGACTCTTCTGCACTAGAATGCTGATAATGACTAATGTCTGGGGAAACAGAAAATAGAGCTGCTAGCAAGGACTTGTTTTAGCCCATGTTTTAGAATTTTTATTTGAATAAAAAGTGCTGTTCTAATTCAAGGGTAAAATACTTCTGAACCTTCGGAAATTTCTTGGGTGATTTTTTTTTTTTTTTTTTTTAGATTACAAAATGAATAGACTTTGGTTTTGTTTTCCAATTCTTGGTCCTTCAACCCAACAAAACCTCAAGTTTGAGTTCATTCTTTCCTTCTTGCTGGTCAGCTCCAGGGAGAAAGGTTCTGCAAGGTTGAGCCCATCTTTTGTTATACCTGTGAAACATTTTTGTCAGTATGCAGTTGCAAGTGGAACCATGCTACCCAGTCCCTAGAAATATGGGAGCCAAGCAATCCTGCTCAATGGATCAATAACATGTCCAAAGAGAAGACAGCCTGCTGCTAGGGACAAGAGAGGAAAATGTGGACATCAGCTGATTACAATAAGAGCATCTCTTTTAGGAGCAGCTAAAAGCAACTCTTCTTCACATAGCTGCCAAAGTGGGCAAAAAGTCCCTGTCCAACAGGGTTGTTTCTTTGCCATGTTACTGGTTCTTCTTGGGAGAAGGAAAAGGTGAAACAGTTTGATAAACACTTTGCTTCAGCCTCCTTCTCAAGCAACACATCTTGACAGATCACATACTTTGCACTGTGCAGCTCATATAAACAAATACATTTGGCAGACAGAATGTCAGGGAGTAAAAATGTCAGTGTTTCAGCAAGTATGTAGAGTACATGCAGTAACAGAAAAGCACAACCATTGCTCCCAGTAGTAATGCAGTATTACAAACAGTTGTTCCACTTTCGCTCGCCACTACTTCTTGCATAAAATAGAGGGACTCTGCTTCCATAGATCTGTATGGCAATAACAATGGCCATTGGTACTGGAGTGAGTGAGATGCATCTGCTGGTTTTATAGCACTCTCTGAAAGGTACAGTATTGCCTGGTAGTCCAGCTGATGGAGTCTGACCTGGCCTCCAGGATGTCAGACCCATCATCACCTTAGAGGTGATGAGAGCTGTTGTCAGAGTACTCAAATTCCTTCTGTGGCACACGAGTCTCATGGCTCAAGCAGAACCTCCCTGCCATTTATGCCACGCGTACATCCCACTGTACAATGAGCTCTTGAGACCTTATTTACAGCAGGAGACTCTTGAAGAGTGGTATCTAGAAACTGAACTAGCTGAAAGTAGTAACTAAATTGAACCCTTTCTTGGCAAGAGGAATGCACCTGTTACATCAGCAGTCTGGGCCATATATATGTCAGTAGCTAGTTAACAAAACACAGGCCTGGAAACAATGCTGCAGAGTGTATAGCTTTGTTAACGGGTTTGGTAGCAGGACCAATAAAGTTCATTGTTGAGTTTCCCTACAAATGGCTTCCTTTGTACTGCAGCTTTTTACATCAGCTTTTAACTAGACCTATCAGTTGTACTAGACAGACTGAGGGCATGATCTTCCCAGAGACTCTGGTTCCCATGAAGTGAAAAGGAGACTTCTGAAAGATCCCTAGAATTGTCCTTGGGCTTCTGAAATGGTCCTCTTTGCCTAGGAAACCTCTGTGTCTTCTCTCCCAGGAAAGGAACAGCAGAAAATCAAGGCAGAATGAATTGTGATTTTTTTAAGACTCAGGAGAAATACTGATTTTAAATAAACAAATCCACCTGCCACTCAGAGAGGGCAGTTGGGTCACTCTGGCCCTATTAGACCAACTCACTGACTCAGCTCTACCTCTGAGGACTTCAGCCCCCAATGGCACAGCAGCTTCACTCCCCACACTTGAGGAAGAGCATTGGACAACCAGGTTGTCCCTGCAGAGGGGAGATTGAGCTCACCCCTCACAGGCCGGAGGCTCAGGGGATAGAAGGCAGATGGGGAAGAGGCAGAGTCACTCCCAACAGGCAGTTTGTGAGTGAGAGTCTTTTTGTGTATGTGACCATGAACTGTGAAGAGGACAATTTGAAACTGTTTGTGCTGCTCAAAAGCGAACACTTGGAGTGAGCACAAATTGTTAAACAGCTCCTCTTGATTCAGGAACAGGCGAATTACAGATACTTTCCTGGAGAGGGGGAAGAATCCTGCTCAGAGGCCAAGCTATGTCTATGGGAGGCTTTTGAGGAGCAGTTGCAGCAACATTAAAAGAAACTAATCCTTCCAGATCTGGAGCGTCACACAACGAAGAGGGACAAATATCCACCTAATTACATCGGTTTCCTGTGAGGACGACTGAGCAAAATCGCATTCTGTTTCCTCATTTGCTTGTTTTTGTCCTGGTTAGGATGAAATTTCAACAAGAGCAGCAAGTCGGCAGGGCCAGGGGAGCTCCAGGCTCCACGGGCCGGGCCCGGCGCTGCGCTTCCCGCGGCGGCCAGCGGAGGCTGCTCTGGGTCGCCGCCACCCCCAGGGCCTGCGAGGTTCTGGCCCCGACGCGCCCCTGCCCGGGCACGGCTAGCAGCTGGAGCCGCGGGAGCGCAAAGACAGCGCCCTGCCTTGCAGTGATTGACCTTGCCAAGGAAAAAGGAAAATTAAAAAAAAAAGCCAAGGGCAAAACGGGACAGCTGGCAGCTTACTTCCGAAGTAAAGCTCCGGGGAAAATTCAGACCAAGCCACAGACTGGGGAGCAGAGGAGAGGCAGAGAAGGATTTAGGGGCAATAACCGGAGTACTCAGTCACTCCGAAGTCAGTGACAGTAGGGCAGCTGCGGACAGATACGCCTGGAGCCGCACAGTTTGCGAGGGTTCCCAGGCTGCCCTGGGCATGCCGGCGGATGCGTCGGCCTTCGGCTGGGTGGCCCTGCCCAGTACCCTGAGGTAATAAGGAAGGGGCTCCTCGCAGCCTTCCTGCAACTTGCCCTCGAGTTTTGCTGTGAAAACAAAAGCAAAGCAAACAATTCCCTTCCCCCTATCCCGAAAATAAAGCTCGGGCACCACCCGGGCTGGTCGAAAGGGCTCCATTGTCGTTTTTAAATGAGATGTCTTTGCAACCTCTCGCCCCTCCCCGAGCCAGCGGGGAGCGCCCGTATCCCTGGAAGCGAGAGGTAGCAGGGAACAAAAGGCAAACTCCGAAGTGACATTGAAAATAAAAGGGAGCTTTGGTTACCCCCAGGGAAAGGTCGAGGGGGAAAGGTCGCCTTCCCGCCAGCGCACGTACTCCCGACAAGCTCGGGGGAGCGCCCCGGACCTGGCCGCCGGCTCCGCGGGGCCCCTGGCCCGCGGCTGTGCGCCGTCCGCCCAGCCCCGAGGGCATCTGCAGATCCCCCAGCCTCTCGATGGAGCAAAGGGGGGCTTCGCGGCCAAACCAACGGTCGACGCACTCCCCCCACGCCCGCCGCCGCCAGTACCACTAAAACCGACTGCCGAGAAGGGACGCGGGAAATCACACCGCTAGTGCCGGCTCCTAGCCCCCCCGCTCCGCTCTTCCCCCACAGGCACACGCGTGTCCATCGGCTCCGCGTCCAGCCCCACCCGGGAGTCAAGAGCCCCTTTACCCGGCGCCGGCGCGGCCGTGGGCCTGGAGGCACCGCTGCCAGGGCAGGAGGCGCCCTGGGACCCGGCGGAGCCAACAGGGAGGGAGAGGGAACGGGTAGAGGAACAAAGCAGCGAGGTCACCCACTTAAAAGCTGAGTTCCTGTTTGAAACACTTAGAGATTATAGGATTGAGGACTATGAATATATGCGTAAATATATACTCGTGCATACCCACTGCCGAAGGCATGCACCCCACACTCGTGTGTGTGTGTGTAGGTATGTCTGGGTATATATACGAAAGCACATAACTTCTATGGTATCTAATGCCATATACTGATAGATATATCTAAAAACAGATAGATAGATGGATCCCGGCAGGATTTTGTCTGTAGCTATGTACCGATAAAAAAGTGTTTACGTATGTATTTATATCTATATAATCCATGTTTAAATTTTAACTGTCTCTGTAGAATAACTTTTTGCAAATTGTCTCAACAGCCATCTGCTAGATATCCTCAGCAGTAATCACCTCTGGCTTGTTACATCAAAGATGTTTCGGGGCAACGATGCATCTTGCGTGTAATGACAGTGTTGCGGCGGTGACAAGACTACTGACATTAAGGAAGCCAGAGGTGGAGTACTAACGACAACATTATACTAATAGGTACTAGTAACGGTGCCAGGATGAGGGGGTCAGACAACAGTTCATATACAGGCGCGAGTGCTGCTGCTACCCACCCCAGACTGTCCGTGTCTACACACAGTCCCTTGCCCCTGGTCCCCAAGCCGGGCAGCCGCGAAGGGGCGCGGTGTGGCTGCCGGGCCGGGAAGTGCCCCGGAGCCCCGCCGCCCCCGTCCTGGCACGACGGATCTCGGCCAGCCACGGCGGCTCCGAGAGCCCTGCCCTGGCACCTCGCACCTGGCCCCACCCTGCCCTCTTGGCCGGGAACGGCCCGGCAAAGGAAAAAACGGAGAGGGTGCCGGAGGATTAGGACAGGAGGGCTCAGCCGAACTCCAGGAATTGGGGAAGAAGGGAAAAGAGCTGCGGGGAGGCAGCGCTGCCCTCGCACAGAGCCTTGCGAGTGGGCCTGCCACGGACTGGTGGCGAAGTGGCCCCGAGAAACCCCAGACGAGAGATGCTCCACGCCCTGAGCAGCTGGAGGAGCAACTGTGCGTGCGCTGCGGAGGGGTGAGGATTTTCCTTTTAGCCTTTGGTGGTTTCACTTATTTTCTTAGATTCCTACGACAGGGGAAGAGATTTCGACCGGCATATTGCGGGGTTTCTCTCACCCGAACGGGATAACCAGGGGAGGGGGGCTTGCACACACCGGGGAATTGTACCTATGAACCACAGCAAGACTTTCGCCCCGCCGAGCACTCTGCGCCTAGGGAGCGCTCGCAAGGAGCGTCTCTGGGTAAAACTCTTGCCTTACACGCCCAAGTATGTGCTTTCCAGGCAGGGAGCGGCTCCTAGCGCCCTGCCCGCCGCCGGCAGTGACAGCCACACAGGTCCACCCTATTCGGTCACTGCGGAAACCTCCGCTCCCTCCCGGTGTGGGCACGGTGTGCTGGGCACATGTGGGCCAGGAGAAGAAGGGGAGTATCACACCGATATGCACAATAAATCTGTATTAAAGTTTCTATGAGCTCCCTGAGGGTGGGTCGAGAGGGGAGAATTGCAGCAGGCTGCCTCGGTGGTGCCCCTTTTCCAGGTAGAGGGCTTCTGGAGGATTATTTCAATCTCTATGCATGTGCTAGAGTTGTGCTGATGACTAGGAGAGAAGAAAGAGTTCTGTCCCATCTCTGCTGTTGCCCTCTTGAACTCAGACTTCTCTAGGAGTGGCTGGCCCCGCCACAGAGCCCGCCGAGCCCCACTCCCGCAGCAGGGCAGGCTGCACGGGCAGGGCCATCCCCTCGGCGCTGGGAGCGGGGGCGTCAGGGCTGGACAGGGGGTGCTTCCGTGTGCCAGTGGCTTGATGCAGCCAGACACTCACCCGTGAACCAGGCCACGGGGAGCATGGATAGACCTCACATTTTTGCATCAAAAAGTCACGCCTGAAAAGCGTCTCTCTTTTTCGAGAAAGAATTTGCCTGCGTTTTGCGTGGGAGCTTTCCCCTCTCCCTTCGAGCCCAGGTGCCCCGAAGGTTTCAGCCAGCCCAGCCGGCCGCTCACATCTGAGCATATGCTGAAGCGCTGAGCTCAACCTCGGCCGCGCTCCCGAGTGAGCTCCTCTTGCGGAGAAACGGCGCGCAACCACCGCAGGAGTGGATAGTGCCTAAAAGAGAGGAAAAGCAATTTGAGGCAAGGAGCAGAGTCAGGCGCCGGACTAGGCAGAAATGCCCTTCCTGCCCCCACTCCACGGCTCCTGCCCGGCGAAATGGGTGGCAAGGAAGAGCTGTAGCACTTCGGCGACTCGGGCTGGCCGAGCATATTCGATTCCCCTTGGGGAGGCACAGCAGCTCGTACAAAAAAGACATTGTTGTCTTTGGAGAGCCCTATGTGCACTTTCAAAAGCTGATCCTTGAGTTCCCAGCCCCCGCAATCCAGTTGATGAGTAAACGCGCTGCGGTCTTGGTGGCACCGTTTCCATTGGGATTGGCACAATTTGATTGACAAAGTCTCCCATTCTTCCACCTCTCGAGTGTTATCAAACGGATTGTGTGGGGTCAGAAGCTATTGAAGGGACGTCCGTGTAGCCGCATTCTGCAAACACAGGGTGAAGACCGTGCCTTTCTCATGAAAATGCTTCCACCAGGGAAAACGCATCTCATCTTCCCTGCTCTCCTCCTTAGCATTTCCTTTTAACTCGAGCGTTTTACTAAGCAACATCACCAGGTAAACGAAGACATCACTAGAGACAGCCTAGGCAGGACTCTGTCGGGGCGGCCACCTTCCCCGAGGGCCGCGGGGAGCCAGCTCTGGCAGACGAAACTTGGCTGGAGGGTTTGAAAGAGTGAGCGGACGGGACAGGGCAGCAAGGAATAAGCTTTCTTGCCACTTGTCCGCGGTTTGACTCGCCCCGTTATAGCTCATTTGGGACGGAAAAGGAGGAGCAGAGACTCACCTCCTTTTCACTAGGTCGACCTAGTGGGGCTGAAAATTGCTGTTGGGACCTTGCGGGGTGTTTCTGTGCCTGTACGCGCATCGGTGTTTTTCTAAATAAGCGGTCAGACCTCCAAAGAGAGTTCCAGCCCGCTCCCCAGCGAAGGGAGAATGAGGAACTCATTAACTTCCCACTACAAGACCCAGCGCAGAGTCAAAGCTGGTCTCACTCGGGTTAGTCTAATCGAGCAGTGTTTCGGAGGCGACTTAACCCACGCTCATTCGAGCGGGAGGATAAACAAGCTCGCCCAGCCGCAGCCGGCGGTGGACGGGTTCGTTCCGGCGGCGCCCCAGGGAAGGCGCAGGGCGGGAAGCGGGCGCCTCGGCCGTTCCCGCTCCCCGCCGCCGGAGCCGGCGCTGGGGCCTCCCCGGCTTCCCCATCTCGCGCTCCCTGGAGAGAAACGGAGCCACTGCTCCTGCCCTGCAAATTGCGCCGCCAGTAGCTGTCGTTCCTTTCTGATTTGAGCTGATCACAGCAACATTCTGGTGGATTCTGTGATTTTGGCTTGGGGTGTTTTTTTTTCTTTTTTTTTTTTTTTTTTTTTTTCCCTCCAACCACCCCCTTCTTTATAAGACTAATAAAACAGGCACTGAGCTGATGTGCCTGAGAAATCCGGGAGAAAAAATACAATCAAACCATCAAGGCAAGGTCGAGTGTCTTTGTAGTAACAAAACCAAAGACCGCACTGAAAAACGCGCAGAAAAGGGGAAAAAAACGGGGGGAGTGGCGGGGAGAGAAATGTTCCAAGGATCAGGAAAAAGAAGATCTAAAGATCTTGAAAGAGAAGAGGAAAAAGCAGTCGCATTTCTAGCCCAAATTCGTTCTTCTCTGTCTCTGGTGACCCAGCAGCCTTACAGCAAACTCACTTCGGGGTATTCAGCCTTGAGGGACTTGGTGCCGAAAGAGGCAGCTGAGATGATGTAGGAGAGCTGACGGCCTGATTGAAGGAAAGTTCCCCCGATTGTATTTGTGTGGAAAAGCTCACCTCTTGCAGAGCTCTAAAGTGTAATCAAGGCTGAGGCTTACACTTGAAGGATGTTAACTCTCATACGGGAACCTACTTTCTCCTAAACGGTTTCTTGCCTAGTGAATGAGAGCCTCCCAATTGAAGTAAAATGATCCTTATGTACTAATATCAAGCACAGTCACAAAGCGACCGGCTATTTATGCTGCCACTTTAGACAAAGATATTTAGTTATTCCCGGGTAGTAAGTGCACTTTTGCATTTTTAAGCACGAACCAGCCGAGCACAAACATATTTACAAGTGCAATTACTAAATAGTTACTTGACACTTCAGAGTGACTGGGTTAACTGTACCTTCGCTGTAATTTTCTTAATATTCAGGTAATCGCTGTATTAAATTGAATTTGCCAGGGCCGTATGCCTGGGTGTGAAATACTCAGGGGAGGTTTTCTCCTCCGCCCGGGAACACCCCAAAATATAAGATCTGGAGACACTGGACAACTTGGGAGATTTCTTCAAAGACCAGAGTGACACTAGCGACTGGCTGCATGTACGTGTGTGTGGCTGTGAATGGGATGGTTTTTGTTTTCACATGGGATCCAAGAACAGATCCAAAAGTGTCCGGAATTGCAGTTTATCCGAAACTGCCGGGAATTCGTTGGCAAGGTGGTATAGCAGATGACCTGAGAGGTCTTCTCCATCCAGCTCCCGTGCTGTATAAATAACCTTAGAAATCAGCTTCAGGTTCAGAGGGACCACGAGAGCGTGTAACAGTCTTTGCCTTTGAGAATAACGAGCGACATTTTGCGCTAACCTATTTTTTCAGCAGTCTCTCTCCCCAGGGAATTAAATAACGGGTTGTTTTCGCAAACTTGCATCTTCCACCTCTACCTGAGGTTTAAAAAAAAATATCTAGGTGAACAGATCTTATGGGTTTAGGGAGACAAACGATCCTCGCAGTGGGGGTCTCACACTGGGGGTCTTAGCAGACATAGAGAAGGTTCCCGAGATGCTAAGTCCCAAGTGCTATTCAGCCACCAGCCGACCGGTGTACCTGACAAGCCGGTGCGGGGAGTGCGGAGCGCTGGGACCGGTGGCCCAGAGGGAAACGTCCCCCGGAGAGGTGCCCTCCCGGCGGCGGGGCTCCTTCCAGACCAAACTTAGTGGGGAGAGAGGGGCACTCAGTCCTTTTCCTCACCGGCATTCAGCTCCGTCCCCCAGCTTTCACAAAGGCTGGGCTGACAGCCTTGCCACCCGGGAGCTGATTTTAAGTCCTTTCACCCAGTCAAATGGGGGTCTTTTCGCCTTCCCTTCCATTGCCCGTCTACGATATTGCCACCCTCGAGAAAAAGAAAATGAGTTGTGCTCACGGGGTCCCTCTCTCTCTTTCCCTCTCTCTCCCGCTTTCTCTCTTTTTTTAAGACATAAAAAAAAATCCTGACAAGTAAAACTTAAAGGTGTTTACCTTGTCATCAGCATGTAAGCTAATTATCTTGGGCAAGATGTAGGCTTCTATTGTCTTGTTGCTTTAGTGCCTATGCCCCGCCTCTGGTGGCAGCCTAAAACCTGGCGTCTGGCTAAAACAAACGAAAGGCAGCCCTGAGCCTCCACTCAATCCAATTAAGGCGGACTTCGTCCACTCGGTTACGTGTACATCCAACAAGATCGGCGTTAAGGCAACACCAGAATATTTGGGAAAAAAAAAAAAATTGCCTCCCCTTCCTTTTTTTTTTTTTTTTTTTTTTTTTTTCCCAGCCGCCGAATCATGTCGATGAGCCCAAAGCATACGACTCCTTTCTCAGTGTCTGACATCTTGAGTCCTTTGGAGGAAAGCTACAAGAAAGTGGGCATGGAGGGCAGTAACTTGGGGGCTCCCTTGTCAGCCTACAGACAGTCTCAGGTTTCTCAGCCGGCCATGCAGCAGCATCCCATGGGCCACAACGGAACAGTGACTGCCGCCTACCATATGACAGCGGCAGGGGTCCCCCAGCTCTCCCATGCTACGATGGGGGGCTACTGCAATGGGAACCTGGGCAACATGAGCGAGCTCCCGCCTTACCAGGACACCATGCGGAACAGCGCTTCGGCGACAGGATGGTACGGCACCAACCCGGACCCTCGCTTCTCCTCAAGTAAGTCAGCCCGGGGCTGGGTAGCCGGTGGGGGATGGCCGCGCACCTGCCTTGCCGCATGAAGGGCAACGGGCGCCGGGGGCTCCGCGCCAGGGCAAAAGCCAGTCCAACTCCCAGCCGCCCCCCTGGCCGCCCCCCCCAATTCCTCCTCCTGTCCGAGGATCGTGCCGGGTCTCTCCTCCCCCACTGGTTTCATGTCAGCCTCCCAGGGCTGCTTTGGCGGTGGAAAAGGGGTGGGAAGCCTCGCGGTGGCGGGGAGCGGGAGCCCGGGGCTCGCCGTCCAGCGGGGCGAGAGCGACACGGCCCGGGGGGGGCGGGAGGGAGCCGATTCTGCCCGTCCACCTGTGCGCTGCCCGGCATCGAGCCGTAGAGGTGCAAGCCGGAGCCGCAGGAGCCGCGTCCCGGGAGGCGCGGGGGGAGCTGGCGAGTCCGCCTCGGTCGGGGCCGGTGGAGCCCCTGTCCCTGGCAGCTCCCGCCGGACTGTCACATCAGGTACTTGCTCGGGTGTCACTCCCCAGGCAAGGCGACGGTAAGCCGCCGCCTTTATTCACCGGGGCTGGCCCGGGCGAGAAGGGAGTACTGTTGCCCGCCGCTCGCCCTGAAGACACGGGCGTTGTTTGGGAGCGGGGGCGCCCCGAGGCCCCGGTCGGGACTGGGCTGCCGCGGGGATGCGGTCTCGGCCAGGGGCGAGCGGCAGCGGGGGCCGCGGGAGCGCGGGATCCCTCTTGGGCCGAGCCGAGCCGCCTAAAATATGCTGCCTTCTCCCTTGCAGTCTCCCGCTTCATGGCGCCGTCCTCGGGCATGAACATGGGCGGCATGGGCAGCCTCGGCTCCCTGGGAGACGTGAGCAAGAGCATGGCCCCTCTCCAGAGCACGCCGCGAAGGAAACGGAGGGTCCTTTTTTCCCAGGCTCAGGTTTACGAGCTGGAGAGACGTTTCAAGCAGCAGAAATACCTCTCCGCCCCAGAGAGGGAACATTTAGCCAGCATGATACATCTCACCCCGACTCAGGTCAAAATCTGGTTCCAAAACCACCGCTACAAGATGAAACGCCAGGCCAAAGACAAGGCTGCGCAGCAGCAGATGCAACAGGAGAACGGCTCCTGCCAGCAGCAGCAGTCTCCCAGAAGGGTGGCAGTGCCAGTGCTTGTAAAGGATGGCAAGCCCTGCCAAGCAGGCTCCAACACACCCACAGCAGCTATCCAGAGCCATCAGCAGCAGGCAGCTACAACGATCACAGTGGCTACCAATGGCAACAGCCTCGGACAGCATCAGAGCCACCAGACAAACAGTGCGGGGCAGTCTCCAGACATGGGACAGCACTCGGCCAGCCCATCCTCTCTGCAGAGCCAAGTCTCCAGTTTGTCTCACCTAAACTCTTCTACTTCTGACTATGGCACTGCCATGTCTTGCTCCACCTTGCTATACGGTAGGACCTGGTGAAAGGATTAAACAAAGCAAAAGAAAAATTAAAAAATAAAATTTTTAAAAAATGAAAAAAGGCAGGTTTTCCCAGTCACACAAATCCTGTCCTGTCCATACTACTGGGTGTTTTAATTTTCTTTTATTTTTCCCCTTTCATTTATAAAGCTTTTTTTAAAAAAAAAAAATCCTGTTTTTTCGGTTATATTGGGTGGTTCCGTAAAGACCTTTAGGAGAGAGAGAGAGACTATTTTTTATTCGGTTTTGTTGTTATTCTTGATGGGTTATGGTCCTTTTTTTTTTCTTTTTCTTTTTCTTTTTTTTTTTTTTTTCCTTCCCTCAAGGTTGTTGTATGGGGTGTTTAAAAAATTCTGACTAATAACCACGGAGCAGTCTGCAGAAAGGGGATCATCGTTAGGCATGGTCCGAAGGCTTGGATTTCAGATGTACACTTTGCCAGAGTCTAGGACCTGCATGTAAATATAGAGATTTTGGGGGATGGGGTGGTTTTCCCAAAAAAACGCATTCGCGTCACCCAGACACAAGAAGCAGCTTCCCCCCCTCCCCCGGTCTCCCATCCCAGTCCCACCGTCAGGGCCAGTGGACGGAGACGTGGAGTCATCAAAGGCTTGGCTTTTATTTTCCTCCTTACGTTTGATGTGAACCTGTAGCTGTATAATGCTGTCAAAAGTTGGACTAAACCCATAGTTTTTAGTAGCCTGTATATTTTGTTGTAAAAAGAAAAAGAAAAAAATACAATCAACCAAACCAACTCCTACCTTTTTTACGGACACTGATCGTCCCCTCGTAAATCCTCTGGCAGTTTGTTATTTGCGCACGCCGCCTTTTCCTGTTGTAACTTATGTAGATATTTGGCTTAAATATAGTTCCTAAGAAGCTTCTAATAAATTATACCCATTACGAACTCTTTTTTTTCCCCTTCGGTCTCCTTCCTGACCCTCCCTTCTCTGCATTTTTTTTTTCTTTTTCATTTTTTTTTTCCTCTTTTTCTTTTTCTTCTTTTTTCTTTATGTAAAAACAACCCGGAATACTGCCAAACCCTGAAAGGCCCTTGCCCCTCCAAGAGCCCGGACCCCGTTTCCAGAGGGGAACTGTGCCAGGGAGTTAACGGGATATGGGATCAGTTCTCAGCGTGCAGAAGTGACAAGCAAATTCGTGGGACTGACAAACAGGAGAGAGAAGGGATCGAGTCCAGATTCATTAGCCCGACTATCGGGGGGACGAGGGCCACCTCAGACACTTTTTGCTAGAGAAACGAAGTACTCCAGGAGTAGAAATTCAAATGCCAAAGGCACGGAGGAGAAAGTAGGTAAAAGTCTAACGCCAGTAGAAACAAAATAACGAAGAATCTGATGACAATATAGAAGATGTGCCCGATTTGAAGAGAATCCAGTTTTAATCACTTGTAAAAAAAAAAAAAAAATCTACCAGGTATTCCTATGTACTTGTATTTTAAAGGAAGTACAGTCACCTTATTTATAATCAAAATAAAAAGATAGTTTATTGTGTACGGCACGTAGTTTGAATTAACTTTCTTTATCAGACTGTATTTCATTTTCTACACGTACCCACATACACGACCACTCAGTATCTCCTTCCCACGTCCACCCGTGTACACAGGCGAGAGGTTAGTTGCAGACTGCGCCTCAGTTCAACACAGATTGCTTTTTTACTCTTACCTTTCCCCCCTACTCCCCCACCCCGCCTCCCTTTATTTCTTCCATAGTGATTTGGGAAGCTGGTAAAGAAGGAGATGAAGAGAGTGCGTGTGCGCGCACCTGTGAGTGTGCGTGAGTGCGCAGGGTGCGCGCCTGGCTGAACCGAGGGGCGGTTAGTTAGGAAGGTAAATATTATGGGTAATGCAAAGCAGTTAGATATTAACTTTGCTGTAAATACATAAAGCATATCAAGTTAAGCAGCTCGTATCGAACAGGCCCGAAATACATGTAGTTCGCTATCTTTCGGGTCCCAAATATCCCTTTTGTGAGTGTAACAAAATAAGGAGTCCGCATCCTAAAAGACCTCGTAGCGTGTTTTCCTTCACATCTACTGCTCGGTTTCGGTTTTTCCTTAGGATCTCCTCAGTTAAACCACGGAAGAGAACCGCAATCATTGAAAGACCTCTGAATTACAGAGGTATTATGAAATGCTCATAATTTTGAAGAGAAAGAAAGCAGCTTGCCCGGGATGGAAACAACCTAACCTCCGGTTTAAGTGGCAGCTTTCGAAAGCTCCAGTCTTTTATTTATACAAGATAGCCGGTGTTAGTCTGACACCGAGTGCTAGTTTGGATGAAGAAAAAGAGAAATAGAAGAAAAAAAAAAAATTATCGGATTCTTTCTGCCTCCCCCCGCCCCTTTATTTCTAACCAGAGAACATCACGTGTGTCAACAGGAATTTCGAGACCTTTCATTCTTTACATTATGTCTTGCTTTATACAGCGACATTCTCAATTAACCCAAAGAATATTCCCTTTTTTTTTTTTTTTCTCCTTTCGTTTCAGGTCTATAACATAATGTTAAGTAGGGTGCGGGGAGGAGGGGTGCCGGGAGGAGGGGGAAAAGCCAGTCTGGAGCTTAGTGCTGTTATTTCTGCTAAGAGAAGCAAGGGCTGGAAATTCCTGGCCCGTGGCACACAGCGCTGCCGGCTCCCCCGAAGGGACCGAGCGCAGGGTTAGCTCTACAGATTTTTAAAATTAGAATTAGTTTCTCCCGGAGTTCACGTACAAGACCGAGGGGAAAGTGTTGTGGTTAAGTCAACATTTCCCCTTCAAATGCAAATAACGTTTGCATCCTTTCGAATACAGGGACATCCACAAGTGAGGAGCACTGACAGGCATTAATATAGCCAAGAAATATTATTCCTCCCCTCCAAATATTGGACTTAGAACGTTCGATAGAGATCCAGCCAGTGACTTTTCATTAGGGACTTCTGGGGAAATAAATGAATTTTATTGTGTCTCGACAACCTCATAAACACATATGTGGTGGTGGGTGTAATTACTGTAATGGATTATTATGTACACTGACTTATCTTTCCTAAACTAGATTTAGTTTCGATTAAATAAACTCGTTTCCACTTTGTCTGATGTCGGCTTAGTTTAAAGTCTGTTTACTTGTTCCACAGAAAGGTGAATTCATCTCTTTATTAAGCACTAGAGACCGAGCAAACACAGTTCAAACTGTATTTACATATCAATCAGGAGAAATGCAAACAAACTGCTCTTTAACAATTTTATAGGGTTTTTTGATGACATTGTGTTATTGCCTTTTATCATAAAATTCTTTGTATAAACCAGTTATGCCTTGATTGGAATGAAGTTATTTTAGGAGAAGGGGCAGAAATACATTTTCATCTTCAGTCTCCCTCGAGAACACTCACGAGAATTTAGTCACTGTACAGCTTTTCTAAATTAAAATATGTGCCTCCGTCTAAACGCTTGCTTTTTCCAATACGCTGGTTTTCAGTCTCCCGGTAATCAAAACTTGGATAATGGGATGGTGAAGGGGCGTGGGGGGGGGCAGCATGATTCAAATCTGAAATTACAGAAGAAATGCCCGTTTCCCAATATAACTGTTCCTCTACCTACGTGAAACCGTGGGCACCCCGTATTTTGAGAGATAAAGGGACCTAGTGAAGAATGGCTATTCCCTTCCACTCCCCCACTCCCTGGCACTGTCTGTAAATGTAGGAGAATCGCTGAGGGCATTTTTTCCTGCTGGAAATATGAGTTAATGCTTGAGTGCCTTGAAGCATGCATGTAGTTTCAGGCTGTGGGAAAAAAATAAATAAAGAAAAAAACAACATACACACACAAACAAACAGCCCTCCACCCCAACAAACAAACAAACAAACAAAAAAACCCCACGAAACAAAACACAAAACCGGAAAACAAAACAGAACCAATACAAAACCCCATCACCACCACTGCAACCGCGAGAACAACAGCAACAATAGCACAGGGCTTCTTCATGCTTGCTGTTTCGCACCAAAACGGGTTGTGGGGTGGGTTTTTTTTGTTTCAAGGCAGCCTGTTAGTATCAGGGATGCTCGGAGGGTCTGACTCGGCGGAGCCTGCGGCACCGGGCCTGCCCTGGCCGCGGCTGCTCCCCCGGCAGCGGCTGCTGCAGCAGCGCCGGGCTGTTGCCATACCTACTGAGAAAAAAGTGATGGGGGGCTGATCGAAAAGCATATTGCCTGCACCTCGGTTCAAATGGCAGTGCAGGGCCTTAAAACTGTGTTCAAAGTGCAGATCCCAAACAATGTAATCTGAGACAGCTCTGAGATGACACCAAGAGAAATTGCCACGCGCGGGGGGGTGAAAAAAGTATTGTAGGAGTTTTGTGGTGGAGCGCAGGTAGAGGGGCCTCGCTGGGCAGGCAGTCCCGGTCCAACTTGTCGTGACGGCTGCTTTTACAAAGGGGATCTAGAGGTAAAGACAGAGTGACTTCTGAAGAATTTCAGTCCTTTCATGGCCGTGTCAGGAGCAAAGCTGAGAAATATTTTTCTTCTGTCTAACCCGCTGTTCCTCTCATGATCCCCTTCAGCGGGGGAAAAAACCCTTCAAACCCTAAGTAAATGGTAATGATGTTTATACGTACCAAATGTGTAAAGAAATCTGACCAAGTACGGCTGTTCCTATGAGGTAGAAAGATTACCGTCTCTGGCAAAGTGGTGAATACGAAATGACTTCTTTCTTTCTTTTTTTTTTTTTTTTTTTTTTTTTTTTCCTGGCTGCAAGCACATTAGGGAGCAGGTAAGGTCAAAGTTTTCTATATCCTATGTCTTTCTCTCGAAGGCTTCTAGTCAGCAATATAAATAAGACGGTGAATAAGATATATTGATACACAAAGATACTAAAATTCGTTTTGATGCTTAAAACAATTTACTATGTAGAAAATATCTTGGGAAACCTGGAGATGAGAACGTTAACTGTGACATTTAATCTTCGATGTAAAGGTTTTTGTTAGGGGGAGGGGGAAATCGGTATTTTTTTTTTCCAATGACACAGACATTAAGAAGCAAAGACATTTACAAATGGCCGAATGTACTGCCTGCGAGGGATTGTATGAATCCAGTGTCCTTCGCCTACGAGGGGAGGGGAGGCGAAAGAAGGCAAAAAAAAGTATTCTAAAAATATTTGCTACTTGACTAACAATACTTAAATCTGTTTTTACATCTCACACTGACAGCTAAATCTGAATACGATGGCTACCGTTTTCTGAGTTATATATCTATTTGTTAATCACAGCGGGACTTTCTGAGTAATTTTAAATTAGTTTGTAGGTTGTGCTTCTTAAGTAAGCGGGTTTACATAGCTGATTTTACTAAACGGATACGAGTTATTGCGTTCATTCGATAAGAACTCCCCATATCATGCTGAGTAGCGCTTCATCGGTGCACTACTTAGACTGCACAGGAAAATACTAAAGCACGTGTACACATGAGGCTGAGGTTTTTTGTGGGGTTGTGTGTTTGCTTGGGTTTTGCCTTTTTTTTTTTTTTTTTTTTTTTTTTTCCCGTAAAAGGATAGTTCAAATTATTAGAAAACTAAACAAGGTATGAGATCTTCACTTCCATCTGTTCCGTTGGATTTCACCGGAGTCGTCCTCGATCAAGTAAATTTTGGCAAGAAATAACGTGATAGATGGTGACAAACTTACACACACTTAGCATCTTGGAGGGGACAGAATTTTGCTTCATATCAAAGGTGTTGCTGAAGTGGTTGAGTTCATTTCAGTGTGTTACTGACCTAATAATGTGACTCTAGCACACGTTCTTTCGGAGTTTCTCTCGGTGCTTTTGTTCCTTAAACTTTTTGTTAGTCAGTGCTGCTGTTTCTCAGAGACACTCTTAAAAATATTATATTTTTCTTGAGCACCTTCCTGGTCTGAGCTTTTGCTCTTAACCTGCGCGTTACTTCAGAAAAGCACTGTTGCTGCTGCACGAAGCTCCCCACCCCTGCACCTCCCTGCATTAGCTCACGGCAGAGGAAAAAACCCCTAAATGTTAGACCGATGTGGAGGGTTTACTCTATATATGTGCATCTATATACGAATTTTATCTACAGATGTGTACATCTGCCAGTTGATGCAGAAGTTTATGTGCCTGGCATTAACTGTGGGGTCTGGGGAGCAGCGGCGGGCAGGAATGGGAAAACTCTTACTTTGAAAGAAGCGTAGCCCCCTGGCCTGCGTCTCCGCTCCGCTCTTAATTTTAAACCGAGGAAAACTCCCGCGACCCCGCCGCCTTTGCCCACCCGAGACTGCGCCGGAGGTGGGAGCCGGTGCCGCAGCGCGGGGCACCGGTTGCGCTGCCTCTCCGCCCCAGTCGCCGACCGAAAAACGCCCGACACGGCCGGTGCTCAGGTCGCCGTTCTCCGTCGAGGGGAACGGGCCTGATCCTACCCTTTGCCTGCGGGGTCTGCGGCCCCGGAGTCCGCCGGCATCCCGGTCGTGGACGGGCTCTCCCGCAGCCCCGGGTGCTGCCCTGCCCGCAGGAACGGGCAGCAGCCCACCAAAGTTCCCCGCCCGCGGGCTACAGGCGATCGAGGGCAGCGCCTGTCTCGCTCTTTATTTTTTAACTGCCAGTTAAAGCAGCCTTCTGCCTGCGCTGCCAGGCTGCCAGGCTGCAGGTGCTCCCGGTCAGATCCAGCTGTGCGCACCCACCGCCTCTCTAGTCCTTGGCACCCGGGGTGATGCCCAGGCGGGAGGGCTGTAAACGCCGGGCCAGAAATCCCTTTGACGTTCGTCCAAACGCCCTGACAAGGTGTTGACCGTCTGTGGCGCCTTGCCACAGCTAGGGAGAGTGGTACGGGGCTGGGGGATGCGGTACTGCCCCGTCACTGCAACACACACTACACTTGCCTAGCGGGGTAATGGCAGGGGAGTGCGTGGCACCTCCGCGGTAACCCAAAAACCATCGAGGACGGAATGCGGCCGGATGAATTTGCGCCTTCGCAAAGGTACTGTGCAAGTGCGGGGAAGGACGGAGGACAGGTCCCATTACTGACATGTTCTGCGCTGTCAGAGGTTTCCCACTCACCCGCTGCCTGCCCGGCCATCCTGGCCTCGGGGGCTCTCAACGCTCCCCCAGGCACGCAGGACTGGGCACCCCCACCCCCTCCCAGCTCGGGTTTCGTTTGGTTGGTTTAGGCAGGGGGAAAGCAACCCCCAAGGAAGCACCGGAGAAAGTTTGGGCGTGTTCGCCCCCAGCAGCGGCGGGATGGCGCGGGGTGGGTGCGGGACAGCCCACAACGGGGGTGCAGGGCCGGGGCTACCTCCTCGGGGGGCGCAGCGGGGGAGCCCCTCTTCCTGCTGCCTATTTCCCTCTCCCCCGGGTGCGGAGGGCTGCCCGCTCTGTGCCCGGTGCACATTCCCCTTTTCTCTCCTCTCTTTTTAATTCCCCTTCTGAATTTGAATGGATTGTTCTTTGGAAGATATGACGGGGTTTAAAGCTCTCATTACATATCAATAGATGGAACCTTTGCATGGAGGTTGTTCTAATTCTTCAGTGTGTGAGCAATAGCTGTTGCTCCCTGGCTCTGGCTTTTCCACGGACACACATACAGATACACCGACTGGCTGTCTCTCGATAGTGGCTTACGAAGCAAAACCCAGACGTGAGAACCATGGTGTCCCGTGGGGCTCGGGAGAGTGTTGGCGGATGGCGTATTTTGTGCCTGCTATCACGGGGAGGTTGTGCGTGGCGGTGGTGGGGCGCTGGGACACCCGTGTTTTTGTGGCAGTGGCGAGGTGCAGCGCTGAAGCTGCGCTGCCGTGGGGAGGGCGAGCGTGTTCGTGTCGTAGAAGTCCGGCTACAACGTGTGCTGTGCACGGAGTAGGCTCCGCGGTGGTGGCTGAAGGTGTATGCGGTGGGGGGTGGCGGGGGAGTGTGTGTGCGAGGGAGAGGGTGTTTGTGTGTCAGTGCGTCGCCCTTCCACAATGGCAGGGTAATTATCTAGCTGAAACATTCTCAAATGGCAAAAAGTTGCAAAATAGATCGACCTCCCTGAGATGAGAAGGAGCCAGTTTCAGAGCTGTGCAACCATCATGCTTTTTTCAATACATTTTAAACAAGAGGATCTAGCGAGTGATTCCGATTCAATACACATAATCAGTTTGGAAGTCCTATTTCCATTTGAAAACAGGCCTATTTGCAATCATGAGGGCCGGACATGCTGGAAGATACAAGACGCATTCAGAGTAGGTGGTAGGTGAGAGAATCTACAGACGAGCACGAACTATTTTCTTCCCGCTGCAGATCTTTTTCCACGATGCCTTAATCACGATGTGTTTTTAATCTGATAGTCTCTTTGAAAATACGATTTAATTGCTTAAGAAAGCAAGGTTTTGAGCTACAGGGAGACTTCCTGTTGGGGAAAAAAAAAAAGAAAAGAAAGAAAAGAAGAAAGAAAAGAAAAAAAAAGAGAAAGAAAAAGAGAAAGAGAAAGAGAAAGAGAAAGAGAAAGAGAAAGAGAAAGAGAAAGAGAAGAAAGAAAAGAAAAGAAAGAAAAGAAAAGAAAAGAAAAGAAAAGAAAAGAAAAGAAAAGAAAAGAAAAGAAAAGAAAAGAAAAGAAAAGAAAAGAAAAGAAAAGAAAAGAAAAGAAAAGAAAAGAAAAGACAAGACAAGACAAGACAAGACAAGACAAGACAAGACACAAACCAAACAAACACAAATCAAACAACAAACCGAAAAACAATAACAAAAACCCAAGAAAACCCAAACCCAACAACCAAGAAAATAATGGTGACTGGAAAAACATGTTGATTGTGCTCTTAGGGTTAACAGTCATGTAATCAAGAATACAAGTAAATGATTTCCTATAAAATGGTAACTTTTTTTTTAAGTAAGGCCCGGAGGAAGGACAGTTACACCGGGGTACAAAGAGGAGCTAGTGTCCGCTGAGCCCCGAGTCCGTCACGGAAGCCAGCCCTGCCCCGGAGAAGCCTCATCCGCCGGGCCGCGGTGCCTGGGGCAGCTCTCCTTTCCCGCCCGCGGGCGCCACAGCAAACCGGGGCTCCCCACGGCCCTGTCCCCCGAGTGCCGCGTCCTGGCATGCTGGCGGAGTGGGGAAAGGATGCACAAAAGCCAGAAGGCAGAGCTTGGGGGGTGATCTGGCCTCTGGTAGAGTAGATCCCCCCGTCTCGCCTCGCCCCCCACAGCAATCTCTGCCCCGAGCTAGCACCGCACTTCCCCGCCTCTGCTTGCCCTAGAGCATTTTTCTTATTCCTCAAGTGTCCGAAGCCAAGGAAAAGCCAGGAGGCCTACGCGTCTTCTATCGTAATCATCCTGCAGGAGAAGAGCGGGCAGGGAAGTTGAGGCTCGCCTGCGAGTAACCAATAGCCAAATAAAGGCTTTCCAAACACCGCACAGAGCACATTAATTGGCATTTCCGATTTCCCTCATTTACTTGTTTATGTGACTGTGAGCGCCGCTGACAGCGCGCTGTGGCTGCAGGCAGGGTCCCAGCCCCGGTCCCAGCCCTCCGCCCTGTTTTCTGCTTGGATTTTGAAAGCAGACACTTGCTTCTTGCAGCTAAATACCGTGGCCCGTTCCAGTCACAGCAGCCCTGCTTTTCCTGGCTCCCACCCTCCGCTACACTGCTTTATTCTCTTCCACTTCAAAGGGCCAAATCAGCTCTCGGGAAGGGTGGGAGGGGAGTAAATAAATAAATATTTGAATAAATAAGGCAATGTCGTAGAAAGCTGAATTAGCCCTATAAGAGGTACAAACTGTTATTACTGACTTGCAAACCGCACGCACACCGCCGAGGATGACAGGTGGGTATGCAGACCCCTGTCCTCCCTGGCACCGTTTGGGCCGGGGCGGTCTCCCCGCGGGCAGCCCTGGTGCCCATTCCGGGCTGCGGCGGGGCCGCTGATCCCTGACTCGTTGGCTCCGCGGGAGGGGCAGCTCTGGGCAGAGCACACGGTCCTTGCTGTTCCTTGCTAGCAACCCCGTCCTTCCCCCAGCGTCTAAATTGCCCTTTCCTTGGCAAGAAAAAAAGAGCAGAGAAACTTCCCTCCATTGGGATTTCTACCTTGCTCCCCCCAGGCCGCCAAGGAAGGGCCCCGCACCCCTCCTCCGCGCCAGCTAATTAGGTCTGAGCTCTAATGAGGGCTCGGGCCAGACGACCCGGCAAGGGGCCGAGTGCAGGAGGCCCCGAAAGGCTGCACTCGGTGCTGTGAAGCGTTTCCTTGCCGACCTGTTCTGTCCTGTGTGTACCCCCCCAAAAAAACCAAGTGGGCACTGGTCCCTCGTGGGACGCTTCCCCTGTCCAGCCGGGCGCCGTGGACGGGGAGTTTCTCCGGGCTGGCATCACACTCACGAAGCAAATTTGGGGTGGGGGAGGAGGGGCAGGCCACTTTGCAGACGGAGAGAGGGAAGGGGCCCTACAAGCCGGAGGGTGCCCACGCTTGGGGGCTCCCGGCCCCTCCAGTGTTACGGAGAAACCCGTACCGCTTGGTGCGGGATGATGCACTTGCTGTGCCGAAGGAGGGATTCGCGGTCGTTGTCGCCGTTTCCGAGGGAGATCAGCTTTTCCACAGCCCCGGCTTCAGCCGATTCTCTGACGACCATGCCGGGGTGGGGAGATGGGCAGGGGAAGCGGAAAAGGAGGAAGAAACGTGACCTGTTCCGCTTAGGAAAAGTTATTTCCCAGTCCAGACACCGATGGTTTTATTCACACGAGCTGTCCCAATGAAATCTGTGTGCTAATCACGCGGAGAAAGGAGCAGTTTTTGTCCCCACGTGTTTTTCTCCTCAAGCCAAGCGGTTCGTTGGTAAGTCACCGCACTGGGTCGTGCCGAATTTCCCATCGCTTGGAAAAAACATCCCACGGCTCCTGGCAGAATAGGGAAACGATTCCGATCCTATTTTATTTTTACAAAATTCCTAAATAACAGCTTATTTATTTGGTTTGGGACACAGAGATATGGAAATACATTACCTGATTGTTGTCGGGGGTCAAATCTTTACCCATATTAGTAAAACAGCTTTGCAACAGAAACAGCGATGTCACTCCTAGAAGCATATTTTTTTTTTTTCTTCCAAATAGACTCTAGTTCCCATTGTCATTTAAGAACGACCCCCATGTCGCACTTCGGCTCCCCCGATGCATATTGCACTCTAAGAAAACTCACAGTCCATCAACAAGTGACACGTTTATTTGATTATCAGTGATTTTCAAGGGAAAAATTGAAGGTCTGGTCCCATAGCGGTTAGGCGGGCAAGATTCCCACTTAACCCAGTCGGCGCCTTGCAAGTGGGAGCCCGCAGGACTGCGACCTCATTTACTGATTACCGGGCAACAGGTTGCGCACCCAGAGCCTTTCCTGGGCACAAGCAACGGGCGAACATTTTACGAACAAGAGTGATCTAAAAAATAAGAGTTGCTACAAATGTGTGCATGTGTGGTATCCTCTATGTTAATGTAGATCTTCTGCAAAAGCATGATGTATGCGTATACAGGTTAAGGTGTATGTAGATGTGCGTTTGCATACGAGTGTGTTCCTATAGAAAAGTAATAAATTTCGTGTTAATTTGGATTATTCAAATGCACAACGGATAGCCTTACTAAATCAGGGTGAGATTTGCCGGGAGACAGAGGTTATTCAATATATAGTGAGTGAGGAGATAAAAAAAAAAAAAAAAAAACCCCACAAAACCCCCACAGATATTATTTCAATAAAAACAAAACTTAGAAGAGGAGAGTACCATAGGAAAGGCTGGCTATTTCTATGTATCCTTCGCCAATGCACAGTCGTACTCTTTATCCCTCTTTATTCAGATATTCGTTTGATTTAAATATTCACTCCTGGACACTGGTCAAACTACCGACAGGACGGAGAAATTCCGAGGTATTTTGACAAGATACCGACCGTTGTTCTGAGGTCCCTGCATGCGGTTTTAAATGAGAAATCCTGAGGGGAAAAAAAAAAAAAAAAAAAACCAACCACGAAACGGTACCCGTCCAAATGAATAACATTTAAAAAAAATTCTGTTGCTAACGTTTTAAAGAACAAAGTGATATAAAATTCTTTTGCTCAATGAATACAAACTAAATACCACAGCATCTTTAGGGATAAAAAAGAGCAGATGATGGATTTTATTAAATATTTCACATACCAAAAAAAAAAAAAAAAAGCCTTTTATATGTACTTGTCCTTAACCTTTAAAAGCAACTGCTGTAAATACAAGATCCGTACTTTCTCTAATAGATTTTACTAGGAGCTGGTGACAGAGAACTGATTTCTTTTCTATTAGGCTTTAGTACATCTTTGTTGAAGGCCTGCAGAATGACCACGGATTAGATTTGCATCTCTTAGACTCCCTGTGTGGTCTTTGTAAGAAGCTTGTAACTGTTAAAAATGACTTGTTAGGAAGCGTGTGGGCTCTCATCTCTTTGCTTTTGACAGAATGATTGTGAAATTCAGATTGTTCTTATAGGCTTTAGCCTGCAGATTCCACCTGAACCTTAAGCAATTAGAGCCTAATCTCAGTGCAATCATATTTGAGTTAGGATTTGTTGCACTTTGTTTACTTCAATTAAAAACCCACGGAATATTTCAGAGCAGTTTTAAGTGATATTCTCGAGGCATTAGCAAATTTTTTCAAATCCTGAATGTTATCTTCACCACCCCATCGGTTGGCGTTTTGGAGTGCAAAGCACTCGCCAGGTTCCGCGGGCGAACTGAAGAGGAAACAGCGGGAAAGAAAAAACAAGCTGAAATTCCTTTCCATGCGGAAGGGAGAAGATGTCCGCTGCATCCCCCTCATTCTGGAGCCGGTGGAGGAGCGGCGTGCCCCAGGGCCGGACCCCTCTGCTTACGGGCAAATCTCGGGGCGGGGGCGGGCAGGAGGGGCGAAGGAGATCCCAGGATGGGGCCCAGCGTTGACCGGTATTTGAGCGATTGAGGCGGCGGTTGTTGGCGTTTGTGGGAGCCTGGGATCGGTTTGTTACCGTCCGCCCGCCTCCCGCCCCGCCAGCCCGGCCGCTCTCGCCGGCCGCCCGGCGCTTGTGGCAAGATTTGCATGGGCATCTCCGGGCAGCCTAAACACATTACTGGCGTAACACAGCTTCCAAAAAAAACCCACCCCAAAACAACATACCTAACCGCGCCACCTGCCTGTAGTTGTCCGATGCTTCTACATTTAGGGTGTAAAATTTGCAACAGAGGTACTCGGAGGGGTTGTTTTCTCCCTCGGATGACAAGTTCCTATTTGTTATCTATGCCCAGGTTTCATATGGCCAGCTTCCGAAGGATGCTTTTTACTACACATTCACATAATTGCGGTTTTCAAGTGCCACCCTCTCACATCAGAACTATTTTTTCCCCAGTCATTAGAACTTTTCAGAACGTCTTTACCAGGTCTTTGTGAATCAAACCCAAAACTTTCCAAAACGCTTTAAAAGTTGGTGTCATTCCATTGGAAATTTGGGGGCAATTTTTTCTCTCCATGTCAGATATTTGCCATTGGTATCCTATGTTAAGAAGGTCTGGGCCCGATCCTGTTTCCAGTGGAATCACGATGCCAGACCTTCTCCGGCTCTCAGCAGCATAGGATCAATCCCTTCCGTGCTAATAGAGGTTTAACAGCATCAGCACATGCCCAATAACCACCATTATAACCTTGACCCGGTCAGGTGCAATGATATCCCAAAGTTATCCTGCACTTCCTTGATGACAGCAAACAGCTCTTATCACCTCTCGCAACTCACAATAACCCGCAGGCAGTGACAGCAATAACCTACTGCTCTTTTGTTATTCTTTTCCCTCTGAAGTCTGCTCTAATAAGGGGTAACAGTAAAAAATAATACTATTGTCTGCATCTTTTAGCCTCATCAGCCTGTAGGACTCAGAACTTCTCAGCCCGATGGTGACTGCTGAAGTTAAGAGTCACGTTTTAAAGAGTGAGCGAGTTACCCTCTGAGCAATCTCTGTCCTGATGCTGAGTGCAGAACAGAGCGCTGGAGTGGAACAGCAAGAGCTCCTGTGTGTATCCTGCTCCACAACTTTGCTGCTGGACTTGCTCCATTTGACCTGAAAACTTCTTTACAGGGAGTGTTGGAGCAGTCTAGCATCATCGCTATAAGAACTTTGTTTCCGGGCTGTAAGAGTCATATGTGACTGACTTTTTATTATTATTATTATTATTTTTTAAAAATACCTACTTGTTTTTACAGAAATGACAAATTTGCAGCAGTCTTACAGGATTATTTTTAAACCTCAGGTTTTCACTCCTTCTTTATATCTACAGTGATTTATAGTTAATCTTTTCCTTTCAGTTCACAACCACAGACATAACTTTGCCTTAAAAAACTTGAGGTTCACCACGCCGTGTCTACATTTATGCAAAATAAAGTGCTCCTTGGAGCTTCCCTATCACAATGTGGAGATACATTCACCAAATAATCGTTACTCTAAGAAAACCAAATAGTAAAACTCAAGGATACTCTCTGAAGAACGGAGGATGCACCAAATCAACTGATTTTAATGTTAACAAAATTATTATTATTAAAACGGTGTCATGCAGGAAAATACGTTCTGTTCCTGCAGCCTGAAAGAATGGGCAATTCTTCTTGCCTTAAAGGCCTGTTTTACAGATGAAAGCAACTCAGTCCACAACTTAATCTGTTTTAAATAAGGCTTGAACAGGGCTGAATGAGTGATGGAATGACAAGATTTCTGGCAGTACCAGTCCACGAGTAATGTAGTGTATCTGTTGCCTCTCCTCATTCCCCTGCTTGCAGTGCCTGTGGTTGTGTGTATTTTCACAGAAAACAGAAGGCAGAAACAGCTGAACAAAAGGCAAAGTTAATACAGTAAAGGTTCTACCTTGATGAAAGAAACTGAAATGTACAGTACTAGTGCTTTTGAAGACAGAATTAAGGACTAAAGAAGCTTTAAAGGAGAGACTAAAGCTAGTAGGTAGAGCTGATACTTTTCTCAACATACTAGTAAATCCATGCATGTACTGAAAAATACTTAAACACAGGCAAAACCCCAAGACAACTAAGCATTTTTTTTTTCTGCTATCTCATGCAAGATTAGGATAATGAGAGAAACTACCCTAAGAATGGAGAGCAAGCATAAAGACACAAAACAAAGCAATGCTAACATGTGCAAAGCTCTGAAAAAAACATGTGGAAGAACAGTGATCCTGTTCTCCTAAGCCTCCTCATCCACTCCATATTAGAAACAGGAGGCAGCTGATCAGACTGTACACAAGGGAGCTCAGGTCACAGTCTATTTGGATGATTTTAGCAGCCCACTGTCACTGAGGAAGGACAGGTTTCCCAATATAGTAATGTAGGAAAGTCATGTGCTGAAATAGAGGGGGGAACAAAGGGGTCATGGGTGATAAGTCTCTGAATTATGCTAAGATGGATACCAGCAGGCTCTTTTGATATGAAAAGTGAAATACAACCTGCAACCAAGAGCTTCCTAGGTTGCAGAGAAGGTCGTTCCAGGTAGAGAAAGGGTGGACCCAGTGTTATAAAAAACAGACCTGTGGAAAAGTGTGAGATAGGTCTTCAAAACATCCAGAAATTGCTTTGTTTTGCTTATGCAGAAGTTAATGGAAAAGCTTTCTTGTCTTCTGAAGAAGCAACTATGTCACTCCTCTAATGAGTATTTTAGGGAAACTCAGAGGGGAGAACAGATTTGACTCTGTAGAAGCTAGTGATAGCCAGTCACAGAAATCCTCCACGAAACTGCACAGAAGAACACAAGTTGGTTTTGGTTTTGTGTTTGTGCGGTTAACTATCTATCTGTCTATATGTCTATCTGTCTGTCTGTCTGTCTATCTATCTATCTATCTATCTATCTATCTATCTATCTACCTATCTATTTAGTGTTACTGCGAAGCCCACTGTGTTTCAGGTATCTTTTAGTGGAGATGACGAATTACGGGTTTTACTGCATTTTCCTGCTAGAGCTGTTGCCACTGGCTGGGTCTGCTGATTTAGAATAAAAACTGGTCTGTCTAGTGCTGGCTTACAGATCCAGTGCATTGGGATTTCTTATGCAACAGTGAGTGACCTGTCTGCAGAAAGGATGACCTCAGTGACAAAAGGTTTTCAGTATTTTTTCTTGTTGTTGTTGTTGTGTGTTTTTTTGGTTGTTGTTGTGGTTTTTTTGTTTTTGTTTTTGTTTTGTTTTGTTTTGTTTTGTTTTCTATCTAGTAATTTAGTTAAGTCAAACCCAGATCTCAGGACTGCTTCACAAGACGTAAGCCACAGAGTAATCATGTCCTTTAGCAATATAAATAATGGAAGGAGAAAGGTTCAGGGGATGTATGAGGATATTACAGCTTAGACAAAAATTCTGATACTACTGTAGGCACAAGAAAGAAATGGGGATGATGTGAATATTCAAAAGATTACAGATACTAAAACATGGTTCATAAAGCAATGGTTTAGAGCAATGGCTTAGAGAAAAGATTATACAGAAAAGGCAAAGTCTGACAATAGTACTGCCTATTGCTTATAAAACAAGGTGCTCAAGGTGTGTAAGTATAGAATAACTGGCTCAGGAGAGAGCTTTCTGAATCATGTCTGGTGGCTTTTCGAACTTCATTACTTCTTGGGCTTTCTCAGGGGTATCTTGTAGCAGTGAGTTACTCCACTAATCCATGACATGATTCACATTTGACAGTTCAAGGTCCCTCCTTTCCTGAGCTCTTAAATGGGCAGACTCCATAGGGCAACTTTCTTTGTGGTGTTATATTAAAGTTAGGGCTGCCCTTTCTCACAGTTCTTTGTACCTTGGAGTCACTGCCATGGTGATCTATCCCATGCAGTTCTTAATGCAATGTTTCTTCCAGAAGCTGCAGAGAGTAGGGGGACCTGGAGAAGCCACTCTTCTTCCTGTTGTCTCAGTAAGCAATGCTGTAAGATCTGCTCTCATTTCTAATGTCCTCATTGCTATTATTATCTCAGTTTATAGCATGAGCTATCCATCATTAGTCTGCCTAGGACAAATGTTATCCTGAATAGTTGATATATCCCCTGAAGAAAAAGAACCACAAGTTTTTCTGAGTCTTTTCATAGTGTGAAGAATAAACACTTGCTTGTTTAATTCACATAGCAACTGGAAGCAAAAACCTCTACCATGATCCAAACTCTTTTCTCTCCCTACATGATACTCTTAGGAATGTATTGTTTTTCAATTCGTTGCAAATACAACCACTACTCTCCATTTTGTTCTTTCTTATACACTCCATTTCTACCCCAACCCAGAAATGACATTTTAGCTACATTTATTTAAGGAATATAAGAGGCTTTTCCAGTATATGAAATCAATGAAGTGTATTTTCCAGGGCAGTAGCGAAGAGGTTGAGATGACACAGTCCCAGTCTACATGTAACTAAGAAAAGATTTCCTATACTAGATGTCTTTTTAAATTAGTAGGAAAAAAACATAATGACACCTTACAGCTGAAAGCTTAGGCTAGGCAAAGTTCAGTTGAAACAAGGTGCAAATGTTTAATAGTGAAGGCATAAAAGTGGTATGATAGATCCTCCACCACTTTAACTCAAAGATGTATGTCTTTCTAGAGCAGGGACAGAACCCTGATGTAGAAATTACTGGGTGACATAACAGTGGCCTGCTGTGTGTCGGCAGTAAGACAAGATACACTTTTCAGTTTCTGTGGCTGAGGAATCCTTTCCTTCCCAGGAAGAGGCATTATTTTCTCACCTTGACATGTTCTACTGACAAGTCCATTATTCACAGACACCTGTCTTTCACAGCATGTGAAATATTGAGGCTTTTCCAATCCCAGGAACCAAACATGGGTTTCTCAACAAAACAACCCAAACCTGCCATCACACAGGCACGTGAAAGTACTGAAACCCTAATTGCCACTGAAAAGTCCACACTAAAAAAAATACAAATCCATAGTGTCTGCTATAACTGGCTGTTACAGGGCTTCAGTGCTCAGTCCTCAGACAAGTTCCTTGATGGTGTATGTCTACCTGGAGAAAGCAAATGCATGATGGAAACACAGGGCAGCTCATCTCTCATGGTCTCTATCCAAGCTTTCATGGTGTCTATCCAAGGTCTGGGCTCTTTCGGTATGTGATCCAAGAGCGTGAGGCCTCCGGAGAGCTTCATCATCTGGATGTTGCTGGAATGAATATACTGTCATAGCTGCCCCACTTTTCTGCTCCCTACATACCTTTTCGGTATCTAACCATTCCTGCAAGGAGAGAGGGAGGGAAAGGGCACAGGAGTCAGCTCTGCTGGCAGTTCATGCTGGTGTACCAAGAACCAACTGGGGCTGAAAAATCCACCTTGACAGGCTGCTGCAGTGAGCCTTTAGCAACACAAGGGGTTCTTCAGACTCAGCATAGTCAGGGAAAGAAGAAATCCCAGTTAATATGAAACATGGTTAGCCTTCGATGCTGTGAATCGGACTACCTTTTCTTATTCAATACTAACTTCACATCCAGAACAACACTACTGAAATAAGATTGAAAGGCTGCTTTTGGATCTCTTTGCTACACAAAAATACTTCCAATAAAGGGACTTCTAAAAGAGGGCCATCTGGTACTTTATGTGGAACAGGTATGATCTGCCTTCAAGGTAGAGCATTAGTAGACCCATGTTAAGCAAAAAACTCATGGTTTGGAGCCCTGAGATGTCAGAGATATGGCCTGTATAACACATCTCAGTGACCCAGGTGATATATTCAGACTGCACAGGAGCCACCGTCACATTTTTCAAATATCTCCAACTCTCAGTCAACCAAACACAAATATAACAAGCCTTAGTCAATGTATTCAGAAAACATAAAAGTGACCAGAACTTCTCTTCCCATTGTAAAGAGTATTTTAGTTTTAGCTAGTTTGTTCCCAAAACCTTAGGAAATAGTGAGAAGGAGGAGACAGGATGAAAAAAAAATGCAGGCAGTAGTAACGGGAACTCAAATGGCAGCATAGAAAGAGGAAGATGGAAAAACAAAGGAAAAGTATAAAGTCAGAGAAAACAGAGAGGAAGCAGAAGGATACAGAAGAGCTGGAATGTAGTGGTTGTTCTGCAGGGTAGAATTCTTCTTTCCGAATATTAACACTATAGGAAGGGATTTAATGTAAATAGGTGATTGGATATTTATTACAAGCAGTCTCTATTATCTTCTTAACCCCTGTGGGAACCTCCCACAAGGTGGGATTTCAGTCCATATTCTTCTGTGGACTGAAAAAGACTGCAAAACTGACTGTGATCAGAACTGGAATATATTTCTGCTTTCTCCACTGATGATAACTGTCACACATAGGATCTTTAATATTTCCTACTTTCTTGTGCAAATGTGATGATGCATACATAAAGTGAAGCTTAATCATGTCACTGAAGTGCCTAAACCCTAGAAACAGCCCCAGCCTCAAACAGAGAAAAAGAGGGAGAAAAAGAATTTTATCTTAGGGAGAAAACTGAGCTAGAGGGAGATGAGAAAACAGGCTCAAGGGTCCTCTGGAGGTTTGTAGTGCAATGGGGAATGAGAAAGCAGCCTGCTAAACTGTGCAGCTAACATCTCCGTCACAAGTCTCTCCTTCCTCTCTTTGCTTTCAAATCCCCAGAAGCAGCAGGAGCAGTGTAACAGAAACAAAAGATGTAGTATGCTCTCACTGACCCCGAGCCTGAAGAGGCCTCTCAGCTCCAATTCCACTTTATAGAAGTGTGATTTCATAGAGGTCCGAGAACATGTCATGGTTGCCTGAGGGGCATAACAGGGGATGGAGAGAAAGGACAGGGGAGCACCCAGGTCCTACCTGCTATTGGCATTAAAAATACATAGCATTTCAGCTGGGATTGATTTCTTCCACAGGCCAACAGCTGGCAGCCTTCACTCTGATGTTTTCACTCTGGAGCTTGTTTTTGCATGTTTTAGCCAACAGTCTGTCCCTTCTGTCCCTGCAGCCCTTCTAAGCACCAGGAGAATCTGCTGCCCCAGAGGGGTGAGGAGAGTGAGCACAGACCAGCACAGACGTGGCCTCAAGGGATGTGGGTTCCAAGTGGGACAGAGCTCCCATTGCAGACAGGGTGCAGCCTCCTATGTGATGCGGACCTGAACCCTTCTCAGATTTAAAATCTTCACCTGGCTTGTCTTAGACCCTCTGTTTTTAGATGAATGTCTTGTTCTGACTCTGCTTCTTAGAGTCAGTATGCGCAGGAATTAAGAAACTTTGTAGCAAAAATAAAATGGCACTTTTGAAACAAGTATAAAGGATTTTGAAAGTGGCATGAAGAGCTAGTCAGATGAGACTAGCAGAGATTATTTTTGTGTGTGTGTGCATCCAATGGGAAATAGGAGGTGTTTTAAATAAAATTATTTAGAAGTGGTGGTTTGTTTTAATATTAAATAAAATTCACTGTACTGAAATTTCTCTAGATATTAAAATTTCAGTGGCACCAACTAAAGGCAAATTAAGAATTCTTACATATTTCACGCATCTTCAATATTAAAAAAATCTGATTTGCACAATAACAAAATGCTTGCTTCTATAGCACTGAAATGGCTTTTAGTATTCTAGCTTCTAACACCCTGAATGTGTATGTCTCCACAGATCTACAAGACAAATGTAAGATGTATAGGATAACAGCATTTACTTCTGTTTCAAGGCTAGCTTATGTATGAGAGAAGAAAGGGAAAGAAATAACTGATTTTTGTTCCATTTTTTCTATGTCTAGGCTTGTTTTCTTTGTATACATATCTTTAAATAGTAGCTCTGATTTGGAAATGCGATCACAAAGTAGTAAGTTTTGCATGTACATTGTATTTATAGAAGGGCACAAGAGTAGAACAAATTTATCAAATTATACTTTATTTTAAAACATAAAAAGCAACATGCCATTGGAAATATTTCTAGTGTATCTACTTAGAACATTTTAAGGAAAGAAAAGGGTTAAAATTGTAAGGATATTGAATTAATCTGTTTTTAAGCAAAAATCTATTGAACAGCAAAAATAAAAGGTATTGTGCTGTGCGCTCCTGCTTAAAACTGAGAACAACACTGGAGCATTGCAGTTAATTAGCTCCAGTCAACATGAGATACTTTACAACATTTCTCACATTGGTGCTTCATCTAGGCTTTAGAATAAACATTTCCCACACTCTCTATGAAGAAAATAACTAGAAAATATATAGCTTAGTCATTCAAAATATGGAAGTATGTCAGACAGTCTTTCCCATACCACAGAAGAGATTTTAAATAATTTCCATAAAAACAGATTAAGACACTGAACAGTGTGGTTTGTAATCCTATTTGCTTAGCATTTGGAGGGATTAATATCTATTCTTAATCATCAAATCATATTTATTGCTTTTTAAAAGATCTTTCAACCTTTCCATATTTATTGTAATTTTTGTGTACTTTGGTTATGTGTTACACAAGAGAACTGTCTGCTCTATAAAGGCATCCTATAAAAATCTCCATTTAATGCATTATAAATAATGAAGTGCTACATTATAATAATTATTTCCATATTAACTGAATGCACAGCTGAGTTACCTGTATTAAACATCTACACTTTGCTTAATGCCTTTAAATAGCATCCGATTCCCTCTTCTTATTGCAACTATTCAACTAATGTTCTGGCCCAGAGAAGGTTGCAGGGTTTATTTGCATAAGACCAGTGACTTGCCAGGGAGAAGCACCCTATTGAATGCATTTTATTTATTTCATTTAATTTTGATTGTGCAATACACATATTTAAAGGGTAAGACTCTTTGCATCGTGCATTTCAAACGTGCATGTAAAATCGACTTTTTACAGTCTCAGAAAGGCACTAAACAGCTTCCCCTTCTACTTAACAGCTGAGATGAACTGTCTAAAATGCTTTCTTTCCAGAAAGGTGACTGTAACTTCAGTTTTCTGAAGAACGCCCAAGCTTGTCTATGGATTACTATTAGTAAATATACCAGAATATAGTATTTGCCTTAAAAATGTATTATATAAAAATGTGGCATTTATTATTCACTGTGTATATACACTATTTCTGAGGTGAGAGGTAATGCTTCCAAGCCCAGATGCTTGTTTTTAAACCAGGATATATGTTAAAGAATGCAAAAGATAAAAAATCTTTTGTCTAGAAGGCCATGCTGAGTGAACAGCTTTCTTGTGAACTTTCTGAATCCTTACAAAATGTTTTCCTCAGACATTATTTATTATTTGTTCTCTGTCTCTTGTTCTTGACGCTGTAACAGCAAATAAGTAGTACTAAGACATTTTCCACCCATCCGTTGTGGACATACGAGACCCAACTGAACAGGGGCCACCTTTATCACAGAAGTGAATGGGGTTTGGGGATAGGATTAATTAGGAGGAGGGAATGTAAGGACTCCCACTTTAAGAGGCCACTACCTTATATCATTAGTTTGCTTGTTTGGGAAAAAAAAAAAGAAACAAACCAAAAAAACCTTCAACCCCAAACCCCTTGCAACAAAAATTGAAAGCAAAATTAAATGCATTTTCAAAGACTGCTCTTCAGCCTCTCTGAAGTTTCATTTGTATTTCATGAATTTCTACTACAATAGAGCATATGCCTTCAAATTATTTAATTCTGCTATTACAGGAGATATTCAAAACTGACCGGTAGGACAATTGTACCATTCATGTTCATATTTCAATTAAACATTCGTGAATGTGCTACTGCATTCTTGTAAAGGCCCTAACGTTTTTAACAGCGAGGGCAATTTTATGATCAGTTGTTAATGAAAAATTACATTGCTGACACCATTTTTTAGTAAATACAATGTCAGTGCCATAATGTCAACTTTGAATATTAAAGTGGTCACAGAATTGTCTCTGAATTCATTGTTTCTTAAACAAATATATCTCAGGAAAAGGTCAAATGGTTCAAGTAAAAATATTTTAATCCTTTGGACAGAAAAAGTTGTAAAGGGAATTGTGTGAAGTCCTGGACAATTGAGATAAAACTTTGGCTCAAGAGGATATACTGTATGAGTAATTTTTAAACAGAAGTTTCAAATACACAATTTGTCATCATTTTCAACCAGCAAAACTGTCTTCTGCTAATGAGGAAAGAATCTGCTGCAGTGTGTTCAATTGAAAAGAAAAACATTTGAAGAAAAAAAAAAGCACAAGCACAGAGCAGTCTATCAAACACTTCCATCTAGAAAATACTGGTACTTAATTCTGGTCTTCTTCATGCTCCTTGGCTGATGATCAAAACTCTTATTTGGAAAAAACTCTCACAGCTGCCTTTCTCTAGATTTTTGCCTAAGCAGAAGTGACAAGAATTTGCCATTTTGTACACCACCCTGGTTTTCTGCTCTCTCGTACAAATTTTAAGCCACTGGCTTCAGCTGAATTATTTTTGGTACACATTATTGAATGGGAAAGAGCTGATCTCTTGGATTATACATTTTATTTACATAATGTAAATGTAACTCTAAGTCTTTTCAATAAATTACAGCTAATGAAGCCTAGGAAATTTATTGATGGACTGGGGAAATCTTTCTGCCCTAATCTTCTCTTTTGTGTGTTACTTATTGTAATAGAATCAACAAAAACAACAGAACTGAGAAAGGAAGTAGAAGAAAGAAAACTCAGAACTGCAGGAAAGTCTATTTTCCCATTAACGGCTAAGCATGCAAGCACAAAGGCACAGAAGACAGCAGCACAGGGATGAAATATTCTATACGGAGTACTACTAGTCAGAATGAAATGAACGAGCCATATGAAATCCTACTTCAACTTTTATATTAGTATAAAGAAAACTGCTTTTTAAGATGTACTGCATACAATCATGAGAAGAAACTGAAGAAGTAAAGATCTTAATGTTACAAATAAACAAACAGTGAATGAATGAATTACATGATGGTCTGTCTAGAAAATCTACCTAACTGGGCCTGATCCTGAATCCTGTTTTGGGCAAGATTTCCATAAATATGGTATTTGGCTGTAGGAACTGAAGGGCTTGGACACAACAGCTGTGTCTGCAATTTTTAATTAAAAAGACAAATGGATATATTTAACTTTTAACATTTTCTTAAATAAAAATCACTGTTTTTCCATAACAAACTATTTCCCTTTAACTGTGAAGGTCTTAAAAAGATTTCTCATGCAACTTCACGAACAGATGCCTAAATAAGTTAGGGAACTAAATAGAAAGCACAGATAAAATAGAGCTCATCTATCTTATTTGTATTTAGGAACAAGAAATATACAGAAAGATACTCAAACCCCCTTTTATTTGGCCAATCAGTTAAATGGAACTACCTGTATTGGTTAGGAAAATGGAAATTTTGATCGAATATAGGCTCAGCTGGACCTTTAAATTGAGCACAGAAGGGAAGAAGACTCTAGAGGAGTGTTTACCCTGGAGAGAGAGTGGTTTATTGCCAAAGCAGTATCCCCCAAATTGAATCTGAAATACACAGATCTTACAGAATCAGCTGAAGTCAAAGAAGTTCAGGCACACTGTGAGGACCCACTTTTATACTGCATTTGGCTGGGGAGGCAATGACGTGTAGCTTTCTCCCAGACTTGACTGCAGACAAAGCACCCTCTGAAGGACCCTTTGTTTAATTTCTGGTGTCTGAATATACACCTTGGGCTTTCTTCTTACATATGGATCTACTGAGACATGCTGCTGCTGAATTCAACAAAATTGAGCCCTAACTGTGATTGGGATATGAGGACACATAATTAGCTGTGTTAGAAAACTGACCCTCAGTCTTTCATTAAGGTGGAATTTTACCATGTAAAATTTGAATGAGTAAAGACATTTTAATCAGGAAAATAAAATAACCAAATGATTCTCCTCCGTTGTTATTTTTACACTGCAGTGAGACAATGGTAGGGAAACTCACTTTAGGTGATATCACTTAATTAGGAAAAGCATCCTAATCAAATCCCCCTCCAATTGCAATAACTGTAGGGAGTCAAGTACATTTCTGTATCAAAGTAGCAAGCTGCAGTGAAGTATAGTTATTGATATTTTAAATTGTGATACAAAAACAATAACAGAGAAGGCACAAACACTAAGAAAGCAAACTTGCATTCTTTATATCCCCAATTTCAGGATTGCTTCTGAAAGGTAGATACCTATGATTTACCTCCACTTAAGTAAAATAGTGTCAGGATGAGTGCTTCCATAGCCAGAAATCAGTAGCTAGTGAAGGCCATGGCACATGGACTTCTCCCACTGTGGACTCAATATGAATAACCGAGATCATCACAGTCCTCGCATTTTCCCCATATTTTTGTCCATCTCACTTGATATTACACATTACATGTGGGAAATCTGGAGCAGGATATGGACACGGAGAGGATCTCTTCCTGGAAGGTCCATGTGGTTAGCAACTGTACTGCCTAGTACTTTTAGAAGCACACATTCTTTGATTCAGTGTAGTCCTTTTTTGGTGACTGTGGATTAATGGTACAGTTAAGCTTTCTATATTGATAAGTATGCTTACAGTTTCCCTCTCTACATTTATCTCCAATACTTTGAGTGCCTGTTAATAATAACATTCCACACCATTCTGGTTTTTGCATAGGAAAAGTAGCTTTGGCTTACAGTGCCTGATACTCTGCCTTCTGCACAGGACTAATGTAATGCCCAGGAACTTTGGAAATCCCCTTCAATTTCAGTGTAAATCTTAGGGTTTATTTCAGTGAAATGGGTTTTCAGCAAGGCACCTCCTCTCTAACTACAAGTAGCCATGCATAATAACAGCCACATAGAATGGGAAGAGAAATAAATACTAAAGTACTACCAATTACATGCAATTAGTTGCATTGCCAACGTCAATCATTGAAAAATTACAAAACAGACTTTAAAATAACAATTTTTAACATATGTGTAGGATCCTGTTTATGCATCTACTAAACTTGAATGTTTGGTTTTTCCCTCCAGTTTTTATAAGCAAAGAGCAATCAGTAACTGAAGAATTACTTTAAAAAAAATCCCATCAATGCTCATATGTTGGCTATACAGCGTATGACATATTTTTAAAGAAGTTTTTATAAGGTTTTTCATTGAAGACTTTCAATTGAAGCTGTCCTGGCATGTTTTCTGCTTACAGGATAGGAATAAATGTCTAGCTTTTATAAGCTGATGAAAAATATGGAAATAGGCTACCTGAACATTCTAGTTATCTGTCCAGAATACTCATAAATGACAAGAAAAAGGGAAGTGTCATGAGAAAAGAAAGATTGTTGCTGGTATTCAGGCTCTTCAAAACTAAAGCTGATTATGTAGAGTTGTAGAAAAATCTCAAGGCATTTAGTAAGTGGCCACTAAGATAGCTGATGAACCTAAGGTTGATGCATGCAAACTAACAGACCTGAAGAAAACCAAACCACTCTCATAGAGTTCTGCATACACAAAGATGGGCTCTGAATTAATCAGGAGTTCCTGGCAGCCTTTTTGTATAGACCTCTGAAATTATCAGCTCAATGGTCAGTAATGACACGTGCAGTACATGATATATTAAGAATTACTGGAGGAGATAGAGAAGAAAACAGAAAGTATCTTCTCCATGTCAATGAATTATTCCATACTGCATGCTAAATAATAGCCCTACAGTGAACCCACTACAAAAAATATAGCAAGGATACAAGAGATTCAGGAAAAAAAAAAAAATCAGAATGATCAGAAGGATAACATAGTTTCTTACTAAGTCTTGGTTTAAAACATTACGACTCTTCAGCTTGGAAACCAAGACCTGTGAAGAATGGCATGAAGAAGGTGAATAAGGAAGAACTAGAAGGCATCCAGTGAAAGGATGAAGTAGTGGGTTTAACAGTAACAAGAAGAAACGTTGCATAATCTTATTGTGGAATTCATTGATGCAGAATTTTGTGGAGTCAGGAGTACAAAGGGGTTAAATACACCCTAGACAAATCTATGGAAGGAAACTTTATTTGGTTACAACAATAGGACCTCAGTGCAACTTTCTGCTCAGGAAATCATTAAGCCATTGATTGCTCAAATGTGGAAGCGACACCACAGTAGAACATGCTGTACGTCCCCCGCCTATTACATTCTTTGAGTTTGCTACTGAACATTGTCAGACACTGCATCCTAGATTAGCTGGATCTGATCCAACACACCCATTCTCTGCTTACTTCCACACAAGAATTTTCTGAAAAATGAGAACTGGTATTTTTGTGTACCCACATGCTTCCAGAAAACATAAATTTAGGATAAACATAAATATTAGAAGTTTCCTGATAAAATCATAAAGTGTGAAAATGCTGTATATAATTGATCTTATGAAATCACTATGTCATTGCTTTATCTTAAAGGCTGCAGAATTAGCTATTTTTCATCATGGCTCTGCCATGTATCTTCCTAATGAGAAACAAACAAAAGTACTTTTGCAGCAGTGGAATGACAATATTCTGGCTAAACCATCTATTTCTAGCCTTTCTCAAGACTTGGAAAGAGAACAGGAGCTTACAGGACTATTTTCAAGCCACACAGTTTGAAAGACTGCAGGGTCACTTAAAGGTAACTTGCACATAGACCAAGGACACTGGAGCGAAACAGATGGGCACACTTCCAAAGCAGAGTGGTTCTGTTTCACTGCAAGATCAGCTGAAGAAAAAACAAAAGGAAAATACAGAAGGCAAATACTACGATTCCAGGAAAAACTTCTGAGAGCAGGATAGGAAAGGCAAAGATTTCTGCAGAGGTAGTTTTACCTGAATGTAGAGGACATGCGCAGGACTGATGAGGTGATGAAACACCTGTAAAGGTTTGTTATTTTTGTCTATAGCTGTATTAGTCTAGGTGTAGAGTGACTGATTTTGAAATCTTCACAAAATTTGTGTTATCTTACTTCAACTGTTACATATGCCCAGGAACTGATAAACTGGAGCCTGGAAGGCTGGAGCTTGGGGTACTCACATTAATGAGAAGCCTAGTAAGCCAAAGCTGTTCTTGCAGGCTTATGGCAGGTGGTCAGCAAGAACCCATTTTTGTAAAGGGATTAAAGACGGAAAACAGATGCCTAGGATACATGTCAGAGATGTCAAAGAAAGAAGCAGTGCTGAAGCTTACTCAGACTAAGGGAAGCTTAAGAGCAAACTGATCCAAAAGGCTAGGACCCAATCACAGAGTGTGGAGCAGGATGAGCTTTAGTAGCACTGAGTGACAGAGTCAGTGGAATAAAGATTTGAACAGGGCAGAGCAGAAAGCTCTGAGGACTGGAATTCAACTGCCTGTTTGTACACAGCCTGACAGGCTGCAGTGCTAATCTCCTCTAGCCTACAGACAGAGGGAGAAAATGCAAGGCACTACTGACTGTTCCTGGATTCAGCGGTCACCTTGGGTGTGCATGGCCAGTGCTGGGAGAGAGCACCCTTCACTCTGGTTTCCATTGGGCATGGGGTGACTGCTGCAGAGCTGTCACTTTGCTCATGCTCCCTGTACATCCAGACTGTCAGGTTAAGGCAGGAAAAAATGCCCTTTGGAGACCTTCTGCTCTACAATGAATTTTGCCTTGGAGTAAGCAAATGTGTATTTGTTGCTCTAACATTAAAAGTCATGTTCTATAATGTGTACACTACCCATACATTTTACTCATACCATGGACTGAATAACTGATGCTTTGAGGTTTTCCATTTAAATAGAAAAATCTACAACTCAATCCAAATCTGCCACTCAGTTATGCCTTATTTAGAGTGACTGAAGGTTCTTTTTTGTCAGCTTTTCCAACCTTGTACAGCTGAAGAATCTTCTGAATAAGCTGATATTCTAAAATATTTTTGAATTTTCATTTCTAAACAGTCCATAATTTCCACGTGTTCATTTACAAGGGTGTCTTAGTTGAATCCTCTGTGTATTCTAGGTCAACACAAACTTGTAATGTTCATGTTGTAGCAGTGGTGGTCTAAGGGTGTGAGAGCTGATGGAGCTAGAAAAAGCAGAAAGCTTCCAAGCACAAAGCCTTGAATTGTCTTGTTTCGTTTGTTTTGCTTTGTTTTCTAAAAAGTGGGTCTGATCATAGACACTATCTCTATGCATCTTGCTTCACATATCACAGACCTGTACACTGTTACACTGAAAAACATACAAAAAGTAACATTTCCTAGCTAAAGCACTTATGTATTTTAATGCTCCTTTTCACTGTCAGAAAAAGATGAAACCATAAATAATATTTTAGATCTACACTGATCTCAGTAAATATATTTACTGTGTTTTATGAAGTTACTAGAAAGTCTTTATTTGATTTTATCTAATTATCACATAAATGCAGGAACATTAAGTGGGCTGATGTCAGCAATCAGAACTGCTTGTTACACAACATCAGTAACAGGGGCTCAGGTATGAAACAACTGTAATTATAGGTATTTAGCCAAAATGTATGTCAGTTCTAACTGATTAGCTGTGTAAGTCTTTTTAAGTAATTGAAATACTTTATAAATAAAAATCACAAACTTAGCAACCAACAATATAGACATAATATAGAAGTTTGATTGTATAATGACTCTTAATTCTCTGTCTTTTTCTTCACTTCTGCTGATTGTTTCAAGCTTGTTCCTTCTTAGAATTCCCTTATTGGATATTGTCGTCCTCCTACTTTTTGTGTCTTTAGTTTGTTTGGTTTGGGATTAATGTAATGGCTAAGGGAGGATAAGTATACATAAATGTTGAGCATACTTCTATATTGGATGCCCATTAAAATGGGATTCTAACATGGCAGAAACAAAAATAGTGTCTCAAAAATATTTTATCATGGTTTCCTCAAGCTCTATGGTACAACTAGCCTGGAGTTTTCAATGGACTCATCAGCATGTGCATCATCCTGTCAAGTGTTGTGTTGCTAAGGCATTTACCCATTCAATACTGTGTTGTGGTTATTGACAATTGACGTAGCCAGCTTGTCATAGTGCAAATCAGGCTTTACCAATATTTAAGTAATTTGTCTCTTTCTTAGGAATACAGATTAATTATTGCTTTTAAACCAAGGATCCAAAAGTACAAACAAGGTGCAATGAGATATATGCTGTCCCAGAGTGAAATAGATACAGTAATGTAGTACAGAATACTTATTTTCCATCAAGATGAGCCACATCTCATCAGCTATGTGGTCACATTAACTGATGTATAGAAAAATTTTTTCTCTGCAAGGCATATGAAATATATGTTTTGGTAAATGCCGATAATGTCCCATTTTATAACCACACTGAATCATTGCATGTCACACAGGCCTCCCAACAAGAGTCTTGCAGAAGGTCCCTGCAAGTACCCATTTTATACCATACATAAAAACCTCGAACTTAAAGCCTAGTTTGCTGCACATTTGGTTACTCCTGAATATGCAGCAAAACACGTTTCCACTGCTGTGGCTGCTGAAACAAATAACTGCTGTGTACTTGCAACAGTCTATCTAATGCTGCACTGAAAAGAATGAGCTATAACAGCTGCAGTCTGTGGTCACACTGAATATCCATAATTTCTAATTAATTTCTGATTAAGCACAGTATGAAAACCATAATCACACACCGCTGCCCAGCATCACCACCTAATAACATCTGCTCACAGAGAAAGGACACTCAGCGAGTCAGTCTTGTAGGTTTGATTCCTTAATATTTGTTCATAGCTTGTTCAAAACATTAAATTTAGGGTCAAGACAGGTAGGGCTACGCACAGGTGCTGAAAGATTTGCTGGTGCCAGATGCCACTGGCACAGCCAAAGTTGAACCACAGTATTAAGTTGCCTGACCTGAAGTGAGCTGTCACAAATTTAAGTATGGCAAAAAAGCATGACTCACTGCTTCGTGCAGTTCCGAAAAGCCCTTAGTAGAGGAAAACATGTGACTTTACACTTGCTAAAGCAGGGCCACTCTAGAGTTTACAGCTGCTATCAGCCCTCAAAGCTCTTCCTCTTCACAAACAACAGCGCTTTATGCATGAAGACTGTCTCGAGAGCAAGACAGAGGCACTCTGATGGAGCCATATTCTATTGAAATGTGCTATTTTATCAGTTCACTTCAGAGGAAAAATTCTGCTTTATCATTTACAGGACGTCTCTTAAGCACATGAAGCACATGTAACAGGAGCTGTGATCACAGGAGGATAGCGCTCCCCAGACTGTACACTCATCCAACAGCTCCCTTCTTCCACATCATTTAGCTTTAGTTTCCTGCTGTTACTCATCCTCCTCTCTCATACCATGATCCTAGTATGACTTGTGTTGCCAGGGCAGTGTAAAGACCTGATGCCAAAGCTTTAAGGAAAAAGAGAATGGAAGAAAGTATGTCGATTGAGGAAAGCAAACAGAAGAGGGATCAGACGTGTTCTATCTCTGTGCTGTCTTCCTTTAAAGCAGTCTTTGTTGTTCCTCTTTAGGACACGTATTTTCACAGGGACACAGCCTGAGGTAGCCATTCATCGTGTTTTCAGGAAGCCACAGTGAAAATCTCTCCATCAGTTGTGTTGACACTGGACTTCACTCTTCCATCACTGCCAGGAATAGGCTATTGTGACCATGGGCTGAGGAGCAGGCAGGAAACATGCTGCATGCCCCAGTAAAAAACACATTTGCTGGTGCTTGAAGGAGAATTAATCCCTGTTGAACCTCTTTCCCTTGCTTTTCAATTTCATCAATATGAAAATATTTACATGTTAGAAATACTCTGGTTAACTTTAGAAATGGCCTGTTTAGGAAATAGTGCAGCTACAGTAGCAATGTGCCTTTCTCACAGGCCGAAGGCAGGCCCACGGCATGGCTGGCACCTCCAGGTGTGGAGGAGTGGTACCAGCTTGACAGGGAAGCTCCTCTAACAGCCCACATCCTCCTAGCAGCTCAGACGATAAGCAAGTGTGTCCTGGGGTCTTGCCTAGAACTGCCTTTAGTCTCCTCCAGCACTTTCTCCCAGGCCTGCACAGAGATGCAAGGCTGGCACAAAGCTTGTTGGCAAAAAGCATCATCATTTGGTAGGTGATATGCAAATGCTGGGAGGAGACTCTTTTCTGGGCAGGACACAGAAAGTTTGGGGCTCCTGTTGCTTATTCAGCTCAAAGACGGACATTGTGGTTGTCACCCCTACACGCGTCCCTCATATTGCCCGAGGCTGGGTAATGGTGCCCCAAAGGCTGTCACTCTTGCCTGAGGTAGTAAAATGGCTGTTGTGAGACGCTGCCCTGCCCAAAGCACGGCAACGGCACCCGCGCGCGTCAGTCAGATGGTGGCCGTGGGGTGCTGCCCTGCCTTAGCGAGCAGAACCGCGCCTGTCGGGCGCTCGTCCGGCGGCCAGAGGCGGTAACGCGGCCCAACGGTAGGGCAGCAACGGCGGGGGTGCGCGGAAGTACCGCTGCCGGGGCACCGCACAGGGCTTCTTGCTTCCCGCGCTCGCCTTTTGTGCTTTCCATTTCCTTACAGTTAAAAAATGAAGTAGGATAAAAATGTATTTTCGGTGAGTGCGGCCAGTGAATTTCAGGCTACTCCAGCGGATCGGTGTTTTCCGTGGGGCAGGGCGGGCAGGGCCACGAAGCACTCCCTGAGCGGCGCGGGGCTTCCCGCAGCGGCCCCGGGTAGGGGCGGTGGGCGCCGTGCTCCTGGCGGGGTGGCAGCGGCAGCGGCGGTGCCGGCAGGGAGCGGGTCCGCCTCGGCTTCTCCGCGGCACTCGAGGTACTTTAAAGGCGCTGAAGAGACACTTCGCGGGGCTGATCCATTAATGTCGCTTTATTAGCAATTGACACGAGAAATCCAAAATTTGAGGGCGATAAGTTTATGTTTGTTTTCCGCCCACAAAGAACCCACAGAAATTGCCGCTCTCGGGATTGCCAGGCGGGGGGGTGGGAGCAGGAGGCGCAGGAACGCGCCGAGGCGCCGGCGCTAATGGAGGGTTCTATTTGTTTCCATGATTACAGCTATAAATAATAATAGTTAAAAAAAAAAAAAAAGACACGACAACTTTGGGTGTTTTCATTCTCCGTGTCCCGGGGGTTTCCCCGGCGGCGCGCTGCTCCCGGTAGCGCTTCCCGTGCGCGCCCCCGCCACGGGCCGCCTCCGCTGTCGCGTTTTTATTTCAGGAGGTTCTGGCGCCCAAAGCCCGGCGCTGCCGGCTATGCTTCCCGCTCCCACCCGCGGCCGGGACCCCGGGGCCGGGACGAGGCTCCGCGCCCTCATTGCGGGGGCTCCTGGCGCTGCTCCCGGTGCGGCGGCCGCCGCCCTCCTCCTCCCCAAACATCCCGCTCTCCGGAGTTGCAGCTCCGTCCCTTTTGAAGCCGTGCCCTACTTTGTATTGGCTGGTGAACAAGCCTGAAAATGGATATTACAGCTTTTTATGATATAATATCCCTCTAATTGGTGCTTCATAGGGCCGTGCCTGAATTCTTTTCAATTAAGCCCTAAACTACAGTAACTGTTTCTCTCGGTACATGCTGGAAAAGCCATTCACGAGAGAGGCGACTGGTACTGCACAATTCCAAAGTACCTTTAATGTGTCAAAAATGTTTTGTGAAGAAAGCAACACTGTAAATGCAATCACCTACATTGGTGTCCCCATTGTTAAGCGGGAGCCAAAGTATTGCTAATTGTCCTGCGTTTTAGCTGGGTTTTTAGAGCATTATGTAGTAAGTACACCGAAGGGTCAATTTGTGAAGTGAAATACTTAGCATGCAAAGCGTAATACAAGATGCTGTGTAATACTTGACCTCTCAGCATAATAAATGTAGCAGTGAAACGCTGTGCATTCAGGATTCGCTGAATAGAGCCTCCACAGAGGAACAAAACCAGAAAATGTTCTCTTCATTCCTTTTTTTTTTTTTTTCACTAAGCGAAAATTATTCTTTATAATGGCCATTGCAGCAATTAGCCAGCATTTGGGGAGAATAAATGTGCAGAAATAGCAATTTCTTATTTTAAATGAGATTTTTGTATGGAACCTGCAAATTACTTGGAGGTATATGAATAATTGTTTCCTTAGTTTTATGCTACAGAATAGGGTGTGGGTGGGTATAAAGATTTCCTATTTGCAGTTAAATGTTTAGACATTTTATTATTTTAATTTCACTCTCAGTCTGTCTCGATTGACCCTGCTTTACCCACTGATCATTTCATGTATGCCAGGAAGCAAGTACTCAGATGATGGAAGATTTCCAATTAGAGCTTTATGGTTTGGGTGTGTGTGTGTGTCGGGGAGGAGGGGGGGGGAGGGTGTGTCGTTCCTTTCTTTTTTTTTTTTTTTTTTTCTTTTCCCTTTTTAATGAATGTGATGTAAGCGCAACCAGATTTTACCGTGGAAGCTACTACGGTGTTTTGAATTTAACCTGTTAAATCAAAACATTTTAAGAATGTAGCATATTTGATGGGCACTTCTCATTATCCTCTAAAATGGCAAACTTATTTGGTGCTTTATTTACACATTTTAAAGGTTTTGTGCTCTGGAAAAAAAAAAAAAGGAGATGCAAAAGAATTCTTTCTTTTTCTTGGTCGTTCTTGACTCTTGCATTGACTTTTAAGTGAACTGAAATTTCTGTGCTTCACTTGTTAAAGTGGGAAAAGTTTTGTGAATATGAAATTAAAACACTTTCAGAGAAAGTATGGGAAGTTCTGGCAGCTAGAACCCATCAGGCACAGTTTGGTTTGGAAAAATTAATAGCTTCATCACACATTTCACTAGAGCAGTGCTGGAAGTTTAGACTCTGAATATATGGAAGTATGTAAGTGTAACTCACTAAACATTTGACCAAGAAAAAAGCTTGGATAATTAATTTAGAACATGTAACTTCCTGTTACTTGATCTGAAACTTTCCTCTGCTGTGTGAGTTCTCTCCCTGCACTCTCATTCCCTTCTAGTCACCTATTTTCCCTTCTTTAAATTGCACGTTTGCAGATTGCCTCTGAAAGTGTGACTTCTGGGGCAGTGGAATGACGTGTCTGAAGAGAAGCAATGGTCTCTTGCCCAGTCCATAAAACTGAATGGCCTCAGAAAATAAGAATTCTTTCCCAGAACTTGTTCCTTGTTCCTGTTCTTATACTAATGGCAAATATTTTCCACAATTTTTATGCTTTAATAGTGTTTTGGGCTTTTTTTGGGGAGGGAGGTGGGGCATAATAAAGATAGTTTCTTTTTTATTATATGCAATCATAGGTTAAAATTAATAATGCAAACCTGTTTTAGACCTGATCCTTCAGTCACTGTATTTCAAAACTTCCACTTCATTGAGGTGTCCTGCCTGCGGGGATTTTTGGTTGCAATCCTGAGCTAAATGCAGTTTGTATTTCATACATCTTTAGAAGGAATCACTATAAAATAAAATGTGCTGGTGACCATAAGAAATGCAGTTACATCATATTCTGTATCAAGGAGTAATACTCTTTTAAGTAACCTTTATTTTTTCTTATAATGTGATATCTATTTTTGATGGAACTTTCTGATAGAAGATGAACAGCTAGCCCACAAAATGAGTAGAACAAATGTAGAAATGACCCATGAAGAAAGCTGTAGTTTTGGATCTTCAGCAGCTTCTAGAATTAGTATTTTGTAAATCAAAAATATTGCTGTTAATGCTGTATACATATTTTTTTTCCTCTTCACTTACTCAATGATATTTGAAACAGATTCCATGAGTTTATGTGCTGGCAGAAGTGTAGACTCCATGTCAGTGACGGTAATAATGTATTACACTGCAGTATCTTATTTATTGTACCATGTATTTTTGGCAGGCTCATGTAGTCTCTGCCTACCATGATATTTTATGTGAAAGTTCAGATTATCTTTATACTTTTTAAAGAAACTGACCTGTCACCGAAACATCTCTTCTAACTCAAACTTTGTATTTGAGTACCAATGTGTCCTCATTTGAATTGGTATTTAGTCTCACTTAAGTGCAAAGTTCTCACATTGTGTGAATGGTTATATTCTCTGAAGCCATTTACTTTGCATCAGCAAACTTTATCTCCCAGAGACTTATGTTACTGGAAAATGAAAGTTCTAGTTGTCCCAATGGAATCTATGAGAACAGCTTCTAGCTTTTAAACATCCCAAGATACCAGATGAAATCCAGTGAGTTAATTGCTATGTAAGGTATATGCTGTTCAATTTTTTAAGGTATCCATACTTAGATTCACAGTATAAAGAAAGCTTGTGTTATTCAAAATCCCCCAGGATACTTAAAACTTCTACAATTCAAAATATAAATCAAAAAAAATCTAACAATTATAGTATTATCACATGCATTACACAAACTCGTGTAGCATATCTTCTGTGTTTTACTTCTATCTTTGCCAGTTGCTGGGGAGTGTGATAACTGGCTATACTAGAGCACTCATGGGTAGTCTGTTACATTTAAATAAAAAGTTCAACTCATATTTCATTATTCAGCCCTGGCCAGTGCTTTCATAATAATAGTTGTAAGAAAAAAAATCTGTCTTTTGTGTTAGGTCCATGCAAAATGTTCCCAGGTAACATGTTTTCAATATATATTGAAAAAGCTCCAGTATGAAAAGTAAGTTTTTAATGGACTTTAGTTTCTGTCAATTTCGGGAAAGTAGAATCAGGGGAGCAACAGAGAACATACCACTTCTTCAGCACCACTGCTCTCTTGCCCCTGTTAGTCCTTAATGCCATATATAAGAAAAAGTAGTCAAGGGTTGTTAAAAGCACACATTTTAAGACCAGTGTGTATATCTAGGAAAATTAAGGACTTAGCTAAAGCAAGCCATGGCAGCCATCAGTAGAATTGTTCAGCCAGAAAACAACTGAGAGAACCACAGTTTATTCTACCTCATTTTTTTTTTCTGCTTTGGCTGGCTTTATGACAATGTGATTTATACATTTCTGTGTTTCAATGGTTAATCCGCCAAATAGCCCAAAATAATGTGACAAATAGTCAGCTGAAGTCCTTAGACTTGGTAGATGCTTCTACATATGATGTCACTAATAATTTATTGATCCAAAAGCAACAAAAAAAGAATTCTGTATCTTTGCTACTTCATAAGTACCACTGATAAGCTTCAAAGGTACAAGAACCTTAGAACTGATGCAGGGGCAACCCATCGCTTGATATGATATTTACCAACATGTACACAAACAAAAGATGGGCATCTAACTCACTGTATAGACCTGATTTTCAAAGTAAACATACATATTCCTCACCACTTGAGAAATTTTCGATTTACTGGCATGCATATATCCAGAGGTCTAATTTTAGACAAGCAGTTCTCTATCTGTATGTGCTTATCCATTTATAGAAAAAAAGGGAACCAAAACTGTTCTGTTGGAGTAAATTTACTTGCTGAGAAAAAGAGCCTCTTCAGCTATGATAAGACACATCTATCTTATAAATTAAATCCAGTTTCTTTCCAAATATGTGCAAGGATGAATGTGGTCAAGCATTGCCTGATAATTTTATATGTATGGCTACGAAATGAATAAGTGAACACAAACAGTCTTCCTCATCTTCCATCTAGTATTTTTTTTTTACATGTAGAAAAATTATTTGATTCCATGTTCTCCATTCATTAGTGGCTCCTATGACTTGTAAGACAGAGTCATAGCTGGTAGGCAAGGTGATGTTCTTTGGGTCATTAACTTACTGCTAGATATTAATGAGTAGTATGACATTTATGGAGGGAAAAAGGCAGTTTTGCAATTGCTGTCCATAACTGCCTCCCTTCAGCATTGTTGTAGATGCACCCTCAAATATAACTTTTCCCCACAAGTAGACTTCAGGCATGTGGTCAATTAAGAGACTGAATCAAGTATTCCATTCACAAAAATAACCCGTATGCCATGACCTCCTAACTCTTTCACTGAAGGAGATACATAATGCAAAGAAGTGTAATTGATGGTGTACTTAGCAGATTTGATTCAAATTTGTCAGGAAAAAAAAAAAGGTCTAAACAGATGTTGGAAAATTGCATAACTGAGCATTAACTCGGCCTTCAGAGGTAACCAAAGGACATGTATTTTACAAGACACAGGTTGAAGGGTTGGGACTATATCAGGATTAAATAAGTTGAGGAAGATCCACCTGGCTTGTCCTGTGTTTGCCAGTGATTGTTTGCCTCCCTGCAATTTCTTTCTTTCTTTCTTTCTTTCTCTCTTTCTTTTTCTTTCTTTCTTCTTTCTTTCTTTCTTTCTTTCTTTCTTTCTTTCTTTCTTTCTTTCTTTCTTTCTTTTTTTCTTTCTTTCTTTCTTTCTTTCTTTCTTTCTTTCTTTCTTTGTTTTTTTTTTTCTCCTAACCATTGAGCTGTTGAATTGATTAATTTTGCAAAAATTACAGAATACTCAATCAATGCAAGCCACTCCACCTCTTAGTCTTACTTTCTGATGTATTAATACTGTTATTTTCTTCAGTGTTTCGGTTACCTCCAAAAATAATCCAGATAGTTCTATGAGAAATATAATTGCTTATAACAGAGGTCAAATTTTACTTCAATTTTATGGTGTCAACTCTGTATGAAACCAGCAGGGAATGTATCTGTATGACTTAGAATGGAATTCATTCCAAGGCTGGATATGTCTCACCAAAGGACAAAAATCATGCAGATGTCAATGTATATGAGAAGTTACATACATACATACATGTATATATATATATATATATATATGTATACATATATAAAGAAGCAATCATATTAGTTTTAAATTAAGATTATCAGTAAAATGAAAAACATATCAACAACTATAGAGCAGTATAGGGGCAGTTGCAATAAATTAGACAGGAGAAAAAGATAATGATATTAAATGGCACAAGATAAACAGAATACAACTGGAAATTTGGGTAGTTTTATTTGCCTTGTCACAATAAGCATAATAAGATGTGTGAAATTTGTCACTTTCACTTTTAGCTTTTCCTTTTGTGAAGCATCATACAGATGTTTATCCAGGCTTTTTCTATGAATTTGCTGATGAATCCTAAAATTACAAGTGAATGAGATCTGGGTTTTGAATGAGATCTGTCTTCAGGTTGAGATCAAGTGAAACCATTGATTTACAATTAATTTGGTATAAACACATCAATAAGGACAGGTTAATCCACTAACATCTGTATATTTATGAATCTTGGCAAACTACTCAGGACTATTGAGTTTTTCAAGAGATCAAATCTGAGCAAGCTTCCTTTGGCTGCAGTACTAATTCTGAGTATTTCATACAAAAATACTATTTTGTTTCCCCATACATATGCATCTATACATATATGGATAGATCTATGTATCCGTATGTGCATTTATACAAAACTTCTCACATATATTTCCTCATGCACTGATAACATTGAATCTCTGAAAAGGGCTATATGTTACATAGTATTAATTATATCTAAATTGGAAAAAAAAAAAAAAGAGATAACGGTTTTATATGTAACATTACCTTTCAATATGTTAATCCATATAATGGAATTCATCAATGGATTTGAATAAATAATGAAGTCTGGTATTTTGGTTACATAATTTTTTCAACATTTAAAACTAACAAATATAACAATCTATCAGATTGAAGTGAAACTTTGACCTACTGCAATAGGATTCAGAGCTGTGTTTTACTTTTACACCTGCTGAAAAGCTTGAACTTTAAGGTAAGTGTTTTTACTATGAAACAGTAAGCATTGCACAGGTTAATTAGCTGTAGACTTCATTTTCCTCACATATTTCATTTGGAAAGCAAAAATTAAGGATCAAGAATTAATTAGCTATGTACAAACTATGAAAAATTGTTGAGGCAAGTGCTGTCTTGGTAATTCATGACTATATTTAGACATTGTAATGATTAGATTTTAAAAGAATCAAGCTAATTAGAACATTTTTCCAAAGTCACACAGAGGTCAGGGATGACAGCGACCTTATGTAAAATAGAGACTTAAATATCTGCTATTCTGCACATTGTATGGAACTGGTACAGTAAGGCTAAAGCCTTTTCCTGTTCAATGAGTTGGAATTAAACATGCTAATTTGAGATCTCCTTCAAGTATTTTATTTAGCTACTTTGGCCTTTAATTCTTTTATATTGCATCATTTAGTGTAATGTTATTTATATATAGGAAGCATGTTATACTTATTAACCAATGTGCAAAAATCTAAAGTACAGATTTTATGTAATGGGCTAATTACAGGACTTTAAAGCCACCTACTGAGTTTTGCTAAGCTTAACAACAGGTTCACTGAACTGGATAAATTTATTCAAACTTGTGGAAATGAACCCCATTCTATGTGCAACCGTACTGGGAAAACACACAAATTATACCTCAATACCAGTTTAATGGGTCAAACAGTGAACCTGAATACTAAACTTATCTACATCTTGTAACAGCAGAGAAGCTATAGGCCCTGGGTGAGAAGAGGAAGTCCCCATTCACAGTTTCTTCCTCAAGTTTGTAAATAACTTGGGCTCAGTGTATAGGATGAGCCAGATTTTCCATATACATAGAGTTGACTTAACTTTTCCTATGGTGGTCTTTGAAGCCATGGTTTTAAAATGTGATATGCGTATCATATGCAATTGTAGAAGAAATGTAAAAGATATGATCCTGTACTATATCTTCCTGTTACACCTACTATGTGTGTGGTTTATTTATTTATTTATTTGAATAGGCTTTTAAAACTGAGTTTACTTCAATGAGTCATTTCATATGCATCCATTAGGTCTGAATTTAATATAATGAGTCTGTTTGTAAATTGGGTCAAACTGAAGCAAAGTTCAGTGACTGGATCTTTGTCATAATGGAATGAAATCAGAGTCATGCTAAAAAGTCTCTTTCCGGTTTGAACATTATACTTCCAAGGTAGTGTTAACGTTTTTGCTTCATTATCTGAAGAGTCTACAGGAGGCTTATGTTTCCTACTTATTGTTAAAAGTTTCACAGAGGCTCACAAGGTTTCTATTTTCTTTGGATATCCAAAGTCACTTCATTGTTTTCCATCAAGTTAGTCTAGATTTAAGTCAGTGAAATTCAGCAAAACATGTAACCCTAGTAACCTTTATGTTTTTTTTTTCCAACTTTGAACAATATTCAAATAAAAGCAAAATGAAAAGGCCAGCTTTCTTATTCTAGCCATAACCTGTCCTTCACAAATGACAAAGCAGTTTGCTATTTTAAACACCACTGCAGTCTAAGGTTCATATGTGATTTTCTCATTTGCATTGTTCTTCAAAAGTATCGTGCAGATTATCTAATAAAAATATTTTCTCAGAAATTGAGTATTCTGTTGCTGAGATTTTATGTATCTATACTCTGTTTTGGATAACTATGCATAATCTATTCAGTAGCTGACATTTGGGTCTTGATAGATACATTCAAGCATGTACTTTCAGGAATAATAATGCCAGTGCACTGTGTTCTACAATGTGTGCAATGAAAATGTGCCTCATAAAGCCCATAATTGTTGCTTAAGTTACAAAGATGATTTTTTTCCCCAGTAAATGAGGAACAAGCCACATAATCTTGCTAACACTATATGCCCAGGAAAGAAGAGTTTAAATAAGAAATGCATAAATTTAGCAGACTGCTGTAACAAATGAAATGGTGTAGCATTGAAAACATTTGAGGCAATTAATCAATGCTGTGTTTGCACATATCATTAAATATATTATACTAAGTTTAGATTTGATTTCTATGCCTCTTTTATAAAGAGTTAAAAGAAAAAACATTTGAATTCATGCTGATACTGAAAACATGCTCCTAGCTCCTAGTTTCTTGGATTTCGAATCATTTCCATTAACAAACAGCTATTTGCCCTCTAATAAAATATGTCATTATGCTTTATTCACATCACACAAAAGAATCACTGAAAAATCGCCCCAATGATGGCCAATAATTACACATTTTGCTCCTGCACGAGCAATGAAGAAATCTGTTCATTGGAGAAAGCAGGTGCTGGGGCATCATGCTAATAGTCAATGTGTGCCACAGTAATTAGCCATTGCAATTGCTAAAATTAACAATTAGCTAACATGCAATTCTCTTTTTGCAGGCTGCAGTTTACTTTGTATAATCCTTGTATGTTCTTAGTAATTATTCTGACAGCTTATTATTTTTATTTTTTCTGGTTTGAACACAGCTTTAACATTTGAATCAGTCTACCCAAATGTTCAACAGGCAGTATGAAACAACTGCTTCACTAGGCAATTTCTAAGGAACAAATTTGTTTTTATTCTCAACTTTGTATTGTTCAAGGAATACATGATTCTCTTGTAGAGTAAGAACTTCTCATCTTATTTGATAGCTTGGGATCAAAGCAAAGGTGTTAAGGCTTTTTTGCACTAGGTAAACAAAGGACCATCCCAACTTTTTGCAAAACTTACTATGAATTATTCTTTGTAGTCGGGTTCCCAATCATTTTTTCATGGCCACTGGTTGTCTGTGTAGCTCTTGATGGCAATTTGGGGAAACTTGGGAGGCCACAAAGTTCTAATTCTCTTTGTTACTACTGTTGGCTGAATACCACAAAAAGAATAATGGAATATACTAACCTCTCACCGCTTTTCATGTGAACATATTATGGTGTTACGCCTGGAGTTGTTTGATTTACAGAGGCCCTCACAGTCCTACTAGGAATCCTGCAGAAACATTACTAGAGTATGGTCCATATTGTAGAAATGGGAAGACAAAACGAAACAAAAGAAAACAACACCAAAACCTCCCCAAAGCCCCACAAACAAACCACAGCAACCAACCCAAAACCCAGGAAAGAGTAAGGACTATCATGCATAAATTAATGGTATGCCCTCATCGTCAATACTCTACATTTGTTTTGCAAGACACCTCAAAAGAGAGTAGCAGTTGACATAGGAGATAAATTCAACAAGCATGAGCAACAGTGTGGAATGGCATTTGAATCAGGAAAATCTAACCAGTCCGAATTATATGGAAAAGATTACTGACTAGTAGAGGCTGATACATGTATAGGTGGTGTGGAGCAACTGAGTGAAGAAAACTAATTGCATCTTCTTAAAAAATAGTTGAAGGGCACTCAACAAAATCACCCAGTTGAAAAGGCTCAAAAGCAATGACTTTTTCTCATAGTGCATAATTAAGCCATGGAACTCATTGCCACGGGATGGCATGGGGCATCTCTAAATGGGCTAAAAGAAGAAATGGCTAGATTCATAGTAGGTAGGTCCTCAACAGTACTTGTGATCTACTTATGTGGCCTCAGGCTCAAGAGCCTCTGAAGCTGTCAGGATGTGCAACTGTATAGCAGGGAAAGCGCCTTCTGCACATACACAGCTTTTCCTTGAATACCTTACACCTCGTTCTAAGCCATTGTTACAGAGAGGGTTCCAGAGCTAGGTGAAACTTTGCTTTGACCTGCTCTAGTCATATTTCATTTTGTTTAGCAATACAGGCTGTATAAAAATCTCAGTAACATGCTACAACAAAGATGCCAAAGAGTTGGATTTTTTCCCTACATATTCAGGTCAAAATTCAGCTGACACATAAATCTGTGTAAAGCAGCTGAAATCAATGAAGACCTAAGTATTTACATTGACAGATAACATGCCGCATGTTTTGCTTTGGGCATTTTTTTGTATTAGTAGATAGGTAGAGATAACTGGACCCACTGAAAACACTGCTAGCTTACTAACCAGAAGCGCCATATTCTTCTCCAGCACAGGCTTACACCTGTGTAACTCCAGTGACTCCAGTGGAATTCTTCCCAATTTTATAGGTGTGAGATGATAATAAGTCTTAAGGAATTTATGTAATCTTCTGTAATCAGCATGGCATCTGTAGCTGGCACCAAACCAAGAGCAGTTTTTAAGCAGTTCTTTAAAGCTCCGCTATGTTTTGTAATATTTTAAAATGTGATTTGCTCCCCTGCATACTAACAAGCCAAGCCAGAAGTGAGCTGCCTCAGCAACTGTAGTTTTAGACCTTATGTTTTAATAAAAAAGCTTATCACAGATGGAGTTAGAAAGAAGCAACAAAAACTTTCTTCAGGATTAGTGTGATTTTCCCAAGATAGCAAGGCTAAAAATGCATACCACTTCTGAGGAGCTATCTGATATTTAAGGTAACGTTCATGATGACCATAACCTCTGTAGACTTCAATGAAAATATTTTCATATATATCAGCTGAGACACTAGTCTCTAGCCACGGAAAGAATTAGCCACTCGTGGGTGGTTTAATTGTATGTGTCAAAGGGGGCAATCAATATTTGTCTCTTAGAGCCACAGGCACCCAATGTCTGTAGAGATTTATATTTCAGCTGGAAAAATATCTATGCAAGTCTAGTTTGCTGTTCATATAATGCTAAGAAGAATCTTTCTGTTGTCAACGATAAGCAGTAGTGGTAAGCTGAGCTTTGAAGTGGTCCACAAGATAAATATATCCTGCCTGCATCCTCTGTGAGGCAGGGTCCAGTAGACAGGAGAGTGTGATTTTAACTCTGCTAGTCAGGGCTTATGCAGAATTCACATACTTACATCTCAGCTTAACCTACAAAAGAAGACAGACACATTAGCATACTGAGCAATGTGTTGGGTGGCTGAGGCATTGATACACACTTATTTTTGTCCTTCCGATATTGTAGTAGGAGACAGAAAGTTAGTTGCGTGCTACAAGTGCTCTTTTTCTCCCTGATACTATTTTCCCCAGTCTGGTTCACCGGGAGATGTGTTGTCAGAGACAGAAAGCTTTGAATAGGTTCTGGCCTTTGAATTTGGTTTCCACAGATAGATATCCATTGTTTGTACAGTTTTTCAGGTGCTTCTGAAGATTAGGGAACTTAACTAATGAGAAAAGAGGAGACTCTTAGTTCTTCACTGAATTGTAGTTGCTGGATAAACTACAGAAACATCTTCAGGAGAAGGGAAGTCAGGACTTCTTCAGCCTTTGCAGTTATCCTAAGTACTAGGCTCAGCTGTCACTTGTCCCACATTCCTTCTGTCTGTCCTAGAAAATTTTCAATCATTTTCTAGAAAATGAAACACTCTCCACAGGGGCATTGACATTACTTCTTTTTTTTTGGGGCCTGATGTCTTCCCTGGGTGCATGGAAACCCCATTTCAGGATGAAATCTGGGCATATGCAGCTGTTCTTTGTACACAGCCCTTCCTCCAGTCAGAAGGGAGGTGTGACCTTTGGCAGCCTGGCCCTTTACTGGATCCTAAGAGGCCAGAATCCTGGATCATCCCACAGCATATGTAACTCTGTGAACCTAGGCATAAAATTTGCCTATTCGAGCTCCAGAGAAGATTATTCAGAAGAAGGTTTAGGAAGCAGAATTTTCCCTGTAAGTCCTCTCACTAAGCAGAAAAAAAATTTTCACTGGAATGGACCAACTACATAATAACCTTACTAACAACAGTACGTTGGCTTTTGAATTGATCAGTGAAGTATCTGTTGGTTGTGATATAACCCATGGTCTTCTTTCAACAGCAAGCCTTGCAACTAAGGGTGAAAAGTAGAATCCCTTTTGATAAGTGCTTTATTGTCAAGTTCTACATAATTTCATTTAGAATTAAATGCCATATCTCAGTCCTCATGGGAACAAAAAAGAGAGAGGAAGTGAAAAGCTTAAGCTTGCCTAGTGACAATACACGTACATAGCACATAGAAGACTTCCCTGAATTGGGGGAAATTCATCATCTTAACACAGCAGTCTACCTCTATGTGTATACTTCCCTGAAAGAGATCACCACAAATCATCCCCATTAAAGCCATCTTGAATTTCTCCAGTAGCACACAGTGATCCAAATGATGGGCTATAACATGCCTTTTAGGAAGGTTCAGGTCATACCATGTCAGGATAATCCTTTCTATACTGCTCGTATTTAGTCTAATCTCCAATCTAGTTTAAAAAATGGTAGTTGGAGTATGCTTGGACTCTTAGATACTGAGGTCTTTTCCTTTGAGCATTCCTGCTTGAAAGTGTTCCTTTTCAGGTTTATTACTGAATCAAAGGCTGGGAAAAGGGAGAGGTATTAATGGCTCAATTCTCTTGCATTGTCTCTGCAAGTTCCTCCAATTGCTAGCCTCAAGCTTCTGGTCCTCTAGAACTACTGAACAGTTGCATAGTTTTGCTCCCATCTCAGGCTTAGCCCACCACATATAAGAGTTAAAATACACACAGGAGAATTAAAATTTTATTATTTCTCTTACCTTACAATTCTATTAGATCAACCATATCACAGAATCATAGAATGTCCTGAGTTGGAAGGGACTCACAAGGATCATTGAGTTCAACTCCTGTTCTTACATAGGGACAATGCCAAAATTCACACTATGTGTCTGAGGGCATTGTTCAGTCTCTTCTTGAACACTGTCAGGCTTGGGGCTGTGACTGCCTCCCTGGGGAGCCTGTGCTCCACCACCCACTGGGTGAAGAACCTTTTCCTGATGTCCAACCTAAACCTTGTCTGGCACATCCTCCTGCCATTCCCTTGGATCCTGTCATTGGTCCCTAAAGAGAAGAGATCAGCACCTGCCCCTCCTCCTCCCCTTGTGAGGAAGCTGTAGCAGTGATGAGTTCTCCCCTCAGTCTTCTCTTCTCCAGGCTGAACAAACCAAGTGATTTCAGCTGCTCCTCATGTGACTTCACCTCCAAACCCTCCACCAACTTCATAGCCCTTTTCTGGACACTCTCCAGTAGCTTTATATCCTTTTCATCCTGTGGCATCCAAAACTGCACACAGTGCTCCAGGTGAGGCTGCACCAGTGTAGAGTGCAGAGTATATTTTATATGGTATAAATTATATTTCATTACCAATTTAATATATACTTAAGTACACATTTTGTATGGCTTGGGCATGCTGATGTCATAAAAATAATGGACTACGGAAAGAAATAGATTATGATCTCCTAAGTTATAGGAATTTTTTTGGTATACATCTGGTATTTGGTATATACATTCAGTATACAATTGTTTATCATTTGTGAACAGGGTAGCAAGAAATGTTACAGAGGTGGCAATTTTAGAACATATATTCTGTATCTAGTACATGCCAACTGTTGCCAAACATGATACCAAAATATTTTTGTCACTGCTGTTATTTTTCTTTCCATTGGTGAGACTATTTCTTATGTTCTCGCCTATAAGACCAAGGGTTTCATTAGTTTCAGTCTAACCAGGATGTCAAAGTGTCAAACTGATTTAATTAAGACATTTGGGATGACCTGAGGTTCAGGATGAATTCAAGATAAGTCACAGCCACTCTATATCCTGCTGAAAATACTTAGAAATCAGCAACTTCTAGATCATGAAATATCATGAGCTACCAAGTTTTAAATTTATCTCTGGACTAAATGAAACATGACCAATGTTGTATTTCAGAGATGCATCACAGTCCTTTTTAGAAAAAAAATAATCATAATGTGCAGGCAATTTACTGATAATAATTTTACAATTCAGAAAAAAAATACCTTTGCAGCATTAGAAATTTCAAATCCTGGCATATGGATTAAAATCTCGATTTTTGAGATTGCTCACTTGGTGCCACCAGTGCTACTTGGAGCTTCAGGGCACTTAGAGCAGTGCATGGTGGCTCACCTGACAATGAAACTTATTTGTTGAAATGATGTATGGGTTCTCAAGAGATGACTCAAGAAATCTGATAGACTCACCAGCAAAAGCTTTTGAAAAATCAATGTGAGGTTTACTGTTGACTTCAACAGGCTTTGGATCAGGCTTATGTAGAGATCTTCAGATACATGAATGTCACATGGCTCATCCCTCTGAGAGAGGCAGACACATAGTAAGGACACAAAATCATGATTCTTTAGACTCTGTAAGTAATCTAAATGCTTCTATTTCATCTAATATGTACTGGTTCCCAACACTGAGGCGCAAAATACAAAGCTGAACAATCTCCAGAGCCAGGATCAATTTTAGAGCAACTAAGTCTGTTTTATTTTACCATCATACCTGTTAAAGATGTGCTAAGGATTACATTTTAAGCTAAGAATGTTAAGAAATTAGAAATTAATTACACTTTAATATAAATTAAATACGTTATAAAAAGTTGTCCTATGAAAGGAACAAAACTGTTAATTAAATGAACTCACTTTTTTGCAAACCAAGATAGATTTAAAATGTGCAACGGCATGTTCTCCAGAATATGTATGCTACAGAGTTAATTTCTTGCAGCAAAGGGATAAATATGTTGTAAGCATTCTTATTTAAGATGCTGATGTATATATACTGAGGCATATAAAAGATAGTATGTTTCCTTATACAGAGACATATAATCAAACAAGAACAAATCTACCACCAACTGCTTCATACTGTGTTGTGCTTTGATAGTGAAGGAAAGCCAAGTTTCTAGCCTGGGTCTAGCCTGACTCAGGCCATAACTTGTGAGTCCTGCTATTCTAACCCTTTCTCTTGATCTGCTTTTCAGCATGTCTTAGAGCACACAGCTCAAAGCAGCAGGGGAGTTTCTTAGCAAAGGGCCACCCACTTGCATATTATTCCTTCCTTGCCTGTGACATGACACAAGAACAAAGTAGACATTAACCGCTACATTAAACCCAGAAGGAAAGTAATCAGTAACCTGTTATTCCCTTAATAAAGGGAAACACATGCAGTGTGAAATCCAGAAGACTAATCAATAGCCCCAGACAATGCAATGTGCCAAACAAATTGCAAATCAATTAGAATCCTTGTTTTCTTTGAAATGGTTCACTATACCTAAAGCAATTACTCGTTCATTAGACCTAATTTAACAGCATGACTGCCCTAGCAACAACTGGCAGCGTCTGGCTATCAAATGGAAGAATGGCAGCTTATTTCTGTCTGTCTGTGAGTCTAACGTCAATAAAAAAAAAAAAAAAAATTGAATTCCTTTATATCAGACAACTTTTCATTAATGGGTAAAATATTTTCTGTGAATGAAGAATCAAGTATCCTATTTGATTTGGCTGAGTTTGGTTTTATTAACTAAGGAAATTGATGTAGACTTTGTATGAAAAAATTCTGAAGTTCTTTAAATGTTTCAGTAAGTTGTGATACTAAGTTATGCAAGAAGGACAGAAGTTTAAATCTCCTTCAATAAACCCTTTGAATTTAGAAAAAAAAAAAAAGTAAGTCCTATATATATTTGCATCAGCTGCATGTTTACCACAATTGAAAAGGCACAATAAGATTAGCATGGTCCAGCACAGGATGACACAGATTCGTCAATTGGTCCATAATCCCTTTGATGGGCTCAGAAAGCATTCAGCATTTGATTCAAACCCTCCCTTTTGTCTTCCCTTGCCATTGGATCAGGCCCCTAATACCCTTACTACAGGTTTAAAGTGATGTTTTTATATTTTGTTTCCTGCTTTATTCAGTGATACAGTAATAGCATAGCCATATGGGCCTTATGAGCTTTTAAAAAAACATGGTTTTAATATCGGTTCCTGTTGCTCCCCATAAATTCCATACTCAGGAAACCAATTGTTTTCCTTGTCCTCTGTTGTGCGGTATGGCAATCTTGCCATGCAAGGGATGTACCTGGAATGGGGTCAACTGGCAGGAAGCCACTTCGAGGAGAGGGGACTAGCTGTCTTTTCATGCTTGCAGTGTAGGTATTTCGAGCCCTTACAATGAATAAAGGCAAATAGGAACGTTACACACCTTTAGTGGTTGGTATTGGGGGTGTTTCCAGGACCTAAAGTGAGTTCCAGAGCTGGCTGTGGCTTTCTCTTTTTTAATATTACTGAGGCAAGGTACTGCACTGTTGGGTGCTCTGTGGTTAAGACTCTGCACTGGTAATCTGTCCAGGATTACATCCACCATGATTTTAGCCTGTAAACTTCAACCACAGGGGAAAAAAGGAAATGCTTGTCTGGAGGGTTATTTTTAATGACCCTAATTTGAAACCCTTATACTTCTTATTGACCTTTAAAGATGTGACATTCTTCTGTAAAAATCCTTGTAAACTCTTCAGTATATATACATATGCATATATAAAAATATACATAGGCTAAATATATATGGCCTAAATATACACATAGCCTACACACAGATAGCCTAAATATATATGTATATATTTATAGCCTCAGTTGGAGTATATTTTTGTATTAATTGAAGTAATTTCTAATTTCCAGCAGTTAAAAAACCCTTCAAAATTATTTTAGAAAGCTTTTAAATTTTTTTTTTTTTTTGGTCTATATTTAGTGTCAAGTCGATTTAATTACTTTTAGAACAGCTGCTGTTACAGGGAGTTGGAGCTCTTAAAAGTGACCGTAACTATTTATCTAAAGATACTAAACTTCAATGTTCAGTCTTGCCAGGCCTGCTAGATTTTTTCCTGGATCTTGACATCCTTTCTGGTGGTGTAATACTCTCCTGCACTGCAGAGAGGATTAGTGAGATGACATTTTTCTGGAAGTTTGTCTTTTTTTGTGTGTGTGTGTGTGTGTGGCAATCAAGGGCTGCTCAGGAGATGGAAATGTAAGAGGTAAGTGCAATAATCATAGAAGCATAATAAATGATCACAGTTCCATATTTTACCATATATACCTTGTCTGCATCTGCATGTGTATGCATATTTGATGTTTTGCTGTAAATTCAGAGATGACTCACCATTCGTTGCATCTTACACAAACCTAAAGTAGCTGGGCTTTGCCTGCTGGAATTTAATCTGGCATTACAGACCAAAGCAATGCTCAGGGTTGCAACTTGGCTAGCAAGCACAGATACTGAGATCCTATCTGAAAGACTTTGGACCACTGAATCCAAGTATTCCTGAACCTTCTGTCCCTTCCACAGGTTAGTCTTTTCCCTGGAGTACAGACTAAGGAGCCATAAAATCAGTAAAACATGTAATTTTTTTTTTTTTTTCCTGATGTTTTAACATAGATCTTACAGTTCACATATGCTATCCAGTACCAAGCAGATGCTTAGCTTTTTAAGAGGGTGAGAAATCTGAAATCACTTTGTAATTTGAATGATCTCATATTGAAGTTCACAATAATCTCCTGCAGTGGCTCTGCGAACATTTAGAGTTCACTAAGAATTATCTTTAACACTTTACCACACATACAACAATAGTTGAAATATGTTATTAATTGTGACTGAACAATTGGTTAAAATTAGTTGGAAGCACTTAGCTAGAAATGCTCCCTTTTGACTGTTAAGCAAGTGCCGTGAGGCACCTTGAACTTAATTAGGAATGTGAAATTAACTACAAATTACCTATTAACTTCTGCCCTTAACATATTCAATAGAGTAGGATAGCCGTTCATGCCCTCACTTTGATGGAAAACTTGAGCATATGTTCATGTCCATTCTTTTCTGAAAAAAACAAAAGTAGCCACTAAGCAATGGACATATTGTTCAAATGCTTATATCTCCTTAGAGCCTATGTGACTTAAAACTATGTGCTAGTATTCTACTCTGCAGGCATGGCAACCTGAAATATGTCCTAAACTGGATATAGTTTCTTCTTTTCTTTTTGCAAGCATTTGAAACACAACAGAATCTGAAACTAGGCAAAGGACATTTTAATACTTGTAACTGAGATATAATATATGTGGCTGTTGCAAAATAACTAAACTTGACATGCAATAAATTGCATCTTTTCATGTTGTGGGATTCCTTGCAGGTTAACTCCCTATGTTTTTACATTTATCAGATTTCATACATTTATTAGATTCTAGCACTGATCTGAATTGGAACTGAAGTAATCTGTAGGTAGATCCATCACTTTCTTAATTTTTAACAGATAACATACAAATGCTGATTTATTGCAAAGCTGAACACATACTAGAAGACATCTTGAGGTAATGAAAGAGAGTATCTTCCAAATGTCTCCACACCATGGCACCTGAGTGAGGGTCTTCCTTGTTGGCAGGACTGCTCCTGATGTCCTTTACCAGCCAGGCCAGGACCTGGCTGGTGGGAAACTCCAGGCAAACTAAGCATGGATCGGAAAAACCCACTGTGTATCTGATCTTGTGAGGATGCTTCTGCATGCAGTGCCCTGACACCTAGTGGATCACATATCGACCTCTCAAAAACCGCTGAGCAGATGACACTTTGGAGTCTGTACTTTGCACATAAGGGCAGAGGCATATATTGGTATAGGTGATGAACATACTGTATGAGGAAAGCACCCACGCATGAGCATTAAGAATCATTATTGCTGTTTCTTATTTTTTTAATAACATATGATTCCCATTTTTCAAGCTTCAGTAGAAATCAATACTTTTTGCTCTACAATTACATCTGTGTCATTAAGGGCTGTGACAGACACGCTCAAATAACTGCAGTATTTTTAGAGCTATTGCTTCAAGCTCTCTAGCTTGAACCCATAGCAGGGTTTACTACTCCAGTTCCCATGTCAGAGGTAACCATCCCTTTAGCAGATGTATCAGAACAGGATATGTATTTGTACCTCTGTCCATCTTGGCTTACTGCTCAGCATCTCAGCTTAGAACATAAATGAACTATGCATTATTTGTGAAGACAGGATTAATTCCACCACACTTCAGCTGCCGAAAAGTGAGGAACCTGAGCTGCCAGTCATTTAGGGTCTTTTTGCAGCTACTGAAGAGAGACAAAGAATTCCAGAGACTGTAAGATAATGGAGCTTCACATTGTGCAAACTGTGCACTTAATATTTAATATTTAGCTTAGTAAACTGGTAACACTCATGATATTCACAGATTATCCATTCATTTCTGATATATAATGTCTAGTTAGACTCAAACATTCGATATTAAGCTACAGCTTCCTTTGAAAAACAATGCATCCCTACTTGTGTTCAGAACAAAATTCCATTTATTTAGTTTTAGTTAGTTATTTTTCTTGGTAAGAACATGGCTGGGAGGATACCACTGGAATATCTTTTTATCTTTCAAAATAAACACTTTCTCTATGGACTTAAGAATATTTGAGGACTACTGCATTGTTGACACTACTTTCAAAGAACAATGTATTTGTCATCTTTGGCTGACTTGTATAGTTAAAGACAATTCAGTAGCAACAGCTAAGTATCACTTTTCATATTCATATTTGGCAATGCAGGAAATCTAAGCACACATAGATGGCAACTATTTATTTTTTTCCTGTTTCTTACAAAAGTAATAGGGGTAGAAGGGATCTCAAGCTGTCATCACATCGATCTTCCAGCCCCAAGGCAGAATTGACCGTATCTTGAAGTTGATTAAGGGAGGGAATGTAATCTATGTTTTGTATTCTGGTAATTAAGCATTTTACAAAGATGTGGCTGTGGCTAATCTGAAGAATGACTATGCATATACATATGTATGCTGTGATGACACATATCTCTATGCAAGAAAGAACCGGTCCTAATAGAGCTGCACATGTTTCAGTCAGTGCATACCTAACAGTCATATTGATAATGTATGAGTCAAAAGGGGATGGGATTCATCCTCTCATAGTGGCACTGGTTCAATAGTGAAAAAAACTTCAGTGTCTCAATGAACATATGTAAAGAAGAATCCAGAGGGACAGAATAAAGAGCATTCAGGAAGAGACTCTCTTTAACACTTTCCATATAATTCCACTCTATAAAAGACTGTTTCCAGGCTGTTGAAAGGGCTTCTTCCAGCCTATTGACAGGGTGATGACAATCACCCAAATTGTCCTGTTGAATTAATTCCCTGCACTGAAACTCTTTATTACTTCCTAGTATGCAATCGTAGCTTGAATAGCAAAAAGTTCATATTTTTTCCAAGCTTTTAGGCCATGATTCCTCTCACATCTGTTGGACTCTATATTATAGCCAGTGTCATAGTGAGGTCACTCTGTCATCTTTGAAAGGTCATAGAGATCAGGGGGAGGTCCACAGTGACTAGAGAAGGGCAAATGCTGCACCCATTTTCGAAACAGACCAAAGGGACAATCTGGGAAAGCATAGGCCTTATCTTGATCTCCAGGACAATCACATGATTCTTCCTTAAATGCATTTATGGGTGTGTGAAGAAGGCGGTCCTTGGAAAGTCAGCAGATAAAATCATGCTTTTCCTGATTGCTTTCTATGATGAAATGACTAGACCTGTGGATGGGGAGAGTGCAGTGGATGTCTTTTACCTTGTCTTTAGTAAGGCTTTGGACAGTCTGCAAAATCTTCTTGTATCCAGTGTGGAATGTTATGGTCTAGGTTGTTGGACAAATAGATGAGTAAACAGCTAGTTGCATGATCAGGCTCAGAAGGTAGTGATTAATGTGTCATGCTCTACCTGAAGGTTGCTAAGAAATAGAGCACTGCACAGATCTGTCATGAGACCTGTCCTGTTAACCACCTTTATCAATGACCTGAAGAAGATGGCAGGGTGCACTCTCACCAGGTGTGAGGTGACACCAAACTGGTGGGACCAGTTGATGCACTTGAGGGAAGAGCTGCCACCCAAAGGGATCCAAGATTGGGCTGGAGAAACAGGTCAGCAGCAATGTAATGAAATTCAACAAGAACAAATGCAAAGTCCTGCCCTGGGGAAGGAAGAGCTGCTTGCAGCAGCACAGGTGGGGGCTGCCAAACTGGGGAGCAGCTCTCCTCCCCAGGGCAACTGGTGGTCTTGGTGGCAGTGAGCTGAGCATGAGCCTTCAGTGTGCCCCTCCAGAAGGACATCCAGGGCAACAGTCACATGAGAACAGCCAGTGGGCTGAAGAGAGTGATCCTCCCCATCTACTCAGCCCTGGGGAGACCACATTTAGATACTGTGTCCAGTTTCGGGCACAGCAGGACAAGAAAGGTAATGATCAGCTAGAGGGAGTTCAGCAAAGTACAGCCAAGATGGTCAAGGGTTAGAGCACTTGCCCTGTAAGGAGAGACTGTGGAAATGGGGCTTGTTCGACCTGGAAATGAGGCAGCTTTGGAGGGACCTAACAGCACCCATCTGCAGGGTGGGCCTTGCCTCTCTGGATTGACCTACAAGCCTTACCTCAAAAGGCTCTGCTTTTGGTTTTGAGTAGATCAGCTGTCAGTCATGATGGTGTCACTGAGAAGGTCATTCAGTTCTGTGTAGAAGAGGTGGATAGTGCTGCCACACAACTGAAATAATACCTTGTAGCAAAAACAATCAAGTAAACAGATCTGATTAAGAAAAAAAAAAAGACAGGAAAAGAAAAAAGAAGATATTGATCAGTGATTAGAATAAAACAGCATTTTAGAATTCAAAAAAATGTATTTTGAATTAACAAGCAATGAAGAAAATTTTGAATTGGTACACAGGAAGAGAAGTACTTTCAGAAACATCAAGGTAAATTAACTCATAAGAAATCCAAAGTAGTCACCAATTCAGGACATTGCAAACCTTCACCGGGAAAGGCTTCAAATACATTTTGAAGTCTCCAGTTTCATGTATCTTCCATTCTCCCCCATTTGCTGCAATTGATAGAAATTGATAGAAATTACGCGTACTTAGTAATTCAGAGAAGCTCCGCAACAATTTGAAGGATTGGGACATCTGGAAACTCTCTAAGAGACTTTGGTCATCTGGGCAAAGATTCTCATTTGAACATCTCTCGAAGGTGTGGTCTCTTGCCCAGGGCAGGAATAATTGGAAAGCTCTGCAAATTTATAATCCATGTTCCAAGCATACACAATATGACCATACACCCTAAAAAGCACTACACTATATAAAAAGATAAATATTGCCAAGACAAAAACAAGATCATATTTTGTTCTGTGTTTGTGACATTTCCAGAATATCTGAGCTCTATATTCCTACTTGGCATCTTCATTGTTATTGCAATAAAATTATAACAATATGAGGCAATTAACACCAGATACTTGAATAAGAAGTGAACAATACTGTCAAACTAATTAAAACAATTCAAACTAATACAGATTGCATCTGAGAACTACAGATAAAAATACTTGTCAAGAGTCTAGTCACATAAATAAAAATCAGTTTAGAACAGCCATTGTATATGCTTGTTAGTAAATAATTTTACAGTTTTCAAAAATATGTGTGTCTACACATAGGTGTATGAATAAATGATCTGCACTAATGAGGGACCTCAATGCAGCTGAAAAGATTATAACAACTTTCTGTTCCTAAGATTGTGAATTTGCATTTCCAAAATCTATGTGTGTTTGTTATTAACAAATTATTCATTTTTAAATAAAATTCACATGATGTATATATGTGAATTTTACAAAAAAATGGAAAATATATTAAAAAATTAATTCAAACTTTTGAATGCACCTAACATTTTTGCAAAATGGTGTATAGAGAAATTCAGGCAAGCAACTTCTCTGCCACTGTGTTTAAAAATGTTGTTCTATCATTAATGAGCAAGTTTATTCCAAATGTTTTAACTTGGCTTTGTGAATTTTCCTGTACCAGTAACATTACATGTAAAATGTAAAATCACTGTGAAAAGTCCAGGGTGATCTAAGATCACTGTCATGTAGCATACCCTGACTTTTGAGGATCACCCTATGCATTAAAAGGAAAGTTCAGCTTGACCATTTTAAGCGAAAGTAGGGAGGCTGTAACATTTGATGAAGATGGAAGCAATGAAGCTTTATGTATATGAATCATTATTTGTTTTCCTCTTAAGAAAATTATTCAAATTGTCCACTAGCTTTACAACAAAAAGAAATAAAATTAGCTGTAACACTATTATAATAGCAAACTTCAAGAGATCCTCTCTCATTATAATTCTTCACATAGACTAGTGAGTCACATAGACTAGCCAGTCAATATTTATGACTGATAGCATTTATGGCACATATCAAAATGCTTTAAATGACTTTTTCTGGCAAGAGACTCACTGAAAATTATTAAGGAGAATTTCTATATGTGATACATTTCCCTTTACTTTGGCATATGCTTCAGAGACCTGATTACTGGCGAAGTACAGATAAAAGCTATGACAGAATGGTGGTCCAACAAGCGGAGCCAATAAAGTATGCACTCCTCTTTTGTTTGCTGCTATACAAAAAGTGAATAGACAAGCCCTTTTGCAAACTTCGAGAGGACCAACTTTTTCCCTACCCCCACTCCTGGGAATAAGCCATCTTAATTATTGAAGTTTTTTTTGTTTAATCTTCCACCAACAAGTAATATGAATATTTTATACAACACTGATGAATGCTTAACTAATACAGTTCTTCATACAAATGCAAACTTCCTTTTTACTGGCCTCTGGTGACTATGCATCTAGTGCCAGAGTGGCATCATTCAGCTCCAGTTGCTATAGCATTTTCAAGAACCTCTCTGTTCTTGTCATAAATTATCTTTAAGTGAAAAAAGCTCCAAGGAGGTCTGCAGCAAACTGTATCAAATAATGAATTTCTAAGCTGTGGTAGAAAACACTCATCTTACTTATATTCTTCTACTATCGATTGTTTAGTGACCCTTCTTTGGGATACAGATGAGCATAACCCTGAAAAATGTTTGTGTTGTCTTTCTCTTGCTGGCAGCCTGCAGCCTGCATGATCTAATAAATATTGGCAGGACCAAATGAAATAATATAGAAGAGCTTCTCTTCTTTAAAGTCCATAGACCAAGAGACTCTTGTCACTTGTTAATATCTCCATCAAACAGTGAAGTGTTAACATATGTGATACGACCACGCAATCAAGTAAGGACCGATTTGTTGACTAATTAAACCAACACAACAAGCTCTTTAGCACCTACAAGTGACAAGTTTAGAGCAGGCAAGTGGAAACTCTCAATTGAGTCCCCTTTTATGAGACTATCATGCCAAATTCAATTCTGACTGAGTAGTATTTGAATGTACTTGACTTCCACTATGTGCTGACATGCTTACAATAATTCATCATGTGTGACAATAGCCCAATATTAGAGATTTATGATATATACAAAACAGTTACAAATGAAATGTAGTCCTAACATGTGTGTGCTTTACTTATCCACAGCCTATTGATATTATAATTAATGGTCAATTACTTAGGGATAGAGAATAGAAAATAGTCATTACCAGTTTCAGTCATCATCTGTTTTTGGCAAATTCTGGAAGTAAATGAAACCATTTTCATAGTGTTTGGCAGTTGCGGGGAAGTACATGTTACTGCAAGAAGAACGGGTTTGCTATCTGTTCCACAGTTAAAGAGTTATTTTAGGAACATAATACTTATTTTACTATTATCATAATGTAGGTAAGTTTTTAAGAAGTGTATCTGCAAAGAAGAAAATGTAGCAAACATTGCATATTAATATTTTACAAAGATTACTAGCATGGACAATTTTATGCACACACACAAACACACACACACAAAGTTAATCCTCAAAGCAATTTAAAAAAATGAAAATTCGAATTCCTTTAATAGTAAAAAAAAAAGCATGAAAGTGAGCCCTTTCTGTTAATCTTTCATTGTTTTAGATCCTGCCTTAATATTGGCAAGATAACTTGTCAGTCTAGTAGTCCAGTTTAAGGGGGAATTCAGGCTACTGGGAAAAAGACATGTGAATCACTTTTAGGTCACTGAATGTGCAAATTATTATTAATACTTTTGTTTTAAATTTGAATAGTTCAACTGAAATCAATACCCTGAAAATTATGAATATGTTTATGTGTGTTGCAGTATTTGGACCCTTGTCTTTAACAAGCAGCAACCAAAAGCCCAGATCCTTCCAGGTTCTAGGAGAACTCATTCCAAGGTTCAACCTACCCCTTGCTAAACTTTCAGCCGTGAGGGGATATGAAGGATTTTCCATGTTCAGGTACCGAGGAAAATATTTTCAGGGATCAAAGAAGGATGGGCACCTTCCTAAGCTCCCATGGAGCAGAATGTAAAGAAGAGGCACTTTCTTGGCTCACCTGTTGAATCCAGTTGGTGGGCCAGAGTGAACACCTCCCTTAGCTCAGGATCCTCAACTATAAGCTTTCCCTGGAGTTAGGTCACAACGATGATGTACCCTTAGGGATCTGGTCTAGAGGAAACATCATCTCCAACACAAACTTTTTGATAATCACTCAAGCATGGAAATGAGGTCAGGAATGAAAAAAAGGGACTTGGAACAAGTAGCAGTAACCTGACTCTTGTCTCAATTTTAGAGACACATTTAACCACTGACCTGGCATGGAGGGCACCTTTCAAACAGATGGTTGCAGTAACACAGGAGTCATATAGGCAGTCTGTTGGTTTGCGTGTTGGCATGCCTCTGCTTGAAAAACAAGGGTAAGAATCAGAAATAACCTTGGATTTGTATTGAGAAAATTGCTGTAATTGTTTATTTCAGTACTAATGTCTGCGCAGTGCTTTTCCACCATCAGTTGGAAGAACTGCAGAATAATTTTTTTCTGCTTCAGAAGCCAGCAGTGACAAAAGGAGTTTTTTCCAACAGCAGGAGATAATAATTACAGTGATCCCTTTCATATGTTACTGCTAAGCATCTATTACCAACCAAACTTTTTATATTATTTTTTTAATGTCTTTAAGAGCATAATGTTTTGTCCCTAGATGGAAGGGTATTATTTCTTTAGTATTCCCAATTTACTTTACAATTACATCCAAATAAGTAAATAATCCCTAATTCATCAAACATATCAAAACAAATTGTCAGAATTTTATATAATAATGATCTGGAATCTAGATAAGTACATTTTATTTCAGAAGTACAATCATTCATAGTTGGAAAAGCTTTAATTCAGTTCTCAGTGATACTGGTGCAAACAGAGAGCAATAATATAACATTGAAGTAATGCAATTTAGCTCCATACAAATTGTTAACATACAAATTCATTTAGATATTTTATTACCCAAAAGCATTAAATAAAAATGCAATTATTTTAGTAACCTTAAAGGAGACGAGATCTTAAAGACTTGTGTTGATATCTGCATCTCCAGAGGAACCAATGCAATTTCAACAAAAGAATTGTATCACATTGAGTTGTTTCATGTAATGCCATAGAAATGAAAAAGGTTCACAAAGGGTTGATTAAATTTAAGTGGAAGAAACACAATGAGCAAAATTCATCCCTGGTGTAATTCTGTTGTCTCCTGCAATTTTACCGTGAATGGATAGGGTCCATGACAGTCTGAGCTTTTTCTAAACTTCAGCAACTGAATTAGCTGAATTACAATCCTGTAAATTGTAAGAAAAAACCCCAACAACCAAAAATCCAATCCCCACCCCATATTACACAAACTAAATTGAATTAAAGAAAAAAAACACTGAAAGAGCATTAAGAATTTGATTTGCTAAGACAAGAGCATATAAAGAGGAAGTTCCATCATTAGCGTGTGCTGTGGTCAGTATTGATCTTGTAGGTCACACCTAAAGTAATTCAAATCAATCTACAGATACCATCTGCACGATAAAGCTACTGAAATTATTGAGACAAATCTACCTTCTTCTCTTTTTCTTTCCTTTCCTTCTGTTTAGGGAAGAAGACAGCAGGGGTCCATGAGAAACTTTTAACTAAATTCTTAAAACTGTCCTTAAAGACTGTTTCTAAATTATATTGAAGTCAATAGGAACTACAGATAGTCATTATCTCAAAAGGCTAGGTATTTAATGTCTTTTCACATTTTATCACGTGTAAGACCCATCAGTTGCAGTAGCAATTGAACAGTTGTAAAATATATCTAACTACACTCTACAGGATTTATGTTCACAGGTGCACACACATATTAAATAAGTGAAGCAATTTTGAAATGCAGCTAACGCTAGAGATTATTGCACCCAGCCTGTATTTCTTATGAAAATGAATAAAACTTTTACTTTCTCAGGTACCTCAGAATTGTTCAAAGTTATACTTCTAAAGGGACTTACCAACTATTGAAATTTATCTAACCTACATGTTTCTGTCTCATACAAAAGGAGTAACCTGCTTTTGTTAGAATGGAGTTTTGGTACTAACTCCATCAGAGTGGTTTCAGTAATCATCCGAATAGCTGCGTTCAGATATTGATTCAGTTATACACTATAAATGGGAGGCTAGGAAAGCTTCCAAAAAGAGAGGTAAGATACTAGGAAAAAGCCCCTTGGATTTATTTTGGAACAAGGTCATCAGATTTCTTAGTTTGTAAGTATATTATTAGATTTAAATGTAAAAGCCTCAGAGAAAGAAGCAGTTCTGCGACTATCGAAATTAGGAAACTTGGTTCTATGATCTCTTTCCCATCTCTCCCGTCTCCTGTCTTGTGGCTTGATGGCTGATGTTGTACCACCATCTTACCAGCAAGGAGAACTCTTTAATTTACGCCCTTGCTCAGTTGCCTATTTTCATGTACCTCCTACTCAGCCTGAATTTGAAATCTCTCTTTTAAGAATTCCAGTCTTTCTGTATATTTTCAATGAAATTAGACGACATATTGAGGAATTACTAAGGGGAATGGGGAGCAACAGAAGGATAGGCAGAGCAATTACACAAATCTGTTTCACCGTTAGAGAAAAAAGCTAAAACCCACCCATATTGTTTGGACTTTTGTCATCTCAAAAAGTCAAATTCTTTCTCTGTTAAGCAATACAGTTTAATCAATATTGGCATATCTTGGGATTATTTTCATGCCAATATTTAAAAAGGGCTAAACATTAGAGAAATTATTTAACCCATTTTCAGTATGCCACATGGAGTTGTCTTGTGGAGTGGAAATGTTGCAAAACTAGAGCACGCACTGGATGTCTTCTAGGACATGTCTGGGGTTTTCCTGGAATTTTACATTTAAGTAGGGACTTTTTGTGTTCTTGGGATAATCTTGGGACATATCTCAATAAGGCATGAAGAACTGTGTCAACAGTTCTGTGTCAACAACTGTGTCAACAGGATCATGGCTGAAAGGGTATATTGGGTCATAGTTTTGCAAGTACAATGATCTTTACCTTTAAGAGACAAAGCATTTGAGTATGATCATATTTGTATCCTATAATGTTTAATCAGAGCAAGCTCCTGTTAGATCTGGACCAGACTTTGTACTTCTGCTGCCAACTTGACTCAAAAATATTATATAGTCTGTTTTATTTAACCTCTGCCTAAAAACAAAATATATGTCAAATACTGGATTTTTTGAGCTATATTGAATACATAGTGCCTTCTATTCATAGAATTGCCTTATTCCACTCACACCAGTTTTGTACTTGGATAATATACCAGCTTCAAAGAAATTATACCTTGTTTCTCCTGATAAAGATTAATTTCTGGCTGACTATGTTGCCAAATGCCACCGGGTGTACCTACCAAAAGACAATGGGTCAAACTAAAGGCATTTGATCAAACTATTCATAACTTCTTTTACCTGTAACATGCCAGTCTGAGGATGGGAACTTTTCACAGGCTGATTTATGAGCATATTGGACAGCTCTGCCTTCGAGAGTGGCAAGACTCACTAGATGAGTGTTAGCTGTCTCATTGTGATCTATCACCAACAACTCTGTCAGAGCCCTAAATATCTTGGATATCTGCCTGCATTTCTACTTTGCTCTCTCTCTTCTCTTCCTAATATTCTTATTTTTCTGTATTATACTCCCAAACAGCAGTATCAGACTTTGCTCAATGTGAAGAAGTTTCAAAACTCAGGCCTGAAGTTGAGATAAGGAAAGGAAGAAGTAAGAGATATGGTTACTCGGAATGACATAGTTCAATGGCTCCAGTAATCATAGAATCATAGAATCATTTTGGTTGGAAGAGACCCTCAGGATCATCGAGTCCAACTATAACCAAACTCTAGCACTAAACTATGTCCCTAAATTAACTTTCTCTTAAAAAAGGGAGAATGATGTTGATATGAACTGACTGAAATAAATCTATACACGCATGGGCAGATCCAGCAGCACAGAGTGTCATGGGTATTCAGACCACATATTTGCTGTGCCCTTGGGTAGTCTTATGCACCATGGTGTATATCCATTAATGCCGCTGACGTTACATGGGAAAACTGTAGCATGGAGTCTTGCCTGCTTGGAAGCTAAAAGGAGAAACATGATTGACTGAAATGGTGATTGACCAAAAGTCAATCTACAGTCTACAGTCTCTACAGTCTCTCTCATCAGCTTAGTTGCACTTATGGTGATCCACATCCATTACAAGTCCTGTTGATCTGAATGGAGTTTATGTAAGTTGTGGATCTGGCCTAGTTGTGTCAGTGGGCTACCTGCAATGTGTTACGCTAACTGTTCACATAAGCCTTGAAGGAGTAGCATGTGGGGGGAAATGTTCTGCTGAGGTTAGAATGGATCTGGTTTAGTCCTTAGTAAAACAACTGTGATTTCATTTCAGTTAATAAAGTGATCACAGTAACTGTGGATTCCAAACACTGTGTCTGTGACAATTTCATATCCTGAGGTGTGATCTCCATTGCTCTGTTTGGGCTTATCACTTCCACAGGAAAGGAGGACAAAGACAGCATTTCAGACAGTGAACTTCAGATGTAGATGTGTGACCTTTTCTTACTATTATTACAGCAGCAGTAATCTTTGTTAGGAAGGCACAGAAACATCTCTGTGCAGTTATACCTTAAAACAGATCAGTAAGATTTGCCAGTGACATCCCCTGACACCTGAAGAGATGCTTCCTTCACTGAGCTTCAGCAGACTCTTGCCTCTGAAAAATAAATAATGCTCATATAAATAACCACCAGAATGATATTTTATGTGTGGGTTTGTGCTTGTTTCGTTTTGATTAATAGGACCTTGAAATTGAATAGCAGAATTCCAGCAGCCAAGTATTTTTTTTTAGTAGAGCTAAGTTCGAGTTTAAAACCCTTCACCTCTGGAATCTTGAGCTGAAATATTATTTATGTCACAAATGAAAATGAGAACAGTGACATAAACCTACTAGCATCTAGGCTGAGATTACAAAGCCTTCCCTCTCTTCAGTAGGATTGTTGTTTTCTGTTTAAGTGAAGGCCAAGGACTTGAATAGTAGGGATGTTTGAGCCCAGGACTCAGGTGCGTTAGAATAACTGGAGGAGACTCAACAGTCTCCATGTCTAAAAAAAATATATTAGAGTTCATGAGACAAAGAAATCAATGTAGGACTCCAATCCACAAAACAATTAACATTCAGGCTTCAGTACTGCAAAACACTTAAATACATGCTGCTACTGAGAGAAGAAATCTAAGATATTAATGTGGACATAATTGCTCCTATTTTTTTTAACATATCTAGTTCTTACAGCACCTTCTCCCCATTTTGAAAATGGAAAGTGAAACAGGGGCTGGGGGTTCCACTTCTGTACGTAACAGTAGGCAACTATGGTGGTTTGACATTGCTTGTCCCATCTGTTCTCCCTTATCCTTTGCCAGAGGTTGCTACCACCACTGCAGGAAGAGAGAGGTTTGAATCAAATATGTGCTCATTCCCCAGCTGCTGCCCTTTGTATTCCAATCTCAGTGCAAACTTCAGTAGCCCTTAAGTCAATACACAGAGCTGTGAACTACAATGGCTGAGGTACAGTCAGATTTTCTTTTTGCCATTTCTGCTACAGAGTTAGCTACCTGCAGGAGAGGGGTGAGGCAGGGAGCTCACAGTGGTGCTGTGTAAAACTGCCCCATCAATATTCAGCAAAACTGACTCTCAGTTTGAAGAACTAACTCTACAAAGGGACAGCTATAACTTCCTCAAAGATTAAAATCCTCAAAATCCTTGTTGGTGCATGAAGGTGCCTAAAATCTATCTCATTTTCTATTTTTCTGGGTTTATGAGTGCTAGGATGCCCAGTATATCCACCTTGATAGAAGTAAACTACTCCACTATAGCTAAGACTTATCGGGATCTGTAAAATGTTCCCCTGTTTGTCACACCTGGATCTTGTCCATATAGATCTCATAGAGGACATTGATTAGAGTAAGGTCTGCACAAACATGGGCAGGAAAGAATACAGTGCCTTTCATAACACAGAGTACTAGGTAGAGGATTTTGATGCATTGTGGGAGATTTTTATTCATGTTCTTTCCCAGCCGAAGACTTAGCAAGTCCATCTCAAAATACCAGAACACTGTGGCTTGTTCTGGGCTTGGAGCTCTCTCCATCCTGCAGAGCTGTGATGGGATGGGCGGATGAAAGCAGCACATAGAAAGACAATGCAATTCTTCAGCACAGTTGACAGGGCAATGCAAATGGGGAATGGAGGCAAGCGGTAGGGTTTTAATACCTCCTCTGTTGACTATGTATTTTACACCAGGAATTTACCGAACAAAACAAGTGCATTTTGTGAACAGAGTTTTAGTGAATTTCCCAAAGTCCCAAGGGAATTCTATGGTGGACCTCAATAGGAAGTTTCCCAGCTCTGCTCATGCCCCAACCACTGGGTCATGTTTTCTTTCTGAGGAATTTTTTGCATCAAGACTATTCAGTAGCTTCAGTATTTCCCCAAAGCATGGCCAGCATCTTCCAAGACAAAACTCTTAATTCCTGAAGCGTGGCTAGAAAAGAAGAAAAAACCCAGCACATTGCCTTTGTCAAATTAGTATCAGGGCTGGCAGAAGACAGAAACTGTCATCTTGGTCCTGGAAAGTTATTTGTGCATGTACAGTATTAGTGATTAAATTTCCAGTTGTTGAGAATCCGGCTGTCCTAAGTGAAGATAAATAAAATTAGAATTTCTTACTTTTAAGCAAAAAATTCAGAAAGCTGAATTGGAGGGGTACAATTTTAAGCAAGGCAAGGGGAATAAACCAACACAGTTTGTTTCCTTCTAGAAAGTAATATGAAGACTATTTTTGGCATTTTGAGACCCTGCCTAAACTCATGTGGGAAGACTGATGTTTGCCTATGCATATGCATATTCCATTTGGCAGTGCACTCACTACGGCACGCAGCCACCTACTAAATAATAGAACTTAAAAATGGAAAATCAAATGACAGAAAAAGCTATTTCCAGGTATTTAGTCAAAGGGAGGATCAGAATACAAAGCTCAAGATAGGGCCAGCACATAACTCTGGCTGAACTGTCACTCTACAGCGGGTTTCAAACATCTGCATTACTTTGACTGAAATACCATGAATAATTTATAATAGAATAAAGAATTTAAGAAAAATAGATTTAAAAAAAAATTAATATCCCACAGTAATCACCTAGCTTCATCTTTATTAGTGAGGTGCTCTGGGATAGAAAACATCATTGATTTTATAAACCTTTGGGGAGGTTTCTTTTTAAAAATTAACATTTCAGCTTGATATTATTTTAGTATTTACCACTCGGTATTGTCTTAGATGTCATCTTGGCAAAGGGCTCCTAAACAACTGCCACTTTTAGCACTGCTGCCAAAAGGCCCCCTTTCACAATAAAGCATGCTGTGCTTTGGCAGGAAATCAATAAAGTGAAAATCTGTTCTCATCATCCATACATTTACCATCACAATCAACAATCAAAGGCAAGACCTGGGTTCTTTATCCACAGGCTCCAGCCTCCCAATTTTCTGCTATGAAAGGCAGCATAAATTAGAACCCTTGGTTCCTGTTAGCTGGGCTTAATGGGTATGATTTATGAACCATTAAATGAGGTTATGTAAATTGATCCTTAGCAGAATGCTAGCACACAGGTGACAGGTGCAGTACATTTGAATGATGAGTCCACAAGGGTTCTGTACAAATCAGATTTCAGTGACATTCAGTTTTAGGAAGGAGAAATATGTTGTCAACAAGGAAGTGATTTAAATAGTGCCCTGGGTTTGTCAGCAATTATGCTTTTCTTCTTAATTGCTGCAAACTATATAAATTCTAATAGGAAATAAATTACTGATTTACCAGTTAATGACAAGGGGGTATAGACAAGAATGGTTTAAACATTTAAAAAAAAAAGCCTTGTGAGGCCATATTCAGTGATGATTTCATTTACGCTGTTAAAGTTAACAGATGCTTTAAAGTCACACGATAAACTTTGACATGAGCTAAGTAGAACTGTTTATATTGCTAACCTAAAGGAAACTGGTTTTGTGCTACAGCAATGGATGTTCTTGGATGAAATAATGTATTTACATAGAAATATAGATACATTTTGCTTGTTATTTTTTGCTTGTTTGTTGCCTTCCTAACCTTTTCAAAAATCAGATCACTTCACAGTAACTAGATCTAACTGGCTTACCCCAGCAGGATATTTGTACTAATAGTGAAAACGATCACACCTAGTGATCTGATATTTGACTAATTTCCTTCTCACTGCTACCCAAAGTGACCATAAGGATTGACTGACTGCCTTATAATAAGGTTTTGACAGGAAAAAATGGGCTTGCTGTTGTAATACATTTAAATCTGTGCCATCAGTGTTCAGGCTGCTTTGGTCTGGGTAGGAAGGCTCCCGGAGAACTAGATGTATTGGTGTGATATTTAAGTTCCGCTTTTCCCTAGCCTGGTTAGTAGCACTTTCCAACTGGGTGCCTCGCACACCTTTGCTTAATGAATATTTGCATCTTTCTTTGGAATGAGATGAAATAGCAATTGGAATGAAAGAGCATGGATAAGTCTGTATGTAACTCAGGGCTTCGAGGACACCAGTTTTGGATGAAAGATTGTATAGGAGGGTTCTTGAAATACATATGACAGGAAGATGGTGTGAAACCACTTTCAGAGGCTTAGCCATGTTAGATCACTTTCATCTGTGGAAGAAAATATAGAAGATGAGATGGAACCAGAAAAAAACCCCGAAACACCAGTAGGCTGAGAAGCCTACTAGGGTGTAAGGCAAACTGAACAAACTCAAGATATTAACAGTGTCTGTTTATTTTTGCCAACATGTTCATTGGCTGTGTATTTCCTGCATTTTTTTTCCAAATTCAGTGAAGTTTGTTCAAGCAACAAGCATCAGTTGCTAATTGAATTAGCCTCTCCTATTGTGTTTTACTTCAATGGAGATTCCCTTCAAGGTTCAGCTGCTTACTCATTGCATTGTTCTGCTCAATGCTCATATGTTGCTTGCCGCAATACTTCCCCTTTCACAGAAGCTGTCACTTTTATTTCTGTGAAGAGGATCAACAGGAGTGAGTCCAGAGTGTGTAGTGCTTGTGGGGGTGTGGAATGCAAATTAAAAGGATCACAAGTTTGCAATGTGGGTAATGCAGAAAAAGCACGATGCAATTTCATTGGTGAGGAGATGAAGTAATGGGTTTTACTCCAGGTATTAAGGAATAATGCCATAGCATTCCTATCACTATTATATGACAAAGCTACATTTAAAGAATGCAAAAGAGAAGCCCTCAAAAGCTAAGGAAAATCTTACTGTGTGTCTGCTATGCAATGCATTGTTTGCTATGCAAACCTTATTCAGTATCTTCTGTGACTGCATTACAAAACAGACTTCACCATACAGGATCTGCTGATGCATTGGAAGGTCCTTCCTCTGTTTTACATCTACAGAAGGGACTGTGTACCCAATGGAAACTCAGCTATTTTTAAAGTTATTAGCCTGATCTAATCAAAGTTATCCTCTCCCACCACACAGCTTGGTTCAGTTGCTATCTTTGCATTGCAACCACAACCCTATAACTCCAGTCATAAATAAAACTCTAAGATTTTTTCTCATGTGGCTATTTCTCATTCAGTATATGAGATGATTGATCTTCATGCAATGGGTTACTGCTGAATGTTTCTCTGTGTCCACCTTGCCTGCTGCATATCACATGCCTTACTTCCTTGCTCTCTGATAGTTGCAAAAAGCAGCAAGAAGAGGGGGAAAGATATGTAGTACTTCTGAGTCCTTTTCCAGCCTCCAATCATTGTCCACTTAGAGAATTCCTGAGCTGGATATGATTTCTCTATGTTTATTAACTTCCAATGGATTTGTTTTCCATAGAACAGAATAGAAAAGAACAGAATATTTCAATCGGAAGGGACCTACAATGATCGTCTTGTCCAACTGCTTGACCACTTCATGGCAACCAAAAGTTAGATCATGTTACTAAGGGCAGTGTCCAAATGCCTCTTAAACACTGCCAGGCTTGGGGCATCAACCACCTCTCTAGGAAGCCTGTTGCAGTGTTTGAACACCCTCTTGATATGCTTCCTAATGCTTCCTAATGTCCAGTCTAAACCTGACTTGATGCAGCTTTGAACCATTCCACACATCCTGGCACTGGGTACCAAGGAGAAAAGTTCAGTGCCTCCCTCTCCATGTCACCTCCTCAGGAAGCTGTAGAGAGTAATGAGGTTGCCCCTCAGCCTCCTTTTCTCCAAGCTAGACAAACCCGAAGTCCTCAGCCACTCCTCATAGGACATGCCTTCCAGCCTTTCCACCAGCTCTGTTGCCTTCTTCTGGATGCATTCAAGGATCTTCACCTTCTTCTTAAATTGTGGGGTCCAGAACTACCGACAGTACTCAAGGTGAGGCCACACCAATACTAAATACAGTGGGATAATCACAATTGTCCCATCTTCTTCTGAACCCATATAAACTTTAACAAGAAGTTCCAGATTCCAGCTCTTCTCCTTTTGTTTAGTTTGAACCTGAACCTCTGTGCAGAAAAACAAGTCTTAGAAAGGAGCATGACAAATGGTTAAGCACTGGACTAGAATGAGGATTTAGTTTCTGGCACCTCATATTTTACATTTTAATACAAAACAGTTCCTGTATAAGGCATAGAGCCAGCCCCACCTATATTTTGAATATATCTATCAAGACATGGGGGACTGACTAAACCCTGAACCCCTATCTCTAGAAAACACCCTAATGGGATTCCATCTGTATTCATTCAGGCTTTCAATCACTGAAGGTGCATATCTCCAACAACCAGCTATTTTAAGAAAGGTGGCAGCATCTCTCCCTCTTCCTGCTGAAAATGGGAAGAAAATTGTGCCCACAAAAGCACTTTGTAGAGATCTCTAGTCTCCCTAGCTGTGCTCTGGGAATGTCTATTGGTACCCCATGGCAACTGGAGTTGCTCAGATCTATCAGAACTGGGTAGTTCAGGTCATGTAGAAGTGCCTATGTTTGCACCTGGGAATGCCACAATTAGAGAGGAAGGTGCTTATGGAGATTATTCATCTCCAGGAGCTGTGACAATTTTAACTTTGGGCAGAATGGCCCTCATGACATTTATTGGAGGTGCCCAAAGGCACATTTATACTGCAGGGGATCTCAGTACAAGGATCCTGCACTCAACTCTGAGGCCCTCAGTACAGAAAAGACAAGGATCTGCTGGAGAGGGTCCAGATGAAGCCACAAAAATTATTGGGGGGCTGGAGCACCTCTCCTATGAGGACAGGCTGAGAGAGCTGGGGTTGTTCAGCCTGGAGAAGAGAAGGCTCTTGGGAGACCTTATTGTGGCCTTTCAGTACTTAAAAGTGGCCTATTAGAAAGATGGGGACAGACTTTTTAGTAGGGACTGTTGTGATAGGACAGGAGCTTTAAACTAAAGGAGGGAAGATTCAGGTTAGACATGAGGAAGAAATTTTTTACAATGAGGGTGGTAAAAGACTGGAACAGGTTGCCCAGAGAGGTGGTAGATGCCTCATCCCTGGAAACGTTCAAGGCCAGGCTGGACGGGGCTCTGAGCAACCAGATCTAGTTGAAGATGTCCTTCTCATGTCAAGGGAGTTGGACTAGCTGACCTTTGAAGGACCCTTCCAACCCAAAGTGTTATATGATTCTATGATCCCCGAGCTAGCATTGGCCTGACCTAATACATCTGTGTCATGCAAGAACAGCTTTATGTAGACTCAGCAGCTCAGGTTTGAAAGTAGTCTGATTGTGCTGGTGCAATGCAGTGATGCAGGGAAGCCAAACCCCATGAATTAGCACTAATGTAGCCACAAAAGCCAAATCTTGCAAACTCGGCCCAAAGGTCTTTCCATCATGGTAGTGGAAGAAGTATCTGGTTTAAGTCGCTTTTATATCTAGTTCTGAGTTCTTCAAAAACACCAGGACCTGTGCTCCTCCTTCCCTGAGGGGTGACTTTATCCTTCCTGTGTTCCAGATGGGTAAGCAAAGGCAGGGAAAATGCATCTCATGGGTACGGTCTGGTTGTCCAGGTAAGGGAATGTGACAATGACTCTGTTATTGAAGTTCTCTTTTGGACCAGATTTATGGGTTTATTTTAAGTAAAACATGCTAGGAGAAGGGATTGATGCATACTCCTTCCTCATCCCCTCTGCAAAGAGTTCTCCAGTATAACAGAACTTTGAAGTTCCATAATGCAGATACAGCCACTGACACTAAAGCCCAAATTGACATTGACAAGTTTATGTGGGTGGCTGGATTTAATTTTGTTGTATTTTAACTTCTCAAGGCACTGCATTTTCACAGCAGAGCTTCCAAGGGCTCTAAGGTGCAGAGGTCAGAGCTTGTTACTAACAGTGAAGCACAAACATGATATTTTGAAAGTGCCAAAATAAAAATAGTGGCCTTTTGTAAAAATGGTGGCTTGTGACTTCCCAGAATCACACAGGAACTCCATGGCAGAATTTAGGATAAGATGCAGTTGACTAGGAGAGCATTTCATTGCCTTAGTCATTAGGCCACATTGTGTCCCTTCCTGAAATTCCCTTTCTCACTAAGTGCATGGTTTCTCAGGTTCCAGCACTTAATGAGATACGGTTACTGAGGTGGTCATATCCTGAAGCACATTGCATGGATTCATGCTCAGACTAGCCTCTATGTACTGTGAAATGTGGTTAAGGTTTCTCATGCTGAGGAAGCCTATAAAATCATGGAATTACAGAGTGTACTATTATGCTCTTAACAATAAAGGCAGTCTTAATTCTGGTAGCTCTTATTTTGATTGTTTGAATATATGACCTTTATAAAACTCTTTATATGTGGATTTTTTTACAACTTGCTTTTTAGATAATTTCCAAGATTATAAAATCTTAGACTTTGGAAAAACAGACTTTTCATTGTGTGTCATTGCATAACCCCACAGGGAACAGGTTCTTTAGTAGGACTGAAATATTCAGGACCACAGAACCTTTTGGAGCTGATTGAAAGGTGGATGAGAAGGTCATCTGACGTTCAGGTTCCCTGGGGTCCCATCTCACACAGACAGCTTCTGTATCTATTGCTCTTTCTCGTGTCTCCAGAGTCTTCCTCTTTTAGTGTTCCCACTGTCTCATCCTCACTGTCTGACAAGCACCACTACTACCATTCTCCCATCTCTGGCTTCTGCCCTGCTCTTCTTCCTGTTCTCCAGTTCCAATCTCTTTACCTGTCCTGCTTCATTCTTGATGTTGCCATGTCATATCTGCTCTGGAAACCCCTGGGGTTTTCTGCCCACAGCTGAAGTGCCAAATGTTGCAGTAGACACCTCTCTCAGCCTCCACCAGTTCTGCCCCAGGTTTACTACAGAGATCATCTAGATCTGGACAGATTAGAAAGGCCCCCAGAGTCAGAGTGCTTTCATGAGACAGAAGATACAGAAGTCCTAAAGCCCCATCTTCAACGCTGTTTTTTAAAGTAAGGAGGATTATTGTCATAGCCTTGGTACCCTAGATACCGTGCATTTCTGCTGGAGCCAGGACTCCTAGATCTCCTCACCAGGCAAGGCCCATTTTGTTGGTTAGAGACACTACAGAAAGGCTCCCTCTCCAGCAGAGAGACAGGAAACTGACACAGATAGTCAAAATTTCTATATGAATGCAACAAACAAAAAAATCTTAACAAATTTAATTGCCTAAAATACCTTCAGCTTTGTCTTCTGAATTATTTCCATTTCCTCTGCCCTGGACACAACATCCTCTCCCATGGTGAAGCCCGTAGAATATGTTCCCACAAAGGATGTAGGACAGTCTGAGGCAGAAACCAGGCTCCTATGAAATCGCTGCAGTGGGAGCATTTCAGTGTGGCTATGGAAGAGCAGGAGATCAGGCCCATTGTCTCAAGTATCATTAACTGGCTTTTCTGGAGGACTGATTGTAGTCTGGAGTGAGTACCCATTTAGCTCGTCTCTGACTTTTGTATCTCCATATCTGTTTCTGTTCTTATTCAAAATGATTAATGGAAGAATCTGTTTGAAAAGAAAAGGTTCAGAGGAAGGGGGAAAACCCTTCAAAAATCACTTTCTAAACTGCTTGCCCCCATCTTGGCTTTTTCAGTAGATTTTTATCTCTTCTGCTCTATGAAGTAGTAGGGGAAGAGGAATTATATTCATATTAGTTATTAGCGTGTATTTAACCACTTCCGTCATTCATTGAAAGGTTTTCAGGTCCCCTGATTCCATGACTTGTACAATTACATTATCTAGGCATATTACTGGTTTTTTACCACCATGGTTCATAAAGGAAAAATCCTTATATGAGAAAATGTCAGTAGATCTTAAGGTGACTTGCTGAACTTTCATTTTTGATCCTGCTAAAAATCATTATAAGATCATAAGAATTTCCCTTAGGTATTTATTTTTTAATTTATTATATCAAGTTTTATTTGTTTCCCCATTTTTCTTGCTATGCGTATTTTTGTATCTAATGCTCAAATATTACATAAAATAACATAATGATGTTGCTTCTTTTAGTTTTAAATATAAGGCCTAAAAAGATGAAGTCGCTTTTTTCTCAAATGCTAAGAGTTCCTGGTATTTAATTCTTTGCTTTGGGCTTACTCAATTAAAAACCAACCAACCAACCAAACACACAAAAAACCCCAACCAAACAAAAAAACCACCAACCACAAAACCCAACAAAACACCAAACAACAACAAACAAGAAAAACACCAAACCAAACAAAACCACATACAACAACAACACAACAACAAAAAGGCAAGGTGAGGCGAGGCAAAGGCAAAGGCAAAGGCAAAGGCAAAGGCAAAGGCAGAGGCAAAGGCAAAGGCAAGGGAAGGCAAGGCAAGGCAAGGCAAGGCAAAGGCAAGGCAAGGCAAGGCAAAGGCAAGGCAAGGGAAGGCAAGGCAAGGCAAGGCAAAGCCAAAGCCAAAGCCAAAGCCAAAGCCAAAGCCAAAGCCAAAGCCAAAGGCAAAGGCAAAGGCAAGGCACACAAGAAAATCCTCAACACTTTTCCATAAAGAGTCATGATTTTGAGACATCTTAGTCAGCATATTGGCACTAACCACATGGTATTCCAGCAGTGCACATTATCCCCAAGGTATTATTTTTATATTCGCATTCTTAATAATCAGTTGTTTTCCTTTTCTTTTAGGGTTGGTGGTATGATCTGCTCTGGTTCTTCGTGCTCCCTCATCACATGCCTCTGCAAAAAATATTTGAGAACTGGCCAAATTTTCCTTTTGACATGAAATGCTAGTTGTGCCAGTTATTAGTGCTGTACATTCTGCCCCTCTTCTTCAATAAAGGTAGAGGAAAGCAATAGGTGCAATGGAGACTGTGAGCATGGCCTTCTGCTATTCATCTCCTCATTGGTATAGGACCAAATAACAATCCTTCATCACTAGTGAAATGAAGACAACTAGAAAGCAAAGAGCAGGAAAGACCAGTCTTCACCTTCTGCCTGGTGAAGGTCGCAGAAATCTCTCTTCCTTAGAAGAGGCTGGGTAGCTGATTCAAAGTCACACTTAGTCAACTTTGCTGCAAAGACAGTTGAAGAGTTCAAGCAGAGATGCAAATTTCACTGCTGTTTGGGTTTTGTACTGACAAGTTCAGAAAAGCTGGAAAGTAAAACTTATAATATTTTATCAGAAAGCCTATGCTGTAAGATTAATTTTATAAAATAAAAAGAGTGATCACAAAAAGTATACTTTAGCTGGACGCATTTTAGATGAAAGAGCTTTTCCTCTTTATTTCTTCTCAGATTTAATACTATATTGTGCTTAATCTCTTTCTCCATCTGTCATTAGTTTTACATCAATTTTTCACCTGTATTTGGTCTGATCATTCCTACTTTGCCAAATGTTTTATCAATTTAACTGCACTAATATTAGTGGAATAACTCCTGCCTAGCGCTTGTCTCAGTAAAGACAGGTTCTGGCTTTATATTCCAGGACTTTCGGAAATGACAAATTTTTGGTTAAGTTTCATTTGAAATGCTAGCATGCATAATATAGAAGGAAAATGCCTTCTTTACAGCCTTATATTAGAAAGCAATGGTCTCTGAGTGTAATAAAGTTGCTCAGTAGGAAAATAACTTCCACCTAGTGGCTTTCCAGAAAACTGCCATAATAGTGAATTTCTTGTGAAACTCTAATTTCTGTTACACAATTTGCAGGTCATCCTGCCACCACAACCCATATTCAGTTTTCAGTGAACTCAAATTAATTATCTACACATGTATAGTACCTTAGCATCACCACGCTTGTGGATTTATTGTAACATCAGCGTCATTCTGAAAAACTTTAGTCTAAAACTTCTTATGATTTCTAATGGCAAACTGATTTAATTCCAGCTTTTCTATTTCACATTGAAAACATATTTAAACACCAACTATACTAATATCTCCATACCCGCTTCAGAAAAAGCTCTCTGTATTATCTCTCTACTTAAACTACCGGCTCATCAAAATTGTATACATAACCATTTGGGTAGTGCGGCTTAGTGGAATATAAATGACTCATAAATCTGGTAAGATAGGAATCTACTGTTTAATTTAAAAAGGAATTGTTCAAGAGTTTAGTACTATACGTCTGCCAGAGCTGAATAAAAAAAGCTCCTGGAAATGAAAACTCAATACATTATTTCTCATGCCATTGAAACAATAATTATTCTGGATCAGTGATTTTAATACTAATTAACATGAGCTGAGAATCTGGCCACTAGGCTACTCGGAACATTTTCTATATTCTGGAACACAAGTATTATGAAATTATTCTTAAATTCAGGCAGAGATGAATGAGTTTCTTTACCATGCAATTAGTGTTACATAGCATTCATGTTGAGTATCAAGGATATATGTATTGGTTGAAAAAGGAGTCTGATGAATGGCATTGCCTGATAAATAATTTTGATGGGACTCATTAAATTAAAATCTATGGACAAAATTCTGAAATGTAATCCAAAATTCTGCTTTTGTAACAATATTTTTTCCAAACAAAATAATTAGAAAGACTTAATAGAGCAAAGGTATTTGTTAGAATCTGAGAAGTAAACAGAGGTCATAATAAGATGCAGTAAAATTCAGTTTATTATCTTTAAATGTTTAAGCTAAATGCAAAATTGAAACAAGCGGAAAAAAACCCATGACAATTATAGCCACTTTATTTTTTCCCCTTTTCAGTAATCTAAAGTATTTAGTAATATAAACAAGGAAATGAACCATTTTCCTGAAACTGTTTTGTCGATTATATATCCACATATCTTTTTGCAAAATTAATAGAAGGTGAGGGTGCACAATTCTTTGCATACATGTAGAAAATAATGCAAAATGCAGAATAAAGAAGAAGATTGTATTTTTTAAGTTAAAAACAACTCTCTAAACTATTAACACATATTTAATTGATTTACCATAGTTCTGGCAAGTAAATGCAGAAATATTAATCTCTTAATATTATCAATAGATGTGCAATTGTACTTGTACCATTATCTTAAGCTAGCTGGTCGCTCTATACATATCTACTATAAATGCTGATTGCATACACAGAACCTGGAATTTTGCCAAAGAGAAAAGGGAGAGGAGTCAGAGCAGTAGAATTCAGTTAAAACATTTCAGACTGCTATTTTAAAAGTTCCCACTGTATTCTGTACTCACAATGCTTAGCCCAGATAGAAAAGTTAAGTTTATATTTAGTTTTATGTGAAATGAGTAAAAACTGAGTTCAGAATCAGACAGCTGTGTGTAAACTTTGATGAACTAATTCAGTCTGGTGCTTGGGAGTCAGGGGAATGGAAATATTTTTTGCATATGTGTGAGTGGTTAAAATAGTAAATTAACCTAAATGAACATTATGTTGAATTAGGTGATTATGGCAATTTTCATTAGTTATGGGTCTTATCAACAGAGTTTTTAGTAATTTTTCGTTATATCATTCCTCATGATATAAAATATTTATGCCGTTATCTGTAAGGCCGTGGATTCTGTGGACTAAGTCAATTCAGTTACATGAAGTATAACAGAACGACATGGTGAGAATGGGGCTTTTAGTGTATGATGGGAGATCCGCAAAGCCAGGCAGCCTTCCTGAACCCTGACCGTGGCCTCTTTAAAGCTCAATGATCTCTAAATGTGGTAGGAATTCTCTTCAGAGTACTCTAAAGGATGAGGAGATCCTATTCCTCTCTTTCAAGCCAGCATGAAACAGGAGGTCGCCCCAGTGGATGCAGGAATTACAGGAGAGGAGACACAGGACTCTAAATTAGTGCTTGCCTGTTGTCTCTTTTTTTTCCCTCTGAGGCTGTAAACCTATGCAATAATATTTTCAAAATCTTCCATTTTTATTCTGATGCTGTGTAGTGAAGTGTCAGAAACAGCTTGAGGATTGCAGTGCACCCATTTCTATCCATTTTCAGTTTTCATTACAGCTCAAAAGCACAATATCAGTACTTGCGTATTTACTATGATGGGTATCTATTTATTCAGGCTAGCAAATTGCAATTAATCTTGTTTATGGAAGGAAAAATTAAACAATTAAGCAATCAAACATACTGTACAAAATTGTGAAAAAAACATTACAAGAAAAAAATTAATTAAAAGGCATATGACTCCTTGACTTTTTTCCCCAAATACTAAATTCTATTTTGGAATAAGGGGAGCCCAAACAATCAGAACACATTAAAGTTTTTAAACAAATAATTTTATAATTGTGGGAGACTTTTAACATCATAAAATGGAATTAAAACCATTTCATTACAAACAATTCTCAGTACAGGCAACTGATAGATTTCATATCACAAATCTGGAGGACTACAGAGAAAATAAAACCTGCACCTTCCCACAGCCTCCAAATCAGGCAAATAAAATACTCCATAGTCCATGAATGCTCTATTGAAGCTGCGAGAAAATGCATCTGGAAACATCTGGACATAAAACTGGAAAATGAAGGAAGTTGAATACAAACAGTATCAGCAGTGAGAGAATGTGTAACTGTGACAGAGTCTGACACACAGATCAGTCCTGTTGCCTGCTGAAACTTAAGCAAGTCCTGCATCTTGTCTGGGCAATACATAAAGAGCTAGGGGAAAGACATTTAATAACATTTCTGTGATGGTTATTTATACAAAAGTTAGGGAGGGAACATGATTTTTGTTCCTATGGAAAAAGTCTTGGAACTTGAAAGGTACTTGTCAGTCTAAAAATTAATACACATTTTGCATTTTACCAAAATCCAGACACATCCATCACCTTTCTTCTTTCCCCTCTTTTCTCTCTTTTTTGACAGTAAAATACTAACATTTGTTGAATTTTGATAAACAAAGGAATAATTCTGTTACTAACTGCCTAAGCAAAATGTGAAGTTTTTTATTTCTCTAAAAGAATCACTGCTACTGATATTTTCCAAAAAGGTGATATTTTGACAACTACCTGCAAAACCGTTTCAATTGAGAAAAGCTGATATGTGATCTAAATATGCTTATTTATTGGTTTTCATGTCATGTAAAGAAATACCAACATCTCTGTCCACCCAAAGGCTGGACTTTGCTGGCTCATTTTCTGAATGTTTACTGGTGGAAGGCGCATGAGAAGAAGGTGATCACCTCAATGTGGGGGTTTGTAAGTGTGTGTGCACATATGCATGTGTCTAACAACCACTACAGCATTCCACTACATTACACCACCAGCAGCCAGACTGTAGAAAGTAAAATGAACAGAGACAGATGGACTTTAAGAACCATGTAATAGGAAAGCCAGCCATAATGCTGTCTCTTTTCTTTAAAGCTCAGTTCCTCCTGCTGTCACCAGTCAGGTTGAAGTACTTTGTATTTACAGCTTAAAACTCTAAAATGGATTAGTTTATCACAGGATAATATCATAGCACTAGATATGAAGGCTAGAAGATTTATTCGCTTTGGTGTAAGTAAGGAAAGCTTTTATTTTTAAATTTCTATCACTCAGTGCAGTGCGTCAAACAATCAGTTTTAATATCTTTAGGGTTAAGTGCACTCTTGTAATTTAGAATTAAATGATTTTTATTAAGCACTTTTACTGAATATCTACAAGCTTTACAACTCCACTGATTAAGGATCTGATAGTGGCTGCAAAGCAGCCACCTCCATGAATAAGAAAAGCATTAGTGAATGCATTCTGTCTATGCTTCTTAGTGCTTAGGAAGTATTTCAAAATAAGTGCAATTTCGGTAAAATGCAGCCATAAAACTGCAAGTCAATCAATGTACATGAAACCCAGTGCTTGCATTGCACAGTAACACCTTTTAACAGGTTGAAGGTATTTTTCTAGAGTGAGAACAGATCAGATAAAATCTCCCCGGGGTGAAACTTCCAAGTACAGGGTTTCTGAAATACACCCCCATGACACCGAAACATTTAAATGAAAAGCTATCTGGGAACATCCAAGGTACAATGGCCAGCTCACCACTAACAACCCAGATCTGCAGGAGGACTGACCAAATGGCCTGAGCATGGGCCTGGGACCAAGGAACAACCACCACATACTGATAGTAACCTCCTCTGCAGGCTTACACAAGCTCCTTTATTTTCAGAGATGTTGCTCCCTCTGCACTCTCATTAACTTCAATGGGAGCCAAGAATACACACAGCACCTTTGAAAATCAGGTGGCTAAACTCACAGCTTCCATTTCCCCATCTATAAAATGAGGCTAAACGTTTCTTATCAGCCTCATAGAGCTGTTGTGAAGATTAATTAGATAATGACTGTAAAGCCCTTTCAACACAGAAAGTGCTAAGAATTGTTGTTACCAAATGATGGCAAAGATTGGGCTATTCTCCATCGCTGTCAAATAATAATAAAGAGATGTGCTAGTCTAAGGAAAGGAGAGGTGGGAAATAAAGGGCAATAATGGCTGCTGTTGTTTGCGCATATGGTACTGAATAATCTTTGCAAGAAGAAGCCAATCTTGTGAAAAGCTATCTACTGTAATGGTGCTAGGGTTATCGACAGGTCTGGCTATAAGTGCAGGTTCCATTAGATACATCAGCCACAATGTATTCGCGGCAAATCTCACTGATGATTGCCCTCCTGCAGAGGGAGAGATAAGACAAACTATGATTGAAGTAAAAATGTAAACAGTTAAAAAAAGAAATAGAAGTCAACCACCGCTCTCCCACAGGGGCAAGGGCTAAGGATTGTTGCACCTGCGAAGCAGTAATAACATCAAATGTTAATGTGATATGTGATTGTAGCACAGATACTGCTTCAAGCTCTTGCTGAAGAATTTATTTTGTTTAGTATTTTTATATGTATATTAAGTGAAGTGCACTTTCCTAGTCTGGGGCAGTGCAGGGCACAATACAGGCAAACTGAAGGGGTTTCACATGAGTCAAGTTAACAAGAGCATTATTCGGCAGCACAAGTTACAGCTTGTGCTTTTTACAGGTCTACAGCAAAAGCCTCTGAACTAATACCGACCCTCTTAATCTCAGGGTTGTGTTATGAACTATATCTGCTACAGTTCTCTGTCGAATTTCAAGTTTATATTAGACCCATTATTGTAAAAACATATTATTAATTTATATTAATGCATGACATAAATTACTCTCTTTGGTAACTAGAAAGAAACTGAGTGGTACCTCAGTGATGAAAAAGCACCTCCTATTTTCCCAGTGATAGGGAATGTTTACAGTAAACACTGACATTAAATAATTTTCAGATCTGAAGGGTGGCATAATATGCACCCCAGAATTTTAAAGTAATTGGCCAAAGAAGCATTCTAAGGTTGATTTATGTCTGTGGCTTAACAAATAATGTAGTTTGCATGGCTGCTCCTTCAGCTGGCCATTAGTTCTCTTTTCTTTCCCCACTCTTTTCCCCCACCCCCAAATAATTTCCACCCTTTGGGTTAGTTGCAGTCACATTTAGCAGAGGCATACAAGTAGCAAAGAAAATGAATTTCCTCCACATTTAATTGGAAAAAAAATACTGTCTGGGCAGAATGGAAAGACTACTCATGCCACAGAGGAGAATTCATTGTCCATCACACGTAGGAACAGCTAGCTTGCTCAGTGATCAGAAATATACTTGCCAGCACATCTGTGCCAGATGTGCTGGCCCTTCCCCAGCTGGCAGTGCAAAATACAGAGGTAGAGAACATGGAAAGAAGAATATAGAGAGCATGGAGATTTTGTTGTGCTGGACATACAGGAGATGGGAGCTGGGGACAGGGACAATGGTATCAGAGATCAAAGGCACTGGAAGGACTGCACAGCAGTGGTGTGGTGAACTAGAAGATGTGATGGAAGAGAGCTAGAGACATGGAGGGGGTGACATGGCAGAACTGTGTTGGGTAAGATTTAGAAGACATGGAGAGAGCTGGGATGACAGTAGTGAGTGGGTGGAAGATACAACTCCGAAGAAAATAATGTTTCATTCCTTCTACTGCTCATGGAATAATCTTTTAAAAATACTTTAAAACTGTTTCAGTGGTCTGGAAAACATCTAACACACTGACATTTTTAAAAAATGCCTAAACGACATTATCAAAGTAAGCAAAAATCTAGTAACCTTATATTCATTCCAGATAAAATACTGGGATATAGAATAGAATGGGACCTAATCAGTATGTTTATAAAAACAGTAGCATAATCCATTTCAGTGAATGAGTTCTCATGGAAAATTAGTGATAGAACTGATTACATCTTTTGATGAAATAAAAAAGTTCTGTTGCTAAAGGAAGTTGCTTAATATAACTTAGCTGGGATATTTTACCTTGTGTTCTGACCTTCTGGTTAAAAGTGACACAACATTAAATCTGTGTAGCATATTTTAACTGGCATGCAAAGGCTGAAACAGCTAAAAAGTAATTGCACAGAGGGCATCATTATATAATGGGGTTCCACAAAGTTCTATTCTTAGTTCAGTGCTATTCAATATCTTTATCAATGAAATGGAAGAAAATAGAAACTTGTTGTTGGTAAAGGCTGCAGATGCCATATTCATATAGAAGAAGATAGTACGTGACCTGATTTTCAGAGGCACTAAGCGTATTTAGGCAACGAAAAAGGAGGATTTTGGCTTAGAAGCTAAAAGCACAGATATGTAGCTATTGCATTGCCAAGCTTTTAAGCACATTTTAGGTTAAACTCACCTCAAAATGAGCTTCGTAACAGATGGTAAGAGAGAGATGCCCAAACTAGCCAGTACAGAATGACCCTGTTCTCCAGTGCTTAGGCACCTATTTCTGATCTGACAGATCAGAAGAAAACTGCTTCATCTCAAAACCCTCACACTGAATTAAGCTCTTAATTGCTCTTTCACACAACCAAGCAGTCTAGCAGTGTGAGTGCTCACTGGGCCATGTGGGACACTAAGGTTGAAGATCTCGCTTTGGTGTGTGCAAGTTGGTAGGTGCACCTCTCACGTTCCAGGAAGGTGTCTTTGCCTACAAGTTAATTTGGATGGAGGCACTTCCCATTCCTCCTGTTTAAGGTGGGGCACTACATAGATGTGCTAGAAAAACACTACATATGCTCAGACAAGCATTAGATGATGTAATAATAATAATAGATGGTGAGAAACAGATGATCACAGTCTTAAAATAGAATTATTCCTTGACATCACTCTTGGTTTTGAGGCAAAATCTGAGGCAACAGAAAAAATGTGAGCAGATAAGCAGATGCTGGCAGGTTCTCTCTTTCTGTGGATGTATATGTATAAAAAAACCCAAAAGCATGAGGATCCTGCTTCTTTGTGGTTGGTGTAGGAACTCGACCAGACTATGCTACCAGCACTGCCGCTCTTCACATTAAGCTTTGTTTTCCATGGAAACCAACAGAGGCCAAAGAGGACAGACAAAGGTGGCATGTCTCCACCTGAGAGGTTTGCTTCTACTTACATCCCACACCTGGATTAAAGGATGGAGGAGTATTCCCAGGTCTTGCAGTTTAAAGATAGCCTGAGAGAACAGAAGTTCCTCCTCAGTCTTCTCTGCCTCTCAGTATCTTACATATTCTAACCTGTCCCCTTTTATTAATTTCCTATGTCAGGCAATGAATCCCAGATTTTTCTATCTCTCTTCATAAAATTTTCTCTAGGCCTAGGTGTAAAGTGAATGCTTGGCATAGTCATTGCTCCAGATAGCAGATTAAAAGGTATTGGAGGGAGAGAGTGAAAAAAAAAAATCCCTAAAACATTTTTATTAATTCTGATAATTAAGAAGGTGACAATAGAAAAGTATATCAACCCCTTCATTTGTCCAAACTACAGGTACCTAGGGACAGAGGCTGTGCAGACCCTTCTGAACCACGGATTTGTTATAGTGAACCTGGGCAGCTCACTCTCCTTTCTTTGTCTCACTGCAGGAAATACTAACAAGAGTGCCACATGCAGGTGTATTTTCTATAAAGTAGACCATTGCCAGCAAAAAGTAAAGGGAAACTATCAATTTACTTAATGTTGAGTACCCATGAGCATTCAGATGCTGCCACTTCTGGACACCAATGGCTACATTTGAATATCTGCAGATGCTTGTGACCCATATTCCAGGTTGTGACCACCTGAGGAGGCAGCCACAGCCGTGAATGAGCAGGCTGAGCTCCTCTGTGGGGGCTGCTGCTGTGCAGGCAACAGTCCCTCTGTGCCCTTGCAGGCAGCTGGCAAGATCTGCAGCTTGTCTTGTCTCAGGGTGGCTTGTGTAGAAGTTTTGGGGTATCTAAAGTGATTTCAGCTATCGTTTTCATGGCCACTTTACAGCTCTGTCATACTGCAAGAGCAAAAAGACCCTGTCCACGGAGAAGTTATTTTCCTTTATCTATACTTGTCCTTATTTCTTCTAATGTATAAAGCAAACTGTCTTAATGCCCTCTGCAATAACAAAATCCCACAACTGTTTCATTAAAGTGTGCCTTCCTTGCATAGGGACTGCTTTGTGTTTGAGCTGCAGCACAGGGCGAGATATCTGAACTGGCCTCAAATGACTTAGATGCAGTCTAGCCATTCCAGCACAGCTGACAGCTTGGATCAATTTTCCCTTCCAAAAAAATGCTGCCATCAATAGGAACGCTTTGTGGATGAGCTATCTTGATCTCCCACTACAGTTGCAGCAGGCATCTAGTGTATTTATATTCTTCAGCAAACAGCAAGGAAAGAGTGATCCTGAACTGGGAGCTGGTGTGCACCCCATTCCTGTTGTACCTCTAATGTCACAGGGAGTTGGGCTGCTCTCTGAAAAAGTTCCTCAGTTTGTCGTCTGGATGACTGTCAAGCAAGGATGCACTGTGGCAGGAGTTGGACTCAATGATCCTTGTGTTTCCCTTCCAACTCAGGACATTCTATGATTCCATGATTCTATGAAACAACTACAGTCCAGTGACCTGTACAGCTCCAACAAAAGCCAGGTCTTTTATTAGACATTGTGGAGTTTATTGCAGTTTTATGTAACATGATTTTCTGCCACTTCGTGTATTTAAATACTTCTTCAACACAGAAAGGGGTTCTCCCCAACAAATGTAATTAGTGGCTATCAGTGTGCAGTACGGAAAGGTTTTTCTCATTTTGCTCATACAAAAAAAGCACACTATGTATCACATTAACACTGTCTGATAGCAACAGATGACAGCTATAAAAAATCCAACAAGAAAATTAACAATAATGCTTCAAAAATCATCACTAAGGACCTGGTTGTGCTAATTGATGTTTAGGATGAGTCATCCAATTAGTTCTTTGAAATAGGACTGACTGCTGTTCTAACATTATTGAGATTGCTATGTTGTAGACCTTTGACAGTATCAAACAGTCAATGAATGCAAATTAATGACCATTGACCCACAGATGCAGAAACAATTACATCTATGTTATCTTGCATCAGTGTCCCAGGGGGTGTACTCACTCACTGTCTACACTGCCTAGCCACTAACCGTCCACTCAGGGTGCACTTTGAGCTCTTCAGCTGTTAGCAAGTGGGGAACCTCAGAGCACCCAGCCTGCAGAGTATTATGTGTATCTGGATGGTCTACAGAAGCCTAGGAACACCCTTTCTTACAAAACCATGAGCTCAGCCCAAACTTCACACTCTACCTTAGAAGTCCTGTGCCATTATGCAAAACAACACAGCACAAATGTTTAATCTTAATGGTGTCAAACAGCTGAGATAGGGACGACACAACTTCTCATAACTGTAGGAGGCTCATATGTTTCTTTCAAAATGGAAACTGGATAGAAGAGACTACACATTTGAAAACAGCTACATCTGTGCAGAGATCACTGCCTGTTCTGGGAAGCTGGTGTGCAGGTGAGCCATGGAAAATGCTGAGAGGTGCTTCAAGCAAGGCTAATGATGGACAGTTTGTAGTTATGTACAAGAGGAAAGTACAGTGTTGCCCACTGAAGAAAGGGGAAAGCAACAAAGACTCTCAACATGGGCATAGTCTCAGAAGGGCTGCAAATGAAATATTCAACATATTAATCCAGTGCAGGCCTCATTACAAATGGACCCACAGAAACCTCCATTGTCAAGGGTCCCCACACAGCTACAGTGCTACATGTAAGACCACTGCCAGCCAGGGGTAACTATCCAGCACTGCACTTCTGTAAAAGGATGGAAAAAGAATGTTGAGTGGGGCCATGAGACCAGGATCAGAGAAACAAAATGGGAGTAGATAGGAAATCTGGTAGATGTTGTCTTCTAGAGAGATGCTGGAAGCTGGCAGGTGGGTGGCAGGCAGTCGCATGCTTCCTTGTACATCTTCTGTGTGCTCATGCAAAGTGAATGACTGTTGCTTTAAATCCTATTTGCTGTTTGTCTTCAAAAAAAGAATTGAGAATGTGTATAATTATACACAGAATATTAATCTTCTTCCTGGTGATCTACAACTCTAGCATATTCATCACACTGGAACTGCGCTCAAAAGTATTTTCATCTGATTAAAACCGCTGATTCATCGATGCATGCAATCCTTTGCTAATAGTATGTATATAAATGGCTCTTAACAATTTGCACATCATTTATTCCTCATTTTTCATTGTTATTTGCTTTTTCTTAAACACTGAGTGCAGCACTGAACTTTATGTTTTTATCCAACTTTTTAGAGAGGTAAGGTACAGTGATCTGGGTCACAGATGGAGGAAGCTGGAAATCCTAACACCTGATTTTAGCTCTGGCGTCAATTTATAACTTTAGATAATACACTCCAGTCATGCCTGTGCTGGGGTCAGTTTTATAGGCACCTTCAATCTTGGACCCACAAATTTTGTGAGTTGTAAATTGTGAATACTTAAACAAGATCATCAGCCATCTACTTCAGTACTGGAGACTCTGCCATGCTTCAGGGTGTGAAGCTCACTCTGACATGACTCACTATGCCACGTCTTTCTACACTTTCTCAGAAATTCACATCACAAGATACTTGTATACTCACACCAGGAATGGGGAAATTTGCCATTCTTTGCTTCTGACTCTTTCTGTACCTCCCTTCTTTTCTTACTGTTTGTATATGGAAGCTTGCCTAGAAGAGACAAGGCTGCCAAATGATTCACAACAGTGTCCTACAAGGAAACTTGGGGTAAATCTTACTGCTATGCTCATACAGCTTAGGTTTCCACCAAACAGTCTGTAGATACATGATGCAAACAGGAAATATTGTCTCATGGGGCTCAAAATGTCTGAGAATAATGTCAACGTGAACCCTTCAATGTCTATCCTTATAGAAATAACCTTAGGGCATATATTTGTAACAGTCTCAGCACCTGTCATATTAAAATCTTCAAAGCTGAAACTTAGTCCCATGGACTAGAGATACTACCAGTTAAAATTCTCACTACTTAACCATCTCTTTCCACACATGCCCACAAGTGCTCAGCAGCAGAACACTCACCTCATACCCACTTCCCTTGTTCATATTGAGAAACTGGGTGCATCCCAGCCATGCCTTTTGAGAAACCTGAAACAGCAGCTGTGCTCAGAGCATCTGAAGTGCGTATCTAGGAGACTGATTTTGTGTGAAACTGAGTGTTAGCCATTTATTTTATTAAAAACAAAGGCATGTACTGACCTGCTTTTTGTACCCTACTCTGGTGATCAGGGCATTTCCCCTAGGTCCAGTTCTCTCCTCGGGCTGAGAGAAAAAGCAAGGTTAAATCCACAGCTCCCAACAGCTTCACTTTTTGGCTGAAATCTCTTCTTGGGACACAGATTTTTCACTGGTTGCTGAAGCTGCTAAATAGCAGTCCTAAAATTTCCCCAGTCTTGTGAGTGCTTGAGGCAATAGGTTTTATGATCATAGTCACAGCTGGCAGTTGTCCCAATCTACTTTTTCTCTGAGAATGACTTGAGCAGTCCATGCCAGGAAAGGATGCAGAGCTTTCAGGCTACATGAAGGGAGTTTGTAAAGCATTATTTATACAGCTGGAATATGGAAATCAGTCTTTGCTTTGTGTTAGTTTAGGCAGCTTCATGCTCACCTGCTGTAAACATTATTTTGATTTAATAAACTCCTTCCATGTCTTGATATTGGATAGTTTAAAACTTGTAATGATCAGTATTAGAGTATCCAAGATTTTAACTACTAGGACAGAAGTTTCCATTCTGAATATGCAAATGTCTTCTTCAGTGCCTCTGAAAATTAGATTGTGTATCTATGTAGTCAGTGCCTAATTTTACAGTTGATATTCAGAAATGTTTGCCCAACCTCTGTATTTTCTGATTTTTGTTTGTAAAAATGGAACATTAATACTTAATTGCTTCTCAAAACTTTGTGGGAATTAATGCTTCTAAAGCATTTCAAGAATGAAAAGGACCACATAAACTGACAACTACTGTAATTAAGTATGAATTATTTAAAATGAAAAATTTGTATTGCAAATGAAGTGCTGGAGCAATACATTGAACAAACCACCAGAAACCTCACAAAAAGTACTAACTAAAATACAAGGCTTAGACATCTTGCAGTACCACCTCTTAGCAAAGTACTGAGCTTCAATGAGCTGTAGTAATTGACCATATCTGCATGTGGCCTTATTTTCATGGAAAGCGATTTCACTTAACATATTTTACCTTGCAGTTGGTGCAGACAGGAGTATGCATACAGTCAAACAATTAACATTGACTTAATGAGGAGCCCTAGTAACTGACATTTAGCTGTCATCCTGTGTCATCTTTTTGCAGTATCCAGATTTTTTTCTCTTCCAATATTTCAAATGCAGGTTCTGTGGGGCAGTAACCATGGTTTTATTATACGGATATAGATAAGTTAGGCTAAACCTGCTGTACTGGCAAATCATCCAATATAGAGAAATATCAGTGGTAGTACTACTACTGCTAAACTTAACACATTTAGAAAGAAATATGACACTTCACGGTCTGTGTTAGCAAGCTATTGGCTTGTAGCTGGAGCATATAGGCCATGACACCTACAAGTGTCCTAGAGGCATTCCTAATATCCATCTTTTTATGCAATATTGTTGTACATGTCCTGCATCTACTTTTTTCTCATTATTTTTTATTTTACTTTTGGAGCACTTCAAATGAAATTATATTTTAAATAGCAAGGATATCTAAGTGTCTGATAGTTTCCTTTTAAAATCTGTTCTTTTAAAACTGTATTTTGGTTTATTAGACAATGTATTAAACAAAGTGATTTAGCTCTTTTCCTATTTGTAAAACAACACATTGTTTTAAGGATGTTTACTATGTGTAAAACAACACATCGTTTTAAGGACATTTATTATAAATAACCATATGCAACCAGGTACAGAATTCCAATATGCATTTACAGTAAATGCCTCAAGTAAGTATTCTCTAGACAAAATATAAAGAGTGGATTTGGTTTGGGAAAAGAGAAACTAATAATTAATTTATAATATAGTATAAAATATTGACACTTAATTACAGCATTCCACTAATAAATAGTTACCAATACTCAACATTTCTTTTAGGCATGTTATTATTACAAGTTTTACAGACATTTTACAAAGTCATTCTATTCAGAAAAAGACCTGATGGCTGGAAAATGACCAACATAATGTCATTATTGAGGACAGACTTTGGGAACACTTCAGGAAATTACAGACCATTTAGTTTGGATGCCTTTTGGGAGGAGGGAATCTTAAAAAGCATTTTTGGACATTAAATGGCTACCATTTAGAAAAGAACAGCTTGATGACTGATAGACAATATTGCCTCAGGAATGAAAGGTCACTTCACTACCTTCTGAATTTCTTTCAGTTTATACATAATCAAGGGAACAAATAGCATACATTTGGTTTATATTTTCAGGGAGTATTCAGGAAAATTTTAAATCAAGGACAAATATAGTGTACTGTGATATTGGTAAAGGAATAAAGTAAATAATTTTTCTAAGGGGAAAACTTTATTATTCTGAAACAAAAAAGAGTAGAGCAACATGGGTATTAATGATAGAGCTTTTTACTTTCATTTTATATATATTTAGTGACAATAGTGGTAACAAGATCAGGATATTGAAAACTACATCATTTAAGTCCCAACGGATTACTTAAGCATGTAGACAACTCTAAGCAGATGTTGAAACAATATTGTTAAAGTAAGTGGAATTACTCAGGTGCTTAAATGATTTATAGCAAATGGCACGCTCAGCCCCTTCTAATATAACAGAATCCAGATTAAAAATAAAATCATTAATATGAAAAAAGAAGGAATTTCTGCAACATGTTCACCAGGAAGCTAATCTGATAATTCCAGGACACAGTTTTTTAACCTCTCTTCTCTCAACATTTCCAAAATACTGAGATTTCACTTACGAGTTTCTGATCCATCCAGCTTTAGGATTGCATCCTCTGCAAATTTTGTGCCTTGATTCAGAAAATGTCACATTGTTTAAAATATGAAAATGGGGTAAGATGAAGATTTTTCAAAACAACTGAAAAATTTGAGTGTCTCAAAATTCTTGAAATTATGAACTAAGATAAACTAATTAAAGTATCTAAGATTAATTGTTCAGCACACTCAGTAGAAATATATTTTTATTATGCGGAATTTTCAAATTTAGATCGAGATATACAGATATCAACCAAATTTAGAGTACTATAAAATCTGTCCAGTGAAGTTCATTATTGTATAAATTTACATTAAGCATATCACTACCACAAGACCCAAGTACATAATTATAGAACTCATGCTAAAAACCAGAATAGATTTAGTTCAAAAATTCTCTAGTTTTTCCTCCAATCATTTTCTATTTCTTTTCCAATATCAGTAGCAGTTTGAATTTCAACTTGAATGTCAAGCTTCATGCTGAAAATTGTTATTACAGAAAAAATCCCTCAGACTAATTTATAGCTGACTGCAATTCTGAAAATATTATGACAAAACAGTGAATTAGTTTGCACAGCAGTATTTTGGTTTTCATTTCTTCCAAGACCTATGCAGACATCTGTCTGAGACACAAACGTTATAGTTAATATATTATAAATGTGTTAACATCACATTACCCTTCAGCCTCTTAATATATTTGAGTGTCTGATGAGAGGAAAACCAGGAAAAACATGAGAGAGATGGACAGGGTTAAAAGACCGACAATATGTAGGAAGATTTTTAGCGATTACCCTTGATATAGCCTTAATCCAGGAATTCAAACTTTCTCCAAACCATTTGTAAAAGACAGTGCTCCAAGAACAAAGCACAGGAACGATACAAGATAGTCCTCTTAAAGAATCATAGAATCATTCTGGCTGGAAGAGACCCTTGCGGTCATCGAGTCCAACCATAACCTAACTCTGGCACTAAACTACAAACCTAAGAACGTTGTCTAAATGCCTGTTAAACACCTCCAGGGATGGTGACTCCGCCACTGCCCTGGGCAGCATGATCCACTGCTTCATAGCCCTCTTCGTGAAGAATTTTTTCCTAATATCCAATCTGAACCTTCCCTGGTGCAACTTGAGGCTAAGAAGAGAACTTGGACATCCAAAATTGTGCATCCCAATTCTGCATAAAGAAGTCAAGATAAAACTCATCAATTAATTTCAGCAAATGACAAAATCTCATTGAGATTTAGGATACACACAGTTTGTACAGAGAGATAATATCTTCTGTAAGACACACCAGTGAAGGTGGGAAAGAAGGACAGTCAGTCTCTGATCACAGCTCTGCAGGGTAACAGCTGACTGCTACCAAAAGCTTGCCGCTCTCTTGCAGTTACACCAGCTGATCTGTTCCACCTCTTTCTCCATGCCCTGTATCTCTGCCTGAGTGCTTAAACAGCACTAAAAATCAAGATGTTGAGAACAGACTCGAAGAGCAAAAAGAGAAGAAATTGTGGAATTGCCAAGGCACCACTGCTAGAAGCCCAGCTGAAAAAAAGTGGGGACGGGGCAAGACAGGGTTAATTGGAATAGGTCAATTATTAGCTTAAAATCAATCCCATTGGTATTACTGAGACCTGAAAGGACACTCACATGACTGGGATCTTAAAATCAATGGTTATTGCTTATTTAAGACTGAAGGAGGATAAGTGGTAGTCTGCCATAAGGCCGAGGCTGGCTCACTTCTGCTCCCCCTCAGAGGGCTCCCCTACAAGAACTCATGTTTCTGAAGTTTCCAAGATTAAAACATCAGTGGATTGCTGAGAATTCTTAGGTGATGATGTTTTTATTCAGATTGTTGCCTCTACCATGTAGGTTTCCATCTTGGACCTCACAGTAAGGAGGTAAAGGGCAATTATTTGCAGAAATAAGCATTAGTGGTTGCCTGGGCACAAGGGATTGTGAGGAAATTTGATGGTTGAACAGAATAAAATCCAATCTGGAAACAAATCAATCAAATCAAATGTGAGAAGAACATGAATGATAAAGCGTGACCAGTAATTATGAGCTGCTTAAAAACATTTTAATAAGATATCTCCCAAAACATTAGCATAACAAGGAAAGAAGGGTAGACTAATTATGAAACAAATCTAGCCTACAGTCAAATGAAAGCAGCTGTATAAGTAATTGATAAGTGAATTAACACTTCATATGAAACAAATGAAGGAATAGAAAAATTAAAGGTAATGGATACAGAGAAGAAAAATTAGAGTAAACTAACAAGAATTTAAACTACACAGAGCTAAATTTAAAAAAATACTTTAAAAAATTGGGAGCAAAAGCAATCCAAAGAGAGATATTGGGACTTTATTAGATTGAAATGGAAGAACTAGTTATAACTAGATAGAAGCTCTATATCAATATTTAGATTCTATATTTGGAAAAGCAAGATGCATCATAGTATCATCTGATGGTAATATTAATCCCAAGAGTAAGTACAAAAATTTTGGTTTAGGCCATCTCACTCAAAGGTCCTGCTTCCCAAATACGTGGCATAACTGCAAGGATCCAGTACAATTAGATCTCACCACAAGGCCTCGCCTTTTCTGACTGGGAGACATCTTCCATCTCTTGTTAAAACAGGGAAGAATATACAAGTCATAGACTTAGGTAGAGACAAAGCATGACCGACTCTGATTCTGGCTAATGTGATAAGAGGACTGAGATGGGAGGATGCGCTTGGGTTTCCTGACCCTGCTCCCCCGTCAGTGTGCACACATATACATCTCTGACCCACCCTCCTTGCACACCAGTGTGCACATTGACCCCACTTCTACAGGAGGGGACATTTCTGCTCAGAACTGCTCCACAACTGCAAGTATAGTCCTGTGGCTGGGTCATCCTAAAGGTGTCTCAGGCAGAACTGCCTGAGGAGAAACCAGTTCCCAAGTCTTCTGCATTGTTTGGTAATCAGGTTCAAGCAAACAACACTATTTTTATATGACCTGATTTTGTCATAGGAACATGGAATCTCAAAGCAATTCTCTCAGTGAGAGACCCTGAATCAGAAATCTGCAAGGCTGTTAATAACTTCAAGCATATGGCAGAAATTCAGATGAGATTTTTCCCTGAAACACTGTGTTCAAGCTCAACTTGTAGTACTGACAGCTCTTTGGGCTCTCAGTTTCAGATCTTTTCTAAGAAGGATACCTTGAATTTGGATCAGGCAGTTACATCAAGCTACTGACATAATTGGTATCTGTAGGTAAATGTTTCAAAATCATGGTAATGTATTTTCTACCTTAAGAATGCCTTTCTCAGGAGCTGCATATCTAGCTCAGCAGGGGCTAGATGACATACCGCCCACATTTCAGTGTTGCTTTGGATGGATTTTGGAAATAACCACTATCATGCTGCTAACACCAGCTATTCAAATCAATATTTTAAAAGCTTGATTTGTTGGATCTTTCTAGAGGTCTACTTCTTTTGGGCTAGATGATCTCCAGAAGTCCCTCCCAACCCTAATCATTCTGTGATTCTTTGTGGGGGGGTCCTTATAATCTCTGTCTGCTCTTTAGCAGCAGAATTCTGGGTTTCCATGGGGGGCTATGAGCTGTGGTCATCATCTTGCAATCCCATGCAGCCACATGCCTGTCAGTGGTTCTACTGTCCAAATCAATATCCAGGTGTGCTGGGTTAGCTGAATTGAGGTAATTTTCCATACAGTTAGTCAATTTTCTTCTTAGTAGCTAGCATGGTCTTTTGTTTTGGATTTAGTTTGAGATAAAGTTAGATAGATAAAGTTAATGTTTTCTTCCAGTAACTTTCCAGTGTTCGGGATTTTGTACAAAAAGAACATAAGATCTCAGTGATATCTTGGTGTTTCCCAAGGGGACAAAGGAATTTTCAGCTGTCCAGCTAGATGTGCAAGACAGCCCCTGGGAGGGAACATAATGAGACTGGACCTTAGACTGACATCCAGGTTAATCAGTGAAGTATTCCATTCCATGAACATTACTCTCCATATATAAGTGAGAAGTTGCTTGGGATGGCCTTTTTCTTTGATGGCCACTGTCTGTGAGGTGTCCCACTCCCATGGCTCTCCTATGCCCTGCTATTGACCTCCACGTTTTACTAGAGTTGCTGCGCTTGCAGTGTCTGCCCTCTGGCATTCATTGCTTGGAGTGTGTGTTCCAGTGGCTAAACATTGCTTTGTATCACTCTTCTTTTATTATTGTTCTATTAAATACGTTTCCATTCCAACTCATGAGTCTTTCCTCCTTTTCCCTTCCTCCCCCGAGGAAGGAAAGGCAAGAGAAAGCGGCTATTTACTGTTTTGACCACTCAAGGCTAAATGGTAACACCAGGCTACTAGTACTGGGTAACATAACCCACAAGATAAAATAATAGCAAGATTCCTTTGACATTTTTCTGTACTTGTATGTCCTTAACCTTTTTCCAGCCTCTAATAATTACTTCCTTGGAAGGTGAGTCTTCCCTTGATGTCTTGCTATTAATAATAAACTTCTTGTTGGAAAAGATTTTTGCATCAACTGTTTTCCTTGCCTGACAACATTTTTATCCCCCCTAATTAATTTAAAGCCAATACATGAGCTTTAGGAAAAATCCTAACTACAGCTATAGCCTATATGCAATGCAGACTACAACTCAAATAATATAGTTCTGCTCTCTAACCACACCAGATGGAAGTATAAATGTATTGAATACTTCTGAGAATACAAGGTTTAACCTAGCTCAATGCGTATATACCAATGATAACTGTGATCTCATGTGACCTGCACAAGTATAAGGGTATTGAGTAAAGGGAGAGGGTGTACATCACTTTATTTTTTTTTTTCCTTGCTGCTGGTTAAACCTTCTTTAGAAGCAGTTTGTTTCATCTCATGTATAGTACATTAAAGTTGTCTTTAAGGTAAGGTAATTTGTATCTTAGCTACTTAGCATTTGTCAGATGGGTGTGCCTGGCAAACTAGAGCTGACTAGCTCAAGCAGTGTGAATTCATATGCTTTCTGCACACTAAGTTCTGTCTGTAGAGAAGCACAGAAAGAAAGTTAAAGAGTGATTTGTTCAAGTTCTAAAAGGTTTTACTAAAGAGAGATGAAGTTTGATCAATATCTTCAATCTGGGTAAATCAATGTGTAACAATACTCAGTGGCTGAAATTAAAGGCTACATAAATTTAGACTAAAGGTCGCATATTTTTCATTGTTATGATAATCACTGAAACATCATACTCAGAGATTTGGTAGATTTTTTTTACCTCTGGAAATGTTATAATGAAGAATGGCTTGTTTTCTCAGACATACACTCTAATTCCAGAAGGAATCAATTCCACTAAATTCTTAGATCTATGTTATGTGGGAGGTCCAGCTAGAGAATTGCAATGGCTTCTACTGGCTTTATACTATACAAACAACCTAAGAACCTGTGACTGAATAGTTGTTGCTACACCACTCCTGTTTGACGAATAAGCATTACGGTCACAATGCTCTTTCAGTGGCAAAGCTCATTTTAACTACAGGCTAAAGTATCGGACCCAAGAAAAAGACTTCTAATTTGGCAGTATCACCCATTCTGGCTCTTTGTATGCCTTTAGTAATTTCACGTTTCTTTCTGGTTTTACTAAATCACTGTCACTGAATAAACTCACAAAGAATTATTACTAGTTTAGTAAATTCACTCATTTATGATAGAAAATACTAATCTGTCATGCATAAATTTGCCCTTAAAGTATAGTAATTCAGTGATTAATGCATGACTCACATGTATATGTCTACCCAGGTAATGCAACTGTGAAATAAGCATTCAATAATATATCTTCTTGCCCAGTATTATAGTTTTAAATAATACTGATGTGAAGAAGACTGGCAATCACCTAAGACACCTAATTTGTGTCTTAGGTGATCACAAAGAAATTAGATTTAAAGCAAAGTTTCAGTAAATATAGACTCAAAAATCAGGCTATTACAGCATTTCCTGGTTACGCTGTAAGAAAGTTCTCAAGCACATCACTGTATGTATTTTAAATATCTGGCTCCTTCCACTTTTTATACCAAGACTGGTACAATTTCACCTTGGAGACAGCTTTAGGATAGGGTTTATGCATGAGATCAGCTTTTTTACTTTTCAAAAGCACAAATGTGTCAGGATCTGTCACTCTACTCTTTGTGAAGAATGCTAGGCTAACTGAATCTCATTCTTGGGCAAATGTAAAAATTGATCAGGATGCAAGGTATCCCAACCTTTTTAAACACTGGCATAATCTGCAGAGAGACAAAGAGAGGGAGAAGGAGAATGTGAGACACTGGTGAAAGAATTCACAGTGCTTAGCAGCCCCGATTATGGGCCAAGATCCTATTTGCATTGTTTAATAACAAAAGATGGTTCTTGCCCCAAAGCACTTACAAAAATGTGGATTTGAAATTCATTTTCAAGGAATGCTAGGGTACTTGTGTGTGCTGTGTTTAATATATAGGCAACATACTTTTGGAAATGGCATGTGTTAGTGAATAAAGCCAGCCTGAGCCCACATATTGCTAAACTCTGTTCACAAGATAAAAATTATTGTGTAGTATTGGGCAAAGACATAATTTCTTCATTAATGAATTCCAATTTTTAAATGCCTTTCTACATTAGCTATAGAATTTATGCACCTGACAAAATCTGAATAATAAAAGATTTTGCATTCTGTCACAGAATGGCCTTGATAATCATAATAGAAATTAAAAAATATGTTCTATATTTAATATTGCAGATGTATTCTCCGAAGTATGACAGTAATTCTTTTTAGGATCATCATAATTGAACAGTCATTCACTTCTTCAGGTACTCTGGCCTTGGATGATTGCTTGAATCTTCACATGAACATTACCTGCAAAATGTTTGCATACTTTTTTAGTACTCCAAACTCTTTACTTTTCTTGAAATATGGTTAAAGATAGTGTGGTTTAATGAAAGGCCAGATGCAGATATTTCACGGTGTTTCATACCACAGCTGAAGTAAAATGAAATTACGTTCACAGACATATTATCAAGTGTTTATTTTACTCTTCATTTTTACAAAAACATTTTTCTTTTCCCTTTTAAGGAAAGAAAAGAAGTGAGCTTCCAAAGAAGATACAACTTTCACATGGACCAGCAAGCACCATTGTTTCACTCCCATAGGCTTGGACCTAGGAATTAAATTGTTCTCCACTAGACTTCATAGCTCAGTTCTTCACAGCACTGGTAATCACAGTATCACAGTATCACAGTATGTTCTGGATTGGAAGGGACCTCAAAAGATCATCTAGTCCAATCCCCCTGCTGGAGCAGGAACGCCTAAGTGAGGTTGCACAGGAACTTGTCCAGGTGGGTCTTGAATGTCTCCAGAGAAGGAGACTCCACAAACCCCCTGGGCAGCCTGTTCCAGTGCTCTGTCACCCTTACTGAGAAGAAGTTTTTTCTCAAATTTAAGTGGAACCTCTTGTGTTCCAGCTTGATCCCATTGCCCCTTGTCCTATCATTGTTTGCCAACGAGAAGAGCCTGGCTCCATCCTCATGGCACTCACCCTTTATATATTTATGAATATTAATAAGGTCACCCCTCAGTCTCCTCTTCTCCAAACTAAAGAGACCAAGCTCCCTCAGCCTTTCCTCATAAGGGAGGTGCTCCACTCCCTTAATCATCTTGGTTGCCCTACGCTGGACCCTCTCCAGCAGTTCCTTGTCCTTCTTGACTCGTCCCTGTATCTCACTATAAAATAATTAAAAACAGTGTACAACACTGCTGGCACCCTTAGGACATTGCTACTCTTTTATGCACAAAGTACCTTCTTGACAGCTATGATGGCTGGTGGAACTCTTTGGGAATTTGAAGTTCTTTCTTATGTGTTTTTTTACTTCCACTCCCTGCCATCCACCCCCTTCTATAAGCTGATCTCATGAAGCTACTCAAGGGAACGACATTCCTCCCCAAATCTCCTCTACAGCACTGTAACCAGCTCTAATGTTTGATGCAGACAACTAAATAATGTTGCCTACTGGAGAAGCACAAAGCCTTCTCAGACACTAGGCTTTGGCTTGACTTCTGGTCCCTTAGTGTGTCAGTCACAGTAGGCACCATGCCCAGAACTCCCTCTTACGTTTCCTACGTTCCTTTGTTCCCTAAGCTATTTGAAGTTCTTGGACCTATAAGGTGCAAACTTCCTCTTCTTTCCCAAACTGCTTCTCATGTAAGCCAATGCCTGGTTTCTTTCTTCTTCAGATTTCTTTCCCCCCTTCAGTGAAGCTTCTCCATCTCCCTCCTCTTGCACCTCTTTGCACATGGGGATCAGCAGCATTAGTCTGGAAGAGCTTACACCTGTGCTGTCTACTGGTGTATAAATGCAGTACCTACAGAAAAGTATAACTCACTGTGGCACCATCACAGGACGGTGCATCTAATGTATCACACCACTTTTCTCCCCATGACACCTGATGCATTAACCTCCACTATCAGAAAGGAGCTGTTGGATGCATCTGAGCCCTGTTAAGAGAATGTCAATTCCACAGAACTTAGAATGACATCATCCTGCCCTCCCAAACTGCAAGAACCAGTTCTAGTCTCCTAGCTGTCATAGGACCACGTGACTTTTCCCTTGGCTTTAAAGATTTGTCTTTCTCTACTGGAGTCTGTCAACAAACCTGAGTAGATCTTCTGCAAATTTGCTTTAAGTATAGGTGATTATTTTAATACTGTTTATACTTAGAGGTGGTATATTTATATAGGGCCTACACTTTCCCAGTATTTTACATCATTAAGTCCAACCTTTGCATCCACAGCAGCAAATGCAGGAATTCTTCTGAGCATTTACAATTAATTCAGAGCAATACTTCCTCTGACTTCTGCCTCTCAAAGTACTGTGTAATTGAGTGTAGCCTAAAATTGGCCAGAGGTACTTCCAAAGGTTATGCAAGGCCATGATTCAGAGAAATGGCACTGAACATCTATGTCAGAAAGTGAGCTGTGCTCAGCTGCATGCACTGACTCAGCTGTTACACAGACACCTGGCAGATACAGACCTTCAGCTGCCATCTGCGCTGCCTGTATTGTGCAATCATGTCTCTGTAATCTTAGAGTGAAAATGGAGGGGAAGAAGTAGCAATAACTGTGGAGAAAGGAGAGTGCAGTAAGTTTCATACAACCTCTAATATCAAGAAGTGTAGGTCACAGAGTAGTTGATTTTGCTTGCCACCAAAGCAATTGTCACAGTAGGTGATATACAAAATTATCCTAGACTCATTCAGTTTTTTAGAATAATTGAGGAGAATTACACACACAGAAGACTCATGTTCTATATAGGGCAGTAACAGCCATTACCATAGGAACAGTCTGTCATGTGCTGGCTTCCAAAGAATCCTTCAGAGACATCACAAGGAGAAGCCATTAGGTTTTTGTAATCTGCAAAGTGTAATAAATTCTGAGTGACACTATTGGTAGTTACTTTTTACAACAGCATCTCTGCTTGCCTATAACTACCCCTTACCTTCTCCCCCAGAATGAAAAAAAAATTAGGATGTCTACCTTATGTAAGAGGTTTTATTATTTAATACCCAGTTCTGTCTCACATGCACAGGACCACATCCCAACACCAGAAATTTGAGACAGGGGAAAGCAATAATGCAAAAGCAATGTAGTACAGTGGTGGTCTCCTCATGCCGTTTGGGCTAAAAGGTAGATAACCAAAGGTTGACGGTTCCTACAGTTAACGTTACCTCTTGCTTACCTTCCCAACCTTTCACAGAACTCCTCAGAGCTTTCCAAGTTAAGCTGGGTTGCTCTCAATATTAAAAGGTTTCAGAAAGGGGCTATGTGGAATAAATGTGGTAAATTACTAAATTCATTCGTACAATGGCAATCATGCCTTCAGCTTATATAATTGGGCTTTTGTTCTCAGCCTTTTCATATGTCCTTTCCTTAGAGGTAACCTCATATGTGAGAGATAAAGCAGTTCTCTCATAGATAGCCCTCTACTCCCCAGACGCCAGGCACAAATTAGCCAACGAATTATTCCTCCCTTCATTTTCTTCTCTGTACCTCTATGCTTGGTTTCTGTATCTGGCTTTGGCCAGATTTAGAGGCTATATGGATCACACATGTTCATTGTTGTATTTAGAAACTTTTTTGAACAATATGTGATTGTTACATGAACAATATATATATATTCTTAATATATTTCTCCAATTTACCTTCACTTGTTTTTTACACATTAGTTACTGCATCCAGTCTTCAGGCTGAAACCAGGCTCTTCCTACATGTTAGTATATTCAGTATATTCAGTATGTAATGTGATAAGATTCTAATTTAAACTATTCTGCAGTTCTACAAAATATTAAATGATATTTCATACCTATAACTGTCTTTTTCTTACAGAGTTGCTAAAGTAACATGGTTCAGTTCTGTGCAGCTGACTGTTTATTACATTTTAAAAATAAAAGATTTATTATATTAAGTTGTGTTTATCATTTCTATAACCTCTGCAATTCTCCATGGGCCTCTATGCCAGAGACAAAGGCAGCCTAATGTTTGGGAGTATCTTTTCTCAGGGGAGATGATGTGGGTGAGAGGTATATAGGATTAGACAGTAGATCTTTAAGTGGCTTATTGCTCTTATGGAAGACTCAGATATCAAGGGATTTTTATAATCTCTCAAATTTCCTTTCTTTTGTCAGTACATGGTAGATGCTTGTTCTTCTTGCATGATTAGCCTAACATTTGGCATTATTCTTTGTTGAAGCCCTTTTCATCCATGCTTGGATGTCCTATCACCTTCAGGAGGAGCAGCAAGCCTGCCATGACCTGACCATGATGTTCTCTACTGGGGCTTTTCCTCTCTTACTGCTCATTGGAGTACCTGGCAAGCTTGGGAAGTGCCTCTGTTGCATGTTACGCCAAGCGCAATCAGCTGGGCAGGCTTTGCTGCCTGTGCTTTTCACCCTGCCCATTGTGTCTACAATTCCACTTCAATGTCATCACAATTCCTTGTATTCAAGAGTTTCTGTGCAAGCCACCCACTTCAGTATGTATTTTACTGATTCATGAATATTTTAAAACACATTCCTCTTGGAATCATAGAATCCCATCTTTTAATTAAAAAGTCAGGTGACCATCAAATGCCTGTAGACTGTAGTTTCGTCAGATGCAGGCTGTTTTAATACACAATCTTTAGTGAACCTCAGTTTCAAGGCTTAGGAAAGACCTTTCTTACCCGTCACTTCAGTAAGTCAAACTTGCTGCTTCAATTGAATGGGGAAAATGGTATGAAAGTAAGTTCAATGTTTTTGTTCACCCAGTTTACTGCCTTCCCATCTGCCCTTTACTAACAGAGGACTTAAAATAACGTAGAAGCTGAGGGGAATGCCATTATCCTGCTGTTGTCTATTTAACTTTCATTAAGTAAGTTGGTGCACGGCTCACACTCCTTCTCGAAAACAGCCCATCATCTAAAAGTATTTACATAAGACTCTTTGCATTATATACCAACTTCTGCAACACTAGTATTTACTACTAACATCTGCCAAGGCTGACTAGTAAGTGCTTTACAGTATCAATTCATCCTAAGCAAAAAGCATGTTTGAGTGCTGCAGTGCTCTTATTAACGCCAATATGAAGTATCAGAGCTCATATGACACCTAGCAGAAATTAGTACCCACATTCAAAGAAAAGCTTTTGTTATTTTCCAGAGTATTATGTGGACTTTATTGAGATGACTGCATCTGACACCTGCTGTAATATAAAATGCAGCTATAATTAGCCAACTGATGCTCTCTGCAGTTTAGGTCGAATCCCTTCTGTGGGAATTATGCTTTAAAATATTCAGAACTCCAAGTGGCTCTCATTACATTTAATTTTTACTTAGAATTAGGTGGTCTAGAAAAAAAAAATTTAGGATTGTAATAGCCCCCCGCTGAATGCCACACAGCAACGTGAAAACCCATAGATTTTTTTTCCAAATAAAAAAATGAGAACAGCAGACTACACTACAGCCTTCAATTGAAGTCTGGCTTTGCTTAATTGTACTTTTTGCACTCATCAGTCTCTCCTCTTCAGAGCAAGCTACAAAAATTGCCTGAATAGCCAAAGAAAAGTTTCCCACAGTCACTGGCCACAGAAAAACACCATTGTCCTTCCTCACAGTTTGATGGACAACATTTCTATAAATGGGTAGCCAGTCTGTCAATGGTACCCTTGCTGAAAAGGCAAAAGAAGAGAACAGATTCTGCCAATATCTGACAAAGCATGTTAACACATAATCAGGCATTCACTAGTCACAGGCAGCTGCCCCTGGGACCTTCATAACACAGGTGCCTTTAAGCCATTTCCTATTCACAGATAAAGGAAACAAGCAGGAGATACCTGGGAAAGGAGCAGTCTATTGTGGCCTGTCAAATGTCCATCTTCCAGGCTGCCTGCATAAAAACAGAAAGAACATAAAGGAAACTTCAGCCTGAGCTGCTAAATTATAAAACAGCAAAATACTCTCCAACTCCATAACTTTAATATTTGTGTAAATAACAAGAATAATTAAACAGCGTGGCAAGGGAGCACTGTGCTTTATAAGAGGCACCTTCTTAATTCTTTTTCCTGAATGAAGCTGAGCAAAAGATCTGTCATGTCTCCAAGGCCAACAACTAGAACAAAGCCAGCAGTGGTGGTCCCAGAACTGTTACCTTCACCTACTGCATCTTTGGTATGGTTTTTTCCATGTCTAATCTGCCCACTTCTTCACCCAGCTGAGATTATTAAATTAACCTTTTAACTGAGGAAACTGGAATTTTCTGATGGACCAGTCTAGTATGACTAAAAGTTGACTAAGCTGCAGGACAAAAACTATTTCCTTCTTTTTTTCCAACTTTATATTAGTGAGCTTAACAAGCAAGTGACATTTCATAGTCAATGTTACCTAAAGGCCACAAAGTAGAGTGATCATTTTATCATGATGAGGCAAGAGCTAGTTTTATGCAAAAGAAAACATTTCTTTTTTTGTGATGGTGCATAAACACACCTATTTAATACACTCAGCATATTAAATGTCAAAATCTGTAACCCCAAGCAGGAACTCAGTTTACATTTAGGTAATCTCATTGATTTTTCAGGGCCAGCTGAAAACACAAAATGGTGATTTTAGTAGCACTGTCTGTGTGTTCAATGCTAAATATGTGGAAAAAAAAAAAAGAAATTCTATGGAGGTTCCTGATAGAAGCACCTCATGGAATCACTATTGAGAAAAAGGTTTTAGAAGATGTATCACAACCACTGGAATTGCCCTGATGTTTTTGGGAGGCTCTTGCAGGTGATGCACTGTCTCTGAGATCATAAACTGCTGCAGTGCAACACAAAGCAGTTGCAGCAGAATATGGCACAGTAAGAACAAGTAAGTGTGGAAAGATCATCTGTGCACTTCTTTATGAAACAGTGTTGACATCATGCCTTCTCCTCACACAAAAATGTTCCAAAGAACACAGTTATGATATCTCACAATTATCATTCTCTAAACACACCTACTCTTTCATACAGGCTACACATTTATAACTATTAGAATTTAAACCAGGAACATTTCTGAGATCCTGCAATAAAGTTATGCAAATGGAATTCATAGCCATAATGAAATTAAGCTGAAGCCAAGAATTAAAAAGATCAAGGTAAAATGCAGTAATATAAAATGAAAACTATCTACTATACCCATTGTCATGTTTTCTTGGTCAGTTTTGAGAGTTCCATGTGCTATGATGTTTCTTAGCACTGCCCATACCTGTGTAGTTGAACTGGAGTTATACTTTTCAACCTTTAAAAAGGACTGCTTGTTCTCTGTTGAATCAGCCTCAGGTCATTATCAAACTTACAACCTAGGCCCGGTCTTGCAAAGGCTTTTACACGCAGGCTTAGCTTTATGCACATGAATAGTCCTTTAGAATTCATTAGAATGATTTGAGCACAAAGTAAGCAGGTGCATGACCAGCTTCACTGAAGGATTGGGACCTAAAATGTCAGACTCCATATTCCCTATTAACAAATGCCTCTTCTGACAGTGTAAAGATGAGAGTGATCTTTTGTTTTGTCTGTTTACTCTAATACAATGGAGATCATTCAAATAACTTTATAGCTACTTTATTTCCAAAAAATGCATTATGTATTTACTTGTACAGATGTAGAAGTTGAAGAATACTGCTAGTGGTATGAACATAGAGTGATATATCCAAAGGATTTAAAGGATTTAGGTGCCTATCTTAGATTGTAGCCCTTAAGGCTATTTTGAGAGGCTTGATTCAGCAACATAATATAGGTCTGTAATTTCAACTTGCAGTCCATGAACCTCCTAGCTAAAGCAGATCTAGATCTGGCTCCTGAAAGTCAATGGAGGAGCCTGATAGGATACTGAATGATTGACTGGACCAACAATGACAGAGGTGGCCTGTTAGATTAAAACTGTCCAGATACTGGATTATATACATGTATAAGCTAAACTGTTGAAGCAGGAGGTAAATTTAAATTTGAGCAACTTAACAGTACCATAGAAAAGGCTAAGAAGACTTTATGTTTAGTAAAGGACTTGGCTCCCGGCTAAGCTGTGTGAAAAGCTTGTATATAGCACAACTGAAGAACCCTATTTTAAATATTCCTAAGCATCCATCACTTTTATTTCTTTAAAAATAATAGTCTAATACTAAATTATACTAATAAAGATGCAAGCTACAACTTTTAAAATCAAACACTCAGCAATCAAGGAATCCCAAAAGTTAAAGTTTCTCTGAAATGAATGTGCTATATTCCTTCTTCCCTGTTAAATATAGATTTTCAAGTATCCCATTAAACCTGAGATAAATATCTAATATGTGCAACATGTACATATTAATGCAGTGGAAAATTATTAATTTTTAGACTATTTTCAGGTATGAGTGCTTAATTTCACAATGCTTGTGTCAATTTACTGAGAGTTTACAGACAAGGGAAACACTGTTAGCAGACACCTACTCTGCAAGACACCTTCATGGGATAGTCTCAAAAGGAAATTATAGAAAGGTTTATAATCCAAACTTTCAAAGTAGCTATAGAAGTCTAAAATTTGTGAACACAGAATAATTATAATAATAGCCCACTGACTTACAAGCGAGCTGTTGAGCTGGGCCTTGCAGAGGTCAGTTCTTGATCCCAAATTATATAACTGAACTGAAGAATTTTGTGCAGAGGATACTAATCTTATTTGCAGACAGCTGCAATAAAGAGAGGGCAGGCTGGAAGAGAAAACTACGGTGTAAAATTACTAAACAAAGTCATTAACAATAATGACCAAAGTAAAGCAAAGCATAGACCAGTATTAGGAAATCTCAAGGTTAAAAAATTGTTGGATTCAGACAATAAGGGTCCCATGGGTCTATATGCATGTCGGGGTAAGGACACTAAACAGAAAGCGGGTAACAGCCTCATGTAGATTTTGCATTTTATTATTGTAGGAATGATAAAATTAGCGCAAGATATTGATGGACTTTTTTTTTCTTTAAATGCAAATACATAACAGCTGTGTTTTCCACAGGGCATTTCATACAAATCCCATTCCAATCCTGTCTGAATGGGGCTTTCAAAAATTTGATAGAGTGAGAGAAACACCAAAAGGTCAGCAAAGACATTTGCTTTGAAGGAATGCAGCTCCTATTGGAGAATTAGATTTGCAATTTACAGCCTTTATTTGACGAAGTTAATAAGCACATGGCTACATTTTAGGGAAGCAGGATTAATTTTTTCAGCTGGGGTGGTGCTTAAAATTAGACACCAGCTTAAGCAACTTGTTGAATCCATAACCTTTGCTGGAGCGATGCCTTTTACTGGGCACCCAGGTAGCAACAGAAATGAAGTACTCTTCTTCTGAAATTAATGCTTGGAAAAATAAATAAACACTTTTATTCTGGAGGAGAGTTTGTTATGTCCTATTCTATTTTAATCCAATGGGTGGGATACTATCAATTTTCTACTTATAACCTGAGATAATTTAGAGCAGCACTGATAATCTGAATATTGAGGAAAACTACATTTACAGCAGTGAGTGCCAAGCTTCACCACTTGCGTGGGGCTCTGGGCAGAATTCAGGGTATTGTTTTTATCTTTGAAGCTTCAAATTATTTCACTTTAATTTTTTTCTCAAGTGTTGTCTCTTTTGCCTTTCCATGCACTACAGCTGACATAAGCAGAAGCACACAGCATGAGCTTTTCAATTCAGGAGAAAAATCTGCTTATACGTTACACAGGCTTCTTAGCTCAGCACTTCACTGTCTAGCACAACGAACCTCAAACAGTGGTACATCCTGCAAAGCACCCACTTTTCTCTGAATGTTAGATAGGGACTAAATTAAAGTGTGAATTCAGACATTACGTTAACGTAGTATTCAGCAGAGGAAATCATGTTAGTAATTATGGCAGTGGTGACCAGCAAACAGAACGTGTCGATTTAGTAAACTTTACTGTGATTGTAAAGTGCTTAAAGGCACCTAGAGTTGGAAAGAGGTGTATACCATTCTGTGAACCAAATAAAAAGGAGCAATAGTCCAAAACCAAAATAAAATTATTTTCCATTTTGAAATAATTTTCAAACAACCATGTTTGCTATAGAAGAATTTAGTGGTTTGTGTTTGTATTTTTTAAGGTAGTTTTGGTGGGAGAGGCTTTTTTATGTCTCAGAGATCCATTTGAGGGATCAAAGCTGCAGAATCTTATAATGATAACTCTATCTCTGAATGTTGAAAGCAATTCCAGATTAATCCCTCCCTTGGTAGTCACATTATTAAAATATTTGAAAGCAGACATTACAGACAAGTTACACATATTTACATCTTCTGATCCCTCTTTCTAAACCAGTATCTCTATCTCTTGCAATCCATTTCTTGCCAGTTTTCTGCAAATTCCCTCCAAATTACCAGTATCTTTACAACAATGAAAGCTGTGCGGGACTACGGTGGGTCCGTGGATTCCCTGACGGAGGGCATGGGAACAGAGATCAGCCTTGAAGATATTAAGATTTACCCTTGAGAAAGACGGGAGTAAAGGAGTATCCGGAGATGTTAAGGATGTACCCGTGAGAGAGAAGGGAGTAGAAGAGTAACACTGATGATAGCAAAATTAACCAATGAGATGTTAGTGCTGTAACTTGTAACCAATAGTGAAAAGACACATGAACTGGTAGAATTGTATAAAAATGCACTTGTAGCAATAAATGGCATCTATTACTTTCATCTTGAAAGAACTTGGTCCGTGTCGTTTGTCCGTCTCAACCACGACAGAAAGTTTCCAATATTTCATTGTTTAACTATCTTTAGTGACCACGCCATGCAGTTTCCTCTGTTGTTATGGGAGGTCTGGATTTACTGTGGCCAGTTTTCTGCCAGAGGTGAATGCAAGTGTATTCCATTTTATAATACCATGCACTACATGGTGTGAGCATATAATCATCTTTTGGAAACATTCTGCTCCAGTCTGGGTCTTCCATTAGATATGAACATTTAACATATTTTGTTTTAGCTGTATTTGCATGTTTTTTCCCTATTCTCATTTTCTTATATGCTCTAATTTTTCTAAACTCTTAAATCACTTTGGATTATTTCTGTTCTGCTCATAAAGCATTATGTAATTTAATTTGTGCAATTTCAGATGACACCAAATTTATTCAGCTAGCAGCTGCAACACAGATCGACACCTTCTGAGACAGCGAAAGTAGGAAGAAAACCTGTGCCCTCTTTACCCATAGGAATCACTACTGTTTCTCTAAGAGCAGACATTTGCCATCAACTGGAAGAAGGTCAAGATCCAGCTTCTTCTTAGTAAATAATAGGTGGTCATCAGCAACTCTACAAACTAGTTAATGGTCTTTTGTCTACTTTTCTTGTAATGATCACTGAACAAATAACAGTACATCATTTCCACCATCTCTTGATATCCTCCACATTCATTCATCCTCCCTTATATTTCCGTGTATATGGCAGTGTAACCCTCCAGCATCTTTCTGACAGTTATGTGCTCATCTCTTTATTTTTCATTTGAATAATTTTATACCTCAAAACAACCTCTTGCAAGAGGTAAGGATAAGATGCTGAAAAGCAAAGGAAAGGTCTCAGGTCTCTCAACTAATAAAGCTACATCTATTCACTGCTAAAGTAGGCATAGACCTGCTCCATCGTTTCAGGAAAGCCACATTTTGTGGAAGTGGAACTTATCAGGTATCTGAGCAGTCACTGCTTGAAGTTAAAACTTCGTTCAAATGTCTGGACTTGATCTGCCTTTATAGGTTATTGGAGATTCAGTCAGGGCAAATTGCCTCCTCTGACACTGAGAAGCAACATCAATGGCAGGGTGTTACATCTGTGCTCCATATTCTGTTCTGGACAGTAAATTACTTACACGTTTATTCAGTGTTATAGTGCTGGTGGAGGAAGAGGAAAGGAGATTGTGTTTTCCTTTATTCTTGAAAACTTCATGGTTTAATCCAAATGAGATGATTACATTTTGCAGACTTGCTTCAGCTGCCTGTCCAGAGAAAAAACTGCAAGAGGCAAGGCAGGCTGAAGCAGCCAGTCCTTGACCATGGAATTAGCATTGTTGGACAGAATGGCAAAATAAGATTTCACAGTCTTTCTTAATTGACTACCATGTCCTGTGTATGTGTTCAATATATTGTCATTTGACAAAAACAGAACCTTTGCAGGAATTAAGTAATTTTATCTACATTTCAGAGCTTCCAAATCAGGAACACATTCTGCAGTAAGCATTTCTGAATCCAATGAATGGTTTTCATCATCTGAATCCGGCCAAATGCCATCCAGCTCACCTTAGATAAGATATTCTTGAAAAACACAGTTCTCTATGAAATTGATTTCTAGCCATTAGCATCAAAGTGCTCTTTGGAACGAATTTTCCTCTCAAACTGAGCAGGACTTAGTCTACTTCTCTTCTGAGTCTTCTCAAGTTTTAAGTTGATTGCTGAATGAAGACACAGAATACCATGTCTTCAGGTTAGTAGGATTTATTTCCACTACATTAAGGAAAGTTTTATCTGGATACTTTAGAGAGGAATGCCTTTAAAGTATCCCTCTCCCACACCCCCCAAATATCAGTCAAATAAATTAATCTGCCTTTCTAACAGTTTTATTTAGGAGTGCTTTAACATTTGTATATACAACATCACTCACCATTTTGCAATGGAATAAAAACTGTTGGGGAGGGAACAGGAAGATGTATGAAGATTAAGGGATCAAAATTAGGGTATCAAAGGAAACATCACGTGAAAAATCTTTGTCAGAATTCATACTGTCCTAGGAAACAGATCAAGTAGACTGTCTTAGAGGGAATACAGTCCTGCAAGCTCCATAATTAGAGTACTCTGATAAACATGCTCCTTGATGAAAAACCAACCTTGCTGTAACCAGAAGAGGCAAGGTGTTGAGGAGAAGCACATAGGAATGTAAAAAATTGAAGGTATAACCAGAAAAGCACAGCTGAAACAAGCACAGTAATCTAATATATTTAAATAAATGTGTGGCTAATATATTTAAATAAATGTGTGGTGTCGTTTCCTCCACAAACGAGCCCTCAGTGGAGGCACTCCTATAGATATGCCTGCCATGTGTCCATGCTGACAGGTCCATGGAGGCTGCTGAAGGACAAGGAGCCTGGAGGCAAAGAAAAGGGTGAGGCAATAAGTGACCTCACAGGGTGAGGATGCCCCACAGGGGCTGCTGCAGTTTAGGGTCCCAGCCTGGTGGGACCACAGGTGCCAAAGCAGCACACAGAGCTGAGCCTACATCCCTGGACCAACATGCACTGTGACTGTGACCACTGAGGTGCTGTTTTGCCTGAGGGCTGCAACGCACCTGAGTTGAGAAAAGCTCCAGGGTGCCAAGAGAGATCTGAGAAGGGAGCAAAAGCTAAGGTGCTTCCTCGGGCTTGGGAAACGGAGCTGCTGGCCAGGCTGGAGAGACAAGTACTGCGGGAGAGGGTCCTACACAGCACCACAGCGGGGAAACCCAGGGGCCGGGGGAGACGGGCAGGACCTGGCAGGGCCAGCCAGGCCTCAGGCTGCCTGCTCAGCCCGGGCCCCGAGCCCCGACTCCTGGGCGTAGGGGTCGGGCAGCCGCACTCAGCAGCCCAACGAGCGGCACCTCGGCCCCGGCCCGTCCGTGTCACCCAGCACCCCCAGCCCAAGCCGCTCCCATCGCGTAGCGCCGGCCTCGAGAGCGCAGTCGCGATTGGCTGTCGCGACTGTCGATCAGCCCTGGGGGCGGGGACAGCGGCCACGGCCACCCGAGGGCGTCGTCATCACTGAGCGACGGCGGGAATGCTGCTCCGGTCGCGGCTCGGCCGGTGTCATGGCGGCCGCGCCCAGCCCGCTGCAGCCCGACGGCCACGCAACGGACGTCGGCGCCGACCCTGCGGCCTCGGAGGTGGCGAGCAGCGCCCTGCGCTCCCTGGCTGGGCTGGCAGGGCAGGTGAGTGCGGGGCGGCCGGAGGAGGAGGCCTGGGCAGGGCTGACCTAGGCGCCGCGGGCCCCGCGCCCGGCCCCCCTCGCCTTGGGGCCCGAGCAGGACGTGCTCCTGCTTCGCCCCGGCCTGTGGGGCCCTTCCGAACTCCAGGGATAAAGTGCGGCGCCGGAAAGAAAAGAAGCCTGCCACAGACAAGGGAGCGGCCTCGCTCTCGGAGGCTGTTCGGCCTGCCTGCGGGAGCGGCGGATCGCCTGCCGGGGCTGCGGGCTGGCGGGGCCGGCCGCGTCCCTCCGGACGGGGGCAGGCCCCGGGATGTGGGCAGGCCCCGCGGGCGTGTTCTGCTGCCGCGTGTCCTGGCCGTGCCTTTGCGTCTTGGTGACGGGACGTTTCATGTCACTTTGTAGTTTGACGGGCGACCTCTCCCATGAGAAACTGCAGTCTGACTAATTGCGGTATCTTAACAATGATTCTGAATTTTAAAGCTACTAGAAGACTGTCGTACATCAAAATAAATGATCAGGAGCTTGAAGTTAGCCTTGCCTTGGTAACAGCATACTGTGAAACACAAGATGCATCTCAGTGGGTCAGACTTTTTAAAGCAGCTTTGCTCTCTGGTACTTTAGTTGAAACACCAACTTTAGATTAATGGCTGTGAATTATTTAATTGGTGTTACGGTAGTGGTGAGGGGCCCTTATAAGGAGAAGGTTTAAATAACAGCTTAGTTATTACCATAAATCCTTTACAGATTGATTCCTTTTCCACTGTGGAAATACACGCCATTTTGTGAAGGCAGTAGAAATACAGTTTTGATTCTGAAATTAGCTGTTTGAAGGTTTGGGACCAGGTGACGAGTGATGTGTGTGGAAAATAACATAACTTACTATATGGTTGTGTTACAAAAATACTCAGAAATGTACTCTGATACAGAGGCATTTAAGTAGTAGCTGCTGACTGATGTTAAATTATTTTTAGAGCATTTCACCTCTCATCTTAACAGAATTGTGTATTATATTTGAATCTTATCTCAAAGTCTGCTAGTAATTGTTTCCATTTTCAAGCAAAAGTCGTCCAAAATTAAGGGCCTGAAAATTCAGGCAATGCCTAGTAAGAGTCTCAGTTTTCTTATTTCTAAAGTGATCAAGAACTACCCTAGCTTTTGAACAGGAATGCAGCACTAAACATCTTGGTGGTCATACATCTCTGATTCGTAGGATTATGAAGACAGGATAACTGTCTATGTATTGAGGATTAAATATGCCATAATTCTTCCTGGTGAAAATTCTAAGTGTAATCAATAAAGAACTAGTGACTGTAATTTTATCCAGGTGTGATACTGTTGTTCTTACAAAGTTAACATTAGTGAAAAGTTGAACTCTTGTATTTGTGAAAAACACAAAGAATAAAGGAAAACTTTCATAAGCTCTTTACTAGGCTACCCATCACAAGTTTAGTTGTTTTCAAAACTACATTAAACACTGTAGTTTCTTCTTGTTCTCTAAACCTTGCTCTATGTCTACTATGTCACTGGCAAGAGCTTAGTGACTTTAACAATATTTGGGTCTGCATGGACAATTACAAGAGACTGGTTAAGAGTTGCTACATCCCCTCCATAGAGTTACAGTAGTTATGGTGCAGAGTAAAAAGTCTTCATTCGCATTTGGAGTGTATTCTTCCCATGACAATAAAGCCATTTTACTGTGCACTGAACTATAGGTATGGGTCTCATTGCTTCATCTTAGCTGAGAAGGCCCTTTTAATTGCTCGGTCATTATTGTTTCCAGTTGTTGATTTACACTCTTGTCTGCAAGCACTTGATTTCTGGTAGGTTTAAGTGGGTTGCTTTACCAGCTTACTGACTATCAATCCATCTTGCATTTTTGACTGAAACTACTGATTCCCCATTTCCCTTTATAGAGGTGACTGAACATGTGCCAGATCGTTAGCTGTCACTGTTTGATCCGCCATAATAGTTTAGGTTGGATTTATGCTGGCAGGTTGGCCTGTAAACAGGAATATTTCTGGCACAGGCTTTTTTCACTAGAGCAGTTACAGCACAGTGACTAGGAGGACATCTGGGGAGAACAACTCTTAAAACCAATATGACTGTTGGTGAAAAGTTCTTTAAACCCCAAGTGACGTCAGTGTTTTTCATAAAACAATTTCAAAGGGCTGAAATGATTTATGATTCTGTAAGTTGCTACAGATTAGGCTGTGGACTTGCAAATATACAAAGGCTTTGAAGTTACCCAATCACAGAATTTGTAAACCTGATTGTCACAGTTTTTATGGGCAGAAAGATGCAAAATACTGAGAAAACTAATTCTATTTTACTAGAAACATGTTCCAATGCAGGAGGGGTTTATTCTTTACTCATATTTTGTTTCATTATGATGACTTACATCTACACCTTTTTTACTCTGTCAGTGGACTGTAATGTAGCAGATGTAAATCTAGAAACTTTGGGAAGAAATACATGCTTCACGTGTGCACAGTGGCTTAGTTCTGAAAGTTTTATTCTTACTATAATTCTAGATACATTCTTGAGTTTGTAAGGTGTTCAAAATTAGTATTTCCTAAAACATTATTTTTCCTACATCCTATGTAATTTAAGTACTAAACAGGAATAACCATTTGTGTGCAAGTTACCTAAAATACATTATATATTTGGTCAGACCATCTCCCTTGCTATGTGATTTGGAATCTAACACTGTATTTAACAAAGCTGTTATTTGACCAAAGACAGAAGGCTCAGGCTTACAGTTCTTTAAAAAAAAATTGTGATAATGCTGGCGTGTAAAACTAATGTAGAACAACTTAGTATTCACTATTTTGTCTTCAGAGTGATGGAGACATTCTTGTGTTTAGTTCTCATTGTTTCCTTATACACTGTGTGGTGGATTCAGGAAACAAGCACATGACCATTCTGTGTTCTTGTCCATCTTTGATGCCATTAGAACTTAGATATCTTTAGACTGTATGTTAAAGGTCATTTTTGTAATCTGCTTGAGGTCTCTTTTTCTTTTTCCCTTCTTAAAAAAAAAGGAGTGAGATGTAGACCTACAAGTATGCATATGACTTGGGAATTCTGTGTCTCAAACAGAGTACCTGTAGGTCCTCTTGATTTTAAACAAGGGTTTTATCTGTATTTAGAACTTGGTGGGGGTCACTTATGGGTTGTTTGATTGGAGAACAACCTACTTGGCTTTGGAAATGAAAGTGCTCATTACTTCCAGATCCTGAGAAGAGCAAACAAAAATGGCAAAGGTGGTGTGAAAGTGTATATTTTATTAGTGATTATTAACAATCATATTTGTACTAGAAAGTGGAAGTTTTATTTTTAGCTTATAGAATACACATAGTTCCTTTAATTAAAACTTCAGATTCACTATGTATGTTACTCTGTATTGCCTTGGGAGTTAAATATTTTCATTCCTTGGCAAACAGAATAGACTATGGTAATTGTTATTTTTATGTGAATGCTTATAAAGGGAAATAGTGTAATTTATAAATGGGTTTAATAGTGGTGCTGTGAAGTCTAGAGTTTGTTTAACCTCAAGTTTTTTTCAATGTTTATTTTTTGAAACACTTATTTTCTAATATAAGGTCTCTTTTGGATTAGTGGCAAGTAAAAATTTCAAGAATGTGGTATGGTACAGTATCAAGACCTTGGTCATACAGACATAGATTTGCAAATCTCAGAATAAAATGCATGAACCAACAAGAGACTGCCATCCTGGGTACATGTTTTGTACTACTGATGGCTCCATCATCTGTTAAAAGAAAATATTTGAGACATTTATGTGAACAGTATATTTTCATCCAATAGTTTATTGAATTGAGAATTGACTAAAGATCAGATTAATACAATGAAAGTGTGATGTAGTAGTAAGGAATTTTTAATTTTTGAATATATAAATACTAGCTTACTTTGAAAATGACAGCTGCTTGAACTATAATTAATGTCAAACCTCTCCAATGTTCTCATATAAAAATGAGGTCTGCATGTGACTGAGCATAGTTGTCGGCCTATAGAAGTCTTGTATGCTTTTGTGATGTTAGTACAACATAACAACATAATTTTTTGTTGTGTTTGTTTTGCCCTCTTGAAGTTTAACCTTGGAGATGATATCGTGAAAGTTGTAATCGATTGGAGCAAGCTTCAAAGCACATCAGCACTTCAGCCAACATTGCTCCTTAGTGCACTTCAGCAGCATATTTTATGTTTGCAGGTAAATATTTAATTGGACACATTCAACTTGACAAAAGTGATCAACAACCAAATATAGTTATATTATCTAAACTGTAAAGTTTTAGTCATTTTGATTTTATGTTAATATGTCCAACAAAAAACAATGCAAAGGTATGATACACTTGGGATGCCGCTGTGCTTCATAGATACCCATGCTTATGGATTTTTCAGATTAGTGGTGGGAATAGCCACTGTAGGCAAGCAGGCTGAATAAATGCAGCCTCATTGATTTCTAGACTCGCATTGTAAATGTGATACATTTCCATCTATGGTGGGTTATAATTAAGCAATAAGACACGGCAGGTGTGTGTCATGCTATGATAATGATTCCATGCGTTGGGTGAGTTGGGAGGCTTATGGAGTGCTTTCAGTGGTTCAAGAAGTGGCATTATCCCAGCATGACACATCCTGGAGTGTCTTACTGCAATTAAATATATTTTCAGCGTAGGTTTTTTTTTTTGTTGTTGTTGTTGTTGTGTTGTTTTTTTTTTTTTTAAGAGTAATTTCTTTGACATTAATGTCTCATCTTGCCAAGTAGCCAGTCACCATTGCTGTCATTTCTTTTAACTATTTGAAACTTTCCAACCCTGCCAGAAGTACATGTAATTTAGTTGCATGTCAGGGAGGGTGAACACTCAGTCAGCTGGTAACTGAACAGTGTTTTGACCTTGGTAGTTCATCTCTAGAAGGCAGTGTTTTGAATGCCAGTTTTTTGCTTCAGCTAGTCAGTCAATGAATTATTTCAAGTGTTTAGCACTGAGAGGGTGAAAAAGGAAGTTCCTGTATTTGCTTGTCTTTAGGTAAAAGAAAGACCCTTTATGTTTTCCAGACATCCACCAAATCTTTGGTGTGATAAACAAAAAGAGAAAATATGCAAGATAAAAGCAAGTTAAAATTACATACAACTGTAAGAACACTGCGAATAGGAATTTTATTCCATTTCAGAAAGTGTGGCTGGTTAAAATCATATTGTCTGTAAAACAAACAAAAATTCCTCGAGGGAAAAATAGCAGTGAAATTCAGACTGGATGAAACTGGTAAAAATTTTTAAAGGGGGTGTGACATATATATGTATTAAGCTTTTGTTATTCCATCTTGTCTAAGAGTTATTGTGGTAGAATAATAAGCATTTATTTTTGCTGCTACAAATGTTAGTGCATTCTCATTTAATTTCATGACCTAAGTAGATAATCAACCATGTCAAGAAAAGCATGTGTTCAGGATAACCCTATGTATTTCATGTCTGTGTTCTCTCATTCACTAGGGCAACTGCAATTTCAAGTGGAGAATGTAGTGCTGTGGTGATAAAGTAAAGGCTTTACAGTGTGAAAGCATTGGCTTTCATGTTAAGGAGGAAAAATACTAAGCCTTACTGTTCTGAGTAGGCATTTGAATGACATGTTAATTAAGTGGCATTGATGCCAACGATTGAAGCTTTGGTTTAGCTAGTAACAGATGAGTAGCAGGCAGATTTTCACTGAAATTTAAAAGTTTTCCTATACAAACCTCTAAAAGGCACAGGTCAAAAAGGCCAGAACCATGGTGTGCACAGTATTTGGAGTGATAGTTTGTTTGTTTAATTTTATTGCTGCATTGCATGAGAGGCAGATGTTGTAATTCCGTAAACTATTTCGGTTGGTCTGGTTTAGAAATTGCAATAGTACTTGTTTTTTTGCTTTTTATTTTGGAGATTTAAAAAAACCCTTATTTTTAACCCTAGCATACTGCTTTCTTTGTTCAGCCTCTTTTAGAAAAACTCCAGTCACTGATTAAAGTGGAAAATATAGGCCATGTTGAACCTGCAGGTAAAACAGAAGGACAAACTTGTGAAACAAGTTTAAATGTTTATGATGGTAACTGTCAGACTGAAGAAAAGTATGCAAGTTATGACTTGGGAGATCTGAAGGATGCTCGTATTAATTTTGATCCAGAGGTGGTCCAAATAAAAGCTGGAAAAGCAGAAGTAAGTGATTTACTCTAATTAAACAAAAAATAAAAATACCTTTCTAAATTTTAAATTTAAAGAATTAAATAGATATATGCCATCATGTTTATTACCTGCAGATTGACAGGCGGATATCAGCCTTCATCGAGAGGAAACAAGCTGAGATCAATGAAAATAATGTCAGGGAATTTTGCAATGTTATTGATTGTAATCAAGGTAACTGGCTAGCCAGACTTTAATCTTCATAGCAATTTAAGTTTTTTTATTTTATTATTTTATTTTTCAAAAGCACTTTTCTGTATTTAAAGCAGAACTTTATTTTACAGTAACTTTGTTTTCGTTAGGAACTTGCATGTGCACTGCAGATGTTGTCAGACAGAAAAAGAAAGTAGTCACTGGATGACAACGTTTAATACATCCCATACAGAAAGTTTATAGCTATTACTGTGTTCATTTTAAGAACTGTGATATTAAATAATGCATTTTTGTAGCTATTGTTCTCAATGTTTTAGCTAGATGTTCCTTCCAGAACAGAAGGAACAGAATTGCAATTCAGAAATGTCTTGTGAATTGCATATTCAAATTGGAGTTATTTTAATGCTAGTTAAATTGCAAATAAGTATTTTTTGCAATCAATTTGAATTATTAGCTACTTAGCATAACTTTTTCCTTTCAACGTTACTTGCGCTATTGATGTTTTTAATACACCCAACTGGCACAATTGGCAGCATCTATAACCAAACAATCTTAAATCCATCTGATAGGCTGGATCCCATTAGCACAGTCAGTAACTGTGTAACCAAATGTGTCTTAAAAGTGAAGACACTTTTATATGACAAAGTAGTCAGAGATATTTTCTAAGTACCTGTGAACCCAGATGTGCATGGTCTCTGTGATGTACTTAAGCTTTTAGAGATCAAAGCTTATTGTTCCAAAAGCTTTATAAGAAGTTTAACTCCCTGAATATTAGTTGGAATGAAAATGATATTTGAAGTCTAGTATAATATGCTACATAGTAAAATATTGATTCCTAAAATTTTTAATTATATACAGAAGAAATTATGATAAGACCTTCCTTTGTATGTTTGGGAGTAATAAAATACGTGTAAAGATTTGGTGTATATGAACAGAGATTAAAATACAAACATTAGAATAAATGAAGATGGTCTGTACTGTAGGTTTTTATGGTTAACCTAGTTAAAGAACACACAGGCATCAGAATAAATGCAGGAAGTTGAGGAAAGAGTGCTGATGAGTAAACTAGACCAGTCTAAAAACAGGAGAACGATTTTGAAAAAGGACATAAAACCAGAGTAACAGTGATAAGCAGGGAAAAGTCTTCTGTAAAAGAAGAAATAAATAAGTTACACAGAAACACAGTGAAAAGTAAGAACCAAATAAAATGTGAATGGGAAGAAATTTGGTCCTGATTCAATAAACATTTATGTACATGTGTGCATACATTTATATAAGTGGCTTATCCAATTAAAACCAGTAGGTCCAAGGAAGTGTGTGGAACTATTAATGACCAAGTGTTTATAGAATGAAGTCTTTTTAATGTTTTTATTTTACAAAAAATTAAATTAGAGTTGTTAAAAGCCTCAAAGCTGATGATGAGTAGAATATTTTTAATCATAAATACATAATTAGGACCTCACTTTTTATATTATTATTTATTTAGAAAACAGCTGTGCCAGAACAGATGCAATTTTCACACCCTATCCTGGATTTAAAAGCCATATAAAGGGTAAGCAACTATTTTAATACCCATTTATTAAGAGTGTCTAGATAGAACAGCACTGATGAATTTTTGACTTAAAAACTTTTTATAGAATGCTCAAAGATGCAAACTTAACATATGGGGTTTTTACTTCAGTAAATATTTTTACATCTTTGCTTACTTCCTCAAGGTTTTCAATCCCATAACTGCTTCATTAAGCTGATGGTTATGCACTAAAGACCAAAACAAAGTAGCCTATTTTCATTGTCTAAAAAGAAAGATGCAAAAGATAAAGCAGAGCAGAGAAGCTGAACAATTCTTAGCTTTTCTTCTAAGGTGAAGCCAGGCATCCAGTTAAGGAATTGAGATTATATAAAATTAGCTTCTATTTTTCTTTAGTTGGTGTAAGTGTATTGAATTAGAAAATAGTTTTGGCACATGGTGGAAATTCTTGCACATACATTTATGGGAAGTGACAAGCTGGGTAGAAACCTTACCACTGCACTACATTTTGGAGAGGAGTAAATAGTGTAGAAATTATTACCCATCAGAAGTTATGTATAAAAGATTGGTTGTCCATCTACTGCTTTCTAGGTGTACATAAGTCACTCTGTGATTAAAAACCAACAAAATCTCCATAATGAGAATGAAAGTAACTCTCTCTTCCATTTTTGAGAATGCTTGTATTCAGTTATCCATTTGATACCGATTCTAGAAACCAGTTCATTATTCTGAATTCTAGAATTCAGAATAAATACTGCGAAGAATGATTATAAGCATTAAAATGTCTGGTGAGCTAAGAGAGAGATAGGGAAGTGATTTTGAGTTTAGAATCTTTCACTAAGAACCCCTTTCAGTAGTCCCTTTTATAAACTGAGTGCTAGTTTGTAACTTGGATGGTAGCATATTACAGCAGAAAAGTCTGTATTTCAAGTAACTAAAACCCTAACAGTGCATAACTGGAACGTGAATAACACTTAGGAATTGGAAGTAAAACCATCATAAACTGAATCAAGAATGTAACATGTGGCCTTCATGAAGTAAGAAGGTGTGTCTGGAGTTGCCAACATAGTCTGTAAGTCTGCAAGTCTGCAGCAGTCCTGTCAGGTAGGACATGAGAAATTACTGTAGTTTAAAGAGGAGCGACCAAAATCTTCTCATGAAGACACAGTTCAGCAAGGGGGAAACATAGACCTAGAAGCAGCTGAAGAGTCATAAAAGCTGTTACCCAAACAACAAAAATTAGAAGAGAACTTCCTTGCTGAGGTTTGTAGTATTCTTCTAGTTGTTTGTCTCCCTTCGTCTTCATGTATTTATGATGCTTCCTGTAATGTTAGGTCTGGCCTCTTCTTTGCATTCCACAACAGCTCACGTGCAACTGCTGACACAGCTACTGGGTTTTCTGCTGTATATCAGCAGCTGATGACAAATCTTGGTATTGTCATTCTACGTGAATGTATGAGTAATTCTTTTACTTTGCATATGTGAAGTCCTACGTTTTTGTTCACTTTAGGAAAATTCTTTTACTTGAAACTTTGATTTTCGTGTGTGTGGGGTCCTTCACATGAGAGACTGGTATGACATTTATTTAATACAGGTTTTCATATGTTAATATATTGATGGTTTTAGTTAGATGTACTTTTGTGTTTCGTGTGCATACATGTTACATTTGTATTCTCTTTACGTAGTTTCCAGGGTGGTAAATACATATGGTCCTCAGACTAGATCTGAAGGAGCACATGGGTCCAGTCACAAAGCCAACGTACCCATTCATGACTGTGGAAATCAAGCTGTTGAGGAGAGATTGCAAAACATTGAAGCACACTTACGGTTACAAACAGGTTTGTATCATGCTTTAATTTTCACATTGGTATGCCAGTTTGTACTACAGTTATCACTGCTTTAGTAAAACTGGGCAAGTCTTTAAAATCTGTGACTGTTAAAGCAGTGGATAGATCCACTGAAGGGTTTAGTCACCTGAGGTACTACAATCTAATGCTTAGGTTCTAAGGCCAACATAGAGTCCAGATTTATGCCCAAATTAGGGTGTTGAGTTAGTAAATTTACGCTTGATGTGGTAGCAAATGACAGAGAGGCACTTAAAAATGGGATTTAAAACCATCTGTAATATTTGGAGGTAGTGATTTTCTGTAGCAGTGGAGTCCTTCTACCTTGACCCACTGAACAGGAAAAGCTGAGGTTAGGATTCAGTCCTGCTTCATGGAAACCTTGTGGGTGGGGGATAGGATGAACCTAAAAGACAACCTGAAACCCTTTCCTAAAAGTGGATGATTCTTGAAATGCAGTTAGGTAAGAAGCTTATTTCTCAGCATGCGCAAAGTCGTTACCAATATTTGCCTTTAGCCATGCAAACATGAGTCCACACATTTAACTAAAATAAATGCCACAGCCACTAGGCTACTGACTTTTTAAAAAGTTGTTTTTCTCACCCCGGGCCCAGTTTTCTAGAATATAAATAAATGAGGCACTTGTCAAGGAGGGATCTCTGTTTTTCCTGAACAATGTTTTCAGAACAGAAGCCCAGATCTTCACCTAATAAAGTGAACGTTCTACACATCACACTGCAGACACACGCTGACATTTTTTGTCTTCTGAATACTGAATAGATGCTAATCCATTCTCTAGGAATATGGTGAACATTCACTAGTCTACGAGATTCCTGTGAATGCATACTGGATTGAAATCCTCTGACAGCAAGGAGAGTAGAATACTCCTGGATACTGTAGAGGCAGCAGTCAGGGCTTGACAGCTGTGTAGCTTTCTCAAAAGTAAGGAGTTTTGCATGGAAATAGAATTTACAAGTGACTGGCTAGCATTAAGGTTACAACGCAGTAACTTTGGAGTTTATGTGCTTCCAGGTTGTTCCTATAATAGGTGGCATAATTTTGTTTGAAAGTCAGCTAAACTACAGCATAGGGGAAGAGGATGAAAGTGTGCATTCCAGATCAGCTCCTGTCCAAGTTAGCATTCCTGTTGCTTACCCCAACAGCTGTGCAAGAGGTTTTCATCTGAGTAGGTAACCAGCCTCAGTTACCTGCTCACCAGTTTTTATTTATGGTGACTGTGAGAGTTGTTCTTGACTCACCTGCTGTTTTTCAGAACAGCTTCTTCTGGTGCTAGTACAGCTCTTTCCCCTTTACATTAGGAGACAGCAATATGAAGAGTGAGAGCTTAGCCAATTTAATTAGTAGCTGCTGAGTGACGAGTAGAGAGCGGAACTGAGGGAGAGAAGCTACCTGCAAAATTGTTTATCTGAGGTGAGGAAATAGATGAATGGCAAAAAAGCTATTAGTGCTTATTTCAGTAGTTTGTGGAATAGAATTGTCTTACGTAACAGACCTAGAAATAAATGGAAATGGCTGGCAAGAGAAGAAGTAAAATCTTGCGAAGGCCTTGCTTATCACTACTGTTCAGAACCAGACTATCAGTAGTTAGTTGTGATAAACAGTGATTTCTGTTTATAGAATACTATGTAGCATAAATCAGATGCTCTCTAAGGCTGATCTTTTGATCAGTTCAGATCTTACACAGGGAAAACAAGGCCCAGCTGCTGTAGTATAGCTGCAAATGGCAAATGGTGTGTGACCAGGGACCTTGTCAGACATATTTCAACCACCTGCAGAAAGTTGTCTATTGCCTTCACTGATGACACTGGCTTATCAATCAGATTTTACCCTGAATCATATTAATTACCCTTCCTTTTTGTTATCATGTCCACTCATTTTGTTTCAGCTTCTGGTTAATTGCTGGACTCAAACAATTAATCTGTAAATTTAGCAATCTTTAGTATAAAAAGTTATTCAAGCACTTTTCCTGATTTCTTATTTGTACTGGTGTATATAGGTGGTCCTGTACCAAGAGACATTTATCAGAGAATTAAGAAGCTTGAAGATAAAATCCTTGAGCTGGAAGGACTGTCTCCTGAATATTTTCAATCCGTAGTAAGAAATTATCTCAACTTCTTTTCGCATACCTAAATGCGTTCGGGACTTTCGTGCTTAAATCTTTGTAGAGGAAAAAACCTAAGGAGTTAGATGGCAGACACTTTTGGTAGACAACTCTGGCTTGGTGTAACAGTTACATTTAATGTGGACCATCTGTATACAGGGTGTTTGAAAAAGATTGACCCAATTTGAAATCACTACTGCTTTGAAATTGGGTCCATCTTTTTAAAACAACCTGTAAGTTCATAAATTCTACCTAATTTCTCTGTTGAAAAAAAATAGTGTTTGTTGGGGCGGGAGGTGGAATTTCAGGCACCCAAGCTTAATTAATTTGTAAGAAATGTACTATAGCGGTTGGATTTCTCCCACCTCGACCTTGCCTTAAAATCTGAAGTGTTTCTAAAGACAAGAAGATTGACTGAAGTTTTGATCTCGATACAAATCATTAATGGCTTAAATCAGCTTAAATCCTTTCGGCTTTTGTACATGATCTGATTACTAAAGATCAGTTATGTGAAATAACTGTTCCAATAGGATGAGAGAGAATAAACCCTTTAAAAATTGTTTATTGTGATTCTGTGACTTAGATTTATTTGTTGCTAATCTTCAGACAGAGTTATCTCTCATTCTGAGTAGTAAACCTTATACTTCATTCACCAGAAATTAGGACAAGGAGAACATTAGTTGTTACTACATCAGGCTCTGCTTAACTATAGAAACTTCTTGTCTGTTGTCTTGCTCTTCCTTCTTTCCCCACATAATGGTGAGAATGCCTCTTTTACTGTTGATCATATTTTAATTTGTATCTTCTCCCTTGAGACCAGCCAAAGAAGGATCAGCATTTAAAAATCTGTAGTGGTATTATACATTTTTGCTTTATTTTTTTTGTTTGTGTCAGAGACCAATTAAGTCCTTTATTTGTGAGGCTATTTATTCAAATTGTTGGAAACTAGAAGTTAAAACATATGCTTTCATAATCTGAAATTTCCACAGAAAGCACTTTAGGATCTCCTCTACAATGGGGATCTGGGGAAAAAAAAAAACTTTTTATGGTGGCAGTAGTATTATTGGTAACATTGTGCAGCTATTAGCAACTTTTTGCGCAAAGTTTTGCATAAATATTGGTGTGGATACAGGAAAATTTTAGCGAGAAAAATATTGACAGTTTCAAATGCTGGATGTTGATCTTGGTTTTGCCCAAAAGAAGCTTCAGTTAAGTTGACAGTTGTTTGCTGCCAAATATGGAGAAGCTTCAACAGCTTCTGACTGCTCTCCAATAGTAAGTATTTCTTGTGATCGAAAGTACACTTAGATTTTGCTAGTCTATAGAATGGCAGTTCCTGTTCTTCTGTCTGTTAAACGCTTGTCTGCGTTACAGAGTTACTTGTGGTCCTCTGTCCATGCAACATTAAATCTGTTTTGGTTTTGTCTTTTCTTTAGAGCTGTTCTGGCAAGAGGAGAAAAGTTCAGCCTCGCCATGTAAGTGCTGTTAACTTTTGCTTACCTTAAGTTTGGGATGCTTTGAGTGAAAAGTATTCAGACGTTCTACAAAGCAAATATGTACCTTCTCAGAAATAGCTGGATAACTTGCTGGTGAAGAAAGGGTGGGAAAGAGAAAGAAAGTTAATGGATATCGCAATGAAATGAGTCTCTAAGAGTCTGTAAATGAATCTGTAATGATGTAAATCAAGCTAGGGGTAGCAAGCAATTTGTGAATTCTGATCAGCCTCCTAGTAATGACTTCTCATTTTCTTTTGTGGTTTGTTGTGGTTTTTGTTGTAGTTGTTGTTTTGTTTGCTTAATCAGTTTATGAAGAGACAAGAAAAGTAGAAATGGGTGACTTGGCAAAAGCGTTGCATAAAGGCCTGACAATATAGCACATATTAACTAAAGTCAGCAAGACTCACTGTTTTCACACCACCGTCACCTAAGGGAATGCATTAACAGTGTACCTTAGACTCTCCTCAGTGCAATTGAGACTGTAGCCGGAACACTGTTTGCTACCAGCTGTCACACTGGGAGACACATGGACTGGGGAGAATGCTGAGAACGGGATGTGGGCCATCTGAGACTCAAGGAAGTAGGCTTGTTTAAATCAGAAAAAAATCCTTCATAGGGTGAAACATTTTTTATAAAAAGGATGATGACTAGTTCCTTGTGTAAGAAGTGATGAAAAAAATTGTCAGGTTAAGTGGGCACAGAGGAGATTGATGTTGTGTAACAGGGAAAAACCCCTTAAGTTGTAAAGCTGGGTTATTCAAGATCTAGATAGTCTCATCTAGTGTTTTAACACTGAAGGATTTTTATTTTTTTATTATTATTTATTTTAATGAACAGGTTAAACAAGCATCTAATGGAAATAGTATGGATATATTGATCCATGATTAGGACTGTCCGTTTCCTCTAAGTTTACATTATTTTTCTTTTAAGTTTAAATAGCCATAGACTAGTTTCAGACAATTCTGCAAGAGTATTTCTGTCATTTGGTGCAATATACAGTGACCTCAAGTATCAAGTGCTAGGCCACTTCTCTGGCAATTACAAGATGTAAATGATTGTGGTTTTTATTTTGTTCTTTTAGCAGAACTATTCATTGGCTGAACTTGATGAAAAGATCAATGCTATAAAACAGGCATTACTGAGGAAAACAAAAGAAAGCAAGTCCAAGGAGGCTGAGCGACTTCTTCGATAAAAAAAAGGCTCTTCAGATCCTCATCGCGCTTTACACATACCTAAACCATAGGCCTGAGTAGCGTTTGTCAGGGGTGAATTTAGCAGTGAAAACAAAGCATGAATATAAGCTCCTTTTGGATGATCTTGGAAGCTTGCTTTCAGAAGAACTTGTTTAGAAACAGTCTTATTAATTAAATAGTTACTTAAAAATGAAGAATGTTTTAGGAATAGCATTCTAATAATCCATTCCCTTCTGTTGTAAAGGAGGATTGCAGCATTGTTCGTATCTGGAAAGTCTTAACCTTCATACAAAAGCTACATTTCACATGTAATTCTTGATGACTGAGTATACAAAAGGGTCATCTTTTGAATACTTTAATGTAGGTAGTTTACATAGACTTGTGAAACAAATTTAATTACTTCCTCATAAGGAAATTTTCTTTGGAAAAAAAAAATACAAAAAATCTTGCACTATGCATGTTTACCTGCATTTTTTTCCATATTTGTCACTGTTTTCACAGCTGTTAAAAATGCAGCAAATTGCATTTCTGTTTGAACGATGGTTATAGAACTAACTTCTGTATGTGTAGAAAACCTGTTCTTTCCTTTCTTGGTGTCCTGTAGGAATTCAGACTTCATACCCTGCTAACAAAACTTATTATATTCTAAAGATCACTCTGGGGGTGGTTTTGAGGAAGATGACAGCAGGCACCTGCTTCTCTTCCTTCCATACGCATGCTTACCTGACTTCTGAAGCATGGATGCTGGGTACGTAGTTTAAATTAAAGTGAGACCTTTAGCCACATACTGAAGTGTGGGTTTTTTTGTTTTTGTTTTTTTTAAATAAACCGTTTTCTATTTATTCCAGTTCTTTATTTATTGTCTCTGTCTTTATTCCAGTTTAGAAGAAAAGCAGCTGTTACAGAGGGAGTCTTTTATGTCAACTGCTCTGCTTAGAGCAGTCGTGATATCAATGTCCCTGTGGCAGGCATTATGAACAGTACTGACTGGACACAGCGTTGCACTGTGAAGAATATGAGGAGTTTTCTGTGGTTCCATGTTCTTACGTAGACTAACATTTGTTGTAGCAGCTGTACCTGATGCTTCTCTACAGGCGAACCAGTGGAGGTGGGAGACAAAGCTGCTTGAGCTCTGGTCCCAGCTCCAAGAAAGAAGACAGTGTGATATTTACTTGTTCAGTGCGGATATAACTGAGCCTGGCATCACACGCTTCACACATTAGTACTTGGAAGAGTGGTGGGAGGTGACTGTTACAACTGGGAGCAGAAAGGAACATGACCACAGGGATTTAGGTTTTATAAAGCAGCAGCCTGTACTCGTGCATTGTAATTCCAGTACTGGTGGGACATGCTGGTTAAGTTTACTACATTTGCACTATGCAGTTTTCTCTAGAAAATTCTAGAGTGAAGCCCTAGAAGAGATTTATCAGTGGCAAATACCTAGTCTAAAGGATTTGTCTAATATTAAGTTATTTGTTGTTAGTTTACTTTAAAACACATGCATATGTATATGTACAGAAAAAAGTAGTGCTTCAGCCCTTATCTGGGGTCAGTTCTTGGAATAAATTGCAAAGACTGCTGATTTCCTCAAGGGAGACTTTTAACAAAAAGGCTGCTTTAGCAGTTTCAAAGTGGCTTTTTCTGTAGTGAATTGCCTGCTACTTGAAAGATCTCTTGCCATGGGATTCTCCTCTTTATCAAGATGGCAGCAACACAGCAGTTAAGGGTTGAAAACGTAATGGAGATCCATTGTAGCAAGACAATAGCTAAGGAGACAACAGCAGAAGTACTCTGGATGATAATTTATTAGCCCTATATACTTTATCAAATAAATGCTACAGATACACTTGAAAAATGTCAAGGTATTCAACTTGCTTTGTTATTAGACCTTTGCCATTCTTTCATTTCAAGTTGCTAATTCCTTGTATGCTTACTGCCAATGTGCCTGTCCTATAAAAATTCATGGGAAAGATACTCTCTGCTGTGAGTTGCATGTTAAAAGTAGTTGCAGATTTCAGAGGACTGCCAAGCTGTTGGAATCTGTTTCTCTTCCTCTACTATATGACTGTTATGCAAGGTGAGGGTGGGGGAACAGGACACTGCAGGACATTACCAGTTTATCCTAACTTGCCTGTTGTCTCTTTGGGCTTTACCTTCTATTATACATCTAACTTTCACTGTAAGGACTTTCTGCAGAAAAAAATGAGCTATCCAATCCACCACAACCCCCTAATAAAGGGAATGCAGAATAGACCTTGTACAGTATCCATTAATTGAAACTACCTATTATGCTGGGTTTTTTCTGCACCTGAAACACTACAGTGCTTGTGGATAGGTGGGGCTGCAGTAGCTGAAGAAAGCTGAAAGACAACCACAAATGAAGCACAAGCAGAGAAAGTGTTTATTATCCTGTTGGCATGTCTCAATACCTTGACCAAGAGCTGTTTACTGCTGTGCTTATCTACACTCCCTTTCCTCTAAAAGGACACACCAAAGCATTCTGGAGAACTTTATGTCTTCGTTAAACATCATCATTTCCTTTTCCAGTAGCGGCTAGAGCTAGCAGTACAAGGTAATGCTGAGGATACCTTCCCTCAGAATGTTTTCCCCTCAGGCCACTCCTGGCATCCAGAAGCCTGTGTAACGGGAAGCACTGCTGTGGCTGCTGCTCGCTGCAGCAACGTTTCTCACTTGGTAAAAGCTCACATTTGAATGTGAACTGGACAAAGGAGTGGTTTAGATGTGCAAGTTCACTCCAAAGATGAATTTACTTAACAGATAAAACTATACAGAAGCATTTTTGTAGGTCACTTGTGTGATCCAGTTCACCGTGCTCCAGCATACATAATCCCAGTGATGTTAAAGGTTTGCCTGTGGAAGGACGTTAGCACGTTTGTGGAAACACCTCCACTGCCTGCAGCTTGTCTGCAGCGTGGCGAGAACAGCTGTTGTGCAGCAACAAGCATTCTGTCTGGCTGTCAGGCCAGAGCTATTCCAGTTGGAAGCAATTCAAGAAAACTTGCTTCTGGTTTTCTTGTAAGATGCTGTATCAGTCCACGAGCAAGCACACTGTTATAAAAGTGATAAACAGGGCAGATTCTTCATTAATTTAGGCTCACAAGCAAGTGTGCTGTTTATTAAAAGTCTAACTCACCTTCAGCATGTGAACATTTGAGAGGAAGTCCCAGCATCAATACCCACTCCCCCCTAGTCAGTAGGGGAAATCCCATTGACATACATCTCACCATAGTGCCATAGCTGGATTCTGGGATTTGTTACTGTAGTCACACAGGAGTAAGAAAAGCAATTATCTTAGGACAGTGTGAACCCCTAACTTGCTAGTAGATAAAAATCACCTGGATTTGGGTTACACAGCAGCAATTTTGTATAGAAGGTTTCCCTGTTGAGGAACTCTTGCACTGAACATAACTGCAACTCATTGCAGAATGATACATTACAAGGTTCAGGTGAAATTCTGTGAACCTTTTCCACATATGTCCAGTCTATATATATTAAAATTGCAGGTTATTAGGATGGCATTCCTTAATTAACTTACCTAGAATGGTTTTACCATTGTTCTAATGTATTAATTAATTCCATGTTATCAGCACTAACAAGCTTATTATGTTGTAAACTGGCAGGAAAAGAGAGAATGACCACATTATGACCTGCTGGGGAGAGATTGCAAAGCATACCAGTCTGCCAGGGCTCTTACCTGAGCTGCATCTATTCTGCCCTAATGTTTTCAAGGTGCATATTTTGAAGGGAATGCTTAAAATCTCTGTAGCCAACCAAGCATTAAAAGGATAGCTTGGCTTCCACTGCAAGAAGTCAAGACAGACTCATACCCCAGATGCAATCCATAAAATGTCACAGATAAAATGAGATATTATGTCTCCTTATCTATGCTTACCTGAGAGCTGATGTAGAGATCTTTCAAGGTTTTGCTCAAGTCCAATAGCCTGTGCCTCACACTTCACCTCAGTTATTAAGGGCTTCCAGTTACAAGAGGAAAAAAATATCCTACAGCACTGTAAATTTGGCATTAATTATCTGAGGAAGATGCCTAAGAGCATAACTTTTAAGCCAAGAATATTTGTGTCCCTTAGGAATGCTTCACGTTGCTGATTAGCACCTTGCATGAGAGATGTAGTAAAACACTGGAGCTTGTGTTACTGTGCAGTTCTGCAACATATGCATGATCGGTTTCTTTGCTTCAAGCTCCCCTAAGTAGGGAGTGATTCATCTCTAGGAGGCTAATTTCTTACAGCTGAGTGCACGTTTTTAATAAATAAACCCAAAAGTGAAGTGCCCTTTTGAACAGCCCTCGTATCAGCAGGTAATATCAGTAATTTAGGAAACTCTAACCATTCACCATTCCACCCAATGTATTGTGATCAGTGCTGGATTTTTTTTAATACACCATAAGTTGTCTCTTTTGTTTTAATTAGGCCTAAAAACACCACTGAGAAATTTTAACCCCAGAATGCCAAAGATTGATTATTTGAAGGAGAAATAGTCAAAATACTGAATAAAAAAATATTTTTGATTGATGAGTTTACAATGAGAACAAACAAAACATGTTCTTCAGCAACACATGCTGAACCATCCTCTCCTGAATGAAGACATGGGGAGAGGGCTTTGAAGAGGAAAAAAGTCTCTAGAAACTTTTCCTTCCCGACAACTTTTCCCTTTCCCCATAAAAACAAGTGTTTCCCCTAACTCGCTTAAGACCTGCTGACTATTTCAGCTTCCCGTAGCTGTCAGAATCTCTCTACCTTGATTTCACCTGTGTTATAACATGAACCTGAACAATCCGCTCACAATTGCTTTTATCTCAAAGCATGGCATAAATTGGCTGAAAACTACCTCGGGTTGCCGAGGTTCTAGGTGACCTGTCCAGAAATGTTGGGGAACACATTGCCTTTGCTGCCAGCATTGCTGGCATCCTTATGGCTAGGGATAGGATTTGCTCTCCTGGTGGATAATCTATCTCACCCATGAGTAGTGGGACCAAACTCAAGTGGTCTCCAGGAGATGAGTTGTCTTGTCATTGCTTCCTAGGATATAGGGATTGGAGTTCTGACTTCAAGGGCTACTGGACGGGAGGAGAGGTAAGAGTATGTGTACTGTAGAAAGTCTAATGATAGAGAAATAAGAAAAAAGAAAAAGCACATTTAAGCAACAATCCCTGCAGATCTTCTAATGAAACTGCTTTGTCATGAACAAAACACTTAGAAGTAACAATGAAAAGAATAGGCATTGTTTGAAGCTATTATTTAGAAATCGTCTAAATTTTTAAAGGTTAATTAGTGTAATTTACCCATCTTGGTTATTAAAAAGGGTTATACATGAACAATAAGCGTAAGAGTTCAATCAATTTTATTTCCACTGTTGATTCATCCACATCTGTTTAGCTTTTTATGGCCATCTAATTGATTTGTAGAATTCTGTCCAGTACAGATGGGCTACTGTTCATGACTACTTTCATACCATTTATATTACTGTTGCTCTGATTTTTATTCAAGGCCAAACAGAGGGGAATATAAGAGTGTGATGTTCACCTAAACATAACAATGACATTAAATTTCTATTTGGCTCTGAGACAAGAATAGATTTGTGGAGACAATCCACTATGAATACAAATAAGTTGTTTATACATAAATATAATAAGAGTTCTTACTTAATTATGACCTATTTTACTGGTTCTACAATGTACTCTGTTATTATGAAGTTTTGTAGCAACAGCCAGGCTAAATCAATTGTCACAAACTCATTTGGCTCAAAACTAGAATTATACCCCTACTAACACTTGTGAGAGAATAAAAGCTATGCCTCTGTAGCCTGTTCTACGATAATTCTAGTAAGTCTATATGTAGTTTTCCTCATACAGCTGTACATGCATATGCTACATTATCTTATACACAGTTTATACCTACAGATATTTGCATCTGTGGGGACTGTCCCACTTCCCTTTGAGCTGTAAAAATGAACAGAAGCTGGCTAGATGTTTTATGCCAAGGCATCTCTTCTCTTGCTGTGAAAACACATAGCATGAGCAAGTCTTCACCAAGCACTGGCCTGTAAAGCTAGCTCTTGCTCTGTCTTGTTTCTGAGTCTTTTGGGTATAAGGGAAGTAGTTTGAATAAGCTACACTGTAGTTGTCTTTAGACAGAAGGACTGTTATCAACCCAGATGTTGGATCACTGGAATCATTCAAAGAATGAAGAAGGTACCTTTAATTACCCAGTAGTCCCACCTCTGAGATATATGTTTGGAGCTGCATGCATGTAACCTATGTGCATAACAGCAGGAAAGCGAGATGTATGCAGAGTCGGTGCAGTAATGAGAGGTACACTTTCATGCCAACAATAATGTACACATCACACTGTAGATTAAGCTACAGCTGCTTTGTCATTTTGTGTTCAGTCACAGCCCCTGCCACAAATAACTCCGAAGGAAACCAGCAGGGAGTTTTACTAACCAGATGCTTCTCTGGCTAAGAGGTTATGTAGTATCAAACAATGTGAGAGGAGAGCAAAAAGAGCCTTCTGTTAAATACAGACTAAACTACTGTTGTGGGAAGGTAACAAATGACGCAGCTAAGCAGATTCTACTGTTTGTAACTTCAGTTGCAGGGTGCAGCAAGGAGCCTCACACTTGTTTGAGTTATCTGTCACTGAAGAGAGCCAGGAGCAGGAAATCTCTGCTGGCCCACTGCAATACCTCACACCAAAAACATTTCTTCCATAGCTGAGATGAGAGAGATTCTCATTTAGAGTGAATTCTTCATTATTACATGTCCCAAAGAGCAAAGGAGGAAAAACACTGCCAAATGGAGGTGTTTTGGAGTATTTAAAAATCAATATGTTAAAAGCTGCTGAGGTTAATTGCTTCTTACCCATAGAGAAACAGTACTGATAAACCCTCCAGCATAGGCTGAAGGAAGCATTGGTTCAAACCCCACACTTACAGGGAATGTTTCATCTCTGCTTTGGTTTCACAACAATAACACATCTCAAACAACAAACTGTTCTGGCCCGTGAATTCCACTTTTATACAGCACAATAGCATTTGTGTATATGGACTTGTCTTCTAGCTGTGCCAGAGTGTTTCACTGAGTGCCCCTAATGCAATTACAAGGCAAGCAAGCAGCAGAGAATGAGAAAAATAGGCATAGCAAAGGTGAAAAGCTATTCCAAATGCAATTTGAAACAAGACAGAGAGTCAACAACAGACAAAATAAGGTTGGTCGAGGTGGTGGAGCTGCAGAAGAGAAGACACTTACCCAGCACGGATAGCTGTGAGGGTAGAGAAGAGACCAGGGTGATACAAGATGGGCCAAAGGAGAGCGTCAGAGACTGACCTTGCGGGATGCTACACAGAAGGGTTGTTAGCACAGAGGAGATGAAAATAAAGAAAAAGCAGTTTGACAGGAGAGGAAGGAACCAATTCTGGTTACAAGACTCCGGCAGGCTGCTGCTGCTGAGGGTTACACAGACACCAAGAAGTCTAAAGGGTATCAGGTCATTAACTGCATAGAGGAAAGCTGGTTTTGTGCAGAAGAAAAACAGGTTATTAGTCCTTCAGAACATCTCAGTGCAAAAGGTATTTCTGACTCCTAGCGACGCAGAGCCCTGGGATTCTGCCTGCAATGGTTACGGGCTTATTTTCTCTCAGTATCAATGCTGCATCTTACAACCAGGGTTTAGGGCTCTTGGAAAGCTACCTGAGAAAGGAATTGGCTTCACAATCTAGTCTTTAAGGAGATTGTTGTACTCATTCTTGTAATTCCACAAATTTGATTAATTTCAAAATATTTGTTACATATTTCCAATTTGTCAGTCACCCAGAGACTGCTGTGTGACAACAGTGAGTTTTGCCTGCTTGCCTCCTTCTGAGGGAACAGATTTACTACAGCAAGAGTTAGAAAAATAGGTTTGCCAGGTACTAATCACCAAGAATATAGCATACCTTAATGGCAAGAAGGAAATGCTGCCATTCTTCCACAGTCCAACAGTCCTTATCATATCCCAACATATTCTCTATGACTGCAGCTGCTTTGATTTATTTTAGTCACTTCCATTCTGGACAATTTAGCTATGCAATGACTGCTGCCTTCCCCACCTGCTCTCCCTTGCTCAGATTACTGCACTCATCCTCCCTTTTTCTGCCATGCTTTTGGTGATCTCATTATTCAGTGATTGGAACATGTGAAAAAGCCCCCTGGGATAAGCGAAGGTCTTGGACTGCTGCCAGTTGGACTATCTATAGGGATGACATGTGGGTCTCCGTTTCACAGCACGGCACCTTAGCTTCATGTGGGGTTCTGTAGTTGACCAGAAGTCAGCAAAGCCTTGAAACACAAAAGGGGTAGAAACACTGAAAAATAAAGAACTCAGACTAAATACAAATTTCTATGCTCTGTGAGAAAGGATGTTCTCATGGTTACAGATCTCTGTTGAGATTTTGCAGAGATTGGTGCAGTGCCTGGCACATCCACCATTTTCTGATGAAGTTCTATGCAAATTGTTCAGTCTTTCCATGCTTAACCCTCAGGTCCTGGTAGGTAAATATGGATGATAAAGACTGGCGGTCTCACAAGGTTGCTGTTGTGATACATCATGAACTGTTCAATATGTGTTTGGCTCCGTCTGCACTTAAAAAGGTGCTACCACATGTATCCGGAGCAAGAAGAAGCAGATTTTTCTAATAGGATTTTGTTTTAATAATGCTACAAAATAGAGATGCCAGATTTATACTGTGTTCTGCTGCAAGACTTCAGATAAACCGATTCTGCAGCCAAATCCAAACACACACAGTTTTACCACCAAAGAAGTTCAGGCAGAGCTAATGCCACAGGCAGTTTGACCGTGAAATATCATCATGAGCTCCTTGAACCCTCATCACACTTTCGCCAGGCTCTGCTCACCCCGGGGGTCCCTGCCAAGGGGAAGCTGTACTCTGCTTGTCACGGGCTCCTGGGCGCCCTTGGCCCATGGCAGATGCTGCTTGCTAGGCAGTGCTGCCCGTCATCCAGGTGAGCCCACATGCGGCAGCAAGACTTCAAGTGGGAAACCATTCCACGCAGCACAGCAAAACTTTTCTTCTAATTTGAACCTGTCTATGTGGCTGTTTAAGAATTTATAGTTATTTTATTCTTTTTTTTTTTTTTTCCCTGCCCTAGGAGAATCAGTAAAAAAAAAAAAATTAAAACCCTCATTCCTTTAGGAAGACATCATTTCTGAAAGCATTTCTTTAATGGAAAATGAATTACTGCCCAGTCAAAAAAACACTAGTTATACCATCCTCTCATCTTAATACTTAGATGTCTCAAAAGAACCAAAACAAAACAAAACCAAAACCAAAAATCATATGTATGCTGTTTCTGTCTGTGTTTATTTCACTGCAATAATGTTTTCAAATTGAAAGGAATGAAGGGGTGCGGGAAGTATTGAAAAGTCATGAATCAATTTCAATCAATTTTAATTCCAGTATAAGAGGAAGTAATGCCACTTGTTGAAAACAAAGCAATCATTTCTGACAGCTAAATTTGCAAGAGACTTATTGCTGTCTGGAGAGAGGTAAAGCTGGATGCTTCCCTGCTTCTACCTCTGCATTAATTGATTTTCAGTGCTGTTTGATTTATTCTAGTGAAGTTTCTCTGTGTCCTGTGACTCCTGATTTTCTTCCCTTAAATCAGCACTGCCACACAAACTTCTCTTTTTCCCCAGAGTTTTAACTTGAAACTTGGACTTGGGTTTGCAAAAATACATGCAGATGTTTTGTATAAGTACTTTTCTTTATGAAAGATATCTTGATTTAAAACAGTTCTTAGGGAAATCTGGAATGATAGTAAGGCCAGAAAAAACAAATGGAAGTAAGGATAAGATTAGAAAGATCATCAAGTCCCACTTTTGTGTCATTTTACTATTTTTTTTTACAAGCTGACTTTTCTGGCCTGTGTGTACTTTGTGTTTTAAATAAGCCAAAATCCTCTTACAACACATAATCATCATTTAGCACCCAATAATCATTTGGTTGCTGTCTGCCTAAACATTTTACTAACTGATTCTGCCTATGAGGGTCATGGATTTGGCATCATATATTAAAAAGTCAAATGATTTTGCTTTTCCTGCTACAAAACAAAACAAAAAAAAGGCGGGAGTCTCCTCCTTTGGAGGAACAACATAAGGACTCGCAGCCCTCCGTGAAGGTTTGCAAGGAAAGCACACCAGTGGGTTCAAGAGCCTGGAAGGGGAGACCCACAGTGAAGGAGTTTGCCCAAGTGTCTTTGGGGTCTGAGCAGCAGGTCTTGGCTTTCAGCCTTTTGTTCATTTATAAATTGGTTCCTCCCCATACAATGGGCTCAGGTAAACCACGAAGCAAACATCCGGATGGCAAACACCGAACATTGACTTCATTCAATAATGTATTCAGCACTCTGTTTTTTCATTACTGATTTCAAGTTTTTGAAATGAAGAGGAAAATATCACCGCCTAGCAGAGCTGCCACCTTCCTAAGAGGCAAGACCGTGCTTATACCTGAAGGTTGTTTTCTCCTGTACCACAGAGTTGCCTCTGGCGGCAACAGGACTTGAAGGACACACATCTCCCTGTGCAAGTGCTGAAATTGTTACCAGCAGTGACCAAAATATCTTTTTTACTGTTGTAAGTAATTCTGAATATGATGTTTAAAAATAAAAATACATCAATCTTCTGTTTATATCTGCAACATAACTTTCCATAAGACAATTTGAAGGAAGTAATGTTTTGCACCAAATATTGAATGCTGAACGTAAGAGGTTAACAGAGTCTAATTTTACTCTAACAAGTTAACAAGGCTCTAGTTTCAAACCTCCATACCACACACCAGGACTGCCTATGAACACAGAATTCATCCACACCCTGGCAGGCATCAGAAACCCTCAACTCTCATGGGTGTTGAAAAATCTCCAAGAAAATATCAGTGGGAAAGCCTGAAAGTTTTGAATTTGGCTGGAGATGTCAAAAAATGGGGGGAAAAAGAGCTTTGTGTAGTACATTCAAAATATATAATAGCAGAAGAGGGTTTGACTTGGAGAATTAAATATTTGAAAAATAAATTCAGTTACTACACTTGAACAGTTAGGTACCATTTTAGCTCTGTTTTTTCTACAAAACATATGTTTTACGCATGAGGGAAAAAAGCTTGGTCTGTGCCTCTGTGCCCATTACTTATGCGAGTAATTCCTTGCAGTGCAGTGCAGGCGGCTGTAAAGGCTCCTTGCATCATTAAAGAGTCATAGGACAGGGCCCATCTTTTGTTGTGTATGTTGAGACTGAGATCACTGTAACGAGGATCTTTCACAACTTTTAAAACACCCAGAAACAAGTATTTCATCTTAGATTTTGCCCTTGACGTCCATCATTACCGGTTAACTAACGGTTCCCTCCCAAGAGAGCCCACAATACAGAAGTATATTTTCAGACATTCAAGAGCCTGTCAACCTGACACCCAGTCTTCCAGGCAAATTCATTAGGCCAGAATTAAACACTTACTGTGGAGGAAAATATAGGAAGAGAAACTTCAGCCTTTGTCACCCATACTTTTGTTAACCTAGACTTTGCCAGATTTGCAGCATGTCACAACCGGTGCTTGCGGGGGCCATTGGGGCACCAGGAATGCATTTGCTTTGTGAAGAAGTAGTTTCCGCTTGCATGTGACAAAGCAGCTAGCTGGCTAGTCAGCCTCAGTCAGTGTCTATTTATGGCAAAATGTCAAAAAAGAATGTCCTGCATTTGTGGCTCAACAATAATGAACATGGCTAAATCTGAAAATGAACAAAGGGAAGTGAACAGCTTTTTAAATCCTGAAGAACATTCGATTCTTGGTGTCCTTTTTGTTCCGATTGTTTGGGCTGAAGGCTGTGAAAGGACCACCTGTTGGGCTGCCATTTTGAGATTGTGTTAAATGCAGTGATTGCATGAAAGAACACTTTCCAAAATAACCTAGTATTATTATTCACTTATTTTATAGTAAATCTGCATTCAAAACCTGCAGGAAAGTATAAGGCTTTTTTTTTTTTTTTTCCAAAGTGAAATTTAAAGCTGTAAGTTCTCTATAAACGTGCTTACTGGGATGCATGATTTTATAGTGGCAATCATGATACTTTAAAACGAGCTCAATTAAACCTTTGATGCAGCAATAAGTTCCTCTGTAACAGAGAGCCAGCTATTTGAAGTAATATATATAAGATGAAGGGGAAATTAATTTATACAGGACTCAGTATCTCTGAGGATTAAATTAGCAAGGACTAATTACCCACAATGTAACTTATATCTTTATTTTACTTCTGTAACAAACTTGAAATTTTTAGTAATGTAAATTATTTTTAATGTCTATAAGAATGTCCTTGGACATAATGTGCTTTTCCTCAAAAGACTGCATTGAATTGTGGGTTGATTTTACTGAGTTTTGAGAAACTTTACTGTAAACCAGCATGAATATTTAATTTAAAAATATGAAAGCTGTATTAATTTTTTAAAGTTTGTTGTTTTGTTTTGTTTTCTTTTTTGAAAGATGCTATATACAGTCAAGTGATAATGATTATTTATATAATAAAATCAGCAGAAATGTTGCCCATATTAAAAAAGACAAACTGATTTGTGTTTTATATACACCAAATCAGCCAGCTGTTAGAAGTTGAGATAGATGAATCCATTTGCACAGTTTAATATCTTTTGATATAATACATAAAACCTTCCACCTGATTCCAATAAACATACTCATATTAGCAAAACAAATACTTTCCCTGAGTGTTAAATAACCTTTGTTTACAGCCAACGTTAATAATACTTGAAATTAATGCTGGAAATATGTTTTCCAAAGTAGGTTTTCTTTTAACACACAATATTAGTTATGAAGTTATTTACAGAATATTCCATATATTACCTTATTTTTTTCTTAAATATAGATGTCCGTGTAAGCTTATTGACACAGGTTTGTTATTTACCAGGATGAGCAAAGAGCCCTCTCTATGTGCATCTGAACTTACACTCTCACCCCATGCTACACAACACACATTTCCAAAAACTTTGTATGAATTTCAGCTGGGAAAGGACTTCACCATTGGAGCCGGGTTACACAATTAATTGGAGGGATAGCGGAAAGGGAACTCTACATGAATAGCTGGATATATTTCCAGCTGCTTTCACCAGTTTCAATCACAAAAGTTACAGCTAAAACTCAGGAGTTAAATCTCTTGGGTTTTGTGTATTTTTTATCCTCAGAGAAGTAAAGGCAGTTGCATAAATATATTGGTATACAAAAGAGAGAGTTTATTTCCTAGCAAATCCCTGTATATTTCATACTAGCAGAAATGTAGCTTAATATATCACTACCACTACTTTTAAAAGTTAAAACGTGATTTTAAATATATCACGATGGGTTAAAGTGACTCTTAGAAAATAATGGTTTTGTTGATCAAACAAAATTGCTAGCGAAGCAGATTTTTGCATGTGAATTGAACTATGTTTCGTACATTAGAGAAGAACGAGTTTTTATGTGACTATCAGTTCAGAGGGGGAAAAAGGTGAAGTGGAACAGTGTACAATGCACAAGTATAAATTAATGCTTGGGTTTATTGTTCACTGTGCCATAAAGAACATGTACTATACACAGCTATTCTATTAGGGAATTATGGAAAGTGAGGCTAGTGAGTGAAAATGACTTATATCTGAATAAAAATGTGTATCTTTGGGAGAGATACAATATGTTTGGAAACCTGAGGGTTAATGAGAGGTAAGCTGCTGAAGGGGGAAGAGGAGATAAGGGAAATAACAGAAGGTGAATAGATGAAAGAAGTGATTCAGTGGGAAGCATTGTTGATCACAGCTAGGTGTCAGAAACAAACTAGAAAAATGGGAACTGCTTGAACATTGGCAGGAAAATAATATTAAAAAAGAACTTATGCTATATACTAAAAAGGAAAAGAAAATAAGAAATAATAAAAGGCTTTCAGGCTTCCTTTGGGACACGTTAATGAAAAATAATGCAAGTAAGCAAGAAAGAAAATGCTGAAATGGGACCTTCTCTGAAGGTATCTTGGGGAGAGGGGCTCATTGTCCCATCCTTTTCACATCAAGAATTTAATTTTGCATTCTCTTTGTCTGTCTTGAGATATACTTGCAGTTATTCTGCACTGGTTACTTTTTCTTTCTTTCCATACACTTAAGTAGTTAGTCTACTCTGGTGGAGAGACAGTCAGAATGGGAGAAATCTAGCCATGAATTAAATAATCCAACTGCCCCTTGCCAATGTGATTTTTGCCTGAAGTTTGAACTGTCCTCAAAGGAAGAGCAGGATCCTTTCTTCCCAGATACTAGAGGGAACTGCAGTTCTTCTATTTCCCTCATTTTACATTCCTGTTTTTAACATCTGTTTTTACAGAGAAATTATCTCTATCTGGAGCATCCAGATTTCATTATGCTTCTGCTACATGGATGCAGATATACCTTGCAGAACGTGATTACCTCTTTACCTATCTTTCACTTTGCGCAACTTGAAAAACAATTACATTTTCCCTCTGGAAATACCCAGGCTAAAATGTTACTAGCAGAACATTAAAAGCTCCAAAATGCCATTTGCTTTTTAGTGCCAGGGACATTCCGGTTCCTGTGTATTCTGTTTACACCCATCCCCCATGAATTCCTAAGACAGTTTCTCTTCTATTAAGCTTCCTTCTGGTGCCCATAGCAACACTATCTAGTACTGAAATGTCCCTGCAGGATTTGCAGGAGTCCTTTCAAAACAAGATGCTGATTCTGCAGTTATTGCACATCAAGCCACTTGTGTCAGGTTCATAGTCTGAGCCCTCGGTTGCACGTTGAAGGCAATTCAGCTGACCACCGACTGTCCTCACTATCATTAGGGATGAAACATGTTAGGTATGTTCTGGTTTGTTTGAATTTTCTTTCCGTAAGAACAGCCAACTTGTTTATTTTTTGTAGTTTACGCAACCATGTGAAGAAATAGCAGAAGGTGGCAGAGTTTGGAGATTCTGCTGTTTTATTTACATTTCTTCATCTGCAAATTGGCCTCTGCCATCCGGAAGGTGGCTCAGCAGCCACTTTCTGATCTTGAGGGCAATGGTCCCTACGGTGAGAAAGTACATTTGGCTAAAAGTCAAACCAGCATAAGTTCATGAGAAGTCCTAATGGCTGCCTCCTGCAGTCTAGCTTTCACCAGAGCTTGTGTACTGGGAGCCCACGTCTCTTGGGACACCTGGTAAGGGTCAGAGCTGCCTACATTGAGCTGGACCTCAACAGGCACTGCAGATGCATGTGGTGGGGTGAAAGGGAAGGGCTCACATCATTGCCACTGTCCCCTGTCTCCCTATGTGACTTGGGATTGAGGAGGTTCAAAACCAGCTGTGGGAGCCAGTTTGCCTCCGTGCCTCTCCCCTGCACACTGAAGATGCCAACAGATCTCCAGGGGAGTGGAAAAGGCTGAGGAGCTACTTCAAGGCATTCTGGGAATCTCTTAGCTCCCCATTCCAAATCTTCAGGCTGAAAAGGAAAAATGCTGCTTCCAAGCACCAGAATCATGCCCAGTCTTTTCTATGAGTTTGGCTAAAAAAAGGAAAGAAGGAGAGCAGTGATTGACACTATACACCTTGTTCATTCATTTTGAGCATGGCATTTCATTTAAATTCTGTGTTGTGCCACGCTGCATGCTAGGAAATGTACCCTAGGATATTTTTAAAGCTATAAAAGTTCAGTAAATGGAGACTTCCCTGCAGGACTCAGCTATTAAATCTTTGCTGGAAAGTGGGAGCCACGTCCATTAAAAAAATCATATTCTGGTGAGACTAATCACATCTTTGTACTACTAAAGTATGCTTGAATTCAGATGTTAATCACGTAAATATTTGGCAGTTATACGTCGTGTAGAACAAACGCCATGATTTAGAAGAGTTAAATAACCCTTTATCACTGAAGTTATCTTGAGAACATGGAAATATTTGGGACATGTGTTCAGGATGAAGCCAGAACATTTGCCATGGTAAGGCAAGAACAGTTCCTTCCCTCGCTGTCATTCAACAAGGGAAAAATTCACCCAGAGTGTAGCTGCAGCCACCCTCTGCAGCATCTCCCTGCCCAGGGAGCAGCCAGCAGCACCCACAGATGGAGCTGGATGGTGGCAGTGGATATAACATGGGTATAAGTTTTGGGTCTTTGAATAGAAAATGTGCGAAGGATGGAAAGACTCCACCCAGCCCCACTGGTGCTCTGAGCGATGCTTTGCATCATGGTGGCAAGGAGTCAGATTCAGGTAGGCAGGAACAGAAAAACAAGAGCTGGGAAAATGGAAAACTTGGAACTCCTTTGGAGGAGATGAGTCACAAATCATCCTCCTGTTCCCCAAAAGATGTAAAGCTGTGCAAATGGTGGTGTCCTGAGATGCAGCATAAGCTCGTTTCTTCCTCGCAACCAGCACATGTGCTGTGAACAATTTCTTCATGACTAACATTTTATGTTTAATTCTAGATTTACACCTTTTTTAAAGAAAGAAAAAGATCTTATGAGTCAAATACTCTTTTCCACTTGCCAGGAGATGAGAGTGACTCCTAACATTACTACTGGACAACTGTATTTTTATCTGATGTCATTCGCCCTACCCAGCCTTAAATCCGCCATTACTGACAATTAACTCCTTACTTGGTCAAGCAAGATCAAGATATAAGAAAATTTCTTTTGTTTCAGGGACTGCAACATGGCCAGCATATCTCACCCATGGGACAATTTCTTCCACCCTCCTGGGAATACTGCTTGGACAGGGCAAAGCAAAATTAGGGGAATATCATATGTGCCACAGGAATGGGGAGTTGCTTGGGGGAGGGAAGGAGGAATTTGCAGCCCAGCTTGGATCTGGCAGGATTTCTTTAATCATTTGATCAAGAAATGCTGCATTAACATTACTATACTGAACCAACTCAGAGCGCCAGGTTGGAATTAGAAGTGGTGTCCAAACATAACTAATTCGGTGATCCCAGCTGGCACAGACAGGTCATGATAGGAGTTTTAAACAATACAGATCAAAAAATCTGGGTCAATGCAATTTTTTACAAACATAAGGGCTAGAAAAATCATTTTTACAATTCATTCATGCTGCATCTCAGGATTCCATCCTGGTAGTGGTTTTTTTTGTTTGTCTGTTCGTTTGTTCATTTGTTTTGTTTTGGGGTTTTTTGTACTTTCCTTTATACCTTATTATTAGGGAGTGTTTCTTTTATGGAAAGGAATCCTGATGCTACGTAAACCTTCAAGGAGAAAAAAACATTTTTATTGTCATGGGTTTTATGTAGGAACTGCAATCTGAAAGAATTGTTTATCCTCCATTTCTTAAGAAAACTCTTCTTGTGAAGATATGTTAATCTTGCAAAGTTAACAAATCAGCCAGTTTACACCAGACAGCTTCTTCTTTGTATTTAAGATTCTGTGGTTTGCTATTTAGATCTCAGAATAGTCCAAGATATGGAGCCTGATTCATCACTACATTAATTTTGGTTTATGCTTGTATAAAGCTGTTGCTTTTGTGTTAATTTAAATTAGTACAAAAACTTTTCAAGATGCATGCTACCTCTTTCTAAATGTCTAGAAAGTCCCTGGCAAAACTCAGAAATTCAAAAAAACTCAAAAATTATCTCAAGATAATTTTTAACAATGGAAATAAATTGCATCCAAACTTAATTAAAACAAAAAAAATATCAAGTGCAAGAATGGTTTAATTCAAGAGCAAAACTGTGTAAGTCAGGACTGCAAGGTTGCTCTCAATGCTAATTCTTGTCCCAGTTTTTAATGCAGACTGGTAGTCTGTGTTTATTGCAGTGGAGTTCCTAGCACCCCTTGCAAAAAACTGGTTTAATACCTGTAGGTGCTACTGAGAGAAAATCTGGGCTTTTGCCCAGCTATCATTCCTTTTAAAAAATTCTCTCTGCTAATAGTCGGAATCAATATTTACCAAGTCAAGAAATGCCATTCCTTGTCTGAACACTCTGTATGCTTGTCCCCAGCTATAACCCATCCCTTTGTTATCACTTTGCTGTGCTGAACAAATGTAGGTCCTGTTCTTAAGATAATGAAAGATTGGAATTGTTGATAGTATAAGTTATTTTTAATAAGTAAAGCAATAATCAGCTATCTGATATACAAGTTTTGAGAATGAAGCGTAGTTAATTTAATACGAATTATGATTTTCGTCTGCTGAAACTATAAATGCTAGGCAGATTAGTTGCTTTTAATCCCATTTAACTAAAGCTCCCCATTTCATTCTTCTGATCTATCCTCATAAACAAATCCTTCCAAGTTCTTAGTCATGTTTTCTATCCTCCTTGGAATTCCTCTCTATTTGTCTACATATTTTGAGCATAAAGAGAGGCCCAGGCTGAATGCTGGATTCTAGGAGGGAGTCCGTCAGCATTGTGCTAAATCCGTAATTAAAAAGGGTTAAAGTTAGTATATTTAAGCTACAACAGCAAATCCACTTGGTCACACATGACAACAGAAGTATTTATAATTATAATGATTATCTTACCTCTCAAATGGTCAGACTTAGAGTGTTTAATCTGTACGGATTTGTTTTCTGTAACGAAGATATTAAGGACATTTCCAAGGTAGTGCAAAATTCAGCTTGAATTGGGGAAAGATAATTATTTTTAAAGGATTTCAAAAATCTTATGCCCTGGCAATTTTGATCTGCAAATAACAATCTCTCCTCCGCCTTCACTTTAACACTGATCCTTCTGTCTGGGTGTAGCAGGACCTGTACCTTACAGCAGTAACCTCCGTGCGCAGGCACACAGGACGATGCACAGTAGGAACAGCAGCTGCAAATAACGTTTTTGAAACATTTTTGTGCACTTTTACTGAAATGCTTAAATAAGACCATGGAGATGAGGAAAACCTGCGTGTTCATTCCATCAAACATTAACTAAATGCAAACAGTTTGCCAATATAAATTTCAATATTTAAATGCCCCCAAACTAAGCCCAAAAATTGGCTGCATACAGAAACTCCAAAGCTGTTGGCTGCAGGGGTGTAGTACTAGGCTTTGAGACATCATAGATTATGATTATACAACTGTAATATGTTTGGTTTATTACCTATCAGACACAGGGCTCAGAAAGTTTGGGGGTTTTTATTTGTTTGGAGGAGGGGAGGGGTTGGTTGTGTGGTGTTGTTTGGTGGTGGTGGTGGTTTTTGTTTGTGTTTTGGTTTGTTTTTTTCTGTTTTTTGGTGTTTTTTTTTTTAGCCGGTCATGCTATGGAATTAATCCAAACCAGCTAACTTGTGAAAATAAATTTTGTTCTCTCCAAAGACTAATTTAGAGGTATGAAGCACATATGCATGTGTACCTTACCCCCCCACACACCTGCACAAGTACACACACGCACACATTTACATGAGTAGATTAACTGCATCTAAAAATCAATTACTTATCTGTATGCACACGTGTTATTAAGATTTGTGAAGACTGTGCATAGATTTAACTACAGGTTCTGCTTACATTCCTAAAAATTTGAATCAAAGTATGGTTCTGGTGCTCTTCATCCCACTACTATTTACCTACACACCACGCGCATGTGATGTTCGTTTGTATACTGTATATACAGGTGTCAGGATGAAGATGCATATAGATACATCTATCTATGTATCTGTATGTGACCATCATGCATTATTTATAAAATGAGTTTATAAATGAGTTTATTACATATACAAACAATAATTATTCTAAACATGCAATTATATATCCATATTTGTTTGTCTATATAGATTTTTTTTTTTTTTTGTGCTTAATGGAAAACTTGAACTGCAAGCAGCCATGTCAGAACTCAGATGGTTAACATTCACTTCTTGCTGTTTTATTGCATATTACTGTGCGCTCCTGAGCAGCAGGAGCAGATTCAGGCAATTACAATCAAGTCAGGGCACACGCCGTGGCTGAGCAACACGATCATGATGAGGATACTGATGAGGCACTTATCGAAAACCCCACATCATCCACACTCATCAGCCACAACATGTCACCCCAAATGAGGCATCAGCTGCCTTCAAATGGCTCATTGCACACTGTTTACAGCTTTCTTTGGACCCACTTTTGATTTTGCGGTCAGGACTTAGTTCAAACAGCAGCTGACTGGCACTGGTAAGCCTGGGGATTCAGCAGAGCCGACTTCCCAGGAGTCAGGAGTGTTTTGACACGGGGCCTGACTGACAGAGAGAAAAGGTCCTGGCTCAATCCCCCCCAAACATCAGTCCCTCTGAGTGAAGGGGGTGAGTTACTTCAGAAATGTCTGAAATCAGATGAGGAGAGGCAGTGAGAGAGAGGGGGAAAACAAACAAACAAACAGTCCATTTTTTTTATTACAAACAGCACTTTTTTTTTTTTCTTTTTCTTTTATTATTAAGAAGTGGCCAGCAACAGGAATTCAGGCAGAAAAAGATACCTGACTTTTCTGAGCCTGCTTGAGCCATGTTGACAGGGTAAAAGGGTCCTTAAAATGGAGACACAAGTAATGGGTTCTCTATTCAAAACTGTCTTTGTGTGGGAATTGCACTAAACTGGGCAGAAAACTTTTCCTGGTTTGCAAACCTTTCCCTGTTACTTGCTGGAATTCAGGAAGACCTTTCTTTCTTATGTAGTCATTTTTGCAAAAAGCAAGCAAACAAGAAAGTATCAGCAAGGAAGGGTGAGAATCCATGGGCGGTTCCTGGGGATCAGCCCTCTGCTTGAGAGAGGGTCAGGGATGACCCAAAAGGAACAACTCCAAGACAGATAGACTGAGACTCCCTCCAGCCCAGCTGATGGGCATGTGAACAAGGGGCTTAGAGACTCATTGAAGTAGGAAAGACCCTTGCCTAAATCAAGTGGAGTGAGATCTCTGAGCTGGATATTGGTTCCTTCTGCAGAGCATCCCTGTGGGCTGAGACACTTTCTCCTGCCATCACTGCCTAGAAGCAGATATTTCCACAGCACATATTAAAACTAATTTGCTTTGACAAATAGAGATTTTTCTGATGAGAAAGTGCTACGTCATGGAGTCGCTGACACTCTGCCGAAGAGAGGTGAAAGGACCTTAGGCTGAATAAAAATCTAGTCCTTGAACTTCAGATGTAAACTGATGAAAAAGTATATTAATCAGTTATTGTCAGTTCATATCGGTTTATCTGAGAGAATGGAAAAAATTAGTTTATTTTACTTTGCCAATCTTACTCTTCTATCTCATAGTATCTTATGAAATTAATATATTAATTTACAACAATGATGAATGTCAAAGGTCCTAGACAATTGTCTTCTATACTAATTAAAAATCTTATTTTACAAATAGACAAGCTTATGAAATGAAAGCTGAAGTTATTCAGCCAATGTTATAAGGCCAGCTCAGGCCCACAAAGTAAATCATTATAGAACACTCCCTCTTCTGATTCAAGATGTAGGTATGTATATATATATGTGGATTACGGTTACTGTCTGCAGCCTGTCTGCCTCAATAGCTCTCAAATTCTAGAACGCAGCACACTCCCTTCAGATGCCAAATTGTAACAGCATATTGCATCATTAAAACATTTGAAGCAAAACCAGAGGATGCATAGAGTTTTCCTACATTTCTACATACATCTCAGAGTTTTTTTCCTTGCTGCTTTAATTTCTAACCTGAGTTGCACAATGCTTTTTCTCTTAGGAACAGATTCTCCCTGCTGCTAACTAAGATTTTATTTAATATTAAATAGATTAAAAATATTTTCCAAAAAGGCAAAATAGATGGTCTCAGGAGAGACAGAAATTAATTTGTACAATCCATTTATTAGTCTTATTTACTAAAACCTATTTTTTCTTTCCCAGGAATAGCTAACATTCTACACAAACCTTAAACCCATTAATTGCCTCAGAATAGCTTAAATTTATTGTTGGGACTCCTATCACGCTATCTTCTCTGTGGTGCTCAGCAATATAAGCAGGGAGAGGAGGTAAGGAAGGCGCATGCATTAGGATGGCACAGCATAAAATCCCTCAAAACTGCTTGGCCGAAAGAAGATTGAACTACCCCTGCACAGCGCTGCGAAGACACGAAACTCTGTGTGAATGATGCTAGATAAGAACTGAAGCACCAGTGGTAAAGCATCCTAATTACAAACCTGCCGTGCAGGCAGAATAATGGACAGAGTAGCAGCTCTGGTAGCTGTGTAAAAAGGAGTGCAAGTTCCCATTTTTGTGGCTGTATCTTGAATTGAAGTGTGTTTGTATGTGTGTGCGTGAGAGAGTGTGTGAGTGTGTGTGTGTGTGTGTGTAAAGAACTGGTTTTGGGTCATCATCTTACGCTCTTTGTGATGCACATTCTAATTTAGGCAAAAGGGATGCATCTTTCAAATGCAGATCATGTTTGCATTAGAAGAGCAATGAGAACACTTGTCACTTTCAGAACATTTATGTGCTAGAAGTACTGTTAGCAGAAGAGCAGTTTAGATAAATTCAAGACTTTTTTCTGCTGATCACAAACATTAAGCTTCACACCTGAAACCCTCAACCCCCTGCTGTGCTCTAATCCTAGCACCATTCACCCTTAGAGACTCAAAGTGCTGTGCCACTGCTCTCAAACATTTGATTGCCCTTACTTTGAATGCCACCACCTGCAAAAATGCCTTTTTATTCCCTTTGAGCCTCTTGAGAAGGAAGTAAAAATGATAATTCATGACAAACATTAATTAATTGTTTACAAGATGATCTTTTCTTTTTCTAACTTCTGTTCAGCAGACATGTTGAGCTGCAAGACTCCACGCTTGATGCCAGAGCTTGTCAAGAGGTCTGCATTGTTGTTTATCACTCAGGCATAGGATAGACTGCAGGTCATTGTTTCTGCAGTTCAAGTAGGACTGTCGAGTTCTTGTTTGAAGAATGGAAGTGCCATGCATGAGTTCCTCAGTATAAAAGAACTACCGGTTCTAAGAAGGAACAGGGATTTAGCTTCTAATGCAGAGTAAATAAACATTTTTCACCATCTCTTGCTCCATGTGATTTTGGAAAGGTCAAGAGGTGCCATTACAGTATTTTAGAAGCTTCAAATTATGTTTAAATAACGTATCACTAAACTGAGAAATCTTATCAGAATTTAAGTACCTATTGTCGTTGTTTTAGTTCTTGAATTCATCATCAGAGGAAGACGTATTTTGAAAGGAATGCGCTGTTGTTAGGAAGGCTGAGATTCACTCAAGGCTTGGACTCGGCTTCTCCCCCAGGCTAAAGCACAACCCCCCCACCCCAACAATGCAGACTTAGTTTAACTGAGTCTTTAAATTCAATAATTAATTCTACCAGAGATGTTACACCATGCTAATAACTGATCTTAGTATCCCAACGACAGGCTAAAAGAGGAAAAACACAGTAAAATTTAAAACAAAGCTGCCAAAACATTAAAGACAGGGGAACAAAATTTAACTCTCCAACTTATGTGGCTAAAGGTAAGCAAACAGGTTTGCAGAGAAACCAAGCTGCCACAACCTGGCTGAAATAATTAGAAACTATGGTGAACAGCACATTTGCAAATCAGACTTTTTATTTACTTGTGTAGTTTTTTAATGTATATAAACCTATGTTTATTTACACGTGTGCAAGAAGAGGTTTTGGACATGTTGCTCTGTTCCTCTTGCAACAAAATAATTCCAAGAACTTTAAACCACATCAAAAGTTTGGCAAAAAGGTAAAGAAAGTGAAAGGCCTTACTTGTAGGAAGTGTACAGTAATATAGCTTCTCGCAGAACTCTGGTTTCCACATTCCAAATTAGGAGCCCTTAGATCACGGCTGCAAGGCTAAAAATCAATGCTATATTTTCTGAGTTAATACTAAGGGTTGCACTTAACAGACATGGAGACTAATAAGGTATGCAGAAGGAGTAAAAGCAGTGCACAAAAAATTCAGGCCTTCGTCTTGGCGATGATCCAGCACAATGATGTTTCAACCAGATTTTGAAAAAAAAAAAAATCAATAACATCTGTGGTATAATGGTTAATTAAAGAAGCTCTTCAGCAGAGCTCAAGATGAGAGGCTCGGCCTGAAATTCAGACAGCTGAAGCTTGATTATCAGGAAAGAATGCTTTTTTAGCTATGAGTGGATAGGCCAAAAGCTGCAATGTGTGGAAATGGGAGAAAATTTATTTTATTTTAACTTTCTTTAAGTAATCAATACATGGTTTTCACCTGCATTAAGAGCTGTTTAGAGAAAAAAACTCTTTCTATACTTCTATATAAATATGATCTACTGCCTTTGGACCTATAGATTTAAAAACAACAGCAAAGATAAGCAGGCTGGCTGCCTGCTCTTCATTCATAAATTCTCCAGCTTCCCTCCCCATTCCCAGCCCCTCTGGCTGTGCCTAATGTACAAAACCCATCCCACGGCAGATCCCTCCAGTTACATTATCTTCTTATTTAGTTTAATTAAGACCCAGGCCTTTCGAGATCGAGTCTAAAAGAAATGAATCAAAGACTGAATATTAAAGCACAGTATCTCAGTAACCAGACAATTCTACCATCAACCTCTGCACCTTTCTATCCTGTTCTCTCTAGCCTTTGATTTATCGCATCTATCTAAAATGTATATGCACAGATTTACAGCCAGGAAGGACTATCCTAATCCCTTGCATGACATGGGACAGAGGTTTCCACCTGGTAATTCCTGTGCATTGTCTATATCCCAGGGATGAGCTGGAAGACACATAATAAAAAAAAAAAAAGTCCTGATTTAGAGAGTTCAAATGACAGAAAATCCACTCCATCTCTTGGCAAGTTATTCTGAAAGTTAATTAACACCACCATAAAGCTGCCTTATTTTTAGTCTGAATTTTTTTTACCTACTTGTGTCTTGGTCTGCAAAGTTCAAGAGCCCTGGGCTATCAGAAATCATCTCTCTGTAGAAATTACAGACCGTGGTAAAGCCTGCTCTTCATCATCTTCCAGATAAACTGAAAAAGATGGTACCTCTTTACTTTCTTACCATAGACAGACTTTCTTTCTGTAGACAGATTTCCCAGATATTTTCTTGTGACTCTTTTCTGAATCTATTTCACTATGCCGGGGTCATTTATGAAGGCAGATAAACAAATGGTCTTCTTCCAGTAGCTCTTCTTCCAGTAGCAATCTCACTAATACTTAACATTAGGGATCTGGCTTCTACTTACTTTTTCCCCATTGATCCCGTCCAAAAACTTCTTAGCTGCCAACTCTCACACTAAGAGCTCAATTATTTTCAGCCCAAATTATTTCAACCCTATTTTCCCAAACGCATCTCCCATCCTCAAAAATAAGAGCAGCATTCCTTCTTCCAGAAGATGAAAATACCTAATATTTGACCCTGTTATAATAAATCTTATTAGAAAGCCTCTGCAAATATATTTTTTTTTCATTCTGCAATGATAAGCAAAACAACTCCAACCTATTACAACTGTCAGAAACTGCATTTTTTATTTTCCAGGAAATTCCAAAATGGAATTCAAACAGATGGCAAATATTTTTTAAGTTAGCCAGCAAATGAATCTTTAGGCAGAACACTTTTCCTGGGTAAAATTATTTATTTAAATTATTAAACATTTAATTCAATTTTTAGTTTTTAAACTAATATTGATTCTATTTACATATTGCATCATAAAATACACATAAAAATTGTCAAAACCTGTTCCAAGGTTAAAACAAAGTGCTTCAACACTAGCAGTGTTTTCTTTTTTTCCTAGGTGCAATCTCTTGAAAGCATTACTTTTTCCAGACTTCACAAATCTAAAGGAAACAATACTGCTCATTAAAAAAGATTGTAATACATGAGTTTAACTTTCACTAATGTAAATCTAAGTAGGCAGGTCCTCTGTTTTAGTAAGGCACAAAGTAGCAGTACAAATAAAATCAGAAGTTTTGTGAACTCAGAATTTTCAGGGCAGGGCTTTCAAAAGCAATCAGGATCGATTTACTTATGCTTCCATTTAAATCAATGTTAGCTTTACGGCTGTCTTCAAAGGGTGCAGAGTTAAGTCAAGAGAGAGTGCAAAGTAAAATCCTGCCCCCTCAAACTTTCTGTCAGAATTCTTCAGATTGCTCTGGAGTTCAAGTGGAATTTTCCTCAGCAAACAGCATACCCAGTGCAAAGATCTTTTATGTCATCAGTGCCAAAGAAATGAAAACATCAGCAAGTACATATTTGGAAATATAACTGCATTCGCGGTCAAAACCAAAGGAGACAAATATTAAGAAAGAGCTGCACCTGACTTATTCTATGTCAGATTACATCCATCGGTGTATTTTGTTGTATGTGCCAAACATATCTCAACATGCATTTATTTTTTAACAGTTAAGCTTTATTTGATATACACATATGACATCTAACAAATCCATAATCATATTTTCTTTTTGGACAAGAAAGGTTCCCCGCTCCTCAAAGCTGCATTGCAAAGCATCACTGTTAACTGTTCTCCTGCAGGCACTGGACCATTTCCAGTTGCCCTGTCTCACACAAGGCGAGAAGAGCACTGGTGAAGCCTCTTTGCGCTCCCTCAGCATCCAAAAGAGCCAAACACTCCACTAATAAAATATTCCTTCCTGTAGACCTCCTCACATGAATTGACAGCTCTCCACTGTACAGTAGCCTGCTACAAAATGCCTTGCAAGGGTCCTTTGAACAGGCGGAGTCTGCTAAGAGATGACACACCAAAATGGTGTCATTTTTAAACCTAGCCTTAATAATGATCTGGCATTCAAGTAGCTCCATCAGCCCTACCTCCTACAGTCCCATTTAGGTAATCAAGTAGTTCATTATTATTTGGCATTTGTCAAGCATACACATTATTCCAGGGAGAATTCCTCCCAAAGAGGACCAGGGCCTTCAGCCAGATTAATAGTATCTGTAGGGGCTGCAAGGGCAGGCAATGGGATTAGCACTGGACTAAGGATTTGAGACAGTCGCACTGACATTGGTGATGCCAATAATGCTCCCAGGATCATCTAGAAAGCCCAGGAGACAGACTTCTATCTGAGAAGCTGAGGTGACCTGAATATTGAATGTCATCCACACAGACTGATGTGTATCAAGAGATAATCTCAAACTTTCCTGACCTTTGCAAACCCTCTAACAGTACCTCAACACCAGACTGCCTTTCCTCTCTATTCCTTCCGAAGGTGTCAGTGGACTGTGGCATGTCATTGTTCTACTATGAGTACCCTTCTAGGTAAGATACTGAGCTCAGAAAAGTTGCTAAAGGGCTGGATTTAATGTATCTAGTCATAAGAGAACAATCGGTTTCCTGTGGTTTGTTTCACCCCTAGCTCTCCTAGGAGGTCAGTTTATAATGCGAAGTGGCAATCTTTGAAATGTGGAGAACATACACACCAGGAAACAAGCAGATCACCAATATACTTCATACACTGTAGCTCACGAAAGAGACACCAAAGGAATCTTTCAGTTACTGCAGAACAGAGGGGGTGATGTAGAAATACAATGCTCTGTATTTAACATCTAATTTCTCTGAGACCAAGGAGTAATCAAAATGTGCATTGCAGTGGTTGCCCTGGCCTGCAGGTGGAGTAGACTCTCCTCTACTTGCCTTGGTCTGAGCAAAGACCGAATTGTGAATTCTATTCCTTCTTCAGGCTGAATAACGAAGCCACAGCAGGTATTTGCGTCAAAAGAGGAAACAACTGGCATGGGATGATCATGAAATTCCAATGTGGTATCAGGTTTTGATTTTTTTCCTCTCTATGCTTAGGGCAGGTATACCAAAGGAACACTTTTGATCTGAATTAATGAGAGGGAAATTTCAGCATTACACTCTGCATTTCAGCCTCTGAACTCTAACTAGCAAAACAAGATTCAACGCGAGATCCTCCCACACTGTTTCAAACATGAACACGTGGATATGCACACACTTCTGCAAAGTCTGAAGCAACATAGCAGCTGGCAAAATCAAGAATTAACAGCCAAACTGCATTCCAAAAGAGCTCTTGCTCAACAGCCTCTCCTTAAAAGTACTAAGAGCCACATGCCTCACTGATAAAAGGTATCTCATTTCTGCCTGTTGTTTCTGTATCTCTCTTTTGAATTTTGCAGGTTTTCATGCTTCAGTGTTTTGGAGAACACCATATGAACTGCAGTGAAAAATTACAGGCAAAAGTTGATATAAGTGATACAGTTTAAATATGATCTACCTGGGTCAGGGGAGCAGTGAGGTAATGGATCCTTTATACAAATGAATCCAAGAAACAGAAGTTTCAGTTTAGAGAATGAGCTGCTTTTAATTTGGCCAGAACTGATTCATCTATACTCTGATTCATATATCCAGACTGATGATGCCACCCCCATCACTGCAGAAGAAACACAGAGCAAGAGGCAGACCTTTGCTATCTTTGCAGAAATCTGGAGCAAGTCTGTTGACTTCTGGGAATTACTCCGGGTTTACAATGAAATAAATGAGAGCGAAATCTAGCCCATGAAACCATAAACTCAGCTGTTATTGGGCAGAGTCTTAGAATTCACTATTAATATCTGCACTGAGAGCTATTCTGATTACAAACGCAAAATAATATTTTATATCCACTTTTACTATCTTATTCAAACACAGGAAATGAGTCAATCTTCAGAGAACAGAAAGACCAGCCAAAAGAATTGGAGAGTCATATAATTCAGCATCCAACTTTGAAGTGAAGGGAAGGAAAACTGGTTCCTGCAAACAGTCTGCAAGTGGGAGTGTTAACATATTGCTAAAGGTCATACCCATAGACTCGCTTGGTACGGTGGTTCCAGTTGTTCTCTTCAAAGCACATGCAGTCATGTGGCTGCCCCATTTCACTAAATGCAGAAGGAGTGCAAACACTGCTGAACAAAAAAAAAATGGCGACCAAAATTTTTGTACAATAATTCACTGTGAAGTAACTTGGGATTCTCCGGGTGAAGAAAAGCAAGGATGGTACCTGCAATTCACATCACTTAAGTGTTTCCATCCAATGCTAACTATAGCTCTTTTAAATCTTTGACATTTGAGTACTCGTATGTTTTGTATAGTTCCCACTTACAGATGCATTTTCTGTAAAACACAACTAGAACCAACTCACTTGCTTTTAACTATAAACAAAGTGTTAAAAATAGAAACCAAAGCACTTGGCCTTCCCTGGTGTGAAGGCTCAAGCCAGCTCTGCTCTCAGAACTCAGACTCTCTTTTCCTTTAATGGAGTATGACAGGCATGACTCAAAAAAGAGGCAGCAGCTAGTTCTACTTTTGTCCCTTGTTTTTCATTGAATGCTCATGCCTTCTAACACTTTTAAGAAATCCAGTTCTTCATATTTGCATCATGTGCTCACTTTCACTGATGTGGCTTTTGCTGTGGGAGTGAAGTCACAGAGGTAAAAACCGGCTTGAGGGCAAGTTGGATATGAACTCAGGTGCTGGGTCACTACATGCTGGTAATGCCATTCAAGGCAGAGTTTAAGCTACCTGACATACTTTTACAAGACAGCTGCAGCATTAAAAAGAAGGATACAGGAGCCATCAAATGCCAAAGAAAGCTTAAGGAATCATCAGGAAATAACCTTAATGATATTCTAGCCAAAGAGCCAGGAACCATGAGAAGAAGCTCTTGCTCTGAGTCTGCATTCAGAAATTGCCATGGCAAGGAAAAAAATAGGTTGCTTTAGCTGGTTGCTTACCATTTTTATTAACCTCCAACTACTGCCCTAGAGATTGCCTGAGAAGTCAAATATCATGTCTATCCTCTAAAAGAGCAGTGTTCTTCCTCAGTGGACTGAGAAGAGCCTTGCTGTGATCTCCTCCCTGCCCAGGGCTGCTCCACAAGAGGGATGGTGCAGCAGAGCCTGGGGTCTGATGCAAGGGCAGCAACAAAGGTGTGAGCTTCCCCTCGGAAAGAGGGGACAAGTCTTAAAGAGTAGTCTCTACAAGAGAGCATTTTAAATTAAAGGTTTTCCTAATGGAGAGGAACATTATTTCTAACATATAATTCCATGTATTTTAAGGTACTGCCTCAGGGTAATCTAGCAGGAGGCACTTCAGAAATCCTTCGAAGAAGAAAAATTGTGAATTACAGACTTGGCTGATTCCTCCTAAAAAGCAATGGTGCAGCTACTGTGGTATGGGTGTCCAGGCCACTTCTCCTATAGTTCCCTTAAATGTTTTACTTTCAACAGGAGAAGGACTTAAAAATGACTGACAAATCAAATGGGCAGAAATGACAAGCAATGTGCATTGAGCGCCCCAGCAGGTAAACTATGAAATCATTTAGTATGTTGTTTTCAAATAACATCAAACTCTAATTATCAAAATCTCTTTTTTCTCGGTGAATCCAAGTTACCAAGGTCATGTTAACTACAGAACTCTGTGGTGCCTGATGTCATTGAATGGAGTATGAGACAGAGGTGTCCCTTCTTGATTTTTTTCCTTCCCATTTTCTTGTTGGAGCTGTTTTGGGTATTTTTAACCTTATGGACAATAAGAGCAGACTGTGCTTTCTGGCTCCATGGGCAGGCAGAAGCCCATACAGGCTTGAGGCTGCTGCAGTCCTTCCACAGATTAGGATTGTGATTCACCAAGAGCAGGGAAAAGGGAGATGGCGTAGCACAGACCATGCCCGCCAGCACGCACATCCTCCTTGCCCTCTGTTCCTCCTCTCTGGGAGCTGAGGACTTGCTGCACATTGTGGCAAGCACGTTATCTCCATCTTCAGAAGCCTGAGGGTTAGTCTACATGGAGGCCCTCGGGAAAGTTAACTTGAATTAACTAAGCAGAGCAGTTTAAAATGAATGCACTAAACTGCATTAAACCCCTATCTGTTTAAACTCTCATCTGTTTAAATTGTAAAGAAGTATTGTCTGTTCTTTTTCCATGTAAATTAGTTTGTGCAGTAAAAGATATTGCTTCTTCCTAAAAACCTTCCCTTTCTTATTCACTTCAGCCCTAAGACTCCTTTGTTTGATAATGAATTAGCTTTTGTGTACCCCTATCAAGGCAATGGCACAAAAAATCACTTTATAAAAATATAGAAATATATCATTGCCCTAAGAGAAAAGTATTTTGAACTGTATATCTGTTTGGCTAAATTAATCCTTAGTTTGTAATAGAATTGAATAGAATATTGATTAACTATTGCATAAAGCTGAACCCATAAACTATTTGTGTTGCAGCTGAAGTAGGACCGATGGAAATGTGACCTGGTGGCACAGGATGTTGCTAGTGTCAATGCTTGGTTTGGGGGGTGGGGGTTATGTCCACACAGCAACTCATCCCTCTGTGTGAGTGATCTTCAGTGCAGCAAGTGTTCACCCATGCAGCTGGAGAGGTTCAGCTCATTTGCAGCAAACAATGCAATGCATTGCCAATATGTCCTCTCAGGACATCTCAGCTCCCTGAGTTTCCTGCCTTGCATCTGTTTGCACCACGGTCTGACTGTCAAAGGCTTTTTGTTTGTTTGTTTCTTACTAGGGTGAGTGGGAAGGTGAAGGAAGTGGATGTCTGCTTTAATACAATTTTTGAGTCTTTAAGTATGTCTCATATAGTTATGTCTGCCCTTTGAACGTGAATTATATCTTTTCCAATTTTAATTAACAGTTCACAAGTGGATAAGCTAAATAGCCATTTAGAACTATGGAAATGTAATTGCTCCACCATCTGGTCAGCTGTAATATTTTATGATGACTATATGAAGAAACATTGTTGGTTTTTTTACCACCATTGTAAACCACCATGATGCTTTCAGATCATAGTTGCGTAGATTTGGATTCTGCCCCAAGGCCATCCTTAAACCTGAAGACCACCTTCCTGAGCATCATGGCTGATGGCCAGGTAAAGTATCATTTCTATTTCCCTTAAGATATTTTGAAGTTAATGCTTACAGATGCTTTGGTTTAGTTTTGACCTTTCTTAAGCTAGCAGGAGCACTGAATGAGCTATACTGTGTTTTAATTTTTTCTTATGCTATTCTGATCACTGTGCAGTATACAGAGTTGAGGCAAAGGAAATATCATTCCAAGACCAATATGATATTCTTTGTATTTACACTGCTTCTTCAAAAGATAGAAAAAAAAAATGTCATTACCATAACAATGTGCAGTTCATGTATCACAACTATAATAGAACTCTAGTAACTTGCTGGCTACTGAGTCTTGGAAATGTAAATGTAATAACACAGTTTTACTGCAAATGTCTGGTGGCAGAGGCCATTTCTTAGGTGCTATTGTAGAAAGGATCTGGAATGGAAATGTATTTATTCTTTCTGAAAGGAAGGATAATGGTGCAAAAACCAGGAAAATTATCTTCAGAAACTGACTTTTTCTTCTAAGTTGATGGCTGAAAAACATGTAGATCTTAAGAGTGCAAACTCTCAGATACAGCTTTGGTGAATTTAAAACTTCAATGAGGTCTTATATAAAGGCAAATAGTGAATAGATGCAGTATACTGAAATCAGTATGCACAAAATTCTGTGAAAGTCACTAGGAATTTTGCCACTGACTTGAAAGAAATCCCGACTTCATCCAATACGGGAAAGACCTTAAAAAGATTCAACAAGTTGAACCCAACTCGTTATAGTGAAGTGTAGTGAGGGACAAAGAATGGGCAGTTCATCCTTACAAAATGGTATTAGAACTGAAGCAATCAGGGAAAGGTAGATTAATTAAAACAATAGTGACCGTTATTTTGCAGTTAGAGTAGACAAGAGCAGTAAAACCAGGTTAGGAATTTGCTGGTGTTTGTTGGTTTGGTTTTTGTTTGGTTTTTTTTAAGGGTCCTTTAGTATTTGCCTTTGATTCCTACCAGTTCTGCTAGGGGAGGGTATGGGAGCTGTGGCTGTGTGATGAACCAGGATGGGGATGCTGCCCCAAGGTTGGTGCTCATGCAGCTTTCACAGAAGCTCCGCCTGCTTGGGGAGGATGGCAGGGCCTCAGCTCCTCTCTGCCTTTGACCATCATCAGGCTGTTCCATGAACCATTGAACGAGTGAAGCTGATTACTGACATATCTGTGTTCTCACCCTCACATCTTCATGCTGCTGGAATGCCAGCACCACCCATCTGCTCTGTAACCTTGCTTCTGTCTGCTACATCTCTAATTTTCCACTTATGCGAAGAAATCACTTCCATGGCCGTAAACCCTCCTACAGTCTCCCAGCTGCACTGCTGGGGGGATTTCAAGCCATGTGGCTGCTGACTTGCGAGCCCCCAGACTATGCAAAGCCGGCCTTGGTGGGCTCAAAAGCTGGGCTTCCCTGTCCTTTTGCCAGCCACCAGTTTTTATAATACTTGTGGTAAACTCTGACAAATGTGGTTGAAACTAGCCAATGGCCTCAGAAGCTGTGAGATGAAAACATGAGGAGTGGAGAGAGAGAATGAAACAAGGGAGAAATTAGAAAAGACAGAATTAAAGTCTTTACAATTTTATTCCTACCTTAGCTATAGCAACTTATCACCACAATCAAGGAACTGAAATACTGCCAACAATCAATCCCTTATAGGCCATGGGATAAATATCAGGTAACACTGAGTAAAGCAGAGAGAGGGCAGATAACTGTGCATAACATACGCTAACTAGAACACCAGACACAATACCAGGACCAACAGAGGACTCAAATCTGTGAACAAACTGCAAGTGTGACATGCATGTGAGCTACGTATGGTTGATGAGGACTGGGTTAGGGAGCAATTAAGCAATCTGGATATCTATTAATCCATGGGCCCAGATGGGATGCACCCGCGGATGCTGAGGAAGCTGGCTGAGGTCATTGCTGGGCCACTCTCCATCATCTTTGTTAAGTCGTGGGAAATGGGAGAGGTGCCTGAGGACTGGAGGAAAGCAAATGTCACTCCAGTCTTCAAAAAGGACAAGGAGGAGGATCTGGGTAATCATAGACCGGTCAGCCTCACCTCCATCCCTGGAAAGGTGATGGAAAAACTTATCCTTGGTGCCATCTCAAGGCATATCAAGGATAAGAAGGTCATTAGGGCAGCCAACATGACTTCACCAAGGGGAAGTCATGCTTAACCAACCTCATAGCCTTTTATGAGGATATAACAAGGTGGACAGATGATGGCGGTGGATGTGATCTGCCTTGACTTCAGTAAAGCATTTGACACAGTCTCCTACAGCATCCTCACTGCTAAACTGAAGAAGTGTGGTCTGGACGATCGGGTAGTGAGGTAGGCTGGGAACTGGCTAAAGGAAAGAAGCCAGAGAGTTGTGGTCGATGGGGCAGAGTCTAGTTGGAGGCCTGTATCTAGCCAAGTCCCTCAAGGTCCAGTACTGGGACCAGTACTATTCAACATATTCATCAATGACTTGGATGAGGAAATAGAGTGTACTATCAGCAAGTTTGCTGATGATACCAAGCTGGGAGGAGTGCCTGACACGCCAGAAGGCTGTGTCGCCATCCAGAGACCTGGACAGGCTGGAGAGTTGGACGGGGAAAAATTTAACGAAATATAACAAGGGCAAGTGCAGAGTCTTGCATCTGGGTAGGCACAACCCCAGGTTCCAGTATAAGTTGAGGAATGACCTGTTAGAGAGCAGTGTAGGGAAAAGGGACCTGGGGGTCCTGGTGGACAGCAGAATGCCCATGAGCCAGCACTGTGCCCTTGTGGTCAAGAAGGCCAATGGCATCCTGGGGTGTATTAAAAGGGGGGTGGTTAGTAGGTTGAGAGAGGTTCTCCTCCCCCTCTACTCTGTCCTGGTGAGACCGCATCTGAAATATTGTGTCCCGTTCTGGGCCACTCAGTTCAAGAAGGACAGGGAACTGCTGGAGAGGGTCCAGTGTAGGGCAACAAAGATGATGAATGGAGTGGAACATCTCCCTGTTGAGGAAAGACTGAGGGAGCTGGGTCTCTTTAGCTTGGAGGAGACTGAGGGGTGACCTCATTAATGTTTATAAATATGTAAAGGGTGAGTGTCATGAGGATGGAGCCAGGCTCTTCTCAGTAACAACCAATGATAAGACAAGGGGCAATGGGTACAAACTGGAACACAGAAGATTCCAGTTAAATTTGAGAAGAAACTTCTTCGCAGTGAGGGTGACAGAACACTGGAACAGGCTGTCCAGGGAGGTTGTGGAGTCTCCTTCTCTGGACATATTCAAAACCCACCTGGACACATTCCTGTGTAACCTCATCTAGGTGTTCCTGCTCCGGTGGGGGGATTGGACTAGATAATTTTTTGAGGTACCTTCCAATCCCTAACATTCTGTGATTCTGTGATACACAAGTCACCAAATAATTTCTTCACATAAAGAGACAAGATATTGCACTGTGCCATGATCTGTCTAGAAATTCTCTTCCCTTACTGGCAAATTCATATATTTTTTGTAGTGAGAAGTAACACAAAGAAAACATCCCACTTGGAAGCTGGCACTACAAACTTAATTGCAGACTACTTCAATGTTTGCTGGCTAGCACAGAGGGGATTTTGCCTGTGATTTGCACAGGGAATACAAGGCTCATTCTCTTGTACATATGAGGAAAGAATTACTGCTTTCAGGACATTTCATTTTTTGTCAGCACTAATAGAAATATCAGATTTTGCTACGAAGTCATGGAACTCCACTCCGAGCCTCCCGTGAAACATGACCCTGGGCAAACAGCTGGAAGTGATGCAGTACAAGAGGCCCAGGGTTATCTAGACTCCTAATGGCTATGTCTGTGTTAGCTTTTGGGTTTGGAGGAGCCCTGAGGTTTTGAAGCAAATCCCCCAGTCATCTCCACTTACTGTATGTTGGTTCAGATCACAGGGCAGTTTTGATGCACACTAACTGATTTCCCTCCCTTATCACATCTGTGGCTGCTCAGAGCCTCCTGATGCTGCTGGGGTTTGGTTGTAGCTCCCCTTGTTTCAGACTTTTTTTCAGGATCTTTTTCTTTTCTTGAGCAGTGCAGTCCTATGGCACAGCCGGGATCAGTTCCAAGGCTGTGCACTAGAGGGCAATTATACTCGTACATGCACGCCAGTTCATTACAATAATATTCTTGCAGTAGTGCAGAATATGTCAATGCAGATATCCTCAATTACCTGCAGGATCCTGATGACTACAAATCATTCACTGCAGGCTAGCAAATGGTACTTTTTAGCTGTCTCCATTGTATCAGATAGCTTTGTATTTTGAAAATTACCTGAATATCTTATTTTTATCCACCTAGAAAATGAGTCTCCTTAAATAATCTTATTTTCTATTGATACCCATTTAGTTATGATTTCTTTATCTATCTTTTTTAACTTCAATTTAAGAATGCAGCAGCAGTGATTATATGTCTCTGTAGCCAGATATTGGAAAACAGTTCAGAGTTCAAATTGCTGTTTTGTTGCATTAGATTTTATCTAAGGTTGTGTGTCTTTTGGAGAGAAATATTCCCAGTTCCGCACTGAGTTTAAAGGTATCTTCTCTAAGAGTGTGATTTAAAACCATTTATATTAGTGCATTTTTGTCATTTAGTTCAATAAAAACAGAGAAAGCCCCAAATTTCATGTTTTGTTTTTGTCAAGACATCAATTAATTGGTATTTTCTACAAAAACTTTTATTGTTTTATGTTAGAGAATGAACATGTACTGCTTAGAAGGAGTATGCATGTCATCTGATTTCTGGTGACATTGCGACTCAGTTCCTAGCATTTATTAGCCACAGCAGCTTGTAGGTAGGTGTGATGGAAATACTTTTAGTGTCTGCCAGGAGAAACTTATGTGAAGAGTGAAGCAAAAGGAGCTGACACAAAGCTCAACAAGACCTCAAGAAAAAAAAAAAAAAGGCTAAGAATAATTCTTCATGTGAATTGCTGGAGACCAAGAAGGTAAATGAGAGCTGCTGGAGCTGGAGGAGCTCCAATGACAATTACTAATGACAGAAAATGAGCAATAATGCAGTTTTCCAATATTTGGTCAAGCAGAAGTCATGTGAACTTTTAGTGAGGTAGTGAGGACGGAAGATAGATCAGAAGGATCTTGGATAAAATAAGGGGGAAAGAAGCAATTTCTGCTCTGTTATCACTCAAGTAAAACACAGTGTCTAAAACAACCAAGATCTGTTCCAGAATCACTTGATCCATGATTCTCTCCAATAAAGAAGGTAAACTTAAAATTGTGGGTCACCACAGACACAGTCCATAGGAATTGGATCTAGAACGTAGAAATAACAACTCCTGGCCAAAGTCCTCATTTGACATAGCTCTTTTCACCTGAAGATGTGAGCTAGACTCTCCCTTCCTCAAGGGAAGTCGCAGGACTGCATTCTTCTCTAGCTTCCAACTTCCCCACAGCCCAGAGCTCACCTCTGCATGTCCACCAAGACTCTTCCTAGGAGCCCACTTCTCTGATCAGAGCAGGTATCAGAGGAAACCACTCCTGCATCTGGCTTGTCAAAGAAGTGTGCAACTTACTGCCTCCAGTCCCTGGAGAAGTAGTAACTGTGACTGTTGATGATATTCTCTCAGCTGAACATCACTCATCTTTCCCTTATTTGCCAAAAAAAAAAAAAAAAAAAAAAAAAGGAGTAGAAGAAGGAGAAGAAGAAGGAGAAGAAGTAGTTGTTCCCAGGCTGCTATCCTTACTGTTGTGTTTCAACCTCTTCTTAGACTCAGGTGTGGTTTACTTACCAGTATTCCTCATGTCATTTAAGACTACTGGCTTGTCTTTCCTCCAGAAAGCTTGCTCACTGAATATATAGGGCACTTCTTCTGGATAGAAAGACCCAAAAATCTTTGAAAACTGAAACAGGATCCTTATTTGCAAGTGTGGTTGTTCACCCCTTTTAGCATTCTTTTTATTAGGCATCTAGAAATACGAACAGCTTTTCTGCTATTCCTTTATAACAGAGATCTCTCAGATGTTTAAAAAGAACAAACTCCTTAGGTAAGAGCAGCTTAGATTTTACTTCAGCTAGACTATCTGTGTCAGGCTGCAAGGGGCATAACTAATTTATGGGTAAATTAGTTACAAGAAACTTAATGGAAAGAAAAGTGAGAGGCCTTGGACAAGGAAGAGAAGATGGGTAATCAGGACAGGACAGGGAGAATATGTAAGAGAGGCAGAAAGAAGAAAAACCCAACCCTGAACATTCAAGTATCAATGGGTGGACAGAGACTCATATTGTGCCCCAGAAGTCAGTGAATACCCCTGCCAGCCGCAGTTTGGGTGAGTTGTCCTTGCACTTTGTCCTAAGGATGGAAATGAAGTAGGACAGTACAAAAGAGGAAAAATCCTCCCCAGGCTATCATGCTGCCAGTGGGGAATGTGGAACAGTGAGGATCAGAGTGGGGGGGTTTGCTGTACTCCAACTGGCTCTGAGTGCAAACCTTTCCCTTGCTAAAAGTCCACTGGTCCACAAAAATAGCCCCGAATAACCGGTGGAGAAGGCTAGTAATTCAAGTAATTCCTAAAGATTATTAGAGTGATATTAATTATGGATGGGAAATCCAAACATCAGAAGCCCAAAAATGCAACTCAGATCAGAGTACAGCTGCTATGTGGAAAGGATAAATATAAAAAACAGAAAGGAAAAATTCAAGTGAAAGAATAAATATACTGTGTAAACATTACCATTTATTTCCGCTAACATACTAAGCAATCTTCTATTTGTAACTTAAACATCATGTTTCTTCTTGAGTTCAGGGGGTTTTTGTCAGTTATCATGATTTTTAAAAAACAGGGGAAGAAAAATTAAAAATAAATTAGGTGTTTGAACCTCACAAGCACCCATAGAAATTTAAAGATTATGCTATGCTAAGAAATATGTTCCTTTTTTTAAAAAAAAGATTGGAATGACGTGCAAGGGGAAAATATTTCTATGGTTTCAATAGAAACAATATTATATGTGAAAACTTGGCCACACAACTATTCCATTAATTGAAACAGAATGCTATCTGGAGTTTTGTTTTCGTATTCATTAGAGCCAGCATCTAACCTAGCATGTACACATACTGCAAACTATAATGCACGCTCTATACAATACAATTCTATACAATTGTACATTATGTACAGTATACTACGTTGGCATAGAGGTTTTCCTTTGTCTTTTGTATTCATGACAATTTTTCTCATTGATATCCGTGAATAAATGTGTGTGCTGATACTTCAGTAAAATATTTGTAGCAATAATACTTTAATTTGTATTACTAAGACATCTCCTGAGCATAGAGAAAGATTTGACTTTTTCTAATGGATCCTTTACACAGAAAGTGCTTCATGCTTAGTAAAATCAGGCATGATCAAGAAACATATTTTGACCATCTTTAATTTACTATATATTAAAGAAAAAACAAATATTTTTATAATGTTGAAGTATCAGGAAAACAAGGGTTAGAGTTTTACCCAAAATGTTTTTCCAAAGGAAGTGGAAATTAGCCATCAAAATGTTCTTTGCTCTCAACAATAAAGAGAGAAGAAAGAACAAAGAAAACAGAATGAGGTTAAAAATAACACCTGTATGGACCCAAGACTAAATTATCATTTTACATTAGGTTTCATTTAGCATAACAAAGTAGAAGCTGGGAACAAAAGTAGCTTGGCTAACGGGAAAAACATCTAGAAATGGTAAGAATAGAATTTTCTCTCTTAGGTGGAAGAAGAATTCGAAGAGTTCAATGTGCTCAAGGAAGGTACTCCAGATAACCTTGATCTCAGACTACTGAAAGCAGTGACAATGAAATTTTGAGCCCTATAGAAAGGAGCAAAAGTAAAAATCTATCAAGTTGGACTGGTATTGTCTGACTGAAAAAGAGCAAACACAGTATCTGTATTTAAAACAGCAAAAAAAATGGCTTGGGCTAGTACATACCAGTGGTAGCCTGAGCTCAGTAGCATGTAAAGCTTTCTTGTGCACTTTAGGGGAAGCAAACACCACATTTCAAGGTGTATGAATGATACACACTATTTTTTTTCTATGTAGTTGGTTGTGTACATGTGCAAGGAATAAAAGTGCTTGTTTACTTGAAGTAAACGGGCAGCTCAGATGCAGAAGAGAGGCTTCTGGAGGAAACACAGTCTTTAGACCCTTGTGGGGATATTCTTTCCCAGTTCCTATTCCTGTCTTTTCCATGCTCTGAATCCCCCTTGCCATATTGATGTCTTCTACCCAGGACCTTATTCTAGTGCTGTGCCCTCTCCTCTCTTCTCTCTTCCCTTTTGTTCACAAAAGTAGCTGATACTGTATTTTCACATATATTAACTGATACATTACTTAATGGGATTGGGTTGCCCGGACAGCTACCTTTCCAATACAATAACTTTAAAGATTGATGGTTATCTGATATATGTGTTCTACCTGTTAAAAACTATTATTAGATGTATGAAGTTTAAAAACATTTGAAAATGCAACATTTGCCTTACTTTTTCAAAAATAGGTAGTGCCTTTCCTAATTAAGAATTTTCTCCTGTATAAAATAGACATGGTAGACCTAAGGTTTTACAAAAGCCTTTGATGTGGTAAAGCAAAAGAAATTGTTAGTTTATTAGGACAAACTGAGGTATAACCCAAGAACTGAAAGTTGAGTAAAGAACTGGATAGAGGAAAGATGAAACTGGATTATTCAAAAAGCTGGCTGGCTGCAAGGTCTTGACAGAATCCCTCCAGAAATATTCTAATTTGAATGATTGCATTTAATCTTTCCATTAGTCATGTGAAAAGTCCAAAGTGTCAGTCATGCCCTACAGAGCTAATAAAGACAATTTTTGGCATAAGTGGCACACCAAAGCAGCACGGCACACTGCACAGCCCACCGTCTCCTTCCTCAGTGGTTTCTCAGAGATTTGTAAGAGGACTATAGGTCTTGTTCCCTTGTAATTTTGTATTTCTGTTTGCCTCCAAGTCTTACATTTGCAAGATATGCCTTATTCTTTTGATTTGATGTACCAGCACATGTTGTCTTGTTCTCCTGAGATATTGTAACAATGCTACATGCCTTGTGGACTTCTTCTCCAGAGTCTCCTCATCTTCTGAGCAGACACCTGCTTCTACTGTCGCAGTTCTCTTACAGTGATAGATTTTTAAAGAAAATAGATTGTCTCAAGTATATATGAGCCTGTTGAAAGTATCCCACAGGGCACTCATAGGCTTTGCTACCCCATTTGTAGTAGAAAGAAGGCCTGCTTTCCTATGTGTTGTATCTTCTTTCTGTGCCTCCCTTCATGGATGTCTGAGGGTATTTAAAGAGGTGGAGAACTGGAAGTAGAATCAAAAAATCATAAAATCATAAAATCATAGAATCATAGTATAGTTTGCATTGGAAAGGACCTTCAAAGGTCATCTAGTCCAACCCCTCTGCAATGAGAAGGACATCTTCAACTAGATCAGGTTGCTCAGAGCCCCATCCAGCCTGGCCTTGAGTGTTTTCAGGGATGGGGCATCTACCACCTCTCTGGCCAACCTGTTTCAGTATTTTACCACCCTCATTGTAAAAAAATTCTTACTCACATTTAGCCTGAATAGAGCAAAGGGGCATGGTCTTCTGTGAAAAGAAAAAAAAAAAAAAAAAGAAAAACCCCAGGTCTTCTAATGTTCAGCACTCATTAGACTAGCAGGAGAAAGCCAGGTACAGCAACAACAGGCCGGGTGTAAGAGAAGAGGACAAATTCAAGAGCAACAGGGTGCCAGGACAAGCACGGTAGCTTGCTGTAACCATGATTCAGCCCCAGCCATGTTCTAGCCTTTTCTAGATTAATCTGTCCTCCATCCCCACTCTCCAGCATAGGCATGGCTGACCTGAATTTGTCTTCAACACAGTCCTTATTCTCTTAATCTCTTCAGTTTTCCTTTTTCTACTTTATTCCTAAGGTTTCTGCTAGGCTTTACCGTTATCACCCAAACCTATCTAATGTCTCCAACACCTCATCTAATTTAATCTAAATAGTGCCCAGCAAAGAATTTAAACTCACCTCCTAATTTGTCTTTGTCCCTCCTCATAGCACCAACATCCTCAGTTCCAAGATAAGCATGATGGGATTAGTGTTTTTATGTGGAGAGATGAGCTTCACTTCCAAAAAGCCTGTGCTCAACTATGTTTAAGGCATTTTCAGTGGGGATGGTGGGGTTTATATGGCTACATAAAGGAGATGATCAGTATCAATGCCCAAGTGAAATGCAGACGTCTCAGAAAGTAAGAGGGAAAGAGTTTTGCACATGTACAAAACAAGTAGCAGATGGGATTAAGCATCTTTGTGTAGCTGTCTCTGGCTGTGCTGAATTTGGATGTGTGAAGCTGGTGCCAAGAATCTGATGAGCAAATGGAAGAGCAGAATTTAGTGGGAGAGTGGCAGAGTAGTAGAAGTTAGCAGCCTAAAATCTCTTATACTGCTGACTTAAGGAGATGGTGCCAGTGTGTGATGACTACTGCATGTAAAGCACTGCTCAGCTTTGCTGTTAGGTTGTATTCCACCCTCAGTTTGTTGAGTTGTGCATGGGCCATCCCTGGTGTCCAGCAGTCTCCTCATAATACGTGGTGGAAGCTCAGCGACGTGTACTGACAATTGTGCCAGACAAAGATTTGCTCTTGATAGGAGAATCCCATCTTTCTCTTTGCAAAGGCTGAAGCCAGTCAAGTTCTAAGTACTTCAAGGGAAAGCAAGATTTTGCATGAGCTTTTTTTCAGACAACAGTTTTAATTATGCATTTAAATAACTAATAATTCCACATGATATCTTATCTAAAGCTGACTGCAAGATTTACCCAGAAGCCAGCAAAGGCATGGAAAGGGGGTATGAAAGGGGACAGAAGGGAGTATAGGGGCAGTTTTGGCTAAGGCAGAGGATAGTATGGAAAGGATTGGGTGCATGACTCCAGCATGTCTTTGTTAGGTAAACACAAAGAAATGGCCAAGAGTTTGTGCCCACTGCTTTTTGCAAATTGCTAAAATACCTATCAGTTATCCCCAGATACCTCACCATTTAAAAACAGCAGCTTCGCTCCTCCATCCCCTTCCCTGAAATGTATAAATTATTCTGAACAGTAGAAATCACAAACACACTTTTCAGTAATAGCAGCAAAAATTCCCTTCCCCCCTTTCCTTTAAGGAGAATACCAGAACTTCTAATATACAATTGGGAGCTTATAATAGGAGGTTATTAGTGCAATAATAAATTTGGGATATTTCAGAGAAGAAGTACATTATTATGTCTGTTGCTTGATTTGTGGCACATGAACAGTTGCAGTTCAAGTTTCCCTGGCGCTGGAAGAGAGGTCTGCACAAAATGCCGTGATAAATTTTACAGCGGATACTCATATGCAGAAGGGGCTGGTTTAAAAATAACAAGCCATCATTTTGAATCAATGCTTGCATGTGTCCAGTTTTCTGAAATTAAAGTGAAAGGCGAGAGCAGTTATTCATAGCACAATTTGGTCATATTTATTTGCATCCACGTATTTGAAAATTCAAGTTTACATTTTTAAAGCTAAATAAAGTTGGCTTGTGACACTCATATTGTATCTATTACATATTTCACTTCAAAACCTCATCTCTCCTAAAGCCTCTTCAGTGTGCTTGAAGTAGCACAGCAAAAGAAAAGGAATTTTCAATTTAACTAGAGCACTGACATTCTGTTACACAATTCGATCTTGTCTATTTACCTGCTCTTAAAAAACACAAGACACTAAACAAAAAAATAAAAAAAAAAAAAGCTGAATGCATCCAGCCGGCAGTGCCATAGGTGTCTGAATGCATCTGTAGCTTCCCTCTCACTCATCAGTGTAATTGTTGTCATGTTATTCCATTTTTTGATTAGGCTGGTCCGCCAAGCTCCCAGCTTTTTCTGGCCAAACGTTCTTCTGCTGGTTGTCATGGTGACTGCATTGTTAGCGGGGAGAAAGGCTCTGTTGTCTGGCATTGTTCTGTTGTGCTTTAGGTAATGCACGAGGCATCACAAGTGAAGTGGATGGACCTTTTTTGCTCGACATCATTGCCGAGTATTGAAAATCTCACATAAAAAAGGAGCAAATAGGCCCTGACCAAAGAAATAACCAAGTTCTTTTTTTTTTTTTTTTTTAAAGAAAGCGCGCATTATTATAAAGAGGTAAAACAGCACTGGCGATTAACTGAATAATCTAAGGAAATGCTATAGAAATTATATTTAATACAAGAACAATTGCTGTGATTTGAATGTTACTATACAATGCTAACCATTTGGCAATTTAGCTTGAACATAGTTTTTAACTATTCATTGATTTCTCTCCAGCTTGCAATGTCATTTAACCCTGGACTCTATTAAGCTCAAAATAGTACACTTTAGAAGGTGAATGCAATAATTTGTTTTTTAACATTCAATCTATGAATGCCTACCTTTTAAAGTAAGCTACCACATTTAGTTTATTACTTTTTCTATCACTGTCAGAGTATGTAATAATTGATTTTTCTCTTCCCGCCCCCTCCCCCCCCCCCCCCCCCCCCAAGAAATGAGGTTTTGCTCTTTATATTAATTAAACTATCTGAACAAATATTAAAACATCAGACACTTTTTGGAGGTTTGACTTTGGCATTCAGAAAATTTCTTTAGAAGACATCTCAGGAAGCCCTGAGAAAGTTCTTCGAAGAGCCTTAGGTAATTTAAATGGATTGCCAGACAAGATATTGGCTTTAAAATGTGATTAATTAACACCTTTTCAACAACAATTTACACATTACAGATTGAAGCTAAGCCTAATGTAAATCCCAACTGCCTTTAAACAATCAGTAGTATACTGTTAGTGTCTGCTTTTCAGCCTGTGTTCATATTCATCTGCTGATCCCATTAAGGGAAACCAGTAGAATACCAGCATTTGTCTCCTGTTATTCCAGGAGGAAAAAAAACCTTTCAGCAGAACCTGTCACTGGATGTCACCAAAGTTCCATGGATTTGCAAGCAAAACAGCACTAATTTATCAATAAAACTCAAGAGTTTTTAAAGAAAGCAAGCAAAACCGAGTATTGCAGATAACCCAGCTTACCTGTACAGCTGGCAGGGCCAGAACCTGCACTCCAACAGCTCTGGATGGTCTCACTGTCTTTAGTGGAGCCACCGAGGTTCATGTGCTGTGGCTTTTAGCTGCCCAATATCCCACACAGGTGGAGCGAGCTGAGGTTTCAACTGCTGGCAGAGGCAATTGAAAAACCATGCAGAGCGGCTTAAATTGCATTGTAATAACTATTGAAATAAATTTTCTCCCTTCACATCTGTAAAATGAGAATGACATTTTCCCTCTTTCTCCTTATATAGTGAGGGGTTTTTTTGTTGTTGTTGTTATTTTTTTTTTGTCTGGACTGTTTGTCAAGTCCAGCAGAGTTGAAACCATCCTGCATCCTGTGTGGCCTCTGCATTGGGGACTGCTGGTGGCACACATCTAGCACCTGAAAGAAGTTTTTGCCTCGTGGGTGCTCAGCTCCTCCATGTGTCAGATTGGGAACCTAAAAAGAAATAGTAGGAGACTCTGATTTCCTTGCAGGATAACCAATAAAACAGGAAATCCAAGGAGTAGCCCTTCAACTAATGCCAAAATAATTCAGGTGAAGATGGAAAAAACTAAAATTTGAAACAAGTATGAAACTTTTTAATAACTACAACATGTAACAGAAAATTAGGTTGTTCTTTGGGGGGAAAAAAATATTGTCCTATCGTGGAGTCCATGTGGTTTTAAAGCTCAAGAGTGGAGATTTCAAAATAACAAAATTACTTGAGCATCTGTGCCACAATGACTTCCCATGGGTATTGCATCCCCAAATCCCTTGTCATTTCTAGTTTTCTCAGAAATTTCTAATTTCCTCAGAAATTACTTTTAAAAGCTGGAGAAATTGGTATTCTTCATACAAATTGCCAAGGAACATTGACGTACAGTGACTCTCTTACTTAGAGTTCACCTTGGACTCCAGCTGGCCCTGCATTTGACAAGTACTCACAAGAGCAGGGTTTAGCTGCAGCACCAATCCTGCCTTCCAGGCTACTCTACTGTGAGGTGTTCGGGACACGTGCCCAGCACCTCTGGCGGAGAACATGCACACAAACACCTCTGAGACTGGGTGGTAAATCAGGACTTATCACGCTCACATACATGCACACAGATTATTTACTCCTATGGTGAAGGCAGTTGTGCACACAACCTTGCTGCAGCTAATGCCAGACTCATCTACGACAGAGGTATAATTCCTGCTAAATTCCTAATTCTCTTTTAATTCTATGAAATTACTGTACAGCCCTGTTCATTTTACTCTTATTAAATTCAGGAGAGCTTTTCTATAAGGGATAGCTGCAGAAACATTAAAGTAGGACAATTGCTGGTTTTTGGAGAGCTCTATTGCAAGTGTATTGCTTTCTCAGCTGGAAAGGATGATTACTGATGTCTGAAAAAGGTACTTACAGCTTAGTACACAGTAAACATGTATTCTGTTTTTCTTTTGCTCTGTTAAACAATATAATACATAGCAAAAATCTACAGAAATAGCAATCAAAACAGACACACTTTAAGAAGAATCCCAATGCTTCTTGATTTGTACTTCATTCCTCCCATCAGCGTTTCCACCCGCATTCATTACTGAATATTCATTCCTGCTTCTGCCTTGTGTTGAGTGTGGTAGCAGCCCAGCAGAGTCACACAGGTATTTTGGTGAAGGGGATGACAAGACGTCCCTCCCCCATTCCTGCTGCAATGCAGGAGGGTTCTCAGCCCCTCTCTAGTTTTGGGAGAGCTGAGCTCCCCACCAGCCCCCTTTCCCCTGCCTGATGCGCTGAGAGCTCCCCCTCCTGTTACAGTGAACCTTAACTGCAGTCGACAGATTAATATTATTACCTCATTTTAATTAATTCCTCTCCTCAATTCAAAAAAGCACATCTGGTGCTTTTCAGAGCCAGACAAAGCTTCTTTCCTCCCAGCTTCTCCTGAACATCAATTAATAACTTGGCAACAAAAAGAAAATAAGAGTTTGTTCTGCATACCTAACAGTCACAAGGGACAAAGAGAGAGGAAAAGGACTTGCTTCAGGCAGGGATCAAGGAAAATGACAGAACCACTAAATCTTCTGTTTCTGCAGCTCAGCGGGGCTTATTAGGTCAAGCCACAGTGACACAGCTACTGTTTCTATGCAGTTTCCAGACCAGAGTTGTTCCACATCTCTGTAACCTGAAGTGCAAGAAAAGTTACGCGTAGCTCTTCACATCCATCCAGGTAGGTGGTGAACAGCTGGCTTCCAGGAAATTAATTGCTTGAGCCCAAAAGGTGATTTCAGACTTTACTTATAACATTTAACCTCTCAAACCCACAGTTCAACTTCTAAATAAGAATGACTCTGTTTCCAGAATTACTAAAAACTCTCCTTATACAAGCAGAAAACACACATCTTCTTGAACCCATAGTCCTACGTAGCTCCATGCCCTGCAAATGTAAGACAGTGACCAGTGGGGCTGAAGATGATGAGGATGAAGACTGCTTGCCAGTTGTCCAGAGCAAGTGGAACTCTCTTTGTCTAGAGAGGTGAAAATAAAGTTCAAAGGAGACTTTTTAGTAATCAGAGGACAGAGTTTGGCATACAAAAGGACGAGTTTGTTACAACCATTTACACAACACTAAGAGACACAGGACTAAACTCTGGCTTTCTGAATATGTCCTTACTGTACCAGGATCTCTCATAAGGCCAGACCTGCAGGTCAAGGGGACAGTAAGTCCATAGGAACAGGCACACTTAAGCCCAGGAGGTGCCCAGCACCTGGCAGGATGGTTTGGCTGGCTCTGGCTGTGCAGTGAGGAGGGAGCCACTGGTGGGTGCTCTGCAGGCAGGAGGTCTGGTGGCCATCAGAGCCTGCTCAGCTCAAAGTCACCCCCCCTGGATGGACATTCCAACAAGGCTTGACATGTGCCATTGAATTTTGTGCATGAATTGTTCCTGTTTTCTGACCTGACCTCAAGAAAGTTACTGATGTCAGAAAAAACGCATGGAACTTTTTGGGAAGATAAACATCTCTGATAAGCAAAGAGTAATGTCACTGAAGCCTGCTAAGTCAAAAACAATTGTGAGATAAAAAATAAATAAATAATTTAATAGTTTTCAAAAATATAATTGGTGCCATATTGTTCTGTTATCTACAAGCAACTCCACGACCTCAGTTCTTCAGTTCTCATTGGGGAGACAGGCTTTGAAGTTACTGTCCAAACTGGCTTTCTTTTTTTAAACTTGACACTATTGCAAGTGACTTGCTCAGGAGCTTGGCTTTCCCTTAGAATTTCCCTCTGATGATGCCTTTGTCCCAGCTTTGTAGCAGCCACTTTATTCCTTTCAATCTCCATTTTATTTTAGCTTCCCTTTTTTATTCTGGTTTTTTTTTTTTTCTCTTTTTTTCGCCCCCCCAACGAATTTCAGACTGTGGATCACAAACGTGATTTCAGCTACATCTCCGAACTGAAGTTCTTCTTGGGAACCCATTTTTTAAATACCCAAATACTTTGTGGCTGTTCTTGATGGTGCTAGGTATATGAACAGCTATATATTTAAGAAATCTAAACAAACATAAGAACAAGATGAAAAATGTGTTTATGCACATTTTGTATCGAACACAAACATAAATTTTACATCAGATGGGAAAATGTCTTCTCAGAATGGAATTTTACTAGATGTGAGGTGAATTTCACTACAAATGTACCAGATCCAGGGAAAAACAGGGTGGGGGGGGGGAGGAAATAGCCAGTTGCTGATAAATATGGCATAAAAAAATGCAAAAATTAATTGAATTGTGCCCAAACACGAGATTCAGCAAATTAGAAATACGCCCACTCTTAAAACTTGCTTTTAAATTGCTATTTTATTTTTATTATGGAACTTACTGTCACACAGAACAATAACAGGGAAGGGAGCTGTGTTAGCTAATCTGCCGTAATCCTTTCAAGTCTTTGAAAGAACAACAAGCGGTTGATAAGCAGGGTCAGGCTGGGTCAGGATTTCGATAGGAGACATCTAAGGAATGCCTAGGTGCTTCAGGAAGGGGATGGGGGGATTTAGAAAGCTGGATAAATCAGCGAACAGCTCTCCCCTCCACTTCAATAACCAGCAAGCAGAGCAGACCATGCGATCTGGAAGGTGCAACCTTTTGGGGGAGATAGGTGTCATAACAGAAATCTCCATCAAGGCATTATTTTACCCTTTTGTTAGGCAGTAGCTTTAACTAACGCCAGCTCAGGTAAGTACATTTTGCCATGCTGACAGATGGATAAATGGTTTCCCACATCCAGTCCTAAAATTTGCAGGGTGTTGTCAGGTGCCGTTAAGTCGTACCATAAACCATATTGTCAACCCATTGTCTCGAGTCACTTCTCTCCCACACACTTTGGACGTATTAAAAATATATTTCTGCAAAGTGCTTATAAATTGCAGGAAGAGCAGCTGCACCCCTTACCACTCTCACCTGTATCAATTCTAGTGTTTTAACAGCTGATTATATATGTAACCATACAAAAAAAATGGACTATATGTAATTTCAATAAATGTTTTTAATTCATCTGCCACAAAGTTCTCATCTGAACCAGCAAAATAAATGAGATTAAATTATTTTAGAAGTACGTACCTTACACTGAAATATTATACAGGCTGTGCTGGCAAAAACAGCCGCTCTCCAAGAAATTATTTCATTGAAAAGTCAGTATCTGTGGGTTACTGAAAGAAATGTAGCAGTTTCAGTGAAAAGAGTAAAAGCCCCTCTCTCAGACTTCAGTTCATGCTTTTTGTTTCCATTGAGCATATTTTAAGAACTAATCAGCCTTATAAAAGGTACCACTGTTAATCTACTGTTTGTCTTCGTCTTCACTGCAGCTGCTTAGCAGATAGAGAGCAAACAAAACCAGAATTAAGGTCATTCCATTTAAATCCTTCAGGGTGGAAGACAAGGACTAAATTATTGCTGAGAATTACATGAAGGAAAAGCCCAGGATAAGATAACTATTGTTTATTATTTGCCAGACCTGTAGTGGCACTGCATTTACATATTTGTGAAGGGATTACATTAACATTTTATGAGATTAATTGGTAGCATGGGGAGAGTCTCTGGTACACTGTCCACACAACTTAAAAATATGCTCCCATGCTTTCAAAGACTGTATGAGGTGCATATGGCTAATGAGAAATAACTAAAGACTACCTGCTACCAATCAGTTGTCATGCATGAAATGTAATGACATTTTTTCACATAAATAAAATATAAAGGACATTATTAAAGTTCGTCATACAGCACAGGTCTGAATCACACAGGATTATAGTAAAGACCTTAATGCTTGATTTTGCTTTCCTTCACAAGACACCTTAAACTTGTATTTTCCCATCTTTAAGGCAGAAGTAGCAATAGCACAAAAGATCTCTTCTATGCTAATAACAGGAAGTAATTTCACAGTAGACAAATGTGAGTAGTAAACAAGGGTCCAAATGAGTAGAAAATCTTTTGGCCATCAAAAATCCACAAGCTTTTCCTTCAAATTAGGAAATATTCCCTGGGAGCTACTCTATAAATAATACATGGTGGGTTTTAGTGTAATCTTTAGTATGAGAACATGCTTTCTTTAGAGCCAACAGTAATACCACTTCAAGAAGGAAATGCTGTGTGAAGAGAGGATCTTGTAGCTCTCTCCCACTTTAAAATCAAGTACACCGGCTCCACAGTATCTCCAGCCCCCAGGAGCCTGATGGCTACAAGGTACAAGTCAGCTCCACCACTCTGACATCTCAAGTGGTAGAGAGGTATGTCCTGGTTTCGTATCCCGTGCTGGCTCAGGCTTCCTGCACTCAGCCCCCGTGAGGCTCACTCGACACTGAGGCCAATCAGAAATTAAATATTGACACTAGGTAGCCACAAAGAAAACAAAAGGAAGAGGGGGCATTTTAGGTGGTTGAGGAAGGACCCCCACCCACACATAAAGTATGTGCTGGATGAGATGCTCACAAGGGACCTGACTTGAGGTGGGGAAAGCCGTGTGCTCTAGCAAGAGAGCTCACACCAATACAAAGTTTGCTTCCTTCTTTATTCAAGCAAGAATTTTGACAGGACATAAGTCCCAAACACTGAATCACCGCACTGTGGATTTACAGGTAGCCTACAAACAGTCCTCATTTTCCCCATCCCTTCCTCTCTGTCTCCTTTCCCTTCACCATACGCATGAGATTTTTTTGCTTGTCCTCTTTCATTTGATCTCCCAAACCTCCTTCACCCAGCCTGATTACACCCACCCAAGACACGTTGGGAGTGAAGGGCGTTTAACTACAACCCTGTATTGCCTGCTGCAGCTGGACTCTGTGCAAGTGGACAGCAGGTTGATGGAGGGGGAACCCAGTGCAGAGTCGTGACCCCCACAAGGAACCAGCATAGAACCAAGCCATGAGGACTCACTGTGTTTGCAGGCCACACCAGTGATCCCTTCAGCTTGCTGGGAGCCAGCAAAGCAAGAGGGGTTTGTATCGGCCCCTCAGATAGCTTAAGAGCGTGGACCATGCTCTTTCAGTCACATCTCTTCTAACAATTCACCTGCATGTGTTTAATTTTATATGGCTCTCCAAGGCTGCAATATCTGTAAGCAGATGAATTGCATCGGAAGATGAAAAGTGGGTGGGTCATAAATCTTTGATGTGTTAATAAATCACTGGCACCACTGGAATTTCTAGGAACATCCTCAAATAGAAGATTCAGGGTAGAGCAAGAATAAAACCATTTATTCTCCCTTCTTTAAGCACTACGAAATGGAAAATATTGCTTTATGTTCTACTTTTCTCTAAAATAAATCTAACCTACATTTGTGTTCCCCATGCAAAACTCTCTTTGTTTACCTGTTTAGGACACAGGAGCTTTAGTGACATACTGCTAAGGACTTTCACTAAGGAAATAATGGCTATATACAACCAACTAGTGAGTATAATAATGCTGAAGATAACAGTCATTACTAGAGCCACCGAAGAAACTCAGAAAAATTCTAAAACCGTCAGAGGTGACATCTGCAAATAATGTCGCTTGCATTCTTACATCTCTGAAACGTATTTTGAAACACACAAAAATGCCACTAACATAATTCACCACAGAAATGTTACAAGAATGATAGGACTATACAAAAAAAACAGCTAGAAATACACAATAGCAGGAAAATATTTTTCTTTATGTGCATATACAAATGCAAAAAAAAAAAAAAAGCTTTTGACCCACATGCTGAAAGGAGTCTGAATGTATCTTAATGAAAAAAAAATCCACACAAACCCATGATAATTTTTATATTATTGGAGATTTAGCTTTAGTTCAGGATTTAACGCCTTCTGTATCTGAAAACACATGAGCACAATTCTGTATTTTCTTGTATCTACGTAAAGCCAAAAATCCTTTCCCCCTCATTCCCTTTTCTTTCCGAAAGGTGCTGCTAATGTCTTGTTTATTGTTATAATCATCTGCAATCATTACATTCGTGTGCCATTTCAAGTAGTAAAATAATAAGACACGGAGCTCTGAGCTCTTCCTCTGCCTACAGCTGACTTGATGGGCCAGAACAGAATCAGGTTAGAGATCAACAAAACGTCCTAACAGAGAGATGGCCACAAATGGAGAAAGCCACTGCCCTAATTTTTTAGAAAGTGTTAATCGAAAAACAAGTCACCAGCAGATGTATGTCACCTAACGCATTACATGCATTTCTGTCAGCAAGACACCGGCTATGCTAGCAACCACAAGCTCCTATAGACTTGAACAATGATTCTCACATGATGGTGTCCTAAGTTGGTAGTCTCCAAGATTAACAGTGAACTTGGAAAATGTATGTAACACAACATGAAAGCTTGTTGGCCAGTTTGATGACATTTAAAAACAACACTTTATATGGCAACAAAATCATAAATGGCTTTAAGTATCAATGGTAAAACACTCCACCAAGTTTTACCAAAGCTAAGCAAGTATTTGGGATAAAACAAAACAAAACAAAACAAAAAAACACAAACAAACACAGAAAAAAATTGTATTCGGGCTATGATTATGGTTAAGGAACTAGAAAGTTATTTATTTGCAAACGTTAGTCTCTTGAAAGGAAGTTTCATAGAGGTTGAATTAAATAATTTATCTAACATAAAGAAGACATTATACTTGCAACATGTAAATATTGACTGACTTAGCTAATGAGTAGCTGTGTATAAACAGCCTCCTCTTTTATTTCAACTGGAGTCTGGAGCAGACAGCTTTGTATATTTTACAGTCTCTTGTACCTGAGCCAACAATTGATGGTGTAGGAGATCAAAGCCTTGATAGAGAGATGCCAAGTAATTTGTGTATAAATGTGCTCCTTAAAAAGTGATAAGAGCACAAAAGAAGTTTTAAGATACTTTCACCATGATTTAAATGGTAAATAGCTAATCACTCTGATGAGCTGTGTTAAAGTTACACCCCATGTAAAAATGTACCAACAGGATATAAGTTTAAAAAATGCTTTCTATTTATTTTTTTCCACAAGATTTGTAAATGAGGGGTAATTTTACATGAAAAGCACCCACAACTCATTCTGTTCTAAATAGGAATATTTCATTTAACTCCTTAACTATTTCTTCAGATTTTATGAAATGGGCTAGGATGTAAATTTGTCTGCATAATTTAACTGAGATATTTAAGGAGATGAGTATGAAAAAATGCCTTCAATGGCCACAAGTTGCTAACTAGTAATGTCTACTCAGCTGTGTCTTTATTAACACATTAAAGTGATCGTTGACACATAGAATGATAATATTTGGTCCAAGACTCAAGCATCTTCGTGATTTCCATTATAGTTACACTGCCTGTTTTATGAGCAGGCTGAGCATGCTATGCTTCCACAAATCATTATGTGAAGAAAAGTCAGTTAAAAATATAAAAGCACTAAGATGTATTTTACAACCAGCTTGCTGGGACTGTAAAACTATAGGAAGTGTTGCACTGCAATGCCTTCAATAATTTGAAAAACTATGGATTACACTCTGATTCCTACATATTGCTTGAAGGGTTAAATTGTGGGCACAAGTATTTTCTACTCAAATAACAAAGTACTTGGCTTCTTCACTTTTTATTATGCAATAAAAGACTACAAGTCAGAAGTACAAATGTAACACTCACTATGGCTCTTAGAAAAGAACGTTATAACCTGGTCTCTTGACTTGTTTTCTCACACTGTACCAACAAAATTGACTAGAACAAAAGGGAAAGGAGAATAACATCTGAACAACAGACACTTATTTACTGCTGTGTAGTACCAGAAGGCACATAGGCTGGAGAGGAACTGATAGAGAAAGGCATCTCTCCATGCAGGCATATATTTAAAAACAAAACAAAACAAACAAACAAAACAGAACAAAACAAAACAAAAACCCACACGCAAAAACAAACAAAACCACCAACAACAAAACGAACAAACAAACAAAGTAGCATCTTACACTAAGTCTGCTCAGTTACAAATGATGCAAGGCAACAGTCTGCCAAACTCACAACAGAGTTCAAGGCTGATTCATGTCTGAATGAGTTCTGTGATGATTTTTAATATGAAGGTGCTTTTTAACAGTACACTCCATATTGTGTAGATAACTATTCCTGATTTGTGAGATCAGCCAGGGTACAAGAGGCAGTCAGGCCGTGAGCGTCAGCCTGTGTGTGCAAGGCTGTTAGCTAAAGCAAAGGGCACTGAGAGGACAGGAGCAGACAGGGGTGAGGGACTCCAGGCTCTGCCTATGTGTGTGTGTGTGTGCACATGTGTGTGTGTGTGTCTGCAGAGCAGTGTAGTATCTGGAAACACATCCACTCCAGCTTCAATCCAGCTACCTCAGGCAATGAAAGCAGTAGAAGCATGCAATCCAGCAAACAGAGTATGTCCCACATCCCAGCGATCTGAGCAGCCACTTCTGCAGAAGACTCTGTTCAAACTGCTGCCATCACACCTTGGATTCCAGCACAGAAGTACCTTCTGTGGCAGCAGTTTCCCAAGCGCAGGGGAGAGCTACAACACCACACCTGCTGCCTCCTGCCTGCCTCGCACCTCTTTGTTTTCTCAGTGCTTTGGGGGTAATCTGAATATAGACTTTTCTCCCCAGCCATGGCTTATTTTACCTAGGTGTAATGACAAAGGCCTAGAAAACAATTTTTCCCCCCTTTTTTACTCTAATTCAAAATGTTACAATAATTAGAAATAAACAGTGAATGGGTACTAATCCTTTTGCTGCTGTATCTATAAATAGCTGTGCTCATACTTATTGTCCTGCAATACAATCCCAGGCCAGTGACAGGTGAGAAACTAAATAAACATCATCAATCATAAAACTAACAGAAAGGCAGAACTGGTCCTTTGTTGCCAGTTAAATCTAGATTTGACTTGGGTGGATTATCCTGGCAAGGCACGCTGAGATGTCCAGGCAGAAAGCACCCTGTATAGTTGCTGCTACGGGACTATTTTCTGGCTCTCACCAGGGGAAGAAAAAGCCCTGATGCAAGTAGAGGAATGGGATGGGGATCTCAGGAGACTGCAGGTACCACAACAAGGGTGCAGGATGCTTCCCACAGCCAGGTGACATATCCCTGCTGAGAGGACTGGTTCCACGCAGCAGCCTGAGCTCAAAGCAGTGTACAGCCTCTGGCTCCAATACAGCGAAAGCAAAGCTGACACCAAGCACAGCTCCAAGGCAGTGGTTTTGTTCTTTTCTGCTTCGCAGCGCAGGGAGAGGCTTTACCCCTCCTCACATCCCCCGTTCCTCTGCCTCCGCCCGGCTCTGGGAATGTAAGTGGTGCTGGCACTGTGCAGGAGCGATGCACACAATTCATGAGGGCACAACCCCCCACACAAACACACTGAGTCTCTCCCGCTGTTGCAAGGTGAGGATTTTTTATTTTACATGGCCTATCTCTTTGTTTCCTTTGGGAGCCTTCCATTTCTTGGGGAGAGTTAGAATGTCCTTTGTTCCTCTTGAAGAAGAAAGAAGACCCAATGAGTTTAAAGTAATGACAGTTATACAAAAAAAAAAAGAAAAAAAGAAAAAAAAAAAAAAAAAGTCAATCTATTAACACCTCAGATTCAGGCTACATTCAGTCCTTGGCCTCCACAGTGTCTGTACACTCAGATGCACTTCGAAAATTCCCCAATAAAATAAAAGTGAATAATAGATATAGGTCTATTATTTCTTATTGGATTTTCTAGTCAAACTGAAAAGGAGTGGACACGAGATCTGGGGCTTAAGTAAAAGATTTGTATTCACCCGATTCAAGGCTAGATGCATGGCAATTAAAAAAAAAAAAAAAGGATAGTAAATATCTTGTAGAGCAGAAGACTATGTTGTATTTATTTAGCTACTACAGGGAGTAGATACTAAATAGCAAATTCATCACAGTCTACAAGTGTCTGTGTAGGAATCAAAACTGTAATAAAGGGCTCTGCAGTCTGCCAAGGAAATGGCAGCTATAACTGCTGAAAGTTGGACCAAGGCAAATTCAAGCTTGAAATGAGGTATGGCACTTCTGTAGTGATGCTAATCAGCCACTGAAAAACTTTGCTGAGGGTAGTAGTGGCAGTCTAGGAATTATAAAAGCAAGTTTTATTGTGATTTCTTAGGAACATGCTCAGTTTCCAGCTAGGTGGCATTCAGAGGAGCCTCACAGCAGCTCTGTGTTATGCAGGCAGGTTTTCATGTTGTAGGTCCCTCAACAATGGCCTGTCCACCCTAACCACAGACCTTCTTTTCCCTTGGCACATCATAGGAGGACACAGGGGCATGATGCAGCTGCCCATACAACTATAAGCGCTTCACTCCATGTCTCCTAGATTTATGGACTATAAGCCGGAAGGAACCATGTCTCCAGCAGAGGGTTCCTTCTACATGGGAAAGAAAACCTGGAAGAAGTTGCCTCTTGAAAACATTTTCTGTAGTACTGTGCCATGTGCTGAGTACAGTCATGCAAATATTTTGCAAACAAGCATAAATGGTCACATATCGTGTTGAATACTGGCAACGTGAATCTGATAATCTCCACACTACATGAATTTGGAGGGCACTTGGGAAAATGCAGGTGCTTTTGTGCTGAATTTTATAGTATTTCTAGAAATTATCTAAACCCCAGTTTTCCTGATATTATGTTCCCATTGTCAATATTTAATAGCTTTCTTTTACCCCTTTCCATTAAATATTGTTACTTGGAAGAAGAAAATATTTTCATTTATCATTGCAATGTCGTCTGAGACCATTGATATCAAGTACCTTCCCAGTTTACCCTAATGATGTGCAGGATCTTTCCTGGCTATTTATGGTCTAGGAGTTATATTTATTAGACACAGACTCATGATTTACTGGATTTTAAATCAGAACATGAAGTGCTGCAGGTTCCCAAGAAAAATGTTCTTTCCATCCTTTGTCTTCCTATTCATCAATACCTCATTTTCTGTGGCTGGTCCTGGGAAATCATATGGCCATACAGAGGCTGAATTCATTTTAGGTCATTTCTCTGCATTCAAGTTGCCTGGCTTCACATTTTTAGCTGCATAGGTCTCTATCAGTAGATTCCTAGCTTTGATATGCAAAACCTTTTTCAACTTGTTCCACAACCTTAAGAACAGTGTAGCCAAACTTTAGAATTATAGAGCAGTTGCTAATCACATATATATTCAACAATCTACAGACTACAAAAATATTTAAAACATCTGTAGACGATGAAAGCAAGTACAGTATTTGGTTTGGGGTCTTTCACTGTCCTCCCTTGTTTGTTGAAGGGACATGACACTGTGTCTGTACTGTGAGTGTGACCCACTCCCTGTGTCCTTCCTGTGCCCTGAGCCAACCACACTGCAGCCATGCTCACTTGCTCATGGACCTCCCAGGTCCTTCAAAGAAGCCACCCAGGTGATGCTGATGGCACAGGTACCTCCGTGGTCTGTGCCACACACAGATTAAGCCTGGGGCTGTTCCCTATGAGAGGCAGGGGGATGCAGCCAGCCTGCACTGGGGGGTCAGGGGTTCTCCTGTCCTTGAATGGTCCTTCACATCCAAAGGATTTCCTCTTTCTCTGTTAAAAGAACTAAAATGATTTATTGCTTAGCAGACAATTACAGTTTATGCATATTGAATGCCAGAAAGTGTTTCTGCTAGGATTTCACCATTATTTGACATTTTCCAACGTCTGTAGATTTGATGATGCGGTCGAGTTACATTAGCTTTGAAATTATTGACCTGTTCATTACACAGGTAGTAATTTACATCCCCTGCTAGTTCACAGAGGCCAAGCTTTCTCTCACTTTCCATTTCTCAATAATATGGAATCAAGCAAAGCTAACTTTGCCTTCTAATCCTGATCCCATATCTTACTAGTCCTAGAAAGAGTTATTCCTGAAACCATCATGCATTTATTTTGGACGCTAATATCCTATTTTCTTTAACAAATTTTATATTGAAAAGCCTACTCATAATTTTGGACACTGCACATTCAAACAATGGGTTATAGTTGCATCTGTAATAGATACTGCATGATAATTTTACTTCTTTCTGAGCACCTGAACAGCTGATTTGCTTCTGCATGTCTATGTACAGTTCTTACGGCACAAGAGACAGTAACTCCAAAAATACTACAGTCATGTCATAATAAATACCCTAAGAATCTTGTGCATATCACTGTTACCAAAAAGAGTCCCCCATTCCTTTCAGTGGAGTTGGATAAGACTTAAAGTAGCCCTTTTTTTTGGGAGGTAGCAAATCAATGTTTGTTCAAATCATTCTTTCAAGTTGTTAACAACATAGAGATATTCCTACATCCTAAATAAACAAAACAATACAAAATAAATTAAAAAAATGCAAGCTGTAGCATCCCATAGCATCCCGTTTAGTAAGGACAATGATGATTTCTGACGTGGTGATATGTAGTGCCTAGATTTGAGTTAGATTTCTTTGCAGTGGACATGCTTACTTCTTTTGTTATAGCCTTCTGCTCTTTCTTGCTGAAGTACCCTAATAATTTTTAATGTGTCTTTCACAGTCCTAACAATTTAATTTTAAATATCGATGTTGTTCCCCCAGAAATGATGAAGTGTCATATTAAGCCGCTTTAGATCCCACTTTATCCTATAACACCAGATTCATGGCTCTTAACTCTTTAATTAATTTAATATTTACACGTTACTGCAAGAAATGTCCCCAAATGCTAAAACAATGGTAAAAGCAAAAACCTATTCAGAGGCAGACAAACAGATCAGATGTCAAGGTCAGGAATTGTAAGTACACTATTGTAAGCACTTTCCAGCTAGGGAGACAGAAACTGCCCAGGTAACATGAAGGGTGAGTGGAAATGAGATGAATAGTCAGCTCCTCTACCCTGTCAGAACCAACCACCTGGTTATAAATCACCAGCTAACTAGAGTCTCCAAAGAGTTACCTTAAAAAGAGCATGAAGATTTTTTTTCATACCATTACTCTTGCTAACTATAAATTAAGTTTTTCAATTGTACATGTTCTTCCAGCATATTCAAACATCAGTTATCCTTTTAATTATACTTCACCCAAAGGAGAAAAGTAAAATCTCTCATCATGCCACCTGAGACTGCAAGGATCAAGAGTTAGAAATAAGAAACAAAGATGGTTCATACTATAGGGCCTTCAGTTACTGTATCTAATGAGTATTACTACTTCAGCACCAAATAAGCTATATGAAAAGGAGATTTAAAGCACCCTTTAAAATTTAGGAATGATAAATTAACCCTGGAGATTTGCCAAAGGTGAATTCTTTTTTTTTCTTTTTTTTCTTTTTTTTTTTTTTTTTTTTAAATTATGATACTCTGTGAGTTGTCAGTATTCCTAGCAATAGAGATACTTACAGAATTGCCTGGGAAATAAAGGTCTATTTTCTAATTTTCCTGCAAAATTAAAAGAAGAAATAATGGAAGAGCATTAGAAAATTCAAACTAAACACTGATATTAAGTTTAAAATTTCTAACTACAGTGAAAGATGATCTGCTTTTATGGTGTAAAGCATAGAAGCAACATGCAATGGTTTGACATTTTAAAATAAATATTTTCAAAGAAAAATGGTAGAGATATCTCTTTTCTATATTTACATGTCGAATTCAACCCTAGATAACCACTAAAACATAAATTCCGATTGCAATCCGGTTACAATGCACACCAAGCACAAAAGCCTTCTAATGATCTTTGATTAGTTCTTTATTAAATTCATCAAGGGAGCAAAGAAAATTTAATAATCTTCACCATTTGTCATCTTTCTGATTACAGTTTTGATTAGAACTTTCAGCTTTTATTTTCTTCTTTTCTAGTCATTGCTATTACTGTGATAGTGCTTCTTTCCTCTAGTTTGAGAAGAATGAGATAGGGCAAATGAAACAAATTTGTAATTCTGCATGTGTACTTAACTAGGTGTGCTTATGGCCTGAAAAAGGCCAGCTAAGAGTGTGAGATCTTAAAAATGCAAAATAGCCCTTAATGGAACGTCTCCATGTTCATACTTGGCAGTGCTAGATAAAGGTTGGACTTGAAGATCTTAAAGGACTTTTCCAACCTAAACAATTCTCAAATTCTATGACTATACACCATAAAAATTTTCAGAGTCCCAGGTAAATGATATCTTGCTTAACTATCAGATACCTTAAAAATACACTACACACACATTTCTGTAGGAGAAGAAAAATATTCAATATTTGAAGAGGAATTTTCTTTTTTTTAAGAAACATTCATAAATTTATTCTACTATTTTAGCATGCAGTGTTGTCATTCACTTATTTAACACAAACAATTAAAAAGATGTTTTATTGTGCATTACTCATATCTTTATCATAAAAAACTGGAAAGAATCAAATTGAAATAATCTAAATAGATGAAACTATTTTCACTGTTCTGTACACTGTGTTAGTAAAAAAATATGTGCATTTCAGTCTCTGTTACAAACGTCTAATTTTTTGTGTTCCCAGTACAAAACCTTCCTTGTCACCATGTGGTGAAAGGCAGGCCCTGATTCATTGGGAAGAGCTAGAGGAGTTGCAGCTTTATTATTTGCAATGATTACTGCAAAAAACCTGCAGCAGCAAGTGTTGTTTTTATCAGCATGCAAAGGACACATTAAACAGTCACGGGGTGAAGTCCTGAGATAGTCCTGAACCGAGGGTTGAAATTGGGAAGCCCATCTTTAGCAGGTGGACATCTCAAGCACTGGGCTGAAGAGCTGTCATTTCTCCCAGTTCTTCCCTCCCCAGCCCAGGGAAACTTCAGATCTTTCTGCAGAAGTGAATGTCTCAGAAGAAACAGAAGGTTTGTCTTATCCCCTACCCTTTCTATGGACTGATAACTCTGCATATCAGAAACCTGCACTTAGATTCCCTTAGGCAGAGGATAGACCGAGTCCAGGCTGTGTCTTGTGATACCTGTGTGTAGGAGGCTTTTTCTGATGATTATAAGAAACAAGGCAGGAAATAGGACACCAGCCTTTTCCCAAGGTTATTGAACACAAAGCCTGTATTGTTTCATGATCTTCACAACAAAGCATGATTTCAAACCAGGGGACATTGGAGTGGTAGCTTCTTGAAGGAAAGGTGGAGAAAAAAATCTTTACTGGTAATACAAATGAGAAATTCAGCAACATCCTTCTTACCCAGACTAAGGTAAGGCTGAAATCCCTAAAGGGAACATCTCAATTTCCCTGGGATCATGAATGCATATCATGACCTCCTCTAAGCCAGGACACCTTCTCCTAGTTCTTAATGGTCTCCAGAAGATTGTTCCTCCATGAGCATCCCCGTAAAACTACTGCTGTCTTGTAGCTTAGGGAAGGTGTCTTCAATTACCCTGTACATTTCTTAGAGCAATATGTTTCAGAGTTGCCTCAGAACCACAATTTCAAGGCTCACCATAACCAGAAATGGAGCACCAGTCACCTTGAAACCACTTGTTTTACAAGCAAATACAATTATTTATTTATAAACTACAAAATAGACAACACAAGGATTTGTAAAAGTGCAGGGGGTGGCAAGAAAGTTGGAAATGCAATTATTCCACTTTTCCCAACACCATTACCCCACCACAAATATACTTCTCTCTCTAGCTGTTTGATAAGGGGAGTGGTCTTACTTGACCACTTCAGTCCAAGGGCACATTCCCTATCATTGCACTGCACATGTGAGAAAAGTCCCTTCTCTGCAAGAGGGACAGCTTTTACAGTTAGACTTCTGATTTGTGCTTGGGGGTTCTTCAAAATATAGATTTCCCCTTTCTGTACTTGTCCCCCCCACAAACTCAATGGGCAGTTGTGATGTTGTCATCCAAACTGCTCTCTGATCAACAACTGTCCCTTTGGAAGGCAAGGTAAAAACACCTTCTGGGCTTGAGGAAAATGTTAGAAAAACAATAAATAAGCCACAAAGGGATGAAACCCTCATTACTACCAGGAAAAGGACTCTGCACAACTAACTGAAGCCTTTGTGTGTACAGAGCCTCACATTCCAGGCGGACCAAACATCCCCAGCCCGACCAGCCATTACTAACCTTCCTCTCAATACGTGGGCGGACACCTCACTCGTGAGTGTGGAGAATTGCTTAACTGGAATATCCATAGGAGGTTTTTAACAGTTTCACAACTACTGTCAGCTAAAGGACCTCTCTTTTAGTACAGGAGTCCATCTGAAAGCTAAAGGAAGAACATCTCCACTTCCCAGTTCCCAGAGATATATTTGATTTATATAGTTTTATCAGTTATGTACAATATAGGGATTTCAACATTTCTGGTTCTTATTAATGTATCTTTTTCTCTCCAAGATGCTACTTATTAATTTTGTCTGATTTTGTCTCCTCTAAGTTATTAAGCTACAGCTTCTCAGTACGAAATAGCTTTGCCTTAAAAAGCAATTTATGTTTAAATGTATATGAAATCCCAGACTTCTGAAAAATTATAGCTTCATCTTTTTGCTTGGTTTTTTTTTTTTTCCTCAATTTGAGGATGGCTTTTAATGATATGCCTTTATAAGAACTGCTTTATGAAAACAAAATGTTTATTATGATGTTTATAATTTCACAGAATCTTTGCCTCACTGCAGTTCGACTGAACGTTAAGCTCTGTATTTTTCAAATCTTTGCATTTCCGAGTACATAAATGAGCACTTTCCCTAGCTAATTGGGGCCTTTTTTCTTCCTCACAGGCTGTCTACAATCTCTTAAATGCTCCAAACAATTACATGATGTCGCAAATGCGAGACATTATATTGGAGCTTTCCCTTGTGTGTAGTGATGCATTTGTCATGTGGCCCCAGAGGCAGCAGTCATTTGTTTGTTTCATGTTTGGCTTAACAGCAGTAGCAAGGGGAAAAAATAGGAGAAGGAATAGAAATAATGGAGACATTTAACATTGGTGTTTACAGTAAAATTTGCATGTCTTCACTGCAGAAGATTCATTATGTGATGTTGTCACTTGGATATTAAAGGCTACATTTTTAAAATAAAACTTTACAGTCAGTGTGGAAAGAAACATCTTCAGCACAGAGAACTTGCAGAGAGGCTGCAATGGTAAAATCTGCAGAGGAGCTGATAGCATCCTTGAGTAGAAGTCAAAGTTTTACACCTCCTAACTGCTCTTTATTAGAAAATGATTTATTCAATATAAAATAGGTTTTCAAAATGATGATGGGATTAATCAACTTGTTAACAGAGAAAGTATTGAAATAACTTCACGGTTGGCATAGCTAGTTGTCAGACCAGCTGTCCCTTTCATAGGCACTTGTTATAACAGTCAGGGGGCTAACCCTCTCAGACATGGAGCTAATCAGTCCTTGAAAGTCACTTCATCTAGTGGAGTGGAATAATGTACTCTAGCATCATTTTGCCACCTCTACCATTTGGAGCAATAGTATTTAGATTGTCCATTTTTGACTCATCAGCTTCCATTTAAAAAAATTATAATTTTTTTGACAGTATCTTTTATCAGAACATCAGGTTAAATGTATTTTCTTATACTATCCATTTTATAGCTGGCACTTTTAAGACAAGTTCATGAATATATAGTAAGATAAAGAAAAAGCAGCTGCATAGTTGGAAAGGCTATTCTTTAAGATTGAGTAAGTTCTCACAAAACAAAACAAAACAAAGCAAAACAAAACAAAACAAAACAAAACAAAACAAAACAAACAAGTCTGGACAAGAAAATCACAATTAATGACAAAGAACAATATTTTCAGCAGAGTTAACCTAATCAACCTACTAAACTGCAGGGTCCACTTACAACTGCCGTCCAGTAACTTTCTGTGCACACGTGCCTGCCCACCCTGTGCAAACAGATGTTCTTTGTCTCATTTTGCAATATTTCTGGCTGCCCTCCCTGCCACAACTAGTCTCTTTCCCCGCCTGCAAGAACTGGTTCTTTTCCCAAGTCTGGGCTGAGCCTAATTGAGCATGAATAGATTCTCTGGCCCCAAACCAGACTGCTGAACTTGGAGAAGACAAAAGCTGATCAACAAGGACAACATAATAAACTTTTATTCGTTACTGGCTTTTCCTTATTGTCACTCAGCAATATCAGCAAATAAAATAATCAGAACAGAAGGTGTTTTACAGAACAGCTACTGCTTTCTCCTAGTCCCTGGATATTCCTCCTTGGAAATTCCTTGGGTTTCTATATGTTGTATAACATATAAAACCAATCTTATTAGTGCTTTGGGGTTTTGGTACTATGTGCTACTTAGCCCTTCAGAGTAGCTTCACAATTTAAACACCCCTCAGTCACAAATACCATTTTTCTTCTAATAGTCTTTCAGACTTTTTTACTAATGTATTGAATCTAGTGAACTGTGTCTTAACAAGAACAAGTCAAAATTGCCTCCAGCAAATTGTTCTTCTACCTGAACTTTTCTGAATGTTTCATTACTCAATTAACCATGATTTAAATTAATCAGAAAATCCGGAAAATGAATAAAAGTAGGACTACGCTAAACAATGTTGACAATTTGATTATGTTGTACACAGGTTTCATCTGTTCACTGTAATCCTCTTAGTGTGATAACTCCACTCTTCTGATTACAATTATTTAATTTATGTGGCAAATGTATTTTACTCTTGTTCTAATACCAGCTGTTATTTTAAGCAAATTTTTTTCTCCTGTCTGGAGGAGGCTGGTATCAACATGAGAATAGACATATTTTGAATTTTTTCACCCAAATGCATTAATAAAAAAATAATCCAGATGGGTTTCTCTTTTTAACACCATAGCAGCATGTAAGTAGCTACTTTTAAGCATGGTCTCCTAGCCATGGGTATACCCTTTCTGTCCATGTGGCTATAACATGTCTGCTAGATGGCCACCATAGAGCTTCCAGTGTCTCTAGTAGCCTCTCTGTCTCTTCCAGTGATTCTTGTTATCTACAAAAGATCACAAAAATTAATTTTATTTTGCATAAATGATTGTCATTTAAATATCAATAGTACAAAAAATGGTGCATGGATTTAAGAGAGAACATCACCTTCCTGGAGCTGGGAAGAGCATGGGTCCTGCTGCCCTGCTGAGGAGAATGTTGCTGCCTGCAAGAAGTTTTCAATGGGGTGGTTGTTTGCACTGCTTGGGCCATAGGGTAAAAAAACCCTTGCTCAATTAGCTTTATCTTTTGTCATTGTCAGAGCTTTTGTTTGTAATCATGGTGCATAATATACTCATTTCCTGACAAAACAGCTGAAGCAGAAAGCAAGTTAATCTGAAAGCCACCGCAATTTATTATGTATGCTTTTCTGTTTTGATTAAAGAAGGGTTTCTTCTTTATCTCAAAAATTATGGTCTTATATTAAAAAACAGGGAGCTGTACTTCAAGAAAAAAACAAACAAAAAAAAATCAACATTTCCTGTAAAAGCAGAAACTTTCCACAGACTTTTCATAACTGAAATGAATTAATTTAGTTTTATGACATTTATTTCATTTAGTTTAATGACATTCATCACAGCGTACATAACACATATCAAACAGCAGCTACACCACAAGGTCTGACAGAGCTTCCTATGGGGCTTGGCGGGCTTTCCTTTTCTCCCAGCCAGGTAAGCGTGAGGAAAAGTGATTACTCTACAGTGTAGAGTAAATGGGGAGGAGGGAGAGAAAAAATGGAACCATCCCAGGTCACACTTGCTGCTTCTCTCCAGGAATAGTTCCTGCTACCATTGATTTGAAGAGAAATTAGTTGTATTTCTACCTAACCTTCTCCATCTAGTTACAAATTGTGTTACTTGAAAGGCTAACTCAAGTCTTTAGCACTTTGATGAGAATAATAATTAATAATGGTACTTATGTGTAGTAAGTTAGGCCATTGTTGATAAATATCCCTTTTACCCAGATGCTTACTTTCTTGAATTCCATAATAAATCAGAAATAATCTAAGTGGTACAGGATGCAAACTTAAACAAAAGAATAACTGTGGTGTTTGGCAGAAGTTACTGGGTAATAATCAGCTTAATTAAACATACCTTAATAGATCAGAACTATGAAAATTGAGTGAGCAAATTAATTTAAATAGTTATCTCAGAATCTTCACCCCACAAATCACAATGATAAAAAGACAGATAGCTGCAAATAATGAAATATGTTGCTCTCAAATATGCCACGATCACAGATATATTTAGATAATGGTCTTCGTTTATGCTTTTGTTATGCTCTTGCCAGATTTTCTTCTTGTATCATGACTTTTGACTGCTACTATTCTTCATTATTACATGTATTTCCCCCACAGGAGTAACACTGCTAAAATTTTAGTACTTGTGCATATGAGTTTGTAAGCAACTGTTCACTGAATCACTTATTTAACACTTATGTTAAAAAAAAAAAAAAAAATGATGCTTAATTGTTTTATGGAAATAATGGATGCTTCAAAGGAAAGCAAGGATCTTTCTGCAACTCTCCGGTAAAACTTATTTAAAAGCATTTTCAATTCAACATCTTGACAATTTCTGCCTGAATATGTCAGGTGAGATTTTACTTGATAAAAGTCAGTAGAAGTTTTTAACTGAAGAAAATCCCAACATTAGCCAAAACCAAAATTGAATGCATTACATATAATTTATAATAATACTTGAAATCAATTCAACAATGTTTACAGGAAAGCATAGTTATATTTTTCAAAATCCATATAGGCATCCTGAAACTTTGCTCTAGAAGAAAAAACACGACAGGGCTCACCGACTGCACTGTGCTTCAGTGCCCTTCTGCAACGCCTTCAGTACTCCGCGTGAACAAACATTGTTCCTTTGTCTTCTTTGCTATGACTCTCAAATCTCTCCCATGACTGCACATCCTAAATTTAAGAGCCCTGTATTTGAAATTCTGGTACAATTACAGGTAGCTGCATGTCACATTGTCTACTAAGATATGTGCTTAATGCTGAAGTTGGGGAACTCTGGTTGTTAATATTTCTCTGCTGACACTACAGTGCAATTGGAACAATGTTTCTGAGAGACCAGTTCAGTACATTAGCTCTCAAATATGAAAAAATACACTTTCATCATTGAAATTATTCACTTAAAGCAGCACTTCAGCAAAACATTGTCCATGCTGACCTTGCAATTATATCACATCTAGTGTGTACTGATTTACATACTGTGTGCTTTTCCACCTGTAATTGAGGCTATTAAGCAGAATGCAAAGGCTGAGCTCCACCCTCAATATTGGCTGGATTACACAGAAGGTGTAAACTCAAAAAAACATATGTTGGGGATGCTACTGCTGACGTTACACTACAAGGACTCATCTCTGGTTAGAGTAACACTCCTCCTGCCTGGAAAGTGCAGCTCAGCATCTTTTGTTCAGTAGAGATGCTGCCATTCCCAATGTAAATCATAAGCACCGATCAGTAAAAATCATCCTGGAATAAACTAATCTAGATAAAAAAGAGAAGAACTGTGATGGGACAGTTCCCATATTTAGAATTAGAATCTCAGATTAGGTTAGAATTTTTTTTTTTCAGTAATTTAAATACTGTTTGAATTACTCCTTAAAAGATACGGTATTTCTCTGACTGAACGGGGCACTTATGCAGATGCTAAATTTTAAATAACTACCTCACTTTCAGATTTAAATAATCATTTGCCCATAAAGTTTTCAAGATTTGAGAATGAGTGCATCAGGTTTATTTGGCTACTGAAAATATCAACAAACCAAGATCACCACTTTCAATCATACAAAAATATATTTAAATCTTTTTTTTACAATACTTTGTGTTTTGTACAGTTTGTCTATGATTATTAATTTACTATGAGCTGAGAATGCTGATGATCTAATTTGCTTCTGAAAACATGGGAAAATGTCTTAATCGGAAATATTCCTAGACCCCCAGGAGAAAGAATAATAAAAGTAAAGCCATCTTGAGATCCTAATCTGGGATAGTATTTTATATTGTTCTTGCAATATAAAGTAATTATAGAATCAACTATTAGAAGATGCTGAATTAGAGTCTGTATGGCACCAAAAATCACTGTCATGAAGGACGGGATAAGACATTTGCATGTGAAAGGATTGTGAACAGTATCTATAAAGAATTGTGAAATTACTACCATATTTATTATTATAATTTTGTATCATCACAGTCTCATTTCAGCATGACCTGTAAGAATAGATTAAATTAATGTCATTTTCTCTTCTTGTTAACATCTTTATCACAAGAGCAAGCTGTCACAATTTTAGTGTTTAAAATAGTCTGTGAATTACAGGGGGCAGGAGCTGGACCATTTCCTCATTCTGTGTCTTGGTTGGCCCACCCCTCCTGGTTCAGTCTTCCTTCCCCACCACACAGGGTGGCAATCAGCATAAAAGCTCTTTATATCTTGCTCTCTAGTAAAAAAAAAGAAGACAGACTTCACTGTTTTAAACCTCAAGGTGAGCTAAAAATGTAGAAAAATACAGCTGGATAAAAAAACAGTGGAGGAAGAGGATGTTTAAATGGAGGTAAGGATCAGAAAGGATTGTACAATATATATACATACTTGTTTTAATTAATACATACATATCATTAGAATACACACTGTCAAAATAATTACTTTTATACCTGCAACCATCCAGTCTCCCAAAATTATTTGCTGATAAGAGAAAAGCCTGTCTCTAGGACTTCACCGGCAGTCCTCAATAACAAGTATTTGGGACCTTAAAAATCCATCAAAACTTACATGAAAATGATTTGGTCTTTGGAAATGTCGTCTTTTAATGTAGCTGAACTATGAAAAAATAAAGGTTACGGTTGGAAAGTTTGTTTTGTTTTTCCCTTCCATTTCCATTTTTCCTTTTCTTTCTGGATTTCAAATAAAAGGACAGGAAAGAAGAGACCAAAACATCACCAAGGAATTTCACAAGTGAAATTTTGAGAGCCTTTCTTTGGTATTTAAAAAAAAAAAAATTAGCAATCTTTCCTTTGGATACCTGCTTAACAAAGGTTTCAGGGCTGTGAAACCAGTCAGTCCCTCCCTTCTCAAACAGTGTGTTTTCTTCATTTTAAGGTATTATTTAATAAGTGCAGGTATTTCCATGAGATGTTGCTGCTTCTAATTCAACATTGTTAATTCTTGTCTGAGCTGCTGTAGTCCACTTGCATGTATAGAAATGAGGTGCGTTCCTCAAATACGAGTTACATTAGATGTCTTCTCATTTTTTAGGAAAGTAGGATGTGGTTGAAGGAAGTAAAATGACTGTATTTAGATATCAAGTAAAAGAATGCTGCATCCTACTGAATTATGAATAAATATTGCATCCATTTAAAGGTCTCTCAGATCACACTGTTCACTGGGTATTTAAAACAAAACAAAACAAGACAAAACACAGATAGTAGCTATGTTCTCTGAATAACATCAATTCACTTTTGTACCTTTTAGTCAGGAAAAAAAAAGATATTTTTTTAGTTTGCAAGGTTTTTTTTATAACTTGTCTTGGTATGTATATCAGGCACACGCATTTTCCTTCAGAATGAAAGACCTTTTTGTGATGCCTTCAGACACCTGGCATGAGGATGTGATGTGATCCCTTTCCTCTGTCCCCCAGTTACCCATGGAGCAAACTGAACCTCCAGTCATGGAGGGAAGCCCCGCTTTTTCAGGCTAAATGTTAGCTAGCCAATACAAGGAACTGGATGCATCGGTATTTCAGTGAGACCTGGACAGGCTGGAGGACTGGGCAGAGAAGAACCTGATGAAATTCAACCAGGGCAAGTGTAGGGTCTTGCACCTGGGAGGAATAATCCCAGGCACCAGTACAGGTTAGGGGTAGACCTGCTGGAAAGCAGCACTGCAGAGAAGGACTTGGGAGATCTGGTTGACAACAGGTTGACCATGAGCCAACAACGTGCCCTTGTGGCCAAGAAGGTCAATGATATCCTGGGGTGCATTGGGAAAAGTGTAACCAGCAAGTCAACGGAGGTTATCCTCCCACTCTACTCTGCCCTGGTGAGACTGCATCTGGAGTCTTGTATCCACAAGTCTGGGGTCCCCAGTTTAAGAAGGACGAGGAACTACTGGAGGAAGTCTAGCAGCAGGCTATGAAGATGATTAAGGGCCTGGAATGTCTTTCTTGTGAGGAAAGACTGAGAGAGTTTGGTCTGTTCAGCCTGGAGAAGAGAAGGCTGAGAGGGGATCTCATCAATGTTTATAAATATCTCAAGGGTGGGTGTCAAGAGGATGAAACCAGACTCCTTTTAGTGGTGCCCAATGATGAGTGGCAACGGGCACAGACCAAAGCAAAGGAGGTTCCATCTGAATATGAAGAAAAACTTCTTTAATTTGAGGGTTACAGAGCATTGGAACAGAGAGCTTGTGGAGTCTCTTCCTCTGGAGACATTCAAGACCCACCCGGATACATTCCTATGCAATCTATTCTAGGTGTACTTGCTTCAGCAGGTGGGTAGGACAAGATGACCTCCAAATGTCCCTTCCAGCCCCAACCATTCTGTGATTCTGACATAACTTTGTTGAAAGCCTTGGCCGAACTGGTGTCAGGATGCCTCTGCCAATGAAGAACTGTGCTGAAATGCTTGTGGACCAGGGGGAAGCAGCAGTGTGAGCTGTGCCACACTGTGTTAATCTGCTCAACATGAAAGGCTTTTCAGAGACCCCATGTCTACTCCTTTCAGTTCTGTGCTGCTTGGTAATCAGTAGTAAGGTGAAACCAATAGCTTAAACAAACAGACAAAACGTTCTAACTGCTAATGAACAGAATTTGGGAGTTTAGAGTCTTCTTCACCTAAATCTGGTTTTCAGTGCTGGTAATGCAGGGGCTCTGCTAAACTGTCTGGGTTTAAAAAAAAATACTGCAACCTAATACCAAGACAGCAGCTGAACAACTGAGCTGACAGAACTGGGGGTACAGTGAAGAATTAGTTTTGGGCACCCTGCTGTTCCAACTCAGCAGTGAATAAAGCACTTTGCAGCATTATTTACATGCATAATTCAGGAGGGTGCTTCTTAGAGAGAAGTAAAACCAAACCCTTGTGGAGTTCCAAAATAATCTCTACCTTCTCTTTGGTATGCTGAATACTTTAACAGCTCATTTGTATTGGGTTTTTTGGTCTAAGACTATCCAAAGGTATAACTGGATAGCAGTTTCCTAAAGGATTAAGAGAATAATTTTATGTAGGTCATGTTGTTGTCAAATGATGGCTTTTCAGTATGGCATATTTATATACTACTAATTCTGGTTCCCATTGTATGTAAAGGATGATTACTTATTTAATGAAGAGACTTCACTGGAACAGAGTTTTGTCACAAGATAATGGTCTCATGCTGTTAACTAAATGGGAAAGCATTTACTGTAAAATATATACACTCTAATTTATAAGATTAGCTTGTACAATGGGAAGATCCAGCAGTATGATGTAGGCAAACATAAGAAAATATATCACAAGAAAAAGACCATTTGCTTGTCCTTAACAATAAAAATGGCAACACAAAAAAGAAAAAAACTTTGTTGTATCTTTATCCTTGCAATAAGTACATGTCTGTAACTTGTTATATCAGTGCAAGCTATATGCGTCTGTGGGGAAAAAAATATTGCTTAATGGTGATTGCTAAAGAACTGCAGGATTCAACCGTTTTGCTACTGGAGACTGGACAAACAAAGCAAAAGGGGAGTTTCTATGAGTTTCTATGCCTCTCAGTGTAGGTACCCTCCACCTCTAAGTATTAAACATGACGTTTTGCATTCAGCACATGTTCCGGGAATGCTCCTAACTCCTCTTTAATGTTCCTCTATTTCTATTACCAATATAAATTAATTTGCATACAGGAGCTTCCTAATATTCCTGAATGTGGTGTTAATATACAGCTATAAACCCAAAGTGTTAATCAGTACTAGTGAGACAAAAGATGTCCCAAGGGGTAAATTGTCAGTTATATAATCAGAATACATTACAATCTAGTGGACTGCATGTTTTTAATAAAAAAAAAAAGTGCAAAATGAAGAGCTGGATTTATAGCTAGCAGACAAAGCTCCCTTAAAAATAAGCCTATTAATGCTTCCTGCACGGTCAGATCAAGGGTGATGAAATTAGAATTGACCAAACACGAGAGCAATTCCCAGCTAAATAAAAGGCCAGATATTCTTTTCTTCAACAACAACAGAAAATGAACATAGAGACAAGAAAGGTTGATCACTCATGCCAAAAATGTACTTTCCATTCTCTAAGCTTTCTAAAGTCTCTTCTTTTATCCATTTTCTATTTTTCATCATATTGCCATTCTCCCTTTTTTGTCAATGACCTTTCTTCAGTCCAGCTCAGCTTCTGTCTAATGACCTGAAGAGGCCTTCTTCACAGGCTGGAAAGCTTTAGATTTAAGATCCCCCTCCTTCATTAGAGTGAAAAGTGAACAGCCTCTATGTGCTGGGTGTTAATGAATGTGAAGAAAGATTTTTTTGTATGTGTTTTACACATTATGTTCTTGACTCCTTGAGGTGCTACAATAAATTGCTGCGCTTCATTTACAAGGAGTGATAACAGAAGCAAAATGAGGATCTGGCGGCAAATTACTTCTCAGTTCACCCTGGGTCAGGCTGCTGGGGCTAATGAGAAGAGGTGCTCTAATTTTAAACTCCTCCTCGACCAAGCTATTCTTGCATTAATGTTCACTGCTATAAATTGTAAAGTCAAATGAAGGAGCACTGTTGAAAATTAACCAGTATTTTTATCCTTTGAGTACCCAATAGAACATATTTTGTCTTCTAAGCCCGGTGGTTATCAAAGGCAGCACGGCTACACCAGCGTTCCTGCCTGGCGGCGGCAGGATGCTCCCCACGTGCAGACACCCCTGTTTCTGCCTTTTCACTACATGAGAGGAGGAAACGATACCGGTTTCCAACAAGATTATCATTTAACCCAAAGAAGAAGGTGTTTAAAACCAGCCTTTTTCTGTCCTTTTAGCAGGACACTGCACACAGACATTAGACGTCGTGCAGAATTACTCCATTCATTTAATGCTACTGCATGTTTAATGAATTGTAATTGTGTATATGGAACGACCCTGCAAATCACTGACCCATTTAGATCTATGAGCACTTTGTTACTATAAGCCCAAAGCAGGATTTGAGTAGTTAATGAGAAACTAATGCTGCACCTGCTTCTTTCATGAAATATCTTCCTAAGTCTGTATTTTGGCACTTTAAAAAAATCAAATACAATACAAATTTTTTTAAAACACAAACAAACCAAATCAAACCAAACCAAAACACCCAACCAAACAAACAATAAAAACCCACAAAAAAAAACAACAACAAAAACATAGCCCAGAGTTCATACTAGGGGAGTTATGCTGCCCTGAAGAAACGGTTCCAGATTCTCATCACTGGATTTTTTTATTGATAACTTGGCACTAACTGCAATGACATTAATATATTTAAAACATATATCAATGACATGGCATTCATTTGTTGTGTGATGTGTCTGTCCTGGTACATTCTTCCATGAAATTGCTACATAACATACAAATTAACCACACTACCCTACTCTAATCATTGTAATCAGTTATGTTTTCATGTGTACATTACTAATATATAAGGTTGTTGTAGTTCTTGTGTGTGGTTTAATTGCTTGTTTTTGCATATCTTGTGTGATTGATGATGTTCTAGAAATCTTTTCCCCGAAAGGAGACTTTCTAAATTACTTTGTTTAGATGCTAATGATTGTATTTCATTAGTGGCCCTCTCATCTAGAATCATCTTTAAATGAATGAATATGCCATAATTAAAAATCTGAATTATGAATTACTTTGAAAGGAGACAACATTGTCCCGATTTCCCACTGCGACTCAGTGTTATTTCAATTATGTAAATATGTTTAATCATTCCCCTTTTGTTTTTCTAATTATTTAATATTAATGTTGCTTTACCCCTTTATTGCTACAAGAAGGGATATGGCATCTTAAATGAGAGTACTTAGACAAGTGATACACAGATGACTAGATTCAAGCAGACATTTACCAGAATGCATAACCCGTTTCAAAAACAAACATGCTATTAACATTCATACTAATATAGCAACACTAGCAGTAATTGCACTTCATGCATGTTTTGTCTTTATAAACCTAATGTATTCACAATGTACAATCTCCAATCAATTTTCTTATAAAACTTGAAATCCATTTGTACAACTTTAAATTCTCTTGAAGTACAGATTTTAAGTAATGAATTTTCTTTGCCCACAGACTGCACTTTTTCAATAGTTTAAAAAACAGATACAAATTATAAAGCATCTGGACACAGGATCTTGTTTTCTGTACTGTTACAGCCAGTCCTATTTTACAGTACCAGTAAGCAAATTCTCTCCTGTGAGTCTGAGAAACATGAAAAAAATTAATGCTTCTGAAAATTCATGCAGAATACAGCACTTTTATGGAAATTCACAAAATCAAAGGACTGTGAAATTAACATCTGTAAAACTATGAACATTACAAATCCACATAAGGAGTATACATGCTACATAATGGATAATGGGAATTAATTATAAATGGTTCATATATACCACGGGAATCTCATGTGGATTTCTAAATAAATGTAACTATAGTCTAAAATGTAATAATTTGGCAATTGTATTGAAACATCTTGAAGTGGAATTTGTAGAACTACAGTATCTCACTCTTGAGTAAGAGCAGTGGCACATGTTCAAAACATTATTTTAAATATCTTTGTTTGTAAACACTCTGAAACCCAACCACAGGAGACAAAGAAATGTGATTTTTATTCCCATACTCTTTAAAGACCACTGCTGCTCTGTGAAACAGTGAGAGCCTGTTAGTGGAAGCTAATGCACCTGTTTCAGTTCTTCTCGGCAACAGCCATAAAATTTTTTTGATATGCAAAATCTGTATTTTTAGTCATAGGTTTTACATTTTGCCAAATACCAGGGTCAAAAGCATAATGAAATGTGCGTGAGTATGATCACCAAAAACATCCTGCCACTTCCAGTTTGAGTTTATTAGTCTCTGCTGTGCAGGTTTTGCAGAGATAATATTTCAAATCAACACTGCTGCTCTTTCTGAATTCACTTGTATGATTGAATACAAATGCAAAAACAAAAACCAAACCAAACCAACAACAAAAAAAAACACTACCGCGAAAATAAAACAAAGCAAAACAAAGAAAAAAAAAGACTACAAATAGCACATTCTTGTTTGGATTTTTTTGTTTCAATAACAATTTTCATAGGCAGAGAAGGGTGCTCATTTTCCATGGACTTCTCTGTATTGGTGCAGCCACAGTGGCGGGCTTTATCCAGCACATCGCTCTTGCCATCGGAATGAAGATCCTGCCTGCAAGTAGATTTGTGCATTTTGTCAAACGCGCTCATAGTTCTGGCCAGTTCAGCAAGTTCTGTTAGGTCACTTATTTTTGTGTAGGTTTATTTTTTGTCAATAACTTGTTTCACAGTTTTCTGTAGTGGCACTGACATTTTCAATCCAAAAATGACACAAGGTTGCAGGTGCAGTTTCCATGCTGTTACCACTGTGTGTGTGTGTGTGTGTGACAATTTTATTACTGATTTAGAAAAACTAATGGAAGCAACCCCTTAGCATTTCTGCATATCTGTTCCAGTGAACTACCATTTCTATGAAGATTGTGTATTTTGAAAGAAGATACACTCCAAAACAACATTGAACAAAAGTCAGAGGAGGGAAGAAGAGAGACACAAATATTCAAACTTTTATGGGCTGGTATGTTAAAAATGAATAAAGCAAACAGCAAGGAAGCTTAGCCTGGCAGCCTCCATTTTATATGTTAAATTTTTCACAAGACAGTTTAATTACAAAAATTAGGAATGGTAATTGCTACATATAAATGTAAAGTGTCTCTCTTGGCCCAGCACAAGGGGATAAAAACCCCCAACCAAATCCCAAACTATAATGCCACTCTCTGTTCTCAGGATTCTTAAGTATGCAAATAGTTTTTCCACTTAAGATCTCACAGACACAGATCTGGTCAAAGCAAATTACCCGAACAGTTTGCATTCATCAGAGAGGAAAAGAGATGATAAGGCAGATAAAAACCAACAAATGTAGACATTTTGAACAAAAGCCTGCCATTTCACAGAGGAGATTATCTTGTACTCTAATTCTTCAGTTATATAGGTAGCAGAAACTTATTTTCATATTATAAGATAATGTGAGGTGAAATGCCAGATAAAACTTGGCTTCACTGAAGTGAATGACAAGATTTTCATTGACATGAATGGAGTTATTTTGTTCCAGGGGGTTTATACCATATGGCACCTTTTCAATGTTTCTTGTAAAAATACTAGCCTTTTTGACAGAGTTTTTTAATGTTCAGTATTATTTGTACAGCCTATGTTCAGCCTGGTCACATTGAACTAATCATCTCAAAAAACCAAATCAGCTAGAGTAGCAGTTTTAATTCAATTTTCTCATATTCATTTTGTCAATACAGTGTTCCTTTTTTTTCATTTTAATTAGGACAGGCATAATGCATGGAATTATCGTGTGGAATATTACTCTGTGAAAGGTTAAATATGAATGATCCTCTATACAAAATACAAAGGTGCATAAAATCTTATGCTTGGGTTAAATGTTTCTAACCTCATCAGATAGACATGCCCAAAAGCTCCATTTCTGTTTCTATGACAGATTTTCTATTAAGAAATTTCTCATTTAGTACCAGGCTTATGACAGAACCCAGACCCTAATACAAAACTCAGGCAAACTACAGGCGTTGAACTCCAAAATTGCAAATAAAAATTAACACTGCTCAGCAGCTGATACTGAGAGCATCTGACTCATTGGGTGGCTCCCTGTGTAACCAAAAACCTTGCTGAATGTCACAGTTTCTCTTGTACATCTTGAGCACCCTTGCTCTGCACGGCAGAATGCTGAGAACCCTCCTCTGTCCACCTGAGTCCCAGGAGAAGGAACGATAGTGCCACCATGCTCTGGTTTAGATGGACTACCACGCAGTGGTAGTGGCCATTTTTAGCAGTGACATGAGAGTCACCCTAAAATGAGAATGTTGGCACAGTTGTCAGGTATCTGGGTGAGCCTAAGCAAACTTTCCAATGTGTCTTAGGCGAGGACAAATATTCATATTATTAATAAAAATACAAATTACTAATGAAATCATTGATAAAAACGGGTTGTTACAAAAGTAAGAAAGATTAAAGAGTAAGACCATCAAGTAACATGATTAAAGCAATACACAGAAGCTGAAAAAGGAGGTAAATCAATTGTAATTACTGTTCTGGGTATACTTCAGCCTTCTGGATTTATGCAGAGGCTGACCCATTTGAAGAAAACTCCTTGTCCTCCCTGTAGCAGGCATAAAGAATAACTGATTGTCATCCTCTTCATAATAATCTTTGACATACTGAAAGAACTGTGTCTTGTTCCCTTTTGTTTTCCCCCTTTTTTTAGCATAAACTGATCCAAACACATAATGCTTTCCACATGGTTTAGTGAATATGACTGTGATCTCTCCAGTTAGCTGTTTTATCCTGGAACAACCACATCCAAAACAGGACACTCAATACTCAACAGGATTAATCACCTCTAGCATTCATGACCTGATGCTCCCATTAACACCCTTCTAAATGAAATCTGCCTCTTTTTCTGCAAGGATTCCTCCAAGTTGTCACAGTTCTACTGCTGTTTACAATCGTTCCCAAATGACCACCTCTGGGATCTCTTCTGATGCAACAGATAAAGCTATTCTGCCTCTTACTTGTAAATGGACTTTTCTCTGGTCAAATTTCTTGGGTTTACCATCAAGAAAAAATGTTTGTAATCTCTAGTTCCTTTTAGAACAAACAAATCACTCCACACCATGAGCGACTGTCAGTGTCATTAGTAGAAAGTATCACCATTAGCAAAGAGCACTTTACAGCAAAGAGCATAAAAACTGAACTTCATCACAAAGTTCTTTTCACCTCAATCTGAAATAAGAACTTAATATTAACAAGAGGTTTTAATATAAATAGTTTTTAATTGCTTAAAGCTTTTTCATCAGCTGCTGAGAATATTAAACCCATCAAAACAACAAAATCTTTAACCTGAACGACACAAATGATCTAATTTAGCTCTGCGTGCCTCCTCAGAGCAAGTGCTTACACTCCATCACCAAGATCATTCTGGAGATGTCTCTATAATAACTGGAAACATTTAAAGAAACAATGTCAGAAACAGCTTCAGCTTCATTCTAGAGAAAGGAGCTGGAGGAAACACTTCATTAACTAAAGCCATCAGCTGGGGGAAATTAGAGGGTCACAGCTCATGGCAGAAGGCAGATGCCTGGGTAACGAAGGGGAAGCCTGGCCCAGTCCTGGGGTGGTTTCTCTGTGCTCAGTGATCTGGGCACAACAATGCCTAGCTGGGCACTGGGCAGTGGGGAAAATGAGACCTCACTTGTGCCAGCTGAGCTCCTGACAGCCTGGTGAAGAAGACAGAGGCTGAGCACCATGCAGATACAGCTTTGCTATTGAGTTTAGAGGGATGAATGTCAGAAAGAATATTATACATCTAAATTTGTTAGACTCACCATTTTAGTTGGTAAGAAATGCCTGGTAAGGTTGCCTGCAACTTTCGAAGACAGGGGGAACAGAGTCAGACCACCAAAATTAATTCTAGTTTACCAGTTCAGTGTCTGGAGGCGAGAGGAATAGTTCCATCTTGTTGTTTTTTAAATCTTGCCTTTTCTAGCCTATTAAAAAAAAAAAAAGAAAAAAAAAAAAAGAAGCAGCTTCCAGATTCAGCATCTTTACTCTGAAATCAGTTTCAAAACAGGACTTTTGAAAATACTGAAGAATTTCAACTTCTTTCCCAGCTTCCTTTGTCCAAACTCATTACTAAAATTGACCACATTTTATAGAAAGTTTGGATTCCTATGCCTAACCTTCTGTTTTCAGAAAATGTAATGTTCAATGAAAATACTCTGCCTGGTTGCAATTCCCACAAAAAAAAAAGGCAAGATGTGCTTACGATTGATTTGGGCAGGCAGGATTTTGTGGGAAGAGGAATTGCTGTTCTGGATCTGAAGAAGAGTTAACTTTCAACACATGTTACATATTCTTGACAAAGTGCAAAGAAATTATAAAATAAGATATCCAAAGATGTCACATATGAAATAATAATTTTATTTTAATTTTTTGGACTACTCAATGCCTTTTAATGAATTTCTAGAAATGTGCCCATTTCAAAATCCAAAAGCCATTTCAAAATGGTAAGACACAATCTTTCTCAAAAAATACTGGAGTATTTCAGCTTTTTACCAATTTTTCTCTGCCAAAATCTTCACCAGATTCGATCTCATTTATTTATTCTTTTAGCATGGTAGTTATTCCCCCTCCACAAAACAAAATGCCTCCTTGAACAATTTTAATGACCTAGTAAGGACTAATACAAAAGACAAATGTGCACAGGATTGGTGAAAAGAGGGATTCCCAGAGCTGTGATTTTCCTTATGCCATTGCAGTGTTATTTTAGCTTAAACAAACAGCAGTCTCATCTAAATAGACAGACTGGCTAGAGGTCAAAAATCCAGCATAGACAATTTTGCATGGTAGCAATTCACACTAAACTGATACTGGTAAGAACTGGCCACTTCCCTGCTTCCCACACTGTTTGCCTGCCAAGCTTCTGGCTATTGCTTTTTCGGATGCTGTGACTCCTCAGTTTATTTCAGCACAATGGAGCAACTCCCAACAAAGGGAAAAGGAGAGCCCCAAGTTTCTCAGTGGTTAGGTCACTGTCCTGGGAGATGGGAGCTCAGCATTTCCATCCTCATTCTGAGGGGCAACGAAATGATATTCTGAACCAACAGCAGATTTTAAGACAACTCAGCTATTAATTCAGTTTTAGGTATTTCCATCAGGACTTGAAACCCTATTGTTAATAGGTACTATAGGCAACTGTTCCTGCCATCCAGAATGAGTGTCAGTGTCTATGTGTGAAGAAGAAAAGTCCTCCACTTCCCTGGTATTCAGGTTTTGTTAACATTGAACAACACTTATGGACTCCCTTTTCAACCTTGTACATCAGCTTTAAACTTGCAGATCTGTCCTTCCAACATGGTTAAAGTCAAATGACACAAAATGTCTGAGGAAAAGGCGGAGAAGGTACCAGAGAGACGAATAATGGCACCATTCTTACTCCTACTGTTGTTGTCTGAGTTTTAACAGTGCTTCAGAAGGTGCTAAAGAAAAATTATGCTTCCTTTCCTGAAGGTTTTACAGACAAAGCACCCAAGAATATACAAGATGCATCAGAAAGACCAGGGGTGGGAAACATTAGGATTTAAGTACTTTGATTGCAACCTGATATGTCCATCCTGAAGGAAGAAGCAGATTTTGTCCAAAATGATGACAACGTATGTTGAAAGGTTATTTTTTTCTCCAAAGTAGAAACTCTAAAAAATATCTCGTTTGAAATGCCAACAATTTTGAAATTTCTAATTGAAGGAAAATATTTCCACTGTCTTGAAAATCCATTACAAATGCCTAAAAAGCACTTGCTGGTGCATGAGCTCAACCTAAATTTCTTTGAACACATTGTTCTCTGGGAGATACTGGAGATACTTTCTTGAGTACTTTCTGGATACGTTCTCTGGAGATACTTTGCAAAGATATTTTTCTCATGAGGTGCAAGGAGAGAGCAGAAGGAATGGGTGTGCACAGAGTCATGCAACTCACAAGGAGGTGAACTGAGAAGAGATGTAGTCCTCCAGGAGGCTGATGCAATAGACTAGTGGGGACCTGGACATTTACTCCTAAAGGCAGTTCACTGCCATGAGAATTTAGCTTTATTGTTTTCTTGAACCAACATGAAACAGAACATTCTAGCTAGGGTCAAACCAACTCTAGTCAAAACATTTACTTAAAAACATTCAAAAAGAAAGGATTTCTAATTAAAATCATTCATGTTGTAGAAATGATGTTTTCCTGCAGTAAACTGTTCCAATGGAAAAGCCATACCTATCTACATCTATTTATTTTATTGTTTCCCCTTTTAGTCACAAATAAACGTTTGGTATTTGTGAATTGTTTACATTAGGTGGTGAAACTTGTGATTCAAGTCAGATATTTCTGTGCTACAACTCTTCTTATACACAGAGAATGTACCTATCATTTTCCTTCCCCAAGCACAATCGGAACAGATAAGGAACAGTTAACCTGGGCACACTTCCAAATGTGCTTTTTCCAACACCAATCTGTTCACAAGAAGTTTAGTCTTGGCTTCTTCACAGGGCCAATGCTGCTTTAAGTGATCCTGGCTCGTCTGCTGCAGCTCTTGCCTTCCTGCTTCCAGAGCAAACATCCACAGCTGTGTTCCACCCAATGTCCTTGCTCTGCATTAACAAACCCACTTCCAAAATAAACCCACCACCTTAGCATTTCAAATGTAGTATTTCTGCAATATTTTTGTTTTCTGCTTTGGGCACAGATATCTTTTTTTTCATTGTTTGCTTTCATAAAGGAGCTTGACTGAATTTTCTGTCCAATTAAAATTAAGAGAAACCGCATGCCAAATAGCTCGGCTGTGATTGCCAAAGATAAGCTTGCTAGAAACCATCCCCTTCAATACCACAGACCTGTTCATTGTCAAAGTGGGATATGGAATCGAGCTCCCTTGTAGAACAAATCTCTGATTTATCCTCACTAAAGTAACAGTACATAGTTGCTTCTTAGCCCAAATACCCTCTTCTCTATGGCACTGTGCCTTGAATCATATTTTGTCTTCTAACGATGACCATACCAAAGTGAGTAAGTCTAAAAAAAAATATTTGTATTTCAAGACACACAGTTTAGGAAGTTTTACTATCACTGGTAGGAAATTATAAAAAGAAAAGCCAGCCGGGCAAGGAAAGACATACAAATTAAGCAGAACAAATAGCGGCTTTCTTTCAGAAAGCTTGAGGAACAGAAAAGGTCAATCTACCACAATAATTGGTGATGTTGCCCAGTTACTATGACGAGTTGCAGAAGTCAGATATTACAGCCCAGGGAAGGTGAAAAGATGCCCTGGCAGAGTGAAACATGTAGCCCTAATAATGCCTAGAACCACTTTGGGGTAGGATGGAGAAGGTAATGGCCAGTCTTTGAAGATAGCTGAGATGCTAAAGCGATGAAGAAAACCATCTTGTTTAATAAAAAATGTAAAATTGTGGTCTTTTGTGCTTGTTCCCATGGTTGAAGATTCCATATTATTTACCCCTTATCTTAATAGAATGAAGTAAAATTACTTTTTAAATTTAAATTCTGTAATAAAGCAGGGCAACCTAGTAGCACAGGGTGCTTTATTTACTTGGAGAGTGTATAAATTTCCAAGAACATGTGCAACGCTTCAAGAGAATGGAATCCTAGGTTTGCAGAGGAAAAAAGTCTGTTGTCCAAGTTTGCCAAAGCCTTGTTGGCAAGCATCAGAAAAATGAGAGACAGACAATATTTTAGTGACTGCGGTGTTTCCAGATTCTTTGTGAAACTGTGCCTTGGCTGGTAGCAGTATGGAACTTTCTCTCAACAGCTTTTCACCTAAGAAAGGGAGAAAGAACAGGAAAGAGATCCCCTTTCTGCCCTCTTCATCATGAATGTCACCCCTATGCAGTAGCTAAAACTACAAGCAGTGTAGTATATGTGCAGTGAGTTTTATTCTGGAAATTGGTTTAGCCTGCAGAGAAGGAAAAAGTGTACAGGAGGTGTGGACGCTGATTCATGAGTCTGCCAGTGGGAGACACAACCCCACTACCCTGAGTAATAGGGACCACTGAACCAAATTTGAAGAAAATATCCATTTCAAGCAAACCCCTAAACCATCATATGAAATAAGAAATGCAAACATTACATAGCAGCTATGACAGAGCAAACATCAGATGTGATCTTATTAATCTCTGATTTGATATTATGCAAATTAAAAAGCATATTTGTCTTTTATACATTTCCATCTAGACTTTGCTAACAAACCCTGTGTTAGCTCCAAATGAAAGACTCAACTATGCGTCAGAACATTTTGACAAGGACATCGTTTTCCGATGGGCAGCAGTGCTAAGAGTGACATGTCCACCAGAAGAGGGCAGCTCAAAGGCCATAGCAATCTCATTGCAACCAGTATTTTTAATAGTAGTCCTTGTTCCAGTCCTTCAGATAAGTTGGCCTTGACCACTCAACCTGTGCCAACGTGTTGGGAACTACCTACAGACCAGCCATAGGTTTGCCGCAGAGAGAGGACAAAGAGCACTGTGCCTCCCTGTGGCTGGGCCCCGAGGCAGTTGTCGGGTTCAATCTCAAATTGCAGTAACTAAACCTGCTGTTTGTCTGCCCAAGACAATATTACTTCTGTGTCACATTGGTAGTAACAGAATCGGGTTTGCTATCCAGTGGTAATGTAAAACTCAGGTCAAGGTATAGAGTGGTAACACTGCCATCAGTGTTAAACCAATATAATCAAAACTGCTTTTGCCCTGGTAGTCTGCCATGTACATCTTTGCCATTTCAGAACATTTTGTCATTTACAGTACTGGCATTATTTCTTCTCATCTTTTAAGTTTTTTTCTTTCAAGTGCTAGAGGGATGTCATATACTTGAATAATTTTCAAGTTTGACCACCAGCCTGTGATCTGGCACTTTCATGCACTCTTTTCACCAATGTTTGCAGCAGTATGGGCTAACTAAGCTTTTGGGATAACACCATATTCAGCTTGTTATAATAAATTTAATGTTATACAGGATCAGCTGGTTAAACTATACCAAAGCAATTAAATAAACCTCTGCATTTCAGCATCTACAAGATATTATTTGGGGGAATCTATACTGTAGGTTACTTTAGGAGCTTTCATAAGGACAGTGACCGTCATGAGAGGCAGGCTAGTTATAGTCTAGTTTGCAACATCCTTCAAACAATAAAAGTCTTTCTATGTGGTTGGGAAAACTGTGTTAGCTGCAAGGTAGAATATTATGTTCTAGTTAAGAGAGAAAGATTCAAACCCAAAGAAACCTAAATATTTTTTCTCTCTTATGAAGATGTATGGCACTACTGTGATAAGAATGGACAGGAAAACTCCTACAAAATATTTAGATAAAATGGTCACATTAAACATTGGCAATGTTATGTAAATATCGATGATGATTTAATGCCTAATTATTATTATTATTTGTATTACATCCATATTTGAACACTCCAATTAAGAACATAGTTCTATTGAGTTCAGTGCTGTACAAATATGTCAGGGGAGAAGCTCCATTTCCCTGGTGAGTCAGCAACCCAAATAGCAAATACAAAGTAGACAGGGAAAGAAATTTGGAAAGTGACTTACCCAAGGGCATATGGTAAGTCACTGTCAGAACTGCAGGGAAAAAAAAAAAAAAAAAGAGGAGAGAAAAAAAAGACCCCAGTCTTAGCGCTATCAGACCACACTGTCTCTAATCAAATCATGAAACATGTAAGCCTGTATGGCTCTGTTTACCCACAAACACTTCTTCCTTATCCATCTCCTTTTGCATGCCCCTGTCATTGTTTAGTTTATAAGTTGGCTGAACCATCTGAATATAATCAGACATTCTGAAAGGCACAGATATTCTTTCCATATGTCACAACATAAACTGGAAGTTTAGCTCTTCTCATGCTACATGTATTTTATCTGGGGTAAAGATGCACAAACCAAAATCAAACAAAACCCAAGAAGTCAAGTGAAGGACTCAAGAAGTCACTGAAAAATATCAAGGAATGAGATAGCCAAAGCCACCTCAAGCAGAACAGAGTACCCTTGCATTGGGGGAATAGAAAGGTTCTCTCACAAAAGGAGATTCTCAGGTCGAAGGAGACACTGATCCTGCCACAAATTTGGGCTACGGTGTTCAGAGCAAAGAACAAGACCAGCCAGCCTCAAAATCAGGCTGAGCAACAAACAGTAAAGAGAAACTTTGGTAATGGAATAATACAATAATATAAGGTGAATTCTCCAAAATTTCTCTGTCATTCTATGTTATTTTTAACTGCGCTACTGCTTTCAGGTTGCGGAACCTTGCACTGGGTCAGTGGTACCTGCTGGTCCCAGCCACAGCATCCCACTGGCCCAGGAGGACTTGCTGGTCCCACAGCTCCCAGGGAGTCAGCACATAGCAGCAGCAGCGTGCAGCCGTAATAAAGCACACCACCGCCATTGGCAACATTTCCACACATTTCTCCGGTTTTTAATGGAAGAGGACAGACACTTTAGCTGCAAGGAATACAGAAATCCTTGATAGAGACTGAGACGGGGGAAGATCCACTCAAATACTGGAATGTAAAAAAGCAACTTGTGTAGTTACACTTCCTCTGGAGAATTTTTTTCAATTTCAATGGAAGAGTAAAAGAAAGTTTAGTTAAATACTTTTGGTCAAATACAGAAAATTCAGCTTTGGAAATGTTGCCACTGTAACTAGTGTTGCCGCTCACCACTGGGGACAAAGCTTCCCAGGCTCACTACAAGGTGGTTTCGCTTCCAGTTAAAATGTCCATCACTTCTGGCCTTGATAATGTGTGTCCTACAAAAGTCAGCCAGATAGGGGAGTCCAGCTCAGATAGAGAAGCAGTTACAGTTTCCAGGTGGGAATTCCTGGATGCACGATTTGGGTAGTAAGCTAAGGTTTTTGTCCAACCAAAACTACAATTCTCATTATTTTGAAGTTTTTTTCAACTCCAGTCTCAACAACTTCAATCACCAGAAAGGCATCACTTCAAATTCCTGGTTTGGGTTTTGACATGTTCAGGTTTTCCAAGAGATTTCAACATTTTTAAGGAAAGCACATATTATGATAAAGAAAAGAAAAAAATCATAATTTTATCATTGACTATCTTATCTGACATTGAAGAATGGTTTCAGGCAAAACTTTTCAACCAGCCTTGTAAAGAATATTTATTTTCACTCACTCTGTTATTCACACTGGTTTATATTTGCACCTGTTTACAGAATTCATGGGCTAGCCTTTGCAATCGTATTTAGAGATACTTTAAATACAAAAAAGGATCCCCCAAGAAACAGCACCTCTTTCTTCCATTCCCTCCCTGCCTGCTGAAATACACCCGGCTCACCTCAGAAATCTTTTTACAGAAAGATTGTATAATAACGTGCAATCAGTCCCAATGCCAGTTTTATTGCAGTTACAGACAACCTGTTCTCAGGACCAGATCAAGGGATAAGACGAAGGTAAATTTCTGTCAGCCTTGTTATCCATCCACATCTCTCACACAGTAAAAAGCAAGGAGCTAATTCAGTCATCAGGACAATTTAGAAAAGTTTTTCTGAATTACTTATCTGCAAGGAGCCTCAGAAGGCTGTCCCATCAGTGGCAGGCAACCAAAGCGAAGCAGCGTTCTACACTCACCTCGCCCCACCACAGCATGCCAAATGCAGAAGGAAGCAGAGAAGAATGACCTTGTGGAGGGTAACCACAGCTGGGACCAGACATGTTATAAAATCCTGCAGAAAGGGTGTGCCTGAAACATCAGAGAAGATCAAACTTGTGTTCCTCTCTGTAATGGGGTATCTATTATGACTTCTGATCCTCAGATCACTGCAAGGGTATCTTGAGGATAAACAGCAGGACTTGGCTGTTTCTGCAGAGAAAGAGGTATCTGCAGGTCCAGATACTACTGAAATTTTGTGTTCAACTAGAGATGGCCCCAAGCCTTCTTATGATGTTACTGTGTTTCCATGATTCCCAGCCCATACTAGGATCTGAGTATCCTCCCTGCTGTCCCTGCTAAGGGCACATTCTCCTGCTTGTGACCCCAGCAGAAGCTTCCTATAAGATCCCAGCAAGCATGAGGAGACATGTCAGAAAGATGAAGCAGCCACTAGCACACGCAAAAGAGCTCTAAAGAGCCCAGCAGCACTGCAGCTCACAGTGCGCTACTGAGTTGTCAAAACTCAGCAACCTGGAGATGGGGCTGATTGTCTCCACAGCCACAAGGAGGGCTCAAAGCTGAAGAAAGTCATGATTCAAACACTTTGCAAACGTTTTGGTGGTCCCACAGACTTTATGGCTGTTAATGACAACAGAAGCAGGGAAGCTCTCCACTGAATCTATGGTGGTCTGTTGGAGCCATGAGATAGATAAATTTGCTGTGGTCAATATGAGAATTTGGGCAGGAGCAACCAGGCAGTCAGCAGCCAAGATACAGATCCCTCCCTGACCGACTTCATTGGATACTTACTGAATTCTGCAAAGATAAGTGCATTAGCATCTTCTCTGGTAAAGCACAAGTACCAATTCAGCAGCGCCAACTGGCCAATGAGGAACTGAATTAACAGAGCTGACAGGAGTTCAGTCCCCCCCCACTACCTGGATTATATTGACAGTGAAAAGAGAGGAGCGCATATGCTATTGACAAAGATGTGCATTATACCCACTTAGCCTTGCTGCCCAATTCCTATCCCCTCAAATACCACCAAACCCCTGGAGATGTTGTATCAGTAACAGATGGAACTGTTTCTAACATATGCATGATTTAAATAACTTAAATTCCAAGAAAATGTATTATCTAGTTCATCATCTAAATTTCAATGCTGTCTACTAACCAAGCCTTAATTCATCAAAAACACTCCACAAAAGAAACAAGTAGCAGAGACAGGCACTTTAGGTATGGTTTTAGGCAATCAGCCTCCTTCAACACAACCTGAGATTTCAAGCATTATTTCAGCTTCATTGTGCCTAGAGCTTTCGTTTTCCGTGATAGTTTGATCCTTTTTGCCAAGCCTCTTCAGCTGCAGAAAGCTTTGGTTTACTTTCCAGTTCAGGTTACCGTCTACCACTTCTAATCCTCATTTTCTTTCTCGCCGGTTAGTCATCTGATGTCTTTGATCCTTTGTAGCAAACCTTGAACTCTGTTTTTATTCAGATTAGAATCCAGTGTCAAGAAGTAATGTTTTCTCTTCCCTCTAGTTTCACAGCCTTCCGCTTATTTAAGCTTGTTTTCCTCTTCCCAACTTTTCAATTTCTTCACCTGCATTTTCTGTGGTTTCAGGCCATGTTTCTGACCTACACATGGCATTTGTGACAACAGACAGCCTCTGCTGGCACAACTGCAACTGATGAACACCTTCCATTTCTTCTCTCTTTTGAAATTCCTAGGTGTTCATTAGGCAGTACAGAGATAGCTGGTACAAAGCACTGGGAAAGCAGTAAGTTACCCGGGTGTAATAGGCACTCCTTGGACTCTCACAGCCTTCTAGGTGCATAGAATAACCAGGTGTTTCCAGGGCTTATGTTCACTGGCGTGAGTGATGCACCCTGAGGGTCTCAGTTGTTAAATGGGAAGTTCCTGAAAACCTTTCAAAACTTATGGTGGTGTAGGTGGGTGCCCAGGCTGACTGCAGCACCTCAAAGCACATAGGATACATGATTAGTCCATGCATGTGCCAGAGTAGATCTCACTGCAGATGACTGACAGACACAAGTCATCCGGCTCATGCAAAGGTGGGTGCCACTTGGCTTTAGCATAGATCATCTCGCTGAAGATGCTGGTGGACAGTAGGATCACTTCCTTGGCGCACAATAATGGTTATGAATCCTTGGTAGCCAGAATGGTCATCCGCAGCATCACTTCAGTGGGGTTCAACAGCATTTTCCTACAGGTTCCTTTCCACAAAGAGGGAGGAAGACTTTTCAGTCAAAACCAATGAAAATGTTTAGCTGAGTGGGGTTGATGAGTTGAGGGCTGGAGAAATGAAACAACTGCCACAAACATCAGTGTTAACTGCGCATTCCCTGTAGAGGACATTGTTGGACAAGGTGTTAAATCCTCTATTTGGTTGCACTGCTGTTCTTTAATTGGTTTATCAGTAGAGACAGAGATGCTGGGATTAGTATCAAGGCTCCCATCGCATCCACCACCTAGCAGTGTATTCTGTTAACTCCATACAAGGGCAAGAGAGGACACTGAGTCTTTAGCTTCAAAGCAATATAATGCCATAAGTCCTATTTTCAAAGAATACTACAAAAATTTTCAGAACTATGTTTATTTTCTATCAGAGTCTCCCTCATGGAAACTTCAATGTCATGAGCTTGGGTATTGGTCTAATATTACCAGCAGATCAGTTTGAATCACATTTAAAAATACTGAGATGACTAGTGTTCAGAATGTTAAGCTAAGGACAGCCAAATTTCTGCCTTCTCACACAGAAGACAAACATGCCGAACACTTCTCTGGTTTTCTCCAGGTAGGATAGATCATACCCATACATGAATCCCAAAGGTTCAGAATTTGGCATAGAAGCCGTCATGGATGCAAAACACTGAATCCTATTGGACAGGACTGCCAGATACAGTCTTTTAAAAAATATCCATTTCAAATAAGGAAAGAAAAAAGCTCTTCACACCTTTGTAAACAGGTTTTACAGGTTTAAAAGCTCTCAAAAAGGATGAGCTTAGCAGTCATTGAGTTGCATCTTAAAAGTGCTGGGGAAGAGCCATGAATTCTATGTTCTTTACAGCCAGACATGGAGACATGAGAGCCAGGGGCTATATACACGTTCTCAAAAGACCCTGCTATTCAAAAGTCTGATTGCTCATACACTAAGCATACATGTGCCTCTGGATCCACACTGCTAAGTATTCAAAAAAGACAATACATTCCTCAAAACAGAAAATAGAGTCCAAAAACTATTCACACCAGACAACATGAAACCTGTGTCATGAAGCCATGAATATTCTGATTTAAAACGTAGTTGACAAACTTTAAGGACTGCTGAGGTACAAAGTTCCCTTAAGCACAGCTAACAAGGAAGTTCAAGACCAAGGGATCATTGTAGGAGTCTTTCAGAATGGACATTTTCTCCAGGAGGATGTTTCACTTGTTTGTCCAATAAAGCATAGTGTGACTTCTCCAGAATCTTTTTGTCCCATAGACCTGGAAAAGGCTGGAGCATTGGTACTGACTCCATAGCCTCTTCGCTCTGATAACAGCAATATAAACAAGCACCAATTCATTGCAGCTTTCACAGCACACCCAAGACACTGCTGGATGTAAACCCTGACTGGGAAAGAGGTGGTGTGTGAAGTTTTCTTAGGAAATACCCTAAGGGGAGGTGGTCTTTTTTTCTCTTGGTCTTATCTGTTGGGCTCTAACTGCTTCCCTGGCTCCCGATGGCTGCAGAGTTTTCTTTTCCTAAGCCTCTTTCTCTTATTAACACTGAGGTATTTCTTACCTGTATAGAGCTACTGAGCCATTTGTTGCCATGGTTTCCTTAAATGTTCCCATCTCTGTCCTTTCCTGTTTTCCACAATGTAAAATTCAAAACTTTTGTCAGCCAGGACTTTAATTACTGATGTAAGTCCCCCTAAGTTAACCAAAGACCTGCACCTTTAATACCACAGTATTTGTATTTTATGTTTTGACTTATCTATTTTCTAAGATTTAACAGAAAACATTTCCCTGTCTTCTAAAGCATTACTTCATTGCAACTCATAAACAGAATGAAATAAGAAAGATACGTACAAAGAATAAAGCTTACAAACATAAACGCCAGCTTCACCTAATTCTTAAAATACAGTTTTTCAAACAGCTCTTCTAACTATAATCTTCCAGGTCCTTGTGCTATCTTTACCTCCTCTGAGATCTCTACACTGCTTAACAAAGAAGATAAAGTGCATTGTCCAGATGACAATTTGTGCCTGAAGTGAGGCTAAATAAGAAAAAATATAAAAAGTTCGTGTTGCTTTTCTGCTGTCTACTCACACCACATTCAAGTTTGAATGCTGATGGCCACAGAACCAGCAGCAATAGCCACATTTGCTTGAGCTTCTCTGTCATTTGATTGCACAGATATTTATGTGTACATACTAGCCACTATACTAACCCCTTCTTTCACGCTAATGACCCAGTTCATTCATTCATTCTTAAAAACAAAACAAAACAAAAAAAAAGAGGCAGATTTATTTGGCTGATATTACAACCCAAAGTTGCTTCTAATGAGTTAAAGAGATGGAGAAAGATTATAAACCACTAGCAATTCAGGAGTAACATTCTGGGCAGGAAATCGCACTAATAGATAATAACACCTTATCTACTAGTCACTACAATAAATATTTATTTTAATTAATAAAACAAGCAGGTCTGCATTACCAATGTGACAGAGGGTGTATGCAGAGGTGCTACCCTGGTGACTACATGGCATGCCCCTCGCTGCGGTTTGTCTCTCCTTTTCCTCTCTACATGTCCGATTTATGCCTCACCAGCGCTCTTCACGTTAGACGCATGTTCTCATTTCCAGACTCATCCGCTCCCCCCACCCCCGGGCATCAAATAATTCCTCCTCCATATCGATAAGTATCCCGTAACTTCGTGAATAAAACGCGGGTGCACAGCGGCGGGGGCCCTATGAAAGCCGAGCTCTGTAAAGCGCGGGTCTTGGCGGGGCCGGAGCAGACTTGGGGCGATGCTAAAGTCGCGTAGGAGAAACGGCGGGTCCTGACGCCGCCGCTGGCTCAGAGGAGCACCGTGGGCCCACCTGGGAGCGGCGGGGAAGCCCCGCTCCCCCTCCCCTTCCCCCGGGCCCCGCTCCCCGCTGCGCGCCCGCGCCCCGCCCGCCGCCGTGTCTCTAGTGCAAGGCCGCCACCTACCGGGCGCGGCGGGCGCCGACCGGCGCTTCCCCACCGAGTGCCCCTGGGGCCGGGGAGAGGCGCGGTGAGGGGTGAATTCGGCAGAGCCTGGTCGGAAATGCAAGGGAAAAAAGCCAGGAGATCTGTTTATTTATTTATTTATTTTTGCCCACAGGGCAAAATGTAATTTCGGAAGGGAGTTTGTCACAAGATACCAGTTTAGTATAACAAACCAGTTATCCCACCGTCAGGACGAACACCTTCGCTGAGGGTCGTGAATGGGAAGCAGAGCTCTGTATAAGTTCCAGGCAAGCTTGGAGGGACGCCCAGTCTTCCTAGGAACAAAATACAGGGGGGTCAGGAAAACAAAACAAAGCAGGAGCCAGGTTCGGGAAGGCGGGGTGGGGGGGGGGGCAGGGGGAAGGGGGTACAGTTTCCTATCCTCAAATAGCTACTGAAATAACTACTTCAGGGGCAAATTAAAATGTCCATGTAACCATTCATGCTCATGAAAAACATTCAGGGAAAGGTTCTTGTCAGATGCTGTCTCTGAAGGATTTGGGGGGTTGACCACTCAGTCACTGTCATCATAGGGGTGCTGAATTCTTGTTCCTCTAAGGAATTTATTTGGAAAGCCTCTCAATGTTTTTATTCCCGAATGCTTATGTTTTTCTGTAGTAAAGAGATTATATTCTGCATTCAACAGACTACAATTATTATGCTATTTTGTGCATACCTAGTCTCATCCCTTTTTCTTCTACTTGCTAGTTTTCCCCTTTTAAAAGTAACCTACACCACCCCTCCCCCCCAAAAAAAACCCACACACACACACAAAAAGCCCCAAAAAACAAATAAACAACAACAACCAAAAAAAAAAAAACACACAGTATGCTTTTGGCAAGTCAGAATCTGTGGTAATTTGCAGCTCTCTCCTTCAGAACGGCTGCCTCTGAATTTTAAAACTACTTATCCCAACAGAAATTGGTATGCTAGCAGAAGAATAAATCTCAATAGCTGTACAAGAATCTGTATGCATTCATCCTCATGTTGAGGACTTTGCTTTGTAAGACAGTATTTTATAATATGTCAAGTTTTGCATTTCTGGTCTTTGTTGTTTACACTGACGAGAAATAAACTACCTTTTCTTTTTAACCTTCATCACTGAAAAGTTAAAAATTTCTTACAACATCAAATAGAACACAATAAAAAGAGTGAAATCTCCAAGTGAAAAAATACTTGAAAAAAATCTTGAAAAATCATACCTACTCTTGTTTGTAATGTGTGAAATTATTACAAGTATGTTCACTATGAGGACTATTGATAGATGACTCACAATTGAGCTAAATTCAATAAACCACATACTGTGCCTATCCCAGTAGGTGACTCATGCATTTTGTATTTCAAGTATCAAATGTTTGCCAAAAACAGTATTTAAAAAGTAGGAAAATTGTTCAAAAGGGCTTGTGAATAGGTTGGGACTACCCACGGGCAGCTCTTACTTCTGTTCTGACAGCTTACATAGGATTTCATGGCAACACTGTAGTATTCTGCCAGAAGGAGTGTTTAGCTACAGCAGCCCCACCTTGTGCACTTTGTGTGCTTTTTTCTCACATATATTGTACCTTCTTTAAATAAACACACATTAGAATTTAATGTGATACTTTAAAGCAGTTGTGTTTTAAAGAGAAAATCCTGCAGAGTAAACATTTTCCCTACAGAGTCTCTACTCCATAATTTTATATACATTTCCTAATTTTCCTAGCACCATACTTTGCCCTTCTAAAATTAAATGTAAAAAAAAATAAAATAAAACAGCAATCTGAAAAGAAGTATTCAAGTGATCCCTGAATACTGCATAATAGTATTTTAAATCAAATAACGCCATGTAAAAGTGGCAGAATTGGGCCCCCAAGAAGGAGTAAGTTTCAGTCCTGGTGTCGATGCCTTTTCACTGTTCCACTGTTTCAACAGCCTCCAGGGTGGCAAAAGAGGTTACTACATGCTGGTGACTCAATAGGCTAGCTTAGATTTTAGGCAGTTTTCTGAACTCATTCATACAGACCTCATAGCACATCTCGATCTTATTTTTAACTTTGAGCAGGGGTTACCTGATCCCAGAACATCGTGCATTGATTACGCTCAGCATCCACACGTCATAATCTCGTTTGTGAAGGCAGTGAATCATGTGCCTTCATGGCATATGATAAGAAAGCAAATTTTTTTCACCAGGGCCTGTGAATTGCACGTATTTATAGTCCATGTGACTTAAGGTGTCTATTTTCTGGGTGACTCACAACAGGTGAAATATTTGGTGAAATATTTTTCTACGTCTGGTCACTCCTTTAATAGGTACCAAACAGTGCAATTTCGTTACTGACCTTCTCTGCATCTTCTTTCCCAGTATTCTTTTGACACTTTCCCTGCTTAGCTGGTTCTTACTCTGACTTTAACGAATCCTTTCTGATCTCTGGAAGGTGAAAATACAGTGCAATTTCGTTACTGACCTTCTCTGCATCTTCTTTCCCAGTATTCTTTTGACACTTTCCCTGCTTAGCTGGTTCTTACTCTGACTTTACCGAATCCTTTCTGATCCCTGGAAGGTGACAATACAGTGCCATCTAAAAAGAAATGAACTCGAAATTCATGTTGACTAGAGATATATTAAGTTGATGGAGTCACAGCTTCCATAAATGCAGAAGTGGTAAAACTAAGCATAATGTTAAGCTCTGAACTTTAATTTTATTCATTAAAAAGCTGGCAAGAAATATGTTTTATTCATAGTTTTGTCCACCACTTCACATTTTCACCCTGTTTTTCTTGCAAAAACTATCAAAAGTACTCATGTGGAAAAGTATTGCAGGAAAACATTTGATCTATTTTAGTTTGGTTTAATGAAATTTAGCATCCAGAGAACAAGTAGGAGTAACAGCATCAATGTACCCAGATAATTCTCCGAAGGCCTTTAGTAATTGCTTTGCAAGAGGATCATTACCTTCCTGCCTACGAAATTACCAAAATTGATCTCTTTATATTGATGTGGGTGCAAGTTATGCTACTTGAAGGAAATATTACGTTTTACGCAGACAAAGCGTACATGCTTCACTGGTAATACAGTCTTGTCAATTGTTCTACATTGGGAGCCAATGCACACACAGTATGGAAAATCTTACACAGCATATGGAGAGTATTTTTTAATACTAAGACTAAGGCATTTATTCACATGGGAAATCATATTAGTTGTCAAATTATGACAGCTGTAATATTAAAATTATTAACAAGGGGCCAGAGTACTGTTTTACTATCCATGCATCATGCTAGAAATGCTTTTTAACATCAGAGACTCAATATTTATCAAGAGCATTTGATTTAATAATATCCAGTATAACAGTACTCCACGGTTTCCATTAGTTTGATTGAATGTTATATCTGTCTAAGCAAACCAAGCATTAGGCGCTTCAGTGAAAGTCACTTGTAATAGAGAAAAATATAATGCATGAATATTTCATTAGTAGATGAATACCCATCAAAACTTTACTTGAAATGCTTGAAAGTACCTACTGAATGTTTGCCAGTTATTACATCAAATAGAGATGGTTGTAATGCTGCTGTTGAAACAGGAAAAAATCTATTAGATCATTTAATGTACTAAAACAATTATGGTATAATTATAAGGAACATAATTATATGTTCTTGATGTCTTTAATTGTGCAAGCCTCACTAATTAACATTAGAAATTCAATCAAAACAAATTATGCTTTAAAATTTAAGGATGAACTTAAAGAGAAAGATCACATTTCCCAAGTAAAACAATTATAACTTTGAATTCCACCTGATAATAGGTAAACTCTTCATATGAACATTCACAATCTCTCTTTCCCTCTCCTAAATTTTATTCAGTGTATTTGAAGATAAATATATATATACACTCAGATGACTAACCCTTGTTTAATGTTATAATGTCAGTTTTGCCTGAGCCAAAATCCGATAGATATTATCATGGCCTTCAGATTAAAGGAAGAGATTCAGACAGTGCCCACTGTGTTCAGATGTCTTCTGCACAGTCCTGCACTGTGCATAAACTTACCATAAGAATCACCTCTCCAGCTTTGTCCTTGGGTCATTGTTTGTTCCTCTCTGTTCCTTCTCACATCTCAGGACCATGGGTTATTTATAGAATAAATAAAACACAGTTTTGTGCGGAAACACTCCTTTCTTTTATGAAGTTTAGACAAGTTATGTCATGAAGGAAATCAAAGAAGAGCTGGTCAGAGACTTTCCCAGTGTATTCTTTTTGATAATGTATTTTTTGCAGAACTGGAATCAGCCTAGTTACTTCAATCCTGTTGTCATTGTTAGTTTTCCACGGAAAATAATTCTTCTGAGGATCAAGCTGGTTCAAATCAAACTATGGAGTGCTTTTGTTTGTTTGTTTGTTTTGTTGTTTGATGTTGTTGTTTTGGTTTGATGTTTGCTTGTTTGTTTTCAAACTAACATGGTGTTTCATATCAAATATGCATCTATGCATTTATTTAAGTTACCGTTGTGCTTTGCAGGAAGTATGGACCTGTTGCTTGTAGTCCCCACATCCTTACATAAACGGGACTCTCAACTCTTGGGTTGCATTTTGCAAAATGCCCAGAGAAATACAACTCTGTGAGTAGTTCACCCAACAGAAGTGAACAGGGCAGGACCGTTTGAAAACCTCAGAAAAATATAGAGTAATACTTTATACAAAAGAAACAAAAGTATCAATATTGAAGTAATAGTGTTGGGTTTTTTCACAAACAAAAATCCTGAAGTATCAGAATTTCTTATGGAGTGGAAATTCTCCCATTTCTCACTAAGTCTATTCCTACACTTCATCTGATGAGGTTTTTAATCTGTTGTTTAATCTCATAGTCTCAACTGAATATTTACAGGAAATAATAATGTGACGATTAAAAAAGAAAAAGAAATCCAGTTAGTTAAGACGTTGCATTAAAGAGATGAATGTAAGAAACCTCACCAGAAAGAAGATAGCTAGTTTCTCCGTAAAACAGGTACCATTCAAATATTATTCAAAACCTTTGTATTATATTTTATTTCTACTGAGACTGGAATCTAACAAAGATGCTTTAGACAGATGCCTCTCTCTGTCATTGAAAATTTCAGAATGGCATCATCGTTCATGAGAACAGCAAAATGGAAACCTGTGAGAACTTGGCTTCTCTCTTTTCAAAACAAAGCAGCATATAGAGAGTAAAGCACTGACTGTATTCCACTTACTATATATTTGCTTTCTGCTCATTTTCCCTGGTTAACCAAAGCAGATGTGTTGTCAAATGAAGATTTTGGCCATCTCCCACTGCTCCTTTCTTTTAAGCAAATGCACACATTCAAAGGTCTGACCACAAATTTTACTGAACAATGAGGGCACCAGTCAGTTCCCTAAACATAGGAGCCCAGTGTTATTTGGGAGACCATCAGATACTTCAGGCATCCCAGGACAGGCAGACGGGACAGGTGGAGGTTCCTACACCTTCTGGCGTGGCCAGACCCTCAGCACCTCTTCTAGGACTGCGTGACTTATCAACCAGCTCACCCTCACCGTATCTTTCCAGTTAGGGTCTGCTGCCCTCGAACCAAAGGTAGCACCACTTTGACTACCTCAGCTCTGTGTTTCTGTCTCACTTAGCATTTTGGAATGAAAACTCCAAAACGATATAAGATGTAAAAAATGCTAGACTAGTTAACATTATGGCCTGAGTTATTTTAAGTTTATCTTCAAAATAATTGTGATATTAAGACTGTGAGCTTTCAAAAGTCTTCACTGATCATTAAATAAGCTATTACTTGAGACCCAAGTATATTGCTAGAAAGGCTGGACTTTGCCAGAGCATATCAATCACAGCAGTGATCGGTGCCGCTGAAAAATGATGTATATTTTTCACTCAAAAAATGCATTGGACTACTTAAGTTGTAGAAGAAAATTCAGACAACTCTTCGTGTAATTTGATTAATCAACACCTCCTTAGTGAACAAAGAGTCTCTCGTGGTGTCAGGGGCTGAATGGATACAAGAAATATGCTGGACAATGACCAAAAAATGTGTGAGTACCACAGAAACAAACTTGTCAAGTTCCCCACATATAAGATTGCTTTTTATTTCAGGTGCTGCTCCATTGTTCCATACAACCAAAGATCATGGGATGTCTTGATTCTCTATATAAGCTCTTGAAACGTAGCAGTGTAATGCCTTTGATGTTATACTAAAAAATATCCCCGGTGTAGTAGTGCGGCTTGGTCTGGTTTTACCTCTTCAATACACAATGTTCTCTGGTGCAGCTGAAGTGTGGAGAACCATTTGCTCCCTATAGCTTTTTTCCAACAATTTCCACACTACACTACACTACACTTCCTTCTGAAAACTTTTTTTCAAAACAATTTTACACTTTTTTTTTCAACATGGTCAGTTGTGCAATAAAGTAGGTTTGTGTTGTTTGTTCTAGGTTGTAAATGCATTAAAGAAAAATGACAAAAGAAGAAAATTTGGGGCTTTATTTCTTTAGTGAGGCTTATAGTAACGTATTTTTCTAAAGCCTAGTATGTTCTTTCCTCCTTTAAGGAACTGCCAAAATGTCTCTGTGGTCCTGCCACGCATTTTGCTGGTGTTTGGAATGGTATTACACAGAGACAAATAAATAAATAAATAGTAATAAAAAATAAAAAAAAATACTGCTACATCCATTTCACTTTGAAACAAATGATTACAGAGCAGCTGATTACAATTGGAGAGAAGATGCAGAAAGGCAAAATGCTAGTAGTAGCAATTGGAGTGAATTAACTGGGGTGCTCAGGCATGCTCTCAAGAAATGGATTGACTCACAGAAGGAGCTTTAGTGGTGTGAAAACTTGCATTTCTTCAGCACACAGAAAAGCAATCTACCTGATTTTCCCCAAAGCAGCAAAGCAATCAGATATTTTAGCATTCTATTGCCTGCTAAGAGAGATGGGGAACCATGAAAAGCACAGAAATAGGAGGAAAAAATCCAGCAAATCTTTAACATGCACCAGCACATTGTCAAGAGATATACTTATTTTTCAGAAATTTTGTTTTAAAAATGCATTTGGTAAAATGCTTTTGGAAGAAAATGTAGCCCTAATTGTTAGTTAGCTTCCTTGACAAAGAAACAGAAAATCATAGAATAGAAAAGTCATTTTGGATGCTGCAGGAAGTTCAGACTGAGTTTCTCTTAGAGTGTTTTTTTCCTAAACTTTATCCAACTATTTCAGCCATTTAAAAGCCTTTGTTAAGCAGAATTTCAAACTTCAACTCAGGAAATTCCCACATATGCACTGATAATTTCAATTTTTTTTTCTCTCTTTTATTCACAACCTGTTGCTGTATTACTTACAGTCACTTCAATACCTTCCCTTAACATCTTCAGCCTGTAGACCACTAAGTTAAGTGTATCTACTCTTCACCAGATCTGGAGGTCTTTGGCTGCACAACAATCAATAGAGGGATTCCTGCGGGGATGTGTGGGAGACTTCCAAACGCACTAGTGTGAAAGAGCCCAACTTTCATTTTAAGCTTTGAAAGTGAAGTATTAAGCTTTTTTTTTTAAGAATTTTTATTAATGAGCCAAGTATGAGCTGGGGTGCATGTGCACTGCACAATTGTTCAGTGTTTTAAATCTGTAATTAAGAAGGTTGACCAAACAGAATATGAGTCGACAAGGTGAATAACCTGGCTTTAAGACCTAATACTCTGAGAACATACTCATTTTTTCTTCACTTGTGCAAATCTTGCTGTACTTTTGTCATTAGATGTGATGATTTCAATGCCTTGTCAAAATATTGCACCACAGCAGAATTAATCTTTAACACATTTGCCATGGTTTAACCCCAGCTAGCAACTAAGCCACACAGAGCCACTCGCTCGTTCAGGACTGGGAAGAGAATCAGAAGAGTAAAAGTGAGAAAACTCATTGGTTGAGATAAAGACAGTTTAATAAGTAAAGCAAAAGTCATACGCACAAGCAAAGCGAAACAAGGAATTCATTCACTATTTTCCATGGGCAGCCAGCTGTTCAGCCATCTCCTGGACAGCAGGGATCCATCACATGTCACGATTACTTGGGATGACAAATGTCATCACCCTGAAAGTCTTGCGCTTCCTTCTTCTTCCCCCAGGTTTATGTGTGTCATATGGCATGGAATATCCCCTTGGTCAGTTGGGCCCAGCTTTTCCTGGCTGTGCCCTCTCCCAGTTTCTTGTGCAGCCCCAGCTGGTGGGCTGGTGTGAGGAGCAGCAAAGGCCTTGGATCTGTATAAGCACTGTGCAGCAATGACTAAACATCCTTGTGTTATCAACACTACTTCTAGCACAAATCCAAAACATAGCCCCATACTAGCTACTGTGGAAAAAATTAACTCTACTCCAGCCAAAACCAGCACAATATTTTATCCAATGATCAGCAAAGTAGACTTCCTCCAGAACAAGCTTATTGCATTCACCACTCAGTCTTATTTGTTAAGTAGCTTTTCATCAATGCTATCCATTCACAAAAATTAGCAAAGTGGCTAATAACAAGAACATAATTTGCTGAACTGGGACAGTGACAAAACAGAGTACTTACCCTGTAATTGTCATTCAGATCAGACAACAAAAGGGGAGACACATTAAACCAATCAAGAAACCATGGCATCCTGACCTTATGACCAAGATTACCAACCTGGAAAATCAGTTATTAAATATCCACAGCAGATAATTCTCATAGTTTGAGTGAAAGATTATACCATATTGAAATGAAGGCAATGTCAATACCGGTTATGCTTAAATAAATGGCATGGAGACCTCCCAGCCCAGATACAATATTTTCGTATGTATTCACTTATGAACTGTAACTGATTGTGCATTGTAAGAGTCTGCAAAGAAGAGAAATAGCAACACAAGGAGGGAACGAGTGGCTGTCCCCAAAACTTGTTTTCCTAACAGACAAACAGAAGAACAGAAGGAATAGTCCAGAGGCTGCTTGAGGTGGATTTTGCTCTCTGAGAGGTGATAAAAAGTGAGCTACAGTCAATATAAGAAGAGATACAAGATCTGTCATCCTTCAAGATGTGCTCAGAGAGGCTGGGCTTTAGCATCAGCCTCCACAGAGGGTCTCTGTCCTCAGCAGTTAAGGCTGGCAGCTGCACTTAGTGTTGTCCACCTGTGTCAGAGTAGGAAGTGTGATGTCATTTGTCACCCTGCAGTGTAGCAGGCTGTGATTCACACCTCTCTACAGTCACTTTACTGCTAAGGAATACGGTACCCTGGCCATCAAGGGAGAATAACAGCATGAAATCTGTGGACAATGTGCTCCTAATAATATATTAGGGTTTTCTTCAATTCTTCCTCTGAAAACCAAAATTGCTGCTACATTTGGATATTCGGGGTTTCATTCCATGGTTTCTTCAACAAAAATAGGTTTCAAAACAAGAATTGCATTTAAGTAATTTCTGACTTGATCACCTGGAAGATATCCCAGTTCCTATGAGTAATGCTGACTTATTTAATCAACCAAAACAGACGCTAAAACACTAACACTCCATTTGCCTTGCTAACAAAACAACCAGTGCTCCATTTGCCACACTTATTTTGGCTCTTGTTTCCTGCCTTCAGTCCTTCCATCTTCACTAGATCTTCTACAGTTTTTCCTTTTGCCTTGTGCACAATCAGTCTAATTTGCTCTGTGAAACAGGGCTATCCGTTCACAGAAACATGAGCCATACAGTGGTCTAGAGAAACCTCTGCTGGCCTCTTAATTCTACAGCAAGTTCAAAACCTCCCAGTTCTTACTTGAAGGGATGATTGAAGACTGCTGGATGATTTTTGTTTTCTTTTTTTTTCTTTTCTTTTCTTTTTTCCACATTGTGCCCCTCTGCTCCTGTACACCCTGTTGATATAAAAAGGTTAGTATTTTTTGCCTCTTTATTTTGATGAGCAGCAAATCACAAACGTTTGCGAGAAATTGGAAGGAATTAATCAGAGCAATGGCATTCCTCTGGGGCTGGATCCTAGGAAATGCTGTTTTCTCAGGTCACTGTGACAGTAGTCAGCAGATGACAAAAGCCATAAACTGTCATATTCCTCCTACACTTTTGATATAAATGTAGTACCTACTTACTACAGAAATGTAAGAAGCAGCATACCAAATAATTCAACAAGCTAAGGCAGTCTATTCCCTAACAGTCATGATAGATGTCTGAAGGGCTAGCTTGAGTTTTCAGTTTCATACCAGTATTAGTCCACTGTTTTGGGGCATTTTTTAATGGGGTTTTGAGTGTTTTTCATCTTGCACACATGCAAGACACTTTTGAGCTGAAGTCCAAAGAAAAGCAACCTCATTTCATCAGTGTCAAGAAACTTAAAGTTGATTAACAGCATTAAGTTCAGCTGGTGCAGGATCTAGAAAGTCTATCACAAGCTCCAAAGGACCTGACAAGTCCAATAAGTAGAGACTTAAGTGATCAGTTTTATTTATTTCTTATGATTATTGCAAACAAAAAAGACCAAACAAAAGGAGAAATTGTAAATAAAAATGAGCAGATGGTACTTCAGGTCTTGTGTCTGGCATTACTGTTATTTTTGGACAAAAGGAGAATATACAATAGTTTGCTGTTAGATAAAAGTGTTTTCAGTTCCTAGACAAAAAGGTCTCACCTTTTGTAGAATGATAGATAATCCACTGAAATGTAGCATATTCCAGTAGTTTTTCTTTTTTTTTTTTCCCATATAGATTTAATATCCCAAATAACCTTTGCTTAAAAGAAAATGAGACAAAGCCTACAATAGAAGCAGCTAGTCAGTGACACAGCCAGTATCCCCATCAGTGTTCACAACTGATCTCCTTCCAAAAAGCAACATCATGTCACAAAACATTTTCCAAGAAGCGGAGTCTCGAAACTGCACTTTTTCATGCAGTGACTTTCAAACTTTCCCAAACACTGCCTCACTAACACCATTTGTCTGAACACAGACCAATGTATATTTTTATTCATTTTTCTGACTTTCCTCCCTGATATTTAAAACTACTCACAACTCTGAAAAATCTCCCGTCTCATTAAGACTCACTTGTGCAGATCAACCTTGGCTCCAGAGAGAAACAAAATTCCAAGTAAATGCTTGAGCCTCTCTTCACCAGGGACATTACAGAAAGGTGAGCACTAAGTTTTTCTTTCTTTTATTCTGCAGATATAAATCTTTTCTCCTTTGATAAAATTCTACTGATGGGTTTCAAGGTTCATCTTCTAACATAATAAAACATATTTTCTTGACAGCAGAAGGTAAAAAATTGCCCTTCAGTAACAGCTTATAGTAATATTCCTGTTTTGCTTGGCATAACTATTTTGTGGGGCATTCAAGGTATAGTTACTTGTTTGTGGTAGAGATAATCAGCTTTCAGAAAATTAAAAAAAAAAACCAAACACCTCAGTTGCTAGTTAGTGTACAAGATCTTAGCTATGATGCTCTGAAAGATGTATGCATCAGTCCTTTGCAAAGGCAAAGGAGAAGGATTGGCTTAAAACCTGGCTGAAGATGGTTTAAGCTGATCTATTTTACTGTGCATCGCAAAACCTATGTATTCAGTTACCATTACCCAACAAATGAGGCAATAACCAGCAACACCACTGAACATGGTAACTTAATTTTCTGACTATGCCCTGCAAATGCCAATGCACTGCTTGAATCACCTGATGGCAGCGTCCTGATAAAAATTACATTTATTCATTTATTATATCTTGAACTGCTAGTAAAGCAATTAAAATTCTATTACAGAGTCCACAGAAGAAGTAAATTAAAAAAAAAAATCTTCTCTGTGATGATTACAAATTTAACAGAGAATAAGTATTGTGGATTCCATAGGTCTTTTTTTCCCCTTAGAAACCAGCTTTAAGGTATTGGAGGTCACATTTTAGATCTAAAATATGGAGATAATGAGACTCGTCTCTTCTGTACAGTGCTTTAAAATCTCCTGATGAAAAGTGCTACATAAGACCTCGATATTATTATGATTAATGCTCATAATCACCAACTCGTCAGTACTTTTTCCCTTTCTGACCTTGTAGTTTCCACGTAGTAAAAAGCACTTACCTCACTGCTTGATCAAGCTCTTAAGACAGCTCAGGCAGCAAGTTTATGCCTCCTTTCCAGGAGGTGGATTCAAGAATCTACCTAGGTGGCTTGATAAAAGGAATGGGATGCTCTGAGAAGAAGAAGAAGAAGAAAAAATCTTTTTTATGCCATAAAGTTTTTCATCTCTCCAGTTCTCAGGCTCTTTTCTCCTTGGGTCACTGTCCCTTTATGTAGGACATCCATGGAAATCATCCTGAGTCATTTATTTAGGAGGGGACGCATTAAGGATAGTGTTCTAACTATGGGAGACCTTTCATTCAGCAGCACTCATTCCACTGCAGCAATACCAGGCTTGTGGGAAAAGACTGTGGGTATCTCTCCATTGGATTTTGATCTGTTGGCACAAGCGGGTGAGATACAGCCCCATCAAATACAGGATTTCAAAGCACTGTAGAACAGAAATCAGAATTTAAGGAGTTGTGTAAACTATACTTTGATGCTTTTCTGTTAATATGGGAAGTGATGTTTTTCACAGGCTTAAAAACAGCAGCCTGGCAGGCACCAAGTCACTTTTACAGGAGCTGGATCCTCCTGCGAGGGCCCAGCTCCACTCCCCCAGCCTAAAGCAAAATGCAAACTCACTGAATGAAGCCCTGGGCTTGGTGGAGTTAATGACAAAACTCCCTCAAGCAGTAGATAGAAGACATAATCTATCCTCTGGCTACACAAACAAATATTTTTGAAAGCTACATTAACAGGTAGAACCTTGTTCAAATTTTTCAAAACAAACACATTTCAAAAGATGCACTGAAAAAAATAAGATCCCAGAGCAATGTAAGTTATTTTAATAAGTCTTTGGAAACATAACCACTGCACATACTTTCCCCAAGAGTCAAAGTCCCATTTACCATTTGAAGGCTCATTCAATGTAAATGAACAACTTCCAGTCATATACTTTTCTGTAAAACTAAAATGGATTTTTTTAACTGAAGGTGTTTGAATGTGAATTGTTATTTATTCACATACTTAAAATTGAGCTATTCCTAAAGGAGCACATTAAAATGTTCTTTTGAGTGAAGTATGACAAACTTCTCTCCTACTTATTACTATTCCAGAGCAGACACTATGGTAGAATGTTGAACTCACTCATTTTTAGCAACATTTTAAGATTTTTTTTTTTTTTTAATTGAAATTCACCTAACACGGTGATGATGGACAAGTTGCCTAGATTTGCAGCTCATATAAGTAGATATGGCTTCATATAATATTTTACTGACATGTAACAACATTAATACATCTCCACGCAAGTGTAGAATCCAGTATAGATCTAGTATAGAATACAGTAGACTTTAAGAAACTGATATCCTGAAACAAAGAGACAAAGTAGGGACTGCTCTATAATTGTAGATTAACCAAATATTATTTTATGAACTTTCTACATTTCTGTTGCAATGTTTGTTTCTGTGTTTCTAGGTACCATTTCTCCTTATAAAACAGAAGAGGTGAGAATGTATTAAGAAAACACTTAACAGCACTGCAAATAGAATAGTTGAGTGAGGCCAATTTGATAAAAGCAAGCAAGCATTATTTATTTTAACTTTCTGTTAGTTCATGCTTCACTGCTACAAGTAGCATGTATTTGCATTCTAGGTAATGTGACTGACTTGTGAATGCCAGTTTCCTAAATTTCAAAGAGAAATTTATTACTTATTTAAAATGAGCAGAGGTCAGTATTTCCAGGCTAGAATGTGGCACTATTTTAGCAGGCTCCTCACCTGCATTACCAATGCACTGCTCATGCTGTTGTATTCAAAACTCTGAAGCAAAACAGTAAAAATAAACATTTAGAAACATGGAAGCAAAGGAAGGAAAAACAGATCATCTGCAGAGGATGAAAAATATTTTATTTGTGTTGTAGCCAAAATTTTCCTTCTGAAAACCTAAAATTAATTATCTAAGTTAATGAAAGTACATGGTGGTTTTGGCATTAACAAACACATAAGCTACATTTTTCACAAAACTGTAGCCAACTACAAGGACTTAAATTAATTACAAATACCTCTGGAAAAAAACGACTGAAACAAAATACACCAAATTGTATTTTAAAGAGGAAAAACCCCTAGATTTAACTGAAACTTAAACCAGGACGGATATTTTGGGAATATCTATATAAGTATTTATGTTTCTTGTCACTAAAATTCAAGACAAATTACCAGAAGTACATGCATTTAAATGTTTAATGAAGTCTAAAATCATTCTGGTTACACACATTTAGAGCTGTTTTGACATAGAAATCAGAAACTACTTAAAAGTACATAGACACAGTACCAAGGAGTAAATAATTTATCCCTCAAATGTTCTCTTTTCATGACAATTTTCCCAAGTCTAGGTTCCTATAATAACCAGAAACTCTGAATATTATGAAGGATTAGTAGGAAATCCACTTTGATTGTTTTCCTCTAAAATTGCCTGCATACAGGCTGGATTCAAACATGTTATATATTACACTGCAGAACAAAACCAGTTGGTTTTGTCTTCTCTTTCAGATAAGGGAAGCTCATGGTTAGAGCCTCAGTGGGGATGGTGCTACCTAATATTTTGTGCAGTCATCCCTAATATTGTTAGCAGTTTAAACAGGCTTAACATGGGTATTACTGGAAGAGATGTGGGGAAATGGGAGAAATTAGTTTGGTGGTACAGGTTTTGTTTCTGAAAGGGAAATATCCAAACTAAAAGAGGAACCAAAAGCCATTTAACTAGCAGAAGTTACTTAACCATTGCTTAGGAAAGTGACAAGGAGTTACGGACAATGATAAATGAATATAATGTCCTCATTCTTCAAAACACCTCACTCACAGTAAATATTGAAACATATGTATAGGACATTGTAGAGGAACTGTCACAATTGTGCCATTGGACCTTGGTCTTCAGAAAATTTCAGCATCTGACAAATTTCGTAAGTTCAAAATTAACATTAAAATATTTCTTTTTTCTTCGTGGTTACAGGCAGGTGATCAACCCTTTTTCACACCAAATCAGCCTTTCTCCACACAAGCTCAGCTGTCTCTCCCAAATAACCTTGACTTATATTATTTTTACATTTCTTTGTACATTTTTCTCATTGCTTTGCTGAATTAGTTGTGTTTATTTTTACCTCGCTCCGCCAGCTGCACAGATACCACTAGCTGTGAGACAAAAACCTTCACAGCTGGAAACAACCTAAAATAGGCACTGGGATGATGCCACAGATACACAGCATCAATTAGCAGCGGGAGCAGCTGTTGCAGCACGCAAAGACCTTCCTGTGTTTGCTTTGCTCCCTTGTCATTTAGCGTCAGATGACACCACTCCTCATCAGGAGGCAGTCATTACACACGTGCTGCACGACACTCATTCCAGCACAGAGGGACAGAATAAATCTTTGCAGCCACTTACGTGCAGCATAAGATCTATTTTGGTGCTGGTAAGTAGTGCACAGAGACTTTTTGCTGGCCTTAATGGACATAAGCATCTTCCCTTATGGGGAGCAAAGCACAGTGAGCGCTTAGTCACCAAGGAGCTGCCCTATTTTTAGGTGGCCCAGATTTAGGAGACTTCTTTGTCATCTCAGTGACAAGGAGAGTGCATGCCACAGAGGCCTCAAAAGCCAGTGATGATGCTACACAGCTCTAAGGGAGTGTCATCTACCCACACTCATCTTTCAAACCGTAGCGATGATAACAGCTCATGGTTCTGCTACTTGCCCGTACTTTCAGAAGGAGACAGAGGGACAGAAAGAGGGCAGGAACTAGGGGATGAGAAAGAGCAAAAAATAGGGAGAAAGAAAAAATGAGGGAGCAAGGTGGAGGGAGAGAAAGGAGAGAGAGAAAAGGGAAATAAAAGAGGGAAGGCTTCATCAAACTCAGGCTGTAAACTATAGGCCAGGTAATAAGCCTGTTTCAATAAATTAGTGTTGTTAAACCAAATACAATTAGCCTCCCAGTACTGCATGTGTATGCAAGTTCATATCCTAAGGATGTCGTTCCATCAAGAATGCAAGATACCGTCACTCATCAATCTACAATAATCCTGCTGTGGATCACAAACAGAAGTACTTGAAATATCTTAACTTCCTTGGCAGGTCTTTCTAAATGAGAAAACATATCAGAGAACTGTGTGCAAGGCATTTGGAGGGAACCATGAAATGAAATGCAATGAAATAAGCTTGTCTAGGACATGTTGCAGCTTGGAAACAGAAAGATTTCAGTGCCATCTAGGAAGTATGCTTTATAGGTGGGATTTTGGTGGTCAGGTGAATGAGGCATGTCACGTTAATTCTGCCAAATTCTACTTTCCATTTCTCAATATATGCAAAAATAAGCACAAAAATTAATACAGCATTCCAGTAGGTCCTTAAGAAGTACAAACAGAGAATAGAAAAAAGAATTAAATATTTAGACATATTTTTGGTTTTACTTCGAAACAACACCGTCACAAAATACAACATTTGTGAGATAACTTGTTTATCTGTGAATTGTTGCATTTCATTCTAAACACAGTCACTTATGCTGAATTCAACCTCAAATTAATTGGGGTTTAATAGCTTTTAATGATTCTTTAAGGGAAATTATCACTGAAGACACAAGTCCCTCAGAGTTGAATCACCAGGGAAATACAAAGTGGGGCATTTAGTCACAGATCACTATGAGACAGTTCCCCAGGAGAACCAATTGTCTTGTTATTACTCTGTCTAATAACAATTTCTTTTTTCTATATTATCTTTTTTTATCCTTGGAAAATATTCCTGCGAGCTCCAGTAAATGCCCATGCCACACTGGGAAAAGTTCAATTTTCCATTCCTAAGAGTTTTTTTTCCTCTTGTGTTTTAAAGCCCCAAGTTAGAACATTAATGATTTCACCATAATTGTTTCACAGACCAAAATTTGGGTAATTTCAAAAGCACTTAAGGACAGAACAAAGCCTAAAATGGGAAAACTTCTCTTAACTTCCTAAGAGCAGGTAACAAAATTCAGCCATGGTTTGCTTTGGTTGTCAATGCATAAACCTTCAAGTTATCCATAAAATGCATCCTAGGTACTTTGATATGTGCTGCTTTTTATACCTAAAGGTATCACATCCCTTGCTGAGCCACCTGCTTACTGACGTTCCTGCCTAAGACTCCCTGAGGTGCTTGAGCCTCTTTCCCTGCAGAGCCTGGGCTGTTGGGTCTGCCCGTTCCCCCACTGTCTCCCTCACTGCTGATGGTGGCAATGTCCTTCTCACCTCGTTCCTGTGCATCCTTCCCAGCACTGGGCTGCTCAATTAACACCAGGCATTGTCTGCTCATTTTAGAGGAAAAGAGTGATAGGGCTCCAGTGGAGCAGCCTGTCCCGCTAATGCAAGGGCGTATGTATGTCAAACACAAAGTTCTAGTCTATGTGTAGTACAGGTAATCCTGATAGGGGTCCTCATCTATAGCCTCTTTGATGGCTTGAGTTATAACCTTTGAATATACCAGATGCAGCTTTTGATGTGCATGCTGATTTTAATATATATTTACCCCTGCACTTTGTGTTAGAACTAGTGTTGGTGATGCCTCACAAGTATTTTTACAATGAGGGTGGTGAAACACAGGCACAGGTTGCCCAGAAAGGTGATAGATGCCCCATCCCTGGAGACATTCAAGGCCAGGCTGGACGGGGCTCTGAGCAACCTGATCTAGTTGAAGATGTCCCTGCTCATTGCAAGGGGATGGACTAGAGGACCTTTGTAAGTCTCTTCCCACCCAAACTATTCTACAATTCTATGATTCTATTTCTATCTTAATTCTCATATATAAGGACATTTCCTCTACTGTTTTAATCATCACATTTCAGCTGAGCTAAAGAGCTGGATTATTAAGTGAAAGATGTTTCGCTCACTGGAAATTATTGGTACAAATCCAGTTGGTTTCAGTACTACAGTAAAAAAAGACTACCTGGTAAAAACTATTGTATACCTCATGAAGTGGAAGGTAATGTGCAAGTGTCCACACCACAAAATCTCTTGACAGCTGGAATCAGAGTGCAGTCCTGTGACAGTCTCAGATGAAAATCAAATGACTGAAGAACATCAGAGACCAAGTCAGTCTTTTACCCACCATGGGTGATCATGTTTGGGCTGTGAAGAACACGTGTGTATGGCAGGGCAGAAACACCACTACCACCCCTGTCTGCACTGCACATGGTCTGCAAATGAGCTTAGGGCCTCTGTTCCCTGGGCTGTCAGTGTAGGGCCTTTCACAAATGCTGCATTCACATAAAAGTGCTGTAAAGTTTTATTAAGGAAAAAAGCACCCTTTAAACAGTTGGCTCAGTTCTCCACTGAAGGGAACCTTTCTGCTTGAACAGTCAAAAGTACTCAGACCAAGACAAAAGTACATTGGGAGAGCTTAGCAGAAACTGGCACGGAGCTAAATGGTAATTTCCACATGGCAGGTATCACTAGCTCCTCGCTTTGAATATAAATCTGGTGTGCCCATGTATTTTCAAAACTGAAAACAACTGTCAATGAGTTATGCCTGAGTTCATGCTTCACTCTCACACAGTCCAAACTAAGCCAAGACATTATATAGCACCATATATTAAGTGAAACTGCTCTCAAGAGGTTAGCAAATTAAACTAAACAATGTTACATTGCTCCAAATGTTCTCAGTATGGTTGTTTTATTTTTCCAGAGGAATAATACGGGATTTTAACTATTATAGCAGGAGACAAAATCAAAAAGACAGTGCTTACTCTTTTCTGCATCTTCTATTACCACAGAACGGATACTGCACCAGTAAAATGCCATAAAAAAACATTACAAAGACACATAAGTGCTTTTTGAGCCTTGGCCCATTGGGCTTTTATGGCTAATTTCACAAATGTATTCAATGCCTAAACATATACTGAGATAGATAGATAGATAGATAGATAGATAGATAGATAGATAGACAGACAGACAGACAGATAGATAAGGGCACTGAAGAGCCCAAGAGTCTAATTCTAACTTATTTGTACTGAAAATCCATGTGTCGCAGACAAATAATACCAAAAAAAAAAGTGAATTGCTCATGCAACTTTGACAAATCAAAACAAAGCACTTATGTGTACTTTCATGCACTATCTATCTTCATAAAAGTTGGCTCCATGAATTAGATTCAAGAGGTGAACGCAGGCATCTTAGTAACACTTTAGGCTTCCAAATAAAAAATTCAGATCCTCAAAACTTCCTCAAGTTTCCACAAGAGAAATCTCCTAGGAGACTAAGTTTCTGCATGAGGAATGAGCAGAAGTGCTTGAGTCCCAAAAGCACTCAGCACTTTGATGTCTATTCCACATCTAAACCCACTGATGGTCCCAGACAAGGCTTTCTACCACCTGCCTTATCTTCAAGAGCTGATGTGTCAAATATATCCCAAGGATGTCTAACCTCAGACGAATCACAGCCAGGAGAAGTTTCCTGTCCCTTAATTCCAGCCTTTCTCATCTCAGTCATTAGTAGAAATATTATTAGTACCAGAAGTGTTTCCTTGGGATGCAAGATCAAATCGCCTTTCAAGTTCTGTTCTCCATGTGAGCATCTTAACCATCAAGTAGCACCAAGCTGGTCTGTTTTGCAGAAGCACATCAGAGGCACACCTCAACCTTCATACACAACTACAGATTTACAAGGTTATGGAGAAGAGAGTCAGACTCCTTCTCTCCAAGCTGACTTTGGAGAGGTGAAAGAGTGTTAATTCTGTAAGTGACAAGGCAGGATACTCACTTAATGATATGTAGTCATGGCCCTAATACTCATTAAGATTTCTTCCCATGAGTAAATTGGGTAGCTCTCCAAGTTGGATGCTGCCTTGCAAAGCCTTCTTTATCAACTTAAGCCGAACTGTTGAACGAGCTAACACTCTAGTTATTGAGCATATAATAGCCATTTATTTAATTTTCAGGTAATTCAACTGATCTGGTTTATCACTTTCAATAAATAGAACTGATGTGTCAACATACTTTCAGAGACTGAGGTATCAGCTGATTTTGAGGCTGTGGTTTAGGGTCCTACATCATTAAGAAACTTCAGGAAATTTTATCAAAATTACGTTTCTCGATATTTGCAAAAGACTAAAATAGTCAGAGATAAAAACTCTAGTCCTCATTAAAATACTGTGAGATCTCACTCGGCTCCTACACCAAAAACTATAAAATAGATTATGTAATGTAAGAGCAAACTATAATTGGATGAAGTGAGACTGAAAAATTGCAGGTTTATGTTCCCCTTAATAATAATTCTCTGCCAAAGTGCTTCATTAAATCTCAGTTACAGGTCATAGTTGTACCACAAAATAGTAGGATAAGTTAAATAATTATGTACTAAGCATGGGTCTATATTGCCTCACTTCACTTAGTGAAAAAGCTAAATGTGATTTTGTGAGGCAAAATTCCACATCCACCAGACATTAATAGATCAGAAGAAGGAAATATGTTTGGTTGCAGGATCCCCTGGTGTTCTTCCTCCATGAAGTATTTTCTCAGGTTACCTATGAAATCAGTGAAGCAATGGCACAGTTGTTACTAAAACATGCAGCTAAAAATTTTAAAACTAAGGAAAACATACACCTTGTTCTTTCACAGCCAAGATGAAAAGAACATTTGATAATTCTTTTGTGCTTTCAATCATTTAACTGGCAAAAAAATCAGCTAAGTAATAAGGAAGCGGGGAATATCTGAGTCTGTAAGGCCAAGTGCGATGCTTCATTCTTCCCCAAGGCATAGGAAGACTTAGTGCCAAAGAAGCGCGGTCATACTGTGCAATAGTCTCCTTCAATAGGTAGGTCTGAAATATTTGGACCTGAATCTGTGCTCTTGGTAAAACAAAGCATCCCAGATTAGTAGCATTTTTGGTTTCCACTCTAGCCAGTTTGAGCTGGCTTTGAGTTCCTCCTGCCTCTGCTAAGATAGGGCATGTTCTTCCACAGAAGCTAGAGAAAGAACTGATTCTTTTCAGTGAAAGGTTTTTGGTTTTTTTCTGTGCAACAGTTTTAAGCTTCAAACCACACTATCATCTAGAATTTATTAAAATGTTTTCTCTGATTTAATTTAATAAAACAAAATCAGTTGCCTTATTTAGAGATGGTTTTATTCAGCTTTTCTGCTATCGAACACTCAGACTGAATAATTGGCTACCTTATACACGCATAGTCGTAAATGAAGCTTAAAACCTGGTCCTTTACACTAAGCATAATTTGGAGGAAAAAGCATCCTAGACAGATGTCTACTCCATGGTTTATAAGAGTATGTGATACCATCCGCACTTTTCACAGCTAAACCCTTGAAAACTGGGAGATTGACAAAGGGACCCAAACGTGAAGAGCATTCATTAAAAGATGTAAATAGCCAAGATCCGTGCTGTTTTGTTTCAATCTTCTTTATCCTGTTGAAAACAGGAAAGCCTCCTGTCATGCAGGCTCAGGGATTTTCAGGGCCCAATAAAGGTTAGTGACATTTTCAATTCATGTTTGTTTTCATTCTTCTAATCATGAACCCTGTGTCAGCCTGAGAAACCAGCTGAGCTTAATCCATAACCTTTTACAAGTGAAACATTAACTCACAGCATGTTCTGTTGTCTTTTTAAAGCAATACAAAAGCAAAGAGAGAAAAAAAAGAGACACAATATACATGATAAAACATAGCAGCAGCCAAATGTGAAGGTTACTTGAAAGTAGTTACAGTTGTGGAAAATAGCATTTTTTTTAGGTCATTAAATTCATCATGTTCAGATGTCATAACTGCTGCTTGTTTTACAAGAGTATTCATGACCGGTAGTGACAGGAGGCTAGAGGCAAAAATGTAGAAATAACCAAGTAAAGATTATTCAGAACTTTTTAATCCTATATTTTCATATATCACACCAATATTCTGACACATTTTCATACCATCATTTTTGATTGGTAGTAACTATGGAGAAAATATCTGACTAGTTTCTCCCCCTTCCTTCTACAGATTAACTACTCCCACTGGTTTCCCCCTGCAAGTTGCATGTGGTTATGTGGACCGTTTTAACATTTTATAGCGGTACAGTGCAACAGGCTGGATTTTATACAAGGCAGACTTCTGGCCACATATGGCAACTCTCCTGCCCCATTGAGCGTGGGGAACAGCACACACTGAGCAAACCTGGGGGGAAGAACAGCTCTGACTACAAAGCACATAGAGCCAAGGAAGGATAATTATTTCTCCAGCCTGTAAAAACCATAATGGGGAAATCTTGACCTCCCATCTCTCTGTTGGATAACAAATGCAATCACACGTGTTAAGAAGGTTCTCAAGTTACAAACTTTTATTACCCAAAACAAGAGAACATGTTAATTCTTAGAGAAAAATAAAGAAACAGCAATCAGAAGCTATCTGAAAACAAAACAGTAAGACATAAGTTAAAGAGTATCTGGTGTCATGAAAACAAACACACTGAATACAGCAATGGAGTCCCCAAAAAAGGTGAATATTAAGTTTGAATTTATGTATATACCACAGATAGTTCCTATGAAAAAAAAATGGGGAGGGAACTGAAACCTAAACTCTGCCTTTGTGAAGTATTGCTGATATATCTGAGGGTACAAAGAGATGTAAAAGAAGTGGAGAAGAAAGCAGTTGTTCAGCAAACAGTGAAACTAAACTAATGAAGCCAATGGATTTTTGTGTCATGGACAACTGCTCTTTTCACTGAGTTAACGTTAACATACAACATGAGCTTGCTCAACATTAGAGAACGCACATGCACGAGCCCTTACCAGTGATCCAGGTACAGGAAATACTTCAACCAGAAGCTTTTCTTTATTAGATCCCAGAGAACCCATATGGCAGGTAAAACTTTATCAAGCAGTGTTTTCTCTCATGCCTGATGGAGGCTGAGCACAGGCTGCAGAATTTTCCTCAGAGATGGCATTCACAGAGTCTCTTTTCCTCACCCGACCACCTGTGTCCCCAACATCTTTGGATTCTCTATTCCTGTGGGACTGAATTTGGAAAATAGGCTGAAAAATTATAGAGGAAAGGGAAGGAAAGAGAGGTAGAAATAACTAAAAGGTAGGCAGACAGACAGATGTGTACACACACACACGGATGCAGTAAAATTCTAGAAGGGTCATTTTGTTAGCAAACCAGTCTAAAACATCCAGATTTAATTAAAGAAAACTGACATGGGGAGCCAAAAAGGGTGAACTGTCCTAGGTGTTACTGCACTAACAATGCACTAGGACATGATGCTATTTCCCTGCCCAGGCTGCCTTGAATGTGGTATTTTGGCAATATAGGTGTGCCTGCTGGTCAACACAGCATTGAGACTTCCTCATCTAGCTCAAGCCTACGAAAATTTAAAATGTTGAAGCCACTACTAAGAGAGACAGCAAAATTTTACATTACCTGCTGCATGTTGCTCTCTCGTGCAGCAAAAGGCTTGGCATGGAGAGCAGTACCAATCGCCTGCACACGGATCAGCAGGGAAAGAAGTCAATAGATCTGCAAAATACTTTTCCCTCTGGTTTGCTGGGCAGAGGCACTGGTTAGACTAGAAGTCATACAGCCACAACCCAGCTCTGTCTTTAGGAGCAGAGTGCAGGAAAAGACCAGAGCTCCAAGTCTGACTTCATCATCTAGTCTGCTCCTGGGGCAATGTGGCTACTTACCTGGGGCATAACATTACAATCAAGCCCAGAATTAATAAAAAGGAGCCTCAGGAGGATTAAAAAGGCTTTTACAGCTAGGAAAGTAAATATGGAAGAGAACGTCCATTAACAGATGAGAGAGATTAAATTAATGGCAACTCACAAATTGGTGAGATAATAGCCTTGCTAAATGAAAAGTAGAAGGAACAATAAGGAACTGAAAGGTCCACTAATAAAACAACATTGCTAGACACATGTAAGACTCTACATTAAATATTTCATCCATCCTTATGTATTAAGAGAATTAAGTAACAAATTTGTTCACTCACTGATTATTATAACTTCAGTAAGTACATCTGCATATATATGCATGACCTGTGATGATGTTGCAGCAGTGTTTCTGATTGCTTCTCTAGCTGGACTGGTCTCTTTGTGGCCTCACCAGTACACCCATCACCTACCTGATCTTCATGCTGGCTAGCCTTCCCAATGCTATTCCACCCCTAGTGCTTCTGTAATTGCTTTCCTGAATTTATTTTCCATCCATACAAAATCTAAGTGAGATTGTCAACTAGTTTTTGACAGAGTCCTTTTTTCTCTAACCATATTTCTACTACTAAAAATCATTTTATCTGTATGACTTACATCAGTGAATGTGCTTATTCTTTTCAATATATTCAGAATGGTTTGGGTCCCTGATTAGTTGCCTGTTCTTGTCCCCAGAATTGACCATATTGCATCAGCCACTGTGGTACAGGGCATCATGCTGTTAGTATATCAGAGATCAGTTAGGATAGTTCCACCAAGCGGAACTTCTGCTCCTGCCATATGCCAGAATTGTTTCACAGTAGTTTCAAAATAAATTCAATATCTTGGTTGAAATTACATTTTATTATGCCCAGCCCAATGGAAACCATTTATTCTTGCCTGTTGTTCTTCATACTGTGATTTGATACTGACAGTAAAGGCCTGTGATATGCTATTAAATCTCAACATCTGTCAGCATACATCTAAGCCTTTGAGGTAGAAAGGTATAAAATGCTTTCTAAATAATATAATAAATAAAATATGCAGCTAGTGGGTCATCATGTTTTTTCAGTGATGTGGTTTCAGCACTATGGATGGATTAGGTGCCTTACCCTTCTCTGACACAAGCTTTCTGTAGCATGGCGATATTTCTAACTTTTGCTTCCTGTGATTCTGTAAGACAATGAGATGAATTTTCCTTGGAAGGAATGTCAGTGAGATGGCTCAGTTGTAACACTCTTACATTCACTTTCTTTCGTATGGATAGAAAAATTCCCATTATCCAGTTGTATGGCAAATTTTTAAACATTCATACACAGTTGCAGACTTTCAACAAGATTAATAGGACAGTCATCAGACAAATTTTGCAATTTTACTGGGGCATTCTCTCTATAGTGCTTTCCCAAGATGCACTTTCAGATTAGAAGGCATCATGTCCCTGGTAGAACTGGTGGCCTGTGTGGCCCTGACTTTTTTCTGTGTTTCTGCCATCCTAGACTGTGAGTAGCTCTGGAGAGAAAAGCATGTTAGCAAAGTGAACACTGCATCAGTGCCAGCTATCACCTTTTACTATATCCAGCCAGAAAAAAGGCTGCGGTAAGTTTGGCCACACAGACCTTTTTATAATTTCTCCTCTCTGCACTTCATAACTTGTATGCATTTGGGCTTTCTTATTTTGCCTGCCTTTGAGTTTATCAGCCCACTTGTTTCTATGGTTCCTGTCCTATATCTGCTCTCTGTGTGTGAGTTAATTTTTACCATATCTCACGAGCTCAAATACTTCCATAATAGCATGGTCCAAGAGCCTTGCAACAAAGTGGAATTTACAAATAATTTTTCACTGCATCACAAAGTTCATTTGGGTTTTTCACCTTTTAATCCTTCACAGTGCTCTCGCTCAGTCTGGACATCAAGTTGTGTCACATGTTTCTGAGAAAGTCCAGAAGCTGTGTTTCTTCTTAATAATTTGAAACTAACTTCATGTGAGTCAAAAATTGAATGTCTTTGTCACCATCCATTGAACATTCAATTTCTGGCCTTAGTTGTTTTCTGTTTTATCGGTTTGGTCAGGTGGTTAGGACAATTGAATGCCTTTCTGCCTCATTTCACAAACTCAGGTCAATGTTCTCTTCTCCTTTTGAGAATTCACACTGTTAATAATCCCAGGCACTGTTACAGGAGTGACTGATAGACTTACTTGGCCTTTTAATGGGCATCTCTCAGTCATAGCGATCACAGAATTAGAAAGTCTGACAGCAAGGAGGTGAAAGAGAGCAATAAACAGTGCAAGCAGAATTATCAGAGACTGGAACCTCAAAAGTGGGTGAAGCTAGGCTTCTAGGTCCATTTGAACTCCTGAACACCAGGGTGGAAGGACTGATGATCCCAGTGCTTCCCTTGGCCTCAGTGGAAGCCACTGTATGTTCTGCATCTCTGAAAACTTGGCTCTCAACATTCAGTCCCCATGTGGATTTAGGGTCTGGGACCTGTTCGTGAACAGCTTTGGAAACCTTGCCCAACAGCAACTGGAAGGAATGGAACTAAGCAAAGAGAGAGGAAACAGTGTTGAGTACCACAAGATCATTATTGATCATGCAATACAGGCATTCAATCATAACATATCCCAAGGAAAAAAACAAGCCTCGACACCAGCATTTCTCACCCACCACCTCTCCTGGTTTCACTAACAGATGTGCTGAATCTAGCAATAGTCTTTAATGGCAACTATTTGTTGTTCACTGCCTCATCCTCCAGGGTGAACCCCACCAGAGGGTTTCCCCCACTTGCCAGATACAAATTATGAGAATTTAAAAAAGAAGTCCTCTGTTCCCTTGCCCTGAGTACAGAACCGCATGTTTCAGGCTGAACATTAGGCAGAACTTGGAGCAAACTGAGCCCAAAGTCATGAGGCTTTCTCAGCAATTAGCAGGAGGTGGGGGTCGAAGCTGATGGGTATCCTTGATCTTTAGCATACCATTTATTTCATTACATCTAATTTGGTTGATATTATCAACATTATTACACTGATAGTTGTTTCAACTCAGACTAATTTAATTGATAGAATTCTGTGTCCTTGCTATTATATGAGACAATTAGCTCTCATTAGTTCACATTTCACTCATTTTCCACTGACTGATTGCACTACATACTGATACTTGCTAATATCAATATGTAATGCAATCAGTCAGAGGAAATGTTGGTACAGTATCTCTAAAAACTATCACACTTATCATTCTGATTGTCTTCAAAGTACCAATATTTTCCTATAACTTAATGGTTTCATAATGTACTGTTTTGTATTAATAACAATTTTTTTAAGGTCACACAGTTAATCGCATACGGATTAAACAGCAGTTAACTAATGAGGATGGCAACTTATTAATAAATTGCAGCTGATACATTTCCATTATTCAGCGTAACCTTTAAAGAGCAGAGCTAAGACTGAGGGTTGACTTAAAGACTTTTTGCCTCTCTTTTCTATTTCTTACCAAGTTTTTTTTTTCCTTGAATTCTAAGCTTTTTTTTTATCCTATTGTCACAGCCCTGCTGTAACCATATGGAGAGCTTTAGCAAAGCAAGAACATGCAGCTGATGCTTTGATAGAAAAGGTGAAGAGGTTACTCGAATTGTACTACTGTTAATTTATCCTTTAAGCATCTACAGCAGGGAGTCTATAATGGTAAGGACTGAAACACGAAGATTTGTCTATCAGATTATTACGTCAGAAATGCTAAAGATTCAAAGCAAAGGGCAAAAGGTTTTTTGTAACCAATTTAATATAATCCACTGAGCTTTCACCGAGGCCCATCTGTAAATGTACTAGCAGTTTACTCAGAAAATTGCAAACCTAAATTTCCCTTCTTGGATGTTTGTATACCACTACTCACTGGTGTGAATTTGCAGCTGTGTTTATAAACAATAAACTTGCAGTCCTTACATTTATATAAAGTATGAAATCCCTCAACATGCCAATATAGTACAGATCATTCTGTGAAACATAATAGTCCAACACTCTCCAACATGCCACTCGTTAAATCTCAGCTATTCAATAGCAAAGACATTTAATCACCTCTACAGTTAGTCTGAAACAGGCTCATAATCTTTAAAAGAAAACAACTAATGTGGGAAATATAAAAAAGCATAAAATAAGTGGTTTGCAGTTTGGGACTTTAAAAATTCCCAATGATCATATTTTAAAGAGTAAATCCAAATTAGTCTTAAACAGTAAATCCAAATTAGCCTTGCTATGCTAAATTTGATGCTGAATAATGACAGAGGACATTTAAATACTATAGTTACTATAATAATCCCTGCTTGAATCATGGCTTCCATGAACTGGGCTAAGCCTTTAGGCAGAAACTAATTGCTACAAACACTAATTTTCAAGTCCCTTTTGTTTCCTATTGCAGGCACCTCTGGATGAGAAGGTACCCAATTAGCAGAATTCATGGTTCTGATTGTGCATTGTGGGGCTAGTATAAATACTGCTGATTACTATTCCACTGTAATGGTTGATTTTTATTTATTTTTTTTTCTGATTGCTTAATAAGGCCATCTATTCTGCATCAGGCACTGGCAAGGCTGCTGGTAAAATCAGGTAGGTCACTTTTTCTGGTCATAGTAGCAGGAGGAGTCTTGTAATCGTAACAGATGACTAAAGGCATAATTATAGGCTATTTAACCACATCTGTTTCCCCACTTAACATTGTTTGCTCAAGTTAGATGTAGTTAAATAAATCAAAAGGACAATAATGGTGAAGATACTAAAAAATTACTATTACATGGGTAAAACTCCAGGGTTTGTTATAATTACAGAAAACAGAGTTTAAAGTGATTTTTAAAAGGCACTAATTTATATCAGAGAGTTTCTATACACATACACTCTGGCTGGTTGCTGCTGCTTTTATAGCTTATGTTATTTAAACACTTATTTGTACAGAAGAAATAGTTGAAACTAGAAAAAAAAGGAAGATGACTATTATTTATTGAATTTGGCTGAGTGTTCTTATTTAGTTTAATAATTATATGTCAAGTTTAGTAACTCTTTTTACAGTTTTTTTGGTTAAGAACAAATCCCCAGTGTACCACCACCGCCTGTTAATGACAAGGGAAAGAGCAGAGACCTCTGAGTATCTTTATATGTTTCTCCAGTCATCCATACTGTTTCCATCCTTTTATTTATACAGGTAAATCTGTGGTTGTCATTCCTTAATATATCACTGATTCCCGATCAAATACAACACATAAATACATATGTGCTATCAAAGCCCATGTTGCACATGGACATATAGCCAAACCACCTAGAGCAGCAGGTACAGACATACCTTTATGTCTAGCCAACATCAGCAGACATGTTCTCAAAGTTTCCTGCACTTTTTCTGTGCAGGAAAAATTACACAATGTACTTAAAATATGCACTAAAGAAATTACAGATCAAGAAAGATACCATTTGGTCAGTTGGTTCGTTGTTTGGCTGGTTGGTTGCCTTGAAACTAAGGAATTGAAGAACCAGAGCAAAGGTAGGACTTCTTTATGTCAGATTTTTAGAACTACCACCAGTGCAAAAACCACTGAAAACACTGAAGTTTGATTAAAGCACGTGGCCTTGCATGCTCAGGCTATGAGTGCTAACACAATGTTATCATAAGCTTTAAAATATGCTTGAATTAAGGTAGTAGAATTACACAGTCTTATGCCAGATAGGTCTATGGCCATGTTTCTTTTATTTGGGTTTTATTTGTCTGGGTGTCTGGGGTTTTTTGACAGATGATTGGAAACAGCTTGGGGTAGAGTAAGGAAAGCAGTTTGGTTTTTCAGGTTTCCAAATCCTGAGCTGCATTGGGAACTAGTTTTGCTGGATACAGTGGAGTAGAATGGTGAAGTTCTACATTCTCTGTTAGATATTAGGACCACATTTTACCCATTAGACAAAAAAGAGTAAGCTAAGAAATTATATATCTAAAAGAAAAATGGTTTTGTAGGAAAGATGGACTATATAAGTGGTACAATCCTAATTTCTCCAGTGTGGCAGAAAACAGTCCTTTCAATACCTAATGCTCCAGGGTTGGTTACAATAGAGGGTGCAAGAAGAAATGACACTGGGGTGCTCTGCTGACAGGGGCTGTCACCATGCCTCAGGGGCAGTACAGGCAGAACTTGCTCACTCAATTAAATCCATAGGAGCTACTGTTGACACAGGTGGTTCCTGTTGTGCGAAATTATCAAGTGACAATTTTTGCTTAGTTACAAGTAGTTATAACAATGCACATCCCTACTGTGCATGCGCATTTGTACGCATACGCTCACGTATCAGAAGTATGATTATGGAGGACTGAGACATTCACTGTAAAGGCATCTGCACTTCAATTACACTGCTTGTTCCTGGTGTTAGACTCCTCATTTTCACAAGATTCTCACTCAAGGCAACACATTCAATACTGACTTTATTCATACTTCATCTATTTCCACACTGTGCAAAGAAAATGAGACCACTGTTTCTGTAATCATTACAGCCCCATTTCGTTATTTTGTTTTCCTCTAAACTATGAATACAGCATCTTCCCTTCTAGTATGTCTTACTCTTGACTCTCCCCTTTATATGCTGCTCAACTCAAGCAGCTGAGACACCATTCCTCCTATGCCATTCCTCCCTTTGACCCTTCATTAAAATATGAACTCCTGCTCTCAACTTGAAGGCCACGTAACAGCACTTCTCCAACTTCCGTGCTATTCAGTCATGGCTCTTTATACAGATCTTGCAAAAGAGACAATTTATTCTTTTCCAGGGAGACAATTTGCAGTGAGCTGTGACTAAACAGACTTCTGCAACATCATTTACCCGCAATAACCATGGTATAACTGAAGCTTCCAGTGTCACAACTTCCATTCTGTACCAAAACAAAGCATTTAGAGAAAAAGATATTACTATGATACGACTATAAGCCACCTATGCTGTCAACTGAATTTCTCAACAACTTTCGGGATAGTCTTTGAAGTGCCTTGTGCGGGCACCTGACCCTCAAACCCTCCTCATCAGTACTACTAAGAGACAGTCTGCATTTGCTCCGGCTCCTGTTTCAGGCAGCAGTCAGTAGCATCTGCCTGAGGCCTTATCTTGCAAAAAAGCAGATCCTAGCTACTTCATCTGATTAGTCAGTTTTGGGGACAGCATTGTTTCTTCATCTGGAGTACACAAAATCTATGACATCCTCCTAGACATGGGCACCATGGAGTCATGCAGCGCTATACTCACAAATGGATGCTGGCACAAGGAGCTCCCAGAGGTGCATGTGTGTTTACTGGGAAGAGTGAAAAGAAGGCTACAGCATAAATATGAGTTTATACAACATATATATGTCTGAAATTAATGGCAAAGTCACAGTCAAATGGTTCTGCAGATCCTGTCTTCCATTACCAGCAGGTTCAGAATTAATCTACTACGTTTGTAGCGGTAACGTGCCATAATGTAATCAGACATAAACACAGTAGGCAATCTGTGGCTGCCACAATTTTAAACACAATGTTGTGCACAGTTTACCCTGACCAGTTAGGCTGAGAATGGTCAAGAGCACCAAATACATACCTAAGACTGCACAACTCTGCCAACTGCTTAACTTCCTGCCCATAACAATGTGACTTATCAGCAGGCAATAGACTTTTAGATTAAAAGGGGCAACAGATATGAGGTATATAATCACTTTTTTAAACTGCAGTATTTGCTAATAAAGCTATTTCAGGGAAATCAGGGCTAGCCTGTATCTTTTTCAAACTTACCTAAACAAATGCATATTTACTTTGCTCCAGACTCCAATTTTCTGTCGCAATTATCAGGAACTCTTCTGTAAGTTGACCTGTGGTTTTGGCAGACACTCCAGCTCAACAGCTTTGCATATCTTAATATTCATTTGTCCTTATAAAATATTGTAAATATTGTAAACCCATTCACATAGATTTGCTAATCCTTCACAGTGACTCACAGAGCTTTTCTTTCATTTAACTTATTTTTAAAATATTGTTATTGGCTTAATGTTTTTTAATAAATGCTCATCTCGTTTGCTAAAATGGTAGAAAGGCCAGGAAAATGTGACATCAGCTATCTTCTACTAATAACCATTCAGAAGTATTTCTGGCTAACACCAGGTGAGTTTTATCTGAGACAAGAGAGTGTTGGCTGGTTAGGTTTTGAGGAGTGGGAAAAGGCACTCTCATTGTTTTTAACTACACTGGTAAGTACCGAATTTAGCTGTGTCCTTTACTGTCTTCAGCTGTTAAGAATCTTACTCAGATGGCAAATAAAGCCTTTATAGCTGAGTCAAAAATCCCTTAATTCTTTGGAGATACGCTTGTAGTAGCAATTATTGGGTTTTGGAAACAGATTTAGGACTTGAAAGTTTGGAGCATTTGACTCTGAACCACCTGTTTGCGGATGAGACACAAAATGGCTGCATCTCATTCACAAGGTCTTTCTTATCAGCTTCATCTCCCCCTCCTTTTTTTTTTTTCTTTTCTCTGTGCTACAACCAGCCCCACAGCATCCATCTCTTTTGTGACTGTTGACAGGTATCTCTCTGAGTTTTATCTCTCTTTATTGCTTGCAGTCTCCTCTGTTTTTTGGCACCCTGTACCTGCAGGCAGCAGATGCAGAGCAGTCCAAACATTTTCTGCATGTTTTCCAGGCTTCTGGATTCATTTCAGCTTGGTATAGGTCCAGAAAGGAGGCCTCGTGGTATACTCAGAGTTTCCTTGTACTAAAATACCATTCTGTCTCTCAAATCAAATGTCCCTGTTTCGAGATCCAGGCTCAGTCCCCAGATCTGAGTACACCAAACACAAACCAAAAGTGTTGATTTAAACATGTCCAAGACTGGTGTTTCCATTCAAAAGGAGCACATTCCAAGGCAAAGAAGAATCCTGTTTCCTATAAACATATGTGCAACCTGCAGTTTATGTAGGAAGTTACAGCTCATACAGTAGAGGTGGTGGTGAACACAGGATGTGTTTTGCCCCAGCTACAGCAGCTGGGATGTGGAGCATGGTTGTCCTCAGCTGCAAGGGTGGGAAGCTCTGACGAAGCAGAAGGACAGAAAGCATTCATTTTCACTAGCTTTTTTCCATTCATTTTTGCTAGCTAAACTAGCAGATAGTTTTACTTTGTGGAAGTGCTTGGTGCTTTTCTGGGTGTAATGTTCCAAGAAGATATTTCTGTGCCTTAATTACATCTTGGCATTTTTATATGAATTGTTGGAGGACAGTCAAAGTACCTAATCATTTTTGTGTATGGTTTTGGCTTGTGTTTCATTGTTTGTTGTACAAAGTCATTTGGCTGAAATAATAAATTCTCTCGAGTTATGACACTTATCATTTCAGTCTGAAAATTTTACTTGTCATTGTAAATATAATTTAAATTTCTCTTGGTAATATTTTATAATTCCATTGTACAGCTGCAATTTGCTTAGGTTTGAGTGCTTTTCTTCCAAACAGCTGATGACATCATTATAGTCTTACATGTTTACACATAACTAGTTTGTCTGTTGGTTTTCATTTTCTAAGCAGCACAATACAGTTGGTTTCAAAGTTTTGCATGGCACCAATATGTACAAAATAGCTTAAGTCCCTACAGAACTCCTCAACACAGTGCTTTTTTTTCCCCCTTGCCTTTTGACAAAATTTTATCTTTCCATAAAAGTACATTTTTTATACAGTATCCAAAGACATCCTGCTTTTTTGGAGGCAAGACAGAGAGGGTCCTCCAAAGCTATTGCATGTTTTTCCCTGCATCTCTAGCCTTCCCTTGTACTAATGGTGATTTGTTTTCTATTTCTCTGCTATGGTTGTACTAGCAAGATACATTTTTACTGTATGTGGTAGAGTTTGTGTTTGATCTTGGAGCATTCCTATTAGGTTCCTACATCTTTTGTGCTCATTACAAAAGTACAATGAATTGGTCCACGTTTTAAAATGTGCTCATCGTGAATCAACCATTTGTGCAAGCAGGAAATATACCCATCTATTTTTTTTCTCTAGGTTCCTGATTACACATAAATCCTGTTGCTAACCCCAGTGTCCTGCTGGTATAGCAGATGTTCTCAGGCTGTGTTGCATCCTTAGCTTATAACTGTTAGAAGGATAGAACTTACAGGAGAAAAAAAATGGCCATATAGTATCAGTCCAAAGCTTCACCTAATGCAGCTTGCTGTGGCCAAAAGCAGATACCTATGAAAGTGTACATAAACAGGAAAAAAAAAAAGACACCTTTTTTTTAATATTCTCCCAGGTTGACTTTAGTCATCTTTCTTACAGCTCTGCTGGAAGTTTGCCATTTTCCTATGAATATTTAAGGATTTTACAGCTGTTAAACACACTCTCACACCCATATGATGAGGAGCAGGAATACACGATACTACCTTTGCTATTGTTTAACATTGTTTTGTTTAATTTGTTTTGTGCTGAGTTCATGTGTCTTTAGGATATGAGTCACTTTTGCCGTCATACTCAGTCTTCAAGCTGAAGTCTCCACTCCTCTGACAGACAGGCTGGTCTCTCTTATAAGCATTTTCCAAAAGTACTACACCTGTAAATACAGAATGATATAGCACCTTTACTTGGGCATGTTCAAGCCCAAAGTAACTAGAACTCAGCCATAATGTACAAACACTAAAGATGGCTATACAAAATTAATAAAGGTATAGAAATACCTCATGTCGTTCCCACTTATGATAAATTCTTATGTTATTAAGCATTTTAGGTTTGAATACTTGGAAACAGTTAACAAGATGCATATACATAAAATATTTTAAAATACATAAATTATTTGGCTTCATACCTTGTAAGTTTTAGGAAATACATACATCACAAGTTATTAGGCAGCAAACAAAGAGTGAATATTATTTTAACATCGGTGGATGCAGTATTATTAATCTAGGTCACAATTTCAAACTTTAGATTTTAAGAGAGAAGAATCTGGATGCAGTTTTTTCTTCCTTGTGTAATAAGTTGCATAAATCTATTAAAATAGATACCTCACTGTGCCAAGTAGAGTTACCAAGCAATCAAAATCTGGAAGCACACAAGTACCGTTGAGGACAAAACACATATATCACATATTCTGAAAAACATGTTACCCTTTTGTGTCAAAAATATTATCCAGCAACTTTGTTCCAACTGGATGTCTACCAAAAAAAACAAGTTGAAAATCAGTGGAGTTAAACCTCCTTGGAGAGATGTAATACTGTCAGTATAATTGAAATGTTAATAATTATGCCCATTACCAAGAATAGTTTGGTATAGTAGTTACAGAGCTCACCTTTCACCTCCAGGTCTTAGATTTGATTTCTACCTGGGACTATATGAAAAGAGTTCAATTATCTCCATCTCCCTTTTAGTGGATAGATTTTCCACCCCATTCACACTTCAGAAATAAACAAGAATAAAAATAGAAAGGGACAGAAAGAACATTTTATGGCCTCTAATTAACTAATTAGTGTGAAGTTGGTTTTTTAATTAAATTTGACAGGAAATGTAATACAGTTTAGACACAAAATGACTTAAAATACGCAAGCTGATAACAAAGCTCTACTGAAGACCTTACATTACAGTTTGTTTTCATATTTTGAGTATAACATACAAAAATTATAGTGGTCTCATAATGTAAAGATAATATAGTTTATTGCTGTGCAACATCCTCATAGCTGTGTATCCAGCCTTATCAACATGGCACAAACACTTTAGCACAGTGCTTATTTCTATTCAATCTAATGCATAATGAGAAAAATAAATAAGTTACATCTTATGCATTTAATTTACAACAGAAGTTCAAGGAAATATATCAAACCTACTCAATGTTTGGATGTTGGGTTTTAACTAGCTTAATTGCATCCAGCTACAGATAACAGGACAAAAGTAATGATAGCTAGAACACGTAGGTATCTAAGCATGTGGGTCTCTAACTTGAAGGTTTCAGAGATTTTATGAAGTTTTGCTCACTTTGCAGTACATATGAATTGAAATCACCACGATAGTAAGAGCTGGGCAATATCTGAAGCCCTGATGCAGAGCAGACGGGAATCTAGGAAACACAGAAGCTTGTCTTATAAAAAGGAAAATCTCAGACAGTTCTGCAGTGCTGTACAAAAATTAAACAACAAAGACCAGCATTTAACAACAATCGTTGTTTATGAGATATTGCAATTAGTTTCCATCTATTACTTACTATTTACTATGGTAAATGCCTATTTAATGTGAGTTGTGTAAGTCTGAAGAAAAAAAACAAAAACAAAAACACCAACACCCACCATGTTTCTATTATGAATGCAAGATGCATTATTTATCTGTACTAAGATGGATCCAAATGGGATTTTACTCCATTCCTATTAAGAAATGACACCATCATTTTCTGTATTCTTCTTTCTTAAGTGTTCTAGATACTTATATAGGAGGTTAAGTAAGATTGGGCATCACAAAGAAGAATATATTCTAGAAAATTTAGACTCCAGTACTTAAATACCACAACACACAAAAATAAATACAGTCAATGCCTGAAAATGAACAGGAATTTTTTTACGGATTTCATCAGCATTCAAGAGGAATTTGAAATAAAGGAGGCTAATGGCAAGGATGTGAGAGGATTCAGCTTAGCTTAGAATTGAAATATGCAGAAAGGACTCCAGCTACTGGTGGTAACACACCCCAGCACCCTGTTCCTCTCCCCCTTTCCCATGTCTTTAGCTACAGGTGCTTTGATTTTGAAACAAATGGTAAATACTGTGTCAATATACGTTTTGTCCTTTTTCTTTCGGCAAGGTAGGGAGGCACAAGGGGAACAGGAGTTGGGGTATTGCAGTCTGAGCACAAGACCCAAAATTTGTGAAATCAAGCTTTACTAGCTTCATAATTAATGGCAAAGTAGAGGTGGATGGAGACAAAAACCTTGCCTGCTATAGGACATATCCATATACCTTCCTGCTTTGTTGTTTGGTTTTGTCTGTGTTCTTTTTTCCTAGGTAATGCACAGTTTCATTTTTCTTGTAACTCCTCTGGTACAAATCAAATATGTATCTTACAGGTACAATGAAAACTGCTCCATTTTATTCCAAGCACTTTACATGCATTGATTCATCGTACCTAGCAGAGCAAGTTTAAATATACTTTCTCTAATTAGTGCTTTTTTATTCTTTATTTCCCTTTATGCTAAGATGACATCACCCTAAATTGACAAATCAGCCACAAGAGGGTACTTATTAAGCAAGACTAAAGTTTGCTTTCACCATGATAGCAGGATACCTTGTGGATCAGCCATAGTTCCATTTGGCAAATATATGAATTTCTCTACATCTGCCATGTCTACAGGTTTAAACACTACAATTGCAACACATGAAAACACTGAATGCTGTACTAGAGATGGGGAAATGCTGAATTATGCTAGCTTTCCTTTGTAAAGCAACAGGATTGTTCATTCATCCAGTAACACATGAAGGGCTTTTCTGACAAGAAAGCTGTCAGATGAGACTTGCATTTCCTGCTGTGGTATAAACACAGTAGCCTCTGCATAAAACACTCAATAATATTGGCAGTAAAAATGCTGATCACATGGACATAATAATCTATTTGGTAGTAAAAGCGTCTAATAAAAAGGAGAAGGTGCTGTGGCAGTGGCAGCTGTAAGATAGGAGAGATGAAAGGATCTGAGAAGAATCCTGCACCAAGTCTCCCCAGGAAAGGACAATATATATGACCAGAATCAGAGGAGAGTGTTTGAAAGGCCTTGCCATGCGCAGTCGAGCTGCCTGCGACGGGTGTCATACCCACCTGCGCAGCGCTGCAGCATCACACCATGCATGACTATTTGCCCATGCCCTGGTTCATTCTGTGGCTGTGTATCACCTGTGGTGTTGCCAGTCACATTTTCAAAAAAAAAAAAAAAAAGTAAAAGCAAACCCACAATTAAAAGGTATTTTGAAATTCTTGAAGTGGTAAAATGCATAAATCTACAGGGAATGCAGGAATCACTGGAAAGAATAGGGCAGGGAAGAAGAACCCCCTCAGCTAAACATAATCAGAGGCTTTGGTATTAAATGTACAGGTGCTATATCGCACCCACAGAGTTTCATAACAATGAATATAACTTTTTTCCTCCCCAGGGTTTTAAAACAGGAAAAATACTAAACCCCAAGAAAAACTGGGAAAATAGAGAATCCATTAAAGATATTCTCACAGTAGGGCACAATAGGCCTTCTATTTAACCGCCTACAGCTAAGGGGTTTGCAAACTGTATATTTATCAAGTCAATGACAGATGAAGGAACTTAAAATAGTAATTTCAAATCTCTATTTCTTTGGCCTCGCTCTGTTTTATTTCACAAGAGAAGTTTACCTACAAAATCTTTAGAAATCAAAGGATTCTGCCCTCGAAACTCCTTTCACACTTGCTTTACACTGATGTCTCTTGCATTCATGATTTCTTTCAAAATATTATATAAACACTTCTAGTTCTTCAGGTATGGCTTGACTTATTTGTGTCCTCAAATCCTCTGATTTCTAAATAAGAGAGATATGGTGCTATCAGTCATTCCAGATGTACTATGTTTTTTCCCCTGTGTTAAATGTCCTTCTTTTTGTCTTCCTTGGCATTTCAGTAATGTGAGGACAATACATTCCACCAAAATCAGTCCATGTTTCAGTCTGCAACTTCACATTTATTCTTCTTATCATTAAACTCCACCCTTTCCTAAACTTGCTGACTTCTAAAGAGTCAATCCCCAATTTGTATCCATCCTGTTGATTTGCTTTCCTGTGCCATATATACAACCTTATACTTACTGGTATTTAGTAGTACATCAGATGAAATTTTTCAGTCATATTCCTTCTAAGACTTCATTTTTTTTTGCTGGTTCTGCATAATGAATACATTAATCTCTTGCTCATACCTTTATTTTCTTTGCACTTAGCTCACTGTTCTAGACTAGCATGTTTTCTTATGTGCACAGCCAGCTCCACTGTGAAATCTGTAGCCTGTTGCACACTTACATGGCACTGCAAAAGGTCTTTGACTTGCCCTGGGTCCTGGCATTGCAAGTGATAGGGGCCTCCCAGTTTGCCCAGACTATTTTGACAATTTTCAGGCTCTGCCAGCTGATTTTCATATTGGAAAATGTAAAATATTTTAACGAGGCCATAAGCGGGCAATTATTTTGATGGAAGAAAAGCAGCTCTATAGTTCTTCATATACGGTAATCCTTTGTGGGTATCATGGGTCTAAAGAAATATTTACATACATGCATGCATACTATCAATATGATTCTGCAAGTTACTTCTCTGTCTTCTCTCTCTCCTTTAAAGTGAAAATTTTTTGCAGTATTTTCTGTAGACATGAGTTAGTGATTAAATATCAACTAAGACAGCGCTCAGTACCCCAGCTGTCGGTGTTCCCCTCTGTCAGTGTCCCAGCACTGCAACCCGGGCAGCTGTTTGGCCAGGACAAGAAGCCCACCAGCCAGAGGATACCCACCTCTGGAATGGACGATGATCAGCTCTGGTATGGAAGATGCTCAGCTCTGGAATGCCGATTCCCAGCATGGTACAGTTCTCACTTGGGATCAGCTGCTTCACAGCACTGCCCAGCTGCAGCTTAAACCAGGCGGATTCACTTTAGGACTGAACTAGCTACACCAGGGACTAGTAAATTGCCTGTGACAGTCTTACCTGAAGTAGAAATGCCCTTCATTTTTACATTAACTTTTATTTTTCCTTCTTCTTTCCACCGTTGGTTTTTATGCTGTCTGTGAAATGACACGATCTTCCCAGAAATTTGTTCTTCAAACAAATACAAAATTTCTTCCACTTTGATCAGGATTTTTCCTTGTGTGTAGATTGTGGTTTGCATTAAAATTGAATCAAAATACCTTATAGCATTCAAAGTGCTGGGTGGTAAAAAGAAAAGAAATTTACCTTAACCTATGCTTTATCACTTTTGGCAGAGTCTGAACCAGTTCATGTGACATTTTGGATTCTCTGACTGATTTCTTTTGGAAAATCACTGACTGGGTTTTTTAGACATGCGTGCTCTACACTAAAACACATTAGCTTGGTTAAAGAGCTTTTTCTTCATTTTTCCACAAATACCGTTCTGTTGAAAATGGAGACCTAGGGCACTGGTTCTCTGCATGTCTTTGTAAATTGACTCTGCTTTTTGTTGTTGATGTTGTTGTGTGCCCTCCCTCATCCCTCTGTCTTCTTCATATTTCTATGGCTAGAAGACAAAACTGAGCTGGTTATTGAGACAGTATCATTTATTTGTGTTCTTTAAGCAGGCTGCAGCAGAGCCAGAAGATAATGGGCACCTCATTTATTCAGGCTTTGAATGATCATATTTAATTCCCAGTGACAGCTGTCTTCACCACATTAGCATTGCAAATCAGCTCCGTTTTGTAATGGCCTTCTATTGAACATGATTCAATTATGTGTGGTCCGTAGCGAGGCAGAATACAGCCTTAGTATCTATAGCAATATTTCTGCAAGCTGCTGCTCTTTACACTGCTCACATTTAAGCTGTCTGTTTACCACAGTGCTTTCCTTGAACTACACTGAACTCACTTCATTTCGCAGCTAAATAAAGAAGAATGAATATCATTTGTAAAAGCAGTTATCTGGTCAGACATATTACATACCTCATCTTTACACATGCCTGGAATCAGGAAACACTTGTTAAAATAATTGTTATTATACTTTCAACATTTATATTACAAAAGTCATTAAAGTGGATTTAAATGATTATACAGTGTTAAATGGTACTGAGTACTAAAGTTCAATGCTGACTGGAAGAAAAATTGTAAGAACAAGCCAAGTAAGTAAATTTTCTTTTACTGTCATAGTTTTCCAGGAAAGGGGCAGCAAAGCTTAACACCTATAAAGCAAGCTAAAAATCACAAAATTTTAAAAATAGAGTTTCAAAAGTTTTTCTAGTCTGTCTGCTTCTTGGGCTGGCATGTGCAGATGACATTTCAGACTAAGCTGCTGAAGGTCTGGATCATATCACTGCAGCTTAATAGGTTTGTGTATTTGTTGTAATACAAAAACCTTTCTAAATTCTGATTCCACATGTAAGGTAAGCTCTATTGTGTCAGGCAGCCTCAGAAATTAAAGCTTCCTCTGCCAAGATCCAGCAAACACGTGCTTCAGTCTGTGCAAGGCAAAGCATAAACCTTACTCTTTTCTCCTGGATTTCCACCCCTGTGATCTCTACAATATTTAGCTCTTGCAGAAATCTCACTATACGCAATACAGATGTCACCAGCCTCAGGGCCCTCTTAGCATCCTTCTTCTCACTGCCGAAGTGCACATATAGCAGAAATAAATTTTTCCACAAACTAGAGTGCTGGGCCATCACCCTAAAGTATTTTATCGAACAACAAGAGGAGAGGTTCTTAAATCATACACTAACCTTGAATTGTTTAAAGATGTTCTCAAGATGATGATGACAGAGGAGTTACAGAGTCCCTTCTGTGGGACCTCCAGTTTGAGGTCAGTTCTGGGGTGAAGCCAAAGGCCACCACCAGCTGCCCCAGGTGGGCTGGAAAGTCACAGACGCCGGTGCTGACCACATCACTCCCTCCAATGCTGCTGTACAGGATACTGTTGTGCATTTACTACATTCATTCATTTTTAAAGGATTAGTTTACATTTTTTTCCTAAGCCATCATTCACACCTTTCCTCTCCATTGTCTCTGACAGATTCCATTGTCTTTTTTGCAAAGTTTTGAGGCACATATTGATTTCTTGATTATGTTCTTAACACAGTTTATGAGGTTTTACTACATTTTTGAAACCACAGAGCTTATGTGAAAATAATGACTGCTTCATCACTCAAATAGGGCATTCATCGCATTTTTAAGGTTAGAGCCATTTGTTGTTAACAGCTGGGTTTTTTTACATATATCAAATTGTACATTCACCTACCTGGGAAACAAATCAGAGTTTATGGAAACAGTTTGATTAATTCTTATCAAGCCTACCACATTAAAAAAATATGTATGTGCAAGCAAATACCTATTTACGCTACTTTACACATGAATCCTTCATGAAGCCACTCCATGGGACTGGATCTCAACATAACAGTCTACCAAGGTCAGTTACTTTAGCAGGGTCTCAGTCCCCCGTCCTCAGAGGTATTTAGGGATCAGCCCATCCGTTCAAGTGACAGATGGAAAATCCAGCTATGCATTTTAAAGAAAAGCCATGCCAACATTTTAAAAGTTAATGTATAAATTGTATCCAAAGTCAAAGTCTGCTCTGCTCAGACATTCAGAAAAGGAAGATGACTCTATTTCTTCTAAGCTACTTGAAACTTTCTGTTGATAAAAACAGTCTACGAAGTAAATGGAATAATGTGGATAATGGATAATGGAATAAACCAGTCTCTAGAATGTAATAGAGAGTCACATTCTCTAAACTCTTCACAGACAATCAGAAACTTTTAAAAAATTCATTGAAAGGGAGTTGTTCAGTTCTTTTTCATCCTTTTTCTCTTTTTTTTAATAATACCTTGAAAGATTTAAACTAAAATTATTCTTCTTAACAGCGAACAACGTCAGGGATAAAACTTTGTTTAAGGATGAATAATAGAACAAGGAAAAAGAGCAAAAGGGGAACATGCATTGCAAGCTGTACAGGGAAGCATAAAGTGAAAGACTTCAAGAAACAAAGTGAAGAAGAAACAAGATATTATAAGTGTCTTTCAGCTTCTTTCTCCCATTGAAAAAAAAATGAATAAAAATTTATTTTTGATAAAATATGAATTACTGATGTGCTTAGTAAACTATTCAACCATGGCAGGCACTAAGAAAACTTATACATATCAAAATATATCCCTTTTTCTTCATGGTCTTTTACTTGAGAAACATTGTACTGTGACTAAAAAGTAAAAGCAAGGGTGATTGCACTGTGGTAGGGACCAGTGGGGCTGCCAGTGGAGCAAAATGTCGTGGGTCAGACTGTCTGACCCTCCTAGATGGCTCTGAGGTTCATATTGTCAGATGCTGACCTTTATAAAAAATATTTTTGCATGTTTCTTTGCCTAGGAAAATAAGGTTTATGTTACCACAGTATCTCTCACCTAATTTTCCACACATGTAGTCATTATTAACTCAAATCTAAATAGTACTAGAAGTCCTATTGATGACTGCACTCCTACACGTTTCCTGAAGACTAGCAGTTATACTAGCAATAGAGGGAAAGACACTCAGGCCCATGTGCCCCGGGGAGGACAGAATTCCTCTGCAGCTGCCCGCACAGCTGGCACAAGTGCACAGGCAGGATGTCGGCGTTCATCACTCCATGCACCCACGTTACTCCTCGCTTTTGACCAGTCAATGGTGCCACAGAGGGCATGGAGGGAGGTGGAAATCATGTTTCAATAGTGGACACAGGGGACCCTAAACCACAGGAATTCAGGCTTCATTGACTTTATCACTCAGGAACCACCTTTCTATTCAGAAATAAGGAGGTCCTTTTCACATGAAAACTGCACAAACAAAACTAACATAAAATCCTGAGTATGCATTGCTGTTATGTAAGATTGGTCATGATGTTTACAATTAATTAGCACAGAAACCCAGGGCATTTCTTTCTATATTGCTGCATGTAATGGATACTAATGATAACTTCCTCCACCTGTCATGTAATTTGGTGTAATTAATGTAATTTGTTCTGGTAATTGTAAGAAGGTCAAGACCAGAGTTCATGGAATATGAATCACTTCCACATGCCATTTCAATATTTATCAACCCATGCTATCCATAGATACCATAAATATACAAATGACTTGATTGAGAAACAATAAAGGTTTCTATAAAATAAAATAAAATAAATCCTTCACAGAAGTAAAGGAAATTGAAGTAAATCTCATAACAACTTCTCATTCTTCAGCCGGAGGCACATATTCTGTACCATTCACACACCATAGGCCACCACTTCAAAGTCTCCTAGAGATGCCAGCCTTCCAAAATCGTTACTTATCGACTGTATTGCTGTAGCAATTTTAAGTTGTTTATGCTACTTGTCTCTAACTCTAGATGACTTATGTTTCAAGTATAGAGGAAATTAATGCAGACAGATCAATGGGGGAAACAAAGCAACCAACATTGCTCAGTTTAATCTCAGGAGACTGTGCTCATGCTGTCTCATGTATTAGTCATAGTTAAGAAGAATAATAAGCAGGGATTTGGAGGATAATGAAATAGTTTGTGGGTTTTTATAGGGACATTCCCCTTTCCCAGCTTAGCAAGAGGTATAGAAATACTATGGGGAAAAAAACCAAATGTGTCTGACTGGAACTTCAATAAGAAGTCTTGAAGAGAAGGTGATACATATGGTGTGAGAGGTTGTGAAAAGCCTTGAGAATGAATCAACAGCTTAGCTTTAGTGAGGCAAGAGAAGTGGAGTGCATTTTGCAAAGGTAAGAAACACAGGAAGGAAGGTCAGCGCAGCAATATGAAGAATTGTCAGAGGAACGAAATTACAGTAAAAGACAAGAAGTATGTCATAGTAACTGCCTGACAAAATAATACCAGCTTCTGCTGCATGGAAAGACAGGAAAGATTTGAAATATTACAGTGAGAATCATCAAGACAACCTGAATGGGAAACATAATCTACAGAGCAAACCCATGCTACATGCCTCACTGACTAGCCTAGCCGTGTCCATACTCAGAAAAATGAAACTGTAGAACAGAATTAGAGTCAAAGGTTAGTACCTATCTCTGAACTGGAGGTCACAGACCTCTTTGGGGACACACAAGAAAGTTGGTCTAAGATTTTAATTTGCACTAAATAAACAAAGACTGGGGTAGAGAGAGGTTTGTAAGGCAACAGCCTAGAAAGTGTTGTCAAATTCATACTTTATGGGCAGATATACAGAGATATAGTTAAGGAGAACAGATGTAGACCACACAGAACCACTATAAAGATGTAAGAAAGTTGAATCAGACAACTTCTATGAGACAATCCTTCCCAGAGCAGTCAGAAGTAGGAAAGAGTTGGAGGAGGACAGGATCTGAGCAAATGAAAGGCTGAGAGGGAATAACCACATTACAATTACACTTGGCTAACAAGTCAAAGGGATAAATATGGAATGCTTGTCCACTAAATTTATTGAAAAAAAAGATGTAGTGACAGAAAGAAATATCAGTGAAATGTAAATCCTAAAACCAGATGAAGGGGATTAAGCTACCCTACTGGAAGACAGAAATGGGAGTTTAGTAACAGAACATCTATGAGACCAGAGATCTAGGAGATGAAAGAGGGAAGAAGTAGGTGGAAAGAAAGGTCTCACCATAAGTGAAGTCCTGTGGGAAATGGACATGGAAGCCAAATGTGGAAAGAATTGGGGGTGACTCCACTGTGCTGAAATAGCTGGAGTTGTCAGTGTGGGGTTCAGGCAGCAGCTGGGGTGGGAACTGCAGAGTTGCATCACATGCTGAGGCAGTGTATGTCCTCAGCTCCTCTGGACTTGCTGTTGTCTTGCACGCTTATTTTGCCTTAATGTGACTATGGCCTTTCATGTCCTTCTATTTTTATATGCTTTATGTTCAAAAATTTCAACAGAAGGAGTTTCAACAGGATATTGTCTATTAGTTATCTTGCTGAGAATATTGCCTGTATTGTAGAGACTCCCTAAAGTGGGTTGCTGCTTAGTTTTCATGCACAGGTTAGATTTTTCAGAGACACTTTTGAAGGAGGAAAGGCTATGGGCCCTAAGATGTTTACCTGAGAAGCCTCCAGTTTCATAGGGATGCTCTGAAATTTGTTTAGTCTTATTAATACTAGTCTCTGGAAAAGGTTGAGTAAAGTCAGCACAAAATCAAGTCAAATCCGAGAATAACTTGGGAAAGTACAGCATATCCATTTGAAAAGATTCTACAATCTTTTGTGCAAGTCAATTCTTCCATCAACTATTCTCCCCAGATGATAAGCTGATATCTGCCTGTGTCACTGGTTCTGGAGCTTTGGCAAAATACAAAAGCAATTGCTTCTCAGCATTTTGTTGATATACTCTAATAAAAGATATTGCAATGAAGCATCAGCACTTTAAAAGGCATAACTTACCAGTGCTGGTTACTGAAAGCAATGGAGCTGATACAGCTGAGTTGGAAATAAAAGGCTAGTTTTTAAATTGAAATAAGTATGTTTGATTTCTTAGATATGCAGTTCATAAAAGTTTTCTTTGCCAAGAGATATCACTGTTAAGTTCTAAACTGTAGAGAATTATATTTTATAAAATGAGTTTCTAATAGCAGAATGCCGATAAACAGTAACACTCCATATGAGTTAGAAAAACAAACAGTAAGGCCATAACTGCTGATGTAAGAACAGGCAAGTTGCTCATTTATTGTTCATCAAGTACCCCTCTTATTAAATTATTTGAATAATAATAATATGGAGAAGTGGTGGTCAGCAAACCTGAAACATACTGCAGCAAGCCATATATAAATGTAATATATTAATATGCAACAGGTATTAATAAACCCTCTAAAATGTATATACTCTGTAAATAAATAGTTTGAATAGCTTGAATTTAATTGATCTTCATCCAGACTCGAAGTATTCATTCCCTGGATAAAAACTAGGAGCAAAGTCATGTAAAAGATTATAAAATTCTGACTTAAAAGATTAAAAGGAAACCAGTTTTTCCTGGTTTCCCATTCATCTAGTACAACTTTTCTGGAATACAATTTTATTTTCTTTTATATTCCTTTCACCCATTTACATTTTCTTTACTTGATATATGTTAATTCACAATGACCATTTTTAAAAGGCCTTTAAGGGTACTATGGAGAAGCTACATAAAGAGAAGCTATTCTGAGAGTCAGTTCCCCTACTTCTTTGTGGACAAAGAAGTCAGATTAGCAAACAGCCATTACAGAAGAAGCTCTCCAGCATTTTCTCAGTTTGGTTCAAATTAACAGTTGCCAACTAAAGCAAGAAGATTGAAGCTGAGAAGTTAAATGAGATAAAACCTATGTCAAATTGCTCGTGAAGAGCAAAAGCAAATAAAATATCCAGCTTATAAAATTCCATTACAGTTAAATAAATATATGGTATTATTAATATACCAAAGCTGTCGTCTCTAAGACTTGCTGGTCATCAGTCTCATGAACACCATGGCCAGTCAGGGCTCAGCAGCCACACTGGAGATAAAATTCAGAGGAGAGCACTCTGAAAGCAAGGCCTGTAGCTCTGCAGACAAAGAAAACTGTGTATTAACTTGGAGCCCAAGAGAACAAATTACACAAATAGGGTCAACTATTTCATAGATTCAAAGACTTTTGGAAAGATAACCTATTTTGATCTTAAAATGTCAGCCAATGTAGATTCTACCACCTAAACTTTGCTGTTAAAAATGGTGACTTCAAAGTTGCTGGTAATGATTCGGTGGCTTTTCCTACATGATCTCTTCTACCTGTATCTCTTTCCACCACTCTCTCCTATCAGATATCTCAACTCCAAGTGAACAATATTTCTTAATCTGATCTCAAAAACTATTGCAAAAACACTTGACAACAGACAACTGCATTGTTATCCACACCCTTACATGCAAGCAAGCAAAAACTCTAAATTATTAGAGTTGGTATTTTTTTTTAATGAAAAATATTTTGATAATGCCATACACTAAAGCACTCTGGAATAAATAAATTATCTTCAGGTTTTTAAAGACTGAAAACACAAGGTGGATTGCAACTAAGTAATTTTAAACTTAATGACAGTGAATAGATGTCCAGCGTAGTGCAGTTCTGCACATCCTAACATGTTGCACTATCATGTGAAACCAGCAGTTGATTGAGGAATGCTCCTGATTTCATCTTCAGACTAAATTCCTCCTTCTTATACAATTTTTTCCTTAATACTGGCTGGAGAGGATTGTATGGAGACAATTGCAAAATATGGGAGGTATGTTGGCATTGTGGTATCCAAGACATTCATATTTTAAAAACATTGTGACATACAAGTCTCAATTTATAAACTATATATATCACATGTTCAACTGATGTGTCACAGTGCTTTAGGATTACTGAAGTCATATATATGCACCCTCAAAACCTCTATCCATACACCTACCCTTTCACTTCTCTCACTTAGGAATAAATCAGAGTTATTTTGAGCTTAAAGAACCAAGGAGTTAAAAATCAGTGATGTATTCATCATGAATATTTGTCCTTATCAGAATGGAGGCCCCTGGAACAACTGCTATGTATCTAGGCAGCAGCACTACGAGTGAATGTGAATTAGGATCACTACAGATTATTCCAATAGTTCCTATTCATCGCAAACAACAACAGCTTCAGGAAAACATAACACTACCACATGTGACCAGGCAGGGGATATATCAGAAAGCACGTTTTCAAATCAAGAAATAAATTTGAAGACTATCAAAAATGCTAATGCAGAAGGAAAGTTCCAAGACCTGTGTTCAAATTTAGAATATTTGATAGTACTTTTAAAAAATTTCTGAGAACTGCATCAGAAATCTTTTATTTGTAGAACACAAAAGGTTATAAGCAGACAATCCATTCAGACAGTGACCTTGACAGCCAGTACTGGGGATAAAAAACAGCACCATTCCCTGTCACATTCTCCAACACCCTTATTGCACCACCTCCCCATAGAAAAGTCATGCAATCAATAAAGGATAATATATGTTAAAATATGGTTCATACATGAAAAAGTTTGGGGAAACATAAATAGTATTAAAATGAAGAATATTTTGCACCTTATCTCCATTGTTTTTATTCTAACAAATGAAAGGAAACACGTCTATTCTTCCCACCCTCCCTATAGTTACTAGTTATCAACCGTGTAATGCATGCAAGCAGTACAGCAGAATTAGATCCTGTATTTATACTGAATCGCTGAAGTGAGTTTTACAACTAAACACAAGGAACAAATGTGCTGTTTAAAGCATTAATTTTGGATGGATACTTTCAAAGAAAAATCTGTCAACTATGCTTATATGACAATCTCAATTCTGACAGCAGAAACTGTATTGCTAAGAGAATGTGAGTAAATTTTCTCAGGGATTACAATCTGCATATTGTTAAAAGAATTTACAATGAGTTTATCAGTATTATATATCTCAGGAGGAGAGGAACAATTATTCATACTTTATATCAGACTCATCTAAGTGGGGCAGTATCTGTGTGACTGCGTACAACCACAAAACAACTTCATTTCTGGAGTCTAAAGCAAACTTATAGAGATAAGAGTCACCAAGAAAAGTTTATTTTATACCATTGTCAAAATATTTGAGGAAACTTTTTCTCTGCAATGTCATATTCATATTAATTTTCCTTGTTAAAATAATTTCCAAATTGTATTATCAACCCGAAATACAAAATCATTTACAAATATGGCCAAGGTTTACTACCTGCATTTCAAAAGCATGAAGAGACAGAGCCTATGGGTTTGGGTGTTTTATTCAAAACTGCGGAATCACACTAGGAACTGAATCATGCTTTTTCGCCCAACACTTTCTCTCCACTAGCCCATAGACATCAAACCTACACTGCTATTGGGTCATCCAGACCACATGTGGTGTGGTGGCAAATTTTCCATTTTGAGTATTCCTACTTCAGCACAAATGCAGATCCCATGTCTATTCTGATTTAATCTAACTGTCATTCCAGGAGTTCAAGGAGTTCAGAACATTTCTGTAAATAACTGTTGGTTCAACCAGCTGCAAACATACATCAAATGTAACCAGAAAGCAACTGGCAGTGACCACGATGCATCAAGAATGCCAAAGCGGATGAGAACTTAAATGCAAAAGTTCAAGAGAGTAGTTTGGATATCTAATCCTCACTGATACCTGCACTCCATTTGCATCTCAACTTTTGACACAACTCCTCGAAGCACCGAACTGTGGACACTGAAGTACATGCAACAGCACCTGAGCCCTGCTCAGGAGAAAAGCAAAAGGATTCTTAGAGTCTGTCCAAGTCCTAAAGGTCAGGATGTTGATAATGCACTCAAGACAGTGCTTCTCTTGCACCACAGACTTACAGCTCAACGGGACCCGTTGCCATTGTGCCGTATATCCAAAGCTGCATGTGTCCACCTCCACACGGCATTTTCCACTGGCCCAGCCTGACACATGAGACACGCTACTCGTGCAGCTGGAGCCCATCCAGACACCTCTCAGAGCCAAACATGACACACACATCATCGCATGAAGCCAGAGCTGAGTCTAACAACATCAGAGCTCTTGTGCTGGAAACGAAGGGCAGCATGAGGCCTAGCTCTATCAGGGCACTGCCTGAGGAGCAGGGTGTCTCTTCAAACAGGCTCTTTCAATCTTCAGCTTTCAGAAGTGAATGTTCCGGGTAATACAATAGTAGCTGTTTATAAATTTTAAATAAACAGCAGAACACTTTATTCTTGACACTTCAACTCAACATTTGAGTTGCTGACAGCAACACTGACAGACATTTCCATTTTCTGTCATTACTCCCATCTCCCAGTCTTGAAGGGTTTGATTCTGCCTCAAATATTTAGGGCTTATTTTGCACAACACTCTCAACTAGCAGAGCAAATTTAAACTATAGCTTTGCAGTCAGGAGAATCTCATTTTCTCTCCTCAGAAATGTGAGGGTGGAACCCTTCTAATATTTTGTAGACCTTCCATGGACTGATCCCAGAGTTGTGGTTTTGTTCACGTGGAGTCTTAACAGAGAAAGAATCATTGTCACATTCGCTTTGCGGACCTGTGAAGACACCTATGTTTTCCAACCAGCCTGTTTTCTGTTCCCACAGAAACCACATATTTAGTGGGGGCAGCCCTTGAAATGAATGGAATTCTCCGCATTCATACAGTAATAAAGGATGGCAACCACCTGGATTACTGTTCTTCTAGTACTATTTTATCAATACAAATATGCTGAAAATACTGAACCATTCCTCCCTCCCTATTTTTGCTTCATTAAAGCAAGACTGTAGAAAAAATGAATTAGTGTCCCTTTCTACATTGTGGAGGTATATCTCATTTGTCCTTAACGCACACCATACTTACTGTTTTGAATCTCAAATTGTATATTTTATTCCTTATTCTTAACAATACTGAAAATGTTTGTATACTACTAGATTTAGGATGAATGTTTGAAAAGAATCATTTGATGGAAGTTTTTGATTGGTTTATTATTGAAAAATTAGCGATTCTGAAGTACTCAGTTATACGACATGTAATCATGCAACCCAAATGAAACCTGGTTAGCTTTTATACTGAAAATAGGCCAAGAGAAAGGGTAGCAGAATCAGAGCTTACATACTTAGTACTGAATAAACCATGTTCTTTTATGCTGTTTTACATAAAAACAGACATGCTAGATCAAACTAAAAGATTTTTCTCAGCCAGTGGCCAGCAACTGATGTTTAGAAAAAAGAACACATGAAAGAGGGAAAGTAGAGCGGCAGTTGCCAGCTACCACTGTTTAAAATCATCCATCTCATGTTTAATAGCTTTTTACGGTCTTTCCTTTATAAAATTGATTAATCACTTTTTGAACTTTGTTGCAATTTTGGCATCCCATGAAAATGAATTTTAAAACATAATATTGTTCTGCAGGAAAGGGCTTTCTTTTGTTTGTTTTAAACCTGCTGCCTAATAGTTTCCTTGGGTACCCTGCAGTGAGTAATCATTCCCTATTCAGTTTCTTCATGTCATTCATGATTTTATATTCCTCTATCACACCCGCCTTCTGTTGTCTCTTTGCCAAGCTGAGGAGTACTGGAACAGTTACATCTCTCACTCAGAAGCTGTCCCATACCTCTAACCTTTCCCTCTGACATTCTACCTGCCCTTTCTAGGTCTATAACCTTCCACTCTTCCAAAAAACACTCACTATGTGCCAACTTCATCGATATATGCATAATCAAGCTTTCTATTTCTTTTTTTTTTCTATTATTTTCCCAAAACATCCTAATATTACGTTTGTCTTTTGACAGTTGCTGAGATTTGAGCTGATGTCTTTAAGAAATTAATTAGAGGATCTTCAAGATCTTCTTTGCTAATTTAGAGCCTATCACTGTGATCTTCATCATTAAAATTGTTGTTTTCTTCAGGAGGCTTACTTTGCATTAATTTGGTCTTTTCTCACCCGATCACTCAACACAATAAAATCTTTCCGCAACTTTTTAGAGTAAGCTTGAGTAATTTCCTATTAGCCAAAAATTATCTCTTTATTCACTCCCTTTTCTAGATCAGTTAAGAAATATGTAGAATAGCAGGCAGCACCATTCACTCCTCTGCTAAATCTTTTGGAAAAAGAATATCTTTCTTCTTCTTTCTTTTTTTTTTTTTTTTTGTTAATCCATTGCTAATTCAGGAAGAAACTTATTCCATATCAGTTATTTTTTGTTAGCCTTCAGTGAGATACCTATTAAATATCCAAGTTCTGCTGATTCTTCTCCATTACAATACCTTAAAGCAATGAAGCATACTAATTCAGGTCTTTTTTATTGTTTCAGACAATCTACTTGCTATAGATTCCAGACACATTAATGAATTTCAATCTCACACCCTACAGTTTCTCTAAAAAATCTGGCTTCACAACTATCACTCTTTGCTCCTCAGGTGTCAGGGGTAAAGTAAGTCACAGTTTTGCATCACAGGGAGTAGTTTAGCACCTGAGTTTTGATTGCTGGTAGAGTTTTTAGATTAACACATTTATTTTCCATTGGTTTGTTATTATACATATATCTTTTTGTTCTAAATCATTTTCATGACAGTGAAGTCAGAAGTCCTTAGTATGTTCTCCACACAGAAAGGCTCCAGTATTTAAAAAAAAAAAAAAGCCAACAACAACAAAATCTCTTTTTGCTCTTTCTTAGTAAACAACAATTAATTTAGGTTTGGGGGTTTTTTTCGCTAAAATCTTATCTTTTGCATTTTTAATGCTGTTATTAGTTGTGTTCAAGTCTTTAGTAAGTCAAGGCTCGACAACATTTTTGGCCGGTTTCATGACAGTTTTACATTATCTTGCCAGTTTTTCCTATTTTCTTATTTTGATAGAAGTTCCACAATGGAAGAGGTCTATGGTAGCTTTAAACGGACTTCTGCAAGGATTTTACCCTTTGGACTGCCTGTCAAATTTCTTTTGAGAAAGGTTCTTCATTTGTGTGTAAGTTGCTGTTGGAAATTGTGTTAAGATGGGGAGATGGGTAAAAAGCTGTGGCTTTTCTACCTTCAGGGATGTTGACTTTGAGAAGGCTGTGGCCAGGATTGCTGGGCAGGTCATTGTTATGGTATTTAAAAAGAATTTCAAGGATAACATGAATTTTATTTTCATTATGAATTTCTAATAATGTGCTGCTGGATTAAAATGACTGCCTTACAAATTGTAACCACTGATGGATATGTGCACTGTATGGCACATAGTTAACAGCAAAATCTAATTTCAATTGCTGCCATTAAGTAAGAAAGTGGAATAAAACATATGCTGTCTTAGATTATTTGTCAAATATTGTATTATTATTATAAACTTAATATGTTATGTGAGGCTTTTTGTTGTTTTTTAAAAATTATTTTGTGTTTGTACATGACTAAGCCTGTTTTTTTCATGAAATTGTAGAAACTTTGACCTAGGATAAAGATTAGACATTGCATTTTATCATTCAATATGAATACACAAAATCTGACAAGGAAAAGAGATCCTTGTTATCAGTTCAGCAGTCTCTTTTTTGGAGATTATTGAAATGACAACCAGAGCAAAGACTACAGTGATATTTGTACCACTAAAAATGAAAACACAAAAAAAGATAATTCTAATTTTCTACTTAAGTAAATAGCTTCTAAGAAATTCTCACCAAAAAAAAAAAGTCTGCAAGTTGCTACGGACACGTGTGACCTCACATGTGACCTTCTGTCAGAAATATCTTTGCATTCTCATTTTTTAGCATATCAAAAGGCAAAATAGCAAAAAATGAATTAGTGAGCTATTTTTTATTCTGTGTGACAGTAATTGCCACATTGTACTGGGCATAATGATATTCAGTAGGAGTTTATTTTTGTTTGATTATACCAAATTTTGGTTATGTAAAGCATTAAACAGTCTCAGTCTTCTCTATCCATGTTTTACCAATGACTGTAGCAGACTCCAAACTATTTGAAGACACTGCCGATGAGTGAGCACAACAAAAGTCACTTCTGGTAGACTTGGAGCAAGGCAAAGGTTACAGATGAAAATTAATTTAAAATCAGTGTTTTGACAGGATGTCTTTCAATTCAGTGTGTGTTTTTAAAAAAATGAAAGTGGGTCAAAGTTTAAAAACAACCTTAATATTATATAAAAATCAACTTGCGTTTTTTGACATTTTAAATTACTGAGAGCTGCTACAACAAGAATCCATGTCAGCAAATGACTCAGCTGAGCACAAACAGAGTCTTCAGACCACCAGGGTCATAATTATATTGGTTCAGGGATATTTGGATAGTGCCTTATAATTTCTTCTCTATCTCCTCTGCTACCCACAACCTTTCTTCTTCCAGCTCAGTGAGCTGCCCTGAAACAAGAACAGAATGAAGGCAAACCTCGGTCATTTTACCCAGAGATAAATTCACTAAGGCCACCCCAGCACAGTGAGAAATAGTTGGTGGGTGGCGAAAAAGGTTTATATTAGTAAATGCATATTAGTGCTCTAAAAAAGCTGTGCCTTGAAGCAAATTTTTAACAGAATTCAAGGATGAATAAAGGCGACTAACAACTATGTTCAGGACTCTTACTTTCTTAAGTGACTATGAATCTAGCAACAATTTCCAGGACTGCCTGAAATTTAAATGATGGGAACTGAAGAATGGCAGCGCCACTTCCAAGAGGAATTTACCACCCTATAATTATATGGATTGCAACCAAAGTCCCCTTCTACACACTTCAAGCCAGAAAAGCAATATTTTTCTTTCAAATACACTTAAAATATAATAAAATTTTGCACACAACCGCCTCATGCAAGAGCTCTAAATAAGTCAAATTTAGACAATCTAAAGTATAGGCAAATATCTACAAATCTATGCACACACAACACTGAAAATAATTTAAACTACATGTAAATCTATTTTCACAACAAACATTCAATAAAAGAAAACAAAAATATTTTCCCTTTTTTCCTCTGCCCTTTTCAAAACATCTTTTTTAATTCTTCCCTCTACACTTTGTCTTGTTGATTTTTTCCTGCCATTTTTAGATTATTTTCCCTCCTTCTCCATTTCCATGTGTATTCTTTTATTCGTCTACCTGTCTTCCTCTTTCTGTCCCCTCTTGGTTTATTTTTTTACATTCAAATAGCTGTGGTGCCTGGGACATAGTCTCTAAGCCAACCTCAGCTAGTTTATAACCATTGCTTTCATAAGAGGGTATTCAAGGCATAAATGCTTTTTTCCCTGGTACCTCAGTGTCTACTATATCCAAACATAGTCTTGCACAGCATGGTCTAAAAATAATAATAGAAAACCCATTGGACTAGAGATCTTTACACCTGTTTGCAGTTCAGCTCAAAGAACTGTGCTAGCTTTCTTTCTTGTCTGATTTTGCATTTCTTTTGTTCAATAACGTGTTAAACAAACAAACAAGCAAACAAACAAACACTGGATGTCTGTTTTCTCCAAGTGATGCTTCTTATCTCTTCCTCCCACCTTTTTTTCCATGCTGGACCCCTCATCCATAACAGAGGTACTTGTCATGCACAGCAACCAGGGAAATGTGGGGCCGTGAAGGAACAGTGGAAATCCTGCAAAACTTATTTTACAGTTTCAACACTGAACTTTGTAGTTTCGTGGAATTCATGGAGAGATCAATAAAAATATGTCCTCCGATGAATATCAAGCCACGTTAACAGTGAAATGCTTGAAAACACAACCCTCAGAGTACTTGGCACAAATAGAGACCCAGGCTCCAGTTGTGACAGAAGGCAGATAAGTTTTCCAGATATCAGACAATGGCCTGCATGTCTTTCCTTGCCACCATCATGCTGTTTTCAAGGACAGCACTTTTCCCTGGTATTCTTGCATGTAATTAACTCACAGTATAATCAACAAGATGTGTAGCTGAAGAGCTCTGAAGAGATTTTTCTGGCTATAAAACATGAGGATGAAAGTTTTTCTCACTGAATATACATCTATTCACAGAAGCTAAAAGGTATTTGCAACATTTTCTGCAATTTAAATAAATTCAATCTTCAATTATATTAAAACCTATTGATGAGGAGAGGAGGTTCTTTTAACAGAGTGCTAGAAAGGCATTCATGAAGCCTTCTCAATCACACTCTGGCAATTCTTTCACCAAGAGGTTCTTGCAGAGAAATGTCTGTCATAGCTTCTGGCAAATCTATATCCCAGAAGTTCACCAGCTTGAGAAACTCTGGATTTTTTATGTGTGTTTCTACATTTAGGCAAAAATGTTTCTCTTAACCAAGAAGGAGGAAAAAAAAAATCAAAACACTGGATCAAAAAAATACATTAAAATACACCTTTTTTTCTGAAATTAATAGAATAGCACAGTTGCCAGTTTATATAATTTTTAATAAAGTTTTTAAAAACAATTACATGAAATTCCTGAAAGTGAAAGACTGAATTAAATTCCTGTCAGCAAGAGATTTCCTCTTCAGAAATATTTTAATAAATAACAAAACAACAATGAATTCTGCTGGGAATCACTTCATTGTTGTTATTTACTATTAAATCAAGCCACCCAGTGCATCCATAAAAATAGAATAATATTGCCCCATTAATTTTTTAGTAGCATTGTAACCTTCATAAACATAAAATTCGTAACAGAACTCTAAACAGCAAATGCCATAACAAGTTTGGTTGTTAGACACTTGGACAGATTTCCCCCTTGAACAAATTTCCTCCTTTTTTGTGCCTGTTTCTTGATTAAATTATTAGATTGCCACTGATTCCCCTTCTGATGGCTCAAGGGTTTTTGTGACCAGGCAAGTCCTCTCTTCATTCTCTGCACATTTACACAGCTTGTTTAGACCCTAATTTCCTTACCATTAGGAGTTAAGGCAATGCTGTGCACTGGCCTTTATTAGTTATTGTTTATAGAGCAGTAAATAAAGTGTTTTCCAAATTGATTAAATAATCAATTAGTCAGTAAGTTTCTTTTTAGAGCTCTTGTTGTGTTATCAAAACAGCTTAATTTTATTTTTCTATATGTTGATGTAATGCTTTATTTGCAGTTAATTTGGAAGGCTTTTGTTAAAGAAACATCCTCCTGACACTACAGAAAACAATCCCCACTACATTTACCTTTGTGACACGCATCCATAGACAGTCACCACGTTCCATTGCACCAAGACTTGCTGTTAAATGAGGCCTATTTGCAAGTTAGAGTTGCAGTGCTTTTGGCTACTCCGCTATTTGCTATGGCACATTTTCTGTGTCGAGAGTCTTCAAGTGAAGCCATGTGCCATGACAAAGAAGCAGTAACCATCCTCTCTTCAGATGCAGACTGGTATAAAAGGAAGATGTGTACATCATGCTTCCTATAGACTTGAATTCTGGATTTTATTTTGTGTTTCATGTTGGAGGTGAACTTTCTTAGACCTTGAAAGCAAACAGTACACATTGAATATGGCAACTCAATTTCCAATACATTAATAAAATGTTTACAAAAAAATCTTTAATTTCTTTAGAGTATTACTACCTGTATGCAAGCATATTTTGACGGCGATATGCTTGTTGTATCCAGCAAGACAAAAAAGCAATGGTGTGCCTACAGGTCCTGCTGGAGGAAGAAAGTTGCCTGGGTAATGAGTGACAGGGCACACATAGCCCTGCTACCCCGGGGAGGAGGCGCCAGCTCCACACACCGTGTGAGAACGCTGCTCAGTATTGAATGAGCAAGCATGAGGAATAAGACAAAGATAAACCGTACAGCATCTTAAAAGGCCCTTCAACAATAGGCTACTAAAAAACAGGAGAGGGTTCCACGGGCTAAGAAGCACCATTGTAACATACACAACTGGCTCAGTATCAGTGAGAAATGACTCGATGAACATTAACCATTTCTCTCACAAAGAGAGCCACAAAAGCAATTTGTGCAACAATTCCCAGTATGAAAGAGGATCAGTTAGACCACCTCACTGCTTACAGGTAGGTTGTTTCTTCTTTTCCTAGTTTTCAGATACACCAGCAGTGAGATCAGAGCAACTAAGCAACTATCATACTCAGAGCTGAAGTGACTTTGTTTTGACAGACAAATAAGAAAAAAAGGAGACATCAACTAAAAAGGAAGATATATCTCTTCTATAATAGGTCATGAAAAAGGCACAAAGTAACTGTAGTTGCAGTTGTAGTGGAACAACAGAAGACAGACACGAAAGCTTTCTCACTATCCCTGAATTAAAAACAAATGAACAGATCATTTTTAATGCACATTGGACAGACATCTGCCAGAAACAAAATTAAATCTTGACAATAATATCAAGATGGGATAATTTTGACAACAATAGCAAGGAAATACCTTTGGGGTAACTTAAAGTTGCTGTGCAAACACCAAAGAGATCTAACATGGCATGGTGGGATTAAATAGCTACAGGTTTGCTCAAAGTGGGGAAGAGAACGTGAAATTGTTGCCCTTTAAGCATAAACATCACCTGAAGTACTGGAAAAAGGAATCGTTATGAAATTGCTTAGAAAGGGTATTAAAATACTCTTAACAACTGGCATGGGATCATGTTGCTATTTGTGCCACTGATACTGTACACTTTTGCTGATCAGAATTACATTATGTTAGCAACTACAAATTTTAATTTCTCCCCCGCAACCCTGTCAGTGATATTTTGCCTACCCCCTTTCCCTCATCTTGCCAGGTAATAACAGTATTGCTGAACAAATCTTGATAGGAGGTACCTCTCTTCATTTAGAAAAATTTCAATAGTTTAGGTGAAAGCCATCTGTGATAGCTGACGGTGAGATACACATCTTTGGTGGAAAATACAGCTTTTAGAAGTTCTATGAAAATAGTAGATGTGCTGAGATGGCCAAACTGGAAAAAAAAAAAAAAAATTGGCTGAATATTTCCAAAATTCTTAAATACAGACATATACTTTTTCCATTCCAGCTTTCCTTACAGCCAGGCTCTTACACCAAACCAGAATTCTGCAGGGAGACAGAGTAATGGATTTTGTCCATGTTTGCTGTTTCCCACAGACACTGGTAAATGAACCACAAACTGAGTCAGTGACCAGAGTCACTAAACGTCAAAATTGTAGGACACAAAACTTAATGAGACTTCAGACAAGACACCTGTTCTAGAGAAGAGAGCTGTTTAGCGTGAGTTGACTAATGCATGGTCTAAGCAGCACCACTCATCACTCTGATGACCACATGGCTAATGACACAACTGAAGGCAGCAAGGAGAACCCTGCCTCTCAAAATCTCACCAGAAAAGCTTAACACCATTGCTCGTCACCACTAATCTACGAGTCTCCAAGAGTAACTTCAGTGTTTCTGTGCCCATGGCTGTGAAAGAGCCACGAGTCTTCCCAAGAGAAGACTTGGAGTGCCAATGCGTGTGACACGCTGCAGAACTACCAGGCAGAATAAAGAGGATTTTGAGCAATGGCAATGACCAGCAGCTCTGCATCAGCACAGATGCAAAAGGGGACCTGTCTCACGAAAATAACAAAATTCCCCCAAAAGCATTTGGTTTTGTTGTTTTTTTGGTTTTGGCAAGCCCAAGGACAATTCACACCACATTTAAAGACTAAAGGGTAAAAAATTGATCTAAGCATTTCTCAGGATTCTCTGGGAGTGAGATCTCATCTGCCTGCTGTACCTCAAAGTGCAGGAAAATAACTGGATTGGAATAGGGGGGGGGAAGAAGAAGAGAGAATAACAATGAATTGGGTTTTCTAATGGTGAGGAGCAATGTTGTTCTACAATCTTTCTTCATACTTGTACAGCTCAGTGCAGACAAAGATGTAACTATGAGCAAAGTGCGTCACTGAAGCAAACAAAAATTATAATCTTAAGGAAGTGAGTTTCCCAGCTTTGAAGTCAAGCTACAGGACTGAGAAACAAGGGGGTTTTTAACACCACTCCTGGTTCACATTGCTTCCTACACCACATTTAAAGTTCCTCGGTGAAAATTTGCCAGCATAACTGACAGTCATCTATCACAATGTTATCATTTCAAATAGAATAAATCCAGGGGCAGATGTAGAAAGCAAATTGTTCCAAAGAGTAAATTAAATAAGATTATCACAGATACATTTCACTACTTTTCAAATACAGTGTTTTATGAGTAATATTTTTTTTCTAAAGCAACAGTATTTTTAAAACAATCTTTTAGTAAACAAGACTGTAGCCAGGAAATGGTCTTGTAGTCCTCCCTGATTTAATCTGAATTCAAATGCAGTAACAAATAACATGCTTTATTTAAAAGAACCTTTCAAACCATACTGGTGTTCTTATGCCTTACAGCTAATTCATTAATTAAGACATTTCCATGAAAAATACCAAGGGCCAGAAAGTGGAGTAGGACACAAGGGAAAATGAGATTGAGCTTTACTTTCATTACAGCTAGAGGAAAATAGGGGTTTGTTGAGGCTGAGAATCTTTCCTTTTCTGCAGGAAAATTTCCATCTCAATTTTTTAAAAATTCAAGTACAGACGAGAAAATGGGTGGTATTTTTGCAACATTATATTTTCATTATGTTAATTCAGCTAGCAAGTATCCACTGTTTTTTCAGATCAGGTAGATATTTAAGAGGATTACTTATTTAATGTATATATACACATTTGAAGAAATTGCATGTTTTTTGACTTCCACTATTGATTTCTATTCCCCTCTTCTAAGCTAATAAATGCAAAAAGTGTGTATCTGCTTGGTGACATTCCCCATATATAAATGCATAGTTTCAGCAAAGGCATGCCCTTTCCCAACATTTTTTTTTTTTTTTTTTGCTTGCATTTAACAAAATAACTGCAAATGTCAGGTATTAGAAGGGTTGAAACAACCTTTTTTATTTTGTTGTCTTTAGAACCCCATCTTTTATTCATGACTTCTCTCTTGGTGCTGGAAGGGAGGCTGTGTTGCTATAGCAATGCCCTGCATATCCTTGTGGATAGCTTACAGTTTCACTTTTTTTAAACAACAAAGAGCCATTGATACTACATGTTGCCAAAGGTTACAAAAGTTGAATTCTAAAATGGAAACATTTCTTCTATAAGACTGCATAGGATATATGCCATGCAAATTCAAAGCCTCAGGTAAACATACAGCCCTTTTGTGAATATGGATGAACCTAGCAAAATATTGCTTGGCTTCAATATGTCATTCAGAAATAAAAATATTTAAAATATACTCATTATCTACAGTTTTCAAGATGTCAATGTTCAAATATGTACAGCCTACTCTTACACCTTTCTGACCTGCAGTAGAAATCAAACCTTTCTGCGTTTTAACAGTTCTGGGTAATGAAATGAAATCTTGTATTCCGATTATGATTTAATGGTAACTACACTGCCAACATCAGGAAACAGTCACCTTATAGAAGCTTCCCTGCCCACAATGGATATGAAATATAGTTGAGTGTCCTTCAAGACTTCTCAAGTATGGGTTTTGTTCCTACCCTAATTGATTTATCTTCTGTCAGATTTGAGTCCCACAGATAGATATTTACATAGTACAAATTAAATAATGGTTCAACAAGTTAAATCAAATAAAGAGTTAGATGGAAAAATTTAGGGTTATAGTCATAAAAAAGAAATTTATACTGGTGATTCAGCAGGCAGTACCAAATGACTCAGAACAGATCAAAGAGGGTAACATGGGCAAAACATCTCCCGTCACTGCTACAGAGCAGTAAATCAGAGAGGAAATCCAGACTTTTCCACTCTCAAAGTTGTAGCTTAGGTAGAACAAATACCTCCTATGCTGCATTTATGGCAGATATTCACTGTGTCACTCCCGCTGTGCTCACAGGGGGACCAAAACCATTTTGGGAGGTGTTTCAATGGAGCGATTCAGTTTCCCCTGTAATCCTTCTGGCATTGCTGCCTGGCAGCCACAGAGCCAGGTTCAACCCCTAAATCACTAAAACACTTAAGCCCTCCTTGCTCTCCCTTCCACAGAAACCTGGCACACAAGGGCCACTGCTCAGCAGATGACAGCGCTACTGCAGGGAGCATCTCCTGCACCTCGCAGGCTCACCCCAGCCGTCCTCCCCTCATGGCTGCACTGGTGCAACTCTGCTGGGGCCGGGCAGGAGATGAGTTCAAGAAAACTGCCATCCTTCCACTCAAAACCAGAGTCTTCTTTAGTTTCCAAATCTCAGTAGATTTGCAAACCCACAAACAGTTGCTAACATGACTGCAGAGGTGGAATGCCACTGAGGAAACACAGGAAAACCCATTATATATCAGTCTGACCTGGACCATTTGCGTTCTGGAGAGTCCTTCTCCATTATCAAACAGAGAGTGGGATATGTGGCTTAAACAGACTTAGTTAACTGGAAAAGAAAAACCATTTTCCAACCATTCACAACAGGCAACACCACAGCTTCAGCCAGAGTACCTAGCAGTTGTCTTGACCCTGTCCTCGTCCAGGTGCTGCTGACTCCATGCTCCTGCCAAGGAATTGGTCTGCTAGAGCTGGTCTTCCTGTTGAGGACCTGGTCTGCTGGTGGTGCTATGCCACCCACTTTTCACAGCAGTTCTGTGCAGCACAGGGAGGCAGTGACAGGACAAATCCACCCAGGGTCTTTGTCCCAAAAGAAGGCTTCACCAGTGACCTCTCGGCTCCTTGCAGCTTTGGCATCGCACTTTTTTTTTTGTCCTCCCCAAACTGCAGAACTTGGTTATGGTGGCTCCCTCATCCCAGGAAACAGCTAGGCTGCTTCAGCTTTCTCCCACTTAATTACAACAGTTCTGTTCTCTCCAGTTTTGCAGCATTATTTTACAGCTCAGAAACATCCCTTGGAAACTTAAGAAGCTTCTAAGAAGGACAGGTTACATTGCCCCAGCCAAAAGCCTATATCAGCCATCACTTTCCAAAACAGGCTCTCAGAGGGATGGGAGAGCTCCAAACTCAAGAGTTCCTGGAGAAGCACTGATCTTTGTTCTTCTTCACACCCACAGTCAAGCATATGAGGAAATTTTACCACAAACAAAAGACTAGAGGGAAGATAAAGTGTGTCATAACATCAACTCACATTCTCTAAACTACCATGGAACATTTTGTGAAAAAAATACATTCATTTTCTTTTCTTACCTGATGACAGTGCCACAAAACTTGCTAGAAACTACTGGCTGGACACCTACAGGTGTGCTGTGTTTGAGCCTATCCCCCCACCAAAATGGTTCATAGAAAGATTCTTTAGGATGTATTTTTATTGCCTGTAGGAAACCAGGAGAGACAGCAGGGCAAACCCTGTTGCCCTCCCTCTGCCAGCTCCGTGACACTGCCCTCGTGCCCACGCAGCAACAGTGAGTGTGGCAGGGACTGCCAGTATGGAGATGGAAGAAGCCAGAATCCAAGCTGTCTGTAAATCCCATTTGCCTTTATGGCATTTGATGTCACAGCCTTTTTCTGAAGCTTTTTGCCTTGCTGCAGGGGGAAATGACGTGTGATACAGAAGGGCCAGGAGTGCTGTATCCAGCCACGCTGCACACAGGTGTGCTGTTGAGCTAGGACCAAGGACACCTGAAGCAAAATTCTCCTTATGACTCCTCTTAGCAGCTCATCTCAAGTCCATGGTGGAGCCCAAATTTTTACCTCTATGTTGGTTGTGACTGATCGGTAATTCTGGATTCAGACATGGGCTTATACCTGATGCAAAGATACTCTTATGTCTCCACTGAAACGTGAAGCATCATTTCCTTCTAGATCCCCTAAATGGCTAAGTACACCTTGCCCAGAGCTGAAGCTGTGGGCACCTTGGGCTTACGTTTAGCCAATGGTGTCCTCTATCAGATGCCATTTGCAGGAGTCCTGTTGGATACTGAGCATTCCAGCACAACCCATTGCTTTGATTTCTCAGTAGAAGATGTGTCAGCATGACAGGGAAGGCAACCAACCCCCTGCTTAACATAAAGCTCTCAGTCTGACACAAGGCGTGCAATACTAAACACAACTAATAGACTGTACTTAGGCAGCTGTCACAAACTGACCTTCACAGCTTTTAACGACTTGCATCTCCCAAACCTGGGCCAAGCTGTGACTGTGGGCCAAAGCCGAACTGGAACCCAAACAAGCCAGGTTAGCAAAGTCTCAGGTTGGAAAAACCTTGAAATGACCAGACTTACATGTCCGAATCTTTTAGGTTCATTTTCTGGGCCACTCCCCGTTGACAGGCTGCTTATTAAAAACTGCATTTGTGGGTTACCCAAAACAGCAAACAGCAGTTTGAGGTGATGGTGGAACCTTGCTTTGTGGGTTTCTTTGCAAAAATACTTGCCTTTAATGGCTTTTAGCACTCAAAAGGATATTTGTTTCGCAGGTAGTTCTGTTTAGCGTTTGAAAAGCTGCTAATTCAGTTAGAAATGTATTTGCTGCCATACTACTTGAGCCAAGATTACTACTTTTGTTTTATCCTGCTTGCTCTGATTTTCACTGCAATTGAGCCTGGCATCACAAATTCTTTTCCAGGAATTACCTGCAACACTGATCACCATCTGTCACTCACAGGTTCTCAACTGCCTATTCCTCTTTCCAAACCCTCTCTAGCCCTATTTCCATGCTTTCTTAAAACTGCTAGTCTAGCTTTTGACCCCTTATACATCCTTCTTCTGTTTTTCGACATATTCCACAAACACATTCTTTACTATACCTATTTTCTTACAACACTATGTCCCCTCTCAAAACGGTCTTAAAGATGAAGTCTTAGGTTATAACCATAGACCACATATGTAAAAATTACTTCCGGAAAAAAACAAATCTATATCCAAGATTGGTGCTGAGTCACAAAGAGATGTCATGGTCTAGACATGTTATGTTTCATTGTTACATTTAAACATACTATTTCATGTTGCAAATTCTAAGTAAATCTGCCTGCACTGGACCTCTCTCTGGAACCCAACAACAGAGATCAGTGCTTATTGTTAGATAAAAACTACAGGATGATGGAGCTGAAGTTGAGATGTATGCGGTAATGACTTGGGGTAAAACCATTACAAGGCTGTGTTGTAATGATTCTAAAAATCCAGCTTTATAAATCCTTGGAAAATCAGGGCAGGTCACACTTGAAATAAATTCAAATATATGGAGATACCTAGGGTATCGTCATATGTTTTATTTTTTTCATATTCAAAGGCCTTACATAGTGGCCTGGAATAACAAGAGCTGATAATCATGAGATTCTGATTAGGCAAATATGGTTGTCGAGGCCAAGTCAAGAGACCTGTAGCTGTTCCATGGGGCAATGCTGAAGCTTATAGTTATAGCATAGCCTTTAAAGAATTTGTTCTTAAAAGTATAATATTAGAAGCTATAGCAGACCATAAGAAACTGAAAAAAGGGCACTTAGATGGGAAATTTTAGTGCTTGTACTCCCAGATAACATCCACTTTTAAAAGCACATTTCATTTTTTTTTCCCATCACATAGGGATATTCTTACAGTCATTTACAGCAGAAGAGAAGATGCAAAACCTTTTCATGTTACCCAATTTTAAATCATTTTCAAATTATTTTTCATATTGAAATGTAATATTTTTAAATAAAATAATAATTCTGAGTCTATCACATTTTCTAAAGATCTCTGTAGCTTTCAGATATTGAAGATGGACTCTTCTTCTTGCACAAAACGGAAGTCCATGTTCAGTACAGTACAGCATATTAAATGGTTATGCTGAAGACCCATATTCTAGACTATTTCTCCTGTGTTTCACACAAAAAACAGATGGATAGGCACAATTCTAGACAGCAATATTCAATAGCTCAATCTGTATGTGCAAATACTGCAATACACTAGGATATTGGGCAATTTCCAGCATCCAGGTGATAAATCATGTAAAGAATTAAAAGGGCACAATGATCACTTAAAATTCATGTGAAAGATGACTTAGAAGAACTTATTATGCACTAGAGGGACACAATTATGTGCCTGGGAAGTCATAGAGGAGGGTGTTGCAGCTATTTAAAGACCAAGGTTTCTCTATTGAAAATAACAGATTTGAAGGTCCTGACAAAATGAAGCATGGGGATTTGGAGTCTCCTAAGATACACAGTACTACTAGCAGAAGGACTAAGTATTATGCAGAAGCTATCTTAGGTAGTGACACTACTAGTCTCTCTATCTTTCTAACTTTCTCTAACTTTCTATCTTGAAACTTTCTCCTGAAAAAAATATCTTACTGTGGTTAAGAATTATCAACCAAAATAAAGAGAGAACTCACATATGTTCATTTTCAGATTTGAGAACCATAGTTAATAACTGAAGAAACATCTGCTGTCTACAAAGGGCACACTGTTTACTACTTTATAGTAGGATGTTTTTACTGTGGAACCTATTGAAGGATAAAGGGAAATTCTCTTTACTCTCCTGTTCTCACTTTCAGTTGTAGCACACAACAGTTGATACACGAAGAAAATTCTGACTTAATTTAGCCCCTGAATCCTTCCTTAATCATTGCACAGTTCTCGATTACTGATAATACCATAGGAACAAATGTACACTGGGACTTCACAGTATCACAGTATCACAGTATGTTTGGGATTGGAAGGGACCTCAAAAGATCATCTAGTCCAATCTCCCTGCTGGAGCAGGAACGCTTAGGTGAGGTTGCACAGGAACATGTCCAGGCGGGTTTTGAATGTCTCCAGAGAAGGAGACTCCACAACCCCCCCGGGCAGCCTCTTCCAGTGCTCTGTCACCCTTCACAGACCCATTTGATTGTGATTTGGTTTATGGAGTGTCAAGCAGATAAGATGTCCCTCTGGAATTCCAGTAATGGGAGTGCAAGAGATCCTGTAACACCCAATACAGAAACCACTTGGCAAGAAGTGAAAAAAAGAGCACCCGTTCTAAATAACTGCTTTTCCGCCTGTCAGGACTCTTTACAGTATTGGAAATGGTCTTTAGGGAAGCAGGAGAAAAATAACAAGAACCATTTTTGTCAATGTAATTTTATCAAATTTCATACCAGAGGGTAACCACAGAAGACATGAACATAACAGAAGAACTAAACTGATATTGCTGAGCAAGAATAAAGCTGGTAATATTTGCTAAGACACAAGATTTAAAGAAGTGTAGTTATACAATCCATGTATAAAAATAAATGCAAGGTACTTATTGTAGGAAGCCTAGTGAAACTAAACCCAAGTTTTCTGAAGACTTAGCAGTAGAAACAATTATTCTTCTAAGGTGATGTGTGAAGTTGCAGTGGCTGCTACAAGCAGGCAAAGGAGGTGGTAGCATGCTGCCCCCCAGAGACCACATTGGTTGCTTCTCTTAACACTCTTTGATATTGGCAGCAAAAGTCCTGCGTCCTTACTTCACCTTAGGCCCAAGGAACTCTGGTCTAGTTAGTTTTGAGCTATTATAGGGTTTGGTAACCATATGAAGGAAACCAACCATTTTCTTCACTGCTGTAGCTGAAATCTGATTCTAAAGGCAATAGGTAGGTGCAGTATTTTATGCTTGCCCTTATTACGTTATCTGAAGTTTTAAATGTATCCACAGTCATAAAAATAAATCTGGTTATTTACTGTTTGCTCAGATCAGATCTCCCCACAGACTGCTTCTTTGTGTTTACATGTAACAAAATCACAGGAGAGATTTGACTGCATCTTATCTGCAAAGTGTTCATTAAAATGTACCAAGATGAGCGAGGCTTCTTGCTCGTTCTTCCAAAGCCTCATTAGCTGCCTTAGGTCTGGTTTGGTTTGGAAAAAAAGACATAAAATGCCACAACTGCGATGGCACCAAAAAGTATACGAAGTCATGAACAATTGTGTAACGTAGAAAGTAGTTTTATCATTAAAAAAATACAGGTCTGGGAAGTAAGAACCCCGGGCTCAAACATTCACAGCTGACTCAGTGGCTCAGTCTCACCTGCTGCTCTACATATATTTGTTTTTTCATTGGACTTTGCTAATCTCTGAGCAAATCAGGTTCAGCTATCCCTTCATGGTCCTCTATCTCACCTGGCTCCCTCTCTTTATTTAGGTCTTCTTTTTCCCTGCATATTTTTAACCAACCTGAGCATTTCCAAAGGACTTTTTTCTGCTTCATGCCTTTTCTTTGCAAAATTCTCTTCTCATATTGTCACTTCCAACTGCATTTCACAATCCTGAAACCACAGTCTGTCCTTAAAATTAATAAAGTGTGGAGTTAGATCCTCACAGTATTTTTCAACTACTTCTTACTGGTTTAGCATCCTGCCCCCACCTCTACATCCACATCTCTCCTGTTTTCTCACTGAGGTCTGTGAGGCTAGATCTACTTTGTCTTAACTTCGATAAAAACACAAAACTAAACAAAAACCTTATTATATAATATTTTCTGTAAGGTATTACAATGTCAAGGAAAGAAAATTACTCATTTCTCTTCTGGTCTACACCATCGATCAAAATGGAAATACGCTATTTACAAGAAGCTGAGAGCTGGGCATCTTGCCTACTGCTGCAGAAAACCCACATGCTCTTTGAAGACAGAAGTGATCTAGAAGAGGCAGGGCTAAATCTGTGAGAGACTGACGGCAAAGCAATTATACTTACTCTGGGTACCAGGCAGTTCAGTACCATGGGATTTTCCTGAAGCAAGTGGGGAATGAAGTGCAGGAAACAACATAAAGTTGCACATACATGGTTCCCCTGAGCTGCAGGTGTGTTTAGTATGCATACAAACTTTTGATGGGTATTTTCACAAGGTCAAAAACAAAGATCCACATAGATAATCAGTAGAGACACAACCCCATCAGTTCATAAAATGAGCAAATTTGACAACTGAGCTGACAACACCTACTTGGAGTTCAAGATGTTTCTCACATCTCTACTGTTAATCTTCATGGAAAACCATAATCCCTTGCCCAGAGGACTTAGGGAGGGCACACACAGATGCAGGGACAGGGGTGGTCTTGCATACTATCCCTATTTCAAGCCAGCCAATGGTTTTCAAGACACCGATCCAAATCAAAACATCTTAGCTTTAGCCTGGTAAAGAGCTCAGAACTGGCAGCTCCCATCAGCCTTTTGTCCTTAACTGTGAGAAGAAAAGCTCTCACTACCTGGTGTCTGACTCACTTAACAGAGTAGTTTTAATGATTGCAATGGGAGTTCTTAGCTCGATCAGGTAGAAGTTTAAAACAAAACAAAACAACAACAAAAAGGAGACAAATATTTCATAATCACTGGCAAATTGCAGTGAAAATCGTCTTTCAACAGAAGTCAATTTTAACATTGAACTAATTTTTTTTTTTTTTTAGGAGAGTGACACAACACAGTATCTATTGTTTTCCATCGTAATTTCACCAGTTTTTGGTGAACATTTGATGAAGACTGTTACCTTTATCAAAATGACAGGCATAAATAGTCAGATGAGAAGTTTAATTCTGTACTTAATTTACTTAGCTGCTGCTGACATTTCACAAACATACAAATGTGAGCAACATACAAGAGGATTACACACATGCTTATGAGCAATCCACAGCGATTATTATACCGATGGCGAGTTTAAAGGGGCTGTAAATCCCGCCGTGATTAGAGCTAAATCCTCGGGGCCGCAGTACGGGCGCAGTCCCGAGCGCGCAGGGGACGGGCGCAGGGCGGAGCGGGCGCAGGGCGGAGCGCAGGAGCCGCGCAGTCCCGGGGGCAGCCGGGCTGACATCGTGGTAGGCGTCCCCTATTCAGCGGGGTAATCAAACAGGTTTGACTGGTCACTGTCTGCCTTTGTCCGGCGCTGACCTACACGTTGCGCTGAGGAACATCTTTGTCTCACTTGTCTTTGGTCACCGAGTTCATGGAGCTCAATGGCCGCGGCCGGCAGTCCATTAACGAGGGTTCTCAGCCCAGCCCCGGGCCACCCAGGAGCCCCGCTGCATGTTCTCACTGAATGGCTTCACTGGTGGCCCATTCAAATGCGTTAATGTCAGAAAAAAAGAGCTGAATGGAGGAGCCAATGTACACCATTGCTCAGGCGAAGTGACTGCAGCCTCCAACAAAGCCTCCCCTGTGGCGATGTTAAGCAGAGTTATCAATAGTGCTAAGGCAGAGCAAGAACTAATGCTCCAATCATGTCATCAACAGGTGGCACAGATGCAGCCACTTCAATACAGAAATCAGAGGGCAACGTTTCCCGGTAATTCCATCCTCTTTCCAGTGCTAGCATACAGAAAAATGTGCAGATGTCATGTGGCTCTCTTGTAGTTTGTTAGACCTCCTTGAACCGAGCTCCAAAGGACTTTTTTTGTTTCCTGTTTCTTTTGCTATGCACACGAACTGTAGGCAATGTTAAAGTCTCATTTTGCATGAAGTAAAAAAACTTAGTTTTTAAGGTACACACAAGTAATTTCCTCTATTTTTTCCGAGGTGCATGAATGTACCTTGCAAGCAAGAAAGGAAACAGTTTCAGAATTCACAACAGTGATGGATACGTTGTTACACCATTTCATTAATTCTCAAAGGGCACATTGAGTTATTTTGATTTATTTGAAGAAAAAAATTAACTCACTGATATGAGTCCAACCATATTTTAAGTCAAAATCACATCAGTTATGAACATGCATGTCTTTTCTTCTCAACTTCGTACAACATTCACCTCAGACCACTCACCAGAAAGGTTTCCTCAAGGCTATATAACTAACCTGAAACCAAATCCCACGACTGCAACGAATCACACAAAGAAACAGAAGAAACCACAACAATGTTCTAGGTCTTCATGCTACAGGGAATTGGTTAAATACAATTCCCAGATAATTTTAAGAAGAGAATAGAGCACCACACTACACAGATGAGAGGAAAAATTCCCAATAGTTTCTAGCAGTCCAACCTGGGGGGAAAAAAACCCTCTGGTTTGGACTTCGGCTGCTGTTTGAATCCCTTGTTTACCAGCAGGGGACACTTTCTACTTCATATAGACAGGAGAGAAATTGTGAGCCTGAAACACAAACTAGGCAATATTCAGTCCTGCACAAACAACAGATTTAACATTTCTCCACTGCAATGTAGAGAAAATCCACTTTAATAACAAGTAGATTCGATAAAGAAAGCTAAGATTAATAAGATAATGGGTTTTTGGGTTTTCTCCTGCTGCAAACACATGGTATATAGATTCACTCTCAGAAGTGGTTTTTTCCAAACTGCTGTAACTTTTTTCAAAATTCATTACTGAAAATGCAGAATTCATTATGCCAGCACAAACACTGAACTAAGATTTTAGTTCACTTGTTTGTTTAATGGTCTGGATATTATTCCTGTTATTTATCAATGGGTTCTTCACTCATGCGTAGTTAAGCTAGTCCAAATTCAGACTGGTAACAAAAAAATGTGATAACATTTTCAAATAACCATTAAATGAATCTGGCTATGATATATACAATTATTTATTAAAAGCAATAGGACAGCTCCACCAACGTTTTGCTTTAAATCCTATAAAGATATAGAGAAATGACCAAAAAACACAAGTGAACTCTTTACAGATAACTGTCCATTTACATCAGGTTTTTCATGATCCTTTCCGTGAAACTTTATGCATGTTTGTTTTCTTTCTCTAAGCTTTTGAAAGATGGAAGAAATTTCAAAGGATATCCTGATAAAATGTTTTCCCTAGGACCTAATTGGTTACTGTTACTACTTGTATTCCACTTCACATCCAGCATACAAAAGTATCAGAAAATTTAACAGAAATTTTGTCTAAGAAAAAGTTTAACCTGCAGACTTGAGGAAGCCTTTAAGCTGCCTTCGTCTTCATTATGCTTTTTGTAACAGTTTTCACTGTAGTTGAAACTGTTTGTAGATTTGCAGTTTGGAAAGAACAAAATGGTGGGATTTTTTTCTCATGTTTTAAACCTAAATGCTGCTATACAATTTCAATAGGATATCCTAAAAGTTCAAACCTGAATGGCACCAGGAGAAACTGATTTCTCCTTTAAAATTTTTTTCAAACTAACTTGTTCCAAGAAAAACTGGTTTTAGTTAACAGTCACCTGCTTTTCATTATTTCCCCCTTCTTTTACTCTGTTTGCAACAACCACAGAGGCTCAGCAGATCTCTGTGGAACTTTAAAATGTGAAGCGGGAAAGAAACTCCTGCTGTTTTGTACAACTTAGTCTTCAATGTCCTTATAGTCATGCGCAAAACCAGAAGACACGATAATTTCACAGCTGGCCTGCTCCTTCCACATCTCCAGTTCTCCGTTTCTAGGAAGGGCTCTTTGGCGCTGCTGCCCTGCAGGGCCGGCAGAGCGAGGAACCGGCTGCCTGTCCCAGAGAAATGAGCGGTGGTTTTGGCACCCATCTGGCACAAGGGCTCTTTTCACACAACTCTTGGTCTTAAAGGACATGCTGAAGTGTTTTATAGGATATCATTTGTATTCAGATTTTTTCTTCTAAGCTTCTTAAGAGTCACAACTAATAGCTCTTACTTGCTTTTCAAAATGTTAGGATTTACAATGCTGAACATTCCTCCTGTTTCATCCAGGTGCTCTCACTAGGTTGCCTGGTCACAGAATACACAGTGAGACTGGGAGGTCATACATGGAAGGCCTTATCTCTACAAACGTGTTTAACATACCTACCTGTTTACATTAATAGGAATAATTCATTTAATTACAGTAGTCTTTTGCTAAAACATTTTTTCTTACACTTTTTAATATACCCAAATATTGAACAGGACCATTTTCTGAAATGCTTGTTGGTACTGTGAAGAGATGGGGGAAAAAAAAAAGATCAAGATCTGTTTGTATTCTAAAGAAAAGGTAAATGATATCTGTATTTAAAATATTACAGCTGGCTTAAAAACTGCTCCATTTCAAATGGGAAGCAGCAGCTTCAGTTATCACTGTGTAATAAAAAGTTCTGTGCCTTACAAATTCTATAATAGGTAGGTCAGCCACTTAATATCATGTCATTCCTATAATCATACACAGCACTTGAGCTTTACATAGATCTCAGATACTGTCACTTCAAAGGAGGTGAGAACAAAAGCAGTAAGAGAAAAGGTTCTCTCTCTAATGCAAATGGAATTCTTTTTAAAGGCATGTTTTTAAAAGCCTTCATATCACATTAAGAAAGTTGCATTATGGCTACCTGAATTAAGTGTCCTTACAATTGTCTGATAATTTAAAAATTAAACTGAAAGAGATTGCTCAGATGTTGAAGATGAGAACTACTATCCATCACCACTAAAACAACCCACGTTAGAACATTCGCTGTGACAGAGAACACTTCCATTCAGCTACACTTGCAGGCAGTCAGCATGCTGTAAGGATTCATAGTTAGCCCACCTGTTTTGGGTGCTGAATGAGACAATAACCCCGTCCCAGCATTTGACAACACAATCATCTTGGTTTACTACAATGGCTACATTAAATGTGGGGGGGAAAACAAACAAACAAACAACAAAACAAAACAAACAATTAAATAAGAAAACTCCACACCACACTGTACACACTGTAAACCAATTGTCTCCAACGTTACAGCGTCTGGAGCACATAAGTTTCTGGCATCGCGGGATACGGCTGTGCTGCAGACAGGGAGGGAGGTGCAGCTGTCCCATTAGCACAGACCAGGGCAGCTTTCCAGTCAAATCAGGGCTGAGAGCATTCTTACCCATTGTGTAACACAAAGACATGAACAACAACAACAACAAACCTCTTGCAAAAGAATTTGTATGGATAACTTTAGGAAAAATGTATCTGGATTTCTGTCATTCACAAACAATACATAGGAAAATGTGCACACTTCTAAATGGTCATAAATCTCTGTGAGAAAGATGTGATGATCACAGGGGGTTTCCATGTATTTAGGTAACTGGGAACTGTTAGTATTTTCAGGATTAATTCCAGTGTAAACTATTATAGACTGAAGTATTTTACTCCAGTTACTCTGTCCTGCAAGAATTAAGCCTGGAAGTGAAAATCACAGTTCTTCCACCAGTGCTAGAAAAAGGCAAGCACTGCCAGTTGACCTCAGTTTGGTCAGCCACTGGCCCAGCTCCTAGCCAGGCAGAGGGAGAACTTTTCACTGCTGCTATAATCTACCAACTGTCCACATAAAATCAGAGAATGGGAGAACCCCACACGGATCAAAATTCAGAGCAACATGTAGTAGCAGACATCCTTGACTAAACCTGAAAAGAAGTCCTCCCCACCTTCTTTCTCCCACTCCCATGGAAGGAGCTACCAAAACGTCCTTCACCAAGTGGCCAGAGAGACAACCAGTAAAGGGAAGGTGACACTATGGCCATGGCATGCTTTTTGCAGTATGATGCTCTTTTTATTCCACTTTGTCCTAAGGCATTCTGCAACTTCTATGGTATCTTCCCCTCCAGCGTGCAAAATTCCTCCATCATTTCCTCCTGTAGTGCTCAGTATGGTGAGGGCTGATGGTTGTGTTACCTTTTCCCCCTTGCTCAGTGAGGATCTCCTTTTCGGTCACCTCACTCTCCATCCGTGCCAGTCAGAACGCAGATGCGCTCACATCTTCTCTCTACTTGCGGAGTGCAGCAGTAGCCTCCAATTTAAGAGCAAGAAACCTGAATCAAACAAAAGTGCCTTAGCCACTTGACAGCACAGGGCAGAGAAAGGGAAGAGAACAGGGCTTTGAGTACTAGCCAAAATACTGTGATATTGTCTCGAAATCATAACAATGCTGGTTGAAATAGACTTCAAGAGATCATCTAGCTCAGCAGGGTGCATTAAGGAAGAAATATCTCTGCTGACAATACTAATGGTAGGCTGTTAATACTACCATTCTGGCTCTGCAGCTTCTCATCAGAGTATTTGACTGTCATTCACTCTTTTTTTTCCCCCCTTTAAATCACACATGGTTTGTGTCTACCACTCAGCAAAGAATCAGACTAAAATCTCGGCATGTGGTGCTGGCTTCAGATACACTTTTCTCCTGTGATGTATTCTGATGGGTATTGGAGAGACCATTGCTCAAGGAATTTCTCCTTCCTGTGAGTCCCCCACAGAAGACAAAGGTTACGTTAAAGAGTAGTTGTTCTTGCAAAGCCCACTGAGATCGTATTTGTGACATTCAAATGGATTTTTCTCAAGCCGTGCACTGGATTGACAGGAAAGCAGCTGTTCTGCAGCAAACAAGGGCAAAAATTAATAGGAGACCAAGGCAGAAGAAAGAATTTCTTTTTTTTCACCCTCATCAAATTGTTGGGATTTAGAAGAGCACCCTTTAATCTCTCCCAGACTAATTACTGCTCTGGGTTTGACTGTTTAGTATATTAGCTGTCCCTCACAGAAAAATGCAACTATTGTAATACAAGTCTGTAATGAAAATTTAAACGAAAATAGAGCAGCTGATAAACAAAACATAGCAAAAGTCATTCGGGAGAAGACATGTGTCACACAACTTTTTCAAGTGTTTTGCAGCTGAGCAACAGCACGTGCACTGACTGTTAAAATGAAACAGATAGAAAAAGGAAAAGCATGTATGTGAGATTAAGAGAAATCAACCATACAGAGCTTTATAATTTATATGTCTCTTTGAAATATTACCAGAGTTCTAGAATCAGTTGATTTAAATATATTTCTTAAATCTTATCATATTATAGTAGGTGTAGTATATTGCAAGAGCTCTATTATATATGAATTGTACTGCATTTAATTTCGTAAGCTCATAGCAACTTAATATGAGAGACATGTTAACTATAACCAAATGTATCAGCTCATGTAACAAACAAAGATGATTTTTCTGTAAGTAAATAATTCTGCTCAAAGCTTTAGACCACACAGCTATAACAAAAACAATGATGCATTGCTTTTGTGAAGAGAAAGCAAACAGAAAATGTTCCTGTAACACAAGTGGAAGAAAAAACCCATTACTTTGTGAAGAAGTCTCATTTCCAGCCCTGTCAGGTTTTCTGGTTTCCTACTTCAGCTCCAAGAGGCAATTGGACATTTGGGCTCCACATTGACTTGTTCCTCAGCATTCAGTCCTTGGGTAAGGGCAAAGCCCAGGGTTCATTTCTTGCCTCGTGGAAAACAAGCAGAATTTCCGCACACTGTCACCTCCAGGATCCACCTTCCAGAAACAACAATGGATATCTTCAAAATCTGATGTTGAAAAGCAGGATCAGACAGACAGAACATTTTATTATTTAGTCTAAAAATCCAACTATACTTTTTAAATATATATATGTATATGCATATATATATATATATATATATATACATGGACAAGTTTGCAACATTTGACTCTTTTTTTCAGTAAGAATAATCCTTACCTAATAAAAAGAAAACTGCTGCTACTCCATAGCTCATTACATTTGTCATCATTCCATCTGTTTACAGATCTTATTAGGGAAAAGAATGTTCTTTTCTAAACAGGCATCTGTTAATCTTCTAAAAAGTATCTGTTAATATCACAGTGTTTAAAAATTATTTTTTAAATGTACATTGCATCTATTATAGCATAACAATTATGGTATTTTCTTTCTTCATATTTTCCAATATGAAATTGCCACAGACTGCTATTCTAAGCTATAAATTATCAATGCAAGTTTTAGGTGTGTGGTTTTGTTCTGTGATGTGTTGGTCTGCTGCAGCCAGGAGTGGGATATGCCGTTTGCTGGAAACAGATGATGAGCAAATTTCCAGTATGGCTGTATAAATAACTATATGTTGAGCTTGTGTCGGCAAGGTAAAAGAGGGAATACAGGCTATGTTAAAACTGCCTTAAAGTAAAAAGAAAAAAAAAGTGAGATCATCACGACATACCTAAACATCCCTCACCACATTGTACTGCCAGTTGTCATTTAGCACCTGTTGGAAGCAGCCCCTCTCAGAGCCTGGTCCTTGCCCTGCGATTTCAGAGCCAGGGAAGGATTGCTACAGCTGTGTCTGGCTCAGGGTCACCTCCTCCACCCACACCTGCCATTTACAAGCAGTATGTTCACTGTGGCACAAGGAGCCTAGTACAACAATGGCACATTTAGCCTGGATTTGGCTGGGAGCAGTGTGCCGCAGGCTCCTGTACTCCTGCCACAGGCATTAGCCAAGGAAGAGCTCCACTGCCCCTTGGGGGCAGACATCATGCCCTTCCACATCTGTCACAGCATCCACTAACACATCCGTGCCAAATTCAGACAGCAGCATGAAACTCAGCATTTCTGTGTCTCAAGGTGGGGTCCTGTCTCAGAGCAAAGGCCTGTCTGACTGACCAGGAGACTGACACAGACGTGAGATGGGGATGTAGAGGGGGACAGAAGCGTCCAACTGCAGGGTGACACGTGCTCGGGATACAAGCAGCTGCACGTCTGTGGCACTGCGCAGCCAAAACAGCAGAAGGTACCCATGGGAAGCAATCTCAGCTTTTGCTAGGGGGTCACCAAGAAGCATCCAAACTTGTGCACCTATAGACAAACACATCCTGCACCAAGTAACTTTCCTTATAAAATAGATTATATAATAATATACTAAACTGTCATGTAGTTGCAGAAAAAAATACTTAATTTCTTGAAATAAGATTATTTCTGAACTGTGGTAGATCTGAGCAGATGAGCAGTTTAGGGAGTCAGTTTCACACATTCAATGTCATGCAGAAGGTTTGCAGTCTTGCTCTGGAGAGACTGGTGTGTATTTGTATATACAAGTATGTTTGCATGTGTGTATAAATACACATACATGTGGGTGTGTTGCAATCTTAGTGTAAATTATGCTACATTGCTAGACTTGTGCTTCCCTAATATGGATTTGCCATAACATTATTTTTGGTCTGAGTTTATAAAGTACTTTGAAGCAGAAAATGCCTACTTGGCTAAAAACACTTGAGGCTTTCATTTTTGTAGCAGCTGGATCTAGAAGATTATACATGTTCTACATTATGCCCTCGGTTTTGCTAACAAAGTGTTCCCTCTGTCTTGCAATGATGAATACTGCAAAAGTTTTTAATTCTGTCTGCATGGAGCAAATCTTCGACTTCCCACACTGCAGCATGAGAAAAAATTTGGAAACACAAACTAGATTTTTGTTTAGTGACTGAAGCTTTTGCCCATCAAACTATCTTAACAACCATATAGAATATTTTAAAATACTTTTCTGTGGTATACAGTCAGTTACTCAGACTGGAAGATTTTAGTTTATGTTTGCACTTGTACTTTTTAATCTTCATTTTATCAGTAAGACTTGTTTTATGTTTCCAATCTAAGGGAGAAGTCATTCATTCAAATAACAGTGCAGGACATAAATCAGAATGGGAGAACAAGAATACTCAACACTTGTGTTCCTCTTTTTCTATGAGGCTTCTGCAGTCCTTTCTTGTCAGAATAATAGAAATCCTTGGATTTAATAGTTACTTATATAATTACCATGTATTCATTTTCTGTGTAAATTGCATGAGAAAACTAGAGACCAACATGACCCTGAAAACACAGAAATGTATTCGGTAAGTATTTCTTATGAAGGCATGTAAGTAAGAAAACAATTTTCATTTTATTTTACCTTTTAGCAGCTTTACTTCTAATTCCAGCATGTCAAAGATTTAAGAAACAATCAACTAAACAAACAAAAAACACTTACTAGCAAAATATCTTGTTCCATCCTCAGAAGAGATAGACAGAAAAAGGAGAAATTGCTGTAGGTTACGATTTTAGGTGTTTCAGGAAATCTCATAAACATTAACACATGTAATACTGCATCTTTACCCTCTTAAGACTTGGTTTTGAGAAGCATTTCAACTGATATAACATCACAAGCCCACTGCATGACTATTAAATGCACAAATTAAAAGATCACTGGATGAGAATGTTTCAACTAGACTGCAGTTTTAGTTCAGAAGAGTTGGAACAGATATTTTAGGATAAGTTGTCACTGTTTCTAGTATTATCTACAACTACTCTGAGGCACAAGGACTATGAACAATTGTCTCTCCAGATTTAACATACATAATGTTCGGTTTTCTGGAACAAGAGGAGCATAAATGAAAAGGCAATAATGCCGTTGTCTGTGTGTGTGCACACACACCCACGCTTTCTCTATATTAATGTGTTATTTTTAGAACTTTAAACCATTGGCTTTAAGTTAATTATTACCCATAAATACCTTTTCTTTGTCATTGTGTACTTTTTATTAATAATTGAAAAAATAAAAAAAAAACCAACAATTGAACCAACTAACCAAGAGAAAAATAAAGTAGAGATCAACAACAGCATAATGCAAACTAGTATATGACTACAAACATCTTTCATTCTTTAATAACTTCATTCTCGTAAATATCCAGTGATTTCAGGGTAGAAAATTTTCAATAATGCCTCAGTGCCTAGAACTCATTTTTCCAAGCTCAAGGCACTTAGGATTAAATCTTAGGAAAAACCTACTCATTGAAAGTTCAGCTGAAGGAAGGTGCCACAGTCTCATGCAGTGAGAACCCAAGTGGGGGAAAAACAAAACAAAACAAACAAAACAACAAAACAAACAAAAACCAACCAACCAAACAAACAAACAAAAAGAACCCACTACACACAAAAAAAACCCTCACCACCACATGGAGAAGTTAGAAAGTGCCACTTTAACTGGCAACATCAACAACCTCGTGTTAGGACATACATAATTCAAAGCAGAAAAGTAGCAAAGGGAAATGGAGATATACATCAAAGAACACTATAATTATCTATTCCTCTGCTTTACCTTCATGCACTGCATTGATACATACATTCTTTAAGTGTACTTGAGGTGAGACCTACAGCCACACTGAGTCTCAGGTCCCAGGCAGCCAGGCTGAAACTGGCAACTTGGAGCTGTGGAGAGCCAAGACCAATAGGTGAAGCAGCTTGAATACCATTCCAAAAAGGGATGGTTTTGTTGTAGTTTTTTCATTTGGGTTGTCTTGTTTTATTTTTAAATTTAGTGCTCAAAAACATTTGTTGAGAATAGATAAGTACATTTGTCTGCTGTTAGGAAAAAGAAAAGCCTGCTATGCCATAAAACAATTTGCATAGACTAGAATCATTGCATGTCAACAGTCGCCTCTTCAACTTTTACTAAAACCCAAAGGTAACTTCCATTTGGTGGGGTTTTTCAGCTTTGGTTCTGGAAACAAAATGTGCTTTTTAAACTTGAGACAAAAATAGAGAGGGTTAATTCACAGTTTGTTTTTATAAGAATCCAGGAATACCTGACGATACTGTAGTGGAGCGAATCTTACACACCAAAGGCTTTATTAGCATTCTCTCCCATTCACAGTGCACTACACTCGAAGCTGCCTCTAAAACAAGGCTGTGCTGAACATCTGAAGATTTCCTAACAAATGCCAGTAAATGTTTCTCTCTCATGTATAATAACAGTAAAGAGATTGCACACACTTTCACTGCTCAAGTATTTTTTCGGTATTGTCTGCAGCTGCAAAGAAATTACACAATGAGAGTATCAGATTTTCTTATATTAACCAAATAGCCAAGTATTCATTTACACTCAAAATACCAGAAATCCACACACACATTTTTTCCAAAAATCACAAAATTTGTGTTTCTGGATTACAGGATGTGAACATTAACAAACTAATGGCAGATAAAAGCTGCTAAAAGTACATATTCACTGCACACAAAGTAAGATTGAAAAATAAAGGAAAATACACAAATGCTAGCGTACCAATTGCATTCATATTTTCACTTCTAATTCAATAATTTTATTTATTCAAGAGAAGCTGCTGTGAAACTTCCATAATTCCACAAAATAAAGAACCTCGCAGAGGAATTCAACCCACATTACTATACAGCTCTGAAAGTACAAACTCAGGGCTTTCTCCTAAATCCTGAGCTGAGGGTGGCAAAGCTCGGACGCCTCAGGCTGTCCTCTCAGGTGCATTTGAGCAGCCACTAAACACTTCATTTCCCATTTCTCTCCCTGTACCAAGCCCAGCATTCACAAGACCCAGTAGCAAACTGCAAAAAGGATTTTATTTAACTGAGCAATAAATTAGAGAAGGAAGCAGGGTTCTTCAGCCACTGCACTGCCAGAAGGACTCTACACTCCTCTAGGTGCTGATACCCAGCCCGGAATTCACAGAAGAGTTAACCTCATGCACAGTTTCCAACTAGTCACTTTGCTCCCTATTTTCTGTTTGCATGTGTAGAACTGGTAAATATATATATATTTAAATTGCAGGCCACTAAAATTCCCATAGCTTTCCTAATGGTTCCGATGCAAAACTTTAAAAGACAAATTATTAGTATATATTATGCAAAGTCAACAGCAATTTCAACTGATGCTATAGCTCACACCTGTACGTACCAACATGGACAGAATATTATCAATAACAGAATCAGAGTAGCTTTAGCACTACAGCACTACAGTTCTAGAGATAAGCTTTGGACAGATGGCAGGTAATTCTCCCTCTTCTCTGATCACAAAAAGCCTGATCTTCCAGCACTGGCATACCCACACAAGCCGATAATATACCTCTGCAGTACCACTTCCATGTCAGTAAGACCTTTCAGGTGTGTAAAAGCTCATCCACAGGTTTCTCAGGAACAGGACCAGGCCTCCTACTTTGAGAGTACCTAATGTGTACAGGGCTAAAACAACATCAGTAGACTTATCTATGGCATAAAAAAATAGAAGGTAAACATCTGGAATTTAATAGCAGGCATTCAGAGCAACAAGGGTAGTACTCTTTTCTGCACATTTACCCTCTGTAAGTCATACCAGCAACACAGACCAATGTCATTTGGTTTCACATTTCTCCCTCAAAATAGCGTGCCATTGCTCTGTACCAAGAAGTCTTGGCTTGTTATAGTCCCAATAATAAAGGCACTCAGACTCTCTGAAGTATCACTTAAAATGTCATTTAGTGGAGCTAATACTATAAAAAAGCAGAGGATAGCATTGATGATTTTACATCTCTTCAGATGCTGGGAATCCTGCACCGCACGGCACCAGATGTGCCTCCAATCAGTGCACAGCATGCTGTGTGGTTCCCTACCCCGTTTTGGGCTTTTAAGCTTTTATAGGAATTTCTTAAAACAATTCTATTCATTTATACTGTCAAATAAAAAGGTCAAAGGCTGTTCACAGAACTTATTGCCACATTTTCAGATAAAAACGAGGACATGTGGGTGGTGTAATCATTGGTACCGAACGGGAGCTGCCTGCAGGCCCCACCATTGCAGTTCACTGGCAACATTTATCCCGTGGCCAAGGCGTACGTGCAGGTCAGCACACGCCTGAAAGCAGAGCTATAAACGCAATATGTGAGCTGCTAAATAAGCGCAGCACAGGCCTGCAGCTTCTCAGGTTAGCTGTGGCATGCTGGTGCACAGCTTTGTCCTGGCTGGGATCACCAGAGCCCCAGCACACACCTGCAGGCGTTCCTGGTGCAGGCAGCAAGGCCCTGCGGCTCGGCTGAGCTGCAAATCCCTAAATCTGTTTGTTTTTCTGCTTTACTGAAGAATTCCTCAGGGCACTGGAAAAAAACCTCCCAAAGGAAATCAACACCTATTACACTTATTTAAACTTGCTGCACCAACCATAAAAATTAAATTCCTAAACATGCTAATATGCATAGCAAACTCTAAAATACGTCAATAATACTCTTTAGGCCATTGTATCAGATTACTTCATAGCGGTTTAGAAAATAAATTACTTATTCTGTGGTAACTTTCATGCCACAGGATGCCAAGAAAACAAATATGGACAGCAGGCAGCAGTATGAGTATTTGTGATTAAATTTACAGTTACATACAAAGCATTATAAAAGTTATGAACAAAAATGCAAAAGAAAACCCTATCCCTGGCTTTGATTTACTTGCTCGCTATTTTTCATATTAAATACACATACCTAGCTTAGTTTTCTAAGGAAATGAAACTCATTCAACTATATCACCTGTTTGCCCATCACTCCTTTCACTGTAGCAACTTCTGAACTTCATCACCTCTAATTATGTCTGACAAGGCAGCGAGAGGTTTCAGAGAAAGCACTTTTGCTACACAGTGTGTGAGAACTTGTGGGTGGGAGAGAACAACTTACACTGCTGTTCGCTATGGAGGGGGGCAGAGGAAGCCTAAAGGTTGAGGTTTAAGGTCATTCTTGCTCTTCTTCCACAAGCTACATCATCTTCCTCCTCTTGTGTTTAAAGCACCAGAACTGCTTCTGCTGCCCAGTCCTGGATGGGGGGTTGTAACCTCAAGGCCAGGAAAGTGGCTGCCCACCTATGCTCCATCCAAGGGAGGGAAACTGGTGATGCTGAAAATTTTTCCAAATTATTATCACCAAATGTGATTCCTAACAATGGTCTGGTTAGGTATGTTTCCAGAATTAAAATTTGAGATAATTATATCAGCCTGATATTAGGTATCGGGAGATAACCATTGTCCTCCTTCATAAAATAAAATATGAGTGGGATATGGTTAATCTTTTGTAACAAACATCTTTCTTGTATTACAAAGTACAATAATAAAGCAACTTACATAATAAAGCAATCCTACATAGCCAGGAAAACATTTTTATTCTATATTATTCCAAACAATACTGGGCTATTTATACACTGGAGGGGGGGAGAGAGAAAAACAAAACAAACAAACAAAAGCCCACAAAGAAAGAGCATCACTTAAAATGAGGAACAGCTTTCTCTGAGTTGTGCATGAAATTTTTATGATAGAGCCCAATTCAGATGAAGCCTGATTAAAAATGGTTCATTTGTAGGCAAGTTGGAATTGGCTGACTACTGCCTAATCATTAGGAATATTTATATGCATCTCAGACTATTTAAAAGGGGAACGTTGGAAGAAAGAATTAAAAAAAAAAAAAAAAAAAGAAAAAGGCATTTCAGCCCAAAAAGCTTTCCTTTGCTTTCTATTTAGGGAATGAATACCCCACTCATACAAGCAACAAGACCACACAATCAGAGAATGAAAGAACCTGGACAAATGTGAGAATTCAGTAACTATGTTTTGCAATTAACAGTACATTTTATCACAGCATCCCACAATTTCTTCCACAGGTGCTGAGTTTTAGGCTGTTCAGCACAAGTGAGTTCTTGAAACAGAAATGACACACTTAAAATACTGATCTGTGACTTGATTCCTGCTGTTAAAATGGTAAAAAATGTAAAATGGTCAGTTATCCGTTACATAACATGCACAGACTTCATCTTACTCAAGTTACGAACTTCAATCCAATAATCATTCCAGCAAAACAATCCTTGCATGATTAAAAACTGGATCCTGCTTCATAGTCTGAAATCCAAAATACTTTGTTTATTGTGTTGGGCTCGAAATACATTGTATGTAATACAAATGGCTACTTTTGCTAGTTCTAGGGCTCTCGCAACAAAACCATCTGACAAACCAGTGTCAAATGCATTAAACCTCAGGGCTTCCCACTGAGGAATTGCTATTTGACAAGTGGGAATGGACACATGCGGAGATTAAGAGCCAAATTCCCAGTGGTATTTAGGAACCAAGCAGCAAAGCCTTGCATGATTTTGAGGCAGGAGCGAGTACACAGAGAGGCACCGTCTGCGGCTACAACATCCCTGATTCACACACATCCACAGGACATCTGGACAGGTACTGAAGAGGTGAAGCTGCTCATCCCAGACCTGCAAGGAGTGTCATCAGCACCAAACCTCAGGCACTGACATTTTCACAGCTTGTTAAACTTGTTGGATATGTTATCAGTGCTTACTGGACACGCAATATTATTAATATACGTTTACCACTACCATGTAGGTCTTCTGCATACCAAACAATTGCTTTTGTCACTAGACAATACCATGTGCTCTTGGCAGGTGGCCTCCAGCTTCCAGGAAGGCAGGCAATAGAGGTAAGAAACAAGCAGTGTGGGGTTACGGAGGAAAAACAAACACGAAACTAACAAACAAGGAAAATAAGAAGTTTCAGGGGTCAGGCATGCACTTATTTCTCATTTCTAGGGCATCATCAGTATTCAGGCAACTCAGTGAGGCAGCAGCTGTGCTGTAATCCCCTGGTGTGCCTGAGAACCCATCTGGCTGCAAAACTGCTGCTCTAGGTCCTGTCCACAAGGGGTTCCAAATAACCTGTGACAGCACAGGGCCTTGAATGCTGGTCCCCTGAGGTTTTGGGCACATGCCCCAAGCACTATGTTATCTCTCACATCTAGCCACAATCTCACTTTGATTAATACTTAGCACTGTATTTCCTGGTACAAATCCCTCCTCGTTTCATAATGGTGTCAGTGTGAGCATCCCAGCTTATTTCACTCAAATAAATGGGTTCTCCTCTAATATCCTGTGATCTTCCTTAATATTTAATAATACATATAAGAAGTACTATATAGCTCCTTAAAAGATCTAACTTTCATACTCTTTGCCACATCTTCTATTCTTTTGATGGAATCTGAAAACATACACCTTTCCAGCCCTCACTCTTCTTGAAGACTGTCCTTCATTTTTCTCCAAATGGTGGTTATGACATGATTGTCTTCTTCTGAGTGTATATCTGAGAGTTGTGTACTGAGCATTTAGAACAAAAATATTCAACAGCCATTTGATCTTATCTTGAGGCTCAGTAAGACTAGAAATAAAGGCATGTTGACATGTTATCTCAATATTTACTCTAATGAAGCTTGGGAAAAAGAAATACAAATCAAAGTTACAGCTTTCACCTTACAGCAATGTAGGTTTAAACAATAAAGCACAAACAGTTTACTGTAACCTTATTTCTCACTGTCAAGAGCCTGATAGAAGAGGAATGATTCTGTAGATAAATCTCTTATATGAAGAACAAACTATGTCTGTATTTTACCAGTGGCAATCGAGGTTTGGTTATTTTGGAGACAGCCCAGCAGACGATTCCTTCACACCAGAAAGAGGCCCGTATTTCTCTGTCAGCAAGAGGTAAACTATTCTTATCTTTTGTGTATTTAAAATTTTCTCCCCGATATACTCCATTGCCACAAAGATCTGATGGTTTGCATTTCTGCTATTTGGGAGTTGCAAAGGCTGAAAACACTATCTTTGAAGATTACCATGATTTATTTACCAATTACATCCCACCCAAAGCATCCAGCTCAGTTGACATGGATTTCTCTGAACCCAGCATTCTATTTCTGGCACATCTCTCCCAGACAGCAATTAAGTACCACTCAGCTGTTCACTCACCCCTCCCCTGCCCCAGTGGGATGGGGAGGAGAATAAAAAAACAAATTGTAAAACTCATGGGTTTGGACAAAAAGTTTAACAGGACAGCAAAAGAGGAGAGATAAACAATAACAATAATAAAAATAATATACAAAGTGAAGGATACACAGTGCAATTGTTCAATGCCTGGAATCTAATGCCCAGCCTGCTCCCAAGCAGAGATTCCCTCACCTGGCCAGTTCCTTCACATATGACATCACATGGTATTGAATATCCCTTTGGCCAGTTTGGGTCAGCCATCCTGGCTGTGTCCCCTCCCAGCTTTCCCTCCTCTACCCCAGCCAAACCCAGGACAACACCACACACACACACAATGGATACCAGACAGTGGAAGAGGAGACCTTCTACAGCAGCTGCCCAGCAGCACTGCTGCTCAGAGCAAGACCAGGTGGAGAACACAAGCTGGCTCCTCAGCCAAAACACCTACACTCCACAGCCTCGCCCACTCTCTTTTTTCCTCTCTCAGCCGCCATGGCACAGCTCTACTGGTCATTGCACAGTTTTGTGCCTGTCATAGGAACTACACCCATTCATTTGGAGCAACACGTTTGCCACCAAATAAATACCCCGACTACAGTATTTTAACTGTGACCTCACACCAAAACAATCAAGAGCTCAGTTGAAAACTGAAAGAGAATGATTTTTACAAGCATTTTACCAAGATAAAATCGAAGCTGTCTCTGCCCATTGCAGGAGGCTTAGACTAGATGACCTTTGAAGGTCCCTTCAAACCCAAACTATTCTATGATTCTATAAGAAAGGTTAGAAATCATTGGGTTGGTTAAGAGAAAGTCAGGGATCAAGAGAACAGTGAATTGTTTCAGCCTTTAGGAAGTTGTAGATGGTTTAAGGGTCAAGTAATTTGTAATAACATTAGTAAATATAAGAACAATGGTGTAATATTATACTAGCCACAGAAAATCAGGAATTCAATATTTTACAGATCCTGAATGCACACCGGTGCATACGAGGGTATATGCATATGTATATGCATATGTATATGCACAGGAGCATCTTGTTAACAATTTAAGAGGAGACATAAATGGTGACAATTTTGCATTACTGTGAGATAATACAAGATTTCTAGTGATAACACTTAAATATTTTGCTTGTGGTGAAGTATTTCTCCTTACCTGTGAGTAGGGTGGCTGTATTAGCCCAGGGCACAGCAGTCTTACTGCAGAGACAAAGCAGAGGCCACCACTGTAAGCATTTGAAGTAACTCAGATGGAAGAGATGGGATTCTGAAAGCAGGAATCAAGGAATTTGCAGGAATTTCTTATGAAGTCTTAAGGCAAGTATGCCAAAGCAGCCAAGCAAAGAGACAGGACAAGCAATCTATTACTAGAGACTCACAGCAGAACAGAGCATTCAGACATCTAGTAAGATTTTTTTACTGAGTGTTTTAGTGAGTTTTACAACTCCAGTTGTCTTGTTCCATTGTTCTCACTGGACCTAATAGATTTAGCTAGCATGTATACCCCACAATGCTCTCATCTCACCCCTTGATGAACAACAAGGACCTCTTAACGTACATGCACCACTGGAGATGCAACTCTCAACTCCCCAATCTAAGCAATGGTTTCATGGTACCTTAGTGACAGTCTCATTTTAGTATTTTTTGGTTTGCGGGTCTTATTTCTCAGGAAAATGTCATCATCTTCCACAGAAGACAAATATGGACAGCACATAAAAGAGGAGAGTTGAAAATCCCCTTTATGTTCAGGGGAAAAAAAAAAAGTTTGAAATGTTTTATTAGACATAGAGGTAAATTCTACAGACAGTATCAATGAAACATGTATTTTCACTACAGAGTCTTCAAATGCCTATAAAGAAGCTTCCGTAGTACTGCAAACCAGGAACTTGTTTCTTAATTAACCAAAGTTTTTATTAAAACACATGTAAAACATACCTGTCCAAGTGCTTTTCTGGGTCATCTCTACCCCATTTTGGGTGTCTCTCCCCTCACTTTTAAACATCTCTGCAAAGTTCACAGGGATTTTTTACATTTTAGGTTGCAATTATATTATTGATTTTTCCAGTTCAGTGAAATTTTGGGTCTTGATTGTAAAATGTATGGTTATTTAATGTATTCATTATTATATTAAAAACTCTGAAAACATTAAAAAACAAAGAAACAAAACAAAAACAAACAAACACAACAGTTTAGGAGCTACAGTAGGCTTACTTTGTAGCTATGAAAGACTCCAGGCAACCTTGCCTGGTGCAAAAAAAGCAAAATTTTATCTTCAGAAATCTTAGCAATGGCAAGTATCCTAATCTATGGATGTCCCCTTTCCTCCTGGCCCTTTCCACCTGGAGGTGGGGAACCCCAGGAACAGAGATGCTAAACTAGGGCAGGCAATGAGCTCATCAGGATTGTGAGAAAGGATAAAACAGATTAATTCCACGTAGATGCCTGGCAAGCAAGTGCAGATATACCACAAAGTACTTTCAAGGTAAACATTGTCTGATATTTTAGCCATGTTTTGTCATAATCACCTAAACTCAAAATCATACATAGTGAATGCAGAATTTGTTTCAGTCTTCCTTCCCTTCACTCTGTGTGTCTCTCTCTCTCTCTACATATATATACATATATATGTGTGTATATATAGATATACACACATATATATGTATATACTTTTTTCTTTTCTTGCACGGGAGCAGGGTAGGGGTGTAAATACAAAGATAACCAATTTCCATCCACCTCCCATGGCCACACATCGAGACGTGCTAAATAAGAGATCCTTCCATTCCTTCCATGGAAATGTGCCCCCTCAATTTAAAGAGAGCTGAATGTGGTCACCTTCAGAGTCAAGCTAACAAAGAGAAGTAACCATCCCTGCTAGATTTCTTAACTTTAAACGGTGAAATTTTATGACACAAGAAAGAAAAAGAATTCTGAGAACGAGTTAGACTTAAAAGTAAACAGCGTTTCATAAGAAACCTCAAAGTGCCCTCTCCTGGCAGCTGGCACTAACTACCAGCTCATTTGAAATGCACCCCAAACCCGCAGGACTTAAACCTCCGATTAAAGAAAAGTCCTTTTCACAAACATTTTTCGTCATGAAATTGCCTTTGCTAGCTGTAGAACAAGGGTATGAAACCGTTAATATACTCTTATAGAATAAGAAGCACTGAAGTGATCTGTTGAAAGCTATTTTAAAGCAAGTATAATTAAACAGTTCATACCCAGCAAGTAATGTTGTTTTTTTTTTCCCAAAAAGCATGTGCTTAAGATTTGCATTCATTTCATTGTATCATCATTATTATCACATAATACTAATGTTATTAATTTGCAACAGTATTGATGCAAGCCCTCACTTATTCCTTATTATTTTTGACATCGCTTTTTATAGATTCACCTCAGGAAACAAAACATTTTTGGTTTTAGTTAACCAAGCACAAAAAAATGCAGTAGGTGAAAATTGCATTAGAAAAATAAACCTGAATCCTCTATTTATTTCTTGGTTTGGTGTTGCAATATAAAACACTTATTCATTGTCCAACCTTTCTTAAGTACTCTCATGAGTGTACAAGTCGTAATATATTTCATTTTGTTTAATTACATATTTTGTTTCTATAGCAACTAGAAAGCATCTAATCCATTTGTTCCTTCCTAAGCCTTTACACAGCAATTTTCTTTCACGATACAGTAGCAAAAGATAATCCTCCTTTAGAACTCCGGGTACTATCTGTTCTTTCCAAATATTCCGTAATTAGTATGCATTAGGATTAAAACCAGTTGTAATACAGTGTAACAGAAATCGAGTAAAAAAACTAACAGGACCTAGACAGAAAATTCTGTAAGTGCTGTTGAGTAACTCCAGCATAGACGCACTGCCACCTGCGGGCTGCCGGCTCCACGGGCCTGCTCCAGCAACGGGACCAAGGGCAGCCCCACCACCCACCCCACGGCCACCTGCAGGGAAGGCAGATCCATATCCTACTCGGGACAACTGATTCAGATTTATTTTGCTTCTAGAAAAAGGAGGATCCACTCATGTTGCCCTCTTCAGAGAAACAATGCAGCTTCTTGTCATTTGTGTAGTTTAGTGCGGAGAAGGGGGAAGGTTGTGGCAGGTACCTTTGCTTTGCATGAAGAGGAAACTGAAGCAGTGGGATGGTGCTTCAGTAGGTGGCATATTGGGCCTTTTGGTGGAGATCAATGAAGACAGTAAAACACTGGCACAGGTTGTCCAGAAAGGTGGTAGATGCCCCATCCCTGGAAATATTCCAGGCCAGGCTGGATGGGGCTCTGAGCAATCTGATCTGGTTGAAGATGTCCCTGCTCATTGCAGAGGGGCTGAACTAGATAAGCTTTGAAGGTCCCTTCCAACCCAAACTATTCTATGACTCTATTCCAGCTTGTTGCTGTTCATGGAGACAATGGTGACGTCTGAAGATTTTCCTACTGAATTGACATGCTAAAAAAAAAAAAATATATATATATATATATACACACACATACACACACACATATATATATATACACACACAGGTTCTACTGCTGCTAATCACCTCTCAAACACACTGTGATTTCTGTATATTCCTGTTCAAAGAAATTGCTATCTTCAAAAATATAACCAACATCTTAAAAAAAAAAAAATCTAGCAAGTCTAATCTTACAGTAAGTCATGTTTGGAGTTAAAACATCCAAAAGCACTGGTTTAGGAGAATTTGGAAATACCAAATACAAAGTTTGCCTACAAAGTCTTCTTTTTTTTTTTAAATCCACTGCCAAGTGAAGCAATCCTTACTTACAAAATCACACAGTATTTTTTCCTATCAGAAGTCAGCGTTTGACGTACTCTTCATCACTTCATTCCATTTATGCCTCCAATCTTTATTCTGGAGCTGGAATTTCTTCAATATTGCATTCAGCACCGCACCTAACTTCAGGTCCTCTGCCTGCTAGTGAATCTCTCAGCTCAGTTTCAGCATTCAAATTCTTCATACAACATCTGGACGAGTTAGATTTCTAGATATGAGATCTGCAGGAGCCAGCACACTGAAACAGGAGTCAGCTCGTCACTTTTTGACCTTCCAGTCTGGCAGTTCCAGAGAAAATAATATAATAAGAATAAAAACCACACACACACACACATCAACAACATAAATTATTCTTAAATGTTAGAAGTTACATCTGTTCCTTCAAGATCAGAGTTTTCCATCCAGAGAAACAAAAGCATACAGAATGCCATGGAAGTGCAGTTAGGCTGGCATTTCCAGGAAACATCAGGCTTACTGAATACATGCTGGGCTTTTGATTAAATCTTAGACTGCAAATCCCATGATGACTTACTGCAGATGTACCATGGAGCTGACCTGCACACGTGCTGCAGAAACACCCAAGTACTTCCAGACACCAGGCAGTTACCAATAGTGCTACCTGCATGTACACATCCCCCGGTGCATCCCTAGGGTTACCCAAGGTAAAATATGGGCTACTTGGTCTGGATTCCAATGGTAACCATGCCCCTGACCCAGAGGGACCTTGTAAAAAAACTTCCTCGGGAACAACTAAGTGTCCTTAGAGCAGAGCTCACTTGGTCACTTGTAAAGGGTGCCTGGACAGGGCTGCCATATGCAGCACCTGAAGAAAGCACGTCCTGTTTAGCTATTGTAACACAAAGAACAGTGAAAGGCTCCAACAAACCTGATACAGATAAAAGCACTGGACATTTTAGATATTTAAATGTGAGGTCTATTGAACATGTTTTCTCTCTACCTCTTGCCCTTGCCCTCAAAAAAAGGCCAAAAAAGCAGCTCTTCCTACAGTAATAACTGAAGAATTTCTCCAGGACACTGGGAACAGTATTAGTACTTCTCTTTTTTCATAAAAGCCAAAACCTATTTGTTTCTTTCCACTTCAAAGAAAAAACAAACCAAACACAAACACAAAATCCCACCCAGAACAAACTGAACCTCTTGGTGAAAGACAGCACAGGCTTTCAAAATGAGTGAAAATTTTAGCACTTTTCACTTGCCACTTGATTGGGGTGGTGAGCGAGTTACGCAGGTCTTGGCTTACAAATATAAAACACCATCTTCCACGGACTATAAATAGTCAATTTCAATAGTTTCCAAGCAAATACAGTGCAAAGTGCCAAAATCCAAGTGTATTCAGAAAGTTTAATAGCTACTTGTTACAAGATACCTAAGCTAAATTCCACATGATACTTATGCATTAAGTGTTGTTAAATCAATTTCATTTTAACTAAATACACCAGATACTTCATTATGGGAAAGATGAACAGCTCAGCTTGCTCTGTGTGATCAGCAAAAACCAAACTGCATCTCCTCTGAAACACAACTACTGATATAGAAGTCTTTTCTATACATGTACAGGAAGTTCTTTGTCACTCAATGTCTGTTACTCTTAATTTTACTTCCCTTTTCACATATTATATCTCAAGGAATAAACGGTATGCCCAACATCTCTTTCCTTTCAGCACTTCACAGATTTTAATCCTATTTGTAGGTTAAAGCAATGCTACTCAGGCTTGAAAAGCTTTACTGTCACAGTGTAAAAGATGGAACAGATGGATGACAGGCTAACATCATCTGCACTTCAAAGGACTGAAATCTGTTGAAAACATCTCTTAAGTTTTATAATGGAGTGAGCAAATCATTAACTGTTCAGATAGTAAAAAGATATATAGCACATACCAAATATGATTTGCCTAGGCATGAAACAATCAATTACAAAAAAAGAGCAACCTCATACCTTGCTGATCACATACACAGAAGTTATTACATGTAAAAAGGAAAGCCATAGCTCAGTTTCTTGGACTTCTGGTAACAAAACAGGTAGATCCCAGTTGTTTGATCACTAACCCACACTGCTATGCTTATTACTTGTCCTGTTAATACAGATGATGTTTATTCTGAATCAAGAAGCCACGCTCACCAAGTGTCAATCCAAACTGCAGGGCTGTACAAAGCAAACTTCTGCACCCAAGGAGATCAGATTAGAAACAGCTTTAGAAATAATCAACTACAGCTAGAGGCGCAGAATAAAGGAGAGGAAAGAGGTGAAGCACAAAGCAGTTTAGGGTGCTCAGCATGCCCTAAATAGAAATTCTTACAAGCACATCAACAGTTAAGAGGTTCTTAACAGTGCTTACATTTCAGTTATAAACAGCACAGAGTAGTGCTTCCATAAAATATTAAAGAAAAATATTGTAAAAACCAACAGACAAGATCTATACATAACAAACTCTGAAAATTCAAAATAAAAAAGCGCAAGTCAAAGGTCTCTAAAAATATCCAGGCTTTCTGAAAACTTAAATAGATTTCCCTTTAGCATTTGGTATATCAGGAATTCCAACAAGATTAGAAAACCAAAGATCAAAACAACATAAATGATGTGCACTACCACAGATCATTTATTTATATACTAAGTTTAAAAATACGAATATTTTATTACAAAAAGTTTATCAAACAACAGTATACATAGAGTTCATATTGTTAAAAACCAAAATGTCAATTGATACTTTATGTACATTTGATTAATAATGTCATACAATTGTAAAAAAGCATCACTCGGCAGAAACTGATTTGGCATTTGGAAAGTAGTTACCACCCTGCACTAGAAGAGACAATTAATATAGGAATAAAACATTTATATGTTACAATAAAAATAGTTATTTTCTGTGATCATTTAAAGCAAATGGATGCTTTCTTTCTCCAAGAAGAATCATCATAAGTGGAGATTAAAGTGCACATGACCAACACATTAATAATTCTTCAGCAATCCCATCTATCATTCTAGATGCTCCAAGCACATCACAGTAACATCAAGGATTTAGAACTTTTCTCCGTGGCTTGAACAGTAAGATTTAAGAAAAATTCAGATTTCCAAGCTGCATGAAATAATTTCTGGTGTACAATAAGATGAAGTAGGGTACAGAAATTCGGAAAATAGTGTTTGGTGAAAAAGTCAGTGTAAATTTTCCCAGATATATGATTTCTGGGGCAATATTTTCCTTTTGAAAAAAAGATTCATAGTACTTCATACATCTGTGGACCAAACAAGCAGAGCATGCAACAGTATTTACATAACCATCCCTGTTCTTTGTGGGCTACATATAACACAGGTTGGAGCAACACTGTCTATTTTATGCATAAATTTTGCTGACAATCTGGGGAAGAATTAAAAAAAAAAAAATCACCAACAATTTGTTTACTATAGAGTCCTAAACTAGAAAAGTGCTCCTCAAAAACTGTAGCTTAAAATACTGGCTTTGTCTCATTACAAGCAATATAGTAAACGTTACAAAATATAACACAGTCAGTACTAGCAGAGCTGTTGAGGGCAATAATTTTCAGAAATCCGTCCACTTTGGATAAAAGAATGCTTATGCATGTTACAATCTATTCAAAAGCAACAGCTGAACAAGCTAAATTTACATCCACAAGAGAAACATGACATCTTCACTGAAAACAAAGAGAGTTGCTGGTAATAATGGCTATCATTTTTATCACACCAACTGGTCACCAATGGAAAATATTTTTTTTCCTTTTTATTTTTTTCCTTTTCTCTGTCTCTTCCCGCCCCCCCCCCCCCCTTAAAACTATGAGTTCAGAGGCATTATACTTGAAGAGCATACTTCATATCTTAGGCACTGGACCCAAGTTAGAGGTAAAATGTCTGTCAATATGATTTAACATCCTCAGGTTTCTGAAGGCCATCCATATGAAGTTTACATACAGCACTACAAATACACATCAGATACTGCTGTAAATGTACAAGTAATACAAAACACTATTAAATACAATTTTGACCCCATGTCATATCAAGCATGGTAACACCACTCGTGTCATACCAGGTTAGCAACGGTCAGTTGTGGTTATGCTTTATTGAATATTTTCCTTTCTGTAGTTGAGAAATATACAGCTTCGACTTGCTTCCATCCGGTCTTTTAAACCAAACTTCATCATGGTTAATTGTCGTAATTATGGCGCTATAGAAAATGAGGGAAGAAGGGTCAGAGGAAGAAAAGCAAGAAGAATTTAGAAACCTTATAAGCTAATAAAAAAACCCACAGAACTGCAGCTGTATTTCTGTACAGTAAATGAAAATATATATTAGTTGTAAATGCAGGGCCAGACAGATACTGGCTCCATTGTAAGGACAGTTTTAATAGAAATCTTCAGTAACTGCATGTGTCTTTAGTGAAGGTAGTTAATTTTTCAGCCATCTATGTATTTTCTTCTCCCATGAGAAAACCCTGAACATGTACAAACATTTTAATTGTTTAAAAGCCTGATTTACAGAATCATTCTTACATGCACTCTGCTTTTATGCTCCTTCTGGTAAGCCTTAATAAAAATACTTAACACAACCCCCTCCCTATACACACTAAGAAAAAAAAAATCAAGTAAATTGATGACAAAAAAATGGCTCAAACCCAGAGATTAAAACAGTTAATGGAACAAAGATCTATCACATACTGAGCATGACAAAACTCTCCAGGAAAGTGTTCAGCCTTAAAAGTTGTTGAAATCTTGAAAGGTGGGAAAGTTCCACTGTATGCTTGCCCTGCTAAGCATCAGGTTTGGCTTTTGTCAGACACTGGATAATAAGATCTTTTGGCCCTGTATAACTGCTATGGTCTGCTAAACTAATTCAGAATTTTTTAAATTTTAGAAAGAATATATAGTTTACTAAATACCTTCCTGTTATAGCCCAGAACAAACACCAAAATCACCAAAATCTCTTCCCTTTCACCATGCACACAGAATAAAAGAAACAGCCAGTTTACAGTAAACTACTGCTATAAGAAGTTAAATTTCTTGGGTCGCTGTGCATTTTTAACCAACACGGCACTTAGATTGATTTGCCCCATTCAGTAAAAGGTAAGATATACATTTAATTTTAAATATTGTTTTAAATATACCCACCTTTTAGAATTTAAAAATATTAACCATACAGAGAAAATACATTTGGGTATCTTAAACATTCAACCGAATTTGCACTGTAATATTTAGACCATTCCCAGGTAGACCCTTTGTTAAGAGAAGGACATACCGTAAAAAAAGTCCCAACTCTTTTCTTTCAGAGCTTTCATCGACAGAAAATAAAGCCTATCTTTAATGGTATAAAATGTTTTTTCAATTAAGTATTTTTGGGTGGACCAACAGATCAAGTTTTCAAAGCAATAAAATCCCAAGATACCCAAAAAAAAACCCCAAAAAAACCCACACAACTTACTCAAAGGCTATTCAGAAACTGGAAAGAGCTTAAATTGTTAGTGAGATCCTAACTTGATAAACATTTCATCAGCTTCAGTGAAGCCCAACCTTTACCAGCCTCTCTCAGAAGTCCAGCAGTCAATCTTCTTTGATAATGTTTGTCTTCCGTGGTGGACTAATAAATGTTACTGAGGTGGCAATATTTCTAAATAAGCCTTATTCTTCAATGCCATCATCCTATCTATTGCTTAACATGAATGTAAAGAGCTGCAAAAACTGAGTAATCTTTACCTTGTAGGACATTCATCTTTCTTATCAATGCATATCGTCTGTCCACGTCCATACCACTCTCCATCATAATAGAGTCTTCCTTCTTCAGATCTAGCACTATGTAGATGCTTTTCTAACTTGACAGGTGCTAAAATGATCAATAAAAGTAATTTAATGTTGATGTGGCAGAACTCAGATGCTTAAATGCACTTTCATCAGGTAATTTACACAGAATACACACTTTCCATTATCAAAAGTAACATTTTTAATAATAATTGCAAGAATGCAAGAAAATTGGAAGCAAACCAACTTTTTATTTCCAGTCAGATAAAACAAAAGTTTTATTTCCATTTTCAGATAGAAACTATCTTTCCCACAGCCTTCATATCTGTGATATGAGTTTTCACAAATTGAGTAATACAATATAGAGCAGACGGCAAATGGCAGAACCCAACACCTCTTCATCAGCACATTACTACAACATGCAAGTAGTAATACATGGATAAAGAAATACACCACCTGCTTGCCTCTTCTCCCTTTGCCTCCTTACTCACTACCTCCAACTATTTGATTTTTACATAGCATTAATATGCTTCTCTCCTCAGTGTCAAACATCAGTTACCACTCCTTTCCCTTTAGTTTTTCAGGGCTGTAGCTTGTAGTATGAGCATCCTCTAGAATGCACTCCTAAGGTCCAGCTGCTCTCAGTTTCCTGCCTCATTTCCTGCCTTGCTAATATTAATTGGTGTAAAACACTTTTAGAAGTCTAAATTTTTATTGATAATTTTCTAGAATTTGAGTGTCAACACAATCACCAGCAATCAAGCTACCTGAGAGACAGAAGCTATGTCTTCCAGCTACCTCACTCCATCCTCCATCACTATACCAGGACTAAAATAAATATGATCTGCCCAGATGCAATTTGCATCATTGCACACAGCAAGTTCTGACTTGCGAAACCGGACAACGTTTACTTACGTTCTGGTTTTACTCTGTGTGGCCCCAGTGTAGCCATTGCCTTGAAACACAAAAGAAAATGAAGTTAGTCAGCAAGCATAGTCTTTTTTTCTTAACTGCCAGCTTTAATTGTGAAGTGATGTGCAGCGTAACTCAGGATACTTGCTTTTACATGCAAAAACCACAATCAGAACTAACAGAAGTGTGTTCAGTGGTGACTCAATAACTAAATAAAACAGCATTTCAAGGGCGAAAAAATAATCACCTGCTTTACTAAGTTTTGATTTCAAATAACTCAGGAGGTTTTAAATTAAATTAGACCTTCAAAATTGCTGTAGTGTAATTCTGTAAAGAAAATACAAAACTACATTAACCCATTCTGAAAAACAAAATTAAGAAGCTACTCTTGATTTATATGTTATACTCAGAAGCTCACAAATTTTGTCTCGTGAATTCTACACCACATGTAATATTAAAGCAGGTTTTAAAAAACCTCTAAGAACGTTTTGGGTTGTTTGTTTGCTTTTGGTTTTTTTGGTTTGTTTTTTTGTTGGTTTTTTTTTTAATTATTGCCAGAAAAGCAAAATCTCCAGTACATTCTGGGTTTGTTGCTGTTGTTTAAAATCATGTTACACTGCAGGAAAGGGACTGAGGGAAAGCTATTTTGTGTCTGTTCCTCTGATGCAATAGGAAAAGTCAGACAAGTTTTCACATAGGCACCACATTTTACTTCTTGTTCAGGAAGCATGCACAAGTATAAAGCAGGATGGAAACTAACTCAAAGCCATTTCCCACCAAGTTTTTGAATTCACATAAGTAGTTCGCTGTTCCATAAGCTGGAAGCTTCAGAGTACTACAGGAAATTTTCTGACTGCAGGTACAAGTCGAGGATTGCGTTTCACTATAGCAAGTTACTTTAACCAAATGACAAAGATTTGAAAAAGGCACTCGGCAGTTAAAAGTTGGGTTTAGTTTTTCAAATGGTCAAACAAATTTCTTTTCCTGTAAACCCTGATTTTCTTATAATCTGGGAAAAACACAGCTTTTCACTTTATACAATATAAAAAAAGGTATGAGACAGCAAAACATAGAAATCTACACAAAGCAAATTATTTACTACGTGAAAACATACCATATGATATCTGTTAAAAACATCTTAATTTAAAACAAAATCCTATCAAACTATCCTGTCATAGTTTCTACCCAATTATGCTAGACTATGAGAAAGCAAATCCTCTTGATACAAGCTTTAGGCTCACTTTACCATGGAAAACTAGAGACTACCCATTTTAGAGATAACCTCTTCCACCACTTCATTGGACTCCTCTGCATAATTTGTGTAGAAGCACAAAAAGTAGCAATAACGTAGCTTGAACTGGAATGATTAGCTGAGTACTGCAGAAATAAAAATCTATTTGGAGTTTTGATCATGTAAGAAAGATATTTACACATTTTTAAGAGACAAAAGGACTAAACAAGAATCCAAACAAAACCCGCAGCCACTTAATCTTTTCATCTTACCTTCCTTATTGTTGTCCAGTCTTCAAGTATATCAAGGTCCTGTAACATATAAACTATATAGGGGCGTGAAAAAGTTATGGAAAACTCTTTTAAACAGCAATAATAAAAATAATATTTGTACAAAGATATTAATAGCTCTGTTCCACCAGTCTTTCAAACAAATAATACCTGCGTTAAGCGAAAGCTCAGCACAAATAAATGCATCTTTGAATTATGCAACCTAGAAATAGGCTTTAAAAATTATTAAAAGAGATAAGTAATGGTATGTAGATATTCAGACTACTATAGTTGAACATGAAGATAAACAATTGAGATACAACCATTCCATCCCTAACAGTTCCAAAAAACATTTTATTTGCAATACTACAAATTACAATTAAAATTCACTGCAATTTCAATACACCACTGCCAATCAACACCAGTGCCAGCTTTAACAAAATCATTATTTTTACAGTATTGTGCATCGTACTTCTTTGAGAGAAAAGTGTAGACAGCACCACATCTCTGAATGTCAAATGTCCAAAAACCAGAAAGTAGAAAAGCAAAGCCCCTTCCTTGAAGTATCAACTGTGAAGTAAAAATTGTGTATTAGAATAATAAGTGAATTTCAAAACAAAAATCCATACAGCACAGCTATTCCATTACAACAGTTTTCAGTTTTCACTTTGTTTCTCCCCATTTCATCTCCAAAAAACAAGTTTAGAAAAAGGTGCTATGAATGTTTAAAACCAAAATTTCCTAAAATGGATATGAGCACTTAAACTTACATTCCATTTTGAATTTTAAGAATCATTAGCCATTTTCAAATTTCTTTTAATCTAAATAGCCAAGAATTATAAATCAAAAGCCATGCAACATTTCTAGATATTCGCTTTACACAGATCTGGACAAACGGACAAGTTCACAACTACTTCAAAATCATAAGCAAAAAGAGCAAATTAATATACTTCACAACTAAAAGGATTTTCAGCCTTATGAATCGCCTGAAATTGCTGGGGTTTTAGACCTAATGCTATGTTAGTATTTTCTGTTTGGAATGTATTACAAAATGGCAAGGTAGCTCATAATTCACTGAATCTGATCCCATTTTTATAGACAACCTGAAGACAAGGATGACTGAGAGCTAAAAGAAATATACTTTCACACAACCTGGCACTGAAATTGCTAAAAGGAGTTAGAATCACAGAATCAATGTCAGGGATTGGAAGGGACCTCAAAAGATCATCTAGTCCAATCCCCCTGCTAGAGCAGGAGCACCTAGATGAGGTTACACAGGAATGTGTCCAGGCAGGTCTTGAATGTCTCCAGAGTAGGAGACTCCACAACCTCCCTGGGCAGCCTGTTCCAGTGTTCTGTTACCCCCACTGAGAAGAAGATTCTCCTCAAATTTAAGTGGAACCTCTTGTGTTCCAATTTGTACCCATTACCCCTTGTCCTGTCATTGGTTGTCACCGAGAACTAATGAAGCCACTTGTACCTGGACTGATTAGTACCATTTGGCTTCTAAGCACTAGTTAAAAACATCTCTACTAAACTCAATTTATGGCACATCCTAATGGAAGAACAGTCATTATTAGGACAAATCATCCATCTGGGATGTGTTTCAGTGAATTAACCACGCTGAAGGAGGCTGACCCAATGATGACAGTTTTTTCAGAAACTTCTTCCTTCCCACCTTCTAATGTTGCAAAACCTTGTGAAAGCAGCAGGATCTTTTGCAGCAGCTTAGCAATAAAAAATGGCCTTTATACCATATAACATTAATACTTACAGACTACCTAAAAGAGACCAACTTCTATGATTCTGACAAATTCTAAGACATCACACCTCTATCCTAGGAAAATATTGGGCTGGGGGTAGGAGCAGAAAGAACATTCAGTCTGCAAGGGCATCTCCTCCTTTCTCTGGAGAAAGATGACACCATCAGTTATACAAGTCAAGTAATACTTTGCAAACATAATGCCTAACTTTTTTCTGCTTTGCCTTGTAGGTCTATTTTTTGAAGAGTCAGAAAAATCAACTTATAGAAATACTATCTATATGAAACTAGTAATTAGATAAGAGAATTTTAATTTCAGTTTTCATAATGAGATGTGTCAACATGGTTTCTCTAACTAGAGTTAGAGTAACATCTGCCCTGCAAAACTAAATTTTGAGAACATATTATCCCTTCAACCTGTTATTAATGACATATGTAATAAAATAGTTATAATAGCTATAAAATAGTAGTACCAGAAAGAACAGTGATTTCTGTAAAAGGATATCTGATACAACAACAGGTTTCTTCTTATCTGGACTAAATGGATCCTTCCTTTTCTTCCTGGACTGTAGCTCATCATTCCATAATTCTGAAAAGATATAATAAGAATATGCTATGAATCAGAAACAGTTCTGTTTTGCTCTTTTTACAGCAGAAAACATTTTCCAAAAAAACAAAAAATAACCCATATTCTAGTGAGATCCTGTTTCTGAACAGAATTTAAGTGTTATATTATATAGTCATAGATAAATACTCTCAAAATACACAAGAGATGCTGACAATTATTAGACCAAAGTTTGGTTTAGGCTTAAACTCACTCCCCCACCCAAAGTCTACAGCTCAATGGCATTCTACTGGATAATCCAAAAATCACCAGACATACTGTGTACAGTCAACTAACTCATCAGGAGCTACTAGAAGTTTGGTTTTGTTTTTTGGTTTTTTATGTTTGTTTTTTTTTTTTTTTTTAAAAGGCAACATCAAAAAAAAACAAAAAAATCATGCTAACAACTTTGAATTTCCATGCACCTGAGGTAATGTCAATGCTATGTCTGTCTTCTTCAAGTCTTCTAATCTTCTCTTCTAGTTCACTCTGTACAGTATCGTACAATAAAAGCTTTTCACTCTAAAAAAAAAGTAAGAAATTACACATTTTGCATGACTAAATTTTATCATCTAAATGCATCTGACAGGAACTTAAAGCCTCAGCAGAAGGAAGATAAAGAGTAGCTTTAGGTGAAAATTTTTTAGAAGCCATAAAGCATATGACATTTCTCTCTATCCACTTTCTTAGCATGAGATCCTTCTTAAAGACAGCACACCCACTTGGCATAAGTGTAAGTATAGTTCTCAAATATCAGTACCAAGAATAACTAAGTATAGGAATGCATGCAGCTAGATCTCCAGAATAACTGTTTGTATTTTGACAAAAACACAGTATTTTCCTTTTGGATAGCAAAGATTTATTCACAATGAATAACTGTAAAGTAGTGACCTCCATGTCCTCTTTCATTACAAATTAGAAAAGCTAATCTGAAAGGAGGTTGTAGCATGGAGAGTGTTGGTCTCTTCTCCCAAATAGCAAGTGACAGGATGAGAGGAAATGGCCTCAGATTGCTCCAGAAGAGGCTTAGATTGGATATTAGGAAAAAATTATTTACAGAAAGGGTTGTCAGGCATTGGAACAGGCTGCCCAGCAAAGTGGTTGAGTCACCATCCCTGGAGGTGTTTAAAAGATGTTTAGATGAGGTTCTTAGGGACATGGTTTAGTGCCAGTGTTAGGATAACAGTTGGACTCCATGATCTTGAGAGTTTCTTCCAACCAAAATGATACTATGATTCCATGATTCTGTGTTTTCATGGAAAGGTTTTATTAAGCTGCATCCAATATTTATTAACATGCAGTCATTTATAAAGAATTATAATCTATTACCACAGTATTTATAACTGTCTGTTTTCGTAGATCTGAAAAATACCTTCCCACAGAAAAAAGAATTTATGGAGCACATAAAATAACCTAGGGAGTTGTGAAAGCAAAATTGTCTACCTTAAAGCTGTAAGAAACACTTAAAACACTGCTTTAGAAAAGATATCTAGTTCCTCCTTTTAAAAGGCAATTTCTGGTCTGAATATTAAGAGATGAACATAACACATTCAATGTTAGATATATCATTAGTACCTTTCATACAGAAAAACAAACAACAATACACTCTGATGTGAACTTTCTGCAATGTTTTGTTCAGTCTACACTCTCTTCCATCTCTTAAGTGCTTCAGAACAAGAAAATCAACTTTGTAGTAAACTGCTGTCAACTACAGTCCACCACATAGGACTGATACCAAAAAATCACACAGTATCTATACAGATCAGTTGCCCTTGCAAAGGCAGTATTAAAAAACACTAAACTCTCTAAACTAGTAACTTGGAATTAAACTGTATTCCAAGCCTCAAGGAAATAAGTTTACTGTTCTTTCATAAGCTTGCACATGTCCTACAACATGTAGTAGGAAGCCTAAAGTTATTTTTCACTGAAAATCCTCTAACAACTGTGGAAAATGGAGGGCTTGGGCTTACTTAAAAAAACAGCTTAAGCAGCGCAAGTCACCATGTCCAGCTATTTGCTACCACGTTTCTGCTAGAGGCTGCAGCCCCAAGAGCCTGTCTGCACCCCAACTGCTCCTGGCCCCAGCACAGCAGACTAACAGAAACTTACCTTTACCAACCTTCAAGCTAGTATGCTGGAGTGAGGCAAAACAGTTGAGGAATACACAAAAACAAAGAACCCTCTTCTACCAACTGTCATGTTTACCATTACCTTTAAGTTACAAATTATTTAAATTCCAAAGACCTCCTTTCATATATTTTTTTTAATCCCTAATTATATAAAAAAAACTTCCAATAAAACTGAAAAAGGAGAAGCCTCTTACATGTTACTGAAACGCCAAATGAGTGTTATGCGTTCTGAGATCATTTAAAAATTCCTTTTTAAAACGAAATAAGTGTTTGTGTTTAGACATCTATTTTGCTGCAAGCACTTGGTGACAAATGAAGCATGAAAAGCTGTTAGAGGCATCAGAGGCATTCTTGCTGAATGGTGATATTCCAGTGGAACAGCAATTCTACAAGCAGAATCGCTGACTTTAAAGAGTTTTACCCCCAAGAGACTCTTATTTGATGGTGAATATTTGAATCCTGAAGATTTCACAACAGAAATATAACAGCAAAACAAAGGGAAAGGACCACCTTAAAGAGGAATAATAAATAGATAGCCAACACAAATCATTCAATCACGGATTCTGTCCAACCTTGGGATCACAGGAAGTGAACACAGTCAATAATGAGTAGTCCCTCATTACACCTTGTTCTTTCTCAAGGCATCAAGAAAATGGGACATTTTTCTAAAAATACTTGTGCACATTCTTGCTTTATTGTAGGAGCCATGGACTTCAGGAATAAAGTGAACCACTCAGAAGCTAAAACACACTTAAGCAACTGTAGCGGGTGGCTGAGGAAGACTATAATGTAAACCTCAGGATCTAAGCAGCTGTTACAGCACCAGAGACACAGGTACTTGAGTATTCGTACTACAGCAGCCATCATTTAGGTGCTTGAACAGGAATGTTTACATTCAAGGAGAGAAAGGTATTTTTCTTTTTGAAATCACAACTCTTATCAATAGCTGTCCAAGGCATTTTAAAAAAGACATTATTATTGTTGTTAATGTTATTATTAAAATGTAAGGTGCTTTTTGCTACATTTATAGCATATATTTTAGTTACTGTTCTTGGTAATCTTTTTATAACAAAGGTAAAAAATCATGTGGGAATCTATTAATAAGAACCTGTCAACGGAAAATAAGAAACACTAGCTATATGCAAAGCCAAACTAATATAAAGCTAAGTTTATATGCTTTGAACAACCTCATACATGGGCTTAAATATCACAAGAAAACTGCATTAAAAATAACAGCAATAAAAAAAAAGATGCACTGAACTTGGAAAGCATGACACACAGTAAAGATAGATGAGATTAGTTATCAATGTAAAATAGCTGGCACAACCTCACAGTGCTGTCGAGAGGCTTGAATTTCACATTCATACTTGTTCTTCACAGATTCCAGACAAAGCTCTCTGTAGATACCTGTAATCAGACAAATTACAGCAATATTACCTTCTTTAGGTAATACCTGATTTCAGAATTCTCTTTTACGATTGCCTGCAAGTCCCAAAACACAAACATACTGGAAAATACAAATATATTATATTAGGTACTTACAGCAGCTGGCAGCTTTACAAAGTAAACAAAAACAAACACAAAAATAAACAAACAAAAACAACCCACACAACAAACCCACAAAGAACAAGTAATCCCTTAATTCTTTGAACATCTGAAGAAAAATAGAGGCTATTTTCACTTTTTTCCCCTATCAGTCAAAAAATTACACCAGTTGTCACACTAAGTTTACAAAATAGGTCTGCTTCCTATTTCTGATCAAACTACCCTAGATATCCTCAGTCTTCAAATACATGAAGTACAAAACAGCTTCTTCTATTTTCTAATTAGTTTTAAATAACATTTGGAGCAGTTAAATAGCTAGAAAACTGAATGAAAGCGCAAGCTTTCACAAATTAATATTTGGAATAAGGCTTACTTTATAATGCATGACTGTGGCAGTTGCACAAACCCCTGAGATCCCAAGCCTTCAACGAGGCAGTTGATGGCTCTTTAGCAGCTTTTGTGCCCCACTGTGACTGTCCCCAGTACACACCCAAGGTGCTGACAAGTCACTCCCCTACCCTAGGGCAGGGTGACTTCACCTTCACCTGGCTGGTGGGGCAGGAGGGGTGGGACTCTCAGTCGACGGACAGGGTCCTTAACAAATGAGGTGCCCAGATAAGCTGCGAAGCTTCTGGACCACGTCGTAATGACCACAGCCAGATCTGACCACGCTATGAAACAGGGTCCCTGCTGAAGACCCCCTTGGAGCGGTCTTCTCAGAGGAGTGAGTCTGTGAACTGGAGCCCTCCCCTTAGAGTGGGACACCATCTAAGGAGACTTCCTGGGACTGAGAGCACCTCACCTCCTCCTTGAGGTGAGTGGTTATTTATTTTGACCTTAATGAATCACACCAATTAACAAGACCGTTTCATTCTTAGATCTAGTCACCTGGCGATACAAAGGATAGTGCTTCTGAGTATTAGAAGCATTTCTTATACATTTCTGAAAATGTGTCTGCTAAAGCTGAAAGCTATCTGAAACGTACTATTTGGCAAGCATAGATTGAACTTGATTTAATATATTAAATGCATTCAACACAAAAAAATTGTTCCAGATTACCATCTAGAGGATTTAAGTTTGCACACACACTGGTGTTCTCTAGTAACTGAAGAACTGCCCAAAACAACTTCCCTTAGAATGCAGTTGACTATGAATTCATACAGTACAAGAGGAACAACACCGTATTATGTCAATCATCTTTCCTCTCTGAAGTCACTTTTGATCTAGAATTCAAAATGTTCTTTTCTTATATCACTATGTTATGTTGGGTTTTTGTTGGTTTGGGTTTTGTTTGAATATTTACGGATGACTGGCATATCTAGGTCTACCAATTTATAATCACAGCTTATTTGCCTGAAATAAGCATTTTAGGTATGAATACTTCTAGAAGAAACAATTGTATTCCTGACTTGCTGAAAAAGTCAAGATCCACGTTTTGTGTGAACAGTGCTATAGTGGTCAGTGCCTTAGAATCAAAAGACAAGTTTCTTTTCTAACACATATGCAATTATATCCATAGTTTGGCTAAACATAGTTCAGCTTTTTGTTGTTGTTTGTTTGAGTTTTGATTTTTGTTTGTGTTTTCCTCACCCCTTCCCTCTCAGGTAAAGTGGCTCCTTAGGGGCTACCTGCTGGAGCTCAAGTCCTGCCACTACCCACTTCTGTCAAGGCTCTCAAACAGAGCAAATGAGCTTGTTCTGCAGTTTCTTGTTTTCTTTCTAATAATTTTATCATTCTCCTTCAGTTGAGGGGAAAATAAACAAACAAACAAACAAACAAAAACAAACAAACCACAACAACAAAAAAACCCCAACACAACCACAATCCTGATTTCTAGTCTCGACTTCAAGGAAACTTGTAGTTTTTACCCTGGGCTCTTTCTACACTGAAACATAGATCTCCAGTGCTGATGAAGACAAATCAGCAGAACTGGTAATATTCTGCTTATCTATGCCCACCTACATGAAAGTACTGACAGACAGCTACATTTAGAACTGAAAATCAAAAACCTGGATTAAGGTTGCTTTCATATCAAACCTTCTGCAAGTCCACCTGTGAACTTGTGAAGCCCAAGTGGACTATTTTGGACTAGCCAAGTAAATTTGGGTTAAGATCTGAAAACCCAGAAAATTCTGGCTCACAAGCTGAGGAAAAGTGTCATGGAGAAGACTAGGAGGAAGAAAAACGCAACAGACCAAAAGATTTCAAATTCTCTTCATAGCCAGAACTCCAAAGTACCAACAAAGACATACTGAGTAGCACTGAAAGTAGCGCTAGTTTTATGAAAACCATTTTCCAGGTTGCTGGCACCATGCTTCTGCTGAATTTGTTAAAGACATTGGCATAGCTTCTCTGGCTGAAGAGATCACAACTGTCTGCCTTTTGGCTCTCTGACAGCCTGTGCTAGGTAACACCTTGACAGCTGAATTACTCCTACAGAAGTCAAGCCATAACACAAAAAGAATCTACAAAAGGGAAATACAGAACATTGTCTTCCTATAATATTACCACATTCCATATGACTACATGGTTGCATCACAGAAGAAGATAAAAGTTATTGTCTGCTGCTTCTGTGAGCATACAAGTCTATCTGACCATTAGTTTTAATAATTAAAAAGCAGCTTTGATAAAAGCTGCAAAGGACAGGAGTTTTCCTCCTTCCCCATATGGAACAGGAGGATGGGAGCAGAGGACTAGAAAATATATAGACTAGAAGAGCAGGAAAAACATGACCATCTAAGATGAACTGGCAGACACTTCAAGAGATAGCACCTATATATCTCTTCATTTCAACAGTGACCACTGCACAGACTTGATCCCAAATCTTCTGACTAATAAAAACCATGATTTTAATTCAGTAATTTTGTGCTTACTACACAAAGACATGCAGCCATTAAATGAAACATTTTAAAGGCATATTAATATTTTAGTGTGATGTATCAGGCAACCTGTGCAAAGAGGTAAACAAGCTATTCATTTTGACTTGAAAAATATTTTACATTTAAAACCATGCCACAGTATTTCTAACTTTAAAACATGCTCCTTTAACAATTCTAAGGGGAAAGAAAAAAAAACCACCCACAAAACACATAGCAATTTTATACTGTTGAAACAGCAATACTCATTTTACGTGCCTACCTGCCACCTTGGTGCGGATTTGCATATTCTCTTGTAAAGCTGCCAACGGTTCTAAATATTCAGGTGCTTTTCCAGCTATGACCTCTTGTAGTTTTGCATCCACCTGGCTTAATCTTTCTTTGTAAAGTCTTAAAATAACAGAAATTTAAAAAAAAGGTCTTTTATTTAAAAGCAAACACAAGTTAGAAGAAATATTTTCAAAAGAACTATTTCTGCATCTCTGTGTTAATGCCATGGAACACCCACTAAAGCAAAGTTAAGATTTGTTACCATTTGAATTTTCCAATACATATTTTATTTTTGAACAATATTCCTCCTGTCTATTAAGCCTTTCTGGAAAAAACATGCAGACAATCAGAAGTGTTGAAAGTAAAGATAAAATGACATGTATCTCCATATCTAAGGAAGAAAGAAAAAAAAAAATCACACAGCTGTTAACAGGATTAAGATGGAGTAAGTGGTGAATCAATATGGAATACGGCAGGAAAGGGTGCTACAATACATAAGAATGATATGGCTTATATCATGGCAGAGAAAGATAGATATTTTGTGGATAGGAACACACATTCACTTTCACGTTCATGTATCTGCTCCCACCATATCATAAGCCAAGGAAAAAGATAGGCAGGCTCTTATTGAAGCAACCCTCATTTCATCCCGTGTGCATCCACATACTGCATACTATCACAAATATCATGGGATAATTTGTAATTGATATCTTCCATTCCTGCCAAAAGGAAATGTATTTAAAATCTTTTCATTTTACCTAAAATTCATTCCTTCTGTAAAAGCTAATATTAACTGGCAGACAAGGTGAAGAAATCTGCTTGCCTTTTGAAATATTTAATGTAAAATCAATGACCATGCAGCAGCTGATGACCTAAAATTGCTTATCCAGTGACTAAACATCTCATTCTTTAGAATCTTCTTCTTTTCAAATTTTACCACTTCCCTACTCACAGCTGCTCCTCTCTATAATCCTTTTTCCATCATTCTATTGCTCGTTTCCCACTATTCCCACCTTTGCAGTTCTTCCAGTCCCTACAATCACCCAAATCTCTCTCAAAAAAAGGTCTACTCAACACCACCTTCCTCCACAGCCTTACCACCTCCCTAAACCCCCTGAATGACTTGTTTCATTCCTCCCAAGACCACCTTCCACAGAATCACAGAATGTTAGGGATTCCTTCACATCCACTCCTTAAAGATTTGTTTCCACGAACTGTTTTCAGCCATCATCCCAGCTAGCCAGCAGAAAGATGAGCAGGACTGAACTCAGAAGCTGCCAGTTTTCCAAACACCAACCCAGTCAGTACCAACTGGCTCCAATGCTCATCAGTTGGCTCCACTTCCCAGCTTGCTCCATGCCCAGCACAAAGACCAAGGCAAACAGTTTTCTCCAGGCACTGCAGCAAGAAATCGCTCGTTGGGCCATTCTTTCTGGACCCTATTAGACAGAATTCACATTATCCTGGTACACGAAGCAAGTCAGATGTCTCAGTTTTCTAGCAGAAAGAACTACTTCACAATTTAAACATGCACCTGGAACGTAACAACAACTGAATAGATTTTGAATCATCTAGCTTGTCTGGGCACATGTGAAAAAAGTCGAACTTAAAACACATACAAAAGACCGGCTCTAATGCAAATGAGATTCACTTTTGAATAACTGTGGCTATTGATTTTGTCTCTTCTACTTACTAGGTCTCTACTACTGATGTACATTTATGGCAACTACAGACAGCTAGCAGTATTTTCATATTTTTTTAGTATTGGTATCTGTTTTGCAGTAACCACAAGAAACTTTCATTGGTGACAACTATAAAAGCTGCTGTGATATCCTGCATTAAAACCTTGATTTCTTACTTAGCAGAGACAGTGCTTGAGTTTCTCTCATATATATAAAAGCATGAGAAGGATCTTGAGTAAATAAAAAAATAAAAACACAAGTTTCCCTAGAATCACAATTGCTTGGTTCTGCTAAGAATTTTGATGCAACAGACCCACACCAGCCCTTCATATCAATAACACTTCAAAACCAGAAAATGAATAAATCAAGAGATAAATAAATAAAAGTATTCTGGAACAACTGCCTGCAAATAATTTCAGAATTCCCAATGCATATTCTCCTCCAAAAGCAGCATTCAGATATATGAAAGACAAGAAAAACCAGCTGCACAAAATGTTCTCATGAAATGGATCTTCAAATGAAGCACATAAAACATTAAAATACTTACTGATCTTTAAGGTCTGTAAATTGTTTTTCAAGATTGGACATTTCATCTAAACACTCCATTCTTCTTCTTTCACAGTCCTCATCATCCATTTCTAAGAATAAAAAAAGGTAATTTATTTTGAACAATGCAATGTATAACCAAATAAACTGGATATTTTGTTTCTATTTAATTTGAAGCAAGGCAGAATTTTAGCCATGACTAGAATATCCATTATAATATTATCTTATAGCAGAATAAGATAAATCAATTGCCATATATACTACAAAGAAATTTAGATCTAATTCTAGAAGAAGCCCCATAAACAGTAATTTCTCTTCCTCAAAACAGGGAAAAAAAAAAAAAAAAAATCACTGTAAGACTTCAAGAGGTTAAATTTCATGACTGATAATACAAAGTGTACTTACAAATATGTAAAACAGAAAAATTAAACATTGTCTGTCAACGCAGAGGAAAGGCGCCATTAAGCATGAAGAGCTATTAGCCACCATTGAAAATGCACGTGTCTCCAGAGCAATCCCTGGAAAACAATCACTCTTCAGTGTTATATTTGTCATATATAATTCAAGGTTTTGTTTTATTAATATCCATTTAAAAGAAAAAAAAAAAAAGTGACACTTGGTTTTGAGAACAGGTTTCATCCTGTTCTATTGGGAGAGTTCTTTGAATCTGAAATATTAATGTAGAAATATCTGTGGTTCATCTTAATGACCACTTAAAATGACTATTTCTAATGAAACACTTCTCAACATGCAAAGTCTAGAATTTTGTAGAAACTTGATTTTATATAGTTTAATGCAGCAAGAGTAATGAACTTTCCACAGTTTTTGTTTTAATTTATATTCCTGATTTATTTCTTAATTCATAATAAATACCCACTTGCTGGCCAAAAATTTTGCCACTTGCCATTGAGACACTCGATGTCACTAAACAGCAGTTGTTAACTCCACTGCCTCCTCTTAGGGTAGGAAACAGAAAAACTAAGCTACAAAATTATTGATTCTTTCCCATTCTTCCCGAAAGAAAAAAAAAAAAAAAAAAAAAAAAAAAGAGGTTTTGTCAAGTCATATTCAGAAGACAGAGGTGTCCTAAAATGGCTTTACAGCAGCAGCAGCTCCAGGAATTAGCTCTCTACAGTTATGGTGGAACTGACCAGTTACCACCCAGTAGGAGAAGACATGTAGAAGAAGGGATGGCCACGCAGTCAACTGGGGCTGAACCAGCGCAAGCAGGCAGGTGTTCAAGCGAAAGGGCTGTCTTAAGGAGGCTGTACCCATCTGAGTAGTTACTTGGCTACAAAATATTCTAACTCTTGCAGAAAGGCAAAGGAGGGTCTAGAACCAAGCAGAGACAGCCTAGGCTCGTTCTCCTAGGCCATAAACAACTCTGAGCCTTTTGTTTCTTTCTCATTCACGTTTTTCCAACAGAGACATTCAACTGCTTTATGCTGTCTTTTATACCAACTGCAGGAAGCAGTGCACAAGTCTCATCCTTATTTTGCAAAAGAGTACCACAATTTGCAAAGGTGACAAGGTGAAAGGTGTAGCTTCAGGGGCAGCATAGCTACTTCGGAAGATTTGATGAACTCACATCTTCCACTCAGACAGACCTCTCAATGTCCGTAGTTTTCTGCACATAGCTTCTTCCTGAAATCACCACAAGCTTTTAAGTCTAAAAACTACACTTGCCCTCTCTCTCTGGATAGGAAAACCAGCAGGCAGTGGAGCAGCATTAATCTGTATAACAATGATACACACAAGTCCCAGTCAAAGACCTACTGCAATTTGTCACATTACAGTTAGTATGAGCAAAGAACAGATGGTGTGAACAAAGTTTTAAAACATGATATAACCTGAAGTATTTGAAAGCAGTTTGAGAACATTTAAAGGTAGAACTTAAAAAAAATCAGTTGAATGCTTAGCACACTGCAAAGGGCTGGGGAACAGAGCATCAGGCTGTTAAGAGAGACTATTTTATTTTAAAATATTGTTCTCAAAATAAGCCATATCCTGAATCCCAGAAAAAGACTGAAAATCAGACTAAAGAGGGAAGTTTTATTTGGCTGTCCAATGTCATACTCAAGCCAAAACTGATTGGGCAACTTTTAACTTGACCAGATTTAAGAAATGTGGCACTCATTACTGAAAGAGTTGTCTAAAGCTTTTCCATGCTATAAAAATCAAGCTTCTTTAAAACTTGAAAGCACCTCCTGTGATGCCAGACAGGAAAAAGCACTGGGATTCTGACAGTTCTTCCACTTCATTCTCAAACTCAAATAGGTGTTTCAGATGTGTTCAGCTTTGCTTCTGGTGCTAAGTATGTTTTAGTAAGGAACTCACTCAGAAGCTTTTCCTTAAAATAACATGGATTTTATTGTTTGTGTATGTTTAGGGACTAGAAATAAAAGAAAATACATTAGAACTGTAACCCTGGGTGAGGATCAGTGCAACACCCACTGCTGGAGGGGAAGGTGACTTCCATTTTAAACTTGCTTTGCAAGTAGACTATGATGCGTTGGTATCTGAGAGCCCAGCTGACTCTCATGTAGATACTGAAATAACACATCACTCTCTCCAGTCTCCCCTCAGCTATGCATACACCCAAAAGTCTTTGACTCTCTCCCTGGAAGTCTATGTTCTCCCTATCATTCATGATGAATAGCAATTCAGATGCTAAGTCACTCTTCAATTGTTTCGTATTATTCTGCCTCCAGTAAGATTCATAAAATGATAAAGACTTGTGGAGTCCTGATGTATCTGTACTTCCCCGGTTATGGAATTTCTTCCCCGTGGCCTTAAACAACATACAGATTGGAGAATATGCAGTGCTGAAAAACTAAAGTGTTTTAGTTTCAAATCTCATCACTTTTCAGTTGAAAAATTACATCACTGGAGGTGGAAGATTCCTCTTTTTATATTAAAACACTTGCTAACTGGCCCATCCTGTCTCAACACTTCAGATTTCCGATAAAGTTTCATACTGCACAAAGTATTTAGACACTTTTAAAATCACAGTCATTCTTTTCCTACTATATTCAAGCAGTCCAACTCAGTAACTAGAGCAGCCTGGTTTAAAGACAAAAAATCCCATGGTACTTAAAATGTAACATCACCTAAAATAGCTTTTTTTAATAAGTTGTAGCCTGTATAAAGTGCTATTAAAAAATGGCCAAATTCTCATCTGGGATGGTGAGCATAGCTTGTGGCTTTTTTATTCATCCCAAATATGCTATTATATATCCTGGTCAATAAAAACCTCTCTACTAAATACACAGTGCCAAAAGGAACAACACAGAAACAGTGCCAGCTCTCAAGAGCAAGTTATACTTCTAACAGCACCTTCTGTATTCTTAGGCATCTGCTGGGGAAATTAAAAAAAAAAAAAGGCTGAATGCAAGTAAAGCAAACGGCAAATTTAACAACAAAAAAAAACCCCTTTCCTTCAACAATTTTTTTTCTTATTATTACTAATTTAAATTAAGATTTATTTCTTGCAGTGCTAATCATTTTACGTCTGTAGGAGCAATATGCTTCCATGGAGTATGTTCATATTTGTCAAGACACTGAGACAAACATGTAATTTCCTGTAACCATTGCTTTTTAAGTGCTCCCTTAAAAACATCTCTCTGTAGAACGCAGTAGAAATTATCTGGAGAGCTTCTGGTATTGTTTTACTCTTCTTAAGAAACATTCACAGACTACATTCACTTAAAACACAATTCCTCCTTCCAGAAGCCCTGAAGAAATGAGACAAGGGCAAGACAACAGAATTATTTGCCCTCAATAAAAATCAACTAAAGTGCCTTTGAGGACATGTAAAATTCAAAGTTTGCTTTAAAAATATCAGCACAACTACAAACAGGAGCAAAGGCAAGTTTTGAAAAACAGCAAACTTCTCAAAGCTGGAACTAACAGAGACAACTCTCTCTTCATCAGAGCTGGGGAGTTGGAGGAGGGGAAAAGTTTATATCTATTACACCAAGCTCCCTTTTTCACAGAGGAAACTACTTTTTTTTTTTTAGACATACAGATTAGCTAGAGTAAGAGACTAAGAAAGGGCATTCCTAGATGATATCTAGCTACAATACAAACTGGAAGGCTAAGATGGGCTAAGTAAGTAGTGGTTATTGCTGCAGTGCTGCTCCTAGACCTTCATAACCCTGTGCTGCCCAACAAGCCAGTATACTCCTCCTTTACATCTTTCCAAGGAAAACAGGGAGACCGTAACAAACTTCATATATCAAAACTTCTTGAAAAGCTGTCTCCATGAATTTCTTATCCAAAAGACAGTATTCACTTTTTAGTCCATGTACAATTCTGATAATTAAAAAATTGAATCATGCTTTTGTAAGTCACATCTGAAAGGAACAGAGTAGGTTGCTGTGCAAACAAGGACATAATCAGATATGCTTTTCCAATTTAAAACATTATTACCTCCAGCTGCTTGCCCTGGTACCCCCACTCAAGTTCACCTTTTTTCCATCGTAACCACAAGCACACATGGATGCTGCCTAGTTTAGGTTTCATCAGAACAACCCAAGGCAGTTTAAGCACATTTTTCTGGCTTTGTTTTCCAGTGGAATCGCTTTGAGAGAACAGGGTTAAGGAAAGACCAATCAGCGTTCCTCAGTCGATCTACAATTGTATCACTAAACTCTCCACCTATAACAGCCCAACTGTTTATAAAAGCTGTGCACACATTCAAGTTTCAGTCCAGGTCAACTTGCAGCAGTTTTGGCAAACATGGCCCAAGTTCTTTTCCTATCAAGTTAAACCTAAAGCTTTGTTCTAGGTACTTGTCAAATGTGTTCCAACATCTATGGGGAACACAAGGGTTTAAAACAATGATTTGTCCTTCAGGCAGCTTCCAACCAAACCTATTCAGTTCAGGCTACATCATCCCAAAGAAATCCTAACTACTTTGAAGATGCAGGGGCCTCAGCACTATCTACTCAGAACTACTTATTCTCTATTCTCATTTTGCCAAATCAGTTGCTAATACAGACACAAATATAATCACTATGTTATAATAATTTTGCTGACTCTTTCAAGCCCATACCTGGATATGGTCCACAGTTCACTGACTGAAGAGATCTCCTGTGTAGCATTGCATTAGACAAGACAAGCAAGATCCTCCATCAGATAAGGGAACAGTTCAAAGTAAAGAACTCCCAGCTCCCAGAGAGCTTTTGTCTAAAGCCATGCAAATCATTAGTCCCAAATTTACAAAAATGTGTAGGTGTCCAGTTAACTGATTTAAGTTGGAGGCGTTTATACATTCTCACAAAATTGCAATTTAAGACTTCTGCTGCTGTTGAGCTGCAGTCTATTTAACCACTGATTTACATAGTCCCCAGTGCCTCCTATTTATATATCAGACTCTCCAGAGACATTTTCACTAGCTACCTTTTTAATAGGTTCTTTTTCTGTCAGCTTAGAATACAAAGGTCCAACAAGCATTGAAGACAGTGCAAAAAACGGGGATAGGAAAGCACAGCGTACCAGGAAGGGTGGATAAAGATGAGAGGCAGTGGCAGCCAGCAATCCAATCCAGGTGAGCAGCAGCCACAGACCAGCAGACTAACTTGTAGAATGAGGTTCAACCAGCAAAACTTGCCAGCTCAAAGGCATGGGGAGATATGGAAGTAGGGGGAAAACCCAAACAATCAAAAAAACCCACCACAATAACACAAGAAGCTCTGTACAAACCAGGGGTAGATTACTTGGATTTGTGGATTAACCAAGGCCTCTACTCGACTCAACTGCAGTGTATTATAATAACTTAGATCAAGGTCTAAGAGAGTGACTATACTCCCAGCATGGCTGATACATTTTCCCCGCACCAGCAGAGTCTTCTTCTGCAGGGTTATCTTGGCTCTTTCTGTACCACACCTGTGAGGCTCCAACACCTTGCTAGGCCATGCACAGCCCAAGCAAGGGCAAGATCCTTGAGTCCACATGGAACCACAATGTCAGGGCTTTCGCTGAACTGCAGTCAGTGTGAATATAAAAGCCATAGGATTTAATATTCGACATCACCCAAATCTTTTAACATCAAAAATGAAAAATTAACTGTACATTGAGGACTTTAACACACAAATAAATCAATCACAAGCCAACATATGTAAAAATGTAACTTCACAGCTGCCTACTTTGCCTAGTTCATGGCATCCCACTCCTTCCACTGTGCCAGGCCTGGCACTCATGGCAAAACTCAATGTGCTAGTAAAAGAATGGGACAGCATCCCAGCAGACCACTCTAAATCACTTAAGCTGCCAGAAAAACACATCAGGACCACAGTCAGCACTGAACACAACTACTGTTTTTCAGTTAGCCCTTCTAGCGACAAAGATCCTGCTTATGGAACTTATTCATAGAGCCCCAATGATTCCAGAGTAGCAATGTATGCATCTGATGATGAGTACATTCCTAGTAAGTGACCATTTTATAACTTACTCTTTGTAATAACAAGAGAAGTTTAAACAGATAATAATCTCCTTCTAACGCAGTGGAAACTGAGCACAGAAAAAGCTGGATTTCACCTACTAACATAATTCAAATCTACAGTCCAGAGGAAGCTATAGAAAAAGGTTGGGACCTTCAAGAGAGCTGAGGTTGAAATGCTTTGCAAAAGAGACCAACGGTACTGACAGGGCTTCCAATGCCCCCTCAAAGACAGGCCTCAAAACATCCAATTGAAATTCACGATTTTGCATACGAGGGAATATATACGTATATATATGTACACACATGTATGCCTGCATTTTGTGTGGATACCTGCACACGTATGTATATATGTACAAGCAAGCTTTTAGGCGCAGACTGGAGCGAGCACCCCCTCCCCCTCCCCGCGAGCCCTGCGCTCAAGCCGAGCAGGGCACAACCCATAGCACGCACAGGGAGAGAGGCCCGGCCCTCCAAGCCCGGGTGCCAGCCGGTTCCGGAGCCGGCGGCTCAGGGCGAAGCGGAGCTACCGTGCCCATGCGCCCCACCACGTCCCTCCCCCCGGCCGGGGGCCCGCAGAGGAGCCGCCGAGCCCAGGCCGGGCCGGAGCGGCGGGGGGGGCGGGGTCACGGCGGGGGTGGGCACCGGCAGCCACCGGAGCCGAGGGCAGCAGGGCCAATGTCTCCCCCGGGGCTGCGCGTCGGGCTCTGAGGGAACCGCCGCGGCTCCCCCACAGAAGCGCTGCTCCGCGGGCGGCGGCGCTACCTGAGCTGTCCCCCTCCTCGGACACTGACGAGCTCTCGGTCTCCTCCTCCTCCGAGCTGCTGCCCTCATTCTCCCCGTAGTCCACCTCCATCTCATCGTGGTTGTTCTCCTTCTTCTCCCGGGAATGGACCGGCATCGTCCCTGTTGCTGCTGCCCTGGGACAGCCCTTCCCGCCGCCGCTCCGCCGCTGCCGCCGGCCCCTGCGCCCCGCCCCTCCCCGCCTGCGCAGCCTGCCCCACCCGGCGTGCTCCGCGCCCTCCCATTGGCCGAGCCCCGCCAGCGGCCGACGTTCGCCGGCGCGCAGGGCATTCTGGGAGTTGTCGTCCGCCGGGAGCGGGGCGGGGGCAGGAGCGGGCGCGGCTCCGCGGCCGCGGGCACTTGCGAGGCGGCAGGCGGGCGGCGAGTGTTTCCCGCGCCCGCTGCCCCGTCCTGGGGCGCTCCCAGAATTGCTTGTCGCTGAGAGGCTCTATGGAGGTCAGGCTAGGAGCGCTTCGCACCTCCAGGTGGCCCAGGCGACGAAGTGGGCCTGCGGGACCGGGGGTTTGACCGTTGCCGTTCCCCGCCGGAGCAGCGCAGGGAGGACGCGGGACCTCCTGTCTGCCCGCGCCGCCCGCCTGGTGACCCCCCAACCACACTGCTGCCCAGGACTTTTGCATCGTGGCAAGGTGTCCCGTGTGGCTCACCGCTTCCCCGTGGGCTCCAGGGCACTGAGGTCCCCATGAATAGCGACCTACCCACCAGAACCTCTTTCTTCCTCACTTTTGAGTTCTGTGCTACACTTCACATTAAATCAGACTTAACTTGGTCCCCTAAAGCTGACAGCAACCACTGAAAGCAGACATGAGAAGGGAATCAACGGGTGTGCTGCAATTTGTGCAGGGTTGGGGTGGGTTTTTTGGCTTTGAGTGTCAGTACTTGTCTGTTCGTCTGCCAGTTGCCATTTCTTGTGCTTTGTAAGACATACTGAATAGACATGGTGCTTATTAGAGCAAACTGACCCAACTGTTCCCTTGCCATCAGGGACTGATTAGCTTCACTTATGGACATACGCATGCGCAGGAAAGTCTGGCAGGGCTCCTCAAGAGTCATGAAATGCACAGTCAGCTGTGGCCTGCAGGTCAGCATGGGCAGGATCTCTGGGGTAAACGTGTGGTCACTTGTACCACACAGGCTCACTTCTGATGTCTGGGCCAGGTGAAAGAGCGATGGAGAAGCCCTGTGTCTCCGTGCTGTGATGTGCTGACACAGTGAAGTTCAAGTGGTATTTGCCTGGCAGTAGCAGTTCTTCACATTGAGAGTTCCAGATTTAGTCACTCTCCGCAGTGTGGAGGAATGTTATGGAGGTTATATTGTAAGACAGTTAATAACTTCTGAGTTTCCCCACAGACTTCTACCTCCATGGCAATAGCTTCTCACCTCGCCCACGACAACCATCACTGTACGTTAGTCAGTTATTTTCTCCCACATCTCTGCATATCAAAAGCAACTGATTTTTCTGTCTCTCCACCAAGAGGAGCATATGTATGTGTGCCACCTCTTCTCCAGGAACACAAAGAAATATTAGACAAAATTAACCACCTCCCGTCCTTCACGGTGCAAACTCCATCCCTTCTGTTTCTGCTGTCTCTGGTTTTGTAGCCAACTGGAGACCCAGCAGAACGTAGCATGCTTTCTTCAGGCCCACCGCAATTTTTGTCATTTTAAGTATATGATAGGAAACACCTACGACTTCAGAAAGAACCGCAGCAGACACAAAAACGAGCCCCTTCCTAGACCCGCAGCTGCAGGCAGCTGTCATTGCCAAAGACATGTTTTTCTCCGGCCTCCACTTGCCACGAGCCCAAGGAACTGTTTTTTAAGCTGTTATTCCTTTGAGCTAATGTGGCAAAAGTGTTAGTAGTGATGTCTGCTACTCGACTGGCTGAAAGGAGTTAGAAGAAAGCCTGAAGCAAGAGTCAGAGATATCCTCAGAGAAAACCTGTGAATTTCACAAACTGAATCTGAAATTTCTCTTAAGACATCCATTGGGGTTTGACAAAAAAAAACCAAAAACAACCAGAAATAAGAAATGTCTAACAATCCTGAATTCGAGTGTTGCATTCTGGACTAACAAGATAAAAAGACTAGAAATCAAATTATCTGGACTAGAAAAAAACTACTGGCAACAGTTGCAGTGAAAGGAATGGCAGGAAATCAGGAAGCCTTTGGCCTGCCTGTAATTTCCTGTCTAAACAGTTGCAACTAGGTTTAAGGGACCTAAAAATATGCCCTATAAGGAAATCAAAGTTGCCGTCCCATGGTGGAAATCAGCAACCAGGATAGGGAATTGAGCCAGAAATCTTTTTTAGTAACACATGATTTTATATGCTGTTTCAATTCTGTTTGTAGCTGGGAGAAGGAGGGGATTAACCAGCTGAAGCAATACAAACATCTATGGTCTTGAGGAGAAAAAAAACAAAAACAAAACAAAAGAGAAACAAGCTATATTGGTTAAGAAGTTAACTTGTCTAAAGAAGTCCCCAAAAAGCTAAGAGAAAAGGGTATTTCCAGTAGCTATATATGGTGCCATAGTGCTATTGGCAGCTTATAATTTGTTCTCAGAAATAAAATTAATCGGAGCACCTGTAAACCCTTAACATATAAAGTAGCAGCACCTATCTTAATCAGCTATCAAGGCCAGATGGATCCAAGAAGGATGGAGGAAAGAAGACGTTCTGGTTGGCTTTCTAGAGGACTTGCATAGGTTTGTGTCTTGCTGTGTGTACATACACGCTAGAAATCTGGTCACCTACAAGCGGACCAGTCTGTAGGTTGATGATTCTACTAAGATAAGTGAAAGGAAGCATTAGGTATCTACAAAGCTAATTGCCATTATCCTCATCAGCTCAGCTCTGTATTTAATGGGGAAGTCAGGATTAACAGCTGGTATGTGCTATTTTTGAACAATTATAAAGAGTTCATTAACAAGGACACTTGGCAATACTGTAAAATTCAAAACTGGCAATTTTGTTGAAAGCTGGTCCTGAAAAAAATTGGACATGATAACAATTGTTATAAATAAAATGCTGGCCAGCACAGATATTGACAGATGGTGAGATCTCCTTTCTCATTTTGGGAAAGGGAAGGATGATTGAAGGTGGGAACTCACACATTTGAAGAGGAGAAGCTTGGAAATACATGCATCAGCTTCCTAGGACTTTGTCTGGACACATGAGACAATAACCTGAATCTGGCTATTGAACCACATCTGTGAAACACACTGAAAAGTGGAATCTGGCACAAGCATAGTGGCTACTAGACCAGACATATTCAGAAGAAGCTAGGAAGCAGAGCTGTAATTTAATACCCAATTTGTTTAATGAAGACAGTGAATGGAAACGTACCACTCTAGAATCTGAAAAGCAGTTACTAGCTTTCTGATTATTGACCTGATTGACAGCTGTTGTTGTCGTGAGTAACTGCATAGTAACTGAATATTTCTGACAAGAAGATTGTAAGGAGAAAAGCCATAGATATGTAATGTGAGTCAGTAGGGTACGGGTATAGATGAAACCTTCAAGGAGAAATGGGGACAAAAGAGCTTTTCCTGTGTTTGATGCAACGTAGTGCACTACATTTTAATGAGCAGAAGTATCTTCTCATTGAGAGTTTCTCCCAGGCCAAAGATGTAGTTTGTCTTAGACAAGTTTGATTGTGGGGGTGAGGTCCTTCAAAGGGGACAGGATATCAACATATTAGCCAGGTCTATCAGTGTATGTTATTAATGATGAAAGAAAAATCATGAGAAAAATTTGTGTGGGAGATACATGCAACATTTTAGTCAGTTCTTGGGCCTCTCACTAGCATGAGTTATGAAAGAAGTGGTAGTGCTCAGGTGTTTGTGAACTCTGGCAAACCAAATTATGTCGCTTGAAATATTTTTTATCCAGTATCACAGAGAAATGATACACTGTGTGCTCTATCAAATTAAATCTGACTCTTCACCCTCAATTTCAAAGCATAATATTAGGAGTTGGGTCACAAGAACACTGAAAAGACTATTTTCCCTGCAGGACAAGGTCAGCAGCAAGTTAAAGTAGCAGTTATAGCATGCTAGCTACTAGCTATGTTTGAAGACTATTGCATCACTTTCCTCCCTCAGCTTGTGTATTATCTAGGTAAGATATTCCGGTATATGCTGCAAATGGTGTAAAGTAAGCTTAGAACTACTAATCAAAATAAACTCAAAGAGACAGGACTTATTTCTAAAAGACTCTGCTTACTCCTGCAGGCGAGATAAGGAGAGAGATAGGGGCAAAATATTTCCTTTGATAAAAAGGAAATAATCTGTGCAAAATTTGCTCTCTCCTAGAGGTTGGCAGACATGCATGGCTTTTCTCTTCTGGAAGTTATTTTGTGGGTTTGTCAATGTTGCAAAACTCTTTCATAAGTTGGGGAAGAAAAATATGTCAGTGGTTAAGAGAGCATATTTAAGCACTTTCAGTTAGAAAAAAAGTTTTTGTAATTGCTGCTGTATCAGTGTGTTGACATTTCAAAACCTCTTTCATATCAGATATGAGTGTTAGTGCTTACATTAGAACTCCGACATTGAGAACTGGAGGTGACTTTGCACAGCAAAAGTTTAAATTCTCTGACAACACTTTATGGAAACTAGTAATGGTTACGTGGGTTGAAAATAACTTTCAAGTGTATGGAAGTTTCTCATCATGATAGGCCATATATGCCTTCTGTTTTTTGAGCATAGCTGACAGAGTCCCAGCATATTAAGAAAACAAAGCTTGGGTAATGACTGTTGGGTTGGTTTTAGTTTGGATTTTTTTTTCACTTGTACTCTCCCTGCTACTTTCAAATCCATTGTCTAAATTAGATCTAATTGTACATGAGAGCACAAGTGTTAAAGACACCAAGTTTCTGTGTGTTTTGTGAAATGGTATCTGGAACAAAGAACCCCTAGTAATGCCCCACAGAGGGAAATACGTAACTCGGCTTTCACCCTTCCAAGGAACAGCAGTCAGCTCGCCAACCCGTGTACACATAGTTAAGACTTAACTGCAGTTGGGCTTCTTGCTCATCTCCAATAGGTAGGGGAGGACTAAGCAAAGGAAGGTTTATGGCTGTGGAAGGAGGTGACTCATGGCGTTCAGTGGCTAGACTACAAATTCAGAGGAAATCTGGCTTCATTAATTCTGTAGCTCATGGAAAAAATTATTCAAGCTTGTGATCTTTGGTGTTTGGAAAGATTGTAGTGTTCTGACTTTGTACCAGATGCTCACGCAAAGGTATTAATGGTGATATACTGATTAACAAAAAAAGCAATAAAGCAAGAATTGTTTGCTCAGGAGAGTACGAGCTCATGAAAAGCTCTTTGCCTTAACTACAGAAGCGTATAGATTCCAGATTTCATTTGTGAGATACGAGGTTGTGCAAATGAAATGGGAATTTATGGTTTTTTTGCGCAGGAAGAGGATTTTGTCAAATGAACACCTAGCTGTTCCATTTTTTTCATATTAGAAGTAACTTACAGGCTCCTGATATTTGGCTGCTTAGGTTGTGGCCCACATCTCTAGGATCAATGTTACTCTAGAGCGCTAAACTGTAAAAAAACCTGGTTTTGACTATTCAAAACTTAACTAGGTTTGGGGGTCTTTTTCTCAAATTAAATAGCTTCCAATTAAGTTAACTAAAAATCTGTTACTGAGGATGGTTCCCAAACAGGAGTATTGTAGCACAGGAGAAGCCACATACTGGGAGGATTGCAACACACCATCCTGATGCCCAGGGTGCAATTTAGACAGGCTTCTTTCTCAAAAGCAAAACAACCCCCATCGGAAGTGAACGGTGGAGGGTAGTATAGAGAAGTTGAAATACGAGTACTTAGAGAAAAGCCTCAAAGGGATAAACTATTGAGCTAAATATAAAGAGATGAGAAGCAGTGTAACACTTTATAACAATTCTTTTTAATTTATTGTTTTCTCTTGAAGGACCATGCAGGCAAATAGCTCTTCACTGGAGTATAAACATGCATCTCTGAGGGATCAGGTTTAAGACTTATGCTAGGTCCTTGAAAGAAGGAAAATACTTAGTGAAATTCTGGGTAATTTTAACTTACTTTTAATAATGTACCTTACTGTGGCGTAAATATGAGTCAAGCGGGAGTTCCAGAAACTTGGATTTCTGGGTGTGGATACAAGAATCCAGAACATAATCTACCTATTTGAAATGTGACTGAACCAGGCTGGAACTAAAGGGTTTGTGCTCTCTTTGATATATCAAAAAATACTCATAAGTTTTTTTAAGTACTTGGCAACAGCTGAGTTCCTTGGAAATCATAAATTCTAGATGAATTGTGAGAAGTTAATTGATGGTATGAATGTGACCCAGTTGCCCCCACTAGTTTGAACACCTTACGGGGCCCTGTGGAGAGATTTAAAAGAAGGGTAAAAAGTTCTGCAGCACTTAATTGTCTACACTACTCCTGTAAAAGTTCAGCTAAACTTACTTATGGGGGTGGGGGGGGTGTCCCCTCACATCTGGACAAAAATATTTGAAAAGTTATTTCTTTAAAGTGGAAATGCAAAGAATTTGGTACAGTAATAGCTGCCAGGAATGCAGCAGAACCTAACCGCTCCCTAAGTAATCCTGCTATTTTCTAACCTTGCCCTCCATGCATAATCAAAGGCGCAGAAGTCACATGCTTCAAAGTCAAGCCTTTGCAAGATCACGGCTTTCACTGTGCACAGAACGTGCCCTTCCTGCCTGGTGTGCTCTGTGCCAGGAGGTTCTCTGTAGAAGCCATTATTATCTCGGTTAATGCCACTCCCTCCTGCCATTTAATATTTTGGTGATGTCTTACTCTATTTAGTTTTAATCTCTGTCTTGAGTTACAAGACCTAAAAATTATCAGAAAAGCAAGTAAATTCTCCAAAGAAAACATGTTTTTTTAAAGATTGTCAAAATACAAAAGTGTGCTTAGAATTTACAAAATTTAGAAAACAAAGCACATAAATCAATGTATCATGGTCAGATCTTCGAGACCTAAAATGTGCTGTTATAATAAAAAAATATTTTAATACTAGCTATTTCCTGACATTGTTAATCTTCAAATCTAATTTACAGAGGTGGTAGAATATGAGATGCTTTGGGGCAGACCACATAGGTACTAGGCAGGTGACACTGACTCCCTCACTGACACCCTTCTGATTAAATCTACTGCCAGTTTGCTTGTAACATTAACTATTATTGGTTATGCATTTAAATGCTCGAGTTATGTTATTTATGTGATAGGTATGTAAATGTTGACAACTCTTACAATTTTATAACAACTCTCAAATGGTTAAATATTGTCCATATTAAGAACTCCAGCTATTGTAATAAGATTCTTAGCTTAGGGAACTGGATTTTTTAAAATGTCCAAGAAAAGAGACACTGAAAATCGTGAGTTTGAAATGATACAACAGCAGACATCTATTGAAATTCCAATAATTCTCCATTTCATTGATTTCATTATTGTAAACCGATGTCAGGCTTTTAGCAGAAGCTTTGGGCTTTTTTGGCATTACTAATTCGGCCCTCAGCAGCAGAGTTCGCATCGCACCTCGTACCTTTCCCTGGCTGTTGCGGGTCCCTCTGGTGAGGTTGTGCCTGGGACGGGGGAAACCGCGGCCTCTCGAGCCTGTTTCGGGCTTTGCTGTGGGAGCGGCGTGGGCGCGACGTGACCATCGCGGGGAGCGCAGGAGGGACAGAGGTCCCCAGACTATCGCACCGGGCGCAGCGGCGGCTGCTTGTTCGGTGGTGCTGGCAGCGCTGCAGCCCAAGGCGTGGGCAGCGGCGCCGGTGAGAAGCGACTCCGGGCAGCAGCGGGGATGGAGGAGTCGCAGCGCTTTGGGCACCGTGCGGCGGGAGGAGCGGCGGGACAGGGCGCTGCGGCTGCACAGCTGAGCCTGAAGGTTCGGAGTCACTACCTGCATTTTATTTCCTTATTCCCCATCGGGTTGCCCCCTCACCTAACTACACTTCAGTGTCTCAGTATAGCCAGAAGTAGCTGTGTAATGGTGTAACTTTGTATTTTACTTATGAACAGCTGAAGTGCAGTTTCCAGCACCAGTTGCTGTGCCGAGTTGCGCAGAGGATGCTGCAGCGAGGCCATCACTGTCGTGCGCCGATGCCTTGCTCTCCGTCCTCCGGCAGGGACACCCACGAAAGCCCCGGGCGCACACAGCGCCTCCGGTAGCACCCTCCCCTCCCAGGCCTGAGAGGCGGGAAGGAGGGACAGACCCCGTCCGCCCGCCCGCCCCGCCTCGGAGGTGCGCTGGGGAGCGCCGGCCATGACGTCACGCTCGGTTGCCATAGGGACGCCTGGGGTCGCACCTGACGACTGTCGTGAAGCAGCGGGAGGAGAACGAGGGAAGAAGGAAGGGGGAGTCTAGGCCCGGCCCCCCTTCCCGGGCCTGTGGGGAGTTGGCTCCGCGCCGCGCCCCTCCACCCCCGCCGCATCGGAGGCAGGAGGCGGCGGTGGTGGCGCTGCTGTTGTTGCCACTGCTGGCTATGTAGGGGCCCCGGTGCGGGCGGATCCGGAGGCCGCTGTCCGCCTCTGGAGCGCGGCGCCGGGGCCGGGCCCGGCGGGATGTTCTCCAAGAAGCCGCACGGGGACGTGCGGAAATCCACGCAGAAGGTGCTGGACACCCGCAAGGACCCGCTCACCCGCCTCAAGCACCTGCGCGTCCTCATCGGTGAGGCGGCCGGGAGGGAGGGAGCGGGTCAGCGGGGGCCATGGCCCGGGGTCCGTGCGGCTGCCGGCCCGGGTCCCGGCGTGGGAAGGACCGGGAACTTGGCGGGACCGGTTGGGCGCCGGGACGGGAGGCGGGGTCGGGGCTCTGCGCCGGAGACAGACCCCACTCGGCCCCTCCGCGCCCCGGCACGGCGGCAGGAGGGAGGGCCTCGGGGCCGGCAGGCATTCAGCCGGGGGCCGCTGAAGCCGGCGGGCGCAGCGGGGGACGCTTCGCTCCCCGCTGTTGTCCTGAGACACGTACATTTGCACCGCGTTAGACGGTAGGATTCGTTTGGCAACTGTGGATGGAGGCGAAAAGCTGGTGTGCTTCCCCCGTGAATTATTCTCCAGAGCTGTGTAACCACTGTGAAGTAGGTACGCTTGAATAGAAGTGGCTGGTGAGCGCTAGTGGTGCCTGTGACTCTCTCGTCCATTTCCCCTAAGTGCTTACGGTAACCACTTATGTTCGTGTATGTTTTCAAGGTAAGAGTTACAACAGTAAGTGCTCACCAGAGGAGATGTAGATGAGCATTGATACAGCTAGTCTGAAAACACTTTTGGTTTGCCAGTTGGTCGAGGAGGGCATATAAGCACTTAAGTACTGCCGCAGTTCCATGTGAACAGCTGTTTAACCTGACCAGTGAGATACAAATTGGAATTAAGTGGCATAATTGCCTAATGGAAAAAGAACCAAACCAGTGGGGAAAAGAACCAAACCAAAACATAGTTTATCATTCCAAAATATCTGTTAGTTTCATGTGTTTCTAAAAATCTAAGTCATTGTCATCAAGCTGTCCTTGAAAAAATCAGTTTGCTCTGGAATGTCTTTTGGGCCCTTTGGTTCTGCAAACCCGTGTGTTGCTTCTGACAGTTTATCAACACATTTGCAGGGCTGGGTCAAGGGCAATTGCATTCTGTATTTAACGCAGGACACTGAATGGGTTATTTTGAGTTCTGCCCACAGGCTGGGGCTGTGTGTACCTTGTCCTTGACCTCCAAAGCTGGATTTTTTATTTTCAAATGAAAATGGCCATTGTTCTCTTTTTTCTTTTGTATTTGTGTTTGAAGGAACAGGTCTTCCTATATGGCAGCATCTGCTGCTGCATTACTTATTTTCTGAAACATAATAATTGTTTAGACTTTTGAAATGAAGAATAGTTGGGTAGCAAGCTACCCAAGACACTTCAATAGTCAAGTGTATCTCTTGCCCCACTCCAAATGTTACCACTCTTAACTAGCTATGCTGAGCCAGTTGTGGCTTGCTTTGTGTTGATTTATATTTATTTTTAGCTGCTTCATCAGTTGAAACTTAAGAGTGAAAAGCATTATAAAGAAACTAAGTACCCCTCTGAGTTTAGATTTCCTGCCTAAAGTATGTTGAATATTTCTAGTTTTGCTTTAATCTGCAAAACAATCTATAGGATTTTGATCTGATCTGCTCTAGATTTTATATTTCCGTTGCTTGGCTTTATTTATAAGATTTTCCTTCAGCCTTGCTAATACTTGGATGCATTCTGTAAGATACAAGCCGTGAACTCTGTGTCAAGCAGACGTTCTTATCTAATCTAAGGTTTCTGCTAGTAAGCTGGCTGTAGGACAGACTAAATCTGCTGGGGCATGTTTTCATGAGATGGCCATTCCACTTTCCCCCCTGCACATGTGTATGTCTCAACTCTTGAAGCGCAACTCCCACATGTCCTTTCTCCAAGTCTGGGATAACACTATGTGTGACAGTGAAAGTAGGAAAAGGTATAACAGTACTCTTCAGCTTGTCTGTTCTGGATGCATCTACAGGATTTTGTCATTGTGCAGATATTCTTAGGTGCATGAGGTACAAAAACAAAGTCTTTTTGAGGGGCACGTGGACTAGGATATTTATCTACATATTCCTAGTGTAGTGTGAGATAGATATATATATATATATATACACACAGCAGATTATTTGAAGTCTGGCTGCTGCTGTGATCATCTCTTTGTCTTATTCCTTAAATGTCTGTGCTTTCTATACTGTCTTTCAGAGCATAAACACTATGTCCATTCTTTTCTAACTGTTTTGTTGACTGGCCTGCAGGGCCAGATTAAAAGTATGATGTGCCCACATGAGATAGACTGCTACCTGAGGTGGCTTCGAATGCAGGCACCATCCTGCAGCTTGAGCAGCGTAGTGCTGCGTTTTCCTGTTCATATTTTTTCTTCAGTGACAGCTCCCCCAGCATAATAATTGGCATGTTTCCACGTGCTCAGGAGAGCCAAGATAGCTATTGCCAATGGACTTTTCAAGGGGAGAAGGGAGGAAATCTCAGTTCAGCTCTGTTCAGCATCTTTATGAATGAAAAGTGATTTGTCTTGTTTATTGCTCTTAACCCGTGCATATTGGAGACTAAAAGACTGTCCAGAAGAGAATTCTTTGCCATTTCACATCCAGGAGAAAGAGAGAATTTTCTCTTGTTCTTAAATTTTTTTTTCAGTAGGCCTGCAAGGTGTATTGGACCACAGGTTGTTTTTTTTTTTTTTTTGCTGTACTTTTTAGTCTTTGGTTCAGCAACAATAAAATGAAGCATGGCCTTGGATTCATGGTTAGGACTTGAGGGGAGAAAAGGGAGTACTAGTTAATTTTTCCTCTTCTTTTTATCCAGGCATCCAAAGCAGCAGTTCTCCTGTAGGCTAGAATAATGGAATAGTCATGAAAAGAGGCAGAGTGCTTGTGAATTATAGACTGTTCCTTGTCTATTAGCCAAAGAGAGGGAATCTAAAAATTTTAATTATAGTCAAAGGTTGACCGTTGTATGCTACAAGACAATGGTGCAGATCATGCATCATCTAAATTTTTTTAAGATAGTATAATGTTGTTAGTAAAGACAAACAAGAGACTGAACAATTTCAGTGAACCTGTTATGAAGCTATGTGAGTGGACAGCACACAGGCAAGTGACATTTGTTTTTAACGATTAAAAGTATTCTGCATTAGATGGAATTATTTATGTGCCTTTTACAAGATAACTTAGAATGCAGTGAGTTGTATCACTTCAGGAAAATTTATTTTGTCATTGGTGACAACTCAGTTTGAATATAGTGAAAAATGCAAGTTAGTCTGACTCCATAAGGGATGTAGAAAATGTTGTGACTTTGTAGAACAGTGGTGTACCATTACACCAAATATCATTGCAGCTTTAGTAGTCTTGTTGCTATAGTCAGCATGTAGAAGATTTAGAGATGGGAATGACTTAAATCAGAGTAAAACTGTAATGTGAAAAGACACTGAAAGCTTTGTAATCCCTTTCTGTAGGAGCAGATAGTGAAAAATACGTAAACATATATGAAAATAAACTAGGAAAAAGTGTTTATTAAGACCTATTAAATTTGAAGTTACAATAACAGACTTTTGGTTTGGGAAGCTCCTGAGTGCTAGACTAATTGTCAGTTACAGGCAAATAGAGGGAAATGCATTTGTATTTTTTTTACTAGAACTCTTTTGCAGATAACCACTCTGCCAGTTCTCTCCAGTGTCTGGCCTCTGGCTGGTTCTCTGCCTTGCTTCCATATATAGATCTGTTCAGCCTTTTTTTGCAATTCAGGTGCCAAGGAAAATTCAGTGAAATTCAGGTGACTAATTCAGAATTGATTAAATTATTTGTTAAAGCAAATGTAATATGTGCCTGATTTATGCGTCTCACAGGCATAAGGGTTTTTTAGTAGAGATTAAAGATTTTAGGAGACCTTTGAGCAGTAACAAATATTATTACTAAGAAATGCTAAGAAAAATTTGGAAAGAGTTTGAAGTCTATATCCTGGGACATACCAGTCTGTGAGTGAAGGTAATCTGATTTTCATTGTTTCCTGCTGAAGGATTTTTCTTGAAACAGCTGGAACTATCTGCTTCAAGAGATCTGGTTCTTTTGAGGTGTATCAGTTTCTTCCTGTAGGGAGCTGTTTCCTCCTCCTCCCCCTGCCCTGCACTTTTTTTTTGGTCCTTGCTTCTTGCTTCTGAGAAGTACGTTTAAGTCTCATACAGTTCCCTAATACTATCTTGATCTGTATGTGATTTTTTTTTTTTAATCAAACTGTTCTTCTTACTTGTTTCTGTATGCTGGAAAGGCCATGCTTGATTTGGCCTTTTGTTATAACAATGCTTTGAGAACTCTATAATTAATTAAGGCAGCTAGATGTGACCCTTTCATAGCATCATACCATAACAATTTTAACTACTTGTTTTGTTCTAGTTTTGTTATCAAATAATGTTGTTACTACATGTTGCATTTGTAGTGTCAATCAGAATTTTAAAATATACATATTTTTAAAAAAAGCTAAAGCCTATAAATATTTGATGATTTCTGTGTAATGTTGCTATGTGCAAGCAAGTAAAATAAATATACTTGGTTTAAGATCTACTTTTAGGGCTGAATTCTTAAGATTTTTTTTTTCCTTTATTTTTTTCCCTCCTCTTCATTTTTTTTTGTGGAGCAGGAGTTTACAGGCCTGTAATCTGTTAATCCAGAGTAAAGGGAAAAGGAATATATTGCTTCTCATGAACTATTTTATTTGCATCTCTTATCTTAAAAGTACACTGCTTATATCTCTGGAACCATGGAGGGAATGCTTGTAAAATGCAGTACTCAAGAGAACAGAGCATTTGAAGTGTAGAGTCATTTTGTTATTATTTTGTTATTCTTGGTGGCTGGTTAGTGCTTGACATCTCATGTAAGCAATTGCTGAAAAGTGAGGCTGTACTGGACAGAATGAAAGGGTCTGCATTGGCCATCTATTCTGATATATTGTTTAATAATAAACAATATACTTAAACAGAGATTGCATTTGTCTAAAGGGATTTTAATTTAAGAAGTCTGTTTGACTGGCAGTAAGCCCTAATGCTTCAGCTGGATGGTATTCATTTGTGTTGCACATTGTCAGCATCACTCATCATAATATCACTTATATACGATAATAAATGAAAAACATCTTATGGTTGCTAAAGTGGGAGGCGAGTGAGAAGCTACAGCAAAACTAGCTGCCTGGAATTTTCTTTGGAGATAACTGTTCCAGAAGTTTCTGTGGATGTGCAAAGCTGTATTATTTTTGGCAGGAGTTGTAGATTCTTTTTTTTTTTTTTTCCTTTCCTGGTGATTCTAACTGCAGAGGATGTGTCACTGCTGTAAGTCATGGATTTGGCTGCGGGTTGAGTGCAGTTTAAGCAGTTAGACTTGATGTTCTGTCAGTCTAGACTTAACCCTGAATACCTTCTGTTTTGGGCAGGAGGAAACGGGGAAGAATTGCTTTGCTTCAGGATTTTGGCTGAGGTGACGCAGGAGGTGCAGAGGGCAGCAGTGGCCGGTGCTGTGGGCTGGGCAGGGTCCGGGCTCGCATTGAGCCCCTAGCTGGACGGGGGGCAGCTCTGGCCCCTGCCATACAAAGGAAAGGTCTGCGTGGGTTCAGCTTATGGCAGTTTGGAATGAAAATAAATACATTACTACAAAGTGTTTGAAGTTGCTTAAATAAAATCTTAAGTTCTGGAACATGCATGAGTTGTTATGGAAGCGTTTCTTAAAAGTTTATTAGTGTAGCTCTTCTGGAGTCTGCAAAGCAACCTGGAAGAATTAGCTTGAAGAGCTGTCAGCTGCTTCGGCTCATTCCCATAGAGCACCTGAGTTGAAATTTCCAGCAGTTGATGTGTAGAAGATGTTCATTGATGCTGTTAACCTCCTTATTCATTAGTGTTGTGGGTTGGTTTTGGTTTTGTTTTTTTCCTTTGTGTATTTGTGTGTAAAAGATGTTGGTGATCAGGAGTTTAGGCTTGTCTGATGTGAAATAGAAGTCCATTAAAAGATTTCTTGAAGTGTGTTTCTTTTTTTAAGTACCAAAAACCTCAATAATATTTTCTTTGACAAAATTACCTTTTTTACAAAAATGAATTGCTTTTGTTAAATAGCTGTTAGTGATCTGAAACAGTAAGGGCTAATGTGAAGCCCTTGTTTAATAGATTTGCATTTGTAGCTCACTCTTTGAAACGCTGGTGGTTTGTTATCAAGTCTGTTTCACTTCGATGGTCTGTTAACTATGCCAGAGCCACCAGTTGGTTGTGGAGGTTTTCCACTTGACCTTTCTAAACTACATACTTTACTATTAGAGAGATTGTCCATATGTAACTGAATCTCTGTACTGTTTTGCTTTAAAGCAGCCATTGCATTTTTCAGCTTGGAGAATTAAGAATGAGTAAGTTCTGTTGGCCATTTTGATTGTATGTTAACTGAAACTGAGCTTGTTTAGAAACCTCTGGCTTTCGAACGGCACCAGTTTGTTGTGAGAATGGGTACTGAACACTTGACTCTATAGTGGGCCCCTGCTTCACAGAAATGGAACTAGAAGTCTGGCTGTCTTCCAGGCCATTGTTTGCTGCAGTTGTCACTGATACTTTATTTTTGGGTGAGGATGAGGGAAAGTGACTTAAAAGCCAGTAAGTCTCAGAATGCGACAGGATAATGTTTTGTGGTTTGGTGTTTTGTTTTGTTTTTTATACTATGTGCTGTAACAATTTTATGTATAAACATACTATTCTGAAACACTTAAAATCAAATGTGAAAGTAACCACAACTTGATCTGTAATGATGTGGACTGTTCTGTTAAATGCTATGGTAAATTTCTGCGATGCTTTGTGTCAACTGGTGAATGTTAATGTTCTCTTCAGAAAAGTTAATATATATCTAAGATCTGTTTGGGGGTTCTTGTTGTTCTGTTCTGGGTGTTCTAGTTTTAAGTTCAATATTTTGATAATTTACTTTTAAAGTTCTGGCCTGTGCAGAAAGTACAACTTTAGATGCTTTATAATATTTTATTTTCATCCAGCAGGCAATCACCTAAATGGTACAGATGCATTTCCCATGCTAAATCAACTCATTTATAAATATGTAACAGATGTTGTGGATTCGTTTATGATAATTTATAGGGTAATATGTAGAAAACAAAATAAACAGGGATGACAAACTGTATATAATATGTTAAAGCCCACTAAGATCCTCTTCCTACAGATGATAGGGGTGTTTTACGTGTAAACTTGTGAGCTTTGCAGAATCTGGCTTAGGTGATCCCTTACAAGTTTAAATATACAGTAAAAAACCTGTGGTGCTTTTTCTGGTTCATGTTTTACATCTGACAAAGTCATTTTTAAGCTCTTTGAGGTGGCACTGTAGCACTGTAATTCTAAGTATGATATGCAGTTCTAATAGTATCCTCCTTCCAATGTGAAGTACTGAAGGGTTACATTTTTATTGAAACACTTTTGTGCACGCAAATTATTCTTGGTTAAGAAGGGATGTGCTGGTAAATAAACCATAATAAAAGCTTTGGAGCAAATGGGTATACTCTTAGGCAGAGTTCTGTAGCAGAATAAATTTTCTGCAAGAAAATTTTGACCTAGAATTTTCCCTTCCTAAAATGTTCACTGTGGGCACTTAAGTTTTGAACATATTACTGAGATGCTTGGAAAGACTGTAACCTTCCAGAAACTTTTGAACCATTAACCTTCAAAAGAGTTGGCCTTTTGAAAATAGATGAAAATAAGTTTGTAAGAAAAGGATTGGCCCGTTGAAAATATAGGAAATTAAGTTCCTAAAAGTACAGTCACATGTAAGCACAGAAGTTGGTAGGAGAGGTAGAGGGTTTTTTTTTTGTTTGATTGGTGTGATTTTTTTTGTTGTTTGTTTGATTGTTTTTCTTTGCCACAGCTCCAGTCTATAAGGAGGGGAATAGTAAGAACTTCAACATTTCAGTGGGTTGAATGGAAATATGAATTCCAGTTGCTCTGATATTTGAATGCTTGTGTAAAGAGGGTCATACAAATAGCTCCAATAACTGTAATAGTCTTCCATTTTTAGTTCAGTTCTCTGTTTCATGCATCAAAATAGAACAGAAATCTGTAAGCTGAATACAACTTCTAAAAGTTAAATCAAAAAAGGTAACTTACCTTCTTAATGATGAACCTATTAAAAACTAAAGCTACTTTTAGAAAAGTCTTAGGGGAGGAAGAAAAGGACAGAGAAGCGGTATAATGTCTCTTTGTGCTTAAGTGAAACTTTTTCAAAACAAACGAAACAAAAAAAACTAAACACATAAAAACCCACCACTGAACACCCAGAGTTAATTTTTAAGCTACAGAAAATTATAAAGGAAAAATCAGTAGCCAATAATCCACATTTCTTGCCCATGTGATACATGAAGAGAACTGCATTTTCTTGACAAACAGCTTCCATAAATAATGCTGGAAATCTGGATTTTAGTTTACTGGAACTATACTTTGTACAGTAGACGCTTTAGTTTTTACGTTGGTGGAATACAGTAATGTCCCATTTTTCCCTTTCCCATTCTGAGAAACTCTTAACATTTATATGGTGCCAGATCTATTTCTGAGTCCCTCCCTCTTCCCAGTCTGGGCATAAGTACCAAGAGCACAAGCAATACATTAGTTTGTGTTAGTTACATGAATCCGTGGTAGGAGAATACAAAGTTCTTTTGTTTAAAAATAAGTAAATAAATGCACTGTAAGTTAGGGGGGGGAAAGCCTGTTTCTGTGTAATCCCACTTCATGTAACAACAAGGCTATGTCTCCCTACTTAAAAAGGCACAAAAGATTAAATAGCCAAAGCAAACAAGCAACTCCCTGCAAATTCTCAGTTCAAGGTTGTGTGCAAAGCACATGCAGATGCTCCTTGTAGAGGAAATGATTTTTACCTCTCTGTGAAGCATTCATGCTACTTTGAGAGAGCATAGAGGATAGAGAATGACCTTGTGATGGAGAAAATGGCTTAAGATGAGACAGCTGAAGAGTTGTATCTTTGGTTGATTACAAAGATAAAAGTGAACGGAATGTTTTAGAGATGTTTTCATTGGGGGGGTGGGGGGGTGGTGGGGGTGGGAAATCAGATCCTTAATTAATGAAGAAAGCCATAACAGCAGCATATAGGTGGAAGTTTTGATGTTAAAGTAATCAAGGAGAGCAATAATCTCTCCATGCTTGTATTAGTCATGTGGATTGTGTTCAGCATGGAGGTAGCTGTGACATGGAATGATGTAGGCAGGTGGCCAGACTAGATGATTTCCAGATCAAACTCTTCTAAGGTCTACATTATTATGTCCATGCTGTATCTACTTCCCCCCACTCCTTCTGGGTGGCAAACCGATCAGATAGGCACATGTGCTTTCCCTGCTTTAGAAGCAAAGCTGTTTTTCAACATTAACAGAAATAGCTTGTGGGTGTTTTAAAAAAGTAATTATTTTAATGTAATGCCAGGACAAAACTCCCATTAAATAAGATGTATTTTTATTTTCTTCCATCTTAAGTGAGAATTTGTTGCAAGATTCGGGTGTTGTTAACTGCTTGGTTTGAATTCCAAAAACTTGCTTTTGATTGTGCTGTCAAGTGTGATCTTAGGAAGAAATCAGTGTGAAATGCATTTGCTAGAAAAGTTGCAAAGCCAAGAAATTTTTTACTTTCATCCTGCACTTCCAAGCTATATTTGTATTCTGAAGGTATGCTCTTAGTGTTAATTGGCTGTTAATGGTAGTAATATAGGTCTACCAATTCTCCTCTGAGTCCTGAGGTGATCTGCACCACAGTGTTCTTAAAAAATAAATACAAAGTAAGTACGATAATAGTAATAATAATGATAACGAAAACAACAAAAAAGGACCATCTTCTGAAATCTTCCCCCCAAACAGAACTTGATAATGGCAGGACCTCTTACCACAGCACCAGGTATATGCAAGTGTCATACAGTAATTATGTGGAAAAATGAGAATCAGTGTCCAGCTGGTGATGTAGGCAAGCCTTTAGATTGTCACCTAAAGGATCTAGGAGTAGTGTCTTCAAAAATTACAGACTGTTGAGTTAAGATTGAGTCTTTAAAGAATACATTTGGGATTTTGAGGGGGGTTTGCTTTTTTTTTTTTAAATTCTTTGTCTGCTTCAGAGTTGACCTGTGACTGGGGAAAGGAGGACCTATTTCAGGAAACAAAACATTAACTGTGCCTGCAAAAATGCAATGTTCCGCTGAGTTGATTGGCAGAGACACTGTTTAACTGCTTCTGATCCCTGTAGTATTTGAAACTAACATTTTTTGCTCCTTCACAGCAAGCGAACTGTTACGTTGCTTTCTATGTTCAATTCCCAAATAGCAGTTAAATGTATGGACTAAAATATTATCTTCTGCCACCTTCCTTTCTCCCGAAAGTCTCAATCTGTGCTTTCTTCCTTCGTTTAATCCTCCTATCTCAAACCCCTTTGATTTGTTTCCTGGTCTGTTTTCATGTCCGTAGTCTAGATCTCACTTAGGGTTCTGCCCCGTGTGTGGAAGTGGATGTGATGGTTGTGCCTATGCTTTAGTTATAGCTCTGTTGCTTGTGCGCTTGCCCTGACTGTCTGAAAATCGTGGTCTAGTTTGTTTAAAGTGTAATTGTTTTTTTTGTTGTCCTTACTTTAATATGTCATACTCTGGACTCCGGCAGTTCAGCTGCTGATATGTAAGTGGTGAAGCAGTTTCTGCAAAACTGGAGATTGGGTAGTTCTGTAGGTGGTCAGGCACACACTTGCCACTCTGGACCACAAAGTTTATTGTTGGCTAGGCTGCCTTGCTTGAAGAATTATCTTAGCTGTTAATACAGCACTGTCTTCTCCAAGAGCACTCTGGCTCCATTGTACTGGTTATGCAAGATGGCAGAATTCTGTGATAACTGCAAAAACTGAACATGTATTGGAAACTTTTATAGCAAGATTAGTGAGAAAACTGGCAGTCTTCCAGAGCTACATAATAGCATTGAAAACTGTGCTGTGCTTTTGGCCATCCTTTCAATTGATCTTTTCTTTGCTTTTTACTATAGCAATTGTAGATGATCAAGATTGATGTCATTCTAAAAAGGGTTAAAAAACTATGATCCAATAAAGAATTAGAAGTGGACTTAGAAATATCTTTGGTGGAAGATGGTGCCTCAGTGTATATAGCTGGTGAAGGGTATAGAAGTTCTGTTTGCCTCAGTTTTTTTTTTTTGTTGTTGGTTTGTTTCTCATCAATATTCTGAAAGGTGAGGGTTTTGCCTTTTAAAATACTGTCTCCCTGTTCTTCTGTGCTTCCATAGTATTGTTCTGTCCATGTAGGTTCTCTAGTCTTTTGTAATTAAGTAACAAGACAGGGAGCTTCTTTTGGTTCAGCATGTGCTAAGGCTTCAAAGAATTGATTGTTTAAAACAATCAATTTAAAATTAATCTAGATAAATAATAGTTTATTTCTTTAACCGAAGATTTGTATAAACCATTGTCACGGAGGCACCCCGAGGTTAGTTTAAGGGACAACAGGGTCCAAAACAACTTTTATTAAACCGGTGAGAAACAGGGCTTTAGCACTCCAAAAGTGACTTAAATACAGGTTCGGCTATCAGTTGAGGAAAATTAAGGGGCAGCAACTAATACAACAGGCGGTCCACAGAGTGCATGCACATGGCTTCACACAAACAATGCTGGAGCCGTCTCTGAGTCCGGGAAAAGTACACACTTGCCTGAACACGGTGTGGGATTATTTTTAAAAAGATACACATACTCGTAGTGAGTATGGAAAGTTAGTACACTCGTGATTCTGCAAGGCTAAATTTATAATACACTCGCAATCCTGCAAGGGTTAATTTACTTACACGTGCTTATGTGGAAGCACGGGAGGAAAATACACTCGCGATTGTGCAAGGAGATAATTTATACACGTGCTTGTATTAAGCACGGAAAGTACGCGTGCAAATGTGCACGGAAAGTTACACGTGCTTATGTGGAAGCATGGGAGGAAAATACACCCACGATTATGGGAGGATTAGTTTAAACACGTGCTCATATTGAGCACGGAAAGTTACACGTGCATATGTGCATGGAAAATATAAATATACTCACAATCCGGCGAGGAAATAATTTTACTCACACCCGTGGCGGCAAGACAAGCGGAGTCTCCATCCCGGGGGGGTGCTCTCGGCGGCAGCATCTCGCTCGTGCTCCGAGAGACCCGCGACAATGGGCGGAGTCTCGATGAGAGTCCCATTTTTTATAGGCTGATCAGATCTGACTGTAGGCATTCAAGAAGGTTCTCTGCACCCACACACTGGCTGTGGGTGCCCCTGAAGCCTCCAAACATCCCCCACACTGGCCGCAGGTGCCCAGCGGCTCACTGGCGCCTCAGCACTCCCTTCTCCTAATGGCCCTGGCCAGGGTGCTCTGGGGCCAAACAAAAGAAGCTGTTAGCCTCAAACAGCAGAGAGAGGGAGATGTGCCTATTCCTTCCATACTGAAGGAGGGAGGGGGAGAGAGGGGGGTTTGCATCCTGCCACAACCATCTAGAGGGTTGTGTACAGAAAATCTGGAAGCCTTCCTGGGGTACACAACAAAGCACATCCCCCTCCACTCACAATGATGTTCCTATCTCGGGATACCCCTGAGGTCCCAGCTTCTGACCTCCAGAGACCACGTAATCTGAGGAGTATGGGGGACTGGGAAAGGAAGGTGCATGTTGGAGCTTGGAGGGAGCAAGGAGGCAACAGTGGGAATTCAGTGCTTCTGTTTGCTTCTTCCCAGTTTCTCTGCAGAGCAGAGGTGGTCCTCACTTATCATCCTGCTCCCACTTTCTTAGCTATGTCTTGTAATTACAGTTGGGGGCAGCGATGGTCTTTCTGTTGTAGAGTTTGGGCAGCATCATTAGCTTTATTTCTATTAAATTAACAAAGCAACATTAATCTGTACAATGCTAGTCCTGATGGAATTCTGTTTCATGGCTGGGGTTTGCAGGTATTACTGTCATGCAAACATTGAGTGTGCAGGAAGATGCTGTTTTGTGTTTTAAAATTCACTAGGCATTTGTGGCGTGCTATATTGAATTTTCTTAGCTTCAGTTTAAAAGAAAGAAAACTTCAAGAACTTCTTTAAAATAGTTTTTCTTTTAAATATCTTAAGTTCTTACTACTGGATAATGGTATGCAGTGGTTGACTCTGAGTATTTAAAAAAAAATAAAACCAGTGTTCTGTTTTATTTTTCAGAGAATGCAGAATCAATTGATCTCAAACAGTTTTTCGACGTACATTTTTCACATATATATTATGTGTTCTTTGAAAACTTCGTGACTATTGAAGTAGGTCTTAAACAAAAAGGTGAGTATTTCAGATAGAACGCTTTTTGGTTTGGCACTTCTGTTTTTGTTATAAAATAAAGCAGAGTGTTAGAAATAAAGCAGGGTGTCTGTGGTCACATATGGCAGCATTAGCTGTGCAGAAATAAATATAAGCATGAACTTTGCAAATAAAGGTGGAGCAATAGGAGGTGCATGCAGTGGAGGTGAGCAAGGAGTGTTTATTCTCTGACTGGTTTTGCACTTTGCAAAGTGAGGATTCTTAAGGTATTATATATACTTTTTGTGTTCTGCAGAATTATTCCAAGTTTTGATGTAACAAGGTATTATGTAGCTTAATCTCTACCAGCTGTTGGTGCCATGATAGAAATTTATCAAACTATAACTGTTATAAAACCTTACTATGAAATATACTTTTTAAAAAAAAATTGCAGAAGGAATGCAAAATTATGGTTGTAGAAATGCATGTTTTTGTTTTATGCATCTAAGGTTCTTTGTCAATGTCCTTTACATTTTGTTTTGTTAATGAAAGTGTATCTTCTGTTTTGTTTTGTTTTGTTTTTTAATTACATCTAGGTCACAAGTCTCAGAGAGAAGAATTAGATTCTATTCTTTTTATTTTTGAGGTAAGATAACCTGAATGTTCTCGTATGAGTTTTTTGCTTTGAATTAAGTCTTGTTAAATAATAGTACAGCTAATCTACAGTTGCCTGGAAATATGCTTTGCACTTAACTGCATTCTTTCTTCTTTTGCATAGAGTTGAATATATGTGCTTTGTATGAAAAGAAAAAGAATTTTACTTGCAGTTTTGCAGGAAGATGTCCTAAGTGGAAAAAGATGTTTTCTGCGTGTGCAGATAGTTGATTACTTTTTGGTGGTGGTCTTGCCCACTCCCGTTCACATTTTGAAATTCTTATAGATGTGATTTCTGATTTAGTCATGATGGTTTTTTACCTTTTGATTGCATGTTATCTTTGATTTTTCTCGTAATAGGTGACTACTGCATAATAAGTTTTTATAGATCCCTTTTATTATTTTTTTAAGATTTATTATTTGAAAGTAACATCTTGCCATATCCTTACCAAAAGCGTATCTTGACTTAATTGAGTTGGAAACTAATTCAGTGAAATCAGAACATTTCTGATCAGAGACCATCGTTCAGAAATAGCTCAGAATGTCAAGTTTTTGTCTTTCCTTTTTGATGGAGTGTTCTAATTGTAGAACAATGATTGTGGTTTTTAAATATCTGTAAAATTCAAAGTTGATGAATGCTTATCACATGGTTGAATATAAATTCAATATTTTACTTTTTTTTTTTAAGTGAGATACATTGGTGTTTAAAACTGTAGGGTTAGCTGTTAAAAGGAGAATGAATATGATGAGAGCTAGTTCATTTGTTCACTAGTTCCTACATAAAGGTATGTTAGGTCACCTTGGAAGCTGCAGCACAGGCTGCTGGAGGGCTACGCCCAGAAATTCATTTGAGAAATCAAGTTACTTACAAGTTGCTAAGGCCTCTAGCATAGATGTTGAAGTGCTACATAATGCATTAACTGTCTCTGTCACTAACTGTGCTTTGTTTCTTACTATCCTCAAATCTGGCTGGAGAGGTGTTAGACCATTATTGCCCCAAGTCTTTTGCTGTAGCTCACTACCTCTCTGCTGAGAAGGCTGAAGCAAACATTTGCTTGTGCCATAGAGGCAAGTTGACAGCTGAGGATCCTAGCTTAAGCTATTAGAAAGGTGGAATAACCTAATACAACCTGTTTTGAACCAGAGCAACTGAGACACATACTCATCCTATTCAGCTCCTTGTGCTATAAGCAGTAACCTCCAGCAGAGAAGCAGTGGCACTGGATAAACTGCAAGAACACCTGAAGTCTCCAATGCAGGACTTGCCGGACAGTTTGTCAGAGTATGGGGGCTTCTTAGCTTTTGGAATGGGATTATTTTGAAAAGACCGTAATGCTTTCAAGGAAAGCAATGTGGAAATTTTCTAAGTTAACCCTTCAGCCTCTGATCTGTGGCCTTTGTGACAGTGCTCTTTGGTCTTTGAGAGTGGTATCTGCAACATAGATCCTTGGGTTCTGTTTTTTGTAGAAAATTTTGCAGCTCCTTCCAGAAAGGATTCATCAGAGATGGCAATTTCATAGTATTGGTAAGCTGATTTTTTCTTTTTCTTTTTTTTTTTTCTTTAATTAGTAGCTACTAGTAGTTTGTGCTACTCATTTCCTTAACCTTTAAGTGGCATAACAGGGATTATGGTCTTTTAACACTTTTTTTTTTTTTTTCCTGATTTCTTCTCTCTTAGTAATAAATTTCAACATTGGGGTGAGGTCTGTATTTGTAAATGGGGAATGCTGATACTATGCACATTAATGACTTGAGAATCATTTACTTTTAATGTACACACCTGAAAAAGTCCTTGGGGGAAGATGTTATAGGTTGTGAGGAAGCTATGAAAGGTGATCTTTTTTTTTCCTTCTGGCATTGAGAGAGTTGCCTGAGGATATCAAGTTCACCAATATTAAATTGGAGATTGCCAAGGACTTGTTTAAAAGTTGTTATCAAGTCTGACCGAGAACTCTGACATCTTACTTAAAAGAACAAATGAACAAACAAACAAACAAATATACCTTTTTTTTTTTTCCTTTTTTTTAGGGTTGATTTTAAAGAAGCTTCTTCATACTGGAAATTCATTAAAGGTATTGGGAAGAGTTGCATACTACTTTTTTCTAAAATACTTAAAAATACAAATAAGAACATAAGGTTTTGTTTTTTTTTTTTTTTAATGGTAAAAGCACAGGAATGAGAACAAGATTCATGACTTGTGTGTTATGAAAGAGTGACTTCCTGTCATCAGCTTTACCTGGCTAGAGCTACTTGCAATAGTAATAGGTTTACATAGAGTAGCCAAGTTAATAATATGTACAAATGGTTTGAAGGATTTTGCATTAAAGCAGAAGTAAGCCTTTACCATTCATTGTTAGGGGCAAGGAAATCGGTTTTGGGACTCAGGCTGTGGTTCTGGGGCTGTCTTGGAAGTGGAAGATAATCTGCGCCAAAGAGACCTGTCAGTGGGTAGTGTGATAACAGTTGACCACGGGACAGACGCCACAGGTCGTTTTTGTACTGCAGCAAACACCCATGCCACTCCTCTGTAAATGACCTGAAGGCTTTGCTGGTGCTGAAGTTTGCCCATGTGAGAGCCAGGAGGGGACTGCTCTTGGATTCCATGGCTTTTCTTGAAGAAGGAATGGAAAAGGGTAGAGCAGATCTTTCTACTGCAAAAAGCTCACTCTGTTATAATTCATGAATACATTTAGAAATTTTATTATAGTCTTTGTATTTTCTGAAAAAATTCACGGGATGTCTTGCAATGCTGCAGTCAGGCAGGTGACTAGATGCATGTTGGTTTTCTTCCTCCTCCTTCAGAGAAAACCCTGTGACAAAGATTCTGTGAGGCAAACAGCAGGGAAAGTGCTGGGGTTGTCCTTGCATTTCAGCAGGAGCAGCAGATGTGCTAGCCTGGTTCTGCTGGTTGCTGGTGGTCGTGCTGTCGGTCTGTTCTCATCTGTTCTACCACTCCCCTTCTCCTTCTTCCTCCAGGACAAGTGGAAATGCTTTTGTATGTTCTGGGACAAGTTAATTTGCTCATCTTTTTAGCTTGTTTTTGTTTTTTCTTTAAGATACGGCGAGAGGGTGTGCGTCTCTTTCTTTTGTGGCTGCAAGCTCTTCAAAATAACTGTAGTAAAGAACAATTATGGATGTTTTCTTGCTTGATTCCTGGATTTTCATCACCACAGTCCGAGTATGGCCCCCGAACACTAGATAATCTCATTAACCCTCCACTTAATGTTCAAGAAAGTAAGTAATTTGGTAATATTGCTCGATTCTCCACATAATTCACCTCTCAGCCCAGAACAGGCATGTTGAAGTAACAAAGAACTAACATACGTATGTATTCAGGGAGATTATGGAGCTGGTAATATGTTTCTTGGCAGTTTATCAAGTGATCTTCCAATAGTAACTTTGTCTTTTTCTGTTGTTTTTTGGGTTGGATTGATTTGTTTTGGAGACTTTGGTTTGGTTTTTGTTTGTTTGTTGTTGTGTTTTGTTTTGTTTTGTTTTAATAATATGGCTATAGTATCTTAACATAGAGGATGAAAATAAACTGACAAATTTTATATAATTCTTCTTGAGAACTACAAGCAGAGCAGGTGCTGCATCTACTGCAAGCAGGCAGATTCTGCTTGTGTTTAGCACTTGCACTGGCTTTGGCCATACTGTAGGGAGCAAGCTACACAAAGCAGTTTCTGGTGTGGCCGTCAAGGGAATGAGTAGTTGTTAAGGCATTGCATAAAGCCAAATGGTTGATCTTCCTGCTCTGTCTATGTATGACCAAGAAATTAAAGCTGTGGTATTAATGTGGCTCAGAATCTTCCAAAAGAGTTGGACCTGTAGATTGCAAAACCTGGGGTCAGAAAGGCCAGCATCAGTGGAAGGGATTAAGCATTCTGAGATAATCTTTTTACACTTTATAGATATTGTTTTTTAAATGTGGAGATCATTATCTTGACTCTATTGATTAGTGTGAGGATGATTTTTCTCTTAAGATGATTCTTGTGACAGTTTTTCGTTTGACTGTTCACTCTACCAGTCAACATCAGATGCTGGTTACTTTGGGGAGCCTTTTGCCTCCTAACTCAAACTATTCCTGTTAGGATTTTAAACTCATTTATCAACAAATTTCAATTGGTTGGGGTCATAAATGCAAGCTGTGCATTCACATAAATGTGAATAAGCAGCTAACCACTTTTCCCTCTGAACAGTGCTGTTGCCTCTTTTCCACCTTCACCCAGTGTTTTAGAGCTGACACAAACATTGCTTTTAGAAGCAAGCAGTGTCTCCTTGACAAATTCCGTGGCAGGATAGCTCTGCTGATAAGTTTGATACAAACTTTAAGCCCTGTTTTGGAGTTACCTTGTGTTATATCTCTACATCAGGAAAAGAGGAACAAATCTAAAGGGGATGTAGACAGCATAGAAATGACGAATACCGTAAGTGAAATGCAAACATCTAACTAGAAAAAGAGAAAAATAAACTGAAGTAGCTTCATTGTAGAGGCAAAGGAAGGATAGCGGTAGTAAAACTTAACGCAAATGTAACTTATCAACTGCTAAATGAAGGAAATTGTGAGAGATGTAAATAAAGATTTGGCATTTGTGCAATTCAAGTTTTACACTGTTGCTTGCATAAATTCCAAAAGAAATTGATTACGCCTGTTTGAAAAATTGCATCTTGGCAGGTAGATTCCCAAGGTACGTAGGGAGAAATTAGTTATTATCTGCTGTGTTTTTCTGTATGTAAGAAATTAGTTCTATGGTGGTTTATTAGCTAAAATTTCCTAATTTTCATTAATCTTTGGATGGATTGTTCTGCCCATAACTGTCTCTGCTTACTTCATTACATTTCTACTTTCATAATTTGGTAGGTATTTATGCATTAGAAGAAATGGTCTAAATATTAGTTGTACTTCTTTTTTTCTTTTTTTCTTAAATAGCTCAAGTGACTATAGAGGAAATCACTCCACTTGTTCCTCCACAATCAGGAGATAAAGGACAAGAAGATTTAACAAGCTATTTCTTAGAAGCACTTTTGAAATACATAGTAATTCAGGTATGTTCTATAGTTTTCAAGCAAACAAGTACCAAGCAACTAACATCTGTTTGTCCATTACAAAAGACATTTACCAGTAGCACTGCAAATGTATATTAAAATGTTTTAAACATTCCTCCCCCTTGCTTCTTGCTCAAGTGTCCTTCATAAAACTCAAATTCTCCTAGAAAAATCTTCACTTGTCTTCATTGTGAAGATTCATAATTCTTTTACCACAGAGTATCATATCAAATTGCAACACAGATGGGAAAAAAAGAGAAACTTGGCAGTCACTGCCAGCAATGCTGATTCCAGCTTCCTTATGATTTCCATGTCCCCTTCCCACCCTGTTGCCTTCAACCAGTGGAGGGATCAACTGGGCTTGCTCTTACCATGTGGTCTTTGTGGTCAGGGGCTTTGCTTTTCAAACTAAGGGGAAACTTCTAACTGAAAGCATTGATTACTTTTAATGAGTCCTAGACTTTTGCTGGCTTTTTTCCTAGGTTTATACTTGGGCTAGCTGACAAAACCAACAGAAATAGGATGTCAGACTCAATGGTTTGTAAGACTGGGGCTGCTAGTGTCTGTGCTTAAGGTCGTATTTTTCCTCCAGCTACCTTTCTGGAATTTCTGCTGTTTCAGTAGATTAACCATACATCCTCTCAGTTCTTTAATGGAAACACTCTAAGCTACTGAAAAGCCCTTGGTGTTTAGAGTGTGAGAGTGTGAGACCGAGATTTTGGCTTTCTGGCAAAAGCTGGTGTGTGGTAGTGTTGTTTTCATTTTGGTTTGGTGGGGTTTTTTTGGTGTTTTTGTTTGTTTTCTGATCAACAGATTGTGGAGCTGAACTGTACACAGAAAGTGAAGACTTAAATGAGTATCTAGTCTACGATGTGCAACTCAGGCACACATTACGTCCTCCCTTTTCTACTTTGACGCTTACATGATCTCAGCCCATACTTGAAATGCCTAGAATGGGGCATGGCAAGAGCTCCTATCAAACAGTGGCCTAGCTGTTATATTTCATGTAATGATTTGCTGGCCAGTTCACACATGCTGCTTCTGAGCCTGCCCTGATGTCATATGCCCAGCAAACTGCATGACTGTATGACATGCTGCTGTAGGTGTTCCAGAGTGCTGCCTTCTGGTCAGACTTGTCCAGCAGAGCCCAGTTGGGTATCTGTCCATAAGTTCTTCCTCACACTTTTTTGAGCAGGTTGTGCTCAAGGAGGTGGACAGTGTGCAAATATAGCCAGTGTTAAACTGAAACATTTCCTGGTTTCTCTTTATCTGTCTGTCTTTGTGAACTTGCAGGGCTGGAAGTTCACAGGCTGGAAGGGCAACTTCATTTTGTTGCTTCCAGCATCTCCCAGTTTAAATAGAGGTCATAATACTTTGTAGGGTGAGCTTAAGGACGACTGTTCAGTTTGAATGAAAATATCCCTTACATTCTTGAAGACAACTGCCCTCTCTGTAATAAATTGGTAATATTATTTTAAAATTTAGAGAAGTCATTGAGACAGGTGTTGTAGAACTTGTTCACTGTGTGAGTGCTACAGTCTTCTGCTGAAGCCTCTTTAGAGGCACTAATAATTTCAAGGTGAACAGTTAGTTCTTTGACATTAAATTCTGCTGAAGGACTTTGTGTCACTAATTTCTACATGTAATTCAATAGAATGGGGGACTAATATCAAGGGGGGTGTATATATATATATGTATGTATGTATGTATACTCCATTCTAAAGGCTCATTGCCCTGAAAATAGATCATAATAGAACTGTGGACTTAGAGTAAGGAGTAAAGGAGGTGGGGGGAGGGAAGAAAAAAAAATAGGGGAGGGAAGTGGAAAAAGGGTGAGGAAAAAAAAGGAAAAAGCAAAGTTTCTTATTTTATATGTGCTAGACTTGATAGATAACCCAGCCCTCCAGGCAGGTGGATTCTCCAGGACAAAGATGGAAACTGCATGTTGGATTTATTATTAGGGAGAATTTATCATGCTTTTCAGTACGAATATATTCCTTTAAGAGAAAGACTTAGCACATGATCCATGACAGTAGATTTGTTAATTCAACTTTCAAGTTGTATCTTCTGCTACTTGTGGTTGACAGATCTGTTTGCTTCATACTACCAGCCACAGAAATGAATCCAAGTACCTATTATAATGACTATATGGACACTTGTTAGTTGAAGTATGTTAAAAGAAATTGTCAAACAAATGTTTGGAGTACCATGGGTTATTGCCCTTTTCTTATAAAACCTTTTGAAATGTAAAACCAGTTTTATTAAAATCAGTCAGTTTGGGTTTACACCCTGACTTGGCAAGATGAACATGAAAGCAGATGTATTTCTTACTGGTTTCTGTATTTGATGTGTTTCAGGTTCATTTTGAAGCAGTGTTTTGGAAGAGAAAGTCTTTGTTCCATTATCATTTCCTAGCTAGTTTCTGTTCCATCTTTCTATAAGTCTTCATTAAAATGCATATGATTTTGTTCCGAAGAAATAACTTATAAAGAAGACATTTCATCAGTCATGTTTTTATTCTACTTCTAGATGTTTGCTTTATCCAACCTTTTTTTTTTTTTTTTTTTAAGGTTAAGAGTTTAGAATGGAAGAACAAGGAAAACCAGGAAAAGGGATTTTCGTTTTTATTCTCAAATTTTAAGAAATACTACTTACCTTCTATTTTCCCAAACATCTGTAAGGAGACCAGTTTGTATAACCCTATACTTGGTAAGTGTTAACACAGCTGATAGAATCATTACGTTGTCTCTAATAGAGACTGCAGCAAAGCAGTTTTTTGCTAGAGTCATGTTGCCCATAAAGAACATTCTCCAAAAGTATTTCTTATGAAAGAACATGTTATGGTTCCTGTTAATGGTTTTCACTTCTCTGTGGAGGTAACTGACCCCTTCATTAGGGTCAATCTTGATATATTCACCTGAATCAGGTAAATTAAATGTTCTTACAAAGCAGTTCTTTAATGTGACCTCTGTTGATTTAAGTTGTGCTCTGAAGAGAAACTGCTACTGCTGAGACAAAAGGTGTTAGTGTGCCGATATTTGGAGATGTTGGCTTTATCTGTACAGGATCATAGTGTTTGGATCGTATGGTGCTTGCTTGTAGTTCATACAGGACAAAGTTAGTTATGTTTTTGTGTAAACTGTATTTTATCAAGATCTTGCAGTAGGGAGAGGAGGCTAAGGTTTAACACAATCTTTAAAGCTGATGGTACAGAATTTTGGGTGTCTGCTAAGCAAACCTAACTAGAGTTTTGCTCAGAGGTTTTTAGCCCATTCTAAACTAGAATGTTGTCTGCATATCTTGATTTTTTGCTAGTTCAGGTTTGCATGTACCCACGCACATGTTGTTTGTAAGCTCACAGAGTTGCTTGTTTGCAAAGCAATACCATGTACACAGGCTTTAAGCTGCCATTTCACTACTTGAATAGTATGGACACCTCACTGATCCTCTTACCTGTTGATGTGGCATCTCACAAGGATTAGTAGTGATCTCCAGACACAATTTCATATTGTAAAATCAAGCTGTCAGGGAGGTTTGTTGAGAAGGTCTTAGTTGTTGTCAGTCTGTGTACATGTATTTGGATTGTGGCTTTCTTCAGAGATGGATGTTTCAAAACTCTGTTCTCCTGAGGAAGACAGACAGTTGGTCTTCTTGTCTAAGGGAGAAGAAATAGTATAAATCCAGCTGTAAGCAACAGTAGAATAAGAGTTATGTGAAGATACTGAGGAAGTTCTGTGACAGAAGAGCTACAAGAGGATTGTAAGCAATACTGAGAAAGCAAACCTACTGCTGCTTGACATCCTCGAACAATAAATGTGGAAACGATATTTTCTCTTTCCATGAAGATCTTGAGTCTTCCTTGGAAGTGTTTATGTAGTCCTCTCTTTTTCTGTGAACCATAATCAAGAAACTTCCAAGGCTTTAGTAAAGAAGAGGACAATGGGGAACAAGAAGAAGAAATGGGCACAGATCTCCAAAACTGTCAGTGCCTGAAAGTGTGCAAAGTCAGCAACAACGAAAGGGATTTGGGGAAGAATACAGTAATGAATGCAACAGAAACTCTGGTAAGTAGAATAGTCTTTTCTCTTTTAAGACGTTCTTCTCTGGCATGCATCTTCCCATCTTGTTTGAAAATAATCCTGTGCCTGTTCTGAACAAAGTTGGCAGCATTTAGTGAGAAAACAGAGGCACTGAGCCAGCTACTAAAAAGAATTCTTGGGTTACTGGTGTAATGTTTAGTTTAGGAGAAGTCATGAAGTACACATCAAAACAGTGGTTTTAGTAAGCAAGCATTGATACAGGGCTTTACTGGAGATAGTATATTGGATTGAGATTTTTTTTTTTTTTTTTCTTTCTGTTAAGGCAGATCTTTTAGATGAATGTATTGGTTACAGTAACAAGCACAAGCATTCCACTTACAAGTATTTGGTATTGTGCCTCCTCCAAATTCTAGCTTGTGTATTACAGGCTTAGAAAAGACCATGAAATTGGTTTGGTTTTGTTTTGAATGTCTTTTACAAGTGTTTAGATTCTGTAAGGTAGTCTTTAGAAATTGCTTAGTAAGAACTACAGATGTGGCAGTAGGATTCCAGGGGCATTGTTTCTTCCTTCATGGTAATGTGCCTTTCTGTGCCATTTCCAAGCCCTTTAGATGTGCCCCCTCATATGCAGGGAAACAATAAAATAAGCATGGTCAAAGCTACAAGTGTCCACTGTTATAACTGTGGGTTTGCTGGCCTTTACAGTTTCTACCCTTTGTATGTTTTCCACCAGCTACAGCTTCCTGTCCGTTTTGGCACCAGCTCACATCAAGTTCCCAGAGGGAGAAGGGCAAGGGGTGGGGAAAGCCCAAAACAAAATAGAAAGGAAAAATGGATAGTTGGAGGAAGAGAGTATTTCCGCTTGTGCTATTTGGGTCAATCTAACAAGTTTCTGTTTTGGTTTGGTTTTACATCAGTGTCCTCATCTGGAGCCTTGACACCTACTTCCAAGATGGACAGAAATGTGAAAATACAAGAATCGACTGAAGGAGGATACACTTGAGAAGCAGCTGCAGCACATAATACAATTGAGAGGGAATAGAGAGGATGTTCTGAGAGGATATCTTGAAACTACAGGAGACGGTGTGCTGTGAAGACGTGTTTACTGCATGTCTGCTGCATGCCTTGTCCTTTTCAAAATACTGCCAGTATTGCAGCCTTCATGCCCTGCTGAACGCTAGTAGATACCAGAGAGAACTGATTTTTGCATCTTTAAACACTGGTTTACCAGGCACTTGCTTCTTTTTTCTTTTTCTTTTTTTTTTTTTTTTTTTTTTTTTTTTTTGTTTTTTTTTGTTTTTTTTCCCACTGATTGTGGTGTTAAACACACCTTGATTTAAGATATATTAATTTTTAATTTTCTTACTAACCTGCTGCTTTCCACAGAATGAAAACAGTGTACTGATTTTTTTTTTGTAGCAAATAAACTCTTTGTAAGCTTTTTAAAAAGTACTCTGTGCATTTATTACTTAGATGGATAGTATGCAAGAGTCATGTAGTCTTTTCCTCTAAAAAGAATGCTTCTATTAAAAACAGTGGATGTAACTTTAAAGGCTATTCTGGAAACACTCTTCAGTTTAGCAGCATCATGATGAGTTTATCACTACTTTTATATGTGGCTGTTAAAGTGACACTGAGATATGTCAGCTTGGATATCCTTGATGCTGGTGGGGGATGTTGTGTATTTGTAACGTTAACAAGGAAAGCTTTACAGTGGGCTGGTGGGTAGGCTGTATTCACTTCAAATGCCTAGAAGTTTACATGGCTGTCGTAAGTTGATTGCCTAGATAATAGGTAATTATTTCTTCACTGCTGCTGTCCAGATTTATTCCTCCTGGATTATGATACCGTAACCTGTCAAAAGTTATGCTGGATCCCTTAAAACAACTCTTGACCTTGCATTAGGATGATATAGTTGGGGAACAACTTTATGCTCTTCAGCATGACTACTTTGCATCTTCTTTGACTCTCACTATTAATATCTTTAGACTTCCTTCTGGCCTGTAAAATCATGGAATGTACCTCTTACTCATGTACTGCAAGCTATAGAGGAGTTGAGGCAGTGCTAAAATACCAACTCTGTCAGATCTATCACTCTCCATATTTGTATAGAACCATCATTTTCCATGTTTTCCATGCCTCCTCCTTTTAGTGTGGTGTGTCTGGGTTGGTTGGTTGTTTTGTTAGTGGGCTTTGTTGGTTTTTGGTTTGGTTTGGTTTTTCTTGTTGTGTGTGTGTGTGTGCATGTGTGTTGTCACACAAAGAAAATCATTATCCCAAACCACCAGCAGCAGGGTGTGATCTTGACAGCACATGTCATAATCAGGCCTCAGACAAATTTTCATCTACTTTTTATATCGTAACAGATTTCGTACTTCCCCTTCTAGAACTAGGAATAGAGTTGGGACACCATTCCTGGAGAAATGTCATTCACACCTGGTAGTTTTGTAGCTGTTTCAAGTTGATGATTGGTATTGCAGAGCTGTTCTGCACCTTGTCTTGCATTGTGAAATCCAGAAATGACACTTTGCAGTGTTGAGTTCACTGGTATCAACAAACCAGTTCAATTCCAGCTGTGTTATTTGTCCCTGCAGAAATGTGCATTATGCACAATTTTAAAACTGTTCATCCATGTGCTTCCCTTACATAAATCTTTGTAACACTTTTACTGCATGTGTCAGTTCTGTCCACATTGAATTATTAAAAACTGTCACATTTTTTCTAAAGCATATTCAGGAATACACATGGCGCTGTCAGCATCTTTGTCACTAGAAAGTAGAGAACCAGAGAAGCTGAACAGTGCTGAACCATCATGTAGAACATGGGATGGAGAAAACGTAATTATAGGTTACAAACCCTGAATAACCACACTGCTACCAGCTGGCATGCTGCTGGGCATCATTCATTACATTCCCTACAAGCAGCTACAGAACCTGTTGCCACAAGGTCATCTTTGGCAAAGTCATAGGCTGGTGTGTGTGCGCTTGCTCTGGCAGCAAAGTCCAGTAAAATTAGCATGTGGAGATGTGGCATTAGATGAAGCTGTGGAGCTCACAGCGCTTTGGAGCAGGATTTTGGAGCAGGATTCTCTCAGTTCTATTCATCTTTCACCTATTGCAGGGCCAGAATAGACAGTGTTTATTGCAGATGCTGGTAGAATACAGTTTGGAATTAAAGCTCTCCCATGGTAGCCTTGATTAGATGTTGAAAACTATATCAGTAAAGAGCTGATGACCCTTATTGCTAGTTATATTGCTTTATTGTGGATTACTGCAGACCAGCACAGAGATCTTTCTGGGGATGCATTAGGAAATGTGGTAATCCCTTGCATCTGAACTGCATCTGCATTCTCCAGTAGGTTTGGTAGTCCTAAAAGGCTATAAAATGGTATGAGTTATGTAAATTGTTGCTTCGTAACTTAATTATAAACGCTTCTTAAAAATTAAGAAATTTGACAATATCTTAATTCTATAGGAAAATGTTTTTTTTGTATAGGCCATGTTCTGGTCTAGTTAACAGTTATTTTGCTACTTAGAACTCCTTTGTAGTTTTCAATTGAAATGTGAAGTAGTGAGTTTGCTGAAGTTTATATTTAAATACTGAGTATACCACATTGCTTAAAAAAGCTGAAAACAAGGAAAGAAATGTGTTTACTTGTTTAGAAAAGCAAGCAAGGATGGAAGGCTACAGAAATCACTTTCAGGTACAAAACGAAAGGTTTTGCATAGCAGAAAAAAGTTGCTTTCTGTTGGACCAGAAATATTGTCTTCCTCTAGGAGGAAACTGCAGCCTTTTGATGTCTTAGTCTTGCCTTGAAATCTTCTCTATCATGTCCATTTTGGCACATCTTGGGATGAGTTGTGCAACAGCGAACGTGAAAAACCGGTACCACTGAAAGTTCATATATATTAGCTATGGGTTTAGGATTTCTTTCTTCTGTGGAGCTTTCTCTCTGCATGTGTTTTTAAGATGTTGTGTTCCTTTACAGATATACCACAAATGAGACCAAAGCCACACTACGTAATGGTTAAGAAAGATGCTGAAACCAATGAGGCAATATATTGCACAAAGGAACCTTTTATTAAGGCTCGTGTTATTGTAATTCGATGGTTGGTGTCTTTCTGGCTTGAGCCAAAACCTCATACAGGACCTCATATTCCTGGGATGGAAGGTGAAAATGTGCCAAAGAATATTCAGGTAAAACCTACAAATCTACAAAATAGTGTTTGTTTTCATGACCTTGTTTTAATTATGTCAGCAATGTGTGCTCTTACGATAATTATAACTAATGAAGAATTTTAAAAAGTAATTCCTAAACATTTTTTCTGGTTATGAATTCACTTTAGAAGGACTTGCTATGCTTCTCTGAGTTTTTTTTTTCCCAAATTCTGCTATTTTGTTTTTTACCAAATAGACATAAGAAGCCTTGAAATGCAGTGAATCCTAGTTTTTTGTTTGTTTGTTTTTAATTTTCTGAGTTTTTTGCACTGTTCTAAATTATACTGTTGTATGGCTTAAATTGTACTGTTCACTTGTCGTACTAGAAATGAGCTATGGAATATTCTTTAATTTTTTTTTTTTCAGAGAGCAGCTGCTAGCATGGCTTCAAGGGAGGACAGCAAAAATGACAGTTCGGATAAGCAGGACAGAAATGCAGAGCCAGAACAATCTCATTCTAACACAAGTACTCTAACAGAGAGAGAACCAAGTTCTTCCAGCCTCTGCAGTATTGATGAAGAACATTTAACTGATATTGAAATTGTCCGGAAAGTCTTTTCTTCAAAAAGAAACAATGTTAATTTTCTAACTGAGATTTTTCGACAGGTAAAGAACCTTCTTTAGAATGCAAGAATCTTGATTATTATATTATAAATTATCATGGTTTTCTTCCAAGAGCATTTGTTAAGCACATTATAAAAATGCAGAGTTTTTTTCTGTCACCCTGCCCTTAAGGCTTAAGAATTGAAAAGTTGAAATTCTAAAGTGTTTTCTGTGTAGAATATCCCCAGTTCCTGATTTTTCTAATTTTATTTCTTTCATAACTAGTTCAACAGCATTTTACTTGGACTTTACAGTTCCCCATAGACAGGAACGTTTGATCTTTTAATACATAAACGTCATACATATTAGAGCTCACAACCAAGCATATTAAAATAAGCCTCCTGTGGGAGTCTGCAGCTGTTAAAAAGCTGTTTTAGGAGCAGTCAAATGTCCTTACCTTGATAGCGTTCATCAAAAGAGGAGAATTGATGGCTATAGAAGGTAACAGCTTCTGCTTCTGACTTTACTGCAACCAGATATGTTAACTAAACATTCAAAGTAGTGTTTCTCAACTGGAAGCTTATAAAGAAATTTAAACTGAGAACATATGCTAGAATATGGAGTCTATAATATGAAGATACATAACTTTGAGTTCAATGTGGGAGAACAGAACAAGATCAACTTTCTATATGCCTCATGCTATAGATCAAGAGACGGAGACATCTTTCAGAATAATAGTATACTTAAATTTCAGTTGAAATACATGATACTGATTGCTTTAAACAGCAAGAGACTGCTTTTGTATATCTGGATGAAATGAATATTTTTGAATGAGGCAAAGAAATGTCAGAAGCTTATCCACATCCAATGTGTTGAAGATCTGGGACTTGTTACTGAGGGAGATAACTGAGTTATCTGAATTCAGCTGCTGCTCAGGGGTTTACGAAGTTCAAGATGTTGAATGTAGAGTGTAAATTATTGATGGCCTATTTAGAAACTGTCATCCCCCCCCACCCCCAGCCCAATGAAAGCGACAGCAAAGGCGATTTTCTTTGTTGTTTTTGAAAGACACTCTGTGAGTTATATAGATTATTTGGATTTCTTGTGTGGTTACCAGGTCTCATTTAAGTAATTGTTTAGCCAGACGTTTTCAGTGCAAGTTCCTTTCTAATATGCCAGATGTTTGTAATGTTTCTAAAGCATTAGAGCTAAGTTGTTCCAGTCAGGAGGAGGTTTCAGTTGTACTGGATGTTAGGAAGATTGTCTATAGAAAAAAAGTTTTATACGTTTTAGACTCTGGGTACAAAAAAAGTATCTCAGCTTGCAGAAAACTGTTAGACTTGATGAGTGATAGTGTGTGACTTGTTAGTTGAATTCTGTCATACACAGCAAAATTCTTTTTAGTGGGATACTGGTATGAGATGTGTATTTCCAGAGAGAGAACATACGGCTTGTGTCAAGTGGGCACTACTGAAAGACATGGGCAATGAGTTTTCAACATTCACACCGTGAAACTCCGTAGAACTGTGTGTTAGTGTAGTTTATCTGTTACTTTTTATAATACAATTAGGGTGTCCTGGTCTTTGATAAATGTATTTATAGTTAGTTAAAACCTGGCTAGTGTTAAAAATTTCTAATCTGCGACTAGTTGTCACGAGCACAGCAGATCCAGAAAACCTCCTGCAGAGGGCACTGATCAGCCATCACACTGGCTCAAATGCATGAGTTTTTGAAACAATAATTCTGATGTATTTTTAGGGAGTAATTTGTTTTAAGGATACTGTTTTGTAAAATCTCATTTAGCTAAAGATAAGATACGCGGCTGCCAGTACTGTGTGTCACTTTTTCATAGTCATTTAGAACTTAGAACATAGTCATTTAGAACTTTATTTTTCCAAATCCTCTGAAAGGAAGATGTTGTAATATAAACTTCTGCTGATTCGTTTTGCATACTTTTGATGAGTGTTTGAGTCTAATTTCAGCAGGCTAGATCCTGAGTAGATATACCTGTATGGGTTCTCATATTTCTGTCCTTGACAGTGAAATTTTTGAAGTACTTTCTTGACAAGTTTTCTTGTGAAAACATTTTTGTCATGTTTACAGATGAAAAAAGTGTCCGAACATGTAAGTTTAGGAGTAATTTATTTGTTAAGATCATACAGTGGCTCTATTTTTTTTTCTGCTTATCCCTTAGAACCTGAACATTATAGAGCCTAACATGATTTCAAGTGTTCTTCTTTGTTTGTTTGTTTTCTACTCACAGGCATTTCTGTTACCGATATGTGAAGCAGCTGCCATGAGGAAAGTGGTAAAGGTGTATCAGGAGTGGATTCAGCAAGAAGACAAGCCTTTATTTATGAAAGAACCTGAAGAAATGATGCAGTGCACAACTGTAGATTGTGATGAAAATGGTGACCACAATTCATCAGAGAAAGCAAAAGACAGAGAAGAGGTAAAATATTGCTGGTTAATATTCATGCATTTTTTTTATATGCTAGTGGGCAGACAAGTGGACTCCTTGACAGATTTTATGTGCTTTAATTTGATGTTAGAGCATCTGTTGTGGAACATCAGTGGTGATTAAACAGTGCCTGAATGGGCTGCCAATTTGATCAGTTTCCTGTAGATTTTTCATGTGGTTAATTCAATTTAAAGTTTCATATAGTTTTATGAACTATTTTCAAGATGTGGATGCCAATCTTCAGCTGTTTAAAAATGATGTACAAATAAGAGGATGAGAAAAAATAATAGTTATTTCATCCAGATACTTTAAAATAGTTGCTACAAACTTCTTAAGATATAGTTGTGTCTTTAAGAAGCATCTTAAACATCTGTCTAACATTGTTTTTTATCTAGTATCTATAATATCCTTTTTCCTTTAATATACAACAAAAGTACCTCTCTACATACCTGTGGGATTTTAAGAAAAAATATTTTTCAGGAAAAAGAGATGAACTCCAGTCATGTCAGAAATTCAAACTGGGGAAGAAATGGCTGTTACGAAGACACTTTGCATAAAATATCTGACATTGATACTGAAGAGCAAAATGTACGAGCCGGAGTGCAGTCAGTATTGCAGGTAGGATATATGAATTTCATCTTAATAATAAATCTCTTGTTATCACTACATAAAGAGTGGAATGTAGTGCAATACTTCTGCAAGGGAATTCTACGCTCCTTCCAAGCATCTCTGAATTTTAAAAATGATTTTAGATTTTAGAAGTATGATGAATAATAGTGTTAGAATAATGGCAGTGGTTCACTATATCTTTATTGACTATATCTTTATTGTGTATACACAAGCATTGGATAATAGAGTAAAAAAAGTTTTAATTTTGCATCAGGTCATGCATTGTGCTCTGCATCATATCACAGAAAAAAAGAGTGTCACATATTCAAATTATTATAATTAAGTGTGTAATGAGAGTGCTTAGAAGCTTTTTTCTTTTGATCTATTAGTCACCAAACACAAAAAATCCAAACCTGCAGTTTTCCTAATGTGAATAATTAGGTGTACAGGGATACCTTCTCATCTTTATCTGAATTACAGATTGGATGGGTACAGAATTGTGTGAAAAATTGGATCAGACACCACAACTCTCTACTTCAGGGATATACTTAAGGAATTGGAGAGTTGCAGAAGTTCCCTAACAGAAGTTTTTTAACTGCTTCTAGGAAATTCGGCAGGGTAGAAATTATGTAATTTCAAATGTTCAGTGAAATGCTTCGCTGAAGTTGAGGAGTGCTGCAAATACAGTGGGCAAATGGGGCCTGGCATGGCAGTTGGTACAGAGAGGGCATCTCTTTGAAGGAGGAACATTCCACTGCCTGAATGGGAGATTTTAAGTGCACATAACCCAGCAACTGAGTACTGTTCTGTGACCATCTGCAGAGGTCAAAGGTGCTCATCCTACCTGCTCCTCCAAGCAGGATGGTGGTCACTTGTCTGAGAGCAAAGGCCGCAGCTCTGGCTGGGGGGTCAGCACCATCTACTGCAGCAGTGGCCAATGCCTCTGCGCAGATGGAGCTGCTGAAGGGAGAGGCTGCAGTGCAGACCTCAGACCACAGGCAGTGTCTGGACCTTTCTTCTGGGGCAGGGACAGGAAGCAAACCTGCCTGCAAAAGGTGTGCCAAAGTGGAGGACCTCCTGCAGCAGGTGGCTGAGCTGCAGGAGGCAGTGAGGAGGCTCCATAACATTAGGGGGGCTGAGAAGGAGTTAGATAGCTGATTCCAAGCACAGTTGGCAGTGAACCCACAGCCCATGGCCAAACAGCTAAAAACTCCCCCATGAGCATGCGCAGAAACGGGGTGGGGCAATAATGCAGAAGAATGAAAGCTTGCAACAACAAGGACCAGCAGAAGGAGGAGACTTTCCCTGAAGCTTGAGATGCCCTTGCAGAACTGCTTCACTGCTCTGTAGGCTGAAGAGCAAAGACTTGGTTGCATGAGGAAAGGTGCTGGAGCTGAGTAAGACAGCCCAGTCTGCTCCCTGTATAACAACCAGTGCATCTGAGAGTAGACGACGGGCGATAGTGGTAGAGGACTCTCTTCTGAGAGGTACAAGGCGCCCATTTGGTGACCTGACACACTCTCTGGAGAGCTATGCTGCTTTAAACTGAAGTTGCTAGAGGAGGGGGAATTCAGTCCATCCCCTTTCTACCATTTTGACACCAAGGGCCTAGAGAAGGTTCATGAGTCAGCAGGAAAGCACCCGAAGAGCAGCACAAAGGAATTCCAGCCACTCCAGCCAGTAAATCAGCTTCATCGGGGGCCCAACTGAAATACCTCTGTGCAAACGCACACATAGCATGGGGAATAAACAAGAGGATACAGAGACACACATGTGCCTGCAGGGCTCTGATCTTATTGCCGTCATGGAGACGTGGTGGGATGGCTTCTGTGACTGCAGTGTTGGAGTGGAAGGCTACAGGCTCTTTAGGAAGGACGGGCAGGGGAGACAAGGAAAGGGGTTCACCCTCTGTGTCAGTGACCAGCATGGAGATCTGCCTGTGGATGGATGAGGAGCTGACTGAGAGCTTATGGGTCAGGATTAAAGGGAAGGCAGGGACAGGTGACATTATAGTGGGGGACTGCTATAGGCCACTGACCAGGAAGACCAAGCGGATGAGGCCCTTTTTAGACAGATAATAGCAGCTTAACATTCATAAGCCCTTGTCCTCATAGGGGGACTTACACCACCTCAGTATCTGTTGGAGAGGAAACATAGCAGGGCATAAGCAATCCAGGAAGCTCCTAGAATGTGTTAATTATAACTTCCTTCTTGAAGTGATAGAGGAGCCAATGAGGAGAGGTGCTATGCTGGACCTTCTTCTCACCAACAAGGAGTGGGGAATGTGAAGCCCAAGGGCAGACTTGGTTGCAGTGACTGTGAAGTGGTGGAGTTCAAGGTCCTTGGGACAGCGAGGAGAGTGCACAGCAAGCTCCCTACCCTGGACTTCAGGAGAGCAAACTGGTCTCTTCAGGGATCTGCTTGGTAGAGTACCGTGGGATAAAGCCCTTGAGGGAAGAGTGGCCCAGGAAAGCTGGTTAATATTCAAGGATCTCGTCCTCCAAGATCAAGAATGATGCATCCCAAGAAAGAGGAAGTCAGACATAAACACCTGTTGGTCTCTATGGATGAAGAAGGAGCTCCTAGACAGACTCAAACAGGAAGTCTTCAGGAGCTGAAAGAAAGGACAGGTAGTCTGGCAGGAATACAAGAGAAATTGTCTGAGCAGCCAGAGATCAGATAGCTAAAGCCGTGATACAATTACATCTGGCCAGGGACATCAAGGGCAACAAGAAAAGCTTCTATAGGTATGGCAGTGATAAAAGGAATACTAAGGAAGATGTGAGCCCTCTCTGGAAGGAAGCAGGAGATCTAGTTACCCAAAATATGGAGAAAGCTGAGGTACTTAAGGACTTTTTTGCCTCAGTCTTCACCGACAAGTGCTCTAGCCACACTACCCAAGTTGCAGAAGGCAGAGGTAAGCACTGGGAGAATGAAGAACTGCCCACTGTAGGAGAAGATCAGGTTGGAGACTGTCTGCAGAACCTGAACGTGCACAGATCCATGGGACTTGATGAGATAACAGAAAGAGCTTCTTCAAATACATGGCAGATAAAACTAACACTACAGGAAATGTATGCCCACTGATGATTGAGGTGGGTTCCCTGGTGACAGAAGATACAGAGAAGGCAGAGTTACCGAATGCTTCTCTGTCTCTGTCTACACTGCTGAAGGCTGTCCTGAGGAGCCCCATACCACTGAGCTTGCCTTGGTTGATGAGGACTGAGTTAAGGACCAGTTAAGCAATCTGGACATCCATGAATCCATGGGTCCAGATGGGATGCACCCGCGGGTGCTGAGGGAGCTGGCTGAGGTCATTGCTAGGCCACTCTCCATCATCTTTGCTAAGTCGTGGGATACAGGAGAGGTGCCTGAGGACTGGAGGAAAGCAAATGTCACTCCAGTCTTCAAAAAGGGCAAGAAGGAGGACCCAGTTAACTATAGACCGGTCAGCCTCACCTCCATCCCTGGAAAGGTGATGGAACAACTTATCCTTGGTGCCATCTCAAGGCATATCAAGGATAAGAGGGTCGTTACGGGCAGTCAGCATGGCTTCACCAAGGGCAAGTTGTGCTTAACCAACCTCATAGCCTTCTAGGAGGACATAACAAGGTGGATAGATGATGGCAGAGCGGTGGATATGGTCTACCTTGACTTGAGTAAGGCATTTGACACAGTCTCCCACAGCATTCTTGCTGCTAAACTGAGGCAGTGTGGTCTGGACGATCGGGTAGTGAGATGGACTGGGAACTGGCTAAAGGAAAGAAGCCAGAGAGTTGTGGTCAGTGGGACAAAGTCCAGTTGGAGGCCTGTATCTAGTGGAGTCCCTCAGTGGTCAGTACTGGGACTAGTACAATTCAGTAGATTCATCAACAACTTCGTTGAGGGAATAGAGTGCACTATCAGCAAGTTTGCTGATGACACCAGGCTGGGAGGAGTGGCTGACATGCCAGAAGGCTGTGCTGCCATACAAAGAGACCTGGACAGGCTGGAGAGTTGGGTGGGGAAAAATATAATGAAATATAGCAAGGGCAAGTGTAGAGGCTTGCATCTGGGCAGGAACAACCCCAGGTTCCAGTATAAGTTGGGGAAAAACCTATTAGAGAGCAGTGTAGGGGAAAGGGACCTGGGGGTCCTGGTGGACAGCAGGATGACCATGAGCCAGCACTGTGCCCTTGTGGCCAGGAAGGCCACTGGCATCCTGGGGTATATTAGAAGGGCGGTGGTTAATAAGTCGAGAGAGGTTCTCTTTCCCCTCTGCTCTGCTCTGGTGAGACTGTATCTGGAATATTGTGTCCCGTTCTGGGTGCCTCAGTTCAAGAAGGACACAGAACTGCTGGAGAGAGTCCAGTGCAGGGCAACAAAGATGATTAAGGGAGTGGAACATCTCACTGATGAGGAAAGGCTGAGGGAACTGGATCTCTTTAGCTTGGAGAAGAGACTGAGGGGTGACCTCATTCATGTTTACAGATATATAAAGGGTGAGTGTCACGAGGATGGACCCAGGCTCTTCTTCGTGACAACCAGTGATAAGATGAGGGGCAATGAATACAAACTGGAACGTAAGAGGTTCCAGTGAAATTTGAGAAGAAACTTCTTCACAGTGAGGGTGACAGAACACTGGAACAGGCTGCCCAGGGAGGTTGTGGAGTCTCCTACTCTGGAGACATTCAAAACCTGCCTGGACACATTCCTGTGTAACCTCCTCTAGGTGTTCCTGCTCTGGTGGTGGGATTGGACTAGATAATTTTTCGAAGTCCCTTCCAATCCCTAACATTTTGTGATTCTGTAATTCTGAGATACATCTGCAAGGCGTGGGGGAACTGACAGATGAAGTTACTAAGCCACCGTCCATCATATTTGAGAAGTCCTGGCAGTCCAGTGAAGTTCCTACTCACTGGAAAAGGGGACAGATAACTCCCATTTTTAAAAAGGGGAAAAAAGGAAGACCAGGGACACTACAGGCCATTGACTCTCACCTCTGTGCCCAGTAAGATCATGGAACAGATCCTTCTGGAAAATATGCTGAGGCACATGGAAAATAAAGAGGGAACTGGTGATAGCCAACACTTAAGGGCAAATTGTGCCTGACATATTTGGTGGCCTTCTACAGCATCAGCAGATAAGGGAAGAACAACTGATGTCATCTACTTGAACTTGTGGAAGTTATTTGATGCCGCCCCGCATGACATGCTTGTCTCTAAATTGGATGGACCACTTGGTGGATACAGAATTGGCTGGATGGTTGCACTCAAAAGAGTAGTGATCAATGACTCAATGTCCAAGTGGAGACCAGTGATGAGTAGTGTTCCTCAGGAGTCAGTACTGGGACCGGCACTGTTTAACATCTTCGTTGGCAACATGGACAGTGGGATTGCATACACCCTCAGCAAGTTTGCTGATGACACCAAGCTGTGTGGTGCAATTGACACACTGGAGGGAAAGGGTGCCATCTAGACAGACCTTGATGGGCTTGAGGCTTGGCCCCGTGCAAGCCTCATGGAGTTCAACAAGGCTAAGTGCAAGGTCCTGCACATGGGTCAAGGGAATCCCAGGCACAAATACAGCGTGGGCAGAGAATGGATTGAGAGCAGCCCTGCGGAGAGGGACTTGGGGTGTTGGTTGATGAGAAGCTCAACATGAGCTGACAGTGTGCATTTGCAGCCCAGAATACCAACTGTATACATACTGGCTGAATCAGAAGAAGCATGACCAGCAGGTTGAGGGATGTGATTCTCCCCTTCTACTCTGTTCTTATGAAGACTCCACCAGGAGTACTGTGTTCAGCTCTGGGGCCTCCACCAGCGTAAGAGGGACATGGACCTGTTGGGAGAGGGTCCAGAGGAGGGCCACTAAGATAATCAGAGGGCTGGAGTACCTCTCCTATGAGGAAAGGCTGAGAGAGTTTGGGTTGTTCAGCCAGAAGAGAAGGCTCCAGGGAGACCTTATAGCAGCCATCCAGTACCTAAAAGGGGCCTACAGGAAAGCTGGAGAGGGACGTTTCACAAGGGCATGTAGTGACAGGACAAGGAGTAATGGCTTTAAACTGAAAGAGCGTAGATTTAGATTAGATCTGAGAAAGAAATTCTTCACCCTGAGGGTGGTGAGGCACTGGGACAGGTTGCACTGAGAAGCTGTGGATGCCCCATCCCTGGAAGTGTTCAAGGCCACGTTGGATGTGGCAACCTGCTTTAGTGGAAGGTGTCCCTGCCCATTGCAGGGGATTGGAACTAGATGATCTTTAAAGTCCTTTTCAACCCAAACTGTTCTATGATGATTCTATGAAGAAAATCAAGTGAGTATAATTTGAGCATCTTTGAAATGATCTTAAGGTCATATAAAATGTGTGTTCTTTATATATAATATGTGCTTGCACATACATACAGGTGTGTATATGACTCTAGCCTCCATATTGTTCTTTTATCTAGAAGAAAACTGATTCCGAACAAAATATGTGCGTTTACCACTTAGGGTGTGCTCTTTTACTGTGGGTTGACCATTGTAGTTAGAATTCATTGCTTTTACCACAGCTTGAATGATTTCCTGAATAGGGGTTTCTGTTGTGCTGTACACTGTTGTATATAGAAATAAACTTTTTAATGCAAATCACTTTTAAATTCAAATATGTTACAATAATTTGAGCTTCATAATCTTTGCATAAAATGACTATTTAGAATATGAGGTGTTTCTGAGAAAACACCTGTTTGCAATGTATTACTAAGTTTTGTACATCTGAGAATGTCTGGGACATTCTTCATGTTTTAGACAAAGGTTCATTTGACCAGCAAATATCTTGTTTAGTCCAAACCAGAGTCAAGACATCATTTTAACCCAGTACCATGTGTGAATTTGAGAGGTTTCCCGCCCTGGAACCACATTTGACTTTCTCTGTGAATCAAGAATCCAAGACTTCTGTCTTGAGTTTTCTTCCCATTTAGTTCTTGCAGAGACTTATTTCTAGGCACTTAGACTAGGATAGGTTCATTAGTGGAGTCTAGTGAATGTAAAGCTGCATACTTATGGTTTTTAATTACTAAAATCCAAAGCTCTCAGTAGAGGAGAATTACAGTGATAGAACCAATGATTTCCTGTACATGTGGATTAAGAAAGACAAATATTTAGAAATCTAGGGCTCACTGTGATTCAAATACTTCCTAAACTTACTCAAAAATATAACAATACTTCAGTAGTAGCTCCCGTAACTCATACGATGCATTTGCCTCCTTTGTTTTCATCATTTTCATTCTGTAAGGCTTAATTCACTGTCCACTGAATTCAACCATTTTAGAGAAAGTATCCTGTTTCCTACTTTTGGTAAGCCGTACAGTTCGCAGTGCTTTTCTTTTCTACTTACAGGTGTTCATAATAAATTCTTCAAATATATTCTTTCTTGAACCTGCAAATGAAATTAAAGCTCTGCTGGATGAACACACTGATATGTGTAAACGCATTCTTAATATCTACCGTCACATGGTAGTCCAAGTGACTATGGACAAGAAGACATGGTAAAATGCTAATGCTTTTATCTTAATTTATAAGTTCACAAGATAAATGTGGAAATTTACTTGTTAGTAAACACAGTAGAGTGGTATTGACTGTGTAAACCTGTTTCTGTAAATCAGTAAATCCATGGACTTTAATATCACAAGCAACTTACCACAAGGAAAAAGGGTATCTGCTCTGTTAAACCCAGTAGTAAGCATCTAGTTAGTTTGAGGCAGCTTAGCCATCACTGAGAAAAGAAGTAAGCTAGGAAATACAGACTGCTAGTAAGGAGTGACTGATTACTTTTGTTCCAGAGCATTTTGCTCATGTGTCAAAAGTGCTAAAATAAGAAAACATACATGAAGCTTTGCAGCCTTATTTAGAAATGAACCAAAAAATCTTCCAATGAGCATGGATAACTATTATAATCAGATTTGGGTTGCTCCTAATCTGTAAATGTGGACAGCAGTCTGTGTACTGTTCTACTGTTTTACTGTTTTGTTCCTTTCCATTGCTTAAGGTGCCTAGCAAGCACAAGGGACCCCATTTTCAAATTAATTTCTATCATTTTCCCCTGTCCTTTAAACAGCTGTCTCTAATGAGATAATGTAGTGCCACCATTCTCCATTGCAAGGAAGTAGTAACAAGGGGATTAAGGGGATTTGAAATGGCTGATTTACTCCATTTTAACTTAACTTGCATTCAGTCAGTCACTGGTATTTCCTGAACTCTGGGTAAGGAGAAGTGGTGTTACATGTCACTTGAAGCTTGTCTCCTTGTGAGGAAATAAGGAGTCAGTTCAAGGACAGACACTGAAAAATCTGGGAGGAATAATAATAAAAACCAGATTCTACTATATTAGTATTTTATTCCCTGGTTTCACATCACTGTAAAGGAGTTACTCTAGACTGTGATGGCAAAAATTGTGCCACACAAAATAATGATGAAGTATGTTAGTGATAATATAACATTGCCAAAACCTGTCATTCATTTAAAAAAAAAAAAAAAAAAAAAGAAGAAAAACCAAACTCAGAATGGAAACATAATTAAAACTCTACCTGTAATTTTAGGCCATTGAAGGTGATAGTATTTGAATGACCTGACAGATGTTTGAGGGTGACAGGGATTCCTCACTCTCACGTGTGAAAAGAAGATTGGACTAATTTTTTTTTTTTTGGCAAGAACAAAGTTAGGCTGTTTGTAATCACTGTGTCCTGTTTGGAATGTGTTTGATGAAATCAAGCTTGATTATTATCTTTAAAAGTATCCTGGCATATACAGAAGTACAACAAAATAGTAACTCTAAGTTTAATATTGTTTTGCAGGGAGCAGATGCTACTTGTGCTGCTCAGGGTTACTGAATCCGTGCTGAAAATACCACCCCAAACTTTCTTGCAGTATCAAGGAAGAAAAAACTCCACTTTAGCTGGAAGACTTGCAGGACCTCTTTTCCAGGCAATTAAACATAAATTCGCTTTAATTAATTCAGCTTATTTTTCACCAAGAGATTAGATGCGTCAACCACTGCTGGCTGTTATGTCTTTGTAAATGATTGATAACATTACCCAGATAATGTGAATGGTGTGGGTTAAAGAACTGGCTACATTTGTTTCTCTCTGTCCTGTATTTAATGACACCATGACAATGGCTTTAGGGGTATCACGAAATTTTAAAAATTGCTGCTCTTTAATTGAGTTGGGATAACAGGCAGTGTGGGCATTTCTAGCCTGCTTCCTTTGCAAAATTAACTCAAGTCAGCACAAAGTCTTCTGTGCCATCCACACCTAACCAGCTGATTTTTGTTTATTCCGTGCAGTAAGATGGAGGAGATCTTTTCGAAGTTTATAGTTACATATTGCTGTTGTGGTGGCTTCTCTGTAAATAGGATTTGTAAAGTCTCCAGATTCTTCAGTAGGAAAAAAAAAAGGATACACAAGATACAAATGTGATGAAAACTAATTGAGAACAGTATTACAAAACTCTCTGGCAAAACTTGCAAGATATTGAAAGATGAGTCAAACCATTTGTTCCTGTACTTAAGTCAGAAGCTCATGTTAACATAACACTTGATAATTCATGAAAAGTCTGTGCATAGTGGTGAGGAAAAGAATGTCAAGACTACAGAGAAATTTCAGTGGCAGTTAGAGCCTTCCTTTTAAGCAGTAACATTTGAATGTTGTAATCTTATGTTTGGAACCCAACTTTTCTCACTTTATTCTTTTAGACTCTTATAGTAGCTTGGATCAAAGCGAATCTAAACGTCTACATCTCTCGAGAACTTTGGGATGACTTGCTGTCTGTAATGTCATCACTAACATATTGGGAAGAGCTGGCCACTGAGTGGTCATTGACAATGGAAACACTAACTAAAGTATTAGCTAGAAACTTGTATAGCCTGGACCTCAGTGATCTGCCGTTGGACAAATTAAGTGAGCAGAAGCAGAAAAAACACAAAGGCAAAGGTAAGACAACATTGTATACACATCATTTGAATAGGAGATGTGTTGAATTTAATCTAAAGTGTTACACTGTAGTGAGTTATGCCTTTCTCCTTTTATCAAAGCAATTAAATAGTTGAGTGCTAATCATAACTTCTTGAAAGTAATAAAGATTATAGATCTAGTAAAAATTAACTAGCTAGCAAGTGGCTATTGCAAGCGCAATTAGAATATTGATCCTGAAATCCAGTGAATGTTGTTTAAAGATGAAATGCAACATGGACATAGTTTTGTTTGGGTACTAATTCATTACTAAGCCATGGTGAAGATAGGTTTTGTCAAAGTGACTTTGTTGGATTATCTAAGAGAAAGGAACTCTTCTACTAATCCATATCAATGGTACCAGTTTTTAAACTGGTTCCTAAACAATGCAGGAAATACTCTGTAGGACATAATATGGGCAGTGGAGGTGGCTAGTTGCTTGTAATGGTGCTGTTACAGAGTTGGTAAGGAACATGAAGTCTGTCCTTCTGGGTAGAGGGCTGAGAGTTGCAAAACTGGATTCTCTTCCCAAATCAGAGACTGACTTTCCGTGTGAGACCATCACTTCTGTCTTTGTTTCCACTTCTGTAAAACATTGGTAACGATACTGTTCTCCTTCAAAAAGTGCTTTGAAATCTAATAGTGAGAGGCAGGATTGTGTTTAGGATGAGTAATAAAGATGGAAAAAAAGTGTAATTTTTAGTCTACATTTTACCTCTGTATACTGATTGATGCAGTTCTCCAGTCAAACCTGAGGCAGTGTGCTTTGTACAAATATCCTAGGCTTTGTCAGTGAGAAGTAATCTGTGTGGATTCTGTCTCTGAAAGAGCATGTCCCTGTAGGCTGTTTGTGCTAAAAACATTTCATATGCTTCCGAATTGCTCATCTTAGGCAGAGGCATTATTCATCCTTTCATTTTGTTCTGGTGCGTGACAGCTGAACAAAAATACATTTCTTTGTAGCTGACCATGAGAGGTTGTTTTGTTTTGTTATACTATACAGTTTTCTTCTTTTTCTTGCAAAAGACAGGGTTTAAAAAAAAAAAAAAAAAAAAAGTCTGATGTGGGATAACAATGTGTATAGTTATCTGAATATAGGCTTAAAAACCATCTTGAATCATCTGTATCACACATATGGAGCCACATGAGTTTGTTTTAGCCTTCAGTAAAAGTTCCAGAGAAAGCTTCTGTTGTTCAGTGTGAGTTGCAGAGTTAAATCCAACTTTGAAAGTAATAAATATCATACAAGTTATGCCTATTTCTTTGGCTCTGTTCACTTGCTAATAATAATGAACTTCTTGTACAAGGACTTACTTTCCAGGAAGATGCCATTTTAATGACTGTAATTGTTTATCAAGTATCATTTTGGATTACATTACGTCAATGTGGATAAGGAAATACATTGCAAAAAATTTTAGTTCACTTTTTTTTTAACATACATTTATTTTTGATAGCTCCTCATTTGAGCTTCATTTCCTTCAGTATAAATGTCAAATCCAAATTTGTTCCCTCTTTTCTTAATCTTGGAGTAGTATTTTTTTGCGAATTTCTGAAGAGGCGTGTTCTCTGAGCCCTTAATTCCATTTTTTCCCTTTTGTATTTCATGTTAAAATACTCTATCATCTTCATTTCCTGTTATTCAAATGTCACAAAACGATTTGGGAAAAAAACCCATAATATTAACGGTCTGTAATGTGTGATTTTGTGAGTCTTGTCTAATAGGAACAGCAAAGGAAAAACATATATTTACACATTTTATCAGGCTACAACCTTTGTAAACCCATTTTCTTGTGGTTTTGCACTTGATTGGTCAGAAAATAAAATCGTAATATTTTAATAGCACCAACACTTCCGAAAAAGTTTTACTATCCCTTAGTGTTAAACCTGGCCGAGTGGTTTTATATATTTAAAAACCTTAATGAGCTGTTTAGTTTTTGGAGTCATGTTTTCTTTGATAACATTTATTCTATCAAACTTTAAAACTCTTTGAAAGAAGACAACTACACATATCTGGTGATACCAGAGTAGAAGTGATTTGATTCACAATTCTATTTTTGCAGGAGCTGGGCACGAATTCCCCAAGTCTTCCGTTGATAAGTCCTTTTCTAGAGGCTGGAGCCGTGACCAACCTGGGCAAGCGCCGATGAGACAACGCAGCGCTACAACCACTGGCTCTCCAGGAACAGAAAAGGCACGAAGCATCGTACGGCAGAAAACAGTTGGTACGTATCTGTGAAACTGATGTGTTATTTGAGAGAGGGTAAGGAATTAATAACTGACTTTTGTATCGGCATGGATAACTTCCACAAAAATATAGTCTATAATAATGAGTTAAATGTGTAAATTTTGCAGCCTTATGTGCTTTGAGTGTAGTTTAATAATTTGTGGTTACTAGATTCACAGTTACTGCAAGTGAAAGTAATCCAGTTGATGTATTAAATTTTAGTGAGTTTGATCACATGCTTAAGCTGTATTGGAAAAGTTGTACTGTTGTATGTATAAGAAGGAGAAAAAAGCAGGAATGGTTTGAGCAATGGTATGGATAGGTGAGTAATAGAAGCCTTTTAAAGTGCATGTTTTCATAAGCGATGCAGAAAGTAGGTTGAGTATTTTTGAACTGTGCAAAGAAAAGTGTGAGAAATATGTGTATGTCTGCATAATTTATAAAAGATGTTGTTTTTTGCTATATTCTGAATCTTGCGTTAGTGGAAGATTGGCACAGATGTATGCAATTCTCCATTTCTGAGGTCATCTGTTCCTCAACGTTATTACTTGCAGATACTCCTTCCTGTGTTAGAAATGAGTGATACTAAACAGTGCTTTAGGTGGATTGCTCAAAAGAAGACTCATTTACATTCCTGTAATTTTCTCAGAATATCTTAACATGAGCCGGACTACAATTTCTTTGTATCATCTTTATGATCTCAGTGCTATCCCTTATGTAAAGGAAAATTAAGCTGATTTTATTTTTTTTATTTAAATGAAGAACTTTTAAGGAATGTGTCTTGTTCTTGTACTGTCTCTGTAGCAGTAGTGGCTTCAGTTGTTGTGTGTTGTTGCTTCACTGGTACTTCTTGATTCTGACGCAGTTTTAGAACCCAGGGATGCATATTGGCGGTTGAATATGTAATTGTGTTGGCTTTTTAGAAATTAACATTTACTTTCATTTTCCAAAACTATTTGAAATTAATTTTTTTAAGTCACAAAGATTATCTAGCCAAAGTTTTTGTTTGAATGTTCTTCAAAATTCTCAATTTGAAAAATTGTCTTCTCATGCGGCTTTTGTTGGTATGGGAGAGTTATTTTTTCTGTAAGCAGTACGGGCGTGAGAAAATGAAGTCACTACTCCAAAATTTCCTGTGCATTCAAATGGTACACAGCTTTTCCTGTATCTCATGCTGACAGCATTTAGTTTGAATGAAGTTTTCCTTATGGGTCACAGGTATTTTAAATGTAATTTCTGCTTCTCTGTGGATTGCCTGTGTTTAACTGTTGCAGTATTTTCTTTTGTTTTGTTTTTAAATCTTAATTGTCTTAACAAGGTAAAGCTCATGTTAAAATTTCTCCTTCCCAAATTGTTAGTATTTCAGATACTCTGTCAGAAGGTTATGTTGTTTGGTTAATTTATTAATGGTTTTGTTTTGCTGCTATTTGAAAGATGGCTATCTATATGAGGTTAGCCCTAAAATGACTGAAATTTATCCTAATCAAGCTATATGTTGACGTGTTTAGCAGCAAACTAATCTGATTTTAGTTTCACTGTACTTTACCTTCCATGGCTTTGTTCCTTTCCTCCAGTTACCGCACATATTTGATATTAATAAGCCAAGTTTGTATTACTGTAATCAGTTGAAATTTCAGCTCTATAGAATACCATCTGTGGACAAGCATCACAGGATTAGTGGGATGATTTTTAAAGATGAAACATCCAAAAAGGTTAGCCAGAGCCGGAATCCCAAACTCTTCCATTTTTTAAGATGTTAATGAAGAATATGTTACAAAAACATGTGTCAGTTTAAGTGTCTGCAAACAGTTGCTTGTTATTGTCTCTCAGGTCTGCTAAGAGAGCTCCTTCGGATCCTTAATCTGTGCCAGTTAACATAGGGTCACATAAAAAAACCCCACCTGTTTTATAGTCACAATAAGTGAAATTTTCTATAGAACATTTTGTTGGTCAGATCTTCTCCTTCAGTTTAACATTAGCTCTGCATGCTAAGTCTGGAATTTAGTCAGACTTCAGATATGTTGCATGATATCTGATGCGTAGTATATTTCTTTTGATTGTGAGTAATATACTCTTTATATCTGAGTAGGGGGGATGTGCATGTTGAATATTTTCTGGTAAGAAAAAGCTGGGGTTTCTTTTTCATCTGCTTTATGTTGTACGCACTTTGTGTACATCTGTGTACCTCTATTTTTTGAGCCATCCTCATGCCAGCACACATTTATTGCTGCACCAAATTTGTGTGTGTGTGTTACTCAAAATTCACAGCTTTTCTGATGTGCAGTGTGTACATTTTTAGCCTGAACTTATGTAAAGTAATTTTTGGAAAAGGACCTTTAAACATGATATGCATATGGGTTGAAAAATCCTCTGTAGGGCTAGATACATAATTTATGGCTTAGGAAGGAGATTCCAGTCCTATAAAAATATTGGATTTGAAAGAATTTACTAATCTTATGTTCTGCTTTTGTCTATAAACATGGCGGAAGGTTATAAACTCTCAGATACCTAGTCCACATCCTGTTATTAAGTCTGCCTCTACTTAACTATATAATTGAATGTAACACATTATATTTAAAATAATAATAAGCTGAGATCACATTACTGTTTTACTTCACCTCAAATTTAATTTTCCTTTCAATAATAATACACTGCAATTTTTCCTTCAAAAGTTTCTGTAAAATTTCCACCTTAGAAATTGTAATGGGTTTTTCTGCCCTCCCCTTGCTAGTATCAATGTCATACGATGGAAAAGATCCAGTCAAATTACAAGGGACATTTTACATTTTATGTTAAGATCTGCAATCAACACAGTATCTAATCTCAAAAGCTTGGTTTATTCCAAATTGTAGAATTGTTTAGGTTGGAAAAGACTTTTAAGTTTTACTGTGTACCTTGTTATTTTTAGTCTTGCCTACGTTCATTTTAAGATGTGCAATGATGAATGTGATGCGTCTATCACTGTATCCTGAATTTTATTATTGTATCTCTTAAACAAAGAGATGTCAAAGCCATACACATAATGTTAAAGTTGTTGGGTTTTTTTTTTAATTGGTAGCTTTTCTTAAAAAAAAAACTAAACTAGATTTAGTATCGGATGGCTTCAGTCTTTAAACGTCTGTCTTTCAGAATTGTTTTTTCAAACTGGTGTTAAGACTGCACTGAAGTTATGCTGCATTTGTCAAATGTGTTTTCTGCTCTATGTCTGTTGACCTACCCAAGTTATGTGCATGTTGCTGTTAGGGACAATTCTTTAACCTGATTTAGAAGTGTGATGTGCTCCATTTTTGCTGCACTCCATTTGTGTACTTCTGATTCCCATACAGATCAGGAGCACTGAGATTCTAAGTCTATAGTCCCTGTTGTTTTGAAAATATATAGAGAGAAGTTCAAAGACTGATTGAATATTGTACTGATGGTATTTAGGTAAGATACACTGAAGTTTCCTTTAAAAATGTTGATCAGGAACTATTTTAAAATAAGTTATGAAATTTGACGCAGTTTGAAAATGAAGCTGCTTGAAACAGCGAATATTACTTTTTGAAGACCTTCAAGTGTACTTTGAGATTGACTGCAGTATTGGTTCTTGCAATGTCTTACTCTGACAAAGGAAAACAAATATCCTAAAGATTCATTTAAAACCTGTTAGAAAAGCTGCAGGTACAACCTTGATCCTGATGCCACAACTCTTATGAAAGGACCAGTTTAGCAAGATTTATTCAGTATTTATTAAAAGCCAGACTCTATGAACAAGAAACATTTTAATGCTTTTTGTTGTCAAACCATTTCACTTCAGTCACTTCATTTTTAGTGTGGCACTATAACAAATTATATTGCAGATTTCTCCACACAGAACTTGTCATTTTCCCCTTATGCTTTTGAATCTCTTTTGGAGAATCATGAATGCAAGAGTATGGGTATGTGTAAAATTCAGAGATGCCTTTTCAGGAGTAAACCAAAGGAAGCTAGAAAAATGCAAATGTAGCATAAGTTGCAAGTTGCTTTTTCTGTTAAAAAAATTCAAGTTCCAAGTGCTTGTGGAGTGACTTTAACTTCGATTTTTCAACCCCTGATGCAATAGGAAAAAAAACAAGTGTTAATTAGTTTCTTGATTTTGAATGCAAAATCTCTGTAATCTTCATAATAAAGGCATTGTTGCTGCTTTACATAAAAGTTGAAAACTCAAAATGTCTTATGTGTCCACTGATTTTTTTCTTTCTTACAGCTCTGCCAGTATCTGCCGTGCTGAAATGTTTTAATTTTTGAATTTTCTTCCTTTTTATCTTTGTTTTCTCTGTTGCTGCTTTTTCTGTGACACAAGCCTTTCATTATAGTCACTCTTCTTTTTTCCTTCCCCACTTCTTTCTTTTCCTTTTTAAAGCCATGAGAAGCCGATCCATTGGTGAATGTGCTCTGCCATCGGCCTATATACGCAGTGCTAAAAGTGCTCCTGTTCTGATCCATACTTCCAAACCCTTCTTGCCTGATATTGTTCTCACTCCCCTTTCTGATGAGCTTTCAGGTAGTGCCACCTCTGCTAATTTCTGCACCCCCTTTACCACCTTTTTAAACCTTCTGCTTTCAAATTCTGCTAAGTCATTAAATTTTTTGAAGTAAAAAATACTTGGGGGATGGGGGGAGAGGGGAAGAGATTAAGAAAGAATATTTTGAGTTATGTAAAATACCATGCTATTTTGCAATTCATTCTGGAACTGTTAGAAGTTAGTGCTGTGCCAATGTTTACTGTCATAAAAGTGAAAATTGGAGAAATCTCTTGCTTTTTCAATTTATTCATAAGAAGCAATATAGCAGCTGTCTACCAGAGACTACAAATAATCTAAAGCTTTTATTTGTGACGAGTGAGGGAGGAAAGGAAGAACAGAATTTTACTTTGATTTGCCATTTACATCTTCCTACGTAAATCTTTCAATACAGTGTCATAGATGTTGTGTGGACAGCCATGGTAATGATGTACTGTAGCTCCCATGAAAAAAGAATGTCTGAAGTGTATGGTATCATATAATATACTTTACAGTATGCCTGATTTTCATTAATATATAGAAACATTTAAAAATCTATACAGTTTGGAATCCTGAAGTGCTGTGTTTTGGTATTTTCCAAATGATCCATTTTTTACAGAGTTGTTTTCCTCAACATTGTTTTGTCCAGCAGGGTGGTTGGTTAGAAGTGTGACACTAGCTTTCCCTGGATAATTTTCTTTGAACAAATTGATTCAACAATTAGAATTAGCACAGATTATAAAAGTGCATGCATGAGGGTTTACAGAGAGTGTGTGTTTTCCTGTACTTCAGCTCTTACATAGGTGTAACTTAGTAGCGTGTTAAGGCTGACAATCACATTACGCCTTTGTCTAAAGGAGTGAAAAGAAAAGAAAGAGAGCACAGTGGGAGCACTGTATATATAGTCAAAACTGTGTAGAAATACGAGGACTTTATGGCAGTGATTTTTTAATGGAAGATAGGGGGGGATTGTTGTGGGTTGTTTTTCTTTTTTTTTTTTTTTTTTTTTTTGTGTCCCATTTCCCTTTGTTACTCAAGAAGTATCAAGAACTGTATTAACTGTATTTTCATAACTGTATTTTGTTATGTGTCCAAAATTAAGTTGTATTGTGAAACAGAAACTTGGTCCTTAGTATTCAATCTGTAAGCATAAATGGAGAATCAGGAAGGTTTGAGGAACTGACTCTAGAGAGATCAGACTTTCACAGTGAAAAATTATGACATACTTGAATGCAAATCTTGACCTCACAAACAATAGTAAAACACGAGTTGTGTGTAATAAATTAATAAACATATGAGTGCAAAAGATATCTCTTCTGAGATAAAATATTAGAACTTAGAAGATAGGGGCTTTTTTTAATAGGAATGATACATGAACAACCTAGTAGTAAATAGATCTTGCCTGGCCGTAACATTTTTGGAAATAATCAGTTCTTAATGAAGATCTTAAGAGCACTTGCAGGGAGAAATGAGCTTTTACAGTGAACTGTTATTTTTTTCATATAGTCACTGATAATTAATCCTGTCTTAAAGAAGGCAAGAGTTTTTTTGCAGTCAATTTTATCATCCATATTTCTGAAAAGTCCTTGCTTGCATCTTCTAGTTCTTCTACAGTGTGCAAAACTAGATAGCTCTCTTGCTGTTATTGTTCCTGTTGATACTCATCCCATACAAAAACTGCACAACCAATGTGATTTTAAAAAGCAAAATAATTTTACAGGTCTTTGCACTTGTAACGTAGAAAATGTCCTTGGCGCTTCCTGGTTTTGTTATCTTCTCAAACAAATGGGTTTTGGAACAGCTTTGTGATGTGCCCAAGAATCCTGAACATTGTCAGAAAACTAAAAAGCTCTAGAGAAGAAAAGCAACCTGTTGGAGTGTTGATGGGGAAGCAGCTGAGTAAAGGAAACACTATCCACTAGATCAGAGTGCACTTTGCTCTTTTAATTTTCTGCATTTTTTTAATCGTGTGTTCTCTCCTTTTCCTTTTTTTTTTTTTTTTTAACATGGGCCTTTTTTGTTGTCCTTGTCTTTTCTTCTTACAGTAAATATATTCTTTTCTGAAAGCCTTCTGTGTCCAGACATATAGCATGTAATTTGGGAAGTAATCATATTGTTTCTATCATAATCATGCTTTAAGAAATGAATTACGTTTAGCTGGCTGTGACAGCCCTTCCTCTTATTGCATGATTACATGAATATCCATGTTATTCCAACTGACTGTCAGATCCAACACAATTTGAAGAAGAGGATATATTTCAAATTATTCCAAAATAATAAGGTGCCCTAATCTTAAGTTTTCTTAAGTAGTATTCAGCTCCTTTTTAGCTGGGACGCTCCTTATTGAAAGATTGACTTACTGAACACTGAATCTTGACAGATAGTCCCAAAGAAAGCATTTATGCCAAAACATTTACCTTAGGTATATTGATTTTCAAGCTCAATATTCACATCTAGTAATCTAACATCATCAAGGGTGCTTTTCCTAAGATTGTAATTCCTTTGTGTAGTTTCTAAGTTACACTGTATTTCTATTTGCAGAATATTTGCAACTTTTCAATAGGATCCAGAAAGCAGAAATGGAGATTTCTGCTTTAGGGTGTTTCATTAGCAAAGTGATTTGGTGTAGTGCAATTGTTGCAAATCTGCAATATTTCTAAAAGTAACTTTTCTTTTAGCCTGTTAGAATCATAGGAAAACCAGTCTTACATGTTTACAGGATAACTAGCAAAATAACCATTTGTCCCTTGAACTGTTGAGGATTTTCAGGTACAAGACCACTTGTGAAGAACAGTGTCAGTGAGATGTAGGCAAGGTTCCTGGAAGCAATTGGCCACAATTGCAGACTCATGAACTGCAGGTGGGAGATTTTTCCTCATCCACTGGGACTGAAAGTGGCAAAGGAAGTATTAACATGAAAGGGAGATATATATTATGCCTTTACAACTATGTTCTCTAATCAGTAAATAATCATTAAGATGAAATATAAAGGAATAGTCATTGTAATCTCAATATAGTTGTAGTTAAACTTTAATCCCTGAAACTCACAGAATGAATGTGTTCTTATAAAATAATTTCAATGAAAGCTGAGAAGCAAAATGTGTTATTTTTTCTCTGCTTTCTGAACTAACTTTTCGTGATGAAATATAATCTTGTCCCAGTGTCCTGTGGGAATCTCCTACTTGCACTCGTGCTGTCTTGCCAGAATGTTTCTCTCTATGAGTTTATGTTTTAGCTTATCTATCCTTCTGCCTTCTAGCAGAAAGAGGAGAGGTAAGGTTGATTTACACGGGTGAGAGTGGCTAGAACTACCAATTTCAATCTCTTCCTCACTGTAAGGTATTAGAAACCAGGCCAGCGTTTCTCAGCAGTGCATACAGTTTGTCAGAGACACAGCCTTCTCGTGCACAATTGCAATGTAGTTAGTGAAAACTCCTTGGGAACTGATGGTGTCCCAGTGTGCAAGGGTGAGCCCCGGCTGTGAAGGAGCTGTTCGTTTGGGTTTTTAAACATTGTATTTGCAGTGCTGATCCTGCAGTAACATTATCTTTTTCATTTCCTTAGTTTCTTCCTCTGATTTACAAAAAAAGAAATCTCTATTGACACAAGCACTGCACATTTGTTTGAAAATGTTTGTGTACTTGTATGTGCTAGTCATGCATATGTGAGCACCTAAAATTAGTACTGGATCAACACTGAAATAAATCTAGCTGAATTTATTTCAATGTGCGGAGCTGCTTGACATGCACTTGGAGTTCTACATCCAGTAATTTTTAACATCCTAGAAAATCATAATCACTGTGTGCATGCAGAGTATGCAGTCCTCAGGCTGCTGCTTTAGATAAGCTTGAGTTTATAAAAAGTACAAAAGATGCATATTGAGGGCTCAAGATCAGATTTGTGTATTGTAGTTACATGTGTTAATCCCATGTATAACATTATCATACATAGTTTTGACTGAATCATATGATCCTTTCTTTGCAGCTGTAAGAATTGCCTTTGAGACTATATAAACATAACCTGTGTATATCTCTGTCTGAGTCAACAGTTTGAAATAACAGTCCCAAGTAGAGGGAAACAGCATTCTTTTCAGAGGGTGTTAATTCAAATAGCTAGTAATAAGTTGAACAAGAACAGTGAGAAATTTGTTGCTTATCAAAGCTGAAGAGAGAGGAAAGGGATAATGCATTGTGTAGTATATATAAAATGATTTTTAGTTCATGTTTGTCTTTTGAAATAGCTTGGATATCTACTCTCTTTTTCCGATATAGATCTCTGAGTTCCTTGTTTAATAGCTTCTTTACAGTTCAGTAAACTTTGTATCAGGTCAATCTCTAATTTTCAAATTTTAACGTCTCTGAAAAATTGAGCATGGAAATACCACTTTTGATCTTGCAACACATACATTTAGTGAAGTACAGATATAGCTCATTCCTCCAGTTTATATGCTTTGCTCACAAGAAAAATACGAGGAAATTCAGCTCCAGCTCTAACATTCTCATAAAAGTGTGAGCAATTTAAAGCAGCTTTTTAAGTTGACTTCAGATAATCATTACTAAATATTACTGAAATAGGTATAGAGATCCATGCAGTAATGATTTGAAATATTTTAAAATTAATTCAACATAGTTTCTTTGCTTTGGCAGTAACATGTCAGATTTAGGAGAGGGAAAGGGGCTTAAATTTTGTGCTTATCTTAAGTAGATTTGCCATTTTAGTCCTGAAGATAAAGCCTCTAGATAGAACAACAAGGTAAGTCTGTTTATTGTGGCAAGTAACTCTTGTTGATGTTCATTTAAGCTTTTCATTGTTATTCCTGACTTTAAAAGCATAACTACAACTTTCTAAGTGGTAGATAGTAAAAATAAATCTGGGGAATAAGGAATTCTGTCAAAACCAAACCAGCAGAAAATTGAGAAAGCTGTTTTTACCTCACTGTTCAAGTGTCTACCCATAAAAAGACTGCAAGGGATAGTGTGAATTCTTGCAATTAATTGAACTGTCTGCAAGAGATTCTTAGTCTTGCCCACACCAGTGATTTTATGGTATGTGATGTTCCTATAACATCAGAAAATCTGGAGGCGAATCTGGAGGTTCTTTATTTTCGTGGATGATGCTAAGTGGGCTGAAGATAATTCTATATGATTCCTAGGTGATCTATGTTGGAACTGCAGCTTTCATTACAGTTAACTGTGATCTGTACTGATGCTAATATATTAGCAGTCTGAACAGAGACAAGGATTCGCTAATTTAAATGGTCATAAGAAATGTTCTGGTCTTTTCAAAAACAGAAGAGGTTTTACTCTAATGTTACCTGTTGTGAGGCTGCAGGATGTTTTTCAGTAGCAGGGTCCTTAACTTGGTAATTCCCGTAAATGCCATATTTGCTCGAGTAAAACTGGGCAAGCAGGGGGAAGTAAGCTTTTATGAAGTATTTAGTTTCACATTTTGAAAGTGAGAGACAAAACATTCTTCTAGATAAAAAAGGTATATCCTTAAATTATCCATTATGAATAGTAATCTTTTCTGTATAGGACCAGCTCTTCCATGTAACTTAAAAGCTTTAGTCTTTAGGTATACGCTATGTTATATAAGCCATAATATTCATAATTGTATGCTAGTATTCTTTCTGGTATTTCAGTAGTTCATACATACTCATACAAGTTATGAAAAAAGTAATAGTTTGACACTTCAATAAACAATTCTAATTTTCCAGAAAACTTACTTGTTCTCTTTAGACTCTTTCATTTTTCCGAAGATGTAAATTCCACGACGGGTACTACTGTTAAGCTAATTTGTATTGCAGGTAACCATGTCCTGAATGAACTAGCTGGCATAATATTGGTTGAATTATTGAACTTATTGGCACAGCCCTAGCTTTAACTGTATTTCCAAATGTTTCATGGTCTCACTGTTCGTTCTCATGCATGTTAACATTTAAAACTGTGTTCTGATGGTCTAACTCATTTATATTACATTCTGTACTGGATATTACGTGCGTGTGTTTTTAACACTCTAGTACTGGAAAAAGTATCTTTGTTGTCCTTAAGAAAACAAGGCTCTGAACTTTCCTGGCTTTTAAAGTCACGTCATTAGGCTGTAGTGGTAAATACATGTTGTCTTTGGATGTAAATTTTAGTGCATGTTACATATACTTTTTTCCTACAGACATTGATGATGCTCAAATTCTTCCACGTCCACCTCGAGTCAGACATTTTTCACAGAGCGAGGATGCTCCAGGTGAAGTTTTTGGTGCATTAAATGAGGAGCAGCCACTGCCGCGAAGCAGCAGCACCTCTGACATCCTGGAACCATTTGCAGTTGAAAGAGCCAAAGGTGCAGTTCCTGTCATTGACAGTTCATCCCATCATGCTCCAAGCTTACAGAGTTCCACTGAGACCTCTTCAATGCATAGATCCACTGAAAGCCGTATCACTGATACAAATAGCAGAGAGTCCTCCTTGGAAGTTGGGGATAGTATTTATGATCATCTTTGTCATTTAATAGGGCCGGTAGAATTTGCAAACACAGCCTTTGAACAAAGCCAATATGTTGACCTTGAAGGTGAAGATGATCTCCTTTCCTCCCTGAGAGAATATCTTAAAGAAAAAGAAGAACTTTGCGGTAACTTTCAGATAGAAAAATGTGAGGCTTCTGCTCACGAAGTTGATACATCAGTAAATAAGAATGATAGATTACCACTGGATGGATTAGAAAATAGAGATCAGACCAGTCAATGCACGAATAGCATCACTGTTACAGAAAGAGACGATAACACAGAGCTGCACCTAGAACAAAACCAAAGTGGCTTTATAAGTAATATTGCATCTACTCCAGTAGACATTTTTACGAGAAATCAAGTGCTCGATAAAGCCAGACAGTTAAATATTGATAAACAATGTGAAAATGTGTTTGATCATGAGTCAAGTAGTCCTAGCAGCAAAGAAGGGAAGAGATACCTGTACAGGCAAGCAGCCACTGAAGCTGATATAGATTTAGTTGTGGAAACAGCAGTAGCTGAAAAGCATAAAGGTGCCCAGTTTAATGAAAAGGTAACCAACTCACGTGTTATGCATGCAAAGAAAATTCTTCCTAAAGCACAAGTTAACCCTCAAATGCCTCACATCACAGGCACAAGCAAACCATCACCAACTAAAAGGAGTTTATCTGAAACTGTAACTCATAGGGCCAAAATAATGAAAATAACGACTAGAAAAAGAAATAGCGTTCATGTTACTTTTAGGCCATCTACAGAATCGGTTCAATTTTACAATCCTCTTGAGAGCAAAGAGGCTGCTTGGAAAGCAAGACTTCGTAAACTCAGTGGCTTCAGTAGTAGCGGTAGTGGTAGCAGCAACAGCAGTACCAGTGCGAGCACCAGCTCATCCACTGTCACGGAGCTGGTTAGACCTGGAATGTATAGACCTCTAGATGCAATCAATGCTGCTTCAGCTGGCAGCAAGCAAAGTAAGGAATCTACAGAAGCTCAAGCACCCATGTTGCAAAAAGAAGGTATTGCAATTAATCAGTTCCATAATCGTAGTGCCTTTAGAGCACCAGGTCAGGAGTCAACACAACAGCAGGGCTCCCTGGGTGGTGTTTATAAAACTGTTGTCCATGCTCTTTCGAAGCCGAAGGCAAATGTTTCCCCACAGAGGCAGAACAGAATGCCAGCAGAGGCTCCACTGAGGGATCTGTACAGTCATGTAATGGGCTATTTTGGAAGGAAAGCTGCAGGTGAGCACTAACAGTGTGCAGAGTGCAAAAGGAGAAAGGCAGCACCAGTTTGGCTTAATGCAACTGAAGCAAGCTCTGATAAGCAATCAAAAGGCTTTGGGATGATCACTGCTTTCCCTGTTTCGTTATGCATGCGCCTACAGCCAGCTCATTTTTCTCCCAGCATAAGTTACTTTTACATACTTTAAATTACTAATTTCCCTCTTCAAAATATTTAGTCGAACCTCTTTGCTGCTGAAGACCATCTGGTTAGGGAGGAGGAAGAGACAGTAAATGACCTAATAAGCCTCGAGTGTTTTGAATTTTCATCTACCGTGCAGAGCCCTAAAATTTAGCCTACCAAACGATTGGAATATGCATGTTTTATCAAAATGTGCTATTCCACTCTGAGTGTAGTTTGATTGTGAGAAGGACCTGGCTTGAACTAGTTGTATTTCTGGTTCATTTAGTGTGTTCTCTTTTTCCTCCTCCTCCTCCTTTTCCTCCTCCAATACAAAAAAGCCCCTCAAATTTACATTTGGAGGTCACTTTAGATAACTTTAAAAAATAGTCTTAAACAGAAATCTCTTAATACCGGAATGATTTCATTCTGACAATTCTCTGTGAGTCTAATCATATTCATTGTTTAAATCTTTTTCAAAACATGCTATAGGCCTTTCTGTATTCATTCGTCAAAATGGATGCTGTTACATCTTGGCAACATCTTTCATCGCTTTCTTTTTTCTTGGAATTGTGGATGTTCATGAAGGTCTCATGATGGTCCTTCTCCTGCTAACTATGAGACCTCTGTGGACTGATCAAAAAAGAAGGCTGTCGCTCTAATATCCATTGTCTTAGTTCACATCTTAACCTTAAATGAACAATAAATTAACTTTCAGCAGTAATGTAGGTTTTCTTTTCTCCCATTGTTATGCTGGCATGATTAACAGAGGATTCTGTAACGCATCCTGCATCGAGATGTTAATGCCACCTGAGGGCAGTCTTTATAAGCATAGCACCAGCAGAACGTGACTGTCATGGGTCTCAAAAGAACTGTTTACTTCTCTGCAGAATCTGGACTTCTGAAAAAGAGAGATCTAGAAAGCATTAATTTTCGAAGTATATTTTATTGGAAATTTGTAACATTTAGCAGAGCCTCAATATTAGAATAAGCTTCACTGTGGTCTCATGAGATGACATGGAGGGACAAATTCTTACAGAGAAAACCTGAACTGGAAAAACTGGAAGATTTTAAAGGCTACGATTGCAAAGTCACGTGTAACAGCCACAGTTCAATATGAACAGTATAGTTATATCAAAAATATAAAACTCATAAATGAGTATGCTTAATTAATTGTTCATAACCATTGACCATCCAGAGTTTGAATTTTCATTCCCTGTGGTAGCATGTAATTTTATTACATAAGATTTCCTTTGCACTATTTATACTAACTGTATACGGTGCCACATTGACATTTGTCACTAGTATATGTTACAGCCTCATTTATGTTTTCCACTGCATTGCTCTTCATTAGAAATGCAATGAAGGAGGAGTGCCTGTAGGAATCATAAAAACATTTTATTACTTATTTTTTGTGGTATGGAGGAAGAATATATGCTGTATCCTTAAAGCAAGCATTAACAACTTTGAGTAGTGCTTACCTAGAAGCTTCTTGCTATTAGAGGTGGTACTGGAAATCAACTAACCCCTGCTTAGTGGGAAGAAGAAGCCGTACTAATTCTTACAGTAGAATCTGCTTTAAAAGAGGGAATTTCTTAAAATGCATGTTTGACAATTTTGATTTATTTTTAAATTTCTGTTAATTAACAGGGCTTTTTTCATTTTTTTATGTTTTGTTTTGAAAACGTCTTGATGTGTTTTTTACTATATACAGTTGTTCATTTGCTTTTAGCTAATAGAGAGGACATGAGTCAAAAGCTGCACCATATTGATAGTGATATTGGCAGTAGCAATACAAATGTTCCTGACCTCATGGATGAATTTATAGCTGAGAGACTCCGCAGTGGCAGTGCACTGGTAAGCCTTTAAACTTCTTACTTTTCAATATGTAGGTCTGCATATATGTGTGAACTTGTCAATGACATTATAAGTCAGTTTGTCAAAATATCTTTCTCTGAATTTTATTAATCAAAAAGGATTAAGAATATAACTTAATTATTCCTTGCTTTTAAATCATTTTGACATAGACTCAAGCCATTTTATATCGTTCATGTTTTCATATCTATTAAATCTTCATTGTGGAAGCAATGAAAAAATAACTGTCAGATAAATAGTCTCATTGAACCTGAATGGCCTTAATCACACCTGTAAAGATCTTTGTACACAGACACTTTCAGGATAATGGTTTATATGTAAATTTGCAGTCTTCAGTGTGGTACCCAGTTCTATGCTGTAGTATGGTACTATTCTCTACAGGTTTAGTTGGTGCAACAGACTACAAAACACTACTAGCATCTCTGTTTCCTTCATTTTTTTAATTTCATTTACAAGTGTTGAATAATTTTTTGTTAATAGTTTTATGCTAATTGAACCAACTTTTGTTATACTCTATTCCAGATATGTTATGTTGTTTGGTATATCATCCGTAATGAGAAATTTTAATCAAGTTTAAGTCAAGAATTTCAGGTTACTGTTAAATGCTTACAGAATGAGACAACTAACCCAAAGTGATAAGTGTTTTATTAACTAGCAGTGAAAAGGAAGATGTTAAAAAATGTTGCAAATGAAGAACAGAATTAATAACAATTTAAATGTAATGCTACAAAGTTGTCCTGGTCTTTTTCCTGCTTAGAATTTTAAAACAATTTTTAAAGAAAAGAGGGTCATTTTAAGATGTGCTTCTGTAGAGTGTTGGCAATGAGTAGTTTAGTTGTTGGGCAACTAAATAAGGGGCAGAAAAAGATTATTCAAAGTAATTAAAAAAAAAATGTTTATTTAGCATTCTCTTTGATAAATGGCAAGAGAGGACTTATAAACTTTGTCTAAATGTATATTGTTTTCTCTCCTTTGTATTGAACTTATGTTCATCAAACTTGATTGCTGGTGCAACGTATTCTTGTTAGTAGGTCTTGAGTCACAAGATGAAAATACTAACTTGAAGTCTATTAAAAAAATATTAACTTGGTCTGCCAATTAATAAAACAGACATTGTTGCATCTGGCCACAGACAAAAGAGAGAAAGGGAATACTTTTTATTTTCACATAAATGGGCAAGAATATTGATAGTTAATAGTTCAACAAGAGAATTGGTACATTCCTTAGGTAGCAAAAACCAGCTGAGTTAGGTTCGAAAAAATATTTTGAAGCTGACACTGATTTTGTAATCTAAAGTAGTCATATTAAAATCTTGTATCATGAACAGCTTGTCAGCCTAGGCAAATCTGTAATTAATAGGAGGGTAATAAAAGAATAGAGGAGTGACTGGACCTAGTGTAAAAGGAAGTCACCTTCAGTTTTATAATGCATTAAGACTTCAAGCTGTTTCATAAAATAGCTTTTCTACCCGTATCTCTCTTCCTTCAAGCAGAGAGTCCTATCTGTGAAAAGAACAGCTTAAAGAAAGGCTCCAAGTAGACCACCTTACTTCTACATGAGCAAATCTATATATCTTATTTTTGCTATATGCTGTCTTTATTGTCCAAGTCAATATTGAGGCTTTGGCTTGATTGTAAGAAAATTAGCACATTAATTAGAAAATTCATTTGCTTGTGGTGTACATTAAATTTTTGCTTATAGCATAGTAGGCCAGAGAACACCACATACCTTGAATTTTTCTTTCTGCTTGTGTCTGCAACCAAGGTTGACAAGGTGTTGTTAGGAATTTAGACGTAAGCTGGAGAAAATATACTTTTTTGCTATGTTTTCTCTCTGAAGACTTTCTTAATACATGTGTGGCACATGCTGGTCTGAATCCTAGCCCTTTAAGTTACGTCCCCAAAAAATCATTATGCAAATAAAATTTGCCTTTAAGAAATTGTGTGACTGTGTGATTTTAGGTTCTTAACTTCCTGATGCTTGTCTGGGGTTTTGGAAAGTCTTAGCAATGTATGTAGTATGTTGACAATTTCTGGTTTAGGTCCTTGTGAACTATTTCTTACATACTGACACTTGCAAATCTGTGATTGCATTTTGCATTATATGTAAATAAGCCATCCAAGATTGTAAGATAATTTATGTTTCTTAAATGTTTAGAATGTGACGAGAAGAGGAAGCAGTCCTGGCAGCCTGGAGGTTCCTAAAGACCTTCCAGATATATTGAACAAACAGAACCAAATGCGTCCTATAGACGACCCAGGTGTGCCTTCCGAATGGACATCACCTGCCAGTGCAGGCAGCAGTGACCTCATCAGCTCCGACAGCCACTCCGACTCCTTCAGCGCCTTCCAGTATGATGGCCGCAAATTTGAAAGCAAGTGTATTTTTCCAAAAGTATTCGTATTTTGGTTGCTTGCTTGCAAATTTCTCTCTCTTTTTTTTTTTTTTTTTTTTTAGTTATATGCCAGCAGTCTTCTGTAGAGAGAGCTTATCTTGATTTCTCATTGAAATCATTAGCAAGTTAATGGAGCAAGCAGAGTTCTTGAGAGAGGCTATCATGTTCATAGTATACTAAACAAAAGAGCACTGGAATACTACTGTGCAAAAAGCAGAACAACAGTGAACAGAAGTTAAAAAGCAATATTGTCTGCGCCCTGCAGCGTATCCGTCTGTTTTGCCCAAAATATAGAAATGAAAAGTTACTTTTTTTGGAAGTTATTTTAATTCTTTTGAAAACATTAAGGTAAAATTTTAAGAAGGGCTTTGTCTAGCTATAGCTTAGTCAAAATACTAAGTGTAACATCATGGTAAAATTAGTATGCTTTGTTTAATAACATAATTACTTTAGTTATTCATTCCCACTCTTGTTCAACAGAAGAGATCATTATGGTTGCTAGGAATTATGACTTAATGTATTATGTAAGAGAGAAATGATGTTTATATGGTGGTATTTGTTGAAGAAATTACAATTCTTAGATATGTAGATGTTATGCAACTAAGTGATGTTATTTAAACATTTCAGCATGACATTTTTTCTTTAGTGTTGAAAAAGCCATTTGATAGAGTGTCAGTTGCCGTAATATTTTTAATTTAGTGCTTTAATAACCAACTTGGATATTTCTTTCCAGCTTGTAAATTTTGCAAATAAGTTCCTTAATGTATTTTTCCATTATTTTTACTTTATTCTCATGTAGGTGCACTTGGAGCAACTAAGCAGAACACACAACATGCAATAGGAGTGTTTTCTCCAGAAGTACAGTAACAGTTTTGTGACAGGAATGAGAATATTAATAAGAGTCAATTACTTTCTGCTGTTATATTTTATGTAAATTTTGCAGCAGTGTATTAGTAGCATAGGAGATGTACATCCAAGTTTTACATGGAGGATTTTGGAGGTGCTGGGCTTTTGGGTTTTATATTATTGTATTTTTAGGTTATAAGTTAATACAGTGCTTTCCTCATGCAGATTTCAGCTTTGGCACTGAGGCAGGGACGCCAGCTTCCACTGACGTTGATGCAATTTCAGGACAGCAACAGAGTGCTGAGGAGCAAGAAGTGGCCAGTCTAACTACACTCCATATAGATTCAGAAACAAGTAGTCTCAATCAGCAACCATTGTCTGCTGAAGCTGCAACTATTACTGGTAAAGTAGTTAAAAAAAAAAAGGCATTTATTTCAGAAATTTTTCTACCCATCCTGAAGAATTCTAGTTTCAGCTTCTGCAATGAATCTGTATTCTATATAAGATGATTCTTTGATTTAAATTATTTTTTTATTGCTATTGAAAAGTAATATATGAAATAACATAAAAGGAAAACCTTTTTCTCACTTAGTTACTCATATGATCCTTGGCTTGGTGCTAAATGCATTTTAAACCCTTATTGAGAAAATCTATACAATTACCAGGAAGAAAACTCTTAGCACATAATGTATGCTAGATCTCTTACAAGTGTCCTTCTACTGGTAGTCAAATAGCTAATTTCCAGGAAGGATTTTTTTCCTTAGAAGGCTTTGACTCTTTGACTCTTTCAAACCTTTGTATCACACTGAAGTATGATGGAATTCTTCTGTATACATCCATCTTAATCTCTCTCTATATATACTGTCTGTTGTGTAACTGGGAGCTTTTAATGTGCAAAATGTTAGTCACTGTGCCATATAAGATCAATTTTCATTTATGTAACTTAAGAATTCTTTTAATACTTTTCCTGTTGATTTCATTAAAAAGTAAGTCTTTTGGGAAGCAGTGTTTCACAGCCTCAGCTGGTGAGCTTGAGGCTCCTCCGGTTAACTTTGCAACTGTTTCTTGGGAAAGAGAATAACGATTAGGTTAGCAATCACCAAGCGGTGCAGTTAACCTGAATTTAATGGGCTCCTTTCTGAAAGAGAGAATCTTCCTTTCTGAGGAGTATTTGGAAGAAGGATCTTTTGCCGGATTTTGTAAATGGGAAGTAAAGATGTCCGTTGTCATTTTCATACTCCTTGTCCCTTAACGGTTATGCGCTACGATTCCTGTTACAACTCTGGCAACAAGTACCTGTTTGTCTGTCAAAGCTTTTACCTACATACAGTGTCTTGTTCTCTGTGAGAAATCAAACTCTGCATTTTCAGAGAGATTGGAAGACATCTTTACTTCCTCTGCAACAATTTTAATTTTCTAATATGGCCTTTCTGCTGAAAGAAATATGGTATTAGATTTCTTGGACATTGTTGTTAAGCTTGTTCAACAATGTTCAGCTTGACTTCTGTTCTCTTCATTTTTCTCTTTGCTGTGTGCTTGTTGGAGGTCCTTGCAGAAAACCTGTTCTTTTTCTGTTTGTTTTTAAATGTTAATAATTTCACTACTGTTTGGTATTTTTGTCCAAGTTTGCGCTATAATTGAATTGATAAGATTGCGATTAATGACTGAGTTGTCCATTGAGAGATTCTGTGGCTGTCTTGTCTTGTTGTTTGGACTGCTGTTTTAGAGAGGCAGCTTTTGTGTGTCACATGCACTTAACTTCAGCTGGATTTCCCAAGGAAGCAAGACTTGTGCGATTACACTCTCTGTCTCTGTCTGACTGCTCCATGCCCTCAATTGTGTTGGACCTCATTGTATAATTTCTGCTAAATTGGCATATAAGAAAACAGAAAGTCTTTTATTTGAAATTTTATGAAAGATAGGCAGCTCTCTAGTGAAAATTACAGGTATGCAGAGTCCCGTGACAGGGAGGCTGCAATGTGAATTAGCTGTGTCACATACCAGCAAATCCATGCAGAAACTCAACCCCAAAACCACTCATAAGAAATGATTTTTTTTGTGGTTCAGCTGCTCAGAAAACTATGTGTTTCTAAATAGTTTTCCTTTGAGGGTTTTTGGAAGGAAAATTTCTTCTTGGAATACAGGCATTCTTTCATACTCTTAGCAAATGATTGAGTTGACTATTGATTGCTGTTTGAGTCTTAAAACAAATTGAACCCATAGTATTCTCGGTCAAATTTGGATCCGTGTATGCTGGAGTATCTTTTAGTGCTTCTTACAAGACTCCAGTACAGCAAACTTTCCATAATGATTTCTGACCATTCTCTTCTGTCATATAAAGGTCTCTTCCCTTCCTCCCTCCCTCACTCCCTCCCTCCTTTCCTTCCTCCTTTCCTTCCCTTCCTGCACTTTCTCTCCCTCTCCTTCCCCTCTGTCCCTCACCCTCGCTTTCTCCCCACAAGCTCCCCCACCTCCTCTCTCTCGGTCTACTTGCATTAATCACCCCACTTAGTGAGCAGAATGGAAGAGAAGTAGGAAAAGATTTCTTTGAACAGCTTTTAGGTGTGTATTTTACATTATCTTTGTGAGCATTTGGCAAACAAGTGGTCAGTAGCGAGAGGAGAGCATCGTTCCCTGCTGGGTCAGACTGCAGTCTGGGTGTGAACCAGTGGTGTCCATCTCTGCTGCGCAGAGGTGGTGATTTAAATTGATGGTAAAAGCTTCATTGCCTTTGCCATTTGAAGCAGATAGAGACCTTTGCAGTTTAACAATGTAATTAAGATTGTTTACCACAATTTCTGATAACATTGACATTTTCTCTCAAGTTCTTTAAACAATTTGTTTTCTTTACAAGAAAGAACACTTCACAGCCGATAATTTGGAAAGATTACTATTTTAAAAGACTCGGTTTTTCATTGCTGTCCCTAAAGTTCAGTTTAACTCTGAACTTTGCATAACATTATAATATTTTTGGGCCCCAGTGACGTTTGTCTAAGAGTTAAAATTAATAGATTTGAATTCTTCCATTTTTAATGTGGTGATGTTTAGAGAAGTATGTGGTAACATATCTGTTGTCTTTTTTTTTCTTCCCATCTGACTATTCTGATCAAACTCAGGTTTTTATAAGGATCTTTAGGCAAAATCAGGAAGTGAAACTAAGGTAGTACAGAAGAAAAATACAAATACCCGCTCCATCTCCACAGTTTCCTCTGTAGAGGAGATCAAATAGTTGCCTAGAGGTTGTTCAGTGGGGATCATGGAAAAATGCCTTTGCAGCACTGCCATTCAAACGTTTGTGTTTTCGTGTCTTAGAGGAAAAAAATTCCTCTGACTTTTGCTTCACATGGATTTTCTCAGTGCAATTGGCAGATAAACATCAAACGTTGTCAGTTAGTGGTTTGAGCTTTTATTTATAAATTAACTTGCATGCATCCATAAACCTGGAAAAAACAATGTTCCAGGAAAAATTCTGCTTAACCACTTGGCTGGAGAAAAAATTAGGTGAGGGAATCTGGAGATAAATTTGACTGATTCAGAACACTGGAAGTGCTACAGAACTAATACATTTAAAATTATTTGGACCTAAACTAGAGGTCTGTTAATCCATTTACCTATCTGATTTTGATGTTCATCTCTCAGCTTTCATGCATGTAATTTGTTTTCTTTCAGAGCACCATTCACAGGGAGTTCTGCTTACAGTTTTTATATCTTTCCTTGCCCAGATCTGATATATAAAAGTAGTTCAGTTTTCTTTTAATGCTATGTTTAGACAACATTTCAGTAGCTCAAGAAAATAGAAAAGCCTTTAAGGTAACTGTTAAAAATTGCATTTGCAGGCTCTGAAAGTGCTTCTCCAATCCAATCTGCTCTTGGATCCCGATCACAGACACCCTCTCCTGCTACTCTTCATGCAGATCATATTGAGCAGAAGGATCTGCAGCTGGATGAGAAGCTCCACCACTCTGTTTTACAGACGCCAGATGACCTAGGCAATATCTGAAACAGAAAATATAAAGCTGTTCTTTCTTCTTTCCAATGACATATAGTGAAGTAGCTAGTATCGTGTTAGTTGTAGAAAATCCTGTGCAAGGCTATTTCGTCTGCACTTTTAAAAATACTTAATTATAATGATTTAAAAGCGAACAAAACCTTTTTGTATTTTATCTTACATTCATTGGAACTGTTAGCAGTGGATTAATAGTCCACACATTTATAACTGCCCTTTTTGATGCTTAGAGTTGTTGCAGCTTAATCTAGTATGTGGCCCTGTCATAAACTCTTATAGCATTGATGTGTAAGTAATAGGACATTATTTTAAGGTAATGTTATAGTTTCTTCTTGGAATGTTGGTTGTTTTCCCTTTCATATTTAAACACATTTATAATTACTTCCACTGCCTTAGTTATTGAATTCTAGGGTCCATTCACTTTATAAATACGAAGTTCCCATTTCTCCGTATTTTGTCTCATGAAAACAGAAGGGTGTCTGATGTGCATTTCAGACCATTTTCCTTTAAGTAGCCTACTGATGGACAGGAATAACGTAATTTTGCTTCGTACTTTGAAATCTACAGGCTGGAAACTGTTAGTGTCTGTATCACAGTGGTCCAGATCTTCAAAACACGAGGCTGTGTGATTAGACTGAATTCAGTTTCATTTTGATTTTGTATTCTAGTAGGAGCTGTGAGATTTTCAGAAGGTCTCAGCAAAGTCTGGTGCTGAGAAGTTTTGAAAATCTGAGAGGAGTGGAAAGGAGATTCTGGATGCCTGCTGCTTCAAAACTGTGGCTCGTCAGCTAGTTTACTTGGCTGTTCAGCTAGTTAAATGTGAACTGAGTTAAGCTTAAACCATTGTAATCTACTGAAGTTTTCTTTGTATTGACAGAATAGATTAAACATCTTCCACCTGAAAAATAACATTCATTGGCATAACACTGATGTGTAGAGAAAGCTAGGTGAGAGTTAGTATGTGCTGCTAGGTTACTGAATGCTTTCTCTTCACTTATACAAATTTACTGCGTGAAGAACAGTAGCCAGAGACAAGTTTACTGTCACCTTTCTCTTCAATTTGCAATAAAATACGTTCCTAGTAGATTCTAAGAAAAATCATCTTTCTGTATGATTGGGAAAAATGTGAAGTTGAAATGTAATTTTACTTCAAAGCAGACAAGTGGAGTTCTGGAGATTCATTGACTCCAAGGAACGTAAGACAGCATTTACAAAAGGAGTGGCCTTAGTAGGTCCATCAGACCAGTACTAATGCTCCAGAAGTGACCTTAAATGTTACTTACAGAAAGAATGTAAGAAACAGGACATTTCTTCCTCTACAGAGTTTGAAAGTAGACATAAACATTTCCAGTTTTGAGGTGGCTGGATGGGTAAGAAATACCTTACTCTGAAAGCGTCATATTTTTTTTCCTTTTCGTTTTAAGAAAACTATGTATGTAAGAGTTGTGTCAGAGCTTTCTTTCTCTGGAGAGGTAGGTCTCACTGTAATTTTTTCTTCCATTGCAGAAACAAGTGAATTCCCCTCAGAATGTTGCAGTGTGATGGCTGGGGGAACGCTCACAGGATGGCATGCAGATGTTGCTACTGTGATGTGGAGGCGAATGCTAGGAATTCTGGGAGATGTCAACAGCATCATGGATCCAGAGATTCATGCTCAGGTTTTTGATTACCTGTGCGAACTGTGGCAGAATCTGGCCAAGGTAAAATAACTGAACATCTTCTGCAGCCTGACCCAATAAGGCAGGATTTTCAGAAGGAAAAAAAATCCCACCACCTCGTATATTTCCCTTACATGGTTACCTTTTTGTTTTGTTTTTAATAATTACAGATAAGAGACAATCTTGGTATTTCAACAGATAATCTGACTTCACCGTCTCCACCAGTTTTAATTCCACCACTCAGAATTCTGACACCATGGCTGTTCAAGGTGAATTTGAGTAATAAGCAGTGAAACAGAAATAAAAGTTCATGGAGTTGTGGAAGTGTTTAATGTTGTTTTTTGATTTATGTATAATAAATATTGTTCTAAAACTTAGGCAACAATGCTGACTGATAAGTACAAACAAGGGAAGTTACATGCTTATAAGCTCATTTGTAAGACAATGAAACGAAGACAAGATGTTTCTCCAAACAAGGATTTTTTAACTCATTTCTACAATATAATGCACTGTGGACTTCTTCATGTTGATCAAGTAAGTTTAATTACAAAATTCAGGTTAATGTGAATAGTATAACTAAAACTGAATTGTTTTATCAAAAATACTGAAGGGATTTTCAGGTGAGTAATTTAATTTTGTCTTTGAAAATGGTTATGTGACTGATACGTTTTCTGAACTTTGATAAACGGCCCTCATGTTCTTGGCTGTAATCAGGAATGCTTTTTTTGTAGTCCAGTTCAAGCAAACACGAAGGCAGAAAAGGTATTATTTAATTTTTTACTGATTGTATGTTATAGATTGAAGCATGCAAGAAAGAAAATGAAGCAGATCTCTCTAATGTCTACTCTTCTTACTCCTCCTTGATGACACGGTTTAGCTAGTGGGAACATAAATTGTGCTCACTGCATTGGAGTAGTTTATTTACAGAGCACATGCAGGAACCAGCAAGCTTACTGAGTGTATCTCAGGGGGAGTGGATCTCTTTCATAGGTTTTAATATGAACAAGTCTGAAAATATTGTGTGGTTTAAAAGCTCTTTTTGAAGGCTTGCGTCAGGACTGTGAAAAAGTTGCTTTTGTGAACTTTTTGGAGGAGCAGTTAGAGGCATAGGGAGATCAAAGGTTCAAACAACTCTGCTTTCATTAACTGGGCAAAATAGAACTAGTCCAAAATTATTCCACGGTTGGCTATGGATACAGCTCTCCAGTTTCTGTTCTTTAAAAACCAGTTTACACTGCTTTTCTTGCTGGATTGCAAATCTTCCTAATGGCGTCTTGCCATTTAAATGGAAATCACTGCTATTGGAGAATAAATTAAAAGGAAGAAAAGGGTTATTTTTTCGTATCTGTGAACTTGCAAATTTTTTTTTAATAATTAAAACATTTTCTACTTTTTCTAATATTTTGAAGTAATTGCATCATGTACATTAATTTTAACAACTGCCTCACTAAGTCTACAAGAATGTGATGTGCTGTGTTGAATAACTATATACCCAAAATGTTGTGAAACACTTTATATTTTGTCTTTATATTCTGGTTACATACAGATATATGTAAAAGGCTAATACCTTCTTTAAAGTTTTAGTCAGATGGTACTTATTGGGGAGGATTTAAGCATGTTAAGAAGGTATGGTAGCTGGTTATCTTACTGTATCTCTTCTGTACATATTTAAATGAATGGTTAATCATTTATAGAACTCTTAAAAACTAAATGTAAATGAATGTAAGATGTGACCTGGTATTGACCACCATACAATAGTGTCCAAGGTTAAATCGATCTGTAATGTATGCCACAGTTTACTTATATTAATATGAGTGTACTTAAGGAATTTATCTTTTTATGCTATTCATTGGTCAGTAATAAGTGTCTTAATTGTCACAATGAATTTACTTTCTTGCATTTTTACTTTCTACCTTTGATAAATACCTGTCTTTTTTTCATTCACTGTCATCTCGTTGCTGCTCTTCTTTTCCTTTTTCCTGTTTTCCTTCTTCAAGGATATTGTCAATACAATCATCAAGCACTGCTCTCCTCAGTTCTTTTCGCTTGGTTTGCCTGGTGCCACCATGCTTATTATGGATTTCATTGTAGCAGCAGGAAGAGTGGCTGCTTCTTCTTTCCTCAATGTAAGTATTCATCAGTTAATTCTCATTTACGTGTGAGTGGAAAGGATTTGAGAGAAAACTGAGCACTATCTTTCCTTCACTAGTGTGTTAATTTAACTCTAGAATTCAATGTAATGGGTAGCAAATAGACATACTATCAGTGGTTTGTTCCAGAACACTACACATGCAAGTTCTCTCCAGAAAATATGTGAAGAATGCAAAAATTACCATTGAAGCAGAGAATATTCTTTTACTTCAGAGTTCTTGGAATTGTGACTGCCATTTATCTGTACTTCAAAATGTTTTAAAATAAATACCCGTTTTGATTGTACCTTCATTTAAAAAGTATATTTATTCCTCCATATCTCTGCTGTGCAATGACTTTGATGATCATGCTTGAGAACGCAAACCTGCTATTGTTTGCACTATTTGGATGTATTTCAGATATTGTTACCCTGGCAATTTCAGCCTTATATAGTAATACTGATATAATTACCCAGATGCTGTTGATCTTGCATGACTGTACTCTCTCAAAGATCCCCAGTGCTCCCCTCCCATTGTCTGTGAGTTTTGACTGTTGCTCACATCATTTCCCCCTTTAACTAACTATGAAATCCAGCCTCAAGGTACTATCTGAAGGCTCTGTCAGCTTCTGCACTGTTACCTGTCGTGTCCAGCAATGCTTCATGTCATGTCCAGTAGTTTTCCACATCCTGTTCAATTAGCTGAACCTAAGACCTCAGCCTAGTTAGCAGCTCAGTCATTTGTCTGAAGTCCTAACAATTCCTCTGCCTCTTTTTGACTGTCTTGGAAAATGGGAGCATGGGGTGTGCATGATTAGCAATCCATGGCGCTGTAGTGTGGGTTTGCTCAGCCTTACAGAGTTTGCAGAAAGGGAAAGGAAATAGCTGTGTAGAGTTTCAGCCGTTTTTCTCTTTTAAGGCAGCTAGAAATGTCATCTTCCTAATTGCAGTAAGAATATATATCTCTCCTCATATTTTTTTCTTTCAGGCACCAAGAGTTGAAGCACAAGTTCTTTTAGGATCTCTAGTCTGTTTTCCCAATTTATATCACGAACTACCAGCTCTTCACCCAAACATTCCTGACATTGCTGTGTCTCAGTTTACTGATGTTAAGGTAGGAATTTTAAGAGTATTTGGAGGGTATTCCGCTACCAAGTATATGTTTAACATGATATTGTTACCAGATATAGTAACTACAATTTTAAGAGTCTAAAATTTTTCAGAAATCATTTCAAATAAGGCTCAAGAGCCCATGAAATCTTGTCAAACTTTATGCTACTAAACATATTGTATAATTGCTGTTAACTTAATAATCTCGTCCCTTTTCAAGCCTACTCTCATTATGGCTGTTTGTAGTATCATAGATTTAATTGACTGATAAGGAGAAGATTGAGAGGTTCAAAGTACGTTAATTTATTGAGAATTCACAACGGGGAGCATCTGACTGTGTTCCTTGGGGCTTTAGAAAACCTCTGTACATCAGTATGTTATTTTAGACAAAAAACAAAGATTAATAGAGACCTCTCCCTCTCTGTCGTAACAGAATTGGGTAGTGTGCTGGTATACTCAAACTGGGCAGAGATCAGTTGGTGTGTTTAGTTGCTGTGTGTGTGTCAGGTATGATTACTGTGTCTAAGAAAGGCTCCCCATAAGCTTCCAAACAGTTTCAATTTAGAGAGAGATGATGGTGTGGAAGCTGCTTCCTTTTGGGGAGAGATTTTGAATTAATTCTTTCTCATTTTTGTTGCGTAATGGGTGTTTACTTGAGCTTTATTGAGAGGAACCTGCAGTGTTTAGGGACATTTCACTGTAGTTGAGTCAGAGTTCTTCTTGACATCATTCCTAAGGCTCTGTAGTCATTTGTTCTGCAACTAATTCCAAAGATTTTTAAAATCAGTATAATTTTGGAGGGGGAAAAGTTCCTTGTTTGAACCTCAAAGTAACAGATACTTTCTGTAGTTCCTTTCAGGGTTGTTCCTTTAGGGAGGCTTTTTTTTTTCTTTTAACCCATGTTTTTTTTATGGAAATGTGTTGGCAAGAATTGGATAAATGGTTAATCAGCAGAAATCTTGACAGTAATCTGTGGGATATTCCAGGGGTAGCACAATAATGAACATCTGGGAGAAACTCGAATCTTGCAATAGTGGTAAGCAAACAATTCATCTGACCTCAAACCTAGAGACTCAGCTGAGCAACATGCCTGTGTGTGCTATAATAAAATTCTAATTTTCTGATGCTTCATGTCATGGAGTTATTGGTAAATCGGTGAAAATTTTCCTCTTTGTTTTAGGAACTCATAATTAAAACTGTGTTAAGTTCAGCAAGAGAGGAGCCATCTGGTCCTGCACGGTAGGTCGTACAAAAAGCCTCTAAATTAATAGATTCCTCGCTTTGTTATACTGGTTTGAGTTGGATATATTGAAGAGCTTAAAGTAAAAATTTGTATGTATTTTGTTCGTGGTTTTCTTTGCCACTAGAAAAACTGTGGTCTACCAAGTGAATGTGAAGTTGTTTTTAAATAGAGATAATAACGAAACAAACATTTTTTGACAGAACAAATGCTTATCTAGCTCAGTATCCTCTCTCTGATAGTGGCTGATAGAAAAGGATGTTATAATAAGGGTAAGAATATAAGCTGTATATCTTAGTGCTCAACTCAGGGGTTTTCAGACTAGAGAGGCATTTTTGAGTTTGATTAAGGACAAGATTGCTTACAAGAGAGGTATGGTTAGTTTTTATTAGACTGCATGATTTAATTTGACAAACAGAAATAATTAAAGGTTCGTGAGCTTTTCTTCACTATATGGAGAAGAAGCAGAAGATACTGGGCTAAGCATTAAACTGGCAATGATTGTTCGGATACTTAAACCTAAGCATTTTCTCAAATAGAGAACTTCAGGGAAAAAGATAGTTACCAGTTTTCTTTTCTGTTTCTTAAATTGTTTAGGATTTTTTTTCCTTATTACCTATGCCCTGAAGCTTTCAGTCATAGAGTCCTGTGTATGGGATTGAAACAAGAATCTGTAGTGCCTACCAAGAAAGAATACGTTGGTGTGCCTTATGTGTTTGGGTTGAGTGTCTATACATGCTCAGCTAATAAATTGTTACTTAGCAAATGCAAGATACTAGGACCACATGCCTGAAAAATATCACTGGAAAAATCAGTTCATTGAACCTTAACATGTTTTGCTGGAAAACAAAGAGCAGTTTTCATCAGCCCACTTGAGCTGGTAATCTCTCTCAATGCAGGGGAAGGAAGGAAGGAACATTCTGAGATAATTTTCATTTCATTTTTCATGTTCTTTTACAAAACAGAGTTCTAAAAAACAACACTGTTCACTTTGCTTTTGAAAAAGGTGATTTAAATCCATTTGGTTCAGAACATTATTGCTGATCCTGTGGCAGTGAAGCACACAGCACAGGCACATATGCAGGCCCAGCCTTTCAGAAAGCTGAGTTGTGCTGCCCCCAAAATACAAAGTTGTACCACTGTGTGTAATAACATTAAATGGAGACCAAAAAAGGAATACATTCCAAATGTATGTTTGGGTTGCCTGTGTTTCTTCTTCTGGGAGAGAGATAGGTATGTCTTCATTGTGGAGATAATCATGTTTCCACAGCTCCAGAAACTTGACTGCCTTACTCCTCAGTGGCAGTTTGTCCACTGTCTCTTTTGGGAATAACCTCTCTGATACCCTCTGCTTCACAGCAGTACAGAGTTCACCTGGGTTACTGTCAGAGGTCATGGTCACATTTAGGATCTGCATTGTAATTTTGCCATGTCAGCTCAGCTCCTGGTAGAGGGTTAATTGTCTTCGCAGTTGCCTAGGAAGGAACTTCAGTACATAGCTTTGTATATCTCTAGCAAGTCTGAATGTTGTTACTGTTACCCAAGCTATAAATCTGTATTCTTTATCTCTTCCACAGAAGCTTGATGTTTTGCATTTCATTACATACTTGACCCAGCTGAGCTTCAGGGAAGTCAGTTATCTGAAATATGTTCTGATCTCAGATCTCCATCCATAGAGATTAACTGTATTAATCAAATTCCTCTCCTGCTGCCGACAGTCTGAAAAAGAAGTGACAGGTTGATGAACTCGGTGTTCATCTGTTCTGTTTGTGCTGTTATGGCTCTGAGTTTAGTCACAACATTGTACCCACATAACTACACAGTTTTTCAGAGGCTACTCTAAATAATGACAGCAAAACTGGTGTTCTTTGTAGAAACCTCACAAACTCGTGGGTATTTTGCATGTCAGCATATCATCAGATGTGGAATGGATCTCAGTAGCATGAAGAAGACTTTAAATAGTAACATGGACTTAGAGATGTCTTCTTTATACTAAAGGTTTATTTTCTGAATCAGCTGACACAAACTGTCTACATTTATTGTTAAATCTGTGCTATATTGTATTTTGTTTTGTTCAAAAAGGATGGAAACGCAAACTGTGGAAATAGCAGAAGAGTAGACTAGGAAGGGACTGGGAGTACCTCCATTAGCTCACCCTCCTCCAAGGCTGGAGTGTGTTTAAAATGTTCCTGGCAATAGCTTGTATAAACAGTCCAAAAAAATTTCTTAAATAAGAAATTTACAAAAATCTTAGATTGTTCCAATACTTATCTAATTTTTACCGTCAGGTTGTTTTTATGACTAGTATTTGGGAGAAATCTTTTCTACTGGAAATTAAACTCTTCAGTGACTTGCTGCATGTCGGAAGTTTTCTTATCATTTCCTTCCTTAATTGTGATCTAGACTCAGTATGGCCTTCAACTTTTCCTCCATATATAATATTTCCCAAAGCTTATTATTGTTGCCACTTTTTTTCCTGGAGCCCCTCAGGCTTGTCTTTATTCTTAAATGGTATTAATAAAAATGTAATGGAGGCAGTGTTGCAACTGAGATTTTAGTGACAGTGTACAAAACAGGAAGTCAAACCAGCACACATATTATTTACATTATCACATAGAATTAATGCAAAGGTGTATTTTTGTGACCTGTTAGCAGGATCTGTGTAGCCTTAAAATCTTTTTTCTACAGCACCAGCTTCATAGCCTCTTCTGTTTCTGTTCTAGCACATGATTTTTCTTTCCTAGATGTAATGCTTTGCAATTCCTATGACTGTCTTGCCTATGACTGTCTTTTATCTCTTGATTTTTGGACTGCTCTCTGATTTTCTCCAGAGGATTTTGAATTCTGAACTTTTTTTCAAAATGTTTGCAGCCTGTGTTCTTGAAGATAATTACTAATGATTGAGAGATTGCTTAAGCTAGCTCCTTAACATTTCTGAACAAATTTAATCCATCTCTGCTGATTGGAACACATCTATCTAAATACTCTTTACCTTTACAATTATCTTGTATTTCTTGATTTTTAAATGAAGAAACAACAAAAGTTGAAGTATTTTGTCACAATATGTACACTGTCTCTGGCATTCATTTACTCTTTCTCTATTCATCTTTGTTTATTGTCATTCTAAAAAAATGTAAATGTCTGTGAACAAATAACATTCCTCTTTCTTGTCTCTGAGTCCCAAAAACTCTAAACAAATACGTTGGGGAGGAGAAACCTCCCACCACAATTTTGACTTTGTCTTAAGAAAATATATATGAATTTTAAATAGATGAATTTCAGCTAATATTTTTTTAATCTGAAAAGCACATACAGATGCAGGAGTTCTTGATATGTTAAGGATTTTTCAGTTGTTCAGAAGGTTACTTCCTTGTCCCTTCCTGTGCCTTCCCCAGGGTACTTGGGATTTCTTTCTCAGTTACAGCATTATAAAGATACTTGTGTAGTTCTTTTTGAAATATTAGAAACATATTTATTAGGTTTTTGCAAGACGTATCATGAATCATAAAAATTGCACATTCTTGTAGCATGTTTCTCAATTTCTCCAACGTTGTTTTGCAGATGTGTTGCTCTTTGCAGCCTTGGTATTTGGATCTGTGAGGAGCTAGTTCATGAATCACATCATCCTCAGATCAAAGAAGCATTGAATGTGATTTGTGTTTCTTTAAAGGTGAGAGGCTAATGCTTTTACAATGTATGTTGCCTTTATGCAGAGAGGTACTTTGCTTTTTCAAAGTCATGACACATTGTAGCATCTCTGCTTCACAGTCTCATTTTCAGTCCTTACAAAAGACTGAATTCAGTTTAATTGGTGGATGTCTAAACTCTGTCTAAAAAGATCTTTGGCCTTCTGTAAGTTTGGAGGAAACAATATGCTGGGAAATTAGATAGTAGATCCGTATCTTAATATATATCACTAGCCACTTAACTCTAACCTCTACCCTTTGGAGCATAATAGTTTGTTCATCATCCCAGTTTGCAATCCAAGTTTCAGCAAAACCATTACTGGCTTTGTCCAACTTTGTCCAGCTATACCCCTTTCTACATCCTGGACCCAAGCTTCCAGGAGGCTTTCCTGCATCTGACTGTCACTAGATCTAGGAGCCCATGGTGGATTAGCCTTGAGTAAGGGCCAAATTCCAACACAGCTGCTTACTCCCCCTCCTCAACAGGACAGGAGAAGAAAACAAAATGAAAAAAATCTTGTACATCAAAACGAATACAGGGAGATTGCTTACCAGCTGCCATCATTAGCAAAACAGATTTGACTTGGGGATATTAATTTAATGTATTGCCAGTTAAAATAATTTGTGCAGTGAGAAACAAAGACAAAATTTTAAACACCACCTTTCCCTGCCCTCCCTTTTTCCCAGGCTCAACTTCACTCCTTCATTCCCAGCTCCTCTGCCTCCTCCTGCCCCCTCCCGTGTCGTGAAGAGGGGACAGGGAATGGGGAGTTATGATCAGTCTGTAGCAGTTCCTCTCTGCCACTCCTTCCTCCCTGTTCCCATATGGGTCCTTCCACTGGCTGCAGTCAGGACAAGTCTGGTCCAATGTGGGCTGTGGACTGCAGTTCCTTCAAGAAATATCCAGTGCTGCAGTGTGGGGTACTCCACGGCTGCAGTGTGGATATCTCATCCAACATGGTATTTTCCATAGGTTGCAGGGGAACCTCTGCTCCAGCACCTGGAGCACCTCCTCCCCATCCTCCTTCTCTGATCTTTGTGTTCACCTGCTGTTGCTTTTTATTTTGTTTTTGTTTTTGTTTGTTGTTGTTGTTGGTGGTGGTTGTGGGTTTTTTTTTTTCCCCCTTTATCTGCCTTTGTGGTGTTTTTTTGTGTCTCCTGTCTAGGTTAGCCATGGATGCTGAGGGAAGTCACATTCCTCACTAATTGGCATCTTGGGTTCCCCAGCTCTGATTAATAGTACTTGTAAAGCCCCTATGGTACATTCTCCTGACACTTTGCAAAAGGGAAGGGCCAGAGTAGAGAGGAAACTGGAAGAGATCCCAGTTTTGTGAGCCATCTGCTGTCATATGCAAAAAGTGTGTCCCAAGCCAAGTTGCTGCCTTGTGCTTTTTGGCTTCCAAACTGAGACGGAGCATTCAGTGTAGGAGGGAGACAAGGAAGAAAGCGGGAAGGTGACAAATGCAAAAGCCAAGCAGAAGTGTCCCGAAGTTTCTCATACTTCTCGCTCACCTGCTCTTTTCTTTCTCCAACGAACCCAGTCCTGTTATCCCCATATCATCACTACATGCTGTGCCTGTTCACTTCTGTGTTTGAGAGCCGTTGCATTATTGCTTTAAAGCATTTTATTTTTAGCATTTTGCAAACTTACATGTGCATGAACAGTATCTTCAACTTTTTAAGTATGACCCAGTTTATTTTCAGAACCTTTCTACATGCTTTTTGTTTACGTCAGAATTCAATGAATAGTTTAGTCTTTCTGTATATGCACATTGATAAAAATCAGGGTGTACGCTTGCTATACATGGCTTGTGTCAGATGTTGTGAACTAACTCTTCTGCAATGGGAATCTGAAAAATGTCTTAGCAAATCAGCTGATCACATCCCGTGAAGCAGGATTTGAGTCTATGTCTAAAACATGTGGCTGCAGGGCTTTTAGTATTAGACTCTAAATTGCAATTTCCTGTTTTGCAAAGTCACAGTCATCCTTTGCAGCTTCACTAGTACTCTTTTCCAGAGTTTTCCTCCTTTTAATATCACTTAACTGGTGCATTTTATCAAGTTCCTGTGCAAGTTTGGTATGAGGCAAATGATGCTGGTTTTATCTTCTGCAATTTATCAAAGTTTGAACTATTTTTAATCCTGACATTCACTGTGATTTGCCCTATTTTTGACATGTTTATTCAACCAATTATTTGTAGCTCATTTCTATTAAATATAAATTATTTCTTGAATGAGAAGACAAAGATCTTTATATTTCTACTTTGCTTTGCTTTTTTTTGGCAAAAGCATCCAGTGCCTGTTGGCTTTTCTCCTGTTCCGAGCAGTGGTATACGTTCGCAGCAGAGTTTAATCGTGAAATGAAAAGTTCATAAATATATCATTGGAGAAACAAATTAGCCCTAATTTGTTACCTAAGCAATCTCCTGGCTTCCAAATTAGTCAGAGATTTAAACTCCCAGAATGGATTGTTTTCTTATTTTCAGGAGAAATGAATGGATAGCGAGCTATAGTCCTAGTCCAATTTACTGATAAGTACAATTGAGCAAATAACATTGAATAGAAATGTTAGCAACAATTATATGCCTGTTTCTGAAATAGAGAAGCGTATTCAGAACTGCAGTCCAGCAGCTCGCTCTGAATGTAGCCTGCACTCCTCCCAGCAGCGCGGCGATACTGCCGGAGCGGTGTCAGCCTCTGCTGAAGTCTGAGCCCTGAGGATCCCAACGAGACCCCTGCATCTCATCGTTACATGACGCTCCTCTCAAAAATGCTGCAGATATATCACAAAATTGTGTTGTTTGGGCTTAGTTGAATGAGTGCTAAACGTAGGTTAAACTACTAATAAAACCCAGAGAGCAATGGGCCCTTGCAAAGATGAAAAGTATGGTAAGACATCATTTCCAAGAAGAACTCTAACAGTTAGGTGCCGGGCAGTGTGACAGTTCATTGAAAGCTTTTTTTTTTCCCTATCATAACTTTTAAAAAATTCTGCCCACAATTACACTACTAAATATAAAATCATGTAAAAGTAGTGAATTCTTATGCTTTATAACATACAGTATGCTTTATAACATACAGTATTTTTTTGAGCAACAGCTGGCCAAATGTTTATAGCATCGCAAAGACATCTTCGTGCCACCTCTGAAGGCTCTTGAAAAAACAGTCAGAACAAAGCAGCTGGCTTAAAAGGGCTGAATTGTTTCAATATCCAGCATAAACCCAGTATTGCTACTTGAGTTTAGGAAAATGTCCTTCCAGGACCCACAGCCCTGTAAGTGTCTCTTCTAAAGTGTCTGTGCATTCTTTTGAAATGTGTTTTATTGACTGTGCTAGGACAGATTTCTGAAGTAGATGTACAGTTTGATCTGATTGGGCCCATCACTGTGTTCTTGATCAAAACTTCATAGCCTCTTCCCATGAATAAGAAGATGTGAATGCACAAGATTTGAATTTTATTCACGTTCATTACCTTATACCCTTCAGCTTTTCTGTGAAATTTACATCTCCACTGGCTTTCATTCCCTTTCTAAAATTAAAAAAAAAACCAAACCAAAACACACAAAAACCCCCAACTTTTCAAGAAGAGAACAGGAAAGAGGTGAACTAATTTGCATGAACCAGCACTAGAAATCATTCACTTGTCTTCATTTTAGAGCCTGATGATCCTCTCTTTCATTGAAAAAAAAAAAGAAAATAAATAAAGTAAATGCTCCATGTTTTTAAGTAGTGAACAGCTGACTATTCAAAGACTCTGAAAAATATTCAGGCCTTTTTCTCAGGTACTTTTTCTTAAATTCAGTGATCTGGATACTCCATATTAAGCTACTCTGGTTTGTCCACACCTTTTATCCTCTCCAGTGACTTTGGGATTTTCCTGCAAGCTTGTAAGGATGTTTCCAGCAATCTGGATTTGATCTCAAGTTCTGTAATCAAATTGTTATGCTTTCAACTTTATTTAATTTTTTTTGGTTGTCAGTTGAGCTTGAACATTAGAATCTGTACCCTGCTTACTGTGCTCTTACAATGTACTGCCACAGTGTGGAGAGGGCCTGCCTCAGGAGGGATAAAAAATAATGGTGTTCTTGCCATAAGCTCTGGGAAGGTTTGCAGATGTAAGATGTCTGCTGTGTTTTGGTTAAAAGCCAACAATACCATGAAACTGCATCCAATGAGAAAGAGGGAAAGTCAGAACAAGAAATAACTGCTCTGTATACTCTGGTTTCTGACTCTGTGGCTACTTATAAGAGACATTCATAGCGTTTTCTCATGCTTACGTAGATACTAAAAAAACCCCACTTAATTAAAGCTTAATATTCCATACTTATGCCTGTACCTTTTATTTCATTTTGAATACCTTAAATGCAAAACATGATAACTCTGCTTTGATAAGAATCTGGCCCAGGACAGAGTTTCTTCCAGTGTATTTTCCACCTTTAAATTTTTTTATTTGAAAATTTTATTTTGAAATCCTTAATTTTCTGCTTAGGCTTTGTTGCCCAGGCATGTCAGCTTTCTTAAAGTTGGGGGTTTTTTTAAGGTTTGTGAGATATACCATTGCCTGGAAGGCTGATAGAACTGGACTGATTAAGAAAACAGTCTTAGAAGCCAAGAAATGAAATATAAGTACTTTTGCAACATAATTACCCTTTTCTCAGCTCAGAGGTCGGCACTTAGCCACTTTCCAGCACACACCTGTGACAGCTTCACTGCTAACTGAGATTGAAACATGTAAACTTTTTAATTCTTTTAATAATACAGGAATTCTGATGTCACTCATCTTCGTTGGAGAAATACAGTAGGGTTTTTCATTATTAAAGCACGAATTACCTAGTTGTTTTCTGAGTAATCTGAGTTGCATCAGTATTATGGTTTGGAATACTTGTTTTCAGTAAAGACCGAGTATTTTCTTGAATTGAATGTATCTGAAATACTTGCCTTAGGACTGTTGCACACTACTTTTTCTTCTGTGTTGTTTGTGCTGTCTCCTGAGGTATATAGGTTTGCTGTCCTATTAACAATGTTGCTCAGATTTGTCTTTAGCTCAGATTTGTAGGATTTTCACGTAGTAAAAATTCACGTGTAAAATTCACTTTCTTCTTGTTCTTGACACATGGCTTAATGTTTTAAGACAAGTGCAATGAAGGAAGAGGCCTCAGTTACATGTCCTGTACATTCACAACTTAGGGAGACTTATCCCTGTCTCTCGTTTCTTTATTTTCCCACTTAGGCGCATAGGGCAGCATGTGCATCCCCTCCCATGGCTGGGGACTGGTTGTACAAGTGCAATTCACTTTTGCCTTGACCAACGCAGTCACGTAAACTTTTTAGTAACTGTTAAAGGCAAGCTCCAGTGAAGCAACATTCTCCTGCCTGATAAAACAACAGAGCACTGAGGAAGTAGGCAGAGAAGCCGAGGTGCATTTATTTCCATGCAGACAAGTGCTGTTCACAGCAGTCGCCAACAAATGCAGAACAGTCAGTTACATCAGTTCTGTGTTTGCATTTTGGATACGCGGCTGTTCACCTGCCTTGGTTCTCAAGACAGACATCTGATTTCAGAATGAGATCCTTGGGTTTTTACAGTAATGTGTTAACATTAATAAACATTAAAGTAACAAGAAATGAATTTATTCTTTCTGGCTTCTTGCTACTGTGCTAACTGGTCTGAAATAAGTTAGGAGAGTCCTTTCCTCTTTCTCTCATTGCATGCAACTCCCTGATTGTCTGTTCCAGATCTTTGATGTTAACTGCTAAAATGTGATTATGACTATAAAATAATTCCTTTAAAATTTTGTAACATTTAATTCTGTCACACCGATAAATGGGTGCACAAGGAACTACATGTATAAAACTGTCACTAAAATTCCTGACCTACCTACCATACTGTTACGTGAAATGTTGCCATCGTTACTGTGCTGTGTTATCTTTTCTAGTTTCCAAATAAAACAGTAGCCCAAGTTGCCTGCAGTATGCTGAACATGCTGATACATTATGTACATAGACTTCAAGTGTATCAAGCTGATTCACCTTTAAGAATTATTCAAGTAAGTAATTTTTTAAATTTTGAAAATCTAAATTCTTTTAAATGTAATAGTAAAATGTATTTCACTGAAATAAAAATACCAGAATATTGACAAGTATGTTTCACAAAATATTAAATTAGCAGAAATATAATCCTACTGATTATTAATTTTATGGGTTCACATCATACTTGCTAACACAAATATTAACATGTAAAATGGCTATGTGTTGTTTATTTTTTCTCCAGTACAACTCTGTCCTTATTTATGTAAGAATATTGTCAGTAAAGTGCAGGGTTTTTTTAATATTCAGTATCTTCAAATATGCTTATTTAAGTTTAAGTGAGAAAGTGATTACTTCAAATACAGACCTACATAAACCAAAAATAATTATTTTGAAGACACTTTAAATAACAAGGGAGTAGACTGGCCTCTGTAACTTTGAACCACAGTGAAGAGATAGAGTTCTATCAGGTAACTGGAAAGGAAAGAAGTGTTGAAGCTTTTAAAAAGGTATAGCAAGCGTTTCTCTGCTCCTCTGTAGTTGTTAAGTGGAGGCAGGGTATCTACAAATGCTAGTTGTTCTAAGAAATAATGGAACTCAAATAGTTCCATACACAAATCCACATCAGGCTCCTTCCTGCACCCTACAAGTGTGTTGAATCAAGTTCTCTTCCTGCCTGGTATTTGGAGTAGCTGTGTAATTTCATTGTCCCTAATGCATCTACGTCAGTCAAGCAGAACGTATTCCTTCAATGTCTTTTGCGAAATTCAATTTAAAGGTTTGGTTTGGTTGGGTTTTTTTAAGTGGCAAGGAATACTGTAATTTTTCTCAGAATAACTGTAACAGAATTTAACCATTAATCTAGTATTGTGTCACATTCACCTGCTTAAAAACTTATTTTTAGCTTAAGTATTTATATAAATGGTATTTTTAAAGAAACTGTGCTACATTTCCCCAGATTCTCATAGCAACCATTACCCATCTGCTACCGAGTACAGAAGCTTCCTCATATGAACAGGACAAGAGGGTAAACATTTTTCATTTATTTTTAATGTGTCAATTTGATTTCAAAGGTGTGTGACATGGTATTGTTACAAAATGTAAGCTGTGCTGTAAAGTAGGGATTCAGTTCTTTAAATATAATACAGTATAGTCTTCTCAGAATTCCAGCAGTATTTCTGAGTTTTTCTAGGAAAATGTGCATTTAAAATTAACTGAGATTCATTGTTCTCAATAATTAAAAGACTTCTTTTTCCTTATCTTCAGTAAACTTGCAAGCCAAGAAAGTTATGTAGACTTTTCAAACTTGTCTTATAGTGAAAATCTATTACTAACTTGTAGAGACAGTACATTTCAAAATATTTGTAAGGTTTCGATTTTTCGCACCTTCTATTGTATGTGCATTCTTGAGCAAGATAGCTTGTAATCTTCAAATGAATTTGATTGTTGCCATCCTTCAGAACAATTGCTATCTTTTTCTATTTTCAGTGTGACTAAGACAGGCTCATTCTTCACTTGAAGCTCACAGGAGTACTCTCTGCCTCCTAGAAGCTGCATCTCTAGTGAATTATTTGGCTTTTCTGTAGGACTGTGGGGCTCAATGGCCATTTAAACTTGGCACTTTGCAGTTTGTTGTTGCAGCTCTGTTGTTCTGGGCCACCCATTCCCATGGGAGCTGGCGTTCATCTGCTGCTCATTTTGGCCTCCAGAGCTCCATTTTGCACTACAGCAGCATGGCAAGCGAGCCACCTTTCCACTTGAGATGCTTCCCATAAATCATTAAGTTTTCCCATGAGCTAATGCTGATCGTTCTACTTCAGATATTGTAGAAAAAAATGGCTTACCTAGTTTGACAAACTAGGAACCCTAATGGGTTCCTTAAAAATTGGTTTAATATAAAAATATTCTGAGCCCTTCATCATTCGGTTTATTATACAGTGCCTCTGAGAGACATAAATTTGTAATGTATTATGTGAAATGAGTATGATGTTTGTGTCTTTTATTAGCAAATTAGTTAAATGGATTTTCTTCTAAAGACTTTTATTTAAATTGGGAAATGTTTTAGAGAATCTTACAGCTATTTATCTGAATTGTTTCCTCTACAGTAGCTAACTTTTAAAATTAAAAATAACTATTTGAAACCATTAATTTATTAATAATTTCATGTGTATGTATGTCTTAAGCTAATTCTGTTCTACAGTCTTTAAAAACATCCCCTAGAGGGAGTCGGTTCTTTTGCTGACTGAGTAGCCCACAATACAGAAAGCAGTTGGATTTCTTTCAGATGGTACCTGATGCTGAGTAGCATTATTGACATGTTGTGAAGGAAATTCTGTGTTATTTATAAAGCACTGAACGCAGCTGAAATCATTCAGTTTTGGTTGATCCTTGATTCACTTTACAGTGAGATTTCTATGCAGAGCCGTGCTTCGGCCTTAATTTGTACGTGTGTGATCTGTCATTTTCAAAACAGCACACTACAAATCAATTTTGAAAAATCATGGGTATCTTCTTAAGCACAGTATCTGCGCACAGACTGACCGTGTTGAGAAACTGCTGTATGGACGGTCTTTGTTAAATACCTCAGAAGCCGAAGTTTTTACTTGTGCCGTAGCTTTTGAACATACAGTGGCTTTTGAACAAGTGTGACCTGCCATTACTGCAGAAGGTTGACTCTGCTGAACTGAGAAAAGAAAGTAAAACAGAGAAGTAAAATACAGTGATAAATGTGAAGTAGCAGGTGCTGGTTTAATTGATTTGTAATTGAAAGTGTTTGTTCCAGTTGGTGGTTTCTTTACTTCTGTGCTTGTTGGATTGGATAATGGCCTTGCCATTAAAGACCTTGCTGCAACCTCTTCACACTACAGGAGCAGAAAATGATAAGACTGAAAGATCCGTTCTTAATTGTATATATAAGGTATATGTTTCTTTATTCACTAAATTAGAATTTTTATGTATGGAGATAGTGTCAGTTTTCGTGGAAACAAAACCAGAACCTTTCTGTAAGCTGACTTCAGTTCTGCTGCTGAACGGTGGAGTGCTGTCTTAGTTCTTTTGTTTTACTGTAACTGTTTTACTGTTTACTGTAATATTTGAAATTGTTAATTTTGTCTTACGTTTTGTGATGTTTAATCAAGGTACTTTTTGCATGTCATACTGATAGCAGACGTTTGCTTTGCAGGAGACCAGCCATACATTTAAGATGGACGAGGAAGTAGCTTTTTTATGCCAGGCGATTTTATGTAGCACTAAGCAAAATGAAAAGCACTGAGTTATAATTGCTGTCTGTAGGGACACAGAACAAAGACAGGCTTTTTTTTTTTTTTCCAAGGGAAGGGGATTAAAACTTCCAGCAGCTTAGACCTGGCATATGTAATTAAGGAAGATAGGAGATCTAAAAATAAAGATAACTTTAGTGATTTCTGTTTTGTATCTTCTTTCTTTGTTGTTAAATTCCACTTCAGTGTAGACAATGTTTTAACAATTTTCTTTGCTTCATAGGGTTTTTTTCTGTAAATATCAAGCATTTAAAATTTTCCAACATTTTGTCCTGCCTACTTGGTTCTAACAAATCAATTAAAAATGTAAATTAAAATTAATTTCTTATGAAACTGTCAGGTAGAAATTTCAGTAGTTAATGTCATTAAATTCTGTTTTTATTCTAGGTTCTGCATGGATGTGTCTATGGGTCTCAGTGTTTTAGCAACCCTAAGTATTTTCCTCTAAGCCTTTCTGATTTGGCATGTGTAGATTATGATCCTTTTATGCATTTAGAAAGCTTGAAGGAACCAGAACCACTGCATTCTCCAGACTCGGAGAGATCTTCTAAACTTCAGCCAGTTACTGAAGGTTTGTCAAATTGCCTAAATACATTTCCTTTCAAAAAGATTTTATCTTGGTTTCCAGTATTGAAGTGTTTGTCTAAAGCATAAGTTTTAAATTATACCTAGACAGTAGGTAAGGGCCATTACCTGTGGAATGAGCTAACACAATTTTGAGCAATTACTGTTCGATTAACTGAAATAAGTATTTTCTGAACAACATGAAGATTGATTTGATATGGATTCTCCTGTGCTGTGTGTATCAGCAAAAAAGTGTTAAGTACTACAACATGGATAAATGTTGCTTTTCATTTTACTTTAATTAAATTAGCATATAGTTTTTCTTAATTTTGCTTCTTTTTCTAAGAATGTTTTGGATTTCTCTCCTATCTGAACTTGCAATATTGAAAGCGCACTCTGAATTTTTTTTAACCTGTCATAATATGTTGTTGGTCTGTTTACACTGTTTAGAACAACAGAGTTATCTAAAAAGAAATTTTATCTCATCTGATTAGACCCTTAAGAGACCGGGGAATTAACATTTCCTTCAGAACTTGAAAATAAAAATAACGAATCAAGAAATGAAGCTACAGGAGAGTAGGTTATAGCATGCAGTGTATCTAGTAAATATCAAATGGCTACTTTGGGAAGAAAATTGAAAAATGTGAGATTAATACTGATACCAGAATCTCTGTGTAGTGCTATTCTACTTCCATATTAAGTTGTTCCATTTAGGCTTCCTTAAAGGTATTAAGAACCAGATAAATGCAGACGCTCTTTGTAGCAGCTGTGTGCTAACAGCAGGTGATTTTGTGGTCTGTAGTGACTACGTGCTGTTTTTTATGTAGAGAAAATGGCTAATCATTGTGCCCTTGTCTAAGGCATGCTTCATCATCCTCAAGTACTTTTTTGGCCAAAGAATTCTAAACATAGAGCAGTCCCCTAATAAGCTCAGTATTGGATTCAACAAGTCTGATTTGAGAATTATTGGCAGGAGGAGCTGCAATTATTAAATTTACTGAAGAATGAAGCAAGGTACTATAGTTGGCTTTTTGTCAAATGGCTGTGGTCTTATTAGAAAAAAGTAATCATCTGCTGGGTCAGAATGAAAGAGGCTTCGAAGGATTCATTCTGTCCTAATTACAGTCTCACCTATACATATTATGTAAAGCTAATATTTAAAGCATTTGCCAAAATTAACTTCCACTGCATGTTCTATTACAGTGTAGTGAATTGTAGTAGCTTTTTATGCCTGGCATCTTTTGTGTTCTGTAATAATCTGTAATTATGGGTTAGCGGCAAATGCTGTGTGGCTTGTTTAATCTGACAATCTGAAAAGACAACCCTGAATGGATTTTTCTTAAATGAATGTAGTTGCACAAAGCCTTAGCACTGATATCTTCATTTTGCGTTTCCGTATGTGATTTGTTCTTTTATGATTTCTTGTTAAATTTCTAAATAAAAGTAATTTCAGATGTTCCTCTTATCTCTCCAGATGAATTAAGAAAGCTCTATACGTTTTGAAAGTTTCAGGGCTCTGGAATTGTAAGTCAGATTGTGAAATTTAATTGGCAAACTGCAGCATTAAAATGCAACCCTGGTCTTGCAACCTTGGCACTTCTAGTCCACATTGCCAGGCAGAGAATAGAGTTGGCGGTGCTTAACCGGTCGCTCAGCATCTGTTCTCCCTGGCATTGCTGCAGGCGTGAGAGGAGTAAGGTGGGTGGATAACACCCAGTCTGGGACTTGATGGGGACAGGGAGTCAGTTAGTGCAAGGGGGTCAGTGGGTCAACCTCTTTTTTGGTAAAGTAAAAGTACTATCATGATATGTTTTTCGAAGGAGTAAAAATAGGCAGGGCAGCAGTTGTAGGGAAATCAGGGAAGTTCTACAAGGAGGGGGTGGGGTTTGCTAAACACTTTCTTTGGGTTACAAGCAAAGCAGAAAGTACTGAAATGCTGGAATTCTTGAAGTGCTTTCAGTCAGTTCAATAGATGTGATTGACATACCCTGTTGTGCCTCCCATTGTTCAAGGTCCGATCTATCACAAGTTTTATGGACAGTTAGCCACAGTATAATGTGGTATGAAACTGTGATGATATGGTACTTCTGGTGGTACAGCTGTGTGGTGTGGACAGGATCTGTTGAGAGGCTGGAGCAAGCCTGGCAATAACGGTCCAGTTCTGGGCCCCTCAGTTCAAGGACAGGGAACTGCTGGAGAGAGTCCAGTGCAGGGCAACCAAGATGATTAAGGGAGTGGAGTATCAACCTTATGAGGAAAGGCTGAGGGAGCTGGGTCTCTTTAGCTTGGAGGAGACTGAGGGGTGACCTCATTCGTGTTTATAAATATATAAATGTGAGTGTTATGAGGATGGAGCCAGGCTCTTCTCCGTGACAGCCAATGGTAGGACAAGGGGTAATGGGTTCAAACTGGAACACAAGAGGTTCCATTTAAATTTGAGAAGAAACTTCTTCACAGTGAGGGTGACAGACACTGGAACAGGCTGCCCTGGAAGGTGGAGTCTCCTTCTTTGGAGACATTCAAAACCCACTTGGACACCTTCCTGTGTAACCTCATCTAGCTGTTCCTGCTCCATTGGGGGAATTGGACTAGATAATCTTTCGAGGTCCCTTCCAATCCTTAGCATTCTGTGATTCTTTGAACAAAAATTTGTTAAATCCCCTGGAAACAGGTGATGTCCTTCTCTGTTTCAGTAGCTTTCCAAGTACTTTCTCTCACAAGGAATCTGCTATACCTAGGATTATCTGTGAAACTGTCTTCCTTTCTGTAGGTTTCAGGTGAAGTGATAGATTGCAGTATAAGATGCACGAAGAATAACTTTGGAATTGTTATCAAAATGTGATATTTAAACCAGAACAAACCTGTAGCAGCTGGCAAAACAGGTGTGAGTAGGAAGCTTTTCTTGCATCATCAGAACTTGGAGACAAATCTGTGGTGCTTTCATACATCTAAGGAATCACAGCGTTCCTCTAGCTAGTATTGACAACAGCTTCTTCTAGTGACAGTACATGCATACCAGTGCTGCCTGTGCTAATTAACTGTAGCTCACTAGCCTGGATTCAGTGTCCCCCTGACAGGGGTTTGCTTCCTCCAAGAATAGGAAAGTATTATAGCCATTCACTCTACAGTTCAGATGTGCAAAATCTAACTTGGACTGCACTGTGCTGTGATCTGCTTACCCGCTTCTGATCTTTTACTTGTCATTATGGGACCATGAATATATATGAGGGAGAATTAAAATGGAACCTGTCCTTGAAGGCTGTTTTGTTGTTAGTATTAAATGATGCAAACATTTAGGAAGAAGTAAAATTGACATTTTTGTGACTCTTATATTGACAGGGATGCTGTAGTAATAAACAAGAAGTGCTCTGCAACATCTAATGTTAATAGATAGCAAAACCAGACTATTGAATAGAGTCTAGTCATAAGAAAATAATATTTTATGGAAATTTTTTTGCAATTATAGCCAAAAACATTTTGAAACCTGTTTTTCATAGATCACAAATCTATTAGAGATGGTTGTGATTGGAAGGTACTAATTGTATTGCACAGACACAGTGGTTGATCAGTTACTGATTTCATGGAGCTTCCCTAATTTGTCATATTTCTCCAAACATATTTTAAATTTTTTTGCATAGATCAATCATTTTTCCTAATATATTTCAATTTCTGAAGGAAAAGTTTCTTCCATCTGATGTTTAGTCTTAGCTTTTATTTAAAAATTAGAAATATAAAGTACTTTCATTTTAAGGCTTTGCCATTTGGCTTTTTACCAAAAGGAGACAAAAAATACACTTAAAAAACAAAACAAAACCCAACCAAACAAAAAACAAACCAAAAAACCGCTGTGTACATGATGTATCCAGATTAGAATATCCCTCACAAAACACAAGCTGTGCTAGAGATGTGTTCTCTGTAACTGCATCTCTCTATACCTGAAGCTTGAAATTAGAAGGGAGTGAGACTTCCTTAAGCCAATATAAAATACAGGTAGCTAAGCTAAATTGAACTCTTTTAGGCTCCCTTTAAAGGTAATGGAGAAATGAGAAGAGTTTCCAGAGAATGTTTCATCCCATTTCTCCAATTTGGGCTTCTAACTGAGATGAATCAGTCTATACAGGTGTATCATTCTTTAGATAGCTAAAAGGGTGAGAAGAGTTAAATTCCACCCTCAGTCATTACTTTTTCTTTCTACTACATTACTGTAGTTGTTTAGAAGCTGTTCAGCCAAAGTTGAATTAAAGAGTTAACAACACATCTTAAGGAAATTCAGGAATCCTCCATTCATGCCCCCGATACAAATTAGTGATGATGGACCTTCAGCCTTTCCACAAAAGAGGTAATTTCAGGGACTGATAAAAATAGCCAATATAACATGCTTCTAGCAAATTACCTAGTGAGCACGTACACACATAAATTACAGTGCCCAGGCAAAAGACTGTAGCGTGAAGAGAGCAGAGAAGTGTTCGCTCAGGAAGACAGGCTGGCAAAGCAGGGCTTTAACGTGTAATGGTATGGCTTAGTTGTAGAATTTGTGGTAAAGCTGTGATGGCTTGTGTTATTGCAAATTTTGATCTGCCTTCCAGAAACAAAGAGCATGGTTTAGATACTCCTTTTAAGAATTCTAATATACTGAATGTCCAGTTGTTCCTGATTGATGAGGAGATGTGCTTCTGGGAATAAACTACTAATATATATCCTTTAAGCTGTAAATGCAATTTAAAATTCTCATATTTTCAAAAAGCAGTACTGAGTTTGTTTTGTTTGTTTATTTTCTAAGAGAAACCATCAACAAAATCTGATTTGCCACGTGGCAAAAGTGTTTCAAGGCTGCTTTATTTTATTTCAACATAACAGGTTATATCTTACAATTTACTTTTCGATGTGCTTCTCTTAATATTTTTGATTTTTCTGTGACATTTTTAGATCAACAATATTGTATTCCAAGAGAAGACTCAAAGAGAAGTACTGTTCTCATTTTATAAAAGAGGCAATGACAGATTTCTATCCCAATCACTTTGAAATTTTAATTCAAGAGTAAAATTTTCAGAGAAAGAAGGAATGGACCTTCCAAATTGACATTTGTCATTCCGCTCTTCACATCACCTTTCTTTTACATACATCCCATAGGCTCCTAAGGGAGTAAATTCATGCACACAGGCAAAGTACAACCGTGGTCAGGTTTGAGATCTTCAGGATTTGCCACAAAACAGTAATAGTAGTAACTTAAATGCTAAAAGGCCCCTCTCGTGTTCAGATTTTTCAGCAGAACTTCACTGAAGGCATTTAATCTACAGAGTGTGAGGCTTCAGGTAGCTGGGAAGCTCACACACCTTTGCTCCCAGGAACCTGAGGAGAGCGTTACCTGCCTTCTCTGTGCACTGCCAAGCGCTGAACACTCAGCACAAGTATCCTGGCAAAGATTAGCCAACCTCTGCAATGTCCAGGTGCTGAGCAGTGCTGCACTGATAAATTATTCTTCAAGCATCCAACTTAATTTCTCTTTGTCTTATATAAACTTGCTTACAGTTCTTTCTTATATTTCAGCAGATGGCACTATAACTTAATTTCCCTGTATGCCATCAATATCTGGACATTTAATTCAGCTTCACTGAACGCTTTTGTGTTCGTAAATTTTCAAACTTCAAGAAAGTTATAGGCAATAAAAATATACTATGTAATTTGTTTATATTAGTTTTCAAGGCCTTAATTTATTAAAGTATTTGTGTTTATCCGAGTTTTGGAATAGTATAAAATTTAAGTTGATTTTGCCAACTATTAACAAGATGAAATGTTCCTGTTTTTGCAGTTCAGATCTAGTGCTCCCTGAAGGTAAAAAAGAGCCAGAATCCGAAACTCTTAGATGCTTTACCCAAACCTTGTGGAAAAAAATAAAAGACAAATATTTACTAACTGTTTACTTTTGTAGATGCAGAATGCATACAGTGCTTCAGAAACTAAAGATCTGTCATGACAGTCAGTATGCATTACAAATTTGCCTTAATTTTTCCAGTTAAACCAATTAAGACACATTAAACTGCAAAAAGAAATTTGTTTATTAAGCATTAGTTTTTATTGCATGTAAATACACAATATAAAGGGAGATGAGTTAATTTTACCATATTTACATGTTCAAGAGGTTACATCTTCTCAGTAAATACTTAATAAAGAGGTAATGTTCAGAACATTCTAGTCTGATGGATTTTTGGTGAAAAAGAAGGTAGGAAGTATTTGCAACGGTTTTCAATGTTTAATGTAGTTTAAAATATATTATGTAATCCTGAGGAGAACAGTCTTGATTTATCTTCGCCTTGTAAATCACAAATTCGGGGCATCCATCCTATTACAAGAGAGAGGCTACAGACATAAGTGCTTTACTATATTGATCCTGTTGTCTCTTCTACCTGTGAACTTCTGTGGTGTAGAACTTTTGTGCATGGGCTCTTCAGGGGTACCCTGAGCCAGTTGTGGGTTCTCTGCCTGACAGAATCGCTTTGACCAGCTCTGTACTTCATGAGTAACATAGAGTGGATTTGATAGAAGAATCCAATGCCAATAGAGTACTTGGTTAGCAGAGTGTGCTATAAACATTAAGAAATTCCTTTTGTGAATTTAGATAATGTTGCATGCAAGTGGAAAGTATGCAACAAAGAAGGATGTGGCAAAACCATATTGAAACACTAGTGCTTTTCACAAGATGTATTTCACTTAAGATAGGTGCAGTTAACTTCTTCTATTCCTCCCTGCAAGTTTTTCCAGGGTGAAACTTTTTAAAATGCAGTTGAAGCATGAGATTTGCTTTTTACAATTTTTGCTGCTGTTAGATTGTGTTTAGTATAGATAGCCTGGTCTTTAATTTGGTACCTTAAAACCATCCAGCATTATTCTCAACCTAACCTGCAGCTATATACTCCCCAGGGAAATTAAGATGGATTAGAGGTTTTGTGCATCTATGTTCCTTTGTTTCACAATGTAATAATGTGTATAAATATAAAAATCCATTGCAGTTGGAAATGGACGTTTTACAACACTATTATGATCTCTACTTCATCAGCAATTTAAGATTTATTTTCACTGGATTGAAAAAAAAAGGATGTATTTTAGAAGAACCATGCTGATTACAAAGTTATGGTAAGGAGGTGTGGTAGACTGTAAATGAGTGAGGATGCCGCTTTGACTATCTTATGATTTTTTTCATGCTGTATATATTTGAGACCAGCATTCATGAAAATACATATTTTCCATTACTGAGTTGGCTATATCATAACCCTGCAGTGCTTGTCCTCTGTTTAAGACTCAATGAGGAAGAGGAGACCAAAAGAAATACAGAAATCTCAGTGTTGTTTTCTTTTAAAAACCTGTATTCTTTCTCTTGCAGTGAAAAGTCACATGCAACAAGGGTTAATTTCTGTTGCTGCTCGTACTGTGATAACACATCTAGTCAACCACTTAGGCCACTACCCCATGAGCGGAGGTCCTGCTATGCTAACCAGTCAAGTGTGTGAAAACAACGACAATCCATACAGTGAAAGTCCCGAACTTTCTCCTGAACTTTTTGAGAAACCAAACCTTCAATTCTTTGTGTTAAACAATACTTCCCTGGTGTCTTGCATACAAATCCAAGCAGAAGACGACATGCCTGGGGGAGGATTGTCTGCTGGACTTGCATCTGCTAATTCAAATGTTAGAATTATAGTGCGTGATCTATCTGGCAAATACTCATGGGATTCGGCCATTTTGTATGGACCATCATCTCTGTGTGGATCTTCACAACAAACGTCTTTTGCACTTTCATTATCTCAACAAGATAAACCAGAAGATGCTCTTTCATCCTTTGAGCATGTGGAAGATGTATCTGCAAGGGATGGAATTACACTCCAAGTAAAAAAGAAATTTAGAGACACTGTACCAACATGGGATACAATTAGGGATGAAGAAGATGCCCTTGATGAGCTCTTGCAGTATTTAGGTGTTACAAGCCCTGAATGCTTACAGAGAACTGGTGTTTCACTCAACATTCCTGCCCCTCAACCAGTCTGCATCTCAGAGAAACAGGAGAACGATGTCATCAATGCAATTCTGAAACAGCATACAGAAGAGAGGGAGTTTGTTGAAAAGCATTTCAATGATTTGAATATGAGGGCTATGGAGCAGGACGAGCCAACCTCACAAAAGCCCCAGTCAGCATTTTACTACTGCAGATTACTTCTCAGTATACTGGGAATGAATTCTTGGGATAAAAGGTAATGTGGAAAGACTAAGACTCACAAGTTAAGAACTTTCTTTTAAGGAATTATGCTATTTTTGCTGCATAATAATAATTGATCATGGAGTGGGTGAAGCCAAAAATACTTCAGGCCAGCCAACAAAAGAGAAAAGGGGATGTGCAAATAGGGGGAAAATAGCAGTTTTCTGCATTTGAATGTGTCATTCAAAGAGAGAGAGGAGGAGCCTGTTGCCTTCATTGCTATTTATGTTCTTCAGAACAATGTTTGAAGGAGAATTGAAGGTGTGATATCTTTTCAAATAGTCCTTTCACCAGCTGCACTAATGGGTGCTACCATGGTAAAGAAGGCATCTTTTATGCTGTCTTTGCTTCCCATGTATGTTCCTGCAAAAAATCATTACCTTTCTGTGCCAGAATGAGACTCTGAAAGTGTCGTATTCTCAGCTGCTGTGTTGCTGGACAGTGTCCTGCTGCTTTGCCTGCTAGGAGCATGCAGCCCCAAGGCATTGTATCTGCGTTAGCTAACTAGAAAGATGTGTCCCCTACTATTTATTTCAGCTTCGGCAGTTTTGGGATATTGCTCAGAACAACAGGAGACAAGCCAAGTTCAGTTACAAAAGTAGTGTCTCGGTTTACATTATTATTTTTGTGTGAGTGTGGTTGAGTGTATGTCTGCATATACATGTGGGTATGTGCAAATACAAGCACCCTAGAATTTAAGGGTCAAATAGCTGTCAAATTCTGTATTAGAGGCATTGTAATATTTTCTCACTATGAAGGGAAGTGAATACTCTGTAAAGCAAAAGTAATTTGTGTCACTGAGATATCACTGGAATGAGACAAAATTTTGATGTTATAGCCCTTCTTATTTGTGTCTTTAATTCCTCAAGCCAGTCTGGTTTTGAACAGTACTGCTCCTAAACTCATTCGACTGTGTTTTATGGGAAACTTCTTTAGTGCCGTTTAAAAGAAATGAAGAAGGCCTTTCTTGCTGTAACATACTGGTTTGTTTTTTCTTTAAATTGTTACAGCTGGCTGAATGACCAATGAGCTGTGTTCTGCTCTCTTCTGCAGTTCAGCGTAGCAAAACCTCTGAGTTTACTGCGCTAGTTCCCTAGGACAGTAGATTATGGGACTGTCTCTTGTCACTAAGCCCATATATTTGGCCTAGTAAAGTGTGCAGCTTACATATGCATCGAAGAGAGTTCTGTCTGTTCTTCTGCAGAACGGAGATTGATCAAGGTTAATTGATCCAATAGGTTGACAGAAGAAAGGAAAGAAGTAAAGGTTGTACTCTAGGCTATAATGGATATAGAAGATTTCCTGGAGTAAAAAAACACAACAACCTTGTATATTTTTGAAAAGATATCTTAATATTTTAGATAAGGAAGAACTATTAAAAAGGCAAAAGCATTTGTTGGCTGTTCTCTCATGGACCTGGAGATGTTTCTGTACCATTCTTGTACTATTCTGTATCCATCACTGAACAGGTGTTCCAAATTTCTCTATTTAGAAGGAGCTTTCATCTGCTGAAGAAAAATGAGAAGTTACTTCGAGAACTCAGAAATTTGGACTCAAGACAATGGTAAATTCCTCTAATGACTACCTACTTATTTGTTTTAAGTGTGCTTGCACTTACATGGCTCTAATTGCATAGATTTGAGAGCTGAAATAATTTTTAAAATAATTTTGTAAATTATTAATGTATTTTGCATTGTACTGTAGTTATTGGTATTATATTGAAGTTATTTATAGAGTGAAACTCTACAAGTAGTATATAATGAGATAGAACAAACTTCAAAATAATGTAGAATTATAAACATTTGTATGCATAATGTGGAATAGTTTTAAAACTTTGATATAACAAAATCTTCACGTTTTAAACTTGGGCTAATTGTTGAGCTGTTTTCCAGTGTTGTTAGTAGTTGGATACGTCAAATTGGAGTTGCAGCACAGAATTAAAAGAATTAAAAGCTTTGAATTGTTTTTTGTAGAAGGTGAAATAAAGTCCAGTGGAGGTTTTAGAAGTGTGAGAAACCCCATTCAACTGCTCCAGTGTCTCACAGCAAGCTGTGAACAGAAGACATTGCTGTAGTACTTAAGATTCTCCATTCAGTTGCATAAGCAGCAGTGTTGATAATGCCCATGTTGCAGGTTTCACTCGTTTCAGAAGGCCAGTTATTCCACTAGCAGTTGGTGCTGCCAGCACCATCCTGCATCTCAGAAGTGATGAAAGGGGTAAATGCTGTTCATGTAGAGCAAAACTTCAGACTCTAGAGGAGACCAGACTAGAAAAGACAGAGTGGGAATATGGAAATATAGAAGGTATTCAAAAAGAAGCTGTGCAGTTGTACTTTACTTTATCTTTTTTGATGTTTTAAAAGCCACATTCTGTGTGTGCTGTTTGCATAGTTGGGTTTCATATTAGTAAAGGCACTGTCATGCAGTGACCATTCTCTGTTCTGCAGCCGAGAGACACACAAGATCGCGGTGTTTTATGTTGCTGAGGGACAAGAAGATAAACACTCCATTCTTACTAATACTGGGGGAAGTCAAGCCTATGAAGATTTTGTAGCTGGTCTTGGCTGGGAGGTATTTATTAAAATATCTTTATATTAAGTCTGTTTACAGAGAAAATTATAAATCCCTTTAGATTTTGTAAATCTTTGGCTCTTTAGCATTACTCACAAGTACTGAAATACTGTTTTGCAAGTAGGATGTAAAGAATAATTCTAGATTTAATTCTATTAGCAATACCAGCTATATAATTTTACACTCTTTCAATTTAAGAAGCTCTGTGCAGGCAGAGGTGATTCTTAAATGTGCAGTCATGTACTTGGCTTTCATGGACTGATTAAGAGGCATCTTGATTTCCCTGTAGGCCTGTAAAGTCCATTGAAATTTGAGATTTGCTCAAATTTGGGAATCAAAAAAATACAAATGTGAGCTTCTCTCATGCATCCTTCTTCCTACCTTTCACTGCAGGCACCTGTCTGTTCGCACACTCTGCTTGCATGTCTCTTCTAGCACTCAGAAATACTGTGATGTACCCCAAAATCTAAACAGACTTGCAACTCTTTAGTCACTAGTTAGATACTGTTATGAGGATTTCCTTTCTTGCATTCTTTCTTTCTGCCCACGTAGGATTAACTTCCGTTGTAAAGTTCAACTCCTCACTGTTGCACAGAAGTACAGGAATCACTCCTGTTCCTGGCTGGCTGTGTAAGAATCTACAGGTTGTCTGTTCCTCTTGTGACTTGTGTTCATCAGGAGTGTGCACATGAGTGTCCATCTTATTTGTTCTTTTTCCTACTCCTTAGGTATATAACAGCACTGCTAGATTAGCTACATGGATAATGGCTCTGACTTTTCCACAGGAACAGAGAAAAATTACTAGAAGTCTGTGCTATCAAAAACACAGATATTTATTTCCCACATTCCTGATTCTTCAGGAGAAAAAAAAAATTACATTAGTGTCTTCAAATATCCTTCTTTAGTAGGTTAATTCTCTTAGCCTTTGTTAGCCGGATTAAAGAGTTGCTAATTTGGATTAATATTCCATGATGAGACATTTAATATTTTAACTTCTTAACATTAAATTCTGGATCCTTTATTAACAGAAAAGCAAATATATCCCATGTGGGCAGAGATTAAATGTATTCACCTCTGAGATGTAGCTTTCTTTAGACACTATTGTAAAAGTAAAATAGCACATTAAACATGCTCATTTATTTCGATGCCAAACTATTTCCCATAGAACTAAGACCTACAAACTTATTTTTGAATTTTCCATTAATTTCCTGTGATTCTTTTCGTATTCGTGGAATGAAAATTTCTCATTAAAATTATGGAAGGAAACAACACAATTTAAAATGGTCTGGCTCTCACACAGGGTTTCTTCAGAGCTCAGGTTAAGGCTGATGTAGTATCACAGAATTTTTAAAAATTCAAAAAGCACATGTAAGTGACTGAAATCAACTGATCAGGGAATAGTGCAGTAAATATTAATGTACACAACCTTTCCTTTTCTCTAAACTTCTCTTCCCAGCAGCATCTGGGGTGACCATGGAACATAGAATGCCACTACACTGCAGATTTCCAGTCTAGTCAGCCAGTCTGAGCTCTTTGAGAAAAGCATAACGGTACTATTGTGAAAAGGGTTGTACTTATAAAAATTCACTTGAAAGTGCATTTCAGAGTGTAAAAAATGTATTTATCACCTGATGTATTTTTTCCTAATGCTTCCTGGGTTTTACTTCTAGGTAAATCTCACAAACCATTGTGGCTTTATGGGAGGACTGCAAAAAAACAAAAGCACTGGACTGACCACTCCATATTTTGCTACCTCGACAGTAGAAGTAATGTTCCATGTGTCAACAAGAATGCCTTCTGATTCAGATGACTCTTTAACAAAAAAGGTAGAGGTTTCTGAATAACGTATTTTCTTTTGATAATAAACCCAGAGAAATTAGAGTCAAAGAAAATCCAGTAACTTTTTCTGAAAAACAACAGCAATAACAAAACAGAAACAGAACCAAAAACAAACACATAGCACCTTTATGTGCTAATAGCTGGTATTTTACTGACGTAGGCTAAGCCATATATATTATTCTCTACCAATTTCAAATTTTGCCGTACTGGTGATATTTGCCACTGTTGCACATGTTGGCAGGATCACATGTACAGTGGTGAAAAATGAAGGGAGTTGATGGTTTGTGTAGAAGAAAAAGCATTAAGTCCAAATTATGTTTTAATACTTTGAAATTTTAAATGCCATGTGGTGGGTACATTCTAAGATGGGTTTTAATTCACTGAAGAGCCACGTGTTATTAACATAATTTTCCCTTTAAAAAAAAAATTAAAATATTAAGAATTCGACAATGCTTATTGTAGATAAGATGTTTTATCTTGGAGCAGGCACAAATGCTCAACAGTGATATGATCTCTCATAGCCACATGAAGGAAAAATGGTTTTCTGTATTGGTATTTTTTTTCTTTAGAATTTAATAAATTCCACATTAGTGATAACAAGTTACAGTCTCAAACTTGTGTCCTATTATAAATGAACAATTGGCTATCACTAGACTGTCCCCTGTTCTGCGTACATACATCTTCAGATGTGCTAATCCATTCAGTAGACACGTTAATGAGCACTGGTTGAAGTGTAATATTGGAGGAGCTGAAGCTGGTTGACCTCTGCATGGAGTTTAATACTTGTAATTAAATTAGACAGTAGACAGTTAGTAAAGAGAGAAATGGCCATGCCTCTGGCAAGCTTCAATTATTAATGGCTTTTTTGTTCTTTGTGTTCAACTTGACAAAAAAAATTGTATTGTTATTGTTATTATTATAGACTGACTGAGTTCTAACTTCTCACTGACACATCATAGGTTGGTTTGGTGGGTTTTTTTTAAATTAAATGGTGTTTTTTCTTGTATGCCTATGGTGCTCTGTTCTTTATTTCCTGAAGTAGAGCCAGGATAATACTTAGGTTGTTAAAAGATTTATAAAAATGGTTTAATAGCAAAAATAACTAATTTTAAAATAAGGTTGTTGCTTTTGTTCCAGTATAGAGCAGCTATATTTTTCTTTTTTTTTTTCTTAAGTTGCCTGGCTTCTGTATTTTTTAAACAGAAACTTGGTTTTATGAAACACAGCTTGTAATTATCCTTACAATGTTTGTTTATAATCTCTTGGAATTAGAGCATTAAAAAGTGTTGACAGGGCAGGGAAGATGTGTCACAGTGAAAATATTAATTAAATAATCTGCAGCTATTGTGGACTTAAGCAGAACACACATGCAAGACTTCCAGGAGCAGCCCAAATCTCCATAGAGCAGTTCCTGCCAGGCAAGGGTCGGTACTGGTCCAGACCAGAGATTCCACTGGTGACAGTGGTGTCAGCTGGACTTCTTAGCAGCTCCAGCTTGCCCCAGGCCTGTTTCTCTCTTCTTTTACCCACAATCTCACTCTTGTAATTTGGAATATTTCAGATCTGTATAGATGTGTAGAGTGTATCAGAAGATTGAGATTGTGTTTGTAGCTCAGCTACTGATGGGCCGGTTAATCAAACCACTTTATTTCTGTGTCGCTTTCTTTCCTGTTCTTCCTCAGTATCTTTCTTTTGTTTTTATTTTTGAGTTTCCCAATGATTGGAAGCTTGTGAGCCTGCTTTTAAGTGTCTCCTCCCTTCCCTAACATATTTTGGTCCATTTCAATAAAATTTAGTAAAGATGTGTTAAAGGTGTTAATTTCATGTATATTTAATGAAGATAGGCTAAGTAAAGGAGGCAGAGTGAGAGAGACTCTTAGTGCTCCTACTCAGCAGATAGAGGCTTAGTAAAGATGTGTTAAAGGTGTTAATTTCATGTATATTTAATGAAGATAGGCTAAGTAAAGGAGGCAGAGTGAGAGAGACTCTTAGTGCTCCTACTCAGCAGATAGAGGCTGCATGGGCAAAAGCATTAGACATCAAGGAACTAGCAGCAGCGAGTGATGCTATCAAAGTCATCCCAACCCTGAGAAAAGCATCAAGTGAAGTTTCCATCTTGGGAGAAACCAGCAAGTGGTATCACAGAATCACAGAGTGTTAGGGATTGGAAGGGACCTCGAAAGATCATCTAGTCCAATCCCCCCGCTGGAGCAGGAACACCTAGATGAGGTTACACAGGACTGTGTCCAGGTGGGTTTTGAATGTCTCCAGAGAAGGAGACTCCACAACCTCCCTGGGCAGCCTGTTCCAGTGTTCCCTTACCCTCACTGTGAAGAAGTTTCTTCTCAAATTTAAGTGGAACCTCCTGTGTTCCAGTTTGTACCCGTTGCCCCTCGTCCTATCACTGGTTGTCACGAAGAAGAGCCTGGCTCCATCCTCATGACACTCACCCTTTACATATTTATAAACATTAATGAGGTCACCCCTCAGTCTCCTCCAAGCTAGAGAGACCCAGCTCCCTCAGCCTTTCCTCATCAGTGAGATGTTCCATTCCCTTAATCATCTTGGTTGCCCTGCGCTGGACTCTCTCCAGCAGTTCCCTGTCCTTCTTGAACTGAGGGACCCAGAGCTGGACACAATATTCCAGATGTGGTCTCACCAGGGCAGAGTAGAGGGGGAGGAGAACCTCTCTTGACCTACTAACCACCCCCCTTCTAATGCACCCCAGGATGCCATTGGCCTTCTTGGCCACAAGGGCACAGTGCTGGCTCATGGTCATCCTGCTGTCCACCAGGACCCCCAGGTCCCTTTCCCCTACGCTGCTCTCTAATAGGTCATTCCCCAACTTATAATGGAACCTGAGGTTGGTTCCTGCCCAGACTCTACACTTGCCCTTGTTATATTTCATTAAATTTTTCCCCGCCCAACTCTCCAGCCTGTCCAGGTCTCGCTGGATGGCAGCACAGCCTTCTGGCGTGTCAGTCACTCCTCCCAGCTTGGTATCATCAGCAGACTTGCTGACAGTGCACTCTATTCCCTCATCCAAATCGTTGATGAATATACTGAATCGTACTGGTCCCAGTACTGACCACTGAGGGACTCCACTAGATACAGGCCTCCAACTGGACTCTGTCCCATTGACCACAGCTCTCTGGCTTCTTCTGGAGACATGAGTAGGAAAACAGGCTTAATTCTTTTTGTAGTTTTGCTGCTGCTCATTCTACTTCGACTGAGCACATCAGCACAAGGAATGTGTTTTATGAGATGCTGTGCAGCTCACACACACTATAGGGGACCTCAGAATGTTTTGAGAACTGTGTATGTGCTAACAGCTGTCATTGTTCTGAGTGCATGTACTGTTCATGACCTCCAGAGAAACTTGAGTTTTGAGCTTCTGTGCAGATCTTTCCTGTGCTTTCTTTGTCTGTCTCATTCAATGGGAGAAAACAAGCAATCTTGCAGTAGTTGGCTTAGGACTGCTGCTGGTTTTTATGTTGTAACTGTGCCTAGAGGTGCATGATAGGTTCATCTTATAAATGGAAATTAAATTAAATTAAAACAAAACTTCTTCCTGACAGTCCAGCCACTGCAAAATCAAGATTCTGCTGTTTCAGAGGCTAAGCCAATTTTAAACTTATTTTCCATCAGTCTTACAGGATAGTAAATAAAACTTTTGAAGTGTCTTGGATACCTCTGAAACATTTCTTTCTGAAGATATGAACAAGAGCAAGCAGACATGAAATCAGGGAGAACAGATCAAAATCCTCTGCATGTGTAAAGGAACTTAACATTGAAATGCATATATGATAGGTATTTACTTTGCAAATAGTAAATTAAAGATTTGATGCTGATAATGCAATCCATTTTGTTTTTCTTAGAATTAAAGGTTAGAGTAAAGAGTATTTACACTATCCTTACAATAACAAATTGCAAAGAAAATATCAGGATCAAATGAGACTGTGAAGACTGTTCACTGAGCAGGAAAGCTCAAGTGTGTGCCTCTGCAGCTTATCACCTGTCTAGCTCCTCCTTAGCCTGATAAAGCAGTGAAGGCATTGTAGGTGAGAATATTACACACAAGACATGTAAATAAAAAGTAGTAATGTTATTAATGATTGGAACACTAATTCATCATGGGCTTTGGGTGTGTTATTAATACATGATTCTAAGTTATGTGTGACATAATCCCAACCACATAAAAGATTCAGAGCTCGCAGTATTTATAGCTAGGGTGTTTTTATTGCGCTATTAATATGTATTGAGAACTTGAAAGTTTACAGATGTAAATTATTAGTGCAATTTTTTTTGGAGTTACAATTAAGTACACGTTGCTTTAAAAACAAATAAAAAAAACACACCATAGTTGCTGAAACAAAGTTCTGTGAGAAATTCAACTAGAGGGTGCATATGCTGTAGACAGCAATGCCGCGCACATGTAATGGGCAAAAGTAGCTGCAGTAAGCCATTACTTCAGATGTTTCTGCTCCTTCTGTTCTTTTTGTAATGAATACTTTCATTTTTGACGGAGAAAAAAGTTGGGGCTAGCTGTCGTATCATGAGAAAATATAATAGCCTTTTTTCTGCCTCCTTTAGGTAAGTGAGTATTAGAAATTACAGTAATTTTGGCAAGAGTTCAAGGGTTAATGCAACAGATAAATAAAAGGAATTTTCTGTAAATTGGGCCCTGCATTATTTCACTTGTCTTGCCTTTCCAGACCTAACTCATTTAATTTTAAAAAGTAAATACTTAAATTCTTTCTGACAGTGTGCTTTGCTTTTACTATCGTTTATTACTTCAATTATACTTGATATCACTTAGAACAATCTACCATTTGGAAATTTCAGTATAGCCTGCAGCTCAGTATTAAGTCTGGCTGCTATTGTAACATGTACAGCATATGACACTAATGTATCAAAATTAGATTTGATCATCCCTCCTGGTTATATTTATTTCACATTTCTTTTGTATTCAGTTAACATAAATGTATTAGGAGAGCTGACACATGATGATGGCTATAGAGTAAGAATATTTTAAAGTATTTTGAGTTAAATTTGAAATTTCAGGTAACCTAAGAGTCAGTCATTTTTATATATTTGTTTTAATGGAGTAGAGTTTCAAAGCAAGCCTAAAAAAATCTGTTTGTCTCTGACATCTCCTCGGGGCTGTCTTCCCGACAGCTCAGGTTCAAAATGGCTAAAACAGAGCTCTTAATCTCTTTCTCATTGCCACCTTTCTGGATCACCACGGATAACATGGCCATTGTGCCTGTCACTTGTGCCCATAGCCTGAAATCATCTTTAATTTGGTCCACTTTCTGGATTCTTACATTCAGTCTGTGCCTAAGACTCTGTTCTTTTTTTTCTTTTCCTACATAACATTTCTTGGAATATAACCTTGCCGTACACACAGTTAAAATTTATCCGCTATATCCTTAAGTCTTCCTTTCTCTGCCCTTGACATTCATTCTTGAAGAATGCTGCTATAAAAGACATTTTTCTAATCTTTAACACCTTTTTACAGTTGCTTTGCACTTTTCAATCTCCATTTTGTTTCTTGCCTTACTCTTGAATAATAAACTCTCTAGAGCAGTTTGATCTGCATTTATGCAGTATTTAGCATTTTAGAATATTGGTATATTACCTGCAGTTTCAGGTGTTACAGCTATATTGTATTCCTGGTACTCAAAGTAGAACAGCATTTTAGAGATTTTTATTATTTATATTATTGCTGTGCCTTACGTCTCTAATACGGATTTGCACTTTGTTTTGCTTACTGTGATACACACACATACAAAGGTGTCTACTCTTGAAAACAGAATAGACATAGAATAGAATAATGTATCTAGTATTTAATTCTTCTCCAGACATACTGATGAAATCAACAACACGCTATCTAGTTTACTTGTCTATTATTTTTGTCAATCTTCTATCTCTTGTAATGGAAACAAGGCATTGATAATAATTTTGATCTTGAGTAATTTACATGTTGTTATAAACCACGATTCACAGTTTATACCATCATCTACCTACTCACACCGTCTGATTTTGACTTACAATCCATTATATGTCACAGAGATGCCATTCTACGCTTCACTCAAACTGAACCTTGTCTTGGTAATAATCATGAGGCGAAGCACACCTGACAGGACTTGGAACTCATTGGAATAATCTGATTAATTTTACTTTTCCTCCAAATAAATTAGTGCTTTTAGCCTGGAATGTATCCTCACACCTTTGTGAGGGTATAGGACAAACTTTGAAATTGGAGAGAAAAGTCAGTGATAGCTTTGGTACCCTTGGCATCCAAAAATGTGTTCCTTGTCAGTAGTCCTCCTCCTGAAATAACCATACAATACACTTGTATCACACCAAAATCTGTGTTGATCTGATGTTAAAACGTGCATCAGTAGCCATGCTCTGTCTGGGTAGTTCTCACAGGCGTGCAAGAACTGATGTCCTGTCTGATGAGCCATGGGTATCAGTAACAGGTACTCAGGGGCAGCCTTTGATAATGGAAATTCAGAGGCAATGACGCCTTCAAGAAGTTGCACTGGCTAAACTCTCTATATGTTTTAGATTTTAAAACCATGTATTTGCATGTACCATCTCTTGTTTGTAACAGTGTATGAGTTTGTTGTCTTTGGGTTCAAAGACAGTAAGTGAAGGAGGGCCAGTTCTTCTGGTAAACAGTTCAGTATTGCTGAATTGGAAAGGCTGCACTGCAGTGTATCACTCCTAGTCCTTTTTGGCATTCAGTTGAATGAATTCAGTTCAGTCATTGCACCAGATGGCTGTCCCTCAGTCTAGGATAATGTAGTTTTTTCATCTTCCACAAGATTTCATATCTAAACTGATTTGCCTCTTGCTTTCTCGTTGGTTAGGCAGCCTCATCCTTCCTGAGCTTTTCACTCACCTCTAAGTGTAGGCCCATCAGTCCCGCATGCCCTTCTGTCATTATCATATTTCAACAGATAGTTTGACTGTCACTTCACCTAGGAAGGTAGGAGAGGTTCAGGCCCTCAGAATGATTCCACAATTCATTGTCTTTTATGACATTCATCACTGCTAAGTGTCGTCCAGGGTTTCTGCAGCTGGTGTTTGCATGTTGCACATCAGTCATTCGGGTCATTGCCTGGTTTCATTCTAATTTAGTGAAATAAAACTCGGCAAAGTGAATGTTGCTATAACCAATTCTTTTGTTGGGCTGGGTTTACCATTGGCACAAGGACGTCCCTAAGTGCTGTTCAGAATAATTCAGCCATCTACAAAAGAGGCAAGAACAGCTCACTTCAAAGGAACTGCAGTCATTGGAGATTAGATGTATGATGTGGCCCAGGCAAAACAAACAACTTGTTGAGCATCAAACAAAATGCAGGGTATTGATGCCATCTGTCCTTTGCCCTGTCCAACACTGTTGTAGAAATACAACTCTGTTTTTCAGTCCGATACAATTTAAAGGCAGCAGAGAAGAGCAGAAGTGGCTTTTTTCCTTTTGTCTTTTGAAGTCTGATGCTGACAACCGGTATAACCCTTCGGAGAAGATGAAGGTAGCATTCCAGGAGGTTTTGTGATATAAACAAGTGAATACTTGCAATGAAATTTCTCTGATGACTGCGTGTGTTGTGCTTTTATTTAAAGTGCAGTTAGGTTCTGAAAATGAATACAGAAAATTGTTGCTTTTTCATATACTAATAACTTCTCGTAAGTGCTCAGATTAGTATCTGCATGCTACCTGTTAACAGCAGTTCACAGTCCTGTCCTTTGAATAACATCAAGGCAATTGTTTGACAAATTCTACCTCCCTAAAGCTGTGCAAACAAACTGAAAACTGTGGGTGAAGACAATTGTCAGCTACAGCTGGTGATGTACAAGGAAGAAAAAAATCAAATTTCAGCTTGGATTTTCAGAAGTAGCCCTTACTGGAAAGAAACTCACATTTAATAATCTGAATGTATTTGATCAGTATATGTAAAGCCTTTCGCTATGGTGTCAACATTTGTTTATCAGATGATAACATTTAGCAGAAGGAGCATATTGGAGTTTCAGTGCAGATAATTCTAAAGCCTTCACAATATTCCTTAATCTGGTTATAAAATTACAACTGAGGATACAGCATGGATTTTGAGGAACACATATGATAATTCTGAGGCAAATCAAGAGCCATTTGGGGTGTTTTTTGGGGAACGGGGTGAGTTATTTTTACAAAAGTATACAGATTTCATGGGAAATGAGCATTTAGTTTAGGTAAACTACGGGCTATGGAAAGTGCAGTAGCGATTCTCCTTTAAAAGCTCTTCGTTTGTACTAGGCAGTTTGGAATTACCTAGAACGATGAGATTAAAGACTACTCAGATTTGTAGCTTTTAAACAGATGTTTCTTCATATCCTGTAAAAGTTCGTATAAAATTTAGTAATTCACTGCCTGCTTTAAAGCATTTTAGTAAATCAGATTGGATAACTCTGCATTCTTGAGATAATATCAACAAAATTTTAACTTTCAGTAGAAAACATATTGACATATCTGTAAATTTAAATAGACATTGGCACCAATGTATAAAACTCTATAGCACAAACCCATGCTATGAACTAATACCGTCATTGAAATTGTATGAGAACTATAGTGTAATTCAGTTATTTTATTAATTTTTCTTAATTTCTTTTTGGTGGGTTTGTCCTTTTGAAATATAAGAATGTGGTATAGCTGTATGGCTATAGAATATATTCAAACTGATGGATTTTTATCCCTACTTTTCCAGCTAAGACATTTAGGAAATGATGAAGTACACATTGTCTGGTCAGAGCATACTCGAGATTATAGAAGAGGAATAATTCCAACAGAATTTGGTGATGTTCTTATAGTTATCTATCCCATGAAGAACCATATGTTCAGTATCCAGATCATGAAAAAGCCTGAGGTAAGGAGTTTTTTCTTTTGTGTTTCCTTTGTATGTTTAATTTGAACTGAATTTTGTTTAGAATAGATGGATACCACAAGGTGATGTGTCTTTAAGAATGACAATTGCAGTGGTGGTAGGAGAAGGAGGAAGAGCTCACTGAGTATGATGCATAGTAAAATCAGTAACTTAAAATTGCAAAGGCCTGATCCTGTCAAGCGTATCCGCTAACATCATAAACTGGGAACGAATCTTGAACATCCTGCATAATCATTTAAATATGAAGATAAACTTGGCAAACTTTTAAATCAGATTTGATACATGAGTCCGGGAGTTGAATAATAGCCTGTTCCAGCTTTCTCCATCTCTGTCATATGCCCCTTTTTTCTTCTCAAGGCAAGTTTTCACTTTCTCCTTGGCTCCACACAAGAATTTGGAGATTAAGTCAGCAAAGCAAGACTGTTCAACTTTAGGCATATGAACACATGTTCTTCCTCAAATGTCTGTGCTGGCCCTGTTATTAAAACCGTGGTTTAGGGTAGCGAATGCTGACTGAGTAAAAGTAGTTATGAATGTTTGCACTGCAAAATTTCTGTGTGTGATGTCACTTGCCATTAATTTCTATACTTTAAATATATTTTTTTCTAGAAGCACTAATATTCATAAATGAGGTATGACAGAAATAGGATTCCCTCTATCTCATGACAGGCATGAAGTGATACCCAGTATATGGTCTTGTTATTACTGGGTTCCTTATGTTTTTAATTAATAATATATTCTTTCTCTTACTACTTTAATACAAAGAGTTGTATTATCAAGGATGTGCAGGCTAAGAAGGAGAAAGAAAACTGCTGATAGCAGGGATTGTTATTAGTCCAGCAAGAGGTCCTTGTACATGAAAAAAGAGGTGCCTTCCATCAGATTGCAGTATTCTCAAAACTACATTAAATGACTGATGGCAAAAATAATACAGGGATATAAAATTATTTTGCAGCATTGTTTTCATCTTAGCAGCAAGAATATTTATTGTACGCTCTGCTCCCTATGGTGACCTGATGCACAAACTTTGCTGCTCTTCACATGCTTTATGCTAGTAGCTTTAGGACTTTATTCACACATACAGGAAATGAAGATACTTAATATAGTTTTAATTATTTTTTTAATTGCAAAATGATGATTGATTAGAGAAAATCGTAATGCCAAAACATAAGATCCATCTGTTCTCTAAACCTTTTGGGTGCCACCTATGCTAAACATCAAGGGGTTTTTTACAGATCTCACAAATAGGGCTTTACACTTGGGGTCCGAAGAGGCCAAATTTTCACCACAGATCTCTCCTGTGAAGGGTTTACAGTCTCTTTGTATAGATACCATAGAAAGATAGAAGAAGAAGAGAAAATGGAAGGAGAGGGTTTGTCTGCCAGTAATTATATGACAGTTGCACGTTGAATTGGTCCTTATGGACATGTTATATCTAAAGCTATGTTAAATATTATTTTTAAAATTGAGTAATTATTCATTTTGCTTCTTACCACCTACAGTATTGTCATCTAGCCCTTTCAACCTCATAAACATCATATGCATGATTGTTCCTAGGATTTTGGCAGCAAATGTTGGAAATAAGCTTTGATGAGATGTAGTATTCAAATGGTTGCTTAATTTTCTTCAAATGCTATGTTATCTGTTACCAAGGATATCAAGCAGTTATATGGCTATGGCTGTATATTTCCACAAGAGAAAAGGTCTGTCATGGAGCACAATAACTGGTCTGATTATCTAGCGATGAGGAGAAAAAAATTATATATTTGAGTGCTCTATTGTTCATGTTGATTGCTAATTGTTATAGCTAAGGTCTTGCTTTATATTGAATTTCTTAATTTTTTATTCAGGTTCCATTTTTTGGTCCACTCTTTGATGGTGCTATTGTGAATGGAAAAATTCTTCCTATTATGGTTCGTGCAACAGCTATAAATGCAAGCCGTGCGTTGAAATCATTAATCCCATTATACCAAAACTTGTATCCTTTCACTCAAATGGTTTCCAAAGCATATACATTCCCGTGCAGTCCTACAGATACTATCTTTGCGTTTGCTGTCGTCTTTTATTTTTGTCGGATTAACATTGGGAAAATCTTCTCCATTTTTTATGGTGATGGTGTTGTTTAAGAAACTTAAACCCGTAGAAGACAATTCAGACAAAGACCAGCTGTGTTTTTAATTAATTGAAGAAGAGATTCAGTGCTGAAAAATCACCTGTTTCTAATATTTTATAGCATGTACTTATCACTTCTTGTTTAACATTATTTTAATCACCATTTTGTGAGCAGACTTTCTCAAATAGCAATGTCATGGTGTTAATAATCTTTATTTCCTTGAAGATATTTAATGTTTATCCAGTATTAATGTGACTTAATTTTGTTTCTAATTTCAAGAAGGATATAAATGCTGTTTTCCTTCAGATGAGAAATTAGTTATATTTTTCTCATTTAGATTTTGATATTCAGCTCAGAATACAAAATAGTTGTCAAAATTATGTTAGTGTTTTTATAAAGATGTCAGAAAAGGTTATCTCTTCTTTTTTTGTTGTTGGAACTTGAAATTGTAGTTTTTTGAAAGGACTTCTCTTGGAAGAATAGGTTTACCAACCAGAAACTAAAATCATAAGGTAAGTCAGTCATGTATACCTCTCCCCTTCTTAAGATTGAGTTCTTTTATATACCTATTAGTTATATCAACAAGAGTGTACTATTTTTTAATTTCATAAATTGAAAGGTAAGTTTAAATTTGGATGCAAAAGAAATTCCGTGCTTAATTTCCACCCAAGCTGTAGATAACTGTGTTTGTCATGTGATAGATTGTTGCTGAAATACTCTTTTTTTTTTTTTTTTTCCTAAGGCTGGCTGTTAATATTCAGAGTTTTGGATTAGATATGATGAAGTGGATTTACAGATGAATGATGGATGATGTTTGATGTGATCACATTAAATGACGTTTGTGCCATTTCTGTAGATGACAGATGTTGATTCATTGTGGTTTTATGTTTGGAAAGGTCCGATCTTTTTGTCATTACTCAAGTGGCTTAATCAAAGAATTTAAAATGTATTATCATGATTATACCATGAAAAGTGATGGCTTATAGCATCATATTGATGTATAGTGATGAGCAATTGGAAAACAACTTACTTTTAAGTAGCAAATTTTCAGTACCAAAAAACCCCACAAACTTGTGTGTTTAAACTTCTTTACAGAATATGGAATTGTAATAAATACTTTGGGCACAGCTTGCCATCTCAATGTCTAGGAGTTGGCCTAGGAGCTGTGTATGGCACATGCACTTTTAATTCGGTTCTCTAAATTGTCCTTTTTATATGCATCAAAGCACTGCATGTCATTTATGACCCAATGTAGCCTCCATTAAAGTGTTGATATTTGTCTCCGAATATGGTTAGCATGTTAACTGAAAAGTATTACGTGTATTTAATATTAGATAGTATTGGTTGGTGGGTTTGGTATCACCACGTGGTAAGCTTATGAAGCACCAGTTGATTGGGCATTGATATTAAAGGGCAACTGTAAGTAGTTGGTGGAATTCTTTTTCCACCTGGCTTGTAGTATCTTACATGCAATGCTCTGTGTAATACTTTAAAAGTGGGAGCGTGGGCAGTTCTTTAAAAGCTGTTTACTTGGCACGGAATTAGAAAAAACTCTACAAACTTCTCTAGCTTGAACAAGGCTATGCTGGAGTTAGTTGTGTCAGTGGAGAACAGCAAAAAGATTTTAAACTTCAAACTTCAAAGTTTGTCCTAGCTGTGAGTGGTTTAAAAGACTCTTGATTAAAAACACCATGGACATGCTCTTGGTGTTCAACCCATGGCCAGATTTGAGGTCAAAAAGGAATTTCCCTCATACAAGAATGTCAAAGACTGGTGGGTGTTTCCTGTAACATGGACATGGTCTGTTAACTAGGAATATAAGAAAATTGAATCTAATTATGTTCCTACAATAGTGGGGAATTTAAGACGTCAAGAATTGTCTTTAGTGTCTCTTGCTTTTTTCAACTGGCATATTTTAGCTATGGCTGTAACAGTTCATTACTGGCTTTTAAGTTTCGTATGGACTGAAGGGTGTAGGGACAGGAGTATTTTATGGTCTGTAGTTAAATAGCTTTTCTTGAGACCTCACCAGACTTAATGTCTCTTGTGGAAGACAGGCCTTGTTGATCATGGTGGCCTTTCCTTATGTTGGAGTGTTGCTGGAGCAAAGAAAAAGAGGGCTCAGAGTGGGGAAAACAACACATTTGAAGAAAGAGGAAAAAAGGCACAGAAAAGCTATTTTTCAGAAGATACACAAAAAGCAGAGACCCAGCAGGAAAACTGAAGCTGATAATCAAGGCTTCCCACATGTCCAGGACCGCAACAGTATCAGTGAAAGAGAATTCTGAAGTGATCTGCTCAAAGTTAATTTTTGTTTACGTATGAGTATCTAATCTACTGGAGCAGTGTTAGTTTATTTGAAACTTTGATGGTTAGTAGAAATTCAGTTTAATGTGGATCTTGAGGGAATAAGAATACTTGAGAGTTCTCTCAGGCAGAACACATTTCAAGCCTCATGCTTCTCTTTTAGCTCTCTGAATTTCAAAGCCAGTGTCTGTGGAGGTATCTCTACGCCTGAAGGTGTGTGGTTCATTTCACTGTGCTGGGTGATTCTTGGTGGGCACCTTTTGACTCAGTATGGAGTTGATGATTATATGTAGGTCTGTGTTTATCTATATTTGAGAAATACAATGTCACATTGCAGATCGCTGTGGTGGTGATGGATCATAGTAAACTCTTAATTAAAAAGTAGGAGTGTGTTGATTTGCTTGTGTATGGGATGTGATAAAAGTGGCACCGAATTTGTCCCTCCTACTTCCAAGGAGGGCTTATCCGTCCTCCCAGTTAGTGCATTTTCTAAGTGCAGACCTGACTGGAAAAATCAGCTGTCATTTGTAATCAGCAGGGATATTCAGTCCTCTTCACGTAACCTGATTGCAACGTTTTCCTTATTGCGCTAGTCTGTTAATCACGATGTGGCAATGGGTAGTATGTGTGAATAGTATAATAATGGTTGCATGGATACAGGAAATTCTGCTCATCTCCCTTTTATAGTCTGCCGTGACTTTGAGCAGGTATTGTGCAGTCTGAAGTAGCTTTCCGAGACTGACATATTCTGTCAGTCATCCTCCTCTTTCTGACATTATTTTGGTATTTCTGATAGCAAACTTAGCAGAACATTTTGAAGGTTTGAATTTTTAATTCTTTTTAAAGGTTTCATATGCTCTGTATTTTTATTGTTTGCTCAGAATACTATAACAATGTTTCCATATTGTAGTATTTTATGATTAAAAATTTACTAAATTTGTCAGCAAACATGAGTCAGGCATGGCAGGTATCCTGCTTTAACTCCATGCTTGACATTTTTGTTGCCGCAGCTGGGTGAAGAGAATATTGCCATTTTGGGTGGAGTTTCTGCATTGATTTGTGGAATTTGCTTTAGTTTCCCCTTTGAGGATTCTGCAGTGAGGATTCACTATCTTTTGGTGGTCTGGCTTTCTTGTAGCAGTACCCCCTCACCGACAGGCGGTGTACATGCACACAGTAGCGGGTGATACTCACAAAATACTTGTATTGTCTTGCTGATGAAGCAGCAGTACTCCCCTCTCTATCTCATAGCTAATATGTTTTGTCTTCTCGATGCAATTGTCATTGTCGTAAGAAGTACATGCTTATCTCTTGAATACGCTCCAGCTGCACATATGCCAGGAAAACTTCTAAGACTCATAACTGCAAGTGCAATAATGGGACTGAATGTTGAGAACAGTCATTTTCACTATGATGTGGAATAAGGAGGACAGTATTTAAGGGATTGTTAAATTCTCGTTATTTACTAAATTGCATTGAAATTCCTCATAGGAATAGTTTTATTCATGGCTTGCATCTCAGAGCAAACACTGTCACATTCTGAATTCAGAACCTACCATGTGTAGGAAATGGATCAATACTGGTTTGAAAAATAGAAAGAGCGGCTTCATACAAAGTTTAACTTGAACTTCCTGAATAAACAACTGACGTTAGCCAAATGCCAAGAGGCACACCAGCATAATGTTTGTTACTGAGCATAGTAAGCACCTCCAGTGATCTAAATTGTTAAAATTATTTATGTCATACAACAGAACAACTGGAAACCTTCTGGGAGTGGAATTCCAATTGTGAAACAACTTGTGTTACATTTTACACATCATACACAGACTTTGGAGTGTTAACGATTATTCCAAACCGTCTGCAGTTTATTCCACCCACAAAATATTATAGAATAAATCTCAATCTAAATGATTTTATAATCTTTTTTATCAAAACTGAAAAATGTAGGTTCCCCCTATCTTTTTTTGACATTGTATTCCTAAATGTTTGATACTTCATGTATTTTAGCTAACCTTTTTAGACAATTGTCTTCCAGAGAAAGGGAAGATGTTAATCCCATACAGTATCTGACAAGGTGGTAAATTCTTTATGAATAAAATAATGTGTTTGAATGGTTTGTTAAAGGTTTCCTCTGTAGTAAAAACTAATAGCTCAGAAGAAGCTTTCTGGCTTGAGATGACACTCAGGTTCCCCAAGACGGGGTTTTATTGGAGCCGGTAGTGTCACCAGTTGTTGTGCCTGGTTGACCATCATCTGCTTCAAGATAGAATTGCAGACACCAGAAAGCTTATCTTTAAAAATGAAGTGTTTGTTATTAATCATGTATAGTGAGCAAAGAATATTCTTCAGGTTCTCTGGCTACATTTGTCTCATTTAATTAGGGATATTTGATTGATTTCTATTTTCAAACTGGAATTTCTGAAGAATTTGGAGATTTCTCACTAATACAGAAACTTAGAAGGTAAAACTGGAGAGCGTCGGGTTTAGGCAATGTTAGTTTACCTTCCTGTAAGTCCAATAAGTTTTCTATCTTATAGATGCATGAGCATCTGTAAGGAAAAAAAGTGAATACAGGTTTAGGATATTTTTGAACTGCCATATGCCAAGATTCTCAGCAAACTTTGCTGTATTTCTGGTGATATTATTTTGATACAGAACATTTAATAAGGTTTTAACATACCTGTTACTGATCTTTCTGTCATCATGGGTGAGAAGAAACAGATATTAAAAATAATGCATGATACACTTTTTAGATACTACTCTATATGGTTTACAACAAATAATTGAAAATTTCAAGATTTCAGTGAATATTTATCCCATCCCTGAATCATACCGTTGTGGACTTATCTGAGTTCAAATAAGAGCCATGGATGTGTTCATCATATGACCCCTGCTGTTTTCTTCCAGGAGAAAATGGAGTTATTTCTAAAATCTATTTTGCTGTTTAGCAACGGAAATTGTTTTCCAAGTTCAAGCAAGAATCATAAGGTAGAGAATATGATGTTCAGCCTTTCCTGTACTTTGACTTGCTCAGTTTTGCTGTTCTCTCAAATTATAGTTCTGCTGACAACTTACTTGATCTTTTAATAATTCAAAATGTGGTTAGCTCATGCCTGCATACAGTGGTATAACATGAAAAACTGGAGATTTGCAAGGCATTTATGAGTATCTAATTTTTTCATTGGACTGTTATCGGATGTTGCAGTTTCAAGAAGTCATGTGTAACAGTTTCTCTGTGCATTATAAGAAGACGTAAATATAAGAGGAAAGTTTTATATCTCTATATAGAGTCATGCATATGCCTGTGCACATTTGTGCATGTGTCTATGCGGTGACAGTAACAGCTATTTTTCTTACCTTATATTTAATTTACCTAAATTAATACATCAAATTAATGTATTTTCCTTTGATGTCACAAGTATATTTGAACAATAAGAGATTGTTGTAAGGAAAATTCCAGGGGAAATAGCAGAAAGATTTGGTTTCTTGTAAACAATGGATGGCTAAAGTACTCAGAACAGCAAACTACTAATGCAGAAAGAGCAAAATGAACAGTACCTAAATAACTGCTGCATTTAAGAATGTTCGTATTCAAGATCAGTGTTTTAATACGTTATACAGAAGACTGGTAGAATTTGAAATATCTCACATAAAGGAATTGTATACATGATGACAATGCCATGTAATAGAATAATCTAAAGTAAATTCTGTATGGATAACATCACATGAAGTTTACCCAATTAAAAAAAGGCCAAATGAAAAAAAAAGCTAAGATTCCAAAGCATAAGTTGTGCTTTTTATGTTTGTTAAATATGGTTTGAAATCCGGTCTTCAGGACATCTTACCTAACTATATATCTAATGCTGCTCAGTAAATGAGGAGAGTATTGATTGGCATATGCTGTTTAAATCGATCACCTTGACAGCCAGAATTACAGTAATCTGTCAGTATTAATGACTGTCTTTCAAGCCTTGGTACCTCTCCTTCGTTGTCTCATCTTGCCTCACTTCTGTTTGAAGTGCATTTTCTTGCAACCTCTGGTTTTGTCAGAGTAGGTACTTTTGTAGGTTTTTTTGTCCCCTGAGTCCAATTTATTGGCTTGATCATGCAATTAGAGTTAAAATGCAACACCAGGGAGCAAAAGTAGGCAGTGTTCTGAGTAACAATTGTTCCTCAGGGGTAGTGTAAGCCTGTTCTCAGCTATCATTTATTAGTTACCTGTTGAAAGAATAGGATTGTTTTGCAATGAATAATTCCAAAGCATCACTTTAAATGCCTTTGATTTTAGCCACGAGAGACAACTGATTGAACCAACAATTGTGAAAGGTTTTTAAACTCTTGCCTTAGTGTTTGTCATATAGACACTGCTGGAGAAATACTTGCAAATGTGTGTACCAGTCTGCTGTTTTTACTGCATTTTCATGTAGACATACAAATCATTTCAATTGGGTTTTGTGCATTTTTAATATGAGGAATAAATGGAAGTGTGAGGCTTGAAAGCTATGTTGTAATGCAGTATGTTTAATGTGTATAGTCTGTGAATTTTTTGCAAAACACACATACTTTCCTTTAGCAGCAGTTCTGGATTTGCACATGTTCAGGTAAACATGTTTTCTTCAGTAATTGACCTGCTTCTAATCCCACAGCACCTGCCTTTAGACCCCAGGTAGCTCTTCTGTCTTTACCTCTTCTTATGGAGTGTCTGCAGATAAGAACTAGGATGGTGGGAGCACCTGTTGAAGAGGTATGTTGTAAGCACATGGGTTTAAGGGTAATAATGTTGTCATCACAAGATATCTATAACTTCTTTTTAATTAGTAGTACAGCTTTAAGCTTTATTTAATAGTTACTCTTTCCTAATGAAATGTGTGAGACTGTCTTGAAAGTGGTAAAAAAGCAAAATATCAAATGAGACAAAACTGATTGACTCTAGTAATACAATTTTCTACAAATAATTGCACTTATAAAGAGCTGAGTGCTGTGTTGATGTCACACACAGTTATGGGGGAGACTCAAATATTTTTATACTGCTAGAAAGTATGTTCTAGATTCTTCTACTTCTGCTTTCTTCCATAAATTGAATTTACCCATCTAAAGTGGGGGCTATTGGTTCTACTGATTTCTGTATAAAATATGGGTAGGCTTATGCCAACAGCATTCTGTTTTAGAATAAACAGTTGTCAGTGGACTACCCTGAAAAGCAGTGAAGTGCTTTATCAGCTTCCTAGAACTTGTGAATTTGGATCTGTCAGTACAGATCTCTTGGGAGGGAAGTTGTTACTTTTTCTTTTTAAGTTATGAAATCTTTGTATGTTGTAAGATGGAAGTTAGTAGAGCAGTCACTCTTCAATTATCAAATGTGTTTTAAATGTGTGTAGAGATTTCTTTTAAACAAAAATATGCAGGGAGAAGGCTGGGGGTCCTTAAACTGAAATGAAAAAAATAAACTAATTCAGTCTTACCCAGAGTTGATTGCTTTGCACGTAAGACAAAATGGCAGGTTTTTTGTTAATACCTACTTAGCCTTATTAATTAATTAAATATTTTGGATAACAAAAGCCCTTTGTTAAAATGTTAAGACTCTTGCCCCTTAAGGTGTTAAAATTCGTATAGATTTCTTTGATAGATTTCAGAAGTCTGTGAATAAAAGCCAGGAAGGTTAAATAATTTTCCATGATATTTCTAAGATTTAAAGAAATAAATATTTTTAAACTATTTAAGCTCTGTTTTTATGTTTTAAAAGATAGCGTTGTTTATTGATTTAATCCTTTTGTAGTCATAAATTCACCCCTAATAACAGATAAGTGACTTGCAAACAACTTGAAGGATCTGTAGGTTTAAACACTAAAAGCTTTATGTATAGATAAAGAATAAGTCTTTAACATTGTGTATGGTTGATTTGGATATTTAGATTGGTGGGAAATGTGGAAGATTTTTTGTAACAAGCAAAACTGACAAACAGTTAATGTCTATGAGACAGAATGATGTTTTCGAGTGAGTTGAATAAGATTGGCAAACTGGTTTTGTGTCATTCTACATATGGTAATCAAGACAGTTGGGGCAGGGTTTCCAGTGCCAACAGAGGGATTAGAAGATGATAGGTATCAAAAAAAGATGAGGAGATTAATAGAAACTAGCGCATTGGTTGTCTTTGTTCTTCTACAGGTCCGTATTTCAGTTGCTGAAAAAGGGGTTATGTATAATACTTATGAGTATATGGAAATATCTAGCTGGAGACAAAATACACTTCATGTAACAAAACTAAATATTAAGCAGGTCAAAATTGTAACAAAAAGGGTGTACTTATACAGTTTAATCTGTATGTGGCACATACTTAATAGAAAAACAGAATAACATAAAGCAAGGATTAAAAGTTAGTATTACAGTAATTGGAATTACCATATGGTGGTCCGAAGGACATGAGTCCTAATCATGTAGCCTGGCCAATCAAATTAATCTCAATATACTTTCTAGACATTGAGAAAATAGTTTAATTGCTGATTAACTGCACCTGAATAGATCTATGGGTCACGAATATATCTGTCTCCTTCTGAATGCTTCTCCTCCCAAACACAGAAGAATGCAGGCTATTAGAAAATCTTTTAATTTCTGCTTGCCAAACCACAGTTACCATCCATCTGTTCTTGCCAATTGTGGAAAAAGGTCAGTTTTCAGCAAAGCCATGCATTTCACAGAAGGTATGTGAAGGGAAATTTCACAGGGGACATGATGGATCCTGATTCTTAGTGATAAACCTTTGGGGGCAGCAGGGTTGGCATATGGTTCAGCATGATATGAAGGCTTGGGTTCCCTGGCTTCGCTTCTTTGGCGTGGAACTGATAAAACCTGGCTCTTAAGTATTGTTTCGCTGGACACCAATCATGGGCAGCGGGAACTGCCCATTTAACTCTCTGTGGGAAGGGAGCCCAGGCTGTGTTCACAATAGTGCCTTTGTAGTGCTGCAAACTGCTCTCAACAGCTTGACAGCACCCGGGAGGAGGGTGAAGGGGCTGCTTTGCTAATTGCCCTTCAAAATAAAGAAAGAGGAGAGTAACGGAAAATTAATATTTGTTTTATTCATTTAAATAGAAGAAGCCGGTCTTCGAGTTTTAAAAATCATTTTAAAAATTGACTTTACTGGCCTCTGAAGGGACTTTTCAGTAGATTATCTTGTACCAGTACTGCAGCAACCAAGGGTAAAGAGAAAACATTCTCTTCCACTATAAAGGAAAAAAAAAAAGAAAGGGAGCTGTGAAGTTTATTAAAGTACAGCTTAGAATTAATGACAAAATTTCTGATGAGAGAAGTTTTCTGTATTACTATGTAGTGTGGAAGTGTAAATTAGTACGTATCTGTATGTGCAGTCTTTGTACTGGGCCAGATTTAATATTAATATAATTTTTAGTTGTTGAATTTTACAGTTTGTAGTGATGTCTTCATGAAAGGCGTTTTCTGTACTGTTTCTGTCATCAGTGAATATGTCTATAGATGCAGAGACATATTTAAGATACAAATTTAAACATTTGAATGGATGAACAGTGGGCTTAAGGATTCATGCTAATACCAGACAGCAAAGAGCCAGTTTTGCTTCTGTATTTTTACACTCATCAGCTTTAATGACGTGAGTTAAAACTGATGTAACACTGAGTGTCAGAGTGGGGATAAATCCCTCTCCCCAAACCAGGAGTCAGTATGTGGGGCTGCAGTTCTCCTTGGCCTGTACTATTCCACATTATTTGTGGATGGAAGTGATGGCTACAACACCTTAACACCTCGCATTGGCACTTTTGGTGCAAAATCCTTAATAAACTTGGTTTGGGTGGGCGGCTGGCCCCGTGCCCGCCCTGCGGCCTCCTGCAGGGCCGCGGCTGCAGGCCAGCCCTGCTCTGCCCGCAGCGTCGCGCCAAGGAGGGCCTGAAGCAGCGGCAGCTGCAGCGGGCTTCAAAACAATTAGCACAACGTACCTTATAGGTTCATCGATTCCCGTCTTGCATACATTAGTAAGACAAATCCTTCCTGGAATCTGGAGTAGGAATTCTGCCTACATAAAGGCTCCAGCACTGTTTCCTTCACTGTTTTGTTTTCACCCCTGTAGCCTGTTACTAAAACATAGACGAGTAGGTGATTTGTAAATACTGTCATTAGTCTTCTAACCACACAGCCAGTAAAGTTAATAAGTGATCTGTTATACTGTTGAGGTATTCGTCCTTCCAATTCTGCTAGCCATTTGATCTTACTGTCTTTTCAATTTCATGCTAAAATGCAGTTCATGGTTTGTAAAACCAGCAACACACAATAAATGGTACTGAAGTGGAGACTTTCTACTATATGTTTGTGTTAATATGCTCCTGCTATATTTCAAACAGATAATTCATTGAATGCCCATTCTTCCTCTTACTGCAGAGTAGATTATATTTAAGTCAAGATTAATGGATAGATTCTGATGTTAAAACGCAGTCTCTGCGCCTGTCATTCCCTAGAGGCATATAGTGCATTAGTTTAAGCCAATATGCTGCTTATCGTAGATACTATGACACTGTCTTCAATGACAGTTTACTGTACTTTGTTACTGCTTACTCTGGTAATAAAATCACTATATTGTGTTCTTGATAATTACAATATTAAATAGAAACTTAATTGGATTACTGCACATTTAGATTCAGATAGTTCTTAAGTAATTGTCCACTGTAAAATTTCTGATACTCATTTTTTCTCTCATGAGGTGTGTTCTGTGGTTGTCTAAGTGTAATACTTATTTCAGTCACCTTAGCTGAAAAAAGATCTGCAGTGGGATTTTTCAGTGCAAAGGAGTCTTTTATCATACAGGTTTTCACTCGAACCTTGTTGTTTTTAAAGTACTTCCATAAGATGCTTTCATTTGCCAAAGTCCTTAAAATAAAATAACTTCTGGGTTCTACAGTGTTGAGGAATTCAATATGTATTGTTAATTCAGATCTTTTTCCCTTAACCTTGAAATTTGTGGAAGTCTGAGCATCAGTTTAGTCATTTTTGCTGTCTAAGCAGATGATAAGAATTAGAATTCCTTCAATTCAGTAAGTATATGGTTATCTTAAAGAAAAAAAACAACAAACCAACATACACACCTTGTTTATATAGCTGGTTTTTATATAGTTTAATTCTGGAGAATATTTATATTAAAATTTACATTAAGTCCATTAGACTTTCACTTTAATTCTACATATTTTTGTAAGTGCCTTTTGTAAAGGAGCTTGCTGCAGAGTGGTTACATTTTTCATTTCATAATTGAGTGTTTTAAGTGGTTAAGCATAGTCCAAATTTTATCCAATTCCAGCTTGTGTTAATGGTGCCGCACTCACACTGCCTTAGCACCTGTTATGGATTTTGAGTCATCTGGCAGCCCGTGGGACTTAGATAAAGAAGTACCAGGTGTCCTGCCTGTCTCTTAATTGAGACGCAATGTAAACAATATAGACTTGGCAATATGGTTATAGGAATGGATTAAAGCCCAGCTTTGTCTGCGCCGATGAATCACAGCTTTTTCTTCCTAGATGATGTTATAAACCACTGAAGAATGTTGTTAGCTGTAAGATCAGATGGAACAACATAAAAATAAACAACAGATCAAGGATTTTCTTAGACAGTATTGCAGAATGTTAAAATGTGTTTGGTTTTCCAAGAAAAAAGTAGGCATCAATTAGAATTTCTTGAAGCAATATACCAGTTTTGAAGGTGCTCACACTGTAAAAATGAAATTTCTGTTATCAATTCAGATGAAGTCAATGCCTTTCAATATACAATGTGTTAGTAAACTAGGCAGAAGGGAATAGCATTGGTTTGGAAACACTCAGTGGCTGCAGTTTTTATCTAGCCTATGCTTACCTTGCAGGACTTTTAACTATTTCATCTTTAAGGTAGATACACTGGAAGTAATCTCCTTTAGCTACAAGATTAGTACTCTTAAAGAGAAAAGCCTCTAAATGTCAAAAGTATGTGTTGTTACAGTTTGTAAAATAACTTTTAATTTACCACAGATTTATTGAACTTTTAGTAGCATAAAAATGCAAAGTAATTTTCATTATATTCATTTAAAGAATTATGTAACTATATGCATTGGAAACAAATTGCAAGACCTGGAATGATGGCACTACTTTGTATGGATTTATCTTTTGTATGTTCTTTATTTTCTTCATGAAGAAATATACCTCAGAAATTGTCTCAGAAAGCCTTTTTGCAGTTACAACTTGTGTTGAAAAATATTTTTATTAAAAATGTTAGATAACTACATTTTATGTTTACTTAAATTCTACAGTCGTATTCTAACTTGGTTTTCATATTTTTAAAATGAAATATCTACATTAATCGGTAGATTGTCGTTTATATGTTTTACTTTAAAATTTTAAAGTAGTGATTTTGGATAATTAACACTGAGTCTCTTCTGCAGTTTTAAAATATTTTCACAAAATGCAACATAGAAGTTTAATTTTAAAATATATCTTTGGTTCATCTGAGTTTTGTGTTCCATTTTTACGAGTAAGAAAACATTGTTACATTTTATCGAAAAAGTGCTGTCGCTAGTATCGAAAATATGGTTTCAACAAAGAAAAAAAATCACTTTAGAAGACTTATAATTCTTCTAATCCTTTCACCTGTTTAGTCATGTCAAGCATAGTGATTTTTTTTCTTCTCTTTCACCTAAATCACTTTCATCAGATATGAAGAGAGTGAACTGAATTCTGCTTTATGAATCATCAGTGTTGTGGCTAAGTTCCAATTTCATATGCAGAAGCTACTTTCATTTACAGCATAGCTGTGTAAACAGATGCACAGAGCAAAATATTAATATGCTATTTTCAATATTGGCGGTATTGAAGAAACAGAAAATAACCCAGGCTGACTTGGAGATACCAGGTTGACTTGAGTAAACAAAAGTTGCAGCTGGGGAAAAAAATCTTTATTTGTATACTGTACAAAGTAGATGTGGAAATCACTGAAATGCAATAAACAGGGAACACCATGATGCCACTTCTACAGAGTCACTTTTCTGAACATAAGAGGACTTTAACTATTCCTCTCTGTGTGGCCAGCTGATACTGATCACCCACCTACATACAAAACGCAGCCAGTTGCAGGGCTTCCAGCACTGGATCAATAGCAGCCCGACTTACATCCTTAATTCTTAGAGCCAACAAAGAGTACAAATTGCTGTGACTCAGTATGAGTTGAGCTGGTTTGACAGCCACTGCACAATCTCTTCTTTTAGAGTGAAATTTCCCAGAAAAAGCTTCCATTTCTGTGATGTGTGAGTTTTGTCCTGTCTTCCTTTAGAAGTCGAATTCTGCTGTGGCTAACTTTTCAGCTTTGTAAGACCTGGGTCCTAACCTGTACTTGCTATGTTTTTACTGGAGGCAGTCCTCCTTTCACATTGTGACTTCAGGAATTGTAGTTTACTAGGAAAAATCTGCCCAATAAAATTGATGCTATCTTAATTTTAAATACCTCAAACTGTAGCAATTAATGCTGTGGGGTTTGCACACCTCTTCAGGCCAGGGAGCAAGAAACTTAAAATCTCCTACCAACATATGCCATTCACTGTGCCTCACTGTTTCTTTTTCTCCTTTAGTTTTTAAAGTCCTGGGAGCTTTTTTTGCATGTTGACACTACATTTTTTTCCCAGCAAAGAAGAGGTATGCTTCTAAATTTCATGAGGGGGCAAATGTAGTGAACAAGAGGATGCCATCTTATGTAGCTTTTCTTAGAATATTCTTAATCTCTCTTCTATAAATAGTGTATACATGCAATCAAAAAACCTCTTACAGGTGTCTATTGATCCTACAAGCAGCTATCGCTGGGTGGAGGATTTTCATTTTCTAGTTAAGGATGGAGCAGTGCTTTGGTTTCTGCTTGTCTAAATTATTTTGCAAGTGCCTGGCTGACAAAGTCATACTCTCCGCAATCATATCAATATATATTGACTTCTTAAATGATTTTGCTAACAGTTGGAACTGCCAGGGATGCAGTTGTATATGTATTTCTGACAGTAGTTTGTAATTTAACCTGAAAAAAGGTCCATCTTGCTATTTAGAAATGCATCCTCTGGCTTTTTTTCCAAGAGATATTTCTAGGTGATCATCAAAGCCTCCATTTTCCCAGTACCAGAACCAGAGAATCCCAGGTACTACCTACTGTCAGTATTGTGATCACGTATTCCAATTAATAGTTACATTGTGATATACTACAGAGATGTGCACATATATCTGCCTTGTATTTTTCGCTGTTCCCATATTTACTGATATTGTTCTTTGTTTTTGCCTTGGCCTATGCTGAGTTATCAAATCTCTCCTTTCAAGTCAGCTTAAATCAGCAGCCAGCTCAGTGGCAGATAGGAGACATACTGGTGCAAGGTGATGGGTGGCTTAGACTTGGTTTTAAATATCACTGTGATAGTGGACTTGGCAATGTTAGGTTTACAGTTGGACTTGGTGATCTTAAAGGTCTTTTCCAACCTAAATGATTCTATGATTCTGTGATTCTATATGTAAATATGTAAGTGTCAGGAGGAAAGATTTATGAATAAAACTTTCATGGAAGTGTCTTATTTCAATTTTTTTCAGGATTTTTTTGAATTGGAGATCACAGTATCACAGTATCACAGTATGTTTGGAATTGGAAGGGACCTCAAAAGATCATCTAGTCCAATCCCCCTGCTGGAGCAGGAACGCCTAGGTGAGATACAGTGTTGGAAAAAATTTAGTGCAGAGCCCACATTTTTACTCCCTTTCACAAAGGGAATCCTTTTGTTATTATTCTTATTTTCTTATTTGTCTTGAAAAGAAAACAGTTGTATTATCAGTCTACTGGACTTGAGTAGACCATTGGTAAAGGTGTAGAGATGCTTGCAGCGTTGCTGAGCTTACGACTCGAACTTCATAGTTCTAGGATATTCCTGAACAATAGTCCTCTTGATGCATTTTTAATCATCCAGAAATCATCTTGAAGTCAGTTACTAAAATGGAAGCTGAGGTATAACATTTGATTGTGATAAATGATCTGAAATGATCGACACTTCCTTCTGACTTTTGGAAGAATATGGGGTTTCTGCCACTGGTCACTTTAGATACTCCACAAATGCATTCCTTTTAAATTCAATTGAACAAATGAAATATTGTCCTTTTAAAGAGATTTTTCAGACACTGCAAATATTCCCATCACTGTTTTAAGTGTATTAATGAGCTGTGCATCTCTTCAGCCCTTTTTTAACTTTCTGTCAGGGAGTAGGTTCCCCAGCATAATCCTTCCCTCCAGAAGTTGCTTAGGAAATCTGACTTGATAAAATATTCTTTATGGCTTTTTTTTTTTTTCTGAAAGTGTTGTGAGTACTTGGGCCTATAACTACTCTGTTCATCTGACCCAAGTTCCTCCCAATTGACCTTATGGGTGCCTGATTCTAAAATAGAGGTGATGAGAATCTTCCCTCAGCAAATGCCTACTCTTGGGTGCCTCTGATGTTCACAGGTATCTAAGGCTTTCACTGCCGCTTTCTCCTGGAGATCTACCAGCTTCAGCACACGCTAGAGCTGCCAGAGTCCTTCCTGTATCCAAACAGCCATATGCCTGGTTCGTGCCCCTCTTTATCCATTGAGTAGGTTGCCATTTCTTTGCTCATCTGATCTGCAAGGCAGCAATGCTAGGAGTGTGGAAGGTAGACTCGCTGGACTGGAGCCCACACAAACACAACAGGGAGTAACTCCCTCGTTATATCAATCAGCCAGGAAATGAGAGAGCGCTTTCCAATTTTGAGGCCACATCTCCTGCCTCTTACAAAACTGTTCTAACCATTGGGACTGAGGACATTTTGTAATCAGGCACACTCTGTTTGCTGCTGAAATTGCTCTTCGTTTCATAAAATAAGATGTCCTCTGAATCACAGGGAAAGTACATGCTCATCTGTATAGCCTAATGGTTATGGTACTTTTCCTGGGAGAGGAGAGTCCCTGGATTCCAGCCTCTGCTCAGGAACCATTTGTTATCAAATGGTCTTTGGAGCAGGCACTAGGGTTTATTCAGCCCTTTTGTGAATCTGGCACTTAGATGCTCTTGTAATAGTTGGATGACAAAACTGTGAAGTTCCATATCCTTAATTAAAGTCTTGGAAATCTTACACCATGTTGAAACTGCTTTTTCTTTATTTTTTTTACAGCCTCAGGTTAATGATGGTTTAGGATTGGTATTCTCTGGGAGATTTTAACAAGTAATCATGCATCCACTCTTCTCTGGCTGCAAAATACTAGATAGAGAGCATTTCATTCAGTTCTAAAACTGAGAGGTGTGAATAAGAAGAACAGAAAGAAAACATGTTGTCAGAATTACACAATAAATCTATGGAAAAGACTGTGACGAGATGAATTCAACAGAAGGACTTGAAAGATGGATACAGTAGCAGAGGCCTAACAATGGGAAGTATGGAGTTTTGTGGAGATTGCATGGTTAAAATTACAGGAAAGGAAAAATAAAAATCACTGAACAACTAGAGATGTGGGGAAATGTAACAAACAAATTGAAGGCTAACAAAGCCACAGATTAAAAAAAAACAAAGAAAGGCAATGTGAGGGAATTGGTTTGGATATAAAGGAAAGAGGTTAAGATGGTGGATGAAGATACAAGCAAGAGAGCTGTTTTGCCTGTGTTATTGTGGCACATATATATCCTTAGTATGGACCCATTATACTGAGATGCTGTACAGCACAAGGCAGATGTGTTTGTCCCCCAGAAGTAAAAAAGCCAAGTATAAAACTGAAGACAGCAAATGAAGGCAGATACAAAATTCAGGGAAATGTGAAAGGATAGTAGACAGCATGAACAATTGTGTGACCCACACAGCAATAGACTGAAGTCTTCCAAGGTGTTTTCTTCGTTTCTTTTTCAATAAACATCATAGCAGGGAAGAGTTTGAGGGGGATTTGTTTTGTGGACACTTACCAAGAGCTAGTGCTAGGCATAAGAAGCCACATGGAAAAAAGTACAAAAGTGCCTGTCCAAAAATGTCAAGATGAGTGAGAGTGACTGTCTGCATTAACTGACTGGAGGCAAGAGTAGTTTTGATAAAATTCATCAATTAGGTATGGACTATAAAGTTAAAATAAGTAGTCTGCATTTATGCTAGGGAGTGGCAGACTGGTGGCAATATCTGAAGAGAATGCCCAGTCTAAGCAGTGAGTTCAGAAAGTGGGCACTGCAATGCTCCCAGTAGACATAAAGAGGAATAAAAACTCGTTTGTTGAGGCCAGAGAAAAGGATATGGCAGTAACTGAGATGTGGAGTAAGAGCCTAGATGATTTGTTCATGTAAATGGCTAGAAAAAGTTTAAACTTAGATTATGGAAAAAATCTGCAAGATGTCATTGTATTCTGCCATAGGAATCATAACAGAGCTTGAGTTAAAAAAGCAAGCGATACAATCAACAGTGATGGAGAGCTATTAGGTGAAGACGTGAGGTGTTGGTTTTTAGACAGATTAAGTACAAGCAGATGATCTGACAGACAGGATTTCAGTACTTGTTCCCAAGTGCAAATCAACAGGTCTAAAAAAGTTGCGTATTTACAGTAATAATGGCAAGTAGAGTCTTTTCAGTATTGAGAGAAATAAGTGCAGATTTAGTAAAATGTATTGTAATGCAAATGAAATTTTAGCTGGAGTGACTACAACCTGAGTGACCTATAAAGGTTTCTGATTTTTTCCTGTACTGATTTTATTTTTGAGAACAATAACTTCAGATAAAGTATAATGAAGTCATTTCAGCAAATATTTAGAATTTTTTTTTGTTATGCTTTTTGTGGATTATGTATCTGGAAATTTTTAGCTGGCAGATTTGGGTGAGTGGCTGTTATTTAATGTATCCCTTACCTTTTTATCCATCCTTTTTTGTTCCAGTTAGCACCTTCTTCAGAAGCAGAAAGCTCACAACACTGTTGTTTAAGTGTTTAGTTACTCTCTGTGCCAGTCTTTCCCTGTTGGTTTGTCCATGCATCCTTCCCATTCCAGCTTAATTGCTAATGCCAGTGGCAACATCCACTTGCAGTAAGAATACAGCTTGCATTGCCTGATTATTACTAGCCATTGAGTTTATGTGTGCCACTCAATTTGTAGGTGCTAATAACTCTTCCCTAGAGAGCAGCATTTTAAAGAAATAAATGTCTAGCCTATTAGAAGTAATGTAGAAATTAACTACCATGGGTTTATGTTCACTCTTGCAGGTAGTTGCATTCAAATACAGCATAGAACTAGATCATCTCAGCCACAAAAGCATATGAATTTGGAGTTTTAAAATACTAGGATGTTCCCAAAATATAAGCGAATAGAATATAGAAGTATCCCCATCTCCGCTACTCAGTTTCTGTTACAGAGAAGGAGTTGTTCTGAAGAGAGCACGTCATTTCTTAGCGCAGAATACTGCAAGCTTTGGATTTGGCATTCCCATCAGATTATTGTTTTGTTTTTAAGTGGGGTTCTGTTTTTAACAAGCTGCAGATGGCATTGTGAATTGTTAGGATGAGGGGCAACCTGGCTAGCTGAATTACTTTTCTCCAGGTGTACTAAGTGTGCATTTGAATTAGACTTCTAGAACTGATATAAGCATGTCCTCTCCACTGTGTAATGAAAACATCATTATCCTCCTCAGTCAGCATCTGTCAAGACTTCTTTGTTTGGTTAGGAGACAGGTACCTAGATGGGAGAATGGGAATGTCCCTGTCACATTCAAAATGGTAACTTTCCTTCATTTTTGCCTTATTTGTGTATAAGCTTTGGATATAATAGGATAAACTAAAAGGTTTCCTTCAGAGACCTCTGAAAGTAGAGCATTTTAAAAGCAGGTAGGTGTCTCCACCCTACTTTTCCATGAAACATTTTACCCATTCAGGCAGACTTTTAAAAACAGCTTGTTTTGATAGCAGCCTGTTCTCCTGTGGGCCTTCAGCCTTTGCTTCCTGGCAGCACCTTTGGTGCGAAAAGAGAGTGATCAATTGGGAGACTATCAGTGCCAGCATGCATAGAGTGATAAGTTAACACACCACTGGGAATTTCTAGGGCCCACCAAGATACTTCACTTCTAATGTGCTAACAAGCTCATTTTTCTACCTCTTGCCTCTTCAGTTATTTTTTTTTCTCAGAAGAGCTTAGAAGTTGAGTGCATCAGGCATAATGAAAAGCTCTGTAGGAGGGAGAAGCAATAACCCCATTTTTCCCTTTTCAGCCAAATAGAAAATTAGTTTCTGGTAATACACAAAGGCCAGTATTTTTTGTGCAAGGGGCACTGCTGTGAATCAAAGGACTCTATTAACTGCAGAAAATTCAGCAGCTGTGAATCTCCCCCAATGAAAAAAGTGCTTTTCAACAAGTTGAGAGATACGTAGTATTATTTAGACTTCAACCATCAGTTTCATCCTCTGCCACTTATACATAGCCTCTTAAAAACTGTGCTATAGTACTTTCCTCCGTTCAAGCTCGATACTGTGTTTATCCCCCAACCTAAGAACCGTTACAATAGGAGATTTTTATATTTTCTCTTGTCCCAGTCCTTCTATTATGGCTTCTCCAGGCTGAGACTTCTGCTGAGGTTCAGCTGTCTCAGGATCCAGAAAGAATTTTGAACACAGATTTCGGAGGGAAAATTGTTTCTCAGTTTCACTATGTGACCAAGTTGTGGTCTAAGGAAATACAATTAAGATTGATTTATTCACTGAAAATTCTTTTCAGATTATGTATTCTCTGTACATTTTTTCATCTTTAGATATACGGCAAAATCTACTGTAAATATTGTACAGAATACAACAGCAAAAAGGCTTCATAGGAAAAGTTCCATAATTCTTGAAGTATGGTTTTAAAAGCTAAGGTGAAGGGATATGGTTTCCAACTGTAATTTTGGGCTGACAATTTTATTGCTTGTCATAACTGAAAATAGTATAGTTATTTATTTTAAATGTTAGCACTTGTTATTAAAAACTCTTATCACTTGTAATGCAGTTTTTATCTTCTGGTTGCTAAAAGTATTATCCCCATTTCACAGATGGTAAATTGAGTCAGAAAGCTTGTTTCCTCACTGTCTCTGCTCCCCTCAAAATGAGCAGCACACCTAAAATCAGAACCCAGAAAGTTCAAGAAGCTGGTTCTGAGTGCATTCTTCCACAGCATGCTGGTTTGGTTTGGGTTTTGGTTGGTTGATTGGTTGGTTTTTGGAAAAGAGAAATATGTAAGGAAAAAATTATCTCACTATCTACAAATAAAACATGGGGGGAAAAGAAAAAAAAGTGTGCACAAATGTAAATGCCTGGTAACATTTCTGATCATTTTATGGTTCTGTAAAATAACTGGAGAAGGTCTCATTCACTCAACGTATTGAGTCAGCTGGAGGACTTTGAAAGTTGTGAGAGAAAAGGTTAACTGATTTCTCAGTTCAGGAACTATGCGACATGAAGTCAGCATGGTAGTTTTTCTTGATAATTGTATGTTGCTGCCTGCTGCTCTACATTTTGACAGCCATTTCCATAGTTGCTTTCATGAACAGCAGAAATATTCTCTCTTTTTCTCGCTCTCTCTGTGCTAACAGCACAATCAGGCCTGCTGGAACACGAAGCCTGGAGAGGGTTCTTCAAAAGCAACAACACTTCAAGATACCAGTCTCTTGTCAATAATATCAGAAAGGGAGAACATGGGGAAAAGGAAGAAGGACGGTGTTTTGCTGTCAGTGCCCTGCTGACACCCTGTTAGCCAGTATTTAGGGGTCCTGCGGATTCTTTACAAATATTCTTGCTTGTTTTAACAGCATAGTTGACAAGGTGGTTTTCACAATATTCAGATTTAGCTATGTGTTTATCTTAACTGCGTGTGTGTTTAGGGACTATGGAAGCAGTTTGTTACAGAAAAATGCAAATGATTAATTTTGTTAATGCTAATGTTATTTTTCATGCTATACCTTTTAAAAATTGTCAAGTTTTTTTATATTTGTGACCAGTGTATAGCCAAATCAGTTACTTAAAAGAAAGTATTTAAGTTGCTGTTGTTTGAAAAAATTTCATAAAGTTTTGCATCACACATAAAAATAATTGAACCGTAAGTTTCACATTACTCATGTTTATCTTAAAGTTATTACTTAAGTGCATCAGATATTACCATTGTTATGTACAGAATTAAAAAATAAGCATGTGCAGTCACTGAAATACATAATAGGCATTTAACAACAACAAGAATTCTGAATTACTAGGCACTGATATTTAGTAGTTACAGCACATTATACAAATTGTTCCTTAATTCTTGGCTAAACCAGTTATGAGGAGAGAGCACGATACCTGCAAACAATTGTTCAACATCATCTAGAGCCAACAACTTTTGAGGATTTTGCTGCTCAGGTTTTCTGTCCAGCACCTTACCACCACTTGCCCTCAGAGACAGGTAAGAAGTACAGTAAAGAACTGTTTTTGTACAATCTTACTTGAAATGCAGTATCCTTACTTATAAAGACTAAAAATTCAGACCTTTGCACGTGGTTAAGAGACTATATGTACATATTTGAGGACCTGGGCAAAGTTGCTGTTAAGTCTTCATTCTGTTGCCTGGCACTATGAGCCAATGCTTGGCATTAAGATTTGGCAAGCTGCTGCAATATAGAAAGCAGACCCTTTATTTTTACAGTGCATTTTATCACGTTCCCTTGTATAAAGTCTCCATGGATGTGTTGGTACTCCTTCATCCAGGGTAGTGCAGGTAGACACTTTCTTTAATCTAAGTAAACTTTGCCTGTAAGAACATTTTAAGGCTCACTGCGTTTTTAGAGTGCAAAGTTCTAAATTTGAAATCCAAGAGCCTTGCAATCGTCAGTTTTGTTTCCAGGTTCTTAGCTGCAAAGTTGTTTTAAGGTCATTTTCACTGTCCAGTAAAATACCTGTTTTATAAGAGGATACTGCATTTTCAGTTACTAATGAGAAAATCAGTAAAAGAAAATGAGTAACTCAAGGCCTTCCTGTTCTGAAATTTCTTGAACTCCTTATGATTATTTCATTATTTTATTTCCCCTCTTTTTAGATCATTAAATATCAGTTCTGTTTATCTGAAGGTAAGACAAAGTGTGCAAAAAACCCCTTTGTTCCTCTTACTTTTACTAGACCACTAAGCTTGTAACCAGACTGTATGCGAACTTTCCTTGTTGCCCTTGTTCACACTAAAAAGAATTTCACACTGATTGAGAAATGACCACTACATCTTCTTAAAGTTTTAGTCTTTTTACTAACCTCAGGTCTGCATGAAGCACTAACACTGGTTTGGGGATTAAGGTAACTAATGATACAGACAGTTGTTGAATGAGTAACACTTTATTGTGTTGACCTTTGTTTCTCAGCATGAACAAGTAGTACTGGATGGCAGTGGTGTGGTTTGTACCCTGTACTGTCTTTCATTGATGTTGTCAGACATTCTGCAGTGATGACATAGGAGAGAAGGAGAAGAAGAATGTGTAACACTTGAAATTCCTTGTTCAGAAACCTTTACTTAATAACAAATGAATCAAAATGCTTCTGTGGAAAAGCTGTAAATCTAAATAAAATAAATTAATTTGGCAAGTTGTTATCTCAAAATTTATTTCTCAATTGCGAAAAGATGCAGAAATAAATTCCAAAATTATAGAGGAGTTGTGATAGGACTATAGAAAGAATGACTGAAAGTATAAACCGTAAGTAGAAATGAGAGGCAGTTTCAAAGTATAATAAGTGGTGTAGTAACGCTAGTGCGAATAGTCAAGACCAAAGAGAAACAAAGTTAAAAGTTAGTAATTTAAAACTAATTAAATCAGTATAAAAATAGTAATATCATTTAATGTATGAAAACATTTGAATAGGAAAAATCTGTAACTAGAAACATTTAAAACAATAACCAGGGATACCAGGGCTTGGCATATTTCCTATCTAATGTACTCAGTAAGTATTCAACACCAGACACTTTTGTATGGCTCATATATAGTCTATGTTTTGGTGCGCTTGTAACAGTTCTGCCTGTTCACTTCTGGAAACCTCATTCCAGGCTAACTGGTTCTGCCCTCTGCCTCTGGTTCATTCTTCAGGGGTGAAACAAAACTGCTTTTCTAGTTTTCTAGTTTGGTGCACTGGAGAACACTGCTCTACAGTGGCAATTCCTGTATTCCTTCAAAAACTGTCCTAGTCATGCTTGGTATTTTCTAACATGATCTGGGAAAATATTATGATTTTTGGAAACTTTATTTTAGACTTAATCTTTCTATCAAATGTAATAATTTTCTGCAGGAATCTCATTAATAGGAGGTTGTGATGTATTTCACAATGCGCGTGTATGTGCATGCGTGTTTACGTACCATGAAACATTATGTCCTGCCCTGAGGGCCATGTTCTTCTGGACCTTGCGCTGTGCAGTGGAACTTACCAACACACCAGTGTCAGGAGCAGCCAGAAGCTTCCTAGGACAGACATGCAGCACGATGTGACCTGCCGTCAGAGTCACCCTGTCCCCAGACCTGCTGGACTCTGTGCTTCCATTGCAGCCCAGAGGCACAGGGGACGCTCTGACCGTGCCCCTGGCAGCCTTGTGGGCTGAGCCCCGTTCCGTCTGGGGCTCCTGGTGCTCAGCTTCAGGACAGGGTGCCTGAAATAGCAGCGCACCATCTGCCTCCAAGCTGGCTCTGCAGTGCACAAATTCTAGAGCCTGAGGCAGGTGTAAATTAACACTGCAGTCATCTGCCAAAAAGGTTACCCCAGGGCTTGGGTTTGGCCTCGACACCACTGTAACAAAGGCAGACCTGTGAGTGAGGGGGAGACAGGTGACCCATAACTTGCATGGACTGTAATACCAAGAAAGAGTCCACCAGATATGCTATTAAACAAATAGATGCCCCTAAGTTACCAGGGTCCCTACAACAGGCAAATTTATTGAAAGATGCATGAAGAAGTCTGAATTGTGCCAGGGTGGCACATAGGAGTGGTGCTGGAGTCCTGCCTGGCCACATTCATCTCCCTCAAGATGACTCAGACAAAACCTTGCAGGTTCCCTGCCAGACTTTCCATGTCATCTGAAGATTTCTGACCAGCTTCTTAAAAATACATCACAATTATTTTTTTAAATACAAAATATTTTTGCCTCTATTTTTTTAATGAAAAACAACCGACCAGAAAGAGACCAGAAAGTATTTTCACATTTCAGATGTTATAGACTTGGATTGTGATCTCCAAGATTACAATTGCTGAATATTTTTATTTTTTATAAAATATTATATACCATTTCTTCTAGGGAAGTTATATAGAAACTTTGAAGCTACTACAGCCCATCACCAGGTGTTGTAATTTTGTTGTTGTGATCCTGCTGGCTGGTTTCAGCATGGCATTTTTTTCATTTGAGCTATGATAATCAGAGCAAATACAGAACATGCCATTTGGTAACAAACTCTATTTCCTCCGATTGACATATTTTATCAAAGGCTCAGCCCTCAGCAAAAGCCATTTCCTTCCTTAGAGTGGTTGCTCTTCAATACAATGTGATTGTGGCTGCTGCTGTTTTATCTGGATACTTAGCTTGCCCTTTCAAAATATCTGACAAGTCTACTTTGCCGTGTTTAGGAACCTGACTACTGTAGTGGATGCGTACATTTAAAAAAAATGAGATTTACCTGCACTTAATCACATAATGTAATTCAGTTGGCTTTTTATTTTTACTTTATGCTGACTCTGTTAAATAGAGTAACTGCAAAAACTGCGTTAGAGTAACTCCTGCTCTACAGCTCTTCAGTAAACCAGATTTCTGTGACACCACAATAGGTTGAGGGAACTGTCAGTGGTAAGCTAAATGACACTGAATGGCTTATTGACCCCATGGTGCTAAGAGGCTGAGATTTTAAATGTACCGATGTCTTGGGTTTGTTTTTTCTTTATCTTCTTTTTTTCCCCTCTCTTCCTAGTAAAAATAGTACCTCAGTGTAGCAAACCTTATAAAGAAGGGGTCTCTCTCTATTAGTCATGGTATTTTCCTTGTGACAAAAGCAGCAGACTTTTTGATCCCAACAATCCTTCCTTATATTTCCAAGGCTGTGTTCAGAACCGTTCTGCTGCGCTGTTCCACCGGTGAATGGGGGTGCCAGCTACCAGGCAGGGAACACAGAGTTCACAATCCTTCACTGTTGCACAAGGGAAACTCAAATGCAACAGCATCTCAGTTGCTTCTACTGCTGCTTTGCTGCCTGACTTTGAACTGACAATCTTTATGGCCTTCTATTACCCCTTCACAGATGAGAATGATGGTGTTTTTCTCACTGGAGAAGGGTCTAAGCAACATTTGGTGGTGGTGGTTGAAGTGTGGATTGGAAGTGGAATACAGAAATAAGGGCTGGATGTCTGGCAGGGCTGGGAAGAGTTTCTCATTATCTCTTCTCCATTCCAAACATGAAATTTTTTTGTTTTCATTCCAAAACAGAAAAACCACAAAACTTTCTGAATTTTTCCAAAAATTTCTTATTGACACAACTGATGCTGAAACTTTATGCATTTCTGAACTACTGCCCTTAAGTTGACCCCTTAGGTGATAGTAAGCTGGGGATCCTCAGCACTTTGAGGCAGTAAATGTAGTGTGGACTTCTAGAGACCCAAACAGATCAACTTTCTATAGTTACTGAAATGGGTCCACTCAAAAGAATAGAATTTGATTGTCCAATTTGAAAGCATCCCGTGCATACAGACAAAGATACAAAATTAAATTTGAATCCTGACATTTCCTAGGTTTTTAATGCTTAATTTTACTAATTTATTGTCTTGTTAAAATATTTTCCTTGTGTAATTCCTTCCATTTTTGTTTTAAGGCATACGGCAAGAGAGAAATTATGTGATACTGATTAACAGCCACATGATTCATAAACAAATCTGTAACCTCTAGATCCACCACCAACTCCTGCAGATTGAGACAGGGGAATAATTGGTAGTACTGGTTAGTTGTGTTACCTCTTTGAATCGCCACTAGTTTCCAAACTGGGAATTATGCCAGTGGTTTTCAGAGATATTAGTTGACAGAGAGGAGCAGCTTTACCCAACTCTTGCGTTTCCAGCCAGGTTCTGAAGAGCATTTTTCACTGGACATGGGCTCTGCCATTCTTTTGCTATAGACTTGAGTATTTTTTTTTTTTTGCTGTGTCCTTTCTCCTGTCTGCCTCTTCTTTCTCTCCTGCCCAGTTCCAGTCTCCCAGGTCTTCCTCGCCTTCTCGTCTTGCTTTGCAGCTGCTTTTGCAGTCTTTTTCTCTGTGTCAGCTTCTCACTTCCTTCCCTCATTTCCCAAAATTAGTGACGGACTTAATTACTTGACTTTAGCAAGGCTCTGCTGAGCACAACAGACAGCTTGGCCGGATTTGCACTCGGGGCTGAAGTATCTTAAAAGGCCATCTAAATTTACCAACATGCACATGATGTTTTCCTCTGTGGTCATTCTCAGAGATGGCACTCAGGAAAATGTTGATCCAGACAACAAGGTGTGATAAAGCTAGCCTTACTGAGAGCAGTCTTGCCATGCAGCACCCTGTCTTAACATCAGCACCCTGTCAGGCTCACTGAATTTTTCACCTCTTTGAAAGCCAGAACTGACGAGCGAAATGAGTCATGCCAACGTGTGTGTTATGATACGTCCAGGTTCTTCCACCTCACCTCACTTCTAAATCAGTCTCTGCGTACTTAGGATTCCATTTTACATTGAAATAGTTAATTTCTGAGTCAAACAACCAACATCCTCTTATTAGAATATCCTAAAGACTTCAAGTGGAGTGGGAAAATGTCGCATTTCAACTTTGTTGATCCACCTCCTTGTTCAGAAGCAATTGAAACAGCTTTACATGTTGATACCAAAATATCATAGCTCATCAGGCTATTATATTTGTCACTTGGCAAGCCTAAGAGATGAAAAATACGGATCACTTCCTGACATTTTTCAAACTCTTAAAAATTCTAATACATCTGTTTTGTTTATTTTGATAGAACTTTCTGGTTCTAGGTAAACTGTCAATAAAGCCCTCTTAATTTAACCTCATTTTTATGTTTTGGATAACTAAACATTTCATTGTATAGAGAGATAAAGATAAAACATTTTACACTGAAGATTTTAAAACTGAAGGGGAAACAAAACCTGCAAACTTTCTATACAGCACATTCAGTATCCATGTGTGTGTATGTGAGTATGTATGTATATATAGTTATATATGCTTATCTAAAATCCAAAGAAATTGAGTTTATAATCAGTCTGTTGATTTCCGTCAGACTTTACATATATTTTAAGTGCCATTATTCTTCATTCTTCTAGTGTGATATGTTCAGATGTGAAAATCACTTTACATGACTTCTGTTCCTCAATAGTCAGATTGTTAAAAAATGAGATTGCATCTGAGTCTGTGCTTCTGTCTGCAGCAATTAGGAACAAAATTTTAAGATACAACCAGAATAATACCTTCATTGAAATAATGGGGATAGAGGGGAAGAGTTAAGGTTTTCTTTATCCGTCCCATGATAAAATTTCACACCAGGGTTTGACCCTTTGATGCAGACTAACTAGCTTAAATACTCTGTTGATTTCAGGAGTCTCATGTTGAGACTGGCTGTAATTTTACCATATTTAATACTGTGAAACAGCTGGGGAGCAGAAGCCATATATCGAGTTGCCATTTGTTTTTCCTTCTTGATTGTGTGTATGTGTGTGAGTATTTAACTGTTTCCACAGACTTTAAGCAAGCATTTCAGACAATGTTTAGGATGTATCTCAGTTGCTATGAATAAGGTTGCTGGATCTGGATAATGTTATAGAATTCTTTTCTTTCTCTTTCTCTTTCTTTTTTTTCTTTTTTTTCTTTTAATGCTTAGTTGGTAAGTATGACGCCGGATTTCAGAGCTGTTGCTTCATTGCACATAACTAACTCATCACTCTCTTTAACCTGTAGCATGAGCAGCAATTGCATAATGAAATTCGAAATTCCGTTTTCTGTGCTCATCTGTTAATACCCTTCAATCTCTGCGGTTCGTGTCTCATATCTCACACCTGTTATCTTTTATCTTTTCTCCCCCCCTCCTCACTTCTTTCCACTCCTCCTTCCTCATCACTTCTTCATTCTCAACAAAGAAAGAAATGCTGTGATATTTCTTCTCCTTCCAAAACCTCCACTAGAAAGCATTGGCCACATCAAGGTAAAAGGCAAAGGCTTGAAACGGAAGGTCTTTCACGCTAGCTGTGAATGGTATGCTGTGCAAAACAACAACGGTTATTTTCTGTTCTCTAACTTCCGCCATTCAAAATGCTTTAATTCCTTGTAAAATTAGAACAAGATAGAATTTCAGAAAATGAGAGTGCATGTTTCCCTGCCTGCCTTTTTCTGTAAGGCACGGTGAGTCAGGCATTATCATGCTTTTCCAGATTGTTTGGCAATGAAGTACCTAGGTCATGAACAGAATTACTGTCACCAGCTAGGAACAAATAACAGCCCTCTCTCCTCCCTGTCCCTTCGATGGGTCGTGTCAGTTTGGAAAAGACAGAAAGCACCGTGCCGTCTCTGTGGAGCAGGCAGGTGATGGACCAGGCGTGGAGGATTGGTCAGGTCACTAAATCACTGAGCTTTATGACAATACATTTTAAATTTATTCTCAGGCTTCTTACTTGATGACCTCATTTTATTTTAGAGGAGCGTTTTGAAGTACAACATGATTAGTTCTGAATGGTTTTTGCACCTCTTATATATGAAATGTATACTGAGGAGAGAGATCTTCAATTCTGATTATTGCATTAAAATTTTAAAGAATTACCTGTAATAGCATGATGTGGAAAAAATAGCAAGTGATATTCTGTCTTAGTGAAGTCAGCTGAGGTGTCCTCATTGACTTCTGCAGAACTGAGCTTCTGTCCGTAATTCATACAGGTCAGAGGTGATCAGTGGCGACTAAGAGAGAGTTCAATCAGGCTGTCAGTCTCTCTAAATGGCTAATTATAGTGCAGTTTAGTTGTGTGGATGTGAGTTCATAGTGTTAATTTTCTGTACAGGGGAAGGAGAACGCAAATTTGATTTCATGTTTTCTCCTTTTCCTTTTTTATCTCTGTGGAAGAAAGTTTGGAGATGGGCTGTTTGGAAGGGAAGAGCCTTGTCCTCTTTCAGGGAGGACTCAGAGCTCACTGGAGTGTATCTCTGGGCACTGGGCTATGGAACTACACACCCTTATCTCAAATTCATCTTGTTCCTTTTACAAAGAAATGTTAACATATAGTGCATCCAGTTAGTATGATCTGTTCAAGCTTCTGCCTTGTGGGCTCTGTAGAAATTTGCCTTTTGAAGCACTGACTAAAGTTGGGATGGGAGATGTTTTGCTCTCCTGGTTGGCCCCTGATTCACTCCACCTCTTTAGCTGCATTCCTAGAGCTCCCTTCATGCACAACCAGCTGTTAACCTTCATGTTCTCATTAAAGACTGGATCCTTCTGGGTTGTGGTTTGAATAATGACTCCCCATCCCTGCAAGGGAACTGGAGGTGTTTGTTCTCCCAGCTAGCCAGAAAACATCACCCACTTCAGTGCTGCCTCAGTTGCCGAGGGCAAGGGTTTCCTGCAGTCCTGTAGCTCAGTGGTTTCTGGCATCACCTTTTCTCTAGAGGTAGATTTGTGGCAGGTGCCAGCCTCACATGCAGTACCGTCACCCACAGCTGGTAAAGGGTTAGGAGATGCTGTGGGGATGACAGCAGCACTGAAATCCTCTCTGCCCCTTGTGAATAGCTTCCCATGCTGGGAGCATGGCTGGTGGCGCTGACCGATCTGGTTCTTGCTGTCCTCTGCAGGCTTCTGCCCAGAGACTCAGCTGGGAGAAACTCCAGCAGCAGCAACAGCGCAGGTGGATGGAACAGACTTAGCCTCTCCAATGTCTCCTCGGACTAGCAAGAGCCGCATGTCCATGAAACTGCGCCGCTCCTCTGGCTCAGCCAACAAGTCCTAAGCGGCGAGATGCCCTCAGCTTCCCTAGTGAGCAGCAACTGGCCACCCTTCCCGCAGCGACTCACCGCGTCCCTTCGCAGGATAACGTCTCTCATTGTGTGTGTGCCCTCCCTGCGTACCCCTGGTCTGTATGTTTATTTTAAAGTGACACTGGAATTTTACTTTAGTATTTTAGCCTTTGGGTTTTTTTTAATCAAATTCCAGGCTGCCTTTATTTTTATTTTATTTTGGTTTGGTTTTGTTTGTTTGCTTGTTTGTTTTGTTTTAGAGTGCAGTTTGTACTCTGCACCTTTTACCTTCCTGGATGATTACGATATCTTAACAGTAGTCATTTTTAACTCTGGTTGATCTCTAGTCATGTATGGAATTGGAGACTGCAGTTGGATTACACTGTATTTATTGTGCCCCATTGCAATTTTCTCTGTAACAAAGAAAGAAGTATGTACAACTTGAAAATGAATATACAGCTCTAAATTGAAGTTGCATTTGTAAAGTCTTTGTCAGATGTCACAATGGTAATGCACAGGATGTGTACAGATTATTTATGTTAAGAATAAAATAGTTCAACGGCCTTTCAAGCATTACAGAATCCAAATGAAATAACTTGCTCATAGCACCAACTCTTCACAAAGCAACATATCATTTCATAATTCTGCAGGTGATGCCATAATCTATGCCAGAAAAACAGAAAAAAAAAAATCACTGTGCTGAAATTCTACTTATGCTTGGCTTCCAAATATTTTTATAATGTTTGCTTTTTCCAAGTGGTATCAATAGTAAATGCCATCAAGTTTCATGGGTTTTAGACTTTATCACTGGGCTGGTGGGTCTACATGTATATTCTTGTCTCTTACATTAAAAAAAAAAAAATAAAAGGCACTTTCCTGATAGAAAATCATTGCTCTGATGCTGTGTGCTAGGGAGGAAAAGGGAACATGCACCAGGAGCCTGGCCTGACATGCTGGCGATTGCAGTCCTGTGAGTGCAGATTAGTGCACGCGTTCCACCCACCCAGAGATATTTTCCAACCGAAGATGAAATGCTCACATTTTGAGTCTGGCAAACAACAAAAAGCTGTTGACAAAATGTAGCATGACATCAGTACTAACTGCATGTGTAAATATATCATATGGGCAACAATAAAAAGATAAATTATGTATTGTCATTCATGTAGTATCTACGAATTTGTAATGGTTGAAGAGAAAACATGCTATTTAATAATACAATAAAATTATTCTTACCACCTTTTGTATATGAGTCATTGACCTCTGTGATTAGTCTTACTCTAGTTTATAGAATAGCGTATTACATGTGGAGCAGTTAAGTGCAATACACAGTTTTCGGTTAAGTGCGATACACAGTTTTCATTTGTATTAAAAAGTACACACAAGTTCTTAGGAGCTCTTTCCTAGCCCATTGCAAGAATGCCATGCTGAAAACTTTTCCCCAGATCTGGTAAATACGATACATGTTGCTCCGCAGGTAACGCAAAGCACAGGACATTCCCTTCTGTGGGCTGCTTGCTTGAATGCTAATTGTAGGAACAGTTAATAATCATCAGGTTTCTGTGGTCCGGAGTGCTTCGTCTTTGACTGTACAAGTGGAGAAAGGAGAGCAATGGTTTAAAAAAAACATAGTGACCTCCAGGGGAGAGCTCATTTAATGGCATAAACGGGCATTTTTACCAACGTCCCCGTTACAAACAAATGACGGAAAAATCCACAACTTAAAATAACATGCTTTATTTCTGGCATATGATGAGAGCGAGCTGTGTGTTTAGCCTCCTTCATCAGACAGCAAATCTTCGCTGCTTTAGGTTATATTGTATTAATTCATTTGTCCAGGTCCTAGAACTAAAATGAGAAAGTCCATGAAGCTAATTTAAAATAAAGCACTTATTGCTTGCTTTCAGCCTTTGGGCATGATACACGTGAATCTTTTGTTGTGTGTAACAAAATATAAAACCAGAAATAATTGCTTTACAGGATGCTAATCAAAAGATGGAAATATTTTGCTTGCTCATTTCAGAGAGTTAGAACAAAGGCTACGGCTGGGATCAATTTGGTTGTTCAGAAATCACCAGCTGACCCGTTTTGCCCTACTGAATTCAAGGAAGGTGTGAGCTTTGTTTTAAATCCTTTATTGAATTTGTTTGCCCTTATTTTTGGCTTCATCTGTTATCACATTTAGAAACAATCACCCATGCGTGAGAAAAATAAATAAATAAATAGGCAAATAAATAAACACCAGCTGAAATGTCAGTAGCTACTAAACTCAACAGTATTTCAAAGCATTTGGGCAGAACACCGTTAAAGCCAGGGAATACGCACCGAGGGTTGCTTTGCTAAAGGTAGGTCTCGTTAGGGAGAAGGAAGGTAGCCTGTCATCCGCACTTCAGCAACATATCAAATGACTGTTTCATGTTCTAGTTCCAGCTGTGCACAAGACTCGGAGGAGCTCACGTCAACAGCACAGCTCACGGGGCGGAGGGGATGGAGGCCACCCAAAAAGGCCAGGTACAGCCAGGGACCCTCTGCCTGCCCAAACACAGGGGCTGGCAGGGCCACACGCTGCCCAGTCTGGCGACATCGAACTGCGCTTCTTGCCATTTTCCGTGCCGCACTAAGGACACACTAAGGGAGCGGGTTTCTGAAACGGGCAGCTGCCGGAGACATGCGTTTTGCCCGCTGCACGGTCGCTGGAGTACAGAAACACAGAGTAAGCGGGAGATGCGTACTTAGCTATAGAAGAACAACACCTCGTCTTTTAATTAAGCAGACAGCACGATTAATTTTCCATACTTTTTGCTAGCTATTATATGACTTGACATTGACTTAATATGAACATTTACCTTCTTGACTATCTTAGTACAGAGTACAACAAACAAAACACCTCACAATAACTTAAATGTTGAAGCTTGGGGGCTAAGGCTATTAAAACAAGGTCACTAGATCAGGCTCCTTTTCTCACAAAAAATAATTCCTCTCTTTAAATATCGTATATACAGTTGTACTTCTATCCTGGGACCGAGAGTAGCTACGGAAGATGTACTTTCCATGGGCCAACACCCACCGCCCTGGCATTGCCCGCATCCCGGCAGATGCCGGCAGGGCCCGGATCCTCGGGTGCTGCCGCCAGCCTGGGGCCGTACCCGCCCGCCAGGCGTCCCCCTGCTGCCCCGGCAGCTGGCGGGCAGCGCTGCTCTCCCGCCCTTGCGGGGCTCGGCAACAACGCTGCCGGCCGGATCCGCGGCGGCGCCGGTACTGCCCGTCGACTAAACCTTCTGCCGTGCTGGAAGCGGGGCGAGTTTCGCTGCACGTCGGCCGAGGAGGCGAGGGAGCGCCGGAGTCCGCGGATGACTCCTCTGCCTTGGTAGCCGTGAGTACCGCGACTTTCCATAGGAACTACAGCATGGACAGGACTCGCTCGGCTCGCCCGGGCTCCAGGAGCAATCCCATCGGGCCTAGCAGCCCGGCCGGACGGGCACCTGGAGCAGTAGGACCTGCCTGCTCTCCGGCGGGTGGCACTTGCTGGCGTGCCGCGCCAGCCCGGGCGCGCTGAAGAAGGTGGCGGGGCAGTGCTTGCAGGGGAAGCCCTGGCGCTCGCCGCCCGCCGCGCCGCCCTCGGGGGGCCCGGCCGGCGGCGGCAGCAGCAGCTCTTCGCGCACGGCGTGCCACAGCCGGTGCTTGTCCCTGATGTCCGCCGAGGGGAAGCGGGCGCCGCAGAGGTGGCAGGCGAAGGCGAGCTGCCCGCGCTCCGGCGGGCCGTAGGCGGCGGGCCGCGCCGCCCCGTGGGTGCCCAGGTGCTTGCGGAGGTAGGCTTGCCGCCGGAACCGCTTCTGGCAGCAGGGGCAGGCGAACGCCTCTCCGCCGGGGCCGCCGCCGGGGCCAGGAGCGGCAGCGCCGCCGGGAGCGGGGCCGGGGGCAGCCGGGGCGCCGCTGGCGCTGTCCGCGCCGCCGCGGTGCTGACGGGGCGGCGGCGGCTGGGGCGGGGTCGCGGCGGGGCCGCGGGGCCGCCGCTCGGGGCTGTTCTCCTTGCCCGGCGGGACGGCGGTGGCGGAGCCGTCGGCGCTGGGGCCGGGCCGCGGCTTGTGCCAGCGGCGGTGCGAGGCCAGGTTGGCGGGGCAGCTGAAGATCTTGTGGCACTCGGGGCAGCGGTACTCGACGCGCACGATGCGGGAGCAGCGGTGCTGGGCCAGTGCCAGCGGGTCCGCGTACTGCTCCTTGCACAGCTGGCAGATGAACTCGCCCAGCGGCGTGCGCCCCGCCGGCGGCCCCGGCCGGCCCTCGGGTCCCTCCTCTTTGATGCGCAGCCCTAGAACGGGCGAGGTGGTCACCTCGTCGGCGAAGCTCAGCTTCCGCGTGGCCTTGGCCTTCTTGGCCGGCGCCTTTGCCCGCGACGGCCGCTTCAGCGCGGGCACCGGCGGCGGGGCCGGCAGCGGCGTGCGGGGCTGCAGCAGCAGCTTCTCGGCGGGCGGGAAGGAGGCGGCCAGGGGGAAGGACTCGGCGGAGGCGGGGGAGCTGAGGCACCGCTCGAAGAGAGCCGCCCGCGGCCCCGCGGCGCTGCAGGGTCCCGCGGCCCCCCAAGTGGCCGGCCCCTCCGGCGGAGCGAGCCCGGGGCCGCCGCCGCCGGCGGGCCACGTCGCGGGGCAAGCGGCGGCGGCGCCCTCCTCCTCCTCGCCTTCCTCCTCCTCCTCGGCCCCCTGCCTGGCGACGGGGCTGCCCCCGGCGGCGGGCGGCGGGAGCGGTGGCGGGGCGGGCGGCGGATCCCGGTCCGGGTCCCGTTCCCGGGGGCGCGCCCGGTAGGAGCTGCCGGGGCGCCGGCTGCGCTTGACGAGGAAGCCGCGCGGCATGGCGGGGCGGCGGGCGCCACCGGCCCGCTCGGCCTTTATACCCCCGGCGCCCGCTCCCGCCCGGGCGTCATCCTCCCTCCGGCGGCGGCGGCCAATGAGGAGTTGGGGCCGGCGCTGGCGGCGGGGGGAGGCGGCGGCCGGGCCGGGGCTCCCCGCTGCCGGGGCGGGCGCGCTCGGTCTGCGGGGACGGGCGGGGTGTCCCCGGGAGCGCACCCCGCGGCGCGGAGCCGGGAGAAACTGCGCCCTGTGGCACCGAGAGAGGTGTGGGACCGGGAGCGTGGGTCTGAGACGGGAGAGACCCCGCGCCGGAGCACGGCCGCAGCCCCTCGGCCGAGGGGCCGAGCAGGGTTCCTGCAGGAGCATCTCTAGATGCTGCTGATGGGTGTTTTTGCCAGGAATATCCATCCACCACTGGGGCCGGAACGGGCCGCCCTCCACGTCTTTCCTCCGAAGGGAGTGAAAGCTGGGAGCCTGCTCCATCCTTCCACACCGCCATAGCAAGAGTTTTTCCACAAGTCGCCAGAAAGATCTTGTATTAAGTGGAGGTCCTCCTGCAAGAGGAGAATTGCCACGGCTGATCAGAATGTCACATCCCTCATCTAAGTAACGGCTTGTGGCAGCCTCCTGAGCGCAGGGGAGGCAAGACTGGGTTACGGTGCCACAAAATGCAAAAGAGCCAAAACTGCCCCCTCCACCCTCCCCTGCTGTAGTTCCTGCCTCGTTTGTGGATGCTGTGAGCCTCAGTGGCAGCTTGCGCATCCCTGAAGCAAGGCAGTAGTTGTGTTTGCTAAACCAGTAATCGGCTTTTTAGAAATGCTATTGTTCCAGTAGGGAATGATGTGCACTTGCAGCGGGTTGTCAGCAGCCCCTCCGACCGCACTGCACGTTACCAGTCTCTCCTGTTTGATTTCTCATTTATCACACAGTATCACAGTATCACAGTAGGTTTGAGATTGGAAGGGACCTCAAAAGATCATCTAGTTCAATCCCCCTGCTGGAGCAGGAACGCCTAGGTGAGGTCGCACAGGAACATGTCCAGGTGGGTTTTGAATGTCTCCAGAGAAGGAGACTCCACAAACCCCCTGGGCAGCCTGTTCCAGTGCTCTGTCACCCTTTCTGAGAAGTAGTTTTTTCTCAAATTTAAGTGGAACCTCTTGTGTTCCAGTTTGTACCCATTACCCCTTGTCCTATCATTGTTTGCCACCGAGAAGAGCCTGGCTCCATCCTCGTGGCACTCACCCTTTATATATTTATAAACATTAATAAGATCACCCCTCAGTCTCCTCTTCTCCAAACTAAAGAGACCCAGCTCCCTCAGCCTTCCTCGTAAGGGAGGTGCTCCACTCCCTTAATCATCTTTGTTGCCCTGCACTGGACCGTCTCCAGCAGTTCCCTGTCCTTCTTGAACTGAGGGGCCCAGAACTGGACACAATATTTCAGATGTGGAATTTATCCGAGTCCGGTTTGGGGGGTAGGACAGTGCTGTCCCACCCAGAGACCTGGTGCTCGCAGTGTGCACAAGATGGCATGCCATTGAAAGTGAACAGCCCAGCGCCTTGCTCCATCACCTGCCCGGGGACAGACACCCCTTGCCACTGTAGTTTGGTCCAGCTCATGGTGTTGGGAGAATTCTCCAACAGGAGAAATTAGGAGAGCACTGGGAAAAGGTCAGCACCTCTAGATCTCAAGGCTTTCCAGAAGTGTCAAGAAAGATTTGAAGCCTTCATACAAGAGCAGAACTTGCCCCACCTGCTCAAAACGCTCAACCACTTGTCTGTATAAGTGCTCTGATTATATTTGCTTAGTGAAGTTTTAATCATGTTTTACATTACTCTCCTCTCCCATTTTCTTCCATTTTCATGGTCGCACTGAATTTTAGATTAGATTATAGACTGTGTGTTAGCACAAACTGCTGTAATTGAGACCGATGAGCCACGCTGCAGTGCCGTTAGGTTACTCCTCTGACTGGCTGCATGATATTTGCCTAATATTTGGGTTGACCTTTGTAACTGTGACTTCCCCAGCTACATTTCTCACTGAATGACTGGATCTCTGGTTACAGATCCACCATTTTACACTGTCCCTCCAAGCGACATGAGAATAGTTCTTTCAGTTTCCCCTCATAGGGAAATGTTCCTATTAATATTTCATTTGCTTTTGCCACATTCACCATGATTTGGTGAGAGTCTGTGATTCCCCCATCCTCCACAGTGCCTTCACAGCCCAGCCTGCTTGCAGCGTTCTCCATCTGCCTCCAGTTTGCTGTAGGTTTCCAAGGTGGGACCCAAAACTGCAGAACCTATCATCTCACCATTGCTCTTGCTGCAGCACATGCCAGCACCTGCAGATCTTGGCAAGCATTGGAACAGGCTGCCCAGGGAAGTGGTGGATTCACCATCCCTGGAGGGGTTTAAAAGACATGTAGATGAGGTCCTTAGGGACATGGTTTAGTGACAGTTTTGGTTTAAGAGTTGAACTCTATGATCTTGAGGATCTTTTCCAACCAAAATGATTCCATGATTAATTCCATCACATAGCTGGGAGTGCAGCACTTAGCCTGCCTGAACATCATACAGCAGGGGAACTTTATTTAAGGTTGAGGCTTTCCTAAGCAGGGAATTGAACAATGCCATTGCTCCTGATCTCACACTGCATTCTCTACAATCTGATAAAATCAGGTTGGACTTGATCAAACATATTGGCCACTTATGTATGGCAGTCATCCTTCGATAACCTTAGATTAACCAAAGGGTTAATCCCATGGTAAATAGAAAATCAAACCTCTACTGGAAAAAATGTGATAGCTGGTGGGGAGCTAGTGGGATGAGAACAAGAAGAACCAGTTCCTCCTCAGACCATTCCCTCCTTTCTGGTTGGGGCTGAATGCTGGTGTGTTAGGGAATAGGAACGAGAGTGGCATGGCTCTTCCTCCCTTTTGGCAGAAGCTTCCTGTTTTGTGTGAAGGGATTTTTGTATATAACCTTATGGCTAAAATAAGTCTGTGAGACCCATTCAAGCTTTGTCAAGATTCAACCATCAGACTCAACAATGGCTGAATCAACCTCTTGAGGACTTTCCAAAGAGAGGACAGACTTTATGTTCTTCCAGCTACCTTCCCCTGTCAGAGCAGAGGGCTCCTGCACAGGAGACTCCAGAGACTACAGCACTAGCACCTCGTCACCCAGGTCCTTCTCTGTCCCACCACCCACTGTGGTCCCCAGCTACAAGGTAGGAATCCCTCTGCACCCAGCCTTGCCATGTCTCCAGCAGAGTCTGGCAGCCAGCGCTGGCTCCTTGATGAACACCTGGGAGCCTGTGCAGACACTGGAGAGGAGATGTAACGTGGTCCCCGAATAAAACATCATCAAGCAAGTGGGCAGCCTGCATTTGATGTTTCTGAATAGTCTTGAGGCATAAACAGCCAGAGGAATGTATGACAGCAATCTCAGCTGGGAGGGACAAGGTCTTGGGTGAGGTCTGGTTCTCAGAGAAAAGCCTAAAAATTCTTCTAGGGGCTGAGGGGGCAGGAAAGAAAAAAAGAGAAATGCCTTTGGCCACTTAATAAAAGAAAAAATAACCACAACTTTAAAAAATAAGAGTTAAAAATAAAGTAGAAAAGAACTATAAGCAAAGGATTAAAGAACATTTTTCTCCTTCATGTTTCCCCTCCCCACCACAAAAAAAAAATGTTGTGGTCGATTTTTTTACATTTCAGATTTTCAAATAAAGTTGACTTTTAAATCTTCCCCGACATCTGGTTTGTAATTAAAGAAGCAGTAAATAGGAGGGAGACAGAAGCTGCCTCAGAAGCCTGTCCTTGATACATGACTCTCCAGCAATATAGTTAGATGAGCGATACCACCCCCAGGCTCCAGCACTTACACAAACAAAATCCAGGCTGTTTTCAGTGGCAGCACAAGCCATTTCATCTTCTCCCTAGAAGGAGGCTGCCAATTATCTTGGTGTGGTTGGGGATTTGATGCTGGTGACAGACATTGAAGGAAATATCTGCATTGTGAGGATATGGATTGTCTAATATAACCGACCTTGCTGGTACCTTAATTGTGTATTGTTTTACCTGAGGACAATCTGCCTCGAGGGGAAAACAATGCTAACAGCTGCTGTGTTTTCTTCATTGCTCAAATATTAACAAAAAGCTTTCTGTAACAGAAGGTAGGAAACATTGTTCTGTGAAGGTGCTCGGGCTAGGGTATTTGAAGCAATATTAAGATACTACAACAACATTCAGCCTTCCTCTTTTTTTATAAATGAAGTGATGCTGCTGGTGTAGCCGCACTGCGATCACTAAGCTGGTATTGGGTGACAGTGGCATTGTGGCTTCTGTCCCTACTCAATAAGCGAGCAGCAGCGTTAGGGCCTGATGCATACCTCCCTGTGCTGGCTCTACCTCACCTCTGCCTGCATTAGCCCATCATGGGGGCACCAGGTCCTCTCCAGGGAGCAGCCCAACATTCCCAAACTCATACAACTAATCTAAGAGCCTCAATGGGACTATTATGATTTTTGTTATTTCATTAAGGATTTCAAATGGGTTTCATCTCGTACCCCACAGGCTGAAGCCATTTGCCATGACAAATTTGCCTGTAATGGAGTTATTTATTGATCTCGCCATGTCGTAAATAGGAAGCTTTAGCTTCCTTCAGCATGAGATACTCAGCAGTCTGTTTCCTACAAACATCGTTATATGTTGTAATTCACTGAAAAAGATACTCCTTGTACAGAAAGGTCATGGTTATTAATTATATGAATAGCAACAGTGGCTTTCAGTGAGGCCGAGTCCCTGCTGCGCTGTGTGCAGATGTACATGCAGATAGCTGGACAGATGCGCATGCAAAGAGAGCAACAACCGAAGAGACAGAAAGATGAGAGAGCAGGAGGATGGGAGAAGCAAAGCTCCTGAGCTGTGCCTACTCTGCACACTGGGCTGAGCAGCTCTGTGCCAGCCTCCGGTAAAGTGCAGGTAGGACAGAGAAACCTGCAGTTTGCTTAATTTCTTAAAAGAGCTCAATCCAGGAGGCATTTGGAGAGCAGAGAGCAGAATGCAGCCCTCGGAGAACCTCAATCACAAAATACTTTGTTATGGCCATGCTTCATCCTGCTCTTCTTGTGCTGGTGCTGGGGGACATCACATCCTGCAAAACTTGGTGCAGAGAGACAAGCCCACAGGAAAATCGTGACGTTTTTCTTCTCCCTTCCCCTCAATAATTTTTTCATGCCTCTGTGCTGAGGCCAACTTTCTCCATAAAATTCCATTGACTTGGAGGGGCAACAGGTGATTCCCCAGGGCTGTTGCCCAAGACTTTTCTCACATCCCCACTCCATGGTACCCTCCCTACTCCTGCATCCATTTTCTTCAGGTTCCACTGGATTCCCAGTTCCCTCTCCTGCCCAAGCTGCAGGTGGCTCCTGCCAGATGGTGCTATTGCAGCTCTGCTTGCCCATGCAAAGGAATGGCAGGAATTGCTGAGGGACAAGGTGTGGGTATGTTCTGGCCACTGTAAAGCAGGTGGCAGTGTAGGAGCCACCATCACCAGCAGCAGTTGCAAAGGTGCGGGTGAAGCACAGGAGGTGGTGATAAGGAAAAACAGGGAATGGGAGGAGGAGAGCAAACCAACACAAAAAGCTGGCTAGAAGCAACTGGGCAGAGCAGCACCCTAAAGAAACAATCAGGAAAACTGCATTACAAGGAAATAAACCACATCTGAATTGGGTGCCTGCATCTCACAGAAGCAACAAGGAGGACAACAGCTCCCAAAAGGAAATGTCAATCAATCTCAGTGCAGGGAATATGAAAAACAAGGGCAAAGAAAAGGCAGCATGGAGCCAAAGACCTGCTGCTCTTTTTAGAAAGTGTGTCTCCAGCTTCTGCCATCAGTCGCCCTGCTCATCCCTGGCGTGAGACCTGCCAGACACCTACTGTGCGGAGCAGGGAGGCTGCAGCACTTGCTCTGGAAAGGTGCATCAGTCTGGAGGGTCTGCCTGTCTTTGGTGGCTCAACACCCATGGGCAAGCCAGGGGTGTAATGACAAAGCACTCTGCTGGCTGACGAGGTCGAGAAAGGTGAAATGTGGCCATGCCTCAGGATGCTCCATGGCCAAAGCTCCTCTGCAGCTGCGCTGGGAGCCAGCGCCTGCCACAGAGGCCAAGGCAAAGAGCAGCACAGAGCTGAAACCATTGCCATTTGCAGACCAAAAAATGGAGCATGAATGTCATTGTTTTGAAAATATTTTTTCCAGTTAGGACTTAGTGCCATTTACTCCAAAGTCAGCCAAAACACAGGGGACTCAAAACCGGCATCATGCTCTAAGTTCTGCAAACAGAAGTGATCCCTAGCCATTGCCTTACAGGATTCTCCAAATACATCTGGTTTCCTTCTTTTGTGACATTTGATTAAAGTCTCATGAACCTGACTATTAATTAAAGTGCTTGGAGGCAAGGCCCAAATTTCACTTCCCCTCCCATGTTCGCTGGCTCCGTCCTCCTCCTCCAAACATGTTTTGCTATAAATTACTGGCACTGTTCCTGTTGATAGTCAACATAATCAAACATTTGTAAGCATGCTGTCTCTTCAATCTGTTCAGTTGATGCACTTTACCTGATCTTTCATTAAAGTAATCAAAACACTTGCTGTGCCGCGTCTAATGAATGTTGCATGTATGATTAAGTACTTTCATTCATATTGCAAGTTTGATTTAATGTAATCTGCCTTTCAGACAGCCATTAGCCTAGCTCCTGCGTGAATTCGATTAATTGGCTGAATTCTTCCAGATGTCCATTAAGTATTACAGGAATTTCTATGTAAAAACAGCAGGGACTGTCTAGCGGAGAAGCAAACAATGATATGTTATATTGCTGCCATGACTTACAAAAAGCTGGATTCATTTTCATTAATAAAACATCTGTACTCCTGCACAGCTATGCATCAAGATGCATTTATTTTATATGTTTATTTCTCTTATGACTATAAATAGACAGTTAAACAGAAGCACAGTATGTTCAGTTGGAAGATATACAAGCAGAAAGGTATCAGAAGTGAAAATAGCAATAAAGAGTTGGGACCTGGAATAAGCATTGGGCATTGTAGCAAACATGGCAGTGACTTCTATAGCTGAATGGTATTTCTTATCATAAAGGCATTTTAATTTAGACCGTTATGAATCTGGGTTGAATCTGAGCTCTTGAGTTGAAATGCTCTGTGCAGGGTTTATGTTTACAAGGCTCACCACATCTTTAAGGGGGAGCAAAAATGCAGTTCAGTGTTTTTAAATGATATGGGGTAAAGATAAAAAAAATACCATTAAAATAAACAAGCCTGATAAAATTTTTCTTCTTAATTCTCAAAATAGGTATTTTCTTTTCCTTTTCCTTTCTTTTCCTTTTCTTTTCCTTTTCTTTTCCTTTTCTTTTCTTTTCCTTTCTTTTCTCTTTTCTTTTCTTCTTTTCTTTTCTTTTCTTTTCTTTTCTTTTCTTTTCTTTTCTTTTCTTTTCTTTTCTTTTCTTTTCTTTTCTTTTCTTTTCTTTTCTTTTCTTTTTTCTTTTTTTCTTCTATCTTCTTTTATTTTCTTTTCTCTCTTCTTCTCTTCTCTTCTCTTCTCTTCTCTTCTCTTCTTCTCTTCTCTTTTCTCCTTTCCTTTCCTTTCCTTTCCTTTCCTTTCCGCACCTTTCCTTTCCTTTCCTTTCCTTTCCGCACCTTTCCTTTCCGCACCTTTCCTTTCCTTTCCTTTCCGCACCTTTCCTTTCCTTTCCTTTCCTTCCCTTCCCTTCCCTTCCCTTCCCTTCCCTTCCCTTCCCTTCCCTTCCCTTCCCTTCCCTTCCCTTCCCTTCCCTTCCCTTCCCTTCCCTTCCCTTCCCTTTCCCTCTTCCCTCTTCCCTCTTCCCTCTTCCCTCTTTTTCTTCTTCTCTTTTTCTTTTTCTTTTTCTCTTTCTTTTTCTTTTTCTTTTTCTTTTTCTTTTTATTTTTATTTTTATTTTTATTTTTATTTTTATTTTTATTTTTTTTCTTTCTTTTCCTTTTCCTTTTTCTTTTCCTTTTCCTTTTCCTTTTTTCTTTTTTCTTTTTCTTTTTTCTTTTCCTTTTTTTTCTTTTTCTTTTTTTTTCTTTTTCTTTTCTTCACCCATAAAGTTGCACTTTAGAAAGGAATCACTTTTTCCTAAAAAGCAAAGCCCACAGAAGCCAGTTGGAGCTCCAGTGCCTGCTGTACCCAGCCAACGCAGGGGACAGGCATGTTTTGGGAGCTGGGGGGATCTCCACACACACAGGTATAGCTCCCTTAATGTTCCACTGGCCTTCCTAGATCTGAGAGCACCTGTTAAAGGACCATGTGAGAAGGAGCCCATGGGGCAGACTGGAGAAGCCTGGTGAGAGTTTGATGCTGACTGTGCAGCCCTGAACTCAGCACAGCTTCATTTTCCCGAGCATGCTGCACACCCGCTCAGAGCCAGAGAGCTGTGGGGCTGCACCTGGCACCACAACCACAGCCCTGGGCTGTGCTGAGTCAGAAGATGGGGAAAGGAGTGGAGCTGCAGCTCTTCAGTGGCTCTTCAGCGGCTGCGGCTCTTCCCGGCGATGCTGCGGCTCCCCAGGGCATCGCTCACCCAGGGGAGCAGCCAAATCACGCTCTTCCCTCTCCTCCCCAGTTCTGTCTTTCCCGACTGCTGCTCAGCCTTAAAATTGTGTTTGGTCCTTGATGTACCACTCCCACTCTGGGGAAATTATTGCTGCTTTTCCACCACGTCAGGATTTTACTGATCCCCTGTCCAAATTAGCAGGAGCTGGTACAAGCCAGTTCATTTTCTAAGGCTGTTTAATAGATGCTCAACTTACAGGAGGCGTCTAAAAGAAGATTGTTTAGCAAAACTCAGGCTGTACAACAAAAGGAATTGGGATTTGCTGAACAGTAACTCCTGTTTTCTTCCAGCAGCTCACAGAGCCACAATGCTGGCTAACAGCTTGCTTGTTTATTTACACATTCTCTTTTGGTTCCACTTCTTTCTCCATTTCTTGATTTTGTTGCTATGTTCTATTATCCCCTGATAGCAAATGCACCCATAAAAATCCTGTATTATTATCTTATATAATCAACGTTATCTATATTCTGCTATGGAAAACACTTTAAGACAAATTTTCTACCATAGTTGTGCCATGAGACCTTGCCCCAGTACTTATGTGACCTCATAAAAGTATGGCCCTATCATACCGAAATCTTTACACCACCCCATTGCAACGGTCTCACAGCAGTGACAGGGAAAAGCAAAGCACAGACAGTTGATTGACCACCTTGATCTCTGTTACAGAGGGATTTTCTTGGCAGAGAGAGCAGTAAGTTGACAGGAGAAGGCAGCAGCGAGGGGCGAGTAGGGGGTGACACAGGTTTTCCTCAGCAGCAACATCAGGAGAAACACTTCATCCTTTGCAACATATCAGGAATCTTACTCTCAATGCAACAAGAAACAGTTACGAGATTTTTGCACAGAAGAAAATGATGTAAATATTATGTATAGGTGACCAATCTAAAAATGAAATGTAGCGAAGCAGATCGAGCCTTTGCTAGTTTCCAGTGCTGTGTGTTTTTCAAGGCAAATGTGGACAAGTCACATCTTCTTTTGAAGCCCAAGAGACTGCAAATTAAATCAGGAGGCTTTGTTATTGATGTTTTTCTAATACAAATGTTTTGAAATCCCTGCCTTTCATGTGTCTCTTACAAATAAGCAGAAATGTATGATGAATCATCTTTGCTTTTAATTCCTTTAATAGATTCTTATCTCACCCTCTACGTATAAACAATTTTTGTTTCTGTAACAATCCCTTCCTCAGTGGCAAATATTGCTCTCAGACAACATCTTTTTTGGAGGTTCATTATGTTCATTCTGTGGCTGAGACTCATTACACTCAGTTATTTATTTAAAAGAACAAAATGACAGCAAATGTCTGCATTTATCAGTCTCCCTTTACACATTTGTAAAATATATTTCATCAAGAAAGCTCAGCCGCTCTCACGGTTTTGAAAAAAACAGCTGGCCTTCCTTCATAGCCATCACTCCCGGAGAAAAGAATACTCACAGGCAATGGTAATCTAACTTCACTCACTAAGTGAGACTCCACTGACACTAATGGGAGATTTGGCAAAGACAGGAAAATAATTTATGAACTATTTGAATTTTTTCAATTACAAAATAAAATTTAAAAAAACCTCAAACTTTGGGAATTATTACAAAGAAAGAAGCAAATGAAAATGCCACTGTAAGGAATGGTGAAATGATAGATGCGGAACCAGGCCAAGAAATAACTTGGATACCTAAGGACAGGTTTGAATCTTCCTGAATTACCAAAGCGTCACCCACCTCACTGAAGAGCTTGTGAAAAGAAGTTCACAATTATTCCACAGGAAAATTCTTCAGCTCTTTAAACTAACATTTCATTAATTCAACACTTGTGGAACGGCTTCTTTTCATGTTATTCTCATACAGTCTCACATCCCCATCTTCTAAGCTAAAGCCCAAGTCCCACTGTGGCACCTACTTCTGTTCACACCCAACTACATCTTGTCCTCACAGAGAGGTGCTAACTGGCCCGTAGTCACCACAAAGGTTATTGAGATACCTATATTGGTGGTAATAAGCAAAATTGTAAAATTAGAGAGCGGCTTGGCCTCAGGGAGCTGTAAAATGCATTTTTAACTAGGCCATTGATATAATAGAGACAAGATGAAGAACAAGAGAGTAGGGCAAAGGTTCAGCTGTATGGCCATTCTGGGAACCAACTGAAAAACAAGAACAAAGCTATTCAGAGCAGGTCGTTACAGAAAAAAAAAATATCGAAACCAAGTCTAAAAGATAAGAAATAGAAATATAACACAGTAGCTTACAAAGCAGAGGTCAAAAAGACATTGGTAATTAGTGATGTAAAGATAAAGAACCAAGCACTTAATTTCAAAGAAATAGTCAGGGAAAGCATAATGGTACTGTGAACAAGAAAAAAGATTTTGCAGAAGTAAATGAAAATGAATAAGATCTCAACAGGGGAAAAATGGATAATTGAAAAAGTAGAGGAACTGTAAATTGCTGTAGAAATTCACCTGGAACATAAATCAGTTATTTAGGACTGAAGGTGAAATACAATTTTGAATGGATCCATTTTTTCAAAGGGACCTTCAGGCGCAAACCACTAATTTTTCTCTGATATTGTTCCACATCCACTTTTTGTGCATGGAAAATAAAGGTGAAAATGTCTACTATGTTTGGAAGTTTAAAGGCTACTTCCCGAAATGAAGACCAATGGATTTTACTTCTGTTTTATCAAGAGATGCCTGCTGGAAGGAAAGGGGTAGGAAGCACAAGTCCAAAAAAATGGAGAATAGCAGTTGTTTGGAAACAGCACATCCAGCCCTGTTAGCATCTCCCCATGTTTTCTTTTTTGTTTTCTGAGCTTCAGCTTCATACCAGCAAAACTAGATAATACAGAGTGTAAAAGAGCAGGGGGCAGCCTCAGTTATTGTCTGGACTTGTAACAAAAGGAGTACATCTCGAGGGAAAAAAATAATAAAAAGACGGGGTGAAAGTATGGCTTTCCCATGGTTGTTGATGCAGGAGATTGTCCCACCACCTCCACCAGATAAAGATGAGGAAGAGTGAATAATTTATATTACATTATTATGTCAGTTTATTTCCCAGTTAAACCTCTTTTACTTTTCTCCAATAACTGTATGAGAAGACTCCTTTAAAAAAAAACCCTGGTTGTGTCAAGTGGCATCTTAAGCAAGTCCCATTTTTCAGAATAATCAAACCTAACCTGTCCCTCTCTTGGCTGGGTCCCCTGACACTGGTAAGCAGCTCCCTGGTGCAAATGATGGCAGAGCCCTGCACAGAGGCACTCAGATATTTAATCTGCTCATCATACGAAGCTGTTGCACTGGAGGTTTGATGTATTATGTAGTAACGCACAAGCCCTTCCACCAGACAGTGACTGCTCCAGCCCTATCAGAAGGATTAATAACCACATCACCCCAGTACTGCAGAGTCAGCTCAGACATTGTAATTCCCAGGGGGTGGACCACAACATTGAACTTTTAGAAGAAGTAGTAATTGGAGGTGCCATGGACTGTAAATATAGAGAAGCTCTTTGGGAGGTTGGTGACAGATCCACCTGGTACAGCTGTGGGTCTCAGGCAGTGAAGGAGGACGTACATGGTAGATGCTCTGTGTAACAGTGACCTGCGTTAGCAAAAATGACACGGTGTCATCTCTCAAATATTGTTTTTTTTCAGTAACACATCTGTATGTGGGTCCAGGAAAAGAAAGAGAATGCATGATATTCTGTGTTTCGGTGGGACTTGTAAAAACTAAGAGTATATGCCCTGCCATCTCCAGAAACTGAGCAGAAGAAATCTTAACAGCTGTAACTGCTGAGTGAAGGCAGAAAGCCCTTAAACACCGTAAGTCACCCAGGGTGCATCCCCCCTGGATGCTGAGCCATAATCCCCACGTGCCCAGAGCTCACAGAGGCTTAATCCCTTTCAACAACAGGATGAGCTGGGACCCGTATCCTTTCAGGATTTACATAATACCCCAGCACATATATCTTTCAGGAGGATAAGAGTTGCTTAGTATGTCCCGAATTCACATTTTCACAGCCATTCGGTTTATATCCACATCTCCTTAGTGGGAAAACCCAAGTTAGCAAATCTGCCCTCACCTCACCAGGATGGTGGGTTCTGAGCTTCGCGGCCAGCTCAGCTCAGCAGAAAGTGCTTCTGCAGCCCACGTCCTGGGAGCGACCCTTGCCCTAACACACCATGCTTCTCCTCCTGGCCATCTCCCTGTGACCTCACCAAGCAAACATGGATTTTGTCTCCTCTGAAGAACACGCAGCAGGAGCTTGTAAGAGGATTCTTGAGTTGGAGGCAGTTGCATGGGGAAGGGAAAAGCTAACTGGTATCTCTTGTGAAAACCTGTGTGAGCTAGAGACACAGTCTTATTTAACCTTGGCTCATCCCTTATTGGCCTTTCTATGTGCAATTTTTCTGTTGTACCCTTGCCTTAAGGGTGATTTCACTGCAGAGTTCCACAGTTGTGCTCCATTGCTACAGTGCTACAATAAGCCATGTTTCAGCTGTGTCGGTATGGATAGTGCATCCAGCAGAAAGAAGTTTGCTTTGAAACAAAGCTGTTTTCTGGTGAAGTTCTTAGTTCCTTTGAACGGGAGAAACAAGCCTGACATCAGCTTCTCTCACTCTAATTACTGTGTTTTCTTCATGCCAGCAATCTCCCGTGGTTGCAACAATCAATTCTCAGGACAAGGGCAGACAAACAGCTAACACATCTGAAGAGGGAAGAGAGAAGAGGTATGAAATAGAGAAAAAAAAAATAAAAAGAAAGAAAGAAAAAAAAAAGAACTACAATGAAAATTAGCCAAACTTTTGGTTGTCAGTTAATACCCTTGCATCTTCCTTTTCCCATCAACTGTGTTTCCTCATTCTTCTCTTACATGCCCAAGTAGCCACTTCATCTGCAAACTGGCAGATTCGCAGAGCACCCTTAGCTCTTCTTCAGCAGCACGTGGCACTTGTTTGTAGCTACAAAGACTTCCTTTTACTTTGCCAGGGACACATTCCAGCATTATTAACTGTGGAGTTTTCAATAGAAGTTTTAAACTTGCAAGGCTTTTCCAAATCTACAGCAGCAATGCTGGAAAGTCCACAAACATGTTGAAAATTCCCTAACTCCTTGCTTGGGAGAGTGAGGCCATAACAAGAAAGGGAAGAAGAAACTTGGAAATGTAATGAGATACAAATCAGACTGGACATTATTAAAATCTGTCCTAAAAATTATTTGAATATTTTGCCATGTCCATTTGTTTTTACAATGTGCATCATAATTCTGTTCTTTACATCACAGCGTACAAAAGCCTGTAGGAAGTACAAATGTTAAAAATGGCTTTTTCTCTTTCCTTCCCTGCTCCAATTACTGTTTAAGCAATTACCTCTGCTTCTGTGAAGGGTGCTGAAAATACAGATTTGGCACTTGCTTGCTAAATACCTGACACTACGGTGATCAAATCTCCCTAAATCTGTCACCAGAGGCATTGTATAAAACCGATACAAGGAGCCGAGGAAGAGCAAAGTACACCCTTAGCAACTAGACCTGGACACTTACTGATTTTATGCAACCCATCCCCCAAGCTCTTCAGAAGAGCAGAGAAGGAGATAAAAAGGATGAATTGAATAAATATTCATATCTTAGCTTCAGGGGAGGTTGAGGGTGTACTTAGATCCCTCAAAAATACATGCTTTGAGTAGATATGTGGTGGGACACTGCCAACAGGACCCATGCAGAGGTATATGGAGGTCAAGATGGCAAAAACACAGGGAGTAAATGAAAATGGACATATAATGGGACTGTTTATCTTTTGAAAATATTGTCATAGAAAAAGAAACACAAAGCAAAGCAGGTATCATTTGTCCCCCATCACACACACTACCCAACCCCCACCCCCCCCCCCCAAAAAAAAGGAAAAGTTGACTGTCAATCAGTATCTTTCAGTTTTAGATTTTTGGAGTGGTTCAGTAAACCAACACACAAACAAACACAAATTTTAATTTGATTGATGATACCGGTTTATGTCCCATAATACTTTTCATCAACCTTAAATTCAAAAAATTGCCAATACAATGAGAGTTGTTGAGATTGTTAAGAAGAATTTTGTGGCAGGTTACTTCCTGCTAATCAACCTTACTCACAATGTTGTGGAAGAGAAAGAGGTGAAAAAAACACTGCTATAAGCACTATGGCCATTTAATCCTTAACATGGGAATGTATTTCTGCTCTTTTTCCCCTCCCAAGATTCATTTTATGTTCCCATCAGAAGGTTAATTGTGTTAACAAGAGTTACGGCCACAGGGGAAAGATGTGATTGAATGCTGAGTGCAGTTTCAGCTGATAACCTCCAAGTGACTGAAAGGGCACAAAAAAGGGTTGATCTCCTCTAAAGGGGTTGTCAGTCATTCAGGAAAAATGCAGCAGTGGGAGAAACAGCCTTATCTCCCAGGACACGAAGAAGAGAAGCTCTCAAAATAATCTTGAACCTACACTCATCCCAAGCTCCATGTCTGTGCCTGTGGCTCTGACAGTGGAGTTAAATAGGAATGACTGCCTTTTTTGTGTGCGTGAAGAAGCGGACCCTGACTTGATACACGTTCTTGAAGACCGATCAGATGGCATGAAAATGTGTAATTAACAACAATAGACCTCAAATAATTATAGCTCTAAAAAGCTGGCATGAAATCTTGACATCTTTTTGCTTGACAGCACAACCCCTGTTTGCTGGGTTGGCAACATGATTGCATTCCAAGATTTTAGTTAAGACTAGCACTGAAATCTTTCCCTTATATCTAAACTTAATAAAAAATCCCTATAGAGGGTCTGCATGAAAAACAAGGACTTACCTCTACATTGGTCATGTCGGCCCCTGTCTGAAGTCATCCTGCAAAATTATATAGGATTTATGGTAAGTAGCTTGGAGAAGAAGGGATATTTAAAAAAAAAAACATTAAATATGTCCATCAGCTGCAGCGGATGAGAGTGGGTATTTGTGGACATGTCTGCGCCCACAGACACAGAAAAAAGGACCAAGGTATATTTCAGTGCCAGAATACGGGCAATGAAATTGGCAGCTGGTTTGTCTCAAAGTGAACTGCAGACTCCAGAAACAGAAAGCATTCTCCTCCCTTGTGCTCCAGGACCACCTTAGAAATGTCTTGGGGGCACTCTGAAAATGCGTTTGGGTGGTGTTACCAGCTGTGTCACAGTTACTCTTCTCTACCTTGTCAATGGAAGAGATGCTAAACCCCCCCAAAACTGGCAGACCCTTCTTATTCAGACTCTGGTTCTGCTGTCTTTACAGTGAAGGTCCTTTTCTCACAGGCAGAGCCAAAAATAAGTTTGTCCAGTTATAGCCAGAATATATCAATTCAGTCTTGTAAGAGAAAAGCACATAGATTTGAAAAAAAAAAAAAAAATCTTTAGACTTTTGCTTTAAAATACCAAAATATAAACCTGGCTGTCTTTTCCCCTAAAGATTCTGAGTGCAAAAAAGTTCTGTAATATTAACATCAACAGTACAACTTGAACAAAACAACTAAAATGCTTATTGACTTGGTAGCAGGGAAAGCCAGTTTGAAATATTTGATCCTAACACCAGCTAAGCAAGTATGTGTAAAGTGTAAAGCCTGCACTTGTTGATTTCTGAGATAAAAATCAATAAAACTGTCCATAACCTATAACTCTTTGGTTTACCTCTCCATAGAGATCAAAAGAGAGTAATTAGATTTCTGCCTGACTAGCAGGGGTAGAAAACTGTTTCATTTTGGATCAAAACCTTCCCAGTGGATTACACCTTCTATCCACTGCCTATCAACACTTAGCAATTGCTTCTGTATTTGACTTTGACAGAACTACCAGAATGTTACTATCTAATTTTCAGTGTAGTTGATACAAGGTTTTAAAGTTTTATTCTAGTGTCAGATTTTAAAATTGTCTCTTTATATTTTACATTTTTACTCTGCCTGGTGTTTTGTAACAGCCAGCCTTGCTAATGCGATAAATAATTAAAAAGCAAAACGACAATACCCATCCAACCTCTAATTTACAACAAGCAAAAAAACCTTAATCTATTATTGATGATCCAGCCTTTGGATTCAGATATCACTCTAAACAAGCACTTGTCTGCCTTGGATTGTCTTTGCATTTCATATTCAAATGAAGTTGACGCTGTTGCATATATTTTCATCTGATGACATTTTAATATCACCAGATGCTCTTGCCTGCCTAAGAGATAACTGCTTCAAATACAGCCTCCTTCCCCCTCCAAGCACAGTGATATTAAGGGACAGGCAAAAAGCAGGTCATGTTTTAAAATAACGGTTTTATAACACTCACTACTATCACTGTATTCTCACATTTCAACAGTCCCAGAGTCTTTCTGTAATAATGGCTTTTTAAAGAGAAATGTCACTCTGCATTTTGATCTTCTGTAACTGAGCATCTTTTTGAACAGTCTGGGAGCATGAAATATCAAATAACAAATAGCACTCGCAACAACTTCACAGGCTAGATGGAGATTAATCTATTGGAAAATATGTGACAGCTTAAGTTCAAGTTCCATGTAATGAGCTATGTTGATGGACAGATGCAATAAATTCATGTCCTGATGCAGAGGACTTTGTCAGATGAAGTCCAGATCACAGCCAGCCACCCACAGCCTCCCAGCACCTCCTACTGTACTCAGAGAGAGCATCTGGGGACATTTTACTTGCTTACTTGCTTACAGGATTAACTAACCTTGCTATCCTCACAACTCTGAGCATTTTAAAAATAAAAACAAACCTAATTTTTTAAAAAGAACTAAAACTTGCAATATTTGAAGCTGACCATAATGTGTATTTGTGCAAATACTTGCTTTACATAACATTTGAGCTTACACCGAAACTCCCCGTGAGCTGGAACATCTTTCACTGTATCTTGGGCAAGATAAAGCACCCTAATCTCTAAAAAGTAGTGTATCACTATTGGGGATTGTTTTGGAGACCTGTGGTTCCCCTGCCCTGGCACAATGTCTGCAAACAGACAGGTGTGTGCAGCCTTGGAGAGCTTTATCTCTCTGCTTCTGTGTCCAGATGCCAAGAAAACCTTCCAAGCTTGGCAGAAGGCTGGAGTTAAGGGGTGTGTGTTCTGCCCCTCTTCTCCTAGTGACTACTACTGGGAAATCTATGATAACGCCCATGTAAACAGGCTGGTTAAGTTCAGTCCATGCAGGCTGCAGGATCCCTCTCTCCTCTACGGAGGGAACTGAGGAGGGCAGAGGAGGCAACCAGCTAGTCCAAGATACCCTGCAGTTTTCCAAGGCTGCCAGAACATGGCCCTGGGCATGCCCCAAGGCCTTCTAGTTTTGGATGATGAAATGCTCCCTTTCTTGATCACAGCAGTCCAGAAGAGCAAGTGTCCCATTAGAGTTCATTAGACACAAGGCAGATAGCCTTCAGCTTCACACCACGAACCTGCATTGCATGACAACCTGGAACTGTGCTGCACAAGCACATGTTGAGAAGCAAGAAGGTCATTTTTCTCTGTCTGAAAGACATACAAGCTGGACCAGAGAGACGTGCTGGCATGGATGTATTACTTCTGCACTTCAGCTCATTCACATGGCCCCAGTGCTGATTTTGGCACTGTGCTCCCCAGTGTGGGATTAGTAGATCCAGGACAGCTCCAGCATCTCTGCTTAGGGAACCGTTTCCACTGGGAAAGCTTTGGGTGTTTCCACAGGGGCAGTTTGGATGCATTCTCCCTGCCACACCTGAAATGTCAGTGCTCACCCCCAAAGACAGAAAAGGGGATCTGCACTTGGTGATAACTGTGCTCAGCATGCCCAGAAGTAGCATTGCCAAGCAGCAGGGAAGTGGTTTATTTTTGTAAATTCACATACAAGATAGTAAAATTTGCCTCACTTCTCCATTTGCTTGGTCTCTACCCCAACTCACATCTGCTTTCCAAATCCCAGCAGTGTTTTCACTGCAGAGCCCAACCACCACAGCGACTCCTGTACGTGCCAAAGCAGTGGGTTATACACCTGAGCAGTGTATAGGGGGGTGATAGTTTGTGGAATGTAGTAGTAAACATTGTAAACTTAAATACACACTGTTGAGAGCCAATTTTTTTTTTGACTCAGCACTATCAGCTTGTTTCTCTACACTTTTCTCAGTTTTTAATTAGATTCAATTCTATCTGTGGTTTTATTCTTCCTCTAGTGAAACATGTCTTTATTCAATCTTTATCCTTCATCAGTTTCCATTAAACCCTGCTCACATGCATTAGCATTAAAACAGAAGCAATAGAGATTTTGTATGTTATATCCACTGAAGAGAGTTACATAGGTAGAAACAACTTTTTGCTCAGGTCCACAGCAAAATTTCCAAATGGTAAAGTTGCTTTAAGATAGTTACTCTTCTTTAATGAAATTTAATGGTTCCGCCCTTTGGAATGATAAAACTGCTTACAGAAATGTGCTCTAAATTGCACCAGTAAAAAAATTACATCGGTTCTCAAAAAATAATATTTTTAGGGAGTTACTGCATCACCTTAAATAGTTGTATTGTCATAATGGCTCAGGTGGCTGAACTGAAAGAGGAACTCTTCAACTATGTTCACCACTCAAGAAAAAATTACACAAAACAAACCTGCATTTTGGTGACAGGTACATGGGATCTATTCCTCAACTGCACCCAGAAAAACAAGTCTTGATCCTGACCTTCCAGAGGACATCAAATAGGCACCCAGGGATGGGAGAAAGACATCTGAGGGAACACAACTTAGCAAAGCACTTCTCCTCCTACCCAGTTTTAAGCAGTGGCTTGCATGCTTTGCTGAATTGGGACTAGTGACTTGATCGTGAAATTATTTGTATTTTGTCCTATGTGAGGAACAATCATTAGGTAACCTTAGCACCTAAAGAGGACAGCTAGATTATAAGTGGCACCATCTTAGCACAAAGCCATTGTTCGCCTGACATCTCTGGAAAGGTGTTTGAGCACTTCATGTTCCCTTCATTGATTCCCATTTTCCTGGTGAAAGAACTGTTCTGGTCTCCATCGCAGCCCCCTGTTCCTCCCCCGCCATGTTCTTCTTTCTGCTCTGTGAAGGAGGAAGCTTTCTGTCTTTATTAAAGTCACACCAGTCAAGAAGCACTCGCTTGACATGTAATAGGCTGAAGCATAACAGACTTTGAAGAGTTAGCAATTGCACCCTGTTGTATGGCGTGCCTTGCTCTCCAGGCTCCCTTTGGACAGAGGGTGATTGTGTGGCAGATACGTACAGTTCCTTTTCCATGGGCACCCAGGGCTGTATGACTGTCTGTCTGCCTCAGCCTCACAGGCATAGGAATTGCACACAAGCTGTTTCCAGGCAGGCAGCATTCTTAGACCTTTCTCTATAGATGCCAATTAGAAGATTAGCATCTTTTCTCTCCCCCTCTTTGCTATTAAATAGTCACACAAAAGCTGAGCTGACAAATTGCTCTCTCTATGGTGTGGGACAAAGACAGACAATAGATCAACATCATTTACTATACTCAAATCCTATTAATCACAGATTAATGAGAACATGTCTAGAGGGGGAGAAATTACCAGAATGTGGGCATATTGGCTTGTTGCTCATGTAACATCTGCTGTAGCTTTACCTTTAGTGTCATGTCATCTTTTATCACATTGAAATAATGTTTGCTCCAGAAACACAATTAAGATAATGGGTCCTTCCTTTAACAATTACTGAGATACAGTAGGATTATATTTCTTAGCCATTTGTTTTTTAAAAAAATGTCTTAACTACTTGCTGAATGTTCCTTTAAGTCACTATGTGATTAATGAAGACGTATTTATAGACATTGACAGAAACTCTTTATTTTTATTAATTATAATTTTATTCATTACCTCTCTCCTCTGACAAATGTGCAGAAGCAAAACTGGAGTTCAGCTTTTAGGTTTTAAGCTTAATTATTTCTCTGTTGGGAGTAATTGTTACTAATTTTTCATCAATTCACATTACAACACTATTGGAGCACGATGTTTGTCTCGATAAGGGCGAATTTTTCGAATGATCTTCTTACAATAATTCTATAGGTGAATTGCTTATCAATTTGTTCCCACATTTTCTTGTCTGCCATTGCCATTGGTAAGGAATATTGTCCAGGTCAGCAGCTTAGCACATATATTGTCTCAAATCTCCGTTTTTAATTAATTTCTCCATTTTCCTTTAAGATTTGAAATTTAAAGTTCTGGGTTTAAGTAATTAATATTCCAATTCCAACGGACTCCTGATTCCATTATCCTCAATATGGGGGATATTTATACTGATAAATAGCAAAGCAATTACAGCTATAATCAGCCGACAAATAGAGAGGGACTGCAATCTACGCGTGAGACCGTGTATTTTAAAACATTCATTGTCCCTTGCCCTTCCCCTCCCGGGCGCTGCCGGGGCTCTGCGGGAGCGCGGCGGTGATGGGCGGGGCCGGGATCAGCCGCTTCAGCACCGCGGGGAGGGACAGCTCCCCCGGGCTGCGCCGCGCTCCGCCCCCGGCCCTGCCCCCCGTTCCTCTCGCCTCGGCGACGAGCCCGGTGCGGCGGGTCCAACCGCACTTGTGGTTAATCAGGGGACTGGAGAACGGGGCAGGCCCGGCGGGCGGGCTCGCCATCCCACTAGATCACAGAATGTTAGGGATTGGAAGGGACCTCGAAACATCATCTAGTCCAATCCCCCTGCTGGAGCAGGAATACCTAGATGAGGTTACACAGGAATGTGTCCAGGTGGGTTTTCCGTGTCTCCAGGGAAGGAGATGCCACAACCTCCCTGGGCAGCCTGTTCCAGTGTTCTGTTACCCTCACTGATAAGAAGTTTCAAGTGGAACCTCCTGTGTTCCAGTTTGTACTCATTGCCCCTTGTCCTGTCATTGGTTGTCACCAAGAAGAGCCTCGCTCCATCCTCATGACACTCACCCTTTACATATTTGTAAACATTAATGAGGTCGCCCTTCAGTCTCCTCCTCTCCAAGCTAAAGAGACCCAGCTCCCTCAGCCTTTCCTCATCAGGGAGATGCTCCACTCCCTTAATCATCTTTGTGGCTCTGCACTGGACTCTCTCCAGCAGTTCCGATGTCTCATCTCTGTAGTGCTTAAATGCCCTCATCTGAGCAACCAGCATCTCCTGCAGAGCCGAGGACAATTCCCAGCTGGGGTCACAGCCTCCATCACAGGGTAATGTGGCCATCACAGTAAGGTGGCCAATGGGCAATGTTAAGGCTGCTCCCTCTTAATTTCCAACCTTCCTTAGGACTTGGGCACTCTGGCTCAGCATTGCACATAAGTGCTTCGGCACACTTGAGATTCAGAGACCTGCATCTTCTTCTTAAGGTAGGCATGTTAGCTATGTGTTTGGAAAACCAAAGAAGGGATTAAGTATTTCTGTAATTTATTACACCATGTTTCACACCCTCATACAACAGTTCAGCACACTCACCCAAGACGTGGGAAACCAGACTCAATGCTTTTATCTGTCCAAGGAGAGTTGACCCTTCCCCTTTCTAAAAGAGTGTCCTTCACCATCTGATGACAGAGTTAGCAGCATTGGGGCTTTCTCCACTCCTGTAGAAATGAGGTCACTGTTCTTGAATTATTTAAACACTCACAGAGGAGGGGGTAAGAGGGACATCCACTCTCTTGCTTGGTAGATAAGACAACCAGAGGAAAATCTAGCCAACTGTTCCAGTCCTTGCTCCAAGAATGGCTCATACTTCTTCATCCAACTGTTGTTCTATATGGTATCTTAAAGCAGGGCTGCCTACAGGAATATTTTGGCCAGACCACAAGGAGCCTAGGATGAAATCCCATATCTCTTATCCACCTCTGAGGAAACAAGTTCAGTGCATTGGCCAGGTTCTGCCTGAGATGGTGGTATGCAGAGATGGAGGTGGTGCACTGTGTCTTTTTCACCAGGCCTTGGTGAGATTAGTAAAGCTCAGTAAACTGGGAAGTCCTACTTTTCAGCTTTGGCTTGGGCAGTTCACTGGAAGCACGCAGAGACAGATCTGAATCCTCTCAAACAGAGGGTCTGCTGCAATCTCACATACATCCTGCGTGAGTGATCTCTTTGTTCACCTACCAGGTATAAGATAGTGATTTGACTGTGAGACCTCTCTGTAGCTGTAAAAAAGGAAGCGGGGGGGGGGGGGAATAGATTCCACTGGTGTTAAGTGTGAAATCTGGCTTGAGGACTTCAGCATACTCAGAGCACATGGTGACAGATTCACTCTCTAAAAGAAACAGGGACAATCCTGATGAGGTTACAGGATCTGACAGAGGAAAGCTTAGTGATGCAGCTGCTGTGCCCTGACAAGACCGAGGTCCTTCAAGGTATGGCCAGAAAGAAATCCTTGGGTATGTGGAACTCTAATGTCCAAAACAAAGGTGCATTCAAAGTAGGGAGACTTTGGGTAGCAACTGCGCAAAGTGCTCTTGAGGATTAGATTTAGATTTAGGCTCCTCTTTTATGCCTAAATTCTGCATCTTGTTGTGGCTTTGGTCAGTAAATGGGGATATATAGCCTTTCCAAGTGACTATGAGGATAAAAGTATTCAGGGTTTTGAGGTAATGGTGCTAAAATTCTGGTAATGGGGAGCCAGAGATAGCTGAGGGCTGCTCACTCACACTGTGCTTCCTTTCTCAATAACTAATAGCATGTCTAGGCTTTGATGTTGATGGGTAGCCAGAAGAGTGGTCTTGATTAAAAGCATTAATTTACCACTCTCAGATAACAGATTCATATACACAGGTCTGAATCAGGAGTAACTCCATCAAAATAAACAGCCCTGGGGTAAGACAGGTGTAAAAGAGAAGAGAACCAGACCCTGCATCTAACAGCTATATGACAAGGTAAATGGGCGAACACAAGAAAAGTGAATTATTGTTATTGTATGTGCACATTATATTCAGTACCATTAAAATCTACTGCTACAAAGAAAATACCTTTCAAGCCTGCAAAGTATACACGATAGGGGCTGTCAAGAACTCATCAGAACCTGTGAATGTTTCCTTTGTGTTGCCTTCATTGCAGTATCGATGCAAATCAGGAGTGCCTTCATTGGCAGAAAACTGACAGTATAAAAAAAAGTCAGGTCTGTTAGCTCTAAGGAAATTAACTGAGACTCATTGACTCAAGAAAACCTTTAGAAAATTTGAATTACATCTTAAATGAACATTTAATTTCATAATTTGTCACCTTAGATAATAATGTTAAGAGATCTATGCTGGTACAAACCATTGCGTTAATTACAGTAAAAGCCATCAAATTAAATTCAATTTCTGGAATCAATAGCATTTCTCCAAGTACCATCCCTAATGACAGCCATACCTTTCATTTGGAGTTTTATTAATGCATGTGTTATATCTGTCACCTTCTTCAGTTGCGAGCAAACTCACTATATGTTAATTCACACCTGATAACAATCGTTTTTCTTGTACTTACCTTCTAAACCTGATGACAGGATGTGTTAGCACCTATAAGGTTTTTTGTTTTGTCTGGGGACTTCGTGCAAGTTTTGTTCTTTTTATTTTAAATTTGCTGCTAAATGACAGTTTCCAGTGATTTTAATTATAAGAACGGACAACAAAAAATGAAGAGCGAAAGCTTCACTCTTTTTTCCCGCAGTCTCCACTATAACCTCAAGATATGTTGGTAAGTAACAAAATCTAAGCAGATAATACTTTAGAAGTTTTTATTTTAGAAATTTCTCGTTTCAAGAGGAATTTCTCAGGCTTCCACACAGATAAATTATGCCAATAGTTATTTACACACACTTCCTCCCTCCTAATAATCTGCTTACATTAAGTTTAAACCTAATACTCTGGAAAATTCTCCATCGCACCAGCCTTCCTGTTTAGGGCATGTTTTCACACTGCCTGTCACAGTCAGAGCATCACCTCCTGCAATAGACACTCTCATGACAAACTGCCAGGACATGCTGAAGACGCTGTGAGTGCCTATCACCTCATGCTAATTTCCACCACGTATCATCTCCATGGTCTTGCCTCGCTCTACCCACCACATCACCAATTATCTTCTCTAAAGCAACATAACCCTAATTACATTTTAACTTCAATCACAGAGGGAAGCGATATCTTCATTAACTGTTGGAGGCAATTTTCAAGTTGAGTTGCAGGTGTATTTTTTCACAGTGACTTTTTTTTCAGGCAAGGAACAACTATGGCAACATTATTAGAAAAATACCCTTTTTCCTTTGCTCTCAGTTGTCCTTTAATAGGTTTTGAATTTGGTTGGTTTTGTGGGTGTTTTTGATTGTTCGGTTGGTTGGGGGAGGGGGGATGATGGCGATTGTTTTTGATTAAAAAGTGCACCTTTCATGTGACAATAATCAGAACATAAGGTCAAGATGTCCCTCCTCATGTCACCAAATATTAGCCATGTAAAAAACAGGTGTGTAATCTAAATCAGCTGGTTACACGCCTTCCTCACTCAATGGAGAGACAGAGACTTTCAGGGGCAACTCACTGTAGCATAAACCAGACCTGGTCTTTTGGTCTCTTTGTAGTAAAGTTCGGACCACAGGCTGCTCAGTTAAGCCATGACAAACCCACTTTTAATCTGTTTTTGTTTCCACACCACGGGTGTCTTAAAGGAAACTCCCCTTAGTTATACTGCAGACCAAAAAGCCAGTATAGGCGCGAGCAACATTTGGCATCAGTAACCCACCCCTGAACCCTAACCTCACCCCAAAGACCAGGAGTGCCACCAGTGAGGGAAGACTCCCCAGGCAGAAGAGAGGGAGATGAAGAGAGCTGACAAACATGATCTCAAAAGATAAAAATGCTACATTTGAGGCAGGAAGGCAACTGTTAAGGTGAGTGGAAGTGTTGCCAGACTTGACCAAGGAACTGAAAACATTGTGAGAGATGACAGGAGCAAGGAACATTTGTTGACTTGTGAAAAATTGGGGGTTAAGGGAGCAGAGGCCCATATAAGGTGCCAAAGGCTGCCAGGACACCTGCCCGCAGGCTGGGAAGGTGCTGGGCAGAGAGGGTGCCCATTGCTGCCTCACTTTGCAGCGTTACACACCACAAATAGTGCTCGTCTGTCAGAGAACAGACCGTCTTTGTACCAGGTGCTGTCTGCTCAGATTTATCAGGCTGGCAACATGACAAGTTACCTGTACACACACATCTGATCACAATGGAAGAATGATTATAATGAAATGTCCAATTTTGCAAAAATGCCCTTTGCATGTACTTGCATGTAAAGCGTTAGACAACATTCTGGCTATCAGTACTGTCACCATCAAAACACTTGCTCTCCTGTTATTTTTATATTAAAGTATCTAACTATAAATGACTGCATGGACACTGCTATAAACAAAGATACATCCTTCAACATATGTACTTATATATACTGTGAGTTAATCCTGTTTCCTGTGAATAAGAAATTTAGAATTGGGCCCTGAAATAGACATTTCGTAAGGCGGTAAGTGGAGCTGTTAGCCACGCACAGCTTTAGCTGATCTGAGGTGTGGTGGGGACAAATATTTCCACAACTAAGCACAAGGTGCCCTTGGTCAGCACCCAAAACCAAGGAGCCATCTATGCCCTCTGTTGAAAAATGTGATTTCACTGAAGACATCCAGCACAGCAATGGCATGCTCTCAGGGGCAGGGTCTCATGGCACTAAGCAGCCTTCCTCAGTGTTCACCAGCAGCTCCTCTCCCTGCACATGAGCTCCTGCAGGCAGGAGGAAGATGAGGAGGAGGGACTCCACAGGCTGCCCTCTCCTTCACCCTGTGCTCCTCATTCAACTCAAGTCACCCTCCACTCTGTGATCTGAAACTTATGTTAAAAGGGACCTTATGTTAAAAAAAAGTATTACTGTGTAAAGTAAGTCTGTCCCCTAGTAAACACAGGAGGGCATCAGATTGGGAATCATCAACAAGTTACAGTCCTAAAATCATTATAAGCCCTCTTATTTTGACATTTTCTTCCCCTAAGTGCATAACTTTGCAACCTTCATGCTGTTATTATAATTTTTATTACTTTGTTATCTGGCGGGGTGATTTGCTTTGCTTTGGCTTGGTTTTCTTTCTGATGCAACTAGAATCACTACCAAAGACTCATTCTGAAAAAAACTTGGGATTTTGTGATATGTTACCAAGAAGGCAGCACAGAAAGATTTGTGGCTTTATCTGTTCTAAAAATACCCAGTTTGTTTGCTGAAAGCCCATCTAGCCAGAGGCCAAAAGCAGGTGCTTGGGGAAAAGTATGAGAACAGGAAAGCATAAAGTGGTATTTCCTTTAAATGCCCTCTGAACAGGTAGAAATCTTTGGCTCAGGCAATTCCTGAGTGGTGCCTTGTATTTAATAGATTTAATAGGTAGGCTTTTCCATCCATTCACTTCTGACCTCTTGTAAACACTCAGCATCCTCAGGAGACTGTGAGAGTGGAGAAGGAATGGGAGCACTCACCTGGGGAGAGGGGTGTCCACGGCTTTGGGTCATGCTCCAGCAAGAGCTTGTGTTTTCTACTAAGTACTAACTGGGTAACCATGAGCAAGGACTGGAGCTGACGCCACCATTTCTGCATAAAAGTTTTCCTAGTTGCTCTTTTCCCACAACAAGATAATTTTTGAAGAGTCTACACAAAGCAGCACCATGCCAAAGGTGAGGCACGGGGGACTCTCTGGTCTGGGCGCTCCCAAGACACAGTGGGAGGAAGGGATGCAACCCAAGTCAGAGGCTGCTTCCAAAGAAAGCACCAGCTGCCCCTGGTGTACCAAGGCCACTCCAGCAAGGCTCTACAGGGCAATGGGTTGAGGATCCTGGGGAACCTTGGAGTCTGCATAGGGGCTGAGGCATCAGACACTCAGGAGCTGAAGTCCCTTTGCTATGTGAAAGGGCTGCATACGTAGACTTCAGCCCAGGATCCCACAAAACTGCATCATTTGTAAACCTCAGGCCAGGATCTGACAGCCGCTGAGAGGCAGTGCTCATTGTCACAGTTTTGAACCAAAGCATCCAAGTTCTGCCCAAGCCCCATGATTGCATCCCTCCTAGACCTGGATGTATGTCCGCCAGTCATTGCTCTGCTGTTCCCCATGCTGGTGTTTTGCCTAAGTAAAAGCTAATTAAGAACCCTTAAAGCTGTTCCTACAAGACTTAATAAAATAATATTTAAAAGATACAACATTAATGAACACACACTAATCAATACTATTTATTTTAACTATTAACATTACTACTTAAACACACTAATAACACTTTAAAGTACCCGTAATAGCTTTTTAATTTTAAGAGAATTAATCAGAAGAATCACCTGCTTCCCCTACCAGATGTCGAGGAACAAAACAATGTTTCCTTTTCTCATCAGGACACCCACATAATCTTTTCACACATTCATTTGCCCAAATCAGTGAAGTATGCCACACACACTCCCCAAGTCTGACGTGTTTCAGATGGGGAAGAGAAAAACCAGATATAAAGAAGGACGTTCTATGCTTAGGGAGCTTTGCTGGGGAGAGATTTTGTCAGTCTCTGCAAAACGTATTTTCATGATGGCACATATGCATGAAAATCAAGAAGAGGGTCTGCAGTTCAGCAGTCAGTACTGCTTGTGGTTTGGGGAGCTGGAGTTGCACCAAGACACTGATAAGAAGATGCAGCCGTTCAATGGCTTCTAGCAGCTGCTGCTGAAGGGATTGAGAGAGAGGGAGGAAGGGATGGAGACAACAAGTCAGCAAGAATGTATTACGATGCAAGGACCAGGGCAGAACATTGTCAGCACGAGGGTCCCAAGATGGTCAAATGTGGACCACAACAGGTGGCAAGCCCTCAACCTCTGCCCTACACGCTGTCTTGCTTGTCTCAGAAGAGCTGGGTTGTGTAGTCGTGCAGCCAGACTGAGCAAGAGGAGAGAGGTTTACCCTGACACAGCAACACAATGGCATGAGGAAAAGACTTAATGTGAACAGACATAGAGTCTGGGGTCTGCAGGTCCTGCAACTTGCTCTTCCCCAGGCTTTGATTTGGTTAATGGTGCACAGGACAGGTAACAAAACACCTGCATCGGGCTTTCTAGCATTCACAGTCAATAGGCAGTGAGGAGCAGAATTGTGATTATGCTTGCCCAGAATAACTCCAAATTGCCCAGGAAGGTGGGGGCACAGGGCACTGCGCCCTTGGGCAGGAAACCCTGCAGGCAGAGCTCCCACATCTTTGGGTTCAAACCAGCATGCTCCCCACCGCACTAAGCTCTTGCCATTCAGGATCTCTGCATTACATTTGTTGATGGCATTTGCATTAGATCTCAGAGGAGCTGGAGGATTTAGGTCCCCACTTTCAAGTCCCTTGAGACATGGGATATCTTTCAAAGGATGTGAAAATCTCCTGCCTCAGAACATCTCTAGAAAGCTTGAAGGCACTGCAAGTAGGTGTGGAGAAAGACCTTACTAGAAGGTTTACATAGCGGGTGGAGAATGTTCGGTTGTTATTCGTGAAGAGTTTCTTGTTTGTACAAAGTATTTAACCTCAGTTCTGGTACGTTTAATGCTTTCTTCCCTGGAGATTTAAAATGTGCTTATTTTCAACAATTCTCCTCAGTTTCTGCCTGTTGCTTGTAATACTAGATAACAGCAAATTGGTGGGAGAGCCACACAGCCTGACAAGGATTTCTCCAAAGATGCGTCAGTTGACTGGGAACAACCTTGATGCTTCAGCATCCTAAGTCATCCAACTATGGATTCCTGGAAACAGGCTCTTCAGCTGTGCCACGAATGTTGTGCCAAACATCAGCAGGCTTGGGCTGCTCCAAACAGCACCATTATCGAACCAGAACACAACAATGAACGATGACTTCACATCTACAGAGAGAGATCAAGCAGAGCTCATGAACTGCACAGTGAGGTTGCAGAGTCTCCTTCTCTGGAGATATTCAAAACCCACCAGGACACATTCCTGTGCAACCCACCCTGGGTGGACCTGCTTTGGGCAGGGGGTGTGAACTAGGTGATCTCCAGAGGTCCCTTCCAACCCCAAACACTGTGTGATTCTGTGAAGGCACGCCTTGAGACTAGTGAAGGAAACGCGGCTCTATTTTGCTGTGAAGCCACTGCTGTTCGCCCGGGGACACACCGCCATCTCCGTGGACCGGTCACCGGAGGTAAGACGAGTTCGAGTCCGGCCACCCGCTCCCGCGAAGCAGAGGCAGCCCCGTAGCGGGGACGCTCCACGTTTCTGCGGAGCTGAGGCACCGCTAGAGGGAAACCCAGCACCGCCCTCGGCAGCATCCGTGTGCCGGGCCCCTCCGCCGAGCTGCGCCTGCGGGGCTGGGCCCGCACGGCACCGGCACTGCGGGGCGCCGGGCGGAGCGGGGGGCACGGAACGTGTAAATAATAATAATAATAATAATAATAATAATAATAATAATAATAATAACAACAACAACAACAACAACAACAACAACAACAACAACAACAATAAACTGAGGAGTGACTGCTGGGAGGGATGCTGAAGTTTCTGAGGGTACACGGGTACTCATCTCTCTCAGATCAGTGGGCACAGGTCTTCCTTTTCATTATTAGCCAGAAACGGCTTCCTCCTTGTTCTCTTCATCTTACCAGTACTGGCAGGAAACCCTTGACCCATTTAGCTCCTAAAAAGACAATATGTTCCAAACAGCTACTGAATTGTTTGTTGCTAACAAGATAGCTATCAAAGGACAGAGCAATGACACAAAGGTTAACGTACTACACTGAGACTGTATAATGGACATGACTCCTCCTCCGGATTTTGTCTTTAAAGAAAACAATGCCCAGTTCTTTACAATATCCATAAATGATTTTTGAAAAGGGAGTGAAGAGCCAAGTAACAAAAGCTGCAGCTGATACAGAATTATTCAGAACAGATTAAACTACAATTGAGAAGTGCAGATATATTTCGCAATGTGATGTAACATAGCAATAAGAAGTCAGATTTTGCATTACATTCCACATCAACAAATGCACTATACAGCACCCAATGGGAAAAATCTATTTATGCATGTAGAGTCAAGGGCTTTAAATGAAATGTTTTTACTAGGAAAATAATCTCAGAGCCAGAGTGGATACTTGAGGTCAGGGCTCCATAGTGGGCAAAACAGCAGAAAGAAGTATTGGAAATAATGGGAATAAATAGAGACAAAGCAGAAAACATAACTGTACCTTTCTATAAATTCTTCTGAAATACAGTTTTCACTCCATATCAGAAAGATAAACAGAACAAGAGAAAAAAAGGTTTGTAAAAAGTGACCAAGTATAGAAAGGCTCCCATGAGAGAAAAAATTGACCAGGTTAGAATCAGGACTATGTGAAACTTGGAAAGGAGACAGCAGAGGGTGGTGACAGCCCAGTCACATCACAGGTGGCCTAAAAAGGCAAAGAACAAATCTCATGCCCTGTTTCACCTTAGAGAAGCATTCCCTTTTTTTCCAATTAAAATACCACCTAGTAGTTTAAAAACAAACAGCAGGAAGTTTTGGTGGAGTTTTCTTTTCAGCACACATATGATTAAATCTCATTGTTGTAGGATGTTGTGGAGACCAAAGATGCAGAGAAGCCCATCAAGGGATCAGACAAATTCACTGTAGCTAAATCCACAAGTGGCTGCTCAACACGAGTGCATGGGAAGCGTCTAAAGCTCTGAAAGCTGGATGCACTCTCCAGGAGCAGGGCAATTACATATTAATATTTATTTGCTTATATTTTTTTTTTCTCTAGGTGTCTTCACTTGCCCAGTGTCAGAGATAGGGTGCTGGACTATGTGGCCTTGTATGGCATAGCTAAGTGGGAAAGCTAGATCACACTCAGGCTGTGATGTTCTGAAGTTCATGTGAAACTTAGGATGGAGCAGAGAACTGACTTCACACCTACAAAGCACCATGTCATGGATACAGCAACGCATAACCGCAAGAGCAGTTCTCCTGCACAACTGTATGCCAGAGTTTCACTTGCTGGTCTGGAAATGAACCAGGCAGTAAAAGCGATTAGCAGTGGAAAGACACTAGACAGCTGTAATTATCTAAATGCCTTCCTATTAACCATGTGAGAAACTAAATCCTCACAATCACATTCGTTAGTAAACGCTAATGACAAACAAACTACATGAAGTTTCATTTGATTAGGCAGAAGAATTCTACTCCAATATGATTATGTTACACAGAATGACCTAAAAAAAAAATAAAATAAAACCAGCTCGCCTCAGAGAGCAAATGAATGTTAATACTAGCAGACAGGCAGAGAGCCCTGTCCTTGAAGCACAAGGGCTGCTCCTGCTACCCCTGTGTGCTACCAAGAGCATGGCCAGGCTCCTTCAGCTGATGGCAAATGTTCCCAGATGCCCTGGGCAGCCCCTGCCCTCACTTTCAGACATGATGCAGGTGCAGATTGCAAGTGTGACCAAGCCAGTCCCACTGCAGCTTGTCGTGGTGATTCACCATGATGAGTCCCATTTAGAAAACCTGCAATGTCATAGAGAGAATATATAGCGGGCGGGCAGCAGGAGGAATTTGCCCTATAGATGCCTGTGCCATTTTTCACCCAAGGGGAACAACATGGTTCAACGGATCAGGCATCGGTTCAAGAGGTGTGAGCACAGCCTGACAGCCGCTCACCTCAGAGATGCTGGGTTTTTGACATCCCTGGCACCCTGCGTTGTTAAATTGCATCACCGATCCCTGAGACAGACACACTCGCTCCTTCCTGCGTTTGCAGAGCATGGGGAGAGCTAAACATAATGATTTGTACAGAAAAGTGAAAATACCGCAGCAAACATCAGTTTTCAGGGCAGGCTGCCTTCTTGGTATCTTTGCTGATTTCTTTTGTGAAATGCTGGTAAAAAACAAGATTTCCTGAACTCATGTCTTCCGAGCACCCACAGATATTAGCTAAGAAGAGTGGGTCTGTTGGCCGCTGGGATGGAGGGACTCACTGCACCTTTGCAGGAATGCTGAGGGCAATTCCAGCACCAAGCTGAATCCTACTGGATCTATAATGTCCACCATTTATAGTTGTCCAGGTATTGTGGAGACAAGCGTTATGCCAATGTCCAGACACAACAAAGTAACACCCACACATAACAAAATGCACTGTGTGCCACAGTCCACCAATAGCATAAAGCACTTCAGAGAAGACCTGTGTATCCAGAGCCTAAGTAACGCAAGGACATGGGGAGAGAGTAAAAGCCTATGCCAGAGACTCTGTTTCCAGCATGGATACAGAGGACGATTTGCTCTTGGCTGAAATTGTAATAATCATTTTTAAGCAAGCATTCCCTCTGTATCCCTTATTCTCAGGCAGATGATATGGATTTCTGGTGTTCGTGTGATTTTGCTCAGTCACCAAGTTTAGATTTAGAGATTTAGGTCCCTGTGAGACTCTTCAGGCAAGGAAACAGAAAGGAGAACAGCCCACTGAGAGGCTGCATCACATTTCTTTGTGGGCAAATGTCCCTCTGAAGCCCATGAAAGCTGCTAACTGGGCAGTCAAAGGGTCCCTAGACATCATCTCACTGCTCTTCTTCTGCTCATCATCCTGACTGGTGGACACTGCATGTGCTGGTGGCAGCCCAGGGACAAGTGCATGGAGGCCACAGCGCAGGAAGGTGCCCCAGCACTCGGCTGCTCTGCAGCCCCATCTTGTCACAACACTGCAGGTGAATTCTTTATACCATAATCAAATAAAACAGAAGGTTATTAGATTTGAATTAGCATTCACTAACACAATTGATTGTGTGGCTTTAGTCATCTAAATGGTCAATGGTAGGACATTTGGATAATTATTACTGTTTGGTGATATTTCTTCAGCTAATTGTTTTTATTGAATGACTCATTTTGATGATGCAGCTGAAACTAGCATGAAGCTGGGCTCCTAAGGACAGGCTTTTAGCTGCCCAGTCCACCTCCCATAGGCTCCATCATTCCTGTACGACAATGCATTTGTGTCCCTCTGGATGGTCCTTAGGAAAAGGAACTGTTTGGGAACTGTTCCTATCCCTGCCAATGCATCCCTGGTCTTGTGTGGGATGATTCCTCAGAGCAGCTCTCTTCATCAGGGTTAAATAAAACTGAGCTAAACTAAGCTGAAGTGGGGTTTTTCCAAACTCCACTTGAGTGGGTGCCACCTGTGAGGGCAGCAGTACAACAGTCCAGTAAGCTGAGGTATTTCCTCCTCCACCCTCTTAAGCACACTCCACTCTCACCCCATGAGCAAAGACTCCCCACTTATGCTGCCCTCCTGCCCCCTTCCTGCACAGAGGGGCTCAGCCCCACTCCTCCAGACCAGGCTGAGACCCAGCCCTGCAGCACGGCCTGCCCACACTGGGGGCTCGTGCGATGGTCAAGCTCTCAGCATCATCCTGCAGGCAAGGACAGGAGGAAAGGGGCTGCATACCCCACTCCATAACCCCTGCCCAAATATGGAGGGACGCAGTTAAGAAGGCTGCCCACACAGCACCCTGCCAACGTAAGAAAAGCCAGAGAACTCAGAGCTGTTGTTGAAGTTTTCCCACTTGGGGCTGCCTGGAAAAGCCCAAATGAGCAGACTGCAGCTCCAGCAGGAAGAGTGTACTCATGCCTGCTTCCCTGCCATCAACAGCTTCCTCCAGCTATGAGGTCTCTGTTGTGCTCCCTGGGACTGGTAGCATCAAAGAAATGTTTATCAAAGGCCCCTAGTTGAGGCAGCTGACGGAAGGTACTAAGTGATACAGGAGTGTGACCAGGTCTCACAATCATGCTGTGCTTGAAACAGACTGATCTGGTTTGGGTTTAATTCTACCATATGTTGTCATTTGAAATCAGCCAAGCCAAACATATGGAAGGAGTCACAGAGACCTGCAGGTGGTTCTCAACCCAAAGGGCAGAAGAGGGGATGGCATCCCCAGCCCAGAAAGCGGGAAGCTGCTGCTCAGCCCCATGTGGGATGGATCAGCCTTCTCCTTGGTCATGAAGCCTGAGTGGCCTTTAGGTGACAGGGGCTTGATGCTGCTCACTAGCAAGGGTAGGAGAGGGCATGTCATGCACACAATCCACAGATGCCCTTTTGCTGTTCATTTCTCACTAGCTAATCATTCACACACATCCCAGATGTCTTACAGAAGTACAGAATCACATGGGCACGCAGCTTTGCCAAGCAGTACCAGGAGGCTGTCTCGAGCAGAGCTCAGATCACAGAAGTGCCAGTAGGACAGACAGACACAATGAGTGACACCACCACTACAGGAACAGCAGACAAGTGAAGACTCTCCTTAGAACGGAAAATAGGAATATAATATAATGGACATGGTGTTGCTGTATATACACAGAGGGTGAGACACAAGATAATGGTACAGCCAGCTGAGTCCTGCAAGGGGTCGCGTTCCTGTAGGCTCCTGGAAGACAAGGATACTTTGATTGTAATGCCTTCTACCTCACAGGTCTGCTGGGACAAAGAATAGGAGGTAGCTGCGATGGCCAGAGTGGGGTGCTGGGCTTTGGGAGGCAGGGGAAGCAGCCAAGAAAAGGGTTCATATCTGTAGATGCAGAAAGAAGTAGAATTAAATAGTGTGACTGCCAACCACTTGTTTCAAAGAGAGGCCGACAGAGCTGCTCTGCAGTGCTCTGGGGAAAATCACCTCCTCTCATCTCACTTCCCTTGCTGGCTTTCCCACAAATGTGTTTCAGAGCCCCCATGAATCTTCCCATCTCAAGCATAAAACCAGGCCCCTGGCCCTAAGTCTGTGTTGCCAGAGGTCAGGGTTTTCCCAAGCAAGTTATAATTTTCCATGCTCAGAAATTTGGTCTGGAATGAACTTGAGGATTACCTCTTCCCTATTTGTCCAGGTTTCCCGGACATTGAGGGAAAGCCAGCGCCATGTGCCACCAGGGGTATGTCGTGAGCAGGCCCTCCAGACGTCACCACAGCTCACGCACCGGACAGGGAGTTCACAGAAGAACTGACTTTACTGCATGTGCACAAACCATCTGTCCAAGAAAGGCAGGAGTTTATCCTGGAGAGATATTTCTGTATGGGAAACACCACAGCCATAAGTCAGTAAACAACACCCACGAAATCTGAAGAAATCAGAGCCCAAAAAGGCATTTGCTAAATGGGAAATTATCCCAGGAACAGATGCAGCCTTGGAGATAAATTTAAACTCTGTCCAGGCTGGGAAATCTGCATGCCGTCTCCATCTGCTCCCTCTTCCTTCCCAAAGTGGCTCCAGCAATGAATCACCAGTCCTGGCGCCCTCTGAAATACACACTATTGCTTCCAGTTCCCCTTTACTACGTGCAGCTCAGGTAGTGCAGGACCCGCAGGAATGGCCAGCGTGGGGGGCAGAGGTGAAGCAGTGCTTCCTCCCCTGTTCCCTCAGGCAACAGTGGTCTCCAACTCACTGCTGGACATTACCTGGCCCAGGAGAGGTCATGCTTGGAGTGAGCAGCTGTCTGCATGAAAATAAACAGGAACATGAGGTAATAAGAGCAGTGCAAGAAAATGAGATTTTTATTAATTAGATTTTTATTTTTCACAGTGAGTGGTAAAACACAGGAAGTTTGCCCAGAGAGGTGGTAGATGCCCCATCCCTGGAGACACTCAAGGCCAGGCTGGACGGGGCTCTGAGCCATCTGATCTAGTTGCAGATGTCCCTGTTCATTGCAGGGGGTTGGACTAGATGACCTTTGAAGGTTCCTTCCAACCCAAACTATTCTATGATTCTGTGACTAAAAACCAGTCTGGAGAACCTGCATCCAGGGAGTGCACGGTAATACCAGGAGCACGCAGGGCACGGGACGTGTGGAGCTTGGAAGACGCTGCATTTAACCCCCCTGAGCCTGCCTTTAACCTCTCTTAGTCTGTAAATCAGAGCTCACCTAACACCCTATAAAAGCAGCCTAGCTCTTTGCTGTCCCTTGGAGTTCCCCTCCCAGCTTGCTCTCCCACAAAGGATAACTGAGACACCCAGAGCACTGCAGCCCCACTCTCAGAAACAGCCATTTGTACAGGTAGAGGAAGGATGAGCCAGACCAGGACATGCCACCAGAAGCACATCCAGCCCTTGGCAACACCGTATATGCTCCAAACCTGTGCAGCCAGTGCTCCAGCTCCCATCCTAGCCCACAACTATTCTGGAAAAAGCCCCATGTTAAAGCCTTAGGAACTTCCCAAGCAGAGAGCCAGAGTGCCCTGATGGACACTTGAAGCCACGCCTCCCTTAGCACTATCTCAGAGGCAGCTTCTGCTGACACGCATGGTCAGCCTCAGGCAACTTGTGGGGGGCAGACTGGGGTTATCCCTCCCAGAGCCGTGCAATGTGCAGGGCTTTGGGACTCCAAAGGACTTTCACCAAGATAAAGAGCAGAGAGCCTGCCTTCCTCCAAAGAGGGTGTGCACAGGAGGAGCCAACTTCCAGACAGTCTCTCAGTTGGCAGTCCCAGGGCTTCTGCAGGAAGCACCCAGCCCAGAGTTCATCTTCTGTTTTTTGTTTTTGGTTGAGTTTGTTGTTGTTTGTTTGTTTGTTTTTTTTCTCTGAGAATTATGCTCTTAGTATTGTCTAGTATTTCCTGCTTCCTCTGCTGGCAGCTCCCCTGCTATCACAGGCACACAGCTACAGCACTCGGTGCATTAGCCCCTGTGTTTGCCACATCCGTCCCCAGGGAAATCCCTGGGGCCACACGCAGTTCAACTTTTAATTAAGGCCTGTCGTGTGCCTGTCTGCTGCAGCAGGCTCAGACTGTTCACGTAGCAGCAGAGGACTGGCTTTTTGTGTTTATCCAGAATGATTTGCACCCACGAGTTTTAGGCACAAGGGCTGCACAGGATCACAGAGAGGCTCAGAGCAAACTTGCTGAGACAAACAGCTCTCACTGCCCGTGAGCAGCCTCCTGCTTGCACAGCTCAGCGTAACCCAGTTCAAGTCTTTAGCTTGCTCAAATACTACCTAGTAGTGCAGGGAAATTTGTATCCAAATCCAGCTTTGAACTTCTGGATCTGTAATCCATGGAGAAGCAGCTGCCACCTTAGGAGGGCCCCGCTGGCTGCCTGCCATCACCCTCTGCATGGCCGAGCTCTCCCTTCTGAATCCTCACTGCCGTGGCTTTCTGCATGGTCTCGCTGTGCTGTTCACTTCGCCTTTGCAAGATCCCTACTTGCTGGGAAGAACTAGAGACTGTAACATTACCAAATGTCACAGCTACCTAAAGGGGGAAAGTCCCTTTTTAATTATTAGTGTGCTCCCGGTTCATATTTTCCCTGTCAGGTGCTTCCACTCTGTCTGCAACCACAGAGAGGACTGTACTGATGGGGAGCAACGTTATTCATATTGCTGAAGGGAAAGTTGTACAACAAAGTCTAGAGACCTGTCTCTGCCTCTCTTCCCCCAGCCCAAGTCTCTTGTTTCCCACATGAAATACATGTGGCAGCAAGCGTTGCTGCATCAGGCAGCAAGCATCAGCTTAAAGCTTTGCAAGCAACATGCTTTAACAAAATTTCCACGTGAGAAATGGGAATGACAGAAAACTTGTCTTCCAAGTGGCAGCCAATTTCAAGTGACTTGTCCTGTATTTACCCTTAAGGCATAACAATAAAAGCAGTTTAAATTGATATGGTACATCTCATCCCTAAGGATCTCCAGAAATCCAGCTAATTGATATATAAACAGCCCACAGTTTGCACAGAGAAATGCAGATCTTCCTGGAGATGCAATACGTCAGTTTAAGATATGCCAAAAGTAAGGTGCAGTCTAAAAATAAAACCAGAGACTAATGTAGCCAGCCAGAAATGTAGGTCCATTAGACTTTGGCCAGGACACCCTAGTTAAGTCCATTTCTGTATCTGTGAGACATGGATAGGATTTTAAATGTCTTCATTTGGACCTTGGCTTTACATGCCAAAAATCACCCCTGCACTGTTTCCTTGGATATTATATTAGCTCAAATAAGGTGGAGAAATGCTTCCTACTGCATCTACCACACTACTTTTTTGAATATCTGACTGTCCCATGATAGCCTTTGATGGCAAGGTTTGAGGAGGTAGGGACACCGGCCACAAGACATATGTAACCCTGTCAGCCCTCATCCTGGCTGCCAAAAATGGACTTGGCTTAACTTTCCTTCTTCTCGTTTGGCCAATTTTTTTTCAAGCTTTCAAATTAGTAACAGTCATATTATTATTAGAAAGCAGGAGGAAAAATTGTTTTCCTTGTTTACCACTGGACTGATTGTTTGGAGCTGCTTGGTTCTTACCTCTACAGCAGCTGTAAGTAGAAGCCTCAGATAATGCTGATCTTAATTGCAAAATGTTATCAGAATTACAAGGTTAAGCATTCCCTGGCTTCCATCACACTAGCAAAGTCCTCAGTCTTTCGGAGCAATAAACCGGAGTCGTATTCCACAGGGGTACCTGCACGTGTGCATACACATGCAGACAGCAGGTTCACTTCACTGATTTGCTTTTGGTTTTAACAGCCTGAGCCAAGATCCTGCTGGCTGTCGTGAACCACCCTTCCTAGTATGGTTACTGAAAGCCATGCATGGTCCTCGAGATTAAATGGGACAAAACAGTTAACAGGTATCTGCAGCAGGAGCAGCAGGCACAAAAGGGTGAAGTCGAGAGACCAGCTATAGTAAATCAACAGTACCACAGCGACAGCACTAGACGGTTCTCATGATTAGTGTGGCAATCAGGAAATTACAGTTTAATGTGTTTGCTGGAGGAAGCAGCATGAGAATCCTTCATGTACTTTAGAAAACTATTAAAATCCTACTGCCCCTTTTCAGTATTCAGGCACGCAAGGCAGTTTCTCGGAGCCCTGCCAGCTGCTTTCTGCAAGGTAGAATAAAAACAAACATCTCGTCCCTGCAGTCCCAGAGTCCTGCCAACTGAGTGCTTAGGGCACCCAGAGTGGAGAAGGCTTTTGCAAAACCTAGCCCTTAGGTATCAGGTGCAAAACCACCTCTTGTAGTCATAGCCTTTCACACTGTTAAAGTATCTTTTAGGTATCCTCTTGGTCTTGAAGAGCTCGCTGGACCAGTCTGTGGAGCCTGCTAACATAATCCCAAATAAAAAAAGGCAAGTTGATGAGCATAAAAAACACTCCTGTGAAATTAATGCAGACATAGCAGACGTATTAAACCAGAATACACAAGAAAACAAAGAGGGTTCAGTTTGGCACAGATGACTGCAGCATTCATGAGTTTTTGCTCCTGTTTCAGCAGGGCTAATGCCTGTCCTTGGGCAGGTAAGGCTGCTCCATGTCTCAGCCTCCCAGATTTGCAACACTTGGGTGAGAGGCCATGTAGGGAATCAAAGTTGTGATAGGCCCCACTCTACATAAAAACCTGTATAACCAAAAGCTGAGTTTGTTTCTTTCTATTCTTTTTCTCTTGTGGGCCATGTAGAAAATGGTATTAAAGATCTGCTAGAATGTGTGACTTTTCAAAAACAACAGGACAGTACCTCAGTAGCATAAAAGCAGCATCAATGACCTTCAAAACCTTTGCTTTATACTATCTTCTCTATGCCATCCCTTTAGGCAAATATTGTACAATGACCTTGTAAGCTATGAGGAGTCACAGGGAGGACAGCAGCTTTATTTGTTTTAATGTTAACGAGGGTTCCGCTTCCCCTGCATCTGTGGCTGGCTGCTACTATGTGGATCAGGGTTTAGGGCTGAATCCCTTCGCAATCTACGCTTTTGGGTGACTAGCACCCAGGGGTGCTAGACCATAACTGGGCCCCCCCAGATGCCCCGGGCCACGCTGCAGAGCAGCTGCAGGGTGGCAGCATGTCCCTGGGGCAGGAAGTGGGCTGGCCTCGGTGCAACTTTCCATCCAGAAATCATTTTCCATCTCCTTTCCGCCACCTACAACTGACTGCAGTACTGCCAAGTTAAAGTGCACACAAAATAAAAGCATCTTGTGTGCCTCTGAAAAGAGGTTTCTGCCAGCAAATGCTCACTAAAAATAGTCCCACGTTTGCCTGTGACAGCAGCTGGAGGTCACTTACAGAAGAAAGCAAAGAACTTGCTTTGCTGAACTCTGTTTCCAGCCACCACAGCAAGGATGGGAAGTTTTAAAGTTTAATTTCTGTGTGGTTCTAGCAAAACCCCAACCAGAGGCAGCGTGGTCTTGACTCCCTTGCCAGTCAGAGCAGGAGCTTGCTTTCCCTTTTTGCAGGGAAACAGGTAGGAGGAGATTCATTTGTTAATTAAATTTCCCCTGCCAATTTACATGAAAAAGGGGAAACTGTTTCAAGAAGCTCACAAAACTTTCATAACCCTTAACCTATAAAAGAAAGAGTTGTACGACTTTTTTTAAACCCGCCCAAAAGCACCAGCGGGTTGTCCCAGGCCAAGGGATGAATAACGACAAAAAGTCCAGGAATGGCACAGCTGGGCTGAAAATTGGGAACATCTGCTCACAGAAAGTCAGGCATTCTCCCTCTCCTATGGTTCCCTCTTTCATCTTTGGATTTTCTCATAAGTTCTTGTTCAAAGGGATGCCATCCCATGGGAAAATGACAAAAGGAAAAAAGCACAGATACTGTTACTCAGCAAGGCCAGCAATAATTGCAAGACAAGAAAAATTCTTCATGGGAATCCCCCACATCTGAGAAGTAGAAGCAAAAAATTCACCAGGGAAAAATTCAGCACTGTCAGCCCCACAGACAATGCCTTTTATCCATGTAGGAGCCTGCATTTATCCAGTTTTCATTACCCATCGATGGCATAACAGCAGTAAAAAGGAGTAGAAAAAAAGTAATGAGGAATGGCTGGAGAAGGTCAGAATAATGGCAGAAGACATAATTTCTTCCTAAAATGGTGTGTTCCTTTATTGGTATGTACATTTTAAAAGAGGCCTGTTTAGTCCCGGACCAGAGCTTGGGTGTACAGGAGTTGCACAGGATTCTTCTGTTCATTCCTGATCTCTCTGCACCAAAACTGAGTCAAAACTTCCACAGCAGAGATGCAAAATCCTTTAAATGCTGAGGCAGGACATGCACACTTGCAGGCATTGTGACAGTGTAACACCAGTTATGTGCAATACTATCTGAATCTCTCCAAAAAGCAATACTCCCTCTGCAACATTGGGGCAGGCATGCAGTGTGCTGATGGAGCTGCATCACTGTTAGTGGTGTTTGGATTCCCGAACTTTGAACAGGACCTCGCTACGTCTGTTTCTGCTTGTTAAATGAGCCCTTGTCAAAGACTCCTAAGGTTGTCCCTCAAAATGATTCCTGCAGGGTCAGGGATCTGTCACTGTGCAGATGAGGGCCTTGGAGGAGAGCTGCCATGCTACACTGCACACCACGACTTTGTACACTTACAGACTGGCCTTCTGTCCTAAGACATCCCACAGCCTCTCTCATCAAACAGCAAGCTGGTGGAAGGTCAGGGGGGTCCAGGCTGCAGTCAAGGCCAGCAGCGCCCAGCATGTGCGGGTGGTCCCCTGCGTGCAAGGGAACCCTGGTGCAAAGACCCCCGTGGTGTGCAAGGGGCCCCCGCAGGCTGCAGCAGGACCCGGCAGTGCCCTCTGACCCTGCCCTGGCCAGGGACCCCGGCAGCATGCAGTGGAGCCCCGCGCCGGTGCGCACACCCGCTGCCCTGCCCGGGAAGGGGCACCGGGAGCCCCACAACCGGGCAGGGCAGGGAAAGCCCCCCGGAAAAGCCAGCAAGGGGCAGCCGCCCGGGGCGCAGCAGGGAAGTACCGACGGGGACGCCGGGGAGGTGAGTACTTCCCCCTTGACGTGGAAAAACGCCAAGTCCCCTCCCGGGCCGACCTCTTCCCCCCACAGGAGGGCCGGCGGAGGGGAGGGAAGGGGCCGGCCCGAGCTGGTCCGCCCTCCCTGCCACCGCCAGCGGCGCCAAGCAGGACCAGACCCGTCGGTCGGGCTTTGACTGGGTGGAAATTCCCGTCCTCGGCGGCTCCTCCCCCGCAGAAATCCCCTCGCCGGGGTGTATATGCGAAGCGCCGCCGCCGCCGCCGCTCACTCGCAGCACAGCCGGAGCTCCGCCGCCATGATCAGCGCCCGCCGCCCCGTAGAACCGCCGGTTATGGAGGGCTACGAGCAAGCGAAGAAAGAGCGTCAAGGCGGGTTCCCGCTCGACGATCGCCACGACAGCGGCTTGGACTCCATGAAGGAGGAGGAGTACCGGCAGCTGGTGAAGGAGCTGGAGGACATACGCCTGCAGCCCCGCGAGCCGCCCGCCTGGGCACAGCAGCTGACGGAGGACGGGGACACGTAAGTGGGGGTCGAGGGTTGGGGGGGACACGGGGGGTGCACGGCCCGGCGAGGACGGGACAGGATGTACTGCCGGCGGGGAGGCGCCGGGCTGGGCCGCGGCGCGGAGGGGAGGGCGGAAAGTCCCTGGAGAGGCGCCAGCGAGAGGCGGCTCCGGGGCGGCGGAAAGCCCCGGCCGCCGAAAGCCCCGGCTTGCGACACCCGCGCATGACCCTGCCCCGGCCCGCCCCGGGCCCCTGCCCGCCGCGGGGATTTTGGGGTTTTTGACGTAGGACTGAGGAGTTTCAACGTGGGTCGTTTAATTAATTTTCTTTTGCTTTTTTTCCTGCAGTTTTCTCCACTTGGCGATTATTCACGAGGAAAAAGCCCTGAGCCTGGAGGTGATCCGGCAGACAGCCGGGGACTCTGCTTTCCTGAACTTCCAGAACAACCTCAGCCAGGTACTTTCACCTCCACAGCCCCACATCTGGATCAGCCCCCACCACCCCCACAAAAGCCCTCTGGGGAATTCCCCTCCCCCAGAAAATGGCCTTTTAATTTTTTTTAAATTGGTGGATATTGAATCAAAGCCTACATTCAGGAAAGTCCCCAGCTGGCTCCAGCCAGCGTTAGTACAATGCTTCTTCTCCCTGAGAGTGGCATTTAATGCCTGCATTTTTCAAATATGATGCAATGGGTTGCAGCCCTCTTTATTGGGATGCTAATGATACCCTTCATGTGGATTGACTGTATCTGTATGCCCTAGGTTCATCCCTTCCAGACTAAAGGGCACTATACAATATGTTGGGAAGCATAAAGAGATGAGCTTATGGGGTGCGTTTTTAAGTGGGGACACAAATCACCCAGCGGCTGAGGGGTCTGTTTGTCCAGGTGTTGCTGCCAAGTTTGCAGTGTAGCTTACAGATCTGTGTGCTTGCTTTTGCCTGCAGACTCCTCTTCACCTGGCAGTGATCACTGATCAGCCTGAAATTGCTGAGCATCTTCTGAAGGCTGGATGTGACCTGGAAATCAGAGACTTCCGAGGAAATACCCCCCTGCACATTGCCTGCCAGCAGGGCTCCCTCAGGAGCATCAGCGTCCTCACACAGTACTGCCAGCCGCACCACCTCCTCGCTGTCCTGCAGGCCACCAACTACAACGGTACGGGCACGCCGCTGTACATCCACATGGGTGTGCTGTACTGAGGGTAGAGTGTGATGTCCCGTAGAGTGCAAAGATCTCTGGAGAGACGGAGAAGGATCATTATACCCATTTGAGAGTTGAGGAGGCCAAAGCACACAGCAGTGTCCGACTTTAAAATGTCACTGTCTTGTAGACCTCTTCACTGTTGATTATTGGCTCTCACGGTTTTGAATTTTGAATTTTTAGTGAGTACTTTGGCAGTGCTACTTTTTTTTTTGGTTGCAATAAGTTGCAGTCATACACTGGAAGTATGCCTCTAAGAAATATTTCCAAAAATCCAACCCTGTTATTCATACTTACTGGAAGCTGGAAAGCTCTTTTGGAAAACACCGTTTTGCCATGGGTGAATTGCAGACTTAGATATTGTCCTGTTCTATCGTCTTGACTTTAACTGAATGATAGGGCATGAGGTTAGACTTACTCAGATTTTCCCTCCATTTGTGTTTTGCAGGACATACATGTCTCCATTTGGCATCCATTCAAGGATATCTGGCTATTGTTGAATACTTGCTGTCCTTGGGAGCAGATGTAAATGCTCAGGTATGTAATGTACACCACGAATTTAACCGAGCAGGACTGGGTAGTCATAAAAATCAATGGGTCTGGCACCAACTCTGGCTCTCTTTAACATGCCAAACCTTGTGTTGTTTTTACACAGGAGCCATGCAATGGCAGAACAGCACTACATTTGGCTGTCGACCTGCAGAATTCTGACCTGGTGTCGCTTCTGGTGAAACATGGGGCAGACGTGAACAAAGTGACCTACCAGGGCTATTCCCCCTATCAGCTCACATGGGGAAGAGACAACGCCAGCATACAGGAACAGCTGAAGCAGCTGACCACAGCTGACCTGCAGATGTTGCCAGAAAGTGAGGATGAGGAAAGCAGTGAATCGGAGCCTGAATTCACGGAGGATGAAGTAAGTAGCTATTTGCACCTTTTCAAGAGAAGGGGAAAATGCTGCCCTTTGTGGTTTGGTTTTTTTTTTGGTGGTGTTGCTCTGATGACATGCTCCAGTGACCTCTACCTGTATAACAAAGGGTATAAATAGCCCATAAAGTACAGCAACGCTATCAACCATCAGCAAGATGGCAGTTGGGGCATGCATATAAATAGAATAAATTTAAGAATAAAATGTAAAAAATAACATGAGGGAACAGAGGTTAACTTCACGCAACATGGTTGTCTGAACACGGTTCTATTGCTGACACCTCTAGAACCTTGTGAGATAAAATTCAAGTTAATGGGTGGTTTTCTCCTTGCCAGCATTTGTTTTTCTAATGTTCTTACTGCTGTTAAATGGCAAATGTCACCATTTCAGTGTAGAAATTGTATACACTGCCAAAATCAGGGCATGCAGAATTTGGCAGTTATCCCAGAGTAGATACGATACTCCCATCAAGAGTTTTGCATTAACAGCCATTTGTTTTTTCTTGCAGCTTATATATGATGACTGCTGTATTGGAGGAAGACAGCTGGCATTTTAAAGCAGAGCTTTCTGATAAAAGAAGTGACTGTGTACCACGTGTACAGAAAAAGGGTGTTCTTCACTGGAAAAGAAAGTCGCAATGTGGAGGGAAAAAACAGGAGGAAAATAATACACTGCCCTGCAAGGAGCATGTAATTGTAACAGGATGGTTCCAGATTCTGGCCTGTGTTTAAAAAGAGGAGTGGGCTGTGTAACATCAGTGGAGATCTGCGATTGTTCACACCACCTGGTAAAGAGCCACATATCCAACTTTCTCAACCCAACGAAGGTAACAGACAACACATCCAGCCCCCGATTTGCAGAGAGCTATCTTGTGGCATTAAGTACCATGAGGAGCACGTGTCCTCATGCAGCTGGGCAGGCTCATACCAGCACGCCATCCTCTCAGAGACTGTGTGTTCACTTGCGTTGGGCTGGAGGGGCTGCCTGGCCTTGCTGACCAACCGCAGCTGCTCTCAGTAGGCATCCCAGGTGGAGGAGTCAAACCAAGGGACTGGTGACCTGGATGTTAGGAGCAAGTAGCAATGATGTTAACTGTGGGCATTGGAAACTCTGTGTTTCACACCATGTGTGTCATAATTGCTACACTTTTTAGCAATTGTATATTGTGTAAATACTGTATATTTTTTGTTTATAGTTATTTTGGTACATGTGAGATATGTATTTATTAAAAAAAGTCAAGATTACTGGACCTGGTCTGTGAAATGGTTCATTGCATGCCTTGTTGACCTGAGATACATGGGAATCCACCTGGTTTGCTTTTTAAGAAACATTTTACACCTAGTAGACCAATAGGGTCACAGGCTCAGGGTTTTGGGTGGTTCATCTCGGCAGTGGTAAGACATCGAAGCAGCTTGCAGCTCTCACCCCTTCCGCTGAAGCTAATTTTGGAAGCAGACGTAGGTGTCGTTTCCTGTGCCCATTGTGGCAGGCAGGTCGGGGGGCTGGGGTTCCCCTTCTGCCACCCAAGCACCCAGGCAATAGGGGGGTTTTGAGACTGGCTGTGACAGCACCCACCCACTCACCCTCCCAGCACCTTTGTTTCAGCTGCCAGCAGCTCTTACGCAGTGGGGACTGGAGATTTGCAGCAGAGCCCCACAATCACCCACCCTCTCATTATCACCCGGCCCAGCTCCAGTTTGAACTCAGACACCTTTGGATTTTCCAAAGGGGATTTCCACGGGAAGAGGGAGCGCACGCCCAGGAACACGTGCTGCCGCCTTCCACTCCTGAAATTCAGGCACGGGGCCTCCCCTCCTCCCCACTGTGGGAGCTATAGCTCTTCTCGTCCAATTTACAGCGGTGGAGGATGTGGTTTTAACCCACTTCTGTTATTCCTGTATGGTTCTCTCCAGCATTCAGGCAGACAGAATCACTTTTCTCACATCCTCAACTGATTATCTGTTGGCAGCACGTCACAGTGCAGGACTGATTTTAGCCACAGATTTTAGCATGTTATGTGACCCATGTAAAGGATGGGTTGTATGGAGGATGGCTGTGCCCCATTCCTCCTGTGCTGTAACCCCCTGGACAGGGATGGGGTGCAGAAGAGCTGCTGATGCAGGACCGAGCTCTCCCAAGGGTGCTGGCCAGGGGACTTGTGTGCTGCTGGCACCTGGCCTGGCTCGGGCTGCTGGAGAAGGCCACGGCTCCAGGTTGCACAGGGACACCCATTCCCTTTTCCATCCTGCTCTTCCCAAGGGGTTCCTGACACAACCACCTGCCCTAAGGAGGGCTCTGGTATGAGGAAGAGCACTGCAGCTGGCTGGGTGCCTCCTAATTTGCATGGGAGCCAAAGGCCATTGTGGAAAGGATTATATAAAATTGTCATCCTGAGTCATTTTTATTTCCCTTCCACTCTCATTGCATGAGCACAGCCCAGGCGTATGCACTGAAACTTCCTTCTGGCAGACAGGGCCATGCTTGCATTGCAAACCTGCAAAGTGTTCCAGGTGTGAGGCTGGGTGAGAATCTGCCAAACCCTCCTCAGGGCCTCACCCTGCACTCCAAACGGCCACTAAATCTGAGCTGGGGATGAGGACTGGGAGGAGGGGTATCCACTGCTGCTACAGGTTGTTCACCAGCAAACAATCCTGAGTGACTTTCAGCCTTTCTTGACTAAACATGATGTTGCCACAGCTGGGCACAGAAAAGGCAACATTCATCTCACTGGCTACACTGTGGTTTTCCCCTTGCAGAACAGGAGCTAGAAATGCTGTCAAGGCCCTTTGGAGGTATTCACCAGCTATACATATCAGAGTTCTGGAAGTACTTGGGTATGGCTGGACCTGGTATGCAAATATTTAAATAGATACCATCTGAATGCAAATACTTTTTATTCGAAGGCCAGAGGGAGGGAGGAAAGTGCAGTTATCAGTAGTACCATGTTGGCCGCGTAGTTTCGGAGGCAGCGGTAGGTTCTCTGCTGCCCATTGCAACATTTAGACAAACAGTATCTTAGCAAGGTGCTGCTATAATCTTGCAAGAATTCTTTAATGACTTAAGAAATTAAGCAAATGCTTTAGTGTACAAGGAAGTTTTGCAGCTAAACAAATCATTGCTCAGGTACCTCAGGCTGGTTATGCTACTGTTTGCCTCCACCAGTCATGCAAAACTAACCAAGTATCGTACGTGGGGGAACCACAGGCAAAGCAAGTAGGACAGAGTCTAATGTGAGAATCTGTGTTTGTTAGAAAATAGGTTGGGGCATGCTATGTATTTGTGCATTGCAAATGTGGGGCTATTCATGGCAGAACTTTGCCTGTTCACTTGATGATACAAGATTGCCCACTGCAGGTCACCCCCCCACACTCCTAGTTTCAAATACGTGCTCTGAACTGCTTCATGTCCACCCCTTTTCATACCTATGCCTTTAGAAAGATCTTCTGAGTGGTTTTGGTGATATCCTGCCTTCATGCTACCCTCTTGACACTCTGGCAGATATGTGGTATGGCCTCATTTGCAGGACTCTGAGAAAGAACTCCTCATGCATCTATTCTGCCAGCATCACTTTTTCCTTTGCCACAGCTACTATTAGCGGAGCATGCCAGCCTGTTCTTGCTTGTCTGTGTCCTTGCCTCAGCTCCTGCCAGTGCTTCCCTGTGCTGGCCCAGGCTTCAAAATTCTCTCCCAGTATCTTTGTCACCTGCCCTGGGTGTCTCAGCAAGCTTCAAGAGCAGCAGTGCTGCTGCAGATCAAGGTCCTGTGAAGTTTAGTTTTAGTTTCCTGACTCTCACCCTCTCTCCATTAGCCTGCTTCCTTTCCTCAGCTCCTGCCACACCTGTGTCCTCTGCTCTCACTGCTCTTGGCTCCCATGTTCACCTCTACCTGTCCTTTTCTCCCTCCCAGGGTGAGCACCTTTCCACAGGTCTCCATTCCTTCCTCTCCTGCAAAACCAGCTTACCGTGAACTCATTCCCTCATCATGACACTGCACAGCATGAGGCTGCATTTTTGTTTCCAGCCTTTCCCTGCTGCACATTCTTGTAAATCTCTTCGATAATCCTTCAGGGATATTCCCATACTTCCTTATATTGCACACAAAGAGCTGAACTCCCCATTTCCTCCCACACCCTCCCCTCTTCCCTTGTACTCCAGCTCCCTGCAGGCCTCTCTCGCCCCAACCACAACCCAGGGGCCACCTTCACTCCCTGCTCTCCTTCCTTTCAGCTCACTCAGCATCAGTCCTGGACTTCTCAAGAACCTTATGATGGCAACGGATAAAATGCAGGCTGCCAGGGCGGCAAAGGTGGAGAGCAGAACCCATGGCCAGTAAATTGGGAACCCTTCTCTTCCATTCGCTGCAGCTTTGAAAAGTGTTAAAAAGCAAGGGCAAAGGCAACCCCGCACCTAGGGACATGCACAGGGAGACTGCACCCTCCCATTGGCTCTGGTGCCAGCCTGACCTTTGCAGTCTTGAGCAAAAACCTTTCACCGCCCTCCCCGCCTGCTGGCTCTGCTGATATCAGGTCATGGTCTCGCATGCTTCTTTCACCCAATTTGGGCTGTGCAGTCTGTTTGGTGTGTAAATGTGGGTGTCTCAGCTCCCTCAGCAGGGACGGGCAACCCCAAGAGCTGCCTACCCCTTCGCCTGCTGACAGGATTGAATGTCATGAAGGGCCACAGTCCTAAACTGCCGGCCTTAACTCTTGCTGTCCTCCTCCTCATCCTTCAGCCTTTTGATGTTAGGAAGGTGTTCCCTATTGACTACTTAGCATTTTACACACCAAGAGCTATAGGGCCAGACAGAAGTCAACAGTGTTTACCAGCCCCGTGCCCTGCACCCAGCTGGTGGACACGTCTACCTGCCTCAGCAGGACTTGATGCATCAGAATGCAGTGAGGCCACCAGAACACTTAATCTATTCCTGAAAATGGCAGCCCCATTGCTGCTGGAGTTGCTCCACAGGTTTAGTTCAGATTTGGATGAGCAAGATGGTTGAGTAAGGAAAAGAAGAGTTGGAACCAGCAACAAAACCTGAGGAAAGAGTGATCTCTGAGGAGGAAAAGTATAATTTGTGATTTGTTTTAATGGAAAAACTTCAATGACAATGGACTCTGGGCCAGGCAGGGGCCCAGCACATACCACTTTTCTGCAGAAGCTGAGCTGTGAAAATCAATAAGCATCTGGTTGTTCCTAGGAAGAATTGCAGAATGGAGTGCAGGGATGGCAGGGAGGACTCTCTCCCTGGAGGAAAGCCTGCTCTTGATTCAGGGGGTTGGAGGAAGGGCTTTTCCAGCATTGCTGTGCTTCCAGCAGCTGCAGGGCAGGAGCCCAAGCAATGAGGGGACGGGAAAGTCCCGTCCTCTCCTGTCAGCCAGGACGGCGCCCGCTATGGGACGGCCGCTGCACAGCCCATCCCTGTCTCCAGTGAGTGCTTATCACAGCTCTGGCACCTCTCGCCTCCCCATCCCTTCAGACAGCTCTCTGCAGAGCTAACCTCAGGGCCAAAACACTCCCTTTAAATGCCAATACATTTATCAGGCCTTAACGTAAGAAGCTGAAGTCCAGAAGGGCTGAAGCAGAAATATCCGCCAGCAGCCTGGAAGTTCGACTCCCCTCCCTCCCTCCCTTTGCTCCAGTGCTCAGATTTTCCCAGGACTGTCTCCTTGTCCAATTTTCTAAGCAGGACTTTCCAGTCCCTGTTGGAAGAAAGCCGGGGCTTTCCCCACTCAATCCCTTCTGCAGATTTACCCCTTTACAGCAGCCACAGGCCACAGCACCAGCCTCCGTCATTGTCTCTCCAGCAGCGGGCGTGCAGACTCCTGCCAGCCCACCGCCAGCCCCAAGGGCTTCCCAGCTCTAGAGGAACAGGCCTGCATCCCTTTAATTTAAATCCTTTTCCCATTCCCCGTTTTTGCTAATTCAGATTAATTTTCCTGTGTATCTTTTAAGGAAAACTCTTCATGCCACCTGAGCTGAAGGCAAAATACAAGCAGATGTGTGAAAAGTGCTGCAAGGAAGAGCCTTAAAATGCAAATATCTTTAACACACGTACACCCTGTAAAGGGCACATGGCTACAATTATGGTGCAACACTTTATTCAGTTAATTATTACCCCTGGATTTCAGTAGCTTGGAGGAGGGAGTTTCCCAAGGCCCTACCAAAGATCTCTGTGAGAGCTGCTGCTCCACTTCAGCAACGCTCCCTGTTTGCACTGGGGAGTGCCCAGGAACCGAGTGGGATGCAGCCTCCCCAGAGGAGCACTGATCTGTGTTAAACAAGAGCCCGTGGTGTTCGCTCATGCGGCGCAGGAGGACCCATGCAGCGTTTTTCCTCTCTGTGTGGGAAAAGGAGACACCATGCCTCGGCCTTGCATGTGTGCTGAGCTGAGACGGACTGAGAGTCAGTACGGACGGCTGCCTGGCTTGTGCAGCATGCACAATGAAACCACCCTCTTCCTTCATTTTTTTCTGAGTGGATGGGTTTCCATTCCAGCATGCGTTAAGGCTGGTGTTTCTGGATTTCAGCTAAAAACTCAAACCTGATCCCCAGCAGCAGCTTCTCTGAGATGTTTTGCCCCAGCAAACAAACAAGCCCTCCCCCAGGCTGCATGCAGCCTCCTTTCCCTGGCTGTGCCCAGCATGGCTCGGGGAAAACCCCCCCGAGGAAGGGGATTCACACCACCCACATGCCCCCCAGCACACTGGACCTCCAAACACCCTATGAAATTGCCTGAGCTGTAGTAAAACATCCCACATTGTCTGTCAATCCATGTGTCCCAGACCCCTCCATGCTCCTGTCCTTGCTGCCCTAACCCCCACAGCAGCAGCCTGAAACCCGTGGTGCCCGACTCCCCACCATGGTGAGGGAAAGCTTGCAGATTGCCATGTCACCTGCCTTGACAATCAGTCTTGTAGGACAGAGCTCAAACCTCTGGAAGCTGAAATAATTAGGTGGAAATTGTATTAGCCAGCAGCAGTGTGGGAGGTTGGCAGGCTTCTCCCATGGTCAGCCGGGTTTAAACACATGATCGAACAGCATAAGGGCATGTTCAACAATTGTGAAATGGCTAGCAGGCAGAGGGGAAAGTGGCAGCAGTGCCACTGGGATGCAAAGGTAGGCGAGACACCACCAGCAGCAGACATGGGTCCAGCAGGTCCCCCAGGTCCACTGGTGAGGTTGTTGCATCCCCTTCAGAGCACAGTGGTAGCACTTTTCAGAGAAACGCTTAAGCTTTCCTCATGGCATCCTCCCCTCTGGTTCTGTCCCAGAGGAAGAGAGGTGAGTAGGTCCAGAAAAGCCAGGACTTCTGGCCAGGGTTGCCTTCTGCCCCTGGGTGATGGCAGCAAAGCCAGTTTCCCTTCTCCACGCAGCTGAGTCCCAAGGTGATACGATCACCCACTTCCCTCTGCATGCCGCTGCTGTATCTGAGGGACCTGTGGAGTAAGGAACTGATAACTCTTCATTTCCTTTTTCTGGGCAAAGTGGGAAAGGGAAACCACACAGATTATTTGGCAGCTGGCTTCCTTCCATGAGCACCTCATGCACACAGTGGCATGACCGAGCCTCACTAGGCAGGGTGCCCTGGGAAGCCTCTTCATAAAAACAGCTGTGCTGGGAGGCAGAAGACAAGCAGACCCAGCTGCATCTGTTCATAGCACAAAATTAGAGAAGAGCATCTCAGTAGAGCACATGGCAGCTCTGTGCTACAAGCAGGGACACAGACATTTCTCACAAAGGCTTGTGTTTGCAGAGGGTGTGAGCCTAGCCATGTTGCAGCATCCTGGGAATGAAGGCAAATCTATCCAACTTTTCTGCTTTGAATTTAAGAACAAGTGGAATAATTCAAAAGAGACGACTTTTCCATTTTGCAAAGGAAATGTTTTGCTCTACTTTGTTTCAGCTGGAAACAATACATTGTTTAAAAAAATAGGATGACTAAGATCATATTGAGAACTTCCCAACTGAAAAAAATTACTTCTGTAGACTCAGAAAACAAGAATTTATTTCATTTTTTTCTTACTCTTTGGAAACTTCAGGTGTTTGTTTTCTCACTCACCTAATTTTTTTTTTTTTTTTCTCCTAAGCTTTTACTGTTGCGACATAGCGGAATTTCCTCTCCCCCTCTTCTCCTGAGTCATGTTAACCAGGCATACCTCTGACCTGGGGTTTACCATGTCCACGACTCTGAAAAGCCAACCCCCAAATTTTCATCAATTTGCCAGTTATATAACAGCTACTGAACTTCTCATGCTTGTGTAGGGCCAAGTCTTCAGTTAGCTCTACAGCAAGCAGCCTTCCATCAGGTCTGCTTGGCTGCTTCTCTCTGTCACAGCTCCCAGCCCCCTCACAGACATACATCCTATTCTCTCTACCCATTAATAACATCTTTTGGCTGCTCTAAATGCACCAAGAAAACTCAGCTCATGGGAAGTGATACTTTCAAAATCGGTCCTGAGGCAATGCTTGTGCTGAAAGTTTTAGAGCTGCAAATCAATCCATGGCAAGCATTTGGCTTCTGGCAGGTAAACCGATGCTGATCCTGACACCTACTAGTGTCCTGCTGCCGGACATTTTGCCCATGACTTAGAACATGTCTGGAGACTGATTCAACCCAAGGCATGAAGCCAACGCACATGACCCAGGGAGTGTTAGGTATTTCCCACACAGATGCTTTCATTCAGCAATAAAGCAAACGCAGCTTGGTGTATCCTCTTCCTGGAGGCAAGTCCCTTGCGTTGTAAGCACGTTCGTCATGAAACGCTGTCGCATATGGCTTCTCAACATCACCTTAAGAAAAATATCTCTGCAGCTATTCTGCTTCACTGAGTTTACAGCTGGGCCCTTGAATGCTGCCAATAGAAATTGCATATTCCTTGTAAGCACAGAATAAAGACAACACCGTGTAGCCTTGCTAATCATATTATTTAATGACACATGAAATATCATCTTCATCACCAATCCCCAGAGCATCTGAGTCCTGTCTCGGAGGACAGCAAGGACATAATTTGGGAGCAGGCTCCCTTCAGGCAGTGGCAAGATCCCCTCCCGAGCTGGGGTGTGCAGGTGAAGATGTTGCTGCTGCACAGGGTGCTGGTACAGCACAAGTGATCCTATCCCTCCGTGTCCCTTCCCCCGTGTGCACCCGCTGGCACTGCAGGGAGACCAAGAGCGTCTGCCCCAGGTTGGGACTGGTCCTGACCCAGTACAGAGGTGAAGAAGGATGCAGCATTGCTGGGCCCCATGGCAAAGGGGGATTTTGAGGGTGAACTAAAAGGCAAGTATGTCCTAATGACAGGCCAGACTCTTTTATCACGTTTCATCACCCCTTAGCCCAAAGAGCAGTGCTGTGACACACACAAGGCTGTTGCTGTTTGCTCCTGGTGGCAACTTGGTCCCCATCCAGGGCAGGCCATGGGGCACAAGTGCTCCTGACATCAGAGCCCGTGGTTGGAGCAGGAGGTGTCCCTCTCCCTGCAGCACTCCAAGACATAGCCCATTAGCTGTTGGAGACCTGCTTCAGCAAACCACAGGAGGAAGTCGAAGACAAGATGTGTGAGATCAGTGAAGTGTGCAGAGCACAGTCCCAGTTAACCTCATCAGTCTGCCACTGGCAGATGTGGAAATTCAGAGTTCAGGGGCATAACTTACCAGCAGTGGATGTAAACAGTCATGACAATCAGAAGTAAGCAAGCTTCAAAACAAGAACAAGCACTGCGAATGTCACGCTTCAAAGGGTTAAAGCAGAGAAGCACCATGTGCCGTCAAACCCCACTGAAGCCAGCAAGAGCTTTTCAGAAAGGAAAGTGCAAGCTGGTGCAGAGTGACTGAGCTGCTTTGCATGGGATTTCATTCTACCTTTTTTTTTTTTTTTCCAAAGCAGTGGTTGGAAAAAGAAACAGTGATGGTAAATGCAAATATCTAAATATCTGCAAGGCACCAAGGCCTCAGCAGGGAACCTGCTCAGCTCTGCAGTCCCTGAGCACAGCGATAAGGGGGCTGCATGGTTGTGATTTATGATTGACACCGATCTTGCTGCAATGACAGACTGGTCTCCAGGATGGGAAGTAAGTCCCTTTATCCCATCAACGTCAGTTTGGGAGTTTTTTGGCTCCTACTCAGACGTGATCAAAACATGTACTGAAGATCTGCTCTTAAAAGTGAGAGCTTGACATGCACAGCTGTCTTTGGCATTACAAGAAATGTAGAAGAAAGAGGAAATAATTTGAACTGTGTACATATGGCATGAGCTGCATCAAGCTGCAGATAGGATGATTCTTCTCAGAGGCAGTGTGGCAGCTACATCAGTGTCTCCCGCCCTCCTACTGCTGACAGCTAAATCATTTCTTGCACAGCTGTAATCGTGCACCTAATGAACTTGCTCCTGCATAAACCTGGACCATCTCGTTTTCGCTAACTGGCAACCTGTTGGGCCCTCTGTCCCTGCACAGCACCTCACAGATCTCACGTGCAATATCAGATTTGTTGCTGGCACAGTTTTGAGAGTCCCCATGAGGGGCCTCCGTGAGAGCTGTGTCCTTCCAGCATCTGCCAACCGGGGCTGCAGATGTCCTGGGAGGAAACCTCACTGCGAGAAGCCAGTACAGAACAGGCTGATCAATACCAAAGGAATGAGGCAGAGGGAAGGAAATGTTTTTGCTAGCAAACAGCCACCAATTTAAATCAGGAATTGCAATAACATCAGTGACCAAAGTGCCTCTCAAAATACTTGTAGTACGAATGCTGTAAGCCCCCAGTGGGGGAACTGAGGTACAGATAATTGGTGATTTAAGCTGCAGCATAGGAGGGCTCAGCCTTAACAGAACCTAGAACAAAGAGTAAAACATCACCTCTCCTTAAAAGCACCTTCTGGAAACAATAGTGGCACAGGCTGGCAAAGACTGGAGCTGGCTCCATCTCTGCTGATCACCATGTGTATGACTGGGGCAAAGCCACTGCCACTCTGTGCAGCTCTGCTGCTTCTCACCCGAGCAGGTGACACGTGCACCTTAGGGCACTGCAAACCAGCAAACACAAAATGCTGCTGTAGGACATGGAGTCAGAGCCCACACCGGGCTTGTGGCCTGCAGAGTCCCTGCCTCGGCTTTGGGCTGTAACTCCCTAGGGCAGGGACTGCTTTTAAATATGTGTTTGTGGAGCTGCCTAGAGAATATGTGCTACCGGTCCCCTCCTCTGCAGAGCCACCAGGAACATAGACTGGTAAAACCAGCACCTACAGTGTTAAAGCAGTTGGTGCTGCCAGCTGCGAATATACCCACTTTGATGTTTGCTGGCACAGCCAAGATTTGGGCTGTCATCTGTGCAGCCATCCTCCCTCTGTGCTTTAGGCTCTACTAAATTAGCAGACTTTCATCAATGTGCAATAAGGTAACTGTGGCAGAATGTAAACCCCACTCTCTCCCCCTCCCTTCCTTCGATATGGTAGGCATAGACACATCTCCCTCTCTCTCTGCTGCTTGAGGCTAACAGCTTCTTTTGTTTGACCCCAGTGCCCACTGGCCAGGGTCGTTGAGAGAGAGGAGAAGGTAGCGCAGAGGCGCCAAGGAGTCGCTGGACACCCACGGCCAGTGTGGGGGATGCTTGGAAGCTTCAGAGGCACCCCACAGCCAGAGTGGGGGTGCAGAAAAGCTTCTGGAATGCCTACAGTCAGATCTGATCAGGCTATATAAAACAGGATTCTCGTCAAGGCTCCGTCCTTTTTGTGTGGACCTCTTGGGGCACGAGCCAGATGCTGAGGCCAAGAGCCCTCCTGGGACGGGAGGGCTCCCCCGTTTGCCTCATCTCCACGTGTAGGTGAGTACTTACTCCATGCTTCAATATAAGCACGTGTATTTAATCCATGCTTCAATATAAGCACACGTATTTTCTTTAATAATTTCTTGCCAGATTCAGGCAAGTATATACTTTTCCCTGACTCAGGGACGGCTCTGGCATTGTTTTTGGTGAAGCCACGTGTACGCACACTGTGGATCTCTAGTGGTATTAGTTGCTGCACCTTTAATAATTACCTCAGCTGATATTTGAACCTGTATTCAAGTCACTTTGGAGAGTTAAAACCCCATCTTCCACTGGTCAATCTGCTGTAGTTTTTTTAACGAATAAAAGTTTGGTTTTGACCCTGTTGTCCCCTAACTAACTTTGGGGTGCCTCCGTGACAGTAACGTAAAAGGCTGTGGAGTCCAGTAACCAGAGCTATGTGGAAATTCAGGAGGATTTCTTGCTGGGCGAGGGCCCTGCCGTGCTGTCGGGTTTCACCTTTGCTCAGCCCTGCTGGCACAGGCACTCTATGCAAATACTGATCTCTTAAGCTTTCACATACAGGACTTTCAAAGGTTCACGCTCTTCAGAAAAAAAAATATTACAGGATCAGATTTTCCTATGGCCCCTCAAGTCATTTTATTAATCACTGGGACGATTCTCATACGTCTTTCAACATTGAGAAATTCCACTTAATCACAGCCCGCCCTGCTACCATCTTCTCAGCATCAGATGGAGAAAGAAATGAGGCAGCGAGGACCTTAGTCACAGTAATGCTGCTTTAAGGCTGAACTGGGGAATGGGACGTGAATCATCTTTGTCTTTTCTTTCTTATAAGGGAAACGGAGAAGATGATTGCTGCTCTGAGAGTAAAATGCATAAAGCAGTGACAGATCTTCCTGTTTCCTCCCCATCTCGGGTCCCTGCTGTGTGCTTCTCCCCTGCACTTAACTGTAGCTACTGAAAAAGTCTGTCTCTCTTTCAGGCTACTCCTTGGAGATTTGTTTACCACATCTCAGCGAGTGCAGAGCCACGCAGAGCAGTTTTCCAGCACCAGCTGGCAGAGTGAATTGCAGGATATTTTCCAAACAAGCCAGTTCCTCCTTACAGAGGACTTTTCTGTGTGTACAGAAAGGCCTCAGCGTGGCAATGATAGCCATGGCATCACCTCACTCTTACAAACCTGCCTGCTTGCCAGAGTCCCCTGAGCAGATCTGGTGCCCAGGACAGGGAGCAAGGAGCTGCCTATGCGAGCAAAGGGGAACGCCAAGGCTGGCCAGCATGGCAGGGAGAGGGTGGTGAATCGGGATCAGAGGTCATGGCAGAGCTGTGCTTTTTAAAGTTCTCTCCATAGGCTCTGTGGCCTCTCCTTTCGTCCCCCTGATCTGAGACGCCGAGGAAGGAGCACATCCTGGGGCTTTGCAGACTGTCCCTTTCCCGCAGCGGGGTAGCTGAGGGAGACTCGCTCTGAGGCACCGCAACACTGGGCAGCAGAAACCCTTTCTGCATAGCAGGGGGGAAACAGCTGGAATGTTTTGCCCCCTCTATCTTCTACTGGAAAATACATAACCACAATTCCCCATGGGTGCAGCAGAGAAATAGATATCTTGCAAGAAGAATCCAGCATGTTTTATCTAGCTGTACTTTGAGCAGGGCTTAGGTAACACTCCTCTGAAGAGCCGGGAGCTGAACTCCACACTAGTACTCCCTCCACTGCTTCAGCCTGCTCCTGCCTGACTAAACGCTCAGATGTTCTGGGGCAGGCAGCCCAGCACGTCAGCCGTGGCTCCCTGCCAAAGCACCCGGGAGCTGCAGCCCTGGCCTCTGCAGCCCAGCATGCTGCAGGGTCTACCTCTACAAGCTGCCCAAAAAGGCTGGATCTGAGTGGTAGGCTTGGGTTCTGAGGCAAGGAAAAGCATGCAACTCGTTGCAAGCAAGCCGGGTCATGGTTTGCTGAAGAACAAAACCATCCAAACAAAGAAAACAACAACAAAACCCCCAGTGCATTGCTATGGAGAAACCCCAGCAAGCTGCTTCGGTAGGCGGGGGTTGTCCTATTTCTGTTCGGGGTTTCCTGGCCTGAAATAAAGGCACATGCACTGAGAGAAGCTGCGTGCGTGTGGTAAGCTCAGCAGGTTGCACACATGGGATGTCCAGCACACAAGGGGAACTATGCAGCACAGCCAGGGCACTTCAGCGGCACTTGTGCAATTGAGAGTCCAGGATTTCCTAACACTCAGGTGACTGGTCACAGCTGCTGCTTTGCCGAGGTTGCTCCATGTCAGCCAGCCAAAGTCCTCAGTTTCAGCACAGACAAAATTTCCAAGTGAAAAGTGAGCACGTCCAGGGAGGCTTCAGATAATTGTGTAACTGGTCTGTGCTCAGCAGATGTCCTCCAGGGAAAAGGTCAGAGGAATTCTCCTCTGCAGATCGCTCGCCAGGGCTGGGGCTGTGCACTGCCCTGTTGGCCCCTTCTACATGCCCACGCACACGTGCCGGCAGGCTGTCAGCATTCCTGGCTGGTCTGAGCCGTGGCTTGGACAGAAATGTGCCATCAATTCAGCAGCCAGGGCTGCACGTGGAGTAGCTTGTCATTCATTTTGGCACAGCTTGCTTTTCTGTTGCCACAAGTCAGCAGCCATCCAAACCCAAATGGCCTGTAAAGCTGGGAATCTCCAGCCACATAGTAATGCCAGTGCTTGGAGACAGGCAGCCACCCAGGTTGCAGAGCTACCTGCAAGGAGACACAGCTTCCAGGGTTTACTTCTGCTGTTTCCATCCCAATGCTCCTCCTCTTCCTCCCAGCCCACTGGAGCTGCCAGCTGTGGCCAGTTCTGGCTTCTGACAGCCAACACTGTGGCCACATGAGCTCCTGTGCAAAGTAGGTTTCTCAGCTCACTGAACTCTGGCTTTTTCTTTTATTTTCTTTTATTTTCTTTTATTTTCTTTTATTTTCTTTTATTTTCTTTTATTTTTTTAAATTTATTTTTTATTAGATTTAGCAGCTTGAAGGCAATAAACCAGGCCATTCCTAGAAGCTTTGCTAAAGGATCTGGCAGTAGCTATTGGCTAACATAGACAACTCTGCAGGAAGGTGGTGCCAGAATCTACAGGAGCAGGGAAGCCCCCAGCAGTTGATTTTGCAACAACATCCCCAGCATCCAGGACATCGTGACAGCTTCCAAGGTCATTCTTCCCTGTTGGTCCCAGCACGTCTCTCTGGCAGGCGCTGCAGTATCTGCACGTGCTTGCTGAGCACTTGCGCAACGTGAGAATCAAAGCTGTGCTTGGGGCAATCTGAGCTCATGTTTTCTTATACTGCAAAACAGAGGCCTCGTCCTCAGAGTTGAACAAACCTGTAAATTGTGCTGGGGATGATCAGCCTTGGGTGCATGTGGAGCCACCAAGGGAGCTGCTCACATTACTCGCCACACTGCAATTAATTAATATTTGCTAGCCAAGCTATTCCGAGCTGTGTCAGGGACACTGGGTTACATGAAGAAAACAGCTAGTTGAGCAACAGACTGAGTTTGACACTTAAGAAGGCCGCTGCAATCCCCAGCCCAGAGGTCTTTCCAGTCCGGTGTGTTGTCTTCAGTCATGACCAATGGTGGAAATGCTGGGGTATAACCTTGCCATCACTTAGGCTCCCAAGCAACTGGTAGTGCAGACCTGTGCAGGGAGGTGCTTCTGCCCATAGCAGTGACTGTCTTAACTACCCAGCAGCAGGAGAATTAAGAACAGCATAATCCAGTCTCAGCTGGAGCTGATATTGCAGCGCCTACAGAAGTGTAATCTCATGTGCCACAGAAATACAGCAGCTATTTAATCCCAGCTTCAGGAAAAACTATTTGATCTCCAGTAGCATAGTGGAAATCAGCACTTGGGCATGGAACCTAGAAGAGATTTAAGACCCTAAATCAGGATGCTGGTAGTCTGTGAAAGCCTGTATCCCAGCCCGCTATCTGGAAAGCTCCCTGCCTCCTGCAATGTGTACAACTCACCAGTGGCTTCTCTCTGCTTGGCTTGGAATCCTTCGAGCAGCCGGGGGTCTGCATGGGTGCATGTCTTACCTGAGGACTCTTTGCTGGACATCACCTGCACCCACCTGGAAGGAAGGACTGCTAGATCTTCCCTCCCTCCTGGCCAAGCACTCTAATCTCACAGTCTGCTCTCGACCCTACACCACTGCCCTGAACCCCTGGCATTTGGAAGGAGAGGAAAACACATGTCCCCTCTTCTCACTCTCATGCCCAGGGGCTGGGGCTTCTGTTCTGTGGAGATGTGCCTGGCTGCCCTTGGGCTGAGGGGCAAGAAACCCATTTCTCCAGTGGGTGCCCTAAGTACGAGTTCATTATGTTTACCTGGGAGACTGGTATGTCTGGAATATTTCAGGAGGGAAACAGGAAGGCTGTGAAAGGGCTGTGGTGTTCACACCAGGCCCTAGGAAACAGCCAGCCCCAGCTGAGTCAAGAGTCTGGGTGTTAAGAAAGGCAGATCTTCAGGCAGAACATGTATTCAGTGTTTCCAGATGACTATCAGCTCTGTTTAGCACAGGTCTGGTTTGTTGTTTTCAGCCCCTCGTAGAGAAGGGCAACACCAGGACAGGGCTTGCTTCAGCCCCAACTTTGCTCATAGAAGAGCTGATGACCCTGGTGTGCTTGGCCACTGCAGTACCCACATCATGGCTGGCAGAGAGGATTGCATGGGCTTTCCCCTAGTTCAGTTCAGAGAGAACCAGCAAGGATGGCTTAACTGAGTTTCAATTAACCTGTATCATTTTGCCCAAAGCAAACACAGGGAACCGCACTCTAATTACCCCGCCAGCCATCTGATGGGGAGTGACCTCCAGTGGGAGGGGTAGGTGAGAGCAAGGAGACTGAAAATCTCTTCCAGAGCTGGGTCAAGAGAAAGAAAAGTCATTGTGGCCTGATGCATGCAGGAAACCCCTCCTAGAAATACACCAAATTACCAGGGTGAGCAGCAGCAGCAGCATCCCTGCCTAGCAGCAGGCAAAGAGGCTTTTGCTGGGCCCCGAGGAATGGAGAGATGAAGTCTGTACACTTTCTGTATAAAAAGACAGAGGCTTATCATGGGAATGAGCAGGAGAAGCCAGCAGGATGGCCCGCAAACACCTGGGAGCACAGAGCAGAACAGACATAGGAGAGGGACCTCCTCAAGGGAGCAGCCAAGTTCAGGAGGACACCAGGGAAGTGGATTTGAACACATAAGGGGTTGCCATGAGAAACTGCCACTTGTACAACCAAATGTGTGCCCTACTGAAATGGAGAAACAGAGAAAATCAGAAGAGTCTGTTGGATCTCAGTGCTTCACCGTGGCAACTGGCAGCATCAGTCTCCAGGTCCTGCAGTCCCCCAGGCCACTGTGCATCAGCGAGGAGGGGGAACGAGTGGCATGGCTGTCCTGGCACGTAGGCGTTGCCTCTGCTCATGTGTGAGGGCTCACCTTGAAAGCAGGCCTGGCACCAGGTAGATGGGCACCGAACTCCAGGGCTGTCCATCAAGCAGGAGAGCCAGAGCCCTTCTCAGGCCCCAGCGAGGGGGAGGCTGAGGTGGGATGCTGGAAAGGATGCCAGCTGCTCGATGGAAACGCAATCAGTTAAACTCGCTGCTCTCACCTTGGGAAATTCCAGGTTCCTTCCACAAATGAAATGTTCCTTTTGCAAACTTGTTTTGGTGGGGTTCCTGCCTACACCCAGGCTGTATAAACAAAACCAGTGTTGAAAGTAAAAGTATCTGTACCGTGCTGTATGCAGGAGTCCCTTCGCTTCTTGTGTTAATCATGGTGTGAGAGCTACCCTCCGTCACCTCAGTAACATACTCAGTTAAATCTGATCTGTTTGAACATCTGCGATGTGAGTGGCATGTGCCACATGTGCAGGTCCCCTGAGAGATGTCTGACATTTCCCAGATCACCTGCTGACAGATAGGTGTCTTGGTGACTCAGCTCTCGTGACCTGCTGCTGCTCATCAAGGAGGGTTTCGCCACTTCCAGTCTAATGAGCTAAGCAGGTGAGGTACGTGTTTGAGATCATCTTTCTTCTCTGCTTCATGGATGCTTTATGTCACAGCTGAGCCGTTGATGCCAGAGAGCTCCAGGGTGAATTTGCCTTGAAGTCATTGTAACTGGTGACATGCTGCACTAAGCACAGGCACTGCAGAAGAGCTGTGAAAGATCCAAACCCTGAAGTGGGAGAGGATCTCACTTTGGAGAAGCAAAAAGCAGATGCCACTGTGGAATTAATCGCCTTGGGGCAGCCATACAAAGCCTAGTTTGGATGGTAACCATAGGACATTACCTGCAACATCTGCAAGAACCCAGGAAAAGCTCTCAGTGAGGGCCAGGGTTGAGGGCAGAAAGAAACTTGCAGAAACTCTGAGTGATGGGGAAGAAAACTGCCAGGCAACCAAAGCAGATCAGGGCAAAGAAATACAGATGAAGACATTGCCTGAAATCATTAACCTTAAAGCAAAATTACCCCTGGATCAAGCCATTGCAATTTCTAGCTGGATGTACTGGATTTCAGTGCAAATGGGTGTGCCACACAGATGCTTATTTTTTAGTGTTTTTGCTCAGAAAGCGGAGCGTTTCCTGTGGTAACTTGCAAAGAAGAGCTCCTGTTGTTGGGTTTGGAAGGAAGATACTTTTTCATGCCCCCCAGGGAGAGTCCCTGACAGGACACGCTGGGGAGAAGGCAGGGCTTTCTGGTGGGCTCAGGAGCAGCTAGGGAGATCATCTTTCTGTCCTCACACTCTTAGTTTCCCTTAGAGGTGCCTGGCTGCTGCAGGAGCAGAGGGCAAAGCTGCTGTCACAGCTCCCATGGAAGGCTGCAGCGATGGGGCTGTGCCAGCACTGCCGCTGAGCGCCCATTTGGCGTGGACTGTGGTTTTCCGGGGAATCACCCCAACCAAAGCAAACACAGCGCACACCTGACAGGTCGTATTAAAGCGTTTCTCACTTCCCTCACGCGGGCAGGCAGCGTCCGCCGCCGCTCTCGGGTCCAAGCTGGGACCAAGGTGCCCAGCTGGGGTGGGGATGCTCCCATGACTCACCACACCGAGGTGTCCCTGGGCAGGTGGGCGGAAAATCCCCCACAGCACCACAAGTTATGCCATTTTCTGGTTAATACCAAGGTCCCTAGGGTTCTTCTTACCTACTTTCATAGTGATTCCAGTGGAAAACACTGTCAGGGCCTGATTTCCACTGAGTGTGCAGAATCAGAGGGACACATTTTCCTTCCCTTTCTTTTTTCTGTAATTTGTTGTTTGGTTGTCTTTTTTTTTTTTTCTTTTTTTTCCTCTTTCCCTGCTTGTTTGCATGTGGCAACAGCTGCTTTAGGAGGAAAGCGTTGCTCTGGCCTCAGCATCCACTGTTTCAGCTTACTCAGCTTCTCCTCACGGGGATTTCTAGAGGAAGGTAATGGGGCATTGTGGCTAAACCAGCTTCCCTTCAGCAGCCAGTAAATAGCCGCTGATCTCCAGAAGAAGAGCAAATGCGCTTCAAGTATTTCACACAGTCCATGGTAATGCCTGGTCCCTGTCCTGCTGATAGCAGAGGGAGAAGAACCAAGGCTTGTGGTCCAATGTGTTCATAGCTCCTAATTCTCCAGTCCCCGTAGCTGACTAATCAGGCTTGAGGGATTTGAAGGGATTTTCCTCTTCGTGAAAAATATATTTCTACTAAATTTAAAAACTCAGTGCTGGTTGCACAGCATCTCCTCCATTTGCATGCCAAGTCTGTTTTCCCTTGCTCCTTATCTGCTTAAAATCAGGAACACTCTGGCCAAAAAATGTTAGAAAGTTTGCATTTTTTAAAACCTGCCTGTGGTTGGAGGCACTATCTATTCTCCTGACAAAATGGTTGGGGATAAAAGGAGGATCCCTCCCTCCTCATACCAGAGGGGTCTCCCCTGGAGGTGAGTCTGCAGAGGCTGTCAGGAATGGAGCAGCACGCAGCGCTCACCCTGGCTGGGACGCTGGCACACTCTCTCCTCTGCGTGCTCAGAGGACACTGTGGGATTGGGTAATGACAAACCCACTGCGTTTTAGGAAGAAGAAAAGAGGAAGGAAACTGTGCAAGACAGGGGTTTCCCAGACTGTGACATTCTCTTTATACGTGGTACTTTTGAATGGAGGAGAAGTCTGGGAACAGGGAAACCAGGAGGGGGGTTTTCTCCTTGCTGAGCCAGTAACTCAGGTGTCAGTGGAAACTGTGGCATTTCCCCCCGCCCAGGCAGCCCAGGGCAGACACCTGCCAGGCCCATGCAGAGCAGCCAGGACACTGTACGCTGGGACTTGCACAAAAAGCGCACAAGTGACCTCCTGCCTCATTTACTTGCGGAGCTGCTGACACCACAAAACGCTGCTGGCACCACAAAACGCTGCTGGCAGGGCTGGGGCTGACGCGTGACCCACGAGCTCCATCCGCACCCGCGCCCCGCAGCTTCTCCCCCACAGCCAGCATCGCATCCCCCCGTCCTTCCCAGCATCTCCTGTCCCACCCTGCCACAGGGCAGCTGGGATCCGGGGGTGTCCTCCCAAACCAGGTGCCTGTGCGGGGGGCGGGGGAACAGCGTGTCACACTCTGGCACGGAGGGGAGTGTGGGGTGGGGTGCGTACATGCCTGGGCACAGATAAGCTGCACTGTCGCCACACAGCCTGCAACTCCTCGCTCCTCACACCCTCTAATTTGTCTTTTAATTTGGTCCTAGCAGGCCCCTTTACTGAGCTTGTCAAAGAGAACAGCCCCCAAATTTAAGCACTCAGATGCAGGAGCTAACCCAGCAGGGAATTTTGCTGTGAAGCCATTACCTGCATTGTAGTGTTTCAAGCACAATTAGGTTTGACCTACAGCCTCTGGGTGAAAAAATGTCACTGCTTATCTGACCAAAAGAGATAAAGGCATAGACCAGACCATCCTAGTCTTAGCAGATGAAACCCTGTTATCCACTGTTTATTAAAAAAAAAAAATAAAAATAAAAATAAAAAGAAAGGAGGAGAGGGGATGGGAGGAGAAGGGAGAAGGGAAAAAGAAAGGAAGAAAGAAAAGAAAGAAAAAAGCAAAGCAAAGAAGAAAAAGAGGAAAGAACACACTGCCTCAGCTGCAAAGGCCATGACATCTCTCTGCACTGTGCAGATACCATTTGGTTCAGCTGCAGGAAATTCAAAGGCACTGGCAGAGAAAATCTTCAGAAGGGGAAAGGAGTCTGAGGAGGTCGTGCACATTTATATAGATTTCTACTTTATTTACAGGGTCTGCCAAGAAGTTCTGTCCTGGGACTGTTGAAAATTTGGCTGTACTGCTGCAGTGCAATTACCGAGCGTGGGAATTCCCTCCAGGGTGGAGCCCTGTGCTGTAGGTGTGGTACCAACAAAAACAAGCACAGGTTTTCACTGCTTCTCTCAGGGTGGGCCTCGGAGCAGCTGGGGGCGGGGAAAATTGCCTTGAAATGTTTCTGCTGTTTACAGTTTAGTAGAAGAATAATTAACTGCTAAGCGTATGGAAGTTGAAGGGGACAGGACTAGGACAAGCACCAATTTGACAAATTTCAAACTACCCCTATCCTGGTATTGTATAACTTACTTTCTGCAGAACTTGCCATTTTTGCCTCCAAAAAAGAACACTGATCCCTTCTCTCAGATCAAAAAGTATGCCTGTGACCTGGGCATACGAGGTTTTTAAGACACCTGAAAATTAGAGCAGTTTATAGAAGTTGGTTAGTTTGCACAAGACCACTCTCTAAACATATTAAAAATGGTCATAATAACAATAACTTATTATTAAGAAGAGAAAATAAATAAGAGTGGCAATGTTTCTTGCTGTTGAGGGTGGCGGAGGGCTCCTCCGAAGCCCCCGAGGTGCTGGCTGACCCCCCTGCCCAGGGAATCTCCTGCAGCAGGGCCGGTGGGCAGCACCGGCAGGAGGCGGTCGCTGCTGTTGGTGAGAATGCACCATGCAAGGGTATTTTTAACCAAAATTTTAAAGCACAGATCCAGTCAAAACACACCAAGCAGGTTCTGCCACAACTATATTTAATCGCTGTGCTAAATCCTCTCCCACAGCCTGTGGCACAAGGCTTGCGAGAGCGTGGGGGCGCTGGGGCTGGTTTCCTCTCCAGCTCCGCTGTCCTCGCATGACCCTGCTGCTGAGGGCAACACTGGTTTCCTTCCCAGCTCTAAAAATCAATGGATGTGCAAAACTGAGTGCCTGAGTTTTGTTCACAGTCACTGCAAACACTTGAGTTGTGTTAGACGCATATTTTTCAGCATAGGTGTACTTCAAGATTTTTTATTTATTTTATTTATTTATTTTAACCAAAACTTTCAAAGGCAAATCAGAGGCAGAACATTATGGGAGAGTAGGCATCAACATATTAGCCAGCACAGCTAACCTGTCTCAGCAGCTCCACGGTGCTTGTCAGGAGTAGAGGGAGGGAGCCCGAGCCTTTCAGCAGCAGGAACAATTCCAGGCAGTAACCACAGCTCTTAAATCCAGCCCTTACAACAGCCTGTTTTACGCAAAACTGAAAGAAGCACATGCATAAGGAGTTTCACAAGCTTTGTCTGGCTGTGTACACATGAGGTACCTGCCGAGTAGGCTGCAGTACAGACTGGAGGATTGCACTTTTACTGCTGGAGTGCCCCAAGCTAGCGATGTGTGTGAAGTTGGCAAAGAGCAATTGTTTATTCTCCTAGGCAACAATCCATCTCAAAACGCTTTAAAATACCAACACAATATAACCGTGGCAACGCCCAATCGAGGGGTGTGCTTTTTGCACTCTGACAGGATGGCAAAACATCAGCCTGTGCTAAACTGGGTCCTGCCCACCCTCTTTCCACAAGATCTTCTTATCCTCTCCCAGCTACAAGCACTGGAGCTCATGCAACCATGTGGTGAAGTGTGAGCTGAGCCAGACTAAAGTTACTCCAGCAGTGAAGCAGGGACAAGTACTGGCCCAGATGGGCTCCCTGCGCTGGCTCAGCTCATGGTGACAAAGATGCTGCTGCTGGCACAAGGGATGGCGTGGGGCCGTGCCGTGATTGAAGGCAGCTGCTTCCCACCTAGATCTGGTAGAGACACTGTGGACCTGTGCCCTGGACTGTTCATGTCGAGAGCCAAACATCACAAACCTGAGTCCTGACGCTGAAACAAGCCCCTTTGCCCGCTCTGCACTTGCAGCTCGCCTTGGCCTTGGCCTTGCCAGCACTTTTGAGAGCTCCGCACTCCTGGCAGAGCTGGATTAAAGCTTGTATCTGTCCACACACCTTAGTTCCTGTTACAAAGCTCAAGGGTTCATGTATTGCAATGGTATATGTTTGATTTGCTACCCAAGTGGGAAAGCATCACACGCTCATTACTATCTGCATTTGAAATAAGGGCTGTAACATCATTTTGCAAAATGTGCTTCAGCAGCAGCAGTTTCTCAATCATCCTCCTGCAGAATACATTGCATGTGCTTTCATTTGTCGATAGGTCAAGCATCAAAGAGCAGAAAATTCCATTGTGTCCTCTTTTTCTCTAATAATAACTAAATCCCCCTCTTCAAATGGAAGAGAAGGACCTCTGTTAGTTCGTTCCTGCAATACAGAGCTCTTGTAATGCTACTTAGTACTAATTCTTTTTGCTGTCTTCCTTTTCTAGACAACCTTATGCCCTTTTTCAGACCATAAAAACGCTCAAAACCCTTGCCTGGACGTCAGGACATTCACAACATCTGGATTGTTTTTCCCCCTCTACAGACTTATTTTGCAGCCCATGTCTGTAACTGTTGCCTTTGAATTTATCAACCACTACTGCACTTCAGGCAGATGTCCCCCGTTGAACTACCTACACAGGAGCTCAGGTCTGTTTGCTGCATTGGAGTGCAAAAGATGTAGGTGTGAGTGCAAAAGACGTAGGTGTGAGTGCAAAGTACTCAACGTAGGAAAAAAAAAAGTTTAAAAAAATACTGCTGGTGAATAGTGTTGTCACCCAAGGGATATAACTATTTTTGCACTTATAAAGCTAATTGTACACTGTTTTATACTTTATTTACTTGGTTTGTTGCTAGGTAAGAGAGGTTAGTAATGGAAACTTCTGGAGATAAGAACAGGGAATATCATCACCCAATCTTCTAACAAGAATTTAACAAACATTTCATGTGTGCAGACACCCACAGGGCAGAGGAGGCTGAGGGTTCAGGCAGCTTGCCACCACCTCGCAGCAGGCTGGGCTGCCTTCCCGGCCTTCACCAAAACCCCTCCTTTCTCTGCCGTCCCTTCTGCTCACAGCCCTGGCAGCAACCACCCCCCAGCCTCCTCAGAGGCACGTCCTGTCACCTCCGGGGCAGCGAGTACCTAAGCTAACCCGGCAGCCTATTTTCAAGGTTCACCACATCCTTAGGTGAGAATTTGATTTTTTTTTCCTGTCAGCCAGGCGTTTCCAAACACTGTTAGCTGAAACTAGGCTAACATTCAATGCAAATACATTTCTTCACAACACGCTAAAGGTATGCACAACTACAAGTGGTTTAAGGGACACAGATGGAAAAGGGAACGAAAGAAATGCTGCCAATCCCACTCGTGGTACAACCCCGTCCAGGACAGCTGTCCCTGCCGGCAGACAACGTGCTGCAGGTTTTCTTGACACCTCGTTGGAAGTTCTAGCTTCCTAAACACCCTAAACCTGCGCTGCGCAGAGAGCCCCCTGCCTGCCCAGCCATGCCAGCCTCCCGTTAGATTCCAGAAAAGAGGCTTCAATGGACTGAGAGAACTGGTATCTCCCCTCTCCCTGAGGAAAACATTTGTTCACAAGGGAGGATTTTGCCTGCTGCTCCTACCAGATGCACCACTAGTTTAACCAGCTTAGGGATCCTGTCCTGCACTGCCCCCTGTGCTGGTACTACTAGTGCAGGACGAGGATCAAGGTTAAACCAGTGTCCAAAGCCAGTTAATGCTACTTCTCTGGATTTTAAAATTCTTTAATTTTTTTTTAAACCAAGACTTATTTCCAAATCAGGTTCCCTGGGTAGATCTGTAAATTGCTGGACTACACCATGGGTACAGGAGCAGAAGCACTGGGGCAGAGCTGCTGTAATAACACCATCCCCAAAGAAACATTCTTCAGACTAGAAAGCAGTAGGTAGTGTTGGTGCTGCTCAGATGAAGGCTTGTGTCACCTGCTGACAGGCAAATTCCACTTTGGTGGGCCAGGTGTCATCATGTAGGTGAAAGACTAGTCAAGAGGAGAATGAGCCATGGATACTCACATTCCTCTGGTAACGCAGGCTGTTGTTTCCACAGCAGCTTAAAAAGAGGTGGTACAACCTCCTTTTCTCTCTGCCCTCCTTTACACCAGCACTATGGACAATCTGATCCTGCAGTGAGCTGGTCCAGGTCACTAATCCAACAGAGAACTGAACCAAACAAAGCAATGTTTTCCATCGGTTTAGTAAACAGAATGGCTCGTTACAAATGTAAATAAGCACCAGTGCTGGCTGAAGGAAGAGGGCGGACACAGCTGGGATCAAACCAGGGAGGAGAGCAGGCATACCTGTGAACATCGCAGTAACATCAGGTGTCACTGAAACGCATCCCTACTCCTGAGCATGCAATCCCAGTCCATGCACATTCACGCCATGTTTCTCCATCCACAACTAACAAGTTTGACTCTCTAACTTGAGAGTGTGTTGCTTTCTAGTTTAAGGAATCCTGTTGAGGATTAAATACCTCATGTTCACAGCTCTCTGTGCCAGTGGGTGTCACAAGAGGCAGTTTTCTGGGAGAGAAAACTAACATATCATTTACGAGCCAAAAAATGACAGCTTGGCTTGTGTGTCCCAATCTGCGCTGCACACTACACCACTAAAGCCTTAGCTAGGGAACTTTATTCCAGAGGCTGGTGGTTCACTGTACAGATCAGCTCAGCCACAAGGAGCTGCACAGCAAGGCCATGTGGTGCATCTGCTGCGCCGGGAAGCTCAGCTATGGCTGACAGGTTCCAACAAGAACAAGGAGAAAAATACTAACCCAAAAAATGGAAGCACACACTTCTTCATAGGTCACTCAGTTCAGCTAAGCACAGTTAGCCAATTTGGACTTAGTGATATGCTGGGTCTATTTATTCACCAGGTTTACAGCCAAGTCCACTACAGTTTCTATATTTAACATCGTGGCACAAAATTTGCATAGATGATGCTGGCACAGATAAGACTAGAGAAAATATTACTATGCTGAGAAAAGCTTGGTGAACAGCAACAAATACTGTTAGTTACTGAAGTTTTTGACAGTCATTTAAGAAATGTAAGTTTATTTGTATGGACATAGTACAAAGGACAGGAGAAAGTGTTTTGTTTTTTAAATGGGAGATCTATGATAAACAAACAAAATTCACATGCTATTTTAAGCAGCTTTGCATAAGCATGTGATGATCCTTGTTTTAGTTTGGCCATGAGAGGTTTAAATTCACTGTTCCAACGGATCCTGAACTACAGGATGTCTTGCATTGTTTCCAAATAGTTTGGGTTACAGCAAAACAAGAACAGAACATATTGTTACTAGCAAGAACTGGCTGGAACAAGCTATGACAACTTAAGAACTTCCCATTGGAAAAAAAAAGAAAAGAAAACTGATTACAAAATGAAAAACAATGCCCCTACCGTTATTACCCTGGTAGCGTAGGGGTTTTTATAGAAAAAAACCTCATGAATATTGTCAGGAAAATGCTTCACAAGACTTGATCTCGTGAGCCAACACGGCTGCTGTTTTGCAGAACTCCAAAGGGCAGCCTTTTTCTGTGCCAGGGGAGAAGAATAAAAAAAAGGTGGTGTTTTTTTTCCTTCAGCTGCCAGCAACTTAGAACTCTAGTTCTTCCATCTCACTTCCAACCACACACACTGAACCAAAGTATTTCTTATTTGGTACACCTGGACATAGGTTTAATAAGAAATAGGACAGAAAAGGTAGAGAAGAATGCAGCATCTTATGCCATGTCATTAAAATTGCTGTAATGTATCTACTTGTACTCACTCCACCTGAACTCCCCATCTACCTCTCTGTGCTTACATTGTCATCACCAGAGGCTGTACAGTGAAAAGTTATGGTCTAGGATTGTGTGTTACAAGTTGACTCAGTAGCACCTTACACTTGAGAAGTATCTGAAATCCTAGAGAGGTTAATTGCTGTCGACCTTAACACCTTTTGTTTCCAGGATGAATAGACAGCTCCTGACGACATACAGACTACTTCTGTTGAGCTATTTCTGTCTCTAACACATGCCTTTACTACTTCTGGGCCCCCTTAGGCCGTGGGTGCTACTCATAAGAAATCCAGATGCTCTTCAAAGAGTCCAATAAATACTGATTTACCTAAGCTGGCTGCATGTACTTGCCATTTACATCCTTACATTCTACAGCACGAATAAAGAGTACTGGGAATGTAACACAGACACAGTTACAAGCCTCTGCAGACTCAGTCTGAGTTTAGTACAGATAACACTGACCTGGGCCTAGTATGCAAATAAGACTTAATCCTATTCCTGCTTAACTGCTCTTACATTCACAAAGTGCATCTGCCAGGGTTCCCAGCACTGGCACAACAAACCACGCACATGGATCGAGCCCAAGTCTGGTATCGCTCTCGATAAGCTCTACCCAAACCATCAGCGCTGGGATGGTACCATGCACGCTCTAGTTCCTCCACCAGTGCCAGGCCTGGAACTGCAGGTGATACCAGGCACAGCCCCACAGCAGCTGCAGCTGGTGCAGTTTGGTCGCAGGTGCTGTGAGCTCCAGGGTGTGAGGAATGTGATCATGTGTGAGTGTAACACACGGGGTTTTCCCATGCGGTCAGGTATCCCCACCTGCAGAGCTGCCTTATCTTAAACAACAAAAAGCTTTGACTGAGAAAAATCCCCACCATTAGTATGAAAACAGAACCATGAGTCTGCTCTACAGGACAAAATACTAGCAAAAATGGCGTTTCAGTTGCTGCACTTTTAACTTTGCTTATTAAAAAAAGGTGCAACATTGCCAGGTAACATATTGTAGACAGCTTATTTCATTAACTCTGAACACAAGATGGGATGTTCTGCATTGCAAAAGCATAAGGTATGAACGAGCACCCACTGCTCTTAGGGAGTCTTAATACTAAATACTCTAGTCACATGGCTCCTCAATTGCCATCTTCCTTTTAATTTGTTCTGTTCAAGAAGTCATTAGTGAAGTTTTCTATACAAAATGAAAGCTGATCAAGAACAACCTATCAGTGCATTATGTTTTATGGCAAAGTACATGATGACTTCAGTCTACTCAAATTCCAGGCTGTTATACAACTGGAGAATCAGGAAGGAAGGTCCTGGGAAGTTTCAGAAACTCAGCTGTCACTTGGAATGACAAAGACTTTTCCAAATGTGCCATCAGCATTTGTTCACTGTTACACAAAACCATACAGAATTCTCAGATAACCAACCCAAAACCAGAAGCAAGGGTGGCTTCATCTTATCATCTATACTACGCTGTCTGACATAAGGGAAACTGAAATTTGGAGGCACAAATGGAAATTCAGGAAGCTTTGTGAAGTCAACAATTCACAGTACATTTGAATCTCCTCAACTCAGTTATCACATAAGGTGAGCATTAATTTTTATTAAAACCACCAAACACAGAATTGCATCTCCTTTACTACAATGAACTTGAAAAACACACATTCAAGAGGCTTTAAGCAAAAAGAAAAAAAAAATCCAGCAATCTTAGTTTCTGATGACTTATGAGGCCTTCCCCAAAGGTCTCAAAAATCAAAGAGAATATAGGAATAGCACAGAGGAGGAATGAAGGAGCTAAATTGGATTAGCTTGGCATATTCCCAAGAAGACGCATGTCAACCCAACAGCTAAAAATACCTGGTAATCTGCCCTGTCTCCCCAGTGTCTCCTCCCTCACAACTCCATCATCTCCCTTTTTGCTGCTGAGGGTGAAACCTCTTCAATTGCAGCAAAACAAAAATGCTTTTTTGCGGTCTTCTCTTTTCTCCTAATCCAGAACCTTTGAAGGAGCAATGGGGATTGCTTCCCAGAGACATTCTTGTTGATGGACTTTGTCTATTGGCTCCAACATTGTTCCTGGCACTGCCCAAAACCTCAAACCACGTTGGTAACAACAGCCAAACTCTCAAAGTACACTGCATATAGAATCTGTTCCCCTAAATAAATGTTAGCTTCAGAGCTGTGTTATTATAGTAGATATCCATTAAATTTACTACCTGGACCTCAAATAAATCAGTCTAAAGGAATGTACTGGGAACCACAGCACAAGTTTTTTCTTCAACTTTTGTCATATATCCTTACACACACCCGAGCAAATATTTAGATCTTATTTTCCCCACAGAACAATAATGTTATAAGCCTTCCAATATCAGGGCAAGAAGAGAACACATGTAAATGTATGAATTACCTCAACACCCCCCCTAATTGATATAAAACTTTACATTAAGAGCCAAATAGCTCAGGTGAAAAATATGGAGCCGAGTATAAAACTTCTCTAACTACAACTAAAAGGCAAGCAATCACAGAAATATTCAAAATCATCAAGCATTTTGAAGAGAACTTCATAGAACAGAGAGTTTTAAAAAAAATACATTAAAAGGAGACACCAAGTATTTCAAAAACCTCTGTTTTATTTGTACAGAGTAAAATACATCATATAATGGACACCGTTTTCCACCCATAATCTAAAGCCATTAATAAGTGTTTTCTTTTCACCAAATATCCTGGTCAGAAGCACAGACAATGGAAATGGGAATGCTAATTAGTCTCTCTCTGCCAGAGCTACAAGGTGCACATCAATCTCTGCTTCTGTAAGGATCCTGAAAGAACAAAAACAAATCTTAAATAGCTTCAATGATCCTCTTCCTTAAGCTATAATGTTCCAACCTAATATCTACACAAATGAGTTTTACACAATGTATCTTTCAGCCCTTTGAAGCCCTGCTGCCAGGGCCTCAGGCTGACATTCCAGTTCTTTTTGAAAAAATAAACAAAGAAGCCAAGACACTAGACAGTAAAAAGGCAACAAATGGTAGAAAAAGAACAGGTAATTCCTGCAAGCTGGGCCCTGGTGAGGGGAAAGGGTATGGTCATTAGTATGATTACTCCAAGGTGGACACAGGTTTTCACAGCCTTCTCCCTCTGCTTGTTATCCATCCTTTCCAAAAAAGACAGAAGACCCGTAACTGCAGTTTGGTAAAAAAACAGCACTTGACCCTTGAGCAGCAGCAAAGGGGTAATGCAGCTCCCGTACGCTTTCTCAAAAGTGCTGTTATTCAGTGGTCCTAAACACACCCCACCAAATGCAAACCCACCCATCTTCACTACATCAACTTTATACACATTAGGAAGCACTTAAGTGGCTGCACCTGTAGGACACAAAGGTTGGAAGCCTCTCTCCAATCCCCACCTACCAAGTAGCTAGACTGAAGCAGAGGACTTGGCTTGGCTGCTCCTGTCTGAGTTGTTGTTTGTTTTTTTTTTTTAATTTAAAAAAAAAGGCAATAAAAGACTAAGGCAGAAATAATTGAACTCCTCTGCAGTAAGCCAGTCGTAACTAAATTTTAGCTAACGCGCACCTAGAGGGTCATTTTGCATTAACTAAAGTGCCCCCAAACCTATTTTCCCACATTTCATGCACACTTCCACAGCTCTGTGCTGTGAGAAGGCTGCCTGGCCCGCTGTACCTGACTCGGGGCGCAGTCCTCAGCAGGAAGATCTGGTGTTGTCTCAACAGATTTGACCAAGGGACCTTGCTGCACAGAGTGCGCTGCCCTCGCACTGCGGCGATGACAGGGGAGGGGGGAAATGGCAGGTGTCTTGCTTTCATGCTAGGTGGGGAAACACTTCTCTCTACTGCACCACTTAACCATGTCAAACATTTCAAAACTATGTTACCATTTTTTCTTAAACAATGTCTTTTACCAGCACACATTTTGAAGAGTTACAGGAAAACAAAACAAACCAAAACAAACAACAAACCTCCAAAACTTCTGACATCTCTTTTTCGCAATTCACCATTACATAAGAAGTTAAAAATAATTGCCCATAACCAGAGAAACACACCAAGTTCTATCAACACTGGTCACTTACCTGAATTTAGGATTTTCCACTGTAACTACACCAACTTCTATTTCTGAAGGTTTGAAATCAATGGATAGTACAGTAGACAGGCATGTTATTGCTGTCTGAAAGATGATAAAAAAATGCTATCATTAAACAGAAAGCAGTAAGGCTGCTTCTTTTTTTTCCCCCAATAGACAAAGCATTAACAACTGCCCTTCCTTCTAGTTTTGAGTTATTTCCTTCCACCTCAAAACCTCAGCTGAAAAGTTTCAAATAGTTTCCCCTTGTTACAGAATACAATCCCGCTCCGGTCCTCTCGCTAAAAAGCCCAATCTAGCAAAGGGACATGTCATTTTCATAGCAGAAAAAACCCACAACAAACCTGAAAGCTTTTACCAAGCAAAGATTAAAACCCCATGTCCCAAGGACAGAACATGTTTCATTACTGGCAAACAAGACTGACACCAACATAACAGTCCAAGATTACTCAAAGCACAAGTCACTTGTGTAGCTTTCGTTCTGGCTTTTCTTTCGGTAATTAAAATTATGTTGGCTGTTTCTAAAAGCTGTATTTCATCATGGCTTAACTTATTTTACTCCCACCCTAATCATCACCTGTTTTAAAAGGTATTCTTTGCAATCTCCCTCACGCTTAACCCTGCAGTAGGGTCATAACAATGCTAAAGATATATTCCTAAAACAACGATTGAGCACAAAAAGAAGTTCCATAAAACAGCTATGTAGCCAGATGCTTATCAAATCAGTTATTCTGACATGCTGGCATTTAATTCTGATCAGCAATGTATTAGGAAGTGTAGGACACCAGATGAGATTTTCTGAAGGTTATTTTCAATATGTTGATAATACATTCATTCTGCAGTAATTCTATAAGACTACACAGATGTATTATCACAAGACTGCCAAGTTGTAAAAAAAATTAAACCAAAACAAAAACCAGCAAAAACCCCCAAACTCTGATCCACAGAGTATTATCACTAATTCACCACAAGCTTAAAAAAAAAGGCAGCATTATGTGTGAAGAACACTACAAAAGCATGATTTTTGTTCTTGTTTGACAGACTTGCTTCTCTTTGTCACTGCTGCCTTTTCCAGTAACAGTGTCTGATCTATATTCACAATCTCAGCATTTTTACAAAGACAACAAAAAGGTATAGAAGCACTTTCAGGATCTGAACTGTCAGATTAATTACCAATTAAGTATTTCCATGATACCATGGAAGTTTTATGAATTAAAAACAGGAATATGAAAAGACTATTTCATCTATCACTCAACTAAGAGACATGCACAATGTAATCAAGTAGTGACAGAAAAATATATTTAATCTGAAAAATATTCAGCCAGGATAAAAAAGGATCTCTGAGGGAATTTCAAACACATTCAATTTCAGCATGCTATGATGATTAGACCCTCTCAGGATCTTCTCTTTAAAGAAATCACATATTAAGGAAATCAGTACTTAAGATATACCTATAAAACTTATGAGTTTATACTGAAGAACTTTCCGCTCAAATGGTACTTTCACAGTAATGCAGACTTCAGATGTAATTTAGCTGAAGGTCTGAATCTGCATAGCACTCACAGGGACCTTAACACCATACTGTTTAATCTTACAGAGTGTCAACAGCTTGGGTTATTATTCCTAATTTCAAGTGCTGACTTTGTGATGCAGGAAACTTAACATTATGAGAGAAGAATGAGGCCTGGCAGGAGAAACAGGTGGGCCAGGGAAGAGGATTGTTTAGACAGTTCTCTACAGTCTGAGTGAAAAAAGCAAGGATAACTTATAAAATAGGTCAGTGAACTGATTTTATAAGCAGGATACATTTTTACAATGGGCCTTCTTTGAAGGACAGTTTTCACAGTGGGCGTAACAAAGTGGTGCTATATTTACTAAACTGACAGACATGCACTACCTCATCCTGTTTGAAATGAAGGTTGGTTTAAGTGCCACTAAAAGAAAATTGCACTGGTATCCCCAGAATCAAGCACTGTAGTAACCAACTACCAGCTGCAGTGGGAGTGCTACAATTATAGATTCTGCTTCAGCTAACATAAGGCAGAAAAAAGCAGATTAGATTACTATTTAAAAACACTTGCAAAATACCTTTAAAGATTTTCTGGCTGGAATAGCTATACTTGCAATGGCAGCAGTACAGAACTGTAAGAAATAGGAAATGCCTAACTGCATTCCTCTATATCACAAGCCTACATACAGCATATTCATTAGAAATACTTTAACAAATCTTTATTTCCTTCTGCTGGCCTACCTCTACTGTTTGTTCATATGTCCAATCAAATTTCTTCTTTACTTTCTTTTCAAGAAAACTGGTTGACTCTGTCTGTTTAACGCCTGCAGCTGTGGCCTTGAATCCACAATAGTAACCGGCCGGATCACACTTGTATACCTGAGGGCCGTGTTCTTCATCAATACCAATCAGAATCATACCTTGAAGAGAAAATTTGTTAACTCATTTCTTTCCCCAACTTTAGCAATCTCATTCAACTTAAGAACAGAACAGAACAGAGACTCCTCTCCCTTGAAACTTGCGCACACACAGCAGGACATTTTTGGGAACCAATACCTAGAGCTGTGATTTCCTCCTTACCTCTAATTTGCCATTTCTTACCAGCATCTCATTATCAGGTGTGCACCTCAGTTTAGTACAAACTAGATCTCTGTCATTCCCAAAGAAGGCTGCTCAATAAACATGGAAACATTTTTGCCATGCTCAGTGTGTAGAGAACCACAAATCAGGAAATACAAAAGTTTAACCCTGATACAAAGTTAACCCACCCACAATTCACTTCCTGCGTATTGTGTGACACTTCAAAAGTGTTAACAATAGTTCTCTTAGCGTGTGCCTTTTACCAGAAAGCAACTTAAAAAAATATGTTGAAACTAATAGAAATATTAAAAGATCAACTTTAGATTTCTCGACTGTAATCCTGAAAAGCACTGCATTACATCCATCATATTTTCCAAAAAAGGTTAAGAAAAGAAAAATAAATATTTATTCACGTATTTAAAAACAAAACAGAAAAAGCACACAACCATTTTCCAGTACTATCGAGGTCTGGGAAATGCCAAAGGAAGAAATAAACAATCATTCCTGAATATTACAAGCACAGAAAAATTGCTCCATCATGGAAACTGTGGTGTAACCCTCAATGTTACTTCTTTAGTGAGAAGTGCAGTGCTTACTATGGTTACGAGAAGTGATTCATCAATTCTGAAACTATTGTCCTGAAAAGAAAAAAAAATGCAAGCAAACTAAAAGAAACCCAGACAGAATGTTTAATGAAAAAGTAATTGAGGAAACACTGAGGAGACGTTAAGTCTTTCATCTCAGTTCTGGGCAGCCTAACAGTACAGTTATAAGTTGCTCACAGGCAAATATAAAAGGAAAAAAAGTCAGAACCCACCTCAGAACTGAGAGATGACCAAGAATATCTAAAAAACCCCCAACTTTACACATATCTTTTTCTACTTAAACTGCATTTACTGTTATAAAACAAGACTGGTGCAGAAATGTTTGCAAGAGAAATATTTTTAAGCGCTTCTTCTCTGCATTAGCTATATAATGGTTAAGAGCAAAACTTATGCAGATTTTTAGCCTATACATACCACTTTGATAGAAAATAAGACACAAAATCTGCACAAACATAACTGCTCTCTCCACATGTCTGTTTTAACAGTGATATTTACCAAGACACAGACATCAGTAAAAAGAACATCTCCCAGTGACAGGCATCACTGTGCAGTGTGAACAGACCAGGTCTTAAAAACAAAGGTGAAAGAGCATCACACATGTTTCAGAGGCTGAACCATTCACTCCACGCCAAATGCTGAATCAATGGTAAAATCATGGCTCCAATTCAGGATTTCCAGCACTGCTCTCTCATTTGGCTGTTCATCCCTCTTACTCCTTCACTTACATGCAGACCTTGCACAATTTGAAAACAGGTGAGAATTCCTTGCACTTGAAGTCGCAAGCTTAGACAAGAAATAGTAAAGACTAAACTTACAGCAACCAAGAGGCCTCATTTCAGCATTCTGCGTATAGACCTGAGAAATATCTGCAATCCTTTTACATAGCATATCCACAGGGATGTCGTAGCCGTACTTGTACTTCCAGTTAGCAGCCTCATAGCGAGCTCTCTGCACCTGGGATCTGCTGTCAGCTAGACAAAAGAACTAATATTAATTTAACTGAACAGGTACCACGTTTATTCCTAGCATTGCTAGAGAAAGCAAATTTCAAGCCCTACTTTAAGTTGTCTTTAGATATACATATCAGAACTAGACAAGTTCTCCAAAAAACAGATTGAGTAGAACAAATCTCCTGGAGTACTTGTTTTGTATGATGCAAAGTGGATAACTATATAAAAAAATTGACACATTTCAGATACTTAAAAAGATGGTGAATTAAATACCTGTCATTCCTGTCATCACACAGCCAATATTTTCAGTAATTCTGAATAAATGAGTCACTGTGTTGGAATCCAGTAACTTGTCCTAAAGAGGAAACAGAAAAGAACTAATAGAAAACATTGTTCTTTAAGTTCGAAAAAAGACTCTGGATGCTCTGGTATTTACAGAAGAGACCCCCAAAAAATCAACTAACAGCTAAAAATTGTCTTTCAGGGTTTCTACTATTTACTGCTATAGGCACATGAAGGAAGAAATAGGAGAATGAGAAAGATAAAAAAACTCAGTATCTGGAAAAGGCTGACAGCTGCAGCATGACCAACTTCAAAGTCTTTTTCCCTCTGAAGAAACTTTGAGGACACACATACAAAAACTTGAGTTCTTGTTGCACTCTGCCCTTCAGACAAAAGGGTTTTCCCTCTTTGTCAACAATACAGCCCCACTGTGCTGAAACGCCTGTGAAAATCTGTTCTGAATGTTATTGGTATAACACTTTCTGAGTAGGAAACTCAGGATGGACAACTCAGCCCTTACAAGCCATACTAATGTACAGCAGCCAAAGTACAACACACCCCACTCTGTATTTTAGCTTTAACCCCTCAATCGCTGCAGAGAAAACCAATTTTACAGTACTTGGTGAGGAAATGTACAACTGAGCACTAAACAGAGCTAGAACTCGTAATAAGTAGAACAATAAGATATTCAACTCAAACTGCAATATATGTCAACGTTAATAAATATAATATCAATGTTGCAATGTGTCACCCCCCTGTTTTTTCTTACTTCCTTCCAGCCTCCCCCTCAAAACCAGACTACTTACAGGTACTTTTTTCTGTGTTACAATTACTGCAGAATCTTTCCCACGAACAGCTACTGATGTAAGTCCACCCTGGTTTATGGCCTTGAAAGCATATTCTAGAAAAATACATAAAAATTAATAAAAAAACAGCATTAGAGATATTAGTACAAATAACTCTGACACACCTCCTACCAACACAGAGGTCTCACCAAGTTCTATTCTTTCTAATACTTTAATATTTGTGCAATACTTTGTGTCTTTAAGGTCTTCAGTACAATGCACACAAGAACCTTCTGATGGGAATTTAGTCATTAACTCTCGTCACAAAACTACTATCACTGCTTTGCTCAAACATTTCTAATATTTTGCCTTTTTGTTCAGTTAGAATGTTTAACAGCAACAGAATTTATTTTAAAACTAAAAGCTGATTCTGCACTTGACCAAAAGAGTCCGATGTTAACATCAGACTTTTTAGCATGCAGAAGTTTAGTAACTCAAGCATTATTACCATTGCAAGGATGTGATTTTCAACTGATACAGATGAAACCTGAAGGGAAGAACTAGGCAAAGAAGATTGGTTTTAACCTTACTATCACATTTTCTAACTGGATGTTCAAACACTGCAATGCTTTTATCCACTTTTCAAAATGAAACCTAATCATGTACCTACCAGACAGCATTATTGAGATAAATGTAATGGATTAAGGTTTACTTGATATAATCCATGCAATGCATTTCCCTTGATTAATGGTTTCAGAAGTATTAAGAACAACAACTTTAAAAATAATTTACCTGGCAACATATGATAAAAATTCAGAACTCCCTAATATCTGGTTAGAAGAGGTAAGTTTCAGGCAGTAACTATATGTATTTTTTTTGTCAGTGATGCGAATAAAAATAGAACAAGTCTGAACAACAGTGTAGCAAATTGCTAAAACTATCCTCTAAAATAATGGGAGCAAGAAGCTCAGCTGTTTTAAAAGCTGCATTCAAATCTATGGAAGAGATTGCACAACAGGAGAGGAATAATGGGAAAATGAAAAAAACCCAACTCTTGCAATACCAGGATCTTTATGTCCAATTTGCTGAGTCAGTGCTGTGGAAGGGCTGGCTGCCATGTATTTATGGCACCGTAGTTATTACTCTCAGGCATCAGAGCATTTACTGGGTAACCCAAACACGCCATAAAGAATGTTCCCCCTTTCTCTCCGCTACACACACAGCTCCGCTCACTTCTTCACTTGCCCTCTCCGGGTGACCAGTGCTGTAGCCTGCAGGAGGGCACAGCACCCAGTGAGACATGAGGCAGCGCTGCCCACAAACCTGTCACGTTTGAAGCCCCAGGCCAAGGCTCCGCAGCGCTTGTTTATTTATGTGCACAAATACCTGAAGGGAGGGTATAAAGAAGGTGGACAGAGCCAAGCTCTTCTCAGTGGTGCCCAGTGCCAGGTCCAGAAGCAACGGGCACAAAATGAAACACAGGAGGTTCCATCTGAACAGCGGGAAACACTTTTTCACTGTGACGGTGACCAAACACTGGCAGAGGCCCACAGAGGTTGTAAATTCTCTATCCTTGGAGATATTCAAGAGCTGTCTGGACACAGTCCTGGGCAACCTGCTCCAGGTGGCCCTCCTTGAGTAGGGGGCTGGGCAAAGACTTCCAGAGGTCCCTGCCAACCTCAACCATTCTGTGATTCTGTGACACTGAGGTGGGAGCAGGAACAGGTGCCCTCACAAACTCTTTTCGTTTGCAAGTACTGACAATCAGACTTGCTGAACTGCAGCCCCTCCTTGTCCTGTTCCTATTACCACATGCATTCCTCAGTTTTCAGAGACAAGCCAAAAAGTGAAGTATCACAAATCCAAATTGCTAGTGGTGTTTTAAGTCTGTTTTCTGCTATGTAAGTATTTCAGCAATACTCCACATGTTCTTTCTGAAAACAGCAGTCACTTGCTGTTACATCATGACAGTCAGAAATTTGACCATAATAATTTTCTTCAGCTCCCAAAATTCCACTCAGAAGAAACATTACTTTTGAAGACCGGAACTAATAAGTGGCAAGACAACACTGATGCTCTGAGTGATTTTGACCACAGCAACAAGAAATGTATATGAAATAACTGTTAACTTCTCTAACATGAGATCACTTCAAAGGCACTTGAGCTTTTTGAGCTTTGGAAAGGTAAGACAGCTCTAAGGCAAAGCACAGGCGTTTCAGTACAATATCACTACACTGGAAATCTCTGTTCAGGTACTGCCAACTTCCAAAAAATCCTCAGGTTTTAAGGCAGCCTTAAAACAATGTATCTATACTCATCCTTGACACCACCTAATTAACCTGTATCCAGCACATGGACAAGGATGTACAGGATTAAGAAAGAAAGAGCAAAAAAAACCCTGGAGTTGGATATTTAACCCCAAGCAACCATGAGCTTTCTGCCCAGGTTGTGGCCAGGTGCTGGCCAACACTAGCGTGGCACCATGTACAAGTTGTCAGCCTGGCTGTGGGTACAGTGAGCTCATACATAACTATGCACACCTATGTATTTTTCTTCCCACAGCATACAGGTAATCAAAATATCTTTTAGACAGCTTCAGGCTGTGTGCAGAGGCTCACAAATGCACAGGCAGATACTTGCTTCTAAAACACGGGTAAAAGATATGGAGGTACTGCACATTTCTCACACATTAACCTAATTGCTGAATATACCCAGGAAGTAGAAAACTGAGGCTCTGCTTTCTCTTTGCAACAGGATGCAGAAACTATTCCTAACAAGTTGTACTGCAACAGAGAAACAGCCAGAATGACGACACAGACTAACCAGCTTGTTTTAATGCAAACGGAAGGTCAGAGCCCATGACTCTTCCATCACAGAGGCACTGACATCCCGTGTGAGGAAGTGCTGCCCCTACCCATATGTATAAGGCTCACTGTGCAAGTTGCATACAAGCCTTATAAACGCTTCAGACATAAGACAGCACCTGTATGTAGGTATCTTGTACAGGTAACTTTCTATCCATGCACAGACACCTACACAAAGGCACTTTCCTGGCTGCTCCCTGGAGAAAGGACCCCTTGAGACTGGGCCACCTGTGCAGGAGGCCTGTTCCACACACCCAAGGGCAGACACAAAAAACTTACTGGCTGCCATGGGCAATTCATGCAGTCTGGTCCCAACAGCCCCCTTTCCTGGGGAACAGATGGATGTACAGATGTGCTGTGTAATACACGTGCAGCGAAGCCACTTGCAGCTGTGGAAGAGCCACTAAGCTCCAGGGGAAGGTGGCATCAGGATGCTGCTGCCAAAACAAATCACCCAGCCCTGTTGTAAGGATCGTTCAGGAGCCCTCTCATTGTTCTGCCAGACTGCAAGCTGACTATGCTGCTATTGAGTATTCTGCAGCAGCACCATGAGGCTCCTCTGCACAATTTGCTGCACTGTAGAATATGAATAAAAGTCTCAGTAACCTACAGAAGAAGATAAAGCTATGCTGCAGCGTAATTGCAAAACGTTCAAAGAAGCCTGAAAATAAAGGATAGCTGCTGCTGTCTCACAGGCTGTGATGTACAGAACACACGGCATTGAGGTACAGCAAGGGAGAGCAGGGGCTACCACCAGAAACTGACTCTGTAACTCTGGCATGCAGGGTTTGAGGCAGCTCAAGTCCCATTTCAAACAGCTCAGAAACACTTTCAGAGGAATAAACAGCTTTTGGATAACTGTCACTTTGGTCTACAAGCATCTGAAATAAAACACTAGGAAATGGCAGGAGCCCCCTCCCCGTGCAGGGGACACTGCAGGGGATCCCCCTGGCTCTGAGCTTTCCCTTTCTCAGCGAGGATCCCCTTCCCGGGCCCCACGTCGGCACGCCGGGCCCGCAGCTGCTCCTGGCTCCCCGCTGGCTTCTCCCCGCACCGCGGGACCGGGCAGGGCGGGAACCGAGACTCGTCGGCCACAAGAAGCGCCACGTTCCCCCCCCTCCCCAGGGCAACCGGGTTCGGCGGGGCTCCCCGAGCCCGCTGTGGTGCTGCCCGGCCGGCAGGCCCGGCCCGTGACGGGGCAATTCAGCGGCAGCATCCCCGGGGCCGGACACCCACCGACTTGGTAGAGGCGGCCCTCGGGCGAGAAGATGGTGATGTGGCGGTCGAAGCCGGCGCTGGATCCGCGGGACATGGCGCAGCGGGGGGGGCGGCCGAGCGGCTCACGGCGTGCAGGCCCCGCGGAGACCGCACACAGGGGCACCGCGGGAGTACTTCCGGGTCACGCGCCCGGCGCAGGCGCGGAAACGCGCACAGCTCGCGCACCGTCACGCTCCAGCCGCAGTACTGGGCATGCTCAAACCCTGCGGCGCTCCGTGTCCCTGTCCCCCGCCCCCCACGCCTCGCGCCCGCCACCCCCTCGGCCGCGCAAGCGCACTGTGGCGGCGCGCGCAGCCCGCGTCCTGTCGCGACAGCTCGTGCAGCGCGGCAGCTGCAGCGCGTGCGGCCCCTGGGGCCGCGCGGCGGAGGGCGGGGCCCGGGGAGCGGCACGCGGGAGCTGCGAGCCCTCGGGCGGGCCCGGGGCTCCTGGCGCGCAGAAAGGCGCGGGAGGCGTTACGGAATGGGCGCGGAAATAGCGGAAGAGCGGGGAGATGTATAATCGTGAGCTGTGCAGCCACCGGGAAAACAAGGCCCTCTGTCAGCTTCCTAAACAAAGTATTTCCACATGTTCTTTTCAGTAACTTTCAGGAAATACACTAACCTCAACAAAGGTGTTTAAGATACTCATGATGAGTAACTGTTGCCGCAGACGCATTATAATGTGACGTTTAAAAGACTTAACTGTTTATCGGTGTCCAGTACAAAGGGAAATTCCCCAAATTTGAACTCATGAATACACGCTCCTTGTGCCTTTTGGCATCTTGGATTTCCCCTACTCTTTGTGGGAAGGCTTTTTATTTAAAGCTGGATCATGAGAAGAGTTGGAAAAGCTGTGTTTTGGTCTCCGCACCTCTATTTTAAAAGGCTATTATTAGATGAAATAACAGACTACAGGTGCATTTTGTGTATGCCATATATTAAAAGTCTGCTTTCTTGAATTTTTCAATATACTTTTCCTTGATTATTGATACTGTGGGAGAATAAAACGTCTGGCTGTGTGTTAGAAGACACGGGGTTTGTCCCCGTCACGAGGGAAGCGCTGTGTGGGCAGATGTGAGCTGTTCAAGGCTGTGGTGCAGCATGAGAACGTCTCTGCTGGGTCGGACAATCTGCCCCGCCCCGTGCCCTGTCTGCAGCTGTGGCCAAAAGCGGATGCCCAAGGAAAAGTACCAGGACTATAAAGAGCCTCTGATGATCCACTCCCTGAATACTCTCACAGTCTCCAGGCGTCTGGAGGGACTTCCCAAGGCAGAAATAGCGTCTGGTTATTTAATAACCCTTCCTGCATTTCTCTTTCATGAACCTGCTGGTCTCCCCTTGAACTCACGTGAACTTCTTGCATCCATGACATGCTGTGGCAAAGAGTTGCTCAGCATTAACAACACGCTGTGTGGTTTCATCTGAAACCTCACCTTTTATCTGAACCTTCTATCTGCCAGCACCATCTGATACGGCTTTTGTACTGGAAGAGACAGCAAGCGATCGATCCCCATGCATCCCCTCCACAGCTCATTATTCTTATGACCTCTGTGTCTCTCAAGACCTCTGTTCCTCCAGGCTGAGGATTCCTGACCTCCCAGTCCTTCCACGTACAAAGCTCTTCCATTCTGTAACCCTGGAGTTTAATGTCAGATTATTTTTCCCATGAGAAAAAGGGGATGGGAAAACTGAAGTAATTTTCAAGCATTCAGCCTGATTGCCAAAAAGTAACCAAGTGAGAAAATCCTTAAGTGTCTGGAATGGAAGATTCAATATTTGACTTAGACCAAGGAAAGAGTAACAATTACTCAATACTATGGATGTGACGGAGCAGAAGTCATGGACAGTTTCTAAAAGTTTTCTCCATCTATGTGGCAGTTTTGTCAGTTTCAACGTAAGGTTTTGTTTCAGTAGAAGAGCAATCATGTATTTTGGGTTTAGTGTTCATTACATCTGACCAGCTACATGAGAGTCAAAGTCTGTGTTGCAGGACCCTGAGGGAGACGTTTTTAAGACGGCAGTAAGCGTGTGAGCTCGGAGACGAAGCTATTTCCAAAGCGGCTACAGCGCAGGCTGAAACCCTTCAGCCTTCCTCACGTCTCTCTCACTGATGTGTCTCCATGTCCCCAGCACGTGGCAGGCCAAGAGAAGTGCTGGTTCCCTCTGATCCCAGTTCTCCTCTCTCAGCGGGCCAGCAAAGGGCAGTCGGGGTCATTCGCTGTGGTTTCGGGGGTACCAGTTGCTGCAGCATTGGGAGAACTTGCCTTTCTGGCATTCAGCATGCAACCATCAATCTAATAAGCTACTCCCTGACAGACACTAGAAATCCTTGGATTTTTACTGCACTTCTCTACTAACAAGTAGTAACATCAAGTAGATCTGCTGGTAGATGCCAGTAAGCTTTGGGTTGCTCTCGGGTTTATTGCCAATGAAACCTCCCAGAATTCCTTTTACATACTCAGAAACAAATCCTCATTGTTACGTCTAAATTTCCTGTTTCAGTAATCTAAAATGTGAAGACTTAAAGCAACACAAAAGGAATGTTATTTCACAAATATCTTAAATAGAGTGCAAATAATTAACCTCAGGCAGAACTGAGGCTCTGGAGAATGTGTACATCTATATGAACAGGAGGAATGCAATGGGAAAAGTGTGGAAGTTGATTGCTAATGTTTCCTTTTTTGGTTCCAAAGAGAGGAAGCAATTAATTCCCTCTAAGGATCTACAGTGAAGTGTATTATCAGCAAACACAAAGAAAAAAAAGTCACAACAATTCTCACACTAATGTTGGGACATCCTCCTGTTGTAAATTCCAGATTCTGTTTCATCTGCCCCTAAATACACTAAAAATGTGTGTATTTAGGAAGTGTTACTATTTAGAAGGTGTTATGGTATCTCTGTAGGAATAGGTTTTGAGATTAAACCCAAGTGATTGATGAGGAACATGTCTGTTGTCAGTCTAAAGGAAGCAGAGGATGCATTTATTCCAGTCTGATATGTCCGCATGTCTGATAATGACCAGGGTGAGGTAAAAAACAAACCTCAATGGACGAACACGTCTGGCAATGAAATGGATATGCTGAAGGTGCAGTTTCTGGGCAGCTAAAGCTGACCCAAGGCAGAGCTGCAAGGACCCGCCTTCTGCAGACTGGTATTCCAAGCCTCTCTCCCACACAGGTTTCAGTACTTGTGCAATGGTGCTAGTTCCATACAACAACGCAAATTTTGACCTGGCCAAAACCAATTTTTTAAAGGGTTTTGCATTCAGCTGACTCAGCCCTGAGTTGCTTAGGACTGCAAGACCATCAGAGCTGGTCCCAAACTGGGACTATAACAACACTGATTCACATCAGTGTGTGCTGTTTTGGAACTTAACCCAGAGGGTACGTAACCCTCAGACACAGCAACAGTTGCTTACTAAGCAGTCCTGTACAGAAGACACATACTTTAACAAAGCAGTATTTGCATTTTCAAGGAGATATGGCAGTTATCTGACTTACAGAATTGTAAAAACAATCTTCTGACGGATTAGATGTAAATTGGTTTGAGGAGTGAGAGAACATCCAATCTCTCTGCTTTCCCTGGCAGACTCCAGAAAGCAGGTGACATACAGGAGTCAGAAAATGGGTCTGTGATTAAAGCTACCAACAACATGATGAATTTAAGACCAAGGTTCTGGGTTACTTTAAGAGATATCCAGCTCCTCTACCCCTTCTGCACAGCACCTGAAGGATATGACGACATGTAAATCACAGATGCTGGTTTACAAACCAGGAGGAAAAAAAGTGTCAGGATAAAATAGCAAAAAAAGCAGAGAACATGCCTGAACGCTAAGAGTCCTGAAGCAGCTTCTCATGGGACACTGCAAAAACTCAGAACTGCAAATACTATACAAAAAGATCTTTATGATTCAACTCAGTTTCAAACAGAGGATTTTTCAGTGTGCAAGTCAAATATGACAAAAACATGATCTTTCATCTGAGATTAATGTGGCATTTCCATGTTTTGGGGGGGATGAAAGTTTGCATTAAAGTGGTAAGTGCAATAAATGAAAACATTTACCATAAACCACTTATAAATAATAACTTGGAACGCTTTTCCTGTGTTCTTTTTTTTTATAACTTGGGGTAAGTTTTATAAAATTATCCGTAGAAAATTCAGTTTTGTTCTATTACTGCCTGTAAGAATTTCTAGTTATCATCAATTTTTGTTTACAAAATTCATGCATTTACATAAGCAAACAGTTCCAATGACATGAAACCCTGTCAGAAGCAACAAATTTTAGAATGTGAAAGAGCCACACAATATCCCACTCATTTTTTACTAATTCTTCCAATCAAACTCTCAATATATGTTGCTACAACAAAACTTTTGCATTCTGTGTGATCAAATCAATTCTGTTTAGTGTGAGGAAGTATTAGGGCTACGTGTGTCTGCCAATGGTAAACATACCATTTGGCCCCATCAGCTCCATTTATTTGCTACAGACATTGTGTGACACTGTTGCAAAGTCAGCCTGCCCATTGTCAAGGTATTTGGAAAGTCCTGCTTAATTTCTTGGAAGTACGGAATTTATGAATGTCAGTGTAAATTAAAAGCTTGAGAAAAAAACTAACAAACAAACCAATGCCCCTGAAATTTCAAGAGGGAAAACCAAGTTTTAATTCAAATCATCTTGAGACAAATCACATTAAGAGGGTACAGAAATCGCCTGTAAAGATGGAAATAATGGACCTAATTCATCCCTGCTGGACCACCACCGATGTTAACCGATTTACTGCAGGAATGATTTTGACAAAACGCAGTTACTGAATTTTCTTTAGTGATAGGGCCTCACACATTAACCCCATAATTGTACTGCTGCGTTCTGCTAGTCAGCAACAGTGATTTAAAATAAAAAAGTGGCTTCAGCTTGTAGAATTACATTCTTCATCACTTCTGTTGAATGCAGAGCCATTTTCTTGGTACTTCATATGGATATTTTTCGTCAAAAGTGTCTTTATAGGGGATGTGCCATGTATCACCTGTAGTCTGTACCACACAATCATAACGCAAAGCAGGCTGTTGGATAAAGACAGATAAAACCATTTCTTTAGATATTACTAAATACAATATATTACTAAAATACCAGTTATAGGTAGTTATAACTTCCAACACTTACCTTAAAGTGATGAACCTATGGAGATTTCTAACAACTCTGATTTATTTCCTTACACCAAACAAATTCTAAATTTTAGTACTGGAGGAAGAACTAAAACATCTTTTAGTATTTGGAGGTCTAGGAGTTATTATAAATGGTTAAAATCATGTCTTCAGTCTCCACCAGCTAATAATAATTTAAACATAATGCATTCAATTTCTAGAAATAGCAAAATGATTGTTTTTCTGTTCAGTTAAATTATATCATATGGAAATTAACTCAGGATGTGGAGTTCATAGGCTTGAACTGATAGGATTTAATGACATTAATGACATCTTGTGTTTGTTCTTCCAGTGTACCTCTTTACAGAGCTGACTTGCTCTGTGCTGAGGAGGATGTAAGGAATGGGTTTATCGCTAACACTTTCAAGAGCATCTAGTTGAGCAAATATAATAAACTATTTTTCTGGTCTATTATGTTTCAGGTATCCTAACTCAACGTACATAACACAAATACAACAGCAACACAACTGGTTGGCAGTTACGGTTCTCAGAACATACTGTCACTCTGCATGTACAGTCTTGGATGTCTACTGACCTCTGACAGCTTCCAAAATAACCTAGAAGACAGCTATGACTGGGAGTGTCAGTCATCCAAATCACATGTATGGGAATTAAGATGTGAAAATTAGTAGCCCTTTTGTACAAAAGAAAGAAACAAAGTGTAGGTAAAGCTGTGTTACTCAGGTAGCCCTACCTGCATTATTTGGTTCCATAAAAAGTAATGTAGATATGGCAACACTGAAGGAAAGGCCATTGTTCTTATAAGCCTGTGTCTCTACGATCTGTTTGTAATGGTGAATATTATTTTACAATTTCAATCAGCAGGCAATAACAATGCAAACGGATAACAAAAAACCTGCTGATATGGAATGTCAACATGATGAATTTTTCCCTAGAAAAATCTTAAACCAGCTGCACTCCTGTTAATGTACTGTTCATGGCTCTCAAGCATACATGTCTCCTAGACAATAAGAGTAATATTCTGCTATAAGATGATACTATGCTTGGAAGACTGCAATTTCTGCAGCTGAATACTGACTATATACCTGAGTGTTCTGGGCTTTCCTTCATGAAATTTTATACATATGTTAGGCTAATGTTAGAGTGAATACAGACATTCCTGTGTTTTCCTGCTTCTTTAAAATAAAGACGGAATAAATTCTATTGTACAATTAGAAGCACAATATTTTATAACAGTGATAGAGGGGAGAATAAGGTATTTCAAAGTTCAAAGTAAATGAAAAAATATTGGCACTTATGTTTTACAGTAATGGAAAGATTCGTATATAGAAACAAGCACTTACATTTAGATTTTAAACATTTAGGCAGCATTTCTTGTCTTTCTGACTATTTTCATGTTTGTGGTATGCTTTGTGAATACAGTGAATTTTCAGTAAGCATCAGAGTTTTGAAGCCATTGGTACAAATCCGTTTCTTAGACTGACACAAGAATCTTTTAGCTTCCAGAGTTCGAAATTGTGTATCTTTAATGAATATGCTCTGTGTGCTTTCTGAATGTAGCAGAAAACTTACCAAAAATTTTAAACGCTTTCCTTCTCCAGAAGAGGAAATCACTATTTGGTGTCCACGCTGCCACTTACGGAACAGCTGACGCGTCACACTGTCGGAAAGACAAGCCTTGTGATCCCGGAGGAAGTCTCTAGTAACAAACTTGCAATGCTTGCCCGATCGAAGAGTGGCATATAACAAGAAGGTATCGTCCTCAGAGCTGAACAAAACAAATGCAAAAGACAGATGTTGTTCACAAGGCAGGAAGTGGTTGCAGGAAATTAATCAAATGTTGATCTGAGATTTATTCATCAGCAACACTGAAAATTCCCATCACTACTCTAGTTCCCTGGTAGAATAAAGAACTTCTGCTTATCACAGGGCACCAAAAGTTAGAGTGCAATGAAAATTAATTGCATGCTACACAGAGCATTCTTTCCTCCTATCACAATCTGGTAATACAACAATATAATCTTTTGCCACATAACTTAAAAGTGCTATGTGGAACAGAACTGCTAAAACTCATAAGGTACCTCCAAAACTTTGTTGGAATATAAACAATCATCACAACTGATAATAAAATGTAATGCAGGCAACAGCACCAATCTGTGAATCTTTGCCTTTATTTGTAAATATACTTGCAAAAGGTACTATGATTATTTGGAAAATATATTTGGCTATTAAACTGAAACAATTTTAGGGGAAATAGGGCATGAGATACCCTATAACTGGAGAAGCTGAGCAGAACTTTGCTTGAAACCACTTTTTGATTGCTGTGGATTACTGTAATAGTAAAATGCAAGAGACAAGATCAGGTAGGATTTCCACTGCAGTAACAGTGTCTCCTCTGTCAGTGCTCAGATAGCAGGAAAGAAAGCAACGTGATTCAACAGCAAAGAGAACAACAGCCAGAAGCAGAGAGGGGATGAAGGAGAACACATCTGAAACAAGAAGCCAGACAGAAGGGACTTGGATTAGCTGTTCAGGGAAGTTCAGGGAATTTGAATCACAGAAGAAACAGCAGAGATGGGTGACGGATCAACAGTGCCCAACTTGGATGAAGACCAGGTGGAGCTGGAAGCGAAGGGAACTGAGACTCATTGCAGGAGGAAAGCAGGGCAAGTAGAGGGGACACTGAGGAAGAGGCAAGTTAGAGACAAGGACAGGTTTGACTGGGCAAGAGCAAGGGGGTCGTGCTTCTTAAATTAGAGAGGCAGAGGGTCCATTTCCATTCACAGAAATATTCTCCTCCACAAGCAGCAAGGAAGTCAGCGCTCCAGACCCTCCACACTCCTGGGCTACCAAACAACACTGGCCAGGCACAAAATTCATCTCCCCCATGCAGGGCTGACACAGCAGACCATGATGTGCACTGATGCTATCAGGTATTCTGATAGTTCAGGCCACTATCGCCTTGGCAGTGGTTTTGAGTTATAAATCCTAATAAACCCTACAACATGATGCTAAGTGATGAAATTCTTCATGATACAACTTTAATATGTATTATTTTTTGAAGCAAGTACAGCAAGTGATATGTTTCTCTTTCACACACACAGCATGGGAGATACTAGTAATGGTACCAAAAACTGCAGCTGTTTATACTGATTTAAAATGCACATAAATCAAGTGTTCATCTCCATTACATTTGGCCATTTTCTTAAACTTACATATTTTCAGCAAAGAAGAAGTCTGCCTTATTCTGCATTTCCTTCATAACCTCTCTTTTCCAATTTGAAGAGTTACTCAGCATGTGTTTGCGGCCCAGCACAAGCAATCGAGCATTCCCTTTTGCCAGGCAGTTGACAGCTTCAAATAGCTGCAGAAAACAAAGGAAACGCAAAGATTTTTTTAGCTGTAAAAACAGACTGACAGGAAACGCTTTCACATCTGTGTCTCAAATAGTGGGACTTCTAGCATACCCTTATTTCCCACAGTTCTTAACTGCAACATGAATTAAGCATATAACTAATTTAACTCCCTAGTGACAAAGAAAAATAACCCAAACAATTCATTGTAGGAAGCTGCTGTCAAACACACAGAAAATACATTGCTATTATAAACCTCTCCCAGCTCCTGCAGCTTGAGTGACATGAACGAACTCAGGAAGAGTTGTAAGGAGATTTCAGAATTTCAGAGTCAGCTCAGGGAACCGAATCACATGGGGATTTAAGTAATACCTACTTTTTGAAATGATTCGGTGCTGAAGCCTTTGTTGGTATCAGAGGACCCACACTGCTTTTCCAGCCCCACCTATTGTCCAAATTACAGAACTACATGTGATCTGGCTGCCCTGGGAGGAGAAGCCAGCGGCGGTGAGAGGCAGTCTGTGACCTCAGGATGAAGGTTTATGAAAGCCACATCCAGACTCGCCTCCCACTTAACGAACCGACATCCTGGGGTAGCAAGTTCACTGCTACGCCAGTTTCTCTTCAGATGGACCTTTCACCAGCTGCTTTGGGCTGTGCCTGCTCAGCAATAAATGCTTCTCAGGACTGGCACCGGCCTTGGCTTTCCCTCCCCACTTCCCCCACAGAGAGCTCACAAGTGGGGAAGGTTCTGGCTTTCAGCACCCAGGATATTGCTGTGGACTGCTCACAAAGCAATAGCATTTCAGTTCTGTCCAGAAAGAGAGAAGAACTCTTTCTTGAGACTGAAGCATCGTGTTTGAAGGCCAAGGATGGTACGCTCGACCTTCAGGGAAAGGCGCTTCCTCATTTTTACCTGCATTTACTGCCATTAGTTGTCAATATACAATCCCCTGGTATTTCTCTAACCTCTCTTCCCTGTTACGTCTTCTCCCTGTAACACCTCTAATTGCCTTTGTCCTCTTGCTCTTTCCTTTCCTTCCTGTTTGTGATTCTTAAAATTGTTATCATTATCTTTTGTTTCAGGGGCTAGAAAGAATTGTTCTTCTAACTCTTGGGTACAATTTTGCAATGCATTTGGTTGTTCTACCTGCAAGTAGCGGTGGAAAGGGGTGGTACTGCTCAATCTTCTCTCAACTGCACATTCCCACTACTTCTCTTGCATCAGATCTAACAATGTCACGACTACCTACGAGCTCACTGATCCAGCAAATAAAGTATTTTTGCAGGGTTGAGCTTGTGGCCACACAACTGACAGGCCTGAGTCAAAGGCGATGACTGATGGGAAAGCAGCACTGGAGGTGGTGAGGGGAGGCAGCTGGGACCACCCTGCTCAGCACAGGGCCTGCGGATGCATCCAAGTCAGTGTGCCACAAATCTGGATCTGAGGATTTGAGAGAGAAGGCCAGAAGATTTTCTACATTAATTTGAACTGTTGACCTATAAGCTGCTGTTACCAATATTGACTCTCTTTTCATGGTGCCATAGGATCTCAGTGTTCAGGCAAAGCACAAGAGCCTAACAGCACCTACTGAAACTGGCTTCCTGCTTCCTGAGATCATGCTGTACATCGGCTATTTCCCTACATGCATACATCTACTTTTCCATGGTTAAAACAAACAGGACATCATGTGAGCAGGAAAAGGCCAGATGTAATAGTTTCTGCCTATACAATGGCAGGTAAAAATAAAAATGGCATTCTCTCCATTGCATGTCCTGAATCTTTGGAGATACATTTCAGAACTCTTACTGGAGCACGGAATTGAAAGATACAAACAAAAGCCATTTTTATCTTACCAGAAAGCTTTCCGAGTAACTATATTAAGTAATAACATATATTTTTGTTTATGTCACATAATTTATTTGATTATTAAATTATGAGGTTATTAAAAATTGAAAAAACAAAGTTCAGTTATTCAGTATTGACATTTCTTTTTAAAATGTCTCCTCTGGGCAGTGAAAACTGGCTCATTGATTTTACTTGTTTATAGTCACATTTATTTTCTAGTTCTCATTCACTGGCCCCATCCTGCAAATAGCTGGATACAAATACCAAAGGAGAACGAAGTTTGTTAAGCTGAGTTCATCAAACTTAGTAAAAGTTAGGAATCTACCTACTATGTTCATACACATTTTCATGTAGAGAAGTCAACAGTGAAGAAATATCAACCATGAGTAACTTAAGCAACTCCTTACAAATTGAAAATGAAAATACTTTCTCTTCTTGCCTAACGTTTTGCTGTATTAAGGGAAGGTTAGCAGAAGGCCATGTGGAAAAAAGAAAAGTTCAAAAATTTTTTCAAATAACACTCCAGAAACTGATTCCACAACATCTAAAATAAAAAACTTGGCAGCAAGAGATTCCCACTGGAACAATAAAAGAAACAACTCCTAGAAGCAGACTATGAGTTAAAGAGTCCCGGGAATGCAGCTGCATTAGTGGTACTGCAAAGAATTGCTGTTATGTGAACTGCTGGAGTTTACCCCAAATAAAACCAGGAAACGCTATGGTTCAACACAAAGGCAGCTGGATTTCCAGATACAGATTGGTCAGTTTGGGATATTCCCAAGTTTATAAAAAGCTTAACGGGCTTGGACCCAGCTCCCTTAAGTCTTTCTGAAGGTTATAAATAGTGTCACATTGTACCTGTTAGTCATATGGACTTTCTTCTCCTACATGTTATTAGCGTATGAGGTTCTCTAGTATGAAGTGCTTCTGGGAAAAAATTCAGGGGTTGGTATAAATTAGGTACAGTTTTGCAATGGAAAGACTCAGGCTTAAATCATAATAAAATTAACGGGAATCACCATTGTAAAATTTAGAAAGTCCTGCTTGCATAACAGCACACTGTCCTCTACTTACCACAAAGGTTAACCTTTACTTACACAACTAAAACACAGAAGATTGAAATTATTTTTGCCTCTAAAAGATAAAAATAGTTTTGTTCTGCACACTCCCTTGCCTGATGCAACTTTACTACAGAGCATTCGATCTCATTTTAGGCTCGGGCATTTAACAGGGGTGGGCTACAGAGAGTCACAGAACTTACAAGGGGGGTTTCCTAAGTATGTTACTCCCACACCTGACTGCTTCTCAAGAAAGGAAGACATTAGACACACAGTTAACACTTGTTTTAGTCATAGAGGAAACTGAACATAATACTTTTAACAAAAAAACAGCAGTAGTGATCTCTCACTTAAAAAGACATGAATGTTTTATTAATCCAGTATTTCCAAAAGTTATCTAAAAATTATTGTTACCTGCCACTACACAATATAAATACGCTATATGGAATAAGCTCTATGCAAATGCACCCTTTGAATGTTCCCACATTCAGGCAGCAAACATCAGATGCTCAGTTGGATAATCTGTTCAAAAGGCAATCTGTATAAAACATTAAAACATATAAAACACACATTCCCTATGCTATCAATTTTCTTGAGAATGAGGATTAGAAAATGAGCAAAAGAACAACCTTTTATGAATATTATTATCGTTCAAACTTGGACAGCAGAGTATATAAAAATATATAACCGAAAACAGGAATTATAAGATGCCATTTTGCAGAGAAGAGAAAATAAACATGGTTAGACTGGCTGCTTCATTTCACATAGCAAGATGTGGCTGAGGCAGAGTAGCAGCAAGTTGTGAACCGCTGCTCTTCTGCAGAAATCACTGGTCGCACAACAAGGCACTAGAATTACTCCTGGATTTAATAGATAACTGCTACTGCATTCAGTCTTATTTTCTTTTCCTCTGACAGGGTACACCATGATCCATGTTTCTTTCTGACCTACACAGACATTTTAATCACCTGTTTGTGGAGATCACTAGATCCTTCTCCAAGGAACTTGTGCTCATTAGCACCTGCTGAATATTATGGGCTTGTAATCCCTCTCATCATTTATCAGTTACATTTAAATTATTCTCACGCTGTTCCAGTCTGTGTTTAATTAGATCTTTCTCAAGCTTCTCCTAAAACTTAACATTTTACTTACAATGCAAAAAATTGTGTGTTCACAGCACTTCAGCAAACGACTCCGAGGGAGCCAGGTTGCAGCCACAAGGTATGAAACTACACACAGATCAATGGAAGAGTCAAGACCAGCTGTTCACAAACATATCAAATATCTCCCAATGTGGTTCTTGTAAGCACACTGCTAATAATTTTTCTACTTTAAAAAAAAAAATCCATAATAAAATGGATGTATGTAGCCAGTGTGCATGTTCTAATTCTTGATTTCTGCACCCTAATCTGTCTATCAGTGAAGAAGCAGCACACTTGTACAGTACTTTGACTGAGCGTGTATATTTATCTTTCCTTGGGACAGTCCCAGAGATATGAGCTATTTCCCGACACGTAAATGAGTTCTTTTTTGGTTTTGCAGCAATGCCATTTTATGGAATTTCCCCTCCACCACCAAGCTGCTGCCCTCCTACCACTGTGCACCTTTTTTTCTTTTTTTTCTCTCTGTTGTGCTGATATAATCTATTTGTTGGGCCATGTTGCCAACCAGATCAGAGCATAATCACAACTGCGCTCACACACCAGGGCAGGAACTTCTGGATCAGCGGAGCCAGAGAGAAAAGAGGTGGGGAGGCAGAACAGTAGGACAGAGAATGCATGCTCCGCGGGATAATGCTGATGGTGAACTCCTCATACCATGTAAAAAAGCCTGAGCTTTGCAAATATGAAATGTAGCAACTACAAATGCTGTAACTGGTAGTTTTACATGTTAAAAATCAGCAAGTTATACCTTAAAAGAACCACTTTTCAGGTAAGAATAAATACTAACAGCTTCCCATCAGAAGGAAACTTTTCTATACAAATTCCTGGAAATAAGTTTTGCAGTAACCCACATTTACAATTCTGCACGATTTAATGGGGATCAAACATAGGGGTTAAGCTGGTAAAACAGGGAATCCCTGTCACACTGCAAGATTAATCCTCATTCTTTAAATTACACAACAGCATTATGAAGTAAATGCATAATTACATCTCCATTTTACACAAGTGCATAATGGAGCACAAGGAAGACAGATTGATTACCACATACAAGGAAGTATGAGCAGAGCAAAACACAGATTTCCCAAGGCTTCACCGCCAGTCACCCAGGCTGGTCACTAGATCACGCTGTGCCACGTGTCCCAGTCCAAAGGTTTGCTTGCCATAGGGCAGCCCTTCTCCTTGGGCACTCCCAGTGGTTTCCCCTTTGTCAGACGGGAAACCCCTGAACACCGCTGCCGGGAGGCACACCATGCACTGACTCCGCAAAATGTGTCTCACTTGTATACAGGTACAGCATGAAGAAGTAATCACACACAAAAAAGTTTGAATTGTTGTTAATAAATTGTATTTGCTATTTTCTGAACATTTGATTTCACTAACTGCCATTTAAAAGCAAAACATACCTCCAATCAGAAATCTGCTAATAACAGCACCAAACTGCTCTATTATTGCTATTTTCACCTGTTGCTGTTGTGCCTTCCCACCCACCATGGCAGCTATGAAACTCCAGAGGAAACCTCGACACTGGCCACAGGTAAAGAGCTGCCATAAATATTGTCAGGTGGGGCTGAGCACAAGCATTCTCTGCAAAGGCCTGCAAGGAATCAATTCCCGCCATCATCACATTTAGTGGACTTACAGTTTCATCATTTTCAGTTCCCTTTTTACATATTGTAGACAAAGAAGCTCAGAAAACCTACTTTAGTACAATACCAGGAAAGAGACACGATGGGAAGCCAGAGCTTCCTCCCATGGCATGGACAATTGCCCAGGGAAGGTGAGCGAGCTGCTTGCAAGACAGGCTGAACTTTCTTACTAAGCCTGGCAATTTCACCAAAGCAGATCCAATATGGTTATCACAGCAGCAAACATAATAGAAGCTGCTTCTTATATTATCTACAGTTTTACTGATGACACAGTGTACATTAATCAACAAGTCCTCTTTATGCAAATGCAGGAACAGCATAGACATTTATTGAGCCCCTACGGATCACCTGCCCCTGACTAGCAAGGGAGAGCTACTTGGCAGGGAAAGCAGTGATGGATGAGTCAGTGACCGTCACGAAGCTTCATCAGCCTGGTTTACTTTATGCTCTTGAGACAGCCAAAAGTTAACTCCTGGGAAACACCCCTTACAATACTGGGGATCTCTGCAATACTGCAGAAACAGTAATGTTGGGAATATTTGTATCCTGTGTTACAATACAACTATTTAGATTGACGCAACACATACATCATCATGCAAAACTCTACCAGTGACAGGACTTTACCATCACTGATAGCAATCACACTACATTTAACATGTTTTAACCTGTCTGCATTGACTCAACACTTAGAATTGACTTATCCTCTCTTGACGCATTCACTACAGATACGTCTTAACTCCTTATCACAATTCATTAAAATTTGCAGTTTATTTTTAGATGCCAGCTTTTGCTCTTGACTTCACTGTCCACTATATTAATCAAAGGCAGATTATTGCTTGAGTAGGAAAAGTAAATCCAAGTTGATTTAATATAGATTGAGGATGATATAGTAGCCTCAGTCTGCTCAGACGAGGAGACGCCTAAACACAGCTCAGCTGCTTGCAGAGTAAGTTTTTCTCCCAGGCATCCTGAGGATGCTTCTGCAGCCAGGTCCAGACCGGCTGCGTACTGAGACACCCGGTGCTCCCGCACAGTCCGTGTTCCCACTGACGCAGAACTTGGCTCAAGGGCAGCACAGGATGAATGTAGAGATATTGCTTCCAGGTAGGTCAAAATGGCCTACAAGGACACTCCAGGGACTGTGGCCAAGGTAACAACCCCTCTTGAATCCTGGGTAGTGGGGAGAGTAAAGCAGAGTAACTGTGAACAGCTTCAGGTCAGGTACAGAAGCGATAGCGTAATTCATTTTTTCCTGTATTCATGGTACCCTGGCAATTATGCCAGTAATGGAGATGTCTTTAATTACAACTCTACTTGATTTCAACTGAAGGTGCAACCTGCTCAAGATAAGCTCTGAAACTGATCTGAATGTAGAAGTAACGTGTGTCAATATGCTCTGACATTATATTCTGCTATATTATAAACTGTAGGTAAAATTTCCAATTTCAAACAAGCCACACATTTTTTTATTCTACTGACCAGCCCAGAGAACCGCACAACACAAACCAAACCTTTGTAAATTAACTTTAGGTTTGGAAATCCTGTTATGAATTTCTCCTGTGCAACATGAAGATAGGGACAGGTCCCTATCCTTCCCAGCAGAGAGCCATGTAAGAAAAAAAAAAGGTTTTGAAACAGATATTTTCTAACATATAGTCTAATTATGGCCATATTGTGCTCTTTCTTGTTCCCAAAAGGCACGACAAGTAGTGATTTGATGGACAGTGAAGCAGTATGTCTTAGGAGAATTAACAGAATCGAGGTGGAAGGCATGCAGAGACCAAAGAAATATATACACAATTTAAACACAGAATTTAAATTGTGTGTATGATGTGAAGGATGGGGAGGCAGGAGCGGGATGATCAGGTGGAGCTGCCACTGGCTTTTTGGAGTCTGGCTTTTCAGAATGGATTGTCACTTTTAAAAGATCTCAGCCACTCTGACAAACCTTACACCTGACAAACCTTTTAGTGTGACCATTCTTGCTCATATTTTTTGAACATCACGCCTTTTGAATGGTAGTATTTTTATCATCATGATCTTTAGATTAATAGATGTCAACATGAATAAAGATACAAAAATTAGTAGTAACAGTAGCTAACATAGCATGTTATTAAATGAACAATGCCAAGAACTCTGGAAATGATGGCTGAAAAAGAGATGGACAGTTGGGGAATTGCTGAATATTATAGAAAAAAAACCCAGGAAATCTTTTCTGACTCTGACAACAATTCAAGAAATACGTGGACAAACAAACATTCTTCAGTTGCATAACAGCATTTTTGGAAGTTGAATTTTGTAAGTCACTGCAGTGCCAGTCAAGTTTCTCAATCCAAAAGTTTGTTAACCAGCTAAAATACAATTTTCTTTCCCAATCACTTACAAAAATTAGAATGTTACTTTAAACATGCAAGCCAGCCCCTCGATGTCGGCCCAGCAATTACAAAGTAGGCAAAAAGATAGGGTGAATATGTAATCCAAAGTAGCATTTTGATAAGGCAGCAACTGGGGAATGTTCAGCTCACAATTAACTAGAGCCCAGTCCCAGCAGCTCTAAGTTTCATGTTTTAATTGTGGACTGGTGGTAAGATATTTCCTTTCATTAATTTGAATTTTTCTGAATATCCTCCCTTCTTGAGTAATGTAAAAGGGCAAAGATGTTTCCCTGTTTCTGGTCTTCTCTGAAATACTTTTTTTAAAATCCAGAGCTATCTTAAGCATCTTCTTTCTACTTGCACTGCTGTTTCTTCAGCAGTATTTGCTTATTGATCACTACACGTTGCTCCACTGCACTAAGCACTATGTATTTAATCTTTATATTCATGAGGAAGCAAGTTACATAAAAATGAAAAGGCATGAGGTTTTACTTATTTTTGTATAGGCTTCAGAAGAACAATTAAGGCCATAAGAGAGTTTCTCTTATCATTTATCATTTTAGAAAGAATGTAAAAAGTAGCTACTAGAAAGGAACATTTGTGAAGTAAATGCAGCTGTGCCAGTCTTAGATTTTCACGGTGTGGGTCGTAAGTTATATTTAAGTACTGAAAATCCAAAATGTGAACAGGATCTCTGGGTGATAGTGGCAGCAGTGGTGATGGGGTGTTATGAAAATGAAAGCACAAGCTTGACTGATCCTTTCCATAGATAGGAAATAACTTGGTGCAGGACTGAAATCGGCTTTGTAAGACTGAAACTGACAGTTTAAAAGATACCAATATTTTAGCTCTCACCGCTGTCCCATGCAGATGTCTGCACAGCGTCACTGACCTCGTCTGATGTTCAGTGTTTTCCCCCCTCTCCAATCTGTGGTTCAAAAAGTCCCAGACGGTACTTTTGATCTTTGAGGAAAGGTGCCACAGCAGCTGGGGACATGACTCTTGTAGAAGGCACAGGCACGATGCTGTTCAAGGCACATTAGACATATGCTTCTGCATAGGCTATTTCTATGCTCACAGGTCAACAGGCTTAACATCCAGGTAGAATGACACGATAACCAAGGAGACCCATTGGTAAATCCATTACTTGCAGTTGAAAAAAATAATTGAACTACAACACGCAGCAAACATCTAGAATAATCTTCATGCTGCTTTTCTTCTGTTTTTCATTAGTACTATTTTCCAGCTGCCTGCTACAGATTACTATTCAGAGATACAGGGGTTACCTTCAAAAACAATTGCTCCAATAAGAAAAATTTTGCAGCTCTTAAATAAATATATTAACAAACACTACTCAAGTGAGTAGTGATTTCTCTTTTAAGGTCAGAAACATGAAAAATTTGTTTAATATGAAATAGAACATACGAAATGCTCTTCAACAGGACAAAAATCAGCAGAAGCAAAGGAAAGCACAAAGGTGGTGAGGTGGAAAGAGCAGCTGTGTGGTCAGTCAGGCCCACCTACCCTGGGTTGACCATGCACTAAGGCTTTGAGCAAGGAGGGACCAAGGAAGGGATCTGTTTAATAGTGGTAAGAGTATAACTGGTATTTCCCAGGCTGGAGAAAACTTCAGGGACTTTCATAGACACCACTACACCTTGCACCGCCAGTCCCATGAGGCAAAGGTTCAACTGTCTCATTTGGATGAAGGCTGCACACCCTGGGAAGTGACACACTGTTCCTGCAAAATCCCCAAAGATCTGATGCAGTATCACAAGTGAACGTAACCTATGGGTCAGCACTGTTTTTCTTAACACAGTCATTAACTTTGTCCATCACTGCAGACTCAGGCCGTTTTACTATTAGTAATACTGCAGACAATACCTATCTGGAGATCCTAGGCAGTGAAGGTCTGAAAGCCCCCCACAATAGCTACAATCCACAAGATCTAATTTACTCCAGTGCTTTTAATATAAGTTTACTGATAATAGTCTGCAGTACTCAAGAGCTGGACACTGGGCAGGCCAATGTCTAAAGTATTTTTCTTTAGCTCAGGAGATAAGATACAGCAATTTGACAAACAGATAATATTGTCAGCTCCTACAAATTAATTATGGATGATATTTGGCATTTGTCTAAAAGCTCCACCTCCTGGGAACAACTATGTGAAAATCTTTGTCTACTTAGTCTTTTTTTTTTCCCCTGTAGACAAGTTAAATAAGCTTGAGAATATGAAAATATGACCACCAGAACAGCTCAGACAACAGAAGCCAAGTAAGAACCACCCACCTCTTCTTTCATAAAAGGATCTATCTTTTCTAAGCAAATTTCGCTTTGGGGACTCAGCATTATGTTTTCCAGATATCTGTATATGACCATACCAGCCAGCACATTTGAGGAATTCTGTTGCATCTTCTCCTGCTTTGACCATTTCCGTGGACAGAATGCAGAGACCCACCTAACAGCCCTGGGGCACCCAGGACCAAACAGCAGTGCTCAAGTGCAAGAGGGAGCTATAATTTCAGAACTATTTTGCTTATCAAATTATCAGATAGCTAAGGGTTAAAACTCTGTGTCATATTATTGCTTATGTTAGCTAGGCTGGCAGAGTGAATGGGCTTGTGGAAATGAGAGTGAGTGGGATGAGAAAAATCCCTAACCTATAGCATTTGTGTTTCTGAAAGCCCATTTTGGGATGCCCATTCAATGGAAAGACAGAGCTTTTCACCCTGCAAGGCACTCAAGTATGAAGATACGTATTACCAAGGAGAAGTGAGAATGTCAAAAGCCTCCAATTCTTTTACTTAAGCCACTTACTTTAACTATTGAGACTTACGGCCATCATACATAAATGGATTTAAACAGTACAGTGCAATGTTTTACAGGGATATCATGTAAATTACTTCAGCTGCTGAATGCAGTGTAGCGACATAAACTTTAGACAAGCCCAGAATAACTACTCCAAATAAGGAGCAGGGTAAATCAACAGCATTAAGACTGACTGGTTCTGCTTTATGACTACCTGCTTGCAGCCCTTACAACTACTTCATTTTATTTACTCAGTGTGTGGCAGCTTATTGCTGTGGTGGAAGAAAATTTGTATCAATCAGTCATTCAGTCATTCAATCAATCAATCAATCAATCAATCAGTCAGTCAGGTATTATAGGTAGTACTGAAGGAATACCTGTCTTCCACTGTGCTTTCCTCAAACGTGCACCGAATGTAGAAGCTCAAATTCAAATGAACCACAGCTTTAATAAGCACCTGCACACCATACTAGTAACTTTTTTTTTTCAGGGTATAGTGTAAGCACTACCTAGTTTACCCAAATATCACACCATTAGGAAATAAACAAGGAGAGAGGGCATCAGCAAGGTTGACCTCCCCACCTGGATATACCACCTGTAAGGAACAACTCCACAGACCCAATGGAACTGAACTGGCATTCAACTTCTGCCAGAGCGTTTATGGCACACAATGCACGCAGTTTGTGCACGGTGTCATGTCAATGTGACTCCTTAAGAGCTCAAGACCCAAAAAGATTCAAAACACTAGAGGCAGAAGAAATAGTACTGCCAACGTACTGCTTCCTTTTTGGCAGTCATAGAAGTGAGCAGGTAAATGGCTGAATACACAAGCATCACTTAATTTGTGATTTACATAAGAGGTAAGATGGTATCATCAATATGACAGAACCACAGGTCCAGTTTTAACAGTCACTACAGAAAACATTGTGTAAGGATGGGACAATGCGGCAGCTGGAAATGGTAGAAATTATTTGGAAAAATCAGACAGAAGTATCAGTTAATAATTCATAAAATTGGTTGGAAAATAGAGTTTATGATGTTTATATAATTTTGACAACCTCTTTAGCTTCTGACTCACCCGACTCATTATAACTTTAACACGTATTTCCAGCTAGAACTGTGAGAAGAACTATTTGGATCATTAAAGAACTGAATGGTGAATAATAAATCCGGAAAAAACAGCATCACAAGCTAGTATCCCTGCATGGAAGGAAAAACCGGCAGATACTTACAAAGATTACTATGAAATATGTAAATGATTTGAAATAGAGAATTTCTCAAAAAGAGGAAGCTTTCCTACTAATGAGACACGGCAGTAGGTACAATGCCAGAGATTAAGCATTCAAAGGGATTTAAAAAATAATTTTTGGAAATAATAGTTATAGTATAGAGAATATGAACCATTATTTGATGGAGATGCACATAAAAAGGAGAACTCTAAAACAAACAATGCTTTATATGGTTATTTCTTTATCTAATGTTTTTCGATGACGTATTTTTAAGATCTCGAGGTAGGCATCTTTCTAGGAAGATGGAGAGTGAAGATTTGTATTGTATAAAAGCACCATGGCTACTAATAAGTAAATACGTATATACAGTCTTCGGTTTTCACTTCATTCTCTATTATTTAGAAAAATAAAAATCCAGAAGATCTAAAAACATTAAATCATGTAGGCAACAGGGGACATCAGGTTAAGGAGCAAATAAGGAAAAATGCTGAGAGTTTCTGGAAGTACCAAGGAAAGTTTTTTTGCTTCACACATGGAGATAGGGATGACCGTATCCACCCTGCAGCACTGACCACTGACCTGCTGCACCAGCATGACGTGCACATGAGGTGACCCAGCACATACAAGACTCATTTGCAGGAGATACTGCAACTCAAGACCTTCTCTGCAGTTTATTTCAGCTTGGGTCACATTGCTATGACTTTTCTAGAAGAAATCCCCAAAATCCCCTTATTTCCCAGAGTTCTTTCTGTATAACAAAGGAAGAGCCCTTGCAGACTAGCACTGCCTGTGCTAGAAATCAGCCTGTGGGTTGGGGTTTTTTCCCTGAAAATTTGAAGAACAGCAGCAGCAAAGGTATCCATAGCTTTCATGTTATGTTCTTGGTACTGGTATTCTCACTGTATCACTGCTGTTCCTCACATGACAAGAAGAAGTGAAATAATGTACAAGTCCCAGCATGTATGATAATAGCTTAATTACATTTTTTATGCATAGATCAGGTCTGATTAGAAGCATTAATAGACATGCTTGCAAGGCTTCTAGGCATTTCACATTTTGTACTATTCCAGATGATGTCTGGATTGCATTGGTGGTGGGGATTCAGACAGATGATGCCCAGTCACTGCTCCATGCTCCTGCTCTCTCTGTTGCTGTGTTGTAATTTAACCACAGCAGAGCCACACCAGCCATCAGCCATGGAGACTGCAACACATTGCTGCAGTGGCACACGCCAACTCCCAAACCTTTCTGAGGTGAAATTAATTATATATTTTTTATTTTTTTTTAATTGTATATCCATCCCATCTCTTATTCTTAAATAAGGGGAAAATACAGCTCATTAGGAATTTTTATTCTACGACAAATAAGAATACATTTTTAAAAACAGTTTAAAATCTACAGGAAACTTTGATTTGTTACATTAACTACAGGTAACCTATAAGACCAGGATACTTCAAACTGAACTGCTCACAGTCACGCAGGAGATCAACCATTACACAATAAAATGCTGGTCTCCTGAGCCCAACTGGAGGGGTCTGCTCTTTAGCTCAACAGTAGGCCTGAATGTCATCATACACACTCAAGTAGAACAAAGATCCTATCAAGAAAGGAATGTAGTTAAAAATGAAAAAGAAACAAAAATCTGTGTGATACCCATCTTGCATAATTGTATGAAAGTTTTTTATTCCAGACAATTTACAAAAAGAATATATGCTGGTTATTTGAGAAGGTCTGTAAAATGGCAAGTTAGCTGGAAAGTGCTAATGGGGACTATTCACCATTTCTCAGCACAAGCAGCAGAGGCCATCATACAAAACTAACAGACAACAGGTTTAAAACAAACAAAAGCACATGCATTATCAGATCCTGTAGAACTTCAAGACTCATTGCGCCAGGATGGCTTGAAAACCAAAGGCAAAAATAAGCTGGGAAGGTAATTAAATACATTAATCAAAGAAAACTCCATCAATGGCAATTAAACGTGCTAGTCAGGATGTAACTTCTTCACTCAGAAGTTCCTAAATCAGCAATGCAATCTGGGAGACTGTAACAACCGGAATCATCATAGAATCATTTTGGTTGGAAGAGACCCTAGGATCGTCCACTCCACTTCTGACCTCTGTCTTGATTAGACAGGTTAGACACTGTGGTTTGAAACAACACAATGCTCTTATCTTTTTCATAGCAAAGAGGATAAACATTTCTTGTCATTTCTAGAAACTGACTCCACTTATGGCCTAGTTCTGGTAGCAGCCTACAGAGAAGTGACAAGTATTTGAATGAGACCTATTCTTTACAGGTAAACATATAGGTTTAATCTAATTTGATGTAATTTAGATTCAGACCATAGATCACGGCATAAGTCTGAATTTTATTTTTACTTTTTTTTTGCCCTGCCTTCTTCTCCCTCCCCTGTTTGGAGGAACTGCGCAAACATTCCCATAAATAAAATAAGTAAAAGACAGAATAGGGACAGTCCTTTGCCTGTCACCTCTGCTCCTAATGTACAAAATCAGTACTGGAAAAAGGTGAAGCTTTCTTAATAAGTGTTTGATGCAAGAGGTCACCTGAAATGGGCAACAGTATTTTCGATAAGAAGAGTTCTTAGAATTTTTCAGAAGTTCAGTTTGAAAGAGAAAATCTTGTGAACTGGTTTGAAGCAAGCATACCGCCAAAGTGATTGTGTTCCCTGCATGGAATTTTAGTGCTGGTGAAACTGGTCTCCTAGATTCAAACAGGAGTTCCCATTTCCATATTCCAGACAATATGAAACAATCAGTTTATAAAGAGACTTAAGACTAAAAGTGGTGGACAATTGTTCTCGACTTTCTACAAGTCTAAGATTAGAAAAATAAAATCACTTTTAGTTTGGTTTTAAGCTTTGCTGCAGGTTATAATAATTTTATAACCTCAATTTAAATATATTTAATTACCTATATATAAATGTCTCTTCCACTCTTGCTCTACAAGTAGAATACAACTAGAGAAAAAACATCAAATGCAGTTTAATGGATACTGGATCATTAATCAGCATGCCAATATACTGAAATCCCTGGGAGTAATCTTCTGCTCAAAAATTTAGGTTTTCATAACTTCGTAAGCAAATCCAAATGCAGTTCACGCTTTTGTTTCATTGTACTTTCTCTCCTTCAGATAATACAGCTTCCAAATATGTTTTCTTTCCTAGTTTTACTAAAAAATAGCATATTGGATATAAAAGCCAAATGTGAACCAAAAATTGATTGCTTTTCAAAATGCAGAAATAAATCCAGATGTACATAAATGAATGCAATCGTTGTTCTGAGGATTTTATCTACATTATCTTTAGGGTGACACTAAAAAACAGTATTTCTCAGGCTTAAATCTAATATTTATTCTTCTACAGAACTGGCCTATGTTAACTCAACATTCACATTTTCTGGCCTGCTTCCCGTATCTTAATAGCACTATAGTCTCTCGCTATTATGGAGACTTTCCATTCAGTTCCCTAAAGACCACGTTTGCGATTTGGAGGCCCAGCACAGCTCTTATTGCCCCACTGATAACAATTCCATGATTAGGTGAATCAGTTGGGCTGCCCAAAGAAAACTCATCTTGTGGTTTCTAAGGGAGAAGTGAAAACAGCAAGACTGAGGCTCATGCAGTTCACAAGACACCTTCATTGGACTTCATCACCCAGAGTTTAGCAGGGCTTCTCTGTAACATACAACAAACAACCTGTTGCTACAGTTACCATGTTCACTGGGACATGAATCATCAAGGCATGTTCATTCTATTCTGCTGAATTTCAGGCTTGTATTCCTAGTGATTAGAAGAATTCTTGTTACGAAAGATATGATGCAATTCCCCTCATTAAAAAAAAAAAAGGTGTGCTTGGGTGCTCCTGTAGGTACCTTTCGATTTGCTGCTATCACCAAATGCAAAGGCAGAAAGTGTAAATACCAGACAGAAACCGATAGAGATCGCTAATTAATCACATGGGGTTTATTCAGTTTTATAGCCAGCAATGAGGTTGCAAATAGTAAGGGGAGGCAACACCAGGAATTATCCGACTTTGGGAGGAAACAACAGTGAAAAGTTGTCCAAATGCCTGATAGTCAGATTTTATAACATGTTCAGTTTCTGCTGCTCTATTCTTCTCACCACAAAATGCAAAATCAGACTGGAAACCTCTGAAAGGAAAAATAGTTGCTTAGAGTCAACTATTGAGGCATTTGATCAGGGAAACCTGCCAGGTCTCCCCTTCATTTCACAATGTTGGGAAACTAAAAAAAATTTAAGAAACTTTCCCCGGATCCACAGGCAACCAGTCTGACTTTTTATTTCCTTTCTTAAGAAGTCCTATCTACCTCCTACTCTCCCCTCCCAGTGCTGCAGAATCACCAAAGGACTTCGGAGCACATCCCTATGGGAAGGGCCAAACTTGGTGGCTCACGGTACGTAGTCAACACCTGGGTTTTCTTGGTGGGAGCACACGTGCCAACCACTTGCAGGAGGACTTCTAGAACCTCTGACACACTCACCTTCACTTACTGTGGATTGGTTGAATATGTTAAATGCCCTTTCACTTTTTTTTTAGCCACATCAGGTTTCAGAACAACTGCGAGGAGAGAAGGAATTCCTGCAGGCCAGGCCTTTCCCCCAGGTTTCACAGGCAAAAGAGTCATCTCCTTCACCTCTCCCAAGAAGCTGAGCAGACTTGCTCCTCTGCATCTGGTGATCGAAATTTTTGAGCTTGATCTATTCTATTTTAGGATGGCCCCAATATAGGAGGCAAGTGGGAAGATTTCAGCATACCAATATCAATCTCTTACATGAGGCTTTGGAGAAGAACTTGACTCAGTCTGACATATTCAAGGAAGCCCAGAAATTAACTGATGAGAGCCGAATGCAATGCTGAATGTTCCAGTCACACATCTCTAACACCAAGAATAGGTGAAGTTTCAAGGGTATTCCTTAGTGCTTGAGCTCCTTTCTCTTCTAAGATCATGTTACACAGAGGCTGAATGTGATTTTTCAGTGAAAGTACCAAAAAAGTTCATCTTTATGATTTGTGCAATACTTAAAGGAAATTAAAAGTACAGGTCTAAAGAATGAAACACATGTTGCAAAGACAGAAACCTCTCCAATCTTGAGCAATAGGACAAATGTTTCATGATAGTGGAAATGCAAACTTGGACTACCATTAGAAGATTGGGGGAAAAAAAAAGGGGATGGAAAATGCTGGGAGCAAATGAACAAACACATTTCTGACTGCTTTGTTGAGTGGTAAGACAAGAGTTGGTAGGAGGAAGAATTAATGAACTGTCACAGTATGACAAATAAGACCTCTGTTGGATGTATTGATTCTGAACAGAGAATGACTCATGGATCTACTTAATTCTTGCTTCATTTACAGACAGCAAAGTACTTGAACAAATCACAGATGCTGCCAAATGAGTCAAAGAACAAAAAAAATCTCTTCTATGCATGACTTTTTCTTGGGGGGTCAAATTTATTAGTAACTGTTTGTTTTGCAGGACTGCTCTTACAGTAGAGCTTATATTTTGTATCAAGTATCACTGTCTCACTAATTGTGTAGTTGATCTCTTACATGCATGTTGCACAGTTAAGACAGACTTGAAGACCAGGAAAAAATACCACATGAAAACCTGAGTGTATTAGTACATTTATTTGTCAACTATTAATGTATGCACAGGTGTTAATTTCTTTGTGTGTTTCATGGCCTTGAGGTAATTTTCAGAAAGCAGGACTCTGAAGAAGAAGTTTTATTTACTGTTTTCCCCAAACACTATAAGCTCTGATACTTTTTTTCTGCACTTTTTTAATCATAAGAGGATTTATAGGCACAAGAGAAGAGATTTCAAAGAAACAAAATGATGCTTCAAAGTTGATTTGGGTTACTAATGCAAGAGAATGATGGGTTGTAGGTGACCTGCTTTTTCGCTGTTTTCTTCTTTTTAACTTCAACTTCATTTTAAGAGATATTACTTTTGTCTTGATATTTGGAAAACAAGCCTTGAAAATGTGAATAAAACACATACCAAAACGATGGTTCTGAGCTGAATTTGCAAAGCGTAATTCATTAAGGTTCTTCAATTACGTGGCTGCAGTTGGACTTTTTTTCAAAAATTTAACAAGACTGTTCACCATTTTCCTGAAGAAAAGTATCCTACATCCTGGTGTTCTCCCTTATCCTGGTGAAACCTTTTTCCCCCAGCTTTCCCTCCGAGGCTGCAACCTCTCCCTACCCACTCTTTACCATACTGGTAAAGAAGGCAGAGGGTCCAGGAATAACTACTACAGAACACTAGAGTAACTAAAACTGGAATATTAGTTTTAAACTTTGAGTCCCCTGGATAAATATTATTTTAACAATATTTAACAAATGGAAAACCAAAATGCAATAATCTGTTCACACATGATTACTACGCTACTTGTGACCGCATAATTCATTTAGTCAAAGAACCTTTTCCCAATTCAGAGAGCAGCCTCCACCCAACAAGGCTGCTGCTTTTCCCCTGGAACAGACAAGAATTGGCTGCAAGGGATGTCCTGTCCCCTCCGCCTGTCACAGAGCACCCTGGCTACAGCAGTCCCAGGCTGGGCTTTGTGCAGCCTGAGAGTGCAGGAGGTGCAGGAGGGCCGGGCTGGTGGCTTTGCTGGCAGGAGCAGGCTGCAACTGCAGGCAGGTGTGACCATGGTGACATGCCAGCTGCTGCCACCAGACCAGGATGGGATGGGAGGGGAACAGCAAAGATCTAGCTTTCTCAGCTGTTGTACAGCCCCACTGAAGTTTACAGGGGAATTATCTGAACGTATGTAGGCCATTTACTGAAATGCTGATTAAGTCTGGGAGTAACCACTTTGAACTATCTGCCAAGAGCAAAAACTGTTCCTTTGTGCACTGTCAGCCTCAAGTAGCTCAATCTGGAACTATTTTATCAATCTTTTAGATGTCCGAGTTCAATACAGGGATTAGAGAGGGTAAAGTTAGGGCAGAGCTGATCCCAACTACCAAACTGTTTGAAGAAGGATTTGTGAGTTAGCTTTGATCCAACACACACTTGAAATATATCTTCAGTTACATCTAACACCAGCTGGACACAGCCAAAAAGGGAGCTGGCTGCATACCTCATTTACTATATACCAATCTCAGTGTAAATTAAAAATAGCAAAGTACTCTTTAAATTGTGCGTGCTCCCTCACCCCTCTCTTGCCCCTACCCCGGCCCTTCACAGTCCGGGTGGAGCTGGGGCTCAGCTCTTTGTAGTTACTTCAGTCCCCCCCTCACAAGCAAAGCCAGATGCTCCAGAGCCTCAACATCCTGCTTGCACTTGGATTCCCCCTCTCTTCCAAGGAACACTTCTACAAAAAATGGTGATAAACAGGATAAAGTACATTAAAGAATTATGTAAGAGTTTGTGTTTAATAAGAGAACTGGACAATTAGCGTGTGGAAATTCCCTCTCTTGATCTTTAGAAGGTGAAAGGTGGGGCACTATGGGGAGTTACGGCAGCAAAGGACAGGGAGTATCAAATGTCATTGTGCTGGCTAAGAATTTATGTAATTAGATACATCTGGAGGATTTCCTCAATGTCATGATACAGCCTGAATCAACTTTGCTTACTTAAACTACAAGGATATCTCTGTTTATAAACTACCATGTTTGCAGTACAGTGACTGACTCATCAAGGCAAATATGTATCACGTACAGTCTTAAACAGCAGAAGAATGAAAAAAAAAAATTAAAAGACTGAATGATTTTAGATTTTATGGTGTTTGTTTCTATTGTCTGGATTACATAGCAAAAATAGTTTCCACTCAATATCTTTTAATTACAAGTCAACCTTAATGTCTAATTTAAAACACTGCAGTAAGGAAGCAAAAGGGTTGAAAGGAGGTGCTGGCTAATGTCCAGTGTTGCAGTTTTGCAGTCACTGTGTGTGCAGTGCCTTCAAATCAGGTAATCTTACCATTCTCTAGCCCTCAAAAATCTTTATTCCCACCCTTGTGCTACCTCCTCTTTTTGTCAGTAATTGATGAAGCCACATGATGATTTGTACCAGGAAGCAGAGCTGGTATAAAACCAACCTGGGAAAAAAGGGGATTGTAATTACAAACCAACAGGATCATATACTAGAGAAATTGCCATAGAATATTCCTGTAAATCTGCCAAGTCAATAATATTCATCATGATCTGCTAAGTGCATGCTGGCTGTGAGGACAGAAGTTGCCTGGGGCTACTGGAAGTTACATATCTAGTTTTCCAGAATGTCAGAACACTTCGAGGATTAAATGAGTAAAAATCATTCTTTCAACTTCTGCTTTTTTTTCTTCTCCTCTCATCCCTCAAGGTACTCATGCCTTATCCACACAACCCAGCCCCTTCCCAAGATGCCCAAGGAATGCCTAAATGGAATTACAAAATGTTAGGGTGTTTGAAAAAGAAGGGAATATTTTATCAATGTTTTCTTATTTCAATCATATGAATAAGAGTTTGGTAGAGTTGGTCTTTAGCGGAACTTTAGAGACTTAGAATAATTTAGCTTTTTGACAAGTAAAACACAGATTGGGCAGCTTGTAACACAGGCCCTTGGAAATACTGCTCCTCTGTTATGACCTCTCAAGTCGAACAGAAGAGGTCACTAACGAGTCACAGCGTGTCTCCCTTCAACATGAGCCAGCCCCCTGTCCTAGCCAAAGTGTCACCTCAGCGGCCTTCACTCTTGGCTTTTTTCCATCCTTCGTGCTCTGTCTCCAGCTTCTCTTGCATTTATTTCTCCTCTCCATCCTCTCAATTCCACACTATGTTTCCCTATGTACTTTGAAAGGTTTAACAAACCAGGCTGTGAACGCCCCAGACCTGCCACTCCACTTTTTCCGTTCATCTGCCTCTGGCGTGAGGACAGCAGCCTCCAAAAGGGGATGTCTGGTGGCAGTGCCAGCCCTCAAAGGACAGCTGAGAGTGTTCAGAGAGTGCACTTTCACAGATGGGCAACTGCTCGGCAGCAACAGCAGTAACCAGGAAAGCAACACATGCAGAGATTGCTGTGGCCTTCTTCCCTCATCTAGAAGAAAGGTCTGGAGACAGAAGAAAAGATTGCTCTGCTTTGCGGTTTTTGTTTGTTTTGTTTTTTGTTTTTCCCTTTCTGTTTTTATCAATCTTGAAAAAAAAAGAAAAACAGGAATACATGCTTCTTGTCAGAATTATCCAAAATAAGAACAAAGATACAGTCCCTTCCTGTCATGTTACAGCACAGGAGTTCAGAGTCACAAAGAAATAAACCAGAATTTGCTAGCATCTAGCACAAACTCGCATTTAAACAATGTTTCCGTTTGGAAAAAAAATGTAAACTGAATAGTTAATACTGTAATCTTGTATAAAGACATCTATAATAAAAAATAATTTTTAAAGTATTTCAATTAGTAGAGAGGTCAATACAGGAAAAAGTCTTTAGTAGTTCATAGGTCTGAAAGAGTATTTCTTTTGGGCAGTGAAGGAGCTATTTTGTTGCTTAGAGTGCAAATACACACTTCTCATGCCAAAAAAAGGGACTACCCAGCCAGTGAATATCTACAAGTATAAGGCAGGAGTAACAAGCATGTCCATCCTACCTCATGTAATGACTCCACACGCTCAATAACAGGATCTAGATAACAGGAGCAGCAAAAGCTGGCTGGCAGAAGCTCCAATTATTAACATTTTCTGTGCATGACAAAATGCAATAATAACAACAACATAGCTCAGAGAACAAGTAAATTTTAGCTAAGAGAATCTTCTTCTGGAGGTAAGATTGGGTGAGCCCAAGTTACTGCTCTGTTGTGCAGGAAGGGAAGGCAGATCTTCCTAAAAATCCTTCTATTCTGTAAATACCTGGGATTCAAGAGAGATCTGACCTGTGCATATATGGAACAACCTAAATGGAAAGCTGATGCTTCCATACAGCCCTTCTGAAGCTCCCTGGCATCATGGACCCCGAAATCCTCTGAATACAGCAGGAGCTAAGGAAGAGCTCAAAGGCAACCTATGCTGCTCAGTATGCTAATACCTCCTAGTCAGATTTCTGATCAGAAACCAGCAGTATTTAACCACCAGACTGGCTCTGTGCTCCATTGCCTCCAGCTTGCACAGGCCATTTGGGATCCCAATCAAGGCTGCCGCACTGGGACAGACAATCACTGAGGAAGGACATTAGTTTCTCTTCCCCCTCTTTAGCAGCATAAATCTGTCTTTCTAGATCTTAAAACATTGTGCCACTACATGCTGCCTGAGATTCTTCTCAGACGATCAACGTTTCCTCCCTGATCCCATCCAGACAACTTGTAATCTTCCTTTTCTGTTTTCACAGTGAGGAAAGTACCTCTTCATGAGCCCATATCTCATGAAACTTCACTGCCGCTCTCAAACATCTTTCAGCAAGTTTATCTAATCTCCCTGGGTCAGATGCTTTTATCTACATATATGAAAGCATATCCTGCTTCTTAAGAATAGTTTTAAAGCAGTTCTTAGAACAAAAACATATTTCTTGTAATTACTAGAAGTAAATTACTTCCTTTATTATCAAGCTCATTTACAACTTAGTTTTAATTTCAAGACTGTGAAAATGTAAATTCTGGCTTTGGAATATATGTGAATAGCTACTTTAGTATTCCTAATTTAAAGTAAATGATTGCTTGACAAAAAAAAAGCAACTTAAGCTATTTCTTAGTGAAATGCTAAAAGGGAATACCAAGAATTCTCTAATCCAGGTATTGGTAAAAAAGCAGGATTATTCTTCTACAAATCACCAAGTGGAAAAAACTGTAGCCAGTCTGAGCTGCCCTTGTAAGAACAGGAATCAAATGCTTAAGGCAATAGGAAGTGAAATAAAATGAAATAAAGTTTAAACTTGTATAGGATGTGGTCTGAACTAAGTTAGGGGTTATTTGAAGAAGAACTCCTACCAGCATAACTATATTAGGCTAGATTTTCTATATGGCAGATTTACTCTGCTCCCCAAAATCCCTATTACTATGAAACATACACGCTCACACAGTTTATGTCCCACTAATGATGTTATTGACACCTTAGCTGTAACTATGAGCACTGCATACATGAGGACAATCAGGTATGATTTTTTATGGCTAATACAGCCAAATGTGTAAGAAGAACCATCTTCCCACTGATCATTTTTAATTTGCAAAGTCTAGATAACTCTTTGAACCTCATTGTAGCGTGCTACCAAAACGTTGGGTCAGTTTCTCAGGAGGATAAGTAATAATGAGGCACTCATTGGTTTACAATCAGTGTACACAAACCCCTTAATGAATATTTAACCAGCACTTACATTTTCACAATGCACCTTTCTGGGTTTTATGTGGGAAACATTGAGTCCATCAATAACAATATCAAAGGGAAGTCGATTTTCCACAAATGTTTGAAAGGCTTCAAATTCCTGAAATAAATAAACAAACACAGGGGAATAATACGTTGAGTTTAACAGAAAGAAGTTTAATGTAGTTTTTATTTAAAAAAGAAACAAAGCCTAAATCTCTCACTCTTCCCTCATAGGCTACATTTCACGTCTTTACTTGCATATTCACTGAGACACCAAAAAAAAAAGAAAAAAGAAAAGAGAGAGAGAAGAGGAAGAGGAGAGAGAGAGAGGAGAGGAGAGAGGAGAGAGGAGAGGAGAATCTTTAAAAGCCATAGTGTTACAGTGGATACTTCCAATATAATTTTTAATTAAAACTGAAAAGCAAAACTTTACAGTCATCCAGATTTTCAAAACCATAATCTGAACTGTACACTTTTATAAAGATATATGCTATAGTCAGTTATGCAACAGCTGCAAAACAAAACAACTTTAAAAACCAATAGACTGTGACACTATCACTAATTCTTAACATTTCCAAGTGTAAAATAAGCATCATACTTAGTTTCTCTGTAAGAATTCTGAAATCTCTGAATGCTAGTCATTATTTAAATAAATCTTTGTTTAGCAACAAGGGACTTGATTTGTGAGAAATACACAGGTGTTAGGGTAGCAAAACAATTAACTTTTTTACTAGGTCAAAGACATAATGCACAAACCAACAGCATCCATCCAGTTTTTCCAACGGAAGGAAAGCCACAATTGCTTTAGGCTTCAAATTGCACAGGAGAACAGAATACAAAGCTTTAATAAAAATCTTTAGGAATTTCTCCCTTCATTTTTGAGGAAAGATGTAGTGTTCTAAGTAGACACTGACCTGGTTTCATAAATGACCTTTCTAGTAAAAAATAAGACTTATTTATCAGTAGCAAAGGTTTCACAATCCAAAGCTATAAATGAACCTTCACAGGAACTCAAAACAATTTCAAATTTCATGCCTTCTGTTAAAAATTCAATAAGGACTTTTTTAATCTCCCATGTAGCAATATGGCAACATATAAGTCTAAATAAAAACCATCCCCTCAGCACTCAAACAAAAATCTATACAGCATATACAATTCCTCCTTGGAGAAAGGAATGAAAGAAAAAATGTATTTGTCCTGCTGTCAGGCAGTAAGAAAGGATCACCAACTTCAAAGCTAGTCAGAATGCTTACGACAAATTAAGGGGTTACTTCATTAGGAGTACAAACCAACCAAGTGAGATAAAGATCCCTCACTCAGATGTCAAAATTTCAGGCATAATTTCCAAGTGAACAGAGATGGACTGGCCAAACACACACTGACAAGAACACAGAGAACACAGGGCTCAGCCCAGCACCACCAGAATCACTTGCCTTTTATGTTATCTTTCCTTTCCCCATGGCTTAAATAAATGTTGTTATTGAGAAAGTACAAAAAGCTGGGCAAGAAAATTATCATCTCAAACAAAAAGAAATTGTTGGCATTTGTGCAGTGTTTTCCTGTGTCTCTCAGCCTCAATCTCCATGTATTTTATATAGATGAATAAATATTCACTTTGCTATCTGACAGGGACACCAAGACACAGCAAGGTAGTCACTAGCAAAGGCAATGGCAGGGAGAGGGAAGATAAACAAATACAAAACCAAACAACAAGGATTTCCGACTTCTGGGCTTATGCCATCCAGTGGACTTCTCCATGGTGCAAAATCAGATGAGTCATCACTGTACTACTGGATGGCTGTCTGAAATGTGGGAAAGACAAAAAGAAGGAAAACACACAGAGACCAAATGAAGGTGAAATTGGAGAGTTTTGAGACAAAGATGAGTGGAAATGGAAAACACAAAAGAAAGCGGAAGCAGATGAAAACATATGGTAAACAATCCAATAGAGCTTTATTTTCCTAATGCCAACAATTGCCAACATTATTTGAAGTAACACTGTTACAGTCAAGTAAATTTTTATAAAGTAAAATGTACATGTATTCTTGTCTTCAAGGGGTCAGTTCAATAAAAACCAAACATTGTGGAGCAATAGTTCTAGGGCAGTTCCTGAAGAGATGGATTTTCACGGAGTGGAGTGCTTTGTCAAGGCAACAGCACAGCACGAGGTGCGGGAGCAGCAGAAGAGTTTGGTGGGTCAGTGCTCCTCCCTGTCCACTCTTTGCTTGGCTCCTTCTCCTCGCCCAGCAGGGCAGGTGGAGCAGGAGCTGCCTGGAGGGTCCTGCTGAGAGGCACTAGGACAGGCTCAGTGCCTCTCAGGAGCCAGCTCCTGGCTTTCTGGGGTTGACTTTTGGAGCTGGGGAGAAGCTGCAGCCTTTTCAGTGTCATCCCCTTGGCCACCCGACCCTTCCCAGCCTCCTCCTCCTGGCCGTGTCTCCTACTCCGTTCTCAGCAGATGCCCAACAGAATGTCCCTGCCAGACTTCCCGATCTGCTCAGTTGTTTTGCCTCACTTCCAGTAGACTGTGCGATACAACAGGGAGAGACGGTTTGCTGCCACAGGACACTTATCCACACAGGGAGATGAGGAGTTAACAGCAGAATAAGTGCAGAAGACAAATGACCAGGTTTAATTTATGTCACCAAATACAGAAGACTCCAGCAAAAAGCCTTAGACAGACTGAAAATCCCCAAGGATCTGTTCATCTTCTTCTCACCATCCATATTCCCGCAGCAACACAGGAGCACTCCTTTCCTTTTCCAGAAAAAAAACAACAACCAACACCCAAACAAACAAAAACAACAAAACCAAACAAACAAAAACCAAACAAACAACCAATCAACATAAAGAACCACAGAGAAGATTCAGGTCTTCTCCTCTGAGAGCCAGTTTTTGAGTCGCCATACTTCCCATCCTCTCTGGACACAGGGAAGGAAAAGGGCGACGCCTGGGATTAAGTAGCAGGCTAGATCATCCAAATACAGTACAAAAGGTTATTCATATATACACAGACTTATGCTATAAGAGAGAAAGTACACAATTCAAAGGATGCTGGTTTTTCAAAGATCAGGATTTGTCTGGATTTTATGCAGGTCCAACTTGGAGCCAAAGGAATAAAGAGATGATTCACCCACAATTCTCTAAAGATATTTCCCTCACTAGCCAACTGTAAGAAGAAATTTCTTTGTAAGCAGTAAATGAAGCAGAGCACAGCTGCTGCTAGGGTACAGCTGATCGACAGAAGCCAGACACAATAACCATCAGTGCAGCACGATGATGCAAAGGTGGGTTTAGGCAAAAAGAAGTGAGCTCTTCACTGAGGCTTTCCCTTTCAAACAAAGAATATAACACATGGTCTATATAGAGGCCTGCAAATGCCACAGGAATGTTTATATGGAAACTTTCTGCAGACCAGGACAAAGGGCATTTCTGATTAACCCCTTCAACATGTCAACAAGCAGTGAAACATCTCTCTCTAAGAGCCTCAAAACAAACACAGCAAAACTTACACTGATTTCTAACTTGTTCTGAATGGGCTAATCTCACAAAGTTTCTGAGGAGAAGTCCATTCTCCCAGCCTCAGAAACACTACTCTGACTCACTTCAACAGAGTTGGCAACTGAAGAGACAAAACTTTAAAAACACATTCAGCATTGTTTATTTAATGCTCGGGAGCCGCAGAAAAGTGTTGCAATACAGCAAGGCTGTTCCTCCCCGCAAGCCTTCCCTGGCAGCAGGGACATGCGTGAAACAGCAGCTGCTCGTGGGGGGCTCCAGTCATAACTTGTTTCACATCACGTACAAAAGGAAAGGGAATTTAAAAAAACTCACCTGATCCCAGTCATTTCCTAGCTGGGGAAATAGGGGAATGCCAACTACACAACCGTTAGAAATGATTCACCGCATCTTCTACGAATAAACTTATCTTTGCAAATGGACACCACACTGACTAAATTGATTTGGAAGTAAAAGCCAGCCATAGCAAACCCATGATGGAATGCATCTTGACATGAAGACTTAAAGACATTTAAAAGAATTTTTTGTTTAACCACCAGTGTGTGGGTGGCTCAAGTCCATTCATATCTCGGCAACAGCACAAAACAGTCTCACATTTTTTTGGTATTCCACACCAGGTGGATGACTCATGCTGTTTCACCATCATTTTATACTGGTATGTACTGGTGCTGCCACAGAATGAGGTGTTTCTACCTTCTCCATTCCCTCAGCGTTTCATTCCTAGCCTTGCACCCTTGCTGGCACAAGGAGAAAGACCGAAGTGGATGAACCAAGCCACTGTCACAGCCTCTAGCTTGCACCAGTCCCCTGCTCAGGTCAGAGCACAGCGGTTTGTCCTGGCATGAAAATTCAGCCAGGACATGGAACAGGAATGAGATTGGCAGCAAGTGACACTACTGGGATCATCGCTTCCCATCGGTAGCACTGACTATGCCAACTTACTGGATTGTGAAACTACCACATTGTATGAGATTTATCTCTCAGCCTCAGACAGAGGTTGGTTTTAACAAAACAGAAGTATAGGAACTATTGTTTGAAAAATAAATTAAAAAGATTGGTTTTGTTATTTTAAACTATTCATTTAAAAATAATTTTTTAAAGTGTGACCTCGGACTTCAAAATTCTGGCTTACACAGCCAATAAAATTTGAAATAGCCGTAATAATAAATCTGAAAAATGAGGGCTTTCTGGAAGAGTATTAATGTTATTTCAACTTCTGTACATAAATTTATAAACAGAAAGGTATGTTTTTCTTCCAATTTCAGTGCACAAGACAGACTACAAGCCTCAAAAGCACAACAAAAATCAGGGGAGAAATTCATTATTAGTACTTACAGATTTACTATGTTAATCATAACATAGAAATAACGATTACAATACAAAGAAACCATAGCTAAACAAGTTTGTCCTTTGATAAAAGCAATAAGAGTAATTCAAATGAGCATTCTGAAATAATTTTAATGTATATAACAGATCTAAGGGTATGACAAGTTTCAGATCACAGAAAGGTCAGATCACTTTGGCATTTTTCTCCTCAAATCTAAACAGGAAGTATGTTGGCAGCTAGAAATAAAAATAATGGTATTGCTTAAATTCTTCAACAATCCAAAATGTCTATTGATCTACATGCCAAAACCCAAAGTAATATAATATACAAAGGAGATACATGAGCGAATCCATAGTGGACTTTTAAACACAAGAAAGGTTGTTATGTTCATGCCAACACATGGAATTTAGAAAAACAAAACAAAGAAAACACAACACCCTACCAAAAACTATTTAAAATCACTGCAGAAAAGGCTGCTTGTCACTTCTAAACATAAAGTTTATGCTCACTCACCAGGAATGGTGGTGAGACAATACAGTCAAAAAGTGCAAAACTACGGTATTCAACACATATTGTTTCCAGAAGCATTCACAAGAGTTTAGGCTTTGTACAATAGAAAAAGCAGTCCTTACTTCTCCATATTAAATTACAATACACTCAAGTGCAAGGAAAGAGCAAATTCTAATTAACAAAATATTACACCACACTTAAGTATTATGTAACTCGACCCTAAATATCAAACAGGGTGTTTTTCAACACCAGAAGAACAGCTTTTACAGAAGTGAAAACATTCACTTTTTAACAGTTTCATAAAATACAGTGTGATGGGGGTTGCTTTGTTTTCAGCAATGTTTCTCAGTATCAGAAGAAAAACACAGGAATGAGCATTAGAGTGTGAGAAATAAAATTCAGCTGTCAAACTGAAATCCTGCCAATTTTTTTAAGGCGCCTTGTTGGAGCACTCTTAAATCTGTTTGTTGCTGTGCCTGAAAGGTTTGAGTGTTTCCCATCCCAGTTTCAGAGCTTGGAAATCCCCTTCAAACCCTTAAGCAGGAAGGCTTTCTCAGTATTGTGCATGGTATCACTATGTACTCTACGCACAATTTGTTTACCCTCCGTTATATGCTTCTAAAGTTAACAAATAATCTGGGAGTCACAAACTCCTGTAGCTGTAGCCTCTAGAGATACCTTCATAAACAGGAAGGTACTCACAGGTACATTGACAACCTGGCTGAGATGTGCTTCGCGTTGCCTGTTTGCAGTCCCCGTCACAGCAGGCAGTGCTGCCGCAGGACTTGCTCCTGCCTGCCCACATCAGAGAGCAGAGGGTCAGTCAAGCCCAGTGCAAAACCTGGACCTTGACCATCCAGGGAGCGCAATTCTGAAATGTCCTTCCTAAGCACAATGAACACAGAGAGAAGAACAAGCAGTTTGTGCTGCCGTCCTCAACAGAAAAATATCCTCATCTTTGCAAGACTGCCATATCCTAAGTGCAAGAGTATAGAAATGGACCATAACAAGCCTTCTTTTAAAACAAGCAAACAAGCCATGCAAAGGCATAAATATTTTGAATTCATGGTGCTTTCAAAATTAAAAACACTACTTTGGAACCTTCTCATCTCAAGGCAAGCCACCTAACAGAATGCTAAACCAGGAAAAGTTTTATGTGAACGCTTAAATACAATGTAACAGGCATTACAGAAAGACAGGGGAATGACAGCGTGAACTGCATAGAAAATACAGCATCCCGAGTGAGGCAGACTAGCACTTAATTACAGAGAGTCCACAATATCCATGTGGAAAGATGCTACATGAACATCAGACAGCCAGATACACCTCCATGCTGCTTTCTCTGCTATGCTGGTACAAACGTTTGAAGCAAATCTAAACACCCACAAGAAAACAAAACCCTATTTTGTCACCAACGTTTGTCCCTTGCTTACCACAGGGCAATGGTCACTTCTTTCCTGGCACACTTGCAAGAGCCAAAGGGGACAGGAATGAACCGCTTTCAGCATGGTAAGGCGTTATGCTAGTTTAAAAATCTCACCATCACCAAACACTTGTGCTAACTAATATTTGCAGTCTCAAGAGAAATAGCAACTGTTCTGGGGGACTGAATAGTACCACATGTTCTACCTCTATTTACTACTTCCAGTAACAATCCAGAGAACAAGCCTGTCAGTTTTACCTTGGTGCCGGAGAACATTATGGAGCAGATCATCTCACGAGCCATGACGTATGGGGCAACCATGCGATCAGGTCCAGTCAGCATGGGTTTATGAAAGGCAGGTCCTACTTGACTAACCTGATCTGCTTCTATGACAAGGTAACCTGCTTAGTGGATGAAGGCTGCGGATGTTGTCTACTTGGACTTTAGTAAAGCCTTTGAAACTGTTTCCCACAGCATTCTCCTGGAGAAACTGGCTGCTCATGGCTTCAACAGGCATACGCTTCACTGGGTAAAGAACTGGCTGGAGGGCCGGGCCCAAGAGCTGTGGTGAACAGGGTTAAATCCAGTTGGCCGCCAGTCACGAGTGGTGTTCCCCGGGGCTCAATATTGGGGTCAGTTCTGTTTAATCTCTTTATCAACCATCTGGATTAAGGTATCGAATACACCATCAGTAAGTTTGCAGAAAACACCAAGTTGGGTGGGAATGTTGACCTGCTGGAGGGTAGGAAGGCTTTACAGAGGGATCTAGACAGGCTGGATCAATGGGCTGAGGCCAGTTCTGTGAGGTTCAAGAAGGCCAAGTGCCAGGTCCTGCACTTGGGTCATAACAACCCCAGGCAGTGCTAAAGGCTTGGGGAAGAGTGGATGGAAAGTGCCTGGCAGAGAGGGATCTGGGGGTGTTGACTGACAGCTGGCTGAATATGAACCAACAGTGTGTCCAGGTGGCCAAAAAGGCCAACAGCATCCTGGATTGTGTCAGGGATAGTGTGGCCAGCAGGACTAGAGAAGCGATTGTGCCACTGTACTCGGCACTGGTGAGGCCCCATCTTGAATACTGTGTTCAGTTTTGGGCCCCTCACGTGGGGGACTACGGTGGGTCCGTGGATTCCCTGACGGAGGGCATATGAACAGAAATTAGCCTTGAAGATATGAAGGCCTACCCGTGAGAAAGATGGGTGTAAAGGAGTATCCAGAGATATTAAGGATGTACCTGTGAGAGAGAAGGGAGTAGAAGAGTAACATTGATGATAGCAAAATTAGCCAATGAGATATTACTGCTGTAACTTGTAACCAATAGTGAAGAGACACATGAATTGGTAAAACTGTATAAAAATGCACTTGTGCCATAAATGGCATCTACTACTTTCATCCTGGAAGAACTTGGTCTATGTCATTTGTCCGTCTCAAGCACGACACCCTCATCATAAAAAGGACATTGAAATACTAGAGAGAGGGCAGAGGAGGGCAACAAAGCTGCTGAGGGGCCTAGAGCACAAGTCTGATGATGAACAGCTGAGGGAACTGGGGCTGTTCAGCCTGGAGAAAAGGAGGCTGAGGGGAGACCTTATCGCTGTCTACAGCTACCTGAAAGGACATTGTAGCATGGAGGGTGTTTCTGGATTCTATGATTCTAATTATAAACCTACGCACCCAGCATCTGTACACTGTAACAGGGTTGAACCAATCACTTAAAATTGTGCAAACCCTCCAGAATAATATGATCTGATAGAGTTTAATGTGCCCACCTTTTGCAAGCTAGTATCTCTAAAAATTATTTCCTTGTGTCAATGAAAATGGAGGTAAAATAGAACCAGATGGTATTAATTAATTTCCAAAAAACATGATACAAGACTTCATAACAAGCTACTAGAACACTGAAGTAGTTACAGCATTTAAAAAAGGCAGAAGAAAGCAAGCAAAGGGTCATGCTAAAAAAATAGCAGTATCTTTCAAAGTTCTGTACTAATTCCCATATTTAAGAAATATTTTACAGATACTTAAGAAATTCAGCATGGAAAGATGAAACTATGCATATTGTAGGAGAAAAGTACACTTATATGTTACAGATTGATGAAACTATGCATATTGTAGGAGAAAAGTACACTTATATGTTACAGATTGATGGAGGAACTGTATCAACTCAAAGGACCATCGCAGTATAATAAAAACATCTGCTTAAACTGATGATGTTTTAAAACCAATCTAATAAAATCTTAAGAGATGAGGTGCTGGATAGGTAAATTGCAATTATTATAACTTTTTAAGCAACGTTAGTTATCATAAATTATAATGAAAACCTATATTAGACAATTCCACACAGGCCTCTGTGGCATTAGAAGAATATGGTTTTGACCACAGTTGGAAACCAGTTCCTCAACTTAGAAGGACCTTTGGTAATAGACCAAAGTAGCAAATGGTAAAGGAGCATTCGATAATGCCTGAGTTGCAAGAGATAACATTTCAAAGTGTCTTAAATCAACACGTACTCATACTAATCTTAGTTTAGAAGTATTATCAAATAACTTAGCAATATTCAGAGACAGAGAACACTTTTAAAAGAGGATCGTAGTGTATGCAGTCTGCATTACATAAACATCTCTCAAGATTCTACTTAGTGGAATGCATGACCTGCCAGTAAAGGATTGTGTGTCCAAGAAGTTCCTGACAAAATAACCTCATTTAAAAATTAGCTACTTAGATAATTCAGATTAGTTTAATTCTTTAGATAACAGCTACTGTTCTGACTTCATGTTTATGGTCCTGTGTGCCTCTGTGATCAGCTAATGAACAGGAAAAAAGAAACACTTTATCAACTTATTCTATTTCTTCTTCTGTGTTCTAGCTAATGTAAGGAAGATACAGATCTGAGAAAAATCACTGCATTAGCAAACCATGTTTATATTTTGCTCAGCAAAATCTTCAGAGGATATATAGTGGAAATAAATTACAGTTAGCAACTGTATTTTAACCAAGAAACTGGTGTTCAAAAAAATAAGATTAGAACCTGTTTTTTCTTATTTGATTGCACTAACTGGAATATGAAGATTGTGTCATGTTAGAATAATTTCCTAATACAGACATGACAAATTTGAAGTTTAAAAAGACTGCAGAGGACAAAACCCAGGTTTAGATAGTGGACCAGAAGAAAAAAACATTCTTTCCTTGCAGGGTGGCCTAATTTTGCTGCACAACCAATTGATAGCAAAGGAGACCAAGTGACCCTAACAAGGTCCCAACTCATTTCTTGCTATACGAATCCAGAAAAGGAAGGCTATGGACCACCCCAGAAGATCTGACCCACTCCCAGGTAAGATACTCTAACACTGAGGTAATTGAGGGAAAGAAATATGCGCTGAATTTATAATGTTTTCATCTAGATCTATTTCTTGCTGCTAAGGAAGCAGCTTAGTCTTTTATCCTCCTGCCAAAAGACTCCCTGTGCTTCTGTTTACTTCCATTATCAGCAGCCTCTAGGGTAAGGGAAGATGCAAGAGAAACCTCAGAAAAATTTCAACTGCCTTTGTCTCTCACCACCCATTTCCCATTTGGTCTCCCCTCTTCTCCTCCTCTTCCTTCCTCTCAGAAGTTCCCTCCCCTCTAGCAGATCATAACACAAGAAGAGTGTATCACCAACCCTGAATTAAATGGAGACAGGAGGACAGAAAGTAAGCAGGATAAAGGCTGCAGTGCTACCAGACTCTGGGCAATCCACTACTGCAATTGTCTCAACACCCACCATAAACCATTACCTGTCTTAATGCTTACCAGATACACAAGATTCAGTAGTGGATTGAGCTCTGAGGCTAGTGTTCTTTCCCACCCCCAAACTAACCCTAGTTCTAGCCAAAACACTGCAAGTGAAACAAACCCACAGCTAGTCCCGACCCACACTCTGACCAGCCTTCCTTCATCCTTGTGGATGTTACAAGATCTAGCAGCAAACCTGGCACTCAAGGCAATGCAGGATTCTGCTCTACTGAATACTAACCCTAATCTGACCAAGGCCAGTGGCCTGGATTTAGCAGAGAACTGAAAAAAAAAAAGAAAAAAGAAAAAAGAAAAGAAAGCTGTTCAACCCTATCTGTATGTAAATGTTGTGTCTCATCTTTGCACATTTTCACAGATCTATGACTGCACCGGGCTCTTCATGATTCAGGTGTCCTCAGGCTTGATACCAGCGTATTTAATTCTAATTGCAATGCTAACCCTATCCTTATCCACAAGCTAATAACCGTACCCTTCCCATAACTAAAAATTAGCCACGAGGCAACAATGGACTTAGTCACCAAACTGCTGTTCTGCAAAACCTGTAGAATTAACCTGTTCAGCACTGACCATCCTATAACCAAACAACAGTTATAAGTTTTTTGATCCGTGTTGTTGCAGACTAGGTAATGCATTTGTCCCTATTGATGCCATCTCTAAGCTAATACTGTGGTCTAACCACACTTGTATTGAGTGAGTGCTTCAAGTATTTTAACTCCTAGATATTCACTCTTACACTAGTCTCATCTGTCGCCCAACATCAGTGCATACCCAAAAGGCTACCAAGAAGCCCTTCATCTCCACCAGCACTCCATCTTAATGAACCTGTAGGACTCCAAAAATAACTCTAGTTCTCCAGCTCCTGCTGTCCAAAACACTGATCCTTGAACACCACACTTTCATGACTTTCTGGATTCAGCAATAACAGGTTCTCCAATCCTTGCTATCCTGAAGCCTCAGCCTATCTTCAATCCAGTAACTCATATCCATCCAAAAATTAGTCATAGCTTGCTCATCTAAGCCAAGCTCAGCATTAATCCTATTATTGGGCCTCCTAGAAGAGAGGAAGGAAGAAAAAAAAAAAACCAACAGACAACACCACCACCAAATTAAAAAAAAAACAAGCTCAGAAGTCTCTACCACCTTGAAGCCTAGGCTTAGCCTTAATCCTAACCCTAACTACAACTCACCACCCTTATACTCTTCTCCAGAACTAACAGAAAGCTTTCAACCCATGCTGGCACCAGCAGGATTTTCATCCTGACAGCAGGGTTCTTGCAGAAGCTAAATCTGAATCCAGGTGCTATAATTTTAAATTCAACTCTAGCAAAGTGACCCACCCTGCCACAGAACCAACAAGAGGACTTTCAGTCATTCCCACCTGAGAATTAATGACAGGAACTGTTCCTGCTGAAAACAGCCTCCATCCCAGTGCAAGGGGCTTTGCAGCATTCAGCAACATGCCAAAATTGTGCACTCCTGCTGTAGAGGACAAACACTTAACTGGGAATCTGATCCCTTTGCTGCAACATGGCACGTATCTGGGAGAAATTCTCCCATAGGAGAAATTCCGCCCAGCCTTCTCCTTCCTTCCATGATTCCTCACCACAGAAAGTTCTTTGCTCCCTGGCAGTGACAGGGAGGAGGTAACATCTATGGAAATAGAGCTAGAGGAGGCAAACAGCAGACACAGCCTGGGCTGTGGCACACACTGTGCAGATAGTATCAGCTGTTTCCTGGGAAATAAAGGGTTTTCTCCTCTTCAGCCTCTGATCTTCTCAGGAGACACAGCAGGCCTAACTGAATTAACTAGCCTTCTCTTTTTCCCTGGGCACAGGTCATGACATCCAAGTGCAAGATGGACAGCCATAATCTCAGGCACCTCAGGGCAGGTGAGGGTAGCTCACCTTGGAAACAGCTCCAGTGCAGGCAGTTTAGCTGGCTTGGACGACAAGCTGAGAGTCAGTGAAGCAGGCAGAAGAATGAGTAGATCACACTGGAAGCTGGGAAGTTGGTCTGTCAGATGGGGTTAAGGCAGACTGTGTCAGACGCAGTCTTCTTAGAGTTTGGAGTACATAGGTTTTTCGGAAGAAATAAACTACTCCATTCAGAACAGGACTGACATATACCACACAGGGCTTCAGTGCAAACCATGGAGTTGGGAAACATGCATGCATGGAAGAAGAAACGAAGCACTACAGAAAAGAAAAAGCATCAATCTAAAAGTAAGAGATAGAGCTTTAATTTCAAGGCTCCTTGGAAACAGCACAACCTCATTCAGTTGCAAAAATAACACTGAGATGAATGGGTCACTTCCTCTTCCCCCTCCAATCTCTTGTATTCTAGAAGAACACGTAAAATCCCTTCACACACTTAGCCCAGATCTAGTGTGGGGACTTTACATGCCCCCAAACCCATCTCTTCCTGCCTTCTTGCCAGCACATGCACATCTCCCTTGTGTTCCCTTCCCCCAGCACAGCAATCCTTACAGGCTTATCAGGCTATGAAACAGTTGTGAAGGGAATGAAATTACTGCATTTGCGTATTTGAAAGCAACACCTGGGAGCAGCTATCACATCCAAGTTATCACAGCAAAAGCTGATTCTGTCTCACAGTATACCAATTAGATCATCTTAGGCTCAGTGTCATAGCTACCAATTAAATGCAGACAGAGTAAACAGGCATCTGACTGAAAACATTATATAGACATCAGTACAAAAGGTGACAGTCTTTATACAACTGTTTTCTTTCTTTAGCAGCCTGCAAACTTGCAACTTGCTATATTAGATCATCAGATGACATCCTAATGGACCTTTCAGTAGATGTGCATGAAGATCTGAATCAATGTCTATTTTTAGGATGTAACAGGTATTTCCTTTTCACAGATAATCAGTTTTATAGTTCATGCAAACCGTCTTTTCAATGTAGTTGTAAACAGTGTTCACTACCATTCTGATGTACAACCCTAAGGTGTTTGATGTTCTTTCCTAAAACTAATTACACAAAAGATTTTTTTTTTTTTTTAAATCACAGCACAACAGACTACTTTTGGGGGATCCTTAACAAACCAAATCTTTGCTCCTAATTTTCTAATCTGATCATATTTAAGTAAGAGAAATAAAACCAAATAAAACAATGATGCTGCTGCAAAAGTAAGACTAAGACTATTCCTCGGTGAAAAAAAAAAAAATCCAAATGCTTTACATATTCAATTTGAAACATTGTTGGGAAAAAAAAATGTTTAGAGCTCAAAAAAAATCAAACTGTTTCCCTGAATAATAATTTTATTGCAAGAAACACAGATACACTAAAAACAAACAAACAAACAAACAAACAACAACAAAAAAACCCCCAACAAACTAGTTAGGAGGAAAGAAGGAATAGAAAGCTAAATTGTTTTCTATTTGAATTGCGGCTACTACAAAAAAAGTGACTGAATGGAAACCCCCCCTCTCAGATGTACTTGCTTACATCCTATTTTCAGCCTCTTCACCTAGTTTCCCCTCTGGAAAACCCTGGCTGCAGGAGAAGTCACAGAGTCTGGCATGCCTAAAATGGGCAGCATCTTTTCCTCACCACATGTCTGCTTTCACAGCACAAAGGCAACTAAAAAGTCCCAAACTTATTTCTGGAAACATCTGACACATCACGACACTGTTTTGCCTCTACTCCCACATCCATGTTCAAGATCCACCAGGGGAGCTGCACCACTGACAGTAAACACAGCGAGTTCATCTCTGTTCAGCCTCCTGGTGACAGCCTGACAACAGGGAACTGCAACAGGGTCAACCTGGAACCAGAAAGTTGGGTAGCCCCCAAACTGGGAAATAACACAATTTCAGCTATTGCAGGGACTAACAATATCTACTGGCACGAAAACTTAAAATAGTTTATTGAGTCTTTGTTTCATTAGATTTCACTCATTTGATCAATCAAGTTCTCAAACAGGGGGAACATCATTTCCACCACTGCTCAGCTTGGGTGTGAATGTCCTGTTACCCAGAACTCCTCTTGGAAATCTCCCCACCTTTTACTGCTACTGCTACTCTAGCACATATACTTGACAAATTTTAAATTTTAGAGCCAGCAGTCACCACAGGGAACAGAAATGAAGGGTCATAGACTAGACAGTCAGCTGGTTAAGGAATTAAGTTTTGTTGCTGTTGTTGCCTTCTATATTAAACCAACCTCAACCATAATTTTCACAAACACTTTTACACAACAGACAGCATTAGTTGTACAGTGTGCAATCAAACACATCCTTCTCTTTATCTTGTAATATTATAGAACACCACTAATCATTAAAAACTTAAAATTATTACTACATTTTTAAGGATAATTTCATTCCCCTGTACAATGCACAGCTAGATCAGCTACAAGTCCTGAACTGAAGAGAAAAATCTGTTGAGATTAGATGTCTGAACAACAGGCTGCATGTACTACAAGTACTCCAAACACTGTTTTAAGCTGTTACACACACACAAGGTCTGTTTCTGCAGAAAGCCTGTAGAACTAAACCTAGTGTCCTCTTCCATATTGTCAGAACAGGTGCAGAACTGAGGTGCCAGATGCAGCAAAATGCCACCAACACTCAGAAACGCAAAGCACACCCATCCCACACTGTGGTGTGGGCTCCATCTAGCGAAGGAAGCTCAGCTTCACTTGTGTTACTGCTGCATCACTGAGCTCCACACAAAATGGGTAAGAAACAGAACTGCAATATACTACAGTGTCTGGGAATTATGCCCTCTCATATGCTTACAGTGACCTTTGAAAAACTTGATACTCCTGATATCTACTATAATTATAAATATGAAAGTGCGTCTTTGGTAACTGAGTCGTTGGTTGGTGGGCTGTGAAAGTTGACTGAGCAAAATTATAATTGGCTCTTTATTGTTTCTGGCAGGCAGCTTCCCAACTGAAAAAAATCAAATATTCAGCACATAAATGTAAGCTTTAGATATGATACTGAACATAAGATTATCACTAGGACTTCTATTTTTTTTCAAGCTCAAAGTACTAGATGTCTTATTTTGTCCTAGTTACTGGGCTTTATTCCTTATTTAAAACTTCCCTTTTGAAGGATCAAAAGATTTCCATACCTTTTAAATGTTTTAATGTAAAAAAAAGTTCCATTTTATTTTTTTCAGTGTTCATTAACATGAAAATACATGAACAACGACAATATGAAAGAGGTCAAGACTTAGGCCCATTTTATAAACACAACTGAAAAAGATACATACGGTAGCACAATATCTAATGTTTAAACCAAAGAAAACGAGATCTGTGGTGTTTTCAAAGTACTTGAACATTGATTGTATATTACCCTCCAAGCCTATTAACCTGACAGAGTGCAAGACCTACCTGTGGGCTTGTCTTTCTGAAAGTGTCAGTTCCATGTATCACGTCCTTTATTATTCTTTCTCTGAGACATTTATATTCTTCTTCAGTGAGGTTACTATCCTCCAATTGATGGTTGCAAACCGGGCACTGTCCACTGTAATAGCAAAGAAATGAGAAAACAAAAGGTTAAAGGCTTTCAAATACGAAATACCTTAAATTTTACTAACTTACTGGGTGTTTGTGGATGAGCACAATTCTTTACAAGAACTCCAACACAGTACAATAATCAGAAAACTAACTGTACTCTTTCTGAGATGCATCCAAAAACCTACTAAAGTCACTAGAAATATTTTTATGTGATTTAGTGAGATCAAGATCAAAGATTTAACTCTAGAGACGTTTGAGGATTTAGGACTAAAACTCTGCATGACAGCTAGGCCTTGAGAGATCAGAGTTCAATTCCCAGCATTACCACAAATTTCCACAGCTGTAATATTTGGAAGTTTCCCTACTACACAGGAAAGTCGCCATGTATACATGCAGCCCAGATCTCAATGTGGGAAGGTGATGGAGTTGCACTGGCCTCCCCAGGATATATGAAGCGGCTATAGGCATACTAGCTGAAGCTAGCATGCAGGCCACTGAGCCTTGGTCTGGCTATAAATCCTTTCCAAAGCATTACAACAAGAAAATGCAACAGTGACATGCTCCACTATTGTGCCACTGACTGCTCCTACAAAAAAGCTAAGCTATCTTATCAAGGTTTAGAACAACCAAACTTGTCACAGGTGTAGGAATATCCAGAAGGAAAGAAGGGGTAACATAAATCTGCTGTGTGGTTGGAAAAGCAGATAATGAGCAAGATTGCCTTCTTGTGCCACTTGTCTTTTGATATTGGACTTCCCTTCTTTCTAGGTTGTTTGTTCAGATCTTTCTAAGGTGGTCAAAGTGAACAGACTGAGAGGAGAATTTGACTAAACCAGAAAGACTGTTTGCTTTGAAAGCCCTCAGCAATACTATATCACACTGGCACTGAGTATCTGTATGATGCCCACTTCCACCAGAGGTTTTCTAATATCAGGCTGACTGCACCCACACAGAAAGCAGCTTTACACTGCTATCTCCTGGCGACCAATCACTACTTGTTTCATTATTGCTAAGAAACTTTAATTCCTGCTTTGTAGCAGGGACTAAATAGCATCACATGGATCTAGGAATGTGGACTGCTGCAGATGAAAAAGCTCTGCAGTTACATTCAACCAGAGCCAAAACCATCACTCCATCACGCACAGCAGTGTCAGTGATTGATTGCATGCAGCACTGCGACAGTTTCTTTTGTCATTCACATTGTCCACTTCCCAGTACTCTTAGTTTCCCTGCAACAGGGCCAGCAGTTCTGGTTACCACTGTGGTTCTGCAAATCCCAAATATTACATTGTTTTGTCTCTGACACACACAAGAACACTCCACCGATTTCTTCGTGCATGTTTAATCCTAAAAGACCAAAGAGACTGAAAATCCACCTTAAAAGATTAGAGAATAGCACAATAGGGGATGTGAAATAACAGACCACAGACTCTTTTAGTTTCCTTAAGAAAAGTGCTGGCATATCAGAGCAGATCCTGAAAAATTTTCCAGAACAGCAAGAGTGAGGCAACGCTATAGAGAACACACAGACCCATGGCTAGCCAAGAGACTCAACTTTTTGTCTAACCAACATAGTGCTGCAAAAACTCCTAGCCCTGGGGAAGTCCATCAAAACAAACCACAATCAGAGAGCCATGTCAACTGCTGTGAGTTGGGTTTTTGTTCCTACAGCCTGCTAGCACAGGACACAATTCCAAGATGTGAAACAAGACAGGCTTAACTTCCATGGCCACCTCTGGATTTTTGTACAATCTCCCAGAACTATACCTTGAGAGAGAGAACAAGCATATTTTTTACTATCTAGCCTTTCTTTGTTGTTTCATGTCCCACAGTTATGACCTCTGCACTAACACATAGCCTGAAGGAAATAAAACTGGGACTGTCATTGCTTCCATGTCCCATATGTTAATTCTTCTCCTTACTACTTGTCTCTCCCGTTAGCCTCTATACACTAAACACATACCAACACAATGCACAACTCCATACCTGTGGGCCCAGCACAAAACCAGCATGTAAGGTGAGGTAACAGTGGAGGACTGAGACAAAACAATCTGCATCTCAGTGCTTCAAGTGTCAACTACATTGAGTCAACCTTTTACCCCCCCAAAAAAAAAAGTTTTGCAGTTGAAGTTTTGCAGATGAACTTTCTAAAGACAAACCAATGAGCTACAAATATACATAGACTTCATGTCCCACAATCTCATTTGTGCGTTAAAACTGGAAATTTGTCCAATTTCTACTATGTGAAAAAGGGGAAAAGAAACAGTCAGATAGGACATTAATATACACTAAGAAAATCCAGTGTCAGTCATGCCTAGGTCCTCTTGAAAGTCCGTAAGCACTTCTTCCAGGAATATCAGATGTGAAATCCAGTTTATACCTTCATCACCAGACTGGACGCTCCAGCCATGGTACGAAGAAGATGAGCAGAATCTAGTAGCTTCTCCAGCAGGCACTAAAATCACACTTAGTCTGAAGGGGTTTTGGGTTCTTCCTGGTTGACAAAACAATGACCTTTTTGCTGCTTGCTCCCACTTAAGCTTCTCCTACATGCAGTATATGCTGTTGATGTTTCACATTATTCCTTTCTATCCTGCTCTGTTTAGAGGCCTATATTCACCCAGCTGGGCGTAGTTTGAACTGAAGGAGTAACCATTCTTCTCTAAATGCATCCAAATACCTTATTTTCACAAGCACAATCTTGAAACTGATTTGTAGGGTTTGAGCTTTAGGTGTTACAACAGAATGAGTTATTCTCCCCTGGCTGTCTCCACAGAGAGAGCCTAGATATTCCAAAGTTAAGTCACTGTAATTTTCTAAAACCATGGAAACCAGAAAGGTTAAATTCACCTAACAACTGATGTCTGGTATACATAATGCAGTCTTGGCTTATGGTCTGTGCATTAATTGCAATGCTGACAGTGTATTCACTGAATTTTAAGAAGTTACGCATGGAATCCCAACAATGGGCATTTATTGCTGCACACGAACAATATGCTCCAGCTGCTCAACCCACTGCAGGCTTAGCCTACATATTAATATAAGCAATGGCACCAGCTGCTCATATAGTTGTGAAGCTACTGCTAAATACATCTAATTGCGTTAAGGAACTTCACAGTTTGGCAACAGAGAAGAAAGGCTTAATGAACTGTTATCAGACTATTTCAAAATCATTAAGCCTAAAGTTTAAGGACCTGTCCCACAGTTAACTTGGATCCTTCTGCAACTACTATGCTCAGATTACTTGAAAAAAACCACTCCCCATACCCAAACAGATCAACCCACCCCAACCACCTATCAACAGCCAAAGCTCCAGAAGCCAGTTTCATCTTGTGAATTCTCAATCAGGGTTCCCAAAGGAAGCAGAGGTGAAGCAGGCAAGAGAAACACTCAGCATCTTGCAAGACTGGACCCTTAGTCTAACTGCTGCTGTTTCACAACCATACTTTTAAACTACTTGGCAATTTTTGTAACTCCTCATTGATCATTCCAGGATCTCATGCTGAGAAATTCCCAGACAGAAAGCTTTCACCTCTGTAGGATATATAGCTGTCCTTACAGCTACCTGACTGCTTAACTACTTTTTTGAGGGACTACTTTTTAAAGTTAGATTTGGAGCATCATGGCACCTACATATTAAACATGAAGTCAGACATACTACAGTAATTTGAATGCAGGTTCAAAAACCTTGAGCTGCAGCTTTCTAGAGCTGACCTTGGAAATCCAAAGCTTTTGTGAATCTTAAAGAAAAATGGTCAGCAAACCTCAAGGTTTGTTTGCAGAGGGTTCAAGTTTCTGTCACAGTTCAGGGAAACTAGGAGCTCAGCAGTAGAGGAAGAAGAAAATAACCCAGATATGAGCACCTCGTGTGTAACTGCCAGTATTTAAATAAAGTCAGAATAACCTATTAATAAGTCTATTAAATTGTCAAGTTCAGTTTAGAAAAAAATAGTTCTTCTGGATTCTTTAACTCAAGAGTCATTTTTTTTAAGACAAGTTATAGTGACTGCAGAGATGAGTCTAGTAGCAATCATCACATGAGTTTCAGAGATACCTTAATTTTTTTTTACTCTCTTAAATCCTAATGATCTTTTCTGTCAGCAGCCATTTAATTTAAACATAACAAAACTCTTATATTCTTTTTCTTTTCTTGAAACCATTTAAATTTTATTCAAATACTTATCCAAGTAGGCTATCTCAAACGTTCATTTCAAAATAAAAAGTGTTGACACAGTTATCACAAAATAACTACCATATAGCACCTTGTCACCACTTTGTTCAGAGATTCTTAATCCATGATAAAATGTGAAGTGATCTAAATCAGCTTAGCTCTCAAGGTCTATAACAGAGTTCACAGACAGTAAGACAACAAGCTGCCTCTTGACCAAGACAATCAACTTTGGAATTTCAAAACTCAAAAAAGTCAAAAAAGGTTGTCTAGAATTTGGTGAATTATCATGATACAGTACAGTGACACACACACCCTCATACATAATAATAATCCACTTTACAGTGAACAAGCCCTGCTGTTAGGACAGTGAGTTAGGCTGTTCTTTCATGGGCTTCAAAAGCAGCAGACTCTACATGCGCTTTTACTCAGAGTATGCAACACAGTGTATTCTTAAAAATAACAAAAAATACCCAAACATAATCCCCTGGAGACATTCTTATAATTAATACATTTATAGTTGCCAAACCGCTACAAAAACACAGAACTAGGTTTCAATGAGAATAACATTTAAATTAAAAATTTCCAAACATCAAGAAAACTGTGCTGTAACATAAACATGTATCTGAGTTATCCCTGTGAAAATCAGACGTAAGAATAATTTTGTCTTCACTGAAAATAAAGTCTGAAGACAGAAGCCTTCCATCTGTATAAATTAATTGCAGTATGTGAATAGTATCAGTTTTCAAGAAGATATCTACTTATATACCAAAGCTGTTCTGTTAAATATCCTGTTAATCTATGGTATTATAAACCCAACCAAAAAACTAAGTCTTTAATTCCTAAACAGGAAACAAATAGGATACCCACTAAAGTAGCAGCTCTGACTTTTTTCTCTGTGTTTTTCTGTCTTGGCTCTGATTAGCATAACTTCCTTCCAGCTGCGTGTTTTGGGTCTTGTTTAATGCACAAGTTGGAAACTGAAGTCTGGGAAATCATAGGTACACAATAAAGGTTCATATCCTCAAGGATTAAAATATTTTCTGATACAAGGAAAGCTATTTTTTATATTTATGAAAGAAGAGTTTAAGATAGAATAATCAAAGACAACTTCTCACTTTTATAGAAAATGTTGGATTTACCTGTCTTTAATGTTGGTCAAGTGTCCTCTCCAGTTCTCTCCTGGTATGCTAATATGTACACAGGGAAAGATAAATAAAAACATTAGATTCTTACTTAACAATACGTGAATAAAATAAAGAAAAATTCTGTTTTGTCAACATTTAGGAATAAAAGACCAATCAATCATCTAGCATGCAATGAAATCATACAAAGATTCATATAGAATTTAGCAACACCTGAAAATACTACATAAAGAACCAGTATCTAACATACAGAGAACTAACACTATCAACTTCCCCCGTTGATGTTGTCCCCAAATATTAAGAACCATACAAATAACCAGGCTGAACTGCCAATTTTTAAGTTGCTGCCCTACACATTCATAAAGCACCTCAGAATGCAGATGGGAAAGTAGGAATCAAGATTTCTATGCAGATGTCATCCTGAGAGATTAAGAGCGATATTCTCATGCCACAACGCTGCCTTGAGACTTTTTGACTCCACACCATCATCACCACCCCTACTACAGCCATCATCACACTGATGTTAACATTCCTTTTTGCCCACAAGATCCAAAACAGAATAGGTTAAAGAGTAGAAATACCCATGCCAACATGCAACTGCAGAAATCTTTCCCTTTGCCTCTGTGTTTATTATCATCAGCTGCCACATATGTCGTGGGCTTTGGAATAACCGTCCTGCTTCTGTTTCCCTTCCCATTTCTTATGCTGATACACAGCAGTTCTTTAGTTTTCTTACAAAGACAATAGGCAACAGAAAATACTGTGATTCTTTGTTGCACACTCAGATCTCTTGATTTGATCTGGCTTTACTTACTACTAGAAGCCAGTGCTGAGCTACTCTTCAGAAAAAATATTTTTTAAAACTAAAACCTATTCAGTTACACTCACAGAACTCACTTCTGTGCTTACTGTTCCATCAGTTTCCTTTGTCAGCAAAAGTTACCTCCCCATCTGCATCATTTTTGCAAGAATAACAGCACTACAAATTATCAGATTCTCTTTTTGGGAACTCCACATAAACTCCTTATTTATTTTCAACTACCAAGTTCAGCACTAACAGTTGGAACAGACAGGTAAAACTGAGCATTTTCTACATGTTCACAGATAAAATTCCAGAAGGGGTAACCGATCATCTAGTTTCACTCTAATATGGACTTTGTTTCTTCTTCATGTTTGGAACACTACTTCCTTTAGCAAAACACTCAACCCTGATATGAATCTACCACAATCTTTCATGAATTGTTCTAACAGTTCAATATAGCATTAAAGACACAAACAGGAGTTTATCTAGCTTCAGCCTTCAGCCCTGGTTTGCCACTCTATACAGACAATATATAGATTTTCAACATACTGACTGGCTCTGCAGTCTCCTTGCCTTTTTATTTCATTGCATTTCCTGCACATGCAGCACACACCTGCAAATCCTTCTCTACTCACTGGGAAAATAGGACCCCTCAATAGATTTTCACCCACTAAACCTGTTCATTTCAATTGAAGCCTACTCTGTTCCCTAGCTGTTCCCAGGAAAGAAAATAGCTAGGGGACAGCAGTATAAACCATTCCAATAATGGTAGTGCATTTCCACAGCCATATTCTCCATCCAGGAAGACTAACTTGTAAAGTGGCTGTGTAGCTCACATCAACCAAAGCCAACAGCTGAAAAAAACAAAGTCATAGATGGGCTCGCACACAACAGTATGACAAATATGCAATGGGCTCGAGTGAACTACGCTGTGCCTGTGCAGTATAATGAGTTGTAATTTGTGGAGTCTGACCATCGCTAGTCATGAAAACAAATCATGTGGCCTGCTCAATATTGTGGTAAAACAAAGAGCCTTCTATGACGATTATTCTTCTCCTGTTATTCTATACAAAGCAACACTTAGTCTCCACTTAACCTATGCTAAATTTGCCTCCTCTCATTTTCAAATAACTCACTACTTCTACACTCTGGTAGATTACAGGTAAAACCATCATAGCTGTCAATATCCCTTAGGTATCAACATCAGAAAGGGATGAAGTCAGGTACTTTGGACAGCCATGACCCTTCACAATTTCCTACTTTCTGTACCAAGGAATAGTATTTAACAGGTAAAATCTTTCAAGATAAGGTTAAGCCAGTAACAATTTTACACTAATTTTGGAGCAAAAAGAAAATTCATCTTTTCATGATAATGAAAATGGAAAAGCAACAACCACAATGACATGTTGAGGGATCTCATTAGACTTGATCTGTGGAATAAACTGAATCCCATCTTCATGAACTAGAGCTTGGTATCGAAACATTATTTACCTTTCAAACCATAGCTTTATACTCCGTATAAATGTTTTATGAGGGTATATTTGGTTCTCTCTCAAATATAACAGGATACCAAAGAGCTGGTTTTGCAGCTCAGCACCTTTCATACCCCTGCTCAAGTCAAAAAAGGCCTGCAGGACATCCGAGGTTGGGACCAAATCCTCAGCCAACATTTCATGGTAAAGTTGAAATGCGAGGTTCATTTCTTGGTGACGGCTGGCTGCTTTGATGCAGGATTCATAGCTTCCCCGTGAGGGAATCATAAGCTGTTTTACTTCTTCCAAAAGAGTCAAGGCCATTCTCCATTGATCTGAGTTACTCAGCCCCTTGATAAGAAGGCTGTAAGCCCCACTTTCTAAAACCTTAAATCTGGTTTTCATTATGTCATACACATCATGAATTTCTGAGGTCTGCCCCTGCTGGACACACAATGCCAGATATTTGATCAATAAATGATATGCAATGTCACCATCACTCTTTGCCACATGGGTCAGCAAGGACTTAGCCACATCAATGGGGCTGTTGCACCTGATCATACTGTTTAACATCACTTCTTCAAATATTTCAGGTAACTGAAAGCTTTCCTTCAGTCTCTTCCATTCCGCAGCCTGCAATGGTTTTTCTGGAGGCTGCACACTGGTAAACCTATGCCTTGACAGAACTTGACTCAATCGTTTTTTTGGAGCTCCAACAGAGGAAGAAAAGTAGAGTTTCCCTTCAGGTATTTCTCTGTTCTCCTCATTCCATCTTTTTTCTTCTTCATAATCAATTCCAGACCTTTTCTTGGTAGGAAAGAGACCAGTTCCTTTGGAATCCACTGGTAATGCACTTCTGGAAGATGTCATAAAATGGAAATAGTTAACCTTTTCCCTGTTGGGGAAGCTGACAAAGCCAGCAAACAGTTGCTGGCATCTTGAAACAGGCCAGAACATACGACATTTCCATAGCAAAGCCTGAAAAAACAGTTGACTAGTTTGAGAAAAAAGTGCCATCACCAGAAGAAATTATCTATTAGCTCACTGTATCTAACAAAGCTATAAAATGGAAAATGCAGTTTGCATGGGTGTGTTTATAATAAAAGGCCAGGGGCTGTTAAACTGTATAAGCTTAAGTTTCAAAATGCTTGTTCTATGACCCTTTTCTGCCTTTTACAAAAATAAAGAACTGTAAAATCTTTTCCCACAAAACTCAGTCTCTTAGACTGTGAGAACATTCATCCAAAGTGAGGGAATCTTTCTCTCTAGAGAAGACGCTTTGCAGGTTTGTAGTTTATAATTTCTGTCTGACGGTTACTGTAAAGATCAGTACTGAGAATGCTGCACGAAGACAGGCAGCTCTGATGCAGCTAGGCAAAACGCACAGGTTTTTTCTTCCTGCTTTTATTCAAGTTGAGTCTGAAGGTTTCCTAAAAATAAAAATTAAAAATTATACCACAACATCATGAACTGCTCCGTGCTTTCCTGTCCTATTTACACTTGCAAGCTAGCAAACACAAGGTTCAAGGTACCTCGACAATTTCCCGTCAGGAATCCCAACACTGATCCCTCAGGCGGTCCCAGCACGGGATTCCCTCGCACCTTTCAACCCGTGACAAACTTCTGTTCGTCCATTTCCCCAACGGTAAACCCTTGGTGACGCCCCTGCCGAAGAGGCAGACCCACACCATTGGCAGCAGTTACAGTGAAACCCCACGTGCGCGTTAGGTTACACAGGTAAACACGGCATGTTCCCCGGCGGCCCCGCACGTCCCTCAGGCGCTGCCCGGCCTGCCCCTGCACTACAGCCCCCAGCGTGCACAGCGGCCCGGCCCCCAGCACCCGCTGCCTGCTGGGAGAGTCTCTCTCTCTCCCTCTCGCCCCGCCAGCCGTTACCGAAGCGCGGTCCCGGCCCAGCAGCGTCGTCACCTCTCCGGGATGGGCCTCGCTCGGTCGGCTCGCGGCGGCCATGGGCCCCGGGCGCTGCGAGGCGCCGTCAGGGGGGTGCGCGCGGCAGCGGCGACCGCACGGCCCGCAGGACGCCAGCCTCCCGCTAGCCCGGAAGCGCTGCCGGGCCCGCGCCGGGACTGGCAGCCAATCGCGGTTCACTGGGCCCCTGTTGGGGCGGATGGGGGTTGCTCTGCCATATCTGTTGAGGGCACGGCGCTCCCAGGTCAGGAGCGCCAGGCAGGGGCATCGCGCATGCGCGCGGCGCCGGCTGGAGGGTGGCGGCGGTCACGTGCCGCCGGTGGCGCGGGGCGCGCGCTGCGGGTCATGGACTGGAAGCGGAGCCTGCGGGGCCGGCTGGCCGCCCGCCGCGCCCGTGAGTGCCCCGGGACGGGGCCAGGGGCGCTCCTGGCCGCGGAGCGACGGAGCGCCGGGGTCGCCTCTGGGGGGGCAGGCAGGGAAGGTGCCCCCGGGGTTGAGCGCGGCCGCCGGTGCCCGCAGTGACAAGGGGAAGCGAGGCCGTGCCTGGCGGGGCGGAGGCGTCGGGCCCGGTGTTGCCGTTGTTCCCGCTGTGCAGGCGCCGTGGGCGCCAGGCGGGTCAGGGGCTCGTTCTGCGGAGAAACAAGGGGTCAGTGGCAGCGAGGGCCGTGCGGGCGCTGTTGGGCTGTGGCACAGGCGGACCCGGCGGCGGGTTTGGCCGGTAACCGCGTTCGTGAAGGAGCGCCCGGAGAGCTCGGGCAGGTGCAGAACGGTGTCCCCGGCGGTACAGGTGAGAGGCGGCCTTGTGCTGCCGCTTGCCAGGGAGCAGGATCTTTAAAAATCGCTGCTGCTGTAAAGCAAGAACGCTGCGGCTTTGTCCGCCGTAACCGGGGGTCTGTTACCGTCACGGACCCTGCACAGGATCGGGTGTGTCCCGTGACTGACAGATGCTTTGTAGGCAGTCAGACACAGTATATATGCGACATATTCGATGTATCTGTGGTGTAACTTACATAATAGGCCCATACTACATTCCTTTGCACCTAGTATTTGTGTTACTAAACAGCATAGTTATAGAAGCTTCAGCATTACCTCCTTGTTTTCAAGCTCCTCATTACATTAAAAGTCTGTTTGGAGTACAGCATGAAAATTCCTTTCTGTGTTAATCAGCTAAAAAGAGCGAGGAAGAGCTAAAAGGAGAAGAAATGGAATTGTTCACAAAATATTACATGGAATGGAAAGGAGGAAGAAAAATTGGCAATACATCATATACGAACATACCACGATTTTACTACAGGGTAAGTGAGGTGTTCAGATAAACTTCAGCAGGAGGCTATTCTGTGTTATAAAAGGAAGTTGTGCTTATTCAAAGGGACAGTTCAGAACATTAAGCAGATTGAAATCTGAATGATGTGGATTGGTAAGCGTAATTGTTTTGTACAATTGTGGATATCAGCAGTTTTAGGTAATTGCTAGGTGTCTCATCAAAGGCGGTGAAATAACTTGCTAATCAGGCAGTAGGCTTGGCTGTTTACTAAAGACAGGAAGTCTTCTTTCTCTTTCAGAGAAACTTTTTGTTTTAACTAAATTTTGATATACTGGTTTTATAAATACCTGTCTTCATTTTTCTGTTTAGACATGATGAGATGCTGCTTCATGAAAATGGTGGGTCACTGTTCTTGTAGACTAAAGATAGGGCTGTTTCTTGCATTGTCTGGCAACGTATGTTTGAGAGTAATCAGATTCGGATGGGGGAATATGGGAGCATAAGTTAGACATCTTGATATATCTGGTACTTGTCAACTTGACTGCTCAGCTGCTCTCTAACCTCACATGGTCCCATATTCCTTAGGCTCACAAGTTTCTGCCGATTAAGTTCTCAGGTACCTGTGTTTCAGCTGATGAATACATAGGCAACCATTCAAATCCTGGTAGTGCTGCACAGTTTTGCATGTAAGCATTGGCAGACCTTTCATACTAATTGTTCTCCAGTCTGTCTTGTTGGTCAAAACAAGTTGACTAGACATTCACACTTTTGAGAGTCACGTCTACCACAAAACAGAAAGTGGTGCTCTCTCCTGAGTAAAACACAGTAGTAAATGTCTTTTATGTGTGAGCTCTCCTATCTTGTAACTGTGGGAAAGTGCTTACTGGATGGGTTATCAGGTGTGAGGTAGAGAGACAGACTCATGCTAAAGATGTCCTGCTTTAAATAAATATTTCAGTATTGCAATAGTTTGAGACAGTATGCAAGTAATATACTTGTACAGGAAGCAGGTACCGCACAGCATTGTGGTTGATAGTTCATTATTTTCTGTGAAGTAAACAGCTTCACCAAAGTGTGTGAGTCAGGACAGCTGGAGAGTACTTGCTAGATGTGTAGTTTTTGAATGGTGTCCCATACATAAAATTAAAACACCACAATGTTTCTAGCTGCCCGCTGAAGATGAAGTCTTGCTTCAGAAATTAAGAGAAGAATCTAGAGCAGTCTTTCTGCAAAGAAAAAGTAGAGAGCTGTTGGATAATGAAGAGCTGCAGGTAAGAAAATATTTTCTGTGTGTCTTCTAGTGGCTTCTGACAGCCTTCCTCCTTCTGCAGAGTTCTATTGCTTCCTGTCTGTCTGCAGAATTTTGTGCTAAGGTGCTTTGTATTTGGGCACATTGGCTGGTTGTGAAGTACGAGCTAAAGCTGGAGTCCTCTGTAGTCTTGGGCTAGTAATATCAGTGTAAAGTTTCCTCCTTATGTTGTATATGAGGACTAAATCAATGGCTTCTAGTTTTCCAGCACATTCCAACTATTTCCCTAGTGGGCCCAGAAGAAGTAGTAAGTTCGGTTTACATATCATTGAGAGAAACTTCAAAGATGGTTTACTGCAGTGCAAAGACAGTAAGGATGTGACCCTATAAATCCTAGTGAGTGAGAGTGTGTCTGTGTGTGTGTTTAACAGCAGTTTAGAGCAGTGGAAATAATGCTTGCTTTTCTAGCTGAACTGACAATGTTTACTGGTTACCTGAGATAGCCCTGCAGCAAACCCACTTTTTTGCTGCATTTTTTAGATGCTCTATCTTAAGTACATTGACCTATCTAGAGAGATATCTTCTTAACCAAATATAAATGCCTTTTAAGAATCTATGGTTTCTACTGGACAAACATCAGACATCACCAATGATTGGGGAAGAAGCAATGATCAACTATGAGAACTTCTTGAAAGTTGGTGAAAAAGCTGGACCTAAATGCAAGTAAGGCTTTTTTCTCTTGTGTATGCTTACTTGGGCTAAACCTAAGTGGTGCTGTAACTTTCAGTTGCTAAAATAGATGGAAACAGTTTAGTGGTGAGATAAAGTCATGTCCGTGTAGTTATTGATGAACTAGTTGCTCTGCATCCTTGCAAAGGTGTACTGCCCAACGTTTCTGACGGAACTTTTCACAGATGTCTGCAAGAGGTGCACTGCATCCTTTTGAAGAACAAATTCTCATCATTGGGAGCATTTTTATGTTAGAAGCCAGTAAACAGAACATTTTATATTTGAGATCATGTCTCCAATGATATTACCCAAACTTCACTAATATCTTCTGAGGGAAAATTTCCTATCATATGTTCTGTGTATCCCACACAGTGAATATTCCTTCTTTATGCTGCTGTTGGAGACTGCTGATGTGGCCAGAGCTCTGTGATTAAGTTTTGAGCAAAGGCAGGTTAGTTGTCAGTACTGGCAGTTCCTTTTAGGTACATATCATTGTAGAAGACTGGAAGCTACCAAATATGTTGTACTAAAGAGAAATGAAGTTGAATGAAAGCTCTCAAAACTCCCACATCCCTGAAGAGTCTCATGAGCAGCAAAGGCAGCTGATTTTTGGTGAATTTACCATTGTTAGCTGGTAGGATCCCACTTGATGGGTGTAGTTTAGCAAATTAATGTCTTCAAATACACAGAACACATGCTATATTGTTAAAAGTGTTTTAAAGTGTCTGTAAGTTTTGGATACTGTAAGTGGGTCTGTCAGTGCACTGTAATCAGTTGCATAGAAGTAGCTTGGTGTTTATGTTTTACAGGCAGTTCTTCACCGCTAAGATATTTGCTAAATTACTCCATAATGATCCTTATGGGAGGATATCCATCATGCAGTTTTTCAATTATGTCATGCGAAAAGGTTAGTTGATGCTTCTTCTGTATTAATGAGAAGTTGTTTTGTTTTCAGGGTTATTTTATGCTTTATTAATTACTTGCTGTTCTCTTCAATGGCAGTGAGATCTACCCCTTGATTGCTAATGCTATTTTCTTGGAGGCTTGGGCTTTTTTTCCGGTTACTAGGAGGTGGGAGTTCACCCTACTTCTGAAATTCACCTCTCATTTCTGCCAGAGGTAGCCTTGATCTGTTTATTATATATATTGTCATTCTGATTTCCTTTATTCAGGCAGTCCTGTGAAGAGCAAAACATTAAATTTCTATGGCAAGTGGGATCCTAATCACTGTGATCAGACTGTCCAGCAGATAACTTTGTTTGCTATTTTTCTGTCTGAGTGGTGTTATTTATGTATTCTAACTGTGCTTGTTAAATATGTCAATATGTTCTTGCGCTTGTCACTGTAGCCTTACCATATTTTCAGTTATTTTTTGTTATAAATAACCATTTGAGCTCAAAAATGCAATTGTATTTGGTTTTAAATCTGTATTAGATCTCGTTTAAAAAGCTGAGGCTGGCTAGCAGAAAGAAAGGGTTCCTCATTGCCTTGTCCTCTGGCTACTATGTTCTTGGCTCTGGTAGAGCCTTCAGGAGGGCAGAATGGCACCTTTCCCCAGAGCAGCTCGACTTTAACTTGAAATCTGCTGTTGCAAGGGATGAGATGTGTTGAGCAGGAAACCTGGTGAGTAGTCGTGCACTGTATGCAAGAAAGGAGTAATAGGTCCATGTGCTACAAAAAGCATACCCAAAATCTGCAGGATAGGAGACTCGTGAAGAAGCCTGTGAAAATTGTATGCATTTCAAAAAGGCCTACCCAAATGGACACAACAGAGATATTTTCAGAGCTCTTTATTTCATTTGTTTCATCCAGAAGTTTCAAGTCTTGTGTATTTATGGCGATATCCTTTTTTTCTAAAGCAAGCAAACACCCCCCCCAAAAACAAACAAACATAAACACACAAAAGGAAAACAAACAAACACATACAAAACCCACAAACAAACAAAACACAACCAAACTCATCACCTTTAGAGACAGGAAGCCTTTTGGCATGTCCCATCTCAATCGGATTTCATTTTCAGACTCGAGCCAACACAAGGTCCTGTCACAGTGCTTGTTTGAAAGTCCCTCTTGGGTCAGTTGAGTAAGGATATGTGGTTTTGCTAGCTTACAGCATTGCAATTGCCAAATAAAGGTAGCCTGTGCAGTAGCTGAGATAATTTCTGTTGCCTGTTGTACAGAGTTCCTTATGAGGGCTAAAGACCAAGGCCAGATATTAAAGGAAGAAAATACTTAAATTCCTGTAGGAATTCTCAGTTAATACTTTAGATTGGAATTGGTGATTTCCATCTGTATTTACTGCTGAATATCCTTTGGTGTGGCACTGAGAGGAGGGTAAGGTAGCAGATGATGGAGTTACTCTGCAGCTGCCTGAGCTGATCCAAGCTGGGGCAGCGCAGTCCCACATTTCACCTTGTTTTGATGAAGCTCATGGAGCAGAGCGGTCAGCTTCCAGAGCAGGGCTGCAGCAGTGAAGAGACCGCATCACCCTGAGCTTAAAACACCTTAAACTGCTGTGCCTCAGGTGCCTGACAGTATTCTCTAACCAGCTGAACTCATTAATGAGCTTTTGGAGTTTTTCTTTTATATTCTTACTGAAATTTTAGGAATAGCTGCATGCATTCACACACATGTGGCGAACATATAGCATTCTGTCTTCCTCCTACAGTCTATGGTTTATAATCTTTCTTAATGATCTACATAGTCCCTTTTGGGAGGGGCTGAGTGAGTCGTGAAATTAATAACTGTAATGGTGAAATGTTTCCCAAAGCACCATCCTGCCTCCAGGACCACTCCCGTTTCAGGAGGAGGGGTGGTTGAGTCTCTTGGCTTTGTCTAAACAAGTCAAGCCTAGTAAAAGCATCTTGAATCACTTCAGGGTATATGATGCACACCTTTAAACTTCAGCCAGAAATGTACAACCTCTGCCATCTCTGATTATACTTAGTCTGTCTTGACAAACACCTTGAAGAGATAAATGTTGGTATGAAGCGCAGCTCATATTTCACAAGAGGAACTTTTAAACTGTTTCTTCATAAAATGGAAGTTTAATTTACCTTGGAGTGTGTGAGTAATAGTTTTTATGCCTAACCTGTATTCCATCTCTGTTACTGTATTATAACAGTGGCCTCATGCACATTGTCCTGTAGATTGTTTGATTAATGTGCCTTCTCATTGCAAAATTAGATGCTTGTGCTATTCTAATTCTCCTGTTGTAACTCAGAAGGGAGGTTGAGACCCTTGGCTGTAGCTGCGCTGTGCTGCACAAGGGGCTGTAGTGTTCAGACAAGCAATCTGTATGCCACATGGTACAGCTGGTTTTAATGCAGTGAAAATGTGCCAATACCCCTACCTCTAGTTCAGCGAGAGAGAAAAAATTCATGTGATTCCATGTACCAGATGAAATGTGGTGTCTGTTCAGCCATTTCTCACATCTAATTATTATAAGGTAGTCTTGGCCACAGGGTATTGTATATTGCCGGTGACTGTTACCAACTTTGAGACTGAAATGGCATTTCTAAGCAGGACTGGTACGTATCATGGCTTTGCTTAAATCTCAGAGAAATGGGAAATAGAGGCACTTAACATCCAACAGTATCTTGTGGCCTTTAGAATAACTTCAAATTTTGGTGAGGCCTCAAAAACCACTTAGATTTCTTACCTTTCAATTCTGTTTTCTCTTTTACAGTATGGCTTCATCAGACAAGAATAGGTCTCAGTTTATATGACGTGGCAGGACAGGGCTACCTCAGAGAATCAGTAAGTAAATTCTTGATTAACTTAATGTCTGTCTTTACTCAAATGACAGAGCATCAGAAAAGCTCCAGTTTTCTTCCAGTCTTACAAAAGTTTATATCATAATCTAGATTTGGGATGGGCACATTTGTTTGGATAAATAGCAATTCCTATACTCTAGAGATTTGGTGGTGAGAGTGCTGTAGCCTTTTGAGCATATGGGTAATTCTCTGAAAAAGAGATTGTAGATATCAAGGTTTCATGTCATTAGCACTTTACTAGATTGGGTAGGATATAGTAGAAATGTCCAAAAAAGTATGGTTAGAGTGGGCCTCAAGGAGTTATTCTCCTTTTCTAACAGGAGTTAATATTATAAAGTAAATAAGAAGGTTCTAGTTACCATTCTACTTAAAAAGATCTATTAAAGAATGTTCAGTAATAGGATAATCCAATTAGGAGTTATGCATTGGTATTCGAAAAAGGTACAGTTGCATGCATTTATATTTACAGGTAAATTTCTACTTTGTTAACATTCTGCTTTATTTGTAGACTGTTTCAGTAATGGCATCATGTGTGCATGTACGTGACCTAGGATTTCTTGCAGAGAGACAGAAGTTTTTGTGCCTGCTTTCATGCTCTTCCCTGCATTGTTGCAGGACTGTATTTTTAGCAAAGTATGATTGAAAGCCAGGATGGATTATAGCAAACATGCAACAATAGTAGTGTTTAAAGCTTGTGTTCTTTTCTTTCTTAATTCTGCAGGATTTAGAAAACTATATTTTGGAACTCATCCCTACTTTGCCACAACTAGATGGTTTAGAAAAATCTTTTTACTCCTTCTATGTCTGCACAGCAGTTAGAAAGTTCTTCTTCTTTCTGGATCCTCTCAGAACAGGTAGGTCAATGTTTTGAAAACTCTAAATACATGCGAGTATTTTCACTTTTAAAGTGTTTCCACCAAAGCTACTTGTAATATGTAGTTGTCTTTGCAAGTTTTTGTACAGCAACCTTGTATTTGAAGGTGAAGCTCCACTGAAGACCACAAGTCTGTGTGGGTCTAATAATCTCCTTCCACAGCTAATTAATTTTAATGAGAGACTCATCTGTTGTGGTACTACAGAGTTATCTCATAGATACTGACAAATAAGATACTGTTTCATCCTAATGCATTATAAGCAGTAGCTAATTTTATGAATGTTTAGGATGAATAGAAAACACAGCAACTAACAACAGAACTGCTTGGCAGAACATCCACTGAGCTGTGGAAATGCTCAAGAATGCTTATTGTGATGTGCTTCTCCTGTGACTGGATTTGTGTGCACCATGTAAACTCCTTAGAAAAGGCTTGCGGTTATGGCTGCTAATCCTCATTACAGATGCAGCAGCCTTGAAAAAGTGTGTTTTTTCTTATGCCTGTGATTTAAGTCACAAACTGCATGTGTATTTGTAATCCAGCTGTGCCACTTGGAGATGTCAGAGTTGTGTGGACAGTAGGCTCTGGCAAAGGTAATTACAAACACTAGAGAGGAGGGAGTGTGTGAAGCTGAAATGCCTTTATTTTGCACAATTGTTTGTGTAGTGTCTACGCACCAGTTAAAGCTATACCAGCAGGCGTGCATCCTGCCACCTTAGCTTTTCATCACATCTCTGGTTTCTGAAGATGCAAAAAAATATCACATATCATTTAAAAGACTTGATTATTCCAACAAATGTTTTAAGCATACTGTCTTTGGATTTCTTATTTTACATTCTGAGTTGATGTTGAACGCTTACATTTTTTTATCTAGTTTTCTGGAGTTTATGGATTCAAGATAACTCCTGCCAGTATCAGGCTAGTTTTGTTGAGTCATTTTAAAAGCTATTTTAATTTTATCTCTTCAAGTGCCTTTTTTTTTTTTTTTTTCTGTTCAGAATACTTCTTTCTTAAGTAGAACCACCTAAATGAGCCCAGTAAAATGGATAAGTTGGCTGAATGACTGTTAAAATGTGTTTTCCTTTCCTCACTGCAGGGAAGATAAAGATACAGGATATTTTAGCTTGCAGCTTTCTGGATGACTTACTGGAGGTAAAGGTCTCTTAGCATATACTATTTTATTGTAATTTACTCTTTCTGAATTCTAACTTTATGTTTCACTCAGTTAAGGGATGAAGAACTTTCTAAAGAAAGTCAGGAAACAAATTGGTTTTCTGCTCCTTCTGCATTAAGAGTTTATGGTAGGTTCCCTTATATGTGAATGCCTTTTTTTTTTTTCCTTGTTTTCCTCTCCTGTCTGCCTTGTAGAACTTAGTCATCTTCTTAGTGTTATTTTTCCTCTGCTTTTGTCTCTTTAGATCGTCCTGATAACTTGTCTCTTTAGATCCTGTAGCCATCCTTTCAGTATATCTTCCTGACTTCCTTTGGTTTCAGTTTTCCAGTGTTGCTCTTTACTGGTTTTATGCTCTGACACTTTGTGCTTGTTACACAAGGTACAAGATCCCTCTGTAACCTTCTCTTTTGACTCTTCTATTCGTGCTTTTTCATCATTATAAGCTCTTTTCTCATGTTTCCAGCAAATCTGTTTAAAATAATATGCCTTTAGCCTTCTGCTCCTTTCTCTGTTCAGCCTTTACTTTTGAGCTATTACCTTGGAGTAGAACTATTAGCACCTTGTCATGGGAATACCACCCCCTCTTGTTCTGTGCTCATTTATGATGCTTTACAAGTATTATTGTGGATCTAGCATATTTCCACTTAACTGCATTAACTCCATGATGAAAATTAAATAATGTTTAAAGAATACTAAATTTTCTTTCTCTGTTGAAACCATACTTCGATGATACAGGTATATTATGATTTGCCCTCTGTATCTTCTCCCTAGGCCAGTACCTAAACCTTGATAAAGATCACAATGGCATGCTCAGCAAAGAAGAACTCTCCCGGTATGGAACAGGGACTCTGACCAACATATTTTTGGATCGTGTCTTTCAGGAATGCTTAACTTACGATGGTGAAATGGTAATCACATATTTTTCACTTTGTTCACAATATAAAAGCTTTGGCTTATTGAAATGAGAAATGTCTCAGAAGCAATATCTTTATTTTAAAGAGTAGCTTGAGGTAAAGTAACATATTTTTTTAATCATTGTGCACATGAATGACCGTGTAGCAGGTTAGAAAGTTGATTTTCCTAACAGCAAGGTCATTGCAGTGTGGCTTAAACGCAAGTAACTTCCTTTGAAAAGCAGAGGTGGTACAAAATCCAGGCAGCCTAGGATAAAGATACTTATAGATTCTGTAACACAAAGTGCATATTGGAAAAATGTAAAGATGTAGCAATTCTTTTTGGTTACATGTAATTCTTTAAAGAGAACCAAGGACAAGTGGCACACACTTGAGACTAATGCAAGTTAGTTAACCTGTCTGCTTCTCCTTGAAGACAACAGTGGTTTTTGTTGCAAGCCTTCCATAGCTGTGAAAAATGGGAAGCCTGACTAAATTAGAGTTAAAATAGAAACTTACATCTATATTTTGCAAGTTTTACTTAGTATTGCAACTCTTGTTGTCTGCATTCAGATGTTTCAGCTCTAAAAGTGATAACAAATTCACTATACAGCCCTTTTGCCGCCTTAGCAGTTTTTTGTAGAATCACAGAAACATTGAGGCTGGGAGAGATGCTCTTAGTTGCCCATTGCTGGACTTGCTACGTCTGTCTTGTGCGGGGCAGTCTGGTCCAGGACCCAGCGCTCAGATGTGTTCTGAGCAGTGCTGGGGAGAAGGTTCACCTGCTTCCACTTGCCAGCAAAGCTCTTCCCAGCGCAGCTCAGCATGCCGTCAGCCGCCTTTGCTGCAAGGACCTGTTGCTGACACATGTTAGTGTTTGCTGCCCATCAGGCCTCCCAGGTCCACCTGTGCAAAGCTGCTTTCTGACCAGTTGGCCCTCAGGGTGTACTGGTGCATGGGGTTGTTCTTCCCCAGGTGCAGGATTTTTCATGAGGCTCCTGTGAGCCCATTTTTCCAGCCTGTGAAGCTCCCTCTGAATGGCAGCACAACTTTGGTATTTAGTGTAGAGAGTGTTATTATATAGATAGGACTAAAGGATTTCTGTCCTTGTCACAACTGTATCTTGGTCAGGAAACCAAGAATCAGTACTAGGAAAAAAGAAAAGTGTGATGCATATTTGTGATGTCTAATAGTGGTTCTACCACTTGCCAAGCTACCTGCACCGGTCAAAGGTGTATGTACTTCATTGGCCATATAGTTCACTGTTTGGTGAAGCAGGGTTACTGCTACTGGACATTTGATTTGTGGTAAGGAAGGCTTTTTATATGGCTTTTCTTTACTAGTTGGGTATGTTCAGGGGTCTAAAGATGTATTAAACATTGTTTAAAACTATATACAGCATGTTTAATTTGGATTTATGCTTGGAATCCTATTTTATCTCTAAAATGGCAGGATTTTCTATCGTCAGCAGTCATTAAAAACTAACTTTTCTGTTCATGTTAGTGGTAGTAGCCATTTTTTATTTCATGTTGTCTTTTTCAGAAAATAGACTGATCCCCTACAATGAAATAGCTGCCAATTATAAAGTTCCTGCTTGCAAAATCAATTTAGAAAGAAGACTGTAATAAACATGATTGTATCTACTTTTAGGACTATAAAACCTACCTGGACTTTGTGCTTGCATTAGAAAACAGAAAGGAGCCTGCAGCTCTGCAATATATTTTCAAACTGCTTGATATAGAGAACAAAGGATACCTGAATGTCTTTTCCCTTAATTATTTCTTTAGGGTAAGTCCCTTTATACAGGTAGGCCATTTTCTGTGTTTATAGTGTTAAAGCCTGTGTGCTTCTGCATGCAGATCTGCAGGGAATCACTTTAAATTACCAGCACCCACTGAGAGGCTAGTAACGACTTTTAAGAAGATTTAAAATATTAAAAAAAAATATTCCAGAACTTGGATAGAATTCAAAATGTTTTTCCAGTGTTTTATCTACAATTGAAATTAACTGGTTTTATTTTGTTTAGGAAAAATATTTCCTGTTGATTTTTCTTAATTGAAATTGTCCCCAAATTGCTTATATGATTACCTATTAAAATCTCTTACTATAGTTCTAATTTTTTTATTGCCCCTGGTTTTAATTTCCACTGTAAGCCTAAAATTCAGTAGAAGAAATGAAAATAATGAAATGCAGTGATAGGCCTGTACAGCTGTTGCATTTTTAATATTGTGTTTATATGTGTTGCATGCAGAATAGATTTAAAGTAAACTATTTTTTCAGTTGCTGTTAAAATTGACCCAAGACTTGTAAAGTCTTGCTCCAAATTGTGCTTTGTGTGTGGGTGGTTTTTTTGTTTTTCTCCTGGCTTGCGGTGGTTTTGGTTTTGAGGGGGGTGGATGTTTTGTTGTTTTGTCTTTTTTAATAGATACATGAGGTATCTTGGGAAGGAGAATGTCATGCAGTGAAATGGTAATTTTGATGTGCATGGTCTAGGCTGAGTTATAAGTGTGATGCTTTTTTCATGTACAAGATACCTTCAGTGATATCTATTCAGACAGAGGAACAAGCACTTCAGTTTTCTGTATGTGGATCTTTGTATTGCAACTGTAAATATAAACTATGTCATTGTAGTTAGCTGCACACTCCGAGTCTGATGAACAAGGTACATACTTTATTGGCTTCATTAAATAAAGCATTCAGGCCTGCTTGAGGCATAATCTTATATCTGTTATTTCTACATTGTAATAAGTCTTCAGTTGAACATGAATTCTGATAGTGACTACAACCATATTATTTTGTAAAAATAAGACTCCTTATCTGGAAGACCTTTTCTAGAAAGGAAAGGCTTTTTTAAAAAAAAAAACAAACAACAAACAAACAAAGAAAAGCCTCCACAATATTTTTTTTCCTTTTAGTGCCTTGAAGCCATTAAATAATTCAGGCTGTACTGGCCCTTTGGAGGTCGCCTGCTCCCACCATCTGCTCAGAGCAGGACCACCTCTGTGGTTAGGTCAAGTTGCTCAGGGCCTTGTCCAGGCAAGTGCTGGGTATCTCCGAGGAGGGAGACTCCACAGCGTCTTTGGGCAACATGTTCCTGTGTCACTGCCGGGACTGAGAAGACTTTTTCTCCCCTCACCCTTTCTCCCATCTCTGTCTAATTGAAATGCCTCTTGCTGCAGTTGGTGTCCTCTGCCTCTTGTCCTTTCACTGTGCATCTCCAAGAAGAGCCTGGGTGTGGTATGAAGACAGTAATGAGATTTTTTCCCCCACCACCCCAACCTTCTGTTCTCTTGGTGAACTCCTGCCCAGCTCAAGCCTCTCCCTTCAGTTGTGCTGTGCTTTAGACCCCCAGCACCCTGATGGCCCTCCAGCGGTTCCCACTGGTTTGTCAGTGGCTCATAAAGGGGAACCCAAAGCTGCGAGGCTGCATCTGGAGTTCTGTGTGCAAATGTTGAGTCAGGAGGAGTAATCACCTCCCCAGACCTGCTAACCATGCTTGTACTAATGCAGCCCAGCATTTATCTGCTTTCATCACTACCAGAGGGCCTTACATGTTCTTGTTCAACTTCTTGTGCACCAAGACCTTCAGCACCTCTCCTGCCCAGCCACTTCTGGCCAGCTGGCCCTGCCATGTCCTACTGCATGGGGTCATTCTGCTGCAGGTGCAGGCAGGGTTTTTGCATGTGCCTTTTGAACATCAGCATGAACTCTGGTTAGTAGTTGTAGCTGTGGTGTATGCTTGATGGGCAACCATTGGGCCAGGACTTGGCAATACTAAGGATCCTAGAGAAGCAGCAATGGCTTGTCTTCTCTCCCTGCTTTTACAGCTCACTGTTCCCACCACTTTCTCTGCTTCTGTTCATGTGACAGTAGGACTCAGGGAGGCCAGGGGTCATACCAACTGTCCCTGACTCTGGTTTTAATAAATTTACTCTGGTTTAATTAATTTACAGATTTACATTTTACCAAAACATAAATTTTAGTGCTGTCATAGTACATAAGTGATTCTAACATGAAAGCAATTTAACAAGGTAATTCTGCATAAGCTACTTGGGCATAACCATTTCTGTGCATGTCTCCAGTTACATACTTAACCTATGGCTTAGTTATTGAAAAGATCCCTCTACTACACCAGGTTCTTGATCATGCTGCAAATTGTGTCCCTCCTTTAAACTTTTGGAAATGGAATGTTCTGAGTTTTCCTTGAAATCAGAAGAGTTCCATTTGACTCTGCGAATAATTGCTTTTCTGCTGGTGTAAGCTTGGGTAGATCTGTACCTATAGAGGCTTTGCTGGTACGGCTGTGCTGACAAGACGGTGCAGCCTGTGCTAGTGAAACAGTTTTGTTCCTTAGTTATTTGCAGGCAGAGGTTTGGTGATGCAGCTGTTTAAATGGCACCACATTAAAAGAACTAATAGTAGGGAATACTGGGTTGCTCAAAATGAGAGATGTCCACTTACGGCACAAACTGAGAGAGCCCTTCCACGCATGGACAAATGCTCAAACAGACAAATACATCATCTTCCTCACATTATTATTTGATCAACCAGAATACAGGTTCCATTTTCAAAGTAACTGACAGTGTGAGTAGCCACACTGCTTTGTCTGTCTGCTGGTTGGTATTTTCCCTTTTCTCTTTCCCTACCTAGGCTGTATTTCACACTTGGTCAGAAAACTGAACCTTAAAGCTTTGCATGTTGAGTGATGATGTTCAAGTGTCTGCATATCCCATTTGTGAGTGCTCGAACACTGGTCATCATGCAAGTTGGTTTCTTAGTGCGCTAAGAACTGAGCCTAGAATTGTTGATAATGCTGTAACTCAGCCCTGCCTCGCTTGTGGAAGAGAAGTGACTGCAAGCTGTACCACGAATGCTTCGTTACAGGGCAATACAGCCTGAGAGGCAGAAGCATTGAAAAAGTTTTGTACAGTGTCAGTATAATACCGCACTACCTCTGCCTAACTTTTCCTTTCTTTCTAGGCTATTCAGGAACAAATGAAAATCCATGGACAAGAGCCAGTTTCTTTTCAGGATGTCAAGGTTAGTTTTACTGAATAGAATACAACATGAAATATTTGAGTAAGCATTTCATAATTTATGTTATATTTTAGTTTCTAGGTTGTTATATGTTTACTTGCAGAGTAGTAGAGACAATCTGTCTTGTCCTACTCATAGGTTCGAAAATGTCTTTCTGTTCAGCAGTCACTGTAAGAAATCCGGTATGCAACTGTTCTAGTAGTTTCCTTACTAATAAACAAAGTACCTGTTAAATACATGTTGCTGTGCCTTGTACTTGGAGATACTTGGTATATCTGTTTTATGATTCAGGATCATCCCTTGGAAGGGGTGTGGAACTGGTGGCTAAAAAAAACTGTCTATAAAACTCTATTAGTGCTGACTTTGCATTGAGCAGTTTTAGTACTTTAAAAAAATAGTACAAGAGCTTCTATAAAACTTGGCTCATAGAAGTGAACTGAGTTTCACGTTGCCGCTTTGTGGCCAAAGCCTCCCCAGAAAAGCAAATTCTTATTTGATGTGTGGGAGCTGAGCACACTGCTCCTGTCTGTGGCCAGTTATTGTGCTTTGTGTCTTAAATGGTTTGGGACTTAAGAGCTTTTTTTGTAAATTGGTGTGGATGGCACTAGTTACCCAAAGATCATTCTGTATATGGTATAAAGTAGCCGTTATTCTGCTCATTAATGTGTGGGGGGTTTTTTACCCAATTTTGACTTTTCTTTCATAGGATGAAATCTTTGATATGGTAAAGCCTAAGGATCCTTACAAAATCTCCCTTCAGGACTTAATCAATAGCAGCCAAGGAGACACTGTCACCAGCATTCTAATTGATCTGAATGGGTTCTGGACATACGAGAACAGAGAGGTCCTTGTGGCAAGTGATAATGACAGTGCTGCTGATGTTGATGATACGTGACTCGAACAGAAGCAGAATGTGTCCCCAAAGACAGCTCAGTCTGATGCACCAACTATTGGAAGCTGGAAATGCTAATTACCTGAATCAGTGCCTCTTCCCTTTTACCTCTCTCCCCTTCCCCCATGCCCCCCCTATAATATAAAATGAGGTACATACAGGAATTGCTCTGAAACCAAAAAAGCAAGTGTTGTTTAAGAGGTAATTTTTTTCAAAATAAATATTTTTGGACTTTTTACCTGTGTACCAAGCCCTGTTCTTATTCAAATACCCTATTCTAGAAAGTAAATTTATCCTGAAAGTATGATGTGGTTCTTGGTATCTTCAGCACTGGCCTGTATCCACTTAGACACCCCATACTGCATTCTATATAGCCTCCTCTAATGATAATACTCTTGAGCGTTCTGTTGTAAAGGCAAAGTCTTCAGTAAGAGGTAAAGAGCTTTTAGGCCTTTTTATGCTGAACCATAAATGTCTAACAGAAAGAATAAGTAAATAACTGTTGAACTGACTGAATAGTTACCTGCTTCCTAAGAAGTTCATTACAGAAATAAAACTTCACTAGCTTTAGGTCTTGCTAAAAGCAAACACAAGGTTTTCACCAACTTGCCCTCCTGTGCAAGTATTTTATGTAATTTATTTATGCAGCTTGTGTTACAGCAGTAGTTAAAGAAGTAAAACACTTTAACAAAGCTGTAGAAATGTTTGAACTTTCAGACAAGATTACAGTAGCTCCAGATGAGAGGTGGTTGCAATCCTGCACTATTTATTAGCTTGAGGTAGTAGTGGGGGTAATAAGATATCTTGAATTTCAGTGCTTGATATTCCACCAGGATGTGTGACTCAATAGAAAAGAATAAACAGTATGGGCTCCTGTGTGCAGGCAGCGTTTCAAAGACCGCACCCTTTTAAAGGAAAAACCATAGCCAACTTCCAGTTCAAAAATTATATTAAATACAAAATAACCAATTAATGCATTTACAGAAAAATTAAAACATTATGAAAGTAACTGTTTTCATACAGTTTGCAAAAAACTGAAGGAAGGGTTAAGTTAAGGCACAGTGAGTAATACAGTATTTTATACAAAAAAGTTTAAACCCAAGGCAGTGAGAGCACAGAGTAGGGAGAGAGGAAGAAAAAACAACTGACATCCCTCAGCTGTAAGGGTTTTACTCTTGAGCTATGTGAGGCTTCCTGTCTTTAACAGTGTAAGAACTCCCAACAAGCTGTTTTCCTGGGTATCCCCCAGGTGTTGAACCAAGCTCTCCCTTGCAGATGTTCGGGGCTAAGGAATGATTTTACACAGCTGTCACCACCCTCTGCCTTACAGGCACAGAACTGAGCATCCAAACAGATGGAATAGAGCTGATTGAATCTGCCTCAGGAGATTTTCTGTAGTGCTGGAGCCGTAGTGGCAGATGGGAGGAGAAGGAATTTGTGCTCTACAGGACCCTTGTTCAGGCAGAGGGTTGTCTGAAATGCGTAACTGAACACTGGAAACTAAAGCCTCTGCGGAGATGTGGCTCTTACAGACGTGTTTTAGTGCCAGTGTTAGGTTATGGTTGGACTCTATGACCTTGAGGGTCTTTTCCAGCCAAAATGATTCTGTGATTAGTTGGTAGTCAGACCAAGGCCAGGGACATATGATGATGCTCAACACAAAATTTCACTGAAGACTATTTTTTAAATTTTTAGAAGTCTCAAGGACAGAAGTAATGTTTCACAGGGTAATCGGTGCAGGTTTTCTGCTCCTTTATCTACAACAATTCTCTATAGAAAGTGACTCGGGCACTGACATCTGATTGTCCCAGAGTAAAACATTCATCTTCTACAAGCTACAAGTAGAATGACAGTCACTGCAGTAAAATCATCTCAGCTGGTGTCTGGGGTTTTGTAAAAGCTCCGAAGCTACCTGCATTTCACTTAGATAAAAATAAGAATTACTGTTGTTGCAGTATTGCAACAAAATGTTTTGTTTATTTAAGAAAAAGGAAGAATTGCAAGTTTGTTTTTGTGATTTCTAGTTATTTATGTGTTCTGTGCTAGAGGAGGGGGACAAACACCTGCAATGGCACATCCTTTACTGGAATTTAACATTAAACAAATAGTCTGTTTAGGTCAATCAAGTACACTCACTGACTCAGGTAATCTACATCCAAAAAAGTTTTCACAGTTCCGGTTTGGTACCAGACAAATGTCCAGCTCATTCAGTACAATTTAGCAAGACTTTAGTTTATTTCCCAGGACCATTCAGAGCCTGAAGAGAAATATTCAGGCAGGGGAGGGGGTCTCTTAATTCTTAGACTTGGAGTGAGAGCATCTTCCGCTGATGCTGGGTCTGTACTTTGCTACAGCGCTGAAAGGAGCAGCTGAGCGCTATTAGCCTCCAAGACTGCTGGTACTTGTTAATAAGTTCTTAAGGGTGTTTACAGCCTCCTTTAAAGTTTTTTTTAATAATAAAAAAGTCAGTGGGCCTCTAAATCTAATTAACATTAAATCTAACATTTCTTGTGTTAAACAACAACAGAGAAAAAAATACATGCATACAATAGTGACAATAAATAGGGGAAATCAGACGCTATTATAATGACTTGTGAGTTACAGGATATTGATTCCTATTAATCTATTCATAGAGAGCTGAGTTGCAAACAATGTGCAAATCAGAAGTAGGTGTTTAGAAGTATGAAGCAGCGCTGCATCTGCAATCCACAGGTGTTAGAGACACAGCACTTCAAAGACAAGACATTTTTACTTGCTTTACACAGAAATCTGCTCACACATTCAATTTTAGATCAAATGTTTGTAGTGCAATTTTAACTGAAGTGTCAATTTGGCAGAATGCCTCAGCCTTTATTAGGCAGACAGACTGAACAGACATCACCTCGCTCTCTCCTGATCAATAAGAATGCTAGAAGTTGTATTTCACTGAACACGTATAATCCTATTTTTCCTGCTGCTTTTACAGCCAGATTGTGACACCTGACACTTCCTATTTCCTACATTATACAGAGCTTTACACTTAGGGAGGGACAGGAACTACGTCTTGTTTATTTTCCCCAAGGGATTGGCAATCTTCCTCATTTTCAAAGTTTACATTCACGAATGACGTGCATGCTGTTCCTTCAGGCTGGTCTGTCTGGACAGGAACTTCAGCTTGTGGCTTGTTCTGTTGTTCCTGATGCTTTCTCTCTGCTTCCTCTGACATTCTGTTTTCCTGTTCCTCCTCTTCCTCCTAACAATAGATAACCAGATTTATAAGCTACTATTTACTGTTTACCACTTACTTATATTCACTTTAAATCTTTCTGTAAGAACATTCCAGTTACTGTTATAAGGTAAGGATACTTGTTCCACTAGAAAACAGTAATTAAGTTGATCATAAGATGAGGTATATTCCAGAACTCCCATTGTGGAAAAAAAAAAAATCATCAAAAGTGAAGGATTCACACAGAAAAAGTGTGACGTGTCTAGATAAGCAGTTTTTAGTCATTAGCAATAGTGATAGGATTACCTTCTCAAAAGCTTTTTCAGTTCTTTATAATACAGGGTTATCAAAAATAAAAAATAAACAGTAAAGTTTTAAATATTTCCCGTCTCTTCCAAATGAAGATTATCAAGGGTTTGGGTTTTTTTGCATAAATCTCTGGCCACCTATCAGTCATTTCTAGTTATGGTTTAGAACAAATGGTAACATCATGTTCAATTTGCCCTTGGCACTTTCTCGAACAAGTTTTAGAGTTGGAAATTATATTCCTAGCAGCCGCCTCTTTACAGTGTCCAGTAACTGTTCCATCCACCTTTCTCACACTGTTGACATGGAAATGCATTGTACAAGAGAAGCAAACAGGGCAGGATCCAGCCAGTCTCAACACTGATCAGCTGGCGAGAAAGGCTGATGGATAAGCAATCATTAATCAGGCATCAAATTAAAACTGAAGGCAAGGTGCCATAAAGATTCTAAAACTTCATTTTAATGCTGGAATACAAATTTCATTGTTTAAAATACCCAGGAAGGCAAGCTGGGAGAAAAAGAGCTCAAGAGTCTCATGTCACATGCGTACCTCTCTCTTCATCCTGTAATACTCATCAATGGCATACTGGTATTTTGGTGTGCTTATCCCCAGAACAGACGCAATTTTTTCCCCAAGGAAATCACACACTAAAAAATAAAGAGAGGTTTATATACGATTAGTATCTAGAAGAAGATTCTTAAGCACAGTTTTATTTTAAAAAGTATCATCATCTTTCCTGAATGGTTTTCCATAGTCCTACTTCACTCAAAAGACAAAACCAAAATCTGGTAGGGTGATCTACTTGTATGTAATTATTAGCTCAATATACTAATAATTGTTCTTTAAGATAAAAAGGAGAAGAATATGGAAATCAATTACAATTTAGCCAGTGGTAGTATTTGTTTGAATTCTACTAGTTTCAGCTTTGGATCTAGGTTTATTTTGCTAGGGTATCGGTTAAAAGACAAACCTTCAACTGAACTTTATCTGAAAATTAAGGTCAGACAAAAACACATGGCAACCAACTGTACTGCCACTTTAGTCTAAGGGTACCAGCAAACTAGAGGGTTGTTTATTGATATACGCATACTTGAAGTCAGTAGCAGTTTTAACAATGTTCTGTGTTGCATACTAACGTATTCGTAAAATATTTAGGTTTCAGCTGTCTCAGTTTTCAAGCACAGGCTACACGCAGAGCTACTTTGCTAGAACAGGTAGTGCACAGCATGGAACAGGTGGGCTTGTGCCAGTCAGTCTCTTTACCATGACGATGGCTGATGGCTACAGCAGCAATTCCTGAGTAAAGGCGAGCAAGAAGTCAAATGTATTGCACTTCAAATTGCAAATCTGCCCCAAGGATGCAAGTGAATTAGTCACCTCCAGGGAAAAGAGGTTAGAAGCTAGCAATTGAATGGTTCAAAGAATATTCACAGTAACTGATTGTATAGATATCCTGGCATTCAGAGCACTGTGCAAACAACCAGTTCAAATTACAAATGTTAGAGGGAAAACCGAAGTTAGAAGAAGGAAGTATAGAAGAAGGAAGTACTAATCTTCAAATTCATAAGAGAGTTCTGAGAAAAGGAAAGCAATCTACCTTTCTGTATGAACAACAGATATGACAAACAAACTATACATGACAAACACACTATACATTAGAGACAAAGTGTTTCTAAAAATAAGAGTAGGTTAATTAATAAAATAGACTATGAATGATTTTTTTAAATGTTCAAAATTAAATATACAATGACAGAAACTCCACAACATTTGTCAAAAAAGTCAGTAAAGATACTTTACACCTTGGGAAGAACACAGACTAGGACAAGCTTTTTTTAAACTTCACAAAATTTTATGGTCTCCACAGGTCAAATAAACTTCTATGCCACAAGTTTAAGACTTTTGACAATAGTCTTATTTTTGTTTATTCTGTAACCTCAGAAGTCTGTTGTAAAGCGTAAGAAGAGATGTGTTCCTGGGAAAATCTCTAGTTGTCTTCTTCATAAACACTGTCAGTTCAGTTACTCCAAACAGCATTCGTTTCAGGTAACATCACACAACGGTTCCATACAAAACATAACAGAAAGCTGCTACACTGCCTTGCCAACACCACCCTATCTCCATATGGAGAACAGGGGGGAAAGGTGTCCAGCAAAAGGGTATTTTCTGTTTGTTCTTCTATTCAAGAGTTGTTATTGAAAGGCTTTTTTTTTAAAAAAAAAAAAAGTGCCTAAGGCAAGAGAGTATGTCTCCACAAATTTAAATACAGGTTAATTAATACTTTTGAAAAAATGGCCAGTAGGTCACAAAGATGACTTACAATCTGTGAAAGCAACTTTCAATATTCCATTACCAGTTTACCCAAGAATGAAATAAAGCAATACCTGATAAGGTTGATGTGGCAACTCGCAGCATGTGAAACCACAAGTAGGGTCCCCATGTGAGTGTTGTCTGCAAGAACAAGAGCAGTATGAGTACGTTTAGCTGTATGTTCATGGCACATAATAACACATGCAAAAACTCCAACAGATTGAGAAGAAAGATCTGCAATGTTTCCTGTTTGACAGCTACCACTGTATTTTTGCTTTAAAATAAGTCTAGACCAGACATATATGAAGCAAGGTATCACTGTAAGATACAAATATAACCACGGCTTTTATCTGGGAACATCTGTTTCACTGTTTTTTGTGTCCCATTCCCAGACCTGGGAAATGACAAGCATCCAACTCAGTCCCAAAGTCACTCCTATAATTAGAAGACCTTTCCATAGTGTTCTGGATTCCATCAGGCCAAGAAGAGAAGTGGGTTAATCAAGTAGTCCCTCATTACAATAATGAGAGAACTGCAAAGGCTGAAGACTGTTTAAAACCAAACCTTCAGAGTGGTCCCTGAGCAAGATGCAGCTTCCAAGTATTTGCAACCAGATACAAATTACCATTTGGAATTGTACCTGAAGAACAAAACCAGGTGGAGAGTTACCACAGCTCTAAGGGAGTGATGGACAGAGCTGACAAATAAAGGGCCTGGGGTAACGTGAACAACGAGGAACACAAAAATAACACAACGGGTCTTGAGCGGGGTCATTTCAAGCATTTGCATGTAAGCAAGGAAGCGTCTCTGAAGTGCCTGCACATTAAGACGCACAGTAAACACAAGGAATTCTAGATCTGTGTGCAGCTGCAGGGGTAGGATTTTGTTGGGTTCCCAGAGATGTGATGGATGGCTCATGTGACCGGAGTGCTGCAATGGAGGGGTACAGACCCTTCAGGGAGGACAGGCTGGGAAGATGAGGAGGAGGACTTGCTCTTTACAGGACTACGGTGTATTCAGCGCCACAGAGGAGGTATCACAGACAAACTGAGATATTTACACATAAGGACTTAAAGAAAATTTAGAAATTGATGAGCATACAGAGGCTATTCTCTTCACTAACGAAAGAGGCTGTATTTTTTTTTTTAATACATAATATAAATGAGAAGGGGAAAACCAGATTCCAATCTAATGGGGAAAAAGCTATAGAGTTTCACTTTTGTGAAAAGGCAAACTCAAACTTCACAGTAAACTAAAACATGTTTAGAGTTAACATGATGTATTCAGACAAGCTTTGTTATGTATTTCCCTTCAGTAAAGATCTCTGCAGGGGTGCTTTTCCTTGTGGAAAGTGGTAATTAAAAGTGTAAGCTTTGGTTAAATGAAACCCATTAGCTCCTCCCAGTTACATATGTATTTATGTTGCTAAAAGCTGTTTGTTAGTAACCATTTTCTGTGATCTCATTTAATAGATATCTGTACAGGACAACCAATATTATTGTAAATACTACAGCTACAGAGCCTAGTTGGTACAGCCTCAGCATGTACATATACAAGCCACTGGACTTCAGTGCTTTCCAAGCACAACCTCTGCAAATCAGTGCAGCAAGAAATCATCTGTCAAGCCAGAAACTCAAGTTGGGCAGGCTGAAAAAAGCCAGATGCTGTATATTTTTGGCAACAGGTATGGAAAATGTCCTGCCAAGGTAAAAGTGTAAGCAAAACCAGCTGCTATCCTGCTTGCACAAAAGCACCTCCAGCTTGTTGATTATGTGCTCAGTTGGCAGACAGGCTAACAACAATCATTTCGGAGTTTGTTCGGTTAAAGAAGTCAAGAAAAGTGCTGGAAAAGCTTTTTGCCACAGGTGCAAATAATGGCATTGATGAGGCTCTGTAGAATCCTTCATAACAAGGTGACAAGGCTAAAAAGCATTCCCACAGCGCACAGGACAAACAAGGGCCGGCTGTGTGGCTGTGGGCAAGAAGATCCCAGAGCACCCTTTAGGTTTAAGAGTGAAAAGAAAAGCCGAACTTCAACGTGACAGAAATAAGTCAGAGACAGAATATTCTAGCATGTTTGTGGTCACACAAACATGGGAACATCCGAGAAAGACACAGAGGTTGTGTCCATTTCTACTGTTCTCCTACCTCAATTAAAAACCTGTTGGGTATGCTAGGAACACTTCTAAGTTCAGCTTTGTGGAAACCTCTGCTTTCTGATGAAGCCCAACCAGACACTTCTTCACGCCCGCCAAGCAAGGCTTTGCCAGTACCCTCTACTTAAAAACACACTAGTCCTGCTCCATGAAGTAGTTCTAATGCATTGAGCAATACTGGAAAATGGTACTAATGTTCAGTAAGAAACACATACCCAGATACTGTATGTCAACCTCCTTTGGCCAGAGAAGCCTTAATGTTCAGTCTTCAACCAACATGAGGACATAGTATTACTGTATTTCTTGACTGGAAACAAGGGGCAGCAGTATGAAACACAGGACACTGGTTTATTTTAAGGGGGCAGTGTTTCTCCTGCCATCAGCCTCTTTAGTATAAACTTCAGTAATGCTTAATTATACTATTCATCTATCCTGATTTTGTTGTTTAAAATGGAAAACAAAATGGTTATGATAACTGGTTTTCAAATTACAAAAATTCTTCATGTACTATTTTAATCCAAGTGCTGCATTTTAAATAGGAATGAACATAATGGATACAACCATTGATAAAACCAAGATGGCCCTGGTTCAACAACAGAACATGACTGTGTTTCCTAGTATGGGGCTGTTGAACCTCTGAGTGCACCATGTTCCTAAATGATCCCCATCTATATTTATTTTTGCCAGATTTCAGTCCCTAATAGCACTTGAACTTTCCAAAGCAAGTAGGGTTTCCTTTTGCCAAAGAAAATGGCAAAATGAGGAAAAGAATTATTTCCTGATTTAAGAAAACACAAATACTGTATTTAAGCGTTAATATACACCAGCAAATAGATACTCTTCCATTGTTTACTGTGCCAAGATGCATTTTAAATTAGCTTAATTATTGACTGATCATTGCTATAATAGGCCCTTCCATGTATGCACCATGCAAAACTGTGGCATCCAAGACAAGTCAGTGAAAGTAAGATTAGAAACGCTCACCATCCTCAATCAAAAACCTTCTCCCATATTATAAGTAGTTATTACTTGCTCAGCAACTATTTTGCTCCCTTATCTCCAAACTGTTAAAAGAAAATTAAGAGTTCGATGGTCCTCGAGAGGACTTTTTGCCATTTGAAGTTAAGCTCCTTTTAACTACAGGATATCAAGATAATCTTCCTGCAAGAATGTGTTTCAATCTTTCTAAGCACTGAAGGTTAATAAAATTAAATCTCTTCCAGACCTTTGTTGCAGAGATGTTCTCAGGATGAATTCTAATTTTATCACCAATAGTTGTATTGCTTACAGTTGCTCTAGAAAGACTTACACTCCACCTTCTGCCTACTCATGTAATAAGTGAGTGCAACCAATAGTTTATAGCAAGTGGCCCTCCAGGGAAAAAGAGAGAAATTACCTTCTAGAACAGGTTAGGGAAATGTAATTGCTACAAAATAAAGTTTTGGTGGATAGAAGCAAAAGATTTACACATACAGTATAAGCATTTAAATTTTTGGACAGAAGACTCAGTTAAAATGAAAGCATTTATGTTATTAAAGCATTTACATTTTAATTTGAGAACACTCAGGTAAGGCGGAATGCTATTATCTAAAAAATCCACGGAAAAATGTATTAAGCACACCCTGTGTTCTGGATTCAACATTCTTAAACCAACCAACCAAACAAAAAACCCCCACAGAAAGGACCTCCGGTCCAAGAGGGTTAATGAACTGAGCACTGATCTATAGAAATATCAGAACTCTTGTTTCAAAGCAAAATTTAAGACCCAGTTCCTTTTGAGAATTTGTTTTGCTATGATTGGCAACAGCCCATCACATTGAGTGCTTAGGTTATCACAGCACCAGGACATATACGCTACTTTGCTTAGTAAGAAAGACATTGTCATTGTCTGCTTAGCTCTAAAACACAATTAAACCAAGGTTCTTACTGAAGACGTTGCTTTAAAAGATGGCAAAATATTTGTTTCCCTTAAACTCATTCAGAAACTGCCAGGATGCCAATACCAGCTGAGTTTTGAAATCTCACGATGCAAAGTTTCTATTCAAAATATAAAATGTATTTTTTCTAAAAATAAATTGGACCAGAAACAGCTATTACTTGCAACATACTTTTTCATAACCCAACTGAGATAACAAGTTTTAGACATGCTGGTCTCAGCAAACTGACTATTTAATTGCTTTTATAGAAATCCTACAATAAAAACATTTTTAAGGCAGCTGTTGGCTAAAACATCAAAGCTCAGCTTGGACTAACATTTCTTCAATTGACTGGCTCAGCTGGGATACACGAAGCATGCAGCAGATAAGGTAAACTTCACTTAATGGCAACCCTTGGTCTAATCAAGTTTATTCTGTCAAGGTAAAAAGCAATACATAAGAAGGCATACTGTGCTCCACAATAAACTATTATGGTTTGGGGGGTTCTTTTATTAAAAAGTATAATAAAAATTAAGGATTTCATAAAATACAAAAGGAGAATAAAGCAATCTTAACTGTGCCATACAATATACTTTTTGGTATTTAGAAAAAAAATCCATATTAGGAAAGCAGAAGAATGATCACACAGCATGCCCGGCTGTTGGGCACATTTGAGGGGTCTTTACTAAAGTGTTCATCTGTACAGCGGTGTGCGCGTCTCTGGCCTCACAACATGTACATCAAGGCTCGGAGCCTTCCATTGCTGCACCACAGTGGAACTCTTCTACTGAGAAGAGATGGTACAAGAAACTATACAGATTCGGTCCCCTGCTAATTATAGTAGGGAAAAAAATCTCTTACACATCCATGGATATCTGACACAACCTGCATAATGGGGAACAGATCTGACTCTGAAGATACCTGAACATTACCATAATATCCAGTAAGTTTCACAGTTATTGCACTTTTTGAGTAGAACCTTAGGGAGGAAATAAAAACCTCAAGACTCAGCAAAGTAGCTTAACATCTACTCATTGTTTGTGAGCATTTATTTTCAATCTATAGACTTCAGGTGTATTTTATACTGATGAAATTTTACCTGCTCTCTGGCTGATGTTACTTTTTGTTGTATACAAGAACTGCCTAGCAATAAAGAGCGAGCAGTACTATCACTCCATCCAAGATCAAATGCAAGAGTTTCACCTGTGAATTGCTAGGAACCCCAATCCCAGCTGAATCCCCATAGTCCTGGGGTATCAAACCCATTTTCACTGGGGGCCACATCAGCCTCGCGGTTGCCTTCAAAGGACCAAATATAATTTTAGGACTTATACAGCCCTAAAATTACGTTCGGTCCTTTGAAGGCAACCGCGAGGCTGATGTGGGTCCTGGTGAAAACAAGTCTGACACCCTTGCCTTAGTCTCTCTGCAGCTCAGCTCTCAAACCACTTTTTTTCTTTTCTTCAAGATAAATTAATTTTACAGAAGGGGGGGAAAATAAAAGAATGGATGGACTGTCCTTCCCAAAGCAAACCCCCATGGTTCACCACTTCTTCAAAAGATAATGAGCAGAAAGTCAAAACTCTTCACGGCCAAGCTCTCCCAGGGTGCATATGCAGGGTCTACTACTATACAGTAAATACAGGGCTTCAATTACAACATCTCTTAATCATGGATTCCCAGACGATGGTGCAGAAGTCATTTCAACAGCAATGTCAAGCAGCAAACAGGATGCCATTTTCCACGCATGCAAAGCCTCTTCTCTGAAGCGTGGGGACAAGCAGTTCTACACCAGCATTCGCCTCCAGGCGGCACCTGGGCAGGAGGAACTGCTGCCCAAAACCACGGCTCTAGCTGCTGACCTCACTCCAGCCCGCCAGGAGGGACCCAGCCAATTTCGGTGTCTCCACCTCTAGTTCAGCACAGGCAACCAAGCCCATGGAGGAGCAGGGAGGGGAGCCCTGCTGGCAGGCTGGGAACAGGCTGGGAACAGGCTGGCAGACCCGATTTGTTGGGGTAAGAATTGTAGGAGGTACAGAAAGGAAGTGGTTGGGACATCAGCTTGTGGGGGTGTCACAAAAGGAACATGAGACTGGGGATGTACAGAGATGACGATAAGGATGAGGATCTTCTCTGGGACTGCCTGGCAGAGGCAGCGCCAGCACACACGGCCGCAAGATTGGCCAATACACTGTCACTATCCAATAGGCTGTAAGACATGCCAGCAGAATAAAACACATCATATGTACCATTTTACCTCTATGTATAGATCCAGAATCATTGACAAAAAGGAAAATAAATTTTAGCAGCTACAGTACGCGCTGGGGAATCAGCTTTAATTGTCGAAAGTTCACTTGAATTTGGACCCATAGATGGAAACTCCATTCACACATTGAGCAACATCTTAACAGCTTACAAGACAGATGAACTCTACATACATGGACCAACCAGGTCCTTTAAAACTTGTTTTTCATATAGCATGAATAACACCAGTTTTCCTTTATTTCTGCAAGTCAGCTGTTTCTTTCCCTTTTATCTCTTTTAATTATATCAAATTGCGGGTATGGTAACACTAAATTACAGGTTCAACTCTCTGTTGTCACCAAACATAAGGGAAAAAATGCCTTCCTTGCACATCTTTTTAAACAACAGTACAAATCAAGGAGACACCAAGCCAATATTATTAGAGGGGACAAATGCTGCAGATGACAGACCAGTGAAGAAAATCAATCCATTTCTAATGAATAGGGCTACTTTAGCAGAGGAGGACAACATTTTTCAGGAATTCTTTTCACACATTTGTCAGTTCCTAGAGCAAATCAAATTAAGATAATCTTAAATACTATATCAGATCTATGACACAAAAGTATAAAATGTGGGGACTTACCCACTAAGCTAGAATTAGCAATTTATCAAATAAAATACCTACAGGATCTACAGGCGGCAACAGGTCTTTTTTCTCTTGTTCATCTTCCTCTTCATCTGTGCTATATTCTTCCATTGTTTCTCCACTTGCAAAATGAATAACCCTCCTTGGAATTTTCTTCTTCTTTCCTATGACACCTAGTTCCACATTCTCAAAGCCTCTTTCTCCATTTGCAACTTGCTGTAGAGAAGGAAAAAAACCCAATCATTACTTCAAGTACATGTTTCTGGAACTGGAAAAGTTCCCTCTTAAAAAGACTTTATGAGATATTTAAAATATTTTAGACGGATTAGCATATACAAAGGACACTTGCAAGAGCCTGGCTGTAGGTAAAAGATACGTAAAAACTGATCTCTTCACTAAAAGTCACAAAAAATATAAATGCCTTCACTTCAGCATGGACAGGTGGTATTAAAAACACCTGTTTCGAAAGAGCACTGTGTTATACAGGAGTTTCTCAGCAGGATGCTTTTCTTCAAATAATCTGATGAGCATGTATGGGTTAATATTTAAAAGCATTGTTGGTTTCTGAATTAGTATCTAGTGAAATTAATCAAGTAGTTCATCAGCTGTAGCTACCTCTTTGCAAGCTCAGACAGACACCTCTAGCACAAAAGAGAACTGCAGGAAGGATAACTAAGCAGCCTGGCTCAAGCTTTAAAAAATGCATCAGGGGATCTGCCTCTGTGGGCTTTCATCAGCAACCATGATTAGTACAAGGGACCATGCTAAAAGAACAACACTTAGTTTTGTGGCTAAGGACATATAAAAAGAGAAGTACAATGTCTGCTCTTGTTCTTCCAGCTGCTGAATACTACAATGCAGTCTTCAAGTCACAAGCATTAGAAAAAATATACATCTAGTTCAAAGGCCAGTCAATAATTCTGTGGGCTAGTAATTCCTGTGCCCAGAGAATTTTAGTAAGGTTGTGTATTGTATCTAGCAAAACAGAGCCTTTACCCTGGTAGAGCTTCTAGATATTACTGCATCAAATGCTTAAATTGTTCTGAAAACTTTTCTGTCATGCAGGGAAGTATACAGGAATTGGAAAATGCTGGCCATATGTTTGTAACATACCATGAAGGTTTTCACAAATGCATGAGCTCATACAATTTGAAACTGTATCATACAGAATGAGATGTGTGTACGAGTACACAGAATTCAGTTTTATAAAATGAGCACCTTCCAATTTTCAGCTTCTTGCCTATGCAAACTTAATGGTCTTCACAGATCACATTTCAAAATTATTAACAAAAATACATATTTTATCAAATACTTGTAAGACAGCCCTTAAACACTGCAAGCACAGCATCACCATTCTCATCTCTAATGTTGTGTTACATAAATTAGCTTTGCAAGGCAAACAGGCTCGGTTAGCTGGGAAAGCCAGCGGGCACGGCAGCGAGGGGCAGGAGGGGACGGCGGGGAGCAGAACGGCTCCTTCATTCCAGGCACAGGTTTTTCTCCTGCCCACGGAGAAGAGGGAGGGAAGGCAAAGATCACATGCCGAGCTTTACAGCATGGAGAGGGAACACACACGTCGTTCATCGGCCCTCCCGGCCCTCGTACCGCCGCTTCTCAAAACTGCAAGTCATTTCAGCTTCCACTGGCATTGCTTTAGCTACCGTGGCATGTTTCAGGCATTTTGCTGGAAGAACAGAGCAGAATGAAGTGGTGAGTTTCCAGTAGGGTAATGCAGTTGAAACGGCGCTACATTTTCACGCAGAATTACACTTTCGTATAGAAAGACAAAACTGTCTGGGGCCCGGTGCACTCTCTCTGCTGCTCATCAGTCTTGGGAACAGAGCAGGAGCAGAACAGCAAAGCTACAAAAACACAAATTCTGGAAACAGTGAGGCAGCCTAAGCAGAGGGAGCTCCTTGCTAACACTATAAAAGTGGGGACCACTTACTGCAACTCAGTTCTGGGGTTTGTTTGTTTTTTGATGAAAGAGCACCACAGAATCAGCCTTTTATGAACATTTAACTCTCCTTTATTGGCATCGCATAATAATGCCATTTTTCGTGTTTAGTCACAGTGCTGAAGACCACTATTTCTCGCAACATAACATCACAAATGTTACTGTGATTAGCACCAGCAAGCAGGATGAGCCTCTCCGATGAGCTCCTCTAAAGGCACAGTCTCTTCATCTGATTTTGGCTCATTTAACTCACATGCTTCCAATATTTTAACTTAGAAAAATACTGTAGTTAATATTTGAAGGTTAAGAAGCAGAGTTTAATCCCCTGCACAGCCATTCCACATCGCTCACACCACCTATAGTACACAGCTCCATGTAGCTGGTACTGGTACAAAGTTCCAGACAAATGCAGTAGTTCAAGACCGTAAGGATTCATCACGGCACAATTAATCTGGTTCTTTTAGTAATCTGGTTCAGAGCTCTAAATTATTAAATAAAATAATACATGTCAGTTGTTGTTTTGGTTATTACATAGCCAACAAACCTGGACACAGGTTTTAGTCATCACTGTAGCATTTGTCCCTTTAATTTTTACATGCACAACATCAATGGAAGTCAACTCTCCCAGCTGCAAACGTGAAGTCCAGCATCAGTAAATTTTATTTATCTTTCCAACATAGTCTACCCAAAACTGTGACAACGCAGATCTATTCTAGAATTATCATCTAGGCCCATTTTGTAGCTCAAATATTACAGTATCTTCTGTTTGAAGCTCTACACTTTTGATCTTCCCTTACAAATTTGATCTTTTCTAATTCAATACGTTGTTACAAAGTTCATTCTTCTAGTCCACAGCTCGGGTCAGGTGATCACCTTGTTTTTTTCCACAGGCTCATCCCCGTCCAACACATTATATGGGTCTTGAAAGACTCGGCATTTCTCTTAATGTCAGGCCATAAAAGTATTTACTTTCACTTCTGTTCCAGCAACTATTAGACACAAAAGCCAGCCACCTTTGTGCCTTTTCCACACCAGGTGCCCTGTTGGAATTTTTCTTGGCTTTATGGCACCCACACGAAACTCTCCTGTCAGGGAGTCAGCACCTGAATCTGCTGCTCTGTGTTCACCCTCCTTACACTCACTCTCCTGTCTCACGTTTTGGCCAGGGAGAGAGCAGGGTGCGTTTTGACAGCGTTAGTACAATACCCAGCACAATGGAATGTCAGTGCACAACCAAAATGCCACAATAAATAAACTACAATTAATGATGAAGTGTGCCAGGACACCTGCAGGGAAGCCAGGAGAGCTCACACAACTAAATCTAGATGATGCAATAACGTGAATTTCATCAAGGAGAGGAAGAAGAAAAGCAAAAAGTAACAGGGAAACCAGACTATTCACTTTGGCATCTTTTGAACTGTTGGACTCAAGTATCGTTACAAGAGCTTATGACCCAAAATGTGAGAGCCTGTGATGTTCATTTTCCCTTAGAAAGATGAGTAATTCAATTTGCTGATCAAATCTACTGATCTGACACTGCTAGTTATGAGAGGGCTGGTAATAGTTATTGAGAAATATTTCTACCCATACAATATTGCCTGCCTTACTGATTTTGTCTGTGTTATGTTTGTTGGCCAGGGTTGGGGGGGGTGGGTGGTTGGGGTATTTTTGTGTATTGCTTGACTTTCCTGCCTTGGTTTTCATCTGAAATTAAACAGTATGAGTCTTTCTGACACAGAGTCAATAAAACAAGAGAATCAGAAGATGACTGTAAGCAAAGACACCCTAGGAATAAGGAGCCTTGACAAGGCACCATCATCAGCGAAGGTGTGGGGCATTAGAACACCCAGCGTGAGCCCAGGCCATTGCCAGGAACATCATCTGTTCGAGGGGCAGGAGGGCTTGCCAGGTCACAGGCTCATTAAGAGGCGGTGGCCCTGGCCATGTCCAACACCTTTGCTCACTTGGCAGCGCGGAGGGAAGGGGAAACCCGTCTCCATTTAATATTTATCAGGCTCGTTTGTAGGAGGCATTATCTGCCGGGGAACAGGAGACACCCGAGACACGCGTGCCCTCCGTGCTGACTGTAATTACACAGCGCTGGAAGGACGGACGGACAGACGGACAGACGGACAGACAGACCGCGCTCGTCCCCCCGCGGCCAGGCCCGCACACCCGGCAGCCCCGCGGGAACCGCCACCCCCGCCCGGCCGGACCCCGGCGCCGCCGCCCGCCCCTCCGCGGCCAGAGCGGCCTCGCCCTCCTCCGGAAGCGGCCTCCCCGCGGCGGAGGGACGGCGAGAGGCCGCTCCTCATCCCCGGCGCGGGCCCCGCTCACCTGCTCGGGCTCCATGGCGCAGGCGGCAGCCCCGGGGCCGGCGGCGGGCGCGCAGTAGAGGGTGATGGCGGACAGCCCCTGCTCCATCCTCCCGCCCGCCGCGGCGCCGGGGGAGGGCGGCAGCGGGCCCGCCGCGGCCCAGGAGGCGAGCAGCCGGGCGGCACCGCCCGTCACACCGCCCGCCGGGGCGGCGCCTGGAGCCCGCCGGGGCCTGCGGGGCCGCCGCCCGGTTCCTCCGGGGCCTCCAGGACTGGGGTGTCCCGCCGGGACCGACCCACCGGAGGAGGCGCCCGGTGGGTCCCCTGGGAGCGCGACCGAGCCGCTACCGGCCTCGGGCATGTCTCCGCGGCCCGGCAGCAACCGGAGCCGGGAGGGAGCCGGGGAAGAGACCGGAGGCAGGCAGGCTGCCAGGCACAGCCGTGCCCACAGAGAGGGGGAAGCCTGCCCCTCTGCAAAGAGCCAAAACTGCGAGTTGGGGGCAAATAGCACATCATTGCCCTACAACATTGTAAAAATCTGCAGAATAGAAAAGGCAGTTTTGAGAAGCACATGGAGCTACTTGCCCATGTTTAAGACCCTCTCTCGCAAAGAGGCAGCTGGTTAAGCTTTGCAGTGCCTAGTGTTGGTTCAGGCAACTCAATGTATCTTAAAGGACAAGCCACAGAACAATAAAGAAATGCAAACCAGGGGTGCCTCGGTCCCTGGGATGTGTCTCAATAATAAAATAACACTTATTTCCAGCAGGCAGGGAAGAATGTTCATCACTGAGCTGCTCCAGCAGAGAGCTGGGAAGCCTTTTCCTCCTCCTGACTACAGGTGACGGCCCAGCCTGAACTGGCACTCAGGCCTGACTCAGGCTAAAGGCACAGCAGCTGGGGGTGGAAGCACTTGGAGCATCCTTTTTGTGAAAATGAGGACTAACTTTTATTTATTTAATAGTTGGAGCCAATGACTATAACAAAGTTATTCACACAACAGCAAAAGACATTCTTCAGTTCTGTATCATTTGCCAAAGAATGACAACTCCGTAGCATAGATGGGCTCTTATGTATTTTCTTAGTCATATTATCAAAGTATTATCCAGATGCCATTACAAATTAGAGTCCCAGGTAAAGTATAGATTTAAAATTATGCTAGCACAAGGCAGAAAACATTCCCCTTATGACAAGGACTGACACAGAGAATGTACTATTGAACATTTGATTGCAGAAATGCATATGAGACTAGAGTGCTATTTTAGATAAATATAGGACTGAACATCTGCTTTATGTGATACAAACAAAGAGGTATCACTTAAAACTGCAAAAGAAAGAAACTAATACCTCTTACCCTCAGTAGAGTCTACATTCTGCTTAGTAAGGACTGGTTCAAATAAGCTAGCAGCTCTTAAAGAACAGCATTAAATCATCAACCAGCAAGCTTGCTCCCCCTTGCATCTACTGTGATTATAACAGCTCTGCAGCAATATTAATACTGAGGTTAATCTTTCAACTCCCAGAACAATTGTCATTTGCAGCTTAGGTTTATAGATCTAGCAAGTGTCAATGTTAGAAGTCTTAAGGAAAGGTAGACTGTTAACAAATAAACCCACGCCTGTGCCTTTCTGTGGCTATTCGTGTGTACCAATTTGAGTTATCCAGCTCCTACCACACAGCTGTCTGTTGACCATCATAACTGTCTCCTCTTATTAGGCTGCTCAGCAGAGAGGCTTAAGAGGAGCTGTCATGAGCTATATTCATCCTTTGCCCTAGCTGCAGTAAGAGGATATTTATATTTGAACTGCCAAGTTCCTCCTCTTTCTTGAAGGAGTAAAAAAAAAAAAATAAATAAATCAATCCATCAAACTTGTTGTTCAAAGCTATGAGTAGGATTTTACCTAAAAAGGCAGCAAACTGATAAAGCAGACACCAATAATACATGATTATTCCACAGCTGGTGAAAGTCTTCCACTTTCACGGAACAACCACCATGTTCCAAAAAAGTAAACATGCAATGGATACCTATTTCTACCAAAGTAAAGGGTGACTGCAGGAGGTCACTGATTGTGAAAGAGGAATTCTAGAACAGGAATAGTTGAGCTTATTTTGTACATTACTATTGTCCATTGGCTCCTTCTAGTGGCCTTCCTTGGGTGCTACAATTAGTTAATTACCTAAGCCTGCCCTTATGTGCTTGGATCAAGTTCAGATCAAGTTCTCAAGGGACTTCACTTAGCCATGTGTCCAGACATCAAAACAGCAGAGAAACTGCTTTCAGCAATATCTACGCAGAAAGACAGGCCTCAGCCTTCTAAGCATGTCCACTGAAGTTTGCTTGCCTCTGACTTTTCAGGCTTCTTGTGTGCCAGAGAGAACTTCTCTGCAGAATGTGTCAAGATCCCATGGAGGATCAGTACAAGAGGCCTAATGCACAAAGTGGTGCTGGGACAGTCGTTACCCATGGCATGTGCTGGCAGTGTTTTACATGGCCTCTCTGAGATTCAAGCAATTAAGTCTCCACCTCAGAATACCAAATTGAGAGAACATATAGAACATATGGCTTCTCTTCTGCAACAACTTCAGGATTTTCTTCTACACATTGTACTCTGCCAAATCCACAAATATTAAAAAAATATTGCCCACACTCCCTAAAATTATTGTTCTCCTATAAAGCTATGAGGGAAGTTTATAGGTTCTCCTAGATAGTTGAATTATCCTGTTAAGTGCCTCTAATGTGAATTCCCTATTCCCACCTTCCTTCCCCCCCGCAACTTCAGCTCTTCAGGCAATTGTTCCAAGCAGGCATCAAAGTATTTTCTACCTGGCATGTTAAGGTAAGAGCAATATACTGCTATTTTTTTATTCCAGCATATACCCATATCCCTTAGAAAAAAAACCAAACAACTGACCTCATACTCTAAAGGAAATGCGTTCTGAACTTGCCCTTACCTCTGCCAACACACAGCTAGTGACAGCTCTCTTCCTATCTGGTAGCAGTGGGAGTGACTTGGAGATGGTGAACTGGAGACTACAACTAAACGGATGCAATGAATTGAAAATAGAAAGAGTTAATTGTTGGTAACTGGACAGTCTGACTGGGCTTGTTCAGAGGCACAGTGCTTCACTGTTCATCCTCAATATGCCTATTCATGTTTGATTTCTATAAAAAGCATCCAACTTAACTATTCACTCTCCCCAACCAACTGCATTCCAAAGCAAGATTTATTTGCTACTCTTTGCTGCACAGTTTTGTTTATTGCATTGGTTTGTACTGCTCAAGAACTGAAAATACTATTAAAAAAGAGAAACAGTTTTAGTAAATACACACTTCAGTAGCTGAAGACAGCTCCTGCGCAAGATGGTGATATGCAAGGACTCATTCCTCTGTTACATTTAAAATACTAACATCCAACTTAACTGATCCTTTTACAGACTACTGCTATGCATATAATACAGTGCTATAGGTAAATAGCATACCTGAGGACTTTTCAGCATCCTCCATACATTGAATACACGTACTACTAATTGCACAGAAGATACTTTCATATTATAAACTAAGTTATAGCATATGTTTTATTAGCATAAAAGCATGATTACCTATATAAGCTGTTCACTGTCAGCTGTGTTATCTGCCACCTTCTCAAAGAACTGGCTGACAGCGCAACACACTTGTTTTACTTACTGCCTTTAATTATCTTAGATAAGGCACCAGAGATGGGTGTCCATTTACAACCCAAGCAGTCTGCAGTATATAAAAATAAACTAATAACGTCCCTCTTTCCTTAAGAGAAGGGTGAAAGGTCTTACCGTATTTGCCAAGATTTATGTTGGATTTCAAGGTCCATCTGGTCTACCTAGTTTCTGAAGTGTGCCTGTAGATTCTACCCTTTTGAGACCAACACAGTACATTGAAATATTAAAAGAAGAAATGCTATAGGAAATAAAGATCAGATTGAATCTGTGTTGGGACAATATGCTTAGTCAGATGTAGCTGTGTCTGTTTGATTTTAAGTTCAGTACCAGCACAGAATTCCATCTAGTATATAGTAGAAATTATCTCCCTAACAAGAGAACTGCTTAATTGGCAGCCTGGTATAAAGACTATCTTCAGTATATGAGACAGGTGAGCATACCTGTGTGTTTTCAGTCACTTCATTCTTTATGTATAGAGAAAGAAATTATGGAGAAAAAGTTTTGTACAAACCTGAGCACAGCACATCCACATTCTAAAAATGCTCCAATGAGAACACTTGAGCAGCAACAGCACATTTCAGATACTGAAATATTCTTATAGTATCTATGTAAAACATGAATTAAAACAGTCATTAGAAACAAAGGAAAACCATCTCATTACACACTAATAAAGGACAGCTGTGAAAGGACTGGAGAAATAGGACATTCCCTTGTTTATAACCACTTAAATTTTATTTTACAGTATATTTGTGACATTTTATGTTACTATAACCAAAGATCAGGGTTGTTTACAAATATAATGGCTGCCATTTGATGTAAACAATTAAAAAGTGTCTCTAAATATTAAAATTTTACATCATGATTTTGTTTTATTAAATTGAATTACTCTTTGTGCCATCAGGTATTAGTGGAGAGGACCTAATTTAAGCAAAAATAGTTTTCAGAAATTAGATGTAGAAACTGAGAAGCCCGAATAAGGTTTCAAAAGACCACTCCCCGCCACTACTGTAAAAAGGAAGAAAGCAAATTCTTTCACTGAAGTTGCTATGAAGAGTCAACCAAGTCCATTTTTATTAAGGCTTTTTCACATATTATTGAATCCCATCATGCCTTTCATATTCCCAGCAGCACCTTGTTGAAATTGTCTCATCATTGACTGCAATCCTGCCATGCCACCTGCAGAAAATGAGAACACAGATGTGTTAATCAACTCTAAAGCACAGCTACCTCACTTCTGAGGCCTCATTACAGCACACATGCTGTTTCTGTTGTATACAGCCTAGGACTGTCAAGCCAGGTTTAAATGGCTACAGAAAGTGGACAACTGAGTGGGTCATTACAGAAAGGATTGCAGAACACCAGGCTTAAAGTAGGTTTTAAGATGACCTGTTCATTAAGATCTAGACAAAAGGCAAAACCTTGAAAAAATGACCATTATCAATTAGTAAGGTTCCAGATGGGAGTCTTTATTTAAAACTGCACTTGTCATATTTAATTATTTGAGGCAAAGCTTAGGAAAGAAGGGAAAGGAGACTTCGGAATAGATTTGCTTTATCACAGTCATGCTTCCAGTCATCACTATTTCATCAGACACCACTCCAATGAAGAGACTAGATTAAGCACGGGTAAGTGCAAAGCATTCATTATATAACGACTAAACATTCTGATTCTTATTAGAAAACCTAGAAATACTTAATACTGATATATAATGCACACATCCTCACTTCACCCTCCTCACTTTTATATTTCAAATGCTCCACTATAATTGGTAACCCTCTCAAGGCTGTAAAAAGCCAACACATACCCATATGATGAAGAACTCTTGGATCCATCATTTTTGCCATTTGCTGGTTCAGTTTGGCCAACTGAGATGGGTTTACATTCTTCGACATATCACCGCCTGAAAAAAAAAAGCAATGGTAAGAAAGTGAATTAATATATGGGACTAAAAATAAAATAAATTAGAATTTTACCTCCTAATTCTAGATTAAAATCCATTCCAGTCCACGATCAAAAGTTACTACATCAGCCGCTTAAAGTATTTTAAGTATCAACAGTCCATGCACCCCACACAGACTGAGGTGAGTGTTGTAGTAATAGTAATAAAGTTTTTACATTGGTAGATCAAAAAATGAGTAGTTTTCACTGCTAAATTACACATTAGTGTCATGAGGAACAGTGTAGGTCTCACTAGCTACATAAAAGAGCTTTGAAACATCACAAAAATTAGTTACAAACCTCACTTTCTCCTTTCCCAAAACCTAGTCAACATTTTCACATTTCCTCTGTGTTCGCATATGAAGTTACCTCCCCACTGAGTTAACAAGTGGGTTTTTTTTATTAATTTATTTACTTTTATTTTTACCTTTGAAAAGCCCTTTGATGCCTCCCATCTTTTTCACCATCTGTGCAAACTTAGTGTATTGGGTCAATAGCTCCTGAACATCTCTGGTGGAAACACCTGAACCTCTTGCTACTCTTTGGATTCTTCCTGGCTGCTTACTGAAAACTTTGGCACCATCTGTACTGTCGAGTTCTGGGGGAGAAAAGAAAAGAAAAAAATCCATTCAGTTACTGACATTAAAATCTGTTACAGCTGGTAGCAAACCTGTTCTCATTGTTGTTGAGAATTTAGCTTTGAGCCAGAGAACAAAAACCTAGAAGTGACAATGCAGAATTTTATATGAATAATAGATACACAATATTCTAAGGAGAAGTACTAAAAAAAGCTGTTATGTTCATATGCCGATCACTATGATAGAAAAAGTTGCCTGAATAAATTATGCCCTCAGCATACTTGGTCTTAAGCCATACTAATGGGTCTAGCACAAGAGTAAGAGCATACTTTTCCTGCAAGAGTCATGGGCAGATTAGAAACAACACACTTTGAATTCCAGAGACCAGGCTATGTCACCAAGTAAATTTGCGTGTGAGTAGGAAGAAAGCAATGACAGATTAAAGATTAACGTAGCTTTTTAATTCGCAAGTATAGCTTTAAGAATTTAAGCAGCACAGTTACAGTATGAAAAATGAAAATACATTAATTTCCAATAGAATGCTTCAAAATTCCACCTATTTTACACAAGATGGAGCAGCAGCAGGCAATTGTCAAGGTCTGTCTCTAAATATTTACACTTATTTAGAAAGTCTGAGTCACATATGTATTCTTTGCCATTTCTAAGAGTGATAAAAGGTTTTTGTCATTTTATGTCACTGTTTCCAAAAAATGTATGCAAATAAGCTTGTCCAATAGTGAGTAGAGTTTGTTTTACCTTGGTCATTCATACTGTCCATTATAGTCATCAGTTTCTTTAGCCTTGCCATTGATTCCTGTTCATTGCCCTTACTCATGAAGTCAGTTCCAAAACCAGGGATCATACCCTTGTTTCAAAAATGGAAAACAAATGCTGCATCAGAATAGGCAACCAGAAACACGGACAGCAAGTTTTAGTTCAGTAGTTACATATCACAGTAGGCAAATAATTTCACCTTTTTGAAAAACACAGCGCAGACTCTAGCATCAGTTTAAACAAAGGCTTTTAAGTTTACAGCAGAAGTTTGTCAAGTATAAATAAAAATCTGCTAAAATTATTTTGGGGATAACTAACCAAGATCTGACTGAATGGTCCCATTTTCATGATGTTTTGGAATTGTTCATACATATCCCGTAATGTAAATTGACCTGAAGTACAATTAAAAAAAAAAAAATTAGTAAAAGTCACACTAGCATTTTGGTCTTACTGTCCTTTCTCAAATATTCTTTATATTCACAAGGTAAATAAGACACTGCACAGATAAGTAGATAAATAAACCTCTTCTTCACTATTAAAACGGCTAAACAGTTTTAGATGGCACACACTTAAGAGCTGAGCTGGTTATTCTGCAGTTATAGACAGTTATAGTCTGACCAACTTATCACTTGAAAAACATCTCAATTTACTTGCCTGACACATTTATTAGAGAAAGAATAACCATTCTTCACTACACACATGAAACAAGCTACTTGTCTCTACACGTAACACAAATTAACTCAGTAGTCTACACCTCTGAGAGAACCTGCCATCAGTAGGTCATGTTAATAACCCTGCTATTCAGGCATTGGAAATAACTTACCATGTTTGAGCTTTTCTATGAGTGCTTCATTATCATCCAGCTTTAACTCATTTACTTTATCTATCAATCCTTCAATATCACCCATACCTGGGAGGGGAAAAAAAACAAAACCTCTGAAGTTAGCATTAAAAAAAATTCACTTTGACCTTTATTAAACAATTCAAAATGTCTTTTAAGTGCAGTTGTACATAGTACATACCAAGAAGTTTGCTGATGAAAGGCTGTGTTTTAAAGGGTTCAAAGTCATCTATGTGTTCTCCAGTTCCAATAAAAATAATAGGACTCTTCGTGGCAGCAACTCTGCAGTAAAAAAATATTTTGTGAAATGGCCTCTCAAAAAACACCCATCTGTTGTACCCACCTACTAACACCACCAACTAGGCATCACTAACATAGCATATCCTCTCTGAAGTATCTTTCTTACTCCTCAAACTATTAATGGAAAAACATCCAACATTTAGGATGGGTAGCCAGGAGTAGCTGACAAGATGTTTCTCTAATTAGTACTTTTTAAGACACAAACTCTGCTTTGAAAAATCACCACCAGAAACAGAAGTTGCTTATTTTCATTGCTGAGTTTAAGCAACTTGAGAGGAAAGAAAAGAAATCATCTCAATTTTATGCTAATATTGGGAGTTCAGATAAGACAGGCATTCATTACTTTTCCTTCAAGCTACCTCCTATAGACTACAATCTAATTTTCAACACAGGAAAAAAGCTTAGGCATAGGAAAAATCAGAACCAATCACTGGCACTACCTTTAGACAAACTCAGCATCCAGGCTACAGCAAATATAGAACAAACACAGCAGACCTAACACATAACTGGAACAAGCTCAGTATTTTCATTCTGCTCCTAAGTTTGGTTTTCCATCACTACACTATAAATAACAGCAAAATACATATGGCAGTTTAAGAACTCTAACACTTAAAGTCAGACTGTGATTTAGTAAGTTGGTGTCAGTTAACTTGACTGTTTTGACAAATCATCTCAGCTCCATACAAGCTGTATCACTGAAATGCAGCTGGAGATTAGTCGGACATGCCGCCACATAAGGCTGAAGATAAAATGTAACATTTTTCTAGTCAATAGAGTCTGTCAATGGAATTTGGGAAAGTATAACTGCAGACTAATTTTTTAGCAAACTGGTGAACACTGGCGATCCAGAAGTTTGATTTGCACTACAGTTTTAAAGCTATTAGCTTTGACTAGCTGGATTTTTATCTCTCTTGAAAAAAAATCTTGGGCATTAAATGAGAAGCAAAACTTTTCAAGTAACCCATGTCTATTAAAGCCAAATTTATATTTTTAGTAAAAACTACAGATATGCAAGATACAATAAATATAATTGCTTGATGCTGTTCTCAGAAGACAGAAGTCTGACATATGCTGTATTTCCAATACAGTAGTGTGTGTCATAATATCTGATTCTGACTGATGTTAAGTAGGGTGATCCTATCCACCAGGAGTAAGAACATAACTGTTACTGACTTCATTCTCCAATTCTGAGCAGTGTGGCAGTGACACTTTCACAGGACAGGCTTCTGTGACACACTAACACATTTCATGGTTATCCAAGCACAGCCAGATGTTGGATGCTATTATATCACAATACTTACGCACTAAGAGCTCCACCTCCTTTTGCGTGTCCATCAAGCTTAGTAACAATAACAGAAGCCACATCTACTTTATCTTTGAAAGCTTTAGCTTGAGCTTCACAAGCTTGGCCAATGGAAGCATCCATCACATAAACAATGTTGTCTGGTTGCTAGAGAGAAACAAAATAATAATTTCCTGCTTTCTTAAACAGTGTTCATGCATTATGGTCAGTAGCAGAACTTCCTGCAATAATAGTAAATACGTAAAGGTTGTGCAGTTTAAAACAAAAGGGAAAACTGTTTTATAAACAGTATTGTCTAAGGACCATATAAAAATGGACTCTGTATTACTATGTGAAAGACAGATCTACAACACATAATATTAAAATTTAATAGGTTTACAGCTATTACTTATGTTTTGAGTGATTTTAGTCAGTATCTGTGCCAATAAGTTAATTAGTATCTACAAGCAATTAATGGCTAACATCTTCCATTTGGTTTTACATTACAAGCTTTAAGATATCCATTCCCCTTAAAAACAGTTTGCCATTAGCAGCAGTTTCATGGGAAGTGTCAAATTGTCATGGAAGAGCACAGAATCAGACAAATAGCCAGACTTTGTAAACTCATAAAAGAAACATCAGCTTCATTTACATATCAAATCTGTTGAAATTTGTCCAATCATCTTCTGTGTTTCAGGGCAATTATTTGTGACAATGACAGAAAATGTAGTACACACAGCTACAGGAAACCAGATCAGACTGGTTCTCTTATGTAGTTTCTCAATGCAAAGATCCTGAAAAGGAAAAGTTAAAGCAGACAAGGTAGTCCAGTTATGTGCAAGTATCCTTGAAATACAGATACAAGAATTAAAACTAGCACAGAACTAACAAGCACTGATCATCCAGCCCTTTTTTATTCATATCCATTTGTAATTTCTAATATATTCTAGGAGTTAAAGCACTGACATATTCCAGAGGAAAAAAATCCACACAGAACATTAATTAGGAGTAAACATATAACTTGACTAAAAATCATTTAACAGAAGTTATTGTGTTTCTTGAAACTACTTACTATGGCATTAGCAACTTGTAACATCTCTTCAAACAAAGAGTCTTCCTGTTTGTGACGTCCACTCGTATCAACAATGATTATTTCGAAGTTTTCATTCTTAAATTTCTCAACACCTTCCGAGGCAATAATTACAGGATCCATTTCTGTATAACTGATCACAAAGAAAATCATACATACATATATATATGTGAAGTTATTTTTCCCAAAGAAACTAAATCAAACTTTTATCACTTGACTGTAAACTTCTTAACTATAAATCTACCTGGATTTCAAGATGGACTTCTTCTTATGTCAAGCAAAAACTGATTAAAAATATGCCTTCCTAAGCCATTTGCCCTTACTGTTCAGAGAACTGAAGCACAAAGGAATGTCTGTCTCACCTGATGGAGACTGCACTAAACTCTACTTGCTCTTCTCTGAAATAGGATTTGACTGAGCACCCAGACAGTACACCTCCAGTAAAACTTGGGAGAAAGTTACTTACTGCTTTATAAAAGCTATTTTAGGTCCACTGCTGCCCCCGCTTGACAATAAAAACTAGAGGTCCAAAACAATCATATCCTTTGTTCTGTAAATATACTTCCTGAAAATCTAAACTTGTCTGCTATGCTATAAGCTCAGAGAACATTTCAGGGAATTATCCTCAGGTGCCTGATCACTTCTTACACTATCCCTACCTGCTACTACTAGCAGATAGGATACTGAACTAGGCTGAATTTTCAGCTGATCAGAGCAAATATTATTGTAAAGCCTAAGTAATTAGGCAACACTTAATGGGGCTTAGCGTGAGATATTCAATAAGGAACAATACATTGTTGGAGTTCAATCATTCTCCAAAGTGATTCTGAAAGATGCTTACCTCCCATAAAACGGAATTCTTGCTTTTGTGGCATTCTGCTTTAACTGGTCGAAAGCACCTGTAAGACAGGTATAGTCAAGGGACTATTTTTTAAAAAATCTGTAAGTATTGAGATAAAGAACCACATCACTAAAAGATTGTATTACCTGCTCTGTATGTGTCTGCACATATTAAACACGTCTTCCAACCTTTCCTCTGATAGAAGTATGCTAACTGTGAAAAGAAATCCCAAACAAGTAGTTACACCAAAATCCCACTGCAAAGCATGACACTGGTTTATAAGTCACTGAAGTACATTCAGAGGACACAACGTCAAGCCAGCCTTCCTATAACTGAGACCACTTAGTAACACTGCACAAGTATCAAATGTTAGCATCTCAATTTTTTAGAAAAGCATGTTATACAAATAATTATTAATGGTGGGATGAAAACAGCTGCTTGACTCTGCTTCTGATTTCTGTTTCCTGAGTTAGGAATGACTACAAATAACCTCAGTTCCCCACTTACTGACTTCTGGATTCTACTTACTAATACTGCAGATAGGACTAGCTTTTAGAAACTACTCAAAGCAATAACCACTTCAATAATAAGTACTGTAATGGCTACAACCTGTACAGCTCTTTGTTCTCATACTGTCAAAGGAACAAAGATCTTACTGTTGCAAGGACGTGTTCTAAGGCTGTGGATGAAACCCTTACTTTCTTGGAACACTCAGCTTCACTGGTACAATGTACGTTCACAGAATCTTTGATTGATCAAAGACAAACTTGAAAATATAGTTTGCCTGCAGTACTAGGAAAGTCTTATGAAATCAGAGTAGTGATATATTGGGTATAGCCTACATGTGACTCTCAGAAGCTGATTTATCTTTGTTGCTTTCTTTAGTCATCTGCCTTTTTCCACAGGATAATTTTTCCTCCCAGCCACCATCATAAATAAGTTAAGCACTGATTCAGAGCATTCATCCTTAGCCTTAGAAATAAAAATCCAAATTTCCTCAATGAATTTGGGGCTGGAAGAGGTTTCACACCACCCACTCATACGTAACACAGAGGCCAACTTCCACTTGATCCCCTAAACAGGTAATGGAATGAGATAGGGTCTGCTCATAGTACTAGTCTTAAAACCCAGAAGGAAAGGAATAGAAATAATCTTTGTTATCCATATACAGTACCATCAAGAGTTTAGTTTAAAGAAATCTTGAAGGTAGTCCTACAAGCCATAAATGGCCCCAAAGAATATTACTTTGGACATTCATCTCAGAAACCCCTCTACAAAAATATCTCTACATTGTGATTAGTTAGTATTTTCCTACTAATAGAAACAGCACAGATTACAAGCAAATCCTACCAAACAAATCCAGTGACCACCACCCCCCAAGAAAACAACAACCACCAAAACCAAAAGAAAAACAAAACCACCACACACAGACAACTTCAGTGCCAGTTACCTTTGAACAGGTTGTTGTTTTACCACTTCCTTGCAACCCAACAAACATTATAATATTCTGTTTTCCTTTGGTAGGTGTCCATGCTTTGACTCCAGGATCCACAAGCTATAGAACAAAGCGTAACATACGTTGCAGAACTGGGTTTCAGAAGCACAGAACAGTCACTGTCACAGACACACTAGGTGCCTAATTTTATTTTCAAGGGACCAAATAATTTTTTGCATATTCTAGTCTTTCTTACTACTACTATGTAGTATCACACATAATAATTCTGTAACAGTGTTAATTTCTTTCTAACACCAGGCATCGAAGTCAGAGTAGCCTGTATATATGGCACAATTATAACAACCAACACAGAAACATGACCTCCACCCCACCACCACTGCTCAAGTTGAACCTCTTCTGGTGAGAATCCCACAGTACATACAATTCTTTAACATTGCTGCCTAACTTCTCACATGAGTAGAAGGTACATACATTCCAGTGAGCCATCATATGGGTGAACACAGACTACAGAAGAACAGAAGGCTACGCTCTTAACTGGAAAGTGGACAGAATACTGATCCCCAGATACTAATTTGATCAACCAGGCAGATTAAAAAGAAATGTTACCATGAACTGCCGGGTTATTCCTTAATACTTTTTCAAAATCTTCATGAGAGTAGCAAAGGCATGTTTCTGGGACAACAAAAGACAGTCCAGGAGCTAACAGCACTTCACCCTTATTTCGTCTTTAAATTTCAGTTGAGGAGTAAGAAAAGCTGTATCTGAAGCTTAAACTGAAGCTAGTCTGAGACATGCCCAGGAAGTAGTTTCAATCAGAAGAATACTAGTGTTTGCATTAGTAAGTAGCCTCACAACATAAAACAAAACTGTAGGTACCACAGAATAACCTTAAAGCTTGGCTTGCTACTGAACTGCTTCCACAGCCCAGGCGGTGCAAGAAAAGGGACATAATACAGAATTTTGAAGTTCTACCTTAACAAGTTCCTTAAAGACAGCATGCTGAATCATTTTTCTCTTGTTAAGGCCAGATGCCATTTCTTCAAGATCAATTGCAGACCTGAGTTTAGGAAAACCATGAAACACTAGAATAACTTAAAGCATCACTTTAACCTCATAATAAATTAAGTCTTTGCAACTGGAACAGCACTCCAATTTGCCTTGAGTTTTCAGACAGGACATATTTAAGAAGATACATGCATTGGAGACATTACTTCTGTAGGCAGGACAAACAAAGGTTTCTAAAGCACTTGCATCTACTTGAATTATACATCTGAAAATCGCCAAGGTAACAATACTAGTCATATACAAAGATCTATTTACATCCAGAACAGAACATGTGAAGATGAGGCATCTAGGAAGTAACAAAGAACTTGTTTATCATACCACTCAACTGATGACAGCTACAGTTTTTTGAAACAAGACTATAACAGCAATAACTGGCTAAACTTGACACTGATTTTTTTGATGATGGAACTGGCTAGACATTTAGTTCAAACTGTATTTCCCTGTTAAAGGTAAACTGGGTATGTCTAAGAACACCATATAAAGATAGAAGTTAGTTATTTTTATGTAACCTCAAATTACAACTTGTACAAACATTAGAAGTTAAATGCATTTTGATTATTTCACTTACTTGACATTTTCTCTGAGCTGCTTCACAAGTTTAATATTAACATCAGCTTCCAGTAATGCTGTACATACTTCTTTCAACATAGCATTTAAAACCTTTAGAGTGTAAAAGAAAAATGGTTTTATAATACACAGTATTGAGTAGGCCAGTATTGGTTCAAAATATGAATGTGAAAGTGTATTTATGAAATAACCAAGGCTTTTACAAATTAAATGCACGCAGTCCTATCATTATATTGACTACCACATGAAGTGTATGCACTTGTTCCTATGTAAATGCAACTTAAATTTGAAAGTGTAACACTGGATAAGAAAGGTCCTCACTTTGTAATATGCACACTATAACAAAGTAACACAGAACACTTTCTAAGGCATTAAGGACAATAACAGTTCACATGGTAGCTAAATTTCCTGAATTTCCCAACTGATACTCCTTAGACGTGCCTCTAACAGAAAGTCACAAAACTATCTCTTAATGCAACACTGTAAATAAAAGTACTCCTTAAATGCAAGAAGGACACAGTGCTATCTCCATTCTCAGCAGAAACTGGACTGCTGCTCTGCTGTATGCCTTTTAGGCAAACAGATGCCTCAGTTAGGAACCCAGTTTAGTAGTTCTAAGACTTTACAAAGCAAAAAGTCTTGAACAAAAAGTTCTTTTGAAAGTAACACCTGTATAAACGGCCTCATTTGCACAGCTTGAGCTCTTACAGGAAAATAGTTTCTGTATCTGATTCGGTTAAGGATTTGTTGTCTCCTAGCTGAAGATCTGTTAAAACCTTTCCTCGATGCACAAGTTCCAACCTACAATCCTCAATAAGCCTATTTTTTAGTTGCTTTAAGCCACATGTCTGCGTACCTGAAAACAGTTTCTAGCAATTTATTTACTTAGAGGTACTTTTAAACCACCACATCAGTTAGTTTTCCATCTAGCTTTTCAGTTTAAAATTCTTTATTAAAAAAAAAATACAGACTATAGCAAATTGAACACCTTCTAGAACCACATGCTGTATTGGTTTGAATTTAAAGGCAACAAGCACAACATAATCCTCACACTTCAGACAGCAAGGTTTACAACAAAAGCTATTTGTTGTTTCACACTTCAGCTTCTAGCAGCCCAGTACACATCTCCATAGTCTGGCTGGGCACACACAAATCAGAGCACTCCATGTAGCCTCACAGTCTGCCTTCCACCCAAACTTGAGCACATATTGCCTCCTCCAGTGATCCCCTCCTCAGAACACTAATCTCTGTAAGTGCAGCCATCAGGCTCAAGGATCCTTTGACCATGGGACCTATTATGTCCAAGGTGATTATACATGTCTAAATCTGATTCTAAGTTTTGGCAGTACTATCAGGAGGCTAAAGCCTCTAGCTAGAAATTTTACCTGACAGAAAAGAGCCCAGGGATAACAACAACCTACTTCAAGCTTCTTATCAGCTTTTGAGAACTTCTCGGACCTTTGCTTTCTGAATGTTGGCATTATTGCATACGCGCATTACATACCTCTTCATTGATAATTGTAGCGTTGCTCAGTGAGCGTAATGCTGACGTTATTTTTCTTCCAAGGTCTGCTAGAACCATTTTGGCGGCTTCAAGTACAACTCAGAAGAATCTGGAAAGCAATTTAAAATGAAATTTAAAACTAGGTGAAGCTATACCTTCACAAAATTATTCTAGTATCTTCTGTGTTAAGGTACCTGCTTCACACTCCAGAAAGCACACAAGTTTTACTTTTTTAGAGTTATTTTTAGCAAACACTGGCCTGAAATTAAGCTCAGGCTATTCTGATGGACTAATTAAAAGTAGAGATAGATACCGTGCTGCAATTAGGAAGCACTTCGCTGTCTGGTATATTTGTTCATTGAATTCCTGAAGAAAAAACAGCCTAGACAGACTTCCAGAAAGAATGCTAACTGCTTTTCATCTCCTTATGAGCAATATGCTACATGATAGCATAAAAATCAAGCAGAATAGCCTAGCAGCTCTGCATCCTGTAAGGACAGTATGATCAAAAGCAAAATATTTTGCTAGCAAAATTGAACATTATTGATCGGTTCTATTTTATCTACCTTACAATAAAGCTGAACAGCCAACAGCTGAATTCAGAATCTCACAACTGATTTCCTTCTTTCAGAACTGAAAGTAAGCTTCCCAATAATGATAGCCTCTGTCATGAAAGTAGCTGAGCTTTTTCAATATTTTCTGGAATCCTCTCCCCTCTTAAATGAATAGAGAGAAAAAAACAGACAAGAAATGCCAGTCCATTTAATAAAATGAATAATACATCATTACCTATATTCTTAGTTAAAAGAGAGGTCTCCAAACTTGGTAAGACAGAAAGAAGCTTGTTATATACACACTGAGATTGACTAGCTGTGCAGGCCCCAAAAGCAAGGCTTACAATGTGTTTATAAATAAGTACAAAGATATATTTAAAATTAGATTTTAAAGTCACCCATGTAACCCAACCTCCTGACTCCCTTGCCTGAGTTAATATTGTCATTAAGTTGGCAGGTTTGAAGAAAATAACATGAATTTTAAAAAATAATAATAAAAAAAAAAAAATCACAAACAAAACCTCAAATTGCCAGTCCAACCCCTCTGATACTGAGGCTACAACACAGAACAAAATCTCCAGAAGCTTCAGAAGATGTAGGATAAATAACTTCAATCTAAGTACAGGTCTCAGATGCAGTAAATAATGCAAACAACTATATTTACACATTTTAGTTTTAATGTGCATTGTATGTAGAAATCCACAGTGACATACATTACCCTGCCATATTGATATTTGAATTCAAGAAAAACAGTCCATGCTTCTGAAGGAACTCGGCCTGTAAAATATTTTCAGGTCAATACACTAACAGATATGGAGGTCCATCTTTTTACTTTTCTGGAAGACGACATCCAAAGTGTGAAAACACCAAGTCTTCCTCGTAGGCCATATAACTCACATTCTTGCACTGCAATTCTGAAAACCACTATCATCAATATGATCTACCAAAGGATGTCAACAAAACAGCTGTTGAAAATGTCTGTCAAGCTCATTTCACACGAAAATTAAAAAAAAAAAAAAACAAAAAAAACCACAAAAATGAAAAAAAAAATCCCCTTTAAAAATAGGACTGCATCTCAGGAAGCTTTGAGCTGCTGAAACTGCCACCACAGACAAAACTTAACATGAACACCTGGATATGAGCTAAGAAATATGACAGGATGACCAACACAATACTTAAAATTAGTTCCTAGAGTTCTACAGATATCCAAATACAAAGTTAATTATATCCTAATAAATGAATGTTGCCACTGCAGAACTCCAAAGCTTCTTCCAACAGTCTTACAATAAGAATAATGCTGAGGGGATGAGTTTAGGCATTTTAATATCAGCTGCTTTCTCTAGCACATTAAGGATTTATAAGCCATTGGAATTACTATGGGATGCCAAGTACAGAAATTAATATAACTTTTCACATACAGTCCATCCACACTACAGAAAAAGAGACACATCTTAGCAGGTAGCCAACTTGAGCTGGCAGGTAGCCAGAAAGGGATTAGCAGTGACTGCATTGCAGAATGTGTATCTGCTGCATTCAGAGTATCTGTAGTTCTGGAAGAGCTTTTTAGCTTCGATGCAGCACTCCACAAACACACCAAGCATGTTTACACCTGGCAGGCTGTATCAGCAGGCATCATGCTAAGCAAGGCCGTGAGATCTATAGAGGCAGAGCTGCCTTCAGCAGAAACAGCCTGGGTACACCCGCACTGAGCTCCCAGGTCATCATTCTACTGCTGCTGAAAACCAGGCATTTCAGGAATAAAAGGACAGCAGAAACAGTGGGGTTTTTATTAAGCCATACCAAAACAGCATTGAAATAACTCCAAAGAGACAGACTGCCTGTCCATCTAGTACAAACCCCTAACCAAAATTTGTCTAGCTAAATTAGCAGTACTATTTAGCGTACAGGATTAAAAAAAAAACAAACCAAAACAACAGCTTTAACAGATAACAGTTGCTTCAACAGCTGTTTTAAAAGATAACAAGCAAAAATGATAGTCACTTAAAGTTTGTAAAATAGTTATGTTAAATATATACATAAATGGGTTAAGATCTGCTGGAAGTCTAATACCATACCTGAAAAAAAGTCTGATCCACAGGTGTAGAGAGCTTGAGCTACTGCAGCAACACTCAACCCCAACTTACCAGTTCCCACCTTCTAAAGTGACCTAACAGAGGGCCAGGAAGGCACCCCCAGAGCTGCAACAGGGACTGCCTCTCCTGCTTATGGCCTCAAGACCTCGTTTCGGCAGAAAAGGAAAAAAAAAAACGGTGAAGGCACAGGCTAAGATACGTGCTCAGCCCGTAACCTCCCCGTGTATCCACAGCCGCCCACAGCTAAGAGGCCGGGCGAGCCCTGTCCGGGCGAGGCGGACAGCTGCGGCTTGCCCCAGGGCTCCGCTCCCTCGAGGCAGGACGGCCACGCAGCGGCTCGGCAGACCGGTGACCCCGCCCGGCTGCCGCCCCGCACCGGGGCTATCTGAGAACAGACCCGGCGTCCGTTCCCCAGGGCCGACATGGCCCGGGTGCCCGCCCTCCCCGCCGCAGCACCGCCGGGGCTGGCCCGAAGGCCCCCACCTCGCCCCGGGAAACCGCCGCCGGTCTCGGTCCCGCTTCGCGCCAGCAGCCCCAACACTCACCGGGAGCGCGGCGCGGGGCCCGCGGGCGGAGCGCTGCCCAGCTGGCCGCGGCGAGGCCGCCCAGCGCCCCTCAGCCGCCGCTGACAGCACCGACACACCACCGGCCGCTGGCCTGGAAACGTCACCACTCGCCCTCGCCCCGCGAGCCCGACACGCTTCCGCTACCGGGGCGCGCGCTGCCACCGCCCCTTTAAGGTGGTCCCGGAGAACGGCCTGTCCGCACCCAGCGCAGTCCCACGAGGAACCGCACCGCTCCAGCTTAAGGATGGGCGGCGCGGCCGCAGGCAGGGAAAGGGCAGGGCTTCCCCAAGGTCGTGCGCACTGAGCAGGGGGGCGGTGCCGTGGCCGGGCCCGGTGCCAGAAGCGAGCGCGGCAGCCTGAGCATGCGCAGAGAGACGGCTTGTAACAACTGGGCAGGGCCCCGCCCCGCGGGCGCGGCGCCTTCCCGCATGCGCACTGGCGGCGGGTGTGCGGCGGGCGCGGCTTTCCCCCGGCATCCCGCGCCCGGGGCACGTGCGTGCGGCGGAAGGCGGTCCGCGCAGGCGCGGTGTGGCGCGAGGCTCCTGCGCGCGGCGGCGCCCCCCGGCGGCGGCCCGATGGAGCTGGAGGCGGCGCGGCGCGCGGTGCTGGCCGCCGTGCGGGGCACGTGCGCTGCCGACCTGCCCCGCCTGCTGCACTGGATGCGCAACACCAGTAAGCGCGGCCCGGACCGGGCGCTGCGCTCCCAGCGCCGCTGCCCGGCGGGTGGCGGGGCCCCACGGGCAGGCTCCGATCGCAGGGGGAGGCCTAGGGGGCGTTGCGGGCCTGAGCCTTGCCCCGCCGCGGCGAGCGGCTGCCGGCGCTGCAGTCTGGCCGCCCCGTTGCGGGTCTGGCACCGAGCGGGCGGCAGCCGCGGGGGAGGGAGGGGGCGGCGTCCCTCCCGTGCGGGGCCGTGCGCGAGCCGAGCGCGTGCCCGCCTAACGGTCGTCGGTCTGAGGGGAGTGGTGCCCGCGCTGCGCGCTCCGCTCCCCGCGCAGGCGTCCGGCTCTGCCGCTGCCGCCGCTCTGACAGCGCCCGCCGGGGCGGGGACCGGCCGGCAGCGCCCCCGCCCGGAGCCGAGCGTCACGGAGCCGCCTGGCGCGCTGTCACCCGGCGCGGCCTGGCCGGGACCACGGGGTTGCCTGGAGTGCGGCCGCCGCAGGGAGCTGGCGGCACAGCAAACGTGGGTCGCGGGGCTCGGGGTTGGGGTCGGCCCGGAGCCGTGGTGCAGGCAGCCCGTTTGATGCCGCCCGCCCGGCCCGGCCCTGCACAGGGGTTGGTGTGTCCGAAGCTGTCGGTTGGCACCGGCCCGCGTTCCCCAGACGCCGCAGTCAGCCCGTTGTCATGTTCATCTGCACCGGAGCTGGTGGCAGGCTCAGGGTTTGAGTGTCGTGGCAGAGGCGCAGGCTCCTGGTTGCTCCACCGGCTGTGCTGCAGAGGCAGGTACTCCTGGCAGAAGAGCAGGGCAGGCAGCTGGGCTGATAACCTCTTGAACTCCCCAGCATGACTGTCAGGGGTCATACGGAGGTACTCAGCTCCTGGCACATCTAGAGATTTTTAGCCATTACTCTTGTCTTGTTCAGCTTCACACGTGTTCACAGCAACCTGTCAGAAGCTTGAAAATAGAGTTTCAAGCTCATTTGCAAACACTACTTTCCCCCGTCAGCTTAAGTTAACATAGCTTTCTGTTTCCTTTTTGTGCCTGCCTATATTTTCATCAACATGCTGTTATCAAGGATCTTGTGACAGATGAAGAAAGGAAATGTGAGTTGGTGCATAAGCTGCTACTTTAAAACTGAACAAAAAGATGACATGGAAAACCTGAATATAGGCAGTGCAGTAAAGCTGTATGCACATAGTGCCATGCTGAATAAACTCACTAAACGCCACTTAGTCTGTGGGTATATTTGTATTTTGTCATTGCAGATAAGAGTCTTGAAGGCCCGCAGTCTCAAGCATTGAATAAGTGTATGTCCTCTTTACTAATTGTTGCCTGCTGGGATGGTAAACCCAGTCCCTCCCTGATGATCATGAGCTGGGTCGGAAAGAATTGTCATACAATACATTACTTCCCCAAGTCGTGCCCTGTTGTGCTGGGGTTATTCTTTTTCAGGTCTTTTGTTCCAGTACCTCCACTTTAGGGTGGAAACATCTGGATAAGCAAACACATGGGGACTGTTCCACAAAGGCCAGCTATGACATCTAGAAGTTGTCCATTTGTCCTGGTGCTTAGAACTGCAAACTCACTGTTAGCCTGTGGTGTGGAGCTCCCACGGCTGCTCAGGTGGAGAAAGGCGCTCTTCTGGCAGAGCAGGTTCTCTGCTGGCTTTGTGGGAAAGGAACCAGCCGCGAACAGCGTTTACCCTCCTCGGTGGGCATGCAGCCCTCCCACCCCAACGGGCGCTTTCCAAGGAGAGACATTGCCAGATGTTTCAGAGCTTCTGCAAGTCAGCCTTAATGATTAGAGCATAGCTGAGACCCCCCAAGACTTGAAGTCTGAAGTTTTTGATGGGTGTAGTTAGTGCTAATTGTAACTAAATATTCTTATTGTCTCTGTGTGTATATGTATGTATATATATACACACATGTGTATGTCTGCACATGTGTATAGACAGAATGGTAGCAATCTGCTATAAGCAGTATTTCATCCTTTCCTTTTTGAGTCCTTGTCTGGCTGCAGTAGCATGCTCTGCTTGATAAACGGTGCCCAGGTTACTGCAAATAACCTTGTTAGAAGTTTTTTCTTCCATCCAAGTGCTCCAATTTGAAAATCTCATTGATTTTCATATACAGTCATTCATATTGCTTGTTCACGTAACATAAATCGTTACAGCTGCTTCTACACTGTATCAGTTAGAGTGGTGTGCATATATGGCTTTCTCAGCTTACTGACTCCTTTAAAAATACAGTAAAGCACATGGGAACTTACTAGTGAAACTTGAAAATGCAAAACTGTTTAAGTTAGGAAACACATACTTACTATTTTCTCCACTTCAATTCTATGATAGAGCTTTACCTCTGTCATAGAAATTTCTTGCCAATGGCATGTCACGTAGACTTGCAAAAATCCTTTGTCAGTGAATAACTTTAAAAATTTTTGGTTTTATGCTACAGCTTGCAATAATTCTTATAGATAGATGATTTCTTTGAAAGACAAGTATGCTGTGATTCCTAGCCTTTGTTACATTATGATCTCTCAAGTATTTTTTTCTGATTTTTAATGTTCCAGATCCATGCCTATGTCTTTCAGTTAAAGGAAATATATATTCTTCATATTTACTCTTCATGATTAAGATACAAGCTGAAGTGTAGATCAGGTTCCAAATGGGGGGGGGGGGGTCCCCTTAGAATTGTTGTGTTTGAGTAATTATACTGCCCATTTTAACACCTAGATAGTGCTGTAATAATTAATACTGGTGGGACAGAGGATGCTGAGGAGCTGGTACTGAGGTTTTTGCTCCCATACCCTGGATACTGCTAGGAAATTTGAGGTTCTCTATGCAGACAGAAAACAGTTTTATGGGAGATGCTAAAAAATTACCGGATCTCTGTACCACACAGAAAAAAAAGCTTAGTCTTCGGCAATACAGATGTAGGAAAGAAACAAGCCTCTGATGAACAGAAGAAAAAAAGTTGTAGGGATAGGGGGATCATATTCTGAATGAAAAATCTGTAAGCAAACAAGGATATGATAAATGGAAACAAAATGCCATCCTCAGAGAAGTTGTTCTGTGGTGTGTGGGTTCCCCCCCACCTCCTACTGTCATCCTATTCCTGTTTCTGTCAAGACATGGAGCTTATAGTTTTACTTCCAGCTGAGGAGGACTAGGCGTGATTCCAGTATTAGCTATAGTCAGGCTTTTTTCCTTCTTCACGCGTCTCTCAAGTGAAGTATACATGCAGCCTTAGAGTAAAGCCCTGCATATAGTAATTGCCCTTTAGGATTAGTGTTGTCACAAGGACAGCCTTAATTATTAATTTAACTTAGTTGGCGTTTTCTGACTCGCATACTGTATGCATGGAATGTTATTGAGAAACTTTTCCATGGAAGAGCCAAATTATTTATAGTCAAGCAAGTTAGTTTTATCTAAAGTAAAGACTCTTATGTATGTGGAACTGAGAGACCACTGAACATGTTCTCACTCTAATGATTTCTGACTAGTCTTCCTTAGTAATTACAGGAATGTAAGTGTATGCAAAATGCTATTCGTTTTCTTCTTTGTGCGAATACAGAACAAAATAACCAGTCATGCTTTTTTTTTTTTTTTTTTTTTTTTTTTGGAGGGGAGGGTGGTATTATAAATTTTAGAAATTCCAAATCTTTACCTATGATGGGAGAAGACATTACTGTTTTAAGGCAGCTGCTTAGCAACACTGCTTTGCTGTTTCGCAATCAGCCAGCTCTTCCCACACACTGCAGTGAAATGTACGTCATTTCACGGTGACTTGCATTCCAGCTTTTCTTTTGAGTTAGTCTTAGATCTCAAAGAAAACGAAATAATAAGAATTGGAAAGAATAACAGGAACCTCTGGTGTCTTAACTGAACTTTTTTTATAATAGGATGATTAATGCATTAATATCCTTCTATAATAACCATGTTCCAGAAGATCTGGCTAAGAAAACTTGGGTGAAGCCCAAGAGCTAATTCAAACCACTTGGGGAACGCCCCCTAAAGATCCCCTTCAGTTGAGTCCCAGCATTTGATATGTAGCTTCTATATAAATGTATGCATGGTCATATTCCCTTTCACTCCTCCGCTTCCCAAACTCTTAAGAATTTTCAGTAGCAGGAGAGGTTGCATTTGGTAAGAATGGGTGGTGGAGAAGAAAAGCAGTGAAAGCAGAATTGATCAAGCTATTTGTATACATGAACAGAGATACAGGAATCGGAGGAAGTCAATGCAGGAATCCTTATTTCAATTTTGAGATTGAAGTCTCCAAACCGTTCTGCTTACTGGCAGCTACAAACTCTTCAGCTGTACTTAGAGCTTTAATGCAGATTACAAAACCCCGACTCTCAATTCATGTCAGTGAAGCACAGATAAGGTGAGAAGAAGACCCTTTATGCTTTTTCATATACAGTTGCAGTCTTAAGATAGATTTTAAAAGATATTTTTCACAGAGCTAAAAGTGACTATTCTAGTACTAGCTTTTATTTTTTTCAGCCATATAACAGTAAAATGAAACAGTCTTACAAACTTTTTTAGTTCTGTACGTTTCATTATGAACATTTAGATATAAAGCTAAGATTTCAAAGTGATGTCTGAATTGCTGATTATTCATACAGTGATGTATTAATCAGTCATTAAATAATAAACCGTTGCAAATCCTCTAAGTTAAGGATAAACAATATATAATTAAGTACTTTTTTTTTTTAAAGTGGATTCACTTGTATTGGGAGCAAACCAGCTTTTTAAGAGACTGGTGTAGGACATAGTCTTGTGATATGAAAGTTGAGGGCAGTCAGTGCTTTTAACAGGCAGCAAGGGAGGAGTATCTGACGAAATTAAGCAGACCATGCTGGACATGCTGCTTTAGTACAGTATTCTGCATATGGAGAAGAAACTTTTTCTCATCCTACTCTTAGGAACAGATCAAGTTTGTCCAGCTTTTTCTATTATGTACTTTGTTACCTAGGTGTTATTGTGTTCCTAGACCTGATGGGTAAAATTATGGGATGATGATTTTCACAAGACAAGAATAGGAAATAGTATAAGAAAAAACTTTACTCTTTTGCAGAAAATGATCTTTAATGTTTCCTTTCAGTACTATTGTCACTGCAGGTGGAACGAGTCTCTTTAAAAGGGTGAAAGCATGGGTTTCTGCAATGTAACAGACATAGTATGTAATTTTTGTGTGTATGCGGAAAAGCAATTTAGAATTTAGTGCTAGGCTTCCTATCCAAATTGGAAATATCCTTTCAGAAGAGATCAAAATAGCATTGCAGAGATATGTTAACTGGAATGTGTTAAAATTATGCCATACCAAAAATCTTTTCCACTACTCTGCTGTTTGGTAAACCAAAATGGGATGTTACCTGTAATATGATGAATCACCAACTTCGGGAATTGGCATTAATTTCCTTTGTTGTGACAAATGATACTGCTTTGAGAGAGGTCTCAAGAATACCAAGTACTTCTAAGTTGTTAGTCACCGAAACTTAATAATGGTGGCAAGAACTAGTGATTGTAAAATAGGTATGTGACTTACTTTGTTTAAAATTTAACTTTGAAGCTTCTTTCAATTTATGAATGTAAAAGACTTAACTAATAAAATAAACTCTGGTTATATTCCTATTGGAAAAACCTTATTACTTTCTACCAGTTTCTGTGTGTGCTTAGGGATAGAAATAGAGTTCCTGAAGAAGTTCGTATACTGAGGTTACAGATTGCTTCTCAAATTGTTTAGCCAAAAAAGGAGATAGTAAGGTTTTAGAGATGTGGGGCTTCCTCCTTGACCTGTTTGTTCGGTGTCATTAAAACACACTGAATGATTAAATTAACCTCATATTAAAGTAACATGGATGTTAAGATTTTCTTTTAACTTCTGTGTGTCTGAATATATATCTGGAATACCATAAGGTGCTTGTTGTTATGGTGGCCTTTGCTAAATCCTTTTCTTTCCACGTGACATGTAATCTTCAGTTGTCATTTAGAAATCATACATTTCTTGTCTTCAGTCATGTATTTCACAGGGCCAAGATGTTTAGATGTTGGTATAACGGTGTTCTCTCTCCAGTGTGAGGCTTTGTGATGTTTTCTTAGCTTGTGTTATATTTGCCATAGAAAGGCTGAGCTGTACCAGGGTGTTAATGAGGCTTTTTGCAATGTGTTAATTAAATTTATAAACGCATGTTGAGTGGATCCAGTGGAACCGGTTTTTGAAGTAAAATACAAACACTATGCACTTAGACTTCCTCCATAAACAGATGGTTGTGATTCATCTTGCAGTATTTCTTGAACTGTATGGTTCTTTCCTAGTTAGTTAGTTGTCTGTTCAATGAACACAGGGGTTAGCTTGCACACTCTCCATTTCATATATCTATAACAGGCATTAAAATCAAACATAGTTTTAAAATTTTTGTTTCTTCTTTGAAGATCCTTGTAAGGTGATACTGAGATTCTCAAGAGCAAACAATTTGTTAAACACAAGGGTGGAGTTGATAAAACCGTACCACGAGAAATGCATATTTTCATATTTGGCACCTGTGTTCTCTACTTGATGCAATCTATAAATATTTACATACTGCAAAAGTAAATTAGTTATTGTAGTAGCTGTTACTGTTTCTTGCTTTGACAGGAATGAGGCGACTCTCCCCGTCTGAGCTCAGTCACAGACTATACATGCAAGCGCAGTATTGCCTCCACAAATTCTACTGCAGCTGCCATTTTGTCATCTCAGAAAGAGGGTTTTCAAACCTCCTCTGTTTTTTTGTTCCTGCATGCTTATGCTTTGCAGTGTTAACTGGTAGTTGGGAAGGAGCATTTCCATTCATCATTTATTTTTCAGTATCTGTGGTTCAACAGTTTTGCATTTGAGTTGCAGATGTATTATAAGATTTTCCTTAGGACCTGCTTCATACAGAGCATCCACAAGAACTCTTGTGTGTTGTACTTTGTTTTTTAAGAAGAGCTCAGAGGGCCCCATGCAAGATGGCCAGTGACAAGTATTGTACAAATGGAAGTCAAGGCAGGGAAGGGATGTTCTGCTTCTGAGGAAGATGATGTGCTACCCGTCTCCTTCTGAAAGTAACCTCTTTGCTGCTATAGAGCTGGGACACTGAAGACCCTAGAGAGCTGTCCACTGCTATTGGTGGCCAGAAAAGGTCACCCAGGCCATGAGGAAGCAGATCATACCTGCCCTGGGAGAAAGGGAGCTGCAGTACTGCATTTACAGTGTGATGTGGCAGGCCTGGTGGTCTGTGAGCACTTCCTGCATTTCATTAAATGCTATATATGAATTTGATACTCTTAACAGGCAGTATAACAGCTGGATGAGCTCTCTTGCATAGTAATAGTATTGTTTTAAAGCATGTGCCAGATGTAGGGGCTTATTACCCACAGGCACTGGTCTGTACAGCTGCTAATATCAGCTTTCTACACTCTAGTTCTGTCTGTAGCACAATTTTTCTCCGTCTTGCTTCCTCAGATGTTATCCACCTCATCAAACTCTGGCTCCTTTGCACTCTGAGGGCCTGTCGTGGTGCTGACGGCCCCATGTAAGTAACAGTTAAATCTGTACACATTCCCTTCCCATCATCTCTGGGTTTGCTTCTGTGCTGTGTCACATACATACAAATATTCCCTGAGCTGATGAGAAAAATCTCTCACTGCTTCTAGGATGTTCATAACAAATCTGCAAGTTGTTGGATGGACCACAAGATTAACAGAAGATGGGTGCTCATTAGAGGTTTCACATTAAAATGCTGACAAACTGGAGCTCCTGCCTTGCACCTGTTGTGTTGTTCATGCTGCTGCTGTTGCGGCCACCGCCTCTGTCCCTCCCGTGTTCCTCAGTGCAAAGTCTGCATCTCTTTCAGAGCTGAGGTTCTGGAGAACTTAACTGTGAGGTTTTGGGAACAGTAAATTGTCTTCCTGTCTTATAACAACTACCACTGGTATTGTGCCCATCAGGGCCTTGAAGCGTTACTGCTATACATACATTTAATAAATAGCCAAATATATGCTAATGGAATCCATGTGATTTAAAGTTTCTGCTGCTTACTATGGGGGATTCAGGATTATCAGTTGGAGTCAGTTTGGGGATGTGTTGAAAGAACCGTTTACATTTATACGCTAAGAAGAGAGTTTCTTGCACTAATGAATGAGGGTTTCTTTAATCATATTTTTCTTGCTACAGTGCTTAAGCAAAAAGTATTTTAGAAGCATTTCATAGTTAAAAGTTTAGCTGGTCTCTGTTTCTTACACTAGCCTTAAAATTTCTCACTGTTTCTAGCACTGCCTGTGTTCCACAGGAAAGGTTAAGTATATTAGTACAGAGAATCTTGTAGCATGTTAGATCTTCTTTTGATGAGTGATATATGCATATGTAAAAACCACACTCCCTGCCCAACATGGTGGCCATCTAAATAGAACAAGGAACAAACCAGAAAGGGTGAGTAGGAGAGGGCAAACGTGTTGCAATATACAGGACTGGAACAAACTTTCCTATTTCCATTGCAAGCGGGACAGGGAATACTGAGTTTAAATTGTGGCAGAGGAAATCTGCATCAGTTATTAAGAAAAGTATTCTTTCATAATAGGAAGTGGAGTCAAACACTGGAATACATTGCTAAATGAGGTTGTGGAGTCTCCAGTGTTAACAATATTTTTTAAAAGAATGGTTCAGAGAAGTAGTGACACTTCGATTGATTCAGCCTTGGAAGAAGAAAGGATTGGTGACTTCCCAAGGTTCCCTCTCAGTCTTTTTTCTAGATGTCTTAAAAAAGAGGTGTTAAAATAATGCAGGGATATAATGGAAAAAAATAGCAAGAATTTACAGTGTGGCTTTACAAAAATGTATTGGTTTATATCCATTCCTATTTTCTTTCACATTTAAAATATTTTGGTAGTTTAAGTCATGTAAAATGTATTGTAAGTTGAACTGTTGAACTGTGTGCATTATCGCTGATTTTTTTTAGTAACCACTTTATTAGGGAGATGGTATGTATAAAAAGAAACTTGTATTAAAAAAAAAAAAAGCCTGCATTCAGGCAACTATGAGTTTTGTAATTTCTCCAATAGTTCAAAAACATCTTTGATCTTTTTATGTTGTAAGCTGAAACAGTGTCACTTTGGTGGCAGCCCAGACCCTCATATGTGAGTTATAAGTTTATAAATATGAAAATAATTTGAGATTTCAAAAAAGCACTACATTTATTTTAAGTGGCAAAGTTATTACAATCCAAATCTGTCATTGGCTCGAAAAGCTAACAAAAGCTGAAAAGTGCATTTCAAATAAAAACCTTATCCATCTGGTATTGTTTATGTCTTGCAACTGTATTGTACTGGTCATCATTTAGTCCATATGATCTACATATGACTGTTCAGGAGGCTTTTTTTGTCTTGATTTATAGGTGACTTCGATGAGCTTGTGGTGAGCAACAACGATGTTATGCTCAAAAATATCGCTGAAGATTTGCGGAATCATTTACCCATCGAGGCAATGTTTAATTCAGAACATCAAGCTGTTCAGAGAGTAAGCTAATTGTTATGGCCTCCTTTTGCTGAACCACATCATTTATTTGGGGACTATGCTGATTTCAGTTTTAGTAGTACATAATAGAGAATGAGCACTTGATTTGGGTACAGGAAATCTCAGATTGTTTCTCAGGTTTGTTGCTGCATGATTGTGTGACCCTGAGAAAGTTGCTTCATAGTTCTTAATACTTTGATCGTAAGTTTGGCATAGCTTTCATTCTGTGTGGTATGGCACCTGTCACAGTGATTCTTGATGCTAGCTCCATAATAGACTCTAACAGCTCCCTTAAAGAAAATAGAAGTACAGGGCCAGTGTTTCACTGTTGCCATATGTGGGCAGCCCAGAAATTACTTCCAGCTCTTTTCAGATCCTGATGGCTCAGAAAGAGGTGGGATGTGAGTCCTGTGGGAGGGGAGAGCACCTTTTCTTCTTGAGCTGTCAGTATAGGTGGAAAGTTAATGCATTTCCCAGAAAAGTGGTGTATGGCTCTTAAATGGGAAGAGTGGATTGCTCGCATTTAGCAAGCCTGGGAGAGGGAAGAAAGAGGAGGATGAAGATTATACCCCTTAAAATGATGAGAAAGCAAGCATCCCAACTGGCACGCTTTTGATTGAAAATGACAGCCGTGTTAATCAGGGGTGTTTCTAGATTGGGGCATAAGACATGAAGATAAAATAATCAGATTCTTGAGGCTGAGAAGCAAAATTGCCCTTTCTCCTAAATTTAAGTAACATTCTCCAAGCAAGCAGTAAGGAGACAAAATTTGTGTCATGTCTCCTACTCAGCTATCAAAATTAGCTTGCTTTCCTTTGTCAACTTCCACTTACTGGTTATTACAGTGGAATCTGATGATCTGGTTTACATGCAGGATTTCTATGGTTTAATTTTGATTTGTAACTTTTGAGTTGGGAAAAACTTGCATCTCAGGGATTTTTGACCGGTAGGGTGGTGGGACAATTAAATGTGTAACAGTGTGAAATTAGGAGATTTGGTTATGTCTTTCCTGGGTTTTGTTCCTCTTCTCAGATACACCAACATCCACTGCCCATGATTCATGTTGATGCATTCCTTTATGATGATGATTTTGTTGATTCATTGTGTGAGGAGGGGAAAATGAGTAGGAGCTACTGCACAGAGTGTGGCTCATACAAGACTGCACCTTTAGGTAAGTGCTCTTTTGGGAACACAAGGAACAAATTCAGTTTAACTGAACTGGTTTGTGCAGTGACTCAGCTGGACAACACAACATGCAGCTGATGGAGGACTTTGTCCAGGCTGGCGCAATACACAGGCCAGAATTATTTCCCATAACCAATGGAAGAAGACTCCTACACACGTAAGTTGAATTAAATTGCAGTGTATGAGTGACACTAGTTGCCCACAAAAACTGGGCAGGGAAGAGGCAGGGCTATGTACCACTGAAAAGGAAGATGCAAGAGGAAGACAATACTGTAGGGCTCCATGCAGTAGCCTCAGTCTCCTCTTGCACACTGAAAAGCAGGAGGAAGCACCATCTGTCTTAAAGCTTATGTGTGATGTGGTGCAGATCAGTGCCGTTGCCAGTATAGCATGGGCATTGAAGGAGGGATGGCTTATATGGAGAACATTCCATTCCTTAAAACCATGGAGTTGAAATTCAAGCTATTAATATGTCTGCCCATAAAAAGGTTTGCGTGAATTGTGTTGAACCTTAGGTACTATGTTTCCTTTTTCATTTAAACAATTCCAAGTTACTTTGATTTGTATTCTTTAATATATGTCACTGTGTAGAAAAGGTAACTCAGTTTCATGAAGGATTTCAAAATTCTCCATGTAAGGGAAGGAATCCCCAGACTTGGACAGACTACTTGGCAGGGTACCTCCAGTCTTCAAACCCTGGTTTTCCAGGGTCTCCAACACTAGTGCAGGCAAGAAAGCATGCAAATTTTTAATGATATAACTCTTCAGATTAATATTTCGTTGGTTAATAACACAGTAGTTAGTACTGCCCACCCAACACCTTTGTTCTGTTCTTATTTCCCAGAGTTTATTTCGCATTCCTTTTCCCTCATGGAACTGAAGTTTCTTTATCAACATGTACTGCCTGACCTGACAGGAAAGGTAGTGGTTGACGTTGGCTCCAGGCTTGGTGCAGTGCTATTTGCGGTAACTTCCAGCACAGGAATTCGTATTTTATTACTGTGACAAACATTTTCCCTCTTCTCTGACTACCTACTCTCGCTACTCCCTCTTGGATGGGTCATTCTGAGAGACAGCTCTGATCTGGCTCTCTGAACAATATCGAGTTCTGTTTACTAGTGATTTCAGTTCTTGTTCTGTTCCTCACAAGAGGGAATACAAATGATCTTGCTTATGGAGAGGAAAAGTCTGTTGTCCAACAGAGTAGCATATTGCTGTCACACATGCTGCTCTTTTGCTAGTTCCTGCTCAGTCTCTCCTTCATAAGTAAGTTTGTCCTCTATGCCTTGACCATGTATATATATAGTATATAGATTAGTTATGTTAAACTCCTTTATGAAGCTGACAGACTGTTAAATTATCCAAAGGAAGACTTTGATATGAATTTGTCTCCAAAAACATATTGTCCTGCTCTGCATTTTAAAATGCACATAAAATACTTCATCGAGAAACTTGAGTGCAATTTTGATTGCTTTTGGCATGGCTGGTGCAACATATGGCCAACAGCAATGCAAAACACACATTACAACTTTCTTACAAAAGTCAATGGCTGTTTAGGGCTCAATCTTGGAAACAGTTGAGCATGTAATTTTACTCATCTGAATAATCTAATTTTGGGACTACTCAAATGAGGAAAGTTACTCCCATTTCTAAATATTTGCAGCATTGGGTCCTTAAATGGTAACACTTTTGCTAGCCTGAAGTTGTTTTGAACTACTTAAATGCTTGTATGGTTATAGCAGAAGATAGTCTCAAATAAAGCAAGGGAAACGTCTTAAAAATTAGTTTGCCTTTTTAATAATGTTCTTTGCTTGTATTGGAGGAGGGGTGACTTCGCCTTCACCAGGTGCTTTTCTACTCTCTGAGCTGACTGGTTTTGGAAAACATTATTAATTAGATTGTAGTATATATAGATATCTCAGATGTTCTCTATCTTTAGCATTGTTTGTTTGCCTTTGCCATTGTTGGCAAAGTGTAATTGTGGTGTTCAATGGAGACACTGGCACTCAAAGCTATATTTTCATCAGGGCCCTATAGGCTCAAGAATATGTACTTTTTTTTCCCTAACATCTCCAACAACTTTCCAAAATCTCAGTCCAAAACTGAACCATTATTTTGGGCTTATTATTAAAGGATAATTTATCTTTTTTTCATATATACCTGTATCAAGCACCTGAAAATGGCAGTAATACCATACTTAGAGGTGCTGACAAAGACTGTGTACCAAAATATCCCCCTATATTACTGGTGCGTTGTCCTCCATTTTCACTCACTTTGACTATGTATATCTTTCATGTGGGTTTTGGTGTTGTGTTTTTTTTTTTTCTCTTGCTATTTTCTGCTTCCGTTCTCCCAAGGAAGAAAAATGTGCAGTCTTTTCCTTTCACACTATTTTTGTAACTTGTTTTGTAGTGCTTTTTTCCTTCTCAGACCATTTTACATCTGTTTTGCAATTGAAGTGATGTTGGAATTTTCCTTTTCTTTTTATTATTTTGACGTGTCATTTTGGATCTCTTATTAAATCGGGGGCTTAGCTCTGAAAAACATGTCACATCCACCGAAAGACATTTCTCAACTTGCTGTCTTAAAATGCTTTCTTAACCTTAACCTGCGTTTTATTTTTTCCATTTTAATTGAAATTTTTGAACTTAGCTTAGAGGTATCACAGTTACTAAATTTCCTTTTCCTAATGTAGGGTTATCTTTATAGCTCAGCATCCCAACTGTATGGAGTAGAAATGAATGCAGACTTTTGCCAGTTGCAAGAAATGATGATTACAAAATACCGGTTCATTGACAGAATAAAGGTAAATAAATGTACGGCTTAGTGTGTGTATTTTTAACCACCGTGTACTAGGTATTCTGTCTATGTGAGTGCCTGGTAAATCAGCACTCTGAGGAGCTTCTGTCTTTGCTTTTTTTGATCCTAAACAAAGGCTTCGAATTAGGAAAAAAACCTCATAGCAGCGAGGAAAAGATAAATTATCAAAATATGATAACGTGTGTTGAATCACTTAGGCTTTTTCCTGAGTGGGCTTACGTACTGGCTCATGCAAAACAGATTTATCTTAGCTGTTTCTTCCGGTGAAACCAGTGACATTATTGTCACTAACTTCTGTGAAACTGAGTGTATAGAGTTTCTGTCATGAATGAGAAAACTAAGTATTTGTGTTTCAATAACATTTGCAGAAAGATGTTTGTAGGATTTGAAAATTTGCATATAAGAACACCTAAAGGACTTATGGCTGTTGATATTTCCTTCTTGAAGTGTCAGTGTCTATGTGCCATCCACAAACAAAATGTGTTTCAAACAATGTGGTGTCTGTCATTATGGGAACCATTTCATTTGTCCTGTTACTAGTACTAGTACTGTTTTAATGAGAAAAAAAATGTATTTTTTTTTCCTTCCTGGGGAATACGGGTTATTTTGTTACCAGCAAAAGCTGGTAAGTAGAAAATGCTGGGTAGAATACTGGCTTTAATCCTGTGTTGTATGCATGTGCTCTTCAATGGAGTCACACAAACTGCTGGGTGTAGTACAATTTTAAACTGGAAAGAAATAATAAATGTAAAATATTTAACAGAGGGTAAGCAGTATCATTGGGTTGCCCAGTTCAATCCCAGTTGCTTCCAGTTTATCCATAACATTTGTTTTTTGCATATGTTTTGTGTTCATAACACCTTGTTGTGATGAGACTGAAAGTGCAGTTAGGAACTCTGTCAAGTTAATTCAGTGGAGCTGGAGATCTGTATTTGTGCTTTTCAGCCTTGTATATTTTTTATTATAAACCTTTTTGTTTTTCCTTCACACCTTGTAATTCTGCTGAAGTATTCATTTCAGGGCATAAAGATAAGAAGATAATATGTTTTCAAAGCAGTGCCTGAGGACTTAGCTATTTGTGTCTCATTAGATGCCAATTTAGTCATGTGACTCCTATTATCACACTTCTTTGAACATTTCAATCTTAGATTTTTATTTCACCCCCAAATGAATACTCTCTGGCAATACCTACCATCCTGAAAAATAGTCAGAATCAAGTTGCCGATAATAATTTGTTACACAAATTTGAAAAGCTTTTAAGAGATCCTTCTTAAATAATGATTGTTTTTTCAGGATATTCTGAATTTTTATGAGAGCATGTTCCCAAAGGACAGCAGGGTGGAGTGGTATCTTTAGTGGCTAGATCTCTGAGCGAACCTGTGTTTCTTTTATCAACAGTTGGTTTGTTAAAGTACATAGAAAATTGCTCAGCATCTTTTGCCTTTTGAGCAAGCACTTAAATGCTGGGAGGAAAGTAAACAGGCAAATCTTAGGAAACTTGAGACCTCAATTCAGAAATTGCCTGTAATCATGAAAGGCTTGGTGTGTATTCCATTGAGCAACAGGGCCATTTTAAAATCAGTTGCTGCCCAGTGGTGTTTTGGCTGGAGCAATACCTGGTCTGGCTCCCGGTGCAGCCACGTGCTTATGTGGCCCCACATTCCCCAGTAGGAATGAGGATGTCTTTGGGGAGGTCACTTTAGTCAGCATGATCACCTACTCCGTAAATGCAGACTAATTTTAAGTTAAGTTTTAAGTGTTATTCCAGTCAAGGAAACATAAACACATATTTCACAGCAATTTAAGCATCTTTATGAATTAAGGCTTAAAATATTAGGACTGCCATTAGTAGGGCATTAAGAAAATTTAGTGCTAGTCATGATTTCTTGTGCTGCAAGAAGTCCACTGGTGGGACAGTTCACCAGTCACTTGTGTTTGGTTAAGGGACTGCTGCTCAGGGTTTTTTTTGTACAGAAATTCTGTGGTTTTGTTGTTTTTGCTGCTTGAAAGTAAGACGGTAAAGTAAGGTGTCTTTTTACACTCAGAAATAGTGATCCAAATCCCACTACAGTCCAGGTAAATCTGGGTTCTGGTGCATGAGTTCTGGCAGATTGAGCTCAGGCACGTTTTGCTCCCAGGTGCCGGTCCTGCCCCACCTCAGAAGGCTGTTACCTGTGTAACAGGGCAGCAGTCAAGCCTGTATCCTCAGTATCTCTACCACCTCAGTTTATGGTCTTGCATTTTAATCTACAGTTAGCAGTGGCTTTATGCAGATGACACAAGTTGACAACCAGGACCTACTGTATTTAGGAATGCTGACAGTGGCCTGAGTTGTCTGTCTTCTTTTTCTGTTGCCTGCATGCTTGAACTTCTTTATCAGCTCCTGTAATGCTACACTTCACAGTGCCCTGTTTTAAGACAAATTATTGCCAGTCTTCATTGTCTTAAAAAGCTCGAGCTTTCATGAGCTAGTGGATAGATAGTTCAGATGTCCACACACTAGAGGTGGAAGTAGAAATTTGACCATTCTGACAGCTAAACTGTCCCTACTTCTTAGTGAGATAGAGCCTTCGAACACTAACCTGTCTGTTCTAGGTAAGGTACAGTTGCTTCCTTTCCACTCACTACAGGCAATGTTGAACAACTTGGCATGGTAATGTGTTTAAGGAGATAAAGCTGTTTGCTTTACTGATTTGGAGCATTTGCAGAGAACCCATGGATTATAGTTCTCAAGAATGAAATGCTGTGATGCCTAATTTCTTATGAATGGTAGAGTTTTGTTTCTGTTATTATTGATATTGAAATATTTGGCTATACTTGCAATTGCTATAAGGCATTCTGATAGCATGAACCAGGGTCATAATCTGTGGCACTCTGTCATCTTTGCTGCACTTGAACCCTTACAAATTGCAGGGCTGGTAGTATCTGTTTCCTCCGTCAGTCAGAACAGCATACTTTGTGTGTCCATTAGAAGGAGGAATACATAATGTACCCTCCCAGCAAATACGGATATATTGTTAAGTGGACAAAACATTTTTCAACAGATCAGTGTTTTTAGTTTTCTGTACAGCTTTCCTGCCAGAATTAAGAATTCCTTTTTATATCTGTTCATTGACAAAATGTGAAATGTTGAATCCATCAGGCTAGTGTACATAACTACCTATACAGGGCTATGGATGTTGTCTGTCTGGGCTTCTGTAAAGCTTTTGACACAGTTCCCCACAACATCCTTCTTTCTAAATTGCAGAGGTATGGATTTGGTGGATGGACTGTTTGGTGGATGAGGAACTGATTGGGTGGTTGCACCCAAAGAGTAGTGGTCAATGGCACAATATCTGGATGGACACTAGTGACAACTGGTGTCCCTCAGGGGTCCATACTGGGACCAGTACTGTTTAGTATCTTCATCAGTGACATAGACAGTGGAATCAAGTGCACCCTCAGCAAGTTTGCAGATGACACCAAGCTGAGTGGTGCAGTTGACATGCCTGAGGGACAGGATGCCATCCCAGAGGAACCTGGATAAGCTTGAGAAGTGGGCCCATGCAAACCTCATGAGGTTGAACAAGGACAAGTGCAAGGTCCGGTACCTGGGTCAGGGCAACCCCCAGTATCAATACAGGCTGGGAGCTGAAGGGATTGAGAACAGCTCTGCAGAGAAAAAATTGGGGGTACTAGTGGATAAGAGATCTGATGTGAGCTGGCAATGTGTGCTTGCAGCCCAGAAGGCCAATTTTATCTTGGGCTGCATCAAAAGGAGCATGGCCAGCAGGTTGAGGAAGGTGATTCTGCCCCTCTGCTCTGCTCTGAGAAGGCTCCACATGGAGTCCTGTGTCCAGCTCTGGAGCCCTCAGTGCAGGAGAGACATGGACCTGTTGGAAACGGGACAGAGGAGGCCACAAAAATGATCCAAGGGGTCGAACACCTCTCCTGTGGGGAAAGGCTGAGAGAGTTGGGGCAGTTCAGCCTGGAGAAGAGAGGGCTCTTGGGGACACCTTATTGCAGCCTTTCAGTACTTAAAAGGAGCCTATAAGAAGGATGGGGACAGACTTTAGCAAGGGGTGTTACGACAGTACAAGGGGTAATGGTTTTAAACTAAAAGAGTGGAGATTCAGGCTAGACACGAGGAAGGAACTTTTTACAATGAGGTTGGTAAGGCACTGGAACAGGTTGCCGGAGAGGTGGTAGATCCCCCATCCCTGGAAACATTCAAGGCAAGGCTGGATAGGGCTCTGAGCAACCTGATCTAGTTGAAGATGTCCCTGCTCATTGCAGGAGGGTTGGACTAGATGAGCTTTGAAGGTCCCTTCCAACTCAAAACTATTCTATGAATCTCAGCACAACCTAGTAATAGGTCACACAAGCAAGAAAAGTTGTTTGGATTTTCTGTCAGTCTTCAGCATATAGGGATGCACTTTCAAAAAAATTTGTGGAATTCAAGTAATAATCAGATTGGCTTTCTCTCCCTTATCCCTTCAAAAGATGTTCCAATTTATGTTGCTACTCAGATTTGGGATGTGATGTATTTCTCTGTGTTTAAGAGGAAATCAAACACATCTTGTCAGAGTGTTAATGAGCATTCATATTCTCCTGTCACTATAATCTCACCTGCTTGAAAATGACATGATGTGCTAATATATTTTTTGGTAGGTGAAGGTAGATGAAATCAAACCAACTCCTATGATGACTGGAGAGGTAATTGTGTAGTAAAGTAAAGCACTTGCTCTTCTCCAGTGCCACTGGGCATTCCACCTCTCCAGCATTGCCAATCCCAATGTATCGCATGAAAATTCAGCTGTCAAACCTGGTTCTGCAATGTCTTTTCTAGCTATAATCCGTCAGTAACCCACTGAGCCTGTGAGATGTCATATCCTCAAAAACGCTTTAGCTAGCTTAGCTCCTTCCCTGAAATCAGTGAGCATTTGTGATAAAATATAGGTAAGTAAAATGTAACAGCCATCACATACATAATCTCTTTTGTGGCACACGGTGTTCTAGACCAAAAGTCAGATGCAGTTTATTTCACTTAACACAATTAATTGTGGATTTTAACTAAAGGAGAAAAATATGATGTTTATTTTTTTTAAAGCTTATTCTGGTTATTCACTTCAGTTTTATTGACTAGGTTGACAGGCTTCATGGCTATGTGAATGCTGTATTTGCCTTTTAAATTAATTTATGCCTTGTGAAATTTTTCTCCTTCAGGTAGTTCACGCAGACATCTGTACTCAGGCTTCACTTCTTCAGAAGGCTGATGTTGTTGTAATGAATAATGTCTTTGAATATTTTCTTGACAGACAGGAACAGGCCAGGTAAGCTATGTGTCCAAACAAGTTACCTATTTCTTTGGCAACGTGTGTGTAACCTTGTGAGGTATGGAAAACCTTAAGGTTGTGCTTTTTGAAGTCACATACATAAATTACGTAAGGAAATTGTTTTAAACTGCCTACGCTTAATTGTTATACTTAACTGCTAGGGTGTTACAGCAGTTGTTTATTGTTAAAGCCACTAAACACTGCTGCTTTGTTTACCCAAACCTTGCCCTGAATCCTTGCACTGATCTGTTAAAATAGTATCTTGCTGTTAAAGAATCTGAAATTACTACATCAGCCTAAAGCTTAATCTTCAGAAAGAAGAAAGGTCACTGACTTCTGGATCTGAGGGCTTTAATATGGATGCACTGCAAAACATGGTTATTACTGTGTTTCCAATATATCTTCATAAGGATGTGGAAGCAAACAAATGTGTGGCTAAGGTTCTTCTCTTTCAGGTACAGATACTCACAGATGAGCTTTGGTAATCCAGCAGTATCAATTGAAAACGTAAATAACTTTATCATCTGAAGTTACTGTGCTGTTAGAATGGGGAGTCAAAAAGAAAGGGTGTCTGTGACTCCACCATCCCAGCACACAGCCTGGGATGCACACATTCGCTAGCAGTTTCAGCTAAGGCTTGTCCTACTCCCCTTGATACCAGGCAGTAACATCAACCGGAGAAACACAGAGTGGGTGTTTCACATTGACAGGAGATTTGTTTCCAGGCACATGGCTGCGAATTCATTTTATTATTCAAGAACTCAGGGGCAGTGGTTTAATATTGCATTGGTACTATGAAGACAAATGACATTTGAAGAATGCTGGAAATTCAGTTATTTTTAGTCTGTATTGCTGTGCTATGAGAAATGATCTGACTTGCAAAATCAGAAAAAAAAGAAATGCTGGGGGCTATATTTAAATGCTCCAATTGCTAATGTCTTAAGTAAAGTATTTTGTCACGACTGCAAAGTTCCTATGTAAAGAGCAGCTTGTTGTTAAGCTTAATAAAACAGTGTGCTCAGATACTGGATTTTCTTCAACACTAAAGGTTTAAAGGGACCAAATACTGATGTTTAATTCTAGTCCAAAGTGAAGGTGTTGACAATACAAAATTATGTGCATGTTTGTATTGGAGTTAAAATGTTACAGAGTCTAACATTGTAAGACCATATATTATTCCCTCACTTTTTAATATGAAGGTTGATCTTGTTCATACAAAGATATTTGCTTGAATATTAATAGTGACTGGTAAGGATGTATAGCAAGTCTTTAAGATCAGTCTACATCTGGCCACTAAACTATAAAAGTGTTAGATTAATTTTATATCAAATGTGGAGGTTTTTCCTAAAAATTAGTGACCTACTTTAAAATATGTTTCAGAGCTTGGGAGTTTATTGCTTGTAATGTAAGGAAAAGAGGGTCCTTGTTGGTGACAGTTCCAAGCCTTAAAGAATCGCTCTCAAAGCTCCAGGTAAGCTTCCTCAGCTGTTTTTAGCCAATACTTTTTGTTTCTTTCTATGAAAGTGGCAGTTCTGTAGTTGAGATTAGCTGCTTGCCAGTGTTCTATGAGGAAGGATATGTAATTTTGTGCATAGATTAAGAGATGTAGGACTCTAGATTCTATTTCCGGGTTCACCTCCAACACACCTTCCTGTTCTTGATTGTCCCCACCTGTAAAATGGAAATCCCAGCCTACATCAGTAGCCTGCATGAGTCATTGTATTATCCTGTGTATTATGAACAATACCTTTGCTGTGAAATTAAAAAAAAAAAACGCACAAAACATTAACAAAGCCATATTATGGGGTGAGTTTTGTGATAATCGTATCCATTTCCATCAGACTTCCTTCACAGATCGGGGTAGAACTTCGGAAGTATAGATGCATTTATAAACTTCTAGAGGCAAAACCTTGAAATGTTTTTCATCTGTTTAGCTCTACATTTGCACATTGCCTTGAAACACAACAAACTGTTTTGTTAAGCCTGTGGCAGAAAGGGACATGTTAAAGAAGGACCATCCCTGAGGATACTCTGTCTTCTGACCTGCTGTCAGCATAGAGAACAACTCGTAATATGCTGATATGAGTTGTTAGGAATACAGATTAGGGAGAGATGTGGCCTCCCAGCTAGCCAGGTAATTACCATCAGGCATCTTGGATCAGTGACATAGCTTTAAATTGCAGTTGTAAACAAACATGACAACAGTGCAGCTTTCAAAGAGGTTAAATGCCCTGCACTGCTGCTGCTCCCTGAGTAGTAACCACTGCCCGTGGACCAACCTCTGCTCTGTGTCCATTCTGCCATAGGTCACCAGTAGATTACAGCTGTTACGTGTATGATGCCCAAACAAATTATGTGGGCTGGCTTTAGTTAGGACACAAAATGCTGATCATACATGACAAGGTTTCTTACAAAGTGGCTTGCTTGCCATGGTAGTCTGCTTCAGAGAAACTGAATCACTTGTTGCCTCTATGCTGATGAGTGGAATAGATCCTCAGCCTCAGGAGCAGCAATGGTATCATTGGACCTTTTTCTTGGAGAAGGCAGTTGTTAACACAGAAGCTGAGAAGCTCTTTGTAGCCTTACTACAATACTCCCTGGGTGTAAAACAAGAAAGTACCTGCGATTCTCCCATGGTACAATTAGCTGCTCCCTCAACACTTCTGTCAGAATGTTGTCCTCTGTTCAGGATGCTTGAGGCTTATACAAATGCATATAGAGAAGCAGTTGTAACATGCTAGCGAAATATCTAGACTATTGACTGAGACAGTTTTTTAAAGTTATTTCTGTTCTCTCCTATTTAAGTTAAATGGCATTTCCAGAAATTATCATTGCCACATAATTTGGAATGACTAATCTCTCTTGTTATGGCTTACTTTCTTAATGTTGTACTGACCTTGAAACTCCTGCTCTGTTTCTCAGCACTGTGTTTGTTAATATAAAGATCTGTTTTCATTGTTTCAGACAGATATACAGCTCAGCCAATGGGTCGAAGAGGTGCAACTAAACTATGATGTGTACATGGAAAAGGATGTTGACAGAGAAGCACTTGAACAAATACATTTATACAAGATTCTCTAGTACCTGTAAAAATTTACTAGTATCCTTGTAATATCACATATTTTGGGTCTAAAATGAATTTGGATTGATTTGTGTGAATAAATTGGGTCAAAATTCTTATTGTGATTAATCTGAGTCACATCTGTTGTTTGTAATAAAAGGAGTCTTTTGAAACAAGTTTCCTTATGGAGGCATTCTGTCTCAACAGAGTATATTTACTTTTAACTAGGAGATATCCTTATGGTTTAATTTTTGCAGAAATGTTAGAAAGTGTGGCTACATGCTGATGCTGGAAGAATTTTTGTTCACTAGCATTGTGCACTGATGATGTTTGCTAAATATATCAAACCTAAGAATAGGAAATCATTATTAATGTGAATTATAAGAATGCATTTAGCATAATGTTACTTAAAAGCTGCAGTACATTAGTTTTCTGGTTCATTTTGTGTAGACCATTTATTGTTAGCAGTAATAGTATTTATTATTAACACTATTATATTTAATGTTCCTCCTATGGAATTTTTAGGTTTTCTTTCCAGAGTCTGCTTGATAACCAGAGCATCTATTGGCCTTAGTTGTGAGAAGCAAGTCCTTCCTGTTAGTTAGTTGCGCTTTACAGTGGGTATTAATGTAAAATATCGCAAGATGCCGAGGAGCCAGTGAGAATTAATACAGCAAGTTCAGGATAACAGAATTCTGTTCTGCTTCCTGCACTTTTGCTGTGGATGGTAGGAAGTGTAATAAGGGGTTAAGAAGCTGAAAATTCTGAACAGGTGTCACAGCTTAGCAGAGGCTTGGTGGTGGCGTAAAACATTGGAAATTTGTAACAGAACCTCCTCAGAGAGAAAAGATCCACATACGCCCACCACATTTATATTTAGATTTAACATTCTAAGGATGTGAAGCTTTTAGTCAGCTGAAGGATGTTTCGGGTTTTAGCAAACATTAACAATCCAAGTGCAAAAATATTAACTTCAGAAGTTTGAGACCATGTTGTGAATTTAGAAGCATTGTTAAAAAGTTTGCTATACTACTTCTGTCTAGTGCAAATGGGAAAACTTGAAATTGGATTTCAGTCTTCAAATGATTTACAGGTCAGTGAACTTGATAATAATGCTGTAGGCAAAAAGGAGCAGTGGCAATTAGGCAATCACTAACATAGTAAATGATGCTGTAGAAAGGATAGTGAATTTTAAGAAGTCTTATTTTTCATGGTCTGTTTGGAGTGGAGGAGGATGTTTTAACTTAAGTGATACTGAACTGTTGCCCAAATACTGTGTTGACTCTATGCTTCATGCATTTAAAAATGAACAAAGATGGAAAGCTTTTCTTAAAGTGTTTATTTTATTAAAGTACAGTAACTGAACTGTTGATTACTTACAGACAAATGCCCCTAGAAAGGGAACCTAGGAGAGGCTAGGCAATGGGTTGGAGGTAATACAAGGCTGGAAGATCTAACAAGGAGAGAATAAAAAATGAGAAAAGAATTTCATGTGCAATTCAGAATGAGGAAATGAGCACTATAGTAATCAGTACAGTACAGTGGAAGCTGTGACTGAATTTGAAGTGTATAAATAGACTGCTATAAAAGGAAAACTGACTGGGTCTTAAAAGGCTACTTCATAACCTTACTAACATGTGATAAGAAAACACGATGTTGGAATGTTGCTTACTTCTTCCAGAGGTCCTGCAACATCTCCCGAATCAATTGTCAGAACTTCTGGCCCATGATACTGGGTATAATTTGTGCCCTGCACCTTGTTTTGGTAATACGGGAACTATAGCTTTCATTGCTCTTTATGCTGAGTCTTCAAATACTTTTTCTGGGTGTTGATCTCAGATGAAAAACATTTCAATAGACTGGAGCAGATCACCAGCATGTTTAATGACATCTGTATCCTCTGACTCTAGAAATAGCATGCACACATCTGGAGCTCATATGCAACAGAGGGTACAACAGGGAAGCTCCCCCTGTCTCTTTTAAACATCAGGAGAAAAGAGGTGAGTTCAAGCTGCTGAATTCCTGTTTTCCTCTCCTGCCCTCACAAGGTCCCTGATTTAAACCCACACCCTGACATGGTCACAAAGAAGAGGTGATGGTACTTCCGTTTGATTTTGTTAAACTGATACTCAAATACAACTCCTGTGTCCCTTTATACATGTCTTCCTAACTTGGCTTCATAGGGTCGAGCTCATAGGGCCATTCTCAAGGATGTTATGACCTATTTAATTTCTCTGCTGAAGAGCTCGAAACAACTAGCAAGTGAAAGAAGGTATTAATTGAATTTGCGCATTTTCCAGCTTTAACTTGTGTTATTTTGCCCTTTTTAGTCCTGTTGTAGATTCTCACACAGACGTGTAGCAAAAGTAAGGTGTGAGGAGGTTTGCAAAACCCTGTGTGAAAGTGGGCAAACCTGTACTCCCTGGATAAGCTCAGGCAGCCTCGGACATCAGCCGAAATCCTCCCAAGAGTGTGTATTGCTTCAACTTAGGTTTTGCTTCTTCAGCTTGAGGAAGCTGCCAAGGGTATATCCAGTGTGCCAAGTCCTTGTTCTCAGTTCTGCTACTGCTGTGTGGCACGATATTTGGCAGATAATTGAACTTTTCTCTGCCTCAGTGTCTACAGTGAAAATGGGAATAACGAATCCAAAATCAGAGCAAGGTTGTGAATTAATTGGATATCAATTGCTTTGAGATTGTCATATAAAAAGTGCTAAACATCCAAGCTGTGTTTTGTAAACTGACCTAATTTAAACGACCTGAAAGGCAAAGAAAATATCATTACCTCTCTGAGATAAAATTTCTGGCCCTTTTCTTCACAAGTCAGCTTTGAAAAGGAAGCTTAGATTAACCACACTGCAGTGTTGAAAATGGGTAAGTAATTATTTCCTAGTGCTCTCAGTTTTTACACTCGCCTTGCTGTTAGAAGGCCAGTGGTGTTGGGAGGAGGGAAAAACCACCACTGGTACCTGGATTTTTGGTTTTGTGTGCAGGGCAGCTCCGCGACAGCAAACACAGGTGTTGTGGTGGCTGTTGTGTGCTGCCAGCCCCTGCGATGCTTGCTGCCTCCAGCAGCTCTTGGGCTGCACGACCATGTGCTACATCTTGCCATGAAGACAGCTTTATGTCTGACCTCACGAAGGTCCTAACCCCAGCTATGACAGCGAAACCCTGTGGTCAACTCGTAAATCACAACATTTCACATTTGTAGGCCTGAATTAGAACAAATTAATCTGAGGAACCTGCTCATCTGCAGTGCTTCTTGTAATCACCAGGAGCTTCTGGCACACGTGGAAAGCCGCTCTGTGCTTCCTCAGCAGCATAACTTTCCATGTAGTACTCTGGCTTCTGCAGAACGAGTGATCTGAAATTTATATCCATCAAGAACTGCTTCTGTAAAGTAAAGAACACTCTTTGGATCCACTGTGATAGGGCAAAAAATGTCAAGCTGAAAGAATGATAGATTAGCTTTGCAGACAGAAAACATTACAAATATTTTCACTTCAGATTGCGTTTTGAAAAAAATCATCAAATGCCTGGTGTGGGCAGCCTGGCTCTTGAAGGTGAGTCATGTTCCGTGTGTCCTTTTTCCAGTAAGTAATACTGAAAGGGACCGATGGCCCGTGCTTGGGAAAACTTGGTAGTGGGGCAAGCTTGAAAAAACCCAAAGCCAGCTCCTTCATTCCTCACTGTCTATGCCCTCCTCTCTTTCCTAGGTTTCTCCTGTCTCTAGTCTCTTTTCAGCCGTCTTCTCCATCCCTGCTCCCAGCAGCGGGACCAGCCTGTGGTGCGGCAGGAGGCGCACAGAAGCTCTGCCTGCGCGTGGCTGCAGCCTGCACGTTGTCTCCGTCACTGGAAGACAGCAATAGTGAATGTAGCTGGTAACGTTAGCTGAGCAACTTGTAGGGGTCAGTGCTGACCGGAGTAATGATGGAAACATTTTTAAGTGGCTGCTTTGCACTCTCTGGGAATTCTTGGTAAAGACTCCAGAGAAACAAGCAGAACCAGCTCCATCTCATCTCTGAGGCATCACAACAGATCCAGGCTCTGGCTGCCCCTCCATAAAGCGGGAGCTCAACACACTCAATGCCACGGCTTGTTACCAGCATTTTAACAAGTGTCCTCTTTAAATGTGCCCTGTCACAAGCCCTGTGCAGTAGAAGGGCTTGTGTTTGTAGAAATAAACAGATGAGGAGGCAGTGCTACTTCGCGAATAAATGCATGTAAAATATTCTTTCTGGAAATGTCTGTTCTTCCACTTGTTCATTATTTGAGAGCAGATTAATGTGGCACAGTGTTTTGGGAGAGGAACAGAGATAGAACACCATGCTTAAATATATATGTATTTTTAAAATTCCTCTAGCTCAGTCCAGCTTGCATCATTTAAAAAAAAATGACGTTTGTGTGGCCCTGGGGATGAGTCTTTTCTGACAGAAGCAAGGTAGCAGTAGCCTGAAGGCTTGGAGCTGATCACCTCTGGTGTCCCTGGTAGCATGTAACACAGCAGTGCCCTAAAAGAACACATGCTGGAGTCATCCCCCCCTTCTCTCTTTCAGGAATGCCAACAAATAGATCTTAAAAACCCAAATCCAGAAGTTTGCTATTGCAAGTCTTTTGTACTAAGCATTTTGCATCCCCACCTTTTTTTCTGCTCTATGACCTGCATGACATCCCAGCCCCTCCTGCAGCTGTGGTACTTTGTTACCTGTAAACACTCGCCCAGGGATTTTTGGATTTGTGCTTCTTGAGAGGCTCCTCTCCTGCCACTTGGTAGGACAGAAAGAAGAGGAAAGCAGTTTTCATTTTGCTTCAGAGGGTGCAGCAGAGTCCTTCTGGACTCTTCCTGCTCTGCCCCTTTCTGTGTGACAATGGCTGCGAGGGCTCATTTTTCCATCACCTGCTCCAAGCCCCACCAAGAGCCCACAGGGCAAGTGGGGGAGATTTTGGGCTCTGCTGCTCTCCTCCCGCCTTTCTGCTCAGCTGTGCTTCCCTCCGTCTGCTGGAGCGTGGAAGGCAACCAGCCAAAGCTGTCAGCCTGGGCTGGAAATAGCAAGGATGGGGAAAGTCATCAGGAGATTTCATGCTAAAATTTGGAGTAGAATATTTTACCGTGGTCAATAGCAGCCCCAACAGAGATCAGGCCCTGACTGCAGCATTGTGTGAGCATATGTATTGTGTACGTGTGCGTGTATATATATATCCACCCACTGAATGAGACCCTGCTTATCCTCAAGAGTCCACTACATACACGGACAAAGGTAGAAGAAAGGAAATATTATTTCCTGTCTTCCAGATGGGGCATTGAATTTCATGTCCTTATTGTGATTGTGTAAATGAGGTAATTGCACGCACATCATCTGCTGTAGGATTGGTGACTGCACTTTTTGTGGTCAGTGTATTCAGGGACTGACAATGGTGAGCACAAAAATCTGGACATAGCTGTTAAAAGAAAGAGTCCCTCTTTTAAAAATGCAATTAAGATAAATAGTATAGTTTACTGGGGAGGGAGGAGGGGAAAGGAACATCGCTGACAGCTTCCTGGCAAAATGCTTAAGACACCAGAATACAAACACCAAGCTGACACACAGATAAACATTGCAAGGGCACTGGTGTAATGAAAAGAAGAATTTGGGTGGAACTGCGTGCTTCCAACTGCTTGAACAAAGAAACAAACAAAGAAAAAATTAACAATTTTAGTAGTAATTTAAATGGAAAGCTAACAAAACTCAAGGCTTGATGTCTCAAAAGTAAAATGAAACTAAGCATGATGTTGCAAAAGCATTTGCCAACTGACTGGGGCTGGGTGCTGAGTAGGAGTATTCTGTACTAGAGATAATAGGTTCCTGCATGTTTTCTTTCAGTCCTGCATAACGTATGCAAGCTGAAGATGTACATAAAATGGTACATCTTAATAATTTTGAAAGCATTTTTAATAGTAAGTACATTCCAATTATGAACTGTGACAATTAGGGAAAGCGATTACTTGACCTTACTGGTAATCTTACAATTAATCTTGAACTACTGTGCTATAGTGTACTAGGGGTGTCTCTCTCAGAAGTCTGCACAGGAGCATCTCAGATGTTCTCCTCGATCCTTTCGCACTTGAGCATGTTAGAAAGGTGGGACTGATGACTGGTACGGTCACTGTCAGAGTTTTGTTCCTGACGGGCAATAATCCAGAAGGTCATCAGAAAAAAAATCCAAACCAGAGCCTGGCAATGAGTGGGTCACAGTAAGCAGTCAAGGATTTTATAATCAAAACTGCTGCACGTGTAAGTACAACATGTGGTGTTGCGATAATGTGAGTCTCTTATTCTAATGCACTTACTGGAATTAGTAAGGACCTCCACTGGCTAGTTAAAAGCTGCGCTTCATAGACTGACTCTCAGTGTCATCAAGGTGTCAGCCAAAGATTCTGAAGCTGCACTAAGATCTGCTGTGGAAGAGACTCCAAAATATGTACAGCTTTTGGCCCTCTTTCAGGAAGGGGCTGGTTGTGAAGTACGGTACATGTTGTTAGGCTTTTTTTATTCTTTAATGATTCATATTTTGGAGCTTATTCCTGTTTGTCTTTCAATGCCAAACAGAAATTGCTATTTAGGTCAAACTGCTGCTTTGGTACTAATAGAAGCAGACATAAGTTTCGTCTATGGATTTCACAGCTCTGCATTTTTCAGAGTGAAGTCCCCTCTTTTGGCTACCGCTGACATTCAGCTGTGGTGGTGTTACACCAGCTGTTCGCGCTACCTCTGCCGTGTCACTTGTGTGTGTACAGTTGTGGGGTACAGCTGGGGAGCTGCCTTTCAGATGGAGCTACTTTTTTGTTCGTATGGTCTCTGACTACAGCGTCTTCTCCTGCCAGCTCCTGCTTTTGGACCTCCTGCTGCCGCCGCACTGTCCTGGCTCTCACCTTCTCGACTCTTCTCACCCACTGGCATGATCCTGCAGGGCTGTTTCCTAACCCCGACACCCCGGGCTCTTGCTTACTGCTTCCCGATGAGTGCCAGCTTTGGAGAGGAGCGCCAACTCATGCCTAGCAGAGCTCTTTAGCCTGTGTTCTGCTCCGTGCCTTATCTGGGATGCTGGCGTGCCTCCACAGTGCTGCACACCGTGCTGCTTCCCTGGAACCAGTGCCTTGGAGGCACACGTGGGAACAGGAGACCTGCTAGCTCAGGCACCAGGAGAAGTCTGGCACCAGCACAGAGGTTGCTACAGGCCACTCATCCCTCCCCATCAGGTAACCAGGTGAGTTGAAGCAGCTCTGTGCAGCACGACATCTGCACAATTCAAGCATCTTCCCTTTATTAGAGCTGCTGTGACCTGTCAAGTGGTGCTGAGCATGGAAACTGTTAAAAAAAGGGGGAGCATGCTGTTTCAGAGCCTGCTGGTGTAACTCCACAGGTGCAAGACTTCAGTGTATTTTCTTCAGTTCTTATCAGCTGAATATCTGACTCTCCACCTTAACTCAGCACCAAGACTTCTGAAGAGGGATCTCTAAACCTATTTGTGCACAGAGACTCAGATCCTGAGCTACAGCCAAAGGTGTGGGCTGAGGGAGAAAGTACAAAAATGGCTTTAAGCTACCTTTGAAGTTCTGCCATATCAATATTGTTTTGCTTGCTCTGATTAAAAATAATAATAATAAATAACACTTTAACTTGCAGAACAGTGAAATATGAGCTGGCTAGCAGTTGTGCCAGGGTTTCTACTACCAGCTAAGGTCTAGAAGACTGAAGCACCTCTTAGGGCTACTATTTTCTTCCTTCCCACCCTCCTCAGGCTTTCCTGCAGGTAATACTAACATTAGAATGACTTGTTTTGTTGTTCAGTTCTGAGAGCGCTTTGCTCACAGGAACAGCACAACTGAGCACAGCATGAGAATTAGATTAGGGTTTACTTACATAGATAGCAAGATGGTTTCTGTGAAATTTTACAGTCCCTTTGAAATTGATCTTCTTTTACAGTACATGTATAATGTACAGTCCAACACTACATTCCTTTTTCTCTGAGCCACTGTGGTCTGTCCTTCTTGGTTTTGTCTTTTTGTATTTGGTTTTGTTTGGTGGTGTTGTTTTGGGTTGGTTTGTTTGTTTGGGTTTTTTCTGGTCAACTACTTTCCCTGAACTTTGAACTCAGAACAGCTAATCCCCCCCTGAAACTCTCTGGTAACAGAAGGATGTTCTTACATGTTTTAGTATTTTTTTCCTCTTACCACTCATCAGTTTGAGTTGTTATTCATGCTCTGAATTAACAGAAGTTAGTTGCAGCACCCACATTTCATCGTAACTATACATATGGTTTAGCTCTCACAAATAACAAGGACGAATTTTTATTTAGTAGCTAGAAGGAGGTATTTTACTGAGACAGAGCTAGATCATTCAACCCAGAGCTACTGTCCTTTGAGTAATACGGATTTATGGTTTTTTACTGTCTTGTAAGTACAGAGTTATGGTATCCAGACTTGGGATTATTCCTTTGTCTCTCCTACAAGTCGCTGCATGAAAGGAGTGGAATAGACACACAGCTGGCCAGAAACTAATTCCCCCTTCCCCATGTGGGCCTAAATAGTGGTGAGGGACCCTGGCAGAGCGGAGAGCAGACAAGCATCCTGCATGTGTGGATGACATCCGTGCTCACAGCCTAGGGCAACTGGCAGAGCTATCTGGAAGTAGCCTGTGGGAATGGGCAAACCTCCCTGCTGTGACCACAGCACAGGAGAGACAAGGTGTAAACTTCACAGCATCCCCAGGGCAGCAAGCACTGATGGTGATCTGGTGGGGAAAGTAGCAATATACTGCTGGGTGTCTCAGAAAGAAGAGGTAAAATCTACAACGTGGGCCTCGGGATGAGCCCTGTTTAGTGCTGTGCCATAGCTGAGCCCCTTCCGTTGCTTTCAGCCCTGAAGGGCCCAACCCTCTGGTGCTGCAGCCACTGGGTTTGCTAAGTCAGGATCTTCCCCCATGGCTGAGCTTCTCACTTGACTTCTTGCATGACCCAGCCAGTTTTCTCCGCCTTGCAGAACCACCCTCTCTCTCCCAATCATGTTCCCACTTTTATTCTTTCTACGATGTTTTCAGAAATGTGGGCTGTCCCATCACCCCTCACTTCAGTAAGGGGAGTTGGAGTAGGAGGTCAAGAAACTAGGATCACTTTCTGCCCGAACCAGTTCACCTGGATGCTGGTTCCCAGCCAGCCGTCTTGTGAGGTGGGAAAGGGGCAAGGCATGAGGGAAAAGCCAGAGAAATCGGTAGCAGCAAGACTTGCTCTGAAAGCATTAGGGAAAACTGCTTGGGGCAAGTGGGCTGGTGTGGGCTGTGGTTTCTGCGTCTGTCCCTGGAGCTGGGGTGATGCACAGCTGGCGGTCAGCCTTCCCTGCCTCCTCGGGGTCCTCCCTGTTCCCAGGGCAGTTTTAAGGCACTGGGCATGCAAGGCAAGAGGAAGAGGTGGATTAGAGGGAAGAGCAACCAAGGAGCTGGTTGGCAGATGGATGGCGCTGGCAGCAGCGGACTTTCTGGCAGCACCTGATGTGAACACAGCAAGGGATAGCAGCCAGCACTCCTCCTTCTGCCAGGAACTCTTTCAAGTTCTGTCCTTCCACTGCTAGCATCACTGGTCTTCACCCGGTACCTGTGTTTTCCACAAAAACTTGCTCTTTCTAGGCTGGCTGATAAGGCTCCTTCCCAGCTCCCTTGTGCTTAGACCCTGGTACTCAAAAAGAGCTAACCCTATGAAGCCTAGACTCAGCCTAACACTTTTAACCACCCTAAAGCCAGTGTTTTTTCAGAAGCTGTGTTTATGACCACATATAAATTAGATACAGATTGCTTAATTTGCATTGGTGCCAGACACAGAGATGCACAAAACTTGGCAGGTATGCCCAGACACAAGGAGGGTGGGTGTTGCACAAGGGTGGAGACAGGGCCCATGTTTTTGTTCCTGTGAGGATTGCTGCTGGCAGGGCAAAAGGTGTTTACTAGAACCCAAAAAGTTTCAGATCAAAGCTGTGAAAGGGTTTTTAAATCCATGCTGCTCTCCGCCTGCACTGCACCAGCACTCTCTTATGCTTTGCTTTAAGCAAAAACTTTCACTGTGGTCAAATTATTATGCGTGTGAAGAAGCCGCCAGCTTGAGGCGGCTACAGAAGGTTTTGGCAAATCAGCTGAGTGTGAGACATCATAGTCGGACTCTGTCAGGTTTAGCAGTGACGGTGACACGTTGCCTACTCCCCATCTCCTCCACCTCGCTGCCAGAGTCACTGCCCCTACACTAGCGGTGGCCAGGGCAGGGGCTGCTGCCTCGGTCCGCACCTGCCCCGGGCCAGATTCAGCAGCAAAACCACCCTCATCGGCATCCGCTCTCAATCCCCCTGCTGCTGGGACTGACAGCACTGAAGAGGGTTACAGCAAACATGGGGGAGGTAAAGCGCTACAGATTGCTGCTGTTCAACCCAGTAGAGCCCATCTGTCAGAGCCCTTAAGACGGATTCAGTCCCAAGATGGAGGTTTCCCTTACAAATCAAGCAGCTTTAGTTTGATGCTATTTAGTAGCGTTTGCTTATAGCGAACCAAAAATTTGGACAGGCACTCTCCCAAACCTAGCTAGGTAGTTTAATGCACTAACACAACCAGCTTGCTCCTCTTCACCCTGAGCAAGACAGGATGGGTTCCACACCTCACCTCTTCCCCTTCACAGGCCAGGGTTTTGGCTTAAGTTTATAATAAAGATGGGTTTGTGCTAAGACACTGAGCTGTAAATGAGGATGCCTCTCACAAATGCCTGAATCCTGCTCTGCTACCTGGCAAAAGAGGCAGTAACTTGTCATGACTAGGATATCTTAAACCTTTTTTGACAAAGATGACATTCAGAAGGGGAAATCCATCAGAGCTCTGCAGACCCCTTACTCCTGAACTAGAGGATCTGTGCAGGGTTTGAGAGGTCTTAAACTGTTCACATTGTCTTCATGCCTTTAGCTGATTCATCTTGAGTTTTCTAAGTGGAGACATGGCAGAAATTTGCTAAAAAGCCAATGGAAATTTTGCCTGGAGGCAAAGGCCGACTACGAGTAATTATTGTGAAGGCACCTGTTGCCAAGTGAGGTTACTTACGTCCTCTTTGTTTTCATCACTTCTCTCTGTTAAGCAGAAGGCACATCGGAAATTCTGCTGTCTGAGGATGACAGCAGATTGGGGATGTGGTTATCGGCCTCCACTTGCTACACCCTCAACACTCCATCTCAGAGGCTGAGTGGGATGGCTAGAAAATATGGAGGATGTGGTTTCTGAATTCTGAATCATGACAGTTTTCCCCCAACACTCTTGTCTGTAGTAATTAAAAAATTCCAGCCTAGTAATTAGACTGTAGCTGGTCTCAGGCTCTGTGAGCCATGACATTAGCTTCTTAAATTTTAGGACTAACCAGAGTAATCAAATTATGGCTTTTTTTGATTAACAGTTCTACTAAACTGATACTCAATTGGAGGCCAAATTAAGCAATAGCATTTTAGAAGTAATTCTGTTACTTCCACTCCTGATTTCATTTCTTCCTCAGGGAGCTTCAAGTCCCACGCTAATTCTTTTTGGAAAACCTGGTATCAGAATCAGACACAGGCTGCACACTAGAAACAGATAATGTGAATGAAGATATCCAAGCAATTTGATCTTTACTGTTTCAACCTGCCTCAGAACGGAGGATGGATTAGATGACCTTCGGAGATCCCTTCCAGCCCTATTTTTTCCAGTCTTCCTAAAATCTATGGGAATATGATGATCAAAAAGAGGTGGGTGCCTCTTGCTTCCAAAGATTTATTTCCAGCTGGTAAACCAATTAACTGCATGTGTAGAAAAAAAACAACCAACCAAAAAACCCAAACAAACAGACACAAAACCCAAAACCCAACCCAACAACAAGAAAACACACAACAAAAAACCAAAACAACCCACAAAAAACTTTAGGAGGCTTCCAGAACATTAAATATGTACTTCAGAATAGCTGAGCTCTATTTTAGACAGTAGAGATGTAATTAATATTTCTTCTCAGATCAGGCTAGAGCACTTGGAAGGGAGCTTGTGGTAGCCATCAGCTTTTACCCCACTCCTGCCTGGCCGTGGGTTTCAGCTGGTACTTGGGTTCCTTCCCTCCTGTGCCCGGGTACCACTCAGGGAATAAAGCAGCAAGTGATCAGCGCTGGTTCCTGCGGGACCCCAGAGGTGCCTTTCGGAGATCCCTCGGCAGACTTCGGTTCTGTCTGGTGACAGGATTATCTTGGTCCTCGATCCAGACCAAACAGATGTTGCCTTTGAGAACTTGTGCTTGCAGCCTGGGGTTCTGCCATGCCAAGCACTAACTCTAGTAGCACCTACAGGATCAGGCATTGGTGTAATACCTGATCCCCTATGTAGTTTGACACCAAACTCAAATTCTTTCATACATTTCAGCTTCTCTTAGTTTAGTTATGACCTCATACAGTGTTTTACCAAGTTAAAGGCTAGCTGACACATATTAACTGGTAGTTACTGTAACATCAACCTTTTCCCTGGCTAGTGCTCAGCTTGTCCCTGAAATTAATCTTCAGGCATTGGACCACCCTTCCCCTGAAAGCTGAGCAATAGTAAAATGCAACAACCTCAAATACTGTCACAGCACATCTTAAACTGCCTACGCCTCACGGAAAAACCTGACAGATGCCAAGTGCTGTACTTAGAAATGCTTTGCTTTAGGTATGTCATTCTCTTGTTTCCTTAATACGTTTCTATGAAAACGGGGTTACGGTTTAGGATTTAATCTTCTGTGTACTCCTGACTTCAGTCATAATCTCTGTCCACAGCAAAATTAGCTGGGACCTCATCTTCACAGTGCACATGAGATTTGAAAATGATTTTTTTTTTCTATAAATATCTAAAATGTAAGCAGAAAAATAATGAAAAGAACCTACCTTCATTTCACTGATGTGTCATGCTCAAAGTTGTCTCATCCTTTTAAAATTATTCTTAGTGTGAATTGATTTTTTGGTATTGATTCTAGGAACACTGTCTGTAAGAAGTTATGTTTTGTGCAATATATTAAATAGTAAAAAGGATCTGGGTGCACGTATTTATAAAAAATAGAATAACTCTTTTATACAATCCCACATAACCCTAGAAATTAAATCAATCAAGAGGTATATCTGGTTACAATACTGCACTTGTTTTTCAATTCTATGTTGTCACTAGAAAAGATGCTAAAAACTCTGCAGTTGTCTTTTCCAGTGCAGAACATCATACACATTTTAAACTTACTGGGGAAAAAAAAACACTCCATGAATTTGCATGAATAGCTGAAAACCTGAGTAACAAAACTGGTGAAAGACTCATTGTAGCGACGTACAGAATAAAAAAAAATAGCAGCTTATACCTGAAGTTACGTATTCAGTATGGGAAAGTGAATTTAAATTCAACCTCAGAATGCTGTCACCTGCCCTAACTAAAATGGTGCTTTATGTTCGTCTTAAGGAGGTTGTATTTGAGCTATTACAAAAAGAATCCCAAAACAAGCAAAACCACTCTTTCCTTGGAGAGCTGCTCATTGTTCCTTGCTTCAAAAGGACCCAGGAAGCAGTGGACATACATATATATATATATATATATATGGCAAATCAAAAACAAGTGGGTGATTGATAGGTTACCTGACCTTTCCCAGGGAACGACAGCCGGGAGGGCTGGAGAGGCCTGCAGGGAAGGAGCACTGTGCCTCTACACGGGGCACGAGCTGCTTTTATGCATCTTTCCAGAGTAATTTCTGAAACACATATTCTCCAGTCTTTTATGAGTTGTCTATTAACGCTTAAGGGTTCACCTACATGCTGGTTTTGGGATTAGTGTAACTGCAGATCAGTTCAGAAAGAGGAAGCCACATGGGTACAAGCTACAGTGATAGATGCACCTCTGGTCTAGTATAATTACAGCCACTCTAACAGGGTGCAAAGTAATTTTAATGATATTCGTAAGTTAAAAACATTACCAAAATATGTTTAAATCATCTCTGAGAGCAAATATAACAGATGAATGAGCTATATTGCAAGAGCTGGTTGAAATACTTTTGTATTAATAGTGCTAGTGTTTGTACTTTAGAATAATCTGCATTATAACTTAAAAATTATTTGATAAATATTTCAATTTATTTTAGTTGTGACTAGCTTGTCAATGTGCGCCTGCTTAACAATAATTAAATCCAAATTTTATGCAATGCGTTTATCCAAAATGATTTCTTAGAAATCTTAGCTTCCCATGAATTGCTTTATCCCCCTCAGTGATTGCAGGTTGGGACTCATTTGCCTCCCCAGGCTAAAGAGAACAATTCAGATCATTTCACTTGAGGTCTCGGTTAGCACTTTTTACGACCATGAAATTCTCCAAGAATTAAAGGGTGACAGAAAAGTCCCGCAAATCACATTTTTTAAAGCATTTTTCAAAACTGACTACGTTAGTAGACTTTATTGTCACCAGAAAGCCTCTGTTAATCCTACAAAGCATCTGCAATGAATAATCTTCCCCTCCCCCATTCTTATTTGCTGCCAGAAACAGCTTATAAATGCTCACTTGAAAACTCTGCCAAATTTTGCTTTTGGGCACACTGTTGTAAATAGAGAATATTTCTATTGATTTTGGTAGAATTACTCCAGATTTGCGTGGATGCAAGTGAAAGCCAAATTTTGCCTGAGTCTTTCCTCATCGGCTGCCACGTGGTGCCCTGGTCAGCACCAGAACTGCCGCCTCTGGTGTCAGTGGAAGGCAAGTGCTCAAGCCGAGCCTACCCATCATTTGACAAATTGTTATAAACAGATTTGAACAACTACTTCTTTACAAAACAAACTGGTCAGCAGGCTCCAGGCTCTATTCTCCTGATGCATTTTACAGGAAATAATATCAAGTTAGCTATTATGAAACTACCCCCTCCTCACACACACGTAATTGCTTCCAGCTTGCTGATTATTACCCTTTCCTTAACTGATAGAGTGAGAAGAGAAATAAAAATATCTCCATACAGTGGGCCAAATCCTCATATGGTATAAATCGACATTGTTCCATCAAAGTCAATAAAACCATGTTGATTTACACCAGTTGAGGAGCTGGTGCTGGGTGCGCTATAATTTTTTTACTTGCTTTTAAAAATAAAACCTTATGTGATTGTGTAACCAACATTGCAACAGAAAACAGCATTTTCTTTTGTGAAGTCAAACATGTGCCTTCCCTTTGACTTTCAAACATTTTCACTTAGATAGTCTTTCTATAGCTTTTATTTCCTCACCCTCTGGCAGAATGCTCCTACCACCCTTTTTACTGTGCCAGTGTCATGAGCAAGGTACAGACTGGGCTGAATGATGTTCAGACACAAAATAATGAGTTTGTGGAGTAATGAGGGTAAGAAGAGAAATGCTACCACTACTCTTTCGCACAAAAGAGGGAGAAGGGCTAAGCAAAGCAAAAGATAAGACAATTATTTCTCTGCTGACATTCTCTCTGATCCCCACAGCACTTTCCAGTTAGCTAACAAGTATTAACAGCACCAAGTAATTAGTAATTCCTACCCAGGAATGGCAGTACAGTAAACTACTGTTATAGACTGAGTTTCTTAAAAAATCTTAAAAATAATGTTATTTGAGTTGTCGCAAGGTTTACTAAAGCTGATAGAAACTGTGTGCTCTGCCTGGACAAACTCACATTTCCAAGTCTTTCTTCAGTCTTCACTAAGGGCTGTCAAACACATGGTGAATTTTTTAGGAATACTCTTTGTGTCTTGTTCTGATCAAGAGCACAGAGAGATGTTCCACAGCAAATCTTTTACATGCATTTCAGAGGTTCTAGGTATTACAGTGTGGTACATTGTGAAAGAAAGCTCTGGTCTGTCCCAAACCCAATTTTTTTTGGCTGGTTATTTTGATTGATATGTATATTCAGAAATTCATGATAATTTCAATAGCATCCTGAAAAATCTGAACAATTTTACTGTTAAAGCCGACATAGGTTTGTACTGGTTCAGAAAAGACTTTTAAGAACACTTTTATTTATTAATTCTTTGTATTTAGCAGCCCATAATAGCATGCTGATAGTTTTATTAAAGTTAATGGTGATATTTGCAGGATCATAGCCTTTAATTTTCAATAGCCTTTTTGAATACTGTAGCTGACTAAGGTGTAATAACAATTGCAATAGTATGCATTTACAAATGATTTTGTGCAAAATCTGGGCAAGATTAATCTCACTTTAAAATACATACTCCATTGCCTTGAATAGCATCTTGGAAATTGTTATATGATGTCTGAAATTTACTTGCAAAGACTGAATCAGAATTCAGTCTCTGTATTAATATACATTTTTTTTTTTAATTCATAGGCCAATATGAAATGTATTCAGAAATGACTGGCCAACTTTTTATAGTAAGACTTGAAAATTTCCTTATCATATTTGGTATGTACCACTGCACTACTTATTTTGATTTGGGAAAGATTGCTTATCTCTATTAAACTGTGAACCCTTTCATTTTGGGATCCTGCTTTCACTGTAACCATCATTTTGGATTGCAGCCTTTATTTTGTAATGAGGGTTTGCCACCTGGTTAAATGAATGTCTGAGATATCGATGCAGAGAAGTCCAATTCTGATCCTTCATTACCATGGCAAGGTATGACTGAAAACCACAATCTAGACCCTGGAGAAAACAGGGGTTTTCAAAGCACTCTATAAGGAGGTATTTATAGGCAGGCACTCTCCAGATCTGGGCAGAGGAAATTAAAATAAAAGACACACAAATTGGCAAAGACTTTCAGTTCAGTCAGGATTGAAAGAGCAGCCCTGTCTCTAAAGAAAGGTGATGGTAGATCTTGCCAAACAGTTCTGTCACAGGTAGGGTAGGACAGCCTTGCATAACATGGGCAGGAAACATTGGGTCCTGCTGGGGACTAACAAAAGTTATTTGATAAGTCAGGTCCTGTCCTCCCTGGTAGTGATGGGGACAAACAAGCACTAAAAAAAATAAAAAAGGGTTTTACTTTAGAAAGTGCAGTCCTCCATAGGGCTTGCTAACACTCAGGAGGAGGTTTCAGGGGCTTCAGGTGGTTGGCGTTCAAGCTGCCAGCAGTCAAGAGGCTGCTCTCTGCAAACCCAACCCTTTTTCCTACTTGACAGCAAGAGTGACAGTCACACGGCAACGTCCACACTTGTGAGGCTTGAGCTTTTCCTGGAATTTAACACATTGCTCTTTGAGGAAGTTGTGTCAGCCAGTGTCAACACGGGTGACATGGACGCTGAGCCTCCACAAACCATTCGCCAGAGGGTCAGAGACCAGAGACCTGGCTGGTGCAGTGCCCCATTTTGGGGAGCTTGGATTCAGCTCTGATTGCTGAAAGTTCACCAGAGCAGAATGCTTTGAGTGAAACACTTCAAGCTCAGAGCTTGTTTCAACAGAAACAGCAAATCTAACCAGCTCCAATGCAAGGTTCCTTCCTCTGAGTATAATCCATGTATGGAATAGGTGTAGAAGATTTACGTAACATCTCAGACATGCTTTTCTTTTTATGTACAGCAAAACTTTTATGCTATTCCAAAGTACAGCAACAAAGATTGAAAAAAAGCACAGCACTGCTTTGCCATAAGCATGCCGAAGCTTTGTGGCATCTTTAAACTGAATTCTTGGCTTTGGAGACTAGTGAAACCTGAAAGTGTACGGGATGTGAAATATTAAGAACACAGGCAAATAACACTTGGATACAATTCCCTTTGTTTGTGTGGAGTTGCATTTGTTTGTCTGAAGCCAAACTGGGTGGATAATTTTGCATTCTTTATCTTAGCGGTGAATTGTGTGGTTCTGAAACTTGAATAAGATAAGATCACAAACAAGTAAAAACATGTGTAGGCTGAAAAATCAATATGTTTCAAAGTAACAGTTGAGAAACAAATATTCCTGTACTAATACGCTGAAAACTAGTTTAAGGGACTCTGCTAGGACTGTTAGTATTACTAACAGCTAAAGCAATATTGTAAGGAATCTGAGCTGCCTTCATAGTTAGATGTTAATCATGCCACCACCTAGAAATAAAGTACTCAAAAGGCTGATAATAGTAAACTGCAATATTTGTGATTTTTTTAAGCTTCTCAGTCTTTGAATAATAATTAGATCTTAACGACTGTAGTTCTTTTTAATCACTCGTGTTGAGGTCTGCTGTTTCCATTTACCCTGAAATCTTCTAATGTTTTAGTTGAATTTTTCAGAATAGCTACCCTCTTGCTAAGATGTTCCTATTTTTCAGTTCAGGACTCACGTCATTGTCACTGAAGAGTGGCAGAATTCCTGCTAACTTAATCACATTCAGACCTGTACCATGCCTAACATCAGAAAGCCATTAATAACTGGCTTATACCAACGAAAGTCTGTTCTGTCGGTGATGACACATCTTTAAAATAGCTTCCTCTGAATGAAATCTACATTTCTGTACTGAATTATTACTTGCTGGGAGTCATTCTTTTGGTAACTCTTACACTTTGCTGAAACAAAACACTCATTGCCATTGAGAAACACCTGAATAAGCCATGCTTAATGTGATACAACTCAAAAATAATTAAAGACAATAACTGAAAACTGTAGGCTAGCAGCAATATGAAGATTTCCTTTGCCACCAGAACCTAACTTTTCTTCTTTCATCCCCTGCTTCATTTAGGGTATTTAGGAATGGTGTAGGACTTGACCACTCAACTTTTCAGAAATAATCCTCAGAATCCCCAGTGTCTGTGTCTGGTACATAATTCACCAGGACAGAACAATAGGACAGAATGAAGTATCTCATGTTTATATTTCTATCTATATGCTTAACCCTCCTCAGCGCTAACTTTGTCTGCAAGCAAGCCATATAATGTACTATAGACACCTGCGTATTTATAGTAAAGAATTCCCCAAATTCTTATCACCTCAGCAGATGATTGAATTTTTTATAAAGCTACACATGCAATAGCAGTATCATCCTCCCTGCAGGTACTTGTTTGGTCAACTGCATTCTTCAGAGAAATGCTGTGTTGACAGGAAAAGGGGCAGGTTGTTGAGCTATGAGGCTGTGGAACGATTGTGGTAGGCAAGACTCGGCAGCTACAAGTAGAGCTGTAAACCAAGACGGGTGTCAGGTCAGTCCTTCAACAAAGCCAGAGTGACTCAAGTAGCATGTTGAGGCATACCACATGGAGACTTATCTGCTTAGTTCTACATAAAAGTTTTAAAACTAGAACAAAACAAACAAACAAACAAAAAGTAAAAAAATACTCAGAAATCAGCAGAACTACATCTTCCCAGTGAAGATCCTACTAACATTGATTAAGATGGAGTTCAGACTTGAGGCCTCAACTGAGAACATTTGAGAAGTTCCCAGATCTGTTTCTTTGGTTGTTATGAGACGGGGGGGAAGTGGTGAATAAGCCAGCTATGTAACATATAAAAGGAAAATCCTCACACATGATGTTAAATGGCGGAGGAAAAAGAAGAAATAAATGAATGACCTACTTTTTTACCTATTTAACAATGATCGTCAATATCTACATGGCCCTAGAGTTCTAACTTTATTTTCTTGCAAGTTTTTAAACAGCTGTGAAATCACTTGCTACTTGCCAATTACAGTATAACTTTGAATGCTCAAGAGCCACAGCCATTCTAGAAGAAGAAAAGCAAGCTGGCAGCTGAGCATGTGTTAAAATGGATATTTATGACTGGATGATGAAGAACAGCAGTTGAAAGGGGTCAGGCCTGGTAGCAAAGGTAAGGCCAGAGACAGTAAGTGGGACTGGGGCATATAGAGCAGAAACGTCTCATTTGAAAGAAGGAAGCAACTCTTGTAGTAGTGCTAGGAGCCTCACACGTAGTGTGAGAAGCCACTGTCGTCTCCAACGGAGTGGGGCTTTCTAGCCTGGAGAAGCCTGAATTAAACATGAAATCTGGTCAAATTTGGCATTTTTTCTTAGAATGTGGCCTGGTCCTGTTCGAGGCAGGCTTACGGTGTTGTGAATTGATCCTCTCACTTACAAGTCAATAAGTCCTAACTTGGTCTTTCCAGTGCATTGCAAACTGTCAGGTCCACATTTGGGATCCTTCCGGAGCAGTGGCAGCTTGTTTAGACCCCAGAACTGGTATCCCAGCCCTTCTGAGTTCCCTCTTGCTCCTGGAACCCAAGCCAGGGTGTGCTGTAGCCATCGCCCTGTTTGCTGGGGCAGCAATCCTCAGACACGTACCCTGGGGGATGAGGATGGACTCCAGGGGAGAGGCTGCATGGTGGAGGTGGGAGGAGGTACCATCCTCTGAAAGGGAGTCAGCACTTGGAAGAGCAGGAACCCCACTCCAGGGGCCCCTTGCTCAAAACATTCGAAGGTTAATCCCATTGTAACAAGTCAGTTTCCTAACCCACAGTAACACCATTCAGTGTGTTGCCATTGGTACCTGTGCTGGAGTTTTAAACATAATCCATTGAAGTCCCTCATGCGTTATACTCCCAGTTTGATGGCTAAAAACCCCACTGAAGAGCTGCATTCAAAATGAAAATCGAAATACAGCATGGCATTAACAAAATCCAAAGGGAATTCATACAGTAATACAGATGTGGTCTTGGTTTTTGCTACAAAGTTTAATGTGGACCTGGCTTGAAACATACCAGAATATGTATTACTTGTTATGAATAAGAAAACCAATTATGACAGAGTACCAAGTGGCATCTGCCATTACAAGTTATTTAAAAGCACTCTTAAGTACTATAAATATCCCAAGGAGCTGTGACTTCTTTCTCCCCTGAAAACATTTTATAACATCAGAGCAAACTTTTGCTGTATGCTACTGCTGTAAAACTGGATATGACAGGCCAGCGCTGAGCTGTGTTTCTGATTGATAAGGATGCATTTCAAGTAATACTTGCAATTTATCTTTTCTAATGATCTAAATTATTCTAGAAGTAGAAATTCTAGGAAACAACATGTTCAGAGATATATATATACATAACCAACCAAACAAAAAACAACAAAAAAGTTGAAAAGCGCAACATTAATAGAAATGTTATAAATCTAGTATTTTTTAATTCAGGCAGTGAAAAGCAGGGTGGAATTTACCTTGTACAGATAACAGATACCACTTTCCTTGCAGAGTGTCAGAACAGGGAGTCAGCTGAATCCTTTAGTGCATAATCTTTTTCTTATCTTTTCTTGAGACAAAGTCCATGCGAAGCGATAAGAAGGTGAAGCAAATTAGTAGAAGATGAATTCTGAAATTGTTAAAAGAGTACTTAAAATAGGTACCTATGCTACCTTTTACTTTTTTTTGGTGGTTGTGTTTTCATTGCTGTTGCTGCCTGACCCTCCAAAATATGGTACTGATGAAAATCCTTCTTTGAAACAGGGTTTCATGTACCTACAGAAACAGAGAACAGGACGTGATAATCATTCCTGCCAGTGAAGCAGATTTAAACCGTCTGAAATCAGCATCTTTCTCAGGTGTCCTTGTTCTGTTCCCTTCTCTGTCAGACCTGGGAAGAAACTAGTCCACGTTTGGAGAAGCTTAGCTCTCACTGCATTTTGCTAAGTGAGCCCTGCAAGTTTATGGTGTCTCTAGATAAGGGTTTTTTATGTGTTACCTACTACACTTTAAATGACTATGAACCTATCTGCACTGCTTAGCTGCTTACTGTACTGGCAACCAAATTAGTTTAGTTTGAGGGTGTGAAGTCCTCTTTTCCTCTTAACTGGCATCACCTATCTCTTAGATGCACATTGAGTGTTCCTCCCACTAAATGTCTGACTGTCATAAAAGGAGAAAATAACATTTTCTTCCTGGCTTATTACTGGAGTCGTTGGAGTTATTATTGGAGTCGTTGAATTAGGAGGAGGACAAAGGGGTAGTACCAGCTCTAGCCCTTCCTCTAAAGTCTTTGTAAATAAACAGACAATAAGAAATTTCTTGTTCCCAAACCCTATGCTTGGCCATCAGGCCCATTCAGTACCCCAAAGGGCTCTTTCTCTTTTCTTTCTTCTTCCTTCTCACACAGTATTTTACCCAGTCAGCCACAGGATTTGTAGCTAGTTGTAAAAGGGCAAAGGTTTTACATGACTCTAGGCAACAGAAACACAGAAACAAGATTTCCGTCCCCTTGCTCTAGGCAACTGCTAGACAGAGGGTTGGTTTTTTTGTTCTGTTTTTTTCATGTGTGTGCATGTTAGTTTTGTTTTGTTTTGTTTTTTTGTTTTGTTTTGTTTTGTTTTGTTTTGTCCTGGAGGCAATGCCTTTGCTCTTAATTCATTCATATCAACCTGGGAAAATCACACATACTGCCTGGACTACTTGCTCAGGCCTTCGGATTAAACCCATTGCTTTGGATTGCTGCTACTGAAATGTTTCCAGAGTTATCGCTGTACAAAGCCACATCTCGGCGCACTCTCCAGTTGTCCTGAAAGAAAAGCCAGTAGAGCAGCTAGCTGTATAAATCAAGTACATGACTGTCAACAGATTAAAGGCTTTTGATGTTGATTATTAACAGTTTTCAGCACTGTAAAATGTTGATTCTTTTTTGTTACTCCACAAATTCCCATTACTTCCTCTCCAGAAAGAAGCCTGAGAGTGTGTTTGTATAAAACAAGCAACAGGAGCACTGAAATGATACCTGGGCTGATTCACTAGACACCAAGGAAAAGCAAACATGCCCAAATCCCATCAGTTGACGTTAAAAAAATAGTTTATTAATGCTGATTCTATCCTATCTCCAAATATGAGGTTTGCTTCGTTGGGCTCTATTGTTGTTTAAAGAATTAATCAGCTGCTCCCAGCAATATTCCCAAGGCCAAGAGGCACTGCAGAGCAGGTACGCGCTGCCTGTGCCATTTGCTCCTTACCCATGTTCTGGGAGCCCAAGTTCAGAAGCAGGGAAGCGTGGGCTGTCTCAGCGGGTCTATGCCCTGCAGAGCTGTTCCTGGAGAAGTGAAAATAGTTATGGCCGGGGCAGTTAAGCTGGCTCTGGACCTGTTTTGAACTGTTGGAGTAGTGCCAAGGACCTGGCTCAACTGATAGATTTTGTTTCCGAGCTGCATAAGAGCAAGTAACCTGCAAGACTTCACTCTTTTTTTAGTACAATGGTTAAATTCAGATAGAATTATTTAAATAGCAACTACAATAGGAACCATGTAAACATTTTTCACTTTTACCTTAATCACCCTCCCAGGTGCTGCATCCTTGCTTGTAGGCCTCTGGGTTCTGATCCTACAGCTGCTCAAGTGTTTTGACATACTGAACACCACTGAATCTTTAAAGATCCTGCCCACAAGGCGTTTCTGTGTGTGTGTATTCACTTACTCTTTCAGAAAAACTGCGGATCATATTCATCCTTATTATTTTTATTGAGAAAAAAAATCAGGTTTCATGATGAACTAAAGAGGAATTTTAGTATGATTGAACTTATGGGGGTAGCATTCCCCCCTTCTGGATAATTTTTCATTGTACTGCCTTTAACTTCTTTACAAGTTCAGGCACACCAATGAGCTTTTCCTCTCACTGACCTTTTGCAAAGGCTTTGGAACATACTCGTATGGGGAAAATACTTACGTCTTGAAATAGATGATTTTCACTGTCTCAAAGGAAATAATAGATTACATTTAAGTGTAAAGAAAAGAGTGTGTAAGTCAGCTGATAGGGCTGGATTTTTAGTTTTACTAATACTATAGGGAGGAAAGCATATTATATCACATATTTCAGATACTTCAAGGCAAATCTCCCTTTGGTGGGACATGTATATACCTACACCAGTCATCTGATACAGAATTAGGCGGAGTTTTATACAGGCAAACTCCAGGCAAAAGGAACTTAATTCCAAATAATGTTAAAGGTAGCCTATGCACGAAGCTTGCACTGGCTCATCTAGTTCACTTTTTACGCCCATTTAACTAAATACTTTTAAAACCTCGTGCTAATGTGCTAATATAATGTTTACACCTTGTTTCTCAGTGTGTCCACCAGACAGTTCCCACCACAGCAGCTAAACTGATGCCAAAATAACTCTAGTTAAACTAGTTCATGGTCTGGTCTGCATGCAAAACTGACAACACATCTAAGAGTAGAGTTTAGGAGTAGACTGTTAAAAAAAGTCAGGAAATTTTCCTGCTGCATTCTCTAACACTGTGAAACTGGAACAATTTACAGGGGCTTTTATCCCTCCCTCAGTCCTTATTAATTGATCGTTCATAAAATAAAGTGATCGAAGGGACAGACTTAATTTTACAAAGAAGGAAGGTCACATGGACAAGGTCTATACAACATGGAAATATGAAAGACTAGTTATATAGATTAATTCTGGTTTAACTGAAGAAACAAAGTCCAAATTATTCCCAGCAGCATTTTGTTGTTCAACCCCCACTGGAACTGATTACATTTTATGACTCTCAGCAGAAGGACCACTTAATTTCTGAGAGGTTTTACATGCTCCGTGCACCAATGCTGACTGCTGGGTGTGATCCAGCTTGGATCACACATGTGGAGTGAACAGTACGAGGAACAGGGCGGCTCATGGCGCTGACCCGGGCGCCGCTTCTTCACCGCCGACTGACCAAACCCGGTACCTGTGACACACACACTTCAGAGCCAAAAGATGGTTTCTACACAATTTCGGCAAAGGTCTAAAAGGTGGAGCGGACAGTGGGCCTCCCTTGAGCGGGGTGACCCACTTCATGGTATGTGACTGGTGCATGACTGTCGTGATGCCAAGGCTCCTGACCTGCCACGTGGAGACACATGGAGGAGGTCAAGGTGATGAACCTTGTGGCCTTTCCATGGCAGCCACAATCCCGAGTGTTCCTCCTCGGGCAGCCCACGGGGGAGCAGTGACTTTCAGCCTCCCATGCACCCCCTGGAAGGTGGGTCAGACAGACCATGAGGGCTATCCCCAGAACAGCTACCCCCGCCTGCGCTCGTCTGCTGGGGTCAAGCTTCAGCCAGCCGCCTTATCTACAGGCGGGTGCGCAGATGCTCAGCCTGCCACGAGGCCACCCCTGACGAGTGGTTTGTGAGAGAGACCCCATCCACACACACACTGCGCTGGCGGCTTGAGGGACTGGAGGCCCCTTGGTGGAGGGACATCCCTGTCCTGCACCAATGCAGAACAGCTCATGGGTCAGGCAGGTGTGAAGCTGCGAGGAGGGACACAAAACCAGCCAGACATCCAGCCCAGCCTTGGGACACCGGGAGACGTGCATGGGAGCTCCCTCCATTGTGCGGGCACTGTGGCAGTGCCTTGGCTGTTAAAAAACAGCCAGTGTAGAAGTGGCTTTGGCCTCCTCCTCACTCACCTGAAAATGCATGGATCCAAAAGTGCTTTTCTTTCACATTTCACAGCACCAAATTCTGTCCAGATCCCACTGACAGGCCAGCCTGGTGCCCACCAGGGTTGCAGCATCAGCCCAATGCCAAGATACAAACTGATGGCAGCGAATAAAACTTCTCTGGCAGCATTTACTCATCAACACAGCAGGACTGAGCTTTGCCAGGCAGAAGAGCAGTGCTTCCATTTGCTCTTACAAAGCCATTTGGAAAGTCACAAATTTTTGCAACCAGGTTTTATGTGAATGTCAAGAATTTGTATCCGTTGGCCTCAAAGATGGGCTGTAGTTACAGGCTGTTTTGAACTCATTGAGAATCCACACGTCGGCACAGACTTGAGCTGTGTTTCCTGGCGTACCTTTCCCTTTCCTCCTCATGATTTTTACGACAAATCGTTCTCCTGCCAGGAGATTCCTTCAGATTGTGTGGATGAGGTATTATTTGTGCGGGGGAGGAAGGGGAAAGTGTTTTATTTCAAATTATGTCAGCTCTCAAACATTTTTATCCAAGCATGTGCGCATCCAATATGCACAAGTATTAGATAATGCTGAGGTTGTAACTCATTTTGCTGCTAAACTCTCAGTTGCACAACAGGCAAGAAATGGAGAATTGAGGTCATGCACATGCCTTGCATGGTTAAAAACCTATCTATGAAGCAGGAAATTCTCTCACTGAACTTTAGTTTTGTCACACCCACTCACAGACATAAGAACAAAAATCAAGGTAATTCAGGGCAGTGATGGGAAGGCATGGGCATTCTTAAACCTGACATGACCTTTTAAAACTTTCTGCTTAGTACTGACTTTAGTGGAGGTAATTATCAAGATAAGGTATAAAAGAACCATCTCACACACTTTCTCCTTTTTCTTATTATTAGCTGCATTTCTGTCACTGGACCTCAGATGTGTCAGTGGTACTGAGCGTAACTGAAAGCTTTTTTTAGAGGAGAGGTCTAACCCATTGCATCCATTAGGGACTAGGCAGAGCTGCAGGTGACCTTTTTGTTTTGCCCTAAAGGAGGCGTGCAGTTAAAAGTAACTTTCTGATTTCTAGGGGACAACGGGATGGTTGGCAAGCTTTTTAAGTGTTACTGTCTTTGTACATCTGGATTTACATACATTTTTTATGACATTCTGTAATTACAACTAGGGTGCAAACTTTAAAAAAAAAAAAAAAAAAGAAAGAAAAAAAAATTAGCCTCAGATATTTATAACAATTCAACCCTTAACACGGGTACATTTAGAGATGCATAACCATAAATTGTACCACTAGAAGGTGTTCATAGAACAACAAACTATGTGGATATAAACATTTTTACAACGTTATATCTCTGTTCACACTGTGGGTTATACTGAGTGAGGTTTCAGGTACTATAACTTCCATGTGTGAAAGTGGTCTTAGGATTGTAAAGTCTTGCTTTTGCTTTTTGTTTAGGAACTTCTTGGATGACTGGATATTACAACTGAAATAATTTTCAGTTCTTGATTAACAAGTTACTGAGTCTTTAACAATTTCATTCTATCAGTTGTTGCACTAAATTGGTACTAGTAACAAAAAGGTTTACATTTTCTTCCTTGCTATGAAAGCTTAGCAACTGTATGGTAACAATTCTATTAACTTTCCAGCTGTCCTGTATCTTCCAAAGCCAGCAAGACCGAAGTGCGCACTGGATTTGCCACCTTTTGTTTTTCCTTTAGTTCTGCTCTACATGCACACTTTATATAGACCAAACACATTTATGAGTGCCTGACTTTTAAGAAATGTAGAAATTCTGTCAGGGTCTCACTTTCTCTTGAGTGTGAGGCCCCAACATGGGCATCGTGGGACAGTGGTGTCCACCTAATACATGCCAGTCAGGACAGGATCTGTGGGAGAAGAATGATCATGTAGGCTGTGCCTCAGGAGCTCTCCTTTCAGAGGATCTCCCTTGAGTATGGTGTTCCCCTAAGGAATATATTCTGTGCCCTTGACGTAGTATGGTGGGCTCCGCTCCAGCTTTAGGACTTAGCACACCAGGCTTGGATCACTCTGCCAGCACCCTGTTAATAAAAGCAGTTACGGAAAATCAGCATCTTGCAAAAGCAAGAAATCAAAACTGTAGCTTATTTTGCACCCAGGGCAAGCGACTGCTTTATTCCAGCCCTCATCTACCTGTGCCGAAGTGGTGGCCAGAGTCTAAGGACGTGCAAGAGCATTGTGGTGAGGCTGTTCCACCTGCACACACCACAGTTCACCCATGTGTTGTCAAGTGGGGAGACATCCAGAGACCCCATCAAGCCAGCTACAGGCTTCTTCAACTCTGCTCTTACTTGGCATCTGCCATTGGAACAGTGTCTAGATAGTTCATCTCTTCGCTCATCCTTCCTAAAGCCCTCATGAGAGGTGAGTAGCAGGACAGAAGAAAATAAGGTGGGGGCCAAAGGAGTCATGAAACGGATAAGTAAGTCAGGATACTAGTTACAGTCATGAGTCATCACCTTTGGTGAATGAATGGCTCTATGAAAATCCAACATGGTTTGCATTTGAGCAAAATCATATGTTTCAGATTGGCTCATCGCTGTAATCTTTGACTAAATGACCCAAATCAGCTACTGGGCCAACTTTTCTTCATGTGCTTCTCAACAGAAACTGCACTGCATGGGATCTCTTTCAATATGCAATCGGGTTTGTCTAATCTCAGTATTACTGGAAAAAAAAAAAAAAGTTGGGGTTGTATAGTCATATAACAAAATCATAAAATTAACATCCTTGAAATTATTGGTTCTGCTCATGAACTGGCCAGAGAGGTGTTCAACAGAAGTAATTCAAATAAGATGAATGTAAACTTAGTAAATGGTAGGTTAGTATTATGTAGCTTGAAAATTCTCAGTCTTACATTTAACTGCATAAAGAATGTCTTACTGATTCAGATCCAGGTTTCAAGCAGGCTAACATAGGATATTTAAATCTATTGTAAAATGCCATATATCACTCCAGGAGTGACAACATGCATATGTAGCAAAAGGTAGCAAATTCACCCATCATTCATTCAAAATCATTCATCGCTTATAATCCATCCAAAATATTGGCTAGCAATGAGAAATTCAGCATATTTTAGTGTCAGAAAATTACAGTAGTGTCAATACTCTGTACCCTGTGCACTACAACTAAGAAAAAAATGCAGTCCAAGTCCTCTCAGAATTTAAGCTAGTTTCTGAGATACTATTAGGAAATGAATAGTAGTTTCACAACAACATTTTATCATTTTGTAATCAGGGTAGAGGCCAATCATACATGGTCATCTCTGCAAAGCAGATAAGGTCTGAGTTCCTCCCCACTAGTATAAGGTTATCAGCTTAAATATCTTTAATAGACTTTTCTGAGAGGGGAAAAAATAAGATACAATTAAAGTAAACTTTAAAGGAACATAACTCTTCATTTCTGGACTTGCATGGAAATTAAACCTTCAATATCCATTAAAAGCAGTGAGAACTGTATGTCTAAATCCTGTTATACTGTGAAAAAAAAAATGAAGAAGATTAAATGCCTGTCTGTAGAATAACTCATGATACAAGAAGCTTCTTGGTGCTCGCCGAGGGCTTTGTGAGGGATGGGCCCTGCTGTACGGGGTGTTATTTAACCTTAGCAACAGGCGAAGCAGACTCTGGCCGTGACTTACTGCCCTTTATGAGAGCAACAGACCCAAAGATCCTGCCTACATTTGCAACTGTGGAATGCCTGGGTTAAGACTATTAAGAAACTACCAAAAATTATGACTATATCAAGAAGTTACCAAGCACAGGAATTCTTTACCTTTATTTGTGGCCCATGTGAAGGCGTCGAGCAGCTGCAGAATAAAGAACCTCCTATCCTTGTGATTACAGAGCTGCTTTAAAAGCATGTTGAAATACAACTGAGCCAGAATGAAAGAAAAATGAAACGTGTTGTGAAAAATCATCTGCATCTCTTCCTTTTTTCTTTTGACTGAAGTATGTTATTTATAAGTGAGTATGTTATTAAAAACTGAGCATAGCGCTTTACAGCCAGTAAAAGACAATAGACCAAATGTTACTGTTACCCACAGCTGGAGTGGATTGATAAAACCAGCACATTGTCTTTGCTCACATAGTTTAAAGTCTAAATAAAGATACGTGATCAAAAGAGTAAGTTGGCTCAGCAAGGTGGCAGAGAAAGGGCAAAAGGTGAAAAAAAGCTATAATGGTAAGTTACAAAACACACAAGCAAATAAATAAGGTGTTTTTGCTGGGTCCCATAAGCTTTAAAAAAGTGATCTATGGTTTGTTTGCATTACGGAAATGAAGGATTTTCAAAACAGCATTTGGAAAAAAAAAAAGGATTATACAATCCCCCCAAAATCTACTCAGTGCATTAAACTGAGTCAATGGTCACATGCATTTTGTCCTTCTCCTTCTTTACATGCTCCAGTCAACTGAGAAAAAGGTCATTTGGCTGAACAACTCACTATCAACTTAACATTTACACAAATAAGTGCATTTTTCACAACTGAGAACCTAGCACGCCACTCAAAGTCCAAGGAAGCTCTTTAAAATCCAATTGAAGAAGAAAGAAATCCAATACATTTTTTTCTCTGACTTCAGCCAAACCCCGAAGGAGCAAACTGGTAATTTTGCAGGAAAAATAAGAAGAACAAAAAAGCAAGTGAGCAAATGGCTAAACATACTCTACAGAAAGATCTCTCCCAATTCCATGATAATATAGGTAATATTGAGTAAAAAATTTGCTTTTGCATGGCTCTAAGTATATTATTTGGTTAAACATTAGTTATTCCAATATAAAGTTAGGTGTGAATTTAAAGCAGCAATACTCTGGTAACGTAATTCCTTGTAATCTACTTGTTCCAGAATAACAGTAGTCACATGTGGAATTGTTTTGTAATGGATAAAGCTGAATAGATATTTTAGAATATCTGAATAGATATTTTGGAGTATCTGTGTAAAGCAGTTCTTGGGGTTTTAAAGATAGGAAGAAACAGGATAAGACAAGGAAAGAAATCTATGATAAAACAGGGACCAAGTTAAAAGAAATAAACATTTGCAAATTGTGGGGATCTTTGAAGGAGCAGCTGGGGGACTGCCCCAAGGCTGGGCCGTCACCGTCCCTAGGAAATTGTTCTACTCTTGTAAAACAGAGACCAAGTGTTTTATAAGATTTTGTGTTCCAAATACAGCTACTTTTAAAGTACTGTGAATGAGAACTGCAACTTCCCTAGCTAGGGATTTCTGTTTAGTTCAACTGTTAGTGTGTAAGTCATCTTTTAAAAAGAAAGCAGCTTTTTTTCTTTTTTTTTGACCTCTTTGTGGCAAAATCCACATCAACAACTCCATTGAACATCATCAATAATACCACACATGTACTTGAATCAAAACTATACTTTCAGTGATGCATTTAAAAAAAATGCAAAAATTAAACTAAATGTAAAAATACAATCAATATTCCCATGGAAGGGAAGTAACATTTTTCTGCTTTCTCAGAACTAATATCCATTGAAGTCTCAGAGCCCACTTGGGAGACATGAGCTGGTGTCACCACAAAAAATTGTTCTAGTTCCTGCTGACCTTACTGGGAGCAGAATCAGAGCCTGGATTTGTGGGTTTTAAAGAACAGAGCTGGATTCAGAGGTGAAAACTAAATGAACTGCTCCTCTGTATCCTAGGAACATGAAAACGTAGTGCAGCCCTATTACTTAGTGGGGATCCGTTCACTGGAAGATCACCGAGGGAATAATGAGTGGGGAGGAACAAGAGGAGGAGGAAAAGGTGAGAAGAAAAGAGAAAGAGGGCAAGAGAGAGCAAAAAGAAAAAGGGAATTTGCTTTTGATGTCACACTTCTATCACCTCGTGCATTTTTCATGGGTACCAACTAGTGCTAAAATAATGCTGTGCTGACAATCTGAGCACAAAAAAAACCAGCTGAGTTCCCAAACATCATGGCTTAAAAATAATGAGACTTACAAAAATTTGAAACTCAAAGGTTTTCTTTCCTTTCTAATTTGTGAGCCTTTTGGGTTCACATAGTCAAGCTTTTATTTCAAATTTGAGATTTAGAAATGTAATTATTTTTTGAGAAGAGCTAACACTCCACTTTAATTACATCTGCTGAAGAGCTAGTGTTTAAAACAAAGCTAGGGGTTGCAAAATCCACTGTAATCATGAGCTGGCGACTCTAAGAGTCATAACCAAGGCATACTGTACAGTTTTGATGGAAAAGGAACTAAAAATTACCAGGTGTTAGATACAAGTTCTTTAACTCAAGTTGCATTTGTGCCCTTTGCTCAAAAGTAATTAAAAACTGAAAGTGAAGCCAACTGGCAAATGAGAATAAACTGGTAGGGCTCAGGAGTTACCCTGTTTTGTAGCTCAAGCTTCATATTTTGTAACCTTAACAGGAAGAAGCGAGCATTAACATTTCTCACTGCTTTTGATTAAAACCTGATCACTGTTAAACAAAGTAATTCATGGACTAAATGTAAACATTCTTTTAGGTTTTAGTCACACAGGTTTCAGCAGTGCTGGTCGTTGCCTGTACTTGCAGAGGTAAAGAAAACAACCTGTGCACAGGTGCAGAAAAACAGCACAGGATCTTTATTTGCAGGAACAGCATTTTAAGTTGTAAACTTAAACTATTTAGATATTATTCACCTCAATAGTTCTTGAGAGTTTCTGCAATTATTCTCTAGATTTTTCATGTAAGTGGACTTTGCGATGATGAACTATTATTGATGTGGACTTTCTGTGATTTTATGTCTTTAAGGTGGCCAGCATTCTTAAGAACAGTTAAATTAACACCCCAGTGTTAATTACCAGTGGCACTGTAAACGCATTAGTGTAAAAACAAAGTGGTGCAAAATTAATACACTAGTAAACCCATGTAGTGACATCATCAGTGAACTGTAAAAAAAATGAGGCAACATAAGGGGCCCGTGTACAACTCTTACGCTCATCTTACTTAAATGTAATCTCACTTAAAGCAAAATATATCCGTACGCCCATCTACGCTCGGATAGCACTGCAATCCTTGACTTTTGGGCTGTAACTGAGAGAGAAACGTCTCCCGAACCCCAGTGTCAAACGCCGAAACCCCTGTGGATCAGCCGAGGGGAACAGCCCCGCGGGAGCCGCGCCTGCCCTGGCTAGCCGGGCAGGTACTGAGGACAGCGGATCTCCCGGCACCGAGCGGCTGCTGCTCTGCCAGGGGCTGCTGGTCTCCCGGCGGCTCCTCGGCGCCGGTTTCGGAAGCGCTGGTAATGCCGGTGGGCAGGAGGCGCGGGCGGGCAGCGCCGCACGCCGCGGGCTGGGCTGGGCCGCCCCTCCGCGCTGCACCGCGCCGCGCCGTGCGCTGCCGTGCCGCCCGCAGCCCAGCCCGCCCGGCAGCGCCGTGCGGAAAGAGCCGCCTTCCCCTCCGCGGTCAGCCGGCCTGGGCCCGTCACCCCCCGCACCGGAGATCTCTGGCTGATAATTCAAAAATGGAGGATGCGCCCTCTCAGCCATTAATTAATAATGTAGCTCGCTGTCTTCCTGTGTGACACACGCTGGAAGGCACCAAGCGGCCAATAAAGATGTAGGGGAGAGCAGGGGAAGGCTCCTCCCCGCAGCTCTTCCTGATTGAGGGCTTGAAGAAGTAGATCAAAAACTTCCCAGGAGCCGGGGGGGCAGAGGAAAAGGGAGAAACGCGGCGAAGGCGACCGCGCTTCGCACCGGCCGAGCAGCAAGGGCAGCCTGCGGCCGCACCAGGTGGGCAGGAGGGGAGGGAGCCCCCGCAGCGGCAGGCCGGAGCGCGGGCAGCCCCCCGCGTCGCGGCCGCGCTGTCCCGCGGCGGCGGAGTCCGGTGGCGGCCGGGGCGAGGCGCAGCGCGGGGTGGGAAGGGCGAGGACCCCCATCAGGCAGCGTCCCGGCAGGAAGGGAAGGAGGGAGATAAGTGGTCGGCGCTGCCCCTCCTGGGTGTTTGCTTTGCGGGGAGGAGGAGGCGGAGGCGGCGGGGGAGTGGAAGTTGGTGTCCGGCCCGGCGTGTGTGGGTCAGAGGCGGGGGAAGGGGGTGACCCGGGGGCAGGGGAGCCGGAGGAGACAAAGCGCGGCGGCGGCGGCCGGGGTATTCCCGAGCCGAGCACGTTGGGCGGCTGGGGCGGGGGGCGTCGCCTCCGCCCGCCGCTCGGCGTCACGGCCCCATTGTGAGGCAGAGGGAGGCGGAGGCAGGATCCGCCGCTCCGCGCGCAGTCCCAGGCAGGCAGCGGCGTGTCAGGCACACAAAAGGCCGCCGCCGCTTTCTCCCGCTCCTCTCCGGCTCCCCCGGGGGGAGGGACGCGCCGAGACGCTCCCTCCTCCCTGGGCCGGGGGGCGCCGCTGCCCGCACTCGCTCCCTCCGTATTTATTGTTATTATTATTTTTTTTACTTCTCGTCGAAGCGGGTCCCGGGGCAGGAAGCTAGCGCGGAGCGGGGCGATGCCGCTGCTGCACCGAAAGCCCTTCGTGAGGGAGAAGCCACCCGCCGACCTTCGGCCGGACGAGCGTGTTTTCTACTGCAGGGTCACTAACGAGATCTTCAGGGACTACGAGTAAGAGACAACCCCTGTGTTTGTGTCCGGCCGCCCCCCCACCTCGCCCTCCGGCGGCGGGCAGGGAGCGGTTTAACCCCGAACGGCTGACACCTGGGCGGGCGGGGAGGGGAAGGGAGGGGATTCCCCAGCAGCGCCGCGGGGAGCCCTGCCGGGGGTGGGGTGAGGGGGAGCGCGGCTGGCGGTGAGCCCGTGCCCTCCCGAGGGGGGTGGGGGGAGAGGGCGGATCTCTCGCCCGGGGCAGGGGGAATCCCGGCCCCTCCTCGGCGGGGCTATCCCGCGGCCCCCTCCCCTCGCGGGGAGGGAGGGGAGCCGGTTCCTGCCTCCCCCCGCCGCCGCACTGCTCCTGTCGCGGTGTCGTCCTCGCCCCTGCCGAGGAAGTGAAAGTTGCCCGTGTGGGAGGCGGCGGGCAGGAACAAGCGCCTGCTGGGCCCGGGTTCTCCCCTTCCCCTCCGCCGGCAGCCGCGTGTTGGCGGCGGACGGCGCTAGGCCGCCCCGCGGAAGGGGCCGCGCCGAGCCCTGGTTCAGCCGCAGCAGCGGGGCCGGCCGCCCTATTGTTGTGGTAGCTGCCGGGTGGGGGCCGCCGCCTCCGGAGCCCGTTGGGCTCGGCTCCCCGGCCGGCTCCCGCCGTCGTTAACCCCTCGCTGCTGGCCCTCCGCCGGGCTGGGGTGCCGGGTCCGCCGCGCCGCCCAGGGCCGCGCTCGCCCCGCCTCCGCGGGAGCCGCCGGCTGACCCGGTTGGAAATGGCTGGCGGGCCCGGCCGCGGCCGTTGCTGCACCTGTCCGGCCAGGGAGCCGCGGCCGGAGCCCTCCCTGCGCGGCCGGGGGTTAAACCCGGCCTGAAACCGAGCGGACGCACCTGTCCCCTCGGCATCTCTCGTCCTACGGAGGTTTCTCTCTCTCTCCCCGTCCCCCTTTTTTTGTTTTGTTTTGTTCTTTTTCCTCCGTGTGTAAAAAGACCGATGGAAATTGTGAAACTGGCGTTAACCGTTGACAGCGTATTGCTCGGGTAGTCCCGAACTTACTGCCGCGTACTTTATCGCTTGTAAGAACAATGGGCAGAAAGTATTTAACGAGACGTTTTTCAAAAGCTGATCAATGTTTTCACTCCCCAGTCCGATCCACCACCATCCCTGCCTACAAAAACGCCCCCGCATCCAAACTATCTTTTTTTTGTTGTTTTTTTTTTTTTTTAAGATGTGCAGACTAGTGAGATTAAATCTGAAATACTTTTCGTTTGCAGCATATGAAATTAGAGCACACCTAAATCTTTTTCGTGTTTAGACTTGTTTTTCTTACTCAAATACACTTCACTTAATAAAAGAAGCTGTATTAGGTAACTTTGAAGGGTAATATCTTACTGTTTCCCGGATGACATACTCAGAGGGGGGAAGGGGGTGTCGAATGAGTTGTTGGAGGTTTTGTAAGGAGTGTTTTCACTATAGGGTGTATAAGATCCTAAAGAGTAAGAGCTGACAGCCTCCTGTTTCTGTAGGAATTAAGTCCCCCTTCCCCCAGCTTCTAATATTTTGAAAGCTGCTTGTCTGGTTACAATTATTATTATCACATAATTAGATAATTCTCATGTATTTGTTGACACTGTGCTGAAATGTGCTTCAGATACGTGTAGTTTTGCTGAAATTTCAGCATGAAAAGTATCCTTTTAAAACACCTTTCTGCTCTCACAGGGTTTAGTGAATATTTTAAGTACTCTAACAGGCTTATTTACACTGCAAAGATGTCATTAAGAAAAAGTATGAAAGACCGAATTCCATATTTAACCAAAGTTCATGAATTAAGGGATAAATTTAGACTTGTGTTCACACAGGCAATCCCTAGAAATGTCAGTGGGTGGTTAGCTCAGAGGTCAGAGTTTAGAATACGGTATTTGGGAAAACTGCAGAAAACTCTGCTATGCTTTGGTGTATGTGTTGGGTTGTGGGTTTTTTTGGTCATTGTTGTGTTTTTTTTGTCGTTTGTGTTTGTTTGTTTGTTTGGTTTTTTAATTGTGGCTTTTCTGTTAGGTTGGGTAAAAGTGGTGCTTTAGTATTTAGTTTAGTATTTTTTACTTAACAGTGTGCCCTGACACAGATGAGTAAGTTTAGATTAATGTTAGTTGTTTGTGGCATAATCTACTGGAGAACATAGGGTCATCTTTCAGCAGGTTTTAAAGATGCTGATCCTTGTCTCTGCTGGTTGCAAAGTGATGCTTCAAATAGCTAGTGTCTTCTGAAGACATTTCCCATTTCTTTGCCTAAGCAACCCCACTTTTTGAAAATGGTTTTAGCTATTTCTTGAAAACCATTGTCTAAATCAAGCAATAGCAACATGATTTTTTTAAGAGAAGAATTTAAAAATTAGTCTGACTAGATCAGGTGGTCCATATAGATACATATGGTAACCTGAATTCACCCCATTCCCCAGCTAAATGAACTCTTTTAATTACTACAAACAGTTAAGACTTAACTTGTTTTCTTGTTGTGGTTGTTTTTTTATTTTGTTTGTTTCTTTCCCAGAGTACAAACTTAGCATTGAAAAGCTTCTTTACTGCCCATGGCAGCTTTAGTAGAGATGAATACAAATCATACATTAGTATGCCTCTTCTCGATATAAGAAATGATTATGTTAATGCGAGGAGAATTTGGCAAGACTAGTATTTTGTAAAGTGACTTTCCCATTAAGAATGTATTTCCTTTTTAATCTGCAATACCATTGCATAATTTTGTAACCCTTTAAAAGGAGGTGCAGTGTGGTGGCAGTGTTTGATTGTATTTATCAGGAGTAACAGGAACTGGGGGAACTGGTGTTTTTCATGCTTGGTTGTAGTCCTGGTTAGAGGAACAGACCTGGGGATGGACTAACGAGTCTTGGGAGCTGTCATAGTAACTGGAAATGCAAGTACAGGGATGCAGGCGATACATGAGAAAAACATTAAACCAGTGGGATGTTACCACTAGCCTTGGCACCTTTTCTGTGAAAGTTAATAGCTGATATAGGTGTGTGATGAAAGCTACTATCAAAGTATGGGAAGTCTTGCTTGTGGAGGCAACCTGAAAAAGAAAATTATGAGTAGTATGGATACAGTGGTAGGAATGTTCCTCATTCTAAAACATGGGGGAGGGGAAAAGCAGTTTTGCATCTGCAGTACTTACTGAAGCTTCTTTATAGATTGGTCTGTGGAATTCTGTGTTACAGTCAAAATGAGATCTGTTCAAAAAGCTTTTAAAAGTGTCCTTAGTCAAATTAGGTGGATTTTTCTCTTTGGTTGAAGTGAAACTCATAACTTGAAATATATTACTTTATGCATAACTAGCCTGTGAATATTAAGGAATAAATGTCTCTTCGTTAGTTTTGTTTGTTTCTTTTGTGTATTATTTTGTAGTATGTATTTTTGACCACTTCTGGAGACAGGGCAGAGTACAAGAATGCTTTTGTGATCTGGAATTACAAAGTTGGTCTTCTGTGATTACTCTTCTGCCAGAGACCAAATAGATTATTTAGTAGAGGTTCATAGGGGCTTCAGGATTAAAAATAAAAATTGCAAATTAGCCATTCCATAAATTTATTTTTTCCCCTGCTTTTTCCTCTGTCTTAAATTTCACTTAGCATGATTTTCTTACATTTTACATTCTCCAATATATAACTCTATTTTTAAAAAAGTACATCTCCAGCTTGTTTTTAATATATGCTAAGAAAATGAATGAAAATACATGACTTGAAACAAACATGTTCCTGAAACACTAGAGTAGATTTTGGACTGAGTGGCACAGAAATTGCAAGTAATTTATTTTATTTTTAGCTTCTATTAATGAACTGCCTCCTATCAAATACCTACAGAGTAGCAATATTAAGCTACTTCTTAGTGATATGCTAATAATTTTGTTGTTTACCTTACCTTGCATGGAAAACTATACAATGTAAATTAAAAACAACATCCAGCTGTGAAGTCAGCATTAATTACTGCTACGAAGACAGCTCAGTTTTCAGTCCCTGATCCCTGAATGGTTGAGCCAATGTAGACATTGTCACCAGGGTGCTGCAGTCCTTTTTGACTTCTCATGGGTAGGTAGACCAGGCAAGTGAGCTTTGTGGACGTGTTTTGTGTGGGCTTAATCTCTGAGGTCTTGAACTAGGGAGGAAGCCCTGAAGACTGTAACACCCTGTCATACCCTAGATAAAGATGTAGATGGGGCTTCAGATATGACATAGCAGCAGATGCACTTGCTCTTGTGAATTTAAATTGAATGTAGAGTATGATCAAGTGTGTTACTACTATTTGAGTAAAGAGAAAGGGTATCACTGCTGCTGCTACCCTTCTGTTGGTTTGGTAGCTGTTGTGTCTGCTCTTTGTAAATCTTTTTGTTGTAATTGACCTGCACCAGAGACAGACAGAAAGAGTACTGCAAATAACATCTACTGCTATACTGTTGGAATTTAGTATTCTCCTCTCAAAGAAAGTTAAAGTGAGATTGTTAAAACATTGCAATAAAACTGTGTTAACAGACTAAGCCGCAGATGGTTTTGATGTGCTATAGGTAATGACAAGCTGAAGACAAATAATGCTTTCAAAACTTAATGTAATATTTTCAGACTTTTTTTTTTTTTCTCTCTCTAAATTCACGGGGGAAAAATCTACACAAAACAAAAGAGGAAATGAGGGAGAATGAGACTAGATACACAAACTACTGTCTTATGCAAATGGAATAATTGTTTCCTCAAATATGTTTCAGTTAAAGTAGTCTGAGTTTTTCACTTGCGATAATCATGGATTAAAAAATTGTAGAGAGGGATTTGTTAGTTGTTTTGGTTCCTGCCCTGCTTCTGCTCCCCCCCCACCCCTTAGGATCAATACTGTTGCTTTAAATAACATGACTGCCCGGTGTCTCCTCACAAAGAAGAACAGCAGCTCTTACAGGGAATCTTGGAGTCAATCTCAGTGTCTCCTTCCTCCTCTGCTCTGTCTGACCCCCCTCAATCCCCTCCCCACTTTAACTTTTGCAATTCTGTTCTGGTAAATTTTTCATAACTTTAAGGGTGGCTTTTTTCTTCGCTGGCACAAGATAATTATCAAGAACCTCTTTGGTGAGACAAAAATATATGTAGAGACACAACTGCATGAAGATTTGAGTAGCTGTTTCTTTAGTAGTCTTTCTGACTGCAATAGCCAAAAATGATTGTGAATCTAATACAGAAGTATTGAAATGTAGGGCAGGAAAAGACCTGAAGAGATGGTGTGTTATGTATTCTATCACCTTTAAAAAAAAAAAAAAAAGTTTGCCTAACTTGTTCTTTAAAATGTTTAAATAGCTGTTCTGTATCTTAAAGATACTGATTCACCATGGTTAACAACAAAAAAAGAACATTATGTCATATGCACAAAAAATGACTGACAGCCATCCATTCTTCGTATACTGAAGAACAATTTTATTACTTGAAGAACAATTTCTCTCATTTTCTCTCCTTTGTTCTTCTCCTTTTCTTCTTTATAGTAAACAAACCTGAATTATTCGTTATTATGAGTGTTAGACCCATGTACTATCAAATATATTAAGCAGGTACAGATGATGTAAAATCTGAAATTATATAACTTTAAATATTATTCAGATAATATATCTCTTCTGTCCTTTCCCCCTTTTTGTAGCTGATGTTCTTCCTAGAGCATCTTTCTGTCACTCAGAGGAATCCTGTGCTCATACAGAAAGGATTATCTGAGCCAGGACCCTCTATTGTCCTCAATCTGGAGTTTCCATTTTCATTTACAGAATGCTATGGTTCATCCGTTCATCTGCAGTGAACATCGTCATCTGCGTCAGTCTAACTGATGCACGATTGCCAGCTTGAGTTTGCAGGGAGCCTGCAAGAAAAAACTCAAAGTGTGAACTGTCCCATTCTCTAATCACATTACTAGAATTATTTGAACAGTTCTGCTCTTTTAGAAATGGCAACGCTGTGCAGTGTCAGTTTTTTTGAAGGAATGAAACTTCAGTGTCGGCATCTCATGTAGCATGCGGTGTGCTGAAAGTGCTGTATGTCTGTCTTGAAATAGCTGTGTTGAACTGATACAAGGCAAAACAGAATTCAGTTTGTCATGTTGCTGCATAGTTATGAATGGTAATCTGTTAAGATTTTAAAGGAAGGCAAATAAAAATTGTTATCTGAATTTGGGCGTATTGAAAGACTGCCCTGCTGTCCGATCACTGATCCTTAGTATGCGATATGTTTTAACATGGTTTTGTGAGTAGCTACATCATACACTTCATCTGGAAAGTGTTTTAACAAACCTGTTTTTCTGATACTGGGCAAAAATTGACAGATATTGACTAATGGAAGCTCATCTTTCTTGATTCCAATATAATAACTAGTAAGACAGCAATAATAATATAATTTTAGCATTAATTGAAATGCAGGGAAGGAGGAGTATCAATATTTGCTAATGGAATGAGGGAGGAGAAGAATCTGTTGGAAAAAATAGTTTAGTGCTTTTTCTAAGAGCAATGCAAACAGTGAAGGAATAAAAACTATTTAGAGAACTACTTGACATTAACTTTTTTACCTCTCCCATCTTTTCATTTATGAACTAGGGTACTCAAAATCAGAAACTTATCCAAGTTTCAACATGTTTCTCTGATGTTAAGGTTATTTTGTTTGTACAGTTTTAGACCCTCCTCTTGCAAGTATTTGTGGAAATGGGGGATGTGAGGAGGATATGATGCCTATTAAACTCATTGTGATTGTTTTTATGCATAAGGTTTATTATATGTGAATATTTGTTTGCAACACTTCTGAGACTTGATGCTCTGTTATTGTAGTCTGTAGTGAGAGGAGACTTTAGTTTTACCACAGCAATTTACCATACTGTGGCTATAAAGTGGTAAATAACTCTTGAGTATCTACAACCTGTACAGGAATAGAGCTGCCTTTGCCTTTTGGGCTTGTGAAAGAAATTTGCTGCTGTGTTAATAGTGGTAAATTGAAAATGTTAGTCAGAACTCAACAGTTTTCTTTCTCCCTCACCCTCTTTCTTTTCAGTGATTTTTTTGAACGCACCATTCTGTGCAACAGCCTCGTGTGGAGCTGTGCTGTCACAGGCAAACCAGGACTCACATATCAGGAAGCACTGGAATCGGAGAAGAAAGCCAGACTTAATCTTCAAAGTTTTCCAGAGGCACTCATCATTCCAGTTCTCTACTTGGCCACCCTTACCCATCGCTCCCGACTTCATGAGATCTGTGATGAAATCTTTGCTTATGTCAAGGATCGGTATTTTGTTGGTGAAACAGTGGAAGTAGTTAGAAATAATGGTGCAAGGTAAGAATATTTTAGAATAAATGCCTATTTCTTTTTGTTTGGCGTGAGTGTTTCTTCTATGTGCTTCTTTTAAAGCAAAGATCAGGATAATAAGCTCCATCAAGCACGCCAGAAATGAGGTGGTGTGTTTAAGCTAGTGACACTGCTCCTACTTGCTTTAATTAAGAGTAGGATTGTATTGCTGGGCTTGGTATCTCTTTCCTTAGCTTCGATGCAGCTGTGGAGGCAGGGCAGCTCTCTTGGGTTTTGACACAGCGTTTTTTTGGAGTGCTGGATTTGCAAAGAAATGTCAGTCCCCTGGTGTATTTGTGTGAGAATGGTAGGTTGCTTGTAAAATGAGATTTAATTAGAATTAATTAAAAATAATATGAAAGTTCTGGTGAAGTCATCCAGAATGCGATTCATCACATGGTGTTTTGTGTACTCAGAATGGCCGAACTATAGAAACCTTAAAAAAATGATACTACTTTCATGGTTTGTATTTTTTTTTTTTTTTTTTTTAGGTAGGGATAAATCCTGAGTGGATTCTCAGACCAATTGGAAAATAATTGTAAAGTGTTTGTAATAGGTGATTATCTGGGATTTAGTGTCTATTTGTTTCTTTTTCCATTGAGTGTTATGCTTACTCTCATACTGATGTATATATTCCAAGTGTTTTTATTGTTATCTTAGACTGATAGAAAGCTTTGAAAACCTCAGATGGTTTCTTATATCATTGGTACATATGCTCTATAGTATAAGTAAGTTGTTCTACAACATGAAGCCAGCTTGAGTCTTTCTTTAAAGGAACTTCTAGGAGAGGACTAGAAAAGGTTTGTGTTATGTCTAAATAAGTTTGCAGTTTCACCTAATAGAGGTTATAAATAGGAAAGTTTTAAAGTGCTTAACCTGGAAACACCTGCAGAATGTGTGCTAACAGCCTTTGTGGGTTCAGCTGTTGCTGGTTGTTTTTTGTTGTTTGCCTGTGGGGTTGTTTTGGTGGTGGTGGTTGTTGTTTTATATAAATGTTTGTTTGTTTATCCCTAGGAGGAAGGTGCCAGATTACACTGCGGAGTAGACAGGGCACAACCTATTGACTTCTGTGGGTAGCCTGAGGTCTCTGCGCATCATCTGGTGTATATTGGGTGATAGGAATGGGCTGGTTCAAAGTGGTCATCAGAGAACATAGTTATTCTGTATGGGATTTTTTTAGTGGCTGATCTAGATGTTAATTAAGGCAAATTTTGTGCTATATCAGGAAGAAAAATCTGCTGATGTGCTGCAGGAGATAAATTGTAAGGAAATTTGGATGGGTATGTGTGTAAGGTCTGCAGAATGGAAGAACTTCCTTTATCTACCCTGCTTTATTCCTTTCAACCAGTGAAGTTCTAGTCTGCAAAACCAGGACAAGAACAACTTTGGTAGACTTTATGCTTTCTATACAGAAAACCAATATCCAAAATTTTTTTCTATCCTTCTCATATTTGTACCTGTATCATGACTAGACCCTATGTTCCTACTAGTATTACATTCCCTTTGCTTAGAGAATAAGGTGTATGGGTTTTTTTGGTATTTGTTTGTTTTTTAACCAGAAACCTGACTATTATGAACTATGAGCATAGTTCAGCTGTTGGTTTTCATTTGCTCAATGAAATGCCTTTGTTTTCAATCTTTTAAGATACTGTTGGTTTCCAAACTAATAGCAAAAACAATGCTTTAGAAGAACAACACTTCCCCCCCCCCGCCAAGAGCAACCCTCCTGTCTATTACTTTTCTAAACTCTTAGCTAAGATATTTATGCTTGTGCATCTTAGCTTTTAAAAACTTAAATGAAACGTAGGCTTATATGCAATAAATACAAGTCTGTCTTATTTCTTTGTCTTTTGAAATTCAGAATTATTTTCACTTTTCTTTTAGACCATCATAAATCAGTTTTTAAGTTTGCCCTAACAAAAAGGTTTCTACTTACCGTGTAAGCTACATTCTGTTCAGATAAAGTTGTGATATGATTCTGTCTCATGAAGATAGCGTTATAACTTTTTACCACCCTTTCATTCAGTCGTCTTGGTTATTGAAAATTCTGTTGAGATACACACCTAACAAATTTGTGTTTATGTTCCATTTTCACAGATCAATATATTAATAGCATATAAGCTGAATTTCTTACGCCTTTGAGGTGGGCTACATCATCTAAAATACTCAATATTCAAATAAAATCTATTTCCATCAGAAACTAAACTGCAAGAGTTTGTATGTTTCAAACTACATACATATAAGCTGTTGTCTGGTAAAATGAAGCATCAAAAATTTGCCTTAGCTGTTTGTATGCCACTGATATTCTAGACAAAAGTATAGCAGAGAGCTACTTCAAACCTTGAATACTAAATCCAGGAAACAGTGCAAATAACATGGTAAGGCAGAGGGGTTTTTATGCTTAGAGACACATAATTAAAGAATACAAAGTGGGAGGAGGTGAGGCAGAGTTATTCTTCTGCCCAATTAACAGTTGACTTTGACCTATATTTTGAAGTACTACATTGGGTATTAATTATAGCAACTCATGTTACTTGTAAATAACATGGCTGTTCAACAGAGCGATTTGTGCATGTTTGTCATGTGCAGCTACGTTTTTGTGATCTTTTCTAACAAAAATGGTCACAGTCCATCTGTAGTGTACTTGCATCCTATGAGACAAATAATTTGGCAGATCACGAAAACCCAGTTGTGTCATGGTGTTGTAAACTGTTCTGCTGCATTTATGTATGAAGTTTTTTGCACATGTAATGTCAGCAGTGTTGTTTGTTATCTGAGCTTTGCACATCATTTAGTGTGAAGCCTACAGCATAGTTAATGTGTAGCCAGGGACAGGTAAAGGTTGATCAAGCCATTCAAGTATTTATATTTTATAATTCCTAAATTTGCACATGTAATATTCTTGTAGGATGGATTACTTTGACTTGGCTTTCTAGAGTTCAAACAAAGTAAATGGGAGGGAACCCAAACACCAGAAGGGTTAGCATTTTGGCTTAATGTAAATGTTTTTATATTGAGCATGCGAAGTAGTCTTCAGTACTTTAAGCAATGGACAAGTGATCTAGGAAAGAGTAAGAGGACAAGTGCTTTGTGCAGAGGCTAGGCAGAAGACTTTTTTTTTTTAATACTTTTTTTTTGGCAGGGGGAGACAGACACTGGTGGTTCTTGTATCCAACCCATATGTTCTGGTGGTTGCAGAATCTCATGCCCTATTGCTTTTTCTGGTCTTAGATCTCTACTAGCTTTCCTGGTTTCTAGCCTTTTGTTGCGCTACACAGTTTTGAAATTAGCTGCTGCTGCCTTGGTGCTGAGGTCTGGTGTGAGGAATTCAGAGAGTTTGGGAGATACTTTGTCTTCCTGTTGTTTTCGTATGTTTGGTGTCTTAACAGGCCTTATCAACCAAAAGAAATTACAAAGAAAGCCCCACAGTCCTATGATGTGGCTTGTTCAGGCAGTCTGTGAAAATGTGTGTAATTTGGTAATCTAGTAGAATCAACAAGGAGATAATTCTGCTTGCTCTTTAACTGTTTCAGATGATGTATTGATTAAAAATGGCCAGCTTTTTTTTTTGTATGTGTCCAGCTTTTCCAGCCAAACGGAGTCCGACTTTTCTCCCAAGTGGTGGCTGTGCTGTGCTTTAAAACATGAGGTGATTGGATTCCCACTTCAAGAACTGTAGGAGCTGTGTAATAACACTTTCCTAGCACTGCCTTAGTGAAAGATAACATTATTATTTGAAACATAAGTCAGAAACATCATATCATAGAGACAGAAAAAATAATCTAAAATGAAGTTTAAGTTTGTCTAAGTTGCAAAGGAATTGAAAACAGATGACACTGTAAGTACTGTTAGAATGTCAAATTGCTTTTTATGGAAAGAAGTTGATTCAAAAAAGCATGGAAATTATTATTTGAGATTTTGTTGGAGAGGAAATTAGAGCAATATTTCATGTTAACCCTGGTCAGTTACAATATAAAATAAACAGTTAATGTTTTAACTCACACTTTATTGAAGCAGAGGAAAAATGTTGACAACATCACTGGAGTTGCTTCCTGTACTTGCTCCTCAGCACTCGAAGCTTAAGATCCATACCATACTAGTTGCCCTTTTGTTTTTCCACAAGAAATGGAATCTCTTGCAGTAACCTGACCATTTGTTGCTGTCTTAGTACTGTGTTGTATTATTGGTACTTACAACTTGTGAAACTGAATTTCAACATCTTGGCACCTGAAGTCAGCCAGTCAGTTACCTGAAATTTGGAACTGTGAGATGTGGAAGGCCTACCTGAATTAACCTCAGTGAATGCTTCAGCCACACCAAATAAAATCTATGACTGCCAAGCTCAGTCAGCTGTAGTACCCGTTCTTTTCTGCTTGAGCAGTGTGCTTGTTTTTTGTGGGGTGTTTTTGTGTGTGTTGTTGTGTTTTTCTTTTTTTTTTTTTTTTTCCCTCCAATTATTTTAATTTGCTGGAGGAAAAATGAGATTTAAAGCATGTGTAAACAAGCAGTCGTGACTTATCATCAGTGTTCTGAATCTGGGTGGTATCACAAGAAATACTGGTTATCTTTATTAGGGTATACAAGTGAGCAGTGTGATAATTAGTTAATTAACCTGTAAGCTTGCAGTCTGACTTGGTTGGAGAACTCAAGCTCTTCAGCTTCCCCTCCCCCACCCTTAAAAATAGCCAATGTGACTATGCCTTCCCTTCCCCATGAAGGCTGGAAGACAACCAGTTGTTGTCCATCAATTGGTATGGAACTTAATTAAAAAGTTAACCACCTGCAGACTAAAATAGGTTGCTTAGAGGTAGTGTATAAGAAGTCATACAGAATGTGGCAGATATGAAGAAGGAGTATGTTTTTTCATTGAATTTGACCACTAGATGACACCACTGCAAAAGAATACTTGCGTCATGCCTGTGAGCAACAGCAGAATGCTTTAAGAGAACGTAGTGTTTTTAAAATGAACCTGCTTACAGAAGTAGTAGATAAAGTTCTCTGTTAGGAGGATTGCTGCATCTTATAATGCATTTGGTACAGGTTAGCATCCTTTCTCTGCTCTGAATGATCTGATGTTGCCAAGCTGTAGGAAACCTTGATAATCACAGAGCAACCTTTCTGTAACTGAAACTTCTTTTTTTAGCTCATCAATTGTTTGGCTGGTGTCCCAGTGCTTCAGGACTGTTCATAGTGGATTAACCACTGCATTAGGCCAATTAGAAGATTTGCATACTGTTTTCATCTCTCTAAGTCTTAACTGGGGCACAGAAAGCGTGTTGCTGGCGGTGGCTGTGCCTGGCTGATATGGAGTCAGGATGGTACAAGATAATCCTTGTAAGAGATAAGGTTATAGCTAATTTTCCAACTTTTTAGTTCAGACCAGCAACAAGGTATTACTTACGTAAGTTAATATATAGTTGCCTTCTGAGCCCTAGGATAAGTTAGTATAAGACCACTAGGTAGTAAAAGGCAAAGTGTCTTCATGTTTAGACTCTAATGAGTTACAGTGAGTGTAAATTATATTCTTGTCCACCAACGATTTTTCCTCTTTGGCATTTAGGCTTCAAAGCTGACTGAATGCAGAGGCATAGGAGCTCATGTCCACAGAATCAGAAAGTTATAGCGTGTTTTTGTAGTGCCAAGGCTTAAGCACAAGTTCCTGCATACAAAGAAGTTTCCTACTTTATTTTGAAAGGTGAATTTGAATTCTAGTAGCAAAGTTAGTGTGGTGCTTGTGAAACAGCATAGCTGACAGTACTGGAGAGCAGCTTACCTATTCATAGAGCAAGTGCAGTTTGCATTCTTCCAGCATTGCTCGTTAAAGATCAGTCAACTTCTGGCCTGGAAAGATCATGTTTAAGGAATTAGCTTTCCACTGCCCTTAAGTCCTTTGGGATATAAATATATTTGTATTTGACTGATGGAAGCTATGAGATTACAATATCTGGGAGAGAACCTGCAATTCCTTTCTTATAGATTGTTGAACAGCTGTTACAACTATTTTTGGACACAGCCAATCTCTGTTAGTTCTCATTCTGTGTACTTTCTCTACTTTTGTAACTACAAATTTAAAGGTACAGGGTTTGGTTTGTTGTGTGGATATTTTTTTTTAATCAGTACAGTACTATGAACTGAAGGCTAGGCAATCAAAACAATGCATCTACTGTTAGTTAGTGCTGTCCTAAACCTGCAGGAGACAACTGATGCAGCTACTGTGCATACCAGATTCTCTTGTCCTAAGTAAAAACATGCTGCTTACTGGTTTCTTTGAAGCGCACAATCTTACCTATAACTTGACAGACAAATGAAGATGCTAAAACTTGAAAAGAGCAGCTCTTACTGTACTTCAGGAAGCCATTATGTGTGTAAAACTTGCCTCCTTGTTGTGTGCTTTTGTTTTGTGTGTGCATTAAATAGTACCAGTTAGCTCAGTAAGAGATGTCACTTATTCCTTCAGATCTTGTCTCGCTTTTATCTTTCTAATTACTTCCAAGTGTACAAGAACTGTTAGGACTAGGATACAAGTTATTGCACTTACCTGACATTTACTTCTTAAAAACTTACTAAAAGCTGACAAAACAGAATGAGGCTGTAGCTTTTTGGTACTTGCTACCATAGATTCCTCATACGGCTCTCTTGGGGTTTTCTTCATTCAACTAACTTCACATACTATTGGAAAATGTGTCCTTTTTTAATTTTGGCATTTGAAAAACTTTGCTTTCGTTTGGGTGTTTTTTAGAAAGTGAATTTCCTTTTGCTTCTGCCTCGCTGGTCATTGTTTTGTTTATGTTAAAAGTTGGCCTCAAAGTATTGCAATATTACTCCACTGCCCCATTTGAAACAGCTTTCTGCTGTTTTTTGACTGCTTATTGTAAAGCATACAGAGACATGTTTGTAACTCACGTGGGCATTCAAGGGCTCTTGTGTTTTGGCTTGAGATGAGGACATAGCAGAGTGCCAGACTATTTCTGTCACAGTAGTTAGCACCAGTCAGATCAAAAACAGGGGTGCAGAATGCTCAATTGAGGGGCAGTGAGAAGTGGTCTTTCTTCTCACAGCTTGTATGGCTGGATGTATAGGCCTACCTGGCCTTTGGGAAGAACTTCTCTGAGTAAGTTGAAGTGCTGGTAATTGCAGGGTCAAGGTTTCTGCTTGACACCCTGTGATGTCTGGTTTTGGCCCGTTACATAGTGGAGTGCAGCTTCTCTTTTTCTTCAAATTGTGTTCTTCTGCTGCTTTGGCAGGAGATGGAGATACCTGTGGAGTTGTCCCACAACTTGTAGTAGGTTGTGTACCTGCCTTTGAATTGCTGAGCTGAAAGAAAGATAAATTTGCCATGTAAGTTACACTTACCCTTTGTTTTGGATTTTCCTGAATCATTCCCATCTTGGACTACTGGTGAGTTTGAAGCATGTGCTGTGTTATGCCCAACTATAATACCTTGTGAGATGTGTGGTTTCCCGAGAGCAGACCTTCCTATCATCCCAGTGTTTGCTTTTCAGTTTGGAAGCATAAGCTACTGAGGTCACTGAGCTCCTCAAGAAATTATAGTGTATCAGGGCTTCTGCATGAGAGAGAGGTCTTGCTGCTTTTCCTCACCTGCTTTTGTCTGTGGCCAATATTTGCTTCTTGTACATGCTGTAGTTCTCATCAGATCCTTCAGGGAAACACTTGAAGTAGCTGATCTGACACAGACTTACCCAGCTCTTCACCTTGGCTTAGTTTTGGGTTTGTTTGCCTTTTTTGGAAGGGGGAGGCAGGTAATCTAATTTAATGGCAATCAATGAACAATACTGAGTGCCAGAGCTACAAAAAGCAAGCACCACACCAAATATGTGGCTGGAAAGAGGAATGGCAGGGGAGGATTTTCCCCTTGGTAGTGTTGAACTGTTAAGTCATCTCCGCATCTCGCAGAGCAGCAGCCTGAGGCTGCAGGTGCAGTTTGCTGTTGTTCACCTTCAGCCTGCCGTTTCCTTACTGTTCTTCTGGGAGTGACGAGGTTCCACCCAACCTTAAAGTTTTCTCCTAGTTGTGTTAAGCTGCTTTTCAAAGCATCACTCTCTCTACAAGAACAATTCCAGGCTGTGGAGTTGGATTTCTGCAGAAACCATGTCCTGTGCCACCATCTCCAGCCAGTGTATCTTGCTCTTAGATTGCTGGAGTCACTTATGTTCTTTCACCTGGGCATCTGACCAGCTCTACCCAAAATTCATGGGAATTAAAGATCTAAGGTTTTTTCATTTGAGAGAGGGGATGTGCACAGGTACTTAAAAAAATTAACATTGGCAGTATCTCCTCTGGCTTTGCATTTAAAACTTTTGGGCTCGTGTTCCTCTCTTTCTTCAAAACAAACCCCAGATTTAATCATCTAGGCCAGGCACTTGTTTTCCATAACATAAGAGATCTCAAAGAGCTTGGTTTCTGAGTGTAGCAAAAAATAAAGCTGTGAGCATAAAGGCCATCCTTGGGATTGGTCAGGGAATTCATACCCTGTTGTTGATAGCAGCCTGCAGTGCAGAGAGCGGTACGCAAAACTCTTTGAGTACAGGGTGATCCTTTTGCAGGTTTTACTGTTCTAGCTTTTAGCTGTCAGTGTCTGAGCTTGAGTTGCTGGGACTTGTGTGTAGAAGTTCATGATGGCTCTATTCTCGATTTATCTGATCCTTTTCTGAATACCTTTGGGATTTACTTAGAGTGGCTATAAGCTTTTTCACAATATTTATTGCTATTTGAAGAAAGTGCTTCCTGACTGAGGGGGATATTAGGATATGTATTTATTTGCTTGAATGCTGCTGTCTTTTCAGTTTGAGGTGCCTCTAGTTCTTATTTTATGGGAAATAGTGAGTGAGCGTGGTTTGACTTCGATGTAAGCTCTGTAAAGATCTTAAGATGTCCTTTTTATAAAGTATTTCCATGAGTATGCTCCATTTGAGTGTCTTGCTTCAGATTTCAGCTCTGCTGTTTTTTATGTGCCTTATGATATAAAATAAGAGTTGTAATAAGTGAACTCAGGAATCATTAGGTTATTGAGATAAGCAGGCCTTTGTTTGTGCTAGAAACCAAGTGTCTTTGCCTCTTTTCACTTAGGGAATTGGCCACTACTAGCCAGGACTTCACTGTAGCAAGGGCTAAAAAAAGAATTAATAGATTATTATTTCTTCAGTGCTAGAAGGAGCAGTTGCATCACCTTCTTTAATCCCCTGTCTATCAGTAACCATTAACTTCCATTGGATTATGCTTTTATTGAGCCAGGTAATGTGTGTTTCACTTGATTCTTTCACCAAAGATTTCTGGTAATTATTTGAATGAAGGCATAGAGGATGGACAGTCACTTGCTTTCTGTGGTAGTTTATTCCATTAGTCATGCTTCCTATTTAATAACAAAAAAGGAAGAAGAAAAAAGAGGTAGCTGTATTGGGATTTTGCTACTTACTGAATCAAGTATATAGAATATATAATTTGCATTCTTACAGAAGGAGATGTGATACAGGGCTGTCTGATGGACACATATGTAAATGAAGCATTGGTAAAATACTCAGTGACTAAACATTAAAGTCTTTTTGTCGAGGAGGACTGATTCGTACACACGTTATGTTAGGCTCTTTATCCTTTCATGGCATTGCATAGCATAGGTTGCAAGTTAGCTTTCGTGTGGCAGTTTTACTGTGGTTGCAAATTCAGTGTATATGCGCTCCCTCTAGTGGGCTTCAAATAGTAAACAAATTAGAAGTGTCACTAGTCTTAAGCATCGGTGCTTTTGATTATTTTTCATTTGGAAAAAAAAAAACAAACAACACTTAAAAGTGTTTTATAAATGTAACTGAACTCTCTAGAAAATATATTTTATAATCTGAAACAAAAATATTTCTACTAAGAAGTCTTTTTGAGCAGGTGGTCTTTGTTGGATTTAAGAAAATCAGCCTAATACATTCTGCTATGTAGTCAGCTCCATAGTATGAAGGGGAGGTGGTGATGTTCCAAATATTGGAAAACCAAGACACTGTTAATGACAGACATTTCTCTTAGGGCTGAGCCGCAGTCTGGTGCTGAGCCAGACCTTACTAAGCTTCATCAGCCTTGGACTTATTTTGTGAGCAGTCACTAGGCTCTGTGTCCATTACATACTTGGGTGCTCTTGATCCTTTACATGGAGTCTATTCACATTAGCACAGTTAATTATCCTGAGCTCCACTCGCCAGGAAAAGGTGCCTTCCAGCCCTGGACCAGCCTTGGACATTGGGACTGCGCTGGCACGGCAGCTCCTGCAGACAGCAGTCCTTGGCACGCACGCAGCGCTCGTGTCCCCATGGATAACTGGTTATATTGTTGTCTGCAGGAGTACATGACCACGTTAATAGTACTTGGTGAGGTTTTTTAATGATTTCATATTGTTTTAAAGTAGCACACCCCGTTGGAGCATGTTGGAACACTGTCCCTGTTGGAGAGAGATTTGGGGAGGACAGTTATGGGCACCAACTGTATTACTGCTCCTGGCTAAATTCACAACTGAATACGACCTAGGATATTTTTGTTTTCAACTTTTGTCCTTCTTTTTATTTTTTTTTCTTCCCCAGTGTGTGCAGAGAGTACTGTCTGCTTGCAGAAAGATGTTTAAGAAATATTTTGACATTGTTTCCTTTTTGCTAGTGTTCAGTTCAGGTAGAACACTTAGAATTTGTCTGTCATAGATTTGTTGGGGGGGTGTGTTTATTTTTAGCTTAGGCGTGATGCCACACTCATTCAAGCCGTGTGCTTCCTGCATTCTCCATTTTATTTATTTCAAGTGACAGTGTTTGGTGTCCAGAGAAGAGAATTATTCTGTGTTCTTTCTCCCGTCACCCTTTGAGCTTTTAGTAATAGTATGTGACCGCATCCACTGACTGCAATAGTTAATTTTCATTAAGCAGACAGGCTTGAGGAGATTAAACTAAAAAATATGAACCATGGAATTCCAGAAAGGGGTGAAAGTTGGTGCTTAAGAACCAGCTGTAATATAGTCACCCAGCATGAAGTGTCGATTAATTATACTTTTTAATATGTAGTTAATTCTGCCTTTTATAACTGGCATTCAGGATGGTGAAGAGATAGACTTGTTTTGTCAATTGTGTGCATGCCAGATGGAGCCTTAATATGTGTCAGCAGATAAATGGGCCATTATTAAGATTAGATGCATAATGATAATTTCAGCCTTGTTTATTTAGGTCATCGACAGCAGTAGATGATCTCTTATAAGTAAAAATACTTTGGGATCTGATAATCTTTTGCTTTTCTTAGACTGCTGTAAAAATAAATGTAAAAGGTTTGGTGTCCAGTTTTAAAGTAATACATTAAGTTAACTTTTTAGTTTAAGTGAGAACTGAAAAAAAAAAAATACAACTGCAAATAATTCTAACAGTGACTTATTTTGCTGTCCAGAGTAGTAAAGCTGGTAGCTGTGTAAGCAGATGTTTTTTTTTTTTTTTCATTTATTGGATGAAACTCACAAAATAACATTTTACCTAGTATTTCAGTGCAAGACTCTTAGGTATTTACTTATTTAGTAGACAATACAATATTCAGTTATAAATGTGTTCTTAAAATAACATCTGCTACAACTTTAGGCTCTTTACACTATTGGAAGATTTTGAGGGTAATAAAATGTCTTTGTTTTATTTCAGGTTGCAATGTAAGATTTTGGAAGTCATAGCTCCAGCTCATCACAATGGGATGGCAAATGGCCACACCAGCAGCACTGACGGAGACACAATTGTCATCAGTGACAGTGATGACTCAGAAACGCACAATAGCTCTGCACAAAATGGGTAAATGATACTTTTACAGTATCAAGCATTTGGGCTGGGTGGAAATGGGACTAAAGCAAATGAGGTGGGGTCTGACTAAAACAAATTACTTATCTGTGTGGCTCATGAGTGTTCAAGCAGCCGAAGGTGACAAGTTGAATATTCACAGGTGCCAGTTATGCTATATGTAATCTACCAGAGAACTGCGTGTCATGAGAAACGGAGTACCTACGGAATAATCGTTGTTAAATCTGTTCGGAATGACAGTGTTTCTGTTGACAGATGGTGGAAGAGCCATGTGTGCCTATCATAGAATCATAGTTGGAAGGGACCCACAAGGGTCATTGAGTCCAACTCTTGTCCCTGCGCAGGACAACCTCACAGTTCACATTATGTACCTATCACTAGTCCTCTCTGTGCTGCAGAACCTGTGCTGCTATAGCTCAGAAAATGCAGTTATGTTCTGCATTTCTACAGTCTGGTACTATTTAGCATGATCTATTATTTCACGTCCATCATGGGGCTCAGAGTTGAGATTGCCTTATAAGAGGACGTACTCTTGCTGTAACTTTCTGAAAAGTCTTTCCAGAGACTAAATGTGTTTGCATCCAAAATATAAAAATGTACAAAGCTTTCTTCATTGTGAAAGAAAGGCTGGAGTAGCTTAACATTGAATAAGAGAGCTTCTTGGCTATAATTGCAGTGTTTAATTTGGAGTATCCCTTTACCAATCAGTAATTGATCTTATGCATGCGGCTTATCCTAGCAGTATAACGAGAAGAAAGTTATCTGTCCTTCACAAGCACAATGTTGATGCAAGAAGAGGGTTTGAAGTGTGCCCTAGTTTTGTATCTGGCAACACACAGGCTTAAAGGAACGGCCGTTGTCTGTGAGATGCCGCGTGGATGCAGAAGTTATTCTCACTGGTTGGTGCACGAGGGCTGCCATGTCTTGGCGTGCCGTGCACAACTAGGGTGGAGCTCCTCACTTGGCCAAGAAGATAACATGGGATAAATAATTTTAAAAATTCTGTACTATCTCTTGAAGGCAGTGTCCGAGTTGTTCACAAAGAGGTCCTACACCTTGGAGAAAATAAGTGCTCTTTCTGTATTCCATAAGGCATATGGCATTTGAAAGGAGGTTATTCTTGGAATAATGTAAGCGTGCACAGAGCTGACTGTTGGATTGATCCCTTTATGTTGCTGTCACTTCCATGCATGCAGAGCTGGTAGTAAGACTGAGTCTTACACTCCCAGTCAGTCTGTGGTTCTCCCCAGCTCATTACTTATTTTGATAATGCAGGGAAGGGAAGGAAAATAATCTATTGCTCTTAGAAGGAGAAATCTCGCGAGAATATACACATTTTGGAAGTATTGTTCTGTGGCATAACTAACTTTTGTGCTGCAAACTTAAATTGCAAACCTCTTATGGATTTAAAATGCTTAGTGGAAGTTTTAAGTGAGTCTTTCTGTAACAAATGCAAGAGTGCAGTAACATGTTAGTTTCTGGATATATTATGGGCCTACGCAAACTTGAGAAGTATTATTTGCTGTACCTGTAAAACCTATCTGAAAGTAGAGCATTGTTGTCAGGTTTTTTTAATATGGACATCTAAGATTCTTTATACCCTTGCCTGTAACAGTAAGAATCCCACTGAACTGAATGACACCGTTTTGTAGCCCTAATCCTTCAGGGACTGTATTTTGCTGTTTATGGAGAAACTCGGATGTGGAGAATATCAACATTATTTGCCTTGGAACCAATGTCAAGTTGATATGTGCAGAACTGCAGTTCTGCCTCTGTCTGCACACAAATCTCCAGGTTTTGAGACCCAGCCTTTGAGCGAAGCTGCAGTGCCGTTAAACAATGGCACAGCAGATGCTCGATGTGTTTGTGAGGGGGGAGGGGAGCACAGCACAGATTGATGGGCCATCTGCAAATATTTTTCCTAAAGAATCTGTACGGGTAGAGAATCTTAACTGAAAATAGATGTCATTAGAGATCCCAACCTCTCTCTGACCCTACTCCTGTCTGTGTGGGGCAGAAATAGCACAAGTTCTGTACAAGTGTTCCTGCTGCCCTTTTTTTTAATTGTGTTCTACTGTAAAAGCTGAGGTTGTACAGGGAGGAAGAGGCCAGGATGCTCTCACTCCTGCATTCCTCAGAAAAACAGGCTGCTTTGTAAGGCCTGCGTTATGAAGCAAAAGGCAGCAATCTTCTGAGGTCTTAAACCATTGATCCTATTCCCTGGGACCCGCTAGTTCTGTAGGGTAGTGGTCATTGTAGATTAGCAGTGTACACACCTTAAACTGCTGGACTTGGGGTGAGGTCAAACTCTTGCATTCTCTTCAGCACCAAGGAGCAGGCTGGAGGTTGAAGGGCTTGTGCTGCTCAATATATACAATACTGACTGCAGCTCAATTCATGGCATTCCTTCTGCTGGGGCCATGAGTAGTGCGAACCATCAACCACATCAGAAATACTAGAAGAAAAAAATTCTTGTTGGGTCGCTGGCTGGTTTCTGGCAGTAAATTTGGGTGTTTATGCATTTCGATGTATCATCTTTATTTTGGGGAAGGGTTAATTGTTTCTGCAAATTTTGGAATGCAGGCAAAGGTCACAAAGCTTTTGAAAAAAATGTGAGTGAAACCTTATCGATATTTTATTTATTTATTTATTTTAAACTATCTTCAACCTAGGTTTCTGCCTCTATTTGGAGAAGAGATTATGAACAGGATATGTCAAAAAGTGTGGTCGTTGCTTGTCATTAAAGCTATACAATGTCTTCAGTAGAACAAATCTTTCCTCATCTTTAATTCTGATCTTTCCTCTTTCCTTTCATCCTCTCTGACCCCTTCTTTATCTGAATCTAATAATGGAGGTGGTATGTCTTAGCAGTTGGATTGCTCAGTATAGAGTAGCTTGTCAGTGGCAACCTTCGAAGGTGCACAGAGACCGTCTTTTTGTTGGGATCAATATACCAAGAGGTTACCTCTGTGTAAGGCTTGCATTGGAGCATGAGGAGACAAATGTTTGCAGCATTTAGCCAGCATTCTTCAGGGGAGCTTTTTCCATTCCCAAACTTAGTCAAAGAGAAGAAAAGCCACTGCCTCTTTTGGAAAAGCAGAACAGCATTCATTGTAGATGCATTCTTGATTCTCTAACCATCAGTATTCTTCGATGTTGTTTTTCTAGTTCTATTAATACCACAAGATATAGGTAGCTCTAGCAAGACTCAGACCATATAGTATAGATAGTCCTGTCCTTGACAAGGTTTCTCAGAAGCTTCTTGGTAAAGCTACCTTAAGACCATACTGTCTGAATATAAGATAGCAGAAATTTATATCCAGGTCATGTGGTCACTGTATCAAAGTAATAGAGAGGCTGATGAGATTATTATCTGTTAGTGGTTCAGAATAACCTCATTCAAAAAATGCAAGACTCTGCCAGGTGCATTTACTTGAGTGTGGTAGAAACTAGTGTAATATGAGTGAGTCAGTTCCAGTTTTCACCTATTAAGTTCAAGATATTCTGTATTCTTTCCTTGGGATCTGGTGGTCTGTCAGAGCTGTCCTGTTAAGACTTGCTGTATGCACTCTGCTGCAAAATGGGTCTAACCTTTGCTAACTTTTCTGTATTTTATATAATGTTTTATAAAGTGCAATACAACGAAAATAATACGACATTTATGCCAAAGTGCCTAGATAATCTGTGTAATTTTTAAAGCTTTCTACATGTACTGGATGATCATTTTCTCCCTCTTCTGCACTAAGTAAAATTTTGACTTTGAGTTTGGATTTATGAAGGAGGACTTCAGGAATATGTTCACTTCTTAGGATAATCAAACTCAGAAACTAAACAGGAAAAAAACCTTTGTTTGGGAATTAGGTTGAGGCCATTATACATGATCCACTGAAGGTGGGAGAATGATTTTACTCAAACTAAAAAGTAAAGGTTAATTATATGAGAGTTAACCATTGATTGTTCTTTGGGCCCTGCTTTTGATTACAGACAGTATTTGAGTTTAGAATCTATTAAAATGTATAAAATAGTCTACTTTTGGTATAACATGGGCACTTAGCCTTTTACTTTGTATTTGAACATTATCTGTTTGGAACCTTCTTTAACTTGTTAGACTAAAGGGCTGGAAATACAGGAGTGTATGTATGGTGAGGGGACAAGTTTGTATTTGACACTATCAAGAAATTCCTAGCGACAGCCCTCATTACTTTAGCTTTCCTATCTTGAATCTGAGGATGATCATGGAATACCAAGTCACGGTATGACCAAAATACAGACAATTTTCTGAGGGACAGGGATGTATCATTACTTATCTCCTCCTTTGTTCTTCCTTCCCTTCTCACCTCCCATCTTGCCGGTAAGGACACCAGCATCTCTGATCCCTTTTCCTTTTCCTTGCAGGAACTGTCTTTGATGCAAATCTATTAATATACCTAGTTGCAGAAAAGCTAGCAGAAGTGAACAGGTCCTCTTTGGTAGCAGTGGAAGTTACAGTCTGTATTAAATATGGCTTGTATTTTCAAGAGGTCTATTGTGTGTGTATAAAGGTATTAAACGTGTACAATAAAAGACTGATGTTTTGTGATTGTAGTAAACTTTGTAATTTTTCTTAATTTTTTTTAGGGAGAAGAAAGCCATAATTGATCCTTCTTTGTTCAAATACAAAGTAGAACCTATTAAAAAAGATTTATATGAGACTGTTATTGTTAAAGCATCTCAACTAAGGTAAGAATTACTATATTAAAGTTAAAATCCTACTTTATAACTGTGTGAGTTGTGTAAGTCACTGGAGGATGTTTTTGGTATCAAATGAATGGCATTTAAAAATAATATGTTAGAACTATTAATTAGAGGTACTGGAACAAAATACTGTGTTTCACGGGTGTTCTGTAGCCAAGGGTTCCAAGCTTTACTAGTATTAACACAGGTAGTAACTCCTTTACAAGCCTCTGTGCTTTTGTTGGGTGTTGCTTCTGACTCCTGTGCCTACTGCTGTGACTGATGGCATAGATGAAGTTTGAGAACCCTGTTCTATAATATTGATGAACTATTTGCATTGTGAACCCTCTGTGGTAGCATTGGAAGTTGGAAGTGGTGGAGCACATGCTGGTTATCAGACTGCTTTAAGATAGAAAGCTGCAAAGAGTTTTTGCTTCTTAAATAATTTTGTCTTGAATTTAGTTAATGCATTTTTAGAGTAGATTGTACATCAAAACTTTATAAACCGGATGCTGGGGCGGGGGGCAAACACTAGACTTCAGTGATTTCATGTCATTTAATTCCAGCATCAATCCAGATTAGTTTTTCCATTAACCATGCCTGTGTAGTTGGTTTTCTCCTTCCTGTGAAGTAACGTGGGTTCCCTGGGGTGCCAGGGAGCACGTGCAGCTGACGCTGTCCTGTAGGCAGGAGTGGCACAGCCCGAGTGAGCAGGGTACTCCTCTCCCTTGTTGCTGTGAGAGTTCTGTGCCTTTCCTTCCCCCATGAGAGGTGTGGGTGCTGCTTTCCTGTTGCCCTTGTTTGCTTCCACCCTCTTCTGAGACAGTCAGACTGGAGTTTTATTTGGGGATTTTAAAAGCTACCGTGACAGAGAGGAATGTTTGGAGGATCTAGTGGGGATGAATAGGCTGCGGAGTTTGTTTGTATGTGTATATAAAAGAGGACATACCAGGATCTTCAAAACAAAAATTACAGATGCATAACCAACTTTTTAAGTATTTCTTGGCTTTTGTTTTGTTCATAAGGAAATTTTTAATTGAATTGGGGTTGTGAAGAATGAGTGTTAATTATAATAGTAAGGATGTAATTTATAATTAAGAAAATGATAAAAAAGTCAGTCACATGATCTGTTACCTGTGTTTTTGCATATATTGTCAGCTGTACTTAAACAGTAATTAAAGATGTTAGTTGATAATGCTATCTTTCTTTCCTAATACAGCCGAAGGAAACATCTCTTTTCTCGTGATAGACTTAAACTTTTTCTGAAACAACACTGTGAACCACATGATGGAGTCATTAAAACTAAGGTAAATAAGAAGGAATCATTTGTGGGATAGAATATTGACCCTGCTCAGTCTTTCTTTTACTCTTCTCTACTAGCTGCTCAGAACCTCTTTTTAAAATTACACCAAGTTTAGCTTTTTGTAAGTATTGAGTTGGTATTTGACTTTTCCAGAATAAAACAATGAATACTGCAACTTTTTCTGTAAAAAGAGGTTTATGTTAAACTTTTGCTTGTAAACAAGATGGTAAATTTTCTGTACATGAAGTAGAATTTAATTCTCTAATTTCTTCTTTAGCTACCAGTTTAGAAAAGTCCCAAAAATAAAAATGGGAGCTTCTACGTAGAAAAATGTTATTTATTAAAACATAATATATTTTTGCTTAGTCTAACACAAGTTGTTTTCATTCTTCAAGGTATGCAGCTCGTATTCCTAAGTCAAATAAAAATTATCTATTTCTGTTTGGTACAGTAATCTAATATTCTTTTGTAATGCTTTTAGCTGGAAAATACTTTATTATAGGTTGTATTAAGCCTCCAGTTCTTCAGTGAGACAGAAGTACTGAAGAGTTCAGGTGGCTGGAATGGGCTTTTGGTGAGGCCTTAGGTGTTGAAGATGCATATTTTTGTCATCTTTTGTGGAAATATATGGTGATAGTTAGTACTAGTTCAAGCTGAAGTTCATATCTTAGCCTGTGCAGGATGACTCTGAGAATTCTTCTTCCTTGTGCTGAAGGAATTGAGCAGCTTCTCCCCTGCCAGCCAAGCAGGTGGCAATTTCCCTTGCCCCGCTTGCTGTGCCGCAGGAGATCCTGCATCCTTGCACTGCATATTGCAGCCTTGACCCTGAAATCCTTCTGATCTTCGTCTTGTTTTTAGAAGGAAGCATGTTTGTTTATTACATCTTGTATTTTGTGTGTGTTTAAGAAGAATCCTCATACAGCTGTGTAAGTACACAAGGAAGCTCTGAGAGATGAGAGAATCAGTCTTGCCTCTGAAAGTTGTGGAAAATAACAAAGGCAACTAATTTCTGAATGAGTTTGTAATTTTGAAGTCTATCTCTTTTAAGGAAGTGGAAATAGAAGAAAATGGATCTGAAAGGGATAAACCACCACCTTCCCTGAGCTTGTTAGCAATTATGTTGTCCTTGATATGATACAGTGAGCTGGGTGTAGTGATCTTTTAGTGATGCTTTTTGGTGCCTCAGGAAAATCATTATATTTTATATGTGTGTGTGTGTCTTATTCTTTTTGTTAGGGCATTTGTGGAGTGTCTCCTTGTTCCTCTGCTGATTGCCTTGCATTTCAGCAGTTATGTGAACATGTCCTGTTTGGATTATCTCCTTTGTGTCCTCATCTGTATCACTTTGTAAGGGTAGAGTTCCTGAAGTCACCAGGTTAAAGGTGACTTTAAATGAAATTTTGACAGTTAAGAATGAGAGAAGTAATAAATTTTCTTCTCTTCCAGAACAGTTAAAATATTAGAGAATCATATGATTCTTCAGTAAATTTATTTTCCAGTTTTCTCTGACAAAAGTAATTTTCAACATATTTCAGTAACTTGCTAGGAAGACTGTGTCCAGCTGTGTTTGCAAAAAGGCATCTAAAGAAATAAAATCTTGCCAAATTCTATTTTCAGATGTGTGCTGCTTACATTATTATCCACTTGGTGGATTAACTCTACAGTTACACTGTTTCAGAGTTTTATTTCTTATCCTAAGCTAACCAATCGTAAATCTAGTTACTTTGTCTTTTTTGCAAGTTAATGATTCAATCATTAGCTTATACTTATGAAAACGTAAGAATTTAGCAATTAATATGTGCTTTCTCTCTCTTACGAAGGCAACATCAATTGCAAAATATAATCTAGCAGAAAAAAATTTCTCCTACTTCTTTCCTGATGACCCACCTACATTTGTCTTCAGTCCTGCAAGCAGACGGCGAGGGAGACCCCCAAAGAGGGTGTCTACTAGTCTTGTGAGTAGTGACATTTTTAATTCCAGATGAAGACACTTCAATGTAGTCTTTTAAGTTCTTCCATTTTTCTCTGAACTTTCAGAACAGTTGGAATGCAAGTTTGATGTTGTACTTTTTTACTTTGAGGATGAATTGGGATATGTTACATAATTGCTATTAAAGTAGATTACTTTATAGTTCAGCTGGTAGAAGGGACAATAATTGATGTGTTATCTTATTATTTTTATCTTTCTTATTTCTGTGATTTCACCAAGAAACTAGCTTTTCAGTGTGTTGTGAAGGCACATGGAGTACTTGTCCCTTCTTGGAACAATTAATAAATAATTTGCTAAAAAACTTTAATTTGTACTCCTAGATACAAGTATGTGACTTGACCTCAGATACAGTTATGTTACTTGCCTGTAATTAAACACAGCAAAGCTTAGTGCTTTAAACTGCTTTATTTAAAAAGAAAGCTGGCAGAAAAGTATTGGATTTTCTCCCTTCCTCCCCACCATTAGGCAGGATCTCTGGGTCTGTAGTATGTTTGTGGGAAACTCTTGCAGCCTGTTTTTATTCTTGTTTTAGAGAACTGTTGAAAAATTGGGAATATCTGTTTCTGGTCATTTCACTGTAGATTATGTTCTTTCTTTCCACTCCCCCTCTGAATTCTCTATCAGGAGGATGAAATTACTGCTAAACACAATACCCAAGGAAACAAAAGTAAAGTACCAAGGGAAAAGACAAGGTTCCAGAAGCAAAAAGAAGATATGCAGGCCATGGGTAAGTTGAGGTTTAGTCTTATGACTAGTAGAACCAGTTTTTGCAGGTCCGAGAGCAGGCCATAATTAGAGTACTTTTGGGGTTGTACCTCTCAAAGGGAAGATGTCACAAGAGCGCAATGCCAGAGCACTATTGCAAAGTGCTCCTTTCTGTAGTTAGAATGCTTGTTTCCTGGATTATTTATTTATTTATTATTTTTCTAAACTTGGGAAATGTAGGAAGCTTGTGCTCCAGCTATGTTGATTTCTATCTCAGAGAGCAAAATACTTGCGGAAATTTGGATTCTAAGGTCATGTATAAATTTTACCAGCTGAAGGTATATCAAAACATGAGCATTTAACCAAAACAATCTGTTGTATGAAGAAAATCCATAAATGGAAAATGACATCAAAATTTAAAAGAACTGCAGTGCTTTTTAAACCCATAATAATCCTTAAGCAAATCTTGAGTCCTTCTGAAGATGTCTATAAGTAGATATTTAAGATATGTCTAAATGTTCTGCAAGATTACTTACAGTCTGTTTACAAATTTTTCCAATTAAGAGAGCACAAATCACTTAAGAGGTTTTTATTTTGGACTTCTGGAATTATTTTGGCTGAATTTTGACCTGCTTCTGATCTATTTAAACTTTATTTCAAATGAAGTAAGGGGGCCTACATACCTTTTGCATGGATTTAATTGGATGAACTGGTGCATCTTCTTGAGGAGACAAAGCTCAGACAAGGACATGTTCTTCTGGATTGCAAGCACTGATGTCCTTCCTAACAAAAGGCTTTCATCTGTGGAAATGTTTCAGTGAACCTCTGGTTTCTGCTTCTCATTTCCATGATCACAGAATGTTTTAGGATGGCAGGAGTGCCTGGAAATTATCTAGTCCAACATCTTCTTAAGTAACTGCAAAGTTGTCTGAGACTACTTAGGGCCTTTTCTTAGGAGGTGGGGACACTGGGGCTTAATGGGCTCCACTAAACGCGTGCGTCCACTTTTCTGCACAACCAGCATTGTCAGCTGTTTATGTGCTGGAATGGACAGCACAAAACAAGGTAATCACTCATGAACGTCAGAGCTGCTTCCTTTTTTTTTTTGGTGTGTGGCATTAACTGCAGCTTCTAGAAGGCTAGTTAAGACACATTCTAGCTTAATTTTTAACTTCGTTTTATGCTGTTGTACCCGAAACCCCCACAGCCTTGAAACATATAGTTTCAAACAATGAAAGAGCAACCAGCCCTGAAATAAGTTGCATGACATGGAGATCCAAAGGTGTTCTTTGCATTTTCTGCCACCTCACTAGAAAGCTGTCAGAGCATGCTGATATTCAGACTTTGTAAATGCTTTTTGTTCTTTGCTGGGGCCAAAAAATTATGATAGATGCATCAAATAAGAAGTAATAATTAAAAAATATCATGGTGTCAAATGTTCTGTGTTGTTCAGTTTTGGCCCAATGTTGGCCCATGATTATAAACCTCCTTCTTTTAAAATATTTTTTTTGTTTTTAAGATGCAGGTTTTTTTGATTTGAAACCCGTACCACATTATACTGGTTGTTTAAAAAGTATGGTACCATCCATACAATGAACTTAAAAGTACGCTTTCAAATATACTATATTAATGTAATAGAATATTAATCTAAACTTTTAACCTGTAAATAATGTTTAATTGGAATGACAATTACTGACATTCATAAAGTATGTTAAAAAGAGCTGCTGTAGTACTTCACTAATAATGTAAAAAGGTAGCAAAATACCAAGTACCCTGAAAAATCAGCCTCCTTAATATGTAGAAACCTACAGGGCTCAGCTTTACTGCTGTTGTTTGCTGGGTGAGAGCTGTCGCTGGTATGTACAGTAGCTATCTGTAAAAACAATCTAACCTATTTTCAGAACTTTATAGGAAAATGTAATCCAAGTCTTTGAGTGCCATCCTCTTGGTAACAGAAGGATCTTTTTTCATTTTCTTCACTCATGATTCTAGCTCTCTTGCTTATTCAATTAAAATGGGAAGCGCCCTAGATACCCTTTTATTTGTTAGTGTGTGTGTGTACATTGACAGACATTGTCTGTCACAGAAAGTGGAAATTTGTATCCTGCTGTTCTTCTGTAGACAACTGCAAAGAAATCTGATCTCCTCAGGCAAGAACATTTTTTTTTACCAGTTAATCTTAAACTGTGTAGCAGAAGTAAAACTTGCACAAAAGCCACTGAAATACTTAGTAGGTTTCAAATGTATTGGCTTTTCAGTAATTAATGTATTTAAAGATCACTTATGTAAAGGTTTTTACTATCATAAATATTTCATGGTTATGTGCCACACCTAGTTGTGACATGCTTTTATTAGACAATCATTACTAATTATGTTGGTATAATTATATGCAGTTGGAATTGATTCTCATCTTTATAGGTCACTTGGTAAAAAACAATGCACAAGTAATAAACTTCTGTATACGTATGAAAACAGAAATTTGACTTTATTACAGTGATGACAACCTTGTAAAACATCTGTAATACTTAGGCTTAAAATTTTGGTTCTCTAAAGAACTTTCAAGTGATTGAATTTCTGGTTGGCATAGAAACAATTCAGGTGTCATAACAATATCTTTTTTCATATGGTAATTATAAAAAGACTAGTTTGTTTAGCACAGTTAGATAAAATTAACATTTTATAAAAGAAAAATAACTGTTTTGTTTGTTTTTTTCCTTTATAGCTTTTGAAAAAGCTAAATTAAAACGAGAGAAGGCAAATGCCATAGAAGCTAGGAAAAAGGAAAAAGAAGATAAGGAAAAAAAGAGAGAAGAATTAAAGAAGATTGTGGAAGAAGAAAGGATGAAGAAGAAAGAAGAGAAAGAGAGACTCAAAATAGAAAAGGAAAAAGTAATGCATTTGTAGTTTATATGTTTCATATAGGAACAAGAGAATGTCTTTCTAGTTTGTTTCTTAGTTGCTGTCTGCTTCAAGTTATTTTCCATGAACAGTTTTCAGTTCATAGAAATGTACTTTCGAAGAATAGGCAGTTAAATGACTATGGATTTGTATTTCTGGATAATATTCTCTATATAATTTTAGTTCACAAACAGTTCACTTTGAACATAATTCTGAATTAATGGGATGGGGTGGGAGCTTTTTGCCAATAACCCGTGACAGGATTTGATTTGATGGTTGTCTTCTACTTAATTGTTAGAGACTCTACGGCATCAGATTCACAGCATATTAAATGGTTGTGGGTTTCCATGTGGTTTCTCTTTGAATTGGAATTTTTCACTCTGAATGTGAAGAAATTATTTATTCCACTATATTTCACCACAGCCACATCCACGATCAATTTTGATGGTCTTTTTTGTGGCAACTTTTAATAAATACTCTTAGTTTTGATTTTTTTTTATTTCTCTCAGCCATTAAAAACTAACAAAAGCAAAAAACCCCACCACAACAACAAAACAAACAAACAAAAAACCCAACCAAACCCAAACATGTCTAATTCAACGAAGTATTACCAGAGTTTACTTTGAAACATTTTTGCCAGTATCTTCTTATAAAAACAAATCATTTTAATTAAAAAAGGTTTCATTTTATTTTTCGGTGTGATTGAAATCATAAAGGAGGCAGTTCTAGAAACTATAGTAGGGTGATCTGACCATATTTCAAATACATTTGTGACGCTCTCTTTCAGGAAAGAGAGAAGCTGCGTGAAGAAAAAAGAAAATATGTGGAATACCTGAAACAGTGGAGTAAGCCTAGGGAAGATATGGAGTGTGATGATCTTAAGGTATGACTGAATTTGGAGTTGCTCAAACTTACACTTTACAGGGTGCCTAATGTAGAGGCAGATCTAGATCTGATCTGAATGCTCGGGGTTGTGAATCACCTGCAGTCGTGTAATATTTCCCAGTGCCGATGCTAAAAGGATCACCTGCATCTGTATTTTCACCCTCCAGAAAATCTTTACAGGCTGTTCTCAGTCTTAACATAGAACAGATGTCTTTTTAAAATGCTGATGTTACTGAGTGGAAGGTATTCAGTATGCCTGACTCTTCTGTTAAATGTACAACATGGTCTCACCTAGAATAAACCCAAGTTACTTAAAAGATTTGAGTAACGAAGAAACCAAATTTTTGGCTGAAAAATGTAAAAGGACGTTAGCATGTTACTCTCTGTGGCATTCTTTTGATTTAAACTCTGACAGCATCCTTGCTTAACGAGCATCTTCCTGAATGATCCTAGAAACCTGGAGAAAATAACAAGAATTTATGTCCAAAAAGAACTTAATGTTCTAAACAAGAATATAGTGTGGCTGTACATAATGGAAGATTGTCTAGCGTTACACATTTATGTACACTTTATTATGATTTGTTGCCACAGGGGACAGTGAAGGAGGGAAAATTGTCAAATGCAAGGACGGAGGTTTATTTGAGATACACAGGGAAACATGACAGTGCAAAGAGGACAAGGGAGGAATACAAGAATGAATATATTTGCAAGGAGAGCTGCATAGGCCCTTGAATATGTGAGGAAAAACTCTTAGCTGCATAGAGAGAAGAGGAAACTGAAGAAAGGGAATAACTTTGTCAAAATGAGAGATAGCTCCGCAAAACAGTGCTGCTGTGTTTCAACTGGAAAAGAAACAGGGAGGGGTGGGAAAGTAGTGTCATCACTGCAGTCAACATTGACAAGAATATGAATACAGATAGGTGTAGATGAGAAAGCAAGAAGAAAGATCCACCTGTATACTGCTTTTAAAAAAAATCCATTTTCAGGAAATGCGTGAAATACCTTACTGTGTTCTTCTCAAAGCACAGTATTTGGCATTCTCCTTGTTAATGTTTGTGAACTGCCATCATTGTGGAAAGGAGCCATCCTTCTGGAAATTGTCTGCTAAGAAATGTTAAGTGAAGACAAATCTTGAAGAGTTACATCAAGATACTAATTTGAAAGTCAAACTCAGTGTTAGACACTGTTGTCTGAGATTTGGAGGTGGTGTCTCTGTTCAGTGGTCTTGTCACATGGTTACATGAGCTCCCTTTAAAATGTCTTTCATAACTGCCTCACCAACATAAAACCCCAAGTACCAGAACACTGGCTCATTAGACACGATCTTGCATATCCTAGTATTAGATGGGTGCGGTTTTATGTGAATGTGATGGGGTTTTGTTTGCTTGTCTTTGCAAGCAATAATGAGTAACTTTTAAAAGAGTATGTTTATTTTTGCTTGTCTGGACAGTTCCACCAAAATTAAATTCAAAACTCTTGTGAAATAATGCAGGTTTAAAGGAAAAATCTTGACAGCCAGTGTTATTGACTTGTAGTGCGTTTGAATTCCTTTAAAGGAAGATACAAAATAATTCAACTTCTCAAACATTAATAAACTTTTATCTCAAAAGATTTATGTCTATGTTGCATGCTCTTCAGTTTTTAAAGTCAGTACTACCACAGATGTTACTGTAATAATTGATTATATGTCTTGCAGAACTGTTTTTAGTAAAATGTAAAGAAACCCAACAGATACACTCCTTAAAATCATAGGCTAGTTTCAATCACTTGTGTACTCTGCAGAAACCAAATGCAATATTAAGTTGTCCCATTTGGATTACAGGAACTTCCTGTTCCAATGCCAGTGAAGACGAGACTTCCTCCTGAGATCTTTGGTGATGCTCTGATGGTTTTGGAGTTTTTATATGCTTTTGGGGAACTTTTTGATCTTCAAGATGAATTTCCTGAAGGAGTGACTTTAGGCAAGTTGTTGTTTATGTGGCAAGGTGCCCAGATGTTGTGATGTCCCTTCCTCTACCAACCAACTGAATATCTTAAGTGCACCCAAGTACTAGTGCTGAAATTTTTTCTGTACAGCTTTAATGTCGGTGCTTACACGTGCATATAAATCCACTTTTCACAGTCAACTTCTGCAGTGTTTATAAAATCAAAATTAATTTAAATGTAGAAGCTATTAATCTACGTATTAAAATGTCTACTTCTACTTTATTCTTGCAGTTAAATATTTATAAAATAATGTTGTTTTATCAGCACTCTTCGTGACAGAATCACTTTAGGAATATTTGTAATAAGTTATGGAACAGTAACTTGATTATCATACCTGAAGAAAAAAAAAATGTTTTCGCTCTTCAGTGCATAATTGTTTCCAACTTTGCAGTAAAAGTGACGCTTCTTAAACTTTATTCACAGAAGTTTTAGAGGAAGCTCTTGTAGGAAATGACACTGAAGGCCCACTATGTGAATTGCTGTTTTTCTTCCTGACTGCCATCTTTCAGGCAATGGCCGAAGAGGAAGAGGAAGTGGCCAAAGATCAAATAGCTGATGCTGAGACCAAAGGTCAGATACTTAATTTTACTGCTGAAAAACTGAAATGCCACTGGAATTAACTTTAAACTGCATGATTTATGGCATTCTTTTGTTTAACCTTGTCTTATTATGCATGGATATTGTATGCAAATTGACTTGTTTTTTCTCTTTTAACTGAAATTAAAGCTTTAAACTGGGCATGGAGGGTGGGGTTGAGGTGGGGGAATAGAGAAAAAACAAGCTCATTGTTACTACAATCATATCCAAGAAAGCATAATAAGCTTTTAACAGCACTGCTTATGTTTTGGCGGTGAGGCAAAACTCTTCTTCACTTTCCACCTCTTCCTTTAGCACTGTTAGATGTTTCTCCTGAGGGTCAAGAAACAAAGCAATTTCCTAAATCTTCTCAAAGGTCTTTATCTGTAGCTATAAAAAAAAATCTGGACCTGACTAGATTAAAAACTAAAAATCCCCAGCACAGTTAAAATGAAGAATTTTATGTTCATTTTCCGTCAGGACTTGGTGTGCATCCACAACTCCTAGGTTCTGCCATCTGTGTTTTTCACAGATTCACAGAATGTTAGGGATTAGAAGGAACCTCAAAAGATCATCTAGTCCAATCCCCCTGCCGGAGCAGGAACACATAGATGAGGTTACACAGGAATGTGTCCAGGTGGGTTTTGAATGTCTCCAGAGAAGGAGACTCCACAACCTCCCTGGGCAGCCTGTTCCAGTGTTCTGTTACCCTTACTGAGAAGCAGTTTCTTCTGATATTTAAGTGGAACCTCTTGTGTTCCCGTTTGTACCCATTGCCCCTTGTCTTATCATTGGTTGTCACTGAGAAGAGCCTGGCTCCATCCTCGTGACACTCACTTTTTATATATTTGTAAACATTAATGAGGTCACCCCTCAGTCTTCTCCAAGCTAAAGAGACCCAGCTCCCTCAGCCTTTCCTCATAAGGGAGATGCTCCACTCCCTTAATCATCTTCGTTGCTCTGTGCTGGACTCTCTCCAGCAGTTCCCTGTCCTTCTTGAACTGAGGGGCCCAGAAGTGGACACAATATTCCAAATGTGGTCTCACCAGGGCAGAGTAGAGGGGGAGGAGAACCTCTCTCAACCTCTCACAGTTACTCTGCCTTTGCTCTTCACTCTGTGGCTGAAGTTGCCCCCGTTTTCAGAGGCATTTGTTGTACACTAAACACTGATAAGAAGGAACTGCAGGCTTGGTTCCAAATTTATGTGGTCTGGGAACACTATATATGTGTTTTCATCCTTAGTCACGTGTTTCTCTTCTGTGTTCAGGCAGCTCAGTGGTTTGATCGATGGTCTGTGAATGCTCTAAGCCTCATTCCAGAGAGCACTCCATCTAGTGCTTTGGGAAGAGTTTGTCAATAACACAAACTTACAGTATTTTGTATGTTGCCCTGCACAATTTGGGTTTTTAATGCCCTTGCAAGGTGCTTCTGCCTATTTATTTCAGCTCAGTTATTTATAAAGCCTCGCTGTGGACCAGAGAACTGGTCTGACTGCTTTGTTATGCTCATTGAGCATCTAGTTATGGTCCCTCAAAACTGTGTGTTAGTGTGAGGAGGTAGAAAGAAGCACCAGACTGGGAGCCTTGAAAATATTTTAAGATGTTACTGTTGCTATGTACCTTCTGTGTTTTGAATCTGAGGTCTAAGACTTCTCCCAATTCTTTCACCCTCTGCGGTGCTTGGTGGAAGGGAAGACAAATGTTGTCACCGTGCTGGTGTCCAGTCCAGTGTGTCCTGTGTTTATGGACTGCCAGACTGCTGACTAGTTAAAGTAGAAGCTTTCACCCTTCATATCTTGTATTTCATTAGAGGTGGATGGGAACATAAGAGCCCTTCCAGTTTGAGGTCAAGTGAATCCTGTGGTTCCCCTGAAAGGCAGATGCATGAGGTACAGGAAGGCTCCTTTAATTCCTCCCTTGAAGACTGTGTATTTTCATGCTTAAGATTTATGTTTGATCTATAAAATGTCCTTATATAAAACATGCACACTATCTTCAGCAATAGAGGTTGCTCTTCTTAATTGAATAAAGTTACAGATTTGATACGAAGTTAACAAATATAGACTGTATTTTAATTACCATTGAATTTAGCAATTAAACTATTTTTTTTAACAACTGAGAGCCTTGCTTGGACAATATAAGCAAGGTAATCATTATCAGGTAATCATAGAATAGTTGATTAGATTCTTAATTATTCATACAACTGATCACAAAAAAAAAGTGACATAACTTTTGTATTTTAATTTGATTATATGGGGCTGGCAATTGCAAAAATCTGCCATTTCACTTGTAGTTCAGCAGAGCTGTGGGCAGGGCACTTAATCTTTTACTTGCCTTTGAACTTTCATTTCTTGTCACTCTTGTTTAGACATCTTCTTTCTTGTAAAAGAATTGCATGTTCTCAGCTTTGTAATTCTGGTGAACCAAGCTAGTAGTAGTCAGCATTTTTGCTCACTTCAATTCTGTACAGGCAGTGTTTCTGCAACAGAAAACACCGTGAATGTGGGGTTTTGGTGTGCATAATACTTTCTCAAACCCTGTTACGCGGATACAGTGAGAGGAGAGGTGTGGAGGTTAATTTTGCAATGTTTGGGTGAGAGTTTTCAAGCAACATCAATCATCATACAAGACTCTGTTGTGGATTTGTTTTTTTATATAGTCTCAGTTTGGATTTGTGGCTCTTAAATGACTTGGTGACTTTTAACTGCTTAGTGATTTGGACTTGAATAAAGTGAAATTGTTGAAACAGTATACAAGGCTGAAAGAATTGTGCCAGCCCTCTGGAGAAATACCTGTATGTGCTAAGGAAACTTGTCTAAGAAACAGGAATTTTGCCATTTCTCCCTTTCACTGCTCTGCTTCCTTGGTCAGTTCGCTGATGTGCGATGCTCCTTGTTAAGTGCAGGTGCTGCTTTGGTGAAATACAGTTTTTTTTGTCATGCCTTAGTAATTGTATTTGCGCAGAACAGTAAGGCTATATCTAAGTTACAGATTAAAAGTATAAAGGGAATGGTGATAACCAGTATCTGATTGGTTTAGGTGGTTTTTCCTAAAAACAAAATAATGATAGAATAGAGGTGTTCTTGCATTGTTTGCTTTAGCTTTCAAGTGTGTTTACGGATTTGTTTCTGTTTTTATGTTGCCATTGTGCATGTTTTGTGCATTGGGGTTGCTTTAACAGCTTCTACATAGGGAAAACAGTGTGTAGCATGTGGTGCATGTCCTTAGCTTTTAGTTGGATTTTTAGTTGCATTTAAAGATGTGTAAATTTTAATTTGGATGTTGAATTGAGTCTTGAATACATTGATGCTTTTGTAAATATTGGCCCCCTTCGCTTTGTCTGCAACTTTTAAAAAACGGCTTGCTTTCCTCCCCTCCACAGTACAAGTTTTAATTTGCACTAGAATAAAGTGTTTATTTCCTTAAAGATTTAACAGAGGCTTTGGATGAAGATGCAGACCCCACAAAATCTGCACTGTCTGCAGTTGCAACTTTGGCAGCTGCATGGCCCCAGTTACATCAGGGTATGTGTGGGTTTCACTTCTTGTTTTGTTACTGTTCTTATTTTGCTCTGTATTTTAAAGCACATTTTTTATATTTATATGAATTTAAGTATTTATATAAAATAACTGTTCACTCTTCTCAACTGTAGGCTGCAATTTGAAAAACTTGGATCTTGATAGCTGCACTCTTTCTGAGATTCTCAGACTTCACATTCTAGCGTCGGGTGCTGATGTAACATCAGCCAATGCAAAATACCGTTACCAGAAACGAGGAGGGTTTGATGCTACTGATGATGCTTGCATGGAACTGAGATTGAGTAATCCTGGTCTCTTGAAGAAACTTTCAAGTACCTCAGTGTATGATTTGTTGCCAGGTAATAAAGGACAGTAAATGTTAGAGGTGATTAGATTGCTCATCAGGTGATCAGATTTATAACTGCTTCAGATCAATGATGGTCAAAATGTACTGTATTATAAAATAATGTAGGTTGGAAAGGACCTCTGGAGGTCACCTAGACCACCCCCTGTGCTCCAGCCCCGACAAGCAGCAGATCCCACCAGATCAGAGATAGGTGGAGCAAGGCAGTCTCATTACTTCTGAGGAGCTTTTAAAAATACTGTAAAAAAAAAAAAAGTCAGTTTTACTTGCAGAAGGGGATCTCTCCGGGAGAAGGATCTCAGTATTTGATTCATCTCCTGCTTTTTATTACTGTTCTGGTTTGGCTCTTTTGTTTGTTATTTGGAAATGGAGAAAAAAACTATTATCTGCTGTTCCTTTATTTCAGTTTTGAAGATTGTTTTATCTAAAAGTTAATAAATCAAAAAAGAAGGCTTGCATCTCTGAGCAAAGCAGGTATTTCAGGAAATGCCTCTCTGCAAGTGCAGCTGGTGCACTAATAATGTTTGTTTGCTTTTTCTTGAGTGAGAACCCATCTTCAGTCTGGAATGTGTACCATTAAGGCTTATTTATCAATTGTATGATGAAATATAAAAATTGGTCTCAATTTTATTAGGAGAAAAGATGAAGATCCTTCATGCCCTCTGTGGGAAACTTCTGACTCTCGTCTCCACTCGAGATTTCATTGAGGACTCTGTTGACGTGTTACGACAGGCAAAACAGGAGTTCAGAGAATTAAAGGCAGAACAGCATCGCAAAGAACGAGAGGCGGCAGCAGCAAGGTAAAACCAGGATATGGAAAGCTAAATTTTGTTGCTACAAATTAAATTAATTCCTCAGTTTCAAAAGGCATATGAGAAAAAATAGCAGTGTTTGTGTTTTATACTGTTTTCTTGAGACCCTAAACAGGAGTGAAACTTTACTGTGCTAAGCATTGTCCTTTCCTATGTTACTGTTATTTTTAGATGGTGCGGTAGTATAAAAGAAGAAAGATGTGGCCAGATCAGATACTAGATGAATTGCAACTAGTTTTCTGTATTCTTTTTATTAGGATACGTAAGAGGAAAGAAGAAAGGTTAAAAGAACAAGAGTTAAAAATGAAAGAGAAACAAGAAAAGCTGAAGGAAGAGGAGCAAAGAAATCCTGCTGTGGAAGTACCTCTTGGGTATGATACATAGTATTACTGTGACATATATGATACAGCACTTCAGTTGTGTGCCCAGACCTTACCTATGTAATTTTCCTTGATGTGGTCATATATGAAGTTATATTTAAATATATAGCCCTTACTGTTGATTTTATTTTTCTTCCTAGTAGAACTGCTTTATGAAAGTGATTTTCTTTTAAAATCAACTTTTATTGTACTCATAATTTTACCAGCTGATGAGAAATTTACAAAATCTAATTTGTTGGGGGTTTTTTTGTATTACTTTTTGTCTCGCATTTATTTCTTATCTGTGAATATCTTCATAACAGACCATTCTAGTTTGTTCTCTAATTTGAGGAATTGATCTGAGCTAGATAATACTGACCTCACATAACAGTTTATGAATCAAATTTAATAGCATTTTAAAAAAATGCTGTGTTATCTCAGATGATTTCCATAAAATAAAGGTTTTTTGTTCTATTAATAAAACTGTATGGTTTCAGGTGGTAAGATTCATGCACAGGCACCTGTATATGATTCCAGAAAAAAAGCAAAGTGTGTATACAACACTTAATCTTTACCTGCTTGAGGAAGGGAGTTAGTTAAATAAATCTGCTAGCAAAAGGTGAGCATGGGCCAAAGAGAGATTTGTGCTATGTTTTTGAAGCTGTAATTGAAGAAAACCCAAGTTATCCTTTAATGGTTGTGTGTAGTTCTGTAGGTTTTTAATTGTATTTGCTAAATAAAGGGGAAAGGTGTAATAAGCATTTTATAAAATAGTATACATTTTGAGGAGGAAACACATTTTTTTAGTCATGAAAAAAATAATTCAGGTTAGTAGAACTTCACTAAAATGTCTCCAGAAAGGATCTGATTATATTAATGCTCTTCAAATGAAAGAGTGAATAGCAAAGAGCAGTTTTTAATCTTTAATATGAAACTTCCCATTTATAGTTTAGTGGGTTTCTTCTGGATTTTAATACATTCTATGACTTGGAAGTTTATTTTTAAAAAGCATTATAGGTCTTTGAGTAGCTTAAATATTTCTGAAAGGTAAACACTGTATAGAAGATGCTGTATTCTAGTGTCTATTTTCTTCACTCCATTCAGCTTTTAATACATGGCTGATCACTTAGTTACCTTTATTTTATTGTGTCAGGGAGGAGGAACGGGAAGACCTTGATACTAGTACAGAGAGCAAAGAAGCTGAACGTAAAGAGCAAGACATGGACACAATGACAGAGGATGAAGAAGAGCTGGGACCAAACAAAAAACGAGGGAGAGGTAATGCTATAATGTTTTATTCATTTGTGTACATGTATGCACACACACACGTGTGCAAGCGCCCGGGAAGTTCCTGGGTTTTATAGCAAATTCTTATAAAGTATCAATCTTTCCTGTAGATTTTTTGAAGGAAAAACAGAAAACCCACCCAGACATGATCCTAATGGGCTCTTAAGAATTGAGCTGGCCTGATGCAGTTCTAGTGGTCAAGTGTATGGTGTCTCACACTTCTGTTTCATCTTGTCTTCCATACTTGGTTTCCGGATTCCTCTTTTGTCTAAAAAAGAGCCCGGGCTGTTGCTGGACAAACCATTACAATTACGAGCAGTGCATTCAAAGACAAGGAGTTCTAGGAGTCTCATCTAACAGGGTGTGGTGTGGGTTTGGTGATTGTTAGGAAGCCGCAAAAACAACAGGTATTTTGAAAGAAAATGTTACATTGAGTGGTTTGGTTTCATTTGCCTTTGTTAATGAAGCAACATAACTTCTGTACAAGAGTACAACTAGGTTTCTCCACAGATTTCATTTCCTCAACAGTGTGCTAGTAGGAGCTGTGGTGCAGTAAATGGCACAGCCTGCGATTTGTAATTAAACATAGATACTGCCACAGGAGGATGAATTGTTGATGGCTTTGGCCTGCTACCTTATCTGTGTCTTTCTCCCATGAAGGCCTTGTGCTCGTGTCTGTGCCGGTGAAAGTCCTGGATGATCATGGACTTAAGGCTACATCTTGTACAGTTCCTAACAGTACCTGGGATAGAAATTCTGAGTCATTCAGTAATGGAGGTTTGAATATTTCCTCCAGCTTTATGATAGCAAAACAATGACGTCTAAAAGAGAATGTCAAGTTTCTCAAATGCCCGTGTTTGAGACATTGTGTGTGGAGGGCAGACAAGCATTATTTCATTCCTACAACTGGAGACAGAGGAGGTCACCCTGGAAATCGCTAGAAATTGACTACTGACAGCATCTTTCACCATTGCATGTGTTAATTACAAGATGTGCTTTTCTAGATGACTATCAGGACGTGATTCTTTGGTAAACTAAGATGTCAACAGGAATATTTTCAGCTGATATAAGTTGATAGTAAAAAATAGTAGTGTATATATATTAAAAAAAAAAAAGGATAAAGTAGTGTAACTGAGTTTGCAATAAAAGCTCTTATATAGGGATTCTGGTTTTGCCTGAGGTCTTTGGGGGGGTTTAATTGATCATTTCGAGTATGATAAATTAAGTCCAAAACGTAGTTCATATTCAATAATGAAATTGCTAGAAGTTTACTTGATCATGATATTTTTATAATACAATTTAAGTTTGTTTTTTTTTTTTTAATGGTGTTAAAAATAACTGTCAGACTTGGTCTAGTTTCTGCGAAGTGAAAGTATGCTAAAGATAACTTTCTCTTTATCAAGAGAAGGGGGTTAATCGCTTGAATTTTTCTTTGACAAAACTAGTATTGTTTCTTGACTGAGCTGATGGTCTTTGACAGGGTAAGTTTAACTAGTTTGATCAGAAAGGGACAGAACCAAAACCCGCCCTTTCCTTGAGTTTTTGGTTAAAGAAAAAATTTAAAAGTGTCTTCATAACATTCTTTTTCCCTTAACTTTTAGGAAGGAGAGGGCAAAATGGATATAAAGAATTTACAAGACAAGAAGAGACCCCTTGTGAAAAGAGTGAACCTCTTACTGCTGAAGAGGAAGAAGCTTTAAAACAGGAGCAACAAAAGAAAGAGAAGGAACTGTTAGAAAAGATTCAGAATGCAACAGCCTGCACAAATATCACCCCGTTAGGTCGTGACCGTCTGTACCGACGCTACTGGATTTTCCCCTCTGTTCCTGGATTGTTTATAGAAGAGGACTATTCTGGTCTCACAGAAGATATGTTGCTGCCTCGAACCTCTTCCTTTCAGAATAATGTACAGTCTTGCACAAATGAACCTCAGGTATTCAGTAAAACTGGAGAGTCTTTGAAATCTTCTGAATCTACCTCCAATATTGACCAAGATTCACACACCAGTGTTGTTGTAGAAGTGCCAAGGCCAGTATATAAACCAAACCGTTGGTGCTTTTACAATTCTCGGGAGCAACTGGACCAACTCCTAGAGGCTCTCAATTCCCGAGGACATAGGGAGAGTGCCTTAAAAGAAACTCTTTTACAAGAAAAAAGTAGAATATATGAACAACTAAGCAGTTTTCCTGTGGAAAAGTTCCATATTCCAGGTAAATGAGGAGTTCCGGATCTTAATTTGCTTCCATGGCTGTAATTTCTATGTAATATTCTAGAAACTTCTAATTCGCGTTTAATTTTAATTCCTAAGAATTATGAATTATTCTTAAGCATTATTTCAGTCTACAGAAAACAGGTTTGGTGTGTGGCCTGTTTCCCTCTGCCCATGATAGATTTTAGTTTTTTTCTGGTGTTTTATCCTGAAAAGAGCAATAACTTTTCTGTTATCTCACTGCTTATTAAAACGGGATTGGCTTTTAAACAAACATCTTTAGGCAGTAATTTGAGCTTTGGGAATAGATTAACTGGAGAATAAAGATTAATACCTGCTGAAGGCAAATCATAGTATTGATCATCTGATGTCCTCATTTCCAGTATGATGAAAGGAGACACAGATATGACACTGGAGACAGAAACATTGCAAAGGGACACAATTACTACCCTGATTCATTGAACAGGGCAGGTTCTTTGCCAACATTATAATGCTTTGGATTATTTGAAAGCCTTTACTGGCCTGTTGTGAAGAAGGGAATGACAGCATATTACAGGGTCATACTAAAAGCTTTGGGAGGAAAAAACAGTGTAGCCTGTTGGTTGTTCTGTGGCCAAGTATTTTGCCATTTATTGGCAAGGCATTAGCTCCAATCCTTGATAAAATTCTGCATACACAAGATCGCAGCTGGCTTGTTTGTGGTGTGTTGGTGGGTAGAGTATGTTACTAAAATGAAACTCGCTAGGGTAATGTTTAAGAAATTGCAGTTTGTTTTGAATTATGCCAGATTACTGTCAGGATTTTAGTGTACCTGAATTATTCACAACAGAGCTGAGTTGTGTTTTACTGCAGAGCATGTGCCAGAACATGCCACAAACACATCAAATACTACTAAATCTGTAACTGCTTTACCATTTCTTTTGACAGAAACTAGCACAGGACAGAGTTCTTGTGTAGTAATTGAGCTTTATTTGGAGGCATCATGGCTTATGGCTATGTTTGTGTTTTTTGTGAGAAAATCTATCATTTTCTCATATATTTGTGTTTGTATGTGTAGTTCCTTATTTTTCTAGTTGCTGCACCCTTATATTTTGTATGTTGTTTTCTGTCCTGAAGCAACTTGATTTCCCAATCATAGATTTTTCTCTTTCTATGCTAGAATTGTAGCATAATGTTGATTAAAAAACAAAACCAACAAAAAACCAGCTTCGAACTTCACTTTAATAGAAAGACAATTCAAATGCAGTGTTCTAATACCAGTGCCACCTCCCCTCTGTGGTAGGTGCCCACATGTAGCTGTGCTGGGGAGGGAGTTTCTCTGCAGTGAACTTCGGCTGCTGCCCTGTTGTCTTCACTCAAATGACTTACAAGACAAATGGGAACTACTCAGTGATTCTCTGGTGCTGTAAACTGCCCTTTTCTGTTTTCTAATTCCCACTCAAAAGAGTGTTGAAATAAAACTGATACATGCTGTTACCTGATTTCATTCCAGTATCCATTAACATTTCCTCACCAACTGTTAGCAAGCCAATTGCTGCTGTTTCAGTTTTGCTCAAGAAAAAAATAATTTCTTCCTTTTCTTTTAAACCAAAAAACTTTTCTCACATCCAGACATCAGAGTATATGAGTATACATTTTGAGAATATTTGCATAGTTACTTTCAGTTACAGGCAATTGTTTCTGCAGTCGAGAGCACCTTAGAAAATTCATCCTGTACTTCCTTACAGCTTTATGGTAATTTTTTGTTAAATACCTCCAAGCTTTTGCATTTACCTCCTCATCACTGCACTCCTAGAATTTAATATAAATCCTGGGAACCAAAACATTTGCCACTTATGCAGATTTACAAGCACTAATTTGGGATCTGGGCATACTTTCAGCTCTTTCCTGTGGCTTTTGAGCTTTTGCATGAATTTTCAGTTCTCTTATGAAGAGATTTCTGCATGACTGCCTATCATCAGCTCTTCCCATCTTTTTCATAAATTATGTTGCTGTCTTGTTCTGTTTTTTCCCAGCCTTTAATTAGAGGGCACAATCAGTCTAGTCTGTGCCTGTGTCATCTTGATCTGTTAGTTTTGGTTTAAAGTTAGATTTTTAAAAGGGATTATATTTTCTTCTGTTAGTTTTTGTGATTATCCTTTGCACATGCTTATTTTAAATGTTGTCATGATAAAGATCCATGCAGGAAAGAAAACTGAGGAGTTCTCCTGTAAAGTAAGGACCATTGAACATGAAAAATGCTAGAAATTTGACTTTATTCTTTCTCTTGGTGTTTTTTTTTCCTCCTTGCACTTACAGCAGTTGTTGACCATCTACTACTTCAGAAAGCATTTTAAGATGAAAGAATGACTTTTAAATTTACAAGAATTTGTCATCTTTTGTGTTGGGATGAGCGGATGCTAATCCGTAGGTCTTCCCTTAACACTCTGCTCCGTGTGGTTGGGTCAGGTGCCTCAGCTGTCATGGAGCTGCTGGTGTTGGCAACTGTCCCTACAGGAAGGGAGTTTTGAACCTGTGCCTTCAGTTTGTTCAGCCCTGTGCTACGTTTTATTCCAACAGCAGCCACGTTAAGGAAGAAAGTCCACTAACATGAAGTTACTCGGTATTTTTGCAGACAAACCTCAAAGTGACATCAGACCTTCTTCAGGACGGGGAAGGATGTCAAATGCCCATGATGGATCTTATGTATCTGCAGAGAAGCAGCTTGAGCTGAGACTTCGAGACTTTCTTTTGGACATTGAAGACAGGATCTATCAAGGAACATTGGGGGCTATTAAGGTATTTGTGAATTGTAGCATACATAGCAGAATGGTGGTGCCATCAAGTCTGTAGCTTGAATGAGAACTCTTGCATGGTATGGGTTTTACTGAAAGCATAATTAAATTTAGACAGGAATTGGCAGTAAAAGTTTGTGGCCTCTGATTCTTTAGAAACTTCAAGTTTCTGTGTTTGCTTCAGGTTACAGACAGACAGTCTTGGAGAGCAGCCTTAGAACATGGGCGGTACGAGTTCCTGAACGATGAAAACAAGGAAAATGGTATAATTAAAACTGTGAATGAAGAATCTGAAGAAATGGAAACTGATGAACAAGATAAGTTTATTGTGAAAGACAGGTAAGAGCTATGGTTTAAATAATGACTCTTCCCTGTGAGATTTACAGCGGTGCCCTGGGGTTTTTTTAACCTTAAAATTGTTTTTACCCTCAAATTCTTTGGAATAGTGTTTAAGAGTTGAGTTGTAAAACGTGACATTTTTCTTTGATTTATGTTTTGTAAATGACACTGTTCTATTGCCATATAAGATTAAGACACCAATTTTTACAACAACTTCTACTATCAAATACTACACTGCTCAAAGTGAACATCAGTTATCAAATAAGTAATACATTAATTCATTTTAAAATCATTTGAAACACAGAGAAAAGTTAATCTGGCAATTCTGGTTTGTTTTCCAGAAGAAAAAACAAACAAACAAAAACCCAACACTTTGTGGGAAAAGTGGGAGTGTTTCAAAGGGAAAATGGTAATAGTAACAAATTGCTGGTTGAAGTGGCCACTGTACCTCTTCACGAGTCACAGCGAGAACCATCAGTGCAAGAGGCCACGGTCTGGGTTAACCTTAAGCAATGCAGCACATCAGAGATACAATCTTATAATTTATGAATGATGATCATTCTGCAGCGCAAGCTGCAGCATAGTAACAGAGGAAACCTCAAATCTCATATAGTGTTGGTTTGTTTGGGTTTTTTTTAAACAAACATTTGAGACAGATGTGGGAGTCTACACTATATCTGTTTGTTGTAAATCAAACTATAGAAACTGAAGATTTCTAAATATTTAATTCTTTCTTTGCAGAAATATCTAATTTACTTAATAGATGTACAGTTGTATGTCTCTATAGAATGTGAATGCTGAAATATTGCAGGAAAAGAGATTCATTTGCGGTGATCATTATACCAACATACTATTTGCTTATGTATTCTGTGAGGTTTTCTGCAATTACACTTTTATGAAAGCCTTATTTCTGGGTGGACTCTTGAATGCTGTGTTGGATGTAGGAATTTAAAGTTCTTTAAGGTTTTTTCCTTTTTATTTCAGTTGGCTGAATTAGTATTTTCATGTAAGACTGTCCTTCAGATCAGAGTTCTCTACTTGCATGCAAAATGAATAGGGTCACCCTCTGTATTAATGACAGAATTTAGACATTTGCTTCCTGAAAACCACAACATAGAAATATTCCAGTGTTTAATTAAGAAGCTAAAATTCATCTGTCTCCAGTTGCCTTGGGCACTTGCTCCATTGCCAAATCCCAATTCAACTGCAGAAGCTTGTTGCTTCGTTTTTGGTTGGTTTTTTTTCCGTTTGATACTGACTCAGTCAAAGTTTCTGAATAAAGTCTGCTCTAATAAAGCCTTGCATATTAAAACAGAGAGTATGGGATTCTGAAATCATGTGACAGATCGCTTTTGATGCTGGGCTTTTTATCCACCTCAGAGCGAGTGACATCTCATTAAGACCTTGGAGTTTGACTAGTGAAATGTAAATAACTATGCAGCTTTTTTTCTGTTTGCTTTTAGGCTCTCGAAATGTGTGTGACTGCAAAATATAATGAACAACTTTTAAGTGTGAAAAAAGAACAGGGACAACCAAAAGCATTGCTCTTTCACCAGAATAAAGCAGAATCCAGACAGTCTTAATTAGGTTTTTTTTTTATAAACCCCAAGTAGAAATTGAATGTTATTTTCCTTGGTGTGAGTTGCTTTTCTACACTAAATGTAATGTTTGTGGTTCGGGAAGATTAACTACACTTTGAAATGATTACTTAGTCTTTGGTCAAAGAGAGTTAATATTTTAGAAAAATCCTCCAAGGATGAGAACATATACGTTAACAATTCTTAATATAACATTCTAAAATGCTTTCTGGTTGTATTTAATTTTCTTTTCAAAAATCTCATTAATTGTGGGGATATATGTAGTCGAACTTCTGCAGATGAAAGTATTCTAAAAGGCTACACCTCACTCCTGGAAGTGTTTTCACTGAAGAATCATTGGGAAAATAATTCACAGAAATCTCCCTAAGCTAGCTGGTGGATGTTGGATCAAATCTTCTGGAAATCTTAATAATAGTATTGAAATTTGCCATATGCATTTCTTGACATTTAGATAATTGTTACTGAAACATTATTTATCTAGATTTATTAGACTAATTAAGCAAATATGAGAACTGGGATAACTGTCTGTTCATATGTGTAGCCCATGCATGTCTGTGAAGTGAAAATAAAAATCTGGATACAGACCTGTACAAATATCTATGGTATTAAATTCAAAATATGTTAAAACGTATAATTTAATATATTTCTATTTTAGACTTGTTGGGTTAAAAACAGAAGCTCCAAGTGCTGCGTCAACAAGTACAAGTACTCCTCAGCCAGTTAATAACGTGGTCCACTACTTGGCATCTGCACTGCTTCAGATAGAACAAGGGATTGAGCGCAGGTTTCTCAAAGCACCTCTTGGTAAGCCTTAGAATTGAAACTGTTACATCTCTAATTTTGTGTAAGATTTTGTAACAAACACCCCTCCTCCCAAACAAACAAAAACCCCACAAAGAACACAGAAGAAGCATGCACTCCAAACTCACTTCTTTTGTAAGGCTGGATGCTTTAGTGGGACATGTTGGGGAAAAGAACAAATAACTGATCTATTACTATGTACCATTGTAAAATTTAAAAATGTTAGATTATCAGGTTACAAGGCCATAGAGCATGAGGAAACATTAATATTTTTCTTTTCTGCATGTCCTGAATTACATGTATTAATTAATTTACAGCATATTTTACTCTTAAATACATGCCTGTTTAACCTGGATCACTTCAGTGATCTTGTTCATGTGGCCATACAATTATATGGATGCATTGTGAGGCAAGTTGTACTGTTGGGCAGAAATAAGTGAGCTTTTGGGGGGAATACTCCATAATTCAGCATTGCTGTTGAGGCCAGTGTATCATGCAACTATACCATGAGTTTCTTAGGTGGTAAAAATGTGTCCTCCCTTTTATGTTGTTTCTGTGAAAGCAATGTAGGCCTGGTTTATCTTGATCACCTTGTTCAGCGATAGCAGAATATTTGCGGTAAAAGGTAGTAAAGATTTACACTATGAACTTTCAGATCCTCGGGTTTTGTGTTCATGCTGTAAAACTTAGAAATAAAGGGTTGCAAGAAGAAATTAAACCAAAGCACGATTATGGGCAAGAGGAGATCCAAAGTGCCTAAATTCACTTGTTTTCCCGTGATTCCTTAGGATGCATTTGCAATTCAAAACTGGGATTTTTGTCTTGGAGAAGCACGTGCAGGTGGTTCATCCTTCCCAAGGCAGCTGTCTCAGTCAGGCCGCCCTTCGGATGCGGTGGCGAGGACAAGTGATGCTCTGTGCTGGGCCGCACCGCTTTGCTCCTCGCTGGGGGAAGCGCAGCGTGGGTCACCAGTGCAGCACAGACTGGCAGTGCCCCAGAGCGCAGACTGCTACACCACCTCTTACGTTGATATTCTCCTCTGATAATGACTGCGTACAAAATCCTTAGGCTCTGACAGATTTTGCTGCAGCAGTTTAAGATGAAGGTGTGGGGTTTGGTATATTAACAGTAGACATTAGTGCCCTGTGGCACAGTTGACCTGAAACTGTTTCTGCTTCTTGGCTGCTCCTGCATAGAGTCTGGTGCCTGGTTATCAGTTGACACTGAAGATGCGTTTGAGCTAGATTTGTGCCAGAGACTGACACATAGGCATGGGTTCCGTTCCACAGGCTTTTGTTATCAGTGTGATGACCTCTAGGAGAGGGAAACACAGCAAATGATTGAGATGAAAGGGGAGAGCATAGGAGTGGTTTAAGCTGCAGCTGTTCACAAGCTTTACTTGGCGAAGTGTGTTTGGTCAACTCAAGGCTGTCTGCCCTTTCCAAGCCAGGCATGATGCAGCTTATTTCCTGCCACAGGACTAGATTTACAACATGTGCCTGGGACAGTTAATTGACAGTACATTCAGTGTTTGCCATATTAACCTGCACACGCAGAGTGGTAAATACATTGTACAGTACATGCCTCCATTTCCAGACTCTCTCTGGGAGTATTTTGGCAACAGCATCTTGCTCGCAGCTGTAAGTTTAGCTTGTAAGGGGAAGAACATGGCTATTAGTAGGTTATGGACATACATCGGGCATCATGAGTTAGAGGAAAAGGACTAAAAGAAGAAGGATGTCCCTGAAGTAATGGAGAGGAAATTTTTTAGCAATCCTCCTGCATCTTTTTTTTGGTGGTCCCAGCTCTGCCATAATCTAATGGTGGTTCATGTTTTTTGCCTGACCTTTTGTTGATAGTGGGCTTTCTTGTTTGTTTTTAACTTGGGAATCCTGTTTTCCTTTAGATGCTTTATACTGTGTGACAAAGAAACTATATAGGGAAAACAATCTTACGTGATTTGCGTGTCTTAAGTATTACATGTTTGTTTACCATACTGTGCCTGTGCATCTCTTCTGCTCTGATAAATGGTATCGCTGTAAGATTATGCTAATGTATAGAATAATCTACATAGCTGAGGGAGCAGGAAGGATCCCAGGTCTCCTCAGCTCTGGCTTACTGCCCTAACCATTACGCGACAGCATCGGGTTCTCTCTTCCTTGCTTTACCTTTGGTGCCAAGCGTCTCATGTTTTCAGTTGCGTAATGGGCTGCTTTTAGCAGGATATGAGTCTGAATGAAGGCAAGATTTTAGTTTTGTCATTAGAGAGCTCTTGGAGGAGCCATGGCTTTGAGTGACTATGTAGTAAGGAAAACTTAAACCACACACCTCTTTGATTTTTCTGAGTGCTAGGCAGTTACACGAAAGGTGCTCTGACTTTGGAACTTCTGGATGCAAATAGAAGGTGCAACTGCCAAGTGTCAAGGAAACCTGTGTGTTTGAGAGGCATCTGGCAAACTTGTGGGATGCAGCCCTTTCTGGGTACAAATCTTCAGTGTTTGACATGTTTCAAAAACCAAGTGTGTAAAATTTGCATGATCTTACATTCAGCTTAAGTTCCCCCATTGGAAACAGTGTCCTAGCGTGCTACCACAGTGAGCTCTATTTTTTTTAGTTTGCAACTTCCATATGTATAACAGGGAAAGAAAAGTTCCATACTTAGTTTGACAAGGTAGCATCATTAATAGCGTCACTAAACCTTTTTATTAAAAGTGGATGCTGCTGCTTGCTCAGGGACTGTCTGGTGCTTAAAACTAAGGTTCCCTCTGTCATTGGCTCCTAGAAAGTGGCCAGCAGTACTCAGATAGAAAATAGCTTGTCGTTTGTAACCACTGGGTTTTGGGTTGTGGGCTTTTTGTTTTTGTTTGCCTGTTCTTATACAGATCATTGTGTTTGTACACTCATATTTTTTCTAACCGGTGGGATTTTTTTATAGTTGTTCCAACTATTTAATGGCACTGTTCCCTAGACAGAACGCCTGCATATCTATTTCTAAATGTTAAACCTGAGAAACCCAACTTGTTAGGCTGATTTAATTACCACTGAAGTAAAAACATTGGAAGTCAAGCAAGCACTAGGAGTTCTGTTTTGGTAGCAGTACAGGGGAGTGCTTTTGGTAGAAAATGTACCCGTGCATTTCTGCTTTACACCAGACTGAACATGCTTTGTCAGTATGTCAGTTGCTGCTTTGCCAGGGCAGTTTCTTTTCCCTCTCTGCGCCCCCTCGCTCTGCTTGGCTCCTGTTAGGGAGCGGAGCCCTATTTAACAATTTTTAGTTTTCACTCTGTATACAGCTTGGAGCACTAAAGACAGGGCAGTGAAATTCAGTGCGGCCACTGGCAAGTTTGTCCCAGTGGCCTCCAGGGTGCGGAACAGACAAAGGGACCCAGCGCAGCAATAAAAGGACCAGCTGCTCCTCTCTGCACCGTTTTTGTTCTGAGGCTCTATCACGCTGCCAAGAGCCTTGCTGGTGATTCTGATAAGTTTAGAGTTGAGGTGCGTACCGAATATTCAAGTGGAAGAGCAAGAAAAGACTGATGCAGAAGATAGCAATGCAAAAGGAGATCTAGAAACCCCAAAAATGGCACCCTCTGCCTTGCAGAGCTGCTAGGTGGCTGCTAATCATCTTGTGTGGTGATTAAATGTAACATGTAATTAAAAAATGCATACAATTCTAGCTGCATTTTAGAAATCCTTTCGTTACGTGTTAGCTATGAAAATTTCATTGTTCCTTCTGTAACCAGCTCAAGGTAATGTTTGGGGAGAACTGCAAAAAGGGGGATGCAACTTGCAGTACATGTTCTTCCTGCAAAAATTCTGAGTTAAAATATTAAAAAAAAAAAAAAAAGGCTGTTTGATGGAAACTGAGTGCTGCTTCTCAGATAAAAAAATATGTTTGAGGGGGAAGAAATACAAGCAATTGTGGATTTTACTTCTTTTTTTTTAGTATAAATTACTTTTCTTTAAATTTCAAAATACTTTGCAGTGGATAAGTAGGTCTGATCATTCCTATTACATAGATGTGAAAACTGAGGTATAGAATGATGAAGTGATTTGGTTGCCCTGGAGCTCAGTGAGGCAGCCACAAAAAGCCCTGCTGCCTTCTGCACTAGAGCAGGACTGGAGTCACTAAGCATTCTTCATATTTCCATACAGAAGGCTGGATTCTAATTCATGGGAGCACCTTTGTGACCAGTATAGCGAACCATTTACCTCCTTTTAAACTTGTACCACGTATTTCCAGTGGAACAAAAAAATCCAAAACCGAACAAAACTACCAAACCCCAAACCACAGCTTTTTCCATTCCTTTGTACTTGTCTTTGTTCCATTCATTTCATTCTAGTTTTTTATTATTTGTTTCCTCTACTCCCAAAGTTACTTCCTTTTCTGTTTAGAATTGTCCTCCTCTTAATAGCATCAGACATCATCCAGCAGTGAACCGGGATAGGATTTGTATGTAGGCATACTTTGTTCTTGGGCTTTTCTTACTTCCCTGTGGAGTTCCTTGAGCAGAGGCAGTGAGGTGCAAGTGGTGAGTTTTTTCGGATGAAGAATTATTTGCTTACCCTTCAGAGAAGGCAGTCAGAGAAGGTACCTTGCATTTGGAGATGAGGTTTACTCTGGCTCTTACTTCCTGGGAGAGTAAATTCATGGTTTTAATACTTAGGAATGCCCCTGCATGAAAATATCTTAAGCATCGTTTCACATGGACAGATGAGCTTGTTCTCTTGGTCCTTGAGGACAGTGCCTGTGAACTGCCTGTATTTTCGAGATGTGAGGAGGTTTGTGGTAACACACACCAGACAAATTGTTTGCTGAGAGAGAAACGTGTGGTCGGCAAGCTGCTTCTGTAGCCATTTGTACCGGGGATGGACAGAAAGGTGTAAGGGGGGGTTGATTTAAGAGTTTTCAGGTTAACCATTCTGTTTGTAGTGAGAGTCAAAGTAAATCCCAGGATGTCCAGTTCCTCCCTGTACTTCATTCTGTTGCCTTTTCCTGCCTACCTTTTTCCACATATGTGTGTTGAGAACCACTTTACATTTTTAGGCTACACAAGTATGGATTATAACAGTTAATTAAAAAATAATCTGCTATGCTTCAAAAAGGTATTTAAAATAACTTTATGAATTTAATGTTTGGTAATGCAGGAGATGAAAGGAACCACTGGGGGGATAAAAAGAGGAAGAGAGTGAAAGACAAGAGTAGTCAGAGAGACGGTAAATTTTAAATGTTACTTGTATTGCTAAGAATTAGAAAGTGTTGAATATTTTATCAGGTTTTCTTTTATTTTTTTACTATAATAATTTTATAGCCAGCTCCTTATGTTGAAGGAATTGTGGTATTGAAGCCAAAGGCTTTTCTTTCTATCACTTTCGGACAGAAATCTGCATGTTCACATAATCCACTCCCCCTCCCCTTTTTTTTTTTTAAACTTCACAGCATTGTGCAACTGCATATCCTTTCTAGAAATACTAAAACGGAAAGCCCTTCCCTGAACTCAATTAGCTATTGATAGATGAGTGCATAGATCTGTCAAACAACTTCATTTGCATTGTAGCGAGGCTTGGGAGGCTTAGCTGACGGAGGGGTATCCCACTGCGCCATGTAGAGCCGCTCAGACACAAAGAAAGAGGCTGTTTCTCTCTCCAAGTTAACAATATTAAATGAGAAAGATGATGGATGGAGGAAAAAAGTGTTAATCTTATTTTACAAATTGGGGTCTGAAACAGCGGGTGTCATTTAGCTTGTTTCTCTCAGCAGCAGGATGTGCTGAAGCAAATTGTACTCAGTAATTTCTCTCTCTACATTGCAACTGCAGTTTTGCAGTGCAAATATTTGTTGTGTGGTGTGATGAACTATATTGGTGAACCAATTCAGGCTAAAAATAACCAGTCAAAAAAACCACCAAGTAATAATGCTCAAGCGGCTATTGTCAGCAAAAGAAATGCTTGTCAAACTATAGATACACAAAAAATAAGTGTCTTTGCCAGAGTTACAGTAGAAATCTGCAGCAGAGCAGAAGTGGGTCTCACATTACAGTCTAGTGTCCCAACAAGAAGTTTTAATTTTCTTCTTACTGCATTTTAAAAAATATATTGAGAGATGTACTGCAGTGCTGTGAAAAGGACCTCGTCCACTATCCTTCGTAAGACTGAACTTGAGACAGGAAACCTAAGGACAAAGGAAGAGGAAATTTTAGGAAATCTAGATTTGTATTTGCAGTTTGTAAGTGGCTATATTTTACTTATGAAGCTGTGTTGCCTGATTATCCTCTGCCTTCTCCCATTGCTTTTCTTGTGCTGCTTGCTGCTCATGCAAATGTATGCAAGATTAGGCAAATCCTGGCAGCCAGTTGATGAGATGGCAGAAAGGCCTTGCCAGGAGAGCAATTAGTCTCATTTTTGTTCTTTCATTTTATTTGTTGTTAGATATTTTCTCTTCCTGTTCCTGAGGAAAGCTGCTGTGGCAGACAGGTGGATTGGAGGCCGTTCCTCTGCCCACTGTGGCCACTGCAGCAGGAGAGGGGGCGTTTGACACTGGAGCGGATCATTCATCAGCGAGAGATCACACAGCAATAACTGGACTATCACTTTTAGAAGGGAAATCTGTGCATGTCTCTGTAATCAAAAGTACTGCTATATTGTCTCTTTGTCAGACCTTCTTGCTTCAAAATGCAAGAAATTAGCTTTTGACATTCATAAAGAAATTCCCTTTCTGCTCAGCAGCAGCAGTGCAGGGTGTCATTTATCCCTTCTTGTTTCTCTAGCTTCTCAAACAACCCAGTTTCTTCTGTAATCCCCAGCTGCTCATTCCTGTTGGGTATTGCCCCTCTTGCTATTCTGTGTATGTTGCTGTGGCCACTTTGGCCTGGGTTGCAAACCAAACGTGCCTGAAAATATAATTTCTCACCACTGCCCCCCTCACGCCCCCCCTCATTTATTTCTGACTTAATTAGGATTCCAGGTCTTGCTTGGTTTGCCCTTAGGTGTGTACCAGAGACTCGTGTCCTACATTGCTTAACAAATACCAAGAAACATTTCTATTTCAGCCAGACCAGTCACCCCATCTGGTTAACCAGACAGACATGCAGGTTCTTGTGAAGGTGGAGTGCAGGCAGGAATAAGGCGCTGAGGCAGGGGGAGAGGGCTGGAACTTGGTCTGCTAGACTATACTGGGGCCAGTGCAGGTGAGAAGAGCCCTTTTGGCTGTTTTTTTGCCAATTAAGTCTGTTTAATGCCAGGTTCTTTCTTTAAATATTTGGGGATTTTGAAACATACATAAAACTGGAAGTAAATTGTGAGTGTGTTTTTAGTTTTGTTTGGGTTTGTGTTTTGTTTGGGTTTTTTTTTTTTAAATCTTGAGTAATCTTCACTTATACTTTATAAATTTAATCAAATTGTTAGGTTTCCAGGTTGACATCTGAGTGAGACTTTCATGTCTTACTCACGTCCTAGGTGTAACTTGTATGTTTAATTGGTATTGAAGACTAAAATCTTACAGCTCTTAGAGCTTCAGCAGCTTGGAAACTAAGGAGGAAATCTTCAAGTATTGAAGAGATAAGACACAGGTTGTCATATTATCCCAGTTCACTACTGCTATCTGTTTGAAAGTCAGAGCCTTACCTCATAGTCTAGAAAAACCTGGATGCTTGATAAAGAAGTTTGATTGTTCTGCCTTTTTTTTTCTTTTTTCTTTTAAATCCCCTTCTTCAATGGAAGATGCCAGTGATGGTGGACGGTCCTACAAAACAGTTTTGGATCGTTGGAGGGAGTCACTTCTTGCTTCTACCAGTTTGTCCCAAGTCTTCCTTCATCTGTCTACACTGGATCGAAGTGTCATCTGGTCAAAGTCCATCCTCAACGCTCGCTGCAAAGTGTGTCGGAAGAAGGGCGATGCAGAAAGCATGGTGCTGTGCGATGGCTGTGACCGAGGCTATCACACCTACTGTATCAGGCCCAAGCTGAAGGTATCTAGGGAAAAGGGCTTCCCTTTGGCACAAAACGTGAGTACTTCTTACAAATTAATTGCATATTCCTAATGCTGATTTTTTTTCCTTCTGTTTGTAGGTCATTCCTGAAGGAGACTGGTTTTGTCCGGAATGTCGACCAAAACAGCGCTCCAGGCGCCTCTCCTCCAGACAGAGACCTTCCGTGGAAAGCGATGAAGAGACTGCTGAACAACTAGGAGAAGGGGAAGAAGAGGCAAACTATGATGAAATGAGACAAAGTGAGGAAGAGCATTATGAAGAAGAGCAAGATGGGGAGGATGAATCTCAAGAGGAAGAAGAAATAAGGTAAACAGACATCTGGTAAAGTGGTTTCATACTGAAATATCATCTTGATCATTAGGTGGAATAGTTGTTCACAAAAGCATGTACCTTGGAAATTCAGTCTAGAAAATATGTTTATTTAAAAAAAAAGGCATCTTGTTATGAATTTGGCCATTACTGGTAGACTTAGTGTTAACAAAAGTTAGGTCCACTGGACTTAGACTCACTTTTCAGGATGAAAATTCCAGCCTTGGATGTATGAGCAAGAGATGGCCATGAGAGTTGTAGTTCTGTACAGCTACTGTTTGAATGTAAAGTGGAGAGTGTTTCAAACAGTAAAGATTTTCTGGAGAAAACCTGGAGTTGGTTTTGTCCAGGTTTGAATTTTGGAGAACTAGCTGCGTACAGTCAGTACTGGAACATGAGGGAAGACAAGGTCACCCATCGGAGTCTATGTGACTTTGAGAGGACTTGAGGACTTCTGTAGTAGCTGTTAAAAACCAAGAAACACCCCATCAAAATGAACCAAACAGAAAAGACCCCAAACAGCTGAATAATCCAATGTATGTGGTAATTTCAGTAAAGTGATGTGATGGATTTGATACACATGCCAGGAACATAAAAGTTGCAGGAAATTTTCCTCATCTCAGACTACTTTTTTTCTTTTTGGTAGAGTCTTTTGAATTGACTGAAGCAAGATTATTTTCAGCTCTGACAGTTGGCATGCAATAATTGGAGAGAACTTGCATCTCCTTGAGAAGTGAATTTATCTCCGGGCTCTTCCTTCTCTCCTGTAATGGAAGGAGAGTCTTGAGTATTAGTTATAAACCCTGACTAGAGCATAAATTTTATACTTGGTGCATTAGAACTGCAGTTTACTTAGGTAACTGATAATATAGTTCAAAAATCTTGGTAGTTACAGTTGCTGTGAGAATAAGTGATTTAAAGAAATTGATACCTGGTACTCATTAATGCATTTGTATTGCTCAAGCTGCAAGAGTGATCAGAATTCTGGGCATTTCTTCAAAGCATGTGCTCCAAGTAATATTTATTTAAGAGACTTCAGAGCAGTATTTAAGGTAATAGTAACTGGATGACTGCATCAGCCTTAAAGCCAGCTGCGCACCAGTCCAAACTTGAATGGTTGAGGTTTAAAATGCTGATTAGAAAACCGAGGCAAAAGAGAGGAATGGAATTTTGGGATAACTAAAAATAATTGTTCACTTTTTGTAGCCCATCAAAGCCAGGAAGACCTCAGGTCAAGTTTCCATTAAAGATGAGAGCAGCAAAACTGAACAATCCGTTCTCAAGTCGTAACAGCCAGCATCAGGCAAGATACGCTTCTCGGAGTCAGCAAAACACACCTAAGCAAGCTGATCCTTTATCTAGAGTGACCAGGAGGGGTATAAGAAAAGTAAAATCAGCCCCTCCGTCTGTGACAAAGCCTTCTTTAAGGCTTCATAGCCGGACCACTCGTCAGAACCAAAGTTCATTACAAGCAGATGTATTTGTGGAATTACTTGGTCCTCGAAGAAGACGAAGAGGAAGAAAGAGTGCTGACAGCACACTGGAAAACAGCCCCTCCAATTCCCTTGGATTTAGAATTGTTGAAACGGCAGATCCGAGTGAACGGCTTAGGAAGTGTCCGGTTTCTGTTTCAAAGCTTTCTCTGCCTGTCACCGAACCCAAGAGAAGAGGCAGGAAACGACAATCCACAGGTTAGAGAAATGTGTTTGTCCAAAACAAAAGCAGTGTTCTGTTCCTTGCTAAAATGTTTGTGTGGTAGGGCTGGGAGATTAGAAGTAGTGGTTGAAGGTGTTTTTACCATTTCCAACAAGACAGCTCCCTCTTTTACAGTGACAGAATGAACCTGAAGAAAAAATTTCAGCCTTCTAAAGAACATTACTTAATTTGCCAAGGAGATTTATCATAACCATATTTTATATTTCATATTTGCACACAATATGGAGCAATTGCTAATAAGTGAATAGAAAATGTGAAAGTGGTATTTATGCCTTAACCCCTGCAAATGTTTCCTTATAGTTTTTATGGTTTTGTTTTATTAGAGAACTGAACAGTGAAGAACACAGATATAGGCAAGGCAGTGAAATTGGGAATATACACGTACAACAGGAAACTGCTACCAGAAGGAAAAGGTTGTCTATCTGGTATAGGGCTAACAGTGTCCTTGCTTGTTAAGCTAATACCACGTGTTTGATGGTATGGAAATACTTGGAAAGCTACAATAACCTTTTAAAAACAAAAAGGACCCCGTGTGGGGCTGAAGAGTGTAAAAGAGTTTGCACTCCAGTGTGGCAGCGTTGTATTCTGAACCACTTCTGTCCCTCACCATTGGGAGTTTCTGGGCTTATCCCCTAACCACCCCGCTGACTACTCTTGAAAGCAGATAAAACCACTGTGAATAGAGGTTTTGTGGAAGTAAAATTATGAGTAGGCGGCTTATTCTATCTTTCTCTAATAGGGCTTTTCTTTAGATGTTTAACTAATTGTTTTAAAATTGAAATAGGTGAAAAAATCCTTTCCAAAATTAATGTGGAGAAGAAGAATGGAGGAGGAACCCAGCTAAGTCCTGGTCCTTAGCATTTTGTACAGCAAGAGAGACATTTAGTGGTTAATAACAAAGCTGTAGTGTAGTTAATACCTGAATCTAAACTACATAAGTTGTGCCCTGAAACTACAACTTTAATAGGGGAGAATAATGATGTTTCACTTTTTTTTAAATTATTTTTTTTGACTTATCAGGTTTTTATTTTTTATCTAATGCTTTTTTTTGTTTGTTTTTGTTTGTTTGCTTGTGTTTTGTTTTGTTTTGTTGGTTGGTTGGTTTTGGGTTTTTTTGTTTTTCCAGAATTACCTCCTCAAACCTCATTGAACAGGAGAAGTTCAGGACGTCAAGGGGGAGTCCATGAACTCTCAGCTTTTGAACAACTCATAGTGGAACTAGTACGACATGATGACAGCTGGCCTTTCATGAAACTGGTTTCCAAAATCCAGGTAACTGATAAAACTGGAGATGGCGTGGTAATGCCTGGGAATCCTGTTGGCTGGCAGTAAAAACGTGGGATTTTATAGCATTGCCCAAACAGGGGATACAGCTAAGCAGTGGGATTCAGGAGAACTCTTGCATTTCAACTCAAATATTTGATGCCAGGAATAACTTTTCCAATTGACTTATTATTGGGAAAATTTTAAATATGCATCAGGCATTTGAAAATGTGAAATGCTTTGATTTGAAAACCAAACCTCAAAAACAAAGAGAGCACAGGGCTGCTAAACATAAGCTTATGGTTATGAATTAATCTTCAATTTATGCAAAGGTATTTTGAGAACAGACCTGCAATAAAATAACAAGGTAGGAACAACTTCACTCTGTTAACTGTAATGCGGTAAAAAGATTATTTCCTAGCTTAGTTCTGAATTTAATTTTTCTCTTGTTTAGATTTTAAAATATTTGATGTTAAAGTAGGTACCCAAAGTAAGTGCTGCTGTAGAGGTTTGTGTTACAACAGAAGTTCCTGCAGCACATCAGCTTTTCTGCAGGCTGCCCTGGCTTGTCAGCCGGGAGGTGCTGCTGGAACTGTCCTCTCTGACAACCTGTCTATCCCCACAGCCCCTGCAGCAGCTCTGCTTGGGCCTCCCGCGGCAGCCAGAGCTCGCGGGTTAAGTCCTCTGTTAAAATTAACAGTGATAGCTGATAGGTGAAGGCTTGAAACTTCTAAGGAGTCACAGATAACTGGAAGGGTTAATGCATCTAGACAAAAAGAATTGTGTAGAAAGTGCAGAGGAGGAGGAGAGGAGTTTTGAATGAAACAGAGACTAGTGTCTGCCCACTAGAATACAGGAGTTACGTTCTTGCAGAATCTGGTGAAGGCAAGGAAGCTTCTTAGGGAGGGATGGAGAATTCAGCTTAGTTTTGATCCTGAAAAGAAGCTGCTAGAACCCAGTGCATTCTGGTTTGCCTGAATCAGTCACTAGGGGATAGTCTCTGTATTGTTCAGAAAGACAAATCCATACCGGAGTGACCCAAGTTTTCTCAATGATGATAGAAATTTTGGGTTACATTTTTGCTGCCTTTAAGACAATGTAAGGAATACATTGAATGACCAGTGCACAGCAAGCCAGAAAAAGAAGCTTACCTTTCTTTTTAGTACTTATGTAAACACCTCTCCTAAAGGGAAAGAAACAAAAAATGTGTCAATCTAATTTGATTTCTCTACTAACTCCTTCTTTAGGTTTGTTTGCAGGTTGCACTTGATACAGTAAAGTTACAGACCCAGAACTTGGTTTTCAAACATACATGATGGTGCATGTGGGTATCTAATCTTGTAAAGAAAAAGGAAAGTAACATTTAGATCAGCTATCTTTACCTTTTGCCCCCACCCCACTTCATGGGTGAGACACAGTCACGGTAAGCTTGGTGCTTACCTGGAATTCAAAATCTGTGATCCAAATGGTCAGTGCCCTTCAGGGTTAGGCAATCCTTTACCTCCCCTCACTTCTATCACATCAACACTGTTCTGAGAGGGTCTTTACCTCTGGTACTTGCACAGCGTGTCCTGCTTGCTACAGGAAGCTTCACCACCTTCTCTTCAGCACAACTAAATGGAATCTCAGGATTTCATTTCTCTTGCAAGATGGTGAATAGTAGTGGAGTAAAAATGGCCATAACTCAGGATTAAGGAGCTTTTAATATTTTAATATGTTACAGGAAGATGAAAAGTTTTTAAATCTTGGAAATATTTTTTGTGCTTGACAGATGGGAATAGCTGGAACATCATAATGCTTATCGGCTCAGGCAATTTTCTTACAGTTGTTCACAGGGTATTTAGGTTTAGATTTATTCATTGAATTGCTGGCTAAAGTTTGTTGTGGTCTGCTGCTTTAATTATATAAAAAATGGAAAAGCAATACTTGCAAACTAATATTCTGTCCAGGAAATGGAGGTGGTTGCTTAGGACTCCTCTGCTTATATATAAAGAAAACCAATGTGCTTTCTGTCAGTGCATGGTTTGCTTAATTTTTTTACACAGGTAGAGTTTTAAGCTTCCATTTGTTTGTCTATGAATCATTCTTTTTGTTTTTCTTTTAAAGGTACCAGACTACTATGACATCATAAAAAAACCTATTGCCTTAAATATAATCCGTGAAAAAGTGAATAAATGTGAATATAAATATGCATGTAAGTATTATTTATTGAAAAAAGTAAAGAACCATGTTCTCTCTCTAAAGTAAATTATTTTCCTAAAATAAGCTGTGTCAGAGGATTAGAAAACTGAAATTGTGTTTGGTTTGGGGTTTTGTGGTATTTTGTGCTTTGTGGGTTTTTTTGTTTTTTAAAGAATATTTTTAAATAAGATTTGTTGAACATAGTTCTTTTACTGGCAAAATACACGGTGTACAGATGGATAAGAAACAAGCAGATGAGAAACTGCTGGTCATTTCTCAAGCCTTTTGATGTCAGCGAGTGATACTGATGAAATATTTAGAAAAGATAGCATTGTTACTGCTTCATTTGTATGTCCTTTATTGACAATCAGAGAAATTTAACCATGTTTACATGGCACTTCACTGAATAATGATAGAAACTTGACGCATGTATAAAGACATTTTGTCTCTGTGTAAGATCACTGTACTAAGTCAGTGGTGTCACACCGCTCTCTTACTTGAGACACACTAAATTAATTTCTTTACTCTTTATTTACTAGCGGAATTCATTGATGACATTGAGCTGATGTTTTCGAACTGCTTTGAATACAACCCTCGTAACACGAGTGAAGCAAAAGCTGGAACTAGACTTCAGGCTTTCTTCCACATTCAGGCTCAAAAGCTCGGACTTCCCATCACATCTGGTAATGTGGACCACGCCGCTCCCGCGGCAAAGAAGTCACGAATCTAACCTCTGCCTTCCAAAGGATTTTCTGAGGGAATCTGTTATTTTCATTAAAATGAAATGTTAAATCACGCAGTCGTCATACCTGTATAAAGCAATAACAACTGTTTAACCACCTTGAAGTGTGGCCTGCACTATATTCTCAATTAAATATTAAGCACTCAGGAGAATGTAGGAAAGATTACCTTTGCTACAGTTTTATTCAGTGTCTAATAATTTTGATAGATGTACTGGGTACAGTACTGGTTTACAGAGGTTTTGTACATTTTTAATACATTCATGTGTCCAAATAACTTCCAGAAGTACATTGTTTATTCCTGCACCAAATGACCTTGTTTCATCCTCTAGATTTTGTAGGAGCTGTGGTATTGAGGGCTTTATCAACTCAGATAAAATCTTCTGCTGTAGCACAGTTGAAGAAACTGTGTGTATGTTTAAAACTTGTTTGAGCATATCTTCTCAACACTACACATGAATGAGTACAACTGCATATCTTTTAAGTACTGTACCAGTGCTGGCTGGAGGTATTCAGTCTGAGTTTATTAAGTAGATATTTATTTAGCATTCAAAGTAATTTGTGAATTTGTTTTGTATTTATAAAATTTGTACTTGGGGATTAAAAACAAACAAAAAAAAAAGTTCCATAACTTTTAATTTTTTTTTTCAGTGGGTTTGTGGTTTTTTGTTTTTTTCTTTTTTTTTTGTTTTGTTTATTCCCCTCTAACTTGATGATCAATCAATAAATACCTTCCTGTGTCCTTGGAAGTTCTTCTAGCAATGAGTAAATTTACAGGACTGTGCTATAAGTTTCTACGTACAACTTTGGAAGTGTACAAATAAAATGACACATTTTTCAAAGTATTTTGAGCTTCTGGCATTTCCTTTTGAGTTACACTGCTACACCATCTTCCCCATGAATTTACTAGGACAAGTTGCTGGAGAGAACACAGCAGAATCTGGTTTCAGTGTGAGTACCCTGTCCTGGATTTGGCTGGAATAGAGTTAATTTTCTTCCCAAGGCTGGTATAGTGCTGTGCTTGGGATGTAGGAAGAGAAGATGTTGGTAACACACTGATGTTTTAGTTGTTGCTACACAGCACTTAATACTAAGTCAAGGACTTTGCAGCTTCCCATGCTCTGCCAGCAGTGAGGTGCACACAGAGCTGGGAGGGGATGCAGACAGGGCAGCTGCCCCAGACTTGCCAAAGGGATATTCCACAGCACGTGACATCGTGCTCAGTATATAAACTGGGGGGAACTGGCTGGACAGCTGAGATCGCTGCTTGGAGCTGCACTGGGCAGCCATTAACAGGTAGTGAGCATTTGCACTGTGCTTCACTTGTATATTCTGTTCTATTATGATTTTTCTCTTCCTTTGCTGCCTTTATCTCAAGCCACAAGTTTTACTTTTATTTGATTCTCTCCCTGATCCTCCTGGGGAAGGAGGGGTGTGTGAGCAGCTGCGTGGTGCGTAGTTGCCAGCTGGATTAAACCATGGCACACCCTGACCAGCATTTTCAGCAGCTGCAGCCAGTGTGATACCTGGTCTTTGAGGGATGCAAATGTTCATCAGTGTGTAAGGAGTAATGTAAGAAGTACATGTATAAGTTGTATGGTTCTTTAATTAGGATCTTTATTTGAATAGTGTAAAACCTCATTGATTAGTTTAGCTGACCAGCAGCTTCTTTAAACTATCCTTACTATCCTTGATAGTCTTACTTTCAGTATTTATTAATTGAAGTTTATTAAACTCAGTTTGAGTCAATAGCTTGAAAACCCTTTTAAAGCCAGTTTTGCCCACCTGGAGGGATGCCACAGTCTGCAAAAGCAGTGTGGGCAGAAGTTTGGGGGTAGGAGTGAAGAGGGTGGGAAAAACTAAAACATGAGATTTGCTGCTGCAGCGACTTGTCTGTGTTTGTGCTGGCCTGTGCTGCAGCGTGACGACTCGTATGTGCTACAGACCTGAGCAATAACTTGCTCTGCAATTGGGGGTTTTCTCTGCTGCTGTAGAGTTTACCTGGCCTTAGAGGTGACAAGAATGGGCATTCCCTTGAGCCTGGGGAATGGATGGTGATCAATAGGAGACTGATCAGGTTGAAGTGTTGGATATCTTCTTTTTTAAGTCTGAGAACTGTGAGGGATATGGTTTAGAAACATCTGTTCTTGTTCAGAGCTGATGCCTCTCTCCTGTCCAGATCAAAGATGGATTTCTTGTTGCCACCACAAAGAATGCTAAATAGTGTAAGGAAAGTGAGCAGCAGAAGGCTTTTTTGCAGGGTGTAGGTTGTACTTGATATCTGTGTCTCTGTTCAGTCCCAAGAGGATCTGAACATCCTGACTAGCAGGTTGCACAAACAGTTGTGCAAGTTCTTGTTCGCATGAATAGTGCCCTTTGACTTAAATGTGAATACTGTTTGGGGATGGAGGGCACAGTGAGCTGAACAAGTCCCTCTGTGGCAGATGCAATTTAAATTGTTGCTGTCCCCAGCCTACTCCCAGCTGTCCATTCCTATCACTCTTTCTCCAAGGTTATTTCCTTCAGTAGCTTCTCCTCAGCAACACAACTATAATTTTCTGTTTGGGTAGTGCAAGTGGGAACAGTTTAACCCAAATCGCTGCTTGTGATGGTGGTGTTTGTCTGCTTGGGCTAGGAGTCAAGCTACCACTTTGTCATTAAGTTTGCAAGCCTAAAGCCTTACTTAGACATGCTGAGGTGGGAAAGCACCCACTTCTTTGAGCAGCTGTGCTTAAAATATTTGTATATGCTGCATGTGCAATGCTGATCTGACCGTCCTTGGCTTTTGTGGTGCTCCCGGGGCACGAACCAAGCCCTCTGTTCCTGGCAGCAGGCTGCCTTAGCCAGTACTTGTGTTACAGCTTTTTGAAACTTCAGCTCTGCTTTTTCTGAGTTATGGTAAGATGGCTTTTTGTGGCTGTTTATTTTCCCCACACATTCCCCTTGGAAAAAAGGGGAATTGCTTTCTATCTCTCCCCTTGTCTTAGGATTGGAGATATCCATGTTCCTTGTCCATCTTTCTCCCCTGGACAAGCCCATGTCTTGGTGCAAGCAGCCACCCCACATGCTGTTACTGCTGGGGTGAGGGAGGTGCTGTATCTGCAGGGGGCTCCAAGCCACAGTTCCACAAAGGCACAGAAATGAGGTAGGGCCAGGGGCTTCATTTCAGCTTCAGAGGCCCTGACTGGTCAGGCTGAGCCCACCTCTCCAGGAAAACAGGCAATAGGCTTCCTTGAGCTTCTGTCCTCCAGGCAGGATTTTTACGAGATCTGAGAGTGAAAGTCTTTACCTTCTTGGTAGCCCAGATATTTCTTAGCCCTGGCAGGTATCCAAAGGCTGCCAGACCAGCTGTTTTTCCTGCTGTGCAAATTCTGCCTCTTCCCTCCTCCCACTCGTTCATGACAGAGCCAAGAATTACCGAGTAACCAACCACCCTCAGCAATTTCTTCTGATGCTTTTTGTCTGTAAGTCTTTCATAACCATGGGGCCAGTTGGAAGAACTGGGCTCCAACCCAAACTACTGTCCCTTCCAGGAAACCTCAGCATTTCCTCAAAAACAACTTGCTCTGCTCCCGACCACCACAGACCGTCGAACATTGAGAAGACAAATCCCTACAGTGGCTGCTGTTACTGGAAGCTGCCCTTCCTACCCAAGCAGGACTAGGGCAGCAGGAGAAGGCCTGTTCTCAGAAGTGCTGGATGTAGCCCTGTGTGGTGGCTGCAGTCAAGCTGATACTGGCTGTTCACACTTAGGTGTCAGGTGGCAGCACCAATGTAGCGAAAGTATTGTGCCAAGTCCCTTCACCTGTGTTAGGATGCCAATGATCACCTTGATTGTCTCTCCAGTGTCAGATTCACCTGCTGGAAGTTTAACTCCTGGAAACCTTTCATGATGCTGGAAAGCTTGAGCTGCTTCCATCTGGCAGACCTTGTGAAAGATTTGGGCCAGAACTCTTCATGGTGAAGGGTTTGGGCTGGGGACACCACTCCTGCACCCAGTGTTGGATGGCTCTTGTGGAGAGGGTGAAGTTTTAAGTATCATGGGAGACAGCACGTGAATGTTAGAATTAACAGTAAATAAAGATGACCTTATTGTACTCTTAGCAAACATGGGCATTAGAAACCAGTAAGAAGCAGCAGAAAGCCAGCCTGAACTTTCATGTGTAATCATAGGGAGGCAGAGATTGGCAGACCCTGAACAGCCCACCTTGCTGCAGTAAACAGCTGCCCCACAGCCACTCATCCCTGAAACCACCATGGTCCAGAAGTGGAGATTCTGCTATGGACGAGTGCAGGGAGCAGATCTCTGAGGACACCAGAGTGTGCCAGAGTCCTGCCCAACAGCATGTTGCTGCTGGACTGGTAACCCAGTACTTTAGGATTTAGGAGATTACATGTGTGGTTTATGATTTTTTTTTTTAATCATTGATGTAATAACTGAATTAACCCTTACCTTACAAAAATCTTGTATATTCCAAGTTTATGTATTTGTATTTGAATCTATTTGTGTTCAGATATCTAACAGTGGTCACATTGCCTAGTGTGTATCACTGTCACCCCTGATTGCAACAATTCCAGCTAACGGTTCCTGAGGCTACCAAGGACTATTTCTATCCTGCAAAAGCACACAAACTCTTAAAAAAACCCCAAAACAAAACATCAGCATCCAGATGACTGCAGGTAGTTATCTGTGTGGCATTTGGCTCACCTGCTGTAACTCCAGGACATCTCTCCCCTGCACAGCTGAACTGCCACCTGGATCTTCACAAGGGTGATGGCTCGTTCCAGTTCTGCAGAGGTGCTGCTTGGGCTCTGCTCCGCATGCTCTAAGGGGGTGTTTGGAGATTTCTCAGCCTGATCCTGTTGGACCTACTGATGTCGTCTTCCTCCCGCCCTTCATCAGCAACCTACTTCCCTTAAATTGATGCTTCCTTAAACAGCACTATCAAAATTTTAAGTGCACAGTTGTATATATGCCCAGTATCAGGCCCATGTAATAACCCCTCTTGAACAATCTCCAGTTATCACTGATAAGAAAGTTTCCCATTTTGGGGCACTTGGGTTTGAGGATGTTTGGATTAAATCCAATGCAAAAGGTAAAATGACTTGTGCTGCAAATCAAAAGAATTATGAAGATGGGTAAGTAAATCCATCACCTTCTTTCCCATTTGTTTGCTAATAGGGATGCTGAAGTAGCACTATCCCTAAAACATGGATGTGTGTGTGTATACTGGGCAAAGTTTTCTATTTTGAACTGCTGTAAGCCACCTATTATTAAAATAACGGTTATCATTCCTGAATGTTGTACTTCTATGTCTTTAAAAGGTACATCTCCACTACCTGGGAAAATGCTGGAAAAACTATGATTTACTTAGACCAAGAGTGGTCTGGGAGCAAAGCCCAGCTTACTCGGGCCTCACCCCACTCCCGGCAGCATCCAGGAGCCTGAGCTTCAGTGACAAACTGCGGCTGGGTCTGCATTTAAACTTGATTTTGTTTTTTAAGTAGTCAAACAAATCTGGTCTGCTGGTGGTGAAACATTCCACCCTCGGCCACACACCTGCAGCTGCATTCTGGCAAACAGATACTTTTCCAAACCAGTGCTTTTTAATATTTGGAGTGCATTACAATGCTAAACAGTAGTTCAGACTACACCTAAAATGTTTTCAATGGCAGAAGGCCACAGGCTGCATATGTTTTGCAAAAAGCGTACTGAGGCCAACTTTGGATTTCTCTACTTTAATACATCAATTTCCTGGGTTTGTAGTGCTGGAAAATTGCTGGAATTAATTTTAATGTTTTTTTTCTTAGTGTACCTCCATCTTTAAAAATTGTTAGGTGTGAAAGAATAAGGTAAACAATGCTTTCTGGGTGTGCAAACACAGGAGCGTGTCAGCCGCTGCCTCGCAAGGGGCGGTGGGTCTGTCGGGAGCTGCTGGGCCCTGCGCCAGTGCCCCGCAGCCTTTGCCAGGGAGGGAGAAGGCAGCGAGCACCCGCGCCCTGCCTGCGCCCTGCCTGTACCCTGCCCGTGCCCTGCCCGCACCCTGCCTATGCCCTGCCTGCGCCCTGCCTGCACCCTGCCCGTGCCCTGCCCGCACCCTGCCCGCACCCTGCCTGCGCCCTGCCTGCACCCTGCCCACGCCCTGCCAGTGCCCTGCCTGCACCCTGCCAGTGCCCTGCCTGCACCCTGCCTGTGCCCCGCCTGCACCCTGCCTGTGCCCCACCGGCACCCTGCCTGCACCCTGCCTGCGCCCTGCCTGCACCCTGCCTGCACCCTGCCTGCGCCCTGCCTGCACCCTGCCTGTGCCCTGCCTGCGCCATGCCCGCAGCTCGCAGCCTGGATCCAGCTGTTCAGGTCACTCGCTTTTGATGATAGAAATGTTTGATTGGGCCAAGTTTCCTACAAGGATGTTACGTGACAGCATACTCTCCAGAGCACTGGCTGCTGCCCACAGAAGATCAGCTTTCACTTATTCTTCCCTACAGTCATTCGCTATTCCTTTCACAGAATCACAGAATTTCTTAGATTTATTTCAAAGAACCGTGAAAGAAATGTCTTTATTCTAGTAATGTAGTGCCACGGCGCCAGCATCGTGTTGCAGCACAGGGTCATTCTGGCGCTGTGTACAGCCTGATTAAACAGCGCCGTGTGAAGGAGCTGGAAACGGCAGCTTGCACTATCATTTCCCATGTAACAAAGTTGTCTTGCAGAGAATATTCCTGCTCTGCTGGGATCATGCATCCTCCAACCTGACTTTTGTCAGTGTGCAGTTCCCAGTTTACCAGTTTATTTAGGCTTTGTATAGCTATTTTCTAGATTAGCAGTCTTATAGTAACATATATAATAATCTATATGCTTTCCTATTTTTCTTCTCCAGTCGCCTTACAGATGAAATCAGTTCAGAGAGGGAAGGACGTGGAGGAGACAGGCTGTGCTGTGGCTTGGCTGCTGCGCATCAGGCGTTGGAAATGGCAGAAATGTGAGCCAGGATGCTGAAACGGGGTTTGGACGGCAGCTCTGCACTTGACTCTGGGCAGCATGGGGATTTGCCTGTGGCATCAGGGCTTCATAGCTGCCTTTCGCGAGCATTCCTGAGCAGATCCCACCATGGGTCACATGCTGGGCCCCGCGGTGCTGGCACCGCTCGGGAGCGCGGCTGTCACCGAAGGACGCTTCTGCACTGACCGACAGGTCCCGCGATCCAGCAGCGGTTATAAATATTCCTGTGCCCCAGTCATCCTAAAGCCCATCCTCAACCATCAGAAAGTGATGTCAACTCATGTATTTAGCATGTTAGGCTTAGCTAACATTTTATTTTTAGATTGCTATCTGAAAAAGAAAAATCTAGCTATTTTAAAAGGCAAGATCAACTTTTTAAGCAACGTATTTTGAGAGGGGGCTTTGCAATGCTTGGGTAGGTTTAGCCCATGCATCTTTTGTTTTCTTTGCTTCTAAGAGGTTTCTTAGTACCAGTCCTTGGGTTCAACATTCATCAAACACAATTTCCTTCCATTCAGATCCAAATGCTGCAAACTGAGTCCCAGGTCTGTTCAGAGTAATTTTAATCATATTAAAACTTCAGAACCAAAAGTTTCTGTCCTCTTTTTTGTCTGATCTTTGCAATTTCCAGTCTAAAGAGGCCACATGAATTAATCTCTTGTCTTGGCACTTCTGTGATGGCTGCCTCCATCTCCTGGTGAAGATTTGATCCTTTCCTGGTGATTACTTTTTCTATTGCAAAGATGTCTCCTTAAATCAGATCTACATCATAGAAGTGCTGATCACAATTAGAAACAGTCCGTTTTCCAAGGACCTTATTCCAATGCGATGACATAACCCCAGTAGGAGGGGAAGCCTGGAGTGATGAAGGTTAGTAGCAGAATAAGGCCAAGGCTGCAAGACTTGGGATTAGTGCCCAAATTCTATGTGCAATCTGTGCACAGTGCTGCTCTGCCCTTGTCCAGCCACAGGAAAGCAAGGATTCCTTGTCCCGCCAGGAACCCTGGCTATCTCAGAGGGCCCGCTTTTTGGGGACTCACAAAGCTGAATCATTATAGTCCTTACATGCCAACCAGCCCCAGCATCTTGAACTTCTGCATGCATCTATCCGGAAGGGAAAGAGCTTTCTGAAATCATTGCCACCTCTTCCTGGAGAAGCACCAGTTGTGTCATCTGCTGAGGTGTCTGACTGCATCCTAACTTTTGGCAGTCATCCTCCTGCGAACCAGGCTGAAGCTGTTCAAGAAATGACCCCTTCTAGCTGTCCTGCTCCCCTGCTGAGAGGTGTCACCACCCTGCGGCTGAACAAATTTTCAGAAACCTACACAAGATGAAAGCACTGTTAGGAAAGTCGTAAACCTGGCCTTTATTTTGGTGACGCTACTGTTGTCCTTCTCTGTGTAAGTTTTATTATGTTTATGTACTAAATTTTACATCCTGCGAGCAAGCAAAGAACCAACTGTTGCATCACAGCACAAAGAAACAGACCATATTTCTATCTCCCTTCTAATTTTAAAAAGAAACAAAAAACTCTGCTTCTGTGCTGTGGCAAGTCTATTGAAATCCTAGTCTACAAAGCACCAGAATTTGAATTCCTAAGCTTGGAGGGAGGAACTTGGAGACTGCCAGCATAAGGACTATCACTCCATTTGTAACACACAGGAAAAAGAGCAAAAATCACTGAACGCTACTGAGGCACATGCACAGCAAAAGGACATTGCAGCAATAGGAGACACGTGGCTCGAGCGAGGCATATGGTGGTGATGTACACTCACTGCAGTAACAGACAACTTTCTTCTGGTGGCAAAGGCAGGGATTTTTTGCCAGAAACTCAAAGAGGTTAGCAACGGGTGGAACTGCTATTGAAGAAGCACCTACCGGGACCATTGCATTGATTAACATCCCCGCTAACCTCAGGCATCCCAGTTTTATAGCTCTCCTAGAAATTCCTGACAGAAACCAGCAAAACTACCAAGGGCACCTCCTCTGTGTGACTCGTATGCGTGTCCTTGAATAGTGCTGGGAAGGAGGATGAGGCTGGTGGATCCGCCTGCAGCTGTGAGTAAAGCCGTGGGCTGAGGAAAGGCGCTTCCACAGGAGCTCCCGGGTGTGACTCCCCATGTGTTACCCTCCTCTGCTGCAGACACAGACAGCCAGAATAACATATTTCACGCTAAAAGCGGCATACTTCAGCTAAAACAAGCTGGCAGTACCAGAAAACATTTTAGGGTTTTTTTTTCATGCTGGTTTTACAGCTGTCACACTTTTAGTGTGAGAGATTTTCACTTTTAGGGGACTCTGCCATTAGCTCATTTTATAGGAAAACGTTACATATATGAAACAAGAACACAGAAGGGATGGATTATCCAGGAGAGGTTTTTCAGGTGACTGATACACCCAGTAAATTATGCCATTGCTTTTTGACTGCTTGAAGAACATTTCTGGACTTCTATTTCATTAGAATAATTAAATAGTAAGATCTATATCTTGTTTAGTGTTACAGCCTATTCTTCCAAAAGCGTTCTGGCAGCTCTTCCCCTAATCCACTTACCCAGTGTATAGGTCAGCTATATACTCCTCGTTCTCTAAAGGTCACTTTGGCTCCCTTCTTGCCATTTCACTGTAATAAGCATTTATTCTGTGATGCCCAGCAACTACTGTGCTCACAGGAAATGATGCTGCTTTTTACATTTCCTCTCTTTAGATAGGATTTGCCATATTGCATCCATGTCTGCTACATAGCCAGGGTTCTGCTTCACTGTATGTACATATAAGCGTCTCTCTGACATATCGGTAGTTGGAGGTAACAGACAACATCAAACTCTTAGAACCTTGTGTTGTCAGAGGATGCTTATTGAGAAGGAAAGTCTGACTTTGCTGTTTGCTTGAAACAGAGGTTTCAAGAAAATAATTGAAGCAGGGATGGGGATCCAAGACTCCCTGTCCCTTGCCTTGCCACAGCCTTCCTGGGTGACCCCGGGCGACTATCGAACCGGGTAAGTAATGCCCATCAGGCAGGGATACTTCATTGGTAATTTTAATGAAAAGTTTTGACACCTTGGAATAAAAATGCTACATGTGGAAGTGGGAAAAAAACAACAAAAAAAACCCCAAAAACTGTCTTTACCTTGGAAGTTGGAAAAAAAAGTGAATAAACTGAATAATTGCTGTGGTCAGTGGCTGATCTTATAAATCCTTCCTTACCTGAGATAATGCTGAAAATTTATCTCAGTTGTGAACAAGAGGCAGTAAGAGGAAAGACTTGGGAAGAAACTGTTCATGGGGAAAAGGCATTTTGCAGGGCATACAGGATTTATGAAGGCAGGGTAAATAGTAGTTACTACTTCTAATGCTATACATGTGCAAACCTTTGTGAATGTTGAATATGTGCTAATTAAAGTATTTGTATATTCTGTGTTCATTAATAAGGTTCAGCAAAGTTTCCCTGTATTTGACTTCAGGGGAACTTCTTGTTCTGTTCAGCCATTTTTCTGCCATTAGTTTCCACATTTCTCTCATAGGAGGAATTTTTATTTCCTTTTTTGATGTTTAAATACCATCCCCGAAATGATGTCATTACAAGGCAAAACATTTTAATTAAATCTCTCTCTTATTGTCCGTTGGCCGATGACAGGCCCGGCGTTATGATTCACGGGCACGTGTGACTTCAGCACGGGGCTGGGAGTCACGGGGGAGGGGAGCGTGGGGAATTCCACCCACCCTGCCCCGAAAACCAGGTGGCTGCAGCTCCTCCAGCACTCGGGCCGGCTATTTTCCTGCCTCTCTCTGCCCGGGAGAGGAGCGTGGGGCCGTGAGGTGAACCCGCCCAGGGAGCGCGGGCGGCTGAAGAGCTTTCCAAGGAATAATTAAAAAAGAAAAAGCAAAGGCATTTCTTCAGCCACACCAGTGCTGGGTCAGAAAAGCGGCTCCACTTGGCAGGGAAAAGGGCTGCTCGAACCAGCCGAAGCACCGCGGCGCTGCAGCTGGCACGGCTGCTGCAGCAAGTCCTGCCCCTCCTCTGCCAGCCGCATCCCTGGCTGCAGCGAGGACTGAGCGGGAGGACGCCGAGCCCCGGGCGGTGGCTGGGGAGGGCAGGCTGGCGGGGGAAAGCAGACAGGCGGTGGCTGGGGAGGGCAGGCTGGCGGTGGCTGGGGAAGGCAGGCAGGCGGTGGCCCCCTCAGGCCGGGCGGCAGCAGCCGCGGGGCCGCGCTGGGGTTGCGGGGCGGCCGCCCGGCCGTGACTCAGCCGCAGGAATGCGCTGGCAGCGGCCCGGCTGACGCAAGGGGCCCGGCTCGCCCGGCGGGCACGGCCGGCACCGCGCTCCTCCTCAGCCCGGCCCGAGCCGCCGAGAAGCTGACTGATAGCGCCCCGGAGGGACTCGGGCCGCACTGGCGGAAGGGGCCGCTTGAAGCCGCACCGGTGACCCTGCCAAGGTTCCCCGAGGGGAAATCCCGGGTCGCTGGGCACCCCCGCTCCACGGCAGCCACGCACCTGCCCGTGCTGCAGCACTGCGGGGTGAGCGCCGGTGGGGAGGCACCGCAAGTCTTGCTAACTTGCAGCGAAATGGTGCTGGGATCTGCCACTTGTGGTCAAATTATTTTAAAAATAAATGTATCTGCAGTGTGAAGAAAGGCATAAAACCTCAGTGCTTGCCTTTCATTGGGGTTTTCTGTAATACTCTCTTACAAGAACTTAGATTTTGTCCAGCATTCTTTGCACTCCCACTGAAAACACAAAATTGTTGGAGGGAAACAGGACATTTTCCAGAGGCACACAAGAGAGCAAAGTGGGAAAGGAAGTGCCCTGAGCAACAGATCTCAGACAGTACACTCTCCTATGGATTTCTCTCCCTTCACTGATTTTTTTTTTTTAACTGAACAGTATTAAGACTTTCTGTTATTTCAGTGTACACCTACACAAGTTCCTCTGCTTTCCCTTTGTAGCCTTCTTCCTGAAGGTAATCTGGCTACACCAGAAGAGACCTGATGTTTCCTGGCAGAAACCGAGTTCCTCAGCTGAACTGCTAGACATACGGCCCCACTTTCTTCTATCTCAAATTAACTCTTCTATGAAACTTAATTACTTAATTAAGGATCTTAATTACTTTTGTGACCTCTATCCTTCTGCTAGATTTAACTCAAGTAAGCTAACAAGTTAAAAAGTCACTGGGACAAGGACTAGCCCAAGCGAGAGAAGGGATGCCCAAGGAGGCCAAGCAGAGGCCTTGCTTCCATGGGAAATGAGGCTGAAACGGTAACATCGAGTTTAGTGACTCTGACAGAGAAGCAAAGGGGATGTACAGGGTACAAAAGGAAAGGACTGTGACTTCAGAGAGCTTCAATGCATAAGGCAACTTAGTCCATTATAATCACTTTGTGCTAATGAGCATCCAGGAGTTGAATCCAAACAAACAGTGCCTTCTGCTTCCCAGTGAGTCATTTCTTCCATCCCCGGAGGGTGAGGGGAGGCTTGGAGGGCTTCCTCAGAGGCATGCGCTCCACATAGGGTATCATTCACAAAGCTTTTAGTGCTGCTGCTGCTGGGCTCTCTGAATCATAGGGCTATTTCGGTGGTGCCTGGTGGGATGCAGGTCTTGTAGCACAAGGGTAGTGAAACTCAGGGCTTCCTGAGTGCAGCCAAGGTGGTGAACCAGTTTTGTCTGAGTGTGCTCCAGCAAGATTTGCTTGGTCATTATGGCTCTTGGCTGGACAGTGGCCATTTCTGTGGCCTTCAAGGTCACCATTGGGCTCTATCACAAGTTCCTTCCCTGGTCGCTACAGTCATTGGGAGTCCATTGTTCATTTTCTTGAAAATAAGAAGCCCCTTTCTGCTTATCTGTGACCTGTTTTTCACCCTGAAAATTATCTCCAATTCTGTTGAACTCATTTATCTCTCAGAGGTGTCTATAAAGTCCTAAAATATTCCTTCTTCAATACTCCTTCTGTACACTTGACAATTTGCCAGGTACCAGTCAGTGATGTTCAGGAGCAGCCCAGTGTGCCTGGGTGCCTCAGGTATGCACCTTGTGAGGTGATGAGAATAACAAGCACTTCTGATTCATTATTCAGTTTCCATGGTAGTAAAGACAGAGGGTTAGTCATGCACAATTTTGGAGTTGTCATCCCTGGAGCATCTACCCAGCCGCACAACTCCAGAGCTGGTAACTCTTTTTCTACCTTTAATTTCACCAGCCTGGGACGTGCAGTGCAGAGACCCTGCATCGGTGGCTGAGGACACTCACACAGTTCATGGTACTGCACCAGTGTTAGAAGAACGCTGAGCCCACGGCAGTGATGTACGGCACAAGGGCACAGCTACATCTGCTTACAAAGGCGAAGAAACCCCCATGCTGCTCTTTGCCATAGTAGCCTCCCAACATTGTGTACGGCTGCAAGGACACAAACCTCCACTTGGGGCACTGAGAAGGGCTCGTGTCACACACAGCGCCGCGATGCACTGCAGTGTCGTGAATGCTGTTTTGGGATACACTAAACCATCCTGATGGGGAGGATCTGAAACCACTCCTGTCCACCCCAGGCCATGAAGCTACACAAGAGCAGCAGATGCCCAGAAATGGGGCTGTCAAGACATTCCCATGGACTTACGTTGGTTTACGCCAACCATAAAACCGTGTTTTGAGACTTACCCAGTTTAGTATTTGTGCTATTAATTCCCATTAACAATTTTCACCTATCCTAACTAGTTACTTGCTTGATCAAAAAGCAGCACATATTGAATTTGAAAACTGAATTGCGTAATGGTTGACTCTTTAAATGTAAATATGCAATGGACGTTCTCCTTCCTGGGTCCCGCATTGCTGGCACTGAACAGGCTGTAGGACTGAATGAGTGGCCATCAACTAGAAACAGGCTGAAGTTAATAAACTGGCCATTTTCAGCTCAGTGGCAGTGGCGGCGGGGGTGGGGTGGTCCTGAATGTGTGGGTGTAATGAGCTGGAGGCATAATATAGCTCCACGTCAGTGATTTCAAAGCAGATGGGCCGAATTTTGAATACTGATGAATGCCAATCAGTCTTGAATTCTGCATACAGAGAGGGCAGGATGTAACTCAAAAACTGGAAACACAGTGGCTCCTCTGGTCAGCGTAGCAGTGTACAGTAATGGAGAAAAGGGAAAAAAATCCCATATCCCCCACACAATGCAGCATGAATGTATATATACATATATGTATATGTATACATGAGTGCTGCTAAAACACTAGTTAGCCGTTTTCTAGGAAGGTACTGTTAGCAATTCAGGTGTTCTGGGGACAGACAGCTAACTGGCCACAACACAGGTGGGCTGCTCACACACACTGCTGGTTGAAACCCTGCCTGTTTTGGAGCTCTTGTCTTTCACACGCACCAGTTCAGGGAGCAGAGAGCTGCACAGTCCGACCATCCCCTTGTCCGCTGGCACGGGCTGTCGCACACAGCAAACACGGAATGCCCCCCACGCCGTCTTGTCAGGCTCACGCAGACAGCGCTCGGCCACGAAGCACCAAGAGGGGTGCGATGCCAAAATCGTGACTTTAGAGCATCAGAACACACCCCGGCGAACACAGCGGCCCCAGGCAGGAGCTGCGGGCAGAGCGGGGCCGCCCGCGCCTGGCTCCGGCGTGGCCCGCGCCGTCCTGCCGCACCCGACGCGGCTGCCTGTGCCTGTGCCTGTGCCCGGCGCCGTCCGCTCAGCAGCCCGCGCCCGCCGGGGCAGGCCTGGGGGCGGCCGAGGGTGGAAGCCGGTGGCTGCGCGGCCGAGGCGGCCGGCTGGGCGCTGCCAGCCGCACCCCGGGGGCTGCCCGTGCCGCGCAGAGAGCCGGCCCCGCAGCCCCGTCCCGGTCTGGCCCAGCCCCGCGGGGGGCGGCCCGGCGCGGCGCGGCCCGGCGGCACGTGGTGGCGGCGCGGCCCATGTGACCGGCCCTCCCCGGCCGCCGCGGCTCATCCCCCGCCCGGCCCGAGTCCCCGCCCGCTTCGCCCCCAACGCAGCGCTCTCCTGCGTGGAGCAGCACCGCACCGCAGGCAGCCGCTGCCCCGGCACCCGGCGCCATGGTAAGGGCGGCGCGGCGCGGCCGAGCGGGGAGGGCGGCTGGCGGGGCAGCGGCGGCGCGGGGCTGAGCAGAGCAGAGCAGAGCAGAGCAGGCCCGGCGCGGCCCCGCGGCCTCTGGCGGCCATTTTAGTCTAATTTTAGCCGGGTGCGGGGGGAAGGGGCGGTGGGAGCGGCCGCGGGGCAGGAGCGGGCGGCGGGGCGGGCCGCGCTGGGGCCGGGGGCTGGCGGCTCGGGCCCGGAGGCGCGGCGCAGCGCTCCCTGCGGCACCGCTCGGGCGTGCGAGCGCCTCTGGGTGCGGGTGAGGGGCGGCGGTCCGGCCGCTGCCGGCGGGCGCGGGGAGAGCGGCTCCCGGTGGGGCCTGCGAGGCTCCCGGTGGGGCCTGCGAGGCTCCCGGTGGGGCCTGCGGGGCTCCCGGTGGGGCCTGCGGGGCTCCCGGTGGGGCCTGCGGGGCTCCCGGTGGGGCCTGCGGGGCTCCCGGTGGGGCCTGCGGGGCTCCCGGTGGGGCCTGCGGGGCTCCCGGTGGGGCCTGCGGGGCTCCCGGTGGGGCCTGCGCGGCTCCCGGCGCCCCCTCGGGGGAGCCGCTGCTGCGGCGCGGCCGGGCCCCGGAGGTGTCCGCGGCCGGCGGGGGAGCTGCCGGTGCCGCCCCGGGGGCGCTGGGGCTGGAGCGAGGGTCGGGGCGAGCGGGGCTGCGGGGCTGCCGCTCCCCGGAGGCGCGGGCCGCCCCTGCGAACAAAGCCGTGAAGGGGCAGGCGGCTCCCGCGGGGACAAAGCCGGCGGCTCCCGGTGCATCTGCCCGCCCCGCACCGCCGCGGGCAGCGCCGCCTCCCCGGATGCGGCTGCGGGGCGGGAGCCGGGGCACTGCGGTTGGGATCAGCCCGCGCCCTCGCCACGGGGTCCGTACATTGTTGTATTTTTGCCGCCAGCTCCCCGCCTGCCCTGCCGGTGTCTGGTGTTCTTGCTGTTGTAGGCTCGGGGTTTGAACCGCTTGCGAGCCCTAAGGGAAGCGGGATACGTTGTAACTGGTGTTTTCCCACAAAGAAAGAACAAGCGGGGAATACTTGTGTGCAGCAGTGCGAAGTAAAATTCAGGAGTTTTTAAAGCGTGATGTGGAAGCTGACACAATGCAGAAAACATTTCTGCTGCTTGTAGAGCCTTACATCACCCAGCAGAATGAGAGTCATGACAGTGCTGGATGTGGGCTGCTGCTGTAGTGTTTGTTCCGCTGAAAACGAACAAAAAAGAACAAAACCCCCACCCTCCATCCCAACCCCAAACTACAAACTCCTCTCCTGTGTTCAGCTCCCCTCCAAGCCCCTGCTTCCCAACCTTCCCCTCAGTGAGCCAAGGGTATGATAAGGTAATGGAAAACTGCTTGAGTAGTACAGTTGTATGCCTAGTTGTATAAAACTGCCATCCCGAATCACAGCTGAAGATGCTGAGGTCTGCAACAGGAGAGTACAGAATTTACACCTCCTTCATATCTTCTGCTCCAGTCCTGCAACAATTACTAAATTCATAGTGTGTTCACGTTGAGTACAGTATTTTTATTCTTACAGGGGCAGGCAGACTTCTTTATCTAGCACTGTGGGCTATCATCTTGTCTGGTGAGTGTTAATTTCTGCTGTTTAAATTATTCCTTTGATCTCATTTTACAGGCTTCTGGAGTAACAGTGAATGATGAAGTCATAAAGGTTTTTAATGACATGAAAGTAAGGAAATCTTCAACCCCAGAAGAGATTAAAAAAAGAAAGAAAGCCGTTCTCTTCTGCTTAAGTGATGACAAAAAACAAATAATTGTAGAGGAGTCAAAGCAGATATTGGTTGGTGACATTGGAGATACCGTGGAGGACCCGTATACAGCCTTTGTAAAGTTGCTACCTTTGAATGATTGCCGATACGCTTTGTATGATGCCACATACGAGACAAAGGAATCTAAGAAAGAAGACCTGGTATTTATATTCTGGTGTGTAAGAGCAAAGCTTGTTGTTAAACTTGAATATTCCAGAATTAACACCGGATGACTGAATAACTGTGTGGTTGTGTTTTTTCTTTTTTCCTTCTAAGGGCTCCTGAAAGTGCACCTTTAAAAAGCAAGATGATCTACGCAAGCTCTAAAGATGCCATTAAAAAGAAATTTACAGGTACAACCTTTAAAATGTTTTGCTTATTATTTATAATGCTGTCTAGATCTTGAGGTTCTCACAAGTACGTTTATTTTCCATCTGCCTTTCAGGTATTAAACATGAGTGGCAAGTAAATGGTTTGGATGATATTAAGGACCGTTCAACACTTGGAGAGAAATTGGGAGGCAACGTGGTAGTTTCACTTGAAGGAAAACCCTTATAAAAAGACAGACAAGTGCCATCTGGATCTAAGGAGCTTCCATTTCTGCAGCTCGTTCAATTGGAATAGTATTAGTCTCCCTGTCCCCTGCCCTCCTCAAAAAATAAGTCCTTTCCCTAATGCCCCTGAAGGAGATGTCATTGTTAAGCAGTCTACCAGTGATTGCCATTAGACTGTTTAATCCTGGTAGTTTTTTGTAGGATCCAAGGAATGCTTTCACGTCATACTCTTAGCCAAAACTGACGTGGCAGGCATTCCTTGCAACGTGTACAATGAATGTGATAGTTAATGTGAATAGTCCAGCAGACAGCAAAGGGTAAGCTAATTGAATGCCTTGAAAGTATTGTCCACTGGTCGGATGGTAGACTCTATACAGTATTACTTACAGTTGCACTTGATTGCAGTTCCATGAGGCTCTTGTGCATTCATACACCTCACCTGCCTTGACAAGCCTATTTTTGTGACATGGCAGCACACAACACTATGCATTTAAAGCACTTTTTTGTAATATGTTTGACCTGCCCCCCCCCCTCCAAAGGAATGCCAATTAAGTTGCTGTAACTGTGTCATCAAATCATTGTAGTACCTCAGTTTCATTCCTGTTACATGCATATCTTTATAAATGAAGTAGCTGTTACGATGCCTTTTGTTTTCCAGTGAATGTACACTACTGAACAGGAGTAGAAGTTACCTGTTTACCATGTGAGTCTTGAAACACTAAAGTTTTGTAAAACATCAATCATGGTGGCAATTTCTGTATTAAAAAGAGCCTTAAATGGAACGTTGTTTTTTTGAGATCAAGAACTGGCCACGTTGCAATAAAACTTGTGGCTTATTACAGAATGTTGCCTTGTTTTCATTGGAAAATATAGTTTTTAAATATGTTTAATTTAAGCATATTTCAGATAACTTCTGTGGAAAGTATTGTAAAGATAAATAATCATTAATCTCAAATAATGCAGTTTTTTCATTCCTAATCATGATTTAGGCACTGCTTTACAATACTTTGTGGCTCTGTTCTGATCATTCAATAAAGGACCTGATTCTAGTTTACCATTGAAGAAGCTACCACTACTAGAGACCATTAGTTCCATGAAACACTTGTATCAGAAACATATGAAGTGATTAACCACGCAGCGTGTTTCGTACCTGAATGTTCTTAAAGTTCTACATGTCAGAGTTAAACCTTGCACAAAATCTTACAGCTCGCCGTCTTTTTTTGCTAAGATGATGTGTAATGACAATTGTGTGCAGAATATGAAGCCGGTACATGATTTTTGTTTCTTGAGGGTTGCAGCGGAGGCGGGCTTGGTACAAGAAATAGCCTAAATTAACTGTTCTACTTGTTAGCTTCTATGTAAATAGAACTGGAAAGTGTTTGCCACTACTGAGGCTTGCACTGGGGACATGTTTTGGCTGGGAGCCAAATAATGCTCTCCTTATAGAGAATTTGATCTGCTCTGTGTGAGCAATCCTCCGTTAGCCAGAGCTATTTATGGCAAACACATGCTTTTGTATCTTGTCATCGTTATCCACAAATGGCAAAACTGGACATGATTCTCCTGGTATGCGTAAAGGAGCGCTGTTGGGCAGCCACTCGCAGCTGAGCTGTACATGCTGCTAGAAGGAATGCTCTTTATCATTACCTTATTTTAAAAAGTTGGTAGAGTAGAACTATGGAGCTTTTAAATATGGGCCCTTTATGTTCAGTTCATAGCCCTTTTTCAACAAGGAAGCAGACAATAATAAAATTATTTTTCTTTTCTTTTTTTTTTTTTTTAATAAGTAGTTTAAATAACGTAGCGGTACTGTGTTTAGGCTCTCTTGTCCTGTAGAACTTTAAGACTTTGTTTCAGGCTTCTGGCTATCCCTATGACTTGCACACCTCATTGTGTTAGCTATTGTATGTAGACTAAACTTTACTAGAATTTAACTAAAAAGGCATGATGACCACTGACTTACTAAGTGTATTAATGAGTCTTGGTTTTGTTCTACAAAACTCTCCTTTCAGGTACCTTTTAAGGTTGAGAAGTAACTGATGGTATGCATGTTGTCTAGATAAAGGAAAAAAACCCTTTTTATTCCTCAAAATAGTCTATTTCTGATTATTCACGTTGCGTGTAAAGCCCAGTTTAATGTAAGGATCTCCTTTGTGCTTTATGTTTGACTTCAGTACAGTATAATGAAATTATCTTTTAACTGATTTTTCACAAGGTATAAATGTTTTCCTTAGAAAAAGCCAAAACTGAAAATGTTAAATTTTAATAAACCATTTGAATTTCATTTTAGACAGTAAACTTTTTTAAAGAGTACTGTGTTTAAATTTATTGTTTGTCTGTGCTGCAAACAGTCTGGAGAGATGTCTGTGGCTTCTAAGTTGACTATGAAAAGTTACTTTTTTTTTAACTAGCTTAGATGTGTATTCACTCAGTCCAAGTAGATAAAAAAATTGAAGCACAAACTGTATTTATGTAAGATTCCTACCAAAACAATTTTGGATCCAAAAGGATCAGCCTGCTTTCAGTTTGTTCTTGAAATGACTGACTGATGCGAGGTCCAATTCAGATGGCTTGCTTGGTTTTTTTTGTTTTTTTGGTTTTTTTTTTAATAAAAACCCAACAATAAAGTGCTACAGAACTGTTACTGTTTGAATTATAAAACAAATGAGAGACAGCTGGCATCTGTTCCAAAATGGTTTGTCAGCTGTTGTTTTCTGTCATTATGCAAAATGGTGAGGGCCTCATTGTGATCGAGAAGTGGAGGAAAATCCTCTCGAGTTGAATATCTTCTGTGTATCTCGGTGTAGACGTGACTTTTGGGTATCATGGCTTCAGTTATTTTATTGATCAAGAAATGTAAAATAAACTTTTAATGAGAGTAGCTTGTGCAGAAACAGCATTTTTCTTCTAAAAATACTTTGAAACCAGCAGTTGTTTTGTTTGATTTGGTAAATCCTGGAAGAGGTATACACGAGGGCTCGATTTCCCCAAAAAGGGAAATCGGTCCAAGACAAGGATGAGAAGGTGACGTTTATGCTCGTGGCGATTTTAGAAATGCAAAGCTTAAATAGATGCGGACTTGAGTGTAAAAATCACTCCTAGTCAGATTGTTAAATAGAGTTTGAGTATGTTCAGTTAAAATCCGAAGTGCTTCTCTAAGCGGAAGAGTCTTTTTCTGCTGTACCGTTCCCTCAGAACAAGTGATGAAATACAGCAATTGCCACAATTTGATAATAAGCTTTACTCTCTTATGCCAATTCCAGTATAAACCAAATTTTCATGTCTGCCTATTTTTTACAAACTTCTGTAAGTTACCCCTTAGTTTGTGGTGGCGAGTTAATGATTGTAGAGTGAAAACACAGCACTAATGGTGGATGAAAGATCATCAATGTAGCACCTGTCTATTAAGTATTGAATTTCTTTGAAATATTTCTGATTTTGAAAACCTGGTATAAATAAAATTAATTTAAATGTCTCCAGATGTTGAGTATGTTTGTGTGCTAGGTAACACCTACACTAATCACTTTGTCTTTGGGAGCCGCCCAGATACTGTGAAAGGAGAGATCAGAAAGTAAAAGCATGGACTATGTTTATTTGTAATGGGTTTCACCTACAGCCCATTCAGTTCAATACCCAGGTGTAGCAAAAGCCAGCACTGGTGACTCTGGAGATGGGTATGAAGGAGTTTGTAGTGGGATGGTGATGGGAAACTCTTTTCTTGTGTTGGGTCCCAGCTCACATGTTCAGAAAGTCTGATGTTTTTTGTAAGGTAGCAAAAAGTATGCTGGTTGACATAAGTCATTTCAAATGCTCAGAAGAAACTGAACTGATGCAGTGTGACAAAAGATGACTCCGTGAAGAATGATCGAAGGATTATTCTTTTGGTATCAGTGGTATCTCTCCTGTTAATGTAAAATCTCTTGGATCTAGGAACAGCTTAACTGGAAGAGAGCTGATTTTGTAAACAAAGCTGTCAAGGAACAGCTTCACTGGGTTTTGTGAAGGAGACAGGCTTTGACACTGTAGATGAACAATCTTGTTTACCTAACAAACTTTGTTTGTGGCTATAGGGCACATGTATGAGAATACACATTAAAAATGAAGGAAAGGTCTCTAAGAAATTAAGGATCTTTATAGAAATTACTGCTTAGTTAAAAAATGTTCTCTTCTTACTCTATTCGTATCCAGTGCCTGATAACCTCTTGAATTTGGGCATTTCCCTGCCTCACCCCCCATGCTGTTAAATCTACAATAACTCCCATACATCTTACTATTCCTTGCATTGCTTATCTCTGCCATCTACTAATACTATATGAAAAAAATACAAAAGTGAAAAATTAAAACCTTTCATAGGAAATTGAAACAGGTAACATAATATATGTTGTTTATTTGATGATGTAATAGAATTTTCTTTTTTATATTGCAGCAAAAATGTGTGCTATTTGGAGGCACTGAGTGATTTGGACATGGCATTTTTATTATCATTGTAGGTTAATATTTGTGTTTTCAGCTTTACTTCATAATTACTTAGAAAACTGATGATTGGAAAATAAATTTGAAGGTGCTGCTGGTTGTTTTTCAAGTTCCTAAATGTCAATTCAGACAATAAAAAATATGCCAACTTGAATTTCCTACCGTTAGCTTCATTTTTATTCCTGGGTGAACAGGCGTAGGAATGTGTGTAGCTGTAATCATGCCTTCTCCTCTTCCACCTCTTTATTTTTAAAAACAGCTGTGTCACTGCAAATCCCTACCATCTGCCCACCATCTTCTCTAAAGCTTTGCGGACAATCTCCACTTGTACCTTTTCGTATCTATTTCCCCCCTCTTGTTTGCGATTGTAGGGATTTGATTTAGAAAAACTGAACACTGTAACAATATGCTCCTCAAAAGCTTTTCTATTATGCATAAAGTTAAAAGCATCAGTTACTCTCTGGTGAGCACAGCTGCAGGGTGTACATCAGCTCGAAAAAAATAGATGTGATTTTGAGAACAGGTTTAGAAGAGCCTGATTTGTGGCAGCGCTGCTTTCATCTCTGACCTTCTGTTAAGGCTGATGTAAGAGCTAAGCTTTTCTTCCATTTTAGCTGTTTCAACAGAAAATGGAATGTGCGTGTCGCAAACAAGGTGCAGAGGAAGGTTTAGAAGATGCAGGTTTTCATGGAGACCTGTACATCTGGGGGCGGGGGGAAGGTTACAGCACAGGATTGCTTTCCTTTTAATTTCAGCATGGGCTTGCAGCTGTAAAGACTGAGATTATGTTGTCTTTTGCTCTGCCTGAACATCCTGATTCCACTGTCTCAAGTGCCTTGATGCTTTTAAGCAATGAAATATGAACACACAGCCCTGTGTCAGTGCAATTTGTTTTACTCCTATAAATATGAAACCATGCTGTAATGGGGCTTCTGGTTAGTGATACCGTATAGGTGATGCACCTGAGCTGCATTTGAACAACCCTTTAAAATTGTGTGGTTTTTCATTATACCCAATACAATAATTAAGCTATTACATTGGGAGTGAGGATGATCTGATGTAGTTCTTAGTTATGTGACTGCAAGTGACAAATGTAATATATGGTCATGTTTTACAGTCTTAACCCTGTTATTTAAGTGTGACTTAGAGATTAAACACTTCCCAGTCCACAGAACTCATTGCCTGCATAAATTCTTTTAAGAAGCAGTAGCTTGATTTTATCTCTTTGTTGACTATACTGATGCAGAATCCGTCACCTGAAGGTTTTTATTCTCCTGCATTGGTGAATTCCCTTTGTTGTGCTACATTATTTCTCCGCATCCACACTTCAAAACCAGTTCCCAGAACTCTCCTTCCAAGTAACCAGAATTCCTAAACAATATTTATTCTGCGTGACTAAAGTAGAAAGGCATCTTGTAGAACACACATAGGAAACAAATGCCTGGCATTATCCTGCGTGGCCACTGGACATGTTTGGCCCTGCCTGCCATCTCTGACTGTTGGGTTATTCTGATGAGAACCCCAGCTCGTTCAAGTTTGTGTGCAACAGCCCAACCCAGAAAATGTGTGGAAACAGAAGAGAATGTTTTATTTTTTCTCATATAAGTACTTCACAAACGGACTGAATGCCTTGTTTACTGGTAAGGCTGAGTGAAACAGCTATCAGGGTCACAGTGATAACCCCTTTTTCAAAAACATATTTTACCTGTTCTGACAAAAACACCTTGCTTTGATTCTAGCCAGATTTATAGATTTAGTTCAACAGGTGCAGTGGTCAGAAGTATTTTCAGGGCAAGCTATATTTAGATATATAACCTTTCAATAATTCTGGTAGTTGCTTTGGTCCCATTATTACTTTAATTCAGTCGCTTGAACTCTATTACAGTTTTAACTGCCTGGAGTTCAGCACTGCTAATATAATGCTCACAACACAGCATAAACAACACTTAAACGTCATCATCATCAAAACTAGTAATAATCCAAATTAATTTTATGTTTTATAGCCTGCTCTCAGTTTTGCAAGGAGGATGACAACTCTCTTAAGAAAGTCAAGTGGTCGTTCAGTGAGCTCCTGACTGAACACCCACCATAGATCTTCACGAGGGAGTTGAAGTAGTGTTGGAGTATCCATATAGAGCAGTTTGCTTTGCTTTCTTGCATAGTTGAATAAATTCCCTGTCCTGGGATATGTTGAGGTTACTGTGGCATCAACGTCTAAAGCACTTCACCGCCTTTTTCATTCTGAATAGAATGGACAGACTGCAATTACAGCTTTTTCTTATGACACTACAGTCAACCATCTCAGCTATGTATTTTATTTTTTCCTGATTACGAGAAGGGAGCAGAGAATGCTTCTCATAGCACTGTGCAGTATAAGGCCAAAATACAGCACCGAAATGACATCTTCAGGAACATAAGGACTGCTGTTGTTCTAATAGTGAAATACAAAGTCAAGATATGTCCAGTAATAGCTTTGTGCACAGCCGATTCAAGAAGCACGTGGCTCTGTGTTTATCTGCAGTTATCCTGTGCATAAAGTAATGATGATACATAAAAATATATTTAACATCAATGGGAATTCAGAATCTTACTTTAACAGCTGTTTTCTTTGGAAAAGGGTGAGGATAAGATTTTTCCAAAGGTTTACTAATTAATATCCAGGAAATGGAATAACTTATTTTCGTATATGTGCTTTAAGTATTATTTGTCTAGATATTTAAGGAATTTCCTGTTTTTACCTCCTTTTTTTAAAAAATAAAAATTTTCTTTAGAAAGTTTCCACTGTAATAGCAAACTGTGGGAAGATGAGAAGAGTTATTAGTTGTTTCTCTTTCCATCAGCATCTTACATTGTGTGCAAATACAGATCCTCTCAATTTCTTCTTAAAATAGCATTTGGATCACAATCAGTGGTTAGTGGACAAGAACATACAATTTTTGTAAGTGATTTTACAGTATTAATAGGAACATACACATTTTTGAGCTATGAGATGAAAACTTTTAATTACCAAAGGGCATATTTGGGGGAAAAAACCAGTGACTTTTTAAAGGTTATATTTTTCTCTGCTAGCAAGTTTTTTATGTTGTAAGTTGCCCATGAAGTTCTTTCTGTTTTCTTAGTTACTTGGTTCTCACTTTCCCCACACTGCATCACGTTTCAGTCTAATACAGATTGGATTAAATTGTTACCAAAGGAAGGAGCTATTATGTATATAAAATATATGGTTACTGTAGAAAAGAGTAAACTGTTTGCTTGACCCAGTTTTATGGAGCTATTTCTTGCTATAGGGATGGGATCACAGTTAAGGAAAAGGGATGAATGGGTTTACTGAGAGTATTTAGGAGCACTCAGTGGGAATGAGATTATTATTGTAGTGCTTAATCCTGAAATAATCATAGACCATCTCATCAATCTTGCGCCAGCATTAGAGAGATGAATGTTACAGCTACTTTTTGATATGTCTGCAATAATTTTCCTTTGTTATAATTTAGAATAGAATATTTACACCTATGATGAATGTTTCAGTGTTTTCACATGTTTTTCAGAAGATGATTCAGAACTAGTGGAAATGTAATTCTTCAACGTCTTTTACGGGGCTGAAAGTTAAAGTGAAGGTTATAGAAGCAACCAGTTCACTTAATCTATTTTGGGGAATTGCTATAATGTTATCAGGCTTGCTTTGCCATCTGTGGGGCACAGTGTGAAAGGGTGCATAGAAAGGGTGTTGTGGTGACACAGTATCTGTTATCACTGACATTACATGCGTTTAACGGCAGTCAAGTTCCAAGTCGTGCTGTATGCAAAAGGAATAAAAAATATTCTCAGATCATAATTTGTCATTTTCATGGGCAGTAACATTTTGTTCCCTTTGAACAGGTATAAGCATCCTGCTGTGTCTTTGCATTCTCAACGATGCAAATGACAAAGCTGAGCCTTTCCCCTCCCTTTGACTGGCTTTCCGCATCCCTTCTCCTCCAAAGCACCTTCCCTGCCTCTGCCTACATGCAGAAATTGCTCACCTGCTTCCTTGAATCCTCCTATTTATCTCAGTTACCTCAGTTTCACCTCTGCTCATCATCACCCTTTTTCGCTCCCTGGTAGCTTGGGTTCTCCTCACATTAGCAGTGTGCTTTAGTCTGTATCATAAACGTAGCGCAAACAAGAAAACAGAACAACACACCAAACAAAGAACCACAATGCTTTTGATCCATTTACCAGTTCCTCTTGTTAAAAATACATAACCTTGCAAAGAAATTGTTCAAAGAGTAAACTTGGCTACAGTTTACTAGAGTGGGAAACAGTTTGAAATAATCTCTCAAGACGTTTGAACAGTTTCATTCCATCCACAGGATTTAACTCTGAGATCCAGGCTCCACCATTTAGATGGGGAATTGCCATATTGGGTGATTTTGTGCTTTCCTCAGTGCCAGAAGCCCAAACTTTCATTTTTCACAATCATTAAAGCATCTGGTTTCAGCTGTTATCTTCCGCAAAAGTGGTAAGTACTTACAGTGTGGGGAGATGTTATGGATGCCTGAATTTATGGTATATTGAAAACTGAAGCTGTATAAATAGTGTGAAATAAACTGTGTATCAACATAGAATCCTGAAAGTTAAATGCATGGCTCGTTGGATCATAGTCAAATGCACTGTTTCATAGTCAAGTCAAGAAAATCTCAGTATTATAAAACGTATATAAAACTGCTACAAGGATTAAAGGCCATATTACAAACCTACATGTTCCAAAATAAAAAAAGGTTCAATAAATCATGAAGTAGCCATTTATATAATCAGAAGTTACATTAATATAATACCTTTTAAGTGTTTTCATCTGCTTCCTTTTCTGAAATCTTGTATTATGCTTATTCATCTCCTTGGGCTTTTCTCTGCAGTTACAGCACCAGAAACCGACAGCATTGCAGTGAGGGTTTATTTCCTTTTCCTGATCTTAAAAAGAAAAAAAGTCTGATGAAGATATATGAAGTAGGGCCATCTCAGGGTGCTGTTTGACAGCATAATGAAGGCATCCAATGACACGGGGATCTCTGCAGGCACTGGGCTGAAGGCTCCCCCTATTTAATACTGGTGCCTTCCTGACCAAGCAGTGAATTTAGGAATCTACACTTCTCACTTATTTTGGAGAGGTTATATTTTTTTCCTTGTTTAGGAAGGCACAATGCCTGAAATATTTGAGATGTTTCTGAGAATTGGCTCGGTCTTGGCAGTTTAGTATATGGTATGCAGGGTGTCTGTGGAGGAGCCAAACTTTCTTTGTGTTCACAGCAGCCACCGTGCTCCTGTGCATTTCCAGGCAATGCCAAGCTATTGGATTACATTCATCTTGTACAGTAAGTCCAGCTCTTCTAGGAAGGATTGGAACTTCTCTGTCTGTATATTACACAGCAGATACATACTGTCACAACATGTTTCACATAGATCAGAAGCATTGGATGTTTGGGTCTGTGCTGCTTTTGGCTGGGGTAGAGTTATTTTTCTTCACAGCAGCTAGTATGGAGCAACATTTTGGATTTGTGCTGCAAACAGTGTTGATAACATAGGGATGTTTTAGCTATTGCTGAACAGTGCTTACGCAGAGCCGAGGCCTTTGCTGCTCCTCACACCAGCCCACCAGTGAACAGGCTGGGGCTGCACAAGAAGTTGGGAGGAGACAAGGCTAGGACAGCTGATGTCAACTGACTACAGGGATATTCCACACCATGTGATCTTGTGTTCAGCATACAAAGCTGGGGGAAGAAGAAGGATGGGAGGGACATTCAGAGCGATGACATTTGTATTCCCAAGTAACCACTGTGCCTGATGGATCCCTACTGTCCTGGAGCTGGCTGAACACCTGTCTGCCCATGGAAAGTGGTGAATGAATCCCTTGTTCTGCTTTGCTTGTGCATGTGGCTTTTGCTTTCCCTGTTAAGCTGCCTTTACCTCAACCCACGAGTTTTATCATCTTTTACTCTCCCAATTCTCTCCCCCATCCCACCGGTGGGGAGTGAGCGAGCAGCTGCATGATGCTTAGTTGCCGGCTGAGGTCAAACAATGACAGGGTCTCTGGTGGATAGTGAATGACTCTGACATAGACATACATGTCTCTGCTGGCAAATCTTGGGCAAAAATCTTGCATCTGAGCTTCTTGTCATGTACATACATCAAACTGCATATTCTTTAGCACTCTGACTCCTGTACATATATGCAGCAGTGGTGAAATTAGGTCCATCAAATCTCAGCTGCTGATAGTACCACACAAGACATGTAAAGGCATTTTAATGTTTAACTTAAAGTGAAACTTGGAGTTACACTACATCAGATGTGCATGCCTGACTCCAGCTCCTGCTTCCTCTCCTCACTCCTTTTAACAGTGTTTTGGCCACCCTTCCCCCATGAAGACCTGTGATATGAACTAACTGAATTTCTCAGATTCTGAAGTCCTGACTACAAGCTTTGCAGAGACTGGGAGTCCTGCCATGCCATGGTATTCCTAAGGGTGTAGGCAAGCATGCTGCATGTACAGCATGTCACAGAGCTTTGAATATCCAAGGGCCAGCATTTCTAACGAGTTTGTGTTTTGCCTTGTTCATTTAGCTGGTGAGACAAACATACTTCACTCAACTTCTGCTTTCTGTTGGCATTCCAGGTGAATTGTAGCTAGTGGTGTTTTGAGTGGAAAAGTAAATTACGCATTTACTATGGACCAGTTAGAAAACAAGACATATGCAGAACAGCTCACTTGATGTGTATTTGGAATTCAACTGCTGCATGCATGTGCTAAGTATATACGAAGTCAGTTGTTTGGTTGTTTTTTTTCATCAGGACTGATGTAATCCAGGCATAATCAGGGGCAGCTCCATTAAAATCAGTGGAAGTTAGAAATGCATATTACAAGTTCATTAGTATCTGGTATCATTAGAACAGTATAGTGTGATGTTAATGGCAGCAGGAGAATGCTCTGGGTGTACAGGAAATGAACAGAAATATTTTACCAGCACTATGTGTATTTCAGAGCACACATCGTAGATTTGCGTCTTTAGGCAACAAAGATAAAACAGTCCAGACGGAAATGTGATGAGTCGCAATATATACAAGAAAGGCAGCTGTGATTCTTTTAACCAAAAGGTTATTTTAAGTATGTATTATTAATTTAACCTAATAGCACCTACTTTTTAAACGCATGAAGTGCAATTATAAATGCTGTTGTTTTATCATGTGGCCATTTATATCTATGATGACCTTTCTGGATCAGCACCCGTGTACTGCCTCCTTGTGTTCTGTATGTGCACAGAAGATCACGTCATTTTTGTGACTTTAAGCTCAGAATACAGCATTGACATCAAGGCTCATTTGTAAGGCAGAAGTAAGGCTCTCCTGTCTGGGTCTCCCCACTGGCCCAGTGCAGTAAAGGTGCTTTAAATGTGATCACAGAGCTCCAAACACACAGTAAGCAGATGTGGCACAGGTCAGGACTCCATGCTCTGCATGTGAAAGTTTGCACATTGTTCTTCTATGCAAATCCAGCTGTCAGGGAATGGAGAACCTGGTGTCACCTGATGGGGTTTTCATTCCAACCATTTGCTATTGCCAGCCATGAAGCCATATAGCCTCCCCTCGCAACTTAGGAAGTTCACCTTAAAATTAGTTAATGCCTTTCTTTTTACTACTATGATGGAAGTGATGTTCCAGAAGCCTCCTTTGATGTTTTGAAGCCTTATTTTAATTCCAGCCTAAATATATTATTGGACATTTTATTTTGTACTTGTATTGTTCTTTGAATAGTCTTCCCTTTCCCTTTTTTAATCTCCCGATCTGATATTGTATTTGTTCACACCAAGATATTTCCAGTAAGATAGTCTTCTTCATCCCTTTAATTGCCCTAGCAGCACCTCTTGGTACCTGTTCCAGTTTGGATCTAGCTTTTCTGAACATGTTTGTCCAGGCCTAATCACTACATGTTATGAAGATATTAATGCATTGCTTTCTCCTATGTCTTCTTCCATTAAAAAGTCTGATATATATCATGTGACTGATACACCTACTTCTTTCTCCTCCTCTGCTCTTTCCTCATGCTTATAGAAATTTATTTTGGCCCCTAAGATCATCACTTATTATTCTCTATGAAATTCCATCCTATTTCTGCTACTGCATCCCTCAAGGTCATTAATATGTTCCTGCATGATACTTCAATCCTCTTCTGTATCAGCAGTACCTTCCAGTTTTATGTTGTCAGCAGATTTCATTAGCTCATTTACTTCCTATTTTTTGTGCCAAGGTCATTAATGAAAAATTAAATAAGATTGTTCCCAGAGTGAATCTAGGAAACTCCATTAATAATTGCCCTTTCTCCTGACAGAAGACTCCTCTTCAGTCAGTTTCTTATATGCTTTACAGTTCATATGTTAGCCTTGATTTTCGTCTTAATTAACATTATACAAAATACATTCAGCAGTCCAGCATGATTAGATCTAGTGTCTGTCTGTGTAAAGAACAGGTAATCATTTTATCAAGCAAATATATCAGACAACTCTAGAATAATTTATCAATAATGAGTGGCTATTTTAATACCATTTCATATGCCTCTTTATCTTTTATTACGTTTTCCTTCCAAATGTGTCATAAAATACTGATCGTTATTCCACTCAGATGTACATGCTTTGGCAGCTGCCTAATTCACTCATTCCCTTTCTTGAATATATCTAAAAATTAATATTAAGAGATAGGTATATCACTTTTATTGTTAATAAATTCCCCCCAAATATTTGGTACTTCATTCAAAATAAGAATACTAAGAATTAGAACAAATTAAGTGTTTTTTCTAATATTCTACTAATAATTATAAAACAGTGTCTCAGAAATGTACAAAAGAGGGGAAATATTAAGCAAATGAAACAACTATAAGCTTTATTGTGGGTGGCATGCACAGATTCTGTAAGCATCATTTATCCAACTTTCAGCTCTGGGGCATGCTGTTGTCTCACTGCGGAGCCCTACGTGACAGCCTCTTTGCCCACCATGAATCCATAGCTGGCAGCACTTCAGACTGAACTCTGACGTTGCACACCCTTAAAATACATTTCAGCATTGATGTGTTTTAGATTCAGAAGCAGATGTGAACTGCAGGTGACCCAAATAGGAGGGGGTTAGGAGAATTGCTAGAATGCTAGGAAGGGACTTGAGCTCAAAATGTGTAGATTTAACAAAGAGCCTTATTGAACCTGACTGAACCTTACTTGCTCTTGTTACTTGCTTTAACTCATCACAAAGATTAAGTGTATCACACACAGTCACATCTCAAGCAGCCAAAACATTTTATGATTCATGTGGAAGTCAGAGCCCTGTGCACCTTGAGCCTTGGTTCAGAATCGCTGCAGAGGAAAAAGCGTCACCTAATGAATCACCAGGATGAGAGTTTTTGCTGTCCTTTCCCATAAATTTGTCCCACAAGTACCAACTTGGTATAGCTCAGTTCTGTTGTGCTTGCAGGATTTGATCCAGTATTGCACTGCTACAACACAGTGAGGTGTTTTACGGAGCAGAAATTAATGTACATTCTAAAATAGAGTAGTCATGATTAAACAAAAGTCTTACTTGTTGGTGGCTCGGAAGAGATTTTGTGACTGTATGACTGGGAGACATGATAACATGAAGTCCAGAGCTAAGAAAGGTCAGCCCAGACTGGAGAGGGAAACCATTTCCAGGATGTAATACTGGAACTCCTCGGTCTTCAGCGCTACAGTGGGTGATTATATGGACATGTAAAATAAGAAATACAGAAAAGAAACTCTTTTTTTCTATGAGATGTGAAAGGCAAAATTTAACCTAAAACCTTTATTTGGTGCATTTACAACTGGGCTTTACACTGGTGCCTACCTTTGTCCTAAAGCACTGATTCTCCGGGAGGGGAGATTTCAAAGTGCGAATTCCGAGAATAGCATTGCCTTAAATGGTAGGAAATGAGCTGCATTGCAGGTTTGGTAAATCTGAAGGTTTTGTTCAGCCACTTAGTCATAGCTACCCCCTCAAGAGAGAAATAACAAAAGGAATTTTTTTTTTAGAAAGTGGGACTAGAGCAAAATACAATTATCTGAAACTGTATGGGTCCTTTGTGTTTTATAAAAGAAGGAGAGGTAAAAGATTTCCCATTGTAGCATATTATCAAATGACTAGAGCCAATAAATTGTACATAATGATCTTGACTTCACGTAATCAGCCAAGCTCCATTGACTTTAATGGAAAAACATTGATTTGCAAGAGCAGAAGAGCTGAGTAGAAGGAGGTGCATTCCTGACTGTCTTCTTCATGTGGGTAATCTCCCTGAAGTAATTATGAAAAATAAAAATTAGTAAGAGTCTGTGTTTCTTTTGTAGCTCCATTCTGCGGGTCCTTATACTTGCAGTGCCAAAACTATCCTTAACAGCAAGAAACCCACTCCAAGGGAGGGTCTGAATTTACTGCCTTTTTTTCCCTGGCCTGGATGAGGCTGCTTCACCAGTCCTGAAGCACAGCTCCTTGCTCCACTTCTGGTATGTACTGCTGTGTGAACTTGCACAGTGTCTGCCACAAGGGCAGAGAGCTAACAGGGAGGCCTGGGAACTCAGCAGCAGTGAGCAGGACACTGAACCCTCTGCCTTTTGCATGGAGTCAAACACTGCCCCAATAGAAAAAATTTTCATGCCTGTGTTATTCCATGCATCAGCAGAATTTGGCCCTACATGTCACAGCAATTTGAACATAACTGTTACAATAGCACAGCTGACCTGCCATACCCAAACTAATATGCGGGATTTGTTTGTGTACCTTGGAAAGGAGAGAGTTTGATCCCATTGGGAGCACTGGAAGCATTTCCTAGGCTGGTTCCCATTGCTGAGTTCCCTTTTGCAGATGCACCCATGTGGCCCAGCATTCACTTTGGGCATGTGTAAAATTCTCAGTGAGCCTGGTTCACCTGTTCACCATCAGATTCGCCCATTCAGATGCTAAAAACTCTTAAGTCAAATGGCATGGGTGTAGAAAAAGAAAAAAACAAAGCCAAAGCACCAGTGCTTTCTTTCTTTTTTTCCCTCCACCATACATGGACCAGCTGGGACAAAACACATATGTAATACTGCTTGATTCTTCTCTGAAGACCTGATCTTGTAACAGTGCTCAAGTCTTCTCTGAAGACCTGATCCTGAACCTGCTCATGAACATTACAAGTATCCCTATTTCTGACCCCACGCAGTACAGGTCAGTGTCTCAAATACCGAACACTTCAGTTCCCCACATTGCAACACAAGGCTCATTTGCTCTCAAATACAGAATCACAGTTCTAATTTCTGCCTACAAATATATAACCTCTCATAGTATCATGTTAGCTCTGCCTTGACTGAGGCACTGCTGCAACTCAATAAAGTGCTAATGGAGATCCAAATGCTATTCCATTAGCCTTCATTCCAGATTACAGCCTGGCCTGGGCAACATCATGAAGCTGTGCTGCCTAGAGGCTGATGCACAAGTGCTTTTTTAATCTGTAGCCAGGCATGCTTTGTGCAGACCTCTGTTCTGATGCAAGCCATCCCAGCTGAATTTGTGTCGAGACAGGCTCAGTGTGTTTGCGTGATGGCACGTCCTGTCCACCAGTGAAAACCACCATACTACTCTGAAACACCATAGCAGGAGCCACATGAATTTTTCCTGGTGTGCCTGCTGCGTTTTCACAGCAGGGTGCTTTATTGTAATGTACCCATGGGCTCATCTTTGCTGAAGTGCAGGTTGAAATAATCCATTAGTAATGCCACAAGAGGTTTCCTGATTGGTTCGGGCCAATCTAAAACTGCACTGCTGCTGAAAAGCGGGATGCTATTCTTCATACTCTCCCTATGTTCCTATTGTGCTGACTCAAATGAGCCAGCTGGAAAACGATCCTGCAAGAAAAGCAGGTAAATGGGGTCAGTTGCCTAATCTGTCTGTCCATGGGGCTGTGCTGAGGGAGCGCTGGGACAGCAGGAGCACAGAGGCAGATGTGACTTCCACTCCAGCAGCAGCACGGCCTTTGATGGACTTAATCCAAACTGCCCTCTATGGTTGTTCTGCATTCAGTATCTCCAGATCTAGAGGGATGGTACGATGAACCACATGGTATGACGAACCAGGCGGTGTGAACAGAACTGGCCTGTCTGGAAGCATGGGCTGCAGCTCAAGTGCTAGGGGTCACACTGTGGGAATCAGTTATTCAGTGCAGCTATTATATGATGGCTCTGCACATCTTGGCTGTTTTGCAGTGAGCACCATCAGTCAAGTCAAGCTGTCTCAGGAGATGGTAACTCAAAAGCAGACAGCTGGAAGTAGAACTGCAGTAAAGTCTAACAGTGAGTGCTCCATGCAGCTGCATCTTAACCCATCCCTTTCATTGCAATTGTCTGTCCAACACAATTTAAAATTAAACAAGCATCTGCATCTCCATAGCTGTTAAGTCAGGAAGAGAGAACAAAGAGGGTGATAGGCTTGGCCAGCCAATGTCTACATGGCCCAATTTTTTTTTGCTTCTGACTGCCCCTCAAGTCAGTCCTAAGGCCTCTCATTTTGAAGATACTATATAGAAAGGAACATATCTGGATGTGGCATCGTTTTTTTTTCTTTTTTTTTTTTTGCTGGACCACTGGCAAGCAGGCATTTCAGACTGTGAATGAAACATAGGACATCTCTTAGGGTGGCTGCTCCCATACAGCTGTGCTGCAACGAGTGTCACAACAGATTTACCTGGAGATGGAAGCAGCTTGGGTTTTGAGTCAGACATCATCATATTTGAAGAGCTGCCCCTGGCCATTAAATTGCCTCAGCTGATTGTAATTTTAATGCTGGTTGATGGAATCTGTCAAACTCAGCTTTTTCTCTGGTAAACATATAGCAGAAATAACGTGTTTGTTTGTTTTCTTGGCTTTTCTCTGATTATTTTGAATGAGACCCCTTTGGTCAGAGAGTCTTCAGGATGCGAGTCAGGTAAGGCTCACCTGATATGTGTAGGAAGACAAAGGATACCTCGTTATTGTTTGGCAAACTTGTGAATGTTGCCTCAGGCAGACTAGGTTAGTGGTCATCACGTTGTCTCATGCTGCAAGTGATGCTCTAATACTACTGGCATTCATAGGACATGCTAGGAGACATCCAACATTTTCAGGGGAGAACTCAGAAGAGGGTGGCCACCGGCCAGACATGAAAGATAGCAATAAGGAAATTCAAGTGAGCAAGTAGCCAGTGAGGAGCATATTAGGAGAAGACTGAATGTAAGATTGAGAGAGGCAATCAATGGAATGTGCTGGGACTGATAACAGAGAAGACCTGAAGGCTTGGGAGTGAAGGGAGAGGTGTCATTTTGTGATAAGTTCGAGAGGACAGTTGCCGTCAGGCAAGACCAAAGCGAATTGGGGCACAGAACAGTGTGGTCTAACAAAGACAAAGGAAGAGACAGGTTGGAAGAGGAATGAGAGATTAGAAAGGAAAAATGGTAAATATATATATAAAAAAAGGAAAAATAATTGAAAAGCAAACAAACAAAAAGTATTAGGATAAAAGGAAATAAGGTAACAGGGAACAAAAGACAAAGAACAATGACTGATAGGCCCCAGCAGTAGGTATCTACTGAATTAGGCAGAAAGCGTCATTCAGTCTGTTCTGGCAAAACAAGCAGCATTGTGCAGTCCTGCCTGATACCCATTATTGTACCAGTGACAAGACATGACAAAAGCTGCTTTGTCTGCCCCGCATGGTGCTGCCCTGCTGGGGCAGAGCTGGCCTTTGAGGAATGACGTGGATGAGGTCAGTGTTAGCAAATCTGCTTTTTATCCTTCTTGGTCACATTTTCATTGACAAGGTCTTATTTATACTGAGGGTTTTTTTCTGACTCTTTTTTACTATTCCTTAGACCTGATAAGAATCATCAGCGCTAGCCCCGATGAAAGCCCTACTGTAAATGGCCTTCTGGTATTTTTACCTCAGACTCATCAACATCTGATGTGAAAACAGTAATGAAACTGCTTTGGAGAAGTCTCTCATAATGCTCTTATCATTGCAGTTACTGATTGATAGAGTTAAGACTCTGCTATGAGGCTGGTATCCCAAAGCATTCCTATTGCCCTCTACAACCCAGGGATTATACCAGGCAGCTCTAAAATTAAAAACCTGAGAAGCAATGTGGGGAGAGAATCTCCCTGGTTTCAGCTGTGGTGTCAACAAAAAGATTTTTCTGTTTCTGTTATAATAGCAAATTACATTACAATAATAAATACATTTTTTAAAAGTGCCAGTACTTGTTGCAAGTAAACCCCTTAGTCTGGAGCAAAGGTGAGGCCAGAAATGTTGGTTTTGTCTTAAAGACACATTCAGAATTGTGGAGAGTAAGGAAAAAGGATTCCCTCAGAATATCCTCTGGAGCATACCATGTTTCTGCTGGTTTTAAAAAGAAGGGACTAGAGTTCAGGAAAAGAGACAAGTTCAATGGCTTTAAATCCAGAGTAGGCAGCTGAAACACTGATCAGCTTGTGATTTTATTAATAAACATTTCTACGCATCCTTGTGTGCCAGGGAAGGGGAAAACTTCTTTATAGGCTCTTTCCTAGACAATCCTATGGGAGCTACGGGAGATGTAGCCTCCTGCTGTAACCATTTGCAATGAAGTATTTGTGTAGAGCAATGATTGTCTACAATCTGTTATAGAATATGGTGATTAGATTAATAACAGAATGCAATCCAAAAAAGAAAAATCCTTTAAAAGGTTCAGAGCTCTGATTAAGTTATTTTTACATCTGTTCATTGGATGATATATGCTTTCCCTTACAGCTTCTTGGCATTAGTTCATGGCATTGGTGAAAAATGAGGCTTTAGATAGTTCAACTTTCTGCATAGGTATAGCTTTATAAAGGCATTAAGTCATTCATGGCAGACAAAGACAGAATGTGTCTCTAATGCCATGTAAATGAATTTTAAAAGACAAAAAGAAAAATTCCAATTTTTCCTAGGGAAGAAGTGTGCTGAATTGCATTACAATGTATATGCATATGTATAGTCAGCATCTGGCACAAGAAGGCCAGGATTTTTAAAACTGCCGAGTGAGCCTTTTCAGGATCCCTGCAGTCTGAATAGAAACCCACACATCCTTATTATTTGCATATGGCCCCATTATGCTTTGGAATTCACAGAAGTCTATTCCACACTGAGAAACAGATATTTTTTTTCTGATGGAAATTATTGTTCTTCAGAGTGTCTTTAAGTTACTAGGCACATACTGTACTAAGCTATATTTTGCTTTCTTCTCTAGAGTATTATGTATATTTTCCCTCTCTGTTATTTTAATCCTACATCTTCTTTGTTTTCCTAAAGGAATATGATTGGTTTGATAGCCATTTTTTGCTGAAAAGTGATCTATCTCCATAACAGGTTAAAAGCCTCTATTGCTATCTGAGCTCTTTAGACTGGTTTTATAATAAGATTTTGAAGCCTTACTCTCCTTCAGCCTTAATCTTCTGAAAACATTACACTTACAAGCTCTAGTTTTCCACAGAAATAAAAGGTAAATATTGATTTGTCTTTCTTAAACGTAATTTTCTGCTCTGCCACAAAAAAGTCTTGCAATATAGCTTTAATGATATGGTTCCTTAATACAGTTTCAGTTAGCAGCAGTAGAAAAAATTTAAAGGATGTATGTAAGGTAATATAATATTTTCATCTCAAAGATGAAAAGAAAGGAGGAATCAATTTGGCACTGAGATACAGAAAAGCTGGTCCTACTGACCGGTTTGTCTGCAAGATGTTGTATTTGAGCTCCACATGAACAATACACGAGGTTGTTTGAAGGAAACTGAGAGTAATTAGGTTTAGAGAGGGAAGTCAAGAGACTTCTCTTTTGAGAAAAGTGCATGAAGAATAGCTCTGCACACTTTTAAAAAAATATGTATCAGCTAATGAAATATAGGAACTACGGCACCTCAATACACCAAGCCCTTGCATTCATTGAATCACCCCATGATTAGTCATACAGTACAGGTAGTACTATATGACATGATGCCAAGCAGTGGAAAGCCTTTAGATCTCTGCAGTGATTTCCTGATAAAAGCCAAACATCTCTTAAATTCTGTGGCTTCTAGGTTTCTAGTGTTATCACACTCAAACACAAAGGAAATGATATTGATTGGGTAAACCGCGGCCAAAAAGCATTCATAAAAATACGTATATAGCACCATCTACTGACATTAATGGTCTTTGCAGGGGAACGTTTTTTAAAAATAGTGCGGCCGTTTCTCCCTGATATGTTAAAATAGTGCAGCAGTTTCTCTCTGATTGGTGCACGGTTGGTCCTTCTTTCTACTTGGGGTTTTGTAAACTCAAAATGACGATGAACCTTGCCTCAAAAGTTTAGTAGCTAAATATGAGACAAACTAAAACACAATAGCAGAAAAGAAAAAAATGAGGAAAAAGTGAGGAAAAACGAGACAAAAAATGAGTAACTGAGTGAGTCAGAGCATGTCCTGAAGCAAAAGTGAGATGCTGTTGGTAAAGGGAAAAATTTCTCAAGATGTAATTTGAGAGCCTAAAGGCTTTCTTCTGACTTCAAAATCTGGCATCCTGCTTGGGGCCATCCATGCAGTTTATAAGAATCAGTGCAACTCACCTGTCAAAACAATGTTCCCTTCCTTTATCCGGTGTAATTTTTCTCTGCTGGTGAGACAGACTGACTGGAGTCAGGGCCCATTGAAGACCAGGGCTGGTGTAAAGTGGACAGCCAGGTGTATGGAGAAGGGGAAGAATGTGATGGTACCAAAGGGCTGTCAGTTCACCTCAGTTACAACCTGTAATTTAATTCTTGCTGGGTTTTATTTAGTTCATTGACCTGGTTTATTATTGTTACGTAGACATAGAGGAGAATGTGCAGACAGCCAAGAAACACCTTGAGTGGGGTGAGCTCAGCTGTCAAAGGACACTGAACGTAATCCTGCTGCCTTAGAGCAGTCTTATTAAACTGAGTTTGGACAGAAGATCACCAAGAAGAGATAGTGCTCTTCTCCCACCCACTAGCTAGGATGTCCCCATGGCATATAGGATCTGCCTCTTGGCCGCTGAAGCAGAAACAGCGTGCAGCAAGCATTGCTCTGCCAGTGGGGAGGAGCATGGGGACAAAAGTAGGGTGAGACATAGAACTGGGATGAGTTCATGAGGACAGGATGAAAGATTAGTGTCATGGATAGTATTACTGCTTAGCAATTTTGGTATCATTCGGTACAGAGCACCTTTTGAGCCACCGTACTGCTGTTGTTTTGGAATATGTCCCTCATTAGCCTCCGTGCCACCCAAAATGTTAATGAGCTGCTCCCAGAGCTGCACTGAAAAGCCATATAACCTTATTTTTTGTAGATGTACCCGAGACAATCATCCTGCCAGATCCATGCCAGTCAGCTGGACTACTTAGCTGTCACCTGAAGAGGGAATTGTCTCTTTATTACTTGTGAAGCCTTTTCTCAACTCTTTGGCATGGGTTCTTTGGTCCTACAAAAATGTGTTACCAATAAACAATTAAAAAAACCTCATTCAGTCACTGATTTTAGTTTTTCCAGAAAAACAGATGTTTGCAGGTGGAGTGGTAGCATGGTACTGAGCTGAGACTGCACAGAACAGGACACTAACACATACAGGTGAACCCATGGAAATCACCTTCCCATGTAACTTTGTTTATACCCCTTCAGCATGACAAGGTTCGTATTTAAACAGAGGTGACATACTCTTTATCAGTATCTTGGAAAATATTTCTACTTCTCTTGACTCGAGTAGTAAGTCAGTACTTTGGATGATGTTGCATGTATCTGTATCAAGACAGAAACAGACAGTGTACATGAAAATTGTTTAAAGAACAGCTTTTAAAATTATTTACAAACAGCATATTCAAATGCCTCTTTCTGTAGCAATACTAAGAACAATTTCCAGGAGACATTTCCATTTCCGAATTCCAAAGCACACTTTTAAGCAGTATAGCAGCTCAGAAAGCTTTCTCTTCACTTATCTTGAGGCTGCTTGAGTAGCATTTCTCAAGGTGTAGTTTTCTCACTGGTGCCATGGTGCTAGTGTGGCAAGTGGTGGCCCCGTCCCACTAGTGCTGGTAGAACTATCAGCTTGGCTGCATCGCGGAGCTGACGCGGGTGGAAACTAACCATTTGTTGCAGGGTTGATTTGCAGCTGGATCTACGCCCTCATCAGTCTGGCTGTATGCCCATGGCGGTGCTGGTGTCCGCACCTGCCACCATCTCTCAGCAACAGCACACACTTGGATGGATTTATGCTGATCAGAAAACCCCACCCTGAGGCCGTTTCTTGGCTGTTCTAGCTCTGATTCACAGAAAAATGCAGCCTCAGGCATGGACTCCCTACCCTCCACGCTTATATTCTGTTTAGTCTGCGGATGCTGATGTTTTCCACTGTCATTAGACAATGGGGCATTTAACAGCTCCATTTCTTAGCCTGAATGAAAGGCAGTCATCAATCTTAGCCACGTAACTGCCCATAAATCAAAGGCGTATTATGAATCACCTAATTTCTAGCACTGTATAGTTGCATACTCTCACACATACGCTTGTAAACATGCATGTGGTAACGTGCTGGTGCTGCGAAGCCCGTCCCTCACAGGGGTGACGGGAAGACGAGCAGGACAACCACCAGAACGCTGGGTTCTGAACGAAGGTCAGGGCCGGCAGCAGAGTTCCGCCGCCACACACATTTTCGGAGGTTTTGCAGGGTTGCTCTCAGCGCGCCAAGCATGTCGAGTTCCGTACGCACACACCCACCCACTCTCGCTTCTGCCTCGCACCCCCCCACCCTCAACGGCCGCCGAGCGCGCGTGGGCGGGGGAGGGGCGGGTTAGGCGCGCGCCCCACGCCCGGCGCTCCCTCGCGAGAGGTGCCGCTCGCCGCCGCGCGCCCCGCCCCGCCCCGCCCCCGCGCGCCGCAGCTCCGCCTCGCCGCTGGGCTCCGGGCGGGCCGGCGGGCGCGGAGCGCTGCGAGCAGCCATGATGGTGGGTGTCGGGGCGGCCGCGGGGCCGGGGCGGGGCGGGCGTGTGCGGCCGGGTCGCTAACCTGTGCGCTTTGTCTCCCCTCACCCTTCCTACTGCCGGCCGTGCCCCGCCGCGTCCCCCCCGGGCCGCTCCGCCTCCGCCTCTTCGCCCCCAGCAGGAAGGCTCGGACGACGGCCCAGATTTCCTCTCGGAGGAGGACCGAGGGGTAAGTGCCGCGGGGAGGCGTTAGGGACCCCGGCGCCTGAGGGGCTGAGGAGAGGAGGGAGGGGTTGGCTCCCTCCCCGGGGGTCTCCCGGCTGCTGCCTGGCCGGAGGCGCGGCCAGGGCTCCGTGAGGGCCGCGGGGTCCGGGGCGTTTGTTCATGTGGAAGTAGCGCAGCCTCTCTCTGAAATTAGCGGCTGTGTGTGGGGGGTTTTTTGCCTGGAATTTTTCATTGTTCTGTCACCCAAGTTTTGGAAGGGCAATTTTTTCATGCTTCTGTGGGAATAGCGTGAGCGGGGGGTTGTGTGTGTTGTTAGAGATCCGTGTTCTCTCTCCGTGTCCTTCCCGTGCTCCCCTCCCCCGCACACAGCCGGGCCGCGCCGTGGTCCTGAGCAGGTTGACCAGCCCTGTGGAGAGCACCGGGATCCATCTTTAATCGTGGGTGGAACGCTCCTGCCCTCTCTTCTCTCCCTAGGCCCCGGAGGTTCTCCCATAGATAACAATGGGACGTTTACATTGCAGGCACACGCTGCATAATAAACTATTGAAAATAAGTTCTATTGTTGGAGCAGGATGCCACGATTATGTTTCTCACCGAGAAAACCTTTTTCTCTGCCCTGCTGTTTTCTGGCCTTCGTTTCTCTTCTAACTGCTGCATCTGTCTGTCTTTAGCTTGCCTGCCTCACTTAGGCAACAAATCTGCTAATCTAGTGTAAATTATTCAGACTGATTACCCTTATCTGTTAATGTCTTGAGAAAGACTGACTCTGAGCAAGGTAGGAGAGCAGCTTCGGGGTTGCTTAGGTTGGCTTGGCTATTGCTGTTTTAATTAAGGTGGCTTCATTAAGTATGGTACTAAAAATACAAAATCTGAAAAACCTGTGTAGGTATGCCCTTTCATCATGCATGCCATGCTCAAATGCCAAATATAATGTTAAGTACTAAGTGATGTGGTAGAAATTCAGTGCATTTTACGTTCCAGTTTATGACCAGAAATTTAAAAAAGAAATTCTAGTGCTGTATAGGCCAATTCTGGCCACTGTAGAGCTTTTGCCTCCAATTATACAGCTACTTTAGTAAGAATACTGGATAAGAAAGGATGAAGGTGGAAATTGTCCTCTGAGTGTCTTCAGAACAAAGTCTGAACAGTTTGTTAGTTATGGAGTTGTATGTTATGTAGGTTGACCCTGGTATTCAGGAACAGACATTGAAGTGCCCAGTTACGTTGTCTTTATCTGAAGGTGCAGGTGGAACATCACAAATGCAGATCTGATTGTGTGTGAAATGCGTTTGTTTGTTTGGTTATTAATTTTCTCTCTAAGGCTACAGGTAGTCAGAGTTCACGAGGTAATTAGAAAGCCTTAAGAAATCTCTTGGTGTTCTTGTTTGTACTGTTGGACAACTTACATCATCTCAGTTGGCCAAGTGCAGTCTTTTTTTTTTTCTTTCCTTTCCCTCCCTCCTCTTCGTCCAGAACTGAGGAATTAAATCAGAACAGTGTCCTTCTCCTTTCCTTGATTTTTTCCAAGTTTCTTATTTTCAATCATTCTGGGTTTTGGTTTTTTTTTTCACTGCTTTGTAAATCCCTGGCATTACAACACAGGTTGTTATCTGCATGATTTTGATTGTGATACAGAAAATCTAAAGAAAAGCAATACTGGCAGTCTGCTCATGAATGGATTTGCTGTGCTTTAGTCTTCAAATCTGTAACTTTTTTTTTTCTTAGCAGCAGTAGTAAAAATGAACAGGTTTCCTTAAAAAGTTTCCCTTTTCTGATTTGTCATCTTTTTCTGTTTGCAATTAAAAAGTGAGTAGTTCAAACCTTTATTTGAAAGCATGGATCGCAACTTCTAGATATTCAGATATTGCTATGACAATTGTACTTTTAGCTCTTTGGAATCATGTTGGTCAGGTACAGTTGTGTTAACTTGGGGTGATGGAAATTATGCAGGTGCCACATGGAACAACAATTCTCAAACAATTGTGTTATACCATACAGAGCCTTCTTCCAGATAATTGTAAACCAGAGCACTGAGAATCATTGTTGAGGAAGTAGCAGTGGGCGGTCGGTAGAAGGAATTTATTGTAAATGGTCTGCATAAAATGAACTTGCTGGAATTGCTTTTCTAAATCTCACTTAGGAAGATACTACTGAGTTCGCTTGGAGTAACTCAGTTCCTGTTGAGGTTTTTTGTGATCTCTCTAACGTAAACAATACATGCTTTGAAAGGTGGTGTAGTGTTGCTCTACTAGTACTGTCTCATGTATTTTGTGTCTATATAAACTTTAGCTGACTTGGCTAATGCTCTTGTCTACTCATTTAGAGGAACTGAGCTACCCTTTATAATAGGAAAGGTCTGCTTGAAGCTTAATGCTGTCATGACACTTCGTAATCTTTTGTTGTAAAAGTATTATTTGTTTCCCTTGCTATGTGTATTTTCCTGCCTGCAAAGAACTGCTGAAGAAAGGGTCCTTTTTCTCTGCCATGTTTGAAAGAACTTAGAGTGTAGAAGTTACTGTTGTTAATGTATGATGTTACCCAGGAATGTAAAGTTTAGGTTTTTTTTTCCTGTCTCTACCAGCTTCCTTCCATTATCATTTGAAGTATAATTGATCCTTAAGCAAAAGCTTAGGTGCTAAATCCTTTCTTTTTGCATTGTGTTCTCTTTTAGTACTGTAACATAACTTTAGTCCTGGTTTTGGTTTCCGGTATTTTCTAGATCCTTTGAATGAAACATGGAGCTTTTTGATATAGCATGGGAATCTGTAAAGCTGCCAAATTAAGTTAGCTTTTGTTTTGCATGTTGTTCAGAATGCGTGTAGAGCATGTATCGAAGCATAAAATTGTGTTATGTTGTATCTATCAGAGTGGAGTGGGGGGAAAGAGAGTTGGGCGAGATACAAAGACATCATATCCTGCCTCCATTTTTCCAAAATTTAAGGTACTTTTGTTTCACTTTTCAACCAAATCAGATTTTGTAGCATTTTATTTTCTCATTTTCTACTATCTTCCTGACTAGCAAACCATCCACTGGTGGCAGTTTTCTTTTGGAAGTAGTGATGAAGAGATTGCTTAAGTTATGTGATGAAGTTGTTTGTGAATTTAATTGCTAGTAATGCAACGTGAACCACTGCATCACATGAATACATTTAAAGTCCTTCAACTTTATGATTGACTTTGGCACCTTTTGTAAAGACTTTGTTACTATTGCAGATGAAAATGTTCCTGATTGGCAGTCAGATTACATAGCATAATTGAACATATGATTAAAATGTTACAAATTTAACTGAGATTAAATCAAACAAATAGTCTTTTACAGTTGTATGTCAAGAGTGAAGTTGTCATGTTTAGGTAGCTCTTTATTTTCTCACCACAGATAATAATTTTGTTTCTAAAGTTGTGAATAGTGCACATGGCCAGGGTGTGCTGCGCTAGACCATGTACATACTAGTGACAAACCTGAATAGCTGTTATACTGAATTTTAGAATTTTGTATTGTACCACTTTTATTTTTTTAAAAAAGGGAGGGGAAAAAGAGCATTTTAGTAGAAATTTTGGTGACCTGTGAAAGACTATAAAAATACTATTTGGGTAATCCCGATTATTTGCTGAGATTGCTCTGTTTGTTAATGTGTTCTGGGAGACTGGAGAAAAGCAGTACCCCAGACAGTGTAACCACTAAAAACTTTTTTACAAGCTGAAAAATTTGGTGTCATGACATAAGGCAGACATTGGTATGTCAGGTTATATTTTTCTTTCCTAAATTAGATGTTAAGCACATTGGAAACTCAGTAGGAGCTAGGAGATTCTGCCCCTGAGAAGTGATCTGCAGTGGGCCGTTGCATGATAATATGCCTTTGTGTGAGGCTGTGACCCCCTAAACCTTGGGAAAACAGAACAAAAGGCGCTGCCTGAGTCATGTGTGTGAATATGTTACTGTGCGGTGGTTTTAATGATTTCCAACTTTGCTGTAAGGAAAAGCTATTTGTGTGATAGCTATTGAACTGTTATATTTTGCTAGCCTAGCAGAATATGCTAGACTATGATTTTGGTTTAGTTTAATACACTAATTCTAGGATATGTTAGTTTGGTTGCTGCTACATAAGGAACAGAGTTGTCTGTGCATTGAGGTTAACAAGAACACTGGAATGGGAGCTGACCACTATGATTTAAGATAAGGATTAAGATAACTGGTGGAAAAAAGACATGGCAGTTGATGCTTCTCTGCTAGTGCTGTTCCAGTGCCTTGTAGTGTTACCTTCAAAATCTGCTGATGTGTAACCTTTGTACTGTGTTGCTGATACTTAAAGCCTTCCTGTACTTGAGTACAGACTTCAAAATGGAGTAATGAGAAATTTTGTGGGGAGAAAGTCTGTATCTTTGTATGGCAAAGCATTTTTGTACCGTCAAATGTGATATTTTGAGGAAAAAAAGCATTATCAAAGAAAACACTGTCTCAGTAAAAAGTTAGCCTCATGAAACATTTTTTTGACAGAGATTGCAGAAAATTTCAGAGTTAGCCTTAGTACTTGTAAAAATATTCCAAGTATCTGTTGATCATGATGATGAAATTGTCATGGGACAAATTGCTCTGGAACTACAAGGGTGCAAGGGACTTGAATTTCCAGTTGAGGTCTGGATGAGGTTATAGTTTCACCGAGTACTGTTGAAGCCTTTGGACCAGTTACTGCCAAACATTGTGGTGCTCAGATAATCCTGCAGTTTCTCTGTACTTGATCATTGTCTTATCTTCTTTTTGATGTGACTTTGGAATTATTTTGTGAGTTCAGGTTTCATATCTTGTTGAAAAAAATATGCATATTCCTTACACTTTTGCCATTTCTCATGCTGATTTTGAAAAGATTGAAATCTTAGGTGTTTTTTGTGTGTGTGTGTGCTGTGGGGTTTTTTTATTTGTTTATTTGTGGGGTTTTTTTTTGTTTTGTTGTTTTGTTGTTGGTTTTTTTTTTTTTGTTCAGAAAAATATCTCCAGGGAGACTTAGCTCTGTGAAGTGCAGGATATTATTTTTTTTTACGCTTTTTCAGTATATAATGGAAAATGTTAAAGAAAAGAATAGTGTAAGACAACATGAGTAAACAAGGTCTTTAATAGCTCTTGCTTCCTTGGAAGATAGGACCACTTCTCTCCTTAACAGTACCTTTCCCACTGTTGTTACCTTTATAATTACCTTTACAAGTACATTTACTTACAGGAGGTTATTGATTCGGGGGAGAGAGGGAAATGAAAAGTGAAGAGAAAAACCTACTGAACTTGTTGCTGTCTATAAATGTACTTTGTCTTGACCACCTTAATTGCTAGCAAGTTAACAATGTACAGAAATAAAAATAGTGCTTTAACAAGGAGTATGGTAAAGGACATTGTTTGTATGGTCATATGTAACATAAGGAGCACTACTGGAATTTCTTTTTCCACTGGAAATAATCTTCTAATGTTGAGGTTTTTTGTAATCTGTCTTCAGTCTTTTAAGGATGTTCAGCTTTGCAGGATCAGGGTTCTTCTCAAATGAAGAATAAGGGAAATGTAATTAACCTTTTTTGTAAGTTTAAGCTAAATAGATTTTTCTTTGTTTAGCTTAGAGCAATAAATGTAGATCTTCAGACTGATGCTGCTCTGCAAGTGGATATCTCAGATGCACTCAGTGAGAGGGACAAAGTGAAATTCACTGTCCATACAAAGGTAAAAGCCTGGGTTTGTACACTGAACATAGTCTTAATTATACAGAAAAGAAAGTTTGTTTAAACTGTTTATTGAAACAATTGTAACACAATTCAAGGAAATGAGAAAGTAACATTATCTCATGTTTAAGAGACTGTAGCTGCAGTGCTTAAGAAAAGATAGCTAAAAGTTAAGAGTTTAAAAACTGTTTAGAAAAAAATTGATGTTCAGTATCTTGTACTGATGTGTTGTCATGCCATTCCCATGCTTATTAATTGGCCTATTTGCGGGTAGAATCTTTAATATACCTCAATGTTCTTCAGTATATTTTTTTTTATTTTATTAGCCATGGTTTCACATTCTAAAAATATAGTTCATTATGGAATTCAAAAATTATTTTTAGTTACAGCTTGTTTATGGCTTTCTTTTTTTTTTTTTTTTTTTTCATTTGAATGTTTAGTGATCACAGAGTCACACAATAGTTGAGGCTGAATAAAATTTCTGGAGATCATTTAGTCCTGTCTCCTCCCTAATTCTCACCATTAAATCAGGGTGAACCAGAACACATTGCTCAGGACTTGTCTGCTTGGGTTTGGGATGTCTCCAGGGACGGAGACTCCACAACCTCTTTGGGCAACCCATTCCAATTGATTGCTGCACTAATTAAGATGGGGTAATTATTGCTGTATGAACTTTTTTTGGTCAAATCCTTACTTGGATGATTGGATTATTTTTACAGGGATATTTTTGTTGTTCCTTCAATGTATTTTTGTATAGTAATGTGGGTTTTTTTTGTTTTGTTTTTTCCCCCCCACAATTCTTCCTCCTTTTCATCTCCTAGAGCTCTTTACCAAATTTCAAACAAAATGAATTTTCTGTTGTTCGGCAACATGAGGAGTTTATTTGGCTTCATGATTCTTTTGTGGAGAATGAGGACTATGCTGGCTATATAGTAAGTATTACAGTTCTTTTGGTTTATGTGCACTGTTTTCTGTGGAATGCATTGAAATACTTGTGACTGCTTTTAAACACAGTGGAAACAGCAAATGTTCATTCTTCCTAAAATCATACTTTCTTGCCTTTCACTCGTAAGGAGTGAGTAGTTTAATTTGTATCCAAGTGTATTCTTAGTCCGTGTTGTTAAAAGCATGGGAGACAGGTGAACTGTATAACTTGGTGGTATTGTTTTTGCAAGCTGATGTTTAACTTAGTTACAAGTTTCATGTTGCCTTTGTTTTAGCTGGAATGTCAGAGTGAAGTGGCTGAGCTGTAGTAATTAGACTTTTCCAGTTTTCATTATGAAGATCAGAATCATTTTACCATAGATCAGGTGGATGAGAAACAAAAAAAAAACCCAAAAAACTACAAACAAACGAACTCCAAAACAACAACAAAAAACCTCAACAAAATGCAAATACCATGTAGAACTACAGAGAACCTTAATACAAAACTTAGCAACTTAGGTTTTGAAGTTTATTTCAGGCCACCGGGGAATAGAAGTCCCCAGATAGTCATGTTATGATACTGCCTATTAAAAATGAGTGTTACTGTTCATACTTCAGTTATAAATAGGAATATTTGTTGTCTTCATGTGAAAGTTAGCTATTCATGTTGTGGTGAGGCTGGTAAGGGGGGCTGGTTCAGAAGGTAAACATATATTTCTAATTGATTAATGGGTACGTTCTGATTGATGTAATTTGTGATGTGTCATAGCATTCTTGAGCTAGTCTTTTTTTTTTGTCAGAAAAGCTGTCTGAAGTGACTAGACCTTCAGTGTAGTAATTACTAGTTTCAGACAGTTGGCAGCATAGATGCCAAATTTTCCTTTTTTTGTAATGCATTAATGTAAGGGGCAAGTATCAGTGAACTAAAATTTAAGCATAGGTTATCTTTGATCTGTGTCCCTTTATTGAGCAATTCAGGATTAGTTTGACTGCGGTGTTTTCAGTTTCAATATTAGTATACTGTATCACAAGATTAACCTAGAGACTTGTTTGCTGTGTGCTCTGTTATTTCAACAGTGCTGCAAGAAAGAGCCAGTGCCTGCAAGCAATATGGAATGGTGTTTTTTTGTTTGACGTTTTTGGAAGTTATAAATGGATGGTGTGATAACAATTGTGGAATTCTTTTTTTTTTTTTCTTTAAACAAGAAATAATCCTTACCAAATAAGCTAAATCAAAACTAATAATAAAGTAATGACATGAAGTTTTAATTCATTGTAACGGGAAAGCTAGGTATTATTTGGCTAATTAGTTAATACTTTAGTAATCTTCAAGGGCGCTTGGCCAAAATTGGTGTAGTAATGCAGCATGTCTAACTCATGAATGAGAGCTGTATCCATAAATGTTGTAATGAATAATGAAAGAGAGAGACATATGAAAAAGCTGCAGGCAGTCTACAGTTCTATACAGAATGGATGTTGTCTGACTGAAAAGATGAACAATTAAAAAAAACTTGATCCGATTCCAGATTCCACCAGCACCACCCAGGCCTGACTTTGATGCCTCAAGGGAGAAATTGCAAAAACTTGGAGAAGGGGAAGGATCGATGACTAAAGAAGAATTCACCAAGATGAAACAAGAACTGGAGGCGTATGTAGACATGATTACTGCTTTTTATTTTTTATTTTTTTAATTTTAATATCTCTCAACTTTTGCTGCTGTTTGCTGTCCCATGTTTGTGATTTCACTGTAATGGTTCTCTGTGAGATACAGGCTTGAGAATCCAGTTGCTGCATAACCAGGGTTATCTTAGTGATCATGATCAGAGCCATTAGGAAAATTGTAGAAATAATTTTGTGGAAGATCTGAAACAGGAAAAAAAATCAGCTTGTTCTATAAGCTTGTTTTATAAGGAAGAAACTAGTTAGATCCTTTTCTTCACAGAACACCTGCAAAGGGAGGAGCCAGCCTCTTTTTTAGTTTTGGTGTTCAACATTTTATAAGCGTAATGAGACTTTTAAGGTTTATACCTGTAGTGATGGAACTAGGGATTTTTGCATGTGGTTGGTACTGTAAACATAGATGACAACTTTCTGTTTCCTGAGAAACATGGAGATTACTAGAAAATACTTTTTGGACACTCCCTTCTTTTTGCACAAGGAGAATATACTTCCTGAAAATAGTATTTTCGCTTACTGTGAATTTAATGTGTATTGAAATATCTGCTCTAGGCTTTTTGTTCCATATTGAGTTACACGGTGAAGTTTCTCCTTGCTTCATCCACTTCCCTTATCATGCATTCACTTCTTTGATCTTTTTCCTGTCATTGGTTTCAGTTTTCAAGTGTATATTTACGCTGCTTCTAGACTGCTTCTATCAAGAGCTCAGAATTGGCAAGAAAAGTACATAGAACTCTTTAGAACTGCGGCTTTCTCTTCGAACTCCAGCTGCTGTGAGCAAACGTCTTAAAAAGCTCTGTATTAGTTTTACGTACAATATAATTTATAGCAGAGTAGATATACACTTCATATGCAGAAAACTGGAAATTAGCAAAACACTAGATTTTAAAGAATCTGTGGTTTTCCAGCGGCCCTGATCATGATTCTCTTGTGGTCTGGTTAGGGGTTGGATAACACAGAAAACTTTGGGTTTCTTCTACTGCCACCTCCATCCTCTGCATCCTCCTTTTTTGTCTTCACTGAATGACTACTACTCTCACTGAGATCAAACATCTCCCAACACTGGCCCTGCTGGTTTGCTGGTATGTAAAACTTAACCTCCTTGCACATAGTGGAAGCAAAAGTGTTGATTATCATTTCACCATTTCACCTCAGAATGGTGAAAAGAGCCCCTTCCTCATTTCTAGACAAGTTACGTCTCATTCATTGAATATGCAAAACAAAATTAATTCTAGCAAACTTACATTGATAAGAATGTCGTCTTCTTAATTAAATCACAGAAGAGTAATTCGTTTGAAATTGCGTTGGCTGAACTGGGCAACTACAAGATTGTCATGGTTAAATGTGATTTTTTGGGTTGTACCTACCAAATACAGCACTTAATTTCACTTTTAGAACCACTATGAAGCAAGACATCCACATAAGCTTCAGCCCCAAAAGGCTAGCTGCTTTAACATGGAATAAAAGACTGCTCTCTAAACAGCTAACAAAACTACATGAAGATTTAAATAAGTATGGAGGGTGCAAACAGGCAAGGGGATGGAGATGGGGAGGAAGGAAATTGTACATCAGCTACGTAGTGCCTAGTGACTGTAGTCTGTATCACAGTTTCTTGGTTTTTGTGGAGCTGGGGAAAGGGCAATTAAATGAGGTTACACTTTCAGCAAACCAGTCCGTGTTAGCTAGCCTTAAAAATCAGAATGTATTTGTTGAGTCTTCATTGAAAGTCACTCTCTGATATGTTAGGGCTTCAAATTTTCCCCTAGTATTAACATTGTGCTATTTTTTTCTGTATTTATCAAATTTTGGAGTGATAACCTCTGCTATATCAGCTTATAATTTTGTATCCTTACTGAGGATTTCTTAAAGCTGCTCATTAGGCTTATCTCAAACTTAGTTGCTTCATGTAAAATTCTTACGTCTTGTCTTGTTTCTTGTTTTCAGTGAATATTTGGCAATATTTAAGAAGACAGTTGCAATGCATGAAGTGTTTTTGTGTCGCGTGGCAGCACATCCTATTTTGAGAAAGGATTTAAATTTCCATGTATTCTTGGAATATAATCAGGATGTGAGTATTGAAAACTGAACTGCTGGCAAGAGAAATCAAGATGTACTTTTATGGTAGGATGGAAAATTGATTAAGAGGGCTTTACCTCCTGGAGCAAATTTCATCAGTTCTTTCATACCAGACATATTTGTATTGTGAAAGTTAGAAATTAATTTAGTCTGTAGGAGTTAATTTTCCTGCTACCTGGGGAAGCAAATGCACCAAGTGCTCTAGCCTTAGCATCAAAATAATGGGAGTCCAGTATGTTTTGGATTAAAAAGATTAGCTTTTGGTGGTGATTTCATATGATGTTACACTTGTCCATTCTGACTTATTTTTTGTTGTTGTGATGTGTTGGGGTGTGTGTGTGGTTTTTTTATTTTTTTGTGGGAAAGGATGATGCAACAAAGACAAAACACTGATTTTTGGCATTTGTAACTGCGGTTTAAATTCTGTTGCAGGGTATAAGACTAAGCAGAGAGCAGAAAAACTAGTTTAGTAGCAGCAGGTTGTGGTGTGTAGTTGTCCAGGGTTGGGCTAGGGTAGAGTTAATTTTCACAGGAAACTGTGAGGGGACACAGCCAGGACAGGTGACCCAAACTAGCCATATGATGTCATGCTTAGTATATAAACTGAAGGTGCTGGCTGAGGGAGGGAATCACTGCTTGGGGGTAGGCTGGGCATCAGTTTTCCAGATGGTGAGTGATTGCGCTGTGCATCCCTCGCTTTTTATGTTCTCTTATTATTGTTGTTCATTATATTCTCCTTTGCTGCTCCATTAAACTGTTTTTATCCCAACCCATGAGTTTTACCTTTTTTCCCCAAGTTTCTTCCCTATCCCACTGGGGATGGGAAGAGGAGTGAGCAAGCAGCTGTGTGATCCTAGTTGCCAGCTGGAGCTAAACCGTGACAGTAGTTCTATTTTTTTTTTTTTAAAGCTTTTATGGCCTCCAGAAAATTAACTAACTTGGCAAATGAATTTGTTTTTCAGTTGAGTGTTCGTGGGAAAAATAAGAAAGAGAAACTTGAAGACTTCTTTAAAAATATGGTTAAATCAGCAGATGGTGTCATCGTTTCAGGAGTAAAGGTGATTACTGCTTAACATACCAAGATCTAAAATGTATTGACATTGTTGTCCCATTTTTTAATGAAGCAGAATTTTATGTAGCTACAAAAAAGGAATTTTTGTAGCGATATCTTACTTAAGAATTAGATGCAGAGCATGGGAAGAAAAATTTGAAGTCCAAATAACCTGCAGTTTTCATAAGGACATTATTCAAAGCCCATGTTATAGGGTATTCTGTGGTATGGAGCATCTGTGCTATTTTAGAGGGTTTTTAAAAATTAATATAAACCAAATATCTCAAATTGTAATACAGAAAATATTAACGTTTACCCACATTTACCAACTTGAAAGAAATCTGTCATCAAGATGAGCATTCCAGAGCTAGTTCATTATAATCTCTGCTGAGACCACAGCATCTGTGCAACTGAGTGTCTTTCTTCCCACCTCTGCTTTTTCTAGGTAGATGTCCTTTTATTAAGCACTGAACATGTATTCTGTTTCTCTGTCACCAAAGTGGTAGTTAGTAGTGAAATTATTTCCTTCAGCTTTAGTTATCTAGACGTTTAAGATGCTTGTTACAAATTCTTAATTCTAAATAAATTCTTAATAAAACTTCAGATCATGATAAAGTAAGTGAAGAAGAAATCTGTGTACATAAATGGTGTTTTAGACCATAAAAATGGATTGCATTTTGTATCACAACAACAGCAAGATATGCAAATTTATGCTGCAACTGCTCTGTACAGAATGAGTGAAATCCTGGTTTTTTTTTTTCAATTGTTCTTGGTTTTTGTAGGATGTGGATGACTTCTTTGAACATGAAAGGACATTCCTTGTAGAATATCACAACCGCGTCAAAGATGCCTCTGCCAAATCTGATAAAATGACAAGATCACATAAAAGTGAGTTCTTTTACCAGAGTGAAAATACTTCTAGTTAAAACATACAGAAGTGGTTCATGAGGAGCAGTAGTTTTTACTTTTGCATGTGAAAAGTGAATTAATTTATCCAAGTGTGGTCTTTGTATAGGCTAAAGAAGTTTACTGTGACTTTCAAAGTTTAGCCTTTTCTGTAATAGACCAGATGGAGTACAAACAGCCTGACATGACACTGAAGATATATTGATTCTTCATGCTTTCCCTTTGAAGAGAAACACAGTTTATGTAATAGTATTTTTTTGAAGTTTGATTCTTAGTCCTTAAGGTGTAAAGGTGGGTAATATAGCAGTATTTGTTATGAAGCATATATGTATATAGCAGTATATGTGATGAAGTTGCTCTTGATTGGGTGAGCTCACGTTCATCAGAGTGTAATTTCTTGGCACACTATTGCATTACCTTGCTGAGTAGCAAACTTATATTTGGGCCATTAGTTCTAGATCAAGAAGTCAGTTTTCGATTTTTCAGCCTTTTAGAATGGAGACTGGAATGTGTACATTCAGTAGCTTGGTTTGCAGGACTCCTTTTCTTACCGAGGCAAGATTTTCGACTTAGCTATTGATTTAGCTAAGTGCTAGCTGATGTGATTTCTGGAAGCTCTAGATAGTCTTCTCAAGTGCTGTGCATTTCTTTGAGAAAATAGAAAATCTTTGGTTTAGGACTACTGTGTTTGGTTTAGGATTACAGTGTTTTTGAGAAGCTCAGAAAAAAGTTGACCTTTGTTGCCCTTGATTTTAAGTTTTTGTGCCTAGATAAATCAAAACCGAACTACTAGATTCTGTTCACTTTCTTGAAGTTTGTGCCCAGTTCACAGATTCTGTCTTAGCTATCTACAGTAATACAGTTCACACAAAACCAGGCCACAAATCATTTATGAATCTCTGTTGCTAAGGACTCCAAAGTGGATATTAAATGAGACATTAAACTAAGAATTTACTGAGCTTTTGAGATGCTTCTCCTGCACTTCTATGAAGACCGAGTCTTTTGCAGCTTTAATATCTATGCTAGGAGATGGAGAGAGTTATGCCTTAATGAAGTGCTAAGTAACCCTGTGTCTTCATTCATTTCCCAGCTGAAGTGGTTTATGGTGTTTTGTTTCTTATCTTAAAATGAAAATTGCACTTCATTCATAGTAGTCAGGTGCCTAACTTTAGGTAGTGAGAGAGCCTTTCACATTGGTTGTAGAACCAAGGAAGTTGTTAGAAATGAGGCTGGAGAGGATCTGATAGGAAGGGACTGATCAAACCCATGACAAAGCTTCACTGGTTTTCAGACTCAAATCACTTGGGATGTTTACTGACAACTTTTATCAAACTGTGAGTCGGGACAAATGGCTTATTTTGAAATTCTGGCTAGAGGAGTAGAGCAATGGGAAGCCTGTTTTGGAAATGGGCAATCTGTAGATCACGGGTAATTTGTGATCAGTGGAGGCCTGTGGGGAGTGCAAAGATACTGGCTTCGTATTTCCAGCAGAAAATCTATTTTTTGCATTTAAATGGGAGAAATAGGAGGGAAGGTTAATGACTTCCTAATAGCTTTCTTCACTGTAACAAACTGCACAGATTCCCTTGGGATTTATGAACTAATGAATTGGGTGGAAGGTGACCCACTCAATTTGTTAAAACAAAGTTGTGTTATTTATTAATAAAATAAAATAATTCTGCTAAATGGTATATGAACTTTGAAAATAAGCGTATTGTTCATTGCTTGGATCTGTTAGCGTTTTCATCATCCATTGAGTTTATACTAAAAGCTCTTTAAAAAAAATCTGGGCAAAGATTTTATGATTACTATATAACAAATACCTCATTAGTCAAATTATGCAGCCTTCTTTACAAACCCTGCTTGTACTTTCATTGCTTAAAATGCTTTAACACTAATGCTACTTCAACCAGTGACCACTTGTTGATGAGGTAAGGGTTTCCTGTAAATTAGGCATGCACTAGAAAATTTGTTGTGCATATAGTGCGGTATTTTGGTAGTTTGGAGTTTGTATTCAATTTACTGCCCTCAAGCACACAAACTTACTGTTTGTTATTGTTAGACACTTTTTTTTTTTTCAAATAGGTTTAGACTTTAGATTCAGATTTTAATTCAGACTTTAATCATTGAGTTTGTACATCTCCCATCAAAAAAACCCCTAAAAACGTTGCACGATACATTTACTGAGCAGGTGCTAATTGTATTAAATATTCCTAGATAAATTACTGTCTTCATGAATTGGTGAGAGCGCCATGTTTATTGTGCGAAGTACCCTTCATAATAAGTGACATGATTAAAATCTTATTTCTGCTTTTGTGTTAAAGCATGTTCCTTTTAGAAAAACACCTCTCCAAGAAAGAGAGAAACTTCAAAATTTTCAGAAAGAAGAGAAATAAAATAGTAAAACAGTGCTTGTTTGTTTTTCTAGATGTGGCGGATGACTGTAATAGAATTGGTTCTTCATTATATGCATTAGGGACGCAGGACTCCACAGATATATGCAAGTAAGATATTATTAATAATTTACGGGCTTATTTCCTAAGTAGTGGTCTTTATGGTGACCTGCTGAGATTGGTAGGTCTTTTGTTATGGGAAAAAGAGAGTTTATATTGTAGTTTTATTACGTTAAGAGATTTTCATCTCTATTATTTCATTTATATAACAGGCTGCTTTAATACTTTTGCTTTAATATTTGTCTGGAAAAAAAAATCCTGTTTTCTTCAGTGTGTAGAAGATTATACAGATGAGATGAAGTCGTCTTCATAAAATGAGAATAAAACACAACTCCTTCACCAATTTTTTAAAAGTGTTCTAGATGCTTTGACATGTGCAAAGTGAACAAGTCCTGGGCTGAGTATAATGACCTCTGTGGGTGTTCCCTGTACCAACATCTTGAAAAATAGTTTTGCTGTCCTGGCAATTTTACTGCCTTTAGGAAAAGAAAGAAGTCTACAGAGATCCCTAACACTTTGAACATAGAAGAGAGTCTTTATGTACAGATGTTTATCCTTTAATCTTTCAGTGATTTACTCGAATATGAAGTTTGGTGTATCTGAAAGTAAAACTTATTTAACTATAATAGCTTAAAGATGTTGATGCTTGTGAACATGTACACTTTAAGAAGAGTTGGTGTGACGACAGGTAGGAGATGAGTATGAAACTAAACTTATTAATGTACCCTCAATTGCAGTGATATACTTCCAAATGTGGTGATAGCTTACGTATTGGTAACTTTAATTGCAGTGTTGAAATTCGATGTAGGCTGTTAGAAGTCAGTCAGGAACTGTATCTGTTTTCTGTCAAAATACTATGATTCGACTGTAGTTGAGCCTACTGGTGCACTGAACCCTTGTCTGCTGGGAAGCTGTGTCACATTGTTGCTCAGCCTCCCTGGATTCCACATAGGGCGTGTCGTGTTTGCTGTGTGAAGAAAAGTGCATTCAAACTTGAGTGCAGTATACGTTATAATAGTGTAGGACTGTTAACCAGGGTGGTGGTAGTTGGGGTTTAATTTACAGAAGTATAAAGAATCCCCAGGGATCTGTGCAATTATTCTTTAATAAAAAACATCCATCTGTTATGCTTTGTTTGTCCCTTACCTTTTCTTAAGTTGTACAATTCCCAGATATTTGAAGTGCTACAGTTTTAAACTATTATGTTATCTGAGTTCTTTGAATTACAATTCTAAGCAGTGCCTGTACAGTCTTTATTGCTGGACACAGATTGTATTTTGAGTCCTAGAAAGTAATGAGACTGTTCAAGTTAATGTTGTAATATAAGCTGTTTCCTTTGTGCAGGTTTTTTCTGAAGGTATCAGAGTTATTTGACAAAACAAGGGTATGTACTATGAAACCTTTTTAGATACATTATTTGTGTACATCCTGGAAGCAGCAGGATATCTTGTGTCAAGTAGACATTAATATGTGGGTGCTTTATGGCTGTTCATATATGAAGCATTTAATCAATGTGTGGTAGGGAATGGAAAAATGTAAGGTTTCAGTCATCTGTTTTTTTAAAATGATTTCTATTTAGGAGTCTTCAGTCTACTAAATGTTGTAGGCATTTCTGTGTAATACACTAGTAAAGCTACTGTTCCTCTAAAATGCTTACAGGCCTTCCATACTTGTTATTGAGTATCACAGAACTTGTTATGGAATAAAGAAATGAAGAAATGTAATTCTTAATTAAAAAAATGGCACTCATGCTGCTTTTTTCCGGAGCCAAGATCTGTTTCTGCAATTATTTGACTCAGAAATATTGTTGCTGATGCTCCTATCTTGTATCTTTATAACTATATCTTGTATCTTGTATCTTTTTACTTGTTTTGGCTTGATAGAGCAGAAGATGTGTGCTATATAACAGGAAAACTTTTGAATGAGAAATGTGTCTATTTCCTAAATGCAGACAGTCAAATCTGCTTAAAATACGTACTTTAAAGAAAATTAAGTTAATAGAATTACTTGCTTTGGCCTAAAATGTTGCCTTATCAATTTTTTTTAAGATTCAAAAAGTGCACTTGCAGACTATGTTTCTAAATTCACATAAATATCTGTTTCAAATACAAGCAAAGAAGTTTATTGGTCTTTTGGACCATTTAATACACACAGTTACACAACTCGTCTGCAAAGGTGCCTTAATTTGTTTTCCTTTGATCTCAAAAACAACACAAAACTTCCTGTGCAACTCTTTATGCTAGATAAGTTTTTGTTTCTCTGCTGTTTTTCTAGACTGTGATACATATAATAGAAAATGGGAAGAAAGCATTGTTTAAAATAGAAAGTTGCTTGCACAGTATGTTATTGCTTACATTCTAATACAAAGTTCTATACTGTTTCTCGTGATGCATCTTTAAGTGTTCTGTCACAAATGCATGATTTTGGTTTTTGAAAAAGGCAATCTGTCTTATACTGTTGTATGTTTCATGTTGTATTTACATCATACAAGTGAATACCCGAAGTCTGGATGTTTTTAAATTGATGCTTTTACTTGCTATTTTTCCAGAAAATAGAGGCCCGGGTATCTGCTGATGAAGATCTTAAACTTTCTGATCTTCTGAAATATTACCTAAGGGAATCGCAAGCTGCTAAGGTGAATTGAGGGATTTTTGTTCAGTGAAATAGTTTGGTTTGTTTGTTTGTTTTTAAACAGATATAGAATGATCTTGAGAAATACACAGTAGATGGGTTAAAATGCTGCCACTTGTAGCCTGCAATTCCTCCCTCAACTGTAAGCATGGATCTCAGTAGTATGTAAGGGGTAACAATGCAGTTGCTGATTGTGGGACTGACTGGAACTGTGTGATCCACTTAACAAGGCCAAATTGTGCAGTATAATTAAAAACGGTGGAAGAGTTGTTGGTGAATTGTTCATGTGTTTGTAATGTGTTTGCTGTTGTAGACTGCAAGCAATTCTACTTTTTTTTAATTAAAACTGGATATTCCAAATTATCTGCAAAAAGACAAGCCAGTTTTGGTAATCTGTACCTATAGAAAGTGTCGTTATTAGTATTTTTGTTGTAAGATGATTAAGTAACATGACAGAATGAGGAAGCATTTGACAGAAAATGTCTGTAGTTAGATGATCACAGCAAGAAATGTTGCACAAAAAATGCTACTGTTGTTTCTTGGGCCCTGTGAGTATTTAAAATACATAATCTAAATATAGCTCATTTCTAATCTAAGAAGCTGTGAAATTTCCCATGGTTGCTCCTTCTTAGGCTTTTTAGAGTATCATCTAAGCCATCTGTTGCTAGACAAGATGCAGACCAAACAATATTAAATTGCATGTCTGATCCAGTATGGACATTTCTGTGACTTGCAGGATGAAGTGAATGCAGATAATTTGATGAGAACTGAAATACAGCAAGACAGATTAAAATTAATCTGATTTTTTTTAAAATTACTTGGTATATACTAAAATCCTTGGGTAGATTCTTGTGACATCTATACATCTTTTATGCCTTTTTTTATAGGATCTCCTATATAGAAGATCTAGGTCACTAGTGGATTATGAAAATGCTAATAAGGCGCTGGATAAAGCAAGAGCAAAAAATAAAGATGTGCTGCAAGCTGAAACTACTCAGCAAATATGCTGTCAGAAATTTGAGAAAATTTCTGAATCAGCAAAACAAGGTATTTGGGTGGTCTTTGATCCTACATAACTGTAATTGAAAATTAACAGATTTTAGGATATTATTAATGAGAATAGTTTTTTTTTTTGTTCGGTTTCCTAAGCAGAACTATTATATTTTAATCAGTATTTACTTGTTTTAGAAAGTTAAAGTGATATTTTCCTTGGATTCCTCATAGCTCCATTAGGCAGAGCAAAATCTAGGTGCAAATTATTTGTTAACTGCTTTTTTTATATGCATAGAATACAAAATGATAATTGCTAGAAGTAAAGGCAAACCTAGTCTTTTAAAGTATTGTTGAAATTCTGCTTTTGGTTTTATGTGTTCTTCTGTGAAGGCAGCAGGCTGTTGCAGAGATGATACTACATTAGAAAAGGGAGAGATCATGAAATGAGACTTCATTGAAGTTGCAGAGTTACCAGTAGCTGTAGAGAAAAGGAACCTTATTTACATGTTGCCTTTTTCCTGGAAACTTACTTGCTTCTGTTAAGCTAAGATTATTGTTAGTAGTCATCTGACTCATTGTTTGGGGCAGATTTGTTCAAGGTTTAAATATCATGCTCTTCTGTTTTTTGTAATTTAAGTATTGTTTGACCCTGTAAATTTGGCTAACGATTCCTATAAATGAGACAGTGGAGAATGAGTGATCCTATTAGCCACAAAGCTGCATGCATGAAGCATACGTGCTTCCTCTGTTCTTTGTGCTAGCTTTTAGCTTAGTATCTTCCCTACAGACTTGCACGTATCAGCCTTGAAAGAACAGTGCACTTGGAATAAGAGAACGAAATGTTTAAAAGCATCCACATTGCAGTCTTTTCTCCAAAGAGCTTTGTGTCCACAAAAGGTTAGCTGGAGATGAGGAACTGCAGTGTTGGTTTGAACTCATCCAACAGTGTAGCAGTATCTTTGAGTCCAGAATGTGCTGAGATTAAACTTGAGTTTTTCCCTCTTGCCTTCTCTTACTCTTTACCTCTGCCATCCTGAAGGAGAATCTGTTAACAGTTCAGGGCACTAGCAATAATGAATCCATTTTTATTTTCTATAGAACTGATAGACTTTAAGACAAGAAGAGTTGCAGCATTCAGAAAAAATCTGGTGGAACTAGCAGAACTGGAATTAAAGCATGCTAAGGTAATTGTGATCCTTTTGGCCTGTATTTCAACTGATTTTAAATATTACATGCTTGAATAACCCCAGTGGCTACATTTGTTATGTGATATGCACTTCACATTCAGAAAGGGGAATATGAAGGTAAGCATCATCCAGAAAGGTAAACTTTCTTGAATAATAAAGAGCCGGGGCCAGGGGGGGGCGGAAAGTACAGATGAAGTATCTCTGAGGGACTGGTGTGCTTGAGGTGCCTTTGGAAAACTCATCTTCTTGAAGAAAATTTTGGCTTCAGTTGTGTGTTTCTCTAGCTGTTTAATATTTATAGCTGCAGAGTTTGAATACCTACGTATTTTTAAAAACTAATCTCTCCATTTTTACTGTGATGTTGGAAGTGGTTTCTCCTGTTACCCAGATGCTGGGGGCTTGATGTATAGGATAGGCTGACTATAAAGCATGAGATCACACAGATCTGTCTGAAGTCAGAGATCAGTGTTACTCTGAGTATGATTTATGAACCTTTTTGCCTTTAAACTGTAAAGTGCTAACAAAAGAGGAATGTTGCAGATAGCTTTTTCAGTAAAAAACAGTTTTGCAGGAAAAAAAATAAGGGGGGCCTGTACTGTCCTTAAATTTCACAATGTATTTGATTCTTTTAATCCATCTAAAAGTAAAATTTTTGTTTAAATCAGGTTACCTGTTCTGATTTCACAGATGAGTACAACAGTCTTTTATTTTTACAGTGCTATAACAGGAGGCGGCTTTCTTTTAAGTCAACTCTTCAGCATTTCTCATTTTCATCACAAATCTGAAAGTGCATTGACTACCAAGCTTTGAATTAACTCAGAATATATGTCTTGAAAGGATGAGTTAAGAGGTGTATAGTGTTGCTGAGTTAACTTGCTTCTTTACGCTCTTTTCAGTAATGTTGACAGTGTCATTCTTCATCCTGCCAAAACCATCGTTCATAAAACTAGTGCGGTATAAAAAGGGTTGTTTTGGGGAAGGTTTTTTTTTGTTCATTTGTTTTTTGTGTTTTTTTTTTTTCCAATCTTTGTTGGTGTAAGTTCACCTCGACGGTATATTTAGCTGGTAAAGTTAGCTGGTAAAGTAATCAGTAAGGTCTGGAATACTTGGCTCCTTTTTCAGATGAACAGTGTTTACTTTAATGTGCTATATCAGAAATTCAGCTATATTTTCCTGAAAGTCTTAAATCTTCTCATAAAACTGTGCACTACTCAGCCTTCCTACTTCTCTGTGTGTAACAGCTGTCTGTATCCAGCCCTGAGTCTCACAGAAATCCCCATATTTGGTCATGAATGTAGTGGTTATGGGTTTTAGTGAAATTAATAGTCCTAACAGTCGTGCTTGCAACAGCTTTTATTGATTTGCCATATCGTGCTTTAATAAGGTAATGAATCCACAATGCTTCTGTCCTGCTTCAGTCATTGACTCTTCATCATCTCTTGTAACTCACCCTTGCTGAAGTCCGCACATGCCTTGGAGTGGAATGTTTAAAAAAAAAGTCTCTATCTTCTAAAGTATCATTGGAGAATCGCTTGTATTAACTCTTTGTGCAAGTCAAAATCTTGTAGTAATTTTCTCTTGAATTTTGACAGCTAATAACTGCAGAAGGCAGGCAGAAAATACTTCATTTCTTTAGCTTTCAACTTACTCGATATGTGCTTCTTGGTGTTCTCAGTTTACCTGGAAGAGCTTGAATTTTTTTTCTCTTCTTCATTTGTCACCACAGCTTGTGTTTAAGACACAGTTCTTCAGATAGTCTGTCTCAGTCTGTGACTTACCTTGTCTTAGTAAATTTACCAACAAGGAGTATATAAGGCTCTAACAGAAGCTTTGAACTGTAGTCCTGTTTCTGAAGGTGAACTTTTTTTTTTGCTGACCCTTTTCACCTACTTTATGATGGAGCACTCTAAGATTCACTAGACAGTTTTGAATATCTAAAGCTTTCCAATATAAAAGGACATTTTGAGTAACAGTGACAGTTCTTAAAATGTTAACAAATGTTGTGACTTGTTGAATGAAAGGATATTTTGTTTCTCACTAGATTTGACAGTTCTGTTTTTTTCAAAGCTTGTGTTTTCGTATTTATTCAAAATTAGCTACTGCAGATGGATCAGTTCACTGTGCTTTTATTTCTGCAGATTCTAATTTGGATTATTGCAGAATTTACAAGTGCAATAGATCATATTTTTCAATTTTATATAATGGAAAATTTTCTTATTAATGCTATAACCAGCCTATTTGAGTATAGTCTTATGGATAGATTTTCATTTGTCTGTACAGAGGACTGAAGGACGAAATTGTTTGGTGGAGACTTTCTGAGTTCCATAAAAGGAAGAAAGGTGATGTGAAAAGACTTGGGGTTTTTATTGAAATAGCATTGTCCCCTGATATGTGAAGAGCAGTGTTCGGGGAATAGGAAGGTTTCTCCTTGTCTCAGAGAGAATGTTTTTGTACTTGTTGCAATGCAAGTCATGAACAATGCTCCCATTTCAAGGAGGCGTAAGTAGCCCTGGTTTTGGCTGGGCTAAGCTGGGTTGTTTGTAGACACCTAATTCCTCTTGCAGAAGAGCCAAAAGAGGGCTTGTAGAAGCAAAAAAAGAGCTATTTTTTCATGTAGGCAATAAATTAATGAAGTCTGATCAAAAGCCCCCTGCTTTAAGGTTCCAGACAAAATACTTTGCCTGATGCTGCAGCAGTCCTTGTCTTTGTGCTTTTGCAGCTACTGGAGCCAGGTGAAGTTCTAGCAGCCCGAAGTTTTAGCAGACTGGGAATTGCTTGGCTTGTCAATGGCATGGGGAGTGCAGCATTCCCGAAGTTTGCAACATGACCTGTTATTCAGGTCTAAGTGCACTTTCCAGCGAAAACAGCTAACTAAGGGGAGGGGGCTGGGAGCAACAGATTCTGCTGCTGCAGCAGGCTTTTGCTACAAGTCTTATTGTTGTGATGTTTAGTGGTTTGGTTTTGTTTGGTTGGGGTTTTTTCCTGCAAATGAGGGGTCATGCAGATGCATTGTCTCGGAATCAGTCTAACCATGTGGCTTCTGGAGTTGCCTGGCACAGAAAGAAAGGAGGTAAAATCTTGATGCAGCAACGGGTACTGGAACTCAGCAGAGAGGCCGTCTTTGTCTTTGGGAGGAATTCAGCCACAGTGAAGGTGGCTGCATGACTGTTAAAAATCACTTGCTCTGCGTGGAAAGAAAAACACAAATTCCAAACCACAGAGATTGCTGCACTGAAGAAGTCAAAATGACCACAGCGTGGAGAGCAGGTTCTGAGAAACAGCTGGCATTTCCTCAGCCCACCTCTGGCTGTGTGGCTGTTGAAGACTGAGGGGTGATACAGAAATCAAGCTTTCAGTAAATAAGGGACACTGTATGTACAAATACTAAGTGCACCCTCTCTGCCTGGTGACGTTTATACTACTTCCTTATAAAATACTTGTTTTAATCTGCTAATATTCTCTCACCCTTTCCTGGTTGCAGTTCAAGACTTTTGAAAAAGCTAAAAATCAGAGTGTGGGTTGAGATTGCTTTAAGTTGATGCAAGTGCAGACTACTGCCAGGAAGGATGATGAAGCATGACTCTGTTCCTTTTCCCTGTATTGGCACTATTATGTGTGCAGCTGTGTAGGAAGATGGAGCTAAAAGTTGCTCTGGGTTTCTCTAAGCTTTGCTTGCAGTCTTGTTTACGCAACATCCCTTGTCAAAATGCAGTTTTGCTGGGAGGGTCTGGGAATAGAAGAGAGCTGACTTCAGAGCAGCAGCACACACCCTAGATTTACTTAAAACAGCTGCCAGACTACAGCTTTAGATTCTGCTTCATCTCTGAACTATACTAAACATATTGATATTTCTTTTTCTATGGCTGTTCCATCTGAGTATCTCAAGGTAGTGTTTAGCTTCTCTTTTGCTAGCTAGTCATGTTTATTAATTATTTCATACAGCTGTAGCTAATGTAAGACCTGATTGTTTTGACATGTAGTGCAAAAGCTGCATTTAAACCTATTCAGTATTTTGAACAGTTGGATTTTGAGGTGTTCCCAGGTTGGAATTCACGTTCAAGAAGGGAGGTTTGACAGTTGGTGAAGCTGCTAAGGTTATAATATATTTAAAGCACTTATAGCCTTGGCTATACTTTTAGAGTCTTTTGACATATGAAATGTAAAATAGCCACTTCCTTCAAATAGAAAATAAAAAAATCTAAACATCTCTTTCCACAAATATCTTAATGTATATGCTCTTACCTTTATGTTTTTTTTGTGGAAAAAGAATTTGTTGCGTTACTAGCAACAGATGTCTGTTTGGAACTAACAGAAGAAGGGAGAAAGCAAAATCCAGTGCTAAGGGATTTGGTTAAATGCTTTGTCAGCAATTCTTTCTTTCCTGAAGAGGATGTTTATGTCACAGTGGTTGTGCCAGTAACTGTAATACCTAGAATTTAGGAGTCTGAGTTGGTAAGAAACACTTTCCTGAACCTGAATTCATAGGACTTTCTCAAGCTATGCTGATATAATTCAGGTATGTCAGATGTTGCAGCCAGAAAGAGTAATGGCTCATGGCCTCTGCTGTCCTTACAGATATTATAATTTAAATAAGGTTGTTCTTGTGAACTTTGTAAATTTGATCTAATGAAAACAAATGATGTGCCTATTTGGAAAATGTCAGCAGACTGGCTGGCTGAGTCTGGAGATGACTGATGTGTAAAGGACATCTTGGCACCTTCTTTTCTTTAGAGTGCTATGCAGCGGCCTCTGAATTGCAAATACACTTCATGCTGCTGATGGCATGTAAAGAGGTGGCCAAAAGATCACTGTCACACTTTTGTTATAAGTAACATGTGTGCAGTCCACAATTATATTTTGCTTCAGACTGAAGTATTCCATTTGAAGCGTGATGACTTCAGACTGAAGTGTTCCTTTTCATTCATTACAGCTAAAAATCAGCTGTTCAATAACAGACCTTAGATTTAGGAATCTTGTACACTGCAAAGATGGGCCACTAAGTCCCCATGTATCTCACATATATTGAACTTGTTCATATTGCAGAATTACAAGCCTCTTAAATAGCTTGTGTCTGTCCTCTGCCATTATAGGCATAAAAGGACAAAAAGCTGTTAAGGCTGTAACTGAAATCAGTGGAGAAGACTGAAAAGCATTCAGTAGACACAACTGGGAGTCTTCTACTTTGAAGCCTTCAATTTAGTTAATTGCTTACTCTGGATTTTAAGAACCTTAATGGGGGATAGAATTATGATTTCTTACCTTTTTGGGGTGAGGGATGAGTGTCCTTCTGCCTGTCTGCCACAGGTCACTTGAAATGCTTTCAACTGAAAATGTAAGAACTAAAATTATTTAGTACTTGTGTGGATTGTTTATTAAGGACATACAAATCATGGCTACTGACACTGTTTAATTACATGCTTTGTTTGTGTGAAGTTTTCTTTACAGGTTTATTTTTGGATCAAAAAAATGTTTAGAAGGGTAACTGGGCCTTCAGACTGTTTTGATCTTGCATTTTATCTGAACCTGATAGGAATTATTCAACGCTGTCAACAACCTAACTTTGATTCTTGCACAGAGATTTCAGATTTGGGATCAAATCTAGTACAACTGTTTCATAGTGAATAACCAGTAGTTTGAAGTGATCTAACCATAAATGAATGCACAAACCAATGTGAATACTGTCAATACTGGGTGGTATATGTCTTAAAATAAGATTAAAAACTGACCCATAGGTGTTTAAAAAGAAGGGCCAAAGTTGGCCTTAGAGATAAAGCTTAGTTAATGTTCAGATGATCTCCTGCAGCTCTGGCTGTAATGGCTAAACTCAGCATTGATGGCTAAATCGCCTGGGTAAGCATGTCAGTCAGTTTGTTGTCTTTCAAACAATCCCTGGCCTTGAACAGAGCTGGGAGCTGAAATGGCTCCTATGGCGAGGAGGTACTGAGTGCTGTGAATTAGTTAACGCTTCTTGATGAATTCTTTATTCGTTATAATATATTAATACTTCTGCTTTGGGAGTATTTCAGTGACAGAGTAATGGCAATTCTATATGAAAAATGAAAACTTTGTGTCTCTGAACTTCATTGCTAAGACAGTGCTCTGCAGTGAATAGTTTTTGTGGCCAGACTAGATCTTCAGTAAGAAACTTGTGAAGCAACGTGGAAAGGATACAAAATGCTTATTTTTGAACCTCACGTTGGCTTCATTTAGTTCCATGACACAAGGCTCCTACATTTAAAACACTATTTAAGATAAAAGTTACTTACATAAATATTTCTACCTGTCTGTTCTCCTTGAGTAGTGTCACTGCTATTTAAAAACCATCTTTTTGCCACAAGCACAAAAGAAAATGGGGAAATGCAGTTATATTTTTCTTTATTTTTACAGGGTAACTTACAGCTGCTGCAGAGCTGCCTGGCAGTGTTAAACGGTGACACATAAACTATGCTCCGTCCTCCCTCTACCAAGGGCTGCCCTCCTCTGGATTTTGTTTTCATGACTTTAAACAGGCATTTACAGTTACCTGGAAAAAACAGTTGACAAAGTGCACATGAGCAAGCTCTTTCTTTCAGAAGAATTAAAACAAACACCTGAAAGTAGCTCCAGACTATATGAAGCAACAGCATATTTCTTATACAGACATACTCATGTTTATTTAATCATTAAATGCTTTCATTGTTCAGAAACCAAATGCTCTGTTTTTGTGAAAATAGCCAATATAATTATGTTCATGTTATGAATACTATGATATGGCTGCCAATCTTATTTACCTTTGTAAGTAATTTCTGCAGTTCACCATTTGAAGCACATTGTTCAAATGGTCTAAATATTTCCATTAGATATTTGAATATTGTTACTATAATGGCATTGTATACACTGTCTTAGTTTTTTTTTTCTGTGTACTGATATCAAAAAACTTAATCTTTTTTTCAATTGTGAACATTTCTTAGAAATTTTGGAGAACTTTGTGTAACCTTTATAACTATGATTTAAAAAGAAAAGCAAATGCATTAGTATGTTTGCCTTAACTTGTAGACTAATCCAATTATTGTAAAATAAACCATGAAATCGATGATTTTTCTAAAATTACGCAGACATTGTATCATCTGTAAGCTTGATATTTTCTAGTAATACAGATTAATTAGCTTTTTCTCTATTAATCCTGTAAAACCATTGAGTAAGTATTGGATTGGTCTCACACCAAATACTCACCTGGTAACTTTTCACTTGCATTCTCAGGTTTATCCGTTTGCCTGTCCGTTTGTCTGTGACTTTCCTAGCCAGGATACTTAAATTGTTTTGAGCTTGGTGGCTGACTCTGAAACTGCTTTTTCAGAAATTATTTTCAGAGAACTTCTTGGGTTTATTTCCAGAAAGGGGAAATAAAGTAGCCGAAGGGAGCTTAAGAAGTGCATAAAATATCAATGAAAGGTAATACCGCCCCGCTTTAATACAGAGCAGAAGCTTTGTTTCAAAACTAAAAAGTAAATGTAGGCCAGTAAAGAAATGCCTGAAAAGAATCTCTCTTTGCTAACTGAGCTTAAAACTTAAGAGCTATGAATCCAGTTTTATTTGTTGTATGGCTTTGTCTCTCTTACTTGAACCATGAAACTTCTGAGAGGTGCTGTTCTGTTGTGTAATTTCAGGATGTCATAAAATTAGGCTCTACTTGATGAATTGCTCATCACAGTGGGATTGCTGCTTTATACGGGTTTGTAGACCTTGAATGAAGCAGCAGAATTTTGAGTGAAGGGGATGTTTGGAGATGCAGATCCCTGTGAGTCAATGTCTCTGATTACAGACTCCCTGCACTGCTGCATCGAAGGGTGTGCTTGGTTGTTTCACATTTCCTCAAGTAGGGTGAATTGCACAGTTGGTACCTTTACCCTGCTGCCTTGCACATCAGAACATTTCCAAGGCAGAGGTTTCTTACCTGAACCTGCTCTTTGCGCTGTGCGTGGTGTTGCTCACACGTAGCCCCAGGCTTTGATCAGCGGTGCCCGATGGCTACTGGCCACACATCTGGTGTCTGTCGTGCTTTCCAGCAACAGCTACTACAATAATACTGTGCTGTTCATCTTCCAAACATAACAGGTATAATTCCTAAGGAACTCGTCTATAAATACACTATAAGGGACAAGGATCACAATGTACATACAGTTAACAAAATTGTAAATATTTTAAGTAGGATGTGGGAACAGTTTTTAGATTAGTCCTCGCTGTTCAGTGTTACTAGCTCATTAAATTTTTTTCAAGCCTCTTGGTATTGGGTGTGTCTCTTCAAGCTCCCGCCCGTGTCACTGTGATCAGAAACACTTAGAGTTGCAGCTCCAAGGGGAAAAAGGAAGATCTCGGGCAGCCGGCACCGCCTCGGCAGCGCCGGGGAGCGCCCCCGCTGTCCCGCCCCGCACGGCGGGTGTTCCGGGGAGCGCCCCCGCTGTCCCGCCCCGCCCCGCAGGGCGCGTGTTCCGGGGAGCGCCGCGGGGCCGCCTGGGCTGTGGGGCCGCCCTCCCCGTCGGGGCGGAGCGGAGGCGCGGGGCCGCCGGAAGCCGCTGGGGCGGCCGGAAGTGGCGGGGCTCGGGCTGGCTGCGGCAGCGGTTGCAGCCATGAGCTGCCTGCGGGAGGAGGACGATCCGTACGTGGTGGAGGAGCCCAGCGACGAGGAGCGAGCGCTCAGCAGGTGCCGGCGAGCCCCCGCCGCGGGGGGCTTCCCCGGAGCCGGGCGGCTTCCCAGCCCCCTGGCCGGGTGCGGGGGGAGCGGCGGGCGGCAGGCCGGGGCGCAGCGCAGCGCCCGGCGGGGCTCCGTCAGGGCGCTGGGCAGGGCTGGGGCTGCCGCCCGGGGCTGCGGGGGCATCGCTTCAGCACCCGCGGCCATTTCCGTCCTTGAAACCGGAGCATTGACGTTTCTGACCTTACAAGTGCCGGTGTGTGAACAGGTCTGTGCTCCTGCACGGGGCTGCGCTGATCGGAGCCGCAGAGGCACCGGGGCAGGTCACAGCCAGCCAGCAGAAGCTCCTTTGTATTAAACCCAGAGTTTTAACACCAACAACCTGATAAAATATCTTACTAAATACATTTCCCATAAACACGCGAATAATGACTTCCCCTGCACCCACACAGTGCAGATGCTCGTTCCCCAGGTGACTCAGTCCATGTTTTAAGGTGGTTGTAATGATCAGGTGTGTTAACACTTCACTACCTGCAGCTCGGAAGATGAGGTGGACGTGCTGTTACACGGCACTCCGGACCAGAAGCGGAAGCTGATCCGGGAGTGCCTGACTGGGGAGAGCGAGTCTTCCAGTGACGATGAGTTCCAGAAGGAGATGGAAGCAGAGCTGAACACCACCATGAGGACTATGCAAGGCAAATGGAAATCACCAGAAATGGGTAAATCACACTTATATCTGCTTGCATATCAAATCGTGAGTTAAGCAGTGTCCAGTTAAGGTGTGAGGTTATTGTATTATTCTTTAGGTGAATGGGGGGGCGTGTGTGGTGAGAGTTGAGTGCTGCTTGATACCCACAGAAAAATCTTAAAATGGCTGATTGCATCTGCAGAAGTGCTCACTAGGTGCCACTTCAGTGAATGCATCTATTTCATCTTTTCTAAAGATTTTGATTTTGATGTTTCTGAACTTCCCATTTCCTGCTTTAATATGATTTATCTTTTTTGGATCAGTCCCTTTTTTCCCCAAGTTGTGCTTTCACATATATTTAGAAGACTTTTAAGCAGGTTGTGGTCTCTTGTTCTTTATCTAGTGGCTCTCAAGATTTGGAGCTCTTTCTTGAAGAAAGGAATAGCGTACGGTAGACTGAAATCCCCAATCAGCTGGGGGAAAGAATTCAGGAAAAATATTAATCTCTTCTTCTCTTACCTGCTTATAATTGTTACATCAAATAATAAAACTGTATTAAAGATATATGTGTTCTGGAGTTTGTGTGCTATGGGTGCAAGAGATGGATTGCTTTGGCATTTGAACAGCATATGTTCATTTTTCTTATTACAAAACATCTAGTGAGGTGTTTTCCTGGAGAATCATCGTAGTATTCACTTTAACGTAGGGACCTCACTCTGTATTCAGTGGGTTTAATAGTTTCATCTGTGTTAATGGGAAAATCTGATCTGTAGGTTTTGATATTGCAGTTAAGAACATGTAGTTATTTTTATGCTACCACATGCATCAAGCACAGAATACGATTTTTGGTGCAGACTGGCTGTGACAGATGTGCTCGGCAATTCATCCAGGTCTTTTTGAACTTCTGTGGTCCTGAAATTTTGAGGGATTTTTTGTGTGAATTTTGTTCTAATCAAAGTTTGTGAAACAATGTGCCGCACCTGTGTTTCTTTCGCATGACTGAAGATCTGTGGAACATTTGAGGTGCGATGGATTATGCGGGGCAGAGGCAGGCACCTTTGATGTGGTGTCCTCTGTGCTTAAAGGGAGGGTACCTTGCAAAAACTTCCCTTTGAACTGTACCTGAGTTTCTTCTCGTGGGGAGTGAGCAGCTTTGCTCTGAGAGAGCACCTGTAAATGAAATAACACAAGCGATGTGGATGATCAGGATGTGGGAGTAAGTGGGGAGAGCTGTTACTTAACCCACCCAGATAAAGCAGAGCCCTTCTGGATAGAGTAGCTTGAAAGCCCAGGTTTGTTCTGGGCTGTATACTTGCTGTCCTTTTGGGGTGTTCTTACCACTGCTCTTTCTGATTTCACACATAGGTACTTCCTCGAGTACTTGTCAGATGGGACCTGCCACCACTTCGAAATACTATGATGACATTTACTTTGATTCTGATTCAGAGGACGAAGATAAAATAGGTAAATGGCTGGGGAAAGGAGAGAGGAGTGTATCTTTACAGTAGCTCTCAATTCCTGTGGAATGCTCTTGGGGGGGCTCAAGGGGTTGTCCCTGAAGGCAGCCTTTTGGGGGCAGTTACCAGCCTGTATTATCTCAGGGTAGCTCCTGCAACTTTATGATGTATCCCAATGTATGTGAGGTGCGTTAATGCTTTGGGGTGGTGCATTTGGAGGAGGGAGGAGCTAGACCTTTATGTTTTGGTTTAGATTTATTGCACATATGGAAAAGGAAAACTGAAAACGCGATATTTTGATTATTGAAGTAAAGGATTATCACACGTTTGTTGGATGTAACATATGCTTGCACAAATCTTCCTAGTTACACAGGACATCCAGAAAAAAAGAAAACATCAGCAACGTCGGATTCTTTCCAATGATGAGTTGCTATATGATCCAGAAGAAGATGATAGAGACCAAGAGTGGGTAGACTCACAGAGGAGGGGGTAAGAGACCATAAATATTTGAACTGTAGGATGCTTAACATAAACTGAAAAATTTAGATTAAAATGGCGAATAGAGAGAAGAAGCATTTGCTGTCAAGTCTATGCAGTGAAAATATTTTTTATTTAGAATTGACAGCATATGGAACGTAAAAGCCTGTAAAATTTTCATGTGTATACAATGGGAGTTGAGTCTTCAAAATTACACAATTCTAAAACTTGCAATTTTTTAAAATCAAGACTTCCTAGTTCTGTAAGCCAGTTTTATCTGTAGATCTCATCTAAACCATGCTGTGGATGAAAAGTTTGTGAGATACTTCAGTTGTTAAATTAACATCTGCTCCTGCTAAATACTGTATTTCTAGTTTTGGAAGACTTTGGATTTAGCAAGCCACTAAATGTTCAGATAAAACAGGAACAGCACAATAAAACAGGAACAGCACAAAACTGCTTTACTGAGGGTTTTTTGAAGGGTGAAGTAGAAAAATGGGTGTTGCAGCAGAAGTAAAATTCTCCACGTAAATCTGTCAAAAGGGATAATATTAATGTATGTTGCCTGCAGAGATTGCACTTGAGGTACTTGCCTCATCAGAAGAGAGCATTAATAGGCACAAATTCTCATGCCAGCTCTATTTGTCTCACCAAATGAAAATTATCTGTACAAAGTAAATGAAAACATAGTGGCATGTGTTTTTACTCCCAGTTTGTTTATGTGCTTTGAGTTACTGAAAAAGATGTCTGGAAGGAGCCGAGTATCAAGTGGTATATTTTAGTATTAAAAAAGTTTGACAGTTGAATCTGCCTGACAGCAGAAACAGGTGATTTCACTTTTTGTCTCTCCTTCCTCCTCTCTTGAATCGGTAGGTACCGTAATCAAAGCAGAATGCGGCCACGGCAGCGGCAGACAGAACCTTCAGCTGTTCCAAATAGTGATGCTGTTTTGAATTGCCCAGCTTGCATGACAACGTTATGCCTGGACTGCCAGAGGTAATTAGTGAACCATAAGGAGTCTTTTTGTAATGTCTTTTTTTTTTTTTTTTGCTCAGTAGTATTTTTAGTGTATCCAGTTTCATCAATTGATTTGATCAATTCTATCTTGCAAGGTGAGCTAATAAACAGAAGGCAGGTGTATGTGAATCAGATTTAGGGGTGAATGGAAGTTTGTAAGAATTACAATCAGTTTAAACTGTAACATGGAGATGACGAAGAACAGGGTAGAGCTGAAGTGTAGTACAGAAGGTAAACTATTTAAAAAAATAATAATTTGTGGACACTAAACAGGCAGTTCAGGCTTTTTCAAAATATTTTGGCTTGATGTTTGGAGGCATAAAACTATCCCAGGTCACTTTTGTGTAAAAGTGCCTTGTTTAGGGAAGGATTAAGCAAAATCAAGTATTCTGACTTGGTTTGGGTCTTAGCAGTTGTGGTTTTGAGTATAGTTACGCGTAAAAGTTCCTGGAAAGCATTTAGGTGAGAATCCAGACTCTGTTCTGCAGCTCTCTAGTATCTGACTGCAATGCCACCTTAGTACTGCTAACCTGTGCGAAGGAGAAGACTTGAACTGGGAGTAAAGGAGAAAGAAATCTTGTGAAATGAGGAATAAACCCTTGCTTACTGAGTAATTTTGATGATAGAGGATGAAATTCCACAGCAGACTAAAATAGTGGAAGTATTGGGTGCTGTTTTTCACTCGTTTTCTTTTGCTGGCTCTGGTACTCCTTGACCCTGTTCTGCAGTTGGGTATTTCAGTTTGCTAAGCTGATAGAAAACCATCCATTTTTATTGTCAAACTGGTCTTTTGTGTAACTTGCGTTACACAAGCAGTAAAGCCAGCAGAAGTCAAGACAGGACTTCTGCAGCCGCCTGTTGTGTTGGTTTAAGCTGTTGTAGAACTGCAGCCTGAGGGACATGGTGTTGAATTGAACTGAACTGAACTGAACCACAGCCCTGAATTTTGCTCCGTACTCCAGCCATGCAGTTGTCGCATTGATGACAGCTGAAAATACATTTTATATTTTGTTATAGACATGCTTTTTCAAGTGTGATGTGTCAATGCTTGTTATTTATAAAGAAGGAATTTCAAGCTTGCAAGGCATTTTAGGATATAAATGCCAGTATTTGAGTCATTTGTACTTGCAGCGTCATGATCGTTTGCTTATCATCAGCCATATGTAGCAATGCATAATTCTGTAGTACCAATACCACTGTATTCCAGGTCTTTATTTCAGCCTGAACCAGCATGTTTGTAAAAATGCCTTAAGACAGATGACTACAATTCTATTTGTTAAAGATTTTTCTAGTTGTGGCTTTCATTCTGTTTATACAACTTGATATTTATTTGGCTTTCAGCCCTTTGGCATGGTGCTTCCTATCTTTAATTGCATTTCCAGGGATGATAACCAATTTCTTGGGAGTAGAGTTTTACTAATGATATGACTTGCATTTTCTCCCCTTCTCCATAGACATGAATCTTACAAAACACAATATAGAGCAATGTTTGTGATGAACTGCATTGTTAACAAAGAGGAAATTCTGAAATACAGAAAAAAGCTAAAGAAAAGAGGTAAGAAAATGAAGCACAGCAAAGAGACTACTTCTATACAATCAAATGAGGAAGAGGAGGAAGTGTATCATCCAGTGTTATGTACTGAATGCTCAACTGAAGTGGCAGTAATGGATAAAGATGAAGTTTTTCACTTCTTCAATGTGCTAGCCAGCCACTCCTAATGTGCAAAAGCAGCGGGGGGAGTCCTGCACTGTTTAAGACTGCGTGAAGTATCAGAAATGCAGACATGCTAATCTTTTTAAAATACGGTCTTTTAAATGTACATTTTCATTAAAGAACTTTCTAATGGTTAGATTTTTGCAAAGTTTATGAAGGGAATACAGTTAACTGCCTGCATTTGAGAGCAATATTCTTTCACACCATCGGGTAGTTGCATCATTGAGGATTTAAAATTTTGTAAATATAATGTAAGATCTGTGTATTATGATCATTCCCTGTAAATATACTATCCATTATCTCAATATGTATTAGAATTGCTGCTTAGAATAAATACTGTATAGTAACTGGTTCTCCATAGCTGCATTGGTCATTTCTATGGAACGCGGTAGACAATTCTGTTGGGATGTTTGGCTTCTTTAGCCTGATGTTCTTGGTAGATGTGCACACAGGTAGGTTTGATAAAGAAGGTTTGAGAAGGAAGGAATTGCCATCGTGCAGCGTGTTTCAAAAAGATGAACCCAGTTTCAAAGCAGTCTTGATTCAAATTAAGTCTATCTTTTTGAAACACCTTGTATTTGGCTTTTGGCCCATTAAGATCTCAGAAATGGAGATTTTTATTTATACAGAGTGGAAGGTTAGCTGATACTGAGTTTGCTGGCATGGATCATTTAAATATATTAATGCTTAGCAACACAGTTAAGAGTTTTTAATGTAAATATGTATATGAAGAAAATACTGGAAATTTTTTCTGTTGGTTTTTTTTTCTTACAGTGACACATTTTAAGAATAAATTTATGGTCAGATCTATGACCACAGACCTAGTTTGTATGCTTTTTCTGTTTCTTTAGTATGTTTACAGCTTCTTTATGGAAGCATAAAGAACTTCTGCTACTTGATATTTAGACATCTCGCTTAGTCTACGAAAACGATCCAACGTTGGATCTCTCTTCCTCCAGGCACCTCCCAAGAGGTGACCTCTTGATTTTTATTAGTAAGTAATGTCTCGTCTTTATAGATTGATATTTTTTAACACTTCACTTTGAACAAGGGTCTTTCTGAAAAGAAAATCTCATCTTTATGCTTTTTCTTTTAATAGCACTAGGAATAATTTATATGTGATTTGAGGAATTGTCAGAAATATTTAAAGTTGGGAGGGAGGGATCTGAAGAATATACTTATTTTGTGCCTTAGATTATAATAAAATCTTGTGACTCTTTGGTTACCTTTTGTAGCCCCTGGTGCTGTATTTTACTAATCTACTCGTTCCACACAGTGGTACATGAGATTGGAAAGAAACAAATGCATTGGTACTTCTGTCACGATTACATGAGGAGAACGCTGACTTCCTATTTTCAAGTCAGCAGAAGCTTAACCTCTGCTTGACGAAGCAGAGAACTGTTGAGGCAGCTGCTGAACGCTTGCGTGGCTAGTGCAGTGTACCTTCCTCTGCACGGGCAGCCTGCGATCAAAGCTGCACCACTCTTGTTTTGAGGCTCAGGATCTGCCTGAGGTAAGATCACAGCCTTGTCTTTGTTACCTACAGCCAGTCTGATGCGTGGAGTGCCTGACTTGCATATTGATAGTTGCGGGATCATCTGAAGTGGGATAAATGGTTGCTGTGTGCCATGAGCCAGGAGGTGTACATGAAAAACGCTGAACACACGAAGAACTGTTTGTTCTTAGTAGAAATGTGGAGGAGCAGGTGTGATGAAGGGTACAGTAGGGCATGCTGGCCTTTGTGTAGCTGTCTCCATGTTCCAGGTGGAGTGTGAAGGCTCTGAGAAGCACCACGTTAAGGGTCTTTGCACTGAGCTACTGGAAACATGAGCATGCAGGAAGGTAGTTCAAGGGGGCAAGTGTTGATGTGGGGGCAGCAGGAGGAACAATAGGTGGTGGCAGGTCCTAAGCAGGGGTAGAATGGGAGGGAGGGAAAACTCCATACAGAGGAACATTGTCAATTTTCTTAAGGGGCTAACTAGCAAAAAAACTGTCTCGTGAGCATGCATGGCACTGAAAAGGCATAAGGGGCCTGGGCACCACCTGGTTGGTTAGGGCAGATGGAGCAGGAGGTGTTGAAGCTGGCGTGCCTCAGCCTTTCATCTCAGGTACTTTCTTGCTGCTGCTTCTTGCTTGCCCTCTCACTTGAATCACATAGCTGCTGCTTAGGAAGCATTGGAGCAGGCAGGACTGGGATTTGTTTGCCCCATATTGATAATGTTTTTGCAGCTTTGAATGGGACTAATGCTTTAGTTGCACTGAACACCCTGCTTGTCCTTGAACTTTGTACGTGTTTACGTAAAAAGGAAGCTTTCATGATTACCACTGCTTTTTCAAGCAGCAATGTCAACACAAAACTCCTTCAGCAGCAATTGCAACAAGCAACAGCGGTCTTGGGTAGGGGCAACAGTGCCTGTAACCAGTTGTGGGGGGTATTAATCATGTGAATGCTCTCTTGTGCTGAAATAAATCTGCATGGATAAAGTGTGTCTACGTGTCTTCTGCTTGAATTAAATCCTTTTTCAGATTCTGTCACACAAACTAGTACAGCATTCAGCTTTCTCTGCCAGCTGGCTTTCTTTTTCACAGTTATCTCCTGGTACTGTAGTTGTATTTTGCAGCTGTGTAAATAACTCATATGTTCATCCTCCTGCGACTATTTCCTTGTTTTTCATTGTACTAATAGCACAGGCGAGGGCAGGGGCAGGGGGGCTGCAAGAGCAGAATTGCACTGCTGAGTGACCTAACTGCAAATTGATTTACTAAGCAGGGAGAGCATATTGGGTCGATACCAGTTTCCAGTCTGTTGGGCACGCTTGGTGCGTGAGGTCCTGGCTGGTGGACTGGCCCCGGTGCATACAGGCTGCACCTCGTGCTCCGCTTAGTCACGGTGCCCAATTGCCACCTATGTCCCCTTCCAGCAGATTTTCAGCTAGTGCCTTCTAAGCTAGATTGCCAGTATTGCCAACAGCCTTTCTAATCGTGCAGTCCCAGGCTGAATTTCTCCTTATCTTGGGCCAATGGGCGCCCAGGGCAGGGGTGTCCCACACCCGCTGGCATCTGGCCCCAAGTGCCCCAGGGAAGTGCAAAGTTACCAACAGCTACAGCAACCAGTTCATCCATTGCCTCTTTGTTTTTCCCACTCGCATGGTATTGATCTCGTCAGAGCTGGTGGATGTGGAGGTCCCTATCTAGGCCATGGTATTGGGTGGGCTTTGACAACCGAAGACACCGCAGGCTCCTACAGAGCGTTTTCACCGTGCTTCCCGCAGGCCCTGCCGAGCTCGGTCTTCGAGTCTTTTGTAATTCCCAGAAAGTCCATTTGAATCAAATAGGATGACAGAAAATAGGCTGCGGCATCATCTCCTCGGTATGACTCAGAGTTACCCCAAGTTCAGGGTCAGCCCTGTCATTTAATCAGACCGGACGCAGACCGCCGCACGCCGCTGGACTGTGCCGCTCTGCGGGTGGGGCGGTGCGGATGCCGGTGCGTGCCCGCCATGCCCCGGCACCCAGCGCCGGGTGAGACCCTCCGCGGGGACCAGCCCAGCGCTGCCTCCCCCCGCTCCCCACAGGCCGCGGCGCCTCCCTGCCGGGGCAGCGGGGCCGGGGCGCGGGGCGGGGCCGGGCCGGAGCGGGAGGGCGGGCCCCGCGCTGCCCCCGCCCCGTCTCGGCTCGGCCTGGCCCGGCGCAGCGCCGCTGGCGGGCGGGGAGAGCGTGTGGCGCGCCATGGCGCTGGACTCGGCCTGGAAGCAGATGTCGTGGCTGTACTACCAGTACCTGCTGGTCACCGCGCTCTACATGCTGGAGCCCTGGGAGCGGACCGTCTTCAGTATCCTTCCGCCGCGGGGCCTGTGCGCGGCGCTGGGGCCGGGGCTGCGCTCCCCCTGCCGCGTCCTGCTCGGCGGCGGGTGCGGGGGCACCGCCGGCCGTGCCGCCGCCTCCCCGGCGGGTGCGGGGCCGGACGGGCCGCCCGGTGCCGGGGGGGCGGCTGGGCCGTGTCGCGCTGAGGGCGGCTGGGCGCCGGCGGCGCTTTCTGGGGTGAGGCCGAGGGGCGGTGGGAGGAGAAGCGGGCGGGGCCGGCCCGGGGCAGCTGCTCCGCTGTCGCCCCGCGGCGGGAAGGGGAGCGGCGGCCGCCGCCCGGGCCGGCTCGTCCCCTCCTGGCAGGCGGGGGCTCGGGCTCCTCGGTGTCACAGACTCGGGTGCACTCGAGCTGGGGAATAACCCGCGTGCTGGTGGTGCCCGTCCTGCCACTGGGCGCCTGGCGGTTCGTGCTCGGGCTTCAGTTTGTGTCTCGAAGTTATTTCCCCTGTAATTTTTCTCCTGTAGTGTTATGGTAGTTCTTTCTCCTGCGTTTTGCACTGAGATCTCAAGCTCTCTGGTCAGCACAGGTGTATTTCACGATTTCTTTTCTGGTTTTGCCTAGCGGAATGGAAATGTGCATGCTGCAAACCCTTGCAAGCTTATGTCTGCATGGTGCTTTTTCTTTTTTATTTATGACTTTTATTGGATGAGTATCTAATCCTCAAGCTGGTAAATTCGTTTGGCTCTTTTGAAGTGAAAGAGCTTGGTAGACGCTTATGTGAAGGTATCTGTATAAAGACTATAGGTTTGCTTCTTTACCCAGCCCTTTCACACAGGCAGTATGTTCTCGCAGGTGTTCTTATGGTATCACAACTATTTATCTTTTAAGTGTGGCTATTTTGATCTCAGCTTAAAATGATGTCTCCTGTGAATGACCCTGAGCCTTCTCCAGTTAATGCTGAGAGGCAAAGAGAGAAATTAATCAAAATATTAACAAAGTGGAGGGTGTAAGTAGTAGTGAGAAGCTGCTTTTACTGAGATACTAGTCAGTTTTTGTAAAGGAACTCACACTTGTTAGATAAAAGTGGCTGTCAAAGTTACAGCTGTATGATCTGACATTATTTTTCCTGTGTAAAGTCGGTAGCAGTGGACATACCTTACTATTATTTTTTCAAGTATTACAAACTTACTGTGACCATTGTTTAAGAAGGGGTTCTTACCTTCAAAATGTGCTCCTTGCTAACATACCTTCCTCTTTTTATGCCGTGTCTGTATCACCGAGGAAACTTAATCTTTGCTTGCTTTTCAATTGTATTAGTCGCAAGTATTTTTTTCTTTTGTATTAACTATGCAGCTTTTTAATTTGTGAAAAAAATACTTAACTGAAAGTGTGTGTGCATGTGTACTTTTTTAACATGCTCATATTGCAGTTAAGTAACTGCTACTTAACTTGCAAGTGGCACAAGTTATTGCTTGTGATCTTGAGTCAGCAAAATTGTTTTTTTCCCCTCAAACTGGCCGCTTTCGCTGCCAGGTGCTGTGGAGACACGGTGGCCGTGGGAGTTGTTGGCGTGTGGGGCTGCTGCCTGTCTGGCTGCTGCTCGTGCTCCAGAATCAGAAGTGAGCACTGGTGTGGAAACGTGGAGTTATGAGTTGACCTTCATTTTAGTATGTCTTACTGTGTAATCTTCTGGGACTAAAAATACACCAAGCAGCTGGTGTGCTCTACTGAGTGCAGCCAATACCTCTGCTCTGCCACGGAGACGTCGGTCATAGAGCGTTTGTTTACGTGTGTGCTGTGGTGACTTCTGGAAGATGCAGAGCGTGTGCAGCTCAGCTGGTTTCCTCTGTGGAAACTGAGTGCTGCTGACAGGTGTTATCATGCTTGTTAATCTCCAGTGCTTTTTATAGTGTCTCTGTATAAGTTTACCGAATCTCTGCAGGTAGTTGGATTAAATCAACAGGTTATTATTAATTTTGAGTACTTCTGAGTTTCTGGAACCTTAAACTTTGAATGCCATAATTTCCTTAGGCAAAGCTTCAAGAACCCTAGAGTTTGACAAAAATCCAGTTGTATGTATAGATTTGAAGGTGTCGTTCCACTTCTCTACTCGCTTCTCTAAGTTTTAAAAAAGGTCCTCATTAGGAGTTCAGCTCATAAAGTGGTCATTTGAAGATTGTTTAGCAGATAGCTTCATGTGAAGTTTGTTTTGTAGTGCAGTAATGTAGTGCCTGTAGTAGTAATGAGTGTCTGTTTGCTTAAGTGCACACACTTGTCTCAGAGCTGTGCTGATGCTCTGAGGTTTTGTGAGTGAAATAGTTAGAAAGGTGCATGTCACTACGTTACGCACACTTTTCACTCCTCTTGCTGTTTCTTTTTCCCGAGCGCTGCCAAACAACACATAAATTGAGCTGCTTGCCCATGAACAGGGTCTGAGCGTAACATGCAGATGGAGAAATGAACCAGATGATGTAGTGACTTAAAGCCTGGAGGACGCTGGCAGCTAGAAATGGTTTCCTGACTTGATTACACTAACAGTACAACTTTCACACCAGATGTGTCTTGTGTAGCATAAATTAAATCTATTGAGTCATAGTGTTCTGAGAAGTTGAACTCAGCATCTAATGCCGTCTGTTTAAAAATTGGTAGGTTGTCCACAAATAAGAACTTATATTCAGTGCAGCTACTCATATGATTGTGTGTTTGGTTTGGTGTGGTGGTGTATGTGGGTTTTTGTTGGTTTGTTTGTTTTATTTTTTGCGATGGCTGACTTTTTTTCTGCTTGGCTGCAAAACTTGCTTAACACCTAGGAAGTTGCTTGTAAAAACATGTATCTTCTCAGTGTCTGTTCTCTGTTTTTCCTCCACCCTGTCCTCTTGTGTGCATGACAAGGCAGTGAATAAGTTGCAAAGCATCCTTCCACAATTCAGCTAATCACTCCTACCAGTGTTCTGGTTTTCAGTGTTCAACTGGTTCCTCCTGCAGCTACAATTGCTGAATACAGTTGACTATGTCTGATTTAAAAATGTAGTGTCACCAGGAGAGTTTTGATGCTATAGTGATGTGATGTCTAATTGACTTCCAGTTTTAAATGCTTTTTCCTCAACTGTAATTCAGATTCCATGCTAGTTTCCATTGTTGGAATGGCGCTGTACACGGGCTATGTGTTCATGCCTCAGCACATCATGGCGATATTGCACTACTTTGAGATCGTGCAGTGAAGATGAAGAACATAATTTCAAGACATAATCGGGCTCTGAAATCTGGTCAACAAAGAATGAACCTCTTAGGTTTAACAAGATTTCTACCAATGTCAGAAAGACACAATTATGACTCTGAAGACTAGAAATGAGATATGTAGAGCAGGGACGTGGGATGTCCCCTATGTTGTGTTCATTCCTTTTAATTTTGCAAGACATGCCCTTGTATAGTAGTTTTGTCTACTTTAACATTGTGATTGTACTTTGATATCAGTATTTTCTTAACTTTGTGACAGTTTCAATATTGCACTGTGAAAGCTTTTCTTAATTGTAATTTTGAGTAAATCTTAATTGCCTTCTATTTTTAATCAGAAAGTCATCTTATTAAATGGGGCTTAAAGCTTTTGCTATTGTATGGTATGTATTTGCCTGGATATTTCTATTAATGCGTTTTGTAATAAAATACATCTAGATTCGTATTAGAGACATGGATATATTAGTCTAATGCTATTTACAAAAGTTAGTTTGTATGACTGAACTCAGGTGTACTGTTTGCTGTCCAAACTTTGTTCAACAGTATATTTGTGCGTATCACCTAAACTTGGCATTAGTGATTATTTCAAGTTCCTGTATTCCACCTGGTGGAGGAGGGCGGAGGAGATGAGGTGTTGAGATGGAGTGAAGGCTGCATTCGTTTTGTTTGGAGTAGTGCTGTGGTTTGGGGCTTTATCAAGTGGGGGAAAAAGGACTTTTCTTTGCTGACATAGGCCCATGTAAGGCTTTGGGATAGCATTTTAAACCAACCCTGTTTTTCTAGCTACCAATTAAATTGTACTTTTACAGGATGATTTATTATGTTCTAATAGTTACGGTTTCTGCTAATTTTCACTTAACAGTGTAACTATGTCTAGGTTTTAAGGGGGTTTTCTATTGCTGCTAGCGTTCCAAACATGTTCTTGCTACAAATGACCAAAATACAGGGGTTTAAATGGACTTGAGTTACAACTACAGCAATAAGTAGCTGAATACTTGGCTGGAGTCCTGTCTTTTGTTTTTTTAATAGAGATTTTTTTCAGTTTTGTATTCAGAAATGTAAGATGGTGACAACCTAACTTTCCTAAGTGGAGGATTTTTTTTGTTGTTGTTTAAAAAATAAAAGTTTAAAAGCAGACCTTTGATGCAAAACTTTCTTTGAGGAGTTAGTGTGTTTGTCAGTGCTGCTTGCTTTCCTCAGACCTTTCCGAAAGGCAAAAAATGGTACTTGACCGAAGAATTGTGATTTTTTTTTTAATGGCTTAGTAAGAATAGGTACTGATATATCTTTTATGCAATTTCTATTGAAATCAGGAATTATACCTAAATTGTACAACTAAATTTTTGTCTTTTAGGTGTTTGTTTAACTTTCTCAAAGGCACACTCACGAGAAAGGTGTTTTCCCCCCCTTCGTATTTAAGAACTTCACGTGTATTTGGTTAAAAACTCCGTTGTCATCTTGAAGCTATGAACAGTGGGTGAACCCCAGCTTTCCTGAAGTTGGTAGGAGTCTCCTACTAAATTAGTGCCTCTGCTTATTAGAAACTGACTATCTAAACATAGGTAGGTTTTTTGGGGGTGGTTGTATGTGAGTATTTTAAGTATATATGGAGATAACAATAAGTTAACATACTCTTTTTGAAGTAATGTAGCATCAATTCCTGCTGCCCGTGGACTACATTGGTACTGTGATGTTTCTTTGCAAACTGCTATTGTGATTGATACGTATCTACTGCTGTGAAAGGGGTTTAGTGGTCTGGCTGTGGGGGGAGGCCCTTCTGTGCTGTGGCATTAGGAATGTTAAGCATGATTTTTAGTTATGAAAGGTTTTATAGAAGGGCTTTGGTACACCGACTTTTGTTAGCTGTCTACTGTTTGTTGAGTTAAAAAAAAGAATAACTGTGGTCTCCAGACACTGGTGTTATGCTGGAGTGGGCTTAATTGAAATAATATACTTGAATTCAATTTGCTAATTTGGGTATAGTCTTTTTCAGCATTTCTTCTTTTTAATTATACTTTGTCAAAGATGGAATAATTTCATTAATAAAGTTCTATGTGTTACTAGAGTTTGAATTTCTAGAAGAAAGCTTCTGCAATGTGTCCTTTTCATACAGTTGATCTAGTAAAGAGGTGGTTCAAAGGGTGATAATTACAAAGCAGAATAAGTTTTTCTTTTTAAGTAAGACTGTTGGCAGGGATTTAAACATTAAATTTGGATAGTAAATGAATCATAAGGCTACCAGGTTGTTCTCCCAGTGCAGTCTGCTTTATTGTCATGTTGGGGGGATCATATCCTCCTTGCAATAGAACAGTAAGCTTTTTCTGTGCAAGCTGGAGGTCACAGGCGGTTTAAATACCGTTTAGAGACAGCTGATGAATTATGCTTCTGTTTAAACAGGGTGATAATAATTGAACCATTTGTACCTTAGATAAAGTTGAAAAAAAAATTGTGAGGAATGAGGGAAAGAAAACCAAACTGAGAGCCCTGCAAGTGGCTTTTTGTTAGTATTTAATAGTAATATCTCTCGGGGTTTAGATTGAGTCATCGGAAATAGGTGTTTAAAAATGCATCAAGTGTGTTACAGCACAACTGGCAGTAGCAGCTCCATCAGGCAGCCCCCACCTGCAGCTGGCAGGGGCTGCACCCGCGGCATCGCCCGGCTTGGGGTTAATTGCCGTGCTGGTGGCCCCGGCCGGAGCCCCAGCCCTGGTGGCTCCCAGAGCCTGCTCTGCAGAGGCACCGGGGCTGCCAGGAGGGCCAGGCACTGGGGACATAACCCTTAAAAACCTTTGCAGTACGAGCTGCCGTAACCCAAAGAGGAAACTGAGATGCAGTATTGCAGGAAGTCAGTCTGCAGCCAGAAATGGGTCCAGGACGTGTGTATATATGTCCTGGGTCAGTTATATTTATGTGTGTGTATATATATACACCCCTTTCATTTATATACTTACATAACCTGTTTATTTCTTGTCAGAAATCATTACCTAGCAATTACTTTGGAGGCACAGGCTGGTGTGTGTTGTGGTGGGTTTTGTTTGTTTATTTGTTTTTCTGGTTTCTTAACTACCCTGTGAGGAAAACTCCGGAGAACCCTAAATGGAGACCTCCTTGGCAAAAAAAAAGACATTTGTTTGTGGATTTGTGTAAACACTCAATATTAGAAAGAAATGGTTGTGAACTCCATAGCACTGTGGAGTTCAACCTTGTGCAATCGATGTGCATGGAATTACAGCCGGTTGGTGCAACTGGTGTGATGTTGTGAAGGCTGCCCTGTCCTGTTCAGGGACAGCAATGACATCTGCACTGTATGTACTGAAGAAGGGGCACCTGCTCTTGGCAAATCCATCTTATGCTGAGGTGAAGAGACACTATTTGAAAAGCTCTTATACCATGGGATGACTGGGATATGCACAAAGCGGTGGGGACAGCAGCTGTCCTCTGTCACACCAGAGCGTGACGCTCTGGGGCTGGGACCCCAGGAAAGGTTTTCAGTGTCACAAGTTCCTTTCACTTGCTAATTTGCCCATGTTTCCAACAACTGCTATAGTGGGAAAACAGTTCCTTTCCTTCTTGCTGACATGTTACCCAGACACCACAGGTTGTTGTGAGGGGTTTTTTTGTTCATTTTTAGACAAAAGCTTGAAGCTTTCTATGTGTTTTTTATTGTTTCTCTGATCTGCTAGGTCAGCCTTAAACAGCAGTCATCGCAGTGCACTGTAGCTGCTGTCTTTTCTGCCTTTTGTTTGTGTAGTGGTGGTGTAAGGAGAAAATCTGGCATCATAGTCCAGAGCTGGATCAAACTTCCTTTATCTGGAATTGGGAGGAATTAAATTCTAGATCAGAAATATCCCAGCATGGAGTTTCAGCAGAAACTCCTCTGCTTTTCTTAAACTTCATGTTCATTACAATATCCTCAATCCATGTGAAGTGTCATGGCGTGATCGAAAACTGAGTAATTATGACCATCCACTCCCTGAGAGTTCGGCTGGATAAGAGCTGAATAGTCCCTCATATAAACCTGATTCAAACACTGATCTGATTGCTGAAGTATCATTAAAGTAAAGCTTTTTTTTTTTCCCCCACAATAGTTTTGCAGTTGCCGCAGGTGTCGGTCTCAAACATTTCAGGTACTTACAGTTAAATAAAATGGGGAATTACATTACGTAATATCTTATCTCTAGATGTTTAACACTGTGTACAAAAGCTGGGAGGCGGCCTTGGCTGCGCGTCAGGCGGTGCTGAGACTGTGTTGCTGGCGCACCTCTCCACAGCGCTCCGTGGATTCAGTGACCACCCAGCGTGTACGCTTTACACAGTTTGGCTTATTCATGGGTGGACTTCTTCTCCTATTACAAAAGCACAAGCAAGCCCCCAACAAAACTCCCAACCAAACTGACTTTAAGGTACTGGGTAGAACGTTGTTTTGTAGGTTGCACTTCTTAATTTACAGAATCACACGCAGAATCACAGAATGTTAGGGGTTGGAAAGGACCTCGAAAGATCATCAAGTCCAATCCCCCTGCTAGAGCAGGAACACCTAGAGGAGGTTACACAGGAATGTGTCCAGGCGAGTTTTGAATGTCTCCAGAGAAGGAGACTCCACAACCCCCCTGGGCAGCCTGTTCCAGTGTTCTGTCACCCTCACTGAGAAGAAGTTTCTTCTCAAATTTAAGTGGAACCTCTTATGTTCCAGTCTGTACACATTGCCCCTTGTCCTATCATTGTTTGTCACCAAGAAGAGCCTGGCTCCATCCTCATGACACTCACCCTTTATATATTTATAAACATTAATGAGGTCACCCCTCAGTCTCCTCTTCTCCAAGCTAGAGAGACCCAGCTCCCTCAGCCTTTCCTCATCAGGGAGATGCTCCACTCCCTTAATCATCTTTGTTGCCCTGCGCTGGACTCTCTCCAGCAGTTCCCTGTCCTTCTTGAACTGAGGGGCCCAGAAGTGGACACAATATTCCAGATGTGGTCTCACCAGGGCAGAGTAGAGGGAGAGGAGAACCTCTCTTGACCTACTAACCACCCCTCTTCTAATACACCCCAGGATGCCATTGGCCTTCTTGGCCACAAGGGCACAGTGCTGGCTCATGGTCATTCTGATGTCCACCAGGACCCCCAGGTCCCTTTTCCCTACGCTGCTCTCAAATAGGTTGTTCCCCAACTTATACTGGAACCTGGGGTGGAACCAGATTCAGACTCTACACTTGCCCTTGTTATATTTCATTATATTTTTCCCCACCCAACTCTCCAGCCTGTCCAGGTCTCTCTGTATGGCAGCACAGCCTTCTCGTGTGTCAGCCACTCCTCCCAGCCTGGTGTCATCAGCAAACTTGCTGATAGTGCACTCTGTTCCCTAATAGTGAATGAGATTATTATATACATGTACAATTTATAAGCTGCATCTGTTTATGGATCAGGTGTTTAGTCTTCATAATACAAATGTACTGAAGTATGCTTTAGTTTGGAAAGAGCCCTGTCAAGTATCGGAGACTCTTGTTTAGACTTTCAAGAGTTCCCTATGCTTTGCTGTTGCTAAGATTCGTGGTGCAAAAGTATATAACTCTGTGGCATTTTGGAGTCGGTTAAAGAGATTCCACTTTCCTCTTTGGAGAAGACTCTCTGTTAATAGCATTCTTCATTCTGGAGGACTTTTAAAATGAGTTACAGTGATTCTAATATAAAATTGGTTTATTATGTAAAATCAAAGGGAAGGTGCCTGTAGTTGATTTGAGATACTAAGGAAGAGAGGCTGGAAATTAAAATTTTATTTGTCTTTGTACAAGTGCCAGGATGGTCTGAGGGATGAAAATTCTTTTACAAAGCTTCTGGTTTCTGTGAAACTTTAACTCTAGCAGAATGTGTTTTTCTAATATATTGAAAAATATAGGAGTTGTTTCCCTAAACAGAAAGTGTAACCTTGTTTTCAAACTGAAGCTGGTACCTGTACCAAATGCCAAACCTCACTAGACAAAAGAAAGTAAATATTTCATGTAAATATACCAGTTAGCAAGTTAGGAGCCTTGCATTACAGAAGAGTTGGTTTAGTTGGTGACGAGTTAGTGGTTTAGTTAGTCGTTATACCACTGCATATTTATACTGTGGCTGGAATGTGCACACCCATGGTTTGACCTCGGTTGGAGATCCTGCATGCCATGAAGGCATTAGGTAGCACTGGTAGGATGTCACAGTGACTTATTATATGTTTGCTGTGATGGTGTTTGGGATTAGAGACTGAATAATCATCCTAAAGCCTTTACTGTTATATCTCATGTTACATATAGGGATGTTTTGATGAAATAAACTGATGGAAAACCCTGCGGCCCTGACACCTGTCTGAAGCTAGACAGAGAATCAGGGAGCAGTAATCGCTAAATTGGATATAGGACGTGCCAGTTGCAGACAGATGATCTTGCAGCAGTAATCGCTAAATTGGATGTAGGATGTGCCAGTTGGAGCCACAAAGCAAACGTAAGAAGCTTGGAAAAGATGATGTGTTTGTGCAGGGACCAGCCGTCCTCCCTGCTGGCGGGATCACACTGGTGACCTGTCACAGCCTGTTATGGCCAAAACACGCTTTTGTACGTTAACAGAAGACTTTTAATGTGTGCTATGTATAATAGCAATCTTGCCACAGCAATAAGTTTCATTATGTAGAGTTATGTTGAGGGTGTTATAATGGTGAAAAGTTGACTGATTTTGTAGATGGCTCTTCTAGTCTTTATTGCTTGAATTTTGGAAATGAAGCATGTGATTAATAAACAGCTTACTACTATCTTCCTAAAAAAAAAAAAAAAAAAGAAAAAAAGAAAAAAAACCCACAACCCTGTCGTGGTATTTCTCCTATTAAATCCTGTTAAAGAGGTTATGCAGGTAACGTTTGAAGAAGAAGCCCAAGATTCAATTTATGGTTGTAGCTGGTTGCTATCTCATTAAAACTGACAGTTCTTGGATGTGAATCTTCGTAAGCCTGAATGTTCCTGTACTAGCTCCCTGCTCTAAGATCTGATGGTTGGAACTAATGGGTGATCGACACTTTACTAATATGCACACGGTTACAACTTTATGTCTGACGCATCTGATTTTTATTCATGCTTGTATCTGCAGGTGGAATTGTCTTGATGTACCTTGCATTTTGTGCTCTCTGCAATTTGAGATGGACAGTTTACCTCAGGCCCATATTTCACGATGACAAGAAGATGTACTACATGGCCTCCCAAAGAATTTTTTTTGAAAAAAAAATTGTCTTGGCAGTGATTGATCTTACTTGTCTTTTCTGTGAAGTTTGTTTACTTGTTTTGGGTCTACCAAGGGAGAAAAACTAAGTATTTTTGATCACATAAGAATTTAAACCAAAAGTCCTCTGCCCCAGGTTTGTGTTCCTCTCCTGCTTCTGTAGTGATTAGCTGTTGTCTCTTCCATTTGGATTGTTTTTCCTTCAAGCTGTTCTTGCTTTGTACACTTCAAAAAGCAAGAAATGGATGCTTTAGAATACTTTTTTCAGTGTTGCTATATAATACACACTGGTAAGATTGTGAAATTCTGGAAGACATCTTTGCGTAATATTCTTGCTGGCATAATAGGCTTGTGCTATCAGATCATCTGAGGAGTTATTCAAAGGTATGCTTGGTCTGAATTTAAATATCCAGTTGCAGGTGCCAGACTCCTGACAGCTTGTTCTTTTGCTTATGTTGTATTACTGGCTCAAAACACATTTTGGAGAGAAAGTTCCCTGTATTGCATCCCAGGACCCAAGAAGTTTCTATGCTTGGGTAATACTTACTGAATTTTAATCAGAATTAGCAGATAGTTCTGAAACTCAGGACTGAATTAGTAGGTGATTATATTAAATTATTTCTTGGACATTGGCCTTGTTTAAAAAAAAAAAATCTTCAAAACCCCTCCTGTGTAGGTGTAGGAGTATTTATTCCAGTAGGCTGGACAAAAAGGTGGTGCTTAGATCAAAGTGATGGAGGATAAAATGAGTAGTCTGTCTGTCTTAGATCTCAGAGAGAGGGGTCATATTTAGGTGATCTGCTGAGCTCCTGGTAACTAATCCAATGGAAAGGTGGGCTCTGCTGGAAAGGGATCAAGGGATTATCTATACCCAGAGAACAGGAGATGGCTTCTGTTGGAGGCTTTCTGGGTTGGAACCGAGCTGCAGGGTGTGCCTGTGCAGTGGGGTGGTGCCCAGTGCTGAGATCGAGGAATACCCTGCAGAAGGTCTCGTGCAACTTCCCTGCATTTCCTTGGCAAGAGGGTTGCATTAGGCCATGCTTACACAGAAAAGATTGAAAAGTGTTTGCAAGGAATCCTGAACAAGCTGAAGCATACAGAGATGCAAGCTCTGATCTCTGTGCTGTATGGTGTGAGGTGGACAGCCTTTAGACATCTGCGCAGCATCTTAATTTTCAGTACTGTTTCTGATAAATGTGACTTGTGTGCACAAAGGTTCTGTCTTGTGCCTTTTGAAAATCATAAGGCTTGTTCAGATGAGTTCCTTCTTTGGCTGATGACTGCAATCTGGGCAGCAGATGCTATGCTGATTGATGGTCTCCAGATTGATTGATGATGGTAGTATTTATCCCATGATATATGAGTGTCATGGATGTCCTTACCTGCTGCAAGGAGCAGCCCTGTTGTGAAAACCTCTTTTGCCTCATAGTCCAGCAGCATCTGAACTCTTCATACAGCTACTGAAAAACAGTTTGTTTTGTGCATTAGAGTAGTTTCTACTCTGATATACTTTCTCAGATAGTTTCAGGACTAGATTAGAAGGATAGTAGACAGAAAAGGGAAACACGGATAGGAGAAACAAAAATTGATACATGTCCATTTTATTTCACCTCGTGAGTTACCACCTATGTTTTGGTAGTTGGAGACTGGAGTTACCAAGGGTAAAGCACTGCATTACAGTAACAAAGGAAAACATGGAAGGTAGCAGTGGCGATGCTGCGGTGAGGGTCTGCTGTGGCCACCTGCCTGTGGGAGTGAAGATGGTGAATTTTTTTTTGCAAAAGGTTTACTTATAAGCAAGGTGCTTGCTAGTGAACTAGGAGGCCAAAGAAGAGCATAGGAAGTGGAAAGAAGGAAGGACATGCAACAAAGGAGATGTGTATAAGCATTGCTTAGATAAAGAGATTGCTGTATTTGATTAAATTACTTTTATTTGGAAGAAGACAGTGGTGGATATTCTTGTACCTTGACTTTAGAATGGCTTTTGACACGGTCTACCACAGTGTTTTCTTCCGGACCAGAGGGAGTATGAGTGAAGTGAAGGGACTGTTTGGTGGTTTGAACTGGCTGGATCACTGGACTCAGTTGCTCATGTTCATTTGTAAGGTGGTTAAAAGCACAGTACTCGGTAAGGTGACACTGGGGCTGATGTTCAGTATCTTTTTAGACACCCCTGATAATTAGACAATATTCCTCTATGAGTGAGGGAGTTAATATACTGAAAGATAGAGCTTAGGTTTGGGATTTGTCTGACATAAACCTCGTGCAGTTTGACAAGGAGAAGTGCCAGGTTCTGCCCTGATGCAGAATAACCCCATGCAGCTTTGCTGAGACAACACCTGGGGACTGCGGTGGCATGGGCTGAACATGAGCCAGCAGTGAGTTCACAGCATAAATAAGTTAGCCTGTACGCTGGGCTACAGCAGGAGAGCATGGCCACCAGCTCAAGGAAAGTGATTATCCTCTTCATGCTGTTGAGGCTGCAGCTGTGATACTGCTTCTGGTTTTTAGACTCTTTGGAACCAAAAGCATGGTGAGAAACTAGAGGGGGTCCAAGAGGCTGCAGAGACAGTTAGGAGTTAGCAGCACATTTCTTAGAGAGGTGGTGAAACCTCTGCCCTTGAAGATTTTCAAGACTTAGCTGAACAAAGCCATGACTAACCTGACTGGAACTAGTGCTTGCAATAGTCCTGCTTTCAGTGGGAGATTGGGTGAGGTGATCTCCAGAAGTCCTGTCGAACTATATGCTATTGTTCTTTAAAGACTAAAGAAAAAGTCGGACAAAGGAGTAATACCAAAAAGTTCACATGGGTCATAATAGCAGCTGAAGCAGTAGGCATTAGGGGAATTATACAGAACCCAAAGTGTTAGAAACTCACAGGATGACAGAGTGAAAGTACAGGGAATGTGCTGAGATGGCACTGATGACGTGGTCCCAATATGATCTTTATGGCAACATTGCATTTTCCTCAGTGCTATTATTAGTCAATACAAACATACAGTTAATGACACTGAAAACAACAGAACAGAAAGCACTAGCTTCTGAGCTTGAAATAAGAAAAAGACTCAGCAGAGCCATGTGCTGCAATATCGTGGAAATCTGTTTCCTATAAAACTGAGCAGCTTGTGAGCTGAGCAGAATTGTTTACCTTCTCATGAGCTCTGTTTTCAGAATAGGTGTCTCATGGCCTTGCCCTGCACTTTGTTGCTGTTGGTACAATATTAAAGTGACTTTTGACTCTTTTTTTTTTTTTTTAATGTGTATCTTGGAATGTATGTCCTGAATTGTCTTCTGGGCTCAAAGGTTGATTTATCTTTATCCACATTGAGGGACTTTTGTACTCAAGAGTTAATATGTCATAGTCATGAATGACTCTGCTGTTAAGAAATCAAAATGTCTCATCTTTATTTTCTGTAAAATATTGGTTCTGAAAGAGAAGAGAAGAGAAAGGAGAATCTAATTTCCAATAATTCAGTTTGAAGCTGTTCCCTGTGGAACTTGAAAATAGCTTATTTGTGAGAGCTGACTGTTCTCATGAAAGGCTCGGTCTAAACCAGAGAAAACAAGTCTGCTTTTGCAGTCAGTATTTATGGAATAATTTTTTTTCTTTCCTTTTGTTTATTATAGCATTGCTGTTGATGTTCTTTTGTGAATTCCTGACCGATGTGTGGTTAAAAACAACTGTTAAAAAGGAATGCTTTGTTGTCTCCCAGTTCTGGATCACCATCCACAAGAAAAAAAACACTTTGTAAAGGACATTTTTTGGTAGATGTGAGAACACTTTAAAAGTGCCACTTAGGAGGCTTCAGGCAGAGCCTAGACCTTTACTTTGTGTCCTTTTCCAGTACTTGAAAAAGGTGGGAGGGAGCTCCTGCTTTTGCTAGAGGTGTTTTTTAGCTTCTTTTGACTATAAGGGCTCTGAGATCTTGGCAAAAAACAAGGCTTCGTGTAACTGACATTTCTCTTGTCACTACGTCCAGTTTAAAGGAGGAGGGATGTGGTTACCCCTGCTAGCTGAAATTGGTGCCAGCTTTACTTACATAGCTAAAATGCAGTCATATGGTCACTCACAGAGGGGGAGAACCCAGGTCCCAGTCCCTGCTTTCACATCCGAATGAATTTAGAAGAGTATTAAGGAGGCTGTAGCTTTCTTATTGCCACATGTCCAGATGAGGTATCCCTCGATCCATGCTATGTGTTTGGCCCCAAGTGCATTAGCTTCCAGTTTTTCTTCCTTTTCACCCTGGGAATGAGACAGGTTTCCCACTGACAAGTCAATTGATGTGTCAGGGTAACAACACCTGATCCACACAACACCCCCGGCCCCCTGGCAACAACTCTGAACGCAGTGACTTACGTTTTGAGTGATAGCACTCGAGGAATTAGAGCTCACCTCTATGGTGTGGGTGAAGCTTGTGAAAATAGTCTGTGCTCTCCATTTAATTAGCCTGTTTGTCATACCAGCTTGATGTACTGGTATAACAAGCCATAACATCAGGTAATTATGAACATCAAACAAGAACTACTTTGCTTTTCAATACGGTGTAAGTTTAGGGTTTCTAGTTCAAATCAACCTCTTCATAAAGCCATCAGCCAATGCCAGGCCCCCCAAGAATTGCCCCTAGAATGGGGGTGCTGCGTGCCAACACGCATCAGCGAGGGTGGGAGCTTGCACGGGTGAAAAGGAAACAACATCTGTGTGTCTGGAAGTGGCTGATTCACCAGCTGTTCCCAGCTGTGCGCTTTTGCAGAGCTCTGTTCCAATTCGACAGTCATTTTGGGGACTTCTAGCACACCGAAAAGCAGTGCACGGTTTGGAAGAGAAAGGAGCCTGTTTGCCTGGTCAACAGCGAGTCATCTAGAGTTTTGGGACTCAAAATGTCGTCTGATTGTTCTTGTCCTTACATGTCTTTTCAAGATGCATGGTGTATGTATCACATGTTTGTGCAAATGAAGGAACAAACCAGGTGATCTGTGGTGGGGTGGGGCTATTACCTGTCTGATTATGAAGATTTTCCTCATCTCTAACCATAATCTTTCCATCTAAGCTTATTGCTACCTGCCCTGTCCAGCGTGCACAAAGATGGCTGATTGTTCCTTTTCTTTTTGCAACAGGTTTTTTTTTGATATACTTGAAGACTGGAGGGATGAGGTGGGGAATTAACAATGTTCTGTAAGCTGAATTGCCTCAAACCTTTTCTGAAACTGGATATTATCTCAGTTCAGGCTTTATCAGTGCCAACTAAAGTAGAAAAATTGTATCCTGAAAGACACTTTAAATAATCCTGTTTGTACGTCCCTGTGTGACGCTTGACTTTTCACAGTGCAGGATACTGACTTGCCTGCTGCTTCAGTTTGTCTTCCTGTCCTCTTAAGAGCTGTTACCTCGCCAGCCATTTCCTTATGCAAATTCATCCAGTTGAGTATTACTATGAAAATGCAGTGCTTGACATAAGTCCCTGCTCAGTTTGTCTCCTTTTCCAGATTGCTTCTCCAATTTGTTTATTATGAATTCTGTTTGCCATCCAGTATACTTGCAGTTCTCTCTACTTTCTCCTATGCAAACTTAATAAGGTCATTTATTCCATTGTCCAAATTACTAGTGAAAGCACTGAAAGAGGTTGGAAGTGGTGTAGTTATCCATGAAATACCCAACTCAATGCATATTTCCTTTTTGGCAGGGAACCATGGAAAATTACCCCTTAGGATAAGTGTCTGATGACTTTTGCAGCCATCCTATGGTGGCTTGATCTAATCTTTGCTTCTGCAGCTTACTTACGAAATTATCATGTTAGGTGACATCGAAGACCTTTACTGAAATTGAGTTTTGACATCTATTACTTCTTTCCTGTCCACAAGGCACCTTGGCCTATTGTGGAAGGAAATTAGATCAGTTTTTTATGATTTGTTCCCTGCCATTCATCTGCTTTAGTACCTTTGGTGGTTTTACAGATGGTATGATTTATTCTAGTAGTTTTCTGGTGATTGAACATGGCAGGTTTTTAATTTGCAGCTCCTCTTTTTCCTCTCCTTGTTAGAGGTGCAGTAGATTTTCCATGTGCCAGAAACCACCTATGAGTTCTCCAGGATGATCATCAACACTTCTGGGATTAATTCCTCTGTTTTTTGAATTATTCTAGGACAAACAACATTATGCATAACCAATATGAAAAGGATGGCTAAGTTACCATTAACCTGTTCTTATTGGGGCTTTTAGCTTAAAAATTCAAGATACCTGTCAATCTCTGCTTTTATTTCATTACTTTTCTTTGTGTTTAAAATATTTTTCTGCAAAATACTTGAGTAACTGTGCCATATGTAATATTATCCTTTTTGTTGTTGGTATTAATTGTATTAACCATCTGCATGATGCTGACATTTCTAGTGAAGACACAAATATGAGGACATTAAATGTTTTGGACTTGTGCAATTTAAAAAAATATTTTTATTGTTTTTCTGAATTCCTGTTCCTATTCTAAATTTCCTATTCCTCTAGCTGCTGAAGTATTTGTGTTAATGTTCCATCTCACTTTGTCTTGCCGTTCCTGGTTTTGTCCCAAGGCACTCCTGCTATTCTTTTGTACTCATCTTTAGTAGGATGACCTAGATTGTTTTCTGCACAATTCCACCTTTTTATCTGAGGTCAATAAAGAACTTCTGTGTAACTTCTTTGAGGAACTGGCATCCTAATTACTTTTCCTTTTTTTCCCTTTAATACAGAGTAAGAGTTTGTAACAGTGAAGTTTCTTTAAGTTTGCCTTGTCTTGACAGCAATTTTCTTAGTATCTTTTCCTCAGGTTTCCAAAGGACCCCTCTGTCTATCATTTCTGTCACCTTTACTTTACCAGTTGATTCCTCTCTAGGTGTTACCACTGAATCCAGCAGACCTTCCTCATGTCCCTGTCCCTTCCCTCTGTGTCAGAAAGTGCCTTTATTATCACCATCCACAGGACTATGTCCTGCTGCGCTCCCCCTCTCAAAAGCAGCCTGGGCAGGCAGTTCCCTGTTGTTCCTGCTTTCTGAGTGATGTGTCCACGTGAGGGGAGCATGTTCACTGGAAGTCTCATTCACGTAACTCATCAGTCCTTGGTGTGACATCTTCATCTTTGTTTTCCTCTTCAGTCCTCACTGTTACCAAAGGGTGGACTTAACTTCTGAAGTGATCCAGACCTCACAATGTTCTCACAATAAAATACAGCAACTTTTCTTCTTTCTAACTTAGCTATCCTTCCAGAAGAAACGCTACCTTTTCACATGTATGTGATAGAGCAAACCATATGGCCTGTGGATCAGTACCTCTGCCTAGAGGCCATACAGTCCACCCCATGCTACTGTGGAGCCCTGTACAGCTCTTGTATGTGGTATTGACCCATATCAGGTGATGAGAGAAGTGGAAGATGGGGAAGGGAAGAGATGCACATCAGTTATTGAAGAGAGGAGGACATGTTGTAAGACCACTGAATACGTAGCGAATGGATCGTGCAGCCTAATCAATTGCAAACCTTAATCATTTCTGTTCCTCAGCACTGCAGCCACTGAGGTATGAAACATTGTTCAGCACCCTTCTTCCCACTCCGGGATGCTACTTAGGCATCTTAGTAAAAACCTTGTGTGCAGTGTCTGAAGAAAAATGGAGCAACTTAAAATTTTTGCAAATCACATCCAGGGCTAGGAAAGCATCTGCATTGTTATGGAAAGGGAGGAGAGCTGCTGATCAGATGTATGATGCTTCCTATGCCACTCTGTTCTCATTTTAAAGGGGAGTCAAAATATGGCAGTCAGGAAAGAATGCATGACAGGTGCCTTGAAATAGATTGGACATTTTTCAAAATGGAAATGTGAGTGACCTGGAAATATGTTTAGGCAGGGATAATAAGAAACCCCATAGGAAAATATTCCCTTCTCTCTCCCCACATTGTTGTCCTTCCTGGCAGACATAAGCAGTGTGTAATATTTACTTTGAGCTGGTGAAGCTGGGAGAGGGCAGAGCCAAGGCTGAAATCTCCAGAGGCTGGATGTGTTCTTTGTGGAGCAGAAAAAAAATTGGAGATGGACAGTGGTGGGGGAAGATGAAGAGGGCTGGCTGCAGGGGGGCAGCAGGGAATATAGATGAGAAACCCTGAGCTAAACATGTCCTCTGTAGGGCTCATCACCTGAATAAATGAGGCATTTCATCGTTACTTCAATTAATTTGAAGGTATCTATCCAAAGCTACCTGATACAGGTAAAGAAGCTGAAGGGAGCTGACAGCCACAGAATATTGATAGGGCTGGTCTCTGAAGTGGAGAGCAGAGCTTTGCACACTGAGACTGGGAAAATTGTCAGCTTGTCATCAAAATCTGAAAAGCCAACAAATTCCACAGAAACCCTGGGTGGTTTTCTGATGCTCACTGGTGAAAGCCCCTGCTTTGGTAACTAAAATGAAACTGAGTTGGGAGAGAGAAACAGTGGTGTAGGACGTATAGATTATAGCAGCAGACAATTCTGTGACACTTAGAAGACTTTGTTCAGATTCTCACTGGGGAAAACATGTTGTAGCTCACTTTGTAACTTTGCTGAAGCTGGCAGGGGTATAGCCTACCCCTTCAGGTGCTTCTAAGGAACGGCAAAGCCCTTTGCCTCCCCTTGGATCCTTTCTCTTTCCACCTGGTGCCCACTGGCAGCAGATCCAGCGCCTCGGGTGCAGATTGAGCTGGGCTGCGGTGGGGGGCCTTGTGGTCCGGACCTGGTGAGCCCCATGCCTTGGTGGTGATGGCATAGCAATGAGCTGCGGGCAGAGGACAGGTCTCTGCTTGTCTTGAGCTCCTATTTCCTTTTCTTCTCAGTTTCCTAGTTGTCTTCAAATAGTACAGGGATTGTGTAACTCTGGTGTCAGAGCAGTAATGAGCCTGACCAAAATGTTGAGGAATCCCAGTCACGGTCAGGTCAGTGGGATCAGTGCCACTGATGTGCCAAGTGTCAGGATTTCACCTCAGAATGCCTGAGCTGTTTAAAGAGGTCATGCTACCTGGTTGTAATGTCTGCTTGTTTATTCTCCCTCCATTAAGTGATACTTAAAATTCAAACATTAAGCCAACTAAATCCACCAAAGTGGAGCTGAATATTTGTGAAAAACAAGTAAAAATCTCTTCTCAAAGCATAAACACTTGTATTTTCCTTGTACTCAATGTAAATGCTTCTGTAAAGTGAACTTAGCGCTGACAAATGTACCCATTTGAAGGCTCTGAGGCTGGAAATCTCTATCCACAAGGCAAATTAACAGGGAACTGCTGATGCAAAACTCTTGGCTGTATGGTTCAGCTCTGCACGGGACTGAGTACTGCAGAGAGCCTGAGCTGACTCCAGTATGGGATATAGTTCAGTCTGTGGCAGTACAGGGTGGCTCCAGTGATATTTTTTTGCCTCACTTATTATTTAGGACAGGTAGGTACATTGAACTTAAGTGAAAAATAAAATTGAAATATGTTTGCTGATGAAAATCCATTTGCTGTATTTCGTAATGAGTATATCACTGGCGAATTGCCTAAAAAGCTTCTCACAGCTTAGACTGCACTTTGGGCTGAGCTTAGGGAGTTGGGTGGAAAAGGCTCTTTGCCTTCCCTTGAGGGATGTTCAAGTAGGACTTCCATTAGCTTTTTAATAGTGTTTCAGACCTTTCAAAGCCATATGAAATGCCACCTCATCCTTACTCAGCTTGGGTGTTTATTGCTCCACCAGCTCCGTGTTCCACCAGTGTTCATGATGCTGTACCCCCTTGGCATCGTGCAGCGCAACCAGAATGTGATGGGTGTGATTGGGGCATGCCCTAGAAAATTAGAGAGAAAGGTTTCCAACTGCTTATCATCTTCTGCAGATTGATTCCTTCTAATTTTAATGCAAAGCTTGGCAGCAGCTGATGAAGCAGAAAGGGACAAGGCATAACCAAGAAGGAAAAACATTAGAGACTTTTAATTTCTACAGACCTATCCTGGTGCTAAACACAATCACTGTCAGCATAGTGAAGAGCCAAAAATTGGGTAATCCAATCAAATGAGTTCCACACCTTCTTTCATTATGCTGATATTAACTGTGTTCTAGGTTGGGTTAAAGTGGGACATCAAGCTGAGGAGTATTCAAAACTTTTCTCTAAGGAACAAAGGCATTTCTAAAGGATAGAATAAATTTTTGATACTTTATGTGAATGTATCTTTCATACGGACTTCTTGGCTTTATTTGGCCTGTGGAAATCAAGGCATTTCTTAAAAAAAATTCCGAATGCCTTCTATTTTGGAGATAGAAACTAAATTTTCAGAATTAGCCTTTTATCATACTTGGTGAGTGTCTGGCAGTCGTAAAAATCCAGACATCTTAATTTTCCTTGCTTTTGGAGAATGATAGGATGATTCAATCCTGACTTGAAGTAAGGGCCATTTTATATGATACAGTATTGAAAACCTGGTAATAACCCGAAAGATGGGATTGCCTGATATGAAATGTTCATGGCTTACTCAATGGAAGCTCATAATTAAGGCAGTAATACTGGATTACCTGCATTTCAAAATTTTGATTATTAATTACTAGATGAATCTTTGTTGCAATTATCTGTGTCTGAAGACAACAAGAAACTGGATTAAACCGAGTTCCTGTTTACAAAGTGTTTCTGAAGGGAGATAAAGCCTTGCACGAGGTGTCACTGGTTCCTTTTTGCTGATAATCGCTTCTGGAGGCCGTGACCTGGCTGGAGAAGGGGCAGCTGAGGAAGCCAGTTACTGGGACGTGCTGGGTTAGAGCCAGGCCTGGTCCGGGCAGTTTGGGCTAGAGGGTTTGCAGATGTCCACAGCATAATTTTTTGCTTTGGGAACAGGGGGAAATGACTTTCTTTTTTATATTTACTTATTGCAGAGTATGCATATTTTTTGTTGTTGTTTGTTACTATGAAATTAATTTTTACACTTAGTGAACATACTGTTTCTATGATATATCCTATCATACAGCTGTGGAAGAAAGCAACTTGGCTGCATTCTGGCTGTCTTGGGTGTTTTCTTACACATGAGAAGCTGAAATTATTCTTCTTCTATAGGGCCTTACTTAGGTAGCTGACCTCGTTGCCACCACCACCACCTCGCTGTCTCTGGTCACCCTCAGCTCCTGTTTGGCTTTCCAGAGCTGGTCCCAGCTGGTCTCTGGGGACTGGGAAGTGTGGGGTCGATGTGTGTGCCCATCTCCGCAGCCCCAGACGGGTGGCCTGTGTGCCAGGCCTGTTGTAATGTTTCCCTGACATTTGTGGAAGGTGGGAGGTGTGCTGCACAACAGTGTGATCAGTTAGGTGTCTTTTTATTATGGACCTAAGCACCTGTGGTCAATCTGGAACAAGCAGGCACTAATGAGAGCCTGGGTAATGAAGCAACAGCACAGAAGTCTGTAGCATTGCCTGGTGAGGAACAGTGCCAAGGCATGAGTAGACATCCTGGCTTTTGGACTGTGGGTTCAGGTATATGGGATTTATATGCTATCTTTAATTCTACTTTTATCTCAGTCTGTGAAACCTTGGCAGGGGAATACGGGGTCAAGTAAAGCTCTGTGCACTGACAGCAGTGGAGCTTAGAAGGGGACAGCTTGTGCCCACAAATGCACTCAGATTCCCAGCAGCAGGAGCACGGTCCCTGGGTGTTTTCTTCTCCTGATGCACAGAGAGCAGAAAGGTTGTGATTATTTTCTGACTTGTATGCTTAATGAAAGCCTTGAAAACCTGCTCTTATTTATCCCCACTCAAAGCTGACTTTCAGACACTTTTTGTTTTGAGAAGCTTATCTATGTTGAAAAAAACTACCTATGGTACAGTGGTGTGAACCCATACACAGTATTCCTTCACATCACTCTCCTCCCTGCCATAGCTCTTGTCAATAAAAAAGGAGACATAACAATCACTCTGCCTGAGCACAGCACGGGAAAAAAATAATCTGATCTCATTGCCATCTACATTTTTGCAAATATATCCAGAGCACAGCAGTGATCAACTCTTATTTATCCAGTTCCTGATTCCCCTTAGAAATGTGTTACATGCCAAAGTTTATCTGGAGTCTCCAATGGCTCATTTTAGGCCCAAACAGACATTAATTAGAGCGACTGAACTTTCCACTGCTCCTAGGCCTTTCATGTATCACAGCTGGAGTTTGTTTATATTGCAACTCAGGGACAAACATGGCACACCCCAACTGAGGCTTTGCACACAGTCAAAATCTTTAATAAACAAAATGAGGTTAAGCTCATTCTTAAAAATTAAAAAAAAAAAGGGGGGTGAGGGGGGGAGGAAAAGTCTGTTCAGTCTTGAAATTCAGCAGCTTATTTCTTCATTTTAAAAAATTTCATTATATCTTTGAGACAGAATCCTTATTTTTAGGAAGATGAAACTTGGCAAGGCTGTTCTTTTCTGTTCTCCTGGTTTGGATCTGCAGCCCTCCCTCTTCACCTCTTTGCTCAGTCTTTTTCCTTTCAGTTCCTGTACAGTGTTAAATTTGTACCTTTTCTGATTGTACTGAAGGTCTGTTTCCTGGTTAATCCAATTTTCTAAGCCTTTAGTTGTTTATCCTTTTGCATGTTTTTTAAAGGCTTTTGAGGTAAGGACATCAATATTTTAGTTGCTGAATAATATCCTTTTCATACTTATTACTATTCCAGTTTTATTTGGTCTGATTTTAACATATGCTATAAAATAACAACTCCTGTTTGCTTATCGAGCTCTTTTTGAGGTTTCTTAACATTTAGAGTTGTGCTTGTGTTGTACTTATTTGCTGAGGTTGTTTCCATACAGCAGCTGTAGATGTTTTGGTTTGGAAAGAAGCGTGGAGTGCTAGTTATAGATTACCCAGGAGCTCTGCTGGTGAGCCAGACTGTTCCCAGTATGTTGTTCTGGCTTGGTCTGCCATAGAATTAATCCTGGTTGTTACTTGCTGCCTCGAGCTTTTGGATGCTGATGGAGATTTCCCCTCATTGTCAGGGGGTGCTTGTACGATCAGGTTGCTAACTTTTGTTATCGGAAGCATTTGTTATGAGGAAGGAACAAAAGCCTGCTTTTGGAGCTTTGCAAAAACCTGTATAAATCTTAGCTCTGTGGTGAAACCTGCCAGGAACATGTTTTTACTGTATCAAATATGGTAAAAACAAATACAGACCAGCAGCCACTGGCAGCTCTGCCTCTGTCGCAAGAGGTGATGAAGGCTCTGCGGACTGCTCTGTTGGAGGACCCTGCTCAACGGGCCATTCAGAGCAACCTGAGGCAGTGTTTTTCAGAGAGCAGCTGGTTGCAAGCCCAGAAGAAAGTAGAGTTACGATCAGTCTTTGGCAGGGAAGCCAAACAGTGCTGAGGTGAAAGAAGTCCCCAGACGGGATCCCTCAGCTTTGTGTCAGGTTACTTACCATCATGTTGACAAGTGAGCAGTCTGAACTAAAATGCATTTCAGCATCACTGGGGAGGTGCAGGTGGTATGTATGTGTATGCTTGGTCAATGCTGACTCTGTGCTGTCACCTCACTGCTCTACCTGAGCCAGCCTGGGTATGCTCCTGCCACACCTCTAGTTGCACTGTGGCTTTGTGTCTAATCTAGAAGATATTTTACCTGGCTGCTTGATCTTAAGTGTTCCAGCTGGTCTTGGGCAATACGTCCACATATCTGGACAAAGGCGACTGGTACACTATACTCTTCCACCTTGTGGTGAGCACTTTTGGTGGTGAGGTGATCTTGAGCAGACTGTCTTGGTGCAATGCCCCTTTTCTGTTTCCCTCCATTTGGAAGGGTGACAGTTTACTTATGTTTTCTGAGACAGTGTAGTGATCACATACTAATTGTCAAAACCAGTTAGACTGCTGTAAAGAGAGGCAGCTTTCACTTGCCTGCACATTTGTGTGTTTTTAAGTCAAGATGTTTGTTTTGATGAACAGGCAAAAACCAACCAAACAACATCCCCCACCCCTGCCCCAAACCAAACCAAAACCCAAAACCCAAACCAACAAAAACCCAAACAACAAAACACCCACAAAAAACAACAAAACGGGGATGGCAATGTAAGGATAGCAAAATCTGAGGTCCATAGCAAAAATGAGGCTGGACATTGCCTTACTCATCTCCCACCCAAGTGCAGAACCAGCAATGAAAATCAGGAGCACCCGCTATGTTGAGACAGACTAAAGTCTGTCTAACCCGAGAGCTCACCAGTGATGGTGAATTTGTAACATCCCTGCATGGTCTATTCACCTGCTTATGGGAATACCCATACTTTAAGTTAATGAATAGATAAATGCACTGTCACCTCCCCTTGGCTTTTGTGATGGCTACGGACTTGGGTGATGCTGTGCCTGGGCAGCATCCACCCCTTGTAGGTCTGTCCTGCGATCTCTGGGGCCGGTCATCAGTGCTGCAGGCAACGGCCAAGCTGTGGTGCTCACAGCAGGTGCTGTGAAGAGTAGGCTGAGTTTGTCTTGGCCAGATCCCAGGATTTTTGACATTTATTGCCCTCTGAACCTAATATTGAGGGACGGTTAGCTCACTAATGGTGAACCTCGCAGCCTGGTGAGAAGCTGATGTTTTGGAAGCAGACACATAACATGTGCAAACCTGTTCCTTGTCAGCATAATAATAATAATGAAGTTACAGTGTCAGCAATGGTATTTGAAATACAGCAAAGCTAGGTATATAAAACACAATGTGATAATCTACAGCTGATTAAGCTTCATCATAAAGTGACAATTAATTTAGTTGCAAATGTTTTAAAGTCGTAAACTATGTGACAGTTAGATTAGTTTGTTTTGTATTAGTACATCACTGTGTTTATCAGGTTAGTATGAATGGACCAGTTTTGCCTGAAAAAACAGGCAGTGCTTTCCTAAATGTGGTTTTGGTTGTTGATTTGTACCTCTTGAAAGAGACATACCATTTTTTCAGATGGCGGAAAAATATGTATAAATTTTTCAGCAATTTCTTGGATAGTGCTTGCTGCCTAATTTTTACTTTGATAAGATTGTTTATATTCAGAGTAATCCCCATCCCTAAGTTGTACTGGATGTACAGGAAATCAAAAGGGAGATAGTAACCCAGAACCTTTAAATAATATTTATCTTGCATAACTCTTGAGATTTAAAATATACTGCTTAGGTGAGATGCTGGGTTTCTGGAGTTTCTGGCAGCTCTTGCTCTTTCCTATATATAAAAATTTGCTCCTTTCTGGTCCAGATGCAACTGCAGTCACCTGAAATAGCGCTACAGGACAGATCAATCCAAATGATGGTGGAAACTCTTAATTCCAGTGTTTGAAGGTTATCATCATCAGGATTCAAACCTTTTAAAACAGAGGATGACATCTATGACTCATGGCCAGTATTTCTTGGTAATTACTCTCATGAGGAGATTTTTGTTACTCATTTGAGGACAGGTTGAGTTGCCTGATGTGCAATTGCTGTACCTACCAGAGCAAGCCTTTTCCTTCTCAAGATAGGTTCCTATACAAATTGTTCCAGTGTGAAGTCACTCAGTGCTCGAGTGACTCAAACAATAAAAATAGCAATGGGATACTGAGCCCTCTGAACAGTAAGTGCCATGAAGAATGAACTCCTTTCTGCTGATGTTCTGCCTCTTATGTCATTGCTAGGAAAGAACTCCCTTGATAGAACTCCAGGAGATACCAAATCTATCACTTCTCAAAAATATATGAGAGGCAGCTGCTCATCAATAGTTTAGTCTAGACCGCAATACTTGTAATTTCTCCAGAGTATTGACACATTGCAGTGAGCAAAATGAGAACAAACTCATCTTTCCCAAGACATGCCAGGAGCAGAAGAGCTTGTCCTTAAATGAACATATCTTAAATGGTAGGTCAGCCTTATGCACTTAGTCATGCAACAGGTGAAACAGCACTCTTCCTCTTATTGACACGGGCCATTTTTTGTTGTTACGTCAAAACTGAATCTGTTATGGAGAAGCAGCGTTGGTGCCAGGCAGTTGTTTAGGCTGTGTGGTCATTACAACTGTTTTATGCTGTTTTTCCTCCATTCAGTTAGTGCAGTTATTTATTTCCCCCCTCCTCCCCAAAAAGCAAAATAATTTGATCTGACCTCAAGCTTCTGCTCATTACCACCTTCCAGGTTTCTGCCTCTTTGCTTAGGAATCAAATTCCAGCACAAATATCTGCAGTTTTAAAGCTATGGTAGTAGCACTCTTGGTGTGTTGTTATAGCAACAGTGCATACTGTATATCTCAGAATATCCCACATAATATCACAAAATATTTTGTCCTATCAGGTACACAGTATCTGTGTTGTTTTAAAGGATGTACTGAAGCATCCAGCTCCTTTCTTGGATAACAGCCCCATTTCATTGTCCTTGCTCTATACTTCCTGGGTTTCTAATCATCCGTAACGTTTGTCCCAGAAATGTTCCCAGCACTGATACATCCCTTTTGTAATGGAGTGAGCAGAACTGTGTGTACTTCTCCAGCAAAGCGCGAACAATTGATTTATGTAGCAGCAGCAAAGGAGCTGCTCTCTTCTGGAATAAATGTGTGTAGCAAAATAAATTAATGTTCAGAATTGAAACTGGACAAAACTGAAGTAGTGGTAAACTTGTTTTGGGGGAAGATGGGTTGCATGGCCAAAAGTCCTGTTATACTCTGGGTTACTGAGATGGAGTAGAAGTAATGGGAGGATCTCTGGCCCTCTGAGGGGGGAAGAGAAGGAAGAGGGAGGTCATACTGGTTCTTCCTGACTCTTCCCCATCCTACAGTGAGCTGGGGCTTTCTTTCTGCTTAGGGCCTGTGTTTTTTCTGCAGCTATCAGCAGATCTCCTGGCTGTCAGTCCCAGCTCTGCTAAGCCCAACACAGCCCTCTGCTGTGTGCCAGAGGGAAGTCTGACAGACTGGCCTCAACCCATCCGCACCATCCCAGTTATCAGACACAGTTTATACTGATGCCGCCTACCTACTCTCCTTTTTTAATCTCAGACCGGTGTAGTGTTTGCATATCAGTTTAATGCCACAACAGGTTTTCTTGTCTTGAAAAGAAAAAAATCCATCAATCTTCTTCAAAATTTCACAGACAAGCGATCTCCTTTCTTCACCCCGTCAAGCACCTCCACAAAGGAGAACCTCAGCCCACACCTGTGGGAGAAGATATGCAGGACATCTCTTACGCGGGGGCTCTTTGTACAGGCTGTATCAAAGTACCTCGGGAAGGAAATGAGGCTGCAAATCATGTATTTCTATTTACAGATAAAATTCCTTAAAATGCGGCAGTTTCTGTGAGATGACATCTAGTGGAAGTACGACCCTCTCAACAGTTTTACCTTTGGCAATAGACTGTGCTAATAATTTACAAAGGCTTAATTTGTATTTGCCTCTGTACATTTGCTCTCAAGGGGTGATCCCCACCTTGTGTTTCTAGGCATTTTCTGCACTGGCCCATTCCCTGTTTCTTATAGTGCTGTACAAGGACACCTTTTTTGTCTGGTGAAAACAAACAAACAACAAAAAAACCAAAAAACACATGTATGGAAAAATTAATAGGATAGAAAGACTTTGGAGTCCTTTGAAAAGTGCATAGCTGAAAGCCTCCTGCCTGTGTTCTGCTTTTGCGTGCTGTAACACAGAGATTAGAAATCTGCAGAAAAGCAGGGGGTGGACTAGATGACCTGGAAAGGGTCCCTGTCAACCTCAGCATCTCTTTGATTTAGAGGCATCATGCTAAAATTGATTTAAAGCAATAAAGGAAAAAAATAATCTCACATATATATACAAGACTGTGGGGGGGAAAGGGCAGAAACAAAAAAGGAGTGAAAGTTTCCTTTTTTTGTTTGCTGCTTATACTGGTGTTATCAAACAAACAAATGTGTACTGCTTGCAGAAATGAACAGAATGGAAGACCCTGTTGTTAGCAATAAATGAGGGGATGGTTTCCAGCAAGGCACATACATAATAGTGCTTTCCTGTTTCCTGAACAACACACACAACTGTGCTTTCTTCCTAGTGCTTGTTTGAGGCATACTGAACTCTTCTGTAATTCACTTCAACTCTAACATCTTTGAAAGGTCACATCAACAGCAGGCAGCTGTGTGAAAACGGCAGGTTTTGCATGGGATTAGAGGGGGTATTTCAGGCTGGGTTGAATAAGTGTTTGTAGGAATCTGTTTACAAGTTTGTGTGGAGTTTGCTTGTGTCACTCCAGTGCTAGTGTTTTTACTTGCACAACCACTACAATAAAAAAAAGAAATTTTTTTAGAGGCCGATGCAACAAAAAACCTCCTCAAAACAGGGGAAATAAAAACCTCAAATTATTTACCACCTGGGTAGTAAGTATGAGTAACTGCTTACTTGTACTTTTCACATCATGGGGTTTGTTATATAATACATTAAAGGCTTTAATAGCATGCAGTGTCTCTTCTCTGAATTATGCATGACAGTGTGGTCTGAGCAGCAGTCTATAGACTGCATGGGGTCCACGCATGCTTCTGCCTATTCTGTTGCTCAAATGCTGCCCAGAAAGCCAGAGTCCTCCTCTGGCACACTCCCAGGCTAGAGCTTGATCCAACACCTCTCCCAGTGTAGGTGGACAGGAGGTGGGTGCTTCCAGGTCACCTGCAAACCTGCTGTTGCCGCTTTTCCTGGTGGTGGGGTGGTCGCTGGAACAACTCGGCAGGCGCTGTGCGGGCTGTGTGTGAGGGTGTTGCTTGTGGCTGTAGGTGTGCGTGAGGCACGGAGATGTGTGCGTGTCTGAGGAAGCAGTTGTGGTTGCAAGACCTGTGCAGGGAGGGCCTGGAGCCACCTCTGCAGTGAGAACCTGGCGGAGGTTGGCTCCGGGGTGCTGCAGCAGCATGGCAGAGCCCTCGGGCTAGGAAGAGCTGGGTAGTTACAGGGCTGCAAAAACAGTGAAAGGTAAACCGTCAGAATTGAGGTTCCCTGAGATCAGTTAATTAGCACTAACGTGTGACTGGTGGCACCTTTGAATTTACACTGCAGGCAGGCACTGGATTTGAGCCCTGCTCTGCACTTCAGTCCCTTTTCCTTTCCAGCCTGACCTCTGCTTGTGCCTGGTGCTGCCTGCAACGGTTGGAAGGGCTCCGTAAGGTCCTTGGGCTTTCTCACTGCCCTCAGTGTCAGTGTATGGTTCTAGTTTGGTGCCATTAGAATGATTCACAAACAGGCTTTGCTGATCCATGAGCTCATGAGTTAATCTTAACTCCAGCCAAAAATGGGCCTAAATTAGAACATGGGCTCGTAGTCCCTCTAAATGTGGGGGAAGTTTGAATTTGGGTCTGAACTCTGGTGATGTGGTCTCATTTCCAATCCCGGGACCTAACGGGCTGGGAATCCTAATTCCGTACCTCTAAAAACGTTATTTTCCTTTTGTGTGCCTGACAGTCAGACTGTCACAGGATCCATTTGTCTCACAATCATTTGAGGTGGCTAGTAATAGTCATTTTGGGTGAGATGTAAGAAGTTCTGACTGGAGTGACTGGCTCAGGCTCTTTTTGATTTTTGTTTTAAAATTCTGGATGTGGAGACCACGTGGCCTCCCTGCATGAGTTTTACTACTCAGCCCTTACTGATCAGCATTTTCTTTATTGGATGCAGTGGGACCTTGAAGGGACTGTGGCTCTGCTTGTTCTGTGCCTAAATGATTTCTGCAGCCTGCTGTTAAACATCTAGCATCGGTTTGCTGCAGCAATGATACAGAAAAAATGTCTCAAAGGTAGTTTAGAGAGAATGACTCTCAGGCTTTTATCTGTTCTGCTCCTGACTTTCAGCATCTTTATTGGATTGCTATGTAGAGTAAGTCTTGATGTTCATAACCTCTGGGCCTCTTGTCCAAATAATTGGACAAAGTTGTCTTCTGCATAACAAAAAAACTGAAGATAGTAATGAGTTTAGTTGCTCTACCACAAATTCATTTTATTATAATAATGGTAGGAAATGTCCTGATTCTCTAAAATTAAACAAAAATTGAGAGCAGTTTTAGAATATGTCAGACTGGAGCCAACAGATGTAATTATTACTGCTTTCACTCCCCAAAAAAGTGCAATTCAACCTCACGCACGCTGAAACGGGAGAACTTCTTCCATAAATAGAGTAGGTTAACAGCTGAACATTTTCTGGAAAGATGTAGCATGTAAACAGAAACCACTGATAATAACTCTGAATAAGCTTATCCTAGGATGTGAATGACTTATGTTGCTGCTATATTATTTTATTTAGCTGAGATCCAATTTTAATGCTTTGGTTAGAGAGTATCTTGTCAGAAATTCTACTTACTGTTAATAAATACATGAAAAGAAATAGATTTCAACAACAACAAAAAAAACAGATTAAGCCCAATTTCATGGGAAATACTATTAACTCCTGTCAACAATTGCTGGCTGTTCATGCAAGATAATAGATACTCTCCCTGGATTGTTTTTAACTTGCTTTGGATTTACATTCTGTGAAATAAGATGGAATTTCAGCTTGTGGCAGTAGGACATTATCTTGGTCTTTTTCAGCTCCAGTTTGCATCAGTTGTAATAATTTCTATTGCCTTTATAGGGAGAAGGATCAGACCCCTGGTTAAAACCAGACACGTGTTCCTGAATACCCGCTCTCAGCTTGAGGGGAATCTAGCAATGTTTTTGACAAGAAAAACCATTATTCATCATGCCTCATTTAGCAGGCATCAAATTTTACATTTTCCCTCTGCCAGCTATTCACTCTCCCGCCCCTTCTCATCAGTCAAATACAATTAATATCACCTTAACTGACTATTCACTTTGATTATCCAGTCTAGTACTATCACTAGTTTCCTTTCTTTACATTAGCAAATCATGAGTAATGATTTATAACCCAGTTAAAACTGTATTGCTTGCATGTCCATATACCTGAGCTTCTACTATCTTTTTTCTTTTACCCCAAATACCTCCCAGACTAATTAAATATTACCATGTTGTTTCCTTATGCTTTGACTCCTTAGCAGCCTTAGAATTCCTGACCATCTTTCACTGTGATTTTCTTTCTGCCATCGGCTCTTCTGCACAACCTCTTATTGACTTCTCTTTAGAGAAAATCCTAATTTTTTTTTTTCAGTTTCTTTATCCTTGCTGCTGGTGCACCTTCCTTGGATGCTTCTGAAGTGATCTGTGACCTCTAAAATAACATCATCTTTGACATCTTGTACTATCTCAGTTCAGCAGAGTCTTCCAGCTGGTGTTCCCCACTGCTCAGAAGCACCAAGGGAAGAGAGCTGTCAGTCTGAAGTAGATGGTTGCTGAGATTAAATTATCCAATTTGCTGAACCACCTACTGGTAGCCGTTGCTCTGCTTCTTCAAATACACATTTTTGCTATGTGTAGCCTGAACACTGCAAATGTTCCTGAGGTATTTGAGCAGCATGAACTGGCTCTGAGAGATTGTTGCTGGGATCAAAGAAATCAGATGTGGGAAAGGCCTGGAGGAGCCCAGGTGGGTTTATGTTCCTCATCCTGCAGCTGGAGAAGGGTTGGTCACAGTAGTGTGCAGTCTTGCTCTCTGTCCCATTGAATTTTCAGTGTCCTGCAACACCTTCCTTTCTGTGGGTTACCTGGGTTTTAGAAGCAACGATCCTTGCTATAAAATGTAAATGGTCAGAATACATATCCAAAGCTGTTATTGCAAATCTAGGAAGAGCATTGCACTATCATCTCTGTTTGAATTAGGATATTAGTGCAAAAGCCTCTCCTGAGTAGTGAGTTATCCTGCCCTCCTGGAAGGAGCTTGTGCAGTTGTCATGGAGGACTGCTGGGTAGTCAGAAGCATTAGAGCTGTGTATTGATTTCCTTGGCTGAGACCTTCTTAATCTAGGGGTCCACTTTGTCTTCTGCCAGCTAGTGGGCTTGTAGGGTTTTTACTTTCCACTGCAGTGCTGATGGGAGCCCAGCAGGTAGGACTCCTCCACGGGCAGTGTCCACCAGCTCACATCTTTCTGTCTCACAGAGTTCCTATGGCAAACTGAATGGCAGAAGTCACTTCACTCCATTGTTTTTGTTTTGTTGTTTTGGTTTTTTTGTTTGTTTGTTTTTTGTTTTAAATTATTATTACTTTTTAATCCTTTTATTTTCTCTATCAAGTATCTTCTCATAACCACATACTAATGAGTGAAAAAGGCAAATTTAGATTCTGATATGAAAGTGGTATGTTTGACAGCTGAATATGCTGGTGTACTCATAAAACAGAGGAGTGGCAACATTTTGCCCTCAGAGAAAGGCAAGATGTTCTAGAAATGTAAAAAGCAAGCTATGCTCCTGTGGCTGGTTTGAACACAACTTAAACTCTGTCTCTACAATTCATGTTGAGAACAGCTTGCACCATATGACCATTCATTCTCTAATCAAAGTCTCTCAAACTTTCCTAGAATTTAAACTGTTGTAAAAGATAAATTATTTTGTGGAGATCTTGTATCTCTGGTTTTTCAGCTCATCTATCCTTTTGAAGGCTACCAAAATTCTTTTGACAGTAGGCTATTACTTACGTGGGAAAGTAATATTTAGAAAGGCTTTAATCATATTGTAGCTGGCTTTTAACACAGCAATTAATGAATCCTTACAATAAAACATCTAAGTATTCATTAGAAGAGGAATTTGTTCCTCTCTTTCAAATTGAGGCTTTAAGGATGTAGGTGGAGTTTCTTCCCTCTTCTGGCCTAAGGAATATTTAAGCTATGCTATCTTTCAAGGAATACTTCACTCTGGTAGTATTGACAGCATCCTGACCCTAAATGCCACACATCTGTGGTCTGAGACATGTGAGTTTGAACTCCTGGGAGACATGGGGGAAGCTGTATTGGAATCTCTCATGCTGTAGGGGAGGATGGTGGCCACAGGGGTCCATCAGAAAGGGCTTGGTTAGCAGCTGAGGAGAGAGCTGAAGGTTGTGCATGTGGACCAGAGAAGAGTGCTCCTTACAGCAGGTCTCTGGTTTAACACGTGTATTTCTCTTTTGCATTTCCCATCAGTCAACTCAAGACACCTACTTACAGGTCCGTGTGTGTCCTGAGTAAGGCAGAAGCCATGGGGCTATGGAACAGAACTGCTCTGCTTGAGCAGTACCTGGGCTCAGCCTCCCTTGTTTAGATCCAGTTTGACATGTCAGGACAGTGCTGCTTGAGCCAACATAAAACACAAGGCGAATTTGCAGCTGCCTGCGAAGTATGTGTGCTCTGGGGTAATGTGTGTGCTCTGGGGTAACGTGTGTGCTCATGCCTCTCTCAAGTTTGTTGTCAGACACCTGAAGTAGCTGCAGATTTACTGGGGAGGTGAGGAGGTCTGCAGGGTCCTGCCTAATGTGAATTCCTGGCTGTATGGTCACACTGGCCCACCATCCATACTGCAGCTGCCTCTGTCCAGGCCAGCAGAAGCTGGGCACCTGATTTAGGGCTGTCAGTTCTTCAAGCTGGCGAAGTACCTAGGGGTGCTGAGAAAGTGAGTACTGTATTGCCCAGATTCTTTGGTGAGACCTTGGAGACCCTTATAATTTGACTGTTTTAATCTCATGAGTTCCTAGAGGCCAGAGGAAGGATCAGGATCCCACTGTGTTAGATGCTACACAGACACGTAGAAAGAGTCTTGCCCTGGAGGTCTTTCAATCTACATACAAGAAGATTAAACATTAGAGAAACAGAAATATCATGCAAGTACAGTAATCAGATGATAAGCAGTAAATGTCACATTAGTTCCACATCAGATTTTTTCCCTTGTTTTCTTATTATATTCCTTTACTCTTACCATCAAAGATAAGAGGTAAAGAAAGAACTGATGCTTTCCACTCATGTTAATATATCTCACCTGTGGCAAAAGAGCAACTGGTATTTTGTTGGTCTCTGGTTATTACAGTTTATTTTTTCCTTAAAATTTGTTATTACTTGGAGTATTAGTATTGATAGCGGTATTTTTTACTATTATGGTGCCCAAGATCTGACAGAGATAGAAGCCATCTTGGAAAGATGCTCTGTAAGCAGAAGGATAAATCCATTTCTAGTTGGTTCAGCAGCCCTTATTCTGCTGCTTATGAGAAAATGAAGGTACTTTTTAGGGGAAAAAAACCCCACCTCAATGATTAAAGTAAGTATTATCACCTTGAGCCCCAACGCCCTTAAGGAACAGAAGAATTTTGCTGTCAGGAGAAGTCTGTATTTTCCAGCTTTATACCTACATGATGATTTCTATGTATAGGCTAATCAATGTGCTTCTCTGAAGATTTTGCTTCACTTAAGTGAAGTACAGCAGTCAGCTGGCAATACTTAGGTGATGTATGAAAGGGAGTCAATTTTCTTCCTATGTTCTGCTCTCTAAGGCTGCCTATAGCTCCAATAGATTTCATTATCTGGTACACCTGTGAATTTACTGAAGTGCAGTATGTATGATGGGAGGCTTTGGGTAAGTTATACCAGCATCTGGCACTTGCCATAATGAGATGCAGGAAGAATGAAAGAAATCATAGTCCCATTGAAATCAATGATAACTCTTGCTGCACCCCAGTGAGGACAGGGTTTCGAGCCATGTGTATTGGTAAGGATGTGTCCCCGGCTTCTCTTAAATGGTTCCACCTGCAGAAATTTTCTCCTATGTCCTATGTGGAGAGGATCTGAAACACAGTTTTGCTTTATTATCACTCAGTGGTCTGCTTAGGAATAAATCTAACAACCAATTTGTATAATGATGAGGTTGCAAACTCTAAAGATGATCAGAGTACTGTCTTGGAAAAATTAAAGGACAGAAATGTTTTCCTTCAAAAACTGAGTGTCTCAAAGGTTCAGGGATACAAGTACTTTTCCTGAGACAAGTTTCATACAACCTCATCAGCTTCAGAACCATAACTTTTGCCTTTCACTTTTTCAAAGAGCTGTAAGTAGCCCCAGATTTTCTTTCTTTTCTCTCGTCACAGCCCCATTCTCCAGTTCGTCGACCAGGTCCGTCTGGCTGTCATGGATCGCGTGTTCAAAATGATCTGAAGGCTCATTCTTCACTTGCTTTAGGGAGCGCAGCTCTCAGGGTTGTTGGGAAATGCCTGTTTCTCCTCTCTGCTTTTCAAGCAAGCACTAGATGGTGCTGTATCACTGAGCTTTGCTTCGGAAAACACCACTAATTTTAGCTTGCTTTTCTCTCTGGCACGTGGGAAAAAGTGGGGCTTCTCCACCCACGCTGAAAACATGAGTACAGTAAAAAGACCTTTTTCTAGCACTAAAATTGAGCCTTTGTCAGTTCAGGGCCAGTTCCAAACCCAAACATTGTTCCAGCTTGGTCTGCTTGTTTCTTCTTCTTTTAAAAATGGTGCCGCCGTTCCTGTATTTCCTTGGTCCATGTGGAGTATGTGACACTCATCAGACACCTGAGGTTACTGGTAATCACAATATCCCATCTATCTCCTTAACCTATTCCTGTAATTCCCCATCTATCTCCCTCCTCCTTATATGCTCCTGTTTCTTAACTTACTTCTTCAAATGTTAAGAATATGATAACCTCCCACCCACAACAGATCTGTTTAAAGCAATTTGCTGTATTTTTCAACAATACAACTATACATTAAAAAATGGAGTGCATAGGTTAAAAAATAAACCACGACAACAACAAAAACCCCAACAACAACAAAAAACCCCAAACCACAAAACCCACAAAAACCAACACCAAACAATATTGCCTACCACAAGAGACAGCACAGGCAGGCTTTTCCCTGCAATGCATACAGTGCTGTACCGGGGCCGTGCAGGCAGGCTTTACAAGCATCTCCCATTTTGCTGCCTAAGTAATGGAGCTTTGTCTTGAAACCCTTCTGCATTTCTCTTCCTGAGCTTGCCTGGAGCCTATTCTGCCAATTGCATCATTGAAGGTAGAGGGCTTTAACTGGACCTGAGGGGCTTGTCTGGTGCTGTCATGAGCCTTCTGACAGGACCATGGCTGAGCCTCTCCTGTTTATGTCTGGCTCCTGGTCTGACTGTGGGAATGGAGGCGTGGGGCAGCCTCGGCAGCCTGTCCTTTTCCAGGAGACACCTGGAAACAGCCAGTGGGACCCTGGGAGGTGAGCACAGGGCAGGTGCAGAGGAGAGCTCACCAGCTGGGTGGAAAGGGCTGTCTGAGCTTTGGCAGGATCTCTCCAGTCTGTATTTCAACAGACTTCCTGCAGTTAAGAAATAAAGGATGATGTTGCAGAACACAGACCCTCTGATCCCATCAGGTTGAGCCTTGAAGAAGGGGCTGAATAATCCCATGTCCGTAAGAATCTAAACCTGTGATGAACTAACCTGATCTTCAGCAGTCCACTTAGGTTTCTTCAAGGTCCTGCTTTTGTGTTTGTAATCCAAACCTGGCTATACCTCCAGCAAACAAGCACACAGAATGAGATATGGGTCCCAAATGTAGTGGTTGGAAGGCTTGAATCTGTCGCTACTCCAGATCCAGAGGGAATGTGAAAGTTTAGCTGGAGGTGTGAGGGTTCTCTGGGCCAGGTTCATTCCTTCAAATTTGCTTCCTCTATCTGTCTTCAAATTGTTACCTCCATTTGGGGTGAATCTTTGCAAAACATAGTGTGTCTGTTGCTGAATTTACACTGAAGATCTAAAATATCAATCAAAATGAGAGTACTGCTGACTGAGTTTCCACACAAGGTTTGTTAAAATGGATGGAAAAAGAGCCATTGAAAGGATATCAGCACAGAAGTTTGGTAAAATATGTTGCAATATGACCATTATATTAATGAGAAAGAAAAAGATGGGAAATTTTCTGTGACAGAGGCTGTGAGTTTGAGGTGCCCTCAGAATTACCCAGGCAAAATTCAGCTGAACTATATATTTCAAAACCTGAAACAGGAGAAAGAGACTCACATATTAGTCTCCCATCTGTAGGAAAATAGTTAAAATGACAACAAAGACAGGAAAACCTACATTTCAATTTCAATACATCTGTTTGAATTATGGCTATTTGGTACTTTTGAGAATAAATTGCATTTGAAATGGAATCTTTCTAATGACTTATCTTTCAGGCAGGTATTGTGCACACCTTTTTAATGCATTTTACATGTTTGGAGGGGGGAAGAAAAAGATGAATTATGAAGAAGTTAAGAGGAAAATAATTTCAGGAGGTAATGGATGAGCTCTGTCTGGAAGATTAATCAAGGCAGTTGCAAGAGAGTGCCAAAAGCATAACTGAAGTAGAACTAAATATCTGATTGTAATTAAAACTTTAGCCTTCTAATGGCTCCATGAAAGATATTTTAATAAACGTGAAATGCACTTTCTAAATGGCACGCTAACTTTTAATGACTTGGGTGTTTTGTTTGATTAGTAACCTGGACTGTTAAATTAAAGCCAACTGCAAATGCATGATAAAATATTGATGGTTTCAGGCAAATGAATTGGGGGAGTTATGCTTGACAGATTTTTGGTATCATTAAGGATTTTAACTGGTAGAAAATATATATTGCTGGTGCTTAAAGATAGTTAAAGAGGATCTCGTCATTTATATGCCCTAGTTTTAATTTTACAGTAATAATAGGAAAAAAATCTGAATTATTCACAGATGGTTGGTCAAGAGAGGTCACTTAATTTAAAAAGTGTTATTTTAATTACACCTGTTTCTCATTTCTGGCATAGAAAATTAAATATTTGGTGGTATTTTGTTATTTCTTTTTGTAGAATGCCTGAAGCTTTCTTGAGGCTTCTGTGTGTTTTGTATGTGTGTTAAAGAAGGAAGAGTGACATGGTAGAAAGAGTTTTATTGTTTCCAGTATAAGCAGCTTTATTGGAAGTTAATTAAATTAAAAAAGCATAATGGTGTCTGCAGGTTCAGAAATAACACATGGGATTTCCAAAGGAAATGGGGATGGTCCCAGAACTCAGGGTCTTTTTAAGAGAGATTTATTGTATTGTCAAAATCCAGCAGCCTTTCCGATGTCTTCACACGACTGAAAAAGAAAGAATCAAAGAACTGTGGGAAAATTGGTAAAAGTTTACCTGGCTCCTATTAGCTTACACCAGCTTAGAACCACTTCTTACACCTAAGGTGTCCTCTAATTTTGTTATAATGCCTTAGACTTTACACAGATTCGATTCGATTCGATTCTATTCTATTCTATTCTATTCTATTCTATTCTATTCTATTCTATTCTATTCTATTCTATTCTATTCTATTCTATTCTATTCTATTCTATTCTATTCTATTCTATTCTATTCTATTCTATTCTATTCTATTCTTCTTCATGCAAAGAACAGAGATCAAAATATAAGGCACAGTGCCTACAGCTGGGTTAACAGAGCAGTACTTCAGAGTCGTTATAGTGGATGAGGCTTCACTGGAGATGAAGGGAACACAATAGCTTTTCCACACATGTGCCAGAGCAATGATTGGAGTGAAGCAATAGTTCTACTGAACTCCAAAGGATGCCTTGTCGGGGATTGTTTCCTAACGCTGCTGCACCACCATTACATTTTTCTGTCTCCTTCCCTTGTTCTGGTTTCTGCTCCCTGCACCAGCTGCTGGACAGGCTCTGGCTGCTCCCCTGGCCGTGCTCTCCTGGCCCTGGGAACTGTCTTCTCCTCGCAGGCTCTGCGGCAGCACCTCTGCCTCATTTTCTGCCTCTGATTTTCTTCCTAGATGGAGGTGGCCGGCCTGCAGGAAAGCGGCAGGAGGTAAAAGATAAGTCCTTGAATGGCTGAAAGTGGACATAGGGTCAAGAAAATATTAAGGGAGGAATCTGGCGAGGCTTTGGCTGAAGACATGTGTGAGTACCTTGGTGGTGTCTCACAGAGGAGTACCTGTATCTCAGGGGTCCCAAACCTGGGTTAGAACCAAATTCAGTCCCTGGGAACACAACCTGTGCTGGCCCCTTTTGAGGAAGCCTGAGGCAGAAGTTGGGCAAGACATCCAAGGAGAAATAGAGTAAACCAAGGCAGAAGTAGACAGCTGCCATCTAAACCAGAATTTGCAGTCATGGGAGTAGCCGAGCTATCTTCTAATGCTACCTGGAAGTAATGGGGAAATACCAAAGCTGAGGGACCACTATGGGCCCGGGAAGCTCCAGGGCCAAGACCAGTTTGAACCTCCATAGGGAAAGAAGGAACCTACTGCAACCTTTAGGTACTGTCCAATGGTCACATAGTCCTAGGCAGAGGTCTGTGGGGCTCAGTAGGCTGTGAACTAGTTTGCAGTTTTTTGGCCAATATAATTTATCCTGTGGAGGAAAGAATTATGAGTTAGTGAAGAAAAAAAAAATGTGTACACTGAAAGAAAGCCCTAGAGACACTTGAGTACAGTTATATACCTCGTGGCAACAAGTTACCTGATGCTGGTGTCCTTTGTAATGAGAGAAACCTCCACACCGTGTAACTGTGATGGTAATTCTTCTGTATTTCATGTCATGTTCCACTTGTTTATTTGTTTTTTTTTTTTCCATGGACATGAGACACCACGCAATCCACCAGACACCTCAAGCTGATTTTATGCATGTGAATATTTCAACCAGAGCATTTGCAAAATCAGTACCTTGGAGCGCAAACTCTTCAGGGCCATCTTCTCACTGAGTCAGGTGCAATACTGAGCACAGTGCTGGTGCACAACTGATAAATTATAACTCCCTAGAGACTCCCATTTGTCAGAGAAAAAAATGCATCCATGTTCAATAAAAGATCCTGTCACTCTATTGCTGTCTGCAGCTCTTTCAGATTTATATATTCGGCTGATGATGAGCCATTCAGTATGATGGGTGTGATGTGTCTTTCCAGTTGGACAGGATGACCACAAATGTTATTAAATTCCACCAGTCTGCTGATGGAAGACAAAATCTGTTCCCACACAATATCAGTAGTACTAGCATAGGAGATAATGCAATATTTATTTATGTACAGGAGGCCATAGATAAATTTCCCATATTGTGAGCCTTGTGGAATGCTGAATGCTCATAAATGATGTACCAACTTTATCCTGGCAGGACTGGCAGATATAAACATGATGATGTTCCTGACTGCCTCAGTTTTACTGTCATCCAAATGGCTTAGTATATAATGTAAAAGCATGTCTGAGTTGGTGAATGCCCATTTTTGAGTGTAGCCAGATGGATTTCTACTGTGCAGGCCCTTGTTTGATGTCTAAATTTGCCTCCCACACACTCTCAGTATCAGCATGCTTGGAAGGAAACCTTGATTTAAGCTGTTTATAGAGGTTCCATGCTTGTGTTCACAAATCTTCTGACGTTCAGCCAGAAGGCTCGCTTTATTCCTCACCAGACAGAGAGAAACACACTTTTAAAATTATTTCCCTAAAAAATAAGAGGCTAAGTGGGAAGTGGGAGTTTCTAATGGTTGGTTTCAGCTGGTGTGGTGTAGGCCAAGTGGCCTTCTCTTATTTCTTCTGTCAGGGAGGTGCATTTCTCTGGTTCTTCCCCTTGAATAGCTCATCTGAACTTTTAAAAAACTGGCCGTGGAACTTTTTGTGACTATGTACCCACCTCCCTGGCGAGGATAGTGGAGACCCTTAGAGCCATCTGGGAAGAAGCTGAGCTCTCCCCAGTTCCAGCAACGAGGTCATCAGAGCAACCTTTGGCTGAGAGGGACTTCTGACACCTCTCAAGCTAAGGGAAATGAAATTCACAGGTGTGATTGTTAAACTTAGTATTTTTTTCCAAAATGCAGTGTTGAAATGTTGGTAGGATTTTAAATTGGTAATGTTTCAGTACTTCTTGCCCTTTTCTTTTAGCCATATTTCTCTTCTTTATTTTTTGAGATCCTCCTGCTTTTCCTTTTTATCTCATTGTATTTTCTTTCTTTTTTCCTTTGCTGTGCTCAGTCCATTTGTTCCAGATCAGAACAAGAAAATGATAAGCCTTGTAAGACCCAGCTCATCCTTCTAACTACTGGGCTTTCTCTTCTGCCTGGACAGGAGTATCTGTCTGTGCCATAACATATTGTTGTCAATTTCTGAAAAAGGAAAGAGGCCCTCATCTAGTCATGTCATAATACACCTAAAATGGTTATAGCAATTAGTGCCAGTCCTCTTAATATTTTGCTTGTTGAGCTTTTCATTCAGTCTCTCACTTTGCTACATAATTTGTATGCATTTCTAATTGTGACCTTCTATCTATTTTTCCTGTCTCCCCCACCTGTTCCTAGCATATGTTTCTTTCCAGCTAGATTCCTCGTCATTTTCGAACTGCAGAATATTATCCCTTTTAATTCAAACATTTTTTCTCTTCTCCTTCTCAGACTTTCCTCTTTCTCTTCACTTTATTTCCTGTGTCCTGACAGCTCTTTGCCAATTTACTTCACCAACTTGGTCTTACTTGTTATCACATGGATGCTGCAGATCACTCTGCCTGTTCTCCAAAGTTCTTCCATATTTAGCTTGCTGCTAAATGCCATATTTTCATCCCCTATGCATCCTTGACACAAGAGCACTTGGTCAGGCCCTGCAGCTTTCATCTTGATGGAGAAAAAAAAAAAAGAGATATGTGAGGGTGAATTACAGTTCTCATCTGAGCCTGGGAGGGTGTTGGAAAGTGCCAGTCTCTGTGGGCAGGGACCCACCAGAAGCAATAGTGGGATTTATCATGCTGGGTATGATCTGGGAAGCTGCATCCTTTCTTTAGTCTTTCTTTAGCCCTTGCTGCCTAGGGGTGCCAAAGTGTGCCAACGTGGGTCATGAGCGCTGCGGTTGAATGTAATGTGAGTACTGGTGATGTGACAACCATCACATCTCGTTTTGCATTGCCCAACCTAGAAATTCTGTCAAGACTTAGAGCCAGGGGCCAATGTCTAGGTAGTGATGGGGTCTTGCTTTCATTTCGTGGGAATCTGAGACTCAAATGGCAGCAGCTTGTCTCCAGTCTCTGCAAGAATACCAGAAAGATACTCTAGCTGAAGGCAAATTCACAAAACACATGAACAAAAGGTGCTATATAGTGGCTATTGTCATAGTGAGAGCATTTTTAAGATACAATATTGAGCAAGCAGATGTGTTTCCAAAATGGCCACTAAATTTTGACATATAGAACTGGGTGCATGAAAATTTGAATTAGAGCATGGTGCTGGGGAGAGCTCTGTTACTTGCCTTGCACTTACCTGTAGAAATTGAAGATTGCTTTTGTCAGTAAAAACATCTGGAGATGGACTGAGAGGGCAATATCTGAGGCCAGAAACAGATCTGTAATGAGAGCTAATGAAGCCAGAAAGAAACTTTTGCAATGAGACACAGCTATAACCTCCTGTCACCCCAGTCCATGCTACATGGCTGGAACCAGGAAATACACTTTGGTATCTTGTCAAAACTCCTCTGTAATGCTCTGATTGAAGCCGCTTTGAAAGTCTGATCCTTAGTGGGATTTTTTTTTTTTTCTAAAGTAGAATGAAAAATGTTCTGTCACATTCCAGGTTACAAACTGTAGCTGAAGTAATAAAAGGTCACTTTGCCATTCAGCATCCATTTCCTATTCCTTTGAAGTCCAGCATTTACTATCAAGTAAACCAAGATACTTCAAAAGTTTTACAGCAGTGTGGTGAGGCAGAGACGTAAGTACATGAGTAAAATAACTGATTATCTGGTAGTACCTTTGCTGCTAAACAAAATGGGGCCCACTCTTGTTCTCTCTGCATCTGTGCTCTGTGTGCTTTTCAGAGTTGTCTCCGTCTGGCCTTCTGCGCTGCATCTTTTATACAAGGGCACATCTCTTTGAAGTGTGTGGAGAAGGGGGAAAAAAGCCTTTTCTTGACATCTCCTTTACTATGCTGCTTTCCTTTGCTTGGCAGGATTAGAAAACATTTCATCACCTATTCACTGTCCCCTTCCTTTCTCCCCCTCTTTCTCCAGAACTTGTCATATAGTGAAAAGAGTGGAAATACCTAGAAAAAGAATTTTTTCATCCACTAGCAGAAGAAAATAATACAGCAGGCTGTAGTGTTTCTTAAAAGGTAATTTATTTTGCTAAGCTCCCCTTGTAATCAGATAGGAACATCTGGAAACAAACAAGCAAACCAGCTTTCTCTGGTTATGGCTGGAAAGGAAAATGTTATTAAAATCATCGTAGAGCCTTTTCTCAGTGATCGGTGCTTGCAAGCACTCTGATTTTTATGCCATGATGTGAGAGACCAGCCTTGCACTGGGGACGATGCGACCTTTCGGCTGCAGGGGGCAATCCAGCACAACCCATGCTGGCTTGTCAGCCCTTGAAATAATCCAAGTATTTCTGACAACAAAGGCCAAAATTGTGCTCACGGTTTGGGGATCACAAGACTGCGTTCTAGCGCAAGGATCAGTCTCCTTTGTGCTGTGATTATGTATTGTGCGAAAAAACCTTCATCAGCTGCTGCTGTGTGGCCACTGGATGTAATGGAGTTGCCTATTTTCCCACCTGCAGGTTGATTTATTTGGCTGTAGGACTTGTATGAATGCTGAAGTGCTGCTCTGGGGACCGGCTGTCCTGCCAGGGTCCTCGCATGCTGTACCATCAGCAATAGGTGCTAGTGAAAACGGACGGGTCAGCAATCTGGTGTGTTGTTTCCTCCTTCAAACGTGAGTTCTGTCACAGCCAAAATGGAAGGTATTTGGCAAACAAACTTATGGTACGCATGATTGCTAGATGCAGTCATGTTGGGTCCCAAAAAGTGGTCCAAGCCTACCGGTATGGTGCGACACTGGAGCAGGGGCAGTGGCGTGAGAGCTGGTGAGGAGGAGAAGGGATGGAGCAGTGCTCTGATGGCATTTGCTTTCTCCATTCAACCTATCACACACTTGATGCAGGACAAGGCACTAACCCTAACTCCTAACCCTAAACCCTAACCCTAACCCTTCACCTGCTTCAGGTTTGCAACGGGATGATTTAGTGGCACTCAGGCCTGGGCAGGGCTTCCATCCCAGTGCTCTCCAGAGCTGGGTGAGTGAATCAAGGCAGGAGGCTCATAAAGAGCCTCCACACGTGATTGAGTTTCTGAATCTGCATCAGGACTGCAGGTAGCATTCTCCTGAGCCTCCTGCTCTGGGCTGCTCTGCTTCTGATGACCAATGGTCCCATCCTCATTGTCAGAGCATTGTCACAGGCCCTGGCTTACCCACTGGGCTAGACATTAGGAGGCAGTTCTTGACCCAGAGGATGGTGGAGCACAGGCTCCCCAGGGAGGCAGCCACTGCCCCAAGCCTGACAGTGTTCAAGAAGAGACTGAACAAGGTCCTCAGACACATGGTGTGAACTGTGGGGTTGTTCTATGCAGGGACAGGAATTGAATTCAATGATCCTTGTGGGTTCCTTCCAACTCAGGACATTCTATGATTCTATGACTGCTGCTTGGTTAACATGTGGGCATGGCCAGGAGCCGAGTGTGGTGGCCATGCTGCTGCCTCGGCCCTCCCACCTGAGGCAGGGTGCAGCTGGTTAGTGGGTTTGGTGCTTGGCAGGAACAGCTTGGAGAGGGAGGAGAAGCTCACAAGGGAACCTTGGGCACAGGGTGGGAAGTGTAGCACTGGCCGTGGGCTGATGGATTAGCCGCAGGTTAATGTCCATGGAGTAAAGGCGCTGGGCAAGGCTCACATCAGTGTGCTGGCACTGGTTGCTCTGCCTCTGCCAAGTGAGCCATCCTGGGCCGAGCTGCAGAGAATCTGGCCAGGCTCTAGTCCTGAACCATGGGTCGACCCTGTGGAGAGACCACAGGGGTTGGCCATGCTTGCTGGCAGCTGAGCTGTGTGATTTCCCACAGCAGCGTGATACTCAGGTGATTCTTCTCACTGCTGTTTGCTTCTGAGTGCTGCAGATGTTCCTTATTCATGCTCTGACATCCAGCTCACCATCACTCCTGCTGACGAGCAAGACAGAAGCAAATGTGGTCAAATTTTAATGTCTATAGAAGTCCCTGTCTGGTCTTCAGTGTGAGTATTTCATAACAGTGTTACTTGAAAAGCTCTGTATGAGACTGACAATCCTTTCTGATGGCAATGGAGAGGATGTTGGTAAGAAAGGTCTGGACTTTTCTGAACCTGGACAGGTTGGACCCCGAGATGAGGGGGACTTGGTGCCTCCTGGGCACTTCCCTCCTGAGAGCGGTGTGGGACTCTCTTTTGCAGCTCTTGTTTGTGAGCTCAGTGGGCAGTGGAGTTTATTGCACTTAATTTTCTACAGATTTGCATTTGGTGGTGAAGTTGTCTTGTGTCAATGTGCAAAGATTGATCAAAGCTTGTCCTGTGGTTGTGGGCATGTATAAAGTACCTCCAAATGCAGATTTTCTGGCATCTAATCATATGGTTTTGTTCCCAGTAGAAAGGACAATAGGTTCGAAATTACCGGCAGGAGACAGAATCATTAGATAGACAGTACAGTCACATCAACTGCATTTCCTCAGAAAGTTTGGTATTAGTAACTGATGGTCTTATTAGGACCCTTAACATGCAATGCAATCCTAAATATTAGAAAAGATGAAATCTAATGTCCAAGGAGGTAGGAAGCTGGCAGGATTTTGTCTGCTTATTTGCAATAATCAATGAATGCAGAAAAGTTAAGATTTGTGGAGCTTTTTAAGGTGTAGATTTTGTCTAATAAATAATAAACACATTTTTTGATTTTTAAATATCAGGAAATAGATTTACTTGTTTCTTGTTTGGGGTGGGGGGGTGGTGAGAAACAGAACTAGAATAACCATGGGTTTCCCATCAGCTTGTTTGTAGCATCCATATGCAAGACCGCTTGCCCTGACAAACTTTGTGAGGAGCCCACTGCTCTCATCTAAGCTTTTCACAAGTCTTTGGAAGTGCCTATAAAGGAGAAAGGATTAAATTTCTGAAGTTATGTTCAGTAATGAGACATTGATATTACTGTAAAACTTCAAACTTAAAAAAAAAAAAAGATTTTTAGAAAGGTTCTGTAATGTCAGACTCCTTGTGTTGGAAAGAATTTGGGACATCTCACCCAACTAAGTCCTCTCCTCACCCGTGGCCAGTGAGAGGCTCCTCTCCTCTCCTCTCCCAGCCGGTGGTGCCTCCGCTCTCCCCGGCTCTGTTCCCCTGGGAGGTGCAGCTTGCCCCTCCAGCACCGTTCTGCCGCCCCCTTCTTGGGAAGCAGTCACTTCGCCTCCAGTGGTGTTTCTGCTTCAGGTTTTATAAATTGCTAACCTCCCTGCACAGCGCTGGCAAAGCCGAGCTTTTTGTTCATATAGCTGCTCTAGGTACAATTTTATTATTAATCATATCAAGGGACACTTAGGTTTTTAGGGCTTTAAGAGACCATTACTGTAATCTGTTTTTGAAAATTTCTTCCACTGTGTTTTTGGGTTTTGTCAAAAAGAAAAATGGTATTTGTTTTCTTCTGCCCTTAGGCCTTAAGGTTTAATTTAACTTTTTTCATAAACCAAACAAGGATCAGAGAATAATAATTATCATAGAATTAAAAAAAGTTTTTTTCATTTATTGTATACATTTCTGAAAATTATTTTTGCACAGTAAAATAGAAATCTGCCCTAGTTTTAGACGGAAAAAACCCACCCTTTCTAGCAAAAATGCAGACAAACTCTTTACCTGTGATGCCACAGTAAAGTCCAAAGATGGGGATACAGACACGGCAAAACAGGATCTGCCCAGTGAAGTTCAGGAGAGTTTTAACTGTATCTGAATAACAAGCTGAAATGGGCCATAGAGGAATTCTGTTCACATTTCTGACAGAAGCAAAACTTCAGCTATTCTTGATGTTCAGCTCTCAGGACTTGCTTAATATTCAACACTGGTTTCATCATCAAAGAAATTGAGGCAAAATTAAAAATTCTTTTCCTGGGTCTGTTATTTTCACAGCTTCTACTTCCTTTCAATTTTGATACCGCCATCCATTTTGATAAAAGAAAATGATGTGTGAGGAACAAGACAGGCAGGAAGGAGACAGAATGAGAAGTGCTTTTCAGCACTGACTTCACCTCTGCAGAAGTTTGTAATAAGGTGTCTGCAGATCACTCCCTGCTGAAAATTCTCACAAATAACACCCCTGCTCACAGAAAACTAATTAAACCCGTCCTGCCACGTGTGGCTGCTGGCGAGCACCTGCAGCACACTCCGACCTCCGAGTGATTGGTCTCTTGTCTAATGCTGCGCAATTTATTTCTACCCTGTTCTGTAAAGCACATATGACTTCTGTGTTGGTTTTGTATGTGTTGCATTCCCCTCAGCTTCAAAAGCTGTTTATTAGAAGGAAAATCTTCCAAAATCTTGTTAGACTTATTCATCTGGATTGACTCCTGTGGCTGGTGCTGGTAAATAAGGAGCCTGTCCCACATGGGTGCCTTGAAGAGCGGCATGAAGGTGGTCTAGAGCTTTGGAGGGACCTGCTGAAGCTCTGAGGGTCAGCCCTGGCTACATCAGCAGTTCCCAGTGTGACCTTGAGCGAGTCCCATGTGCAGTGGTCAGGAGCTGCGCAGAAGATATAGTACAACACTAACTGACAGTCTGAGGTGGTATCGGCATTGCTGTCATGGGGGAAACACCTCTATGGCACTAACCGGCCAATGCAAACCCTGGTAGCAGCCCAGCTGCAGGACAATGAGGTTCCATGAGCGTGGACTTCCCTTGGGGTACAAGCTGAGCAGTGGTGGTGGTGGCCGCACAGGTAGAGCCATCAGAATGGGATAAAAATGGGATGTTTTCTGTGACGAAAGGAAAACGGAATGAATTCGTGGCTGTGCTCTAGACTGCAGTATGTTTTTAAGGACAAAAATCAATGTTAATGCAACATTGCAACTGAGCTTTTAAACCTGCTAGTCAACCTGTGGAGCTCAGCCTGTAATCTCACTACCCCTTATTGAACTGTACAGAGGCCAGTGCTTAAAACATTACTTACACAGGAAAAACTGTGAGGTATTTCACTTTTCTGTAACTCCAAAAGAGTTTTGCAAAACACTAAGTAAAATCTGCCTCAGAACCAATGAAATATATGGGAAATCTCACTTTAGAGACTGAAATCTTCAAGAAAGTTCCTGCATGTTTTCCAGAATACAGAAAGAAAGTCAGCTCTCATCTGGAAACGTTCATTTGCACTCTAGTACGGTTGGACTTGATGATCTTAAAAGGTCCTTTCCAACCAAAATGATTCTATGATTTTTCAAACCTTTATAGCAGAAGAAGGTAGATCTTTAAATGTATTTTCGGATGAGATGCTCTTCAGGTTAAAATTGTGCTTCTGTGATCATACCCAAATCAGTATGACAGGATGCCCATCCCTGCCAGGCCTTGAGGCATCACTGTGTTTGCTGATGTTGCTGTTGGAGTCAGTCTTCCTGCTGTCAGTTAAAAGTTGGTCTTGTAATTGTAATGCGTGTTCATACTCCATATGACTATCAGCAGTTTTGCAAATAGTGTTCTTTATATGGTGCTGCTCTTTGCATAAGAAAAAATGCTTTAATTTACATAGTCTCCAGGGGGATGGCAAACAAAACCTGTAGCCTGATTGTTTTTCCTGTCATTATCTATTTTTCTGAGAACTTCTGGTGTGTCACTTTGCTGCTATAACCTGATAATTTATTGCAATTAATAGACACAAATTTACTAGCAGCAGAACATGGGGGGCATTTGCTGTTCTGGTGACCCTTGTCTTCTTTTCCCCTAATAGCTCATGCACCTCATATGGTCCCAGCTGAAGCTTTGGATCCTCCAAGGCTGCAGAGGAGATAAAAGGCTGTGCAGCAGCCCGGAAGGGTGTGCTACATCCCCTTTCATGTGATCCATCATGGGAATGGGCCCAGATGCACTTGCCTGTGGTTAAAAAAAGGAAATATTTTTAAAGCTGTGTAGACATTATCATAGCTCATATGTATGGAAGGGTCAAGCTAAGGTTGTCATGGGGATTGCGTCTGAAATCCTGGTGACACTGAAGTCTGCCAGAGCTTTGACAGCCCCATTAATTGTGTTTCTGTTGTTGGTAAGCCTTCTCTCCTAATGTTAGTTTTAATGCCACGCAGACAAATGTGAATGCAATGGAGTTCCTGGCAAGGGACTGGAATGTCAGTGCCCCTGTGCCATTCAAACAGGCTGTGAAGGGGTGGGGTGGGCAGAGAGGGCGAGGGCAGACCCTCTGCCCCAGCTCTTCACTGTTGCAGACTGGGAGGCTGCTGGTGTTGCTCAGACCTGCTCGGTGCCGTTGGGGAAGCTGCTGTGACGGAACTGGAGGCCCAGGCTGGAGGCTGTGGTCCCCTTCCACCCCTTGCTGGGGGTGAGCTGCTTCTCCCTGCCCCAGTGGCTTTGTTTTTGGGGCCATGGTTTGGACTTTGGCATGTGGAGGGACTGTGCAGCCTTCAGGGTTAAGAACTGGGTTGGCTGACCGGTACCCGAGGGGAGGCTCTAGCTCTGAAGGAGATGCTGTGCAGTGGCTTCCTGTTTCTTTCTTCCTCAAATTTAAACTCCTTAAAAACAAATCCCTTCACTCCCCAAATAAGCTCTTTACTTCTGCCTTTCAACCCTAAATAGCTTAGCATATAAGTAGCTTCTTTTAGAGGAAAAAAAAGTCAATGCTGTCTGTGTTTCTGTGATCAGATGCTCAGAGTGAATTTCAGTCTAATCCTAGTTTTGAAATTGATTCAGCTCAATGACCTTGGGCAAGTTACTTAACCTCTCAGTGCCCCAGTTTTTCCATTTGTAAAAGAGAGAGCTGAATACCCTTGTGAACTGGGTAAATATGTCCCGAAGCTTTATTCAGATATGCCTGTTTTAGAGGGCTTTGAGCTCTGTGCTTGGAAGCATACTAGAAGAGCAAAGCATGATTCTTGTAAGGGAGCTTTGTCTCCTGGCCCACTCCGTGAGTCCAACACACACCCCAGATCAACCAGACCCTTCTTGGAGCTGTTAAACACAACAGCAACAGGAGGTTCATACTTGCTAGGACTGGTGCTAGAGCGTCTCGATCCCACCTCTGCTTGGCAACACAGCGGAGCAGACTTGTGTTGCCCCAGTGAGGCGTTACACGGAGGGGGAACAACAGATGAGATCTCAGCTGTACTTGACCCTCCTGATTTCCAGCCCTATTTGGTTTGAAACACGACATGTGCAGACTGGAGGAATTCTGGAATCAAAGTGGAAGTGTTGGCATACCCGTTTGCATACTAATACACCCCAAATGCCATTATTTTTCCAGCTTCCACAGCTGTGTTATGACTGTACTAGAGCTGAATTCTAACAACCAGCCAAAAGGTTTGTTTGCATGTATATGTGCACGGAGGTTTTGCAAGCGAAACTGGAAAGCTTTCTAGTCCTCGCAGTTCTGCGTGTTGTGTTTTTTTTTAAACCCAGCACACTTTTGTGCTTACATTAAAAATTATGTATCAGCTGTATTTTAACAAATGTCTGTTCCCTGAGTTTGTGCAGTTGATGGCCTCGAAGCTCAGTTTGAAAGGTTTCCCCCTCTGTATTGCAACTGGGATTTCTTCCATGGATTTTTTTTTTTTTTTAATAGAAACAGTGTTTTATCTTTGTATCTTTGTCTTGTATAAAAGATAAAAATCTATAGTAATTCTTTCCTATGTAGACTGCTCTATTTTTCCCGTAAAACACTCTTGCAAATAAGTCTGCAGATCTTTCAACACAATGCCTGAAGCATCACACATGATAAATCCTTCCCTAGTCTCAGCTTTCTGTAACCTTCCCCATTCCTCACAATGACACACACTTTCTCTCATTCATCTTTTATTACAATTCAATATTGTGCTTGAATATAATTAGTTTGTATGCAGTGTTCCATTCACCCCCACCCTTGGAATTTTTTTCTTGAAAAAGGACAAACTACTCGTTCCCATGCACATTTCATCTGGAAATTGACTTCAGTGTTATAGGTTCCAATATATTTACACAACAGGTAGGGAAAAGTATTGGGAAAAGAAGAAATATTTTTAACATCGTAAACCTCTAGCAAAAATATGTATGTAATAGAATCTGGTACTGTGGTATTACACACATTACAACTGTCACTGTGACTTACAGCCTTAGTTTAGCTGAAAGAAAATCTATAACCCTAGAAATGCAACAATGTCCAAGTCACAGTTCAGAGTAATAAATGTTTTTCACAGAATACTGTAATCCATATTTCCAAAGCTGATACAACAAAGGCATTTCTACTAGAAATCTTCCAATTTCATGGGCGGAGGCTCAGAGAGGGAGAGAGAATGGTTAGGAGAAATGATAAGCAATAAAATGCCTGTGTTCAGAAATGTTAGCCCTTTGGCTAGTGCCTCTGGTTGATCGTTCTTGCCCTCAAATTGTGTCTTAATAAAGTATCATCCATTCTTTATACCAGTACGAAAAATCAACTTTTAAAGTCTGTCTCTCGTATGAGGGTGATGGGGGTGTTGGGTTACAGGGAGCTGTGGATGAGTGCCTTGGTGTTCCCTGCGTCACGGACGTCCTATATGTTTCCCACTGGTGCCTCTGGGACAGCTGATGGCCTTCAGCTGAAGTGCGGTGTGCTTTAGGGATGACATGGGCTGTTTTGTCTGGTCAGGGCTCTTTGAACATGCTCCTCTGTGTCCTGGTGCTGGGAGCTACCACCTGCTGTACCTCTTTGGGATCCCACGTATGCCATCTCCCTGTGACAGCTTGATGGGTATGTTCAGATTCTTGGCTTGGGAGTCTGAACTGTGAAGGCTTCTCTCAAATGTTCATTTTTGATTCACCTCAGCCACATTTTCATGAGGAAATGTGTCCTCAGGCCAAAGGCAGTGAGAGCTCCAGGGTATCCTTGTGTCCCTGGCTTTGGTGTGACTTTGTGTGTGGGGAGAGACTTGACGTTGTGCCAGAGCAGTGAGGCTATCCTGGCAGACCTTCCTGCCGGTGACAGCAAACAAATATATCACACTACATATTTCCTTTCTCAGAAGGGTATAGTTTGAGTAGCTAAGTAGCTCATGTGTTGGGCTCCCAAGACCTTCATTTGTCTCTGCCTTCAAACTTCCTGGCAAGCTTGCTCATGTCTATTAATTTTCTAAAATCCATGAAAGTGAAAACAGAGCAAATTGCATTAAAGTAATCTGTAATCATTTGAGTTACAGTATGAGTGAAATACTCTCATAGCTGAGCAGTTAAAATGGAAATGCAGTGTTGAAAAGCTATACATGCCATAGTTTATTGCCCACTGTACATGTTGCAGCGTATCAGGTTTGTTCCAGTCAAGGTTAGTCAGACATTTGTATTTTGCTTTATTTTATTTTATTTTGTTTTGTTTTGTTTTGTTTTGTTTTATAGAAAAGAGAAAAAAAGTAAGGAAAATGGAGACACTAGTGATAGGAAAAAACATCTGCCTTGTTAGGCCCTTCATTTGTGTCTTTTCTTTCCTGGTGGGGCTGAGCAGAGACGCCGATACCCAGAACTGCTGAGCAGGGTGCATTTCCCAGCAAGTGTGCTGGTGGCACGGAAAGGCCAGTATGTTAGTCTGTGCTGAAGAGCAAAGCTTTAAATCAGAAATGCAGCAGCTCAGCATATCTAGTTGTATTATCATCTTGAAGCATTGCAAGCGTTTGGTATATATCCACTAACATTGTCCCTTCTATGCTGAGACATCATGCTTGCTTTAATGCACAGTACTAAAAATTTCAACTTCACATAAATTAGCTTTATTAGCTACTTTACTTAGTCATCATTCCTATTACTGCTTCATTAGATATCTGATTCATAATCATTGACTTATGAAGAACAGATTGCAAAGCATTTCCCCCTCCCCTCTGCTCCTCACCTTCCCACGCTTCATTGTGTATTCAGACTAATGCAATGGTACGACGAATAACACCAAACCCTTTTGAATCTTGATGTGGGACACCCTGAAATGCTCTGTCCTTGTAAGGCTGACTTTCCCTCTCAGACCTACTGTAGGAGGCTCTGTCATTCTTGATTGGAATGTCTGACTCACAAGGATGAGCTAATTTTGTTGGCAAGATCCTGCTTTCCTGAACCAGGACATTCATATTTTTTCTGGTGCTTGGGTGGCTGTAGTAGAAGTTTGAAATATTGCACGTATGTAAAATAGTCAAGATATAAAAATATACTCTCATAGTGGTGAGGCTATGAACAGTTTACTTGCCCTTGGTGCACAGGAGAACAGATGTCGCAAGGGCATTATTCCATCCCACCAATGTGAAGAAGCAGTTCATCATCTGGTGTTTGTGGCAGGAGACTACATGGCTCTGGGACTAGTTTTGATATTTACAGAGGTATGACTTTAAAGTTGGGTGCAGGATGTGGCCCTTCTGCTGAAACACAGTTATCAAGCAAATGGGGTCTCAAACAAAGCCCAGGTTATACCCACTGTTTATCACGCCTGTTCTTTTGGGTGTTACACTTGTCGTAGGCTTTGGGAGCACTGATGCTGGATGTTTCGGAAGGAGAAAAACGCCTTCTTGAAAGAAAAATGACCTTTCTATATATTGTCTTTATTTGCTATTATGTTTTGATTGTTCTGGCAGCACTGCCTTCAAGTACTCTGGGGTTTCTCTAGAGACTCACAATTCAATGGCAGCATTTGTGTCACGCCAGTGGTCCTCGTGTTTCTTGTTTGGAAAGCTCTCTTACCAGTACTTACAAGAAAAGCTGTGCTTTTTCTTTAGATTGCCTGGGAGGAATTCTCCCATCATCAGGCTCTTCTTTCACAGGTGAAATGGGTAAGTTTTGCTAAAAGACTCTTGTATGTAGTGGAAAAGGATTCTGCTGCAGAGGTGTGTGCATTGCAGGGCTAGTGCCTGCGACTCATGCCTCAGATAAGAGGATCTGGCCTTGTAAAAGGGTTTGCCCTGGTTTTCCTTGGTGCAATGAAGAGAAAATTTGAAAAATCCCAAATGCCTTGTAGAATTCCTATGACCTTTTGGTAGCTTTTTAGACACATACGCTTGCGAAGCTCTAATATGCATGTGGTCACTGAACTGGCACTCTTCAAAATTAAATAGACCTAATGCAAATTACTAATAATCTGAGAAAGCTTTGTGCTAAAGAGGCTGTAGTAAAATTTCACAGGAGAATCCTCTTCTGCAGGCTATGTTAAATGGCCTTGTTAGACATTTGAGCATTGAGTGTCATTATGTAGTGATTTGAGAAGGACAGAAAAAAATTGTAAAACTGCTAGTAAGGTTCTCACAGCAGATCTATTATGGCTAGTCTCTCTAGTAATAATTTAGAGTTTTAATTTTCTCAAGTGTCCCACAGGTTTACTATATCCAGCCAAACGATTCACAGAAAAGTTGGCAGAATGGAAGCTTTTTATGACCTGTCTCCACTGGTGGCTTTTTATAGCTTCACACCCCACCTCCCCCAATATGTGTGTGCCACACGCACACACACGCATGCACGTCCACACAGACAGAGGGAGCCACAGGAGTTTGTCAAGTCCTGCACAGCTCTCAGCTTAATTCACACCATTCAGAAACCAGCAGCATCCCAATGTGGGTTCTCTTTTTTCTTCGTTTTAAATATATATGAAACACTGAAACCAGAGGCTGATTGATTGATACAGAAGCTCAAAGAGTGATATCAGGTTCCTGATTTGAATAGCCTTCCTAAAAAATTGTATCTCCGTCTCTCAATTTTACTCATCAATCAATATCCATCTGTTTGAAAAGTGAAGCACCTGCTGAGAAGCTGGTAAGACTCCTGGCACAGAGTGTAAATACCCTGAACCTTGGGATTTATGTCAGCAGGCAAGGGGAAAAATGTATTTTCTACCTAATAGGCACAATGCAGACAGAATTATCCATGCTGGGTGGCAGTCTCACAATTTGGAGCCATCTGGTGCTGACAAATGGGGACAGGAGGGTACGTGCCTTGGGGTCTCTGGCACAGGAAGGCAGTTGTCCTGTGCTCCTCAAGTTTAGAGGGATGCTGGGGCTCTCCCAGTCCTCATGGACCACCTCCCATGGACAGAGCTGGCCACAGGTATGGTGGAATGGGACACCTGAGCCGGGGATTTTTAAACAGAAGTGCTGACATTAGCTTCAACATCTGCAAAAAACTCTTTGACACAGTCTCTTCTAGCAAAGTCCCCAGAACATGAATTTTGACAAGGAAAGAGCCCGTTATTATCAGTGATGTTTCAACCATTATTTTATGAATATATTCAATGACAAGAACTAGCTTGTTTCCAAGACAACAAAATTCAAACCCCATCCATGATTGCTCTAAAGGAGGCCTCCTGTCATTTCATTCCTTTGAAGAAACTCACAATTTGATGGGCAAAATGCCAGAAATAATTAGACAGAATAGCACCATAAACCCCAATGGAAGCAAACTATCTGCTGTAAGAATTTCCCACCAGAAATCCTGAAAATCAAATCAAAGCCTGGATAAAATCTTTTCTGTTGAATATATGAACCAAAAAAAAAAAAAAAAGTGAGTGGGAGAAGACTATCTAGTTTTCTACCTCATCAAAGAGAATACTAAAAACTGTCTTTGTGACTTGCTTGTATCTTCTCGTGAAATAATAAGTGGGCAGGGCAATCAAATTTAAAACAGTATTCCCCAAAGCAAGGTCAAAACTGCTAGAAATGTTCATTTCATTTTTATTTGCTTTTCCTGTGAGGTACCCACTGTGGCTATAATTTCCCATTCTTTATGGGGAGATCAAAAGATTTGTGCTGTGCAGTGTAAGAATCAATTCAGTCATTCTGGCAGCACGCCAATCTTTATTACGTTATTTGTTAACCCGAGTTATTGCAGAATAGAATAACTGTTCCATGGGATAAACGAAGGAGTTTTTCTTGCTTCCTTGACCTTGATTTCCACGCTCGTGCCTCATCCTCTCAGCACCCACATGCAGATAATGATTGTGTGTGTTAGAGTGAATGAAATATCACTGCGGTTCCTGTGCTGAAGCAAATCCTTGATTTGGTGGTGTGTAAGCTAACCAGTAGCCTTCATTGTTTGCCTTTGCAGCATAGGGTGGGAGTCTCCTTGCTTTACTGGCAGTAAAATCATCCCCAGTGACAAAAGCTGTATTTGGTGTTGTGTTTCGTTTTGTTTTTTTTTTTCCCCTCATAGGCCATTTCTGTAACACTTAAAAGCTAAATATATCAGTCAAGTGATCCTCCTTGGAATATTTGTAGCTTTTTTAAGAAATCCTTTTCATTACATTTGTGAGCAGTGATATATTTGGAGATGTGAATTAGGGGTAAGTTAAAACCAACTTGGAGTTTTGCCTAAGTAAGCATCACAGTTTCAAGTCTACCAGTTCCTCATTGAGAATTTTTCACTTATTTTTTCTAAGCAGAAAAATGCAGGCTTTGCACAGTCATAATTTTACATAGAAAAAATGGAGGGTAGCTTCTGTCTTGCATTGCACTGGTCTAATTTAAAATACACTTGATGCCAATCAAATCAGGTAGCTTTTGGGATTTGTCTGGGTCCCAACGAGCAGCTACAACAACCTCTTCCAGTGAAAACTTGTTGTCATTGTGCCCCACTGCTGCTCTGAACCCAGAATCCATGGCCAGGAGCAGTTCCCATGCTCTCCAGAGCTCTTCAACTGCAAGAACCACATTCAGAGTCATTGCCCTGGGTTTTCACTATCGTGTCAGGGGACAGAATGTGGGAGGGGAGAAGGCACAGCCCAGAGTGAGATGCTTTGGAGTCTAAGGCAGACCTAAGGTTCAATTGCAGTGAGTTGGGGTAGCAGTATGTCAATATGTAGCTGGCACTGTGAAATGCCAAACTGGTTTGACGCCCTCCCCATCTGATTTAATTCAGCATAACAGAACTGGAGATTTTAGAAAGTCCACTGAAGGTGGACTCTGGGGCCCCTAGAGCCCTGGGCTAGAGAACTATGGCTGTGAGAATGAAACTCCCAGTCAATCCAGAACTCGTACAGGATTTGCTACTCCAGCTAGATCCCTACGAGTTGATGTGACCTGATGGGATTCATCCAAGGCTACTTAAAAAGCTGGCTGAGGCCATAGCAAGACCTCTGTCTATAATTTTTCAGTGCTCCTGGGAATCTGGAGAGGTCTGAAGCTGGCAAGTGTCCCAGTCTTCAAGAAGGGCAACAGGGATGACCCTGGCAACTACAGGCCTGTCAGTTTCACTTCTGTGCCTAGCAAAATTATGGAGAATATTATTCTGGGAGATATTGAAAAACATCTGAACAACAATGCAGTCATTGGTCCCAGCCACGTGTTCATGAGGGGAAAGTACTGCTTGATTAACTTAATCTCTTTCTGTGACAAGGTTACCCACCTAGTTGACCAAGGGAAGCCTGTCAATGTGAACTTTTTGGATTTCAGTAAAGCCTTCAATACTGCCTCTCACAGTGTCCTCCTAGACAAGACATCCGGCATACAGCTGGGTAAACACACAATGCAGTGGGTGAGCAGTTGTCTGACAGGCTGGACTCAGAGGGTTCTGGTGAATGGGGTTATGTCGGGCTGTTGACCAGTCACTAGTGGGGTTCCACAGGGATCCATCGGATGCAGAACTTGAGGGAATACTAAGTAAGTTTGCCAATGACCCTAAATTGGGAGGAGCTGGTGACACTCTTGAGGGCGGAGAGGCCCTGCAGAGGGATCTGGACAAATTGTAGAACTGGGTAATCACCAACTGAATGAAGTTTAACAAGAGCAAGGGCTAGATTATGTACCTGGGACATGGCAACCCTGGCTGTACATACAGATTGGGGAACAAGATGCTGGAGAGCAGCTCCATGGAGAGGGATCTGGGGGTTCTGGTTGACGACAAGTTGAACATGAGCCAACAGTGTGCCCTGGCAGCCAAGAGGGCCACCCGTGTCCTGGGTACATCAAGCACAGCACTGCCAGCCAGGCTAGGGAGGTGATTGTCCTGCTCTGCTCTGCACCGGTGCGGCCTCTCCTGGAGTGCTGTGCGCAGTTCTGGGTGCCACAGGATAAAAAGGATATAAAGCTACTGGAGAGTGTCCAGAAAAGGGCTATGAAGTTGGTGAAGGGTTTGTTTGGAGAGGAAACTGTATGAGGAGCAGCTAAAGTCACTTGGTTTGTTCAGCCTGGAGAAGAGGAGACTGAGGGAAGACCTCATCCTGGCTACAGCTTCCTCACAAGGGGAGGAGGAGGGACAGGCATTGAACTCTTCTCTTTGGTGACCAATGACAGAACCTGAGGGAATGGCAGGAAGGTGTGCCGGGGGGGTTTAGGTTGGACATTAGGAAAAGGTTCTTCACCCAGAGGGTGGTGGAGCACTGGAACAGGCTCCCCAGGGAGGTGTCACGGCCCCAGGCCTGACAGTGATCAAGAAGTGATTGGACAGTGCCCTCAGACACATAGTGTGAATTTTGGGTTTTTCCTCTGCAAGGACACAAGTTGGACTCGATGATCCTTATGGGTCCCTTCCAATTCAGGACATTATATGATTCTAAGAGGAACAAGATGCTCTTCACTGCTAAAAACCAGATTTTTAACTCTTTTTTGAAATAGAAATGATTGTTGATATCTCAGGATTTTTCATGGGACATGTATCCTTCATGAGAACAAATTCCAGTCACTAACTTGCAGACCAAAGTTAATGGCTTTAGTTGATGCCAAAAAAGTGCAAAACACCAAAAAATGGGGAGTGTGAGGAGAACCAGGCTCTGAGACTGACAATTTGGTACGTGCTAAGAAACAAAGAGGAAATATTTGTCTTGTGTTGTCCCTCCTCTCAGAGCCCCATGTTGGCTGAGGAAATCCAGGAGATTGCTGCTGGGACCGAGGGCAAAGGCTGGCCTGCTGCTGCCCGGTGCTGCAAGTCTGGGTAGGGGAGAATGAATGCTGTTCTGATGTGTGGGAGAAAAGCAGGGACAGGGTTTAGGGATGTTTTATATTTTCTCCTTTTGAGATGTCTCTCCGAGGCTCTGTGCTGCGGTCGGATACAGAAGCTGGAGGAGAGACCTCTACCCGCCTGTCTGTCAGGGGGATATTTGAGTCGACAGAGTCCAGCAGTGCCACTGGCTCGTCCTCCTGGCCAGATTCTGCACACTGGCAAGACGAGTCGGACCAGAACTCAGGCGTGGTTTTCCATCACGGCAGTCCCAGTCCCTTCCTGATGAGGCTCAGTTTGGGCTGTGCTGGTCGCACTGAGCAGAATGGGACATCTAGAAAACAGCGTGCAGGCAGGCTTTGTGGTTGGCAAGGTAGGGCTGGGGAGAAAAAGATTCATTGCCTTCACAGAAAGGCCCAATAAAGGGCCCCAAATGCTGCTTTTCAGAGTGTTTTTCCCCTTCTGCTCTTTCAGAGTCTGATGCAGTAGGTTGAGACAAAGGCGTTTACGAAAACACTAAGCCTGAGAATCCAGCTACCCAGCATGGAAATGGGAAACTTAAATTCATAAGCTCCCTCCTTTAAACTGATAGAAATGGATCCAAACAAAACAAAGCAAAACAAAACCAGTAGGTAAACATGTTGGAATGTACAATGGATAATAGATATTGAGGGATGATCTAGTCATGCATGCTAAACAGATACATTTATGAGTATAAATTTAATTAGCATCTGGAAATTAACAAGGCTAGGAAGAAGGGCAATGTGTTTTTAAGTGAAGGCGATGAATAGGTACTGTTTGGTGCATATAGATAAATGAGGATTTAATTTGTAAGACATAATGAGCCAGGTGCCTATAAAATAATTTGGAGGGGTTTTTTGCTGGATATCACAGAAGATAATAGTGTAACTCCTCAAGGTCAGTCTGTCTCTACCTGTTCATCTCTTTTTGGGGAAAATATTTTTAAAAACAACTAACTAACTAACTAAAATTAATTTCCTTCATAGTAACCTGCCTTCTTGTGAAAGACACTGTCCTAATCAGTAACTATTTGAAGCACACAGAACGTACAGTTTCCCCATATTGTGCTATAGGGAAAGCTGTAGAGGCATGAAGATAAAATGATAAAATCAGGTTGGAGTTTCCTTAGGGGTAGAGGAGTTTATTATTTTCTGATTGGTAGCTCCTCATGACATTGGTGTTGCGCAAAGAATTAATTCAGATTTCATTTCAGAAGAGAAGGATCTCTAAAATAGCTATTTGCATGGTTAGTGTTAAAAACAGGTATGTTTTTTAAGTGATGTCATTTCAGGGAGTTGAGACGTGTGTATTTCTGCTTGAAGGAGAGGAATCCTTGTGCGGAGACCATGATAAGTGAACCTTATTGTGATGCTTACCTACTGTTTTTACCAGCGTATTTGTGATTAATGTTAACTAGGACCCGCTTTTTACACCTGGATATCTTAAGACATTTTATTATTTTATTATCCCTTGTAAGGGATGCAGAGAGAAGGAAGTGGGCAGACATAGCAGCTGTGTGGCAATCCTTACCCAGCCCTGGGGGTCTGCTTCAGCTTTCCGTGTCCAGGCAGGAGCCCCTGCACACTCAGTGCCTGTGTGTTTTGAGATCTCTGTAATCAGCCTGTAGTAGGGGCAAGGTCTGGGGTATAATTTCTCCCACGTACAGATGTTCTTATTGTGGGAACTTAGCACCATGTCAGCCAGACTACACATCCCTCTCCCCTTTCTGCCATGTAGAGAAATAAAATATGTTCCAACACTAACTTGCCAATTTGGTATCCTAAATTTATTACAAAATACTAAATTAAGTGTAAGGCACAAAATGACTCTGGGAAAGTAGCTGTCTGGAAGCCCTAAGAAGTGTCAGGGAAGTTTTGATAAGCACTTACAGATCTATAGATGAGAGCTGCCTGGGATCTTTTCATTTCCACAGGAAAGTCCCATTGCCTAGGCACAGTTTTCAAAACACTCAGACCTTCAGTGTTTTGATGGTTGTTCCTGGTGCTGGGTTTTTTCCAGGGTTTTAGTTCTTTGTGTGGATTGATTTTTTTTATTTGTTTTGTTTTGTTAATTGAGGAAATGATATGTCTTTGCTAATTTTACAATCAAAAACCAGACAGCCTTTGTCAAAGGAGGATTTAGTTGCTGTTCTGGTTTTCATTCTTTAATCTGTAGGTTGACTGGGGCAGGTTCCTTCGCAGAAATGCCATTCTAAGACTGACCCCACTATGTATGCCCATGTGTGAATAGGGATGCATTTCCAGGGGAACTGATATTTCATAATACTTGGATCTGAAAACAGTGTTTTAAAAACAGAACCGTACTTTAAAAACAAAAGCATTTTTTTAAAAAAGAGAACTTTCTGGGTTTCTTTTAAAAAAAGTTAAACTGAGTATTTTATGATGCTATGAATTGCCTTTTCCCTGTCACCTATGGGACTTACATCCACCTCCTTAAGCATTTTAGCAAAGACTACTACCACTTGGACTGAAAAATTAACGGCAGCAGGTGATCCTGTTATCCCAATGATGGATAGGACTGGAAAGGTTACATGTTGAGTCTTGGTGATGTTCAGCAGAGTGAGGGAAAATTAGGGCAGTCTTCTTTTCTGTTTTCCCATATTTCTTGGAGTGCTTCTGCTCTGAGTGTTTGGCTGTACGCAGCACAGACCTTCTGGCTGAGTAGCAGAGTTGGGCTTTTCTAAGTGCTGCAGCAACTTATGGGATTCCCAGCAAAAAACTGGGGTGCTTGCTTGTCTGTTTATGTGTCTTCTTGCAGAGCTGCTACTCTTCAGAAAAATGGAAGCTGGAGAAGAGAGAAGATTTCTCTTTTGAGCTTCCAGCCAAGCAAAGCACAAGTGAGATTTTATGAGATAAAGGCATTTTTTTTCAAACCAAATGTCATAGGGCTACTGTGAGTAATAGCTGCATGCAAATTTATTCAGGAAGAAAGATATATCTCTTTTTTTGTCTCTTTTCTGTAAGGAAAGGTGTTAAGTACTCTACATAGATACTGCTCCCAGCACCTCATGCAATCAGGAACTAACTTTACCTTGTACAGGAATGAAAGGGATTCCACTGGGAGTGCAAAGGACTTGAGGAGGATGAGTATTTTGATAAACTTTTGAACATATAGTTTTGGATTAACTAACCAGTGACAAACGAATCTCCTTTAAATGGCCTCATGGTGGTGGGGGAAGACTGAACACCCTCTTGCTGACAGTTCCTTGTGTTGTGATAAATTTAACGTAGCAATAAAAAAGGGTTTATGTTTGTACAAACGTCTTTTATGAACAACAGTTTCCATCCATTTAATAATGACCCCGCTTCTCTCATGAGAATAGCACCATTACCAATCTGTTGGTGTGGTTTCTGCAGCGTGAGACAGCACTTCCCATGGTACTTAATTGTCTCACCCATCTGTGGAGCGTGACGCTCGTCGGAAGACACCTGCTTTCTCAAATGTTGTTTTTAAGGATCAGATCCATTGCTTGTTACGTTGGCTGTGTTTTAGGAGAAAGACGGGTAAAAGCCAGGCATCCTACTAGGCACACAACTTAGCAAAAACAGCCTCTAATTAAAAAACCAAAAGGAGCGTGCACAAAAAGCCCACATGCAAACATCTCTCTCTTTGCATAAAGTATTAAAGTTCAACAAAGGATTTGTCATAAATTGAAGCTAATGGTTAAAATTTAATATTTCTTCATGCTCCTTTGGATATGGAGAGCATCACCTAGATTTGCTAGGGTTAACATAAGCAGGGTGGGATTGAGACATTGCCTGTGGTTTAGCCCATGAAGGCTTTGCTTTATTTCAACTTTTTTTTTCCCCTGAGACAGGCCCCATGTTTCAAGATGGACTCAGGACTGGCAGGCCAATTTTTGAGTTTGGAAACGTTTCACAACTTATGCTCTGCCAACTTGTTTAACCAGATGATGTGAGCTGGGGAAGCCTGTGCCTGCCCCATCCCAAGGCCAAGTCAGCCCCATGGCACACCTGGCCTGTGCAAAGGCACCACGGGGTTGCCAGCAGCCCTGGAGGTGTCTCGAATCTCCTAGCCAGTGGAATCTGCAAGGCCACCTAACCCTTCCTCATGGCTAATAAGCTACTTGCTGCTTTAGCATAAGTTTTGACTGTGAAGAAGTGCTTAGGGGAGAGATTGGCAGAAGGCTTTCATATGCTGGCCCACCCATTAAAAAATTTGATCGTATGTGACCATGAGAGCACCGGGGTGATCAGGCCCTGGGGTGCTTTGTGTTTGTAGGCAAGGCAGTAACAGTCAATTTGTTCGAAGGCCTAAGCCAGGAATAGGGTTTGTGGCCCAGAATTGTGAAATGGGACTGACTGCAGCATCCTTGTCCTGGTGAGCAGCATCTGCCACGCCAGCAGCCACATCAGCACAGGCAGGCTGCAGACCCTGCTGGGAGGGGCTGAGGACCGAGATATGGGAGCCAGGCACCTGGAGAAAGCATTTTGTTAGGGCCTGCATCAGTCACGTTGCTTTCCTGCAAGTGTGATTCATTTCCTTATGATTTATAGAGCAGGAGAGGACAGGTTAGTTAGTGACATCTACTTTGCACTTCCCTTATGCTCCTGAAGAGTGTCTTATAAAGCCAGAACTTTGTAAATTATCTTCTATCCGGTTTCTCCTTTCACTGGGCTTTACCTCTGAACATCTGGTTGACCAGAGTGTGTCCCTGAACATTCCCTCTGCCATGGGGAGTAGAAAGGCTCCAGTCTCCCTTTTGCAAATCATTGTTGTAGAAAAGGTTTCTTGTTACTCAGTGGTTATGCCATCCTCATTGCTGCATGAAGAAAGTCTGCCCTCCTTGCCCCCAGCCCTCCTCTCCACCTTGTAACTAAATACTTTCAACTACAAGGAGTAGGTTACAGAATTATATGTGTGAGTTGGTGTATATGCTCTGTAACATTTCTGTGCATTTCTGAACTTCAGGTCTAACAGAAGTAGGACCCTAGAAATCCAAGAACTCTTGCCATATAATATAGGATATTTTAAACCTAATTATGCAGACCGTGGAAGTTAATATAAACTTTGGGTAAAAATGCCAAGAGGTACTTCTCTACTTCTGAGCTTTGGAACTGTATGCCATTGATTTAAAGAGGACTACCACACAAGTAGGGGTACAGTGATGCTGGACTGGTGTTGTGTGAGAGGGATCTTGCACCAATTTTGTAAACAGTAAAATCTTACATTGACTAGAGCAAGGTGGCATCAAGGTAGTAGTCACAAAAAAATACTAATAACATTGTGGTGTTAACAATCGCAGTTGCTGAAATTTCCTTTTATTGAAAAGGTAGCTTCTTGCTGCTAAAAATGAAGGTTTTACTGGCCTGTGCAAACTTGGAGTGGAAGGTTAAAAGAAATGCCCAGAAAGAAAGACTGGTTGTTGAGTCAATGGATTTTCTGTTTACTTGCTGTTGGCTCAGATTGCCAGCAAGCCCCAGGAACACTGATGAATACTCTGTGTAATGTCAACTCCTTAAGTGATGCTGTGGCACAGCCCAGTGCTTGCACCACGGAAGGCAGGGTAGGAGGAGGCTGGTGGCACTGCCCCTTTGCCAGACCCTGCTGTGATGGACCGCCTGTCCTCTGCTGAGGTCTGCCACCCAAAAAGGCCATAAAAAGATAAGTAGGTTTAGAAATGAGCCATGTGTGCAAGCATCTGGTTAGCTATGCTGAATGAAAGATGACTAGCTCAGAGTCTACAAGACAAAACTGAAGGCAACCAGATTCAAATTGAATTCATATAGGTTGCAGTGGATTTCCCATTAGCTGAAACTCTTAAAATCTCGAGTGTATATTTCTAAAAAGCTATTATTTAGTTCAAATGGAATCCAAATAAAACCTATAAGAGATACTTGTTATTTCAGGAGATCACAAAAAAGGCCACATCTGTAAATTTTAACATCTGTGATCTCAGGTGATTTGTTTGCTAGCTTGTCTTTGGCAAGTGGGAGGGATAGGAGTGCACTGGGTCTTGTCACTGTAGGAGTATACTGAATGAATTACTATATTAAATAATTCTGTAGGCATGCAGAGGGATGTAAATGGACACAAAGGAAACTAACAGTATCTTAGTCCATGAAAGAAGCACTACAGTAATAGGAAATAATAGGCTAGTAAATTTGACCTCAGTTGCAGGCAAGTTCCTGGGGATTTTAAGAGCTGAGATCACAAAATATATGGAGAAGTGTGCTTTGATAAAAGTTACCAGTGTGCCTTCAGAGGGAATACCTTTTATATGGCAAGGCCAGGAAAGTTATTTTGTGAAGCTCATTGCGAGGAAAAAAAATGTATTGAAGGAAAGGAAAAAAAATGTAAACCACTTGGATTTTGCATTAGGTCAAATAACAGAGGCTAGAATTGAGAAAAGGGGCACATTTCTGAAAATATGAGACCTATGTAATGACCACAGATAAGTAGAATAATAAGAGTGAGTAAAGAAGGTATCAAAGATGAAGATGATCCTTAAGGAAGTAATTTTCCATTTAGTGCGCTAAGGGTGTGTCCAGACATGCTCGGTGCTAGTTTGCCCTCTCCACACTGATGGGAAGTCTAAGTTAACTTTTAAAAGGAGCACTGCCAGATCAACACTAAGCACCTTTGGAAATTCTGTAAATGGTACCTGGATCCTTTGAGCTGAAATGAAGTCTCACATTGCAAGAAACACGACTGTAGACTGGGAAAATGACAAGAGGATTTAGATTAGCCACCCTCTAGAGGCATGCTGAATTTGCAGCAGGTGCAACTCTACCTTCAAAAAATAATCCATCACCTCCTCTTCCCCCCTAAAAAATAACTGTAGGGCAGAAGGTAATGGGTAGGACAAAATGAAGGGAAATTATGGCTTTATGAGATGTTTGTCAGATGGCTGATGGAACAAATTCAATACTCTTGCTTTCTGCTCAAGATTTACAAATAAACCGCAAAAAGTATGACTGGATAATATTATACTAAAGACAGATCAGGGTCTTTTGTGCCCTACATTACAGCTGATCCATGGAAGGCAACAGTACTCACATGAATCTCCCTCCAAAATGTTGTATCCTAGTACTATATCCATCAGGTTAATTCCAATGATTATGGTTTTCCAGTTTTCCAAGCCAGATGAGAAAACATTTAAAACCAGCCATATTACTGCAGCCATTAATGACCACAATTAAAATCTGAATCAAATTACTGATGGTCTTATTTCTACCCACTCTATTTCTTTATTTGTATCTTAATCCACAGATCCTGTTCATAATTTTTATTCTACAATTTAAAATTAAGACAGGCAGGGGAAGTAATTCTACCGTGTGTTTTTTTTTTTTTAATGCAGTGCTTTTTCCATGTAGAAGAAATACCAATATGAACATGAAATGCATTACTCTAGTAGTGAGGTTAGTTCTTGGTGCCACTTTCTCATCCTAGTGGCATTCACTATGCAGCTGAACCACTGTTAGAAAGCATTGCATAAGAAACTAGAGGGGGTCTGGAGATGAGAAGTTAACCTGTAAATTAACTACAGTTCGAGACTGTGCATGTCTAGAGGCAGATCAATTAGTTGTGTTGTTGCCTGCAAACGACCTCCTTACCACTCTTCACAGTCTTGTTCCTACCATGGCATTGCTATGGAGAAGGGAACCTTCCACCCCAGCGGTGCTCAGCAGCTACCGATCTCCCTCTGGCTCCTTGAGGCTGTTGATAGACATTTTATCTTGTGTCTGGCAGCATGATCAATGCAGGAGTGGTGGTAGGGAGACATTACTTCAAACCAAATCACCGCTCTGATTTAGTACACTGAAATGGTTGTATACTACACACACTCCCTGGAGCAATTATTCAGTATCCTCGTCATCTGCAGTGAGTATGTTAAACCTTTCTGAATTTTATTTGGGCCATGTTTCACCTAGTGGAAGCTCTCCATCACTGCTTTGATTGTCTGTGCATTATAGTGGCCATGAATTGCACGTCAGTCATCAGCACTCTGTGGAACCACAGTGGTGTTTCCAAAACAGGCTTGTACTCTGCCCGCATGTGTGTGAGTGAGAGACCTCTGTGAAGTATTATCCACCTTACCAAGTCACTAAAAACAAATAACTACCGTCTCAGCCATAACATAAAAAAGCTGACAAGACAGAGAATTAGTGGTGGTATAGCAACTCTTATGGCTCTGCAACCAAATGAATGGTATAGGAGCACAATGTATGTGACTCTCTCTGCTGTGGTTCTAGATCTTATATGTGTGGAGCAACATCCAACACAAGCATAGCTGAAACCCAGCAGAATACAACGCTTGACACAGCTGCCCAGCTGGGGAAAAGCAATGAGTAATACAGACTCTATATTGGCATAAATGCTGCTGCCTCTGTTTCAAATTTCAAGAATACATTGACCTTCCTGTTACAGAGGCATCACTTTCTGATTTCCTTTCTAGCTTTTTCTCTTATTTTTGTTATGTGAGTTAGATCTGTTGCAGGAAGATCACAGCAGCACTCATGATAATGACTTGAACTGAAAATTAAAAAATTTTGACTGATAAACGTTTGAGTTGAATATATAAATTGATTTTGCAAGCTGGACATTCATATCCCCACTAATTCTTTAGAAGATCAGAAGAACAGTGTAATTTCACAGTTATATTTAAGGCTATGTGATGAGTTACAGGCTTTCCCACTATGTTTAAAATATTGTTATAAACGTCAACATTTCTGTAGATTTGAGAAACATGAATGAGAAAGGAAATGTTTGTGTAATTCAGGTTACATGTTTATACTGGGGTTGCTTTTCAATAGTTGCTAAGAGCTCATGGAGCTCTTTGAAGCTGATGGGAACTGGAAGTTCTCAGATGTGCAGTGGCTTCATTTGAGTAACCTGTGAACTTTTTAAAGGGGAAATAAAAGAAACTTCTTGTTGTGTTCAGTTTCTAATGGAATTGTGCATTATTATTATTATTGCTGTTGTTGTTGTTGTTTATCTGGGAATTTGGTGGAGACCAAGATTTTAAATGGGCTCAGAAAAGGATTAGACACTCTTTCGGAGGGGTGCGTCAATTGGTGGTTCTCAAGCATAGTGGGACTAATGCAGTTTCTGAGTGAAGATGTTCCTAAATACCCATCCTGAGGAGCAGAGAGGGTGGTTGGGTCCCTGCCTGAGGACCTGCTGCTGGTGGTGTTGGTGTCTGTCTGCACGCTGCCTCTGCTGCTCTGTGGCACAGGTCACACGGACAGGGAGTGCCTGTCGCTCTCCATCATTCATCATGAAATTCACAGTGTAAAGGGCAGAGCTCAGTCAAGAAGTAAAAGCAGGCAGTTTCGGGTTACTTATTTATGCACTGTTGAAATAAGCACTGCAAACGGCTGTAAAGTTGGGTTCTGCTGCTTGACCAAAGGTTAGTGTTAACTCTGACAAAGAAAACTGTTGCTCAGATCTCTTGTACTTGGTAATTAGTTCCTAAAAATGTTTTCTGAAAATGACTTTATATTAAAATAGCTATGGATATATGTTGGAAATTTACCTGAGAATTTTATTGAGGTGGGAAAAAAGGAAAGATAAATGTTGGGCAAAACCATAGAGAATATCTGTACATAGGCACAGGTATTGCAGGTTCAGAAAAATTAGATCGTGGCCTTTATCTTTATCAGGGTTTAAAAATCTTTATGAAGGCTTTAACTGAAGGGTATTTCTTTATAGTCAGGGGATTGCCTCTCAAGTTCAGTCTACAGAAAATAAAAACGAAACCACTCTTTTTGGAAATCACAGTTTTCGTGTCATTGCTATAAATTCTATATAGGTATCTTATTTTTTGATTTTTATTGACCTATGACCTGATGTGATGTAAAACCTCAAAATGGAAGGTACTTTCTGGAGTTTGGTGTCTGAGGTGAGTTCATTGTGAAAACTGGATAAGCATCTACACCATCTATGTTGAACCAGAGTATCTTTCATAACATGCGCATGCCCACACTTTGTACATTCTTCAAATCACTTTGAATGTTGTCCACCAAAGTGCACATCCAGTCCACCGGGCATTGCTCCTCAGTACAGAAAAGCGAGATTTCATGGGCACCTGCAATGGTTTTAAGCCTGCTGGTGAGTTTATGGGGACACAGGGTTAGAGTAATGCAGCTGCCCTGATGTTAAAAAGCTGTGAAGCTGCAACTGTGTGTGCAGGACCAGGGGCAGCCCTACCTCAAAGGGGTCAAGTTTAATGTGAAACAGTTTTCTCAGTCCCCTCGTGCCAGCACATGCCAGCCCGTCAGGGCACATTGCTGTCCTTTGAAAGACGCAGCCTGCTCACATGTGAGCTGCTTCCATGGCGCAATTTTCTCCAGATTTCTGTCTCAGGCTTTACCTCCTCTGTTCACTCGTCCATGGGCTTCAGAAACCAACTGACCCTTTTCTTGTAGCAGCAAGCTCTGCTCCCTCTCCTGGGAACCCTTTTGGCGGAAAACTCAGCCAATTTGAGTCTGCCTTGCAGCAGGGATGTTTTCTAACTCCATGGGGGCTTGTTTCTCTTTAGCTTTTTGCTTTCTCCAACATTCAGAAATAATTAACAAGCAATGAACAGAAATTAAAAGGTCCTTGAAGAGCACAGCAGATGGGGTAGGCTGCAGCACTTCTGTTCTTGGTTCTTCCTTTATTTTGTGATCATGGGGGAGTTCCGCTGCCTCTTTCCCTCCCAGCCTTTATCTGCCTTGTTTGTTCAGACATTGAATACCTCATGTTAGGACCTGTCTCTGACATATCTGTACAGTGCCCAGATCAAATGAGCTCCAATTTTTAATGCATATTCCAGGCCCTACTCTTCAGTAGGTTGGATTCACAGGCTGCACCTGCACTATCCTGAACGTGATCTTGATGGAAGGTGATCTTGGCAGAAGCTGGCAGAGCTGATGGGCAGGTTTCTGGCACGCTGGTTCATGCAGAGGAGATGTCTGGCTTTCTGGCTTGCTTAGTAGCTGACTTACTACTCCCTGCATCACCTCTGAAAATCAGCTGATGACCAAGAGCCAAACAGTGGTGTCTTTTTGTGAATCTTTTTGTTCAGGAGAGAATAAATAATGTAGAATATTGTTAAAGGTGGGTGATCGACTGATTGGAGATAACGTGGGTGCGTCTATCTGAAAGCTACTGATATTGCTGACAACATCCTGGAAGGATGTTTCAAAATACAAAGTTTTACTATTTTTATAGCAGAGGAAGCTGCTGTGTGTCATGATAGGCATTAGGTCTGCAAGAGGTGAAGCTGGTTTTGGTCACACTTAGTTTTACCTTAGACGACAAGCCAAAAGCAAATATCTTAACTGCATTTCTTGACACAAGTGGAAGCACCTGTGCATGCAATCACTCTTCCCTCCTTTGCCTGAACTCCTATCTTGAGGACATAATCCTGCAACACTTCCTAACATGGATAACTTTCTATGCTGTGGAATTACCACATGCAGAGGATTTGCACATGCAAAGTCTCTGTTCACACTTACAGCCCTGTGAGGACTCCAGGCTTTTGATGCCACTGGTGACAACACTATTGCTTTGATTCACCTGTCATCAGGTGCCAGGTAGGCTAAAACACCTTGTTCCACGGGGGCAGCGCTTCCATAGCACATGGGGTTTCTCTTTACCATGCTTGGTTTTTTTTCACTTTCTCTTCATTAATCTGGCTGTTTTACTCTCTTACTATCCAATGGGAAGATTTCCCGTGTATGGTTTATTATTATCTACAGGTATAAGATTTCCTCTTGAGCTGCAATAAATTAATTTTTAATAAGGAGTATCATATACTGAAAGCATTTATAAATATTCCAAGCTTGAGATTCTTAATTGTGCTGTGGGTGTTGTCAAATACTGCTAAATCTCACACCCTTTTTGCTTGCAGACTTACCGTGTGTGATGTAGTAGCAATAAATGTTAAATAACCTGCCTGACATCCAGCCCCACTTTGTGGCACTTGTATAATTGCAGAGGCTTTCGGAAGTCACACTGCAAGGCTCCGATTTGATGGCAACATGCAAACGTTTCACTGTAAACACTCTTTCATTACACGAGATTTCATTATCAGAGGTTTCTGCTCTAATATCCTCTTTCCTTTGAGGATCAGGACCAACATTACAGTAACCATATTGTTAGCAAAAGCAACATGAGATTAAGAATGTGGACTCCATTGATCTGAGAGCTTCAGAGTAAGAGTGCTAAATATTCCTTAATAAGTGGGAGATCAACTTGGCTCTGTGCATAATGACTGCACAGAAGGATTTGAATTATGTTGCCTTGAGCATGGTGGAAAAAAAAAAAAAGAAAAAGAGCAGAGTAAGATTGATATCAGATTCTTTGCCATTTATTTATTCCTGTTATACGTGGGTAAGCTACTAATCTCATGTGGGTGTCTTCCACTCAGAGGCTGTGTATGCTGGCTGCTGCTCTCTACGGGCATGGGGCTAAGACTCTTCGGCCCCTTAGCAGGCTGAGTTCTACACTTACAGCCAGTATTCAGACCAGAAAACAAGCACTCTTTGTGGCTGGAAACATGAAAATGTATGTCAATGACCAGGTGTGTGACCACTGAGCGTATGAGAAGCCACGGACCCCTGCAGCTCCCCACACACTCAGCAGGCAGATTTACAGCTGTGCGGTGCAGAAAGTACCGAGTGTTGATGTTGGATCCACGTGGGCTTAAGCAAAATGTCATTTGCACCAGCCGAGCATTTGGCCCACTGAGCTCTGGCTCTTTTACAAAGCTATCAAAAACAGTTCTCGTCTCCTAATAAAACTCCATTAATATCCTTGTTACTCCAATATGTGCACCTTTGTAATTAACAGCTCACAGATGCCATATTTTCTTCCTTGATGTTTCCCACCCCTCTATTTTTGTCTTGTTTCCTTTTGCGAGTTGGTGAGGCAGTGCTGAGTTTGGTACTAGCTTCCCTTGACAGTAAGCATTAAGCTGTTGCAAGCATCTCCTTCTGACTGTTAATTATCTTGGAATAACTCGTTAGTGAATGTGCTTGCTTTATGCCAGCTACATTTCATTGGCAAAACCCAGGCTGAGCTTGTGTGCTCCCTTCCAGCCATGGCCCCTGCTCGTGGCACCAATCTTTCTATTCGGCAGAAGAAATTGTTTTCCAGGTCAAGAACTGTAGAAAGGCTGAGTGGTACTGGTGCAGGGTGGGTGGGCTGCTGCCACCCCGAGCAGCGCAGCCGAGCTGGTGTCAGCTGGCGTGGTGTTTCCAGGGTAGACTGGGAAGCACTACCTGGATTTCTCTTTGGTCATGCATCCCAGGCATGGCAGGTGCTGCAAGTCGCACATCCGACACCTGTTAGTTTCTGTGCTTCAGCTGCTTTGGTAAATTCATCTATTTGGCTTGTCAATATGTAATGCAACATGGATTTTTGAATAGCGTTGAGTAAAAGCTGCTGCTAACTCTGGATCAAGGCAGGCTGGAGTGCAGATTCTCCTGAGACCATGTCTCACCTTTGGGGGCTAATCTCCTGGGTTTTGCTGAACAACATCATCTATAGCCTTTACATTAATTTAGTAGTTTTCTACCTTTTTCTTTTCTTTGTTTCTGAGGTCCTGATTCCACTTATCTAGAAGCTACTACACTGTCGCTGCCTGGAGTGAATTTCAGATCCAGTGGGACATGCTGGGGACTTGCTGCAGTCAGCTAGAGCAGGAAAAGCCATGGCAGGTAGCCTTGTATAAAAAGACTGCGACAAAAAGTCAGGAGGGGTCTCAGAATGTGACTCAGCCCCCACAGACAGCTCTGCAGTCACTGTCCCTTTTGAAACATATTTTGATTGTGCAAAGCTGTGGGGTGAGCCTTCCTGCCTCCTCCTCCTCCCCTTCCTCCTCCTTTTTCTCCTCCCAGGACACTGCCACTGACTCACCCTGGTTCCTGCAGTAGAGCTGCTTTCCTGGAATTCAGAGTTGGGCACGCAATCTGTTTTGCAGATGCCATACTGGCTTTTAAGAGAGCCTCTCTTTTCGTCAAGCTCCTCACGATCAGCTGTGGTAGGTTCAAAAGCCCTTTAGATGCCTTGGGACCTCTCCCCTTCCTTCATCTCGGAGCCATCCAGCCTTTCTGCAGCCTTGTATCAAACTGCTGCATTACCAAGCGGAGCAAAGGGTGGAATGTATTGTACACACAACAATTGCGGCTCAGCTTTTATCATAAATATGTATATATTGCCTGCAAGTCCGTGTGAATGAGGAAGTTCTAACAAAACCTAAAAATACCAGGAGTGTTGACCTTCAGGAGATGTTTCCTATGCCAGCAGCTCAACTCAGTCTGCAGTGGCTGCTGCTTTTCCTGGCTGCAGACAGAGAGAGGCTGAAATGAGCAATCAGCTTGTTTATGGCAGGTTTTAGTGCTTCAGTAGTATAATAAAAGAGGATTTCGCAGAAGGGATTTGGTTTTCGTGTACTTCAGTGTTTTCTGCTCCGTTTTGCTCCATAAAACCCAGGCTCTTGTTTACAAGAATTAGCAGCTTCCCAAGGTTTCTGCTGATTTTGAGGAATCAACCCCTTGCAGCTCTGTGACACCACCACGCAGCTCCCACTCCACCCTGCGCTTGTAGAATGACTGTTCCCTACGTGCGGCTGAGCACTTGGATTAAACACCTGCACGAAACAATTGGCACAACCCGAAGGGCTGTTAGAGGCTCCATATCCTGTTTGGGAATCACTTCAAGTGAAATTAATGATTTTTCTCTGCGTGCAGACTTTTTGAAAAGAAATCTGTTTTTATATGTGCAATTAATCGGAAGCAGTTGGTGTGCACTCTGTACTGTTAGATATCAGTAAGACAGGAACTATATGGCTTTTAATTCTGTAGGGTGTGTAGCATTTAAGACCACAATATCCTCACTGGTAACTATGGCACATGCATATCCCCCTGTCCACTTACCCTTTCTAGATTTTGGAATGAGGGGAAAGGCATTTATGTATATGGTCCCTGAACTTCACAGATATTGTATAAAGCCAAATTATTTTCATGGCAGAGATTTAAATAAAGAAAATTTCCAGTAAACTTTGTGTTCTGATTCCCACAGTGCTGCCAGCACTTGTGATAGTATCACAAGTCTTGTGATATTTAATATTCTGTCTTAAAGCTCCAGGCTCTTTCATAATGTAATTGTCTGAATCTCAACTCTCCTGTAAAAAAAATGAAAGAACCCATCTCTCTCCTAGCTGCAGAGAATAGCTTGAAATAACATTTAACATTTAACCTAAGAGCCAAAACATCAGGAGACAGGTAAATTTTTCCCAAAGACTATTTTTTTTTTTTTTTAATTTCCCCTCCAATATCTGGATTTTTTAAATCTCATTTAACTCTTATTTGTTTGGAGCTTGATTCTGGATTTTGAGTGACTGTGTTTATGTCAGGAATGGCCACCCTACATTGTATTTGTGGTTTGATGTTTCAGATGAAGACAGAATTGCTTTATTACAGCATGTAAATTTCCAGGTAGGGATGCTATTTTAATACGATTAATTGCTTTCCTGTAGGTTGCTTCACCACAGCCCTCTTCACACTGAACCATTGCCTATCCCATGATCTTCTAAATGCATAGGAGCAATTAAGTTTCTTTTGGTCTGGCAAGCAATTTAGCAAGTAATAGTCTCCAGACACGAAATGACCTGGTTTGTGTTGTAAAGAGTTCTCATACCTGTGTCAAACAGCTAAGTGTAATGAATCCTGGTGAATCAACTGTTCTTACTGCATATGCATACGTGGTTCAACATGAACAGTAGTACTTTAAGCCTATACTATGGCAGTAAAACCCTGTTGTTCTGTTTTAGCTGAACCCAATTTTCTGCTTTTTTACCTTTCTCATTTGCAGTTCTGGTTCAACTGTGCTAAACAGAGCTACTTGTAAGAAATGCAATTTTAGTTGAATATTTAAAATAAAACCAAATCAATGGACTCCCTAGCAGTGTGCTTTAGAATCAAGCTATTGAAATCCAAGGGCACTCACAAATTTGCTGCTTGTTGTGAAGAAGCAAACCTGCCTGTCATCTGTTACCAAACTATTTTCTCAGTCTAAAGGCATTTTGCCCTGTTTACACTAAGCTGGACTGTGCAGTCTGTCACTGTTCCAGACGTGCTGCTGAAGCCACAAAATATTTATATACAGATAGTGGAACAACCTGTCTGATGTGTTTTAAATCAGGAAAGGCCTGTAGATGGTGCTGTAATCTAACTGGAAAAAATAGATTTACCATGAGGCTGGATGGCGTTTTCCTCGTCCTTTTAAGAAGTTGAACTCAGATCTATTTTGCCAGGTTTCATACCTGCAGGATTTTGAGCTTTAAGTAACCATGGCAAACTCAGTTAATTCGAGATGAATAGGTGCAGAAACCTGCAGAAGGACTCGGGTGCCCTGGCCCTTCACCATCTTCCCCGTACTTTGTACAGCTTGAGGCCCACGTCACCAGGGTGGCACTACAGGAGATCTTGGAGAAAATTGTGCCATTGAGTCATCTACATACTTCTGCCTCGGAAAGGGCTGAATGTCTTAAAACTTCAGAGCTCTTGTATAAGGCCAAACTTTCTACAGGAGAAGAAAGTGAGCAAATAACACAGATAAAATTAGTTGGGTTTTCCACCAGCCTGATTTTTTTCACCATCTCAAGAAGCCTCCCAGCTCTAACCTGCAGCTCACATCTCAGCAGACTCTGCTGTGAGCAACCTGCCTGCAGGAGCTGTCGAGTGCCAACTTCACCAGATTTTAGGAGAACTAATTTTCCAGAGTTGACTCTGCCTAATTATGAGCCTCCCTCAGAAACTGCAGGCTCGGTGTCTCCCTCCCCAACTGCGAGTTATTATTGGATTCTTTACTCTCTTTCATAAACTGCTGATTGGTGGCAGATTGTTTAGCAGCTGCCACCTGCTATACTGCTTGTTGAATAAATTTCCCTTTTTAGTTCTAGAATAGCCTTGGTCTGCTAAGAGCTCTGGAGGCATTTAAGGGGAAAGGGACAGAGACAATGTGGTTTTTTGGCAGGGTTCAGTACCAGTCCAGTGCAATTCTTCTGTAAGTCTTGGGCCCCAAAACAATAAAACATGTAAATATGCATTTTGAGCATGAGTAATCTCCTCCTAAATCTTCAGGGAAGATTTAGACATGTGCCTAAGTTCTACCCATTTTGCCAGGATGTAAGTACTCTCCTGACCTGCAGTGTTTGATCATCTGAAGCCAAGCTTGAGTGCTCCACTGAAATGAAGCTTTCACAAATCATAAATGGCCATTAGAGGTTGTTCTGTGATTGAGATGATACTTGAATCCCAGAGACACTAAGTAATGCTCAGTAATTTAAGGAGAAACTATAGGGAGAAACACTTGTCCTTTGAGGAGATTTATTTTGGGATATCAGAGCAGTGGAAGGTGCTGATGGCAGAGGAGAACTTTGCTGCAGCCCCGTCTCAGTGCAGGGAGCCTTCCTGTGAGCTCTGGGCCTCATGCCAGCCTTGTAGGTGCAGAGCTGGTTACCACCTGTATCTGCCGAATCTCTTCATGAGGAAAGATGCCAGTGACTTTGAGTACAAAGGGAAATGGTGGAGATGTGGCAGCACACTTCTTTAAAATGCTTTGTGCACAAGACAGGGCGGGGGGTAGGAGGTGGTTGAGGAGACACCCATTTTTTCTCTTGGTGTATCTTGGCTGACAGGGTGAATTCTCCCAGCAAGTTACCTCACTCGAAGCAGCTCTGAACCCACTTCTTCCAGGAAAAAGTGAAGCACCACTTTAAGTAGGAAATTTGAATTTTTCCAGCAGAAAACCCAAGAGGAAGGAGGAAATTAACGTGCAGCTTTCCACATGTAGGTGACTGGCCAGTGTCTTCCTTTTCGCTGTCTGTCTTTGGTAGTAATCAAGGTTGTTTAAATCAAGTAGGTGGGTGGTGTGAGCAACTGATGAATTCCTCTCTTGTAACAGCTGCCATCACTTTTGTCAGGGAGCTTCTTTAAAAACGAGAATAGGAGGGGGTAGTGCCTGTTGTTCTGGCCAGAATCCAATTTGGATAATTGCATTCTGCCTACCTAAAACTGTAATGGCATGTTTATGCTTCCCATCTCCGTAATGCCTGAGGATCCTTTGCTTGAAACTTGCTGTTTAAATATGAAGTTATTAGTTGAGTCATCAACATTAATTTTATTCTATATTTCAATCAACAAATAATGGTTCTTATTCAGGTAGTACAGACCATAATAATGTTATTTTAGTGGATCCACACGAATAATATATCTTAATATACTATTAATATAATTTCAATGAGAATGTCTCTTATGGCCTGGATTTCAAAGATGTGAACACCCACTGATTTAACTTGCAGCCATTACTGCACAGCAGTCTTAAAATCAGGCCATTCACATCTGGTAGTTCGAAAACATCATGAACTGTCTTGGATTATTGTGTTGCAACTGTCCACATTTTCATTTAACCTGCTTTTTAAACCATGTGTATTTCAATTTACTGAGAAAGTAGCACTTAAACAAAGATCTAAATGGAATTGAATGAGTTATTTAATGTCTTGATCAAGACTGCTCTGATTTTAAATGTCTCTGGACTTCTGGGAAGGTGTATAGAGCCAAGATCAGAGTTACAGATTGGTTAGTTTGTATCTGATTAGAAAATAAATCTTCATTTTGATGTGGGTGTATGGAGGGGAAACTCAAATGCAGATCTGGAGTTTGCAGGTAGGTTTGATACTGGTTTAAAACTTAGATCCAGATGATCCCAAATTACAGACCATTCTGTAGATCTTAGTTTTAACGTGTCTCTCCAATGCATCCCACTGGGGACTTCTTGGATGAACCATGCCTGGACTTGTCCTCAGGGAATAGGTTGAGGTTGGAAACCTCAGTAAAACACACTCTTCCAGATGGCTTCTGATGAAAGACCATTCTCACACCCACTGGGGTCTCCACTGGTTTGGGAAGTCTCTGCTTGGCATCAGACCTCTCTCAAAGGGCCTGGCAGACTGTACTGTGTCCTGGGCAGTGACCCTGCTCCTGCAGGTGAAGCTTGGCTGGTGCATGGCATGGTCCCCCTCTTGGCATCCAGAGAGACCCTCCTGTCACATCTCCTGCCCTGCAGTGTTGGCATTAGGCAGGTGTGGGTGGCTTGTGGGGTGGGCACTATTCCTCCCTCTCCTTTTCCAGACTTTCAGCCTCCTCACGCTGGCTGAGATTCAGGCAGTCGGAAAAGCAATCTGCATAAAAGAGCGAGGAAGCCTTTTTAAACCTGTCAACCTCATTCATCGATCAAAGCTTATGATCCTACTTTCTCATTGTTTTATGGAGAGCATTTGTTTTTTTACTACTTTGGCAGCTATCGATACAAAAGCAATGCATGTACTATAAATATACCCATTATCCGAAGGCCCAAATCTGCAAGCACTGCCAGGCACAGCGCTGGCTGCCATGAAACTGACAGAAGTACTCTGAACAGCAAGCACTGCACGCGACAGGGTATTCATATTTCCATTTTCTTCAGCATGAAAGACAAAAAGATGAAATCTGTCCTATCTAGACACCCAAGAGAGAGGCCAGTCACCCACTGCTGAAATATGTTGGTAAAGGACCAGTGGGTGGGAGGCAGCATCAGGCAAGAGCATAGAGATGCTGCTCAGGCACAGACATCGGTGCAGCCTGGCGGCAGCAGTGGTGGGTGGCATGAGAAAGGGCCAGGGGAGAAGTCAGCGCCCTGCATCAAAAACAGGTTGTGAGGAACACAGAAATAGCTGAAACAAAGCTCACAAAGAAGGCAAGGGAGAGAGAAAGGCGATTGGCAGGGACATGCCTGCAGAGTCAGATGAGAAAGGGTGTTAGGGCTGGCTGAACGAGGGGCCATTGTGATGAGCCAGAGAGGTGGTGGGAGAAGGGAATGAATATCCAGTTCTTTCACCTTTGCAGGGCTGTATCCTGTCCTGGGGAGCATTGGGTCAGGGGTCCTTGCTAAGGAGTGGTCACAGTGGTGATGCCCCTTTCATGGTCCCCCTCTGCTGCCAAGCCCAATGCTGAATTGTTTGAAACCATTAAAAAGTCAGAAAAACTTAGTTCTCTTTTCACACATTGTGTACTTTGTCAGAGGGGTTTTTCAGATGGAGATTTTATTGTTGCATGAAGGAATAAAACCATGCATTGTGGCCACAGAGATTAGTAGTTAGACCTGTTTATGCACACAGCCATCCAATCACTGTTATTTGCATCTATATAAACAGAAGCTATGGTAAGGCCTGGCTGAAAATCAAACCCATTGTGAGCTGCCTAGAAGGCTTCAGCAGAGGGGAGCCATGTAAATAAAGCGTGGTGTTGTTATTAACTGCCCCAGCAGTTCAGTGCGTTTCTAACAATGGTTATTTGGAATGACATGATGACTGTCCTATCTTGAAGGATGAGTTTGTCTTATCTACTGGAGTGAGACATTTAAAAGCAAAATGCACAGTCCTTCCTCTTCAGGGGCCATGATGCTTTGAATGCTATTGTTATTCTGCAACGTATAAAAAAGGGAACTGCTGCATGGATTGGATTAACTTCAGTGCCAATTACATTAGCAAATTCATATTACAGCTCTGTAGAGCTGCTTTAATTTATGTCCATCCAAGTTTAGCACCTACTCTCTCATTCCTAGCCCCATGAACACTAGACTGTGCTTTGCTATTTTAAGGTAAAGATATAGCTAATTTCAAACAGAGGGAACTTTAGTTGACAATGATCTGTCTGACTCTTACAGCAATGCTATGTCCTACATCTGAACAAAATAGACTTGTACACACAGCACACCAGCATTTTGTAGTGGAAAAAAAAGGCTGTTCATATACATATGAACCCAGCAAGCAGAGATAAATAATTCAGTTTCCTCAGCATGATCCATGTTTCCTGGCCAGCTCTAAAATCCCCAGTTAGGAAATATCTCACAGTGCCTTCCTGAAGTGGTGACAAGCCCTTTAAACTGGGGAAGGACAACAACCCATGCCTCCCAAATGGTTGTTTCCAGTTCTCTCATGTATAATAATTCTCCTTCAGTTCAGCCTTTACCTGTTCTCCCCAGGCTTCATCTTTCTTACAGGGTGGTTGTTGCTCTCTGCATTCTCCTCTCCATTCCACCAGCAGGAATGATAGCAGTTTTCTAGGTTTTTAACCCATTTCATTGCCTGGACATGGTTGCTCTCTGCACTCTGTTTCTACTTTTTACCAAGGGCGATGCTTTCCAGTGCTGATGAGATCCTGTCTGTGCCAGGTGGCTGCCGCCCAGCTCTGCCATTTCAGCAGCTAAACTGCCTTTCTGTAAGATTTCACAGTTCACTTTTGTTGAGGGAATTGCCTTGTCAAAATACAGATTGAGAAAGTGAGATATACTAAGTCTAATGGCAATGGCAGGCTGCAGAGGGAAGGCCAGTGTTGGACCTGAGTCACTCCTGCCTTGGTGCCACTGGTTCTCAGAGGTGGCTTTTGCTACGGCTGGAAGTGTGGGACTTCCATGTTGTCTAAAGATGCCTCATTTTGATGGGTAAACTTAGACAACAACTGAGTAACACAGGTGTATTCCAACATGAGCTCAGGGGGAAAACGGTCCTGGAAGCGGGCAAGGAAAGCACCACCTCTGGGAGAGATGCCTTTACTCTGCTGTTCCCATGTCTTCTTCTATAGTCAATATCAACTGGATGGAAAAAACCTACCAGCTCTTGAACCATTGTCCTGTCAGTCCAGTACTGAACTTCATGCAGTTGTCTCTGTATACTATCCTTGTATTTACATGTGCCTTTCTCATGGAACTTAATGTATAAAGATGAAATGCTTGGGGAGTTTGTGTGTAGGGACTGCAGAGCAGGATCCAACCTTGGCCAAGGCCATGTATTGCTTAAATTGTCATATCCTTTAGCCTGCCTTGAGTTTTTATCCTTGATTGAGTTTTATTTTTTTTTTTTTTTTCAACAGTGCCCCAGAAATATAACCAAAAAGACTAGTGCTTCACTGCTAATAAGAAAGCGGAGATGACTCACTACTACTAAAGGTGAGTTATATGGAGTAATTAGATTTTAGTGGCTGTGTTTATGAGTTACTTTTCCAGACATAGAGATATTCAAGCTCATCCTCACAGCTCTGCCTTCCTGCCTTCTCCTCCCAGGCTGCAGCAGCCCAGGCTGCCACACCATTAGCAGCGCCAGTGGCCTTGGCACACACGTAGCATCCCATGCATGGGCACACACACACACACACACAGACTACAAAGGTGAAGAATATTTTTATGACATTATTTTTATGATAATCTATTTCAATGGTTAATTTAGTTTAGGGCACTGATTTATAACAGGTTTATAGATCTTTTTTACTATTCTTTGTTGAATTATAGAGGTGGCATGTGTGAAATGGAAGTACTTGGCCTATTGTTCTGCTTCTCACGCAACCAGTATAGTTGAGACAATAAAAAGATCTATAAAATTAATATATACAGAGAGAAAGGGACAGAGACAGAGAGAATATGTAATGCTCTGGAGTCTGATATCACATTTATCTCTCCCAGAGAAGTTAAAACTCAGAATTTACATGTGGAAATACCAAGAAGATCTTACCCTCTTATGTGGAGAGAAATGACTTCTAAGCATCCGGGCTATCATCTCCTTTATTTATAAAACCAATTTTCATGGTGTAATTTTTTTTTTTTAAAGGCTAGAACCACATTGCTTTGCTAACAGCTTGGAACCAGGCCATCTATTGCTGAGGGCTACACTGGCCTGGAGGTTTTTTTGGAAGGTTTTTATGGAGACATAACTACACTAAGATTTCAACTCACTTTTTTTTATACCAATATATTATATCAGATTTAAATATACCTGTATGTAAACACACACACATTGTGATAGACAAATATTTAAACATCTCTCAGCAAACCAATTACATACACATATTAAATGTGATAATAGCATTTTTATCTTACCTGTGCTAAACTGTGTGCATTGTATACTACTAACTACATAGATGCATTTAGCTCCCTATTCTACCTCCATTGAGGCTTTTTTTGCTATTTCAGACCATTGAGAAGTGATGTATTTAAGGTCTGATATCTCAGGCTATTTTAAGACTTACTGGTTTTCCCTTCACATGTATAATAAAGTAGTATTTGCTAGTAGGCTTTCCTCTATCTGTAACTTCTATCTGTAATCTGTAGCTAGGGAACAGAAGAATTTTTACTCAATTTTTCTTGAGAATTTTATTTAGCTATTAACTTGTATGAGATGCTAAGAAGATGAAGGCAGATATAAAACACACGCAAAACAGTACAAGTCCCATGTTTTGTATCATTAGTACAGTTCCTTTGAATGGCTGTTGGTTTGCTCTTGTATCAACAGCAATAGCAGTGCTCTTTTCCTCCCTTGGTCAGAGGTATACTAAAATAATTCTTAATCAAAGGTTTAACAAGACCTTGCACTGAAATATGAGCAAGACAATTAATCCATATTAAACTGGTGGAGTCACTTCAGAGCCATGCTATCCTGTTCAAGATGTACGAATCTCTCAGCAGTCCAATGATGTATTTACAAACTGCTGCTATTTTAAACTCTCCTCTTTTCCCAGTTTCTCCTCTCTGATTAGTTCTCTGTACATTAAATTGAGTAAAGAAATAGGTAGTGGGTAGATAATTGTGAAGCTGGTTGATGCCTTATCCTCTCATGTGCATAAAGGACAGCAACCTTCTTTAATAAACCTATTCATGTGCCATCCTTTCTTCTGCAGAGTATAAATATATGGTAATATGAGGTCTGTCTTCTTGTCACAACACGTCACCATTTCTATTTGTACAAAACAGAATAAAACCACCCAATATAATATTGCAGTCAAATGGAAAGAAAATTCCTGTTTTCTACTGTCAGACAGAAAAAGCAGAACAATGTGCTGAATAGAATTGCAGTTTGTCTCATTAGGTATTAAAGAAAACCAATTTATTTCATAAACTGTGAGTAATTTAAAGGTTTCAACAGTTTTAATGAAGTTTAACAGTTCCATGTGAGACGGATATTGTTTTCCTCCTATGTCATATCCATCATCCTATGCAACGGAAACTGAGGTTGTCCACACAGCAGAGTAGTCTAGGTTGAAGGTTACAGACACTGACAAATGATTGAAGTGCTGACTTTATTTTTCTTTTTAATAAACAAACTCCTGGAGTTTTTTTCCTCTCCAGAAACATAAATAATAAACCTACAAGTTCTGGAAAAGCCGAACAGTTGGAGACAAAGACCAAATAACCGAATCCGGCTCAGTGCTCAACAAATTACGGAGGAAGATTATTTGGTAATAAAAAAAGAAATGCACTTGGGCTCTACATCATTCATAGATACAAATCAGAACAGCCAAGTATGGTGCCTTTTTTGAGGGGGGCTGGAGGGTGGGTGTTTTATAAATTGATAGCTCTGCAAAGATATTCACAACAGTGAGTACTCATGAAGACGAACAGAGCTAATGGTGGTACATCAGAACTTCCTCTTTTAGTCCAAGTCAGCTCATGAACATGAGACATTGAACTTCTAATATTTGTAGTAGTAAAGCCATAAACTACAGCCATAAGTAAGGCAATATTCAGGTATGCAAAACTTTGTCAGACAGTAAATGCCTGCAGGTAGTATCATATTGGGACAAAAAGGCTAAGATTGGTTTTGCCTGGATTATTTCATTTTATTTACAAACATCTGCCAACAGAACAGTTATGGCTTGCTTCCTGAACGTATTATGTCCCAGCCATTCAAGAACAAGGTTTTTTTTTGTTTTTATTTTGGAAGCTGCTACTTGTTGTTATGCAAAAAAAGAAGAGCTGCACTCACATCACCTAGGGATATAGTTTCTTCTGTTCTCTGCATTGGAACCTAGTGTCAGCAATGGCTTTATAGCCAACTCCTATCAGATGACAGCCTCTGGTAAGGCTTGTAATGCCTGGCAGCTGACAGTCAGAAATTAAAGGATGCAGAACCAATTAGTTAAATGCCCCATCCAATGATTAGGTTTGTTGACCTTGCACTAGGGCATTATAGTGGTGCAAATGGCTGGAAGCTGGGCAGGATCATTCAATTAACAAGAGGCTGGAGAGTCTCCTTGCCCTGAGGCCTGTGGTACTTAACATAAGGGCCTTCTGATCTGTAAAAGGACACACCCTGAGCTTTCTGCGTCCTGTCTGAAGTAGACATGAGCTCATACAAGTTTGTGAAGCACTAATATAAGCTAAAATTTCAAGAGTACTCTAGCCTTAACGTGTGTGCCTCCAGTTGCATTGAGGATATACAGTCTATATGGGGGATGTGTACCTTAGCAGCTGCGCTGTTTGTGTGTCCACTGAACCCACTCACCACAGGAATAAAACTCTAAACTGTGACTTGAATCAACTGTTGGAATGAATTACCAGGGAAGATGGACAGGCTGTCAGCTGAGATCTTTAAACTAAGGTAATTCTTTCCAAGTGATGCATATTTATCTTTCCCCTCTCACTTCTGTATCCTTTAGTATCTGAAAGTACTAGAAGCTACTATTTTTCCCTCTATTGCAAAAGTTTTTGTATGTGCAGTAGGAGGAAGATGGCAAAAAATGAATCAGTTTCTCTCTGTTAAGGAAAATGGATTAAAAATATCTATTAGGACTGAAGAGCACTTATCTGAAGCCCTTTTTAGCCAGTTCATCTTGTAAAGAGTTTGGTCTGCAGGGAAGCAGACAAATCTCAATCAACTGTCTTCTGAAAACCTCTTTACAGAGAAGCATGTGAAGGTTATAGTTATTTTGACCTTGCTTCTGGCATCTGTCCTTCACTGCCTTTGGCATGGTATACAAGGTAGTTGTCTATCCCACCTGAGCCTTACCCAGCCATGATAAGATCTGCCAAAAGCCTTCCCTCTGGCTAGGTCAGGAGCTTATTTCATCTAGAGTCTGTCAACTGAATTATGCCTAATTGTGTACTATGATAACAAACATGGTGAGCTAATTGCTGTCCACTTAGGTAGAAAACCACATCTTGTTCCTACGTGCCTGAATTACATTGGAGGCTTCCTCTTCTCGCTTGTTGCAACTTATCTTTCTGACAACTGATACAAATGTCTTTCAGGGTGGATGAATGTTGCCCATGGCATGTTTCTTCCACACAGACAGTCTTTGCAGAGGAAATTCATAGCCATCGTTTGAAATTTCTCCACACTCTTCTCTGTAGAATTCTTTGCAGGAGCCTTTTGACAACAGCTTTGGGTCTGTAAGGGGCAAATAACATGAAACACGTTTCTAATGAGCAATAATTACAGGTTTAAATAGCTGGCACAATCAGTGTTCAGTGATTTCATTATTAGATAGCACCGTAATTTATGCTAATCCTGATAACGGTTCCGGATGAGAGAGGTCCAGACATAGGCGACTGCACTGCAATTATTTACACCCTGTATTTCTGAAACAATAGATATGGTAATTTGGAAATCAGATGACTGCGATTTCATTTATTCTGGTAGGAAACACATGTAACAAGTTGTGTCAACAACTATAAAATTAAATAGGATTATTTGATTTCCAATTCTAGGTTTATTCCTTGTTAGCTTTCTCTGCCCTAAAAGACTCACGAATCGAAGGACGTCACAAGAGGGGGAAAGGGGGCTTTTTTGTAGTGTAGACCTGGAATTTTTAATTTTTTTTCTACTCTTTTGTAAAGCTTATGTTTGACTACAGGTTCTTGGTGCAAGCAAAAGTGAGGGGTGAACTTCATGAGTCTGCTTTCATCTAGCTACCAGCTTTATACTTACTGCAAAGCCAAATCTGTCAACCTTCTCCAGCCATTCGTAAGTGACTGGGGTACCCACTTGTGCCTTTTAGCTCCATTGGGCTCTGGTGCAAGTAAACCATCAGTAAAACGTGAATTTTCAAATAAAAACGTGCCAATCTGGCGAGTGGCAGGGCATCCTGACAGCTCTGTTCAAGGTGGTTGTTGTGGCAGACTGCAGTGCTTGGTGGGAACATTTGAAGACTGCTCTGAAATGGTTGGTGTTTCCTGGTGACTTTCAGATGGGGAATTGCACTGAGCTACATTATTACCATCTGGAGTTGACTCTTGTGATGAGGTATACCCCTGACTGCAAAGTTGCAACCCTCCGTTCAAATGCAGACCTGAATGATAACCGAGTGCTAAACAGGCAAGATAGCAATAGAAATCTTAGATGGTGAAGTGTATTAATAAATCCCAGTCAGTCCCTGGGAACCAAAGTGCCAGGGCTCATCTCCATAACCTTCTCTGCTCTTACAAGCTCAGGTAGACCCGCAGCAGGGAATATACCACAGAGGTTTAGGGGGGAAACAAATGAAGGCTGGAGTGTTTTCAATATGCAAAAGACCAGGAAAGCCTTTAGCAGGAGAACATGCACTTGAGTCTCAGGTTTGTGAGCTGGCAGTCGTATCTGGGCTGTATCAAATGGAGCATGGCCAGCAGGATGAGGGAGGTGATTCTGTCCCTTTACTCCACTCTGGTGAGACCCCACCTGGAGTCCTGCATCCAGCTCTGGAGCTCTCAGCACAGGAAATATGGACCTGTTGGACAGGGTGCAGAGGATGCCACAAAAATTATCAGGGAGCTGGAACAGCTCTCTTATAAGGAAAGGCTGAGAGAGTTGGGGTTGTTCAGTCTGGAGAAGAGAAGGCTCTTGGAGAGACCTTATTGCACCCTTTCAGTACTTAAAAGGGGCTGATAAGAAAGATGGGGAAGGACTTTTTAGTAGCGCCAGTTATGAGAAGACAAAGGGTAATGATTTTAAAGTAAAACAGGGGAGATTCAGGCTAGACATGAGGAAGACATTCTTTACAATGAGAGTGGTAAGACACTGGCACAAGTTGCCCAGAGATACTCCATCCCTGGAAACATCCAAGGCCACGCTGGATGGGGCTCTGAGCAATCTGATCTAGTTGAAGATGTCCCTGCTCATTGCAGAGTGGTTGGACTAGATGACCTTCGAAGATCCCTGCTGACCCAAACTATTCTGTGATTCATTCCTTAGCAACTCAGTCATGCCAAACAAGTCAATTAGATTGTTCATATGTTTAAAGGTAAGCCCATCCTACGTGCTTTGTTGGACTGGAAGATCAGGTCTCTGGTTTGACTAAGTGAGGTAATAGTCTGTTGATGGTTTGAAGTTCCTGGAACAATCAGTACTCTAGTCACTCTGCCAAAACATTATTCACTGTAATTAGGACAATGAACACCACTAGAATTCCATTCACTTCACCTCTCATCCATTCCTCCTCTGGTGAACTTGTACAGCCTTTCATAAATAGACAGTTCAAGTTTGGAAATTGCTAGTAGTGGCAATAGATGTGCACATTCTAGGAAGGAATTTTTTTTTGAAAACATGGTCTGGACAGTAAAAATCAGTCAATATATATTATATTTCCCTTCTTTGATGGCTAGGAGTTTCCTGCAGTATCTACACTGGAGAGTGGCAAAAGAAGGCACGCAAATACCATAGCTATTCATGAAAGGGAAGCAATGAGTGCTGAAGAGCTCATCAATTTGCAAGATTCATATACTGATGCATCCTAAATAGTCTCTATCACCCAGTCTCTGTCTCGCAATGTGATAGAAAAAGCTGGCGCTGATCATAGGTGATCGGCAGGGCTGCAAGCACGAGGAGTGCCATGGTGGAGTATCAGGGCAGCTTTGCCAGCAGCTCAGCAGCAACTGGGCCAGGACTCCTGATCGTTACCATACTTCTGTTTGGCACACTCCCTGGTGCTCTTGCTTGTTTTCTCCTGCCCAGATCCAGGGCTGTTCAGATCTCCTGCCACTGCCTTGCTCAACCTCCTTGGGCAAGAAGCAAGGTGAGGCTGGCCTGGGTGCCAGATTTAACGGGCACATTTAGTACTGGGAAGCTCCTTGGAGAGCTGAGAGTTGGCTTTATGAAAGTTTGTAATCTGTGTAACTGCCACCCTCCAGCTGAAAGGATGGCAAATGACTGCTGAACAAGCTACTGCATAGCACATGTTTAACAGTGGACAGCAATGAAGGCTTAGAAAATCATATCCAGAGGCCCTGCTAATCGTTATCTGAATGGCCCAAACTGTTTAAGCTGAGACATCTCATGCAAGAGAGGCTGTCACTGTGGTTTTGGTAGTTGCTGCTTTCAGCCTAGCTGGGATTTCTGAGAATAGCCATACTTTGTGGTATTTCATTTTCAGTTTCTGATTGTAGCCTGACCTGGAAGAACACAAGCAGAGAAACTGCGTAACAAACAAAAAGGTGAAGCTATAAAACCCTCTTAACCCAAGATTTTTATACCTGCCAACTTTATTCTTTTAAGGTTTTGGACAGGTGAAGTTTTAGGTTAATTCCCTCTTTAAGAAAAAAAAATGTACCTATGTGTTTAGTAGAGATGTAAATAGCTGGAGGAGGAAACCAGACTCTGTTGTGTACAACGTGTTGTCAGGGTTAGGATGGTGGCTGTCAAAAGTGGACTTCAATAAAATCAACTTGCCTTTGACTTTGTATACAACCCATTAATATACCAGTTTTTACACTTACAGTATCTCACTATGTTTAGAAAAGGGACACTCCAGTGTCTCAATCGCTTCCAGGAAAACTGTTTCCTTTACAAGCTTACTTTATAAATACAGAAGTTAATTCCATGGAACTACATCTTTGCTTCATAGGAAAATATTCTATGTTTATCTTCTGAAACCAGTGAACATAAACCACTCCATGTTGGAAACCTACAGCATGCGACTTTGAGCAAAGCGGTCTGCTTTCATCGTGGTTAAGATAAACAGGGATCTAGCTGGAGGAAATATCTTCTCTGGATGGAGTTCATTCTGAAGTTGTTTTCTGTGGAAGTTAAAAATTGCTTTGTTGCTGTGTAATATAAACAATTTTTCAAAATGCTGGTGTTGAGCTATTGATATTTAAGTTCACCTCATTAATCATCTCAGGGGAGTAAAAAAGTTATCTAAGTTCATGGGCTGGCTTCCTAAAGTGGATAATAATAAGTAACAAAGAAAAAAAACAGCATTTCAAAACACACCGTTAGGGAACCTTTGGGCACGAGCAAAGATTGATTTGAAAGGACTAGATATAACATAAGAATATTTCATAATGTTGGGGACGTGATCTGGTCAAGGGTCATGTGTACAGTGTGGGGGACAGAAAAGAAACTGTGAATGCAAAAGATGTTGAGTGTCGTGCAGAAAAATACTCTACACTAGAATACCAGTAGTAGATTGTTTTATTTTTGTATGCATTTGGAAAACCAAGATGAAAAGTAGGATTAGGTTGGCCTCTTGCATTTATGAGAAAAAAATGCAAAAAGCAAACTGTTTTCTTAGAAGAAGAGGTACAAATCTGACCCTTGCTGTCTCTGTGATTTATGTGAACTTTGGCAGGAAATATCTGCAAAAGAATAGCAGCTCAAGGAGATCTAAGCTTGCTTGAGCTGTAGGAGGCAAGGCAGTTGCCAGGGTTAGAAAGAGGAGCAAATCTTGCCCACAGGGAAGCACAGCAGATAGTCAAGAGGCCATGGAGGCGTGTTGAGGTGTGGCATGGAGGAGCAGTCATTTTTCAGTATTTGCCTTTGTCCCTTTTGCCACGTAAATATACCAAAGTGAACATGTTCTCCAGTTACAGTGGTCCGGTTTTCCACCTGCATCACCTTCACTTGGTATAAGTGCAAATGTCTGTGAAAGACCAGCTGAGGAACTGGGAATAAAAGTAGATATTTAGGGATGTTCAAGAGCTTGTGGGAAGAAGAAAAACAAGGACAATGTTAAGAACAGATTAAGTTATTTGCCTTTGACCCTGAATACCTGTGTGATCCATGAAGTTAGTAATATTGCATTATAATCTCATTTACAAGGTTTTCTCAAAGGTAGAATAATGTAGGTTCTCAAGAGTAGTGCCTTCAGAGATAAACGGCATTCAGCTGAAGCTAAAACACTTTCTTAAACCACCAAAGCAGTGTTGTATAGTCCATTTCTGACTGTTCTGCATGACTGGAAGAATCCCTTTTTGCTCTCACAGTATTTGGAAGTGACTTAGGAAAATGTATAATATGCACATTTAAATGAGTGCTTGGATTTCAATAATCAAAACTGCCTGTTTACTGTTTTTTAGGATGAACTTTCTCTGTTAAAAAGACAGACAAACAGCTGTTTTCTCAGATGCCATCTAAAATGGCTGTGATGGGAGGAAAAAAAATGAAAATAAATGTTTTGGCTCTCTTTTCCCTGACCATTTTCCAAGAGAAGAGCTGCCATTTACGAAAGGATGTCTTAGTTTCCATGTCCAAGATGTACACCAGGACATGACCTACCCCTGCTATAGGCAATCTGTGGATTAGTTTTATTAATATGTGTTAGTTCTGTGTGACTCAGATGCCAGGTTTGGCACTGGAAGCCACTGGACAGGATTATTTGAGTAAGGTCGGGCAAAACAAGCTCTATAATATGACACATGGGTCTGCTCTTTGTATCACTTCATCTGGCACTGCTTCGGTTTACTTCCACTGGAATCACCTGCTGTTTTTCCTCATACACAACTTACGCAAGAACAGATTTGAACTTTATATCCAAATTGTATTGTTACCCAAATCTGCTTAGTTGAAACGGTGATTTGACTATTGGGAGGGGGAAAATCCCCACCTTGCAGTTTTGAGCTTCCTGTGGACAGCATCTTCAGGACAAGAAACTGAAACAGAAGTATAGCAGGACATGAAAAAATCTTATAAAGTGACAAAATATTGTTTCTGAGTAGATATTTCCCCCCCCCCCCCACTTTTCCTACTCTTTACAGTACTACATATTGTACTTTTCTTACCTCTTTGACTGAAGGCAACTTAGTTGTGGATTCAGGCTTCTTTAAACCTGACTCTTACTCCCATCACAATCTGGCTTGGACTGCAAACTTTTTGAGTAAGGAACATCTTTTCATCTTGTGTCCTCAATGTCTGCTACAATAGGATGCTTCCACCTGCCTGAGGTATCTGGGAGCTACCGCAATACAAATAATGAGTAGTAGCACGAACAGCAATACTCATTTTCCCACCATTGCTACCTGAAGAAACACTTAAAAAATATGGCCAGGATGTACCCAATCCCAGCCTCAGGCAACCCCAGGATGCCATCATTGGTGCCAGAAGTGTTGCACAGTGCATAAGAAAACTTATTACATGAGGCATCTGTCAGAGGGGAAGAAATCAAGAATCTGTTGCCAGAAAATAAGATGAAATGTTTATGGATGCTGTGTAAATAAAGAGAAAAAGAAAGATGTAGTATAAGATTAGAATAAGTAAATACGATATAATATTTGTAAATATTGTACAAATAGCAGTTAGCAATTAGTTCTATTTGAAGACTTTGTCTTTTCAAAGAGAGAATGATCATATGTTTTATGTTGTTTTAATCACTGGTTTAGAGCAATTCAACAGGCACTCCATAAATGCATTTTATAGGGTTTTTTTAAAGTGAAAAATATCTTTCTCTTGCAATTTTTTCCTGCCTGTCTTTGAGAACCCTGACAGAAGTCCAGAGCTGTAGGCTGGCTCACAAGCACAAGACCACTGCTGCTTTAAAAGCAATTCAGTTTTAAGATAATTGATTTTTTTATGCAAGATATACTGAATGGCTCAGAAAATGAGTAAAAAACATGCCATCTTTAATTTCTTTATTTAAGCATTTAATAAGACCCATTTTTATAGAGATGGAGGCTTGTGTACTTCATTTAAAAAATAAAACCCTGTGATTAACGTCAATTATCCTTTCTGGACATGTCTTTGGAAAACAACCAAGGGTTAACTGAAAAGAGGGACTGACATGCCTTTTACTCCTAGAGGTTGCTTGAAGTCAGTAGGGAGAAAGTCTCCTTTGTGGTGTGGGACCCTTACACTGGGCAGCCCCTGATGTAGCTGCTTCACTAGGAGATCTAACTCCATGTTAACATCTGGGGTTTTGGTTTCTTTTTTTCCCTTAGCTGGACTGGAAGCTCTTCTTTGTACAGAACAGGTCTTCCTAACTTCCTCCAGTCAAGTCTTCCTCCTCTTCTGTTGAGACAACTATATATAAAATTTCCTATATGAGCCTTTAGTATTTACTTAAAATTATATTTACTGTATATACCACTGTCACAAGTCATATGAAGGTGATTGATGTAATTTTAAGAAAATATGTAGAATCATCTGCCTCTAGGAAATGGCTTTAACTAGATTCTTGCCCCTTACTTAAAACAGTTTTAGTAACTTTTGAAAGTGCTATTTAAACATGTATCTCCCACTTTATTAAGTTGCGAATCTACTACACTTCAGAAAACAAAACCATTCGAGCCTGTGAAGAAGGCGGCCCAAAGCAGAGCTGTGGCAAAAGCACTGAAACAATCTACTTAAGGAATACTCCATGAAAAGTTATTTTGGATCACTGATGGGTTCCCTGATGAAATCGTATTGTATGAACTCTTCTTAATAAAGAATGGATTGCTCTGTGATAGTAGCTCTGTTCTAAAAGCCTGTTGGCAGTCTCTCTGCAGGGCAGCAAGTGTTCAGAAGAATTTTAAGGCATGAGAAGTACAACTTCTAAAAGCCTGTATGCATGTCTCACCCGTGCTTAAGGTACTTGAACTCTTGTATCTCCTGTGTTCCTCAGCAAATCAACCACTTGGAGTGATTGCACAGATCCAAAGTACTTGTTGACATGACATCTGCGCCGTATCTCCTCCAATCTCCATTCCCACCTGGGCAATGCAGGGATACTGCCCTGAACCCTTATGCAGCCCATGGCCGAGAATGAACTCCCTTTATTACTTTTGCTCACATCACTTAATCAACCTTTGTAGCATAGTGTAGTGTAAACAATTCTCCAGATAGTAAGTACTCATTATCTTTTTTTCCTTATCCCTGAAGGGATATTTTGCCTTTGTTGTTATTTGGGGCCTATAAAAGCTCGGTACCAGCTTTTACAGTACAGAAATATTGAAAGTGTGCTTCAAACACTGTCATTCATGTGAGCTTGTCATGGCTACTAGTAAGCCTACCCACAATGCCTTGTGTTGCCTCAGTAAAATGCCTCTCAGTTAATGTTTTTGTGAGCAGAATAAAAGAAAAATTACTGGTAAATCCTTCTACAAGAGGACTCAGTGGACTCAAGAGGAGCCTTCAGGAAGGCTCTACCCAGGAAAATTATTCTCCTGAGATGGATATTACATGTTGCTACCTCTAAAAGTGCTTGTCCAGCTCCAATCACCTTCTTTATGAATATAGAGTTTCCTTATCTGGTTCTTTGTTTTCAGTGTTGAGGTCCTACTCTAAAGGTCTAAAATGGCATCTGCTCTATATGAGAAGGCATCTTGAAGGCCAGTATTGAGCTACTTTGACTGGCAAGGTTTCAGTGATATCACCACTCCCCAAAGTTTTATCTACAGCAATCCAAGTTGCCATTTCCTTGTTGGTGATCTAATGATTTTTTTTTTCCTCCCTGCTGTCACCACCACCTTTATTCTACCTTCTTCTATACATTTGCTCTCATAAAATCAAGGAGCAGCTCTATTCCTCAGATATTGTCCAGGCCCCTTTCTAACTAGATGTGCAAAAGACTTTCCAAGAGCTGGACAGAATACTGAAAGATAAGCAGAATCCACATGGAGACTTTTGAAATGTCTTGTATGCATAAGTAGTATCTTTCTTTCTCTCAGGCTGTCATCTCATTCCACATCCTTTACTGTTTCCATGATTTTCTTGAGGTGTATCAGATGCCCACAGAGTGGCAATGTATTTTTCTATACACATTCATAAGATGATACATGACCATGCTGTTTTGCAAGTATTATATTTGTTAAATGCTATGTGATAAATATTATGTAACCACTACTACTTCTTTGCCTAATGCAAATATCTGGATAGCCATTCTGCGATCAGTCAGATTGAGCACTAAAGGTAGGGGTTGCTGTCTGCTGTGAAGTAGCTCCTCGCCACCAGGCAGGTACCCTTTTCTGTGATACCTAAACTAAATTTAAAACTGTCTCTAAAACAAACTGAAATGTGCCAGAGGCACTTCTGAAAGCTGTCATAGAGCTTCAGCGTAGTCTCACCAACAGAATGGCTCATGCTTACTCAGGTTTCTCTTTTTATGTGTCTTGATGTTTTTTGTTCTGTGATTTCCTCTATCACTGATAAAAGTACTGCATTTAGAAACTAGGTTCCTATCCCATGTAGGCAGCTCTGATCTCATTAGGGGATTTTTATTTATTTTGATATCAATCTGTTTTTTCCAGACTGGATAAGTCCAGAAAAACCCATAAATTTCCTTTCCTTAAGTAACACTTGTTTAGCAGTGAAGGAATGAAGTAAGCTCAAATGGTGAGTGAGTGTGTCTGTGAGTTTGCCAAAGGGGGAGAGGCAAACAAAGCATAAGGGTGTGAAAACCCGTATATGCCTTTGAGCATTTTTTTAGTCTAACTGCATAGCTTTCAGACAATCTTGGTTTCCATCTCCCCATTTTCAATCATGTCAGCAGGTGAAAATTGTTCTGTTTTGCTCCTGGAGAAGTGAATGTACTAGTTGTGCTAGATATACTCAGCACAGGGAAGAGAAAATAGGAATTCATGCTGTTAGTCCCAGCTTTACTTGATAGAACTGGTTCTGGAGCTGGTGTTATGCAGCAAAGATTGTGTGTTCTGCCAAGGGAAGCCAATGGGGATGTTCTGGCATATTAAGGCTGCTTCTTAAACTCATCCTCAGCTTTTTGGAGGTGCCATATCCATGTTACCTGAGCAGGGAGCTGTGTGGTAAAAGAGATGTGATCATGTCCTTGAGCTGACACTAAGCCAAACTCTGTCAGTATAGATGGTCTTCTGGAACACAGTGTGAGGTGAGGCTGCATGTATCCGCAGTGTTGATGAGGATGTGAGGGGTGATGAGGTACTGCCAAGGGGAATGAAGGCTTTCTTTGTGTGATGTGCTGGTTGTTATACACTCTTCACCCCACTAAATCTGCCTTTGAAATTCCTCTAGCCAAATGCCTGTATGGGCCTCCTAGTTAGGTCTTTCATGCTGGTCTGTCTCAGAACAGTGCCAAGGAGTCCTGACAGAGAGTCAGTTCCTTAATTCCTGCCTGCACCAAATGCAGTAGTTTAATAAGTAAATAGATATTTTCCTAAGTGTTACTGAAAGACCCCAGAGTGTTGCTGGTGGAAACTGGTGCATTTTGTCTATAGTGTGAACAGTGTCAGTACAAACTTCTCTTTGCTTTCTCTGCAGGGATGCCCTTGTTTTAGAGGTCCTTGCAAATTCAGCCCTCTAGATGAATTGGTCATCAGCCTGTTGGTTTCTATTGAGATAGGTAGGTTTGTTAACTGGAATTGTCACAGCTGTGTTCTTGTCATGGTCTTCATAACAGCCTCAGAGTGACTGAGTTGGACCTGAATCCTTCACTCTCCTACTTTGTACCTCACAGAATAACTTAGATACGTTTTCTTCAAATAGGTATTTATCTTACGTAGAAGAAGGAAGCCTCTTAAAGATCCATCTTGTGTTGTGGCATGGAAGTTGAGCTTGTAAATATTTCAACAGATGCTTATCTTCTTTGATGCTGTGTTAGTGGGTGTTGCAAAGTTGGCCTATGGTTGCTATTTGTGAAGCCTGGGGAAGGAAATCTTGTTTCTCAGGAAGAGTGAGAATGAAATCAGATGAGGTGTGTCTCTAGGTGAATGGAATAGCTTTTGCTAAAGAGAACGCTAGTGTAAAATATTAATCTAGATTAAGTCGAGACACATAGGAAAAGCAGTGACATCATTAAGGTGGTTTATATCAGGGTTCTGTTTAAGTACACAGTGAACCTAATTATGTAGAAGGCATCACCTTTGTCTGTTTCTGGCTGGCTATCCTGGACACAAGTTATATGTATAAATATGCCAGATGGCTAAATCCTGCGGTAGCAGAAAGGGTCACTCACAGAATCACAGAATGTTAGGGATTGGAAGGGACCTCGAAAGATCATCTAGTCCAATCCCCCTGCTGGAGCAGGAACACCTAGATGAGATGGCATATCTCAGTGTTGAACACGTTTCTGAAGGAACTACAAATGGCATTAAGTGGCCTAAAAGCCTATTTATGATATCTGTCAGGATGAAGAATGTGTTTTGATTACTTTTTCCCCACTATATTGTGCCTGGAGGTTCTGGCCAGTCAGTATTTTAGCAGTCATGTGTGTAAGACGAAAGGCCAAAGAGTAAATCTCCAACTAGAGATACTTCCTATCTCAAGGGAACAGAAAAGCATTTGACAGTTGTCAAAATATCTGGCTTGCAGAGCTATGCATCCCAGATGACTCTCTGGTCAAGCCATGAAATAATATTTTCAAAATACTGAGTTGCACTTCCGTAGCTCCTTTGGAGTTTAAACCATTGTGGGAAGTCTGAGAGGACTTTTGGCCTGGACCTAAGTACGGTCACCCTAATGAAGTTATCAGGAGTGGATGCCACCTGCATGCCTAAAAGGCAGCAGTTTATGGCCTGAAGATGGTGCTTACTTTTCTGTTTAAAGCTCACTGTTTTGGTGTTCCACACATATCCTGTGTGATTCTATTCTCAGGATGCTTTAGAGTCCAAGAACTCATGAGTAGAGCAGGGTCTACTTTTCCTTCTTTGTAACATGACATAAAAAGCTTCAAATTGTTTCATTTCATTTCCGTATTTATATTTTGGCCTCTTTGGAAGAAATAAGCAGTGGTACAAGAATTCAGTTGCTTAAATTAGTTCATTAATTTCCATCTGAAGATTAAATGGACATGACCATCCATGTTTCCCAAGAGCATAAGATAATTTGCTCGATGGCTAGAGGGTCTGGCTAATAACTGAGCTTGTGGTAAACAGAAATAAACTATTTGAAGATGCCTTAGAGCTACGGAAGCTATTAAGCCAAAATTTCTATTAGGTATTCGTGCTGGATCATCAAATACCCCTGAACTGGAAATCCTCTCTCTTGAGGCCCAGGAGAAGAAATGTGAATTAAGGTCTGTATTTACACGCATGCACATACTGCGTGGCTGTGATCCAGTATCTCGAGAAATTGAAAGTATTAGTATTGTATTAATTGATACAATAGGAAAACAGTGAAAATATTCAGACAAAGCATCAAAAAAACCCACATGAGAAACCTGGTCTCAGGCATGGGGTTTCAGGAGTTTGTCATGGATGATAATAAATTCTTTAGCATATCAAATTGAATACACTGCAATTGTTGGTCTGGAACAATTCTGAATTTTCAAATAGTGCTGGAGATACATCAGAGACCAACATTTCTTTTGAAGAGTCTCAGCCTCCTATGGCTGTTAGGAAAAAACAAATATTAAGTTTCAATAGCTTTAGCGCACTTTCTTCCGTGTAAGTCAAAAAAAGTCCCAGTTCCCCAAGCTGTAATTTGCTGGCAGCAAAACCTTGATGTTTCTTCAGAGGAGGTGTGGAAGTGTCTGTCTAAAACTCAGTTTTGTTCCTAACGGACATCAATGCAAGTCTCTTTGAGTATTGCACTTTCTTTCAAAAAATGTGGACTGAATTGTTATCCCCCCTGGAATAAATCGGGTCTATATGTGGCCTCATAAAAAGGACTGCAGGAATTTTTGGTTCTTGGCACAAAGCCATGCAAAAGGTGTCTAAATCTTTCCTTTATCTTAACTACACTCATTCCAGAGCACTTGCCTAAGATAAAGTCCCCATTTTTCGCCTATCATTTGATTTTCAAAGATACAATTTGTTGCCAAGCTCCTCTGTTTATCTTTCAGTCTTTTGTTTTCTTTAGCTATGCAGTAAGCATCTCATTACAATTGTCACTGAAAGCCTGCAGCTTGACTTTCGTTCTAGGTGTCTACAAGGAAGAATCTTCTACAAATATTTTATGTACTGTCTAACATCTGGTGCATTATCCCATGTTGTGTGCTGTGCTTCACTCATACAAAAAGGCCCACCTCTTCATCTGACCAAAACCCGTAGTTACTTGGCCATTGACAAACAGGCCCACAAAACAAAAATAAATCATCAGGCCAGAAACTACCAAAAGCTATTATAAATTTGCCACTCGAGTCCTTAATTTTCTAACTATTCAGTTTTCTCGAATTATCTTCAAGATCATTCTTGGTTCATTCCTATCTGGTTGAGATTAAAAAAGGTCAGTAACCTCAGAACCTGGATGTTAGTTAGACTACTTGTTTTCTTACTTGTAAATGTAATTCTCCCAGTTGCTTTGGCTGTCTCTATTGTGTTTTAGATTACATCAGTTTGGACTCCAAAATAAGAAGTATAAGGAAGTCCAAATCTAATATACAGGAGAAAATATTTTAATTACATTTATCTAAATTGTTATCCTTCAGTTCTACACTGTTATGTCCCGGGGTTTTCAGATAACTATCTTCCTATTCTTCCCCTCCTCTGAACTTATCTTGATTTAGAGATAAATATTTTTTAGCTTTATTTGTTTTAGAAGGTTTTTCCTATCGGTTTTCTAAATACGCTTGTGTTTCCAAGAGCATTTTAAGATAATATTCTAAAATATAAACTACTTTTTCTTTAACTGATGTCTGGAGGAGTCTTATCCTTGCCACTATTGATTGCATCAACTCCAGCTCTATATACCTGTGTGTGCGTCTGTCCCCACCTGTACAAGTTTGCTGCAATGTATTTTGCATGATTTGTGCTGTAAATCAGCACACCTGCATCTTGGGTCTGGGTGACAGAGTGTCATTAGGTTAGAGAATTCAAACCTACAGCCCTAAATGATGTAATGATTTCCAGAAGCTGTTGAAAATTATAATAGAGCTGTGTCTGCTATGATTTATTATTCTTTCCCAAGATATTGACCTTAATATTATGAAATGAATGTTGTTCTGATAAAGGGCGGATTGTCAGCAATGCAGATAGATAAGCTATTTGGTGGTGGGGTGTGGGCTACTGATCCGTTGACTTTACAAGTCGCAATGTCATGTTTACCTTTGTTGGAATAACTTAGACCTAGGATACAGTATAATTTTCCTATCAAAGCTTTGACATTATGAAACTTCAGGGGCAGTCTGTGTGATATATATTTCCATAGGCACAGCGTGGCGAATTTTTTATGTCAATGTCCCTTTATTTTCAGGAGAGGAGACAATAGAAGTAGTAATAATGTGTGGAAAAAGGGCAGGTGAAAATAATAAAAACCAGGGTCATGACAGAGTGCACCAGCTCCAAGCGGGAGCTAAAAGTGACATTTGGGAGTAAACTACCCACTTAGTGCTCCAAAAAGGAGCAATGAACCCAATGAGAAAAGGAGATGTTTTTTTAACTCCCCACCCACCCCCAGCTGGCTCTTAGCTGGGTCACACAAATCATGAGCTTCAGAAAATGCATATCAAGTGATGTCAGTGCCTGTTTTTCAGGCTCCCAGCCAAACTGGAGAGAGATTACATGTGGGACCTTGAAGGTTTCTGCTAGTCTGGGAACGATGGATGGTTTGAATTTATCTGCCCTTTGTGTCCTCAGAAGAAAGGTTCCCCCCTTCAGAGAGAAAACCATCCCCAGTGTAGAGAGAGGAGATGGCCAGGCACAGAGAAAACTGTTGTGCTTCTGTGTGGACATTTCCAAAGCCTGACTATGTCATAAAAGAACAACCAACCAACCAACCAAAAACCCCAACTGGGTTCACATTTAGACTTTCCTTAACCTTAATTTAAGAAAGTAAAGTGTGTGTGGGGGTGGGGTTCTCCATGCCCTTAAAACTATGGTGCTGGCATGATTTCTTCATGATTTCTAACCAGTTAAAGTTCTCCTGTTGGCTCTATGTGTCCTCATCAGTGTGATCCATAATTTGCTTGGCTGAGGTTTGAAGTTACCAAACTGGTAACTTTTCCTATAAGTGTATTTTTTCTGAGCCTTTGCACTTGCATGCATTCTTATACTGCTTTTGTCTAATTAAATCAGACCTATTCAAGCTCTGAAACAAAAAAAAGCAAAGGTCAAAAATGTCAGACACCCTTAACAACCTCTGTTAAGTCTTGTTAAACTGAGGATGCCCTTGCTTCCAGTCCAGAAATGCCACCCTAGACTACAGTAACTGATTTGACCTCCAAATAGCTACATATTACCAAGAACTCCTCCAAGTAAAAGGAGAAAGAGCAGGATAAATGTGTTTAACAGAAACTGTTCCTCAGCCTAAGCCTTCATACAGCACCGGGAAAACGAGGGGTTATTTTATCACACTGCAGAGATTTGAATGTAAATTGTGATAGAAATGAAGCCCACCAAACTCGCTGCATCTTTTATAGGATTTCTTTTTAAGCTTGGGGGTGAGAGCAAAGAGCACTGTGCTGTGTTCAGTCAGCACATCAAAATTGTGCTCTATGTAGACAGAGTGGTTTGATACCATGTGAGGTGCCAAGCTGTTTGGACCTGAAAAGCTGCTAGTAGGATATTTTGCAAGACTTCATTTAATTTTAATTGGTACAGGCTGTTGTGCGTGTAGAAAATAACAAGTTAGGCAAATTGAAGGCTTTTGCACCACCATTCAATATATATGTTTCCCTGAAAACGTTCAGCATTCAAGTCGCTCTAGATGCTTGTAGTGAGAGAAGGAGAGATCTTGCATCTGAAAGTGATGCCTGTGCCCATGAAGGACACAAGACAAGAATGGATAGAGGTCCTCTAATAGCTGAAATTTGAGGATGTGCTTCAATCAGGAGTGGAGTAGATAACTGGATTGTCTTCCTGTCCGCCCTAATTTTCCCAGCTCTTAAGGTATTGAGTCAGTTGGGGTAGAACAGCCTTTACCACTGCTGCTCTGTGATGGGGCACATTTCCAAGTTCCCTGTCAAAGCTCTCATTGCTGGATGCCACTAGAAGCAGCAGAATTTGCAGTAGGGTCAGAAGAGGTCTCCGAAACCAAGCAAGGTGATTGCTGTGTAAATTTGAGCAGAGGGTCCAAGTGCTGGCTGGCAGCTGAATGAAGTGAGAACCAAAAAGCTCCTCCTTCCTCTGAGAGCACAAAAGTGCATTCTGTTTCCAAAACGCAGCAGTATTTTTTTTCCTCATTTAACGTGTTAATGAATGTGATGAGAATATGGCAAGCTTTATTCTGCAGAATGAAGATCAAACGTGGGTTATGGATTGAAGCTGATAAGAGGTTTACAAGTAGAGAAGCCTGGTACAACTTCTTTTTGATCCTGTTGGGGCAGAGAAGAACAATGTATGTACCTGTCTGCCACAAAAGACAGCTCAGGTTGTGTGGGGAAGCTTCATCCCAAAAGAGTCAGACTTGCTCATACGCCTTAGATCATAAGAAAATGCTACAACACCATTCTGACTTTTTTTGTGGTTTTTTGTGTAACTTAGAAGTAAGTCACTATATGTCAAAATGTTTAGATAAAAATCCTACTGAATAAGATGTGAGGTTAGAAATAGATCTGAACCTTCAAAACTGTGTTGGGTTTGCCCCCCTCCCCCTTGAGTTTGATTACTAGACACTTTTATGGAGTTAGAATAATATTTCAGTGACACAAGTAGCGAAAAATCAGAACTTGGATCAATCAGGTTTCAGAAAACAGGGGAACGCATTTTTCTGAACACAGAGTTGCTTTGCAGATCTTTGAAGCTGCAACACAGCACTAAGGCAGTAAGTTCTGTGTGATTCTCAAGACTAGCAGGAATGGTAAACACACCGGTAGTGAATTGGGAAGAGGGGTGATAAATTCAGAAGGTCTGTTGTGCCTGTATTACCACCCTCCTTGGTGTTTTTGCTAAGACGTTGGTGGGCTGCAGGAATCCCTGGGAATGTGCTAAGTTATCCAGATACTGGAATCCTTTGTCACCTAAAGTAGTGATGGTAGAGAAAGGCAAGACTGAATATATCTAAGAAAATAATTTTTAGCCCAAGCAGCCAGTGATGTGTGAGAATGACTGGAGTAAAATAAAAATATTTTCTGACAGGAAGGAATGAGTTGGTTATGTGCAGAAGTAAATCAACTGCATAGAAGTTGAGTATATGGTGAGAATCGGCTAAGAATGGAAAGCAGCACTCCCTAAATGACCTTTAGATTGTCATAGCTAAAGGTTCATCAGTTTAAAATTACTGTCTTGGATGAAAATGGCAAGGCTAGCATGCAACTCTGAAAATATAAAAGAGTATTTAAAAGTAGTTTTCTGAGCACTTGGATAGAGGGGTGTTTGTACAGAGGAAGCCGTCTTGATAAATGAGAAATGAAGCTGCCTCATCCAAGCATGTATAATAGCTATTGCCATTCAATGCGGCTGAAAGGCTTTTTCCTGCAGCTAATGGAAAATGCAGCTTCTAGGATGTCACTAATTTTGACAGAGACCTCAATGTCTTCAGTTAAGTCTCACACTTAAATGGGATGAACAAATTTTCTTTCACAGACTCTGGTTTTCTTGGGTGAAAATCCAAAATTACTTGCCCTTGATGCTAAGACCATACTACTGATAGCTGTTTGAAAGGATGCTTGTGGTCAGCCTGGTTTTTGTATTGACTTTAAACAATTTCATCATGTAGTGTAATGTTTTCCTCCTATCTACGTCCTTGGCAAAAATCACCTTTGTTATGAGACTCTAGTTTTTTCTTATTTAAAAACCCAAGCAAACAAAACCCCCAGACAAAATGCATACAAGTTATTTCCTTTTCTATTTTTCTTGTCCTCCGTTCTATATAACACTTCCTTATATTCCATTTGATAATAAATGGAATTGTAGTAGTAACTGCCTAAGGCTCAGATTCACACATGAGTTTCACCCTTGTGTCTAAGGGTCCATTGAAATCAATAAAATTTCAGTAGAGTTAGAAGCCTTAATGCTTTTAATCTGGTCCTAAGTGTTCATGCATTATGAAGGACAGTAAAGACCAGATATTTATTATAAGATGTCAAAATACAAATGCCGTGAGATGCTTTGAATCAGTGTGATCTCTTTGAAGCCACTGGTGTGATGCTAACTTTCATGGGGTGTATCTGGCCTGTCACCTGATACTTTTGCAAAGAGAGGGTCATGACAACTGACTTCAGACCCTTTTTAATCCTTCTATTCAAACTCTGCACTCTGGAGAAGTGTGTTTGTTTTGGTTTGGTTTTGACTCAATTATGTATTGTTTGTGCAGTTCAGATATACCATTATGACTACAGCATTAACACAAAATGCTTCATGCATGCTGAGCACACAGTGTTAAATTACTGCATACATTGTAAGGTGACAAGTTCAGTATTATTGAGAAGCTCTGCTTCACTTGTTTTTTTTTATACTTTAATCAAAAAGCAGAGCTATCTCAATCAAAACATGTTTCTCAATATTAAAACTACAATGTACAAGACTCATCTGCGTTTTTCTGAAGCCTAGGGTGGGATTCTTGGAAATGTTAGACCAATTATTGCTAAATGGTTTAAGAAAAGGAGCTACATCCAGCAGCATTTAGCTCTTAGGCTCTTCCATTCAGAAGTTTTAGGCAGCTAAGAGCATGAGTGTAGAGAACCAGCACAGGTTAAATGCTTAGATCTATTCTGGAGTGCAATGACTAGTTTTAGTTAGACAAGCAACCCGTAAGAGTAGGAACAAGGTGATATGTTGTGGTGGTTTTTTGTTTGTTTGTTGGTTGGTTGGTTAGTTGGTTTGTTTTTGCCTGCTGCTGAGTAGAAATGGTCTGCACATGGGTAGCTGAGGGGGAACCAGAGAAGCTCAAAAAAGTGTCCCATGCATCAGAATGTCTTACCATGACTGTTCTTGCAGAGCACATGTGTCAATCCCTGCTACCAAGTGATGTGAGAAGTGGTAAGTGTGACTTCAGTGCCACAGTTTTGTTGAGGCATTTATTACATGCTTTTGAACAAGACCTAGCTACTTTTCTGGATTTTTCTCTGTCTTGTTTTCTTTGCCTGCCTTTCTAGAGCAGGATACAGACTGGTTTTCTACTTTACACACTGTTGGGGACAGTGTTGCCATTGTCACTTTTTGGTAAGTGTGTTATCCATAGTTCTGTTCCTGACTGTTTACTTTGTTAGGGATCTGAAAAAGAGGTAGGCATTTTTCAGGAGTTGAATGTAAACTTTCCTTATGATGTAGCAAGGATATGATATCGCTCTCAGATGCAAGGATTATAAGGTCACCAAGGAATGCTGTTTTCCCTGCTTCATCCTTCTGATACAAAAGGGACCTTGTGTTAAAGCAAAGTATGTTTTGCTGCTTGCATGAGTTGCATGCTTGCACGAGTATTTAAATATGCATTTAATCTGTGCGTTAAATATTAAAGTTCCTCGTAACAGCTGGGTTACTGGCTTTTAAAATGCACATGTTTCAACAGCACAAACTGGTTCTTTCAGTGACTGCGCTTTTATTGGCTTGTTATGCAAAGAAAAAGCTAGAAAGCTTTGTTACAGCCACTGACTGTCTAGGAAATCTGTGAGTTGATAGGTTTGGTATACCAGCTTTTGTTCAGACAGTGCTCTTGCAATTCAAATAATTACATTGCCCCATAAAATCGGAGAGAAAAACAATTTTCAGAAACAACAATCTGAGTTGGCCAGAGGGTAACTACTTTTATTATACACAGAGGAAACATGAAAATTACTTGTATTCCAGGAAAAGAGAGGGATAAGAGTCTTCTGTCACATAGATGTAAGACTAAGGAAACAAACCTGGCCTTGGTTTTCTTAGAAATCAGTAAACGATTTTTTTTTTCTCCATAAATGTAATGAATGGGACTCTACACAGTCGCAAAAAACAGATTTAGTATTTGTCAGTATGTTCTAGAGGCAAACAAGAAAAACTGTTAGAATTGAGACTAGTAAAATATGCTTTCAGGGTTAAATCTGTTCATCCTGTGTTATACTTGAATGAATGTAATCATGTTGATGGCAAATGAATTTGAGAATTAGTGTTACAGCTTTGGCATGGAATGAAGACCTTTGTCTTCTACAGTCTAGAGCCAGAGTCACCTAGGTCTATTTTTTTCAGGGGCTTACCCCACACTACCTCTTGAAACAGATTTCTAACACATTTTAATGGTCTTGATGAAAGGTTGGCCTTTCTTGTGTGTGAAGTAATGGCTGAAAAAAATGCCAGACTTCTTCACAACGGATCTAACAGATTGTCTTAAATTGACTATTTGTGACTGGTAACCTTAAGAAATCAGAAGCAGTTATCCTTCATGATCAGCATGATCATTGTGTCAGTGATCATTCTCGGAAATATCTGGGAGACCTGAACCCTGATCGCCATGCAAAATAGTGGTGCAGTTCCTGCTTCAAAGAGGTAACAGTTCTGGTTAAAGACATTGATGCACAGGTTTGGGTGGGTGTCCTGATTTCGTCTGGAATAGTTAATTTTCTTCCTAGTAGCTGGTATGGTGCTGTGTTTTGGGATGAGAATAATGTTGATAATACAGGGATATTTTAGTTATTTCTGAACAGTGCTCACACAGAGTCATGGCCTTTTCTGCTTCTCACACTGTTCCAACAGAAAATGGGCTGGGAATGCACAAGAAGATGGGAGAGGACACAGACAGGACAGCTGACTCTAGCTGACCAAAGGGACACTCCATACCCTATGATGTCATGCTCAGTATATAAAGCCAGTGGAAAGCTGGCTGGGGGAACTGCTGCTCAGGGGCAGGCTGGTAGTGAGCAATCGCATTGTGCATCACTCGTTTTGTAAATTCTTGTATCATTATTGTTACTATTATTTTCCCTTCCTATTCTGTCCTATTAAACTGGCTTCATCTCAATCTGCGAGTTTTACTTTTTTAAATTTTATTTTTATTTTTATTTTAACCAATTCTCTCCCCCATCCCACTCAGCAGGGGGGGAGCGCTGTTCAGCTGCCTGCTGGGTTAAACTACAACAGCGGGGGAAAGTTGTGTGATTATATGAGCATGTTTTCTTCTGTGCTAACTATACACACAACACAGCTTTCCATCTTCCTAGCTGCTTTGAGTAGGAACATGACATGCTTACTACTGAAGATACACGAGGAAGAGAACCAACAGAAGGACTTGCAGAAATGAGGCTGGGAATGACATAATTGATGCAATGATGGAGATGATTTGGGCAGCTGGTGTTTCCAGCAGCATTGACAAGTGAATGCAAAGTTACAATGACAATGTGGTTTAACATCTTGGCAACAGCTCTGGTAGCCAGTCTAAAACAACATGCAGAAAGGAATCACTTCAAGTATGGAAAAAGAACAAAACAGGGAAAAAATGTTTGTAGTTTAACTAGAAGAATCCTTTCTAATTTCAGGGGCTCCTGGCCACTCATGTAGAGATGTCAGAAAAGACAGATGAAGAAGTAAAATTAGATGGAGGGAGGTAAATAGGTACTTTTGGAGGTATGTTTGGAGCTCCTTGGCACACAGGCCGCAACAGCAGCAGAGGGACCCAGTTAACACACTTGGAGGGAAATATTTTGCAGAGGGGAAGAAGGTGGAGACTGATGGCATACCCACAGGAGGCAGTCTGGACAACCTAGGCTCGAAAGATCTGAAACACAAAAGTAGCCAAGTATTCCAGTGTTGCAGATTCTCTCCTTGATTTTTTTTTTTTTTAAATGCTATTACAGGCACTGAGCTCAAGCCTGCTGAGTGAGTTTCTCTGTAGATAGAAGGGAAAATCTGTAGTCTGAGAAAAACATTATACATGACAGCTTCGACAGAGGGCTCATGAAACCACAGGGAACATGAACTGAATAAAACACTTGGGTTATCCTGTCTGCCCACCTTCATTTTACCACCACTGCCTGCCTCAGCCTTACCTGGCCAGTACCCAGAATCACAAAAAAATGTAACCATACAAACATTTACTGCTAGGTGAACTTTGTATAGAAAAGTCCAGAAATATCACAATTACCTGACAGTGCTCATGCTGCCTGCATCTCAACAGAGGGGGTATCATCTTATGGTATGTGATCCGGGTAGGATTAGATTTGCTGTAGATAAGCAGCTGGTAAGTTGACCACAATTCTGTATTATGTGGGCGTTTCAATGGCACTGCCACGTGCTTGGTGCTGGTGGACGACGATAACAGATCTGCCTGGATGACAATCATATTGTGGTTAGATCGGTTTCCTCAGGAGGAAACCAAATAGAGGGTGAGAGTAACAGAAAACTACCTTTAAAATAACCTCTGGCAGCCTGCAGATTTCTGTGACATCTTAATGTTCACATTGCACAATAAAAGGGAGCAGATTATAACTATTCATGTAGGTGGAACTATTGTTAAGGATTTTAACTCTGGCTTCGTGGTGTAGCGGATGCTAAAGCTGCAGGTATCTGTGTATTGTCTTTTGTTCCTGCGTTGGCTTGGGAAGAGCTGCTAATGTGTGCTCCTGGGACATGAGCAGTGCAGAAACAGGAACTCTCCAGTATGGCAAGAGCCCAACTGGAATCCCCCGCTGGAGAGGGTCCAGCACACGTGCAAGGAACCGCTTCTCTGCTGTGTTTCTGGTCACTGTGTGCTGAGGACTCTTTTCTTGCAGAATTTTGCCTGCATCAGGCATATTTAATATTTCTGCAAAGCGTCTTAGGTGGCAGAGGGGAATGCTTCTTGCTTCAGGCTCTTCTCCTGAGATGAGGTGATGAAAGAATGACATACCCAAGATACTGCCATCCTTCTTTTAAATGTAAATCAAGGTGGTTAATGTATTTATAATGCATAAAAGATGTCCATCTAGTAAGTCAGGCATCAAGGTGTTGTTCAAGTGAAGCATTTTCTAGCAACCTGGCTTTGAGATGAAACGGATAATAGTAGCTAGACCTGCATGCAGGAAAAAAAAGTCAATGCTCTCCAGATCAATGCCAGGCATTGGTCTCCTTTTATGGATCAAGAAGCAGCCTGGAGTTATTACCAAGATGATGGACTTGACTAACAATTGATCTATGTGTTCCTTCAGCTGGAGGCATGTATGTGACGAAGCATTGGCAATTTGCTGCTATTTGCTATTACTCTACTTTGCATAACCTAATAGTCATCTCACCAGTTCTCCTTAGGCTTCCCATCAAATATGGATATAGGAATCTAAGCTCTTGGACAGATGGGTTATGATGGAGATACACCAAGTCAGGTGTAGTGACAATAACACTCATTACTGAATTTTTTCCATTGATTCACACATACACTTTTGCATGGGAAATCCCAGCAGAAGAAAGCCCTGGGTGCAGAAAAGTGATTTGCACAGAATCATTCTCAGATTTTACTTGAATTTGGAAATTGAACTTCCCCGGAAACTCTGGTGCCAGCAACTGGTTGGAAATATGTCAGTGGTGCTTCTCAGTCAAGAGTGCAGTAGCTTTGGATCTGCTCAGGGAACACAGGCAAGTCAAAGCACATATTGGTAATTTCGAGTAGATACTGGATTCACTATTTCTTACTAGGTTCACTCATTAGGAGGAATATGTAGTGAACTCAGAAGCTATTGACCTGAGGCACCTCTAGCATTTTAATAATAGCAGCTGTAGATAATATAAGAAAGCCTTGTTTAATGTTTTGTAAATATTAGTCTCTCTCCTTGGAAGCATATCTGATGATATCTAAAATATTTTCTTAACCAAATAATATGAATAATTTTAACTAGCAGAAAAATCCAGTACAGTAAATCCCTGCATATGATACCTAGTGAATGATCTCACAGAGGAGAAAACCCACTTGTTTTCACCTCTGCACTGCATGAGTTTTCAGAAAATCTTTACGTTCAAGTCAGCCAAATTCAACTGAATACATCTGTCATTATTTGGTCTTGGCCACCTCTTCTGTTATTTCATTACCTCCTTGGCTCAGTTAACCACAATCTCTAAAGAAAAAGCTGGTGAAAAGGGCAGATAGAGGCAGCTGGTCAGTTATGAAGTACACAAGCCTGTTAGAGGACCTGCCAAACATAATAGCTGTTTGGTTTTTTTTTCTTCCCCTCCCTCTCCTTCCAAGGCTACCCGGGAGCTTATGTGTCTCTCTTACTTCCTAAATCATCCAATGAAAACAAGGCCATCCTCATCAGGCCAGAAATGGTTGTACCTAATAGTCCAGGTACTCCAGATACACAGTCCTATAACCCACCGTGTCATTATGTGTGGGTATGTACCATAAAAAGTCCACTTTTGTGGAGCCCTGCATAATATTCTGCTTTAAGTCAAAATTTGGAAAAATCTGACAGGCTATAAAGTACAATTAAAACTGAGCACATCAGTAATAAGAAGCCACAAAGCATGTATAATCACGAGATAAATGACCTCCATGGACAGATGATGATGAGCCAAGGAGAAGCCAAGGTCAATTATCAGAACCTCTAATTTTAATGCTATAATTAATAATGAATATTTCAAGAAAGAATGTTTAAAGAATAATTGTATTCTGGTATTAAAACCTGTTAAACGTTAAACTTATGCAATTTATGCAAATTAATCTGATAAGGAGAGACAATTAAGGTTTATAATTAACAGATAAATACAAATGATCCAGTGATGAAGGTCTTGGTTTCTCCTCTGTCTTATGAGACAATGTAATTGATTTTTATAAATGCTAATTTATATGCACTGCTAACCATTAATACGTTGAAGAGATCATTTATTAAATTAAAGATGAATAGTGTTGTATGCAAAGATAGTACCTGGGTTTTCATCATCTTAAAGATTAAAAGGAAGCAGGAAGAAACCAAAGCTTGAATGCGATTTTTTTTTTCTTTTTCTTCTTTCCCCCCCTCCCCCAACCTCTGACTTGCCAAGTACGAGGTATAGGAAAAAAGTTTAGCGGAGACAAACAGTCTTTGTTCAGTAAGTCTTTACGTGACAGCAAGAGGGATTTTTGGCACAACCCTCGCCTTTTAACATTTGTTCTCATGGACCAGAAGTAATGTGCATTCTTATTTTGCTTTGCTGTGCTGTGCTTTTTCTTTGTGTTCTTATATGAGAAGATGGCACGTTCACCCTGCAATGAAGCTGCTTGTAACAGGACAGGGGGAGTTTTTCAGGACAAATGTGCTAAATCGACGTTCTTTTACAAACAGTCACCTCCTTGCTTTATGAGGTGTTAGGGTGACTGTGCTTTTTTAAGAGTTACTGACTTCTCATTTTTAGAATGTTCAATGGCATTTTGTGAGCTCCTATACTCAGCAGTAAGAATAGTATGTCTCTCTCCTTTCTTATGTTTAAAGCTCAGTACTAGTGGGAATTTTGAACCAGCTATAAAAAGGCATGCATTCCACATTATATTTTATATCCACCCTCAGAACCGTAATACTATATAGCTTTGTAAATGCAACTGCAATCATTAGTTACAATTAATTGTGTATAGTTTTATCTTTTGCAGCTCGTCCACTCTCCTGCTTTTTTTTTCCCAAGGGTGAGGTTGTTGGCTCAACAGCAGCAAAGCAGGTGCTTGCAAGGCAGCTCCAGAAAAGTGGCTCCAATGGCCCAAAGAAAGCCCTATGGGGTCAAGGAAGAGGGAGTGAGGGAACCATGCTGCTATAGCAGATTTGATTGCCTCTAACAATAAATTTCAAACAACCATGAGCGGTCTTTGCAACACCTACCTGTAATTAGTCTATTTTCAAAGGATGCTCAATAATTTCCCCCTTCCGCCTCCTTCTCCCTCTTTTTCTCCTGACTTCTGTCCCTGTGTTCTAGTCTGTGCTGAGTTTCTGTGGAACTGACTTGGGAGATAAGCACTATAGGAGCTTCAAATGTACAGAGTCTTTTGCAGGTATAGGAAAAATTTGCACTTACTGATGCAATCAGTGGAAAATCTATGGTTTTCCATCAAGGAGTGGTGTGGTCTGATGACTTCAGTAGGGCTTCTTGATCTGAATCCATGCAGAATTCGATTTAAAAACACACACATTGATTTTTTTAGCCCCCAGCAGATATGAACACATTTCCTGTGCTGTCACAGCCAACTAAGGAGCAGCATACTTATCTTCTTGTCTTCTCACACAGATCATCTTCTAACACAGATTAGCTGAAGTTATTCACCATAAATCAGAATTATGGCCCTCTGCTTTTAGATGTCAGCATGATATGCTTCTCTCAGTTCCCGATTTCCTTGAACAAAAAGTGCTGGCAACAATTTGTGATAATTCCCCAGTATCTAGCATGCTACTGATGTAGGCATTATAAAATAAGTGTGTCCACTTTCAGTGTTACATTGAAGAAATGTCTGTTTCCTAATTGTTGGGTGATGAGCCCATATGGTAAGACAGAGTTCGTTCAGTCAGATACAGATTTGCCCTCTCCTGGGAGTTTTATTTTAGCCAGGCCCCCTCTGCAAGGTGCGGCAATGGAAAAAACAGCCTCTGTTGCATGTTCATCAAGAATAAGAGAATGGCAGACTACTTTTAATACTCTTTTCAGAGACCTTTTGTGTTACCTTTTCATCCAAATGTGCAGACAGAAAGCAGGAGGAGGAGGATATGTTGGAGTTGGACCCATCTGAGGCTCTCAGGGCTTCCTTACCCTCTGCTGCGACTGGGGCAAGAGTGTGAAGTGGTGGGTGTCTCTGTGCTGGGGGTGCTGCTGGGCGCCAGCGCAGCCTGCAGGCCATGGGCTGCAGCGAGGCAGAGGCTCTCTCAAGCTCTGTCAGGATTTCAGCAGGACTTTTGTTTCTGTTGCAGTGATACAGCATTTGCAGATTGATTCTAGTGACAAGTCTCTGTAAAGGTCTGGTAAGTGATTCTCTTGGGAATTTTGAGTGTAAAGCCTTTTTTTGTTTCAAGTCTTTAATGAGCCTTGATGTAATTAATAGATTTGTGGTGAAAATAATCTCATTACCTTTGATTCTGGGGATGAAGTCCAGATATTCCAGAAATGTTCAATTACACAACAGATGCTGCCCTTGCATCAAGATGCAAGAATGTGGCTTTGATTTAAAAAGACACACACAAAAAGGGGGGGGGAGCTATTTCAGAACACTTTTTAAAAGTGACCTCCTATGTTTTCCCTTCCTTCCTCCCCTACAAAAGGTACTAGACTTTTATATCTATCTGTATTTACTATCAGCACTTTAAAAAACATTTTCTGGAGCATGTAGTATCTTCTGCAGACTGAGTACTCCCTGCAAACAATGAGTAAGGCCAAGCTGTGGCCCATGTCCTGTCCTAATGAGGCAGATTGCAGCCACCCTGAGGCTGTCTTTTCCATTGCCACTCTTACGGAAATCACGTAGTAAGGACTGCTTTTCAAATTAATCTTCCTGGAAAAAAATGCTACCGCAACAAGTCCCTGAAAAACATACAGCCTGTTGAGTTCGCAGAGTGATTCTTGGCTGCTTTAGAAGCCTGGAAATGTTTGTTCTTCGCTGCTCAGAAATCTTCTGGGTGAAATGATGACACAGGATGCAGTTTGTTGTGAGCATGGATGTGGGGGTCTGTTAGAAAGTAATAAAATCTCTAGAGATACTCAGACTTTTGTGCATGCCAGAAACTTTTAGGGCTGCCAACTGCATGAAATACTGATTTAAGGAGATAACCTTTTTTTTTTTTTTTTTTTTTTTTTTGTGGAAATAAAGCCAAAACCAAATCTCAGTGATGAGCTATAAATGGGAAGGTAGGGTCCAAGTGACGAAAAGGGTTTTTTAATGTTGTGACAGTGGCTCAACTTAATGAGTCATAGTGTGACTGTCAGCTGGTATAGGTGAGGGAATTTAGGGGTATGAAGCTGGTGCACCCCAGCTGAGCATCTGCCTGTCCCTGGAGTACAACTTGTAAGTAGAGGAGAGGCAGTGAGTCAGTCTGAGCATGGGTAGACACAGTGAGTACCAGTCGGATATTTTCTAGGAGTCAGGAGGAGTATGTCTGCAAGATACTTAAAGCAAGGAGAAATTTCTAATATATAATACCTAAAATATATTTAAACAGGAAATAAATAGGGATTATTTTCACTAATTAAGTGCTAACTTTTTTTATTTCTCTGAACTATTATGCAACAATATATGATTATAGGACAATGGTAATAATGAAAACATCCTAATAATTTGGAAGCTATATTCTGAACTTGTTGTTTTGTTATATGCGTATTGTACCTCATTAGTACTTTGCATGCTTTGCCGTAGTTTTTAATTACATCATGGGAATTAAAATTAGAGGTATTTCAATTTGGAAAGCATTGACATTTTGGAATTTATTATCGTGTTATATATAGCCAGTATTTCAGACATTTTCTGTTAAATTAGAAATCTATTTACTGTTGTCAGAAAGTCCACGAAGGTACTGGCAATTGTTCATGTCATTTCAGTTTTACAGTTTACATAATCCATTTTGAGAAAACATCAGCCTTCTTCCTTTCAGCCACCAGGAGACACTTGCTGTACAGAAGCGATTGGGTGTTTTAGTTAATATAAAGCAAAAGCTGCCCAGAATGATTTGAAGAATAAAGTTCAGCTGACAGCATTGCAATTGTTTTAATGGGCCATATTTTAGCCACAGAGTAACCTGGAGGGAACCTGTGGAGGTCATTTGAGTCCATCACTCCGCTCAAAGCTTGGGTAACTGTGGTTGCTCAGCCCGTGCCAATCAGACATGAACATCTCTGCAGAGGGAGATCCCACAGCCTCTCCAGGCAGCCTCTTCCAATGTGACACTACTTCTGTTGACTTTTTTTCCCACTTTCATCCCCAATTGGCATTTCTCTTGTTGCAGTTTGTGACCTTTGCCTCAAGTCTGTTGCTGTGCACTTCTGAGGAGTGTCTGGCTCTGGCTTCTGAAGCTGCTGTAGGTGATGGAGGCAGCCAAGAAGAAATATCAACCGGTACTCCTTAAGTGCAACAAACTAGAGGGCTTCCCTAGGGTGATATTTTGAGTGAGACTTTCAATTTCCAAAATGATCTTTACTTTTAAATTTTCTTAAAAAAAATGTGAAATGGAGTGTCAGCATTTCTGAATTTTTCCCTGCATTAAAAATAAGAATTTAAACATTTTTGGAAACTTCTCATTTGTATGTCTGAAAGAAGCCAGTATTTTGGGGGATTAGGTGCACACTGTTTTTCTGCTAAGCGTGGTAGATGAGTGCACAGCATCCTGTCATGTTCTTTTTTTTTTTTTTTTTAAATTCTTCTTCACCTCCTTACCAAGGACATCCCAAGGATATCTGCAGCTATGCCACAGAGCTAGGCCAGCGCTAGCCCTGGGATTAGAGCAGGATGGCTATGCCCCAACAGAGCAGTGTTTGGCCAAAGTACTTTTCCTTTGAGGCAAGGCTGATTATTCCAGTTATCAGTCAGGGCTAATTAACTGGATACAGCCACATGTTAATGAGGCTGTAGAGTTTCTGGCAGCTGGGCCAGTATCTCTGTGTGGCAGCATGCTTGGGGGCGCACATCACCTGTTCCTAGGGAGGAGAGGTGTTTGTGAAATGGGGAGACCTGAAGCTCTGTTAGAAGCCGTGTGTGTCCTGCACCAGGGATTCAGCTTTTTAGGGAAGAGACTGTTGCACCTGCAGAGCACAGCAGGCCTGAGGCCACCTGGCAGTGCTGTAGGGAGGGCTGTTTTCCCTCCCAAATTCCTGTCTCTGATCCAGGAATCGCCTTTTCCTCCCCAGCTGGTGGCTGGGCCTCATTGCCCTTCTCCTCTCTCCACCGGCATGAGACACAGGCTGCTCCTCTGCATCTCACACCAGACATGTCCAGGGAAACATGCTGAGATGGGAGCATTGGGCTGCTGCTCGAGGGGCATTAGGATGTCTGAGCAGCTGGCTCAAAGGAGGTAGGGGGGTCCAAACCTGGGCCATAAGCTGTAGGAGAAAGGTAGAGAGGGGAAAAATATAAAATCTTTACCCAAGAAATTGATCTTGCTTAGACAGAAGTTGACACAAGTTTTACTGCTGTTTTCTGTGGACTTCAGAAAGACCTTTTGGCCTGCTGAAAAAACAGCTGGCAATTTATTGTAAACTACCAGTTTAAAAAGCGGTATTGAGACATGTTCTCTACATGACACAGAAAAGTAAAAAAATGTCTGCCTTCAATGCAATAACATTTCCACACTGAACACTTAGCTCCTGTTAGGGGAGGATCCTCAGTGCATGTTTACATTTGCTTCTGTCTAAGCATTGTGGTTTTACCTGTGAAGAAATTTTGTTCTCTTTCTGGCATGAACGTGCCAGTTTATTCAGCTTCCAGCAATTTTGTTGAGCTGCAGCACAGGTTTGACTGACTTGTCTTCTGCAGCATGGCTGTAAATCACTGCGGGATGCTACTGGAGGCACGTCAGCCATGCAGAGAGCAAGTTCTGTGTGGAGGGGGAAGAGAAATTCCCTTTGATCAGCCCAACCCTGAAATCTGAATGCGGCTCAACTGGGAGGCTACAGCCATGTGAGGGTGGAAGTTCAGTTACCTCCTTCCAGGGGACTGATTGTGCAAGCTGGTTCACAACTGTTTAAATGTTCACTTGTTAAAAATTCTACCTACTCCAGCACTGCATAATTTGGGATTCCACCCAAGATCTTAAATATCCAGTTAATTTATCTTAACTTCAGCATGAAAACATGAATGGAAGCATGAACCCTTGAGATCAACCTGAGTCACATGGGCAGAAAAAAAGAGTATTTGATTTGTTCCAAGAGATTTTGTGAATTGGACCACATCTGACACTGATGATATGATCCAAGACCTTATTAGTTTTGCCAGTGAATTAAAGAGCCAATTTTGAATAAATGAATGCTAAAAGTGGAAAAATTGCTTGGTAAGTGATTGATATGTAAGTGAACTAATTATTAACTTAGTAGGGGTTTAACATGTTATCATCTTGTATTTAGCAGAGGAAAGAAACAAGGCCAAATTCTCACATAATCTTCAACTTGGTTACAACACTTATTCACTTATGATTGCAGGTTTTGCTTTCATGTGCTGCTTGTCTGCTGTTTACTTTCAGCTGTTCAAAACTTATTGTATTTTAGCAGGAAAGAAATGTCATAGTAATGAGGCAGAACTCTTGACAAATACTTGAAACAGAGTCCTCCTACATTTCAAAATGTAACACATAGGAAATGCTAGTTTTCCTTTTATCTTTCACAGTTAGATGGCCAGTGGACCTGCAGAAACATCCAGCAGGGAGGCTGCAGCTCTGGTCACCTCCCACTTGTTACCCTCCCTGTTGTCATTCAAACAACTGGCCTTCACAATGGACCAGAAAGGACATAAGAACAGAAGGTGTGGAAGTGCAAATTTTTGTCTGAGAAAATTAGGAAGTGTCAAATTTGACATTGAAATACAGTTTTTGGACAAGATTCCGAGTTCTTTGCCCCACCTTCCACCTGCAAGTAACTGAATCCACAATGCTGTGCCTTGTGCTTCTACAGGCAGTGTCCAAACTCAAGCACTCAATGCCTTAAAATGATCAACCTATGCATATTCTGCTCCCAGTTTTCACAAGATGTGCGTTCCTTAGTGATGTGTTTTTTTTCCCTTGACATTCAACCTATTGACTTTCTTCCATGTAGGTTTTAATTAGGTTGTTTGATAGCCAGGACTATCTAGCTTCAAGTACTTGAGCAGATGATTTGGTTCTTTAATCTTTAAAGAATGCTATTTGTTCTCTTCAACAACAGATTTAAATCCTTCCTCTTCTTTTTTTATAACCAAGAGATCTTATTCTAAAAAAGCAGTCTGTGGAAAGCATTATTAATACTCATCAGATGTGGAGTGTGCAGAGGGGGCTTGGTTCTTTTAGATATCTGTAGATACTTAGATGATTTACATCACAAATTAAAGAATCGGTATTGGTCTTTAAGTTTTTAGAGTGTGTAAAAAAAGAAAAACAAGACAAGGAAAGCTCTAAGTGGGAGAAGTTAGAGATCTATCTTATTTCTGGCTCAACACTTGTGAAGACTTGTTTTCAACCAAGGAATTAACGGCTTGCTTTAGGTTTCCCTGCATTTCTTCTTAGGCTTTTCACAAGGAGAGAGATTGTGCCCTGAGTGATGTCGTTATGCCAGTGGCTTGATGTTGATATCTATGGCAGCACATTTTGCATTTTCTGCAGATTTGAAAGCATGCTGAGGTCCTGAAGGAATCCAACATATCCCTTCTGTGCTTGTCTGCAGGAGCTCAGAATGAAAGCAGGCATTTAGGAGCTGGAAGACAAGCATCAGAGCTCATCAGTCAGTCAGGTCTAGATATTTTAATATATGGAAAGGATATTAAATTAGAGATGAAGGAAAAGACTTTTTTAGCAAAGAATTTCTACTCCTTTAGAGCAAAGGGAGCAGCTTATTTTGCAGTTCTGTTTTATTTTTTTCCTAGAAGAGAGGTATTTTGTGCATAGGGCTTGCACTTGAGGGGAATCTTTGCTGTAATATCTCATTAGTTCTTATCTAAAATCAAACTGCTATACTTGATTTTACATGTGTAATGCCCTGATGTTAATATTTTAATATATAGATTCATTGGCCCAAATAGCTGGAGAGCAGGAGTGAGGAGGTGGTGAGAATGTAGCTCTGTGAGTGCCTCTGTGCACATGTGAAGCGGGGAGCTCAGAGAGAATTGGGGTGTTATCTTATTGCCGATGGGTTGTATGAATCTGTTCTGGAGCTTTATGAAGAAACATCCAAGGAGACCAAACTCAGCCCCTTCGACAGGAATGGGGATGGGCTTGAGCCAGGCTTGGGATGGGGAAAGGTTTTTGAAAACCAAATCTGACCTTGCTACTGGTGTATGCAGAACCAAACTGTGCCTGCTGCATCCCAATGCTGGCACCACTGTGTGTAGGTACAAACTGCAGGTCTGTCTCTGTAGTCACGGGGAGCTGCCAGTTGCTGTCCGAAGGACTTTCATATTGGAGGCGCTTTGCTGGAAAAGTTTGCAAATCAGTTGAAATGTCTGAGACACCGTTTTCCTTGGGTTCCAAGCAGCACGATGATGTGGTTTACATATTGGATCATGACTGAAAAGAGACATCTCTCATTAATGAGCTTGTATCAATAATGTATCTCTCTTTCAGCACAAAAATATACTAAAAATGTATGTGAGGATATAGTACTAACAAGGGACAATATGAGGAATTCTTTTTGACAAAAAAATTTAGATTAAAAGTTGCCCACAGTATAGCAAATACTACTCACTATGTTGTACAGTGTTTAATAAGAGTCAGGGGGCTTTAAATCATACTGAGAAGCAGAAATGCTTCCTTACCAATGTGTTATATGCAACAGTTTTGAATTCTACCTTGAGGGAAAACACCCTATGTGGTTCTGAAAAAACAGAACTTTGGCCTGTGTTGCACCCAGGCAGCACATGAAGAGGTAGTAATATTTATTACACAGAATATTATTCAGCATCCAGTTATGTAAAGTCTATTAATTAATCAGCTCTCAGATCCTCCTCCACTGTTTCTGAACTGACCTGAATGTCTCTGTAGTCTATGCATAACTAGACTTATTTGGCACCTATCCTGGGCTCTAGATTTCTAGCCATCCCTAATCTACTGAGCTCCCGTTTCAGCTGGAGCACTGTTCATGCTGACTTGTGTCCTGGGAAGATGTGGGAGAGATTTCTAAAGTTTGCATTGTGGATGCTGCTTCTAGATACAGCTTATGTTTGTAAGTGATGTTATCCTCATGTTATGGCACTACCTGCTGTAGTCTTCTGCGTGCCTATAGAAGAACTATGCCTTGCAGGAAGCTCTAGGTGCAAAGTGAGAACAGCACCCCAAGCAAGAGGTAGATACAGCTGCTAGGTCTTTGATCGTGGAAGAAATATGCTTGAGGTACTCAAAACTGTCACGAATTCCTGAGACACACCTTCAGAAAAAAAGGTAAGCTGAAAACTTACCAGGAGAGGAGTGGCACCCAAGGGTGGGAGTTAGGGATGCCAAAGTCCCATTTTGGGTCTCAGACTGAAAAGCCATTTTCCTGTATTCTGTTTACAAAGTTTGGGAAGAACTCTAGTATGTGAAACATCAAATCTGCTGAGCTAACTGTTGGAAGGTATACGGTAGACAAATCTTACAGTATTCTCGCATGTTCTCCAGGGGTATTAGTGTTGTTCATCCATTCAGTACTGCCATCTTATCTGTTTGTTTTCTTCCAATAAGTTGCTAAGAGAGGCTCAGAACAAATGGCTGTTGTGCAGGGAGCAACATAATGGATGGGGGAAACAAATCTGTTTACCCATTCCTGTAAATGCTAATGAGTTCAGCTAGATAATACTTTAGTTTTTAATTCAGATGTACTGTTATATGCTGGTTCCCTGAGCACTACTTGTACAAATTTTATCTGTCTTGGTAATAAAACAGGCAGTAAAGCGGGTGTTCTACTTGTTAGATTGCTACAACTGCTGCTGTAACAACTGAATTGCAGCAGGTACAAACAATGGTGTGTACTGGCATAGCTGCCCAAGCTTTATAACTCTCTCAGACACAGAGGCAAGGTGCCAGAAAGCCAGTAGTTGCATCTAGTTCTGCAGACTGTACATAAAATACCAGATACCCTCTTGTTATCTAAAATAGAAATACAATAATGTAATTAAAAGGACTATTGAAATTTGGCAGTGAAATCATCCAAGTTGGAAAATCTTTATTCATCCCTCTATATGCATAATTTTAAATGGAATCTGGATTGTGCCGCGCTTCTCATGTGAATCTTGGAAATGTCATCCTCCCCCTTGATTAGCCCTTTGCATTGCAAAACCTCAGTGTTAGAAACAAAGCAAGGTAAAGAGGACCAGGACATAACTCCCAAGTCTGTCTTAACATAGGCAAATTGTTTAAGTCAATGTTCTTACTACTTGTGGATATTTCTAACCTCAAGAGTCTAGCATGACACGTCAACAGTCTTGTTGACAGCAGTAGGGTTGTAGAATGAGCGGCATTTCGTGAGATTCTCTAGTCTTTTTCCCTCTCTGAAAATAAAAGTTGAGGTGACTTAAACTAATTGCCTTTTTTCTTTTTTCTTTTTTTTTTTTTTCCCTCCTGTGGAAGTTTATTCTCTGAAAGAGAATGTCTTGGTCATTATAGATCTGGGCTGAAGCTGCCAAATTTTAGTTCAAATTTAATTAAATTTTTCTGGAAGGGGAAGACGTGAGGTGAAAGAAACGAGTTTTTACTTGCAGCTGTTGGGCGGTTTCAGCCTTCGGGCTGGAAGGGAAGCCTCAGGCTCTGTTCCTGGGCCAGCCACTAAAACTCTGGTTTTGCCCAGGAGTGATGGGAGGAGAGTGCACTGTGGTGGGGCCCTCCCACGAGGTGGGCATGAGGCTTGCTTTCCCACAGAAAAAGCTGGCAGGTGTCGTGGCTGGCCGCACTATGGCAGTGGCTTCAGCAAGGGGCAGCCCCAGCACTGTGGACTGCTGCTCTTCCAGGCCACTCGCCTGTGTGGCCACTTGAATATGCACCTGTGAGTTTGACCTGAGGGTGACGAGATCCCTCTGCATGTGGCAGAGTGTGTGCAGGGGCTGGTGGGCAAAGTCAGGCGTCTGCAGGGAAGGAGGGTTCGGGGAGTTGAGGAGATGGAGGCCATGGTCAGGAAAGGGTCATGTCCACCCACATCAGTCCAGGCGCTTGGGGCGGTTAGTGGAGGGAGAGGTAGCCTTGTGTCTTCTTCACAGCCCCACTGACCTCCTGTCCTCTCTTCCCTTCCCATCTGAATGTACCTATGGGTTTCTGTTGTGTTATTTCAAGCGCATCTAGTATTCTCCATTTTCAACTCAATGAAAAATTAAATTCAACCATTTTGTTTAATTCCAGCAAGGAAAGAGATTATGTTTTTTGTGTTGTTTATTTGTAGGGCTTGATGTGTAGCAATTCCTCCCCTGCTCTCCCTCATTCTCGATGAACTCCTCCCTTTCTTTCTTGATGAACTGAGAAAGTAATTCTCTGCACATAAATAGGAAGCTTCTGCAGCTCCACTTGCTTTCAGCTGGAGTGGTCCACACCTCTGGAGTACTGCTGTGCAGATATCGCAGACTGTAGTGGTTCTCAAATGACTGGTGATTACATCTCACAGTGAGCCTTCACAGCTGTTCCTCAGTTTCCTTACCCATAAAATGAAGATAAAATATCATAAGTATGGAAAAGCATTTTTGACAGCTTTGGATAGAAATAATTAATAAATGGTACTGTTTCCTACCTTTTTTTTTTCCTTCTAACTAGATCAGAGAGATTTGTTTTCAAAGTTACTGTTACCTAACTTTTTTTCCAGTCTTTTTTCCATTTCTCGGCCATTTTAGTCTCAGTGTGGAAGAGGCAGGTATAACATCCCATTTAAAGTACTTTCATAAACATAGGAGAATTAATGTTGAAAATTATTAAAATGAAGGACACACATTGTATACCCAACTGCCAGGTCAAGGCCAGACCTACTAGAAACTTTAACATAAATATTAATATAGCAGGCACTTTAATTAGCTGTGCCTTTCAATCACTAGTTGTTTGGCCCCTTGGTCTCCATTTTGAGCCTTCAAAGAATAGGATGACCCCTGCTTATCAAGTCAGATTTCATTCAATTTGTCTAATTACTTTTGGGACCCTCTTAATACATGCTCCACAAAGTGCTAAATTGCCCAGCTCTGCCTCTGTTCCTTGACTCAGATCTGTAATACAGGATGCAAAATGCACATTGGAACTTCGTGTTAACATAAGCACAGCTCACTTTAAACTGCAGCTCTTATTAGCAATTCCTTGCTTCCAGTCAGTGGAAATAGCTAGGAGCAATCTGACTTCATTTTTCTCCTCTTAATGCTTTGTCTTTTTATTTCTGTCTCCCTCTAAGTCTGCTTTTGCTCCAGAGATAATGTAAGGAGAACTTAAAAATCTGTCATGAGAGCACATCACTGCAGTGTAACCTGCAGGAAGGTGCTGGTACTGGTGCAAAAACACTTTCGTAAATCTGATCTTGCTAAGTGGCAGTGATTCCCCAGTGGGTAAGCTGTGGTCACAGTCTCATTGGTGGTCTTTTCCAGCTTGTGGTTGTCTCACTGCTCTCTAGTAGCAGTGCACATTTCAATTTAAAAGAAAAATAGGTTATTTTTCTTACTTATCATGCAAATTCCTTAGTAGCAGTCCACAGACCTCTCTGCAGGTCATGTGCTAACAGTCTGATCTTCTATAAAGCTAAATCTTAGGACCTTATACAACCTTCAGTTTTAAAACAGCGTTCTCTGATCTAGTCTTGGATGAAAACTGGTTGGTATAATATGCTGAGCTGTAACAGTACATCCAAACACCCACGACTTCAATACAGTTGACAGGCTCACCTTTGTCTATCTTCTAATCTTCCTGTTCGTAAAACATTAGAGCTGTTTTAAGATGGACCTAGTGCGACCAAAGTAGTGATGGGAAGCCAAAGGGAGAGGTGAAGATAATGGAAAGGTGAGTCAGATTCACCACAAGGGTTAAAAAAAATAAAGTTTGAGAGCAAAAGATGATGTCTCGATATGCAACATTTTTTTAAATCCAGAAGCTCTTGTTTCTAAAAATAGGTGGTATTGGAAGGAGAACAATTTGCTTGCTACGAGGGGAAACAGGCCAGCTGCTTAACAGGACACAGCAATTCTAAACAGTCCTAATCAGGAGGGGAAGCAGAACATGCTGCTCAGCTGAAGTTCAAGGGCAATTTAGAGAGGCAGAAAATAATATCTATTACTGCAAACAGAATGTGACTGAATTGTAAGGGATTATACCTTGAGCATGTGAAAAAAAAAAAAAATCCAGTGGAGTTACTGGGACCTGGTTGTAAGTACTTGGAAGCTCATAGCTTTTGTTCTGGATCCTCTTGTTTCATTTAACGTTTTAAATGGTTTATGTGAAATTTGAGATTTTTAGCTGTGCTGAGTGGTATCCATTGAGATGTCGGGTTTGCTTGGACCCATGAAATAACCAGAGTCACTTTCTGCGGAGGTTTCTGCAACCTGTTACAGGCTGTGTGATTAGTGAGTTTAGATGTCTTCATGTCTCTGGGTATTATGACTGCAGTCTTATTATTTACAGTATTAAAAGGAAACAGCGACGTTTTAATATATTTATTGCTCCCTTCCTCTCCAAAAAGTTTTGCCTTTTTTGCCTCTTTCCCCCTCTTTGCCCAGTCCCCTGCCACAGATACACACACATAGAGAGCATAACCCCAAACCTCTGTACTTATTTTCTTAACAGAATATAGCTTTGGGAAGTGGTTGAACACGTGGAAACTAAAATTCAAATGGTACAAATTCCTCCAAGTGAAGCAGAGGCATCTGCAAAATGTATGAACTGTGATCTAAGAAACCTCTGGTAACAAAGTCAGTACACATCTCTTAAACATGCTATTACTTCTGGTTTCCTTTGATACTTTATATTACTTTAATGCTTTTAAAAATGTGTTCATGGAGTGGAAGAAACTGACAGTAACATCAAGGGAGGAGTCTATAAACTGCCTTCAATTCAAGAGTCTTTTCACTTCCTAGTTATACAGGTTGTATTTCTGCTGTCATGCTGATATTTTTATATTGTGATATTTAAGTTGGTTTCATAAGTGTCAGTACTTTTATAGGTGTTTACTGAACACAGTGCACAGAGCATACTTGAATGTATGCATATTTTTGCACGAACTTTGTATTTATGAAGACATGTCAACGTTTGCTGAAGTAGTTCTGATATTATGTTCTGCATCCAGACAGTCTCACAGGTCTTTCTGAGAGCAAAAAGGAGAAGGAAAAAGACATTATTATGTAGTCCCTATAGAGAAATTATTGGATGAGTGGATCATCTTTCCTTCACTTGGTCAAATGTAGTTTTAAATGAAAAGAAAGAATAGTTTCCTAAAGGTTTGTTTAAAATAAAAAAAAAATATATCTTTTTTTGTGGAAAATGTTGTTTTAAAAATTCAACAAACTGAAAGCTGTTTTTTTTTCTCTGAAAAACTAGAAATATTGCTGTGCTGTCTTATGAGGTACCTGAACTTCTGTGTTGTCCTGCTCTGTCAGTCAGTGCCTCTTCTCTTGTCTGCAGTTCTTGGTGTACTGTGGAGTGTCTCCAACTGGAAGGTGCTGTCAGCTCAGTTAACACAGAGGACCACAGAAAACAGACTTGTCAGGGACGCCAATACATGAAAGATCAAGGGGACAATGAAGTATTTTAACTGATTACTGAGGCAATGTTTCCACACCACCTTTTTTAAGTTTGCAAGTGTTATTTTTCAGCTTACCACTGAGAATGTTTTCTGAAAGATGGAAACAGTGTCCGAATGTCCAAATGTCCAATGGTAGACTCATTTGTGCTCCTACTAGAGTTGTGGTGAAACAAACTTTTGGACCTTAATGAGAAGCAGGTTTGGTGGAGTTTGATTCAGTTTATTTAGCAGGAGCTAGATCAGGCCCTTAATTAAAATCTTTGAGCCTTTTCAGTGCTAAGGAGACTGGTTGCGTTTGAAGAGCTTGCAATTACCTCACAAATGCATCCTGCACAAAGGCAAGATTTGCCTTTACTTCCAAGCTGCAAGTGAAACCATCACATTCCAGGAACAAAAAGTTTAAAAAATATCCATTCTCCTTTGCTGTTTCATGGAGTGCTGCTAATACGATGGAATGGGCACGGGGAGACTTCCCTGTGCCAACTTGAACAAAAAGGTTTTGGCTGCCTTTCAGGCTGAAAATAGTAGGTGCTTACAATTTTAATCACAGAATGAGCAAGAGCTCACGTACACACATATACACATGCACACAAACCTGACGCGTGAATGCGGGTCTGGAGGTTTGTTGTTGACAGCAGGAACACATTCAACAGTGGCTGCCTGATTAAACAAAAGTAGGCTACAGCATGGCAAACAAATTGTGCTCTGAGCTCCTGATCTATCAGCAGCCTTGCCAAAATGCCAGCTAGCTGAAAAGGAGATTTCATTGTTTCTAATGAAACATGCTGTGCTTGCTTGTCTAGTGCGTGCTTTAGGAAGAAAATGCCACTGGACTCCTTTCATGCCACTGGACCCACTGTTCCCTCTGCACAGTTGCCGTCTCCTCCTCCTCACACGTTAAACAACTACATTACGTGCTTTCCCAGGGCCTTTATGTATAGTTTAATGTTTAAGTGTGAGGAAATATCCTGCAGATAAGATATGCTGATTTCAGTGCAATTTGTGATTACAGAAATGTTAATTTTTTGGAAAGGGAGAAATCTAAAAAGCAGCATTGTGCCCTCCTAAGTAGCCTGCATTATTATGTTAAGAAAAAAATCCTTGCACACATAGACATAAATCTATGTCCTTAATGTCTAAAGGTTCCTAGGTAATATAGGTTGAGTACAGCAGATTATTGTTGGAATATTTTTTGTTGCCTAAATGCAAATGAGATGGTAGCACTTTATGCTACCACAGTATATGACTCCCTGCAGAGACCTGTTGTAGACCAAGACTCTTATGCTCAATACAGTAAATGAGAATCTTGTTAATTGAAGTGATTCTTATTTAACTGTGGAGTACATCAGGTATCATAGGAAAGGTGTGATCAGATCTCCCTGTGGCCTCCAGGCTCAGACAACTCATTTCTAAACCCTGGAGATTCTAGATGGGGAAGTAGCTAAGGAGCAAACACACATGAATGGCAGATGATACCAGAAGACCTTGCAAGCAGAGTCTGTCCCTGTATGTGCTGAACAACTGACATTTGGGGGGATGATCAACAGTGACTAGAGGAGGACAGCAAGAACTTTCAGACATTTAGAAACCATGATCTGTGTGGAAAGCCTGGAAGAAATGAGGCTGCCTAATCTAGAGCAATGAGTGACAGCCTTGAGGTAAATTTAACTAGGTACAAGTGCTGAAGGGACAGGACCAACACATGTCCATGTCTGCTGCAGCAGTGTGGCTATAGAACTACAAGGGATTCTTGTACAAGACATTAAAGCTATTTTTCAAGCTATGAGAATATATTGGAAATATTGGATTGGATTGTGTGCAGTCCATGTCACTGGAGGCTTTACGAACAGCTTTGGAGACCCATAGAGAAATGGACTGATTGTGCTGAAATGGAGGAATGGGTATGGACTTAGTGTCCTCTGAAGCTCCTGGTTAGGAATGGGGCTGTGATTTGTACCTGGTGTTCATGCGATTGCCACAGCTGTTGCTACCACAGCAAAAGGATAAGAGCCGATTTGCTTTCCCAGTTGTACAACAGATGTGTTTCCAAGTCAAAGAGCATCTCTAACACTTTCCTTCTGAAGAATAACAAATGCTGCTCAAAGTGACAGCCTGTGGCATATGGTTGGTTTCTAGAGGTGACTACAGCAAAGATCAATCTCTTCTTTACCAGAGGGGCTCTAAGAATTGCAAACAAATCAATTCTAGTAAATGCTAGTGACATAGAAAATGTACATATTCAGGGGTCACCTTTTAGAATTGTTTTCTTCAGCAAGTGGGCATCTTTTTAAGAAACCTTCTGGTGCCTAGCTAAATCCACAGCGACAGGAACATACGGTGCTCCTCTAGCTATTCAATTCTGTGGCTGATTCTGGCTTCAGCTGATGCTGTTGAAGAGTCTTTCTGTGGTTTGTTATACAATCAAGTAGACCTTATTAGGATATTTTTAGAGTAGTATGTTATTTTGTCAAATGCAGCATATTCTTCAGAAGTGTGTTAGTTTTAATAAGAATAAAAGAATGAAAGCTTTGACTTTTTTTTTTTTCTAGTGTTTTACAGTTGAATAATGATGTCACTGGTCTGAGATGTGAGACACCATTTATTGAGAATGAGATGCTGAGAGACATGGACTTGGCTCAGCAAACTTGCAGGCCATTCCCCAGGCAATTATCTTCTTCTGGGGTTTTCCTCTGTGTGAAAAAGGACATAAAAACACTTTTGGTTTCTACAAATGACTGTCAGGTTTTATTTTTTTTCCATTGAGGAGGAGGGGAAAAAAAAAAAAGCTTGAAAATTACTGCAAAAGAGAAGGACATTTTCTGTTTAGCAATTCGTGAAGTACCTGAGGTGCTTGCTGCTTGATGCTGTATTACACTGTTCCCTATGCTTCATTAATCTATTTCTTTGCCCTTTTTCTTTGCCCTGGTCTGGATAGAGATAGTTTTAACCTTCAGGGTTGCACAAACACATAAACTTACTGTTACTCTTTTTACAGTCTGCAAGTCAGATAGATTCCCTTGGCTGATAACTATACATAACGAAAATTAACATTTTGCTGTAAGGATAAGCTCATATTAGGCCATTGGCCCATCTTCAACCCAGATCTTAACTCTTTGCTAGGCTTCCGTTTCTAATCTATAGCCTCTACTTTTCTATTACCATTCTTGGATTATAAACTGTTTAGGGTTCTCGTTTATGCAGCAGGTATGTTGCAGTAGATTATGATGGTTTGCAGCATGATTATATCAGCTTCTACATTGCAGCTTGGCTCAAAGTTTATGGGGATGGGAAAAGGAAAGGGCTCCTTGTCTGACCTCACCTCCCGTCCCACGTGTGACGTATGTCACAGGCTGTCACAGTACTTGCTTCACATGGTGCCATGACTGAACTGAATTGTAACCTGGACTATGCACTCCATGACTTCCTTTTATTAACACTTTGTGGACACGTTTAATTAAGATATATATTTTAATGCAGTTTCTTCTTTTGTCAGTATCTAAGAGATACTTGGCGGCTGTTTGATTGGGATGTCACTGTGGCACCTGCCACAGCTCAATGGTACACATGGAACTGGAAGTGAGAAGGAATAACAATCATGCCAACTTTGGCACAAAGGGCTTTCTAAACTCCTTCCTAAGTGAGGGTGTAGAGCCTTGCCCTTCTGCCTATATAAAGCAGAAGTGTATCCACTTCTTGCCTTCATTCCCTGCTGAGCTTGTTTCTAAACTGTGACTGTTTTGGAAAACAGAAACCCCTTTGAAGTGTAGAATACACATACATTATAAATTACACTTTTTGTGTGTATGTGTGTAATATTATTCAGCTGTGTTGTAACTTGAGCTTCTGTATAATATGCCTTCATGTAAGGGTCTAGAGAGCTGGTGTTCGACACTGTGTTGTAGTGTTCTGTCACAGGAAGGCTTTTACTATTTATTTAATTTCTTACTGAATAAACATTTAAATCTGAGAAAGGAAGTATTACTGTGGAGATAGGCAAGTGATGTTCACAGTAAATGTATTGCTTGCAGGTCACCACTCAGCTCACCATTCTAACGTTAGTTTTTTCCCCACTTTAGGAATAAAAGATTATTTCAAGAAGCTTTTAACTTCATTTTCTTCATTTCCTTCCCTTATTATGTAGAACAAGTCTACACACAAGTTGATACCAAGAGCATTAAAAGTATTTTGGTGTTAAGTCTGCTTATAGATTGGTCTTTCCTCTTAGCTTTGAAGTCTTGCCTATATAAAGAAAATTACTGCTGGTAGCCTGTGAGCAGTGTGTGCAGTTGAGCTGATAATGAACACAACTTGTCTGCAAGTGTCAATGAGGGTAAACCATCTTCTACTCCTTACAGGAATTGTGGCTGAAATACAGTTAAACACAGAGATTTCTTAGTACAGACTTTACAAGCTTTGTTTTCTAACTGCAGACATTTGAGGATGGTCTGCTTTTCCCATGAGTGCTTGCCTTCTACTTCCTAATGTGCTGTTTGGGAAGTGTAATGGTCTCCAAAGCCCTTGGGTCTTTCCAGTGCTGCAAATGCCACTGCACAGGCTCGGATGGGAGGCTTTGCAGACAGACATCCCACAGCTGATAAGAACTGTGTCCCCTTGCGACTGCATGCACATCTCTCAGGTGTTCCATTTTCTAAGGTTGCTCTGGCAGCCCAAGTATGCATGAACAAAAAAATGGCTCTTTCTCATTTTACATATTTGGTTGCCTTGGCAACCAGAGAATAATTCATCTGAAATGCAACTGGATAGGATAATTGATATATTTTGAGGAATGCCTACAGGCAATAAGAGGGATTTGTCTGCCACCAACAGTTCCACGCTTCAGAGAAAATAAAGTCAGGCTCTGAAACAGGAAAAAGTATGTTTTATACAAGTCTGATGTAAAGGTGATGCTGTCCTTCCTTGTGCCTGTGAGGGATCCTTGATGGACTTCTCTGCAACTTCAGTACAGATCAAACTGCATTTATGATTTCTTTTGAATATTTATTTTAGACAATCCAAAGAGTTTAGGAAACCTCTGAAGTAATGAGTTCCCACTGTTGTTTTCTTTCTTTGTTCTATGAATGAAATGCCTTGCAGCAATCTTGGAGGCTCCTGTACAGGAAATTCGCATTGACATTGATCACCTATTATTACAGATACTAATGACTGACTATTGGGCATTAGGGCCTCTGGTTGATAAGCTAGTTTACTGTACTCCAGTCTCCACAGAGAGTTGATGAATCTTTATCATCTAGTACCTGACACTGACTTAAACCATTTCATGTTTTGAACATTTCATTAGCTTTCCAACAACCTCTGCACAGGACACAGTGTAAGACCTACTTCCCAGTGAATGAGAGGTTAAAATCTGATCTACTTTCATCTCTTTCTGTGCAGAGGCTGCCAGAAAGGGGTGTAAGAATGGCATGGGAAAACAGATGGGAAGAGTGCCTGTGGGAAGATGGAACAGATGACCCTGGGGTCCTGAGACTCGCTGGGTACACACTGGGGCACAGTTCTGTCTGACTTCACAGCTAGCTCATTTTCTTCTTGTGACACTAGCCTCTTGAGAGCAATGCTTTTCCCACTAAGAAGTTCTCCCAGCGGACCCTGTTCTCTCACCTGACTCTGGTTCTGTCCCTCCATGACTGATGTCAGACCTCTTGCTGGACAGTGTAGGAATGTCTTATTGCTTCTCCCAATAGCTTCTTCTGTTCTCAAACAAGAAATAAAGCTGGCATCAAACTTAAACAAGGAAGGTTCAGCCTGGTTTTAAGTATGTTTATGTGAATTCATCAGAAGCTTGACAGTTTAATAACATTTTTAGGGTACAATATCAATTATCCCTGACACTTTATTAATTTCACCTTTTTCATTCTTGATACAGAAATTGATACCAAGAAAATTCTTCATTCATTTGAAACTAGCTCAGAAATGGGTAGAGTTCGGCAGCATATCTGTATTCCTGGAGAGGGAAACTATAACTTCTCAGAGTTTCCCAGGAATATAAATTCCAGTGGCAACAGATCACAAGGTTAATATGATTAGAAAAAGAAAATATTTACTTTATTATACCAAGGCACCAAGTGGTGTCTGCTTTCACCTTGAGGACCCTAGAAGGAAAATGTTTCCAGAAAAAGAAAAGTTAGAGCCTTAATGAAAGCAGAAATATTTTTCATTCCCTCAAGACACTGTTTATTGTGTTAGTATACAATCCATCAACAGCAGTAAATAGACTCAATAAATAAGCTAGTAGTCTAACACACTCAGAGATTTTGTGCTAAGGGAAATATGATTCTCTTTCTAGCACAAGACAAGATCTTTCTGTAGTCACAGAGGAGGTCAGAGTGAATAGGTAATGTCTGTTCTTGAATCCTTATAATAAAATTTGCAACTGGTCAGCCATTGAAAATCCTTCTAAATTTATCTGTGCAGGGCTACAAACTTGTAGAATTCACAAGTAACTTTTCAAGCTGTGCCAATAGGTTATATTCATTCTTTTATCAGGGAAACTTTTCCGTTCACTCTGGTTATGAGTTTATCAGTAAGCAATAGTAATAAAATAAACATATATCAACTGGGAAATTCTAATACCAGAAAAATCTCCCAGACTAGTACAGAGGTAATAAAAATGCTTAAATAATCTAACCAGTCTGAAAACAGAAAAGCTGATTGTGCAGATTAGGGTGGTTTTTTTTTTCATTTGCTTATTTTTGTTCACATTTTCCCTTTGCCATCAGTTAGGCAGCTTTCAATGGAGAAGAATAAGAGAGAAGTGGAAGAGGAACTAATAACAATAATAAAAAAGCCAGAGCTGGATCTAGGCACTATTAAAATAATCAAAGGGAAGATATTGCAGTGATTGTGTGTACATATTTTTGCTAGGAAAAGATGTCCAGAACTTTTCAGTCTTGTTGACACAAGTAAGAAGATCCAGTGGCTGGAAGTTGAACAGATTCAGCCATTAAATGAGATGTGCTACTTTAGCTGGGAAGGTAACAAGTAGTTGAACTGCTGTCCAAAGGACCTTTGGGGTCACTAAACTTTATTATTTTTAAAATGGACTACACAGGCTTTAATTCAGATTCTGGCAGACATCCTCCAGCCTCTCTGCATGGATGTGAGCTGGACATCCGCACACGCAAAGTTGCCCACTTTGGCCTGAGAGTCTCTGAAGTTGTGTTTCTGGCATGCTGAGAAGGAGGTGACGGGGAAGACCATCTGCACATCTCTCAACATTCTTCAACCCTTGTAGCCTTACAGTGCAACTGTCACCAGATCTCATCATTCAGACTTTCATGCCTTGTTTGCCTAGATCCAGGGAAAGGAGATCAGCCTGCTCTTGCTATTCCTCCTCATCTGCAATTGGCTTGGATGTGTTCTAGAGTGAAGTTTCTTTGTGCATTTGAATTAGAGATTACCTAGACTGTGGTGGGCACTAATGCAGTAGATGGTGGCACTGGGGCCTCGTAGCTGCCTGTCTTCACACGCTCAGGGTCAGGCTGAGTGTCAGGCTTAGGGAATTTTTCCACAAGCTGGATTATCTGTGTCTTTGGACTTTTTCCCTGTTCTGCTACATGTTGGATGATTTACCTGTTGGATCACTGACTACATGTTACCTAAGCAATTGCTTGCAGGTTGCCACAAGTTTTTTGGAGCCAGTTGGTGTGGTGTTGTGGATTTTTTTATTTTATTTTTTTTTTTTACACCTTTACCTGTAGCACACAAGAGCGAAGCTGAGGAGGAGGAAAATGATTAGGTTTAACTAAGGTTTTAGGTTTTGGGGTTAGTAGAGGTTCTGTATGTGAAACATTAAGCTACATGGGGGAACAAGAGGCCAGACTAGACAGTCTAATTGTTCTCTACAGACTTAGACTTCAGCAAGCTGTAAACTCTCTTTACAATCTGCTTGTTCCAGCTGGTGTGCCAGGCAGGCAGATGGCCAGGCACTGCAGTTCATACAGGTCTGCTCCATTTGCCAGAGAAAGCACCTCTACAAATGGGGTTTGCTTTGCTTTGAGCTGCTGTAGCTGCTACAGATAAGTCGCTCATGGGGATGTGACCTTCATTTATTCCTGATGATTTTTCCCTTGAGTTAAAATAAATAAAAGTGGTCACCTCTTACTGCTATTGAACAGCTTTCTCGTGGAGAAAGCAGAGAGATTTGGGAAGAGCAATTCTAACAACCCTGGATGTTTTTCCAGAAGATGAGGTGATCTGGGAATAGGGAAAGTGAGTGCTAGGGACAAGAGGGGACAGAAAAGAGAGGAAAGCTTGCTATTATTTTTTCAGACCTCAAATTTTTTTTTTGTGGAAAACCTCTGTTGTGGTGATTGTCAATCACTGCTCGTGGCCTTTGTATGGCAAAGTGGAAAGGACTTGTTCTTAGGCTTGTGGACAAGAGAGGAGACCTGTGGCAAGGGTAATGATCAAAAGTAGTGAAAAGTAACGTATTTTCAAAGAGCTTCTGCCTACATGAGTTTCTGATGAGCTGCACAATAGTACATGAGAAAGTGATTCACTTCACCTTCTTAAAAATTTGCTCTCAACATAGGGAAACTTGGTTCTTCTGGGTATAGTGCACCATTATCTGAGCCTGTGTCTAATATTGTAGACATAGACAGAATTTGTTTTCATATTTCTGCTGGAAGAATGAGTAAATAAAGGGCTAATTTTAATTGTTGAAGTAATTTCATATCACTGTAGGCATATGCAGCTTCACAATCTACAATATCTAAACTCGTCCAGTGATGAGGAATGAACACTTTTAAGGTACAACTCATTTGTTCTACTTGACAGATCTATTTTAGGATGATTTGTACACTAGAAATGTATACATTTTCCCTAGCCATAAGAGGAATTTGCTTAAGAAGCTCAAATGTGGGTGTCTATACTGTAAAAACTGGTTCATATTTCAGATAAAACTCCATGTTTTACTTAGGATTTCCCCTAAACTCAGATAACAATGACACTTGGGTGATCTTACTTCCTCGTCAGAGTGAAGTGCATTTCATCTACTGCAATCAGACCATATTTTATCTAATCTCACATGACAGATGACTCTGCAGCCATGTTGTTCTCACTTGCAGCTAAAACTGTTCCTCACACAGACTTTCCTTGCTCTTGATCATATTTATTTTTCCTCCCGTTCCTTAAGTGGGAAAAGCATCCCAAAACAGTGGGAGAGCAACCTGCTACTTGCATATTTTGTACTTTATCAACTCTTATTCTGAGGAACACACACCCCTCCTTCTTGCCATTGCTTGCCATCCTATGGGAATGGTGACTGCAACTGCAGCTGGGAAAGAAAAAAGTGAGATACACCAGGAGCACTTCAGGCATGATCCTTTTACCTGGCATTGTGGTCAAAGGGGAAAAGACTGTGTACATCTATGGTGTATTCCAGCATAAGTTAGTCATCTAAATTCATATTGAAATTGCAATTAAAGAAGCAAGGTGAATTAACTTGGAATGAGATATTAAAACTTGATATAATGAGTCCTTTCTGGAGTCTGGGAAAAGAAGTCTGGGCAATGGCAGAGAATTGGGCAATTGACAAGTTACCTCCAAATATCCTCTAGTCCAACAGCATGGTCAGCAAAAAAAAAAAGTGTTGCATTACAGATTCCTTTTCTCCTGAGATTTGAATTATTTTTTCTACTCCCACTCACTCCAAAATTTGTTTGATTTTGTTATATACTTTGTAGCATCTATTCCATGATTAAAACCTCACCTCTGTGCTGTTGTGTATTCTGACAAGAGCACTATCCATGCCTGTGTAGAAGACTTCACCTATCTGCAAGGCAGTAACAGTCCATTTGTCCAATGCAATTACTGAATTTCACTTCAATTACATGTGCTCACCTCCCTGCGCTGCCTTCTGCCCTTGGAGCAGTAATGGAAACTCCCATAGGCTACTACACACCTGGATAGCTTATACTCAAGTTCTTGGCTACAGTTATCCAAATAAGCAGAGGGTTCAGACTCAGAAGAAATATCGTGTGTAAGTCTAGAAGTGAAGTCAGACTTTTTCACCCTAGAATAAGAGCAATTTATTATGGAGCTGTCCCAAACTGTCTACAGCTCAGCAACTCACGCAGGGGTCCCAAACAGACATTAGAGCTGCCCAGCCCAAGAAGGACCAGATGATTTTAAACAGGATTGTAAGAGCAGGCCTGAGGGAAGCCAGAGAATGGGTCTCCTTCACTCATTAAGAGAGCGGCAGAACCCTTTTAAGGATAAATGAGTATTCTGTACCTCAGATCTAAGACAAAAAAGGCTACTGGCTTCACAAGCTGCTTGTTAGCAGTTGCAAGCCTTTAGCTCCTGCTAAGATCTCTATTATTTTATCTGATCTATTGCAATCTATTTTTTTTTTTGCTACAGTAAAGAAACAGCCTTAAGCTTTCCTTCAGAATAAACTGTACTTTGTTTTAAATTGAGATAATAATCTAAACATAAAATCCCACAGACCACAAAAATACTCAGGGTTTTTGCTTGTTTTATCTAGCCATGGGCAATCCATGCCGACATTTACCTTGACCACTTGCATGGGAATGAAACCTGGAGCATCTTTTCATATAGAAATCTTACCCTGAGAAACTACATCATGCTTCCCTGTTGCTGTACAGCTGAAGATTACAGTTCTTCCATCCTCCCTTGACAGTTTCAGAAGAGTTCCTGAAATTCAAACATCTGTTCAGCTGCCATAGAGCAGAATGATTTCAAGCTAAATAGCAGGGCACCAAGTTTCAGTTATCTCAGAAAACTCTTGACATATTGTCACAGGCTATGTTGTGGTCCCTTTAAGTGCACATGTGTGACAAATAATAATTTATGAATGGATAGTTTCGCCACTACTCTCAGTTTTTTCTTCCTCTAAAGGAGCGCGTTATTGATAATGCTGGGTTGTACAGTATGCTAAGTTATAACAACATATCTATTATTTTCTCATTACATTCCCCTTCTAATACATTTGAAGCTGATTGCCAATTTCCTAAACAGCCTTTTAAATAGTATGGATTTTCCTGGGAAGCTGGTAGGGTTGAAGCTTGCAGAAATGTACAGCTTCTTCTAAGATGAATAGTAAAACAGTTATTTTGAAATCCAGTTGTGCTGTCTGCCTTGCTTATCTGTCAGTGGGAAAAGCCCCTGACCCTCTATGGGGATCCTCTTCAAAGGAAGTGGAACATGAACCACACACAAAATTGTAGCCTTCATTGAATTATTAAAATAGTCTGCTGCTCTCTAGCAGCAGGGTCAGAAATCTTCATTCTTACTCCTTACTTCATGTTTCCAGGCTTTCTGTCCCTTACTACAAAGTCTGTAGCTGACAAAATTCAATATAGCCTCTGAAAGGACTCCTGAGCACTGTTGTTATAGTTGTATTGTCTTTGATGGCTTTGAAGATGCTGTAAAAGGAAGAACAGAGATAATATTTGAAAAATTACTAAAGCAAAGTCAAAGGTGGCAATTTGAAATGAGAGTCCTTGACTCTTTTTTTCCAAACTGCTTTCAGTGTTTCCATCTTTCCTTTATAGTTTCTCTCTGTGCATCAGATGTACTTTTCTTTAGGATCAAGAGAATAGTTGCCATTTTATTCAATAGGAAATATTTTTTTTGCGCATTAGAGGTAGAAAGAAGTGACTTGCACTACAAGGATTTCTTTTGCAACACTGCAGAGCAAGAGCTGTAGAAATGATCCTGCCTATGAACTACTTACTTCTGGAAGTCCAGCTTTGTTTAAAAAGAATTTACAGTGTGATAAAATTAGACAAATTCCTAATAATTAGCTCTGGAGGGAAACTCCTAGGTCACTGGAAGTGCTACAGCCAGACAACCAGATCATGCAAACTCCTCCAACAGCTGATGGAGCTCAGTTTTAAGCCAGCTTTTCTTTGTAGATTTTATTCCTACTAGAAGCCTACATCAGGGCCTTCCTGCTTTCAAGGCTAGAGGGATGATACTCTGTCCTAGCTGCCCTCTCTTATGTGTTCTTTTGAAATGTATTGCTAGCTTACGGAACTTGTTCTTGAGCTAATATTTTCTTTTTTGATGATTCCTTTTCCTTCATCTTTCCTCTTTTCCCACTGCTTAGTGGCTGTGTTTTTACAGACAGTGAACCTCTCAGTCTTCACACTGTTAGGAAAAAAGAGTCATCTCTCTCAACCAATATGTATGCTGCTCCCTGTGACATCTGCTGTGCGTATCCCTCTTCTGTTCAAATTGGAGAACCCGTTGCAGTATGTCATGGCTTCCTTCTATCCCAGACATCTAAGGTGCCTTTCCATGGAAAACAGGACATAAGGGAAAAAAGAGGAAAGCAAGGCACAATATGGCCTTGTCCTGATGTGGAACTGGGGCATGATGGGGAACAGCTCACAAGCTAAACACATGGAGCATGCTTTAAGATCCTGTAGTACAGATGTAACTTAAGTTTCTTTTGACAGATTGGATGATAAGGGAATGGGGAGACAAATAAATAGCATCTGCCCTATCTGGAGTTAATGTTCTTCAGGCATGCAATGGATCAGCTAGATCTTACTAGTGCTTTGTAAGAAATTTCAGTAGTTTTTTGCATTTCCTTGAAATATCTTGCCTGATAAAATCCTGGTGTACAATCTGACTCTTTCATATCTGAATTACATTGGTAGTTCATAATCATCCAGGAATCTCCATCCCTCTCAGGCTTTCTCCCTCTTTGGTTATTCCCAACAGATTTATTTATAGCAAGAATACTTGACCCGCATGCATGACTTTGTGCTTGGTACAAATTACTTCTGTCCCATGTGTCTCACTCCAGTTTTCACGATCATTGAACTATTTTTCAATAACAATATGATCTTCCTCTGTATTGGTGTCTTTTTGTTCTGAGATAACAGCAAATTTTAATGGTGCAATCGCATTTTTGCACCAGATTCATTAAAGAAAACATGAATCAAACTTATTCTAAGACATAACCCTGAGAAACTGCCTATTAATTATCCTTTATTTCCAGACTCCTAATTTGTCCCTTTAGCCAATTCTTCTAATTTATAATCTAGTATTATATTTATCTCATTTCTGACTTGATGATTTCTCTCTCATGCCACATCACACTAAGTATTGTCCCAGTGTCCAGATAGATTGAATCAGCTGCCTCAGCTAAGCCTTAATAAGTTCTTACTTGTTTAGTCTTGCATATTCTACTTTTAGTAAACCTGGGCAGCATTTATTTCCACTTCCTTCCATGTCTTTAATTATGCTTTCCATTAAAGTTTGTTCTAAAAAGTTGTGAACAATTGTGGTCAGACTAATGACCATCTATTTAACCACATTATATTTTTTCCTCCTTTGCTGGCCTCTGGCTGTATGACCTCTTGGAAGATTTGACAAAGGATTTTGTGGAGAGGACTTGCAACTTCAGAAGCAATTTCTTTTTGGGACTTGGAGGTTATGCAGCCTCCTACAAATTGGAACGCTTGGAGGTATTCAGCCTCCTTGTGCTCTAACAAAGTACTTTCAGTTCCTATTTTTTTTCTGTGTAACGACTCTTCCTTTTTATTTCAACTCAGCATTTCTGTCCTACTTGATGTAACTGACATAAGAGCACTTGTGTTTTGGTCTAAATTGTGATTAACTTTAATCTCTATCTTACACCACCACAATTTCAATGCCTGTCCGTATTTTCTCTTTATTTATATGCCTGAGCATTACATCATTGTTACCTTTTAGAATGTCCATGCACAGTCTAATTCTGTTTGACTTCTAACAAAATGCTAACAAAATTATTCCCATAAGGCTTTGACTTCTGTAACCTTCAGATTTTGCCTTTTAAAATGCCTGGCAAAAGAAAGACGATGGCATCAAAGGAGCTGTTGTTTGTTTCTGCTTGAAAAGATGTCACATTAAATTACTGACTTTTATCTGCTTGGATGTTGTGCTGGAAGTTGTATCTTGTTGAAGGTTTACCTTCCCTGAGTTTTTGGAGGATTCTTTGCATGGCTCATAGATGATTTGGGAGTGTTCTCTAGCATTTTGTTGAAGGGATAGAGAGGAGGAAAGCAAAATAAACAGGGTTTTTTTTTGCCTAGTATTTCATGTATACTATTCTATGCAAACGTATACTGTTCTATGTAAATTCTACGGTCCTATGAAATGTAGCCCCAAATCCTCAATCTCTTAAGCAATAAGGAATAAAGTTTTTTCTTCTTAAACAACTCAACTTCCTTGGTAGTTTTGTTAATAATACATTCAAATAACTTCCAAGGTAGTTGAATCTTGATTTTTAATATAAAACCATCGCAGAAGATAAGAAAAATGAAGGAATTTTTTTCTTAAATCTCAGCTAAGGTAAGTTTAATGGAGTAGTCATTTTGGGGATGGAGAGAATGGGAACAAGAAAGACAGGACAGTCCTGGGGCTACCTGATCAAGTTTGGGTACAAAAGATTTTACTTGGCCTTGATTCGTCTTGCTCCAGTTTGGGACTTTGAAGACTTTATGAAATGGTGGAATTTTCTCAGGATGATAAGATGATTTCCTGCTCAGTTCCAATTATCTCATTTGGACCCCTATCCAAGCTTCATAATTAATAGCGAGTTAACTTTGAGGTTATAGTCCTTATTTATTATTTCTATTGCCTCAGAGCACTTGGCATGGTCCAGGAGGGCATGTGAAGACACAGGAGAAAAAAGAAGCAACCCCTACCCAAAGAGCTCAGGAAAGACTGGGAGAAGGTTTCTAGAGTAGTGTGCTGAAATGCAATTTTGATATGTAAGTTGATGTGGGCATAAATTTTCACAAAGGCTTTCTTTCTGAAAAAGGGCAGCTTTTATCTTACATAAACACTCGGTCCAACACCTAGTAAAATGAATGTCAAGGCTTTTTGAGCTAAGTAGGCCCAAAATGATACAAAAATGCAGGCTGTGTCAGGGTGCCAGGGGGCCAGGAGTGGTGAGAGCTTGCTGTGACAAGGTGGCAGAGCCGGGGCTGGCAGACAGGGCCTTTCCCACTGCCCCAGTAAAGACTGGGGCAGCGCTGGGCATTAGGCATCTTCCTGGGGACAAGGACAAAGCCAGGACATGGGGCTGGCTCAGCAGGGTCCGTGGCCAGACAGGGCAGGGCTGTGGGGAGCTGCTGCAGCGTTGCTGGGGCAGGGGCTGGTGGCCCTGAGGGGCTGACATGGGATCCTGGGCCCCTGGGGGGCTGGACAGGGACAGCTGGTTAGTGCTCTCAGGATCATGGTGGACACTGAGCCTACTTGCACACCTATTTGAATATGACATTCAGACAGATACTGTATATTTGAAATACAAAGTAAAATCGGGCCATTTCAGTCCTATAGATGTGATTTCTGTAGTTTAGCCATCCAAATTTGGTGTATTGTCCCGAGTTCAGAGTGATACATCAATAAGACTCATCTAGGTTCAGAAACTCACATGCAAGGACTCTGATCTGTGGTAAAAGCTTTTAACAATTTAAATGAAATATAATCAGGATTTGGACACAATGTCATGGAAACACCAGGGAGACAGAAGCTCTAATTACAGAAGCCTGTATTTAGTGTTGTAAGAGGCTTAGAAGTATGTTATTTTAAAACAACATAAGAGCCACAAAGTTCAGACAAAATTATTTCCCTAGCTTATACAGATCCCAAATTTCATGAAGTTCAAGCCTATCTTATTATACTTTTTGATCTTTCAAGAAAAAAGTGAAGAGAATGAGAATTCCTTTGCTTCCTCTTCTTAATACTTTTTGTCTTGCTTGAATTTCTCTTACAACTGTGACACACAATTAGGTGCTGAAAATGTACTAGTTGATTTGATACTGAAATAATAAAATATGAATAATTTGTCAAAAAAGTACAATTCCTGAAGGATTACAAATCCTTACTTAATAATATAAAGCAGATTTTTTTTTTTTTTTGTTACTCTCCTGCAAAGATTTTGATGTGAATTTATAGGTACTAAACATAGCCAGAGGATGGAGCCTCCAATTGTCCTATAAATGCAATGAAAACCTCTTGGGAATTAGAACAAAGAGAGAAACTTTTCAATTAAAGAAAAAAAGCAAGAAAGCAGAGGCCTTTGTTGATTCCTATAGCGTGTAATGAAAAAGCCCTTCATCATAAGCACATTTACTGTAGTATCTTTTTCAGTGAGTAGTGCAATGCCTTCATGAAATCCAGCCCATGAAATGCTCACAGCTGCTGCAAATGCTGCTCAAAACTATTCCTGCCTTCAAAACCGGGCACCTCTCCTTCCCTTGTCACAGCAGAGCAGTGCTTGTCCTTCTCAGCTTTGTTCCTCTTCTCCCCTCTGTCTTCCTTTCTGCCTTTGTCGTTCTTCCAGGCCTATCCTGGTCACAGCTCCTGCTGTCTACTTATATAGCAGCAGGTCGGGATGGGGAGGCTGGCGATGGGTGCTGCTCAAGGGAGAAAGGTGAGATGGACGTAATGTTTGTATCATCAGCCCAGATGAGCACGTGAGCAAGCAATCCATGGGAGGGTTGTGGTCATCCAAGTCAGACCACTTTGCTTTGAGGAGTGCAGATGCAGTATTCTCTTCACATCCTTAAAATGATCACATCTATAGCTAACGAATAGTCATTGCAGCTATTGATTCATCTTTGAGGTTTTAACCATTCTCCCTGCATGCAACTAAATATAATATTTGAGCAAAATTTTGCTTGAAATTACAAATCTCAGAGTAATTCAGACCGACTGCGTGTATATCTTTTCCAACTACCAAAGCATTCTGAGTCTTCAAATTGCTACACCTATACAGTCTTATCATGTCCTTATCATGTTTCTTTCTCCTTCAGCTTTGTGCTGCTTTGACTGAAAATAAGTTAATTTTCTTCATGCAGTTAGCTTCACAGCTAGCATGGTCATTATTTAGACTTAGTTTGACAACAAGAAGATTAAACCGTGGGACAGAGCTAGTGTTTTTAATTGCTCTGGTCTGAGAGCCAAGGACGTTCTGAGTACTCTGCCCACAGGTATGAAGCATCGAGTAAGTGGGGCATGGATGGGGCAGAGCTTGATTGACATCCAGACTGATCAATAAGAGTATTCTATCCCATTAGCGTCATGCTTTGTATTTAAGGAGAGTTGGGATCTTCCGCTCTCTCTCTCATGTTCTCTTCTCTTTGCTCTTGGAGACCTGTTCAGGGCAGTTCTATTTGGGACTTTCATTAGTTTAGCCTTTTGCCATCCCGCTGTTTCACAGAGGCCTCTGGGCCTTTTCTGCCTTTTTCCTCTCTTCTCTTTCTGGGATCAGCTGTTGGGACCAGGTGCTGTTTCCTGGGACTGGCTGCTCAGTGTGGACAGAGATCGTGAGGAATTACATTGACTATCTTTTATATTCTATTTCTATTTTATATATATATTTACTAGTAGTGTATTAGTATTTTGATATTTTATTAAACTGTTTATCTCAATCCAAGTTATCACTTACCTTTTGATTCTCTTCCCTATTTGGGCTTTGGGGAGGGGGGGGAGTGAGTGGCTATTGTGGTTATATTGCTAGCTTGGCTTAAACCATGACAAGCTTCCTGAATCTGGGTAGAAAAGCTCAAAAAAAAAAGAAGGATATAGAATCAAAAGTTAGAAAAGTCTGAAATCAGGTTGTCTTAGTCTTTAGCTACATAGTCCATACCTTCTTTTTCTTTCTCCTGTGAAACCCTGTTTGCATACTGTACAGAGTGGACTTGCTCTGTGCGTGAACTGGGACTGAATTGGGTGCTGGAATACAGAGTTCCCTTGAAGAAATACAGTGTAGTTTCATGATTAAGAAAACTGGAAGATGTCCTGAAGAAGTGAGTCTGTTCTTCCTGCTACTGACAAAGAGATCAATATGGTATCATGGAAAATGACGTGAACAAAACTTTACATAAGTGACTACTCTTTCTCTTTTCCTAATTCTCTTTGTGCCTTCTGTTAGGCTTTTGTCCCAGTGTTCATGTGTGCTGACATTTACAACTATATTTCAAGGCAGTGGGACCAGTGCTTTTTGAACAGGTAAAGTCCTGTATGATGGTAAGCTCTCTGGAAAGCTCTGCTGCCCAGATGTCTACTTGGGCACAAAAATAATTACACTCTTTTTAGAACTTCCATGCCCTCATTTGCCATATGTGAGATGAGGCTCACCCTGCTTCCCCTTCACTTGCTGTTGTAAAATTGAACCTAGAACATGTACAGAAATACCCAACTGGTGTACAGAGCTGACTGTAGCCTGTCCCTTTGGAACTGCACCACTGTAATTCTCTTTGTAGATGAGACTACTCTTTAAAACTGTTTAGTAGTTATTCTCAGTGCAGCTAAATGCACATGCTTAAGGAATGGGTCTTCAGGTGAGTAGTACTTTCCACAATAAACAGCCCCATTGCACTGACAGTACTTTCACTTCTGTAATGCATTAAAGTTCAGGAGGTTTTCTTCAATGGCAGTGCTGGAACACATCAGCTGGGTATAAGTCCAGCATTGGTTTTTATCTCCTGCATCTGTGCTCTTTGATCATATTTGCAATGTGTTATGAGCTCATGCTTATGAGTTTTTGCATAGAAACGGAAGTGACTTTCCCTAAAAGATTTCTTTTTGTTTGCCAAAAATGCAGGACAGACAGGGACAGAAAATAGGTACAGGAGAAACAAGCTTGGTGGACTTCTGATTTTGGAGCTTTCAACAGTGATTAAGTGCTTAAAAAGAAACCCTATTTCTTGTTTTGTTAAACAAACCACTGGTAATTATCTTAATGTACCTAAGCATGATTCACTGAGCAGCAATTAAACAGAAGCCTTCCACAAACTGGCTCAGTGATATAAAAGGACTCCCTCAGCTATTCTTCACTGGCACACGAACGACTTCCAAAAAGAATGAACAATTACAGCTTAAGCTAAATGGTTAAGACATTGATCAAAAGCTGTAACAACTACTATCAAGAATAGACCGGCACTGAAGGAGCATTATAATCTTTACCAGTGAGGTCACTTTTTTTGGCCTTCATTTTGCTCTACAATTCTCACACTGATAAGTTGTTTTAATAGCAATTTGTATTCTGCTACTGCTTGGTTGGTATCAAAGCCTTAACACTCAATGAAAATTTTCTGCAAAGATCCCTTCCATCTGATGCCGAACACTTTCCATTTCCCATTTCACTGGAATTCGTTTCCAGGACTTCTTCCTGCATGCAAGAGACATGTGATAGAAAAACCGCTTCCAGAACTTCCAGAGGAAAGATCCATTTTACACTTGTTCATTCTGAGATTACAGGTGCCTGTTTAACTTCCATCACATGCGGTTTTAGTTTCCTTTTGTTTATTTGATTCAAGGGATGTATCCAAGACATAACATTCAAAACCAGATCCTCGATTTTCCCAGAACTTGCAACTCAATGTTTTGCTTTATTTCACTGCTGAAATGGAATTTTACTTTCCTGAGTAAAAAGTGAAGAAGAATGCTAAGGATTAGGTGTCAAAACCATAGCTTCAGAAGTATACTGTACAACTTAGTAGTTTCACTTAGTAACAAAATATTTTATTTGTTTTCATTTTTTAGTTTTCTGTGCCAAAGAATCAGGTATTAACTAGTTCTCAAATGCAAACCTCTTCTAGCTGCTGTAGATAATCAGGTTTCAGATAAAAATCATGGCAATTCTCATATTTATCCTCTGAATCTGTTGTCCAATTCTGATACACCTGAAATCGGTAATTCGCCTTCCAAAGGTCTGGTTAGATGTTCTCAGTCTGTTGTGAGCCTTTCACTTTAGGCTGATCATGACAGTTTTGCCCAGCTGGTGGCAAATATCAGTTAGTGTTCCACTTTCACTAACTGGTGTGCCTTCTGAATATGAAAGGAAGAAAGAAAATGGGCTTGAAAATGTCATCATTTCCTTTTCTGAAAGCACTGCATGAATGTGTCTTCGTCACACAGGAGTAAACTGCCGCTGTTTGAGTTCTCAAAACTCACTAAAATTATCTTAGCATGCTGTATGCAGACAAAGCTTTTCAGTCAGTGATCAGTTCTTCTCACTGAAGCGTTTTCCTTCCTTGGCTCTCAGCCACAGATTAATAGTCTGTAACCAAGCTCTATCTCAAAAATGTCAAATTTAATTGAAAAAGGAAAATTGGAAAATAAAAAGTTATCTGGCTTAGCTCCTCTGAGTCCCACTCTTCCAAGCTTTGCAGGTTCCTCTGCTTCATTAACCAGCCCTGTGTTGGAAGGCTAAGACCTCACTGTCTCCACTGCAGCTTCTGCCTGGAGACCCTGGCGCATGATCTGGCTAGGGTGGCACGGGTGGAACCCAACAAGGTTCAGTTCTGGATTCCAGGCTGCACAGAGCAATAACAAAGGCCTTGTGTCCCCTCCTTCCCCTCCCTGCTTTGCCCATAAGCTGAAGAAAAGCAATAGCATGAGCTGTTACATGGTTGAGCACACAGGCTGCCATCTGCACTGTTATTTCTAGGTCCTAACACTGTGAATCGCAAAGGGGGTTGGATCAGAAGGTGCCAAATACAGAGGTACAAGCAGCAGAGCTCTTAAGAGGAGGTGGTAGATGGAGTAGGACAAAAGTTTTCCCAAGAAACAAAGGGTTGAGCAGGAAGCATCTGGTTTAGAGCCTTCTGGTTTGCTGTGCTTCGGGTGAATCAAAGAGACAGTTGTGAAAGAGCGAGATGTCTGCCGTGGTAAGCTGGGAAACTGAGGAATGCTGACCCTAGCTCACCATGTAACTCTAGAATGGAGAGCTGGGAGCTGCCAGTTCCCACTGGTCTACATAATTGCCTGCCTGGTCAATTTTACTACATGCACAACCTCTGAAACTTTTAGGAATGTCTAAACCACGATCCCATTCTTGTGTGAATTTACTGAAGAGCCGAACACTGAGTTTTTGGCTCAATTTCATGCTGGTAAAAACTGTCAAAACAGAGAAGTCTGTCTAGGAAGCAGCTGTTTATAGCTGTTGTGAACGTGTACCAGTCCCAAGTTCTGTTTGACAGATAACATATGCCCTCAGATATCAAAGTTTTCCAATGCTTTTCTTTGAATTTGAGTCCAGCAGACTTAAGAATTCTTATATCTTACAGCAAAGAAATTTGCTGTTATAGGAACCTGGTGTTAAGGTAATACTGCTTTGGCAGGAGAGAGGTTCATTATACAACAGGGTGCCACCCTGCCCTGGGAGGGCCTCTTCAGGTGGGCATTCATCTGGCTGCTGTATTTGGATGCCAGCAGAATCGAAATGAATCCCCATTTCTGTCCTGCAGGTAGAAAACTGTTTTGATCTAGCAAGTAGTATAGTGTTGATGATTACTTGTTCAGAGGGAGCACACACACACAAGGCGTTTCAGTATTGTTTTTTAAAGTCATTATTTTGCCTGTAACATCTGCAAGAATTCTTACCATTCCCCTTCTGTGTTTTATCTCAGAGGGAGGTAAAATGCAGCAGAGAAACAGCTGAAACCAAGTTAAAAATTGAATTCTCAGTCCAATGCAGGTGTGCAGTGAGTCCTTAGTATTTATGCATGTCATACACTTTTTCCTGTCTTCACATAGTGCTGCAAAATTGCAGAAGAGAAATTTATAGCAGGGGCCATTATTAGAACTTATTACTTGTCTGTTTATTGTTGAATGTGTTGTGCAGTACAGATAAAATTTTAAGGCACTAAGATTCGTGCGTATGGGGAATTCATTAAGAAAAGTGTTCATTTCCTTAGAATTCTCCTTTTTTTTTTTTAATGTATTTTTTGCAGCTTGATAATCTGATAGCTGTTCTCCATAAAGAGATGAGAACACTTGGTATAGACACAGGAGGTCACTCTTAGGTAATACATTCAGCAATGTAACCTGCATTTTCCTAGTGATTTCTATTATTTGGCTCTGTTGTTCCGGACAGACTTTTCCCCAGTCAGTCCTGTTGAAGAGTGGAAGACTGTGTTTCTGTTGGGAACCAAAACTGGAGAGGTAGGGAGGGTCCTCAACAAGGAGCCTTAGGTCTTTCTCCAGCATTGCCTGGAGCAAGGAGACCTGCCCTGGCAGGAACTAGGGCTTGTAGGACATTTTTAGCAGATGGAAGAGTGCCAGAACAGAGATAAGGCCCTCACCCATGTTCTGTACTCTCCAGCTGTCGCTGCCAAAATACTCTCTTCCTTTAGGACTGGAGGCTGTGCTGATTAGTGGTTAGAATAAGAGTGGGGTAATGAAGATCTCTTCACAACTCTGTTGTTTTGCCTTGGGCCAATTGCCTCACTTTCCTTATTCCTAGGTTTCCTAAGCTGTAAACTGTGAATAATCATATCTGCAACTTTGCAAAGTCCTTTCAAGAAGTTAAGCAATAGAAACTGAGAATTATCCATGAGACTTGCCTAGGACTGCCTTCCTGTAGGCGGGCAATGGTTCTTCTCAGCGTGACAAACAGCTGCTGCCTGTCATGGATTCATTTTTTTTTTCAATGCTGCATATTACATCTCTTCTTCTAGAAGGAGATTTGTGACATTCACCTTTTTTTAGCTCTAAATGTTCTGATCACTGTAAATCTTGCGTGGTCTCCTCTCTTACTTAAGGGTGGTAAGGCTGAATGTTGCTAGTAAAATCAGGCTTCCACTTTTTATCTTAGGCACAACAGTTTATGGCAGTTGATCTCAGGTGGTTTTTGTGAGAACAGACAACAGCCTGCACAGGCAACAGCTGTGATCTGACACTTTTTCATAGATTTAGAGAACTTGCTGCTGACTCCCAAGCAATCTTCACATTCACGGAGGGCTTTTCAGTCACTTCTGGGAAATGCTGTATACCCATCAAAGCAAACGATTCAGCCAACACTCAGCATGAACCACCTCAGATTGGGGGGCAGCTCAAGTTTACACTAGCAAAAGTAGGATCACTTTTACAGAGGTTTGTTGGAAGAGACAGGTAAACTATCATAGATGGGCAAACTCTTTTCAGTAAAATCCATCTCAAAGTAGCGCTAGATAGAAGTTGGAAAACACCACACAAATACTAGAAAAGACAAATAAAAGCCTGAGTCCTCGAGAATATAGTGTATTTTCAAAGTTACACTGAAGGGCATTTACTGCCTACAGACATTTTTCAATTTGAATAACTTCATAGAGGCCATGAGAACAGTCTTCAGGCATTTATAGAGAAACGCCAGTATGGAGTCTCTTAAAAGACTGGGGGAATAACCAAATAAAATTCATTTACATGACTACCTACCTTCCAAACTATTTAAATGTTAAGTATCCTAAAGTTAATTTGCAGTCCAGCTCAGCATTAGGTCTGTAAACAATCTGTGATTGATCCTAAACCTCACAAAAGGGACCGGAGGAAATGAAAGTAGTTACCTGAAACTGCAGCTGTCTGAGGCAACAGGGATCTCCCTAGCCCCAGCCAGGTGACAGAAGCCACAGAAACAGATGGATTTACAAGGTATCTTTGCAAGAGATAATGTGGTTATGAGTCAAGGTGACAGTTTGTGATCTGCAACTGCAGTTACATCTGTATATTTGGGGTTGTGGGACAGTGTCAAATCCACCTCTGAAGAAGCAGGTCTAGTCATTAGATGTTGCTGAGGATGTAAGAATTATAAGGAGTGCCTTAGTTCAAGCACTCTCTATTATACAAGCAATAATCTCTCAAGAGACTGGTATTTTCTTCAAGTTGCAATTAATTTTTTTTATCGGTATGTCAGACACACGTAAGGATTTGAAATCTCTTTCAAAATTGCTGGTTAGAGTAATAGCTACTTTCTTTATTAATTATTGGAGAAATAATGAATTCAATTCTCTTGCAGCTCTTTAATAAGGAAGTACAAGTTGTCTTTGAAGTACTAGCAGCCCAGTTATTCCCGTGTTATTCTGACATAGCATGTATTCATCTTTCTTCAAGGCTTTAAGCCGTTCTGTTTATCAAGCAAATCAGCAAATAAGTCAAAGCACAACTCTAAAACTGAAGCAGCCTTATCTGCAATACAGGAAATAGAATTCTGCTGCTATTTTATGGCACATGGGGCCATCAAAGAACAGTCTTTACCCAAATCAGATAAGTTTTACCAATAGAAGAACTAATAGTAAATTATGGAGAAAGGTAAATGTACATAGAAGTAGAGGAAAAAGTCCCAGATTTCAAATCAAACATGCCTCTGCTGTGACATGTCACACTTTCAAAAGGAAATTTGCCAAAAGAACTGAATGAAAACAAAGCTACAACATTCTTCTTTAACCCAAATGGAAACAGTGTTTACAAATCTTCAGGTATTCATAGGAGAGAAAGTATTCTTCTTATTAAAGTGGAATAGTGAAAGAAAAGTATAACTTATGCTTTTTAAGAAAAGTCTGAAGCCTTATCTACATGAAAATGTGTTGTTTGTTTTTAATTTTACCCTGTTTATTCCTGTGGTGATGCTAGTAGATTTAGAGAGCCTGCCTGCTCTGTTTACATTGGGTTAGTTCCCAATGAGTAATAGAGAGGTCCATAGAGCTCTGGACTTTCTCAAAATAATTGCATACTGTCCTGGGTGCCATGTCCCTCAGATTTTGCATTCAGGGACTTTTTTCACTGTTGGTTGTCTACAAGAACCTGCTATATTTATGAGTCTTGTGGCCAAATTCAAAAGGTCCCGTGATTCCTCTGATACTGTCTCATTGTTCATGTGGTTTTAATGATTTCACCATCATTTTCATGTTGCCTAAGGACATAACTGACCACTACAAATCAGATAGTTATTACTATAAACAGGGTGAAGAATGCATGATCTTGCAGCATAGATAATTTTGGATAAAGCTGAAACTCTGTTTACAATAGTCTCTATTGTATCATGTGAATACCATAAGAGATGAAGTGGGGGAAAAGCCATAGTGGGCTGCATCGAAGTTTCTTCTGGCAAAGTATCCTGTCCCTAGCACTGATCTAAAAGTTATGCCAAGTGCAAAGTATACGAATGGGGGAAGAATAGGATGACAGTTTTTCAGCATGTTCTTCCAGTTTATTTTGTGTGTTGTGAAGCATTTTCGTACTGATAGATTCTTTTTTCTTTTGGTCAAGTGATGGGATGACTGACAAAGGCAAAGGATCTCCTGCAAAATGTCAGTAACCAGCAGTGGCTGCGGAACAGCAGGGTCTGAGAGGCCATTCTGCTGAGTGCAGGTCATCTGAGAGTGCCTGTGGCACAAGGCCAGCTTAGGTTCCCTTTCAGTAGAGGAAAATGTCTGTCATCTGCCTTCCTGATATGTGGTCCTGAGAGATTCTTGCTGGTTGCAGACCAGTTTAGTGCTGGTTTTTGAGGTGTTAGGGCTGTAGTCACTCATGATAGCACTATTTAAGAGAGCACTCTGCCCTCATTTTTGCAACACCAGGTGCTACAAAGGAGATGAAGTGATAGATTTGCAGGATTGTTATTCCAGTGAAACACAGAGGCTGCTGATGGGAGCCGGCTATCAGACCCTCCAATGTATTCAAATGCTTAACTCCCACTGAAGTGGCCTGCTTATTTGTTCATATGAAATTCCAAAGCATAGTCCAAAATTAAAGTTCTGATTTCATCTGTAGTGGAAGTTAATTAGCACATCTCAACTTGCCCACCAATATCACTTTCATTTGGTGTTAAGAGCAAGTTTAGCACTCAAGTCTCTTTTTTTTCATAGCAAACAGCCTGTGCTTATTATCATATTAAAGGAATGCCACTGGTTAAATCAAGCAATGAATATAAATAGCTGTATTACTGCCATCAAGCATCAGTGTTTATTTAGTGGATGTGAATCATGTGTGCCTCTTTGATCCGGCTTTGACTAAGCCAGTGCTGTTTTCATACAAAAAAGGTTATTTGCAAACACTGCAAGAGTATCATATACATTAAACATGGAACTAATCAATATGGAAGGCTCTCAGCTAGTTTGACAACCCTGTGTGCTGCCACAGTGTCTTTAAGTGTTTTGAATTTCTCTGTGAGTACCTGGCTCCCTGAAGACACTCTCAGCTCCTTCGTTTGGGCCAGAGAAGATCAAGATTGAAATCTGGGCCCCACTGAAATCAGTGGCCATAACACTCTCAGGTCCCTGTGAAGTGTACATATCTGGCAGCAGAGAGGACAGAAACAATCAAGAACAACACTGATTTATTTGTGCACTGGTTTGATTACAGTGCACGCAGCAGAGTATTTGAAAGAGAAATTTGTTTGTGCGCAACCAGATAAGCAGATAGACTGAGACCTACTTGTGCTTAGTACCCACACTGAACTTTTTGTTACTTTTTGCTAAAACAAAGCTCCCACGTTGAATTTTAAAACAGACCCTACATGCTTCCTTTTCGACAAACTATATGCAGACTGTTGTGTGCATTGGAAATGCAAATGAAAACCCATAGGTACTGCCAAAGTAATGTTATCATGGTCATTGTAATAAACAACTTAGAATGGGATGAATTCTGATGCCAAACATTAACCTGGGCAAAATAGCTGACAGGAATGGTGTTTATTCGACCATGGGACATGACTGACCTCAAATGCTCTTCAATGAGGGAACTGGGGATGGCAAAGAAGTGGAAAAACTGTAGAAATATCCAAACAATTAGGTAATTTCTGACCCCTAAGTGTGCATCCCTCCCTCTCTCAATTTCTTTTACTTTTGCTATAACACAAGGTCATACAAAAGTTTTAGCATTCAAAGTAAAGCTGGCCCTCAAGTATTTGGGCAAATTTAGTCTTCATTCCTACATTTGTAGCAAAGTCAGGTTAGTTTTGCATCATTTAGGATTTCTTTGTTATCACTTAGTTTAATTTTAAATATCAATTTCCCGTATATTTATCTTCAGGTGTTGCAGAAAATAAGTTTTTAAATAATTTGGAATGATAACTATACCAGGAAAGCACAGTGGACCAGTGAACTATTTCTCTTTCAGTCTCTGATATTTTGTAGTGGACAGAATTACTCTAACTTCCTCTAACTTAGGAAAAATTCTGAGAATTATTAGGATGAAAGTGAAAAATGAAAAATGAAAAAGGGAAAAGCTTTGTTGTGTTCTTTTGTAAGAGCATACATTCGTCATGTTAATGTTATGACGTTCTCTTGCCTGACCGTATTATTACATCAAAGATTTTGTCAAAGGAACCCAGTCAGAAAGGTTAAACAATGACGCAGAGAAGAATCTTTGAGGAAGCGGCAGAGATGTGGTTGTGGGATAATATCTTCCTGCTGGCTTCATCTAAAATCAGAATGGTTTATTCTTCACAGGGGCTAAATCTAGAACTGCAGAGGTGTGTGAGTCTTTGAGATTCTGATACTTCCAGCTACAGTTACTATGAAGTGAGTCGATTTTACAAGTTTTTCAGAGCTTAAACTGGGAAATAAACCAAACTGTTTATCCTAGTCCAGAAATTAGAAATATGAAGGCTGAGGGGAATAGAGTGACCAAGTCTCACTTATTTTGAGGGATGTTCCTCGTATCATTCAATGTTACCTGAATAAAGGGAAGGTGGGTCAATCAATCAACCCTTTGACTGACCCAATCAAAGTAACGTAGGTATTGATTGAAGCTGTTTTTCTCTGCACAATTCAGCCTGAGGAAATGTAATCTTTTATTATAAACTAAAGCAAAGCCTTAAGGTATGCATGGAACTACATACCTTAAGTGAGAATCATGTGACTTCATGGTGCAAATTTAGCCTGTTGAAACATGACATTACCTCAGGCTTCTGCTTCTTGTACCTTTGTGTAGGTAAGGAAAAGGCACACGTGGAAGAACATTTTTAAAAACAATGAATTAATAGCTATGTAGTTTGTTCTGTGTGCTACTGAACTGTTTCACTGACTGTAGAGATGGCAGTGTCTCAAATTGGGTGAGTACCTCCTCGCCCTGATGGCAGACAACTGCTGTGCCTTGGAATTGGATGTGGTCAGAATTCATCATAGTATAGGTAGGAAAGAGGTGCTACAAACTCAGTCCATTTCTCAAGATATTCTGACAATGAAATATGTATCTCCAGTTCATTTGTTTAGTCAAAAGGTATTTCTGATGGAGGAAAAAAATACCTGGTTTTGAGTATTTGTTTCAATCCTCCTTAGAGTGGTACCTCCAAGGCTTTCCACCATGGTACCGAAGTTCAGGTTACAGTCCTAATGAATGCTGCAACAAGTGAAGCTGTTACAAAAGGTACCTTAAGAAGCAGCCTTTTTCCTGCCTTATTCTTGATGATGGTGATATTGTGAAAGTTATCTCCAACCTTTACCCTTAGCACAGCTGCCGACCCCTCCATGTGCTTTGGCAGCAGCTTCAGTGGGATCTTAACTAAAACAGAGGAGAATTGGGGGGTATATGATGCAATGAGAGCATGTTAGTGCTCAGGCAGTGAGGCTGCACACCTTGCCCCAATTCAGGTGCAGAGCCAAGTATTCTATAACATCGTAAAACAAACAGCAGAAACTGTTGGTCACAAAGATAAATATTTGCTACGTTACAGAATCTTATCAGAGGGAATGTTTTCTTGCTGTTTGTTGGTGGGACTTTCCAGGAACTGAAGATACACGGGGTCAGCTTCGGTGGAACTGAGTTTCCACACTCAGTGTCTAATATTTGAAACCACAGCTTGCGTGCTCTCTCTCTCTTTCTGTCTAAACCATTCTGTTTCACTTCTTTAAAACCTCTGAGCTGTGGACGAGACATATATCTTTCATTTCCATCCATGCCTAATGTTTCTGAGAGCAGGTTTTGGCAATGATTTTTAAAAATACAGGATACCTTGTCTCTGGCCAGTAGAAGCCACCCTGGCCCTGTAAAAAATTAGATCCTCTTTACAAAGCATTTCTTAAGAAGACTGGATTATTTAGATGGAGATATAGATAATATGGATGACCAGGGCTGTAACTCTACAGTATATACTGTGTTAAGAAATCTCTAATAGGGCCTTAGAATCTATGGAGAGGAATCCCTTCAGGAATTAACAGCTTAGTTTGACAATTCTTAAAAACAGAATTAGCCTAGTTTTCTGACAGGAGAGTACTCACTGTAGGTTTTGAACCAACTGGTCTGAACAGAGGAGTGTAGAAGTTTAAAGTTATTAAAGTCCAAGTAAGTCTATTGATAAGCCTGCAGAAGAAAGGATTTCAGTGTGAGCTTAACACTATTATACACCAAATAATCCATCTATATGGAAGATTCCATGAGTACTCACCTAAGGCAAAAACTGAAGGCCAAGGCTGCACAATATTAGACACAAGAAACTCCAGCCAGAAACATCTGCACCACCTGTTGTGCTGCTCCATGTCATTAAACATAGAAGTATAATAGCAAGCTTGTTTATTGCCTATCTGTCATGTCCCCTCATTACCATGGCATTTCATTTCCTGATGAGTCAACTGCCTGGTTAAAGAAGAGTTTAAAAAACTGTCTTTCAACCTAAAATACACATCACAGTCATTAAATCACTCAGATCCAGTTCCATAAATATTTCATTGCACGGAGTCTTTCTGAAGTCTCTGAGTCTCTACACACACACTTGGCTCTCCCCACCGTATTTTATTGAAGAATTACATCTAAACAGGTAACTAGGCCTTGCCCCATGTGTTTGTTGAGCCAGTGGGAGTTCCTAGCTCAGGCGATAATATGTCATAATGTATTTAGAGAGCTGAATATGTGACCAGACAGTATTGTGCAAGGCAGTTCTGTAAGAAGTGTTTATATCACTGAATCATGACTGTTTGGGCCTGCCCCTGGCATTGAGTTAATTCCCCTTAATAACCAATGTTTTCATGATTTATTTCTGTGTGCTCTAAATACAGATCTCAAGAACATGTCTGAGGGAAATGGCTGTTGTAAGCATTTAATAAAACAGAGAAATAAGATTCTCATTTGAGTTTTTTTTTTTTTAAAAACAAGTGCATCTTCCCTTTTTTACTTTGCAAGTTTAGTTCTTCATGCTTTCATTGTGAAAGCGAATGTCTCATAAAGTGCCTGTGTTTGTTCATGGCTTCTTGGTCATCTGATTTCCTTGATTTTCCTCTGCTCTCTGCCCCAGCTTTGGTCTGTTCCTAGACTGAGGAACATTTAGAAATTTCATCATGCCTCACACTAGTGCTTAATCTCCTGTGGTGGATATAGTTCCAATATTGTTCCCATCCAGTTTCTGCAGCAGTAAAAGGAGGCCAGTCTTTATTTCAAGAAACTATTCAGGTAGGAAGTAGTTTGCCCCAGTTTATGGTTATTTAAACTTTCCCGAAGTACTTTGTTAACATTGTATGGACAAAGTGCTGAGACGCTACTGGCCTTTCTAGTGCAGGTTTAGCATGATATTCTGACACAGAATTAGCCCTTCTTTTGTGCTGTCACCTGGTCACTGCTCGAAACACATACTCTGTTGTTATGGGATGTCTAACTGCAGCTAAGCAGAGACTTCCCAAAAGCCTGGACTGCTCTGGCCATGCTCCCTACAGACACTAAGTGGGACAGACTCTTTGTAATTATGAGGCAGCCATTGATCTGGAGCATGCCATGATCTCCTCCACAAGTGCAGTCTCTAACATGAAGATGGGGACAATTATCAGGGTTTTGAAGTCATGGTTATTCACTCACGGACGATTTAAATGTTTTAGTCTTGCAGCTGGTTTGCACATTTAGAAGCCTGAGGCCCCGAAGCCCAACTCTTTGGCTGCTGTGTCTGAGCTTTTAGCAACAATTGCGTACATTACATAGACACATCTACACATCTGGTTTTTTTTAACATGGATATGAACATGTGGGTGGTGATGATAATGATGAGAATGATTCTGTCAAGAGGTGTGAGGAGGAGAGAGATGCAGATGGGATTGCCTCCACTGTCAACTGCTTCCTGGTTTTGTCACACATTGTAAGTGTCTCCTGATGTTGCAATGAGAAAAAAAAAAAAATAAACACAAACTAATTTTCAGTTCTGCAGAATCATTATGTGAAATCTACAGGGAATGCTGGGAATGAATGAATTTGCTGACTTTACTGTTCTGAAGAGCTGAGCTGTACTTTGTGATTTGAGATGCTTACAGGTGTATTATAAATCTGTCTAAACTAAAGTGTACATAGTGAATACCTAGTGGAAATGAAGGGTCACTCCTGGGGATGGGGGCTGGAGGTGAAGGGTAGCATTTGGATTCTGTACAAAACACTTTTTTTTTATTAAATAACTGTTTTCCTTGGGAATTAAATTTCCATTCATTTCACCATGACATAGTCTGGGAGACATATAAGACCAAAAAAAAAAAAAAAAAGAAAAGAGTAACGGATAAAATGCATTATCTACTTCTTGTTCCTTTTTTTCTTTCAGCTTTTTATGATCTTTTTTTTTTTTTTTTCTGTCCCTCCCATGCCCCCGCCCTGTTTTTTTCCTCAGGCCTACTTTATTAACTTCCATTCATTTCCTTTCACTGATTTTTCTCTTTGTTACTGAAGTTATTCCTCAATTCTCTAACAACAGAACTTCCAGGCTCTGGTCTCCCTTTTTCCATTCCCAAAGTCCATTTTGTTTCACTTTCTCTCTCTGTCTTGCTCTGTCCTTTACTACTGCTGCATCTTTTAATTACAATTTCTGTTCTGGCCAGCACTTATCTTTCATGCCCTTGCTCTAACACCCCTCCAGTGCTCTCCTGGATTTACCCATTCATCTCTGCTTTTTCAGAGCATTATGTTCTTTCCTCTTGCCTTCGCATCCAGAAAAAAAAACTTACGTGCATATGTCAATTGGCTTTTTGCCTATACATTTCTTCCTACCTGCCTTGAGACATCACATCAAGGCAGAGACACGGGGACCTAGGTGGTCCCCTGAGAGAATCAGAGATGAATAGCTCATCCTACTTGTGGACCTCATATTCAAACACCAAAGAAATTGTAGTTTTGCTTGAAACAGATTGTTCTGGTCGAGAACTTACTGAACTTTTTAATAAACCAATTGCTGTGAAGTCAACTTGGGTTCTGTGTCCAGTGTTACTCAGCTGGAACAGCAATTCAGACTCTCTGTAATAAACTTCCTTTATGAGCAACTGCCCCAAGAGGGCTTTTAATAAGAGAAGTATGATAACTTTGGAGGCTTAGTTCTAAGTGGATAAACATGGCACTGAGAGACAGGGAGAGGAGGGATATACTTATTTTCTCACGTCTCACAAAGACACTGAAGGGAGGTGGGTATCCCATGATAACCACACCCCAGGTCATCCTCTATTAGTCACATCACACACTTCCTGAACACAACACTTCTTTATATTCCCCTGACATTTTGCACGTCTCACAAAAACAGTGACTAGTTATCATCCTTGAGCTAACACCAACTCAAAATATAGTTCAGTGAACCTTTACAGGAACCTCTAATTGTCTATGTACAGTGTACTAGGCTTCACAGAGCCTGTATTTACTTTTTCCAGATAGAAAATGCAATTGAATAAGATGTGATTGATATGTTTTGACCTTAAGCTTCTGCCATATGAGTCAAAAGAGAGCTGGAAACATTCTGCATTTTAAAAACTACAAAACCTTGAGGGTGATGTGCTATGACTCTGCTGTGTGGCACTTGGAGCAAGTCTGCAGGGTAGCATCAAGGTGTCCTGCTGATCGCTGCTCCTCCTGGGGCCATGGGACATTGGTCCAACTAGACCCCAAGACAAAGACTACCAGGTGGTGCATTCAGGGGCTCTAAGGTAATAGGGGAACAACTGGCTGGATGGAAATTCCAGTTATGTATATCCTGTGTGCAAATGATGATAGCAGCCTGTACAACTTCGCAGTAACCTGGAAGTACTTCAGCTAATTTATCTTGTCTTTTCTACTTCAAAGCCACTGTCGATAGAGGAAACAAGGAGAATTAGACACTAAAATCCCTTTAGTTTACTACATGAGTTAGGGGGATTCAGTAGCCATGATGCCTACCTGCTGCTTTATCCTTGGAATTTGTTTATTTGGTACGACAGCACTATATTGTGATGTTGTTGTATGAATCAGGTTGAATAAAGATATGACAAAAACTACTTTTAGTGTTAGTAGTATAGTCTTTCCATTTCATGCGTGGAACATAAAGTAGGTGAGTTTTTCTTCATTTTTATTTGCTGCTACATTATAGATGAATACACTGGGATAGATTAGGTGCTCAGAACACAGTCTTTCTAAGATATAAATGCAGATGATCCTCCTCCGAAATTGTTCTTCCTACTTTGATGGGCTTGAGTTAAAAATAGTTAGTAAAAACTGGGCAACTGCATATGAGAAACACAACCAAACACAGTTGTGGTTCAAGACCTGAACAAAGACATTATGTTCATGTACAAGCCAAATACCTTTTCCTGGAATATAGGATGCTTCCTTTCGTGTCACTGAGTCACTTCCTGCGGGTTTGCATTGTGTAGATTAGCAGGTGCAATTCAAGGCACGTATAGAAACTTCCTTTCTTAGTACTCTCACAAGGTTTATCCTCAGCTTCCTCTGAAGTTCAAACTTCTCTCTTTCCTTATCCATACTACATCTCTCTTCATCTCTGTCCCTGCCCGTCCCTGCTATATGCTCAGGCTTTCTTCCTGACAGCTTCTTTCATTTGTTTCTTTTCTTTGTCCAGCAGACATAGAAAAAATAGCCAGGCTACTCTATTGACTAGTGAAGCTAACTCTTTACAAGGAAGTCTTTGTTCTGTATTTTAACAAATAACAGCTATGCCCACAAAATCTGGAATTCCCCCCTGGAATTACATTTGGTGGGCTGCTCTTCATAAAGGAAAGAATATAGATGGAAGAGGTTGTTTGAGATAATACAGTCATAGAACTACGATGTTTCAGGATTCCTGTTCCTTCCAAATCTTTTACTGAAGTTATGCACGGCACATCCTGGTACCAGAGTAACTATTTCAGCTGGAGCATTGAGGTTTTCATCAAGACATCCAAGCCAGTGCAATTAATTGTGAATTTACATGCCCTACACCACTCTTAGTTTGTTCTGCTGCCTGCATGGAAGTAGCTACACTGTGGTGTTGTTTTCCTTATCCCAGAATTGGTAGCTGAATTTAACACTTGTGTGTAGATGACCTCTCTTGTCTTATACTTGTTCACAAGGTAAGTAAACATAAGTGTCCTTTAACTAGGTTGCTTGTCAGAAAAGAAAAACAAAAGTAAAGGAGCACCTTTTGAGTCATTCTTCAGACACAAATCCATCCATCCTTTGTTTCTTTTCCCTGTTAAATTATGTAGCTTAACCATGGGTATCTCTTTCGAAGTGTCTCTAGCACCTATCTCTTCTCTGTCTACTTCACACTAGTTTGGAGGGACTCCTCTACGTTTTAAAAAATCGAGCATACAGTCAAAAAAGAAAGCTGGGTTGAAAAAAACCTTTCCCTTTTGAAGACACATGTTGTCTGTTTATAAGGGCTGAATGTCTAATAATCTTCCAGAAAAATATTAGAACAGAGTGATGAGTTTGGTGAATGAGAGCATGCCAAAATGAGAGGCAGGAACTTATTGTGAAGAATGGTGCTGTGATTCTGCTGACATTCTGGAACTACAGTGTTTAAAAGTACGGTTGCAGAAGCAAGTGTTTTTGAACTTTGCCAATGTAATAAGGGCAGGGTAGAAGCAGAGAACAATTGTGTCTGTGTTCTTTGTGTTTTCCAGAGCTTGCCTCTGGCCAGGGATGGGTGAGGGATGGGAAAGGGGGAAGGACCTAGACTCAGAAGTGTGCCGAATGTTTGTTTGTTTTTTCGGAGGAAAAGAAGAAGTGATTGAGATGATGGTGCTTCAAATCCCAGAGGGAGTTTCGTTTGACAGATAAGCACCCTGAGTCATGAGCTGAATACGTGCTTAAACGTTTCAGTAGTTGAAGGAAATCCTATCGAAGTTTGCTGTTGTGGTTGAACGTGCTGACTCAAAGTACTTACTACGTGAGCTACCAGGGAGACAATGTGGCTGGTAGCAAGTCACACAGTGGGCTATGTGAAAATCGAGAGGCAGAAATTACCCTTCGCATGAAGGAGAAGCAATCTTGGTATGTGAAAATGCAAGCTGTTTGTTTCAATGAAGAGGCTGGGTTTGGCTTTGCTCCACGTAGTTATTTGAAGGCTATTGAGAAATGCAAATCATGATTTATTTTTACTGTGCTATGTGATGAGCCTCATACTTTAAAGGCAGAGAGACAAGTTTCTGGAGAAACTAGCTAAAACAAACAAACAAAAAATCTCATCATTGATGCAGTTTTAAAAAAATTATTATGAATATCTGGAAAAAAAAAAAATAAAGGTGATCTACAAGGGACAAAGGCAGCTATTTGTCCTGGGGGATTGATGCAGAAGGAGATACATGTCCATAGTCTCATGTCCAAATAACATCAGTCTTCTGGGGACTTTATACTGTTTTTCTTCAATTGATTCGGGTTTTTCAGTTGTTCCTCTCTTGTATTTTCTTATGTAGGTAAAATACTCTTAACATACATGTATTTACTCTTAGTTGCCAGAGACATCATACGTCTTCTGTTTTCTGGCTGTGAAAGGGCTTGGCACAATTTTTGAGAGACAGCATGAAAAGATTTTATAGACTACTTTTAGAATATAGGTTACTAACTATATCCTCATCCATGGAGAGATGCTTTTAATTTTTCCTAAACACTGTATCCTGATGAGGCATAAAGAGTGGGGCTTAGCTAATGAATGAAAATGTTCTCTTTATTTAGTAAGAAACACTAAGACAAACATTCATAGGATCATTCTGCTGTTTAATACCATTTCCTTCCTTTTTACTCCAACAAACATAAATGGCTGGAGTAAACTTTAGAGAGATTGGTTCAAAACCACAGTTCACAGAATTACAGAAAATTTAGGTCAGTTATCTGGTCCAATCTCCTCCTTAAAGCAGGTCAGCTTTAAACAGAAATACTTTAAACTTGCTGCCCTCTCCTAACGCCTTTGATATTGATCCACCTGCCCTTCTTTGCAGTTTCAAAGACCTTAAACACTAATGTTAATGAGAGTGCTCATTGAAAAGTGATCGACAGAAATATTCTTGCCTGAGTGCAGCAGGAAATTGAAATGATGTGATGCCAGAAGCCAGAGAAGACACGTGCTTGCACAGCACTGGGAAATGCAGGGGCTTTGCTTCCAAACATTCCCTTCGGGATTCTCCCTCCTACTTTCTCTCAGCAAGGGCAGACACCCAGTTCTGAGTTTCAGTCCAACACTGTCTGTGAGAACAAACCACAGTTTCCAGAGTGAAAACACAGTTGGAGCTATCAGACCACCCCTGAATTGGCCTAGGAGTCTCAACAGCACAGGCCTGTAGGTACAAGGTTGGCTGCTTCTGGGACCTTGCCGCTGCTTGCTTATATGCGAATATGCCCATAGACAACTAGTGATATGCCATGCTTAATATTAGCATTAAATGGTTGGTACAAGTCTGTGTAGCCCTGCTGAAAATAAATGCCACCACTTTATACCAACCTCACTAGTGATCCTGTTTTCCTAAAGCCTTTTCCCAATGAAGATTCCATGCTGAAGGAGTCGAGTTGCAAAGAGAGATCTATGAAACATGCAAGTGTCATGATCAGTATTGCTGGCCATCTTCTGAAATTGTGACTTCTTAGTGTGAATTTAAAAATTCCACTAATAATCAAGCAAGGGTTCCTAAACAGCTTATTGGTGTGTGACCCTTAATCATATCCCGGGCACCTAGATGTTCTCATTAGGGGTGAACTAGGAATGCTTAAACAGATTAGCAAGATCATTTACTGTTCACTAGTCATGGTGATTTCCTTCGTTCTCTGGGAAAGCCAGTAATGAGCAGTTCAGACGCTGTGTGGGGCAGCAAGACCACGCAGAAGAGACTGTAGGCATATTCAGTTTAGCAGTGCGTTGGCAGCTGGCTGGCGCACACCACAAAATATGCTGTATTTCTTTATCAAATCAACAATAAGTGTTCGTGTTTGTTCTGGCCTGTGTGCAGGAGCTCACGTATGCCTGCATACCTCATAACTCTGCCCAAGCAATTACATCCCATGCTTCCCTTTTCTGTGTTGCAGTATTAAGTGTTACAACACTACATAGCTATATAGAGAATAAGCCTATCAAAATACATACCAATATACAGCATTTCCTTTCTCACTTATTATTGCTTTGAAGCTCCAACATTTCTTCGAACTTCTCATTTCTTTTTTCTTTTTCTTTTTTTTTAATCATCTTTATAGCATCTTCTGTCTTTACAGTTATGCCTTTACCCTGTCTGTTTGCATTCTGGCTCTTGACTTTGAATTCTTCTCTCTCTTGTTGCAAGTCTAACAATGAATGGTGGGGAGTTAAAAGTGTCTTACAATAAAAAAAGAAGCAGAGGAAAGAGGTGGACAAAGTCAAGAGGAAAGTCTACCTGATGAGACTGGTAGCTGTTTTAGGGTTATTACAGGAGCATCTGAAAATCAGTCCTCATGGTTACTGTCATGAGGCCTTGGAAAACAGGGTCAGAAATATTGCTTTTATTGGTTCTGATGATATCCTAATTTTAAACACAGACTAGAATTTGTTCAGCTCCATCTCATCATCCTTGGAGTACTACGGTATGTTTGTTGTGCTCTTTTAAAAAGTCATTTGATATGTCATTTCTGTTCTTGTTCAGCTTTCTGTTCTTGCACCAAAAGGGGTCTTCTCTCAGTAGTTGCTCATGTTAGCAATATAACTTTTCAAATTTGTCTGCTACTCTGTGGGAATTTTCTGTAACCCTGTAATTATCCCTGTTTACGTGATGGAAGACTTTTTGCATGTCCTATTTAGCATTTGGTAACTGCTGTTTGTGCTTGCCTCTCCCTGCTAACAATGGACTTTGGATTCTTTTTTTTTTTTTTTTCTTTTCTGTATGATTAGGACTTTGTTTTTTAACTCTTGCACAGTTGGGCTGAACTACTTAGCAAGCACAGAATGTGATATTTGAAAACCAGTTCTTTGCAAGTCGCCTCCTCAGGAGTCCTATTTGAAAGCATCAGCTAAAATTGACCTTGAGATTACAGGCAAGACTGAAATCCCTGGTTAATTGTATGTGATATGAAACCACACTGTGAAAAACTTTTCTCTCCTTTATATCCATGCAAATGGTAAATTGATTGACTACCCCTTGCCCAAATCATGCCAGACTTGTTTGCAACTGGAGCTGCTGCTGTTACAGCAGTGCTATATGCAGCTTCAGTATTGCTGAGGTGGCTGTACTGTGGTGCATATTCTTCCTCACCAGCTGATACAGGGTGTTTTGAACACCTAACAGGTGATTTGGGAGGGGAGAGTGTCAGAAAAGGGAATTATATCTTGCTGCAGTCCAGTGCTGGAGTATGGAGAAACCGAAGAAGTAAAACACCCTAGAAAGATGAGTGCTTAGGCAGGGTGATAATAAAAATAATCAGATTTGCATGACCCCAAACATGACAATTCATCTTAAATATGTTCTGTAACATGTTCTGGGTTATTGTGATTCATGAATATTGAAAGAAACTGACTGAAATACAGTCAGTGAAAACAAGCAGGCAGTTCACAGGGGGAAGTAAACAGTGTGATATTTTCTCCTTTCATATTTGACCATTAAGAAGGATTGATCTAGGTGTCAATAACCTAGAAAGTGCTTGCAAACTTCATTCCCGCCAACAGGGAACTTCAGGTATGGGAACTGAAGAGGGATTTAGGCTATTCTGGTCTGGCCTAATAGCTTTGGCCACAGTAGCTCCTCTTCTGGACTGTTGAATCCACGTCTACCTGAGACTGCTCTAGAGATTTCTGTTGCCTTGGGACATAGTTTTCACTTCGGACAGACAGCATTTGGGGAGATTTGAGCATCTAGGAACAGGAAAGGTAGGGCATGGTGGTGCTCTCTCAAGTGACATTCATTCGCAAGCACATTAAAGCAGTGCAGCTGGCTGGAGCATGTCTTATCTGAGCAGTGTTTATCAAGCACGTACACAGTTCGGAGCACTGCTCTGTGCTGCTGCATGGTGTTCTACCAGCATGCTAGAAAGAATGGTTGTTAAAAAGATAAATTTCTCTAAGGTAAAGAAAGTCCCCCAAGCTCTTTCTCAAACTACATGGAAAACATTATAGGAGGTTTTCTCCATCCTTGAGCTATTTGAGAAAATGTATTTTCAAACTCAGCTCCATTGCTTCCTCTAGACCAGCTACGAAGTGAACACATTTGTTTTTAGATCTCCAAATTAGATGGTGCAGTGACTCAGCATGAAAGCCAGTCACAGGCAGCAAATATTCTTTCTCTGAGATGAGTGTTTCTAGCAAGCAATCAAAATGAAATGACACAAGCAAAGAGAAGAAATTGATCAGCCCCTCACTCCATATGGGTTGGGATTCTTCCTGCTTTAGTATTCTTATTGCTTTGCTTTTCCCTGCAAGTACCAGATAAAGGTAAGAGGAAGTTAACTTTTTTTTTTTTCCCCCTATAAAGCCAGGATAGAAGGCACTTATCTCCTACTTCCAATGAACTATTAAGTAACTGACATCTCTGTAAAGGCATTGGGTTAGCTTAAAAAACAAAACCAAACCAAACCAAAACCAACATCCTATAGCAGCCTGCTGAATAGTTTTTAATTATATCAATAGTCACAGATTTATTTTTACAAGGAAAAAAAAAAAAAAAGAAAAAATCCCCACCCAAGCAACCAAAAAAAAACAACACCAAACTTAACATTTGCAAATGAATGACCAGAGTTCTGAAGTTTGATTACGGTTGAATCGCCTTGACGCACAGCAGAACGCCAGAGAATATGCTATGTATTATGTTTCAAAAAGGGCATTCACGATTTTTCCACAGTGTTGCTTTCATATTAAATAAGAGATGAGAATGTAATCCTGTGTCCTTACTCTTCATTTAAGTTAACATTCTTCTTTCATGTGCTATCAAATGGAAAGCATTCAGATATATTCTATTGAATACAATGCTGGGAGACTGCAAATGTGATTTGGTTCAGCAATGATATTGCTGCTGCTTGTTACTTTGATAACAGAGCTGCAGTGCTGTCTGAATGGTAGTAAATCTCCTAAGTATTTAGAAACTAGATACCCTCCTGGGTTCTTTGCTAGCTGTATCAAGCGTCTAGGTGAACGTTTTCTCAGTGTGCATCTTTTCCCAATTGAATGTCATGGTAATAAGATGTCGTTGTGCAACTGTGTGGAGCCCTTCTTCCTCCTGAGCTGCAAGTGACATCTTCAAACTCTAATGTCAACCACTGAGGTTCAGTGTGTGTGGGCCAATAGGTTCAGGATCTGGGAAGGACAGCACTGCTGTGCTGTCACAACAGGTGACAGAAGCAATAGGTAGTGAGGAAGAGCACACACTGAAGTGTGGGTGTTCACAGCATAATGACCAGGAAATTGCTCAGGCTACAGGGCTAACAAAAGCACATTGATTGGGAGAAGGATACATGAGAGCTTTCAAAACCACGTGGCCTTAAACTCACTTTCACCAGCAGAGAGTCCCTGTAACTTTACAAGGGACAATAGTCATGCAGAGTGTCTGTTTTAGGATGGAAGGAGCTGCTCATGATTTTCTTGAGAAAGATAATGTCAGTGATTTATAATTCTTTTTCTGTTTTATGAAACATCTAAGATCTAAAGATAGACCTTCATATACATGGAAGTCACTCAGAAAAGGCAAAGTCTTATATAGTTCATATATGTCTCAGCCCTTTTCCTAGTGGTGTGCACATAGTCAAGCATATTTCTTTGGCATGAAGCAGGGGTTTTAAACTTAGTAGCACAGCTTACTGAGAAAATGTGAATTTCTTAATTTTTCTCTGCCTTTATGTGCTGCTGTAATCACATCTTTCGAATATGGGAATCATTTACCTCAAAATAGGGAACAGATTACTACTGTTATTGGTGACCATCTCTGTCCATCCACTAATGCAACAGCACTGTACAAGCTCCACATGCATATAAAAAACCACTAGATTCAGCTTTTTTGAAACTGGAGCAAATGCTTCTAGGTCAGCCAGTGACCCTATTTAAGCCAAAAGCAAAACTGGTTAACCTCAGTCAACACCTTTTAGTTCAGTGATCAGTTTTTTCATGTGCATCTGTTAAGAGTTATTTATGTTTCTTATAATGTTACTTTTTTTGTTTTAGCATGGAAGGTACCAATGTGACTTGTCTAGGTAGGAAATGTGGGACAATAGTAGACCTGGGGGCTTTAAAAAGAAGGGCATTTCAGTCTGTTCTGAAAGCTGAAACAGTATGTAGTCCATCAATGCTGATACATTGCTGTAGTTTCAGTCAGAGTTCAAAGAGAAACACGTCACGCATAGTTTTCCTAAAACCACAGGCACTCATTTTATATTAAAGACTCCAGTGTTTAGCACTTGTAAATTTGATAACAAACGCGGCTAAATTAACTGCACATAATGTAAAATACTCTCTAAACCCATATCACTTTCTACATGACTGCATATAACAGCAAAAAAAAGAAACATATGAAGACTCTTAGCTTCAGAGTTGTTTTAATTTGGATGAACAAAATGCTGGTGAGCATGGGTATCCCTCCAGATGTGAAGTGCATTAGGAGGAGCAGATTATAGGACTGCTTTAAAACTCAAATTTCCATCTGCTTGATATAGTTTCCTGCTGCTACACTTACAGCAATCTGGAATATAAAATAAGTTTCATCAAAGCCATGGTCAAATGCAATTTCCACTTAAGTCAGTGGGAATTTTTGCTTGAACAAGAACTCCAGGATTTAGTACACAGGATTGCATAACAATTATTTATTTTAGTGGGAAGTTTAATAGTAAGTGTAATGGCAAACAAAGGGGAAATAAGTGGGAATAGAAGACTTGTAAGAAAGTTCCTGTGTTTGCATAAAAAAATTTCCCAGTTATTTTTTAACTTTCTTTTTTTATTTTTTCCTCTTGTAACACCTGTGTTGTAATAATAAAAAACAATGTTGCATTTTAAAGTTAGCTCTTTTAAATTTTTTCTTCTTCCCCTGCTACTCACATTTCTTTTCCGGTTTTTATTATCCTGCCCCAATGGGGATTTTATTATAACTTTGTTATAATATAATTGTTAGTGTGCATACACGAAAAGACCACTGACCTTTTGCTGACTTGGGAGTCAGAGGATTAATAGCTCTGCATACAACCTTCTGAAAATTGTGGAAAAATTTCCCTTGACCTGCTTTTCAGGTGAACAAATGGTGAAAATCCTACTTGGTATTTGTTCCTCTTTTATTACAATGGATTGCTCGTCTTGTATAATTGTCTCAGATTTTCAAGTTATACGTTTTGGTTACTAATCTATAGAGCTATACAGATAATAATCTAGGTAACACTACAGTCATGCATTCTATATTGGTTTTAAAATGCAGATATTTCGTGCATTTTGGAGGAGGTATTTGAAATCATTTTGAACTGGTTGGTTAAGGTCAGTCTCTGAACTCATTAATATCTTCATTCGTGTGAATAGTTCCAGCAAAATACAATAACGGAATCCACAGCCAGTCAATCCAGCAGTCGTGCTGGTGGAAGCATAACAAAGTGAGGAGAAGATCTTGCAATTATGGAAAAAAAATAGGTAAGCAGAAATATAAGCATATATGGAGGAACAAGGATGTTATGGCTTTCCTCTGTAATCTATCCAGCAAATACCCAAACCAGCATTAGAACTTTGGATTTGCCTCCCACGGTGACCTTTAGGGTAAAGCAGATTAGTGGACATTTTCAGAAGTAATTCCTAATTTTAGAAGTTATGATCACCAGCAACTTTCTCTGAACTTCATGGGAACTAAGATCTCTGTCCCCAAGATGTCACTAGTTTCAGACACACTGTATGGGGACATCCAAAAGTGGAAGTCACTTGGGTAAGTTCTGGCCTTAACCTCTGTGTCTCTGAAACCATTCCATGTAACAAGTAGAGCTTATGAAAAGTGAGAGGGACGGGAAGATATCGTGGGAGAAAGATATTTGGCAGTGGCATTTGCTGCAGATAAAAAGAAAATAAGAAAAAAAGGGACACAAATAGCAAGGAGCTGTTTGGGCTCAATAGAAGGGGGAACAAAGCAGCAAAACATCACTTTCCAAACGGAACAATGTCCATTTTGTCTCAATATCCCTTTTCCAGGTGCATTATGCATCCCCTATAGAGCACTTCAGTAGTAAAGTAGCATCCTACCTAGTGCCTGGAATGGGGGGGTCTATAAAGTAATATTGCATTTGCATGTTACTTGATTTTATTGTATTTTTAACCCTTCTTACATTGTTTTCAGCAGTGTAAGGCTTTCGTTATTTACTGAAAGCCAGACTTCTTGTGAGTCAGACTTAACTGAGAACATGGGGGTAGACCAAGGAAGTGTATCCCGTAGCAACAGAAAGCAAGCTAGAGTTTTTCAAAACTTCTCTATTCATGTTTTTTCTCATTGTTAAGAGGTCTTTTACAGAGAAATTGGCTCACACTTCATTTGGAGTGCTTTAGACCCAAATGTCAGTCAGGTTTAATGAGATAATTTTTTGAGTTTCATTTGACACCAGTTAGTTACTAAAAATCATGTACAGGGTTATACCAACTGTACCAAAGGTATATACCTCTCTGGGAAAGAGGTAGGGGGAGAGAGTTATGTCACTATTTTTGTAGGTATGAGCTAATCTACTTAACTAACACATAAAATGTGGACAGGGTACTTTGTAATTTAGCTTGTCTTCATATGATTTGCATTAGTCAGGCTTTAGGCATGAAGGAACCGGTTGTCCTGTCAGATGTATCAGTTAAATGATTTTAGCCAGAAAGTATTTTAATACTAGAGCAGTTAATTGAACAGTGACTGGGTATCTTACCTTTCTGTTCCAGTGACTGTTTTACTTCAGGCATACAGCAATACACACATGGCAGTTAAAAGCAGACATGCCATGGGCTCTCAGGTCTTATATCCTGAGATAATGTCTGCCTTTCTTTAAGTGACTCTCCCCATTTGGCTCCCTGTGGTTGTCACTGCCACCATCCCACCCTTCCCACAGCTCCCCCTGGTACCTCTCACCTGAATTCTGATAAAGCAAATAGATCGTGAAAGCAAAGGGATGAGGGATGCAGTTTCCACTGGTGTCCATCTCCCAGATGGTGGCCCAAGGCAAGTCAATCATAGAGTGTTCCCATACATTGCCCATCCAAGGCAGCGATTTTTAACACCCAGAGCTGGAACCTCAAGCTGCCCAGCTTTCGACATTGTGTGTTTCCACACTGGTGATGGCTGTTGAACCCCAAACCACTGCCCCCTATTCATATTTATTGCACCCAGAACCCAGACTCTTAGGTACGTGTTTAAAGAAAAAAAGCCAGACAGTTAGAAGATAATGACCGACTTCATTGTCCCCTGTGTACAATAAATTATGTGGCAAAATCACTAAAGGCTAAACTGGCCAAGTAGCACTGATAAGAAAGTGAGAAATTGGAGAGGAAAGTATTTCTCATAAATGGAAATAAAAAGATTATTTTGGGTGCCTTTTCTTGTTAGTGGCATAATTCATTGCACTACTTAGTTGTTTTTATTCTAAATAAACCTGTTAAATTTTAAATGGTAAAAAGCAATCTCAGTAAGCTAAAGAAAAACAAGTCTTTCTCTAGCTATATTGCTTAGTTAAATGAAGCATATTCTGACTTCAGACCTTTCTTTAAGTGTCTTTTCTGGGTTGTTGATTCAGTGAATACTTCATTTATTTTCTGGCAGTTTTCCTGAAAGGAGAGCCAAGGAACATCATCTGAATAAATAATTGTGGTTTATTTTGGCAGTATCTTGTAACGGCTCAAGTGGTCAGGTATTTTGTTTTTTAACTGGAACACCCCATCATCTTGGAGCCTGACCAACAGCTTTCAGCCACTTCACATGAATTAGTTGCTTCACTCTGCTACCTGACCAGATTTTTGCAGTTCATGCAAAGGATTTTTAGCTAAATGTTGCTGTTTCCAGTTTAAGATGTCTATCTTAAAAGCCTTAAGTCTAGCATTAGGAATAGTAACATCTTTGTGGATCACCAAGTGATGTGGCTGATATATTCACAGGCATCATGTTTGTGTCAAATTTTTAACTGGTTCCTACAGAAAAGGCTTTTTAAAAAAATAAGAAAATGGAAGAACTTATATCCTATGTATTCTGCTAGCTTTCTGTAAAAGCATCCTCCCCAAACCCTCAAATCTGGGTAAGTTTTGAGTAAAAATGCTGATTTATAAATTAATTTTACCTAAACTTGAGAAAAATTGTTTCCAGTAGCAATTGGCAAACTTTTTCTGTGAAAGATTCTTTGTTTTCCACAAACAAAGAAAGAACAGAAAAACACATTTCCATTGAAATGTTAATTTTTTATTGGAGAAAGGCTTTCATTTTAAAAAAGTAAGTAGCTTTTTTGGTTTATGCTTGTGTAAGTCCATTTGTAAAGGAAATTAGACACTTAAGCAAGTGATTGCATATGAACAAATAAATGCAGGTTGAAAATATGTCCTGCTGCAGCTCAATGATGAAGATACTCTTGAAAATGGTTGTTCTGAGTTCCAGTCCTGCCTTGTAACACATTTTTGTGGATTTTACCTGGACCCTTGTTATGTGAAATGCATCAGCCATCTCTGGGACTGTGTGGGGGCCGTGGGAAGAGGTTTCACACACGATCTTTTGGCAGTACCAGCGCTAAAAAATGCAACCCTTGAGCTAAAGGGACATGCAGTATTCTTTTAGTAATCTTTCCATAATCTTGCCATAAACCAAGAATTGTGCTAAGACTTCTTGGCAGAGATAATTTTTTAAAGGGGGAGTATGGTGAAGCACTACTTCATTATCTGTGCCCTTCCTTTGTTTCCATTTCTGTAGATAGCTTTGGCAGAAAACTCATGGCATTAGAGAATTTAATGATTCCTTGGGCCATGTTTGTTTTCCATTTCTCACCTCTGCTGTTTTTCTTTTCTCTCTCTTTTCAAATAGAGAGCTATAAAATGTGAAACTGAAACTGCATGCTTTCAGAGATTCATTAAGGAAATCAAACTTTAATTATTAGTGAGTTCCACCCTGGCACAGCGTGAAATGTGACTGCCTGCCTAATGCATTTCAGGTCTGTTTAGTTTTGCTGGGGAAAGAGTTCCTTCTTAATAAATCCAGACATTTTCATAAACAGAAGGAGTAAAATGATCTGTAATGATATATGCTAAGCTCAGTGGGTGAGAAGACCAGGTGACCTGATCTCGGCAGTCAAAGCAGTTGAACTCCAGGTCTTTGACCCTTGGTGGCCTGTTTTGCAGAAGTACGTCTGTGCTGACCATGCTCATACACGCGATGGATTTGGTTTGTGTTTACTTCATCCTTTACTTAAGTGGAAGTGGTGAGAGGCAGCCACTATAAGTCAGTGCGTCGCTATCCAGAAATGCAGGAGGTGATACTTTGCTGATGTGCATGCTTCCCAAACCTCCCCTCTCTGCCAAGAAAGGGCTGCAAGTTGGATGCAAACACCTGCAGGCAAGAGTTTGGTGGGGAAGTGCTAGGTAGGCTGCACTGACAGGTACTGAAATGGGAGTTTGGAAGTCTTGGGCTCTTGTTCCATGTCAAGTAGAAACCTGTGTGAACTTGGGCAAAACGCTAAGGCTTTGCCTAGGAAACAGACATCACTGTCCTCACTGGGTTTGTTGCTGATGGTGGGTGGGGTTTCTTTGGTTTTGTTTTTGTTTTTAATAAAAGCCTTGGGTGTATCTGGATGTAAAGGACTTTGTGAGAATAAGGAATATTTATTTTGGAGGCTGGAGCTGGGCTGCATTTTTCAATTTTTTCTAATCCTCTGAGTTGAGAAATGGAATCTTATTTTTCCTGGAAGACAGGGGGAGGGTGGCAACAAGAATCAATGTGTTAAGCCATTAGTCACCAACTGCTGGAGTACAAATATTGACAAGTGCAAAGGTTTGGTGGTCTTGCTTTTCTCCATGAATACCAGCAATCTATCACACAAAGCCTGCCTGTACTTCCAGGAGACCTGTTCCTGGGTAACAGGATTATTGCAGTGTAATAGGGAGGTAAATGGTTAGACATGGGTAGGACAGCTTCCACTGAACCTACTTTACCCTGTGTCTGGTTATGCAGAGTTTTGCCTTGCAACACAAATGTCATAAATGTTATGGTTCTAAAATCAGCAAATTATTTTCCTGCATCATACTTCCTCCTAAGGACAAATCTAAGTTCACATCTGATCACTTGACTGTGGTTCTCAGGTCTCTGTCTTTGCTTAAAAACATCGTATGTTCGGAGGGACATGCCCCAGGAAGAATACTGTAGCTCTGCTGTTCACATGCTAGGAATAGAATCACTGTGGGAACTGAGTAATTTTCAAAAGTAAAGCACCCTGCAGTGAGATCTATGAAATGGATGGTCAATGGGCTCTGACCAGGGATCCGTGAGTAGAGGGGTAGAATGTGATCTCAAAAATCTTGTGTATAAAAAAAAATAAATTAAAAAGGAAAACTTTCCACTGTTGCTAATCTGTCGAAGCTCCATCAGCTTGCAACACTGAATCATTATATAAGATGAGTCACTGGATGCCATAGGCAGTTTAAAATCCTTATTGATGAGACCTGCTCGGAGTGAAGCAAGAAGCCCTAGTGTTGGACATGTCTGCAATGGGGTAGACAGGTACAGCCAAGGAAAGAAGTATAAACTTGGTCCATCTCTACTATATACTCTCAGCCAAACTGCGTACTCATAGTCCCTTCTGCCTATATCATCCCAAAGCTGAGCATCCTCTGCAAATATTGTGCTGTCACCTTCTTTCTTTCTGTAACACTCTGGAACCACTGTTTTTGTATCCTTTCTTAAGAGCAGTACTGCTGTGACAGGTATATAAGTATCTGTATGTAGACAATTAGCTGCAGAACAAGGATTGATAAGACTTCCACTAGTAGCAGTTAAAATCACAGTTTTGTTCTCAGCCCAACTGTTCAACATTTTTCCTGCACGTTCCACTCCCTTTGGGTGTTAGCCTATTCTGGAAGACACACTATGTGAGCTTAACTGGGCAAATATTTCTTTGGTGTCTCTTTCTTCCTTGGAAATCAATGATGTGGCCAAATTTCCTGGTTGCTTATACTTTGACAGTATGTATTTGTTATAGATGGTTTGTCTAGCAGGTTTAGGTACTCATTCTTAGGATTGCTATACATAATTCTTCTGGGTCCTTACAAATCTAAGGAGAGTTTGGTTTCAGCTAAACTTTTCTATGCCATCTAAAATAGCCATTCTTAGAAGCAATCCAAATGAAGTTAATTTATCCCGTCTTCGGTAGGCTTTCTGTGCTGTACTGGGTTTCAATCCATAATGTTAATTCATTTGATTTAACTTATTTTTTCAAAAAAAATCTTCTTCAGTCAACTATGTTACATCATCTGTTACCTATCAGTGCTCTGATAAAGGGCCATGTACTTAAGGGCCATGATCTATCTCTAGGAGTAGTGTAATGACTCTTCCACTTATGGCCCTACCTCTGAAAGCAGTTACATTAATATAAATGGGAACTTGGCCTGAAAAGGAACTGAACAGAGTGAAGAGTCAGGATTTGGCTGGTGGGATGATTAATTTATGTTGGATCCTACATTTACATCCATTCCAATTGTATCACTGGAATTTAGGATTTTGTCTCAATCACTTTCTGATGATGAAGAGCTGGAAATATGCTCCTCTGCATATTCTTATACTAGCAGGCAATTAATTATGTGTCTGCCATCTGTGAGTATCCCTAGAAATAGTTTTTAGGATGACTTAACTGTTTAGAGCTGGAGTGCTAATAATCAACTGTTTACAGTATATCATCCAGTGCATTTTTATCTTTGACATATCAAGTTTTAGATTTGGTACTAAAAACAAAGAGAAACTTTGCTCATATAAGCAACTTTGTTAATAGATATTCGAGTCAGTTATTTCAGTGACTGTTCCCGAGATCAGGCCCAAGATTTTTCAGACCCAGATGGGAATGAAGCTGTTTTAATCCAGTGAATCTACTATGTCATCCTACCCTGGGAAACATTATAATACACCATATCATCAGTCACCCTCCTGAGGCAGGAATGGACGATGGTTCTGGAATTTTTGCCTGGGAAATTAATAAGGAAATTAATATCTTGGTCATTAAATCTTTCTGATTTTCTATTTGTATGATGTAAACCAAATTCTCTTCCTCATTCTTAACACCTAGCACTTGTTATGAGACATGTTCTGTACAAAGGAAGGTTGTACAAGTATGAAGGCACTTGGGCACAAGTTCTGGCAATGAACTATGAGGCTTTCCTTTAAAAGCAGGTAGTAGGGCTGGTGTGGTTTTTTTTTTTTCTTATTATACAGTGAGTTGGAGCTTGTCATTCCTAATGGGTTAAAAGACTCTGTGTATTTGGAGCACTTGAAGTATGTCATTACACTTCAGATCTGTGTCCTTTCTGGTTAGTCTATATCTGTTCCACACAGTCAGGCTCCTCTCCCCGGGATTACCCTAGTTGGGGTTCATGGTTGATTGTATTGTGCGAGGACAGTGCACCAGATAACTCCCACCCAGAGGGAAAAAAAAACAAACCCATATGCAAGGTTCTAAGGTGTAGAATTTGCTGTTGCTGTTCTGTCAGAAAAGGCACAAAGACAAGGTTTCTGTGGCAATGAGCTGGGGTTATTACTGGGACCCCCTGCAACAGTGACAGTACAGTTTGCTCATTATCTGATACTCCCCTTCTGAAGCAAAGCAAGTAAGACTTTTCTACCTCATCCATAATTCTGAAAGGAGGGGCAGTCTTGAGGATGAAAGTGGGTAGAATTTTGCTTCCATGCTACACATTTTGCTGTGGATAAATTCTATATAGTTGCACACATGTTCCTGCAAAACATACATATATTTCCATAGCAGTATGAAGATGATGAATGCCTCAGGAAACAAACAAAAAGAAAAAAAGGAAAAAAAAAAAAAAACAAACAACAACACAAAAAGCAAACAGCATATGGATAAGTAACGTATTGCTAGAACATAGACCACCAGCTTTGAGACCATTTCATTATCAAAGCCACATTCTCCCAGTGAAGTTTCCACTGTGCAAAACTATTTTCAAGGAAAGCTCTGTGCAACCTCAACAAACTTTTATAATTTTAGAAATTACACTTGTGTCTGCTTTGCAAATGAAAGAAAGCAGGAACCAAAGTCTCAGACATTTTGCTTACCTGGTACTTTATGGCTAGTTTTGCCCTTTTTCCTGCATTTTCAGTCGGGCAATCGGTTACTTGGGCAGTTTTGTGGCTTTTTGAAGATGTGATATCATGTGTTGCTATTTATAACTGCTCAGGGTTGTGAAAGCAGAGGATTTATCAGAGAACACAGAGGCTGATGTAAACTATTTGCAGATCACAGTGTTGGGTAGAAGGACAGAGGAAATGTTCTCTCTACTGTGATGTGTAGATTTTCAGACCTGCAAAGGACACAGAGCATTGTGAAAAGAGACAGTAAGAGCATGGAATGAAAAGAACTACACATGCAATGCAGGGTATGGATCACATCATCTATTCAAAGCCACAGCATCTATAAATAGATCAGAACTTCAAGCTGAAGTGAACAGCCACTAGCAGCTATTGTGTGGACACAGGTCAGATTTTTAAGAACTAGGGAGAACTCAGATCTGTTTAGCTGTGGTTTAGTTGTTCACCTCTGCCCTGCAGCAGGGAGAGGCAATGGGTGACCTCCTGAGGTCCTTTTCTGCCCTTATTTCTGTGTTTCCAAAAGCTACATGTAAATATTTTGCATTGAACTCAAAAAGCCATCAGGAGAAAGGTAATGGCTGTGACAAGATCATTCATAGATCAAGTACTTGTTTTTATTAGCACAGCTTCAGCAAAGCTAAAATAAAATCAACAATGCAGAGCTCTATTTGAAAGAAAATCCGTCTTACAATTATTTCCTGTATTAGTGAATGATAATGGAATAAACATGGAAATGGATGCATAAAAGACAGAAAATAGAAAGATACTTAAGTGAAATACTGCTGTTTTGTCAGCTTAGCTACTTGCCATACAAATATGAACATGGACTATAAAAGCAGCACCGCTGATTCCTACATTGCTTGGGTGCTCAGGCTCTACAACATAAGTGTGTTGTGGTGTAGTTATTACCTACTACTGCTTATGTATCTTTGCAGAAAACAGAAGCCTTATTTGACTAATATGTGAGTAGAAGCACTGGCTACTGTAATGTCCATACAGGAAATGGTGTATGACGTCACACACATTTCTTCTGATTTGCTAACCTTTACAAGTCACTTAATAAACATTAAGACGACTTGCATCCAGTGCTATGTGCCCCTCAGCCCCTCAGCATACCCTACAGCAAGTGGACAACACAGAAAATATCTCTGCAAAATAAGGTGTCTTATGACATAAGGCAGAGTTCCAATGGTGAAGAGGCCTTGACTGGACTAGTACCTGCATGGAAAATCCATTAAGGCTCCTGTATATAGGAATGTTTAACTAATCTGAATGATTCTCTGAATTGCAGTGGTTGTACGGCATTTATCTTCCTGCATGAATACTCTTATTCAGAATGGAAGTATGCTAATATAATTTATTCTCTTAGGTATAGATTCAAACAGGGATTTAGGAGTGCATAGCCTGAATTATCACAAGGCCTGTGTCCCAAGTGTAAGGAGCACTACCTGTTAAACAGGGACATCTTTCATTTGACACTTGGGAATGAAAAGATTTAGACTCCTTATAATTTGGACAAGTTGTTTTATGAGTACTTGCCCTGGCTAAGCTCCAAGTAGCAATGAGAATAGACTTAAGGAAGAGGGGAAGGGGACTTGGAAGACGTGAAGGATGTCTTCTTTTGAAGACTATAGATATCCTGAATTTAATTTTCTGCTTAAATGTAGATTTCCTTTGTCACCTTGACATGTCAGTGTTTCTGTCTCCTTTCCTTGGAATTTAAAGAAAAGAGAAGGATTGGTGCCCGGGGGATGGGAAATGAGTGTACTTTTTGGAGAGCAATGCTACGAAGGCATCTTCAAGATTGCAAGAGTGTTTAGAGGTTCTGTTGGGGGATACAAATAAGGACCTGAGGAAGCTGAGAGGCTGGGCTGTGTGAGACATGGCAGTGAAGAGATTATAGTGGAAGTGGAAAGAAATAAATGACTCATGGAGCAGTGCTGTGTTAGGGATGAAGACAAAAGGTCTGTGGAGAAGAGACTATAGAAGTTGACAGGTGACTGCTTGAGGTCCTAAATGATATTAGAGTTCTTCCAGTGTGTGTGCTGGATCTGTCTCTCCCTCTGCCTTGTGTAGTTCTGGAACTAATTTTATAGATTAAATGAAGTACTTTGTCGAGTCAGTGTGTCTGGCACTGAATTTGTAAATCCATCCTTTCTATTTCAGTCAGGCATGACTGGGTGGACAGCCTCTGTAAGTAAAAGAAATGACAAGAATAATTCTTCCTTGAAATAAGGTCAATGCTATCCTCATGCGACTTGAGCTGTGTGGAAGGAACAAAGACCTACCTCAACCTGGTGCTATTAGCAACAGTGGCTGCAGATGTATTTTGTTAAAGGTCTCAGCTAATAATTAAAGAGTCATTATGGTTATCTCAGTTTTTACAAGAACCGCAGTATTCTTTATAAAAAGTATTTCAGCACCAAATTCACCCTGGGGTTAAAGAAACTTTGTCATTACAAACAAAACTTTGTGTAACGCCCAAAGCTCTGCATTCATAGTGCACATTTACTAAAAAAGTTTCTAGTGTTCATATTGTGTTTGGTTGTTGTCATCATATAGCTTAAAATTATCTTGTCACGTTAGAATGCAGTGAATGGAATTTTTGTTCGGTTTTCTGTTCCTCTATGCCCTCCTGACTTCCCATTTCATTATATAACATAACTGGTTTAAACTACTATTGTCAGCTACCTTTGCTATTCAGAAGATATTTTAAATGTAAAGAAAATGGTAATGGTTGGTGCAGGCTGCTGCTGTTTTCTGATGGCATCAAAAAGGATTTTTTTTTAAATATACAATCTTAATCTAGCTTAATTTAGTGTGGAAATCTTATTTTGTCCTTACCACAGAAAGAAATAGACAATTCTGTAGATTATTTTTTCTACAGACTGATAGAATACCACCAGTGAGCATAAAATAGCAAAATGTAGTATGTCATGCTAATAGAAAATGACAGTATCTTCAGCAAAATGAACTTGCATAGATTTTTCTTTGATTATGTTATACTTCAGTTTATCTGTCAATAAGGGTCTACATTCTGCACCATGTCTACCCAAATCTACTTAAAGAAATGATAAGGCAGGTGTTTTTACAGTGGAAGATCTACATTATTTTCTTCTCATCTTCATTACTGATCTGTAACCATTCTCAGCATAAACTAAATAGCACTGATAGGAAAACGTGTCTTTCTCATATACACTGATTTTTCAGCTCTATGTATAATATTAAATCCCTGCTATACAACTTCTAAAAACATACCAGCAGCTTCAAAAACAAAGGATTTTAAAAACAGCTTGTGGAAAACTTATGATCTACTTCAAATCACCATGAAAATTCTGTCTACAATACAGTCCCTTTTGTTTGGCATAGAGAAATGTTATGTAAGAGGTTTTTTATCAGCTGATGTTTTGCTTCAACTCTTTCCAAATCTGCAGTTATGAATGGTTCCTCTTAGCCCCATTCTTAGTCCTGTCTGAGTGCTCAGTGCAGGACTCCAGATATGGGAGTAAAATCCCTTCTTGGTTTACTGCGCAGTCCAGATGAGGTGTTGATCCCAGCCCTGGGACCTACAGGGGCTGCCCGTGGCTACAGGGGCTGTGGCAGGAGCTGAGGACAGTGATGGAGCAGGTGCACAAGGAGCACACTCTCCATTGCCCAAAGCAACGTTGGGTGATTCACAAAAGCCAAACCACAAATAACCTGTGAGAATTGCGAAGTCTGCCTAAATTTTCTTATTACAAACCATTTAGGACGTGCACCTTGGAAAGGCCCGTGAACAGCTTGCTGGTGGTTGTGCAGCAGCGCAGGCGGGTGCTGTGTGCACCAGAATGCTGCACTGCAGCTACCTCCATCCACAGGATGCAGCCACCCCCTCTTCTCCACTAAAGAGCCAGGGTAAAGCAAGAAGGCCAGATCTGCATTAGCCTCAGTGGCTTCAGTATTTAAGTGGTTTGGCTGACACTGTTGACTTGTTCTTTGTATAGAGGAGAGTATTGCCAGGGGGGTGGAGGATGCTATGGATAGCAATCTGTCTGGAGGTCAGAGGACACTGCTATTTTTGTAAGTGCTACCCTTTGAACCAGTGTTCATTAACATATTCAAAGGTTAAGCTAAGTACATAGAATCATAGAATTGTTTTGGTTGGAAAAGACCTTTAAGATCATCAGTTAACCTAACATTGCTATGTCCATGTCCATAAGAACCTCAACTAAGCATCTTTTAAACACCTCCAGGGATGGTGACTCCACCACTTCCCTGGGCAGCTGGTTTCAATGCCTGACAACCCTTTCTGTGAAGGATCTTTTCCTAACGTCCAATGTAAACCTCTCCTGGCACAACTTGAGGCCATTTCTTCTTGTCCTATTGCTTGTTTAAGAGAGTGGAGCATCTCCCTTATGAGGAAAGGCTGAGGGAGCTGGGTCTCTTTAGCTTGGAGAAGCGGAGACTGAGGGGTGATCTTATTAATGTTTACAAGTATATAAAGGGTGAGTGTCACGAGGATGGAGCCAGGCTCTTCTCAGTGACAACCAACAGTAGGACAAGGGGTAATGAGTTCAAACTGGAACACAAGAGGTTCCACTTAAATTTGAGAAGAAACTTCTTCACAGTGAGGATGACAGAACACTGGAACAGGCTGCCCAGGGAGGTTGTGGAGTCTCCTTCTCTGGAGACATTCAAAACCCGCCAGGACACCTTCCTGTGTATCCTCATCTAAGTGTTCCTGCTCTGGCAGGGGGATTGGACTAGGAGATCTTTCGAGGTCCCTTCCAATCCCTAACATTCTGTGATTCTGTTACTTGGGAGAAGACACCAACACCCTTCATGCTACAACCTCCTGTCAGGTAGTTGTAGACAGCGATAAGGTCTCCCCTCACCCTCCTTTTCTCCAGGCTGAACAGCCCCAGTTCCCTCAGCCGCTCCTCATCATACTTGTGCTCCAGGCCCCTCACCAGCTTCATTGCCCTTTGGAAATATAAGGCATCATAAGGCCTTGCAATAGAGATCAGAAAATAATATTCTATGCTATAGGTTTAGCAAACCTTTTCAGATTACCCAAAGGAAGGCATCTAAAGTATCAGCTGGGCTGGCAAAGGTGTGGAGTAATTGGTGCTACTGTATTATGGGAACTACTTTCTATAACTCTCAGATTATCTTTACATCACCATATTTGACTATCCTGGTGACTTTACCAAGGCTGGGTAAAACAAATAGATATGGGCTTATATCTTTTGCTGATTTTACAATATTGATAAACTGTTTTCATTATTGGAATCTGGCACAGGTCATAGAAGGCAGTATTTAAGTAATCTCCTTTCTTTATTAATGATTTAGCTGGTTTTGCCCTAGTTGCATAAATTCACCTAAAAATAATTACTTTTATCTTCTGTTTCCCAGTAGTGGCCAGCTATTTCCAGTGACAGTATTTTTTTTTTAAGTCTAGCAGATTGCACAACTTTGGTTTTACTTCTCAGTCTTTCTAGGCATAGCTGTAGCCATTAACAGCAGATTTCAGCTCTTACATTCTAAAGGTAGAGAATTCTGGCCAAACTCATCAGTCACTTGAGTGATGTGGGAATATGACCGAAAGGCAATTTCTTATCCATTGGAAATAGATCAGAAGATTAAAAAGAATGGAATCAAGGCAGAGAGCCATTAACGTGGTTGGAAAGTAAATTCTAGATATAACAATCTATAAAACTAAATAAAAGTGGGACATATTTGATTTTAGGCAACTACAGTGATCTAGATCCTTTGAGCCTTTTGATTTACATAAGCCATTTTACATAAGCTGACTCCTTTGAAAATGTGGGAATTAAATATACACATAAGCTCTGTTTTTCTGAAGAACTCAGTGAATGTACTTTTCCTTAAATCCAGTGGTCTTTTCTTAACACTGATCCTTCTTCTTGTGACAGACAATATTTTAGTGACTGGAGAATTAGAAATGAAAAACTGAGTTAATGCCTTTTTCTTTCATACCCAAGCTACTACTCTGCTAAACAAATTGTTCTGCAGTTTTCAGGGTACAGCCTCCAGGGTACAATGCAGGGCAGAGTCAAAAGTGGAACTTGCACACCATAACTGTATTTAAACTATTTTTCCAGAAAAGAAACCGAGCCTGATTTCTGAATTTAACCTCACATCTAAACAATACAGCATACTGAAGCCATTAGCTCTTTAGCACTAAACTTAGCGATGAGGAATTCCCTCGATGATTTTTGCATTCCAGGGCTGCTACTGCACAAGATTCATGGGGAAGTGAGGAAGAATCAAGATGCTTAACAAACATATGTGTGTGTGTATATATATATATATATATAAAAATTACATTATTCCTCAAACTGCCTCGTGAACTGGCATTCTCTTCTGACATCACTAATTAGGTCTTGAAAAATTCTGTGCTGTCACAGATGTTACTGGAAACCACACTGGCAAGCAAGGAAGAAATACTAACAGTACATTTGTTAATTGAACAGAACATAAGGCCTTTTGGTGTTAGGACAGGATCTGATGTTTTATGTTATATGTTTCCATCCATTTCAGGGTGTTAGTTCTTTTGCCCTGCAAAGAGGTTTGACAGAGACTGTCTGGGCATTTCACATAGGCTCCATTTCTTTGCGTTCCCAGGGTCAAATGCCACCATATCAAAAGGTGGATCTTTGATTAGCAGAAGAACACCAGATCACAAATTCTTTGTAGTGATATGGCTTCAGACTCCTCTGATAAAACTCAGAGCAAAGTCTAGCTCCATAGACCAGAGGGGAAAAATATCTGCAATACAAGTAAAAAATAGTCATGCAATATAATTTTCAAAAATAAATGCAATCAAAGCTGGTGGCTACCACAAGTTTGTTTTACTGTTTTATGACCCACTCAGTCTTGTCTATTCACAGGATCACAGAATCACAGAATGGTTGAAGTTGGAAGGGACTGCTGGAGATCATGAAGCCCAAACCCCTGCTCAAGCAGGGACACCTGGAGCTGGTTGCCCAGGACCATGTCCAGACAGGAGGCCACAACCTCTCTGGGCAACCTGTGCCAGTGCTCGGTCACCATCACAGTAAAAAAAGTGTTTTCTGCTGTTCAGATGGAGCTTCCTGTGTTTCAGTTTGTCCCCGTTGTCTCTGGTACTGTCACTGGGCACCACTAGAAAGAGTCTGTCTCTGTCCTCTTTGCAGCCTCCCTTCAGCTATTTGGATGCACTGGTAAGGTCTCCTGAGCCTTATCTTCTTCAGGCTAAACAGCCCCAGCTCTCTCAGCCTTTCCTCATGGGAAAGATTCTCCAGTCTCTTCACCATCTTTGTGGCCCTTTGTTGGACTGTCTCCAAGATGTCCATGTCTCTCTTCTACTGGGGAGCCCAAAACTGGATGCAGTACTCCAGATGTGGCCTCATCAGTGCTGAGTAAAGGGGAAGGATCACCTCCCACTGCCTTTCTTTTCTGTTTTATTCCTTGAACTAGGAACAAGGACATTGTACTTTCCAATATCTTTACCCTGATTTAGTGAAAGATATTTACTCTTATTAAAAAACAAAACAATGTTTTTTGTCAAACTTCTGGCAGGGGGGAAATGGCTTTATAGCTGTAGATTGAATCTGGAGCAGCCCATTGGAATTATTTCTCTGCTCATAGGTGTAGCAGAAAAAACTGAACTTTCACAGTGGCACTTTGTAGTTTAGTCCCTAGCTTGGGTGAAGACAGAGGACACTGGAAAGTTCTAACACTCATTTATGTACTTCAAATGGTGGAAAATTAGTTTTTGCATTTGGTAAATTATTCCCTTTGCTGTGACCCTTATTGGCAATCTGAAATTGAAGCTTTGGCTTCTAGCCATTGGATTGTTTTGTATGTTTCTATACCAAATTAAAGACTTCTCTCCCTGTGAAGTAATACAGTTTCCTCAGGCTCCCTGTAAAGGAGGTTTTCTGCCATTGCCATCATTCTCTTTAGGAATCTTTTGATTTTTTTGTTTTGTTTTTTAAATTTTCTTTTGAAATATGGACACTGGGCTGTACTATTTGAGCCACGGTCTGTCTGCTGTTCTATGTGGTGGCATCAGATATACCTGTATTAGCACAAGCCTCATACTAATAGTTCTTTCTTTCTGAATCTACACAGAAGCTAGGCAAAAAAGCAAACTGCTGGGGCACAAGGTGGTTGATTTTGCTAAAATGTTATTGGTGAGGTGGCTGACTCTGATCACCCCTGTTGTGTCCCAGCTCCTCTCTCTGCATGGCAGTGTGGAAGAGCACCACACATGGATAATCAACCTCCTCCATCTTCCTTGCTGCAGCTGTGCCTCATTAGCACCTTCAGCACTGTGACCACACTGTACATTGGGCAAGCAGGGGCTTCCCTGGAGCAGACACGGCAGGGCCTCCCAGACAGGCCCCAGCCAGGGTCCAGAGCAGGCTTGGGAGCACTGGGGACAGAGATATGGTCAGACTGAGATGTCAGCCTGTGGATGGGGGGCCAGGATCAGGCCCAGTGAGGGGAGCCAGGGTCAAACAGCCCTTAGATGATCAAGCTCAGGTGAGAGGCAAATGGTAAAGGCTTGGCTCAAAGCAGCTCCCAGGAGAAGCGGGGTCAGCCCTGGTCAAGGCTCCCAGCAGTGCAGCCTGGCAGCCTCTTCCCACAGCCACCAAAGAGACCCTGAACCCTACAGCCTGACTGGGAGCAGGGATGCTCTTGTGGCCCTGACAGAATACCAGCTCTTATCATAATAATAGGAGCTGAGGTTCAAATACTGACTTTTGCCTTGTTTAATCTATTAATTTATTTGGCTGTCTCATTCCTGAACCTATCATTGCCTGTATGGATGAGGACTGAGTAATTAAGCCCTTTCCTCTTGTTAGGTCAAGATTTACCGTGCTGTAATGAGAAGGATGCTGGAAGTACCTATGGCCAATGGTAGAGAACATGGGTGAGAGGAAGAAAGTGTAACTGCTTGTGAGTGCTGCGTTTGCAGGGCTGATGTACAGTTTGGTGAATCTGGTTGCTATGTTGGCCAGCAATGAAACTAAAACCTCAGGGTGTGTCATGTCCTTGGAGCTGTACATTTTCAGTGAGAAAACGCACAGGGAGACTATAGTCCCCATATACACTCATTCCAAGTTCCTAATTGATCCTGGGTGTTATTTTTGGTCATCCTTACCCACCTGCCAGGGACATAATTGGGAGCTAATAGCTCTCCTGTTGTAGCAAGTCACTGGGAAAGCCTCAGTGCCATCAGCCTGGGCTGGAGAAGAGCAGGCAATTCAGGAAACAATTGACAAAGCTGTTAGTAAGGACATCTCCCTTTCCCAATCACCTAGTTGATATTCATGATGCAATCAAGCTGTCCTTCCCTGTCTTTTCCAGGCTGACGAAATGCAGTGCTCTCTTCCTGCTAAAGAAGGCAACAAGTGACAGGTAGTCACAGAGGGTGTGCAGTAAGTTTGCAGAAACCCGACAGGCAAGTGGAAGTGTCTCATAATATAGCTTAAGCTCAACCAGAAAACTAAACTAGGCCACCTCTCCTACTTAGTTTTTGGTACATAAAATCTGTGAAGTTCGCTTTTAGCATGTGGGTGCACCACCATTTTGGTGGGGATGGGGAATGCAGTCCTAACTTATTTTGAGAGCAGATGATCGTGATGTAGTATTTCCTTGAGTGATTGTAAGGCTGCACCCCGCTGCTTATCTCTACTACCTCTATTGTTCATCTCCTGTCTATTGTTATGGTTATCACTTACAATAAAAGGACATTGATTTACAAAACACTTGAACTTTATTAACAAGGTATTGTTGTGAGATGATGAAGTCAATTGAGAGTTCCATAGGAGGAAGAGGTGGCTTGATGGAGTGTGATATAGGTATGGGCCGGTGATGATGGCTTGCATGCCTTCAGCTCCATCGATCTGGGGCTGTATTTTCTGTGATTGCCAGTGGACTCCCTACTACTGTTTCCAGTAGTTCTGTCTGGTGTTTCATTGTCTGGATTGCATCTAGCTGCGTGTCTTTCAGTACTTCTTTGCCATTCCCACAAGGATGGCCATACTAAAGTGGAGCAAAAGTCCAGTTACTTACCGGTCTCCTTGTGGCAGCAGTAGATGTTTCAGGAAAGTGCATAACGATAAGACACTTATGGAGGGATGCTTTCCCAAGTTACGCCATCCTAACTTGCCACAGTCAACCCTGTAGGATCTTCTGCCTCTGGTGGTGTTTTGTTGGCTTCTGGACATAAGCTTGCAAAATACACACTCACCACTCTTCTTTTTCCCTGTGGTTCAAACATCCACCAGAAATTTTGCAGAGGTGTAGAAAGATATTGCAGAATTTTGCTCCTTGAAGTTGTAGGTGAACTAAGAAAACAAATAGCAGATAATTGTTCCTAGTCCTTTTATTTCCCCACTTAAAAACATATATTTAAACCTTAATTAAAGTCTTGAAACAAACAGTCCATTTAAGGCCTTGGGTGCTGAGTATTTTTTCCCTACTGTGCAAGATCAGCATCTTGTAAAATTTCTCCTGGGAATACTAAAGTAAAGGGATAGGGAAGGGTAAGCAGATGAAGTATTTAATGAAGGATGTTAAAGTATTCCTGACAGAATCCTTCAGGGAATATCTTTCAAGAGGAATCCCTGGATGGCAGGAGACAAGCTGGGAAAATATGCAACCAATATATTTTACAGCCTTCTGAGAAGTGCTAGTGGAATTATATGAGGAGTGTTTTCCTTTCTTGCCACATTCGGTTTCTTCCTCTGTGCTGTGCTGGCAAAGTGTTAAGCATCCTGTCAAATACTGCCTTTAAATACATGAACGCTAGCAGTTTGCTGTGGCTATAAACTGTGGGACGGAGTGTGGCTACCTCCAGTGAGTTTTTACAGGTCTCTGCCAAGCTCTGGCTCCCTCTCCTCCTCTGCCTCTCCAGTGCAGGCCCGTCACCACATCTCTGCACAGTGCAGTGTACCTGTTGCCACTGCTTCTCACCCCCTAAACAAATCCTGCCATTACACATCCTTCTTCTATCACACGGCAAGATAGGCAGAGCATAACCTGAAATCTACATGGCAAAATCCCCTACTCAAGCCCGTGTCTGATCAAAAAAGCTGGGTTTCTGATACACACAAAGCAAGTTTAAATAACTGTGGATGAGTTTGTAGCAGAAAAACAAACCAAACCAAACCCCTGTTGTAGTTCAAACACACATACATTAGCCTGGGAAATGTAATTTCACTTCTGTAAGCTATCTAGATGTCTTTTCCCTTCGTTGCTTATATGTGTGTATCACATTTCATACCACACATTCACTCATGTAACATAATCAATGAGTGTGTTTTGTGGGCACCTATTATATAATTTCCTCCTCTAATTTTCTATATGATGGTATTACAGTAAATTAGTTTTGTCATACACATACTGCGTAATATACTTAATATGATTTAAATATGCTTCATTAATGGATTCAATAATGTACTTTAAAAAGATCACTGAAGTGAAATGCTGCCACCCTCAAGCACTGTCTTTTGCTCTTGCATTCAGCCTAAGCTTTTGGTAATAATACAGGTGCCTTTTGGGGTTATGTGAGGATAGAGGTGGCCACTCACTGGAAATTACTGAACTGTTTTAAAAGAGGATTTTAGTGAGTTTCATTTTTTCAGGAAACTGTTTTGGTGGTTTTCTTTCATTTGGAGCAATAAAAGTTTGGGCATCTGAGTGGGATTTTGGACTCTGTCTGTGTTAGGGTTGGACCCAGACCAATGCTGGGCTTTCAGACCATTCATTCTATTTGTTCTTTGCATCTCCATCCAAGACCATCCATAGTTTCCTTTCTGCACCTTAATGTGCACACAGTTCATATTTATTGACAGAAAATAGAAGTAGTAGTGTAGCAGCTTGTAATACAAAAAAAAAAAAAAACCTGTTAATGTCATTGGGACTTTGAATTATGGGCAGCAGCATTCAAAAAGTTTACCAGACTCTTGAATGTGAGAAGACCTGCATTCAGCTGGCTGTAACAGTGCAAATCATCATTTCCACTGCTCTGATGCAGCCACCGGGAAGGATTTGCCATATTAGAAAGGAGAATGACAAATTATCAGCAGGATGTGTCAGTGCCAGGTAGATATGGGCATGATGCACACGTCTCTACTAGAGCAAAATTCTCACAGTGTAATTCCTGCACTGAGACCAATGCTTCTGCCGTAATTGCATCGCTTTCTCACTCATGATCCTGCAAAGCAAACTTATTTTCCCTGCCCTTTAAGGTCTTCCAAAAATCATTGTGGTACATGGATCCTAAAGCACAGAATAATACACAGGTTATTTATTACACACCTAAATATATCTGGATACAGAGACCCTGATCTCATCTATGGTCTTTTGCTTCTTAGTGCATGAGTTTACTTTCATCTGCACTAAAATGTGTGTTGTTGATGTGAGGCAGGATGGATGATCCACTTTTCCATGTAAAATCAGCCTATGCCTATCATTGATGCTGTAACTGCTCCTGGGCACATATTTAATAATCTAAAGACATTCAGACAGCTTGTTACTGAAAACGCAGCTTACTTATAACATGATCTTTAAAATGTCGATTTATCTTTTCTGTCTTTCATGGAAAAGGCGCAGGAGTTTTTAACAGAAAAGTAAAGAAAAAAATCAACATGAATCAATCTACTCTATGATCAATATATTGCAATCTGTTAAGATTCTGGCCTCTAGGAAAGAAATAACTCTGCCAGAAGAAATAGGCATGTTTTTCATTGTTGAGACTTCACTGAGGTCACATGGAAAACGTCAATGGACGTTTCATCAGGCAGTTTGTTCTAACATTTGAAAAACAGAGTAAGTTCCTGGGATCTTACATGGCCTTAAGGACAGACTCCTGGGCCCCCAGGATAGACTTGTACATAAAGCAAGCAAGCAAAAAAAAAAAATCAGTGTAATCAACATCTCAAATTACAATGCAATGTGGCACAGATCTCTTGGGGCGATTCCTCACCCCAAACCAGAAGGTATAATCAGGTAATAATTCCTAGTTAGGTGAGGGTGCAGTCATTTGATAAAATCTTTGTTTGCAAAACATTGACACGTTTTTCTTCCTTAAGAAAGAGAGAAAAGGAACAATTTTAAGGCTGTTTTTGATGTGTGGTGGGGTTTTTTTGTTGTTTGTTTTTGGGTTTTTTGTTTGTTTGTTTGTTTGTTTCCTTATTCAGGTCGTAAGGTCAGACCATTCAGAGCACAGCAGTACAGATAAGCACCCAGATGATGTTTCCGTTCACCACCACACAATGGACAGGCAAGCTCAGTCATGGATGTCTCAGAGTGTTTTTCTCTTCCTTCTACATGCCCAGAAAACCAAAACAAAACAGATACTTTTCTCTGGAAATTACTAAAGAATGAATCATGTAGAGGTTCACTTACCATACTCATAAAGCCTTCAACGTGTGCCTAGGTGTTCCATTCTCTGGACATGGCAATTACCTGGTATCTGCTCAAATTATCTTAACTCAAAATAAGTATTTTCTGAAGATATTAGCTGCTCCTATCTGGTTTGGGCAGCCACATTCCAAGGAGTGGCATTGCTCTGTGATCTCCAGGCTTGACTCCCCTTGAGGTAGCTCTTGAACCTCCACTGGGTTTTTGGCAGTAAATAGCTACTTAGTCTCCGACCTGTAGATCCCCAGAAAGACAATGAAGGAATTGCAAAGTGGGATTGATATGTTTATTAAGTAAGAATTATATTTTGAACTGAGCCTGATTACTGGAATTTCTGTGCAGGAGAGGCAGCTCAAAAGCTCCCTAATGGAAAAAAGTTTATGTTGTGGGACAAAAATGTCCCTCTTCAAAAGTACGTTATGGTCACCATGTCTAGGGTTTTTATTTGGACATATCAGCATCCTGACATTTTTATAGTCAGACAGTGAAAGGCAGAATACAAATCATCTATGGACACATGATGGGAAATATGAATGAAAGTAAATTAATTGGAACCTTGCTTTGGCCACAAGATGAGTTGTAGGAGCAAATAACAGAATCATAGAATCATGAGTGCCTTAAAAGGATATGAATGAAATAATACATAAAATCAACATTTTAATAAATTGTGACCTCCTTTGGTTATAATGTTTTGCATTCTTTTTGCTTTTGTAACAAACTAGGAAAGACAGTCATTCCACAAGTTCTTTCTCCATTAAAAAGCCCTTATCAAGCAGTTAAATCACCATATTGTGCCTGAAACACACAGATTCCTTCTCAATTTTCCCATATGACATAGTAAACCACAATGAAAAAAACAATTTCAGCACTTATGAGAAAAGATACTAACAATGTATTTGTTTCCACAATGCTCCAAAATCCACTTAAGTATCTGCTTTTTCTACACACTACACAAAGCGTTGGACTTCCTTTTCTGCACTGCCTTCTGAAAGGTTTGTCAAGGAAAGATACTACAGGCTGGTTGGGAATAGCAAAGTATGTTTGAAAAAGCAGATTTTAATTACAAGTGGTGGTTTTTTGCTGAGGAGTGTGTGGCCTCTGAAAGGTGACACTGTTTGGTCAGCAAAGAGAATGAGAACCCAATGTAAGAGATGGTAAAGTCACTTCTTCCCTATTCAAACACCAGGACAAGGACTTTGAGGTTTAAAAGGAATTGTGTAGCATTTGCACAAATGAACTGAGAAATGTGCAAGTGTGATTGATAGCTACTGTGGATTCTGATGTTAACTTTTGATAAGCACCTAATAACATTGATTTTTGTTGCTACTGTGTGGCCAGACAGCTTGCTATCAGCTCTTCAGGTAGAAAAATATTAAGAGAAAAGTTGCTTATCAGAAAATCAAATGTGCAAACAAGAGCTAGCCACCAACAAGACTGTCAAGATCTCAATCAAACTTTATTTACCAAAAAAAGCAAGGCATATTTTTAATTGAGCAAAGCATATGTCCTGCCATGAGGGTGTTTGCAACTGTGTACAGGACAAACTGACTGCAGTTTTGTTTTAAGCCTGGCACGGCAACTATTTTTATGTGTAAATCATTAATTTTTTAAGTTGATATGAATATATATTTTACATTTTGTGCAGACAAAGTAACATTCAGGCGGTACTCACAACAACATCTGGCAGACATCTTACTAAATAAATGAATTTTATTAGAAACCTTAAATTAATGATTAATTTAAGAGAGGAAAATGAATCTTTGATACAAGTTTTATTAGCAAGCCATTCAGAAGATAATTTAGGGAACAGTACTTTCATGGTTCAGCATTAGGAGGAAAAATTGCTTTAATTAGATGTGGTAAGGGATCAATTCTGCATGCGATGATTAAGAGGACAGCTCTAGCAGTTATATATACAGTAAGATGTCCAAGTTCATGAACATCTGTTCCTCATCACGAAACTCAAAGTATAGAAAAAGCTTACATTTCTATCCATTTTGTATCACAGAAACCCTAATCCAAAATGTTTTATTGTGATCTTTATGCAAAAATGTCAACTTTATTTTTAATAAAATAATAAAAAATAGCAAAGCATATACCATATTTTCATCAACATAACAAAAGTATTTAGCATAAAGATAGGCATTTAGATAGGCAGAGGTACCACATTATTTATGGCCTGGCTATACACAACATATATAATCAGTACTTGTCAGATAATTTTTGACAAAATAATTATATTGGTGCAACTACTGGTGTGGATATAATTACAACAATATGAACGAGCCTTACAATTTATAGGATCTATTCTCTGATGAAAAAAAAGTCTATATACTAGTGTGAAGCACCTTTGTAGGTATACAAATGCACCAATACTTGTAGGATAGAAAAGAAAGGGTAGAAATACACTGCTTTAATTATCTTAAGTAATCTAGAGGAAGACATTTTGACTTCTCACTCAGGCAGTTTAACAAATCCTGTTTTCTGTTTGTTTAACTGGGATCATACTGTAATCTAAAGACAAAGTGGAGGACCGTAATTCTCGAGGGATAAGGCATGTGAGTTACAATGTGTACTCACTGAGCGCCTCAAAAATTTTCCAGTAGTAGGCAGGGACTTCCAAAGTAAAAGGGCAAGGAGATGAAACAAGATTAAGCAATGTGTCCACTCACTCACATTGAAGACAATGTTTTTGCAGCCATATTGATCAGAAAGATATAAGAAGATGAACCAGAATTTTAATTTTCTTCCCTTATAAAGCCTTTTACTGTTCTCTGTTCCAGCAACTTAAACAAACAAAACCAAAACCACTAAAAAAACCTAGAAAAAACACCCTTCAACAACAAAGCAACCCAGACAACTCTAATCTTACTGGCATTTCAGCAAGACAGTAACTGCTCAAAGCCAAGTGTAATTTTCACTTTCACTGCCAGGTAGAGATTTCCCAGAAACGAAATTTGCCTGTGTTGACAATTGCACAGTAGAGGCTTTGATTATAAATTCCAGATAATAAGCTATTGCTCATACATTGACTAATACACTGGAAAAGTGAAAAATCTGATAGCTAAAATTGTCCAACCCAAAGATCCTTTTTCTTTTTTTTTTTTTTTTTTTGAAAGGGGATATTTGTTTACATCGTATTCTTATTTATTGTTTTCCTTGGAAGCTGTGGGAGAGCTAGAAGTGTGAAAACTCAACAACTGGAAACCAGCAGGGAAGGTATTTTCAACATGCTGTTTCTGTGTTTCTTCTTCTTCATCCATATTGACGTTAAATGATCTCTTAATCTCTTTGAGAAACAAAAGGCACAGGAAAGATTTCAAAGCCTGGTCTTTTCAGTAAAAATCTCTTTAATGATGAAAACGTTGATTTCCAATCTGTCAAAGCTTATGTTTCTGAGGGCTCTCTGACTTGAAAACCTTGGCAATGTAGCTAACTCAGCTACAGCTCCAGTCCTCTGATTGATGGATTATCACTTTCCTGGGCAGATTCTCTATTTTGTTACAATGCACCATTTTGAGCAGACTTAATTCTCTGTGGTTGAGATTGATTGTTGAATCCCAGAAACACTGAGATACATTTGGTAGCAAAGGATATGGTTTCGGGGGCCAGGGGGAGTATCTGTTTTAAAAGGCAATCAGTTTTAAGGTAATCAGAATGCTATTTATGGTAATTTTCTCTTTCCTTTCAAATATAAATACTTGCCTTAGATGTAGTTCTTAAATTCTCACTTAAAATCAAAAACGTAAGACAAGCCTCTCTGAAACATGGAAATAGATATATATGGTAGTCTGTACAGACTCCTAAAACTGTGTTAGCAGTTTAAAAACCACTGAAGTTTTGTTTTACAACAACACTATACTATCAAAGTTTACTGCATAGATACAATTTTTCTTGTTTGTGCTGTTCGCTTACCACATTGAACATCTCTGTTTACATAGCAAAAGTCTCAATAGTTGCCTTTTTATCTTCATAGCCATACTGACTTCCAAGTTTTTGATAGTTGATATCCATAAAATTAATGGCCAAGTGCTACATTGTCAGACCTTGTGTTAATTGCATTTACTGTGCAGCTTTGACAGCTCCACTTGCAGTCTGCTCTCTTGCTGACTCCCTGCAGGACAGTTTTGAACACCCCATGGCTCCTCAGACATCTGAGAGCACACCACAAACATCCATTCCTCCAGCAGAGATGCATGACGGCCAGTAAAAGCTGCAAGCTTAAGATTTGGCATACTTCACGGACTGCTGGAACAAGATAGGGGCACTTAATCCCATTGGGAAGCTTGGAATCTCATTTGCCAAAGGACCATTTTTACACCTAGAATGCTTTAGGAAAACTTTGAGAAAACACTCACTTGTTGCTGATGCTAGCTGAGCTCCTTTAGCACTGACAACATTTATAGCATTGTTCTTTCCCAGGATAGGATTTGGAAGATACTTACTGGTGCATCAGTTAGCTTGTGGTGTTCACAGCCTACTACAAACAAAGCAATCTTCAGCAGGTGTTAAACTGAGGCAAAGCCTACCCTGAAGTTTTATCACATATTAACTGACTCTGAACCCTGGTGCAGGCCAGATGACTGTCGCAGTGAAGGAAAGACACCAGTGAAGGCTGAGCTCTCAAATCCTTCACTCCTGCCCAAAGAGGTCAGGCCCAATGGTTCCTGTTCTTCTGGTGGATCTCATGAGACCTGACTTGAGATATTTCCGCTCCCGACCTGGCAGATGATAGCTCTTTCTTTATTGTTTTGCTCAGCATTGCTGTTCTGTCACCTTTGCAAATGGGATCGGCCGTGGAGGAGTCCAAAGTGTGACAAAGCAAGTGCAGAAGGGGGTGTGGGGGAAAAGGCGCTGAATGAGCTGCTAGATCAGCTCAAGCCATGACATGTACCTTTTCCCTCATGCCTGCTTTCAGTAAGACTTAATATTAAGGGTGCTGACAAAGGAGCTACAGCAAGTCTTGCTGTTGTAGGTGGAGGAGACACCACACCAAAACATGGTGACTGGCGTTGCTGCCAGTACAGCAGGCAGAGGAATGGCACTGGTGCCGATGCTGCAGCTGTAAAAATAAGGCCCCAGTAAAGGTGGTTTTATGGCTCTGGGCATTGTACTTTGGAATCGGCTGAGGCAAAAATACATGTTCCCTTCTGTCAGCCCTGGGGAGGGGAGGTTGAAACCTCCAGCAAAGGGGTGGGAAGGGCAGGTTGGGTTAGTGACCTCCTAAGCAGTCATGGCAAGATTTGCTAGTGCTGGTGTGTCACCCCCTACAAACACTGCCTGCCCCTTGGTGAGAGGGGTTGGTGTAACTGTACCAACATCAGCAGAAAAAATACATCCTTCTGTAGGCAGGGCTTCAGTTAGTGGCTAATCAGAACAAGAGACATCAGCTCTACAAATCACATTGCGAGGTATTAAAACCACTACTGTTCAGTTTCTCACTGAAATAAAGAATACTCTTCCCCTCTTCCCTCTCTCTGGGGCCTTTGCAATTCAGCTCTAGCCACTGAAGTGGTCTGGCTTTCTGAAAGGAAGAATATGAAAACGAGACTCAAAATATTTAAAACTCTCTGCCATAAAAAAGTGTAAAGCAGTTCATCTGTAAACTGTTCTATCAAGAAAAAAAATGTATTAGTGTGTAACAAGGTATCCAGGATTTACTGACACCGATTATTCTAATTCTCTAAAACAAATCTCCTTAAAATTATTCTACCAGCATGATGAAGTCCTGGTTTAGTCTATTGAATACTATTAATATGTACCATGGAGGTGGATGTAGGCAACAGATACACAGGACTGAAAACGTTTAAAAATGAGATTCTAGAATGGAAAATAAGAAAATACAGACTTAATTTTAGAAGGAAAAGTAAGTTTCTACAGTGTAAGGATAAACAGAGCTTTACATGGCAGAGGGATAGCTCATATATAATTGAATGATGTAGGATTTTTAATTAACATGTGGCGATGCCTTTCATACCTGTGCTACACAGTAAACAACCTTTGTGCACGTCCAAAGGTGCAGATGATAATGTGAGTTGCCTTATTTCACACTTTCATGCCTTTATTTGTGACCTGTGGAACACTGCGAGGTTGTATAAGCTACCATAGCTTTGTTTGGGGAGTTGTGGTCACAAGAAGTGCTTAGAAAAGTTCAATGTCTTGTCCTGCTCTGGCCTTGCAATTCCTCTGGGCGGTTCTTGTGCACGAGGACTGTGGAGGACTGCTTTGCCTCTTATGTTGGCAAGTTCATGGCTTAGCTTGGGAGCTACTGCAGTCACAGCCCAGCACCTCTCCACTCAGATTTGGTACCCTTAAGGGGAATGGGAGAGCTCTTGCAGAGTGCTGGTGGGCAACTTGTCAAAGTGACAGTATTATATTTGGTAAAGAGGCCAGATGTTCAGTTTACAAATACTTGATTCTGGCACCGGACTGTGCACACACAAGAATATCCCAAGAAAAGCAAATCAGTTGGGCACATCATGGCTTTTACATGACAGAAGTGTGTGAACAGTACAACAGTGCAGCAATGATGTTTCTGGATGTATCCAAATTTCATAACATTGACATTTTGCTGTTGAATTAATCTCATATCCCTTGCTGATTATTGTAGCTGCTCTTAGTTTATCATGCTTGACTGATTTTTCAGATAAGCACTAAGGGATTAATAAGATTCAGAGTTGTATCATTAATTGTAACCTCACTTTAATGTGAAGTGCGTACCTAAATCAAATAAAATCCTTTGACAATTCATATCTCAGTGCATATGAATTTATCTGATGTGAAAGTATCACTTGGCTCTCGACAGAGCTGTCAGGGAGGAGACCCGTGTTTAGTGTCATGCACTGGGGGTAGATACTGCTGCATTCAAGGAGAACAAACATGGGATATGTGACCCACTCCTGCATGTGTCAGGGCCTGGAGTCTGCAGCTCAAGCAGCATCGGCAGCACGGACTGCTCGTAATCCTGGCAGAATTCGCGTTTTGAAGGGAAAGAAAACAATCAGAGCGGATTTTGTCTAATTTGGGGGTGAAATGTACCGGGTTCCAGCTGAAACGTATGCAACCGCCGTGCCGTGACCCGCCGCAGCGCGGGACCCGCCGCACGGCCGGGCCGGGCTCCGCGGCTGCTGGCGTGGGGCTCCGCCGGGGCGGGAGGGCGTCCCGTGGGGCCCGTCCCCCGCGGACAGGCAGCCCCAGGCACCTGCCTCCTGAGGGGATCTCGGGCGGCGGTGAGGGAGGTGACACGTACTGCAGGGCTGCGCGGGACGCGGTGCCACGGCGCGCGTGGGACGGGACAGGTGGTCGCCGTGCGGGAGGGACGCCCTTGTCAATACAGGCGGCTGGGGGGTGGCAAAATTAGATGGGAAGGTGATGTCGGTAACTTCAGTGACACCAGGTTAGGCACGGCCGCCTTGTCCCGCAAGCTTTCCAGCCCTGCGCGGCCGCAGGCAGCCTCTCTCCCTAACGTGTCTTTGCTTTAGTCTTGGTTTCTGTGGAGACTTCCTTAGTTTGTCTGCTTGTTTAGCAAATCCTGGGCATGTTGCGTGTTGCGCGTGGAGCGGAGTAATTTACTTTTTGCTTTTCATGAGGCATTGAATGCAGACTGTTCAGTCGGGGACAGACTGAAGAGCGACAGCAGGATAGTGTTTCGTGGCCGGCCGGTGCAGGGTCAGCGCTACGGAAAAATGGTGACACCGGGGAAAGGCGCGTTTTCGTTTGGAAGAGAGGAACAAAGTTTGTCACGGTTTGAGTCGAGCTGTCTCGGTGTGACACGAAGCCGCCGACAGCCCGGGAGGTGCTTCCTGCCAGCAGAGCCAAGCAACCTGGCGGGCCCTTTGGGGTAAATAATTCAGGGAAACACTATTTTATTACATAAACATTTTCTAAAAAGTGCATTCCTCGCCCTGAAAAAGCTGTACCTGCCGTCTAATGAAATACCGTCGCCTGGTGCTGAAACTGACACAGCGGGAGGCGAATATAAGAAGCGGCAGGAGAACTCTTGGGAGGCATTTGCAAACCTCACTTGGACCAGCCCAAGAGCCCCGGGTCGGCGGGGCAGGGGAGGCGGGGTGCCGGTGCGCCCGGGCCGGCGGGGCAGAGGGGCCGCGCCGCCGACATGCGAGGGGAGAATTCCTCAATGGCGCTGGCCACGCCCACTCCCCGGAGGGGTGGGACGTGCGGGCGCGCAGACCACACCCTCTGCGCGCACGTGGAGAAGCCCCGGCCGCTAGTTCCCCGAGGGCTGGCCACGCCCCGCTGCAGCGGATTGGCCGCTAGTGCTGTCGTGGGCGGGGAATGGGCGGGGCGATCAGCGCCGCGCCGTGCCGGGCGGGCTCCACCCACGTGCGGCGGCGCCGCGCGAGCGGGCGGCGGGGCGAGCACACATCCCGCACGTAGCCGGCGTATTAATCAGCGCGGGGCCATCTGCTGCCGCGGCCACAGGGCGGGCGGGGGCTGTCGGGCGCGGTTCGCTCACTGCTCGGGGGGTCCCGCACGCTGCTTGGGCGGCGGCGGCAGCAGCAGCGCGGGGCTCCGGCAGCACCGCCGCCCTGGGCCGCGGAGCGCAGCGCAGCCCGCCGCAGCGAAAGTTTTGCTTCGCGTCGCCTGGCCCCGCGTCGCGGCGGAGCCCCTGCCCGGCTCGGCCTGGAGCCGGCGGGCATCTCGTCCCGAAGCGGGCGCCGGCAGGACAGCGCAGCGCCCGTCCCCGCTGCGCCATGCCGCTGGGGCACATCATGAGGCTCGACCTGGAGAGGATTGCCCTGGAGTACGTCGTGCCCTGCTTGCACGACATCGGCTTCTGCTACCTGGACAACTTCCTGGGAGAGGTGGTTGGGGACTGCGTGCTGGAGCGAGTGAAGCGGATGCACCACGACGGGGAGCTGACCGACGGGCAGCTGGCGGGACCCAGCCGCGGCGTCGCCAAGCGGCACCTCCGCGGCGACCAGATCAAGTGGATCGGGGGCACGGAGGAGGGCTGCGAGGCCATCAACTTCCTCCTCACGCTGATAGACCGGCTAGTGATGTACTGCGGGAGCCGGCTCGGCAAGTACTACGTGAAGGAGCGATCCAAGGTAAGGGGCACCGGCTCCCGGCCGGACTGACCCGCCTCGCAGCTGCCGGTGGGACCTGGCGAAAAGTTTCCACTGGCGCCTGTCCGTGTCGCGTCTTCGCAGCCCGCGGGTGTCAGTGGCTCGGGCAGCCCCGCCGGGCTGTGGCCGCACCACCGCTCCGCTGTGCGCTGTCCGGGGGTCAGCCCTTGCCGGCTCCGGGTGCGGAGGTCTTGCAAAACACGCGGCAGCGGGGCTGCCCGCTGTTCTCTCGCCCCGCCGGTGCCGGCAGCGCTCCGGGGCGCGGTGCGCCGGGCTGGGTCTTCGCTGGGCTTCTCGGTCGCCGAGCCCCGGTCAGGCCCTTGCCTGTACCCCCATGTGCCACCGGGGATCACTTCGCAGCGGCCCCGGGGGCTCACTTCCAGGCGGCGGGTCCGGAGCCCGGCAGCACCCTGCGGCTGGCTGCTACTGCCCCAGCTGTGGGGAGCGGGGCCTGCCAACGTCGGGCGTACCCCGCCAAAAAAGTCTAACCTTGGCCGTGACTTTCCTTTGGGGGATGGTTTCAGGTGGAGGGAAAAGCCCCCTACCCCTCACTGCGCGCATACTCGGCTCGGATCCGATTATTTGATCGTTTGCGACCTTGTGATAGCGTTATTCGAAGTAGTTTGGACGGGCCAACTCATGTCAGCGTCCCATAGCTGAAGAGGTTATGGTTACTGCATTGGATATGCGGCACAAAATAAGGGATGCTCAGTTTGAGCACTGCGAACTTTGATTTTTTTTTTTTTTTAACAGAAGAGTTGTTTTGTTTTGTTTGTTTGTTTTTTTTCCTAGGCTCTCTTGCTCAGAAATGGAGAAGTTGTTCGTGTTGTAGGACACGTGTAGGTTTCTTTCCCAATAAAGTTTATTTGCACTTGAGGTGTCATTACTTCAGTTTGAGATAACTTGGCTTTTCTTTCCTCGTCTGTTTTGCTTGGAACTAGTTTGCTTCGTTGTCCCAAATGCTGAAAAAGTCAAAATAACCAGATAATATTTATTTATTTCTGACTTGAATTCTGTAATATATAGCACATTTTCAAAACATCTACTTCTTTTAGAGATATGCCAGAAACAGAAACGATGAAACTTTAAAAATATTTTTAAAAGTGAGAAGTTAGGCATTTCTTTTGGTCCTGATTTGCACTGGACTAAGGGGATGTGAGTGGTACTGAGATTTTTTTCTCCACAGAAAATGAAGAAAACAGTATGGTGATGTGTGCCAGTTAGTTGGAAACACTTTAAAACCTGTGCATGCACCCCCCTGCACACTTCAACGCAGTGCTGGAAATAAAAGGTTGAAACATTGCTCCTGTGCTTAGCTCCACTGAGCTACTGATCCTCAGTTCAGTTAAAGATTGGGTAGATTTGGTTTAACATGTGAGTAGACTGGATTTCACTTATTCTTGGTGAGAGCCTGGTGTTAGGACGTATATATAAATAACCATTCTGCTTTGGTATGCCTTTAAGGTCATCTTAGTTCTTTCTCTGGGTGACTCCTGTTTGCCTGATTACTACTGAAAGTGTATTGCTGGCCACCTGGAGGGAAAAAAAAACAACAGGGTCTTACATTAAAGTTGGACTGCAGTGAGGTTGTTCAGCATTTTTGTAAGGTATTTGTAGAAAGAGTCAACTGGACTGTTGGCATTGGTTGGGGAGAAGGGTCTTTTGGAGAGTGACCTTGGGTTTTAGAGATTATTTTAAAATGGAGTTGTGTTCTTGCAACCATTGTTGTACAAATAGTAGTAACAGACAGGATAGAACTTGTTTTATAACTAGATAAAGATTATAACTAGATAAAGAGAGACTTTTGTCCCTTGTGCTTTTGTGTGGAAGGTGTCAGACTCCAAACAATGCAAGAGTCCAGGACTGAAAGGGACTCAACATTGTTTGTAAAACTAAATGTGGAGCAATTTCCACCAGAAATTAATAATAGCCAATCCCCTTATTATAATAATAAGTACCATGGATATATGAGGCCCTGGAATAGCAGCTGCCATCTGTAACTGAGATGTGGGACGCCTTCAGCAGGAAGATTATTTCTGTGACTAACCAACTGACTGCTACAGTGCGTGCAGGTTCCCACGTCTCCTATAGATGTTTCCCTTCTGGTATTAAACCTACCTGTTTTGCTTGTCTTCTGAAGTCTTGTGAATGCATACACAATCCTAGATTTAAATTCAGTGTATTTTTATTTTATCTGCTAGATTACACACATAAATGGATGCCCAGAAAACTTCCGTGACTTAACACATGGAGCAATGTGGAGTGTTTCTGAGCAACTGGATTAGAAATTCTTAGCTGGACATGTATTGTTATAATTTATTGTTTTGGGATATAGGTATTATATGGGTCTAAGAGTCCAGAACAATTTTTTAAAGTGTAAGCCTTTGGCTACATGGTAACTCCACTTGTCATGGAAATGAATTGTATATAATATCAGCCTCATAATTCTCTAGACGTTTATGCTTTTAAAACAATAGGGTGACTTTAATCTTCAGCCTGAGTGTTGGAAGAGGAGGAGAGGTTTGCTTAGTAAATGAACTTCCGTTAGCTTACTGTCTGCTTAGTGTGATGTACTTCATGGTTGTTTTTGTAGCTACACAAACATAAGAAAAGAATGACTTTTGTCCGATACAGGAAGGTTTCCTTATATCTACATGAGAGAATGAGTCAAATTAGGATTTTGCCATTTCCAAATGAATTTCAACAGCAGTGTAAGAAACTTAAGATTACATCAAAGGGAATGAACAGAAGTAAAATTTTGCAAGGGTATGGGATACTCTTAAAAGCTGTTGGTTGACATTTGAGGGCTTATAATGAAATATAACCTTTCATCTTTGCAGACCAGTGATCCAAATCTATCTTTGGAATAACTCATATTTAAAAATAATAGCTGACATGGTTAAATTATCAAAATAACCAGATAACATTATTTTAAAGGACTCTTCTGTTGGCAGACCTAATGCACTGCTTGTTGGCTTCTGCATTATCCTCAACTAGCATTTCCATTTTCTAGTAAAATAATGAAGTGATTCCCCTTTTGTAGTAGGTAAATGGCTAAGGATCTCACCAATGCATCATTGACACAGGTTGAGTCTTCTCCTTGGTGTGAGAAGATTTATGTCCCTGTGCAGAGGGCACTCTGGCTTGAGGATGGAGGTCTGTCTGGTTTTGAGAACGTGTCTTCACTCTTCTGGAGCTCTGATGCTTGGTGGAGAAAAGCTGGTGGGTGGTTTGTACTGGGAGGCCACAGCTTGGTCTCCACAGTCAGTCTGGTCAGGTGGTGCTCCGTGAACTGGGGGTGAAAGGGTGATGTGCTGCAGCTTTTGACTCCTCCAGTCTCAAAGTGCCTTACTCAAGTTAACTGGGGTTTGTGGGCATTCGAGGGGATGGTGAAGATGATGCTGTCTGTAAAAGGCTTGGACCCACTTGCAAATAAATATTGCTTAGGTGCAGACGTGGCACAGGGGCCTGGCACGTATTGTAAAAGTTTCCAGGGGTGCAATTATTATACAAGGTTTTGTAGGCAGTGAAATGTCTGTCCTGTAGAAGAATAATCCCTGTATTATGAATTAATAAAATGACAACATTAAAAAGACCTTCCTAAAACAAAGGCAGAAAAATACTTAAGAAGCCATTTGAGAAATTTCTTTGTCAAGACATAAGGGATTTTTTTTTTTTTTTTTTTTTTTTTTTTTTTAAGGTAGGAGCTGCAGACGTGCCAGATGCTGTGCAGTTCAGGATACCCATGCCTTTGGCAGCCTCAAATGCTGCAGAGTCTGGGGGAGCCCTGGGCTCCGGAAGTCTCTCCTGTGGGGAGACAGGGGCTGGAGTCTGGCAAGAATAAGGTTGTCTGGCCGGCGTGCAGAGATGTGAAACCTGTGGTCATGCTGGGATGCCTGGGTAGCTCATCTGCTGCTGAGGGGCTGTGGCTATTCCCCCTTTCCTGTTTTGTCCTCCCTGGAGAAGGGCAGCTCTCCCTGTGGTCTGGCAGGGTCCCAGAGTGATGCCGTCACCACCTGCTGCCCTGGGCCACCTCGGCTGTGTCAGCATGTGACGTGCTGCCAGCAGCTGCGTTGGTCCTCACGGGCAAGGGGTGGAAGGTACATTCAACAGGTGTGGGTGCACTCTACGTGGCCTCTGCACCCTGGTCCTGACAGCAGCGTGTCCTGCTGTGAGTCACTGGTATCTTCGAGCTTGTCTTGAGTTTGCTGAGCTTGAGCCCTGCTGGTTAGAAAATAAGAAGTCATAATCCTAAGAGCTGACCTGTGTTTTTAGCTCAGAACACAACTGCTTGCATTTAGTGTCAAGTATTTGGCCTTAAGCTAAAAAAAGTGTTTTCAATATGAGATTAATTTATAAATGCTTGTGGAATGTGAACTGTGTTAAACTTGCTTCAAAATCTCTGTTGACCTTCCATGCCTCTCTGACTGTTGCAGGAGAAGGAGGTCTTTTGTGGTGGCACTTCATGGCGGGTGTTTGCTGAAAACCAGGGCAGGTTGATCTGCCTACCACATGATGGGGCGTTCTTTTGTAGATTTTGAAACATGGTCTGTCTAGCAGGTTGTTACCAAGATTTCTGTTCCTGAAGATTGAAAAAATGCATGAAATTTCACAAGCTTGGCTTGAGTGGTTTTACCAAGTCCATCCGAGATCAGATAAGGAGGTGAGATATTTTTGCATTTGTGTATAAAGAAAAGTTCTGTTCTATAGCATTGACCTGTTTGTTTGTTTGCAACACAATGGAATGCCACATTTTCTGATTGGAGTTGTAGGTGTAAGTAGCAGGATAACAGAAAACTAGCTATAGAGCTGAAGATCAATACTGCCTATAGAAATATACTAGTTTATTATATGTTACCAAGGATTTTTTATACTTATGTAGCAGCATGGCTTGCAATTAGTTTACAATGGGAGGTCTGATGAATATCACCATCCAGAAGAAATATGCAAAATGTCTCGTTCTTCTAATCAAATGCACATGTTCTGGCATAATGGGTAGGTTCAAATCTGTTGTTCTGGCTGGCTGCCGGCAGAGTCCAGAGCCACTGGAACTGTAAATACAACAGACAAGTCGTTTTATGATATCAGACTGAGGAATTCAGCATTGGCACAGATCCTAGAGTGGTTGCTTTGGCTCAGTGTCAAAGATGATGTTTATATCAGTGTTTGTCAAGCAAGATTAGTTAGCCTAGTTAATTATACACAGGAATATATAATTTTTACTTGACAATCAGAGCATTAAATGAGTATAAACCTTGGCATATTAGCTCTTGTTTTAGTTCTCCATCAAATTATTCTCAATTACTTTTTGAAACTTTCAAAAGATACTTATTCTCTGAAAGAGGCACTCTGAAATCTTTCAGATTGCTTCTTCACTCAGCAGGGACATGGTATTGGAGAAACGGGGTCAATATTTTACAGACAGTGATGTGCACATCTGTTAGTGAGTTCAGAAGTGTGGGTAGCCTCTATGGAATGGTGTTTGAGCTCATACTTGGGTGTTGAAGTTACAAGCAGCTTGCATTCAGTAGCTGCTATGTATCGTCACCCTTAAGAACTTGGCTGTAGTACATGGGTAGACTTTTTCCATGGGAGACAGTGGGAAAAACATGCTATATTCAGTGTGTGTTACACCAGAGCCTTTGGCAGCCATGTGGCTGCTGTTGGTCCTCCTTTCCCTCTCTTCTGGGAGAAGTCTGCAACAAGCCAGTGATCTTATGCTGTGTTAGGAGCCTCCCCATGTGCTTCACAGTTGTAGTCACAGAGGAGGGTAGCAGGTGGCTCATCCTGTAAGAGAAAGGAAATAAGTCTGAGTTCTTGGGCAGTATAAAGAGCAGAGTGGTTTGTTTATCCTGAGTTTGTGCATGTGTTTGTGGCATTAGTGCAGGTTACTTGACTTTTGTTTATACTGTCTATAGTCTTGTAGCCAGGTAGAGCTTAATGAGTCTTATTGGACTCTGGAGTTACAAGATAATGGCAGAACATTGATGTGTCCTGCAATCTGTCCCATACTGATAGTCCATTTTCCTCAGTACCTGCTTATCCACTGCCATGACTGCATTGGTACCAGTCTTTGCCAGCACCACTATGTCAGCTCTGAAAGCCAGAGACACGCAGTGGTAGCCCAGCTGGTGTGCCTATTCTCCCTGTTACTTGTAAGCCCTAAGCAAATATGTGCCTCTCAGTTTGTTTTGTATGAGGGCTCATTAAATGTTAGTGTAAACCTTCCTCAGCTGTGTGGGGAGGGACACTGTAATACAGGTGGTATTTATACCTCTGGTGTTGGGTGGTGTTTGTCCTTTGGACTGGTAGGGGTGTGTACAGCATCACATGGCACAATATCCTTGGGAGAGCCAGTGGGGAAATGGCAAGATTCAGAGTTCAGTGCTTCCTCCTGCTGAGCTTGCATTTTGGGAGGGAGGGGAGCTGGTCCTTGCTATTAATATGTTACATGGCCTTTTCCCAAGGTAATTATTAATGAATAATTCAGTTCATTACAGCTCACTGCTAATAACAGTATATGTTTAAATGGAGATGCACTGATGCTCATAACACTGATGCAGGACAGCATGTACACAGTAAAAGTGAACTTCTTTCTTTGCATTAAGGATTCCAGCTGTCTGTGTTAATCCTAGTGTCTTTATTTGATTTCAGAGTAAACTCTTCTTTCTTTGACTTCCAAACTTATCTGGATGGTGGCTCAATGTAATACAGCCTTACCCTGTATGTTGCCTCCTGAGCAATTTGCTTGATTTAGTACTTGGAAGATGCTTCTCCCTCCTCTTTCTCCTGTGGTGCAGATTTCCTCTCCCCACCTTATATCTCCCCCCATTGCTGGGGCTGGTTGGGATATTCAACAGTGACTGTACTCCCTCAGCAGTTCTTTTCCATATGTGGAGTGGGTAGGATAGAAGGAGAAGATCACAGTGACCCAAACATGAATACATTTTAAATCAGAGGAAATCTTCATGTTTGCTGAACAGACTTGACACACTTGTAAGAGATGAATATTTTAATCAAATGTTTCAAGATTACTCTTAGAAAGTCAAAATACTGCTTTTTGTTTGTTTGGTGTGTGTGTAGGTATTAACTTTTTTTAAAAGTTTTCCCTTGATTCTGTTTCAAGTGTGTTGCCTTCTCCTGTTGTATAATAGGTCGAGGGCAAGTGGTCCTTAGGCATCAGCAGGCCACACAGCGCTCATCCATCTTTCGGTGGATGGCTTGTGAGAATGAGACTGTCAGGAAGGGAAGCCTGCGAGTAAGTGTTGCTGGTTTTAGATTTATGGTGAAGGCAGATGTGTGCATACCAACTCAAGGGAATTTGAAGCTTTGGGTTGGATTTATCATGACTGTAATCCTTCTGTCACAAAGCTGAAGACTGAAACAATGTTGTTAGAAAGCTGCCAGCAACACAGGTTTCCCTAAGGTTCTGTGGAAGGGTTTTATTGGATTAGTAGAGGAGCTCTCAGGTAGAGGTGTTTTGGGAACTGCTTCTGGTACCTGTGCCTTGGGCAGCTGCTGGCCGAAGTTGGGCTCCTGGGTGAGTAACTGATGCATTGGCACAGAATGTGGCTTGACAAAACATTTTGATTGATGCATAACATTACATAACAATTTGTTATTGCTTTGAAAAAAAAATGACAGGGAGTTGGTTAGAAAAATAGGAAGGTCCCTCTAGCTGTTTAGGCAGTGAGGTGGAGGAGCAAAACAGATGAAGGGGGCTCATGCCAAGTAGACTATCTCCTGCTGTGTAAACTATTCACAGGCATGTCATCCCATCAGCACACCACTCCTGACCATTCCTGTGAGTGATTTGGAGAGAGCTGTAAGCCCCATTCCTCTCCATCACTCACTCAACATATGCATCTACTATCTTTCAGTGACAGAAAGGAGCTTTTCCCTATGGTCATTTTTCTCGTAATTGTGTTTTGATAAGATTAGTAGACAAAGAAACTTAGTGCCACCATGCAAAGCACTTCATAGAAAGCCGTTGATTAAGCAAGCTATTTGTTGCTCTGATTTTTCACAAATAAAGTAATGCAAGACATTTTGCTGACCATAAAGGTTCCATGGAGGCTTACTAAATGTTATGCTATGAGCCACCCAGTTTAAAATGAATGGTATAAATGGCAGGAGTACATCATAGCACTGATTGGAAATGGTGTGTTCAAAGCTTTGTCAGCTGGAAATGGCAGAGGAGCCGTGGCTTTTACCAGACACCAGATTGCATCCTACTTTGTAGCAAAAAAAGTTAACCAACTGTTTTGAATGTGGTATGGATCTAGTTCATATTAATCCTTTGGTTATAACAGACTCTTATGTGCTTTCTTTTTGGATCTGAAAATACAAACAAGAAATACGTTTGCATTTTTCTTGTCTGTAAGTCATAATAATTAATCATTGCTTAAGTTTTCTTGCACTGTGGTATGGTTTGTCTTTTTTTTTTAAATAGAAATTGATAAGGCAAATGTTTTTAAAGTTTTGGACCCAGTTCAGCAGTTCACTTAAGTACTTTGGCTCTTTCAAATCAATGGTACTGAAGCACATCCTTTCTTGCTTGGTTTAGACTAAGCTAAAATACGCAACTTTTCCTGAGGTTTTCTAAACAGTGTTTTCTTGTGCTGTCCCCAGTCTTTGTCTACATTTTGTTGTAGATTTGAAATATGGGCCATCTTTTGTGTGGTGTCTTGGGAGGGAGCAAGGAGCGTTACTTGATGGAAGTTATAGATAGAGATTATGGTTTTTATCTGACCTTTGTGACTGACTGTCTTGCAGCAAACCTGCCTTATACCATTAAGAGCAGTTGTTCCAGTAATGCGTGGAGGGAGGTAGGTGCTGGTCAGTGCAGGCTGAGGAACACCACCCTGAAGAGGAACAGCCTGGGGTGCCAGGCACTGTTGGACAGCAGGCTCCAAGGTGGTGGGTGCCAGAATGGAGCCTCCTGACTGCCTTGAGGCTCCAGGGAGTGATAAGTGTCTTGCACACAGCTCCTTGCTGGACCATGTGGGTAGCAAAAGGAAAAAAAAAGATGACTCAGGGAAATTTAGGAGAGGAGATATTTTATAAAAAAAGAGGGGGTGGGAGGAGTTGTCAATTAATCCTCAGCTTGCCTGTTCCTAGGTTGTTAATCGTCCTTGAGTGTTGTACTTGCTGCTGAAGACTGTATGTATAACTACACTTTCCCTTTCTGATTTCCCATATGGAATCTGGTAGAAGTGGTTTGAGAAGTGGAAAAAGAAGCTTCACTGTAAATGCTGTAACATGTCCTGCTGTTAAGGCATATAAACCATGGTGTATAACTAGATGTGCACAAACAGAGCAGGGTCCCCCCAGGATGTACTGATAACTCTGTTCCTTACAGTGTTCACTAAAGTTTCTGCTTCCCTAAATGAACTTGTTCTCTGTTTTCCGATGTCTGTGGAGCCTGTGCCTGGTGTCTCTGAAGCAAGCCAACAGGAAGGGTCACTGCCTGGCTAACAGTTTTACAGACTTCCTCTTCATGGAGGAGCAATAAGAGGATTTGCAAATGACGGTCCTCCTTGCCAAATTTACTATAATTCAACATCTGATGGTGGTCAAAGGCTGAAGTGTCAAGGTTGTGCATTTTACCATTATATTTCTCCGTGCATAACTTGACATCTGACTGGTGACCTTAGGGCTCAGTGCCAGTCTGACACTCAAAGTGAAAATTTCTTGGCAAGGATGAAGATGTAGTTGACTTGTTCTTTGTTTCTTTATACTTATCTAAGATGTCTGCAACTGAAACAAATACTTTTTTTTTTTTTTTCTTTCTTAGTTTACTTTTGTCTTTTGCTGGCACTTGATTAAAAGCCTGTTTCACTGCTTACCATCCATAGAAGCTATTGTTGTTGCTATAGAAGCTATTGCTATAAGCTGTATTAATACCATATGTTTGGTACCATTAAGAAAAGCACCAATTGTCCCAGTGGTGACCATAGCTATGGGCAGACATAGTACCTGCTTCACCCCCACATCTAAATATGCATATATATCCCTGTAGCTGTGATTTGCCACCATGCATCTGTACTGCCTTCTCCCACTACATTTCCCACTCCAGAGGAGCACTTGGACTCCACACCTCAGGCAAAGGCAGCTGCTGCCCCTCACCAAGGGGTTTCTTACTCCCACCCATAACCTGTCGTGGCTGAGGAGCCACCATCTGTCATGTCCACCCCAGGGAACAGGAGGGACAAGGACAAGGGCTGCTTTCTCTGCCTGCCCAACCATCCATCAGCCTGGGGGAGCAGCCCCCATCCAACCTCCAGCTTGGCTCACCTCTGGCCACCCTGGCAGTGGCTCTGAGTACACGCTGCTCTTGTCAGACTGGCTGCCAGAGGGGAAAGGTTTTGGAGAGGAAGAGGAAAAAGGAGGGAACAGAGCCAGAGAGACCACTCCAGGTTTTCAGCATCCTCAGGAAACATCCTGATGAACCCACACTAGAGAGACCACCCCCCTGCTCAATGGTTGCTGTGCTTCCTGCAGAAACTACCTTAAATGCTGAAGAACATTTTAAGACCCAGTCCTGAACTGGGTCTTGAGGAACCTCCCAAGGGTTGCAGTTTCAGTGAGGTGCAGTGGGAATGTCTGAGTAAGGCTCCAGAGGAGACTGCCGTGACACAGAGTGGCAGATGTGAATGGGGCTGGAGGGGCATTTGGGGTCGAGGACATCCTTTGGGAATGGTGGTGTCCCTGTGCATGGCCACTGCCCTGGCTTGTAGGTCGAAGCTGGTGGCAGTGGCTGAGATGCAGCCAGGCTGTAGGGTTGGTCTCTTCTGTCAGGTGGTGGCAGCATAAATCCGTGGGAGAGTCTTGACCAGTGGGGAAAAAAAAAAAAAGGACGTGGGAATTGAGCAGCCAGTGTTCAAATCCGGCATCTGATATTTCCTCGCAGCTGGGTTTAGGACCAGGCTTCCTCGTCTATGAGCTGAGAGCTTTTGTGAATAGCTTTAAGATGTGCAAATGTAAGGCTGGAGTTACGTTCAGTGCGTGCGTGTCTGTGTTTATGCATGCTTTCTTTGTTCAGAGTTGCCTAGTTTCTATCTACACACATCTTACGGGTGCAGGTACCACCTGTGTAGATGATGGGGAGAGCAGGCACTACAACACTTGGAAGGATTTTTTTTTTGTTGTTTTTTTGCTATTATTCTATTTCCTGACCTTAGAACAGGTGTATAGTTATATTGTTACAAAATTGCCTTAAATGTGAGTAGCTTGTTTCCCCTCCTGCGTGGAAGAATGCTGTGTCACTGTAAACGCATTTGTCTGCTTTAATTGCACCATACTAGAGAGATGGTACACATGTAGTCAGAGCAGTACAACTTCATGTGCATGCAAAGCCTTAGAGGTAAAGACTACACATGCTGTTTAAGGACAGCAGAATTTGTTTCCTATGGGAATTTATTATAGGTAATTTTAATGAGTTTTACCCATAAACATTAATTTACACAAAATCCTATGCAGGCATGAATGCGCTGTTCGCTAGGCAAGGTCCTCTGAAAAGGGGATGGGTGAGTAAAAAGACGTGTGGGGAGAAAGTGAGATGGCTTTCTTCCAAAGTTAACATAGGAGATAACTGATCTTGTCAATTAGCCTTAATTTGGTGCTACTGCTGTGATAACTAACACTTGAGAACCCTCTCTCTGTTTATATAGCGCAGTAATGCGCTATATAATGCGCAGCCTTAGAAGCCCAGACAGCTCAGACAGTTTTGGGAGGACCCTAGAGGCGTATTTGGGGTACCTGCCAAGTGTGACAGTGCTAGTGAAAACCCTGCTTTCCTCTCTGGCAGCAGAGAGAGACTTACACTGAGCCAAAGGGGACAATGAAAACCATCTCCCTGGTGTGGTGTGCTGCCTCCGCTGCGGTGGGAGCATGTGAGGACATGAGATGTGTCCTGTGCAGTGATGGTGACCCCAAGGAGGGACCTTGCTGAACAGCTGGGGCCTCCCCATCCCCGTGGTGCATCTGCTTGAGGTGGTGGCTTGGCATCTCCTGCCTGCAGGCACCCAGGGTGCCCCCTGCCAGCGGCCAAAGTGAAATGCTGATGTGTATCATGAGGGGTGCTGTGGACCATGTGTGAGCTGATGGAAGTCTCGTGGGCAGTGTTGCTCAGTTGCCTTGGGCCCACACGCTAAAAATAAGAGTAATAGTAGAAAAAGGATATTGGCCAGCTTGGGCAACTCAGACACCAGCAAAACAGTTTGTCTGTGTTGAGGTTGTCTTTCCTGACCTTTATTAACGCACCCGTAAGACCACCAAAATACATAGAGTTCTTTAAATGTTGCAGGGAAAAAAAAAAGTGGTGTAATCCTCTGGATGATTAGTAGCAGAATTGAAAAGGTCTTAAGTACTGACAAAGAATGAAAGGCTGGAATATTTAAGGAACTATCAAGTTACCCTCATCTGTGTGGCAGAAAGGTATTCCGCAGAGGATGTCTGTGCTGGTTACCATGCTTTTATTTCCTGCTGAGAACCTGAACATACAGGGATGGTCCTTACAGATTTTCTTAATCAGCCTGCACTTACTTACAAATTTGCTTTTCTGTGGGGGTGGCACTTGTCACTGTGTCCCCTGGGACTCATTACAGGGAATGCTTTCTCTATTTGCATCAATTGCTTGCAATGCTTTCTTGTTAGTGCTGCTCCTCCAGGCTGGGTCCTTGGGGCAGAGGAGGGGACCGAAAGAGTTTTCTGGGTGATCAAAGATGGCTTCAAGAACAGGCAAAAATACGCCTAAAATGGAATTAAATGGAGTATTTATTTTTAAGTGTGGCAAATAAGCATGTGTGCAGCAGGAGGGGGAGAGAGACCAGTAAGAACCAGAACAGAGAAGTGCCTTGAGCATGTGTGTGCTGCAAGCGTGGGTTTCCCCCTCTTTCCTCCACAGTCGCTCTGTGAAGTGTACTCTGGAGTAAAGTTTGCGTTTGATCGCAGATCGCCTCACGCTCCGCACGTAGCACTGTCGTTAAGCCATCATCTCGCTGGCCGGGAGCCAGGGCTCCGTGGCGCAGGGGCGGGCGGTCTTTCTAAACTGACACAGCCTTTATTGATATATTGATGCACTGTGCATGTTTACAGCTGCTAATTGGAGACTTAATCTGAATATCCTTGACTGAACTAATTCACTGGCAAAAAGCCTTTTAAATTTCAGGTCCTGCCGTGATGGCATGCCTGTTCTTCACAGCACGCTAATCTTATCTGAAACTGTGTTGTCTCTGTGTGCGTGCAAGGCACAACAACAAACGAGTAACGTTGCAGCCTAAAATGTGGTTTTGGGTCAGAGGAGGATGTAAAATAAAACTCTTACCTGATTTTACTGTTGTAGAAGACGAGAGAAGCACCAGGGAACTGGAGAAAAGCATTAATTGACATACATGCAGAAATACATAGATTAATTAAGCGTACAAGAAAGGGGATTAATTAAGTGTACAAGGAAGGGGATTAGTTCTTCTTATTATTAGAAGAGCCAAAAATGCTCACTGCAAGGACAGTTGTGATCCTATGGCAATTTTAGATTTGGTTCCTTAAATTTCAGTATTCTGTTTTATCCTGGCCGTGCCCAGAGGCTCAACACAGAATTTGGGTGGTGGTCTGAAAGCAACTGCTGTTATTTTACTTGGCTTTAAAAAAAAAAAAAAAGACAGTATACAGAGGAAAATCAATGCCTGGGACTCTTTCCCACTAGTTGGGTGTCTCTCTTGAGAAGCCTGAAGAATTTCTCCCTCGGTCAGGTGCTTTTGAAGTTTCCTGAAGTGCCCCTTCACTTTAGGATCCCAGGGAGTATCCAGCAACAGGGGACAGCTCAAAAAACTTGTCACTGCCTCCAAAGCCTGGTTCGCAAATGTTCCCTATTCTCTCGGCAGTTGCGGACGGCCACGGCTGATGCGAGGCATGGCTGTTCCATGCCGTCCCACTTCACAGCAGCACTGCCCTGGCAGCTAGCTTGAACTTGAAGGGCATCCAGATTTTTCTCTAAGTGGGTGTTCTGCTAAGAAAAGAAATATGAAATAGTCTCGAGCTGAAGCTGTCCTTCATATTGATAGGACCCTTCAGGCCATGAAGAACTAAATTTTATTGCCAATCACTCGAAAAGTTTCCTAAGCCCCACCACAGATTCATTTAATAGGGAGCTCATTTTTAAAGCAGCATCAGTCTGTGATCTAGCTTCCATACAAACAGATTCCATAAGATTTTCAAATCTTATTAGGGGCTCCTCAGGCTACCACTAGATAACATGCCAGTTATCAACAGCTATGTGGCATGGAGATAATCCGTGAACAGAGCTTTCATGGGTGGTTACTTGCATCTACCCTTAGTTCTAGGAGAAGTAAGCAGGAAGAGTTTTCCATCTTATGGTAATTAGAGAAATATCAGGTAGTAATAGCCTTTTGGTTGGCAAGCAGAGATAAAGCGGTATATGCATCTTTTTCTGGCAGATGAGAGCTGTTCTCTTTCCCACAACCCACTCAGGCTGTTCCTCAAAAACTTTTCCAAAATGTGCCTCTGTGCATCTAGAAACAGTAGTCAAGTTACAAAGGTGCATACAAAAAAACAAATAGAATAAGAAGGGAGAGATGAGGTTTCCAGTTCTTGGAAGATCTGAACCTGATGATCAGGGTTGCATACGTGCAGGGAGAAGCAAGTACCAGACCACCTAGTTAAAATGCTATCCATGGAAACAGGATTTTTGTACAGTTATAAGTACTTTCCCAGCAGGAAGGTTTGTTGTGTGGTATTTTTTTTGCTTTTTTGTTTTTTTAAATAAAACGCGGTGATGGACATTGTGAAAGTAGGATCATGCTCCTGAGATGAGAAATGTCAAGAATTAATTTATTTTCAGTTATGCAGCTGAATCTCTGGCCATGGAAATTTCTTCTCCTTTCCTCTCAAATGTTCAAGGTTGCTGATATAGTACAAGAACAAGGAGTAAAAGTAGCTGTGATCATTTCAAGCTGTGCAAGATGTAGCTCTTCAGAGGTGAGTCATCTACTAGTACAGGGTTTCATATCAGTCTTTCATATCTTGTTTGCCATGGCTCATTTGGCCCTTCAGTAGATGCTGGTCACTTGCACCCAAGGAACATTTGTTGTCTAGGACTACTGCAGGTTCATGAAGGAAGAATTCAGCCAACTCTGCTTATAGCTCAGTTTGTGGAGTTTGATCTGCTTTGTGTTTCACTGCCCTGGGGTTTTTACTGTTATTTCTGTTGGGTTTTTCTGCTTTTTAGTTGTCTTCCTTTCGACTTCGGTTTAGGCCTCTGTATGAAGAAGAAAGTTGAAGCGAAAAGGTACAGGTGTCTTGTGCTGCTGAATTCTAGCCCTTTCATCAGTGTTAATTTCTAGAACAGGCTCATTCCTCACACAACCTTTCCCCTCTCTTGCTTCCACCTCTAAGCAAAAAGCTTATCAAAGAGGAGATCACTAGGTTTAGCTCCATAAATCCAACAGCTGTTTGACTGAAGACTGATAATCAAGTTATGGGTGTGGAAATCAGTTACTGATTTCTCATGCAGTACTGCCACTGAAGCCCATTTCATGTTTTGCATGACTGAAGCAAGCACAGTTTCACTCCCCCTTGGAATTGGTGATTCCCTTTCCAACAGGCACAAAGCTCATGTCTCTGATTTTTTTTGACATTTTAACATAAATGTTCTTCCCTCTGTTCCCTCATATCTCTACAGAGTATTAAATTAGACCAATTTTCCTACTTCATGCTTTAGTATAGCAGTTGAATGTTTTAACTTTCACATATTCAAACAAACTAATATTTAATAATGTTCATGAATATTTTATACTTAACCATTATAAGCTACATGGTAAAAAAAACACTTGGGTGCAATTGGGTGCAACAAGAAAGTACTTAAGAAACACCCCGTTGTGCCTGTGTGTCAGACAAGCCTCAACTGAGAATCTCTTGTCTTTGATCATGAAATGTCAGACTACTCATGTTCTTTTAATGTAGAGTATGCTGTGTGCCTTTCCCTTTCTGGCTGTACAGACTGTGCACATCTACAAACTAAACTCAGGTTGAGTAGAATATGCACTCAGACCTAGGTCGATCAAGTCAAGCCTGGTAGTCCTCATTTCCTGAAGTCTCATCAAGTGACTTTAGTTTATGCTTACTTCAGAACTGAATATTGGACTGAAATTTGGGAAACTTGGAAGAGTGCATCCAAATAAAAATGCGTATGAAAGGTGAAGTAGCTACAGCACCGTTAATTCTTATTAATACCTTGGGTGACAACCATCATAGCGATATTGTAGATAAGAATTGCTTTGTGTCAATATGGTACCTTTCATCTAACAGACTTTACAAGTAATTTCTGACTTTAACTGTTTGATGTACACGGACATGATCTACACTAGGGAACAAAAGTAGTAGCTGTTCAACAATACAGAGGACAAATCTGGTGCAGAAAATGGAAAAGCATATTGTGGAGTCTTTAGCTTAATCTGCAAGGGCGGTTGGTGTTGGCAGGATAGAGTTACGCAGGTCAGAATTTTCTCTGCTGGTTGCAAAGGTCATACTAGTTCTGAGAGGAAAATACGACACCAGTATAGGGTTACAATACCACCTATACAGTCTGCACGAGGAGTACACTGGGGCCCTGGCTTAGTGCTGGCAGGCACAGAGAGCATCTCCTCCTGACCTGTCGCCATCTCGGCTTCCTCGTGAGCAGCACTCATTTCCACTTACCAGCATCTTCTAGCTGAGGTATTCTCTGCAGTGTTTTGTTCCAAGTATCGGTCCACTCCAGCACTGCTTATTTTATGAAATGTAGCAGAATGATGCCTCACAGCATGGTCCTGGCTATCAGCTAAGAGAATTTTTCTTTGCCAGAAGTACTGGGAGGCAGAGAAAAATCTTCTTTATGGAACTGTTGATTTTTTTTTTTTAATCTGTGACCAAAATTTGCTAGTGTCTTGCATTTTGACTTGCAGATTTCTCTGGCTGACTTGAGTGTAATACTTAAAAACTGAATGATGAATAACTGATTTTTGCAAGCTTCTGTGCAATGCAGAGTTTACTGATGATTCCTGTCTCCTTACTAAAGCTGGTAATTACTGCTTGTTTAACTGGTAGTTGATTTGCACCCTCGTGGGAAACCTAACATCTCTGAAAATGACAGTGCAGAAACTGCAGTCTTGATGATTTGCTTTTTTCATTTTCCAGGTTTTATAGGCTTCAATTTATGACTGTTGACCACTGGAGAGCATTGGTCTTCAGACTATGCAGTGTGTGACTGCAAAGGCATGCATCTGTATATCAGTTTTTAACCATTCAGCTGTTATTTAAGACAAACTCATCTACTTTAACTTAAAATAAGGGGGTGGTTTTGTTGGAATTTGCTCTGAGTTCTCATAGTGGGATGGTAAGCCAGATCAGAATCATTGTATTGTATTGCAAAAAAACCCCAAACAAACAAAAAAACCCCATAGTTAAATACATTCCTGTTCATTACTGCCTGCTATAGTTAGTCTAGGTTTGGAGTTGGTTAATGAAGTGAGTTCTTCCAAGAACGAGTGTTCTTCTGGGCAAAATAGCCAAAAATGTATAGGAAACATATTTTACTGACACTCCATTTGCTAACCTGGGAAATGGTTTGACTACTGTGATCCAGCCTCCAGCTTTTGTCACTGGCCTGTGCAGTAAGCTGGCAAATACCAGTGTTCACCAATTAACTAAATTAAGTCTGGGTCATGCATCTCATCTCCTGTTTCTTGTTTGCTTTGAATGAATCCAAAAGTAGTGCTAACAGCTGGAATCCCAGCTGAGGGCAGCCTGATCTGTTCTGGAGCTGCTGCAGCCAGTGCTCTGATAAAGCTTGATATCGTTTCAACAGGCTCTAGGAGGACCAGAATGATTTCCCTTAATTGTTTAAGGTTTCATTCAAACATTCAACATGCCAGGGAAAAGGATATTTCACTTCTGCTTTTCTAGTAGCAGCAGTGAAAGGAGAACTTTTTTTTTTCTCTCTTTTCTTAAAGTTAGGCAAGAATGTGGTCGGTGCTTTTGGATTCTGTGGGAATTGTTCTACTTCTTCATCCCTAGGGATTCTGTGCACTGCAAAAGGTGCATGCTGTAAATAAATAAATAATACATCAATGTCTCGGAGTCACAGCACATGTTCTGCTAAGAGAACATACTATGTGGGGGAGGCTTGGGAAAACTCTGGTCTTTGCCCAGATTTTAGTAGTAAGTAAAGCATGCAAATCCCTTTAAGGATCTGGCCTGCAGTCTAGTTACTATTCTTCAGCAGCTTTTTGATTGTGGCATTAAAAATAGTAGTAATATTGGATTGATACATATATATATATATATATTTTAGGCAGTTCAGTAGACTTGGAGTAATGTCTGCTATCCAGAGAGACCTCTGCTGGCAGCAGAGATGAGCCCCTGGTGCAGCCTCCGTCCCGGCCCGTCTGCTGGCACCGCTAACCCCTCTCTTCTGCTCTCCCAGCTTCCAGGGCCACTTTCCTCAACATGTGAGGAAGTGGTTTAGCAAAGAAGGGTTACTATTTTATTTGTTCAACCTAATCCAGTTTGCTGTGCCTGAGATGGGTGAAGGGTGTACCTGCATGAGCTTCTGTGCTAGCAGCTGGGATGTGGGGATGCACAAGGGTGACTTTTCTCCCCAGTGAGCATACAGCTCCCTTGGACCATTCCTAGATTGCAATTAGAGCTGGCTCGTGGTTTCCACCAGGATTGTGCCCCCAAGCTGGGCTTGTTTCCAGTGCTAGGCTGTAGACTGGCCCTTACTGCTGTTATCAGGTTGATAGTTCAGCTGTGGAGCAGAATGACAACAGAGTAGACAGGACCTACAGCAAGGCATTGAGTGAACTGTGAGGCATGATGGAAGAGGGGTTATTACTGAACAATAGTACAGTATAATCTCCTGGCCTTGTTGGGTCACCAGCACCAAAGCAGCTGCGGCCTGAGGTGTCGGGGTGAGGAGTGGGCTCTCGTGTCTCACTGCTGCCTGCAGTACCATTTGTTGGTGCGTCTAGGGAGGAAGGAAAGTCAATTCATAACTGACCTGAGATGCAGAGCAGTATTTTTGCAGCTGTATGTGTGCGCCCATCCAAACCGGCTGACTCCTGTGAAAAGACTTTCATTTTTGGTACCAGAGGGCCCAAGGGATCCACTGCTCTGGCTGGTGGTAATTTCTGTACCAATGTTTGGCACAGAAAAATTACCTTTATGATTAAAGCAGCATGTGCTATATATACTCTGTCTGGTCATGTGTTCAATGAGGACAGGATGGCTTTAGCATGTGCTAGGAAAACAGAAAACAAGACCCCTGGGGTTCCTAGATCAGAATTTCAGTTGCTCTTGGTGAAAACTGTATTGTCAATCTTAAATGCTAGCAACTGTGCTTGGCAGATTATTAGGTGCAGGTCACGTAAATGGTGCACAATCACATCCTCGTTCTGTGCAACAGGCATCTACAATACTCTTCTATCCAGAGTCTGGACTTTACGGTTTGAATGGATAGAAAACTAGAGGGTAAAAATCTGGTTCAATGGTTGGGCTTAGAGGGTAACGATTGAGTTGTATTATACCTAGTGGCTGGTAACTGCAAAAGGAGCACCACAAGGGTCTGTCATGGAACCTGACCTGTTAAACACCTTTTTCAGTAACCTGAAGCAGATGGCAGAGTGCGCCCTCATCAAGTGTGAAGATGACACCAAATTGAGGGGGAACAGTTAATGCACTCAAGGGCAGGGCTGCCACCTTAAGGGACCCAGATGTGCTGGGGAAACAGGCCAATGGCAACCTTTATGAAATTAAACATGGACAAATGTGAAGTCCTGCCCCTGGGAAGGAAGAGCCTCTTGCAGTGGCCCAGGCTGGGGGCTGCCAGGCTGGGGAGCAGCTCTGCTCCATGGGAGAGCCTGGGGACCCTGATGGTCTTGGTGGGTAGTGAACAGGACATGAGCCTGCGGTGTGTCCCTCCATGAGAACATCCAGGGCCACAGTCACAGGAGCACAGCCAGTAGGTTGAGGGGAGTGACTATTGCTCTCACCTCAGCCCTCAGGAGACCACATCTGGACACTGTGTCCAGTTTTCCAACCAAACTTAGCCCAACATCTCCCATCACTCTTGCTGTTAATACTGGCAAGCAATGAAAGATGTTAGAGGAGTGGGAATAACACTTCTGTTACCACAGCTTTAGGGGACTAAACTCAGTGGAAGGTGACTGGTGTTGCTACCAAGTAGTCCCAATAGCGAAGAAGTGACTCTGAGCCAGAGATCTGGTACCCTACCAGCAGTCTCACCTGTTCTTCCTGGCATCCTGCTTAGGCTGCTAATTTGTGTCAAGTCAAGTTTAATATGCTTTTGCTGTAAAAACCCTTTTAAGACCTGTTGACTGTCATGTGGTTTGGAGTAATTCGTCTTAGGCTTATCTCATCTTTCAAGGTAAAATCTAAATGAACCATGAATTAAATGATTGTGTCAGCAAGTGGAGATGATCAAAGAGAAAAGTATGCTTCTGAAAACTGTTTGGTTAGTTCTGTTGCTCAGTCCATGAAGGCAAACATGCACTGCGCTCTGCAAACACAGCACAAAGGCACTGCAGGTTTTTGCAGACTTTACTCTGTGGACTTCTACCCACACTTCCTGGGGATCCTCACATTGTGTTGGATTATAGGGACGTATATGACAGGGACTGGATGATATGAATAGAGGAAGACAGTGGTAGTAAGGCATGATGTCCTGAGATTAATTTCTACTTTCGTTATGACTGGCAAATCACTTTTGCAATGACTGCTCAGCTTTAGAAACACTAGCAAACTTTAGCTAAAACAGCCTCAAAGTCACACACCTTGTAGAGAACAACAAGCTTGTCCCATACATACCAGTGTTCTTGTGGTTGTTTTTTTTGTTTGTTTGGTTTTGTTTTTGTGTGTGTGCGCGTTTTTGGTCTTTTTTTGGCTGTGCTCTTTGTTGTTGTTGTTGTATATACTGTGAAATATGAAGGGTAGTTATTTCCAGTTTGGAATTTCACACTGACTCATGCAGTGAAAGAAGCTGTGCAGAGATACCTTCTGGTGGTGTCTGCTGTAGGTTTTGGATTGCTCATTTGAAAAGTGCTAAGCCAAACTGGTGGTGGGAGGATGCTTAGCAAAGACAAACTGAAGGTGGGCATCTTGCAGAACTTGTTTTTTAACAATCTTTATCTTTCATCCAGGCTATGGTCGCTTGCTATCCTGGAAATGGAACTGGGTATGTTCGTCATGTGGACAATCCAAATGGTGACGGGCGCTGCATCACCTGTATTTATTACCTGAATAAGAACTGGGACTCCAAGGTGAGTAAGCCACAGGGTTGAGACATAACAAACGAAAAACTACTTCAGAAACAGAGCTCTGGAGCTGTCCGTTGCTTCTATGAACTCTGGTAAACTTTCGAGCAGCTGGTCCATTCTTCATCTCTACATTTATTTTCTTGGTGTTTATAGCAACCCTTTGGAAGTAAGAATCTGAACTGTTTCCTCATCATTCTCTCTCCCATCCCACACACATGCTGTTTTGTTGCTATAGAATGAAGCTTCTAAGTGCCGGACTGCTGGCTCTTAGGCTTTGTTTAGAGGAGAGAACAATGAAGCACTAGAAAGAAAAACATAATCCACTAAGGACTAAGTGGATTCTGGGAGGAGAATAAAATCACAGCCCAAATTTGGGACTTAGTGTTCTTGATGCTGTTCCTTCAGGCTAACCTGCAGATGATCTTCAGGCAGTTGCCTTAGTGGTTTTCTTACTTAGAAGTTATGAAGCTTAGTAAGAGGAGTGAGCACATGACTTGGTTTGTCCTCTCCATCTTTGACTCCAGCAGTCTCTTGACAGGACAATGCTTCTGCTTCTGCCTGCATTACTGTAAGGCAATTAAGTCAGCCTTGAATTTACCATACCTTTAAGTCAGAAACGAAATACAGGTTTGTAGAATTGCAGGATGTCTCTTTATACTTCTGTTGTCATAATGTGGCACAAATCACTCAAATAGATTATCTATTGAAAATGGCCCAATATATTTTGTCTCTCTAACCTGTGTTGGCCACTTCAGGTGGATGCTGTTTATTAAGCACTTGTAAATACTATGAACCCCTACAAGTAAGTTCAGATTTAGAGGCAATGCCACTGAAAAATGCACCGTTAAGAAAAAACACATTCCTTTACCAAGAGTATGACAGTGGAGGAGATGTAGGAGAAGTGCAAGTATCCAATTTATTTTGTGCACAGAACTCTTATTCTATTAGTGTGAAAGCACCCAAGTGGACACTGAGAAACCTAACAGAAATCCAGGACACTGGTGGAGAGTATTGTGTGGGAGTGACAGTAATTTTACGCAAATGTATGCTGGAGGAGATGCAATATAACCATGCTGGCCTTTGAAAGCGACCATGTTGCTTTAAGCCTGACCTAATAGTTTCTTACTGAGGCTTGCGTGCCACGTGGAGTTACTAAGTGAGGTCAGTGCTGGGTTGACAGCATTTCCCCTGCACTCGGTTGTGCAGCTGCAGCATAAAAGCCTCTGAAGAGCCCTCAAACAGCAGCAGGGAAGAGACAGAGTTCATCCGCAGCTTTTGAAGTTTCTAAAGTGCGTGCAGATCACCAGACTTTTTGCCGGAAACTTGTGGCACGTGGCAAGAGAGAAATGATGTGGTAGAGAAACTAGGGTATGTCATAAGTAGGGAAAAAACTGGCAGGGAAATACAATGCATTTATGAGAAGTTTATTACAAATCCAACAATAGAACAGCCTTCACTCTTCCCAGGGTGTTAAAGTTAACTCCTATATGATCATATGCAGGCTCTGAAATGCCATAAGCAGTATCTGGCAATTGCTGAGAGGAGAATCTAATCTCCAGCTGGTCAGGTGGAGCACCCTGACCTGCCTTACGGTATTCACTGGTTCTAGAGATATGACTAGGAGCTCAGAAGTTTCCCAGTGTTTGTTACAGGGCCAGTGTTGTCTTTATTTATCTTGGTTCATTTGCTTAAGCCAGATGTTTATGCTGAAATGCTACAAACTGGCAAAATCAAGGTGGCCAAGAGATTTGGTGTATGGTTTTCCAGTGTTGCCATGTAGCTGTCTTGGTTATCATTAGATGTTTATTCCCCATTTGTTGGTTGCTGAGGAGGGAGAAATAAGTCATTGTTCACATGAATGTGTGGATGCTCCTATGTGTAAAAGGCAACCTTTCCTTTTCTTTCAGCTGCATGGTGGAATTCTTCGAATATTCCCAGAAGGAAAGTCCTATGTAGCAGATGTTGAGCCGATTTTTGACCGGTTACTTTTTTTTTGGTCAGATCGAAGGAACCCACATGAAGTCCAGCCTTCTTATGCAACCAGGTAAGTAGCATATTTGGTAGTGACATTTGGCTAGGAAAAGGCAAAGTGTCTCTTCTACCAATATTTGTATCTAAAATCATAACCACCAAGTACACATGTGCATAAAAAAATAGCTAGATTTTGAGTGGATTTTATGTTTTTGAATCACTGGGAGTTCTGTCATCAAGTGAGGAACAAGCTTGAATGATAAGATTCCTTGTGTGATGGGGAAAAAAAGATTATTTTTTTTTTTTTTTTTTACCATTGACAGGATAAGTCTTCCAAGCCAGGCATAGCTATTTAGCTGGGAGATGCTGGGTTATCCTTTTGCCCTTGTGACACTATAGGGATTCTTGGGGCTGCCCTCTGTCAACAGGCTATGAAAAGCTGATGTGATGCAGGACAAACCCCAAGCTGCCTATAGGTGCCCCAACACAGAAAAACATGCAAAGGTCTGTAAGCTACTTTTGCCCTCTGTTGCCAGGGGCTGTGAACTCTTGTGCCTCCAAGCAGAAATTCTCACCTATATTTCTGTCTTACTTGCATTTAAAAGTGCTATCTATATTTGTCTATAAAGATGTGCCATTTGCATCCTGGTTTTTTTAACCTACTAATGCAGTTTTAGTTTTTTGCTTTCTCCATAAGCATAAAACTCCTGGGCTCTATTTTAATAGCAAATCTTGAAACAAACACAAGATTTCTTTTCTTTATAGATATGCCATGACTGTGTGGTACTTTGATGCCGAAGAAAGAGCAGAAGCCAAAAAGAAGTTCAGGAACTTAACTGGTATGATTCTTTTATAAGTGTTTACCAGAAAAAGAAATGCATTTTGATATTTGCAAAGTCAGAGACAGTCCGGGAGTCACTCTGTAGCTAGATGGGTGTGACATTCATTTTTAGAAAGCTTTTTCATCTCTAATCACTGGTCAGTTATTTTATATGAAGTGGAGAGATTGTGACAGAAGAAGATTCAGGCCTGGCGCTGGTATCACTGATGAGCATGATGTGGAACATGGGAGCAGCGGTTTCTGATTTCTTTCCCAAATGGCTGCTGAGATTTTGTCCTAGTCCAGGTGGCTGCTCTAGTCACTGGGAGTCTCTAAGATCTTCTTTTGTTATTAGTGAAATATATTTTGTTTCCTCCAAACGTCATTTAGCACAAAGTTGTGAGGATTACATAAACAGTTTCCTAATCATGTTCTGGCCAAACAGGACCTGTCTTCTATATTGATGAAGGGCAGTTGGGACCTGCAGTAATGCAAAAGGGATTTGTATTTAATTTACAAGTAATTTCTGACTGGGAATATTCATAATGAACTTGGAATGTATAGATTGTGAGCTGGAAAGAAACTTAAGTTTATAAATATATATAAGTGAATCTTTTGGCATGCAGTTGCTAGATTAGCTGTGATCATAGTGCACTTCAAGTGCTACTTGCATTCAACCGGGTCTCACAGTTTGCTTAAAGTCAGCCCAGAGGCACTTCTGCAGAAGCCTGAGAAGAGGTGACCCCAGCTTTCCTAATGGCAGCCACACTGCCTGCTACTGTAGTAATGGCACATGAGTAATGGACTGAGTCATCCAGATGTGCTCTAACACCCTACCTGGGGCCATGCTCAAAGGTTTGCTGTTTGGAGCAGTTTAAGATCTGATCTTCAGGGACTGCTTCAGGTAGCTTCTCAAAATACAATGTGGAGAGCATTCATCTTTTTTTAAAATGTGTGGTATGCAGTTGAGGACCAGCAGTATTGTAATTAGTCAAATGCATTTTAGAACACACTGTCATCTATGTAGCTGGTATGCAAAGCAAATACTGACTTTGCCCTTAAAAGGGACCATGAGCGAGGAGCCAAGAGTGAAGGGGAAAAGTATCATGGATTTGGAGTCTGAAAGTTTTTTGGGCTGCTTAAATACTGCATGAATCATCTTCGGTTTCATCAAGGCATATGTACAAAATCTTGCTGTATCTTGTTAACATGCTGTGGATTCATACAGCATTTCAGTCCATGTAGTGAATTCATATAATGAGTCTGAAATGGAAGGTGCTGTCAATTGAAAACAAACCAACTCTAGCTGTTTGAGTTTTGAGAAGAATGCTGTCAGAACTCTCTGGCTTAACTGTGTCTCCTTTTTTCGTATTTTCAATGCAGATGCAAGGAAGAGAGAAGCACCTCTTAATGAAGACTAATCAACTGTTCCTGAATTATTTGTGAGGAAATAAGATCCCAAAGATGACTTTCATTTCCAGTGAACAAGGGCAAATTCTTGTTATGCACAAGAATGTACTGTTTGTGTCTAGCATGTGCATTTTTATATTGATGGTACTCAAGGCAGCCTCCTGTCATGCCTGCATTTGGCAGAAGGAAAGCTTGTTTTCTATTTGCCTTTTGCTGGAAAAAGTAACCAGGGTTAAATAAAAAATAGTATCACTAAACCTAGTGGTAGTGGCTCAGCCAGCTGGCTTTTGATCATTCTTGTAATCAAGATAATGATCATTGGGACTAGTAAAAACTTGAGTCTTATTTGCACTTTATGGGAAAAAAAAAAATCCTAGCTCAATGGGAAGGAGCTTTACAAGTTGAAAATCTGTGGCAGACTGCTAATGGGCAAGGACAAATATTGGAAATGTGAAATTAAACTGGATTTTTTGGAGTGTCATCTTATGGTCTGTCCTGCACAGGCCTGTTGACGTACTGTTCATCACTTTGCTGTGCAGAACACTGGCTCAGCTCTTCCATAGCATGACTTTACGAACAGATTCTTGTCTACACAGTCATCACATTTCCTGATTTTTTTTTTTTTCCTTTTCAAGAGTCAAGTTCTCACTGTGTGTTGTGCTGCCCTTTCTGTCCCAGGACTGAGGGGGAAGAAGTTATGCATCTGTCCACAACTTTGTAAAACCATTTCCTTTCTCTTCTGAGCAGGATTGGTTGCGTGTTTTCTATTTTCATGGCTTTGTAAAGCAGCAGTTTTCTCCAAAAAGTCTGGTAAACATGGATGGCTAATGGCACACAATGCATTGGCACTAAAGGCAAACAATATGTAGAGTTAAGTGTTATTTTCATGATTTCTCCATCTACTATGTTTTGTATGACACAAATATGAATCTGAAAGGTAAAGATATGTTTGGCAGTCTGACAAATATATGACAAATAATGGGTAACTTAGACTTGATTTCTATGCTGCTTATCCTTAGTTAACACACTTGTTTGACTTTGCATGCATATGCAATTTGAATGAAACAGTTTGGTTTCAATTGGCCTGTTACACTGGGTAACTACTTCTGCTGTGCCCAAGCTGTGAGATCAGAGTTATTCAATTGGCAAAGCATGTTTGTGTTTGTTTGTTTGTTTTTTCTCCATTATTTTTTTTAAACAACTTAGACTCAATGAGAACTGGTGAGCTATCTCCAATCTTCCTAAGCTTCTACAGCCAGCACTTACTATGCAGTTCAGAGTAGCTCTTCGTGAAGCTGGGAGCTGGTGGTGGATGTATTCATCACTCACACTAATTATTCTCAACCTAATACACTCACTTGTATTCATTTTCATCTCATGTTGTCAGTGTGTATGTCAGACCCTACTAAGTGTTGTGAATAGGTGCCCTGTTTGGTGTCCCATATGTTCCCACGCCACGTGCCTGCAGAGGTGCAGATGGTCTGTCTGCACCACTGGCCCCTGCACCAGTTCACCACACTGTGCTGGGCGGTCATGCTAGGGATGGGTCTGTGGGCCAGCTCTGTTACCCTTCAGCTAGGAAATTAAAGGCAGTGTGCAATGGCAACTATTAAACAGCACTGACAGAAAGGTAATGGCTGCATAGGACAGTGAAGAAATAACTTTTGTAATATAAAAAAATGGTAATAAAAATGGAGTATTTTTTTAAGCAGTTATGTCACTTAAAAGAAAAAGGAAAAAAGCTGGGCATCCTTCAGCCTGCCCTTGAATTCTGAATGTAAACACACTTGTGTGAAGAAACCCCTTGTTCTCTCTGGCTTCTCCCAGAGATAAAGCTATGGTCTTATGGGCTGGACTTTGTTCAACCTGACCACTTTGCACCTTAAGAGAGGAACATGAGGGAACAGTGACACAAATTCTTATAAATTAAAAGACTAGAAAGACAAATAATCTGGTAAATGTTCCTTTAATGTTAGGAAAAACATTATTCCACTACAGTTGCTTTTAAGTAGCATAACATAGACTTGAAGGAAATTTAATGATAACTTGAAGTTCTCATTCTGCAGTGCTCATATGGGAGGAAGAAGAGTTAGGGCTCTTGGTTGAGAATGAGAGGTAATGTACTGAAAGATGGGAGGTGTTGAAAAAGGGGAGCCACAGGATTATTATTCAAAAAGGAGGGGGCAAGAGGGAGCCTAACCTGTTGTATTGCTATGCAAAGTTGATAATGGCACGTAAATTTGAAACTCCTACATGATTTTAAAGGGGGCAAAGATAGCTAAAACAGAGCAGAGCAAGTCTTGCTTTGCTTTTAGAAACTGTAACCTTCAAAAAAATGCACTAGAAAGAGATGTTAGTACACATCTCTCTGGAGCCTAGAACAGTGGAAAAATGATGGGGTGGGAGAGGAAAGGCTTTGTATAAAGGTTGAAAAAGAAAGGTACTTCAGTTACCACTATTGCTACCACATGGCTTCAACATTGGTCAGCAACATGTGGTGGATGAAACGTGGAGCAGTATAGATTTCATTTATTGTAAATAAAGTACCTATTTTCATTTTTAGCCAGTATCTTCATGATCTAGATAGAGGAGAGAGCAATTGTTCAGTGGCAGAGAGCACTCTTTTTCTTTATTAACATATATAATTAAGTACAAAAAAGTTGAGGGCACAAGATTTTGAAACTAATTCTTCTGTTCCAGACATTACCCCATTTCCAGATCAGTGTGACGACCCCCTTGAAGATGCTGTAGTTTAACTGAGTGGATAAGAGAGGTGTTGGTCATGTAGGAATGCACAGGCTTGATATTTTTGACATGAATTTCTCATGCCTGTCTCTGGAATTGTTGCAAACTGCTCTGCAAGAATGGAGTTGTCTGAAGAACTGTGGGGGAAGCAGGCTGCTGTAGTAGGGAGGGCATTCCAAGGAGACTCCCTTACTTGTGTTTTGTTTTCATGGTCAACTGAAAGATCTACAGCTGAACAGCACTTGTCACCCAGTTGAGAGGAGGTGTTTTCTTTAAGGCATTTAATTTTTAGTCCTCCAGAAGTTTTGTTGGGTTTTCTGCAACCTTTAGGTAATGTGCCTTCATCATTCATACCTGTGAAGATGTTACATGCCACCTGTGTGTCATGCAAGATTTTCATTGCTTTTTAAGAAATATGGTTGCCTTTCCAAATGCAATTGCATTGGAAAAATATGCAGAGCCACCAAGCCACAGCTTCTGACAGGTGGTTTTTGTTGTGCAGGGAGGAAAAAGGCCAGGACACTGTACTAAAAATCAAGCGACTATTTTTATTCTTAAACCTGTAACTTCTGGCCTTTTGGGTAAAGTAGCCTTTAATAAATACTATTTTCTCTAGATTACTTCTGGTTCTATGAGGAATGGCCTCTGCAAAATAATGTCTAAAAAGATCCACTTTCTTCCTTCTCTCTTTAAACAGTTTTAGTCCTTTCTTATCGTGTTTTTAAAAATGTTGGAATATAATGTTTTTAAAAATGTTGGAATATATTATATGTATTTGTTGTTGTTGTTGCAAAATAGCTGGCTCTAACACCACTTGCATCTAGAAGATAATATATCTATTTGCAGGCAAATAACTAGTTCTACTTTGACTGTGCTGTACTCCCAGCAGATATCTGAAAGTGAGTTATGATTACATCTTCTCTTGTCAGGTTGTATGCTGGTCAACAATGCTGGCACTTTGCATCAGATTGATATAGAAACACCACGTAGTGTTTTACCATACATCACGCTTTGTGTTCCTGTTACTATTTAAAAAAAATAAAGATGTGGCAGGAGTGAATAAAAACTGGGTCATATTAAATGTTGTCCGGTGCAATTATTTTCAATCTTGTATTTTACCATGGCTGGGGTTGTGGCAGGTGTGTGCAGTGCCACACAGCTGGGTGAAGGGTGGTGGCACTGCACAGAGGTGACACTGTAATCTGTGGCTACTGCTGTTCTCCATGGTCAGGGAGACTATGATGTTTGCCATCAGCTTGGCATGTTTCCTTGGACACTTCCTGCTGTTTTGAAGTTATTTACCTTGCTATAGTGACCCTTTTCTTGAAATGCCTATTTGTTTTTACACTCCTGTAAATTCTCATGATTCAACTGTTGTCTGATAAGTTTTTTTTTTAACAGCATTCACATCCCCCCCCCGCTATGTTTCTAGCCCAAGTCCCAGAGTTTTCTCCTGCAACCACAGGGGAGGCTTCTCCCCACTCCCACTAACATTGCAGTTGAATGAAAAACAGGACATTTTTCACTTGTTTGTTAAAGTCCTGTGAACTTTTCTGATTCTTTTTGTAATATTGTGAATAGTGGTAATTCCCATCTTCCCCTACCTGCCCCGCAATGTAAAAGACACTTTCTGCTGTGGAGGGCTTGGATTGTCTTTTTCTTTTTTTTTTGTAATTATTAAAGAGGGAAGAGAATTCCAGATAATTTGCTACTTAGTTAAGCATTTAATTCTCACAGAGGAGTGCTTGTTCCATGTGAAGACCGAAGGAAAGCAGACGGTAAGGGTTTGTCAAGAAGAAGCTGGCTATTGGCCATCCAGCTGCCAAGGTCTTCATCTTTTCTCTGAACTCTGACTAAACTTTCTCTAAGTAAATATGCTTGTAGTAATTGTTATCTTACAGCTATTTAGGGGTCTCTTTCCTCCTCCACCTACCCAAAGGGATATGGCTAAATATACTTGCACTGACAATTCCCATGACTCTTGAGAATGCGTCTGATATCAGAAGTTGTACTGAAAATTACAAAGTAGCATGACAGTGTAAGAGAGGTTAGTAAAAACTGATTTCCCTTTTCCCACATAATTTTGTCTCTGTGGAATACATCCACTTCAGAGTTACTAGAACTCTCATCCTCTTTCACAAAGTATAGAAATTTTTTTGGTGGTTTTTTTTTGTTTGTTTTTTTAATCATGTGGAAAGAGGGGATAATTTAATCTGCGCATGTGCTTATTTTAAACAATGCTGGAGATACTAAATAAGCTACACTAGGCCAACCACAGTCAACAGCAATTCTCATATGGTGGCAAACCCAGTCAGTGCAGTATGCAAGTCTATGCTGGACACCCATACAGGTAAATCTTCCTGCTGCAGCTGAGAGAGGAGGCAGTTTGTGGTCCCTGGTCTTAGCCAACTCCCTGGAGACTGATTTAGCAGGAGAGGAGTCAGGGTGTAGTTGTCTAGTCCCAAGGTTTTAGGAAAGTGTTAATGTGGCTGTTTCTTTTAAAAGTCTCCTGTATGGGTGGCTGGTGAGAAGCAGGAAAAGACTCCGTAGCCCAAGCTAACAGAGCTCTGAAGATCACTTGTGATTACCTGCAGCTGTTCTTAGTTCTTTTAATTTTGATGTTTTCTCAGTTTTTACCTGTTGAGTGTATTGTGCTAAAACACCTCAGAGTAGCAAAATCAGAATGGACATATAAATTAGAGCACTTATGGTGGGGAAGAGATCTCCCAACATTAGAGGCAGTGCGTTTAAACAGAAGGATTTTTGTCCCTGAATGTGCCCTTTTTTTTGCAGCTGTGCCCATCTGATTAACAAAAAAAAATACTGTCGCCTTATAAGCGCTGCCTCTCTCATATAGCTGTTATGATTTAGTAACTTCCACAACTGTGGACTTGCATCATTTCCCTGGTCCCTGATGCCCCATGATCTATGAAGCATTGCTGCTGCATGATCTTTCAAACACCATGATGCTGTGTGCAGCACAGAAGATGTCTCAACTGAGAAATCATTGCCCAATTTAGCAAAGAAGCAGGAGAAAGGATGGCATTACTCAGAAGCCCTTTCTGCCCTATGGAGCTGATGGTGGTGCTGTGGCAAGCTGGTTTTGTTATGCTTATTTAACAACAGCATGTATGATAGCAATAGGTAAGAGCAGATCTGGGCTAGCACAAGAATCAACTACATGGCAGTGGTGAAGGCTCCAGTGTATGATGGGCAAGTTTTCCCAGCACCCTGGGAACAGCAGCTGCTGGCACTGGGCTGCCCTCTGCCAGTGTGTGCTGTGACCAGGCACATGGTCCTGCCGCTGTGGGAGAGCTTGGGGATCAGCTGGGGGATCTGATGCAGAAAGCTGAGAGTGGAAACCCAAGCACTTATGCATTTAGGAGTTATAATGTGGAGCCATGACCACCATCTCCAGGCGGTGCCTTTGCTCCTGGCAGAGGGGATTGATTTCACAGCTCCTGTTGGGATGCTGGGCAGAAGGTAGCAGAGCCATCATCCAGGCTTCTCTTTCACTTTACACAGGTAGGGATGGGAGCTGCTTCGGAGCCAGCAGCGCAGCAGTAAAAACCCCGCCCTGGGAATGAAGCTCAGTTTCAGAGCAGCACCTGTCTGAGATCTGCATATTGGGCTGAAATTCTGCAAAAATTCTGCCTCATCGTCAGTATTAGTGGTAGCATTCAGAAGTGCCTGTCTCCTAGGTATGGATGTTTAGGGAAGAAACTGTTGGGGGAACTGAAAGTGTGACCTGTGGGCACTGCAGCAATGGGTACTGTAATGTGAGAATGTAAAGATTTAAATCTCCTCAGTGCATGGAAACAGTAAAAAAGAGATGGGGTGGTGGTGCATATGGAGACTGGCAGGGGCCATATCCCCCTCCCATTGCAACCTTTGCAGCTGGAGCTGGGACAAGCAGTATTTTGTTGCCCCTCACACAGGGGAGTTGGTCACCAATCTCCTGAGTGTCCCAGCAGCTCAGCTGTGGCCACAGGCACATCCTGGACGTGGCTGCATGAGGTGGTGATGGCATGCTGGTGTTGGTGGGCTTTATGGAAGACAGGGTGAGACAACTACTTGGAGCATCCATTGGTATAGACAATCCTCACAGGGTGAACCACACAACCACTGGTCACCCCATCTGTAGCTCATGTCCCACCTTCCTAGGACAAATGTCTGGTTTTGCCTCAATTTTATGTTCGCTGCCCCCACAGCTCTGCTGATGCCACCATGGCTGTCGCCTTCCTGGGTCAGTTGTAGTGATAAACTCTGTTTCCACAGCAGAGAAAAGCTGCTTTTGAAGCTAAGGCCAGTTACCCCTGAGCAGAGTGCCCAGCTCCGAGCACTCACACCAGCATGGGAGCGTGCCCAGAGGCTGCCTGTCCCCACGCTCCAGGCTGGGTCAGCCCTTCCCTGGCAGAGGACATTGAGCTATTAAAGTTTATGAAAGATGACACATTACTGCCACCGTTCCCTCTCACTGGCTCTGATACTGGTACCAGAAACCAGCTACATCTCTGCAGTGCTGTAGCAGAGATTCGGCAGCCACTGCCTGTGGAGAGTGGGGAGATAAAAGCATCGGAGGGGGGCCTGTGTTATGTGTGTCTGTGTCTGTCTGCATGGTTGTGTTTTTCCCAGTGCAGCCAGATGGGAGCCTGGACTGAAAGTCACTCGTCTGCTACCAACTAAGCTTGGTGGAAAAAAAAAACAACTTATTTTTCCTGAAAGGACTGCAAAACGAAACCAGGTAGCACATGTTTTGAAAATGGAATGATTTAGATGGTAGTAATTTTACCATCAAGCCTTTGTTATGGCTCAGCTAACCTCCCAGGCTCTTTCACTAGCTACTGTTACTGGAGAAAAGATATGCTGTGTTTTCCAGCATACAGAAGGGACTCATTCCCTTTGCCAGACTGGCATAGGGAGGTATCTATAGTTAAGATATTTGCCATTCCTGAGAGGTGCATCTTTGAAGTTGTTTTGATTATTTTTTTTCCTTAAGTAAACTGAAGGAGAGGTAAACATAGAAGTATAGCATCCGTTCATGATATAACTAGTACTTACTAGTGCTGTTCTTAAGGGAGCAGGATTAGGCTAGTCTGCAGCACTGCAGTAAACCAGAGCAGACCCCAGCTCTCCTCTGACAGCTGTTTTGCAATGTGGCATTACTGTGTATCAGTCAGGAGCATGCAAAGTGAGAAATAAAATCAGTGCTATCACTGCTGTCACATATTGGTGCTGTTTCTGGCTTTGTTTAACTCAGCTGCACCTCATCTCTCATCAAATGCCTCTGTGGGGCAGAGCTTAGCCCTGAGCTATTTTACATAGGCTGCCTGTGATGGACCCGATAGCCCTGAAAAATAAGTCTCCAAAGTCCTATTCCTAAAGAGCTTAATGCTCTCATCTGGGACTCAGGGCCTTTGTCACCTACCTGCCACTGCCACACCCTTACTACTGGCTGCCAAGTTGTTTGGTATGAGCTGCTGTGCAATGTCCCAACAAGGTAAATGGCCCAGGATGAGCTTCAGCAGCCTCACGCAGTGTCTTGCATGGCCACAAGGACATATCCTGGCTGGTCTGAGCCCTCGGGGCCTGGAGGGACCTTCTGAGCCTACGGCCAAGCTGTGGGCCAGACCTAATGGAAGAAGTGATAAGAAAGGATCATCAGTGTGCAAACCTGAAAACAAGCATAAAAACTTCTGAATGCCAGGAAAACTGCATAACACTTCCTTATTTAATCTGAAGGAAAAGGGGAAATAAAAAGGAGAAGAAAAAGATAAATAGAAAAGAGATAGACACTTCACATCTGGCCAAAAACTCAGGCTTGATCAGCCTGCCAATCATGGTACTTGTAACCACATGCAAATCACCCAAATAGGCTTGGAAGGCTTGGAATTTCCCTGTAGCAGTACTGCAAAGTCTCCTGATCAGCCATGGGAAACGCTTGCCTTCATCCTCAGTGACTGCTGGTATCTCAATAAAGTGAAGAAAAGGCTGTTTGCTATTTTTTTTCCCCAAAGATAAAGAAAGTAATCACATTTTATGTTGGAAATATCTTTGTTTTTCAATATATGTTGTATTCATGTGAAATAAAAGAGAAACTAATCAAGGTTTGCTTTTCTTCTTGAACTTGAGTTGAAAACACTACCAGAACAGTGAATAAGAAAGAGGATTCAATGACATTTTTCTGACGGGGAGAGAAACTGGATCTTTAAAGCAAGAAGAGAATTAGAGCTCCCATGTTGCATTTAAGCAGTCTGTATGGGTGGCTAGTCCATATAGAGAGCAGAAAGTTATTGTACAAAATGATTATATCCAGCATACAAATGGGATAAAGTGGCAATGTCACTCCTGTTCTCTAGCAGACTCACTCCCTCCCCACCCTACCCCAAAAACAACAGAAACCTCTAGGCTGATGGACCACTATGGTCATGCACACGCCCCTTGGTTGACAGACAGGGACTGTGACCAATGAGATGCTTCAGTTGAGAGAAGTTTCTGGACAACTACCATAAATGACCAGAACTCAGATTCAACTAGGGTCTATATAGAACCTGCTGGAAACAATGTTGAGTTGGTGTTTCTAGGAGTAGGAGGTCTGTGGTCAGGGACTTTTTTTCCTTAGACTCACCATCCAAGGCACACTCCTCATGGACCAAGACACCTTGCTGACCTGGTAGGTGATCTTCTGGGTACCCTTGAGAATCCTCACTTTGTAAGAGTGGAAAGTTACACATTTTGAATCATTACTCCAGAGTTTCAGGATCTGATCCTTTGAGTTTGAATCAGCTGTGTAGTAGCTGAACTTCTAACTGGTATCTGAACCTATGTTTTACAATGTTGTCCAAGTGCTGAATACTTTTGGGTAAACCTTGTTAATAGTTAGTTTTCTGCTAAACAGTTCTGGTTAGAATAAAGTCTGTTTGGAACTTCTTGCCTGCCTAAATTGCTTTTTGAGATGCCTCCATGACAGGTTTCAAACCCAGTGCAGCGGCTGCTACTGCCTTTGGTAGGACCCTTGAGTGCAAGGCTGGGGCCGCAGTGCAGGTGCTGGCCAGTTGCAGGTGGGAGGTTTATCTATCTCCTTCCAAGGGAGAACCACTTAGGCAGTAGAGCCCAGATGATCTCAGGGACTCAGACACCAGCTGTTGGTCCCTGCCAAGACATTGGCAGCAGGGGAACTGGGAGAAACAGATCCGATACCTAAAGTAAGTGGTTAGAAAATACGGGTTCTCATGATGTTAGGTTAGGGAACAGTTGGCAGAAGAGTTTCAGGATCTCCTTGTGGATTTACATACTTTAACTGCCACCGTCCTCTGGCACATCCAGTGGTGCATTGGGGATATAGCCAAGTTTACCAGCTGCCCAGCAGGTAGGTCAGAAAAGTACTAGTAGCTGCAAATGGTTTGCAAAGCATTCAGGTTCTCTGTCCACATAAGCAAAGTTTTCATTTTCATAGATAAAAGCTGTCCCAGAAATGAAAAAGAGGTCATAGGCAGGGAAACCTGGATGAAAGTTGCCCCACACATAACCAAGAAGCTGCTCAGTTTCTTAGCAGGGACTGGGCATCCCCTGCAGCACCCAGAGGTTGCCTCTGTCAGGGGCACGGTGCTGAGCTAGGTGGGCCAGGCAAGGTGGCTGTGCCTCGCAAAGGCCACAAGGGCTGGTCAGAATGTAACCTCGGAGTGATGTAGCATGCAGCAACAGCAGGTGGCTTTGTATTTACTAAACACTGTACTTTGTGCTCACTTTGACACTTGTCCTACCTTTGCAGACATGCAGTTGATGTCCCATATTCATCACTGTGATGTATTGCACCGCACTCCATACTCCAAGAAAGCAAAGATGCCTGTTGTTAAGAGGTACCAGTGACTTCTCTCATAAGAAGGAAAAAAAGAAAGGAAGAAAAAAAAAAAGACATTTTAACAGGCATTTAGTAGGTGAAGGAAGAGGCTTAACAGACTTAAGCTCAGCTGTCTTCAGAGAGTTTTCAAAAGCTCACTGCAAACACTTCTGTTTCAAAGCTTATGCTGCTTTATCTACGAGAAGCTAAACACTGGCTAATTCTTTAATTAGTTCCCAACAAGATGTTTTTCTCTGTAGCCAAGGCTTGCAACAGGATAATTATGTCTTTGGTTTAAAAACAAGCGTCAATATAGAAAGCTGTTTTGATTTCTCTTTCTTCAAAGGCTTTATTTCCCCTTGCACTTAGCTCGCACTCTGTTGGCCCTCACCTGCAATATCTTTCCTTGATTTGGGAAAGGCTGATTATTTTTAGCTTTCTCTGCTGTGAACTCAATGCGTGGACATGACAGAGCTGGATCCAAGCCAAAGCTGTGAGCTGTGGTACAGTCATATGAATGCAGCACTAGGGATGTAAATCCCTTCCAGGGCCAGAGAGATGGAGGATTCTAAACCACCATCAGTTGAGCAGTGCAGCTCATTAAACTGTAATAGCTAATTGGCACGCATGTGGCTGTGGGTGCCCAAGTGCCATACTCTATGCCAGAGGCCTAGATTTGGAGCTTCCCAACCTCCTGCCTACCACCACAGTAATCTACATTTATTTTAGCAAAGTTCCCAGAGCACCATCAGATGTCCTTCTAGTTGGTCAAGAGCTGCCTCAGTCTTGGCAGCACTGAGCAGACATGATTCTTACGGGCCTGGGTCCCATGTGGACCATGGCAAAAGGGAAGGGACCTGCCCCTATGCCATTCTCTGGCACAGAGGCAGAATGCCAAAAGCTGATACCAGCCTTATCCAAGGAGATTCAAACTGCCTTCATTCACCTACTCAGAGAAGATCCTGAATACTAAGCTACACAGCCTATGTCCTTGTGGTGACGGAATATGATCTTTCTGGTTAACTCATTGAGGCTGTTCCACTTCCAAGATAATAAATAGATTTTCATACATGCAAGAGGAAATTTATCTCAACCAGAATATTGTGGCTCAACTGCCTTCAAGAAAGATGTGAAAAAAAAGTCCTATCAGTCTACTGGAAAAAATGAGTATGATCAGAGACCCGGAAAACATGATCTGTGAGGACAGGCTAAAAGAAGTAGGATTGTTTCTTCCAGGGATAAGGAGAATGGGGAGAGAGGTGAAGAAAAAAATTAAAAGCACAATAGGAGTCTTAAAATGCAGGAAATGTTACTGCAAAGAATAAGGAAGCAGTTTGTTCTCTGTATCTGTGATTGGTAACAAATAATGAGATAAAACTGCGGGAAGGAAGTTGCCAGTTATTTATTGGGAAGAGTTTTCTTATGGCTGCGACACTGAATTACTGGAGTGCCTGAAGAGGTTGTGAAGGTGCCGTTACCAGAGATGTTGTTAGAGAAACATGTGCCAATAATTATGTAGGTAAAGCTGATGTTTTTCCTTGGAGCAGTGACCAGACTAGATGACATGCTCCACGTCGTGGTAATGTGTGATTTTGAAGTCTTAAGTGGCCAAGGTACTCCATGGAAGGGAAGAGGTTGGGGTTGTCCTGTACCAGTGAATGGTTACAGGAATGGCTGACACTCATTGGTATGGCTCTAGGCCAGGGCTCCACTTCCTGAGGAGTGAAATTCAGCCCAACACTGTTGTGAGCAGTTGTCCTCCCCTGCCCATTTCTTTCTGGCCCAACACCCTTGCGGATGCCCATGCCGCATGCACCATGCAGCAGGTTGGGCAAGGTGAGCACATACACTAGGAGGACCCTGCAGCCTGGCACTGCTCTGTGCTGAGCAACACCTCTCATCTTTCCATGCAGTGATGATCTGAACACCCTTTTCCACAGCTAGGAAGAAGCAGTATCTCTTTCTGTACCTGCCAACTGTCAGATGGTTCATGCCAGTTATCCTATTATTTGATACCCAAACCTTTTGATCTAGTGCCTAAGGCTGTGAATTCTCATCTTCTCTTTTTATGTCTCAAATTTGGAATTGCCATTCTGAGCCTGATGCCCCTTTGGATCTAGCCCCAAGGTGGTGTTGGGAACAGATTTAGAGGAGGAAGCACATCGTGCTTTCCCTCCTACTCAAAGCAGCTGTCCAACTGGTTGGACTCTCTCTGTTTTCTAAGAAACGTTGAGTTATAAGTCATCTTCAGTCATCCATTACAGATGGAAATAATACTGGGAGGAAAAAAAGTGGTATGATGAAAAATATATAGCAGGGTATTGGAAGTTATCCTTTGGCAGCATACAAGGTTTTGAAGGCAGGAACCTCCGCTCCCTCCCCCCAGTTCATGTCCCGATTAAAGAGAACGTGCGTACGTCCATCCGAAAGTCAACATTTGCTACCTCTGTTGAACATTTTCTTCCCTTTGCAAAGCTGTGTCGATTTCCGAGTATATTTTAAGTAAATTCTCAGTTGAGTCATTAATTCTTTCAACACATCTGAAAGAACTTGAGTTAACTAACATGACTGTAAATTCAAGCACTTGGAATATCAGTACTTGAGCCTAGATGTGTTTATGATTAATTAAACACCATGGGTAGTCCTTGCAAACTTTTCTTCCACTTTTAAAACTGGCAGTCCATCAAAATTTTATATAAGGTTGGGACCTATAGTATTCTTGCTGCTATAAATACGTTAATATCATAAGCCAAACATTTCCCCCTGTATTGTTAATGTATTTCCTTTGCTTAGTCTCTGCGAATGTGCATGAAAATTGTTAGAGTCTCAGCTTCCTTTCATTCCCCCTGTCAGCAACTCATGGCCAGAGATGTAGATGAGGACATTTTGGAGGAGGTGGGTGCTTGCCCAGCCTCTGCAGATGGCACGTCCTCTCCAGTCTGGCTCAGCACCTTGGAGGCGATGGACCCCACTGCCGTCCCCTCTGGATACAGCACCTGTGCCAGCACCCTGACTTGTGCAGCACACATGAAGGGCAATCTTAAGACTCAAATAATGGCTTCATTTGCTGTGTCAGCTGCTGATCTCAAGGACTTTGCACGATTTGTGCTGTGTGTCCTGAGAGGTATAGTATAGGTAAATGCAGGTGCCTTTTGCATTTTGCTATGGTACTCTGGGCTGGAGGTCACTGCTGCAGGCTGTTGCAGCACATTAACCTCACCCATGTTGTCTGTGGACAGCTTTGCTACCCAGAATGTGCCTGTGGTCATGGACAGAGACTCAGGAGCATCCTCATTGTCAGTACCACTCCTGGGCTGCTGTGTGAATTTGGGCTGCTTTTGCCAGGGCTATCCTGCCTGCCCCTTAATAGCTTTGGAGCAGCATGTTACTGCAGGGACATGTGGCAGAACAGGACACTACAAACTGCATGTATGGGCCCAGTACCAGTGAGTTTGCACATTCTGCAATTCGGGAAGTTTTTTAGCCAGGGACCCAGAGTTGAGCAAATGGGGACACTGAGTGATCTTTTCTTAGAGAATGAATCTTGCAGATTAAACTTAAACTGTAAGAGCCATGGCATGGCTGTTGTTTGGGTACCATGCAAGACTTCACCTTGAATGCCTTTTGGATGTGTGCCTGCAGTTTTAAACCACACTGGCAATGGAGAGCTTTGCACAGTTGTAGCCATCTACCCTGTCTTTCGAGAGCACCTGATGTTCTGCAAGCTGGTCAACACTTTCTTCCATGGTTCTGGCTGCACATAGGAAGTAGCTGTTTTCTGCCAGCATTTGAGATGATTGCTGTCAAGGTTGTGCCGTGATATCTCTGTGGCATGTGAAAGTTTCATATTAGAAAAGTCTCAGGACCTAAAGCAACATGCTCTTGTAAACAATTTAGTATGACTCCTGAACAGAAAGTAAATTTGTTCAAAACTTTTATTTTTTTATTCTCTGCAGTAATTAGTTACACAAATCAAGGCCTCCACTTGTCCTTTCAAGTATTAGAAGAATGATTATGAGAAAGGTTCAATAAATCAAACATGGAAGTGTTGCCACCAAGTGGTACAAGCTGTGTTAGGCAATAGCTCATAATTTATAGATCACAGTGATAAATCTGAGATGCCTTGATCTATTTATATATATATGTATATTATTTTTTTTGCTTTGTTTGGCTTTCTCTTTTTGTGATGTATTTTACTTCCATGGTGTTAAACAATCATACTAGCACCCATCTCCATGCACTCATGGGGTGTATTACATGTCTGTTTTAGGTTCTTCTGGAGCTGCAGGCAGTGGAGATGCAAATACAAAGGGTCTTCCGGGTGTATGGGACTGTTCAGGGTGTCTCCAACACAGTCCCCTGTCTCGTCAGGATGTGATGTGTACCTCCCTCCACAACCTCACATGGGAGCAGAGCGAATGTTCCTGCAGGCAAACGCATCCCTCAGGTCCCAACTACCAGCTGAAGGACACCCCAGGCTGTCCCGTCATTTCCAACACAGCTCCTCACAGATGACTTTGACACCTTTGAAATTGCCTGCAAATTTATATGGTTCTTAATGGCACTTATGTGTATGTTATGGTGGTTTGGTTTTTAGCCAAAGTACTAAGTACACTGTACTTTAGCCACGTGTTTTTCTTAATGTGCAGCAGCTGAATAATGCCCTTTGCTTCCCTGTTGTTTAAAAAGTCTAGATTAAAAAAAAAAAAAGAATTTTTTATGGAGACAAGACTGAGGCACATCTTAATTATTTATATTGTGATGCACACAACTTTATTCTTGAGACGTGCCTCTCCCCTGGGGACAGGGTTCCCCAAAGCTGCTTGAGGCATGAGGCAGCAGCAGGGAAAGTGAGAAGGACAGAGTGAAAGGGATAGAGACTTGTGCACACGCACACAGACACACATGCGCGTTTAAATGCCAGCATGTGCTGGGGGTGCAGAGGGTCTGCAGGTCTCTGCTGCCCATGCAGTGTGGCTGCCAGTACTAGCAAAGCCATCAACAGAAGAGCCCTTCGTCTTTGGTGGGTGGGAAAGTGTGGGTGGTGTAGGAGCTGGGGGAACTGAAAATGGCAGTGGACCCTCATGGAGTGGTGGCTGTGCAGTGTGGGGTTGGCCAGGCCTGGAATAGGAACCCAGCAGGAAAGATTTAGGTCAATTTCAAAACTGACATATTTTCTCAGCAGACATGACTTCTTAGCTTTCTTTCAACAACCTCTCTCTTTGTCACTGGATAATTGCCTTTTGTTTGTTAGAGTGAAAGCCTGAAGTACTCCTCTTTTTTTTTTTTTCTTTTAAACGTTTTCCATGTTGTCACCATTATCATCAGACCAAGCAAATGATGACAAAAGGCAGAAGCAGTGACCAGAAGCTCCTTTTATCTCAGGTTTAGTGTCTGTTAACAAGTCACAGCATAGGAGTGAAATTAATGCAGCTGATATTCTGAAAGGAAGCACTAGAAGGGAATTGGCAAATATGTCTGTTAGTGAAACCTGATGGGAGAAAAGGTCTCCAAAAATCTTGCCACATAACTTCCAAAGCTCTTACAAGTGTGACTGTGCATACATTTCAATTTTATTTTTTCTCATTATAAAGATAAAGAAAATTGTAAAGGGGGGCATTAACCTGAATAACACCTAGCATTGCTACCCAGAGGGAAAAGATTATAATTAGGTTATCAGATCTATTTAAAATATGTCCTGTCAGGAGCAGGAGAACTTGCCTGAAATGGCTTGTGTTTTACTCTGTTTTATAGAGTAAGTTTAACTTGACCATTTATGAATAGCTAGTTCTTTTCTGATACAATGACTGCTCTTTAGAAACTATATTTGTTTCTTCCACTTCTTGCTTTTACTACTCCTCCTTTAAAAAATAATTAACACTGATAAATCAAGCAGACATTTGATGTAAAAAATTCACTAGCAGACCAAGTAATTATTTTAGAAATTACTATAGGAAAATCAGGTTTTCTTTATTTTCTGGTGAGGTTTTGCAGATGGAAGATGCCAACTCTTTCTGACATAGTTGTTTGTATATGGTTATATCTGTTGCATATGTCATATCTGCATTTGTAAGCATAATATGTACTTCTTTTCCCTCTCTATTAAATTCTTTCTCTTACTGAAGAGATAGAAACATAAACAGAAAATGTCATAAAACAATGTTAAAATGAAACATAAAGAAGTCACTGGACAACTGTCTGTGACTTCAACTAAAACTCTGAACATTGACAAAGAACAGTTTTAAGCAAGGTATTTGAAACTACTTAGAACCATCTTATTTTTATTGACACTTTACAAGGGCCAGAAACAAAACAAAAGAACTCAGGTATGTTTGGTTGAGTAGGGTGAGTACATTTTGGTAAGCAAAATGGTAGACCAAATATTATTGGGCTGTAGTGGGGTGAGAATAAATTTGAAGGCAATTGACCCAAATCTTAATGTCCTTTAGCAACAGGCAACCCACTTGCAGCAAAGACATGGTTATTTTTGATGAGGTAGGTGACAGATGTGACAGGCAGTGTGCCACGTGCCAGGATTGTCATCTTCAGAGACTTATCCCAGTCCTGCTGGACACTGGAAGCAGATGCACACAATCCATTGGGAACATGGGGTGGAGGATTGGGTTTGCCACCTTTGACTTACATGGTGACTGAGTTTGGTAAATAGTCTCCCAGGCAAGCCTCCAGAACCCAACCCATGTCTTGCCTGGCTTGGCTCACCCGCAGCAAGACCACGTGGGCACATAACACGAGTGCCCCCCTCCATCAGACAGAGCAGCCCTGCGCTCACACACAGCCCCATGCCTTCTTCTGCCACTGCCCATGGTTTGCTTTTTTACGGAACTGCAAGTAAGGATTAAACCTTCGTAATGACCTCTGAGGATAAGCAAAGAGAAACAGTTTCTGGCCCTGCACATTTCACTTTATTTATTTGTTTGTTTTGCAGCCATTTTTGGAGGAAGGGAAAGAATTATTGTGGGGCATTAAAGCTGAAATACCTAAACTCCCTTCTTTCTTTTGGTGTGTTAGAAAAGGCTTAAGCATTTGCATAATTGAGCTATGTGGCTAATCTCCTCTCAGCCCTGAACTTTAAATTAGTTAAAAATACATTAAAAATATATTAAAAATATATTAAAGGATTATAAAATAATTGTCATATTAGAATTACAGGGAATGAAGATCAGCACAAAGAGGCATTTTGGCACACTACTCATGCACACTCGGTGCACACCTGACTTCACCCCTGCGGCACTTTCCCCTGCTGCGTCCCTGCGACAGCACCCAGCACGGTGGGATGCAGTTGCACAGAGCTGCCGCTAGTTTTCAAAGGTATCTCAAGCACTTGTATTTGGAGGAAGAAATGACCAGCATTCATACATTCCTGAGCTTTCTAATTTTTTGCTTCCCCTGAATTAATTGCTTTAGGAAATGTCCCAGCTTGGAGTCCCCTACCCAGAAATCTCTTTTTCCTTACTTTCTCCATTAGCTCTCTATGTCATGATCTAAGAAATGTCTTCGGGGTTTGCTGCTAATTAGTTGTGGCAGTGACCTGGTTAATGGTGTCACAGGGCTGCTTCTCCAGCAACAGCTACTGGCACAAGCTGACCTTGCAGTTTTACAAATGCAACGATTCGTTGGTTTGTACAGAAAATCCCAGGAAAACAGAAGAGCACCCGCAAAGAACGAATAACTGCAATGTACTATAGCCTTTCAGTGCAGAGCCCCCAAAACCTTCCTAGGCTGCACATAATGCTCCAGTAGAAATCAAGGTCTTTCTGCTCACTCACCGTCATTGCTGCCATAACCGTTTTTTGTCCTCCTTGTACACCTCCCTAGCACATGGGCCTGCTCATCCACGTCCAAGCCATGCATGGCTGGTGAGTACAGGGGCTCTCTTTGAAGGAAATTTCAGCCACTGGTCTATCACAGGAAAGAGTGACCTTGTGATGAACTCCAGGTGTATCCATTGAAGCGGGCTCAGGCTTTGAAACACACTGTGATGTGGGGACTTGCTGTTGGAGTGCTCTTGATTTCAGTGGGATTGCTCCTGGGAATAATTGCTCTACAAGGAACAGAAGCATTTTGACTTCCTCCAGGACATTATGGGTTCAGTCTTTCCCTGAATAAAAAGGAAAGTCTGGGTGCAGACCCACTTCAGTGCAACTGAGGAATAGGGGATAAGGGTGCCACGGCATGACCAGGCAGTGCTTTTTCTTTCTTGCACCCCTGAAGGAGTCTCACAGCTGCACAGAATCTTGCTGGCTTCAACCAGGTTCTCTGGCCAAGGAGGCGGTGGAAGGATGGTAATTGTGCAATGAATGTGTTACTTCTCCCCACTCTCCACCCAGCCTCCAGGGCAGTGGGGCCTGGGTGTCTGGTGTCTCATATGGGTCACATATATAACCTTGTGTTTCAGCTGTGAGAGCCTTTGATGGGTTGTAACCAGGACACAGCACCTCCCTGTGTGCAGGGACACCATGTACATCCCAGCCCAACAAGGGATGCAATGGGAGACCAGGTCTATGCGGCATGTGGGGAGACAAGGGGTACTGTATGAAAATAAAGTAGATGTAGATAAAATTATTAAACATAGGTTAAAAGCAGACAAATTAGCATGTACATAAATTAAGAGAAATGGTTCCTCTGTTTAAACTATAAATGTGTTGCAAAGGTACCAGACTGGACAGTGGAACAGGGCCTGTCTCTGTTGCCTACCTATATGACTTTCTGTGTTTTTCCTCAGAGATAATTTTGACACTAGAAAGGCTATTCATAGAGCATCCAGACCAGAAAAGTACAGGAAGGAAGAGGAAACTGCTATTAAATTATATATCTGGAAAGGATCTGAGTAGCGGGAGGAAAAATGTACTTCCAACAACAGGAAGGTTTAAAAAAGCTTGTACTGAATATTATAAATTCACACAAGAAAAAGGGATTTTACTTCTCTCAGTGTGGGAAGGCACAAAGGTTTTGGTACTTTATGCTTAAGTGGGGAAAAGGTTGAGACTGTTTTTGCTGTATTGTGTTTAACAAATCATGCTGTTAAAATTGTGTTAAATGGGACTCCTGCTTTTTTGCAGGAGGTCACAGATTGCAAAGCAATTGTTTCTCATTCATTTTGTCCAAAGGCTTATCTACTGAGAACCTGGCACTTAACCAAACAAAAAGTATTATTGAAGTTACAACAAAATATGGCAGTCTCATCCCAAATGCCAGCCTCTGTGAGTCATGGGCTAATCAGGGACACCAGGTCCAATTTTGTGTGGGTGAACTTGGTGGGTGTCTTTAGATACCAGCATGATTTGGCTTATGGTGAGGTGTTGTGGCAATTCAGATTCCCCACGTACGATGCCAGAGACAGCAAACATGCCCCAAGCGAGCGAAGTCTTTGGGCTGTCACTTGCTGGGGACTGTGAGGTGCCCTGTAGAGAATTCCCCACTGGCCCACCCTGCCCAAATAGGCCCAGGCAGCTGCTGTTGGAAACAGGCCCTGATATTACCCAATGGCTTTGCACATGGGCTGTGAGAGAAAGCCGCTTCCCAGTAGTTTTGCTGGTGAATTTGGAAAAAGGGACCTGAATTTGCATGGAAGGTGTGACAGCAGGAAGATGAAATTGTATTTTCCAGCCTCCAGCTTGGCGCTTCAAAACTCTCTTGCTTCCCTTTCTAGTAAACATGAAGAAAAAAAGACATGCAATATGAATTCACATGCACACAGAGCAAAGGATCATGCAATTTTTACAGTCAAATTTGAAGATGAATTACTCTTTGAGATACTGTCTGTTTAAGGATTATGTTGTTAATAACCTAAATTTGACACACATTTTTTTCGCTCTTCAGTCACTACCTGCAAAGCCTCTCTAAAAATTATCTCTTGTGAAGCTGTGTCATTAATAGCTTCCTGCAAGGTTTCTTTTGCATGCAGCAGAAAGGTAAATAAAAATGAATTAATACAGTGTTTTGGGTTTGTAGGCAAAATATGCAAATATCTTACTGACAAAGCCTTAGTAGCATTAAAGGCTTTCAGATCCTATCCTCAGAGGCTCTGCTTGTGGAATCAGAAGCCTTTAGGCAACCTTTAACTTAGTTTACGTGTAATACACACACACACAGTTATACACGCTCTCTCTTTCTCTCTCCCTCTAACGTCCTCATGGACCAATTCCCTCTGGTACAGTTTTCAGCTTCACAGTTCATGAATTTTATTTTCAATCAATAAATAAACCTATTATTAAGTTTTGTATTCTCATCATATATCGTCATTTCTCATAAACCATTTCGCTGTATGGGTCAGCTTAACTGAGCATGTGCCTCTTACCTTTATTTCTCAGCAGAGGGCTGTCAGGTACACAGATGGAATGTGCATGAAGATCTAATCAGATTTCACTTCTAACTAATATTTATGAATAAGCCTGTTTAAAAATTCTATTATTATTGGTTTTGTTGTTATTATTATTATTTTTATTAAACTGTGTTGAGATAGTGATCAGCATTTGGTACTCTTTGAGCCCTAGTCTGTAACATCTCAGAGTAGGGAGCAGAGGGTTGCCTTGTGGGCCCCAAAACCCCCCTATATCATCAAAGAAGATGTTACTTCTGACTTACCACAGCATTTTTCAGCCATTTTAGACAACTAAAGGAAAGCTTCTGGCATGCCCCTCACAAGGCTGCGAAGTTCCCACTGTAGCAAATTATAATGGGAATAATTTTAAGAGCCAGTGACCCACCATGATGAAGTCCTCCTAATTGCTCATGCAGATTTCTTTAGGCAGTATTAGTTTGGGTGTGGTATGAAAAGGCAGACTGTCTTTGTGGTGATCAAGTCCTTGGAGAGTTACTGATTTCGTGCCTTGAATTTTATCTGTCAGCCCAGACAGAGTATTAAATGCTGGTGTCATATGCAGTTATCAAATGATAGTATTACAAGGTCAACAGACAAATAATATTCCAAAATGAAGCCTCAAAATTGCTCACTTTGCTAACCTCTGACAGTGCGTAATCTTGTACACAAATGAAAAAATGAGTCTATCAATGACCAGAAAGGGTAGAAGCAAGCAGAGGGTCAGAGAAATTGGATGTGAGAGTGTTCCCAGTTCAGCACACTTTCATAAGCACTGGAAAATCCAGAAGTACTCTGAGTTTATCTTGATAACAACTCAACTATTCAGTCATCTCCAGTACTATCTTTACTATGGCATTGTAGATGTGATACTGCTGCTACCACTACTACAACAATATAGCACCGCTACTACTGATGCTAAGGCAACTACTTTTGCTAATAGTAGTGGTGTCATTACTAAGTACTGCTATCAAGTACTATCTCTACACATTTATAGTTTGTTAGAAGTGGCTGTTTTCTTAGATCCATTTACTTATCACTCCCTCAGTTTTTTCTTCTTTTGGACCTGGCCAAAATAGCAGGTGAGAAGATGTTAAGCTGAAGCAAGAATCTCTCAAAAGGAGACGTTTGGGATTTCCCACATTTAAGGGAGAGATGTGGACTTCAGGGAGATATCATTCCACCTGCAGCAGTGTCTCAGTTGCACAGAGTCTCTATGAGGACAGAAGGTGTATGTTCATGGTCTAAGTAAGGGTCTAGGATATTGTAGTGACTTAATTTAGTTTGGAAAAAAACCCCTCTTGTCTATATCAGAAGGTGAATTTAAGTAGCGGGAACAAATGCATAGCTAGGTGACAAAGTCTGTGTCTCATTGCAGCACCGTGAAGCTGAAGGGACACACATTTGAAATAGTGCACAATGCAGCACCATGCCATTAGAGCAGTGGGAGAGTTTTTGAGCTTTTTATTCTTTTTCTTGAGTCTGGTATTCAGCCACTGGTGATGTTAATACTTGTGAGGTTTGGGAAAATTGTTTTAATGGTGTGATTTCTGGTCATATGAATTTTAATGTCTTAAGCAACTTGATTTTAGTTTGGATGGCCCCAAGTGTCTGTAGAATTCTTGCGCTATGCTCACTCCCACCACTCAGTATATCTCTGACACCACCAGGCAGGAATGACGTGTAGGAGGGACGATGTGCAGAGTGTGATGGGTGACAGTCATGCAGGCCTGTGCTGGGGTCCCATGTCCTGTCCTGCCTTGCTGTGACTCTGCTGTATGGTGCTCGAGCTGACTGGCTGGTGTGACTCCCTGTTCACAGTGCGGAGCCAGTTCAGTTTCGATGTATGCAGTTGTTCGATTTGTGAACCAAAGAAGCAGAGAAGGCAGATGCCCTGCAGACAGTGCTGAAGTTAAAGGATTCCAAACATCAGTTCCCAGCCTCTTCTCCCACGGATGCTTTCTCTGAAGTGGACTACTGATTCCTGTTGGTATGGTTCACTTGCTACAGGAGAACATGGAGCCAACATAATAATGAAAGCTACTTACGATCCTTCACAAAATTTCACTGTTTGCTCACAAAAATATGCTGGAAAGCATAGCCAGAAATTGTGATCATGACAAATAATTTTGCTGCTGGTTTTGTTTCACATTTTTAGTTCTTACTATTCCTAATTTGTCTAATCCTTAACTCTACAAATTGCACACTTAAAGAGCAAGTTTCTTACTGGTGTCAGTAAGGTCACTGTTTCAACATGGTTAGAAGGGATGGTTACCGTCATCTGATCTGTCATACATGGTCATTTTTGTTCACAAAAATGTAACTTGCTGACTGATGGAACTACCTGTCCAACAGCTAATTCCTTAAAGATGTTTGGTAACTTGGATTGTATGTATATCTTCATATGATGCACTTGATATAAAACCCTATTTGTTTGGCTATGGGACTCTATATAGCTGTGATGTATCTTTATGACAATGACAAGACTACATGTTTTAGCTGCAGATACTAGCAATGTGATAAGTCTAGCAACTTAATTTTTTTTTTCTTTTCTGATTTTTTAAAATTTGCCTAAGAAATACATGATGGTTTTAATTCCTCTTTGGAACTCTTTCATCATAAAGTATGTGAGCAATCTTTTCTTCCAAATAGGGAAGACATGCTCCAACTATTTCTTTATACCCGTATAGCTCTTATCTTTAAGTTACGCTTCTCTGTATTGACCTACTGTTTTTGCAAGTGATTTTTCTGAGCATGTCTGTGCTGTCTGTTCCAGGGTCAAGGCCTTGAAAGCAAGCCAAACTGACTGGGGGGCCTTTATCCTTTGTTTCAGTGGATGTTTGCCAGAACATTGAAGTCCTGCAGCAGCACTGACTGTGCTGAACTCTGCCAGAACAACATCTCTCCCACCATACATGGACTACTGCATTTCTGGTTTGAAGACGCAAGGGAACCACACGTGTATATATAGAATATAAGCAATAAGCTTCCACAGAGTGTAGATTAGAAGGCCCCTTGTATGCATTGTGGGTGTGCTATGAGGAAGGAGGCCAAAGGTTAGTTTCCCAAGGGATATCTTTTACCTCCTCTGGATCTCGATGTGCTTGATGCATATGTTGTCAAATGAACTCAAGACAGGCTGTTGGGATCAATGTGTTTTGGTTTGTTTTCTTTTTTTTTTTTTTTTCCCCCCACTCAAAGTAAAGAGACCTCAATTATGCTTAGGGCATTGAGGGAGATATTTCCAGTCACAGAGGTAGAAAAGCAAAATATACCTAATTTATACCTAAACTACTGTCAGGATTCAATGCTGAGAGCCTCTTTCCTCACCCTGCTTCTGCAGGCTGCTGTTTTCATACCCCAGCAAGGGGATGTGCACGATTCACCCAGTTTCAGCTCACAGGCCCTGAGCCCACCTCTCACTGTCATTAATCTCCATGGAAAAAGTTGCTTCTCTGGCATCAGTCAGTAGTGACATACTCAGAGCAGGCCTGTGCTTCAGGGGAAGAAAGATCCCAAATATATTAATGGGATGCTGGGAAAATTGTTGCAGTTGTTGAAGCACCCATGCTCTCCAGCACCTTGACCAAGGTGGAAGACTCTCTTGGTATCCATAGGCTCTACAGAGCGACCCAGGTTCTACAGGAGGATCTGGACTGGCTGGACTGATGGGCTGAGGTCAGTTGCAGGAGGTTCAACAAGGCCAAGTGCCAGGTCCTGTACTCGGGTCACAACAACCCCAAGCAGTGCTGCAGCCTCGGGGAAGAGTGCATGAAAAGCTGCCTGGTGGAAAAGGATCTGGAGGAGCTGACTGACAGCCAGCTGAACATGAGCCAGCAGTGTGCCTAGGTGGCCAAAAAGGCCAACAGCATCCTGGCACGCATCAAGAATAGTGTTGCCAGCAGTACTAGGGAAGTGATTGTCCCATTATGGTCTGCACTTGTGAGGCCTCACCTTGAATACTGTATTCAGTTTTGGGCCTCTCACTACAAGAAGGACACTGAGATGCTAGAGTTCAGAGACAGGCAACGAAACCGGTGAAGGGTCTGGAGAACAAGTCTTATGAGGAGCAGCTGCGGGAGCTGGGGCTGTTTAGCTTGGAGAGAAGGAGGCTGAGGGGAGACCATATTCGCTGTCTACAACTGCCTGAAAGGAGGTTGTAGCATGGAGTGTGTTGGTCTCTTATCCCAAGTAGTAAGTGATAGGCTGAGAAGAAATGGCCTCAAGTTACACCAGCGAAGGTTCACATTGGGTATTAGGAAAAAATTCTTCATGGAAAGGGTTGTGAAGCAGTGGGACAGGCCGCCCAGGGAAGTGGTGGAGTCACCATCCCTGGAGGTGTTTAAAAGGCAGATAGACAAAGTTCTTAGGGACACGGTTTAGTGCTAGAGGTAAGTTATGGTTGGACTTGATGATCCTGACGGTCTCTTCCAACCTAAATGATTCTATGATTCCATGATTTGGCTGTACTTGTACAAGAAGCAAATGCCCATGCTGCCTTTTGACATGCACCTGAGGCAATGCAGATACAGCTTTTATTGGAAGCTGCGGGACAACCTTCTGCTGAAAAATGAGGTTTTTGCAATGTCCTTGTGATTTTGACTTAACCATAGATGAATAGAAGCAGAAGCCAGTTCTCTCTTTATCCTCAGTGATCACATTCACTTCTGCAATAGAATCACACCAGGCAAATGCGGGTAAAAGCTTTTGTTATCTCTGGAGGAGTTCTGGTTGCAACCCTGGGGAGGGGTCTGGCCACCATCAGACCTAGTACTGTTAACTTCAGTGTGTCATCTCTCATCTCCACACGAAGCAACCTTAGGTTGCATCAATATAGCAGGCCCCCTTTGAGTCTGTCCTGATTTAATATCAATCTAATATAGCCTGGTTAGAGATAGTCAGCATGGATTTACAAAAGGGAGGCCATGCTTAACAATCTTGATTAATTTCTCTGAGGAAGTGACAATGAGAGTGGACAGGGGTGAAGAAGGAGACGTAATTTACTTGGACTTGAAAAGTCTCTCAATACAGTGCCACATAACAGATTAATTTATAAGGTTAGCAAGTATGGGACTGATGGTAAAATACTTGATTGGATATAAAATTGGCTTGGTAACAGGGGCCAGGGAGTGGCAGTAATGGTTATAGATCACACTGGGGAAGTGCAATGCATCTAGGGGTATGTGTTTGAAGACACTGTGAAGCTAAAAAGGATGGGCAAAGCCAAAACCAAAGGTGGTGGGAAAAGGAGGAAAAATTATGGCACACAGAAAAGATAAAGGCTACAGCCTCATGGGAAGCAAATGATCATGTCAGCATGAGATTGGAAATTTCAGATAATGCTCAGTGAAGAAAATTATCAAGGAACTGAAGGAGGTCAAGACAGGCCCATCAGCTGCAAGTCTTGCAGCAGAGGTGAAAGTAGACAGAATAGCAAGGACCTTTCCTTTTAATTGGGAAAGAGGACAAAAATCAGAGCTTGTTCAGAGTGCCACTGAGCAGTAAGCAGGAGGCATGTTCTCAGAAACTGATCTTACCCTGCAAAATCTAAGATCTGTGGGTTCTTGCTGTGGGGATGAATCACAGCACTTAGGGTGGGTTTTCAGCGCAAAGTAAACCTTTGGAGAATCCTAGCTCTTTCCATTTGCTATAGTCTAAGGAGACTGGATTTCCTGAGCTGAAATCAGCTTTTGTCACTACCCTTCAAGGTGCTATTTTACATGCTGTAATAGATCAGAGAACTGTCTAAAAGAAAGAAATGAAATTTTAACTGAGGTGCAGGAGAGACCGCAAAGGATGCTAAGAGGCTGCAGAGATTCACAGTACTGGACAGAACCTGGAAACTGGTTTCCATGAATATTTACCTCCTTACAGTATGCTGGACTTTCTCATCTCTTGGATGATATCACAAGAGGGTCTGGGAAAGCTGTACTGGTGATACTGGTGCTGCCGTCAGGTAGACCTGCTGGTAGTTCAACAAAATACAAGCGTCAATGTCCAGCAGTTTCCAACTCAGAATCCTTTGCTTTGCTAGTAAAGACCAAGGCAGCCAAGCCCACTCCCACAGAGCACATGTGAGAAGCCAAAGTCTTCCCAGTCCTACCTGTTGCCTCTGTCTCACTTCCTGCCTGTTTTAAAGGAAGGAATCTCTGGAAGGATCGGATCATGCAATTCAGGAAGACTGGAAAAGACTTTTTAATTAAACAAAAAATAATTGCTCTCTTCACATGTGAGTGGTAGAGGATTAGAAAGGAAATGATGCACTGTACCAATTAGGCAGACTCGTTTGTCGGCAGTTCGTGCTATAGGCTTTGCTTTGTTATTTACTTATGAGTATTGGCTCAAAACTTTGGTCCTGTTCCTGAAGCCATTAAAGTCATTAGTCAAGCTCTCATTGATTTGAGCAGGACCAAGACTTGACCCTTTGTGGCTGTTCAGAGGACATAGATAAACTTTTAAATCAATCAAGGGTGTAGACTCATTCTGCTAGGGTCATACAGTTAATACATCCTGTTCCTGTCATTTCCGCTATAAATCTGTGAATGCTTTTAAAACAAGAGGAAAACCTGATTCCCTTCCTTTTGCAAGAAAATATTATGTTCCCTTTTATTACAAACAAGACGGGGTCCTTTGTCTCAGGAAAACTTGTAATGGGAAAGGCAATCTCAATACTTTCCGTGTCTCTAGAGTCAGTGAAAGGTAATTAGAGACAAAGTACTAGGCTAATTCCTTTATCTGGAAAGCAATGCAAACCTTCTCCCAAGGACTTTCCATAAACCTTATTGGGTCCTGATGATCTTTTTGCCTGGGCATTATGTCAGTACTCATTGTACTGTTGGTGTCTATTAAAAGATCCCTCCTTTTCTGCGTTGCATCTAGTCCACACAATTCCTACAAGATGGGAAAGATTTCTAACTTCCTACAAATGTAATCAAAGTCATATGTATTGACTTCATTTGAGTTGCTTTGGGCTTGAGTTATTAAGCTTTCTGGTTTTACTTCTAGTATGGGGTACTTTAGCAATGTGGTTATTTATGTGAAAGAATTCTGAACTACTTTGGGCTATTGTTTTGCTCAAAGACCCACCTCATGGTGATTATGGAAATAAAACCTGCTTTTCCACTCTCTCCTGCTGAATTTAGGATTCTGAACAAAACTGTGGTGGAGAATATGCATTCTGATTCAGGTCAATTAAAAGCAGAACTTGGCATCTTTGGCTTATCTGGAGTCCTGTTGCTTTCAGAGAGATCCTGTTTGCTTTGGTGGAAAAGTTTTGATGTGATTGGATATGTTTTATGAAAACAGCTTCCAGTACTCACTCGTTCTGATGAAAAGATGAATAAATAGGTGGAAGAGGGGAAGAAAGGACCTTTATTATGCATATGTACAGAGGTACTACCCTGACCAGTCTGAAAGCCCAACTAGCTTTCAGAGGTGGCAAGTCAGTGTGTCTGTGTGCATGAATGTGCATGTTTTATAAATGGTTTGATCTTACCTGAGCATCTGTGGCTCTGGTGACATCCCATTTGTTTACATTTCTGTAGGCTCCTCAGTAAACTTGCTGGATAGATGACAGTTCATTAAATTAGTTGACAATGCGCATCCAGCATTCCCACCCTCCTCCCCCAGCCTTAAAACTAAAATAAAGAAATTACAATGCCAAGAGGAAAAATACTATGTAAATAGCTCTGAGAGCACTGACACATTTAAACTAATGCAGTTCCTAGAATCACAACAATAAATGTGGTGTCAGGGGTGTCACGGTTACCCCAGTGATGTGACCACCTTGCAATAGCACCTGTGCATGCTGTCAGAGTCATGACATTTCAAAGAACCCTTTCCCCCTTGCAGCTCTTCAGGTGGCTTTTACATACCTACACGTGCCACCTTGCAAAACGAGTGGTTCAGGAACAAACTTTCCAGGGATGGGAGTTACTGATATCAGTTGTGTTAGGAAGTATTCTTTGATGAAGTGACTTGACAAAGTTTTCCCAACTTTCTGCACAGCAAACAGTTTTTCCTCCAAATATTATAAAAATAGCAATTAGACCAACTCCGAAGAACCATTTTCAAATGATTCAGCCCTTTCAATCACTTATTTTTGTTTCTTAGAAATTGCTACAAATAATAATTTGCAAAATCCATTACCCAGAGATAAACCAACGCAATAGCATCACTATTAAAAAAACAAACAAACAAACAAAAAACAAACCATAAAACCTAATTCTGTAATTTTCTTTAATGCACAGACTTTCTTGTTCAACTGGGAGTCTTAGAGCAGTCTATTCATTTTCACCATCAACTCTGTGGTCTGATGCAATGTATAGGCAGTATGACTGAAGTTTAAAAAGCTTTTATAACCACTCAGAAATGCCCCCCTCAAGCCCCTTCTTGGAATTCGTGGCTTTAGTTAACATTGGTTAACACTTATTTGGAACAGGCATGTTATTCTTCCATTAAGCTTTATTCTGGTCATTCTTCCCACCTCCATTTAAATTCCGTTTTCCTCTTGGTTGGCATCTGTACCCTTAGCTACCTCATAAACAAGCTGTATTGCCAACTGGAACATGCAAGCAGAGCTGAAAGCAGCCTCGTCAACCTCTGCTCCTTTCTACCCCCTGCAAGCTGGAGACATATCAAACTCAGTGCTTGGAGCCTGGGAAGTGGGAATCCTGAACTGCTCGGAAGGTCCAAGAGCCAGACTTCAGGCTATTAAGCCATTGGCCCGGCTCACACAGTTATAACTGTGCATAGTTGTTTTTTTTTTCTTTTTTTCAATCAGCTCTGCAAGTCAGATTCACATATTCTTACTTCAGCTGAGTGTATCTTTTTGCTGTAAAAAGATGTGCTGAAAACTGTGCAACTGATTAGACAGTTTTACTCAGCATTAATAAGGCAACAAAACTCTCATCTAGAATGACTAGCCTAATAGTTTTAATTTCTAGGTGGACATACAGAGGAGAAAAGATTTGGGCACGCAAAGTTGCTTGCAGATTTTGGCTATGGCCAGTCCTGTCTTGAATTCACATGTCCCAAATTTGTGTTCTTAGAGGCTGCATACTCAGCAACAGCAACATACAATATGGAATCAGGTAATCTTTGTTGTGGATGGGGAAGGCAGCACAAAAGAAGCCAAAGAATGAAGGCGAAAAGCAGAGAGGGTGTGAGTCGAGGGTGAGAAGGCTCCTGCTGCCCTCCCCAGCCATGAGCCAGCCCCTCGCGCCTGCTGCAGCCACCGCTGGAGCCGGCAGACAGCGATGGGCACCTGGGGTGGCATGTCCTGTCACACACCTTCTCCCTGCTTTTACACAGCAGAGACTAAATACAATCTCTCTGGGTCTTTCTTTTCAGAATGTATGCAGGTGTCATCACTGATGGCTGTTCCCTTTTTAGCGTCAACCACGGTGTGTGGATGTCTGCTTAATCAAAACTCCATTTGACTTTGCTTTCCCTTCATGTGGGAGTTCAAGGCTTTTTGCCTTGTCATTACTACACTGGTAAATGTTTCTGTCCTCAGTTTGTAAGGCAGGGAGTCTAGCCACACAACACCAACAACTTACGCGTTGCCAGTCTGGGGAAAGAAAGTACACATTTAAAAGCATCAGCAGCCTAGGTAGGATATAACAACACTGAAGAGTTTCACTGTAACATTGTATAGTACCAAAATGAAAATATAAAGTGCATTTTAAATGATTAATGTACAAAAGCTGACCTGTTCCGGTGTGCATTATTCAAGAAAAAATGCACACTTTCTATAGTGGTTAATGTTGCAGGTCCATTATTCAGCTTTGATAATGTGCATAAAAATGCTCAATATGACAATGAGTTGGGGTAGCTGAGAATTCAGGATGGTGGCAAGTTTGTTGTAGTATTTGGATTAGCATTCTTAACCTACATCTTGAGAGCTTCTTTTCTTCATTTCCCAAGAGTTAATTAAATCTATCTTTATCTTCTTTGATTTTTTTTTTGTTATTTTTTTAAACAAAACAGTTAAAAAATACCTGCTCAAACAAATACTACCAGCATTCATTAGTCAGGATGGTTATATGTAAAAGAAATGATGCCAGATAGTAACAAATCCAAGAGAAGTTTATTATGAAAATGGCACCTGCGGGATGAAAAAAAATTAAGTTACATAAAGACAACCATGTATGACATGTATGAGAATCTACAAAAGTATAAAAAGAACCCTGTTGTAAATGAAGTATGTACATTTCTGATTTGCAGCATTATCAATGATCAATGAAAAAAATGTTTCAAATAAGCCAGGCACTCAAGAAGTTAGATTCGGTTAGCTTAACACAAAATAAATGTACCATAGCTGTCACTTTTTAACATTTTAATTTTTTTTTATATTGTAGAGTTGGTAACACTGCTAAGATTTATACGAACAGAATCCCTTTCCCCATTATTCAGCTACTTGGCACCAGTCTCCTCATAAAAGATTTCATATATTTGTACAAGAAATAGTTAAAAACACAGACACAGTCTTCACAGGTAATGAAGTTTTTTTTTCATTTTGTAATTTTAAACACTATGGATTTAGACAGCAGCTGTGATTATCTGTTAGTTTAAATCACCAGAAATCATTTTGACACAACACAGAAACATTTATAAAAAAAATCAAAACAACAACAGCTGTCTAGCTGTTCTTTGTAGCTGATAGGTGCACTCCTTTGATTGTTCCATAGCTAGAGCAGAGCTTCCAAAATTAAACTTTGAATTTCTTAATCAGCTTTCTCACCTTTTTTTAGACCTCCTTAAATCCTTCCAATGGAACCTTTAAAAGCTCATTAATTAAATTTGTGGCATCCAACTCCTTTCTCGCCATTACTTCGCTGTGGCTTGGACCTGCTTCTCAAATTCAAAGCTACTAAAGGAATTGACGCAGTGAGTGATCAAAAATTCAAAGGACAGCTGAGTTCTTACATTAGCATTGCACACGTAAGCAAAGAGATATGACAATTCTAAGCTCAGTTTCCTTTTTCAACAATGCTGGTCAACCTTTGAAAGTGTTCCCGATCTCACTGGTATTTACTCTGCATATTACTCCGCCAACCTACCTGGGAGAAAACCAAAGAAATGCACCCTCCGCTTACAGTTCGAGCACAAGGGACTCTGGGAATGTTAACAACTGAGGCGATATGGCATCAATTTGCTTAATATATCTGAGCATTACTCTGTAGTGCATTGTGGGGTACACTGGAAGAGTACGTCATACCCAGAATTCCTCTGTGGGAAAAATGGCTCCATTAACCTTGAGCTAGTTAAGAGTCTTTTATCTCTGAGAGTGAAGAAGAGAGAACGAGAGAGCGAGAGAAAGAAGGGGGGAAGGAAGAGGGAGAGAGAGGTTTGAGAATACACAACAGCAAAGCAACAGCAGAAATTAAAAGGTTTACAGACAGTGGAAGCAGCATAAGGTGACATTACAGAGGAAGGCCACCACACAAAAACCACTAACCCCCAAGAATCACTGGTTCACTAGGACTGCAGGAATGGGACTTTACCACTCCGGACTAGAGATAAAGCACAGAGAAGACAAAGGACAAAACAACTACATTAGCTTAGTATATACTGCATATAGTAACACACATTGAAACTGCAATGGGACTGACAGCCAAGGACACTTACACATTGTACACATTACAGTTCTCACATCTGTTATTAGATGCCTTAACAAACAGCTGCCAAAGATGGAGTGGAAGAAGAATTTATATTTGACAGTCATTTGGAGTGTTTGACACTACACTGTGATTTCTGGCAACAAAGACAAAATAGGAGATTTCTTTTCTTTTACTTAATGTGCAGTTTTCAGTTGTAGTTATCTATTTCAAGCTTATTAACCCATTCTTTAGTTTTAAAACATATTGGTTTAAACACTAGAAATAAGGAAAAAAACCCCCAGAAGTACCCAAATCAAAGAACAAAAAGAAATTTACAACCTTCCTTCTATAATATTAAATGAAAACCAAAACAAAACATGTTAAATAGTTCTTCTGTTTTTTTCTTTTTTCTTTTTTTTTTCTCCGAAGTGTTATTTGATGTTGTAAAATTAGCCTCAGTTACACTGAGAAAAGAATAAAGCAAAACAATATGCACCTAAGAAACTGCTCCTCGCGTCAATTAAATTGAGTTTTTGTTTTTAAGCGCTTTTTGAAAACGGCTTCCTGACCCATTTAAATTTGATATGAGGCCATGCTTGTTAGTTTGGAGGTAAAAAATTTTAAGTCCTGCAGCAAATGTTAATGAGGGCTTTTGTCTTAACTAACCAAGGAGACTGCAGCACCCAACTATAAACCAGTACGGAACACATTCTTTCCAAAAAACCCAGCCCACAAGCTGCATATTGTATGAAGACATTACAGATTAATAAATGATAGCACCATGGTTTTAGAAATTAAGTTAAAGTTTCAGTAATTAACATTTAGTCCAACTTTTTAACATTCTAGTCACAGGCCAGAAATTAACTTTTTAAGAACCCAAATTATTTTATGTGCAAGTAAGAAAATCTTAACCATAAAAAGAGAATTAAACTCTGCATAAAATTCTAAAATACTATCCCCTATTTTAAAGGAATTAGGAACAAAAACCCCTTTTCATTTGACTTAGTCAAACAGGGCACATTGTTTATGCTTGTCTTTTTTAATCTTGATCATATCAAGATCATTTTGAAGTAAAACCAATGGTTGTCACTTTAAAATCTCTTTACCACAACACTGAGTATTCTATGGCAGAGGCATACACATATTAAAGGCATCTTAATAAAGATGCAAAGGAAAAAACACACATCTCGGAAGAAGACAAAATGGCAGGCAACTGGTACTTCAACTCTCTGAAGGCAAAAATAAAAAAATATCTTTACATTAAAGAATAAGTCAAGTTAAAGAGAAAGGGAATGAAATGGGGACCATCATATTGAGAGAATAAGCTGACCTGCTCAAATTCAAAGTGCTAGAATTAAAGGTCTAAATTAAAACATAGTCTATGCCTCAGAGTATAACACTGAACACAGTATGTGGTCATATTTCAATCCTCTTTCCGTTCCAGAGTCTGTGTAGTGTGAATGCCGTTGCTGTACACAGGAAATGGAAGAGTGGAAAAAAGTCCCTCGGCAGTTGTGAACACATTCCCTGCAGGCATTTGGGTCAGGCTGGCCCCGCTCACAGCACTTCCAAATGGTCCCGACATATTGAGGCGGTGAACGTGGTGGTAGAGCATTTCCATCGGCGTTTTAGGATCCAGCCCGAAGCTGGGGCTGTTAACATCAACAAAGTTAACAGCGTGGGTGTTGGGGAGGAGGTTGCCCTGCATGGCTAAAGTAACTTCAGCTGGAGCATACCGAATAGTGCCAGTGGTGTAGACCCTCTGAGCAGCAGTGCTGGTCGCAGCAAGGGTTCCCGTTACCCTGTGAACCAAAGGAAGCACCACATTGCCTGCTTGTAACCTCTGAAGGGCTTCCAGGTCCCCAGTGTACAACAAGGAGTTGGAAGTTGTGGGACCTCCGGGGTGTTTGTCCCGTGGAGATGCTGAAAGTGGGGGTGACAAAGGGTCAGAGGACACAGGAGCCAAGGCCGAGTTGGATGAGGTGCTGAACTGAGTTTTACGGCTGGCAGTATTTTCAGTCCCTGGCGGGGTGAGAACGGAGTCTGGAATGGAGACATGTAAACTACTGCTGGCTTGGGGGGAAGGGAAGTGCTCAGAGCTGGGGGGCTTGGTCATACTGTAGGGTGATTCATTCCTTGAGATTTCCCTGTTGGGTGGATAATTCCAAATACTGCTATCATTATCAAAATTGATAGGTTCTGAGATTTCTGTTTTAATTTTGAGCACTGAGGCACTGTTTGGCGACGAGAGCAGCTGGGGCTGGTCCACCAAAGCGGAGTCAAGTCCATTTGGACTCGAGGTGCTTGACAGCCTTCTCCGGGTCATGCTGCCTCCCTTTTGCTTTTTTCTCCTCTTCTTCCTCTTTTGATGTTTGCTGGAAGACTGGGCATTTACTTCCCCTGCACTGTCTGAGTCCTTGGCACTGTCCGAGGTCAGTGATTCACAGTTCTGCAACCGCAAGTCTGACTCACTCTCAACATAGCGCTCCACCTTGATCTGCATAGAGCCAAGAGTGCCAAAACTGTCCTCAGGGGCCTTTTGATTCTCGAAGTCAGAGTTTTCAAAGCTGTCATCGCTGTCCCTGCTGTCCTGGTTGCTGGAGCTGTTCCCATCATCATTACAGTTCATTTCGTTATCCGACTGATTTCCTGACTTTTTCCTGTCGGATTCAGGGTCTTCACTGTTTTCGGATTGGTTTCCTTTCTCATCTGACTTTGAGTTCTCATTGTCCTCTGGAGCAAATGGAAAGTGAAAAAAAAAAACCAACAACAAAAACAAGCCAAAATCAAACATCAGCAACAGGAACATAATATTATCACCCAAGTCTAGATTTCTAGCTACCAACGATATTTGATTGCTGTAAACTTTTTTTGGCAAAAGGTGCTCTCTTCTGTAGAGCCACAATTTTTTGCAAAGCTGTGTTGGGATAGTTTCAATCACCATGCATCTCTCTGCCTCAGGACTGTTGGTGCACTAAAAGCCTGTCCTACATGGCCTGCACCTTGACTGAGGGGGGGCTCTTCATCTGCTTGCTGGACAAAAATAATTTCGACAGCTGTGAGCGGAACAGTGTTGTAGCTGTGTCATCCAAAGAGGAGTCAGTGAACAATCCCATTATGACCGTTATGTTCTGGTCATTGTTCTTTCACATCCACGTTCTCGTACAGTGGGCAGGGATCCAGGTGTAGCACTATGTACTAATGAAGATTCCGGTCCTCTTATCTCATTTTCCTCTCACCATTGCTGCTTTCAAAGTGGCACAGTGACTCTGACTTCAGTGGAATTACTGCTCATTTCCTCCCGTGTTAGAGGAGAAGCAGGTCATACATGTATAAATCAGAATGAATAAACCAGTTATAACAATTTTATTATGTTGCTAGACTGAAACTCTTGATTGATTCAAATCATCTAAGTGCCATTGAAAACAGCCCAGCTACAGCACTGAGAAGCTGTCACTCTTCTCCCCTGAATTCATTTAGTTGTGTTTTAGATTTTTACCTAATTCTAATACAGATGAGATAAACACTCAAGCCCACTGGACTCAGACAGCCAAAGCAGCTTTGAGAATGAATACTCTCCATTATCACACTATGTTTGAAAGAGTCATGAAAGGCTTCAGGAGACCCTGTCTTTTACAGACCAGCCAGAAATCTTTTGTTGGGAAATAAAAGATGTTTTTTCACTCATCAGAGCCAAGTACTACCCTTTTCAATATACTCATTTTAAGGAGAGAGGGGAAGGGCCAGTTTTCCTCTAAAGATTGGTTGCTCCTGGAGCCATGTCAATACCAGTTTCCCAGAAGTGCTGGAGAAGGTGGGCTTGACAGGGAAGCTGCCTGAAGATTCAGAGCAATGCACTTCACAAGTCAGTGGGAGTTCTGCTCGAGTCAGCAGCAGTGGAGAGATGCTCCCTTTTGAAAAATAAAACCCACAGAAGCAAAGTAACAGCCATAACCCCCTACATCTCATCCAGCTTTTTGTTCCACATTGGCTTGAATTTCTCCTACAATTTTTTCCTTTTTTTTTTGAAGATGCTTTGTTTTAAGGCCATGGTTCCTAGCTGGTCAAGAGTGGGCTTAGGGTGACGTGTCTAAAGCTGCACAAAATTTGCCTGGGGTTTTATCAGAGCTTGAGCTGAACTTGTTGGTTTCATCCGAGATGCTGTTACAATTTCAGGTTCTTTGGCATTTCTATTCAATTATTTTGTAAGAAACAACCCCTGCTGTCTTCCCAGACATCTCCTTCTAAGACGTGCACATCTGTGCACCTTTGAAGAATGCCCCCTTGCCCTCATTGGCCTTAGGAGTAATGAATGCACATGCATTTCTCAGTTGGAGAAACTTATAGTGCACATGGGAATAGAAATGTTTCTCCACGTGTGTTACTTGGCTATTTAGGAACAAAGGCAGCATAAAGGAAGCACTGGGAATGGGTGAAGAGATTCCCAATGACAGTGGGCACTAAGCCTGTATGTCTGCCTAATGTTGACTTAAACCATCAAACTGATTTGTCAAAGGAGAAAAAGGCAAAGATCAAAGAGAACATCCATATCATATAACATTAAGGCATGATCCTCTTCTTGGTTTTGATTGATTTATGTCACTGTGATCCGTTTTCTCCAGATTTTTTTGGTTGTTATTATAGACACAAGAGAAAAATCATATACATATATCATATACTACAACAGAGTATCATCCTTAGTTCTTGGCCCACAGGAAACCATCCTCCTTTCAAAGCTAGATGATCTGTATCTGTGCCTAGGTAACCACTTTTAAAACTAGTGGGGAATGTGTGAACTGTCTGTGCACTAGACGATCTGTAGGACTAACTTGCACATTGAATTTTACAAGTAGATTTAGCTTTTGAAAACCAGCTGAAGTCCAAGACTTGAAGAGCTTAGAAACAAGTGCTTGAACCCCTACCTTCCAATAAAATATAGTTCTTTCAACCCAAGAAAACCTTCAAATTTTGCAATCTTCACTGCCCCCTAGTGAGACGCTTAAAAATTTTATTTATACAGGAAAAAGGGTCATAAAGACTGACATTAGTGGCCTTTTTTTCAGAACGTATGCCTACTCTGGAAAGGCAAGAACTAGAATTATATTCAACAGTTACAATCGCAGGTCCTCTGCACAAGGCACAATACTTGTTCATAAAGCTTAGCTGGGAAATGAAATATTTAGTTCAGTGCAATATAGGCAAGGATGCATGCATGGAGTGAAGAGAAATACTGAGGAAATGGGGATCCTGTGGAAATGCTGAGGTCATTAAAAAATTTGCTAGTATTTTCCAATTTAGTTTTCCAGGATTTTTTTTTTTTTTTTTAATAGAAAAAACCTTGAGAAGTAAAAGCAACTGGAAAGCAAACCACATGGCTGTCAGGATATGAACCTTTTGTGGGTGTAAAGGCAAACCATGTGTGTTACCTGAGTTGTCCTTTGAGTCTGATTCAGAGTCAGAGGTCTCTGAGGATTCTGAGGTTTTCTCTGGCAGATGAGGAAGTTGTGCAATATCCATTGGAGTGTCCTTGTACTCTGGGTTACTGAAGGGGAGACAGCAAATAAAATCACAGCTGGATGATTTGCACTTTCATGGTTTTTCCCTCTTCATATCAAAGTTCAGGAACAAAGAACATAAATAGGAAGAATAGCAAACACAGAAACATACATGTTTGGCTACTCAGAGCTTCACAGCAGGGATTTTATGAAGGTTTATTTTAATACTGCTGTCAAATACTTATATTGACCAGATTCTAAAACTCGTTTGAGTCTAGTGAAGTTTTAGAGCTATCAGAGCATTCTTACTGAAGTGGGACACCATGGCTTGTGTGATATCTAGCAGTAAAGCTACACTGTGTTATCATCCAACAACAAAATATCTTGATTTTGATCCCATTACTGTGCCTGGAAGGACAGAGAGGGTGTTTTAACTTTTCCAATCTGTTTCTCTCCCACCGGCAATGTCTATTAGAGTTATCTCTGTAACAATGTCTATCAACCTTGCCAGAGCTCTTTCAGTACCTGTTTTTCTCAACGTTTCTGTTTTCCACACTTTAATCAAGCAGATCATACATAAAGTTAGCAAGAGCGTGCTCAGTTAGGACTAGAGAAAATGACCCCTTCTCAAAAGAATTTGGCCAAAAAATAGATAAAAAAGGTTATATATTTTTTAAACACTGCACACATGCATCCACATCACCAAGAAACCAAAAGCAACCACTCTAACTGTATGACAGATGCACATGTGCATGTTAAGATGCATATGTCAGGGATAAAGAACTGTCAACACACCCATTATAATCATATCTTCATCTGCTCATGTGGTGCTCACCTGTGACTTGTTAGCAATGAACATGACTGCAATGTAAAAAAGCTAAACTACCAGAGAAACTGAAAAAAACCCTCAAATCCAATGATTTTTCTTGGTTTGTACCTTTCAAAATGTGTTCTTTTCCCAAACCCATGCAAAGGCAGGGGAACCAACAAAGACAGGCATAAGAGGCACAGGAATGTTGAAAACAGACAGTCTTTAATCATTTCTGAATAGGTGAGCATTGCTATGCAGTTCAAATTCCAGCTTGGTGATAGAGCAGAAAATCCTCAGTCCTGTGTAGTACAATCTGAGGCAGCACTGGGGGTGACTGACACACTGTCACAATGACAGTGTGATCATATTCAGCCTCTTACAGTATACTTGCGAAAATTCAGAGTTCACACAGTTCACATTGAAACACCATTCTTACAATTATCATCTTTATGGTTTTGTCCTGACAAAGTGACTTTATTCTGTTGCATCCCAGGGCAGTCCCCAAATTTGCCCCTTCCAAGCAAAGATGTTTGAGGGCTTTCACACTGTGAATAACAAGTTGCCAGAACAAGAACAGCGTTAATCCTCCCTGTCACTATAATTAGTCTATCCTTTTACGGACAGCTGAATCATACTTTCTAATGCATGGAAATGTATACAGACCACTACTCCTGCTAGGAGTAGACCTAATTATGCCTTGATCTGTCATTAAAATATTATTTGGACATTTGGATCTTTTGTGGATTCCAGTACTAGGAGAAATCTAAATTAAAAATACAAATTCAGTGGAGAAATTAATCTTTCTCTAGCAGACTGGTAAAGGCAATACAGCCGAAAGATCGGGTTCTGGGAGGACACTTGGGGAAGACCACACTGCTTTTCTTTTCTTTGTTAGGTATAGTCTGTTGGTAGAGGAAATTATTTTGTGAGGCATTTGTAGACTTGGTTCACTATTGTCTAGAAAGCAGTAAAGGGCCACGTTTCCAGCTAGAATATTAACACATCTCTGGGCATTTTGAAGCGCTGTTAGGACTAGGGCAGTGAAGCTGTACTTTCCGTATAGAACTGGCGGGCTTAAGCCAACCTCTTCAAATGCTTCATTTTGCCTCAGTCTTGCAGAAAGAGAAAAAATGTAGCAGGATAAGGATATATGCAGAAGTGCCTGTGCTCAATCATAGCAGGACAGAAACATGCAGACCCCAGCGAACACTCCACTGCTGTGGAAGGTTTCCCACCGTATTCTCAGTGTTCTCCTGCCAGCGGTCGCTTCCTCGTCTTCCCCAAAAGAGGAATCAAAAGTATTTCAACATGCAAGTTTAGGCAGGCACAGTCTCTTCAGGGCTCGCTGGACTTGGCATAATAAGTTACAGTCTAACCCCTAGACATCACTTTGAACTCTCATGGCATCAAAGCAAATGTAACAAACCATGACAAGCGACTTAAAAGGAGAACAGGCCAGGAAATGACAATTGCATTTCATGATGATCTCTAGGTTTCAAATTTTATTTGTTTGTTTGTTCTGCTCTGGAATGAAACAGAACTCCCCATAATCATATTGTATGTTTTCGCAAAACAGAATGCATTGAAAGGTATTTTCAGATGAGAAAGGTCAGGCTTATAATTCACTGTCTCTCAGTGACTGTTGGTCTTCCCTTGAGCTCAGAACCAAACCTTGAAAAATACTTATGCTTTGGTAAAACAGAATTTCTCAGGGAAGAGTCTTAAATTCGGGAGATTTCTGTTACTTCTGCTTAAGATGGTTATAATAGTTTTAAATAGTTTTAATTGCCTTTTTTTTTTTTTTTTTTTTTTTTTTTAAGTGTGAATACTGTCTGATGGTTACCTGAGCAACATATTAGTTCAAGGCTTTTCTCCTGAGAAAATTCCTCTCTCTCTGGAGTGAACTGGCAAACACCTTTCAGAGAGACCTTGCTGTAGCATTCCAGAAGTTTGCTTCCATGCATTTGCAGTAATGAAATGAAATAAACCAGTGCCCAACACTCCACACCAGATTTTGTAACACAACTACTGAAAGCTGGTGTGGATAATTTTTATATTTGAGCCCAAGCTGAGTAGATTTCAGAGCAGTGGAGGCATGCAATAAAATGGTGGTGGGGTCATTTGAAGACTAAGGCAGCTTAATAATTCAAGAATATTCCAGTGTCCTGAGGCATGAGAGGTGTCTCAATAAATACAACCAAATGGCACTGTGTTTTGAGGTGGACCGTATGAAAATTTCTTCTCCTTAACTTTCTGCAGTAAGCAATTGATTTTTCCCTAAAACTCTCATCAATAGAGACACGCAACAGACAGCAGTTCAGGTGGGAGAAGTGACTTACCTAAGAAGGTAATTGACCCATATGATGTTCTTCTCACTTGCGTTCTTGGCATTGACAGCTATGGTTGCACTAGACTGTATCCAGATATAACCTCCATTCTTCTGCATCCAGCGGTAATACTTTGTTACACATTGGCCCTTATTCAGCACTGGCAAAAAAATACAAACACAACAGAAGCAAGATATAATGCATGTTAGAACTGCCGTAAGATGTACAACATGCCACAAGTATGAGCAGAAGATCCTTGGCTTCCTTTAGGTTTAAAGTAGCACGTCACTGAGGTGACAAACAGGATCTCAAGATCAGTATAACTAGCTGTATGTTTTAAAAGTTTTTAAAGTATAATCTGTTTTTGGAAACTCTAGTGGAAGAAGGAAAGTTAAAAGAACTACAGATCTCTCTGGTTCACAGAACACTTATTGCTGTGTGGACATTTTCAATGCACTCAATGTCAAACTGTAAAAAGAGAAAAGGAAAAAAAAAAAAGAGGCAAATTTTTATGTGATTTATTCATAGCTCCTAGGTAGACCTCTTTGAGATTCTGGATATTTGAAAGGTTTGGGAAGATACTCTACCCCTGCTGCTTTGATCATTTCTCCTTATTGCAGGCGATATCAACCACTGAACTTATACATCTGTTTCTTTGATCTTGTCAAACAGAATTTACAGTTCTCAGATGAACCAAATCTCCACTGGTCAGTGGGGGAAAAATCTTGGGAGAATTTACTTTCTACCAGAGCAAAGTAAATCCACCAACAGACTCAGAAAGAGGCCTAGGGGAGGCAGAGAATGGCTTGGTCAGAGCCAGAGAGTGACAGCTCTCTCTGATCCTTGAAATAGGCTGGGAAACAGAGACACAAGTAAAAGCAATCAGTTATGTGAAATAGTGTTACTAAACATTCACAGCAAGACAGCATAAAAAGGCAGATGTTTAAAGTAATACTTCAGCCAAAATATTGCTAAGTCGAAAGAGGTTTGGTTTGTATTGGATGCTTCAGCATCAGGAGAAGGTGAAAAAACGCAATTCTTACAGTGCAAGTGAGCAGCAAGATTTTAAAGAAAACCTAAACTATACAAAATCTCGGTACTATTGTTACTGGAACACTTACTCCGCATTTCTCATTAATCCCATAAAGCTGTGTGCACTAGAGGGCAGTGTGCATTCATATACACCCCCTGCTTTTGTCATGTCCTTGTCTCTGTCTGCTAAAATGAAAAACCTCTAACTGCTGTAATAAATTTGGCTAAATTAGCTGCTAAATGGTTATCTCAAGTAATATGTATTTGCATTAATCATCTTGCTCTAAACCAGAACAAGCCAGAGTCCTAAAGACGTAGTAAATTCATATTGTCCATTTAATTACGGCTAATAAGTGCTTCATATACAATAGTTTCATGAAGTACATTTTGATTTTTTTGTAGAGGGAAAAGAAAAAAGTCACTTTGGAAAAGAATAAGTATATAAGGCTGTTAAAGTTCCTATCATAAATGTGACAAATGACACTTTGGAGCTTTCAAGTTAACCAAATGTCTATACCCTAATTATACGTATGAATGTATCTATGTCTAAATCCGTGTACAACAGATATCTGCAGGGAAATATATTTACAAAGGCAGCCAAACAAACACAGATATTTTCTTACTGTGGAGGGATGCCCCAATCCGTGCTCCTATTTTTCAACTACTGAATAAAAAAATGCATGTAAAAAAGTGCAATTGTAAAATGAAGGTAAAGTGCAAGTTAGGTTCAGCTGTAATATGAACAAATATTTGTGATCTGGGTCTTGTTGTTTTTCAGCAACCTCTAGTTAACTGTGTTTGTTTCCAGCAGAGATCCATAAGTTTCCCTAAATTTTTACTTCTATATTCCAAGCTCCAAATATTCTGCTATGATAATTCATTGGCTTCAAAACCTCATTATACAGCAGAATGAAGATAAAATATGAATAACTGACTACCCAGCATTTCTGTCAAACCAATGCTGTATGCCACTTTAGAAAACAATTTCACATAAATTAGACCAGCTTTATCAGTTATGAAGAATAAAGGAAGTATTGCTGTAAGTTTGGATTACAGCAGACTTTTCCATTTCAGTAAAACAGGGCATTCAAAATACTCTGCTTACAGCTGACAGTAATGCTGATATACCTGGAAGTCTGGAGCGATATTGGGTCCTTTCTGGAAATCTGAACGCCCACAGGTGGATGCATAAACTAGTAAAATCCATCGGCACTTATATCTACTAGTGATACTGTGGTCTCTATAACAGTTTTTATCTGAGCAGTTTACCATGCTCTACAAATACCAAAGGATGAATCCTCACAGCTGCTCACACGCACATTTGAAAGTCAAGGTACCAGCTGAGTCAATAGTCAGTGACTGAAGAGCACACGGCAATTCTGCGTAGTGATAGCTATGAGGACCCAGACCCCCCAGCCCTTTCAGTTCATTCCATCCTAGACAAGTCCTTCCTCCTTTGGTACCTTTTATATTGGTTGTTGCACCACTGGAAAAGTCTATGTCATGAGCTGATTCAGAACTATGGAAAAAGGTGGAAATTAGAACCTTATAAATTATTTCTGAAGGGTAAGGTGCTTGCTGTTTCAAGAAAGACAATTCAGTTGCATACAAACCATCTACAGTCAGAGTTCAGGCTCCCAAATTACTGTACATCTAATAATATTTGAAATGCTGTCTAGAAAATGAGCTTTCCATGAAGTTCATCTACCTGCAAATTCCCACTCTCTGTTTGGCCAGCTCAGATATATTACCACATACACAGGTTTTCCTTCCTGCATCTGTCTAAAGCACATTTCATATGAGAGATCTCTGGACCACACTCTGAAGGAAGTCCCATGATTCAATATAAAATTTCTCTCTGTAAAGAGATTCTTTGGCAGGCCAGCTGTGCTGTGCTGCTAAATCTGGTTCTTACATCCTTTGAGAGTGCACTAGGCACCCCCAAGCTAGTTCTGAAAGCTCATACTATAGCTTGGGAAGAAATGTCTCAATGTGATGAAAGAGAGTGGGGAAAATTGAAATGTTTTCTAATTTACAGTATTTTTTTAACTGTTGGCATTGCCAAGCTGAAACTCAGAAATGAGATGAGAATTCTGAGGAGAACAAGCAACAAGAAGGACACATCAGGAAGAGAAACCTATCTGGTTTATTGATAACCTAGTGTTACTGAGTAAAGCACGGTTACTGGTTTTGTGAAGAAATTAAGGTAAATAATTAGTCCAGCCTGAGCTCTGCTTGTGAAATTAAGTTTTGTTACTAGCAACAGACCACACATTTCAGTTTAGCATTAACTTTGGAAAAAGTGATTCCATGTGGACCACATCCTGCACTTATTCAGACTGTACTTAAGGCAAATCCCTTACTGAGAATCAGGGTCCAGCTCTGTATTTTTGTATACTGAGAAATGCAAAGTGTTTTAAACTGCTGTTTGTATTATACACGGAGTACCCAGTCTGGCAGACAATGCAGTACAGGGGAAGGTGAGAGTTGTCATCACATTGATGGAATGGCTTGTGTGACTGAAGTCACACATGATTATGCAGGATTGGGTGTATTGGTCTGTTTGTAAGAACAGCAGGGGAGGTGACTTCTCTTACAGGCTTAGTTTCCTCTGCTAACCAAAATGTTAAGGGGAGTTACATATTTAAAAGAAAAAGGAAAAAAAAAGGCCTTGTTACTAAGCCATAGTGTGTGGAAATACAGAGAAATCTTTCAAATGCTGGATTTCAGCTTAATAGCCATCAGGAACAATCTTTGCAATGAGTCTAACTGTGAACAGGAGAATGAAACAAATAATAAATACTAGGAATAGATGACAAATATAATTTTATATATATAAACCCTTTAATCAAAGGGAATAACTGAGGGTTAATGTTTTAAATCTAGTGACCCTTACATTGGCTGTACAGATATATTCCCTAAAATGGTGGATGCTAAACTTCACTAAAATTTGCTGAAATGTTACCCAGTTACTCACTTTGAATTCAGTGGTTAGCATGCAAGAAATGCACGGTATGCCATGCTAAGAACTAAAAAAAAATAAAATCTCACTTATTTCTCAAAGTATGAATATATTGCTATGTACACAGTTCCCAACAGAGGGATTTCAGTGTTCCTTGGTAGCTTTGTGCACAGCAATATTCTTGTAGCAGTGGAGTAAAGGAGGGGGAGAAGAAGAAACAGTCAGTGTTCTTTGCAGAAACCTATTTCTGTTAGAAAATCAAAATAAATCAGTACAAGTTTGTCTTCAGAAATATGGTTACAAAAAGAAAAAGAACATAGTTTCTTCCTGTAAGGATGTTCCGAGAAATCAAAGCCAAAGCTTCTAAATAGTGAGTTGTGTTTTAAAAGAAGGAAGTAGCTTAATTCAGTTTGAAGAGGAGATGAAGAAATTGTGTATCAAAAGCAGTCTTTTAGCAAAGTCTCTTACAAAAGGACATTTTACTCATGTGCATATGCATTTAAAAGCTACACTATATTGCGTATTCAGGTAAGTATTGAGTAAATAGGAAATGATGAGATCATCTTACATATTCACACAGCTTCACAAAGAGCGTCTTTATAATTGGTGAAAATACTGAGGTTACATCTGCCGTACTATTCATCCTTCTCCTTGAAATACCTTTATCAATGACTGGATGGTATTGATACTGAATTCCCCTTGTGATAAACTTGTAAGAATATTTTAAATTTACTGCATAAGGATGAAAATGGCATACTTAATACCATAGTCGGATACTTAGCTGCAGCCACAAGTACTCTTTCTACATTCACAAAACTGGCAGACGAAACATGAAAAGGAATACTGACTCTTTAATCTCCACTTCTCCACCTAAGGCCCAAGGCAAGCTGACAGGGTAACTTCGTTCTGGAAACAGACAGTTTTTTATTTTTTTAATTCTGGATTTCTTTTTCTTCTGCTTTTGAAAACTGTGGGCTATAGGGGAATGAACCTGGCATAGACTTAAAACAAGAACAAGTTTCTTTATCTGAAAAGTTACAGTCCTTGATGCTTACAGGAAGGTCATTTTCAAAACCCACAGGAAAAATAGCATCACAGCCAGAAAGAGTGCATGAAGTGCCTTATTTGTTTGTAGCAGAGACAGTTTTTCATTTATAACAGTTCCAAGGATCAAGTGAGCCTTTGATGTTGTAAGGACTTTTCTATAGATTTTACAATTAGTGAGTTAGATGTTTTAAATAGTAGGTATGCACAAATTGGATTTTAGCAATGAAAAAAAAAGTACTAAGCAATATCTAACAATGTTAAGTAATGTTTGTTACTTAATTATGAGCTAGTTGATAGGAGACCTGGAGACCCTATGTGAGCAAATGTGTACCATCTATATCATTATCCACAAACACTTTGATTTTGGATTTACTACATGAAGTGGGGTGGGGAGGAGGGGATGCAAGTCAGAACAGTGTGCAAATGTGTTCTCTACCCACCAGACTAAAAGTGTGGCCTCCACAGCAGATTGCTCGGGGAAGAATGTCACCTTCCCATCACAAAAGTCCCCGTGAGTCACAGTGCTCTACCTCCCCTCACTGCAGACAGCTACTTACCAGCCCTGTGTGACTTCGAGTATCTCAACAGAATTATCTTAAGAAAGATAGATGATAACTGTTTAGAAGAATACTGCATTTTTCTCACACCATATGGCAGGAGAAAGCCCTGAGCGCTGGACAGAGAACATATTTTTATAGGTTTGGGTAGAACGTGGTGTATTGTGTCAATAATGCTGACTGACACTTAGCTGCTATCGTGATATGAACATTACAGAGTAATAATTGCTGGCTTCTAAACATAAATTCACATTTTCCAAAGTCAAGCCAGAAGTAGCAGGTCAGATTCATGAAAGAAAACTGTACCTCACTACTTCCCCTTAACTTCTTCATTCACCTGGGATAATTCTTTTAAACTTATACAGACACTCTAAAAATGCTAAGTGTGGCAATCGATTCATTGCTTACTTCTGCAATATGGAATACTGTTTAGTCTTCCAGTGTAGGGATGTTACATACCTGACAAAACAGGCAAAAATACAGATCAACAACCTTTGCAGGAAAAAAAAAAAAAAGAGCCTTAATCAACCATTTAGAAAATTGTAAAGCTTAAGAATCTTTAAAAACTAAGCAATATTTTTCCTGCCTTAATTTGCAGAAAAGCGAATGTTAAAAGTGATCTGAGTCAAACTATTAAAAAAACATGGATTCATATTAGGATTGAAGTTTGTAGCTCAAGGTCATCACTTGCACAATATAGTGAGAAAAGCCTTGCATGCTACCTGTCCAGCTAGGGAAGAAAAGTAACTCTAAATAGTGAAAATATTTTGTAAAAACATTCATAAATTTTGTAACCTGTCCTAATCCCAGGACAGTGGTATTCCAGCCCTCTGAAATTTATTAAAATCCAGCAAAACCAGAAAAAAAAGTATTTTGCAGCACTAAGCACCAATCATTATCTCCTAATTGAACAGGAGAGACACTTTCTCCCTTTCACCAAGCTGGGAGGAGTGGCTGACACGCCAGAAGGCTGTGCTGCCATACAGAGAGACCTGGACAGGCTGGAGAGTTGGGCGGGGAAAAATTTAATGAAATATAACAAGGGCAAGTGTAGAGTCTGAATCTGGGCAGGAACAACCCCAGGTTCCAGTATAAGTTGGGGAACGACTTGTTAGAGAGCAGCGCAGGGAAAAGGGACCTGGGGGTCCTGGTGGACATCAGAATGACCATGAGCCAGCACTGTGCCCTTGTGGCCAAGAAGGCCAATGGCATCCTGGGGTGTATTAGAAGGGGGGTGGTTAGTAGTTCAAGAGAGGTTCTCCTACCCCTCTACTCTGCCCTGGTGAGACCACATCTGGAATATTGTGTCCAGTTCTGAGCTCCTCGGTTCAAGAAGGACAGGGAACTGAGGGAGGGAGTCCAGCACGGAGCCATGAAGATGATTAAGGGAGTAGAACATCTTCCTTATGAGGAAAGGCTGAGGGAGCTAGGTCTCTTTAGCTTGGAGAAGAAGAAACTGAGGGGTGACCTCATTAATGTTTACAAATGTATAAATGGTGAGCATCACAAGGATGGAGCCAGGCTCTTCTCGGTGACAACCAATGATAGGACAAGGGGTAATGGATACAAACTGGAACACGGGAGGTTCCACTTAAATATGAGAAGAAACTTCTTCACAGTGAGGGTGACAGAACACTGGAACAGGCTGCTCAGGGAGGTTGTGGAGTCTCCGTCTCTGGAGACATTCAAAACCCACCTGGACACATTTCTGTGTAACCTCACCTAGGTGTTCCTGCTCTGGCAGGGGGATTAGACTAGATGATCTTTTGAGGTCCCTTCTAATCCCTAACATTCTGTGATTCTGTGATTCTTTAACATTCTGTGATAACATACCACTGGCAATGGTTCATCATTTAAAATCACAGTTTTATAATTATGCTTGACAATAACTATTAACAAGAATGTATAATGCTACGTAAGGTATTTATTTAAAACATTATGTAGGTATCGATCAAATGTAATGACAGAATTATAATATTTAATTCAATGTATTGCTAGATGCAGTTGTCCATGGAAGCTTAGAGCATGCATATCAGAAAAGGTTTCTGTTGTTTCTATAGATAAAAATGATGTAAATAAAGTAACTAAATAACTTTATTTAATGATAAAGTGGATAAAAAATTACCACTAAATTTGTCTACCTAAGATTCTCTAGGTTTTCTTCTCTTTAACTTTTCTTTTCCCTCATGATTTTTCTGTCTCCCCATGACTTTCAAAACTTCAATCCTGACATAAAGTGATTTCTTTCTGCTAATATTGAAACGGTCGTTTAGAAACCCAAGCCTGCTTTGAACATCAACTTCAGACAGAACTTCCATTATCATTAATGAACTCTCTCTGTTCAAACTGGAGGGGAAAAATGAAATCCCAAATCCAAATTTTGCCCTCAGCTACTAAAACGCAACATCAGAGGAGAAATTTGGCCCTGCTTGCTCAAGAAACTTAAATTTGTCCTCCATATCTCTGCTAATATTAATGTCCATAATATGACGACCTATGTAAGATTAATGGGTTTAGAACATAACCCTTTCCATGCCAAATGCATCAGCAGACTATATATAATTATATCTTCTACAAACAGGAGAAGAGGTAGAAGTTTCACAGAAGCAGATTGGCAGCAGCAATGAATGCCATAGGTTAAAGATGGTCTGTTTCAAGGGACAGGATTCCTTTAAGCATGCTTTCATTTCTGGGATAAGAGTCCCTGTTTGGGTACTTGGACTAAATGAAATGAGTTGTTTTCTCAGTTTAATCTCTAGAGGAAAGGGATCCACAGCAGAGTGTCATGGTGGCATGGCACAACTGAATGTTCAAATACCCTTCTAACCACCACAAAGATGACATTTTTAAAGCATATTGTCCCTTTGTACCAGATGACTTGTAAAAAGAAAAGGAAACAAGCCCAAACTTTCCACCTTTCTCGACAAGCCTTAAAAAGATAGCTTAGCACTAACCAAAAAAAAGAAATCCCTTGTAAAATGAAAAGAACTTCTGAATAAGTAAGCATCTTAAGATCTCGGAACCAATACCTAGCAATCTGTGGACATTGCATTCAAAGGCTTCAGATGCTTGGCAGGGCATTCCCAAAAGCCCACTGAACCAAAGTCCCAGACACCAGCCCACTCATTTTATAAGTTATCAGACATCAAAACCAACATTGATCCACCACTGGCCACATCACTCATGGATGGCAAAGCCACAAGTGATTTATGCAGCTTCTTTCAAACGAATGCTAATAAGACCTATTTCAGCACCGTCACATATCTGATATATGCTACATATTTTACGGATACTATTTTCATATCCTTCCAGCTTTGAAAACTGTCTCCCTCAGAGACAAAAGGTCAACTGTCCAGACCTTTGAAAAATAAAAAGGAGAGAAAAAAATGAGTAGTTCTAATGTGTTTCTAAAACCCTGTAATAGAAGGCTCCAGGGAGACCTTATAGCAGCTATCCAGTACCTAAAGGAGGCCTACAGGAAAGCTGGAGAGGGACATTTCACAAGGGCATGTAGTGACAGGACAAGGAGTAATGGCTTTAAGCTGAAAAAGGGTAGATTTAGATTAGATCTGAGGAAGAAATTCTTCACCCTGAGGGTGGTGAGGCACTGGGACAGGTTGCACAGAGAAGCTGTGGATGCCCCATCCCTGGAAGTGTTCAAGGCCAGGTTGGATGTGGCTTTGACGAACCTGGTGTAGGTGAAGGTGTCCCTGCCCATGGCAGGGGGTTTGGAACTAGACAATCTGTAAGGTCCCTTCCAACCCAAACTCTTCTACGATTCTGTGATTTGCAACCGTTTCTTCACACCTTCACACAGTGACATTTTAGGGTGAAGCACTGCATAGCCTAGTAAATTACAAATAAAATCCTTAATCCATCCTTGGATTTTCAGTGGAGCAAAGCTGTTTCTGACTTAGGCTATAAGGTGATGAACACGTTTGGTCTCAGTAATCTTGGAGTGAACCGCAGCAATGAAGGTAAAAAAGATATGTGACTGAACTATTTTTCTCCTTCATTTTTAAAATGGCATACATTTATATTATGTAGCAAAAGTCACCACAGAAACAGTTTAGTGGACAGGAGGTGCACAGTAAAACCTTTTATTCCCATGGCTTTGCAATGTATCTTGTATTTCTACATTTTATCACAAGAAAAATATCAAAGCATAAATTCATCTTTGTTGCTAAAAAGTTTGCTCACAAAATGCCTTTACGAAAAAAATAATGAAAATTATTAAGGGACTAACTGGGAAAGTAGAGGTTCCCAGCAGAAGTCAGAGCTCAGCCGTCACTCTATAGGCCCTTAATGCAATAGCTATACTTCTACAGCTGGTACTATATGCATTTTTAATGCAAAAATAGGAGAAGAATTTAGGTGTAAGTTGCAACTGACTATGAGCTACAGAAGACTTAAAATGGAGAGCCTACAAGTTGAAATGGGAATGTACTAATCAGTATTGCATTAGATTTAATTTGAAGATGAAATATCATCAGGAATTAACTTAAAGGGTTATTGATGCAAACTGTATCTGAGGCATCTTGCAAAATAACTATAAATTGCTAAGCTACAGAAGGCAAAACTCTGCAATTAGGTTCAGCAGCTAATGGTTTAAATAGCTTAAAGGTTTAGGTTTATAGAGTTTTTTGGTTTGTTTCCTGTCCAAAAGATCTGATGCTTCTGTTAAACTCTCATATACTTTACATATAGAAAACATTTGTCCAATAGCATATGGTTTGGACATGAAAAACTTAGCCACAAAATATCCTGAAGATCAGAAATTTACAATGATTTAAAATGATTTCTGATTATTTATATGGAAAATCAGAATACCAAATATTACAATAGTAACAACCGTGCTTCACAAACAGGAATGTAAGCACTGGTCTAAATTCTCATCTTACAAGGAATGAACCAACCATGAGGTAATAGTGTATTATGGAGAAAATAAGGGCACAAAGTGTGCATGATTGCACATTGCAGAGTGTTTTACCCTTTGTTCTAAAGTAACTGGCTTTGGTCAGAGAGCAGACAAAGAAATTAAGCTAGACAGATCAGCATCTCTCATAACCCAAGGAAGCATTTTCAGGGGCAAATGCAACATCAGCAAGACTTTAGGGCATGGCTCAAAGACACAGAAAATACTCTTGGTTAGGTGCACAACTCTTAGGATTCTTTAGGACTGAAAAATGAACACTATGCATGGGCTAAAAACAAAGTCCTTGCTCCTTTTTTTCCTTGTATGAATAAAAAAATATTATATGTTTCCATTTCTTTTAGTTTCTTATTTCCTGTTCCCTCATCTCACTCTATCACCACTATCTCCAGTCAAAGAACACAAGGATGCCAGTCTCCAATGCAGAAATCTCTGCTGGCCCATAGTATGGACAGAGAGGAAGATTGTGCAGCTGGTCAGACCAATACTTCTGCAATACTTTGGAAACAAGATACACTAGAATGTCATCAGGATGCCAGGCAGGCTTGGTTTAAGAATTAACTAAATACCAGACATTCTATCAGCCTAATTTAGAATCAATCTTGCTTTTTAGTGATGATAATAAACTTGTACAAACATGAGATTCATTTGTATATTTTAGCATTTTATTTCAGTCCCAGGATGCAAAACCTGACATTGGAATCAGTTTGATTTTTTTGATGATTGAAGATATTAAGCACTACAAGAGCACTGAAATTTCGATCTGATTAGGATAAAAATTCCTCAGGATCAAAACACTTCTTTTTTTCCCCCTACAGTTTTACTAATTGTGTGCTACTTGACATTGCAGAGTTATTCCACAGCATGATAGCAAAATATGTGAAGTGTATTTTAGTGTTAGAAATTATCAACTCATTCTATTTGTTTTTCATGTGTTTGAGGTTATTAAGAGAATAAAAAATTATAACTGATGTGCATAAGTTAAAAGGGTTAGTTCAACTACAGCTGGTAGGCTAAACCACTAAGCAATATTTTTTACAGCAATAGAATTTTTCTACTGAACATACATAAAAGAAATCATGAATATATAACTGATTTAAAAGCAGACTGAGGGGGTAATATCCCTTGAAAAATAGGGGAGCCATGAAAAAGGTGAATGTGGAATAGTTTATTTTCAGAAAGACTGGATTATTCTAACCACTGGAAACCAGATAAAGTAGATCAGAGGGAGTGCTACCAAACATACTCATCAGAGACCTTTGCTTTATGGGAAATGAACTGCCCTGGCTCACGGTTCCTGAGGAATTGTATTTCTTATAGCTGTAAATCAAATCCTGAAGAAACAGGATGATATTTTCTAAGCAATAGCTGAGGACAACAAGTATCTTTTTTGTCAGTATCACGTTTCTGAATTTAGACCTCAATTAGGATTCCAAAATGAAAAAGCATGTATTATATACCAATATATACTTATGACAGTGTTCTTACAAGCAATATATTAATTTTCAAATGGTGGCACATTGTCCTATATTTATCTAAAAGCATATTCATAGTTGCCTTCAGAGGTCTTTACTTTTATACTTCCTTACTGCTTTCTTAATGACCTTCATTGAACAGTAACACCAAGTACTTGATGTTCAATGAATATCATTCATTTTTTCCAATTAAATGGAAGAGGTATACTCCTACAGCATATGACACCCATTCATTCTCAGCAAGAAATGTATTTCTTAAATCAAAAAGGGATGTTATGTATGATAAGTGTCAACCAAAGGGAAATACATACGCACAGCATTGTACTCCAGAGAGCAGTGAGTGTCCATTGCCCTTACTGAGCTCTACAGACAGTCGTAAAACCTGATACAACAGTAATTTTATTAATCTGCTTGATTTCTGATGTTTATTTGACATAAAATGTATCCTGCTAGCTTTAAGATCAGGGATATTTTCTTGCCATTGGAACAAGGGCAATTCTATCCATGCAGGGACTGATGGCTTGGTGAAAATGTATGAACCAGCCTATGCCTGACGTGCAGTTCAAACCTGCAAAGTTTCTATGCAGAGGGAAGTAGAAAGTGAGTATCTCATCAACTTTCCCATTCTTACAAGTGGTAAACTAGAACTGGGGGCACGAGGCATCTTTCTAGGATATTAGTTGTAGATGCATAACTATGAAATGTAGAACATTCAGCTTCACCTCTTTCATGCCACACATCCTAATGAAGAGCTGCATTACACAGAGCTGGGATTAGGGACTGTATCTGAGCCAGGGTACAGCTAGACCTGCAATTTTTGAGGGCTCATTGTGGCAGCTTAGCCAGTTGCTATGTCAGCTGACCCAACAGCTGAGCCATGATGCTGGATAGTGTACAGGTGGTTTGATTTGAGAACGTTTTAACTATAATCTCTGTGAGAAAGTCTTGATTTATTATAAGTGATATCTGTCAGGATTCTACCAGCAATTTATTCAACAAACACAGTGAAGATGAACAACTAGAAGTTTCCCAAACTCCCAAAACAAGAAGCATTATAAAACCAGAAACAGATTAGTAAGGTAGAATTGTAACACAAACCAATTGTCTGGGAGATTTGTGAAAAAACAGGATCATTGAAAGCTTGTATGAAACAAGATAGGAACAATATCCCTAAACCTTTTATTTCTGTCTGAAAAAACCTGATGCTTCAATAACTTGTGGGACTGTCACCATGTATGACTGTGTTGGAATAAATGCAGGCATATGTAGAGTTGGAGCATGAATGTTGTTTTATTAATCCGCAAGGGCATCGAGCTATAACTAGCATAAATCTCTAAGTAGAAATTTTGACCTCACTGAACCTAATGGAATATTTGCTCTTTAGTTCACTGGGGTCAGAATTTCAGTCTATATAAATTTGCTTTTTTAGGGAATAGTCCCCAGGTACATTGAAGCCAATGAAAGCTTTTCCATTGACTGTAACAAACCTTTCATTAGGGCAGGAGTTCCTGTTCAGAAGAGTGTTGTCACAGCTATAGTCCTGCAGACCTTATTCGCTATTATACTTGTTATGGTCACATTCCTGAAACTGCTTTTGTCTTCTTTTATCTGAGCTACCATTAACAAGGCCTGTTTTTCAAAGTTTCTAATGGGCTGCTATGATCTGAAGCCATCACCAGCCCTCTTGATTTTTTTTTTCCTGTGTGATTTTGTGCAACATTTCTTCTTTACTTGTTTTTCTCTGATGTCTTTGAATAACCTGGATGAGAAGGCAGGATATACTGGTCTTACTTTTTCCATTTTTTTCTGAAATGTTATCAGTGAATAGGCAGAGTAGCATTTTTATTTATGTTTCTTCCTACATCTATACCTACCGTTAAAATTTAGGATTCTTCTTGTTTTGATCTTTAAAAATTATTTTATCTCCTGTAAAATCAATCAAGATTTTTAGCTGCACTCTGTGGTCTTCCAAGAAACACAACCTTCTCACTCTGCTGATTTCTCAAGTCCTGCTTCTGCTTTTCAGTAGGGCTTTCTAACCACTACTTTAGCTTCTAACTCCTCTTCAAAATATTGCATAACATTGTGGGCTTTTTTTTTTTTTCTTCTCATTGTAATCTTAAACAATTATTTCCTATTTTGAACTGGCAAATCTCCTGCATTGTCTATTTTGGCGAACTGCAGTTCTGCTGGCTTTTACCTTCTACAGCCAGTGTCTGCTAGTTCCTGAATTTTAGCTCTAATTTGATTTTCACTAAACCAGGATGATTTTCTAGTTAGGTTTGAACTTGATTTTCTAGGATAGACAAGTTGCTATGGAGTGTTTTGGGGGTTTGATATTTTTTAATCTTGTTTTTTTCCACAAAGTTTTGTTTGTTTGTTTGTTTGCTTGCTTGTTTGTTGTTGTTTTTCTTTTTGTTTATTTGGGGTTTTTTTTGTTTTCTTTGTTTGTTTGTTTGCTTTTTCCAGATGCTAGAGAAGTCAAGCACATCTCTGGGCAAAGATAATGAACCACTTCAGCTTCTGCAGGAGTTATAATGGGCAGGTAGACTTCCTGAGCTATTCCCCAGTCTAATTTAAATGTCAAGATTTTTCATCCAGGGCATGAGTTTGAGCAACATGAAAAGAAAAATGCAAAGTCCTGTACTTGGGATGGACTGATTCCCTGCAATGGTACAGGCTAGGGACTGACTGGCTGAGTTGTTGCTCTGTGGAAAAGAACCTGAGGATCCTAGTGGACAGCACGCTAGACATGAATCAGTAGTGCGCTCTATGGGCTGTACAAAAAAGTGTATAGCCAGAAGATCACCGAAAGTCATTATTCTCCTTCACTCATCACTCCTTAGCTTGCATCTGCAACCTAATTTTAAGCTCCCAGCACAGAAAATATATTGATAAACTTCGGTGGGCTTAGCAGAGGTCTGCCCAGGTAATTATAGACCGGTCAGCCTCACCTCTGTCCCTGGGAAAGTAATGGAACAGCTTATCCTTGGTGCCACCTCAAGGCATATCAAGGATGAGAGGGTTATTAGGGGCAGTCAGCATGGCTTTACCAAGGGTAAGTCATGCTTGACCAACCTCATAGCCTTTTATGAGAATGTAACAAGCTGGATGGATGATGGCAGAGCAGTGGATGTGGCCTACCTTGACTTCAGTAAAGCCTTTGACACGGTCTCCCACAGCATCCTCACAGCTAAGTTGAGGAGGTGTGGTCTAGACAATAGAGTAGTGAGGTGGGTTGCAAACTGGCTTAAGGAGAGAAGCCAGAGAGTGGTAGTCAATGGTGCGGAGTCTAGTTGGAGGCCAGCATCTAGTGGAGTGCCTCAGGGGTCAGTACTGGGGCCAGTATTATTCAATATATTCATTAACGATTTAGACGAGGAAATAGAGTGTACTATCGGCAAGTTTGCTGATGACACTAAGCTGGGAGGAGTGGCTGACACGCCAGAAGGCTGTGCTGCCATCCAGAGAGACCTGGACAGGCTGGAGAGTTGGGCGGGGAATAACCTAATGAAATTTAACAAGGGAAAGTGTAGAGTCCTGCATCTGGGCAGGAACAACCCCAGGTTCCAGTATAGGTTGGGAAATGACATATTAGAGAGCAGTGTAGGGGAAAGGGACCTGGGGGTCCTGGTGGACAGCAGGATGACCATGAGCCAGCACTGTGCCCTTGTGGCCAGGAAGGCCAATGGCATCCTGGGGTGTATTAGAAGGGGGCTGGTTAGTAGACCGAGAGAGGTCCTCCTTCCCCTCTACTCTGCCCTGGTGAGACCACATCTGGAATATTGTGTCCAGTTCTGGGCCCCTCAGTTCAAAAAGGACAGGGAACTGCTGGAGAGGGTCCAGCGTAGGGCAACAAAGATGATTAAGGGAGTGGAGCACCTCCCTTATGAGGAAAGGCTGAGGGAGCTGGGTCTCTTTAGTTTGGAGAAGAGGAAACTGAGGGGTGACCTCATTAATGTTTATAAATATATAAAGGGTGAGTGCCACGAGGATGGAGCCAGGCTCTTCTCAGTGGCAAACAATGATAGGACAAGGGGTAATGGGATCAAGCTGGAACACAAGAGGTTCCACTTAAATTTGAGAAAAAACTTCTTCTTAGTAAGGGTGACAGAGCACTGGAACAGGCTGCCCAGGGGGTTTGTGGAGTCTCCTTCTCTGGAGACATTCAAGACGCGCCTGGACATGTTCCTGTGCAACCTCACCTAGGCATTCCTGCTCCAGCAAGGGGATTGGACTAGATGATCTTTTGAGGTCCCTTCCAATCCCAAACATACTGTGATACTGTGACTACTTGCCCTGTGATGAAAGGCTGCAGGACCATGCTTCTTCAGCCTGAAGAAGAGGTGGCTTCAGGAGGACCTAATGGCATACTTGCAGGGAAGTTACTACAAAGATGGAGCTGTGAGCTGCACAATCAAAACAGGGAAATTCCAACTGGATAGAAGAAAAACAAAAAACACAAACAACAAAAAAGAATCCTAACAACCCACACTGTGAGGATAATCAAGCCCTTATTAAGGATAACTGGAACAGGCCACTCAGAGAAGTTGTGGAAAGTCTGACGTTGAAGGTTTTCAAAATCAGCGGGACAAAAAGCTAAACAATTTGCTTTGAATCAGTGTTGATCCTGTTTTGAGCATGAGGTGGGACTAGATAATATCCCAGAGTCCTTTCCAAAAGGAGTGGTTCTATGAACAGCTTGTTCCTATAAGCCAAGAGAACAACTATATATAAAAGATGTAACTAGCCTCACCTATTGAAAAAAAATTGCCTAGCAAGAATAAGTATGCTATAGTCACACAGTCCAGTTTGGAATCCCACTGTGCAGGATGCTGATAACAGGAGAAAGTCCCTGTGTTTATAAAGCTTGCAATCTAATCAGCTAAACCGGACATACAGTGAGAGCAGGAACACAGTGAGGTGAAGCGATTTTCTAGAAGTCATTCCGGTCTCCAGGCTCCTGAGTCCTAATCCAGTGCTTATACACTGGACCACGCTGCACTCACACTGCCTGCATAGGTCTCTAAGTTTTCTGAAGATGAATGTTTCATAAAGCACATTCTATTTCAGAGAGAAGTGGTCATTCAGAAGATTAAGGTCTTTTTCAAATGGGATGTTCATCTCTGCCAGGTGGTATGTTAAGTCTGAGTCATAAATATCTTTTATTTCTTTGGTCAGATAGTGCAGTGAAAGTGCAACTTGTCATTTCTGACTTCCAGTTTAAAGAGCACCAAGTAAGTTTCTGAATTTGTTCACTTCTGAGCAACTGATGCAATCTCCTGGATACTAAACACTTAAAATGTAAATGATGCAAAATTACTTTGTTAATAATTTTGGATAGTTGAATTTTTTTTTTTCCCCACAAAAAATGTATCTAACCTAACCTTTTTTCTGCCAAATGCACCTTACCTTCTAGAAACTTCAGTGACTATTTGAAAGCTTTACAGAGCTTGCTGCTGCTGTTGCTTGCCACATATTATGATAGAAGCCGTCACTGTTCTGCTTTCTAGTTGCAGTTATCCTCCTATCTTCCCTTACAGATCAAGCAAGGTATTTTTGGACTCAAGGTTTATACTGCTTTCTACTGTAGTCATGTTGTTTTGAAAAGGCTAATTAAATGTGGCTGTATTTGGGTTGCTACCCCTTTATTAGGAAATGCTAGCAGTGCATGGTGCAGGGGGAGCAGAGTTATTAAAATCTGGGACTCTACATTTAAGAGGCAGTTTGCAGGTAGTCTTTTACATTTAGAAAAGCACATAAGTCAATCATAAATGCAGTCAGTCACTGAAACTTCCAAAGAATTATCTGGCTTCACTGCAGGCACAGATAAATTAGAGATTATGGGCCTAAGTCTCTTTTCGCACCAGGGTAAATCAGGAGCACCATTACTGAAGTCAACAGATCTCTACAAGAAAAGAATTAGGCCCTATGGCTTTTAATAACAGGAATACAAAGAGTTTAATTACAAGGAATGAAGCTGAACCTCCCTTCCCCCATACACAGACATATGCACATACTCTGGTAAGGTTTGTCTCTCGTAACATTGTTGTGCTTCTGTTATCCTGATCAGATACTACCTGTGTGCAAGTAACAGGGACTTAGATGCTATAGGGATGGAGGCCGGCTAGATGTTAATACACAGGATGGTTAAAACACTGGTAGAGCTGTAGTTCAGTTCTATATTGAAAAATCTGGTGAAATCCCAAATATGCTGCAGTTTTTGACCTCCATGTTATGACTCAGAAATAAAAAACAAAGAGAAGAGTTAATTTTCTGTGCTAGGGAGTTTCTCACCTAGGCAATACATCTTTGAAGGAGTAAAATAATGCACAGCGCATGTAAATGAACAGTTGCTGGAAGCTCTGGTGATACAAATATATTTTTTTTATTCCCACATATGTGAACAATCTAACATGTTTATAAAAAAACTTGAAAATAAATAATACAAAAAGTTATATTTGTGCCACCCTCTGTGAAACCCTATGACAAAAAAGCAGGTGAAAGATGAAGACCCAAGTTGTGGTATATAAGTAACAGTTCAGGAACGAGCAAGTGTTGTACCAGATTATTTTTACAAAAATGGAAGTACTTACAGTCTAAGTGACTATGTCGGATGCCTTCCACATCTTCAGCATGAATGAAGTGGTAACATCTCTTTCCTACAATATCTACAGGAGTCAGATCCATGTAATCAGTAATCCTAAAAAGGAAAAAAAAATACCGCCTATGATTCAAAAAGGAAAAGAATACAACAACTGTCAAATGACTCAGGAAGTGAAATCTGCTAAAAAATTTTTCACCACTATATTAATTTGAATGGAATATCTGTACAAATAAGACACCGTTAAAGCAGAGGAAAAAAAACCCAAACATTTTTTAAAGAAACCTTGAAATCATCTTTTCCATTTAAGTTGAAAGTTAAATTCTAGAGCATATTGTCTCCATAGCATAACACCAAGACAATATAATTCCATCAAATTGTAAAGCATTAGCAATAATCCAAAATCCTCATTAAAAGACCAAGATGATTCAAGGTTACATAATAAAGTAAAAACATGTTATGTTTATAGCAAATGATTAGAGACACTTTTCATTTCAACAGATTGGCCTTCAATTGGCTATATTCATGAAAAAGCTCTTCAACCGTTTCTTGGCACCAAGTCCAAACTGATATTTCAAGGGATATAATTTAAATGCTGAGACATACAGATGCCTCAGGGTGTTATCTTTTTTAGACTAATTCATTTGGGAGCTCAGCTTTCACTCTGGGCCCTTTCAACTGGGACTTTGTTGTTTATTGCACACAGAAACTTTAAAATCTATTTTACAGACCTTTGTGTCTGTCTGTGTATGTGTGTCTGCGTGCTTGTGTCTGCATGCATGTGCGAACTTCTGTCATGGAGTGTCAAGATGTCAGTGTCCTTAAATGCAGTTCAGAAAACAACAAAACAATTGGAAAATGCCTTGCTCACAAAAGCATTTAAAAGCATGTCTGTTTTCCAGAGAGAGAATATTTTTTATGGTTTGAAATATGCTGCAAAGTTTGGGGTTAAATCCACTTTGCAACTGTAAGATATAATTGCCATCCATTTAAGGGAGTGGTAAGAAACACCAAACATCTTGATATAACCAGATAGCTGAAACAACTGGAATGTGATGCTAAGGGAGGCTAGTGGGGAGGCTAAACCAGACACCAAGTTGTGTAGGTCTGGGGGGTTCCCAGCAGGCAGAGGGGGTGAACACAGCCACAGAGGCACTGACTAGCAGAGCTGTGTTTGCCTGGGTGTCTGAGGCAGGGAGAACACATAGACCAGAAAGACTGGAGGAGAACAGAAGCATTAGACAGCACCACAGCAGCACTGGTGATTTGTCCCAGTTAAACACAAAGAAGCAAACGTAACAAACACAGAAAACATCACAGGTAAAGCGGGTAGACTCAAATTTGCCAGGAAAAATTGTCAAATCAAGTTTAGTACAAAACACAACAGCCTTCTCCCACTTTCATGACAGAGCATGTTGAAGGATGTGCACTTTCAAACAACTGCCTAGTAGTTATAGCACTTAACCAAATGTGGGATACTCATCTGGGAATACTCATCTAATGTTTATCACAAACCACAGTTGAGAAGCAACTTTCCTACCTTCTCAAAGAGGACACAATTCACCAGGATACAGACAAGTCTGGAATAGTGGCAGTGGGACTCCCTGTCCCTCCTGCCGAGTTCCTCCACTTTGGTGGCACAGTGAATTACAGTCTGGGAAACAAAGGACCTGGGATCACTGCCAAGTGCTAAGAAACCTCACCAGAAGAAAGGGAGTCTGAGATTTAAAGGTTCCTGTGCCCCGGACTGTATATTATGTTTTTATACTAAAGTAAGTGTATAAAGAGTCTCTAGAGCAGGAATGTGAACTCAAGTCTTTCCCCCTCCCATGTCTACACTCTCTTCACTGGCACACTTTGCTCTGGCTGAAGATTTGTGTGTTTTCTGTTAGGAGGTGGCTCTGCTTCAAGATCAGGGAGAATAAATTGCATGTTGCCCAGCCTAGCAGAAAGGGGCAATCCCCAGGCAGGCCTCTGCCCTGGGTTGTACCCAGGCTGCGAGTTTTACAGCTCACAGGGCTAACAGGGAAGATGAACACTCTGCCTCCTCCTTTGGTAAATTCGACTCAGCTGTATTTTGTTTCTTTGTAGTAACACATTTGTGTAAAGTCTTCACAGATAAAAACGAACATAGCAAAGCAACCGTGGAAGCAGGTTCACAATCCCTCAAGTTTAAGGATAGTATTGAGAAAATGCTGTTTCAAACAGACACATGAAGGACATAGGATTTTTTTAATGAAAAAAAGTGGAAGAAGAAACAGAAAGACTATCCAGATGTAAGTGATGATGTAAGCAAGGACACCAAAACCAGAAGCAAAAGAAATAACATCAAATAGGACACTCATGTTTATATCAAAGGTACCCTAGATAGAAAATAATTTGCATGGAGAAAAGAAAGAAATATTATAGTATCTCTTAGAGCACTAATTAGGAGGCAGATCTTGTGGCTCCCAAGACCTTTGACAAAATAAAGCTACCAGGTTGATGGGTGGGAGCTCGGTTCTCCTGAATACACAGACCTGATCCTGTAAAACACAAGCACAGGCCTATGTCTGAGCAGATCAGTGGTTCCAGTGACTTACAGGACTGTAAACATGACTGCAGTTTAAAGGTAGGTATATGGGTACAGTGCTTTGCTGAATTAAGACCAATATATGCACACATTTGTATGCTTGAAGCTCTGTACACAACACTGTTCCTGCATATCTGAAGGAACTGTTGGCAACCACTGTCATGGCCAACGGGTCAGACCTCTTGCATATAGAAAACACCATGTTCACTGGGTTATTTTATTTTGGGAATATACTAGTAGATATGGCTATAGCAGTCAACATTATCTGGGCTATAGGCTCTCTCCAGATGATCTCCGATCACTAACAGTTGACACTGAAAATATATAGACTGATGCTGTACTCTAGCAGCAGTGTCTTTGCTTTTAGTTATTTATCATCATCTAAGATTATTTGTTCCTCTGCAGGTGCTTTTCTCACTTCACTGACTAATGAAGAAATTCTAGACTATTTTAGAATAGATGGAGAAGTTTAGATTATATGAATTCCACATTTGGAAAACAGACGGGGATTAATATATCACATTTTAGGCATCAAAATTTTACATCTCCATTTAACACTCTCAGAACAAAATATTAATTGTTAGAAATAGCCAATGCACTAGCTAATGGATCGTGTCTCAAAGGGAAGCTAACTGTTGACTAGTTGGTGCACTGAGTCCAGGATTCTGATGCAAATCTCTTCATTCAGAGGAAAGTAACAAGATGCACCCAAAGTCATGAGTAACTCTTGCTCCCTGCTGTTGCAAGCAGGCAACCACTCGGAAAACTAGGAGTACTATTGATCTCACCCCTGCTGATCCAATGGTCCACTGTGAGCATTCATTTCAGTTAAGTAGCATGGCTTCTGCTCCATGCTCCCTGCAGCTGTCAGTAACTCCCCATCGCTCTATAAATAGTGCTTACAGCTTCCCCAGCATGGAGCCATTTTTCTCTGTTTTCATCAATGTGCTTGCTTTACTGTGGCACCACAAAGAATTTCGCGTCTGCCCATAAGTGTCAGGAGTCAAGCCCATATATTCAGGATGGGATACTTATCTCCTTTTCTATAGTCCCAGAAGAGAGATCCCAACTTCCCCGACTTGGAGAATGGCCTTGGCAAAGGCCCAGATAATTCATCTGACAACTTCAATCAGCTGTTCAGTTAATTCCTTCCTTTCTTCTGTCCTTTCCGTTCCTCCAGCTTTTACAGTCATATTCTGCTTTGTACAGGCTATGAAATCCAAGTCCTGTCAATCCTACTCCATTTTCAATCCATGGAAATCCTGCTGCCTCAGTGAGCACTTCCCAGCCCTGGCAGAAGTGTTTATGCTATTTGAAATTACTTTTATAAATTATTTTAAACACTGACACAAGGGCTTAAAATGGAACTATTGCAACATAAATTCAAGTACCCCATCATATGCATTCTACTCTAGCATATGAGATATTATAGAATCCATCACGAACAAGGAAAAGTTGCTTTATAATGTTGCCTTTACCTAAATGAATGAAAACACTGGTAAACTCAATGCTTTCTTGCATAAGTCAGCTGGCTTACCATAGTTTACCATGTGTTATCAGCTCTTTCTATGTGATTACCAACTAGTGCTCCATGTCTGATACATTTCCTGTTTTTCAGTGATGCCTTTCTCAGGCTTTTAAAAGAAAGACAAAAATGTTTAATTAATAAAACAAATACACAACTTAGGGCTCATAAAAATGCCAGACTGATGGCAAAATATAAATCTTCCTAATATGGCCCACAAATTCATATCATACTTGACCAGATGGAATAGTTAATTTTCCACATTCCTCACTTTTCTTATTGAGGGTGCCAACGAAGGCAACAGTAAGGGCAGGTGATTTTATGAAAAGGAAATCTGTTCATTAGCAACTGGACAGATACCAGCAACTCATTTCACAGAGGCCACTAAGAGCTCTGCAGTGGTAGCAGCTTTCCATTACTACCTGGGTAGGTCACAGTCTAAGCAAAAGGTTTTTTTCTAGATCCTGCTGCTAATCCCCTGAGCTCTTTCACCAGCTGCCAGATTATACAGAATCTAGAAGCTTGTCCGGTAGACTCACAGGCAAAAGCTCAGCCCAAACTGTAATACTACTACAAGCTTTCTCTGTGACCTTGTGCAAGCCACTTTCTACAGAGCAGTTTTTACAAGCTTAAAAAGGAGAAGAATATATTATCTTTCAGATAATGCTTTTGAAGATCAGATGAAGTGTTCTCTCTAATAGCCATGTAATATTATTATTAATACTACTGTGGCAGTTCAGAAACATGACAGCAAAGATAACCTCGTAACTGAAATCCAATATTATTTTAAATTGTTTAAGGCCCTGATTCAACAAAGTATTTGAGTTTACCCCATTTTATAGAAGTTTATATTGATGTGCCATCCTGATTGTAGGTATTCCATTATGATTGAGCAACTATGATTGCTCTTGTCAGAGAGCTTCCACTCAACTTGTAATATGTCACAGCTGCTGTCACATGTAAAGCTTGCACTAGTCATCTTGTTCTACTTTTTGATGATAGGTCCCGTTGACAAAATTTCTTTTGGCTGCATTACCTCTTTTCTCCTTTCCAGCCTTTCCCCTGTACCTCAGACTTCGATCAATGGACCCAAATGTCTTTATTACTTATATCTTCCTTCTCAGATATCTTCACTCTTCTCTAAATACCCATACCCTGTATTTAATTTTCTGGACCCTGAGGGCACCAATAAACCTTAATGGTCTTCATCAGCCTCTCTAGGCTTCCCCACTCTGCATACAGCCCAGGACCCCATGTCAGCCTCTAGGGCTGTCAGACTGTGCCCCAGCAGTGCCACAGCAGGGCTGGTCTGCAGCTCCCCACAGCCCTGCCCTGTCCAGCCATGGGTCCTGCTGAGCCAGGCCCAGCCCATGTCCCGAATCGGCCTCAGCCCATCCCTCGGGAGGTGCCTAGCGGCCCCACTGCCTGGCCTGCTCTTGGCTGGGGTGGTGGGACAGGCCCTGGCTGCCAGCCCCTGCCATCAGCCACCATGGGGAGCCCCCAGCGCTACCGGCACCCAACCCCCAGGGAGCAGACAGCTAAATTTAAATCCTATCATCTTTCACCTTCCTAGATCACTTGTCACTACCACATTGAACATAGCCCCCCCAACCAACTCCGCATCACCTGTTCCCACTTCACTGCTGTCTTTCCCAGTATGCCCTTACCCAATTTTAATGTAAAGTTTTCCCACCTCTTACTGCAACAGATCCCACCTCTCTAGCCTACTATCTAGGCCATCTGTGCTTCTGTTCCATTAAACACTGAGCACGATGTGCTGTAATCTGCAAATTAGTTCAAAAATGGAAAACTTCAAAATTTCAGACAGAAAAACTTGTGGAGGGGAGGACGGGGGAGCATAAGGACAGCCATATAGATCAGACCAACGTCTGTCTAGTCCCAAATCTTGCCTCTGAGAGGGATGGTGAGAGATTGCAAAAAGCAGGGAAAGCTAAGAGGAATCTTTCCTGGTCTATCCTCCCCTATTCCAGCAAGATGTCCTGCAAATTATGGTTTTTAATTTATCTTTATTCTCTAAGAAAATAATGGAAATGAACATGATGATGATGAGAGTGAATTCAGTACTCTCTTACAACACCAGGATGACATTGCAGGAGTCACAAATTCACAAATTTCAAAACTTTTTGCCAAGCCCATGTAACAAAGAATACACACAGCTAACATAAAGAAAAAAGGAGCTAAAAGCTGTACCTATTTTCACAGTAAATGATATTGAGGTCCATATTCACACGAGTGACAAACATGTGGCAGTCAATCCTGACTTCATTAATTGTAGGAGGTGGCAAAGCATGAGCAACGACAACAAGTCCCATGATTTGGCTGGGTACTGTCCGTCCGTGGGACAGTGACACTCTCAGACGTAACCGGCCTGTTATATGAATCACCTGGAAAATAAAAACAATAAAAGAAACCCCAGTGAATTCTGGATGCAACTGTGACATTCTGGATGCAACTGTGACATCAGTTTCTTTTAAAGGATAGCATTACTATTCCCTACAGATCACTTAACACAGCCAAAAATTGTACTAAGTAACTGCCAGTATTAGTGTTAAGCTTATTAATATTGGCTGTCAACATGTCCTATATGTCCTCATGGCAAAAAAGAAGACAAGAACATAACAGGCAAATGTGTCACATTCATCAAATAAAAACCTCAGAACTCCTGTGCTATTGATTCTTCTTGTGGTGGTTGCTACAGAAAGAGAGAAGAAGAAGAAAAAACATCTAGAAATTCAACAAAAGAAAAGAGAGAGGGTGATAAAACTGAAGTAATGAAGGAAGAAATTAATAAAATATTAATTTTATAACATTCAGAGACTAAATATGAGACAAAAAGATCAGCAGTTTTGAAACTCTCCCAGAACAGATTGAACTGAATTGCTTGTCACCTACACCATGGAGACACTGCTCACAGCCTTAAATTACTTCTTTGTGGTTGGCAATTTGAGAAGCAACAACCTGAAAGTGATCAATGAGCTCAGCTGCAAGATGGTCTTCTTCCATCCACAGCAAACTTTGTAAGAGCTGGTAGACACATAGTGCTTTACCTAGTACACTCTGTATTTAGGGAGAGCACTGGGGGTGGATGGTTTCTTTCCCTATTTACAAGATAATGGCAGAAGATGCCCAGGAGATCGAGCTGCAGCCTTGGAAAGTGAAATTTTAAGAATGCTGCCTGAAATGGAATAAGTTGAAACTCTGGGAAAAGGATAATCCACCACTTTCAGTTTCACTCCTTCAGAAGTTCTGTGGATAAATAAAGGTGGTGTTTTTTTCCAATAAAATAATATAAATACAGCACTGATGTCAGATATCAAACTGAAAATGGAAACTGCAGTTCCTGTACTCATGGATTAGAGAACCATAAGAACCGGCAGTTGCAGGCTCTCCCAGATTTTCACCCTCAGAGTGTGTTACAACATCAACATGAAGAGAAGGTTTCCAGGAGACAGGGTCCATTTCACTGTGATCCCAGGCTCCGGCCCCAAGCCTGACAGTGTTCAAGAAGAGACTGGACAACACCCTCATACACATGGTGTGAACTGTGGGGTTGTGTTATGCAGGGACAGGAGTGGGACTCAATCATCCTTCTGTATCCCTTCCAATTCAGGACATTCTATGAATCTATGATTCTGTGTGTATACTCTCAAAATTGGTCCCTTTCAGCCCTTTTATTGACTCTCTACACGGAAGTCAACAGATATGTTGGTTGGTACCAAGTGCACTGGAGGAGGTGACAGAGATGGGATGTAGTTATACATCCACTGATGCTCATCTCACAAAGACAGCAGCCAAACTCTGCTTCTGATCTGAGACTGATTGATAATAGAAAATGAGAGAGAATCTTTCATTAATAAGACTGCAAACCACAAAGTGCATCTAAATTCAAATGTAATTCATGCTAGCAAATCTGTTATCTAAGCCTTGAAGTTTTTTTGTGTTTGGTTGGTTGATTGGTTTCTTTTTTTATCTAATCATTAAAATATCTCCTTTCTCCACGATTTTACATTTCGAATCCAGCCAGCACAGTGACTCGGAATGAGGAAAGTGATGAGCTGCTGTATTCGTCCATTTCAGTTGCGGGTTTCTGACCACCTACATTTAAAGTAATTATTGCCTAAATTCACACTTAATGCACATTCCAAGGGCAAACTATTCTATGAATATTTGAAAAAGTTCCTAAAGTCAAGGATGCAAAAACACCGTTTCAAACACACTTTTTTTTTTTTTTTAAAAATTCTCAAGACCTCATTAACTAATGAAGAAATAGCTAAAAGAAATAGGATTAACTTCACAGGAGGGGCAGTAATAGTATATTTTGCTCCTTCTAGCTACGCTTGCATATACATCTGCTTTTTATCATTATCTGTCTCTTTTTATCATGCAGTTTCAGCTTACTGCAAAAACTCAAATCTGTAAACACTGGAAAAAATGCTGAGGGATAACTAGTAATAATGTGAAAAATAATCTTATACTGAACGTGCTATGCAAAAGTATTGTTGTTCTCTTGTTTTTTCATAAGTCCTTATGCTAATATGTTTGAAGTTGGCACTGTCACTTGAGGGAATTTTTGAGATGTATCATACTTAAAATGCATTTATCTCTTGCATTTTTTGAAACTTTCATGTCATTTGCAGCTAAATATCAACATAGCTTGTATTTGAAAACTCTCTATTCAGTTAATACCTCACTGTTTTCTGATTCCTGATCTGAAAGACACCTCAGATGTAGTGTTGCCCCAAGAAACAGTTCCAAACCTGCTAGACCTTATATGAACATTGTTAAATTTCAAGAGAGTTTGCTTCCAGATTCAAATTATTTAGCTTGTTCCTAACTCTATCAAGAATCAAAACATGTTCTAAATCCCCATGTGAATTCAAATTTTAGGGGACAGCACTCCATTGCATTCTGATTCTTGACGCTGGGAAATGTACAGCAAACTGCCCATCAGTTCCAGTGCCTGTGTGCCTCTAAGGAAACTGTATTTCCATGCCTGAAATCCCTTTCTATGACAACATTAGTCAAACGCACCAAGTGGGAAATCTAATTGGTAGTAAAAAACAATTCTAGCTGTCATGACCTTGTCTACATTGTGAGTATTGCCACTTTTAACACTGGTTCATTTGAACTGGGATTAGGGGTGATAGGAATTATAGGGTCAATTATCTCCGGTAGCTAAAATTAATCTCTTTATAATTCAATCCCAAAGCACTAGTCTATCATATATCCTAAAGCAGTATTATGACTTTAATGAAGCTAAATTGCAATAATAAACTGTTTTATAAAGGACAGTACTTGGATATAAATGTAAATATTTAACAAAATTTGCTAGGAATATTCTGAAAATCAAAGGCAAACACAACTCTTCTGTACAGTTTTCTTTATAAATACTTTTTTTCTCTTGAAAGCATGCAACAGTCCAAAGCCATCTTTAAACTATCATTGCCTTCCTTCTAATAATGCTTTATGAATAGACTGTCACATTTAGATGTCACAACAAGAGAAGACAGTGATACTGTGTTCTGTCCATTCTAAAAAGGTGGGTAAATGCTATATTGATCACAGGGATCATCAGAAACTTTGTATGTCAAGAGCTCAACAGATTTCCCCAGCATTTCTCCATCTACTTACTAAATGAAGTTAGTAGCAAGACTCCTTTTTTACTCTAATGGGAGCTGGACTGGGTTAACAGTCTAGAGACTTTTTTACTCACAGACTGTTTCTTGGCAGGTGTTGCAACTTGTATCATGATTTTATCCTGTAGAAGTAGAGGGAAATCTTATGGTCAAAATAAACCTTGTGACCTGATCTATAACAGGATTTGACATAGGTCATTCTGATCTGTGTTATTGCTGTGGTGTAACCTAGTTGTATAATAGTTATACTTGGATAGATGGGTGAACCAAAAAGCATTCTGTAACAACAAAACTCTCAATGCTGTGAGATGAATATAACACATATGTTGCTGTAACGACATCATGCTGAAGCAAAACAAATACTATAAAAAACTTCTGTACTGTTTAATTGCTTTGTTAAACAAATTCTAAATCAACTTTGCTTGACACTCCAATATTGAAAAAAAAAATTATTTGGGTTTTATTTTTAGCTGATTAGAAAAGGGATTTGCAAAATATTGTAAGTACATGTAAATACAGTTTATGAGTGTGGGAGTGCTAACAAGCCACATTGCCTGGACAAATATATATTTCTTTTCCTTGCCATATGCTCTATTTAGTCATCTGTTAGCGACAAGCACTTAGATGTGCTCTACTTAATGCCTACTCATTATAAACAAGCACATCACAAAGACCTTGATAAAACCTTCCCTCTCTCAATACTTAAGGAAAAGGAAAGCCCAGTGATTGAAAAACACATCTGGAACCTGCTCATCATCCTTTAAAGCTAAATCTCACCTCTGGAGATGGAAATACTTTCTTTGTCAAAAGACATCTTTAAATATTACACCCATTTTTTCACATACATGTGATGTCAGAGTAAGGACATGCATTACCAGAGGCTATAAAAACCTGCAAGCATGAAAAATCTGTGAATTTCACCTTTCAGATGTCTCTGTGCGCTTCAAAACTTAAACTTCCATTAGAAAGAAATTTCTAAACTATTTCTTTTGTTCTCTGTGTAAATCACTAAGCCAATTTATTATGGGACTGAAACCAGAGCACTGGCAGAAGTCCTCCCTCCACCTTATTTCTCTTAATGGGACATTAAATTTGAAGCCTTAAACATTGCTTAGATGCAAATTTTGAGAAGACAATCACATAAGAAAATACCCTAATTTAGTTTGTGTGTGTGGCTATTTATTTAGCTGTTTTACAAACAGCTCACACATGCGTTTAGTCCCCCCTTTACAGAAACAACTGTGATTCTCAAGGATCTATATATGTTTGTTTTGGTATCTCAAAAATGTTACTTTATACTTCCAAAATCAACACTTAAATCTTTAAAACAATTAAATTGAACTGCTAAAATTGGCTGAAGAAAATCTTGCAAACTGTAGCCCTGTTTTTACATTTTTGTTTTGAAAAATGGGGTGCTCTTTCACTCACTGATACATGGACATACATCTCAAAACCTGCCTGTGACACCAGTGAGACAAATGTTTTAACACTCTGCAAGGTAAAGGGTTCCTATAAGGTTTCAGGCAATTTCTCAGCTAAGACGGAACATTTGGAAACAGGATTTGCTCTGGCCTTTCAAAGGTTCCACTGTCACATCTGGAATTCATACAGGGATATCCTGAAGGTTCTCCTTTTCTGACATCAAAATATATACATGCCTATCAACCAAAACTTAATTATAGGTTTGTCTACCACAGTTCTCTTTTTTCCTCCTTGTACCCCACTGTGGTCACTACAAGATTTCTATTTGCTTATGTTTTCTCATGGTCAGAAGTAATTTATTTCTGGGGTTCCACAGCCCCACTCTCACTGAGACCAAAGCTTGTTCTCCCAGGCTTCAGGAAAGCTTCAGGAAAATATATCACCAGCAGCAGCTGGGGTCAGAGAGAACCAGTAAGTTCTTGTGTTTGCAGTTCCAGTAATACTTGCCTATTCCATTCTCAGACTTACTGCATTTCTGTATATGGTGCGATATTCCTAACAGCAGGTCTGATGGAGCATGAGTGTTTGGTGTTGAAAACGAGTGAGCTGCTGGAGCTGCAATATGTTGGATCATTCCACACGTACAGCAAGTATGATGTGTCCCACATGCATTCAACTTACTGTACCCACACGGATCAATTCTCTGTCATGTCTACAGTTACTTTAACACATAGAGGATACATATTAGACTTGCAGCATGAGCCATTTAAATAAGTTTGCACATGCCCAGTGGCCAGTCTTAGGGATTCCTGCGTGTCTAGAAACCTGATCAGTTACCCCTCAGATAATGAAGCTGTGAAAGGTAAAGTTTGTAAATGTATGCTCCTGTTGTAGCAATGTTAGGTTTACTGTATCTTTTAATCTAGAAAATAACCATCATATCATCTTTTCCTTGTTAATATCATGCTTCTCCAACTTCATATCACCTACCTTTTCTCTCAGACAGCACAACAGAGTAACATATCTACTTACAGTAATTGTTCTCAACTCTTATTCGATTCAGGTATTTGCTTCTTCAGTTTAGCCTTGAAAAAGTGCTTATATGCTGAGAAACCTTTATATATATATATATATATAAAACATATATATATATGTATATATATTTTTTTTTCCTGACTATAGTAGCCCATCTAATAAAATATACTGCTTCTACACACAAACCTTGTCCTACTATATCAAGTCCACACCAGAACAAAGGAAACTAGTATTTAAGTACAGCTGTCAGCGAGTCATTCTGAATCATGGTGGATTAAAAAAAAGAGATTAGGCAGTAACCTATGACTCCTGAGAAACAGCTTTTGTAAGTAAAATACAGTCAATCTTGATTCAGTTATGCACCAAATGCTATCCGAGCCACTGTTAAGAGTTGTGGTCTTGAGCACCCATTCAGAGAATACAAGTCTGATTTCAAGGAGGGTGAACATTATTCCTAACACATACATAGTTTCAAGGTCAATAGCCTCTTTTCTGTCTACAAGTACATTTCAAATCCCCTCAAATGCACCTGCAAAAGACAGTCTGAAAATGGAAATGGTATTTACATTTAAACAGCATATTTGGTCTCAGGACATATTTTATTGTTAAAAAGTCAATACTAGTTTTTGGAGACACTCTAAGCTATTCCCATCTTTCCTTTGATATCTCTCCCTCCAAATAATAAGATTCAAAAGCTATTTTGCTGCTTAAAACAGTCAGAAGCAGGAATTTAGGCTAATCCTTAGGGGTTTAAAAAAAGTATCCTCATGAGACCTCAAACTCATCAGGTGCTTAAAAGACAAGCATCACATGAAAAACACCCTGGCTTGGCAGGCTCAGTTCATAACTCTTCCTCAATCCCTAAAATGACCTGAGTAGAGTATTATTTATTGCGTATGAGGAATATTGAGGCCAGCAGCAAGCAAAACAGCCACAGTCACTTTCACTCAAGTACACCACAGGGAGCAGCTGCTCCTCTGTGTAAAATCAGTGTTTTGAGTACTCTTGCAAAAAGCGGCTAATTCCAACTCTTCCTCAACCTCAGGACACACAACCTCTTATCTCCCACTTGCCTTTCACTAGATAATAGATTAGAAAGAAGGGAATGGGGACAGCTTTCTAACTCTCCAAAAGAGTGAAGATAAAACAAGAACCTGACAGTGCCTGTGTTACGTCTATCAGATGACGCTCCCTGACCTGGATGTGGCTAGGTTAGGGTTATCTAAAGAATAAACTACAACTTCTCTGTAGGAGTAAAGGAGGACTATTGTATGAGAAAAAAGTCCTAAAGCTGCCATTAAAAACAAACAAACAAACAACCCCTCACAAACCAAAAAACTAAACCCACAATTATTTTCAAGAGTGTACAATAGGTTGTTTTACAAGAGTTATCAAATCTTAATAGCCTGGGAAATGAACAGCAGACCAGAGGTTGCTCAAGAATAATTACTAAAATATATTTGCTATCAGCATTTTTAGATCCTTTAGTTTAACACTATTAGATACTCAATTTATGGCTGATTTTTCTTTCTGTTACATAACAGCATTAACATTTTATTATTTGTGGCAATAGATTAGTGGTTATTGTTTAGTAGGACATAGCAGAGTGTCCTGTACTGTATATGGGCACATATATATCTTTATTACCATGATGGCTCTCTTGTCAGAATTATGAAGTCCAGCCTTGAATTGGCATTCATTGTGGTGGCGGAAGTTGCGTGATCAAGACCCTCCATTCAAAAGTGTATTTGTATTGTAAAATAATGCTTTCCTTTCCTGTGTTGTGATTTTTTATTAATTGCAAAGGATAAGCAAGCTGGTTTTCTCTAAATAAAAGATATTGTAGAGCTGATACTCCTAAAATCAGTCCCATAATATAAGCTTAAGAAATATAGTGTTGAGTCATTACACATTATAATTTCTGATTTATTGTGCTTTATACAACTGCAAAGGTTTCTGTTTTCATAATCAGCCCTCGCAATAAGAGCTCTAAACATTCTACTATTAACTAGTATCCTTTAAATATATGCAGTCTTAGTAATTCAAGATGCCAGGTTTCATTTTGATGCCTTTGAACCCTTTTCCTTTTTAAGATGTGTTATTAACAACTCAATCTATCAACACTGCTTTATTTTTCATAATCCAAAACTTAGAAGCATTTGAAGAAAATCAACATTAAAAAAATGGGAAAAGAAGAAAATAACTAAATCACCACACTGCAACCTGAAAAAGTAGCCATAAAAATTGGTTTTATAACAGAATAGTTTTTGAAGTAATTGGCACAAAGACTGTTCTAGTGCAGATTGCTGCAAGAGCGCTCTTGGCAAGAACATCATAAGCACTAGCAAAACTTTAATATGCTCAAACAGCCAAATACAAACTGACACCAGGAACCCATGTGTGGCAACAAATAGGAAAAAAATAAAGTATCTCAATTTAATACAAACCTACATACAAAGGGATCAATTTTTACAATTCGTGGTTTAGCATACAATACAGCTGTCCTCAGAGTGAATATAGAGTAGCTATACATAAGAAATCAGAATTATCAATTCGGGGGAATTTCTCAAGAGTCCTTTTGATATGTAATAGAGCAAATATAATGACTAAGAAACCAGACATCAATGCATTAAATAAGATCAGGTTGAGATCTATTTAGAAAAGACAGGTTTAAGCTGGAAAAAGAATCTCTTTGATATGACCTCCAGAGCAGACCATTTGCAGGATTCAAGATGAGCAGATTTACTCTTGCATATCTGCTTGCTTCATAGCTGCTTTTAAATATAAACTCTAAAATATCTAATATCGAGTTATTGCAGAATGAAGTCTATATAGTAAAAAGATTAAGAACCTGGGATTTTCTTATACTTCTAGGAACTTTTATAATGGATTTTGTATGTTGAATTCAGAGGAAAAAATGAAACATTGTTAATTTAAAAAGCTAGCTAATGTAACTAATTTATTTCTAAATGATCTATTATAGAATCTGGCTACTGCTGGTCTAAGCTAGGAATCTAGAATACCCCAGAATATTTGGTAGTCTGCATCCCCGATTTATGGCCAATACTTATTTAACCCTGAAACTCAAAAGATAGCTCCACTTTAACAGATTTTCCTCTGCAAATCCCTTGGTGTTCAAATGTGTTGCATTTTTTTTCCCTCACAAAATGTTTGAAGTCCTCTTTAAAAATAATGCCTTGAGGATATTTTTTCCTTAATACCATTTAAAGAAAGTTGAAAGCATTTAGCTATTGAAGTGTGCAGGGTTCTAATAAAAGAATTGTCATCCCTGCCCATAAGCAAACTCTCTCGGAGCTCACAATTCCAAAATTCTGGTGGTCCTGCCAGCAATAAAAATTAAACCTGAAAACAGACTTCTGTTCCATCAGTTCCAAATGTGGTTTATTACAGTATCGGAGTGGTGGTGTTAGCTGGCTACATAGTTCTGTAACAGAAAGGGTGGAAAGGTATTTTAAAAAAAAATGTTAGCCAGAATCCTGTATGTCAAAGCAACCAAATCTTGTTGCACTAAAGACAAACAATAATAAATATTCTTCAGATGTAGCCTCTTTATTTCTATCTTTGGAGGCAGAAATAAAGTGGGGATTTTTTTTTTTCCCCCTACTGTTTTATTTGATGTAGTTCTTAGCAGTCCAACAATTACCTTAGGTGATTCTCTGCACAGTGAACAAGGACTAGATAAAACAAAATATCTGATATTAATGCATTTTTTCCACATACAGATAAAAAAAATGTAGAAAATACTGATGTGTGTAAAGACAGAAATGAATTCCCCAGTTTAGCCTTGATTAAGACAGGAATGTTTATGTTCTACTCAAGCTCTCCACCTGGGGTTGCAACTCCAAAATTAATTGTGAAGTTAGTCAAGAAATGTCATATTCACTTTTCCTTATTTTGTGGCTATATGGGTGGGAAGATCTGAGTTTTGTTCATAGTAAAGCAGGGACACACTATGAAAAAGTTTGAGAACTACTATTTGAATTTCATTAATACCAAGGTTCCTGTGCTTGTGCTAATGGTGTCTGGTACAGGATTTTAGACAGAGAAGCGACTAGTTTATTTTAATGCTTGTGTAGCTCAATTTCCACTGGCTGTACACAAACATACAAGTTGTACTGAAAGATCATGGACAACAGAATGTGTGAACTTCCCTGCAGAACACAACTGTGACAAAAGGTGGAGATGGGCAAAACTCATTCATTTCCCATAATTTTTAATATGCTTTCACCTTCCTTCCATCAGTGACATTTATATGAATCTAAACTAGAAGGGGAAAACATACAGCAAAGTATATGACCTGATTTTATGGAAAATACAACTGTGAATTTCAGGAAAGCTGCTGCAGGTTGTTAGTAATGCCTCTGCATCCAGAGGGTGAAAATGAATGATCATGGGATGAGAGGCATGAGTCTTCTGACATGTCTGCCAACATCTAGTCTCTGTAGTTCCCACAACATGCCCAGTGTTATATCTGAACAGTTTTAAACAGGTCTCACATGGTCCTGATAAAGAAGGTAGCTGGCATTCAAACTGCAAGGCGCAAGGCCTAAGATGGCTTCACAGAGACTCTGGCTGTAGGAGAAGACTGGGTACATCATGACAGCCCTTCTGGAGAAGCAACTGTGTGTCCTAAGAGCAGCTGGATCAGGTCAAACCAGAGGTCTACGTAGGTCAACATCCTTAGCGTGTCACCCAGGCTGACTAAGGGAGAGCATCAGACTAGTCAAGCATCCAATGACGTTTCCCTTGTGTATTCAGCCAGGACTTCCCAAGCTAAAGGCATGCTGTTTAGTCAGCTTTTGGCATTCATACTGCCCTGTGGCAATGAGTTTCACTGTTCAACTCTGGAATTGCTAAGTACCTTCTTTTGCTTATTCTGAATTTGCCATTTACTACTTCAATTTTTTTCACCTACCTATTGAGAGACTACAGAAAATCACATCCCATTCACCTTCTCTGTACACTGATGTTTTCTATCATGTGTCTCCACAGTCATCTTTCTTCCAAACTGAATCTCCTAGGTATATTTTAGCTGTTTCACAACGTTGATCAATATTGTCACTTTTTTTGCCATTCTATGATCTTCACTTTGAGATGAGGTGAGTTAACAAGTGCACAAGTATTCAAGATAAAGGAAAACCATAAATTTATACAGTGGTATAATGACATTCTCTGTTTAATTTTTATTTTTTTTCCTAATAATTTCTTAGCACTCTGCTTTCTGACCACTAATGAGCAGTAATCTGTTCCTTTCATAAACTTCCCATTAAAACTCGAAGGTATCTCCTCTGAGCAGTAATAGCAGGTTTAGAGCCCTTTATTTATATACAGCCAGGATTGTGTTGGGTTTTTTATTTATTTATTTATTTTTTTTTTTTACCAGATAGTAGTATTTTACACTTACCTGAACTGAATTTTATCTGCTATTTTATTGCCCCTTAACATATAACCATGGAGTTCTTGTGCTACTGTTCACATTAGACTTATATTTTTACAGTTCAACAAGCACTGTAATTTTCCTGTTCACCTTGGTTTCAATTTAATTTATTAATATGTTGAGAACCAAAGACCCACAAACAGCAATTGCTGTGCAAATGCAGCAGTTACCACTTAAGTAAACTGACCATCATCTTTTTTAAAACAACAACAACAACAAAAATCACTAATCCATGAGAGCATCTTCCCCCCCACCAGCAGTTTAATTTCTTTCAGACTTTCGGTTAGGGACTGTGCTGGTCCTCACACTGGAAATGCAGCTACTCCGTATCAAATGGAAATCCCCTGTAGACATGCTTGTTAGTTCCCTGAGAAAGCTTTGAAAAGGTCTTTGGCTTTTCCTTGACATACTGTGTTTGCTCAGATGTCTACCAATTCTACTTAAGTTTCAGCAGAAGTGTTCTATGTTATGAGTTCCCTTGTGCTAAGACACAAGGAAAGTGTTGCCTAGTGTTTACACTAAGCACTGTAAATGAACATATATGAAAGGAACATGTCTACCAGGAGATGTCCTTCCTGAAACAAATCTCTGTATGACTTTCTGAAAAAAATAAAGGAGTATACAGACTTATTTTGCACAATTCTGTGAAATGCAATGAAATAATACTGATAAATTACTAGAGACATACAAACTGTGGGTTCAGTGACAGCAATACGTCATAGATGTTTGGATATCAGGCTCAAGCTCCTTTCCATAGACACATGACCTGCCACCCTAAGTCTCTCCTGAACCTTTTGAAGAAGGCAAAAATATAAATAATGACTTTCATTCAAATAAAATTTGCTGAGAAATATTCATTGATGAAATCTGTTTCATGTCAAATCATCTCAATTTCACAAAAGACCTCTGACACAAAATCAAGTGAATTTTGTTGGTAGGAGCATTTCAAGTACAGTTTCAAGAAACTGTACTGTCATTACTAGCTGAAGTCCACCCAAACAAGGTATGTGATTTCTCTTTGAAGAAAAAGCTTTCATTCCACTTGGAGACAGATGGTCTTTGCAAAGCCCTGACCTTCTCCTTGACAGGTACAAATGGACTACTATCCATGATTTGTTTCTATAATCTACCTAATGTAGAGCAAGGTAAATTATAGATAGCAATTGATTTGTAAAAATCATCATGAACCAGTATTGTTTTAAATGCCAGATGTGGATAAATGGGGAGCAAGAACTTACAGGACAAGATTTGTGTTCTTGAATCTACACTGAAGAAGCCTCTTGCTTTTTCTCCATTGGAATCAATTTACTAATTTTTAATTCATTGATTTTCTGTTGTTTGTTTAACATTTATTAATTGATTGTTATACTTATGCAACTAATTCAAAAGTTGGCAAATTTAACACGCAGGCCCTAATTTGCTTTTACAAACCCACCATGTAAAATGCCTTTTTTTTTTTTTTAAAAAAAAAAAAAAAAACACAAAAAAACAACAACCCAACCAACCAAAAAAACCACCAGGTTACCAAGAAAATACCTCTGTATTTATAAATGAGTGTTAGTAGGGGTGTTGTAAGCCATCTGAACCTTTCCTTATTTTTTACTAAGTTTTTCTATGTAATTTAATAAAATAACAAGAAAAAACTAGTACAGCTCTCCTTTTCACTCACTGCAGTCCTAACCAAAAGTCACGTTGAACACCTATTTCTTATCCTCTGCAAGGCTGGATAACTCCTTTAAGAGTACGATGCATCTCAGGTCATATTGAAATAAATGGTATGCCTGCTCCATCATCCAGTGGTCACAGGATCTGTGTCTTCACAACAACCTTCAGGTTTCTCAGCTGTCAAGTGTTTCTAATCTGGAATATGAGCCATTCATTTGCCCTTCATGTCATACTCATTTATGATGGCTGAAATGTTTATTCAGAATGGGAGCAGAGATAACGAGCAAGGTTTCTTTGCTCTTGGTTACCAGGGGCTATTTGCAAGACTTCAGACTTGCTCAATGTGTTCCTCATTGCAACACAAACCAGCAGAGAGTAAGAGAAAGAATAATGTTCCCAACTCTCATTATTTTATTATCACTTTCACCATAAAGTCTCAGTTTCTGTGTCTTTTTTCCTCTGTGTGCCACTCAGGCTGCTGCTGTAAACTGGACAAATTGACAAAATAGAATTTTTGTACAGGGAGGTAAGGAATATGCTTTCCACAATGAGTTTCTTCGTGGCCTGTATAAGGCTAGAAGGGACCGAAGTGTTTTGATCCCACAATGAGGATTTAATATCTCGCACAGACAAACAGATGTTCAGATAAATCTGCACAGTTAGGTACAAGAAGACACAGAGAATGAATTCAGTACTCAATGCAGACTGTGAGATACATGAGTGTGCAAGCTGTGATGCATGGAAGTGCTGCAGGGCTTGTAGGAACCCAACACAGACATTTATTTATTTTTGCACAGGGAATAAAATATGGCCTTGTTTCTCTCTCCTGTGTTGCTGGGAAAACTACGTAGAAGAAAATTCCAGTCTTTTCAGCATTTGAGGTGAAAAGCTGAAGTTAGCTCTTCATGTAACTAAGGGTAGAACATATATGTGCATTCGCATATGCTTTAATCACAAGACAAGCCCACTGATTCAGCGTGACTAGATCCATGGTCTAGTTGCAAAATAAGAGTCTAAATGATCTTGGCATCCATTGATAAGATAAGAAATGTACACAATCTTTAACAAAGCAAGATCAGTAGGTTCCTACAGAATGTAATAGAAATCTATGAAACTAATGTGAAAAGTCTTAGAATGGTACCTTTATGATGGGTTTTAAAACGATGCTATGGAAATCTTTACCAAGCACATAAATTCTCTGTTAAAATCTATGAGATTGTTAAAGATAACTGGAGAATAGATATGACATAATTCTTGTTAGCCCTGTAGAATTTTTCAGTAAAGAAAGTGAAATAGGCTAGGTACATTTGTAAATTTTGGAAACTTCTATATATTTTGACCTGAGGAGTCATTTGTATCTCACTGCACATTAATCTGCATCCCTATGAAATCCAGTGATGCCTGATATTGCTTATACCATGTAAAACAACTCACAATTTGGCTCATTATCCTTTTGAGTCACTTCTATTATGATTTCTCCTGGTTTGCCATCCACTTATGCTGAGCACCTTTCTTAAATCTCAGGTGAAATCCATAGGCCACTTCATACAAACATGTTCTTTGAATACATGAGTGTCTGGTTTAGCTGCTAAATTTAAAGCAAGCCAGGGCTATGGCACTGTATATAGTGTTGGATATGTTTTCTGGCTTTGTGGGGTATTTGCTGCATGATCTGATAAAAACTGAAGCTAAATTAACTCTACGATTTGTATTCCTACAACCTTTTCTCTTTTCTTTTTGTTTTTTTTCTTCTTTTCCTTGGCTCTGTCTGTAAGGTTCATTACTTACAGTTACTGCAGAATCAATTTGAAATGGCCAAAATCAGTGATGGAATTTATAGCACAATAAACATACTGCCATACAAGTGCTGTTACACATGAAAGGGCCTCAGAATATTCTTTTCAGCAATCCTTCTACATAGCAGAGTGTTCTGTTTTTATCAATTTAACAGAATCATCACAGGCGTATTCTGAGAGGTGTAATCCTGACAGCTACACAGCAGATTTTCTCTGAGGCACATATTTTTACAGGAAAACAATACTATTGATAAAATCTTAGCATATCAGAACACAGAAAAAAATCTGAACACATCTTTTTCATTCTCCACAACAGGAATTTTCAGTTCCATTTCACAAAAACCCCACAACCCTGAACCAGGGAGAGTTTATGAAGAAAACATTCTCACATTCCTTGAGATATAGATTAGTTAGTTATCAGTTTAGCAACCCTGAAATCTGGAGTAAGAGCACATGGTGGGCACTATGGTGTGCGGAAAATGTGGAGGGGATTTGAAGCTAAAACAGAAAGGATAGCATCAGTAGTTGCCTGTTTATAAAGTTTATAAAGATTTACATTTCTACTTAGTCTATATTTCTTTCCAAGTGTCTCAATTATAGACATCTCATATTTTACGCCATTTTGAAGCACAGAAAGTTTTAACTTTAGAATGATGCATTGTGAAAAAAATACAGAAAAGACAGATGGCAGGCTGTCCTCCCCAAAACTCAATTTCATAATATGCATGTGACTGCTAATAGGCAGGCACTAAAAAACAATTTTCCTTGACGGAGAAGAGCTGATAAATTGTCAACATAAACTTCGTCTGTGGTTGCTCCAGTGATCTAAAGCCCTTTTGTGAGTTTTGTACCATCAAAGTCTGCATCTTACAACCATATCAAAATTTATGAATGCATATGACTATAAAGTGACTGAAAACAACCCGTAATGCATGGTTGTGTATTGTGAATCAGCTCCTTGCTTCCTCAGGAAAAACTGTGTGCAGTGCCCCTTTCCTAACCCTAGTGCATTACTGCACGAGAGCCAGGCTGGGTTCAGTGAGGCCCTGTGTGCTGATGAGAACAGGGATATGCATTTAGGTGTCTCTTAAATACAGTGCTAGGTCTAGTGGTGGCCTGACCTAGCCAACACAGTTCTTGTAACAATACAACAATCTGAAGTATCACAAGAACTGAAACCAGTTGATTAGTTAGGAAAAAAAAAGCCAAAACAACCAACATTGCTGATCACCTGAGCAGGGAGAAACGAATGAAAAGGCTAATAAGGTAATGATTTTCATGAAGATAAATGTTTACCTAATATTTCAGATAAAAAACAGGCCTGGACCTTCCAAAATATGCCCAAAGTGAAAAGGCTTATTTAGTTCACATGAAATAAAACTAAGCATTTAATTCATACATGCACAGATTCTTGGGGAAAATGACCAAACTATTTGTACATAGAATGAGACCTGTTTACATGAAAGTGTAGAGTTCATTTCAAATTTAAACATTTCACCATAACTAATAACTACTAATTTTGATTTTTTGAAGGCTTAAAACTTAAATATTTGGACATCTGTAATAATTCAGGTCTTACTTCTGAGAATAACTGAGAAACAGTAACTCAATGGCAGATGAGCTGTGACTGCTCTGTTATAAAGTTATTTGCCTGGAACAAAATAATGTTATGATCTCAACACATATTTAATTGCAGTAGTTTCCTGATTGTGCGAAGACTATGAAACATTTTGATCAGCTTCTTCATATTATACAGAGGAGACACTATTTGCAAGGATGTGACCAATTCTGTAAAGTGAAGCCACAGGAAGAATCCATATTTTTTAAACTTTCTTTTAATTAAAACAATACTGTTGATTTTAAAGGCACTGAATGTGTATCCTGTTGCTCTAATTGTTTAGAGTCTATATTACTCTTCATATATCCCCTAAATTAAAACAACAACAAACAAACAAGAAACCAACCAACCAAAACAACAACAATAAATAAACCGCAAACCAGCAGTAGACCAAGAACAGATCTCAGGTTTAGGAAATATTGCCAAACTTAGGCAGATACACTATTTTCCAACTATATTTGGATAGACTCACTGATGTGCTGGATTGTTTGGTTTAGTATGGAAAAATATACGAAGTTTAGAATGGTAATTGAATGTGTCTGTACAAAGGAAAGGGGAATGGGAGCATCTAATGTGCTATCACTAATAGAAGTGGAAAACATATTGTTTACAACTGATGAAACACACCTTGGCCATGTCCTTGTAAAGGCAAGCAATTCATACAGCAATGTACACAAGAAATTCAGAGAGACTAAAATAATTATCTATATAAAGTGAAATAAAATTGCAACCCTCTTTGAGCTCAAACCTCTTTATGCAATCTGTATGGACTCCCAGGAAAGGCTCCAATATGAAGTTTGTAAGGAGATTACCACTTCTTGTAATGCACTTAGTGTTTTCATTTGTTTGGGGTCTTTTGCACTAATTTTAAATGATGGAGAAAATTAAGATAATTGTGCTGTCCCAAGCTTATTGTGCTGTCCCAAGTTTATTCTCAAATCCTGATTATTTTCCTTTAATCAGGCACAGAATTCTTGGTTCTAAGGAGGGATGGCCAAAAAACATATCAGTAACAATTAAAATTTCTTATTTCATACTGGTTATAGATGCATTAAGGTATATAAGCTCCAGGGTCAGTATAAGCCTTACTCAGCTTTCTTCAAAAGCATTGGGAGTAATAAAGACTTCCATTTTATCTTCAGTGAAATAATATTGCTGAAATATCACCTCATTTTTGATGTCAGCAGTGATTTCTTTTTACCTCCATGATGTCAAATGGGAATTATTATTATTAGAACGACAGCTTCCTAATTATGCTGTAAAAAGGTAGAACTGAAGCTCTTCCCACCAAACATCTATATTCTGCTTCTCCATAGGGTAAAGCAGATGGGCTCAACCAAACACTGTTCTACAGCTAGTATCAATGCATAAATCAAGAGGCACACTTAAATATTTAGAAACAGAAGCATAGTGGCTTATTTAGTTATACAGTGGTGTATATTCACTTTGAATATTAGAGAAAAAGGACATTTATACTACAGGAACTCTTTCTGGGAAACATGGCCTGAGACAGTCATGATCAATTTTCTGCTCTAGAAGTTAAAACCAGCAAATCGGTGTCCAGCTCACTATTCCAGAAGTCATTGCATCAGGTTAAGTCAACAGCTACAGGGAATGAAAGCCTGTTGTGATGGCCCTCGTTCGACTATTGGCTTAATGTATAGCATACTGTTGATGGACACATCACCAAAATGCCCTGGGCCTTTGTTCTCCCATTCTGTCAAATGAGCAGGTAAAGAGGAGCCTTGCTTCATATGACAGCAAATTACATGAACAAAAATTGGCCTGAGTAAATGCTAGGCCTTGAACCTTATGCAACATCTAGTGCATGTGGAAAGTCAGTGAAGACCAGCTGCAAAGTGGTAATATCTGCCAGAGCAAAGGGGGCATTATGATTTGCTAATATTTTCACTTTGGTTCAAATATAAAGAGCTACAATCCAAAATGATTCCCTACCATTTTTATGTGCTTATTACACATATTGCTTCATACTGTTTGATAAAGCTTGGAGGTCTTTAGGGTGAGAAATCTATAGTGAATATGAAAAAATAACAAATTGTAAATAAAAGGAGGTCTGTTTATAAAGTTTGCTTGTTTTGAAATGAGAAAGGCAAAGTTTGCAAGGAGCCAAGTTGGCTGCCAGCACAGGAGGTGGATGCTGCCAGCCCTTGCTCCTCTCCCACAATAAGGTGGCAGGAACAGCAGCCTCAGGGAGCTCCCATGGGCTAAATCCTAGGGGCAGGAAAGATGTGTTTTTCTGCTGGTATATGACGACTTTTTCTTTCTGAGGATTTTGGAGTAGCTCTTCTACAGCCAGTGGTAGCCCAGTTGAGAGCAGGAGTTCATATTTTCCTAGGTTTTCTGTGAAGGTTCTGCTAAACTTCACAGTATCTGATCTGAGTACTTTTTTATTTGGCATCTCATTTTGCCTATTCAGGGCAACCATTAAAACAAAGGAAGTATCAGCCTGAGAAAATGAAGTGTGATGTGCTGGAACACAGAGATGATTTGACAATATCCATGCACTGAGGCTGAGAATGAAGTACAGCATGTAATCACAATTGGCTCTGACACAAGCAGCCATTGTTATCTTTGGCAAGTTACTCGATCCCTTGGTATGTCAGCACTTTCCAGCCTCACAAGTACATCGCAAAAGTACATTCATTAATATAAATGACATTATAAACAACAGCAAAAAGCCAATAAAATGTAGTGCTTTGCACAGGTAAGAACCTGAACAAAAAATAAAAGAAAGTTCAAAAACCATGTGGGAGTTATGGGTTAAAAAATAAATGAGAAGATGCCTTTCTAAGTTCACTAAGAGGTGAAATCATAATTCAGTGTTTATCTCATTGTCACACAGTACAAATAACTTAATGCTGTTATTATATCACTAAGAAGATAGGAAAAGTAGGGAGCAGGAGAAAAAAGGACCTTTTGAAAAGGTTCAGCTTTAACAGGACAAAGAAACATTTTGATCCTTATGAATTGTTGGCAACTAACATTTCAGCGTGTATTGAATACAAGAATTAATGATGAAGGAAAAATTACAGGGAAGTAATTCATAATGACAATATTTAAATAGCATTTTAAATATTTCCAGCTGTTTGTAAAAGACATTTTCTCTACTGTGTTTTAAATTTTGAAGAATATATGATTGTAAAAATTTATTAATGAGACCCAACTTCTGTAGCTGGTATATAAAATGTGCTGTACAACCTTAGCTACTCAGGGGAATACGCATGGTGGCCTTGCCTTTGTGAAGTGAACATGGAGACGGGCAATAACCCACAGCTTTGCCTCCTTTAGTGCAACAACTGTGCTTTTACCTGGTGTCTGTGTTACTTACACATAAATGATACATTTGAAAGGAACTTCTGCTTGCCCGGTAACACAGCCTATGACAGATCACAGTGTGATTGAAGTAATGTCTGAGTGTAGGCTCCACATTTGTGGAACAACTTTATTCCTGAAGATATTTTTTTAGAATTTTCATGCAGTTCTTCAAGAAAATTTTTAATTGCAGAGGCAACGGTGAAAAATACTCTCTTGCAAAAATGAGGTCTTCTTCCTCTAGTTAACCCACCACAGTTCTACAAAAACTAAATACATGCACATTTTTGCATAAGATGCCATGATTATACCCTTATGACTATCAATTCAAGACCTGTATTTTCTATTCGTCAGCTATTGATCTCATGCTACCAGATCAAGACAATGTGCAACAATGAGAAACACAAGGAGAAACAAATTTTCTTAAATGCAACATTCACTGAAACACAAGTTTAAGAACCTTCCATCCAGTTTCACCTCAGTTCTGAACATCGTTGACTGTTTTACACTCAATAAATATTTACCAGTGCAAAAATGATACTGCTTCTGCAAGTATCTGCTGAAGAGCAGGAAGATGTACTCGTCTACATTAGCTACATTAGTTACATTTTTTCAATGTATGAGCTTATTGTCTTTTCCAGGCCTACTTTGGACAAAAACTTTGAACTGTTGGAAGCAGCAGACATAATTAAAAAACCTATTAGTGTCTGCATTTGAACATCTAATACAATGTTTACATTATGAAAAGGAGGTGGGCCTAAATACCCACTGGCAAAAGTTACAAAACACCCAAGTGGAGTAGAGATGTTGGCAGCAGCATCTGTCCGTCCTACAGTAAATTCTGGCTGGTGATTCTTCACAGCGCACCGTGTTGTTCACTTTGCTCCTACATAAGGCATATTCCTAATCATTAACAATAAGCAGTGGCATGCAACATTGGGGGATAACCTAAGAAAACTCTGGACTGAAGACCTGTCTTGTTCAGTAGGCATTCCTACCTGGGAGCATGATACCTTCCTCCCAGTGAGTATTTTCTGGTTCCCACTCTGGTGAGATCTCATTGTCCTCATTGCACTCACTGATCTGTGTTTATTAACACTGCAATGGATCTCACACTGCACTATTAGTTCACACGTCTAGATAATTAGTGCTACTTATGAAAGTGCAACAAAAGTTTTGTACCTCTTTGACTCAACAACTCTTGGTTCTTGAAAGAATACCAGGCTTGGCTTGGAGCTGATCTCTTGTCCATTTTGAGTATCTTATTATGTATCAGAGTAAACATCGATCTCAGTTTTCTTTCACTGTTATATCCACTGACTTCTAATACAGGTAGCTTCAGAATTACACTGCCTAAAAATCAGAATCAAAGGCAATTGCTGCTAATTTGGTGATATTATCTTTTTATATCACTTTCTCTTTGATAACAGAATTTATGAAAATAGAACATTTTCCAGAAAGTAATCTGTGTTTGCTCAATTTTATGTTTTGTTCCTTTTCAGAATCCAGTTTGTGATTTCCCATTTACACAATCTGGAACACACTGCAACAAAGTCAGCTCTGAAGCCACATGAACATTTAAGACAATATTTGAGGAGAAACACATTCTGGCAGAGGTCTCAGAGATGCTACCGCTGCAGCCATCAGGAGGAATGATCAAAGCTTGAATCTTTCTTTTAAAGAAGACTGCTATTAAAAAGGCCTTTTATATAATACTAACTGTTTAGTTTCGTTAGTGCTACTGCAATAATGAATGCCTAGCATATATTCATGTCTCCAGATGGTAGAACAGTGCTACACACCGTGTTTAAAAGATGCTCTGCCCTGAAATGTCTTTTTGAGAAGGTGGAGTTAGTAGCTGTTGAAGACTTAAAAAAAAAAAAAAAAAAAAGTGTTAATATATTAAGATGCTGAGTGTGAACCAAGGTTTTCCAGATAGCTCTACTAATAGAATCTCACAGCTCTATAGCAAGGCATAAAATGAACTCTAGTCTTCTTAATCCTGTGGCAGACCATCTTTTCCTGAACCGTATCTTTATATGTACAAGTAGATACTTCATAAGACTCAGACTGGCCCATTAGTATTTTGTTCTTTTATAAGTAATGCTGGATCTTTACTAGCTAAGAGACTTCCTTTTGACTAAAAGGTCATCGATTTACATGGGTGAATTCTCGATCAGTTCTTTCTCTCTGACAAATTACCTTTAAGTCTTCCCAGTGCTGAAAAGTCTGGGGAATGCATGTGCTGACATTTAGAAAACTCTTCACATAATGCTTCCTGATGTTGGTTTCTTATTCCTTCTTCACTCAATTAAGGAGGTGTGGCAGTAGCCACGTGATGAAATACTAAATTCTGCGGTTTTCTTTCTTCCTACAGAGAAAGGTCAGGATACCTTTCTGGGACAGAGTAAAATGCTTGACAGAAAAGATTTCAAGGGGAAAAAATATTAGAAGAGGAGAAAAGAGTTAAGGCCAAACTGGAAACTGGGATATGTGAATTCCCTCAGGCTAAGGAAGGAATTAAATCTGACTCTAACATACCCACATCTGAGAAATGTACTAATCATTAGACTACTATTATGCCAAAAGCCAGCTGCCTTGTCTTTCTTTCACCTTTCTACTCCCCTGAAATGGCAGGTTTTCTGCTGTGTTCTTAACCAGCTCAAGATATTTCAGGTGCTTAAAGTGATTTTGGAATAGGGACATCTTGTTACTGAATTCCAGGTGAACCTTTCACTTAAATGGGAAACAATAATTTCAGTTTTGGATTGAATCAAGAGAACAGTATCACAAAGCAAGTGCAATTGCTTAGTTTTGTGTCTCTAACATTTTTTGGCTTTCTTGCCCTCTTGGATTAATGAATCTAAATTCTGCCACTTCAAGTGCACAACAGAGATTACAAATTTTGCCCAATTTTTCAAGTTCTAAAAAAATGAATAATAAAAAATACTAAATCTATATTGTGAATAAAGGCAGGAATAGTGTGAAAAAGGCTGATAATAGAACTGTGATTTCAACAAGAAATTGTGATTTCCATCTTCAAAATCAGCATTCAAAGGATTCTAACTCTATGATTTTAAATGCAAGATCTGAGAGCACAGACTCAGAAAATGTTTCATTTAAACAAGTTGGTAGAATGTTGGTAGAAAAATACCATTGCACAATACCAAAAGATGAACTCATGTAGGTCACAAAGATAAATTTGTGTAAACACTTTTATGGAATTTTAAATATTATTTATAATATTTTCTTATACAGTAACTAATGTATGAGGCACAGCTAACCGAATTTGAATCCTCCATTACTGAAATTCAGACACTGGATCTGCAACAAGACATCAAAATTTCTAAACTAAACTTGCTAGACCAAATTTTTTTATAGAGGAATTTACTTATTTTTAATGTGATATGTCCACTGGTACTTCAGATTATGCTGTTAGGTTTAACAGTCCTCTGTGATTTAATAAATAGTGAAGATAACTTTGCTCTCTTCGTTGCAATTTGGTCAGTTTGTTTAAGCTTGCTTACCTTCCAAAATTCTCCTGCACATGAAGAACACCAGAGAGAAAACCATGTGTAAATACCTGCTCTTGGCATTGATAAGAACTGTGATTCTGTAAAGCAGCAATACAGGGCTTACACTTGTATCCAGTGCTAACACTTCTGTGCCATATTAAAGGACTTCAGAACTCCTGAAAGTCATATAAAACCAGCTGAAACAAAGTCCATTTCATTCCTCTCCAGAGACTATGTATGTGCTTTTCCATAATCCCAAGGCACTTTTCAAAGACAAAAAGGCCTCACTTCAAGGCAGAAGTATCTGAGTAACCTAGCAAATACTTCTTTTCTCAGTAATACAGGCTCAGAAGTCTTAGATTGTAAGCAAGATTTTGCTCAGCACATGATAGCCACTATATTTACTTCCAGTTATTAAAGAGCCTGCAGTAGACTCCTTGCCTTGTGACCCCAATGACTTTGATGTTTTAATGACATGGAGGCTGTTTCTTGTTGACACTGAATGGGCCAAATCAGGCGTCTCGGTAGTGCAGCAGATAGAACATCTCCAGCTAGGAAGGTACAACCTGAAGGATTTTTAAGATGCCCTTTACCCTCTTAATGGATCACCAAGAAGTTTGATTGCCAGCTTCTTGGGAGATGGAGAGGCAATGGATGTTTTTATACCAAATTCGGATATTGTCACAGTGACAGTTAAAAGTATGAGGGAGTCTCCTCATGTTTGCTTATCCACCTCTGTAATAGCTTATCATGAGAGGGCTACTTCTTCAAACAGTAGAGGAATGTATGGATATATACTAACACATCTGATGAGCTGATGATCTGGAAACTACCAGCAACTCGTGGCTCTGATGATGTTCAATGCTTTGACTGTTTCTTCATCCCATTAATTACACTGTTCAAGAGACAAGCATTAGGCCCTAAAGGTTTGAACAACAAAAATCCTAGCACAATCTGACACTGAAATAAACATTACGAAACATTCATATACTACAGAGGAGTAGAAAATGTATGACTGGACTTGAACAAAGTAGTTTTCAATTAAAATTAGCTTTGACATATGCCTAAGTTGGACAAGAGAAACATTGAAGGTAGGATAACTGTTAAGGAGACAGAATTTGGTGCCTCAAATGCAGGAAAACAAATGGAAAAGGAGATAAAATTGAGACAACAAAAATCCAAATTAAATATAAACCTATCTTTAATTGATGAAAAAAATTAAAAAGGAAGCTGTGATACATTTTCAGCAGAGAAAAACAGCAAGTGTCTGTATCATGTAATCTTAGACAACAGATGCAATGGTAATACATTCTTAGTTTTGCAGTGAATGGTATGATCCTTTTTTCTTTTTGTTTGTTTTTAATGTGTTTTAGCAGCTGATTATATTTTGATTTTTTTTTTTTAAAGATTTCGCATTTACTTATTGAAAAGTGAGCAGCTCTCTAGTACTATATGTAAACTCTTTTCCTACAAGTTCTCAACCTAAGAATATTAAGAATGAGAAAATCTAATTCAAGGAGGGTGCTAGAGAAGAATGAAAGGGAAGGAGAAAGGGAGGATTAATCATGTAACCACTTTCCCATTTCAGACTTTCAGGGTAATGTAATTCATGGGGAAAAAAAAAGCCATTGCCTCCATCTTTACATATAATTCAGGTTTAATTAAATCAGTCTGGGAAGGGACTATAAACAGGGTTAATCTCATGTCAGAACAGTCTGGACCAGGGTCTCTTTGAGGTATACATATATGTAAGCCTATCAGTGTGATTTTTGTTTTGATTTCTTTTGATAGACTAGATCAACCCAAATGATTAATCAATCTCATACCCTCACTGTTTTCAATTTTATGTGATTTTCCTGAGGCAGGGATCACTCATTCTGAAAATTGGCTAAGCATCTTGTGGACCACCTCAATCATTTGCTATCTAAAGAAAAGTCATCAGGAGGTCTCAAAGCAGGGAATAAACAGAGATGTGGTTCTGAGCTCAGTAAGAATTTGGAACAAGACACAAAGATGAAAAATTTCACAAATATGAAAAATTTTGTCACAGTTGGAGGACTGAATCCACAGGGAGCTGAATACATTTGACAGAGCTAAAACCTGACTCATGTAAGATATGGAGTTCCCAGCACACTGCTCCTGATGAAGGTTTGTATGCCGATTCAGGAGGGCTACCCACCCACAATGACATGTTAGCCAGGAGCCCTTGCTTTTTGCAGAGGGAAAATTCAGTGCTCTGTTGTATTCTGCATGTGTGAGGGAACGGCTCTGGAGCCAGCCTACTCCACCAGGATTTCCCGCAGGAACTCTGCTGCTCATGACCCCAGCTGGCATTCCATTTCCCGAGTCAGTGCTGGAGGTCTTCCAGAGACCTCTGATGCAGAACTTAGCCAGCTTTTCCCATGAGCTTTGTCAATATTGTGTAACTCTTCTTCCCTTTCATAATTTCTTATAGCTATACATCCATAAGGCTCATGGATATTTCTTAATTTTTATAAAAGATACACGTGAACAAATTTCAGAAGCCCTAAGTTTGTTCTGGCACTGGTCTTTTAGAAATCAGTAACATTCCTAAAAGTGTGAGTGACATTCACTGTAGCAGTTGAGTTTTATTATGCTTGTCTAATACACCAACTGAGAAAGATGTTTAAACAAAGCAGTTCTTAACACTCGGTTAAAAAGACATCCACATGATCCAACTATTCTAAAATGAATACACATTTTTCTGTGGCTTACTGAGGCTGCAGATAATTATCCTTCCATAGAACACAGAGTGTCAATAACCATGCTTTTGAAAAACTGTCAAAGTACAATTCATATGGCTGGACACAGCTGAATTCAGCCAAACACTGTCAGTTACAAAATCCTCATAAACATCAAAAAGCAGAGGAGCTGTGCCTCTATATTTACACCTGCTTAGGACTTGCACACTCTTTATGCAGTTTTACTCATGGTGACTTGCTGATGCCTCGTGGAAAAATTTGGAGAAAACCAAATGTTTTATTTACAGACAATTTTATTGACTATCATACTTTTTATCCATTCTCTGTGTCTATGAAAAGCTGGCTAAAAAGTGATGTCTGGTATTTCAAAATTCATTCTGCTCTACCAGTGACATATCAGTTATGGTTTTCAGTGTTTCCATGAAGCACCAGTAGGTCCAAGAGGAACAAAATTGTATTTATATGACAGAGATTACTGTGTCTTTCTTTTGAGTAAAGGGCCTCCTGTGAATTTCAAAAACTGTATTGTAGTAAATAAAACCCCTCCTTTTGAAGCCAGCCCATTCTAGATATGTCCTATTCTGGTGCTGGACTAACATTAGATTGTCAGGAGTCCAAGAAGAGAGAACAACGAAGTCGTTCACATGTCTTCCTTTAGTTGTCACCTACATCTGGCAAAAAATGTCACACTACAAAATCCACAGATGAATTATCTATTTTTTTTCCATTCCTGTTGCAGCAAAAATATCCAGCAAAGCCAGTTCTCTGCCAATCTAACTTTGACCTAGCTTGTATGGACTTCAGTCTCTGCCAATCTAACTTCAATGACCTGCCCATTCATTCCTTCATTCACCTTCCTCCTCCCAAGGCTGCCAGGACACTTCCTGGTCTTGGTACCTTCTGAGACTTGAAAACCAGTCAGCATGAACAAGCACTGACCGTATTCTTTCAGGTGTTGACCTTTAAGCAGCACAGACGTCAAAACTTGTGGTGCCTTAAGAAACCACTGATTTGGACCTAAACTTCCATTAGCAACTACTTTAATTGTCTTGACCCAGAAATCATCCAACAGGACTCCCAGTCATTTCCTTGCAAAGAAGACATTTCTACCAAATTTTTACTGCTCAGGTAGGCTACCTTGATGCTATATTCACAGAGAATTTTTGGGAAAACAGACTTGGTGAATTTTATTTCTAACCTCCTCTAAATCTTCCTCTGAAAACTGAAAAAAATTCTTGTGAAAGTTTTTGAATGAACAATGACAAGCAACTTCTTTAAACACATACACATTCTAAGACTTATTTTCTTGCACCACTCTTTTATATAATACTTAATAGATGACATATTTCATTCCACAAGTTGACGATGTTAAAAATACGCTATTCCTTCCAGTTTTAGTATACTGCAAAGCCACTGATAGCTACAGGCACTATGAGCGATATACGACTGAAGAAAAATGAGATTACTGCTGATAAGGAACAAGAGACTTTCATATCTTAAAAGAGTCTGAAATCCAGCAAATATGATCCCCAGCAGCAGATTCCCCTCAGACAGACAATGAAAGAAAAATGGTAGAAAAATACTTGTTGTGGCTTGTTGTTACCTTCAGCCAGAACAACAACAAAATTAAATAGCTCCAGCATACTGTCTGCAGGAAGAAATCCTGCCTCCATGGGAAAAAAAGGTAACCCAAAGATGACTAACAAAATGAGCAGTAATTTTCCACTATAGAAAAAGCGATGTTACTTTGGTAAAACATACTTTTACTCCGGAAGAGTTGCTTTTTGAAAGCTATCATGCTGTTATCATCAATGTTTATTGTAATAATGAACAATTTAATGGAGGTGTAGTACCAAAGCCAAACCTCAGGCTGGAAATATTGTGTTAAAGATTCTTTAACAAAAGGAATTAAACATATGCAAATGTGAAATAGCTCCTTCCTCTGTCTATTAATGTGTCCCTCAAACATGAATGAACATAATTTAAAGATGTCAATATTTCATGCTACAGTGCAACCTTACCTTGTATCCTGACGATTTGATGTGCACTCCTCGCTTGGTCAGTGTAGATTTCATCCGGATGAAAAAAGAGCGCTCTAGAGTGTTGTCAGTGGTTAGTAAACTGGGACTTGTAGATTCCACTAGGGAATAGAAAAAATACATATACACATAATTTAGATTTTATACATCCCCTCTAAGCTATTTTTCAGGTGCAATCCTTGAACTCACTAAAAATAAATGACTGATGGATGCTAAGAGCGTTGTAATCAATTTACCTCGCTTAGAAAACGTTTAGTTAGAAAAAAAAAAATTGAAAAATATATGTATACTCAGTCTCATTTTCAAGTTATTTTTCCCATAGAATTCTTACCAGAGGTTTGTCTCATTAACTCTTTCTTGCACAATTTTGTTACAACTGGGGTTATTTTGTTAGTGTATAGCACTGTTTTAAAAACTGTAGAGTTCCTTGGTATTTTGTGAAAGACAAAGTCTCAGCAAGGAAGCAATTCTGTCTGCTAAAAGAGGCTGCAAATTCTGCAGGCTTTTATTCCCCTCACCTGCAGTGACACCTAGGGTGACTCACTGCTCGTTTTGAGTGCCTTGGTTTCCCCATTACTGCAGGTTAATTATTACCAATAAAGCACTGAGCAGCCTGAAGGCAAAAATGCTCAAGCAAATGGCACGTATTATTATTATTGTCATAATAACAATAATAATAATTGTTAATCATTAGTAACTAATTGGTCACTAATGAAATGTCTTTGTAGTCCAATTGAAGAGATATTTGCTGTTTGAAACTACAGCTCTCACCTGTGCTTCCCACTTCCTCAACTGCAACCACTTAAAATAGTAAATAAATATTCTTAGTATAAGCCATGACAAAATAGTGGGTACAACCCTCCTCAGCACTGAGATATTCTTTGTACAATCTTTATTATTTTAATTTTAGCCATGATAATGAACCTCTCCCCAAAATTTTGTTCATGGGAAGATTCTAGAGTAGCTTACAATAAGCAAGTGTTATTTGAGATAATTTAACTTTCAGTTTCAATGAGTAATTAACACCAAATAAAAAAGTTGTTGTGAAATTATTGTGCTATTGCCTTAGAGAACTGACCAAGCTACTAGTAGAAAGTATTCAGATGTTTAAAAAGCATTTGTTATGCAGTCAACAGAAACACAAAAACTTGTTTGTGAGCTAAGGATTATATGAAATTGTCCTTGATTTAATGTGGTCACGTTGTCTCGTGTTTGTGACATTTTTAACTCTATTGTGATGAAATAACTGACAACAGTGTCCCTTTCTTTAGTGTCTCTCTTAAGATTTTTTTGTTTTAGAGAGCATGAATTTGATGTCATTTTAAATGTACAGCTCTTTATCACTCGAGGGAAAAGCAGAGCCATGTTATATTTAGTACTTTCATTTCTTCTGATTAAATATGAATTACTATGAAATTTTTCTCATCATCTAACACGCCATAATACGCCAACAGCTTTTTAATACACTATATAAGCACAAACTTCTGCTCTAAGAGTTTAATTTGCCCCTCTAATCCAATCACATCAACCTTATTTCTCTTATCAGAGATTCCCATTTTGAATTAAATGAGCTCATTAGTTTTAATCAAAAGCAGAGAGATCAAAACTTAAACGTAAATGCTTTAGATCAGAACTGTCAGTCAGCCGTGCAGTTCTATTTTGCTAAAACACAAGATCAGAGACCCTTAGAACCAATTTTTTCTCGTAAGGCATGCCAAGAGCTTGAAGATGCTATATCCTTTTTTTTTTTTCTTTTTTTTTTTTTATATTTCTCCCAAGGACAGATTATACATTTAAGGTTAGACTTAATTTAGAGTATTTTTTTTCATCCTGGTGGAAATGGGAAAGTATGCCATTCTGCTGTTGTCTCTCTCACATTTATTGGTGCTGGTCCTTGGAGACCCGAACAAATGTGAAGCCATCATAATCCATGCAACAAACCTGTCCTCAAAAAATTCACCTCTGCTCAGGAATATCATTGAAGAAATAAAACTCTGAAAGGAAAGATACATGTTTCAGGGTACAGGATAGTGGAACCCTGGAACAGCACCCAGGGTCACCGGGATAGCAGCAGTACTGGTAAGATGAGGATCATAATTAATTATTATTTTTATTGTACAGTACTCTGCAGTGCAGTAGTTAAAGAGTACATTAAGAAACCACAGCATGGGTGCTTCCTGCTGTGTGAAGAAATGCTAAAATCAGCTTAACAAGTGTAGTTGTTGTAGTCCAGCACATTAAGCTCTAGCACAGGCAATAAGTACAATATGTCCTCATGTGTTCTAATGGTAATTACCTAAACACACAGATGTAATGTTAATTAAACACACAATATCTCACACTCAAAAAATGATCAGGCTGTAATACATATGTACCATTCCCAAGCAATTGAAATTAAAAATTCTCTTTCATACACAGTTTTATGAAAGAAAGGAAAACATCTGGCATCTAGTACGGTGTACTTGGCATTGACATTTTCTGGGTTCACGTCACCTTATATCATTAACGTAACATTATTTTGCTATTACTATAATATGTGCAAACCTATACATCTCTGTAAGTGAATGTTACAAAATGCATATAATCTATCCAACAGACTGGAACAGTGTCTGTCATATAAATATGTATTCTGAAGTGTTTGATTTTCTTTAATAAAAAGTACCTGAGAGTGTATGTGTGAGATGGGATTAGTTACCTAAAAGTCCAGAACAGCTTATGAACAGCTTTTTGAATTTCTCTCAGGAGAGAACCATTATGGCTGGTAGTACGAATCTGCATTCAGAGTTGCACGCACCCATGGTAGATACTCTAACAATGCTAACAGTGATTATGCATGCAGGATTTTAAAAATAGGATGTCTACAGAACGCAATCGTCAATGTCAGTGTGAATTGCACAGGAATATATGGAATATAGTCCATTATGAGTTCTCAGGAGTTGATTTTAAATGCATATCACTCAACCTTTTCATTTTTTACCAATTATGTCAAAGAAAGCTAGCAAACTGAGGAACATCAGAATGAAACTCTGTACTAATTAATTTTTTTTTCTTTTTTATTTTTATTTTATTTGTAATCTAAGACCTTTAAAAAAGCCTGAAATAAGCAAGGTCTGTTTTGCTTGATACTACAGTAACTAAAGATGTCTTCTACACTGAATAATAGTGCTCCTGGGCTGAATTTACTGAGTCTAAACCTACTGTTGAGTTATAAACCTCTGAAACTGTGAGTTTAGAATGCTAATAATATGATAAAAGTCAATGCTCACTGCGTGTGAGTGAAAGCACTATACACTGTCAGGCTTAGAAGTATAAAAAGTAAGTCTGGTTTGTCTTCGCAAAACAGATAACCATGTACTCTGCTGGGAAAGCACTCTCCTTTGTGTGTCCTTAAATATCTTTGGCAGATACTACTAAAGGAATAAACCTCTTCTCTTTCCACTCCCAAAGCTGCTAATGCAGGGTGAGATTTCTGGACACAAGGAATGCACTGTCTGTTTCAAAGGGCACAAAGCTGCAATCCACTATACCCGCACAAAAGTGCCACAAATGTCAAAACATTAACTAAGAGCCACAGAGGCTAATGGGGAGACAGCATGAACCAGTGATGAGTTCCCCAAATTATTTAGTTATCCCGTTCTAAGCATTTCTTTGTGAATAAGCCTTGTACCTCTGATCCTTCAATGGGCTTTGCCTCGGGAATAATCTTGGGCCCAGACTCCAGAAACCAGTGATGCACTGTTTAACTTTCCATGCTGGAAGAGTTCTTCTGATGTCAGTGGAATGTGTACTGACAGATAAACATGCACCGAACGAGAGAACTGAGGTCCATGCCTCTTGATCCTGCAGTTATCTGCAGATGTACTCCAGCATCTGTGTGCAGCCTGACTACCTTAATGCTATAGAGCAAAACAAGGTAAAACTACCTGAACAATTGCTATCACACAGCAAGAGCACAAGTACTATCCCTATGACTGATTCACAAGCAGATTGAAATTTAAATAAACAATTTGTCCCCCAGGAACAAAAGAAGTTCCAAATTTGATTTATAACTTAAATAACGAAATGCTGTCAAAGCAGCCTGAATAAATATTCACCAACTTCTGTTTGGTTTTTTGTTGTTGTTGTTTGTTTGTTTGTTTGTTTTCTCACATGCATTAAAAATAATTGAGAGGAGAAAAATGCATTTTTGCGCACCAAACGGATGAAAGACAGACTTCTCATTCTTAGAAGAACCAGAAGCTACAGAGGGAGAACCAAACAATACGGAATTTGAAGGGGTTAGTGGAAAAAGGTTCATGGTTTAACATAAAGGAAATTCCAGATTTGGTATCATTTTAGGAAGTTTTCACCTAGCTTTTGTTTTTCTTCCTTGAGAACAAGTGTCTATGCAGGTTTTAAGGGACATTCTCAAACATCAACTACACAGCTCTCGAAAGTGAAACAAAATAAGAGAACATATGAAATAGTAAGAAAAAGGGAGCTCTCTTCTCATGTTATCTTCTACACTTGCAAACCTCTTCCCACATTTTCTTCAAGTTTTATAATCCTTTGCATAAGCAACTAAGAATCGTGTTCAGATGAGTAATAAGGTAACATTAATCTATCATTTTCAGTTGTACTAGATGCATCTTTGTAAATGTTTATGTTTCTTGTGTGCAGTTTATTGTGTAGCCAGGCATTAAAAGACTTTCTAGGAAAATTTAACCTTCAGTAGTTAACTGTCCTGTTTTTTTTTTCTCACGTTATTGCCTCTTAAAGTGTGTTTTTAATCAGAAAAATGACCCTCAAAAAAGCACTGTTGCCAAGGTCATTGTCTCTCAGTAGCCTACAGATCAAATTAGATAATTTTATAAGCTAAAAGATAGATTTTTCTAACTACTAGCCTAGCAAATACAATTCAAAAGCTTCAAGTTAAGATAATTTATTTCCAATAAGTGCAATTTACTATGAAATTTTACTTAGCACTTGTGCAAATGCATGGTTTTAAGCGAAATGGGTTCAGTCTGATTGCAGGCTGAACACAGGCAAGCACTGGAAGCTAAAGCTTGGTCTAGGAAGGTGCTGAAGATTCTTGGACTATTTGGATGATCACTTAGGCATATTTATGCACATGGGCACCCTGCCTAGAGAGCAATCGATGAGCACAGAGCCAGCAATTTCCATGGGCACTCTCTTGGTCTCACTGGTGTGCTCAGCACCTTGCAAAATCAAGGACTATCTGAACTATTACTTTAATATTGTGGGTGGCAAAGAAGAGGCTAGATCATTCTTCCAAGGCAGTACTTTTTCTAAAAGGAGCTGTAGGAATAATATTTTTGCCGTAAGCTGTCCCAGTTATAAACAGGAACTTGATTTTCTAAATAACCAGATTTGGATCTGAAATTCAAGGTACTTGTATCTAACTTGGTAAGACTCTTAAAATTTCTGGTTTGCTATTTACTGAAAAGCTGAAGAAGTTAAGAATTGGACCCCAGGCTTTTGGTGACTTAGTTCTGTTGTTTCTTTTGAACAGGGGGAATAATGATGGGTTCTGGTCAAGGCCTCACTGAAAAGGGAAAGGCTCATGGCAGCTCTTCCAAGAGAAATGGAAAGAAGGATGACTTCCTCTAAAGAATTTATTGCTAGGTAATGTTTTCAGACAAGATAATAAACTGCTCTTTCTTGTCATTCTACCTCCAAGATGAAGACAATTCACTTTTCATGACCTATAAGCCTATTAGAAACTCAAAGGCATAAAAACTTTAAACCCTATCAGACTTCTTTTGAAAGCTGGTTATTTTAACTGTTGTTGCTGCTGTTGTTGTTTTCACTCTTATCCCTCCAAATTTTCCGGATCCCACAACTGATGAGATAGGCTGGCACCTCAGATTGTTTCAGTTAGGTTGTCATTATATAAAATCCTTTAATTTTTACAATTAATTTGACATGAAATAAATTTGCCTCAGATATATACAGCATTTCTTTTTAATGAGATGAAAGTATGTGTGTTCAGGCAAAAGTCAAGTCATTGAAGTAGCAGTGAATTTAGATATAACAGCTAGAAAAGTGGGAGAACATGTTTAATATCTGATCTGCCTTATACACTGTGAATTTACAAGAACCTGGATATTATAGAGGAATCTGTTGACTTGAACTGTTTGGCCACAACACAGTGTAGTTAATATTTTTAATTTACATAGTTAATCCTGAATTTTTGATTTGTTGACAATTTCTCCAAAGGAAGTATTGAAAACCCCAATGGTTAACTATATAAAATTTAATGGGACAGACTATTAAAAATGCATTAAGAAGAACAGTTGCTTCTTTTCAGGGATGAATTCTAAGTGATTGAAGGCTTAATTCAGTTGCCCACACAAAGATCTGCAGGATTCTTGTGAGCTGCCCCACAGTGCCTGAGGTGTTTACAGGAACGGCAGCTTCCCACAGGACCTCCAGAAGACCCAAGTCTTTCTGGAGCAGCTGAGGGATGCCAGATGTGTCTCAATTAGTACAAGTTCCCTGTCTTTAGGAAGCTTAATTCATTAGATCCTGGTCCCTTTTAAGTAAGTAGGAATGCTATGAAAAGACTTGGATCAAGTTCCTGATTATTATTTTAACGTTTCTAGCATGCTGTGTGGCCTGTTGCTTAGGGCTTTGGTTGCCCATGCCAACATTCTATCTGGTATATGTGTTTACACCAGCCTTTGAAATGTGCTTGTGTCATCCCTCATAATACACCAGACCTAACATCAACCACAGCCAAAAGTAAGCCAGAATTCTCTAAAGGAGCTTAATGCTGTTTTCCCAATGGATAAGCAAAACTGTGCATGCAATTACTGGCAAAATAAGTTGCAGTTTCACATAACTACCCTACATATACAAACAACACAACTTTAATATGCAAACTATATTTGTCTGTGACTGTTAATGCTCAGTTTGCAGGTTTTACATGCGCAAACACTACTACATGCATACTATATTCTGGGCACATAAAAGACTGCATCTGCAGAGAAATAAGACATGCTTTGAAAAGTTATCTTGTAGTGTTACAAATTATTTTACCCTGTTTGTTTTTTAATCGAGACTGGGCCCATGTACCGGCTGCAGTTATGTACGACAAACTAAAGTACAAACTCATTGACAGGCTTTCTCTATTATACAGACAAATGTTTGTTATGTTCTATTATCCTTGCAGAACCAAAGTAATCTGAACTACTCTTTATTGGACTAAGAAGTGTTACTTTATTTAATGCCTCTCAAAGCTTCATTTCTTCTTCTCCTGCTTCTGCATCTCCTTCTATTTCTTCTTCTAGTCTAGAAACATGTCTTATCAGGCTATGAATTCCCAACACAGGCAATTTACTTCCCATGTAAACTTTATCCCACAGAATTCTTTATATATCTGGTAAATTATGAAATGAGTTAGGTGCCAAGATAGAGCTATCAATAAAGTGTTGCCAGGACGAAGCTATGAATAAGATTTTTGTTACTCCTATAATGTCGAAAGGTAGATTTTACAACAAATTTTGATAGGTCAGTGATCTATGAAATACATAGAGCTTTTTTGCTTGTTTGAAAACAACATAATAAAGATTTGCTATTAACAGAACTAAACACGGTAGGAAACTTTAACTCTGAAAAAACCTTTGGAAATGTTACAGTCTACGGGGCTTCAATCCATTACCTAAACACTTGCAAATGTATCCACATTCATCCAACAGACTGGAACAACTCTTGAAGAGCTGTTATGGTCTAGTGAGTGAGTGGTAAATAAACCATACTGCGTATGAAGCTTAAACTTGATTCTATGTTTTCACATTTAAAGTTAATTTATTTTAAGCAACAGAATAAATAATCTGACCTGACCTATAGTCTTGGTTTCATGTGAGGTCAGTGAAACTCATTAATTTCCAAGGTTCAGTAACAGTCCTAAAGAAAACTAGCACAGTGGTATCTTTTCCTTACTGTTTACTTGCATTGTAACAATTCTAATAAAGTTTGAAACAGAATGCATCCAATGGCTAGGAAAGATCCCCATGTTAGGAGAGTACAGGATCATGAGTATAGCACATTTATCCTCTGTCAGCGAACTGGCAGGGAGCAAATAAACTGGGAAATGAGGAAACAGCAAGGAGAAAAAAAGACCCCGCCTATTTTTGAGGGTAAAAATTTCACTGAATTCCCTGAGAACTTTATGGGCTTGTGAGGAATACAGATGCTATACAACATTAGACACTACATCTCCTTTGAGTCTCAATGTGGCTGGTTTCCACAACTTAAATGTTCATTATTCTTACTGACCAACTTCTTATAAACAATTTTGAGCATCTTGTTTCAGCATATAATTGCCATTAAATGCTGATGCTGCTGCCTCTCTTTCATGCCCTAGAAGGATCAACTGAGGGCGGTTTTTTTCCCTCTTGCTAGTTTTCTGCTCTTGCCTAGTAACTTGTGAATCATTAACTGACACTCCAGAGCATAGCTGTGAAAATAACTGTGGTTCAGAGCTGCCAATTATGGTCCACTGAAGTTCCTTCCCAGCACATGGTATAAAAAAATCTCCCAACAAAAATTGAAAAGTCTTTTCTGATGTTGCCTAACATTGCCAGCCTGCTTGGGCTTAAAAAGCACAATAAAGAGGTTGCTTTCCAGATTTTCATATGCCAAATGGGAGATGCTTTTTGGTGAAGCTTTTCCCTGAGGGGAAGAAGAGCAGCCAAGTTGCCTCATGCTGCTCAGTTGATGTTGGGATGATCCCACTCTGGGGAAACATGCACAAGTGTCAAAGTCAAGCTGCTGCTAGCGGATGTTTCTGTACTCGGCAGCTAAGCAGTAGAAAAGTTCAAGAGAAAAAATGGAGTATCATAAAGATAGTCTTTGAGAGCACATGACAGCTAGCAAAAGCTGCTGTGCAGCAGCCTGTGTATGGCAAGGAACGAGCAGTATGAATGCAAAAAATGAGTGTTTTAAATCTTAGTGGAATACTCCCATAAATATGGCCACTTGAGGAATCTGTTTCTTCAGAAAATACCTTTTGTGCTGCTGGGATATTTGGGGGATTCTATTTCCAATACCTGTGTTCTGGATCTAGTGGAGCAATGCTTTTATCACGACTATAAAATGGTTACGAGCCAATTCCTCATATAAAACAGTCAGTAACAGTGGGGCTTTTTTATGACAAACATGATGTCAGACAAAGGGCATCAGGACTTAGTCTTTGTACTACAATACAAAATAACAATACATAAACACCTTTGTGAAAGCAGCTTGAAACCCCATGTTTTCTATTAAAAAGTCATGTTCAATCTTCACTGTTGATAGAACAGAATAGCTAACACAGAGAACATTGTATATCAGAAAGGTCAATAGTTATTATGAGCTACAAATATATTTTTTTCCATCCTTCAGGCTGTTTAGCGCATATCACAGCATGAGCAGCTGTCTTCTTTAATGCTTTTAAAATTAGAATCCCAAAGAGGAAGAAAAAATTACATTTGCAATGATTGCTCTTTGCTTTTGTAAGTTTACTTTAATACACTATTTTATATACATGAATCTTCCATGCAGCCTAACCAAGGGGCAGTAACTGGTTGCTAGTATCTGCTGGATTGCTGTATCAATGTGTATAGAATCCTGCCAAAAAATCACTTTGCACAAATTGTGTAACCTTGCTGAATAACCTTTCTAGAAAAGTATGTAGCTACTGGGCATATGTTTAAACCAAGCAAGCATAATGTGCAAACACAGACTGATCATTACTAATGGCGAATGCTTACTGGTTTAGCAGCAATAAACATAGAGAACCATCTGACCTACCACTTTCTGTTCACACACTGAAAACGGCAAAAAAGGGTGGTAAGACTGTGGCATCATTTGACCCCTTACGTTTTTCAAACATGGCAAGTATCTGGTTCCATCTTTGCTAACAGCGAACAGCTACTTAAAACTGCAAACAGGTTTCCATCCTATTCTTCAGATTTCAGTCATATGGGCTCTACCAAATCATTCCCTGTTCCCAGTTTGAACCTTATCTGGATGTGTACTGGTGTTTCAAATGCAAATTAGTATCTTATAAATATTTTGAAGTATGCAAGGCAAGAAATATTTTTCTTTATAAAACAACTTTTTATCTGATTTAGAATGGCTCAATAATAATAAAAAAAATGAGTGGGAGTTAAAAGCTATATTTCGGCAAGGGAAAATGAATGAAATTAGCGAGAACATTTTCTCCATACGGCTTAATGTTTGGATCACAGATAACTTCATTGCTGGACAGTGGTAGTAGGCATGGTGCTAGGCATCATGACAATATGCAGATTCTTTGGGGGACTGAGGGAAATGCTGCGGATTTTGCAGGATGTGCATAAAGTCTTGGTCTAATGTGCCTTAGGAACTACTTTCTCTAGCTGCATTGCTTCATAGTTCAGAGTACAGTCAAGCTACACTTTTAGAATGTTAGAAAACATATAATTTCACATACTCAGACAGAATCTACTTATCCATGTTAAAAACCAGTGTGAAGAACACTGCTATTTTTAAAGAAAAAGAATAATGGAAAAAATTAAGCAATACAGGCATCACCATTCCTTGGCCCAAACAAGCAACACTTAAAAATATCCTGTGAATAGAACCATTACTTAAATGTGAAAAAACTTATGTGCTCAGCACTGTGCATCTGAATTTATTTCAGAATGCTATTAACATTTCCATCACCACAAGTTTCGCTGTGCAACTGTTCCCTGTCGTACAGAAACTCCACGACCTGGTCCAGGCCAGGCAGAGCCAGACAGGCTGCTAATCTTGCTGCCCTGGAGGGACTTGCCAGCACAGCTGGCATGGCAGGCAGTTGATGCTGTTGGGATGTACCACTCGGTCCAGTAGCAGCCTTCACCTCCAACACTCCTGTTCTGTCTGCAGAAGGGGTAAGAAGCCCAACTATGCAGGTTTCTCTATGGCTTTGTCCCTTATTAGTACAATATCCTTGTTCCCCTTACAGGTTACCCTCCTCAGGGTAGGCTTTTAAATTAAAATAGGGCAACAATGTTCCTGATATATACCGACAGAGTTCGTCTACAGAGAAGTTAGCATTTACAGATTTCTTTTCTTATGCAGAATTTACAAAAAAAACCCCTAAAATAATGACAAGCACTATGCCATTGAAATTCAAAGAGAGTTGAGAACAGGTATCTCCAAAAATGACAGACCTGAGGCTGCTGAAAACAAATACCTAACAGCAGTTCCAGTGGGCTGCAGCCCTGCATTATTATTAGGAAACAACTCACTCAAATTATTTGGTGAAAATAAATGTCAAATGAACCGGACGTATTTTATTATCTTTTCCCCTTTATTTATTTATTTATTTGTTTTGCACTGTGGAGTTAAGAAGGTTTTTGACAGACACAATCAGAATCTGTCATATTAAACAGGAAACAGCATTTTGGAAACCAGCCCACAGTGTAGGTATTTTGGCAGATTTATCACAAGGCTTGAATGGTAAACACTTAGCAGAAGGAATGCTACTTCTTTTTATTTGCTTTATTTTAACAATGGGAACAATGACTTATTTTTCCCATAGTGCCCTTTCAATTCAAGCTTTAAGTGAAATAAAGCCGAAGCCAAGATAATAAGAATAAAATGATCAATAATAATTGCTCTTCCTGATTTGTTAGCCCATTTTTCTATCTCCACTGTTCAAAAAGTTAGTAACTTGGAGAATGATCATTTAGACAGAGGCAGAAGACGGTATGATTGGTGACATTTCCACCGTACAGTATCTCCTGAGTTCTTCTGAGTTAAAAATTTTCTACATTGTATTTTCACAACCCTGGAGCTTGCACTGTTTCTTTTTCCTCCAAGTCTGAAGATCACCCCATGGATTAACAAATGATTGAGGATTCTCTCTTAAAAGACTCTTTAAAAAACTGTCAGAATCAGCCTGAGACAAAGATTTATTATGAACTATTTAAAGGGCTTAATATATGTATCCCCAAAGAGCCCTTGGAGCAAACTAAAAAGGAAGAATGGAATTCTCAAAGAATGGGAAAAATCTCCAATGCCCCACTTTCTTCACACCATGATTACTGTTTACTCAAAGGATAAAATGCCTAACCTGTCACACGAAGCCTTCAGAAGCCATATTACTGCTGATGTTCAGTAAAAAAGCCAAAACAATGAGCCTCTGCAGTAATATGCCTAAGAAAGGCAGCTGTAATTTGCTTTCTAACCTGCTCACTAACACACTAATGTGGATACATCTTGTAGAAAGAGCTGATCTCCTGACCCAGACAGCAATCAAACAACTGCCAGAGTGTCTGCTGTCACACAAGCTGTGACCATTACCTTAATTATACGTTACCATATAACAAAACTTCCCTAATGAGCAACTCTTCTCCCACCTGTGTGCCAGCTAACCCTTCTGTCCTTGAAGAGTACCACTGCAGAGTACTTCCATTTGAAATGTGAAAAGCATATTCCTATGCATTCCTTCCAATAGATAGAAATATTATGTATTTTAACAAAGTTAGTTGCTTTACTAGAGTGCCACAACACTAAAAAATACAGGCTTATACTAAAGAAAGAGAATTAGAAAGAAAAATACGGCAGTACTAATAAATCTTAAGCAGAGCTGGATCTGACCTTTGACTTTATGTTAATATATAAATATATCCACCTTTACATATTCTTATGTGTTTACAGCAGTATATAAAATACTTTTACATTGACAGTTTTCACTTTGTGTCTAAAAGCAGGAATTGTACTTGGGTTTGTGGTTTACAAAAATGCCTGCTTTCCCTCCCAGATACCAACTTCTAGCAGGTTGCATTTTTTCTTCTAGTTTTTATCTCTTTTTTACAGCATTTTCTTTTCTTCTGTTGTCTGCTATTTAGGACATTTCCATTCAAATTACAATGCACAGGATACCATATCCTTATGAACAAATAAAATTTCCTTCTCCACAGAAGCCGTGATCTGCCTCCAATGCACTACTGGGAAAAAGAGGGAAAGAGTGAGGCCTAGGAATCTGGTTTGGGCCTTTCTGGGTTATTAGCCTTTCTTCTTATGGGACTGTTTCAATGTTTAACCTGTTCATGCTAAATGCATACCTAAAATAAGCAAATCAGTTGAAAGCATCTGCAAACTTCCCATCTGCTATGTGTTTTACCTGAATAGTGAGTGTCAGTGTAGAAAGACTTGAAAGTGCAGCTATTTGCGTTAAAAGAAGATCAGGAGTAACATGAGAGGGACCTAAGTAGCAATCAGAGCAGACAAGTGAACAACAGAGCAATAGATGAAATTTCATGCTAACAAGCGCAAGATGTAGCACACTTTGGAAGAAACTACTCCTGTATATTGAGGAATTTTAAATAACTATAACTAGGCAATAAAAGGAAATGGAAATATCTCAGTGAAAACATCTGCTCTGCATGGAGACTCTTATAACTAAAAAGTTAAGCGAGTTGTTGGAATAAAATAAAAATGAATTTAAAACTAATAAAGAAAATATTGCAATGCCATTATGTAAATTTATAGCCCAAGCTTTACACTGATTGTTGTGTTCAGTTCTGGTCATCTGCTATTAAAAAAAGAGAATAACGGGAACAGAAAAACTTTAGTAGAAGGACATCTAAAGAGAGATTAGTGAGATTATAAGTATTTAGCACTGAGAGCAGATAAATAACACGTGATGTGACAAAAGGTACACAAAATAATGAATGATACATAGAAGATAATATAAGAACAAGAAGATTTCCAATAAATTAGAGGGAAGACACATTTTGAGCTGATGAAGAAAAAAAAATGATAAAACCACATAACTTTCCCCCCACAACATGTAATTTAAACGTCAAAAGAAGGATTAAATGTCTATAAGGTGAACAAGAATAACCACACTATACTGTGTCTAATAAAATTTACATGAGATGTCAAATGTTATGCTTTAACTTATTTGGTATTATTGCCATTCTGTAGATTTTACATGTAGTTTGGAAATACTTGGTACCAGCTACTCTAAAACAGAAGCTAGTGGGCGAGATAGACAATGTTCACTCATATGAATTCCTGTGTTCCTAATAAATTCCTCTTTCACATAAAGATCTGTGGCCAGAGAAGATTCTCTTGTTTACTCATCCACCACCAGGTTTAAAATTCTCCAGGGGTTTCTAAATAACCAGTAGCACAGAAAAAAAATGGAATCTCTCTAGGAGGAACACACAACTCCTTGACCTCCTCTTTCCTTCTTCTTCTGTCTTTGACTTGGAACATTCTGATATACTTTCTCTAGAAGTTAAAGGGAGCAACATTTTGCATCAGGACACTAGAAGTCATTTGGTATATAAGGATAAAAGAAACACCCCTCCAAAGAATCCCCTAAATATTAAAAAACAAAAAACAACAACAAAATATCTTAACTTAAAGATGATCTGTGCTAAGGTAGAAGTAAATTCTGAAGCCAAGGAGATTTGTGGTGAATGTCATGCTAGTGGTCCTCTTCTTTGAGTATTGAAAAATTCAAGTACTTCAGCTGAAGTCATTACAGGTCCTTCAATGGACTTAACATTAAGTGCAATATTCCTTCATAACTGTGAAACTCCATCCTCCAGCTGGCCTAAGATGTCTGGCTTTGCTGCATACACATTATATATTCAAAATGTTCTTTATGTTTTCCCCAATCTACTACTTAACATGGTGGTAAGCAGATTGCAAAGCTTGCCCATTACCATTATGGGATTGTTCATGAAGACTCTGTGCTGAAGTCCATTTTCTCAATCTTTACAGCTAAAAGATTGTTATTGCATAGCTTGTCCAGGAATGAAGGCTTTATAGAGAATAATAACCAGACTGTTTTCAAAGAAATTATAAAGCTAATGCAGCATGTTATACATTGCAATCAAAGAGTTTTGCTGTTAGATGATATTCTGTCTATTAAAAGTTTTATCATAATTTTAATTTTATCCTGGTACATTTTTAATGGATGGTTATAAGGTAATCAGGGAAGACTATAAATCTAATATGTAAATATATTCTACAGTGCATGTGTGTCTTGCTACAAAAAATACAAATTGTAACAGTGAAATGAACATGTTTTAATGAAATAAGTTCTTATATATTGCAAAATATGACTTATAATATGAAACTACTTTTCAAAGCCAAAAGGTGATATAAGACCAACAGTGATCCACATTCTCTTTATACTTTCTTACTGGCTTAGTCATGACATAGCTCATTCTATGGTTCACTGTTCTACAGAAAAAGAGTTTCCTATGTCCAAATTTAATTTCAGAATGACCTCGATTAAGTGATATTTATATCACAATACAAAAGAAAACCCATATCTCTAAAAAGCTTTTGTTAAGAAATATTGGTATTTTCCTTCTTAGATACCCCAAATTCTCCTAGAAAATCCCAGTACAGTGCAAATAGTGATTTCATATAAAAAATGTTAGTAGCTACTTAATATAATCTGGTGTTAGAATAATGATAATGATTACCTCATCATATGGGTAATTTTTGCATTCTGTTAGCAAATTTTGCTTTTGCTAACATGATGCAAAAGTTGTTAATATAATGAGTCTCATTGTGTTAGCAACTTTCTATCACATTAACAAAGATTAAATTTGCTAATGTAATATGACAGTCACTGACATAAGATTAGTGCAAACGGAGATCAGAATCTCTGTAGACCTCCTAAAGGTAATGCTGAACATGTAAGCAATGCTCATTTGTTTTTCCTCTATTACCTATATTTTGAGTACCTCAAGTGTCACATCCATCCACACTCACTGAATATTCTCCAGGAAGGTCCACTTTATCGAACACTAACGAAACCATGAGACAATGATTAACTTTTGATGCAAAATCAAGTTTCCTTGTTAGAAGATAAGTGAGTCATGCAAAAGGATCAGCTATTTATACAACAGAGAGATGTGTGTTCATAAAAACTGACATTAATAATATTGCTGATTAATTTATATAGGACCTTCCACGACAAGCATACTGATGTCTACACAAATATCAAGCAGATACAGCAAACACCCTTGGACTACATAGCTTGTGGCAGTCTCCCAAAAGAGATTTCACAAGTTAGAAAGAGTTTATGACATAAATGCCACATCATTAATAAACGACAAACAGCAGAACTCAGCCTGAATACAATGATCGTCTTTGTCTGTGCTTGTCATGATGGCTGCACAGCCCCATCCACACCTGCACAAGTGACTTGGAAAGTGAGACATGCCCAGGCATGTATATATCAAGGAAGATTAAGACTCCTGTCACAGCACTGGCACCATTTGCATTCCTGGGGTGATGCTTCTACTTGCCCCCTGTCCAGACTTCAAACACGAGGAGCGAAAGAGAAGGTGCCGCACCATGTAAGAATGGAAGTGTAGGTCCCTCTTTTCAGAGGAAGCCCAACCTTGCTTAAATGGTCTGACTGTAATGAGCAATGGAGTCTCTCGCTAAGTTAAAGGAGAGTTGTGATGGATTGTTAATATAAAAGAGCTTTGGAAGTGGAGCGTGCTCTCAGCTTCCATTTTGAGTCTTTTAGGTCAAGTCACATACCAAATCCTACAGTCTGGGAGATATTAACCTTCTTATGCCTTGTCTCTGAGCAACCTTCAAAATGCAAGTACTTCTTCCTGAAGTCTGCATGCATCCAGTGTTGGGATTTAACACACTACAACATGGGGGTGCCCGAATGCAATTCTCTTTTGACAAAAGTGAAAATGAAATGCAATAGTTAGTCAACGCAACAACTATTTACAGTAGCAAGCAATTAAACACCACTAAAATATCCTGAGGAGAAAGAACAGCTGCTTGTCTACAGTCTGGGATGGAAAATCATGGTATCGGAAAGAGAACAGACATAGCCTTTCGATGAATAACCTCAACATAGCCTCATGCAAAGAATGACAACCATTTGCTATGTAGTCTATGTTTTCCTCTCAGGAAAACCACCAGTAAATTCAGCCCAGGAAATGTCACCATTAAAGGAAAAAGGGAAAGGTACAAGCAAGCAGGATTCTTGCAGAACAGAGCTGCTGAGTAAACTGGGAATACAGTAAGGAAACTTAGGAAATGCACAGACAAATAAGATATTCTCAAAGTTTTGATTTGCTTTATGCTTGATTTGCTTCTATAGCCAACATAATAGTTTACTGGTCAAAAGAGTAAAAAGGTTAGAATTAGCACATAAGAATTATCTAAGCTGCAAAGACCTAGAGTGGCACAACCTCAGCTATCGTAATCAGGTTTGTAAGTAAAGGAAGGGGCTGAAGAGGGAGCTAGATATTTAAGAAGGCTCATCTGAAGGTATGAAGGGCCTTTTGACATCAGAAGTAGAATTTAAAACTGGGTTCATAGCTTTATGTTAATATGTGATTTTCTTCTGCTGTAAACAGCAGGGTGAAGAAAAATCTAGTTTTGTGATAAACTGTATTTCAGTTCATGGTATGAAAGTATAAAAAGGAACAATCAGGAGTTTCCATTTCTTTTCCTTCAGTTCTTGGGATGTGATTTCTGTGAACAATTGTTTAATTAGAAGAACATTTCTTTTGAGGGAAGTGTATATGTGAAGCCCTAACCACTTATTGTTATGAACAGCATGCGTCCTTTTTTCTTTGCTAGAGCAGTATTTCTGGAGCTGATTTGTGACTGAATTCTAATACGGCAAAATTGTATTCTGCTGATCTAAATTTCACCAGTACAGTTGGGTTTTTTTGTTGTTGTTGTTTTTTGTTTGTTTGTTTGTTTTCCATGCAGGAATCCTAGTCTGCCTTTCCCAGTTTTATTTGACTCTGACAATTCACAGCTGAGCAGTTCAGAGAAATACACAGCTTCCTTAATTCACCTCACTTGACAATAGCAGGACCTGATCCTGCAAGTCAGCTTTAAAATTGCATTTGGAAGCTGTCATAGAAATCACATGAGAGACGAATGGGTTCTCACCATTTCTTAAAATTAGGTCACTTATTTAGGACATTAAAGAGAACTTAAGAGTTATGACTTCAGGCACACATTACATTTTTTTACCAGTGCATAGAAATAGATTCATAATAATGTAATTCTAATAAGCCAATCTGTCTTAAAAGTTTCTTTTACAGACATATTTAATTATACAACTCTTTATGTTTATGTTGAACTGTATGAATGATGATGGGCTGTTTTTCACAAAGCTTCCATAATGTCAAGGATCTTTCGATTGAGCATGAGAAAATTTAGGGCATACGGGGATAGCACCATGAAGCAATAAATGCCAAAACCAGGGCAGAAACCCTGATGACATGCAGCATGGCAACAGGGGCAGAAGTTTGAGGAATATATTGTATTCTTCTAAGGCACAGAGAAAGTGTGGAAAGTGACCTAGAGCAGGAGAAGCAAAGCCATTTGCTGACATTTTTTCCCCTCTGTGCTTTGTACCAAATAATGGCTGAATACATAGCATACAATTCTACTCTGCCATTTTCAGTCAAAGCTTAGACTGTTTGTGTAATATCACTGTCCCAGTGACAACCCACATGCATTTCCATTGATTAGTAGGGGGTTGTGTAGAGGAGATGTTCAGGTCCTTCTGCTCCAGTGCCACATATTGCCTCACACTTGAGCCACTGGAGCACCTCTGTCAAGGGCAGTAGGACCAGGACAGATGTCATCTGCAGGCCAGCCACTAGAAGTCAGCAGTCACATACACTCTTACAAAGAAATTACACCAAAAAAAAAAAAAAAGAAAAAAAGAAAAAGAAAAACAAAAAATGAAAAAAAGAAAAATCTATAGAAAAAGCATCTCACTAACCACAGTCTATGTACAGATATATACAGATACCTCCGGTCTGCTAGAGCACCTTGGAGTGCAGAAGTGGCCCAAACACACACCCCACTAAGCTTGTGTAGGTCATGTATTCCCAAGAGTTTATTTCTCCCAGCTGCACAGCAGCACACAGAGATGTGGGCATCGCTTTTGTGCAGACAATGGAGCTGCCATTTAAGCCACATTCCTGGGTTCCCTGTGTCTGGAAGGGAAGTACAGTTTGGGGGGAGCACAGAATGAATGGTGCACGGTCCTGTGTGATTAGAAGAGCACCAAGCACGTGAAGAAGCTACCATAAAGGCGGTTGGGGTTGGATACTTCTGAATAAAATGCATATTATTGTCATCCTGTCCTTAGACAGTACAGTATTATTTTTAGTGTCATGTGCTGCATTACATAGTCCAATAAAAGTAGAGTATAAGAATTTGTTAGATGACTTGATTTCTGCCCTTCTCAGATTATTTTGCTTAGATTCTGATGAAAATGTAAGACAGGCTTTGCAAAATTATTTTTGTGGATTTTCTTCTCAGCTTCTTTTCCCTTCCTATTGCCACATCTAATCTATTTATCTATGGCTCAATTACTGATTTATGTCCACTGGGATTCTAGATACATATCCTGTAAGTGATATGAGCTTATTTTTGTTACATCACATATAGTGAACAGATACTCTGAATTGTATCTGTTCATAAAAGCATCACAAATTGTTATTAATTAGGCTCTAAGGAAGATGTATTCCACTGTTGAACTTCACAGAAAAGGCAAAGTATAATAATTCTTCACTGAACAATTTTTCCCTTTGTTATGGGACAGCTGATGAACACAATATTGCTTTCACTATGCAGTCCTGAGAGTGCCAGTTGGGGAAAAATATATTTTTCAGTACTTAAAATAAAAATACCAAAAAGTTACAATAGCTTGCATGTAAGATCCATGTATGTCTGCTTAACAAAAATAGCCTTTGAACTGCAAAGACATTTGGCGATGATTACTGTTCACTGAAAAAAGAATTACAAAGTGTTATTCATCTATTTCTTTTCCTGTCCATGTGTTTATCTATCTTTTTGCAGTTTTCAGCAGAGCAGATGTGCTATGACAGAAACAGCAGCTACAGTATTTGCTTCACATATAGAAACAACAAGCAAATGTGACTCATATCCTGGATTACATTAAACAAAATGGAAGAGTGACAAAAAAAATCTGTTAGTCTAACAACAGATTTTAATTGCAAACTAAATTGAAATTCATTTGTTTAAAAAAGTGTTTTCAAATGTTAACTCGCAGATTTATACTGTAGTATTTGCCAAAAATGTTAATGTTCTGAGGTGAAATCCTGTTTCTAATTAGGTCACTAGAGCTTTACCACTGCATCTGAGGGGCAAGAGTCCATCTTAGTCCTTTATTTGGTCCTCCTGGATAATCAACATATTTTATGTACACCAAATAAACACTAAGCTTTAATTTGTATTTTTATTTTATTTATTTATTTTTTATTTTTTTTTTAATTCTTTAAGGTTGCAAAACATCAAACACAATTAAAAATTTGTCCATGAAAGATTTAATCAATAATTATCATTCAATGATCAGCTGCAGAGACTCAGGCTTGAAATATGAGCTATTTGTCAAAGGGCAAACTGAAATGTCTTTTGCTTTAATGCAAGCAGGACCGCTGCTCTTGACCTATTAAAACTTTGTTTGCTATTATACTTGCTGGTGAACGAGTCATGCAGAAAGGTGTTGAGGAAATGAGCCAGCATGTTCCCCAGGTGATATAAATGCTTTATCAAACTGATCCCTGCCTTGTTATGTAAACTATACCAGGTACTGTTCGTTTTAAACAGAGAGATAAACAGATCTAATATGCTTCAGGGCATCATGCTTTATGCATGAACTGCTTTTTATTTTTATATTAAAGATTTTCTTGACACAACCCTTTCCAATGAAGGAAAGCTCCAATATAACATCTTAACTACAACCACTGCAGCACCTGCAAGTTCAAAGTACTGAGACTGATATTCCCCGATCAGATAGTCCCATGCTAATCTATTTAATTAATTCTTAATAAACAATTAATTTTTTAGTGAAATACCTCTTGTACTGAGAAAGTCTCTCTCCAAAGATAAATGAAGTAATCCTATGAGATGGAATTTATAAAAAAATAACTTGCTCTATCTGACTATTTACAATATTTAGCTACCTCCTCTTTGCTTTCAGTTGTCTGATCTATCACTTTTCTTTTCCTTATTTATTATACAGTTTTCAATCTGAAGTGATATCAGACAGAATGTTTTTAACCTCCCCAGGAGTAATATCCAGTTTCTTTTTATAGCAACGAGATGAAATTCTACTCTCAGTTTTCATGGGAGCAAATGCAGAATATCACCAAAGATTTCAGTTTAGTTTTATATCCATAAACAAGACCAGAATTTAGTCATCTCTCTTAAATTTGAGACATAAAAGAGACATACAAAATATATTTATGCTTTTATTCAAAAAATTGACCTACAGACGATTGCAATTACAAGGTTTCACTTCAAGAATTGTGTACACTTTTAGCCTAAAATATTATTAAAAATTGCTTGTTTGTGGCTTAACATTCAACATCATCCTTTGAAATGTTAAGGACAGATATAGATCCTATTTACTTAGAACGCCTTAAGAAGCAAGAGGAAAAAAGTCTACTGTATATTGTTATATACACAGAAATATTTCTTTATCCCCCCTAAAACGAGATTTTAAGTACACTTCCTAATCTCAGCGCAGTCCTTATTATGGGATCCCTAGTGACACCCTTGTTATTTATCTTCCTCCACAGATAGATTGGTATGAAAGTGTATATGTGCATGCTAGTGCAAGTATAAATGTGTGTATTCAAATGGCATTTGCATATCCTCTGGCTAAGTTTTGGTAGTGTTTCTAATGCCTAATTAATTAAAAATCATCAGTCAAAATGGTTTATAGAGCGTTATTTGTATTGTAGTCAACACAACAAGTGTAGTTACTTCCAAGCTGATAAGAGTAGTAGGTTTAGTCTTCCCTAGTTCACATTTTCTAGGCTGGAAAAAATCCACTACTTGATAAAGCCTTTGTTTTAGCAAACACATATGCACAGAGATAGAACAAACAGCATGGTTTTAATGCTGAATGTATCAGATTAACAAGTGGAAACTGCATAATATAACATCCTTTACTAAAAGTCTAGTTTGTTTGTATTCATAATGTAATGTTTACTTCAGGACATATTTTCTGGAGTCATGAAGCCTTCCTTCCGTTTATTCCATGCACAGCTCAAAATAGAAAAACTAATGAAATTTAACCATCCATAAGTCTTTGTTGTGGATGGACTGAATTATAACTTTTTAATTTAGTCAAGTAAAGAATTATTACAGTAGGACTCCAGGGCAGGAATGTGTTAATAAAATCATACTCTCTGCCTTTTCATTTAAAATAATCCCCTTGAGCTGATTAAATGAAATATCACTTGTTTAATAACTGACAGAACATTATTTTTAAGCAGAAATGTTTTGCATATCGTCCTATCCTGTTTTTAATTCCAGGCACAAAGTAGTGAAGGCACTGACATCACACAAAGGGAGTAGAGTTTAGCACTTGGATATAGTTTGTCCTGTCACAGTGGCATCTATAATTTAGTGTGAAGCAGTGAGGTAGACAGAGCATTATCATTAGAAATCATCCTGAACAGGGATATAAAACACAGTCGCAATAACACTTGTCAGAACGGTGACTGCAGTCAAAACTAATATCCAAGAGTTTCAAGATAAATGCTGACACTGCAGCCATCTCACAAAGACTATTATTGCTCAAAAAAACCCCGACAAAACAAAACCAAACTATGAACCTTCCCCAGAGTGAACAAGTTAGTGTGAAGTTTGTATCTGGGGTGGCATAAACTTTGTGAGATTTACAGTAGGTAATGCCCTTCTTTACCTGAATAAGGTACTTTATGTTGCTACCGAGAAGGAATCAGATGGTCCTTCTGGCTTAATGACTTTAAGCTACTCTAAATTCCCCCATCCACCCTCTCCACGTTATCTGGAGTGTATGAGTGCAAACCTTAGAACAGGTGATTAACTGTGCTGCTTTCAGTGCCCCTCCCTGATGCCCACCTCCCTGACTTCTGTTCCTCAAACACTTGATTTTCCTAATCTTTATATTTAGACTTCAGAATGCAGCTGTGATTTTATAGCCTTTTACCACTGATTTTGTAAACTGCAAAGCTGCAGGGAAACTCCCAAAGCAAAATTATTATCTTGAAAGGTAAAGATAGTCACTCAATCGTGTTTATTTAGCACTGATAATGCAACTCTCAGTATAAAGATAAACAAATGCACAGGAATGCTGCCTCTTTAAAACACTGATTCACAGCTCTGTGTCTTTGCAGATGTACTGCAAGACAAGATACAGATGCTGTGTACAAGCTATTTCTTCTGCTACAGGCAACCTGTCCTTATCACAGACACAGAAGGGAAACAATGCTTTGTGGGTCCAGTATCCCTAATTAGATGGACTTTGAACAGTGGCCATCACTCTGCTGAGAAAGTGAAGAAAAGTGAGGAATACCTGTTACAATCTCTAAGTTCTGTTCCAGGCCTCAGTAATTTTTAGTGCATAACATATTCTGAGTCTGATGTTGTTTATTTACTAACCACCATTTTCCAAGGTCTACTACCTTTTGCCTGAAGAAAATGAGGAGAAGGTTCTTCAGAGAAGACATAATTGTAAGATGTGAAATGACCAGTTTGCAGAAGCTCATGAGCTATAGTATTATGTGATATTATAGAAAGTCAACCATAAACAAAATGATACTTATCTTTTGTTGGTTGCAACAAATGTTACATTTAATGAAAAATAAAGGAGAGTAGAAGAGTCCTTGTTACTAAATACTTGAGAGGACTGGCTTGTTCAACAGTCTCTCTCTGATTATAGATAACAACAAATGTACCAGAGACTTGCTGTGCAGCATTAGAGAATAATGTGCATGTAGAAGACCTTTCTCCCTTAAATCACCAGCTGGTATCTAAATTGACCTGAAGCACAATACACACCTCTATAAAAATAGTTTAACTGAAATCAGAAGAGAATGCTGTCATCATATATGAATGCCCACATATTTTAAAAGCCTGCTCTGCTCTTGACTGCAGGAATAGCTAATGGCAATGAGTTCCACACATCCACAGTGCTTGACAAATGTGCTTCTTTTAACAAATTTTGCTGATCTTCAGTATGAGTTTTACTAAATGCTTTTGCTACTTTGTAAAAAGATACCTAGGATATTATGAGGAAAACAATTCTAGTCTTTTACATCTTTCCTTGGAAAGAAATATCCTATACCTCCAGTCACTTTTGTGATTCAAGTTGTTATACAATATCACATGTGTGTTAACAGAAATAAGACATACAAAACCACATAATTTTTAAAGGTAATTTTAGTACTGTTTTCCAAAACACTTTTATAGATCAGAAAAGTCCTTCTCCTAAGTAATCATTACCTTTCAGCTTTCTAGCTGCCATTTTACAGGGATATTGTACATTTTTTAGCAGCTTGGCCATTTCACTTTTCCTTCATATTTTGTTTTGTCTTATAGATCACCTAGACCTGCTGATGTGCTGCTCTTGAATGTATCAGTTTGTCTGGATATCTTCTTGTTAAAAATCTTAGGTTCTGATTACAGTTGTTATGATCTCAGTGAACAACTGTAAAGCCCCAGTGTCATTTAATGGAAAGAATATAAACTAAATTGCTTTATTCCATGCAAGTTCAGTAAACTGATCAGTTTGTTTGTTTCTACCATTAAATAGACTCTTTTTTTTTTTCTTAATGTAACACAAATTACTTTTCAGTCTTGCCCTTAGTTCTCCAAATTACCACCTTGCTCTTAACTGCCTGTACTTGATGTATTCCTATTGTCTTCAGTGTGATCGACCTGTAGTTTTTCTGAAAAATATGAGTTTCTCAGTAATCTCAGGAACTTCACCATTTAGACCCTCATTACTACTCTCAGTAAGTTCACGTATTATTCCATTCAGTTATCGTTACTTAAATGAGTTTAATGTTGAATTTATGAATTACAGTTTCCCAGTATGGACCATATTCAGCTCTATATTCAACATATCCCAGTTCACTTGGTATAAGAAGTGGTAGTTTGTGATGTTAATACTTCTACCTACACCATGATATTGAACATAATTACATTAGAGGCTCAACTGTAACTATTTCTGAACCAACTTCTTTATGATATGAAAGATTAAGAGGGAAAATAGATCCATCACTCCTGTTTGCCAAGAGGCACAAGTGCCTCAAGTATTAAGAAGTGTTCACTGAAATCTTGTCAAGGTGTGAAATTTCTGAGTAGTCAAATGCACCTGCCATTATTTTTTAATTAGATTAACTGACTCTGTTATCTCACTCCCTACTGGTCACTCATTAGTCTTTTCCTGGCCAACACATACAAGCATGAACCACTCACATCTTTGCATGCATAAGGCTTGGGATTTCTATAAATATACAAACGTAGAGAAGAAATAATTTTAAAGATTTCATTCTGACATAAAATTATTCCATAAAGATGTCATGATCAGTAAGACCTAATGTTATCCACTGTTTTGAATTGGGGGTATCTTCTTTCAAGAATGCCTGGCTCAAAAAAAATGAAAATAAACATAATGTATATTTGAAATCATGCAGCTCAGAGCACAAACAATGAAGTGTGCACCTTTCTTGTGATATGATCACTGTTAGCCAATCAAACAAAAGACTTAATAAACAAGGTGTCAAAACCTGACTGTTTCACTTGCAGCACATATTGTACATTGTAAGAACTATTATTCAAGCTGGCAGAAGAACATTTACATGCAGATATCAGCAGGGAAATTTTCCCTTCAAAATTACAGAAGATTTTTAAAATATATTTTCCTTATGTGGAGGTATCAACCTGCCTGCAAACTGTAGATGCAAGCACAACTTCTGAGTTTGCTTCTGAGGAAAGAAATCTCAATGTTGAAAAGTACGATATGTTATATATATAAAATGGAAGCTATAAAGCAAACACACACTGAATTTCTTAGCTAGAGTCAAGATTTACAGTAAATTTACTTTCCTTCATAGTTTGAAAACTGCATTAAATAAAAAAATTAAGTTAGATGGAGAGGAATAAATTTAATCAAAACACTGTTAGATAAAATAACTTGGATTTAGGAGTCTGCAGCAGCTACTGCCAAAACAAAGCTGTTGTTATTTACCAAAGCTAACAGCATTCATTGTTTAAAATGCAAAGATAAAAAAACAACAAGACTTTGCTAAATTATCTACAGTATTTAATATGGCAGACTACTTTCTTGCAATGAATTTATCTAATGGATTGCTTATAGTTGTATTTCACATACAAAATGCTAGAACAGATGTATTTGAAACTATGTTCTCACTGTATAAGGAAAACCTGAAAAGAAGAAGAAGTTGTAGATATGTAAGCAAGAAGAGGTCATGATGTTAAGGAAAGTGATCACCCCCACTGTAATGCTATAACATCATGCATAATACTGGAACGACTTCATTACAGAAGTTGGAGATTTGCATTGTTTATAATGGGAGCATAATTTGGTTTATCAGCTTCAATAGGAATCAGATTTTAGTCCAAGAACTGCTATTCCAAAATATCTGGGAAGATCACAGAGTGGAAGGAGATTTCATTTGGGCAATACAATTGATAATTTAAAAAATATGAATATATGGAATCAAAGATGCTAACGTTTTTTCTCTAAGTATCCTAACATTACCACTGTTCAAAAAAATCACATTCCAGATCAATTTGATCTGTTTTTTGTAGTGTATGGAAGAATAAATAGCAAAGCACTTCAGATGATTTTACAAGTATTAGAAGAGAGAGCCGTGCTAATCAATTCTTTTATTTGTTCTTTCTTTTGCCTTTATCTTGAACATAGAAACAGAAAACAAATCATAGTAACTATATTTCTCAGAAGTCAGTATCATTTACTTTCAATAGACTCAGTAACACTGTTTAAAGCTTGAAAGTTAATAAACATGGATTTGTAGAATTAAAAATATTGAACAATTGGAGAAATAGCAACTCACAAAATTAAAGTTTTATAGCCCAAAGATGAAGATTGTGTTTCACAGTTTAAATATTTCATGTCTGACATTTTCAGACTCTACTACATTGCAAAGTCAGATTTTGATTTTTCAGTTCAATACAACTTTTTCAGTTTGGTCGTAAAATCAAGGTACTACTAGCTCAGTTTCATCTTTGTACTGTATCCAATGTCTACCTGAAGATGCTTCCTAGATCCTTTTTAGTCTACCACATGAAAAAACGTGCAGCTTAGAAACAATAGAATGGTCCTGTAATGTTGTTCACAGTGTTTGATACAATTAGCACAAGCTTCCTGTATGACATGTATTAAGGGAAGCTTGAATTTGAAAATACTCTGTGCAATTACAGCATAAAGTCTGCTGAGGTGACTGCCTAAAAATAAAACTGGACAGCCACTCTGCCATACAAGTCGACTAATATTTGAGTCATCTTCTCTTCCACAGCTATGGGGTGCCAGAAGGTTGTTTTCTGATTATTATTAGAATTCATGCTTTGTATTCATACTCAAGGTAGGAGTCTGACTACATCTGCAAGCCAAGATATCAGGGTTTTTGTCCGATTAAGGCCAATGTACATCACTGAGGTTATCAGAAGTAGCAATTATGAGGACATCTACGACCAGAAGCAATTTCTATTAAAATACATCAACTGATTAAGCTGTAGCAGTAATTGCAGAGAAGTAAGTTCACATCTGAAACTTGTCATTTGAGTTAACACATTGTTCTTGGTGTTATGGGTGTATTGCATTGCCCTCATTTCATAATTAGACCTGGTGATTTCAAAAGATCCTGGGCCAAATCCACAACTGACTCCACACATTTAAAAATGGGTGTATATGCTGATTTACACCAGTTAATTATTGAGGCTATTGTGTATTGTTTCCATTGACATCAAGGGACCACTTGTTGAATTAGATGCTCAGTAAATGCAGTCTAATAAAACCCTACATGATGGAAATGCACAGTATGTGTTCGAAGAGAAGCAAAGATATTACTGGGTGTCTATATACAATGAATCTAGAATCACAGACTATTAAAACATAAGAATATTTGAATACAAGCCTATCAGTCCCATCAGTGAAGACAAAATGAACCCAAGCAGCTTGCACAGCAAATGCTTTCATAAGCAGTTGAGAAACGGTGACTCAAAATCCATAACTATTAACTGTAAGACAGCAATACTGGAGGGAACTCTCCTGCACTGGCAGGGGGATAGATAAGTTGACCTAATGGTTCTTTTCCATTTCTAATTTCTCTGATTCTATTAAGTCTTGGTATTTTCAGAAGAATGCAACTGCTTTCCACAGCCCCTGAGACATGAGGATTTAGGCAATTCCTTCCTGTAAATAATACTGCTTCTCAAACAGTAAAAATACAGGCTAGGAGGGGACATTAAGCCCAGTTTAATAACTTTGAAGCTCTGGCATAGCAGAAACTCTTCCTCCCCCGCCCCCTACACTTTTCCTACTGGAGTTTAATTAAGATTGACAAAGCACTAACTCTAAATCAGCAAGGAGATCCTTAGATCCATTTTGTTGTCAAATATACTTTCCCTGCAAATGGCAGGAGTAACACATATCATTTCACAGATAATGTTTTAATATCCTGCATTGAATAAAACTTTTTTTAATCAAGTTGCAATGGTAGCACTAAACTACACAAGGGGCTTGGGGGTTGCAGATGGCTGCATTACTCTAAATGTTCAAGCTTGACTGACCCATTTCATCAGCACTGTCAGAGCCTTGCACTGATACATGTTGACAACATTTAATCTTAAAAAATTGAAAGAAATGAATTAATATGCAAATTTCATCAGCTTTGTAATAAAAATGTCCTTGAAAAAAAACAGAGAACATGACCCCCAAGGAATAGTGTGAATTATCCCAGCTCAATTCTTTAAGTTAGTCAGAGGTATGTGGGTCCACAAGGAAATCAGTGCAGATTTGACTTGGAAATAATTATGATGAAGAACAAAACACAAGCAGGTTGAATAAATGTAACAACTTGGGAAAGACTCTTAGTCCTGTTTGTTATTCACTTTGAATTAACAGGATTAGGTTTGGTTTTTGAAAATAAAGGAACACCACCATGTAATTTTAACACCTAAGTAATGTGAAAACAATCTTTTTCTTGCTATCAATTTTAGTAGGTATTAGAAAGAGCTCTTAGAAAATCAGATTTTTTTTTCAATACACTATAGCTTTTGGTACTGATTAACTTAAACCATGATATTATGTCTGCTGTGGGTAAGTGGGGTAAATATGGTCATTCCTTCAAAAAGAGAAGAGATGTCTATGTGTAAATCAGGAAGATGAACAGACATCTCACTGGACATCACTGGGGACCTTGAAAGACAGGAAATGACCACTTCTAGAAAAATGGAGTAAAAATTCAGGAGCTTCTTCTCATGAGATAAATGCTTATGTAAAAAAAAATAATTTTGCAATCTAGCATACATAATTCAGAATCACAAACCTGTTCACTGCAACAAGCAACCTTTTTATTTAGATTGCCATTATTTGAAACAGACTTCAATTTTTGAAATATTTGGTAAGAATGAATGAATAGGAAACAGCTTTTTCTTACTGCCAGTGATTTGAATTCGGGTTTGTTGGAATCAGATTCTGAACATACAACAATTACTTTAGTGAAGTTAGGTAAAGTTCTGAGAAATCAGCACCATTCTAGATAATATTTAAGTCGGCATTTTATAATAATGTATCTGCCAGGCCTTTGTTTCATACTTCTAGTGTTGGTCATAGTATTTCAGCCTCTGTCCACTGCAATCTGAAGTCTGCAGGTAGTGCTCTGCTCAGCTTCTCTGGCAGGCAATCACATCCTAGTTATTCCACTTTCTTTTTGTTTAGTGTACAGAAATTTTTGAACATGAGGTTTGCAGGAATTAACTCAATATTGTACTTAGGCTCCTTTGAAAAGAAGTAATCCAGGGGAACATGTTTTAACAGCATGATTTAAAAATCAAAACCCCACTACAAATGAGTAACATCACACGAAAAGTAAAAAAACCCACTGTAATATCCTGGAAAACTCAACAATTTCTTAGAGCCTTTAAAATAAGCTGTCTGATTTTACAGTTCCATGGAAGACAGACATACTGAAATACAGACTACGGTCAACTAAATTAATCTACTCTGTAAGCTTTTGTGGTTTTCCACAGAAGTCTTTTAAGTTTCTTTTTCCTCTTCTAATCTAAAAATCAGTGAAATCCTACTTTTATAGTGCCCTTTGCACCTGTATGCATAAAATGAATAACCTTGCAGTTTAATTATGCAGTATCTATCAGTTTTTAAATGATATAAAGTTTCAGATAGAAAAAGAATAAAACCTCTTTAAGAATCCAAAATTAATATATGTCAAACTCAGGCTAAATCTTAATCTTCTTGCAACATTTCTCTAAAATAGATGTTCTTTTATCACCTGGCATATCAAGACCCACTGGAAAAAAAAAAAAAAAGGCATTTGGTTAACATGCTGCAGAACAGCACTCTCTTTTCCACCTCACTTCAGGCTATTCTTGAAAGATCTGAACAGTTGTATAATAATGAAAAATGTGCAATACTTGTGGGGCATTGCTTGTGCACACATACCTCCGCCCACGCATTCATCATTCCGCAGGTATTGTCAGTGAAAGTTTAATTGCATAAACACTCTGTAACTGTCCTGTCATATTTCTTGTCAGTCTGGATTCCCTCTCCGGGCTCACTATCTCACAAAACTATAATTGAATTGCTACCAAATCACAAGAGGGCCCCAAAAAATAAAATCTTTATGAATAGAATTTGTTTCCTATCAGCAGATTTGACAAATTGTGGCAGAGGAAGGGCCTTAGCGATAATTTCTGAGTTTATTCTAAATCCAGTTATTTGCTGTTTGCTCTTATCTGTTCTTTAGAATTTTAAAGCCCCAGTGAGAAAAAATCCCAAAGAGCTCAACAGTAGTATTTTTCCAGGTACTAAAGAGGACAGCAGGAAAAAGGCAAAAGCTGTATTAGCCATAGCTATGGCTAAGTATTGCTTAAACTAAAGAGCATCTGAATTAATTCTGAATTACAGTGAATATCAGCCACTAGAAGTCTTCCATATCCCCTCACAGTCACTTTATTTATTTATTCAGTTCAAATGACATTTTCTGAAAAATAACTTGCTTTGAATATGTAACCTATAACTACGTTATGCATATTTTCCTGTGTGATGCTTCCATGTACATCAGATTCCTGGGTAGATAATGAAGGTAATGACGAAATAAACTTAACACAAAGGTGTGACATATAGTTTGCTAGTGGTACTGTGAAACTGGGATGCAAATTAAAACACAACTTATGTTAATATTTTCAGAAAAACACATCCCATTAGGCTAGAAGTTACTTGTTTTGAGCTGAAGTTTATATTTTCCTGATACACTTTTTGATTTTATTCTTAGTGAGTCCCAGTAAATGGCAGGAAAATTATAACTCTGGCATAAACCTGAAAACATTGTTCATTCCACTTTAAAATTTTATTAGCAGCAGGTGCATTAGGAACATAGCCTAATGAATAACTTTTAAATGGGACAGAACTTCAACTGGATTGACAACTGTCTGATTGTTTATGTTTTTTAAATGTGCTTATCAAAATCACATAGGATTGATGGGTGTTTTTAGATGAAGTTATGGTTTTGCAAGAGACTTAATTTAGGACTAAGGTTAAGGCTGAGGATAAATGAGTGCATTAGATGATTAAAGAACATTTGTCTTGTGGGACACTTAAGTCATTTGTTTATGACACTTTCAAAACAAGCTGTAAAATAATAATAAAAAAGCACAGGTTTTAGCCAACCTCTCTCAAAGATGAACTCCAAGCTAAAATTAATTGTTGTTATGCAGAATTACAAAATTTATCAACCTATTAAAAACATGTTTCTAGGATATATGGTTTATGTACATTTGATGAAAGTGTTCAAGATATTATTTTCTATCTGTTTTCTGATATTTTTTTTCCTCCTGGTTGAAATATGTCTGATAATGTTTATTCTTGGCTGAAAAGAGGTGGGGCTGCAGGGTGGGAGAATGAGATTTCTCACTCCTTTGCAGATAATCTTATTAAAGATATTTTTTGTTGTCACTGTTTAATTTTTGTTTTGGCTTTTTTAATAATACTACCATTATTCCAGTGTTCTTGCTAGGAGGAAAACTGTTATTATAAGAAAATAGATGTCTTAGGAGAAATACAATAGGAAACATGTTAACTAAAGCCTTGATCTTTTGTGCTTTGGTCACTGATTAAAATTTGATTTCAGTAAGCAGTTAATTGGCATTATCATTTGGTGGCCTGTTTGGACAGAATTACAGGACCAACACACTTCCGCTGCCAAAAAGTTCATGAAAAAGGATGCTAATTGGCACTACTGCAAATATTCCCAGGAAAGCACCTGGAGCTGGGGCAGGGCATGGCCTGTGAACTGCCGTCACACCTCTGCGGATTGTCACTGGGGGCAAGGCTGGGGAATGGCAATGAAACAGCACGGGAAAGACTACACTGCTGCTGCCCATGCTGTACGTGTTCTGTGGATAAACAAACAATTTCATTCCCCAGGGCTGTCTCCATCTGGCACCTATCATCAGAATGAGATTCACTTGAAAAAAAAAAAAAAGGAAGCTCTATGTTACTGATGATAGCACAACTACATCTTTTCATTCAACATTCTACAAAACCTTTAAGGGGAATGCACTTTGATAAGCTACAGTTAATGAAATAATTAGTCCTAATCACCTCCACTGGACTGGATTAGAGCTGTGTTTCAGTCCTGCCACATTCTCACCCATTAAGTGCCTGGTCCTGGGTGGGAGCAGTCGCTCCAGAGGGTGGCTGCACAGCAGCATTCCCACCAACAGACAGCTTGGGAACCTGCACAACAGCCTGGCTGTAAAAACCCTTACTGGTTTGACTGCTGTAGATGGGCATCGCCATCACTGCTGCTGGTGATGCTGTCAAGCCTGGGACTACAACAGCATGGTGCCAGGTGCTGTACAGACACAGGACAGACCAAGTATGTGATAGCTGCCCTGCTGTGGCACGAGCGGTGGCTAATTCAGACTGGAAACATCAGGATTCAGTGGCACAGAGGACTCAGGGAATGAACAAGGGAGTGGATTTTTTAATTGCCCTGCAGCTAGTTGAGCAATCTACCCCAGTAAAAAATCTAAAATGTAAGAAAACCAGAGAGACACTGGATCTTCTTTACCTGACAATAAACAAATAGAGATGATAAAGTGATGATAAATTAGGTGATGTAGTCAGAGTGGTCATATGCTATTCACAGCTGCAAAGCAACGAGAATCTGAGACAAACTGCCTGGGAAAAGCCCTGAGAGCTGGAAGCAGCAAACCTTTCACACAGAAGCAATATTTCAGGCTTTTCCCAGTGTGACCATGAGTAAAATTGTTCACTACAGCCGGACATTCCTTTCGGCCAGTTCTGCCTTTTCTGATCTCTGCCCCCTGCAGAGCTGAATCGATACCAAGTAATATCATCCTTTGTATCTCTACTGTTTTGTGTATATAAAGAAGATAGAAATGTGTAATTTTGACAAGAACAAGGTTTTAGTCTGTAGTATGATGAATTAAACATAACTGACTTACAACAAGCCAAGAGCTTTAAGCAGCCAGCTCTCATCTGCTAGAAATCTCAGATTATTAAGCGCTGGTACTGTTCTACTGTAATATGCAAAAGACACAGCCTATCCAGCTGCAATTAGAAGTATAATACTTGAAAGAGAAGTTAATATCACCACAGATTGGGGAAATAAGGCTGTAATGCAATGTTATGTTACAGTGGAACACCAAAATCTTAAAACTATTTGTTTAAAAATAATAATTTCCAGTTCATGACTCAAAATTTAAAAGGAGAAACGAACAGAATTTTTAATCACAAAATACTTTTGTGATCTACATTTCATTTAGAGAAGCCATCAACAAGTTTGTCAAATGAAAAAAAAAGATTCCCTATATTTAAGAAACAGATATAATGAATGGCTGAATGGTAATTAATTTGGAAAGCTATAAAATGATGCACTGCAAAATTTAGGAGGAAGAAACCCAAGGAGGTTGGCAATATAAGATGAGAGGTGGTGGCAACAGTAAATGAGATGTGAATTTGTAACAACAGGATGGAGAGAAAAAGCAAAGTTGATTTAAGACTACACAGGTGAACATGGTGACAGAATAAAATGATTCTTTTGTTTGGGAAAATGCAGTCTTCACCTGAAACTGAGAGATGAAATTGAAATAGTTGAGGGAAGGGAACAAAATGAAAACTGTGGAAGATTTCAGAAGAAATCACTTGTGAGGGAAGGCTGAAATGAACACTGTGGCTCTGTACAAAAATGAATGGAAAGTACTGTAAATGTACTAACAAGTAAAATTACTTAAATGAACAAATAAAATGAAGAAAACATATAGACTGAATATCACAATAAACTGTATGAAATTCTCTCCTGTGAGAGGCTACAAACACAATTACTGTGATTCTTCCAGACTAAGCTGTAGGAACAAGAACAAACTTGGGCAAGACCGGGGATATTCAGGAAGATAAGTTACTTATTTCTCACCACCATTTAGCTGACATGGGAACACGGTCCATTAGTACTGCTATAGACGTGTGATCAGTGACACAAAATTCTTGACCTTGAAGCCTAGATCAAATAGATCTGAAGAAAACAGTTGGGGAAATCAATAGAGGCAAGTAAAGATCCTCCAGTCTGCTTTACCTACGTCCTTCTATTTATTAAGGAGTGAAGGAATACAATAGAAGGTCCATGCAGTCTCCAATCCTACAGCCACATTTTTAGTTTTTTCTTGCCTGTTCCCAAGGAACTTAGAGGACCACACTAAATACTGGTCTGTCCAGAGTGCAACAGTGATTCTGTTGGATGGCCTCCCAGTAGCCACAGAAAAGTCAATAGAATTTGTACATAAAAGTAAATTCTGTTTAAGTATGTGTTTATCACAGTGCATGGGGATCAGATGAGAGCAAAGGTAGCTTTCTCACCTATTTATACTGATTTAGATTACCTAATTTTTTACTATAATAAATACACATGCAATAGCTGTTTTCACCACTTATTATGTATATCTTGAATGTTCATATACACTTACATATATGTGTATACACACACTGTTTTTAGATCCCTCTATAATGTACCTACTTTATGACACAGTTGTAAGGACAAATTTTGTATTCAATCCAGCACATAGCTGTTGCAAGTTATCTACTGAATTTATTTTTATTTACCTTGTATATACATGGAAAGGAACTACATGTTTATTCAATATATATTCAACATAAATTCTACATTTTACTTTTCTTTACTGACTACTGACTAAAGATGAGAGTTTCCCCTTGTATAGACTGCCATAAGACCAGAAAACTTTGTTGAAGCAAGAAAACATGTAGTTATTCTAAGAACCAATTTCTGTTTTAGAACAAAGCACTACAAGTTAGTTCTTCAGAATTAACTACGACAAAGGAACCTAGAAGAATATAAACTTAGAGCCAAATTTAGCTCTGTGGTAAACAGAGGCAGCTGAGCCATGATTATTATAATTAGGAAAACTGCAATAGCAGTTACACACATCTCAGGTTAACAGACAGATGAAATGACAATGTTCTCATTGTCAAATCCAGACATCTCAACATCACCGGGAAATGGTCTCAGAATAAACAAAATTTCCTTTCATCTGAATATTTGTAATAAAGTTGCCATCACTACTGTACCTTTTAAAGCTGGCTCGTGGCTGGAATGAAAGCAACTTTTAACATTAGCATGCATACAGGTCACCCTGGTATTATCCTACCACATAATGATTCCAAAAATCTCTCCAAGATTAATGATGATCACATAATTCCAGAAAGTCAGCACTATATATGTAGAAATATATTGGCAATAAAAACCAGTCACTGTTGTGCCTTTCCCCAGTTGGGGATCTCTCACTTTTCTTTGATTTCTAAAGGCTTCAGATCAATAACTGGAGTGACATTATTAACAGCTCCCTCAACACCTTGGCCAGCACTAATATTAAATCCATTATACCTTCTGTTTGACATTTGCAGTACAGCAGAAAGTGCTGTAGATACAGTCAAACTGCCTTGGGAATGGGGTTGGATGCAGGGTTAGTGAGATGGCTTCCCTTGCCTGACTCTAAATTCATCTCATTGATAGAAAACTTCAGCTATTCAGAAAACTACACTAGGCAGTAAATAATGCACCTGTCAAAGTGGGGAAAAAAAAAACCAAACAACCACTTTCATGCTGGTTTTGAAATACATTACCAAAGGGTCTTCAAAAATATTTGACATTCCTTATTGTCATCACGTTTACAGAATTTAATAGGTATCACAACACACATCACAGTGTTTCCAAATGAATGCTTTACAAGTGAACGATTCTGGAAACAAGACAGTACACAGTTGTTTGGGTTGTAGTTTTAACTTTCATGGTAAGTTTTTTAAGGCACTTTTTTGTACATTATAGGTACTATGCAATAGTATAGTCTTATCAGCCCAAACAATAATTGTAGGTCAAATTAACCAGCAAATCTCAGGATTTTTACACTGGCATAGTTTATATGTATGTTTAATACCTCAGCATGTATTTCATATCCACTTACTTGGAACTCCCTGGACTGTAGCTCTGATGTTCTCGCTGAGCTACATTTAGCACAGAATGTGATGTGGGAAGCTATGTCTAGGATGCCTTTAAGTTCCCCATTTGTGGGTATTTATCAGCAGTTCAGAGCAGCTGATGGAACAAGGCTATTTTAACGTGACTCCCCTCCTGGCTGTACCCCTAACACCAGGATTTGTGAACCTGAGCTGTACAGGGTTGACTGTTCCAGGAACCAGAAAATAATCCAAAAATAAATTTAAAATTCTGCTTCTAGGCTATCATTGCTGGTACATAAGAATGGACAGAAAATACATATAGCAGCTGTGGTCTGGTGGGCTTTTACCTCAGGCTCAGTCAACGCTAAGACTTTCTGACAATATAATTCCAGTAGCCTGTTTGCATTTGCTGTAAATGATTCTCCTAACTACATTTCTAGTATCTGTACAACGGAAAGCTGCAGACAGAAGGAAACTGTAAGCTCTGCAAATGCAAACAAAAGAAGCAGAAGCTGGTGGCACTTGCTGGGGGTTACCAGTAGCAAGAACAGCAGCTCAGCAGAATGCTCTTTGACCTCATGGCAGCTTCTGACACTGAGTTTAGGAAACAACTTTGCTTAATAGGAGAAAATAAGGCAACAGGAGCAACAGGTTATTTACCGTGTTCTCACCTGCTGTGCCTTCACAAGAAGTGAAGCTCCTGTGACACCACTTTGATGAAACCTTGCTGTTATGGGAGGCAGCCAGCCCTGGGATGGGACTAACATACACAGCAAGGCTGCAGCTTCATTTCCCTTTGGTGTAGGATGGAGTTTTCCTTCCCTGTTGCTTTTACAGTTAGGGGAGTCTGATCCCAAAATCTCTGATGATCCCTGCCAAAATGATTTAAAAGGCGTCTGGTTGCAAGGTCTCTGCCATCTTTCTGCCTGGGGTTGCCAAGCATGGTGTGCCGCCTTCTCAGCAGTTGCAATTCACAGTTCAGCTTGACCACTATTTAAACCAACACTGATTTCAGGTTATATTAATGTCCTGTCTGTGAACGGGACAACTGACAAGGGAACAAGTTGTCCATGCTCTTACCTCACCTTTGGTGGCATTAATCTGTGGCAGAGGTCACAGTGTGTAAGTGGGGCAGTAACCTTCAGATGACTTCAGCAAATTCCAGAATCATAGTCCTAATAAAACAGTCTTATCTGAATGTGTGATTAAAGAAAAAAGTAAAACAAAAATTGAGGTGGATGTCTCTGAGGTTCTGGGCCCCATCTTACTCTTCTGGGTTTTATTACATATGCATCCGATAAACCCTTTCCCTGTTAAAAGGAGTATTACAACATATAAGAATGTCCTTTTTCATCAGAGAGAACTCTGAGCGATAATAGCTGTCTCCAGCTGATTCTTCTCAATATGTACCGAGATTTGAGGGGAACTTTGCAATAGACGTGAAATCCATGGTGCTTTAGCACCACTACTGGCAATACCAAAATCACCAAATCTGAATGTCTTGGGCACGTCAACAGGTGCTGGAGCTCAGGAGGTACCTGGCATGTAGGCACAGATGGAGATTCAGGAAGAATCAAAAACAACAACCTTCCAGCAAATGTATTATTTTCAGCCACAAAGTGAACTGTTCATATTCTATGGCTTGAATAGGATTATACAAACAGTGAGAAAATACTTAATATTTCCATTCCTGTATACTTTTGCTGAGGGCCACTAACAATGTCAAATGAGTGACTGTGGAACTTTCCTGCCTTCACTGAAGTTGGATGAGGCTTTAAAACTTTATAAGAAATATCATTTCCCACAGCCTAGCTCTATTTGAGGGGAGCACTGCAAGGAAGTTCAGTTTTCAGTGAGGTGTTAATGTAATTCTATGTTTTTAATTTCCTTGGTTTTGAATACATCCAAAGAAAAATAATTGCTATGCATGCTATCATTTGAACACTTCCAACTGGGCTTCTTAAATTCACACTTTACTGAAATGGACAAGGTGGGAAAGGAATGACTCTACTTTATACTTGTAGTATTTGACTGGTAACAGCATCACTTCACTGGCCATCTACTTAGTCTTTTTACAAGCTTCCACTATTTCTGTGTCATTTAATAGGAAAAATAAATTTTTAACGTGAATATCTAGAAATCTAGAATTAAGAGAATATTACAGAGACTCCAAAATCACTCTTCAGTTCTGCCTGAAACATTTTGGTTTGCCCTTTTTTTTTAAAAAAAAAAAAATCTCGTGACATTTCTTTACAGGATATGTTATAAGGAAATTATAGTCTTCCTCATACAAACCCAGCATTAGCCTGCAGGCAGCTGTCCTTGTGTCTGATGTCAATCCATGCATGGACAATGTAGTTGCTAGAAGTTCTACTAAGACCTGAGCAAATCCACAGACAGGTGACAGACCTTTCAGACACTAATCTCTCCCACCCAAAGTACAGGTATTCATGTCTGCCAAGACTTTCCCCAATAAAGTCTTTTAGTCTTTTTACTATTGGTTACTCCTTCTGACTATAAGAAAGGTACCTCTTCTACTAAGTAGTAGCTCAGAAAAAAGTGTAAATTTTCTTTACATTTGAGCAATTCTTTAATTGTTCATGTCTAACCTGAGGTAGATGTAAAAAATTACAGTCAAAGAGATTTTGGATAACAGATGTGAGGACGAGGCCTTTAAGGCTAATGGATTTGGAGCCTTTACTACAGTGGAAACTACCAGTCCTATGCTACAGTAATATTCTACTTTTCAACTAAGAGTTTAAGTGAAATGCTATAAACTGTACTTCAAGAATTCCATGGGTTAACTTGCTGTTGCAGTTATTCTTTGACCAAAGTTCTGTCTGATATATTTTGCTAAGTTGTCTAAATCCTGCTGTAGTATTGATTTCTCCCTTTAAAAGCTCTCACCCATTCAGTAAGCTCCAAGGACCCCTTGTCCCAGCTCAATTCATTCTAAAATGCAGCTGGGATATGTTATTCCTGACACAAGTCTTACAGTTACTCACTGATGTTAGAGATATAAGATTATTTTCAGAACAGAAAGGGAAATGTTTCTTCACCACAGACAAATACACGGTAGTTCTTATAACACCTGGATAACTGTTTTACCCAAAGAAAGACATTATTTTCCTTATTCTGCTGCTCCTTGAAAACAGCTGGTTTTTAATTTACTGGGCACTTAACAGTAGCTACATTGAATTTATTAAAAGACAGTATTGCCATTATAATCCCAAGCCTGCAGAACTATTACAACTAATGAAAAGACACAAGTAGATATATAGAAAAAGTAAATTAACCATCCAGGCACCATGGTCCAGAGGTTCTCTCCTCACAAGGGGAGTCTGCAAGATAGGTTCTACATCAAGGCTTTCAAATTACCTTAAAATCTTCACTGTTAATATTAAGCTGAATTGAAAGTTTCAGGGATTTCAGTCAAAGAACATACCCACTGAGGGGCCAGCCTTCGAAACAATTACTCATGTGAGTAAAGTTTTTTGTCAAATATGTCTTTCTAAAAGTGTGTCCTCAAATCTAATGTTTGTGCTTTGCTGTCCAGTGAGTACATATATTTTTAATTACCCCCGCTGTGTTCAGTCTAATTTCAGAGAAGAAAATCTGCTTCTTGAAGAAAAACACTTCTTATTATGGTGTAGTATCACTGCTTCTTAGGCTAGTTTTTTTCTTCTATTATAATGCCAAATGTTATTTAGATTTCAGTCATTTAGTAATGCTACACTGAACACATCAAGTATTCTGAAAAATTCCATACCTACTAGCTGCCTCTTCATTTTCATAATAATCACATATTGATATCCTTTTTTCCTCAAAATTACACACACTGTTATTTCAAAAATATCTTAGTGTCTTAACACAGTTAAAGAGATTATGATGCAATGAACAGCAGTCTTCAAAAACATTCTTTCGTGTTATTAAGATAGGGAAAATCTAGTTAACATTCTTTCAGCTTTTAAGGAACCATAAGGAGCTCCAATATGTAGAGCTCGATGTTAACTTTTTAACAAACTCCCTCGGAGCTATCATCTGCATTAGTGAAGATATTTAGTTAAAGGTAGCATCCTACCCTGCTTTACAGAAATCTATCAGTCCATTTAAATGTTGTTAT